>NC_089142.1:62246286-67246286 GCF_009819655.1 Sylvia atricapilla
AATACCAGAGGCATCTATATTATAATACTTTTAAAGCCCATGCCAGTCACCTCATATTTGCAAACTATCTCCTTCCAACTCGTTAAAAACAATTAGTGAGAATAAAACCAGCCAAGTTTAAAAGGGAAATAATGGTGCTAAAGAGAAACCAGCACTTTATGCTGTGAAGCATTCTGTACCTCCTTCCCATTTTATGTACACTCGTTTTCTTTGCTCCAAAACTGTATTTCTGCAGTATGTCCAGAACATACACAACTAGCATGAAGTTATTTCTACAACATCTGCTGTCTAGGAAGAGGGTATAATCAGTTTTCTAAATTACATCACTCCACTGAAAGACTGGTGTGGTTAAAACTGCGCAATGCACAGAATTCATGTATTCCAACAAGGTATGTACTCCATATTTTTCAGATTTGGTAAAAAAGCCCCTACTCTCCCTCCCAGGCCTAAAAAAACCCCCTACCTATCTGAAGGATTTCCCTTTGATAAAGCTGAAAAAAGAGCATCCTGAACTCTTCATAGGGTGAAGTACTTTTTAAATGAGAAAGTAAAATAAAAGGAGGGACTGTGTGACAAACTATCTCATACATTTGATAATATAAAAACGTATCTGAACAATAAACATCACCAGGATTGAAATAAAGAGATTTTAATGTTTTATTAATCATATTAATTAGTCTTATTAATCATTAATTCTGCTCTGTGATTATTATAAAAAGGTCCCATAAGGTAAAAAAAGCTTTATTCACCAATCACTTAATACTTCTTTTTTTTTTTTTTTTTTTTTTTTTTTTAATAAATACGGCATCTGGGAAGGAACTTGGAATTTTTAAGAACTTGGTTTGGGTCCAAAAATCACATACTAAGAAGAAGGATGTAGGAGCCAATATGTTTAGCCATAAGGACAAAATTCCCATTAATAATATTGTCTGAAGTCAATCACACTGAAGCACTGGGAAAAGGGGCACAAGCCAAACCAAACCAATATGAACGGTACAGCAGGCATGCTTGCTATAGGGCTGTAACACCATTTCACTGATTTAAGAGAAGATAAATAGTGTCTGCAGGAACAGTCACTTTCTTAGTCCATATGTGTCTTCTGTAAAAGCGCTCTAAAGTACAATTTACATATTTTAAGAAAACATTAAAAGTATTTCCCTAATTGAAGTGGAATTTTTACAGTTCTAGCTTATGAATGCTTTTGCCACACAATACTGTGTTATTCTACTTTATATGTGATGGACTAGAATTTGGGCAGAAATTCATCTCCCAATAAAGGCACAGATTCTCAGGTGTGATTTGGACATACCTGTGTTATGAGGGACTTCAGCTGGAGTGTTGGCTGGCGCATGGGCACCTGGTGGTATATGTATGCCAGTGTAATTACTAGTTGGTATGTTGTTAGCTTCATATGTAGATGATGATGATGACTGAGTTGTTCCACTAGGGACGGAAGATGACCCGCTTCTTCCCTTTCAGCATCTGCTAAAATGACACAAAATAGGCATTACTGCAAATATTACATATAAACACTAGAAAACTTTGGTTTTCCTTAAAACCTCCTTTCAAATCTTTATTGCTAAAACAATTGCCACTATACAGTGTGACATAAAACATCAACTAAAACCACATAGGGTTGATTTGAAAAGGTAAAAAGCAACATGCCATACAATAAAGATTTAGAAACTCATGTACTTCCAAGATCTCTTCTGTTCAACTTGAAGAATCATTTCCTTACTTGTCTGAATATAAGCTGTCTCATTAGAACAGTTCATTTTACCTTCATGTTTTGCATCCACAGAAGTTGAAAAAGTTATTACAAATAGGCAGTAATCTATATTTTAACACACACATGAACCAGAATATGGGAAACTATATTTGCCTTACAAACTCTTCATAAAAGGCTAGACAGTGCCAATTCTTTTACTCCAAATCAAACCACAAACAAATAGGAACCAAGAGGAAGTTTGGGAAAGTAATACCAAATGCAGCTTAGCCAAGCTATAACTGCATCTAGAAGAGCTAGAATACATAAGGAGCTATAAGAATAATGAGGTTCAAAATATCCCATAGCATGTACCAACAACATACATATTTTTCCATCTACTCATGTTCTTAAGGTTCTGGTCTACTTTATTTAATATTGCTTTAAAGGTTAAGGATCCAGTCAATTCAGAATACATGGTTGATTCCTGCTCTTTCATTTGAATTCAGTTCTGTTTAAAACAGCTAATTTTCATTTACTGTGTATGCGTTCACCTGTATCAATAATGTCACATGGAACAAGCAGTTTTGGGAATTGCTTATTTAACAGCCAGTGCTTGAAAGGGAACAAAAAAACCTCAAAAAACGGGAGGACAAAACTTGTATGTGTGTAGAGCTAGCAAAAGGTATTTTTAAAGAAATCCTCATTGATCTTCAACTACTCAAGACTGCGTGTTATGCAAACACTTCCACTGCTTAATAATTAAATGGTCTACTATTGAAAATATTTCTCTTATAAGTATCAGCATTTTTTCTCATGTAAGTCCTTCTTCCTCCCAGAAAAAAATTCACATGCTACCTTTATGAAAAATGCCTAAATACATTCTAATTGACAATATAATTTACTAAAAAAAAAAAAAAAAAAAAGGCTATAAAGCAGAGTAAAATTAAGTACTGTTATTAGAGCATTTTTAGTGGACTTTAAATACACTCTGGTTTTATGGTACAATTTCTGACAAATGTAAATGAATACCTGATGGGTTTCTGGAAGACAAAGAATATCTTAAGGTGTCAGATTTTTCTTTTGCTGCATTTTTTGTTAGTCACTCATACTGCAATATCATGTGGCTAACATGCATGGAAATAAATTTAAATGTCTGAAAACCGCCAAAAAGGTGAGATACAAGAGTAAACACTGCATATGCTGTCTTTTAAATAAAATGTAATGTTAGGAAACCGTTGTTTGAATGCTGTGTTTTCCAGTGGTTTTGGTGTTAACTGGAAAAAAAATTACACAACAGTTTCAGAAAGAAAACAAAACAGAGGTTACTGTACAAAAAATGAATTAAATAATTACACAACACCATTCATTATGCTGTCTGAAGGTGAGGCTGCCTAATACCAGTTGTAACACTGTTACCAATTATTTACAGCTTAGTCAATTTGTAGCCATAAAGTTGGATTTTCCAAACTGGGTGTCTGCTTCAAGTCAGGATTTTGGGAAAACTATTGTAAAAATTACTAAACGACTTTGGAGAATGAGGCAGTGAAAGAAAATATGCTTCCACCATGCTTAGTATCTCTAGGTATGAGATTACCTGTAAATTCGTGCCCATATTTAACCTGTTAATGCATTTATTCCTTTATTCTGCCCCTTGCAGCTTCCTGTTGTCCCAATCTGGTTCTCAAGGCACATTTCGATTTCTTTCTCTGCACTCGGATTACATATCCCATATCTGCAGCCCCTTGCCACATACATTTGTCCCTCTTGCACTGCTCCTATTTTCTCTCCAAGCCATTCCCAGTTTCAGCTTCCAACTTTCTCACTGCGTAGTTCAGGGTCTCTACTCACTCCTGCAACAGTGTAATGCTGTGGGCAACACTGGCCAAGGAAGACATGAACTCAAAGGGTTAAAGGCTGGCAATGTCAAAAACAACCAAAAAAGTGTTAGAAGTGCTGACCACCCATAATAACAGTGTCTGCAAGAGGCAAATTCACAAACAGGCAGTCCACTTTTTAATCAGGTACATGTATCAAAAGATCGAGCTCAACTGTTTGATTTGCTCATTGTGCAACTGGCCACTATTAAAACTGTATTAAACATAAAAGTAGTTTTGTTTAAGTTAACTCTCCTTAGGTCTTTAAAGTGCCCAAATATCATAAAAGCATTGTAACTATTCTTTCTGCAAAGCAAATATTTAAAATATTCTTTATCAAAGATTAAAGCATTAGAAACATTTAAAGATAGCTACTCTCAGTATTTGTGAATAGTTTTTAACAGTAGTGCCAGATAAAAGGATTTCAGGCTGCTATAAAAGAACATTTAAGTCAACAGAGGTTTTAAATTCTATGAAGAGTGTCCATAACATAATTGAAAAAGAAAAAAAACTTTTCCAGGGAATGGGAAAGAATGCTAAAAAATTAGAAAATTATTTTCTCATGCAGCAGTAATAACCTAGAACTCAAAGTTCCTTACAATTTGCTTAAAGATGCTGAAACTAGGCTGTGAAACAATTACACAATTGTTTTACATTTAATTTTGGCTCCAGCTGAAATTGTTTTACATTTCATTTCAGCTCTTGTCTTGGAACCTCATCAGCTTTTGTGCTTGAATCCCAACATAATGAATTCACATGCTCTTTAAATTTTCTGCAGAGCTACAGTATACCCAGACCATCTGGCTTTTGTTTTATTAAATTATTTATTTACTGAAGGGAAGACTGAAATAATCATGCCAGCCTCATAACCAACCATCCAAAGATACTTTTATATAAACAGAGGATTCTCAAGGCTTAATGGCATTCCCTTTTCTAGTGTAAGCAAGCACCAATCATGACTTAATTTCAGCAGCTCAGTGCACTAAATATAAAAATAGCAATTTTTTTTAAGGAGTCCAGATTCCTCCAGTTCTCTGGACTCCTATTTTTAATGAGTTCAGAGAATTATAATCTATCAATTGACATTTTTTCTTTATCTCATTCTGCTCTGTTGTTTCTCTTTTGCTTGAGATGTTGCTAAAAGATTCACAATGTAAGGTTCTATTTGAACACTGCTTTTAAAAACAAACCTAATATATTTTTTTCTACAACAATGAAAAAATAACTCGAAAATCCACCAACTTTTCCCACACTGTTCTTTTCACTCTTTGGAACTATTAAGGTTTTCTGAAAGTCTGTAATAGAAATGTAGCCTACATATTAAATATTGCAATGAAGGTGATTACATTTAATGTATTTACTGTAGCTGAAGTGTGGGCATTTAGGAACTTTTTTTCATATTTCCATTTTTTTTCCAGTGTAAAATCTTGTTGGATGACCTAGGGCTAATGCTAAGTAACTTTTACATGTACTCTAGGACTTATATTCCAACTGCATTAATTTATGCATGTCATTATAAGGTTTCCATGGTGTCATCCTGACAAAAGCATCCATAAATCCAATAGCAGAACTGCATAAAGCATGCCTATGTTACTTTAAAAACATCTCCAAGAGTTACAGTATGGTTTTCAAGAATCACAAAAAAACCCCTCCCACTTTGGAAAAAAATGGTAATTTGTCAAGCTACAGAGACCTAGTTTCACTCTGTTTAAACAGACTTTTTCCACATGCTAGGGGAGGAAGAAAATGAGCAAGCAGAAAGGAATGGGGAAGGTCCAGTCATACATTCAAACAATACTGCTTTTCTTCTTACGATGCACAAAGAGGAACTGAAACTCTTTTGTGCTGATTCTTCTCATAAAAATTATTTTGCATGAAAGTTTTGTCTTGATTATGTGGAACATTATGGGCACCTACACTATGGAGCTAACTGTAAAAAATAAACTTCAACATGTATTTTTCATTTAATTTCTCAGAAAATTAGGGGTGCAAGAAATAATCTCTCTACATAAAATACAATTCAACAACAAAACAAACAAAAACCATATCGCCAAGTTGTAGATCTTGCAGGCTCCCCATCAAAAAGGATGTTAAAATTTTGATTCACTCACCATTTGTTTCCCTTTTAAGCTGCAGGTAGACATAACCTGGTAATGAAAGCAAAAATCTTCACCCATTCCCATTACCACCTGTAATAAACTGCAACAAATACCAAGGATTTGAGGAAAGCCTGAATTCTGCTTTCCTTCCTACAACAGCTTCTTTTGTAGCCTTGAGCAAGTTAGTTACCTCTGCATATCAATAAAATGAAGAAAGAGCCTATCTGTTGCTTTTGAGAAAAAATTAGCACATACAAGTTGCATACATGGATTTTTAGCAAAAGCTTTGTAATGTTTACTTATTTTTGCAGTTGTTTAAAATTCACATACTCAAGAGTGCTTCACATACTCAGGTCAACTTCACCACACTATGAGCCAGACCACTAAATGAGCACTCATTTAAAGTTGAATATATTTAACTGAGCTATTCATTACATTCCATATAACAAAAGATTTTTCCCTCACATGTTGCAATCTCCATTAAATCATCAGTCTGGTGTAATTTGACAAAGATGAGGTGATGCTTGCAGTTGGAGCTGCATCATAAGTATCTCTTGCTACAGGTGCATGAACAGTTAAGAAAGCTGCCTTGGAAGAGACTGCATGTTGAAGAAGAAATGAGTTTGCTAATGCTTCACTTCAAATACAGCTGTGCCTAGACTGGGGCACATTTCAGTGGTTAAAATACCCATTCCAGTGTTTAAGTCTTTAGGGTGCCTTTAGGTTAGGAAAACATAATAACAAGAATAACAAGTAGCTTGGAAATAAAACTATCATATTCGGTATTTGTTCACAAATATTTGAATTTACTTATGTTGCAGTGTTTCTGGAGTACTAATATATAAACAGTATTTTAGCAAGGAAACTGCAAATAAATTATTTGGCACCCACGCTCTTAGACACTATAAAGTTAATAATAAACTAAAATAAATGTTCACATCTCCTTAAAAAAAGTACACATTCTCCATGAAAAAAAAAATCCACTTTTTTTTTTAGTGTCGTTCTGTCCAGGACATTTAAATTACAATGTGTAAGATTGCATGATGAAAAGATTGAGAACCAGAAGAGAAACTAATTTTCCAATGTTCTGACATGTTTAAAACAAAAGTAATGAGTAGAAAATTACAAGCCTACTTGTAACTTATTAGAGGTAAATTACAAGTTCAGACTTCAAAATCCACAAGACTCAAGTACAGACCTCAAACACAAAAATGTAAACAAACAAATAATTACTTTTATGTGTATAAAAATCCATATTTCCTATGTGTGCACAAGTATAAATACACTGGTCATCTATATTAATACATATGTTCACAGAACTTTATTAGCCACACTTATAAGGTGGCTCTAGAGGTTAGATACAGGCCACACCTTACAAGCTAGATCTTTCCTTTTTGAACTGTAGATTTGCTAATTGACCCATATAATTTGGAGAATTTTGTATTACTAAATCCAAGCTTAAGAGATAAATTAGCATCAACTTAATTTACAAGCAACAAACTCTCACATGCAGGCTCAAATTATTTGACGGTCTCAGTTGTTCCACTAGGTATGTGAAGAACGATATACAGAAGTTGTCATTGTGCAGAATTAGTCTGTTTTAATCTGCATACTGAAAATATCCATTCCAATGACATCCTATTTCATAGGAGATCAACCTTTGAAATTTGTATTGAATCTGCATTGACGAGAAAAGGAAAAACCTTTGCTACCAAAACCAATGAAACTGATGACTATCTAAAGCAAAACATCTTGTACTGAAACATATTCAGTTTGATTCAGTAAATGTCCTTGGAAATTACCTCCCTAAGTCTAAGATAAAGTGGGAACCTCAAGAAATCCTGTAGAGGGAGCTCAGGTAGCCAGAGGGAGCAACTGAAAACACAAGGCAAAGGAGGATGAGTGAGAATGAGACAGAAAGTCCGACAGTAAGAGTACGCCATAAACCTATTTTGCAACTGACATTATTACACAGGGAGAAAGAGGCTGTCTCACAAACAAGTCTTTGCTTTGAAGTTCAATTCACTTGCAAAGAGTCAATTTTTAACTCCTACATAACTTCTGAGAGAGGATAAACCAGTTAGTGTTAAAGAAATATATGGTTCTGCCCCAAAGCTGACAATGCCTCCTTAGAGAGTAGCTGTATTCAAAATAATAATCTCCACTACAAAGAAAAGAATATTTTATTGAATAAGTCAGTTACACAGTAAGGTCCAATAAAAATAACAGCAGGAGAAGCTGAAAAGAAGAAGGCAGCCCATTGTGAATGGAACATCAAGCAGGGAAGCTGTGCTTCCTGAGGGGTGCTCCCTGAAGAACTGTGCATACCATAACTTCACCTTGGCACAGCCTTTCACTCTCTTAAAAAGAAAAGGAAACACGTACCTAAACTCTCTCCTTCCATTCCAATGGGGCCAGGCTGAGGAGTCTCTCCATTCTTTAAGCAGTTATGAATGTATGCTGCCTTCCACCTGGCGTACTTCCTGTGCTGGGCATTCTGGGGGAGGGAAAAGGCCAGCCATTTTAACCACTCACTTCTGCAAACTGATACATTCAAAACAGAAATATAAACATCATTTCCACTTTCTCTGCTGTCATTTGACACCTTTTTAAGGATAAATGTGTGTAAAATTAAGAGGTGATTAAAAAAAATTTAAAATAACAGCTCTAACAAGATCTCAGCATGAAAGGAAAATACAGAGATCTTCAATTACTGCAGTGTATCAGGAAAAAGAAATAAATTATACTAAGAACATCCAGTGTGAAAGGCATAGGACTGTGTAGCAATTATTGACATGAAATAATGAAGAAAGCTTCCTATCTCCATAAACTTAGATGATTATTGCTTTAGATTTAAATACTTGAAACTAAAAATGCTACTGTTGCTGATCAGAAAAATGAAATATTTTCTAATTATATTGTTTTAAATTTCAAAAATTTAAAAGCACGAATACAGAAATGCTGATGTAACTGCAGATTAATGTGATTTGTTTGTAATATTCTATGACATTAAGATTTTCCATTTTGCTTTTTAAAATATACTTTTACTGTTCCTAGGTACAACTTTTAACATGCCAAAACATGAAAGGAAGATTGGCCACTTTGTATCTCCTGGGACTGTTACAACAGTGTTTAATCCAAAAAGAGCTGTCAATTGACACAAGAAATATTAAACTGATTATGCAAATCAACTGCTTTGTGAAAAGTTGTATGGGAAACAACCAGTTCTGACAGCTATGAGGTAATATAAATCAAGGAACAAGGCTGAATATAAACAGATGAGAAATGTGGGAAGGATGTGGAATAATTTGCCCAAATAAACAATGCAGGTTGGGATAGCACGCTTTATACCAACATCAAAATTTTAAAAATTTATTTTAATTTAAAAAAATAAAAAAAAAAAATTTGGAAATTAAATCCAAATTTCTAAGAAATTATTAAACTAAAATTCAATACTGTACTTCACAAAGCCTGTTGCACCGTCATCTAGAACAGGGCAGAGAGACACAATACAAAAGGTATCTCCAGCAAGCTCCTTTGCTCATATTTAATACATTATATTACCCAGGATGCTCATGCAATCCAGGAGAAAGATCTGGTCTTCATTTTTGAAAACAAGATGTTCTCCAGAAAAAAAGCCTATCCTGATGACATATTTATTCAACTGCATTCACTCTACCTTGAAAAGGAAAAGTGCAATTGGAAAACATGGCCTTTGGTTAAACTCTGTATCAATAATCAATTAAATTCCTTCATTTTAACAAGCATTCTAGAAGCCATAAAATGCAGAAAACACACACCCAGAGTGTGCTACTTTTAGGAAGATGATTATGCTGTATGTAAGTGCCTGTACATCTCGTCATTCTAATATGGTGGTTATTTACTGGCTGCTGTATCACATGCCCATCCCTGGTGCCGGCACCTCAGCATGGCAGGAATGGTGTCTGTGAGGAGAGGCCAGGGCTGCCCTGTGCTGGATAAACAGCTCCAGCACACCCACCCTGGGACACAGCTGAGGTCCTCAGCCATCTGATGGGGCCCTTGGAGAGCATATTTAGAGAGGGGCCAAGCACTCCCAACCCCACGCCCAAGATGCTGGATGGAGAGAGGAGGAGGCAACAAAGTGTTTGATGTCTGTCCTGCATCCTGACTGCAAAGCTTATCATTCCAGAACTGAGAAGTGAAATGCTGCTGGTTTTGGTTTGCTCTTAACTCACACTGCTCTTCCTTTTCAGAAGACTGCCCTATTGATGAATGTTACTACTGAGGCAAATGAGAAGAACCATCACAAAGCTTCTTACTGCTCTGATCTAAGCTGTGTCTTGTAAAACACACCTTCCAGAAAATCCTTTTGCCTAGCTCTAATATGGAGATATAGAACAACCACTCTTCATCTGTGACAAATCCATTAATACTACCCAATAATCAATCACTTGCAATTTAAAACATATATTTATGCTCAACACCCATTTTCTGATTCTACGTGCCAAATATCTGCTTTCTATGCCCTCTGCTGTTGATTTAAATGCCTTTTAATGGTTGATAGTTCATACATATGAAGGTAATTTCAATTAACTATTGAAAAAATAGGCAAGTAGTCTGAATATAGTCACCACACACTCTAACCAGGTGTCAGACTTGAGTGCATTTCAGGCTGACAAAAACTTCTGCAAAAGTCTAAGACAGTCAAGTCATACTTTTCCCATCATCCCTTTACATAAGAATGGATAAGGAAACTATGGAAACGTAATGATGCTATACAGAAGAGCAAATATGTTCTGTATTTCTTGTACACTCTCTTTTACCATTGGCGTTTACCAATTAAACAAAATGAGAGAATTTTGCTTCTTTCCAACTACAAAAATTTTCTGTCCTTTCAGCATCAACAATAAAAACCCCAACACACAGTAGAAAATGTACCACTGCCAGCATTCTGCACTGACATTTGCAACCACTTCTTCAGTCTTCAAAGCAGGATTGCTTCATGTACTCTGAGGACTCAACTGATCAATGCAGTGTCCTGTGCACTGGATTCCTACAGACTAGATTGATTTTTCCAGTCCAATTCAATGTTCCTTCACTCTCTGGCACTAGGAAATGTTATTACTGGATCTAATAAAAGATGTCAGGTGTGCAGAGCAAACAGTTCTAAGAGAACACATCAAAGAGCAAACTTACTTGTGCCTCTCAAAATTAAAATTTTGGATTGGTAGAGTTGCAGGCTACAGAGGATGGAGAATCTTGCAAGAACTCTTCACCAAGCATTTCTCTTGGATAAGACCTATCTTTAATATCTACACTTACATTCTACAGTCTTCAAGAAGTGCACCACTATCAAGACAATGCTTTTATCTTCTTTCCATATTTACAAGTGGAAGTAGCCACAAAAACTGCATTTTAAACTGAGCAAGTATGACTGCACTTTAGGCACTCTTACCAGATTGGGGATTTACGTACAGGATGTCAAGCCTGTGAATTTCAAGCAGGACATGGAAAAAAATGAAGGTGGACAAAGCTAGGAACTTTGTATAATTTTCTTCTATAAGCATTCCCACTTGCTCAATGTAATGTTATGTGTCCCACAGTAAAAATCAAACTTTGAATTTCTAACTGATACTTGTCATGAAGCATCTTCTAACCTATGTCTAGCATTTAATCTACATCTATTTGAAATACTTAGCAGGGTAATTTATGGCTTACTAACAAGCATTTTGCTACACTATTATAACCTGTGTTCTTTGAAATTCACATTCATGACTTAGAAAAGCAATGCCTGTGCTTGGAAAAGCAATCGATAATACACTCATCCATGCCTGACACTTACCTCTTCAGAGAGCTCCCCAAATACCGTTAGAACATCAGGAGGCTGGCAGTATAAAAGGACTTTATCATGTTTCTGCAAAAGAAAACAACACAAAAAAGAGGCATTTTGCTGACTCGGTAATGTCAGTCTCTCAGAATAACATTTTAGGAGCTGTAATCTTAAACCACACTGGCTGGCTTATTTCAAGCCAAACCGCCTTTTTTTTTTTTTTTTTTTTTTTCTGTCTGATGTTACAGAAGCTGCTTCACAGCATTTAAATCTAGCAATATTGAGTTCAGTATTTTTTAAAACTTACATGTTCTGCGCTTAGTTTCTGGTTTGGAATGTTTTGTGTAGAACATCAGAAATCCTGTATTAGCTTAGAAAAATACATGAACATGCAGTAGTAATTGCTGTAAACCCAATCACATAATGGATCATCACAACTATTTTACTCTCACTGGTCAATAAAAACTATAACATGCTTGATAAAATAAAGCACAATATTAGCCTGTGGTTTTAGAAAGCTTGCAGCAGGTAAGCAACTCCCTAAGGAACATTAGGAGGAGGAAACCAGTTAATGTGTGAAGTTAGAGACCTAAAAGTAGTAACAAATTGAGTTTTCCAGAGAAGAAAAGAATGTATTAAAGCCCAATTCTTGTTTCCAGTCAAATTAAAGAGAGTTTGGATATTCACATTCCCTGACCAGTATCTTCAGATAAGAAAAACAAAGATTTTCACCTACTTATGAAATTGCCCAGCTCTGTCTTCATTGTCTGCATACAAAAACATTTTCAAGGCATAATTCTCCACATGAGCAGAACCAACAATTTCCTGAGTAATTGCTTCATTATCACCAAATTGCTTTTTCATCTGAAAAATGTTGGAAAAATACATTAATTACTTTATTAGACCTCAGCAATTCTGCAAACACAAAAAGAACCTGCTGATTTAAACAAAGCCAAGTACAATTGGAAAAGAAACAACTCATGCTTTGTTTACAAATCTACAGCTTCTAACATAACAAATGCTAAAAGCAGCAGGTGAAAGAGACAGCACATTCTTTTGGAGAGAGGAATATTACAAACAAGTAGCTCTGAATCTTCAGTCACAAAATGCATGTAACACTATAAGCATTTGGTGGTTTATACATTATAATAGTTGGTGACTTATAAAACCACCAGCACACCAACATCCTCTCCCCTGAAGTTAAAAATAAACACAACTACAATGCTGTAAATGAACAGCAACAGATATTTTTCCCCTTAGTATCTAGAAGACCTAACACTCCGAAGCCTGTGTCAGGATTCAACACAGTTCAATTCGTAAAGTAATGCATGCTTTATAAAGGTGCTGTAGATCAGAGTGATTGAGTATCTTCTCTCTTGTAAGGTTATTTCACTGCAGTTCATTACATCTTTTGAAGTATCTGAGCCCTACCTCGACCAGTCTAGTGATCTATGGATTTACTGGAATTTTCAGTGCAAGCAGCGTACTTCAATTCAAAGAACTCTTTTCAAAGATGTCAGAGTACAAGAATCCTCAGGTTTCCTAATAAAAATCAGTAAAGCAAACAACCTCTAACAGTTACAACAGGTGGATTTACAGCTTCTGAATAGGCTCACTGTTTGCACATAAGGAAATCTCAGGTTATCCTTAGAGAACAAAAACAGGAAAACTGCATGATACTAACCTGCAGCCTTTATTTTGCCAAAAGATTTAAAACCAATCTCTGAATGGGAGTTATTTTTCACTGTGCGTGCTAAGAAAATTTAATCATGCAGGCAGCATTTCCATATTTTTTAGATTGCTGCCAACTTTCTAAGACACAGAATGTTGCCAGAAAAGTTACTTGATTTCAGTAGTTAAATATAAGCTTTCCACATAGAATTTTAAATTTAAAGGCTTTCATCAAACAACTTTATGTGGTTTTCAAATAGTATTTGTTTCACAAAGTGTAATTTTCTTGTGAAAGTACCAAAATTTGTGTGTTCAAATGAAACACTCAAACACTGAAGCTAACCCAGGAAGAAAACTGTTTATATACAAATATATTTCTCTAGCCTTCCTGTATACCTCACACTCAGAAAAGAACTGATTACTATACTTGATCTGATGCTCAATTATTTCAAACACACAACTGACACTGTTACATACACTCTAAATGTATTAAAGTTAACCAAGTTGTTTCCTGTTGAAATTATCCTTCATACCATCTGCGATTCAATACAGCAGTACTGATGTTTCAAACGCTGATACAAAATTTCACCCTAAAACTCAAGGCATTTAGGTTTAATCTTACAAAAACTTAAACCGCACCACTCTGCGCCCCCTGGTGGTTAAGGGCACACTGGAATCAGCAGCTCCCAAATTACAGCAGGGGTTCCCACTTTTCCAAAAACCCAAATTTCCTACCCCAAAACTCTCTATTAGACTCGACTAGGAGTGCCCTCTCCATCCTTCCACTACCCGGATACATAGACGAATCTTCAGTAGCTGTGCACCAGCTGTCACACAGACAATCTTACCAGCAACCAAAAGGTGAAACTATGGATTTTTGCTGCTTTTTTGGTCTTTTAAATTTTGAAACAGGAGTAACTGAACACTGCAGATTAACGGCTGCAGTACCACAAGTAATCCAGCAAATTCCAAAAATTCTAAGGAAATGAAGAGCAAAATCTTTCTGAGTTTTAATCTCACATCTCCTGCCATATCTCTCCCTTTGAACACAAAACCCAGTCCTATTAAAGATTTCAAAATCCAATGAAATAACACACCAAGAAATCACTGTACACTGAATTCTCCACTGCAAAAAATCAGGAATCAAAAAAAGCAAGAAGCACAACTTATGAAAAAAAGATGAAAAATGGTTCATGTTTCATTTTTTCCCTGAAGAATCACAGAATGGTTTGGATTGGTCCTTGAAGGACCCTTAAGGGTCATTTAGTTCCAGCTCCCCTGCTGTGAGCAGGGATGCCATTCACTAGAAGAGGTTGCTCAGGATCTATCCAACCTGGCCTTGAATACTTCCGTGGGTGAGCGATCCATCTTTCATAACTGAAGGCCGTTGTACTAGCTTCACACAAACTCTTCAGGCATTGATAGACTTTGGATGGAATCACCAACACTGAACAAAAAAAGAACTGGGGCTTCATTTTTCAACATTACTTTCTGCTTCCAAATGAGCACTTAGATCTTAAAATCAACAATCTTCTTCCTTTGAGAATACTGAAAACTACAGGCTATGAACATAAATGCTCCTGGAACTTAAACTGACCATCTGTACCACAACTTTACCTTGCTTCATCTAACTTTCTTGTATTTAAGGCTTTATAATAATATCAGGTCCATTCAGAAGAGTGTGGCATAGCTACCCCTTACCACACAGATTACGCTGTGCTTACAAGAATTTATAAAACAAAATCTCCAATCTCTAACACAGGATACAATCCGAAGTATCTTTATCTTTTAAAGAATATTTTTAAAAACTCTCTGGATACAATAATTTAGGTTAGAGATTTAAAAAGCATCCAAAGACTAGGCTATGAAGTCCTACAGCAGTGAAAATAATAAAATAAATGAAGTCTCTACAGACTTCAAGGAATCAAAGCCAAATAAATTTAAAAAGTCTTCTAGACCACCTGCATTAACTCTATAATAAATTAGGATTGTCATGAGAACATATATAAATAAGCATTGTAATTTATGCTGTCTACACAAAATCTTACGGCAAAATTTCAATTATGCTTGTACACGCATGCACACATATGGCTTTATTTCCTTCCAATACTTCTGCAATTTTCACATACAACTGAAGTTCAAGCAGTATGCTTGCATGCAGAAGAGCTGCAGCAAAGAGACAGTATTCCCATAAATTTAAGTAAAATAATTAGTATCATGATAATTTGAGAAAAGCAATAAATTCTACTTACAGCTTCCAACTGATCCATAAGTTTGGATAAAAATTTACGGCATTCTGGGGGTTTTACTATCAATCTTACATCCTGTCCTGCATTGCATACAAACGACCTTGAAATGATACACACACACAAAAACATTTGAAGTGATTATCTGAGCAAAACCCATAAACAAAGCACTGCGCCCCCAACAACACCTGAAAGACAAAACTCATTATTAACCATAGACTGACTCCAGTACTAGCGAGCAGTGACAGTGAAATGTAGGTTTGGCCTTGCAGAAATACAGAAGATTTTTGGGAGTTTTATGTTTTATTTTTCCCCAATGACTTTCCTACTCATGTTTGAACTGCTGTCCATATCACTACTATGCAATTCAAGTGCTTTCATAAACTATCATCGCCCTCACTTGCAACTCACCCAAACCAGGAACTTCAAACTGACTTGAGAGAATGTATGGATTAAATGGAGCTTCATATGGCAGGAGCCAGTTAGCCTTAAACACTTGAACAAATGGTACTAACCACCTACTACCTCCATGGTACATGCATGCATACATAACATCAAAACACTCAACTCACACAAACCTGATCTTTAAATCAGATAAGACAGACTTTATCAAACTTCCCCTTCAAGTAGAGTTGCCAGTTTTTAATAGGATCTCGAAAATTAATTATTAACATCTTCTGATTAAAAATTATCTTTTACTACCAAAAATCTGTGAGTTTTAGATTTGCACATGGCTGAACTTATAGGCTTCATGAAACTGCGGACAAATCCAAGCAGATATTATTTACTAGGATTAACACACACCGAGAAGGGAAAATAGCCAGAAGCATTCAGTAATCAAATGCAGAACATTTTCCACAAAACACCTGTTCTAACTCTCACTTCTGACTCTGAAGGGAGTCCTATAAAACACTTTCATATGCAGAGTTCAAGAAT
Organism: Sylvia atricapilla; assembly: GCF_009819655.1. NCBI lineage: Eukaryota > Metazoa > Chordata > Aves > Passeriformes > Sylviidae > Sylvia > Sylvia atricapilla. The sequence goes on from NC_089142.1 coordinate 62,262,633, forward strand.
CAAAAGCTATAACTCCAGCAAATATTATCATCCGGTAGTTATTATGGAATACCCCACGTCCTCCTTCTTGCAGGACACAGTTCTGCAGGAATCCTAACCTGCTTCAATCACCACCGCTTTAGCATCTTGTTTCCTCCCTTCATACACTACAGAGACCTTTTCTCTTCAAATCACCTCAGTGAACATGATATAACACATTGTTATCACATTGCACTTATCCTGATGCTTGCTGCAGAAGAAAACATATACTCAAAAAAGTTTGTCTGCCTTTTCCATCTATCAGCAATTTATCTAATAAAATGATATATGTTCTACAAAATTCATGTCGTTTCTGCAGGTGAGCATTGTAATTTAACTAATTTTCTGGATTTAACATAGTATTTCCTATCATATATAACTGAGTGTTCAATCAGACTAAGCACACATTCCTTATTGGGTGTGCAAAGCTCACTTATTTTGAATGTTAAAGCTGTTGGGTTGCCCAATCATTTAAAGACATTTCTCCCTAAAAAATACAATACTTCTGCTTTCCAATGCCTTTTACTTTACTCTAACATGTATAAAAGGATTTGCAGCTTCATATTCAAGTTTTTCAGTAAAGAACAACCAAGTGAAAGTCCTGAAGAAAACTGGAGTAATAATAACAAAGTAGTAATAAAGATTAAGAACAATAATACTTGACCATGACAAATGGAAGAATTGCTATGTAGGTTCATCAGTGCCAACATTACTATTAAGCTAATTACTGATAGGGACTCTAAGCCCCCTAATTTATCTTCACGATGCTGACATGTTAATGTTAAACATTATAAAACAGTTACACATGTAAAGCTGAAATAGATTTCAAAGAAATTCAAACACAGAAAGATATAGAGAATTGCATGTAATGCACTAAAATTAATATTAAAAGTAATCAGCAATTTAAATATCATCATCACATGAGAAGGAGCTAATTTGCTCCAATCAATTAAATTGATTTTTAAGTACATTATTTAATTTTAAGCTCCCCTGAACCCATTTCATGGTATAATTTAAACAAGATAAAACTTAAGAATTAACATAAGGTTGCTAAACCTATGAGCTATCTATATCACTTATTTCTTTTTGATGGATGCCATGATCAAATATTTTCAGAGGAAAATAATTAATTTTAGACTAGTATGCATTAGGGTGAACAAATTCAAAATACATGTGGTCATGATGGATATAAATTTACCTTACTTGCTGAAGTATGCATCTTCAGATCTCGTCCATAACTCATTTACATAAAAAGACCTCTGTTTCCATATAAATGGATCTAACAAATGTCTTTAACCTTAATCAGTTTAAAATTTAAAAGATCTTCTACATTGCAACTGTTACTCTTGTGTTACCTGAATGTGGGTTTTCTCCTTCTCACTGCAAATACATCCATTTAAATCATGAAAGCCAGATAAATTTTTCTCTTCACTAATCTCCAAAGCAGTGTATTTACAGGACTGAGACATCTCTATGCTTTGTATAAAGCCTTGAAAAAACAGCCCTTTCCTCTCTTAGGATTTTAGCAGCTGAGAAAACTGAGTGCTCCTTCAGGCACTCCAATGAACAAATACAGAACAACTCCTTGAACACACAGAAATCACACTCCAGAGAAACAACAGTTACAGAAACAAAAAACCATGTTTTTCCTTGCCATATATAAGTTTACACTGTGGGTTGACCTCAAGCGTCTTCCACACCACCACCTTCATCCTAACAAAAGATGCTAGGAAACAAAGGTGCCAAGTAATATTAGCAAAGCACAGACTGTCAAGAAAGGGTGCTGTGAGGGTGCTCTCACAGCAGCAACTCTAAGATACTAGGAACAGAGACATCCTAGAGACAGACTGTTAATGTACCCTGAGATAAGATTAAAATGTTCCACCTGTCACAGAAATTACACCTCTGTACCACACAACTGACCACAGCAGTGTCACATGCAGCCACAAAGTCGCAATTTCTATCACTGCCTAATAGAAATTGTTAAGATTTCTTGAAAGATCTTATTAACTAGCAAAAGCTCAAGGCACACTAGTAAGTTACCCTAACAAGAGAGTCTCGGTGATCTTTAAAAGCTTCTGAAATCTGGAATTTTTGCATGCTCACTTCTTAACGTACATTTATATGTTTGGAAAGAAGGACTAACCTGTCCAGAGACAGGCCTATGATGAGGCAGTTGTTCAGATAAAGGCAAAAACCTGTTCCTTTTTTCTCAAGTAAGTGGTGATTGAGAAGAGCACATTGTCTATGAAACACACTATGGATGGAGTATCACTACCCAGTAGCATTCAGTGCCAAAAGGTAGTCTTGGCTCAGATACTATTGATAAACCTAATTGCAATGAAAGATGAGGCAACCCTTGGGTCGGAAATGCAAACCAGACAAAATCAGTCAAATCTCCACAACACATTAGGTTCCTGTTGATGAACTGAAGAAACAGAAGAGAAGTGCACTCTAGCAGTTTGATCTAATCAGTGACACACAGAATGTTGTTAAGTATGTTTAGGTACACTTACTGCTTTACTCAGTGCTGCTCTAGTCAAAGTAAGGCTTTGGAATTGAAAACCTCTATCATTAAATGTACCAAGGAAACAGAAGGTGAAACTGGCTGAAAACTGAAAGAAGTAGAGATTTCAAGGGACAGGAAACAAAATAGGAGGGAAGGACATAAGTTGTTTTTTATCTTTAAAGACAATGCTTAAAATAAATATAATACCCTTTAACGTTTTAAAATTTTGCTTTTGAAATTATCTGTACGAAGAGCAATATGAGAGTGAGTCTGAAAGCAGTAAGCAATCCTTTGCCTTACTGCTGCCAACAGGAAAAAGCACCTACTAGTTATACTTTCTCTGTTTCTGAGTATTTCTATATCATATTCCTAAGGTAAGATAAAATTATTTCCAAATGCAAGTTCTTCCACATCTGCATCTTCTATTATCCTCTCTGCTCTAATTTTGAATGTCACAAGTAATCTATAAGAAGGCTATCTGTAAGACTGGGGTTGGTTTTGATACCACCACTTTTGCAGTTAAGGTGTTTCTCTTGCATCTTTTGTGTGTGCTTGATCACACAAGTATTACTTATTGTAAGACACATGTATGAATGAAAAATATGTTTTCACCTAGTGAAGGAAATCGATTAATGTCCTTTTCCTGCCTAACCATACAGCAACTGGGCAATATGCATTCATTACTAAATTTTCAGCAGCAAGAGCAAAAAATACCTCTCCTGTGTTAATATCATCAGTCAAATTTTAACTGGTAATTAAGGTTGAAGACCTGTCCTTCACATGTATGTTGACATGGACGTCCTTTGGTTCATGCGGGTAAATCTCAGTAGCAAACTACGCATAAGCAAGAGGCAAAAGTTTACCACCTCCAACATCTCTATGGTAAGAAAAGTCAAAGAGTGACCATGAGTTCAGTTGCCCCAGTTCCTCCTTTTCCTAATAGAAACCAAATTTATTTACATTTCCATTAAATACAGCTGTTCTGGTTTCTCTGTAATATTGCAAAAGCAATGGAACAGTATTATTACTATGCTTGGTAAGTCACAAAACCTTTGTGTTAATTGGAAGTGGTCAATTTCTAATAAGTGGAAAGGACTCTCCTGAACAGTACAGACGCCATAAAAGAAATCCTCATAGTGTTATGTATTACAAATGCATTGTTTTACCTTATAGAATACCACACTTGAAAGGCCATTTACATCAAAATCATTTTGGTTTTCACTTCAAACAAAATGCTTAAAGTACATGTCCCTAATGACCAGTGACACACTGTTAAAACTAAAGAACTCAGCTTTTACAGGAGGCATTTGTTTAGGAACTTCTGATAAAAAAATCCTCTGTGAACAGCCAAGCTTCAGAAAATGTTGATATAAAAAGACAACTAAACCTATACATTGTAGCTGCAAAAATTTTCAAGTTTTAAAGCGTAAATGGATATGAAAAATGTAGACAATCTTGGAATCAACTGACCTGTACTTCTTATCTTCCTTCACTATTTATGATTAGATCTAATATGATTAAGATTCTGGTAATGAAATTATTCTTCCTTTGTTTCATGCACTGGGTTTTATAATCGATACAACTGTTTTTTCTTCCTCTTTATTCAAACCAAGTAGCAAAAAAGACTTTAATGCAGCCAACAAAGTAGTATAGCATGTGCAGAAAGTAAAGCACTAAGGAGGTAAAGGAGGCTACAGAGCTAATGTTAAATATTAATAACATTAGAAGTAGAGCTTAAGTCACTTGTAATTTTACACACAAAGACACAACTGTTTTGCCAATTATTAACTCAGAGTTTGCTCTCAGTTTGTAGACAGGACATTTATCTTTACAATTCATAAAGACTTGGCAAGTAATCATTCTCACAAAAAAGTTTTGCCAAGACAACTACAAAATATACATCTTGATTTGCTGCCCTTAATCTTTGTTCAGTAAATACTAAGTGTGGGTGTGCTGGCTGGAATTATACAGTGAGCTTTACAGAAACTTCTCTGCCTTTATTTATGTCACGTAATACCATGTTATTTTTCCTTCGCTAATACACAGCACAATTTCAGAGCAAGTATTTTGTCTCTAGTATGTGCCAGACATTCATTCCTCATACACAGTAAGTTACTCCAGATTTATGTTTGGATAACAACTGAAACTCCCCTCACTCCCATTTTAAACTAACTTTCTGCCAAGTAAAAAATACCGGAGGACAAAAGCTCCAGCCAGCAAGCATGCACAATAGGTTGATTTTCTATCTTCTAAATTCTGTCCCACTATCCATCTTTCTTTTTCCTGGTCTAACAAGATTAAAAGATTGTACTTCTTTTTCCCTGTGTGTATTTACCTCTCTAGCATAGAAAAATATATTATTAGCAACTGAAATATTTTTGACATTTGTTATTAAGAAACTGACATAAAATAGTAACAAATAACACTGCAATAATTTTAGCAATATTTTGTTCTGATTAAGGGATGAAAGCTTTACCAGGCTGTAATTTATTACTCATTCATATTCTACATCCCTTTGTCAAACCACTGACAGAAAAATGTTTGTTAAATGCTCGGCACAGGAAGCCAACAGCTGGAATACAAATGTGGGAAATAAAGGGCACAAAGACATTAAATTAGATTCTACTCAAATCCAAAACTACTGGAAACATTTTCATATGAAAAGCCATTATTCTTGCTTTCATGTACATTAATGTGTCATATTCCAATCATGTAATTTTTTGTACATAGGTCATAAATATATTTCTACACAGCTAAGTCCAAGCTGGCTGAATTCAAAGACTTTTAAAAATAGATTTTAACGTACTGACAAACAAACTTGGAAGGCCTTACACTGCCTCTTCATTACATGATACCGAAGGAAACTGCAAAAGACATGACATTGGGCTGGCACCATAAACTGAAATAAAAAACATTCCAGCAAAACCAAATTATTTTCAAATATTTATTTTCAAGTAAAATTAATTAGGGGCATATGTAAGAAAAAAAAACAATGCAAAAGTGGGAGGAATGAGGACTACGAAAATATAATTAAGAAACTCAAGAGGATAGCATCATGACCTTCTTGTCCTCTCAAATTTTTTTATAGTCTTCTAAATCTTACTGAAGAAAATTAGTGGATAACAGTATAGTGCGTTACATGCCACACAAATTTTATTAAGTCAAAATTGTCTCAATTGCCTCTTAGAACTTCTGAAAGTTACAGTAAGCCCCCTTACAATTCACTAATAATAGAAATAATAATAATAGTAACTCATAGACAACCTAATATGCAAAACAAAATTTCCAATGATAAACATGACTGGTAACTATTAAGATTAGATGACAAAACCAAATAACACAGTAATACCTATGAATCACAGGAAATTACTGTATTTTACACTACCACACTTCAGTCTGGTTTAAGGACTTATTTTGAGTCCTGTTAATATGAGAAAGTGTCATATGTACAACTCATAAGCTTCTAAGCTTTTCTACAATATTTAAACTACCCGTATTTTTAAAGCTTCTCTCTACAGCTAAATAAAGAAAATAAAATACTTCCAATTAAAACAGAAAAACTACATTCAGCATAGGATTTACAGCAGTTGAGATCTCTTGATTGCAAAAAGAGAAGGCAGCTACTCTAGATTAGTTGTGGTGAAGTTATGAGGATAAAACAGCTTTTAGCGATTAGAACATAAATCTGAAACACCCTCTTGCTTAGTTTAAACTGGAAGAAGCCTATTTAATGTCTTTAAACTACTCTGTGAAGTGAACCAAAGCACCCTAGATGAGATAAGCTTCCAAAGTGTACTCCTGACCTTACTGGCTACCAGCATCCACAGCCGAACTAAGAGAAGTGCTGCCAACAGGTGAAGGCCAGTGATCTTTCCGTTCCACTCAGCACGGCTGTGCCACACCTGCAGCCCTGGGCTCCCAGTATGAGAGACATGGGAAGGAACACAAAGCTGATGAAAGGCGAGGGAAATCTGTCACACCAGGAGATGCAGAGAGCTCAGACTGTTTAAGTTTCGCAAAGCAAAGATCAGAGGGTCTTATCAACGTGTGTGAATACCTGACAAGAAGAGAGGGCAGTGGGGAGTGAAGACAAAGCCAGACCCTTCTCAGTGGTGTCCAGTGACAGGACGAGAGGCAATGGGCTCAAAATAAAATACAAGAAATCCCATTTAAACACAAGAAGAATCTTCTACTGTCTGAGTAATCACACACTGGAACAGGTTGCTCCCAGCAGTCATGGAGTCATCATCCTTGGGGATGTTCAAAAACTGCCCCAGTGACATTCCTCTGAGCAGGGCATTGCACGAGGTGAGGACAAAGCCCTCCAACCTCAATAGTTTTGTGATTCTGCAAATCAGAATGTTGACGCATCCCTTCTTCAAGGCCAGCAGCAAATCTCAGCAGGAAAAGACAGTTGTCAATTCTACCTCCAGAGGTTCAAGTTAAGAAATATATACCAAAAAATTGTGAATTATATGGTGGAAAAAAATGCACCTTATTTACACCATCCAAGTGAAATTTAGGAGTTTTTATACAAACACATGTAACTCAGAAAAGGCTTCAACCTCTGAAGTACACTTGTTCTATATGTTCTCATTCCTGTCTCTGTCAGATTAGATTATTTAAAATATTACCTATGTAATCAAAGCAAATGCACAACAGTTAATTAATCTTAATTTTTGCACTACCCACAATCTGCTTTGAGGATTGTAGGGTTTATACAATTATCTTTGTTATTCCTACCACTTTTTCAGTTTTTCTGTCTCCACAGACAAAGCAGTTTCAAGAGCAGTATTCCCCAGTTAAAAATCTTTGAAATAATCAGAGCAAAACGGACTGAAAACCGAAAAAAAAAAAAAGAAAAAAAAAGAAAAAAAAAAGAAAAAAAAAGAAAAAAAAAAAAAGAAAGCAAAGAGAAAAATATAGAGAAAAACTTTGGCTTATACTCATAGCAGAATATAAACAAGTCTCACAGAACTTGGTTAAATTGAAATGAAATTGAATGAAATTGGTATTTACTAAATATCTGATATAAACATATTAACTTACCCTGAGTAAGGAACAGATGAAATCTATTCTTCTGTATGCAAGCTCTAATAAAAGCCTTTAAAACATTAGTTGTATTGGTAGCCCACTAAATAGTTTTCTGCCACCACAACAGGAGAATATGGAAAATGTACTTTTAAAAATGGACTATATAAAACTAGTACAAAAGAGGATTATTTAAACTGGAAAGCTCGGGGCTTTGATCATATTAGATATAGAATTCTACAAGCACATTTTTTAGGCATTTCAATTCCACAATGTCCCAGTATAAATGAAGTCACTAAGTACATGCTGAATTTCTCCAAACACCAGTTACTTTTAATTATATTAACACTTCTTAATTACATGCATCTTCTAAATTAATCATTCAGAATGCATCAAGATACAATACAAACCTGAATAATTTAAAAGCTTAATTAAATATATGACCCTTATTAGTCCTTCTTATTAAGAAGGATTAATTGTATTGGTAAAGGATAAGAATTGGTAAAAATAACAGTACTTCAGTTGTAACAGTGCACAGTAATTCTATTTCCCAAATTCTTAGTCAGGCCATGAACTTCACAGTGTATTTTTTTTGCAATAATAACAACAATACTAAAATTAGTATTCTTATAATTTGTATGCAGAGAGAAGCTTGTTTCACAGGTGTCTGACTACACTTGAAAGTGACAAGCCAGTCACATTTAACAAATGGATATTCTGTTAAAGCTGAATGACTTTTGGTTCAAGAGGTTGTCAACTAGTTGTGGAATAAAAATTGTCTCTTTTGCTTTTCTCTCCCACTGGATCTCACAAAACCACCAATATTAATACAAGACTATGATCCTTTGGAAGTGTTTCTCTGATGCTTTTCCATGTCAGGAATTAAAAATTGAAGATTTTTCCCATGCCTCTCTTATACAGATCATATCTACTGATCTTACATGATTGTTTTCTGATGTTTAGTAGACTGTAAAGTAAAAATCACCACACTTTGCTTTTTGAAAGTTACTAGAATCATAATTTCTCACATTAATTCATTGACTATCCAAACACTGTTCATGAAACATCAGTCCTTTTCTGGCAACTGGCAATCTCTCAATACTTTTGAATTAAAACATCAATATCCAGTCCAATGTACCACTCATCTTTGCAAACAGATAAACAATGCCACTGGAAGGCTGAAACAACAGACATAAGGAAAATATTGCTTTTAACTCCAAACTTGAAGCTTCTGGAAGATACAGTCACCTCTCAAACCTTGCAATTTCTTTAAAAAAAAAACCCTCATCAATCCAACTGCCTATGCCACAGTTGGAGATACGATTTCTTCAGTTATTACAGGCCAGAGATCTTTTTTAACAGAGCCTGCCTCTTTGTGTCTGCAAACTAACCTCAAGTAGTCAAACCGTTAGACTCAAGTAGGATTTTCACTTAAAAAGTTATTTTATTGACTACCAATTACATATTTGCCCTTTCCTCGGCAACCAATGTAGCATATTTTTTAGGTATTCCATTATACCTGCTGAATAAACTGACCTTTACTGAACCTGAAATAGCTATATACTTAATGACTATGATTAACAAATAATACAAAAGTAAAAAAAGTATCATATGGGGAGGAAAGTATTTTAAAATAAGGTGGTAGATTACCAGAGTGCTGGACACTCATATTAACCACTAAGTGTCTAATCTCTTCAAAAGCTGTATTTTGTGAGCTCATGTACTACTAAAAATTTAAAAAACAGTAAACCTGGTCTCTTTATTTCTCTACAGTCTGTGCTCTGGGTAGAAGAAATGTTACAACCATATTAATTTATGGTGCACACTGTCAGGAAAAAATATTTTAATTACTTCAATCAATTATGTCCATCTACTAACAATAGACAGGGCTAAAAAGGTAACAGTATACACACAACATACAGATCATATTCTGCTTTGAATCTGAATACCTAAAAAAGAGGTTAAGAATGTAGGTTTTGTACGGATTACATAGGATTATCAGCAATAAATAGGTTTGTTAATTTTTGCAATGTGGAAATACCACAACAAAAAGTGCTGTGTTACAATGTACAAGAACATCAGTGCTCAACATTTTATTTTTTATGTGGAAAATTATGTGGCAGTTGAAAAAGACAAACAATCCCTGCCGTAGCTATTTATATTGTGTAAAACAGATTAATGTTAATTAAATTACAGGTTCTGTAAATCAACATATGCCAGCAATACCAAAAAAGCAGGAGTCCTGCCTTTGTCCCAAGCCAGTGTCTCACTCCTTTTCATTGCCTGTGCAGGAACACAGCTGTTTAAGCAGCAGTGAATTGGCCTGGCTGAAAAATAGCTTATTTTTTGTCTTTCACTGTACAATTACATCAACATTTGCTTCTAAAGCACTCTAGGGTTGGGAACGAGAGGCCAGAGAAACATTACAGCATTTTCTTTAGGTGGCATTACTGATTTATGTGAGCTTAATGCTAAAATACGCTACACACAAGAGAAAATAAATGGTGTATGCAAATAAATCATGTAACCGCCATATAAATTCCCAGCTTTAAGGATACACCTACAGCACTTATGATGAAAGACAAAAACATTAACAAGAGCAGTAAGCACTTTATCTGAAAATTTTATTGCTGAGGTATAGAAGCAACATTTTATGCTGCAAACACAACTTGCCAAAGTTCACTCACTTTCAATCCCAAAATTAATTTCTGTCACAGCTATTATTAGACATTTAAAAGTGCAACTGAATTAAAATTAACAGAAATAAAACCGAGCATACATATGCCCAAACTGCAAACTACTGTGCCATGGTAACATTAATAATATTGTGACCAAAGCTTTTTCTGGGTATGAGCCACTAACGGCAACATTCCAAAGCCATAAACACATCCCTGCTCAGACTGATAGTTACATCCAGGAGCTAACCAATGATCCCTCTCACAGAGAGGCTGTGTAAGCAGCTTTGTGAAGGAACACAGCCTTTCAATACAGGGTGCACTGTGCTGTGCCTCACCAGCCCCCTGCTCCTGGGACGTGCAGGGTGCCAGGCATGTGCCTGCAGATGAGGCTGGTGGAGCCTCTCTGCCAGTGCAGAGAACACCACACAATCTAGCACACACATAGTTTTCCTCACTCTTGTGTTGTGTTCCTTCCATACAACATATTACATAAAATGTACAGAGCTCCTCTGAAAACAATTTCAAAGGCTCCACAGAGAGATGCTCACTTTTTCCAGTGCAACATCTAATGAGAAGCATTGCTTTAACCCTACATAAATCTGCATTGGTTTCAAAACATTATCCGAAAGGAATCCTGAATTTTTTGTATCCCCTGCCCTACACTTCTAAAAACCTTTTCAGTAAAGCTTTTATTATTTGTAGCACATTTTTTGACAGTAGCAATATTAATAATTAATACTTTAGGATTCCACGTAATTATTCCAAGTTCATGATGTTAAAAAATTAATGGTTCATAAACTTTACTTTTGCTTCAAAGCCAGAACTACATGAAGAAAGAAACCCCAACACTCTGGAGCAGGAGTGTTGCTCATCAACAATTGAGACAAGCTGCGTTCTCATCAATTGAGACAAACTCATCCACCACAGGAGGAAATAAGTGTCATAAGTGGAACACTGGTGAAAACAAATTCTTCTCCTTGTGTATTCAAAAAAAACAAAGGATCTGAGCAAGACCTAACTTGAAAAAGAGGCGTCAGTGCTTTCTACTTTACGTAATACTGTAATGGAACAGATACCTCTAGAATACAGTCTTTGCTATATTCGCTAATGAACCAGATGTGTTGAAGTATGCAAATAAAAAAAAAAAAATCAGACTACTTAGGTCAGACAAGGCAAACTACTTTACAGAAAATGGTAATTATCCAACACAGGCTTTTTTTCCCCTCTACACTAAGATGTAAGGTTCAGAATGCAAAAGACAAAGAACATGCACTAAATCACTTCTGGTTTAAAATAGACTTGTATTTTATCACCCACACCAATGCATGTCTTTTTCTTGTATAGACAGACAGGGCTTACATCTCACAGAAAAAAAATCCAAATAAATAAATAAAGAAAATCAAACAAACAAAACCCAGTGTAACTTCACCTAGCTGGTGCTTCCTGCCACACACAGTGTCACTTGTCCTGTGTTTTTCTAGTAAATAAAGAGTGAGTACTACTGAGAACTTCCAGTGTTTTAATATGTGGCTACTTCACCTTCCTGGCTGCACTTTTCCACGTTAGCACACTATTCCTATGTAACACAGAAAAAGTAAAATTATTCCTCTGTCACTCAGATGATAGTTTCTTCAGACCTATCTGAAACCTGAATTTCACAAATCATTCTTCTAAATTAAGATCATCTTATAAAGAAAAAAAAAAAAACAGTTCTACATCTATTTTTTTTATTTCATTCTTCCTGAAGACAAGCAACTAAACCTCTCGAATGACCTCTTACCTCAATAAAAATATCAATGCTGTGATGACCCATCTTCCTTCCCTTTAAGGGTGGGCTGCCAACAACATAAACATACACTTCTGGTGACCTTCTAGTCTTAGGCGTTTACAAGTGTGGCTTAACTGAACTGTAACAGGAATTTAAGACTAACAGAGAGCTCGCATTTCTTAATTCACCATGCAAAGCCTTTTAGAAAGGCACACAGTCCATGCTGAAAATCATTAGCTTAGAAGCCACATCAGCTTGAAAAACCTACGTACTAACTTGCAAGTTTTACAGTAAGGTTTTGCTGCGTTCACTTCAGTGAAAGAAGCAAAAAATAGCGCAAACCACTCACTCCCTTTTGAGAACCCCAAGAAAGCGACAAAAGCCTCACCGAAAACTAAAGCTTCTATCAGCACTAAAGATTCTCAAACTCGAAGTATTTATTCAGGACTACACAGGAGAGAAGGGAGGCCTTTTGAGGTCTTTTCTTACTCTGAAAAGGTTCTTGAATGTTATTTTTCGCCCCACTTTTTAGGACAGTCCGATCAGGGCCACTTTACACCAGCAGGCGGTCAGGCTGCCGGAATGAGCACCACCATTGCCAAGAGGCTTCAGTTCCGCCACCCCGAGCAGAGGACAGGCGGGTGGGGCCGCAGCCAAGGCACACCGCGACCACCCCGCACCGCCCAGAGGTGGGGCTTCCCCCCGCGTCTCCGCGCACCCCACGGGCAGCCCGGGGAGGAGCGCTCCGCCCGGTGCACCAGCAGCGGCCGGGCCGGGCCCGGCGGGACGGCGCCACGGCCGCCTCCTCACTCACAGTAGTACGCCACCACGGGCTCGCGTTTGTCCAGCTCCTGCGCGGTCCGCAGATGGTGCTGGATGCTCTTGAGCTGCGGCGGCAGCGGGGGAAGCGCCGGGGCCGCCATGGCGCGGGCGGCGGCGCGCGGCTCTCGCTCCCGGGGCTGGCGCGCGCCGCTTCCGCTTCCGGCTCGGGCGCCGTGGGCGGGAGGGCGCGGGGAGCGCCCCCTGCTGGCCAGGAGCGGGCGGGTGGGGCTGTCCGTCCGTTCCTCCATGTCTTGGTCTGCGGGAAGCTACGGCCTCAGACGCCACCGGCGTGTTCCCTCAGTGCTTGAAACACGTCCCACAGCAGCCGTGAGGAAGGGCTGCAGGCTTCGCGGCGGTCGGGGCTGCTCCCTGGCCCCGGCTGAGCAGTGACGCCCTCCCCGCCTTTGGCCCGCCAGCCCAAGGCTGTGCAGACCTGGCCTCCGGAGGGACATCGCAACTTCTGCTCCTTGGGCTGTGCCAAAGCTTACCGAGGTGCGTGAGGCCCTTGGGGCCTGAGCTGTGCCTTCTGGGCCTCTGCCCTTCATCCCCAAATACTTTTGTCTGCAGAAATCAGATCAGTTACCTGGTGTGCGACAAGCCAATAAATACGCACTCAGGAGAAACACTGATTATTCATTTCAGAGTTATGCGAGCCTGGGTATTTGGGGGTATTTCATAAATCAAGCACCCCAACTGTCAACACTTTACTATTTATACATTTTAGCAAACAAAGGCTACAGGTTGTATAGTTCTCTTACTATTTAGTTTTCTTCTTTTTAGTTAATGACTCTCTTGCTTCTTCCGCTAATTACCGAGCGTGTTTAGTCTTTCTCATGTGAGTCACTGGTCTTCTTGGGTCACTGGTCCGTGAGCTGGTGGCCAGGATCTCCCCCTGCCAGAATTACCTTTTTCCCAGCTGGAGCTGACTGCAGCACAGTTGCTGAGTTGCCTTATTAATTTCTTATTTATTTTGTGAGTTCTGTAAAATGGCCCTGTGGCCTGTAAATTCTGCATTCCTTGTGTCAGCTATCACTGGGCATCCTTCTTCCTAAGCTTTGTTAGCCTCCCCCAGGGTCTGAGATGAATGAAAAATGTCAAGCTCTAAACCTGGCAAACAATTTAAACCTGGTAAACAAGGCAATTCCACTCCCAAGTGATTTGTTTTTCTAACACTTGGACATCAGTTAGGGCCTGCTTGTTAGCTGCTGTCTGTTTTCATGGATTAAATCTCCCTCGTTTTTGATTAAACTTGAAAGTATTCGAAGATTAAACATCAAAGAAATCCTTTCTTAAGAAAATTTAACATATTCCACATTTTGCAATACTACCATGGCCTGGCTAATAGGACTGGGCTGCTCCTGGCAGCTGTCAGAAACTCTGTCAGCCCTGGAACATGCATCTCGTAGGATCACCACTTCCCAGATAACTTTTTCTTAGAGGAGCCGCCAGAGACTTCTGCTTTTGCAGAGAGGGGATAAGAACAGTGAAAGAAATGTGTACTGTTGCAGCAAAATAGCTTCAAATGGATCTCACAAGTTATTGCAATAAACTTTATTTTAGTGCATATTACGTCATTCCAATGGCATAGTTAAAGCTACTTCTAAATTTCTTTTAGGTAGCCCTTTTGCCAAACCTCTTCATGATCTCAGAGTGTCTGTTTGCAAAAGAGGAGAATGTCAATGCTCCAGGGCATAAAGAAAGGTGTGTGTTGGAGGGAGGCACAGGGAAAGAAAGGTGGCTGCATTGTCTCATTGCTGACGTGGGAGTGTGCCAAAAAGGGAACAGAGGGGAAATGATGTCTAAACAGAAGAGAGAAATCCATGAAAGGAACAGAACAAGGAGTGGTGGATGGACTGTGTGGGATGCTGTGGTGCTTTACTAGAAGCTGGCTGGCCCAGAGCAGCTATACCTTTGATGTAAATGCAATCACATCACAATTACAGCTCTTTGTTAAATGAGAACTAAAATGGTCATGATGTCTGACTATAGACAAAACTGACTACAAACACATGAGCTGGGGATTGCTTTGAGTGCTATCTGTGAAAATTAGGTGGCTAGAGTATGGTGGAAAACAATGAAAAAGTCAAAGAAGCACTTACAGTGTGAACCTGATGTAAGCAACAAAAATGCTTCCTCAGTGTTCTGGGAGACAGGACTTCATGTTCACTGTGTAAAGAAATAGAATTGAATCAAAGAATCCCCAAGTATATGATAGAATTCCTTTCCTAATCGTAAAAAGGAAAAAAAAAAAAAAAGCCTTCATGATTATCTCAAATACTTGCTAAGCAAGTATTTGCTGAGCAAAAATAAGCTCAATGCTAAGAAATGCATGAGGCATATCAGTCTCAGAGGGAGTAAGGGTGGAAGGAAGCTGATAGAAAACAATGTAAATGAGGATGAAAATGGTGAGAGTTTGGAAGACTGAGCAAAAGAAAAGTTTAGAGACACTTGAGAATATGAGCGCCAGGAAAACAAATGGCAAATATAGGAAAGAGAAGTGTTGACATCCATGGGGAAATGATTTCTTTACATGAACGTAATATCTCCATCAACATGTTCCAGAAAGTAACGGCAGAATCAGGCACAGAAACATTTGCACTAAAATGATTTTTTTTTTTTTTTTAATGAAAGACTGAGGAATTTGACAATTTTAATTCCAGGAAATGCAGAAAAAAATAATTGGTGGTGTAGCTGATTTGGAAGAAGGAAAATTTTTAATATGTTCCAGAATTTGATCACAAAGAGAAAGGCCATGATGGTGGGTAACCCAGCTCCTAAAGCACTCCAGGGATCCTCAGGCAGTCCCATGCCAGTACTTCTTCTTCAAGGGTCTTGATGGTAACAAGGACTTAAAGAAGTCCTGTGGGCTTGGAGGTCTTGGCACTCTTCTGTCCCTTCTGAAGTGTTTGGAAATTTACAGAAGAACAGCAAGCAGAAGAATAACATATTAAGCACCAGGGAAAATACTGACAAGGTTGTGATTAAGTTATTTTATTACTATACAAATAACTATTATTATACAAATAACTGATGAAGTGGGATTTGTGTAACATTGGTAACAACTGTACCTAGCACATGAAAGTAAATTCTTCTTCCTAGTAGTTCTATGTATTGTATGTTTTATAATTTTTTTAACCTGAGATTACAAATTGGAAAGAATAATTCCAGATGGATATTGACATATACAGTGAAAAACTAAACATGTATCAACCAAAGAACATGGCATGTTATGCAAACAAGAAGTGAGCACGGTGATTTTTATTTCACTTGCAATGCTTGCAAATATCAAATAACTAGTTTAATATTGCATAAATTGATAGCTTTGACTGGACCTTTATTTAAGACAATGTATAACTTATTTCCATAGGGAAACATAATATTAATACTTTAATATAGAAATGTATTGAAATATATCGTCTTGTTCTTGATCAGCATATTAAAAAAATCACACATCTAGTTGTAGCCCACTTTGGTTTTAAACAGTCCAGATTCAATCAAATCCAAGACACCTAAAATTGCTATTCCAATTATTTAGCAGGTTTACTTTTTGGGATGAGAATTACAAGGCTGTGATAATTCACCTATGTTTGGGACTTATTAGCTAACATTTGATGGTAAAACATTTGGTAAGAATTTTTCCAGAATTTTCTAAATGTTTCTGAAATGACCCGAATTCTGTTATCAGGATCTCAGCTTTTTATGCTTGAAAAACAAATGGAAAAGGACTGATTGCTATTATTGCTATTTGTAGATATTTTATACAGGAAACTACCTCCTTCTTTCTTTCTGATTCTGAAATCTGATTTATTTCCTTTATCTCACTTCAGCACAAGGAAATCACTTCTAAATTTAGTATGTTTATTAGCCCTTAAGAAGAAGCTGCTGCACACAAAAGGATCTGATGCCTTTATAAAGTTTGAGACCTAACTTGACCAAATATACTTACTGAATAGAATAATTTTAATATGCAGAGTTCTTTTTTCACTGTTATTCTAGCAGCTTTGGTCAGAGCAAGAAATAGATGTGACACAAACAGCAGAAGATTCTGTGGGCCCAATTCTACAGTCACACACAAGCAAAACACATTGAAATCAAATCATAATTGGGCCTAGGAAAAGCTTTTCTCTAAGATTTTATTTTGACACTTTTGAGCTGCTTATGCAAAACTGTTAAGCAGCCCTTTCCCTCCTTCAAAATGTGATCATGCTAAATTGTTAAAAATCTTCTACACGGTGAGCCAAACATAATGAGGTGTTGCAGTCAGCACAAAGAATACCATACTACTCTTTCACTTTTAAGAGGGAATTCTGAGGCAGCAGGTGACAGTAGCTGAGCCTCTGCAAAGTAAGGTGGTATCCACGGATATGTTGTCACCACAGCCTAACCAGGAGTCTCTGCCCCTGGGGGCTGAGATGCAGGTTGCATCTCAGTGGCACTTCATGGGAAGATGCTCAAATGCTTTCTGGTACCCAGAGAGCATCCACTATTATTGTTCCATTCTCAAGCCATAAGAACATGTAAGAAATCTGCAATAATTTTTTCTAGAAGGGCAATGACCTTATTATTTCTGACGGCATGTGTTCAGAAAAGCTGCGAATAGAAGTATGTTTTGTAAATAACCTTCTCCTCACTCACAGACACTCCTCTGGAGGCAGAACTACCCTAGGCTGCAGGTCATGAAAATATATTGCTCTTGGAGATCTTAGTGCCTTTGACCCTGACATGGAAACAAAGACTATTCTCTCAGTGTGCAAGTTTTTAGATGAGGAGTTTATGTCAAGTGACTATTCTGCCTCAGTAATCACGAGAGTGGCTCTCTTCTGCAGCACTGCATAGAGGACAGGAGATGTTTTTTTGGTGTGATTTGAAATTACTGTTACAAAACTGCAGGTGGACAGAGCAGTAAATGAGTGCAAGTGGTTGACATCACTGAGTTTTCAAGAAACCTAGCCTTCTACATGAGATCTCAAAAATTTCAGCAACACACAAGATCACTGTAATCACAGTAAATGTGTACATTGCAATAAGAAAGATTGTCTTTTCAAAGTGCTCTGGCACCATGCACCTGGTAATGTTAAACTTTTTTTCAAGTGCCCCCACATTGCACATGTAGATTGCGTTCACTTTGAAACCAAAGAGCTGAATCTGAAGCCAAAATGCCACAACTTCAAGGACAATCCTTAAGAAAACAGAGAAGATATAAAAACCAGTGTAGGATGACTTTTGGAGAATATCTTCCTGTTTGATGCTCTTACAAGCAGCATAAAGATGAAAAAAGGCTCCGGGTACCAGTACAATCACCAGCTGTAATGCCCAGAATACCTAAAATGTAGCAGAAATGTAGCTGTCAGATCATTTACAATTGCTTTGGAACAGCTAAAACACATGCATAGTGGAACATTTTGAAGATCTGTTTTTAATATATATCAAATCTATAAAAACTTAAAAAAATAAAGGTAAAACACAGTTATTTTTTTATTTGAAAAGTTTAGTTTGGTTCTTAAACACGAGGACTATTTTGAAGGACAGGAAGCACAGCTCCATATTTAGTCACAGATAAAGGGATATTTAAAGGAAAATATTAATGAAAAAAAAAACAAACCCTAGTGATAATTAGCCTAGTCAGTTAGTACTTATATGGAACAATCATGTTTTAAGTTTTGCAGCTTACTTTCTTTGCATTGGATTTTTACCATAAAAAAATAAGAGAAAAAAGAATTACCTGAGGAGTTATAGGTCTGAACTGGTTGTAACAGAAAAGATTAACCTCTCTCTTGTCTGGGTCACAGCTGAAATGCAAGGCCTCATTTCCATAAACAGCAAAGCCCAAAACACCAAGGAAAAACATTCGAATTGAGCCAAAAAAAAGAGTGTGGAATTGTCCAATTACTGTTGGCGGCCTGAGCTGCAAAATCAAGAGGGTTCATTCAACATAAACACAAAAATTAACAGTGTTATTGTTGGAAGTCTACTTGCTCCTTTTCGTTATCCAAAATATTTATTTTATTCTACTTGTTTTAAAGGTGAAAATTTGCCTATGAGAAGGGTGCAGTAGCTCTCTAACAAAATAATGTCTTACAACACATTATTGTTTTTCTAACTTTACATAAACGTTAATTTGTCTAGCACTTGCCAGTTCATTTGTTTCACTGCCTTTATCTGTATTCCGCTGCTGCAGAAGGCGCCAGACGGAGCTGAGCGCTTCGACCCAAAGGCTATTCGTTTTGCTGTTGTACTGATTCATTCACATGATGTCAGGTGATGGCAAAGCACGCTCCGCCGTGCCACCATCAAACCCAACCACGATTAGAACCATACTTATTCCCGCAAATTAAAGTTCAGCTTCCCCAAAGGGGCGATTGTGGCCCCGCTCGGGCCGCCCGTCCCGCCGTGCTGGGGCCGGGAGCGCGGCCGGGCGGGGGCACCGCCGGCCCGGGGTTTGGGGCCGGACCCCGGCTGCGGTCGGGGCCGAGGGGGCGCGCCCCGCGTACTCACACATCCCTCCGAGAAGCTCCGGATGTAGTTGGGGGACATGGCTGGGAACGTGCCCTGTGTGGGCGGCGGCGGCCGGAGCCGGAGCCCGCCCTGGACCCGACCCCGGCCCCGGCTCGCTCCGCCCTTTGCCCCCGGGCGGGCCCCGCGCTCGGCCCGGCAGCGGGCGCAGCAAAAGCGGGGCCGGCCGGCGGCCGCCGATAATCCCCGGGCAGCACCGTCAGCAGCGCCTGCCGCCACCGCCGACGGCTGCCCGCCAGCCCCTACCGCTGCCGCTGTCCCTGCCTCTGCCTCTGCCCCTGCCCCTGTCCCTGCCTCTGCTCCTGCCCCCTGTCCCTGCTTCTGCTCCTGCCCGCCTGCCGCTGCCGCTGTCCCTGCCTCTGCCTCTGCCTCTGCCCCTGCCCCTGCCTCTGCTCCTGCCCCCTGTCCCTGCTTCTGCTCCTGCCCCCTGCCCCTGCCCCTGCCCCTGCCCCTGCCCCTGTCCCCTGCCCCCTGCCCCTGCCCCTGCCCCCTGCCCTGCTCCTGCCCCCTGCCCCTGTCCCTGCCCCCTGTCCCCTGTCCCTGTCCCTGCCTCTGCCCCTGCCCCTGTCCCTATCCCCTGTCCCTGCCCCGCTGGCCCACGCCGGCCTTTCCCCGCCGTCCCGGGGTACCCGCTGTACGGACCATCACCCCCGCCTGGCCCCGGAGCCGCTCCCCGCCCCGGTCCCCATCCCCGTCCCGGCTGAGGCCCCGGCGCAGCGCTCTCGGGGCTGCTCCCGGAGGGAAGAGCCGGGACCCGGCTAGCTGGAGCATCTAGAGTTTATCAAGTTTTTAACCGAGTCCAGTAAAAAAGGATGCAGCAGGACTTGGAAGCTGTAGATCCATGATTCTGAATTCAAAGGAAACAAAAATTGAATTAAAAAATATAGTATTACCTACTTCAAAATTGCTGCAAATAACTCAATGGCAGTAATTGGTTCTAATAACTTGCCAGCGTACTCAGTATGTGGCGTTGAAGCAGCTCCAGAAGAGCTGTGCGTGCGAGTCCGTGCATACAGCAGATACCCCTGCTGGTAAATTGCCGCAAGGAAGCACTTCAACTCAGTAGTCTGAGCCCAGTAGGAGTTTTATAGAAGACGGAGAGTGGAAGAGTGGAGATGAGAAACCAGTAAAGGGAAAATGCTAATTTGTCATTCACTCACTGGTGTGCAGTAGTTTATTTGGCGAGCCCAGGAAAGTGAAATCAGGTTCCCAAATCCAGAGAGGGGCAGTTACTCTTTTGCCTCTAAACCAAAAGATAGCCTGCCTTGTAACTGACTGCAGCATGACGTCAAGCTGATGTATCAAAAAGCATTGTTCCCTCTGTGGGAACATTGTCATGTGTGCTCATAGGCACGGAAACATAGGCCGAAGAAGGGAAGTGATGGGAATCGGTGTTTATTTTATGTATGGATTTAGCTGTTGTGTCTCTGAAAAGTGTCTCAATGACTATATTAATGACATGGTTGAAAAAAACTGTTGTAAGACATCCTTTGTAAAGGGAACCCGCACTGCATCTACTGAAGTAGGTAAATTACAAAGAAGGTGAAAAGTGCTCCAATAAGTGCAAGTTATTTACTGCAGCTCCTAGTTCAGGCAGTTAATTAAATGTCTGTCTCCTAGGCTACTGTAAAAGGCACTAGATTGGTAGCACTTAGACTGGGTTTCCAAACATTTTTAATGCAATCTGCTGTTCTGCTGCATAGAGAGAATGCTGAGGTTTGTGTCTGTCAAACGAACTAAAAGCAATGATGTCTCACACTGATGTGTGATCTGCAATAAAGTACTGTGGTTCTCAGTGTGGTGACTAACCTTCACCAAAAAGCAGGGATTTTAGCTACAGTGAATTGTTTTTCAATACATATGGAGCTTAATTATCATCCAAATTCAATTCTAGTGTTCCTACAAAATGACTAAATTAGTTCAGCATGTTTAATATCAGTAATATTTCAGTAATTTAATTTTTAAAATGTGAATTGCCTATTGAAAATCTGCTGTTGAATGTACCTCAAAAAAGTTGTATTTGTATTTATTAGGATCTCTTTAAATAGAAATGTTTAAAAACACAAAAGAAAAACTTAACAACTCCTAGTTTCTAAATGGAGATAGCTTTTTCCAAGCTTTTTATTATGCTTGGTATTGTAGTGATTATTTGCACATTAATTGATGAACATGAACCCATGAAGTTTGGTCAGCATTTGATTCCACTATAGAAAGAATCAATATTTCAGAACACATTTTAGGTAAAAATCTGCACTATACAAGTGCTACTTTAGATATTTTTATTTTTAGGTGAGATTACTTACCTCACTGGATTGTCTAATATAAGACAGTCAACAGTCAATCTCAGTAACAATATAAAAACTTGCATCTCTGTCTTGTGATAAAGGTGCTAACAGAGAACTTAGCTGGCAATGCTCTGATTTTTTTCTAGGAACACATAAGGAAGATAGCTGCATTGAAATAATAAAAAAAAAAATTCTGGAGAGGTTGTCAGATAAACCAATACAAACCCCATGGGTGTCTGCAGTAAAACCCCACTGAGTGTGATGAATGGGCCACAATAAAACTGTCACTTTCTTTGAAATGGCTTTAGTGTCATGTGAGCTCAAGCACAGGAATCCCATTATCTTCACACTAGGAGGAACTAATGGCAATGTTTTTCTTTTGTCATGTGTGTTCAATAATGTGCTTTGTAACACCATATTAGGAGGATAACTTGAGATAGAAGTAGAGTAAGCTGGTATTGTGCAGTACTTTTGACTGCAGTCTGAGGGAACTCAAGCCATTCCTTGGGACTTCCTTGACAGAAAATCATTATTTGTTTTGAATCTTTAAGAGCAGCTGTCTGTTAGTTGTCTATCATGGACAAATGGGATGTAAGATGTTGATATCACATTTGTTTCTAAGTGAGTCTTAAGCTTGGATTTTGGCAGTTTGCAGCTCGGTGGTGTGCTGTTTAACCTTTTAATGAGTTAAAGTCCTACTGAATGAATACAGTAAAACAAATGGAATCTAAATGCATGCATAAAACTACAGTTGTGCTTAGAGGGATGACTTGTGTGTTTAATGTTAAGCACTCGATTCATTGCTTCATTAATGTGGTTAAATATAATGGCACCTGTTATCCTCATGCCATAAATAAAACCAGCACTATGAAAATTTTACAAAAAAATTAATTGGTATTAATAAGATAAGGTTTTGTTTCCCAAAAGAGAACTTGAATGAATATTGGAGAAAGCCACTTCTGCCAGCTTTCCAGCTTTGTCTAGTGCGGGAAGCACCTGAATTTTCCATTTTTGTTTGCAGAGTTCAATCCATCAAAATAAGAAAGCCTCTATTGAAGTAACAAATAAAAAAACCCAGGAGTTACTTTAGGCTATTGTACATTTGACTGCCTGGAAGAAGTCACTCTGCTACAATGCATGCCCACTTTTTCCAGCTGTATCTACTGGTGTAATGTGTGATATTACAAAATTGATTGAAGGTTTGCTTCCTAATGCTCACTGTTTAAAATCAGGTAGTATTCGTTCCTTGGTTGTTGCTTTGTCTCTTTTTAAAATTTGACTGATGATCAGAATTTCAAACATGATCACTTCCAGGGCATCATTTGAACTGGGTTTTCATTTAATGCGCAAGGACACATAATTAAAAACTACTTACTGCAGGTAGTTTTGGTGGCAGATATGCTTGGGTTATGTCATGGGACTACATGTTATGATGTGCAAATCTGGAATTTGCCCTGCAATAATCAAATGCCTTGAGCTGCATAAACTTGTGAAAAGAGTGCTTTTTCCTGTCAGACCCACTTCTCAGTAGAGGGCGTTTGTGGGATGTGTGGAGTTCCTCATTCCTACGTGAACTGATTATGAATCCCTACATTTGGGAGTTACTGATGAAGTGGATTTGGCTCTCATGTTTCCAAGCTGTTGTGGTTTCTGCCCCGTGGTGTTGCACTCCTGGATGCACTCCATCTGTGGTGGTTGATTGTGCCTGTGCAGTTTCTTTCCCACTGGGGAGATTCACCTGTGGCACGCTCTCCCTCACTCTTGTGCCAAGTACTGTGTCAGAGCTGCATGATGGAATTGTCTCTAGGCTGTAATCTGAAATAACATCTAAAGACATGGGTAGATTCTTGTTTGAAAAGAAAATGATGAACAATTTGTATGTGGAGATCTGAATTCTGACTGGATTATGTCAGGATCTGTGGATCTTCCCCACACAAGCCTTTTTATGGTCTGCAGGAAATTATATTCATAGTGGTTGAGTGTATTCCATTGACTTTACACAGGTATCTTTTGAACAACATTAGAAGCATAATCTAACTTTCTTTTTTCCCTGAGCTGGAGACACTCACTTTCTTCAAAGCCTATTTCCTTGCTGTTAGAGTTCTAAAAAATATGGAGTAGATAAATCAAGTACTAATAAAAATCAGGAATATAAATTTTGACTGAAAATGTTTCTAATCCTTCAACATTAGGAATTGCATCCTGTGAACTAAAGGACAGATAAAATTCACTAGGATAGAAGAAATTCTCCTGGAAGGCTAGCAGTAGGAGTGGTGGTGTTGTGCAAAAAAAAGCAAGGGGTCTCACCTCACTCCATGCAAACTGCAGTAAGTTTATATCAATAGAAGTCTTTGAAGTGTTCTTTTGTTGATATTCATGCAGAAAGACTCAACATCCTCTTGTCCTAAGAAAATCAATAGTAAAGACGTGTTAAATTTAAACTCTTCTCCCAATGGGAACCATATTGTCTGTTAATATATAGACCCATTTTCAAACAAATTAGCAAAAGGACCATACTCCCAGTGTTAAATTCCTAGTGATAAAACTTATATTTGATCCAGCCAGTGGGAATCATAAAGAGTGATCTGGAGTGTTAACAGAAACATGACAATTGTTGATCTTAGAAAATTTCATATATGCTCAACAAAGTAGAGGGTCACAGCAACTTATATAAATATGTAAGCCATCAGTAAGCCTGCCTCAGGGGAACCTAGTTGAATTTAAAATTGTGTAGAGGAAACTTGATCAGTAACAAGAATCACCTCCAGAGGGAGCTCTGTGATGATTCTGATGAGCTGCTTAGTGGTAAAGGTGAAGTGTCTCGCCTGATCCTTTCTGAGGCCTAGCAGTGGCTGGGTTCAAACAAATTACTCAGCATTTTATGGAATCGGTAATTTACAAAATTTTAACATATTTATATATTCAGGGATGTGAGAAGAGTCACAATGACCAATGAATACATATAGAGAGGTGTAACTTTTATGAAACATTTTTTAAAAATAATCTTAGTAAAAGTTTATTTAAGAAGAATTTGCTGATTTAATTCCTACAGTAGACAGAATGCCATGAACAGGCCATGCACACACGACATGCTTTGGTTCTGATAATTTCAGTGGTCAGACTCTCCAAAGACATGCTGTAAACTCACAGAGCTTCGAAAAAACTGCTGGCAGTAATATGAACAGACTAGCTCTCTACAAGCTCATGAATCCTCTCTTTTGAGAAAAAGAATAAAAGATTAGTCTGCAGAGCATGTTACTGGCTTTTATTCTCCTACCTTAACATTTTATCTTGGAAACTTCAGTCCACTGGGTCTGCCTGTCTTCCAGCATATTTACATTCACAGCTTCTGCTGGAAAGAGACGGAGCTGTTTGGAAAGCCTATGCGTGTGCAGACACTCGGAAGCAAAAGACATTACCTCACTGAAAAGCAAGAAACATTAGGGACAAATTCCACTCTTCAAAGAGGCAAACAAAATTCATTCTCCACTGTTATACCATTTGCAGAGTAAATAATGGATAAAACACATCACTTGTCTCCCTTTCCACAGTCCAGACCACTGTGAAATGAAGCTTCACAAATCAAACTTTAAACACAGCTCCTTTCAGTAGGATCTATGCAAAACCCACAGCTGGATGCCAGGAATAAAATCTCTTCATTTTCACGCCCCTCGCTCCCTGCCACCCTGCCTTTCAAAGCACTGTGGTTTTCACCTGAGTAGATGCTAAAAGACGAGTTTCCGGAGGCGATCCCACGTTAGGTCCGACGTGTCGGGACACCTCTCCGGTTCGCCGGGCACAGCCTGGCGGGGGCTGCTTTGCGGTGGGCAGCGGTGGGGAGAGACGCTTCTCTCTCCCCTCCCTCTCACCACGCGTTCCCATCGCTCAGGGGCTGGGACCCCGCGGGACGGCGGCGGCTCCGGGATCCGCCTCTCCATCCCCTCGCCGCAAGAACCAGCTCGGCGGCGCGGGGCTGGGGCGAGAGCCGGCGGAGGGCGGGGCGGCCCCTCCGGTGCAGGTATAAGGCCGGTGCTGCGGAGTGAGGACGCGGGCTCGCCGTGCGCCTCGGCCCCGCCGACAGCGCTGGGGCTCCGCGGGCGCTCCCGGGGACGAGGGCAGGTGGCGGCTGTCCCGACGGCGTTCTCTGCCCCCAGGCTCAGAACCTCCTGTAACCCGGGAGAGGCTTGTCCGAAGAGCCAAGGGGCAGCGCACGAGAGTTTTTATTTCCCTCCCCGGCCGCTGCGCCGGCGGACATTCCTCTGCATTTCTTAAGGAGAAAATTCAGCAAAGAAGGGATAGGAAGAAAGGCAGTAAGAAGGGGAAAGTTGATTGACTGCAGAGAGGTGAAGCTTTCCTGTGGCCTCCCGCTGCGCTTTGCACTGGAGACCTTCAGTCCACGCGAAGCTGGAGGATGGAGCCCCCGCCCGAGCTCACAGCAGTGCCCCTTGGGGAGAATGGGAGTGTCCCCCTGGTGCCCGACACAGCCCAGCTGTCCCCGGGGAGGGCACGGCCGTGTTCGTCATTCGCTGTGTGATCCCTTCACTTACCTCCTCATCATCACTATCGCTTGCTGGGCAACATCACCCTCATGAAGATCTTCATTTCCAACAGTGCCATGAGAAGCGTGCCCAACATCTTCATTCCAGCCCGCAGCTGGTGATCTGCTCCTGTAGTGACCTGTGTGCCAGTGGATGCCTCCCGGTATTTCTCTGAAGAGTGGCTCTTTGGGGAAGTTGGCTGCAAGCTCATCCCCGTCATCCAGCTGACCTCTGTTGGTGTCTCTGTCTTCACTCTCACGCCCTCAGTGCTGACAGGTAGGAAAGCTGGGCTGCCACCTCAGCTCTCTGCAACGTGAGCTAAGGCTGCATGAAAGGTAAAGCACCTCTCTAGATAAGGTATCCCTAGTTTGCAATCCACTCATTCCAACCTGTGAGATGCCCATGCTTCTTTTTCCCCCAGTGACCAATGGCAAGTGGTACTAATTGAAGTTAAAGGGTATCTGGAAATGGTTGTGCCTGGCCAGGGTGTCACCTGCAAGAAGTGAGTTTTAGCCCTGTCTTCTGCACTTCTGGGATGGTCCTGAACAGTCCATAGATTGAAATTTTATTCATTAGAGTAAGGTTTTAGATGCCAGATATGACCCTTGCCAAGTCACAGTGGTGTGTCAACAGGCAGTGAGCCAATTTAATATAGTTTTAATCAATGTATCTCTTTATTCTGAGAAGGTGTACACATGTGGGTGTGTATGGTATCTGCGCCTTAGTAGAAGAGCAGGTTACAAGAAGTGACTGCCAGAACTGGTTTAGCATCTGTGAATTCAGGTACACCAAATTGCTCTCTTTTAATTGTCAGTCTTAAACTTTTGTTCAAACCATTCTTATTATCTTCAGAACTTTTAGGAAAGAAGAAGAAGAAAAAGAAATTATCCCCAAACAAATTAGAAGGTAACACTTTTATCCTCCAGTGCTTGTCAAATTAGGAAGAAACAAATAGCTGGATCCCCAGCGTTTCCTCCCAATTACTGTGAAAGGGTACTTAAGGAATGTATAGCAACTGAATGGCTGTAGGAGTGTGCTTCAGGCTCTGAAGACAAAATCTTGCAGTGTAATTGCAAACTCAAATTATATGAAGTTGTCTTTATTTTTTTTTATCTAGGCAAAGTTTCTGGCAAAAAATGAATAGGTTTAATTCCTTCTCTGTAGAAATTTTCCCATTTTCTTTTGCTGGGTTTTGAACTGAGCCACTGCATTATGTTAGTGCATGATGTGAAGAGTTGAGTTTATAAATGTATCTTCACACTGAATGTTTCTTTAGAATTTTTAATCCTTTATTTTCTTTAATAGACTATAGCTATTATTTTTCTCTTCTTCCTTTTTTTTTTTTTTTTTTTTAGCTAATTCAGTCAAGTCAATTGATTTCACTTGAGGGTAGTCTTCAGTGAACATTAATTTCATTTCTGTTTGAATCAGATCCCAACATACTTGTCTTAAAGACTGTAACTTGTGAAAATGGATTATGGTTTTGAAGAAGAGTTTGCAAAATATACCTTAAAGTGAACACCTGTAACTCTCTGATTACCTCAGTTAAACAGTATTTTGTAATCTGTTCTCACAGATCCTAGGAAACTCTGCAGTTCTCTTTCTGCTCTATTTCCACTCCTTAATGTCTTGTGGTGTACATCTTATTTGAAAAGGGAAGACATTAGTGGAGATAATCTCTCTAGAGAAATGTAATGTGAGGGAATGCTGTAATTTAATGTTTAAGGATCATTAATTTGCTTTTAATATAGCTTTGGAGGATTCCTGTTTTGATTTTTTGGATAATTTTATATTCTTCTTTTATATCAGTAAAGAGTCAAGAATTTATAATCCTGACTCTGTTTATGCTTAATGCGTCTAGAATTGCAGTACTAAAAAAACATTGCAGTTTGTGTGCTGAGACCAAATAAGCTCATAATAAATACATTTCTCCAGCCTTTTGGACTCCCACAGTATATGCCAATGTCAGAATGCTTCTACTAGGAATTTACAATATTTCTTTAACCTTGTAGTTTTATTTTAGGTTACTGAGAAACACAAAAATTATTTTCCAGTCAGAAGATCTCTCACTGTCGTCAGAGCCCAGTCTCCTAGGGCCCAGGAGACTGTGAGTGAAGCTGGCTGAACTTTCAGTGCTGCCTGGGTTGGAGTCAAATCTACAGTCTTTGTACAACCATTGTGTTGAACTAGCGGGGAGGCACTGGTGTGGAGGGGTTTCGGGACACTAATCTGTAGCCAGATCCTAATGTGTGTCATAACTAGATCAGTTGTGGGTGGTTATGCTGGCAGATAGAAATGTTGGCAGCATCCTGCACCCAAGAGGTGCTGAGGAGGCGAGG
Source organism: Sylvia atricapilla (assembly GCF_009819655.1). Taxonomy (NCBI): domain Eukaryota; kingdom Metazoa; phylum Chordata; class Aves; order Passeriformes; family Sylviidae; genus Sylvia; species Sylvia atricapilla. The sequence goes on from NC_089142.1 coordinate 62,291,134, forward strand.
CTGGGCTAGGGACAGTGTTTTCTCCAGAGAAATGGATTGTAGGGTAGGATGTTAGCAGTTTATAGGCAGTGATGTCACCAAGAGGGCCTCCATCATCATCCAGTGCCTATTTGGTCTGGTACACAAGGTCTTCTTAGTGCTCCTTCTTTCAAAGATAATGTTCAAGGTGCATTTTAATGTAAGATAATTAAAGCACTTCCTGGTTTTTTGCTCCTTGTAGCCATGAGACAGTGTAGAATGCCAGGTATTGATTACACTAAAGAACAGATTTAGGAATACTTAGAGTTCTTTGAAACATAGCTGTGTAAGTTAGGATAATGGAGGTTGTCTTGGTTTCCACCAAGACAATTAATTGGTCCTAATTAACATTTACTGTTTATTGTGGAAATTCTGCACGACAATTTCCTTGTGTGTGATACATTTAATAGAAGTAGCTACAGAAGCTACAAACTTTGAATGATTGTTGCCAACAAGTGAAGGAAGCTACTAAAACTACTGCTACTTTAGTAAAAGTAATAGTATATATTGTATATTTTTTTGTATATGTATATATATATGTATATATATATACATATATATATATTATATGTAGTTGTATATGTATATATAAGTTGCTTTATTTCATACAGATTTTTTTTTGTCACAGAAGTCCTTCTCAGCATCAGTAATTCGTTCAGTGTGACAATGTTCACCTTTTATTAGGAAGCTTCACTACTTGCATTGAGATTATTTGTGTTTTGATATGGGGATTTTTGTGTTTGTGTACAAAATGTAATAGTAATTTTAACAGTACTTTCCAGACTTCCTTCCATTCAGATGGAATTTAGCAGCCTATCTGCTGAGTGCCCACCCCATCACGGAATAGCAGCTGGTTCTTCCCGCCCCTGAGCTCCTGGAGGTCTGGCTGCCAGCATGAGGAGTGGTGCCCTGCTGCAGCCCCACACGTGGGCTGGGAGGTCAGGGGTGAAGGTGGGGATGATGGCAGGAGAGATGATGCCATGGTGGCACTGGTGGTGCAGGGTTTCAGTGTCAGAGCAGGATGCCATCTCCCTCTCCCACAGGACAGAGAAGACAGCACAGGAGCTGTGCTGCTGAAGCCAGCTGTCCCTTCTCATGGCCACACAGGAGATATGTAGGGACAGCAACCCTGCCCCTCATGGCCCCTGAGTTTTCCTCTATTGTGGGAGAACCAGGCCACATCTGCAAACCTTAATATTTCCTTCGTTTATAAAACCAGAAGAAAAAAGAGGGGGTGATGAATGGAAAGAGAAAACTTAATGGAGTAGATGACAAATGAGGAAAAGGAGAGGGCTGGAAAGACAAAGTGAAAAAAAAAAAAAAAAAAGGGGGGGGGGGGAACTAAGTGGAGCATAGGACACAACACTCCCAACAGCACTCAGCACACCCTGAAAGTGCCCAGAGCTGTGTGTGATGGCCAGGGATGTGCTTCCTGAAGATGTGAAGGGACAAGAATTGAAAAATGCGGGTCTCAATGAGCTGCTTTCTCCAGGGCCCATGGACTGCAGTTTTGGCAAGGGCTAATAGATGCCTATGGAGAAAATCTCAGGACTTTTGTGGCCTTTGTAAGGAGATAAAATAAGGAAGTGAAAAATGTTTACTGCAGCATGGCACACATGAAGAAAACATGTGCCAGGATCTCCTCACTGCAAAAAAGGCAGAAGCCAGGGATGAACGTAACGTCAACCATCCAATGAACTTGAAGCAGTGCTGCACGAAGTGTTTTTCCAATCTGTGTCCATGATGGTCCATGCATTTAGCTCAGAAGGCAAACTGGGCCCATAGGGCTCATCATCTTTTTCTCAGGGTGATGGCTCTTGCTGTTTTGTGCATGGGAAACGGAGTCTAGGTAGGGTAAGAACATAAGCAGGGAGGTATGGAAAGGGTTTTTCCCAGGATTGTTTTCAGAGTTAGAGGTCTGGATGGTATTTTAACCTTGTGTGACAGCTCAGGGGGTAGTGAATTAAACTGGGTGCTACAAAGTTCACCTCTGGCATTACTGCTTATTGTGTGGTACCCACAAAAATGCCAAGACATCTGGAGTGAATAGCCTTTGGAGTAATAAACTGCAGCCCCTTCAAAACAGCTTTAGATTTGTCCCACATAGTCTTTTCTTTCCTCTTTAGCTGTCATTTATGCTCAGTTTTTAAGTGATTGTAAAATAGCATTAAATTAGTCTGTTTTCATTTCCTACACTAAATTTTGTTTCTAATGAAAGATTTAAATGTGTTAGCTCTATACATTCTGCGGCACTGTAATGGAGACAGCAAAGCTGACTCACACTACTGGAGATTGGAAAATTGGAAAAGCATTGTATTTACTTTCTTTCTAAGTAATGTGACATAAAGACACCTTTGATGCGATAAGTACTGATTAACAGGTAACAGTTTGAAAATTTAAATTCATACTTAAAGAGCTAAATATAGTGCATGAGATGCTGAAATTGTATTCTACAGATTTTCATAGCTAAACTATTTATTCCTTTTTTTTTCCTTATTTGTTTTAGATTTAGGAGACTGACATCTGTATTTAAAAAAGATCAAAAACGTTATTTGCAAGTTTACACTGTGCTGAATTCTGATGGCATCTGATAGAAACATCTGTTTTGGCTCAGTTTGCTGGTCTATTATCTCCTCTTTTTGAGGGAACTTGGAAATATTCTGAAGTGTGAAAAGCTGCCCTTGGAACTTCTTTGGGTTTTCCATTAGTAATATCACCTTAATGAAAACTTTTTTACTTTTCTCAGAATTTATTTTAGTTTCTTCTTTTATTATGGCCAACCAATGCTGATTCAGGCTGAAATACACTGATTGAAAAAATATAAATCCTCATTTCTTATTACATATAGTAGAGCAGGACAGTGGACATGATTTCCTTTTGAGCTCTTATAGCTGATTGTCAGCTACTAAGGAGTCCTTATGAAGAAAGTAGTATTAAATGACATCTTGAAAGTTACTTATAATTAACCAAGAAAAAATAATCAAAGGTAAAATGGAAGATTATCTGTATAAGTGAGAAACAATGCCTTAGCTGTATAAAGTAGATGGAAAAACAAAAATGTATGGATCAAATAGAACTATGAGATTCTAAAAGTATATATTTTAGAAATATTAACACTTGGAGTAAATGTACTGAATTAACGAATTACAGAAGTACATTAAAATAAATGATGGTCCAGATGTTTCTCTCACTGTAGGCTGTAGCAGTATGGTTATAATTATGCAATAACAGGCAATGCCAAAGGAATTTAAGAGAGGTTTGGCAAACTGTCTTTTCAAACATTTTTTCAACTTGTCTTTTAATTCATATATGCAAACTTGACTCACAAAATGAAGCTTGCCAGAAAACCTTTGTCAAATTAAACAATGAGTCTCTTACTCTCCAGTCCCCACCCAATAATTTTCCAATTGATTTATATCCATCTTATGCAGATAAAAGGAATATGATGTAAAATATTCCAAAACAGAGCTAGAAGAACCACCCCCTCCCCAACAATGCAGAAGGAATTTTATGTCTGAAGTAAAGTAAGCGTTAACTATTCTAGGGTAATATTGTCCAAGCCAGGCAATTCAAATCAGCTGTTTGAGAAGTTCCTCTTGTGACTGTCTTTGCACTGCTGAAAATGATTTCTCAGCAAATAACACTTCCCTGCCAAGTTAGGCAACTGTTTCTCAAACTTCATAGGATGCATGCATCTGTTAAACTCCTGCCTTTGTGCATGTCCTGTGTGCACTCTCTCCAACCCATACAGAAACAGCTTAGATTGAGGATGGTGAAGTGAGAAATGGCTTGGTGTTTATCCCAGTCAGTGATCAATGCAGTGCCTGTGTTGTGCTGGCAGAAGCCACTTTGTTTTAACTATTGCAAATGCTGGTGTCTGATTGCCTCTTGAAGGCTGCAACCTAAACACTGAGAAACAGCTTCAAAACCATCCCTCCTGTTTCCTGCCTCTTTGAGCTATTCAGTAAAAGCCTGTGTCTGTGACAGGCAAAATAGCTCCTGAACTGCAGATCCAGCACAATTCTTAATAAGCATGTGTATCACCATTCATTTATTTTATTTGTTTGCCCCTCAGCATAATGTGATATCTCTTATCTATTACACTGCAATGGGTTAATATGAACTGGAATGTTGGGGTTCTCGAATCTGCATTTAGCAGATCCTCAGAAATGATGTCAAAGATCAAGTGTGCTCTACCAATGCTTTGTCTAGGGAAAAGACTTCACATGATAAATTTGTTAGAGAATAAATAATAAATCTCTGTGAATGTGTGCAATGTGATGGAACTCTTCAATATCTTCCTGAAAGGGATAACTTGATTGAATCTTCATTTTAAATTGTTTAATTACAGAACTTGTGTATTTATGATATGAGTTCTGCTCCAGAACCAAACTGTATATTTCTGGTGCTAAATTATTTTATGGGTTTCTATATTTATTAATGAAACAAGGTATATGCAGTCACAATCCCTAGGTCTAAATATGTTGTACTAGCAGCTTCTAAATCTGTGGTGAGATTCAGCATAGTTTGAGAGGGTAATTATAAATAGCAAGTAAGTTCTTACAAGCTCATTAAATTTGTAGAAATAAGAGGAAACCTACTTTGGGTCCATTGAAGAGAAGCATATTTTGGAATTAAGTTGATATAACTTTTCAGAGGAAAAAAACATGAGACAAACAGTCCACATAAGCTTTTCATAATTGCGTCTCCTGCACATAGATTTGTGTATTTATAGCTTTATATGAGCATATAGCAAAATAAAATTTTGGTGTGTGTACAAAAATGAGAGAAATAGATTTTTCTGATATGTTATCTTTGTCTCATATAATTTGTTTTTTTCCGTCATATGATTATCCCAAATGTTGTTTCATTTTTTCCAATTGCTTTTCACAATATTTTTAAAAATAGTTTCATGCTTGTGTTTGGCTCCAAGTTTGTTTGCTTAAATGTATTTTAATGATGCTATAATAACTTTTCCCCCTAAAATTTTATATTATTTATTTATTTATTATTTATTTATTTGGTGTGTACTTGTTTATTTTCCATCTACATGATTTCAGGGCAGACCAAGATCAGCACTTGCAAATAAAATTGAACTGGAATGTGTTTAAAAGTGAGGAGAGTTGAACTTTTAGATGATAATACTGGAGCAAATAAATGAATTTGCTGATTTTTTGAATTTAGGAATTAGAGATTTAGGGTCTACATTCTCAACTGGGAAAAATCTAAGTCTGTTCCAGAGATAATAGAGGTTTGGTTATTTAATTATTCCTGGCTTGTAACATTTCTAAAAATCATCTGACCATGTAATGTTCACCACAACATATGTTATCTGCCATGGCCTGGATTATAACTGAATTCATCAGCAAAATGGGAGGAATTGTTTTGTAGCAGCAAAAGTTTTATAAAGGGATAAACTGGCACTAAGCATATTTTACACTTGAGTTTTCTTTTTTCAGACACTCTAGTTTCTGTAATTGATATTTTTATTGACCTTCTGATCCAGCAGTGATGGATACTTTTTCATTCAAGTATGTATAGATATTTTTGCTGAGACATGCAGTGAGCACATAGTAAATATGCAGACAAGCATGCAACTCTGTCTAAAGGTTGGGATATAATGGGATTTGGATCAAACCCATTTGGAGAAATGGATTTCTCTTTTCTAAAGTCCTTTGACCCTTCAGGATTGAGACTATAAACCCTAAACAAGGTTAGTTGTGGTTTTCTAAGTGTTTTTTAAAAGGAGAACAGAGAATAACTAGGGAACAAAGCCAAGCAGAACCTAGGATTGTCCAGGCTGCATATTGCAAGGGCCTAATATCTAACCTAGGTACTGGATTTCCCCCTCATCCTATCCACCCCTCCTGAGCACAATCCAAAATCCAGAATTCCAAATTAATGTTGGAATGAGACAAATAGTCCGAAAGGCCTTAGAAGCAAGAGATATACATACTAAGCTTCCTATACTTCCCCTAGGAAACAGTATATCCAGTTGTTTGTGTGATGCAGCAGACTAAGAATAAAGTACTCTCCTCATAGGTGAAATGTTAATTTTGAGCTGCTGTCTAGCAGGCCTGGGCAATGGCTCCCAGACACCCTGGCTGCAGGAATTGCCCCCATTTTGTTCCTGGAGAGGCACATGCCAGAGCTGCCTTTCCTGTGGCAGTTTGTGATGGATGATTACTTCGGTGTTCCCCAGCCATTGAGATTCGGCTCCTCAACTTGCTTAGTTTCAGGGTTGTAAATGAAGCTTAGGTGCAAACAGAGTAGGTGCAATCTGGGGAGCTCCTGGCACACACAGCAGGGGAAATAAAACTGTTTACTTATTTTAGAAGTTAAGAAAGAATGGGAACAGTGGGTTAGGATGGGGCAGCCATTGTGTGAGGTGTCTGGATGATGTTTTCAGGCACCTGAAAGTGTGTGGGGTTTTTTTCTATGCACATATTTATGTCTGTGTATATCTTTCTATTTATCTGTCTATCTATGCACAAACCCATATTCAACAGTACCAGAGCATGGGACTGAGGGCTGGCAGTCAGACACTTGTTCAACTGGTTTTGTAGAGGTCCATCATGTGGTTCTGACCTGGGTCAATCATTATTCTCTAAACAATTTCTAGGCATGATTCACAATTAAACACAAGCCCAGGGGCCATTACCAACAGAAGTGTAAACTGCCTAATTTGTTTGGTTTTGGATGTGGTCATACTGGGCTATTGAAGAGATTAATTAGTCATTGATGTCCAGCCAATGCCACTTGGCCTCTTGCCCTAAAAACTGCAACTCTACTGAGGATCTGTTAGTCTGTCTTAAGATATGTAAAAACATTTTAGTGATTTGAAATTATCAAACTTAGCTATAAATTTACTGGAAATATTGACATATACAAACTTTTCTGAATAATAGCTGGTGAAACAATTTACTAATGTTGCTTTCAGGAGCAGAACTAAACAGATTACTTACGATACTTTTAAGTAGTATAGATATAAATAAATGGCTTTAGAGAAGTAGAACTAAAAGTCCAGATTGCAGGCAATGAGCTGGCATTGCAAGATTTGCACAAGCTTTTAAGAAGCATAGTTAGCTAATGTGAGACAAATAGCAAGTAGCAGAGGTAGAAAGACAAGAAAAAATGAAAAGGAAAGCGAAAATTTCTCCTCTGAAACACTGGGTGGACAGGACAGGTAATATGTTTCATGCAGAAAAAAAAAAAAAAAAAACCCTCCACCATCCTGGGAAACTTCTGGTTTGATTCTTTTCAGGGTGGAGAAATCATCAACAAGCTTTGAAGCATTATTGATAGTTTTTGGCTCAGCAGAGTGTATTTTCACAGAGTGGAAAACTTTTTCCACTTAGGAAAATCTTAAGATTTTTCCCCTGAGAAACACAGAACACATGTAATTGACATTGACTTTAAGTGTATTTACACATGGTCTTCTAGTCTGCATTTCAAATACTGTTCATTATATTCACTATTGACCTCAGAGATGCTCATTCCTGAGTGAATTGAAATTCTCTGCTCTCAAGAGATAAGCACAGAATAAAAATATTGATATTACCTGGAAAAAAAAAAAGACCTTACATTGCAAGAAATTGTAAGAATAAAATGAAACAATGCAAATCTCAAATCAAATGATAAAATGATCCCACAATGCTTTCAGCTAGATAAATTGTTCTCCTCTTAATGATTCATCTGGAGTTGGGCCAATTGAGCTGCCCTTACAATGGAAAAGGGCTTTGGTCCCATCCAAAATTTCATTTTACTGTAGTCAAGTGGACTCTAACTGGACATGATATGAGTATTTTAACAAATACTGATTATATATCCAGGTTTCCTATCACATATTTACAAGCTTTTATGTGTTAAAATTTTGTGTTTGAAAGCACCATGCAGGGACACAATAAAAGACTAACAAATGAATGGTTGTGATAAATTAGTCTAGTCTGCAGGAAATGCGGTACAATGGTACAGCAACATCACTTTAAAAAGCTTATTTATAACGAGGCAAATAATACCAACCCCTCCAGCTCCAGGATTCAAATGAAAATTAAAGCAAATAATGTGGAACTCCCCTGCCTCAATTGTGTCTCTGCTTGGCTTCTCACACTTCACTATTATATTTATTTTCGTTGTAATGTCATGTACGAAATTAGGTAATAAATTAGGGTCCTAGTTGTGGTAGGTACTATATAAACAGCAGCAAGAAGAAATTCCTTGATCTGAAGGGCTTTTAAAAAAGGGCAAGGTAATATTGAGGCTAATCTAGTTAGAATGCTAGGCTATTTTCCAGTGGCTCCCTAAGTATTGGCTAGTTGTTTTGGGGTTTTCTTTTTAGTTTTTGTTTTTAAGGTCATCACAACAAATTACAATAGACAAAGAGGTAGGAAAGCAAAGGGAGGAGAGCATAGGTCTAGTAAAGAAGCACCTTCTTTTGAAATCAGGTGTGTGGGAGGGAAACAACATTGTAGATGCAGCAGAAATAGGAGTAGAGCTTTCTATTCTAATGGAGCTGAGAAATACCTTTAGAAAGTCTTGGAAAACAAAAAGTTAGAAGAAGTAGATAAAATAGATTGAAGTTAGAAGGCAGCAAATGTTGTACCTCTGGAGAGAGAGGATATTCTTTTCATGAATTTATTTTGGGATTGTGTAGAAGGGAGGAGATTGCTTTTAAATGGGAAAAAACCCACTATACAAAAAAAACAATCTGCTGAAGGAGAGTGGGTAAATCTGTGCTAGTATCTGTTGGCAGAAACCACAGCTCCAAAGACAGGAAGGGTTTCCTGAGTTGGGGTCCTTTTGTCAACAGTGATAATAATAGAGGATATAGGAAGATAGAATTTAAATGAAGGCTTTTAATTAAAACCAAACGCAGATTTATAATTATTTCCTGAACTTCATGACAACCTATAATTTGCTCTTTATTCATCAGTGAAGTAAAAGAAAATACTAATTTACTTACTAATTTGACTAATTTGCACCATTAGTCTAATTTACTGACATTGGTTTTATTGATGGAAAATATGGTCTTTGTAATTTGAATGGTTGGTGGTATGTTTTAGCCTTACACTGGTTTATACAAGGGAAGGGAACTTTGGGAACACTTCTCATTATACTCCATTTACATTTTATTTTATCCATAACCTTTTTCTTTCCACACTATAGCTTTATAAAGATATAAACAAGATGACAGGTTTTGTAGAACACAGTGCATTTCTCTACCTGTTGACACTGGGTACTGTGAAGGGCTGAGTCCTAGGAAGAGTGCCACCTTGTAGTCAGTAAAGTAGCAAGTAGAATAAAAAAAGGTGGTTTTTTTGCACTAAACTCAGCTGTTTTGTGAAAAAGGGGTCTCTGCTCCAATGCCTTTCCACTTGGAGAAGGTTGTGGCTCAGGGAAAAGCATGCTATTTGCTGAAACACCGATATATGCCAAACTACAAAAGTATGTTGCATCTTCTGATAATGTAAAGACTTCTGAAAAAGTCTTCTATTTAGTGATTAACTAGGCCAATTTGCTGCTAAAATAATTATTCGTGACATGATCATTTAATTGGGTCATAGGACTGTAGTCAAAATATTTTGAAGCAATAAGATGGAAAGAGAGAGAAAAAAAAATCTGCACTAAAAAGCATTATTTTTATACAAAGTCCTCCCTCTACCCCAAAATCTCCAAACCAGCTCTTCCCTGAGAAGGCAAACTTTTTAAAAAATGAGCAGATGTAAGGACTTGACATCACCTCAAAAATAGAGGGTCTGTCTTTATGTAATGAAATAAAGGCAGACAGCAATAGGAAGCAATTATTGAATAATAAGGTCACAGTCTGTGCTGAGGAGTATTCATGCTTTGTGCAGAATCTTCTGTCCTTCCTATGGCAGTATAAAGGCTTTTTTTACACCTTGGTGTCCAGGGAATTTCTCACTGTGTGTTAGCAGAAATGGTAAATATAAATTAACAGAGACAGTTTGGTGAGTTTTGTTTTCTACTCCATGACAGGTGAAAATACAGTAAAAAATCTCACTCTGAATTTAGAGAGGATATGAACGTTGATATCCATTATTTGTAATTATTTAATGATCAAATAATTTGTCAGGAAACCTGAGAAAGTGGACCCCAAGGCACATTTTAACTCACATATTCTCCGAAGGAGAGATTTCCTTGGGTACCATGACAATGCTCTGCTCCAGATGTTTTCATGGCATAGCCAGTTGCAAACATCTGCTTAAGGTGTTGAGGTGCTAGGAACTACCTCTCAGGACCTGCAGATTAGCCCTAAGGAATATTTGGGATCACAGCTGCATTTATCAGCATTCCCTTCAGCAACCATGTCATATTTGGGTATAAACTTGGTAAATATTTAGACACTTGCTCATACCCATACATATTTATACATCTATATGCATGTATATCTATCAACATACATGGATATGGAATTTTACCACAAAGTAGAGGCATCTAACTTACTGTTCTCCCTAATCTAAGCTCACTGTGTAGCTAACAGAAAAAAACCAAGCACCCTAAAGGGTGATTTAGTATACCTAATATTTGAATCACTCTTTGAAAGTATTTCTCCACTGACTACAAACACCCTAGGATGAACAAAGTTGTGTACCTGGATTATGAATCTCTCTTGACTCCCCTTATTCTGTTAAAGTTTCTTTTGAATATTAAAGAAGAATAATTTTTTTCTGCTTCTCAAAACTTCTGCTCTTTCAGGAAAAAAATCTCATTCATCCCAAATCAAATTGAAAGCAGAAATAAAAAATATAATGAAGTTTAAAGAAATCCCATGAGCTTTCATATTGAGCTTAGACAAAATGAAATGTTTTGGTTTAGTTTTTAAAAAAAATCATTAAAGCATAATTTACTTCAATTAAAAAAAAACCAAAATAAATTAAAAATTTAAATGGAACTTCAAGGTATCCTTGAAATATTTTTCTCAAAATATATTTGTCATTATTACATGTACATTTTCTTGTGGAAAGTTAGTATCACCTCCTGCAATGATTTTTTTAAGTAAAAGAATTCTGGACCAAAGTCTACTTCAATAATTTATTTTACTTTGGTCTAGAGTGATATTGCCATTCTCTGCAATTCTTCCTCTTTCCATTGCAGGGGCTTTGAAATTATCAGTTCCACAAAGGTTTGTATGCAATCATACATTATGAGACAGTTTCCTAAATGCAGCAGCTTCCAGCTATTGAGGTGGAAATGGCTGCTTTATGTAGGAGTTTAATACTTTCTGCACAGGCTGTGGGGAGTCATATATGCCTGACTTAATGAAGATGAAGATGCATATATTCCTCTGAGGGGGGCTGGGAGTGTCCTAGAGTGGGAAAGCTGTGGTGACAGCAAGAGAGAGCTCTGGGCTTCAGGAGCTGAGAAAAGAAGGAAGGAAATGCTAAGTGTTCATGTGCTGGTACCCATGGAGTATGGAGCTAGGATGCATATTTGGAGATTTGCTGGCAGTATTTGGAGAAGCAAAGAGTAGAGCCATGACTGGTTCTTCACTTGCACCACACTGGCACAGAATGGGCACCTACAGTCAGTCATAGGTTGTATCCAGGGCTTCTTCTGCCTTCTCTGATGAGTGTATACAAAAAAGGGTAGAGGTTTAGAGAATGCAAGTTAAAGAAAGATCACAAGCCCCTTGACATTTCAAATAAGAAAAAACATGACATTCGTTTAATCAAAGATACAAAGTAAGATTGTGCATTGCATGTTGAATTTGAATACCTTTTAATTTGCATGTGCATTTTGATCAATTTCAGGTACAAAGCAATTGTAAATCCCATGGACATCCAGACCTCCAGTGCAGTGCTATGGACTTGTCTGAAAGCCACTGCTATCTGGGTAATCTCCATGCTCCTGGCAGTTCCTGAAGCAGTGTTCTCCGAACTGGCTCACATCAATGACACAGATAATGCCACTTTCACAGCTTGCATACCATACCCCATGACAGACGACATGCACCCAAAGATCCATTCTGTGCTGCTTTTCCTTGTGTATTTCCTTGTCCCTCTTGTAATTATCAGTATCTACTACTATCATATTGCAAAGAGTTTAATAAAAAGTGCTCACAACATCCCTGGGGAACACAGTGAGCATTCCAAAAGACAGGTAAGCAATTTGCTTTTTACATCCTGGTAAAAGATTTGTGTGCTGTATACACCTATAAATGAAAGTCAAGGAATTATAACATCAAACTTGTTGGATTTGGCAGAGGATCAGTTCAGTTTTCACATGAAGTAAGCCAAGAATTATCTCAAAATTTTCCTTGTTTTCACAATTACTTAATATTAAGCCCAGTATGTAAGTGATTGTGAATAAGGAAAATTTTAAATTCACTGCCATGAATGCACATTCCTAACAGTAAATGAGATTGGTATATATGTTTGTATGTGCTGTTATTGTAACCATTACTTGTATTTTTACTGAGGAATGATGTTTTTGTAGTTAATGATGGTGGCTTCACCTGTGTCTATAGGCAGTAATTTTAGGAAAGAAATCTTATATGAATGTTTTGACAATTATCCCCTTTTATTTGTGCTTGGAAATGAGAAAACTGACATAGGCAGGGAAATCTAAGGGGATCTAAGATTGTTTTCAGATGAAGAAGTGCTGCAAACGTGAACATAGAGGATTAACTGATTATTTCTTTACCTTCTGGGATACAATACTGAACTCGCACCTTTCTAATATCCTTTCTGTTAGAGATGCTATAAAACTCTTGGAATAGATTCTGTATATCTTTGAGACAAAGCATTTTAAAATGCTGGACAAAGCAAATCTTTCCCATAAGGCACAGGAAGCAGTAAGATAGTAATATTAGCAGGAGCACACATATGTACAAACAACAGCTTTTGCGGTGAAAGTGCCTCAACTACTTTGCAAAAGCATTAGTATTGATAGAGAAAAGTACTTATGCCCATTTATACAATTTTGAATGGTTTTCTCTGCCAGTAATTTAGAAAACTTTCATACTCACAGAAATCTCTTTGCATGCACACATTCTTTTAGAAAGACTACATTCCTTAATGTCCTTTTGAGTAACATTTCATTTCTACTCTAGTCTGTTTCTTGTCAAAAGTGCATACATATTAGCACTTCATGAATTTTTTTATTTTCCTGTGAAATATAGAGAGCCTTTTGGCTGAACCCTCTGGATGGAAACAATATTTAATTTATACCACATTTCTGAACTCATATGTATTTTCAAAGTAAGAACACATTTTTTCGTTATACTTAGGTTTTTTTCTCTTTCTTAATCTATGAGGCTCAGAAGAATAGAAAATTCTGGTGTACTTACATATCTCCCAGCAAGAGGAAATAAATTCAGACTATTGCTATCAGCTCATGTTACTTTAGGCCAAGTATAATATTCACACTATACCTCTGCACCTTTTAGTCTGCTCTTGCAATCTGTCTGAGTGCAAGTGCTACCAAATTTGAATGTTAAGAGTTTTCCCATTTTTTTTGATTTCCCCACTGTTTTTTTGTTTAGATAGAATCAAGAAAGCTATTTAAAGATTGATTTCACAGATTTTGAAAAACTGTTCGAATAAATTCACTTGATTTTTTTTTCCATCCGGAAAATTGAGCAGAGTAGAAAACTTTCCTTCCTCTGCAAAACCTTCATGCCTGATATACATAATAAATCTTTTAGGAGGACTATGGGGAAACTTTCTGCCCCTCTTTGGTGCCCTCTACCTGGCCAGTTTATCTCCCTCTCTGAGTTTGGAACCACTGCGTGGGCTCGTATCCTGCCATCTTTTCAGCCACTCTCAGTATCCACAATGTAATCTGTTATACCTTAGCACTGCAATTAAGGTCTATTTTGTGATGTTATTGCAATTTATGTAACCTTTCCCTTTACCCCAGAATTAAGATGCTTCAGATGGTGTAATGCAATTTTGGTAGTTTCCCCAGGAGAGAGGTGCAAGCTGAGACCCTCAGTGAAAAACAAAGGGATATAAGTACTACTCTGTAGCTAACACTCTAGTAATGTCTATCTCTAGATTTTGAAGCCAACAGTTTCCAAACAGCCTTCTAACTAAAACTTAAGTTTTGAGCCAAGCACTGAGATCTCAATAGAAAAGGTTACATTTCATGACATCCTTTGGTGCATGCTTACAGGCTAAAATCCAGTGTTTCCTTGGGTCATGAATCACTCTTGCTGTGTGTATCCTATAGAACAAGCAACCTTCTGTAACCGCAAACAGATAAGAAAGTTCACTGCAAGTAAACTGAAAGAGGAAAAGGAAAGTAAATGAGATAGCAAAAGTAATTCAGACCCTGAAGGAAGCTTTTTTGCTGGCCTTACTCATGACAATTGTTGAAGCTAATATAGAGCAAAACACGACTTTAAGTCTGTTATGTAGAGTAGTTCTATTCATTGTTGTTCATTTGGGTTCTCTTCATCTTTTTAGATGGAAACTCGGAAGCGTCTGGCAAAAATTGTTTTAGTTTTTGTTGGCTTCTTTGCTATCTGCTGGTTTCCTAACCACGTGCTATACATGTACAGATCTTTTCATTACAATAAGATTGATCCATCGATGGGACATATGGTTGTTACCTTAGTGGCCCGAGTGCTAAGCTTCTGCAACTCTTGTGTCAACCCATTTGCACTGTATTTTCTCAGTGAGAGCTTTAGAAGACATTTCAACAACCAGCTTTGCTGCAGGAAGAAAGCTCAGAAAGAGAGATCTGCCAGCTACTTGTGCAACTCTTCTGCCATTCAAATGACTTCCCTGAAAAGCAATACCAGGAACACAGTAACTACCATGACACAACTGAATGGGCACAACTTGAAACAAGAAATGTCATTATGATCTAATGAGTGGGATTTTTGACTGTGAAATAAATCTGAACTTTTCCTTTGCAGCTTGTAACTCACTTTTGGATGTCATTCTTAGACAGTCCTCAGAAGAGAAGATTTGTTAAATTCTGGCCAAACTGAGGTTATTTCACACCATCTGACTTTTAGAAGTGAAGAGTATGTTTTATTGTGAAAACAAAACTGACTGGCATCATATTGTACTTTAAAAGAGATGCTGATATATGTTTTACATAAAGGAAAACAGTGTCTCTGATAGAACATTGCTTTAAAAAGTATAGTTTTTCTGATCTGAAAACATGTATTTTTAACTGAATATTGATTACATTTTACCTTAATAGATTTTGCATGATCTTAGCTCTGTGGTGTGTGCTAGCTTTGCTTATTAAGACTGTTAGGCATTTTGGATTCAATTAAACTTTTATTTTTAATTTATTTTTTCTTTAACCAGCTCACATATCAGCACAAGTAGTCAAATAGACACAATGTCTGAAGCTTATTGCTGTTACTTATACAAGACTGTTCATATGAAAGTTTGAAGGGGGATGTCAGAGCTGCATCCTCCTTTATACAGTGGCGTAGAATCGGACAAATAATCATTCCTAAACCAGGTGAGACTATCATGTCTGAGCTCCAGAAAGAAGGTGCTCACAGGATATTTCTTAGAAAGGGCAGTAACAGCAGACAAAGTCACCTTGTGGAAGTAGTTGTGAATGGCCAGTTCATGAGCCGAATGTAATTTTAAGAATGTTTTTCTTTACAATTACCCCTGCTCCAGCACAGGTCTGTCTCTGTCATAACACCATATCCTGTACTTCTGCAGTGATTTCTCTAAGGTGAATACTAGAGAGCACACTAAAAATTTAGATTGGATTTTGGAATTAGTTGCTAGTCTTTTAATTTCAAAAGCTGAAGTGCTAATGCAGTGTATCAGTTCATTGTTTTGTCCTTAATAATACACTTGGGCTTATTTAGTTCTGTTTGTAACTCTGTGAACCACCTGAAGTTCAAAATTTCTTTCTCAATTCCTCTTTCTTCAAGACTAGTTATATCCTTACCCCAATTTTTAAAGCAGTGAGAAGTTATATTGATGTAAACTGTAAGTGTTCTAGCTAATTATATGAAAAAAAAACCCAAACAAACCCAGTTGTAACCACTGAACAGGGAAAGTAACAGATTGAAGTTCTTAATGTAAACCAGCATGGGTCAGCTGGTGAGAGCTATAAGAGGGTGTCCTGTAGTTAAAGTTGTGTGCAGCATTCAAATGAGAGAACTTACAGACGGGCTTGGTTTAGACTGACTCCATACGTTCTACCCTACCCGGCTGATTGCAGTTGCCCTCTGGCTTCAGTGGCTACTTAGAAGTCTTCATATAATGGAGCTGATTAACATGAACTTGTAAATCTGTGTAGAATGGTTCAGAAAACTGTCATTTTTTTAATAGTTTAGGAATGGAATTCCCCAATCTAGTGTTCCCACTGAAACACCCCAAACCATGTGCCACTGTTTTGCTCCACACTTCTGTCTCTCCCTCCCCCTGCAGTGGGATGGAGAGGAGAAATTGGAGTCGCAGAAGGTACATATCAAGAATTAAGATGATAACTATTTACTACAAACAGCAATGAAATAAGCAACAAACAGTAGCAACAACAATATTAATAAGAGAGTGTTATTAAAATTAACAAGAAGTGAAGGATTGACATGCAAGCACCCACCACGGGGAACTTAGCACTCTCTGGACCACCCACTTCACCATCAGCCTGACTGGAAGGAACCCATCCTTCTCCTACCCTCTGCTTTGGCATGAGGTGGTATAGAGAAACCTCAGGGTCTTGGTCATGTCCCTCCTGGCTACTGCAGAAGTGAACCCTTTTCTGACTGGAACCAGGACACATCCAAAACTGCCTAACACTGCCTCATCCTCCTTTTTTTCCATTTTGCCTCTTTTCTTTCTTAATGCCTTAGTTTTGTATGAGCCCACATGTTCTCCAATCTACTTTTTAATTTTATATCTCTAATTCCTCCTGGATGCCAGACAAAGTTTTGGATTCTGCTTTTCTAATCAGTCTCAAGTCCTTTTCACTCATAAATATTTTAAACCTGCAAAGCACTAAAGCTTAAGGTCTTCCTTTGTCAATTCTTGATGCTTATCATTGACTGTGATCAAGTTTTCTGTTTATTTCTGCTGGGGTTTTTTGGTTCCCTGCTCCTTATTTTGTTTGAAGATCTTTCTATTCTGCACAGCCTTTCACAGAACTTCTAAATCCATTGCACTTTTATTTCTTAAATGAATTTTTTTCTGATGTGGACATTACCAGATGATACAGGTGCCCTACTGGAAAAATAATAATCTAATTTGTAGTAGATTTGATGCTTCTGTTTGATTCATGCTCTCCACTCAATGTCTTAAATTGCTGTGTGTGGTATGGACAGCATGAGCCAGCTTTCTGGCAGAATGGAAAGCTACAGTATGTTCCTTTTTGTTGTGAGGGGAAGGTGTTCTGGGGTAGATTATAACTCCTTCTTGTCAGGAAATCAGCACAGTTTTGCTTCATTATTTCCCAGACCTAATATTCAAAGTCTGTTTCAAGTAAGTAAACTAAATTGTATATAGCTCCTTTCAAATTCTTGTAGCATGGTGTGGGGGAATTAGTCTGTCTGGAGCTTTGCTAGACATGTTGCTAACCCAATGTGCACATTTTGGAAGTGTCTGTTTCTGTGCTTCTGTACATATTGTATATAAGCTGTATGTATAAAGCTATTTTCAGACAAGTCTGCTTGCTAACAATTAAAATTATTGTAGAATGCATTTTATGAAGTAATTTCTTCTAACTGTAGTCAAAGAAACAAAGGAAATCTGAAAATAAGATAATGTCAGCTTTTCATATATGACATTGAGATATATGCCAAAATAGTTATTTAAATGCCGTTTATTTTTTTCTGTTAAAAAAAATTCTTATTTCAGAAACATCAGTTCTTTTCTGTATTCCTCTCCTGAGTCTTGAGATGGTTTCTTTCAAAAATATTTTTACCACAATTGAGAAAACTACTATCCCTCCTTAGTCTTTGAAAAATGATAGAATAGAGGTAATTACTGTTTCCTCAGTGTAAGACATTATTTTTTTGTAGACTAGAGCTAGTACAACATAAGTCTGATAGCATCTTCTCACTTCACCCTGTCAATACTAGAAATATTACATACACTGCTGAATCCTAAAACGTCAGTATGGTTAAATTCTCAACTGACCTGAGATACCTCATTTAGCATTACACTGTGATGTGATAATTATCTTCAACAAAACCACTTCACTTACAATACAGGACAAATCTTAACAACACACCTGCCCTATAGGTATTTTTCTTAACTCAGTCAAGACAGATTCACAGAAACTAGGGCCCAGGAATTAGCAGGACTAATTGAGAGGTCTTAAACCACGCTCAAAGCGGGAAAGGAATAAGACCAGGCTACTAGACATCAGCCTAGGGGTAGCAGGCTTGTGATGAGGGCAAAACCATTAGCCTAGCTGAAGTGCATCTACACCAATGCACACAGTATGGGCAGCAAGCACAAGGAGCTGGAAGCCATTTTACAACAGGAAAGTTATGTATTTTCTATCATGGAAACATTGGATGACTCTCATGACTGGAGTGCTGCAATGGATACCTATAAGCCCTTTAGAAGACACAGGCAAAGCAGGAGAGGTGGTGTGGTGGAACTGCATGTGCCTGTGGCCAAAGATCAGGGGGAAGGCCAGCAGGGTGGATATTATGGTGGTGGAAGTCTGTTATATCCCACCCAACCAGGACGAACAGACAGAGAAGGCATTCTACAAGCAGCTGGCTGGAGTCTCATGGTTGCTGACCCTTGTATTCATGGGTGACTTCAACTTGCCAGATGCCTTCTGGAAACACAACAAAGCAAAGAGGAAACAACCTAGGAAGTTCCTGGAGTGTGTGGAAGACAAATTCATAAAACAACTGGTAAATGAGCCTACCAGAGAAGGTGTCCTGCTAGACCTGTTGTTTGTGAATACAGAAGGACTGCTGGGTGATTTGCTAGTCACTGGTTATCTTGGGCATAGTGGTTAGGGCTAGGGTTATGGAAATGTTAGAGTTTCACTATTGGGTGAAATAAGGAGGCGTACCAACAGTACTTGCACCTTGGACTTTGAAAGAGCAGACTTTGGCCTGTTTAGGAAACTGAGATAGTCCCTTGGTAGTCAGTTCTGAAGTGTAAAGGAGTTTAGAAAGGCTGGATATGCTTTAGAAAGGAATCGTTAAATATTCAGGACCAGGCTGCCCCCAGCTGTAGGAAGACAAGTGTTCAGGGAAAAATACAAGCCTGATTAAACAGAGAATTTAGGGTGGAATACAGGGAAAAAAAGATAATCTGTCATCTCTGGAAGGATGGTCAGGTAACTTGTGAGGACTATAAGGATATGACAATGTTATGTAGGAAGAAGATTAGAAAAGCTAAACTAGAATTTGGATGTATTTTATAAGATGTGAAAGTCTGGAATCATACTCAGAACTAAGGGTAGATGATCTCAGGAGAGTGCAATATAATCAATATGATCTAAAACTGCTGCCAAGTCTAAAATTACAAAGTACTCTTACTTTTGAACATCCCAATGTCTGCAACTAAATGTTGCTGAGCCCTATCAGCTTTGCCTGTCTGAGAGCAGATTTACTTAACCTCAGTGTACGCATTTCAGAAATGCACAGCATAGCTTTAGGTGGGCTCGTGAATCTATAGCAACTTCTCCAATCTGATTTTGTGGCTGTGCAGAAGGGAGCTGTCAGCAGCAGAGGAGGTATTTATCTGTAGAAGAGAATGCCAGCAATAGCAAATATTATAACTTTCACTGTGCACCAGCCTCTGTTAAATGCTTCTCCAGTGTCTACACACTGTTTGCTTTCTTTTCCTCTGATGGCAAAAGCTGATGTGTTCAACACATTTCATTATTACCACTTTCATACGGATACATTGAGTAAAACACATGGACTGCAGTAGATTTCCACACAATGAAGGAATGGCCATGTTCTAAACCATCTTTGTGCTCCCAGGAGTGATATGGGCATCATTAAAGCCAGTTCAGCCAGGTAGTAGTCTCACCAGAGGGGGATGTGTTACTGAATCTGCTGGTAAACAATGCAAGTGAGCTAGCAGCAGATATCAAGATGGAGGCAGTCTGGGCCACTGTGGTGGAGTTTGCGGTCTTTAAGAATATGGGTGGAGTAAGGAGTAAGGTTAGACCCCTGAACTTAGGAAAGCAGAATTTCAGCTTTTCAAGGAGATAGTGAGTGGGATCTCTGGGATATTGCCCTCAGGGACAATGGGCTGTGTGGAGCAGAGCTGGTATATCTTTAAGTGCAATAGTTAGCAATCTCCAGGAGAAAGAAATAGTGCAAGGAAGCCAAGGGATCAGCATGGCTGAGTCGGGAACTGCTTGTTAAACTATGGGGAAAGAAGCACATACATAGATAGTATAAACAAAGACAGGTAATTTGTGAAGTGTAGAGATGGTTTGGTTGTATAGGGAGGGGATGAGGAAGGGCAAGGTGAAGCTGTAACTGAACTTGGCAAGGGACAAAAATAACAGGAAGAGCTTCTACAGGTATACTAACCAGAAAAAAGAAGTCAAAGAAGGTGTACCCAATAAACAATCATGGAATACCTTTAGCAACAGATAAGAAGGCTGAGGTACTCAACAACTTTTTTGCCTCAGTCTTCAAAGGCAACCTCTCTTTCCACACATCTCACGGGGATTGACAGCAGGAGTGAACTCCCTCCCACTGTAAAAAAAGAGCAGGTTCATGACCACCTGAGGAACTTGAATGTAAGTCAATGGGATCCGATGAGACACAACCCAGAGTTCTGAGGGAATTGACTGATACAGTTACCAAGTCACTTTCCTAAGTTTGAAAAGATGTTTCCTTTTCAACATCTTATTTCCTAAAATGCTTGAAAAGTCATGGCAGTTAGGTAAAGTCCCAGGAATAAAAGAGAAAAAGATAGCCTGTGAGAAATTTTGAGAGAGACTGTTTACAAGATCATATAGGGACAGGACAAAGGAGAATGGGATCAAAGTGAAACAAAGTGGTGAGGTTCCACAAAGGGTTTCCCAGAGAGGTTGTGGATGCCCCTTCCCTGGAACTGTTCAAGACCAGGTTGGACGGAGCTCTGAGCAACCTGGCTTAGTGAAAGGTGCCCCTGTCCATGGCAGGGTGATCGGAACTAGATGATGTTTAAAGTCCCTTCCATGACTTCATGATATATGGCTGCTCTAGCAATCTGGCTCAGCTGCAGACCAGAACACAGACAAAGCAGAAAAGGCTAAAATCAGTGATGTATATCTTTTAAATTTTGAGTAAGACATGATTGACATCACTACTTCGAGGACTACAATCTCTTCCAGTCCCACAGACCCTCTCTTTATGCACTGCACAGGGAAGGAGATAAACATATCACTCTAAATCCCGTATTTACTTATTTTAGAGATCTTTGCATTGGCACTTGAAAAATAACGCTTTATACTACAGTTTTCTTGAATGTTCTGTGTGTGGTTTATAGAGAAGAGCAGTTTTGTGGGTTTAGCCTTTATTGAAAAAAAGTGTCTGCATCACCCTGGTGGTTTATATCACAAGAAGTCAGGCTGCATTTTCCAGCATACTGACCAGTACTAACAACAGGCTCAAAAACACATTTCAATTAAACATCAAAGCTTCAAATCAGCTTACACCTGGAAAGGATTTACCAGCAGCTGACCAGAAAATCAGCTAATCATGATGTATTTCTGAGTAATATTATTAAAACCTGAGCAGATGCAAACTCCCAGTTTGACTCTTTTGTCCACAAGTGCCATAGAGAACAGAGACTACGTGCAGAGAGGAGGAAATGATCCTTTTAAAAGAGTGTGCATGGGAGGAGCAGCATGCTGATTATCACACCCTGTGAGACTCCCAAATGGGCAAGCACATGCCAGGAATTTACCCAACTTCCGAACTGCTCTTCAAAGATGTAAAGATGTTTTATGATTATTTTATAATGACAGTATAAATTGAATCGGGCTAAAAATACGGAGTACATTGCTAAGGAAGTTTTGGCAATTGTTAACAGTATGTGAGCAAGCACTGAACTGAAGACTTTAAGAAGATGGAACAAGGTCCAGAGAAGGGCAATGAATCTGGTGGAGGGCCTGGAGCACAAATCTTATGAGAAGTGGCTGAGGGAGCTGGGGCTGTTTAGCCTGGAGAAAAGGATGCTCAAAGAGGACATTAACACTCTCCACAGGTATCTGAAAGGAGGTTGTAGCCAAGTGGGTCTTGGTCTCTTCTCCCTGGTAACATGTGACAGGATGAGAAGAAATGGCCTCAAGTTGTGCCAGGGAGGGTTTACATTGGATATTAGGGGGAAAAAAATCACAGAAGGGTTTGTAAAGCATTGCAACAGACTTCTCAGGGAAGCGGTGGAGTGAGCATACCTGGAAGTGTTCAGAAAACTTGTGGCCACAGCACTTCAGGACATGGGTTAGTGGTGAACATGGTGCTGCTGGGTTGACGGTTGGACTTGATGATCTTAGAGGTCTTCTCCAACCTTCACAATTCTATGGTTGCATGAATGCTGCAGATTAATTATTATTTACATGGTGGGTTGTAGAGTCTTTCCTCCTCTTTAGGAACACTCATCAGGTTTCTGTGGCAGTGCTTGGACTGTAGATGCAAGTGTGATCTGAGAAGTTATGTGGTGATGTACAGTATCAGCACTCAGTGACATTCAGCTGCCAACAAGCAGAGTTGTTGGCAATTCCCATGACATAGCAGATCTCTATTCAGGTGTGTAACTGGAGAAAATTGATACAACAAATATCTTTTAAAGATTCGCATATGTAAGAGAATGAGAGGAAGTCAGAGGAGCTTTTCATTGGAGAAAAAAAAAAAAAAAAAAAAAAAAAAAAAAAGTTTTTTAGGTCATAACACAACGCTTAGTACTTGTTACCTTACTGCCATTTAGCTAACTGGCCAAACCTTGTCAACATGTTGATCATCCAGAAAATTGTTCTTAAAATATAGATTACTATCCTACAGAAACCATTTTGAAAACAGAAAATGATTTT
This sequence comes from Sylvia atricapilla, assembly GCF_009819655.1. Lineage (NCBI taxonomy): Eukaryota > Metazoa > Chordata > Aves > Passeriformes > Sylviidae > Sylvia > Sylvia atricapilla. Next base: position 62,314,105 of record NC_089142.1, read on the forward strand.
TGGAGAAAATAGCTTGAGCTTAACAAATTAACCTAAGGCCACACTGAATTACCTTGTGGGAAATGCTGATGAGGTAGGAAAATAATTGCCATTTAATTGTTAACATTTCCTGTTAAACATTAAAAAATAAGGAATGGCAGCATTTTGTGACTCAAAATTTGACCAAAAATTATTAGACAATGAGTCAAGAAGGGCCATTTGTTCAAGCCTCTGTTTCTTCATTGTTTCTGACCCTTCTGATCCTCCACTGTCACAAGACAGTGAGGTCTCACAACCTTATGTTGTGCCTTACGTAGAGAGAGCATGAAGATACTTTCTGCTCTAAGTTCTAGTAATTAATTAATGTAATTAATGTAATTAATTAGAAATCTCAGCTGAAACCCCTTAAAAGCATCAGGAATTCCCTCAAAGAAAAATGGTGGAGATAAGAAAATAATCTGTATCTCTGTGTTATTTTGTTGTTGCTGGGAATTTTTTAATGGATATTTTAATTAATGTTTTAATGGATTAACATATAGCTTAGAGATATTTGTTAAAACCTCATTTTAAGTCTGGAATAACCAGAAATCATGAATTTAGAAACATTATTTTGGGCTCACATTGGTGTGAGTACAAAATAGGAGACCTTATTTTGTATTTTCTAGTAAGGTTTATTTGCACTAAGGAATTAAGATGATACTGGTGTTTCTGAAAGATTTTCTTACTTTCCTCCTTATCTTTCTAACAGAAGCTCTCAGGCTCTGAAATTTAACATCAATTTATGCATGTTTATTCTTAGCAGTGTAAAGCCATAGTAAATATATAGTAAAATAGACATTCTTAAGTAACTTTATTTTAAAATTTTTTCTCAAGTACATGCAATGCAGCCATGCAATTCTAATTTATATTAATAGGAAATGCATATAAATGTAGAGGAAACAATAGTTCTTCAAAGTGCTTGTGGATTATAAATCAGATCATATGGGACTGAGTATCCATTGCACTACCTCAGCAGTTACCTCAATTTCAGTATAATTGGGTTCTAATTAAATTTTACTTTTGGAGAAAGGCAGCTAAAAATTAAATCTTAAGAGCTTTATGTTTCAAGCTGAGAACATGTTGGCAAGTGTTCATTGTAATAAGCCTGTTAAAAATCCATTTATTCATCTCATTTAGCTTCTGTAATTCCCACAGAAGCACAAAACCAACAAAGAACAACTAACAACCAAAGTGTCCTGTGTGATGCTTTCCACTAGGATTGTCTTAAAAATGGAAATTGCTCCCAAGACAAGAAATTATACAAAAGATATCAACAGTTTTTTTCTTGAAAATGTCACATTTTATGTGAAAAACCATATGTTATAAACCATTTTAAGAAAAATCACAGTACTTCTTAAATCTAAGAAAGAAAGCAGAGAAAAATCAGGTTTTTTACTAATGATAGATATTTTCTGGTTTTGAGGAGAAGAACATTTCCATTTAGCTCAATTGGTCAGAGCATAGGGCTAATAATGTGATGGTTGTGGGTTTGATCCCCGTATAGGCCATTCACTTAGGAGCTGATCTTTGTTGAGTCCCTTACAATTCAGACTATTCTAAACTGCCCAGTTCAAACTTTCTGGCATAAATCTTAAATCTAGGGAACTGTTTGACAGTTCCCATGCAGAAGTGATATGTGTAAAAGGTCACATTTTAAAGGATCTGTCATTTATACTGAGAATTTTTACTAGAGGATTGCCTTTATATTTAGCAACATTATGTATGGTTTTTATTTAATGTGAAAGATATTGATATGAACAAGCACTACACAGTAATTCGACTGAAAGGCAGAAAGCAAAATGCTTATTCCATCAGTCTGTCAGATGAAAATAAAGATATTTTCTGACAAAGTCTAATATTAGACACTGAATGAGTGAAGCCATGGCACATCAGAACACTTCAGTGCTTTCCTAGAGTTTGCACAAAGGCAGAACCAAGAGAGCCTTTCGATGTAAAAGCAGTTTCCCTTCCTACTGAAGCAAGAATATACACAGCAGGTATAGTCCTTGGGTACACCCTTCAGATATGTCAGATAGATAAAACTTTCCTTTTTTTGTAGCTGTCTTTCATGTAATCCTGTTGGATCAATGGCTGCGTGAAGTACTCATAAAGAATAAGAGAAAATGTCAAGTCTGTGAGTTCTACATTCTCTTGTGTTTTCAAAAATGCAGCAAATAATGTCTGATATGCAAGCAGAAAATACTGTGGGGGATGTAATGAATGGGAAAAACGTCATTTTGCAATGCATCTGTTTTGCACTTTTTTGCTAAGTGACAAATAGGTTTGAAAAGATACAAAATTGTCACAATCCATAAATACAGAGAACTGGAATAAATCACATACCTGATACTGCTGAGTAGACACTCCCATAGTACTGCTGTGGGCTTCTGTACCCTTCAGAGAGTGTGTTGCCTTATGGCATTGGTCAGAAGTGGGAATGGATAACAGCACCAAACCCACCAGGAAAATGCACTTGACAAAACCCTACAAAACCAGATCATTATCAGTCTTCTGATGAATCAATTCAGACATTAAATATTAATCATATTAATTTAGCATAACAAAGTAAATGTGAAAATTATGAGTGTGCTTCACCTGGCTGTGATTATTCATCCAAATGTAGTCTAGACATGTCTTCCAGGATTGGTGTTCATTGTATTTGCAATCCACTCCACCTAGCACAGATGTGTAATTCACCTACAGAGTGTGTAGCTCTATATGTCTATGCCCTCATCCAGAGCTATGCACAGCCTAAATGCCTGGATCTCTATACAGTCCTTTAATAGCAAGGTGTTTGCTGGGCAGTCATAAATGAGCCCACTTTGTTTTCTGCACAAAGTCCTTTCTCACTATAGTCCTCTGAACTGTTGCAGAAAAGAAGGTAGAAAATCCTTCTTGCTTTTCAAGACTCATTAACAGAAGAATCACATAACCTGCAAATCATGGTGCTCTGCCAGGACAGAAAGGCATAACCTCTGTAAGACCAGTGCTGAAGCAGAAGTGGTTGAGCATCTCACAGAACACTGTATCACTACCATAGTGCACGTTTCACCGATAACCCAAAAAGAAATCTCCCTTCCACATCTGGATAAGAGTTTGATCAGTCATTGCAGCCTCTCCTGTGCAATTCAATAGCTGCTCAGCATGCCAAACAAGTTGGGCATTACACATGCTCTTATGAGGGTGCTACAGTGGATGCTACATGCTCACCCAGGAGGAATTCCTCTGTCATGGAATGAGAAAATAATGAAAGAAGACAATAGGAAGGTATCAGAGGAGAAGCCCCTAAAGTTCCTCAAAATAGGAGACATTACTCTGAAAACCTGACTTGGTTTCATTCTGGTCTTAGAGGCCAGGTGGAAGCATACTTCAGAGACCTCATTGTATTTTCTTAGGTTATGAGGAAGTAGAACAAGTTGATGCTATCTATGCACGTCTTCCTGGTAGGGCAGTTCTTTCTCTAGGAAGATGACTGGATTAAGGTCATGAACAAACATGAACAAACAGGAAGAATCTAGCAATAAATCACTGGGGATTTTGGACAGAGATGGAGCTTCTTTTCCTTCCCTTCAGCAGGCCTTTCTAACTGTGTATTGCAATGTAATGCATACATGAAGACTTTCCATTCTGTCAGGCACTTCTGATCGTTCACAACATGAGAAACATCTGGACAATTTCATATGCTGCAGTTTGTTCTGCAGCACTTAAGAGAACTGTTTTTTCTCTTCCTATTTAAATTCAGTAAGATTTTCAACTCCACAAGAGAAAGGAAACCCCCAAACCCAAAGCTAGAAATTAATCTTTTATACAGTAATATCATGATAGAAATACCTTAAAAGAAAAAAGGAGGAATATGATATTCTCAGTCTGTTTTTACACCCCCAGGATACGGTGATAAATAACATTTGGCTTTTCCTCTCCTTCCCCATTACAGTGGCAAAGTTAGTGTTGTTCTTTCTAGAAAAACTCCATGGTGCAAATCACAGGGCAAGCTTACTTTCACCAGAGTGGGAATTGAAGACAGAACATTAATTTGTAAAATTAATTGTCCTCATAAGATTATAATTTTATGGATGGGGAACGAAGGCATCTGAGAACAGCGTTTAAGTCTTAAGAGGTAATATATCAGACTTCACAGGCTATGCAGAACTAACTTTGTTTCCTTTGTTTAGGAAGGAAAATTGCTGAAGCTGTCCACAGCCTCCTGTCTGTGATGTGCTGGAGGATGTAGCAAGTACCAGTCTTGTGCTGATAGGAAGCTAGGATATAGGTAGGACATTCACTCACACCTGAAAGTTGGAAAATGTCCAAAAATACAAGACATTCTTACTGCACCAGTGTGCCTTCCAGAAAGAAAAAAAATACAATAATGTTAAGGCTGCCACACAGAAGGAGTTTTAGTAAAAAGGAAACTTCTCTTTTTAATGATTTTTTAAAAAGAATGGTCTTTGTGGTAGGACCCTTACTGTGATCTGGATGAGAACTTCATTAGAAGTATGACAAAGAGAGAAGAAAGTAGCTGAGAAGGTAGGCAAAAGAACTTTAAAGCAATATTATTTACTTTTAAAAGTAAATCCCAGCATCCTGTATTGACTGAAGAGGTTCTATATTTGTTTTAAAAGCCTTACTGAAATAGGACACTGCTACTTTGCTGAGACCAGACAAAGGAAATTTCAAGGGCAGATCATGTCTGGAAAAATTCTCAAACTATTATGGCCCCAAAGAAGATTGCGAAGCATCAGGCTGCCACTACATGAATGTGCCTTTTGTGCTGACTTTTGAGCCAGCCTGACCTTGCTGCAAAAGACCAGCCTTGGGAGAACTGACAACCACAGTACATGTCCCATTGTGGGAACCAGCTGAGCAGTCTGACATGAGGACAGCTTGTATTCAGGGCTCTCAGGCATGCCAGATATGAAGACAGCAATGTGCTGGTCCCTCCTGGGGCTGTGTAGTTAGGCTGAGTAGATCTTACACTCCCTAAACATCGTTTATAGCTTGTCTTATGCACAGATTGGAAAATGCTGATGGATACGCTACACCTCCACTAAATCCTTCATTTGTACACCTAACAGTCACAGGCTCTGTTTCTGGGCACAGTTTAGCAGAACAGAATCATGGCCCATGACAAGAGTCCAAACACTCCCTTAACATGCATGCAAATACACACACACACACACACAAAGTACCGGTAAGAATTAATGCTAAGTGGATAGCCCTGGGGAAAATGATGATTAGCAGTAAATCTAACCAGAACTGTTAATTTAAAACATTTGTGTTGGCTCTGAGTGCTGGTATACCTTCACTCTCCAAGTCACACATCCAGTCGTAGGTAGTTTTAGATGTGTTACAGTGCAGGTCATTGCTGAGATTTTCCACTAGTTCAGTATGATGAACACAGACGTGATAATTACACAGAATTGTAGAATGGGTTGGAAGGAACCTTAAAGAGCAACTAGTTCCAATCCCTGCCAAGGGCAGGGAACCTTTCAGTAGATTAGGTTGCTCAAAGCTCTGTCCAACCTGGTCTTTAACACCCCCATGTATGAGGAGCACACAGCCTCTCTGAGCAACCTGTTCCTGTGCCTCAGCACCCTCACAGGAAGAATTTCCCTCAAACAGCTAATCTAAACCTACCCTCCTTCAGTTTAAGACTATTTCCCCCTTGTCCTGTCACTACATGCCCTTATGCAAAGTCCCTCTCCAGGTCTCTTGTAGAACCCTTTCAATACTAGAAAACTGCTATAAATTTTCTCCGGAGTCTTATCTTCACCAGATTGAATAACTCCTACCCTCTCAATCTTTCTTTGTAGGAGAGGTGCTCCAGCCTGCTGGTCTACTTTGTGTCTCTCCTTTGGACTCAGTACAGAATGTTTCGATTCTTCTTACATTGGGCCTCCAGAGCTGGACACAGTACTCCTGGTGGGATCCCACAAGAGCAGAGAGCAAGATCCCCTCCCTCGACTTGCTGGTCATGCTGCTTTTGGTGCAGCCCAGAATCTGCGTGACTTTCTGGGCTGCAAGTGCACGCTGCAAGTGCACACTGCCAGTTCATGTTCAGGATCTTGTCCACCAGTACCCTCACATCCTGCTCAGCAGGGCTGCTCTCCATCAGTTCATCCCCAAGTCTGTACTGACAGTAGCACCCAGGTCCAAGACCTTGCACTTGCCCTTGCTTAACTTCATGAGGTTTACACAGGTTCACCTTACAAGCCTCTCAAGGTCCCTCTGGATCGCATCCTTTCTCTCCAGCATGTTGACTACATCATGTAGCTTGGTGCTGCCAAACTTGCTAAGGGTGCACTTAATCCCATTGTCCATGTTGCCTACAAAGATGTTAAACAGTGCTGGAAGGGTACAGTCTTTTCCTGGGCATGATGTGTTTTAAGATGTGTCACCCATTTTATTTCCTTTTCTTTCATCAACTTATCTATTTGTCCTGTAAATATGTATACATGCAGTACCTTTGAAGGTTCTCACTCTTTCTTGGTGTTTCAAACATTAGAAGAATGAAACTAGTGCTAATAAAAATAATGTCATGTTATTTATTTCTGAAGTATGAGTGTAATGTTAGGCAAGTATTTTCATTACATCCTACTCAAAATATCTGCTACATAACTCTCATTCATTTCTGCAAATGCTGATAAAGAAATTGGTTACTTTTTGTACACTCTATGACTCAATGATTTACTATTCAGGAAATAACACTGTGATGTTTGAGAGCCTGAATTTTACCCTTTTGGTTTATTTCTATAAGAACATTTTATAAACTTAGACTTACTGTCTCCTGCACTGAGCTGACAAGTAGATGTACCATTAAACCATACAGACATTAATTTATGAAATATTGTCCTTTTTCCCCTCCTTCCTTGGCATGAAAAATAAAATCTTACTTAGAATAAAAAAAATGATGCTATGAACTATGCCTCAGCTTTCACTTGGAAAATATCTTTGATAAATTGGCAAAAACTGTGTTGCTTGATTTGTCACTCCCTATCTATAAAACTACTCTATTCAGCTGTTAAAAAAGGAAAGAATAATATGCAGAAGGTGGTTATTATGTAAAAAAAGAAGGGGGAAAACCAGAAGCCTAGTCCCTAGTTTGCATATATGAGCCTTAGTCCTCTCCCCTAAGTATAATTCATTACCTAGAACATACCATAAAATATTTTTTCCTCAGGTGGACCTTGTATTTCCAAAAACTGTTAGCAGTTTCCTTGTTCCCAGACTTCATGCTCATTTAGCTGTTGGCATATTTGTAATGACTCTCAAGAAGAGGGTTGATTAGTACATACTGCGGTAACTTTTCAAATTAGGGCTTTTTCTCCAAGAGTGAATTTCACATTTTGGTAGCAATCCACGAAGGATTAAACTTTTAGTTGACACAGCTGAATGGGATTTGAAGTTACCTAATCCCTAAAAATTGGCCTCTCGAACTTTTTGCCAGTTCACTTCCCCAGAACAGTATTTCATAATCAACCTCACACCTAATTTTTTTCCACAAGTTTTCAATGTGGTACCTTTAATCACAATTGTTGCTTTTTACTAGTTTTTGGCAGATATTCTGGCTCTGCAGAAAAATAATCTATTTTGATGCAGGATTTTCAAAGTATCCATGTACTCAGAACTGACCAAAAATGTGTTCAAATATATGTTTCTCTCGAGTAATTAATCCTCTAGCTGTTTGCCTATAGCCAACTCTTTTGTTATGCTGATGGCTTATCATCAATATAAGCAAATGAGAAGATTTTTCTTGGGAATAAGAAATGAAGAATCAACCCTGAAAAAAGAGTAATATTCCCTGTTGGGCAAAGGGGTGCACTTTTGGTGTGTCAACAGCAACGTGATGGACCAAAAGTAGCTGTGGTTTGGTCCATCAATCATGACTGAAGTGACTGCAACTGTCTAAGATACACACAAAGACAGTGGTCATCTTGGAGAAGTATTCCCTGAATGCCCTTCTTAGGATTTTAAAAATCAAGAAAGCATCACAATGGGCAGTAATGTGGTAAGCAGACAAGGAGTTGAAACCTATGCAGTGAGTTTCAACATGTAAATGTTTTTCAGTAGTGTAAATCTTCCAATCTACCACCTTCTCTGGGGATTCATGATGAATTTAAGTCTGATAATTCTCCAATTAGGTTTCTGATTAACATGCATGGGATATGCTCCCATCTTACCCTCCATCCTTTGGTTTAGCTTTTATAGAACATGTGCTCCACTCACCCTGTCAGGGAAGCCAATAATCCTAGCAGAGTGTGGACCATGAGCAGTTTCCACACACTGTACTGAATCATAGATCTTAAATCTGAAGCAAGAGTTACCTGCTAGGAAAAAGAGAGTGATCTGCTTGTAACCATCCTGCCTTCAGTAAATGACAAAAGTGAATGGGAGAGGAAGGAAAGAATGATTAATTTGCTTGCCAGCGTTACCCAGGGTGAAGTAGGTGTTAAAAGATAGACCAGCTGTGAAGAATAGGGAGATGCCAAGGGGCTGTCATACAGTTACGGGGGTGTGAGAGGACACACAGGAAAGGCTGGGATAGGCAGATGAAACCAACCAATTACTCAGGACTGGTCAGCCTGAAGATACGGAACAGGCAGCAGTGATTTTGGAGGCAGGAAGTTGGGTTAGGGGAAGCTGAAGCTACCTGGTGAGTGTGTCAGTAAGCCGCTGTCACATGTGCCTTTTGGCCACACAGAACCTCCCATAGCTTCAAGGAAGACAGCTGCACTAAGAGATAATGACTCTGTGATAAAACCGTGCAACACCTGTGGGACTTCTGGCAGCTGTGGTATCAGCTTGATTTGTCTTCAATTTGCTGTATATTGTTTTCTGTGAAAAAGATCTAGCTGGGAAGCAAGGAGGAAGGTTGCTTATTTCTAGGTGATGCTGCCTGACACATACAGCACTCTCTGGAGTCTTCAGCCAATGGAAGAAACAGGGAAGAGAGGAAATATGCAGATGGTGCACAAATCACTTGATACCTTAATTTTCTAACAGTGATTAAATAGGTTGATTCCAGTAGGAGATGCTAGACACTTGTCATCCCTCTGTACATAGTCAATGAAAACCAGTCAGCTCAAACCCTCCAGGATCCATGCTTCAGAGAACATCCAGGTATTTTCTGCAACAATTTTCATGACACAGGCAGAGAAAGTACTTCTGACACTATCTTTTGAAGAGGCAGGCTCAAACAATGAATTGGACAGAAGCCTTGTGTGCCTTTGATGAAAGCTCCAGATGCTGGTTTATTGGCAGCTGCTCACTATTACTGCAATTTTTTTATTATTTGCAGAACAAATTGGTTGTCCTTCTACATATGTCTGCCTAAAAACACCTGCCAGACAATTAGCTAATTGCTAGCCAATAATCTTTGGACAGTGTGTTGCAGGGTCTCTCACATTTCAGCTCATTTTTTAAGGCAGTACAAACTAAGAGAAAGCTGCTTCAAATGAAAAACTTGTTGAAAGCTGCTCTAGGTAATGTCCCTGTCACTGATAGTTGCAGTGCAGGAAGGGCAGTGTCGACTTATCCCAGAGGTGTATCCATGAGTTTGCAAGGAGAACTTTCTGCCTTCATGGGAGACGGACTTCATTTTTAAATAACAGAAATATACATTTTCTGGCTCTATTTCATACTAGCTATTTTATTAATTTACTTATTTTCCATGGTGGACACTCCACTGTGCCACAAGGCAAAACCTTCTGTTAATGATGGCCACTGAAGAGCAAGGAACAGCAGAGATCAAATGTCAGTAGTTCTGACCAGGATACCAGCTCAGGGTGATACATGTTTGATTTCCTACCATTCTTTACCACAGCCTGCTAACTCATATGACAGCTACAAGAATGCTCTTAAATCATTGGGATTAGCTGCTCTATTTCAGCTGCCACACCATGGAAATGCCTTTTTCAAGGACCAAAGAACCTGAAATTGAAAAGTGTTCTTTTCTCACTGAATTTCTTGCAAATGACAATAGAAACATGAGCAAACTCATTTTCAGAAATGCAATAAGAAAGAGCTAAACTAACAGATATGCAGTTACAGAAAAGAGGGGATGATTATAAATGAAGTATCTTTCATTTAGATCTGAATACGTAGATCTGCTTTGAGGAGTTAACAAAATCTATTGCCTTTTCAGCACAGTATTAGCTCTTGATAAAACTAAAGGCATTTGATTTCTTCCACTGGGAAGAAGGCCAATCAAAATCACAGGCACTATAAATAGTGGTGTCATCCCTTTCTTTGATTAATTTTCCAGGTATTAATACAACAATATTTATATGCACTTCTATTCCTTTCTGTGCATTGCCAACACATGAAAGAACAGTCTTCCAAGTAGTAGATTATTCAAAAAAGATTCAAAAAAAGATTGCTGCAACCTCTTTCCTAATCTCCTGATTCACTACAGGGACACATGTGGGTTTTAAGAACACGAGTTACTATTATTACAATTATTGTAGCCAAGAGTAAACAGAAAAAAAGAAAATAAGGGGAAGAATATTAGAAAGAGGATAGAGGAAAAAATACATAATCATCATAGTGAAAAAACATAAAATCAATTTTAAAAATCCTTTTTACCTAGTTATCATAGTTCCTTCACAGGTAATAGACTTGTATAATTTTATGGGAATTCAAGCAAAAGATTAAATCACAAGGAATAATTTCTTGCTTAAACATATTTAAAGAACTTTTTTAACTTTCAAAAAATTTATACTGTTAATAAGTGACCTTATTAACAGATGTCGGGGATAATTTGGAAAAGATAAAGGAAAAGAAAAAGAGTAGAGCTCAGCTATTTGTTCAGGTCACCAGCACACAAAGGTGAAATCACGGCCTTAATAATGTAAGCATCTCGTGCAGATATATTCTTGAGTGCAACACGTACCTAAAGGAAAAAAGAGAAGGTTGATCCCATCAATCTCACCCATCTTTCTTGCTCTCGTTATTCCCTTCTAGTGTCAGAACTTCATTTTAAAGCAACCTATTTCCAAATATTTTATGCTTTCCTGGGGATTTGTTACAAATTTTGTTGTTTTGTATGGTATATCAACCAACTCTTAATATTTATCATCTACTAATGCAAAATCATGTTCTATTCTGTTGTTGTGTAAACACAATTCCTTGACACCATTTTCAATGCACTGATTTATTCCTCTAAATTAACATACATTTTTAACTTAAATCTTCATGGTTCTTCTTTAAAATAATATTTTTACTTAATTTAATGTTATTTGTGTTAGAATTCCACACTGGCATTTATTAAAACATTGGCCTTGCAAGCTAACAAGTCATGAAAAATATAGTTTGTAAGGACTATATTGAAAAGACATATATGCTTATGTACATATATAGTTAGTATGATGTCTATGGAATACATTTATAAAAAGCAAAAATGAAACAGTACCTGTTTGAGTGATAACAGGTGGTATAAGCATAACTTCTTTCATTAATTTCAGTTTTGCAGGTAAATTTTTTTCACAGCTTAACAGAGTAACCATTGGCAGTGCTTTCTTTACATGACTCCTGTAACTGGGAATTCCAGATGAAAACAAAAAATTAGCATAGTTTCTGACATATTTTAAGGATGGCACAGGATTCAAAGACTGCTGCAGACAATGGGGTGAAGGGTGTATTGTATGAGGTAAATTGAATAACACTGTCACAACTGGCTTCAGAATTATGCAGTAATTATGATAAATGGGATAAAATAAATCAAATTACAAAAGACACATGTTTACAAGAGCCACCTGCTTGTGTTTTAGCAGTGGAATATATAAGTACAATATGGCTAATGGTGGCCCCCAGCCTTTGCTATGGCAATGATGTTCCCCCAAAAGCCAAGCTGCCACACAGCACTTATTCAACAGGTTCTGCAGATGGGGTGGGTTATTCTTCCACTGATACCTTCTTTCCTAAGAGACAGATAGTAGTAGCTAAATATTTTCTTGGTTCTAAACATATGCTTGTGTGTCACAGTTATGTGGGTAAATACAGTAATGTTATTTCAATGTGTACTCAGTGTATTAAAGAATAATAATTTATTTTTCAAAAACTTAATTTTCTCAGTTATTTTATACTGACTGGGAGTACGCATACTGGATTTTTCTAATAATTAATATGAAAAAATAAGGCCTATTTCAGTTAATATTTTAAAAGAGAAAACAGGTCTTATTATATTGTCATAGGAATTTATTTTCCTTTCAGATACAGTTTGATCTAAAATGCTTAAACCCAAGCAGTTCCCACTATCACATTTACTGTCCACAGTGCTTACATGAACACTTGCAGGGAGAACCTACTGAAGCTGTAATAAGTGATCTGATTCCCAAGAACCACTGTATTTGGGGACTGTTTTATATTGGCTCCAAACAGTCAGGCACTGATTCAACAATAGTATTACAGTCAAGTCATAATTAATGAAAACAAGTACTATATTTAATGTCTCAATTAGTGAAAAGCAGTAATACATGTATCAGCAGAAGCTTGACTGAAAATATAATATACACCATGATGATACCTGGATGGGTTTAACAACTGTGGAAGTTACATTTCAGGTCAAAGGTGAATTTACTGTGCACACATCCAGAATACGAATTCGAAGGTTTTACTGGCAGTACATGATAGTTGCAACTAAACTGATAAATAATAATTTGCCAAAATTTTCTGCCCTTCCAATAAATGGCAACAACCTTTTTTTGTCTGAGTTTAACGAATAGATGGAGATAACATAGTGTGCTCTTTTCCTTTGGGTTGCCTTTTTTTTGGCTGTGTATTCTTACCTTGTTTTTCTACTCTCACACCATTTTTTCCTTTTTCCTCTAGTTGGATGTTTGCATACTTCCTTTTAATCTATACCACCCACAATTCCCATCTCATCCCCTTCTTTCTTTCTGTTTTGCTTGTTACTGTATTTCATAGTATTTCAATTGCAATAATTCTCATTATTTTTAAGACCTACCCAAGCATCTTATCAGCTTGACACTGGTCAGTAAGCTCTAAGTCTCTTAACATTGTGTTCAGTGATTCATTGACCAATTCCACAGCAATTCTTTTCCTTCCTTCCTTCCTTCCTTCCTTCCTTCCTTCCTTCCTTCCTTCCTTCCTTCCTTCCTTCCTTCCTTCCTTCCTTCCTTCCTTCCTTCCTTCCTTCCTTCCTTCCTTCCTTCCTTCCTTCCTTCCTTCCTTCCCTCCTTCCCTCCTTCCTTCCTTCCCTCCTTCCCTCCTTCCCTCCTTCCCTCCTTCCCTCCTTCCCTCCTTCCCTCCTTCCTTCCTTCCTTCCTTCCTTCCTTCCTTCCTTCCTTCCTTCCTTCCTTCCTTCCTTCCTCAGGAGCTTCAGCTGTTTCAGGTAAAGCATTTTCAGTTTCTTGAGAATAAGTAGCCATTACAGTGGAACAAATCCTCTGAAAAAAACACAGAAACAACAAAACGACGTAAAAAGTTTTAAAACACTACTTCATTTCTAACTTGAAAATGTAAATTGAAAAATTAGGAAGTACCTAATTATATTAAATTAAGTACCTAATTATAAAAAATTAAGAAGTACTAATTATAGAGTCCTTACCAACTCTATAAGTACGTATCTCCACATCTATTTGTTCCACTTATCTTTTCTCATCTTGCACCTTTTTGTAGCCCCTTATACTTTGGTAATTGCAGATATTATTAATTTTTTTGACCTACATTATAACTACATAGGCAAAAACTCTCTGACAGATCTGCTTTATATACACATATGATGCTATCACAATAGAATTGAGTTCTTTTACAGCCATACAGTCTTCAGGACATCTTTTATTGCAGCTGTTGGTAGCCTGTTGTACCATGATTTATCAGCATTCATGCTTAAGGACATCTCTTATGACCAGCTCTTTTTGTCTTAGATGATTTATACCTGTCTTTCTGTAAAGATGAAGAATAAATGATACTAAGAAAATTCACTTTAGGAAGACATCATTTACAAATTTCAGAGTTGCTTGCATTAACAATATTAGCTTGCCATCCAGTGAATATCTATGAAGTTACAGGTAATTCAAGAATGAAGTGAACCGGAGTTTAACTTAGGAAAATTAGTAATAATTACTCCACAAAAGCTAGAGCTGCAAAGACCAAAGTTGAATATTTCAGGCTGGGGAAGAGATGAGTCATCAAGTTTGCACTGCAGGTGCTACATGGATATGTTTGACTTTACTATCACCCACAATAACCTATCGGCTCAGTGTAAAAGAAGAGCCTTCACCCATACTTTCACCTGTACTGTATTTTTCTGAAAGAATGTCAAACAAAGAGAAACATAAGGACCTGAAAACTAAAGAAAAAGATAAAACAAAAGTGAACTTACAAAGTTAGTATGGGGTGTAAGGAAAACCTACACTATTGTTAAGACATTCAAAATTTTACAAAGATATTCTATCAGATCCCACTCATAAAATATTGTCTAATTAATAGAAAACAAAGTTTTCCTAGTTTCTGTCACTATCTAACTTTTCATGACATCTTTCTTTTCCCAAGTTACAATAATGAATTGTGACTCAACTGAGTCATAGGGATTTATTTCTTGTCATAAAAATGGAAAAAATGCTTCTTGGGACACGAGAAGAACAGTAGCTCTCCCTGATAGTGTTCTAGTAAAATAAAAAAAAAATAAAAAAATAAAAAAATAAAAAACCAAAACAAACAAAAAAACCCAAAACAAAACAGAAAGAAGCAGCTCATACGTTCTTATATTTTTTAAATGTACAGTATATTCCCACTTCTATTTGGCTGACCAACTCCATCAGAAACTTTTCCTTCCAACTAATTTGCATATTTACTGGAGCTTTTGAACATTTAGACAAGTAGTTAGCCTTAAATGAATGACAAAGAACTTCATTAAAAGTCAATTTCCAGACAAAGAGTTTTTTGTTCCATGAAATATGCTTCAATCAAACCCACCACTGAACAAATCCATTATGGGTCCCTTCCAACTCAGCATATTCTAAGATTTATACATTCCAGCAAGCTCTGAGCCCTGTGTCAAAGTTGGAAAACAAACCTTAAAAGAGGCAGAATTCCTTCTTCTTACAATGTGGTCTGCAATGCGCCTGATGAACTATCATAGTCCAGTACATTTATGTCTCTGTAGTTAATAAACACCAAAGTTGGTTTATAAAAAGGATTAAGTTGCTACCTGAAGTTTACTACATGCCTCCTTCCTAGTTTCATTATTTCATCTGGTATCAGAGAGTCAGCAAACCATTACTTACCAAATGGGAAAACTAGGAAACACTAAGAGCTACAAAGAGGAACACTCCAACCAGCAGGGAAAGGTGTCACCAGTTCTAGTCCTTTCCACTAGTGATGGCAAAACACTTGGAGATGGGAAACAGTATAAGATGGAATCAAATACTTCAATTCTACAGCCACTCCCCTATCAAAGAACATACTAGAATTAGGTTTTTTTTCACGAGCAGCTTACTATTGTAGTATTGGCAATTCTAGTATTGACACTAATTGACTTGCATTAGGACTACTGTCAACAGTATTTTCACAAGTGAGAACAGATAGAATTGGTCTGATTCTTGGCCCTTCCAGCCAGCCCATTTGCCTTTCTGAGGAGCTCCAGTGCGAAAAGCACCCAGTCTCTTCTCACTGCTGGCTCCAGAGTCGTCACTGCTGAGCAGTTTTGTTAGGGACGTCCATTGCGGACTGCTTTGGTTTTTGGGTGCAGACAAGCAGTCAGCAGAGAACAAGAAGCCCGGCTGCTGCGGACACGTACTTGGCGCAGCGCCCAGGGCCAGTGGCCACACACAGAGCCCCATTGCAGTCCTTTGCCCGGACCTGAGGGGAGGGCTGAGCCGTCGAGCTCCTCCCTGCACGCCCTCGGCTGAGGGCACGGGCAGGGCGGGCAGCCACGGCGGGACGCCGGGCCAGGAGAGGCCGCTCCGGTCCCCTCCGCTGCCCCGCTGACAGCTCCCCGTAGAGACCCCGGGCGCGGCGGGAACGCGGCATTCGGCGCTGCGTCCATCCCTCCGGGGCTCGGTGCCCGCGGTGGTACTCGGCCTCCCTCCGCCCCGCCGCCCCCGCTACCCGCCCGCCTGCATGGCGGGCCGCTGCTGGGCTCCGGAGCCAGCGAGGGCCTGCCCCTTGCTCCCCGCCAGCCCCGGGAGAGCGGCGACCCAGGGTGCTCTGCCCGGTCCTCACGTTCCCGGGGTCCTGCTCCCTCTGACTGCCCCAGGAACTGGGAGCCTTGGTCACTTTGGTTTTGCCCGGCTCGGTTCCTCAGAGCCGCCCGGGGCTCGCACGTCCCTCAGAGCCCGGTCGTGGCCTTCCAAGTCAGGAGGCTCCGACCAGGAGCTCCTCGGTTTTAAAGGTCTCCGCGGAGCAAAACTGTGTAAGACTGTGGTCCTGAAGGAGGGGCAGGTTGTGGTTTGGGAAATGTCTGGTGAAGACAACGCTGCCAAGCATCCACAGAAACTTCTGCGTTTGAAAGCCTTCTACTTTCAATGAAAACAAACATTTCACAACCTAAAT
Organism: Sylvia atricapilla; assembly: GCF_009819655.1. Lineage (NCBI taxonomy): Eukaryota > Metazoa > Chordata > Aves > Passeriformes > Sylviidae > Sylvia > Sylvia atricapilla. The sequence goes on from NC_089142.1 coordinate 62,330,638, forward strand.
GATCATTTTTAATCCGCAATTTCCTACAATAATTTTCACTTTGTTCACTGGTAATTTTGTTGAAGTAACTGAAAATGGAGATTCTTAAAAAGCTGTTAGCTGTACACTTCCCCAGCTCAGACCTTTGCCCACTGTGTGCTCACTTCTCTCAATGGGGTGATAATGAAGAAAAATCCCTACAGAATTGTTTTACTTTTCTTTCACAGTCTTTAGAAATACCATGATACCTCTCCAGAGAGGTATCATCAGAGGGAGATACCTCTCCCTCTTTTTTAAAAGCTGATTCCACTGGAAAAGTTTCTAAACTGACCCTACCTGTTTCTTGAGGATAGTGGGTAATGAGTGCATAATTACATTTCCATAATTACATTTCAGGACAAGTTGCTGTGGTGGGTAGCTGCTCCTTAGGGCACATAACTGTTGCTTCAGGAGGGGCTTGTGCAGTCAGAGGACTGGGTGGCAGTACTGATGAAATAGTGCAAGATCTGTGTCACATACACAGGCTTGCCCCAGAAATCTCCAGTTTAGTTAGATATTCCTGGAAGAACAGGCTTCTGGAAGTGTGATGGTACTGGTGTGGTGGTCAGTGAGCATCATCAAATGCTTGATAATACAATCCAATGTGAGAGCTGTGCCTTCTGATATGTTTAGTGCCTCTTGATCAGTTTCCTACCTTTTGCCTTTTAATGGGCTCTAAATAAAATGCACCACGATGGAGTATGTTGGAAATAAAAGGGAGACTAGGGAAAATGTCAGACTAATCTGGAAGGAAATGGGAGAGCTGATTGCCTAGGCTATGAAGAAGGCTGATATATACTCATCAAAAAATGACTATTTTGCCTCTGTTCCCTGGCTGGTGCTCCAGCTACACCATCCAACTGACAAAAGGAAAAGTCAGGGACTGAGGGGAACAAAGGGGTAACAGTGTTGGTGAATGAAGGAAGAGTAATTGATGTCATCTGCCTGGACTTGTGCAAAACATTTGACCCTGTTATTATATAACATCATTTTCTCTAAACTGGAGAGATGGATTTGATGGATGGACTGCTTGGAATTGACTGGATGGTCACACTGAAAGGTTTATGGTCAGTGGTTCAATGTCGAGTTGGACAGCAGTGATAAGAGGCATCCTCAGGGGTCAGTACAGTCCCCTGCTGGGACTGGTGTCGTTTAATATATTTAATGGTCACACTGACAGAGGGACTGAGGCACTCTCAGCAAGTCTGCCAGTGACCCTGGGCTGACTGTTGCAGTCAACATGCTGGAGGGAAGAGATGCCCTCCAGACATACCTGGACATGCTTGAGAAGTGTAGCCATATCAGCCTCATGAAGTTCCAAAGGGCAAGTGCAAGGTGCTGCACCTGGGTCAAAGCAATCAATCCCAAGCATAAACACAGCCTAGGCGGAAAATGTATCAAGATCGGATTAGGGAGAGATGCCTCTGCATGAATTAAGGTGCAGAGGAGACCATATGATGACAAGACACAGATTTTATTTAACATAGATTTTATTTATCAAGAAATGTGAGGGAGAGAGATAGAAACAGGAAATTATTATTATTATTTACTACTACTTCTTCGTCTTAGTATTCTTATTATTTTTCTTCTTTTATTTCTTCTAACTATTTCCTGCTATTACTACTATTTCTTCTTATCTAATTCTTTTTATTCTTGTTTTTCTATAATACTTATTCAAGTTTTTGTTCTTACTATTTTTCTTATTATTCTTTTAATTTACTACTACTATTTCTTCTTCTATATAATCTGATTCTGATTATTTTTCCTTTTTTCTTGTTCTTGTTATTATTCTTTATTCTTTTTTTTTCTTTTTCTTATTATTCATAGTATTTTTTCTTCTTTCATGGTTTTTTGTTCATGGGTTTGTTTTTTTGTTTGTTTTGTGTTGGTTTTTTTATTATTACTACTATTTCTTAAAACCAGCTTTTATTTGGTTTGGATGAATTGTGTGTGTTGCAGTGGGGTCCTGGGAGCAATTCTTCCTGTCTGTGCCCATTTGTCATGGATAAAATCCCAAAGGAACATGAGTAATTCTTTCAGGATGGGAGGAAATGGCTCGTTTGGGGCTGGCCACATGCAAAACACTTGGTCTTGGCGAGACCTATTTGGGGTCTTCCAAATTGCCAGGGATTGCTCAGCCCGCAAGGACATGTCCAGGCAAAGGCAGTGCCTGTGGCTCGCCCAGGATGCTGGGCAGGCTGTGTGCCAGCCATGATCTGTGGGGCCCATCCTGGCGCTGGCAGTGGGCAGTAATTTTCTGGCTGTGGTGCCAGGCAGGGGCAGTGGAAGAGGCTGCGCAGTGCCTGCAGTGCCAGCCTGAGGAGGGAGGGACATTTCCAAGGGGGAGCTGGCTGCTGGCTGAGGGCTTGGGCTCCCAGCTGGGAAGCTGAAGGGCTGGGGCAGATGTGCAGGGCAGGGACCAGGGCCTCTGTCCCTGCCTCTGGTTCCTGCTCCTCGAAGTGGGAGAAGCTGCCTGTCCTCTGGGGGTTTGGGCAGTTGAGGTACAGACTGACTCTTGGGGGCACAGCTCAAATGCCTGCCACTCCACCAGGCAAGCTTTGCAAGGGACAGGCACTGGGAGCCCATCTCCTGCAAAACCTCACTGTCTTTGCTCTCTGTCTTCTTTGTACAGCTTAAGGACACTAACTTTGTCCCACTCGTCCTCCTCATGCAGGAAGGGCTAGACCCTGATTTTCTGGAGCCTCGCGTTTCCCCAGTTGTCCTGCATGAGCTCTTTGTCACTTTCATTTTCCCACCTAGACAGCATGAATGGTTGGTTACCATTCCCTTTTGGAGGAATGGTAACCATTCCCTTTTGGAGGAGGTTGGTTACCTCCTCCTGGCCAATGGAGTCTTCCTCTTGAGAAAACTCTTGGCCAATAGACTCCTCCCATTTAGACAGTTCTTGGTAGCTACCAACTTCTCTGTGGGACACCTCTTTCTCGTTGCTTTCACCCCAGTCAGAGTTCATGGTAGCTGCCAACTTCTAGGGACAGCTGTTGCTCAACAGATTCTTCCCAATCAGGAAATTCCTGGAAGCTATTGATGTCTGGTTGAGACAGCTCTTGCTCAAGGCATTCATCCCAACTGGACTGTTCTAGGAAGCTACCGGCATCTCCTTAGGACAGCTCTGGCTCACTGCAGTCTTCCCGTTTGGATGTTTCCCCATAGCTAGCAGTTTCTCCAGGGGTCAGCTCCTGCTCAGTGTAGGCTTACCCCAGGTAACTTCCCAGTAGCTACCAGCATCTCCTGGGGTCACCTCTGGTTCACTGCAGGCTTCCCCTTGGGGCATTTCAGGGTATCTACTGTCAACCCCCGGGGGTCAGCTCTGGCTCACTGCAGGCTTCACCTTTGGAAACTTCCTGGTATCTACTGTCATCTCTTGTGCAGAGCTCTGGCTCACTGCAGGCTTCTCCTTGGAACACTTTCTTGTAGTCAGCAGAATTTCCCTGGGACAGCTCTGACTTGCTGCAGGCTTCCCCTTAGGAAACTTCCCAGTAGATACAAGCTTCTACTTAAGTCAGCTCTAGTTCACTGCAGGCTTCCTGTTTGGACATTTCTGGCTATGTTCTGTCATGTCATCCCCTGGGGTCAACTCTGGTTCACTGCAGGCTTCCCCTTGGAACACTTTCTAGTCGATACCAGCATCTCCTAGGGTCAGCTCTGGCTATCTGCAGGCTTCCCCTTGGGATACTTCCTGATATCCACCAGCTTTGCCTGTGGACAGCTCTGGCTGTCTGCACTGTAGGCTTCCCCTTGGGATACGTTCTGGTAGCTAGCAACTTCTCATGGAATAAGCTCCTGGTCAGTGCAGGCCTCCCCCTGGGAATCTTGCTGATACCTACCAGCATCTCCTGGGGTCAGCTCTGGCTCATTGCAGGCTTCCCTTTGGGATACATGCCAGTAAATACCAGAATCTCCTGAGAACAGTGCTGGCTCACTACAAGCTTCCACCTGGGTTTCTTTCTGGTAGCCACCAGCTGCTCTTGGTGTCTGCTGCTTTTTAATGCTGGCTTCCCCCTGGAAAGCTTCCTGATAGCTAGCAGCGCTTTCTGGACAGCTGTGGCTTTCTGCAGGCTTCCCTTTGGGATACATTCTTGTAGCTACCAGCATCTCATCGGGAGAGCTCCTTTTCACTGCAGGCTTTCCTTTGGGACATTTCCTGGTAGTGACCAGCATTTCTCTGGGCAAGCTCTTGCTCACTGCAAGCTTCCTCTTTGGATTCTTCCTTGTAGCTGCCAGCATCTCATTTTGAGAGGGCTGCTCTGGCTAACTGCGCTCACTCTGGCTTCTCCTTGGAAAACTTCCAAATAAGACACCATTTTCTCCTGGGGTCACCTCTGGCTCACAGCAGGCTTCCCCTTGGGAAGCTGCTAGCTACCAGCTTCTCCTGGGGTCAGCTTGTGCTTCATGCAGGCTTCCTCCTTGGAAATTTCGTTGTGACAACCAGCATCTCCTGGGTTCAGCTCTGGCTCAGTGCAGGCTTGCCCTTGGGTCACTTCTTGGAATTTGTGCCTTACTCCTTTAGATAGCTTTCAGTCTTCCTCCTCATCTGACTGGGAAAGCTCAAGCATGGCAGCCAAGCCCCTCCTCGCTGTCTTCTTGTGCAGTACTGACCCCCTTTCTGCCTTCTCCTGCTGCTCACTGAGGGTGTGTGCTCCAGGGGGCTTGGGGAGGGGCTGGGGGGCAGCAAAGGCTGTGTGGGATAGAAGTCTGGGTCTCTACCCTTCCTGCTGGAGCTGCTGCTTTTAGTTGTGCAGCCATGCTCTGCTCCAGCTCCCTCTGTTCCACTGGCTGGTGGCATCTGAACAGATGGCTGGATCTCCAGCACAGCCTTGCTCACTTCAATGTTCCTTCAATGTTCCTAAGTGCAGCAGAGCCTGGCTTCAGGCTGGGGGGCTGTGTGAGGCAGGGACCGGGGTTTGTCCCTGCCGATGGCACCTCCTCACTAAGGGCAGGAGAATGTGGTACTTTTTCCACCTGAGAGGCTCCTCCTCCTCCTCAGCAGGTCCATCCCAGGGCAGCAGTGGCTGCCGGCTCGGCCTCTGTGGGACTCCCAGGGGTAGGAGAGGTGCCATTGATACATCTCCTGGACTGTCACACTTTCTTCCCAGTGGTACAGCTCTTGCTGTGTGCCATCTCCCCACTGGACTCTCACACCTACCTTGGACTGGTGCAATTCTTGGTGTCTTGTGGCTCTCTGTGGAGAAACTTCCTGGACTTCTTGTTGTTAGTAAAACTCTCAGACTGTCACTTCCCACAGGCAAGGCTCTGGGCTGCTGACATCTGCCCACTGAGAAAACTCTAGGTTCATGTCGTATTCCCAGTCTTCATCCATGGTGACAAAGGCCTCCTCCTCCTCAGTCTCCTACAGTGCCAGGACTGAGCTGCCATCTGCCCCCACCCACTGCCCACTACGGGCCTGGTCTTCCAGCCAGCAGGGCAAGGGGCTGGGCGGCTGAGAGCTGGAGTTTGCCTTGTCCTCCTCTGACATCATCTAGTGCAGAGCTGCTTCCTGTTGAGAGAGCGGCTCTCCTGGGACTGGGAACTCCAGTGCTCCGCACCCCTTATGTACCTACCTGCTGCAGGGCGTGGCTCTGACGTGTCACAAGGGTCTCTGGGCAACACAATGTCCTGCATCAAAAGGGCCGTGACAGAATGCTCCTGTGTCACCAAGGCCACGCCCACCACCCCTTCCAAAGCCAATTCCACTGGGAGTGGCATAGAGCAGCCCCTCCCCAATGCATTTCTAGCCCCTTGTTCTGATCCAGTTGTTAAAATTCTCAGAAATGCCTCTGCCTGAATTAGGGTGCAAGCAAGGCCATGTGCCAAAGTCCATAGTATAGGTTTTATTTAACAGCAAATGAGACAGAAAGAAAGAAAGAAAGAAAGAAAGAAAGAAAGAAAGAAAGAAAGAAAGAAAGAAAGAAAGAAAGAAAGAAAGAAAGAAAGAAAGAAAGAAAGAAAGAAAGAAAGAAAGAAAGAAAGAAAGAAAGAAAGAAAGAAAGAAAGGAAAGAAAGAAAGAGAAAGAGAAGAGGGGCGGAGGAGAGAAAGTGAGTGACCGAGCCAGATTAAGTAGAAAACCTCACTGCTCTGTGTATCCCACCAATGTCTCCTTGATGCTCCCCATCAGATCTTGGTGGTGGTATAATTCTTATTTTTATTCTTATTCAACTTTGTATTCTTATTAATTTTTTGATTTCTAATATTTACTTCTACGAAATCTTCTTCTGCATCGTTTTATTCTCGTTGTTATTATGATTGTGATACTCTTTTTTTTTTATTCTTATTCATTTCATGACCCCCCCACTCTCCCAACCACACACACACACACACACTTTTTTGAATGAATAATTCACTTGTTTTCTTTAAAGGGGGATTGGGAGGTGGAGACTGTCTCTTGAAGGGAACTAGACATGTTCAAAGGAGAAGCAAAGGGTTAAACAGACACAAACTTGCCATTGGGAAGTGTGTTGGTGAGTGAACAGACAGCTAAATGCAGTCTTACCTGCAGCATGCCTAAGGGGACATGTGAAATGTGAAATGGGAGACCACAGAGATATAAAATCCAAATGTTTATCTGATTGTTCTAAGTGTATTCATTATGTTCTTGTTCTTTTCTGTTACATCCAAGCACTTTCTGTGATATTTTTTTCTCCTGAATACTATTTCATGTTCTTGTATTGTGCAAATAGCCAGTACATTTGTAGAAGGGGCCATAAGGTTTAATTTATTTTTTTAAGGAATCTCCAGTGAAGACTTTTCCAAGACTTAAATAATATTCTATGTCTACTGAGGTGGAAGAAGAGATGCAGTGGAGAAGCCTAAAATAATATTAATTGAGAAGAACTTTAAAAACTTTAAAAGTTTTCAAAGTCAATTCTCTGTAACAGCAGATTTAACCACTGATATTTTGTCTCTGATAAAGAGATATCAATTCTTGCTTAAAATATGGATAATTCCAGTCATTGGGGCTCCATAATCTGTCTTGCCATTGAATACCTTTGACCAGATGTTTGATATGTTGGCATTATTGAGCTTTCCTTCTGCTATTAAAATTTATGCTGGATTACACTTAATTACATCAATCAGTGTAGTTCTATTATCATATCCCTTAATGTCAAAATCTTGACTTATCAGCTGGCTGTGATCAGGCACCTGACAGCTTTTGAAGAACGACCTTTAACATGAAGCTAAAGAGGATGTTTGCTCTTATTTATGGCTGGGTGAAGTTCAGCTTATGAGCATGTGCTCTCAGATTTCTTTCTGAGAAGAAAATTTGTGTTACACACAAACACTCTAGCAATGTTTTCTGATATTGTAGGGCTTGCAGGTGTCATGAGTCTAAATCCAGCATTAGAAAAGAATTCCAATACTGTCATAAATGTTTAAAGTTAGACTTTTGTTCATTATAGAGGTATATGTATGTACCTTATAAGTTCCATTTCCATTCGCAACTTTGTACGGGTTGTCACTGCAAGTTCTGGATAGTTAGAAAATGTATATTTTTTGCTAATTTTTGGGTTTAAAACTTAAAGTATTAGAAGGTTTTCTTTGATATACAACCAACCTTTTTCTAGTAGGGAGTTATGAAAAGAAAAGCAATTTCAATACTTCTTTACTTCCTTGCACCTTTTCCAATACCATTGTTCTTTTCCTCCTGTTTCTATCTGTAAAGAAATAAAAAGGAAGGAAACAAAGTTAGCGGTGTCCTTTTTATTGCATTATAACAAAATATTAAGTACAGTGTCCTGTGTTTTATTTGATTCCTCTTGTTTATCTTGATGAAATAATCTTTGTTACTCTTCAACACAGCATTGTGATAAAACAGTAGTGTTTGCTTTAAGAATAATCACGTATAATTTTTGTTATTATCACCCCATAAAAATTATTCTTGGCAATTTTAAGAAAAGGTTCTCAGCGAGAGACTAAAATATCACAAAGAATGATCTCCTGGTGAGAAGAAGCAAAAGACAAATTTCTCTCAGCAAAATGCAAATTGATTTCACAGGGTTTTGCTCAGCAAAGCAAAGGGAACCATAGCAACATAAGCAAGCATATACATTCAAAAGCTGTTGTTGACTGATACTACTGAGACAAAAATTGAAGGGCAAAATCAATAGTGTTCAAAGTTTGCAAGCAAAGATGTGATTGTCATTCAAATTTTGCATTTGAATTCATAGCTCATTCAAAATCAAGTATAAAGGTCACAGATAATTAAATTTGAAACCTCTGGGTTGCATTTCTACTGATGTAACAAATTGAACTTGTGAAATGCAAGTCTTTGTGCACTGTGTACGGTGTTTGGTGGTAACTTCTCCAGTTCCAGGAGACTTCAATGAGTTAGAAAGATAACCTACTGTGGTGGTTGCTACTGCGTATATTACACTGATTAACAATCCTGGTCTTTTTCTGTAGATGGCCTGTCATGACACCAGCATCAAATGCAGTTTTACCTCTCATGCAGACCAGACACTATTTTGCTTGGAGAGTCACAGTCATCTTGGGAATAATATCAGAAAAATTCAGACTGGATTCAATCCATAAAGAAGTGATGGGAGAAAAGATTATTAATGGCAGCCACTGTAGCTTCCTGTGTGGGAAAAGAACACGAGAAAAAACTCCCCAGAAGCTAAAAAATCTCCCCAGAGTATATCTGTTTTACAATATATAACATCAGTTTGAATTTAGATAATGACTTCGGCTGATAAAGGCTCTGTAAAACACAAAGTCTTTGAGTAAGCAGTTTGATTTGTACTTTATGACCTTCGGATTGAAATCTGGCATTTATGCTCAAGATAATTAAATGATAACTGACCTGAAGCTCTCAAAACTTGCATTAATAAGAAATAAGAGGTGAATGGAGTACCTAGTGCAGGAATTTCCATTGAAGATTTTCAAGGAGTAGCTTTCAGTGCAGCATGACTCACTATACTTTTCAGTAACCAAGAACCAGATTAAAAAAATAAAATAATACCAGTGTACACATTAGAGTACACTGTACAATGAGTCTAGTGTTGGAATCGAAGAAAACTTTGAGTTAAGGCCGTGGGAGAAATCCCCCTGGTTAGGGTGAGAGAAATCTCACCCTCAAGGCCCCATGGTAGTGCTCTGTGTTAATTAGACTAGAAAATTGTCTGTTCTTTCTTCAGTGATTGGTTTATTTTTGCTGCTTTGTTATGAATATTTGTCATTGGGTTCCCCCATTGGATCCAGTCCCTCAAACTCCACCCTAACCCTACCTTATATAAATGCTGTATCCACCCTGGACCCTGTCCTTCAATGCATTCCTATATCTGGTGTTTGGCTTTCAGCAGTTTGTTATTTTGCCTATTGAACCGATTCTGTTTTGGATTGCATCGGAGTGTGCCCGTCTTTCTTCTTATCGGCCACTGTGGACTCTCAGCTGCCATCTCTGAGCATCACAGCCTGTCAGGGCTTGCAACAGTCTAGTGTTGTCCTTATTTCTAGGGGGAGGAAATTAGCAAATACATGGCTTTACCTCTGTAAATGGCTTCTTTTTTTTCTTTGGCGGGAACACACCGAATCCCATGGCTATCCACATTTTTAGAAGGAATGTTTAATTTGCACATAGGGACAGTCTAAGTCTAGAAGTGATGAATGTAAAACATGGCTTTGTTTCAAAGAATTGAAGGGTTCACTTTTTAAAAGTGTATTGAAGGGAAGTAAGAGAGGCAGTGTGATTCAGTTGTAAAAGTGTCTTCAGCAAGAGAAAATGGCACGTAGGTTAGGATTTTTCCAGCTCACTTAAAAAAAAAAAAAAAGTAATGAAAGTAAATGTTCTGGACTTAAAGCTGTATAATTTAGATGAGAAAATTAAGTACATTTTTTACAAAAGCTGTAATTACTCAATTATCCAAACCACCAAGATAAGCTGTAAATATTAACAAGAACAGTATTTTTATTATTGTACGTATTCTTGAGATTTTCCAATGAAGATTGAATTATTTCTGGGAATACATGTTGGCTGAATTCAAATTACTGAGGTTAATATGAAAATAACTGAGAGAAATTTAAGAAGTCAAAGAACTGGCTAGTTCTTCCTAGCTTTCAGGTTTTTCATCAGCATTTCCAAATCTACTGTTTTAAGCCAATATACTTTGTATTCAGTAGCAATACATGGAACAGACCTAAGGGATATGTGTGTGGTAGTGGTGAAAAGGGGAAATAGATTTCTGTTGCAGGAATAGCCTGCAATACTTTTCTCTCTCCTTTCCTCTCATCCTCCAAAAACTCTCATGGTGAATTCCTAACAGTCAGCTTACACTGAGCATGATTTTTCTTAGAAAGATAAGGAAGGTTGATGGAGGTAATACTTAGCAAAATGGTTTTATGTCTGAATTACCAATAGCACTTGCCAGTTCAACTGATCAATTCATAAAGCATATTGAAGGAGATGGGTCAAGGCTGCATCCATATACAAGTATGTATCTAAATGTCTTCCAGCTATATAATCTGGAGAGTGGTAATACACCCCACGAATTTCTGCTCCAAGATGCGAAGCCTGAGCAGATGGATAATCAGGACAGCACTGCGGCTGACATCAGGACTTTGTTTATAGCACTGGAATTGTGACTGTGGCTTGCTAAGCAAAATATTTGCAACGCAGAGCTAGCCTATATTCCCTCATGCTTTTAAATCAGCCATGAGGAGTCTTACCATTTTTTTTTAAAGCACAGTTGCAGCATTCTAAGGTTCTGATTTTCAAAACAACAGCCTAGGGTTAGAAAACTGTCCTAGTAAAGCAAATACTTCATGCAGAAGGTTACGTAATTTTTTAAGTTACTGAAGGCTTTGTACAAATAGAAGGGAACTTACTTTGCAATGGGAAAATCTGAGCAGACTGGGAGCAGCCAGGGATACCTGGAACGTTTGTGCAGTTGTGATGAAACCTCCTGATTAATTTATTAACTTCAGAAGCAGCAGATATCATGGATTATTAATGCTCTGGATGCCTGAAAGCATGCTTGTGGTATAAATGGAGACCAAGGCAGGGAGTCCCTAATTTGTCATGCAGGCTCACACGGTGCAGCAGCAGTGCCTGGCAAGTGTGGGAGGTCACATCCACAGTAGGAGGTGCTGTCTGGAGGCAGGGCATATTAGTTCAGGGACAATCTTGGGTGCACACAGCTTCCAGGCTGTCATCCTTGACGGGTCGAGTAATGGTAGCAATAGTCTGAGGGGTCTACTGGCATGAAACTCGTCTAGGAAAAGTTACCTCAACAGTGAAGCATTAACTTCAGCAATGTACTGCTTGCAGTCTTGATAATTTTGTTGAAACTTCCCTCCTAAATGCCTGTGCATGTAAAATTGATCATTTATGATGCAGCTTTTACATGAGAACACCTTGTTATTTCATGCTGTGTCATGCATGTTTTCTTTCTACATCAGTACCAACAGTATTTTTTTCCAAGCTAATTTTCCTTGCTTACCTTATTTTTCTTCCCTGTTTACCCATAACAGAGCTATTTCCAAGCTGTTTGAAGTCAGCAGAAACACTGTTAGAGACTTCAAAGCAACTTGATTGTGTTTTCAAGAACAGATCAGAATGTGCCTTCTGTGCTGGAGGATCAATTAACCCAGGGAATGTGAAGTGCAAGCAGAGACAGCACCAGGCTCTGTTATTTCCCACAGAAAAGCATAATTCTTTTGAGCAGAGACGATCATTTGTGCAGATTATCTGTCATGTTTGTGGAGGTGTGTTTAGGGTGGCATTGAGCAGTGTAAGAAGGCAGAAGCCATTTTAATTTGGGACGGTGACAAGATGAGTTTATAGAATTAAAAAGTTTGCTGGTGGAAATAGCTGTACATCTTGTTTCTAATACATCTTTCCACTGAAAATGTGTCCTGAATTAAATCTGATTTGGTCTGATTTCAGTGAATCTGCTAGTTAATGTTTCTATTCTATAGTCCTGTGCTTCCCCCTTAGAGCCTGATTGATGTTCAAGCTGACATAATGCATTTCTCTTTACCACTGACCCATTTCATAAGCCAACTTGACTTAATTGTGATGTCTTAAACAACATGAATTTTTTACTAAGCTGTGGTTGTAGTTGTCTCATCTGGAATGGCAGTAATTATTGCTAAACCAGTTTTTTTTTTTTTTATTACTGTACCAAGATTGATGGCCATTTATATCCATGTGCTTTATGATTTCTTAGTGTGTCCAGATATATCAGCTGGTTTTTTTCTTGTGCAAGGGAAAATGCTCTCAGTCTGCTTTGCAAAACACATCTAGATTAGTCCTCCTTGCAAGGCTAAAATTCATGAACTTCATGTTTGATTGTCAACAAAATCAACTAAATGTATCTGCAATGTTCTGTGTTTATTGTTCTATAAAAAACCACCACACAGTTATAACTGATATAATAATTGTGGTTTTTGCATTGCAACCGGCTTATTACTCCCCATTTAGCTTGTCTTATGCAATAGAATTCATTTGCTGCTTAGATTTACAAATAGTTTATAAAGCAAGATCCCCTTAAATCAGTGTGCATACCAGTTTCTACTTTAATTCTTATCATGCTTTCATTTCATGATAAACAAGCACAGACACTGCTCAGGGAATGACTTTTCAATTGCAGATACCTGAAGATATATAATTTTTTTTTTAAATTCACTTGAGAGAATAGTGCCTCTTTTAAGCATGAATAGGAACTTATACTGAAAGAATAACTTAGGCAAAGTTAGTGATTATTTATGTTGTGAACAGAATTATGATCTAAATTGTACATACAGAAGCCCAACAATTTACTTGAGCAATTAGCCTGAGGCTAATGTGCTTCCTTGACTGGTGATGTGACTCTGTGAGTTCTGTGTCCTAAATAATATTATCCATATAATTAATATAGATTGAGGAGATGTTCAGAATTATAATGAATATGGTAACTCTTCAGCTAAACAGATAATTATATCAGGAGGAAAGAATTAACCAAATTGTGTTGGGTTTTGACAGACACTAACATTGGATAGCTATATTTGGTTTCATTTGTCCCCAGCTGATAGAGGCGACCCAGTCTCCAGAGACAAGCAGATGTACATGGTTCACTCTGTCACCTGATTCACTATCTTCTTGTCTGTGGTGTTCTTCTTATGGCAACGAGCTGCTGCTGCTAGAAACGTGGCACAGAGACTCAAGAGCAAATCACATAGGCATTTATCTGAACCCACAGCAAAGATTTGGGATATTGAAATATTTTTAAAAGTTCTTTCACTCCCACCTCCTTTATTTTGTGTGCTCTCTGAAGCCAAAGCTCTCTGAAGCCAAAGCATTAAGGTTCAGAGGAAAGCTGTTATTTTGGATTCAGCTACTAGAATTTTAGCCTCTTGGAAACAGTTAAAATTACTCCAAGTCTTCTTAATTTTGAAACGTTTTGATGCCAATAATCTCCCTACTGTCTCTTACTTCAGTCTTGGCTGTTTTAAATTTCACTGCACACTGGTTTAGTACTTGCTTATGTGCCAAGTTACTAATGATAATGTCAATAAAAATTACCTAAAACTAGGCCAAAAATTTTCCTCATTTGGCAAAGAAAATACACATATATGTTATGAAACTATAAAGGTTTTCCCAGCACTATAAAATGCCCAGAAGTAGGGATTTTTTACAGAGGCAAGTCTTTCTGAAGATGAGTCTTTGTTCAAAGTTTCAAAGATGCTCAAATCAAAATGAAGGTCAAGATTTCAAATGTCATAATGCAGAATATGTATATATATGAGTGTCTTTCATTTTGTATATTAGATTGTAGCATATTTCTTTTTGATATGTTATATATCAAGCAATATAATCAAATTACATGCATATGTGTATGTATAGATGTGCATGTTTTATGTTATTTGTGCTCTTTAGGTATAAAATATACACATAGTACGCAAATACATGTGTATAACCATATATAATATTATGAACAAAGCAAGAGGCCCTGAATATTTTTACACTGTCTGTTTGACTGCTTTCTTCTTAATTTTGTCCTTTCCTAACTTGACTCAGAATCACCTATGAAAATGCTGTTTCTACAAAACTTGTATGTGTTATATTGTCACAGTCACTAATGACCTCTTCAAATTTTTGTGTGTATCAAAAAATGTATTTATTGAGGGGTGCAAATACAATACATTTGGGAAAAAAAAGTGTCCATTTTACCCAAGTCTTCTCCTGTTTCTACTTTCACATCTTGTTTGGTAAATTAAAGGATAACTTTCATGGTCCTAATTTTCCTGTGAGCCCTAGTGAGGGCTGGCATCTTTCCCTGTGGTGCGAGATAAAGTGTCTTACAACTTCCTCACTCCAGAGAACTGAGTTTTTTGGTGGATTCATAGTACTCATTTTCAGTAGTGCCTAATCAAAAACTATAGAGACGGTACGACTAGAAAAAAAAAAATTTGGCGTGTGCAGACTCACTTACCTTTGGCAATTGCAATAACAACTCTATATTATAGACCCTAAACATGGGCTCCTCTTATGGCATCCTCTATTTTTATCTGGTTTCTGTCAGAGTGGTGTACTTTCACTTTTTGTAGGCAAAACAATGTGAACTCTAATTTTTCTTGAAGAATCTTCATCTTACTAAAACTATTCAAGGAGAAAGGAGTTTTAATCTTTTTCACACTCAAGAAATATTAGGCAGGAATATAATTCATAACTATAAAAACAATTCATTAAACTTCTTTTGCAATTAAAATTAAGTTATAAAACCCTTCAGTATTTATCACAGAATCATAGAGGAAAGGACTCATTAAGGCTGAAAAAGACCTCCAAGATCACTGAGTTCAACCTCTGAACAAACACCACCATGCCAATTGAAAACAGGACTGAGTACCATGTCTAACTGTTTCTTAAACATTTCTGGGAATGGTGACTCCACATCCTTCCTGGGAAGCTTATTCCAATTCTTAACCACCCTTTCAGTGAAAAAATCCTTCCTGTTGCCTTACCTGAACCTTCTGTGCTGCAGCTTGAGGCTATGTCCTCTTGTCTTGTCACAGGTTCCCTGGGAGAAGAGGCCAACCCCCACCTGGCTACAGCCTCCTTTCTGGCACTTGTAGGCAGTGATAAAATCTCCTCTGGGCCTTCTTTTCTCCAGGCTTAACAATCCCATCTCCCTCAGCCACTTCTCACAGGACTGACTCTCTAGACCCTTCACCAGTTCTGTTGTCCTTCTCTGGACTTACTCCATCACCTCAATGTCTTTCTTGGTGAGGGGCACAGAAATGGACACCTGATTCTAGTTGTCGCCTCACCAGTAATGAATACAGGGGGAAGATCCCTACCCTGGCCATTCTGGCTATACTGCTTTTGTTACAGGTCAGGGTGTCATTGGCCTTCTTGGCCACCTGGGCACAAGCTGGATCGTGTTTAGCTGCAGGGACCAGCACCCTCAGGTCCTTTTCTGCTTGGCAGGTTTTCAGCCACTATGCCTCAAGTGCTGCATGGAGTTGTTGTGTCTCAAGGCCAGTGACCAATACTCTGTCTTGTTGAACCTCAACAAACTGATCCAGCCTGTCCAGATCCCTCTGGAGAGCCTTCCTACCCTCCAGCAGATCAACACTCCCACTCAGCTTGGTGTCACCTGTGTTACTGTTGTAATATCTTAAACTGTGACATCCATTAAAACTTTCTACTGATTTTAATGACCTTTGAATCAAAGCCTCAGTGTTTTACTTGCTTTTAACTTTGATTGATTTCCACTGTTTCAGAGCACTGTCAACAAACAAAAACAAACACCCAACACAGAGGAGAATACCAGTAAATTCTCAAATAGGAGATGAAGTTTATATGCTGTCTACCAGTTTAACTACTCCATGACTCATGGAATGACATGCATGGTGAGTTTATAAAATCAAGCTTGTAACAAAGAGGCCAAATGGGAAGTTTGATTAGTAAGACAAATCATTGTAATGCCTGCACATTGTTCTGTTTGTTCAAAGTATTTGTGTCATCTTTTCACAACATAATTAAGCTAAACAGAATTGTTACCTCAATGAACTCCCAAAGTATCTCATTGGTGACTTCACCACTGATGTTGTCCAAACACCCACAGAGCTGTATATTAAATAAATAATGCAAAAATCCAGGTTTCCAGGTTGTGGGGGTTTTTTTTTTTTTGGTTTTTGTTGTTTTTTTTTTTTTTTTTTTTTTTTTTTTTTTTTAGCTGCATCAGTAAAAACCTTTAGTAGCTAAAGTATTCTAGAGGCTGGAACTCCTTTCTTCATGAAGTAAACTCAGCTGCTGGGACTGACTGGTGTTCAAGCTAAAAATCCACAAGGTTCTTTGGGACAGATTGTTTAGTCTTATTATCAACTTCTAGTATTACATTTTGTTAAGATTAAAGGACTCCTGACAGGATGAGTTTAGGGCAAACACATCCTTTGAAGATGAAAGCTCAGTGTAATTACGATGTAATCAGTATAAGCAATAGATGACATCCCTTACAATCTTAAGCAAATAGGAAATTGCCTATGTATTCTTTATTTCTGTGGTTTTTATTCCTTTTAAACAGAAATTATTTTAATTTTTTTTAAATCCACAGTAGACAAAATTCAGTATTATGATTTGTAATTAAGTAGGAAAATTTCAGTGCCTCCTCTTCGCATGTGTGCATTGCAATCATCACATCCTCCCCTCATTTTCATGTCAAAATAGTAGGGGAAATGAAGCAGAAGAAACTCATCATGTCTTCCTTGTCAAGCATGACAAGTAGGAGGCTCTACAGGCTATATAAATTATCTACCATTTTCCTCTGGCCAGGAAATTGTTTAGCAACTGTTTTTAAAACTTTTAGTCATCATTAAAAGAAGTTAACATAGAAGTACTGAAGTACAACACAAAAAAAAAGAAACCCTACACTTCTTATCTTCTTATGTGCTGGTTGCAGTCTTATCTCTGGTACAGTCCTAGCTAGAAGGAAAAATAGAGATTTTAGCTGATGCTGACTGAGTGCTTAGTTCTCAAATAACAAGCTTGAAGCTAGTTTTGTCAGTTTTCCAGTGGTGCAGCAGAATTAAAATCTGAAGCCTGAACAAATATTCTGCCTTGAGTCTTATCTCGCTGACCTGAGTCTCTGTCCCTTACACAGTGCTGGCCGCTTACTGTGACCCTAAAAACAAATGGCATATGTGTAAAACATACGATTCTCATGAGGTCTGCAGTGTATGCTTGGAGATTCCTTTGGACATCACAAAAGCCAATGATATCAGACTCATTAGTCTGTGCTTGGCTCAGTCGCTCCCAAAGCTGGGGATTTGAACTGCTTGCCAACCTTTAGACATCAAAAACTGCATTTCTATTTGTGTCACTTTTCCTGGGAGTGAGAGCTGTTCTGGAGTTGCTCACAAACAGCAGGAGATTTAGGCAGGAGATCAGTTGTCTTACACCACATCACTGGGTGTCCCCAAATGATATGTGCATCTGCTTTGCTTGGTCACTGTCAATGGGAAAGGGGAGTGTTTCATTCCAAACCCTCACTTGATGCAAATTATTATCCCCAATGTGAGCAGAGCGATAGCACTGTGTGCTGGCCCATGCTGTGCTTTGCTCCTTGAAGTGTATTTTCCTCTCCGTTAAATGTTAGGGACTCTCACAGGCCAAAAGAATTACTTTGTGTTACAAAAGCATGTTTTATTCATGGGTTAATAATGTCCTAGATAATTTAATATAATGTATCCTTAACTTGCTATGTAATGCAAATAACACAACTATCATAAAGAACGACACACTTTTATGCAAAGAGCATTCTAGCTGTCTGTTCCTTGTATCCACATGAAAAGCTGTTACTCTGATATAGCTTCTATTATTCTTTATTTTTATACATTTTAGACCTACTTGGCTAAATAAAAAAATAAAAAAACCAAGGAAATATATTAGCTAAATTTAGCCCAATCTCAAAGCTTTCTCTTGAAAAGGTTTCTTTCAGAGCATACCTAGAATCTAGGTTGTTTAGCGTTTCAAAAAGAAAGAAATTCTTCTAGAAACTTTTTTCTTCTTTTGTTGTTTTCATTTATAAGCCTACTGTTTATCTTGAAAACATTGTTCTGTTGTACAGGAAATTATTAATTTCCTCTGTCTGTTTCCATTTTTCATATGCTTGCTCTGTGATTTTCAGGCTCTGTTGCTTCCTTTTAGTTGCTCTACCATTTGCAGAGGAGAAGGGAAAAATGCTGTCCATTTTGTGTTTTATGCTTCTCTTCCATTTTCCTTCCCCTGATACAATTGTGCAAGTCCTGTCTTACCTTTTTCCATGCTATTTTCTCTCAGAATTCCATTGATATGAATTTTAGGAATATTTTAAATATTTTTTCTTGACACAGCTTTATTACACTTTTGTAATTTCACTAATGAAGAAACAGATTTAACCAATAGGATCTGATCATCAAACATAGATTGTAATGAAGGGATTAGGCTGAGGGCAGCACTCTCTGGGGAAGGCTGTAACATTGACTTACACTTGCATCTTACTACCAGTAATATTGCAAAAGGGAAAAGGGGGGGCTAATTTAATATATTTCCACTTAGACATTCCCAGTTTCTGCTACAGAGGTGCCAAGGACCTGATTTTCAGGAAAGTGATGGGAATGGAGAATAAATTTAGTCAGGAATCCTAAATGAAGTGCTCCAATGTGCAGAGCACTGGGTGACACTGAGCAGACATGGAAAGGTCTTTTAACAGGGTTTTGGTTGGATTTTAAATGACTACACATGGGAAAATGTGTCAAGCCATCGAGGATGAGGTCAGTGTGTCTGTTTTCAGTTCAATCATGTAAACAGCCTTCGATAATGCTGACAATCATATGTGACTGTGAGTAGTTTGTGTAGTGCTCTATATTGCAGTTATGTGTATTACAACTCCTATTTACCACAAAACCTTTTTGAGAAGCAGAAAGAAATTACCTTTCATTTTGTATCTTTTAGCAGAGAAAAGATAATGAGTACACATGGGATGTTTTACTTTGCTTGGTATTGCAAGGCAGGAGGCATATTAGGGATATGGTCTCAAAGGAGCCATCCATGAAGATTCATATCCCAAGGAAAACTGAGAATCTATTTCAGAGGAATTCAATACCACAAGTAAATATAGATAATTAGGGAAAGTGTGATAATACTGACTTTGTATAGAAGAGCAAAGAGGGAACAACTGAATAACGTTTCAAACTTCGGAAATCACTGCTTCTAAAGTTGCTTTACAAAAGAAATGTAATTTTTGTCAGTCTTCTTAATATCATTGAGTGATATTTCATTCTCAAGCATGGGGAATGTCAGAGGTGTTGCTCTTAATTTGGGTATATGGAGGTGACCCCTGCCAAGGAGCTCCTCCCAAATACTCCTTGGTCACATCTTTCTGAACATTTCCCTCCTGGTCCTGTAAGGCCTCAGCCAGCCTGTTATGTATTCAAAGAAATTCCACTACGGAGATCTTTTTCTTACCATGCCTGGAATCTCTGGCCACTGAAATTTATATTCACCAAAAGCATTGTAAAATGTAGTGGGAATTAAGAAAATTTGGTAGATGCAGGAAAGAGTCTGTAAATGTAACATAAACAATCATGAGATAGCACAGAAGATCCAGGCTAACCAAAATGTAGTCCTTCAGAAAAAAAAGCTGGTATTTAGTTTATGTTATACCTCTTAAAAAAATTTCTTAGCTTGTGTGGGTGTGTGTTTTTAACATTTCTATTGCTTTACTTTTTTTTTTTTTTTTTTTTTTTTTTTTTTTTTTTTTTATTATGAACCTGAGGGAGTGTCTGCTTGCTATAGATCTGCCCTGTTTTTGCTGCAGGACACAGCACTGTATTATGGTGAGATACAAATATTCTCATCTGTAGTGATGTCAGCATATCTTGTAAGGATGTAGTTCATGTTCAAGGCTGCTTTGTAATAAAAGGTGCTTTAAGTTATTGTAGTTACCCAGATGCTTCTCTTTCCCTTAAGAGTCACCTATGAAAAAATCTCTGAACTTGGGCAGAAGTGTGATGGCAAGATGAGAAACAAACAAATAAAACCAAAATCTGAAAAGTTTCAGTTTATAACTAATTAAAACCACAACTTTAATTCTCAGTCTTAAGAAGGAAAGAGATATTTCTGGATGCTCTGCTTACTGAATTTACTGGAGCCAGTGGCAAGCAGTGCTACTCCGCATCAAAGTCACACTCAATGCAGCACTTTGTCACAAAGTGGCCAGAACTCCAATAGATGAAAATATTGAGTCATCTTGTATTTCCAAATGCACTTCTAGAACTGTCATGTCATCAAGCTGGTCAAACCTGTGGGTATGATTGGCCCCTGTCAGTTCTTGTCACACCTGTGCCTGCATGGCACCAGAGAACAGTGACTATCAAATGACTATCAGAAGCAAGATAGTTCCATCTTCTGTACTAAGGATAGCATTTACTTATCCTGTCCTGTATATATGGAGCTGGAAGATGCAGTAACATTGCAGATCTCCCTGTCTTCCGATCAAAATGCACTCTTCTATTGTACAACTTGTATAAATGACTATTAGGAACGTATTACAGTTTTGTAATATGTGTAAGCAGTCATTAAGCACACTGTGCTTTTTAAAATCCATTTGTAATTTGCAGATTTATCTTGGCTTCTTTGTAATTGCTATGAAATAGAGTTTCAGATTATTATATACCTGCTGTGTCACAATTAGCATGTTCTTAATAGCTTCAGAATGGGAAACTAAAGCTGAACATCTGAGTCTAATTAACAGTTCATGTCACACTTTACAGGAACTGATACTTGTTGCTTTTGGCAGAGTTAAGAGCCAATAAAATAACATCTATAATGGTCATATTAGGGTGCCAAACTTTAAAATGTAATTAGTAAAAAATGAATGCAGTTTCACTTCTGGACAGGCTGCTATCTGAGGAAGAGGGGGATATTACATTATGTTTAGGAGACTGATGGAAAGGAGAGAAAATAAAACTGCATTCTACAGAGTGCAAATTTGCACCCGGTAGAATCTGGATTCATTTTCATCAGCATTATAACATGTAAAGATCACACACAAGGGAATGATGGTTTAGATGTCTCCTGCACAGAGTAGTTTGAGAATAGCAAGTGGCATCCAGTTAACATTGTCAGGAAGGCATGAAAATCCCGATCTGTACTTCTCTCAGCACTTGCTTGAAGGATTAATCTAATGGTATCACTGAAGATCCTCCGAATTCTGTCTGGGAATTGTCAGCCTTGTTCTAATTAAATAGGAGCCTTGGAAGAGAATTAGCCTTGAAATTTATTACAAAGAGTGAATTCTTCATTGCTTTTCAGAAATAGGTGTTCTTGTCCCTGGCAGAAATACTTCCTTCCTGTCCTTCCTCCGGTAAAAGGCCTATGGTTCCTCACATAAATCTGCCTGATACTGACGCTGGTATTAACCTTCAGTCCTGTGCTTTATGCTCTTCCTCTTGTATGCATTTTTCAAGATGTTTTCTTTTATTTCCTACTTGCCGTATGATATCCTTGAATATTGGTCTCTATTTCTCTGACTTTTTTTTTTTGGGGGGGGAGGGGTGTGCAGGTGCCAGAGGGCTAACTAATATTTTCTTTTTTACCTTGCTATCACTTTCGTCCCCCTAACATTCTTACAGTCAATGTTTCAAGGTTCCTGTTTAATTAGATACTGGTTAACTAGTCTCAGAGATTTAAATGAGATTCAGTGATACTCTCATGTTACTAAACAAACAGTGAAAGAGCTAAAGACTAACAAACAGCAGTTAAAAAAACAGAAAAAGTGCAAATCTTCATGAGAATAATAGAAAACTTCATAAAGGTAATGACAAGACTTTTTCCATGGGGATTATAAAGGGATAATAATCAATAAAATACAGCTGCAATGCTTCTAAAGTTACTTTACAAAAAAAGACACTAAATTCTAGTTATCAAACAGAGTCCTGTAAAATGTGGTAACTGAATATAGCAAGACTTGCAAACCCACCAATCTTCATGCCACTGAATGCAACAGATTTGCCTTTACGTTGTATGCCTTTACGTTGTAAAACACCAGGTGGTGTATAGTTTCCAAAAAAGTACGCCTTTATTTTGGATAGAGAGGCAAAAGCTTCAAATGTTATAAAACTGAACTCAGTCCATACACCAGAAAGATTATTACCAGAGCTGCTTCTGGGAACTATCTGGGAATTCCTCTATTTTTGGTGTTGTTGTTTCTCACCAATGTACCACAAATTCACAGTCATTAAAGCTAGCACTTGGAAACCCATCAGATTTTTCAATTGTGTGCCCAGGAAACTCTAGGTTTATCACTTAGCACATATTTCATCTTAATGTCAAGTTTAGATTCTCCAGTCATCCACACATTAACACATACGATTGGTGTAAACTTCAGTAGAGATTTTTTTCTGGCTTGGCTTGCCACAGAACAGCTATTTGGCACCTACCTTCTCATGAGCACAGTGTTAACATTTTAATCCTGACCTACAGATGGGTCATGAAACACAGGACACTTGAGAAAGGAGAGTCTGTCCTTACAGCTCTGGACAGACTCATTCTCTCAGGAGTTGTTCTGACCTTCAACTGCTGTTCCAGACTTTCTGTCTCCATCTCATACATTTGCCCCACTGTTCACTCTATCTATCCTTATTCCACTTTTGCACCTTGGCAAATCCATAAACCTACATGGCTAACCACTGACATACCATGCAGTCTTAGTGCAGAGATCTGCCCATTCATCTTCCTTATTGTTTTAAAGAGCACTAACTGCTCCATCTCCTGGGTGAAAAGCAAATTTCTGATGTGTTCCTTGTGTTGCAGCTCTAATCCTCATAAAGATGATTCTTGCATCTCAGTCATTAGCAGCTTTCATTATAGTACTATTTGTAGAAGCTTTTTTCCTCCCACTTTTTCTTGTCTCCAAGAAGCCAACACTTGCTGATTTCTACAATAAAACCAAACCAAACTAAAACAATCCTGAAAACAGTTTAAACATTCATTGCTGCTTAATGTGTAAGCTTACTTAGACTGGCAAAATGGATTCAGAGAGCACATTTTAGTTTGAATAGATCCTAGAGAAAAGTGGAACTATTCCAAGCCACTTGGCTTTCCTGCCATGTATGAAACTCCTGCCTGACAGCTTCTATTAACTTGTTTTTAATTGTACCACAACTGATATTACAAACTGTAAAGACTAAATTTCTTCTTCTGGGTTACACTTGCACAATTTTTTAGCAGAATTGCTTTATAAAAAAAATAGAGATTTAACATCTGCAGCAATTTGTTTCTGCAATCAAGAGGTTCTATCCTGTACCAAAACAATCAAGGCAACCTTTGGTGAAATGACTATTAACCAGTAACATCAACCAAAGGTCAGTTGTTTGGACAGACCTGTTTTGGTATTGGCCATGAAATACGTGGAGGCAGTGGGGAAAATGCAGTGCCTCATGCTTCAGTTATAAATGTCACAGAGTTGGGATTTTGGTCCAGTTATTGCAGAGGTGTACCCAGTAGCTGACCAGTGGAGGGTTGCACCACCAGCCATCATCAAGTGGCAAACTGCAGTGAGACTGCAGAGACTGTGCTCTGGCTTTCGCTCCCTGCACAGATTCAGACTGGCGCAGTCAGGTGGCTGCTACAGACTTCTCTGGGTGAAAGAAAGGCAGCTTTGTAATACTGTCAGAGGGCCAGGGGTAGAGCCAGAGCATCCCAGCACTGTGCCAAGATGTGGCAGATTTCTTGTCGCACCTCTCCAGAGTTAAAGGCTCACTTGCACTGTGGGAGAGAAGGAGATGCATTCTGTTTTCATGAAACAACAAAAAGACCTCTATTTCCTCCCAGTGTCTTTTACCATTATATTACCAAATCTCCCCTAAGAGTTCTTTCTCTGAGGGACCATTTTCAGCTCCAGAAGCATTTTATGTGGCATGTTTTGCCTGCTATTCAAATATAAGAATGTAATGTTTTCTCCTTCTCACCCTTAAGGATTTAAGAGCAGCTGAAACACCACTGTAAAATTAATTCTTTACCTTTCAGTATACAAAATAATATATCAGTCTCCTCTCTTTTTCCACAATGGAATCCACTGAGGATTCATTTTCTTTTAAAAGATGGCTTATGGTGGCAGATCTATTTGTATCCTGACACCTTTCTAGAATCAGAAGTATTATTTTTCTGATTTTCTGAACTATTTTCAAAAGTTCTTTGGCAATTCAGTATGCTTGAGTTATTTCCATAACTTGCAACAATATATATTCTGTCTTTGCAGGTAGAAGTGCCTTTTAGAAAAATTGATCCTAGTACAATGACAGACCTGTGAACTTCACTGAGATCCCCCTTACATATACGGATGCTTCCATTTTAAATGGAAGTAAGATGGAAATTTTACTTCCCTTAAAAGTAAATACAAGTAAGATTTATTTATTTCCATTAATATTAACTTAAAGGCAGTAAGATATTTTTGCTTGGTCTGGCCTTGCTGTTGTAAAGAGCCCAAATTTTTTGTTGTCGTTTCAAATTTGGAATGGCAATATTGCATATAGTACAGAGCCCTGTTCAAACTGAGTGAATACAATTTTCAGAGTTATTATTGTAGATGGCAAAGATCATACCCAACAAGTTTTCTTATGTCATAGTTCCTTTCCAGATTTTATAACACTAAAAAAGCTTTTACTTATTCCAAAGTTTTTACTGAATGGGCCAAGACTCCCAAGGAAAAAATGAAGTGAGAAGGTAATAACTGAAAACTATGCCCTAATACACACAAGGAAAAAATTAAGATTGCATAGATCATCTTGGAGTTTTGTAAGATATTATAAGGTAAGATTAAATTTCTGTGCTAATTCTAGCAAAAATAATTTGAAAACTTTCCTTGGAATGTGACCTTAGAGAGAACTGAAGTTGTTCCACAATCTAGAAATCCAGTCATCCACTCTCTTCATATATACGATTCCATTTTTTGGATCCACGTAACTGTCTGAGAATGAGAACTCTTGATTCCTCTGAGACTAACTTCAGTTTTAAATGGCTGCGTACCTCCTGCCCTCTCTGACTTCCTGTACAATTTGTTTTTAGGACAAGTACATGGCACATTCTTAAGTCATAATACAGTTCTATATCTCATGCTGGAGCAAGAAATGAGATGTGTAAATGCACAGGGCTGCACAGACCAGCTGAGGTTTCTGTAAAAGCAAAAAGGTCTTTTTGGAAGAGAGAGCAGTAATTATTAACATGGCTGCTGCATTAAATGAATCAAGATAACGATATACATCTGTTAGGTAGAAATCAGGGCAGTATATAAATTTGCCTCTCTCTTCTTTTGTAGCACTGTATGTACATACAAATTTGTATGCTGCAAGCTATAGGCTATGTATTTGCAGATTCATAATCACAGTATAATGTATACTGCACAAATATATTTATACTGTCTTCAGACCATGGATAGTTTAGGTGTTACTGAAGTGGATATCTACACCAGCATCCCCCTTTACTGGGTGTATGAAAAATCAAACCTGTTGTATATGTCTGTGTGATTCCAAGCAGAGCCAATTTGTTGTTTTTCTTCATCATTTCTTTAAATCTCTGAAAGATTCAGAGCATAATAATCCATGAAAATTACTAAACTCTTTCATTTTTATTTTGATTAACTTCCATAAAAGGGGCTTGTCCAGATTTTTAGGCAGATAGAATGACTTCCTTGCACATGTCATCACAATTACACAGTCTTTGTTATTTTAATTAACACAGGCGCTGATAGTGCATTTATTTTCATTTTATTACAAGTGAGGCTCAGGTTTTCCAGAGTGACTCAGAAAATTTAATGAAACAGATAACTTTTGTAGTTTTAAACTAATCGGTGTTTTCTGCATCTTGCTGTCTTGGTTTATTTTAATTGATTTTAAGCAAATTTTACATTCATAAAACAACTAACTTCAAAACTGAACTGCAGAAATACATGATCAAACATCAAACATCTCATTCCCAACACATTTTCTATTTGGCCAACATCTGATTAAGAAGTTCCACTTCTGCTTAACAATTGTTAACTGCCTCTGGTGGGTCTCTGCCTGGGAATATACTGAAAATATAATCTTTGGCCCTGGTACAGCAAGCAGCATCTGCTTAGGGTTTGGCTAAAATAAACACAGCCAGAATTTTTGATGTCAATATGATAATTTTGGAACTTTAAAAGCTACAGTAAGGCAAACCTTGCTGCAGTTTTCCACATTAGCTTTCAGTTCTCTGAGCTTCGTAGGTATTTATATACATCTATCTAAACCATGGGCAGAAAATGAAAGGTGATATTTGATTGCAGAAAGTCAATGTTTGAAGTCTTTGCAGATTGCAATGGTCACATAAAATACTGCTCCAATAAACAAAAACATTATAAGCATGACATTATAAATAATTTGCCACAAGACATTGGTGAGGACACTTAGCTTTCAGTACATTCTATGTACGTTTATTTTAATAAGTTCCTTATGTCGTTTCTTGAGTAACAGCATTGCTGATTAGTGAATAGGTAATTAATTGAGCTATTATGAATCTGAAATCGTTTAAGTTTTGTTCTTGTTTTATATCAATTCACCTTTAAAAATTGTTATTTTCAATTAGCTAATACAGGAAATCTGTCTATCTTTGCTCATTTAAAATGTAATTCAGTGAAAGTATTTCAATAACAGAAAGAAAAAATTTAACCACACTGAAATAATAATATATATTTTACTTTCATAAAAGAATTATACAATTTTGAAGTGGTTCATATATATAGGAAAAGCAAAAAAGCTTTGAGGTAAAAGCACTCAAGTATATAATTTTAGTGGGGTTAAAGAGAATTTGTATGACGAAAAGTAAGGCTAAATAAATATCCTTTGCTATTTGAGCTGGTTAATAAAATTTTAAAAGACCAATTTGTGTGATATTAATCTTTTGTCCTCTGAATGCCTAAAAACACCCCCTATATTTCCATATTTTCAATTTCACATTTTTCCCTTTGCCTTAGTTCACAAGACAGGCAAGGAACATAAATGTAAATAAAGATATCTGAGAAGTTAAACCGTGCCCTTCGGAATATGCATAAAATACTACAGCTGGATTTCTCTGCTGTATTTTATAGTGTAGCCATTTAATGGTGATTTTTCAGTGAGGTGGTGAAATCAAATACTGTCCACAAAATTCCAGCAGAAACACACAGTCCACACATGCAGTATTGCAAAATGTGCACACCGAAATATTAATACCGCATAGTGAATTGCAGAATTACTGAAGCTGTTGCTACTCTGCTGCTCAATGCATTGAGATGCAGAGAGCCCCAAAGACCAACTACTGTATCAACCCAAAATTCTGAATTGTTCAGCCATAGCAGAAAGCTAAAATTTGTGAGATCCTCCTCTTCAGTATCAGAAGTTTTTCAGGAACAGTGCAAGACCAGTGCAGATTTATGGTTTCCTAGATTCACTCCTGTGTGTCCATGTCTTCTGTGCTCCTCTCCTAATTGCACTGGGTTGGTTGTGTGATGTCAGAAAGCTTGCAGCATGGATGACACTTCTGTCATTGTGGAATGGGTGCTTCACAGCTGCTACGACCACATCATAATCACAGAATCGTAGAATCTCCTGAGTTGGAAGGGACTTACAAGGATCACTGAAGTCCAACCCTGGGGCAGCCCTGAGAATCACCCAAGAATCACCATGTGCCTGAGAACATTGTTCAAGTACTTCTTGAGCTCCATCAGGCTTGGTTCTGTGACCACTTCCCTAGGGACCTTGTTCCAGTGACAAACTACCTGCTGGGTGACAAATCTTTTCCTTACAACCAGCCTGAACCTCCCCTGACAGAGCTTCATCCCATTCCCTTTTGTCCTGTCACGGTCAGTAGAGACAAGGAATCAGTACCTGCCCCTCCACCTTCCCTCATGGGCAAGATGTTTTAAGATGGACATTATCTCGTCTGGGAACCTTTGGAAAGATAAAATAAAATAAAACAAAATAAAGCAAAACACCATATTTTCATTCCTACCTGAAAGACTTGAAGGCTATTTGCTGTTTGCAGATCTTTTGATGACTGTGAGAAATTATTCTGCTTTCACATATGTGCAAGAAGGCAAGAAATCTGTTAAAGGAGGAAAAATCAACACTGCAAGATGATGGGAAAATTTAGTGTGTGAGTGGCTTCTGGCACCTTCTTCACTCTCTGGCTTTAGAAGGAAGCAGTTCAACATCACAACCTTCTTGCATATTTTTGGGGGAGAGCTCTCCCAGGCCTACAAGCAGCATGCTGAATGAACAGTGGCAGGATAACAGGTACTATTAAACCCACTAGAACAGATTAAAATGAAATAGTGCTGGAGCTTATTACAATGGGCTGCTAGTACTGTAATGATCAGGCGAAAGAATTCAACTCATAAGAAAAGGAGAAATGCATTTGTAGGTTTTATCAAGTGTTCACCAACATTTAACACAGAGTAACAAAAAGATTACCAGATTGTCCTGGGAAGGACAAATGGTTCAGTGCGAATATTTTCAAGGACTAGTTCTTGTTTCAATAGAAAACGAAATGGATTAGCTGATGAAGGCTTCAGCATCAGACCAGGCATTAAAACCTAAGCTAAACTAAATCAAATACTAATGAAGGTAAGGCTCCACTGTATGCCATGTGTATTGGACAGAAGCAAAGATGAAATCTAACACAGAAAGGGTAAACTTTCACACTGAAAGGCAAAAAAAAAAAAAAAGAAACAATGTTGTGCAGAATTACCTTAACAAAAATCTTAAGATGTTCATAATTCATTGCAGAAAGTGCAGCTGAATTGCTGCTTTTTGAATGAGACTGACTCATTCAAAGTTACCCCCATGCTGAGTGCATCCACTATATTTAGTTAGAACTTTTTTCTTAAAGGACAGGCAGTCTTAGCTAAATAAGAGTCAGAAACAGCAGTATAACCCTTGGCAATTGATTTTCATTGTTTAATCACTGTAACAGAAAATTAGGCCTAATTTTTTACGTTCAATTTCTTTTCTTCAGTTCTTGGTTTTATTTTGCTTTTCTTCACAAGATTAAAGTGCTGTTTTCATGACTGGTAGTTTCTACCTGTAAAGAAACATATACTTTGTAAATGCATCATTTCATCATCCTTTTTAATTTTAAAGATGTAAGTACTTCTACTTCATTATTTTTTATCTTGTTCTCAGCATTGTCTCATTTCTTCTACACTTCTACATGTGTGAAAACTAGAAATGGATGTATTAGTCTACTGTCATCTCATTAAAGTTCAGATTTTGCAGAAGTTGTGCTACATTCCAAGAGTATGCTGCTGTTCAGCACACAATATTGTTACTACCGTAGGTCTATTAATTTGCATTTGCTATACTGAAACCTTGTGCTTAAGCAAATTTCATTTGACAAACAATTCAGAGCAGTCTCTCTGATCAGTCTCTCCTTATAAATATTTACCAGTTTGTCAGCTCTGTGTCATCTGCAAATATTTGGTTGCTTTTATGTGCTTCTCATCACTGAGGTACTGAGAGCTTTCAGTCTATTACAGTACTGTAAATGCTAGAAAGACATTGTTTTATGATGATTCCCCCTTGAGAATGGCATTTTGTCATCGCTGCTTGTATATATTCATCTATTAAAGTGACTTCATGGATGCTGTGTCTACTATATTTTCTAATCAGACTGTTGTGCAGCACTCAGATGAATGCCACGGTTCTTCCTGTGTTATGTGTCTCTATTATATCTTTATGTGCTGTAAGTGAAATCCCCTCCAAGGATATCACATTTGTTTGACAAGATTTTTTTCTGTAAGACTGTGTTGACTGATATTCATCATTTACTTTCTCTTCAGTTCTCTATGAAATAATCTTAATTCTTTATATTTTTACAGGTGTACTGGCCAGACCAACAGGCCTGCAGACTGACTGCCTGATGCATAGAGTTCAGAAATATTGGCTATTCTATGTTCAGCTGCCACAAGAGCTGGATCTGGGTTTTCTCAGTATTGCCCCATACAGCAGTTGTCACCCCCCAGACTAAGCCCCCTTTGGATGGCAGCAGTCATAGTTTGATGTGCATTTCTCTGGGGGCTCCTGGGAAGTCCAGGAACTTGAGCACTCCTCCAGGCGTAACTGAAAAAAGCATCAGCAAAATAAACATCTTCTTGGCCAAAACTTTGTTACTCTGGGCAAACTGTCTGAGCTTTCCTTGGCTTACATTATTTCACCACCATCTATACTATTGATTAAAGCCTTCCTTAAGTAGTCATATAATGAAAAGCATATTGACATCCATATTTAATAAACTATTTTTTTGCTTCTTTTCAAGTAAAAATCAGAAATATTAGTTACACAGTTCATACCATTATGTATAACGGAATTTTGGTATTCATGCCCTGTTCAGGTATTCAGTCTCTTTTCTCCTTTGCAGCAGTAAATCTGCAGTGTACTACAGGTTTATTAAAAGTCAGAGTTTGCCCGTATATTCATGGTATTGGTCTAAAAGAGCTTATAATATTTTTTGGTTTGTGGCATACACTCAAGGCATCTTCTACTTGAAAAGGTTGCCCTGTTATACTTGTCTAATTTTTAATTACTGCTTTATTTTCCAAGTCTGTAATAAAAAAATAACTGATAAAAATATTGTTTTAATTCTCCCTGGATGAGGAGTGGACACTTTCATCCTGAAACATTAAGGATATCAGTTTTGGAGAGTTTCTTCTTCAAAGCATACAAGCCTAATTTTCTACTGGCTCAAATTGTGAGAAAAGGAAGAATCAGATGTGTTATCTCTGCTTAATGTCTTCCCTTTGCAGAGCATGTGTCCATGTGTGGGTGGGCACATGGTAAACTGCATTCCCTATAAGTTTTACACCTTTCTCTTTCAGGTGGGAGGGTAGAAGTACTCTTTGGATTTCACTGATTACCTGAATCTGAAAGCCTGCATGGAGACCAGTGCTAGACTGGTGTCTCATCTGAGAAAATCCTCATGGGGCAAATACTCTGGCAATCTCAAATTGGATCCAGAGCACACTGTGCAGGAGCAGAGTTCTTTAGTTTGTCTTCACAGCTAGATTGATATTTCTGCATAATGTGTTACTCTTGACTTAGAGTAAAGGATATTCTTTTATCTCTTTTTCTTTTTTAATTTTTTTTTGCATTCTTTTAGATACAAATGTCTATTACAAATGCAGAAAGTGTCCTTGGCAGGGAGCAGAGCAAGGAGCTTGGTGTCTCAGGTTGGATCAATTGGATCAAATAAGTTTGATAACAAAGAGCTTAATTTTGATAGTTTTTGTGGCATTGAGAGCACTGGTACTGCAGAGGAATTTATATTTTGTTTATTTTAGATATATTACTGCTATAGAAGTTGAATAAAAGTTTTAAAGTAATGAAATGGTGAGATTTTCCACAGAAATCAGGATCTTGCAGCATATCTTTCCACATTCTAAATTCTCAGGAAACTCATTCCACAGCTGTAGCTGGTTTATTTCCAGCACTTTCAATTTCCTGGGCTTTGTAAGGTGTATTGCCAAAGCATTAAAATCTAATCTGAAAATAAAATGCAATAAGCAAGTGTAAAGAACAAAAAATGGGAAAAGGAACTTAACACAAATGGCTTTTTTGAGCTTTAATTAAACAGAGGTATTTCAGTCAGTCTCCTTGAAAGTCTCTTCTTCAGTTTTAGAGTTATGCAGAGGAGAACAGTAATAATTTAAAAGTGCTTAATGTTTTATGCAGAAGTTTTCATGTCGGAAAAGGAAAGGAAAAGTGTATTATCTAAAAATAACTTGGTTGTTTATACTGCATTGCTTATATTACTCTTATTATAATAATGCATTTCTGTGCTCTACACTTGGACCATTTCTATATAATTTCAAAATGAACAGAGACACAGAGATGAAATAGCTTAAGATAAATATTCTTCAAAGTTTTTGATGATAATGAACATACCAGTACAAGAGTTCTCAATAAATTCAGTGTTAAGCAAATCCTTTTTTTCTTATTCATAAGATTGTGAATACCTCGAAGTGAGCTAAAGTGTTCCCGATGCTTATTTTGAGGAAGTTTGTGAGTGGACAATGCAAATTGTACTCTGCTTTTCAATAACCTTCTGAGGCATTGAGAGGCTGTAGTTTTTGCTAAGAGTACCAGTAAAAATGTTTTAGTATGTTCCTTGGATAACTTTTGGGGGAGGCTTGCATGTATTTCTCAGTTTTACTTGTAGAACATAATAAATGGATGTTGGATTTTCGGTGCTCCAGAGCACAGAGTAATTTGTGTTTCAAATGTATGTGCAAATGCCTGTACTGCCAATTTCACAATCCTATGGAATCAGCAGTAATATCCAGCTGGTGTTTTATCGTGTTTAAAGATATCATTGATCCAAACTGCCCTCAGTTCATCCATCTGCAAAGGTGTTTTGCCTATGTACTTCTACTGTTCAGGTTGTAACACTGCAAGTGTGAAGGTGCTGCGTTGTTTCCATGTTCCATGTGGTAGTAGAACACCTGTAACCAAAGCCTGGCAAGTCCCACAAGACCTTGCCTGTGTTAAGAATTTCTGTGGCTACAAAGCTGGGGAATAGAACCTCAGCTTCACTGCAACCAGGATGCTGTTTTCATGCTATTGTTTTAACCAAATCAAGTATAACTTTGCCTGGGTTACCAGGGGAGAGGGAGGATTTGGACGATTTGTACTTAGGCCTATGTATCCTAGAAATAAAGCTATTCTCTACTAGGTCAGGTGAAACTGTACCTAATCATCATATGATAGGTCATATAATTGTAACGATTATTGGTAGCTGAACGTGATTATTACCTTGAACCAGAATTGTGAGAATCATAAGGGAAGATATTCACCAAAATTCATGCTTGGGTGTATACAATAGAACGATGGAAGGGCTTAATGATTAACATAGAGGTGTATAATGAAAAAAGACTATAATACTGTACATCTTTTGAGCCCTCATTGGAGTTGGATTTGGGTCTGTACCCCGACTCCCAGAGCTCTCAATAAAGCACCGCATGTAATCATTCTGTGATTATGTGTTTTCCTCACTAACACCTGCATTTATGAGCCTGCAAAAAGCTACTCCTTTATGCCAAACCAGAAGCAAGTGAAAGCAAAGTGCAAGTGCTAAAAATTGTCAACACTTTAAAGCTGTGGAAACAAGGAAAAGAAATGAAAGAATTTGGCACTTGTACTACTGCAATTTAATGGGATTTAAACTTCTCATACTCAGAAATCTTAAATTTGGGACCAGATTTTCAAAAGATTTTACATGTTGAATGAAGATGTGCATACAGTCATGAAACCAGGAGCATCCTGGCTGCTCAGCACAGTGATATCCCTTTGTTTCAGCTGGAGCCAAGTAATTCCAAAAGCAGGTAAAGTGTTTGAAACTCTCTCCTACGTTTTTCTTAGGTGTTATTTTCTGTCAACGACTCTTAATTTTCTCACCAGTTAAGAGTACTTAATATTTATACTTATTCTTACTCAGGAGGTAAAAATAGCTAATAGTGTACTGCTGTCCTATATTAATCATAAACAATCTTATCCCACTTCTGAAAAATGTATCATGGGGATTTTGTAAAGGTATTCCTTCACAACACTTGCAGAGATTTAATTGAACCTTTCTTTATCAATGTAAAGATAAAGATATATTTCTAATCCTTTATTCATTATTGAAAATATTTTTTAAAAAGCTTTTAGGATGTTTAGTTTTGAAATCTTCACACAAATATTTTTAGAAGAGGACATTGATAACAGAATTGTTTTTCTATTAAAATAATTCCTATAGAGGCTAAAATAAACGACTCCATGATTTTTATAATCCAGCTGGTGTAGCTATGTTTGATAAGAGGACTTGAACTAAAACAGTAGAAATTGTTGTGGGTTCTATATATACAAACTCTGTTTAACAGTATGGGTTATATTAAGATCTTAACAGAAAAAGTAACTATGAACCTGCCACTTTGTGAAAGAACTTGGTGTAATAAAGAGATTAATTTACAAATGTCTTGTGTTCCCATAGAGGAATGCAGTAAATTAATAATATAAGAGTATAAAGTAATATAAAAGTATATAATGTAACATAATATAATTGTATAATGAATTAAAAAATTTTATCAATTAGTAGTCCAGAGAAAGAGCTGCAAACCTGTAGTAATCCTGGTATGAAGGCTCCTAGTTAAATCAGTTCCCACAACCTACTTTCCAGATCCAATTCTTTTCCAAAAAAATATCATCTTCTTGATTAGTAAATTCCTTGAGTTCTTTTCTGTATTAGTAAAAAATTTCTTCACTCTCTTCCCAATAGATGCAGTAAAAAGACAATGATCATGGTAAAAAAAAATGACTTCCTAACATTGTTGCCTCTTCCCAAAGACTGTCAAATGTCTCCTTACATGATCCCACTGTGTTAGTAGCTGCCTAATTAAAATCCCATGCAGCTCTTTGAAAGCAGAGCATCTTTATCACAAGATGGTATGCACTGTATTTTAATGTGCTGCCTCACTCCTATTAACTAAATGTTACATTTGATACCTACAGTGGTATACGTAATTGCTAACACTCTCATGATGCTTAATATACTCAGTTACAATTTTTTCTTCTTGTAAGATGCTTCATCGTTGTAGCTAGATCTAGCAATTGTGCTCTGGTATATTACTTCGCATTTGGAGAAAGCAGTGAGAGAGCTGTCTTGTCAGATGGGATTTTACAGAAAGTATCCTGGGCAATGGCTCAGACATAAGGGAAAATGTTATGATGCTTCTATCACAGGAGCTTCTTGCTGCCAAATAAATGAGACAAGCGTGGCAAACTGATCTTGCTCCCCTGTGTTAGCATTAATGGAGAACATCTGAAAAACTTACACTGGGATTTGCCTGTAAGTGTGAGCAGGGATCTGTGAGGAATTGTACCTCTACTTAACATATAATGGCTTCCAATGTCAGAAATATTGATCATCATCTCTGCCCTTATGCTCAGCTCTACTGTCATGAATAAAACATCTGGGAGTGGAACTTCAATCATTTATTGGTTTGAGTCTCATTTCCACAGAATAAGATCACTGGTGTCTCTCGTGTGTCAATCAAGATGTCTCAGACAGGGATCTTCAATCAATTTTTCCCCATCTCTGAAATTTCAGCATTCCACAGAGCTTTATTTTACAAAATATATATTTAAACAGAATATGCTTCATTGCTTCTCTACACAACATATAGCATAGGATTGAACTGTCTTTAGGAGAGCTATTTAATTTCATAGATAAATCTTACTTATTTTTTCACTATTCCTTTTCCTCACCCATTGCACCATTAGTTATGACTGTAACATAGTGAATTAATTAAGATTGAAAGATCTGGTTATAGTCCAGACCTCTGGCAGTGTGATTTCACTCACTTTATCTTTCTATAATATTTTTTAAAGCTAATGCCACTGCTGAATATGAAGTAAAACATCACTGTAACTAAGTCCAAAAAAGTTTCTGAGGAGAGGTAAAAACAGAGGTCATTAATCTGATAGCTTGAAGACTGAGTAAATGCTTTAAAGATACTGCCTACTAAATTAGGAAAAAATCAGAAAAATTTTAATTAAAAAAAGGAAGAAATAACATTTCTTTGGGAAAGATCGAAACCAACAGCAGCTGATCTTCTCCAGTAGATATCTAGCAGACATTATCCTCAGACATTAAAAACTTGTATAAAAAGAGAATGGCAGTATTCTACACAAGCTAGTCTCAGTCTGTGCTGTGGGAGGATATCTACCTGTAATGTAAAGGATGAGCTTTACAGTAAATTTTTGCATGTTGAATTTGGTAATTTATGAATCTCATTCTTATATTCAGGAGGAACTAAACTTAATATAGCTTGCAGTTAATGTGCATGACTACATCTTTATCTAATCTGAATAGAGGTGAAACACAAAATATTTCTGGGCATTCCCTTTGATATAGTCATCCCTAAGGTAAGTTGTGTGACAGGCAGAGTTCATGGTGTTTGTGGTGTGCAAATCTGACTTCATCACTTTAACAGGCTAACTCTGCTTAGGTAGTTTGAACATTAATGGAACAAATAATGGTAATTAATGGCCTTCAGAACAGGTCCATACTAGGAACATTGCAATACAAATCATATCAATATAGACAAGGCTATGTTTCCAATAAATATGTTCAGTTTCTGATCAGAGAATATTGCACTTGTATAGCTTCACAGGATGATGTAAAGAATTGGAAGGGACCACCAGAGACCATCTAGTCCATCCTCCTGCTCAACACAGGCCCAATTAGGGCAGTCTGTATGTGCAGGACAGCCACAGTTTCTCCTAGATATCTCCCTTTCAACTCATGCAGATGATGAGTGAAAAAACCTCAAACATACATTTCTTTTCCATGCAGGCTTTTTTCTCAATAGAAGCTCATCAGTGTGTTCTGAGCCACTCCAGTCTGAACAGCAGGCACTGAACTTGGTCTCTCCGTTCTATGACAGGCTCTAAATGCTGGAGCATTACTTAATCTTTCAGTGTTGTTTTTCTTCCTCTATTTTCATCAGGGCTTTTTCTTAGTCCTGTGAGATATTTGATGAAGGAGTTTCATTCTTTTATGCTAGTAGAAGGAGACTAACATATCAGGGTCCTCCTCATCTTGGCTTCAAGGATCCTAGTTTGGCATAACACACTGCAAAGAATTCACAGAGGTACAGTGAGAAGCTCACTTTAATGAGGCATCAGATCACTGCATGGAACAAAGCACAGGACTATTTTTAAATACCGTGTCCCTGTTCACATCAATTTAAATGACAAGCAGATATATTTTTTAATGAAATATTTTCACACTAATTAGTTTCATGTCAAAAAGCTAAACAATATGAAATAAATGCGAAAAACTAACAATTTCTTGTAAGAATGAAATTACTGCATATGGATTAAAGCAGGACAAATGTTCTTGTGTAATATGTGTTGTAATACAACTTCATTGTTAGTTACAGGGTGTAAGTTTTGGTCCTTGATATGGATGAGAGATGTTCATCTAACACTTGCAGATTTCTTTTAAGACCAGAAAAGGAAAACTGGAGATAAAAGGAAAATTGGGAAATAAGATGGGTGATCTTAGACTTTCTTTAGAAAGAGAACGAAGAAAAAGTGGAGAGTAAGTGTAATCTCACTGACAAAGAAAGAGAAAATATCTATCAAAATGTTGATTTGTGTAGAGGTTTAAGGCAGGTTTGGGAGGAAACCTTCTAAGGGGCCCTCCTTCCCCTCCTCCAACTGGTTCGGAAAAAAAAAAAAACAAAAACCACCTCAGAGAGAAGTGGAAAGAGCCCTGTTTATTAAACAGGCAAAGCACTCCCCAGCACAATAAATTGGACAATGCCCAATGACAAGAACTTTGTGCCACCCTGGAGAGATGACAGATATAGAAAAGAAGTCCTTCCTGGAGGTGGTTGCTCTGTCTTAGTCCCTCTGGAGCTGAGAAAAGTTGTGCAAGATGGATCTTGGTGGGTTCCAGGTGCGAGACCCCCACGGCACTCCCCCAAGTCTAGAGAGATTTTAGCAGTTCCAAGGGAAGGTGAAAAAAAGGAAAAAACAGGAAAGAAAAGAGGAAACAAAAACCCAAACAGGTGGAGAAGAAAAAAGCAAGCTTCTCCCCCTCTGCTAACTACACACTAAGTAACTAACTACTAAAAAAAAAAAAAAGGACAAAAAAAAAAAAAAAAAGCAAAAAAAAAAGCACTCTCTGTCCCATGCCATGTGTTGCTGACTCTGACTCTCAAGACCAGCCGGCAGAGGAGAGTTTTTGAAAACAAACTGCCTCTCCCTTCCCCCTGCTCCCAGATCCAATGGAAACCCAACTGGTGATTGGGGATACAATATCACCCTAGGACACTTTGTTAATCAAATGGGTAAGTACTGAAATATCCAAGAACTTCTCTGCTGGCAGAAATGAGAAGACCTTCATAATTCTTTTCTAATGCCACAGCACTCAGGAGCAAAGCAGTATATTTTGAGCTTCATCTCCCCTCAGAGTGTTGGTGTTTTTCCTGTTCTGAAGTAGGGGAACAAAATTAAAAAAATAACAGCTGGCAAGAATTTTAGAACAGAGAAGTGGGAACATAAGGAATAAGAGAAATATGAACAGAAAAAGCATGAGACTATAAAACAGAAAATGTAGTGGGAAAGGAGAAGAGGGAGCTCTTAGACAAAGGGGGAAGAAAACATAAATGTGATCACTGAATGCCCCAAGAAGGAATAAAAAGTAGAGAGCATTTAATCATTAATCCATCACAAGGGAGTCTAACCCTATTTAATAGACAGTTTGCATGAATATTCCTGTAGGTAGTTGAGATGCTGCCCTTTGAAGAAGAGAGGATTTACATAAATATATTAATGATTTTAGACTGTGCTGCATTGGCCCTTGCTGGATCCAGCTGCCCATCAAAGCTGTGCTATCACTGTCTTCAGCTGGAGGAGAGGAGACACAACAACCCGCTGGTCAAGATAAGAGCAGGGAGAGATCACGCCCCAGTTACCATTGTGGGCACACAGACTTGACTTGAGTAAATCTTGATTTAATTTATTGCAAATTGAATTAATGTAGGATAATGAGCTAGACTCTTCTTCATTCCCTATTTTCTCCCTCTCCTGTTCTCCCACAGTGCAAGACAATGGGGAATGGGGGATGCAAACAATTCATCACATATTGTTTGTGCCATTCTTTCCTCTTCTGGGGTGGGACTCCTCACACTGCCCCTGCTCCATTGTGGGTCCCTTCCATGGGATGCTGTCCTTCAGGCACAGCCTTCTCCAGGATGGGTCCCTCACAGGGTCCCAAGTCCTGCCAGCAAACCTGCTCCTGTGTAGGTTTCTCTCTCCATGGGTCCACAGGTCCAGTGCCTGCTTCCCATGGGGCCACAGCCTCCTCAGGCACCCACCTGCTCCAGTGTGGGGCCCTCCATGGGCTGCAGATGGATCTCTGCTCCATAGTGGATTTCCAGGGGCTACCGGGGAACATCCTGCCTCACCACAGTCTGTGCCACTGGCTGCAGGGGAATCTTTTCTGGTTCTGGCACATCTTTTCCTCTTCTTCTTCACTGACCCTGGTGTCTGCAGGGCTGTGTTAGTGTTGTGCAAGGGTTCTTTCCCCTTCTTAACAATGTTACCCCAGGGATGATTGCACCATCGCTGTTGGGCTTGACCTTGGCCAGTGGGGCATTGGCTTCACTGAACATAAGGGAAACTTCTTGTAGCTTTGCACAGCAGCCAAACCTGAAGCTCAAACCTTTCCACACAGATACAATACATGGGCAATTGATTGCTCATTGTAACCCTGACTGTGGTCAGTGGAGGTTTTGCCATTGTTTCTCTGTAGTCTGTTAATGTTGAAGTGAAAAATGAAGGATAAAAATGATAGTGCAAGCAACGATGTCATGTGGGTGGTGGATTACCCTGGAAGATTTAAGGTTGAGGATAAATTTTTTGGAGGAATTTTTGAGGAAAAATTTGACCTAAAAGTCATGTTTTGTACAGCTTCTGATAATAAGCAGTGATATTGAGCTGAGAATAACTGAGAAGATGGATTTTATTCTAGTGGAAGTAAGTGTTGGGGTGAATCAAAAGGAGAAGACAAAAGCAGTGAGGCAGTGGAAAAATCCCTTAGAGGTGAGCTCACCAGTGCTGTGATAATGTACAGTCAGTGCCGTGGTACATGTACTGTAAAAAAACATCGTCCTCTTGTGTGTTACACCTTCACATCCAAAGCAAGACTCATACTCCGTGGGTTGGGAGCTTCACAGTTAAGGCACCTTTCTTCATGTGGAAAAGTGGGTCACCATCATGTGTTTCACAAGTATTGTTATCCCACTGGCTAAGGAGGATGCTCCTCTCTCAAGTTTTGTACAGTTGGTAAGCTACCTGTTTGGAAAACTTCTGTGGATCTTTTCTTAGAGGTAAAAAGTCCCAAGTATTGTTAAAAAATCTACTAAATTCATCAACAGTTAATCCATGCTAATTTACAAACTATGCATAACAATAATAATAATAATAGTAATTCATTTTGGAAGCCCTGAGTTATTTTCTTTTAAGATTTTTTCAACTTCATGATCAGTATACATTCATTAATTCCCTTCCTATTCAGACCATATGGCTGTGTTATTTATTTGGTTGCTTTGTATTCAGAACTGGTAATATAATCTTAGTGAGAAGAACACATTTCTAAAAACATGTTAAATTCTGTAATTATATGTGACAAACTTTATCCACTTGTGATACCATTTCATACTGTTACTGCTTTTATTAATTGAAAATTAGAATATATTAATGTTATTTATAGGTTGAACAGTTATGCAGACACAAGCATAAAGATTAGAAATTCAAATTGTGCATATGTACACAGATATGTGTCTTGCATTAAGGGGAGGGAAACTGCTTTATAGATTTTCAGAGGCATCTCCAATTTAAC
Organism: Sylvia atricapilla; assembly: GCF_009819655.1. Classification (NCBI taxonomy): domain Eukaryota; kingdom Metazoa; phylum Chordata; class Aves; order Passeriformes; family Sylviidae; genus Sylvia; species Sylvia atricapilla. The sequence continues at coordinate 62,371,077 of NC_089142.1, forward strand.
AAATCCTTGTGCTTAGGTGTCTGTCTCTTAACTCCCATTGAGAAGATTACCTCTTGGCAGATTTCTGAAAGCTTTTCAACAAGCTTCAGGGGCTGTTGTGAGTTGCATATGAAAAATTAAGCAACTGGAGATCCATTTAAATGGAACATTGTAAAAAACAATTTCTCATCAAATCAGTTTTATGTATAAAGCCATGAAATGTTTTTTCCCTTCTCTGGATCTGACAAAACTTCCTGCTGTGTCTAGACTCAACAAATGTTTTTTTTCGCCACCCCCCCCGCCATAATTTATTAAAGTTACTTGAAGCATCTCAACTCTGTTCATTTCTGCTATTCTTTTTCTTCTCTTCGCTCCATGAGAATATAGACCAAAAGGATTTCTTCAGACACTGTTCATATCTAAAAAACAGAGGGTCAAATAATGAAGAAAAAGATACCTGGCCTTGTTATTCAGGAAGTCAAGCATGCTGAATGTAAACATAGATATAAAAATTTACCAGGAGGAATGCCTACTGGACCCCAAAGATTCTGTAAGGGGCACATGCAGTAAAACTCTTGAGTAAAGAATTTGGTTGACTCTCTACCTACTCTGGCACACAAATAGTCTCACCTACAGTGTGTTGTGAAAGACTTACAATAAACTGCAGTCTCAATGACTTAATAACAAATGTTAGTTAAACCTACTGTTAAAAAGACTCCAAACCCCACAAAGATTCTAAGATGTTTTGGACAAGCTTTCCTGCAATATTTTTCCTGAATATTCAAGTTGGTGTATCTGTAAGAAATGCCTGGTTACAACAATGAAGAATGTGTTCTCTGCTTTTGTAGAATTTTCCCTTTGTAAATGCACTTTAAAAGAAAAATAGCAATTAAAATTTAAAGAGTTCCTTGTTTTCTGAATTCTGAAATGATACATTAAAATGTTTAGTAGGTGCAGTTCATTATTGAAAAAGCATGCAATTATTTTGCTCTTTAATAAAACATACACTGAAATATGGTGGAATTGAATAAATAAAATAAAGCACCCAGGGATTGCTACCATAATTACAAAGTAAGTAGACATTTGATTATATTGCTTTAGAAGTGAAGGGAATTGCAATTGCTGATATTTCTCAATAATTACAAGTCCTGAAGATATTTTTTTCCCTAAAAAGGAGGACTAAACAAATCCTGTGAGTCAATACATTTGCATAATATCTTTCAAAGTTTAGCATTTAGAAACTCTCAGGAAAAACTGTTGGTTAAATGAGAATGATTGATCAAACAAACTTAATTTTTAATGACAATCTATTCTAGAATGTAATCTGAAAACTCATTTGATAATTTGAGAAATCATTTGAAGTTATTTATTGAAATTACTTTGTTATCTTTTGGTTCTAAATCCAGAAAGTCCTACTTTGATTTATATTTGTTCAGTCCCTATTGGGGACTACACTAGGTAGCGGTGCTAGGTTTTAATTCAGACAATAATTTTCAAGGAAGAAATGGTAAAATACCACGGGTGAAAATGAAATTAATTTTCAGCCTTAAGAATTTTTTATAAGGCACCCATTTACAATTAGTCAATTTCTAAATGAAATTAAACTTAAGTAGAAACATAAAATCTATTTTATACAAAAATTTAATACTAATAATGATATGTACAATAAAACTTCTGGATTCAGTTTTCGCATGTTGTTTGGATAACTATTTAATTAGTCTAATTAAATTTACTTAATCTTAAATTAAATTTACTTCTAGTTTATCTTAAGAGTAATCACATTAAGCATCTAGTAAGCAATACTTATGCAAAAGATTTAAAGGCTTTGGGACAAAAAGTGTCTTTTATACACCCGAATGACCATGTATTTCTGTAAGTAAAGGAAATGTTAAAGAAAACTTTTGTTACGCTTTTCAGTTATTGGATTTTCTCTACTGTTTTTCCAATCTGTGGCCAAGAGCACTTTTCCAGGATTACAAAAAACGTACAGTGTAATCCAAAATGCGGAATTGGCAGCAGAATGCAGAAAGATTCAAATACTGAACTCACACAGAGGGATTGCAAAATTTAGCAGACTTTTTCAGGATATGCAAGACAACATATTAACCAAAGAAATAATATATAAATCATAGGATCATATCACAGAATAAAGATTCCCTCTTTGAGCTGAAGTAGAGCTTACTAACAGCTACCTGTCAGAGGGAGCAAACTGACTCACTCCTCATTGCTAACCTTTTCCTTTTGGATGAACAGACAAAAAAATTCAACAATTTTACAACAGAATATTAAGAGGCAATTGAAAGTAATTTCCAAGTAAAATAATAGCAAAGCTCATTGACATATACCATCAAAGTTAGGTTCTTTGTCACTAGAAATGAACTTTGTAACAATATTCTGAAATAGCAGTAATTTGTATTGCAGATATCCTCCACATGTATGATGCATGTACACTGTGCACGTATGCACACACAACATTTACATGAATGCACACACAGAAAATATGTGCCCAATTGTGCATTTACTTATGTTTACACATATGTATACAGGCAAAGCAATACTTTTTTCCCTCAGTAGTATCCTGGACCATATGGGTATGTATGCGCTGACATATATATGTATATGCTTACATACATGCATGTATGCATAGACACACATGTAGATACAAAAACTATAGGCTATTACTGATAGCTGGATACTTTATTAAAACTTTCTTACTACTTTGCTACTACTAAACTTAGCTTTATTACTCCTAAATCTGACTACTTCTAAGTCTTGATCTTAAACTAGTCTGGTTGTTAATATACTCTAATATAGTGTGTACTCTGTAGAATGTTTGTTGATTAGATATTTAGGAGGGAAAATAGATGATCTTGCTGCTTGATTTCTAGAAGTTGTCAGTGGACATGGCAGTTTCAATTAAATTTTCTGCATGTGGCCAAGCTAACTAAATGCACAAAACTTCTGGTTTCTCAGACTTTCATAGTCAGCTCTGAAAACATTCCCCAGTGTGAACAGGAATCACTTGCTTGTAACACCCAGAGAGAACACAGAGCAGGGAGTAATCAAAAAATCCAGTTCTGACAGCTTTGCAACACAATCCCAAAGAAACTCTGTTCTGAAGGCTAGAAAATTGCATGGGGATGGTGGAAATGCAAAGATGAGACGGTAAGCAGACATCTGGTTGCTTCACAGGCTTCAGCTGTTCACGTGGTGCTTTGGAAGACGGGAGTTATCCATTTGCCTGGTGGACAGGAGCACATGTGGACCTGCCCACGCTCAGCCCATTCAAACCTTGAGGAGGTGTTATGCTGAGCATGTCCATGCTCTCAACAGCAATCTGGGAGGATTTCTAGGGGATTTCTTAAAAGTAAAAAAAGTGGGTTGGCTGTAGATGGTGACTTGTTAAATCAGCTGACATAAGAATAACAGCAAAAATGTTTTGCTTTATGGGTTGTTTTATTTTTCGTTGGGAAAACTGGAGGGCAAAGGAGAAGTACAGTCCTGACGGAGAAAGAAATGGAAGCCACTGTTTGGATAAGGAAGGTTTGAAGCAACATTTCCCAGTAATTCATAGTCTCAATATCCCATAAACCAAATCTTATGTGATGTTACCCCAGGAAAATATTTATACTATTTCAAAACTTTCTCTGAGAAGGATACAAATACCAGCTGCATTCTATTTCTATTTTTCCTTCTTTCTTGTTTTCTATCTATATTCCTTGTTTTAGCTGAACTGTTTAAAATGCCTCTTATCAAGCTCTGGAAATTTTCTTATTCTAATTTAAAGGCAGTCACAAGGATTTGGATTTTTGCCTCTTGAATTCGACTTCCATTAGATTTGCATATATTATTTTTGATGTTTAGGGAAAATATGCAGTGATTTCCTCACTGTTTCTAGTCACAGAAAGATTTCTCATGTCCCTTCTGTAATTACATAGAGGTAACAGGATATTTGGAGATCACTGAGTCAAAAATTCATTAAAACCTCCCTGAATATTTTAAATTTTTCTTTAAAGTTTGGATTAATTGGCTTTAAAACTATTTTAGGACATCTAAACCTTTACTGGGGAGCACAAACTACAGATACAGACCAACCTAACCTGTTACACAGTAGGATTAGTAAAGAAAAATACAAGTACATTTTACATTGTAGGGATTACCCACTGAATCCTACAGTGTGACAAAACCAGAAGTCTTTTTCCCAGTATAAATTGATAATTTTTTTATGTCTTATGGGTGTCAGAATAAGAGTGAATGAAACCTGATGAAAAATTGTAGTTTGAGAGAGTATCTTGGCGGTTATTACATCAGATCCTTTTCCAAGACACAGTAATTCTTTGGATTTCTGAAGTGAAGACTGAAACAGGCAGAGGACTTCTAGCTGCGCACTTTCTTCTTCTTTTGAAATAGAAGAAAGAGCTCAGTATACCTTCATCTATGTTTCAGAACTAGGCTCATTTCTGATTTTTGCACACTACATAAATTATTTCTGGAATCCATTGTTAACATCTATTCCTGAGATCAGCTCCTTAGTCTGCATAAGAAGGAATCTAACAGTTCTATACACAAGTAAGCACGCAGTCTTGTGTAAAGAATGTGGAACTTTAAAGTAATGATACTCCTTTAGTTTGGGGCATAAGAATATAGCAGAAATTATTGAGAGAGGAAAGGAAATTTTCCCTTTGGGCAGGCTATTCCACTATGAGATTTCCTGTATCTTTCTTTCACTTGAACATCTGCTGTACTAGATAATAATTTTTATGGCTCCCAGTGTGAATCATTCATTACTCACCGTGGCAGACATAATTTATATAACACAGTCCATAATCACATTTTTCACATCATTCCTTTGAGGTCATGCATATTTACATGTCAGGCCCAGTGCTAGTGAATGAACACCTCAAATGTAATTTCTCAGCCGCCACATCTAGCTTCCTGTTGGTGTCAGGCTGGTTAAAATCCCCTGAGTCACACTTGTCACTGATATATACGTGCCAGAAAAACTACAAGGGCAAAAGGCCTTTCTGCTCCAATTTCATTTATTTACAGGAAGTGGAGAGATACTTTTGCCCGTAGAATGTAATATAGCCACCAACTTTCAGCTCATGAACCCAAGGTATTGTGGCATTACTCACTTCCACCAATTCTTCCAGCTTTTAACTATGGTTTATATAGTGATCAATAGGCAACCAAAGTTTCCTGAAGGAGTTTCTCCTCTATCATCCATTTATGAGCAAATAATTTGGCACAGAGGGAACAGATCAGTGTATCAAAGCAGTCAGTGTTTGTGTCCTTACACCAAAGCAGAATATTTTTTGGCAAGTTTGTCTTCTGCGTACGTTTGGTGTGGTCCCTTGGACTAAACATTCCTGGCAGGTGTGTAGTTTGAAGTCAGTCATGGCAGCACCATCAAGAGCTGGAGGAAAGGGTTCTACTACCTTAGAATGCATTTGAGCTATAAGCTAATATTGTTCTTAGTTCTGTGTATCTTGGATATTTTTTGATGTATACTGAGGGGCTTACTCCACTCCCAAATCTAAACTAAAAAAGACTCTGGTAACCATAGGTAAATCAGAAACAAGAACAGAAATAAGGTTTCCACACATTTTAAGCTAAATCTTAACTGTGTTGCTTGACTTTGATGCACAGAAGTAATTGATCTTGTCTACTTGTGTGAGCACTGGTGTGACTGTTTTCTTGGGAGGCACTCATCCTCCTGGAGCAGTGAGACATCAGGCTCTTTAGTGAGAATGAAATCAGGGTACATGAGCAATCCCAGATGTATGACTTTCAAGAGTCTGCAAATGTCATTCATTTCCCAAGTTATTGTATTTCAAACTGGGATTATCTTTTGGATCATAAAGTGTCTAACAAAACGCTGCTAACACAAATGCAGAGACCAGATGGATGGTTTTTATGCAGTTTATGATACAGCAGCTGTAAAAGTGGAGGGACTGTTAAATCTCACAAGCCTTTGTTCTGGCACACTGTAGCTGAGCCTGCTGGACCCACTCATATCTAAGGGGTATTTGGAAGAGGTAAGCTATGAGACTTGACAGCATCTTCATTGAGAAGTCAACTGGTAAAATTCATAACATGGTTAGTGTGAAAATCTTATCCTCTCCCTGCTTTTTTATAAAGTGATGGCACTGCCCTGAGTCCTGGCTGATTAAGGCCATCCTTTGTGCAGGAAGTCTGGAGACAAGCACAGATCTTTTGCAAAGGAGCCTTATAAGTTGAAATTTTTACATATATTAATCCATTAGTTTTGTTTTATCTCAGGCATAATTGTGGAGAGGATCAGCACATCTAGATCTCTTGATCTCTCTATGTGGATTACAGATTTTGGACTCTTCCCCACTGAAGATATTCAGGAACTGTCTGGATGCAGTCCTGTAAAATGTGTTCTTTGATGACCCTGCTTAAACGGGGAGGTTGGATCAATGATCCCACTGTGGTTCTGTTTGACCTTACACATCAGCCTTGATTTAAACTATGTATGGCAAACTGGACTGTATCAAGAGAGGGTATTAATTATAATTTATATTATACATATGATACATATCGTATATATTATACATATTATTATTTTTATTAATAATAATAATAATATTCACAAACTTTCTATTGAAGTAATAACTTTATTTAATATATAGCAGTGATATATATATATTGAAAATAATGCAGCCCAATATCCTCAGATTGGCTCAATAATCTTTATTCCTGCATGATATACCATGCTCCAAATCTAGAAACAAGAGTGGGAAAGAAAGTAGAGATCTTAATGTTAAACCTCTACTAAAACGAAGAACTTGTAAGGGACCATCACCTGCAAGATTCATGAAGGTCAATGTTTTCTTCATAATTTCTGGGAGATGCTTTCAAATAAAAAATAATGTCTACTGAGTACTGAAAAGCACCTGAAATGATACCTGTGAGGAGTCTGACTTACTCCATTCATGGCAGTATATTTCTGCTGTTGTTTCAGTGCCTACATGACAGACCACATACTACTGACTTATTTCCGGTGCATCAAATATATTTTGTCCTGGGTCTTAGTGCTTCCTTACGTGACTTCAGGACATGACTAGTGGATACTCTCATGCTGACTCCTCAAAATGTGATTTTCAATATGAGAACTTGAATGTCATCCCAGCTTGGAGCTAGGTTTCCTGTCCTGAAAATAAATAGTCAACTAATCCCCTGCCCCGATAGCCCATCTATTTGTCAATTTATTCCTTTTTTAGTAGTCAAAAATTTTTTATGAATTAAAAATGTTCTTGCAAATATTATGAAAATATGTAAAATATTTATAAGAAGCTTACGTTTTCATTCTATCAATGTGTATACACATATTTTTGCACCTATTGGCACAGGAAATAGGTTTTAAAATAATTTGTAGATCCCTCATGTTTGAAAATTGGAAGACACTGAAGACTTTTTTTTCAGTATGTCTGAAAAGATTCTGTTGCTGTCATCTTACTAAGTGCATTTGATATCTTTTGTGATACAGGGTGAGTCTGAACTTCACAAAATTTGTCTTATTATAATCCATCACCACTCAAATAATACTGGAGGCAAGAGAACACAAGATGCATCTTAAGTGTGATTACACTGAAAAAAAATGAGGCTGTGGATTTCTGTGCAGCCTTTGTCAACAGTTTTTATGAAATGCTTATTTTCCAGGCAGAAATATGGTTCTGTTTTTAGTCATCTTCCTTTTTACTATTAATAAAGTGGAACAGAGAAAATGAATCACCATATAAATTATTTGAGAGCTAAACTGAAACACAATTGGTTAGGATTTTGCATGCAAATAATCCTCTATGCAGCTGTAATAATAATGCATTTTTTATCAATTCAAACTCACTCATAAGAGAGTAGTGCCTATATCATATCACTTAAAGACTAATATGTACTTTGTCCCAAATGCTTTTCACCAAAATAAAATCCAATAATCAAGCACCTAATTTCCTACCTCTTTTTACATATATATTTTACATAATATTTTATATCCAAATTCTTTCTGGATTCTTTTTCAAATGCACCATGTTTTTCCAACAGATTTATTGTATCGGTCATTTTCAAACTGATTAAAACTCATCTAAAAATACTTGGTTGTAAATTTTGTAATACATCTCTCAGAGATGAGACAGTTTGTATGTTAAGGTTTTGATACAAGGTATTTTGAGAAGGCTTTTGCTGGCAAAGTGGGCTGCAGCTTCTCACTTTGGGATGTGTGATGCCACTTTTGAACAGCCTCGGTTTAGGTGGCAGGACATTCAGTTGAGCATGGTCTTTCAACCAGTGCCAGGCTGCCACAGACAGTTGTGAGCTTTGGGTGGAGGTTTGAGACTTAGGCAGAATGTGAGGAGAGCAGAATGGTGAAATTGTCCTCAAGCCTCATGCTGGGACCTAGTCACAGTCACTTGCCACCGTGGGAACTGAGAAGGCGTGCTGTGGGAAATTTGCACTGTGGATGAATTACTGAGTCTGAGACATACCCATAATGTCAAGCTGTATGAATATCTCTGAACAGTCTCTGAATTTCAGGGTGACCTGAGACATAGCACCTGGATTTCATTTTGTAGAGAGCCTAGTCATGTAGGAAGGACTCAAAACATTATCTAACTTGTGCTGGTCACGTGATGTTACCATAATAATGAATTAAATAAATGAAGGCTATAGACCAGAACACTGCTGAGGCCTACCTACACACTGGGTAAATAATTTTTAACCTTTAAAACTCATAAGATCTGTGAGGTTTCCTCATTTCAGTAGAATTAAGGCAGCAACATCACAAGTATCCATAAGTGCCTGTGAACACCCAGTTCAATCATTAATTAAACTGGCATCAGGAGTACCTCCAGTCCCCACTATCACAACGCATGACAATCTGGAACTCCCTGTCTGGGACATTTCTGTCACTATACCTGTTTGCAGCAGTAATGCTAAAGTCACTGCACCCAAACCAGCCACCAATTATGCTGGGTGTTGTAAGTGAATGACAATAGAAGATAACCCTTGCTCTGAAGAGTATGTGCTCTGAAGAGAAGTGGGCAGAAAAGGGAGAGAAAAGACAGGATCCAAGCGTCATCGTTCCCATTTTACAAAAGCAAAATTGCAATGTAATAGGTTAGGTAAACAAAAAGCTGCTGTAGATCTGGGATTGGAAGATGGATGGGATAAATCTTCTATTATAACTTAGTAGTTTTGATTCCTGCATCCCAACAATTCCATTTTAAGTTACCCTCTCTAGGATTCTGTGAGATGAATTGCAAAACAAAAAGCAACTCATGTTTTTCTGACTGTATATTCACTCTGTCGCTTTCCAGCTGCCCAATTGCCTATTTTCTGTATAGATGAACTCTTAGTTACTATCAAGATTTCCATGTTGTTTGATTTTGCTTGAGTTAACAAATACCCTATTTGCTCTAAAGAAATACCGTAAGTATAAAATATTATAAATTTTAACATTGAGAAGGACATGAAAAAAAATTACTTTCATTATCATAAGAAGTACTATTTGAGATGATTATAGACACCTGTGAAATACCTTTCTTATGTTTGCTTTTTCATCCAAATCTATTTCCAATTTAGATTCTCTTGGCATTGACAATTTTGCCTTTTCTTTATTTGTTTTGTGCTTTCACAGTAACGGGTGTGTAATAAAGGCTTCTCTGATTTTAGATGAAATAGAAGTATATGTTTCTAGATAAAAGCTTTATACATGAGGACAATGCTGGACTGATACCTATTTAAAGGAAGCCTCCCTTGAGCCACTGATGTGACTGAAATTATGTCACCACGAGAGGTATCTTGCAGCCTTAGTTTTCTCTACATTCTGATGATGATATGGCCTCAAAGAAAACACACCTTTTAAGTGACCTGCATGCAGTCTTTTTTTTTTTTTTTCTTTTTTCACCAGGTACAGAAAGCTTTACCTTTTTTTAAAGAAGTTTTCAATGAGAATACAAGAAAAAAAAATCCCAAGTTCATGCCTCTGAGAAGGACAGCACTGGCAATATATAGCTTCATCTCAAATACTACTGGTATTCCCTGGGAAACCAAATGAGGATCCAGTGATGGTACTAACTTCCCTGGCTTACTCTAAACAGCTTGGCAAGACAGGAGAATTTGTATTTCTATAAAAATCGGGTAAAACCAAACCAAATTGAGCACTTTTTTTTCACTTTCTTAAGAGCAGTATTAATATCTTGCGTTATGTTAGCCTGAGTTGCAAAAACCTTTCCTAAAGAAAATCAACTAGGACCCTCCAATTGCCTTTGCAATACTTGGAATTACCTCTTTGATAAAAGGACAAGAAACAATTAACTACACTTAAGCATACTGATTTTATTTTATCCATTCCTTGAAACAGACACAAAAAGTACCAACATATGGCTTTGAAATTCAGAGAATATAATTCTATACAAGCTTTCACTGAGTTTCAGCTACAAAGCAAATGCAACAAAGAAAAAAAATGCCACATCAAATTCAGCCCCTCCTTTTTTTTTTTTTTTTTTTTTTTAACCTGACTATTTTTAACCTCTACCTCCACTGTTTTTCTCATACTCCATCCTTTCCTTTTTTGTGTGCTGTTTTCTTTTGATGTTTGTGCTTTCAGGAAAGTGAAGAGGGTATGTTCCAAATAATCTCAGGGATCTTTTGGTAATAAAGTAACCTGGAACATTTTTGATGCAGAGGGTTTCTCTTGGAAATTCTGCAGTGAATGAATCTCTCCATTGTCACAGTTTCTTTGGTGGTTCTTTACAGACAAGCATAGTTTTCTTCTGTTTTTGGGGATATTTTCAAACCAGTCCTGTGCTTTGCTACTCAGACTAGTAATTGCCCATGAACACTGATTTATCGTACTGTGCAATACCATGGATCCAGTAATATCATGTATTGAGAGCCCTACCTTTTCTTTTAAGTGTTTAATTCAGTATTACTTTCTGGCATCTTCTTTTATGTATGTAACAAAGCTATTTTCAGAATTCTTGCAGTATTAGTCTCAGTTTATTTGCCTCCAGTTGTCACATAATCTGTTTGTATCGTCACCTCTAACATATTATTGACACGAAGCTGAAGTACATTAGGAAAAGTCTGTTATTCGTTTGTGCAATGGGGGAAGTTGATCAAAAACTCATGGTAGGCAATAAATGACATGCTTAAGGCAATGACTGTTATTTCTAACTCCCAAAATAGATACTAAACTTCGGAATGATGGTTTCCAGTATCTCTAGTTAAGCCACCACAGTATTTCAGAGAACACCGAAATACTTAATCTTCCTAGTTTTTAGAATTAAAATATCCCACATCTGTGAGGGCTTTCTGTTTGACATCCCTGAAGGCTCCTCTTCACAGATAGCACTGACTCACTGTCAGTTTTTCATTCTCAGCTCCACTAAGATCTGGATGAGCTGACTCTCTACAGTTAGTTGTTCCAGCTTCCCAGATGTAGTAGAAATATACCAGTTCTATTAGTAGAGCACTTGATACTGATGTGGAATGTATGGATAACTCTCCTCAGTGTAAGTGCCAGGCTATGGGAGACAATTTTAGGCTGGGGAATAGGTGCTGAGAGCTGGTAAAGTCATCTTGATGTTTGACCATGTATTTTGCACATCCTTTGGTGTCTTCATCTGGGAAAATGTTCTGGGATGGAAGTTCCAAGTGATGCAGGAGATGCCAGCATGAGGCAGTCTGGTCTGAACACTGTTCTGGTATGAAGCTGATGCTGCTGTACGTATATTTCTACATATATATATGCATGTACATGTATGTATGCACACAGGTATGGACATACATTTGTAAAAGGCAGGAGAATCAGAGAAAGAAAACAGATTATAAAGGAAGCAGGTCTCTGTTAGGCTATGTCTTCAGACAATTATTAAATAACCATCTGAAATGGGCCAAATATGAAATGAGGCTTCACTTCCCTTACTTGCAGTAAGAAGAAAATAACATTTTTACCGAGATGATTCTTATTTGATCAGAATTTTGCTTAGAAAAACTACCCACAACTGTCTCAACTGTGTCTGAAAGGTTTAGCATTTCTGATTTTAAAAGTTCAAAAATTAAGTTGTAAGTATCCACTTTAGGTATTTATGTCTTCAGGGTGGTTGAAATATTAATTCTCACGACTTCATGGCTGCACATGCCAGCTTACATCACCTGGTATTGTGCTTTTAGTTTTCATTTTCACATTTCCCAATAAAGGCAGGGATTTGTTTCTTTTGAGTTCCCCCACATTTTCCATTTTCAAGGAGCAGAAACACAACACAGTGTCCCTCTGTATAAATCTAGCATGCTAAAATTGATTTTACATCTAGCTCAGATCTCTTCTCAAAGAAATTATCTTGTTCCCACTTGGTTCCATTTTCAGCCATGCAGAATGTTGTGCTTATGTATACAACTTTCTCGTAAACATTATCCTCTGAATCATGGATGTGGGGAATATTACTGACACAGTTCTTGCTTTCATTTTCATATGAAATTACTCCATTATATGTTATTTTGTTTGAAAGTCATTGTTTTAATCAACTTTGGCAGAGGAACCCTGCCTTCAACTATGCACTGCATATAGTTAAGAGTGGGTCTGCTTCCAAATGAAATTTAATCTGATTACTAAACAGAGGCTGAGTTCCTGAAACATGTCTACTATTCCTCTGAGTCCTAATTCTTTTTGAAATTACTAAGGGTCCTTCCACGTGATGTGTCTGTTTTTCCACTTACACTTTCTTGACGTAGAAAGTTGTCCTTGTGCATCTGTACCCTGAGGATGGTTATGGTAGGTGTCTGTTCCGAGTCAGTATGACAGATTCAATGAGTGAGTAATGATTTGACTCAGTCTGTCAGATCTTGGGAGAAAAAGCAAATGCACATGAGCAGAGAGACCTGTTTTAGAAAACAGCAAATTGAGGAAAATCCAGACACCAGTGTAAAGCATTTTTGTATTCACATCTCCACATGTCCTGTTGTTTAATATGCCCACACAGTCTGATGGCTGTGATGTTGAGTAGCAAGAGACCAAATTACTAATATCTTAGCAAGTTTTAAATTAATTAGTCATTTTCAATGTGAATGGATTTTTCATCTGGAAATATTTTAAATCACTTATTAAAGCATGAAGAAAAAAATCTTGGAAGATTAGATTTGGGAAAACATAACATGTATACTTTTTTTCTCATATGCATATGATTAGACCTGTTCTCCCAGTTCTCCAGCACAAAACCAGTGTTTATACCTAGAGAACAATAACTCTGTTTCAGTCAAAAAACATTTGAGGTTTTCCATTTCTCTGCTCATGCCTTTCCTTTGGGATGGCAGAATTTAAGCCTAGGGTTGCAAACCAGGGCTTCTTCTGCTCCAGCAAAGGGCTAATCCCCAGCTCACACAGAGTCAGGAAATGATAAATATTCATACTCTTGCTTGAACCTTTGTTCCTGAATAGGGAAAACCAGACTAAATGAAAGCAACAATTGCATGGGAGGTTTGTTTGTTCCAACAATTCTACATTCTGCAAACTACAGTTAATTAATGTATTGTGAACCAGTCATCTTGCTGGTCAGCATTTCCAAAATGCTGGTTGATATGCCTACTGGCATTTCACAAAGGTGAAACATTTTCATGGGAGCATTATGCTGATAAAAGAAAGTGGGATAACTTTTTCTAGGAATATGTAAGATACAACAGGCAATATACAGGTCAGTATAAATTAGCATTGGGTTAATACCAGCTTTGCCCCTCTATGCAGTTTTTGCAAAGATATACTAAATGATTTTCAGATGAGTGAGTAGTGATACTGACTCATTCTAAGGAATATTATTTTCTTGGGTGTTCTTATCAAGTAACAAGTCTTTAAAAGTTCCCTTGGGAATGGGTGAAAAGTGGAAAAATTAGAAGCAAACTTCTAATCTCATTAGAAAGTCTTTGCACACACAGCAGTGAAATTACTTGCAGTTGTCTTGAAGAAAATTTAAAAGACTCTCCTTATTAAAATTATTTTTAAATTACTTTTAACATTTTAAATGACACACAGGTTCCTTTTTAAATTTACCTTTCGTTTAAAATTCAATTTAATAATGGGAAGATCAGTCATACTAGGAAAAGAAATTAAATGAGACATAACAAAAAGTCAAATTTCCAAACTTTTAATATATTTCCTCTTAGAAAAGGTATAGGCTGAAGAAATAATAAATTTGACTAACCTCCATTAGGTGGATCTGTGATTAAATCATGCAGCAAAATAAATTTCCATGGTTGTGGGAAATTATGGTCATTTTGGCAGATGTTCTGGAAACTGAATTCAATTTTGTTGTTTGATTTTTGCCGTTATAAGATTTCACAAAAGTGTTATTTAAATACACAGAAACAGTTTTACTATTTTGATGAATAGTCAAACACAGTTTTGCTCAGTCTGCTCTTTGCAGAAATAACAACACAGCATAATTCAGTCCACTTTTTCATTTATTTTATTTTCTAGTGCACAGATAGCTGACAAAATGCTGCAAGTGATCTAATTCATTAAGAAACTGAAGGAAACATCTCAGCTGCTTTAAATGTTCATATTATGGTTTACATCATTATTAGAATGACCAGAAATTGCAGCACTTCAAGCTAAAATAAAGATGACATCATGTTACTGCAATGTAACAAAGCATGTCACTAATTCATGTAGGCAACTCATATTTTGAGATTATCACAGGGAACTAAATTGTTGTTTCATTTTATCATTAATGACTCAAACCAGCTATGATTTGATGAAGTACAGAACCTTTAAAAATCCCTGTATCTCAAGAGCATTAGGACCACAAGAGTGAGTGATATGTCTCTGACAGAAAGTGGGTGATTGGACAGACGCCTGACCTGCACACAGACACTGCAGTGGGCTTTTTGAACAGTGGTATTAAGTCAACACATTTGGCCTGGAAGATGATTTGGGCACTAAGAGTGTGATTTTTGAACCCAGAACTGGAAATCTGGCTGCAAAAACAGTTACAGAAGACAAATTCTCTGCTCGAAGTCAAATAAAAGCCTCTGAATCCTGAATTGTAGAAACATATTTAAGAACATAAGTGCTGATTGTGTTTGGAAGACTATAAACCTTTAGATTAGTCCAGAAAAATGAATTGGATTATCAGATGAGTTTGTTTCATAAAAATATGTTTGTGGCTGGACACCAACTGCTGCTGTACACATGAATGTATAATACAAATGTTATCATTTTGCCAGAGGGACAAGTGGAATAAGAGGCTAAGGACTGGCCTCTTATATTGTTCACAGGTGCAAGGTAATCAAATATGCATATTGGTTTTTTGGGTTTTGTTTTGTGTGTGTTTTGTGTAATTTTAGAACATTAGGAAGATTGCAAGAAATTTGGATTTATGCCTTGGCATGGCAGGATCAGCAGCCAGGGATACTTGAACATCTTACATGAAAGTCAGGTGATAAAATAATCCTTTTTCAGAGGGACTGAAAGCTACATTTCTTCTTTTCAGTTTTCAAAAATATCTTCTTAGGCTATTCCTATGAGAAAAATGTGAAACTGAAGGACCAGAGATATTAAAACTGGTGAGTTGAAGGCAGAAAGAGGGTTGGTCCACAAATTAAGCCTCCTTGAGGTAGGAATATGCAGCATATCTTTCTGATCTTTTCTGAAAGGATAAGCTTGCCTGGTGGGCTCATTCATACACAAGCAGGTAAGCACAGTCTGGTAGGGTTTTCATCACCATGTCTGTTTATACAGAATGAATTGTATGAAGGTGAATGAAACACACCTTTTGCTTTGGGGCCTACTATCCCTTATGCAATGTATTTTTTCCTTGTCCCACCATATGATTTTAAATGCCATAAACCACATTTTATTAGGATATAAAGAAAATCTGTGGGACAGTTTTTAAGTTTCTAAAGTGATAATGGTTAAGAATCATTGAAAAGTACAATCTGGATTTCTTCAAGTACATCTTGATCTGATCTAAGATGTGTCCTAGGAAGGGCAGTTCTAATGACCTTATAAACAATAAAGCACTCATAAGGCGATATTTTTTTCAAAAATGCCTCCAATTCTGGCCTTTCTAAATTTCTAAACCCCTTATTTATGTGGAGATCCACTGGCGATTTTTGTGTACGTAAGGTATCACTTCAATGATATTAGAACATTAATATAGTAAAGCAGTAATTTAAGGAAACAATTCTCTTGAAAAGATTAAAAAAAGCACCTCTACCTTCTCTGTGGACAGTTCCATTACCCTTCCTCTTTCCCCTTTGCACAGACATATATATGAAAGATTTAGGGGAAAACTGTAGTTGAATGGTTTTCTGACAATTTTTGTTAGTGAACAAGAGAGCTGAAATCTTATTTCAGAGTTTTAAAGTGTTCCTTGGATCTCCTAAAAAAAGTGACTCAACTCCATAATTCTAGACTTGATAAAGATGAGAAATATTGTTCTTTAAAGATTCTAACTTTACAATCCTATATGGCCACAGGCAGGTACAAGTTGTAAAGAAAATTCTTTCAATCTTTAGGCACAGTGTCCCTTATTTTAAGACTATCAAAATAGTCTGGTGTTTTTCCTTTTTTTCCACTGATTTGATGCTCTTGAACCCTAGAACTACTTCAGTGTAGAAGTAGAGATTTCAGCACTGTGGCAACAAAACACAATTACATTATTTTATTTCTGAGGAGAGCAAGAAAACACTTTCTCTGGTTTCAATTTTCTTCTTGGTTAGGGCAAATCACAGATCAAATTATTCTTGATAAGACATGTTATTTTATTTTGATGCATTGAGCTGTTGAGAAACTTCTGCTAACCACAGTATTCATTGACAAATCCATATCAGCTATATTGTATTTTAACACAGACTTTTTGAAATTAGAAACCTTAGAGATGAGAAGGCATTTCCAAGCCAATCCAGATAAAAATCATATTAAAGCAAATGCAGAACTTATTAAAGATCTGTAATTTTGCGTTTTGACAACCTCCTGTGACAGCTGGAGCTTCGGTTAAGAAGTCAAAGGAAAAAATCATGCTAAAGGGTAGACAGACCGTGAGAGTGGATTGGGTGTGAAGAATACGAGATGCATGTTGAGTTTAACAAGGGCTTACATTTGCTATCAACTTCCTTGCTATCACAACACAGACAATGAAATTGGAGACTTCTTAAGTTCAGTTACTTTACAAAGAGAACTTTGGCCTAACTGAGAGGAGACATATGCATAAGAATGACAGTACTTTGCTTTGAAGGAATAGAAAAGGGAATCTAACCACTGTATAAATTGAACAAAGCATATTGTCCGTTTAAATTGAACAGAGTGTTTTTCTTATGCATTGGATTTTTACAGTAAC
This sequence comes from Sylvia atricapilla, assembly GCF_009819655.1. Taxonomy (NCBI): domain Eukaryota; kingdom Metazoa; phylum Chordata; class Aves; order Passeriformes; family Sylviidae; genus Sylvia; species Sylvia atricapilla. Next base: position 62,388,407 of record NC_089142.1, read on the forward strand.
AATATCTGATAGTGTCATACTGTCCATAAAGGCAAAACCTGTTTTATTCATGTTCGGCATTTCAGTTTTATCTGAAGTAATACATGATATTGCATTTAAATACTGTGTGTAGTTTGACCTTTCCTTCATTTGAAGTATAAGAAGGAATTACAACCAGCTTTCTTATATAATGTGTGAACTTTTTTCTTTTGTTAGCTTTGCCTCTCAGGCAGTACAAACTATTACCCTTTTCTCAGAGATATTATATGTAATTGTGAAAGTGTGCTTCATTTTTCTTACCATGAATTCATACAGAAATTCTAATTAATCCTAAGGACAAATACATATTATTGCCATTGCTAACTTATGTAAATTCTTATGTTGGAGGTAAACACTCAGGTACTCTTTATTTCTGGAAGCAGTGCCTGACAGGTCTGGTTTGAACCTTAGTTACTTCTGTGTAACCTACTGACAAAAAAAAACAAACTAGAAAAGGCTCATGCTCCAGCCAAAAGTGAACTGATGAGCAGTAACTGATCTGGAAAGAGATATACAGGACTAATACTTTATGTTTATTAATACTAATGAAAGAGGAATTGTTTTGTTGTGCAAAATTGAGACAAAAGTTCTTTAAGACTTTACAATTATATGTAGTCTACCTATCACATGACTCATCACTTAATGCCTGGTCCTGAATACCATAGAGTTTCTTTTCCACTGATTTTTATTTGAAGATATTCTTAATATATTGCTAGTCAGCCCACTGACATAAACAGAGATAATGAACAAGTTAAGATTTGCAACAAAGCTTTAAGTAGACTTTTACATTCTAAGGATATTGGGATTGATAGCCTCAGTAGAATACTCCAAAGGAAATGATCTCATGCACTATTTGAAAATTTTTTTTTTAAAAATCGAATATTTATCCTCAGGAATATCACCCTGGAAAGAGATTTCTTTCAGATGACAGAAGAATTCTGAATCAAAATCATAACTGACGTCACCTGCTCTTGTTTTCATCTCAGTCATCTGATCCAAGTGGACAGATTTCTGGAGTTTTTATTTAATAGCTTCTTGGAAAAGTTTTTTTCCTCCTATATGCATTTCCTCTTTTTTTTCTACTCTACTGTATTTCAGATTTGATAATTAGTCATGAACAAATTTAGGACATGTGTAAATATATCCTGTTTGTTTTTCTTTTGTCGCAGTAGAAGAGAACATCATGGTAATAAAATATCTCAACCAACAATAACCTTCAAATCCTAGCTACTGCCTATTACAACAAGCCTTACTTTAACCATGTAACACAGACTGTTTTTTCCAAGTAGGCCCCCCTGGGACAACACAGGTCTGTAATTTTAATCTAATAGTTAAGTCAAATGCTTTCTAGCACATGTTCTTTTACTGCTCTCCCTACATAAAGTCAACTGGTCACTGAATTGTCTATTTCTGTACAAAAACGTTTTTAGAGTTGTATATTGTTGAAGCATCAGAGATATGTCTTTTAAAGTAGTTTTAATAGGACTGGAACTGTATTGAATGACATTTGAATATACATCCTTGACTTTGTTGCTCTCAGTATGTTGGTTAGCTTAGTGTTTTGTTGTTGGGGTTTCTTTTTCTTTCCTCTGGACCTTATTTTAGCAGTGACGTGTCTTGGCATTAATTAGAGACATTTGGATAATAGGTATTCCTTTGAGAAGGGAGCAAGTAATCTGATTTACTGAAGGCAAATATGCTAACAGCTGTAGGTCAAACACAATCCTCCAGTCCATACTGCACTTGCGTGTAAAATGAGATGTGCACAGAAGTATCCTGAAAAGTATCACTACGTATAAAGCCATTTACAAGCTTGTGAGACCCATTTATTTTCTAGATATTTCTACTCACTCAACATCTAAAATTTACTTTTGTATAAAGAGGAAGATTTGTGCACGGTGAAGATTGTCTGCAAATTGCTTTTACAGGAAAGTTACCTATGTAAATGCTTTTATCTAAGGTATTTACTCTAAATTACAAAAAATTGTAACATACTCATAAAACTCAAAATTGATATGCAACTTTCGAAGATGAATCAAATGGAAAATTACAGACTGCTGAAGAAAATTTAAAGAACCCAAGAAACCCTCTCCTGTTTTACAGACCTAGTCACTACTGAAACTTTAAGCTACCACCATAGAAAGCCAAACAACTTGCAAGCAGATTTGATTTGCCTGTAAAACTGAAATACAGTATAGCTTTGTGTAAAGGTCAATTGAGATATGTGACCAATTTTTTAAACTACTTCTATCCTTTCAAAGATCCAACATTAAAAAAACCCACTAAACCATTTTACCCAAACCTGGCATGATATATTTCAATGGACTGGGAAAATACAGTGCTATTTTCTAATATCCAGCCATCACTGATGAAGTTAAGGTAAATTAATTTACAATGTCACTGTAAATTTTGACTAATTGCTTGAAAGAATTTTACAGCCAAATTGAAAGCCAATAAGGGAAACTAAATCACTATATCTTGCAAACAACTGCTTTTTCAAACACTAGAAATCTGTAGGACAATCAGAATATTTTCAAGAAAAAGGTATAGCCTTGATAACCTTGCAGATGCATAAGTTTGCTGATGCTCTTGTAGTTTGATGTGGGGAATAACAAAAGTGGTAAGAATATTAAAAATTATGTTAGAACCAAACCAGAATTGTATCCATTAATACAAGAACAATTTCAAGTGCAAACTGAAAACCCCTTTTCAGTGAACAAAAATGAAAAAATCCAAGGATTACTGATTACTGCTATGATTAAAGGTGGACACTGTAATAGCACTGTAAAGTGCTGGAAACATTGTGATCTTAAGAAACATCAGACAAACTATTTCCATAAGAGTGTCATTCATGAAATTGAACATACTGATTGAATGATCAGAAATATCCATTAAAATGCTTAAGGAAGATTTACTTCTTATGTTTATTGACCCCCATCTCCTCCAGTTCTATAGTTCTCTTCAAAGAACTTGAACAGATAATCTTAATCTGGCCATCTTGATTGACTGAGAGTTTCCTCAAGGGGCTACATTAAATTCCATACAACTAGTGATGACCAAAAGTAAATATATGATCCTTCAATTTATGTAAAGAGCTTAGATGGTGTAAAATAATTTGATTTTGACACTTTCGAGTGGAAGGTGTCCTTGGCCATGGCAAGGGTGCTGGAACTAGGTGATTCTCTAAGTTCCTTTCCAACTCAAACCATTCCATCATTTATGTTATTTATATGGTCTCATGGAATAATTTTATTAGATTCCATGTCTTGATTTTATTGACCAGACTTTAGGCTTTGATTTGGAGGAAAAACCCAAACATCATCTGAACAATCTTGCCCCCATGATCTAGATAAAATCATGCACAGTAACAGATATGGAGTAAATAATTTGGTTTTTTTTCATTAATTAGTAAATTATTATGTGAGTTGATTGCGACAGTAAAAGTCTAATGTGGTCTGTCAAGGGCTTCCATCTCTCCAAATTTTATAGAGCTGAGCTGATTGAAAACCATGCCTGGAATTAAAGTGTTGAAGATTAAATGCCATTTCTGCCTGGAAGGGGAAATATAAGAGAGTGGATGTACCATTATACTTGAATGATAAAAAGAATGGCAAAGAAAGGGGGAAAAAAACCCCAAAAGGATGGAATAAAAAGGATCTGTTGGGAGCAAAAACATTTAGAGAATGAAAAGCTGGCCTTCCCATGAGCCTTAGTTTTAGTTCCATATGTCTTCTGTAGGTGGATAAAGTGTAGTGGATAATTAAATCTATGAGATCAGAGACAGTGTTATTCTGTGACATATTCACTTCCCAGATATATCTTGATAAATGAATGAGAACAGAAGTGCTGATGGACAGTTATTCTCAGATATGTAGGTTTTCTGTATCAAATAGCCCCCAAATCGGTCAGAACAAATGACAATATTTGTACTCTAGCTTTGAAAGAATGAAGAAATTACAGAAAACTGATGATATAAAATAACCTTGGAAAAAACCCTTACAAGAAGGTTTATTTTAAGTAAAACAGCAAGCATAACTAGATTTTTAAATAAAGTTTAAATTTTGGAAGAACAACCTGAATAAATTTAAATAACAAGATTGTGAAACCATCTGGATCAAGCAAGGTACCTTGATGGTTGAGTATATAAACATTTGGAAATATGAAAAAACAAAGGTGGAAAACATGCCAGAATACAGGAGAAAAGTTTTCTGAAATCTATTTTCGAAAAAGGGAAATCGTGAGAAACAGTGTCAGCTCTAATATCTCAACAGTTTTGGAAGGAATAAGTAACAGAATTTTATAGACTAGAGCAAGAAGAAAATCATTAGCAGGAAGATCAATCACAGGTGAAGTAAAAAAAAATCTTCTGAAGAGGTTTAGACTACAGCTAAACAAAGTAGAAAAAAGTAAAAATATAAAGTGCTTAAAAGTTAAAGTGGTGGAGAGAACCACCCCCAGGATGGTCTTCAAACTTCATCACCTTGTAGAATGGGAAGATTTTAGCAGAGTAGCTCCTTGTCTTTTCTAACTAATTCTAAGTAAACTGGTCATTAAAAGGGGCTCAGTCTTTTAAAGGGGCTTGGGACATCCCACCTCTCTTAAGGACCACACTCCTTGGAGCAGTATCATCATCTGTCTTCCCATGAAGCTTTATACCTTCTCTCTAATTCTTTATGTCTTCTGTTAGTTTTGAAACTGAGCTAATCTGTGAAGGGAGCTCTGTGTAATTCCATACCTCATCATCTAGACTTTACTCACCTGTCCCTTCTCCTTTGGATTTACAGCCTACAAACTTAGCCTCAGTTTTAATGTGTCAGCATCTGATTTTATGAGAACCCACTAGTTTGTATACAAATAGACACATCACTAACCACCTGTTTTTTACTGCTCGGTGGCATAATGCAGGGGCTGGCAAATTCAAAGTGAAGTACTAGAATGTCTTTCTGATAAAGGCCCACCTAGTCTGATCTTTTGTTGCTCTTTTATCTAGGCGAGATTAGGAAAAGTTGTAGTTTGCATGTCCCTTTGTTGTTTCTCTTGTATGAGTACCTGCCTTCAGTGTTGCCTGTTTTGCATGTTATGACTAGAAGTCTTCATCTATATTTTGCACTTCACTTGGTACAAATTAGGCATAAATTCAGGCAAATGGACAACAGATAGACATTTCTTACTTAAAACTGTAGGAAATGAGACAAGCATCCCACATGGTGCACCTCACTGGCATGTTATTGATGTAACGGGGTAAGTGGATTTACTCAAAAATCCCAGAAGTCACAGGAAACCTGTCACAGCCCTGTAAATTTGGTATAATTTATTACCTTAGCTCTTGTTTCTATGTCTGGTTCTGAAGTTGGCACAGGCATAACTGCCTTAGGTCTGGCTGCACTTTTCACAGAAATGCTGATGGCTGGTAAGTTATCTAAGCAGGCACAAAAGAGACACTGCTTTGCAGAAAGTAGATTCACCTCTTACATTGCTTTATTTTAAAATACTGTTCTTTCCACTGTGCTTTCTTGGCCAGAACAGGAACCTGATGCTCTGAGGTGCTACTGCTTCTGCCTATATCTACTTCTTCTCTGAGGGCAGCTGCTTAATTATTGGCCAACCCCTCTGTTTTACTATCAAGTGCAGTGCTAATTATTTTCAATTCTCTTAATCCCTTCACTCAAAATGCTTGCTGCTAGAATCAGTGAATAGCTGATGGGGGTCAACCAACTAATTTTTGTTTGTTTAATTATTTATTGATTGAAAATAGATGGGAAAGGATGATTTGCTCACAGTGTAATCACACACACAAACACACTAATTGGGGCCTAGTGATTTCTCCCACTGCCATCCAGACGACATCCAGGTTTCTGCTCTCACTCACAGCTCCTTTCCTGTTATGGGGAAATATGGGGTAAGAACTGAAAACAGTGCAGAAGCACAGATGGCCAGAGGGTCACAGCAGCAGCATGGTATCTGGAGTGGCAGGCAAAGCTGGTGAAAACGGAGGGAGGGCATTGTTCTTTCTTCCAGCAGTACTGGAAGGGTGCTGTGAGCTTTTCCAGGACAAACCACAGAGCGCTGGGAAAGGTGAGTCCCTACTGGTCAGCAAAACATATTGCACAGCCTCTCTTGTAGCATGAATTGAAAAATTGAGAGAGATACAGAGTTTTAAGCATTTTTTTCTAACCAGAGAAACATTGGGAGCATTAGATATAACAAGTGTGTCTTCTCTAACTAAAAACTCTTTTCAAAAACTATTTCACTTGCAGATACTATTAAAGAGTGTGAAAGTGTTTAGTCCTTCCAGCCTATTCTGTCTCTAACTTTCTCAGAAAATTGTGTGGATAATTAAAATTCAGTTAAGTATGGGAGATTAAATAATTGAAATTTCGTTACAAACATATACAGAGATAGACCCAAGCCACTGAGAATTTCTCAGGGGGCTTTTCAGCTTTTCAAAAAAAGACTTTTTTACAGTCAGTGTTATTTTAGCTAGCACTTTTCAGCCTTTCAAATGAATTTTTTTAGTTTGGGTTATATTTTTATAGAATGACTCATAAATCCCCCTTCCCACTGGAGCCTTGATCAAGCAGCTTATTAAAGGGAAAATTTCAGTTCAGAATTAATGTGTATAGATGCGCATATCAGGGGGAGAAATGTTTTAGACAGAACAAAATTTCACACTCACATCGGTTCTCATGGCAAAGGATTAGTGCGCAGAATGCCATTATGTCCAGTCTCTTTTCCAAGGAGAAAATGCTGTCCTCGTCCTTTGGGTGATTGTATTAAAGCAAAAACCATAAATCAACCCTCCACCTTCCCTTCCTGGCCAAAGTGGCAGAGGCTACTGAACTTTGCAGTGCTACTGATCTTTGCAGTGCTAAGTGCTTGTCTTCCACAGTAGATGAGTTTTAAGTCGTCAGTAGTAAAGTCACACCTAAGAAAGGCTGCTTTTGCAAGAGAAGAGGAGATAACTTTTTATTTTCTATTAGTCTGAAGAGTTATGAACCCATTCCATTATTTCCATTGTGTGAGTTTAAAGTACATTTATTCTGCTTCTGTTTGGTTGAAATAGAGAGCTTGATGTGGAGTATATGTCAGGGTATATAACATGGGTTAAAAGAAGATCCCACTAGATGTAATCCAGCCTTCCTTCAATTCAGAAAAACATCTCCATATGGTAGGCCTGAGCTCATGTCAAGATAATTTCACTTCATTAATATCCTTTCATAGTAACCATCTTAATAATGTACAAAAATGTCATTCCACAAAACCCCTTTTTGTCTCAAATTGGGTTGACAGGATACAATTCCAGCAGAGAAATTATTTGTTTGGCTGGAGTAATCCCAGTTTGGAAAGAAATTAAATGGAGTTGCTGTGTCTGGTTGAATGGCTGAGCCTCGGGAACAAGGCCTGCATGCATTATTTCTCTTAAACTTTGGTTCAATGCAGGCCATTTCATGGGGAGACTGTGAAAGGATAAAACCCAGTTTCAGTGACAAAAACGAGTGCCAGAAATCCTTAAACTGAACCTATAACTCATGTTCTTATTCTACTAAGCATAACCGTAAGTAATTTTTATTTATTTAAAAACCTTTTAATAACTATTCTACTGCAATTTAATATATGAATCCAAAGTGATGCTGCTTTTGATAAATGTTCATTATAAAACAGAGATCAAGATCTGTGCTGCAACTATTTTCTTTTTGCAAAGTAGCCAATAATTGTCTAGTTTACAATAAATATCTGCATTTAGCTGTGTTGTGAAATACTAGTTTATAATATTTTAATATATTTCTAATGGTGGAAATTTTTTTCTTAGTCTCATAGACAACCTGTCAGAAACATGGAATCTTATTTTAATCTTAATTTAGGTCCTTTAAAATAGATACATAAGCTTTCATGCTTTCATTGAGATAAAGTAGCAAATTAAATAATCATGCTGGAACCATTCCTAGATTTAAATACAGAATACTGATTTACATTGTCTTACTTTGCAATCAATCTTTAGACAACCTTTTCTCAATATTTTCAAGGAACTCCCAAAAGAAATATTTTCTTTTATGCGGAGATATTCAATTATATGCCATATACCATCTAAATTGCAAATACATATAAAAGTCTGTAAACACTACAGAGAAGTATTCCTAGGACTTTGATCCATGTATTTTCTTGTAAATCCACAGAATTGCAGTTAGGAGAAACTGAAAGGTTTTGGAAGCTATTATTCTCAATGATTCAGTGGAGCCAGAACCTTCTGGCGCAGTAGAAATTAAATGGCAATTTGAAATAGAGAATAGGGAAGTTGTTTAATAACTCTACTTAATCTGATTAAATTCTACCAGAAAATAAGGTAGAGTGCAGAGTTTTTTGTATTAAAGAAACATACATTACTATTTAATTAAGAAAAGCCTATACAAAGGTAGACTAATGTTATTTTAGAACATTAAATTAGATATTAAAAAAAGCAGATGTAAATCTTATTTCTATAATTTCATTCCTACCATTCTTTTGTTGCTTGGTTTGGTTTTATTGGGGGGTGGAAATGGCATCTTTCGAAGACGTTTTTAAAAAGAAAAGTTGAATTCCATATTTTATGCCAGCCTTACAGAAATTTTGTTCTTAACTTCTGTTGGTTCAGAATTTACAGCAAATCAGAAGAGAAAGTAGAGTAGACTGCTTTTACACAATAAGGCGTTTTTGTTTGTTATCTGTTTTGGAATTATGATTTCCAATATAAATTCACTATAGAAATATTGACTATAGAGATGAAACAACCAGAAGCTAAAAAAAGAGTGCTTATGGCCCAAAATAAATGGAATACAAAGAGAGGAATTATTTTATAGTCTAAAAATTAGAGTTAGTATTTTTAAAATTATTGCTATGAATATTAAGATAAAAATATATAATTTTTATGGCTAAATATTTTGCAGTCATCAGAACTACAGAGTATGCTGTTCATACTCCTTTCTAAATCTGGCTCTACTGGGAATCCTTCCCTCTTTTCCTTTCCAGACACTCTATGCACCGACTCTCCTTATTGATGGGGACATGGTAACCCTGGAAGATGTAGCCCCATCATGGGGAAAATGGGGAATTATATGGCTCAGAGCACTAGCAAATTCATACTGATTTTATGCTCAGGAATGAAATTTTTTTTTCTGAGGCAGTATTCTCTTCAGCTGGAAAAGAAACTCAGCATCCTGGTGGACAAAATAATGTAGTACCTTCACTTTAAATGATGAAAGGAGGTTTGTTTGTCCAGCTTAACAACTTGGGTTGGTAGAATTTCATGGTTGCCGTATTTTTTTTCCTAAAGAACTAGGTATAAAGCCATTTATTTCACATATAGGAAGATAGAAGAATCAGTTGATTAAAGGTATATAGAAAAACACTTTCCTAATTTTTAACTCTGCATATGATTGTCTTTGCTATAACTACCAGCATGAAAAGCTGAAAAGCAGGACTATAACAAATCAAGGAAAGAGCATGTCTTACAGTGTTTGGCTTGAATATAACATCCTCTGAGCATGCTGGTTAAAAAAAATCTTGACTTTTTGCAATAATCGTTGGGCTGTAAAATTACCAACTCTAGCATGTGGGCATCATGAATTTAGAATTACCTCATGGGAAATCAATGAAGTTCTTTATTTGTTTTGATGTTTGAACATAGCGTAGAAGATCAAAGACACATACCAAGGATAAAAACTTAATCCAGCAGAAAAAAAAGTCTGCTGTAAATGTTCAATATGCTGTCCAAGCTTTGCTGCCACAAACTCCATTACAGCTGAAGGCAGGGAGCAATCTTCACTGCATTCCTGTAGTCTCTAATGACTCAGCTGAAGACAAGAACAGCATCTGAGTTTCAAAACCTGGTGACAAGCATAAAGGCAGTTTGGGGAATGAAGTGATTGCATCCTGGAAAGATAATAAAATTACTTTTCCCTCTGGTGATCATAACAACAGAACACAGTGAACGGACTGAACTTCTGAACGGACTAATTCTTAAGGCACAGATTATCCCTGGTGAAAAATAGGACCTCTTTTCATGGAGCAGATAGGCCGGGGGGGGGGGATAATTATATGTCTTTATTTAACTGAAAGCTTTCTGATATTTATCTACATTTGAATTTCAGAATTCATGCACAAGTATAAATTCAACCTCAGTGCCAATAACTGCAGTAATACTTAGCAGCTGATTCTGAGTTCCTAAACTGTGATGGATCTCCAAATAAGATGTTGTGCAAAAGTAGGTGAGTAAGTTTGTCAGAGAGAGCTGAAAAGCAGCTTGTGAAGTTATTTATATCTTATCTGAGTTTCAGGTGCAATTGGACAAAATGAAAAAAACCCACAAGACAAAACTATTTCTTTTATTTTTAAACAAAGGTGAACATGACCTGCAAAAAACAAAACTAAATTTGGGTAAAGAACAATGATCTTCAAATTTTGGGGTATGAAGTAGATTTGTCATTTAGTAGTCCAGTTCAAAAGCTGCATTTTCTATGATTAATATTTTCAAAGCTTTAGCATTACTTTTAATTATGAAACTAAATCCTGTTTCAAACTGGTTTTTGCTTTGTATTAGTTTGGCTTCTTGGCATTACTACCCATGAAGAGTGGAGAAAACATACATTTACATTCTCTGAACTGAGACGAGATGGCGAGATGTTCCCACTCCCATCTTCTTTGAAGCCAGACATGATGATTGATACAGCTTGTGTCCTTCAAGTTTTGTCTATTTTCTGTCCTCAGAGACTCTCTTGTTGCTTCTCTTAGTTTACTTTTCTGTGTCTCTTGTTATCTAATTATCTACAGGAATTAACAGGATGCAGATAAACCTTCAGCAGGGCATCTCTTACAGCTGCACTGGCCCAGCAGACAGGGGTGGTTCCCAGTCTGTCCTTCCATGACCTCTCTTGTATTCTCTTCCAGGGCTATCCACTTCATCCCTTCCCAGTTCTACCTCTCTTTCTAGAAATAAATATTTTGTGATTATTCAAGGCAACCAATGTATTGAATGAGTAAAATATGGCTGAAATACCTTTAAAGACCCCATTATTCAGTTTCACTACTGAATATGTACTACCAAATTAATTAAAAAAATACTCTAACCTAAGTTATCAAAAAAAAAAAAAAAAAAAAAGGTCTTACTATTGGACAAGAGAGGATAATACACTTCATTTTATCTTCTATATGTATTACTTATTCACTTTTTTAATACAGCCTTTTTTCCATTCTAGCACAAAGCACCGGATTCCTCCACAGCTTCTGCATTCGTCCTCTGATTATTCTTCTCTGGTCATTATGAACAGTTAGAGGAGAAGGCATAATCAAAGTTTCAACAGCTCTTCCTCCATTCCCAAGATTTTTTTTCTGTTGTGAACAAGTAGGGGGTTATTTACTGACATTTTCCACATCCAAGCAATTAATGCTCTGAGGAAGAAGTTAGTTTTCAAGTTCCTTTAAAAGACCTGTTCTGAAGTCTTTCTTCTCCAGTTTTCTCTTCCAGCAGACTTTGTTTTACACATATACCAGGCAAATTTACTTCTTGAATATCTTGGATGCTACTACATTCTAAATTTTTTCCAACAGTTTTTTCTAATTAACAGATACTCTGTTTCTCATGCAAAGATTGGGTCTGCAGGTAGTCGTGTCAGAAGGATGCCTACTGTGTATGAAAGAGCTGCTGTAGTTCTGCTTATCGAATATGTCTGAAGTGCTCACATGATCTCTGCTCATCTATGAAAAAGAGTAGAAGACAGTCAGTCAAAGAGTTATTTCTTCAGCTCTATATCATCCAAGAAAATGTGCTTGCTCTTTTCAGATTGCTGGATGAGTGTAGGCTGTCCCCAGAGATATTCTGTGGGAGACAGTCACTTCAGTCTATTACTTTAGATTATCCTTCTCTATAATCTCTCTAGGGGCTGTATATCCTTGGGGAGATTTTAAAATAGATGTGTAAACAATATTTTTGTGTATTAAGCCAACAGATACAGCAACAAAACCCTTATATCTAAGCAAAAAATCAAAATTTTGAAAACATTTTTGTTCTGTTTGTTGAGGAATTCTTTCAGTGCAGGTATCTTGGTGAGCAGCTGCAGTGAGAGCTGGAGGTTGAGCTTTGGGTGATGGAAGCCCCAGGCAAGAGGCCATGAAGTACCAACCCTTTCTAGAAAAAAGGGCACAAGAGCACAGGGACCTGTGGCCCAGCCAGGTGAGTGGGCATTCAGAGACACAGCAGGACCCCCAGAATTTCTCCTACTTAGACTGGGAGGGTATGCCCAGGGCTTCCTTTGTTCAGTCCCTCCTTGGAGGCACTAGCTTCAGCTGTTACTTAGATATTTAGTTATTACATGATGAAACAATTTTAAGGATTTGGACCTCTGAGAAGCCTGTGGGAAACCTGGGGCTGTGCTGGCAAGGAAATCTTGTCTGTGAGAAAAGAAGGTAGGTTCCTCTACATAAGTTCCCTCAAAATTATGTTTTCTGCTCCTATCATAACAAATATGTAAAAATGGTAAGATATGGATGGGAAAGAAGAGAAGAGAAAAAAAATGAAGGTATAATTGCATTCCCCTACTTTTGACATGTAAGTTTACTTAATGAAACAGGTAAAGTATGAGCACAGTCTGAATGAACTAGTAGGGAAGAATTTGAGACTTGAATTATATTTTCATAGGCCAGGAACATTTTTCTGATGCTGTGTCTTAAAAATGACAGGGCATGTCTGCCTAATCCCAGGTAGGTTTGAACCAATCTTGAACCACCTTAATTTTGGCAGCCATGAAAGACCACTATTTTTCCTGTATGGAAAAAATATGAGGATAGGAAAGATGAAAAAAAGGACTATGCTGACCACATAGATAACAAATATTCTGTATGCTAAACCTGCTGTACCTTCAAGGCCTTTGCTTTTACTCTAGCCCGGCCAGCAGGATTATTTGAGGCTTCGCTGCTGTGCAGGGGTACAATAATATTTCCATACTAGGATCCTCAGCCACTGGCCCTGAAGAATGACCTTCCTTGTAGTGAAGTGCCTCACACAACACAGAAAAGCAGCTCCTGATTCCTTTTCACAGGGAACAGTAATACACATCACCAAGCTCACTCTGCTGTTATTTTTGCGACTCCCTTCATGCTTCCAAAACCTTTACTTGGGAATTCTCATAGCTTCTTGGATTTACAGATAATATGTTTTTCGGAAAGCAAATTAGCAATAAACCAGAAAGGGAGTCCAGGTGTCCAGGTGCTCCAGCTCTTGCCACGCTCTTTCCAACTTCTACTATGCATCTATCAGGATGTGAAATAAGACTGAAGAGGAGCAATGTTCCTGAGCTGTACCTACAGCCTGCATGGGACTTAAGATTTTTGTGTCCTTCAAAGACTTTGCACTTCATCTCAGTTACCTGAAGGGGTTGCCATTTAGCTCTCCATTTTTACTGTTTGATAGAAAAGACCCCATGAAGAATAAAATGACAAAAATACTGTTAGTTTCTGCCACGTCTAAAATCACAAATTCAGAGGAAACAATTGTCTGTAGGCACTTACTTGTTTACACAGAAGCAACAGATGGGCATGAACCACAAACACATAGGATGCCCTTTCTCTTTTCATTCATTAATTGATTGTGAAATCTGCAGCCAGGTGATTCAATACTGATTGCTTGTTCTCTGTGGTGATTTTAGCCAGCTGGCAGTTTAACACAGATTATCTACATTGCCTTAACTCTCCTCCTTAGTTAGATGCAGACAACTGTGAAGGGTTAAGCTGTCTCTATCCACAACTGAATTTGCCTCATCAAAATTCAAGGCACTATGTAGATATCACGTTCCTCCAAGTGGCACCCCAAAGTATGTATTTCTGAAGCATAATAGTGGGAATTTGTTTAAACTTGAATTACATCAATTTTATGATTGCGTGTTCCAGTTTTTTAGCGCTAAAATATCCCTACACTTAAAAATCTTTCCCTGTTTTCAGCTCTGCTGCACTGTAATCCCATTGGTTTCTGTTGTATCCAGAGTAGATAAGAGAAAATGTTTTCCTTGCCTTTTTCCAATTACTTTTTATGTACTAGTCCTTTGCAGGTTATGCTAGCCCATTTAATGTCTTCAATGCTGCACCTAAGTTCATGTATTTTCACCAGATGCACTGATTTCTAGATTTATTTTTCCTGCTGTCTCACACCTTGTCTTGAAATGCAGGATCTGAAACTGGCAGCTGGAGCTGGCCTAATGTGATAGCATAGAAAGATCACTTTAGAAGTGTCTCATGGCTTTTTCAGCACTGAGATCCTAATGATTCAAACTCTGTCTATGATCCTCTGACAGCTATAAGAATGATTCAGGAGGAGCTAGAGGTCACCAAACAGGGAGCCAAGAATACACCAGTAAGAGCAATGTGCTCTTTTGAAAGTGGGAGCACAGACAAGGTGTGATAAATGGATACAGGCTATGATGACCAGTAGGTATTTAAAAGCATTTTGCTGCCATCTAGTACTTTGCACAAGTAGAAGCAGTATTCTTTGGAAAAACACTAGGAATAGAAAGGAATAAGATACAAAACAAAAGATCCCAATCTTAAATACGTGGCATCTAGTATGAACTTCACACGTCAGAATGGAAGAACATAATCTGTGAGCATTCAATGCCTCTCTGTGAGTTACCTCTGTCCATAGGGGAAATAAATCCATAATGCAGCAGTATTTCTGTGAATGGTAAAATTGCTCTTCTAACTTGCTCTAATGCTGTAAGCATAAGGAAAAAAGCTGATTTCTCACTGCAGGACCTTTGAGGTGTGCTGTTCATAGTGCATCTATTTTCCTTGTCCATGCACTTTTCTCAAGTCACTGGTTTAGAGTGCTCTCTGACAGCCTGGACTTATCAAGCTCAGTTTCACAATGTGTCTGTGAAATGTGTCAGTCAAAACAGTGTCCCTAACACAATCCAAGGACTTGCTGGATGATGTTTTCCCTGTACTGCTCCTTCATAGGAAATATATGCAAAAAGCCTCTCATTAACACACAGTGCACAGTGCTGTAGCTTGTTCTACCAGCTATAAAGAAAAACCCTCAACTTAATTTCTTTTCCTCACTTGAGTGGGCAAGTGATACCACTCTGAAAAACATCTTATTCTATTGAACTTCTATACCCAGAAATGCATATTCCCTTGTAAAGTACACAGAATATCTGTTTCTATCTATGGCAAGTATTCATAAATAATCCTTACCTTTATGCTAATATGGCAACCATTTTTAAATTTATCTCACCAAATTTCCTTCATGCTATTTAAGTACTGTTCAGCAGACTCATGAATTATGTCCTATCGTGATACAGTCACCTGGGTTTCCTGAAACGGGCTGTTTGTGTCAAAATTACTGTCTCTCAGGTAGCACTGTTGAGATATCTTTGACACTTAAGCATGGGATTGGCAAGCCTAAAAATCACTTTTAGGATCCTGAAAATCAATTTATGCATTTCACTCTCTAAATCATGAGTAGAGAGTATTTTGTCCTTTCCTACATCTTTTTCCAAATAACAGAGAAAAAAGCCTTCATAGCTGAGGGACATGATGAGAAAATATAGGAGTGCCATAAACTGTACAAATGTCTTCCTTAAAAATCAGTGTTTATAGCAGGTACATATACATGTGGGAAGAACCCTAATCTATAGCCGTTTCAAGGATTGGTAGTTCTCCCTATTGCTGTACTGGAGCTATAGATGAAAAAAGAAATTTTTGGCAGTCTGCCAAATAAAAAATCTCATCCTGACATTTTTACAAATGCTCTCCGCTTAACCTTGCTTACCCATATACAGCCCCGAGATGGACTAAGATGTACATAAATGGATGAACAAATACAAATATCAGTAAGAAATGGGAATTTTGCCACTTTGTCTCATGAGGACTAAGTTGGAGTGTTTTGCAGCTATGATGAGTGGTATAAATTCAGGAACTAACACACAGTATATCTATCATTAGAAGATACAAGCACTTTTATGCATTGAGATATTTTGATCTTCCAGATAACTTGCCTTCAGCACAGTAATATCAAACAAGGATGTTCAATTTACTTTCACACTGTGATTCTGTTTCTGAAATCTCCTGCTTGGAAAAGGCTCTGTAACCTGTCTGCATCTACAGACAACAGAATATAAAAGGACTGTTTAGTCTGCATGAGCATGAGCCTTGGATTTATGTTTTATCTATAATTTAAATCCTCCAAAGTGTTTTAATTGCCTTTATTTTTAGTTCTCATTTGGAAGTTTAAACATTTGCTGCAGGGTTTTAAACATCTGTTGTTTTTTATCACAACAAATGATGGATATTGGATGCTTGGTGTGAGAGAGTTATTGGATAAAAAGATACATTAAAAATTGACTGGCCTACAGATTAGAACTGGAATTCAAATGGCTCCCTATATTTCACATAAGCTTTTAAAGAAAAGGAGCATATTAGAGACACTGAAAAAGTGCTATTCAGTATTGATTTTGACTTGACAGAAAGTATTTATCAAATTCCTCACTATTCAAAAATATGTTTTGGAAATTTTTTTATGAACACAAAATGAGATTTTGAAAGAAACAATGGACTAGTAATTAAGCTGCTTTCTAATTCCCTTTTCTTTCATGGTATCTTGCTGGTTGTTGTGTTTACTGGTTTATGAAATTCACTTTTATCCAAATACAACATTGCAAACTTATATAAGCTAAATGTGTAGTATATGATGACTCATTACACTCTGACAGAAGAATATTTTTTGTACTTTTATGCTGCTTACTTTTCAGTTTACCTTAGAGAAGAACATTAGAGATAGATGGCATTTAACATAGATTTAACTCTCTTGTCATCATTAATTTTTTTCCCATTTGTTTTGTAAATGAAAGAGTGTGGCATGGGACTGTGGTATCTTCCATTACATGAGATTCTGTAGTGCCAGTTGTTAAAGCCTGTGGGATTCACTATGTGCAAAAGAATGTTGGGTCTGACAGAGAGCACAGGGACAACTGTTCCCACGGACAGAACTCATTCTGTAACATAACTGCATTTGTCGGACCCACAGGGAAAACCATAAGGGTAAAAGCAGCTCCAACCATGCAGAACAAGGAAGTATCAGTACATAATTTTCCAGGGCTGTGTTTGCACTTGGTGTGCCACTACAGATGAAATGACAGCTTTTAAAAAGGAACAAAAGAGTAGGTCACTTTTGCATTGATTGCCTGACAAATTCTGTGTTTCAGAGCATAGGTGGGAGGACAGTTGTGTAATAAATTTGTTCCCTCTTTCACCTTAAGGGTTGCCCCACAAGTGCTGCTCTACTATGGTTTTGCTTGACTGAGACCACAGGAATTTTGTTGGATTCATTCAAACCAAATTTGACAGTTCTGCTAGCTTGAAATTCTGGTGAGGTAAAAATTTGTCATTCTGCAATGAGGTAATGGATGAAAATTGAGGGAATTGATACAAATATTAGTATCTACCCAAATTTTCAGTGTTTTCTCTGCAAGACTTTGTGAGTTTAAGAATGTATTTAACTACATACTAATAATGTATGCAGAGTCTATTACTAAATTTTAAAAAGAGAGTCCGTTAAATCATCTGCATGAAGCTGCTGTGGGTGATGAATTGCATCAGATATAGCAAAAAATAATTTCATTAAATAAATGAAGATGTCCCAGAGAAACTTCTGGTGAATATAAGGAAGAAGAGCATACAGCTAGTCTTAAAATGTCTTAACCCATTTAAAGCAAAGTAAAGCCAGATGTTGGTGAAATATCTGCTGATTTATGTGTAAAGCCAGGAAACTTGTGTTTCAGTCTAAAAAATGTGGTGCATACCTGTACATTCTCAAAACAAAGCTGATGAGAAAACAATTCTATCTTATCTCATTAGAAAGCATATAACCTTTTCACTGGAATTAAACTCAATGTGCCACTTTGTAAGTGAAAATAACAGGGAATTCTTTATAGTCAATACAAGTCTAGTGATGGTCAAAAACATTAGGAGGTGGTGTTTACCTCAGTTTATTACATCTTACCTTTTCTGCTCTGTTTTGGACAAATCTCTTTAGTCTTTGGAGGTTGTATTATTTTATTTTCCTAGTTCATCTCTTATACGGAAAATCTTTTGAAATCCCTAGGTGTATAGGAGAGGATCTGATTCTGAACTTAACCTTCTGAATTTAACCTTAACCTTCAGATTAAGGTTAGAGATTCAATAACATAAATCTCTAACCTTAATCTGAAGGGATGAGATCTATTTACCCAGCTACTCTGAAATAAGAAGTGGAAAAAACCAGAAGAGCTAGTATTAATGGTGGCACCAATAATGTGTAATGCTAAAAGCTACACATATTTATTATCAAAAATCACTTAACTATAGATATGTTTGTCACGTGAACTATTAAGTGTAATAGATGCTAATCACAAATTGCAGCAATACATACTTTATGTTGCATTATTGGCAATACTGGGCTCCAGCCAGGTGCCTCAGGAGAAGTCAGGAGCAAGAAAATCCATAACTTGGATAATCCATTGATGGTTAATAGAGAATTAATAGCATTTCACTCTGTAAGCATGCAGCATCTTAATATTTCAGGACTCGATCTTTAAATGACAATTGCCTGCTTCTAGCTGTCTGCTTCTAATATTTGGGTACTAGTAAATTTAAAGTTGCTGCTCAGCTGCTCCTTAGCCATATAAATGACTAAACTTCAAACTGTGAACATTCATAAAGATTTTAAAAATAAAATATTTTCCAAGCACCATAAATCTTTAACAACTGAGACCCCCTTTAAATCAGTGCTTTTGACTGTACTCATTGGTGGGATTTGATTTTCTGTGTGTGCCTGAGTGGATGAGCAGAAAGAGAATTTCCAATCTCAGAATAGTTTTCCTTGATACTCAATTGTAGAAGAAGAAAAAAGAAAGTGATAGATACTTGTAAAAAAGCATTCTGCCATATTCAGACAAGTGGTCTGGGAAAAAAAGAGCTTTTGCTGATAACTCATTCATTTTGTATGTTTACTGATCCCTCTCAGCCATGGAAGTGATCCTTTACCATATGCCTTCTATATAGTGAAGGAGAGCAATGCATGTTTTGCAGGGAACCTGAGTGCCATCTCCCAAGGACAACATTAATGATGCTGAAGTGTGCCAATGCTCTGATCTGAAACATTTTCTCCTATGGAATCTCTGGCCACACATGAGAATTTCAGCTTGATGGTATGTTGAGACAGCAATTCCCATGCAGGGTGAGCTTCAAGCTTCCTAAAAGGACAGTGAAATAGTACCTTAGTGGTACTTACAAAATTTTACCCTCAGGGAGTACCAGTGGAAAGCACAAAGACAGGATTCAGAAAAGGAAATGGCTTTTCAAGGAATGGCTTTGTTCACAGGTATATAGTGTTATCAAGGTTTTAACTGGATAAAAAGGTCTACCAGCTCCCAAACACAAATCCAGGGACAAAGTG
The DNA here is from genome assembly GCF_009819655.1 of Sylvia atricapilla. Taxonomy (NCBI): domain Eukaryota; kingdom Metazoa; phylum Chordata; class Aves; order Passeriformes; family Sylviidae; genus Sylvia; species Sylvia atricapilla. Next base: position 62,407,878 of record NC_089142.1, read on the forward strand.
TTTATGTATCACTTGTGGTTTTTTCCGTGTCACAAGTGCTTAGGATTGAACTATATAAGAAAAGGGTATGCTTTTTCATATTTCATTTGCAAAGACCATCAACAAATCCAACCTCTTGCAAAGATAACACTTTTATGAGATTCACACCTTATTTTCAGAGCAAATATCCTAGCACATTGGACTCTTCAGTCTAGATAGAAACAATCAACCTTATATCAGTCATCCTTACTGGGAAAAACACCCCAACAATAAACCACATTATGAAAACATCTGTGTCACCTAATTTTGTTTTTCAGCATCTTTCTGTGAAATGGCAGTTGTTTTTTCCTTAAGGAGGAAAAAATGAGCAACTAATTATTAGAAAGAAAAGTTCATCTTAATGTGTCAAGAAAGCCCTTTATCCAAGACCTGCAATAGTTTATATGCCTCCATTAAAAATCTAAATATACAGCAAACAGCTAAATAAATAACTAGAGTGAGATGCAATGGCAATCAAACACAGAAACACAGCACATCAAAACATGACAGAATATATTTAGAATTTTTAAGTTATAATAAAAATTAATGAATGGTGTGAAAGTTAATGCCTTTGTAAAAATAGCTGCAAAAGTACTTAAACAACAAATTTCTTTATGATGCAAGTTAAAACTCATCTGACAGACACAAATACGTAATTTTTAAAATACCTCCAGAAATTTTTCTATGGCATTGTAAATCTGGGAAAATTGGAAATGCTTTGGAAGGTTCTCCTATTACTTGGACATACTGAAAGCCATGCCATCCTGTTCAAAATTAACAAGGCATAATTTTGTCATATGCTGCAAAGTATAATAATGAAATGATATGCTGCATATGAAATGTCATATACATGAGCAATATTGGATTTCTTCCTTCATCAATACTTTTTAAAAGAGATATAATTATCTTTTATATAGATATGGATATAGTTATTATTTAGCACAGATGTGATTCTGCACGTGATCATTAAATGATCATTTAAAGTTTGTGTTGTTTGGTTTATAATTAACTGGGTACAGTTGTCAAGACCTCAAAGGTCTGGGAATCTAGGAATAGCAAAACTTTTATTTTCAGTGTTAACAGAAATTTGAAGAGTTTTGGGAGACACTGGTTTCTAGGAATGTCTCTAGTTCCATGTTCAGACTTAAGCCAACTTAAGCTTGCAATAGGTCTAAAAGTAACATTTGTCACTGTCCCTTGGTTGAATGGTCCTCTTTGCTCAGGTACTTCTGTACTGACAATAGTTTTTAGAAGTTTAGGGGTTTGACTGAGTTGACCTGATTCAACTTAAAAGTAAACATACTATATTTATATTACTTATAATATAATATAAATATAATAGTTATATATATATATATCATATATATATTATATGCATATATAAGTGCTTCATCCTTTTGCAATTCCATTTTGCAAAAAATGCTAAAACTAAGGTAAACAAGAACATAGCTTGTCTTCCTAAAAATGAGATTTTACTTACACACTACAAAGAAGAATATACATGAAGCATTATAATCAAACAACCTTCTTTTGATTTTTATTTTGCAATATGACATTTTTCAGAGAGACATAAGAGGAGCTAGAAATATGTAAAGATTCAGGTAGTGCTTGGAGAAGATCAGTATAGAATACAACACATCTTTGGGCTATATGTCTGTTGGAAAATCCCTGGATGAGTAAGTGTTTTTGTTTGAATTTAGAGAAGATAAAATTTCTCTGGTATTTTTAAAAGCTCAAACCAACTAACTAAAAAATTATTATTTTTTTAGATTGGAGCAATTTATGAGACACTATACTGTGCATCTGTTTATAGAGAAGGCTGAAGATACAGTCTTCACCCTTTTACACCCTATTTGAATGGTCATACTTGCCCCTTTATATTTCTAACTTCTAGGTTTTGCCTAAAAGTAAAGATTAAATACCGAAAGGTTTGATCTGAATGTTTCCACACTTGGCCATGTCACATTCCAGATGACAAATTTCATACGACTGCATGCTGTTGGTATTACTAGATAAGTCTCTCTCTGTGTAAAATATTTTATATAGATCATTATATATATTTCATTTTTTCTGTTGCAGAGAGTCTAAGAGTCTCAGGCCTCTTGTAATGTAAAAATCTATGCACTTCTTATCCTTGTTTGAATTTCTTACAGGACAGTCTATTTTGCTCGTACTTTTTATAGTATTACCATTATAGATAGAATTTCTCTTTTATATCTGGACAGTAGAACCTGGAAAAGCAAATTGTGAAGATTTTTCTGATTTGTGCAGAAGAATATAAGTTTTCATACTTTTGATAAATGTTCTCACACTGCTTGACTATTTTTTTTTCTTTCTTTCTTTCTTATTGTTGGATTATCTTGTTTTCTATCTACTTTTTCCAGACTCACAGTAGAAATCAGTTCAGTGTACTTTTTATAATCACCAGGAGTCCAGGTGAAAAAGATTTGCTATCTGTTTTTAGATAGTTATATTATTTCATATTCTTTTTCCAGGAATCATTCTTCCAAGTCAGTGGTTTCTGTCTTCTGATATACTTGAAAAAAATTTCTTCATATACCTTTTTCTTCTCTCTACATTAAATTGTGTTAGAAACCAATTCCTTCATTTATTTCCAACCTAAAATTATCTGTTTAATTTATTTTCAACTTGCTTATTTATTTTATATTGATTTTAGTGTTTATTTTTCAATAAAAAAAAACCTTTCTGTTTGTGATAAAAGAAATTGCTATAGCTTCAAATATCCCATTAAATTTCTTCATACTAACAATGCATATGAAACCCTTAAAACTGTTGTTTTGACCCTTAAGAGAAAAAGGGGACAGGAGACATAAAACAAAACTTTATCCTTCATTTTTTTCAAGAACACCAAGGCAAGAGATTTTAATAATAATTGTATTTGGTGAAAAAGCAAGCTTTAATAATGTTCATTGCCTGTTCATTCAGTAATATAAAATATTTGAAACCATTGGTCCTCCTTTAAAAAGAACAATCTTCAAACAATATAAATTGAAATACTATAAGAAAACAAAGGAAGCATTTTTGTTCCTGGGCGAATTACCTCAGGAGAATGACAGGATGAACACATCTTTCAGCAGTCTACATTTCCACCCCAGTCTCTGGGATAAGATGTCAAACTCCCTTCTCCTTGGAATAAACAAAGTGAATTCCACAGAGATGGCAACTTTCTTGTTTTTTGACTTTTGCTATGAAGGACAGTGATGGGCATTGCGTTGATAATGCTGCAATACAATTTTTTTCTTCATTAATTCCATCAGGTGAAGTGCTTAAATTTTTCTTTTTTGAGAGACATGAAGGTCTGGAACTTAATTTTTTGGCAAAGGGTTTCTTTTGCTTGTTTGTTTGTTTGGGTGTTTTTTTTTTTTTTTTTTTTTTTTTTTTTTTTTTTTTTTTTTTTTTTTTTTCCCCCACACAAAAGCTGTGCCCTGTATGGCTTGTGATAACACAGAGAGGAGGAAGATCCTCTTCATGGGCACATACAAACATATGAGTGAGACATTCTTTCCCACATAATCTGAGCATCCCGTAATATTCCTAAGAAAAGATCTTTGCTAACTGATTTGCATCCATAATTGCTAGATGGAAATAAGGTAGAAAAATAAACAGCAGGTAAAGAAACAACAGTGTAATGGGTCACAAAATAAAAACTTGTCTCTTTCTCTTAAAATGTTTCAAAAAGTCACTATAGAAAATTAATCTTGGTCAGTTTTCTATGAGTAATTTGCTCTGCATATAACTGTGATGAAAAATCTCTGGATAAGATTGGCTTTTCAAGGGGTTTCTTGGTAAGATCACAAAAATAAACCAAGCTCAGTAATCTGAGTGGGCATCTTCACAGAGGGCATGGCCAGAGCAACACTCTCAGAAGCTCAGCACAAGCATGAACTGATAAATATTTATTTTTTTTCAATTTTTCCATAACAAAAAAGAGCTTAATATGCTAAACACATACCACTATAAAGCAGAAAAAGGAGAGTGCTCATTTTATTTTTATTGAATAGATAATTTTTTCACAACCCTCTTATTTGTAAGATCATTATGGTAAAGAAAGTAATATATTTTATTCTTCAAATTTAAAAAAAAGCATTTTCTTTAACACTGGATATGAATTTCTAATGGAAAATTATTTTTTCTGCTCTCACTATCACATGTTTATGTAAAGAATTAATTTAAGCAGAAAGAAAATCTTTTTTAGAATAAATTAAGTGGAGAAAAGAAAATCTAATTAACTAAATTATTGAAACAACTAAATGAATAATTTTCCTTGACTTCCTGGCTCTTGAGAGTCTTGCTACAATGTCCTATTAATGTTATCAATTTTTAATATTGTTAGTTAAAAAGCAGTGACTTTTTAAAACAAGTTTATTATCCTACACATTTTTGTAGCTAGCTATAAACTATTCTGGATACATACTAAATAATAAAAAAAAATCACAATTATCCTAGCTGTAGTGAGTTCTTTTCGCTCTGCTCCATTTGGCAGAATAGAGTATCTCAATGATAATATATATTTAGCTGTAGTGCAACATGGAAAAAATCCAAAGTAAATAGCTGCACTAATATATTCCAGAGTGGAGAACTTACTCTGAACTCAACAAAGCAAATTTAGCATTCTAGGTGATGAAGTTTGAATGTCAAACTTAAAAAACTGTGTTTTTATCATTCTGATTTGTGTGTTTACTAAATAATTCCAGTTTGGAAATTCTACTTCAGATCTACATGACATTTACTGTTGAAGGAGTCCAGAGAAGGACCACAAAGATGCTCAGAGGGCTGAAGCACCTCTCCTCTGGAGACAGGCTGAGAGAGCTGAGATTGTGCAGCCTGGAGAAGAGAAGGCTGTGGGGAGCACCTTGCAGTACTTCAAGGCAAGCTACAAGAGCACTGGAGAGGGACTTTTTACAAGGTCATGTAGTAATGGGAGAAGAGGGAATGGCTTTGCACTGAAATGAGTAGGTTTAGATTAGATATTTGGAAGAAATTCTTGACTATGAGGGCGGTGAGGCACTGGAACATGTTGCCGGAGAAGGTGTGGGTGGCCCTGACCCTGGAAATGTTCAATGCCGAGTTGGATGGGGCTCTGAGCAACCTGGTCTAGGGGAAAGTGTCCCTGTGGCAAGGAGGCTGAAACTAGATGGTATTGAAGGTCCCAAAGCATTATATGATCCTACAATGCGATTAGTAAACGTAATTTACTCATATATATATACAATCTATATGTAATTTAAGCCTGTGGACAATAGAATGCTTTGTCTCTCAACAACAGGCATCTGGTACTGTAAAACTATAATTTCAGATAATGCTGAGAGTTTCTGTTGGAATTTGTTTCATCTTCAGAAATGTTTATTTACATACAATAGGTCAGAATTATCCGCAAATTCCACTGTCACCCAAAGAGAAATCTTATAAATGTTCTTATAGCATTAATCTGATATGAGGGTGGTCTCCAGGCCATCACTGCACTTTATCTCCTTCTACTCTATTTTTCTCTTGCCTGGCTACTCTTTTTTTTTTTTTTTTTTTTTTTTTTTTTTTTTTTTTTTTTTTTTTTTTTTTTTTTTTTTCTTTTTTTTTTTTTTTTTTTTTTTTTTTTTTTTTTCTGTAGGGGTCTGTTTCTTGGTATGAGATCTTTTGGGACACTCAGAACAAAAGCAAATAGCCACAGCGTCAATAGAGCACAACTGTCTCTCCAAAGGCCTTGTGAAAGGTTGAGAACTAATTTCTGATCTGACATTCATAGAGAAAAGAATATAACTCTTTGACCAAAATAATCTCTTCAGTAGAAAATAGGGAAGAAATGAACTCACAGTCTCTCATCTGCTCCTTTGTGAAAGCAACAGGGAGTACAACAATTCTAGGACCAACTTTGAGATGCATATTTGAATGGGCTCAGCAAAAATCTGCTTTTTAATGGAACATGTGTTTTATATACAATTAGACAGCTGGTCCAAACAGACATATCTTGGCAGAACCTATTTCTATGGCAGTGAGACACACAATCAATGTGAATGGGAGCTCATTTTAAAATGACTCATTAACTTACAAGTTTCACTTCCATCTAAAGATATTTAATGTGTTCCTGTTGCGAGATTGTTTGTTGAAATTTATATCTGTGAATTATTTTAATCAGTTAATTTAATAGCAATGACAAAGAGAAATGGACCCTAATAGCACTTTTATTCAGAAAAGACTCTGTTACACCTAAGCAGTTCAATTGACTTCATACTTCACTCTCAAAAAGGGCAGGTGTATTGAAGCTGATGTTTGCAAATGCCTAATAGGAAATAAATATGTCAAACAAATTGCATTCTCCTTCCTAGTTTGGCTAAATATATAGGCTGTCTCTCACACTCATCTACAATATTGTACTTCCTTTAGGGGAAGTAAAATGAATTAATAGTCTTGGGAAAGGGGAAATTTTAAGAAATCAGATGTTCTGAGATATTAATCCATAAATTAAGAAACAGAGAAGCTGGTACATTTTTCAGACATTCATTTTTAGAGCTATATTTCTGCTGATGGTCTTAAACTATGTTCATTAACAAGCTGAAATGTGTGTAACTTTACATGGGATTGGTTCAAGCTCAAAGCAGTGGCACTTGCTACAAAGTTAACTATTATAGAAAGACCATTATAAATTATTAATTTCAATTAAAGAAACTCTGTTTCCAAGGCAAACAAGCATCTTTCATATTTTTGGGGAAAAGTAAGATATTTATCTGACATAGTTTCCTTTTTCTAGCTGTTTACTCTAGTAGCTAACCCTTCTTGCTTTTATCTGTAAGTCTGACTGGATCTGACAGTTGTTTCTGTGTCATAGAGATCAGAAAAAACTATGATTTATATCAAAAGGCTGAATTGCAGAGTTTTGTGATATTACATAGTATTTTCATTTCCTTAAAATTACTCCAAGCCATTAATGAATTCTTTTTCCTTTATGTATGTATTGCTTTTATTTCTTTTTAATTTGCCTTTCATTTGTATTCTTCCTGAAAGAATTGAAAAGTAGGTTAAAATTTAAAGTTTCCTTGATTTGGAGGAAAAGAATATTTATTAAAGATTTTATTTTCCATCAGCAAATTATTCTAGTAGGAGATTGTCACACTCTATCTGGACACTTATCTAGGACTCGTCTTACAAGATCACACCAGCAGAAAAAGAGGGAAAATTGACACTACTTAGCTTCCTAGGAGATGTATGGAGAAAACAAGCTGGAGCCTGTATCAAGCAAATAAAAATTTTATTCAGTCTAAAACCTAATTGGAATGCAAAACTTAATGTCTGTATAGGCTTGAGTGATCTCCAAGGTCAACCATTTTTCACTGGTTACTTACTCATGCTCTGTTTCATAGTTTGGAGTCCTCTGTCAGTGTGAAAAACAGAGGTTCATATATACCCATTAGTTGAGCATTTGGTATTCTTTAGGCCGTGATGAATGATTGTGCATGTAACTGCTGCTCTGTGTTCACTTTCAACTGCGTCACTGTTCTGGAGATATTTCTAGTATGCAGGAAGAAATAGTGAACTTTAATCTTTAGAAAATGGGCTGAAACACAGTCAGAGCAAATTTTCCTACCATCATTTTAAACTCTGCTTTAATACTCAAATCAGAAAGGATTCAGAAAAGGCAAACACTCCTTTTTGTGGACTAGTAAGGATAAAAGTATGATATAAGAATGTAGCATAACATTATTTATGCTACATTTACTGACTGCCCAGCATAATTTACTGTAGAGAGCTTTGAGTTAGCTAACACAGCTAGAACCTAGTAAATTAGCTGGTGACCCTACACAGCAGTATGCAGTTTTGCATGCCAGGTAGCAAAACCACTAGGTTTAAAATTGCATTTTGGTCTTTTCAGTGTGTTAAAATACATTTCAAACATGACAGAGACGAAATGTTTCCCTTTTTAATGTGAAATATGTGAACTTTTGTCTGAAAGTGCAACTGCTAGGACAAACAGGGCAGACAGCTATGGCAGTATTGATTCAGCTTCTCCTTGCCTGCTGTGTCTCCTTCAGGGCACAGAGTGGCACAGGCACTGGCTTAAAATAACTGTCAGGTGAAGTATGAAAAAACTCCTTCATGGTGTCAACACAAGAGAAGATAAATACTGTACAAAGAATTGACAGCAGAAGGTACTGCATGACACAGCATTCAGCATTTCATAGTCAGCCCTATCTCCTTCCAGTTCTGATATAACTTCCCCTTTTTATCTTTACAACACCATGCCGCTCTAACATCAGTGTAAATCATTCACTTGCTCTTTCCACCCTGCTTCCTCCAAGACATAAACCAGCAAACTGGTCTGTAAGCTCCTGGAAATACCCAATCTGGGTATCTGCTCTTCAGACTTGAGCCACGCTGTTTCTGCTTGAAGTTTTCCTGTATTCCCATACTTCATTCCAGCCTTCCAATTTTTTGTAGACCTGAGGCCTGATTTTTATGTCAGTGGCTGTTTTCTACTGAAGGTCTCTTCGATTTGCCTTATCCTCTAGCATGCTGTCCAGGTGGATTTATTTCACACTGCTTTCAATCTCTACGTCCAACACATGGATGTGACTCAAAGATGTCCCAGATCTTCAACTTTCTTCTGAAACAGGAAAAAGCTCAATATGCTTCTACCATTTAATCTGTTTATTAAATAATACCAACTTGGTTAACTATTGCAATAAGATGCATTTAATGTTTATTAAATATTGCACCTTAAAGACTAATAACTAAATACTTAGTTGCATTTATTAAATATTACTTCTTAACAACAAGATACTTTGTGTGGATATATATTGGTAAGTTCTTTGGGACTTGCATTTTGAAAATTTTTTCTCCATTTTTTTCCTTTTAGTCCAGTGACATCACTAGTGAACTGACTGCCAAGTTTCCAGAGAAGAACAGAAAATCTTTCTGACAAAACCAGCAGAAGATCTGATGATTACTAATAGAGAAGTAAGTTTTTGATTCCTTTCAATTTCTTATAGAAAAAAAAAAAAAAAAAAAAAAAAAAAAGAAGCAAAACAGATCCTCATACCAAACCCAGCTACCCTAACATTGGCGGCTAATGGCAGTTTTTCAGTTTTATTTTATTTGGTCATCCATTGTATATGGGTTCAGAGAGGAGGATTCAACTGCTTGCCAAGAGCCCTTTTCAGAAACCTCAGGAAGACCAGAAGCTTTCATGAAACCTGACCAATAGGAGTTGCAGAAAGTTTAGAGTTTAACCAGAAGTGTGATGCACCTTAATAAAAAGAATTAGAAAGACTTCAAAAGGCTTTCGTGATTTTAATTTACACTGGAGTCTTTGTAAACAACTTTGATTAAAGTGTGGCAGTTCAATGAATCTGTGGGTACAATGCAAGCAGAGTGTGAAGAGTCTTCACTATGAGTGCGGTAAAAATTAAAAATTTCATGGTATTCAGGAAATTAAGATGGTCATAGGACAAGATTCTGGAAATAAAAAAATCACAGCTCAATAAAGTCTGCTCTTAGTTACATATCCCACTGGATAGAATAATGAAATAAATGAAAAAAAGCCTCCAACCCTGCTTTAATTCATAAGTTGGAAAAGTCACTGAAAATTTCATGTGTATAACTGCATACAATTTTAAAACTCATTGATAAGGTTCAAGCTGACTTAAGTACAGTTAAGCATATTTGAAGAAGTCTTCTTGAAATGAAGTTAGTGGAAGAAATTGTATCCCTCTCCAAGGATTACTTATGTGGAAGACAAAACTCATTAGGATGATTAGAGACAGCATAAAACTCTATTAGAGATGCAAGATTTTAACCAAAATTGGTATCAAAAGGATTTGCACAAATACTGAAAATCTATCATACTATTTTGTTAATTGAAAAAAAAAAAAAGTTGTAGAATAAATCTACAACTATCTATTTATATATTGATTACTAGGAATGATTTTCATATTCATGAGACTGATAATCAGTGTGGATAGATTGTGTTAATTAAGGAAAATTGATAGTTGCTACCAAAATAAAGGACCTTGGGAGTACTCCCAAATGGAGTTAATTTCACCAAGATGAAAAGGTGTTGTTTAGGGAGTGTAATTTATTCTGATTCACAATACAGCTGGTGGAAATGTCCTGTTTGGCTTTCACTCAGCAAAATGATAAAAAGTAAGGCGGAGTTCTAGTCTTCCACAAAATAACCTTAAGTAATCTTATATCTCAGTGCAATATAAAGAAACCTGTATACCTAAACTATATTTGAATTCCAAATCAGAGTACTTGGTTTAGGATATTTTGATGTTATTGATCCTGAATTCTTGCCATCCTGAAATGAAATTCAGTCTGGCTGTGGTGGAGACAACTTTCTATAACAATTGTCATAGTTTTTGTTGAAAACCTCAGAAAACCCAGAACTAACATTCATAAAAAATTCTGCATACTTTAAGCAACTATTCTGGAGACTAACTTCCTTTACAAACAGAACATTTTTTGCGGAAAAAAAAGAAGAAATGGCAAAACCAAACTTCATATTTCCTTCTTGAGTCTGCCAGTGTCCTCAGCTAAAAACTGCCACGACATGGTTTCAACAAATCTTACTGAAACAGCTAGAGAGAAGCTATCAGTATGTATTGGCTAACAATCTTGTCTTCTTAATGTGTCTGTAGAAGAAAACAGTTTTTGAGCAGTCTCATAGCATTTGAAACTAATTAAATAAAAAAATGATGAATTGTGGGTTTGGATTCTTATCTGAATGTACTAGAGCTGTAGCCCAAAAGGTATTCTGTTTACTAGGTAAAACCTGTATTATGATTAATTTTCTGCTAATGGTTTTTGTTCAATTACTCCCAACTGAAAAATATCACAGACCAAAAAATATGAAAAGGTCTGATATATTTAGAAGAAAAACTGTAAGCCAATAAAATGCATCCGGAAGATTTTATGTATCCATCTCATTTTATTTCAGATTGCAATATCAGGGATTAATTTATCTATTCAGATAAATGCTCACATTCGTTGAGAATGTAAATTGATGTTTATTGACTTTGTGAAGGGAACTTCAAGACCACACTGTAGACTCACAGTGTCTAAACCAAAGGGGTAGCTGCAAAGCAGGATTTGTAACACAAAGAAATGGAGAGAGATATGTACTTTTCTTAAGTTCATCAGTTTTCTTTAATTTCAAAAACCATACTGATGGTTTAGTTATAACATCTAATTACTCAATACAATCCTTTCTGAATTGTGGAGCTAAGCTTCAGTGATATTGTGCCCTTTGTGTCATTTGGAGTATTTCAGGAGGGGAAAGTATGGTTTTTAGCACACTATTTTGGATGCTTGTAACTGCAGCTGAGATATACTGATGCCATAGAGGCCCCATGGGATCCAAACCAAGACTGAATGACTTGGAAACTGTAAAGAGAATTTCCATCTGAAAACTCTTCTACAGATTTGAAGGACTTGCTTGATAGATTTGGAAATTTACTGAAGTGTTAGCTCCAAAGGGGGAAAAGTCTACTGCCTATCTTTCTCAAAGGATTAATGTGGGTTTTTTCATTAAGTTCGTGACACACGGAACAGAATAGTGAACAGGTGCTTGTGGGCTGCTGTCAGGTTGCTGTAAGGCAACTAGGTAGGATTATTATAAAAACAAGTGTAAAGACAGCCTTTTAGAAGCCTTGATTTTTCTTCTGGAGATATAGAAGTTCAAATTGTTTAAGATGATTGCTACTTTAAGTAAAATTAGTTTTCTTAAACTTTTTGGAGCTCAGCATATGGCATTGAAATAGCCCATGGATAATGAACCAACTGACACTTCAGGAGAAGGAAGAGGAAATTAAATTAGGATGATCTGATAATAGTTTTTAAGTGACTGCTTGTTTTTTCTAAAGTATCTTAATCACACCAAAGAAGAGGAAGTTCATCCAAGGTGCAGAACTAATTACCTGATGCTAGTGACTAAAACACAACTATAGTTCATGTGAGGAAACTGTAGCGTGTCATACTCTTTGGGTCTTTGAGAAGAAGCTTAAAAAATGCTTCTCAATATCTCCATACTTGCCAGAATGACTGAATTTGTTGGCCTTGCAATGATTCAATGGGAAGAAAGTGTTCAGTTTTTCTTGTTCAGATCTTATTTTTTATTTTGGGACCTCTGATTTCATGATTTTTGAGCTCTGTAACAATGAGTTAACACAGGTCGTACAGGCTTCTTCACATAAATTCTGTAGCTAACAGATTGCTGTTAGCATCCTGAATCAAAATTTTAAAAATCAATATTGTTTTTACAGCTGGGAATTACCTTCAGAAAATGCACAAAGGAGCATGCAAGAATGAAAGGGTGTAATCAGTACCATGATTCTATAGACCAGTTGCCTTGTCACACAGATTATTGCATGCAAAAGACATCTGTTTTATATCCACTTTAATTTGATTTGATACCCTGGAGTAAAGAAGCTCAAGTATACAAATGGATTAGAAAATACATTCTTTCACTTTAATCTTTCAATGTAATGACAAAAATGTCTGATAAGAACCATTGATTGACTGCCAGCTGTGATAAAACACCACAAATGCAGTTGTGTAGGGCAGTAATGCTAAAACTGCTTTGTGACAGTTCTGATTTATTGAATCCGGCAACGAAGCCTCACGAGGAGCATACAAAGTGCAAATCCCAGCTAAGATGACTCAATTTCAAGTCAAAGAAAGCAAGAAATACAAAAATAAACCCAGATCTCATTCCTGGATGTGAGGCTGTGGAATTGCTCTGTTTTTTATTTCTTTTACAAAAGTTGCAAAGGCACATGTCCTCTTCTGAGTGTTGTAATTTATATTTTTGGTTCTCATTTTTCATTCTGGTTAAAACGCCCAGAGGACAGCATTTACAACTCTGAAAGGAGAACACGTGGGAGGAAACATGTTTCCTTGGAGCACCAGCATCCTGTAGGTTGTCTTGCTACTCAGGTCTATGGGAGAAGAAAACTGTCTAACATCTATACCTTCCCTAAACAACAAATGTATGTGGAAAAATGATAATAAAAAAAACCCAGGTGTGTTTCTGAAATGCCACAGTCATGAAAAGAGACATTTACATCAAAAATGTCTTCAGAATATTAGCAGCCATTAGGTATTTTGATATCACTGTTCTGGAATGGAGTGATAATTGTTGTGGACAAATAATGCAAAACATAACACTGTGTGCTGGCAGCAATCATGGTAAAAAATGGATAAAGGCTTCCATAAACATTATGAGTTTATTTAATTGACTATCACTTATTCCAATAAGATTTTTGTTTTGGTTGCTTCTTTATTTTTGTTTGTTTAGTTTTGGGGAGACGTTTGTTTTTTGATTGTGTTTTTGTTTTTCTTTGGTTTGCAAAACATGATGTGAGAAATAGCTTCCTCTAATCAAAGACAGCATTATAGTCAATAAGAATGAAAAAGAAACAAATACTCATTGCAATAGTAGAAACAAAATCTCTGATACAAGAATAAAAATGTGAGATTGAGATTATTTCAGAAGGTTAGATATTTTTAAATTATTTGGACCCTCTAAGTCTCACAGAAAACAATTGTTTGAACAAGTCTTCAGACTTGTGCCTGGTGGTTACTGTTAAGAGCTCACAGAGCACAGGAAGACTAGGAAAAGACGTGAACAACCAGAAAGGAAAATATAAAAAAATTGAATAAACACAGTTTGTCAGATGTTTATGCTTCAGAATACCTTGTCATAATTTGTAGAGCCACTAATGGGAAATACATTTCCATGTATTGAAATAGGAGATTTAGTTCATGTGGTGTTTTGATAATTTTATAATCTTACAACAATCCTTACAAAATCAATGTTTTGTAACATAGATCACTATGATGTGAACATCAAATAGTAATTGGTAGAATGCAAATATTTTAGAACAGGAGAATAGACTATCTGCAAACGCAAATAAAATGCTCATCTTGCTCTCGTTGGAACTATTGTGGAGCATTTGAACAGCATGAGAGAGAGATATCAGTGCAGTCTGGGCCTATCACAGGAACCAGAGATTTTTAAAAGTATTAGACAAAGCTTATTTTCAGTCTAGAATCTTCTAGTTTCTATAGTTTCCTTCCTTCTTGCCTTCCTTCCTTCCTTCCATTACAATCTTTGAGTTGTTGTTTTGTAGCCCTGTACATATCCAGAATATCTTTACAATTTAAATTGCTTTACAATTAATTTTTCACTCAATGCTTGCCTCAGTGGATTTTATTTATACCTATCAAATGTATCAAATCCAGCTGTTACCCTTGGAAGGCTAATCAGGGTTATTATGAAAATGCTGTTTATCACACACAGGTCATATGCACAGTTCTCTTTTAGTACTCTTCCAATAAATCTTTGATAACATTATTTTAAAAAACCCTTTTTATTAACTGAGGTAAATAATTTGACGTGGAAATTTTTTCAGTTTTCTAGTTGCTGTTTTCTTCAATAACTAGCTCCAAAATATATGTTTTTACACAAGTAAGACGTGATTATGTTTAATATGATGCTCTGATGAGGGTATGGCTCCTCCTTAAACTGTGAAGTAATGAGGGCTTAATGCAGTTTGTTTGGGTTTTTTCAAAATTTTCTATATCTGTATATGTGCCAAACAAACACTGTCAACAGGGGCACTGGCACACTAACTCCTTTAATTTTATTTGTGTCAAGCCTTCTAAAATGCTGCTCATTGTTAGTTCTTGTTCTCATTTAGGGGTTTGAACCTGACTGAATAACTGACAAGAAATCTGACATTTCTGCAGCTCTGTCATTTTATACCAAGATTTACACTTCTTAATTGTTCTAATTATGGATCATATACTCACCTTGTTAAAAACTTGCTTCACTTTGTCTCCCATCAAAAAAAGTGTGTCACTTGTAGATGCTTTTCTACCTTTTTTTTTTTTTTTTTTTTTCCCTAGGGAAAGGTCATCTGGAAAAATTATGGCATGTAGGATTGGAAGCACATAATGTGGTACCTCTGCATCAGCTGCTCAGTCTGTGTTTGTGAGACACTCAATAGAATATGGAAAGCACTACTGTTCATCATTCACCGTGGAGAGAAAAACTACCTCTTTCAGGTGGCACAGAGAGCACAGAACAAAAAAAGAATTTTTTGTGAAGCCTCAGCACGTGCCTTTCACCTGCACTGAGCCAAGCTTCACCTAGAGTAGTTAAATTAGAATACTGCCTGGAAAACTGCTGTCAGAGTGCAGGAATGAATCAGAACCCTGAGAACTCTTGCCAGTGCTGTTGTTTCTCTTCTGGCAGCCCACACTCTCCAGCTCTTTCCTGGCTCCTACCTAAAGGTACGAGAAATCTCTCTACCTTCACCACCCCCTTCAGGTGCAGTAATACTGTGGTTACTGCCAAGCAAAGACACACTTGAATTCTGCCATGGGGACATACAAGAAGAAGAATGGACTAGACCAGGCAACATCAAAAATGTTAAAGAATGCTTTTAATAATGAAAATTTATAACAAAATACGCAACTATTTTGTCAACAGTGGGGAAAGAGACCCTTCAAAATTATCCTGGGAAGCTAAAATAACATGATTTTACTGGATCTTTTTCAAATATAACTTAACACTACTCTGTGAAATTGGAAGCCAAGTTTTTTATACTTGCTTTGTAACTGAAAAAAATCCAAATTCTACTCAGAGGGTGACTGGAAGAGATTGATATTGAAAACTTGTCCCAGTCTGCTTCCATTAGAGTCACATAGCTACAAAGCCATTTCAGTGGCTTCAAATTAGAGCTCAGAGTAAGAACTTGGGACGATTATCTAAGCACAAGAAAAAAAAAAAGGAAAAAAAAACCCCAGCTTTTGAGGAAAACAAAATCTTTTCCTCAGAGATGCTGTAAACTAAAATATTTTCCCATAGAAACACTTCCTTGTGGTTTAAGAATCTTGTTCATATAAAAGTGGTAGTTGTTCTTCCTTACTTCCTTGAATAAAGATTTATCTAGAATTAACTCAAATTCAGGCTTACTTTTTATACAGTTTGGAACACTTTTTCTTTTTTTTTCTTGTTTATTCTGCTTGTAGCTTTGCCTGCTCTATGTGCCATCTCAGTAGGTGTGGACTCAGGAAGCTCAGTCAGCTTCTAACAAGAACGTCAGCTCACCTTGGCCCACGGTACATGAGGCCTTTGCTGCAGCCTGGTGGGGAGGCTGCCTGAGTGGGCAGCCCCTGAGTGGAGAGGGTCAGTAACTACCTGGGAGTGCCAACCATGGGCAGAGGGGTGCAGGTGGTGCTCCCGTCAGTCCTCTGGTGAGGGAAAAGAGTGTAAGAAGGAAGGCAGTGATACTGAAGATCAACAATTGCTCTGTTGTGGAGCAGGTGTTGGCAACAGAATTTTGGTTTTCCTTAGCCATGGGAGCCCATTTGAGCATACATCTAAGTGTCTGAAGAGAGGGTGTCAGAAGAGGGAACCAGAATCTTTTCTGTGGTGCCCACTGACAGGACCAGAGGCAATGGGAACTACATGAAAAGCAGGAAGTTCCCTCTGGACACTCAGAAACACTTTTTCAGTGTAAGGGTGAGTGAGCACTGTCACAGGCAGCCAAGAAAGGCTCTGCAGTCTCCATCCTTGGAGGTTTTTCAGTTGTTGGTTCACTCAGATTGAAAAGTGTAAAACTTCAAGATGACAAACATTATGTTAGGCAGTATTATTAGATTTTGAATAAAATCTAGGGGATGGTAGGAAACACTTTAGAAACAAGTCTTTAAAAGCAACATTCTGTACACTAGAAAGAAACTTTTTCAAGGATAAAACCCCTGGAAAGTCTTTAAGATTGGACTAAAAAAAAAATCAAACGAACAAGAACTTCCTTAGTAGAACTCAGTGAGGCTCTATACAGAGATTTTCTTGTCCAGAAAGTTTTAATATTGAAATTATCTAGTATAATGATTTTGGGAGTTATAGCTGTTTACTGTCAGTGTATTTTTTTCTGTTGCTCTGTTTAACATTCTTGCAAAAGAGATGGTCATTCATGTATCTTTTTCAGATAGCTTTTTTTTAATAGTTAAGCAATGGGAGGTTACCATTATGCAGAGACATTCCAGTGATTTTGGAGAATAGAATTCTACTCCAAGGCAGATTCAAAAATATTCTTAAAAAATAATCTGTGAAAAAATGGCTTTTCTTTCCTTTTGTCTTGTTTAGAAAGTTGAAGAAAACAATTTTATCACAGAAAAACAGTTTTCCTCCTCAGTTTTAACCACTTTTTTCCCCTTAATTTTTAATATAGAAAATCAGAAGCTAAAATAAAAATTTGAAATTCTATGGGTAAAACACTTTGTCAAACTATATATAGGCGTTTTTATGAAGTCAGACAGTCATTTCACATAGATAGTGTATTTCACTGATAACTCCTGCATACACAAGTTCCTCAGAAAACATACAATATCTATTAAAAACCCACAAACTGTATTTCAGATTGTGCCCAAGACAACAATATTTTCATATTTTCTCTCATTATTCTGTTTTATTTTGCCACTTAGAGAGCCCAGTTATGCTTTAATTGAGCTGAAACCTGTAGCTTTGCACACCTGCAGTAAAGCTGAAATTCTTATTTGTCCTCTGGAATCTCTGGAACTCAGGGAGACACATAAAATTATCCCCTTTGGTCCTGCAGCAGCCAATCAGTTACTATTTCAAACACTCCAGCGGTGAGGGCTGGTGGAAATTGTGCAACTGGATGACAGGCACTCAGAATAGTGTTTGGAGAATAGAGTCACAATTTGGGCTCTTGTGAATAACTAGGGAAAAAAAAAAGTCTGGAATTAACTGGCCTTTACTACCAATACAGTCCAAATATAAATTGAGTTATTAAAGGAGTGTTAGAGCAATAAGCAGAGCTGAATAATGGTAGTATGGTATGGTGGGAAGATATTCTTCTTCTGGCAGCAGAAGGTGTAATAAGCATGTCCAGAAGGCCTAATAAATGTGTCCAGATAACCCATAATTTATCTCCAAAAATCTCTGCAAATACATCTGAAGGGTTTCATGTCTCCAAATGAAAATAGAGATGAATCACTGGGGTGTGAGGAATGACTGCAATTTTGCATATGGAATCAGCAGGTGTGTTCTGCCCTGTGCTGGGAAGAACATATAAAGTTATGACACAAACAGAAGATGTACAAAAATGTGTAACTTTTAATGAAGACATCTCTAAAGAGACAAAGGAAAATAACTATGAGGGTTTGTTGCAGTAGGGCATTTGGTGTTTTTCTCTCAGCTACTGAAACACCTTAATGAGGCCACACTCAATCAGGGAGATGGTGGATCTGAGGCAATCTATTCACAGTTTTTCTTCTACGGCTTTGCCTGTCACAAACTATCCCATTAAATGAGCCAACATGAGGCATGTAAATCCAAATCTCTAGTATGTTATTATAAAATATTAGGTATAAGTAGTTGGCTGATATGAGGTAGTTATCAAGAATGTTTTGTAAAATTCCTTGTTGAGACATTTCTCACAGCAATGTGAGAAATTGTAAAGCATTGGGAAAATGTTTGTTGATTGAAGTGTTTATAAACACAATATTTTACAGTATCTCCCATGATAAAACAGCCTATCATGCCTTTGGGGTTTCTGGCTGCTTTTTGGAAAAGGTTATGCAGATGGGGAATACTGAATATGTTTTTCACGCACGATTTTGTATTTTGTTTCAATTTTCTAGAAATAGGTTTTAAGTTGTATCCAAAGTGAAGTGCTAAGATATCTGTAAATAGAAAATGCAAAATTAATGTTAGTTTAATGCAGTTGTGCAAGTATCTTCAGTAATGATCCAATTTTTCAATGTCTTTCTTAAATTTGGGAATCCAAGCTTGGCAGCTAGAACCCACTCTTTTGCAGACACCTAATACTTTTACATCTCTGCTATCTAAACAAAATCATTTCAATATTCATTCTTATCAAAATCTTTTCAAGTTTAAAAAGAAATAGTTAAATTATAAAAAAAAAACCACAAATAAAACCCCAACTCCCCATCCTTCAGTATTACTCAAAGTATTTCTTTCTCTCCAAGTCTAATATTGTCAAGGGGAGGAACAGGTTTTCCTTCACTTTGTTTTAGAATGTACCCTAACAGGAAATTCTAACTCTTTAGAAATCACATTATCCAGAACATTGTGTGCTTAAGTCTCTTAAGGAAATAACTTTTTGAGTTCACTAGAGTTTTGTTAGTGTTTTGTTTTAGTTTGAACGAAGCAGCCTTCTTAATGAGAGCAGCCAAATAATGCTCAGAATGAAATTATGTTGGGTCTGACCTTTATTTTCCTGAAGAAAGACAACTAATTTGACAAAGCTACACAAGTTGGACAGCATAATCATGATGAGGGTGGAGTTAGTTTTATATTACTGATTCATTTCTTGTGATTCTTTCTGAATCCATGGGCTTTCCGTATGTACCTGTTCAGAAGAAATGCATTAATTCTGACAGCAGGGGAGATCTACCAACACTTGCCATGTGAGCCAGAAAAACTCTTGGAGTCAATATGATAGGTAGAAAACCATTTTTTTTTTTTTTTTTTTTTTTATACACTTAGAAAGAAACCATTCTTTGACTAACTTTTACTATTGTAAGGGAGAAAGAATAATTCATGTAGGAACAAAATCTCTGAGTAACAAAAGAAGACCTTATTACTCTGCCTGAACTTGGTTATGGGTTCCAGTTACAGGAGCACTGATAAAATAGGACAGTTCTGTCTCTTTTTACATTTTTCTAAGTCAGAAGTTACAGGCAGCTCAAGGGTAAAAAGACCAAATAATTCCAGAAAAATAGCCTAAATACTTTTTAGATACAAGTTCTTTACATGCCCACCAGGAAAACAGAATCACTGCATCAACAGAAAAAAAAATCATCCTTTATAAACTTGTATTACTTCTCTGCGAGGTATGAAAAGACTGAATTATGTTGTTATTTTACTGTCTCTAGGTAAGAGGCAAGGAAGATGGATGTGGCTACTTTGACACCAACAGCCAGAAAGCCAAACCTGGAGCACATTAGGCATGTCTGTACTGGAAGCATAGTGCACAGTTACTGAAAAAAAAAAAAAAAAAGAAAGAAAAAAGAAAAAAAAAAAAAAAAAAGAAAAAGAAAAAAAGAAAAAGAAAAAAAAAAAAAGAAAAAAAGAGAAAAGAATGGATTGACCTGTTTTTAGAGGGAAAAAATATAAGGATCAGTAGGTCTAAGCACAGAGTGATGTATCTGTAAAAGCTAAAAGATGAAAGGTGATGAAAATACAGTGCTGGTAGAAAGAGAAATAAGTGAGCATCTTTACTGAAAAAAAAATAAAATCTTCTGTTTTTTATTTAGGAAAAAATCTCTGAGACTAGAAATATATTTTATTAGAAATTTATTGAATTTTATAAAACGACTACCTGCAACAGCAATAAGGCGTGCTAAGGTTAATGCCAACATGGTTTTAGTCAGAGATAACCTCAGAGGTCCCTTTTATTGCTGATGTATTTTACATGCAATTCTGAGGAAAATAGCATGCCTCATAGGCTCATAAATCCCATGGATCCAGCAGTGAAATTGTGCATCTATTTGTGGCAATGTTGTTGGAAGACCAATTAAGTAACTAAATAACCCTTTCTAATGAAGATGGTGGCAATATGGAAAAATTAGAAGGGTGTAATTTGAACTCTAGGGAAGGTATTTTAAAAATTGCATAATTTTTGCAAAAATGAATATTTAAAAATAGGTTGATCAAGCCAGAAAGCTTTCAATGCATTGTAGAATTTAATTAAAAATAATATCAAATTATAAGGCAATCACTCTTGAGTTCATAGCTAAGCAAGAGAAATGGGTACTGACCAGGAGGTGAGTTATATCAAGGTGCTACTTTATGTAGGACTAGACAGAACCAAAGTTTAGTTGCTACAGTTTAGGACACGTGACTCTCACCCTAAATGTGCCTTTAAAACCTGCTGATTTTCCTTCCTTTTCTTGAAATTGCAGTAAGTGAAACACTATGATGTGTACAGGATTTTTGCTTACACAGCTCTGAGTTTTAAGCCATTGCTAATACCTACACTATCAGAAATTCAGAAGGGAGAGATATAAATGCATTTCATAAACCATATTTTTCATTTTTATTATTATATATTTTAGTTTTGGAAATGACAGCCTGCAATATCACTACTGGAGGTCCAACAGCACATGTTGGCCTTTGTGACGCAGGCTGCTTTCTGCTTACACCTAACACTTTCCTAAATTGTTTTTTGGGACCTTGCTGTGAAGAATGGACTAACAGTCAAAGTCATTTGTTTTGAGGCAGTATTAATTCTTCACTTCCCTGTTTCTATTACTTTGCTAAATATCAGACCAATTTGTCAATTCAGATAAAGGTGTAGGGGAACTTTTGTGCATATATCTTTCAGAGAAAGGTGACAGATTATTGATCTCAGTGCACTGGTTTTGAATTCTGGTACTAACTTATGGTGACAAAATGCTGTACTGTTTTCTTTAGCTGCGTGTAATGGATGGATTTTTTCTGTATTTGAATGCTTTTTGCATTTTTATTATAACAACTTCACATCCAATGACAGCATAATCTATTTATGATGATAATTTCTTGTGCATTTGACTGTATAAACTGAACATGACATTAAATTTGTTTCTTACTCAACCCTGTCTACCTAGAATATTTTCCGTCTCTGTGTATTTAAAAATTTTAAGGAGGTATGTGAAGGAACTGTGGACAGTCCCAAACAAATGTGTACCTTTTACATCTCTCAAGATTGAATCTTCTTTACTCATAATTCCTTGGAAACCAGTTGTTTAAGTTTTATTATCTTTTTTTCTGTCTTTAGTGTTAGCTTGCCAGAGCCAAAATTATTAGTATTTAAGCTGCCTGAGTACACATTCTGTTCCTTTTCATCATTGTTTTTGTTGTATTTCTCTATTTAGCCAGAAGGTATTATTTAGGGGGAAAAATTAATTAATTAAAGAGCTGAATGAAGACCAGGATGCTATTCTTTCAGGTCTGTTCTTTATATTAATTACCTTTGCTGGTACAGAAAAGTCTCCATGAAACCTTTCATCTATTTTTGCTGTTTAGATGTAACAGTTCAAATCTGCAATGAAGGTGTTTATGTTAAAAGATGCAGATGCAATATCAACTGTATTTTAGCAGCACAAGGTGAACACACAAAACTCATCATCCAATTTTCATTTCAAGAACTATCTGGAAAAATTTATGCTGAGCTCAGAAAAAAACGCTGATTTAGACTTGTCTGTCTTCTTAAAATGTCAATTGCCACTGCCTCATACTTAAGAATAAGGAGTCAGTTTATTAATTGGCCATAAAATGACATTATAATATTCTGTATCTTAGCTATCTCTCAAACTCAAAGTTATTAATGTTAATTTTGGAAGGAGATTCCAAAATGCTGCAGAACATTTGTGCACATGGTTGAGGTTGAAGAGATGTGTTAGTCAATTAGGAATAATTATTTAGAAAAAAAAAGACTGTGGCAAAAGAAATTTTATTGCATAGAAAATGCTCTGAAATATTCTGGTTTGGATTTTAGCTTCTGGATATTTTTGCTTAGCTCTGTATGCTTCCTGTTCAGTCAATCAAGGAGTGCAGAAGCTGAGGGTATTCAGAAATTTCAGGCCTTTGACCCAAATATAAGTTTTGTGGTTCACAAGGCTGGAGAAAGCTTCAGTTAAAATTTTAAGTCCCAGTTCCACACTAAGGAAACAGCAAAAATTTGGAATGGTGCTTGGATTATCAATATTTCCCCAATTATTGATTTCTCCCAATCCAGTGTATGTTCAAAATTTCTTTGATATGTAGTCCTCTCGAAGTCCGTGTTTTGGGCAGAAAATATTATCCTGCACCAGAACATAGATAAAAATTGCTTGTAACAAAAATTATGTCAGGTGAGGAATGTCCACCAAAACTCCTTGACTTACATGACATCTCCCAGCAAGTTCAGCTTGGTCCAAAAGACCATCTTCTAAGGACTCTCACAGATCTTATGAATACATGGGAGATACTGGTGATGCCGAGAACCCAGGTGAGCTGACAGTCAAATATCTGAAAGTCAGTGACATAATGGTGGGTCTTTGAAAGAAATCACTGATTTAATTGGTTTACCTAGTCTCACATCCTAGTTA
This sequence comes from Sylvia atricapilla, assembly GCF_009819655.1. NCBI lineage: Eukaryota > Metazoa > Chordata > Aves > Passeriformes > Sylviidae > Sylvia > Sylvia atricapilla. The sequence continues at coordinate 62,431,035 of NC_089142.1, forward strand.
TTACACGATGAAAACCTATACCTATTAGTGGGAACAACCTCTTTGGAAGAATCTGGTCTTGCTTCTTGATAGCAATAGAGTCATGCATCTTATTGTTTGACAAATATACAAATAGGATATAATCCAGTAGTGAAAAGGACATAAAGAAGATGAAACCTGGGATGATTTTTAGGTTTGTAAATGTTACAGTTGTGAACCATGGTAGAGCAGTAATGACCTTTGAAAACATCTAGTGTCCATTATCAGAAAACTAAATAAAAACGTGCATGAAAATCATTCTGCTTCAGTGAAAGCCAGATAGGTAGAGGAAAAAACTTCAGGAAAGAACTAGAAATGGAATGTACCAGTCTTTCTGTAACCAGCAGGGGCTTTTCTCACAGAGGTCTAAAAGCCAAAGACTATTCTAATATTTTATGGAGTAAAAGATCAAAAAGTAGAACTTCTGTTTTTGGAAGAAGAAACAATACCTGTGATTCAAACCCAGTCGGCTGAAATGGCAAGTGTTGGACAAAAATGTTCTTGTTTCACATTCTTACCTGTGGCTTAAGAATGGAAGGAGAATTCAGCTTGTTTTAGTTCTAGCTCTTGTGTAACAAATGTATTAGTAATAAAATTGTGAATATCAGATTGCCTTAGCTGTCTTATACTAAATGCATTTTAAAAATGAAGGCAAAGGCTTTTGTAAAGTGTTGTTCTGTAGACATATAAAGCTTAAGGTATCTGAAAGGTGTCTGAAAGATAAAAACTTTGGGTTAATACAGATTATAACACAAATTTATTTTGCATACACTTCCATAAAACGTATTTGGATTGTAATTTTTCATTCCACCTTGGACCAAACTAATCAGGACTATTTTGAGCAATCATGGGTAATACCTGTAAATAGCACTAAATTTTTTATCCATCTCACTGGGTTGGTTCTACAATCCTATCATTATCTGAAGAGACACAAAGCATCTAAATGAAGAATATGCTAGATTAATTTCTAGTTAATTTCCTGAAGGTTTTATCTACTTAAGATTATTAGCAGCAATTTTCTAGTCTAAAGGAATTTAGCTGTGCACTGATAGTGCTTTACAAATAAGAAATCAATAATAATTACTTTGCACTTCAAAAGAATTAGATTGGCAACTGCTGAAACTTTTAATTTTCCATCATAATACTGAAAAATGAATAAAGTTATAGTCAAAGATATGATTGCAGCATTAAATATAGTAGATTAATTCTCAGTGGTTGAAACTGAGAGGTTGTAATTGAAACTTATTGTCATTTACTTGTTACTCTTGTTATTGGGATGAAGTAAAATATAAAGAAGAACAAGTATGTGAAATCACTTCCAAAATATCATGAGAAACCATATATACCACTAGTTTGTTGCAAAAACTGGAAGAGAACCTCTGGCATATCTTTAACAGATTCGTAATTTCAGTTATCTTTGAAATTCGCTTCAGAGAGAACTGAAAAAGAGTAAATTTTCCTTTGGGCTGATGGAGTATATGATTTTGCAAATTGAATCTTTTGTTACATTGACTGAAGAAATTAATATGTAGCTACATTTTCCTCAAAGCAAGACTTTTTTTAGAAATAGAGTCGTAACAATAAATAACATAACTCTATTATGGTTTTAAAAGATGATTACAATTTCGTAGGATGAAGACATGACAATCATTTCCTCAGAAGTGATACAAGGAAGTCAACTGTGCAAAAAGCACCCAAAATAAAAATAGAGGTCCTCTAGCAGCTTTAAGCATAAAATAAATTCTGTGATCCTAAAAGCAAAGTTTGGAAGTATAATTTAGTCTTATGTGAGATACTTTGTTTCCAAAATTAAAATGATACCTGTACATTGTAGATAATTTTAATGAAAAGAAAGCAAGCCTTATCATTTTCATAGTTCTTGGATTTTTTTATTCCAGCACAAAGCATTGTAAAAATGATATCTGTTGAAGTGCCATATGAGGGCAGAGACAAACAACTATGGATGGCAAAAGATATAAAATGTTACTGAAGGGTAAGAAGGGGGACCCAGGGAACTACAGGCCAGTCAGCCTCACCTCAGTCCCTGGAAACTGATGGAGGGCCTCATTCTGGATGCATTCTCTATGTACACAGCTGACAAGAAGGTGATCAGCAGTAGTCGGCATGGATTCAGTAAAGGTAAATCATGCTTGACCAACCTGATGGCCTCCTATGATGAAACAACTACCTGGGTGGAGAGCACTGGATATTGTCTACCTTGACTTCAGCAAGGCTTTCAACACTGTCACAACATCCTAATAGACAAACTCAAGAAGTATGGACTGGATGAATGGACAGTGAAGTGGATTGAGAACTGGATGAATGGCAGTTCCTAAATGGTTATAATTAGCTGCACAGTGTCTAGTTGGAGGCCTATCATTAGTAGTATCACCCAAGGTTCGATACTGGGCCCAGTATTATTTAATTTGTCAATGACTTGGAAGAAGGCAGAGTGTCAGCTCAGCGAGTCTGACACAAAGCTGGGAGGAGTGGTCGATGCCCCAGAGGGCTGTGCAGCCCTTTCAGAGGACCTTAACAGGATGGAGAGAGGGACAGGGAGAAACATTCTGAAGTTCAAAACAGGGTATGCAGTGCCTTGTCCCTGGGGAGGAACAGCCCCAGGCACCAGGACAGGCTGGAGGCTGACCTAGTGGGAAGCAGGTCTGCACAGAAGAACCTGGAGGTCCTGATGGACAACAAGCTGTCCATGAGCCAGCAGTGTGTGGCCAAGGAGGCCCAATTGTCCTGGGCTGCATTAGGAAAAGCATTTGCAGCAGGTTGAGGGAGGTGATCGTGCTCCGTTGCTCAGCCCTGGTGAGGCCTCGTCTGGAGAGCTGTGTCCAATCCTGGGCTCCTCAGGATGAAAGGGACATGCAGCCCTTGAAGCAGATCCAAAGAATGGCTGCAAAGATGATGAAGGAAATGGTGCATCTCTTATGAGGAAAGGCTGAGGGAGCTGGGCCTGTTCAATCTAAAGACACAACTTAGATGGTATCTCTTCAACATCTGTAAGCATCTGAAGGAAGGGTGTCAAGAGGATGGATTCAGGCTCCTCTCTGTGGTACCCAGCAATCGGACAAGAGACAACAGGCAGAAACTGATAAAGAGGAAGCTCCACCTGAATATGAGGAAGAACTTTACTGTGCCTGTGACCACACATTGGAACAGGTTGCCCAAAGAGGCTGTGGAGTGTCCATTTGCGGAGATACTCAAGAACTGTCTGGACACAATCCTGTGTTGTGGGCTCTGGGATGACCCTGCTTGAGCAGGGAGCTTGGACCAGATGATCTGCTGTGGTCTTTTCCAATGTGACTGATTGCATTATTCTGTGGTGTTACTTATCCTTGTATTTTCACATAAAAAAGGGTTTATGGAGCAGGTAGGGATTTGATTGCATGATAAAAATGTATTAGGAACCTTGTGGAAGATGACTTCTGGGATTCAATGATCATGAGAAGGCCATTTCTGGATCCTGAGAAGTCTGTTCTAGGGCTCTCTATTCCTGTATGTAGAATGTAAGTTCCATAAGGAAGAGACCCCAAAAACCCAAAGCTGAAGTGAATCTGGGTATTATAATGTTCTAATAATACTGTTTGAATATGATTATGTTATCTGTCTTGCTTTATTTTCCTAATACTGTAAAGGAATTCTTGTGATTTAGGCTCTTGAATATTTGAGCCACATGCTTGGTATTGAATAATGGAAGTAGAGACAGAATAACATAATATGGTATCATTTTACAGTGGCCAAATTAATGTGACAGTTTACTGCTGAAAAGTGGAGTATGTATTCATATTCACTCGAAAAAATAGTCCTGCAAATTTTACATATTTATATCCCAGATACTGTGGAAGACATGAATAAATATTTTAGCATCTATATTAATAGTGATCTTTTATTTTTATGGCTTAAAATGAACTGAAATGCCAGTGGTTTGAGTGTATAATCTTTCCTCAGAAGTCATACCAGTCCCCAGACATAATTATGAATGGTCAATCTTCAGCCTCCATGATCTCTATTGTGTTCTGAATTAATATTTGGTATTGATGAAGCATTTTAGAAATTAAAAAGGCAAGACAACACAAACCACAAAGAATAAATCATAAATATAATTAATATTATGTAGTCAACTTGAAGAATGTCCTTAGTCTTTTGAGTCTTTTGGAGAAAGCACATGACTATGGGAGTAACTTAATTTACTGGCATAAGGAGGCAGTGATGGAGGACATACAGCACTTTAATGCAATGCTGAGATAAAAATTACTATTATACACACTAAATGCTCTATTTAGTGTGTAAAACAATTGGAGAACTTCTCAAAATGAATGATTATTGATTGGATAATTTTACTTTTAATCAATTTCTCTTTAGATTTTTCCTGTATTTTTTGCATCCCCACAGTTATATTTATTTCAGTTTTTTTCAGATATGCCTATATTATGTCCTTTGTACATCAACAAACAATTTATGCAGAAGTACATAGGCTGCATAGATTAATACCTTGGAGTATCTCCCTATCCAGCTCTCCAGCAGGAATTTCCTGTGCCTCCTCCTACTTCCTCAGGGTTCTTAAAAAAACAGAAAGAAAACATGACCAAAACCAAATAAAAAATATAAAAGGTAAACAGGAAAAAAATCCCTAGCAGATCTATTAACCCTAATAAAATACATTGGGCATATATTTATTTCAACCCAGCAAGGACATTGCCTAATCAGGTAATGACATGCAAGAGGAAGTGTTAGATGAAAGAGCCTTTGTTTCCAGCATGTTTTATCAAAAGGCTACCATAGAAGTATAAGTTTTAAAATATCTAACTGTAATTTGGGAGGAAACATCCTATTGGAAGTGAATGGAAATTGTCCTAGGAAATGAAGCTGAAGTTTTCAGTTGGACATTAAAACAAATTGAAACTACAGCAAACCACACAGTGGAGATGTAATAAAGTATGGTTGAGTGAGTGAGCTATTACATTTTACACCCCATACTGATGAAATGTTCTTTCAGTGTTATGCCAGAATGACTTCATAGTAAACTATGATAATATGTACAGATAGCTATTGCCTGGATAGATGTTCATAAAGGAGATTTGGTCAGTGTGGCCTATTTATTCATTGCATGGTGAAAGTATTTCTGGAGTTACTGAAGATATTAAATAGTAGACTAGAAGGAAAAGGAAAACTATCCCATCTCATAAATCAGATTAGAGAACACAGAAAAAAACAATTAGATTTTGGACAGTAGATTCCTACTTCATTATGGGACTCCTACTTAACGATACTGCCAAATATTTAGCAACTGTTTTATTTCTTTAAAAAATGCTTTAATTAAGATAAATTGTGAGTTCTGAAGTTAGACATAACTTGTCTTTATTTATTCTCTGGAATTACTCAAGGCCAGGCTGGATGGAGCCTTGGGCAACTTGGTCTAGTGGGAAGGCTTCTTGAGCTCAGGCTTTTCTTTCATTCCAGCTAGTGCTATCAGCATGGTCCTCTCCAGAGAGAATCTGAACAGCAGGTTTTGATTTTTCAGCCATATCAGGTCTTACTACCTCTTCTAAGTGTCCAGGAATTAACAATAGGATCTCTTGTCCATTTTCTTGTTGCTTAATGGCTTGTATATAATTTAGAAACAACTCTACCAATTAAAATGCTTCTTGGCGTTGCAATGGTATAATTCACTGTTGCTAGTTATACTGTTGTTATGGTAACAAAGGAATTGCAAGCATTGATTTTTTACTTCTATGTTTATCATCCAGTCAAAATCATATTTTCCAATTCCAAAGACTCAGAGCTAAATGCCTGAACTCATAAATATCCTAACTCTCAAAAGTCTGACACATCTTAGCCCTCACTGTCCTCTGAAAAGATATTTTTATTCTGATTTCTAAAAGTCAGATTGAAATCCATTAAATTATTTCAGTTGTAGAGAGAGTCTTTAATTTCAATTGATACAAATGTATTTGAGATACAAAGAATATATAGAAGACAAAGGATAAATAGAAATATAACTGGTAAAGTTTTGCATGCTTCAAAATTTTGAATACCTTAGATTTTTTTTGTAAGTAATTACACCAATTGTAATTAATGATCTAATCTGAATTAATTCAGTCCTTAAATAATTTTCATGTGTCAGCTGCTATATGTAAGGATTACGGTTATTGTGAGGAAACTATTTCTCCTCGTATTATGTACAGTTCTTTATGATAAAGATTTTCCCTAGGCAGCTTGGAGGCTGGAGAAATAGTGGCTGAATATTAAATTACTTAAATATTACTCATTTTGCAATAAAATTATGCTGAGGAATATCTAAAGTTTCTGTGCTGTTTATAAATAAATAAATACATAAATAAACCTAATTACTATCAGAGAAACCTTCCACTATTTATTTGATCTTTGAATTTACAGACACAGAATCATTAATGCAGAGCTAAGAATTTGTTGTTGATATTTCTGAGTGCAAAATGGAACGTATTCATTAGCTAGTCTTAGTCAAAGGCATACACACATTTTCTAAAGGTCATAAACAGTTTAAAAAAATCCATATCCACTGTGTCTATTTTTTTCTTCTTCTTAAATACCATTTTCTAATAACAAATCAGTAGTAATTTTGTTGAATAATTGACATTATAAAAACACTCTGCAATTTAGGAGGAATTCCTTTCTCTGTTTGTACTGTAGTTCCAGTTTCAGAGAGGTCCTAAAAATTTTCATCAAATATTTCAGTGAAGTTATTTTCCAGACACAGTGGAGGTTTTAAAATAGTTTTTTAAGGATCCACTGAAATAAATAATATTTCCATGCATAGAACAGCAACATCACTCTTTATTTTCCCAGTCAGTCTTTTCATGAGAAATGTTTTCTCATCTGTATTTGTAGAGAAAGTTATGTTTTCATAGAAAAGAGGGACTTTGTAGCAAAATGTGGACACTGAATTCTACCATGGAATTAGTGCCTTCTGTGAATAAAACCACATATAAGAAATTTATGGAGTACTTGCACAATGACCTAGTATAAATACTTAATCTCTGCTTGGAATGATGAAATTTTGAATTTTACTTTTCATGCTTAGGTAGCAAAACACTGGAATAGATGCCCAGAGAACTTGTAGAAACTTCATCCTTGGGCATTTCAAAATTTGAGGCCCTGATGCTGCAGTTGAATCACGATGGTTGGCCTTGCAGCAAACTGGGACCTTAGAAAATGCACCTTGGAGTCTGGATCAGAAAACTTCTAAAATTCCCATTCATTCTAAATTATCGTAGTTTTTGATTGCAAATTTTAATTAGATTCCTAGCCTTCCTCTGGGTGTGTTTAAATTTTTAAGAAAATGTAGTTCTGCAACATTTTTTTATAATTTGTATTTCTTCTTTGGTGCTGCTGCTGGGTCTGGGCTTGCTGGTCATCAGACTTCTGTATGTGTCTTGCACAAGTTTGGTCTCTATCCAGACACTTAACTGGCAACAGCTCTGATTGAGTCTTGACAAAGTTTTTGAGTTAGTGTCTTATATCTTGAATCAACTTTCTGACACATATTAGAGAGTCATGGAATCATAGACTGGATTGGGTTGGAGGGCACCTTTAAAAGTCATCAAGGGCTACCAAGTTCTAGCACCCACCTACTCAACCAAAACCTCACTCTTCAGGGATATTTTATATAGAACTTTGTAACACACAAAACCTGTTGTATTAAGCTTTATACGAGCAAGTAAACTCAAAAAACTGTAATAGAGCATATACGCCCTGTGAGAATCCATGAAAATAATTGACTTTGCGCTGTGGGTAAAGACATGCTCACCATCAGCTCAGGATTATATTACCAGCTGAAAGATGTGAACAGGGATGCAATGGATATTGCAAATGCCTAGTGAATGCAGCACAAGAGAAATGAAATCCTTCTGGGTTCAATATCTATAAAATCAAAAAACAGCAACACCCACACTCATTAGGGCTTTTGCCTTTAGCTGGGGAGTTACCATGATGTGAAATGGATAGCAGAAGTCTTTTAAAGGCAGTTGGAACAGTTCCAAGGCTTGATTACTCTGTGTTTCAGGGAAGTTTAAATCAATTTGAGAAAGCTGAGTGTATAGGAATCTTTCTTAAACAAATGAAGGGGTTTTTTTCTCAAAGCAGAACTGCCTCCCAGAATCATCTTTCCTAAACTAAACCAGTGTTTTCCTTAATGGCTCAGACCTTTTACACATTCAGTGTCTAACAGACGTAGTACTTCAAAGGCTTTTCCACACTTTGAGTGATACAGTGGAACACATTTTTTGTTCCTTTTATGCAACTAAGACTGGCAGATGCACGCTATCACAAAAAGTTTGGCTTCACCAGTGGGAAGGAAATAAGAGCACCACATGCAGATCCTTGCTTTTGATTTTACTGTGTATTTTGATTAACAAAATGTCTCTAAAGTTGTCACATGACATATTGTTATTTTGTCTGGGTTATCCTGATAAAGGTTTGCTGGAATTTTTACTCCATGATAGAGAGGAATTTCCCATTTAGAGATCTTCTAAAATTCTGAGTTACTTTCAGAATAATTTTTGAAATTGCCCTATTTAGAGTGGAGAGAAGAGGCAATGTCTTGCCATCAGTGAAGTCATCAGATTGTTATTTAATAAATACGTTTGAAGGGAGCACACTTCGGGAATTTATTGCTATAAAAGCGAAAGATCATTTTTGTCTCACTAATAACGATACCTATGCTTAGCAGGTATCTTTCTCTAATCCAAAATGAATGCTAAAGAAAAGTTTAGGAAATAATTTAAACAATTCTGCTGGTTTTTTTTGTATTGTTATAATCTAATTCTCAGAAGTCTTACGTAAACAATTCAGTCATGTGCTCAGAGACCTAAAGGGAATTTTAATGTGAAAGATTTTTCAGCTTTTTGAATTCAACATCCATTATTAATTCAGCTGAAGAAATTTTCACTCTCTCAGATAACTGAGCCACTTTTAGATCAGAAAAAGCCTAATTTCTTTCAGATATGTATCCAGTGTCCCTCATTTCCCCATGATTCTCTTTTGCAGAGATCTTTCAAGATTCCCTAACTGTACAATATGTACAATTTCGCCTTTAGAGCTCTGCCATCAGCATGTCAGCAGTGGTTCTCTGGCCAGCTGCTTTTAGGGGGAACATGTCACGACAGTCCTGCCACCCTCATCTCAGATAATTTAAAATCCTTCTTTCACCTAACTGCTAATCTTTGAAAGAATATTTTTGGCAAAATATGATCAAAATTACTTGAAATTTTATGACTGGCTGGTTGATGGACAGTATGATGGAAAAAATATATTTCCCTTATTAAACCAGGCCAAAACCAGATTAAAAATCTATTTCCTTTGACAGGGATTTTTATCTTATTCTGCTGTTATTGGTATAAGCACTGAGTCATTTGAATCATCAAGATTCAATAACTTTGACTTATGGATCATCAGCAGAGGTCCATATCTCATAACAGGTACCATCTTTGTACATTTATCTGCAGATGACTTCTGGGAAAAAGAATGACCCACTCAACTAGTAATTTTTCAGTCTAAAATCCTTTAGCATATAAATAGCTTTAAAAAAATATTAATGTTGGAATGTCTCCTTGTAAACAGGTACTCAACATTAAAAGCAAACCTCATCATAGTGATGGAAAGTTGTAAGGACCGGCTTTTTACATATACACATTGACTATTTCTGAATTTGGATTTTTGTTGTCTGCATGTAGTTAATTGGTTGTGTGAACAAGAAACAACTGGTTTCTGATCCAACAGGATGATGCAAAATAGCTGGATTAAAATAGCATTTAAATGGGATGAGCTATTTAGAATTAAAAAATGCTGGAGACAGTGTGTTGCTTAAAGTTCATAGAGTAACTTTTTTGTTGTCTGACAGCTTCTGAGACAAGCTTTATCCAAGGTCATTGAAAAATGTCTGGACATTCTTTAGTTTTGCCCATGTATAAGAAAGAAGGTGAGGAAAACAAGGACATAAGGTAGTAGAGAGAGTTTGTACAGGTAGCACTGTCCAACAAAAGCATATTTTTCCTTTCCAAGCAATGCAAAGAAGAAAAGCATTCTAGGCTAAAGGAACCTCTGCTTTCAGATTGAACCTTTCTGAATAGGAGTGGATTTTGTCACCTTCTCACACAGAAAGTTAATTTTGCCTATTTGTACTACACTTCATTATTTTGGCGATAACCTCAGGGGTTTTTTTAAAGTTAGAGATCTGTATAGACACAGACACTCCCATGGAGTTCAAGAGAATATTAGACTGTCAGAAGAGGCTCACAAGAAACGCTGGGAGCTGAGAGGATTTAGACATCTTTATCTATATTTTTAGTTGCAGAGGCATATTTAAACTGCTATCAAATATGAAAGTATCATGCTCATGTAGTTTAAGTGGATTGTGATTATCAAACTACTAAATTAAACCCCAAATTCAGTATTCATGACTGAGGAAAAAGGGGATTTTATCTTCTTCATGTGGAATAAAGTTTTGACATTGAAGAGGAGGAAAATAAAATAAAATAATGATGTTGCAATTGTGTTTGGCACTACAGTTATGTCTTGTGATAATTTTATTTTGAAATTAATTTATATTACTTTTTAATTTATGGTACTGTAGCAGATAAAGCATAAATCTATGATAATGTCTGATTCTGGCAATAGCATTCTGAATTTGGATGCAGGTTTCAGGTACAACTGAATTACAGAGAATGTAAACTGTAAATGAATGAATGAATGAATGAACTTTACAGAATGAATCTGTAAAGTTAATTTTATTTTGGCATATTTTTTACAGTATGTGGTGATGAAGTTGCTGGGGAAGATTGTGAGCCTATTGCACTTCAATCATAGTATTTCTTTAAATAACAATATTAAAGGAGGGTCAGATGTTAAAAAAATGTTTTCTTGTCATCTTAAATACTCTACATAGCAGGCTGAATGGGAAAAGGAGTTATAGAAACATTTCTTAGCAGGTCTGGAGGAAAACACAATGTATTTGTCTGGAGGAAAATTTAGAATATATATCCACTTTGCCCTCCTAACAAGACTAAACGCCTCATTTTGCTTGTGGGCTGGCTAGTGAGAAAAACCTCTAATATTTTTTCAGCGGCTACATATATGTCTTATTAACTCACTTCAGTTAACAAGAAAACATGCTTTGGTTTGAATCCCAGGTTAAGAAAACTATCTATAATCTGTAACTGAAGATAAAATGATGGTGTGCTCCTCACTGCTGCTTTTCATCTAAATTTTTCAAAGAACTGACATAAAATAAATCTATACCAAAGTTATTGAAGGTTTTTTTATTCATTTCTGCTATATAAATACACTTTGACTGAAAATATATGGGAGTATTTTTTCTTTAAGTTTTTTAGTTGATCATACTGCTCTTCAGATATACCAGATTTATTGCTGTGAAGACTAAAATCCTCAATTTATTCACTTTACATCAAAAGCTGTCTCCACATTATTTTTCCTAAAAGGCACCTAGAGGAACACCTTTAATGAAAGAAAATAGAATAGATCAATCTCTGTGTTCATGCAATCTCTTGTGTTTGTATTGAAGCTTTAAATGTGTCAGTTACTGTTTTGTTTTTGAGACACCACTCCTATAGAAAATCAATTGGCATTCCCTTCACACAGTCAGACAAGTCTGAAAGGGATGAATATTTAAAGTAACATATTTCTAGCTAGGGAAGAATAAAATACTTAGTGTAGGTAATCCTGAGTTCTTTTCAATCTCTAGACATAGGAAGTGCTGCAAATAGCTACCAGCTAGATCATCCTAACAAAGATCTCATTCAGGACATGCAATATTGTGTAAAATGTCCCAAAATGGTTATTTAGGATTGAGCACTTCAGAGTTTTATAGTTTTTATTAAAAAAATTATATTTATTTGTAAAAAATATAGTCTATTTGCATCTGAGAGAGTGAGGGTTTTTTGGTTTTTGGTTTGGTTTGATTCTCTGATTCAACAGTGGGAAGAAAAATGCATTGCTACACAGGGAAAGGATGGGTAAGGAGGTGACTTCACTTAAACTTATCACATCTCTTAAAATTCTAAGCAATTATCCTTTATCTGTGTGTTTGTGGCTGGTATTCAAAATAGTCCAAGTAATACCTGTTGTGTCCAATGATATCCAGCTGATATGGGGGATTAGGAAATAGAAATGATTCACCTATCTGGTCAGCATAGTGGAGGCTGATCATCTTCCTGGAGAATTGTGGTGTCTCAGAGTAAATGACTGCAGTGCTTTAGGTGGACTTATTTTCTTTGCCATATGCTGTTATGAACGTGTTTGAAGAAAACAGTGTGTGAAGTGCTGAGATAGAATGGAAATAAAGACGGTATGTAGAAGAAAATGGCTTCACATATTACTGAAATGTGCACATCAAAAATGTGACTCAGTGAGAAAAAGTTGCTATACACCAGCTTGCAGCTGTTGTAAAGCTAAACCAAAGCATTGCTTTAGAAAATTTTCAATGAAAAAAACTCAAACCTATATGATTAGTTGAGAGTTTTCAGAACTAGTTTCCTAAAATGTGATCAGGGTAGGAAACAGGTGTATTATTAAGATCTTGACATTTCATACTCATCCATTTTTCAATCTGGAATACATCTTAGCTATTCGTCTTTGCCTGTATGGTTTCTGATAATGCAAATATAGCTATTTCAGAATGAACAGAAATTCTGACTTTGCAAATGATTTCACATTTTTTTATTATTCTTGGGGGAAATGGGATTCTTCTCTTAGCTACATGTTGTGAGATGTTTGAACATGAAAGTTTGCTCTGAAAAGGTCTGACAGCTTAGTTGCCACACAAAATATATGCATTTCTGCTTCTCTTTTAAAAAAAGTTCTCATTCAAAAGAGTGAAATGAGTGAAATGGGAAATGAAATTAAGATCATGAGCAGTATCAGAGAGCCCTGAGAGCAGCATATTGAGTTTCAGCCACAGAATGCGGATCACAGGCTTGGATTTCAAGGACATGAAAATTTCATGAAAATCATCAAGGCTAAAATAAATCCCAAAAGATATAATTTAATTTCTGAAAAATCATATAAAATCACTCAACTAAATATAACTTTGCATTTATTAAGACTTCGACTACATATTCTTTCTGTTTTGAAAGATTTCCCATTTATTCCATTTCAATCGCTTGACCCATATTTCATTTTAATGTTGTCAGTTGCTACTTAGAATATATGTGTTTTCTGGTTGTTTCTATATTTGTTTTCCCTTATCTATATTCCATTTGTTTGCCATATTTAAAGTTAATTTTGGGCAGGCATGAGGCAGCAACCCTGTGTACCAGCATGGCCTCCTGGATTCCTCCATTGACACTAGTTCTCTGCTGCACTTGGACTTTCCACTTTCAAAACCAGAATGAACCAATTGTAATCCTTAGCGGCTTGTCATTGCATTTGAGTGTTCCCTCCAACAAAGCAATCATTCATGCCATTCTGAAGTTACCTATTGTTTCCTTCATAGAGCTGTATGTTTATTTTACCAGGTATGAGCTTACTGGGTGCCAGACTAGAAAGCATTTTGTATGGATTTTCTACACTGATTTAAGCTCCTGAGCTAGATTAATTGTGTTCCACATGCAGATAGGAGATGTGTTCAAGAAGCATCTCTTTCTAATATATCAATGTTAATCATATCAGCAATGTGTACACAGAAAAACAGTTTATCAGAAGTTCTTCAATCCTAGAGTTAATTTTTGCTAATAATTCTTCCAACCGTCTTTTAAAGACAATTTTCTCTCCGTTTCTGAATACATTGGAAATTAAACTATTTAATAAATGAAATGGCAGCTAATATAAAACACTCATATTCTTCAGGAGTTAATATATATGAAGCAACATTCAGTTATGTATAGCTTAAGTGTTAAGAACCATCAGTTTACAGTAAAAATTATTTTGTTTCCTTGTTTTTTTGCTTTGCATTAATACCAGTTTGTGAATATTTCTTAGGTTCATAGATGTAAAAATTGGTCAGAGGTCATCAGAATTGCTTTCTGAAACAAGAAGGCAACTGAAACTAAATTTCTGTGGCATAAGGTGTCGATGGAAAAGTCTAACATGCACACAACAGGTACAAGAGAGATTTGACACAGTGAACATTATTTATTTGCTGTCCTTCAAAAAAGTTAGTGAGTTCCAAGGTGAGAACAAAACATATTCATTACCATGAAACTCATTTGGTGTGTACCCCATACAATTTTATAAGTCTTGTTCTTTAAAAAAATTCTATCTGAATACTGATCTGACTCTACTTAGCCAAGCAGATGCAATTCCTCACAGCTGGAGCTGGCAGAGCTTCAGGCAATTTTCTGCTCCTGCTGTGCAAATGCTTATTCCATTTCACTGTCACTTCTTCTGCCTCTCCAGAACAGAAAAAAAATCAAGTAGTAAAATACCCTATCAAACTATCTTAGCAATTAGCCTATGTGTGTATAAACACAGAGGAACCCCCAAAATTCACTTATATTCTAAAGGGAAAAAGAAAAAGAAGTGTTGTTGATCTCCCAGTCAATACCACAGACCCTTTTTTGTCTTAACATCTCCCTTCTCTTTATTATCTTTTAATGAGTTCACTAGTCATTTCCATCACTCAATACTTATCTAATTTTGGTCTACAACTATTTTTTCACGATGGATTTTTTAAAACATGAGGGATTCAGCATATTTAGTACTAACAAGAAATTGATAACAATTATTTAGATGAAACGTATTTTTGTTCAGCAAGAAGGTACAGCAAATTTTATAATTAAAAAAATCTTACCCAGCTCAGGAACATCAGATTTTTTTCGTTGAAGAAATAATTACTTTTGATTGATTACAAGCAAACTGAGAAAGGCGAAGGAAGACATAAAAATTAATAGACACTTTTTTTTGCTACTGTAGAATTTTAAAATGTTTCCCATCGGCTTTGCAGGAAACAGAATTGGTCAGATGAGAACAACAGGATTTTGGTTAGTCTTTCTACTAAAACTTTAGGACTATTTCTTTTTATCTACCATTTAATTTTTCAGTTCATTTGGGGCAAAAGTAAATCATAACAAAATTCTGAAAGGAAAGATTTTACTCTAAATTTCACTCATTGCTGCTATTTATTTGAGCCCTGTTATCCATGCTGACTTCTAAGTAATCAGTATAGATATGCTAAATAAAAGTTTTAGGAATAGGAAACAGTTGTGATAGCAATGCTTGAACAAAAAATAGAGAACTCTATAAATTCTCTTTTTGTCAAAGAAATTATTTCATGTAAATAGAATATTAACCAGAAAATTATAACATATTTTTAAATAAAAATGTAACTTTATCAATATTTCTCACTTCACTATACTTTTATTAAACCAGTATTTTTCTAAATTAATAGTCAAGTTCAAAAAAATATTCTTGTCTTCTTAAGGAAAACTGAAAAGAGGGAATGGATGAATGAATGAATGAATGTAAAAAACTTTATGGGGCTTTCCATGCTGTCTGAAACCAGTTTTTTTTAAAACCAGATGAAAAGATAGCTATATATTGCTATCAAATCTGTCTATTTAGATTTTTTCTTTGTATTCTTCCATAATTCAAAAAAATAGCTTGAAAAGCTGCAGTGAAAGAGCCACGAAGTGTAATAAAATGAAGAAAATAGCCCTATGAGAGAGGCAGTTACTACTTGGTTCATAGCTTTCTTCTCATCAATATTTTAGGAGTTTATTGTCTGCACTGAAAACTTTTTTGAGGAAGTGCAAAAAGTGAAGTATGACAGATTTTGATGGGGCCTCAGTGTGTTTATGGAGATAAAGTAGAGATATCCTTACCAGAATATCTTGAACTTGCAGTGCCTGTCAAATTTTCAGCTTTTCTTTCTTTTCTGTTGCCTTCTTGCTCAGAGTGAGCTCAACAGTGAGCAGACATAAAGAAGTGTTAGGTGCTGTCTGCTCTGCCTGTCCCACTGACTGAACTGGTGGCTGTCTGAGTGACCAAAACCTTTGTGCAGCACTTATCTCTACTAACACACAAGCAAACATAAGTATCAGAAATTTGAAAGAAGAGAATTTTACTTTTGCACAGAGCACCAAGAGAAAGAGGCCTCAGGATCATGGTTTAAAGTGTGCTTAAATGATATTTCAATCTAATATTATGTATAGTATTAATAGTATTAATTCTATTTCAGGCTGAAAAATATTCTCTCATTACGGACAGCAGAAAGTCCACTGAAATTGTGCTAAAGCATATTTCAGGGAATGCTTGTTTCAGAGCTGAAGACAGATGCTGTTAAAAAATATTCTACTTGAACAAAAATGTCAAGACAGTTGCTTTGAGTAACCAGAAATAAGGATGGACATATTAAATAATGAGAAAACTATAGCAACAGCAACAATTAAACATTTCAACTCCCACCAAAAGTGTTGCATGGAACAAGCTGGAAACAATGTCAGAAATGTCTTTCCAAAAATGAGTAAATTCAGCTCTTAGCCACAGTGATTTTATTTGATTTCAGAGACTCTGGAGGATTCAGGATATTTGCAGAACATCTTGTATGCAGACTGCAGATCTGTTTGTTCTCCTGTCACCTTTCCCAACACCCTGCAATTTTGTTTTGACAGGTAATGGTTGAGTACAATACTGATTTCTTAAAAAAGCCCTCTCCTGTTTCCTAAGAGAAGATCTTCTCAACAAAGGAAATAGACATATGTTTTATCTCTTTCTGAGAGGGTTGATTTTTCTGATTTTCTAGATTCAGAATAGCATAGCAGAAAATAAGGAGAATAAAAAGAGAAGGAGTGTACTTCAAAAAAATGTATTTGCAGGAATCAGTAGGAGAAACATGAGTGCATTGGGTCTGGCTTAGATCAAGTTAGTTTTCCTCAGAGCAGCTCTCACAGTGCTTTGTAACAGTAGATGGAAGGAACACACCAGTGTTTTGGCCATTTCTGAGCAGTGCTGGACCAATCCTCCACAAAGGCCAGGAGGCTTTGGGTGAGCAAGAGCCTGGGAGGGGACACAGCCAGGACAGCTGGCCCAAATTGAAAGGGATACTCCATACCCTATGACATCATGGTCAGCAATAAAACCTAAGAGAAACAATGAGAAGGGATAGAGTATGGTGGGAGTAAACATTGTTTTTGGTTTCAGATTTTAACAAAAATTTTAATTTCTGGTGTATTCTAACTGTTTTTTTCCCCTCATGATGTCAAGGACCCAGAAACCTGCTGTTCACATGTAGTCCCCAATTTACTCTTTTAATTTTATTTTACCTTTCTGCTCTGAACTGTAATCAAGCACAGAATCTATGAAAAACAGAGAATGTCAAAGTAGAATACTTGATATCAAAAATCCTTTTTTTTCTCTGCATATTGACAATATATGATTGTAGAAGCTCTCCAGCTGACAAGGGAAATCTGCATTTTACCATTCAAAATTCAAAAACATGAACTTTTCAAGCTGTGGGACATTTTTTTATTTATCTACTGCTATGCACCTTTCATATCTGAAATTACCTTCTTAAGATAACAGGCCCTGCTGTTGAAAATATGTCCTGCTTGGCTGTATGCTTCTACTGCTCATATGATGCTTTTTCTTTTCCTCCTATTTGTGATAACATAAGCATGACCCAGCTGATCAGCTGTTGGACAGGGAGTCAAGTACCTCCCAGCAAAATTTCCAGACCTGTGGCATGGAGAGAGCCAAAAATTAACTCTGGTTGATAGATCATGTTAAAGGCCTACTCTTAAGCTCATTCAGACACCAGCCAGGCTTTATTCAAGCTAAAGCAATTAAGAATTCATGGATGAATGCTTCAAATTAATTTCATTTATTCCTCATGCTTTACAATATTTTAATGAGTTAGAGATTAGCTCATAGTCCTTCAAAATCAGTAACTGTGTTAAACTAGGCTGGAATATATATGATTCACTTCTAGCTGATAAAAAGATTACAATTGGGAATATGCTAATCATGTTGCTGGTATTATGGTAAGAATTGTAATAGAAAAACAAAATTAGTTTCTGTGGAATCATAGAAAAGCTGTTGTTTACGTCCTTTGGAATTCATTTAACTCTATGCTTTGCAAGTAAATTTTAACCAAACAATACACTCAGTACACCATGCATAAGAGTTATGCTAACTCAGGAAAGAAGGAATAAAACTGAATAAGTAGAATAGCTAAAAGAAAAAATTAAAAAAACCGAGCTCAAAACTAAAAGAGAAAAATGCCAACAGCTGAACATCTGTGAGGCCTTACATTTTCTATTTAAATGTGCTTCTGAACATTTACAATTGCTAACCATTCAAACACTAGAAAACTGAGGGTGAATATGGTACAAAATAAACCCTGACAGATATTAAATTTTTTATGACTAAGAAATTATAGCTTTCCTATACAAAATAATCTTTTTCTCTTGACCTGTCAGCTACTTGAATTGCAGAAGTTATGAATAATTAACTTTTGATCATTATAAATCTGTAAATAATTTTGAATATATTTTCATTAAAAACCAGTTCATAATTGTTTAGTTGTCAATACAATTTGATTTTTTTTAAAGTGCTTATTATTGACTGAACTGTTCTTAGTAGCTTAATGAAAAATTTGAAAATTATCCTTTAAAACTTCCGAGACAAAACTGTCCAAAATGTAGTCCCATAGTAGCCATGGTGAAGGAAATCAGCTCTATCTCAGCCAAAACCGGCACACTAGAGACCTTCTTTCAAATAGTGTACTAGCAATCTCTCAAAGAAGGAGGGAAATATATCTCAGAATCACAGCATCAGAGAATCCTCTATATCAGGAGGGACCTTTTGATTATATCTAATCCCACCCTGCTGCTCAATCAGAGCCAACTAGAGCAGAATCCCCAACATCACATCCAGTCAGGCAACATTTGACCAGTCTTATAATGAAACAATGTTTTGTTCTGTTCAGATGGATTTTCATGAGTTTTAATTCACTCCATTTGCTTTTTGTGCTATCACAGGACACAATTTAGAAGACTACAACTACTTCTTCTTCATTTTCTCCCATCAAATATTTATATCCATTGGTCATATTCCCTGGAGCTTTCTATTCTTCAGGCTGAACAGTCTAGGGATTTGCAACCTCCATAAATAAAAACAAATACATAATACAAAAGAAGCAGAGAATTTAAATTTTTTGAATATTTAAAGCTCTTAATACTTCAATAGCCTTCAATGCATTGATAAAAGTATTGTGGATTTTGGGATCCTACTGAGCACGCTGCAGGTTCATACTCGAAGAAAGAGGTTTTAGATTTTAGAAGAACAAACTTCAGCTGTGGGAAGGATTCCATGGGAACTTTCCATGGAGAATTAAAGAGCCAGTGCATGCTGAGAGGTTTTCAAGAATATGCTCCTGGAATCACAGAAATAGTTCATCCCATTGAGAGGTAAGGGAAGTAGCCAGAGCAAGTGATCACTTCTGAGCCTGCTCAAAACCAAAAGAGAGGTGCACCAGAGATGGAAATACCCATTGAGAGCTTCAAGAGCATTGCCAGGGCATGCAGAGATGGGGTTAGAAAAGTAAAAGCTGAGCTTGAGCTTGAGGCATTGACCATCTCCCTAGGGAGCTTGTTCCAGCATTTGATCACCCTCTTGTTAAAGAAATGTTTCCCCATGTCCATGGTAAAATGCCTCTGGTGCAGCTTTGAACCATTCCCATGTGTCCTGTCATGACATTCCAGGGAGAAGAGATGAGCATCTCCACATAACCTCCTCAGGAAGCTGCAGAGAGCAATGAGATCCCCCTCAGCCTTCTTCTGTCCAAATTAGGCAAACCCAGAGTTCTCAGCCACTCCCTTTGTTCCCTTGCACCAGCTTTGTTGTCTTTGCTGCTCTAGATGCATTCAAGGATGTAATGACCTATGAAATTCTGCTTCTCTGAGCACATGAAATTCAATACAGCTATGGGGTTTCCTTGAGCAGAGCTCTATCAATCTGACCCAAGACACTAATCAACTAACCAAAATCATAGCTCTAACTATGCCAGCAATATTTTTTTGGACTGTATTGGATTTTAATTTTTTCCATTATGTTCAAAAAGTTTTTTGATTTCTCCTTTTGGACAGTATAATTACAATTACCCTTAAACTGCATTGTGAATTTTTTGTCTTTCTGCTTGGCTTATTTATTTAGTTACTTAAAGTGTTCATTTTCCCTTTGTTAGAGACAATGGTTTCCAGGTACAAACATCATTTAAAAACCAATGGATGAATGAAACATAGATATCTTGAGCACTACATATAGATTGCTCTAATGGTATTTGAAAGATGGGGTATTTTGAGGCATGAAAAGTGAGAACTTTTATATAATTGAAGGAAACAAGTCTTAAAATTTTCCATTAAACACTTAAACCTGACCATTTATTTCATTAATTGTTATAGTTCAAAGTTGAAGACTATTTACGAGCTCCAGACTAAAAAATTATGATTCTTTAAAGAACTTTAAAAGCTGCTTAGAATATTAAAATACGTTAATGTATTTTTATACAAATTCAAACAATCCATATTATAAGTTATAATGTCTATTATTAAGTTGTAATGTCTATAATTTAGAACAGGTTGCTCTCATTTTTTTCTGAATATGTGACCTTTTTCAACTTCAAGAGATCACATCCTATAAACCATATATACCCCATTTAATTAGATAAATCTGGCTTTTGAACATATTGTACCTCAGTCATGGCTGTTAAGCACAGGCAGGTCAAAAGGTACTGTTCTGGAAGATGTAACTAAAAATCAATATTCAAGTAATGACTGCAAGAAAATATATTTAAAAGGGATTGATTTAACTTTTTCTTTTTCATTGTCTTATCGGAGTATGCAAGTTATTTTTACTTAGCTAGGAAAGGCAATATCCAAGCTCATAAAATATGTATGGAGCCATCCTCAGATGACAAGGTAAGGGGGCTGGAAACTCATTGAGAAAGTCTGTCTCCTGGATGTCTCTTCGTGTGGCAGGATGGTGGAGCCCACGCGCTGCTCACTCAGGGCTCTGCTGTGAGTCATCACTGACAGAAGGAATATTCCTGCAGCTTCTTGCCCTCGCAAGCTTTCATTTTATGATTATTCTTTATCAGTTTTTGTGTTGATTCTTTAAGGGTGACAGACGCTGGCCTCACAAGTTTTAGAGGGAAAGAAAAAACTTCATTAAGTTGTGCCTTCATTAGCAACTTGACTCAGAGCAGCAGCTTGGTTTTGAAGCCTTGAGAGTCTATATTTACTTGGGGACAGGGCTGAGTCGTCAGGGTGGTTTTAATGCCAAAGAGCTAAATTCTCTCCATGGGGAACTACACTGGGAGTTGTGCACCAAAAGACTCTGAGACAGTGTGACTCATGCTCCCCCAAGACCCTCTGAAGTGAGCAGCAGACAGCTCTTGATCGATCTTCTGAGCTCACAATCTGGAATATTTCTAAAGCAATATAGAAGAACAGAGGCTGTGAAAGTCTTTCTGCTTGCCCTCTGCTGCCAGACTTCAGCTCATTCTTCTGACTCTCTTGCTCCACTCTCAATCATCTCTCACCCTTTTCCAAGATGTTATTTCTGCTTTTATCGGAATCATTATTTTGCTGTCTCTCCCCTGATCTCACTGAACATCTTAATGTTCAGATGAACTTTTAATAACATTTAAAAAGATCAGATTTTTTCTGTATGTTTCTGCCATGTTGACACTATTCACTTCATCATTCAGAAAATTCTAGGCAAAGGAGCCTTTGGCAGTATCAGGGGTTGTTAACCTCTGGATGTGAAAGATGACTGTTGCCAGGTACACAGCACAGAACTCAGTCCAATGATGGCAGCATCCTTGAAGTCATGCTTTGAAGGTACACACTTGCTCCTTGAGCACTTGAGAGGTCTTTGGCTGGAGGAATAACTCTCCCTCACACTCCTGGAGTGACTTGCCAGGGCTGGAAAACATGAGAAACCTGAGGAGTGTGCAGCCCTGTCTCTGCAGATGCCTGCAGAGCTGCATCTTACAACCATTCCTGCAAGGTTTGTGCCAGCAGCACTCTTTCTGTTTCCTATTTTGTTACACAAAATCATGATCAACCATTTAGAGATAAACATAGACAGGACTAAAGTTCTTGTACAGGCATCACATATACAGAAATATACACATACTCATGTAAGAATGAACAGGACAAATGACCCAATTCTTCTCTGTCTTGCGGCTGATGAGATTCAAGCTCACAAGGAGATTTTATTTGAGCCTTTCTGGTATCTGTCTGAAACATATAGTCCCTTCAGTGTCCAGTCCCTACAGCCCTAAACCCTAAAACTCCAGCTAGACCAACCTGAAGCTTGTTAGTGTCACACACCCACATACCCACACACAAAAGGTGTCTCCAGTAACTGGTCCACAAATCTTGTCCTACTCTCTCAACTAGCTGAAAACATCACAAATATCAGACACAGAAGGATGAGAACAATAACACTGGCAAATAAAGTTTATCAGGTGCAGGATTTGACCAGAAAATTGTTCTGCTCAGTGTCTGTCAGATGGTCCTGTAAAAAATCCAACCAAAAAAAGAGAGGAGTTAATTGGGGAGCTGGTAGCAGAACAGTGAGTACCCTGCAGGTTGACAGGACTTTGAGTGTCAGGAAAGCAGACTGACAAAGGCACAGGATGCTCTGTAGAGGTGGTGGGAGCTGCTAAAATGCTTTGTGGAGACCCTCTGGCTCTTTATTGCTGCAAAAATGTGCTCCCAGACAGCAGCTGGTGAGCCAGATGTTGGAGGAAAAAGTAACTCAGATGATGAAAGGGTTGATTTCTGCAACTCCAGGGTCTAATCAGCTAGCCCTCTTCTGCTTGCTTCTTCCATAACCTTTATCGATTTCTCCCCGTCTTGAGCTGCAGCTGCTATTCTCAAAGTTCCCATGAACCTTCCTTCCCATTCTCCTACTTCCTGGGAGCTCTTCAGTGAGCAAAAAGCAAATATGTTGTTCCCACTTTCTTCTCCCCTTCCTCATGAGCTGAATGTAGAATCACATTCCCTGCCTTCTCCAAGGCTAACTACCCTCATCAAGGTGCAAGAGCAGTATGCACAGTACAGGAGAAGGGTGTTCCCAAAGGGTTTGTAGGCAAAGCCATCAGCTATTGTACAGGAAAGGTCAAAGGGAGCTTTGGAACACTAAGAAGACATGATAAAAAAAATCACACCTGCCTTTAAAGGACTTTGGTGTGAGGCGGAAAGCAGGCCTTACTTCTTCATTCCCACTCTTTTTTCTTTTATCCTTGGGAAGCTATGCTTTTTCATTTTTTCATTGCAGTTACTACTTCACACAAGAAAAACCATTGACATTTTAGAATATTCCTTCTGACACACTCAGTTCATTCCTAGGTATATATTAATAATCTTCAATAACCAAGGAACAGAGATTATTCTTGTTTCAAAAACCACACTTTTGTGTGATCCACGTTCTCACAGAGGTGTTGGAGGTCTATCAGCTGGAAATGGTTGAATGTGGATCAAGGGGCTCTCCACAGTGCTTGCAGTGTTTTCACAGGAACAAGGGATTAACTTGAAATCAGTGTTGGGGCATGCTGTCTGGTAACATGCTTTCCATCATTTTGGGGACAAAGGGCACTGCTGGAATAAATGTGGCCATGTGTGAATAGTCTTACCAATGTGGGACTGGGCATGCAGGAATACACATCTACCAGGTTATCCACAAACATCTTCCCATTGAATCAGTCTGTTTCTTCCTAAGAGGAAATACTGCTGTTCCCTATTATTTTTAATAAAGTTTTTAGTAAAGTGAAAGAGCTGATACTTCTGGATCTCTCTTAGAGAAATGAGCTGCTCCAAATAAGGTGGTTCTGTTTCCTTTGTGATGATTTTGCTTCAGTCACTAAAAAAGGCCAGGAACCTCTCCAACATTGTGCACGAGTTTGAAGAAATCCTTTTTCAACCAGATAAGAGTTTCTAAGCATCTACTCTGTAAGTGAAGAAAGGAAAATTGTATTCTATATTGATATTAAGTGACTCTACATTCAACTGCATCTGAAGTAAAATCATGGATAACTGGCAAAGTACTGAGAGGGGGATAAACATTGTTTATATCTTCATGTTTATAATTAAATGATCAGAACCTTATGTATTAGCAATTTATGTCACATTAATAAGAGTATAAGCCTCATTCATATAGAGTAATTAAAAATATCTCATTGATGATAACCAAGGACTTATTCAGGGTCTGCAACATGCAGCAGTTTTTCAATGACTTTTTTGCCTTTAGAAGTTTTTTTCCATCCATTATTCTTGTTCAGCTTTTTCCTCAGATCTGAAAAAACCTTACAATTTTTAACCTTGTAGTTAAAGGAACCTAAAAGCAATGGTTGCCTCTTATGTAAACTAGGTTAACAGTACAGTGTTTCTATGTTTTAATAAAGGAGTGAACTGGATCCATTCAATCCTTGTGTCTGAGGAGCCAAGATTATGTTCAATTTTAAAATGCAGAAATAATGTGGTTTTGTCATGTAAAAAAGCCACATTTCCCTCTCCTATTGAGCCATCTTGTGGTTAATAACTGTAACGTACTTTCGAATACACAACTAACATGATGGGAAAGTGTTATTCCAGTATTATTCCAATGTTACATTAATGAGAGTTTTTTTCTTATATTCTTGGATGTTTAAAAAAGGTTTCTTGGAGAGTAAAAGAGACATCCTATAGTATAATTCATGTAAATATAAAATTATGTGTAAAATATGGAGAGGAAATTATTATTCCTTAATTTAAAATAGGCTGCTATCAGTATTAATAAAGAAGCTAGTGTAGCAAATGGTAAACGAGCCCACACATGTTTTCCATAAAGAAAACGTATGTAAATAAACCAGTATTTTTCTAGGCATGACACCTAAAGCTGGAGTGTCCTGAAGTTATATGGACTCTCATAAACAGAGTTCTGGAAACAGATTTTAATATAAATATTAACACATTTCTCATGTACTTTAGTTATTAAGACCACAATGATGTTCAGATCCACTATTTTTTCAGTAGACTTTTCTGCTATGTAGAGAGAAAAAAAGATCAATTTCGGTGTGATGTGGTATAAGAGGTAAATAAGAGGTAAATCACAGAATAGTTTGGGCTGGAAAGAGCCTTAAAACTCATCTAGTCTACTCTCCCTGCCTTGGGCAAGGACACCTCCCACCAGTCCAGGTAAACAATAGAAGAGACTTCTTTCTTGCACTGCATGTATGCTGTATAATACATGCACACAAAAGAGAAAGTGACAAGTGAATGCAGCTGTATTACATTACTAATGGGGATTCAGTGAAAGAACATTGTGGGGAACAGTAAAACCATGGAAAAATTTCCATTCAAAAAGAGGCAGGTCATGCTGTGGAACATCTTAGAGCAAAAGTGGGTAATTCAGTTATTAGTCAGAACTGAATGAGTCTCATTTCTTATACTAGTGACTGTTTAATGGTTAAGCTCCATGTAACTCCATGCATTGTGAGGCAGTTCTTTTACAGATTTTGTAAGCCTTTGACAACATTTGAAACTCATGCGATATCTGCCATAAAATGGATCAGTGGCAATCCTCTGAGGGGAAGAACAGAGCAGTGAATAGATTCTCTAGGAGCTGTCTGGAACAGCAGAACTGAAAAAGAGACATTTAAAACATTTCATCCTTTATTCTCAACCAAGAGAACTCAACTGAAAGACAGGTCACCATAAGGTAATCCCAATACTGACAGCAGTTTGTTTGGAATTCTTGACAATTTATGATTTCTTGCTTAATTTTGTCAAGGGTTGCTGACTAGGTAGCTATTGAATACATTCAATATCCAAGATAAAAAATTAATATACATGTATAATATTTAGAAAGGAAAAAAATCTGGGTTCATCTTGACAAATTAGTGATAATTTACTGAGAGAATGAATTCACTGAATTTAAACTTCAGCTTATGTAGGTTGAAGGTGTTCTGATTGTAAAACGTGGTAGGAAATCTGTGACTACTACTACTAGTAAAGAGCCCTGATAAAATACTCAGCATTAAAGGCAAGCAAATCAACACAAACTGAGTCACTACCACATGAGTGTGTCTGTGTGTGTTCACAGAGGTGTTCATGGGTGTGTGAGGCTTCACAAGCACTAACAAAATGTTTGTTGCATTGACCAAGAAGATGGACGCGTTTTTTTACAGTGGCGACCAGACTGAGTCAATCTGAACCCCAAAAGTGAGATTTATTATTGGATGCATTGTGTGTATGGCAGATCACTAGCCGTATTGCTATTAATATTATAAGGATCTGGGAGTGTTTAGTCTGGAGAAGAGGAAACTCATGGGACACCTAATTCTTCTTTACAACTGCCTTGAAGGAGGATGTAGCCAGGTGTGGATGGCCTGTTCTACCATGTCTCAAGTGAAAGCATAAGAAGAAATGACCTTAAGCTGAACCAGGAGATGTTCAGATTGGATATTACTTGTCAGGGGAGAAAACAGCTTCATCTTTTACAGTTATTTGTGTTTCTTTAGTGTGTTTTATAGGTATAGAAAGCAATTAATTTAATTTAAAAAAGAAAAGTTGGAAATGAGAATGATTTACAGCTTTCTTTCGTGATTACAAAAGGATTTAGAAAACAGATTCTAAGGATATGTTAAAAGTTGACATTGAATGACTGGTTTTGATAGGTGTGTATTTGCATACAGCTGGAATACTGTATGTATGAAATACTATGTGCTAATGGAGAATTAGTTGCATTCTCCTGTGTTAGGAAAATACCCAAATACTCTGCTATCATTTCACATTTATCTGTCCTTTGCAGATTAAAATAATCTGCTAAAAAGTGAGGGTGAAGGAAAGAAAGACTCAGAAACAGGGTAAAAGATAACCTCTTCCCCCCTTTTAACAAATGCACAGTTCTGCAGATCATACTTGACAAAAGACGTAAGAGGACACTTGTGACTCCAGTGAAATGAAGGGAGAGCACTTAAAATGACACAAATGGTTCAGGACGTATTTCCTTAAAATTACCTAATAAAACATATGAAGAAAATCCTCACTTCATGAAAATTTATAGAAAATTTTAGCAATGTTTTACTGCAGATGTAAAACTGATTCAGTACAAATTAAATTGACTACGAGAAAAAAAAAGAACAGTGAAATCTACAGAGGTTTAAGATCAATATATTAATAAAAAACGGCAGGGTTTGAAAAAGAATGATCACTTTCCTTAAGAATATGTCTGTAGCCGGGCAGAAAGTGTTTTTGTTTCATTATTGCCTGTTAGAGGGTTCAATAATCAATTTGGTAATGGATGGAGCAG
This sequence comes from Sylvia atricapilla, assembly GCF_009819655.1. Classification (NCBI taxonomy): domain Eukaryota; kingdom Metazoa; phylum Chordata; class Aves; order Passeriformes; family Sylviidae; genus Sylvia; species Sylvia atricapilla. The sequence goes on from NC_089142.1 coordinate 62,458,350, forward strand.
TGCTGGCGCTCCGGGAGCGGCGCAGGTGCGGGAGCGGCCCGCAGGGGGCGCGCAGGCTCCGGAGAAGGGGCGGCGGAGCGGCCGCTCAAAGGACAAGAGAAACCACACAACGACCCCACAGCAACCCCTCCTGCCCCAGAAAACCCCTCCTCACCCCAGGCTCCAAGAACATTTATGTAGTTTCCTTTTTTTTTTTTTTTTTTTTTTTTTTTTAATGACTTTTGGGCATTCCACATAGACAAGCCCAAGGTGCTGCTAGAAAACTTTAACAATGCTCTATTCCAAGTAAGCTCAAGAAATTTGCAGCTTAATTTGCAGCCTCCTGAAAAAACAAACAAACAAACAAAACCAAAAAAACCCACCAAAAAACAAAAAACAAAAAAACCCCACTAAACACCCCCCCCCCAAAAAAAAACCCCACAAAAAACAAAACAAAAAAAACAAAACAAAAAACCCAAACAATAAACCACCCAACCTGAGCTCTAAAACTAGCTTGGGATGAATGCTCAGGAAATTCTTCGGAATTTTTTTATCTTGTAACTACATGGTGCAATATCTATGTCTTGGTTCACTGGTACGACATGAGCATTTTACAACCAAAATGATAAAAGACTAAATTGTGATGTGCATTCAGTGGGATAACTGAAGTAAAACATTTTTCATTCTAAAGCTTCTCATGATATCTCAGCGTAACAGATACCATTTTTTTTTTAATCTTTCTCGAGATCCACCAAATCTGATGAATAAAAATAACTGAAATGAAAATATTATTGTTTATATTAGTACTCCAGATTTGTCATTAAGCAGTGTTTAATAAAACATTTTAATGCCCACCAGTCATTCTGAGTAACCAGAAATTTCTCTCTTAACAGAGTCCGAAAGGACTGATCATTGCTGCGTTACAATGTAACATTCTCATAGGAAGACTGCAGAAGTACAAAGTTGAGTACCACAGGTTTATTCTTTTTCAGAGAATACAATTGGGATTTTATATTTACACTATACAAACCCGAATTGTACCGAATTAGGCTAGGGTTCTCATGAGAATACATTCTCTTACAAGATTTGTAGCACAGCAGACTTTTCTAGTAAAAACTCAATTAATATTTAAAAACAAACAAACAAACCCAAACCACAAAATTGAAGCATCTCCTGTGGGACTTGACTAAAGCAAGAATTAATGTCTCAGTAAACTGAAAAGCTGCTAAAAGCTACAACCATTTGGAAGCCCAAAAAGGTTTTTGATATAGGTCTAAGAGAGGAGTAACTATGGAAATAGAGCCTGAGACATGCACAATCCCTTCCTCCAAGAAAGTTCATGGAGATGGATAGCACAGTGTCTGCCTCTTAGTCACTGTTAGTCATCCTCTTAGTCACTCTTTCCCTTTTATTAATAAAGAAAATGATGTGTCCTGGAACAATTTGAGAGCTGTAAGGAATTTCATCATTCTTTTGGTCTCAGGAACAGAACCTCTCACATCTCTCTTGGGTGAGAGGAAAGGGAACTGATGCCTCAGAGTAGCTGCAGTGTTTTCTAAAACTTCAAGCTTTAAAGTCCTACAGCATTTGACTGGGCTAGCAGAACTGAGGCCCCTATGAAACCACACACCTTCACACTGTGGGGAGGCTGAAAGAAAAGCAGCATCACATTTCTTTCTGGAAGCATCAACTGTGAATTGGAGGTAAGTCCATGGAGGACTTACACCCCACAGGGGCAAAAATCCTTGAAAACAAGCTTTCTTTCTGGTGTAAATGAAACAAATATTCTTGTCATCAAGTGTGCAGATGTTGTAAGGAGTATTCTGAAATATCCCGCATATTAACTATGCCAGTCTTTGATTATCAAATCTTGCCCTATAAAACCTGTTCACTTTATTCTATGAGACAACTATAAATCCAGAGAGCATTTAGTAAGAGTCATTCTTTTTTAATGACCATTGTCAGATTATTCTTTCAAGATTTCTTCTCTTTTTTTCTGTCTCTCTTTAAACTGTTTTAGGGTTTTAACTTTGTCACAAAGTAATAAAAAAAACCCAAGAAAAACTTATTTTCTTGTTTGAAGAATAATAATCTTTTACTGTACAAGAGCATTCAAATAACTTGGGAAGGTTCATGAAATTTTGTACTAAAAACTCTAGAATTTAAACCCTATTTTTCATAACATTAATTGTACTAATTAGAATAGGATCTAATTATTTTAATATAGATTTCCCATACTACGTTCATCATATGCTTCTCTGTGAGGACATTGAGTCCAAGACTAAGTCAACACGGCAGTAAAATGAGAAAGCCAAGGAAACTTCAAATGTTTCCATACTTCAAGGTTCGAAAAAGACCCATATTATTAGCTGAACTTATTCTAGAAACCAAGTGTTCTGCTCAACACACACACACATGGACTTAAAATTACCCAGTTTTCTTAGTAAATGAACAAAGAAATAAGAAGTAACTGCTTTCTTTCTTTAAGGAAGATTGAAAAAATGAAGAAAGAGTATATATTTACAAAATCTACTGCCAGCTGGATTTGCTTAGAATTCTTTGCCTCAGATTCACTGGTTCAGGTGGAGATATATCTTAAATTGTGCCTGAAGACAATAAGTAAAGAATTATTTATAGAACTTTTATGACTTTGTCTTTTTATTTTTTCCTCTTTCCAAGTAAGAGGGGAAGAAAATTGTATGAACATTTTCATCTAATATGTCTGGAGGAGAATTTTTCTGCCAGAGATGGGAAATGTTCTCAAACATGCCTGTTTTGGAGTGGGAGCTGAAAACTGTTCCACAGCTCCCTGTCTTTATAATGAAGTAAACAGTTCCAGGGAACATGCCATGCAAGATTTTATTACCAGTCATTGCCATTCCTTCCCACCAGAACCCTTACATTCCCTACTTAAGGTAGCTGAATGTTTATTAGACAAAAAGGTCTCCAGAAACAGCTGACTGGAGCACTTGGAAATTAAGAAAACATGTTTAAATCAAGCAGCAAGAGACTTAGAAGTAAATGCCACAAATGTCTCATATAAGTGATTGTTCCGTGGGGCTCCTGTGCTAATCATGTTCATAAACCATCCAGCCTGGAAACTCCTGGCCTTGGCTGCGTTTGCTGCAACATCTGGGTTACCCTGATCACTCCTACAAGGTCAAACCTCGTGGACAACACCCAAGTTGAAAACAGTGAGGGTGAAAACCCTGTTTGGGCTCAGGTGCCAACCAGCAAAGTCTGAGAAGTTGTCTTTAGCAACTTTATCAGTCGAAACACTGACATCTTTGGTTTTAGGGACAGATATAAGTATAGGTTTCAAAGATCAGTGTTTAAGAGTGGTGATTGAGGTCATCCCATGCAGTGCTGAGATTTGGAAGTCCTTGGGTGGCTCTAGTCATAACTGGTCATCTGAGATTTGCAAATTTTTCCTAAATCTGATATTTATTTTTCCAAACATATGCAATCTAGCTTGTTACAGTAATTAATGAAGTTACTCCTTTTAATTATGTTAGAATCCCACTTCACAGCAATAAAATGCAGTTGATTCCCCACATAACTGGTGTGCATTTCATTGCATAATGTGGACTCTGAGACACCTCTACACCTGCTCTTTTACCCAGACTTTCACTCTTTTCATTTTCTTCTACCTTCTACCTCCACATCTAACAAAGCACACAACCAACAACGAGAGCTAGATTTTCCCCATATATGAACACCTTTCTCTTCCAAATAATTATGTAAGATTCATGTTAGAGGTGATGGGGACTGGTGTGAATTGTAGCCTCAAAGCTGAACGCTTATATTCAAAAGCTCAATTTCAGCATTTTCTTTTGCTTTGCCCCAGCTGGTTGTAAAGGATTTTCTTAGGATATTGCACTGCTTGGAACTCAGACTCTTTTCCTCAGACCAGGTTTATTAAATCAAACTGCATTTACTCATTTGTAATTCTATCCCTTTAATCTTCAAAAAATATTTCTCTGAGGCTTTCCTTTGATATCTATCAAAAGGTGTGGTCTATTCTGCTTAAAAAATGGAACGGTGAAATGGATGGTAAGAGCAGGAAGACATAACCATTGTCACTCTATTTTAAGATGAGGGCAGACCTTTCTGGTTATTAAGTCAGGGTGAAAGAATAGCTGTTAGAGAGTTTAAATTAAAAAAAATCTACTTGAATGAATTCTGGGGAAGATAAGAGAAGTACATATGATATATTCCATTATAAACCTTGTAATAACTTCAAATTGATTAGTGTTTGAAGACTGATGGATAACTACAAAGCATTACTATTATAAAGCAAAGTGCAATTTTTGATATCATGCAACTACTTCAAGATCTCTAATTTTTTCCTTTTTTACAATATTCATAGCAGAAATAAAGAGATATCTGTCATTCATGAGAAATGAGTCTAGTTCTGAAAATTATATTGTTAGTCATATCAAGTTTTAATAGAAAAAGTGAAATAATGATTTGGAAATAGGGGGAACCAGGAACAGAAGAAATGGTTCAGACAAGCAAGCACAGGAGGTCTCTATCTGCTTGGAATCTCAATTACAGTAGGTCATTCAAAGGGACTTCAGCTGCAAATATGAAACTTAAGATGAATATATTCAATGATATACGGGAGAAAAAGCCCATATAGGTAAACCCCAATTTAGTAATGAATTCCTTTGCAGACTATTCCTCCTCACAATTTCCCTACCTGGTGTGTAAGAATTTAAAGGGCAGTGGTTAGAAACTGGGCCATAGAAAATGGTTACTGGCTTTAAAGAATAAGGCAGAGCCTCAGAAAACACATGTGATCTCAAGTTATCTTTTGCCAAGCAGTGAATAAAATATTACATTAGAATAATACAATTTTAGATCCAATTTTGAACTCAAGGCAATTCCATTCAGAAGAACATTCTTTCTGTGATTACAGTGTTTTAACAAAGCCATCACAATTTAGGACAGTAATTGAACTATTTCATTAGAATCCAATGTCATAAATATGGCCAGCTTCTTTCTACTTCTTATTTTTTCAAAAAAATGAATTTCTAAATAATTAAGTTACCTTTCCTGTGTTGAATTTTCAGATTGGAAAACCTTATCTTCTATTAGGCTTCTATCCAGCTTCAGGTAGGTACAAGGATGGTCAGATTGAGAGATAGATAAGGACAGGTCTCTGACAGACAGTGTGATTAAAGCAAACATGACAAGGTTTCTTGAGAATCAAAATGTAACTGGGTGATGCACTGTACCTGTTGAAATGATGTAAGGATGCATGGTGACAACACAGATGCTGTGGTCACTGGATATTACAAAAACATCCTCCCCCATGCAGACTTCATACAAAGTCTTCCTTTCTCTGACAGCCTAGTTAGGAAAAAGTGCTGGGAAGATCATTGATTTCATTTAAATTTATGCTTCCTGGCAGGAAATGAAGAAATTCATTTAAGAAGAAAAGTAAATTACTAAAATGATTTCTGCACGGTATTTTTGTAAAGCTCTCAGTAACAAACGACCTGGACTTGACAGATTTCCGATGGAGATGCAACAACATGGATGTTGGACAGAAAATAAATTGGCTGACCCGTGACTGGTTACCATTGATAACCACTGATACCATTTTAGGTGGCATATGACACAACCAGGAGGGTTTCCATGTTTCAGATGAGACAATGAAGGATGAATGTACTCTACTTTTGTGGTTTGAAAAAGAGCATTGAGCATATCATATTGGGTGGAGAGACCAAAGAGCTGTTTCAAATTTTCTTGTTTTCTATATTGCATTCAGTTAACAGAGAAGAATAGTTCCAAAATCTAAACTTATGGAACATAAGCTCCTAGTAGATAGATTGCAATATTTTTCTGTCATTTGCAGAGGACTTGTTTATTTCAAAAGCAAAGAGAACCAAATTCCAAATGAACTGCTAGCTCTTTGGAAAATGCTATCCAACACCTCCAGGAATTTGTAGTGATGTGTGGTATAGAAGGCAGTTTATCCCAAAGCAGTAATGACAGCATTTGTACAGCTCATTGTACACATGCACTGCATATTTTACACATGGGCTATAGTGCTACTATCAATTCCAAACATTATATTCAGAGTTTTTGAAAACTTGATGGAATAAGTTATTATTCTAAGCAGTAAAATTTTCATGGGGAGTTATGAATGTAGAAGCTAAAATTCTGTTACAGATGACTTAGCTATACACTAGTTGGATAAAAATCAACAAACTTCTCAGGATATGTTGTGAATGAAGAAAGAAATTATTTCTCAGCAGAAATTGATCTTGACAGATGCCATAATAAGCAGGTAACATTAAAAACTGATGAATAATTTAAATGGCAATCTAGACTACATCTAAATAGATTTGAAAATAGAAAATTTATATAGAAAATGTACAGTTTATTTAATTTTTCATCACATATTTTCAAAAATAACAATAACAGTCCTAACACGACCTTAGCAGAAATAAAAAATTGCTTATGGGAAAAATTGTAATTCACTCATTAATTCTGAAGCCTTGCTGTAATAAATTGAATTATATAACAGACATCAGAGCAGTCTTGCATGATTTATTTTCTTGAAGTGTGATGCAATCTAGCTTTTTAAGTGTTTCTGATTATGAAAGAAGAAGTTTAAGGGAGTATAAAGATTTTATATTGGCATAGAGCAAGAGTGTCTCTGCTCCAGGAGTCTCCTTTGAACAGACACCACCCAGAAACTTCAGTGGGAACAGTAACCTTGACATAATGCATAGAATTTTCTGAATCTGTATCATGAAAATAAATTTTTGCTTGATTCTAAATGATGATCACTTTATTTCCCAAGGTATTAGGATTGATTGATGTTTTGCATTGTTTGGTCTTACTTGAAGCCTAATTGAAGAGAGAAGACAAATTTATCCTTAATGCTGTTTATATTTTCGTCTTAATTACTACAATATCATTGTAAAGTTACTTCCTGAATATGAATGCATTGCTCTGCCTTGCAATTGATCTAAATGGATCTGAAGTCAAGATTTGAAACTTTTAATAAGATTCAATACACCTCTAGAGTAAAGGCAAAATTATACAGCAAGTAATATTAGCACCAATGGACATTACATTTTATGTTTTATTTAAACAGCACCTTTGATCTAAAGCAAAAGGAAATGGTAAATGGGGGGCAAACAGAGAAGGAGAAGTGGTAAACAAACAAGGAAGTAGGAACAAATTATGAAGTGCTTACACAGAAAGGGATCAAAGAAGAACCATCAGGTGGTCATTAAAGTCTATGCTAAACAGTGCTAAAACAATTTAGAGAGAAAGACAAAATAAAAGTGCAGGATGAAGTTAGGAGAATCAACTGGAAAACATCTTCCTTGGGAAAAGATCTCTTTGTGGAGAACAGCACTACTCAGAACATAAAAATGTTTAATTTGTTCCCAAAATTCATTAAATAATTTCATTTCCTTCAGCAATGCCTTTGGTTAGTAAAAGGCAAATCTTATGTTGTCAGAGAAAAATAATTCTCTTCTTTGGGAGGAATATTTGTAAACTGAATGTTTGCATCTTAAACACTGTGTTTGCATGAAGATATGAGCATTAAATGCTGACAAGACAAGAAAAATACTGAATTTCTTAGGATATTAGAGTAAAAGAATCTGCCATTCTCCATTACTTTGCCTGCAAGTTATCAGCTGCAACTATCAGGGAGAAGTTGTCAATCAACTCTATTGCAAGGATGAAAGAGTAGATGGTACAGTTTAATTTTATTATGGAAATTGATTTGCATCTTTTATATGTCTTGATTGAAAACTTTCCAGGTAATGGCATTGAAGAATACTCATAAAACTGCCATGACTGTGGTAATAACTATTATTATGATCGAATTTAATAATAAAAAACCTGCCTGCAAGATGGGCAATATGAATAATTCATGTACACTGTTGCTTAAAATGTGATAGAGAGAAAAAGACTTGTAGGAAAATCCTTAATGTATCCAGACAGGGATGATAATTGGTTTTTGCAACTAAATGAGTACTTCATGTACAAGACAGCACTAACAAGGCAGGAGAAGAAATTTACACATTGGGGAGACAATTTCATTTATCTGGTTACAGCAGGATAAGTGGAATAAATGTTTTTCCTTAAAGGAATTGACAGAAAATGCATATCCTGATAATAATTAGTTTTGTTTACAACTAGAGAACAACAGAACAAGAGACACAATAGCATCTTTTCAATATGCAATAACATATGTAGCGTATGCTCATGTAGGCCGTATTTGTGCCATTAATCAACTACCTGCAAGCACTGACCACATCTCTTCCAGTGCTGCCTTTTAGCTCCAAGCATAAAAAGCAAACCAGCATATGGGGAATTGTTTCACAGTTGCACTTTATTTAATTTTGTTTGATTCCTTTTAAGTATACAGTAACAGATAAGCTTCTGTTTCCTGCTTTTATTGCCTACCATCTGGTGGGAAAAGCATGGAACAGCAGAAAAAGTGACAGGTGACTAAGAATATTTTAGTGGAAGGGTCTGAAGTTACAGCAAGTAAGAGCTCATCAGGGATAACAACTTGAGGAACAGAAAGCCATGCAAGAACTCATCTCTTTACTCTTGTCCAAAGGCAATGATCAAGTTTGAGAGTAGTCTACTCATTGTTGATATAAGCTGTATTTCTTATATATCACTTTCTCAAATTATTAAAAACAAACAAAACCGAAGTTTCCGCTTCCAAAATGCATAGGAAAAGCCATTTGCAATAACACACCAAAAGCGGTTAAGTAAACTGACAAAAAACTTGGGAATTGGATTTAGTCAAAATCTCTGTAAACACTTTGGGCTTTACCTATTTCTAATTCTCTCTTACTTGGACCTGAGATCAATCCTCTTAGTTCTGGCTCGCCACCAGGGTCTCTGATCAATGTTGATAAAACAAAATGACAATAAAGAAAGCTTTGAAAGCAACTGTGAGAACAGTGGGAAAACAAAACAAAATTAAACAAAACAAAACTGTATTCTTTTGTTATGACTGTGGCCTGTGCCTCTGTGTGTTTGTTTATGATGGATTACTTTCTATGGAGATTAGATCTAAAGGGAGTTACACTTGAGAAACTACACAATAATTTAGCTAAGAGGCATCTCAGTAAGTACTAAAATATAGTTGCTTATTTAATATATCTCTGATTGCTTTGCCAAGAACTCTTGAAATGATAAACCCCCCAGATCCCCTTTCTCAGCTAAAAAAATCTACCCCATGACATAGTTTACATGGTGGATTGGAAAAAAAGGCCCCCAAAACTACTTACAGAACTATAGTTTGAAGTCTGACTATTCTTGTTCTTCTTGACCATTTCTAAATGTAACCATGGGGAAGAAAATCGCGTGTTTCTGGATCACAAATAGAATCTGAACATTTTGTTGATTCTGCAGTAACACTCTTCTCACCTTTGTTAATTACATTGGAAAAATCAATATCGGAAAATGCCGTGGTGACATATCAAAAGATTATAGGAAATCCTGTTTCAGTTCATTAACACAGTTTCAAGAACTTTTGCTTCTGCATGTTATTGAGTTGTAGTGATATACTGGAAATTTTAGAAATGAAAGCAACATGCTCCTGTAACTTCAGAGGTGAAATAGAACAAGGGAAAACAAGATCCTTGTCTTCTCATTGAGAAAAATAAACAAATAGTCTTTAGTCTCCACAACTGGAACTTTTGAACAGCTATTCATTAGCTTATTGGGGAAGAAAAACAAATAAAGAAATTAGAACCCAAGAAAAACCCTCCCACGCATTACCTGATATGCATTCAAAATAGATCCAATACATTCAACACCGACTAAAGAGAAATCTTATTTATATGAGCCTTAATATTTGGCATTATAGAGAGAAATCAGCAAAAGTGACCATTAAAATGTCATAGTGAAAAAATGTAGATACATTTACCTGATTGAATCATTATGGTGAATAGCAAGAAAATGTGTCTTCTCTGTTCTTTTTTTTAGAAAAATAATAATTCTTGTAGCAAGAAGCTGTTTTTCTGGCTAATACATATTTATTTTTCATACTAAAGTATTGTGGAGGCAGACAAAGTTTCGATGAAACTTGGAAACACAGAATATTCCTTCTGACACCAGCAGTAGTACAGGTGGGTGCTTGAGAACATGTGTGGGAAATGGGTCACATGAAGAGATACAGCTTGTGACATCTTCAAGGTAAGGAATTATACCTGACTATGACAGTGAATGAAATTTCTGTAAATTAGCCATGTCCAAAGGGTGTATAAGATAAGAACCAAATTTGAACAGCTGATTTTGCAGATTTCATAAATATTTCAGAATGAGGTAGGAGACATTTGAGGAAGATAGACATTCTTTGGTCTCTGTACTGACTTTACACAACTTTTTAAGAAAAAACACAGAAATAAGATCCAGAAAAATTACTTGCATAATTTGTGAATCCATGATATATTTCGGATGAACTTTCCCTTGTGCCTACAAGTACATCCATATTCTCCTTTGTGACCTAGACTAACCTCTCCTCTGTCTCCTGACATACATTTTGTAGTAATTTTCCCTTACAGCTCAAATTTGACTTCTGTGAATAATGGGAAAGACGATTCATTGGGAAGGCAAACTGGTTTATGAGCACTATGAGAAAAAAACTTCCAGGTCATGAGGTGTTACTGCCATACCACGGGTTTGCAGGAAGGAAAAGTGATGGGCTGTCACCCTGTCTCTTTTCAAAGGTTTACAGATGAAATTCAGTTCATTGTTCAGTCCTTTGTTCTCAACTTTCAAACTTTTTTTCTTAAGGGCAAGATGTTTTTTACAGAAGAAAGAGACATGGATGTCAGCTCAGATGATATGCTGTATGACAGTTGTTCTTTGGCAACGGGTTAATGGTCTCATTTCATGCCTCTGGATTTTTCCTACAGTTGAAGTTACTCTACACACAGCTTCAGGCTGGGGAAAATAAAAAAAATAAAAGAAATTATTAAGTGAGTCTTTTGTCATTCAGAAATGCTACTTATTTGCAATGAATATGTACTGCAGAATAATACAGAACAGATGAAGGAAGCCAACACAGGAAGAGAGGCTACAGTTTAGTAATTTGCTAATTGATCAAGATGGGATTAAGAGCTGAGAAATAGTCCTTGAGTTTAAAAATGGAATTTTAACTTTTGTCTGCTTGGGGAAGGGGTGGGGAAAAAATAAAGGGCTCAGCAGGAGTGAAAGAATTGTTTGCTTTCTTTCAAAGAGTCCAAAAGATCTTGTTTTTATTCCAGCTGAGATGAAAGTAAAACAAACCATATATAAATTTTCAATGTATCTTATAAAGTTGGTAATACATCAAACAAACTTTTAACTCTGAGATTGACAGAAAAAAAAAATAAAAAGCAAAGCAAATGAGCATTGCAATACAAAACTCTTGGGTAGGTCATTAGGTAAATGGGATCGAGCCTGAGATCTTTTCATGTCAAGCAGCAATCTGTGCTGTCCAATCTAAAAACTCTTTCCTATGTCAGAGCCCTCAACAGATGAACTCTCTCCTCAATGCCAATAAGAATGTGTTTAAGTTACTCATGGACACAAATAAAACATATGGCTGGTATGCTTTGAAGTGCCAGTGTCTTAGATTTGCTATGTTAATAATATGCTAATAATTTATGCATAAAACAGGTTGCATTGAAGGAAAAATCCAATATTGTCAGTTTCCATGACAACCAGTTTGCTAGCAGATTACACTGTCTCACATCAGATGGTTGCCAAGGTTGTGACCTATTTCTTAGTTTTAATCATTTCATTTGCAGAATTTGGAAATGCTACCCAGAAAACAAATGATAAAACATTGCTCATGATTAAGGATAGTCCTTCAATATAAAAGAATCTTGCATGTTAAATTAAGCACTGGGCTTAGAAACTGAAAAGGAAGCATGAAGTAATAATTCCAGAAGTGAAGGAAGGCATGGACAGTTGTGTGAAGAGCAGTGGGCTGGTGTACAGTATTTTAGGGTGAAATCAGTGGTTATGTACAGCTTATGTCAGTAGCAGGGGCAATTTTCATGATACCAGGTTTCTCAGAGCCCACTCCAACCTGACCCTGAGCAGTTGCAGAAATGGGGCACCCACAACTTCTCCAAGAATCCTGTTCCAGTGACTCACCACTCTCACTGCAAAACCTCATTGCAAAACCTGTAAAGAATATTTTCCTAACATCTACTCTAAACCCAGTATGATACTATCCCACCTTGTCCTGTCACTACATGCCCTTGCAAATAATCTCTCTCCACTTCTGTAATCTCACCTCAGGTTTTCTGGGCTTTCTGGGCTGTGAGCACACATTGCTGGCTCTCATTCACCTCAATCCCCATGCCCTTCTTGGCAGGGCTGCTCTCCATCTGTTCATCCCCTGGCCTGTTCTGGTACTGTGGGTTGCCATGACTCAGGTGCGGAACCTTGTACCTGCTCTTGTTAGATATCATGAGAATCCCATGGGTCTATTCCTTGAGATTTTTCAGGTCCTTATGGATGGATGCCATCTCATCCTCCATGTGTGTCAGCTGCACCACTCAGCTTGGTTTTCATCTGTACACTTGCTGAAGATGCACTTGATCCCTTCATCTGTGTTATTGATAAAGATATTAAATAACACTGGCCCCATACAGACTCCCAAGGGACAACACTTCTCACTGATGTCCATCAGGACTCTGGGCTGCGGATCACTACCCTCTGGATGTGACTGTCCAACCAATTTCTTAACCATCTAACAGTCCAGTCATCAAATCCATCTCTCTAATTGTCAGAAAAGGATGTTGTGGAGGACCATGTCAAAGGCTTTACAGAAGTCCAAGTAAACTATACAGGTAACCCTTCGATTCTCCACTGACGTTATTGTTCCATCACAGAAGGCCACTAGGTTCATTAAATGGTCAAAACTTCCAAAGAGTTTTTTTAAAAAATGAGTGCACAAGAAAGCAAGTATTTTATAGGTAGTGTGCCAGAGTATATAATAAATTAAGTTCTCCTGCAGTTAAATGAAAAGGAGCCCTTTCAAACACCATCATGTGCTAGTGGACTAGATGATGCCATGTGTTCTAGATTCTTCACTAAGCAAAGTTCGCTACAGTTCGAGTAACTCGCTCTGATTAGTAACTTTTTATTTTTTCATGCTTAAGAAAGGTATCAAGTTGTCATTCTTAAATAAATAAAATAGTACTTTCAGGGGAAACAAATGGTCCTCCACTACTTGCTCATTTTGCACTATGTCAGTGTAAAACAATCCAGGAATGCAACAGTTTTGTCACCAGGACTCTTAGCTGACATTTTCTAGTTGGCTGAAGGATTTGTCCTTTATTTTTCTCAGCTATCAGGCTACAAGCTTAGAAGGCAATCACTGTCAATCCTGTTGGTGAGATCAATACCATATGCTCCAGTTCCTGCTACTGAAACCCTACTTTCTATGGCCCATAAGACAAATAATCCTGCTGGTTTAATCAGACTGGTCTGGTCAAGTCAGTTGAGGTAAAATGAAAAAGAGCTCAAGCCATTTTTTTTCAGGTTTGCTGAAATATCTATCAAGTGATACACTTATAACTGCAGCAGACCTGTATAACCTCAATAATCCACTGGAATTTGATTTCAGTTATCACAACATGATTAGTGGAATGCATTAATCATAACTTGAATAAATTATCTCTTTTTACACCAGTATTTTTGGACCTGCTTTGGCATTGTCTTTGGTTTTTTTCTTCCTCCACTCCTGTCTTACAAGTTGTCCTATTATGGTAAAAGATTATCTTGGAATTTGAGGCTCTTCTTTTCAGGTTTGTCATACTAATATTTGTTTTTTGGTAAGAAATGCAGATAGTATGCAAGATGAAACATTGCAAAACCTGTTTCATGATGTTCTTTATTTTCTTTCCATTTGTTATTCTTGAACCTATTTCGTTAATGGCAAAGACATTTATAACCGGCCTTCTTTGGGAGGAGAATTAATTCTAATGGATAAATAGAATAAAGAATGTTTCTGCTTCCTTCCACCCCAGGCTGGTCAGCAAGTCCAAGCAAAAATATTTACAAAGAACCATTTGCATAGATTTGAGTTATTTTCTAGCTGCCTGCTTTATACAGAAATGTAATCTATGTAAATACTGTTCAACCACTTCAGAAAACACTCATTACTGTAGAATATACCCTTTTGCTCATACTAGAACATTCCTCTTAGGATTTTTTGTAGAAAAGAAATGAAGTCTTGTCTTTCTATGGAATCAGGTAAAATCTCATCTGGAGTAAATCCCTCTTTCATTGATATTGAAACTGCTTGCTATTCATTGACCTACTTGAGAGAAGTTAAGCGTGGCATTAGGGATGAGAGAGGAAATAAAAAAATGGGAGGAGGACAAGAGTATGTCTAGCAATATACAAGTACCACAGTAATTTTATTTCTACCTGCCACTTGCTATTTAGTAACATACTGGATAAAATAAGGCGTTCCTAGAGAGGCATAGCTTGTCCTAGGAAGTAGCATCTATGACTTTCTGTCACTCTGTAGAATCATTTCAGCTGCTCACTGTGACTCAGCCCACATAACACTGGGAAAAGGGGCTCTCAGCAGGAGATAGAAGGGAGCAGACAAGTTTAAAAAAAGACAAATATAATACCTAGATCTTTTAGCAGCTGAACACTTGGGATAGTACCTTGGTGACACATGAACACTTGGTATGTGGATCAGAAAAGCTGAAATTTTTTTACCACTTCTCATGGGTAAATGGGGGCTGAAGGCAAGATACTGCTGTTTTTCCTCCTGCTGTTACAAGTACTGACACCTACTTGGCTCTGCAAAAGAGTCAGATTTCTGTGGCCTTTTGTAAGAAGCAGTGCTTTGAAAAACCCTTTCTCAAGTGTCAAGCTAGTTATGGAATGCTGGGAGCCAGCTGGGGCTGGCAGGGTACCCTGAATGTAAAATCTGCACATTAGTTCTTCTCCTTTGATTAGAATTTCCTGAATGCTGTCAGGGAAACCCAAACTCATCCCAGTCTTAATGAACCCAGCCATGAGGCTCCCAATTCCTTAAAACTATGCTCTTCAGCATGCTTTGGTGGATCATTAGTACCTTGATGATTCTTTTTCCCATCCATGTATATTTAACATGGTGGGCCTATTCTCAGAAATTTCTGGGGGTAAGCGTATATGTTACATTTTTATCAGTGTCTAACACCATTATAAAAAAAAAACACCAACAAAAAACCAAACAAACAAACCAACAAAAAATAAGGGAACTCTTGAAATTTACTTGCACCACCCTTTCATCTATTTCCTTTATCCCATAATCTGCTAGTAGTATCTGGGAGTAACAGTGATGTGGTACTTTAAACTCCTTGTGTTTATTCCTCATTTCAAGAAACTGTGCCTCAAGTTACTAATTTGCGAAGAGGTGAAAAGCAAAGGCAGGCTGAAGAGGGAGAGACATATTGTGTGTACATGATTCTTCTGCTCTACAATGTTTTATCCACACAGCTATGTCAGCGAAGAGTGTGAAAAACTCACATATTCTTTGCCAAAATAGCTATGCCAGCCAAAAAACCCCACGTGGACACAGCTATGCTGACAAAGAAGAGCTTTGAACAGGTTGACCTCTGGGTGTTTAGAGAAGCTGCACAACTATGCAGGCAGAAAAACTTCTTCTGCCTCCAAAGAAAAAGATCCTTCTGCCACAGCTAAACCAGTATGGATATATCTGTATAGTTATACCTGTCCTATATCTTGGACAGTAGTGAGGAAATTAAATCATTACTATTTTAAATTTCTGTGAATAATTCTTTATCACTAGTCAAAATTTGCCCATCACAATTACAACCTCTTATTTCTAAAATGTAAAATTAATTCCACTTTATTGTGTTGGCTTTTTTGTCCTACTTTGTCTCTGGAGTATCTCTACTATACCAACATCTATCATTAGGAGCTGGTTTTCTAGGTCAGTGGTTTATTTTTCTTGATTATCATTTATAATGTGTCACATTTGCTAATTGCATCCCGAAGTTCTACATTTTCCTGACAGATACTGGAATTAATGAAATCTTTAGAAATATTTTCATCCATGCCATTTTAGCAAGAAGCTCTACTATGAAAATTTACATAATTTTGTGCACTTTTTTTGACGTTTTTTAAAACTGCAGCAGATAGAAGGTGAGTACTGGGAAACAGCATTGTGCTGAATGTAAGTAATTTAATATAAAATACTAACAGGACTATCTTAATGATTTTCTGTTGTTTTAAGGAAGCACCTAAGTGAAAACCTTTCAATCAGTAGGGTTTGGAAGGAGTAGGAAAATTACTCTTTCCATATAATTGTATGGAAATCACTTCATGTTGCTCAATCTTCTCCATACTTGTTTTGCCATTTAATTTTTTTCTTTTCTTTATTTTAAATTATTTTTTAACTAGTCCTGCAAAAGCCTAGCAAATACAGGTATTTTTCTAGACAGGAAGAATTTCCAACACTCCTATCGTTATTGTTTCTTAACGGGGGAGTAACAAAAATATTTACTGCACTTAAAACTCTCATAACAAATCTTTTACTCCTACTAGAGATGGTGACATAGTAGAAAGTCCATGTGCAGCTCCCTTTCTCCCCTATTTACATGCAAAATGAAAATGTAAAAGATTCAACATCTCCTAAAAATACTCACCTTGGGACTGTGATTAGGAGCAATTTTTTTCCACTTTCAAGATAGTGGTGGTTTATCTTCTTCAGATCTTGCATTGCTTATGTGCTTAATCAGCATGAAATATATATATATATATACACGCATACACTTATGTATATGAATGGTAGTTAGGATTTCAGAAGAAAGGATAAACCATTTCCTCAAAGATAATATCAAAAGACAAAAAACCTCCTCTGTCTTGAATAATTTTAGGGTCAGAACATCTAAATTGTGCACAGTTTTCAGCCAGAGGTAAAACTTACACAGGAGATCACTGTCTTTGCATTACGGGCCTCATTTTGTCTGTGATTAAGTTACTTATCAGGGAATGGCATAGCAGTGGCCAGCTGAAAATGGTCGCTGAAGATTGTAAAGCACTATGGTCACAGCAGAAGAATAAGTTTGGAATACAGATGAAAGGACAATAAGAGCTTTATTTTCCTAATATTGGTCAAAGAGAAGCCAGAGGTCAAAGACACAGATAAAGTTTTTTCCGAACGTATACACAATCACATTTTGTTTGTTAAATCTTTCCTCTCTCCTTATTTTTGAGGTCTAACAAAATCCCATACTCTTGTCTCTGCACAGAGGAATGTGCAAGGAGCTCTGTCTGTGGGAAGACTCTTGTACTTAAAGGTGCAGGGCTTTTTCCCTTAACAACAAGGATGACAAATCAGCTATAACAGGAGGTTTTGTACTGTTGGAACAAATTAAGCCACTTTTATTAAAGCAAACAAGGCGGTTGAGATCTTTTGATAGATCCATGGTGCCAACATCCTGCAGATGTCTCACTTCAGTCAATTAATCAGCCATTTCCCAGAGCATGGCAATTGTTTATGCAATCCACTTTGATATGTTTTATAGCATTTCCTTTAATCCTCCCCAACTTTTCATCCCTGGCAAAAGCTTTATGGTAACATAAACCATAATTGTGCAGTAAAGAAAATCGCCTTATGTTGCAGTCTACAACTGCTTTATCACCCTCATTCTAACATACATAACCTACACTCAAACAGCTAAATATAGGCTGGGAAGCATGCTGCTTTAATAGCACGTAAACTCAATGACTTCTTGACAAAGAACTTAACCTCTGTCAGGGACACAGTCAGAACTATCTGGGGGACCTTTATACTTCTCAGTCAATGACATTTATTGCCATTATAGCTGGCAGACGTTATTCTGAATAGAAAATTTTTAATAAAGACAAAAAGGAAGACAAAAGCCTTTTATCCTCCCTGAGAAGACTTTTTATTTTTATTTTTTTATTTTTTTTCTTTTTGGTGGAAATTGAAAGCATTCTAAAACAAGTTTCTGCTATTTAAAATAGCAGTATTTTTTCATTGGATTTCTATCTTTTTATTTAATGGAGACCAGAAATTAAAAAAGCTGTGAGTGAAAACTTATAAAAATATGAACAATGTATAAGAAATAGATCCGAATGTTTTGCATTGAAAAAGTAAAGTCAAAAAAGTTTATCAGCTACTGACACTTCCTTCAATCTTTCTTTATAGCAAAAATGCATTGGGCTCTACCTTACCACAACCATTTTCTGATCTGTTTTGACGTACTGTCCCATGACATGCCACACTGACTCTAGTAAAGAAGGATGTTTACTCCGGTAGAGTGCTGTTTGTGAGCATCCAGGCATCCTCTCTAGTGTCTGCAATCCCCCTCTGCAGCCTACCTTATAGAATAAACCTGAAGCACCATTTCATGTTTTAAGTGTTGAAAACCACTGTGCTGAACTACAACTGTCAAGAAATAAACTTTGGTAATTAACTTCAACCTCTTTCTTCACTCCTTTTTTCTCCTTTATCACTTGCTGGTACCACTAAAATCTAAGTCTGTGGAGTGATCCTCTAGGATTTATGAATAGTAATTTTTTGCAAATTTATCTATGTCAGCTGGTTCGGATTTGTTTAGACTTCTCCCCCTCGTAAAGGACAAACGAAATAATTCCTCCCCAGCACTTGGCCACAGAGCTTGATGATATATACCATCAGTTACTTCATACTTTATTCTAACACTGCATAATTTTTTTTGCTATAGGCTTTTTTTCCCTTTTTGCTTTCTCCTTAGGTTAGAGAAGTGTTATGGATTAGATCCGGATAATTTCCAGTCTTACTGTTGTGTCCCATACTATAACACAATGATCCTTAATTGGCAGTAAATAGAGAAAAAGCAGTCATCCTTATAAAGCAGCTGTTCTATGGATATATGACATAACACAAGGGTGGAGGTTGCGGTAGGAATGTTCCAGGTCACAATTAGCTTAGATGGAGGAGTTTATCATACTGCACTGATAATAACTCCACTCTAAATTTGAGGGAACAAGATGGGCAGGAGTGTCAGACAGACAGCCTCTATCTTGGACAGAAATGAGACCACTGTGTTCTATGAACTTGGTTCACTTTTCAAGGGACTGGGTTCCCTTTTCTCCTTTGCTGTGTTAATTGGTTAAACCTTGATGATGAGCATATGGACCATTGTGCTGGTTTTGTAACATTTCATACTACATATTTTTGGTATTGTTTTAGACACCACCAAGAAGAGTGGAACTTTAGTGTATTTTGTAGTGTTTTGTGCAAGAAGAGTTTGACCTGTTTTTCCATTGGAGATGTTCTTACTTCTTGGTTACCATGATCTGAGAGGGCTACCATTTTTCAGTCAGGAAATAAATTTAATTCACTTCATGATTCCTTTTTCTTATCACTAGACAGAACACAAGTTATCTCTGAATTCAATTTGTTTGAATAATGCTGTTAAAAGACACAGAGAAAAAGGTATTTATTCACCCTTTGTGTTTTGCTGCAAATAAGCGGTGTGCTCCTTTAATTCTCAAATGTAACAAACCTGGATAGCCTTTCAGAGAGAGCAGTTGCAACCAGGTGGATGCAAATTCATTGCCCAACAACAAATTAATTTGCGTAGGTATGATACATCTTCTTCCCCTTCCCATTATAGTAATTGAATATTCATCACTTAACAAGTGCAGTTAATTAGCAGATTATTCATTTACTGGACAAATAATGAACATCTTATTCTGAACAAAGAAGAGGGCTAGGAAAGCCAGAGGGAGAGAAAAGAAAACATACATTTTTATAAGGCTATTATTTAAATTAGCCTTCTTTTAAATAAGAAGAGAAAAAGAATCACTGTGGTCCCACAGAAACCAGTGGTAAGCTTCTCAGAATATCAGCAGGGCTGGATTTCAGTTCTCGTATTTCAAAAGGAGCAGAATATTACAATCCATTTAAAACCAAAAATAAACTTTGTGACGTGTCAAAATTTATTCACATTTTCTTTAATTTATTATGCTGTCATTTTCTAAAGTTTTTTCTCCTATTGCCTGTCATCATCATTCTTTAGTCTGTTTTCTAATGTTTAGGCTGTAAAAACCTTTCACAAAGGTCATTTTTCTCCTTTCACTATTTGTGCACAGTGCAGTCCTTGCCCATAATTCAGGCTCTTGAATAGTACATTCTTGTCATCACCTGCCAGAATGAAACACTTTATTGGTATAAATTGACATGCCTTCTTTAAGGGGAATGGAGCCAATCAGGTTACCTTGATGAAGAATAAGCCTTAATATTCAATTTGTTTACTTAGACTTCAATGTATATATTTTTAAATGGGTACTGTGAAATAACTTCTGTTTCTTGCTGAGTTACCTGCTATCCAGAAATTTACCAGACTGTTCAATGCAGAAAGGACAAAAATGCATCTCAGATATAATTCTGCTAATACCAGTGGTCTTGTGCCAGATTTAATTGCATCCAGCATCTTTAAGCTGTGCCAAGAATAAATTGTCATTGAAAGCTCAGTGGTGGGAGGAAAACATCTTAGTTCTAGAGGGAGCTAGAGCTGTATTGTGTGCAGCTACATGGCATGAACCCTTTGTGGAAGGTTTTCTCATGTTGTGATAGTTTATCATGAAACTACAACCTGTCAGCCTCTGTCAGAATGGTTCTGAGATTGGCTAACTTTCACAACTGTGTTAAAGTGAAGGTATTGGACCAAAAGAATTATATACTTGGAGAAAATTTTTGACAAATTGAGGGATTGAAGCAGAGAGCAAGGAAGGAGGAGGGAACGTGGGGGGAAAAGGTCACAATAAAAAGGAAAAAAAAATAAAGCTTCCAGTTAGGTGGATGCAGAAGTCTAGGACAGGAGAAGTTGGCAGGAACTATCTACTGCTTCACCTTAACAAATACTCAGTTTTCAATTACATTGACCTAAGAAGTTCCTGCTCTCCAACAAACGAGGTTGAATTATCTTGAGAGTATGGAAATAGCTTCATCAGCCTCTAAATTTATATTTAGCATCACTGAATAATTGTAGATTAGTACGTCATAATTTACTCAGTAAAAATTCATAATGCTCTAGAATTATACTAAATATTGTACTAAGTTTATAGAAAGAGAAGGAAGAGAAATGACATCTATAAATTTTTTCAGGCTTTTAGTGGCAGTGCAAGATGATTCTGACAACTGGTCCAATATCACTGCTTCAGTTGAATTCAATAACCTCTAGATTAAGTCATGGCCTATATGTGTCTTTTATCTATTATTTTTACTTTCAATTTACCCTGCCACGTGCTGGGCAGGTTAGCTCACTGTTTAGATTTCTTTCTGTCATTGGCCTGAATTTACAGAAGCTCCTTGTTCTGGGCAATGTGCAGAACTGAAGTTGCAGTTGAGAAATGGGACACATCATGCCAAAACACCAAACACACAGCTCAGCCTCATGCTACCTCCAGGCTCTGAGAGCTATTTTCTTTTCCCTTCTGCTTCACTCCCCACTCTACCAACCCGTATTAACTGGAGTAGCAGTAGCAGAAAGTGAAATAACCTTTGTTATTTTTACATATGAGACAATGTAAAAAAAAGTGGAAGATAGTGCCTATTTATAAAGTTAAGGAAGAAAACCCAACCATTAATTCAACATGGGGAGCGATATTATTTTCTACACTTATTCTTCCACCATGTCTCTGATTGTTGAGGTTGTTTTTACCAATTATACAGGAAGTCCAGTTTAACTGGGTCGGATTCCTGCAGCCTTCTACATATGGGCAGATAAATACCATTCCTGAAGGGAAGTCTTAGTCAGGTGAGAATTGGTCCCTGAGGCTATCACAGACAGACAGTCTGTACTTCAAAGTAAGTATAATACTTCTATTGCTATTGAAATCCTAATACAGAAATAACTTTATAATTACAAAATTCACAATTAATTCTTGTGCCAGACACAAAATTAGATGGAAGTCATAACCAGAAATGGCTGGGAACTTAAAAATGAAACCATGCCTCAATGAGCTTATCACTTCTTTAAAATTAATATTTTTCAAAGTTAAATGTCAGTTTTGACATATAATCCCTAAGTTCTGTCAGAAAATGAGGTATGGCATTGCTCTCTGGCTTATTAACCACAGAAATTTCCAGAGTACAATGTTCCAATTTAAAAATCTAACAAGAATGTTTCTCTGTATCTGACCTCTCTATTCTTTTGTTCTATTCTTCAAAAATGCTTAATGAGATAGCAAACAATTTTAATGAATGGGAAATATTGTTTGGGTGCTAATAATATGAAGTAATAGAAGAATTGATTTATTCCTCTATAGACTTGAATATTTTTCTCTAGTAAAAAAATAATGATTCCATAAATCAGAAAATGTTCAGTTATTTACCTGTTCCATATTTAGTTCATTTGGAAGGAATGGAAATTTACCCTGGCATGTTACAGCATACAGGAGGGAAAATAAGCTTTGTAAAATAATTGTATTGCTAGAATTTTGTCCTATTATAGGAGGAAGATAAGATCAGTCTTACAACTTTATTTAAAACTGTATTTTAACTCCGAGGGCAGATGCTGGGTATGGCATGTCAGAACATCCTTAACCTGAGGGTTACAGGTGGAAGAATAGGTTGAAAACTGCTTTCAGGGCATTCCTTTTTGAGATATTAGTGGTGAGCTTCAACATGCTCAGTTTACCCTCTGTGTCTCTAGCACTGGTTTTGGCTAGATCAGGGCATTGCCAGCTATGTCCTGGCAAGCCCCATGCTGGAGCTGGAGTAGGCAAATTACAGATGGCTCATAAAGGGGAGCAGGCAGTCGTGGTGAATGTGTTCATTAGCCATGTAAACACGGTGTGTGTTGCTGACCTACAGTGAGGAAGCCCCTGAACTGATGAGTGCTGCTTGCTGGCACAGTGCATCAGGGAATGAATTGTTTTGCATTGACACTGTTTCCAAAAGCAGCTGCTCTGAGGTCCAGAGGCAGGCTAGACAGGCATTTGCTTGTTCCTGCTAGATCAGCAGGAGTTCACCACTAATGCTGTAACATAATATTAATTGAGTGAATCACTCAATGGAGACTGATAACAACTTCCTTCAAACTTGTAAATGGGTATCCACTAGGCCAAGCCTTCACTTATGATGCTGTTTCACCCCACCAAAAAAAAACCCCAAAAAAACTCCACATACATCAAAGATGGATTGCAGATGCAAAGAAGCTTTTTGAGAAACAGGAGGATGCTGCATGCTACAACCAGAAAGAGAATGCCACTAATAACATGAGACAGAAATGTTTCTTG
This sequence comes from Sylvia atricapilla, assembly GCF_009819655.1. Lineage (NCBI taxonomy): Eukaryota > Metazoa > Chordata > Aves > Passeriformes > Sylviidae > Sylvia > Sylvia atricapilla. Next base: position 62,481,609 of record NC_089142.1, read on the forward strand.
CACAAACTCTTTACTTCAGTTATAATCCACCACTCAGTCTGGCAAACTCCATGGGTTTCAGGATGTAGTTAATATCTTACATGAGTCTGCATTCAGAAGATGTAGAAGTTGTCCCAGCAGGATGCAAGTCTTGCTGCACAATTTCATGTGCAGTTGTTAAAGAAAATGAACTCAAATGGTTGGTTCTGTGTCAGAAAACAAAGCTTTGTGGACTTTGATAAAGTATTTAATATCTGTGGAGAATAAAGAAAACAAGGTAAACGAACAGGTTATTGCATATACCACACTAACAGTTTTGTATTCAACAGCCTTGGCAAAAAGAGAGTCCTCCAAAATAGAAAGTACATGGTTTGAGTTCCAGCTGTAGAATAGGAACTTGAGTTCATCTCACAGAGATTTTCTGTTCATGGGCCTGTGGTTATTTCTCAAGATCATTCCAGAAATCCTGCTCTCTAGTTAAGAAACTTCTTCAACAGAAAGTACATTTTGGAACAGGAAATATTTTCAGGAAGTGGGATATGAATTAAAATATTTATAATTATTTAATTTTAATTTAACTCTCACTTTTATTAGTGGTCATGAGTTAATCATTATCATTGTGGTCCTTTTTCTGCTCGTTTTCCTTGTGGAATTTTTCATTTTGCAGGCACAAAAGGTGTTCAGGACAATTGCAGAAGGGAAAGGTGGGGTCAGTTCAGGTATAGAAGGATTAAAAATGTAGTGAATAGTTTTCCTACGGTGGTAACAGCTACTGTGAACAGGTGAATGGAAGTGTCTGTCTGAGGGATAAAATAACACCAGAGGTGGAGCTTGAGGCTCCACCTCAAGTGGAGCCTCATTTAAAGATAAGGGGCTACCATGAAACTGTGTGATTCATATCTCATCTGTTGAAGCTCACACACATGCTGGTTACAGCTCACATGAAACTCTCCTGTTTTCTCAAAGCTTCAGGTATTGCAGAGTCATTTGAGATATTGATACCCCGGTAAATTGCTACCAGGTGTGCCATATGAAACGCCTGCCAGTTCAGCTAGGTGACAATCTGGGAAGGTAGCACATCCTTTAGATAGAAACAGAATTCTGGCACACAGTGAAATATGTGAGTGATGCACCAGCTTGAGTACTTAGAGCAGAGTGCAATATGAGAAATCCAAACTGAAATGTTCAGTAACTGAGGATACAGTATAAAGACTGAATGAGCAGCTTGGAAGTCATAGCTCTTGCTCAGTGACATGACTTGCCTATATCCAGGAAAAATAAAATGTTAGGGATTCTGACCCAGGAGAGAATCAGTGGAAAAATCTAATGCAGGGGGAAGAACAGTAGATATCCTAAAAAATCTAAAAAGTAAAGGGAATTCAAAGACAGCACCATCTTCATCATCCAGGAAATAACCAAAACAATCCAACAAACTCCCTCTGGTCTCATGTTTCAGTTATTTTACTGATTCATGTTTGTATCTGAAGTAGTAATAGTAGAATGTGAAAAGTGAAGGGATTGCATTTCTAAAAAACAAAGTTAATAAACAGAGATAATTTGCAAACGAGAGATAGTTTCAAATGCATGCCATGTAGCACAGACGATCATCTTGAACTCTATTAATCTTGCTATACTTCATATATCTGTATCTATTATTTGCATAACATTTATTCTCTAATAAGGTAAAATTAAAATCTGTATCCCCAAGCGCCCATGGAGGTCACCAGTGTGAATTAATCACCAACAAAGTAAAAGAGCTGTACTCCAAGGAAATTTTGATCAATTCCGATCTGCATATTAATTGATGGCTCATTCAGGAAGGTGTTGAAAAGCAATTTTCAGTCAGAGAAAAATGCATTAATTCAGAGGATTGTTCTTAAGATAGATACATAGCTATCCATGTGGGAAGGGAAAATATTAAAAGTCAAATCCACAAATATATTGCTGCAGAAGGAAAAAAGGAAACCACATGTCTGCTCTGCAAAGGGAGACTGGTCTGAGAAAATGCACACGTGTTTCCATCATCATATCAAAGAAAGGTACTTCAAAGAAGGGAAGACTTGGAACAGAGGTAGATGTATCCTGCAGATGAATACTACCTAGAAGGAGTGAATATGCAGCAGAAATCCCACACAATTAAAAACTGCTTGGTAACAGGAGCTGAAGTTTAACCAACCTCTTATCTGCACACGAGGACCGCGTTTTGAATTGAACAGTTTAATTCTTTAGAGAAGCACTATTTTCTATTAACTAAACACACACAGAAAACCCAAAGTTTGTTTTTTTTTTTTTTTTTCCCTGAACTGCATCAAACATCATGTAATTCAGGATTAAATCCTTGGTACTTTTCAGTGTGCTCTAGTTTATATGTCAATGACTCAGCTGCTCCATCAGCCTTCTGTCTTGAAAGCCTAGCACTTGCAGTGTGTCCAGGGACTTGCAGAATCAGGTGGTTTCAGGTCAAGAAAAATGTGTGTATGTGTGCACACGTGTGTGTGCACTTTTGTGTTTGCTTGTGTGTGCCTGCTAACATCAAACCCTTCACAAATGCACACCCCAGAGAGTGCTGTGTTTTCTCTCTACTTCATACTGAGCTAGTTCCACCTAAAGACATTCAGGTGCAGCAGCTACAGAGCTTAAAGGAGTTCACAAAATCTTCAAGGATACTTGTGTCCTCTTAAAGTACCAGCAGTCAGAAATGCAGTGCACACTTCAGAGCACCAAGTCCGTCCATTTCAACAGTCTGCTTGCACAGTCTGCTGCAACAGCATTTGCTTTGTGGATCTATTTGAGGGATAGCTTCAGGGAAAATCTGTGGCCTACATGAAAGTTGGAACAAAAATGGTCACTTGACCATTTGACCATACTGAGAGTTATCACTCTCAGTAGTCAGTAACAAATCCTGAGCAGGACATGTAAGAGATTTGCACAGTTTTTTCCCTCCACCAATGCACATTTTCAGGACTTGTTGAACTAAGAGGGAAAAGAGGTACATAGTTGTGTTTGATAGACTTTGATTGGTCCACTAATCATACTCCAAAATATTATCTTGCATTCCAAAACAATTTACACTTTTAACCTCTACAGTACAATTGATCTATCATTCAATTCCAGACTGAAAGCTATGATTTCAATGAAAACTGGAATTTTAAAACTCTTGCTGGATAATTTCAGTGAGTGAATATTATTTCCTCAATATTATTTTGCATTGGACTTTGGACCAGTTCTTATTAATTGATAATGTTTTATCTGATTTTCCAATTGATTCTAACATTGGACCCAGTGAAATAGAAAAAGACCCATGATGATCACAGCTCTCTTCCTCAGGTGGCTTTAGCTTAGATGTAGAGAACCACAGTAGACAGTGTAAAGGGAAAAAAGTATTAAGACCTGAATCTCATGTTTCATTTTGCTACTCAGTCATTAATTATGTCTGTCTGAATTTTCAATGTCTGTTTTAGCTTCAGCAGTTGAAATTAAGTATATATCAGCTTCAAACTTTGTATTCCATTCATTCATGTTTCTTTATGAGATTGTTAAAAATAGGATGGAATTGTGCAAGTTCTCACATAGATATTTTACAGACCTCCCTCAATTGTGAAATTTAGTATGCTTTTTAATTTCTATAGTCTGTATGCTTTTACCCCTAGTAAATTCAACAACTAATGTGGAAAATTTTCAAAATGTATTGAAAGCTGTGCATACTAAAGTAACAATGACTCACAAGTTCATTGATGCCTCCAAAGAAATCTAATATTTTGGTGTTTTTTTGAGATTAAAGCATCACATTTTTTGGAGGGATGACTTATGTTTACAGAAAACACTCTAACTCTTCACTGGTATATTATGTTTAACTATGAAGGATTTGAAATATCAGTTTTACCACTTTTAACCAAATTAAATAATAGTTCACATTTCCCAGGTAACTCTGGAATCTCTTTGTAAGCATAAGAATCTCATTTCCCCTCCTACATTCCTATACTGCTCTGATCTTGAAGTAATATTGCCACGTATAATATGCTGAAAAGATCATTATACAACTGTTCAAATCATGTAACCCACAAGTCAGAGCCAAAGGAACAGAGCAGAATTTGAGACAATAGGGTGACAGAAATACCTTTAAGAAGCAGGGCAGAAATAAATATGTGCATATTTCTGCTGCAAAGCTGAATGGGATGGCAACTTCTGGAAGAGCCAACAGTTTGTGGTGCAAATGTCAAGGTGAAGTATGCACTGCGAAAATACAGGTGCTGATAGCTAGGTTTCTGTCTTTGTAGGATTCTATGTTGGAAAGATCAAGTACTTTCCCTGGCCTAAAGAAAAGGTTGCAGTCACTTACCAATATCAAAATATTTTCTATGAACAATACTGCCAAAGCATAGCCATGGCATAGGCATCCTTCTACCTCCATGAAATACGAATTCTGTATTTTAATCATCTAGATCACAGTCATCCAAGAATTACCAAATGACTAGATATTTCATGGCTATGCAAGGAAGAAATAGATGTGAATAAAAAGAATAAACTCAGACTACCAAAAGCAGTAGTAAACTCAGGGCTTTGAACAGGGGCGGGGGACCTTGGTGCCACAAGGAACTCCAGGGGCAGCTAATAAAATTGTGCTGAACAGTTGCCTCACATTAATATTCTGAATGCTCAACTTGAATGGAAAAGAGACATCCAAACTACTACCTTCAATCTTTCCCAAGTTCTCATGATTAGAAACATTTATTCCTTTTCCTTGGAAAAGGAAATGCAGTTTTTCAGATATTGAAATAAATGAGGCTAACTACTTTTTTGGGCAGTCTGCTTTTCAACTGAAACTTTGTTTTAAGTTACACCCTAGTATTTCACTTTAATTTCTTTAATATATATATATATTCCCTACTTTATATATATTATATATATAATATATATATATATATATTCCCTACTTTAGGGAATCATTAAAATTAATAGGTATTAATGCATCTAGTGCCAGGAGAAGTTTATCTACGAGTGTTGTAAAAGTGTCTGTAACAGTGAAACTATCCTACACCAACAAAAGCACAATTCAGATCAACTCACTTTCACCTGCAAAGAAATCAGAACTAAATCCAGAATATAATAGGCTGCTCAGTCACTGAAACATGACAAGCTGTTTAGCACTTGTAAGCAATCCACTGATCAAAACTATGTAGAATCTTGAGATACAAAGACCCTGCTGTTAGCTTTCATTTTTGATGTTTGTTAGTTCTGCTTATACAGCCATAGCACAGAATAACCTGTTATCATTAACAATGTATTACTTCACTCCAAAATCTGGTAGCCCAATGTATAGTACTAAGGCTGAGTAACTTTCTTTAAGTACATCTGCTCAGACAGCCCTAATTAGAAAAAAACAGATTTTATATCTTTATTTAGGCTGAGGCAGGCTAGTGGGCACAGAGCAAAAAATAAAGAGCACTAGGTTAAAAAGTATGTGGAGCGGTTAGGCATGTGACAGTTGAGTGAGTCAGATTTCCCAGCACTGGATTTTGAAAATGTGGTTTTGGAAATGAGAAGACATTTTGAATGGCTGCTTGTGGGATCACAAAAGCCTCCTTTACACAAGGCCTCAGTTGTCTTGGGCTGTATTTCTTCCCTTCTCTTCTCCTGCAGTTTTTCCTCTCACTATTCTGTAGGAGAGTTGCATGCGCAACAACTTGACAACTCAAGATTGAGGATGCTCCTGAAATCATCTGTGATGCCTGCTGGAAATCAGCTACTGCTGTTTGATACTCAACAAATAGAATATTAATCTTTATGCAGCATAGTTGCATAAAGGATCAATCAAGTAGGCTGCTGGGGATTAGAAGAGAGAAATTGCAGCCTCCGATCAGAGTTGTTATCCATTTATTCTGGAAAGCTGTCACTGACCAGATGTTTCAGAGGGAGAGAGACCCTATGGTACATGGGCACACTAAAGCAGTCAAAATCAGACCAAGGAAATTTAAAATAATATTTTTCTGTGAAGCTGTTAGAAAATATCTCTATCGCCCTCTTAAAACACAACCATAATTCAAGATTACCCATCCCTCTCATTGCACAGGAAGAGAAACAGAGATTTATCTGCTGCAGCTTGTCTTCCAATTATCATCACTTTCTGACAAATAAGAGTAATTATTTAAAACTGCTTATTTCAAATTATGTTTTAAAGTGTTCTTTTTCCCTTAAGCAATTATAGATACTTGAAAAATATTGTCTCATTGTAATGGTTTAGATCTAATGAGAAAATGGTACTGATAACACCATATGATTTAGAGATAGGAAGTTCAAACCCAGTGGGAGGTGTCTTTTAATTCAAAATGCTATTTCTTTCAAGAGCAAAAGAATGAATGAATGCTCAAAAGCTAATTATATTTATCAACCTAAAAATATTGAAATACTACTTTGTTCAAGAAGCAAAACAAAATATTCTATGAAAACAAATTTCTATGAAACTGCCTCTGCTATGAATCTTAAATGCTGATAGAGAAGTATTTTGTTTCCATTTCCTAATGCTCATGTTCAAATTTATAAGTAATGCCTTGAGATTTATTAATTGTCTCACAAATCAAAATATAATTATTAAATTTAGCATGTAGAGGTAGTTTAACTTTTATTTGTATTTAGATTTTGTTATTAAGTGTGAATAAGTGGGTTATGATGAATTTAAAGTATTATTTTAATATGTAAAATGTTTTAGAAATGCATTTAGCTTGGAAATACTGTACACATTAATTAATACACTTTATTAAAGGTGGAAAGAAAGCAATGCTGTGATTTCCTTATTGTATGTCACTTGTAATTTTGTTTCTCTCCATGAAACAAAAGTCATTGTCAAAAATTGTCAAGGTCAGGAAGAGGATATGCCTGAGATCTGAAGTCATTCAGTCTTGACAGTCGCAGATCCAGTCTGTACAAATGATGACATTCTCACTGGAAAATTTTGTAATTATAACAAATTTTTATTTCTTAAAGTCCCATCCCTCATACCTCCTAAGCACCTAATGTTGAAGGTGAAAGAAAGGCACCTCCAAACGTTCATGCAAATAGGATAGGTTCAAGGAATCGTGAGGCCAGAATAATTAATCAATAAAGATCAGTATTGAAAACTCATGATGAACAATCCCTGCCCTGCTCCTGCTGGCCACCCTATTGCTGATCCTGGCCAGGATGCCACTGGTCTTGTTCAGCTGCTGTTGACCAGCACCCCCAGGTCCTTTTCTTCTGGGCAGCTTTCTGGCCACTCTTCCCCAGCCTGTGGCACTGCCTGGGTTTGTTGTGACCCAAGGACAGGACCCAGCACTTGGCCTTAGTGAATCCCAAACCACTGGCCTCAGCCCATTGATCCAGCCTGTCCAGATTCCTCTGCAGAGCTCTCCTGCCCTCCAGCAGATCAACAGTCCTGCCCGAAGAAATGTCATCCATGAATTTACTGAAGATGTACTCGTTCTTCTTGTCCAGATCATCAACAAAAGTCATCTGGACTGGTCCCACTACTGAGTCTTGGAGAACCCTACTAACCCCAGCTGTTAACCAGCATCATTCATTCCCATTCTTTGGGCCTAGTCATCCAGTCAGTTTTTAGCTCAGAGAAGACTGGACCAGTTCAAGTCATGGGCTTCCAGCTTTTCCAGGAGAATACAATGGCAAGTAGTATCAAAGGCTTTACTGAAGTAAAATTTCACCTTAATTTCCCTAAGAGGCTTTACAAGAACGTTACTTGGCCTCATGGTGTTCATTTTTAAAGTGGTTTCAGATTTTGCTACTTCACTGCAAAAGGCGTTTTCTGCCTTATCTACATTATCTCTCAGAAAAAACAACAACAACAAAAAAAAAACCAAAAAACAAACCAAACCAAAAAACCCTGTCCCAAAACCAAACCCAAACCAAACCAAAACAAAAAAACAGTTCCCAAAGGGGTGGAGGGGAGGGGTGAACACAAGACCAATATATTTCAAGTTTTCCACTGCTGCTCTATGCTAAGTGCTTCTGTACTTTAACATTGTTAAGTCTCTCTCAGACTCCCTGCTCCTGAGGTGTTTCAATGATATTGGAATCAGCCTTCTTGTTCTGCTATCACTGGATCTTATTTTTCTTTTTCCTACATGGCCACACCTTCAGTTTTCTGAAGAATACATTTTCAGCTGAATAGACTCCATTTCACTCTTCTAAAGAGAGATTTTGCTTTTTTAGCTTTCCATGTCTTTTTGTTAAGACTTCATATATTTTATCTGAGACACCAATACTTACATACTTTAGCCCTCCAAATGCTGCCTGTATAGATTTCACTCATTTGACTGTATCTTTTAATTTTTTCTTAAAAAGTGTTTTTCACTTTTGCATTTTGTTCTCTCTTTGTAGCAAAAACAATTGCAGAACCATATTTTGGCTTTGTTGCTTTATTAGGAATGTTAGATGTAAATACATTATAATCACAGACACAATGATAATGAAATTTTGAACTGAGCTCTGTGCTTTATTCATTCATTTTTTACCTTGTAAATTTACCTATGAGAATGTAATATTTTTCTGTTTCAGGTGTCTTAAAATGTATTTTTCCTATTCTGTCTTAATGACTCCATGCTAATTTAACTATGTCTCTCTCTATGGAGCTGAATGATTCTTTTATTACTTATTTCTGCCTTGATGTTATTTCCCCTAATATGTTTTTACTACTTTCCTTCTCCTGGCTGGCTGATTTATTGTACTGCTGTTGTACTGTTTTTATTTATTCTGCTTGGGATTTGTACCCACAGAGATTTTTTGTTTTCCAGTTAGGCAAAAAAAAAAAAAAATTGGTCTGTTTGACTCTAGGATGTCACCTCTACCAAGAAAGAGGAGTGCCTTGGTCTGAGACCTTCTCCTCCTTATTCCATATCTGTAAAAATATCTGACTTCCTGGGAATACTATCTTCTCATCTCATTGGCAAATGGCAGTCAAAATGATGGAATATCTAAACAAGGGGAAGATTGTAGGTGTGTTTGTTCCCCAGACTCTCCACAGTCCCTGTAAGGGAAAGATTGGAAACTAAATGGAACCCCGTTAAAATGAAGACCAGACATAAGACAGATTGTTTTTTTTTTTGTATTTCTTCATCCTAGATAAACAACAGAGCATTTCCTTCAAAGCAGAAAGCATCCTTAAATAATTATTTTGTTTTGTTTTTTTTAGTAATAAGACATTTTGATAAAGGAAAAGGTAGCACTGTCTACAACACTACTAAATAGAAGCTTTGCCTCATGACTCAAAAAAATCTTAAGTAAAAAGACTTCTGTGTTAAGTTTTGAAGCAACGATGTATGACATGGTGAAAGGTGAAAATGATAGTATAAAATATAAATACAGAAAATAATAAAAAATTATACTCAAACTCTCATAATTTTCTAACATTGCAATGCTATGATGCAAAAATAAACAATAAATTTTTAATATAGCATATTTTCCTGAAATAGACTTCTATGATAGTAAATAATTTCTAATAATGTCTCTTGAGCAACTTTATCAATGATTCGTTCAATAAAAATTATCCTGACCAAGGGGTCTTAACTCTGTTTTTGATGTCCTCTCAAGCTGCTACAAGATTATGGCAATAGACCAGTTGCAAGGAAGGCTGTTCTCAGTAGAAATTTTTTGATCACTCCACCAAATTAAGAAAGCTGCCCTTCGTGAAGATGCATATGACTTGGAATCATTTAGACCAAGGTGAATTATAATGCAAATTTTTTTCAATTTGCAGAATAACAAAATGTGTGTTGTATGGGGACATAAAAAATTGTGACCCACAGGAAAGCTGGAAAGGTTAACTATGTGCATCATGCCAGGACAAGGAGTTGGTTTAGAGAGCCCACTATCCCTAGTGTATGACATGCGTCAATATAGAACCAACTCAGAAATTATACACTTACAAGGACGTTTTAGAAAACTCAAATACACTGGAACAGAAATATCAAAATGAGTTAAGATAATCCCACTGATGCACTGGAAACAAGCACACATCATTCCAGTTGTTCATGATAGTCTCAGAATTTTTTATGCTGTGAAGAAATCTTTCAAAATAGGAAGTGTGTGAGAAGTATTAGAATATAGTATGAGAATAAAGTATTAGAATATTTTCATATTTTTCATCTTAAATATGAAAAAAAAAGAAAAAAAGAAAAAAAAAAAAAAAAGAAAAAGGAAGCACATATTTATGGAGCATAATCATGGTGTAATTTGAATGCCAGAAAGCTAGTACCTAAGTAAGATGTTTGTTTCAGTAGTCCCAGCTGTATGTTGCCAATGAAGACTTTAGTTTAATTGCAGGCATTCTTTAAAATCAATCATTATCTGTCACTGTCATTCAAAAATGAGAAAACATGAAAATAGATGCAACACTCAGCACTATTTAGACAGATCTGAAAACATTTAAAAAGTATGTATTCTGTAGTCTTTAGATCACAGAATTTTATGCATTTTCTAGAAAGATTTTTCAGACCAAATTATAAGCCAAATTACCCATAAAAATATTGTAAGCTGGTAGAGGGAAAGAGAACAAGACTCCTTATTTCCACAATTTTCTGAAATTGGAAATGTTACAAAGATTGTAAAAATGTTATAAAGTTATCATTGCATCAGGCTGTACCTTCAGTCAATGAATTCCACAGAGATGGTGATATATCAAATAGCGTCTTTCCAAAAGGGGGAAATCCAGAAGTTCCCAACTGGATGTGATAAAGGAAAAGTGGATGTGGCGTGTTACTTGGTACTTTAGGAGAGGTCTATATATAACAAAAATATTCTTAATGATTGAGAATGACCAAACACAAAATTAAGCAAAGTATATTTTGGCATTCTATGAAAAATTTAAAATTCCTTTCTGTAGCATGTAATACAACCCTAACACACCACAGAATAGTTTGAATTTGATTGTCTGTCAGTCAAATTTAAAATTGTCAGATACCTCCCCAACTTATTTGTTTTTCTTGCAAGTCAGTAACATAGTTTCTGTAACAGAAATTCTATTCTGTCTAAATATTCTTTCCCACAGCTTCTTTATTACATATACACTTGCTACCCACTGCAGGAGCAGGTAAAGGACACGGCGTGTGGAGGCACACAGCTGGACAGGAGAGTTGCTCTGTAACTGAGAAAGGTGAAGAGCAGCAGGTCACAGATGCTGTGAGCAATAAATGGATTCATCTGGTGATCATGGGATTTACAAAAATCTGTGTGTCACTCTGGCTTAGTGGTTCTGACATATTGCTCTGTATAGTACCTTATTGTTCATTTAAATAAGTTTCCTCCATTACAGGAACTTTACCTCAAATCATTTTCCCTCTCAAAGATCAGAAGAAAAAATTCTGTTTCCCTGGGTCATTCTTTATCTAACTCAGATTAAAACATAATTAAACTTTGTATAACATTTTAGAGCCAATATATATTAAAACAAATTTTGCAACAAAGCAGAACCACTGCCACATCTACCATCAACCCTTTTTGTAAGACTGCAGCAGAGAAAGTGTGAGAAAGGTGTTCTCCTTTTCCATAAAAACACAATTTCTTATAGCCACAAGGAAGCTAATATTCCTTATCACTTGGCAACATAATTTATAACAACTAGATTCAGGTGGAAATACTTATGCTTTGCTCCAGAAATGCATTGAATAGGTTCATCACACATCATAGTTTTCAAACCACGTTATTTAGAAGATGATTGTTTGATAGTGTTCTAAGGATTATGTATTTAAGAGCTTCTAACTGCATCTAGGGTCACTTTCCATTGAGGTTGCTTTTTCTATAGCCATCTGATACAGCATGCAGCCTTTTTGATTGCAAATAGTGATTGGCCTGTTTGTACAGTACCAGTCAGGTTAGAGCTGATCCAATTGGAGACAAGGGGTGCTCTCATCATATGAATAGTAATTTACTTTATGAGTTTCAGGGATAAGTGGTTTTAAAGGTAGGAATGATGTCTCACAACTAAGATAGCCATCAGATCTGCCAGTCAAAGCAAGGAAATCTATACCTAACTGCTCACTGTGTCTGGACAGATGCCCAAGAAGTTTCTGCAGAGCAGTCTGCAGGAAGAAATGCAACCCAGACTGTTACCCCATGAAGCACTGTCCCAGTGTGCTCCCCCTGGACTCAACCCAACCTTGCTGTTTACACTGATATGCCAAGCCCATCTGGTTTCACTAACTTCCTCTAGGTTTTATAAGGCTTCAGCCAAATTCTTTGGCTCCAGTTTGCAGAATGTTCTTCCAGGGCAGAGGATCTTTGTCTGCTATCACTTTTTGGAAATGGATCTCTAGCTATAAAAACAACTCTGAGTCCCCTAAAGGTCCCTATGCATCCTTAAAAAGCTTAGAGTGGTTTTTTCTTGGATCCCAATGCCTGGTATTGAGGTCAGAGTAGATAGTTTTAGCACTATAGTATAACTTAAAACTCTATGAAAAGGACCACGTGCTTTTAATTCTCTGATAGCTTGAGACTCCAAACTGTGAGCACATGTCATCTGAAGAAAGGAGATGCAAACTTTTCAAGACACTTCTAAATAGACATCTCTTCCATTTGGATTACCCAGAAAAGAGTAGAAGCAAAACCAGTAAGCATCTACTGACTGTTTAATTCATTCACTAAGTCACTGAGATAGAAACAAACTTCTAAAAATTGCAGTTAGTAGTGCACACTATTTTTTTTCTTTTTTTAATAAGCACTGAAGTCTTTTATTGATTATATCTATGTCACTTTTGGGATAAGGAAAATTGCTTTTCCCAAAAACCTGATATATCTATATATCTCAGGTATATATATCGTGTGTATATATATATATATATATATATATACACACACATATATATATATACATACATATATATATATACATGTATACATATAAATATAAATATGAATATGAATAGTAGATTAATATATATATTTATACTTAATACATATTTTGTACAAAATTATGATGCCAACAGAACCAGAAAATTTTCGGTAATATGGGAAGAAATCAGGCATTAAAATTTGAATTTATGTGACAGACAGGTTTTAATTTCCTTCTCAAATATTTTCTTTATCCTATAACTTAAAAACTAATTTCATTTTGTTCCCTCCCTTTTTTTAAAGTTGAGTGTGAATTTGGGTTTGAAGTCCTTCCTGATTTTCTAAAAAACATCCTTCTGTACTTGGAAAGTTATACATATTTTTCCCACAAAAGCAATAATATCAAAACCAAGAAGAACTGCATGGACAGGGTTGTTGGTAGCTGTCTAAAATAGCAAATCAGGTAAAAAAAATGTGGTAAGAATGTAATTTCCAACCTAGATCCATTTCAGGATTTTCACTGAACAGTCATGTAAACAAAACCAAGGATGAACCCTTCCCAGGAATAGACTAAGTGGATGATTTTCAAATAATTTTGGAGTAGCCTTCTTTTTGGCTGCCCTCCTAATACCATAGAAAATATCACCCCTTTCAACTTTTACCATGCTACCTTTCCTTAATATAGGACATTCAAAACCCAACAAGTGGAAACATTCTTGGTCTAACTTCTTTGGGTGAGAGGAGATGTTTAATTTATTTTCTGATATATTTATAAAATGTCTGGCATCATAGACAGATCAGAGAGTGCCTAACCCTGTCATACCATATAACCCAAATCAGATATCAAAAATATGTTTTAAAAAGAACTAAAATTCCAGGGAAATAAACATGGTCAAAAATATGCATATTAAGGCACTCAAAAATATATCAAAAGAAGATTTCTAGATTTCATTATCAAATAATCTCTCTTCATTGCTTTCTATAGAAAGATCAAGAAGATTCTGATTCAACTGGACCTGTAAGATCACAACAGTGGTTATGGTAGGACAAGCAACATAGGAGATAACCAGAAGCATGCTTAAGATCCTAGAATTTTAGTAAGATCTGTAACTATGTGGGACAGAATTGAAACCATTTCTTCAGTTTTAATCATTCTGGGTAGGTTTCCAAAGGTGGGAATGCTATATAGTGTACAGATGTATTCTTTACATTATATATTTGTATAGTATTCCTGTCCCAGTGAAGGTACAGAATGTGTAATGCCCTCTTAGCCAGCATTTTTCAACATCTTTCTGTTCCTGTTCAGCTCATGTTCCTGCAAGTTATCTATTGCACACAATTTTGATGACCTGTTGCACATGTTATTTTTCTACAGTGCTTATCACTGATATATATGAGTGCTTCATAAACAATTCCTTTATCATCACAACACCTCTGTTGAGAGCATTGGCACTTTTTTTGGCAGAAAAAACTGAGGAACAGACAGGTAAATGTGAGAAGTGTACTTGAATGTGGAGTGGCTAATCTGAGATGTTTAAAATGCAATTATTTGCATCTTAAGGTATGACAGAGGAGTCTATTTAAGCATGAAGCACAGCTTTAGCTACAAGCAAGAGTGCTCAGCATTTCTGCAAAGCAGATCCCAAGGTGGAGATGGATACAGAGAAGAGAGGCAAAAAGTGTATCTGTGCCTGTGGGGACATGAGCCCTTTGGCTGTACTTTGTCTCTGTGGCAAGAGCCTTCTTTCCTCCTTGCCTCCGCACCCTGGTTGCTCTGGTGAGGCAGTAGGGGAGTATGGTCTGGAAGGAAACCATGTCACATTCAAACCAGGCACTTTTCTGGACAACCTGAGCATGCATGAGAGCAGAGTAAATGTTATTAATCCCTTGTTTAGCACAAGTGGCTCACTATGAAATCTTTCTGAAAGATAGTGATAATATTCATTACAATGAGAGGAAAAATTTGCAGAATACGTTTCACATTTTTTAAAAGACCCCTAGACATGTTGTCTTGGGTACCCAAGAAACATGACTGGAAACAGCTGGAAATTGTGGAGGCAATTGTCAAAGTATTTTTTATTGTTTAATGCTGCATCCTGAAACCTTACTTTTCATTCACTAGAATTTACATAAAAATAAAATCAAATTACAAGAATTGGTTGTGTTGTACCCCTTCACTAGAAAAATGGTAAAAAAGGATGAAAGTTTTTTATATAAAAAGAGTTTAAAATAATACCTGACATTTCACTTGATCTGCACATGTTGGGAAAAAATGTTCAAATTTGCTTACAGGAATCCTTAAGAGGTCATGTACTCTTTTACAAGAGTGAGAGCAAATGGTATCAATGGTGTACATTTAATTTAACACAAACCTCCCAATTAAAAAAAATGACCTTCAGAGAAATCCTGAACAAAAATATTGACATTCTTTGAAAGAAAAATAATGGAAAAATCCTCTTGATTTTCCAATAGTCAGATTTGGTTCTGGTCTGTAATATTTTTATTTATCTCCAGCAATAGGAAAATATTTATGTTTTCTATTTTCAGTCGAAGATAGTAATGTTGAAAATGTTATCATAAATTAATAGCTGGTGCATGGTCACCTGTCATTTTACAGGGTTAAGATTACCAAAAATATAATTGCTGGAGAGAGAGAAGCAAAATCTTGTACAAGTGCTTAAGACCCAAATAATTTGTGCATCCAGTTTTTGGCAGCCACAGCGTCACCCAGCTCTCCGTGCTCCCTTTGAAAACCCCCGCTTATGTCTATGCAGGCAAAATATTTTCTGTTTTCAACCATGTATTAGCACTGTTCGAACATTCTGGTGTGGTGGTTTTTTGTTTTTTTTTTTTTTTTTTTTTTTTTTTGTCTGTACTGTACATCATTCCAAGTGATTTTTTAAACCCCCACCAGCCCTACTGAATGTTGCCAGCTGTAGCTCCGAATTCAGCCGTGAAAGCTGTTTTGAAAGAGGAGAAGAGAGCAGTGTGCAGAGAAGCCCGGCATCCAGGCAGGCAGGCTGGGGAAGGTCATTTGCTGTCGAGTGCTGGGGACAGGAAAATGCCAATCCCACAAAGGGATTCTGCGGGAGGACAGGAATCACTAGGTGGCACAAGCGCTCCTTCTGCTACTCCTCCTACCCCGCGTGGTGTGGGCTGTAATTAGGTCAGTGCATGGTGAAGTAGGACTGGGTGATAAATAAAGTAGGTTTTCTCTCCTAGTGCACGCTGCAGCTTAATTTCGCTTCTTTTTGGGTGGTGTTACAAGGTGGATGAAAACTTTTAAAGGGGAAAGAAAAAAAAAAAAAAAGCCCTCTTGCCAAAGTAAATGAAATTTAAACTCAGTGAGGAGTAACAGCAGAAAAGGAGAAATAAAAAAAAGGGAAAGATGACTCCTCTCTGGTGACATTGATATTCTGTTCAGAAGAACACTGAAGAGGGGGAGGGCTGTGCAGAGATGTGTGTTAAATCTCAAATCCAAACAGACAAAATGTGCAGTTTTGCCAAATCTGGTGCAAAGCAATAACACACATTTTTTCCTTGAGGTATTTTTGTAATTTTGCTATGAAAAAGGCAGTTTTAGTCAGCAAAACATGACTGATTTCCCCTTCCAGAGATCAGAGTAATGTATCTCACTCTGGAGGTGGTACTGAAGGTCAAAGATGAGATAACATCTCCTGCATCGCTTAATCTCCATCTAACTGGGAGCCACATTACCCCAGAGCTCAGTGTCAGCTCATTGAAAGGAAGGTACAAGTTGTCAGAACAATTATTACAGAATGTGCTTAATCAGATTCAGAAAGCTGTTCTTTGTGGGTTAAATCATGTTAAGGACTCGATACTATTTCCAGAGAAGTCAATGCAAACCTCACTTTGATTTGACTAAGATCAGATTTTGCCCTCAGTGCAACATCTGACTTCCCAAAAGACATAACAGAGAAGGAGTTTTCAAGAAGAGGAAAACAGAGGACAGAAATTATCCTCTTCCTCTCTTGGCTTTCCAACTCTAAACATCCAGGGAGAATAATAGACTTACTTAAAATAGAAGATGACCTGGCTGAAAGGAACAACATAAAAATATCAAGAAAACAAACATGTGCATGTATGTGCTAAAACATGATTTAGACTGAATCTGAAATTCTGCCTAGACCTTTACGTGATGCTTAATCATGAGACTGCAAATGTATTCTAAGAACAGGAACCCTGAAATCTCAGATCACTCTATTTCATTCTCCAGGTGCTACTTGTACTGTTTGGCTTGGAGGCTTAGGTAAACAACTCTTGCTTAAAACCCAGTGGGAATTTAGATAGGTAGAATGCTGCAGAAAGTCACAATTTGTTCAATTTATTTGTGTGGCCAACTTACTTTGACAGGATCTGGTTTTAACAAAGCACTTTTGTTTACTTCAGGTTTCAAAAATAATAAGGGATTGTGTCTGTGGCCAGTTAATATAATATCCTAATGATCTAAAGTGAGAGGACAATTTTAGTGGCATCAGATGAAGTATAGATGAGGAAATTTGATATTCTGGCCAGAGGGAACTGCTAGAACCAGGTCTGCTCTGCAGTGGGACAGTGTCTCCCCTGGAGAGTTCTTGTCACCTTCTGCTCATAGCCACTCCTGGAGTGGCTTCCTTGGCTCTCTAAGTTATAGTATGGCTTTTGACCAAAAGATTTTTCTTTTTTTTTTAAATGTACAGCTAAGTCGGTTGGACATTCCTGGCTTAACAGAAGATTCACTTAGAAAAGAGAAGCTCTAAATCCCACCCTTAAGTGGGTGAGATACCTACTTTTATACAGAGTTTTGCTTTTAATCCGCTTTCTATGCAGAACTAGTAGGGATCAGCCTACAGCTTAGGGCACTTCAGTGAGGAAAACCTCAGCCCCCTTCCCAGCTTTTGTTACCCAAGCCTGAGCAGGTTTCTGAGTTTCCAGGTGCATTCTCTGACGAGTAAACTGCTCTCCAAATGGTGGGCAAAAGTCTTATAAATCATACAGCTCCTAAAAGCAATGCAGTGCACTCTGCTCTTCCAAGGGTACATGAAAGCAAACATTTCATGGACTCAGGTTTCCTTTGTTCAAATGAAGCATGGGAGCTGAGATTTCCCTTGCTCAGTGTTTTTCAGTGATACCTAGTAATTTTTGGAGAGATTGCACTATAGTGTATACTGCATAAATCCTTGTGGAAACCAAAACAGATAACAGTGCCTGAAAGACATTGCTGTCTTCATCTTTAGAAATGCTGAAGTCCTCTATTGGACCTAGATATATAACTTTGTTTTTTATTACAGTTAACAAATTTAAGTAGGACACCAACCTTAGCATATAGATGCTGAATTTCAGAGTTTTGATTAAGTTTCAGATAAGAGGGAAAGGTACAGCATAGTTTTGGCATCTATAATATCCTTGTCTCTTACATGTGGTGGGAATCTTAGTTATCACAGCACAAAGATGCTGTGGGCCTCAAAGTGTGTATTAATATTATACACGCAATTCAGACCCTTAGCTGGAGACAGCTTTGAAAGAGTTAAAAGAGTGTTAAAATAGTAATGTCCCTCAGTCTCACCACCATTTCCCATGTACTTCTTACTGCACAGGTATGAAGTGTCAGTGCCTGTTTCAGAGAAAATCAAACTAAAGACCAGTGCAGACCTACAGGCATTCTCTAAGAGGTTTCAATTAATTTCATTTTTGTGCGTTTCACCATCAGGCAACTAGTAACATCACAGCAAAAAAACTTTATTGGCAAAAGATTTGGTCAGGTATGGGAAAGATCACTTTCACCAGTGTCATTACAGTCTAATCTGCAGCAACAGCTGGAACTTCCTCTAAAAATTGTTGTCCTTGTGTTTGATCTGGAAATCATAAAGGTCGTTAACTGCTTGGATGAGTTTAGTCAACCTCTCTACTTGCTTGAAAGTGAACTACATTGAGGACTATATTCCTTCCAACAAATATGGTTTTACTACCAGATCAAGATGCATAGAAAGGAGAAAAATGGTCATAATAATAAATGTAGACAGTGGACTCTTGCCTACATGTGCAGCCTCAAAAATGACAATATCAGGAGAGGAGAGCCATCAGAATTTCTTTCTTAGAAATTCTCAGTGTAAATAAGAGCTGACTGTGGATTTAGAATGCTAAACTTATTATTTGACAACTTATATCCCAAAAGGGTTATTTTTGTTACTACTAAGCTTGAATCTGATATAGAATGAGGGCTGGATATTTTTTTCCTTGGTATTTTTAACTGCTCTTGAAAACACTTTGTTGAATAGTAGGAGTGGTTGGTACATTTCCAATTTGGAACTGCTTAGCTCATGAGTTCATAATATAGCTGCTACAACTGAAAAGTACTGCAGCAGCACAGAAATAAAAAACATAAAGGAAACTCTGCAGACTTATAAACACATTATTTTTTCTTCTTAATTGAGGTCCAGATGTTGAAAAGAAAACACATGGATATAAAAGAAAGTTAGTTACTTTTAAACAAAACAAATGTATTTTAATTCTTTTACTTAAAGGGTGTTATAGAATTTAGAATTTCTATTTTACAGTTGTGTTATGTGGTGCACACTAAGAGTTAGTGCTGTGTTACAAAATCACTAGTACAAAATGGGATACATTTAGCTTCAGCATCTCAACTACTTTCCCATAAAAACAAAATCTTTGTGGTAGGGGAAGAATTTGTGTATTGCATGTTTAGTGCTCTGCTTTCTTTATGAAAATCAACTCAAAACAGAGATGCCTAATCTTTCAGGCAGTGCTGACCACAGAGTCTGTGATGGGACTATGTCAGTGTCTCATGCTATAACTTCTCCCCAGTAATTTGTCATACCCTTGCCTCATGATCTGGTGTACACATGTGCATTGCAGAAATACCATGAGTAGATACACAACACCTTCCCTCTCATGATATTTTCCAAATCCATAAATACTTGGATTATTGCATGACCAGCTGTGTGTATACTCACCACTCCCAGTGTCATTGCCAGATGTGTAGCTTTATTGCAGGGGAGAACTCTGAAAACCACATACAACAGCAACAAGCACCAGCTTACACACCAAAGCTGGGCTGTTCTTGCCTCAAGGTGTCAATTTTTATCCTAGAAAACCTGTTCAGTGCACAAATATTTTGAGATGGCATCATGTTCTGACTGTCACATCAATTTAAGCAGATGTATTAGTTTTCTTTTATAGAACAAATGGACTTTACTGGTAAAAGATACAGCTACTTGATTTCAAAATCAATTTTATTGTGTTCTGAACAGGTGAAAATTGGTCCACTCATTCATGAACTACTGCATGGGAATGAGATGGTGGTTTGTTCAGCAGAGATATCAAACTGTGGTGAAAAGGTTGCTGCAGTTTTAGTGATGAACTTAATTGGTATCCAGTGACAGTAAAATAACAGAGGGCATTGCAGGTCAAACTTCAAGTCTATCAGGAGGGCCCAGTGGGGAATCTTACAGAGTACCTGCTGCACTGTTGTTCCCTCTATTCAGTATTATCAGCACTTCCCTTTCTGATGAACACTAGCCATCTTCTTTTAAACCAAAAACCTCACAAGAGGTTACATGTGCCAGGATGGTGCAATAAATGATTTGCATAAGAAAAAATGATTAGTCTCAAAATATCTTCATGAAAAGCAAGGAGTTGAATTTTTGTCTTTAATGATAAAGTCCCGTGTCACACTTAATATCTCATTGTGAGTCTCCTATAAAATCACTTGATTAGAAAAGCAGAGGATAATTGGCATGACAAAAACAAGGACACAAGAAGCGAAGCAGTATGTGTTGTTTCCACAAATATTGTTCCTAATTGTGTCAATTAAATTATCTAATTAGTCCACAGTAAATCACTTGAACACACACTAGCACAAATTCAAAGCATATGCTTCTATAGAGAAACTAATAGTTCCTAAAGGGTCAGAGTTTAGAAAAAGCCATCAGACATGGCATGAGCAAAGCATATCTCTGATTTTAATTTTGATAACTATCAAAAATCACATATATTGATAATTATCAAACATAGTTAAGCATTTTATAGGTGATCCTGCTGCCTGGGAAATGATCTGATAAGCTTTATGCATGGCATTACAAAATCAGTCCTGGACATATCCTGAACATTCTAGGAAACAACCCAAAGCCATGGCTGTATCCTGGCAGAGCTGAGCTCACGTTACAAAGATTTTGTGAAAGGCAGGGCACACACGCTGGCCTGTGCTCCCCAAGTTTGGAGCAGGGAATGCCGACCTGCAACTACTGCATAGGCAGAGCAGTGAAGTGAAACCTGTACTAGTCCATCAAATGTTCCCAGGACCAGCATCTCCTCCGCAGAGACCAGCTATCCAGGAGTGCTCCAACTTCTCCCAGCCCCCAAGTCAGGTGCCTACTGGGAAGAGTTGCTGGCCTGTCTCCACTCCCAAATGTGCCCAGGAGTAGTTTAGGTGGGTGGTAGTTCCCACAGGCCAAAACTAGCTGGGGCTGTTCTGTCACCTGGACTGGTCAGGCAATCCTGGGGTTCTCCAGCACTTTTACTTTGCTTGTGCACAAGCAGTCCATGACATCAATTTTACTAGCTGCATAATGCACCCTTAGAGGGTCCCTACTATTTTATAGAGACCATAAGTGGATTGCAGACATTGGAATCATGTTTGACTAAGAGATGAGTCCTTCTGCAATCTGAATCTTTATGTAAGATTTTCATCTTTAACTATAAAAAGAAGCCTTTATCTGTGGGCCCTCTCCTGCTCTTCTACACACCTGTTACCCAAATTGGTAGGCCAATAATCACCTTCATTATCAAGATGTCACCTTAATAACCTTTGGCAACATCCCAAGCAAGATGTGTTGCCACTTGTGGAGAATGAAAATGGCTTTAGAAGACAGAAGATATTGAAAAACTTGCAATCAGTTATTTGATACCTTGTGATAGCAGGTTTTTTTCCAGTTGTAGGTGCAATATATCATAAGTACTCTATAAAAAAGGAGTGTCCAAAGAGTAGTTAGATACAGAATTTTTGGGGAAATCAGTTTGGAGGCAGCTTCTGGAGGAGGCTGTCATTTTTCATTTGTCACCATTTGTTGTTATTGCTCATCGATGTTCTGTTTGTCACATTTCATATGTTTAATAAGAAATTAAATTCTTATTTAGTTGTGGTGTGACAAAACTGCCTGAAAAACACAAGCACACACATATACCTTAAAGCTTACCAAATTAACCATTTTTTCTGTCAAGATGTCTGAGTATGATATGCTCCACTGTTTTTAAATATATCTAAATTTTAATATAAACATGTCTTAATACAAACTCAGGCACTGAATCTCTATAGAATATCATCTGGGTTGTATCAAATGATATTTGAGACAACTTTTTAAGTGAAAACGTGGAATATGAGCACCAAAATAATTTAGCTTCCTTAATAATAAATTAAATTTTAATTCAAATTGTGAAGCTGCAGAAATGTCCTCAGTTTTAAGATCAAATGTGAAAGAAAATTTTCAAAACTTGCCAATTGTTAGAGCCTTTTCAGCACTGAAAAGAGTTTTGTATAAGATCTTTTGTCTTCCATTCAATAAGCAGACACTCTCCATCAAAGAAGCTTACATACTCACATGTCAGAGAAGTTCTTACTCTTTTCATAGCTAAAATTATTTCTTCATTTATTGTCTTCGGTGGAGGTACTAAAATTTTGGAATCAAATTTAATCACTAGATAGGGATATTTACAGTACTTAGAGATCCACAGCAATTTTGTGAATTGTATTATTGTTCCAGAAACTATAATAACTGTGTGTGCCTCTGTCTATATGTGCTGATATCACAAAAATATCAGGGTCTGAACTAAGTGCTTATCTAACTTTTTGTCATCTAAGTGGCATACATTTATATAAACTTGAGAGTGCTCATGTTCTTTTTAATGTT
This sequence comes from Sylvia atricapilla, assembly GCF_009819655.1. Taxonomy (NCBI): domain Eukaryota; kingdom Metazoa; phylum Chordata; class Aves; order Passeriformes; family Sylviidae; genus Sylvia; species Sylvia atricapilla. Next base: position 62,504,324 of record NC_089142.1, read on the forward strand.
ACTTTTATAACATGTAACAGTGTAATGTTACTTTTTCTTTTTAACTGAAGATAATATATAATGACACAGTTGTTAAGGAACAAAGGTTTATTAAAACAGTATTTGTAGATGTGCTTCCAAGGACAGGGTGGGTCTTGTAGAATGAAAGAATAAATCTTGAGTATCTGTATTACCAGGGAAACACCCTACACCTTCAGCATGTTTAGTTTTTTCTGAACAGTAACAATGGTGCTTTGTTTCCATCTCAGTTATATCATTATTGCAAAGCATATTTTTTCATTTGTTATTTTTCACAGAATTATTTTCAGAATCTATACTTGTAGCAAAACAAAAGCAAAGTGCTTCAATGTCCAGAACAATTATGGAAGTAGATGTTTTAGAAAGTGAGCCAAAAATTTTATTAACTTAATAATCTTATCTGCATGCTGACCAGCCAGAAATAGAGATAGCCTTGGCTCAGTGCTTATAACCACAGCCTGGCAATATTTTTGTTTTCTGCTACATCCTACTCTATTTAGCACCTGTTAAACTGCATCTGGAAGACTGGTCCAGTTTTAGGCACCCTGGTAAAGGAAAGACATTGGTAAACTAAAGCAAGGTTTACCAAGATGGTCAGGGATGGAGGACACAGCTGTCAAGGAGAGGCTGAGGGACCAGAGCTGGTTCAGCTTGGAGAAGAGACAGATTCAGGAGGACCTTACAGCAGCCCTCAGCATCTGGGAGGGGGCTGGGAGGGAGGTTCAGCAAGAAGACAATGCTGAGCGCTTTAGAGTGGGGTTTGGTTAAAGGGTAAGAGTCAACAGACTGGAGTTGAAAAAACAGGCTTGACTGGATGTCAGAAAACCCTTTTTTCACCATGAGAGCAGTCAAGAAGTGGAGCAGTCAAGAAGGGATGTTCAAAATCTAACTGGATGAAATCCTGAGATACCTGGGCAGCTGACCTGATTTTGAGTAAGAGATGGGAATGGAGATTGCTCAAGGTCACTTCCAGCTTGAATGATTCTGTGATCCTGTGAGTCTATAACTTCAAGTAAGAGTGATTTAAATATATTTATCTGCAAAAAACTTGAGCTGGAGAGCACTTTCATTTAATAAGTACCAGTTGGCTCTTCACTCCTAACAGTTTAGCAGTTTTGAGCAAAGGAGGATCATAGGATCATTTAGACTGGAAAAGACCTCTAAGATCATGGAGTTCAACTCCTAGCACTGCCAAGTCCACCACTAAACTGTGTCCCTGATATATTCCAGTATGGACCACTGCTCATAAGAAATAACTACCTCTTGAAAAAAGCCCCAAAAGACAACACTGTAAAATACTAAGACAATGTAATCACCAAAAAAGTCTATGCATTTTATAATGTGATATCTTGGCAGAACATATGTTACAAGTGAAACCAAGATACTTTATGCCTTAATGTAGTTGACTTACTTTGATGCTACAATTCATTTGGGCAGGGACAGCTGCCTTTATAATTAAGTGTTTGCTTTGCCAGACTTCAGATTTTACATTATTGGAAACATTCTTCTTGTGCCAATATAGATAGCTAGTGTTTTAAGTTAACTTTCCACTGAGGGTTAGGAAGACATTTTCTTCTCTACTAGTTTCCCAAATGCATAGATTAATTGGTTTTTACTGTGCATTGAGCTATTTCAGGAATGATTGTATTTGTCCTGCACTGTAAGAAATTGGTGTCATTCCTCCAAAGCATGGGTGATCCAAGGAAAACAGTAAATGAGGTTACACTTGGGGTTTGGGACCACTCTATCTGTCTCCATTCAACAGTACTCCCTCCCTTCTCCCAAGCAGCAGCTGCCAAACACACAGGTCTGTGCACCTCTCACAGAAAGCTCTGGTGGGTAGAAGGCAATATGTTGTTGTTCCTGCAGTATCTGCTGATCCAAAGGTTGTTCTCTTTTGCCTCTTAAAGAAAAAGCAATGTGCTCTATTCATGTTGCAGATGATTGGATCACACTACTTTCCACTTGTGAAAAAATCCTTTTGTGCAAAAGAAGAACAAGTATTTGGACAAAAATTATACAGGCTCATATTGCCTTCTCCTTTACTTCTCAATTTTTCCTTATACTAAATTGGTTTATAGGTTCCAACTTCGGTTTTGAGTGCGAAGTAGAGTTACTGAAATAAGCCTCAGTATCACAAGCAAGTGCATGTTTGTCTTTTAGAGACAGAAAAATGGCACCTACAAATCTTGCACAGTTGTGATGCTGTGCAGAAACCTCCTAGAACACAGCAAATTATATGTAACACAATGAAAAATAACATCAAGGTCAGTAAAAGCAGAGAAAGGAACCCATGGTATTGGAAGAAGAAACAGGTCTTGATTTTTCTTCTGAAACTGACTTTGTCCTCTTATTCTATGGTTTTAAAATATTGAACGTCCCTAGCTCATGACCTTTATCCAGTGCATCACGAATTCATTTTGCCTTTCTATTTTATTTAAAGATAGATGTCATTGATTTTATTGACTACTCTTCTTCACAGACAGTGCAGGTGTTCTAATGAAACTTAGCACAAATGTTACAGTCTCTTAAAACCTGATTTCTTTTCTATCTACTGGCCTGTATAATCCAGAAATAATTTGGCATTCATGGATAGAAATTTCACAAAGCAAGTTCAAATATAGTCATAAATATACATAAAGTATTTTTTATCTCTTTTGGAAGGAAACAAATAGTCTTACAGTGATTTTAATTTATTCGTGTTAAGTATCAGAAATTGAAATATGATGACAAAATTTTCCAAAAGCAACATGTAGCAAGAATTGCCTTATTTCTAAAATGAAATTGAAATATTTTTAAACAAAATAATGTTTTTAATAGCAACTAAGAAGTGCTTACTAAAAGAAAATATTGCTTTTCATGAAGACCAAGAAAGAACATTTATACACTATAAGCCTCAGAAATGTGTCCATTTTTTGAGATGAAAAGGCTTTGTTTGCTGAGAACGCTTGTTTAATATGGATCAAAGGATTATGCTGTCTTTATTTGATTAGCATTAGGGTTGCAAATTCACATGAATGGCCAAAGTTTCACTCTTTCATGTGCTGAAATTTCTCCTTTATTAGTAGAAGATATCCTGATGAGAAGAGAAGAAATATTTCAGAAATTGCTTGAAAATATACTGGAAAAGTTTGGAACTCTATACCACACAAAATTATTCTGGACAAAAGTCCTCCTAAATGGCCCTTACTACTGGATTTCCTTAGGAAAGAGCCGTCTAAAGGGCAGCTTTCTAAAGCAATGATAAGCATCCTTTGATCACAAGAGGTGCAAAAGCAGCTGATTGCATCTATGTGTGTTTTCTTATAGGTGTATGTGTGCTGCATTTCACAGTTTTCTTTACCACCATTCAGGGCTATCCCTGTCTTTCACCAGATTCTGCAGATGTGTTGGAAGGTCCTGGCAGCTTCTTCCTAGATGCATGATCTAATTAAGCTACATGTGAGTGTCTTTTAGTGCTTCTGACCTCACAAACTTGTGTGTGACACCTATGGTTTGGAAAACATTTGCAATGATAGTAGTAAAACAAGAACTATTTGACATTACTTATTAGATACAGCATACATGTGCTTGATGTAGCTGAAGGAATAAAATATATATTTTCTTCCCCAAAGAGTTTGTAGTCAAAGTATAGGAGAGAAATAAGAAAGGGGGTAAAAAGGAAAAAAAGGAAGAAGGAAATAAAAGGAAGATGATTCCTCTTAGATGGAACTCATATTGTGAGGCTATAAGTTCACTTTCTTCCTTAGTAATAGCTAAATATTTAATAGATAAACAAGAATTATATTATCAGTATTGCCTACTCAAGTCTAGGAAAAAAGGAGTTGTTAAGATCCTTTTAATTCTGTATTCCATAAAATTTTCTTTGTAAAGATGTATTATTATGAGGTTGGGTGACACATGAAGTAAAATTAAGAAAAGAGAGGGAAAACATTTAAGTAACAATTATAGAGAATGTTGAAATTACAAAGAGTGAAAGTAGATTTGTGGGATAGGTAGGAGGAGAACACATGTATAAATGGGTGGGAATAAACCACCTTTTGTGCCTGGAGTTCACTGAAATATGTCCCTCTTCAATCCTATTACCTAAGAATTATTTCTGATGCAGGATTTACAATATTTTCTAATATGTGAGAATTCCAACTCTTACACCTTGTATCTTCCTGTATCAGAGAGCTTGCAATAATGCAATGGCTACATCAGGATCACTGTGACAAAATAGTATATTGAACACCTATAATAATAATACCAATACTGAATACAATGAGGATATGTCATTTCTCCTGACCATATTACAGGTTTATGTACACTCTTGTTTTCAAGGTCTATTCCATTCTACTCAGGTAACTTCTGCCTACAGCACTTTTAGCCCACAGTGAAAAGCTGCATGTTGGAAAGCAAATACAATGCGTGTCATTGTTGGTAGAAGACACAGCTGTAGCTTCCCACTTATTAGGCTGAAAATGTATCCTGTACTGTATTGCTTTGGGCTTTGTCAGCACACACAGTGTGCATTTTTGATACAACACAGGCTGATCTAACCAGACACAATGTGATTCATGTAACAAACGGCACAGGAAAGAGATTTGCCTTTTTAATGGATAAAAACAGGCAACTCCTTAACAACAACATTTGCAGCTGTCCCTTCATATTTGAGATAAATATGGTTATTAATAAGTACTCGACTCTACATCCATATTGGATTTCTGTTTGCTTGTTCGTTCAGAAACCAGACACATCACCAACATGATGTTTCGGAGACTTTTGCAAGCTTCATAGAACATCACAAGTAGATCATACTCTGCCTACTGGGACCCACTGAAACATCACAGCATCTTTCAGACATGCAGTTCTACCTTGTTCATTTTGTTCTCAGTAGCAGCAGCATATTGTAGACACATGCAGCCATTAAATCAGGAATTGTTTTCTGCATACTGGAAATAATGTTTATGTAGTTCTTTCTGTGCAAAGGAAAAGAATGTCCTGACCTATTCAATACATTTCTCTGGCATCAACTGTTCTAGTTACAGACCTGGCATTAGAAAATGCAGTGCTGAACTGCGCTTATTGGACAACTGTTGCCAATCCAACCACTAACAGAGTCAGCATTTCTCTTTTCTGCAGAGTAAGTATGATCACGCTACTGGAAATGAGAAAGAATTGCTCTCCTAGATGTTTCCAATTGAGCTAGTTGGGAAAACATTCTGCAGCAGCTCAGAGATGAAGGAATATCTTTGACAACACCTCATATAAAGGAAGTTATACTTTTATATTTGCTTAGTCACAGACAAAACTCTCAGTGTCTGCAAGAGTCAACAGAAATGGGGGGCTAAAGTCTCCATGAGCCATCTGTGAGCCATGGAGCCACTGCTGTCAGGCAGAGCCAAGAGCTTAAGGAATGCTTACTATGCATAGAAGCACAATAGGAGACAGCAAGATTAAAAAAGGAGAAAAAAATTATGGCAGTTGACTCATGCACTGTTCCAGCTCCCAGGAGTTTGCTGCTGGCACAATGCACCCGGATAAAGGTACACTGAGTACAACTTTCACTTTGCAGTTAGCATCCCCAACTTTCTCAGGAGACAGATGCTTAGCCTACAGGCTGCATTTCACAGACATTGTCCAGGGCCTTAAATCAAGGACAATTTTCTTAATCTGATAAATTACAGTGGATACAGATGATAGAAACAATTAACTTTTGTTCTTTTCCAGGAGAAACTGTTGTCTGTTTGCTTTTGACCTTCTGTCTTGCAAATTAGGGAAACTTCTGAATTTTATCAGGGTCATCGATGTCATATTCTGAAAAAAAAGATTGCACTACCATCTGGAAATTTTCAAAAGATTGGCCTACTATGTGAAAAATTGCAAAAAAATTAGAATCACGTAACAGTCATGGGTGGCTTATGTTTCCATTTTGTGGAAAATTATCACCCATATAAGTGAGCTCAATAAGTCAGCATAGTCCTTACACAAAGGGTTTGTAGAAACCTTTTCTTAAACACACATTTCCGAAAACCACACCAGCCAAGCAGGCAGTGAAGTATAAACAGCATTTCCCTGTGAGCTTCAGTGCTTCTTTTTGCATCTCTTGCTCCTAGCTCTGCTGCCAAGCCATAAGCATTCTTCCAGTTACTCAAATATTACAGATATAACCTGGTATTTAACATACATTGATTATGTATAACCTGGTATTTAACATACATTGATTATGTTATAATTAGTCCTATTATTTTTAATTGCTTATTACTGATATTAGAACAAGAAAGATGATCCAGGGTAGTGGAAGTACAAAGTGACAATGTACCTATAAACAACGATTAAGAGGAAAATGCTGTGCTTGAGGAGAATAAAGCCTCAGATTTGGGTTTGACTCCTGTGTGACTGTAAAGCTTCTTGAAACAGTCATAGCACCTTTAGTTACTGAACCATAGTTTAAAATCTTTCCAGTTAAAGGAGGAATAAAAATCATTGTTTTGGGTAGCACATGGGCTTCTTCCATATACTTTTTCCCTGAAGACAAAGTCATGCATTAACTGCATTATAAAACTACAACAGAACATTGAAAGGTCATATTTAATGGACTGAAAAATCCTCAAGGAATGTAAATGACCAGGACTAGAGAAAAAGGATTAAAAGCTGTGGATGTCTGTAAATAGCCTTGTAGAGCTATGCAGGCATGAGGAAGAACTACATGTTGAGACTTGGGTAATATTTAGTCCTTCTGAACTTGGCCAGCACTACAGGAATTGAGTAAGTGATGGAGAACATATAAGCAAAGGAAACATTCATGCAGAGAAAATAGCTGTGTTCCCAAATGTTTTGTATACCTTATGTTTTTCAACCCTCAGTACTTGCCATGAACCAGAACCTTTCTTATCACAGAATTTTTAGTTGAAAAGCACTCCAAGGCAATACCATTTGGTTGCCCAGTTGCAAACCACATTACTGTGTCCACAAAGTTCAGAGATGGGAAGTCATTTGGTTATCATAATTTATCTGGTTCCTACTATCTGTAACAGAGCTTTTGAGGCCTTTAAAATGTTTTTGTTGTGTTTCCAGTTTAAAAGCTTCCACTGTAGTTTATGCTTCCCAGTTTCATATGTTTCTTTATTAAGATCATGGGTTTGATTTCATTCTCACCAAAGAGAATGTATGTAAGTCTGCATTTGGGGCAAAGTTTATGTCAAAAAGTGTACCTACAGTGCATTCCCATTTGCTTAAAATACTCTGAACCTATGTTCTGCAACAGATCCATCTATTCAAAAGGCACAGGCTATGCTTCTGGTTTGAAGATGCATGTGCACAAAATATACAGCTATTTGAGACATGACAAAATCACTGAGCATAATAAACTGCCAAAGAGTTGCAATAACAGGAGACTGCAGTTACTTCACTGAAGTTTGGCATATGCTTTCAGCCAACATTTGTCTTTACATTACAGTTTCCTGATGAGGTTAAAGCATATAGCTATAGTCTAATTACCTTACTTTTTAGAGAAAAGTAATTTTGTATTAGACCAGAAAAGACTGAACTGTGAAATTATGTAAATGTAACACTGATCAGGATTTAAAGAGAAAAATTAAAGTATGTGAGAAACCACCATGACTTTAGACATTCATACTTTTGCACACCCACTTCTACAAAGGAATGAGTGTAGAGCTCAGGCTAGTTTTCCCTCTCTCAGATGTTTGTATCACAGCAATCACAGTATCTAGGTGCCAGTTTTGACAAAATTTCACTTGGAAAGAAACAGTTATTATAGGTTTCATTGTGAAATAACTGGTTATGTGTCAGCAGCTGCTGTACAGAACTGCAAATACATCAGTGACTGTACAGAATGAGTGTTAGAGAGATTTAGATACACATCACTGAGTCCTGGAGAGACTGCAGGCTGCAGACTGTAGAAGGCTGCATTACATTCCTATTCTCCACAAGGCTTTCCCAAGGAAACACCTTTAGAGACATCCCAAAAGGGCAAAGTTCAATCCAAAGAAAACAGATTGCTAAAAACCAGAATGCAAGTATACATTTATGTTCTTCAGAATACATGTCAATTAAATATACCTCATTCAATTATGTTTGACGGATCTTAAGGGTATTATAATTGACTTTCTAATTCTAAGAAAGACTCAAATAGAGATGCTAATATTGTATTGGCAGAGGCAACTAGTGCTAGTAATAGCTTGATGAACCAATTAGCATTTTAATAGATTTATATACAGCACTAGTTGCATTATACTGCAGCTACCATTAGTGAAATCTTGGATACTTGTAGTCATTTGCTAAAGTAGGTAGTTGTCTGATACTTGTTTTGGGTCTTATGAAAATGGATCATTAAATCAATTTCCAGGAAGTACATACCACAACACTTTCAAGTACAATCTATATGAGCGTGTATATTTTCAGTAAGACCTTTGTACTTTAATTCATCCCTGATAATTCAGGCTCCTACAATTTCAGTACTTATATTAGGAAAGTAAAATCTGTGTTTTTCCTCCTTTTGATATGCAGAGAATATTATCCACTGTTATTCAAACTTATTCAGCTATATGTGTCTTTCACATCCAGGCCTCCTTCTACTGATTGACTCATTTAAAAAATATTTTGTTTTCCCATATATTTCCTTAGAATTTAGGATTTAATTCTAATAAAAAGTGTACATGTGATGACACAAAGGGTATACAAAGGAAAGGGAAAAGTTTGTATTCTTATTTGAGTCATCACCTGCATAGGCAGAATGCTATTGTCTCTGTGGCCATCATCCTCAAAGGTATTTTAAGTCGATATTTATTGTTATGGGCTGGTTTTCTGAGTGAACAAAAATCACAACCCAGTGGAGTTTAAAGCAAAACTTTCTTGGACAATTTGGAAAATCTGAGGAACAGTAGCAAAGATCGCCCTGGCATCCAGAGATGGTATCAAGACCTTAGTAATCAAGAAGCCTGACTGCTGAAGCCCTGGCTGTATTCAACTATTCCTGGGCAAACCATGTTGACACAACTTTGCTTATATTCTGAGCACTTTGGGGTTCCTTATCAGCTTATGTGTAGCTCTTCACCTTCTTGGTTATTTAGAGCTCCTAAAGAGAAATAGCTGGATTACAATAAGGAGTGTCTCTGGGGTTCTGTTTTTGTATGTGTGAAGAGTGATTTTGAATAAAATGTTTATTCAAAAGAGTAAGAAAACATTCTCTGTCTACAATTAATCTTCCTATGGTTTTGTATACTCATACTTTCAATATTCATACTCATAGAAGGAAATTTAGAGAACTTTGAGCTTTCTGGTTCATAAATATCAAAAGAAAATAAGAAGGAAAGAAGAAAGGAAAGAAAGAGAAAAAAGTATAAAAACAGCACAGAGGAAAAGTTAACTTTAGCTATAATTTTTCTCTTCTATTCACTTCATATGTAGTTTCATTTGAAGTTTTGGGCACATGTTGGGGTCATTTCTTCTTTTATCAAAACACTTTTCCCATCTTAATTAAAATCAGTGGACTATGCTATTCTGTTAGATTGGAGGAAAGAAGATTTTTTTAAATTTACATTTAAATAAAACGGATTTTCTGAACCTCCGATATAGTTGCATTTTTAATACTTTGTGCTTCTTATTATAAGTGGTACCACTGGAATTATAGGGAGTCTTGGCTCATATTTCTTACTGCTGTCCTTCAGTAGTAGCAGTGTGTTTGTAGCTGTGGCAGTCTAAGAACAGAGTCAAGGCAAAGCATATAGGTGGAGGCAATATTTTTCATTATTTATTAAATCTATTGGTATAACTGAGAGATGAGGTGATTAGAGGAAGTTTTCTCAAAACTTTTTGCATTTTTTCCTTTTATTCCTTTTAGTCTAATTGAAAATATTATTCATTAGAGATGAGAATATAATAATTTCTTTGTGGTATCTTGAATGGTGACTTTCCTGCTTTGATATTTCATGAGCAGAATTTTGAGTTTAACATTCTAGTGGCTGTCAGATTCCAAAGTTTTCAAAAAACTAAAGAGACCAGAGTGCATTTTTACCTATATTTTTTTCTTAGTCTTCCATTTGCCTTACCTCCCAGTTTGTTCTTCTTTTCTTTTTCTTTACTGCTTGTTTCTAGTTTTACCTCTAGACTTCTAGTTTTCATTGAAGGCTTCAATGCTTTCTCTTAAGTAGACAGGACTTTCAAATGGATGTAGTCAGAGACTGTAGAGCACAAATGAAGCACTAAAGTTCTTCAATTAGCACTTGAATTTCGTGTAATTAGCACGAATTCTCTGCAGTACAGGAAGATTTACTTCCCACACTGGTACCCTATGCATGAAGCATGTAGAGATGTGCAAGATGTGCAAGAAAATGTTCTTATTTTAGTATTCAAGTAGGAATGGCTGGGAGAAGAAACTTCCTTAATGATTTTCTATTAAATCATTCCTTTTACATGAAAACCTGAGGAGGCTTTCTCAGTTTCATTTTATGGTGTGATATCTGAAAAAATCTTCATCCTTATAGTCCTCTTGGACTTAGCAGAGTTTCATATTCGATAATACTTAAGTTAGATTGCAGCTGATAATGTATATTCATGGTTTTACCATTAACAGGGACTGGAAATGTTGATCTGAAGGTAAAGCAACACTTTTTGAGAATATCTTTAGTTTATATTTGGTTACTGCTACTGAATATAGAATTACAAGGACACAGTTTTCCATCCAGCAAAAAGAGAAAGCTATTGGAACATTTTCTAACTGAGGTGTAACAGAAAGTAAAAAAAAATAATTGTGAGAATCTAAATAATTCTGAAGCATTTTATTCTCTACCACTTATTATAAATGATTATACCACAATTTCTCAGCTAAAATTGTGTCAAAAATGGAAAATCAGTATTCCTCTTTAAAACTATCAAATGAAACTTTTTACCATTCCAACAAAAAAAGTGAATAACAGAAATTAATTTAAAATTACTTTTCTTTAGAGCTATCAGCTACTTTACCTGATGTCCTGGAATACTTATCCAACAAAAAAGAATTTAAGCATTTTTTGGTTTTCACAGAAATCCAAGTCAACTGCAAATTTCAGTATTTTTGTTATGGAAAGAGCCTCTCAAACTTGTTATTTAATTTCTTGAGACTAATTCTCTGGACGACTACACGAGGTTTTTTGCTTTTAGAGTGAAAAAGGTCTTCATTTTGTCAAATGACTATTTCTAGTTAGTGCCAACCTATACAGGGTTTGTTGATGCTACTGGAAGTGCCTTTATTTTTCCATTCACATCTTCCTTTGAAGCAATTAACCAGTCTAGGGGAGTTGGTTGCTTGATTTTGTCATTGTTTGCAGTCAGTGTGATTCTGAAGTCAGGTAGAAAAAAAGAGACAATGAGTGCTTCATTTAATGCTATCAACATCAATTATACATGAGCTCTGTTTACCTAGGAAAGCTGAATGCTCAGACTTGATCTTAAACTCTGGTCCCATGAGAACAGGCAGTCATCCTGCCGGGGATAATGATGCTCTATATAAAGCCACAAAATTTTATCTGTATTTTCCTACTGCTGTATTGTACAAATTTAAATATCACTCAGGTTCAGAGAGGTTTTTTCTGCCATATGGAAGCACTTGAAGCTGTGCTTATATACATAGGCTCTCAATATTATGCCTTAGATTTAATTGGCAATCCCACTAGCTTAGTGGCAGTTCTGCATTTAAATCTTGTTGTATCATGCCCAAGAAATGTCTCATGAAAGATTACATGCATTAAAAAAGAAATAAAAAAAGGAAGAAAAAAGTAAAGAAAAAAAATTGGAGAAAAACCTAGACCTCTTTATTTTGATGCAAAAATGGGAATGGCTCTGTTTTAAATATTACAGTCAGAAATCTAAACCTTAGGGTCTTTTTTTGAAGCTACTGAACCATTACAGATGCAACCATTCATACCCAAGATAAACTTGGTGATAGCTTTTTAGGCTATGAGAGTCGTGTCCTTAAGAAAAGTTTTCTCTTTTTCTGCAAATAGCTTGTAGTCAATTTACATTTCCTCAGCTTGAAACTTACCAGAACATTGTGTCATGCCCATATACTAATTGATTTAATTATGCTCTGCAACAGAACTTGCCAATAAAACAAAGTGTGAGGTACTGTTGCTGCAATAAACTTGGAAAAATTCAGAGAGAAATACAATGTACTTTAAGTTCCTAGTGCCCACACATTCATTACCTATTAATATTGGATATAATTCTAAACAAATGTATTGTCTAGAGGAGTTTGTTTCCATAGGAGCAATATTGGCAGTGTCTGATAAAAAGTTAATGTTTGTTTATCAACTAGTACAAATGAAAGCTTTTTGCTCTGTTAAGTAGTATACTTACAAATATCGTGAACTTTTTAGCTAGATTTTATTTTTCTTTATTCATGAAATGTTGAGTATTTTGGAGCTTAACTAAATATTTTCCATTCTTCACCGTATAAGGGAATAAATTTCCCTTACACAGTAAAGTGTATATAATAAAGTGTGTATTATAAACTAAAGGGCGGGGTTAGTAAATTCTGAGTGTTGCTGAACATATATTTCAAAAACTGCAGTGCAGAGCATGGTTGGGTGGCAGCAGTAGGAGCAGAGCAAGATGAAGCAAAACAAAGAGAAATATTTGAAATTTATTTATAACTGTAAATGGGAAATAAATGAAGAAGGTTGAAAATAGATAAATTATCTTCCTAGCTGCCCAGAAAAGTATTGACAGTGCTGTATAGATGCTTTATGTCAAGTATACTTCATTTTCCTCTGTCAAATCTAATCAATCATTCTTCAGTGTCTGTGATGCTGCATGTCAGAAATTCACACTGAATACAGATAAATTTACTACGCACAAGAATACCACATATCAAAAATGCACCTGCCTATCAAGTTTAGCAACATCATTGAAGGAGTGTCCTTCAACTGGAATGAAAGTGATAAATATTAAAAATGCACCAAGACAGAAATAAAAATACTTGAACTTGCAACTAACATTATCTGAAAAATTCTCTGTGTTATCAGGAGAAGAATTTCAGTCATTCCCTGACTAAGTGAGTACTATCTTGCAGAACCCTATGTACACCCTCAGAGAAGTCCCACTGAGTAGTCAGGTAGGACTGACTGCAGTTGAATGAATACTTTAATTAGAAGTAAATAAACATGGCTGTCATAAGAACACTTCATCCATCATTGGTTTTTGATATAGCTAGTCTGTACAACTGAGGTCTGCCCAAGGATAATGGTATCCAGATTGAGACAGGACACAAGACCTTTGTGAAGACTTCTATCTCTCCTTTAAAAAAGTACAAGAGAAATTATACAGCTAAAATCAAGAATGGAAAGATCAGGTTGCTGAGCAGGAGGCAAGTTTGAGCTTTCCTAGATGAAACAACTCTAAGAAGAAATGTCTGAAACTTTCATCATTCAGTTCTTGGACCAACAGTTCATTTCTGAGTTTAACCCAGTTCCTCGGGTTGAAACTTTTTAGAAATGTACAGGAAAATGGAATTTTTCCACTTCAGAATGGAAAGCCAAATAAGGGTTGATTTTGTTACATAAATGAAGAGTAAAACAATAGACATGCCACACAGGGCAGGTTTGCCTTCCCATTGATTCCTGTTGGTGCTGGCAGGTTAATTTAATTTAATTTAATTGCAGATTAAAGAAATCAGGGTAATCCCAGGGCAGAGACCAGGGACTTGCCACTCTTCTTAGGGCAAGGTCCTTCTCTTCCATTGGGGCGGTCACTTTCTCACACACCCCAGCCCATCTGAAAGGCAGAAGCATGATCCAGCATACTTTTAGAGCTTGGTGAAAGGCAAAGCACCAAGAGGAACTGGGATCATTTTGTTGCTGTAGCAGATGGTAATTAATTAGACAATGGCTTTTTACAGTATCTCTAGGACCCATGCAACCAAGGTCTGCCACTCATTCTCTGAAGACAGCGTCTCTTAAGTATATAAGAATGACTCTTTTAACTGAAACCAAAAATATATATCAGACTAGATATTTCTGTCTGTGATGGAAAAAAAAAAATGAACAATGCTTCAAGTATTCTAATGTTGGGTTACTTGATGGCAAAAAAACCCACCACCTTTTGCTACAAACTTGACAGTTAAAAAATAAAGGAATTTTTGGGCTTTCATGTTCTGATTGAAAAATCAGTTTCGGGACATCTGTAGATATTTTGGTTATTTCTTGTTAGTAATTTAGCAGTGAAAATAATTAAGTAGATATCCTTTCTTTTCTTTCTTAATATGTTTTTTCCCTAAGCTTTGGTGATTATTAAATTTAATTTAAATTACATTTTACAACTACCACTGCTATAGCTTACTTTATTTTTAGGATATACTCCTTTTATAAAGATGAGAGAACACAACAGAATTTTAAATACAAGTGTTAAAATCCACAGCTTTCTTATTTACAAGTGGGTCTATGTCCCTGTTTGGAAAAGGTGCACTAAGTTTTCTGAAATGGTTTTTATAATCTTTGTAGTAGAAAATACTCATGAGTACCCACTGGCTCAGGAAAAGAATTTAAAATACATACTAATTGAAATTTAAAACTTGAACAATTTGGTGTAAAGATTCTGCCAAAAATAAGCAAAAAGGGTCATTGGTAAACACTTTGTTTTCTCCAAAGGAAAGAAGTAATATTGTAAGAAAAACATCTGTATTAAAATGTAACATTTTTTGTTAAAAGAAACAGAAAAATACCAAATATTCATAGTATTTCTTCTACCTATCATATGGAGAATGAAGATGTTTTTCTTAACTAGCTCTTTTTGTTTTTCAGATGAATATTTTTTATTTATTTATTCTTTTTATTTCATGAACAGAAAAATGCTCAGGAAAATTCTTCTACACCAGAAAAATACTTAGTTCTGTTTTTTAATGTCATTCTAATGTAAGAGATACATCATAACTCAAAATTAATCATAAATGTTTTTCTTGCATCTTTTATGTTTTCTTCTTGATATTGAATTTGTAACAATTTATCAAAAATACTGCAATAACGTGGCATTCTTTTCATTGCAAATTTAATTCATTCTTGCATGAAAAATTATTAACTGAAAGTCTGGAATAGAAGTGGTAGGTTGTTTTGTCGTTTTATTTTGTTGGTTTTTTTTCCCAAAAGCATATTTTAAGCTGAATTACATAAATTCAGTCGAGATGCACTGTTCTAAATATTGCTCTGCAATTCAGTACTGTAACACATGATGTTTTGCTTTGGATTTCATGAGGACTTATTATAATGTCCATCAGCTCTGTTTCAGCTAAAGTATGATTTTTATTCCCAGTAAGGAAAACAGGAAGATTAAAATAGGCAAATAAATCAAGATGAATAGATTGTATAGCAAAGTGCCAAGAGAAAGGAAGAGATTACAGGCTTTTTGTGCTTTTGAAAGTTACTAGATTATAGAGACTGGCAAACAGAATGATCATTTGCATAGGTATCTGACATATGATTAGGCCTCAGATGATTTATGTAAGGCCTTGACAAGCTATAGTGATGAGCATGCTAGAAATACGATAGATGGATGAATGGAAGGTACTCAGTGCAGGGAATGTGAATTGGAAAGTCAATATCAATTTGAAAATCAATCAGCAAGAATAAGACTGCTCAGTTTGTGTGCACAAAATATGCGGCTAAGGGCTATCTGTAAAGGCTAGGTGGAATTCCTGAATCCTACAGAAAATGTTTCTTCAGCAACGTTCAAATGTCTGCACTGAAATATGTGAGATCCAGTTGTTTATAGCTCAGAAAATTACAATCTTTTTTATACCAAAACCTTCTCTATGACTGCCAGGAACCTGCCCTGTCTATCTCTGATTTAGAGGAGACTCATTTCCCTTTCAGCAACATGATCAGGGCAGAGTGGTTGTAACACCCTGACCTCTGGCTGAGAATCCCACTGTAAGCCAGTCCTTTGGAAAGCTGTTTTGGTGGAGACACTTGGCTGCCCTCATCTCTATGCCACTTTGAAAGCCTTAGCAAGAGAAAAGAAAAACAAACATTGTTCTTATTAAAAGAATCCTAAATATGTAAAGCACTCTCAAAAAACTGCACCTGTTTATACAGAAAACATCTTAAGGGCAGTCATTGTCTCAGTGTTTTTGTGCAGCCTAATACAATAGGACTACACTGACTAAAGCATTCAAGATTACTTTTGCTAGAATGCATCCAAAAATATGTTAGAGAAGACAGGGGTTAAAAGCCAAGAAGTCTAAACTTAGGAAGTGTCAGAATTAATCCTGATAATACTTAATGCAGGATATATATCATTTGTTCATTAAACACTGTACTATTGCTGATTGTCTCCCAGATATTTTATCGCTTGTGAAAGCTCATGCTCAGCACATGAGGAACAGTTCAGGCTCTCATTCCACTCCTTTTTTTCTGGGTTGAGCACTATGCTTTGTTTACTGCATATGATTTAATTGAGTCTCTGTATACAGAATTATTAATAGTCTCATGAGTTTTTCCATGCCACTGCTATAGTGTTTGAATGTATCAAAGGAGTAATTTATTAATCTTGGTATTTTTGTGGCGTGAAATATAGTTATTCACTTTTAATAGACAAGGAGGTAAAGTTCCATGTATTTTTTTAAGATTATTGTAATTTTGAATGCCCAACTGAAGACAGTCTGATTTGTTTCAGAACTTGTTGCATTGCAGCATTATTTACCCAAAGCACAAATTGTGTGAAATTGAATAACAGATGTAGGGACATGGTGTTTCTGAAAAACAGATACAAAATTTTTGTGGAGACTAAAAACAGTACAATAATTTGGAAGCTCTAAGTGACTTATTTAATGCTATGTTAGGACTTTCTCATGAAGATGGAGATAAATTAATTTCCTGTAGGCAGTTTTAGCTGTCTGAATCATAAATAATACTTTCTTTCCCTAGAATACTTGCTTTCTGTTTACACAATAAGTAGCGTAAAGGGAAGAATTCCTAAGACAAAATCCTACCCATAGCAATTCTAGAATATCACAAGGAATAGAGGTAGAACTGTTAGGCTGAGGAGAAGAAGATGAGAAAATTAAAAAGTACAAATACTCTATTTCCAAGAGGAGCTTCATGAACTCCAGGATGCAGAAAACAGAACAGTAAAAAGGGAAATTATAAGCTTAGAAAGTCCATTGTGTTTGTTATAAATGATAAGTAGACAGAACTGGAATGAGAAGTAGGCAAGAAAGAAGTTGCTTTCATAGACACTCATAAAAGCCGAACCTTTCTCTTACTGCAAAAACACAAGGAATGCATTTTTCATACTTTTGGTATGGAAAACCTGCCTCTTATCACTCCATAGCTCCTTAACATCCATCTAGAAGTGTTTTTATACTTCCCATAAAATGGAATCTCCTTCCCAGGAAGTTCTTAGTATTAAACACTTTTACTGCTACAGTTATGATTAACTTACTATCTATACCATGTTGCTGACATTCTTTGCATGTTAAAGAACAGATACACTCAGATCTGTAGCAACTATTGATTGCAGTGTTGAAAATGTACAAAGAGTAACTAGGTGCTCTGTGGACCACAACCTTATTATCAGAAAATCAGATATAGCCCTAATCTGAGCATGAAAAAGTAAGCAGTTGCCCATACTCAATTAATAAAATTGTCTATGAAGCTAACGTGGTGTCAACAGGGGGGTACTGTTCAGTGTTCCTTACCTCCTTGGTAGGTAGAAAGCCTCATCTGGTGTCCCAATTTTAAGATGCATTTGCCATCTTTAATTCATCATCTGTTTGTATTTCAGATTTTTTCTTAAATCAAAATATTCCCAAAACATAAAGATTTCCAAGTGGAAATACCATACGTCTCTAAATGTCATCTTATTTTCATCGATCCTCCCAGGCTCCAAGTTTTGGAGTATGATTTGACTTACATCAGTATTATACAATTTGGAAGGCATATGTGTAAGAGTTTCACCAAAGACAGTGTAATTTCTCCTGAGGCATTACCTCAAATGATGTCACCAAATTCACCTGTATCTTATATAATTCTAGATCAAGTTGCCAATGTTTACAGTCACTCAAGCTTCAGTTTTTTTACTATAGGTGCTCAAACTACAAAAGTGATCTCTTGAAGACTGTGAAGAGCCTTGATGTAGTTGGGCTATGCTAAGTCTGTAAGCACAGGTAACCTTCCGTATGCCATAAGTGGATCTTTCTTGCCTGTTTTAGTGCATCTCACTTTCTCTTAAAAATTTCCAGAAGACAGAATATTACTACTATGCTGGCTATTCTTCAAATCTGCCTGGGGGCACCAACCCTTTTGGGACCTGGTTTACAAAATCCTTAGACATTTTTGGAAAATCTAAACTATTTTTTCACCACTATAGTGTTTGAATATTTATTATTTCAGTAGGACATTAAGGTTCTGCTCTCCTAAATTTGTAAAGCTTCTAACTTGAGCAGTCATGCTCACTAGCTAGTGATAGTACTAAAATTCCCATGTCAAATATTAGATACAACCAGAATGTGGGCCAAATGTTAGCTTCCTGCCTCTAGGTTATATTTCCCAGACCATCAAAAGGCAGTCTTTATAATGCAGCCCCTGAAAGACATTTTAACAGCCATAATGAAAAAGATGCTTTCATTAATTAATACATGTGCATAATCTCAAAAATGGCTTAGTTGTTGGTTTCATTAGTCTAATTTTTTCTGGTCATAGTGAACACTGCCTATGTAATTTTCCAATTAAAATTACAATTCTGTGACTGTAATTGAAGCTTTATCTACTGATCCATCAATTCACTACAGAAAATGATCTGAATGCAACAACTTGATTATATTTTCCTAAATAGCCATCAAGGTTATACATTCTATTCTAAATATATTTGCACAAACCTATGTAAAATGGATCTCTTTATTACTTAAGCAAAATGTAAACCAATTACTCAACAGCATAATACTTCTCAAAAACTAAAATAATTTCCATCATTAGAATCAGCCCCTCAAAGAGAGGACCATTCATGTCAATTTTTTTTCTCTGTTGGCAGTACATTGTCAAAAAGGGTAAAACTGCTTAGTTTACCAAACCCATACATTTTATAATTAAATCCAGCTAGTACCACTTTTTTTTTTTTTTTTTACTGTTTTCCATATTATTGTCCTCCTCTAATTTGTTGAAACTTGGAAAAAACCCAAGAATTTAGATTCTTTGCAAAACTGGAGTTTTTGAGCCCTTACACCTTTATCATTCGATGCACTAAGTAACAGAGAAGCCAGAGTGCAAATAGCTCATCAGGGCCTTCCTTTGTCATAAATCTGAAATAAAGTCTTGGTTACTTGGGGTTCCCAGTCCAAAATAATTGTCTTTTTATTTATTTCTTGTTTTACACATACACATTTTACAAAAGCAAGAAAACATCTTTCCCTCAAATTGTTTTTGGGGTTTTCATCAGAACACCTTAAGTGATCTTAAGAACTGTAGAAAAGGAAAGAAGATAATAGATTATGCTATTAGTGGTACTAGTGTCTTGATATGATCATCTTTCAGCATTCAAGATCTTCTGTCAGACACTATAAATTCTATAAATAGATAATTTTTTTAAGAATATGAGAAGTATGATAGTATGATCATATATGATAGTATGAACTGTCTGTAAGGAAGTAACAGATGATAAACTGTGAGAGAAATATTAATGAATACAGGGAATTTTTGGAAAGGATGAGTTGGCACACAAAAAATTATGCTTCCATAATCATGGAAGAACAATGATTTGTAAAAGTTTATTAGCAAAACAAGGCAAGACAGGAGACAGAAATAGAATCTATCTATCTGTCTATCTATATTTTTTCATAGACCTAAGATATTAGATGTACCTAAATTTGATTTTTATCTATACAAGTATTTATGATAAAGATGAGAAACATAGATGAGAACAAACAATAACCTGTAGTAAAATAATAATTAGAAAGGATAAAATTTTGAAAGCTGATAAGGAAATGTAAGCATCCTAGAATAATTCTTTGACTGAGATAACCATTTTCAAGCAATATTCATTCTAAGTTGGTATGATAAAATCATTACTAGGAGTTATTCAATAAATGAAAAAGAGAATATATTTATTATAAGTAGTCCTGCTTAGAATACCAACCAAGAAAATGAAACACGAAAAATAAAGGATAGACTAGTTCTATAGTGATAGCAAAATGTCAGGAGCTATCTATAATCAATTCATGAAGAGCCAGCTGAGGAAAGGGGGTAAGGTTATGGTTCCAAACTCAGGAAAATGGTAATACTGATCAAGATACTGCTGAAAAACTGAGACTTCTTGTTGTTCCCAGAGATCTTTTCAGAGTAACTTAAAACTGCTGTCCTACTCCAGTCAAGTTAAATTCTCATCTTTGTGGCAGCAACAGAGCCTGGCTCCTGCTGAGAGGACCTGATGCCTTTATCTTGTCTCACTGTGAGGTAGTGACTTCATTTCTCAGGAAAAAAATGAGAATATATTTTACATTTTAGGATATAAAAGTGATGGAAAATCACAGCACTTCATGCTGCTAAACTTCAAGCATCATCTACCATGAATAAATATATTCAATTAAGATAATATTCAAGAGCCCTTAAAAATTGGCTGAGGAAATGTCTGCTTCTCTGATGTTAATTTTAATAAATCTCCAAACAAGAAAATTCTAGCAGCTTGAAGAAATGTTAATCTGCCATATTCAGTAGCTGGTAAGCCTTATATCAGTCCTAAGCAATAGAGAAAAGGCTGCTATAAAATTCACTGATAAGAAATTCAGTGATAGGAACACAATTAATGCTAGCCAAAATAATTTTACATAACTTAGATCTAGTCAAATAAACCTGATACTAGTGTTTGATTAATAAAAAATTTGTCTAGAAAAAGTAAAAGTGCAGATATTTTTTACTCTGACCATGATAGGCAAAGGACACAGCATGACCCAGAACTCTGATTAACACTACACAAAAACAGATCACATCAGAAAATCTAAAGGATGGATCTCAAAAGGGTATGTGTCAATGGGGAACAAGCACTATGTTTTTCAGTAGAACTCCATAAATATTAGGTTATTTGACATCCAACCTTTATGCAGCATACCTAGAAATGGTTCAGAAAAAACCAGAAATTAGAAAATCTGAGGGATGTTGAACAGATTGCAGCATTAGTAATAAAGATGAAGATGCAGAAATAGAGTGACTTCTGAGTAAAATGGGACCATTTACACATAGCCAGAATCAAATAAGAATCAAATAAGTATCAAATAAGAAGTCAAATGTCTTGTAGCAAATGGTGCAGGAGATTTATACAGAAGACAGAGCTGTCTAGTAAAAAAATCAAGATTCCAGAGAGGAAATAAGAGCCATAGTAGACAAACAACTTAATGTCTCTTGTCAGTGAGATCCTGTGGCAAAAAGACAAAAAGACTAATAGCAAGAAGGGAAGCAAGACACTGAAATTTTTCTTGTAAGATTTAGAGAGGTTTTAATATTGGAATGTCATTCACAATTCCTGTGTTCCCACTTCTTGAAAAAATGCTGTAAAACTGAATCATTTACACAGAATTCAGCAAAATGCCACAAAACCCCCTGTGAATGGTGCAATTCTTCAAGCTTTTGCAAAGCAGATTTCAGTGCTTGTAAGAAGAAGATGGATATATCAGCTGCTTACAGTGTAGCTGTATTTCCATGTGAAAAAGTAACAGGAATTATAGGTTCCTTAACAGGTGAAGGCATTTGCTTTTCTTATATCCAGAGTTAGTATCTAGAACATGAAACCAGTCATTCAAATAAGAAACAAGGCAAAATATTTAATAGCTGTTGTTGGAATCATAGTTATTCCAAGCAGGAAGTATAGATAACATCTGTCTTGTTCCATCTAAAATAGTTCCATCTATTTTCTTCCTCATAGTTTTCTTGAAATATTCTGTCTGGGCAGATATTAATGCTGTTCCTTATTGAAGTAATAGACACCAAAGTCACCTGAAAAGCCAAATACAAATAATATTTAAGGTAAACTTCTGTACCTCATGTAAATGCTGGAGTTGATTGTGACAAACTTAAAATCAACAAGCAGTCTTAAAAATATTGAAAGACATAACATGTGAAATCTCAACAGAATTAGTCAAGCAGATGAATATTTGCTAGATATTTTAGTATACTAAATAGGTGAAAATATAAATTTTTATTAATTTCTGTTGAAAATCTAAGAAATAACTGAATTTTTTTACTACTATTAATTGCTTTAAAACTCCTTGAGGAAATTCCCAAAATTTCCTTTCTAGGAAGTAGCAATTACATAGATATATCATCCTCATATCCTGCAAATATTTAATTTCAGGTTACAAGTCCATCCTGAAATATTGACTGTGATTTCATATATTAACAGTTCACTAGAAAAGACTTCTCAAAAAAGATCATCACATGCCTTAGCATAGCAATTTTTGTCGATCAGACAGGTAGCCCTTACTCATGCGTTTGCTAGCAAAAATACAGAAATCTGTAGGAGACATTACATTGAGTTACAAAGTATGTTGGGTTCGAAGAGACCCATCAGGATCACTGAGTCGAACCACTGCTCCTGCACAGGACATCCAACAATCTCACCATGTGCCCAAGAGCATTGTCCAAACTTTCCTTGAACTCTCACAGGCCTGGGGCCATGACCACTTTCCTGGAGAGCCTCTTCCAATGTCCAACTACTCTCTAGATGAAGAACCTTTTCCTGATACTCAGCCTAAACCTCCCTTGGCTTAGCTTCATGCTGTTGCCTTGAGTCCTATCACTGGTCACAAGACTGAAGAGATCAGTGTCTGCCTTTCATTTTTCCCACACAAGTAAGCTGTAGACTGCAATGGGGTTTCTCCTAAGTCTCCTCCAAGCTGGAGTGACCTCAGCTACTCCTCATACATCTTCCTCTCAAGGCCCTTCACCATCTTCTTGGCCCTCTTTGGGATGCTCTTTAATAGTTTAATGTTTTTTTTATAGTGTGTCACTCAAAACTGTCCCCAACACTTAGGTGAGGTTGTCCCTGCTCTGAGCAGAGCAGGACAATCCCCTCCCCCACGTGCCTGGCCATGCTGTGCCTCATGCACCCCAGGACATGCTTGGCCCTCCTGGCTGCCAGGGCACAGTGATTCAGATTCAACTTGCCATCAACCAGGACCCACAGGTCCCTCTCTGCAGCACTGTTCTCCGGCATCTCATTCCCCAGCCTACCTATATATCCAGGATTGTCTGATCCCAGGTTCAAAATCCAGCACTTGCCCTTGTTAAAGTTGATACGGTTGGTGGCTGCCCATGTCTCCAATTTGTCTAGGCCTCTCTGCCCTTGAGGAGGTTGACAGCTACTCCCGATTTAGTGTTGTTGACAAACTTGCTTAGCATTCCTTTGAGTCCTGTATCCAAGTCATTAATGAAGACATTGAAGGACACAAGGATGGAGCTATGCAGGGCTCCAGTAAAGCCATGTCACCAGTCTGGTGTCACCCTATTCCCTACAACCCTTTGTGCCCAACCCATGAGCCAGTTGCTCACCATTCCTGTAACACAGTTATTCAGCTGAGCGCTGGGCACTTTGTCCAGAAGGATCCTGTGACAGACAGTATAGAAAGCTTTACTGAAGTTGAAAAGATGGCATCTACTGTCTTGCCTAGATCAACCAGGTGGGTTGCTCTGTTGTGGAAAGAAATCAGGTTTGATAAGCAGAACTTTTCCCCTCGCAAAGGTGTGCTGGCTGTGACTGGTGACTGTATTGTTCTACAGATGTTTTTCAGTACTCCCCAGAATAACCTTTTCCTTGAATTTACCAGGCACTGAAGTGAGACTGACAGGCCTGTATTTTCTGGAATCCTCCTTCTTGCCCTTCTTGAAAACTGGGACAATGTTTGCCAGCTCC
This sequence comes from Sylvia atricapilla, assembly GCF_009819655.1. Taxonomy (NCBI): domain Eukaryota; kingdom Metazoa; phylum Chordata; class Aves; order Passeriformes; family Sylviidae; genus Sylvia; species Sylvia atricapilla. The sequence continues at coordinate 62,528,207 of NC_089142.1, forward strand.
CAGTCAGCTGGGATCTCTCTTCTTCTGGTACCTTATCTTCTGAAAAACTTATATTCTCTTACATTTTTTGGTCTTACCTTTAAGCATTGATTCCTCAGAAATTTCTGACAACAATGAAGATACCAGTGCTTTTTATGAGAGAAAAGTCACACCAGAGTAGGATAAAGGCAGTTGGAGAATCTTCCAAAACAATGTCCATGCTGCATTATTGATCAGTCTTCCAGTTTCAGTCTTAGATGGAGATATTATCTTACATTCCATATATTATTTCTGCTTCTCATCTCAAAAATTTTGTAATGAGAGGAATTAGACTTGTGAGAAACTGAAGCTGTAGAACTCAGATTCTCATTTAATTTATGAACAAAAGTCACTTGTGTTTCTTTCCTATGTGTTATTAAATACTAGAAACTCTTCCATGTTCCAGTATGCCTTATCTGTGTGGCTTTGGTTTGGGCTTTTTTGAAGACTGTGACATGTATGATTTCTGAGAACTTCAGAATAGGATGCACCTTGAAACCATCAGAATTAACAGAGTTTCCTGTGTTATTTTCATCTCAAATTGTATTTGAAAACCATTCTCAAAAATCTGCAGAACAAAAAATTATCACTATAAGCCTATAATAAATTATTTGTCTGCAAGGATGGTCTTTTATGCCTTTTTTTTTTCTTTCACTGTGCATGCTGCTGAATCCATTCTTCCGAGAAAATATATGCTGGCTCTTTCCCATTTAGTGTCTGTTATCCTACATTTTTTGGCCTGTGTTTGACATGACAAGCAGCAATTGAATGAGACATAATTATAAAGGACTCTATGCCTTTTGTTTAAAACAGAATTATTTACATGACAATGTATCCTGGAGAAGTACAAACCAAGAACTAGGGCGAGTCTGAGCTTAAACAGGCTGCTTCTTGATGTCTGCTTTAGGATGACCTGAACCATGTTCCTCATGTTCTGACACACATAAAGATCAGAAGCACCATTCAATCAACAACAGTATTTGATATGGGGATGAGAGTGATAACACAGTATTTAAGAAAGATTCATAGCTCTGTGGTTGTGGGATTTGGATGCTTATTGGGATAATGGGAACTGCTTCTATTGGCATTAGATGACAATGCCTAAGCAACCAAGCTAAGCCCTAGATTGCTGTTAATTTTATTAACTGAAGTTCAACCACTTGCTGCACATGTGTACGCTTACTAAAAGATGCCTACGTTTAGGATTCTTAATTTGGAAATTAATGCCAATTCAAATCACTATTACCCTGAACTTCCAATTTGTTTAGATTAAATGTGTAAAGGTGAAATGTTTTTGATGCATACTAATTTCTTCATTGAGTTCCAAAATGTTTTTTATATGGAGTCGGGGATTGGGAAGTAGACAGAAGATTTACTGTCTGAGTTTTATCTGTTGCTGAAGTTTTATCCAGGCCTTTCAGGCCTGCAGGCTGAGCTTCTGATGAAAAAGGAAACCTCCTGGAGTGAGGCTGTCTACTTGTGTCAAGGCTGTAGTGAGCATTCACATGAGAATATTTTGGAAAGAAAATCCCTCTCTATTTGGAGAGAGTCAGACCTGATGCAGAAGGTATACCTTGGTTTTAGTATTCACCCAACCAAATAGAAAGTCTTTGCTTCTATATCTTTATTAGAATGTTTTAGTGAAATTCTTGCACAAAAGAAACCTAAACAAAACCAAAAACCCAGAAGTCCTCATCCCACCCCAGAAAAACCCAAAAATCATTCACTCTATTTTGTTCTGAGAAATGACTTTTTTTTTTTTTTATTTTTTTTTTATTTTTTTTTTTTTTTTTTTAAATCTGGAAGAAATCAATGTAAGCCAAGTTTAAGGGAAAACTTATCCTGGTCCAAAATTAATACTTTTAGTTTGGCAAAATAGCAAGTGGAAACATTTTTACAGTGACAGGTTTTAACAGGTTTTACAGAAAAATGACTATATAGTTCTCAGTACATATATGTACTTCACAAATGAGTGAAATGAACCAAAAGCTATTGAGAAATTGAATGGAAAAGGGAATTTTATTTTTATAAATCTGTTTCAGTAGAAAGGTACTATGGAAAGAGAAACAGAATCGGTTGTGTCACACAATTCTTTCATGTTTCTTCTTGAAATATCAACTCCTGGAGTTGTGAATTTGTAAAAATGGCTACTACCTTTAACTCAGCATCATACCTATTACAAAAATAGAAGACTGGTCAGACTTTCCCACTAACTAACTGTTATTATTGATGAGAATTTTTTGACAGCCTTCTAGCAGTTGTGACAGTGCAATTGCTAAAAAATAAGACTATAAAACATACTATGATTGCTCAAGACTTGGACCTAAAGTGGGACACCCAGATATTGCAGAAACTGTGCTTGAGACTTGCAATATTGTGCTTTTAATAGTGTCCTCTGTAGACTTAATAATTATAAATGAATTAATTAGGTGTATAACTGAGCAATTAGCAGAAATCTAGTTGAAAATCATTAATATTATTTATAGTGCTACGCTGGAAAGCTGTACACATATTTAAAAGCAATTTTTAAATATATTCGAGTTACTTTTGTTAATACAAATTTCAGAATGATTAGACATTGTTAATAGGCACTTTAGTGAATACTTTATGTATTAAACACTTTCGAGTGTTTAAAGCTTCCTTTTTTGAAATTTTGTCCTTCTAGAAGAGAACCAAATCTCACAGCATGAAACAGATTTTGAAGTGAGATATAAGAATGTGATGCAATAAGTTTAAATAGTAGTGAACATAGCTAACAATTTTAGACAGCTCTGCTCTGCTCAATATTCTTTAGAAATAAATGTAAATTTTGCATTATTTTTCTCTTCTTTTTAGCAAGGTCATAATGAACAGAATCAAATGCTTTACAGCATTAAAAATAGAAAAGGCAAAAGAAGCTTTGAGCTTTATGTTCAGAGTAGAGACAAGCAAAGGATGCAACATATTAATTTTTCAGAAAACATATTTCTGCTGTAACTACCTAGCACAATATGCACACAAAATGACATGGATTGTCAGATGTGTGGAAGTAGCACTTCTGAGGAATCTTTAGTCAGGACAGCTATATTTTTATTAAAATATTAGCTTGAATGCATCTGTGAAAACTATAAAATAAAGTTCATATTCTGGAAGGTCTAAAAAACGCCCTAGACCTAATGTCTACTTTTTAGTAATTTAAGAATACCAGCATAAGAAACAGATGGCAAAATATCTCAATATCCTTTGGAAAATCTTCTGTTACCATTTAAAGCTACACCTGCTGAAATGTGTGATCTTACTTTAAATGTAGAAAAGCATTAATAGGAATGTACAGCAGTGTGGTTATGTCTCTTAATTGGTATACCCTAGTGGAAACAAACATGCTAATTAAGCTATCATCCTGATTATAAGAGCCTGATAAGAATACACAGTGCTGGGAGAGACTTGTTTCTATTTCAGCAATGGCTTTAAAAATAATCATAGTTAGATGATTGAAATATTTTTATTATATAAGTGTAAGTGACTCACTACAGGACTCAGAATGAGCATGAAGGGAAAAGGATTGCAGTAGAGATATTTGTGGCACAGAACAAAGTTACAACTTCAATCTCCTCTATAGAGAATTGTGGACAATATCAAATAGTCACTTTGATTTGACTAGGTCTGTCATTTTTGTTCTCATTAGAAATTGAAATTCATTGTATTCAATAATTGCATTCTGAACTCATTTTATTTAAGGCTTTACTTTAATCCATGTGCCAATCTAGAAACTGATTTTAAAGGTCTTGTTCAAAGCTCCTACTGCAACATTAATCTGGAATGCTTGATTCAAATTCTTCTAGTTCTTCTTTAGAGGTTTGCAATAGCATTCAATTTAATTTGCCTCCATACTCAAATAGAATCCAGTTCCACCTTCACTTTTAGCTGGGTAGCTGCTGGGTACAGCCAAACTAGAGAGGCATTAGAGCTCTGGTCATTAAACACAGCACATTCAGGTAACAAAATAGATGTTTGGATCCTTGGAAATTTCCGGTCTATTTTTGACTCCAAAGAAAGAGAGACAAAAGGAAATAAAATTCGGTTGGAAGTAGGCAATAGGGATAGAAACCAAAATGCTCTGTTCTCTTCTGAAAGAAAGCCTTTTTTTTTGTAGAAATATAGACTATTTCCTCAAATCCAACAAGGACTAAAAAGAAAAAAAAAATTTCCCTTGACTGAAATGCATGCTTTTAGTTAAATCATATGGTTGAGGGAAAACAAGATCATCATTTATTAGATCCTTACAATGGCATGTACAAAGTAAATGAGAAAAGATGACAAGAAATTACAAATGCTGTCCATATAGCATATGGAATAAGGACTGGAATAGAGCAGTACTTCACTTGGCAGATTAGGAACTGCATTTGGAGGTATGCTTATTCCTAGAAAAAAAAGGAAAAAGAGTCAAACATAAAGTTACTGCTAAATTCTAAATCAAATATATTACATCCACTATTTTGTAGGAAGTTGAAAAAATTCACTTTTAAACTTACATAGAAGGTAGAGAAAGAAAGTTTCTGCAATGTTTTTAACAATAGTAACCACCTGGTATTAAAAAATTCCAGCATCTAGCACAACATAACATTTCTGATAACTGTTTTATTCCTAATTGTATGTAGAAGAAAATAAGAACATAGCTGGTTAAGCCTTTTCTTTGTTATGGGTCAACAAATAACATGGCAATTCTATTTATATTCAAAATTTCACAAAACACTTAACATTGTGGTCATGAGCAATACAATTGCTCATTAGCTGGCAAAAAATACACTTGTTCCTTTTTTTCAAGTAAAATTAATAGAATAAAGCTCTAAGAATCCTATCACTTTTCTTTGGCAGGTCCTTTCTCATCTCACTCCAGCTGATCCCTGGGCTTTAAAACTATGTGCCTCAACCTTCACCCCAATGCATTCCTGAACTGTAGGAAATCTACTCAGTGCAGCCTGAGCTTTTTTTCCAGCCTGAAGGATCTGCTGGAAGCTGCTTTTTCAAGATTTCAGGAGGAGTTTACTATAAAATGAGATCTGAGTCTTTATATGTCTATCTAATTCATCAGGTATTTCTATTTAAGATAAGGGTTGTGGAAGTAGGTCAAAATAGAAATAGAATTTTACTGTTTGCATATTAGGATTGGCATACAGAATATAAGATGCAGTATATATGAAACTGCAGATAAGACATTACTTGCTACTTGAGTAAAAAGGTAAAACATCACTGAGCACAAAATAGTTGTTGAATTGCCAGAATTAAAGAGACACACGTAAGAAAAATGCAAAACCAAACAACCCTCCTTGTTACCCTTATTTTGCAATTGTATATAATACCTGAAGAAATCTATAGTAGCTCTCAAGTTCCTTTTCTGAACTTCAGGTGTGGGTCTCTCTGTCATTTTTTTTCATGTTTTACTTAAACAGTATTCAGAACACCAAGTGATCAGATTTCCTCAGTCCTTCCTGACGTGATTTGTGAATCCTTGACTTTACAGCATATATACGTATTAATGCACATGTTCATTTGTGTCTCTCTAAAGCATACACATGTGTCTGTTTGTGTGTGTATATTCATATGAATACATAGCAAGTTGAAGCTCTCAGAAATTAATGAATGACACCTAAAATTTAGGAATACCAAACCAGACAGTGCAGGAAGGAAAAAGTCCCACAAGTGCCTCTGTGCTAATAATGGCTTGTGCCTTTCATTGCAGTCTGTTGCAATGCAAAATGTCTGATTCATTCAGCATACCTAAAAGGCAGCACCACAATGAGAGCATCCCAGACCTTTGATATATGTGAGGATAGCAGGACAACAGGACACTTGATGTAATAACAAAAACAATTGAAAGGACTCCTTGTACAACTGGGTAATGGCATTGGAATTTTTGGTTTTCAGAAGTAATTAGAAAACAGCTGCGAAGGAAAATCAATTGTTCCTGGTCATCACTGGCTTATTTTCCAGAACTAGAATAAAGAATGCAATATGATATCTTTGAAAAGAGCAAGTAATTGTTTCTTCTTTTTTACTGTTTTAATACTCCTCTGCTTATTTGTGCTAGCTATATTTTAGATGCTTCAGGACCACTTTAAAAATTCTTTGATTCTCCTAATTATATTGCAATACTGTCTAGTCACAAAAATATCCTTTTACAGAGTTCTTTAAGGTGATAACTTGTGATTTATGAAGAGTTTTAAAAATGCTTATAAATTACTCTTTGATGCTTTCATAACAGAAGACTTGCTAAACAAAAAAAGCTGAAGCCCATCAGTGAAATTGCATACTTATTAATATTAACAATTATTCGACCCATAAGAGGCCTGAAGTCTTCAGATTCTTTGTCCTGATGTTTGAAATGCTTTTGAGATACACCTGTATTCTAGTATAATCCTTTTCTTTTTGTTGACATTAACATGAAAAGAGTAGGAGTTGAAGAGTATTGTGTCTGCCACATAGTGCAACTAGCAGACTCTAGGAAGAACCCTTGTAATCCAAATCATTAGATCAAATTTTAATTCTGGCAGGAAAATACAAGTTTTGAGCTATTATCATTTAGATTATGCCAGCATTGTTAATATTGATTTAGTCTTATGCAGTGACAGAAATTGAAATGCCAGGAGTGATAGCTGTGCTGAACTGTTTTGAGCATGTAAAATGGTGCAGTATTTGATTAAATCACCCTTGATTCATTCGTTTATCTTGTGCTGCACTGTAAATTTAATCTCTCATTACATGATTTGGATCCTAATTTACACAGGATTTGAAGCAGGAGAGCAAAGCACATGTATTTGCTGCAATATTCCCTGTGACCTCTCATTAGTGTGAGGGAATGTTCTCTGAGTGAGAAATTCTCGTGTGAGTGCGTTGCAGGAGCCTATACACCTACTGAGGGAAAAAACCAGCTCTGCTCTCATTGTGTGCTTGCACAGAGCTTAGCCCAGAGAGGCCCTGATCAATAATTTGAATCCCGAGGAATTACTGCCATGCAGCTGACTATTGAGACAACCATGCTAACAGCTCTTGGGAGCTATTCAGGAGCAATTCTGTGCCTGCTGCACTGTGCTGCTGCTGCTGGAGAGGTTCCTGCTCTGGCAGGGGTGGCAGCTGCTGGTGCCCAAGCACCACAGCTTTAGATGTTGACACCCAGCTGCATGCTGTAAAATTGTGCTCGCCTCTGGAGGGTAAGCTGAGGCACAGACTCTTGCAGCAAGTGGGTATTAATCACACTCTTAACCTCTCTCAGTCCTCAGGGCTGGTGTCCTTTCAGCCCCTAAGCCAGATGCCAGGGGTGCAGACCTGGTGCTGCTATTATTAAATTAGCTTGTTCATTAAATGGTTGTAAGGAAAATTCTGCCAAACACAGACCCTCTGAAGAAGACATTTAACTGCAAAGGTGTTAAAAACACCTTTCAGAATAATAATAAGGAGCTTCAGCTCCCATATTTCTTCTTCAAAAAGGCAGACTTCACGACTTCCAAATGAGCCTGCCAGAAAATTTCCTATTCACAGCTTTGGGCTCCGTATAGGAAATAATATTGCAACAGCATTCATTTAAATGGAGTATGCTCCTTCAGAATTTTGGGATAGCAAAATCTAGAGATTAGGATCCAGACAAAACCATAAAGTATTTTCAGCATATTAGTGAGGGCAGATATACTGCCATCTGTAAGTTTCTACCTAGGTATTTTAAGAGACTATCTTTCCTTGGCAGGATTCACAGAAATCAATGAAATAAATCTGAAGCACAATCTATTAATTTACTCAGAATAGTGGTACCAACTTTAGACAGCACATTAAACACTTGCAGTGGAGTTACTTTTTGGATAAAACTCTAAGTTTCAACTCTTCTACTTACAGCAATTTTACATGGCTGGCCATTCTGTAACTGTGATGAGGTGCCTCCTAATTTACACCAATATAGATGAAATGAAAATAAAGGTCAAGTGTTTTCACAGATTGAATAACTTATTTCCCTTTGGCAGCTTCTTTATCTGGCCAAGAAGAGAGAGACAAACTGTTGCATCATCTGGCAGATCAGCAACTTCTCTTTAAGTTGTTCTCTCCCTGTTCCTGTTTCCTGAAAATAAGCAAATGAACAAAAATAAATGAAGCAGTGCCATCACAACTGGCAGTGCCATCACAACAGTCTTGATGAGGGAGTCTCTATAAAGAGGTCAAACAGTAAGGCTGAGGGCTGAAGAAACACACAGAAAAGGCTATTTTATCTTTAGGCAACTTTTGAAGTTGAGTGTTGATTTTGAGGCAGAAGGGTGGCAGGAAAGGTGGTGGAGCTATCCACAGAATTGCCTTTAACACCAACAAACTTTTATAAACATTGAATTTGAAAAGAATTTTTTTTCAAACTGTAAATTGAGCAGGAAAAAAATTATAAATGATTGAAAAGAGCTATTTGAAATGCTTATATGGCATTAATGAGTTGTTTACCTGATTGGAAAACTATCGACTAGCATGAAGTTTAAAAACCCAGAAACAGCATAATTTGTGAGAACGGTGGATTTGGAAGTGTGAACAGGTGATGAGTAATTACAGAAAGTGTATTTCATCTGCAGAATTTGAAAGAGAATTTATTAAGACAGTGTTTTGCAAAGAAAAGAAATCCTGTAGAATAAATATGCAGGGGAAAAAGGTAAGAAAGAATAAACACTGCCCTAGTGGCTTGTAGTGAGAGGTACAAAGAAAGGACAGAGATGAAGCAAGTATGATATGGGATGAAGCATTTCGAATTTCAAGAGCAGAAAGGCAGGATCTAGGGAACAACAGAAAAAAAAAATCACTTGGATGCATGATAATTTGGATGGGTTAAATAAGAAGAAAGCTATTGAGGCAAACAATGATTTTAAATGAAATACAGGATTTTCTTTGATCCATACATTCTACAGCATTGTTTTACTTCTAACATTAGCAGAGCTAATGTATCTAACTAAAAAGACATGCTGCTGCTTGTCATACAATTAGTAGTGCAAGGGGAGCAATGCTAATGGCTGAGCAACACAGTTTGAAAAATAATGACGTTCCAGAACAGACATCCAACTCCAGACTTCTCCAGATTCACCTACGCTAACTTTTCCTTCTTACTGTGTGTTTTCGACCTCTGAGGCTTTTGCAGGTGACAGCATTAAGATTCCAGAAGGCACAGGGGGAGCATTGAAATTCCCTGCAAGCTTTGAATCTCTCTCCATTGATCGGTGTGTCAGTCCATGATGCAGTCATACACAGATGTTACAAACAGCAGCAGCAGGTTGCAGAGCTCTAAAAATATTTGGATTTAATTGAAAAAAAAGGTAGATGTTTTAAGCCCTTTATTTAATGCCTCAGCTTCCTCTCTGGCATAAAACAGTAGCTGTTGTAGCTAGAAAGTGGCATATTTTTTTGGAGACTACAATTGATTCACACAGAATTTGAAAGGGAAAAAAAAAGGAACAGAAAACATGGCATCTGAAAAATAGTGTAGACAGAAGAAGAAAGAGGAAAGCAGACACTTGAGAAATTTTTCAAGCATGATTCTTTGTCTTCTTGAACTCTGATTTAAAGGTTGCTTAGCAACAGTGGCAGTAACAGCTGGGACACCCTTGATCTTGTTGTGTAAACTATTAAAAATAGGTGATGGAAAGTAGCACCATGGAAACAATGACAATTCTGAAGCAGGTGTCTGCAGTGCTGCTTTTCAGTTTAATGTCAGAGGTGTAAATTAAAAAAAATTTATTTCTTTCTTTAATCTGAATTTTTAGAAAGAAAGAAATCTTTATATTCCCAAAATTAAGACTGAAGATTACATTATCCCATTCTGTGGCACTGACTCTCGATTATTGCTTTATATGCTTTCTTGCCAGAACCTTTAGAGGATCTTCATTTCCAGAGACTGAGGTAATTTCACTCCAGTGAATTACTGAAGCAGTCCTTCAGCAAGGGTCATAACTGGTATTTACAGTATTAACCTCAGCTATGAAAGGATCATAACCCTGATTTCAGTTGGATAGTTTAGGTAAAGCCTCACCCAGAATTACTATTATTAAAATCATAATCTGAAAATTCTTACCTTATATGGGGCTAATAATCATAGCTAGAATTAATAAACGTAGACAATTGGAAACAGCAACCCTCGTTCTGAAAACATTTAGAGACCCAAGGTCAAGTTTTCCTTAATATGACTAGTAAATCTGTGGCATGCAAAAGAGGAACAATTCTCAGAAAGAGTAATTATCTGCCCTTTGAAACAGCCTCTTTTTAGGGCTCTTTAATTCAATATCCATGTTAAAGTAGACAAACTTCCTTTAAAAACATGGCACAGTATCTTTTATTAGGCTAAGGATATTGAGTGTGAATAAAACATTCTCCTTTATTGGTGAGATTTTTATGTACTGTTAAGCTAAAATATTGCAAAAGTGAAAAAATATTCTTAACTCATGGGAGAGTTGTATTTTGCATTTTCTTTATTTTTTATGCATTTGGAAGGAGACATAAATAGACCCAAATATTCAAAAAGGTTTAGTTAGGGGTCTATGTAATTTTGACATTGTCCTTATTCCATCATGGGCGTTCCTGCATTCTGATTTACTAATAATCACCAATTGCACAATTGAAACAAAGAACTATATGGAAAAAAAAAAGCATAAAGAATTGCTCAATAAAACCAACTATTAATCTAAATAATGACTACTTAGGGCTATTTTGACTGACCAAAGCATCTCCATCTCTTTACTGCAATATCTTTAAAGAATTCATCTTAATTTTTTGATGCTTCTTATGAAATCAAAAATTATTCTTTCCTCTGACCAACTTTTCTGCTTGGTACTTTGCTAAAGCAGCAGTACTGCTTTTTCTTATCTTGGAAGAGAGAAATAAGGTACTAGAATGCATAATTTTGATATTATATTGTAAGGCACTGTTCTATTTTTAGAAGATATCCTACACTGAGGCAGGATAGAGCTGACATACAATGTCATTGCTTCCTGAGGAATTAACTCTTTTGCAACCTGGATGTAAAGGAAATAGTGGGTATAAACTTTATACTTTTTGTTTTACAGCAAATTTCACAGAAACCTTTAGCGATATCTTGCTTGGATTGGCATTTCTACTGTACCATAGAATGCTTTGGTTTGCAGGGGAACTTAAAGATCTTTCAGTTCCAACCCTTCTGTCATGGGCAGGAATGCCACACAACTGGATCAGGTTGCTCAGGGTATAGGGTAGCATGAAAGTTACAGACAGTTTCTTCTAATCTACTTTAGTCTTACATACTTTCATACATTGCTAGGCAGAACAATTACAGACACAGGCACATTCAAACTGACACTGGGCTGTATTTGAAAGAACATAGGAGAAATAAACCTTTGTGCTCAGCACCCATTTCTTCAAAGACTCTTCTGTAGTGTGCAAGCATGATGTACTATCCAAGCAGATAGACTTGTCTTCCTGACCTCCATGAATTAAACAAAGTGCCAGAACTGACTTCATGGAAGTCTGTTCTTTCCAATAGTTTCATAGGAGCTATTCTACAATAATCTAGTAATATTGAATTATTTATTTTGCTCAAATTATTTTGTGAAATAATGTATTTGATTTCATTTGTCCTGCCCTGTAAGAAGAGCAGCCTGTCCTCCTCTGCAATTTAGATGAATGAGGAGTTGTATAAAAATTTAGGATTTATTTTCAATGTTCTGTCATTTAGATCTAATTGGTAGGAGCCAATTCAGAAAGAAAGCTACTTAAAAAAGTTTGATTGAGGAACTTAAGAAATGGCACTTATTTTAATTTGTGGCATATCCAAAGGTTAGGATGACATCTACAATATGGGTGAGTAAAAAAGACGATTTTAATTTTTAACCTGAGTTTTACTCTAGTCTGTAAAATTATCTGAAGTCAGGGGAATCACCTAAGGAATAAAATAGCATAATTGGCTATAATACTGTTACAGATTAAGAAAACTTTTCAAGACATTTATCTGGTACTCAGAAAGTGTCATGGAAATTGCTGAATATTCCTTTAAGTATTTTGGTGAGAATAAAAATTATTACACATGTGACTAATTTATGTATTCAAGCATCTATTACATTACTAATTTATGTATTCAAGCATCTATTACATTAAATCAATCTATGCAAAAAAAAAAAAAAAAAAAAAAAAAAAAAAGCCAGTTTAAAGGCTTCAGAATATCAAGGTGCTACAAATTGCCTTTAATACTTGCTAAGATTTTAAGTATTTTGAGGTTCCTGAATTCCTGGATGCACAGAAATATTTTACTCTAACAACAGCTAGAGCCATTATGGTAGGATATCCAGTGAACTCCATTTTACAGGATAATTATTAGTTAGTAGAATATTTTAGTACTCCACCACTAGCATACCAAAGCCCTAGAAATTTCTAAATGTGAAGGAGTAAGTCTCCGATTATGTGTTCTACTAAAGGAAAGTTATCAACTGAAATTTTCTCACAAATTCTCTTCATTGGAGGAATTTGAGGGATAAATCCAAGGGAGAGATAATCTCAATGTTTCTATTATTAGCTAAATATTTCTTTAGATTCTTTTGCACTATTTACTAATGCTGTATTTTTCTGGGAATTCATATTTCGGACAGATGATTTTCCATAGCTTTTTATATGCCTCTAAAAACCTAGTTTCTTCCTTTTTTCCTTATCTGTTACTTGCATAAAAATCCCATGTGTTTAGGAGTCAAAATTTTACTTGGGTGAGTACAAGATTGCTGATGAAACCCTCAGGGAATTTAGGACCATCATGGATCTCCTGTACTCTCTACCAATCTGTTCTAAGCACAAGGTATACCTGACTTCTAGAAACATATTAAAAAGTCCTACCACAACAACATATTTCATTGAACAAGGTTTTCTTTATTTGAAGGAGCTCAGGAGAACAACTAAAGCTACAGAGGTCCATCATGTTGCTCAGTGTACTGCTGTGATGGTCTAGGCTATTCAGCATGGGAAAAATAAGAGCAGTGAAATCCAAAGCTACCTGTTGGGCTGAAACATCCTCTAATTGATCACTTTGTCCAGCAGAAGAGCTGCCTGGAGGCTTTTCATGTGAATTCTGAGACTAGAAATTTTAACTCAGCTATTCTCTTCTGTGTTTGTATAACATGAAGGATTGTGTCCTTGATTTAACAAGGGGAACCTCCTTGAATCTGTCCTCTGAAAAATGAAATAAAACTAAAATAGTCACAGTATATATGGTATTAGAAATCTTCCAATATGACTCCTCCACTTTCCCAGTTCTCATCTTTTTTCCTCTCTTGTACTGCTAAAATTGATCACTGAGGTGGAACTGAATGGGAATGAGGAACCTTAGAAAGGATCCCAGTCATCTTGTCAACCAGAAAATCCCATATCTTCACCTTATCCCACTGAGCAGTGTGGGAAGCAGGGGGGCAGCAGCTGCTCTGGCTTCTGGAGCTTTAGAGAAGACTGCAGGGCTGACCTGTCTTTGAAAATTGTTGCCTGGGATTTCTGTGGGTTTTGGAGGTCAGCCCACAGTTGTGGGACAGACCAGGGCCAAACCCCAACCAAGGCTTGAAGTGGCATCTCTGTGCCCCAAGGAGAGGGCAGCTTAAGGTAGGGCCGGTCCCATAACCCTTGTGGGTACACTCTGTGCCCTGATGTCTTTCTCCTCTGTCAGGTGGGGAATATCCCATCCACATTTCAGTCCCCATCCTCCACTCCCTGTCTTCCAGCCTCTCTGTCTATATTTGCTGAATTCAGCACTTTCAGGATCTTTGTGTGAGACTATTTTCTGTACATGCTAGCAAATAAACATATGGAGCAGCCCAACAAGCCCATGCTCTTGCTGATTTCACTGCCTGCTGGGCAGTATAATGAACTACCAAATAAACTGTTTGCCAGCAATATTTTGAGATTAATGCTTAAAAAAATTAAGCTTAAGTACAGAAATGAAGGAGTTGAAAACTGGACTAAACATATTCCATACTTCTCAGACAAGATGTATTTTATTCCTGCTATGTCTTGACAAGTATCTTCCCACCAGGACTGCAGTTTGCAATGTAGAAATTAATCAGATGTTCAAGATAATTAAAAACACATTTCTAAGTGCTGTTGGGAAAGAGAGATGTGGAATGAAGGAACAAGTTCTTAAATGGACTTACAGACAATGATTTTACAGTTCAGTTCCCCTGAGCATCCCCATTAAAATGAATCTTAAAGTTACTTTCAATCTCTTTGCAGATTTACAGTATCAGCAAAACAATTATGGACACTTTTCTCAAATGTAATGCACATTAAAAGATTGGGGATTTGGGGTTTTTTCTTTGTTTCATTTTTTCTTTTCCTTCCCTATGTAGCAGCATTTAAGACAGGTGAGTGAAAAAGAATTATTCACAAGGAAAAGCATAGAGGAAAATCAAAGTGTTTCATGACAATGTATTGAATATCTAGACACACACATGCACAGTGGAAAGTAATTTTCAAGAGGAATATTGCAACTACTAACCTAACAGCAAGCCTAAGTCAAAAGACTGCAGAAATGCATCAGTGACCTGAAACCTGTGAGCCTGTGAAAAGTCCAAGAGACCTTTGATAAGATAAAGATGACTACTCCTTCACATTTGCGCAAGTTATGGAAGTGGTGAATCCACTTTGGGATTTGCCTGAGAACTTCATCCCATCCACCCAAAAGATAAGAGGCATTTCTATTGCTTTCTTTTTCTCATGTTTTCCCAGTGGAACAAGCTGTTGGAAATGTTAAGATTTGTTTCCAAAAACCTTCCAAAGACTCATTTGACTATTTTAGGAAGAAATGCAACCCTTGATATTTTTTCACTGAGAAGGTGATGCCTTTTTAGTGCTCTGAAATCAGAATGTATGCCTTTGTGATTAGCCTAAGAGAGGAAAAAGAAGTGATCTTTCAAACTCAGAGGAGCAAATTATGCTTTCAGTAACATTATGCAATTTTTGTCATGTTACATATTTATTGAAAAGATTACTTATTTGTCTGCTTGGGTATTTTATTATTATTATTGCTATTATTTATTTTATTTTTAGAATATCTTGCTCTTTTCAAGGCTCATTGTCCCTTCTGGCAGTGGAACTACATAACACTGAATATGTGTGACACCACACTAATTTCCATAGCGAAGGATTAGGCTATTACAAATATGGGATTAGGCCCACTTGAAGGATCAAAGCAAAAAGAGAAGTAGGATGTGAGGACTTTTTTTCTTTTTTTTTTTGCCAAGCAAACAAATATCCAGGATAACAGAGTAAAAAGAAAGCAACTGCCCAAGTGAATTTTTATAATTTAACTTGAACTCCTGATCCTGAACTAAGAATATTGGATTTTATCTGATATATTTTTTACCAGTAGAAAAACTCTGCGTTGTTTGTTTTCTTTTGTTTTCCACTGCAGCAGCATTATTCATACAGAAACCAATACAGAATCTGAAACAATATCCTGAGGCCATTTTCATACAATTTAGCATCTTGTATTCATGTGCATCATCGAACAGCTACACTTCCCATTCACGTTGCTAAGTTATTGCAGTACATTTGTGGTTGATTTTTCCATTGATGCTAGAGCAGAGTATAATTAGCAGTGAATAACTTATTCCATGAATTCAACCTCATTTTCCTTTTTGAAATGTCCACAAATAGATAAAAACATACCTCTTATTCCATTTCACTGTGGAATAAAGAAAAGCTTTCTGTTTTAAATGATGTAGGTTTGTATCATGCTGCAATTATTCCATAATTTAATTTGGATATTAGACTGGTATTTGATGATATAATTTTTCCCCCTAATTTCCGTAAGTTTTTAATCAGTTATTTGAAAAATGTTACAATTTCAAGTGAGAGATTAATCTGATACAAAGCCAGTATAAATTTCTTGAATATAAGAGCTGCTCTGGGATGCCAAAAAAGAGAAAACTGAAGCAACATGATATGTGTAGAGACATTCTAGACAAATCAGAAAACTATAACAGAAATGAAATGCTCTGAGCCTAATAAAACCTACATTATTTTACTTAAGGAAATTTTTTTTATATACATCCTCTCTATCTTCCTTAAAAGAGACTATGATTTCCTTCTTAAAGGAAATGCTGGTTCAGTAATCTTTGTCTCTTGACAAAGACAAATAGCTCTAATTGGTTCAGAAAAGGTAGGAAGAGAAACATGATTTTCACTTTTTTTTTTCACATTACTTTCCTTTGTTAAGATGCACCAAATACTATCTTTTTTGTTGTCCAAGCAATCACCCATTTTGCTTCCACCCTTGAACATGATAAATTAATCTAGATGCAATAATATCTCATTTCATAGTAAATTTCCATAGCAGGTCTGAAAATGTATGTATTGAAATTTAAGTGTATTCTTCCTGATCTACCTCCATATGTAAGTACTGAATTCCTTGAAGATTAATAAAAATGTCTGTCACACACTCAGAAAAGCAAATATAATGATTAATCCCTTTTAACTATCTTTCAAGTTTTTGTCCATCTGGAAGCACTACCAAGAATATTTAGATACTCTGATAGCTGGTGGATATTAGGATGAGGAAGGCTTCTCTCATCCACAGCAGAGTGAACAAAAGAAGTGTTTATCCTGACCTGTAGCTATGCGTCATTCTGTGATCTGTGATTCTATCTGCATCAGTCCCTTATAAATGACCATGCATGTGTGGGAAATCATGTTTGAAAATAGTGATGATGTGATATGAACCAGACAGCATCCACTTTAGAGTTTAGAGCATGTATTACAGTCAACAATTAGCTCAGATAAAAACAAAGTGAATGAACAGCAAACACAATTTGCTTTTTGCCCAGACTGAACCCCATTCCCTAAAATGACTAAAATATTTCCCCATTTACCTAAAACTTTGATAAATGAAAGTCGCCTTTGAATTAACTTTGCAAATCAGGCATCTATACCATGAGTAAATTAAAAGTATATGGTACCAATGCATGACTGAACCACCAGCAAATCTAATTGCATATGGAACTTGAAGAACCCACTAGAGAGTCCTTCATTGAAAATAATTATGTTCACTTTAGTCTGTGCACTCTAGGTAGCAGAGTCTGGAGAGCTTAAAAGAAAAAAAAAAAAAAAAAAAAAAAAAAAAAAAGAAGAAATGAAAGCAAGAAAGAGTGAGTGAGAGCATTTTCTTGCCAGCATATTTATCCAAGCTCACAGCTCAAGATTAATCCACAAGGGCATAGAGGCAGAAGATTAACGAACTAAAGACAGACTTCATTCCTTGCTGAATTTTATTTTTACTTTGAAGCTATTTGAAGGAATACATCCATAATATTGCATTCTGTCAAACACAAGACATTGTTCAGGAAACAGATGTCCAATACATTTGTATCATCTGTGTAGTGGCACACACGTACAATTGCACAACGGAAGCTATATTCTCACAGAGGCTGCAGAGGAATTTATCATATGTGAGTAAGACATCAAAAAAACCCCAGACCATTTGCCTTGTTTTCAAGCAGCACTAGAATTAAGGCTATATTTACACCGGGGAGGGCACAGAAATTTTGATGGAATACAGCATTCACAAGGGGTTCTGAAGCAGCAGGATAAATTCCTCGCTTAAATTTGAAAGATTCAGGCATTATACAAATCATGGAAGTCTAAATATGCACTACAGAGTAAGAACATAAAATTTAAATTGCAGAAATAATTAAAGTTTGGTCTTAAAATATATAATAACAGAATATTGGTAGTCGAAGGGACTCATGAGGATCATCAAGTACAATGCTTGAGTGAATGGCCCATAGAGGGATTGAACCCAAAATCCTGGAGTATTTAGCAGCAGGCTCTAAACAACTGAGTTAATCTTTAAGAGGTCAAGTGGTAGGAATGTGCTACAAAGACGCCCATACATCCTTACACTGCACACCAAAAATTTAGCTGAATAAAATTAAATATAGGTGTGCACATATAGACAACTAAAGGTTTAAAGTAGAACACAATAAATCAAAAAATTTGCTACAAACCAGGAATTATTTGCTTAGCTCTAATAATGCTCTGATTTCTCAGTTCCTTTTGGTTTTGTGTTACGGTTCTATGGCTAAAAGTACAAAACACTCCAAAACCAAAACACCCACCTCTTTTCATTTGAAATAAAAGTAAAATTATAGTATAGAGAAAGCATCTCATCTACATTGCAAAAGAAGAGTATGAAATGGACTCTGAAATGAACTGTCTTAAGAGAAATGATGGGAGAGGAAAATTGCCATAAATAATGCAATAACTTGAACTTGTCAGAGACAGAATAATTTTCTGCTCATTCATGAAATCAAAAATACCAAAAGGAAAACATTGATTCTGGTAATAGAAAATGCATGAGAAAGATAAGACCCAGATGACTTGAAGGACTATATAGATTAAGGTAACTTGCACATGTTTGATCACAGAAAAAGATTTCTGGAAAATGAACATATACAAGAACATCAGAATGTAGGTCTTCAGTCCATGCTGGACCAGACCTCTACCCTGCACTGCTTTTCAAAATTCATCACAGCAAGACTACTGCTATGTGCAATGTATTATTCTTGTCCTCATACAGTTATTCTGGGGCAGTTTATATTTAGTTCAACAATGTCCTAGAAAATCAAGAGATTTTGGAAGTGGAACAGTTTAGTACAGACCTTCTCAACATGACATATAAGTGGCCTCCTCCTTGACTACTCTCTCATTTAAACTGTGTCATGCAAAAGCAAGGAGAATTTGTGATTTTAATCTGGAAAAGAGATTCAGGGATGAATGAAACATTAAGATATTTTATATGTTAGCTTCTTCAGTGAAACTGCAAAATTTATCCAAGGTGCAAGACACATAGGTGAAGTTAGGATCTACTTCAAGAAGTGATAAAAATTTCTGCTAAGTCAGTGGAAAAAGTATTTCACATTATGCAGTGCAAATCCCTCTCTGACAGAACAGTGATAAGCAATTGCTTATGAGCACCAAATATCCAAGTATTAATTGTTGTGCATATAAACTTCATATGAAAAACACACAAATTGGGTATTAGAACAGCAGTTTGCTGTGTGGGGTTGTTTCTTTTTTTTTAGTTTTTTTTTTTAATATGGATAATCTTTTAAGAAATGAAGTACTGTATTCAAGACATTTATTGCTTTTGGAGGAGTAAACATACAAGAAGGCTATCCTCTCTTTCTGCCCCAGATGTTGTAGAAGAGAACTAAGGAAACCCTTGTGCTGCTTTGGGCTAGCATAGAGTTAATTTCTCCAGCATAGCTGGTATGAGGCTGTGTTTTGGAATTATGCTGAAAACCGTGTTGATATTTCAGGGAATATTTTTGTTACTGCTGAGCAGTGCTTGCACATTGTCAAAGCCTTTTCTGCTTCTCACACCACTCCGCCAGCAGGATGTTGGGGGTGCTCAAGAAATCGGGAGGAGACACAGTCAGGATAGCTGATCTCACACTGTATGATGTCATGCTCAGCATATAAAGCTGGAGGAAGAAGGAAGGGGTGGTGTTTTGTCTCCCCAAGCAATTTACTTGCTTCGTTTTGCTCTTTGCTTTCATGCTCAGCTTTTGCTTTCCCTATCTCAATTCATGACCTTTTCTCACTTTTACTCTTCTTGTTCTCTTCTCCATCCCACCAGGGGAGAGTGAATGAGTGGATGTGCGTGGCTGAGTGGCAGTTAAGGTTAAAACATCACAGCTCCTTAGACAAAAAGCATTTACTACTATTATCTGGAAAAATACCCACAAAAATTGAAGTTATGCCCATTCTAAGCACTGCAAACCCTTCTAATTCAGTGGAAAACGGAAGCCAAATGATGGTGATATATGTGGACAGATAAGTGTTGGTCTCCACATCAAATATTCTTTTCAGTCCTTGGAACGGCACTCTCAGGGCATGTTCTATATATGATAGTCCCTGCATCAGGAACAGGAGGACAAATAATGCTTATCTAGGCCTTGACAAGAATTTTAGTATCTAAAGTAAAAGTGAGAGCATAAAATTATTTCATTGTCCCACACAAACTGGGTATATAATACTATAAAATTAGCAGTATTTTTGTTTTGTCAGTATTTTTTCTTTGAACCATATCCACATATAAACGGCCTTTGTCATACAGAAGATTGGTATTTAGGACTTGGAATGTCTCTACAAATACATCTGGCTTCTACAGCACCACTTCATTTCATCTTTACAACTTCAGCATCTCATGCAATGTTTCCTAATAGCTGTAATAAATAATAAAGTTAGTCCGTGCAGGAAAGTGACAAAAGCACATTCTGCCAGGAAACAGAAAGCAACCTTTGCTTGTGTTATTCTTGACATACTCTGAGTACTTGACAGTTTTCTTGGCCATGTGCTTTACGGTTTTGTGACAATTCCTGATTTTCATGTCAGACTAGAGCAAAAACGCTATTTTTTTGCTTAGACCCAGCATAAGAAGTACTGTAGCAAGAAGAACAAAAAAAGTATCAACAAAACATGGTTCTGGGAGTTAAGATATGACTGACAGATTCAACAGGAGTCAAAATTGTTCCTTACCTAAACATGTAAGATGTAAATTCTGCATTAAGCAGTAGATATTTTGTTTCTAATTTCAGGCTTTGCATAACCTTTAAGATGTGATAGGATTTTCTTTTCGTTGTTATTTTATTTTTTCTTTTAATGTCTTTTTTTTGTTTTGAAAGTAGATGAGTGCACTGGCATTTAGCTCTAAGGTTGTGCAAATTCTACCCAGTTAACTAGAAGTAAATACTTCGGTATTTTTATAGAAGCGTGAAAATATGCAAATCCCTTGGGCACTGCAAAGACAGAAAGGTTCTAACCCACTTAAAAAAAAAAAATCTGTGTATGTGATGGGCACACACATAAACTGGGTAAACTTTGATGTCAAACTGTAGACAGAATTGCCTGCAGATATGACATCCATTCTCCAAGTTATTTTCTCAGTTAGAGAGCTTAGAGTTTTTTAGAAGGTTGCTCCATACATGGCCAAAATCTTAGACATGTTTTAGGTATCATCACCCAGGCAAGATGTTATGTCTGTGAATTCAGTTCAAGGACATCTTCAAAATATTCTTCTAACCTACTCTGTCTATTATTCTTAGGTTTCTTAAATAATTTTTAGCCTCTTCCTGCCACTTCCTGCCACTCTGTCAATTCATTCACAATTTTTTAGAAGACTGTTAAACAAACTTGCTTGTCAGTAATCACATTCTTCTGATTTCTCTTTCGCTGGTAGTGATAAATGGGCAGTGTTGTTCTTCCCAAAACACATGTGAATTAGATGAAGAATGACAGGAAAAAACAGAAGTAAAGTTAATTAAACAAACAAAAAGATAATGTACCCAGTGAAAGAGGAAATCAAAAAACTAAAAAAGAACCCCCAAAAAACTCTGCTTAGTAAAGAACGCTGACAAAAAGTGTTTTATTTCCTAATTCTGTATTACATGCAGTGCTGTTTCAGAAGAGAAACTTTCCAAAGTGAGGTGCTAGTAAAAAATTAGTGTGTTACAGAATTTAGCAGTATTTTTCAGGGAAGTTCCTTGCATATGTGATGATGCCATGCCCATTACAAAATAAGGACTGATTTAAATTATTGCACATACTATATCTTGAAATCTCACTAAGGTTTTCATTAAGGTTCAATTTCAGGAAAATAAACAGCTTATAATTGCATTTTCATACATAATTATCAAATTGTCATTACAGAAAATGACTGTCAACCAACAATTACAAAAGAAATCTTTGAAAATGAGAATATCGTACTTTTAAAATAAAAGGTAGGGATCAGAGTTTCAGAGGGGTCTGTGCATTTAATACAGCTGAGAAAATGTTTTGGAAAGAAATTTTCTAAAAGAGTCAAACAAGAGATGTTATTAATTAAGAGAAAGTTGTGTTTAAAAAATAAGACTATTCAGAGGACACGTATGTGAAAACTAATGTCAACTAAGCCTATCATTCTTTTAAAAGCTACAGAAGCCACATGATACTCTAATATTAAATAGAGCTTTGAACCTGAAAAATTAACCAGATGAATCAGCACTGATGCTTTGGAAACATATCTGTCGAATGTTCTGGAAATACCAGAGAACTAATGGATGAGATTTGAGTGTGTTGTCACAAGAAATAGCACATATCCCTGAATTCTAAGAGGTGAGACTTCACTGACCTCATACTTGAGCTCCACATTCAAATGATTTGCTCTTTATTATTCACAAGTGTTTTTAATTGGGACTTTTATAAATTAGGGACAATCGTGCAAGATTCTGAATACTACTGAGTGATTCTGAGAATCTTGAATTTTAAGTGCAATTGAAGAAAAACATCAACTTTCAGTATCTCTTTTGAAACTAAAACCACATTTTAATCATTTAGATTTCTGTAGCCATGGTCAGAAACTGGTATACATGGTTTATACACTGTGCTTGTGCTCACTCAGCTCAGAGGAAAGCCACAGCTGAGTGGCTTGATTTCCTTCATTTAACAATAACTACTAAAGACAACTAGAGCGTAGCATGCTGCAATATCAACTTGCACCTACCTGAATAGGCACAGCATTTTCATTCACTCTCAGTGCTGTATCTGGCAACCTTTAGAGTGTTCAATGTACATTCCAGTCCAGGGAATACAATAAAATCATGAGATTAAATCTGACAAGTGAGCAATTTTTTCAAGGAAAAAATATCTGCAGACAAAAATTGTGTTCAGAAAATTATCATGAAGACAGTTGCAAGTATCTTCTTCATAAACAGTAAGACCCTGAATAACTGAATTTTATAATAGTTGCAGAAAAATGTCCATCTTTTATATATTATATGTTTGTACTCTTAATAGCACTATATAGAATAGGACTGATTGCACCTGTCAGTCTTAAATAGTACCAAAACACTATACAGTATTTCTTCTTTAAATTATTTTAAACTTTTTGTTTTGTATCGAAAACACTTTTAAGTCTTTTCCAAACACTCTAAGAGAAACAAACATATGTGACTGCTACTAGGATAGTTTCATGACTCTAAATAAAATAAAATACATGAAGTACCTGTTCAGAGATAGAAACATAAAAAAAATCCAACCTGAAATTGATCTGTATGGGCTAATTATTTTAAATTTTTCAATTTTGAATTACTATGATAAAATTTATTTCATGAGGCATAAACATCTTTATGTATTGCTTGTGTTATGCTGCATATAGAAATAATTTTCAACATTTGACTAATATGTTTTTTACTATTAACATAAGGCTTCAATATTAATCTATGTAAGTAATATTGACTAGAAACTTTTTGGGAAAGTAATGAAAGTAATGGAGCATAAGCAATGGAAAGCAGATATTTGTTTCCAGGAAGAAAGTAGTAATCACTAGCTATTGATCATAGGCATAGTTGATTATAGGCATACGAAAGTTGATTATCACCTAGTAATTAATAAATTCTGTTTTATAAAAGTGCAATCAGAGAAAGAAGGCTTCTCTAACACGACAGTTGAAGAATTTAAAAAGACAATAAAAATGTATAATTTTTGGAACAATCAATACAGCAGAACAGCGATTTTTGGGTAATAAACTTCTGAACTAATTCCTTAAATTGAACTATGATGGATTAGAGTCTAGAAAAAAGATGATTCATAATAAATTCGCAATGAATCCACACACAGAGAATAAGTGACATTTCTGATACCAGCAATTTTTGATAATGTTCCAGTCAGGGATAAAATTTGATGCAGTAACTTTAAACACCTGCCCTATGCCCAAGACATTGAATATTAGTCTATTAAAAGACTAAAAATTCGAACTAAACTTGAAAGAAGTATAACACTAAATGAAAAATTGTTTCGGGGTCTTTGATACATATTATATAGATTCAAACTATAAAAAATATCTGTTATCTGGAGAAACACTTTCTACCAAGGCCTGTAGTAACATGACAAGAGATGACTTTTAAGTGTAGAGGGTAGATTGAGATTGGATACAAGGGAGACATTTTTTATGATAAGCATGGTGAGGCATTAGAGCAAGCTGTCCAGAGAAATTCTGGATGCCTCATTCCCGGAAGTGTTCAAGGACACGTTGAATGAGGCTTTGAGCAATCTGGTCTAGTAAAAGATCTTCCTGCCCAAAGCAGGGTATTTGGAATAAGCGATCTTCAAAGATTCTTTTGCACCCAAACTATTATGTGGTTCTACCTTTCTACAAATTTTTTTACTGTCACTTTATATTTCTGTGATTTCTTCTCTAATGTGCTCCTGAAAGTCTTCATAACAACATTTAACTAAGATACACACTGTAGATCTAAACACATTAAAGATCATGAAGAACTTTACTTTGAGGAGAGTGGGGCCTTATCTGTACACTATGCAGTATTTCTATTGAAACCACACTTTATCTAAACTTTTACAGAAAGAGATCAAAGGATGCAAGCTATGTAAACAGATTACAATTTTCTGCTTTTGGATATAGGATTGTTTTAGCAGGACTATGGTACAGCCTGACCCTCTATTTGAAAAGGACTTTGGATAAATTTGATTTAAATTAAAAGCAAACAAACAAAACCAAAACAGAAAAGGATGAAAGTTCAAGGGCAAGGCATAGCTATGTTTCTATCTGGAATAATTTAACAATCACTAGCAGGCTTGCTGCAACAGATAGATTTTTTCCAACTTTATTCTAAAGCTTTCAACACTTGCCCATCTCCCACACTCAATTGCTTTCTATGAGATAACAGAGGATGTCTCTGAGAGTACTTCTTGATTTAATTTTGTCCTGTTGGGCAACAACAGACCAGCCACAGTGCACCCCTGGTGGATTTGTATGAGCTAGGGGATATAGCAATATTCTATTGGATTTTTTGCTATCATAGGCAGGATGCCAGACACAATAGGGAGAATTAATTATTAACAGCACTGCTGTCTTTCTAATGTAGCTTCAAGGCACGATTTTGTTTGCTCTCACTGATGGTGATCATTTCTCAACTGTTCCGTGTATAATGAACTGCATGTGCCTTTCAGATTTCAGGCCTTAATCTAGCAGGTTATCTGCTGTAGCCACAAATCCTGTCATTCCTGCAGTATCCAGGCACTGGACTATGTGCTTTAAACTACAGACTTTTCCAGTGTTACCATAATATGTACAGGATTTTAGTAAAGAGCATGTTCAGGCAGATCCATGGGACACTGGACAAATATGTGAAGGAAGCCCATTGGGGGACTTTATCTTCATATATTCCAAATAACCAGCTATATTCTATATGCAAACTAATGGAGAGAAGTACAAATGCATTGCATAGACTCACTTGCAGGTGACAACTGCCATTGCTTCAAGAAGGTGACAGTTTTCTTTCAAGTTTAAAAAGTGCCTCAAAACTTAAACTATTTTGAAGTCCAAGAGCATATCTGAGCAACCTTTTATTTTAATCTGAAAATTGACATTTCTAGTGTCTTCAAACTTCACTATTGTAGCACTTTTTTTCCCAGCATCAACTTACTATAACATACAAACAATTAAAAACTCACAAATATGTACGATGATATTTATGTATTGAGGAATGCATCATAATGTCGATATTGCTCTCCTAAATCACACCACAAGTAGGTTGAGGAAAATTAAGTGTGAAAATGAAGAAAAAGATTATAAAAAAATATTTACAAAATTACCATAAAACCAGCAAACAATGACATTTTTCACTAAAAAAACCCTGAACCAGTGAAAAATTACATTATAGATATTTGTTTTCTTAGTACTTATATAGCATCAAAATGATTAATGTGAAGGTAAAAAAGCAGCAAGTAATTGCTTTTTAAGTGTCTAAGGAAGGGTTTTCACTGTTCCTTATAGGGATAAGCATACATTCAAGAACAAACTGAGAGTTGTGTAAGTAATTTCTTCTCAGAAGCAATTAAAATTTCAAAATAAGAACATTTCAAAGGATGCTCCCTTAAAAAATTGCATTAGAAAATACATTTTCATTTTAGAAATATATTTTATTTGAGAATTTAAATAGGTTAAAATTTGATTTTGCTCTTAAAATTATTTATTGCTTTATTTATTTTATATATCCTTCAAACATAATTATTCAAATAATACATTTTTTTTAAAAGAAAGCAATGTTGATGCATGAGTTAGAACACTGTGAAACAAAATTCAACCAAAATTTCATGAAAAATTCCCAGAGATAGTGAAACAACATGACATTAATCAATTCATATTTTTAAGGGGGAAATTATTAGAGGCCAAAAATGCTTCTCATCTTCTCTCGAGACCCTTATGAGACTGTTTCAAAGATTAACCTGTTTCATTAGATTAATAATAATATTTAAATGTTTTCAAAGGAATTCTGGGGGCACATCTTCACAGGAGAAACACAAAGAGGATATATTTTTCATGTACCATTTCTCAATCCTTCCTTCTGTTTAATAGGGTAATGAGATACATATTTGGATCCTAGATTCAAAGCCTGTATTTGAAATGTGCTTTTATGAACTCTGTATTCTTACTTAAAGTTAACAGCAGAGAAGTTCAAATGTGGCACTTAGTACTAACTACATTAATTTTTTTGTAATATTGAATTAAATTCTCGCCCTTATTTATCAGGAATTTTAATCACCACATTTGCTTACTTATTTAGAATACAACTGAAAATGATTCTGGACGTTAATTTGTAAACTAACACTTGAAATCATGCTTTTATGCATTTTGGTATATAGGATGAGTGAAGTATATAACCAAATTAGGCATTTAAAGTTTTTTGAAAGACACTATAAATTTAATAAGGTGCCACAATGGACTATGTAGCCTTCCCTATTCAGAAGAAGATAAGGTGTAAAGCTTTCGATCTTTTCAATGACTGACAATACCTAAAGTAAAAAGATTAAAAGAGAGAACAAGAGAAAAGTTACACTAGTAATATTTATTTGTCAAGTCACTATGCTCCCTTCACTCAAGGTATGATTTGAAGTCTTGATATCTTGTCCTTTGCATAGTTTCTGCTATATAAAACGGAGTGCTGTGGCATGTAACTGCAACTCTCTAAAAATTCAGGCAGAATGCATTGCATATATTTATCAGATTACCAAGGATGCAGCTTACAGCTGAGATAAGGAAAACAAAGTCGAAAATTTTGTTTAGCTTAGGAGACTTTTCACAAGTATTTAGCTTCTCTTTTGTAGGTTGCTTTATGTAAACAGCATCTGAAATCGTTATATCTTTGGGAGGATTGCATTTTTTAAAAATTTTTAAAAATGTTTTAATTCTGGAAACAGCAGTATTGAAGCAATCTGTCATGAAATGCTAGCTTAAGTGTAGGTAGAACTGAAGTGTGGAGTTCAACTCTAGCTTGATGACAGAATTGTTCCTGCCTCATAAAAAGTTTGACAGAAAGGAACTTATCCAGGGCACCTAAACTGAACTTCTGGAGAGGATTCCCAATGTCTATTGCAATATCTGCTTCTCACCAAATGCAATAGATAATGTATATATCATCTATGTAAATTAATTTTTCATCTTGCAATTCTTTCCTTTCCTCCTTTCTTTGTAATCTGTTTTAAACCGCTAAGGACAAATGATGATATTCAGCAACATATAAACTTCTGGGAGATGTCAGATTAATTTTTTTCAAATATAATTGGCATTTCTGCAAAAATGTTCTATTTTGCCAAACAGGAACAATACATACCAAAGATATTTTGCAGCAGTACTCCAAAGACTGATGGTATTTTTAGAGCACAGTGGAGCTTTTTAAGACAAGTGCTATCAAAAGCCCTGGTATTTGCTGACCAAAAGCAATGAATTGCCTTATTTTCACTTACATGTTTGTTGAACAAGCTTTGAGCATTACCATGTGTTTTATACTTGAATCACTTGTCTATTCATTTCTTTTCATGGAACAAGCCCCAGAGAGAAATAGGAAAAAAAAAAAAAAAGATAAATGCATGAGCAATACTATCTGTTCTCAAACGTCCAGAGAAAAAGAAATGAAAATCATAATTATTCATTGTTTTAAATAATATCCTTTAATGTCTAACATTTATTTTCAATGTTAGAATCCAATTACATGTAATAATAAAGACCTTTACAGTACAGTATCTTTCAGCACAGGGGGCTTATGTAGCTAGTTTCCATCCATTATTTGTTCATATCAAATTTGTTTAGTACAATAGTATAATTATGCAGAAATATAGCAGAATAGAAAACAGCTCTGTTTTGTCAAAAATGTATACAAATACAGCATGATAGAGGAGAGCAAAATGATGATATTAAAAAAGAAAGACGAAAGCATTTAACCAAAAAAAAATCCCTTTATCTGCAAGAGAGTACCATTGAAACAGGAGTAAAACAGCTGAGTAACTCAGTTATTTATGACCTTGTTAAAGATGATCAGTATGAGCACCTGAAATAAATGTCAATAAGATCCAAAATACCCCCAAGGGATGCCAGGACTAAGACAAGTGACAAGCTAGCATGTGTCTGTCCTACAAAACTGATGTTGCTGTAGCTACTGCTAGAGATAATATCATCCAAGACACACAAGCTTTTCTCAAACAACAAATAAAGATGAGTTTGCAGAGAAAAAAAATGTAATGACATTGCTTTTTATGCTTTAAAGTGGGAAAATAATAATATGTGTAAGGTCACAGACAAAAGAACAAACTTACTTTATTCCTATCAGAAGGAAAGAAAGCCAAACAGGTAAAGAAGTTAGACTACTGAAACCTGAATTTCTATTCTATAACTGAGGGTATAAAGCAAGAAGAATTACATATGGTATGGATCCAAGTGGATAGAAAATTCTGAGAGCTGCAAGAAAATGGGTTAATAATTATGAGCAAGAAGAAACTTAATTAGCTACAGACCAAGCAACAAAGAATTATAGACTTATCTCCATTTTAGCCTCTATGTGCCAAATTATAAAGCACTTGGGCTATTAAAAGAAATACTGTTGGCTTTCTGACATTTTTTTCCATGTGTTCCAAAAATAATATAGTTTTGTGGTTGAGTGTTGCAGTAATATCTCAAAACCAAGCAAGAAAAATAGTACTATCAACTACAGAATAATTGATTGGTATCTTAGTTAATTATGACCATCTATCAAATAAAGTATTTCAGCCCTTACGTATTTTCATATCTACAGTTCAGAAGGATACTAAACTGTGTATATTTGATTACAGAATATAAAATCCCCTGCATTCAAACTTAGGTTATTTTAACAAAATCCTTTTGCTTGTAAAATGTCATCTGGGAGAAGGGCTTAAATCAACCATTGCTAACTGAATAATGCCAACCCTCATTGAGAAAAGGGTTCAAGAATTTTTATTGTGTAAAATACACACATTCACACATATATATATGAGCCATACCATACATACATACATATATACACACACACCCCACCCTATATAAATACAATATCATCTATCTGTATTAGAATTGATGTTTGGAAGCTCAAAATAGGATAAATTTATGTTTAGATGCTTGTTTCCCACAACTTAGATTTTCTGATGTTCTAGTGTTTGTGTCTAGCCCTGAAATATCAGGAAAATTAGGTCTTCTGAGAAGATAAAATTAGTACAATCCTATGAGTCCTTAGAGGTCTTACTGCCACTGCAATTTGCTTTGCATAGGTTTACAAACTACAAAATAAATTTAGGGTGAAATGCAAATGCTAATACTTTTTTCTCTTTATAACTCTACTGCTTTTTGATTTATTGATTAGCTTTACTGGCAAGTACACTACCTGAAAATCTCTAAAGGGAAATCCATTTATTTTTAATGTTCTCCCTTTAAAAAAAAATGTTCACACAGTTTGTTGGGATCGTAAAGACAGAAAACTAGGCTCACTTTATTTTTTTATTTTCCAACACAACATGCTTCAGTGAGTGCTATGTCATACAAAAGGAAAGATAATTTCTGCATTGTGCTAGACCCCTTGTACTTGAAGCAGATAAGTATGTACTAAGGAACAGACGATTAAGGAGGTAATAGGTTATTAAGTAACAGCTTAGTAATAAATATTTTTTAAATAATTTTTCTCATAATCCAGTTGTCATTAATACTCTGTTAGCAGAGAGTTTCTAGGGAAGAAAATCATCAGTTTTAGTGAATTTATAACTCTATACTCACCCACTGTTCCCTGCCATCACTTTATCATCTTATCTCTTTATATCAATTACCAATGTTCTCCTCCTGAAAACAAAGAAACAAACAAAAATATTAATACAAAAAAACTAGAAAAGGTGAAAGCTATAGTGATCTTTGTCCCCGGAACTATATGTCTGCAAATGTGCAATTATACCTGCAAGGGTTTCTCCCAGTTTGGTTTATCATGGTGGTTGCTGGCTTTCTAGGCCCACTTCAGTCCCAGGAAGAATTTCTAACTGCTTAATGGATATTTCCACAGGTTATTACCCTTCCCTGAACTCGTGCAGAAATTCTGATGTAGGGAAGAAATTATTTATATTTAAATTTTACAAAATATCTCAATTGTCTATAAACAACCGAGAGGCCTCAGACATAACCCTGTCAAAACTTAGGTACTTGTAGGCACAATTTTACCTTGTGCTCTGCTTTGTATTCATAAGTGATAAAGGAGTACAATTGACACATGATGCTGCAAGTGGAGGACTGCATGGGTATCAATCTTAAAAAATTAATTAAAGGACTAAGAGTACACAGTCTCAGTTTAGTTCTAATGTGGCACAGGTTAAGAAAAGTAGACTTTAACTTCCCTGGCTGGTGAAAGTAGTTTGAGACAGAGAGGTTATGATACATACATAGTCCTGCTTATACTGGACTTGAAAGCATTGGGAAGAACTTCCACCCATGATCATGTGTTCAATGTTTATTTTCTGTACTCAGTATATTTAAAAAATACCACTATAAAATTTTACATGTAAATTTTTGGTGCCTTGTAATTTGAAATAATATTCCAGTATTCAAG
The DNA here is from genome assembly GCF_009819655.1 of Sylvia atricapilla. Classification (NCBI taxonomy): domain Eukaryota; kingdom Metazoa; phylum Chordata; class Aves; order Passeriformes; family Sylviidae; genus Sylvia; species Sylvia atricapilla. The sequence continues at coordinate 62,559,145 of NC_089142.1, forward strand.
GGGAGGGTGCAAGCATATATATACATGCATATTCTTAATAACTGTTTTCACTTATTCACATAGTACATTTTGCTGTTTTATATAGTGTCAACTTGAGCAAAATAGTTTGAACAAAGGAAGAAATAAGTAAAACTTCTCTTTGAAAGCTTATTTGAATAAAAACTTTGAAATAATTTTCCCTTTATTGTGTCCCAGCCCTTTATAGATGTAAAGGAGTTGAAGATTGAAACAAAGACTATAGGTTTTAAAGATTTTTAAAAAATTTTAACCTGTATGACTTCCATATCTTTTCCCCTTCACCACTGGATTTTGAATCAAGCTTGCTTAAATGTCTAAGGAACTGTTTGAGCCCTTCAGAAAATCTACTATCATAGTTCTCTTTGAATTCTCAAAATTATTCTGTTTCAACATACAATGATCTAAATTAAATAATCTAAGTATTCCTCCTCACAGTCTGTGAAGTCTTGCAAAGGTTGCAAACTCAAAGGTTGCAACAACTCTGCAGTTGTTGAGACTTTTCAATATTCAACTTGGGTAATTGCAGTTTAAAGCACACTTCCAAAATGTGTAGAGGAAAATGTGACTCCTGCAGATCTTGCCCAGAACAGTAAATCTCCCAGCAGCCAAACTGAAAGCCAGTTTTAATTCAATAGCATGATATCTTAATGACAGATTTTTTCCTGTATGCAGTTCGAGGTTTTTGCCATCAGTTAGGTCAGTGCCCTTATTCCAAAAAACTTAGTTACAAAAGTGATTTTAATAGTGACTATATATCCCTTGGTAACAAGCCCAAAACCCCTGATTTTTCATAGAATTTCTAATAGAGTTTCTTTCAGGAGAGAGACAAAGGTTGGAAATTTTAGGACAGCAGAAAAAAAAGAGCATTGGATTTAGAATAGGAACCTGTTTTCAGACTATAACACTTGGAACTAAAGTTTAGAGCTGTCTCAAGCATTCCAGCTAGAATTTCTATTTTATTTGGAAACAAAAATGCCCTCTTCTTGTTTATAGTGCACACACAAACATTTCTATGTTACAAATATTTGAATCAAATAGCATGTGAGTTACAGGAATATGAGCCATTTATCACACAGTATAAATCTGGAGTTTAGAGTCAGTTATTTGGGAAGACAAAATAGAGTCAACACTGTAAAGCCAGCAGTCAGTAGGTTATTGTGAAGCATGCACCATCATATTGATATTCTGAAATGGATACTAAATAATCACATGCAGAGATACATTAAGTAGTTTTGGAAATACTAGATATATTTAAACTAGCAGGCTTATGCCTATTGAAACAGAGATTTCATTAAAGAAAAGCACCTTAAATGAAACACTGTGCAAGATGTGGAATTTAAAAGCAGCATGGGAACAGAAAATTAAGAAACAGAAAATTAAGTTCTGTTCTATTCTATTCTATTCTATTCTATTCTATTCTATTCTGTTCTGTTCTGTTCTGTTCTGTTCTGTTCATTCTTTTACTTTCTAGTCTAGCCTAGTTTAGTAGTCTATTCCATTCTATTCTATTCTAAATATATGTCAGACAAAAAAGCCCAGAGGTTTCATATACCCTGCACAATAAAAGGCTTTAAACAGTAAGCAGATTCTTTTTTTGCTCTGATTAAATTTGGAAGAAGACACCACAATTATAACACCTCCTATTTGAGAGATAAAGTCTTTCTAACTATAGGCATTACCCAGTTTGCACAGGATATAAGTAACAGGTGTTTTGAGTCAAGAAAATGACTGTGGCTCAATTTACTCTGGTATCTTGACAAAGAATAATGGGACTTTATTCAATTCACTAAGTATTATTTACTGTAGGAGGAACTACAGCTGAAAAGAAGGAATCAAAGACTTTAAGACAGTGATCATCTTAATCTTTCTTTAGTGCAAAGAGAATACTAATCTTATGTGAATGTGTGGGGGAAATATGCATTAAGAAGTCACTCTGTAGAGAGGTTAAAGCAATTGCAAAATATTGGTTCCAGGAACTGCTCAGAATATTGTGCAAGAAATCCTCTACTCTATGCTGGTAAATCCAGTGGTGGGAGTATGACAGCTTGGGGATTTTTTTTTTTTAATGGAAAGAAGGCTTTTTTGCTAGGAAACTGCTCTAACCACAAAGAGAAAGAGTCACTGTGAAAATATGAACTTGGTTCTGCTACATGACTAGTTTCATGATGGAGATAGTTTCTCTTAAAACCCTGCTTGCTGAAATAAGGAGATTATAGTAATATCTCAGCTTTGATTTAAAATATGAGTATATATTGATCTTTCCTACCTACAAGGGAAAGAAAAAATATTTCCTACAATATTCAAGTTTAAAATAAGAATGGAGGCTTACCATTTACTATTTCAAACCTCAATAATTTAAAAATCATACTCCTGGCTTCAGGAGGTCCCAACTCAGGGTTGGGCAGCATTAGGAAGTGGTATGTAAGCTGTGTGCTTACACTCATGATAAACATCAGGAAGACATTTCAGCATGTTAAAATGTAGGTCAGATTGGAACAGTGATACAGGGACACCTTGACTGGGAAACAAAATATTCCTGTCTATCAACAGTGAAGAAGATGGTAACTTCACTCACACACACACGATCTAGCAAATGACTTCAGTGTTCCATTTAATAATTCTTTTTCAAAGGGGAAGGAGCATCAGATTTCAAACACCAGGCAAGGGAAGAAATGGACCATTAAACTTCCAGGCAGAATTATGAAGTCAGGGTTTTATTACACCAAGAAATCCTAGAAGGATATACTTTAGGACATGTCAATGTAAACATGGAAATACAAACACATTGTGAAACAGCTTATTGACACAGGTGAAGTGGAGCACAAATTTATACAGCCTTCTGCCCTGATCTACCTCTGCTACAGGAGTTTGAAGCAGTATTGTGTTAAACAATAGAAGTTCCTTCTGTGTGCTAAAGGGAATGGCTGATATGTGGAAAAGGAACAATATTCTGTATCTTGGTCTTACCATGCCCTGATTTTTAATAGAGAATGCAAACATGGTTGATGAACTGTGCAGAGAGAAGTTAGAATCATTAGCAAAATGTAGAAATGTGCTGAATGTGATTCAGCTGAGATCTTGTCTCAATCTTGACCTATGCAATGTTCCATAAATAATCTATATGATAGAACACAGGCGGAATTTTTTGATATTAAATCAGCATGAAAATTGAAAGGATTTGATTAGATGCATCTATTTGTGGCTAATAAGACAAATGTCCTGGAAAAACAAACAAACAAGCAAACAAAGAAGAGAAATAAAAACCAGAAAAATGGGGACAAGTGCAAAGCATTTGAGCATAAAGAAATTGAGAAAGAAATAAAGACTGTTTAAGTATAGAATGAGCAACTCAAATCTAATCATAACAGAAGAGTCAATAAATGTGCCAATCTTACAAAAGTATTTGTGGCAAGAATTAAGGCTGCATGACGTGACAGAGTTATTTTAGTTCTTTGTAATTCTGTTTTCTGCAGCACTGGCAATACCCCAGCAAGTGTATTGCAAACAGATTAGAACATTACACCTCTGGAAAAAGTAAGATCCCTTAAAGAGCTTCCAGAGAAGAGCAGTGAGAATGATTTGAGGTCTCTAATAGCTTTGTTCTAGAATGAGAGAACAGGAGACTCTGAACAGTGTAGTCTGAACAAGGGCACAGAGGACAGGAAGACACAAAAACAGGTTTTAAAATGTAAAAGGCTGTAAAATACAACTGCACCCCCCTATCTGATTTGCATGTCTCCACCTGAATGACACAGAAAGAATTGGTCCTGCCATTGTTTATATAGCCCCAATCCCTAGAGTTATGTTTTTTCAAGACAATTTTTTTCTCCCAAGGTACGCTCCTAGTATTGAGTTGGTCAGAAATGAAAGTGATTAAATTGGCAAGCATGCATTCATATGGAATTTGGAATAAAAAAGGAAATAAGAAAACTTTTAACATGGTTTAAAAATTTTAAAACTTTATTTTTTTAGAGATAAAAAAAACATAAAACCCTTCTCAAAGTTTGCTGAGAATGATTAATAGCTTTGGTGTCTCAAAAACTCAGCTTTACGATTATTTTTCCTCTGAAAACCACCTTAATAATGGTTTATATTATATGATTCAATGATGACTGAAATACACAATCTAATATATAATGAATAAAAATTTACATATAGATATTTACACAATTTTGCCCCATGCTTTCTGTACCCTAAAGTGAAATGATAAGGGGATTCATTTCTATTCTACTTCTCTATATCAGAGTAATTTGAAGAGGAAACGACATAGCACTCATAGATATCTGAAAGACCAAAATATTTATAAGTATCTTTCATCACTATACCATAAATAACTTATCAGACTATTCTGTGAGGTAGTTTTTAAATGTTCAAATATTTTAAAATATTAATCATATGCATTACATAATTAAAGTAATTAATTCCTATCCAGTAAAAAAAATGGAGAAAATCTGTTTCTTTCTACATTATCCCCTTAAGAAATATGAAAAGTGGTCTTTGACTCATGGTTTCTTTTTGCATTGATTTGGATTAAGAGCATTTAATGATTGAAAGCTAGAAGGAGATTTAAACTTAGCAATAACACATTCTATTGTTTCTGCCACTGTTGTGGTTTAGGAGAGATATTCACCAATTTAGTCCTCCCACCCATACCATGCTGGCACCCTTCCCTTCCCTTCCCTTCCCTTCCCTTCCCTTCCCTTCCCTTCCCTTCCCTTCCCTTCCCTTCCCTTCCCTTCCCTTCCCTTCCCTTCCCTTCCCTTCCCTTCCCTTCCCTTCCCTTCCCTTCCCTTCCCTTCCCTTCCCTTCCCTTCCCTTCCCTTCCCTTCCCTTCCCTTCCCTTCCCTTCCCTTCCCTTCCCTTCCCTTCCCTTCCCTTCCCTTCCCCTCCCCCACCTCCCCTCCTCTCTTCTGCCTTGGGGTGCATGGTGAGGAGAGTTGGAGGAACAAATGGCAAAGATCACGGGTTGAGATAAAAACAATTTACTGGAAACAGTAAGGAGATTAGAAAATGAAAAGTTACAGCAACAATACTAATGAGAAAAAAATGTGCAAAGAGAGGGTGATTTTAATTCAAAAGGTTCACTAAGCCCAGGATCATGGAAGACCAATGGTGGATGGACCCTCCACCTGTCATGTTTTTCCACCACTGGAAAAGAGTGTCCTCTCTTCCCATAAGCAACAGTGAATCTCTTCCCCCCTTCCTGGCAATGATGTAAGATGGTACCAAATAACATTAAGATTTTGGCCCTGCTCTAGGAATCAAGGCTCCACCCCCTCATGGCTACTGAAAAATTTAACTCTGTCCTTGACCAAGACCAGGACAGACATATGATACCAGCTTGAACCACTTCCTTATATTCTCCAAAATGATTCAAGGAATAATTTATAACTCTAGAGACATTGCAAATGGGAAAAAATCCTTAGTGAAGAAGAAATTATTGAGTTACATCAAATACTGAGAGTTTCCCTTTTTTTTCCACCCTAAATGTTAAGTATACTCCATAAAAGCTTTAGTGAGCTTTTTGAGTGAGCTAGCCAGAGATTAGGCACTTTATGAATCCCACTGGATTTTTAATATGTATATGTCATGCTGGCAGGTGATATCAAGAATTAGACAGCAATGGAAGAGAAATGCAGGGAATTCTTTATCCATTTCTGGCTCATAGTTACTCAGGTGACTGAGAATTCTGTGAGTTCTCTGGCAGTCAAGGACAGACCTCTCCAAATACAGCATTGTAACTCTCTGAGTCTCACCAGCCAATCTAACCCAGGTGTCATGACAAGTATGTGCAAACATTCCATGATTGAACATGGAAAAAGAAACTCTAGCCCACGGTTTCTCTAACCCAGCTAAAATATTTGATTGAACCTCTTTGCTTGAGTTTAAAGGCTGAAGTGCTGGGGAGGGGAATTAAATGGCTAATGCCAAGATGTTCTCATTTCTTGTATAACTACCTTGCTAGCTCAAGGTAGTTGAGATGCTTACCTGACACTCACAGAATGGTATTATTTCAAGGACAGGGCAAGACTTCTCAGTTAATATAATAAATCTGTGCCTTTAATATTCGAAGTAAGTTGTCTATTTTAAACCAGAGATAATGACAGAGACTAATTTTCGCATATAATCATTTCAGGGATTCGGATTAGTTTACGGCCAGTATATGGTGCAAATATATGATAAATAATGATAGTACAAGTTAGAAGATCATGATTTGGGACTTATTTAATAAATGTAGTTGGTTTGTTGTTTTGTGGGTTTGTTTTTTGGTGTTTTTTTTTTTTTTTTTTTTTTTTTTGTGTATTTAAATACCTGCCCATAAGCCAAATTGAAAAGAAACAAATGCAGCTACTACTATCTTCATGTGTGCATTGGCAACTTGGCTAAATATAGACTTGTGTTCATTTTCTTTACCTCATATCCATACTGGGAAATGCCTATGGTCTTTTTTAATAGCTACAACTGAAAATCTGTTCTATCATTTGCAGGTTTTATTTTATGCATTTTATTTATTCAACAACGTATTTAAAATTCAAACTACTCATCTAAGAATGATTTTTAAGATTTTAATTATTGTATGCTAGTGCAATTAAGGTAATTGATTCATTGAATGTTCAGATAAGCCAAGTGCCTTAACAAAAGAGGATCCATTTTAAAGGAAACAGAGTTTGAGACAGTGAATATAAAAGAATGTAACAGTATTATCAGGATGCTATGAAATGTATATTTTTATATTAGTAAATTTTGGACCTTGATAAAGAATTTTTCATCTCTATTTCCTCTTAATGAAATATCTATTGAATGCTGATTGCATTTGTCTCTCTATATAGATAAGCATGTACAAAAGAATGGATAAAAATAAGAAAATCATATATATACCAAAATATTATAAGGGAAACAAGTTCTCTCTCACAGGAACTCAGACAGCCACTGTGGTGCTTCCTGACAGAGTAAAGCAGCAGGAGACAGCTAATGAGGCAAGTCATCTGTTATCATTGCAGTGCTTAGCCTGATTTAGTTATCTGAATCAAAATGACAGATTCAGGAGGAAGGCTCCTGGGAACCGGACTGAAAATGTTGTGTTGATGTTACCATGCATTGATCAATCTAGTGGAGTGCCTCTTCGTCTCCATGCCAACAATGAATAGAAATAAAATGCAGGGGTTAAAGGGCATGCTTTTGGAAAACTGATATTGAGGGAGATGTTTTCTTTATAAACAAGTTTTGTTAAATGCTCAAATAAGCTTCATGCCTGGGACAAGTCATGGCTCTTCAAAATATGGGAGGCTTTATAATGTAATTTCAGCTTGTCAGGAACAATTTTCCTCCTTCCTTTTAAGATTACTTAGAAGTTTAGCTTCAGAAGCTACACTCTATGTCACTGGTTGCTTATTAACTTTACTGTAACATAGAGAGAAAGAGACTTTAAGTGTTTCAATACCAGCAAAATGCCAATCGGTAGTTTTTTTTAAAGTGGGGTCATATTGTTACAGAATATTCATTTTATTAGATGGGGAAACTTAATCTGCATAGCATTAAATATTTTCAGAAAATATGTCATTTAGAAGACAAAAAGTAGTTGCTGTCTGCAAAATGAAGAAGCAAGTGGTGACTAATCTTGATGAGGAGTTAAAGGTAGAGCTAGAGTTTTCCGAATGAGAGTTCTGGACTAGGCTTTCTTGCAAAATGAGCAAATGATATTTTAAAAATAAATCAAAGGAAAAAACAGTCTTGGAAAAGAAGATCAAGTCCATAGAATCAGAGAATCATGGAATATACTGACCTTGAAAGGGCTCATCAGAATCACCGGTCCAGCTCCCGGCCCTGAGGAAGACAGTCCAAAAATCTCACCATGAAAGTGCAGAGCAGAGCAGGGCAATCCCCCCTCTAGCTTGGCTGGCAATGCTGTGCCTGATGCCCCCAGGACAGGGCTGGCCCTTGTGGCTGCCAGGGCACTGCTGGCTCATGTTAAACTTGTCATTGACCAGGACCCCCAGGTCCCTTTCCATAGCACTGCTCTCCAGCCTCTTGTTCCCCAGTCTATAAACACAATATGGATTGCCCCATCCCAGGTGCAGAATCCAGCACTTGCCCTTGTTAAACTTCATATGGCTGGTGATTGTCCATCACTGTAATTTCTAAAGGTTTCTCTGCAGGGCCTCTCTGCCCTGGAGGGACCTGACAGCTCCTCCCAATTTAGCATTGTCAACAAGCTTGCTTAGTCATTAATGTCCAAGTCATTAATGTCTAAGTCATTAATGATGATGTTAAAGGGAACTGGGCTGAGGATTGAGCCTTGTGGAAGCCCGCTGGTGAGAGGTGGCCAGCCTGATGTCGCCCCATTTACTGCAACCCTTTGCCCAACCCATGAGCCTGGCATTTTCCCCTTTCCCTCTTCCAAGTTAGTTTAACGCTCTGTCAAGGGAGCCCCAATAGCTACTGTGTTTGAATTCCTTCTACCCCCTTGAGAAAGATGCATCCTATCATGTTTCAGCAGACTAGCTGTTGAATAGATCATTCCATGGCCAAAAACCCCAAAATATTTCTAGTTACACCAGCCTCAGAGTCACACATTGACCTGTGGATCTATTCCTATCAATATTACTGCTTGTTACCAGAATGATTCAGGAGATCACTATCTGTGCTCCAGATCTTTCAACCAATCATCCTGCGTTCCTGAAGTCTCTTTTGATTACTTGTGGACTTCTCTTTGCTATTTTGTCACTGCCATCTTGAACAAACAGTGATGAACTATAGTCCTTACTAGTGTGAGGAGTTTCCCTGTAATGTCCCTGAGGGAGGAAAGTGTTAAAAGCTGAAGAATGGAGACAAAAATGGTAGATTCACTGAAGTGACTTTGTGGCTGGGAATGCTGAGGTCTGGAAAATAACAGTGTGGGAGACCCCATATTATTATGCCTTCTGCTGTTTATCCTCTGCTTGCTTTGATAAGTGATAATCCCTGTGTAGAGGTAACAGGTGTTCACAGAAACTCGGAGGCGCTCTCACAGACATGCCTGAGTGCCTTGTTTTGGGAAAAAGAACAAAGCTCAGAGATCCTAAAGAGCACAGGGGAGATCACAATATGGTTGTATATTATATATGTGCAGACCTTCAGTAAACTGCAGCAAACAGCAGCTGCACAGCTCTGTGAGGATGGACTGAGCTTAACAGAGCCTGTGTTCTGGCTTGTGTTTCTGCCTGAGTGTTTCTTCAGGATCCTCCAGTTAACGATGTAATGAAATTAATTTACTCTTTGCATTTTAGCTGTAGTTTTGTGGTTATTCTGCCTGTCTGCCTGCAGTAACTCACATAGTCCCTTACCTGAGCCCCTGAGAGACAGCAGACTTCTCTGTGACCTGAGTCCAGTCTGCATATTGGACTCTTCATTCCCTTTAGAAGGGAGTCGCCTTTTAGAACTACTCATTTCCTCTTAGGAGGGAGGTAATGGTATGGGATACATAGGTGGTGTTACTGGTATATGCAGTGACACTTTTAGCTTTCATCTTCAGCAGAACCTGGCCTAATTAACTTGCAGGGTTCTGGATCCACCCACTTCTCAGCTGCAGCTAATGTAACTCCTAAGAGCCTTGAGACTGTAGCATCTCTGAAAATAACCAGTCTTGCTTGTTCCCTCAAATACTACATCACTTCCTCCTGTAGCTCCTTCACGAGGAGACACAGGTCTTCAGCCACAGATCACTTTCTGCAAAAGAACTGTTTGCACCAGCCTGGTAGAGTTGCACAAGGCAATCCTCATAACCTGTGTCCTGGAGCATTTCTGAGTGGGAAACTGAAGTTTTTATTTTGGGTGGGGCAAAGACAGTGTCTTTTGTAGACTCAAAGGGATTCTGATCTCCAGAGGAATCCTCATTCCCATTTTCCAGCCATTCAACAGGCAGATGGTGCTGAAATCAGAACCTGGAAATTCCAGTATCCCAAACAATAAGAAGTCACAAACACGGAAGACAATATGGTAATTTTCCTATTTATATTTGAAACTAGAATTTAAAATAATGCCAACAACGCCTATGAAACTTAAACAACTACAGCCAAAAGGCACAGACTGTGGACTTAAGAGACAGTAATTAAAACAGTGTTGAACACTTCTGAATAAGGATACAGAGAGAAAGGAGTTTGGAGGTGTTAAGAATAAGACTCTTGATGCAAATTTAGAATCATTACATTGTTCACATGGAAAAGACTTTTAAAATCATCAAGTTCAACCATAAACCCAGCACTGACAAATCCACCACAAAACCATGTCTCAAAGTGCTACAACTACCCATCTTTTGAATAACTCCTGGGACACTTCCCACTGCATGAAAACTCTTTTGGTGAAGACATTTTTCCTAAAAATGAATATAAACCTCTTCTAGCACAGCTTGAAGCTTTTTTCTGTCACTTGTTCCCTGGAAGACCCTCACCTACCTAGAGCCTCCTTTCAGGCAGTTGTAGAGAGCAATAAGGCCTCCCGTGAACCTGTTTCTCCTGATTAATCAATTGCAGCTTCCTCAGCTGCTCCTCATCTGACTTGTGCTCTAGACCCTTCCCCAGCTCTGTTGCCCTTCTCTGGACTTGCTCCAGCCTCTCAATGTCTTTCTTGTAGTGAAGGGCCCAAAACTGGACACAAGACTCAAGGTGTGGCTTCACCAGTGATGTATACAAGGGGGACAATCACTGCCCTGGTCCTGCTGGCCACAATATTTGTGATGCAGGTCAGGATGCTATAGAACTGTGTAATATTTTGTGCCTCTCTTCATCATCTCATTCATAGTAGTCCTATTCGTCATCTTGTCTTTGAAATCTAGACCCCAAACTGCCTCAGCTTTTCATAGTAAGCTACCCTGATCAATCTAATATACTTCATCTACCTCACAGTATAGAAATTCACTGCTTTGTATGAAGCTTGTAACTATTCCCATGTGACAGCAAATTAATACAGACTAATCTAAAAAAAAAAAAAAAAATCAACTGAAAAATATGTAAATATGTGCAGAAAGAGAGAAAGAGGTTATGCTCACCTGCTTTGTCATACTTGTTTTTATGTTCTGCTCATAACTCAACTGCAGATCCAGTGCAGAACTTGCAGCAATCTAATTTTGGTGCATTTTCAGATATTACTTAACATATTTTAAGGTCCTGCTTCTTTTATTGTGGAGCGATATTATGATGCTGTCTTGAGTTATGTAACCAAATAAAAATATTTATTCTATTCCATCTGTTGAAACCCGGATGGGGAGGTCCTTTTTCTTTATCTGCTGTAACTCCAGGAAGGAGGGGGTGGCTGCCTTTCCCATAACAAGCCAGCTGTTAAAACTGGGTGGGGCATTGTTTCTTGTCTTTTTCTACCCTTCTGGAGGATATCTTCTGTTAATGGGCCCTTAAAGCTCACCAATGACAGGACACATTACATCATCCCACTGTGAGGTGCTCTACTCAAGGAGGAGGAGCCAAACCATTTCCAGCTAGATAAAAAGGAGCCACAAGTGTCACCAGACATCCAGTGCTCTGATGGGACTCCCAAAAGAAAGACTGGACCCATCTCTGCTTCAAAAAGGACCACATCTGCCACTCCAGGAGGGCTTACTTTTGGACTGTTTCCAACATCCTGACCAACCAGGTGACAGGTTGTATTTCTGACTCTGTCAGGGTTTTCTAGGATTTCTTGTTGTTTGTTTGTGTCTTCTTCTGTACTACAACACTTGTATTTTTAATATCTCTACCTATTCTCAAAATCTTTGCCTGACAGCCTTTTAATTGCTACTTTATAATAATTTGGAAAGCAGGGGCAGCAGAGCGGGGGGACACTTACATTCTCCATTTCAAGAGAGACTCCAATCTTCCCTGGCAAATACCTGTCTATCTAAAGCAAGACAGATTCTGAAAAATACAGGACTTTTACAAATATGTAGCAATTAGACAATATAAATTTGTTTAGAAAAATACTTTTTTTAATATATCCACACACTCCTCATTTTTCCTAGGAGCACATTGTGAATTTCCAACAGTTCTGCCATTTGAGTGTTCTGTCACAAATATGGAAAAACATTCTTTGCTGAAGCACCTCTATGACAGAAAAAGAGCTGGATCTCTGTGGATCTGCGTGCTCCTGCCAAAATTCATTATGCATAGTGCTCCAAGGGAAGTCCTTCTACAAGCAGTGTTTGCATAAATGGAAAAAACAAAAGCTAAGACATCATAGAAATACAAAAATTTGGATTGTGAAATTGTAACCATGTTACAAAAGTTCAAAGTTGTGATCAAAGCTTAGAGATTGGAAGATACTTTTCTTTTTGTAAAAAGGATTTTATCCTAATTTGCTTGAATCCCCTTGTACTCAATAGGTGGGGGTGCTGAGTTGTTTTGGGGTGCTTTTAGGCAAAATCCCTCATTGGATAAAATAAATATGTAATAGAGGAGTGCTATTTCTGGAGTGGATTTATCTGCCTTTCTAGCATTACTTGTGTTATTGCTGCCATTAGTAATGCAGTGTGCAGACACTGGCACAACTCAGTCTTGTGTGACCTGAATAAAACTAGTGTTTTAATAGTCTAACCACTGTAAATGTCATGGATGGGATGGAGACCTGTCAAACAGGCAATTTATTACCAGAAGGAATATGAGTGAAAATATATTCCATAATCTTATAGGGCTGTAGAAATTGTTATATTTTAGGGTTTTGAATTGAACAGCAAATGAGACACAGAGAGCAAATTATTTTTGTCTGTCACCATTAGTTGCAGATACACTGGGCAATGAATGTGGAAACACAGCTTAATAAAATATTTCACAATATTTTACACCAATGCTATAGTAGAGGAATGGGAGGAATGATTGACTGGCTCAAAGAAACCAGGTGAAAAGTGTGTGTAGGGGGGGTAGAGAGGTCTGTGTAGGTGGGACAGTGTTTAACAAATGCTGATGATGGTCTGTGTAATCCTTTTACACTATGATGGAACAGCACTATACCCATGACTAAGGGATTCTAAAAATATCATTAAGCAAACTCAGTAATAATGAGAATTTTATGTTAAATAGGCTGAGCACATAAAATTCAGAGTGGACACATATTGCATAAAGAAAGCAAAGATTAAATTCTGATGAAATGCAAGATTCAGGGTTGCACATGTCAGAAATATGGCCTAGTTTTTATAGTCTTTAATTTCTCTTTTTCATTAGTTTTCTTGCCATACTAATATTTTTTTCATATGAGTAATCACTTAAGTTGCTCAAATGCAGTGACCTAAAGTTGCTTAAGAAATAAGTCTAATGCCATTTTACAAAAACATTGCTAAAGGAAATGGTTTATTCAATGGTCCTTAAAACCAGTTAGTTAATTTGCTCATTCTGATGTCAAAGTGGAAGGATACCTTTTATTAATTGCATTCAAATTAGGAATCATTTACAAATGCTAGCTTCCTGTTGCATTTGAAAAGAAAAACCAGAACAGTTTGAGTATTATTGAAGGAGATGGCTTCTGCTGCAAATGTACCCTAGAGAGAAGCTGAATCTAAGATTAATTGAATCAGAGCCAACACTTTATTTTATTAATTCTGAAAATACTTAAGTACTCAGTTCTTATCTCCTTATTTAGGAAAAATATGTTAACTCTATCCCTTCCTCATTTAAAGGTATTTCCAGATTGTCTGCTAAATTGTTATCTTCTTCAACCAATCTTTGTTGCTGAATCAGAAGTTTGTTCATTATTCCAGCCATCTGCTATGCAAAGAGAATTTGATTCATGTTCCATGTTCATGTTAACTTTCTTATCTTTGAGAGAAGACTCACTTAAAATATTTCAGCTGACTTCAGCTGATTTCAGTATATACTAGTCAAATTCGGCTTAGGAAGTGTTGTTTTCATATTTGTCAGCACCGTATATTAAAAATGACCTGAAATCAATCAGATGCTTTCCTTCTAGGAATTTCCCTGTAATATTGATTGAATTTAAATATCTATACAGAGAAGCACGCTGAATTAACAACAGATGAAAAGTGTAAGGCATTTCTTCTTCTAAGAGACATACAAGTTTTTAGGATGGGAAATGGCAGGCAGTGTTGAATATGCATCACACACTCTCCTTGAAACTCGTGAGGAACTTCAGAAACACTCTGTAATGCTCTTACAGAGCAAACCACAAAGACATTTTCTTTTTTCTCTGTGGTTTGGTATAGTTCAGTTATGTCTGTGGAAGTGGAATGGAGGACAGGCTTTTAAATCACACTTATTTATATGACCCTTTATAATTTTCTTTGAATTCACTCTCGGTGTTGCTTCAGTATGGGTCCAGGTCTTTGGTTCAAGGTAGAGCTGGATATCAGACAAGTGGATAGAGAAGAAAATTTGGAGATTCTTTGAATTATTTTATTTTATTTCCATTAAAAAATCTGCAATAGGTTCAGTACTACCAAAGTATATCTCTGAATTTAATGCAACTTTAGCCAGAGATCTAACAAAAAAGGGCTGAAAAAACTTCAAAAATGTTATAATTTTATGTTGTATGCTTTCCATGCAACTAGTGCTTTTCCTTTCTTACTCAGAACTGTCAGAATTTATTCCATGAGAAATCTATGCCCTAAAATTCTTATTTTTGGCTAAAAAAGGGACATGACAATCAAAACAATCTGGATTTTTTTCTTTTGAGGATAATTTCTTTTTAGATTAATGCAATTTATGTTTTTTCAATGTGTTTTTTCTGGTTCCATCAGCAAGCTGAGAAAGCCATCTACTGTTTGCACAGTTCATGTTCACCTGTCATCCTTGGAACCAGGTTGTTTCTTTTGTCTGTATTAATACAGTGACAAAGATTCAACAGTGCAAAAATATTCACTGACTGCAATTTGTGTGACCTCTTAGTTTTCAAATTAAGTTGTCATTTATGCACATCTATAATTGAGAGTAATGTTTGTCCTGCAAATATTTATTACCATAATGTGAGAGAAGGCAAGAATGTATCTTGTCTCAGAAAGCAGTCCACACAAGCATAAACAGCAATTAAAAATAATAAAACTTTTTGTTTGTAAACAAAAAAATTAAAGGCTGAAATAATGAGAACTTAAACCAATTTAAAGTCATTTTGCACACTGTCTTTTCTGTACATCTTCACTTATTCCATTTAGCCGAAGGCAAAGAAGGGAAAGGGAATGAGTAAACAGCCTGAATCTGTTTTGTAAGAGATCATGTCAGTTGTTATTAACTGTTATATTATGTTTCATTGGGCTGGTTGAAGGCAAACAGAAGGTCAGAATATTTATTTTTTCTTATTTGGCTTTCTTATCTTTGATAGAGGATTAACTTAAAATATTTCAGCTGACTTCAGTATTTTTTAATGTATTTTATTAGAATCACCATTTTCAGCAATAGTTTTATAAAGTGGAAAGCTTTTGAGAGAAGCATATGGATGCAATACCTTTGGGGGATGGGGGAAGTGCTTATGTGGTGGTATAAAAATGTTATGCCTGTAAGGACGAATATGAAGAACACGAGCTTATTTTCACTTAACCCTATAAACAAAGGAAGATGGCTACAGATTGTATCAATAAATATTAGGAATATTACCCATTCCTAAATATTATAGTCAATTCGTAGACCTAAAAGAATTCACCTTTTTTTTTTTTTTTTCTCCTTTTGTTTTGCCTTTTTTTCCCAAATGAATGGAGCACAAGCTATCCAAGGTAAAGTTTAAGTAATGTCAAAGCCAATAAAAGAACCTGATTTGCCTGAAAACCAACTGTTTCCATCAGGCAATGTCTTTAACTTTTTCTGCAATCTTATTTCAACCATACTGACTAATGCAGCTTATCTGCTGGAATTTTTTTCAGTGACACAGTCTTGCACACTTTTTCCCTGTGCTGAAGATCAATATGAGATTTATTTATGTTACTGCACATAATAATTCTATAAACTGTTTCCAGTAGTTTCAGGAGTTCAGTGTATTCAGCCCTATGCACCAAGTCCCTTGCATAGATGGACATTTTGTCCCACAGAATTGCTGTACCCAACAGTGCTATTGCATTAAGTAAATGCTTCCCTTTGTTCATTCAGTGATGTCTGATATCATAGGCTCTGGCAACAGACATGATTTCCTGCAGCATTAATGGCACAAGCACAAAAGCTCAGCACTACATAGATTTGAAGCAACATTCAAGCCCTTCCCCACTGTCAAACGGCAAGATGCATGATAGCAACTTGATGTAGAGTATTCAATAAAGTAGAAGCTTTCACAACTCAGAATGATAGAGAAGCAAATGCCTCTGATAAAAGTATGGGCTGTGAAGCTATATGTTCCAACAAAAATGTTGAATTTGCCAACATACGGGAGAGACCCTTTGATCCCATGTTGCATTGAGAAAGGAAATATCAGTGCTTTACTCTTACCCATGTATGTGAAGGTTCTTCATTGCTGATTTGGTAAAGTGGCTGACTGGGTGAATCCATTATTTGAAGTAATTTTTTAAAAAAAGGCAGAACTTGCTTGTGGACACTTTTCTCAATTTCAGTAAAAAACAAAATCATAGCAATACTTTTAACAGGGTTCCTGTCAAATAAATAAAATGAAATGAATAGATCCTATAAATGAAATGTTACATCCAGAAAGCCATGCTCACTTGAAAGATACTATACAGAGGTCTCCAAATCATCACTTTTCAAGTGCTCGCAATATTTAAACTTCTTAAAGAAACTTCTCAGGTAATTGCTTTCAGAAAATCATCAATTGCTTGTAGTTTCTCACGCAGTAATATTTCAGATTATTATTATGATAGATGAATAAAGTAGGGCAGTCCATTATTAAATAGTGCATGAGTCATATTTTATGTACAGTAGACCAGGTACTGAGACTGTAGTTATTTTTAAAAGCTATTCAACACTGGGAAATCTGTGCCACATTTACTCATATTGTAAAACTCCCCCTGGGATTCCAAATTTCTTTCTAGAGTTTTAAAACCAGATCTTTAAGGTGTTATTAATTAATACCCCAGACCTGGGAACAAAGGAACAGAAAACCTCTAATATTTTGAGTCCATCTCTATTTTTCAAGTACTACCAGTCATAACTATGTGCTAGAGACTTTCACCCAGTACAAATGGTCAGTGAAAGGCAGAAGGGGATACATGAATTAATAAATTACTTATAATTATGTCGATTTTTCTTGAATTATCCCTCTGTAAAATTCATATATGAATGGCCCTTCAAAATGTTGGAAGCTGAACAGGTATTCCAGTGAGTTAAACCTGACAGCAAAGAGGTACAACACACTAGTAATGGCAACCAGATAGCAGAGGCTCTATGAAACACCATTTGAGTTGTAAGACATGTTTTATATGGTAGTAATAAGACAAATATATATATATGTATTTTTTTTCCCTTGGGAAAATAAGGAGCAAAATGTGCAAAATACAAAAGCTTGTTGTGAGTATTGATTCTCTGACCATGTGGAGCTTGTTCAGTAAAGCATTCAAGGGAGGAATCTGGAAGCTTTTATTCTGCAGGGATTTTTAAAATATTCAGGTCTGTTTTACTCCAGTTTGGACAAAGTGACAGACATTTTAATAGACAATAATGCACAAACATGGTTATTTGGAATATGGAAGTGTATGAATATTTTTTTGCATTTAAGATACTTTGCACTGGATGCAAAGCTTATTCATCATGCAAGATGGATCAGATTGTAAAAGAGGAAGGCTTTTTTAGAATTTATTTTCTGTGGAAGATGATATTGGGATGGAGAATTGGTCAAGAAAAGGGACAAGAAAAAGGGATGGCTCCATTTCTAAACTACATATCACCCTAAAAAATTATCCTTGTCTGATAAAGAATTTAGGCATTAATTTGAACCTCCTTTTGCTGGTAGTTAGTAACTGCGCATTCATCATATTCTGGGCTTGACCTGGGATCATGGGGTCTGGTCTGCAGAAGTGTTCAACTTTCATGGATCTCACACAAAAGTGCTTT
Source organism: Sylvia atricapilla (assembly GCF_009819655.1). Taxonomy (NCBI): domain Eukaryota; kingdom Metazoa; phylum Chordata; class Aves; order Passeriformes; family Sylviidae; genus Sylvia; species Sylvia atricapilla. The sequence goes on from NC_089142.1 coordinate 62,577,117, forward strand.
GAACTTTTAAAATGCTCTGTAATGCATGCTGGAAAATCAGATTCTATGCCCTCAACTTGGACTCTAAAAATCCATGAGTGCACTTGACCTCTTTGTCTCTTTCTAGTACCTATAAAATAGGGAATTACACCATCTCTTCATATCACTAGAGTGCTATGAAGATTAAATAATTTTTGTGAAGCACTCTGATATTGCTATTTAGGCATCATAGAGAAACCCATGAGAAAATTAATCATTCTGTCTTCAGGAGGACTATGCACTTCATAAATTCTAAGGCTACACATTTGACAATGAGAATAAAATTTACTGAACAGCTAATTTTCTAGCTTCTTTGTTCTTGTTCTTTCTTCAGTCATTCTGGTCCTTTTTTTCCCCACAACCTCTAAAGTATTTTTTCCCTACACTTGCCAGAGATTCCTGATGATAACAGCCTTCCTCTAGCCATCTAAAATTTATTCTTCTATTCCCTCCTTGATTTGCTGTTGAATTCTCCTGTTCCCCTACTGCCTTCCTAAAGCACATTCCAAAGTAAATAACAGAAAACTTCTGAATATGTATTGATTGATGCCTTATTATGCCTTCTGTGGAGAAGAAATAATAATTTTTAATGTGAGTATAACCTGGTACAATGAGTTCTGGTCCTGATCACAGCATTTTGATTATGCTGTAAAATTAAAATTAAATACTATTACTGTCATGGCTCATAATTTAGTATAGAAATCTTGTACCACATGCAGTTTGGTTTGAGTGTGATCTCATAGATTTCCTGGCATATGAGAATTAAGAGAGACAAAAAGGAGTGAGAACTGAGAATATTGTTGTACATTTTCATGTTTTCCAGTAAATTTAATAAATTCTGTTTTTAGCAAATGTCTAGAATATCAATCTGTATATTCTCTTTTTAATTTGCATAATTTGTTTTCTAATATATAGCACACAAAGTAGTTCAGGAACCATTTGCCTGTATTGTTCTTCTTTATAAATTCTCTACAACTACTTTCCTTGTCATTTTTATTGAGAAACAGTTCTTCAGCCCAAAATGCATCCTGAAATATCAATCTGACACACTAGCTTTGGTAAATGGCCTCTCTTAGATAGAAAACATTAGATACGTCACACTAAAATGGATTTTTAAACTTGTAGGGTCAGAAATACAGATTATGTAGCACCCAGAATTTAGCAGAGTTGGCAAAGTACATGAACAGAGAATCATGCTTATAAAAGCAGGTTTAGAATAGCTTTGGTGAGTTGTTTTTATATTTCCAAAGGAAGTAATTATTTTATAACACAGCTACAACTGTCTATCTTTCAACAACATGGATTTTAGTGTTTCAGAAATCTTCAGAAAAAATATATTAATGGGAAGATAAGAAAAGGAAGAAAGACCACCAGAAATTGAATTGATGATTTATGCACTTTTAACCTTGGGCAATTCAATTTCCCCTGATTTTAAAAGTGAAACTCTTTAATTAAAACATACTCTATTAGATTAGATGATTTGTAAAAATACTGATATAAATTCCTACACAAATGTTAAAAGCAAAAAAGCTTTTTAGCTGTGTCAAAACTTGGTATAAGAAAATCTATATGTATAATTTAGGGAATTGGATTTTAATATGATAGGAATATTCAGAAGACCAACAAATCAGATAGGTTTAAAATTTTAGGATGACACTGCTCTAGATTGATACTTGATAACAATGAACATGGTGTTGTCAATGACTACTTAAACGCTAACAATCATTAGTACTACATATGCAAAATACTGAGACCTTAACAATCTTAACCAAAACCAACTATGAGTGCAGTACCCTGGAAATGATATGGTTTTAGTTGGCACTGAGTGCTGTCCTTCATGTGACCAAGATTAGTCAGTCATAGTTTTTCCCAGGGGAAAAGAGATGCAGGGTGGACTCTCTTCTTTCCTCCCTATCTTTCCTTTCTCATTGCTCTGTCCAATTCCCTGAAAGAAATGAGATTATCACATCTGGTTTTGATAACTTATTTTTTAGGATCAGAACTCAGACTGACATAGCTTATTCTGCGAAATTCTTGTTCTAGCAGACACCCTTTCTGCCTGTTCCCTATCCTTAGCTCTGCTCTGGCATATTTTACTGCTTGTGCTTGTTTTTCTTCACCCTGCTTGTGCAACTGCTCAAGAGACCTCTCTTTATTATGGCTATTGCTTTAATATTTAAGCTTAGCTGTTTTACACAATGTTATTAGTCGTGTTACAGTGGTGCAAAATCCTTGGACATTTTAAAAGTCATGCTATTTTATGTTTTCATTTGTTTGGATTCAAAGCATGCAAATAATAATAATGTCTTCCCTAATGTCTTTCTGCTACAGGTCTGTTTGACCTCTGCTTTGTCTTTAGGAGTGGTAAATCTGTCTTTTGTCAAACCAGCTAGTCATTTTTTCATGTTTTGTCCACTAACTTTATTGTTTCTTCACAATTTAATGGCCAAAATGTAATATATTTAGGAAAACACCATCACATGATTTTTGGACCTTACTTATAGCTGGATTCCCATCAAATTGGTCTCCGGCCAATAATAATGCCACTGAAAACATGCAAGCCAGGGCCTACAGGAAACTCTTGGGCCAGAACTCATTCCCTTACTGTGATAATGAACTAGCTGTGTTCATAAACCTACAGTACTGATCTTAAACAAAGTTAGGTTTCTGGAAGGCCCTGCAGGAAGATTGTTTCAATGCCTCAGTCCTCTGAAAGCCTCAAATGTTTGGACTAAATATACCCTTTGATGATGTATACAGCTATGTTCTTATGCAGTAATAACTTTCCACTGCTTTTCTAGCTTTGCGTCATTTATCCTGATTTCTCAACTCTTTTTAACTCTCTGTGGCAGATGTTTCTTCTTTCCTGACCACATCCACACTGTAGATTGGGAAATACATTCTGCAGTGGTTCTCAGGAGAGCCATAAACTGTCGTGCTGTACAGGGCCTGGTGTCAGCAGCTGTGCTTGGGAGGTTCTGGGCATGGCAGAGCAGCCTCAGACCTGTCCTGCAGGTCCTGGGTCATCTTGAACAGTGGCATGGGCAGCTCCCAGTCCTCATTAGAATATCTCACCTAATGCATCTGAGAGGCTGAGCTGTGACGGGAAATTGCCATTAGAGTGATTTCTGCTGGAAAATGCCTTCTTATCAAAATCAATTTTTCCCCAGAAAAATTATATTATTTACTGTGAAGGTTACAAAAAACATTCAGCTGCTCATTTCTCAGTCTGTCTTGCACAGTAATCAGGAAGCATGTCTAAGGATGCCAAGAGAATTGTTCTGCCAATCCCTACATTGCATTTGTTCAGATACAAATTTCTTTTCCAGTAGGTGACTACTGAAATCTCTCTTAATCCTGACATGTTTAGAAGGACTTCTAACAATAAGCGACATTCTCCTGACTATACACATTCATTGAATTCAATCCCACTGTCCTTTTAAGCCAAGAGGTTTGGAATTAAATTGCTGCTCTTCCTGCTCCACCCTGCCGTGACTCAGCCTCCCCTCCCTGGAGTGAAAATGTTAAAAATTAAATCATTATCAGTGATTTCAATGATGGTTATGTGAGTTTAGTTAAAATGTGAATATGCATCCAAAAATAAGTGCACAGCATCATAATATGACAAGTGATTGAGTCTGCCAACTGAGTCAGAATTTTTATGGGGAAAAAAAAATCTTTTAGGATGGTTCTTCCTGCTTCCACACACATTAAAAATACTTTTAGGAAAAATCTGTCACTACATTATATTTCCTCCATTTTGACACATGACAGAATCTACACAGTATTTCTATTAATGAAAAAAGAAAATTAAAAAAAAAAAAAAAAAAAGAAGAAAAAAGTAGGAATTCTTGCAAGCAGAATAAACAGCTTAAATAGCTTAGTTAAGAGACAGTGATTTTTTGAACAAATAAGTAGGGATTTTTTAGTAATTGATTAAGTCAGTCACAGGAGCAGATTTGAAGACTGGTGGATTTTTTAGGTCTATTTTAACCTGGTAAATAAATTCTTCAGTGATTGTACCTACCCAAATGGAGCGTAAGTATTTAAAAAATCTGAAGGTACATTTTTTTCAATTCATGATTGAAATGGAGTTCCATTCCAATGGCTAGGAAAAGTTCTATTTATTTGAATTGCAATCTTCAAAGAATTTTGCTGTAAATTAGCTTAATTTCCAAACATAATTGTCCAAACAATATAACAAAAAATAGAATATTACCTTTTAAAAAATGTCAAATGTGTATTTCAATAACTGTAAAAAGTTATTGAAGTGCACATTTGACATTTTTCTATTTCTTTATGCAAAATGCATTTTTCAGAAATGACCATTTCTCAGTTGCAGTCTCAGTTTCAACAAATCCTTTCTTCCCAATATGAGAGGCTATATATTGATAGAAATCCCTTGGTCTTCTTTATTCTACAGTGATATTTGGAAGATAACTACTTCTCCTGCTCCCTGGTTCTTTGATCAGGGTAACTGGCAACTCATGTAAAACCATGTCTTATGCACCGTTTCAGAGTATTCCTGCTGCTATATGATGACCTTGGCTAGACTGTTCAAATAAATGCAAATTATCATCTAGGGTTTGGTTCTTCTATTGCAAAACAGGAGCAACTATAGTTCCTTGATGCCATATCTTTTTGTCCACCTAGCTAGGTGGTTACTTGGGGCAACACCTGGAATTTCCTTTGTGTTTCTCCTTTCTCATATCACAGCTAACTCACTACTACTGAATAATATAAATTATGGCTATCATTCCAAGGAAATAAAAACAGGAAAAAAAATTTACCTTGATATCACAAATAAATCTTTATCAAAATAAACAGGCAGGAGTTCAACTTCACTGTCATTACTCTTTTTTATTGAAAAAACATGTTAGGTATAGGGAAATGTTCTTCCTCAGTGGAGATATCATTACTTTCCTTGGCCATAAACAGGCTGCCACAGCAAACACTGCACATTTGTCTAACATTCTAAAGGATAATTTTGTCGATGGTGAAATACATCATTTTTCTCAGCAGCCTTGAGTGAAATGCATGCTTCAATTGATCAAAAATATTTTATTCTCTGGCTCTCTGAGCAACATAAACCAAAAGCAGGGACATAAAGTACACTCTTCTCCATTTTAAGGATTTTTTTTTTAATCTTATATAATAGACAAGGAAGTCATACCTACAGCTACATGCACCAATTTCCAGTGCCCTAAAAAGCAGAATAATAACTGAAAAACACAATGTCAATGACATTTTTTTTCTTTCATGTTCTCTGAGTTGCAGTATGAAATGGGGATTAATAAACGCAGCAGCTTCCCTGTAAGGAGTACTTTTTAGCTTTCTATAATGTGTAGCATGGCAAGCTGGAACATCAAGATTTCTTCAAAATCACTTAAGTGTTTGTCATCAAATAAAGGATTAATTCCTTCACAGTAAACTTGCACACAATGCATAGGTTCTAATTCTCTGAAAAGCATAATGATCCTAGGGCTTTGAAAGATGCCAAGCCTGACGTTTCAGGAGATTGAAAAACTGTACTTAGCCATAAAACATAGAGATCACACAGGGAACACAGAGCTCCAGTATGATTCTTTCCTTCTATTAAGTCACCTCTCCTTCACATGGCAAGTTCAACTTCCAAAGACTTGCCTTGGACATGGTCTCTTTATCCATGTCTGCATAAAATTCTGGCAACTAATACCTGTCATGGAAAAAGAGGTCTGATGAATAATATGAATCACTAGGATTTCCTAGCAAATGTGCATTGGTTATTTGGTTGTTTGGGTTTTTATTACCTTGATAAAGCTGTTGGAAAGATGGGTGATGAAAATACTTGGATGACTACCAGCGTCTACTCATCTCCAGTCAAATTTTGTATTTTTCTCCTTGGTATATTGATGACTTCTTTTTAACAGCTGCTTTCTTCCCACAGTCCTGTTCTGACATATCGTAAATTTAACTGTCCATTGCAATTTTGCTGTGGGTCTCCTTTTGCTCAATCTCCTTTCAGAGGAAATAAGTATGATGAATTGATAATAAATCCACTGGTGTAAGCAACACAGGAAAAGGAGTAGGATAACTCTTCCTATTCACAGCAGAAGAGTACAAGCTGTTGCTTTTCCGCTTCATCTTCTTTTTCAGACACAGGCCCAATCTCAGTGATCAAGCTCAACCACTTACTGAAGTGATATGCATGCTTTTACTGGCCATCAATTATCTAACCCTTTAGCTTTTATCTATTTTATTTTCTTCCATTTTCCCCCTTTTTTTCCTGCTCTTTGAATTCACTGAAATGACAAGTTAATTAAACATAGAAACATGTTTATACTGCAAGGGATCATCAGAAACCCCTCACCATTCCCTGTAGATTTCATGATATCCAGAGTTCCTTTGAAATTTCCAGTATGTAACAAATGTGGACTGATGAAAAATTGATCTATTTTGTGCAAATTCACTGTGTCTTTAACACCTGTATGTAAGCGGTGTAAAATACCTTTTGTAAATTGGAAAACCAAAACAAAACCCCAAAACAAAAAAACCAAACCAAAACAAAAAACCCAAAAACTTGAAACAGATACCACCTCAAGCCTGGAACATGACAATGAATACTTGAGATTCCACAGTCATGTCTTGTCCTGTATGAGTGATAAATGTAATGACTTCTTTCAGCTTGTCTAGATTTAGCAGTATGATACTTGAAATATGTGTACAATCTTCACAGAATCTTTCAGGTAACAAATTCCCCTCTAACTCATTTTAGCAAGTATTTCTATCCCTTAAATATGAGATTCTCTCTAGTCCTGAAGAACTGCTTGCACTGAAGCTCCAACTGCCTCGTCACCATGCCAGACCACTGAGCCCTGTGTGTGGCTGATGAAGTATTTCAATCTGCTTTAAGATTAAGCTCTTTTTTCTATGACACAACACCTACTGTATGTTGACTGTAAAGGGCGATTAACTAATTTTCAATTTGTTTGTGGACAGACTCCCATTTATAAAATAAACAGGCAAATCACTTCAAATAGAGACAACACTCACAGCTAAGTGGTATATTTCTTCAGCTGATACCCAATGACCTTTCAAGATGAAAGGATAATAGTCGACACAGAAAAGGAAGAAAAAAGCCCTGTGTGTTGTTTGCAAGGTTTAGAGGCCACTTGGCTACAGAGAGAGAAGGATACAATGGAGCCTGCAGAAAACACTGCAGAGGCAAACGGGGACTAGGGTGTACATTTTTTTCTTCTGAGCCTGACCATTCACCACTGGCCATCTCCATTTAACAAGAGCCTCTGTTTCCTTGACTAAGGGTATGTTCTGTTTATTGTGTGGCAGAGTCTCCACTTATGTATTAGCTGCCTATCTGAACTCCTCTTTGGAGAGCAAATAACTGGTGAAACCCAAAAGCAAAATGGCATGCTTATCCCCATTCAGCTGTCGGGCGATCATATGACAGGGCTGAGAAGAGATGGTGGGGGTCTTATAAGACAAAGTGAGATATTATTCCAAATGAAATCCTGTGGCTAGATGCACCTCTGTCTTCAAGTACAATCAAGGTCTTTGTTCTGTCACAGATCCTGGGAGTCAGCTTGCTACTCCCATTGAGAAAAGTCAAAGCAATTTCCCACACTCCTAGCAAGGCATCACCAGGCCATAAAGATTGTTCTGTCCTGTGGGCACACAACATTTAGACAGAAATAGAAAATTAAAAGCAAATTCCTTTTCATTGTACTCACCTTCAGAAGCTATACTCGTAAAAGCAGACACAGCATTTGCACCAACAGCCTGAGCCTCAGCTACACAAAATATGCTTTCAGAAAACCTTTTTGCCATGCCCACTTTTGATTAAAACTTTTATACTGCTTGTCTTGAAAGAAATCAATGTTTGTCAGCTTAAGGGCTGGAGATACCAGTAATTTCTGACATATTTCACCTCCTTGCACTTTTAGACTTGCCCATTCACATATCCATCCTCACACAGCCACCAAATTAATGACTCTTCTACATTCAGGTTGGAGAAACAGTCCTGATCACTGCTTAGATATGTTAAACTTTTTTAATGGTACTCTCTCTACAGATAAATGCTAAATTGATCCACATTTTTAAGGCAGGAGTCAGCATTCCAAACTCACCTTGAATATCAACATCAGAAATTATTGTTTATCCTTGGTTTATTCTGTCCGCATTTTAATAATAATAATAATAATAATAATAATAATAATAATAATAATAATAATAATAAATAAATTACTGAAATAAACAAAAAGCTAGTTAAGTATAGTTTAGTTTACCTTTATCTCACCATTCATCTGAAATACTACTTTTTTACTATAACTTATTTTTTACCTTTTATTGCACTACTTCTGAAAAAATTAGAGATAAATTATACTTCTCCCCTCTGAAAACTGTCACTAGGTTTGGTTTTTCTTTTGCTATGAAGCTAAAGCTTTTATGTAGAGAAGCAATATTTGGATGGTATGAAGACTAGGTTGCTTATTTAGCAGGAGGTTAGAAAAGCTCTGTTTGTTTAGCTCTGTGAAACAAAGGCTGAGAAGGAAGTCTATAAATACATCAGCAGGATAAACATCAGGAGAGAAGAGAACCATTTAAGTGAAACACCAGTGTTGTCACAGGAACAAATGGATGTGAACAGCTGGAAATAAACTTAGCAGGAAATTAGAAGAAATGTCCCAACCCTTAGTGCAGTCAGGTTCTGGAACATAGCCTTCCAATAAGAAAACCTAGGACACAAAACTGCCCAAAATATTTTTGAATATAGAGGTTGCTAGTAAATGAGTTTTCTGAAAGGTGAGAAAATACATCAAAGAATTTCAAAAACTTTCTCCAGCCTTAGGATCTTGGGAGTTTCATAATGGTTTTCTTTATTTATTTTGATTTGCCATAGCTGAAAAACCTGAATGGAATTTCGAAAACAAGCTAAAGGAACTAAATGTTGAAAACAAGTTAATTAGGTCTCTAATTTCTGTCTGGTCTCCTTTGAAAATCCCAGTGCTGAAATGGATCTTTTTAGATACGAATAAGGATTACATTACCTTGCTCTTGAAATATTCAGTGCTCCTCCGGGAAACTGAAGCTCTCAAATGATTCAGGGAGATACAGGCTTAGTGACTAAAACGTGAGTAAAGTGTTTTTAAGCAATGGTCCCTCCCCATGATCAGCTCTCAAATGCCCACAGTATAAATATCTACCTGCTTGAACCCACACTCCATGGGTACAGCTATTTGCAGACCAAGGCCCCATTCTGTGAAACACAACTGCATGACCTTGGCTTGGTTTTACTGTGAAAGTTACTGCTGAGCTTTGGTAGAGTTCTTACACTGAGGATGTGCATGATGAGAAAAGAAAAAAATAAAAAAGACAGAGGAGAAATTTTTGATGGGATTCTAGTTACTACCTCAGGGAATAAAGAGAAAAATATCAGTGTGAAACAACATAAAATATTAAGAAAAGAAAGCAGATGACTGAAAGCTCGAACTCAGAAAGAACCTTGTTTAAAAGCTGATATTCCTCCCCCCACCCAAAAAGTGTCTGGGCAGCACAGATTCATCAAGTGTCTGCATGCTAATGAGTGCTCTAGTAACACATTAGTCTCAGATATAAGCTGATGTACGTATCTAATAAGCACATAAAAGTAAAAATAATCGTTGTACACTTCTAATGGCTGCATGAGTTGCTAAATACTCACATTTTACTAAAAAACTTGCTGAAATGTGATTCAGTAGAGGAAGGATTACCTGACATGAACAGGAATTCAGAATAATATTTTACGATTCAGAGGTTCAAGACAACAATTGGCAAACTCTGTTTGATCTTTTTAGGCATATTAGCTTTTCTAAATGCTTTTTTTAAATCCCCCTGACCATGTTGACCAAAATTCTTGCTGCCTTGCAGAAGCTAGCAAGGCTTGCAAGGCTCACTGTCACCTTGACTGAGCTAGAAGTATTTTGTGGATTGTGACAGAAGAGAGAATTTAAAGGATTTCTCCTTCCACCACAGGCCATGTTATGGCCTTCTACCATATCAATACATGTCAAAACTGTTTCCTGTCAGATTGAATCAGCTCCTTCCTCCCTAATATCATCTATATTGAGGAGACAGATGAGCACATTTAGATCTAGATGGTGTTAGAGCTGCACTGCAAACTTTGTCTTTTTAATGGTAATGCTGGAAGGAAGCATCTGTAATAAGTAACAAGATGGTATAACACAGAGTAAATTGCTTGGAGACAGTAACTCACAGTTGCTAAGAGAAGCAGCTAATAAATATTGTTTGAATAGAAATGCTAATGCAATAGGGCTGGATGCTTGTTATGTCATTTAACACTACTGCATATACAACAGTTAATCTTTTTCAGGATTCTCTTCATTGTCACCGAGGTCTATGCCTGTTTTTACTGCTTTTACTGCAAATCAGATAAATACTGTCACATGGCAGGAAGCAGGGAACAAATGTAGTGATGTAAGGTTACATTCAGCTGGACACCATCTATCTGAATGATTAATTGAAGGTGTATGCAAAAGGCTACTGAAACTCAGCACTTCTGTCAAACAGCAAGAAAAATCAATAAGAACACCACTGTCTTGGTCTGTTGTACTTTTTGTGAAAAACGCAAAGACAAATCAAGGATATATTTTCAAACCTGCCAGGAAGTTGCTGGAAGATTAAAGTATCTTATTTTTTCCCCACTGAATTTTAGCTTCTATTGATAAAATGGCATCTGCAGTAAGAACGGAATCTAATGTGCAACACTCTTCCCATGCATTTCTTATCCCTGAGGTTTTAAATGTATTCTTGTTCAACCTTTAATAAAAGATCACTGCTACTATGAGATCAATTTTTGTTGTTCGCCTGAGTAAATGTTTAAGAAAGATTTAAGTACAGTTATGTCAGAAAAGGGGCATTTTGGCACAAGGTATTTACATTTATGTGACATGTGTCATGTTCAGTTAGCATAGTCAATTGGGACATCCTGATGAAGGAATACTAATTTCTATTGACAATTGACTACATACAAGTCCAGCTACTTTACAGTTCAGGTCCATCCGTGTGGGGCTTCTTCACTGGGATGCTATTGGGGAGACATCTTTTGTCTTGAGTCTCTGAACCAAAACCAATTTACACTTCAGAACATGTAGAGGAGTATCTAAATTACCTAGCCACTATGCCAAATCTATTTTCAGCAAGCATTCAGAGAGACTGAGTGTTTCAAGCCAAGGAGCTCAAACCACATTGGGGAGTAGCAAATATAGCTAGTTTCTAATCCTGAGAGTAAATGTCAACAGTTTCAGTACTGGCTTTATCAGAGAATGATGAAACAGTATTTGTGATTTTTTCCCTCGAAATAAAAGCCCTTAGTCCAATATGTTGTGAGATTTGTAAGATCAAATGAACATACTCTGAGAACTCTTGAAAATATTCAAAATGTAAGAAGCTTTCTGAGTGCCATATGAACTCATTCTGAGGCCAATGTGTTTACCAGAAAGACATAATGCATTTGTTCTTTAATACTCTCTTTGAAATACTACATTCATAGAATATATGGAAACACTATGATGTTTCTTTGCTGACTAGAAGTATATGAATAAGTGAGCTTACAATCTGGGTTCCTGTTCAGTAGTTTTTAATGTTATTTAGAAATAAATAAGGGTCCAATCCAGAATGATTCACTAATCCACAGACAAAATGAACGCCTGAATAGTGCAATGAACTCTAATGAATGCGGTTTCCAAAGACATATCTTAGTAAGATGTGCTAAACATCAAATAAATAACATTGAGAACAGTATGTTGGTACAAATACCAGAAGATTTGTATACTTCCATAATCTGCAGTTGCTTTTGAAATACATATTTCTACTTCTGAACACATTCAGACATACACTGTAGCTCCTGGAAGCTGCAGAGCACAAAAGCTTTATGAATAATATTGTATGAATGTTTCTGAACTAGAAACAAACAATAGACAAGGATAAAAGAAGCTTCTGCAGTGTCATGGTTTGATTCAAGAAGTAGAAATGGGATGTAAATGGTTCTTAGTGTACTTGAAGCAGACTATACCTGCAGTATTGCTGGTCTGTTGCCAGTGTCAACTGGCTGCTAATGAATTTTCTAGAAGCTTTCACACGGGTGGCCTGTCAGGGGCTGAAATTGTTCATGCCTCAAACATTGATATAAATTTTTGCTCGTTATAACAAAAACCGTATAAAGAAGCCACAACCAAAGAAGCCTCTCTGAAGATACTTGACTGGGACTATGGACTGAAAGTAAAACTGCTGAGATTAGATAAAGGGAAAACACATTTTTTGACCACCTGAAACAAATAAGTAAACAAGGAAAAGAATGTGAGCCAAGCCCAGCAGCCGTGCTAAGAATCATGAGTGGCTTACTTTGTGGTGGGGGAGGCCGTAGCCCACAGACCCCTTTGCTGGGAGCTGGTTTGCACAGATCTCCCTCCGGCTGAGGAGAGGGGAGGAAGTTTGGGTGTGTTGTAACCTCTCCTCAGGGCAGTGAACCCATCCTTCCTTACACAAACTGGCTATGGAGCCCCCAGCCCTGGGAAGGCCACGTCCATGGGACATTCAGGTCAGAGACAGATGAGGGGGTGCCTTAATCCATCAAGGTCCCCCAAAGTGTCCCCCCAGAGTCATTCCTGAGGCCTTGTACCACAGGACTGCACGGCATGCCACAAACCCAGAGTCTTGTAAGAGACAGTCGCAAACTCTCCCCACCAGGGAGGTGCCTGGGGTTTCCTACCTGGCCTGAGTGCATATTAACCCACTGGATTCTATGCTTTGTGATGGACCTTCACCATCAAGAAGACCAGAAGAGGATTGGTGGAACACCATTGGGATCCATGGAGTAGTGATACTTTCTACCTAGTCTGTCTCTACCTCACTCCCTCCCCCACCCCATTCCCCAAGCTCCTCTGTCCCTATTTCTTTCTCTCCCCTTTTATTTCCCTCATATTTGCTATTAAATAAAATCCCTACTATTGTCAGTGGCATATGGTCTTGTTTGCACTTTAATTTTGGCTGAAGAATTCCTCAATAATTTTAATAACTGGACCCTAACACGGCCACAGGGCAGAATTAAAAAGTAATGAGAGGTATACAGTGACTTCTCTGTATGAAATTCTCAATCTCCTTGTCAGATTGTTGACATTTCTGAGTAATATAACGTTCATGTAAATTCATAGAATTTGTCTAATAAGATTAGATAACTTTTCTAAGCTGGTAAACTCAGTAACAAGAAAATGGTCTTAATTACACGTGGAAAGAGATGGATACCTCCAAGGAGTGATATATCCTCTCCTAAAATGATAATTCTTAGGTGGAATAAATTGCTGTCTGGAGATATCCACTTCTCTCTATCACTCAGGCTCAGCAAAGGTAATGATTGTGGGAAATCTCTTCCACATCTATGTTTAATTATGTGCATAAGACTTTTAAGGTGAAGACAGCAGATCATTGCATTGCAGTGATGCCATTACTACATATCATTGTAGATTTAGAAACCATGTTTTTCTTTCACTTTTTGGAGAAGGCTGAAGACAACTTGCAGATATGGTTGAAATCCTGGGTCACTAGTTAAGTACTCAAGTAATTAATGACTTTAATGACCTATATGAATATTCAGTATAATTGCTATGGTTTTTGATTCAAGCTAAGAAGCTAACCTAGCTACATTAAGGCTTAGCCTTGCTGGCAAAAAAACAAGAGGAAACATTAAAAAACCCCACAAAATTTTGGTATTGTTTTCAATTATGGAAACTTTTATGTTTGCTTATAGATGAAAATAATTGAAAAGACGTTTTATTAGTCAAATTGTGGGTTTTTTTCCTTGATTTAAGAAGAACATTGCATTTTTCACTAAGAAGGACCTTTTTTTGTAAACACCTATGTTAGCACAATATTTGCCTACTAATTGATAGTGATCAGATTACAGGATCTCAGAGTTGCTGAGTTTGAAAGAGCCCATGAGCTATTTTTACAGACTGATAAAAACCCTCTGAAAATTTTCTTCTCCATGCTGAACCATCACAGGTCTCTCAGCCTCTCTTTGTATGAGAGGTGCTCCAAGCCCTTGAGAATGTTTTTGGGTCTTCAGTGGACTTGCTCCAATATGTCCAGCTTACTCTGATACTGGGAAGCCTAGGCTCAGAACTCTGGGAGTGTCTTACATAGACTGAGAACAGGAAAAGGATCACTTTTCCTGTCATTATTTATCCTAAAAATGAAAAATTTTCATATATATATATTTATACATGAATGAAAATACATATATACATTTTGCAGGACAGTACTGTTTTTAACAGTATTTATGATAGTATGAGAAAATGGGTGCTCTGAAGCTTTCAGGCGTACTATTTGGAGAGTAAAAAAATGTTCATAGCTAACCTGAAATAGAAAATTTATTTACAAGAAAAAATTCTAAATAAAAAGAGAAATTTTAAATAAAATGTATTGTTTTACCTTGACAGCATATTCTGAATAATTTGTTTCGTATTCTTATTTAATGCATGAGATTTATTCTGTAAATTATAATAGGATTAAAAAAGGTCTTTTCCTGAGAGTAAATAGAAACTATTTATTTACCATATATATATATATATAAGATACTTAGTAAACATTCTCTGCCAGCTTTGATTATATAACAGAAACCAACTGGCTATTCAGAAACCATCCATTGTGTGTTTACAAGTCATCAGACCAAATGGTAGCACCAGCAGGAGCCACATCCAGGGGACCTCCCCTACTCCTGCAAAGCCACAAAAGTTAATGACTTTTCTGTAGCTAAAGGTAATGAACTAAGTATACTTACTTTGAACTTAACTTTCTGCACAGCTTCATTCATGATCAAGTTGTTTGCTGGCAATTGTTTATTGACATAATATTGAAGGCTTAAATGTTAAAAGGTTATAATGGAAAACAACCCCAAGGAATAATGTTTCTTTGCTGCTGTGGTAAGGCATAAAAATGTTGCAAAGTTCTGGCATTGTCATGTAGTAAAGGGAGAAGATTTTGTCTTTTAACATATCCACTGTATTCCCTTGCATTACATAACAATTGAACTGATTTACTCTTTTACAGATTGTTCATTAGCTCTCAAGTCAACCCATTGAAAATGTTGTCAGCAACATGATTTGCTCAAACAATTTGCATTGATGCTGGTGTTCTCTCAAGTGGTCTGTATTCAAGAAAATCATCATATATTTACAAAAATTTTACAATGATTTTCCCCTTTACTCATTCCTTTGCGCTTCATCAAGACTGATTTTACTATGACATGCTTTAGGGTGGTCAGGTCTTTCATAGCAAACCTGTCCTATTTTTTACCCTCCTAGAGTATTTACAGCAATGACTGGACAAAAACTTACATTTTAGAGAATACTTTTTTCAACTTTCCTTTAACTGTTTGGACTTCGGCTGGTAAAACTATGCTTATAAACATTTCTGGCATAAACTGAAATCAGTGAGAGCCTTCTTCTTACCACAGTAGATATCGGGCAGTCACAAATGAAATACAAGTGACCCCAGCTGGGAAGGGTATGAGGTTTTGTACAAGTAATCTTGTATTGAAAACTGAAGACTTTCTGAAGGTCTGTTGGTAGTCCTAAGAGTAAAATTAATTTATTTTTCTTTTTCTTATACCTCTAACTGCCAGGTCATTTTTTAAATAAAAAGACTTAATAGATGTCAGTGCTGATTTAAAATTTATTCTAAGATTTATAAATCTCACTTACAAGGTGAAGTATGGTCACAAAAGTCAAAATTACAGATATTTCTACCACCATTCAGGGAAGAAACAAAACCTTACAGACAGCAAATGTTAACTTCCTTTTAAGCCTACTACCACAGAAAAGTTACAGGTGTTAATAGAATACATATATCTCATGTTTCATTTGCCTGTGCTGTTGAAATTACATTTTAAGTTTGGGTTGGTTTTATTTTTTGTAGTTTGAGTAACATTGTAAATACATGGATTTCGTTCATTGTATTAGCTTTGGCGTCTAAATATCACAACCAACCTTTTTTTTTTTTTTTTTCCCAGTGCATTATTATCATTGAAATCTTAAGAACAGGAAAATGAAATAGGAAGTAGTGGAATGCTTTTTTATTTTTTGTACATATAACAAGCATTATATTTGGGATAGGAAAAACATCTCCTATAATTTATTTCAACATGATTAATTGAGTACAGCAATCACTTAAACAGCACTCAAGGAGATTAGAAAATGCTCACTCCCTTAAGAAAAGGAGAATTTTCTACATATGACTGGCTCTCCAAATGACTGAGCCTTTTGCTGAAGTGTGTGCTATTGCAAGGAAAGATGCAAACATTTGAAGAGGAAACAAAAGATGAAGCCATCACCTGTGACCTTTGAAACAAAACTCTTAAGAGAAAAATGATCTTCATGCCTCTGGTCACAGGATTCTGATTTAAATTAAGGCAAACATATTGTGCAAGCTGCAGATTTTTTTCCTTTTCAATTTGTCTGTGCATAACAGGCAAATGCATTTCCTACATTGAAATAGGGGTGTCCCCAAATGTATTTTGATTTTATGAATATTTGGGGAAGGAATGAAGGGGGCTCTTTAGGGGGCCGCAAGGCAGAGACTTGCTGGCCAGAACCTGTCCCACCACCTCTGGACACCAAGCCCCATCCAGGATGCAGAACGGGATGGGGAGCAGCTGAGAAGCACCTAAATCTTACATACCGTAAATAAAGAACCATCTGTTTTTGGAGAGCACTTGAATTGAACTACCTTAAGGAATACCTTATACAAAGATTTGAACATTGTTTCTCCTCTTGTGTACTTAGTTGATATCTAAGGGGATTTTATAGTTGTTGACTTTTATCAAATAGATAATAGCATATTTTAAATGGAATATAAATTAATAGCAATTGTTAAATACTATAAACAAAGGAAAGACAAAAGTGAAAGGACTTTGTTCTATTGGAACAGCCAGCCTTCCATATGATATTCTGGGAGACCAATAGGGAGAAAAAAGTGGCTGGGAGCAGATGGACAAGCAACAGAGGAGAAAGATGAACTGGCAAGACATTATTCTGAGGAGATATAAATCTTGTAGGAACACAACTCCCAGAAGACCTAAGATGGAATCTTTCTACTCCTTTATTTAGATTTCTGACAGGAACAGAGACAAGCATACATGTTCTAAAAAATGGTCAAAGACTGAAGTACCCAAGTTGTTGGAATAAGGCTGACAAAGACAAGCATGATTGTTTTCATATTTACTAACTAGAACCTTGTGAGCCAGTGATCATTCCTCACTAGCAGGATGTCTTGCTCATCTGTTAAATCTGAAGAGAAGCAGCAAGCTGACTGGAACAGGGCTTTCTAGTCTACACAGCAAACCTTTGTCAACAAAAATCCCAAATCAGGCTGCCTAAACATCATGAACTGGGCCCTACTCCTGTCTACTAGGCTTGAGCAAGGCTCTACGTTCCTGCTAAAATCTGAATGAGACTCAGACTCAGAAAAAGTGGCTCCCAGGACAAGGTCATGTAAAGCAGAAAGACTTTTCAGCAGTCCTCTCACCTAGGCTTTCCACTCCCACATGATTGCAACCAGCTTGCTGCTTATACAAAGAATTTATCTGGAAATTCTCTTGAAACAATTTGTACTTATAGCTGTAAACAACAACAACAACAACCCCCCAAAGAACCAAAACCAAACAACACTCCCTCCCACTCCCCACATCCCTAAATCAAGTGTTTCAGGCTGTAATTTTACCAAGAACCCAATAAAAATAACACTGGCTGTGACACTGAACAAACCACCTCTGAACTGGTGCAGAGATCTTTGTCCAGTATGAGATGTTGCAGCAATGCCTGATTCATTCCTTTCTTTACAATGTTTAACTTTTAAATTGATAATTCTCTGAAAGGACTATGCCTTTTTCCACTTTCATTTAGAAGTAGGATTGTTAATGCTAATTTCTTTGAAAAAGGAGGGAAAAATATTAAAACTACTATTAGAAGCTTAGGGTTTTACATTCTGGCTAAGACACCTGCCTGACATTTATCATAGGGCATTTTATATCACATGAGCCTGTACAGGAGGCACAGAAGTTTAAACACCCCATGGGATTGGAATCACAGCAATTTTCTTTAAGAATTATCTATCAATGATTCTTTTATTAATGATGTAAATTTATTCTTGAATATTATTTTTATTCTCACATTCTCACATCTAACAATGTATTTTTCCTTTGGTTATCTTTATTTTATATGGAATATTAATCATTATTTAAAGACGCATTTTCTATGAATGGATTTCATACATTTTTTACCAAATAGATCCTAATTTAACATGGAGGAAAATAATTTGAAAAGAACATCACCTAAAGATATTATTCTGTTTTATTATAAAGACAAATATATTGCCATTAGAGTTGAATAGAATATAGCCTTTCCCTTCTATGGATGTTTTCAGCTTAAGAAAAAATCTACCCCAAACTTAATAAAATCCAAACTTTTTGCCCTCAGCAAAAAACCTTGTCAATTGCTCAAAAGCACAATGATCTCTGAGAGTTAGATTCAATAAGGATCCTGCTATTACTTACACATACAAAAATTTCAAATGAAAAATATTCAGTGGTTTGCTTTTCTCAATAGAGAAAACAGGACCAAATATCAGGATTACAGTGTAGATTTCCAGACAGAATTAGATACTTGAATTTTGTCTTTCCTTAACCTAAACAGGACTCACAGACTTTTATCAAATCTGTGCTGAGTTTCTCCTTCAGTTTAGTGAGAAATTTAATTAATTCTGAAGTTAGTTTATCTCCTAAAACTTTTCAGTTTAAATAGAATTTTGGACAAAAAAGTTAAAATACATTGGAGACACTTCAGCTTTAAGCTTTCATTTTCTATATGACAATTTGCAAATGTTCACATATCAAATATGTCAAGAAGTAGTTAAAATACCTAAGCTTAAAGATTTCTGAATCTGACTTTCTACAAAGAGGAAATATCCACAGATTTCCTCCAAGATGTTTCAAATTAGTGTTCCAAATATAACCAGCTGAAGAGGAGTAGTTTGCATAAACTTATCCAAACAATTTATTGAACCAGAAATCTGGGCTTTTAAATTTTGCTTTTTATTTCCTAGAAGGAAAGTCTATTTTAGGATTAAAGAGGAAAAAGGAAACAAAGTTTACACTGAACACACATACACATTCAAATAAATTATTTACAAACAATCTGGATACAGTAAAGGACTCCAAGATTTCTAGCAGACTTAATTAATAAGACTATTGCAAAAATGAGTCAGTTTACCCCCTCAAGCATAGCATAATGCTCCCAAGTAACTTAATCAGAGACATAAAAAGCTTATGGAGAAGATCAGACAATTTTAATGATCTTCTTCATTACCTCTGAACAGCTAATACAAGTAAGACAGATATCTGTATGTATCAAATGATACCACCAGTATCCAAATGTACTCTCTTCTGATGACTGAGACCCTGGGATGGTTCTTTTCATGCCACTAAAAAATTGAACTTTAAAGCATAAATTCATTTATGATTTCAATTCTCGACCAAGCTCAATTAGCTCAAAAATATAAAGTGGGAATAAAAGAAAAAGTCATAAGGCTTCCACAATAAATTAACTCCATATAGCATTTAGAATCATGGTCATAACTTTTTATGCTACTTACAAGTATATGCTCAATTATTTTTTAATGTTGTTTACACTTTAAAGAGAATATAGCTGAGACCAATAGAGTGGATTAAACCATTTTATTTCTTTCTTGTGTACCATTTAGGAAATTGATCTGAATTATAGAACATAGTAACTAATAATTAAACACCTCCATTTCAGGTGACTAACTTGAAACATCTTTTATAGACATGATTTTTGAAGCCATGATTTTCAAAGTCAGAAAAACAACATTTTTGTCAAGGACATTAACCTTCAACAAAAATATGATGATGACCAGAATATTGAGATACTGAATAATTCCTTATTGGTTTTTATTTTCTTGGTTCTTAGAAGACAATTTGTTTGCTAGATTTTGGCAAATAATAACCATATCTAAAGCATTGATGTTGAAAATGTGACCTGAGATCAAGATCTGGAGTGGCAGAGATTTTCAGACAGAAGTGAGGATCCAATGTATCAATATATACGTCAAATAAACTCATTAAATAATTAAGCTTGGTGAGGCATGGGTGATAAATAACCGATATGACTGCATACTTAGAGATCAATTCATGCACTGAAGTGCTGCTGCTTGAAACAAAATAGAAGAAGCATGAGAAAGAGAGCAGTCCAGATAACAGTATATTAAAGGTCGTGTAGGATGTTTTTAACAGAGCTGTGAAGTAAATCCCCCAACTTTGCTCTTTGGGAGAGGTGTCTTCCCATGCTCCCAGGCCCAGAATGGCTACCAGTGTGGTAATGCCAGGGTGCTTGATCCATTGCTTCATTATTTCCTTCTGGCCAGGGATATAACACCACTAAAGGATGTTCTAAAGGAGGTTTGACCCCTGTGGTATTGTAAGAATAAAGGGGTTTAGCATCCTGATTAGATTGCAATAATCAAACTGGAGGCTGCTTACATGTACCCTTAAAGCACTGATCACATTATTCACTTACCTCTCCTTCTGTTTCTTGACCTATGTCTTAGTAGTCTTTTCTTCACCCCAGCCTTCTCCTAAACAAACAAAACTTTTTTTGTTTTCCAACTGATCCCACTTTTGCTGCATCTATTGTTTCTGGTACTGTTACCTAAGTGATCTCAGCCTTATGTGGTGCTGTCACCCTCACTAGAGTCTTTTCCCAAAAGCCAAATCTTCAGGTACCTTTGAAGTTTCTCTGTTTGTCATTTGTTATACTTCCTCTTCTGGTTTCACAAGACACGTCCACATCCTGCTCAGTGAGCTTTACTGTGAGCCAGGACTTTGTCAGGGATCCAGTCATTCACTGGCAGCTGAAATATCAGCTCAGTTTCCCTCTTCCATTTATTTGTACTCATGATGATGGACAGAAAAGGAGAGACCTCCATTCAATTCTGAGTCCAGCCTGATCTCTGACAGCTGATTACACCCCCTTTACTTCACAGAGATAGAGTGAGCACAGAAATTTACCCTTTTAATTCTCAATTTTGTGTTTCCTTTTCAGAGTTCAACTGCCAAGGCAAAAATCTGCTTTTAGAATTAGCCTTTTGCCTGTCATTGCTTTCAAATAATAAGACTCAAGCAAAAATATCTAAGATTGAATAAAATTTAAGATGAACCATCTAAACCAATCACTTGCCAGGACGTTACAATACAGAAAATTTTAATTACCTCACAGGGTTGCTTATAAAAGAATAGGAAAGGAAGAAAAAGATAATAAATAGCAGGAGCAGATTCCAAAGCCTTTAATATAAAGGAGGAAAAAGAAAGCAATATAAAATAATGGAAGGAGGTGATTATTTTACTAAGAGGTTGATAGGAAAAATGTAAAAGAGGTATCAGAGAGAAAGGAAGGAGCTAAATGGCATTAGATGGATATTAGTGCTGAGATTGCTTGTTTACCAGCAGGATGTCTGGACTTGCCAACCCAGAGAGTTCCTTTTATGTTCCTAAATTGCATAAGCAGAAAGTGGTCAGAAACAAATCAAAAATGTGTGATAAAAAGATTTCAACAGCACTTTATCCTCAACTGTACTAGAGGAACTATATTTTGAGGAGATTCTCATAGGACAGCAACTATGAACTGACCTTGCATTTCTCCAACAGGATGAAGAGAGGAAGGAAAAATCTCCAGAGGAAAATAGAAAAAAAAATTACAGATATTGTCGGCTGGAGAGATAATTTGGTACCTTTCAAAATGATACTTCCTTGTGTCAGATAATACAAGTGTATCAGATAATTCCTAGATCTCTCTGGTTTTACAGGCCTGCAGATGAAGAAAGAGAGGAGAAAAATTATATAAATTTTTATATTTTGTCTGATCACTTCCTCTGGAAGACAGATATGCAAAAGATTAAAAGTTAATGACATTTGCTGGTATGCTGGATGGAACTGAGCAGCTAGCATGATGATATGCTATTTGCATGTGCAGAGCAGGGAGATAATTTTGCCATTAATAATGTACTTGCATATGCAATTACAGACTTAAAGAGCTGTGTAGGTGCAGGACATAGCAATCATAGGGCTGAAGCTTTTGTATATGACAAAATTGTGGTACTCATTGGAACAACATTACAACACAAATTCAATATGCAGTAGGTTAAACATCATAGTGCAAATCTTCAATACTCTTAGGCATTACAGCAGCACCTAGGTATTATGCTGATTTGCATTCTGTGTGTCCAAAACAGATTAAATACTCTGTTCAATGTGTCAAGTCAGTTTGCAATGCAAAACAGATGTATATTTGCTTTGGCTTCTGCAACCAATGTTTAAAATAGAAACTAGGAAGCTGATGCAGAGAAATACCATTTTAACATTCAATTTCATTTTACTGCTTTGTCCCTACTTAAGGCTTCATTTCAACAGTAATGAATACACACAGTTGTTGGGTTTTAGTATCTTTTTTCTTTAGCATAAAATTGAAATCTACTCCTGTTGGAGCAGAACAAATATAAATTAAAAAATAAGGAAATAAACACTTCTTTTGCATCTCACTTCTTTAAATCCATAACACTCTATCAGAAGCCTCATTTACTTTAATACAAGATTTCTATAGAATTTAGAAATTTCACTGTTAGAAATCACAAAAATCTTGAGAAAAACAGTTATAATACTGTACATAATGACTATATGCTAGATCACAGTTTTGTGTCAAGATTTGTAAAACAAATTAAGATGAACAAGTGTTTCAGATTAATTCTCAAATCACTTAAAATCGACCACTACTGTCCCTTGGTGTTTCAAATCCAATTTTACCGTATGCAAATGTTGCTGAGTCAAACAAATGTGCAAATTTAAAAAACAACCTAACTCCACAAAACCTCTCATCTTCAAGGCACATTTCTGATCCTATACATTCTCCAGCTTGATTTTGATGCCAGTCCTGTTTCTATTAAATTCAACAATATAAAATATTTTTCTTAATTTCAGGGGATTTTAGTTTTCTAACACATAATATTTATAAATGTTGTCCAGAACTTTTCTGTGAAAGACAAGAAATTACAGTAGTTGCCGTTCCTTCCAGTCATAAGAATCCCAGGAAGTTATTTCCTTGAGGGTTTTTCCCCCTATTTCTACTGAAGCCAGGGTCACTTCAGACTATACTATGAAACAAGAACATAAAGATATTAAACCCACAAATTTTGGTCAAGAACATATATTTACAGACGCTCTGAGGTCTCTGAGAGCTTTTTTCAAATATTCCATAATAAACACTTAGAGATCAAATTTTTTTGGTCTTAATTCAGTCAGTTGTTTCCAAGAAGGATTCTGGCAGAAAATCAGTATCTTTCCTATCATTCAGGAAAACTTTTTCTTTACTCCTGATCAAAAGTAAAAAATTCCTGATGTTCCTTCCTCCCACCAAAACAAACTGGATGTAAATTAGAAGAAAGAAAATGCACTAGTCTATCTAGATAGAACATGGCAAGAATTTACTAAACTAGCAAACATTCCAAGATAAGGTTGTTGGAGTACAAGAGACTAAAACTCGCTAATGGAAAATAGTCATTCCATGATGTTTTTTTTGTTATATAACTACCATGTAGTTATATAACTCTATATGTAGGGGCATAATCTTGTGTGTTGAATATTTCATGTATGCTGTTCTAGTGATGGTTTTTCTTGCCTTTAGACAGCACAGTTTAGAATTTGTCAAGAAAGAAGATATACTTTTCCAATTCTATTTCTCACTATTCAGCCTGCTATCTCAAAGTTACACGTTTCTGTGTAATATATTAATGATTACGAATGATCATTTATACGTTGTTATGGTTATTTAATGTCAAATTTTATCCTCTGCTGCTATGTAGATTGCAAGATGCAAAGAAGATTTTTCTCATGTGCTCTCAGGAATGTCAGCATGAACTTCAATATCCCCTCCACGCATGTGTCTTAAGCAGCATTTGCTGTATCTTATACCTGTACTGGTCACATACAATTGTCTGTATAATGGAATTTCTCTACAGGATATTTTAGTTATCAGAAGGAGCAAGGTACTCTTCAGGTGAAAGTTTGTCTGTTTGGGTTTTTTTTCTTTGTTTTCTTTGTTTTCTTTGTTTTATTTTGGGGATTTTCATTTGTTTGTTTGTTTGTTTTGCTTTATTGTTGGTTTAGCTTTTAGATTTTTTTTATTTTAGTGTCATCCTGGACTGTAAAAAGCAGTTTAAAAACTGCCTTCTACTGCTGTATGTCCTTCTTCAATACAGGCTTACAATGTAAAGTAACATAGTTCAAGTGTCTCTTGGCTACTTCAGGAAAGATTGGTGTACATAAGTGAACTCCAACAGCTATCAGTAAGCTTTAAAAAAGCTACAGGGTAATGGGAACTGCAGGTTTCTAGGTCTATCCCAAAGCTTCAGAAGTGAACTTAAAGCAGCATTGAATTCAAAGCAAGCAGTGCAAATCAACAGGCCCGAGCTGCTATGGTACCTGCAGGCAATATTGGCATCATATGGTAACAACCAAGCAGGGAAAAACAGACTGCACAGCACAGAAGAAAGTCCTTCATAGACAAGGAAAAGGAATAGAGGAATGCAAAAGATTAACAAAGTTTATGACATTTGCAGGCATGCTGAATGAAACTCAGCAATGGGCATGAAATGGAAATATATAAGTCAATGGCTGGTTCAGGATATGGCCAGACTGACACAACTATTATTACTACTTTATGTAAAAAGGAATGAATGATTTCTGCATTAAGCTTCACTTTTAGTGTAGCCAAAGTGAGGCTATATTAAAAAGGGAGGTGTTATGCTAAACTGTGAATTCATATCACTGTGTGCCTAAGAAGAAGCAGAATTCACTGAGGAGCATTTATGAATGAAAATTAAGAGTTTTCAGAGCTCTGGGAGTACAATGCACATTTTTCACTAAATGTTAATGGGATTTTGGAACCTAACTACATCAGCAACCTCTGAAAATCCCTATCAAAGTGACTGAATTGCAAAGAAAAAATAGAGTTTCTCATTAATGTCCACTATTGTGCAAGTAGACTGGACAGTAGCCAGTATTGTAACCATCTTAAATTATGTGTTAGGGGTGAATCTAAAAATTATAGATCAGTGAACGCGACTTTAGTATTAGGTAAACTAGCTGAAAACACATTTAAAGAGACTTGTGAAACACACAAATGAGCATAATTAATAGAAATCAGCAAAGCTTCTGTAAATGGAACCACACTTCTTAAGCCTCATTTTATTCAAAAGAATTGAAACAATAATGGAAAAAGAATTCTTAAATGTAATTTAGTTGAATTTCTGAAAAGTCCTCTAGGAAACATCTGGCCCAAAGATATTAGTCGGAGGAGTAACTAGTCTTAGGGAACAGGGTAATGTTAGTGTAATGTTTAATAAGTGTGTTGATACGAAAGGAAATTTTTTAAAAACACAATGCCTATTAAAAGAATTTTTTTTTAAATACATCAAGAGTAGTAGAAATCAACAATGAAAACAATATTATGCTACTGCATAGGGAGGTGAAGGGTCCCTGTCTTAGACATATGGTTGGTTTTGGTCAACCAGCTTTAAAATTGCAAAAAGGTCTAAAATACAGAAAAAATGCAAACAAAATAACAGGCCTCATGATTGTCACTATTTTTATCATGCTGTAACATAAATTTTAAATAGTAATTCCATTTCTTTAAAACTGAAAAGAAAAGAAATAATTATTGGTAGCAAAGGAATAATCACATTGTATATTTGGCTAATTTTGCCGATTTCTGTGCTAGCAAATTGCTTGAGAATATTCACTGTCATTGAGGCTAGTGTCTGCCAAGCACCTAATAAACTTTCAGACTTAAAAAAGCCCTCAAAATTTTCTATTGAATATTCTCTATTAAATCTAAAATTAAAAAAGGTAATAATTTCTGAGTTCTAGTTTTATAGACCACAAAACTTTCAAGGACTTTTCTAAAAAACTGATAGTGTAGATACCCAAGTTTCAGGTCCTAGAAATGTTCCTTAACACTTCTTGGCTGACTAACATAGAAACAGTCATTATGGCTGAGATTCAGATTCATTATTAGAAAAAAGATCAGAATAAATAGATAAATAGATAAGTAAAATCAACCAGAATTAATTACTTGATTTGCTACTTCCCTTTGTAATTTTTAGTACTACAAGCAAAAATCAGGTTGTTAAAATATTGCTACCAAGTCAAAACAAAGTATCAAGGTTGTATTTTCCTAGAACTGTTGTAAATTAATAAAAAATACCTTCATTCAAGACAAGGCAAGATTTATGTTTACAGTAAAAAAATTATTTACTTCTATGCCAGTCAGAAAACAATTTTAAGTCTACCAGCCACCTCTCATCAAATAACAATTGCTCATTCCTTACATGTATTTAGAAATAAGCTTGCCATTTAAAAATTACCCCCTAACTGCAGCTCCTTCTAGATGGGCTGATTCAGAAATGGCACAGTCATTGAAAACTCAATTTACCTAGGCCTAGTTCTGAGTCCAGACTGGCTTCTTCAAAGTACAGTGTAGACACACTTTTGGAAATCCATGTTTAGCTGAAATCCATGAAGTTTACGAGTTTTGTAATGAGGCACAGTTCTGAAACAGAAATTCCAGTTAATATAAACCATATTTTTTTTCCTTTCCAGAGAGAGTAAATATTATGCAACTTGAGTACACCCACATCTGGATCTGACAGTCTGCAGCTTAATCTCTAGGATTTTTATAGTTGCCATAATACAGGACTAACTCTCAGTCCCTGAAAGAGCTGTAGAGACACAGAACTTCATTTAGGTGCCTAAAGATTGCTTACCAAAGGTCTCGTTGTGACTAAGGGAAGCAGATAAGAACAGTGAAGTGAGCAGAGACCTGCAGTTTTCTGAAGCAAGGAGCATACTACATTAAATTTCATCTGGCACTAGATGGAATAAACAGCAAGGTTGTGTCTATTTTTTTGAATGGAGTCCTTGAAAGCAGTACAAAAGCAGCAGCACTGTGACTACAATCACTTTCAGTACACTTTCTCAGCAGATTAAATAATGGCACAAATAATATGAAAGGCTTTTGGGAATTGGATCCTGCATTTTCAAAAGTAAGCATATTTTTTTCCATTTACAGAACCCCTTCATTTAATGCCAAGAGAAAAGACGTACATAACTTAGCATCTTTATTTTCTTGAGTGAATTACTAAAGAAAAAATAATTTCACATTTTATTTTGCCCACAAATTTCTGAGCACAGTATGTCATATAAAGCTAAGTTCCTTTTGTCATTGAAAAAGCATCATCACATTGAATGCCAAAATCTTTCTAAGTGTGTCTTCCTTCCAACAGAAGAACTCTCAGTTAACTTAGATATAATGATACATCACCTTACAGATGTAAAATAACCCATCTATCAGCTTCTTTCTTTTCTTCCCCTAATGCTGAAACTATGAAGTCAGAAACCCCCACAGTCCTGGCTAACAAATTGCTTAAGTGTCAACAGAGTCGTTTTTGTGAAGGTACTATTTTGTCCTTATGCTTCAAATCCCCTAACCTTTTTATTGTTCTTGTCTGTAAATTTCTGCTTTTCAGTGCCACTGATGAGCAAATCTTGTAATTAGACCAGAAAAAACAGTGGTCTTTATTTTTAGATTGTGTGTCAACACACTCGGCAGTTGTCCATCCTTTTTTTTCTTCAACACACACAGAGTATTCCCACTGGTTGTCATGAGAGCATCTTCAGCTCCCTGATCCTTTTGTGCTGAGAAACTTGCAAATTGTGTTTACCACATGACTACTAGTACATGTGGAGATATCAGCATATAAAATACAGAGTATTAACATCCCTATGAATTTATGATTTATCATTAAACATTCAGATAGCCCCATAACTTTCCAAAAAAAGACCTATTGCATGTGCAGACTTTTATGACATTTGTACTTGTAATGTTTGTTTGCACACTTTTATAGATACTTTTCCAGTCCTACATAACCAGAAATTACATTGCAATACAAGAACTAAATTTTGAGGGCTGAAGATTCTCTTGAACTTTAAGATCTTATCTGTGTTACCTGCTTGACAGCTCACTGCTACTTATTCTTGCTGAGGTACACAGCAGTTAGAGATAAATTAGACCCACTTCTTAGTTATAATGTAACTTTTCTGTACAAGCTAAGTATTTTGTCTATTAAAAATTTTAAATCAGATTTATGTCCTTCCTGACCACCAATTCCATTATTCCTTGTTCTTCACAGCTTCTTAATTAAGAATTTTCCCCTGATCATTCATTATTTCTACCTTCTTTGCTGTTTTCCTAAGCTTTCACAAACAGTTATTTTTGTTCTTGGAAGCCAGAGGACAGAGGAAGTTACTGTAAGTTATAGCACTAGTAAAACAGGTAAGATTCAGCTGGGGTGTGTGTGTTTGGTTGAATGATCTGGTTTAGATGTGCGCTGGTGAGATGCATTATTGCAGTGGAGCCTTTAAATAGATTTACTGTATCTCCACTGAAGACATTGAAGTCAGATGAATCCCAGGCAAAGTTCATGCATTGTGCCACATCAGCATATTTCTCAGAGTTTAGTGCACTATCAGTATATGAACAGCAACACCTTACAATACATCAAATACTGTTTTGTATAGTGGCATATTGTACTGAGTTTATAATCCTTTACAAAATACATTCTTTGTGCTTGCTAAAAATGTTATGGGCTTTTTCGCAGAAGAAGATACTTTATACTTAATTTCTTTTCCATATAAATGATATTATTCACATTTTTCCTCCTGGGCCACTGAAAGTTCTGTGAAAGGAGATTCTTCCTTTCCTTTATGACAAAATCGTAATAAAAGAAAGTAAAAAAAAAAAACGCGCTTTCCATTAAATTTCTAAACTTTTATTTAAACTGTGCATTCAAACCTAATGTCATTCATGGAGAAAATCCAGCATAAATTTCATGCCACTGTTCTGCCAGTATTGCTTCTCTACTAGGGAGTTATTGACATTCGGAAGTTGCGATGGAATTTTCTTCTCAAGCTGGAAAAGAGGTACATGGAGATAACGTTAAAGAGCTAACATGCTTAACTTCTAGCAGAGGCCATAACTATCTTCTCAGAATGAAAAAGTAAATTATTTAAGTCCATAATGTCAAGTGACTGGAAGCAAAATATGCTCAGAACCTTCTGTTTGCATTTGGTCTGACATTTTGGGAATTAAAGGCATCCCTAAAGCATAATCAAAATGGATATATACAAGCTTAATGATTGCTAAAAGGATGATATTCAGGACCTGGAAAAATATAAAAGATTTATCTGTGGTAAGAGTTTTGGCAGACCTTGCAAGACAAGCTCATATGAAAAAGGTTAGTTGGTGGCTAGAAGAAAAACTTACTTTCTAAAAAGTGTGGGAAGAGTCTATGGAATTTCTACAGTTGTTTTGCAAAGGTGACAATGATAGACACACCAGTATAAAATCAAATTAGCTAAATTAATAACAATACAAGGGAATAAGTTAAATAATATTTTTACTTTTCCATAGATACAACTTTATCGGCAGCTGTTTGTGTGCTCTACAAAAACTGCATACTCAATGTAAATACATAAAACCAAAATACATAGTTTGAGGAGGGCTGAGGTGTTATGCTTTATCTCAGTTATCAACAGAACTTTATAGAAAGAAGTAAAAAATATTCTTCAACAGCAACATAAAAAGATGTCTGTTTAGTTCTCCAATACATCTAATGAGAGGAAAAAGCAAATGTTTTGTGGAAGATCCAACATGCATTTCCTAGAAAGCAACTTAACAACTTGGAGAATACATCTGCATGAAATAAAAATTTTCTTTGTTTCAGTTTGGAGTTGAAAATTCTTGAATGTAGTATGTTCAAGTTTATGGCTGCCATATGGTGTTTTTATGGTAAATTGCTTCAGTATGTAAATAAATAAGAACACACAAATCATAGAAATTAAGTCATGCAGTTCCTAACAGAATATTTTAGTGCTAAACTACTGTTGGCAGATCAATGGTCAAGCACATTTAATTTTCAAAGTTGTGGAGAATATTTATGTGGATCATTCTGATAGTTAATCAGTTTACAGTATGTTTAGTATGCAACATTCCTAGCATTAGAATGCATTACTCTGAGAGCAATCCTTTTCCACTTCTATTCAGTACTTCTCTTTTGTGCAAATTGGATGCTTTGAAAGCTACTAGAGATGGAATATATATATATATATATATATATATATATATATATATATTCACCAAGAGGCAAAGGACTCAAGCAGTTACAAATCTTACTGAATTTTAAGGGATGGGAAGAGGAAAAACATCCACTCTTCTGGAAATCCCTCCATTGGCAACACACAGCAAGGATTTAAAATTAGTTATCTGTGCCTACATCCTCAAATTCCTTTGCTGTGAAAGATATAAGTGAGGATAAAAGTGAGATTGAGACCAGAGCTGGCATTGAGTGGGAATGTGGAGACATGGACAGATCTTAAAAGCATCACACAGCTACTACAAGCACAGGCATGACCAGGAGTTAATCACAGCAATCTCTAGGTGCAGTGATGAATGATAAATAATCAGACTCATCCTGTGCTAGTCATTTGATATGGTAGTTTGGAGAATAGTGCCTTGAAAGATTATAAACTGCAGTGTGTAGAGGAGGAACATAGCAGTGGGAATGACACATTTTTTCCCCCTAAATATACTTGATTGATGCACAAATGTGTGGCTCTTGTGAGAAACAGCAGAAAGGGAAAACAGCAAATAATATCCTTCATTTTGTATAATTATGCAGCTTTGCTGATAACTGTTAGAAATAGTTGGATCCCTGTTTCTGGTACACTTTTTAAATAGTTCCTGTTAAGATGACTCAGATGTTTCTGAAAATAACATTAGGGTAAGAATCATGTTGTCAATATAAAAGAAATTACATTTTAAAGTGAAACCTTGTGCCTGTACTCTGGAGAATGAACACAAAATTTGGAGAGTATGTCAGATGAAAATCAGAGAAGTTCCTCCATTTCTGTAAATGCTGACTTTAATTTCCATCTAATTATTTGATTTATGGCATTCTTTTTCAGGATATTTATTACACTCCAAAATTCATGTAGAATTAAATATTCTTATGAAACAAGAAGACTACAACTACCATAATAATAAGTGTTAAAGATTTAAAGAAGTGTCCAGATTTACTGACCTGCATAAGTTTAACTGAGTGTATTTAAATTACAAAATTATTTTTAATAGTATGACAATGTGTTAATTTGTTCCTGTGAAAGGCTTGCAACAGAGTAGTGAAATCTCAAAGCAGTATGAAAAGTGTTGTTATCTTCCTGTCCTTTTCATTCGATAATTTATTTAATGCTCAATAGAAAAACAAGTCTCCTTCCAAAGGGAAATTAGGACATTTCAAAGTGTCTATTTATTTTGAACTACAATTAAGTCCAAAGATTTAACATTAGAATAAAAGGGAAAATTAGCATCCTTAAACAAAAATAATTATCTATGTATCTGCAGAATTTATTTAATAGTGGTCAGTCTAGCACACATCCATACAGATAAGTCTTTACTCAATAATGAACACAAATTATGATTTATATTAGACTGGGCAAAATCAATATAATTTGAAAAAAAAATCAAAGTCAAAATGAAATGTTTTAATAGGATCAAAACCAAGAACACCAGCAAAGGAGTCCAGATAGGCACCTGTCCAAATATCCATCAAATTCATGATTATTCACTTTCTCAATGACTTTTCACTGGTATTACAAACTGATTTCAAACCGATTTCAAACCATTACATGCTTATGCTTATGTTTGTACCTTTTGTTTTCTGTTATTTCAAGCGCCTATTCATTACTTGGGGCACATTAGAAGTATGGCAATATTTTCCACTACCTCTCTTGTGTTTGTATTTTCCTTTTATCACAGCATAGTAATTGGTTATGTAAGGCTGAAGGTGTTTAAAACACCAGTATTAAACTTTTATCAATGAAATGCACATTATAAACATTGGTGTAAATATAATGAAAAGGAAAATACAAAATCTAGGATAAAATAAAAATGTAGGTCACTGCTTCTGACATAACAGCTTGAGAGTACTTGAAGATGGAATAAATAAACTCAGAGACACAACCCAGAATAGATCTGATTAGAAAAAGAGTAATAGATCAGTAACTTTGTCTCCCTCTCTAAACTTTCATATGGTATGTTCTCCCAGTGGGTTAGAGGCAATCAAAGAATATTCAAAAGTTATTAATTTCTGTTGGCCTATAGTATCCCTGTATTCTAAAGACAACAGAAATGCTACCCTGTGTCAAAGGCACACTGCATTAACAGTGGCAGTAATTAACCTGAGGAGCAGTTAAGGATGAGAATAACTCAATTTTCCCATTTTCTGCTTCAGGAGAAGACACGGATATGCAAAGGTGCCCTTCTATGCTGAATTTTCTGTAGAAAAAGACTCATCTCACTTTGGTATTCCTCTTATCTTTCATTTGTGAACAGCTTTTCACCATTCCTGTGCTGCTGGTTGCTGTCACCTCCTATATAAACAGCTGCTGGATCAATTATTCACTAAAGAATAAGTAAAATTTTTAAGGTTTGAAAAATGGGGACAATTAATACCAATATTCTGCCTGGTCCCTGCCAGCAGTTGTGTGAGCCCTACAGAGGGAGAAATTATCTCCAGCATGAGAAAGGGAGAGATTGGACAAGATCAACAAGAAATACCTACTGCTAGTCTACCTTTTCTCAAGATGTGTACTGGAGATGAACACAAGTTATTGGCAACTACATCAGCTGTGAGATGAGAACAAAAGAAGTTGTACACAGATTTTAAAGCCTAGAAATCCATGAGAGCCTTTTGGGAACAGAGAGTTTGACTGGGAGTGCAAGCGTAGAAGGAGTTTGTCACCCACTTAACAAATCTCAATTAATTAAACATTATTAACTGCATTTCAGCATGTCCCATTAGAATTAAAACTAATATTTTATCTTCGACAAAGAAAATGTATATACCCTGCACTGAATAGCCATATTACTGAGATTATATGTGTCTCTTTCCAGTAAAATATCCATCACCAGTATCATTTAGACTCAAAAGAGAAATCTGAGTTTCTTTTCTCATGAATATTGTACTCCCCAAGCAGATATGAAATATACAGGCTTTCAGAGTTAAACATGTAAAACTGAAACATTTTCTTTGTTAATTTTTAAAACTGGCAATTACCCAAGGGAGGCAAGTCAAATAAACATAGAGATATATTGCATCTTACTGCTTTCAAATACTGTACAGGCCCTCCTCTTTTCACTGAGGGCTTTATAGAAACTGGATGTATCAATTTATAGCATTCAGCACACACTGAATCAGTACCTCCTGTGAATTTTCACTGGAAGAATTACACATCTGTGTAGGTGCAGTTTGACATCAGTAGAGCTGACGCAATTCCAATGTACTTAAATTGGCTGTATCACTCTAAGCATTTTTATAGCAATACCTCTGTGATTACATTAAGGGAGATCAGGGAGTGTTTTAAATTTACCAGCCCACTGTAAATAAAGCAATACTACAAGATGGATTAGAATGCAACAAACTGCTGATATCTTGTGTCATAAAATCAAAATTTTATTAAATAAACTATTCAAAGATGTAAAAAAATAAAAAGGAAAAAAGAAAAAATAATATGGTGTTGTAAAAGGTCAATAAAAATGTGGCAGATTTTCAAAACAATTTTCAAAAAATAACATTCTTCAGGATGTTTGCTAATGGAGCAATTTTAGTAGCTGATGAAGTCGTAGAGCAGAGGTCTGAAGTAGCAATAACATGATAAGACCTCATCCCTCATCTCAGAAAAATCCCTTCTCAGAGGTGTCTTTTTGTTTTAGGCATTTGCCACAGGTGAAGCACATGTCCATTCCACAGCAGCCTTGGCTCTTGAGAGAAGAGTGACCCTCAGAGAGACAGCTATCCCCAGTTTAGGGGCCAGGACCTGCAAGTTCTGCTACCTAAG
Organism: Sylvia atricapilla; assembly: GCF_009819655.1. Classification (NCBI taxonomy): domain Eukaryota; kingdom Metazoa; phylum Chordata; class Aves; order Passeriformes; family Sylviidae; genus Sylvia; species Sylvia atricapilla. The sequence continues at coordinate 62,611,258 of NC_089142.1, forward strand.
CTGTCAGAAGGCATCATCAGTGGGGAGTAGGGCCAGTCAGTTCACCCAAACCTGTAGTTTTCATCTCATTTTAAAACAACGGGTTTCACTGCTGAAGGAGAAGTAAAGGACAAGGATTTTTGCAAGGTGATAGAACAAGGGGCAGTGGTTTTAAACTGAAGGACAGCAGGTTTAGAGGTTGGAGAGGCAGTGGAACAGGTTGCCCAAAGAAGCTGTAAATGCCTCATCCCTGAAATGTTTGAAGCCAGGCGGGATGCGGCTTTGAGCAACCTGATCTACTAAGTGGCATAACTGATCATGGCAGGAAGGTTTGAACTAAGTGATCTTTAAGGTCCCTTCACACCCAAAGGATTCTATGGTTTAACCTCTACAGCCATCAAACAAGTACAAGCATGTTCACAGAACTCCAAGGTACAAGTAGGTCACACCAGGAAGAGGCTGAGCCCAAGGCACTGCTGTAGCAAAGGCAGGTGAAGAAGGCACTCAGATTTTCGTGTCTGTATTACTGGCATCACCCCAGTAGGTAATGGCCCACCATCAGCGCCTTCATTCAGGGAGAGAGCTATACAATTTCCATAGGGAGAGCGCTTTTTTTTCCAGTTCAAGTTGTAACTTCACCTCAAAAACACAGTGCATTCCTGTAACACAGGGGAAATTTGTTTGTGCTCTCCATAGCTGAGTGAGTCTTATAGAATAGGTCTTCTGCATCATGGGAGATTGTTGCAATGTCTGAACAATCACCTGATGGCAACATTAACCCTAATCCCTAAAGGAAATGACAAAGGTGCTGCTCTGGGTGGATTTTCAACCAGCGTCTGTCCTGTTGAGCTCTAGGCTAGATATGAAATAAGAATTTCAACTCCTTTCTTTTCATCCCAAGGCACCTGACTCTTCTTATAGAGCTGAAAAATCTTACAGACTGTTCTGCAGTCCTTAGATGAGGGCAGGTCTCTGCAGGTTTTAGGAGCATAAGACCTTTACTGACCCAGCCCTACATAATTCTAGACAACAGAATTATCTGCAAATATGGAAGCCATAAAATATTCTGCAATGAGAAATGCTCCATTTATGATTTTGTTCACATCTTTTAAATTCATGCCTTTGAGCAGGACTCCCAGCTTTCTGAGATAATAACAAGGTAATGAAAAATTGCTGGTTTTGATGTCTGTTTGGCGAGCAGCCACTAGCAGTGGTGAGGATCAAGAGAACGACAGATGTCCTTTATAATATATCAGTTACTGATGAGAAGATCACAGATCTGAAGCACCATAAGTCCCTTCAAGAGAAGGACATAAGGTTGGAAAATATCACAGAGGTAGAATTAGATTATAAAAAATATATATTTCTTGTGAGTACCTTAGGCATCTCTTTGATTTCTTGGGTCAATCAGTGCTAAGTTTAGTTATAAAGGATAAAATCAAGTAGTCAGGCTGCTGGAAAAGATTGAAATAGAATAAGTAGTCTGTTCAGGACAATAACTAAAGGCTGTTTATCAGTTTATAGGACATGTCTAGATTTAGAAATGATTTGCTAGAAACAGTGTTGGTATGCTTCCCAGAGATAATGTTTCTCTCTTTTGCCTTTTCTGTGATACAGAGGCTTTCAGATGGCAGATATTAAACTAGAAACAGCTGTATCCTCTCCACAAAATATTTTATTACTGACAACCCATATGTCTGTTGCCTGTCCTTCAGACAACTGCATGCCACACAGCATGCAAAGAATTGGAGCATATAATAAAGACCAAAAAAAAGAGGAAAGCTTCTCTGTCAAGACTGGTGTGGATTATGCTGTCATTGTTTCAGCATAAGTAGTTGTTTACACAGACACAGAAATAGAAGACAGATATAATTTAATTTTGTTAAGGTAGGGCATTTCCCACGTAATATATGCTTGTGCCCTGCCCACACGGCAGCTTAGACCTCCAGAAGAGGCTTTGCCTTTTACTTCCTGTCCGTTTTCATGGACCAGGGTTTTTTTCTCAGATATTCTCCATAAGCCATTGCTTTCTTACACTCAAGAGTTTAAATTTGCAACTGATTTCATATTGCTTTTTCCAAAGGTCAATTAAGGCTGTTCTCTTTTGGGAGACAGAGTATGTGCACACCTTGGATTTCTCAAGAAGATTAAAAATACAGGGTTTTTTTCAAACAGAAGACTGGCCATAGAAATTATTCAAATGACAAAATGGGCAAGAAACAAATGCAACTTCTAATTTACCAAACTAGAAACACTCACAATTTTAATATGGACTTAGACTGAAATGATATTCAACAAGCTGAAAATTTTTGTTCTGAAACATCTCAGCCTCATTACAGAGAACATCAAAGCCCACTTAACACTGTAAGAGATACCTGTGGGTGCTGGTCTGCCTCTCCACATGGAGAAGGAGTCTGCAATATCATGTGAAATTCCTGACTTGTGTCCTGAACATCATACAGATACATTTGCTTGTTTTCAGTGGTGTGCTATTCTTTCAGCAAGACTAGCACTCTGAACCTAAATGGCAAATTTTATCTTCAGTATAATGGCCATCTTAAGCCATCAGCAATTTAACCCACTGTAAACTAACACATTAATCTTGAAATAATGTCTGGAATACAGAGACAATACAGTTTACACATATATACGTACAGGTGGTATATGTATATGTATATGTATATGTATATGTATATGTATATGTATATGTATATGTATAAACACACAAAATTTGACCAATCACTGGGTTCAAATCTGAGTAGAAAAGTACAGCAAACCTCTGCTGTGTTGAAAATACTTCCCTGGAACACCCTAAGACATAATTTCCTGTTTTATGTAGCACATGACTGGGGATGGACAATTTCTCTCATGCAGATTTCTGTTGCTGCAAACAGTGGTGATTGGAAGATACACTTAATTCAAATCCTTTTTAACAGTTCAGAGAAGTCAATGGCTCAATCCTTCGTGTTTCCTTTTTGTCATTTCTGTGAAGACTAAATTTAACATTCTTTAGTCTGATCAATTTATTGGAAAGAGAGATTTGCCATTCTTTCCCGTAGTGGTCCACAGGGAGACTAAAAAGCAAACACATTTTGGCTTCTAAGTTCCAAACAATTCCCACTCCAAGCAATTATAGATGCAGTTCATCATGCCTAATTTTCAGTTGTCCAAAAGTTAGATGTCCTAGTATTAGCCATCTGACACAGCCTTCATATTCTGTGTGCAGAAATGTGTGAATTTCAGGAGAATGATTAATCTCATCCTAAAATAGCTATAAAAATTTGAAGAAGTGATTCAGTTGAAAAGGTTCCTGTTCCTTTCCATTAACTCTGATGATTAGCTGAGATTCAAACATTTAAGAACTTTTGAACATTTGAGTTCACCTGGATGAATTCAAGCTATGGTGCTCATTGTGTTTTGTTTTGTTTTTCCCCTGTGCCCAGTCCTGAAACACAAACATGAGGTTTTCAGCACGAAAAAATAAATCACTTTAGATATATCACTTTGAATACTAAGAAATAGAAATAATGAAAAATAAGGTGCGTCATGTGCAACTTCACAGAAAAAACATGCAAACATTGAAAATTGTCAATAGAGATTTGTGAATTGGAATTTCAAAAGTGTTTTATTCTTTGCTGTTAAAAAGAGCAAGTTTGCCCTATTTTTCACATAAACATCTGCCTCTTGATAATCTGCAAAAGTGATTTTTTGTCTTCATTATTCATAAGGAAAGTTCAGGTCTTCCTGAGAAAAATACATTAGACATATGGCTTAACTACAATTGCATTTGTTCAAAATATTGTATGATTTGTCTCACAACTGAAAACGTTGAAAATGGAGAAGGTCATTTGTCAAATATGCTTAGTGACAGAAATGCTGACAAGAGGAAAACTATGGACTTTGGTTTCACTATACTTGAGAATTTAGATATAAGAACTGAAGAAAAATACATTGTTTACATTCCTGCTATATTATAAAAGCAAATGCACTGGAAACACTCATCAAGAAGTTTTTTCCATTATATTATAGCATTTAATAAAAACATATTTACCAAAATTATCAACTCAAATGCAAATATACAGGGAGTGTTCTAATGCATAAATGTTCAGTTTCCAATCTTCTCAAAATTTTTCAGAAGTAATGACCTCCACTTTTTTTTTCTGTCCTCCTCACTGAACAAAATTTTTTTGGACAGAATTCTGGACTGACTGACAGAGCCCAAAGAAAAAGCTGTCCTTCAGGATCTCACTTTAGCCTCCTGTAATATACCACAGGCAAGGTGATACACAAATGAAGAAAAAATTATAAAACATGTTTCTGTAATTATAATGTGAGCAATAACATTAAACATACAATATCCATACATGGTGAAATGGGACTTTGATGAGTTCCCACACTGCAGTGATGGGATTGAAGAAATAAAGTTATCTCTTTTCTCCTGTGTTTATATTTTGCCCATTAATTCCTAGAAGAGAAAATGAAATCACTAGTGGCAAATAAAAATTACTGCTCTGCAAACAAAATAAAGGAAAAACTATTGCTTGATGGAAATACTAAGCAGTTCAGTTTGGTTTTAATTTTTTTTCTAATATCTCCTCGTATTTATAATATAGAAGGTATCAAATTTAGAAATACTGATTTAGAAATTTGCTTGCACTTCTCCTAATCTCAGTCTTCCTGTCATAGATAGCTTGAGGCACTACTGCAGTCAGGGAATTACATTTATACAAGTTCAATTAACTCCTTTTCAAAATATGGCAAGATCCATTGTTCCAAGACAGTAGTTTAAATGACTGAAAATCAAAAGCAAGAGCACTTAGAGCTCTTTCTCTTGGAAATGCTGGAAATATGGGGTTTTTTGGGGGGTTTTTTTGGTCCCTGTATGCCTGTATGGGAATTGGGATTCTGTAACAATTCTAATTCCCGGAGCAAATTCTTCTTGGAATGGTTTTTCAGTATTGTTTTACAGTCTACCTGAATTACCTCAATAGAAATTTTAAAAAGTTTCATTAAAACAGAAAAGTAGTCCCAGCCATCGTCAGAAACAAAGGCAAAACAATGCAAAACGAATTCCTGTTCCATGTCCATATAACAAGAATTTGTTTATTTATTATTCTATCTTGCAGGTTTTGGCTCATTCTCCTTTAGTCACTGTGAATATGACATCTGCACTATTATTTCATTATCATATTTTAAAACCACTTTCCGTGCTATTACTTTCATGAAAACCTTTTTGAACCATGGAAAGGAATAGTTGTCCCTGTGAAGTTGCATAAATTTATCAAATATAGACATTAATGTAGTTATACCCAGGAAATATATTTTAAGGACCTCCATGAAGAAATCCCTTGGTCTGTTTTATACTAATTAGTTTTAAGTAAAATACTTCCGCTTGTATTAAAGTAAAAAAGAACAACTTACTCTTACCAAAACAAGGGTATCTTTATATGAGAGAGTGAAACACTCTTTCACACATATGCTTTATATGTGAGTGAAAAAAATCCCGTAATTTATAAATGAGTAATTGTTTATATGTTTCTGTTGGACTAATATCCACTTATTTTGTACACAAGGACCAGGAACCTTTTTCTTTAGAACAAGAGTCTTCTCAGTAGATACCAGATTTTGCTTACACAGCTGTAAGGAAAATAGAGACTAATAGGTCAAAAACTGTAAGGCCTATCCTAAACTATAGAAAATCTGGAAAATAGGAAGGAGTTACTATAACTGACTAACAAAAAGATACTCTAAATGGACCTCTCTAATCTTTAAAATTATGCAAATATTAGCATGCACTGGAAATAAATGGACGAGTTGGGCCACTCAATCAATTTTAGCTTTAATTTCTGTTTTTTGTATCATCCTCCTGGAGTAATACTTGCTCTTTTGAAGTTGTCATTATTTTCAGGAGACAATTAGTAGAGTTGGTATACAGCCCTCACTCTTCTCTGGAGAACAAAACAGCTCATCCAGTTTCACAGATGTGCCCTTCACCCTATTTCTGGACTGAATTGTCAGATCTTTAGAGACAGCGCACCCCAGGCTTTGAGGCACACACTAATTTAAATTTAGACCAAGTCAACAGGAAAAGCTTCCTGTCAGAGCACACTTAGTTAGCAGAAGAGGTATGATAGAAGACCCATTGTTGGATAAAACTGTCAGCTTTAAAATTTTTGATCAGTGTAAATGGCTCAATGGGAAAAAAAAACCCCACTTGTAGTTAATAAATGCCCTCTTTCCACCTCTCTATTTTCTGAAGATTTTGGTTCTATTTTCTGAAGATTTTTAATTCAAGACAGATTACAGGAATTGTTCAAAACCAGGCCTTTCGGCTACCTGTATTTAAGACACTACAGTCCTTCAGATGGAAATCTCAATATAGATATGAAAATATAATTTAACCTGATATTTGTTTTAAATATTTGGTTTGCACAATACTAGAATTTAGTAAAAATAGTTTTTCTTCTTTTGAAATTGTAATAAAGCAAAGACAAATTATTATCCTACTCCACCACTGAGATAACAAGCAGTGAGAATTACAGATTGTTTAGACAAAGGGTGAACAGAAGCACTGAAGGATCATTTACTCTACCTTCTCATAAATTTTTACTTTTCCTTCAAGTCTTTCACTATGAGGGTAGTGAGGCACTGGAACAGGTTGCCCAAAGAAGCTGTAAATGCCACACCCCTGAAATGTTCAAAGCCAGACTGGATTTGGCTCCCAGCAACCTGATCTAGCAGGACGTGTTCCTGCCCATGGCAAGAAGAGATGGAAATATGTGATATTTAAGGTTTCTTCCAACACAAACCATTCCATGATTCTAATATATATATATATATATATATATACATAAAAATCTACAAGATAACATGCTTGATTAAGGACCAGAAATGTTTCTGTGTTCAAGGAGAGACCTTTAAATACGGTCCTCCCTGTTTTATCCATTTCTATTACATGACACTTGAGTGAAAAGACACTTCTTTCTGCTAAATGGTTATATTATGGTCCATTTAAAGAGATCAAAACATGAAAATCACTCTAGATACCAAGTAAAATTGTCAAGAAGCTGACTTTAAGAAGTACTATGCAAACTAAATTGTTTTCCAGTAGGATTGCAATATTTTTAGTGCTCCTTCACACTACCAAATAAGTGGTCACCCATGTCCTGGGAAAAGAAGGGTATTTCTGCTAATGTGACTACAACTGGATTCTTGCTCATGTGAAATATTACTGTCATAGCAAAACTATAGACAGTGTTTGTAGTTTTCCATAAACTTCTATCCCCTGGGAACTAAATTAGTGTTTTAAAACTGACTTTATTTTAAGAAACAAAAAAATGACAAACAAGATGTTGAAACATAAAACTGATTGTTTCAACAAGAAAACTCCTTATTTGAATTATTATTATTATTATTATTATATTAGTATGTCTCTTTATTAGAGAAAAAAATTAATCCTATTACACAACATTTTTAAAACAAGGAAAAAGAGAACCCTAAAATGAAATTCTTTTGGTAGGGTATTATATGGGAAGTCTCTACTGAAAAAAAAAAAAAAAAATAGAAAGAGGCCATCAAAGGTAGCTTAATTTTTATATCATAAGACCCATGGACAGTCACAGCCAGATTATTGTTTTCTTCCACACAGATCCATTCCTCAGCACTTTTGGTGCCCATCATCAGCATTCCAATCTGCAGGCCTGCGGCTGCAGCCGCACACACAGGCACACACGCTCTGGAGCGGAGGAGCTGATTGTATAGCCTGGAGTGTATGAATAAAGGCTTATTACAAAGCAAATGCATAAGGGTCTCCTGCAGTGTCACTCCCCTCCAGCAAGCAAGACGGGAAATTGATCATGATTCTGAAAAGTAATTAAGTTTGAAAGGAAAAGTAAATCCTATTTATCTAACGCAAGCTCTGGTTTAACTAAAGGGAGCATCTCAAGCCCTAAAAATGCCTTCCTGAAGAAAAATTACAAAATAAAGCAGTTATGAAGAGAGAGACAAAATAGACATAAATAGGAGGCATGTAAATTCATGTTATGTAAAAAAGGCTTTGAGTTAAATACACCAGACATCCTCACATTCATACAATCAGAACATGTAAAGTCTACAGCACTGACAGAAATACTTTATGACACGTATTTGATGACTGTGAAAGATCAGTAGCTCACTTACCATGGTGAAATCTGGGAACACGGCCAGTAATCTTTAAAAAACACAATTAAAATACATTAGTTACTTGGTTTATAACTTAAAAGGATAGCACACTCTGAATATTGGACTTTTCAATTATAAATGCTCTGATAGTAGAAACTCAGAACATTGAACTTCTGTTCTTGTGAATATACTCGTTTTGACTTTTTTCTCTTCTGAAAAAGTACCACATAAAAAGTATCAAATAGGGTAAATATTTTTATGGGTAAGGATTAATTCCACTTATCCTGGCATGTCTAAAAATTTGCATTAATTTCATATATTGTAGCTGAAATTTGACCTCCACCTAATTCAATGGCTGCAATTCCTTACAGCCTGGTTTTTGTTTGTAGCCTGGCTCAGTTTATGAGTCATCTCACAACTAGGTCTTATAAAACTTCTTGTACAGCTCACATTTTTCACAAGTACTAAAATCTAAGCTTATCAAGTTGTGAAATACACAGCTCTAATATGTTTGTAGAGGTCACTCGAAAAAGAAATCAAGAAAGAGCTATGAGCAATTATCTCAGTTATCTCTCTATGAGGTCATGCAGTATGTGAAAAGACAAGAAAAAGAGATCATTTTGTCCTATTGAAAAGGATCCATTGAGTAGGTTTGCTGCTCTGTCCAGAAGACAGCAACACCTGAAGTAGCCAATACCAGCAGCTGCAGAAAGGAGAAGTGAGAGCAGCCCTGAACAGGGCATCCAGCAATGCCATGCTGTGCAGCTCTCCCACCTTGCAGTGACTGTCTTGCAGTGTGACTCATCCAGCTCCAAAGTAATCTAATAAAGACATGATTCAGGGCACTATGATAGGAATCTTGATTGATTTTGCATACACAGGTTTCTGACATGTACAAATGGAAAGGACTATTTTGTAGATAATGATTTGATGCCTACAGAAAGCCAAACACATAATTCATAGCAAAAGCCACTTTTCTTTGTAGGAGACAATATTTTATGTTACGTAAAAGCTGTGTGGAAAACAATATTTAGCTAGTAATAAACTTTAATTAAATAAAATGTTAACTTGGACTAGAGAAATAATGAATGTATAAATGTTGCCTGCAAGTTGTTCTCAAAACTATGGGATGAATTATTTTCAGCCATAATTTTTATGACTATTCAGTTGCTTGGATTTAATCAGCAGTTCTACTAAGAAAAAAATTTTCACCTAATGACGTGAAACATTCCAGTACTGAATTATCAGATAGTTTTTCTGAGTTCCAGCAATCTATTTGGAAAGGTCTCCATCAAATCAAAGGAAAGAGATCATATAACTTTATTTTATAGAATGCATGAAAATTAAGCAAGGCAATTCAACTTACACACACACACACACACACACATATTATTTTCTCTTTAAAAACTCAGTAATTTAAAAATTACTGACGTGCTTAAGGAAGCCATGAACTATTAATGGGCAATTTACAATTGTAAAAATCAATGGCTATATTTGACAGACATTAAAATGCATGTTCACCACTACCACAGAACAAAGCAAAACACAATTTTATCTTCTTCCACATTTATGAATGAAGATTTTAATTAGCAGTCAATACCACAAATCAGGAAGATCTTTCGTATGGAATCTCTTCCCTTCTTCCCAGTCTTCCTCAACTGTGTCCTCCATAGAGAATCATAATGAATGACCAGAAAACTTCAGAAGAACATGTTTTTAAAAAGTTAATGAATTAATGTCAACTTTATTAGACAACTTCAAGAAAAATTGACATAACTGAATATTTACAGTTTTGTCAGGCAGTTTATTATATAGTCTTTTGAAAACCACCTGCATTTTAATAAGGTTTTGTATGCAAAGGAGGTTTTTATGTAAATAAAATTAATTTTATTTTTTATTAAGTAGTACTATATTAATATATGTACCATAGTATTAAATATAATTTATATGTACATTTGTGTAGGTATGTGTATGAATGTTAAATCATAAATATTTCGCTGCTCGTTTTCAGCTTTTTTTAAGAAGAGTAGCAAAAGCAAAGGAGCCCACAACAGAGTTTTCTCTCAATGCTATATTCAGTTTGACAGTCTCCACCCAAATCCTGTGGCCCTCTGGGCATGTATACATCTCTAACTAGAATGATCAGTGCTGCAAACTGTTCCAAATCCTTCCTGAAGAATTTCTAGTTCTCTCTTTCATCCTGTAGCTTCATTTTTGTCAGAATAGCTAATGTCAGTCAATCAGCATAAGGAGAATATCAAGATTAATTTCAGTAAAGGGGGGAAAAAAAAGTGTGGTAAGGATAAATTTTACAGATCTCAGAAGTCACACAAGCACTGGCATAAAATCTGCAGAATGTGAAATCATAGCTTAGTTACTGCACACAGCCACCTTTCTAGCTTTTATTCCAAACTGTCAGTATCCATTACAGCTTCAATTCATTTATTACCATACCTATCTTTCTTTCTGCCTGTAATCATTTATAAAGAAAAGCAAACTTCAATTGTGTTTACTGGTGCTGCTGAGACTTGAATAAAACTGTTTTTCATAGATATTAGGCAAGCTTATTCCCTTACCATGTAGAGTTTTATTGTGAACCACATCTGCATTTAGACCACTGCCCATCATGCATGCTCATATATCTCGCTCTAAATTAATTAAATTGTTGTAAAACTACATAGACTAGCTATGTTCTCATCCAGTTTAACCCAATTCTTTATTTATTCCTCTCTGAAAATGCAATGTCAGATTAAGTTAAATCACCCTACATTTTAAGTAAAGGTTTTGTAATCTACAGGGTAGTTTAAGAAATTGTGTTCCACGCTATTCATTTCCATTAATCTGTTCAACTACTCTACCTAAGTGATTTTATTTCAATGATTTCTCTTCAAATCTAATTTCATTTAGTGATTTCCAAAGGTGTTTTCTCATGCTCTCTATCTCTCTCACCCTTCTCAGAAAATCCAGTGGGCTTTTTTGTTGGTTTGTCACTGACTAGTGCCACTGACTGAATTGTAGGCCTCATTCACATCTGTCTTTATTACTAGCATCCCTGTCTATGGTATTGGCAGCTGTACATGTGCAGAATTTTGCAATGCCCAACAGGAGGAAGTTGTCCCCTTCAATAGCTTTAGGTTTCTTGATGAGAGAGTGGAGACATTCAGGAATGCATTGCTGTCTGTGCCTGCAATTGCCCGTGTCAACGGCTCTTAACTATACCAAGGAAACAATTGCCTTCAACAAGACTTGATTAAGTGAAACCCACAGACTGCACCAACTTTTGTATCTGAAACAGTCTACAGTGAAAGGAGTCTAAGGACTGCTAGGTATCATATCCATCATTATACCTATCAGCTTTCTCAGAAGTTTTGGGAAAACAGAAGAGTTGAAATTACCTCTCAAGAGTGTCAGACTGTAATCAAGTTACTGACATAGCTATCAGCTTAAAAGAAGGCAATGCAAATTCTAAAGAGAGGAACAGTTATGCAATAGAATGAAAACGTACCAGATTCTTCTCTGTCTGTAACTATTGAATTCTTCTCTTCCTGACCACTAATAGATTTTATTATCCTCTGCCTTGAATATCCACATATTTTGAAGGAGCTTTGGGGATGAAGACTTAGGTCCCCGGGGGAACTTGCACAAGCCAGGATGATCCACAGTTCTGAATTTCTTGATGCACATTGTGTTAGGGAGGATTTTAATTAAACTCAGTAGCAGATAGTGTGAAGTAGCTGAGGCCATAGCTGTTGTGCATGAAGGAAAAGCATTGAAGGAGTAGATGGATAATTATATTGAAATCAGGACTCATTTCAGGCTCCTATGTAATTATCTAGGTCATCAAAACAGTCCCTCAAAAACAGGAAATCTTTGTAATTCAGACACATTTATACATTATTTTAAGCTATAATATCAAGTTGGGACAATATTATATGTACATAGTATAATTCTAAACCACATATTTATCCCACAAACTATTTCTTAAAATACAAAACAGCCTCATCTTTCTCTGCATCCAGAAGTATCTCAAAGCCTAACCTACCTCAAATCTGTATGAGATGTACTGTTTTTCTAAAGCCAATACTCCAGTTCTGGAGAATGAGGCTGAAAGAAAAGGTGAGAAGTCAAGTCTTGCACAAATAACTTCTCACTGCTGTCAAAAAAAGGAAATAGTAGAAAGTGGTTTGTTATAATTTTGTCATGATCTCATAAAAATCTAAGATGAGTAAAGAACCAACTGTGACACTGGATAGATACCATTGAAATCTGTAAACATATATGTTAAAGAAACCGGTATGTTCTTCAGTAAGTACAAATATTGTTTGCTTTGGGAGCATTCTGCTTAGGCTAGGTGCAATATAGTAGCTTCAGAACTTCAATTAGTACTGAATCCTAAAAAGAAAATTCTTCTCTTATGTTTATACTGGAATTTCTGTCAAGTATGATAATTACTATGTCATCATCTGCAACTCCCTCCTTATAAAAAAAATCAATGAAAGTCTTTAAAAATATTTAACTTGTTCCCTTTTCTACACAAAAAACCACTTTGAGCTAATAAAAATGCTTGCTTGTAGTTTCTAGATCACTTTAACGTGCAGCTGAGGTAGAGAGGTATAATACATATTTTACATCAGACTGCCCCAGTCAGCATCATTTGAGGGGTGACAATAGTGGGAATCCCCACAACGGACACCACTTGCCTGTGGTGCTTGGTTATATTCCTGCTTGTCCCTCTGCAAAGCATCCATGCACCACTGCCATCCTGTGAACCCACCTCTAGTGCTTCCAGACTGTACTCATGCAGCTGGTGCCACAGGCTGTAACTTTTTACAGCGCAGTGTCATTAGCTTTTGTTTTGGAAAGCTGGATCCTACTGCCCTGAATAAGGTACAGCACTTTCACAAAACAGCTTCCTGAAAAGAGGCTGGAGAAGGCAGTGAACACATCCAACTTCTCTACTCTACTCTGTTAGGCAAAGTCTGTTGGCTCCTTGGTCCTCAGGAAACAGTGAAATTGCTTGTTCAGTGCCTGCACTAACACTTCGCTCTGTTTTACCGTTTTTTTGATCCTTTGAATCTCACACTCACTTCTCTTTTCCATTCCTTGGCCCATGCAGTCATGTGATTCCTCCCTGCTCTTTCCTCCATAACCTACCCCCATCTCTTTTTCGAAAGGGCTTGAAGGTATTGTTGGACTGTTGTTTGAGTTGAACCCAATAAAGTCTGTAGCTGATAGCTGTAAGAGAAACAGCTTAGAGGAAGCACATAAATCTGGCCACTCCCTGCCATACATTCTGTACCTACTCCCCTATCCTCCATAATTCTTGCAATAAGCATGCTAGAGGGTACAGCCCTTCATCTTATTTAATTTTAAATTCATGGACCTTCTGTCCAAAAATTTATCTATTTCTTTTTTCTAAGTGTCTCTATCATCTACATTCACAACTGCCTATGGCAAAGGATTCCAGAAACTTTCTATCAGCAAGAAGAAATACACTCCTTTATCTGCTTTAAATTAAACTCCAACAGTTTTTCTTGAACTGCCATCTAGTTTTATTACCGCAGGCTTATGCGCCAAGGTGTAAGTCTACCATCTTATGATTTTTGCAAACTTTTTTCATACTTCACTCCTAGGTGGTGCATCACTGATATTTTATTCTCTTTTCAAAAGCCAACTGTTCCATCTCCTCCATAATTTTAGTTGTCCTTTCCCTTCTCCACCTTGTCCTTCCTGAGATGCAGAGACAAGAATGGCCTACCATCCTGAAGATGCAGGCTCATCAAAATCTTGTGTGGCAAAAACTGTCTCTGTCCTGCTCCCAGTTGTCTTCATAATGATACTAAGCTCTAAATTTTTCTTCAATTTACAATTTTTTTTCCTGGCTACAATCATGTGCCAAGAAAATTATTTCAGATGAATATGAGCCTAAAATCTGTTATTTAAGTGCTATTTCCAATTCCAATACTGGAAAAAAGTAACATAATATGGAAAGTTAAATGACTTCTCTCTGTCGCACTAGTTGGACCAGAATAATATTTTGAAGTGTTTCTCTTTTTGTTTCTCGTTGCAATCCTTAAGTGACTACAGCTTCTTGTGTGTTAAAGATCAGCTCTTCCTTTTCTCTCCAACTTCCTCTGTAATCTCTTTACTGACTTCTCTCTCTTGATGTACTGTAAGGAATAAGAAAACATGTTTAGAAAGTTACAGCTTCCATGGTCTTCCTCAGAAACCTGGTCTACCAAGGCACAGCCGAGGCTCTGGCTTAGAATCAGCTGTGGTGGTGGTCTGTAGCTGCAAAGGGGAACGCATGGCAAATCTAAACCAAATAGATAGCATAGTTCCACACATAGTATATACAAATGTGTATTTGGAGAAAACATGTAGCATTTAAAATATCCCTTGAAATCCCATTTTTAATATAGCAAACTTTGGAACATTATTTACACACATACTTTCAAAAACCTTTACTAACCATGCTGTAAATTAAAGGTTTTTATGCTCTCATCCACATCTAAAGCTGAAAACACCCCCACCCCCCATCCCACCCCAAACCATTTAAAGGCTTGAGTTTTCTCACTGCTGCACAAAAAGTGTCCCCTCTGACTCTTCTGGCATCATAATGAAGTCTTTTCTCATTGGGCCTATTTTGAAGCATTTTTATAGTTTCTTGCTATGCACATTATGTTGGCTAGGTAACTCCCTAGCCAGTTTGTGTTCTCATTCAAAGTGACAGCTTACCAGTAAATAAAAATGTTCAATTACCAAATGAGAACTGAAACTGCAGCCCTATCACTTCACTTCAGACACCATTTAAAAATGAAAAAAACAGTAAACCCAAACAACCCAAAAACTATAATGGTAAAACAGGAAATAACACTGATTTGGGATTGGTTTTTGAGTGGCATTCACTCATTAGCTATTCCAACATTAGCTATCATTAACTATTAACATTAGCAGCCTGAGGGGATCTTCCACGTCTCAGTGAAGGAGAGGCAGTTAGTCAAAACTTTTTATTTATAACAGTCACAAGAGTATTCAAACCAGGAGCTCCATGCCTGCAAGCAAGAGAATTATGTAGCACCTGAAGTAACACTTCTGTATCATGTTTTACAATAGTATTCTGCATGATATAAACATTAAAATAAGTTACTGAAAAAGGAAAAAAAAAACTCACAAGCTGAACAATTTAAAAAATTTTCTTTTATGGTGGACTCAGCTCCCCATATGTTTTCAGACATGCATAAACAAAGTTCCCAAGACTTGGTTTCTTAGTTTCTCAAGTGCTCAAATTAAGATTTTCTTTATTAAATGTAGCATCATAATCTCAAAGTTAAAAAAGGTAACTGCAGTTGTCTAGCATACATGCTCTCATATTTTGAATGCTCTGTTCAGTGTTCCTCCTTCTGCATTTGCTTCTGGTACAATTGCAATTAAGAGGTGCTTCTCTATTTTTGCATTACCTTCTTCTATTCCCATCCTACTAACCTGCATATAAATGCAATGGTCCAAACACTTCCTGCCTACTCAGCTAAAATTTTTTCCTTCTAATCCTTGCATAACTGAACACCTAGACTTCAACCTCTGCATTACTTTTTTAGAACATTTCCATATTTCTATTTAATATTCTTGGTATTGCCCCATGTTTTCTTCTATTGTCTCTAGAATCTGGAAGTTAGTAAACTATGAATGACTAGGAAAGTTAATTCAAATAATTGAAACTCCAAGTTCAGCATCTTTTTATATTTTGCTTCAAATGCTGTTGAAATGATAAGAAAATGATATAGCCAGAAAATGTGTTGTGATTTTCCTTCTACATTAGCTGAAGCTGAAGTTACTTTGATATGCAAGTTGTGTTTGGAGACTGCTATCAGACATCCAATTTTAATTCACCCTTTCTAAAGCTGTCAGTCACACAGTTAAGATCATGTCTGCTAAATACACTCAATAGTTTTAATACTTGAGTAATTTTACCCACTAGTTTTGGAATAAATTTTTATTCAAAAAGAGGTGAGGAAACTTGGGTTGTGCTCTACCTCGGATAATTGGTGCTCAGCTCAGTTAGGCACTAGCACACCTGCAAGCCAAAAAAGCATAACTATTGACAGTCTGAGAACAAAATACAAGAAAAATCTGTACAAAGTGTAGTGGTCAGTCTTTTTGTCTGCCTTCTTTTTAAAAATATAAAGATACAAGAAATCATTTCTAGCTAGAAAAATGCCAGCTTACACACTGCTTCTTTCTTCTGTGACTAAATGTTGAAAGTTATCTACTTCTTTGTGGCAGATAACCCAAAGTTTCGACATTCTAAGATACATCATTACATACTGCTAGCAAAGCAGGGGAGAAAACAAAAATTGTTTATCTTCCAGCTGACTAATTTAGTCAGGACTTTTTTAGGTTCATTTTCTTTGGTTTTGGTTTTGGATTATTTTTCAGATTTTTTAAGTATTCCATCTTCCATTGCTTTCCTCTCAAAGAAATGGTACGAATTTTAAGCAGCAAATATGTAGCTACAGCTTTATACCACTGTGGATATTAAACTTTGTTTTGGTAAGGAAATAATTCAGAAGCAAGTTTGGTGGAACACTTGCCTTCATGGTGCTCAG
The DNA here is from genome assembly GCF_009819655.1 of Sylvia atricapilla. Classification (NCBI taxonomy): domain Eukaryota; kingdom Metazoa; phylum Chordata; class Aves; order Passeriformes; family Sylviidae; genus Sylvia; species Sylvia atricapilla. The sequence goes on from NC_089142.1 coordinate 62,628,003, forward strand.
ATGTCCTCACTGTGGACTGAGGAAAAGATCCCTTGGTTTTTGTTGAGGCTCTGTTGACCCTCTCTCATCTGCATTCCTTTCCCCTAGATTTCCCAGTTCTGAGAATAATTAGCAACACTCACTGGTGATTGCATGCTGCAGCAACCTAACAGCGATATCTTGCCAACACCAGCTGTGCTTCAGTATTTATTTATTAAGATCACACTACTTACACAGGACAAAGTTGCTGAGGCTGCAAAGAGATGAATACAGTTACAGCAGCTGAATTTCAGCTTGACTTCTGAAAGGAAATAACATCTATACTGGGTAACATTTATCTCTAAGAAGAGGGGATACAAGTCTTTAATTCCACTTTCAAATTATATTTTGCTGGCTCTTGAGTTTATTTTACAGGTGATGGAAGGGAACCTTGTACTGCAAGGTGTAGTGGATGATCCTTCTTTCTGCACTACATTAAAACAGCTGAGTGCAGAGGCATTGGATCTGCAGGAAAAGGATCCGTGAGGCAGGCATCCCCTTTGCATTGCTAACGCCGAGTCAGAGACTGGCTTTGTAAATCATGATACACTTGAATTTTCACATCTGCTTGTCAGAACTGTTGAGCAACATGAAAACTGATGTCAGCAAGCTTTCTGCTTTCTAGTTCATCTCAGGTAGAAAGAAAAACATTAGGCAGACTTATGATTCAATGTGTGTATTATTTACAGTAGATTGAATGGCAGAAATTTAAAAGGCTAGACTCCTTAAAATCAAAGATTTAATTTAAAATTTGTAAAAACTGCTACTGAAGTGCTACAGAAGCTCACACTGGAAGACACTGTACATTTGGGAGATTACTGACTGCTTTCTCCCTTCTATTTAGAAAACTGTGTATACTTCCTGTTCCTCTACCCTCATTTGATTATTACTGCATATGAAGAAGCAGTGATTTCCAACCTCCTGGAAATAAAAAAACTGCCAGTGAAATGTGAGCCTAAAATGACTGTTTAAGTATTCAGAAAATGCTTTGATAAACCCTTCATGATATACATAGGTGTAGGTGCTTTAGTGATTTCAAAAGTAATATCTTACAAGGAAAAAGATGAGGCCAGGAAGAAAATGTTACTGTCTGCTTACCAAGGGAAGGGGAACTGAGAGTGATCCCAGCACAGGTTGTGATCTTAGCGGTGGGGCACCATCCCACAAGATCTGAGCATGGCAGGCAGAGCCAGGTGCTGGGAACAAAGTCCATCCACTGCAAGCCATGAACCAGGGCTGGAGAAACTGGTGAGGAGACAGGTGTGACCACACTGTGCATTCCAGATGCATCCAGGAGATAAAGCGAGAGCTAGTGGCCCTTTTAACATAGCTCAGGCAGGGGCTGGAGGTCATGGAACTGAAATGGGCCTCCGGGCCCATGGGAAACTTGGTGGGGCTGATATGGGCCATTCAGAACTATTAGTGCTCTCAGGGTGCTGACACAGAGCCATCCTGAAATATGTCATTCACTTGAAAAGCAGGCATGGGAAAAAGCATTTAAAATTGAGGATGATGAGTGTTTACAGAACGTTGTCCCACACCAGAATTGTGGCCTCACTGATATAAAGTGTGTGAGGGCAAAATTTACTTAAAAAAAAATGCATTATGAGATAATAAATGCCCAAATGGAACCATAATTTGAATCTTTTGCTTTGATCTTTTCTAATTTTTTTGGTGCTGAGTCGTACAATCTATGAGATTTATTTTAAAAAATTATATAAGATTTGTGTGACAGACATGGCAAGAAGTTGAAATTGTGTGGACAGTGTTTTTTTGTCACCTCCAGTTATCAGTGGTTCATCTTTGTGCAAGTATATTGCATGCATATTTAAAGCTTCTCAGGATATATAATTTTTTCAAAGTGGGCAGCTTCTCTGATTTTAATCAGAGTTGAGTGATTAACATTCTTTGAAGATATGTGTGAGAAACATTCTTAAGTATGGTTCACCTGACCTCTCCAGCTATGTTAAGGATGATGTTATTTTTTATGAGCCGTGAATGCAGAATCATTGACTGCTTGTAGGTAGCTATAAAATCTGGAGTACATGATCAAAAGTAGTTATCTTTAGTAGCTGTTTTCTGGTCCGCATAAAATAAATTGACCTTGTAGCCCTTTTTCATTAGAGAGCATCAATACCACAATAAACATTGCTAGGAAATGTCAGGCACTATTCAGTCTGATAGCAGCCTCAATATTGAGGCCAAATGATGGCATGAAATGCTACCCCGTCTCCTGCCCCACGGGCAGCAAATATTCTGATTCAAGGGTCAGAAGGAAGGCAAATGCTTTCTGTTGTGAGAGTGTTCACACACCAATTTTTTTGTCTAAGCTTTTTTATGAACAGTTATAAAAATGCTAATTTTAAAAGAAAACTTGGAGACTTTCGAGTCATTCCAATTCACCCCTCACTGCCTGTATGCAAGACAACACTCCCAACTTTTGTCAATGAAAATTGTCTTGATTTCAAGCTGGTTTACTGAAGTTGTTCCTTATATTGGGATTCAAAAATTCTTAATAAATCTATTTCTTAATATGTATGTAGATTTAATGTAGCTAATAATTCTAAAAATATAAAATATTTAATCATATATATATTTGGTATTTTCCACATACCAATGTTCTGTTGTTGTATGGACATCTAATCCAGTCTCCTAACTAAGGCTAGATTGTTAAAACATACCACACAGCCGTACTTTGAGGCATATATAAAAGAATTTAGAACATTTATCTAATGGTTTTCCTTATTATGATTTTGGTTTTATAAATGTCTTACTGAAGATCTCATAAATAAAGCACTTGTTCAAACCACAAAGCAGGTCATTTGCTAGTTTGGGTAAAGAGCAGGCCCTCCTTATTCCTGCTCACGATCTAGCCCATTTGAAACACTCCTGGAGTGCCTACACAGGGCTAGAGGGCACAACCCGGGTCTGTGGGAGGATCCCCCCTGAAGCAGCAGGTGGAGGTTTCATGGCCTAATCTAGGGCTCCTAAAGATCCTGGACCCTATTCTTAGGTACTTGAAGTAAGGCTTAGTTCAAGATCAGGACACCCCAGTGTGGCTCTCTCCAGGCAAGGGAGGCAATCCCAGCTGTTCTTTAGTTTGGGATTGGCCAGCTCATTATGTGACCTGAGCTGCTCAGCTCTCCCTTGGCTCTAAGAAGAATTAAAAGAGGCTTGCACAGACAGACACCTACCTTACATGCATACACAGAAGACAGGAAGTCTCCTACCTTTTATGTGAACCCCTTTGACTGGATCTGAATCGCAGTTCAGGCATCATAATATCTGTGATTCCCCTTCACAGGAACAGGAGCAAGCCATCCTGATGCAACCACTGTCTAAAGAACTGAGGAGAGGAGATTTAAAATGAAAATAAGTTACCAAATATTTAAGCTACAGTAGATTATAAAACTTTAAAGTAACTAATACACCTTATTTTGTCTGTTTCCACATGTATATTATTTAGTGCTGAATGAACATTGTATATCTCTTTGAATTATCATAAAACAGCTTTTAAACTATTTATAACATATATATAAATTCAAAAAATGCTGTTTCTGAATGCATATATTATCCTCTTGTATACATATTGCTGTTTTTTATGTACATATAAATAATTTCATTTAAATTATGCATTTTTCTGGCATATGGATAAAAGCACACTCATTTACAAAATTATCTTTAGAAAATGTGAGAGGAATAATGCATGACTATGGGACTGAGAAAAAATTCTTAACTTTAAATGCAAAAGAACATACGTGCATCATGTCCACAAACTTATTTCAGAAAAGTAAAAGAATTCTCTGGCTATTATGAGTCAATAAAATATAGAGGAAAAGTTATTATGTAACCCTATCTTTTGTGCATTTTTTGCCTTCCATGATAGTGTATACATTACCTTAGTAGAGAACAATACATGAGACTTTTTAATTTAGTAAAAAATAGTGAATATTAACCTAAATATGAAATCGTTCCTACTGTTAGCAAGAATCCAGCAATGAAAGCTTCAGTGTCATAAATGCTGCAAGATGTTAATTGACCCTCAGGCAACATTTTCTTTTTTGACATTGAGGAGGTCATAAAATCGCTCAAATATTTTCTTAATTAAAAGTCATATGCAAAACATCTGTCTTGGTACATGTTTATTTCGGCAATATTGTGCTTATGTTAGATGATGCTCTTGAAGACCTTGTAAAGCTTAATAAGGACAAAACAGAGGGAGTTGTTACAGAAACAAAAAGACTTACCTAGAAATTGCACTAGAAGTTGACATAATTTAAAAATAGAAGACATTCAATGAGCATTCTAAAGAAAAATCTAAAAAAAATTCCTAGAATGTTTGAGAATAATTTTCATTTAATAAAACATCTTCTAGTGCAGTTATTCAAGCTGTCATTTGTTTATATTTACACCAAGCACATTGACATTGGAGACATCAGATGCAGATTTTTTTAAAGAGTAGAAAAGTGGCATAGCAAAAGCTACAATGACAGCTACAAACACTCAATGACATAATTTCCAAGAGATTATATTTTTGTTCTGCTATCACAAAGTGAAACAATGTGTCATTGTTACTAGAATAGGACTAAATTTACTGTATTTCAAAGCGACAAATCAATTTTCATAGCATTTTCACCAATTTAAAATTTCACCTCATTTAAAACCAATGAGGTTGTTAAATGAACAACAATTAGTAGGGAAATAAATGAATGCTGGCTGCAGGGAGGTTTTCTGTTTCACTGAAAGCTATATATATGGAATTGTCTTGAAAATCAACAGTGAATGTTTAGGGACTAAATCGTATTAACTGTAGGGGTTTCCCCTTTTTTCCTTTCTTCTTCTTATGAGTGATAAATAGTTATTGTCCCACCTATGCTTGTATTCATGCAAAAGCAAAAATAAAAGACAACCTTTGGCATTTTTAACAACCTAACAGGAAGTATTACTCTTTAAACAATCAGTAAAGATGATCTCTTGTCAGTGCTGGAAATTACATTATATAAAGGGAAAAAAAGAAAAACTGAAACCACCAAACATGGTGAGAAATAAAAGTAGGGGTCACTTTGTGTAACAGATCAAGTATTTTCATTCATACGAAAAAATAAACCTCAAGCCTTTTGAACCTTGCAGATTTTTTTCTTTGATTCAGTAAGCATGGAACCAATTTGGAGGCACAGTACTTTTGTTATACTTTCACTATGCTAAATTAATGTAGTCTGGTTATGTTCTTTACATACATAAACTGTGATTACAGGATAGGCAAACACAATTTCTCTTAGCCATTAAGTAAAATTTCTTATTTCAGAAGAATATACTAATTAGATAACATGAAAAATAAATTGGGTAACTTTTAGTCTAATTGTACATTTCACCTTTGCACGCAATTTAAGCTTAGTAAAACAATAACAGTACACTATGTATTAATTGACAAATCACTTTGTGTGTTTCTGTAAGTGTACACAAAAAAAGTTAAAAAAATAGGCATTAAAATAAACAACTAACTAATATACCTTTATGAGATTGAAAAATAAAATCCAACAAGCACTTAGCCAACTTTAGGTGGAATACTGACTGAAAATTAATTCAGGATTTTTTTGTGGTCTCCAGTGTGGTCAGGGCAAATAATTGTTCAGCAAACTGTTGTAAGATTCATATTTAAAAATTTGGCTAACAATAAGCTGAAATGCCATTATTTCCAGCAGCATCTCTTAATAAGCTCTGAAATAATAATCACTACAATAGCTTTAAAAGCTTATTTTATATAAGATAATAACTAATTTTACAGATGCAAAACTAAGCAAATTAAACTATCTTTCCTATCAAAATTCTCACTATGTGTCATCTACAAGTTTTTACACATTTCTACAGTACTGTGGGATTTAGAAACATCAGTATTAGGTAAAAATTACTCTCCACACTATGTCTCAATAGCAAATGCCCTTATTTACCTATTTGCTCATTTATACAGTGTATTTAAAGATTAAAATCAGCAATAGGGAATTCTTCTCCTAAGAGCTATTGTTCATTATTGCTCTAGGGCTTAATGCGGGCAATTCTTTCAACAGCAAGTAAGGATATACATGAAAAGTAAAAATAAATATGCTTTTTAACTGTGGGATCTCTATCATTTTACAGGTAAAATCCATCTTGGTAGGCCAAATCTTTGATCTATTATACGTATGTCTGACACATACCCGTACTTTATGGTTGCTTAACAAGTCAAATATAAAAATCTACTAAAACCAATCAAGTCTGAGGCAGAATAACCAGGCCTAAGTGACCTTAAATAAGGTAGACTAATTTAAGTGCTGCATCAGCACTTAAATGTTGCCTTAGCTACTGATGCACTCAAGTGTGGAGTGGGATGTGGGTTTCGGTCCATTTAGATCTAGTGTGCTCCAGCCACACACCATCATTGTTACTGTTAGCTCATCCACCTTCAAGTTCTTTTTATGGCTAGCCTTTGAAAAGAGCAGCTGCCACAACATGCAGTGAGGATTCTGTGTACCAGTGCTATTTCTATATTTTAAATGTTTTTAGAAAAAATAGTTTTTCCCTCTAGCCATTTAGCACCTATCAAAGAGCAATCAATACACAGTGCATCTGACACTTATGCTTATCATGTTTTAAAGAATTTTTTTTTGTTTTTTTAAATCAAAAATTAAAGTTGAGAAAGCTATTTCCATGGAATGTGCATGGAAGCAGATGCAAACCTCCTATCAACAGACCAATAATTGTCAACAGACACTGAGAGTAAAAGGGAAAGGAAGTGGGAAGTCTCAAATGAAAACTGAGAGGGGTTACTTATAGTCGTTACTGAATAAAATCTGCAGTTTTACTGATTGATTACAGCTCTAAGTAATTACAGATGCATAAAAGTTTACTTAGTGTTGAGCAGAAGTGCTTTCCTTATAGGGAAAAACATGAGCAGTTTTAACCCAGTGCACATACGTAATAAATTATGTACTGAAAATATTCCAACGATGAAAATATCTTATATGCGTGCTGGTGTTTGTTACCCAATTACATGAGTCACAACACAATCCCTTTAGAGTATGGATAAAGGAACAGAAATATTTTTTGCCTTAAATACATTAAATTATTAATAAATTATTATTATTGCTATTAAAATGTGTTTATGTCTGTCGAATACAATCCTAATATTCACTGTAGCTTTTTATTAATGAAATTTTGACAGCTTCTATCACCTTAACAATATTATTGGCCTCTTTACTTGAAGTTAATGCTCTGCAGAACACAATAAATTATTCTTTAAATGTCTGATAATGGGTAAATATGGGCAACACCCAAACATAAACTACAATAGTACAGTTCAATGAAATCTCAACTAACAACAAGGTATTAAAGACTTAGATGTTCAGTATTTACTTTTTTACAAATGTTGTCTGTAATACATACCTCTTTTATTATATGAAAACTAAGCTAAAAGGCAATGGATATGCACAGCAATAAAGAACAATTGTCTATTAACCATGTCTTATTCTTCTTATTCTTATTCATCTTATTCTTCCATCTGCAAGACAAAAAAAATCTAATTTAAAGAAATCTTAAAGCTAGACAGTTAGGGTAAGATAAAATAAAAGATAAATGCAGAAATCAGTGCTTTTTAAGACATAAGTATAAACACTTTGCAAGTATTATTTAATAGTTTCTCCAGTGGTAGTGGAAAAATATTATATTTCATGGAACACACAAAGAGAAAGTTAGGATTGAGTTCTACTGAGCTGAAAGGTTAGATTCAATTAACATAAACCAAATTTATTTTATTTAAAACAGCCTATTAGGACTAATCAGATCTTTGTTACCTAGGAGCTGCCTCTTAGGTAGGGGTTGATCAGCCCCAAGATACCTCTTCATGGCTAATAGCTGCTGCAGAATTATGAGGTGGAAGTTAAAATCGTTTCGTGGATTTCACTGTAAATCCAAGTATTGAACAAACAGGGACAGCTCATAACATGGGTCAAGCAGTGTGGTGTCTGATCTGTCTGTGGGTGTCCACGTGACACGGCAAACCTTTGTTTTAAGCACAGAAAAATCAAATCTGTTTTATGAAAAAAAAACCAAAACAGACAATACTGACACAAGGTTTTATTTGGTAAATAAACAGAAGGAACTGACGACAGAGAAAGGATGGGTTTTTGAGGGACGAGAAAACCCTGAAAAGCTGCATCTTCTATCTCCTTTGTGTTTGCCCCGTGGTGACAAACAAACAGTGAGTACTGGTTTTTTTCCCCAGGTGTACTCTAGTTGTGCACTTCTTATTTTGCCAAGTCCCAGTTTGATAAACAGCACAAAAGATGTCTACCAGTAGATGGTCTACTTCCTGATAGACTGTGTAGATATTTCTTTTAGATTTGGTTATCTACATTCCCTTTGAAATCAATCAAAAGAAAAATTCTCCCAGGTTTTTCTGAACAAAAGATATATCTCTAAAACGAAATGGAAGAATTGGCTGAACCAACTCCTTCTTCATGAAGTAAAGACATTGGGTGAGTCATAAAGTGTAAAAGGCCTGTATCAAACATTTCACCTATTTTTTAACATTCAAAAAACAAACCCCTATGCTTTCACCCTCTGTTTTCTCTGGGAAAACTAAGCCTTTGACAAGAGTAAGCACATACCCATGACAGCTGCAAGGTCAGGGATCCAGCCAGGCCCGCAGCAGCTTGGACAATCTTAACAACCAGGAAAAACGGAAAGGTTTTAGAGAAAATGCCAGACCAGAATTTACAGACCAACTAATACATGCAAGTGCATTCCTAGTTTTACTTTGAACAATACATTTGGGGGAAAACTGTCCTTCTCCAAACTCTACCTGAGACTGTCACTTAAAAAAAAAAAAAATAAAGATTAACTTATCCCCTCTCTCACCTTCAGACTTCACAGAGACAAGATGCACTATAAAGTATTTTCTAAATTCTTTTTGCAATAACTACTTCTACAAACCACAGAATAAATAAGTGCAGCTTAAATGGCAGCTTAGTTTATATATGAAGTTAGATTTCAAATTTTGATTCACTTCTGAAGTCTTTTCTGCCTCTGCTTTTGATCTTCCTATAATCTCAACAGTCTCTGTCAGAGCAGCATGAACTTTAGCTGTTGCTAAAAATAGAGTATATAAAAAAACTGTTTCAGCTGACAATACTCAAAATTCTCTGTATTCCTAGAACAAAGTGTATGAGTGCACTGGGGACCACTTAAAGGTCATTTTTTCAGTATCAGATAATGTTAGACCTAAGAAAATAAACTAAATGTTCTTGGCTAAAACAAGTCAGACCATTTCCAAGACAACAGTATAAGGCATTAAAATTTAGTTCTGTCACATGATCATTCAAAAAGTAATGACTTTCACCAAAAGTTAGATGATTTAATTGCCTAAACCACATAATAACATTTTAAGCCTCAGTGCACTTTTCCCTTTAAAGTGTTTTTATCCTTTGTGTTAGATTCCACTATTTTTTTCAGCTGTATCACAATGGTTTAGGCAACAGGGCTTCACTAACCTAAGAGAGAAACGTAACCTAATTTTGTGCTTTGATATAATAGGCTTAGAGGCTGATCCTGAAAAGACTAATGCCCGTCTTAACTTTCTGTGCTGCAACCAGCTCCACTGGCATCAATGGATCAGCTCAGAGAGTACAATGAGTGTACACATCCATTAATCTTTGCAGAACTAGAGGCCTGGGCTCTGTGTGAATGAAACAGGATAGCACTGTGGGCTATAAAGCAATTGGCTATAAAGGAGAAGACTACGCAATGGCAAGTACAGGTGTATGATTCTTCTGAATATTTATCTGAATTTTTTGAAGTTGAGTTTTAATTATTTTGAGCTGTAAAAAGCATCTGCAGCTATATTTTTCCTCACATGAGGTCACAAAAAAAAGTGGTTTTGAATATTTTTGCTCTAAAACCTAATTCCCCTTCTTTAAAGAATGTAATGAAAGATTGCAGCAAATTAAAATATTTCTCCACCATTATTTGCATTTTTCATTGAAGTATGAACACTTTATACATAAATAAAGTATAAAGTCTATTCTGGAATAGAGCAATATTTCTCTAGCTAGAAGTTTTATTGGATAGTTTTTAATCGTCTGTTTTTTTCATCTCAGGCTATGTGCAAATCAAGATAAAGTAGTCATCCTGAGAAGTTATTGTACTTCTCTTAGGTTGGAAATCAACACATATGCTTATACCTTAGCTTGACCTTAAATTCTAAGGAATCTGAAATCAAACAAGCCTTAAGGCTTTTTTCCATTGAGAAATCTTACTACATATGAGGATTTGGAAGTGGTGAATTTGTCACTTATATGGAACACATTTTTTTCTGAGTAACCACATCACAGAATTTCATTTTAGAAAGTGAAAAACATAGTTGGTTCCACTCTGTTCCAGACTGAGATTAACTAATGTCATCTGTCTTCATATGGTGTTCCAAGACCTATTCTTTGTGCTCAGCTGTCCTACATAACCCCTTTTCTTGTAGATTCCATTCAAGCAGCTTTTCCAGCTGATGACTTAAGGCTGTTGCATTACCTGAAAGATTGTCTTTCTAATTCTTGAAACAATAGAGCATGTATGGATTACAGCAGGAAGTAAACTTAGTTATATCAGATTAGTACAAAGCAAAGAATATTTTGAAGACATCCTGTTTCTGGGGAGATGACAAGTGGGTCATCTTGATCTTTGGTTAATATATATCAACATAGAACGTGTGATTTCAAAGTACCAGAGCTTAAAATAAGGAAGAAAAAATGAAGGGTGAAACGATGAATTTAATGTAACTGACAAACATTTACTACTAAACCCAGCTATACTTGTATTTGACTTTTTGCTTTTAGCTTCCATGGTGCTGATAAAGTTTGTAGAGCTCAGCACAGTTCATTTTTATTTTATGAACACAGCACAACAGAACATATCATATCTTTAACCTGGCTGAAAATACGCATCAAAGAAGCAAAATTACACATCAGTTTCTGAAACTATTAAGAGGAAAGCATGAGGCATATGAACTGTACTGAAAGAAAGAAGTTTATAAGGCAAAAGGTTGCATTTATGTGTTATTTTCCTGAAGAACTGGTTTTATAGGACTAGGTTAAACAGAAGAAGTCTGAGAAAGAAAGCTGTTATGAGTAGGTCTGACTTGATAGGAGAATTGAGTGCCAGGCTTGTGCTACAAGCAAGTGGTCATTTCAAAAGTCTCTTCTGTCTTTGTTTTCCCAAGAAAATGCACACCAGCAGAGCAACATTCAGTTACTGAAGGAAAGTCTTAATGCAGGATTATTGATCGGGTCCTTCTTTGCTTTGAATAATCTGCACTGAAAGGAAAAGAGGAACTGTCATTATTAATATGTGATTTGGAGCATATTTTCTACTTGTTTCAGTACATTCTTGCCTGCATCAAATGGCAAATAATGGTGGTGGAGTGCATCAAATGGAATTCTAACAGTAAAGTTTATAACGCCACACACATAGAAAGTAATTAGAAGAATAATATAATTGCGCTTAAATCCTTATTTAAAAAGCTTATTATCACGAGCCTTTCACACTCATTCATACAATGCTAGGGCTGAGTTGAAAAGGGATTTTAGAAGGAACTAAGGAGTTCAGCTGAATATGTTGCACTCAGATTATCTTAAGTGTTAGATTTCTGACATTAAATACATAAAATGAGATAGATACTGTTGGTGTTCTTGACACCAATACTGCAGGATGCTGACAAAAGATTCAAGAGCAGTGTGTTCTTGTCTTTTTTTACTTTCCTCAGTTGTCATTGCTCACACTGGATTGACATTTTGTTTATATTAAAAAGTAAGTGAAATGCTTTCTTTGCCCCTCAAGATACTATTAGCCCTGATGACTATAAAGATATTAAAATTATCTTTCATGAATATTTCTTGTGAGTGGGTAAATGATAACTCATTCAATTACCTATCTAATAGAACAGTTCTATTCCAAACACTGAAATCCTAGGAATAGGTGCTAGTACAGTCTTGATGTTCAAACTTTTCAGACTACTGTTCAAATACCAGTATTTCTTTAGCTGTCTTCTTTTAAAGGAATCTTGTAACCACTCCATAAATGCCACTTTTAATGACTCTGCTAAAATTTCAAGTAAGCCCTCCATCATAGCCAAGGTTCCTGTAATACATAACCTTTCTGATAACCATGACACTTAAATTGCCTGCAGAAGGAAATCACAAGAGTATATCTTGAATTCAGCTCATCTGTCAAAAGCTTAAAGATGATTTCTGACCACAGTGTTACATGAATGTGTTTGGACTGTTGGTAAACGACAGCAATCGGAGAGATAAAAGCACCAGCTCGGAAAATGAGAACTTTAAATTTCATCTAATGGAGCCTATTTCTGGGCAGTTACACACCATGAAGTTTTGATTTTGCTGCTTAAAAACCCTAAGATGAAAAGGACAGAAGGAGAAGGATTAGTATTAAAACAGCAAGATTATCTTTTGAGGTAATGTAGAAATATGGCAGCAACAGGAACCACATAGATTGTTTGCAGAGGATTCATGAAATGGTGAATGTGGTGGTAACCTCAATAAAATATTCTGAAGGCAGACTACAGAACACCAAAAATGTAATACATTTGTAAATATTTAAGGATATCTGCACAGGAGCTACCTTTTTTATTTAGAAGAAAGAGGAGGATGGATCTAGATCAGAGAAACTGCTTAGATTAACTAGCTGCTGCTAGGAAAGAGACAAGGCTCTTGCACACAGGCCCAGTGGATGACCACGAGCAGGACTGGATGTTATCTTTGTACAGAATGCTATGGAGTAAATTTCCCATGTGATGCCATATGAACTCAGTGTATTTAGGCACGTGACCATGTGGGCTCCAAACAGCTCCAGCTTTCCACCAGTGCTTGTGGGACTAGACTCAGCCAAAAACGCCGCAGAGGGCCAGGTGGTCCATCATAAATGCACTGTGATTTATGTATTATTCACATAAAAGTACTTAGAACATGCATAGAGATGTAAAATCAGACCTTAATTAAGGAAGCCTGTGTCTATTTACCACAATTTTCTTTACTCCTCTGAATCTGTCTACCTGATACTGCAAATTCTTTGTAAGGGCTTTTCAGAGGAAACCTTGTTTAACTGTCGAATATTCTGAAATGTCTTTTCTTCCTGACTCACCTTCATATTCTTCAGGGATGTCCTTCAGAAACTGAGGATTAAAAGTACTGCTCTTTGAACAGAAAACTTCCATATGTAAGAGACTGCTGGACGGTGCCAACTCAAACACCTGCTCTCATGACATATGCACATGCTTGTGCTCATACACATACTCACTGTTAATAAGGAAAATGAAAGAGGAAAAAAGCATAAACAATGACTTTGAGGACAATCAAGATTTGTTTAAGAGCTGAAAAGAGGCTTTTGAAGGTATATATTACAACTTTCTAATTTCTTCCTCATAAAGATATTTCCAGAATTAATTTCTCTTCTAAATTGATCTGCAGCCTATATTTTTTTAAAAAAATTAATATTCCTCTCTGCCTTCATAAAAACATTTTCAGTGATGGGAATAATCTGTCTAGGGCCATGACAAGTGTTTTTAGTAGTTAATAATTTTTACTTCAGAAAATATTTCCCTTGCTTCTTGGTACTGAACACACCTAGCTCCTGTTTCCAACACCCTGGATCTTGTTTTACCTTTGTTTTTCCTTATAGGTATATCTAAACTAGAATCATTATTTTTTGTTTTACCAAAATTATTCTTTGAAATTTTTTTCTTCATAAAATGAATACTATTTATTTTTACCAAAAGATTTTCTGGCTTTCTGCATAGGTATATTTCATGGTGCTTTCCTAAATATTATCCAATATTTCAATATATTTCTCTTGTAAATATAAGGCAGAAACACAGAAATGCAGGAGTGTTTGTGCCATTATCAAGGTCAGAAGCAATATAGTCTCTCTTGTCCTACTGTTATCTTTATATACATCACATTTATATTTGTCTTTTTGGTTCCATTACTATACCAACACATTTTCAGATATCGTTTCCTAGAATAAAGATTTTTCTTGGAGAAGCATGTATTTCATCTTTTGTTACAAATACAATTTCTTAGACATTAATAAAATTTTTGGGTTTAGAAGAGTAAGAAATTCAGAAGAGTAAGACCTAAAGCACAACTATTGGCAGCTTCTGCCATGATTCTATTGGTTTCACCTGTATTGACATTAATTCAATATCCTTTTCCTACCTACTCTAAATAAAAGTTAGAACACAGGGTCATGTATCACTTGATTATAGCCCTCTGCTTATAATTATACTTTATTTTTAATCAATTTTCTCACTAATGCCAATTTTTTTAAAAAATAATTTTTAATTAGCGATTCATGCTGTATTGAAAAAAAGTTAAAATATAAATAAGATAAAATCAAAATTTTATCTAGAAAGAAACTAGAATGTGCTAGCTTCTCAAAGTGCCTTGTGATTTTACACCGAAGTCCTCATAGAAATGTGGCAACCAATCTAGCTTTCAGTTGGACAATGATGGTGTTTTTACACTATTTGTCCAGGAAACAGAAATGAATTGTATATTTTTGTATTTTAAATTAAGATGGTAGGGTTGTAGCAAAAAATAGAAATATTATATGATCCATGGTTTAAGGTCCTATGACTCCTTCATTTTTTTTTCCTTCTTAAGATTTATAAAAGAGATTTTTAAAAAATAGTTCAGAAATCATTTCCAGAAATTCTAAATCTTTGACAATTGGAAAACAGAGGTATTCTCCATTAGAACTATCTTTCTTTCTGGTTTCGGTTTTTTAAAATATTTTTTGCAGAAAGAAATAATATAGAGAAATCATTAAGAAATTTAAATTATCCTAACTTACAGCATAATGAGTAAACTGGTATGTTATTCAGACATAGCTATCAATTTAGTGCTGATTTACCACCATACTACTTTTAATACCAGCCTCCAGCTTTTGCAGATATCTGAATGTACAGGCCGAAAAAAACCCCCAAAAACCAAAAAACCAACCTTGAGAAATGCCAAATACATTTCTGCAAATCAACTTTATAGTGAGGGAGCAATGCCATTGACAAATACAGGTCAATGGATTTGATGAATCATGGATATTAATATTTGGGTAATTAAATGCTGGCATATACAGCGAATACATATTGTATATACTGTGTATATAGTGCTAATACTTATTTGAAGATTTCAGGTAATCCCAAGTAGAGAAAAAAAAATCTTAAAAACGTGTATCTTGGTGCTAAATATCAAGTCAGTAGATTACTTGTGATATTGGTACAGAATACATTTCCATATAGAAGCATAAGTTGGATCAAACCAACTTTTCTAACTAGTCATAGAGAACTTGTGCTACTGCTTTTTATGAAATGCTGTAGCACTACCATCCCCCAAGTTACAACTACAACAATAGAACTCATTGTTTCCATAGAAACCAAGGAATTTCAAATGAGGGGGGAAAGTAGGCTGCAGTGTAATTCTGCCCCTTCTTAAATCCAGTAAAAATAATAAGCTGACATGCAGGCTGAGGAAAATACTTGATTCTGTCCTCCCATTTTGGGGAAGTCGTAGAGTGCATGAATGTCTGTCAGAAGAACATCCCACACAGAGAGAAAACCAAAGCTATGGTGCCATGCTTTTATGCATCTTATTGGTTTTCAGCAGGCATCTTTGGTTTCATATTTGAATAAGTACCACAGAATTCACAGACCAGTTCCAGCATAGCAACCCTAAAAATTAAAATGAATAGGCTAATTTACAGAATGAACATTTATTGTTACTGTGAATAACCCAAAGTAATAAGTAACTAAACATTTCATTCTGTTGCAGTTTTAAAAAGATGTGTTTCTGACCTTCTGCTAATTAGGAAACCAAACCAGTGGCTGTCTGCAATTACCTTTTCTGAAGTTCCAGAGCTCAATTTTTAGTAATGTATCCAGCATTGCACATTCCTATAAATAATAGGACCTGCTTGGCAAGAAGCTTCAGGCATTTGTGTGTCTTTAAATTAGTCCAATTAACAATTTCAATGTTTTATACCAATACATAATTTTAATCCAACAGCTGATTATGTACTCCCAACTATTCGGACCTTTAAAACATGCAGTTGAGGAGTTAGAAAAAAAACATGTTCTATGCTTTTTGCCTCTTCTCTGGAACTTCTAACTCTTGCCAGCATCATCCTCCACAATAAATTGATATTTATCTGCAAAAGCACAAAGCTATAGTATTTAAACAGTTTCATGAAACTAGTCACATGCTTTAAAACCTTAGCAGTATCTCAAGCCACCTAGAGACTGGTCTATCACACCACTGACCTGTTCAATTACTGTGATTACTGGTATTACTTGACTGAATAGCTGTGTCTTCTGTCAACAGAAAGAATATATAAAAAGCCTGCAAGGTATACACAAATATTCTGTAGTTCATCTTAGTTCAGAGTAAAAGCCTCAGAAACAGTGTTAAATTCCTGTGTGGTGTATGAAAAGGCGCTGATAATTTTACTTTATGAGTATGTTTTGAAGACTTTCATTTCAGTAGAGAATTTCTTAATGCCCTTAATTGTCCAGGCAAGTAAAAACTTTGGGTCAAATTCCTAGGCATAGGTGCTTTGTAGCTTGATGTCGTAAGGCTATGAGGATTCTATCCACATAGTTTATGCATGTGTTTATGCATGTGAAGATCTTCAATTACTTTACTCAGGAGAAAAAAAACTTTAACAGCCAGGTAGGGTTCTGAAAGGTATCCTGTTCCTAGGCTGCCAAGGAAGAAAAAGACATGATTATTACACCAGCAGAGAGGGGAAAGCACAGGTTCTCAAACTCCACAAAAGAAAGAGAAGCTATGGAAATTCCAACTGCTCAGAAACTTCAGATAGAAATTGCACCTTAGACACAGAAGGATGCAACCATACTATTAATTGTTGTAGTGGTTGTGATTTATCTATTCATACAAGATTAGTGAGTGCCTTAAGGAAAATTTGGGTCAAATTTTTGTTCTAAATATTGCTGTCCCACAAAAAAAGACTGTTAGCTGGGAGACAACAAATGATATCTTGTCTCCAAACATATAAAATATCTCAAAACAAGTAACTAGCCACTCACACACAGCACTTACAGGAACTGGAGAGTATTTCTGTTGTTTATACTGAACTCGGGGTTTGAGGGGAAAGGTTGACCAAAGTTGCAAGACATCTCTTAGCATAAATATATAATGATGTTACCAAATGGCATTCTGAACTAGACATGAATAGTTTTTACTGTAACTACAAAAAATACCTCAACCAAACTACTGACTAGCTAATCAATCAATAAAAAACTTTATGTGTAAGACTGTATCCAGTTTGGAGGAATTTCTTTTTTTTATTTTTACTGCAAGTTTTCCCATAATATAAGGTAAATAACACCAAAAACTTGCTGGAGTGTGTTGAGGAATGCAGGAGGGGTGGAATTTAAAGGCAGAAGGACCTGCTATGTTTTGAGTGTACCTGCAAGCTTACTTGTGTAGATAACTGGGTTCAGAATGTTAGCAAAAGACTGAGAGGCACCACATGTGACTAAGTAGTTGCTGCTTCTTATCTGTTGCACATCTTTGAGCATGGTTCAATTCCCATCTACTGCTAAGAAGGAGATGTTAGATACAAGAACAGAGAAAACAGAGGAGGGTGAGATATAAAATATTCATATGCTTTTATCATCAGAGTCATGGTCAGGATTTTTCTGCTGATTTCTCAATTCAAAGTCATCAAAGAAGCAAGCACCCTGTCAGTTCAAAAGGTGTGGTAACTCCTGTTTATCTGCCATTCCAAGCCAGCTTATTCCAGTCAATTACCTTCCCATCCAGTGCTTCTGAGGATAGTTCTGTATTCATCGTATTTTGTGCTTGTTTGTTGGCTTCCTCAGTGATAAGTGTCCTGATCACCATTTTACTGAGAGAACTTCAGACAGAATTCCTCTGGAAGCTTGTGATAGGAGGCAAGCAAGGGCTACAACCATGGAGACATCATTTTTGGGTATGTCAGCCCAGTGAAATGGACTATTGTCCTGAAGTTGTACTGCAAGGGAAGAGTTGTACTGTTCTCTTCCACAGATTTGGGCCTGAATCAGGAAGAGTGCACATGCCATGGGACAGCCATGACAAGATACTTCGTCCACAAGACAGGAGAGTCCTGATTTTTTGGCACATGAGCCTAATGAATGCACATTTCATATTAACATGCTCCTGCTGCCTCCAGGCCCAGTGCTGGTGAAGATCAGCTGTCTGTGCACTTCTCTTCAAGTAAACATGTAAAATATTATCAGATTTCCTTACTCTTGCATTTCTACTCTAATATGACTTTATATTGTGTTACATTGCCTGAGGTGAATACAGATTCTGAGATTATTGATACCACAGTGGGAAAAATATATTAATAAATATTAATAATATAAATTGTTTATATTAAGCAATAAACAAAGAATTGCATTGAAATGTCTTACTCTGGCTGTGTCAGAGTAGCCAGATAAACTACAGTGGATGGGATGGGATCTGTGGATCCCAGTCAGGTAGATAGGTAGAGTAAATAGTGTAGCTCAATGTAGCTCAATATTTCTAAAATTACTAGCAGTCGTGGTTAAGGGAACTGGTTTTATTCTGTGGATTCTGTCAAAGGAACTTCTGGATTTTTTAGGAAATGTTAAGCTTTCACACAGTAAGAACCAAGATCCTCCAACTACATGCGTGAAACCACTAGTCGCTTCTTTAAATCTTAGACAATCTTTTATTCTGTTCTGTACATATTGGCACATATTTTACTGGCCAGTGTCAAAATATTTGAGTATAAATATTCACTGTATTAATAAGAAGATGTGTGATTTAAGCCGAGCAATGTAATGGACAAGCAGAGTAACCTCCTGCCATGTCATGTGTAATTTGCAAATGCCATAGAGTACAGTGCTTGAAACTCATTTGATACATACACGCATTACATAGTTTGTTGTATACTCAACAGAACAGTCAATACATAACATAGACAGATAGCATTATAGGGAAGTTACATTAAAGCAAAAAATTCATCCTGGAAGTGGGAATTATAAAAATCTAAGCTTTGTTGTTTTTTACTGATCCTTAGGAAAAGTGCTGCAAATAATACTTTTTGAACTGACTCACATTCATCACTTCAGAGTCACAAAACACAGAGGACATTGTATGTATGAAGAGATTCCATCTGAGGATAAACAAATAGTTTACACCCCATAATGTCCCCCAGGTTTCATCAAGTAATCCACAATGTGTGGCAGCCAAAATTGAAAGCTTTGCCTGAAGAATCCTTTCTATTCCTGCTTGAAAAGTAGGGACAATGATTGATCCATCTGGTAAGATTTTTTTATGAAGTAATTAGTATTTGAAAGGACTGCTGAATATGAAAAAGACAATGTTAAATGATATGTGCTATTATTAAAAGAAAATCAGTTACAGCTGAAAGCTTTAGTAGTTATTGTTGAACTCAAGTACATATCCACAACCAGTCATTATCTTTAAGAGAATGCCAGGAAAAGCAAAAAGCACAGGTTCAAACACCATTTTAATCATTAGTGTTTCAATAAAAGTTAAGATTCCTCTCTACATAATAAATCCTGGACACAAGGAACAGTAACAATTCTATTAATAAAACTACTAATGATCAGTGATGACAAATGGTACTCAGGGTTATTATTTCAAGTAATTGTCCATGACTACTTAACCAAATTTTTAGACAAATGTTTTTGGCTCTATGTGTGTCTCTTTCCACTTCTGCTGATCTGGCATAAACATTACTGGAGAGTAAATGTTAAACTCTTTTCAGAGTCACAGAAACTGAATGTAAAGGGCTTGATTCTCTGGTGGTGCAACCATGGAATTTTGCCAGCTCAGAAATTTGGCTCTACTCATGTACATACAAGGAGTTGCATGCCAGATTTTGTGTGTACAGCCAAATGCAGAATAGAAGCAATAACATGTAAGTTAGCTAGGGTCTCACAAGTAACCCACATGTCCTGATTAAAAATAGCAAATTGTCACATAGGTGCATGATTAATACAGAGTTAAATTCAGCCTCATTCCGAAAATACTTTTATGAAACAAAAGCATTAATGGAAATCTTTCTGAAGAGGCTAAATTTGTCAGATTAATTATTCATTGTGCAGTAGTACTTTACATGTACTGCTGGGGTTAGTAATGAAGTAAGGAAGAATTACAGCATAAAAAGGAAATGCAGAGCAGTTCTTCAGAAAAACAAGCAAATATAAGAGTAAAATAAACAGAGAACAATGAAAAAGCAGGGTGCCACTGAAGATGTAAGTGATATCTAGTCCAAATTCAACAGGACAGCAAGGGTATCTTCTGTAACCAAAATTTAGCAGAGAATATGGTTCAGTTGTGGAACTCTGAATTCATAAAGAAATTTTGCACCTTTTCTAAGGTAAATGTAAAAGGTATTTCAAGCATATTCTGTACCCCTGCAAGATTCAGTTATTGTTAATTACTGCCACAGCTGGAGAACTATTAGGAAAGAAACCACCAAAAATCCCACAGGGCATTTTCCTAGACATCCATATAAATTTTTGTTATGTTACTCACAATGAAAGGGTGAAACAGCTGTAAAACAGACACTTGGACATTCCTCTTGTGTCACAGCTGGAAAGTTATGGCTGCATTGGGCTGCCGTGCTGGGAGGATTAATGTGCCTTTGCAGGACTACTTTTTGTCCTGGGTCTTCTGCTGAGTCTTTTCTGATCTGGCCTGGTGTTTAATGAGCCATTGAGCCAACAATGATGGTATGGATACATCAGAGATAGGAAGGAGAAAATGTCTGCAGCAAGTTGGGGTTCAGATGTGGCTTTATTACTATTCTGCCACCTAAATCTGTCTCCTCCTGGTGACCTCCCCTGGTTACTGGAGGCATTTCAGAAGCAAGCATCTCACACAATAACATCAATAAAGAAAGTTAACATATCTGTTTGGAATTTATATGGACAAAGCGATTCTATCTTTAAAAGCCACAGAGAAAGGAATCTTTTACAACTATTTTCCTTGTAGAAGACCACGCTTTTAGCCCTTATTTTCCATGAACACTTGTCTTTCACATATGGTTTGCAGAATTTAAGAGCCGCAACAGATTCAGGAAGGATTTCCTGGCTGACATCTCGAGATTGTAGAAAAGCATATTTTGGATACTTCTCATCCCTTCTTTCTCACTCCCTTGTATTTTTTGGAACAGGATGCTCTCCTCTTTTTCAGCATGCATGATTTCATCAATACAACAGCAGAATGCCACAGTTGAGATTAGGATGTTTTACTGTATTTTACAGTTTAGTCAATTCTGAATAGAAAAGCTAACAAATTAGCAAGGTTACACTGCGCTAGCTAGAGCTGTCTGAGGTTGAGCTGAGACACAGAAACATTTCCTAAAGCAACTCAGTCATACGGGGACGAGCAGCCTTTGTTCACTGACAATTATTCTGTTTTTCCCAGAGACATTTATTAATACATAATGCAAGAGAGCCCAGGCTCACTGTGTTCTTTACTTCCTACATGATTCCTCTGTTCCTTCAGGAGCAAAGAGAACAATCCCATATGACCTTCTTGCATTATACACATTTAAGAAGAAATACAATCCATCTTTCTCTATTTAATATACCCTTTCTGATTACCTGCTCATCTGATCATCCACCGAAGATATTTAATTCCAAGAGATCAGTGCAAAGGTTTTGGAAATACCACTTCCTGAAAGTGACTTTTCAGCTATCCTCCTCTTGTCAAATTGCACATTATTCTCTAGTGATGAATAATAGGCTGTATTGCTGCTCAACATATGTGACAGGAGAAAAGAGTGATAAGTAATGATGAATTTGTATCATTTTGATAGGCCAAACTGAATTCCTTAGGCTTTGTGAACAATAGACTGTTTTGCAGCCATAGGTATATACCTGAAGCAGAAAAGCAAATACTACTTGAAAGGATATTCATTGCCTATGGGCAAGAGACTTTCAAACCAAAGGTTTTGCTACAAAGCAAATGCAACCTTCCACAGTTGAATAGTGAAATTCTTCCATTTACTTCTGTAAAAGAAATTAGTGAGACTATTAGAAATATTCAAGGGGTTGTTGTTGGCTTACAAATTGATTTCTGAATGTTGAAACTGGAAAAAAACCCAGAAATTATGAATAAATTCAGAGCAAATATTACATAAAAATCAACAAAACTTTACAAAAATATAGAACACAAATAAACCATGACTTAAAGTGTAAGAATTTTAAAAATCAATCTATTCTATTTGTCCCTCAAAAAAGTTTTACCTCAAAAGAGGCATTAAGCTAAGAGAGAGTTCTCATGTGAAATAAAAGGGCACCAATCAGATTTTCCTACTGTACACGATCAGACTGAGTGGAAAAAGTTGCATTTTTCCACCTGGAAGATAATTAAATACTGGCATAACCTATCACAAGATGTGATGAAGTCTCTATAATTTTAAATCAAGACTGTGCAACTTGATAAAAATATTCCATTCTCAAATCAAAAATGTATTCAATAGAGTTCTCCACCTCATATTGTACTAAAAATGAGATTCATTTCTTTAATGGACTTTTCAGAACTTTATATCTATAAACATCAGCTTCTGATGAAATCCACATAGCAAATTATTCACTGACAAATTTAGTAGGATTAGTCTATATTTCGAAATGCACAATCAGTCTCCTGAGCTATTTCATATGTGGTAAAATAATCCTCCCTGTGTAAGCCAGAGGTCATGCTGTATAACTTACTGTTTTAAAGATTGGTTATTTGAATTACCTTACACAGAGGGGCATATCTCTAGCATTCCTTATAATGCATCGCTCTCATGTATTTTTAAACATGTTTTCTAAAGTCTTCAGTGAACATGACTAGGAACTCTCTTGATTCAAGACTATTTAGGAAATAGAAAGGAAATATTCTTGCAGCCATAAAGTGTCCTTTAATCCTGTATTTCCAAAATTCCTCTCTCTAGCTTTCATATTCTTTATAACATATTTTAATGATCAACACATTTTCAATCTTCATATACATGACTAGTATAGTACAGATGTTACAGCTGTGGAAGTCTAATGATACAGGTAAGAAGGAATTCTTCCAGAGTCAATGTGTCCATTAGGTCACTGACATTTCCAAAAAATTGTGGGAGAAGGGGTTACAGGCCACCTCACCCCTGATGAGTCACAGCTGTTAATTACCAAAAACAGCCTTGCCCTTAATAGGTCACAGCTATATCCAATAAGGATGAGTGTGATAAAAGGGTGGGTTGGCTGGTCGGTGGGGACAATTCTGAGGGAATGATCTAGGAGGAGGATGGACCAAATGAGAAAGAGAGGGAACTACTCCTGTGAGGTCATTCTGAGCCTACAGTGGGAGTGAGATGTAGTCAGAGTCTGCTGGAGTTGGAGCCAGGATGCCTGAGCTGCAAGAATAAACTGTGACTTTTACAGGATGTTGAACAACAGCATGTCTTGACTCATTTCTATCCTTAAAGCAAGCTCTGCTGTGACAAAAAAAAAAAAAACAAAAAACAAACAAAAAAACAAAAACAAAAAAAAAAAAACAAACACCAAAAAAACCCCAACAAAAACCAACAAAAAACCCACAAAAAACAAAAACAAAAAAACCAAAACAAAACAAAAAAATCCAAAACTAACAACAACAAAACCAAAACAAAAAACAACAAAACAAAAAAAACCCCAAACAAACAAACAAAACCTGAAAAATTTGGGGACAAATATTATCACTTGGGATTTTCAACACTCACAGTTTTCATCTTTGTTCTATATGGAAATTTGAAATATTTCAGGTTCTTTTAAAACTGTGTCTTAAGGTTATATATTTTGCTAGGTCAATATATTTCAATCTACTCTATTTTTCTCTTTCAAGTTTTTTTTTTCTTTTGTTTTGTGGTTCATAGGGTTTTATTTCTCATTCTTTTTTTAGGTATTCGTCATCCCTAGGAAAAAATTCTATAAAAGTCTGAGATAATTTTAAGTCTTCCGCAAAGGCTTTGTTCAATGCTTGCTGTCAAGCAATGCACACCATGAGTTATATATAAGAAAAACTATCTAATATTGTCTACTAAACATATAATAAATCAAATAAGTAATAAAAATTTAGTTTGGATATTTATGATGGAAAAACAAATATGCAAGGGTGTATCTTGATCTACAAAACTAGAGAATACATCTATATATATTTCCCTTTAATTTCATCCCAAGTCTTCAAGAATTGTAATAGTTTGCCACAGGTCAGCTTCCCCAAGGAATTACTGATTTTACTCATGGATTTCTTATGAAAAATGGAGTCTGTCTACAATGTGTGCAACTAGTCTCTTTCTTCCTTATTTGCTCTTACAGTTGAAAATGTCACCTTAAATATAAAATAAATCCAAAATCAGTCAAACCAAAGCATCAGTCAAACTAACAAAAATGCCTACAATCAAAAGGAGAAAATAAAAAAACCAAACACCCTCAAAAAGCTTTCCTTCCCCTTGTCTCTCCTGCCAGATTTTATTTTAAGATTTCTGTTGCTAGATTCTTCGTTATAAGTCACTAGCCCTCTGAGAATTCCTTGTCAGAAGGTTCCCAAATGAGCATCATTAGGAGATCAAAGTTTTCTAACAGTTGATCTGTTGCTTAGTTACCAACTCCCGGGAGTTATGACTTGACAAACTGCTTTGTCCTGAACAGAAGTCAACATTTTGTCCAAAAGAGCTTCCACCTGAAAAGAATATCATCATTATTTAACAACCCTCTGATGTTACCTTGGATCACCTTCCTTGGAAACTGCAGCATGGAAAATATTCCGAAAAAAGAAGGTAAAAAGATGACAGAGAGAGAGACGTCCCAGATACAAAATACATTTTAGCCTTAACATAGAGACACATGAGCATCTCCAGTATCAAACAGCAATAGAGTTCTGCACAGACAGGTTCACTGTGTCGTATCACATTTGGGTATGAAAATTAAACTCAGCCTCCTGAAGCTCCAAATGTGAAGGACATTCAAGTCAAAAGATCTGGCACAGACTTATCTTAAATTTAATAAAATACTGTTTAATTTAAGATGTTAACATTAAAAAATATCTGGATGGTGCCCAAGAAATTATAAAGCTATGATTTGCTAAATATTCATCACTTTGAACATTCCCTAAAATCATCTTTCCCATGCAAATACTTAGGCATTTCATTTTTAAATATACATATCCTGAGAATTAGAAAATAGTCAATTCTATGTTCCCAATTCTAAATGCGAATATAGAAAAGAAATCATTTAGTACAAAAGGATCATATAATTTTTTTTCTACAGAAAGGTCAGACTGGACAAAACAATTTTCATGTCGAATTCACCCTTTATGTTCTGCTCAAATTCATCTTCCAAGAGCCATGTATTTTATTACTTTACAAAATGAAAGCCTATTATTTCTGCAAGTGATTCTTGATCAATAATAAATTTCCCCCATAGTTTTATTTGATGTCTGGGCATTTGTCATACTTTTAAGACTGAATTAAATGAGATTTAAAATCAAATGCCTCCTTCCAACTTTTTTTAAGGAAAAAACAATTTAATTACTCAGGAAAACTGTCAAGGAAAGAACTCTTCATTTTATGCATATCAACATGGATCATAACAGAATGCATTACACATTTGTGTTAAGCATCCATATTTGATGACAAAAGAAGAAATCATACTAAATATTCTGCATTGACACAGATCTATACATATATACATACCACAGAATCACAGAATGTCTTGAGTTGGATGGGTTCCAGAAGGATCATTGAGATATACACATAGTCATGCACAAAGACAGATATATCTATATAATCTTTATCTATATCTACATCTATATCATCTATATCTATATCTATAGCAAAAAATATATAAAAAATCTAACATTACTGATTTGTGTGACCTGAAAGAGCAATTTTCAAAGAACCCAGAACTTTAAACAACTCCATCAATTTCCCCCTTTGCTATTCTTATTGTCACCACCTAATCATGGTTGAATAATTGCACCTTGTTATCTTTCTAAAGACTTTCCTTCAGACCCCGTCAGAGTGTTTTTTAAAATATGCTTTTTCTGGGTAATTTACCACAATTTCTCAAAACTTCAGTAAGTGTTATAAGGAAGAAAATAGACAAAAGAACCTCATCCTACCAGAAACATTTACCTGTCTTTAAACCTCACAAAGACTTTTTGTTTTTGCAGTTCTTTAGGATGCGTAGGCCTTGTGTTTTCCTGCTTTCCTTTTTCAGGGCTAAATAAACAACGGTGCACATCTGAACTGCAAATCAGAGACTTAGTGTGAAACTAACATTGAACCATAATTAAAGAGAGAAAGGATACTCAATTTCATTAAAATGAAATCTATGACATGAAAAATCTCTACAAAATGGCAGCATTATCTTGAAATCAAACTTTGGTGAAATTGTCTCGTTCTTTATGCTCAAGTATGTCACAAATTCAAGAAGTTTATAGGGCCTCCAACTTCACTGCAGAAATGAACAATTGACTAAACCCAAGGTTTTACCAACAAAGAGGAGAAGATGATGCATTCCCCAGGTCCACATTCACCAGTCAGAGTCTTCCGACTGTCTATGGCTCAACAGTGGAAAAATGTGAAGTTTTATAACTTTCTCCCTCTTTCACCTTCTTCAGGAGACAGTGAAAAGACTGTCTAGATAGTGATTCATAATAATAATATAATAGACATTTTTAGATAGTGATTCAAGTCTATTACTCAAGGTATTAGTTGATTACCTAAACTTAGGCTGGGGAGAATCAGACCTCACTGATGAAGCAGCAAGAGAGGTGGTCCTTTAAAAGTAGTCTGCTGGTGAGTGACAAACTACATGCTTATACATTATATAGTAACAACTTAATTAGTCAGAGGTAGAAACATGATACAGTTCACTAAAACATTTTGAGTTGGAAAATAATAATATTTTGGCAAGGATCTACCTAAAGTCAATGTAATTAAGTCCTCTGTAATTATTGCAGTGGTGTTGCCCAAGCTCACGCCTAAGGACTTTTAAAGTAGTAAAGTATGTTCAGTCACAGGGGAATTTATCCCACTTTGTTGAAAAATAAATATGCAAAGTTCAAGATATGCATCCCTTCATGGGGAGGTGTTTAGAGAGGACAAGGCATATCACCATTCATATACATATTTGTGTGAGACCAATTGTCCTTTTAAAAATTCAAGTTTCTCCCCAAGCAAGGAAAAATTTGCCAAAAAGATCCTCAGACAACTAGCTTAGTTGCAGACTACCAACTTCAGATGTCTGTACAAAGTGAAATGCATTCAACAATAGCTGTTTGTACCCTAAGTGCTTGTAACCTTGGGGGGAATTTAAAAGCATTTAGAAGATTTGGGCTCCCACAAGTTTATAGCTCTATTCATAATTGTACTTTGTGAATACCTTCTAGTGGTCATGAAATCAATCACATTGGTTGTGTGCTAAATGATCTTTCCCAGACACCAAATTTTTAAAATATTAAAATTTCACCTTTTGCATTGCTGTAGTAAATTTCAGAAATAATGATGTTAATAATTAAGTAGATTTTTTACTTCGTTAAAATTTGATGCATTAGTGTTGGAGGTCTTTTTCACATGAGAATAAGAAGACATAGCATACACAGAAACAAAATTGTGGGATAAAACCGATAATGTATTAATCACTTTATGAAGTGATACACTCAAAATACAGGTCTTAGACTGTATATATTTTTACCAGTGAGTTGCATAAGAAATTAAGGCAATCAGAGATCCATAGAATGATTTGGGTCTGAGGGGACCTTAAAGATCATCTAGTTCCAAACCCTCTGATGTAAGCAAGGACACTCCCTTAGACCAGGTTGCTCAAAGTCCCATCCAACCTGGTCTTGAGCAATTCCAGGGATGGAGAATCCAGAACTTCTCTGAGGACCTGTTCCAGTGCCTTTCTACTCTCACAGTAATCCAGTGAAACAATATCAGAAGGTTTTATATATATATATATATAATTTGGTTTTCTTTAAAACACCATGAAAAAAATTCAAAAGACTACATTGGGTTTGTATTCCATGTTTCTGTACTTGTACTTCAAAGATGTATTTTAACGAATAGATATTTAATTCATTTATTAAAATTAACTCTTGCCACCTGCCCTTCACTGTGAAGCAGATTCTAGCTAATTTACTGTTGAGGTGGATTTTGTTTGCATGTATTTTTAAGTGGCTGTCATATTTCTTTATATCTAAATCATTCACATTTCTTCCTGGTGAGAAGAGTGCAGGAAAATTGTAGTAAAATTCCAGCTGAAAGCTGCTGAGAAGGAAGCATATTGGATTTGGATGGCAGGGTTTTGCCAGTGAGGGACTACAGCGGTGGCTTCTGTGAGAAGCTTCCCCTGTGCCCAATGAAACCATTGACAGCTGGCTTCCAGACAGATCTGCCACTGCTCAGGGATGAGTGATGGTGATAGCACTTTCCCGTTTAAGAAGGGAAAAAAGCTGCTGCAAAACAGCAAAGAGAGGTCTGAGAATAAGTGAGAGGAGCAGCCCTGCAGACACCGAGGTCAGTGGAGGAGGTGCCTGCAGCCTGTGGTGCAACCCATGGTAAGACTGTGTTCCTGCTGCTCTTGAAGGTCCATGGTGGATAAGATATCCACCTGCAGCCAGTGAGGGGATCCCCCCATGAAGCAGGTGGATGCCCAAAAGTGGCTGTGGCTCTTTTGAAGCCTTTGCTGGAGCAGGCTCCTGGCAGGACATGTGGCTCTCTGGACAGAGGAACCCACTGGGGCAGGTTTTCTGGAGGAACTTTTGACCTTGCAGGGGACTTACAATGGAGCTAATCTGTTCCTGAGGGACTGCGTTCCATGAAAGACACCCATGCTGGGGAAGGTTTTGAAGCAGCCTGTGTGAGGGACTCATATTGGAAATTCATGGAAGACTGTGTCCTGTGAAAGGGAGCTCACATTGGAACAGGGGAAAATTATGAGGAGTCCTCCCATTGAGGAGGAAGAAGTAACAGAGGCAACATGTGATGAACAGACAACAACATCCATTCTCCATCTCCCTGTGCCACTGGGGGGATGAGGGAGTGAAAATTAGAAGTAAAGGTAAGCCTGGGAAGACGGGAGGGGCCAATGAAAGGTATTTTAAGATTAGATTAGATTTCTCTTTATCCTACTCTGACTTGGAGAAAAATTAAGCTAATTTCCCCGAGTTAAGTCTGCTTTGCCCATAATTAATGAAAAATCCTTCCTGCCCTTATCATGGCCCATAAGCCTTCCACTATATTTTCTATTCTCTGAGTAGCTGAGTGGAGTGGTAGAGTGGCTTTGGTGGGCACCTGGTGTCCAGCTGAGTGACCTTGTTGCTGAAGAATAGAATCCTATTGGTTGAGATGAGGTTTTAGGGTCTGCATGATGGGGAGAGTCTTGAGGCTCTCTGATAAGAGAGTAAAGTCCCCTTTATGATGAATAAAACATAAACACTGCCATTTACTTGGGGTAAAAATCTGTTCCTGAGCAACAAAGTCTTCTGGCAGAACTAATTTTTTTTTTTTTTTACTGCATTTGTTTATCAAAGGAATTTTTTGAATCAGATTCATTGTGTCTTGAGATCTTTCAGACCAATGCTTACTTTTGTTCCCCATTTTGAACATAAAATACACTTGGTGCATGCAACAATCTGCTTTAGAGCAACAAAATCAACAAAAGCCCTCCTGGATTTTCTGGTTCCAGATTAATTTTGGGATTTGGAAATAAATAATTTTTAAAATATGTGGGTTTTTCCAGCAAAATTAATACCCATAAAAGATAGGTCAAAAATCAAACCACCCCTAAACAATGGAACATTGACCATGTATCAGAAGCTCCACTAAGAGCCAAAGAGTGGCTTGTGAATAAAAATTAGCAATATACTGGTGGAAGCAATAATGAATTAATGTAGTTATTAACATGGAACTTGAGTTAACAGATAGAGGCGTATATAGATGAATGTGCAACGTAAGTAAAAGTGATAAATTTATTTTGATCAATATCCAGGAGTTTCAAAAGGATTCAAGAACTGATAGAGTTTTTGGCTATTTGCTTGATTCTGGCATATTAATAAACAAACAGAGGATCTTTCTGTTTCAAATATGAAGAGAAGAAATTCATGTGAATACTAGCATTGAATCCTGCTGATTCTTTTGACACTACAGAATTTAGAGTTAAGCCAACCTCTCTGCTGCTTTGCAATGCAAACTGAATGGAAAAATTAAGGGTAAATTACCACCAGCATGCGCGGTATTGTGGACAGTCTCAAAATCTGTTCCTGGATGCAAGATGAAAGCATTTTACTTTCAGCAGATGTAACAGGAGGCCATTATAAACACTTGCCTAATGAACCGTGTCCAGCTCCATGAACCATATCCAATTGTGCAAGTTTTGAAAATACTGTGCAGAACAGTCTGCCACAGTAACATTACTTTTTATCTCTCCAATCCTCACCAGCCCAAAACTTGAATTACTCCAGCAAAATGTGTAAAGACTGTTAGCTCTGGCTGTGGGGATACACCATCACACACACACTGCTGTGCTTGTGGAGGTCGCTCTCTGGAACGCTGCTTTCTGGCTGCCCACTCCTTCCCAGAGAATGGCACCTTCAGTTTATCAAAACCACGGCAAGGATGTGGGAGATGCTGCCTCATCCCTTTACTGCTTTTCGCTGAAATTTTTTCTTGCAATGCTGTGGACTGACCTCCTTGCAGTACTCTGTATAGTAGGCACTTGTTAGAACTTTCCCTCTCTACACAGCAGATAAAATAGTTTTGAGTAGTTTTTCACAAGAAGCCTTTAGACAGGTAACATGTGAAAGACTGTATGGCATGGACTGTGCCTCTCTCTGAGTCTGTTTTAGACATTTTTGGCTTTTTACCTCAGCGGGGCTAGGAGGGCTATTAATCAGTTTTTCCTCTCTAAGAAATATGATCAAAGTTCAGAGTTAATTTCTCTGAACAGTTGAATGGGCAAGAGAAGTCATTCTAAAAGGGGCCTACATTTGCTCTCCTTGTACTAATTTCAGGTTCACTGCACAGTGACAGGCTCAAATCTGAATGACAATGGGGCCTTGGCAGCTTACCCCAGCTCATCAGGGCTACCTTGGCACCATCTTGTCTCTGCAACCAGGACATTCTTCTGGACTGGAAAATCTCTCCCTCCTGCTGAGTAGCGACTTCACAGCAGCCCAGGAATATAATTTTACCAGTCAAGCTCCCCTTGCAAATGCCATCCTGTGCTACTGAGCTCTCTGAAGGTTTGCAATCCCCAAGAAGTACATCTGACTGCCCATAGCAACTGCTTGAGGGTTGCCAGTTTGGATAGAAATCAACCTGAAAATGAGATTCTGTTATAAATTAATTTGGTTTTGTGTAATGTCGAACATGAATGGAGTTAGTCCAGCTGGGTGTCCACCTCAGGAATCACAAGAAAAAACAAACAAAGCTACCAAAATATATAAGATAGTCAGGTGGTTAAACAGGATTTCCATAACCAGGCCTTTTATAATTTAGGCTATCCCAAAACAGCAGTGTGAGTCATGAAAATTGAAGCTTCTGCCACTGACTTGAATTTTGATTAAAAAAGCCCACTGGTCTTTGTACTTGCCTGAATTTGTGCTCATGTTATTGAACTCTGTCTGCTCCACAGAGGATGTGAATCTATGACAAGTCTCAGTTTGGGACTTGACCTCTAACAAAAAATCTTAAGTGGGAGATCAGCAGTGTAAAGTCAGGACTGTGGTGGTGCATCTTATCTGTATTAGTTTTATGTTTATGATTTGTTCTATATGGTTTTATATGGAATGGCTTGTTCTATGTAACCCTTCATGTTCTTCTCCATATAGTTTTGCCCCAGTTACAGTTATCTGTCCATCATATGTTATATAACCCTCTGGTCCTGCTCATCACTCGAAGACCCCTCCCTGAGTCTGGAAGGTTCCAGGGAGAGCATCGAGTGATTGGGCAGGATCCAGCCTTCCCCGTCCCACTATGTTCTATATGGTTGTTGCACCTGTCTATTGTGTTATGAGCCACACCCTTGTTATACCACATTGGTCCCTGGTTGAACCCTCCCCTGTGTACCACCCCGCCTTAAAGGCCACTGTACTGAAGTCCTCAGGGTCTCTCCTGAGGCAGGTGCCCTGAGGTGAGGATTCCATGCCCGGAGGATCAATAAACTCGTGTTGCACCTCCTCGAGAGTCTCTCCTTTCTTCTCCCTGCCATCGCCACATTTTGCTCTTGTCAAGCCAAGACCCATCGTATTGCTGTTGTGCCAGGGCTGGCCGAGGTTGGCAATACAGGCACAGGACAACCTCCTAAATGCATGGGAGGCACGACCCTTGCATGATGTGATGTGTTGATATCTTTGCTGATAGTCACTGTTAGGTCTATCTGCTTGAAAACAGGATTGATGAAGTTAGTCTGTACCTGTATGCAGCCTCTGTGGAAGTCAGATTGCCAGAGAAATGAGTGGTACGATGTAATAAAAGGCATTTCAGACACACAGAGGTTACAGGAAATGTGATTGTAAAACCATAAAACAATAAAAAGTTACCACTGCAGGTATAATTCTTGAAAAGACATCTAACCTATCTAGTAAAAGTAGTATAATTAAATTTAGCCTATTAATAAAAACAAACCTGAGTAAAATTTTTTGCGGAAAGATAACATAAATCAGAAGCTTCTGGGACTTCTGACAAAAAAAAAAAAAAAAAAAGTAGTCCAGTTCTTAAATTTTGTAACCCAAATGCACTATCATTGTAATGCAAAGCTCACAGATAAGGTCTGAAGGTCTGTACAGTGAACAATTTTTATGCTATTTATACTGGATAAAACACAGCACTCATTAAAAGTGATAATGATTAAATACTTTTTATTGTACTTTTTGAATTATTTTTTTAATTTTAATAAAAAGGTTTCTACCAGTGTCCCAGTTCTCCTCTGCTCCTTTATTTTGGCTTGGTCATCAGGCAAGCTTCAGATTTTTGAAAGGTTACAGTCCAGAACAAGCTACAGCTGATCACTTTTACAAGTTAAATTAGATGGAAGAATCTGGTTGCTTCACTTCCATACACCTGCAGAATCTCTTCCCGCAGAAACCTTAAGACATTGACAAATGTCCTTCTTTATCAAATATTAAACCACACATTTCTTTAAACAAGTACTAACTGTATTTCAAAGGTCTGAAGATGTTCAGTTCTTCATTCTTGCCACCACTATTAACTGGCTACAATGGCAGCGACCCAAAATATATGCTGATTTTTTAAGTCTAACTAGAAGAACAGAGCTACACTTCTGAGCATTGTCACACTTTCAAGGGTTAATAATTAGAAAATGTTCACCAAGTAATTTGCACTCCTGGGTATATGTTTGGACTGTGAACACTTAGACCAGATTATCTTGATTTCTCCTTCAGAATTCTTATGCTATGTTCTGAAAAAAGAGAAGGCAGCAAACATGGCTTTCTTAAAAAAAAAAAAAAAAAAAGAAAAAAAAGAAAGAAAAAGAAAAAGAAAAGAAAACAAAAAAAGAGGAAAGTTTAGCATTCCCTAGGAAATGCAAATGCTTTTGAGAGTAATTAATTGGGCCCAGTAAAATCTTTACCTTATAGCAATGACTCTCTGGCAGATTAGCCTCAGTTTTTTGACCTGTCAGGATTGTAATTCATATTCAAATTACATTGGCACTAACTCAGTGAAATTGCAACATTTTCAATGCTATAATGAGAACAAATTTATATCCATCATTCCAAACTGCTGTACATGTAATATTTATTTCCTATTGTTTGTTTTCCAGAAAGGAGAAAGCCCGTATTCCATGTGTATTTCCACATGAGAAGAAAACTTTGTGCATTAAAATGCCGTATTTGTATGTTCAGTGCTACTTTGCTAGGCAGGACTCATTTGAAAATGATATCTTTTACAGTATTATAAAAACAAGAACACAAGTCAATAGAAAAATGGAAGTATGCCTCTTTAAATTTATTTATTTTATTTTTTTCTTTGTCCTTGGTAGGACACTGTCCTATTTTGCCATGTTTCTGAAATGAGCCTTGTCCTGCTGGTTCACTGCATGTTCCCAAATGAATAGAGTTACAGGATAAAAATGGAATTCCTGAATATGCTACAATGCAGAAGAATACATCTCCTTTTTAAATTCTTGTAATGAATTTTCTAAAAATAAAAGACAATGAACATAATTTTCTGAACAGTGAGAGATTTGTATCGGAACTACAATTTGAGCTATTGTAGGATTTTGTCGCATTTTCCCGAGGTTTGTTACTTTTTAAACTGATTTGCATGTGGCATGAAAGTTACCCAGCTGTTCAGATGAATATATTACTTTTGGCTTTCAAACAGACAAAAAGGAAGGAAGACTTTGTGTGTGTGTGAAGGAAAAGAAAGGGGAAACAGACTGGATTATATATTATGCTTTATATATAAAGGAAATATAATCATTCAGGGGAAGCAAAAAAAGAAAAAATTAGGCAGGGAGAAATATGCATGGCACATAAATTTGTGGTAAAAGCCTTTCTATGCATTTCTTCCACTATGTGGAAGTTTGTTAAGCAAAGCTTACTACATCCTGGGAAGTAGCAAAGGACACTGAAGCAAAAGAAGATAGGTCAGCTTCAACAGTTCTGAAAGCTGGTATTGTTGGCTTAAAGAAGGCAGAAGATAAAGGTCTCTTGATATGTGATAAAGTTCTAAGGCAGTATCTAACACCAAATTAAGAAGCAGAAAAAAACAACACAGACTACTATCTGCTGCATTTTTTTTTCCTATGGAATTCCTACACAATTTCTCTAATCTGATCCCAGAAATTACCAACTATCTGTACTGCATTCTAAACAGCTCCTGAGAAAAGATCCTTTTAAAAATTAAGACTAAATAAAATTAACTAAACTAAATAGATTTTAACTGTTTTCCTAGCTGGGATCAAAACCTTATGTATGTGCCCATACAAGACCTAACAAGAGTCAGGATCCTGTTTATTAAGATTGATATTGTTGTATCACAAAACCACTATGATAGGAAGGAAGCTCTGAAGATTTTCTGGCCAATCCCCTTCTCAAATGATCATCAGAGCTGTGTTTAGTTGAGGTTTTACTATCTCTAAGGATGCAGTTCTTAAAACCTCTCTGGAAAACCTGTATATGACCCCGATTTCAGGAAACATATTCTAATTTGATTTACAGAACACATTTTTTATAATGTTTAAAGGAAAGTAACTTTATTTCCATTAGTGGATATTGCCTCTTTTCTTGGCACTGGGCACCACTAATAATCTGGGCTCTGTCTTCCGTACCTCCTCTGGACAGATATTTTTACACATTGACACAATCCCCCTGAGTCTTTTCAACTTCAGGCTGAAGTTGAACAGAGCTGGCTCTCTGTTTTGTTCTGTGACAGAAGCTCCAGTATCTAAATTTATGTAACCCTTTGCTGGACTCACATCATATCTTTCTTTCTCTGGGAAGCTCAAAATTGGGCCTAGCACTCCAGATATGTCTCACTAGAGCTAAGTGGAGAGGAATGATCATTTCCTTCATCCCACTGGAAAAATTTCTCTAATGAAGCCAGAGGCTGTTGAATTTTGGTGCAAAGGTACACTGGTGTCTCTTGGTCAGCTTAGTGTCCAGTGAGACAGAATTTCTGCACTTGCAAACCCCTGGGCTACACCTCTAGTGAGTGGTCTCCAGCTGGATTTTGTTCTGTTGATTGAAAGCCTTTGAGCCTGGCAGTTTAGTAATAGTTTCTTTGTTTCAAGGCCTGGTTTGCTGTCTTATATGCTTTGGTATCTGGCTTTGTTTTCCTTGTCTGATTCAGTCCATCTCTGTCCCTTTTTGTATTCTGTACTTTGTCATTTTGTTTGTAAGAGTGTTATGGGAGAGAAAGCTGAAAGCCTTGATAAAATCAGGCCCTTGCCTACAGAGCTGGTCACAATATAATAGAAAGCTATTGGATTGGTCAAGCATGCAACAATAAATT
Source organism: Sylvia atricapilla (assembly GCF_009819655.1). Lineage (NCBI taxonomy): Eukaryota > Metazoa > Chordata > Aves > Passeriformes > Sylviidae > Sylvia > Sylvia atricapilla. Next base: position 62,664,114 of record NC_089142.1, read on the forward strand.
CATGCTGACTAATCCAAATTTCCTTTTTGACTTTTATGTTTGGAAATGGCTTCCAAGATGATTTCCACTCTAACTTTCCCAAGGACTAAGATCACAGAGTTTTCTCTGAGTTCTGAGTTTCATTCTGAGTTGGAAGGGACCCACAAAGATTAAGTCCAACTCCAAAGTGAATGGCCCACACAGAGCCATAACCTTGGTGTTATCAGCACTATGCTCTGACCAGCTGAGCTAATCTCAGCTGATGCTGACCAGTCTATAGTTCTTCCAATCTTTCAAAGATAACGGAGTATAATCTTGCAATGACAGTGCCCAGCTTCCTCAGATCTCATGAGCGCATCCTGTTAGGTCCTGTGGACTCATGTGCTCAGTTTGTTTAAGTTTCCCCTGATTTAATCTTCCTCTACTGAGGGTAAATCTTCCTTCAGCAGCATTCCTCACTGGTCTCAAGGGGCTGAAACTGTTGAAGACAAGTTTTACCAGTACAGAGCAGTGAGTGAAGGTATTCACTCTTCTCTGTGTTCTTTTAGTACAAATGTGAAATACTTATTCAGAACTTAGACAGGTTCCACTTTTCTACTGCTAATTTCCATCTGGCCCTCCTTTCCTCACCCCTAAGTGAGAGGATGAATTTTCTTCTCTGAAATTATGGGAAAATTAATTCTGCAGTGAATTCATACCTCAGCATTCCAGATACACATTTTGTATGGATGACTATACTTATTTTTCTTGGTCAGCAGTCTCCATATGCCTAGGTGTAGTACTTACTAGAACAGAAGATAGCTATTAGAGATAGAATAAGTAATGAATATGAGCAGCCATTTGCTCTATGAGTCACTATTATAAGCATCTTTGATACATTAGCTTTAGTTAGCCTAAGCAGAAATTAGGGGTGTCACGGACTTCCAAGGACAAAAGATTAGAGGAAACATTTCAAGTAGCCAATATGCTTTTCCCTTGTTCATATATTCAGATGATCACAAACTGTTGCAATCATAATCATTGCAGGATTAAGCTCAAGTACAAGTTCTCACATAAAGATGTCAGAATTTTTTTTAAAACTTCCCTGCTGAAGTTCTGTTAAATAAGTAAAGTTCCCAACCTGAAGAGAAAGGTCCTTGTTAAATGCTTCCTTGAATTTTACTCTTAGTATTACATATATACATTTTACAGAAAATAGAGGTAATTTAATTCTTTCTGTACCTTTGTAATCTACATATAAACATAATGATTTTTTTGGTATGACGCATATATTGTCATATTCGCACTTTTGTCTTTACATTTCTTGTTTTAGCTATTCAAGTGTAATTTTTTCAGCCATTATAATGAAGATTTAGGGCTCTTCCTTATGTTTTGGTGAGCTCTTGGATTTAATGCGATGAATCATCTGACTTCTGAGGAGGTCAAGGTGACAAGTGGATAATGCAGATTTGTCAACAGGAGGTTTTGCTTTCTGATATTAATTTAGGGTCTAAAGCTTAATTTGGGTCTTCATGCACTGGTTCCAGGTTCACATCAAGAAGGTTTAGCAGAAGATGTAGCTGTGTCAGTGAGTTATTTGAGCTTTTGATCTCAGATTAGTTGACTCCAAAACCTTAAGAGTGGAAGAAATTTTATGTAAAAAATAGAAATGGGCAAGAAAAAGTTTTTTCCAGACTGAGACTTCAAAAGTTTCCCTGCTTCTTACTGAGAAAAAACTGACCTTTTGAAGTTTTCAGTGAACAGCCATAAATCCAAAATAAACAATACTGCAATAGCAACATACTTAAAAGTAGTGGCATGCCTGGTTGGCACCTTAAAACTCATGTCCTACAAACCAGTGCAGTGATTTTATTTTTGAAAGCAGGTTATTTTAGAGACCCTAAAAGAGAATAGTAAACGCTAGTGGGAATGAGAAAGAGCCACTAGACTAAAACAACCATTTTACATAGATCTCCAAAAGTGCAAATAAAGTTAGGAATTCTAGAAAAAGCACAAAAAGCAGTCACAATGTCATCTTTGCAATGAATAAATTGAATGTGGTTTCTCTGGTTATGCCTAAATGTTCTCAGCAACCCCCAGCAGATAATGCTGTTATTCTCTGTGTGTTGAGTAAACCTGGGCTGCAGAAGAAATTACATGGGGAGGTAGAAAAGCAAAAAAATTGTCAGGGTATTATATATCCTGGGCTATCATTCTTACATATAATCAAGATGCATCCAGTTCAGAAAATTATTTCCAAGTCTCGTCCAATTTTTGAAAGACATTTCCAAGTTCTACAGTTTTAGAGTTAGCCTTGAGAATGCAGAATTTCCACAGTACGGAAACATGCCTGTAAAATGAAAACTCCTGAAGAATAGGGTATTGATTCCTTCTTCCTGAGTCTTAAAAATATTGTGGTATTAAGCAATATGGATTTAGAAAAAAAATGTGACAAGTAAAAACAGTCACAGGAATGTAAAGTCCAGAGACTGATTTGATTTATTTCCTTCCTTCCATCCAACTACTTGAAGAGAAGGGAGAAAGGAAGAATTATGACAATCAGTCTTGGGAAAAAAAACCCTAAAATGAAGTTCCTAAAATAAGAGAGAGATAGAGACAGATGGCAATAAAAGGTGTGACGAGAAACATGTGAGAAACCAGGAGATATTCCATTTGCACCTTGGTCTAGAAGAAAGAAAACCCCAAGAGGATGCAGCTTTAATAAAAGCATATGAACTGTTACAAGACTCCCCCAGGTCAAATGATGCTTGCATTGCACATATGTGGGCAACAGAAGCCATAAGAGATAAGGAAAAATATATTAATTATGGGAAAAGAAATAGAATTTAAATTAAATAATTAATGGTTACCTGCACTTGAAAAAGATGAGTGGACACAGCTTATAGGAGATTCTTATGATCACCCACAGAAACACTATCCGAGATTGGGAGGTTTATTTCCAGTTTAGCTTGGGGTCTTTTTCAAACTCATCTAATATTTTGTAATCAAGAACATAATCAAAAGATATTTTTCTAGAATAACTGCACATAATTTTCATCCTTGCCTTGGCCTGGTAATGAGCACCTCAGGGGAGATCTGACAGGAACTAAGTATTTTGTTCCTAACTGAGAAGCAATAGAATGGAGCTATGTAGTCTTCTCAGTGGCCTCTCCACCCAAAATGTCACCCAAAATGTCTCAGGTTTCAGGTCATGTTTTCTTACCATGTTTCACAGCAAATGAGTCTGAGGACCAGTAATGCCTCAGGTAATACCTCTCATCTGTAATGCTAATCTGCTGGAGAGAGATTCTGGCGAAACTCTCTGGTACCACTATTGAAAGCTGCAGCTAGTAACCAAATAGCTCTTGTATTCATGAATGCAAACAAATATCTTTGGAGTGGAAAAGGTATGAGGAAGGGAAAAAACAGAAAGAATAATAATAATAAGAGAAAAAGCAGGGCAGAAAGAATCAAAATTATAACACAGGACACCAGAAAAAAAAATCCAGATTCAAATATTTGGAACAAAATAAGGTATAATGAAGGAAATATTATTGGGAAAGCAAAGGAACTGAAGGTATCTTCACTTTCTACATCTATCTTGATTTCCTCTTTAGGATAAAGGAAAGAGCTGAGACAGTCTGGGGTCTATTAAAATCTTCATTCAATTTTCCTTTGTTAATTAAGAAAAATCAAGGAAGAGATACACAAGGTCTATTTGATTAGAAGTATTTAGGCAACTTTATGTCCTAACAGATTGCATTTCAAAGTCATCCACAAAGTCATGAGTGATTTAAAGTAGTTCTTTTCTGATCTTTTAGATTCAATTATTCAGACATTTTTTTCCGAGAGATGCTAACATCACATCACATACAGAGTCTGTCTCATATTTGTCCAACATGGTTTATAAGACAAGGGTTTAACCTGGGACATTTAAGCAGTTATGCTTTGCTTTTACACACCAGCCAGGCATCCAAACTCTCATTTTCATTAGCATCAATTCTCTTGTGTTCCAGAATCCCAAAATCTTTCTCAGTGGCAACTGCACCTCCCAGTGCTCTCCACAGATGAGCAAATTTTCACTAGATAAACAGATTAGTACTTTCAGAACTACATCCTAAGCATTATCCTCTCTTCAGTCCCTTCTTCATATTTAAATATAAGTAGATAACTCTTCCTTAGTATGCAATGGGTCACCAAAATATCATATGGAGACACATGCATGTCCTAGCAGTAAAGTCTATAAGCCTGCATAAAAACTAAATTCATACAGCCTAAATTTTAAAACCATGCCAAGCAGATATGTCTGCTTCTTCATCATCTTTGCAATCTCCTCCTGTGTCATTATTATTAATTTTCCCACTACATTAATTTATCCACAATTAGTTACTCATTTTTAACATATTCTTCAGCATCATCTACACATTAGAATTTAGGGTGTCCAGTAGGTTATGCTTGGGTAGATACTTTTGTCCCCCTAAGCAGACATAGAAATATGCAATAAACTTCATCGACACTCTCACAATAATTTATTTTCTATTTCTGTGCAATTATAGAATAAAAGCAATAGGATCAAACTTTGACTTAAGTGTAACCGAAGCACTAATTTATCTTAAGATATATTTGTTTTAACATTCAAAATCCTCTGTTATAGCTGCAGCATACTGTTTTCCGTGCAAAGCACCTGTCTCAGATACCTCTGGAATTAATATTGAATAATTATTTTAGAAATGCAAAGGCCACAGTACCTTTTTCTTTTTTACTTTTACGCTACGGTACCAGCCATGGGTACACTTAGGAATTATTAACCTTCTTCATTTAATGTATAAAATTAAAACAAGCAATAACAGAACTTTGTAATACTTTCTTCTGGCTACAACCACTATGCTGAGCTTCTTTTATTATAAATCAGCATAAATTTTGTTTACTTAAACTTGCTGACAATTGCACCTCCAGCTTTTTAATGTTCCAGAGGTGACTCTCAGAGCTACAGAGTGTTTCAGCTTTTAGCAAGGCACCTGGGTTAAAGTCAGAGAGGAGATATTCACCAGCTCTTCAAATCAGACCTATGTATTAGAAGCATTCAAGAAATGTATGCTTTTATCTGAAAGCTGGATTGAAATATAAATATTTCATTTTGGGTCATTTTTTTCATCTTGGCTTGTATAATTCTTTTTCCTTTTTGCTGAAAAGAAAACCTACTCACTTGGGGTTCATGCAAAATATTTTGTTCAGTCTGAAACAGAATATTTTATTTGGCATATTTGAAATAAAAGGCAAAAGAAGCAACATTTTAGATAAGAAAAATGTTACCTAATTTTTTCATTTTTGTCTAATAACCCCGTGCTCAGGGGATTAATATAAAGTTATGAAATGCACAAGGTCAAGACCTTTCTTGATGTAGGGATCTGACCATTCACAGCACATAAAGTAGTCTCAAATATTTTGGTAGAGTAGCTCTCCCTCAGTCTTTTCTGTCAGAGCCATGATATTCTGCACAGCCTATTTAAATATTCATGGGACAAGAGGATAGCATAAAAATGACTTCATGGCCTGCTTTTTCAGGTGCTCTTCTGGGCAGGATAAATTAATTCAAATCCCTGCTCTGAGTCAGCCAAAAATAGAACTGCAACTTTGAAGGGTTCCAGCACCTCATTTTTTGGGAAAAGGAAGCTTTGTGTAACTAGATTTTATGCCAAATGCTTATAAGCTGTCTTCACATTTCAGAATGCTCTTACACTCTTATTGGGGACAATAAAAATTTGTCCCTGAGCTGTTTCTCACTGAGGGACTGATTTGTTGACACTGTAATATCCAGCTGTACTGGATATCTTTAATAAAACACATATACTGAAAAGGCATCAGCCAAGGAAGTTATTTACACATATCAGGTAGCATAAAAATACCTGATAACACTAAAAAATTTCTCAATTTAAAGAATTAGTACTTTTTATCTTTTTTTTTTTCTCCCACTCCCTCTTATATGATATTTTAAATAATTGTCAGGAAGAAAAGGTCCTCATAATCACATCCAACACTGACTATTTCAAAGGAAGACATTATTCCAAAACTATCTGTAGAGAAGATCTGAAGCAGTGCTTGAAGAACACAGTTTTAAGTAAACTCCCAAGATGTGTACTGGCAGTTTGACTAATGTCAAATTATAATTATAACATGTTATAACTCTATGCAAGTCAAGGAAAGTTTCTGCATTTGTGCACATGCCACACCTAAGCACAGGAGGGACGTGTTGCTACAGCAGACCTCGTTCTGTAATCTATGGGACAAAGACAGTATGCAATGGGAGCTGATGGGGATAAAAGGCAACTTTGAAATTAAAAGCATCAGAAAATAAGGAAAGACAACAATACCTGGAAGATATTCCACTCTACCAGACATCAGTAGTCTTCAGTAGGACTCTTACAGAGCTTTGCTGCCTCTTGAAGTCAAGACTTCTGGTAACCGTGGGAAAGATTAATTATCTCTTTCGGAAAAATTAACTCTTTGGCAGAGCTGTTCTGAGGAAGAACAAAGCTCCTGACAAGAAGTGGCTTAGATATTTTTGTAAGAGTGGCGGGGGGCTGTTGCACAAATCCATAGTTACCCTGCTTCCTTAGCCATCATCACCTGCTTTGTTAGATGAGGACCCTCAGATGAGACTGTTCATCTCTGCTGTGCCAGAGGACCTTGTTGCTGCTCTTTCTGGCTGGATACTAGAAAGCCAGCCTTCCTTCCTTCCTTTTTTTTTTTCTTTTTTAACCTCTTTCCCTCTGCTTCTTTTTCCCTCACTTCCTCCATGTCTAGCTCTTTCCCCTGTTTTTATAACCTTCTCTATTAACAATCCATGTATGCCATCAGCTGTGAACCCTGCTATTACAACCCTCTGCAGGTGAATCTGTGCTGACATCCTTTGTGCAATCCACCTTGTGAACAGGATTGTAAAAGTGGCAGAGATATAACATGGTAGATGAAAAATACTAAAAGGAATTTTGAACAGTAATGGAATAAAAGCTGGAGACACAATATCACACAATGAAAGAATAACAATGAACTTTCAGGAGAGAAGATTTGGACACCAGAAACAAAGAAACCAAAGTCCTAAAATGTAGTTCAGATTTAAAAAGCAATATTAAAAATCCAGATATGGTGAAGAAAATAGCCCAATTGTTTCCCTTAATACTGCATTTGATTATTTTCTTTACTATCCATGTGAACTCCTTCTTTTTGGGAAATTTATTAAATGAAGCCTGAAGAAAAGGGTATGGTACTTTTCCATTTGATCATATCTATAAAAAATGCATATAGGTGATCTCCCTTTTTCCTCCTAATTTCATTTCTTTTGTCATCCATCTGAATGGTTGTAAATAAAGATAAAATAAGCAAGTTTGGTATTATATGTTTTATTTTCTATTTACAAGTTTCAGATTTGAGGCTAAGGCTCAAATCCTGAAAGAATGATAGTACAGCTTTTCTATTTTCCTATTCATAAGCAGAAGAATTGGATATTTCTGAAGCACATGAAGCAAATAAAAGTCTCTTTTATTATTATTCATAACTAAAATTCTGGTCTATTTTTATTCTTACTGTAGCTTTTATAGAGAGCTATGCATCTGAGTCAGCACCTCAAAGCAAAACTCATTTCCAATTCATGACATCTCTTTTTCCTCCAATTATTTAGCTTCATTTCCTTCTCATTTCATTTTTTCCCTTTTGACTCTCACTCACTCAGATGAAATTGCTACACAGTGTAATTCTCCATTTGAGAGCGATATATCATATTCTTGAATAGGTTTTAGTTTAACTAGCCTTTCTTCTTTGGTTTTTTTGTTGTTTTGTTTTGGTTGTTTTTTTAACTGCAATAATTACATGGTCTTGACATATAGAGCTAAAATATAGGAAGGAGAAGACTGTATGGGAAGAATGCCCATTTGTGCATTTTATTATGGCTGTTGTGGTCATATCTTCAAAGTGTCATTTTTCACTTTTCCTTCCCATACTGTTGTGTTGATGGCCTGTCAGATTTCTAAATCTATCTCTTTCACATTTTTTGCACTCTTCATCTTCTCTCAAAGCTTGATTCTGTTTATTCTAGCCCCTCTACTTCTCTTTCTTCTTTATACTATATATATTTTTCTGCTCTACTGTATTATCATCTATGATTTTCAAAACCTGAGTTATTTTCAGCAATATTAGGGTGCAAGGCAATGTCAAATGTATGACTTTTTGTGCACTTCCTCTTTAAATTTCAAGGTGCACAGTGTTCTTGAATAGTAAGAATTTCCAGAGAGGATCCTATAAAACATCTGACAGAAGTGCTAAGATATTAATTAAAAATTCACACCCCTCTGTAAATATATGTCTAATCACTGCCTTTGCAGTAGATTTTCTTGGCATACATCCCTCACATGCCTAGAAACATGTGGGCACTTTTAAGGGTTCCAGTGCAAGAAGGTTTCCAGTATATGCCTTGGGAGATAGTTCTGTGAACCATCTACCTACAATATATGGGGAACAATATTTTTTATTACTATTATTATTTTTTTTAAAAAAGGCATCTTTGTTTAAATTATACAGTAGATATTATAGAATATATGTATATTATAGAGGAAATGGAGTCTCAAATGTACAGGAAAGTGCTAACTGAGCTTGTTCGCAGTCCTCCACTATATTTGATAACTTGACATTCCTGCAGCCTCCATGACCACAGAGGTCCAGTATATGAGGAAAAATTGAAATGTATTTTGTTTACTCTCAAAGCAAGGACAGAAAAACAGAGTGTCCTGGATCTTACATATAATATTTTTCACAATAACTATGTGTTTTTTTTAAAGACTCCTTTGAAAAAAAGAGAAATGACAAGTATAGCAGTAAGTCTGCTATTAAAAATCATGTCCTCAATTCACTAGAGTGGTTATTCAAAAATAGCTCACAGAAAAAATTACCCCTGTAGTTCTGTCAAGGTCAGTGAGAGTTAAGATGATCTGAACAAATGTGGATTTTGCAACTGAAAACTTCGCATTAACCATCAACTACTTCTTAAGTTTCCCTTGATTTGAGCAACTCAGATCTTTGCAATTTACTTCTCTTAGCAGGTTGCTTCTCTCCAGACATTATTTAATTTATCTCAGTGACATGATGATGACTGTATCAAAGTCTAGATCTCTGGGTCAGATTCTTCAGTGAAATAAAGACAACATTCTCAGTTTGCTTTGATGACATAACCAAGTATCTGAAAGTATAATTATTACTGCAAAATGGATATGCCAAATGGAGAGTGTCCAGCTGCTCTGAGGGGAATGCTTTCCAAATAGAGGGTGCCCAAAAGACTGACAAAGGCTCTTATTTGTAATTCAGCCACGATGACTGGAAGATTTGGAGGACTCCTTTGTGGGTCTTTTAATTTGAGGACAGCAGAAACAAGGATCTCAGCCCAAAGAATAATGTACCCAATAATAAACCCAGAAGTAATAAAAAATTATTTGAGTCATCAAGCTGTAAGTAATCATGCAGTGGGGAGTAAGAGATGCTAAGTGCAATTTTGTATATTTTTGTATATTACATTTTGTATATTATTATATTATGTTTTGTATACATTTGTATATTACTCATACTGGCTCTTAGTTCCATCCTTCATTCTTGACCAAAGACTTTTCTTGGTTTTAGTTGGGATGGAAATTGCTTAATTGAAAAGCATCTGAAACACTTTCAGTGCATCTATGAAATAGATACATTCTCTCAGATCACAGACATACCCATGCAGATTCTGCTGAGTTAAAAGGAGTAGCACTAAAAATACCTTTATATTGGTCAGCAGCTCAAAATACCTGGAGGGAGCACAGCTGAGTTAGGCAGTGCTATTTTCATATAGCCACTTTACACAGGAGAACAGCAGTTCAAACATAAAGATGATGAGGTCACAGCAATGCAAAGAGTGAACAATTAAAGTCTCTCAGAATTCTTTGAGGAGGACTTTGTGTGGGTAGGAAGTGAGCACATATCCAGCAACAAGCCAAGAATCTGTGCCCAAGGGAAGGTGCTTGCAGCAGGAGCAAAGGGTGCCCAAAGTCAGGTGAACTGACTCTCTCACTGCACTCTAGGTGCAGGACTCCCATTAATAGTTAACGGCAACAATACACAGGGAAAGAGGTGAGAACAACTCCTTATACACGAGTTCAAGGAAGCAATTAAATCTGAATTCCCAAAGAACAGCTTTGGCAGACTTACAATTAGTTCTGATGTGAATATCCTCCTTCCCCAGTGTGTTTACAGTTACAGACACACAGCAGAGGCAATAACTGCAGCCCTGATTCTGTAACAGTTTATCTATCATGACTGAGGTATTTATATCTTCCTTGCACACCTGTACACAGTGTTCTGTAAATGGTTTTGAAAATATCATATTCCATATGTTTTATTATACATATGTTACTGTATTTAATGCAGAGATCCATTACCCCGAGGATAAAATTACTTCCGTCATCTGGATGTGTTTATTTTTGAAAGCTTTTAGCACTTCCATGGCTGCATGACAAGTTTAGACTATTAGAGTATATCCTAAGTGTAAACTGAGATTTGAAATCAAAGTACAACTTCATTTATGCAGGATTTTCTGCTCATTCGTTTTTTTCTTGAAAATGCACACCAACTATTTAACGACCCACAGTGCATTGCAATGTCATATACGAACTTGTCTTGTGGTTATAATAAATAACATTTCTTAAGATCGCATGCAGTCTCTCAGTATTCTTCAGCTGTGTGGTCAAAATGGGACTATAAAAGTTTCAGTGGTCCATGTCTAACAAAGTGCTGTTATTCTTTAGACCATTTTGTGAGTCAGCTCACTGCTTACTGCAGATGTATGTATGCTCATCTGTATGTTTACATTTGCATAAGTATACATTAAAAAAGGCAGGCAAAGATATATGTTGGTGTATACCAAAAAATCCTTCCATCTCTAAAGGACCACCCATAAAACTTAATTGTAATTTAAAGTGCCTGACCACAGTTTGGATTTCTGTTTTTCCTTAGTACTGTATTCATGAGTTAGTAATCTCTGTTGTTTACAAAGCCACAGAATGACTCTCAACTCACTGACAGTTCAGTATCCTTCCTTTTATAGGGAACACCAAGAAGAGAGTTATGTGAGCTCATTTTGCCAGCAATAAAACAAAAGTGTTTCATCTCATTTTCCACTCAAAATATTGACCTTCCTTACTGAGAGGTTTTGGTTGAAATCTCTTCTCCTTTCAAAATTAAAGAGGCCTCTAAACCTATGATCTGCAGAGTAGACAAGTAGGCCTGTTTTAAGAGCAGCACCATGGCTGAAAAGTCCACACTTTCATGGAATAAATGTCTGTTTTCTACAGCAGCTGCAGGGGCTGCATGCAACTGGATTGCAGAAGGAATGATGTTTTTCTTCCCAAGCCATGTGGCTTTCTCCATATATTGTATAATGACATAGTCAAAAAATCTGTAGAAAAACTAGGATGCAAATAAGGATAGCAGGACCTAAACCTACAATTGATTGAATAGCATTAAAAATTATTGTGATAACATCCATGCTTCATAACTATCAAAAAAACCCTATGACTCTTTGAATTCATGTAGAGCACAAAAGCAAATGATAGATCATTTTCATGCATAAAATGCAAATGGTGCTTTCATTAATTAATTCCGTACATACTTACATTGGGTTACAGAAAATAGTTTGAAGTTCGAAATTGCCTTTTTTAATAAGTACAGTGGAGAAGAAAAGGCAGATTACATTTCATTTAGGTACACTACAATTAGAAATGTGTGAATATTTTTATTAGTAGTAAAAACAGTGCAAATATATTAAAATGTGGTACGTGTAGTATTTAAATTTTTTCTGACATACAAGAAACTATTTACCATAAAACAGCATAATAATCTTCTACTTCAATAAGTATTGTGCATTTAATTTTGATTGAACAACAAAAAGGCTGGGGAAAAAACTCAATATGGGAGCTTTTTCTGCCACTTTACTAAGTTTCAAAAAACCCGTCAACTTTCTGAATAAGAATTCATATTTGGAACTTCTATCTGTTTTCTGAGAGTTTAAAAAGCTTAAAAACAGTTATTCTGTTTCCTGCAGTGTTTCACTTAGGCTTGCCCAACTTCAGCTGGTAATGAAATATTGCAAAGACAGTGAACTGGAGTGTAGTTTTGAACAATTTGGTAAATATGAGTGGAAAACCCCAACAATTTCCATCATTACTGATATCTATATATCTATGTATCTGTGTATCTCTCTCTATATATATATCTTTGCTTTCAGGGTTCTTACTTGAATTTCCAACAATATTTATTGACAGTACCATTCATTTAAGGAGATGTTTTAGATAACTGTACCATATGGAAATCAAACTGTTAGATACACCTGGAAAACAATACTGGAAACTTCATTCTACAGATTAGAAGGAGCTGATGATACTGTATCAACTTATAACTTTCCAAAACTAAAAGTCTGTTTTCTTAGAAAATTCTAACTTCTCATCTGCCCATCATATACTGAATTACCTTACCTCTTCTATCAACTTTTAACTCTTAGTAGCATTTTCTAACTGAGATACAGGAAGATCTTCTCAAGCCAGGCTGCAGCTTTAACTTTGATATGAGCTCCCGACCACTTTTCTCCAGGAATAAGGAATACCAAAGGAAGGAGAGAAGGCAGGGGTAGGAGGCCCTGTATATCCACTCGTCCAGCGCACAGTGGAAGGAGATCCACAGCTCTGCAGAGGTTACTTTACTTTTGTTGTAGATAGAAAGCAAATGCAGCTTTACTCCATTGTAGAAAAGAGAAAAATAAACCCCAATCCAAGCAGCCATGTCACTAATTCGGAGCAGTATCTGCTGAAAGAAGTTGTGTACACTTTTTTTATTTCCTCTTTGTTGTTTGAAATAGGAGGGAGCTCTAATGAACAAGGAGTGGAGGTGTGGGACTGAGGCAGATTACTCTACATTTCAGCAGCCTTTGAAACCAGAATAGGGGTGTAGGCTAGTTGAACTTTGCAGTGTCCAGAGACTTGTGTAAATATCACAAGCAGTTAAAGCTTAGAAAGCTTCCTGAAGTTAAAGAAACATGCCTCCTTGTATTACAGGAATATGACACATGCTCTTACTGTGCTAACACCAGTGTTCAGTTCCATTTTCTTTACCAGAAAAATGCCAACAGAGATCACTAAGTCTTTTCTAAGGGTTGAGGAAGGGAAAATCCCTTCACAATACAGTCTTGTAAAATCTGAAGGCATCACTCAAGACAGTGATCAAGATGATATGGACGTTATTTATAACTAAAAAGATCATCCATTGACAAGAGAAGTATTGAAACCATTGAGCCTAAAACATTTGTAGGGTACCCTAGAACTGTGTGAAAGTCACGTTTTTGTCTTAAATAGAAGACAAAATATTAGAGAACTGGGAATACCCTCCACGTGTATCGAAGGCCACTGCTTTTAAAAGGTTGTCTCGTGCAAACCTTAAATTCTTCTGAGGCCTTTCCTCTAGATCTAAGCTAATAACACTGAGCTATTCCTACAACTCTCAGTCATGTGTTTCTGTCATTAGCTCTGGCACATTAGGTGTCCCAGGGCTACTCTAAGCAATAATTGTTCTGTCACTTTGTAACATAGCAGAAAAAACAGGAGCATACAGAGCCTAGGAACAGTCAATGGTGAACATTTGCTTGACTTATTATACATATAACAAGATACTTAAACATTCAGTTGTCTGTTAGCTAGTGCAAAGTGTAATTCTACATGGAGAGAGAAAACATCCATTAAGATTGCTGTCCATTTCAGGGCTTATAGCTGAAATTGCTGATCAGAAAATTGAATGGTCAGAAAAGAAAAAAAGTGAGTTTTTTAAAGCATTTATGATATTGGACCTGCTTCTGAGTTGAGAAAAGGAAAATAATAAGATGTTTTGGTACTTAAAAACAATTAATATTCAGCTCTCACCTGATCTGGCACTGAATTTGTCTTGGATTGCTTGGAAAATTATCTTCTTCATAATCTTTTTGTTATGGGCCTGTAAAGCAATCCTAATGATCTGGACAAGCCCTGAAGCATCTCTAAGGCTTTATGGAAAAATTAATTGAGGATTCACTGCCCTTGGAATTTACTACAAGTGGAAGTTAATAGCTCAGGCAAATTCTCTTCCATATGCTAATAAACTACCGTGGCACTGTGGTGCTTCTGTCTTGGCTTCTCCTCAATTATTATTTCTGTATCATCTCAATTGGCTTCTACAGGTTCTTATTAATGTAATTCCCACCTAATCCCCTTTCCCTTTTTCCCTTTCCTGTGTCAGCAGCATTTCAATACATAATCTTTTACTGGGTACACTTGTTTATTCCATGGATTTCAGCATATTTTCTAATAGCCACTTCCCATTCTATTCTACTCAAACACTAAATCCATAATTTTCTAGAGAGCCTTCCCAGAACTGCTACAGCTGGCTTGCTCGCCCTTGCTCTCTCTCTCTTTCTCCCTCCCCATCTATCTCATAGAGAAAAGATGTTCTAGTATTTCCAGTTTTTAAATAATCTAGAAATATCTATTAGGAGTTAGGAAGCTCTGGTATGATATCACATTTTCCACTGTCTTGCTTTGTGATCTCTTTGTTTGCCTTGTCTGCCAGGTCTGCAGCTTGGGACAAGACAGGACAATTGTGTCCTATTGAGACAGCAGCAGCTGAGTTCTGCTGAGTGACCACATATTTGCTTCTAATTCATGATGGGAGTAAAGCTATAAAAGCATGAAAACTTGTGAAAGCATGAGCTGTCTTCATGGTCCTGTGCCAGAACCAAATACAAATACACTCAGACTTTAAATAAATATATAGACGATATTTCTCATCTCACCTACTTGCAACAGGAGAAAAATATAATTTGCTTCCCCTGTTAGAGCTTAATCAGTAGTTTAGAAATAATATGGACATACCTATTCTCCCATATTGCTCTCACTGCACTTCCAGCCTACCTAACTCCTGAGTTCAGGCAGTTACAGCATTGCCCAGGTCAGAACACATGCAGAAGTTCAGGAGGCAGACACTACTGAAGTTCTGCAGGACAAAGAAACAATATTGTAAAGAGAAATTTGGTATTTTATTCTGTCTTCCCTCCTTTCCCCCCAGTATGTCATCTAATTTAGGTAAATCTCAAACCAATGTAAACAGAAAACTCCATTTTATTGTCAGAAGCCGTGCTAAATTATACTTAACATGTTTGTTAAATTAGACAAACCTTTGTGGCACTACTGAAGTCTAAAATGCCTGAAGGCTGGTTCCAATACTGTTAGTATAGTCTAAACTGAAACATGCTTTCTATATAGAGAAGCCACTTTTCTTAAAGAGGAAAGCCTCTACATATTCTTAAAAGAAACAAGCTTATTTTTCTGTCTCATGCAGCATGTCTTTAAAAAACTTCTCAGTATTGAGGCTATAACATTTTACTTCCACAGGGAAGTTAAAGTGCTTCTTTAAAGTAAGTGTTTTGAGAGAAAGAGAAACAAGAGCAATATTTTTCTACTTAATCTTGCATTTTCTACCAAATAAAATATTTACTCTTGTGAATAATCCTAGGAATTTTAGATTTCACTTCCACATGAATTTTTGTTTACTTCAATATATTTTTTTTTTAATAAAAAAATCATTTCAGTCTGACCACTGGCACCTCTGACCAGTATATTTACTGCCAGGTCTTTGCAAAATAGTCAATAAACAAACGTTTGATACCTGGTACAATTGGAAAAGCAAATAAAAGTTATTAAAATTATAAAAACTACTTGCCTATTAAATTTGGTTTAGATTTTGGCTATAGCACAACAATAGTCTGCTTGACTTTCCCATAATAACAATAATATTTACCATAGGAAATGGATTCTGATATTTAAGTTCCTACTTGTCACCCTAGAATTTGGTTCAACATCAACTGCTGATCAATAACAGTTTTATATTTCTTGATACTGTCATGAAAATACATGTTGGACTTAGCCTATTCTCTCAAATACTCTGTTTTGCTTTGACTTTTGCACCTATCTGCTCTTTTTCTTCTTTTTTTTTTTTTAACATACATTTTACTTCACACAAAAGCAAAAAAGGCAATAGTAATTACTGTCTGAAATTAGTGCCTAAAAAGGCAACAGTAATTACAGAAAAGGCATTGTTTTGAAAAATGACAACTGTAAATGTTTACATTTTGGCTCAGTTTTTTGTCTGAAGACTGTGTGATTTCTTCCAGTTAAAGCTTTGTTTTAGTATCTTCTTCTGCAACATATAGTGAAGAAGTTACTGCACATTTCTTCATACATTTTCGATATGCCCTTACATTTTCATGAATAATCAAACGACAATGATCACAGTCTCATCTTTAAAGCAGCCACTGCATCAAATGCAACAAATAATGACCCTCTCCAATCACAAAGTAAATCCTGGGAAACTAACACCTGAACATGAGTTTGGTTTGTAGGTCTAGGAGGCTAATAATTTCAAGATGTAGTTCAGATTTTGAAATAATTCAGTGCTTCCTTCCTCCTTCCTAAAATCAATCTAGAATCCCACATTCAATGAAATTCTAAATAACCTTTAAATATTTCTTAAAAAATATCCTAAACTATCTAAAAATCATCTTGAATGTTAGGAAAAAAATCTTAAAAGTTTCAAACATCTTATTTAATTTAACTCAGAAACAGTGGCACAATTAAAATACACTAGCAAATTCAAAAATTTTTTTACACTAAGTGATGAAATAGGCTAGGAAGTATCCTTTTAAAATATTTTATAAGCTAGTCATTTTTGAGACCAATGATTATAGAAGCGATCCTCAGATGAAGCAATGTGAGAAAGATTTGTGGTTTTCTGTAATTAGAAAAAAATTGCTCCCAGTTCTAGTCTGCTGAGCTAGGGAAAAAAAAAAGGAAAAAAGATCTCGGTATTAAATAACAGAGAAAGAATGGTGACCAGTGAGACAGAGAGTGTATCATCATTAAACACAAACTATGGTCGTAATAAGATTTCCTTGCAAGATAATTTTGAAAATAAGAAAACAAACTTTCAGCACACAGATCTGTCATTTCTATCCCTTCTCTTCCACAAAAAAACCCCAAAAAACCCCCCCAAAAAACCAAAAAAACAACCAAACAAAAAGCCCACCAAAATAATAATAATAAAAAACAACAAACCAACAAAAGAAGCCCCCCCCAAAAAACCCAGAAAACCCCCCCAAAAAAACCCAAAAACAAAACCAAAAAAAAAAAAAAAAAAACCCACAAAAAGAGAATTCTTTCTTTCTGATGATAAAGGAAAAATACACTGTCTTTTGAATGACATCATTTGAAATCCTCAAATGCACTAAGTACTGCCTACTGTAGGAGTTTAAATGAAATGCCCAAGGCAAATCAATATTCTCCTGCCTTATTCTGTCATACTTAGTTCTTTCATGATTTGGCAAAGTTTAATATTGCTGTATCTGAGCCAGTGGTGGAATCTGTGAGAATCTATATGGCCAAGAGGCTCCTATAAATGTGATTACCTGCACCTAAAAACAAAACCAAAAACAGTAACTGATAATAATTCAAAAACGTTTTGTTGTCAGGCTTTAACTGAGAAATCTACATTCCCAGATTTATTATGAAGAAGGCCTTAGGAAACTTTGAAAGGAAAAGCTCTCCAGCTTGTAAACATCCATTCCAAATTTAACCACGGTTACGTCCGCCTTTGTATTTCTGTCACTTCATGCATTATTGATTGCATTCATTACTAAGCAATGGCTCATATCTTCAGTAAAAAAAAAAAAAAAAGATTCTTTAAAATTTTCGCAAAACACAAATATTTCTGCCTCTGCTCTGGAGAAAAAATATGACTGGATCATTTTAGATATCTTTGTGTCCTGTTTAGCAACTTGATGTTTAGTTTTGGGGTTTTTTGTCTCTTGAAAATAGGAGAAAGGACGAAGATGAAGGCTCTGTAAGAGAGGGACTGTGGAAAGAACCTCTTTTCTCCTACGGCACTGAGTATGGAAGTTTAACCCCTTTCTGCTCTTCACTTTGCTTCTGTGTGCGTCTGCTGCTCTGCACATGGAGAAGGCTTCTGACATGTCCAGGCTAACAAAGGGGTTTCCAGATATCAGTGTTGTTCCTGGAGCAGGTTGTCACAGACTAACAGGCTGAGGCAATTATGGTGAGTAAAAGTAAAAACGTGAGTTAACAGAGGCAGGCTGTTGCTCTGTTTGTCTGGGGAATTTTCCCATTAGCTTTGACTGTTAGATGACCAATTACAGCAGCTAACAGAAAAATGGAGCATGTCTGTCTTTAGTGGAGGTAATGTGAAGAAAAGTAGAGCAGCATCTGCTTCATAGCATATAAAGAACCTGAAATCCTGGTTCCAAAGTCCAGCAGAGAGGAAATATGCTTGAGGATGGGCCATGTATTAGGGAAGGGCTGATCTACAGAGAGGTATATAAAGGAGGTTCAACCAAAACTCATTTATATCTCAGCCAGTACGGCTTGAAGCTAGAAAGTAACAAAGATGGATTTTAACCTTCTCATTAACAACTGAACTCACCTATGGAGTTGGTTATTTTCCTTCAACAACTTAGTCTGGCAGGGCTCACTAGAGCAATGAGCTGTTAAAAATTGATTCCTTCTTACAGCCAGACCAAATTAGCATAAATCTGGAGAAAGAACTGCTGGAGTTCACTGGAAACATGACCAGTTCAGGGAGTGCCCTGGTTTCATCTGGGATAGAGTCAGTTTTCTTCCAAGTCACTAGTACAGTGCTGTGCTTTGGATTTTAAATCAGAATAATGTTGACAACACACTGCTGTTTTAGTTGTTGCTGAGCAGTGCTTACACTAAGTCAAGGATATTTCAGCTCCTGCCTCGTGGTTCCTGGAGTCAGGAAGCTGGGGGTGCAGGAGAACCTGAGGGGACACAGTCAGGGCAGCTGACCGCAACTGGCCAAAGGGCTATCCCATCACATATGGCATTGTGATCAGCACATAAAGTAGGGGGAAAGCTGGCTGGACGCTGCTGCTCAGGAAGAGGCTGAGCTTTGATTGGCTGGAGATGAGCAATTGTTTTTCATTTGCATTGCTTGTTTTTCTTGGTTTCAGTTTCTCTTTAATTTTCTTATTTTCATTTTCTATATGATCTTTTATTAATATCATTAGTTTAGTTCAGTTTAGTTTAGTTTAGTTTCATTTCGTTTCATTATTAAACTGTTTTTGTCTCAAACCCCAAGTTTTATTACTTTTACCTTTCATATTCTCTTCCCCATCATGCTGGGAAGAGTTGAGGATAGGCAGTGAGAAAACAGTTGAATAGTTCTTAGTTGTTGGCAGAGGTTAAACTGTAACAGAGGTATTAATTTCTTGCAGCACTTAAGGTGAGAACTGCTCTATCCTATGAACAAACTTCTGTATTATACCTGTCAAGAACTTCAGCCAGCTGATGTGTGACAACTCTTTACAGGCAGCATTATACCACTTTTTACATCATTCCATTCTGTCTTTCAAATTTCAAGAAGCTGAAGACTTCAGGGTTTTTTTTCTCCAGAGGATCTACTGAATTGGAAAAACTGAACAGAAAACATTCAGGAAAATATATATTCTAGAAAAAAAAGGAGATGGGGAGGGCCAAAGTAGCTAAGACACTTTATGCTTTCCATAGGAAAGCAGGAGTTCAGTACATAGAAAGGGAGATTAAAAAATCGTAAAATAATTACTGCATTTATCAATCAATTCTTCAGTGCTACACAGACATGAGTGATCCCAGGAGATCTCATTGGAACTGGTAGTGATTCATTTTTTACAGATCTCTTATCCATTGAGAAAGTCCAAATGACTGTCCCCCTCCAAAACAGGAATTTGGGCAAACACAGATATTTGTTTTCAGTGTAGCTGTCATTGTGTTGACCAGGGGTTTTTATGGTTTACTACAGACATTCCAACAGGTGGTTTAATTGCCTGTTTCTACCTATTCCTCTCACAAAACCTTAGTATTCATCATGTTTCAAAGAACACACAAACATGGAACAAGATCTGCCTTAATTTGCTCCGACTTTACATCATGTTCCTCTTTGGGATACACATGTCAACAAGATTCTTTAACAAAAATAAATTTATTGAGCTGTATTAACAGTGAGAAAAGAGCTTGAGAGCCTCCAAAGTTCTGGAGTTTTTTAGACATCATAGGTAGAAACACGGATAATTTTGCTTTTTCAAAATGCTGATGCAAGCTGAAGCCAATCCTTAAAATCTTTAAAATGCATTGTACAATTTGCACTTTCTTGTGATTTCACTTCTCACTCACACTGTTCCATGATCCTTTTTTTCTTGTCTTTCATTTTAAAAAGAAAAAGAAAAAGACAAATTAAAAAACTTAAAAATCAAGATAGAATCAAACCTAGGACCATACACTTCATAATGAGAAAAAAATTAAGATTCTTGAATCACATGTGGTTGTGGTTTATGCCACATCTGCTTTGTTGGGGTGGGCGGAGCCCCAGCTGCTTTGGCCTGGAGAGGGCCAGGCTGAGGAGTTAAGAAAGAATTTCACAACTTCACCCAGAGCCCCTAAGTCAAAAGACAAACTTTCTAGCCACTGTGACCTGTCCGGAGACCCACAAGCCCCCTCGAGATTTTATGTAGATCTGTTACAATTGATTGGTTTTGTACTCTTTTCCTCCCACCCTGGTGTCCCATAAAAACCCCTGGGTTTCCTCTGGTTGGCAGAGGTTCCTCGTCCCTGGATCCCTTTCGCTGGTACCCTTTCAATAAAGTACCACCTGCGGAAATTCCATACGAAACCTCTCTCTCTCTCACCACGGCCGGCTAAAAGAGGGGCAAACTCACAAGGGCAGGAGCTGAAATCACTGAGCTGAAATCACTGAGCTGAAAAATCACTGCTCTACCCGATGCTGAGAAGCCCCTCTGCCAGCTGAGGAGCGCCCTGACCCCCCAAGGAGCTGTTTCTAGGGAGACATCTTTTGGGGTGGTTGTGGCTCTCTGGGTCCCAAGTGGCGGACCCCTCTACCAGCTGGAATACTGCTTGTCCCATTTCTGCCTCACATATGTCTGTCCCTGACTAAAGTAAGTTCTAGGCACTTAACCTCAGG
Organism: Sylvia atricapilla; assembly: GCF_009819655.1. Taxonomy (NCBI): domain Eukaryota; kingdom Metazoa; phylum Chordata; class Aves; order Passeriformes; family Sylviidae; genus Sylvia; species Sylvia atricapilla. The sequence goes on from NC_089142.1 coordinate 62,685,207, forward strand.
AGTCTACAGCCTGGCAGAGCAAGAAAAGATTAATTTGGTGCCAGGTTTGCCTTTATAAATGTGATTATAAACTGGTCTGTAGGTACTCCTCCACAAACAGAGCAGCTGAGCTATGAGTGCGCTGGGAAGGGGAAACATGCCAAGATTGGGTGAGCTCCATAGGGAGGAGCAGGAATCACTGCTGCTGTAACAAGGTTGGCCAAGTCCTCTCATGAACCAGACTCTTGCCTTTTACCAACCATTGCACTACCACGGCTTAGCAGTATCCATCACAAACAGTCTGGATTTCAGGGACAACTGAGGAAGAGAGCTACAAAATTACCCCCACACATCCACAGTAATTCATTGTGGTATATTTTCTGAACCTTCACAAATATTAACAGTTACAAATGCAAATATCGAGCCAGAATGATTATATTTCTGATGTCAAAATGCAAACAATCCTGAAGGTTCACCTAATTATGATATTAATTTCTTCTAAAAAAAGAGAAATATCTTGAGTAATTAAAACATGGACACTTACATTCAGAATTCAACTCTACTATCTGAATTTTTTTTCCAGATCCATATATCAGATTTTTGATACTTCATTCTTTAAGTCAATCTTCATTTTTAAATTTTAAAAATTCATTCAATTCAATTTTAAAATCCTAAAGGAAGGAAGAAGCATGCTAAATATTATTGTTCAAATAAGGTCTTTGATTGTACAAAATCATTTTTAGCCACTGTATGAGTAATAAAAATATGCAAGATGTAAAAGTAGTTGCTCTGAAAAAATAAAGCATTGAAAGGAAAGAATATGAAGAAGCTCAGCTGTGCATATATGAAGTGCAAGAAAAAGAATATTTTTTCCAGAATTTTTTTCAAAAAATAACTAGATTTATGAAGAATAGTCTTATATTTTTGAAGCTTTTTCTAAATGGAGTTTCTTCTTTCTGAGATAAGAGCCAGTCAGCTTGTATGTTCCCAGATGTAAATTCCCAGACTATATTTGAAAACATTTCCCTTTGTAGATATGAGATTAAATCCTGTATCCTTTGCAGATCAGTAAAATAATCCCATCTATTTGTATGAGTTGCAGCAGATATGGCTATAATGCTAATTTTTCCCATATTTGTTAGCTGTTATTGCGCATGGCATTTTGCTTCGCATCACAGTTTCTCTCACAGATTGTACCCAACAATATGTGAAAGAATCCCAGCCTTGATTCAAGATACAAGAGATTCATCCTGCACTAATCTTTTAATTCCTCCTTTTTCCAAGCCCAGAGTTTGAGATTCTTTCATCATCATTTTTATTCATGCCTGAAACTAAACGTCCTTCTACTGTTGAATTATGGTTCCTCACCAAAATGTTTTTTTTCCACTGAAGCCTAAGAGCTTCCATAGGGCTATGCTTTGGATTTGTGATGAAAACAATTTTGATAACAGATGTTTTAATTACTGCTGAGAAGTGTTCACACACAGCATTGTGTCCTTTTTTGCTTGTCACTGTCTCACCAGTGAGGAGGCTGAGGGAGCACAAGGATTGGGAGGGCACACAGCTGGGACAGTTGATCCCAATAGACTAAAGAGTTCTCCCAGACCATATGGCATCATCCTCAGCATAAGAAGCTGAGGAAAGAAGAGAGAAGACATTTAGAGTTATGACATTTATCTTCCTGTGTAATTGTTAAGCATGATAGAGCTCTGATTTCCTGAAGATGGCTTAACACCCGCCTGCCCATGGGAGGTGGTGAATTAATTTCTTGTTTTGCTTTCCTTGCACAAACAGCTTTTCTTCAGCTATGAAACTGTTTTTATCTAAACCTATGAATTTTTTCACTTTCGCCCTTCAGAGTCTCTTCCCCACTCCACTGACTGTAAGTGAGCAGTTGGGTGAGGTTTAGATACCTACCAGAGTTGAACCATGAATTCAACTATCATCAGTAGTTGAATTCAGCCACATTATGGGGCAATCTCTGAAGCCACATTTTTCACAAGAACATATAATCCCACTTTACATCTGATAAAACAGGTGTTTGGATTGAGTACTGTGCAGGTATGTTAAAACACATCAATCCACAAAAAACTATGCTGATGCTAATTTTCAAAATCTGAAAAGAGAATGGAAGAAAAAGTTTTCTGAATATTTTAGAATAATATTTAGAATTTTAGTAAATCAATATTCATCAGTAGATGAATTTATTTTCTAGGTAATGTTTTTCTTAGCACGGTGCTATTTCCTAAATATATTATGTTCTTGGGAAAATTCTTTCTTACATTCTCCTTCTTTGAATAGGCTTCCTGTTGCTCATATATAAAAAATATTTTACTTATAGGATAACCTCTGCATTCTCTACAGGCTTTGGGTTTTTTTTTTCTTAATTCTTTATATCTCTCCTAATCTGTATCTAAATCTGGAACATCACTTTACATCTGGCATGTGCTGCTATTTCTTCTCTTGGTTTCTACCTTTAAACAAACACTCCTCCCTTTTCTGAAAGGTTTGAAAGGTTGATCTGCAGTGGTGCCTGTATTCCCAAGCTCGGCCAACCCTGGCACCACGGCAATACAATGGGTCTTGGTTGGTCAGGAGCGAAGTGATGGCAGGAAGAAGAAAAGGGACTCTCGAGAGGTACAACCACAAATAGTTTATTGGCTCTCCTGGTGTGGAGTCCTCACCTCGGGGCATCTGCCTCAGGAGAGACCAGGAATGCCCTAGTACAGTAACCTTTAAAGGGGGGTGGAACACAGGGGAGGGTTCAGCTAGGGACCAATGAGATATAACAAGGGTGTGGCTCATAACACAATAGACAAGCACAACAACCATACAGTGAGAAGTAGGAGGGGGAAGCCTGGGTCCTGCTCCATCACTCCACGCTCTCCTCAGAATCTTCCAGACTCAGGGAGAGGCCTTGGAGTAATGGACAGGACCAGGGGGTTATATAACACATGGCAGACAGCTAGCTGTAACAGGGGTAGAACTAAGAGGGGAGGAACATAGAGAGTACATGGAACAAACCATTTCTTACATAACAATAGGGAAACAAGTCCTGAATACAAACATAAACTGGTAGAAACAAAAATGCGCCACCACATTGATCCACCACAGTAAATACACAGTCTCCAGCCAGCTGTGCATTTTATTAAAATGTTTATATTTTAATTAAAACCATTCTTTGTTTGCTATCTGTAAGGCTCAGTCCTGCCTACCACATCTTGAAATTATGAAGAGCCTGTGTGCCCTTGTCTTTTATACTTCTAAGTCACTCTACTTTGAAAACAAGATATGTCAATAAGTTTCAATTAAATAGATTCAAATAGATCTATGCAGTGCTGGAAGAGTATAGACTTACCAGGAAGTGTGTAAATCCAAAGGGTAGATAACACAGGATAAATGTGTCCTTAATCAGATTTTGGGTCAAATAATAGGTGAAGAAGGGCTCACAACCTCTAGTAGCCTCTTGCACAAATGGAGGACCCTCGTAACCTCATTCTGCCAAGAACCCCAGCAGTTGCTTCAGCCAAGCTCCCTGGAACACACCCAGCTCTAGTTTACAATCCTCTAATCCTAGAGGGCAGTTGGAAGCTACATCCTCCTCCTAGACTTTCCTGGGTCAGAACTAGAATATCCAGCACCTTCAAGCAGCTCCTGAACCATTAAGTCTACAATGGAAAATGTTTGAAAGATATCTAAGAAAGCCAGGTGGTTTAGTAAAGCAATAAACATTTGCATGTTTAGTTAAATGTCTTGGTAGAGAAACACAAGAGTGAACTTTCAGGTCACTTACACCTTTATTTAAGCTATCTCTATTTGGAGTTGCATACTGATATCCTCTTCCTTGACACATGCTAAACCTGTCTAGAGAAAAACAGGAGAACATAAACAGAAGAACATAAACAGAAGAACACAACAGGAAAAAAAATGCAAATGCACTTTTGCAAACTATACTGCATGCTTGACTCCAGTTTAAAGCAAAGGTGTCAGTTCTCATTCTTTTATAAATCAGTTCACCAGTTCCTTTCTGGAAGGTAACTGCTTAGAGTTCTCACATGGTTGCTCTCCTAGGGGAATCTAATTTCTCAGTTTCAACATGCCCAAGGCATCTGCTTTTCTTACTGACAAGACACAATCTTTCTGTCACTGACATCAGAGGAATTATCAGTACATTTGACAACAGTGATGTTCAGCACTGAATATAGCTATTATATCCACAAAAATAACATGGCAGCTTACTAAGAAAGTTGTGAAAAGAACTACTTGGAAAGCTTTCATTTATGTAAAAAAATTAAAAATTACGATTATTATAGTTTTGCTATTAACATTTTAAGAAATGGCTTTTTAGGACAAGTAAAAGACCACTTAGTCACAGCAAAGTCTGCCTGGACATACCAATGAGATGCTGAAGAAATAATTGGCAGTATTTTACATCAATTATAGATAAACTAGTAAATAATTTGAAAGTGTTGCTCAAAGAAAAGTTGATCTTCAGAGTAAGAAATGGCATTTGGATTTTTCTTTATTCAGAGAAAACTTTCATATACTTTTGTACTTGGCTTTTTTTAAATGATATTTCACTTTGAATGCTGTGCTGCAAGCTTCAACAAGCCTTAGGAACTAGAAAGCAGACCATTATAAGCTATGAAAGAAGTGACATAATCAAGTCTGAGCACTACCAAATATCTGCCTATAAGGGTTTTGTGGTTAGAACCCTGACTGTTTACTAGAAACACAAATACCCTGACAATACTACAGAACACAGACCACATGTTTTGTGTATATATATATGCAGTTACTAATTAAAAAAAATGTTTAGGAAAATGGAGGCCAGCTTATGTTAAAGAATATGAGTCAAGGATCTCTAAGTTCATTTATTGTCTCTGCGATAGACTTCCAGGTTCCCTTTGTATACTAGAACACTTAAGTTCTTCTTTTGGAGTGTACCTAGTATGGCTAGGTTCAATATTCTAAACACTAGGAATAATGTTTGCAATTTTTTTTTTACAAGCCAAACTTCCATTTTGAAATGTCCAAAAATGTTATGCACACTTTAGCAAAATTTGACCTGAAGTTTTTTTCTTGTATTAGTGAACCTGGTGCCTTTGAGCTGTCTTCATGCTCAGGAAATAGTGCTTGCCTGATTAGAGTCTGCTGACCTCAACAATTTTTACAGTTTTTTCTCATTTTTTTATAGTGAGCACTAGTGCTCTGTTTTTCTAAAGGCTGATTTGGACCTTTCTTGATAAGCTAGCATTTTTTGTCATTTATTATTGTCCCTTATAAAATCAGATAACCTAATACAACTCATGACATAATTCTTCTTAGCATGAAGCAATCACATTGATATATTTGGTAAGATGCAAAGAGTTCTTTAAAAGTATCCAAACATCTAGCTTGGAAATTCAAGGAATTTTGGAGGGATCAGACATCCATTTCCATTTTAGTGAGGTAAAATTTTGTAATACAAAAACAATTACCATAACAATGACAGCTTTTTATCTTCTTAAAATCAGAAAATACTGACAGTGGCAGCATAAGATACTGTGGCTGTTTATATTACAGTAGCACATTGAAAGGTCACAACAAAAAGCTGATAGATACCACACAGTCATAGGTGATGGTTTAGAGTCTGAGCTTACAGTTTAAATAAACAAGGCAGAAAGAGTCTGGGTTGAAGTATCTCTTTGACTCAGAAGGAAGACCACCAGACCCTTGGGTATGGTTAAATGCTTGCCTTTCTCTGACATTTCTTCATTCTACAGGCTAATCCTTAATTTGAAACTGGTAATTAAATTTCAACAGAAATACCCTTTCCCTTGAATTTTTTGGTATAATATCAATAATTTCATCCTAGAGGGACAGGGGATGAGATACCACATGCAAAGCAGATTGAAAAATACAAACCGCTTGACATTAGACATATTACAAAGACAGAGAAAAAGATAACATTTCTCTTCTGACCTTTTTACATTATATGGTATCTATTTTAAAAACAACAACAAAACAAAACAGTGTAGGGTCTTGCTTGCATCAATACACATTTAAGCTTACTTTCTCTTAAAGTAATGTGCCATGAAAACAACCTCACTGGAAAATAAGATTTAAAAAATAGCCTTCTGGATTTTTGTTGGGTTTTTTTTTCCTCCAACAGAAGGCAGTGTTTATAAGTGTATATATATATATATACAGTGTAGATATTCTGTTTTATAGGAATGTTTTATAGTTTGTTTACTGCATAAGACTTGTACAGAAGGTCAATACAATGCAGACTAGCAGTAGGAAAGAGACAAGTACATGTTCATACTTGAAAGGACGGCATCGTCCATCAATTGTTTCCAGAGTCATTGAATTATGGTCCTGAAGAAATGGAAGATTAAATTCACTATCTAATAATTCTGTCACAATTCTTTCATAAAAGGTGCTGGGGGCATTTTTTTCTTTGGTATAGACATTTAAAACATCAGCATGAAATAACATTTTTATGAGCAAAAAAAAATGTGCACTGGTCACTAGCAAGTGTCTTCTATGGCCACTGGATTATAAGCAGTTATAACTCTACTGTTTGAAATATGACTTTATGTTTTCAAGGATTCCATCAGATAACATAATATAATATAAACAGAGGTCAGAGGAATAGGGTAAAGTTGCTGAGGTTCCATTTCATGCCTATGATTTTCCTTTAATTTTGTAGATTTTTATCTGGTAGGATTTACATTCACGTACAGAATCAAAGCTTAGAATGCCAAAGGTTTGCCTGTAATTCCTTTATAATATGCCTAAAATTTTAGGTATCAAAGCCTGCAAACTTCAGCAGCATCTGAAGATTAAACAAGTTCTAAAAGTGCCTGTGAAATATTTTGTTCTTCAATTTATTTTTGAAGTTAAAATATTTGCTAGCATTTACAGAATATGATTTATCATATTGGCTGGCCGAGGGGAAAAAACCCACTGTCCTCTTAACATTCCTACAAAAGTATTAAAATGTCTGTCTAAGGGATAAATAACCTATCACTCCTCAGAAGGATTAAAGTTTTTAAACACTCTGATAAAAAGAAAGTGAGCACAAAGGAATGAAATCAATTCAAACTTTACCTCTGGGCCACATGGAAATTCCCAAATAACACACCTGCTGTATTTTAACACAGACCATTGAAAACTTGCCAGCATGCACTTTTTCCCCACATTCCTCCAACTTTCCATTTCCCTCAAATGCTCTTTCTGCCTGTCACATACACACACACACAAAGGAATCAGAAATTAAATCTTATACTTTTCTTCGACAAGCCAGAGTCCACCAAACTCTTGATTCTACACAGATCTACTCAGAATAGTAGGGATGCTTTGATAGAATAGCCAGCCTAATGCCCTAACTGTTTAATTTATTTGTCTGATTAGCAACTGCAGAGAAGGAACTTACTAGTTATGGGCACTAAACTGTGTTCTACAAGTAGTTCAGTTGAAGTCAACAGAATGTGGAAGGAATTAAATGTTCCTCAGTTGGTTAAAACAAGTCGAATATAGAAAGTAATTATTAACCTACCTAATGTCATATTGAAATGGATATCAAGAAGAGTTGCTGTATGGGGTCCACCCTTCACTACACAATCCAATATTTGGATTGGCCCCTGTATGGGATGTGGCAGAACACACACTAAACCAATTTTTAATTTGAGCTGGAAGACAATAAATTCTTTGGAAGGTACATAAAGAGACATCTTCATAAGTTGTAGCTAGTATTAATAAAATCTTAATTACTTGATGACTAAAATGAACAAAAATATCCTCTCCAGCAAATGCAATAAGTAACTGAAGAGTAAAGGTGAAAGTTTAAGAATGTGTTCAAATATAGAAGGCAAGGAGAATAATGAGACAGATACAACAGGACGGGAGTTTGTGCTGGGTGACAAAGTACTTATGAGTCAAGCATAAAGCACTTTCACAACCAAAAACATAAGTGAAAGGGAAGCAAATTCTATAGGATATTAAGTTGTATTAAGAGTAATAAATTTAAACCCAAATGAGTTAATTTCCCTGTTCTACTTGGTGTTTATTAAGCACCAGTTAGAGTCCTACATTCAATTTAAAGCATCATATTTGAAAAATGACAGGCAAATTAGGGACTTAAGAGAGAAATAAAAAATGATTAAACATTTAGAAAACAGGTCCCACAAGACATCATCTAGAAAAAAAATGCTGAGGGGAGATATGATTACTGACAAAATATGCCAGGGGGTGTAACAAAAGGGACAGTGAGCAATAAGACTTGCACAGTCTGATTGACAAATAATAGGTGCACTGGAAAGGTACAAGAAAACTGTGCTTTAGATGAACATAAAATCTTTATAAGAAAGGTCTAGGCTTTAGGGAATACTGTCACAGGGAGGATGCTTGATCACCTTCACTGGAAATCTTCAAGGCTAAATAGGTAACATCAGTCTGCAAGGTTTCGGGGTAGTCCTGCTACATTGTAGGGAATGGACTTGTTGGCTTAAGACATCCATTGTCAGTCTTTCATGTGTTTTTATATGGATGTGGATATGCAAATTCACACCTGAATATTGCACAACTACATATGGAGGAGTACATATGATGGATAATCCTTCTGTTATGACACATATGCACTATCCAGTATCTCATAAGTCAATACACAATAAATGTCATAACTGGGGCTGGTCATTTTTTATACAGAATGGATTTTCTCCTTTCACTCTTCTCCAGACTGAAATGTTTTTTACTTGACAACTGTGCAGTGCAGAAACTGCTTAGAGAGTGGAGATCAGGGAAACACAAAAGATGGTTTAAGTTTCACTAACTTCCAAGCTCTCTGCTAACAAATGGCATAACTAGACGCAGGCTCTGAACTAGAATTTTGTATTTGAACAACCTTTGTAGGTTGTCCCTTTTTTTTTTTTTTAACAGACCACGTGTATTAAAATTCATGGCAAAACTACACTTAAAAGGCTGTTAATTCTTAGAGGACTGGGAATGAGGCTTCCAGAAAGGCTTGGCTTATGCACGACTGAAAGGATAAGAATGCCATAGCCACCTCCTCTACAGCTGCTTTAGTCTAGTTACTTTTTTATTTTTCTATAGAGACGGGAACATCCACTTACACTTAAGGATATTCTTTATTTTGATTCTATTGCTGGCAAATGTGTTGGTTATCTACGTTTTTCTTAGTCTAGGCAAGTAGTATCTCAATATATGAAATTGTGCTGCTAATAAGGACTCACTCTCAGGAAAAAAAAAGATAAGATTGAGTGGTATCTGCTAAAAACAACTTTACCACAAAATGCCTGCCTCAAAACCACTGGTTAGTGCATTCTTGGAAAGCACAAAATGTGAAGGATTATTCTACAAATACCAGATGTCCCACCCGTTTCCATAACTGCTTGCTATTAGCTGAAATAGACAGGATAATTGAGGTCACCCAGTATGGTAGTGGTCTCTATCACCTACTAATGCACAAGTCTATTGGGGCCACGTGGGATCCACCCAAGAGGACTGATGGAGTGGGTACAAGTGCTCATCAAGCCACCCTACCATTTACCATAAGTCCTGCCTCACTGTGGAGGTTCCAGTTGTAAGTTACTGAATGTGATGGCCACCTACCAGAAGGGCCAGAAGGAGGATCTGGGGAACTACAAGCCCCAGGCAGGGGCTTGACCAGCCTAATGCCCTTCTGTGACAAGGTGACCTGCCTAGTGGATAAGGGCTTTGGATGACATCTACCTAGAGTTTAGCATTCTGGATGGTATCAGAAGTACTATGGACGATGGAACTAGGGCAGTGTCATTCTCCTGTTCTTAGCCTTGATGAGGCTGCACCTTGAATCCTGTCTTAAGTTTTTGGCTCCTCATTACAAGAAAGACACTGAGGTTCTGGAGTGCATACCCAGAGAAACAGAGCAGATGGAGTTTGGAGCACACAAGTTTCCTCGATCAGTTTCTACAATTCCCAGAAAGGAGTATGTAGCCAGGTGGGGGTTGGCATCTTCTCACATATAACAAGTGTAGGACAAGAGGAAACAGCTTCAAAATGCACCAGGGGAGGTTTAGATTGGATATTAGGAAAAATTTCTTCACAGAAAGGGCAGTCAGGGACTAGAACAGGCTGCCCAGGGAAGTGATGAAATCACCACCCCTGGAGATATTTAAAAGATGTGTAAATGCAGCACTTAGGGACATAATTTGGTGATGGACTTGGCAGTCCTAGATTTATGGTGGACTCTATGATCTTGAATGATTTCAACCTAAATTGGATCTGTTGATCAGATGAAAAATATTTGCTTTGTTGTAGGTATTTATACTGCTTGATAAGTAGATACTACGAAAAGGGTATTCTTAAACCAATAAATAGGTGTTGAAACACTGTGAAAAACTGAGAATTCCAGCAGTGTAATGTTTATTAATGAAAATAAACTAGGAAGAAGAAATGGGTTGGAAATAGAATGAACAAGTCTTTTAAAAGTTCTCATGTTCTTTACTCAGTATTTCTTCTGGAAGGTGTGGATTTTTTCCATTCCATAAGAATCTCATTTTCAGAAGAGGAAGGAAAGAAAAATGTCAACCAGATATACTGGATGTCTAAATTAAGAGTTGTCTTTTGTTGCTTTGATAGCAATGAAACTGTTTCTCTCTTCCTCTAGTGCTGAAGTCTGCCTGTGGTTTCTGGTCTGAATAATTTCATCACCTTCATACTGTAACCACTGTGGCAAATCTAATTATTTCCTCATTTTATGTAGGACAGAGCAACAGAAAGCTACTGCCTTTGTAAGTGTAGTGGTGTGAACAGCTGTAACATACACTGTGAAATACTGCCTTCAGAAATTTTCATTTTACTGGAAATTCTCACTATTGCTTCATGTATGAAACACCGCAAGTCCCTTTAATACAATAAGATTGCAAAACACTATCATTTGATAAAAATCCCAAAATAAAACTGTCAGCAGAACTGTCAGCAAAAGATCTAGAAAAGTTATTCTAATATGCAATACTTGCTTGTGTCGTCTGACTAAGAGGGAACGGAGGCAAGTTATAAATAAATTTTCCCCTTGTAACTGAAATCACTTTAGGTCTTCTGTTGCCAGAAGACCCCGAGCATCTCTAGTAGGGCCATAGTTCCTTTTCTCTGTGAGTTGTAAAGACAAGTGCATAGGCCAGGCAGTGCAGAAATTAAATAGTATGATGGTCCAATAGATGGGCCAATAAAGTGATTGGGATTTTTTTTCAGTTTCCTGGTTTCTAAAGAAACTGCTTAATTCTTAGATTCTCCCCTTTTCAAATAATTTGGTATGAATCCAAACGTCTGTTTACTTTTTTTATTTGCAGTTATGTTGGCTGCAGCGAGCTCTGCTAACTTTAACTCTCACTAGATATCAAGGACAGCCTTTGTAGCAAGTTTGACCTGCAAGAAAACTCCTGCTCTACCCCATTCCTCTCATCAACAACCCTCTCAGTACCTCACCTTCATATACAAAAGTAACAAACAAATCCCTGTAGGGCTGCCTCAAGAGCTGAAAGACAGGACCTTTGCCTAGTGATAGTTTCCTTCTCCTCTTTCCTTCTGGTTATTGTGTGATCTTGAGTAACAACCGTGTCTTTCATCAGTCCGTGGAGGAGTCCCACATCTATTGGTATGAAACAGCAGTTTGACAGGACTTACTCTAGCAAGTTTCCTTTGACTCCTGAGCACACAGTTAAATTTTGATGTATGCAGATGTTTAGAAATTGTTTTGCTAATTCAGACATCTAATGGCTACAAAAAAAAGAATAGCACCTCTTTCTATGCCCCTGTCACTACTGAGAAAATTGTCTTTAAATTTTTCCTTTCCCTGCAGAAATCTTTGCATGGATTTGAAGATAATAAAGGTGCAGTCTTTAAATGAAGTGTGCAAAGTCTAAATACATTATTGTGAATTAAGTCACAGTAAATTAATCACTGATTATACAAATGAAGATAAAAAGTGGTGCTCGCGTGTGGCATTCACAATGCAGGCTAAACCGTACAGGGCAGGGACTGCTTCTTGCCATGGCAACCTCATCCCAGGATTTCTCCTTAGCCTCCTACATAAAAAGATGGAGCACTGCTGTTGTGGATCGTGTCACTGTCTAAGGAAAGGGACAGCTCCTACCCATCTGGAGAGGAAACCAACACAGGAGACTGCAAGAAGGAAAATAACACTTATCCCAGAGAAAAGAAAACTGTCCAGATTTACATGCCCTGTCCAACACCATAAACTTTATGCAGAGCTTGTGAAGAACTTCTTGTTTTTCACATAATCCTTGAAGAGAGCTAGAAGTGTGCTAGTGATCTGTGCTGAAGAGAGGAAAGAGAATTTTAATTTCAAATCTGTCTCAAATTTTTCATATATAATTTCTCTCTTAATGCTAGAAATTAACAAAATGCTTAACAATTTGTTGAAGTACACTATGATATATTAACAACTAGAAATTAATATGTCATCAAAAAGATTAAAAATATGCAAAAGCAAACATATATATATGAATATGCACTAGATACATAAAAATATAAATTGCGTATATATATCTAAATATGTGCTTAGGTAGTATGTGTAAAGTGTGTATATGTATTTAATACATAAATACATCTATATAGGCAGCTTACACTTAAAATCCAAAATATCCTGACCATGCAGAAAGCAAACTTTTTTTTTTGAAGCAGAAAACCTCATGAGACTTAATGTTTCCGAATATATTAATTCTATTGATGCCATGTGTTTATAACTGCACTAAAAACCATTCATGCTCATTCTTTCTAACTGCTCTTCTATTAAAACATATAGAATGGGAGAGAGTGTGCTGCAAAATTCAGAACTGGGGCACAAAATGCTTTATTCTTCAGTTAGTTACATTAGATAAATGAGAGCATTGTATTCCTGATGCCACAGTGTTCCTACTCTGAAATCTATGAGTAATTTAATTATGTCTGTAGAGAAATGAAATTTGGTGACACTGGATGAGTTGGAGAAGATAAAAAGACTACATATTGGGTTGGTTATGTAGTCCTACCACATGTAATGGAATATTTAGCTCCTGAGATGACAAATAGAGTCTTTGGACAATAAAGTAATAAAGACACTGAGTGAGCAAATCAGAATGAAACTACCCTGGAGGTTAAACCAGGCATGTACTTATTATTTTGTATAAATGAGATGAAAACCTAAAAATCATTTACTTTTACATATCCAAGATGGTTACAATTCCTTCAGTAGTTGAGTTGTACTATTGCAAAAAAGTGCTGATGAATAAGTTGACAAATTTGAATTTTTAACATCTTTGGAAATTTTTTTTAGATTTAAATTTAGAGTATTAAATTTCTTTGGCTATACACCAGCTGCAGATAATAATTGTGTTTCTGCTTTAGAAGGATAGAATTACAGAAGCAGGTCTATGGTTGGTTAAAAAAACAATAAAGCATCATCTTATGTATATGTAAATGACAGCTTGGTTTTCACAAATAATATATATATATGGGGTAAAAATAAAATGTAAGAAGTTTTGCCATGATTTGAAAGCTTACTGTTCTGAGTGCTTTTTGTTAGACATCAATTCTCACCACATTCCAGCAGGAACCACATTCCCAAAATTTTCTTGGTCATAGCAGATTCCAAAAACAGCCAAGATAATACAATATAGTTTTTTGGTTTTTTTTTTAAGAAAGCATCATCTCTCCTTGAAATGAAATTTCCTTTAGTTGCTTCTTAATCAATATGAATTCTTTCCAGTCACTGGAAAACTGTCTTTACAACATAAAATTTCAGTCTTTTTGAACTAGCAAAACATATTAACCCATCTGAAAAGCACACACAAGCTTGATAGCTGCTTCATTCAGCACGGTGGGAAATTTAAAATCAAAGTTCCTGCAGGAGATGGCCATTTAAAAAAAAAAAGTAAAGAATGCAGGCTGCAGAGAGGTTCTTTCAGGATATTGCACTCTTCAGTGTAAAAGCATTATTTAGGTTTCTTTTCTTCACTTCAATTTATTCAAATGCACTATATTTATAACAGAACAAAAGACCAGCAGTGGGAGTCTATGGTGTAAATGCACATGACGACTGGACAGTGGAACATTTCTTTTGGCAAAAAGTTCCATTTGGAAGAGAAATCAATAACAGAAAAGTGGTTCTAAAAATAAGCCAAATATAAAGTAACCTGTGTCTTAATCTTCTTCATTGTTTGGTAAATAATCTGATATAACTGGAAAAGAAAGACATCAAGAAGTGTTTGTTTATGTTGCTATGGCTAGTAATCTCCTACTGCAGGATATAAGCTTTTTTCCTCTTGTCTATTAGTGTCTGAATTAATTCTTTCATTGCACAGCACCATTTCATCTTTGATTGGCTGCTCTGGTTACACCGGTGGCTCACATGGTAGGCTTAATGGATGCATTTTTCATGTAAAAATAGCTAACAACTGTTATTTTCCAGCTAACCAAAGATAAGAATAAATAGCCTTTAAAGTCCTTTAACACTGTATATTATAGGGTGTTTTCTATTTTTGCTATTCTCCTGCTGTAACACTAGATAAAATTGTATTGTACAATCTATTATATAAAAGCTGTTATTTCATTACAGGCTGTCTGATGAATCTCTCTTTTTTACAATTATCTAATTTCTATAATTTTACAACACTTTAAGTTATTTACTTCTGTCTGAAGAAAGATAAGTAGTACTGCAAGGTGGGTGTGAACAAATCTCAGTCCAGTGGATTTGAAAAGTCAAAAGAAGTGGAAAACTGTTCATAAAGAGTTTGCTTGCTTAGGAAAACAATAAATTAGTACACAGATAAAAGAGCACAGAAATGCCTCCGTCTCTACTGCTTTCTTTTGGCCAAACTTTATTCCTTGAATGGTCTCAAGCCAATCAGTGCCTGAATTATTATCTAAGTAGTCAATATTCTTATTCAGGAAACTCTTTTTGGAGTCAATAAATTTATGAAATTATTATTTCATTAGCAAAGGTAATGAAAGCAAGCAATATGGGGTAACTGACAAAATCTTCCTATTGTTATTATACAAGAAAAGGAATATCTGACCTTTTCTCAGATCTGAAATTTTCAACCTCACAGTATAGGATACTACACTTAAACAGAAATAATCAGCTGCAAATACTATGTGTATAACAGCTGGCTGGATAAAAGTTCTGGAAAAGATTCTGGGCTTTAGAGTTGATTACAAGCCAAATGAGTAAATAATGTCACCCCAAGCAATCACACCAAGGATATACCTAGGTGTATAGGCAGCAAGATTGTACATGAAGCAATCGTATTGCCTTGGCTGTATAAAATCTCTACTAACATTTCATCTTCCATTTCACACAATTCACTTCTAAGAAAAATGCTGAGTTACTGAATAGGTTGCAACAGAGAGTGATCAGAATGATTAGAAAGACTCAGAAGATGGTCCAAAAGGTAAAATTGAAGAAACAAGGGCTGGATAGCCTAGAAAAGAAGGCTAAAAGGAGGAAGAAAGATGGAAAAGCTCTTGTTTATTGCAGCAATGAATGAACATATACTAAGAAGAAGAGTCTACTGGTAAGGCTAGGTACCACTTCAGTGGATGTGCTAGAGAGATTGCAAAATCTCTTTCAAAAAGCCAGACAAATATTTAAACTGTACTTGGAGAAGGCAGATTGTTTCATCACCTGGAGAGGTAAGATAGGTAACTTCCTGTCACCCAGCTCTATTTTTTCTGTCATGAGTAAGACATCATTTCAAGGAGGAACTAACTGAATGCTTATGAATGTCAGATGTTGACAGATAAAAACACCACCAGGTATTTGCATGCCTGTTTTAATTAAATGATGTCACTGCTTTTTAGGAATATTAATATAAAGAGCACCACAATGTTATGTGGCAGATATAAATATACCCATTGCACAGTTGTATGAACTTAATGCAAGTGATTATGTGATGTTTCTCTAGGGATTCTTTGTGTTTGCCCTACTTATATGTCAGTTCAAGATTACTTTGTTGATTTTATTAAATTAAAAGGCCTATTAGTTTATTCTGTTATGTAATATATATGATTCTATGCTGTTTACCATACATACAGTTTCTATGTATAGAATCAGCAATGACATCATACTCAGACTAAACAAAAGGTTTTTTCAAGAGTCTCTCCTAGCAAAAAATAAGATGTTAATGGTGTTCTTGTGGATCCCCCAAATTTCTTTTTGTAATCCACAAAAGAGTTTAAATGTTTATGAATGCATAAAGCTAAAAAGATTTCCTCTGTATATTTGATCTATCTCTCCAAATATTCTGTCTCACTTAAATCATGACTTTATGATCAGATTTTTTTGTGTGTGTGCTTGATTTACACTTAGATTCTAAGTAAGGTACTGAGATAAACCTTTACTGGCACTTTCTATGGTTTTTGCAATAGGCTTTCATGGCCCATAAGACATTTCTGGCTGTGAAGGGTTTTCATTGACTTTATTTTAGCTAAGATACTTTTTACTTAACAAAAATAAAACTTAAAAGGTATCATTTTTTAGCCCCAGATGAGTATATTTTCTGAAAACCAGGAGCTGTTAACTTCTCAACATCAACAAAAATCTTTGAACATGTATCTTCAAAATTTATCGTAGGGTTCCATGGGTTACATCTCAATTGGAAAGATTTTATCTGTGACCTTTTTTCACTACAAAATTTATAGCATTTGATATTCACTACTACAGATTAAATCTCAGTTGCTCTCTTGCAGTAGTAATAAAATCCTCTTAAAACTACTTTCTGTTATTAAAATGCCTATTGTTTACAAATAAACAACATGATTACCTCTTACTATGGCTTCTGATTGGTAAAAAAATTGTAACATTGTTTTGAATTTTCTATTTTATTAGAACAATTCCCAGGAGACAATACTTTATCTGCATAGCAAAGTAATTCAATAATTTACAGTAATACTCTGTGGGGGGGAAAAGAGTATTTTCCCATCTACATAAGTTATGTATCAAGAAAAATTGTACAATTATCAGTTTATTACTGTGATATGACTCTAAGAAGCATTCCTCATTCCAATTACATCTGTATAATGCCACCCTTGGAAAAAAACCCGAACATCTGAACTCTGCTGACCTGTCACTTTAAGCTGTTCACCTTCATAAGACCTGAAAGCAGAAATCAGGCCCCAACTCCAGGTTTTCTAACGAGCTGGATTTCACAAAACTTCTTCACTTTTAATGAGGCATCTCAGAATTCTGCCAGGTTTTAGCACTCTCTGCTATTTTCCGTGCAGCATTTGAGAGGCATACCTTCGAAATACAGCAGGCTGCTGGGAAGCAATTGCTGTCGCAGCAGCAAGGTGCAGCCCACCAGCACAATTTCTTTCTCTGCAAGACCTGGCCCCGAGGTTTAAATTCCTACTAAATTCTGAGCTAGGAAAACTGGAACTCAAATGATGAAATCTTTATTTGATGAGAAAGAGCATTGATAAATGTCTTTTTGCTGTGATTGCCGAGCTCGGGGGAGACCCACCACGGGACATTTCCTGGCACAGGGTGGCCCGTGTGATGCTCGGGGAGCAGGACCAGCTGCCAGGCTCTGCAGGGAAACGCTGCCCCTTGGAGGGTTTCTGGCTCCAGCTCCTTCTGATCTCAGCAGATCCTTGGCACCTGAGCCCGATGTTTTTGGGGAGAGGACCGCAGCTTTCATCACTGCCTGCTGTGCCTGCTGTGGGTATTTGCATGTGTGTGCCGGGCAGGGCATGTTGCGGATGGGGATCAGATACTGCAGCTGACTAACACAGTTACCTGGCAGGAATCCCAGCTGGGACAGAGCAGAGATGCTCCTCAATCCCTCTGCTCCTTGGTTTTGTTCTCAGCACTGTCTGATCATTCATGAAAACTTCCCTTTGAGCTACTTATCCTCAACTGGTTAATTCCAACAGCGAAAGCTAAACTGTGCTACCAGCCGGCAGAATAGTCCTTCCAGTTTCCCCACACCTCCCTTTAATGTGACAAGGCATTTCACTGATGTTTTGTAGGACAATAGCACTCTTTCTACCTGAATTAGTTGCAAAAGGGTCTACTTTTCATGTTTCACAGACTAATTCCAAGAAGGAAAAGGTCTGTGCCTCTTACACTGTGATTTATTTTCAAAGGCATTGCAAACTGCTAATGGTCTCTGGTCCATACAGAGTTTGCTGGACATACAAAGAAAGATTACAAAGAAGATAGTTCTAATCTGTGCAATATACGTGTGATCATCATATTCAGCTTAAAAAACAAAACAACAACGACAACAAACCATGCCCCCCCAAAATACCCCAAACAAACAAAAACACCTACTTGCTGAGATTAGCTGGCAATGAAAAGTTATGAGAAGCCCAAAAAAATGACAGAAATATTCACTCTTCAGTATATCAGAAGTGCTGTTGTTTCAGATATAGGCAGCCATACAGTTTGTTTCAGAAATAGTTTTTCAAGATGTGCATAGCTTCCTAATCAACAATTTAATTGTTCAAGAGAAAAAAGAGATCACACATTACACTAAGTTTCAGGGTCACAGGAGAAGACAGGTCTTAATTTGCAGGAGCTTTGGTATGCACGTAGTAGAAGGCATTTCTTTCTACCTCCAAATTTATTAAGTGTTTTCAGTAGCTTGGGGAAGAAGGGATTATCAGAAATTTTAAAAATAAATTCTCTTACAGGATAATACAGTGGTAGCACAGGAGATGGAGAACTGTGAGTGCAGCCTCAAGAACAATCTGCAGTCAGCATTAATTGCAAAAATGATCATAATGTTGCCATCTGTTTCAGTGGAACCCATTAACAGTTTGTGGTACTTTGAATACATAAGCCTCTTTGTGCTCCTGGAAAGTTACTGCAGCAAACTCAGTTGTTTCACAAAACTTCAGCAGCTACAGCTCAAAGAATATTTCTCCTACTCCCACCTCCTCCCCTGTCCCTTTTTTTTTTAAGCCTTTTAATATTCATTGCAGTTGTATAATGTATTAGGACATTAAGTCTTCCAATTGCTTCTCACTGTGAAGAGACTAATTTACAGTCTCCATTATGACATAACAGACCTTTTTATTCCTTCCATATGAAGTCACTGGTAGTGTTTACCTCTAAGATATCTAACTTAAGTGCTCTAAAAGACTCCACGGAAGATTGACTCTCGTGCTTACTGTCACTAAGAAGGAATAATTTGGAGATAACAACTTTCCTACTTAGATGCCTCATATAAGTGCTTAAAGTTAGGCAAGTCACAAGCTGTATAATAACAGTGTAGGATTAAAAGGTGACACAGAGAAGAGATTTAAATATTAGTGCTTGCCTTGCCATAGAGGGAAATTTAGAAATCCTATGATATACTTTACAATTCTAACAAGCGACAATGCAGAAAAACAACATTCTATTGTCTGAATCTCCAGAGTTAATACTCTCTTGTCAAATTTGCATTAGGATATTACCATGGCCTGAACTACAAATACACTTACCCCAACTGTTTATCTAGAAGATGACCATGTACTTCAGAATGCAAAAAAATGCAAATTAGGATGATGAAACTATTTATTAACTTTTTTACCTTTTTTTTTCTTCTGAAGTGTAAGGTGTTCCACCTTAATCCTCAACAGTCTTTCTGAAGACACAGGAAAAAATCTACAATTACATGCTTAGCATCACTCCTTTCATGATATTTTGATGCTGAGACATATATTTCAACTGGATACAGAATATATTTTTATCAGTTTAGTGCTGTGAAATTCAAATTTAGGACTTGATCATCAACTTTTTCTGGGTTTCATTTTGCTTGTGCTTTGGCTCAGTAGAAATGTTATTTATACTTTTCCAAATCAGTCTCTTCCTACTCATTCCCTCCTAACTGATGTATGAACCACAGAGCTATGAGCTCTTCATCTACAAATTCTGCTTTGAGAAAACTTGTTGGAAAGGAGGGCAATGGGAATTGAGGGAAGGAGAAAATGGTATTTCAGAACTCAGCTTAGCACAGATTTCTTCTTCTCTTAATCGGTGCATTTAAATATGATTGTTTCCATTTAGAAACAAAACGCTTTTGTTCTGCCACTCCTCAGAACCTTCCAGAATAGACAGGAATTAGCTAAACATCTCAAAAGAATTTGAAATTCAAAGATGTAAAATAATCATGCTTGGGGGAAAAACAAACAAAACACACCAAACCCTCCCAAAACAAACAACAAAAAAAAAGCCAAACAAACAAACACAAAATACCACACCAACTCTAAGAATGATAATTAGAGTTTGAAGTACAAAAGGGTAATGAATTGTCCTCTTCCCCAGTAGGGAAGTTCATTAGCAGTGGAACTGTGGTCATTTGCCCATCTGTCCATAATTGCATTCACCACAGGAATTAAGCAGTGACGGAAGTGACGTTACCGGGCTCATCACCGGCAGCCCAGCGCATCACACACCTTCAGCTCCATGTGAGCAACTGCTCCTGCTCCAGCTCAGCCTCCTCTCCAGCCCTCTCCATGGCCCAGCGAGCCCGGATGATTTACACCCATTGCCACAGCATGGCTGGCCTGGATCATATCTCTGAGACGAGGGATAGATATTAAATTTAAAAAAGGTGACGTATGTTCTCAATAGGACTAAAGCTGCATTGAAGGGGAAATTGCCCTTCCACTGGTTGGAGGCACACATGCCTCGTATGTGTACGTCCCAAACACTGGGTGCTTAGCAGCTGCTCCAATATCAATGAGCGATTGAAGCGGGCCCTCATTAGATTTGCGCTGAGCTTATTGCTTGTGCCAGTCTCATTATTATTGGTGACTAAACTGGCAGATTGTCAGGATGCCTCATGGCGAGATGAGCTTTTGCAGCTCTTTGTTGTAGTTATTATAAACAATGAAGTGAAAGCAATCCCCTGGGCATAGTCATGTCTCAGATGTTTTTTGCAAGCAGCAATCAGCTTGCAGAAGCAGCAATGGTAAACAACTTCTTATTTTAAGGAGCGATATTAATTAAAGCATGAGCATGATTCTGAAGAGAACTTGTTAATTATTTAATGTCACCTGCACTATCAAGCCCACCAGTTGGAAATTGTTTCGTTTTGCCTCAGATGGGCTCTGCCTGTCATCTGAACCAGTGGAAGGTAATGTGTGGTGCCAAGTGCCAAAAAATAGTCAGGGTACATCTGGGAGTCATATCCCATTTTAATGTACAATCCAGGTTTATTACTTCTAAAGAATTCTGAAAGTGAAACGTATGCCATATTACACAGTCTGTCTAAATGCTAAACTTAATTGTGAACATTACATTCCTCATAAGAATAAGAAGATATTAAGTGGGCTTAAACTGTAGATATTCATGGTTATTGAAATTCCTGACCATCTACTGATATCATTGCATACCAGTAGATGGTTGGAAACTCTGCCCAGCTGTTAAATCAAATAGGGTGATTCAAGGGTTTGACATCTGCTAAAACACATATGCATTAAGGATTTTTTTTTTCTTTACTTTTAGCAAAGCTTCTGCTTCCATTCCTGTAGCACAATAAAAGGCTTTCTGCTTTTCTTGAAAGACCAACAGGTGTGACCAGAGAAAGCAGGAGGTGGGCATGAGCCTTCTGGCTTTGCTTCAGGAGAAATGGTAGGGCTACTGAGAACCACTGGGACTCCTTTGGGCACTAAGTTCAGAACAGGCAGAAGGTCACTGGTACCGCTCAAAGGTATTTCTGGTGTTAATTGAGAAAGAAAGTTACGAAACATGAGTTTCTGCCATGAAAACATTCTTGCTAAGTGCTGAAAAAGTGAACACAATTTTCAAATATGGAAAAGTGAAAAAGTGACATCTGTTTTACCTCAATAAAAATTTAGACTTCCTTTAAATGAGCAGCAATCAGTGACTTTTTTCAAATTGGCATAAGCTGTGCTGTTGCATCTCAGAGAACAGTATCTGATATTTATGTCTATTCCTAGCACTATGTAGGAATATCGTGCATATTTGTTTACCAGAATATGTAAATAGAAATTCATGTGAGAAATGACCTGGCAGAACAGCCTTGCACAACTAAGAATCATTCCTAAGCTGACTTCAAACCATTTAGAGCTGCAATGGCAAAGCTACTGTTTAAAGGGTCATTAATCTCTGCTGGAAAATTTAACTGAATTACCACCTCAGTCTTCTTGGTACACATCCCTAAATTCTGGCCTGCAACAAACATCAATATAATAGAAGACAAAAGTTCAGATTTTCAATTCCTCTGCAGAGGATATGAAACTCTAATAATAAGTTTTAAAATTTCTATAAAATAACCAGTGTTCTGAGATTTTTTTGGCAGCAGATTCAAACAAAACAAAACAATAGGAGAAAAATAGACAAGCATAACAAGTAAAGGCATCAACAGCTGCAGTAAAGAGGAACGGAAATTAGGGAGTAAGCATGCAGAAAGGACAAGAACATTGATTCACTGCTTGATGATTTCGAAAGCAGGATTGTATTTCTTTGCCTGCATACACCATGCAAAGGAAACCTTGGAGCCCTGAGGACAGAGTCTTAACCAAAAGATCTGCAGTATTAATGAATTGCAATTCTGATAAACTGCAAGATTCATCGAAGACTGAGAAGAACTCAAAGCTTACCAGAGAGGTTAATTAATTATCTGATAGGTAGAGATAAGGCAACAGGAGATCTATATCCCAAGTTGATCTCACCTAAAAGCTGACAGGGTGTGTAGCAGGAAGGATGTTAGCCTCAGGAAGGAGAATATACCAAGGACAAGCAATCAACAGAGTTAGATCTGGCACTGCCTCAGAGCTAATGATGAAGTAAATATTCTTAAAATGGAGCACAAAGGCATTTAAAAGTATTATTTTCAAATGAACCTGACTGTGGGCTGTTGTCCCTTTAAGAAACAGTTATGATTGTGAGAACAAAATGCTGCAGTAAGTACAATTCTATTATCACCTTGCAACACACTAAATTGATTGCACAATAATGCTTCTATTTTTTCCCCACTCTCTCAACCATACTCAAAGGTGTCTAACAGTCAATAAAGCAACAGCAGCAGTCACTGCTAGACAACATATTTGAGTGGGATTAATTTCACTTTCAGTGGAAAGAAAGAGCATATTTCTGCCAGAATTAAGAGTCTGGAAAACTAGCAACTTTAGTTCAGGCACATTTGTTTTTTCCAGAGGAAAAGAGCTGGATCAGTACAAAGTGGGTTGTAGAAGGTGTTTTTTTTTCAAGTGCTCAAGTGCTCATTTCAATATTAACATGAATTCCACTTTGAATAATGCCCAGCCTGAATTAAAAAAAAAAATAAACAAAACAACAAAAACCTTCCCAAACTATCAAATTGATCTTCTATAAGAGAGCCAAACTTACAGCTCCTTATTTTTGTAATCATTCATGAACCCATACTCTATCAAAGAACATGAACATGAATTTGCTCAAAGACAATCAGACCAGGTCATGAAACAATTTTTACATCAGAAGTGGAAGTGTTTTTCCTACAGTTTAAAGCAAAGGACATTCAACTATCTAGAAATCAGTCAGAAGGGAGTTCATTCTTTAGTTGACAAAGACTCCGCATCTCAAACTCCATTGGTGAAATAACGTGTATTAACAATTTAAGTTTCATTTAGGGAAATATTTCTTTTTCATTCATAAACAGTGAAAATATCTAGAAATATTTTTTCTTAAATTGCTAAAAGAAATAAATTATTGGATATATTTGTGAGTATGAAATATCTTCTTTCAGTGAAAGATACCATATTTCTGGTGAAGCTTGATTTGAGGAATATGTGAGTTGCACTTCATCTCAAAGGATGCCTCAAGAATATGGACTTCTATTACCATCTACCCTGTCGACTTCTGCTGGCATCTACCCTCCTTTGCATTTCAAAGATGAGCAGCCAGAGGTGCCAGCTGCTGAGCGAGGTATTTCTGAAATAAACCGATGACTCCCTTAGGTGAAAAAATAAAGGAAAGGCAACATTGTAGGCACTGAGCAGTCGGGAGGCTTATATAATGTTATGATTACAGCTCCAAATGGCCTTAGCACAGCCCTAAAATGCAAAAAATCTCTTTGCTAACCTGCTGTTTCCACAATATTCAAGACACTAAGCACTTCTACTGTAAGAAAGTACAGACTTTCTTCTTTCATATTACCAGATAATGGCCATAATGTTGCAAATGTTTCCTATTTCAAAGGAAGAGAAATTCTGACAATATTTTTGTTATTGCAATTGGTCAGTTATTCAACAGCATAGGAATGCATCTTACATATCTATAAGTGGAAAACAATTTAATGAGCAAACACTTTGCAACTCAGGCAATAATAATATCAATTTTCCATTGCACTGAGCAAATCTGCAAATCTACAAATGTCAATGTATTGAACAGGAAGGAAACAAAACCAATGAAACCAGAAATGTTATAAAATGATGAAAAAAAGGCTAAGGGAATATGAGATAACAATAATGATCATCTACTTCCTAATGATCACATACCTTCCTAAATATGGATTCGTTACCTCTGTGGTTTCTTCAAAGGACTTCATGTTTTCACAAGTGCGATAATTATTGTCTGTATTTAAGACCATTGATTCAAAAGCAAATTAAAAATGGTGAAAGTTTCACTGCTGAGATTTCACAAAGGCTTCTTTTGCAATGAAAACTTTCTGGCGGAAAAATACAAAAAGGGGAAAAAAAAAAACCCTACCAATAAAATTTAGCGTTGTAGCTCTGCTTTTCTCTGTCAAGGGTCTAACCTGTCAGCTCCCCACAGAGACAGACTTGAAATTGGAAGTAAGATTTAGGAACTTTTTAGGATAGATACAGCTTTGTACTGAGTTGCCTTGATCATCAATAATCAGGATCATGCTTGTGTTCTCAGTTTTGGTTTGTTCTTTATTTTTTTCTCCAGCTGTGGCTCCAGGTGGTGTCCTTTCTGTCAACAGTGCAGAGGCACCCTGAAGATCCTTCAGCTGCGGCATTTTTTTCACTTTTCCTTCTAGTCATTTCTGCTCCTGTTACATATTTTTTACATTCTCAGCTTCAGTAGCACCATGGTTACTTCAGAGGAATAGCTCCTGGTTTTTAAAGATTTAGAGATTTCAGTACATAGTTGACACAGGAACTAAGATAAGGTGACCCAGGCACTGAGGCTATCAGTACGCCTTACTTCCAAGAAAAATGTAAAGTAAAATTCTCAGGAAATTTTAATGGAATTTCATTGGATGTGAAGCAGTTGATCAGGAAATTAAACACTAATGTAGCAGGTAAAACATATCTAAACCTTAGCTTCCAGTGTATCATAAGTCCTTTGAAGTTCCAATCAGATCAGAATGCCACTTTTATCTCTGCTGTTGGTAAGGGACTTTCTTCTACTTTTCTGGAATTCCAGCCTTGCATGACAGCTGACCGTTTTTCATATAGTTCCTGACTCTCTTATCTTGGACAAGATACCTGAGGCACGTGCATGCCCTTTAGGCCATGGGCTGTTTACCTGTTATAATGGGATACTGTTTTATCTCCAGCTTCTGTATGACTTTATCTCCAGTTCTGTATGATTACAGAACACTCTTCAGTACTGATCTGAGCTCTGATGGCCTGTATGGATTTTCTGTTGTCAAAGGTCCATGTGATATAGAATCCTGCCTTTTGAAATTATTTTGCTGTTGCTTTAACCATGCTGAGGCCTGCTCATTTATGAAGTCATAGATGTGGATAGCTAGGTTTTTCTGCAGCATTAGTCACAGAGTCAGATATCACAGAATATTCTGAGTTATAAGGGGGGTCCACAAGGATCATCAAGTCCAGCTCTTAGGTGAATGGCCATAAGGGGATCCACCCACAACCTTGGCATTATCAGCATCTCCTCAGCCACTTCTGTTGTTCAGTATTTTTGTGCTGAACAGAAAAATATAGGTATGAGCCTTTATGAGAGGCATAATTTAGTCCTCCGCCTCATCAATTTTTAATCTAAATAGCCACGTCCTAAAGGAACATGGAAAGGAGAGTTGCAGTAGTTAAACATTGCCATGTAACGTTATCCCCACTTGTTTCACCTTTTCCATCTGTCTGTTTCTTCAGTGCTGGCTCTACTTGCCTGTTACTTGCAGTCATTTGTCTGAATTCTCCCAAAGTGTACTGTGGCTCATTTTCTGAAGAAAGCATACCTCCAAATTCCTGATCACATCCCTTGCCATACTGTCTTCCAGAAATAAAAGTAGCAATTAATTGTGATTATCCTATACTGCAACAAACAGACCTGAATGAAACATTGCTGTAAGTTCACCATGTCTTTGCACACTTAATATTGTGGATAGAGTGTATACAATAATAAAATAACATTTCCATATTTTCTCTTACAACTTGACTTACAACTTGACAGCCCAAATCATCAGCTTCTTAGAAGAGAGCCATCAAGTAGTCTGGCCAGACTGTAATTGGGCCTCTTTTTCTGAAACAGAAAGGAACTATGACATGCTGATAGATACTTCTTCCAATTCTTAGAAAATAACAGTGTTGCACTCTGAAAGGTGTGCTCTCCTAAGTGTGTTGTTTTCAGCAGCAACTTCTAAGAAATTTGTTCCCTTTTTAACACCATAGTGCTAGAGTGCCAGTATATTTCAGAGACATGAAGATGGACACAAGAATGGTTTGCTCAACAAGACTTCTTTCAAATAGTTCTTTGTACCTGTTGAACTTCATATGCACCTTGCAACAAAAGGTGTAGGTTGCAAAGTCACACAATTCCACACCATAAAACCCAACACCTTTTCTAAGCTAAGATATACAATTCTCTTTCCAGCTAAGGCTGCATACCCAGTGTGGTACTGGATGTACACCATTACTCTTTTGGGGTTTCTTTCTGAAGCATTGCTGCCTGATTGTAATTCCTCTGTTGCCCATATTCTACCTCAGGATCTAGTTTTAAACACTCATCTAGGAGTTATTACAAAATGCATTTTTGTATTCTTGATTCTGGACTAACTCTTCATTGGCTTTAGTCAGATGCTATGAAAGAAGAAATAAAGGTTTACACTGTAAAATTAGGTAGTTGTCTTCTGTTAAAACTTGCTTCTGCAGCTTATATTTCAGTACTAGCCTTCCCAAAACTAGCTGCTTGAATAGTAAATTCAAATTTACACAAACTCTCTTGTCAGCTGAAAGCTCTTCTTTTCCCTTCTAATGTGTGCTAATTTTAAAAGATGGGCTTTGTGTGGGTTACTAGGGAATTTTTCTGCATAAGCTGCTTCAGGACAAATGGGTGGGAGTGCTAATTTAACATCAATTTCCCCATCAAAAGTCCTTACTCAGAATACAGGAGCCTGCAGTTCATGCTCTCCTTCTGTCACACATTATTGCCAAAGGTTTCTATTTTGTTCCTGATTGGTGTTCTTCAAACTCTAAAGTTAATTTATCACTTTTAAAATCTCTGGTAGTCTGGTATACTCACCCAAACATCTAGTCTTAGATTTTCATTGTAAAGCAAATTGTTAAATGTTTTAAATCTAAAAGAATTATTAGTGTTGCTTGGATTGCATTGTAGCTTTCTCTGCAACTCAAATAAATATTTCAACATATATATATGAAACTATTTCAGAGTTGTAAATATGACCAAGGAAAACTCATCTTCTCAAGTACAAGTGTATTGTCTGTTTGGCTTATGGAAGATTTCTTTTTTCTTCAATGCAGACATAAAAACTTCATGTGCAAGTATAGGTCAGCAAGATCATTTTCACAGAGTATAATACCATTTTCTAGTTCATGTATACTACTGTTAGTAAATTTCATTCTGAGTTCTCAGGGTGTATTTTTGCCCTTGAGTCTGAGAATGTTCTTTGTTCTTGCTAACTGGAAGCTTTTCTTGTGGTTAAACACATTTCTGTGGTTTAAACATCCTTCAGGATAAATTTTTCAAAATAAAAAGAATATTTTGTCACATTCCCAAGTTAAGGGTTAGTGGTAGATTATTCAGTTCAATAATATAGAAATTGTTTTTTCATTTATTTCTCATCTTAAAATCAGATTATTCAATAAAAAAAAAAAAACCCTTCCTGCTCTAAATCAAAGTACTTAAAATTGATTTGTCAGTTATTACAGTGTTTCTGGTGTCATTATCTGTCCTACCTTTTCACTGACCATTCATAAAACAGAATGAAATTTTGCTTCCATTTTTTCAAGCTTACAGTTTATGCTGAGGTCTGAAATCCTCATATGAATCTAGAAACATAACCTGACCCACGTCCACTAAAGCTACACCTGTTTACCCTCACCTGTAAGCACTCTCTTCTGATCTTTGTGTCTTCAGCCTGTCCACTAGCAGCAGGTTTTATTTAATATGTAAAGTAAGTAATACAGGCAGACTCCAAGAATTACCATAGTGGAAGAAAGGAGAGTGTAAACTCACCAACATAAGCATTGCAGCCATCACTGCCTTTCCGGTTTTCAGCATGCAAATTTATTAATTTGTTCTTCTTCCAGTTTCTTCTGAATATTCTATCTATAACTATTTTCCCCAAATTCTTGCAGGTATGAAGATCTTCCTTGAGATGTTGATTTTTTTCGTTTTGGTGTTTATTTTGGTTTTGTTTATTTATTTTGTTTGGGTTTGGTTTTTGTGTTGTCTTTGTTTTGGTTGTTCCTTTTTGAAAGGGAATAACATTGGAAAAGTGCATGAGATCTCTCAAGGTCCAGCATAAACACATCTCAGTTCACTTAAAAGAAGGTGTACAGTACTTGGGAGTGAGGAAAAAGTGGAAGGAAAATAAGAACTCTAAAATTAAATGTTTCGTAGTTCCAGGACAACAGTACCAATCTTAAAACGTCTCTGTATTTCCAGTATTCCTTGGTTCATCTTTTGCTTCATGGAGCATTCTGTGAAACATTCCATTGTTTGGTCATGTAGAAGAACAATTAAGGCTATGTTACAATGGGATGAAATACTAAGTCATGAGAATGATGAATATAATGGTGACATACTTACTGAGAAGTCACAACAAACCATGCTGATAATACATAATAATAACACCTTCATTAGGAATCATCAGTTCTATACAGTGCTTCATAACATTAATGTTTCCATCCTGTGAGAGGATAATAAATAATTTTTATTATATTGCAAATACAAGTTTGTCAACTGCAAATCACAATGCCTTTCTCCTTCACAATGATTGTACAAAATGTCTCCTGTCTCTGGATGGGGATCGTGATTAAGATATAGAAACAACAAATAAAAAGCTACACTTGCTCTTTCCAGTGCTGACTTTGATGCTGACTTTGACACTAGATGTTTATTAAAACAGCCCTTAAGTTGTGCAAATTCTATGCTAATGCCATCTGTAAGATTATTTGTAAAAAATAAAAACAAACCCATAATTTTCCAAGATGAGCTGTGCAGTGTTTCAGTGATGCTTTTAATGTTATTGGATTTGTTTGCTTTCTAATAATTAGATGTTGCCAACATGAAAAAAATTATTGAGTGTATCCACAGATAATTTCAAGACATAAACTGATCACCAGCTGGAATCATGAAGAAATTTATCCCTATAGTATATTACTACAAAATTTGGTACATAACACAGGTTTTATTACCTCCTCCAAGGATTTTGGCATTGACCTCTGGTAGAGATAGGGCCAACTGGATGGACCTACTGGCTTCTTTCTGCTGTAGCATTTGCTTTGTGCATCTGCTTATGAGTTGTGGGATGCAAATGCCATCTCTAGCAAAATGGCCATGACTCTGCCCTCTAATGCACGTTTGCTAATGGTGCAGGCCCATTGATCAAGTCTTCCTGTTTGTGCATAACCAATATTATTTCCTTCAGTTCAGAAAAATGCAGCAATATTCATCTGATCACCTAGCACGCTTCTAGACTTTTAAGTGCTCTCAGATAAGATTAGAGAGTGCAGCCTTTCAATTTAGTGCTTTATGTGTTGCCTCTTTTTTTTTTTTTTTTTGTAAAATATTAGTAGACTAAGTGTAAAAATGTGTGGGGAGGATGGGTGGAGTTGATATGACATAGACATCCCACATAAATGCACCAGTTCAGAGAAGAGATTCCAAAACAGTGTATTGGGACTCAAATTAAGACTAATATTTGGAATACAGAACTCTTACAGGAAAGAGTCAAAGACATTCAGCAGGTTGCCTGAGTTCACATTCACAGAGGATTTTCTAAGACCTAAACCGTGGTTCCTTGTTACCTATGAAATGAGTTATAATACAGAGGATTCAGAAATGGTTTGCAAATGTTGGACATTTCTTTGTGATGTCAAAGTCCCATGTTGTTCAGATCAATATGGAGCTCCCAGAAGCCTTTTTTTTGTAAGAAGTAACTAGCGTCTCTGTGCAAGAGGTGTGTTTGGGTGGGGCAGTTCATGGGTGTGTAAAGATCTCTGAGCCAGGTTTTAGAAGAAATAAAGGACTATTACAGTGCACTTCTTCAAGGATAATTAACCTAGACTATGCTATACTGATATCCAAACTAGTGTATTCATATCTTGCGTGTCATCTAGAAACAACACTAAGCATATGGTCTTGAACTATAATAAAATTGTGATTTGACACAATGTAAAGTGACAGTTCTTATGTCAGAAGGCAGGCTATTTCCACTAGGAGAATAACTTTGTTCTGTAAGTGGAATTTATACTTTAATACCTTTTTTTTTCTACAAGTTTAAGCAGGTTTAAAAATTTTTGAAGGAAGTATTGCTATCTATGTTTTTTTAGTTTTCTGTCTTGTGAGGTTTTTTTAGGTGAAGTAAGATATAAAGACAATCCAAAAAAGGTTATTGCTCCATTCTGAGTGTTTTAGAAACTCTATTTGATGTGCTGTACTTGGGAGAAGTTTTAATTGACTCTGGTCTTGAAGGTCCTCTGTACTGTCTTATCCAGACTTCCCTTGAAACCATAGCATTTGCTGCCCTAGGGAGTTTATACTTCAGAATAAGGGATACTTTTGTTTTTACCCATGCAGAGGAGCACAAAGTGAATTTTTAGTGGGACCTTTTCTTGCTCTGGGTTTCAGGGAGTGAAGAGAAGGTGACAAGAGTAAAAAACATGTTCAGAAGAAAAATAGAGTAGCCATCCATCAGGTATATCTGCAGCTATCTCCTAAGGGTAAAACTGGTGTGCTTCTGTTATATCTCATTTCAGTAAGGGCTGGAATAAAAAGAGGCTAAAAAGGGACTAGAAGACAGGAGAGAGAGAGAGAGGGAGAGAAAGAAGGGGAGAGATTTAATCAGACTGACTGACAAAGTTAATATATATTCTCTATGAAAGAGGAGTCTCCAGGGTCATGGTTTCAGTGTTGAACAAGAACTCCAGAAAGTTAGAGAGCTGGATTGAGTCAGAATTGATTTTTCTCTGTTTACTACATTCCCCAGGTGAAAAGTTAATGAACCAAGGCTAAAACATAAAAAAGGGATAGGGTTACTTGGAAGGGTGTGATAAAAATACCATCCAGGTAAATCAGAGATGAACTTTCATGCTCCAGAGTAGGCACCTCACTAACCACAAATAAAGAGAAAGGAAACTGTTCTGACAAAGCAGAGCATGCTCTGTGATGATATGCTATTCCAACCAGAAATATATGGCAATCTCCAACAGTGTAAGTGCATACAGAAACCTCTTTACCTGTAGAAGAGCAAGTGTTTGACTGTAACCTTTTGACAGACCCATGGAACCTGAGGTAAAGGAGTTAGCATCACAACTATTTTTTCTATGGAGAAATGCCAGAAGTCAGAAGTCCAGTCTGTTAATTGGGATTGAATGTGAGGGGACTCAGCCTCACTATCCCAGTGAGATCTGTCCCACAAGTATGATATAATGTTACCTCTTACCCCTGCGTCCTCTCCACTGCCCCCAGCAGAGACACTGCCTGAAAACACACGAGTGGTGGTGGTTGACAATTCATATTTTCTCCTCTCAGTATTAAACAGGGAGCAAGGCCTGCTTTGAATCCCAGTGGTGGAGCATTTTCTTGTTCTTTTTCCAGCACAGAAAATGGAACGAGTCTGGCTGACTGCTTTTACTGTCCCATCCTTTTGTTACAAAACATCAAGAGCAACTTTTCATCTTAGTTATTTTGAATCCAGGAAGAGTGAAGAAATCAGTACTGTTTGGTTAGAACTGAAAGAGGTCATCTGAGATGCTGAAGATGAGCACAAAAAACGTTGCTGACAAGAGCATATAATTGTTTTTCCAAGTTTCATTTCTTCTTCTACAGAATTCTACTAGATATTGAAGAGCACATCATTGGAAAAAAATTCAGAAGCAGAGTCAAAACGAGAACATGAACAGCTCAGACTCTGTCCCAGCTCATGCTGAATTATACTGTATGTGGATTAAGTGATTAAAAAGAGAGACAGCCTTCATAACCTGGTGGTTAAGACATTTATGCATAATATTAAGCTCAGAGTACTGAGATTTTAGTGTGTGTTTGATTATGGATTATCTGTTTCAATTTTTTCTGAAAAACTTCAGCAGATTTACTTCCAAACTCAGGTGGGACTGAAACTATTTCTCCTCAAAACCCTAAAATTATTCTTTGGATTAAAAAGATGTTTCCTTTTGAATTTTAGATTCCTTTTGAATTCAGACAAAAGTGCAATGCTAAGCTTTTTACCTCAAACTATGACAGAAGAGATACTGAAAGTAAATCTTAATAGCTGATAAGATTTACTGAAAGTAAATCTTAATAGAAATAAGATTTCTATTGCTACCTCTGGTATTCATATTCCTTTGACTTTTCACTGGCTAGTGCAATTCACTTAAAATGGCTTTAGGATACCAGTCAAAACTTCAGGGACTGATTACAGGAAAAATGATGAAGCTTCTCAGAATAGGATAGAAGAAGAAAAAACACTAGAGTTGTAATGCTGTTATATTTTCCAAAATGAAATACAACAGGTTGGCACCAATGTTTGGCCATTAGACGCCCAGTGTAGGAATTAAGAAGTATATTGAAACATGTAATGAAATATTAACTGTGCCAGTCCTCTGAGCTCTCAGATTACAGAGCAATGGCAAAACCAGCCACATTGAGCCAGCTGTATACTTCAGGATTTTCTGCCTTTGATGGAAAGCAGGCAAATGTTTGACCTACAGAAAGTATTCTGCCCTCAAAGAAAAGCACAAAGGTGTCCAATCCCTTGATTTTTTAAAAAATTTCATTTTTATATTTTGATGTCAGTAAAAGTGATATCTGCAAAATCACCTATGAAGGCTTGCAATTGAAATCTCATCTGCCAGTAGATATGTCTAACCATTCACGTAATGCACATATGTAACACAAAAGATACAGGCCTTTTTTAAACTAACCAAACAAAATTTTTAAAGATACTTTTTAAAACTGTATTGTGACAGTTTGTTTTATGATGTCATGCCTGGGCAATTGCAGAGCCATAATTGCAGAGCTATGACTCATTGCAAACCAATCAGTGCAGTCAGTTCCGTAATGCTATTTTGTACTATAACATTGTTATTGTAAAGGCAGGAATTCTTTAATCATCAAACTGAATGACTGCCAAGAGCTCATTTTATTGACCATTAAACATGCTTCTGTTTAGAAGAAATGCTACAACATCACGGTTTCCAATAGTAGATTTTTTTCTGCAGTGTTTTTTCATAGGACAGTATACAACCAAATAATAGGTCAAAACTGTGTTTATAACCTGCAAACGTACAAGACATTCAAAAATTAAAACCCTAATCCAAATTGCATTAAGTTCTCAAGTAAAACTTATTTTTTTGGAAAAGGTATTGTATCAGACTCCAAGCAAACAAAATAAAAGCATGCATATTTTCATTGAGAAACACTAGAATTTCTCAAATATGAATATTTCATCTTTTAAAAGTTGTATCTGCACCCAAACACCACTGCTGAATGCATGTTTAAGTACTCTTGACAATTAAAATACAATTTTAAGTAAGGCCCTAGTTATGGAAAACTAAACTGAAACTGGGAAATCTGATGCTGAATTATGGGAACAATTTTTAATGATGACATTACAGTTTCCTTTCACTGTCAGAGGATTCCATGGAAGGCACAGCATGCTGTTGTTTTGTCCAAACAATAATTTTCCATCCAGTTGGAAAGAGACATCTTCTTGGCAGATGCTTCAATGATCTGAAAATTAAGATGAAGAAAAAAAATATAGAAAGCCATGCTCAGTTTAGTGGCAAAACGGTGAGTTGGTTCCCAATTTTTAGGAAATCTGTACAAAACCTTATGCCAAAACCTAAATATTTCTACAGCTGCGGTTTCTGAGAACACTTGTGGACCCATTCAGAAAAAAATCACCCTATTTAGAAAAATAGATTCTCTTTGGAAAGTAAGAACTTGAAAAAAAATGCAACTATATTACCTTTTATCTTTATACACACAGCAAGTCTAGAGTCTATAGGAATTATCTCACTGCATTGACCTGTCAGTCCCAACTAATGATTTCCTACTGTTTGCTCTTTTCCTTTTGAAGTTTACCAAGGAAAGCGTGCAGAGGGTAAAACTAAAATAAAGCCTTTTCCTAAGGCAGTAAAAATATTGAATACCCCTTTGCAACTCCACAAACATCTGTAGAATCATTATGATATTTGTCACTAAATAACCAATTCAATCAATGATAAAAAAAGGGGAAACAGTGTGGTCCAGTAATGTACTTTTATAAGGATGTGCTTATAGAACAAAACAAATTTGATTATGTGAGTCTGTAAATAAGCAGAGGTTTGTCCTTTTACCAGTTAGCAAACTGATATAGCCATTTTAACTGTCAGGAAAAGTAATATGGGTATTATTTGCAGTTCAGAAGCACAAGGATTATCAAGAGAAAAAAAAAAAAACAAATACAAACAAACAAACAAACAAACAAAACCCACCAGCATTTGCATGCTGGAAAAGAAAGGAAAGGAGAGAACAAGACGTGGCAAAAGAGAGTGTGTTCCTGTGGCATAAGGTGTACTGACAAATGCACACATAGTTTAATGCAGGTGCATTGAACAAGGACAAATAAAGAAAAAGATCCAGTTTTCCAGTGTTTATACCAGTCTTTTGCAATGAAAGTATCAGTTCATTTTCAAGGTGACTAACAGACTTGGCCAGTTCACCTTGCATGTTAGATGCTACCTTTATTATGTGTCACCAATATTATTGACCAGCAATTAGAAAATGCTGGAAGGTTTTTTGTTTTTTTGTTTGGTTGCTCTTGAGTGAATACATAATGCCTTAGATCATTTTTCTTTCTTATTTCCCCAGGAAATAAAGCATAAAAAGAATCATGCTTTGGATCTCTGTGAATAAGCCAGTACTGGTTTCTAAATCAGCTAGAGGCTGTCCTAAAAGCCAAAACCAGTCTCCTTTTATAAATGAACTCAAAAGGATTCATCTCTCCTGGCTGAGCATATCCTGTGTCTGGCTATCCCAGCACTTTGCACCCTAGCAGACACCTGTCACTAGACTGCCTGAATGCAGATGAAGAGCTTGGTCATCAGATATAAGTTATAGAGCATGCAAGGTTACCTAAAGCATTTAAAGAATCCATTCAAGCCAGTTCAATTGTATTGTGATATATGGCATCCAATTTCCTGTAATTTCACCTGTGTGAACTGGGGAAAACACAATTCCAGATAAAGATATATCAAAAAGCAATTGTGTCACATCACTGGCTGTACCACAGCGTGCATCACTGAGTTAGGGCTAATAAAACTTTCTGTCTATCCTTTTAGTATTGTTGAAGTGATCATGTTCTCTCCTTGCCTTGTAACTCCACAGACAGCTGTCGGTACACAAATGAAAATGCAGATAGTCACTAAATATCCAAAGGAACATTTTCTCAAATATAAAAAGAATATTGTCACATTATTGAGTAGAGCAGAAGCTGGATGAGCAGTTTGGACAATGATTGCATGGCTCTACTTCTTGCAGCATTTTTCACTGCTAACCTTTCCGGAAAGGGGCCAATAAAGGAACGGGATACTGCAATATTCTTAGAATATTTTTTTATTAGCACACCAACAATCCAGCAAGTAAAATACGGCAGTAAGACAAGAATTTGTGGAAGACTTGTCTTAAAGAAGGAAGCAATCTCTCTGCTGAGAGAATTGAATAAGAGGCTGGTTTGTATTTTGCTAGCTGCTGTTGTAGTTGCAACAGTTTTAAGTTTTATCCCAAAGGCTGACTGAGCGAAGGAAAGAGAATGACATTCAAGTGATAGAAAATAGGCAACTGAGTCAAAATTAAATGGATGAGGAACAACTAATCAGAGATTTCAGCCTCCAAGCAACCCCAGCCACAGAAACCAGAGAGCAGCATGTTTCAGCAGATAGGTATTTTTTCCTCATTTTTAAAAAGACAATTGTCAGAAAAGAGAGCAGACATGACTACTCTGAGGAGCCTGAGGGCACCCATGGGCACACATGCCTTCACCAGCCCAGCCAGTCTCTCTGGGGCCTGGAGGGCTCCATTCAGGCTCGGATCAAAGCACCCACACCTGTCCTGAGATGTATTCCCTCCTGCTCCTGACTTGCTTTGTGGTTTTCGAGCCTGATCTCAGGCCAGGTTTGTGACCTGCCATTTGTTTGATGATTACAGGGTGTTAGATGGACCCTGTCCCTGCTAAACTTTGACAAGGGCTCTGCCTATGTTGGGGATCATCCCCAGCTCCCAGCTCAGGCCTCCTAAGAAGTCTGTCCCACTCTCACTACTCTCAGTAACTGCTGAGGCAGCAGAGGATGCAAGGAGGGTATGCCATCTTCTTTTTTGTCTTCCTACAAAAAAAAAAAAAAATCTCTTGCTGCAGCAGCTGTGTGCATGTTTACACTAGACCAGATACATAGTAAAACATCTTTGTGTATAAAATACTGTGTGGTAGAGTATGTGGTGGACAACAGCCATACGAAACAAGAACTACATCTGGACACAATGATGAGTGTGCATGTGGACCTTAGGACATCGTGAATACAGCACAGAAAACCCCAGACCTTGAAGGCAGCTCCTGGAAAAAGGGGCAGGAAGAACCAATTAGTAAGTGCTTTTAAAAAGAGGAAGATGGGGTATAAGTGGGATATAAGAGAAAGTACCCTAAAATTAGAACAAATCTGATCTTATAAATGAGCACTTTCAACAAAACTCCGTATGACTAATGGGGCCAGAAGAAAGGCTGCAGAGAAACACTTCAGATTGACTTCAACAGCAAGAAAATGCTGAGGCATGCAACTGAAACTTCTGTGATTAACACTAACAGGTCCATCCACAGAGCAAATCCAGGAAGAAAAGTTGTGAAAATTATGTGCATGCATGCAAACAGGGTCTGAAAAGTGCAGAAATACACTAGCCAAACATCAAAATAGGCAAATGTTGTCACCCTATTCCTAACATGACTAATTAGAGCTGTAATTATCCAGGAAGATTATAAATTTCCTCTAACATTCAATTCCCTTGGAAAGAAAACTTCCAACACTGTTTGTCCTCCTAGAGTGGCTGGTTACATTTTCAACCAATGTGATCCAACCATCACATGACATTTCTAAGTAAATGAGGTGAAGTTGTCTTCATTTAATTCACATAGATCTTTTACCAATGTTTTAATTTTACTTTTGAGTCTTGTATGGACTTAGAATTATGTACTCTGTTTTGCACATTCAGATAAATATTTCCAGAAGTTGCTATCATCCTCACATTGAATTCATTGAGATCCAAGGAGAAATAGATAACATCAAGGGACCTGTCAACAAAATTTTCAACAAACCAAAATACAAGCCCACAAAAATGCCACCCCCAGCACAGCAAACCAGAGCAGTCACAGTGTACATGGTTTCCTTCTAGAGGAATTACATGGTCTAATTTCAAAAGGTTAGACTCTAAGGATAGAGTAAAAGATTCTGTTAACCATCAGTAGCAAGCAGAAAAAGCTCTATTTGATGTGGAAATTAATCTGAAATTTCGAAGAAGTAAATTAATCTGAAATTTCAAAGAAGAAGTTTGTGACAACATTACAAGAAAATAAGTAGGGATGTCATATTCCCTATTTTTTTTTTCCAAATTCTATCTATAAAAGGTTTAAAATTAACAGAAATTTGCATTTTAAGGAGAGAAGAAGATCAAAAATTACTAAATTATAAATTCAATTTTCCTAATTATAGCAAACCACTTCAAGACATAATCTGGTGATTTTTAATAAAAACCTACAGGCTGTTTAAAAAATACTGAAGACCTTCATCTAATCACAGTTGCACAATTATATAAACACAAATGGCTACATAAAACTGCACACAAGCTTGGAAGAGTCATTATCCAGACATTCAATTTTAACATGAAATTACTATTTAAGGTATATTTTAGGATAGGCCAGATTAAAACCAGAAATGCAGGGTTTATGAGTGCTTGCAAAGCAACATTTAGAAATCCAGTGTGTCCTGCTCTTTCCCATCCACCAAGTGAATCTGGACTTTCTCTGTGCCAGCAATGTCAGCTGTTGCCATCTCATTCCCCCTCTTTAACCTCCCCACAAGGCTGCGTGGCAGGAATCAGGACTTTTTCTTCCGTGGTACACCATTATATAGTTTCAGCCTCCACCAATCACCCCAAGGCTGTTTTCTCTCTAACCTGCTGTTATGCAGCCAGGACAGTCTGTCCAGATGCTTTTCAGGAGGGTAAGGGGCATCCCTGCCTGCCCGAAAAGTAACCACTGAAAATGGAGCTTACATCTGTGCCTGCTGTTGTGGCTGCCAGTCGGAAGCCATCAGTAATGGCTCTGCTGTGAAGGTGGAGAAAACCAACACTTTCCTGCTTGGTGTCTCTAAGGTCTGTTCTGATCTTTGCTCATGTTAATTAAAATATGTTTTAGTTACATCTAAAACCCTGGATAATAAAACCCTGCTCTTGTCACCAAACATACATAAACAACGAAGATGGTAAACAGTGAATATTAACAATGCTGTCTGAGGTGCTTTTTGGGAGAAACAAAGGAGTTTTTAGAAGCCTTCCAGCAGTCTTTAAGCCTTGTACTCTCTTTGTAACAGCAACTTTCTTTTAACATTTTTACTTATACTGTATCTATGCTCAGCCTGTATGCACAATTTCGTGGGAATAGAAAAAACAGAGCAGAATGGAATGCTCAGCTCTCTGTGTTACCAAAGGGACAATAGGTAAGTCAAGTATTAGTAGTGAGCAACATAGACTTCTGTTTTTTACACTGTTTCTGCACCTACTGAGCTTCATCAGCTCCTGCCTCTTCCTCAGAAGTCCCATGTAGCTCATAGTCAGATTTCAGGCCAGAGGTGAAACTAAATGCAGTGTTTTTAATGATGTTCCACTATTTATTTACTGCATCTCTTTTCAAACAGTGCAGCAAACTTAATTCAGGGAGATACCTTTTGCCTTCTCCTTCTTGCCCAATACTCTGCTTTTTCAAGCAAACAACCTCAATCTGTTTTTTCTAAATGTATTCAGGCAGCTGAGAAACTTGAACTTTCTTTTTGCCCTCGTGGGGAAGTATCTAATGACCTCTGGGTTAGACAAATCAGAAGGGAAAATATGAAAAACTCTATGACAACTAAGATCTGAAACCTTTCGTCTAAAAAAACAATTACTCAAAATAATTGTCTTGTCTGCCATTCTGAAAGTCCTTTAAAGTTTTGAGTAACCACATATTTTGCTGTTGTATAGATGAAACTGTAAAGTTTGATTAATGATTTCTTCTCCTTTTATTTAGACAGGAGAAAAACTAGAGAAAGAAAACCAAACTTCCCTTGTTATTTCCATTACCTGAACCCATCAGGTAAAACTCAGACAATTAACTTTTTTAACCATTCATAGGTACAACAGAGTTTTTGACACAGTTTTTATTATGTTCGTGTTGCTTACAGAGTAGTTCCATATTTACAGATATTTTTTCATCACCATTTTCTTTTAAAAAGCTCAGTAAACAAATAATCCATCCTCAAAGTCCTAACAAAAATTAATGTAGTTACACATCATATTAAAAACCTCTTTAAAAACAGAGTATGTGTACATATAAATTAGGGAAAATCATTATGAGATATGGCAGGAGAAGAGAAATACTACCCTGAGAGTAGAGGCCTCCATTATGTTCTTCAGAGATCAGATCAATGCATTTTTGATGCAAACACAATGCTTAGTTACAAAGGCATAAGTCCTGCAATTGACTTTGCACAGACAGATTCAGCTTCCCTCTTGAAGCATCATTGACTTCAATTGACTCCCACATGGAGTCAGTTGCAGAATCAGAGGCTTTGGCAATGACCACACTATGAGGGCCTGGGTCCTTGTCCATTAAACTCAGTGTGAGATTTTTCAATTGATATTAAGTGTGAGTCTAAATGCAGATCAATAAGGATTTATAAGTAGTTTGAATGCATTTTGAATTTAAAGACTTTCTTTCAGCCATTGCATATAAACATTAAGCACAGCAGCATACATCTTTTAAAAATTCTTTCATCTATGTGATAAGAAAGTAAATAAAAAGGAATGCAAGAAACGCTTACATCATAACTGTTTGAGTTAACCTAGAAAAGGGGGAGGGTTTTATTTTTCCTGAACTTTGGTAGCATTTAAAGCTCTTCTATTATTGTGGTTATATGCACTGCATTACACCTTTAAATGTCCACTCATTTTCATTGATAGTTTTGTACATTTACAGTATAACTTAATGTTAATTAAAGTCAGTCAATGCAAGTGAAACAATTATAGGTTCTCTTTAGGATTTAAATATTCCACCACTGAACAGTTGCAATTAAACGCAATTAAATTTTCTGTTTACATAGGCTTTATTTCTTGACACTATCATCTTTATGGCTTTACAGTGGAAGAGAAAAATCCAATATAATACTCAAATTTCATCAAATATTTTCATCTTGTGTCACTTTCACAGTAAGGAACACTGATGACAACACTTTCTTTAATAGTAATTATGGGAATTTTTCTGCATTTATCATATAATGCAGGCATTGATATTTGCTCTTGGTAAACCTGAGTTTCACGAGAAGACACATTAATTTCAAAAGCCTGTTAACAAAAATTCTTTCCTTTGATAAAGCTAAACAGATAAATTTTTGAAAGCTAAGAACAATAACAGAGATATGAAAAACATATGGCAAATATTTCTGTGTCTTCTGTTAGTACAAATGCATTTCTCATTTTTATATTTGTAAATTGCCTGATTTTTAAGACACTTAAGGCCAGAATATTACCTTTTCCAACATTTACTGCAAGGAAAAAATATGAGATACATCAAGAAATAAAAGATAATATGGTAAATGTGGAATATCCATACTACCTATTTTAAGATTACTGTATTCCAGAGAATCTTTTACCCTTAGACAGCTCTTAAAGAGAAGTAATGAGTTTTTCTTTCAGTAGATAGGCCAAAATATAAAATTAATGCATCTATTTACTAGCAGGCACCTGTAAAGTAGTATCTGAAGGCATTGACCACAATGGACAATTGCCAGAGGTAAAGTGCTGTCATTCACACAAGAATGTAACTGACCTTGCCTGACACAGAAATTGACCAAGGCTTCCAATGCCCTAATCTTATTTCTCTTTCTTTTGCAAAATGCTTGTTGTCAAATTTCTCATGCTGTACTTCTATCCAGGCTAACTATTTTCGATGATGTTCCTGAACCTGGGAGCCATTTCATTTGGATATTGAGATGGGTGTTATCTTCCCTTAAATCCAGCTATTCTTTTTTCAGCTCTAGATAACATTGCTAATTTTCCAAAATGGGATTTTGTTTAAAGGCACTTTAAAACCTTCCTGTCATATCTTGGAATATCCATGCAGATTTGATCAGTTCTGATGTTTCCGGTAAATTTCAGTTTCATACATTCTTACTGGAGGTGTTTCTCATTAAAACACTGGAGGTGTTTTACTTAAAACACTGTACACCTCAGACAAAATTATTCTTCTTTATCAAATTCCTGGTGGTATTGAGATTATGGATGCCTGATACTAACAGAGCAACCAGACAGGCTTCCTCAGGCAATATACTCCTGGATTTCAACAAAACATTGTCTGCAATAGCTGCTCTCAGCTGCACAGGAGTAGTGCAAGACCATCAGCCAGGAGAAATCTGAGAGCCTTTTTACCTCCAAACTAGAACTATATCTCCCAGTAGGACCCAAACCAGAAAAAAACAGGACTCTGAAAGCAGGGAAAAGCAAATTGTTCAATGAGCTTTGTAGAAATTTGCTGATCTCACACAAGGATTCAGACGCTTTCAGAGGGAAAGCAGAGCCAGGCTGGGTGAGAAGGAGGAGACCAAAACAAGAACTTGTGTGCACACACAGGAAATTCTATCCCATGCAATAACATAGCAACTCTTGTAGAAAAGTGTTATGAAATAAGTAAAAACTGATGGTTAATGAACCTGGATCTCAAGCACTAATCTCTGTTGAGCTTGAGTCCTTCTCTCATTTCACCAAATAAATTGTTTTCATTAAATTTATAAGAGTGTTACACCTCTGAGAGCCTTCCCTGGTGGAGTTCAGTTGAGATGAGAGAAAAAACCTGCTATTATGAACAGGGCAATAACGTTGTGAGAAAATAAGCCTCATCTCCTTGTAAGTTGTATGAGGTTTGCTAAACCCAACCAGGCAGAGAAGAACAAAATTAATGATCCATTGGGCCCCTGGATTCCAGTAAATCCTAAAATTTAAGTTGTTGACTTTTCAATTTGAATAATGCTTAATGCAGCAGTTGTTTATACTGCATTTGTGATGAACCATCATTGTGAATTTTGAATGCATTAGCCAGATCAAAATGAACACGTATTGTCAGTGGCACAAATCAAACTACTCCAACTACTAATCTCAGAGGGAACAGACACAGGCCAGCCTTCCTAACCCATCCCTCATGGTTTGCAGTGGGAAGCATTATTTGTTTGCTGCCTTTATTACATGCAATATACTCTTGGAGTGGCAGGTTGCAAATATACGTTCCATGTCAACCACATGAAAAATATTTGTCGTGTATTTTTACTTGCAATTGAACTCTCTGGAGGATAAGAGCTATGAGATCAAGCAAACTGAAAGAAGTCATAAAAATGGTGCCACACATCAACACCCTGATAATACACGAATGTTGTCAAAGCTGGATGCAACTGCAATATCAATGGGGATAAGGGAGGCTGAAGGGTGGCAGAGCTGGTGCACACAATTCAAAATATGGTCCACAGAGCCTGGGCTAGTGAAGGTTATTCCTTTATGCCCTGTCATATATATTTCCCTTGTTCTTCTGTTTCTGTCTCTGAGAATAGGACTAGGGAACTCAGTAAGTTCCCTCAGACGAGTGTAAAAAGTACTGCTTAAAAAATACAGTAAGGAAAATTAAAAAGGAATTTGCCCACAACTTTAAAGATGGAAGTTGGACTGAGAAAACTAAAAATGCCATATTTTGAAAAGGTCATCTTATATTTTACCACAAAATATACTTGGTTTGGAGTAGCAAAATGATGATTTTGATAACCATTTTAAGAGATTATATATATAAAAAGATATAGCTAAAGACATAACAATAACGTTATATAAGTGTAAACTTCTCTAGATAAAGTTCAAGTGGAAGAAAAACTAGAGTACAACTTTAAATGATTTATGGAGACAATTTTCATGAAATATCTGATCTGTACATTAGTGGACAGCTGTAGTCTACCTCCAATACTATTAGCTTTGACCATCTGTCCACATCTAGACTACACAATCA
Source organism: Sylvia atricapilla (assembly GCF_009819655.1). Taxonomy (NCBI): domain Eukaryota; kingdom Metazoa; phylum Chordata; class Aves; order Passeriformes; family Sylviidae; genus Sylvia; species Sylvia atricapilla. Next base: position 62,728,871 of record NC_089142.1, read on the forward strand.
ACAAAAATAACCAAACATTATTGATGTGAATATCAAGACATTATTATCAGAATCAGAGCAGATGTTTGGCCAATTTTTTAAGGACTCTGCATTCATATTTTAGGGGTAGTTGTGTTTATATTTTTGTAAAATAAACATGATAAGTTAAAAATATAATTGCAACTTTGAAGAACTCTTTCTACTACTTAAAGACATTCTGCTTCTACCAAAGGAGTAGACTTATTACTATAGAAAAGCAGTGGAGAAGAATACTTTAGGGATTATATAAATTCCATATTTATCCCCTCTCCAAGAACAAGGAAATGTCAAGTGTCAGCCACCCTATTCTCATCCATTAGTTCTCAGAGTTCAGAATGGAGTGGACTTCAGACAGGGACAGTTAGAAAATGGGTATTGACAAAGTGCAATTTTAGCCTAGTATAGCTAATCTCTTTAGGCTCTGTCTATAGTCAGCATTGTAAGATAGTCTCCTATAGAGGATGATTCAGAATAGAAACCTAATTTAGCTTGTCTGACTCACTCTCCTCAGAATGAATCAGCAGGCACTCTTGACCAACATTATGCCTGAAAATTGAAAATGCCTTTCCTCTACCTGAGCACATATGACGCAGTATTCCCAAACAGAAAGAAATTTATATCCTCTACAGTACTTACTGTAACTCGTTTAAAATAATCTTTTCCTCTGTAAAGCACTAGAAAGGAAAAATATCAAGAAATAAACAGAAAAACAAGACAAAACATAAGACAGTTAAATAGCTGGTCAAAGGAGCCTAAGCCCTTCTGGCCACAGCTAATGTAGGAAAAAATGTGGTGGAGTATAAATTTGTTATCTCTTCAAGTTATAGGGTCTATTGAAAGTGAACAGGTAACATCCTCTACCAAGAGTATACTTTTGTATATACTCTAAGGAAAAGCTCTAAGGTCCTTTGTGGAATTGGGCAGTGCTTGATATGATATAGCTTGGCTAGAAGATAAAGCTAATTAAGAATGTTAATTTAAAGAGGAAAAAAAAATCACTCACATAAAACAGCTTGGCAGGAACAAAGGCGACAGAGGAAAAAAATACCCACAGTTATATGGGTATATATGACAGAGGAAAAAAATGCCCAGATTTTCCCCATCATCATGTTCATAAATTATTTTTTTTTCAGCAGAAAGAAAGGAAAGAGATATTCATGAAGTGTGTGAAAAGGTAAGAGTTAGTAAGGATGATATTACACATTTTAAAGCTTTAATGATTCACAGTTTCATCAAACAGCTATGCATGTTAATTAGAATGAGTGACCTTGGGAAAACTCAGTTGGGTAGGCAGATTTCTCTGAAAGAAATAACATATCCTCCAAGTTGGCTAAAGTTTCAATAACAGAAAAAAACCCAACCAAACAAAGAAACAACCTTATCTGAGAAATCACATCTGCAGTTTTCAAATATATATCATTATATATTAAAATGAGAAAATCTCTTTAAATATTTAATATTAATAACATATATAAACATTTTTATCCCCCATATTTTAATTTCATTATGTTTTCAAGAAGACATTAACATTTATACACAGCATTTCCTTCAGAATCATTTTAAAGAGTGCTGCAGGTCAGTCCATACAACAACATTAGAAATACTGATGTTGGGGCACATTTGCAAAAGTGTCTTACCAAATAACTATAGTCCTAACTGTCCATATTACTGAGATTGTGAAGCATTTTACACCTGTAGAGTAGTGACAACATTCTGTTATGCTCTCTATGTCTGAACCAGCTTTTGCTACTGCTTTCTGGCAAGAAAAAGCCTGAAGGTTTGAGGTGGACAACATTTAGAACTAAGTATTTTTGCACTTTATGCTTTTCTATTTAGCAACGTCACTCCCTGGCAGCAGCAATTTCAATTTAGACATACTTGGAATAAGCACCCCTTGAAAAAGGGGACATAGTTATTTCAACATTTTTTAAAATGTTACCTTCTGTTTTTCAAATACGTTCTTTAATATCTAGCAGCCATTGCAAATCATTTCAGCACACATTTTTACACACATCAGCCACCTGTTATGGGTCCTCAGCTCTCCTCTCCACTCTGTTCTCTGTCACTGCCACAATATCCTCCTCCAGGCAATGTGCTCAGTGTGAAACAGGAGCGATACCTTCTGGATTTATCTTTTGGGGAGAGGGGAAGCACTGTAGGTCTGCATTGCTGAATCACAACATTTGTATATATGCCTCACAGCGTCTCATCAGGTGATGACATTGCATTTTTGCATCATGTAGTTACATTCTGGCGCACATCATCACACGATGCTGCATTTCAACGCAAATTCACCTCAGGAGGCCTGAAATAAAACAGTGCTGTTTCTAGATGTCCTGACACCTAGGAAACTGAAAAACTTAATAAAAACTGCTTTAAAAATTCGGACTGCACTGCAAGTATTATTGAGTTCATTGTTCTCACAGCCAATATTGTTTTTTGCAGTGAGCAATTCAGCCAATAGCAAAGTATGGAAGTACACTATTAGTTAGGGAATAATATTTTGTTTGGTTGCTTACTTTGGCTCGCTAGATTTCATGAGCCGAACAAAATAAAACAGACTAATGAGCAAAGAGCAGTCAGTTTAAATACTTTGAATTACTTGCTTATCACAGATGCATTATCTAACTAATGGTTTAATCTTTCTCCTACTTCAATGTGAGTTTTGGCATAAAATCATGGTAGAGTCATAGAGATTATTCCAAGTGTTTAGTGGTGTTGAACAGATTCCTAATCAATTTATGTTTGTTCCTAATGGGTTCCCTTGCAGAGGTGGTATAGACTATTCCCAGCGCTCACAGGAAAGGGATGTCTGTGTTAGAAGACAGACAAGACTCCAGTCACCCTGGAAATGCATTAGTAAGACCCAACAAAGTATCTAGCCAAATATGAAGAAAAGCTACATCCATTCTCACCGAGTAGTATTTCATTAAGTGGCCTTATTAAACTGGTTTTTACACCAGATTTGCACAGGGAGGCGGGATAGGAAGAACTTCAGTGAGAATCTGGACAGTTCATAGAAGGTTTTATGGAACCCAAAGCCCTTGAAACTGCAGAAACATTGTTTTATTCATAAAAGCATCCCCATTGTAAGCTATGCACACTGTGCCTTACTCACAAATGCAGAAATTATTCCTGGTTCAGTCATAAATATACTCTATAGAAATGTCACTCCTCTTTGTACCTCATAGCGTTGCTGTAGCCCAGTGTAAGGGGAAAAAAGGCAGTGAGAAATGTGTTCTTTTCCTGACTTAGTGTCTACTTTGTTCTGTAAAAAGAGGTTTATGACAATTTCTTCCAAATAAAATAATTTGATACTGGGAAAGTAGCCACAGCTCTGTGCTAAATGGTTCTGTAACCTGGGGTTAATTAAGGGATATGTGACAGAAGTGACCTGCAAGCATGGATACTGACCACACCTGTAGATTTTTCACTTTAAATTTCTCTGCTGCTAAGCACATCCAACTACACATCTAAGTTTAGCAGATGTTTCATTTTTTCTTGCAGAGATTTAAAAGGAGTATTTTCCTACGGTTTCAAGGACTGCAGACATACACTGGCAAAACATAGTTACTGTTTACAGCTAGACACCAAAAGGGTTTGAAAGTTTTGCAGAACTTGTAACTGCAAAGGAATTGAAAAAGACTATCAGACTTACTTATAAACGTACTCATCATAGGGCCTGAAAGAAATTTGTCTCATTCCTTTTTTAAATGAACAGTCAAGTAAATAAACACAGAAAAACCTGACAAACAAAACCTCAAACCTCTTTATAGGCAGATTGTTGGAAAAGAAATCTGCTTTGCAATGATCAATCCAGTTATGCAATCTTACCAATAAATGAGGCAAAAAACCAAGCAGGATGTAAAAGTATTTTACTTTAAAGTTTTACCCAACCTGTTTACAACTTTGGAAAAGAGAGCTTTATTACTTGCAATGTCTTCACACTTACTCTTTGGTTTACACAGCTTTTGACATATGTTAAGGTCTATTTCGTCTCCATGGGATGTTGTATGAAAGTGTCAGAAACAGGTATTCAGGCACTGAGATTTTCATTAAAAATCTGTCATGCCCATATGTGCTTAAAATTGGAAAAATATGAAAAGTATGAAAGAAAGGAAAGGGAGAAAACAAATCTTCCAAACAAACTGGCTTGTTTGGTTTTTCTTTTAAGTGGTATGATCACCAAAACAAACTAGCTGGTGGAGAATATCCTTTGGAGGCACTGTCTGACAGCGCAGAGATGGTCACCATTTACTACCAAATTATACATACAGAGATGACACAACACACTGACACTTGCTGAGATCAGTGAAAACAAGGCATTGCACAACCTGCTGGAGAGACCTTATATAATCTTCTGGAAAGCCATAATCTTCAAATTTTTATTTTTTTGGAAACAGGAGGTGAATATGGGATTCAGCAAGCATATCTTGCTCTCATACCACCAATTCAAGAGAAATAATTCTGGAACTCATTCCTTTTCCCACTTGTGTCTTCTCAGCAACACCCCCTCTTCCAAAGTTCCCACTAGGAGTATCTCTGGTTTATAAACTGTGTCAGAGATTTTTTTCCCTAAGCACCACAATTTAAATAAGCAGCTGCTCTTCTGATCCTATTCCAGATAAAGACTACACATTAAAAATAAAATCTGACTTACACATTTCAAGGGTGGAATTTGCTTTATTAGCAACTCAAAATACCAAACCAAATCACATGATTTTGGGTCTGAGTTGGAAGGAACCCATCAGGAACATCAAGTCCAACTCCTGGCCCTGAGCAAAACTATCCCCAAGAGTCACACTATGTGCCTGAGAGTGTTGTCCAAAGGCCCCTTGAGCTCTCTGAGGGTTGGTGTTGTAACCATTTGCCTGGGGAGCCTGTTCTAGTGCCCAGCTACCCTTTGGGGTAAAACCTTTTCCTGATATCCAACCTAAAGTTTCCCTGACTCAGCTTCAGGCCATGCCCTTGAGTCCTGTCTCTGGTCACCACAAAGAAGAGATCAATTGTCTGCCCTCCCTTCCTTTGTGAAGAAGCTGTAACTGCAATGAGGTCTCCCCTCAGTCTCCTCCAGGCTAAATAAGACAAGTAACCTTAGCCCATCCTCACATGGGTTCCCTCAAGGACCTTCACCATATTTGTTGCCCTACTGTGGACACTGCTAATAGTTTAGTGTCTTTTTTACATTGTGGCACCCCAAACTGCCCCCAGTACTCAAGGTGAGGCGACTCCAGCTCAGAGCAGAGCAGGACAATCCCCTCCTTTGCCCAGCAAGGTGCCTGATGTACCCCAGGACAAGGTTGGCCCTCCTGTCTGCCAGGGTACTGCTGGGTCATGTTCAACTTGCCATCAGCTAGGACCACCAGGTCCCATTCTATGGTGCTTCTCTCCAGCTCCTCAGTCCCCAGTCTGTCTGTACATCCAGGGTATCTCTGGAAAGAATCTGACACCTTCCCTTGTTGAACTTCACATGGTTGGTGATTGCCCAGTCCTCTGATTTGTCAAGGTCTCTCTGGCTTTTGCTAAGCAAGTGGGTTAGAAGAAAGGATCCTTGTATGCTTACATGAGGTTATGGTCTCTGCCATCAGTTAGGGGCATCTCCCATCACAACTCTAGACCTAATGAAGCCACAGCACTGTCTGGAATTCTGCAATTATTAAAATGGTCTACCCAGGAGAAATAAAGAGAACTGTCGGTAATGTAGGTCATTCAGAGGAACCACATTCCTGATTACTTTTAAATGGGGTAAGAATGGGCATAATTAGCTGATGTAGTAAAATGACTGACACTTTCTCTTCTCCCCTCACTCCCCCAGACAACAGCCTCCTCAACAGTCAAATACACATTTTTATTTCATGAGACTGTTCACAAGATCACTAACCTTTCTCCTGAGACAGTTAGTACATGTGGCTTCATTTTAATTGGTTAACATGTGCACATTAGAATCCCCATCACCCTGGAACTCTGCTACAAATATGCCTCTCCTATTTTCAAGTTTATTTGAATATTATTAATCATCTGTTATGCCTCTGAAATCCATGCACGTATTGCAAATAATATAATGCCTTATAAAGCAAAACAGAAAAGAAATATTGGGTCATATGTCCAGTAGTTCCTATTTCTTAGACAGTGAAGAGAGAAGACAGATATGAGTTTCATATTCAGCATTGTGCTTTTTATTCACTGCAGCTTTCTTTTTTTAGACTTTACCGCAGTTCCTGTAAGGAACTGTGTGACTTTCCCACCTCATGTTCATTTGTACATATTGAGGAAAAGCAGTCAGTAACAGTTCTGTAACCAAAACATGAGGTTTAATTAAAAAAAATAAAGTTTTGTACTGCCATCCACAAAAGAAATGTGGTCTTTTTCTACACCAAGCCATATTTTACGATGACAAGCAATGACTGGACAGTGGCTGAGATTTGGACACTGCAGCAGTATCAATCAATCATGCATCAGATAAACACATTTCAAAATGTGTATTAAATACAGGCTTGAGCTCATGCACACTGATGTACAGTATTTCATTCTCAATGTGTTCTTTTCCTACCAGCAGAATCTTCTTTGTTCTTCAGCTGTATTGCTTGAGCTGCTTCCTTTCTGCAAAACAGTTTTTGAATTTCAGAATAATTTCTTTTAAACTTATTTTTGAAAGTTGAAGTTTAGGTCAAATGCAAATATGAATATAGTTTTATCCTGCATGCATAATTTGTAGTCTGTGTGGAACTGACTCATCTGTCCTCTGTATCTGGCACTCAAATGATGAGCTCTCCTGCTAAGCGTGACCTATTCATCCTTCAAATAAACATCCACAGAGGAAGAAAAACAATATGTACAGTTCCAAATAAGGAACAACATATTGTGCTTGATGTGATCCACTCATGTCAGTTCTGTCAGCAGTCTTTTGAATTAAGTCTCTTACTCTGAAAACATTCAGAGATACTGGGTAGTATCTTGAGCAAATCAAAATGCTGACATACCTAAATTTAACTGTTTGTGATACATGGGCAGTTAATGTCTTGGCTCAACAATCTTAAGCACAATGCTTTGAATAACTAAGAAAAAGTTTGCAGAAAAATTTTTGGTTTGAGGAGTTATGGTTTGTTGGCAAACAAAAGGGTATTACTGCCTTGACTGACTGAAGCATTTATTACTAATGAATATTTTCACAAATTACAAATATGATCAATAAAACACAGCAAAACTTCCAGCTAGTACCTTATTTGCAAGAATTTACTGTTTGACCAATGTGTTCCCTTCTGTCCAGATTCAAGATTTATTTTACTTGGTTTGCAGCAGAAATCTTGTTATATTCAGTGGAAGAGTAACATCATGGATATTCACATACAATGTGCAAATAACATAGGACAAGATTTTTAGGTGTTTGAAAGAAGCATGCAGACACCAGATCTATAGAAGTCTGACCATAGCCACAAACTAAGGGATCTGGTGTGGCTAAGTGCAAGTTTTCAAAATTTGTTAAAAGATTAGGCACTTCTAATTAGAAAAATAGAAAATATTACAATAGCCTGTATAGATAGTCTATGGATGATTCTAAGAGAACTTTTAAGTTAACATCTAGGAATTCAAAAATCAGGTTTTGTAAAATAAAAAGGACTACCTGCAACAAATATTGATCCCAAGAAATATCCTATTAGCATTCTTATAATCTCTGTTTCTGCCTTATAAATACAGGTGATTAAATGGGGGATCAAGTTTCTTTATTTTTGGCTGTGACATGCCACCAGTTCAAGGTAAATAGATTTCCATTTCTTTTTCCTTTACAAACAAACCCTGTATCTAGTGGTCAGGGTTGGTTCATTTTATCTCATATTTTGTAACCCCTGAACACAGCTCTCTGCCTGAAATCACTGGCTACATTCATTCAAACCCACAGCTTTCTGATTTTACCTTCCCTACACGGTGAAACCTTTACAGAGGTGTTACTAAGAGCATAATGAAAATATAAGGGACTGTACAGGTGTCCCAATAGACCTAATCTGGCCAGCAGCACCTGCATTACTAACACTGTTGAATACAATATCTAAATCAAAACCAAAACACAGTCCTGGCTTAATTCCCAGTTCTAGGGAGTGCTAATAGAACTGGCTACTGGGAGGTGGAGGGTCGAATAACAACACTATTTTTTCTTCAGTAGGAAAGCAGAGCAAATTTGAGCTGGAAATCAGTAGGAAAAGGAATATAGAACCTTACAATGTCATTTTTATTTAATCATTTTATAGGGTACAACTGGCAAGGCTCATGTTTTGCCAGGTTGTTTTTTCTCAGTTAGCACATTGTGAAAGTCTGTTTTACAGACAGACACTGTCATATAAAATAGGTTACTATATTGGAAATTTAGACAAGCAGACTTAACACTGCAATTAATTTGATCTTAAATTTTTTGTGCTTTTCCTGAGTTTCCTCTGCATACAACCCTCAGCAGCAGTTGTGACACTGCTGGAGTTTTCACGTGGTTCACTTCATTTTGGGATCTTTAAGTATCACAGCTTACCTCCCAGTCTCACTGAAACAGTTCCTTCTGAGATTGCTTGTACCTCTTCATCCATTTGATTTTTTTTAAAAAGAAGAACATAGTGTGATTTAGATGACTGACAAGAAGATGGGTCACAGAAAAGGGCTGATGATATCTCTTCTTTTTTAATAAGGTTGGCAAAGGATAAAGAACAGAATAATAAGTAGTAAAAAAATCATCTCCTCAGTGTGTTTGGAAATGAAATATTTTCTCTTGTCAGAAATCAAAAGTGGTTGTTGATTCAAATATGGAAAACATTATAGGTATACCTCTTAAAATGTTATTTTCAATCCTGTGTTTGAAGTGTAATTATGCCAATGTCTGTATTGTCACTATAGTAGAGAAAACTCTCATGAAGCCTGTGAAGAAAGGTTAGATGTGTCGGGGGGGGGGTTCCTCACCCGAGCTTTAGGTGGTTTAAAGTCCTTGGCCCTCTAAAAAGCCCCGAGTCGCGTCCGTGTAAGAAAGCAGAGTCCTCAAGGTTTGTTTTCAGGTTTCTCGTGTTGTTTATTATTTGGTATCTCAAAATTTTCTCTGCTCCCAGCCGAGGTCTGGACAGCAGCTGGGACACGAGGCGACTGCCCCACAGATGGGATGCCCCCTGACCTTTATACAGATAATTACGTACTAGTTATTTACTATTTTGTGCCAATGCCCAGTGCCCACACCAGAAGTGACATTCTACTTCAGTCCAATCCACTCTAACTACTTTGTGCTATCACCACCCCAAAAAATGGAGGATGAGGAAGAAGGAGAAGTACATAAGGTACCACTCAAATTCCACCACCTTGTCCCCATTTACTTCTATTCTAAAAATTCTAAAACTATTAAATTTTACATCATCTTCTGTGCTAAACTACAATTTTCACATCCTGGAAGTTTGTAATTACTTCTGCAATGTTGAAAGCTTTTCCCATGGATCAAAATCAAACCCGGTGTCTTCCTGGGCTCTGTGCCAAGGTCTCTGAGCCCCCTGGACCGTCTCCACAGCCCCCTGCCCAGGGCTCAAACTCCTTTCCTCAGGTGCCAGGCCATCCAAGGGGATGTCCTGGACTCCAAGAAGATGGAAGCCAAAAAGAGCATTTCCTTATTGTTACTGATCCGCTCTATTAAGGAGGTTGTTTAACAGGGCATTGCCTGCACAGCCCACGCCAGAAAATAGCTCAGGCAAGGTAATGTCTGCTGCATTGGACACATTACTAGCAAGTCAAAATGTACTGTGTTATGAAGGAATCCAAAGTGAGAATATTAAAGGCACAGTCAGGAAGACAACTGACTTCTTAAGCAAAATATTCAACAATTTATAAAGCTATTCCAGAAATTGGTCTTTCATAAATGCTACATGTAAACTGTTGATGTCATCTTCAAGATGACTACAATATGACAGATGTAGCTAAAATTTTGGTGGAAGTTAGCAGCAAGATAGTATCAGAAGTTTTTTTGAGCAAGGGGAAGAGAATCTTTTGTCAATGAGCCTCTATGGTGAAACTATGTTACATAGAAACAAAGTCTAATGAAAATAATTATTCAAACATAGTAGCATCAAAAAAAAAAAAAAAAAAAGGCAAAATAACTGGTTGGTGTAGCAGAGGCACAATCAGCCAGTGTTGGACTATGGCTTTTGGGGAAAACTGCCTGGCTCCTGCACAGTTCTATGGTATCATTTCAAAAAAGTTCAGATCTTTTCTCTCTTTCCTAGAATTCCCAATGGCTATTCACAAAGCCTTCCCTTGCTGATTAGGGTGGACCTTGCTCAAATGGGACATCAGATGGCCCAGCCTCTGATTGTTCTCAGCAATACTTTCAGCTGTAGACAACATCAGCAGACTATGGCATTTCTGAGTTCATGCATGATGTGTACATCATCGAGATATCTGGGCTCTTCAGCAGCTAGTTTCCTATAAGACTCAGACTCTCTCTGACAGCCAGTGCTGAGCCAAGCACAGGATTTTGAGGCTCTACTTTTAGTATCTTTATGAATCAATTTTTAAAAATAGTAAAATGTTTCTTTTGCAAGTTTCTACCCTACACAGGTCTTCTTGATTTGTCTGATATTCCCTCTGCAGAAGTTTAATGCAGTGACAGGCTCCAGAATATATGTGTGTGCTTACTAAGCTAACATAGCCAAGGAAGACTGGATGATTTATGTGCTCGAGGACACTCTTTGCCTAGAAATAATCCTCTGGGTTAGTTTATTTTTCTCTCTTCCTCTATAATATATCTTTCCTCTCTCTTCTGATTTTGGATGTGAGGTAACTAAAGTCTGCTCTCCAAGGCAAGATTTTGGCATAATCCACATGGCAGCTAGGACAGCAAGGAGGCTTTATGTTTTCAGGGATGAGGGCAAGAGATCTCTGTAAATATTGCTGAGAATTTTCGATATTTTGCCAAATAATCTTTTAGATTATCATCTTTCCTACTCCTTCATTTCTTTCTGCCTTTCTAAAATCTTTAATGTGGATGCACTGAGGTCCATTATTATGTGTTTATTGCTACAATATTGTAGCAGCCCCTTCTCCTAATTCAGTTTTTGGTCTCAACCTGCATCTTCCAGTCATTTAGTTACAAACAGCATCCAAAGTACCTTCAAATAATGTTTTTCTGCTGTTTACATAAGCATTAGAAGCTCCAGTTATTTTAGGTACTGAGGCATTGTGAACTTTTTCATCTACTGCCAGCAGATCCTTAGTGCGAGCTTACCTCACCCTGCTTATTTCTCCCCACTTCCAGGGTGTGAAGTACATCCTGGAAGAGGCAGAGCAGAGCATGACAGCAAAGGCTGCAAGAGAGCCTCACTGAATCCTGCAGACAGCGGTCAGAAATGTAACTCAGGAAGCAGTAAGTGCTGGTGACAAGCAGATGCTGGAAAAGGAAGTGAAACAGACAAACCATGTTTGGAGATGGGAAAAATAGAAGACCTCTTTTCCCCAAACTCTAAATGTGTCTGTTAGTCTGGGTGAGTAACTTGGTAGAGAAATATTGAATTTCTCTTCAGTAAATATTTACAAGCGTCACACTATGACTATTCCTTTATCTAGCCTACAAAAGACATAATCGGCATCTGCACACCTGCAATTGTAATGCTCTCATTCTCAGAAGTATCTGGCAAAATGACAAATACATTTTTACTTTTGTCTTCTACAAAGAAATGTAAACCAGCTGCAAGGGAATTTAAAAACTGAATTTAAAGGTGTTTATGCTTTGTAGAACAATCTACTTCCTTCATGTAAGTGACTTTTAACTTTATTCAGTATGCCTGAAAGGGACTCATGCTATATAAACAAAGGATTAGGTTATGACAGTCTTCAATGTTTAAGTAAAATGCTGACAGGTATTTCAGAGGACTGCCTACTCTGAACTTTCTTAGCCCGGGATTATAGATAGACACCATGAGCCCAGCAGGGTAAAGGGAGACTCCTATGGTGAAAATATCCACACAGATAGACCTGTTTCCTGAACCTAATTCTGTTTGCTCAATTTTTATTCTAATTAATTCACCAATTAATTCCCAGCAGTGTCTCAGCATCTCATGCGTAAGGCACAGCTACCGCATCAACAGTCGGCAGCTAAACACCTGCAGATGGCAGCTTGAGAAAAATATTGATTTTCAATTACTGGGATTTGTTTAATTCAGCACTCAATTCATAACCATTCCTTCCTCATCAGCATAGGACCACAAGAAGCTTGTCTGTTCTGTAGAGTCAGGAACAAGCCAGTCAGGCAATTCATAGGGGCAGCTTGCTCCTGAAATAAGCAGGATGACAAAAGATGCAAAGATGCACACACAGCTGTGGGGAATGTTGCGGTCATGTTCTGCCACAAACCACTCTCCTTAGTGCAAAACAAATAGAAAGGGGTGGATCAGCTGTGTTATGCACCCCAGCTTGGGAATTCTGGAATGGATATCCTCTGCTGGTAGCTCTTCACAGTACTTTTCTCTGCCATGATGCAGTTCAACTATGCCTAGAGTGGAAAAAAAATATCAGGGACAAACTTGATAATATATTGTTTTCAGGTGATTTTTGATGCCTTAAGTTTTAGGTTTCGTGTTTTTCAGATTCTCTGCTGCCTAGGGATGTAGTTCGGAGCCTAACACTAAATGATAGGAAGCTCTCTTCACAGAGAAGGTGGACAAAGTGTCCTTTCCCAGATGGAGACCAAGGACAACTGTTACAAGTATTCAGGACCAAACACAGAAACAACAGTGGACTGAAGAAAGAAAACAAGGATGAGGCTTCACAACCTGAAGCTGTAACTGGACAATTAAACCCCAATATGCAAATGGACCAAAACTTATAAAGGTGTGAGACCTTGTGACCGGGGTTCCATTTTGTGACCATTTTAAGTCCACCTCGGGTGTAGCCCTGGTCAGGCTCTTGTGCTGCCCAAGGTGTATCCTTTAAGGTCTTTTAATAAATATCTACTTTATTGTCTAGCTCTGTCCGGTCTCTGTTCCATCTAACCCTTCCCAAGGCATCAGTTCCATAGTAGCTCTAGGGACACTATATAGCATGGGGTTTCTGTTCAAGAAATTGTAAAAAAAAGAGAACATAGGAAAAACAACCTCTCACTGGTGAAGAAGCAAAGGAAACTGCAACTCACATAAAGCAGCAAGATGGATATGTTTTTATGAAATTGAAAATTTAGGGGTCATGCTTTATCTTTTAAAGAAAAGAAAGTGGGATCATAAGATCATTCTCATGAGAAGTGAGACCTCAGAAGTTCTCATTATGTTTTTAAATTAATAACCTTTCATTGAATCCCACTGAACCTGGTGGCACCTTGTGGCAGTGAATTCTAGATTCATTCTCTGTTGACTTACTCTATAAGTTAATAAAATCAGATGATAAATAAGGAAATAAACACTTGTAAGAACATCATGAAAATCTGAGGAATGCCCCTGAAAACTCAGAAACTTGGCTGATATTTCGAAGAGCAAAATTAAGACAGGACAGATGTAAAAATGTTGATAATGATCTTAGATATTGGCTCCCTTTAAATATATTAAAATTTTAGCATATTTTAAAATAGTTAGCTTATTTATCCATAGATTGAAAGGGATTTCTCCTTCCAGTTTATATCTGTTGCCATTAGGTCTTCCCTTTCTAATAAATTTTCATTACCACAATTTTGATGTCTCAAATGAATCACAATTGTGTGTATTTCCATGTAAATATGCCTTGATCTTTTCATTGAATACAGCATCTCAGATTTTCTCAGTGGGTATTTTAACAAATTTAAACAACCCTGACTGTCAAACTCTCTCCACCCCCACAATTTTTTTCTCCTTGTTCTACTACATAATCAATGTCTGCATGAAGGGTTGGTACCAAACCACTAAGTTCAAAACAGAGTGAACAACAGATCAATAAAACATGAACTTTTCTCCCACTTACAGGTTGAACAAAACATTTATTTCAATAAAAACATTTACAGCCAATATTAGACTGTTGGTTATAAGGTCAGAAATGTTCCTAGTTTGAAAAAGATCCAACAGCTCATTTTTAACTATATATGAGAAGATTTAAGTGCCAAAAGATTGACACTTCTGAATAAGAAACTTCTCCCACAAAATCTGATTTCCTCTCACACTGCACCAAAAATATGAAAAACACTCCTTAATTTAAACTACAAATGAAAACATGATGTGTAAATCAGTTCTTCCACAGCATTAATTTCATACAACAGATACATATATCTCAACAGATATTCCTACATCTTCTCACTTTGAAATGCAGATACTTATCACTGGCAGCAGTGCCTCCAACCTTGGCAGACACCAAAAAAACTCAAAAACCTGTCCCTGGAGGGATGGTCTCAGGTCCCTCCAAAAGTTCATCAGAAAGAAGGTCATAAATTTATGTAGTGAAGGCAGGTTACAGAGACCTAGGAAATTAAAGACTCAACCCCAATACTAAAAATCTGTGTTTTCTCTGATGAAGAGAAAGCTCACAGCATCTCCGAGCATGAACTTGGGATCCCTGTTCTTCTCACTCACTTTTCTGGGGTGTGCGGAGCCAAACCAAAAATCTCAAAAAATGTTATGCCTAGGAAAAGACAACCTCAGGATACTTTCAGGCAGACAAAGGAGGCTATTCCTAACTCTAAATTATGTGTCTAGAGATGAGCTAAAAGCATGTTAAGGCTTTATTCCTCCAGAATGTTGCTGACCATGGGGAAGATCAATGCCAACCAGCTCATGCAATCAGATGTAGTGGTCAGCAGTGTAAATAGTTACCCTATTTATCTTCAGAACAAGCTTATGGTGACATAAGTATGCCCATGTATTTATTTCATGTAGTTACTCACTCCACAAAATTAAGTTTTAACAGCTGTAAGCAGTTCACCAACTGTCCAGCGGTAGGTTTGGGTAGAAGCTGAACACATTCACCACTGACTGGAAGGCCATGGATTGTAAACTTTGCCTCAGTGTCCCTAGTAGTAAAACCCCAACTCCAATATTTACCTGTGTCTTAGTTTGGAAAGACAGGTGTCTGCCAGGGAAAGCTGGTAGCTTCCCTTGGAATGGAGAAAGTAAACCTCCTCTTTCCAAATTGTTATAATTTTACAATTAAGGGCTTTCAGGCAAAGATGTGGGAATAGAAATAACTGCTCTTTACTAGGACTATTAAAACCACAAATGTAGTATTGCAGAAAAAAAACCAAACAAACAAAAAAAAAAAAAAAAAAAAAATAAAAAAAATCCAAGAAAATTCTTACAGAGTCAGAAATACAACCTGACACCCTGTTGGTCAGGGTGTTGGAAGCAGTCCCAAATAAATCCTCCTGGAGTCACAGATGGAATAGAGACGATACTGTAGAAAGGGTCCAGTGGTGGTAAGATGGATTCACCCTTCCTCTGGAATCCAGCAGAAAACAGGGTGCCTTGGTGTTCTGAATTGCAGGTTTTATACAGGTAGAAATTCTTGGCTCCACTCACTGGGTGGAGCATCTCACAATGGGGTGAGGTAATTTTATTAGTCATGTGGTGACCCTTAATTGCCCATTAACAGCAGATATCCCCCGGGGGGAGGATGGGTGGAGGAAGAGATAAGGAATATTGATTCACCTGGTTTTAACAGCTCATTAAGAGAAGGCACCTGCCCCCTCCTCCCTGGAGTTATGAGGAATGGGTCATACAAGAGATAAAAGAAAACCTCCCCAACCAGCTTCAACAGATGGAAAATAGAATACACTTTTTTTGGTTACATATTGCAACCCAAGACAATCTGTTTCACAAGGGTTGTGAAGATAAGTCTATGAAAAGGAGCTGTAAATGGAAATAGTTGGATCAGTGCACAGTAACATTACCGTATTCCCTCAGTGGTAGGAGAAGCATCACTATAACAATTTACATTCCAAAGGAAAAATCATCTTTTGAAGATTTACTTGCATACCAGAAGATTAATTCCACCAAAGAAAAATCAAAGGAAAAACAACAGAGCTGCTGAGCACACCTTTGCACAAGGCTACATTTCTTCTCTTTAGAGTCTTTATTTTTTTTCTTTTTTTTTTTTCTTTTTTTTTTTTTTCTTTTTAGTATTTTAGGCAGTAGGTAGGACTGAGTCTGTGGGATAAGGCCTCTTTTCATGCTCATTTATAGAGTTTTACCAGTAACAAGAGATTTATCAGTTCATGAAACCAGAAGTTGAAAGCAAGTGATCTCTTCATATCCAGGAGGCACTCTCTTGGCCACCTTTCACTCTCTATATCACCTGCAAATAGAAGCTGGAAATAGCTTCAAACAGTAGGAGAGACATACCTTTTTCTTGGCATCAACCCAGACAAAGCCACTGTTGTCTATTTCAGGCTAAAAGCTGTACACAGCAAAACCTCTCCTTTAGAACACCAACAGCTGCTTCCATATTTTTCAGCACCCACTAAAAAATTTCTCATCTGGCTGTGCTCTTACTTTTCTGCTGAAATCAACTGAATGATTCCAGTAGAAGCTGATAATTGAACAGGGATTTCCCTAACAATGGCAGACCATAGCATCAGAGAATTGGCAAGGGATTAATTTAAGCACTGAGACTGACACATACATCATCTGCTAAAGATGGGTAAAGGAGGGTCTCTCTGATCTCTTTCTTTTGTGAATGAGAGATGGGTATAACCTGCCTGAGCAGGAGTTTGGACTCCACTCAAAGAAAAGCAAGAGGTGATGGTAAGAGGTGAAATACATACATGGCTCCAACCACAAGAATTACAAGTTGCTTATTTGACCATTCTTAAAGACTGTGATTTCCCCAGAGCTCCTGCTCTTAGTCCTGGAGGACTTCTTCACTCAGCAGAGCTCCTAGGGAGTTCTGCAATAAATTGTGCTTGCGCAGGTTTAATCTGTATCTTACAGCTTTTCATTGGACTGTTTGGATACTTTAATGCTATTTTAAAGGTATTTTACAGCTTATATACTCTTTCCAGCAGACTATGTGCCAGTCTCAGTCTCCAATGTCAAACCTCATCCAACAAGTCCCACCTGGTGACAGCTGTTCTCCAAGAATCATCACCTTCTATCTCCCCTTATTTAGCAATATTGCCTCCAAATTTAATACTTATGACAGCTATTTTCAATCTCTTGTTAAATTTCAACTTCTTCCCTGTGCCATTTCGCAGTTTTAGTTTTGAAGCATTCAATTCCTACCACAAAATCAATGCAGGTATTAATTACAGCTTAGCCTTAAACATACTACATCTTCAAAAGGTGAATGAGATGGCTTTCCTAGTTTAAAAAAATGTATCGTGCAGGAGGCTGTCAAAATCTCTCAAAAGTCTTGGCCAATAATATTTGTTCATTTTCTGGGAGAAACTAGCTTTTAACTGCTGCACTCAATGTGTCTGTTTCTGTTTGCCTATATAGCGTAGATGCTATATCATGTTCATCAGTGTGTTTACATTTGCTATATGCTATGAAATTTTGTAATTATAGTGGAATAGATATCACCATCTTCCTGCTTTTAATTTTTTTTTTGCAATTGATTAAAAAAATGTTAAATTTTAGCAATTGCAACTGCCTTCAAAAAGGCTATTTTTTAATATTATTATTTCAACCATTATCTGGCAAATAGTTATTTGACAATTTCACCCAAACCATGTAACTTGCAAACTAGAGTGTAGGGGTGAAGCAGAGCTTTTCTTCCAATTCTGGTTGGCCAAAACTCAAGGGCTGCCATTTCCTTGAACAGAGGGATTAAGATCATCTCTTGTGTCAGGGGTCCAGCATTGTACCTGCTGCTCCTGGGAAATGGGAAGAAAGTTGGAAGTGTTCTCTTAAAATTTGGAGAAAGAGGCATCTGAATAAGGCAGAAAGGCATGTGAACTGAGAGAAGGAAATGAAGATAATAATGAAAACTTGAGGCAAAAAAACATCCCAAAGCAGGTCTACATGAGAATGGAAAAGTCTCATTGCCTTTCTCTCCCCATTTCTCCAAGGTATACCCAGAGACATTGCTTATCTATATTTTATAAGGCAATTAAAATAAATCTGATAACATCTTGATATAGTGTATGGAAATTATATATCCTGACTGTATAGCTATTCAGTATTCAGTCCTATCTTCTTCTGCTGATGTGTGACATTGGGTGTCATGTTGTTGCACTCTGAAGTACACTGAAACCCAGCTCTGAGTATCATTCCCTGAATTTTCCTGATCTGTGAATTTCAGAGCAGCCTGGGATTAAAAATTTTTTTTACTATGTGAAAAAGCCCAAGACCCCATAGCTCTTATATCATCAAGAAGGGTATTCTGAGAAAGCATGCACAGGTTCTAGTCTGAAATTCTCATTGCTGACACAGTCAGGATTGTGTTTAAAAGGTGTTTTTTCACTTCTTTTGAGAGACTTTGGCAGCTGAGGAGCAGCTCTGTGTGCAGCCCCACTCCCAAGAACGGTGTCTCTCCACGCAGCCTGTGCTGCACAGCAGCTGTCTCCTCCAATGCACAGCTCTGAGGCGTCCCCAAGACACAGACCATCCTGGGGGAAAAATAGCAGGAGATTACATAATGAAAGACTTGTGGTGTGCATGCACAAGATGGCAAAATTAAGGTCATGCAGTCAGTTCTGAAATGATTTCTGATTGCATCATTTCTCCTCAGCACCTACTCTCCTCCCCATTGAAAGGCCCTATTTCCCTCCCACCCTCCACTATTCTGTTCCTCAGCTTCCTCTCTATTACCCATCTCTGCTCATTTACAGAATGATCATGTTTTTGTGTCTCTTTCTGTCTCTTGCCCGTTTTGATATTTTCTGTATATATGACTCTCACTCTCCTCTCCTATTTCTTATTGCTGTTCAAACAAATAGTTCACTGCCTAAGGCTGCTGTCTCCTGACAAATACAGCTCCCCCCTCCCCACCCTGTCCTCATGTCTGACTACAGCTTCTCTCAAACTCTAACACAAAATACTTTCAGATGTACAGAAGACTTCTGGATTTAATTTCCTCTCCAGACACAGAGAGGAATTATTTGAAAAATCCTGATTAGACATGATCTGAAACAACTGAGCCAACATAATCTACACATAGCACTAATAATACTGAACACTTATGCAGCATCTTTAGCCATGAAAATGCTTTGCAAACGCTAAGAGAGTGATTTTTCAGTGATCCTGTGCACTCATTGTTCAGTGACTTTAGATTTCTTTGTGAAATTGCTCAGTGTGTCTGAAAATGAGAAGTCATCTAATTAGTGCTGAATATTGTCAAAAAAATATCTCTAGCTATCATTTTATATACAGAAAAGCAGAACTACATAGAGCACCACATGTTTCAAGCCAGGGTATAGGACTGCCTTTTTATTTTATGTTTGTACAGCAAGGCCCTGGGGCAGTATAGAGAAAAGAGCTTAGTTCTCAAAATGATACATTAGGTGTCTTAGTGCATAAAAGTCCTTCAAATCCAAGTTTCTGTGGATGTTGTTACCTAGATGTCTTCCACTTCCATTTTTACAGCAAAGTCAGAACCAGTTGTTGTTTTTGAGGTTTTGAGCCTTACTCAGAGGAGAACTAAGACAATTATGAAACCCACTGTCTACTCTAAGTAAATAATTCAATGGTTAGAGTAGTCATCTGGATTGTGAAAGATTTCTTTTATACTAGTTTAACCCCTGAGATCTGGCATCTAACAGACATTATGATGAAACCAATAATATGACCATTCAGCCTCACAGGTAAAGAAGTTAGTTTCAAAGAGGTGACTAAACATCAGTCTTTCAATATCTTACATGAACTCTCTTAAAAGTGTTAGATTTTCTTGTATGCTGTTGTTCATGGGGAAAAAAAAAAAAAAAAAAAAAAAAAAAAAAAAAAAAAAAAACCCCCCCAAAAAAAAAAAACAACA
The DNA here is from genome assembly GCF_009819655.1 of Sylvia atricapilla. Classification (NCBI taxonomy): domain Eukaryota; kingdom Metazoa; phylum Chordata; class Aves; order Passeriformes; family Sylviidae; genus Sylvia; species Sylvia atricapilla. The sequence continues at coordinate 62,748,758 of NC_089142.1, forward strand.
ACCAAAAAAAAAAAAAAAAACCAAAAAAAAACCAATACTGACTGTTCTAGCTTACTTTCCTTATATCAGGGGAGGTTCCACACACTCATTTACAGCTGGAGGATCCCTTTCCCATCTGCAGTGTGATACAGGATGTATTTCGATATCCCAAGTTCTTATTTCCTCCTGGCTGACTTCAGTAGTGGTCATCTTATTTATTTGGCTCTCTGTATTCCCCTTTTAATCTTTCTCTATATTGTGGAGAACTTGCAGAGTCAGGTGCTATTTTAAGTACTTATCCTTGTAATACCTCCATCCCTCATGGATTTAGCCCTTGAGGTCTCAGTAACACTGAAAACAGAATATAGCCCTGACTCAGAGTTCTAAACTCCAAAAGTCACTTAGGTGGTGTTAAGTGTCCACTTATCTACAATGTTCACTTTAGACTTGGTGCAGTTCAGTCTGCATACTCTAAATTTCTTTTATCCACTATCCATTTTCTGAGAAAGGGCAATATCATCTAAGTATTTTTGAGGAAAGGTTTTTCAGGTAAGTGAATCATAGATTTATAAAACTTACTAACAGCTAGCAAAACATTCCAGTCTCACCCTGTCGTGTTGATACAGACGGCCCTGAGGTAGCTAACAGCCATTTTATAATTGCACCTCTTTACTGTGATGATTTGGAAGTCCAGTGTCAGAAAACCATAAGTGAAGACCTCTCAATCTGTACATTTCACATTATTGATTTCCTACATCAAAACCACTGGGAAAATGGATGGAGATCTTCCCTAGGATACACTACTGAGGAAGGCCCTGCTCTTCTCACTCATATTTTGTAGAACCTTCAGCATGAGACATTTGTCATGTCACTACAACTAAATATAATTTGCCCTTTTAGTCCATAGATGCTAACACCAAACCTGTGCTCAGTGATGATACTAACATTGGTAATGCTCTTCTAAAAGGAAAAAAAAAAAAACAAACAACAAAAAAAACAAACAAACAAAAAAACCCCCACCAGGATAGAAATATTATCAATGGGTCAGGCCTAACCTCAATGATTTTAAAAAGATGAAGAGCTAGACTGCTACTGGGTGAATAGCTATTTTGGTACAGATAGTTGTCAAAGATAATAGGACTCTGGGCTTGCAGGCAATATTTCCTGTAACATTTTCAAGTAGTTAAACTACTGTAGTTTCTGACGTTTTGAGCCCAGTGTAAAGACTCATGTAGCATGAACACATAGAGCTGCAGTTTGTTCTTATAGGAAATGCTAGAAATAATCTTTTCTTGATCTGATCCTTTAAGTGTGCCTACCTAGCTCTGTGATTCAGCCCAGTTGTCCTGCCTTTTTTTTTCATGGTACATCAAATTGAAATTGATCTATAAAACTTGTTTGGTATCTCTGAGGAACTTTGAATTCTTTCCTTGCTACAAGTATTTATAACAGTATTCAGTAGCTTAAAAAAAGGAGTCTTTCCTCCCACTTCCACCACCCTCCCACTGTCTCATAGTTCAATTACTTGTTTTTCAGACTTGAAAGAGATCCCACACAATAGTAACTTCCTTTGCAATCCCAGTAACACCTGTTCAGAGAAGCAGCTCTTGCTGGTAAGTCTCAAGTAGCTGATAAGAAAGGAAGAAAAGTATCCTAAAGCACTAGTTGAAAACTCTGCTGGACAGCAGGAAGGACAGAATACTGCCAGTGTTCAGAAATGAGCTTAGTCTACAAAGAGACTATGCAGTGTGCTGGTTCTTTTATTTTATTGAACAGTGCTGAGAGTCCTTTGCAAAAAAAAATTGGAAGAAGGCAAAGCTGAGACAATGTATATGCATATTTGAAGATTGCCCATTCATTTCTTGAGTTTTGTCAAAAAATTAAGGCCTTTTTCAATATATATTTATACTTGTTTAAGAACAGTTTTCAAAAGTGAAAAATAATTTTGAAGTTCCTATATAAAATTCCATCCTTTGAGGATCTTATGGGAAACTCTTGGGAAATCCTGGGAAGAAGGTCTTCTTTTTTTAATTTTTTTTTTTTTCCCCATATCCAACTTAAAATTATTTTACAAGTACAAAAATAGCTGGCACCAGAATGCAATCTAGTCTAAATTCACCATTCCTAGAATCGGCATCCTACCTGCACCAGCATCTAAATAAATGATCTAATGCTATACAGTAATCATGAAAATTTTCAGAATGAATATATGGTACTCATACTGTAAATATAGTTTGCTTTATGTTCATGGCAGTTTCATGGTTTCCTGTCTTATCTGAAATTGCCTCACCTCAGATTCACTGTAAAGCTATTTTACTGTAACATCCTGGCAATTTTCACCAACCATTTCAGTTCATCAATATACTTTTAAATCTTGGAAGTTGATTAAAACCCCATCACCCTTTTGCTTTCTGGACTGCACTTGCATCCCAACTATTTCCATGAGCAAAATATCCATTTCAACATAACAAAGCTTTAGGTTAAAATAGACTCAATATTATATTCCCCAGCATAACAGTTTCAAGCCTCATAAGTCCATATCTTGTTCTGGTTACAGCAAATCCCACACCCTTTAAGAGAAAGACTTTGTAAAGAAATTAATTCTAATATTATGTGGAAAGCACATAATGAGTATGGTACAAGATGTCAGGTTAAGAAACAATGATGGTATTGATGATTTCAGATAAACCAGAGGCTTTATGTTGGTAGGTCACTGCGATGTGTGGGATGATTTGCCAACTTTGAAAGATTTTTCTTGCGTCCTTTCTTCTCCATATCAGTTGACTGAAGTATATAGAGAGGACACTGGTAAAAAGGCTAAAGTTTTGTGTTTCTCTGTGTGTGTATAAAGTAAACACAGAGAATGTCCATGCATATATGAGCCTATGTAGATACGTGTATGTACACAGATAAACTCTGGATTTTCAATGACACAGAAACTTTCAAATTGACAATTGCATCCATACATAATCTCTAATATATTACATGTGTTTATAGCATAGTTTTTATATTTAATATGAAACACATATAGGACATATATGTATAAAATATATACCACATATGTATCTAAAGTGCATGTTTTGTTTCATTTGGGTAGAAAACTTTTATTTCCTTGAAACACCACATTTCCAGTTAACATCCTCAGTAAAAACTACTGTCTTTAAAAATACATTATTTCTACCATAAACTATGATAATGGGGGAAAATCCCCAGCAAAACCATTGTTGCCATAATTCACGACCACTTTGTTAGAGGTTTAACTGCTCTCAGCTTTGCTTTGGGCCATTAACTAACAAACCAACCATTAACTGCTAGTAATGACCATTTTTTCCCTGAGATTATTGCTTAATTGAACTCCTATGCTGTGTTGGTTATTTTTATGCCATCTCACAATGACTATGCATTACTTCATTTTCCTAGTATACCAGCCACATACTGAAATAAACAAGATAAGTGTTGGAGAATTGGATCCTTCACTGTATATACTATTTAAAATACATTACTTTAATGAACAGCTTTGATGTAGCAGACGTGCTTTTTCATTCTTCCTGTTCTCTAGAGCATATGCATCAAGGAGCTTAGATGCAGAATTAATGCATGCTGCTGTTCAGTAATGTATACAATGTCAAGGCACTGTATTAGTAAGCTGTGTTATATATTCATTTGGGTAAGACACATTTGATTATTAGCATTCTGTTCTTCAGCAACAAGCCACATGTGCTGTCTGTTGCCATGGCAATAAATTAGGAAGGATAACCTGACTACTTATCAATTTTTATTAGTGCAATCATCCTACCTGCTTAACCCCTCAGTAACAGCAGTGTATTTAAACACCACTGATAAAATCTATGCAATGCTGGGGGTGTGAGTTAAGCTAATAGGGTGGGGAGGAAGCCAAGGTACCGTGGAGGTGGGGGAGAGAAATACTGACTTACAACACAACGTTGAGGTGATTAACTTACATTAAGGCATCAAAAATGTTAATGTTTCTGAGGATATTAACACAGTGGGAAAAGATGAAAATAAATGCAAAAAATTAAGATGGATAAAATGAATAGTGCTTCCATCCTGCTGTGTTTAAGGCAGTATGTGTAAATGGATATGTTTAACTATAAACCTGAATAAATGGAATCAAAATATGTATCTGCTAAATGTTAGGGAACATCATATGCTATTAAACATACATTTTAAAGTAGAAAGGAATGAACTCATGGAACATCAGCTTGATTTTCTCGAAGATATTACTTTTGGTCTGTGACCTTTAAGACTACAGCTAACACCCTTTCAATTATCACCCACAGAAAAGTCAATTATTCTGTACTATGCAGAAATAAGAATAAACTTCCCATTCATTCCAAGATCTTTCTGGGATCAAAAATAAAAGTTACAACAGATTTATTCTCAGGTATCTCATTTTGATCTAAAGATCTAAATGTTCCTGGGGAGCTAAGTATAGTTAATCCATGTTTGATTGTTGAAAGACTGGTTATTTCAGTCTCAATATTAGCACTAATGTTATTGCCAGGTTTACGCACACTTTACCAAAAAAGAAAATTTACAAATCTCGTTGACTTTAATGAGGTATTGTGACTCACTTGTATTAAAGCAGGGCGTGAGTGCCCAGCACAGCAGCAAAGGCAGGGTAGGAATCTCCTTGGACCTGCTCTCTGCATGGATATGCTTGCTGTCAGGAGACATGCCTGCTCTGCTTTTTGCTTCCAGGATAATCACACGCACTTCCTCACTCTTACCATCATCTCTTCGCTCTCCACAGGATTTGAGTTGACAAATCAAATCTGTCCATCTGTGGACAGGGCATTATTAGGTTAGTAAAAGGCTGTCAATTCAAACCTTTCCCAAGCCTTAGAAAAAGGGAAATGTTCAACACAAATAACTCCTTATTTCATCTGGGAAATATTAATACAACATTTTCCAAAACACCTAAACCCTTCACTTAAAAGGCTGCCCATCATTACCATTTTAGGAGTCATGTGGGAATATAAAAAGAGTTTGGTGGAAGCTGGTCTGCTGGAGAAGTAAACAGCTCTGGTATCCTGGATGAAAACCCCTCCCTCCTGTAATTGAGACTTCGCTCCAAATGAGAAGCAAATCTCTTTCCTCATCCCTCCACTGGCACCTGCAGCTCTCCGTGGGGAGATCAGGAGCCACCATGGGCAGGCTGCACTTTCTTTCCCCACCATGAGCTTGCTTCCCCTATCCTGCTGAATGAAAATACCCCTCAGGAGAGGGTAGGGCAGACTAGTGTAAATTACATTGACAGGAAGAGCCTGGGTCAGGATCTGAAGGGAAGCCAGGACAGAGAGCAAGGCAGGATTCCAGGACAGGAACTGCTGCTGGGAGAGGAGGGAGCAGATGTGGCATTTGAAGCAACCTGATCTAGGGCAGAATAGGACATCTGGAAGGACGAATACCTTATTTTACTCATCGCTACAGGAATTGTCAAACAAAGTGAAAATAAATCACATTTCTAATCAATGTGCAAGATCCAAAGTATTGGAACCCTTTAAATCTGGGAATCTGGGGCAAGTTGGACAATCTGGAGGTTAATTTTTTTCCTAAAATGAGACACAGTCTTCCAGGTCATTTAGGTACTTGCAATTACTGAGTTATATAAGCATAAATTCTGTACATTTTGAGTAACAAAATTCTCAAGGTGTCTTTGATAAGCAGTCTCAGATTATGAATTTTTTACCCAATAAAATTTTACTTTTTAAAGGAATACTGCCTTGTGAAGAAATATTTTTTAGAAGAAATAATTGAAACTAACTTCACAATCTACATCAAGTTTCTAATCAGATAAGCAAGACTTTTATTCTCCCCATTGTCAACCCCCATAAAACATCAGATCACGGCTAGCTGATAGTTTAGAAGTCTTGATTTATAAAAGTTTAGAGTATCCACTTCCTACAAGCTCTGTGTACATGTGCATGCACATGTGAGCATATTGAGTAATAACAACAGGATATGGTAGATCTGAGAGTTCCTGCCTCTTTCAAGGCTCAGCTTTCTGATGGAAAATACTTTTTTCAAACCTCAGATTTTTATTATGCTTTCCACATCCAAGAAGTTGTTAAGATTATTCATTTTTTTTCCCATAGCTGAAGAAATATTTTCCATGGAGCCTGATAATGATGCCCAACGTCAAAGCTCAAACTGAATTGATGGATTAGTTATTCTGTTCCAGTCTAGTCACAGTCTGTAAGGGAAACCAGGAATTTCTATAAATGCCTGTGCATTGACAGATTTCCAAACAGGGCTGCTGTTTGTGCAGACCTCTCTGGAATAAATCCTGTGTGTAAACAGACCTTCTCCAGTTGGAAGCTGAACAAATCCCAATATTGTAATCTTAAAAAAGCTCAACCTTCCTTGTCAGCACCTCTTCTGGTACAAATGAGTTGCAACCCTCTGTATCTACACAAACTGTTTCCAATAAACTGTAACAGTAGTGTCCATCTAGCTAATACCCCCAGGAATATTTATAAAGGTTGAGGTTTTAGCATAAAACTAATGTTGATAGTCAGTACCACTTAAACAACTGGATTTTTCAGAATTTACACATTACTGGACAAATGGTATTGGAACAGCAACAGAAATATATTCAAGTGACTGAGTCTTGGTATCACACTGCTATCCAATATCATATTCTCATGGGTTGGGCACAGGCTTTGAGAAGGCACATAGCTCATCACAAGCTCAGATTCACATGGAAATCAAAGACATCACAAAAATAGACACCAGAATACCATTAGGGGCTGTAGAAGAGTCCTGTCTTTGTGTTCAACCAGGCAACAAATGCTTATCAGAATCTCAGACAAAGGACACAATAGTGTTATCCTAAATGTGACAGGAAGGCTGAGTTTTGAAGACAAGTTGTTCAAAACTGAGAGAGGGCAGAACAACGTTTTTAAAAGCAAAATTTCTGTCATCTTAAAACGATGTCTGCTGATTTAATTCATAAAACAAAATAACATTATTGCAGATAAAGAAACAAATCATGTAAAGGCAAGACTATTAAATAAACAAATATGGACCATTCACTGGTTCACCGATGCATGGATGCAGGAAGAAAAGCTTTCTTTTTCTTCCTAGTCCTGGCTATTTTTAGGCTTGACACTGCTTTATAGGAGTAGGTGTCTCTCTTCTTCATACAAGGACAAGACCATGCAAAATAGGGAATTTGTCTCCCTGCTTCATTCCTGAAACTGGGAGTGCAATTCCTGCTGAGGGTCTTTCAGTGGCACCATAGAAAATCACTCCTTATTTAACTGCAAAAAAATAGCAGGCAAGTGGCTGTGAGTGACATTCTGTTCCAGTCTCCTTTTAGGACCAAGAACCATTCTTGGGCAGGTAATAAAAAGATAATTTATCTCTAAATAAATAAACAATTGTCTTTCAAAATGTCCATCGTGTTCCTTGTTTTTCGTCTTCTGATTCCAGGATGTTTCTGCATTTGATGAAGAGTTTAGCAAAAGAGTTATTTTTTTAAAACCTGGGATAGGGGACATAGAGAGGTGGAAGAGAGAGAGATTTTATAGAATAGTATGTTTGCAAAGAAAAACTTTGCAAAAAAAAACTACAGGATGGGTACATGTACTACAAAAAATAAAATATATAAAGATTCTTCTACAATAACTTTTAATTCTATAGAAAACATTGAAAGGTCAGTTCTCAGTTCATTTTATACAATTCAGCCATAACAGGCAGTTCAACCTTCCCAGTGTCTGGGTTCCAGTGAAAAAAAAGAGCTTAATAAGAAAAATATGAAAAGCAAACCCACATGAGACAGCAAGAGTTACAACTGGTGAGCAAAACCCCAAATCCCTGCCCAATTAACATCAGTGCAAATAAAATTTCATAGATAGAGCTCTTTGTTTATTTGATCTTTCCTTCTTTTCTCTAAGAAAAGCACAAAAAGTGGTGAGAGAAGTCAGAGATACAGAAATTCTCTGACAGAAGAAAGTTTTCAGTAATGACAATTCAGATATTTGTAAAAAATTACTAGCACATAGAGCACCATGTGTGCTTTCTAGCTGATCTAAAAGCCTTCCTTCACTTTTTCTGTGTCCTGCACTTTACCATAGCCACAATACAATCTTACACAGTTTTCACAAGTAAAAAGTTTGCTAATGACCAAGCTTGGGGGAATGGATATGGCCACAGTATTCTCCTGAGCTACAAAACCTCATGATTTTGACTGAGAGTTTTTTTTCATTTTTACTTCTCTGTTCATGATGTACAATTGTGCTTCTTTTTCTACTGCTTCTTTTACGCTATTGTCAGCTCTCTTCTAGCTCCTTAAATAAATCCTCAGTTAAATCCCAAGTGTAAAGACCATTTTTTTTTCCTCTGAACTAAAAGTATTTTAAGTATACTTGTGATGCCTTTATTTCTACAATACCCTTTATTTTTTGTCTTTAATTTATACAGTTTCTCCAGAGAAATCATCAGGTGCAAAGGCAAGCAGCCAGATGTGGAAGTTGTGATTTTTATATAAGCATTAGATATACTGTGATTGATCACTCAGACTAACAAATAACAAGAGTTTAGAAGAACTCAAGAGAGACATATCTATATGATGTGAGAGCAGAATACTGAAGTCAAATACTTAAGACATACAGTTTTGGTTAATTCTAACACAGTTTACAAAGTGGGTCCCTGAGCTCCAAGACAAAAGAAATTAGTTTTCTTATGAATATCAGACTCTAAGATATAACCTATTACTGGAACTTTTCCAAGGTTGAGCATTCATAAAGTATTTCTCCAGAACATGGGGTCTTTGGTGTCTCATAAAGACTGAATTCACAGTGCAGATTTTTCCACAGTTGGAAGGGAATTGATATCCACCTTTAAGCCCCTTACCTATTTACCCAAAATCCTACAGGAACTTCATAAACTTTACCCTTTGGTCGAATTTGGTTAGAATCAGGAAACTAATGCAAAAGTTCCACTGCAGGTGTGAAAAACAAGCAGGCATGAAGCTTTGAGATGTGTGTGTGCAACAAACATGTAGCCACACACAGAGCATAAGCCTTGTTTTCCTTGGAAACTACAATAAGATAAATGGATACTTGTCCAACTGGGCTTAATAGTTTCTCTAGCTGTCAACATGTGTTTTTCCCTAAGATTACTCAGATTAGCAATACAAATTTTGCAGTGAATAAAGTCTAGACTGTAAAAGGAGAAAGACAAACCAAGGAGGGGAAAGATTCCTAGGTTCAAGACCTGTTTGCTGACAGAAAGGCACCAATAACATCTCATTTTTTTACTGCAGCTTCAAACTGTTTTCCTCAGCTGTGCAAAGCTGTGGGAGTGCCAAGCTGACCAAGGTGTTACATTTCAAAACAGTACCTAACTGCTGAAGGTTTTATAATGAAAAAGCAAAACCTGGAGATACTTACCAAAACGAACAACCCTGCATTCTCACTTTCAACAACAGCAATATGAACACCCCATTTACCATTTTCAGTATACAAGGGACCTGGGAAACCACTGAATGCTGTGTGAGAAGTCTTGCAAAGATACCAGCTGGAGCAGCATGTTCTGATTTCAGAAGAAAAAGGAAGATTATTCTATGAGAATAAAAATTAAACAAATAAGGTTAAAAGTTTGAGCTCTCTATCTGAATGAAGCAAATTCTGAACAGGGCCATGGCTACAATGCATAACCGTAGATGGATAACTATTTAACGTAAAGGACAATGTCAACACAAGGACATTGATCCAAGAATAAAATTAAGCATGTTCTCTTCCAGCTGTAAGAACACTGGAAAAACATTCAATGGCCTCCCTGTATGGACAGTGGGTTTTAAAAGCTTTTATTTGATAATTGTTCTGTTTCTGAGATTTTATTACATCCTTGCCTTGAAAGAAACTGAAGAGGCAGATGGTGTCCACCATTCTTCCTGTGGGATCTTATGGACTCTTGCATTACTGGTGCCTAAATGCAGCAGACCAAAGGCATAACTGAAAGCCCAAGGGACGTTTTCAAAGAGAAATTTTCTGATTCTTGCATTATTGTAAAATAAATGTTATTTTCTACTTTAAGCTTCAAAGAGGAAGAATAAGCATCCTCTCCTCACTATGCTTGCAACTCTGTGTTGTAAACAATTAATATCTCCCTTCAAGAGATGCAAATGTAGAATCATAGAAGGGTTTGGGCTTAAAGGGACCTTAATGATCATCTACTTCCAACATCCTGTCATGGGCAGGGACCTTCCACTAGACCAGATTGCTCAAAGCCCTATCCAGCCTGGCCTGGAACATTCCCAAGGATGGGGCATACAGAACTTTCCTGGGTAACCTACAGTCTATCACAGTAAAGATTTTCTTCCTAATTTCCAAAAACTTGCCCTCTTTCAGTTTAAAGCTGTTAGCCTTTGCCCTATCACTACTTACCCTTGTAAAAAGTTACTCTGCAGCTTTTTTGTAGGTCCCGTTTAGATAATGACCTCCATTCAACTCCAGACCAGTTCTCGATTCCACCATTATCATTTCCCTTTCACATGGTTTAATCTCTTAGAAAACACCTACAGTTGTGGGATTTTAATGATTATCCAAAGAATACTGTTAACTACCAACACGTTCCTGTATGCTCACTTATGCCATTTTACCAAGAAAGTTTGCCTTGGTTACTCTCCGAAAAACCTCATAAATTCATAATACATTCACTGTGAAAATTTAAATCCTACTGCTAGCAAAAGTGTTAAAGTTTAGCGTTTGAGAGTCTGATCTGTGCAGAGCAGTACAAATTTTTGAAGTCAAGAAGTCTATTTCCCAGCTCAAAGGTAGAATCAGTTACACTCTAGTTTTTCTGACTGATGAGCTTTATTTCCTCAATTCCTAGATTTTGATCCTACCCAACTACTGAGTTAGCAATCATAAAGTTGACATTAGGGTCTAAGAGTTTAGCAGATATTCAAACCAATTATTTCATTTGTAAGCAGTAAAGTTCTTCTGATGATTACTAGGTCAATATTAAACAAGAAGGAAACATTTCAGTTCTAGCCAACAGAGCTTCAAGTCAAAGTATTGAGTAATAGCACACCAACAGCCATATCTAAGTTTACCCATTCTAATTAATGATTTTGAGACACAGTACATGATTTAGCTTCAAGTATACATTTTTATCATCCTTTGTGACTCCCCAATAGTGCAGAGATACCAAATTGGCTATTTTTAAATAAAAGCTTAAACTGTTGATTTTTTAGGTATGTGTATCTATGGTTATTTGAAGAAGTGTGAACTAAATAGCCTGATGACATACTGCATTTCAAAAGAGCTTTCAGAAATGGGCAGAAGTGCTAAGAGTCCTTATTGTACATGAACTAGATGAGCACTCCAGCTGCATTCTGCTTTCAACTACTTTTGAATCACTCCTAATCCCTAGAAATAAAATGTGATTTAGGAAGGAAAATACAGTTTGAATTCTGCATTTAGGTAAGAGAGAGAAAAGCCAACAGATAGAAAAACAATGTCAAAAAAAGCATTTTTAGACTAAGTCTTGCTGTTGGGCTGCAGCAGGAGTGTCCTTCATGTCACAGGCTAAGATTACAAGATGTCTGCCTGAGCTTTCCCTTAATAACAATGTTGTGAACCAAGACTTTCTTAAAAATAGAAATTTGTTCTTTTTTTCGAGAAAACAATGAACTGTTTTGGAACAGATGTACAGAACTGGGCGAGATGACTCATCAGCTGTGCTCAGTTACAGTGGCTTTATCTGCAAATGCGCGCAGAGGAAAAGCCACTCGAGAGCTCCTGAAGGAACAGCCGATCTACTGAGAGCTAATCACACTGGGCTATTCTTGGAGGAACACAGTGTTTGTACGTAATGACAAGAGCTACCAATTATTGCCTCTGCTTGGAGAAATGAACAGATCTGTGCAGTTATTTAATGGTGCTCTCTGCAAAGATTCTATTTAAAATACTGGAATCTGTAATTTTCTAGCACTGACCCGATCTGGCAACTGAGCATTCTGCAGTGCAAAGGAAAACATGCTTAACTTAAGCTTGTTTTCTCCACAGTAGACATCCAGCACCCAGCATACTAACTATGCGTATTATAATATGTCATTTGCATAAGGTTTCATTAAATTCGGGAAAATGGATTAAAATCTGCATTTTACTGACAACTGTTTGCATGATATCTGTCTTATGAGGAAATTAAAGATATCCCATCAGATTTCTACTGATATAAATAAATTACATCAGCTTTAAAAATAAGAAATATAGGGGTGAATCATGCCCTTATAACCAAAATAAGCATTGTAATCTCATTCTCTCTGATGTACAAATTAAAAGCCATTTATTGTAGAAAGTTTTGTATCGTGAGTACTAGCAACATAAAAAAAGAAATAACATAATGGAGCATCCATACTAGTAAATCCATAACTTTCTTTTCAAATCAAACAATTCCATTGTTTTCTAAAATTTCTCTTTTGTGACTGTTATTGAAAAGTTTCACCTCACCATTCAAGTTCTTCATAGTCAACTGCGGTGCCTCTATATTATGTGACTTTTTTCAACAAATATAAGAAACAAATGTTATAGATTTAAAAGAGGACATATGGTAAGAGACAGGCAAAGAAATTTGTATGATTTATTCATATAATTTTGAAGTAGCATATTTTAAATTTTGTCCTATTAACATCCATTGCCCACCTAATTACTATAAGTAATTGACAGCTCTCATTAGGAAGAGACAAAACTAAAGGGAATTAGGGTCTTGATCTTGCAATTGGATTTCCATGAGCCAATGTCTTCATTGTCTGGAGCCTTTTTGGCATATGTGGGCTCGGTCTGGATACAGGAGCCCATCTGTTCAAATGTGATTGCAAGATCAGGGCCTAAGTGATATCATGGGAACTAAGCAGATACTGTCATTTGGAACAGATCTGCTCCAAAGTTATACAGCCAGTTAAAAGTTGTTAATTGTCTTGAAATAGAAGAAATATATGATGGATTTCTATCTGAAATTGGAAAATACTGCACATGACCCACAATCTATTAATCCAAATCTGAAAGCAGAGGAACAGATAATTTTGAAAATTTATTCTTTAAATTTCTGATGCAATTAGTGAATGTGCAGTTTTAAATTATTATTGCTATTTAAATGCTGTTGGGGAGATAAATACTGAAATCTTGTTGCAAATTATAAAATTTGTTTGTGCAACTTCTCACCCTCATCTTTTCAAATGTAGCCCTCCAGCTCTAATCATGCACTTGAAGAATGTCATTCTTTTCAGTTAGTAGCCAATTTTAAGATCAAATGTACTGTATCATACTTATTCAAAATAACTTTACTCCTAGTTTATCCACATCCAGCTGAGTCAAATTTATCCATGCACTAAACAGCTGTAAGTCCAATTGTGATGCTGTGTCTAATGCATGACAAAGCAATAGTACATCTTACACATGTCAATAAAGTGATAGGAAAATAATGAAAGTACTATGCCAGAGAGAATATATAGGAAAGTGTTATCAGAAACATGCAAAGAGAAGCTATAAAATACCTTATCAAAGATAAAAGCATATTTCATTGGATTTCTGGCAGAGTAACTGACCCACACATACAGGCAAGTGCTTCTACCGTTCTATATTCACTTTTAAAATCACTCCCTTCTTGTACTTGCTCATTTACTTTCATAATATGTACGATCTGTGCACTAAATAGATGCAAAACCAATTTTGATACAATTTTTTTTTTCATATGTAAGATAACTACTCATGTGGTAATTGCCACTGTATTTACCCACAGATTCTAACTCCTGGAATAACAGATTTACTGGGTGAAGAATGCAGTGCAATACTGCCTCCACAGCTGCACCTTCCACAAGACTTTTACCTCTCCTTCATGTGCTTCACACCTGATGAAAACTTCCTCTTTTGTTTGCAGGTTCATCTCATGAATCCTATCTGTCTGAGATATGAAAGAATTGATTGGCAGATGCCAATTGTCATTATCCACACAAGAACTGGGAAAGTAGTTCCTTTCTCATGGAGCAGTTAGGTGTTTTGCTTAGCTTGCACTTGCTTCTCATCTGAGTTTACTTCAGGACTGTCTTGTCTACCCACACAGATGACACAACCTCACTGCATTGCTTCCTTTCCAAAGAGATCAAAATGTTTCCCAAAGTACTGCAAAACTGTGGAGGGATATTCTTTTTAAAATGCTTTTTAGAAAAATACTCTGTGAAGGCCATATTTTTCTTCTGTATGTGTTTTCTGGTCTTGTGTTTGAATACAAGAAAGAAACTCCCAGGAAATAAATAGAGTGGAATTTCTATTGTCTATTCTGTAAGATCACTGTGGACTGGGTGGCTCACTTAAAAAATAAAGCACCAAAAGGAAAAAAAAAAAAACCTTTTTCAACACTTTATGCGTAGGGTATGAAGAATTATAGCCTGTATCATAAATATCTTCTTTGCAGCTGGGAATGTGGAAGAAGGCTTAACGGCTGGAAGAATGAAGTTTATTGTATTGTAAGAAACATGCAAGAAAATCAGATTTTTACAGGAAGATCAGAATACTCACTGTTAGAGCTCTGTGATCACTGTTGAGCTTGTTGGCAGAGCTGAAAAATAAAGTTCTGGACTTGAAAATAAGACATCTTGGTTTTCCTTATGAAAAGAGTTGGGGTTTTTTTAGTGAAATTAATGATCATTTCATAATATTTTTATATAAATCAAGCACTAAAACTCAATCATAGCACTCAGCTTAAATGATACTAGGTTCAAATAGACCTCCTTTTCAATCCTGTCTGAGAATTAATTATGTTGTAGATAGCAATTGAGATAACTTATCTACACTGTCATACATCAAAAAATCTGCCACAGGCAGATAGTAGTGCTACTAAATGTCTACTAATAAAAATAATAAAAGTATATATTACTCAAAGAGTTAGCTTGCTGGGCAGAAGATGGAAAAAAAAACCTTTCTATGCCAAAGGGGGGAAAATCGTAAGCAATGCTTTTCAAATCTTGGCTAGTAATTACCACTTATTTCAAGACAAATTGCTGGCAGGTTAAAGAAAAGAGGTCTTGATCCTTTACTTAATGGAATTGTTATTGTGAATTTGACTGAGATGGTTACTACTGTTTCTTCTAAATCAGAATCCAGAAATTTAGGACACGACTTCTGACCTACCTGGCCTCATTTTAGTATTCAATTTAGCAGGTCAAACATAGCAGTAACAACTGTAAAAAAAGTATTTTGGTCTGGCATCAGATTTTTTCTCTTGTCTTATTTCCTCATTCACAACACTTATGCTTTTAAATTCTTGGTAATAGAGGTAGTGCAGCAAACATGCTTGGAATATGAGAGAAATCCACAGCAACAGAAAAATGCATAACTTACAAAAGATGAGTGGTCTTGGGTGGGCTTCTTCAGCTTTCTCAAAGGCAGAAAGTTGCTGCCAAGTAACAAACTGAGAAGCCTCCCTAAATAAAGCCTTTGTTTATTCTGTGCCTCAAAGTAACTGGACTCATCTCCCCTGTAGCTTAGGCTAAGCTTCCTCCCTTTTTTCATCAGAAGCACCAGGACCAACCTGGGACCAGCAGGCCTGTAGGGAATAAGGGCTGAACATGGGGTCAGGGGGGCAGGAGGGAAAAGCCTTCTCCAGTGTCTTGGCAGGGATCAGCATGTGATTCAGAGATGAAGACAAAGCACAACCACACCATGTGTTCCCATCTTTTACTTTTGACACCTCTCACACCACTTTCAACATGACCCAGAAAATAGCACTTCTGTGGCAGGGGGAAAAATATTTATATATCAATTCTTATAAGTTTTTGAGAATAAACTTCAAAAAACTAAATCTTGCTTTTTGTGACATACTGATTCCAGAATACAATCTCTCAGTAAAAATGTCTTTTAATGAATATGAAGTAAGACTTAAACCTGAATATACAACAGATGTTCCACTATATATACACATATATATGTGTCCGTATATATATATATATGTTTAGAGCATGCTGTCTCCCATTCTCTCTATGCACACTTTACAAAGACTATTATATAATTTAAATAACTTAACAGTGGGCAATTCTGTTGAATTGCCAATTGCCAATATGAGCAAGTTGCCAATATGAGCAAGTAACAGGTTCCAGCCCAGGAACCCTGTGCTAACACTATGTTTCATTTTTCAGTGGGCAATGTCATTACTTTAATACCCTTGAGTGATTAGGGTACTTTAGAAGGTTACTGCAAGAATGCTAACTATGTTCCAGGCAGAAGCTGAGGAGCATGGCCTGTCATGGCACTATAATTTCAAACGGATTATACCAACATAAATTGAGAGTCATCAAGCTGTGACTGTAGACTTATATACATTGCTACAAACGTAGAACAGGTTCAATCTGTAGAGGTAAACACATCTGTTAAATAAAAGACATGACATTCCAGTTCTCTGAAAAAATATAAAATGAAGGAAAAACACAAATATGCATAGGAAAACTTACTGATTAACTGTGATCTCTCTAGTATCCACATAAATCTATCCACATTTTCTAATGAATATGGCATATTTACCTTTCACACAGGAATGAGGCAAGACATAATTTTAATAGTGTTTGCAAAGTGCCATATATGTGCAAATGATTGATAAACCAGTGAATGGCAAAGAGCCAAAGAATATTTAAACTGAGAAGTGCTTAATCCAAGGCCCTTTAGAGAAAGAATTTCTCTTGTAGCTTCTTCATAGCTCATAAATCAGGAATTGGAGGCTTTTTACATATTCTATATACTGAGAAAATGAAATAATTTATCAGCAAATAGTTGATCCATTTTTCTATCTCATGATGTATAAAAATAAAATAGACATATGATATGCAACTATTACAGAGCAAATTCACAGGATTTTTCTCTCTCATAACTAAATAATGATCTGTTTCTCTTGACTGGGTTTTGTGGGCTCATACTATATAATGTCATTCAATATTATTACAGTAGTTTTCTCACCTCTAGAGTGCCTAAAAAAATTCTGATTAATAAAAGATATTTGTCCAGCATTATGTACATCAAGAGGGTATTTCTTAAAAGAAGATAACACAGAAAAATTGGTACTGACAGAAATAAATGACTCTAAATTACCCTACTTTGTCCAAAACCATGTTTAGATTCAAGGATTTTAAAAATTGTTTAATGTACCTTGTAGTCACAGCAGCAAATTCTATCAAAGGATTTGTTTTCAATAAGCTCTGTGTAAACTTTGTCAGCCACACAAATATCACACTGGTTTTCAGGAAGCTGCAGTTTCAGTGCAAGCTTGTAAATTGTAAGGATGGGGGAGGCCAAGGAGGAGGAATAGGGAAGAGAGGCTAAGATATGCTTGACATGGTGGAAAATACATATCAATAAGCCCACATTTCCATCCATCATGATGGAAATACACTTTTTTGCTGTCTGTCTTTATGCTAATTCTTTGCTGCCATCATTGAAAAGACAATTTTTTAACCAGTAGTTAAACCAAGACTACTGTTCAGGATTTTGATGGGAGACAAAAATGCCACGAGAACACTCACCTAGAATGCAGAAGAATCAAAGACTAATTTACTTCCTAACTGGCTTCTCAGAAAAATTGAAGCAGGAGATTTCTTTTGCCAGCTCTGACTAATACTGGAGTATGGTGACATCTCTCCTCCTAGGAGAACCTAATGGCCAGTCAGTTCTCAAATAAGATGAGACAGCACCAACCTAGTATTTTAGGAGGGTGATTTTACAGTCTGGTTCTCACAGCTCAGGGATATTGGAAATCCAGGTTCAATTTCCCATTCCACCAGCTTTAAAAGATCTAAGATTTCTCCAGTGTGTGACAAAACCTAGCCCAGAAATCTTTATATGATTTGCCAAAACTGAATTCTTGTTTCCTGACCAGCTTTAAATACCACACACAGTAGCATCTGATGTTGCATTTAATTTAACACCTCACTAGGAAAACTGTCTTGTGTCTTACACATAGTTCTACAGTGATAGTTTAATATCTAATCACCTGCTTATGACAGTCACTATGAAAAAACCCCCAAAGCCAAGGAAAATTAAAAGCTTTTTTGCTCTTGGTCTGAGATTCAGATTTTACATAAAAGATGAAAGTCACAACAAAATATCAATTATTTTTAATAACAACAACAATAATCTCCTATTATTAATTACTATCATCAGCCACTACTACTGATTTGGAGACAGTAAGAAGAAAAGAGTAAACCATAAATCGTAGTGCTTTAGGGAACTGGCTAATTCAACATAAAATAAGAGTGTGAAACTGTTGAAGACATAAGCGATGTCTTCAAATGAAAAGTCGTTAAAAGAGATAACACTATCAAAGTTTTTTGAAGATTAGAAAAATCTGGAGATTACAAGGGTTAGGTTGCTTCTTTGCCAGGATCATTTTATTCAGGCTGTATACGTAAAAGGAGCCTGTAAAAATAATAAAAGAAGGAAAGAAGTTTCTACAAAGCTCCTAGTATATGGAGCCTTAGTCTCCATGATCAAATGATCAAATATCTGTAGGAAGTTAATCAAACTTTTCCATGGCCTTCAAGCTGTCAATTTAGTACAGGCATTCAGCCTGTTCAAACAGAAATTTTGGCATAGGTTAAGCCTATCAGTACTGATTGTCAATCACATCACCAATTTCTTTCAGTTAAACACATTGCAGGGACTTTAAATACACTCATGTTATCCCAAGGGTTATTTTAAACTGGCATGTAAAATAGGACCTTTAGTATTATAGATATGAGTGCCAGCAATGTTTCCTTTTGTTGTGGGTTTAGGAAAGGGCAAGAGCACAGTAGCCTACAGCCACCAAGGCCTTTCTGAAGTGTGCAGTGAAAAAATGCCACTACACACAAACTAGTGGTTACCTTCACCAGAGAACAGAAACAATTTTAGTAGTAGACAGGGTTGGGTTTTTCCTCCCGCTCCCAAATTCTGTGCTTGCTGGGAATGTCTCTGTGTGAAGTATTATTCATCAAAGTACTCAGCGTGCAGAATGGCTCGGAAGTGATTGCACAACATAAGACTATATTTCCAAAGTGGGAACAGGCACTTCTCATATAAATCACAGTTGCAGCAGTGATAGGAAAAATATACAGAAGCATAAACTGTGTTGTTAAAGGTTTTAGTAAATCATCAGAGCCTTGAGATTTTTACTCTGTGCAGTTACTTACTGCTGGCTCTCCTGTTATCAGATAGAAAGCACAGGGCAAAACTGGATGTTGTGGGCAGGTTCTATCTGGTCCAATTACATGCATTTTAGTGCTTTTAAGGGAATGTTTTGACTCCAAAGTATCTGGCAACATCGGTGTGATTCTCTAGGTGGATCACTCGAAATTCAGTGGCTTCCTTGTGAACTTCAGCAATAGAAATTATAATTGTGGGAAAGTAATTTAAAATTCAGTTCTAAAATTATTTAACAGCACAAATCTATAACTACACTTCAAACTACATTGCACTGTAATAAAAATAAGGAAACGTCATTCCTCAACAACAATCCCAGTCTTACTCTAAGAAACACAGTTAGATCAAATAAGAACATGAGAAATATGTTTCCCAATTTATGTGCCCATGCATACACACACACAAAACCCAACAACGATAAAAAAACCCCAACCTAGCAACAACAACAATAAAAACCAATAAAACAAAGCCAAAACCAAAACATCAAAAAGAAAACCCAAACCACAACAAAGATCTGAAAAAAACACAGCATAGTGCAGAACAGAGCTCACAGAATATGCAAGTTCTTCTGAGCAACAAATATTTTGAGAATTATAAATTTAAGTAATTTGTATGATTGGTGAAAAGTTGTTTGTTTTTTTGGGTTTTTTTGTTTTTTTTTTTTTTTTTTTGTTTTTGTTTTGTTTTGGTTTGGTTTTTTTTTTTTTTTTGGATCCTGGTTTTATTTGCATATCAGACATTACAACAAAAGTTGAACTGTTGTGCACTAAAATTCCTACCTCCTAGAATATAAGCAGTAAAAGTCAGTTTTCATTGCTTTGGAAATTCTAAGAGTTCTGGATGAGACTTGAGAATTGCTTATATCTTTTCATGCAGTCTGGTTGGGCTTACAGGATACTTCCTACAGCTCTGAAAGTTGTAATGGACCCATTTTGTCATCAGAGAGAGCATAGGTCAAAAACATATCACTGTGCATCACTCACTAGCTAGATGCCTCTTCCCATCCAGCAAGTGAGCCTGACATCCTAGAAAGATGTATACAAAGGTCTAAATTCTTCAACTTTATATACAGTATGTACAAATCTATGAAGTGTTCTATACTGCTGGAGTTCACCAATGTCACTATGGGTTGGAGCTTTCATATAAACTCTGTTACACATCGAGACAGAACTGTTTTCCATATAATCTTCAGGGAGTCCTGCAGGAAAATGGAAACAAAGGATCTGGAGATTCATTTCAGTGCCAGCTAGCAGGAATCTTAAAGATTATTCTATGTTACACATTCTATGTTATATTGCATTGCACAGCTGATTTCAAAGCTAAAAATGTGCTCATGAGTAATGTCTTGCAAGGCAGTTTTCTTTATAAAATGTAGAAATGCATTCCAAATGCTTTTATCAATAGAACAAAAAGTATGCAATGTCTATATTGAAATGGGGGAAATCTAACTACTAAAACCAGTTTTGATTAGGCTATTTGACAAGTTCATCTTCAATGTTCAGTAGCTGTGTGACTGTGGTAAGACATCAAACAGCAAGGGAGTGAGTGCGCTGATGTTTTTAAACATGACACTACTATCTGGTCACAACCTTAGGGAAAAGTACTCCAGATTTTATTTAGGCTAATAAGCAGATTTTTATTCCCAAGTAAGGATAGAATTTAATAGAAAATAATTCCTAATACTGGGTAAAAAAAACCTTTCCTAAAAAAACATAAAAAAGGGTTAAAATTCTCAAAGAACTAACCAAAAGGACTACAGAGACCTCAGTTCCTACTTTTCTAGTAAATAGTGAACTGTTTTCTTCCTAATAAACACTACCACAGTTTCTTTCACACATGCTGGCCTATGGATTGCTCTCCACGAGGCTTTAATCACAGGTCACAGCATTTGCAGATACATCCAGCTATGCATAAAACAACACAGAATGAAACAAAACTGTGGAAAATAAAAAGCCCACCTTCATGGCCTGTTCTAGTTGCAAGTGATTATTTGAATCCCTATGGCATTTTTGACCTGCAGATCTGTGACATTTACAAACTTACTAAGAATCTTTCTTTATCTTTGTCTCCACTATATCACCATCCTCAATTTGCTTTGAATCTCCCTCAAACTATTTCCTAAACATATTCCTCGGGTTTGTGTTTTACAGCTCCCTCTTCCCAGTGTGCTGCTGCCTGCCTGCATTGACTCAGGGCCATTACATTTTGTCCCTCTTGCAACCACAGATGGACCTCCTGGACTCTATCCTCGAACTCAAAGGCAAAACAAGAAAAACATACCTTTCATGTTCTGTCTTTTTATATGTAAAATAGTATATTCCTTTCTTGATGAGGAATTAGGACTCAGTCTCAAGTCTATGTGTATATTTGTGAAGTCAGGTAGGTCTAGATCACCTTCAAGGTTTAGTGATAATTTTGAATTATAGATGCATTTCTATGTTATGTGCCTCCTGTCAGTTTTGCAACGATATAGTTGCCTCAGAGAAGAGAAATGATGCCTAGCACACAAAGCATATATTATTTTTTACAAGAAAACCATATAATCACTTTGCTTTTCTTCTTTTTCCTATTCCACACAAACTTAAAACTCCCTTGTATTTCTGGCTCATATTTCAGAACAAAGTTAGATAATGAAGATTTTCTTCAGTGTGCCATCAATCTCAGTGCCACCAGCACTGTTATGCAGGGCTGTTTGAAAGAGTTTTATGAGGTGAGGGGAGGAATAAATATGCTTTTTCTAAAAACTGCATATAGAACTATCCTTCTCCTATAGAATCTCACCTATTCTGATGAGCTGGATAAATTGAATGACTCCTATAAATAGATAGCTTGCCAAAAACTGTGCTTCTATTATTAGATATTAAATAGATGACAACTAATCAGCATTCACTTTTCTAATTGCACTGCATCTGGATTCTTCTAAGTCCTCTGTAATTGTGTCTTTTAGGAGAGGAAAAATGGGAAAGGAAAGCTCTGCCAGTTTTATTTGCACATCTTTGCCAAAATTATGATTTAATAGCAATAAAATTTCCCACAGCAATGCAATTTTTCCCTGTTTTTATCCCAAAGTCATATCAAGTGAACCTGAATCAATGATAAATGTCTACATTAAAACCATCATTGCTAATAGTATTCTATATCATTCGTCTTTTGTTCAATGTGACCAAATTACAATCAGCACATGAATATAGCTACTTGTGATTAATGATGGTTTTACTTAGTAACTGACAGTGAAGCTTCTGGGAGGAAAATGGCAATATATTTCAAAATTCTAAGCTATAAATTTTGGAAAAAAATAGCTCTATTTTCAAAGCTGTTAACATGTCTGCTGCTGCTTTTACCACTGTCAGACTGAAGTGCTTAAAATTGCTTAAATTTTGAAGGGATTATTCCTCTCTTCTCAGGATGGAAGTTTTGGCTTAGGAGGTCTTAAATCCTTACAGACTATACACAATATTTCAGAAGAACTAGAGAGTATGCAGGGAAGAGTGTTGCAATTACTCAGGAAAAAAAATTAATGACCTGGAATAAAGTCTCTCTGAGAGCATGGTAAATTAAAAAATTATAGATAACCTTTATGAATGAATGAATTAAAGAGTAGACTTTGTGAAACACTGGAAGAAAACTGTAAAAGCTTTCACTTGGGGGAAGCTGATCTTGATAAGGTCAGAAGTGGATAAATCCATTTTTACCATCTGATGGCCACTCAGGAGTTTTAGGCTGGTATTTCTTAGTCTGGCACAGATGTTCACATCAAAACAAGCACTCCTGATAATCTCAAGAGTCTGATCAAACAGAAAGACTTCCCAGGCCTCTTTCCCACAATTATTCTGATACTGAACAGCTGGGCAATGTATGAAATACCTGTGTTGCCATTGCCAAATTTATTATAAACCCGAGAAACCTCTGTCTTTGGAATTATCAGTCTGTAAATTGTGTCAGCACTATGACTATTTCAAACGGAGAATCAAGTAAAAATAAAAGAAGGTATGTGTTTTAAGTGGGACTAGCTACAGTATTTGTCAAAGAACCATGGTTGCTCTCCTCAACAATGGTTGAAGAAGGCAGTAAAAAACACCTCTACCTTTCTTGGAACAAAGTGCTTCTGACTCAGAACAACTTTATAAAAACCATGTTTTGAAGGCAAAACCCTGGATATACGTCTTTATCAAAACTTCAATATTGTATCATAAACCTCCCTATGCAAGAAAAATAAAACAAACCTGTATCTTTTTTTAAAAACATCTTATTAAGAGACAAATTTTAGAATATATGCAGAGCAAGGGGAACTGCCTCTATTAGCTGTTCCTGTGATCCTTTCCTCAAATAATTTTTCTGTCTTCATTTTCTGATAAGTTAATTTGGGATAATTACATTTACCTAGATTCATGTAACTGCATTAACCATCTTATGTTCACAAAATCAATATGCATCCTAAATGTGTGACTTCTTAGTGTGTTTTCTTTTCCTATGGAGCAGTTATCTAAATATATATAAATGTCTATTCACTCTCTCTCTTCCTGTCTCTCTCACTCTCTATTCTCCACATTTTGAAGTAAAGCAACTGGGAAGCATAAATATTTTTCCATTTTTGAGCAAGAGAAGGAAATGTCATTATCCTCTGGAATTTCACAGCATTTGGCCTTTCTGAGTTCTTCTTGAGACCCAATACAAAAAATGAATCAATGAACTAAAGTATCACTTTCAATTTGTGGCACTTTTCTTCCCTCTGAATTACATTATATCATTGATGTCAGGTTTTACATGAATGCTATGAGTAATGCCTAACTACAAAAACATAGTTTCTAAAGCAAATTAATTAGCAGATCTTTTAAAATTAATTTCTACTGTGACTAGAAATGACATCTCGGAGACTGTTGAAGGCTACATGTAGAAATTTTGGTTCTCTTTTCCTTTATTTTTTAACTAGTAAGTAAGTAGTTGTGGGGTGTTGTTTGTTTGTTTGTTTGGTTGGTTTTAAATGGCAAAGATCTGTGCATCAATTCATCATAATTTCATGTGTAGATGACCACTGTTATTCTTCCCCCACTAAGGTTCATTATTAGATATGCACCAGAGAAGGTGGGTTGTCTGTGTTTAATACACTTGAGTCACTACTAATGCTGATGCAGTTCACCACATAGCTTATTTTTTAAAATCTCAGAGTTTAAAATTGCAGAAGGGCTATGTCATTCAAACTGGCAATACATTTGTTGTAAAATGAGCAGATTTGATCTTCAGAGTATTGAAATACTTGTATTACAAAACCTTCCAGAGTAAAAATACTTTCATTGACTCTGCTTCCTTTAAAAATTAAAGGCGTCTTTACTCTGCTCTTAGTTCCAAAACTGTCACAAGGTAACACAGCTGTGAAGACACTGTTAAATATATATGCAATATTTTGTAGCAGAACTACTTACATAAGGTTCATTTTATTTTTAGCTCATAAATTCATTTATTCTTTCTGTAATTTTGATGAGATAAAAATCAACAATGTAAGCCAGTGAATTAAAAATAAAGATGCTGCCTGAAACTCTTTAGTACGGCAATAACAAATACTTTGTGACATTCAGACCTTGCTGCAAATCCATAGAAAGTGACCTTTGCAATGATTTACAGTAATGTAAATCTGCAAATTAAATAAGGGAAGTTTACATCTAATTACTTATTCAGAATGTCCCACTAAAACTGCTGCATGCCATAGAATAATATTACACATAAAAGCACACTCTTTCTTCCTTCTGATGCTGCTATATTCATTGGTTTTGTCTCACCTTTGGTATAAATGACTTAGCAAAGCACCTTAAGAGTCAAAGCTTTTTCTCTAGAATTAGTTAGAGTAAACTCCATAAAATTTAGCACATCACAAAAACCACCAACTGCAATACAATACCTTCAGACATTTCTGTGCTCTTCATTTCTGTGATCATTTTTCTTCTCCCAATTAAACTATTGGAATCTTAATTATGCATTTTG
Source organism: Sylvia atricapilla (assembly GCF_009819655.1). NCBI lineage: Eukaryota > Metazoa > Chordata > Aves > Passeriformes > Sylviidae > Sylvia > Sylvia atricapilla. Next base: position 62,773,906 of record NC_089142.1, read on the forward strand.
ACAAGATCGGAGTCACATTTGAAAATCACTTCTGGTTAACACTCTGCAGCATCAGTTACACAGCCCATCACAATACAGTGTGCTACCATTTGGTAAGCTTTGGCTTTCAGGTTAGCTTTAAAGCCGAGAAGTTATCATTGCATAGAGGAGAACAAATTATATCACTGATGTTTTGTGGGGAGAGAAAAAGCACAACAAATACAAGTCAGCATTTTTTTTTTTTTGGTAAGGAAAAGAAAAGCAATATAAATGGTTGGTTTCGCCATTGCCTTAATAGTTTGGTTGTGGTGAAGATTGAAAAACATCATAAGACACCAGTGACTATGAAGTGTTCGGGAAGTTTTTTTCTAAAATGCCAGCTTCTCTGTGACTTCTTTTATTTGTTTTTCTTACCAAAACTGATGCAGAAAATTACTTTCACTCCTGCATCTGGAGTTGCTCTGCCATTAAAGATTAAACATTAGAGATCGTGAATTGAAATCAATGTCATCAAATTGCTGTCTCTTTACTATGCTGTTTTTGTGGTTATAACTCTTACTGTCATCAGATCTGTTATCTGCTGGCAGCCAGAGCTTTCATACTTTCTCCTTAAAAAAATGACTTCTAAACACCCTTTACTTATAACTGTAGTTTGCATATCAAAATTTTGCTGTGAGGGAGTTGTTCATCTAACCTGGCATCTTACGCTCTATCAGCCTTTCAGCCTCAACTTCCTCAATATCAGCCCTGAGGCCAGTGGTTTACTGTTTCAGCTGAGAAAAGATATATTTTCCTGGCTAACTATCAACACCTTGCACAGAGTCAATAAACTACAAATTGGTGCCATGAGTATGAAGGGAAAAAAAAAGAAAGACAGAAGATTTCAAATTACTACTCCTCACTCATGGGAGAAGAGGCACAAAATACCTGTCTCTGAAGAGCCAGTCTTGTAAAGCATTAAAGAAATTTAACTTCAAGCATGTAGATATTCCCACTGATGCCAATGGAGGTCATTTAAGCCAGCAGTCTCCTCAAATGGCAGATAAATGAGGACACCAGTTTGGGGAAAGTGAAAAAATGCCATCTATTTAAGCACTGAACATCTGAGGCCCTACTTAATAAAAATGAGTCACAGAGCAACTTAATTTTGGATACTTTTGGGGTCTTTTAGCGTGTCAAGAATATCCCTGTTTTCATCCCTAAACAACTTGTAATTTCTTTACATATCCCATAAGAATGCTCCTATTTTGTTCCAATAATGTTAATACTAATCTTCATCATCATCATCAACATCTTGACATTTTATGGCTGTATGCTTTCATTAGGGTAAAAGATTTAATTCCAGATGAAAATTTTGGCCTAGGGCACCTCACTTATCTGATACGGATTTTCTGCTGACTCCATTAAGCTTCCTTTCCTGCTCTAGCTTCCTGTAATCCCAGAAAGCTGCCCATGGCACTGAAAGTTTACAGTTTGGATTGTGTATAGATTTGTACTTGTTAATATTTTATTCATTGGTGTGAAATGCTTAGGGCAAAAGAATTTGCCTTCTCTTAAAACTTTTGTGTGTAACCTGCTGTGGAGGGTAACATTTCAGAGCAAAATGTGGCAGGCAGCAAGGTGTCTCCAAAAGGTTACAAAAGGCTCCAGAAACTTGAAGAGGCATTCTACCTTGCATCGGGAGCCTCCTGTACTCTGGCATAGCATTATGTCACATGAGAAGCTTTCAACATCTTTGTTTTTCCTGGGAATTATAGGGAATAAGAGCAGAGGTTGATCCCCAGAAGTTATTCTTAACTTATGAAGTTAGAGCTTTTTACTTTAATTACAGAAGTTTGAGTGCCTTGGAGAATTTGGCCTGCCAGGGGTGCCTCTGGGGGAGCACTTCCTGCAGAGGAGGTAGATGATACCAATCAGAGTCTCTTTTGCCCCTGCCAATGTCCCTCCTAAAGGAGTATTATTGCATAAACTACAAACTATAAGGAAATTTAAAAAAAATGCTAAGGAAATGCTAAATTTTCCATGGTTGTGCTATTTGAATGTCATCTTGGAGAGGAAGAGATATTAAAATGTACTAAAAAGAGCACAAAATATTGGTATATAAAAAAGACTGAATAACCTGAAAATACTAGAAGACACATGTAAAAAAATGAAGAAACTGTTCCAAAGCCATACTCTCAAAGCCATGTTCTCTTGCTGCATTTATTACATTTACACCTTGTCTTTACACAAGTGCCAATATTTGCATGGAAAATGTCATCTCTTTGTCATATATCTTTGCTAAATGAATATAAAATCCAAGCAATCCTGAAACTTCAATGTAGATTTTTACTCATGGGTAACTGAAGTCAGAATTAAAACCTAATGGTTCATTAAAAGTGAAACCATTAATCAAACCCAATGAAATTAATAACTCCAACTGTCCAGTTAGCACTATAACTTCCCAATTAATTTCCAAGTCACCAGGTAATATATTTAATGTCTCAGACAGAAATGTGTAAAAGGAAAAGCAACATGATTATTACAGTACTTTCTAAATGTCTTAAGTTTTTGTTCCATACTTTTTTTTGTTTTATCCTCCCTCTTTTTTTAGTTTTAGCTTATTTCTAAGTTAACCTGAACACACACAAATCTTTACTTACATGGGTCTGGGACACTTTGGCTTTAGAAAGATGTTGAAACCAAAAAAATAAAATAAAATAAAATTTAAAAAAAAAAAAAATACTCTGACTTTCCTTTGGTAGCAGCACTTGAGTTTGGGTTTGCAACTTATTCTGCTCAAATTATTTATATGTATAAGTGAATGGGTTTTGCAGAAATCCTGTCAGGGTGTACCAAATTTTTCCATGGGCTAGTATTTACATGGAGAGCGAAATCTCTCATATGGGGTGGCCAGGCATTGTTGGAACGTCTCCAGAGAAATTAGGAGCTGCAGCCCTGCTGGTCCATGGTCCTGCATGATCACTGCAATGCATACAGAATCCATTTCTATTTATGATCTTTAATAATGCACAAGCTATCTTCTGGTTGTCTGAACTATATAGAAAAGATTGTCCTATGTGACCATGACTACATCTGTAGTATCAGTTTAGACTAAATCAAATTATCAACATGCAGTAATCAATTCTATGGTAAGGACTACAAGGAAGTACCTGTCATAGCCAGCTCACTCACCCTGGAAGTTAACCAATGCATGTTAAGGAAAAAGGCTGTTCCTATCTGTTGGTTTGTGGGTATCAGGAGCTGCCTGAAGCTCTCTCCAGGACTGTCTGAGTTCCTATAATAGTCAAATGCCTTACTGTGAAATTGGCTGCCATAAGTAGTCCTTGCCTTGTTGCACCTCAGTCCTCTGTCTCCACCTGCAAAGTTGTAACTTGTGCTCCTCTGAAGTAATAGGGAATTGCTAAGTGTCATGGGTATGCACTTGCACACAAAAAACTCAGATGCTCCTCCACATTACAGCTATAACAAGACTAATTTTAATTTCATCCTCACAACACCATTATAACTTACATTCCCTGGATCCTAGTGTCACAGGTCAAATACTGCAAACTACCTTTGCAGCATCACCAAATTAAAAAATTAGTAGGATCTGCGGTCACTACAGGAATGCTTCACACAAATATTCAAGAAACTAGTGTCTTGCTTTCAAAAGGTTTCGGAGAAGATAGTTTACAAATAGCTGGGAGGAATGCAGAAGCCTTTACCCAGAAAATATCTGCATAAAAATCTAGTAGGCCTAACCACATATGGGCTGTCAGATATGACAATAAGAAATATGGAATTGTGAGAAAAGCAGTGACAAAATAAGTAAATACTCAAAATTCTAAAGAGTTCACAGTAATTTATTTACTGGAATAAAAAGCTATTTGCTTAATAGAAGAAGTAAATGAATATCTAACCATACTCAGTATAATTAACAAATGGAAAATGAGATTTCAACTGTTTATACACTGGAATGTAAGTAGCTAATTCTGCATGTGTCATGGGAAGATTTTCTCATTCAGACCAGTTGAGGAAGCAAAGAATCAAGTTTAAAATTTCCTGTCAGCTGTGGGTCCATCTTTAACAGAAGTGCTCCCTCTGTTAGCCCCTTCCTCGTCTCAGGAGCAATTGACCAACCTACACAGCTACTGCTCTCAGCTCAGTTCTCAGCTCTCTCCTTCTCTTAATTATTCGTCACCAACCAAGCTAAAAATGGCAACGTTCTTTTCACAAGTTCTCATTTTTCAGTTCTCATTCCTAGGCAGATTCCATCTAATCGGATCAATTTAAGGATATTAATTCCAACTATGTTTTCTTGAATCTACTCCAATGTCTGTCACTTTGCTTCCCACTGATTAACCCCTAGCTAGTTTGTGTTGCACCACACCCAGGCTCTGCCCACTAACAATCTTGCAAGATTATACAGTGCTACTACACCTCCTCAGCCTTCTAAGTGTATTTTCTGAATTATTTCTTTTTTTCCTATAAGATTAGCTGAAGAATATATATTCTTATAAAGGTATGTTTTGCCTTTAAAAAGTGTTTCAGCTACTGGCTCATCATTTCTACTCAGCACCAGAGTATAATGAGTTTCTCTGGTGGTACCATCTTAGGATGTTTATTTACAGCAGAGTAAGGGACAGGGAGAGAGAAGAAAATAAATATTCGCCCAATTGAACTAGCTAAGCTTGTCTTCTACATAGACTGAAGTTCAGTAGCATTATTTAGGCTAAGTGAAACCTCCTTCTTCTTGGTTTAAAATAGTGCCAGACACTGAAAAGAAAACTTGCAGTCTCTCAAATGCACTACTACTGATACTGCTGTTATGGCAGATTAAATAATATTTTCCTCTTTCTACTCTCATGGTTTCTTACATACGCATACATAAAAATACATATGTCATGACCTAAAAAACCCAGCCAAGTGTTAAAGTGGATCTTGAAAATATAAAAATAACCCACACCTTATGTAATCTGTCCTTTTTTTGAGCAAAGATCACTAAGAGTATGTTCAAATATTTGCCTGACCTTGTCTAGTTGAAAAGATAAAGAAATACTGAAAAGTCTCTGCAACAGTGGTACATAGTTAATGTATGTTAATTTTTTGATCATTCACAGACAGATAATGAACAGATAGTAATAAGATAACCTTGCCAGATTACTTTAGTCCCCTCTGCATGTCAATGTTCTCTTTTTATCACACATTTCTACATCCACCACTGCATAGTTTGCATTATCAGTCTCTGACTGTTGACTTAACAATGACAAATAAAAAGTTAGTGTTATTTCATACATCCATCAGGGAAATTCCCTGAATTCTTAATGTTCAATATCTAGAATATCCACTCTTCAAGAAATCTACTTATCTCACAAGGAGAACACAAACTGTCAATATGGAAGAACAATTTTCCTTATGACGTTAAAATCATTCTAATCTGCTTTGCCTTTAGCATCACTTCAAATGATCTAATCTATCTGCTTTAACTTTTCTATGAAAACAAAAACTAAAATGCTCTTATAACAAACCCACAGATTTTTAATTTTTTAAATAAAGATAAGTTGATATATAGAGACAGCCACTCTCAATCACAAGATTCCTGGCAATCTTAGTCTTTATTTTTCTGGATCTGTTCAAGACTGAAACCTACCTTTCTCTCACTACGGATCTAAAGATCACTTGAGCCAAGATTTAAGTCTTTATCTTTTGACTGATTTACATACCCAAAGAGGAAACTGGAAAAGTCTCAGCCACCATGTAGATAAAATTTGTCACCTTGCTGCTTTTGATGCATATTTTATGTTCATTTTGACAAGGTAGAGTCTGGCAGCTGCGAATGAAGAGCTAGCATAAAAGAGATATAGAGAATTGAGACTCATTCCAACAGGACTCAGAAATTAAACTACTACATAACAACTACTTATTATTATAACTAATAGAAGCAAAACAAAACAAAGTTAATTGAACATTTTCCTTTTGTGGCAAAGTTTTAGAGAATTTGAAATTTTCTCCTAGAAACCAAAGATGTCCAAAATAAGAGTGGCCAAATTCTTGAAGTATTACACAATATCATATAACCTGTGGAACATCTACAGAGATAATAAAACTGCTCGTTGGGAAAATACAGTATACATATTTTTGCCTTCCAGGTGATAAGTATCAAAAGTGCTGCCAATGTGATGCTAAGGTTATATTGTATGGTTCTTCCTTGACATTAATCCCATCTTGTCAAAAAACTTGTCACAAACCTCTACACCTACAATTAGATTTTATATTCTTAGCACCATTCAAATGTTTTAGCAGCTTTAACATGCTTCTATGTCTAACTTCCTTGCATTATATTCATCCCAGGATAATTTTCAACCTTCCATGATTTTATCCTTAGAAGCCTACCATTTCCGTCTTTATTTTTTTTTTTCCCTCCTGCCCTTGTGTTTGTTTTGTTTTGCTTTTTAATTCAGAAACTGGCCTGGTCTCTCAGCATCTCAACATTAACGGCAGGATGACAATTCCCAGCTAAACCATATTTCTCACAGCATTTTCTACATCATGAAACTCTACAGAGCCTATTCCATGCTGTATGTATTACGACAGCAGTTTCCTGAATTACACCCATAAGGCGATGTTCAGGTTTGACTCATTACTGTTGGTTTTGGTGTTGATATTTTTGTTTTCCTTTTTTAATTGCTAAATATATTGTGATGATCCAGCCAAAAAACCCCAAGAGATCTTTGCAATTCTGGTATCATTCATAGAATCACCTTTTATGTCGCATATGAAAACAAATAATTTTTAAAAGGAAAAAAAAAAATCTAACTTTTCCATGGAAATTGTGCATAAAAAATTAACTGGAAGCTTTTTTTTCTATGAAAATGATCAAACCTTTAGAAGTTGCACTTTTCTTACAAACTATTTCTATGAAAAATTTTGGAATAAAAATTTAAATCTCCTTTTCATTTCTGTTGTTGGTCTTCAACTTTATTTTCTATTTTCTATGCCTTCGGCTTCCCCTTATCACTATTTTCAGTACAGAGTATTCAGTTATTATTGTTTGGTTATTATTCACCTTTCACCTAACTCTTACCTCTTGCCTATTACAAAAATCCTCTTCATAAAAGACCTCCTGCCTGTGTTAGCATTTTTGCTGCCCATGAAGTGCCAGGTAGCACTTAAGAAAATCAAATTTTTGTGCTAGAACAAATTTTTTACCCCTGCAAAAATCATCCAAATAATCTTTATGAAAATAAATGCTTAAGAAATTAAAAGAAATTATTTCTAAACATTTCACTGTAAAAATTAATCTTCACAGAATCACAGAACAAGCTGATTTGAATGGGACCCATAAGGACCATCAGGTCCAGCTCCTGGCCCAGCGCAGGACCATCCCCGAGAGTCACACCATGAGCCCAGAAGTATTGTTCAAATGCCCTTTGGACTCTCTCAGGCTTGGTGCTGTGACCACTTTACCTGGGGAGTCTGTTCCAGTGTCCAACCACCCTCTGGGTGAAGAACCTTTTCCTAATATCCAGTCTAAACCTCCCCAGAGACAATTTCAGGCCATTCCCTCGGGTCCTGTCACTGGACTGTCACTCTGGGGCTGGTCAGCACATGGAAGACCAGTGCCTGTCCCTCCTGCTCCTCTCACAAGGAAATTTCAGATTGCAGTGAGGTCTCCCCTCAGTGTCCTTGATATATCACTGACCTTTATCTACTTGCACCTCTGAATGAGAACACCTTACTTGTTTGTGGCCTTTTTTTTTCAACTTGCTAATGTAAAGTTGTTTTTTATTAAAATATCTTTAGCACATCAGTTATGGAATTTTACAAAGAACCATCATGCCAAGATGCTTACTATGCCCTATGATTTATTAAATTTTGTGGAAATACTACCCTGCAAGTAAGTACAGGGATATTTCTCTCATATGATTCAGGAGGAATCATATGAGAGAATCAATTCAGGAGGAGGTCATCTACAGGAGGAAAATATGTTATCTGAAATGCTGAGTACATTAACACTGTTGCTATCACATTTCCTGTCTCCTCACATTGTCTTTATGTTTTATCCTTCAATAGTGGCTTATACCAGATATGTCCTTTACTCTCTGCAGCTGGATTTCCCATCTCTCACCAGTTTTCTCACCCTAACTATGACTTTCAATCTTCTTTTTTCTTCTTACTGTCCTCCTATATCTTCCAGGAGTTCCCTGACTTCTCCACTGTGCATTGCTCTCAATTTCTTTCTACTTTATACCTGTGCCTCCTCTTCTACATTTCTGTCTTCATACCTGTAACTCATCTGACTAGCAATCTGAAAAGTTGTCCAAATGAGCAGTGATGTCTTTCTATTTTTCTAATATTAAATATCCTTTCTTTCACTTTGTTTTATGGAAAGACTCTTCTCTTTCATCCTTTTCACATTTTTATGTCAGCCAAGGCAACTGTTCTGGTTTCATTCACCATACCTGAGATGTTTTCATTTTCTTTTCTAGGTGTCTTTGGAGAAAAGAACTTGTTAAAAACCCTCACAAATTTTGACATTTGTTTTAACTCCGTTCAGTTTAATACCTAGAATTGTTCTTAGGCATGTACTTTCAAAGGTGTTTAGATGCCTATCTATATAATTGCTGAATTTCAAGCTATCATATTTGTATATTAAGATGAAAATAATGTTTGAATGGAAATCTTGTATATAAATGGCATATTTTCAACAAAATTAGAACAAAAAAGACCTCTTCATATATTATGAATATTGCAAAGGTTAATATTTAGAATTCTGATTACAAAAAAAAGCCTTACAGAGTAAAAAAACAAACCCGTGTATACATTACTTAAATTAGAGATTGTTTTGAAATGTACGCAATATCTCCTTTACAGGAAAGAACTAGGTTGGCCAGTAATTTTTTTAAAAAAGAAGGTTGACAAACTTTCTTTCACAATGCCCTTAAACCATTCTGAATATTTTTTATGAGTTTGCCAGTACTTCATTTTCTTCACAGTTTTCTCAATAGAAAATTAGTTAGGGCGGTTACATAAACCTAAGGAGAATCTAGATTATGTTCCCTTTTCAATCTTCGTACCAACAGAAAAACAGAAAATATGTGTATAGCCTTTTGTCCAACTATTGCTGAATACCTACAGGTATTGTGAAATGTAAGTTCTCCTTCATGAAGATTTTCCACTTCCCATTAAATATCTAAATGTTCCCTTAGTCCTTGTTTAATGGATACTTGGTTGGCTGGTCATTTTTAAAAGTAAAACAGCAACAACAGTTAAAAATTAGGTCATTTTCATCAACAGAGTGCCTGATAATTTAATGGTCAAATTTTTATAGGAAGTATATATTGGGTTCAGGTGCAGTTGGTCTTGTCTTAGAGTGAGAAGATGGAAAAGATATCTCATCTTTCCATCTCTTTTTAATGACTCTTCATTTCCTCTCAAGCAAAGGTAACTTTAATGACCAAACCAAATCACTGGTAACTTTAGTGAATGAATCACTGGACTGTAATGAAATGGCTGAGGAAGCTGGGGCTGTTCAACCTGGAGAAGGTTGCATGGAGACCTCCTAGGATCACTCCTCTATCTGAAGGGTCCTACAGGGAAGCCAGAGAGGGACACTTCATCAGGAGCTGTGGTAGAGCAAGGAGTAAAGGGTACAAACTGAAAGCAGGGAAATGTAATGTGGAATTTAGGAAAAAATTCTTGACCGTGAGGGTGGTAAGATACCAAAACCAGTTACTCAGGGTGGCTCAGGAAGCCCCAGCCCTGACAGTGTTCAAGGCCATGTTAAGTATGGCCTTGAAAAGCCTGGTCAGGTGAGGTGTTCCCTGCCCATGGAAGTGGGTGTTGGGAGTAGATGGCCTTTAAAGTACATCCCAACCCCTTAGCTTTCTATAACTCTATGACTCTAAGAAATATAATGAATAATTTTTTAACATAATTTTTACTGCTTTTCTTATAATTTTCCAGAAGTAAATTTCTTATAGTTTTCCAGAAGGTGAATACTTGGATTTTATGTGAAAAGTTTCTTTATACAAGAAATAAATTCTTACCTGAAACCAGTTCACATCTTTAATTTTTTTTCATTTTCAGCATGAACTATCACTTACTAAAAAATTGTTATTTTTTATCTCCCTGTCCCTAAATATAGTAGAGGAAGATTAAAAAAATATATATAACAAGTAGAAGCTAAAGCCTGACACGGCTAAATGTGCCACAAATTGGTACTGCTGAAAGTGATTGACTATGAACACAAAGTGCCAAGGGGTTGTTTATCTGTTGATGCTCACCTATAAAGATTGTGTGACACTGTTCAAGATATATTTGTCAAATATATCATTGCACTTTGTAGATAAGAAATAAAAATACCTGATATATCAAATTGTCTCTTTAGTCTTATTATATGTAGTTATTGTAATTGAGAAGATTTATTAATCAGAATTGAGACATTTGTTCCTAAAACATCCATCTAAATTTTTTCATAGGAATGAGTTGGGAGCTTATCTTAATTGTTTTCAGCCAGGGACAGTCTCACTGAAACAGATTGGTCACTGTGTGATTCCTGCCTATTGAACCAAAGAGCTCAACTGGAAATTCCTTTATTTTAGTATCCTGAGTGTCATGCCATACTATCAACCCACAATATTGGAAGAACAGAGGAACTGGTTCCTATTCAAAGCCTTCTGTGCCAAAGGCTATTTCTTAACAGTCTAGGATTCAGCACAACTGTCTCAGAATATCCAGAAATCTTCTTCACACCAAATTAGTATCAAATAATTTCTCTTCTGCTGCTTTGGAATACCTAAATAAACAATATTTAAGTAACAAAAAAAAAATTTATAGTAAACTATATTTTTGCATCATAATCCAATTATAGTCCAATCTATCCAGCTGTTTCCTTCAAACAGAACTTGATTTCTTCTAAATGACTTTAATGACTTGGGAAAAATGAGAATTTAATTATTTTGAAATTTTAAATATAGAATAGAATAAAATAGAATAGAGTAGAGTAGAGTGGAGTAGAGTAGAGTAGAGTAGAATAGAATAGAACAGAAGTTTTTAGGTGTTTCCATCTGTGGTTGTATAGTTTAGTATGTATAGGGTAATATCATGCAGGGTAATCCACAAATGCAATAAGTCTAATACAGGAAGGTTCATACACAGAAAAGAGAAGTATCATTGTTTCATGTTCTGATTATTTTATTATTTTCATTTTGCATTCATCCAGATACTAGATTTTCAGCACAAAAATATTTATCTATATATTAAGGCATTTGTATTTGTTTTATTAAGAACCACATTAACTTTGATTTTCCCAATAATGTCAGGGTTCTACTTTCACTTTAAATGCTTAAATATTTAGTCCTAATCTTAATATTTGTGAGCATCTTCCATATATTCTATAGTCTACATTGGGGACACAACACCAGTACTCATGAGAGCTGAGAAATTCACAGCCAGTTGCATTTTCTTCTATTTGCACTAGATTTTAACTAGACCATATTTTTGTTGCATTGAAATATTATATCTATTTCTTCTCAGGTTTTTCTGTACTTTGGAATTAAGGGGAGAGGTAAGCCAAGTATTTTAAATCTCTGTCTCTTGACTACTGTAATTACAGTTACCTATTCCAATTTATTATGAGACCCTGCAGAATTGTGCAAAGAGGATCTTACCTTTTAAATTGCATAAGAGTTTTGTTCTACGTAGTCAGTACATACATGCAAGCACAAAACTTCCATTTAGTTTAATATGAACATAGCTCATCTTCCTGTGAAAATCAGTCAAGCTCATTTGGCATGAACACAGGAGCTATCGCTGAAACAACACAAAAAACAATGAGTTTAGTTTCTTTTCCAGGCCTTTACACTCTACAGCCATGACTTTGGTTCTTCTGTTTTTTTCCAAGAGAAGAGCTGAAGTGGGAGGTTTCTAGACAGTCTCAGACTCAGTCATTTCAGCACAGTGTGACATCCTTTTAAAAATTAAATATATATACATAAATGTCTAATAGAATTTTTGTGTTGAGATAATTTTCATTGCTATAAACTCAAATACTTAGTTCAGAAACATGCAGTGGGAGTATTATGTTATCTGCCATACAAGTACCACCAAGATGTCAGCATTTCAAGGTGATTTTCCTGGTGGACTATACTCTCAACAGGTTTTTCTCCCGTTTTAAACCAGCTTTTATTGTATCAGCTGTCATTTATGTGTCTTAATTTTCCCTGAAGACAGGGTTCCCTCTGTCAAAGAACAGGCTGTTCCCAGACCTCTGTCCCTCTGTCAGTCTCAAAAATGTGCCAGGCACTGTCCTCAAGGACCAAAAGCTGAACTCCACCTAGCTCACAGACCAGCATCTACAGCACTGCCATTTCCTCTGGAACCACAGCTTAGTGCTGCCACAGCCTCGCTTCTGCTCTGCCCTTCAGCAGAGGCTGGCAGCACCTGCACAGAGCCAGGAGGGGGAGGCTGAAGGGATCCTCCGTGGGTACCTCTCCCCTTTTGCTGTGCCCACCATGGTGACCCTGGCTGTCACTGGAATGAGTGGATGAGCAAGACGAGGCAAGTATAGCACTGCTCAGACAAGCTGACAAACATACCAACAGACAAACTAAGCATGTGTAATTTTGCATATTCTGTAATTACACTCAAATAACCCACAAGACTATCCTTTTATGATTTTTTTTTTAACTTTTAGTTCTCCTAAATGAGCAAGGAATATGAACACTGTAAGCTGCAGTGTAGTAATTTGTGAAGGGCAAGCCTCATGAAAATCCTTCTTGTCAGGTCTAAAAAAAATCAGCTGAATATTTCACAGATTGTTTCAACCTTTCTGCAGTTAATCAACCCTTGGGTTCTTCAAATAACATGCTTGCAAGGATCTCTGATATCGCCAGTGGGGCAATGATTGCAGTGACGATACTTGTCCAGGGGGAATGTGGACAGACCCCAGCTGCTTGCCCAATGCAGCTTTCTCCATTGCTACCAAATACCAACAACTCATTCCCTGCTGACCTTGGCTGATTTCAAACTACTAATGTAACAGTGAATTTTACATGTGTTTAATATTCTTGTGCCTAGTTCAGCCTATAATACAGTGACTTCCTTAAATAAACCAATATCTGATTTGCTGGGTTTTAATAAATAACAGGTATAAATTGTTACTATAAATAATAACACTGATTATCCTGTGTAATCAAACTCTTCACCTGCTGTGAGACATACCACATTTATGCAGATCAGCTGTAGGCTTTTCATCCATGAAATTATAGAATGTATAATGTGATGGGCCATGATATATTTAGTGTACTGTAATTGCTTATTTATAAAAGAGCTATCAACAGCCCACTTTAAATAAATTCAGAAATCACCGTAGGGCATTTCAAAATGAATATTTTATATGACATTTCTAAAAGATTATGAGCATTTCTTTGAACAGTAAAATTAATGGCTGTTTTGCTGTTTAACGTCATCCTGTGTAGATTCAGGATAATGGCATATAAACTGTAATTGCTGTATTTGTGTTTTAATTAGGAATATAATAATCCACCTCTCTCATGCTGTAGTTTTCCGAAATTAATATGGGGGATAATTTAAAATGGTCTATTTGCTAATAGGATGGTTATAAGTGAATAAATTAAACAGTAGACTATATACTTGCAGCTCATTTCTAACAAGAGATATTTACGGGGTCATCTTGCCTATTGCATTTTAGACTCACTGGTTGATCTTCATCTCTTCCTGTAAGTAAGATTTAATGACAACTGAAGGTGCCAGCTTTGCCTGTTTCCTTCCAAACACCTACAGCATGCAGCATCTACATAAGGAGAACTAAGTTTTCTTCTGTAGGCAGTGATGCTACTTTTAAAAGAAGAAGGGATGAAAGCAGGGGGAAAAAAACCTCTCTGACAGAGAAATCTAAAACTTTCAAAACCCCTGCTTATTGAGAAGGCCAGTTAAGCTTCTATTCACTTTGACAGACTGAGAGATTAATAGGTAGATGGAAAAGCAATTTCATACTTTTAGTGACTGTCAACACCTATTCCATATCTTCTAGAGCAGTGTTATTAATCAACATGTTGATCCATGGAACAATATATCAAAATCACCCTTCAGGGCCATCATTTTGTTTATGCCTGCCCCTGTGTTTATGTAATTTACAAATAAAGCTTGAAGAAAAGAAATGCCCAAAGCCTATAACTGCTGTGTTTTCTTTACCTGCCACAGAAAATTAAACTGATTATGTGTTCAGCTACTGTGTTTTCAGCTGAATCTTAACGTAATGTAGAAGTTTGTATTTATGAAACTAGCCTTTGATATTTCATAACTAAAAATTCCAAAGTTGAAAAATTAATGAAACCTAATATGATTTTCATGACTTGATCTTCTAGTAGCTAATTAGTGCTCCAATAATATTTTCCATAGATGAGGTATTTATTGAGTCTCTTGCAGTTGTGTATTCTCTGGTAACTGAGAAGGTATTAACTTATGTGGCAGCATTTCCTTTAGAAGGGTCATTGTAGGACTTCTGCTTTCTAAGTCACATATTTCAGAGGAAGCCAGAGAGATCACTTGACAGAAAGACCCTAAAATACATCTGTCAAATTTGGTTGCAACTGGTAGAGTTGGTTGCAACTGCAGATTGAAAAGTTTCTAAGGGATAGAAAGAGACAGATAGGAGTCACAAAACAAACAAACAAACAAAACCAAACCAAAAACATCACCGTTTTTCAGGTAAAATAAGGTTTTTCATTCAATATTGGCATTGAGGTTGTCTACGCAGCCTGAAGCAATTTGTACAAAGTACAAGAATGGTAAGTTATCAAAAACTTTCCAAACAAACTCCAATTCATTCTTGAAGCAAGACTCAAGTAGGGGGATAAAATGATTTGTATTTTATCAAAACTAGTTCAGGTGTCCAACTAATTCAAGCAATTTCTTCATATGCTTTTCCTTCTTGTGTTTACAGACTGTCTGTGTGATTTCATTAATGCATGTAAACCGTATTTGTCTCCTTTGTATCACTGAATTGAATTACATCATAACAGGCAAGGAACAACAGCTGAGATGTGTGGGTGCCAGAACGAAAACTATTGGTGTGTCTTGAAGCAATTTCCCCATTGTTTCTGGCTTTGTAGTGCAGGCAAATCTGCAGTCACTCGACCGTCATGAGTGATGTATGTTTTCATAGTGAATTGGATCAAAGACGTTTTGCACAGATGTTTCTGTAATTGTGTTGCATTGGGGAAATTTACTGTTCAGTGTCCCACAAATACGTATTTCCACCTGTGCAATGGTCTAGTAGAGTAGCCGGGCCTTTAGCATAAAACATGTAGTTAAGATGGCTGACAGAAAACCAGCTAAAGATAATTTCTGAGAATTGTTGATGCATGTATTTCTGTAACCATATTTCTTTGTTTCAGCAATTGGACTTCTAGCTTTATTTCAAGGAAGAAAGAAAAACAATTGGCAGGCTTATGGGAAGTTTCAATTTTGTCATGTTAAAGACAACATGGAAAACATGCTTTTTTAACCAGTTTTGAGGGGCTCTTCTTTATGTTGAGAATATGAAGTCAGCAAAAACTTCAGTACAGACAGCAACTTCCTTGATCCTGATGCACATGCTAAGTTTCTTAAAAAGTCTTAGGTCAACTATATGTGGGGCATAAGGAGTCTGGATGAATGAGATTAGTTTCCTTTCTAAAAGGCACCTGAAACACTTCTGTTTGGAAAATGCTTCAGTCATGGATGGTATCATTAATTCTCAGTCTGATTTCTCACTGAATAATCATCTTCCAGAACTTGTCTTTGTTGTGACAAAAAATCCAGTTTGCTTTTTTCTTCAAACCGTTTTTTTAGTTCAGTATATGTGGACCTTTGAACATTAAAGCAAGGAGAATACAGCACCCCCAGTACTAAACAAGAGATATTTTTAAGTGGGCTGAAGAACATAACGTGGGAGATTCAGGTTTTAGCTCCTCTTTGATCAGCAAGAAAGACACTGTTCTTCATGCAGTTCTAATTGCAGTCAATTTGAGAGTTTATTTGTGGTGTTAAACATGAAGAAGAAAGATCCAAAATAATAAAACCACACTTCCAGTGTATACTAAAACACTGAATTTTTACAGTGACAAACTGCAAAAGGAAGTTGGAAAAGTCAGAGATAGAGTTGGCCTGGCAACCTCAGAGCAGCAATATCCTATGTCTGAAAGTATTTACTCTTCGCTTGGCCACTAAGATATAGGAAACAAATATTAAGAGCAGAAAAAATGAGAAGTTTTAGCACATCCATAGTTGATAAAGTAATCATTGATTGGTTTTGGTGGCTTTCAACCGTCTGCTCAACTCTTTTCTTTTTAATGAATAATCCTAATGCCACTCTGACAACCCTGGTGTCTTAATCTTGTAAATCCCATTAACCTCTCTAAATCAATATTCAAAGGCTAAATTTTATCATAGATTCATTTTAGAATCTCTGATTCTCCCAGTTGAATCTGTTACACAGTACTGTCACTCCACTGACTCAAAATGAATGACTTTTACATTGATGTAGATGCTGAAAAAAACCCCCATGCCTTAATGAGGAATGTTGCCTTAGAGCAGTAGAGAGCTCTTCATAAAGGTTAAATGGATACCATGGCTACAGTGGACCAATGGAGAAGTAAAAAGAGGAAAAGTTAATAAATATATAATAGTGAGAAGAAGGGCACAAAGAACAGAGGCAGGAAATGAGAATGAAAGGAATCAGAAATTGTTGATTTTTAATTGTTGTAAAGGGATGATGAAGTGCAGAAGGTGAGAAGAAGAATTTGGTTTTAGGAGCTGTCTCTTCATTACCACCATTTCGGGGATTGCTTTTATTCTGCTTTTATGGTCCCTGTAAATCAGCACTAATGCTGCTCAGGCACTACAACACTGGCTGCCAAAAAGATATGCAATCAACAGCTCCCACATTAGAAGTCTAGAGCAGTAGACAGAAGGATTTTTCTGGAATGGGCTATCTGGGCCCACCCTGCCACCTCACAGCTGCTCCTTGGCTGGCATTGCCCAGCTGACTGGCTGCTCTCCTCTGTGGTGAAAAAAGATAGTTACTTCAAAGCTCCTCTCCATCAATGTCGCAGCTGAATCTTCACCTCTTAAACTGCCACTAATCAAGGCCATATCTTCTAGGATGCAACTTAACCATTTATCCTGGATTTCAGTTAGGTTTTTGACACTGTCTCCCATAAGGCACTCATAGAGATGCTACACAGACTGAAAGTATCAGTGAAGTGGATTGAAATTGAAAACTGGGTCCAGATGGTGATGATCAGTGGCATGAAGCCTAGTTGGAGATCAGTGATTCATGTACCCCAGGCGCCAATACTGGGTCAAATAATGTTTAACACATTCATTAATGATCTAATGATACGGCACAGAGTTTCCTAATCACACCAAATTGTGAGGAGGGGCTGATACAGCAGAGGATTGTGCTGTCATGCAGAGGAATCTTGACAGGCTTGAAAATGGGCTGACAGGAACCTCGTGAAATCCAACAAAAGGAAATGCAAAGTCTGCATCTGAGAAAGAGAAACCCTAGCCTGTGCAGCTGGAAGGCTGCTGGGGGCTCTCCAGCTGGAGGCAGCTCTGAGGAGAAGGACCTGGAGATCCTGCTGGACATCAAATTTAATATGAGTCAACAGTGTGCCCTTGTCACAAAAACGACCAATGGTATCACAACCTGGATTAAGAGCTCTGCCAGATACTTGAGGAAGGTAATCCTTTGCCTCTAATCAGCACTGGTAAAGCCACATCTGGAATGCTCTTCTCAGTTCTGGGCTTCTTAGAAAAAGGAGAATAGATACATTGAGGAGGATCCTGTAAAGGGCCATAGAAATTGTAGAATTGTAGGACCCCATACAGAAAGAGGCCGAAAGCTGTGTCTGTTCAGCCTGGAGAAGAGCAGGTTCAAGGGGCTCTCATCAGTATCTGTAAATATCTGAATGAGGGTGAAAAGATGGATCTTTTCAGTGGTGCCCACAGACAGGACCAGAGTTGGGCACAATTAGGTAGACAGAAAGTCCTCTCAGAATACCAGGAAGCACTTTGACCAAGCACAGGTTGCTCAGAGAGATTTTAGGGATTCCCTCTTTGGCAATAATCAAAAGCCATCTGGACATAGTTCTGAGCAGTCAGTTCTAGATGACCGTACTTGAGCAGGCAGATTAGACCTGACAACTTTCAGAGATCATTTCCATCCTTAATTATTCTGTGATTCTGTGACCCCAGAGACAATCTCAGTAGTTTCTCAATAAAATATTTTTGCAACTTGGAAGGGTAACATATGCACTAAGTTCGCACATTTAAAAAATATTCTTTGAAGCACCCAGTCTTTTTAGCCTTTATTTCCTAGTCACCCATGTAAGAAAGGATTATTGTAACATTTGCTATGCAACATATACTTCAAAAAAATATTTACTTGCCAAGTGGCATGGCATTACTAGGTCTGAGAGAACAAATTAATCTACCCCACACTTACTCTCTTCTCCCTAAAATTCTCTTTCTGCCAAGGAAATTTAACCCTGTGTTGGAGAAAGCACAAAAGCCACATACCATTTTTTTCTACTTACTTCTAACTTCCAGATTGTAAATTAGTAATAAGTGTGAACTGCTTTTTGCATAGTCTCTGCTATACATCACCTTATGTGCATGTCTCTGCTGTCTGGACCTGATCAGACACAGGAAGTACAGGCAATACACTTTTTATTGTATTGACAGAAAATCAGTTTGTTGTTGCCAGCTTTAACAATATCTTTGTAACTCTCAGAATGCTTAAAATCTTAAGTGCTTCTGCAACAAGCATTGCTGTACCCAGTCAATTATGTTATACACATTACAAAGCAGCAATTTTGCTTTCTGGCAAGGGCATAATGATTTGAAAATAAAAAACGGAAATTGAACAAGCGGTTTGTGAAAATGATAATGAATAAAATCAGCTGAATACATCGAGCAGCATTTTTAGAGTGCTATAATTATTTTCCCACCCCCTTTTCCTTCATCATGTAACATCCTCTTTTTCTTCATATACATGTAACTTATTTGTTAGAAAAGCAGGCAGTATTAGACTGTTAAAGACACCATCAATCATTGTCTTGCTTCCTAATGCTTCAATTACACTGGAAAAATATTGTCATTTTCATGGCTGCAATCTGATGTATGGAAAATCCCACCCACCCCCTCCCCAAACAGTAATGTTTGCATATGAGAAACGTAGGCAGTGTTGGCAAGATGATGAACCATTAATAAAGCTTTCTCTGTGCCTCCCAAGAGTTTGGAAAGCGTACTGAATCTTTGAAAGATTAGCCTAATGCTTTGTTACTTATACTCTTCTGCTTTTTTTTCTTTTGCAGCTTTTGTACACTGAATATTATACTTGACACTACAGTAAGTGTCTCTGTAGCTGTTCCACTGGAAGTTGCATAAGGCATGAGCAGCTGGAGCCATTTGGTAAGACACAGGACTGATACTGAACATCAGCCTATGTGCAAATTATTTCCAGCATATTTTGCCAAGGATTGTCAGGACCCACAACACTTCTGAGGGCCTTACATAATATGAAGTCACTTTCATACAAAAGAGAAGAAAAGAGAGCATTTTGACATAAAGGGAAAAGGATTTCTATATTGCAAAGAAAAATGGAGCTAAAAAATATTCCAGTCTTTTCAAACACTTAATGGAGATTTGGAAAAGGAAGAGGAACAGAAGAAGAGTAAAGGGAAAGAAGAAGGAGTAGGGGAACAGCAAAAAAGGGGAAGAGAGAGGAAGGAGAAAAGAAAGGATAAAAGATTGCAATAGGTAACAACTTTGTGAGATATGTTGGTAGAACCAAGCCATTTGTTACACAACTTAGTTACAGAACCAAGGTGGAACAAAATTCTGTATGTTGTTTTTTACAGGCTGTGTAGTTTCATGCTGTTTTTATCTTCTGTCTCTGTTTTCCTACTGCCCTCTGTTAGATCTTGATTTCAAGCAAGCCCTTTGCAGCAATAACCATTGCATATTAGTGCAGCGTATAATTGAATAAAGTTTTATTCCTCAGTGAGAACTTTAGATGCCCAATTTATAATCCAATATTTTTAGATGTTGGTCTGAATCTTTGGTATATTCCTGTGCCCCCATGTGACACCTGAACATACAAATTGCTCTATTTCTTCTTGTCATGAATAACAGAAGCTGTGTTTTCTATCAGCAAGTTCATTCAATTAACTTCTTGCAGCCCCCTATGGTTTCCTGGAACTACAGACTCTCTTCTCCCAGTTCTCCATGCCACATACCATGAAGCTGTCTACAACACCAAAACTCCAGCACAATTACTTGAACTAGGCTTCTTTGAAGGCTTTACATGCAGCAAGCAGGGGTATGTATCAAACACAAGCCAGACAAAAGTAGTATTAAGAATCAAACTCTCCAAACATCAGAGAATGAATAATAAGCGGAAAAATCAAAGACTTGGACGTTATGATGTAATTTCTTCAAATATATTTTAGATCCCCCTACTGTGAAGAAATGTTAAAATCAGTTGAAGATTGCTTTAATTTTCACCTTTTGCTGTCTTTACATCTTTGTAACATTCTTACCTCTATTCTGACACTTTCACACTAATACAGACACAGTCTGCTTCTATTTTATACCTCCCATTTGAATTCGAGAATAATAGCCACCTTGACAACATTATGCATGTTACTCTTCATGTCTCTTGGACTCTAAAAAAAATTAAAAATAAGACAGAGCATATTTGTTTCTACCTGAAAAGAATGAGACTTCATTCTCATTATTATTTGCCACCTTAAAGTCACATTGTGAACATCTCAATAAAGGCAAGAGAAGATATTATTACCATAGATGTAATAGACTACTTCAAATAAGATTCCTCAGTGAATTTTACATAGATATTATGGGTATATTTACATGCAAAATTCAGTACTACATCTTTTTTATTTAAAGCGCTGTATCAGATGCAAATATCATCATGAACAACAAAAACCGGAATCCATTTCCTAATAGAAGCAATCCATCAATACATATGGTTTAAATGCTTCTGAATGCTGAGTAAGTGGTCTTTGACTCATCTGTATCTAAATCAGCCTAAGTAATTTAGTAAATCTAAACAGCCTAGATAAATCTAAATTCAAATTCAATTTCTAAGTGAGTTTTTGACTGAGTCATATATTCTCACTTTACCGTATTCAGGGAGACTGAATTAGCTTATTACTTCCTGAATATTGCCTATTGAAAACAACAGGAATATTTAGAGAGAAGAGTCTTTTTCTTTATTTAAAAGAATGGCCAGTGGTTACCCCCCAGAAGAGCTGCTTTGTGTCCTGTGCTGATGTGAACCAAGTCTTAAACAGCCATTTTTTCTTGGAAGTGGCTCCAGCCCAATACATGATACTCAGGTGTGCTGAATGAGCATCTCTACCATTGCTTTACCATCCCAGTTTTTTCCTCACAGGTAAGACCACTCATGCATACCCACGAAGTTTTTCTAGGTTTCTAGAGCTTTAGCTATAACAACAATATTAAAAACAGCCACACAGGGAGGGAGCACAGCAGTATTTCTGGGGTTTTTTTCTTCTGAATATGCACACACTGTACAAGACTAAAAAGAGCACAGATAAGGAGCTTGACAGATTGCTCATTTCTGCTGTTTTATAGTAAGATGAGGCAGTGATGGTGCCAATATGCTGTCATTTTGTTTAAATGCAAGATGGAAATAGAGGGAATTTGTTTCAGTATTTAAATCATTGCAAATCGAGTTAGCCTAAGTAAAGGCATTTCACAGAAAAGGTTTCATGGTTGTTATTGTCATTTGGGCATGACAAAACAGTGTAATGATTTCACGTTCAAGTTTTTATAGGCTTCCCTTAGGGTGTAGACAATATATTTAAAAGTCACAGCTAGTCTTACTGACAAAACTTGCATGGCTCCTTATCCTTTGCATCTTTCACACTGCAAAGGGAGTGACAGGAGTGGAAACTAAAAGTTTAGTTGCAGATATTCATTGCATTCTAATAATATTTCAGTTAATTAAATATTTACTAAACATTCTGGTCCCAAATCTTTTTTTATAAACGCACTCTACCAGGGACTGGAGGCTCTGAGGAGCTGACTAGAGCTCATTAATTCAGCATCTTTTAACCCAGGTGTACAGTTTCTTAAATCAGTGTCAAACCTCTGTACTGGTCAGGATTCTACCCACATCCATGTGTGCAGTTCCTAAAATTCACACTGCTCCAAAATGGACAACACTCCTCCAATCCTTCCCCCCACCTCTATGCAGTCTTTGCAAATAAGCCTCTAAATACATATCCATATGCCAGTTAGTGCTGTCCAGGCTTAAGTGTTGGAGGTGCTGTGGTGTGCACTGTGTTGTGAAAAGAAATGGCTGCATTAGTCACACACAGGGAGTCACAAATGAGCTACGCAGGACCTCTAACCCAGCACCAGGCTTATTACCTTGGGCACAGCACCATGCTTAAGCTGCTGGTCTGCCCCTAGCACTGGGGCTCCCCTGATATCCTACAGCTCTGCCAGCAGGTCTCTGTGGCATGGCTGTGTGTGTAGTAGGGAAGCTCTCTTGTAAAGAAAACTTTTTTACACTGCTTCACATGCAAAAGATGCACAATTTTAGCCCCAGACACAAACATACTCCCTACAACCCAGCCAGACACATCATCTTATAGTGGCACACAAGAGCTTTTAGATGGGGGAATGAGCTGACAATATCCATTGCTAAACTTACAAGATACTGGTACAAATAGCCTTGACTTTTAGATGAGATTTAGCCATATCTCACACAGACTATTCATGGCAGAAAATCTCACATGTGTTTTCCAATGAAATACAATGACTTAAAAAGCAATTAAAGAACAGACAAAATAGCATCGTTTTGGTGGTGGCCTGAGGATTGGACTATTAAAGATATGAAGGATAACTACTAATATATTACACTTATTGCATAGTCCACTGGTTAGCCAGATGACGATAGTAATTACCTCGGAAAGCATTTAGCATATAAATGATAGTTCCAAACAAAAAAAGTAACTGAAAATACATCATTTGCTTAAGAATTCTTTCTCTCACACTTCTTAAGACATAATTGTGATCAGTGCAAGGATTGAGTTTTTACACTGCTACCAAAATAAACTGAGGGGGATAAACCATCTCCCCACTGTAACTGAAATTGTGGTAATAAAAATTAACATCACAACAGATCTCAACAAAAAAAGACTATAATTTTTTATGCTCATGAAAGAGACCTCTTTAAAAATGTCAGTGTTCCTACAATCCTTCTTTGATTAAAGCTATTAAGAATGAAAATTTTAAAATTCTGGGACATCTTATGCTTTTTCCAGGAACAAATTGAATCTTGTGTAGGTTTACATCCCTAATGGGAGGCTGTACTAGTGGTTGGGGAGGAGCCAAAAATAAAATGAACAAGTGTGACCAGTGAAATTAAGGAGGAGAGGAGCTTTTCCACCTGCCTGTAACTAGATAAGATTGGGCTCTGAAGATAAAACACCTGGAAAACCACGTAATATATCGTCCTTTATTTAAAAGAACACAAATACATTCACGATGAAATCTGAGGGATTCAGCCCCTCCTAGGCTATGTACAAAGGATTTTTTTTTGTTTGTTAGTTTAAGATCATAACACAGTCCAGAGCCATTTGAGGTAATTCAACCTGCAAAAGACTTGGACTTCAATAATATTGAATGAGAACGATCACAGCTTACTTCCAGGAAAACTTTGTAAAAATTTTTGAACAGCACTTCTGCCCAGTCAGCACATCTGGGCACTCAATACAATTCCCAGATTATGAACAAAATTCATTAATTATATGTCTTCTCATTGAATTACAGTCGTATACCCTTACTATCTAATCTAGGTGTTAGAATGTTTGCCTTATTATCCAGACTTACACTCTTTGTGTAAGTCTGAGTTGTTCAGAGACCTACAAAAGAAGTTGGACAAGATGGAATACAAGCATGCAAGTGCCTTGAAATATTCCAAAAATATAAAGTGTTCTATTGCTATGCATCTCAGCCTCTGGCTGATTGAGTATGGTCTCCTGTGCTGGTAGCCAAATGTAGCAGGAAACTTGTCTGTCTTTGAGGAGAACAGCAGAACTGAACTCACTTCAGTATTTGGGCCACGCAGTACATGCTCCTTGCTTATGCTGAGCAGTCTCCTCAAACATACCACAAGCCATGCCCATGGCAGATCTCATGTAGACCAGTCTAAGTCACAAATCAAATGATCAGGAAATTCACCCTTCACCCAGTGCAGTCAGCAGAGGCTGCTGTACATCAGATGGAGGAGTCTTGCCAAACCAAGGGCCTCTGCCTTGCTCACTTACTTTGTGCTGCTCACCCATCTGCCAGTGCAGGCTGTGCCTTTAAACACCTTTAATCCTTTCTGGCTGGCAGCACTAAAGAGAAGCCTCAGCTGTTTTGCTGTGATCTCATCAACTAAACTATAGAAAAAAGAATTCTAAACTGGGTGCCAACCACTGATTAACCAAGCACTTCACTTTCAGCAAGGGTATTATGACAGATATGAAGGGACTCTTTCTTCCATGCTCTGGATCAGCTGCAAGATGCATTTACAGCTTTACATGACTTCAAATGAAAATGTTATTCTTTGTCTTTGAGGCATCTCCTCTTCTAAATCCTCTGTAGATGTTGGTGGCTTGAAAGTGAGGCTAAAGAACCTAGTGTGGGATAAACATTGTTTACAACAGCTTGTAAAATCACAGACATTCTATTAAGTATTGGCATATTGATACATCAGTATTTTTACACATAGCCCAGTGTCTCCCAACAGTTTCCATGTGTAACTTTTAAATACTTGTCTTTTAACAGCAGCTGTGAATTACTACAGTGTACTACAGGGAGACTTTTTACCTTAAATGCATCACCAAATATTTATGTGTCGAAAAAACAAAAGAGAAATCTCAGTATTGCCTGATGATTCATTTTGCATTCCTTAGTAAACCACATTTAAAAAAATATGATTTCTAAAAGACAGTTGAGTGGAAAATGCAGCTTATGTAATAAAAACATTAAATAGTAAAAAGAAGTAATTTAAAATAATCCATTGTGCTATGAAATATGATTTGCTTTAGTATGAAAAAGTCATATTCATTGAATGAAGTTTTAAATAGGCTACATTCATTGTAATTTACCTCCAGGGACCCCAGGAGTTTATTCTTTCTAATGAGCTGTGTACTGTTCAGTAAGAAGCCTCCTTTTTTGTTATTATGTATAAAGATTTTTTTCCTGCCACTTTTAAACAAATTCATTCTTTTCCTAGACATTGTGCTAACTGCATGGATAACCTCTGAAATGTTTACAGTGTTTCTAACAATTTAAAATATATATATATAGTGTTTTCAAGCAGACTATTTACATTAGTGATATCCTACACTGGAATAGGATTTTCCCTTCTGGCTCCATTCATTGTTACTATCCAAGTAGAGTTTTGATAGCAAATCTTTAATGAAACTAAAGAAAAAGAAAAACCCATTAACAGTAATAAATCCTTGTTTAGGCAGGTTCAAATGGAAACAAAAGGGGTGCTGAATATCTTTTCCAAATGTAGAATACTGTCATTTAAGCCTTGCAACCCACTCACACAGTGAAACTAAGATACCTTAAACCACTTTTTTATACTAAGCTTATTTAGGATTTCATGGGTAGAAGAGGGTTTGGTAAACTTTGGTAGGCTTTAGCTCACATCTTATCCATATAGTAGTCAATGTGGCAATATTTGTCAGGATGCAAGATTAAGGTGTTCTGAAAGACAGGGATTAGATATATGTGCAGCTACCTTCAAGGCTATCTTGCACAATTCACATACACATAGTTAAAGTACATCCAAACATCAAATCCTCTTCCAGCACACAAAACTCTCAGATCATCATCTTCAGCTTACTCTTTGCTATGGAGTCCATCCATATTCACAGACATGACTTCATGACATGTTTGAGTATACTGCCACAAAACTAGGAAGCATGAATTAAGCCCCTCCCTGCTGTTGGCTGGCTCAGACAAACCGTGGGTACCATTTTGCCCAAAACCAGATACTGAAGCAATAGACATGCTTGCAGCCTCGAGGACTCAACCTCCATGGGTTTTGGAAATCATCTGGAGAACCTCATGGAAGAGCAGTCAGTCTGGGGCTACTAAATACAAAACTGTCACCTCTTGCTTAAAACCATCCTGGGCCACAGACTGCTTGAGGAGAGGAGAATGTACAGCAAAATGATTGTCTACCCTAACCTTATACTGAGGCTGTTGTTCGGGACGGGCTTTATTCAATCCCAGTATTCACTGTATTTCTATTCTCACATTATTGTTATTAAAATAAAATAAGTTTGAAAAGCATGAAATTCTGACTGACACTAATGCTTCACTGTTTGCAACTAACTAAGAGCATTTTGGATCTTCTCAAACATTATTGTTAAGTCAGAAATTTGGAACAGACTCTAGTCTGTGCAAGTGTGAATTCTTCAGCAACCCTGCTAAATGCTCATTACTTTCTCCTGAGGTGTTGTTCAGTGCCCTAAATCTGAGAGTGCACATAGACTCTCTAGGGCCGGGGCTCATCCTCAGCTGTACAGGAGAGGAGCCAGAAGTGGTTCACATCAGAATAGCAAGAGATAAGTGAGTCCTTCTCACTGACCTCTTTTCTCATATCCTATGGAAAGAAGCCCATAGCCCAGCAGGCTCAGCAGAAGCTCTGCCCTGAAGAGATGAACCAGGGAGGTGGAGTGGAGAGGCTGTTGGGAGGATCCAGCAGTGCAGAAGAGGAGTGACAGTCAGCAAGTAAATATAACAAAACTGGGGCAAGAGAGAACACATTCCTGCTTCACATGTTGTGGAACAGCAGAGAGTGTTTTCCTAGGACAGCTTCTTGGACTTGGAAGTGGACACACAGGATCTCATCAGGTCCTGTAAAATACTGTTCCCATCCATCCTTGCTGATGTGCAAGTACCCTTCTTTTGAAGGGCAGTGTTTAAAGCTGTTGAAAGGTGATTATTATCCACATGCAAAGCATCATTTTTGAGGCGATCATGGCATAGGTCTAAAAATGAGAGAGTTTTCGAGGCAAGTTCTTGTCCTTTATGACTGAAGCGAGTTCTCACTGTTGTAGAGGCTTCTTTCTTCCTTTTTTCCTACAGTACTCCACAGTTACTGCCATTTACAGCTCCCGTTGGGACTGTTTGATCTTTTTCTTCCTTATTCAGCAGCTATTTGTAAACAGTTCTGGGTATACCCAAACCTTTCTGAGAAGTTCTCTATCCTCATTTCACTAATTCATCTAATTTGATCCACCTGAGATGAGTCAAAAACAAATTTGCAAATCCAAAAAGGCTTTTTCCTCTTTTCTTTCCTTTCCTCTCCTCTCCCCTCTTTGCACTGTTTTCCCAATGGAAAGAGAAGCAATGAGATATAAAATACAAACTCTCATTCCCAACCCATAAGGCAACCTTCTGCTGTTGCTGCAGTTCCTGCTGCCAGCACTGTCAGCATCTCCAGTGCTTCTGTAGCAATAACTACTTCCACCAGTGCACTACTTGCACAAGACAACAGCATTTTAGTGAGGACTGCATGTTACACACTTCAAACACAGCATCTGTCAATAAACCCTCAGTTTGCCTCTGATTATAATTCTTCTGTATCTTTCCCAGCACCTTCCTCACTCTTTCATGGGCAACATAGGTTTGCAAGGAAATAAATATTAGGAGAAAAAAACCTCCCACCTTTACACCAAATATAAATAAACAAAATGCATAGAAATTTACCAGCCAAAGAAGCATCCACAACATTTAGTAGAAGGTAAGTATAGGTATCAAGGTAAGCATTTTAAGAAAAAAACAAAGCAGCTTGAGCATTTCTCATTTGTTCAGGAATCTGTCCTTCATCTTGGATTATGCAGAGGGCATGTTTCATCTCTACAGAATCCTAAAGACGTTTCTTGAGATGGAAGAGACATAATCTAAATCCCAAAACCCTCTTGGCCAATCTGCAATATTTGGTTACCACCTGTCATCCAGAAAAGGAGCATAGGAAGGTACAGAGAGAAACATATGCAAGCACAAGTTTCCCCACTGTTAAAGACTACCTGAAATCATGAGAGAAACATGAGGCATAATGTTTATCCCATTATAATATAATAATGGGATAATGCAGATTTATTACATCTTCGGACATGATAATTTATTTATTTATTTGCTCACTGCAGTGCCTAAGTTTTCCATCAGTATACTGCATGGAAGAAAATGTGTATGCCATAGGAGCACAAAGCTTAGTCAAACAGTAATATTTACTGGATTTGGAACTCATCATGTACACAAACACTTCTGCTTGCTTAGCAAGGCTCTGTAAACTCCTGTAAATTGTAGCTTCCTCTATAGAGGAAGATCTATATTCCTTTATAGATCAATAAATATGAAGGTTTCAAACAGTGCTTCCCGAGGTGCCAGCTGCTGCAGTATTTAGTGAGGATGTCACCTAATGCTATCACCTGAAGTCTAGAATTTGCAGTAGGTTCTGATAACAAGGAGGAAATTTGAAGCACCAAGTATGGCAAACTACAGAAACAAAGTTCAAAAGATGAGAAGGTGTCAGTTCCTGATGTCTCCAGATTTCTTTTGTGCTCCAGTTTTTCCTCATGTTGTGCATAATCACTACCAGCACTTGTATACATTTACTGTTCCAGCATAGCATTCACTCTTTACATTTTTTTCATGTTCCTAGTTTCCTAGTACACTGATAAAATTAGTACAAAAGTGATACGAAAGAAAATCCTCTTAAATGAAAATACAATTTTTCTTTGTTTCTTTATTACTCTTGCAACAAGGCTGAAAAATCAGTGTGAAAGTGGCATTTTCATGTTTGTTTATTTTTTACCAAATTTCATATCACTTCTTAGTGTAACAACCTATAGAAAGACATACACCTGTCTGACAAAAAGAAAATATCAGAATTACTTAATCCTTAGTCTACAGAAAGAAAGCAAAAGGGCCAAATTTTGCCTTCTGGCCTCTAGAGGGCAGCTTGCTTCCTTCCTCAAACCCACCAGTCACCCTTGGGGGAGCCACTTGGCAGGGCACCTAAGGAAAATCATTTTACCACCAGTTTAAATTTCACCATCCCCATCCCAACTCGTTCTTCTAAATCTGTTCACAAGTGAACAAGACACAGCCCACCCTCTGCAGCCTCAGTCATATTCCTGACAAGAAACAAAGAATGCAGCATTATGGCTAGAAGGTGGCAAAACCACACGCTAGATCAGTAAGCAGAAGACAGAGACCCGGCTGTCATCAGTTTGTAAGAGGTCTGTGCTGCACTATGTGGAGTTTCTGGCTGTGAGCAATCCAGTGGCTGGCCTTGGGAAACAGCAGGTAAGATCAAAAACTTCCTTATAACCCAAATCAAGTTCAAAAGTGAACGAAACATCTTTGCCTCAGTGGTACTACAGAGATAAAACTTGAAGATTATTGAATTCACATTTGCAAGCTACAGATCCCATTGATGAGTTGTGCACAGCTTTTCAGGCAAGGTAGGGGAAGCAGAACTTATTAATTCAGATATTAAACAAGGTAGGGCTTTAATAGAGGTTGACATGTGAGAGAAGCTATAAATCCTGTAGACAGCTGACAACAGATGCAGGAAAAGATAAGCAAAAGTGTCTTTCAACATCAGTCTTTTGGGAATTGTTACGTGGACTTTTCTGCCTTGGCACTATTAACCCTTTTTGGCCAGACATCTAGAAAGTAATTATATACTGTAGATCTCTTGTCACTGTGCATGAAGAGAAAGCAGTTTGTTGGCTGACAGTTCCACTTGTATTGAAGTCTAAAGATTCTGCTCAGCTCTCAATTTCCACCTGTCCCTGGCACAGCTGTGTGTCTACTTAAAACCTGTTTTCCACTGCAGTACTTCCAGGCTTTTCCTCTGTTGTGGTTTGAAAACAAACCAAGTGAGAGGCTTTAAGTCAGAAATGCAATTTAATGAGAAGAAAAGAAAAAAAATAAAATAAAAGCAACAATACAAAAAGAAAAACCACTGAGAGAGTCAGAATACAACCTGATCAGGGTGATGGAAGCAGTCCAGACGAGGCAGTCTTCCTGAAGCAGTGATCTCATAGAAAGATCTGGTAGCTCCAGTCCCCTGTGAATCCAGTGAATGAGGACTGCTTCTACTGTCCCAAATCCCAGCTTATATCCAGGCGAGAATGCTTGGCTCCTCCCTGTGGGTGGAGCATCTCACAATGAGATGATGAGTCATACAGGAGGTCCTTGATGGTTCATTAAAGAGAGATAGCTCCCAGAGGGAGTTATCTCTGAGTCATGCACAAGGCATTGATGGGCCATTAACTGAAGATGGTGATAGAATACATCCTAAACTACAACCCAGGACATCCTCCCACTACTGCTCACAGCCCTTGGCTTCTCATCCTCTCCTGTTTCTCACTAGAAGCCTCTGTTGGCTTAATGCTCAGCTTCATCTTTCTTCCCACCCTAAAACTGAAGGAAAATTTGAAAATTTCTTCCTCAGGGGTGCTCACCACTGCATTGTGTCCTGCTAAATCATTCATGTCAGAAACTATTTATCTGTGTGCCTAAGAAAAGCACTTTTCCAGATCAAACACTATGTTGTTTTGGACTATTACCCTCCAAACAGATATGAAAGAGGAAAGACATGATCCTCCCAATTTGTTCTGTTAACCTCCTCCCTCAATCCTTTCAAAATATGCAAGTAAAACATTGTTCTACTCTATCTATAAATTCAGCATCAGAATTTTTAGAACAAAGTTAAAAAATTTTTCACAAAGATCTCTTCAATTTTTTTTTTCCCCAGCCAACTACCCTTTCTTGTCTTCTGAACTTCCAAGGAATATTTTTCTTTAAGGAAAAATTAAACTTTTATGTCATGTGTCAGAACTATTCTTAGTATATGTACACATGCACTAAAGCCTAGTTTAAGAACAAAGAAGCATCATAATTTTCAATAGTGATTTTAAGGCATAAAGACTCCTCACATTATTCCAAACTGCATGCAGAGTGCCAACAGACAGGCAAAAGAAGAACTCTCAAAACATCAAGAAAGCATATTGAATAGATTTTTTTGGGGAAAATAAAATATATTTTAGTCTCTCACTGAATTATTTGGCCCTGAAAGTATTTCTCACACTATCAGAGAAACACCGAGGAGATTCAAAAGACTGTAACAAAGACTGAAAACAAAGAGTGTCATGCTTCATAAAAGACCCAACATTTTCTTAAAATTGAAATTATCATAGCATCAACTAAAGTATTCCCAAATGCTGAGAAACCGTAGAACCAGTTACAAAAGAATAATGATATTTCGACTAGTCATGGAAATCTATTTTAATGATAATATATTGTATTTCTTTTTTATTTGTGTGCGGCAATTATATAGTTAGTGTGCACTCTGCTCACATAGTTCTCTGCAGACTGAAATGAAAAATGGAAACAACTTATTTGTGATGCGGTCACATTGTTATAGCTGCATACATGGAAAAATAGAATAAAAATAATAAGAATAAAAGTTTTCTTTTTAACCACAGGGGCTCATCAGCTGAAACTTTAATTAAGATACCAGAAAAAAAAAACCTGTAGAAAGTAGCAAGCACTTACTTACCAAGTTGACCTGGGTGTCATAAAAAGAATACAAAAAAAGAGATACCCGGTGTCTGATTTCATCCCTGAGAGAGGGATGGGTGCAGAGCAGGTCCTTTGAGAGAGGCTTTGGCTGCAGAGAACAGCACCCTCCCACTATATAACGGTGTCAGGTCCAGGTTAACATTGTGACTTCAGTCACATCCTGCTCAGAGCATGAAAAGTTGTCTTAGCATGGATCACACACAATTCCTCATCTAGTTTATTTAGTGCACATGATGAAAAATAGGATGACATTTGCATCCTTTCCAAACACATTGTTTGGGAATAAAAATTAATTACTTATCATTATTCACCACAATGTAAAGCTCATTATTGACCCTAATTCTGATTTGAATTTGATCCTAACAACAAACTAGAAAGTGTGTCCACCCTCTTACCAGTCCTTCAAAGGGCAGTCAGCCAAAAAGCAACCTGGCATCACTAACAGAGTTTGGTACTCTAATTATGTCTGGCATTTTGTTCCATGCCATTGTCACACATGCAGGTAGAATAAAGATGTGGGAAGATTTTGTTCTGCAGTGAAGAAGTTCACTCATTCAGAAGTTTCTGCTTTGAATGTATTTCCAAAATTATTGGCAATCTTGTCAAATAAACCCTTGAAATACCAAGTGTGGGGAGGAACTGACATTGCTAAAAGTGAAGGTGAAGCCGTTTTATTCAGACTTTGTCCTGTTCACTTCTTGCCCTGCTTCAGGTGCTGTTAGGTTTGACAATGGGGAGGTCAGCGCTGACAGGTGACTGCAGTGGACTAGAATGAAAAGAGAAATCTTCCAGATAAGAGTCTGGTGACATTACGTGTTTTGTCTCTGGGAACCCAACTGATTAAGACAAGAAATAAATAAAGCCTGATCTGAAAGATTGTTCTCATATCACAGATTCTAACACATAGACAAGAACTGAGCAGCACACAGATTCAGAACAGATTCTGTGTTTCCACAAGGCATTTATCAAAAAGACTTTGCTGGATTGACCATACATGGATTAATTTCTCTTTTAAGGTAGTCACAAAGCCAAAACTTAGGAAAATGTTAATTCAGTCTTAATTTCAGATCACGAATAAAACCACATTGCTCTAGGATTTGCTCATGATAAAGGATACCCCAAGGGTAGTTTGCTAATTACTGTATAAAATCTGACACAGCATATTGCTAATGAGACAGTGAAACAAGCATATTTGTTCCTGTGTAAATATGACTTTGTATGTTTTGCCACCAAACTTTTATGCAGTTGTTCAGAATAATCAAAAGCTGAACAACCTTTCAATCACAAATATATTCAGTTAGTCTAGCTTTCAAGGAAACTGAGAGGAGGTGATTTCAAGAACGTGCTCGATACCTACAATTTCTACCTAGTAATTATGTCATCAGTTTTGTCTTATCAGAAAGCAGCATTAAAAAATGAAGTAGAAGAGGAAATGCTAAGATAGAAACAACCATTTAAATTTTAAAAAGGAAATAATTATACTGTAGAGCTTCTAATTCTCATTCTTTTCACTAAATGCCCCTTCCTTACCTAGACCACTTTAAAATAAAGAAGTGGCAGCCACTGTCATTATGAATGTATGCATAATTATGGATAACTGTCTCACAGGTGTTTCAGTTGGCATTATTGAACTCATCAGCCAAAAGTAGTTTGTGAGGCTCAGTCACAAAGAACTGTCCATTTCTAATGACATTAATTACTAATCTATGACCAGAAAAGGCTTGTATACTTGAGCTAGCAGCAGCACTCTCAACCCTTGCCATAAGTGACTTAGAGAGCTCAATCTGTGTAGTTTATCAAAAGGATAGAGAGGTGACTTGATTACAGCATGTAAGTACCTTCACAGGGAGAAAACACAAGGGCTCTCTAATCTAACTGAGGTGTTACAAAAAAAAGCAGCTGAAAACTGAAGTCAAGAAAATTAAGCTGGAGATAAGGCACGCCTTTTCCTAACGATAAGGAAATAAATCACTGGAACAATCTACAAAGGAATCGCAGGATCATAGAACATTTTGGCTGGAAAATATCTCTATGATCATGGAGTCCAACATTCTTGAGTTCCTACAGTCTCAAGAACAACATCGGATGCCTTTCAGGAGGTTATGCTTTAGCTCCATGTGGTGTGCTTCAGCTGAATCACAGGTTATTATGCTCAGCTACAGGGTATCTGGGGAATTTCAGTGACCTATGATATACAGTAGGTCAGATTTCAGCATCTATTACTGTGGGAGAGGTAGGGATTATTTTGAGTCGTTTTTGGTTGTTTTTTTTTCTGTTGTTGTGTTTTTGTTGTTGTTTTTGTGGTGGTTTTTTTTACTATGTAAGACGATGTTGCTGCCAAACAAGCAGACTTTCAAGCACACAAGCCTTTCTTCAGGTACAACATGAACTGAAGCAGCAGCTCACAATGCTGAAAATAAGTTGAGAAAAATTGCTCCGACTTTAATTGCTGTTCGACATCCTGGGTTAAAATAGAAGTGGTTAAAAGTGAGGGGATACTGACACGGAGCAAGATGCTATATCCCACACCTTTCTAATGAAGGATAGTGATAAAGGAACAAACCAGAACCTGGTTTTTAACAACAAAACATGAACAGAACCACTGCTGCCTCTTCTGTCCTGATCCTAGGTGCTGTGTTAGCTTTGTTAGAACCTGTAACAGGAATAGGGAAGCATTTCAGCCTATTCTCTCCTTTTTGATTTTGAGAGTGAGGAAATTGAAAGCTTTCTGATGAGAACCTCAGCCAAACTCAACAGCTCTTTCCTACTGTCCAATTGCATCTTGTCATAGCAGATGGTGGTCATATTTAAAGCAATATCATTGTTAGTCTCCTGAACAGTTTATTTGTCTTTCTGCACAACAGTTAATTGATTATAAACTAGTAGTCAGATAAATCCTCAGCAGGAGGTTCATAAGCATTATTCTATTATATCAGTAAAACTACGTTGATACATGACAGCTGAGAAACTCCAGAAGTTTCTTCTCGGTCATTGTCAAACAGGATTTTCCCATGGTCCCATCTGTTGAGCTATGCATGTGTATGTAGTGTGGCAATAATAAGGAAAAAGTATTTCAATATTTTTTGCTATGACACTAAAAATACAAATTGATAAAGTAGTCAAGCCACTTATAGGCAATTCAAACTTTCAAACTCTTTATTGCAGTGCAGGAATTGGGAATAACTGCTGTGGTAAATGCCAAAGAGGGTGCTATTTTCCTGTGCAGGTTTCCAACAGCAACATTTTGCTGGCTTCAACATCATGAATGTACCATAAATGATGTACCACAGAGGCCTGTCTCACAATCTTGAGAAGTTTATTCAACCAGTCTTTTATTTAGCCTTGTGTTTGTTGATTGTCAGGTGTGGTAAACTTTGCTGGAGCAACATCTGTAAGTTTGGTGCACTCATCTAATTAACCAGACATACTTAGGCTCTGTAACTAATGTAATTCTCCTAAGAACAATGTTCCTAGAGCTTCTTAAATGGACCCTGTCTTTTCTAAGCCAACATCCTCAGACCTCTATTGATAACTAACAACAATTCACAACAAATCATCAGAGAGTGACAGCCCAGAGTTAGGCACTTACACTGCTGAACATCATCATGGCAAACTTTTCCCCATCCATTACTCACTGGTGTTTTTCCCTTTACTGTTGTCTTGTGCCTCAGTCTACAGACAGGAAAAGAGAATTTTGTAGGCTGTTTCTCCATTATCAGAAGCATAGCAAACTTCAACCTCCCTTGATCCTGACACAGACTGTCCAATTAATATCAGCAGTGCAATTAAAGCACATTTTATGAATTGGAAGGAGTCCACCAATCCACAACTATTTTTCAGTCAATAATGAGTACAGATACAGAAAACTTGGGATTGAATGGACTGGGATAATAATGCAACAGTAACTGGGTATCAAGTTACTGTGTAAGAAACTGTGACTTACTGTAATAGCAGCTCTTAGCAGTAGGTGCTTACAGGAAGTGACCTTATTTTAGCAAAGATGTTTAATTAGAACTTAAACCACTTGCTTAACAGAGTACTACAGCACAATGTAGCAGGATGGTTTATGAAAAAGTCATTACTACATGTAATTTAACTACTAAAAAGGATAAAAGAAAGCTCCAACAGTTTGCAAAACTCTTGTGATACCTTAACAAGCTCTTTGCACTTGGGCCAGAGTTTTGTAGCAGGTGATCTGACCTTGATAGACAGCAATCATACTGAGCTGTTGAAAGCACATGTTTGTAATACATACAATTTTCCCTTTCTTACTACAATGTGTATGGCTACTACTTTCTAATAGATATGGATATACTTGAAAAGAATGTTAAATCTTGGCCTGTTTAGTGCCTTAAAATTGTCCAAAGCATAAGTCCACCAAAATCTGTTAGGAAATCCATTTCCCCAATAACCATAGTTCAAGATGATGTCTCCAACACAGACTACACATTTTAGTAGCAGCAGTGGCAACTCAGTACAAAAAATGAGTAAGTAAAAGTTCTTACCTCACAGAAGTGGAGAGGAAATCTCAGTGCTCAATTATTTTCAATAAAAATGGTGATCCTAAAATGAACATTTACTGGAATTCATGTCCTCCAATGAGAAAGCATACTGGATCTGGCTGGGATAAAGTTCATTTCCTTCACAGCAGCTTTTATGGGAGATCTGTGGCTAAAATTTGTGACTATGGGAGATTTGTTACTTCCTTGATAACACACAAGGTTACTGTTGAACAGTGCTTGGATGGCATCAAGGCTGTCTCTTTCTCTCACTCTGGCCCCTTTAGCAAGTAGATGGAAGCACACAAGAAGTTGGCAGGGTAAGCCACACCAAACGACATCACAGTCAGCAATAAAACTCAGGGAAATTAGGAGGAAGGGGTGTTCAAGTTATGACATTTGTGTTCCACATCAACTGTTTGGTGTGCTGAGAGTCTGCTTTATTAGAACTTGTCCAAGGATGGAAAGTAGTGAATTAACTCCTTCTTTTGGTTTGCTTACACATGCAGGGTTTTTCCATGTGTTAAACTGTCCTTATCTTGATGCATGAGGTTTCCACATCTGCTTTTCTCACACTCCCCTCATTCTGTGTTAAGAAGATGAGTGAGAAGCTGGTGAGTAATTGGTTGACTAGTTGGTAGCTGGGGCCAGCCCACCACAAGAAGGCAAAGAGTCCAAATTCAGAAATAAAGGACATAGAAAAGGAAAATGGTAAGAATGGCTGACAGAAGAGTCCAGTTCTTACATGTGCTGAATCCTATGGTACCTGAGGCAGAGGCAGTCTGGATCTGAAGTATCAGACCAAAAACACTCAGTAAATTTGTTTGCAGATGACAGAAACAGGAGAGGGAAAACAAATAATTCAGTTGGTTGTGAAAGTTATTTCAGCAAATGGATGGGGGCTTAAAATCCAAATGCAAAATGTCATTAAAAGCAGAATTACTTGATCATGTCTAGCCTGTGGAAAGTGTAGAGAATGTGACTAAAGAAGAAGGAGACTAGGTGAGCTGAATGAAGGGGTCAGATAAGTGTGTACCTTGTAGAGACATTCCCCCCACTTATTCCTGCAGGAAGCAAAAGATAGAAACACACACACAAATTACATAACTTTTATTTTTTCCAATACTTAAAGCAAATCTCACTATATTAATTAAAAAACAAAAAAAAAAAAAACAAAAAAAAAAACAAAAAAAAAACAGAACAAAACACCAAAAACAATTAAACAATTCCTTTGTACTTATCAAGCTCTTTGGAGTTTGCTGAGAAGTCCACGATGCATTCTCAAGTGTTCCTCTGCCAGGCTCATGGGATAGAGCAGAGATGGTTTCCCTTGAACGACTTTTCAGAGTAGAAGTCTGGGGAGGGCTGAGTCACCAGCAGGGACAACTTCTACAAGATTGTAGTAAGCTTTATATGATGATATAATTCACCATTTCTTGGGAACTGTGTTGAATATTGTAGGGATTGCTACACATACCCAAATCTTTCAGTACTTTGGGATGCAGTAATTATGGCTGTAGTAAAGCATTTCCCACCCCCAAGTAGGCATCTCTGTATAAAAAGAGTTTCAGCTTACCTTTAGACATTTTAGGAAGTTTCTATACCCTTTTGACAATGATTGGCTCAGTGACAAGAGAAAAGAGCCTGTTGGACCTTGTCACCCTTCTTCAAATCCTGTACTTCTCCCTGTGGGCAGAAAGCCTAAAACATTAAGTATTTAGGAAGGAGCACAAAGGAACTAAGCTTTTTGGAGTGTTTCTAGTAGGGTATCAGAGGTTTTCTTGGACACCTGTGCAAAGCTTTTCTTTTATTTTCTGTAACGTTTGTTATTTTTCATTTATTAAATCTTTTACTTTACAAAACACCTCTGAAGAGCAGTCTTGCTAAAATTATTCTAAGTCAATCTGTAAGGGCTGGACCCTCAGAGATTGATACATTTTGACGCGGTTCATAACACTCCAGCCACATGTTAATCTGTATCATATGGTCAGTATCATAAGTATTTGGTCAGTATGGTATCATAAGAATTTGGTCTCTCACCACACACAAAGCAGAGTGGTGGTTAGACATGTACAGCAGCATTCCTGATGTCATCCCTCTATTCCTTCCAGAACATAAAACCTCTAGGGTTTTGCAGTACGGTGATTTTAGAAAGAAAAATGAGCAGCAGGACTTTCTTTGGTTCCATTCAAAACAGATTTAAGTGTAATTTCCATAGCCTAAATCCTATCTTTATTTTGGTACCTACTGTCCTCAGAGAAAATTGGAAACTAGGTTACATAGAAGAAACTGTTTGCTGTTCTGTCTTTTCTTCTCCAAAAAAACCAATTTTTTCTCACTTCAACCTTGTATTAATTCCTGCACTTAAAATATACTCCAGGAGCTACTGGAAAGGATCAAGCTTAGGATCAAAAAGATGATTAGGTGTTTGCAGCATTTCTCTTATGAGGAGAGACTGTGAGAGCTGGATCTGTTAATCTGAAGAAGAGAGAGCTGAGAAGGATCTCATCAATACACATAAATGTCTCAAAGGCTGGTGTCGAGAAGTGATGCCATATTCTTTTCAGCAGTGCCCAGTGACAGGATGAGGAGCAGTGGCCATAAACTAAATCACAAGAAGTTAACACCTCAACATGAGGAAGAACTTCTTTACATTTTGGATGGCAGAGCACTGGAAGGGGCTGCCCAAGGAGGTGGTGGAGTCTCTCTCTGGAGACACTCAAACCCCACCTGGATGCGTTCCTGTGTCCCCTGCTCTACGTGACCCTGCCTCAGCAGGGTGTTGGGCTAGATGAGTTCCAAGGTCTCTTCCAACTTTAAATATTTTGTGATTCTGTCTCAGAACGTGTGTCAGAAATCAGGAAAGTTTTGCTGAAGGCTTAGTTGTCCACTTTGTTTATTCACAGAGAGAAATTACTGTCATTTTTTCCTCATCAAGTGGAAATAACTGGTTACGGGTTTGCCCTGATTTTGTTAACCAGTTCATCATCTCTTTATACTTTTGTCCAGAATACAAGTATGCACCTCTTTATACAGTGTCCAGACTTTTTTTTACTAAATATAGGATCACTTGAGATCACCTGTGAGAAGACAAGACCACTAAATAATGTCTTCAGGAAAAGAGGGATTGATAGGCAGCATTCGAGTATGAAAACAGTAGCACAATTCATCTGACTTTAAACCTGGCATTGAAAAGAATACAGATTCTTACTTTCTTCAACCAACAGTGAAGAAAGCCTTTCATCACTAGCTCAAATAGAGTATGTGCTACAGAAAAGTAAATGCAGGTGCCATCTTTCCACTCTTTAGCTTTTACAGTGGTTTTTTTTTTTGATCCAGGTAAACTCAAACTCATCATCCGATCTAAAATATGAGATGAGTCCTGTATGTGGGATTAAATATATGGTGGGAGGGTGTTGAAAAATTGGAAACCTCAGATTTCTTTAACATGGGAGCAAAAGGAAATACAATATCTTGATAATTTGGGGAAGGAAGAACTTAGCTGTTGTATTTCATGCAGCCTTGCTGAAGCTGAACACAGTACTAGTGAAATCTACATAATTTGAATTTATATTCATTATACAGAAGCAGTAAAAGTACACAGGTGGCAGAGACTGGATGACTAAAGAGACAAACGAGCAAAGCCCAAAGCATATTGAAGTGGCAAAATCCCTCAAATTCAGGTATAGCTGCAGGCAGAAAAGATGAGTAACCTGCCCTATTTTTCTCAGCTACAGAGAAGGAAATACAGGTTTTGCAGCCTCATCTATGTGTCATCCAGATCCTGAGACAGTCCAGACTACCAGAATAATAATGAATCCAAGCAGAATATTGTTAAACAAGATAATAAAAATATTTGAAGTCACTTACTGCAAACTTTTTTTCCAGAAACACAAAAATGGCTCTTATTTTTACCTACATTATATCTTGGGGAATATGACACAGAGCAGACTTAATAATTAATACCTTGATATAAAAATTTTAAAGATTTAATGCCTAAAATGGTTTAAAACTTGTGTAAGGATACTCTGAGCATAAGAACATATTCTGCATTAGCTAATTTCAGTGAAGACTTCATACTGGGGTGGTGTGCTGCCTTCACATCACTGGTATCTTAGCGTGCTGTTAGTGTGGGGATGTTTTCCAGACCTCAAGCATCAGTCCCAGCAGACAAGGGTAAGTTTGCAGAGGGTATGTGCTTGTGAACAGCCACATAAAGATTTGTATATTTTTATTATTCTGTCTAAGGAAAGTGCAATTCTGACCACAGTTTCTTAAAATCAATTCAGCAGTTGCTAACAGTATTAATAATATATTTCCTGTGTGATTGATTTATTTTTGTAATAGCTAACTACAATATTAAAAAAAGAAAAGTCATTTTTTTCATATCCCACTAACAGATTTCCTGGAACAAGCAGAAATTCTGAAGATGAAAATGTCTTGTTTGTCTCTGCTGAATTAACCCTGACTGTATATCAGGCATCCACCAAAGCCATTCTGTCACTCCCATTCTCATCTAGGCAGGGGAGAGAAAATCCAATGAAAGGCTCAGTTTAACTGCCAACTAAATCAGAGTAGGAAAATGAAAATAAAATTAAATCTTAAAACACCTTCCCCCCACTCCTCCCTTCTTCCCAGGCTTACTTTACTCCTCATTTTCTCTCTCTCTTCCTCCACAGCAGCACAGGGGAGCAGGAAATGGGTGCTATGATCAGTTCATCACATCTCTACCACTTTTTCCACCTTGAGGGGAGGATTCCTCACACTCTGTCCCTGCCCCAGCCAGGGTCCCTCCCAAGGGAGAGGGTCCTCCACAAACTTGTCCAAAATTAATCTTTCCCATAGGTTGTTCTTCACAAACAGCCCAGAGCAGGTCCTTTCCATAGGCTGCAGTTCTTCAGGAATTGCTCCAGTCTGAGTCCCCTGTGGGGTTGCAAGTCCTGACAAAAAACCTGCTCCACCATGGTGTCTTCTCTCCATGACCACAGGTCCTGGCAGGAACTTGCTCCAGCATGGGTTTTCCATGAGGTCACAGACTCCTTTGGGCATCCACCTGCTACACGGAATAGTCCTACACAGGCTGCAGGTGCATTTCTGCCACAACATGGACCTCTTGCCTCACCACAGTCCGCACCATGGGCTGCAGGGGAATCTCAGCTCAGGCACCTGGAGCACCTCCTGCCCCTCCCTCTACACTACCTTGGTGTCTGCAGCACTGTTCCTCTCACATGTTCCCACCCTGCCATTCTCTGGATGCAATTGCTGTTGAACATCAACTTTTCTGCCATCCTAAATCTGTTATCCCAGAAGTGCCACTGTTGTTGCTGATGGGCTCAGCTTTGGCCAGAGGCTGGTCCATCTTGGAGCCAGCTGGTATTGGCTTCACTTTATACAGGGAAAATTTCCAGCAGCTTTAACAGAAGCCACCAGAGTAGCCTCTCTCATTACCAAAATATTGCCACACATATCCAATACACTAATATATTCCAAAGACAATCTGTGGTTGCTTACTCTTTTAAGAAATGTGTTCACAAGATAAGGCTTCAATTTTTTTCTGTAGAGCAATATAAGTTTTCAAGTAATTATTATTTTCATGCCTGTGATATTTGGGGCTCATGTACCCTAGGGCATTAGGACAGTATCCCTGACCCAATTATCTCTTTTTATAAAAACTGGCATTCATTCAAGACTTAAGTCATGTTTCTCTAATTAACGGTTTCAATAATATTTTTATGTAATTTGAAAGAAAAAAAAGAGAGGCATTCTACAGTTCCAAATCTCACGTAACTACAGAAACCTCACCGAAATGTTGACATAGAAAGGAGACTAAGCTTTATTAAAAAAAAAAAAAAAAAAGGGGACAAGTAAAATTAAAAGGAAACAAAACCAATATAATAAATTCTCTCAGGAAGTCCTACACAAATTTTGTATGTGGTATGCTGCTAAAACAAAAAGAATTAAATTCTATTATTTTGGCTCAGATTTATTTCTATGAGAACACATTCAAATGTGAAAACCACAGAAGTTTGGATCATGACTAGAATTCTTCCTAAATATATTCAAGTCTATCATAAGAAGAAATCTTTCCTAAATAGTGAACATTTGATATTAGGCTTTCTCTAATTTTCAAGGTTTAATTCATTACCTTATGTAAGGAAGCTAATATAATCTCAAGCAGATCCTAGAACTGATTGACAAAAAGGACTTTAATTTAGAAAAATAAAACCAAAGTCAATATGGAGCCTGGTGGACTTTAAACTTCATAAAGTAAATGTTTAACCTTGACATTGTTGTATATCATCAACATTAGTAGCAAAACAATGCATTACGGCTCTGCAAAGTAATCTGTTATTTTCTGGACTTAAGGAAACTTCAGTTAATATTGCACTTTTTAAAATCAGTGATGCTTGTCCCTCTGGGGCAAGAGTGGATCTACTTTGCCAGTTCTACAAGGGCTGGAAGATTCAATTGCCATGATTTCAAGTAAGTCACCAGCAGAAAGAATCAAACCTGTGATGTCTGTGTGCTTTTGAGCCTTTCTAGCTCAGGAGGAAACATTGGTATTGCCTATCTGCCAACACAGGAGGAAGACATATCACTAGTCCCATTAGAAGCACAGCTTGCACTTATGTTTCAGCTTACACAGAGCTTATAGAATTCTCATTCCTTCTTTTATCCAAATGGTGACAAATAATTGGGTGAAAGAAGATGAGTTTAAAGCAAAAGATACACATATGCTACAAATAAACAAGGAAGAGTACATCTCTCCAGTAAATAGAAGACAAGTGTGCTCATTCTGCTAGTTTGGAAGGGTAGAAAATTGACAGATCAGGACACATACACTGCAAGCCATTGCATTTTCTGCACACATGTGACTAGAGCTGAATTTGCAGCCCTTAAGGAACAGTGAAGCCATTGGTGGTGGGCTGTCATAATGTGGAGAAAATACACATCTACAAAAGTATAGAAATAAGAAAAAAGCTGAAGCAGAAGTGTAAGGTCTATAGAGACAAACACACCTTGGAAGGAAGGTGGGGGAAGAGTGCTTTAATGAGCCTAAAGAAACATGCCATGAAAGGAACAATGATACTACTGATGATTCCTGCTGACCTTCATGGAGTGGGCTTTCACGTTTTGGCCTATGCGTCCAGCTGAAGAATTGTTTGCTATACTATAAGGTAGAGCATATGTCATTGTGTTGGTTCTACATCAGGTGAAATACAGTTGTTCTATGCCATAGCTTACTCACATGCTGATTTGGAAGGCCAATAATGTTGACAAAGCAACAGCTTCTTTTCAGCTGGCTGGAATTAAAGTGATGAGGACCATGCTGAGGAACAAATAACAGGAAGAAATGTACTTGTGAATTTTATTAGCTCATTTTCTAGAAAGAAGGAATCCCCAGAAGACAAGTCAGCCCATCAACAGAGTAAACAGACAACAAATGCAAGAAAAGATGGAATCCATGCAAATATGTCTTACATAATGCATCCTTTCACCAACAGGGACACAGTAAACAGCATCTCTGTTCAGAAATGGCCCTCCCAGAGCCCACTTTCACTAACATGCAGAGCAGTCTGATCCCAAGGAATTCAGAGTAACTCAGGACAAAAATGAAGGATACAGCTTTCTCCTCAGATCTTTTATGGCACATAGTCTTAAGTGAGGATATTTCATTTTGTTTATTTGGAGCATATGTGTATATTTTTAACTAAACAATATAGGATAGGGTATCTTCTTGCTTACTAGTCATATCTGACAGCTTCTGTCATTTCTTTTTTGTCACTGTATTTGTCTGCCTTCTTATCCCTCCATTTCATAGATGCAGTCAAGTTGAAATCAAGACAGCTTTCATGCTTATTCCTAAAGGGTTCACTCTTCTTTCTTTTACCCAAGTTCAGATTAGTACTCTATCTCTTTTTTCCCTCCCCAGCAGCATCTCTATATGGCACGGAATTGTTGAGGGGGGATGGAATCTATGAAATAGGATCTAAAATCTGGCCTCTTCTCCACCACAATTCGTTATTTTCCTAGTTTGATAGAATAACGATGGAATTTAATGAAAAGAATATTATTAAAACAAATTTAAACAATA
The DNA here is from genome assembly GCF_009819655.1 of Sylvia atricapilla. Classification (NCBI taxonomy): domain Eukaryota; kingdom Metazoa; phylum Chordata; class Aves; order Passeriformes; family Sylviidae; genus Sylvia; species Sylvia atricapilla. The sequence continues at coordinate 62,818,198 of NC_089142.1, forward strand.
TTTACCCTCTTTGAAAGTCAGGAATTTAAACTAGAAAACATTAAATTCAAATTCCTGGCAAAGTTGATTGTGTGCTCATGCTGGCATATTCTGTATTTTCTCCAAGTCTTGAAATGAAATATAGCTATTTCTCTTGTGGAAAAAAAAGCAGTTTGATGTCAGGTGAATCAGTTAAAAATACACTCCTTTAAACAAAGGAGTAAATAAAAAGTGCAGTTTTGTGTTGCCTCAAGTTTGCCTGCTTTTCACTATTTGCATTTTGTTCTCACGCAGCTTCAAGTAAACTATGTATGTTTTTAGAAAATAATCTTATGTTTGCATTCTTCTCCTCTGGGAGGAGAAAGACGATTGATGCGGATGTTCACCAATGAGGTCAAAGTTGTGGCTACCTGTGTAGGCAATTTTAGCCTGTTTGTAAAACTGTATATATATGGAGTCAGAAAAATAAAGTAGAGCTTTCCTGCTTGACCTCCTGCTGCCTGTTTCGTCCTTCTGTGTCGCTAACAGTGACAGGATTTTTTTCTGAGATTTTAATTTTTTCATGGTTTTGGTTGAATAAGAGCAGAGAATGTAAACACTGTCTGACGTGTGCTTTCTCCAGATGTAGATATCCACAAGTTCAGATCCTGGAAGAGATGTCATGTGGTTATTACAGCTCATGTCATTATACTATAAATAGATATCCACAGACATAGGAATGAACCTTGTTGTGCTGTTGTTCACAATGATGAGTGATTGTAGTAATGTTTTCCCTTATAATCTTAGCTAATGATTGCTTCCCTCAGTACTCTATTTTTTTGAAAGGACATTTAATTATATGCCTGGTTTATCATTTCTTATATTAATTACATCTAGAGGTCATGTGGTATCACTTTTAATATTTAATGTTTAGAAAATAAATTAAAATACATCATTCCAGGGTAACTAATTTCCAGATATTACAAAAGGATTACAGAAACAATTATGCTCTATATTGTAAGTCTAGATGACTCAAATGATAGCTAAATAGAGGCTGTGTCTTTCCTCTTTAGGATATCAATTCAAGTCCATCTGGTTTACTAGAGACAGAAAGATACATTCAAATATGAGTGATTGAGTTATTTGCTAAAACAAGGAAACTGATTCAGGGTTGGGATTTTCAAGGCATCCCAGAAGCATCCTATCTCCTCAGATACCTTCGGGAATCCTGGTCTTAGGTCTTTTTTTTTTTTTTTTTTTTTTTTACTTCACAAAGTATAAAGTCCTCACTCCATTAAAATCAATGGTAATTCTTGACTTCAGCAAGGCCAGAATTCAAACTATTCAGGCCAGGTACTATTTTGTTCATTTCTTTTTTACAACATCCAGTTTCCAAGGAGGGTATTGACTGTGTTTGAAGTGCTGTTTCCAGACACTTCAGGAATTTTTTATTTCATCCTAACTTATACATTATTTCTTACTTTGTGAAGAAGGGAATGGTGGGAGGCGACCTTAGCAAGAAAATGATCCCAGTATGAATAATGCTGTTCAGACACATCCATTTGTCAAACACGGTCTCCAAACTAATGGTGTACTGAGATAGATTTTAGATAACCTAGCATTGCTTAGGATCTTAAATTCTGATGATGCCTGTAAGGACAGCCTCAGCCTCATAAGATTTGTAATTAAGCTAGCTAGAAATAAAATGGTGAAAGCTGTACATCATCATTCCTCTTTACATATGGAGAGCAATGGCATAAATATCTGAAAAATTGCATCCTATAAGATGCAAGTAACCAACGCAAGAGCTGCATTCAGTCTTCAAAATCTTCTTCAAGCACAGTCATTTAACATGTCTATAGTCGTATTTTCACTCAAATATTTGCATGTTGAAATATTACAATTTTTAAGTAATACCTCTGAGTACAATAACACCAAAGCAGAGCTTAAACTATTTTTTCTATTCTATTGTAATTTGTCTCTCCTGAGTGCAAGAAGCTCAACAGGATCCTGATGATACCAAATTGGGTGGTGAGGTGAACAAACATGTCAGATGGGAGAACCATCTTACAGACATAATGGGACAGACTAGAAGACTGCCTACCAAGAACAGTATGAAATTTCACTAAATGCAAAATCCTGTACCTTGACTGGAATAAACTAAGAGCCCAGTATGGAACAGGATCCATGTGGCTCGTGAGCAGTCTCACTGAAGAGGATTTGAGGGACACAATAGACCAGTGTGTTGCTGGAGGGACAAAGGTAAATTGAATCCTGGGGATTACAAGGGACATTACAAGCAGAGGTACAGATGTGATCATTCTACTCTACTCAGCACCTGTCAGGCTGTATCTGGAGTAACATGCCTCTTTCTGCTCCCCACAAGGTAAGAAAGCTATGGGCATATTGGACAGAGTCCAAAAGAGAGCTGCAATGATGTTGAAAGGGCTGGAGAGCCTGCCTTGCAAGGAAAGACTGAAGAAGTCAGTCTCTTCTGCCTGGAGAAAGCTCAGGTGGGACCTCATCACAATATTCCAGTACTTAAAGAGCAGCTTCAAAGAGGACAGAGGCGCTCTCTTCACAAGGAGCAGCACAGAGACGACAAAGCACACATTGGGAGTAATTTCACCTTAAGAAATATCCTCTCCAGGGATATGGGAGAGGCCCCATCGCTGAAGATTTTCAAGATATGTGATTGGACAGGGTGCTAGATAATCTCATTTACACTGCCTTTCCCATGAAAGCTTAGACCAGATAATCTTTTAAAGTCCCCTCTGGACTATTCTGTGATTGCAGGATAAGTTAGTAAATCACAATTATCAGGAGCTGGTAGGGCTGAGATAATTTTCAAGGAGTCTAATATATATATATCCGAATATAATTCAATATTTAAAGATTATAAACCTAAAAATAGCTTCTTTGGTATGTTCCAGTTCTTCTGATTTGCACCAAGATAATTTGAGAGTGTTGCTTATTATCTCTCCAGCCACTTCACACTTACTCACCCATTTGTACTGCTTTTAGGAAGTGCACTGGCAAAATGTTAGTGTTCTGGTCTTTCAGGAGATGATCATATACCCAGGCTCTCATGTTTTATTCTCTTCTTGGCAATGGCAAACAATTTCATTCCAGCCACTTGCAACCCACTCACTTCTCTGCAGGGCAGAATTACATTTTGTGCTCATCCTTTCTGGAACATGGAAAAAAAGAAAACAACTGTAAAGGAAAAAAAATTGATGGAGAAAGAAACCAATCTAGTTTATCTATATCCAAGTCCATCATATAAGAAGTGATTTCCAGTTCTTGGAGTTCTGTGCTGAGGACTGACTGGATTGGATGGCTTATTTTGTTCTTAGTGAATGACCAAATGCTGAAGCAACAAAGTAGGCAAATGTTTTGAAGTTTAAAAAGATTGTGTGTGAGAGAAAAGAAGGGATAGAGTAAGAGCACAGGCGAAAAGATAATTGCAGCTTCTCCTCTGAGGCCTCTAAGGGGATGAGGAAGATTTTTGCAAAGACAAACCATGTCTTGAGGGAATTTTCAGATACTTGGTTTTGCTTCTGGGATAGAAACTGTCTCAGTTACCAGGATAGATCTCAGACACTGGGAACTTTTTGCTGGAATTTTTTTTAACCTGGAAAGGTGAACAGAACCAGAATATTACATCCATCTCCTGCAAAAAAGCCAAATGAATTAGCACTTTTGAGAGGGAAAATACAGTGATACAAACTGATACAAACTAGAAGAACAGTATGTCAGGAGACCCAATCGTGCATTTTTTCCTGACAGTCTTACAACCTCACATACTTTCTCAGATTGAAATGCTGTTTCCAAAACACCTGCCTATAAAGAATTGACCACAGCAATGACTTGTCAGAGGTGGTCAATACAGAATAAGGAGAAATACACTAACTTCTTGCATCATGGCAATAAGATTCTTAAATTTCCAGCGAGCAGTGAATCATTCAGCTTCTGGTTGAAATCAGCTCTCATTATTGCAAGTTTTGTCTTTGGCAGACTGTGAGAAACTTTGACCTGCTTAAAGTGACTGCTTTCAATTTCAGAGTCAAAATGGTTAAGATCCAGTTTTTTAGAGTCACTGGGTTTGTTCTGCATCTCTCTATAGCAAAAGTCATTTTTGGAATATTATTTTCTGCCTTTAGGAGTACCTAATGTAAGGATCCCTTCATGGAAAGAAGGTTCTGAACTCTGAATGGTTCACTGGGCAGGAGTGAACATCTATTTCATTTAGCATGCTGTGTTACCCAAGCCCCTAACGTGACGGTCCATTGACTGTGTTGATCTTTGATGCACTATGTACCACACATTTTTGTGGCTCATGCACTAATTACTTGGCATGTGTTTTAGAAATGCAAAGGGAGAAATTATTCCAGGAAAGTATTACCTGGAAACAGTAGCAAGATTTGAGCTGAAAACTATAAGATAAAACAGAAATCTGTTTTAATTTTGGATCTTGAGTCAGAGGGAAATATTGCTGACACCATCTGGCCTTCAACATTCAAATTCTATGAATAAAGCATTGTATTAAATTCCTACCTCATTAAATCAGCTGTTTAGCTCTCTTGTGTTCTGCTACTGCAGCTCTGATCTGCATTTACAGTGCTGTCTATAATACCTTGTAAGACAAAAAAAATTCCTGAACTATGAGGTATAATGTAATGCAAAAGTCAGGCCAACTACATTCTTGTCTAGTTTACATTCTTCACTGAATACTTGTTGAGCAGCATTTTTTTTTTTTTAATCTAGTGGTGAGTTGCAAGGAGCAATCAGCTTTACCAAAGATTCAGAAAAACTGTCAAAATATCTCTGCAGCTTCACAAGAAGAATTTCCTGGTCAGCACCACTCAGGAGCCATTAACCTTACAAGAATCGGGGGGGGAAAAAAAATGCAAATAACCAAGTCCAAGAATGAGTCTCTATCTCTGAAACAGAAAGTTGTTAGTGAAAGGCCTAGGATTGGCAACACTGGAGATTTTGATGGATGATTAAGACAAATACCATCTGGACAAGCGACAGCAAAGTGCCCCCAATATGCTATTGTCTATCAGTCCTGGCCTTTAAACACCAGCTGCGACTGTCAAGATAGGATGGGTTCTGTCACAGGCCCACTTACTCCCCTTTAAAAGGACAAGATGCTTGGCAGTAACTACACTCTCCTGAAAAAAAAATGTTAAAAGGACTGTTCTCTTCTCAAACTTTTCCTTTAAATATGTCTCCAGATTCCTGCACTGAACTTGGTTAACTAAGCAGCTGGCATATTGTGTGTCGAGCTTATTATATTGATCACTAACATTTCAGCCCTCATTGTGGAGATCCTAGTTTCGTATCTCATCTTACACTTTGAATTTAAATATGGCAAGGTATTTTTGTTCTGTTCTTGCACAGCAAAATAGTGGAGCATCAGTGTGCAGAAAGAAATTAACAGGAGCACATGAATAACATAATTTTATTACAAACTAACAAAGCATCAAGTCCATTGCACTGTTCATATAAAATGCTCCACAATGTAAGAAGAGAATAACAGTTCCATTCTTTTCCTAAATATTGCTCTTTTTGTGTTTGCAAAATGTGCCCTAAAGGGTAGGGTATTTGGAGACAAAAGTTTGAGAGGGTGGCACACAGGTGAAAAAGCATAAAATTCCCAGTGGATTCCTCTTAAACATTCATTATATTTCCTGTATTGCTGCAGAGGGAAAACTGGAGTCAGTGACCCGGCTGATATCTCCCAGTAACTTGTCACTGCTCCCCAAATTTTGAGTCATTATATAGATATGAAGGTTTCTGTGCACTCAGGAATGCCCTTTGGATGTCAATGTTAAAATTAAAAGGACAGCAGGGGTTAATGTTTCTACTATTTTGTATTTCACTGCCTTTCTAGTTATTGCAAAATCAGAATTTTCAGATTGATATTCATTCATGGAGCTCATCTAGACAATCTTCTTGGCTCTCTAAAGCAGAAGATTTTATCATTAGTTATTTCCTAAAATATCTTCACCTCTTTCTCAATCAAGGAATACAAATAGAATACAATGCAAAATACAAGCAGACCTCCTAGAACTTTTTCAAGAGGCCTTGCCTCTTTATTTGGTTATTAAAGAGCGTTTTAGTTTCCTTGCAAAGCAAAGGAATACATTTGCCAGTCCCTTGACACCAGTCTGCAAGTGTATTTGACTGATACGAATTCTGCCATGAGCCAGTGGGAAAAATTTTTGTTGGTGCCCATTGTGAGAAGATTGGCAGCATATCCATGTTTATGTCCCACTATGAGTCTCTTGAGCTGCTTATCTTTTTTAAGTGTTAGCAGTCATCTTAGGGAAATCCTACATCCTGCCACAAACCCACTGCTAACTTGGTTAAAGTCACTTGGGGCCAGATCTAGTGTGGCAGTGCAGAGCACCATGGTCATGCTACGTGGTTATGTTTAATACAATATCCTCTCTCTGACTGCTGCTACTGGGAGAGCAAGGTGCAAAATGCCATGTTTGAGTGGGATTTGCTTTTCCCTGCCCCTTTCTGCTGGTTGTGGGAATGACATGAGAAGACAAAAATAAAGGGGGGAAAAAAGAGCAAGAACAGAAAAATAAGTAAATAAATAAATAGATTTTTGAGATACAGAAATACACCTTTCAGTAGAACTGAGGATGAGGAAGTAAAATGGAGCAGAAAGGAAAAATACAAAATCAAGTACCAGAGAGGAAACTTTAAAGAATAATAATGCCTACAGCATTCTTTGTTGTGGATACTTATTAAAAATTAATCTGTTTGAATGAAGATGTCTCAAAACCATATAGTACATACATCTGCTTACTCTGCAGCTATAGTCTCATGCTCAGCCTGGGCTTCAACCCAGACATATTCTGAACCCACCATATTATCCAAATTAAGTCACGAGATATCTCCCTGGCTAGCTATCATGAGAACTGTAAATATGAAGATTCTTTGTGTTTTCACCTGAAGAGAAACAAAATGAAACCTAGATGATTTTTGCCTCCTATTTTTTGAACTGAGAGAGATTAACAGAATTGCTAACAGGGTTGATAACTGTTTTAGAGGTCAGTCAATGACTGACCATTCCATAAACTGACTATTCCATAAACTCATCTTTAATAGTCCATTCACACAGCATCTGAGTATCTGAGCTTCCCGCATCTCAATTCTGTAAGGAGATAGAAAAGAGGATAATGAAATGTCCAAATATTGATCAGGTTTTATATTTAAAGTCTCTGGGCATAGGGACAATCACCAAGTTTCACTTCTTATCCATGATAAATATGCAGTAAGGGTAAAATAACTGATGCCAAGATTCATGTTTTGTGAACTTCCAAGTGAAGTTTAGAGATCATGAGCATAAAAGAAAAAGAAAATGTGTAAAAAAGATTTAAAATGGTAATTTCATATGTATTCCCTGATTGTGAAAAATCCTTGCTGTCATAGAACTGCCTTGGATCTTGAACATTCCTTCCACTTAGTTCATTTTTATTGTATTAATAAAATTATGACTTTTTAAAGTAAAATCAGATTTGATACCTCCCACTCAGAGAAGAACAAACTGAAAGTCAGCATGTTAAAAGTGTTATAATTTGCATTCATACAGTGCCTATTATCAAAGAATCTCAAAATATTTTTAAATGGCTATTATTCAGCTTTTCAGAGGAGAAAGCAAAAAAAGAAATACAATCATGAAGATTAGCATTTTTCATCTTGGATATAAATATTGGATACATAAACCATGACCAAGCATTCAGAATATCTGAATACCTACAACTGCTAGTAGTTCTGAAAATAAGACTGTAAGTGGTTTTCTAATCAACAAAAGTTTATTGGGTTTGTGTGACAAGGTTGTGGCAGGTGAGAGGGGGCTACAGGGGTGGCTTCTGTGAGAAGCTACCACAAACTTCTCCTATTATCTGATGGAGTCAATACCAACAGCCTCCAAGACAGACACACAACTGTCCAAGGCCAAATCCATCAGTAATGACAGTAACAATTCTGGGATAACAGACTGAAGAAGGGGAAAAGAAGGACTGCATGGGAGTGATTGCAGCCAGAGAGAGAAATGAGAACATATGAGAGCAACATCTCTGTAGACACCAAGGCCAGTGAAGAAGGAGGGGCAGGAGGTGCTCCAGGTGCCTGAGCAGAGATTCCCCTGCTGCCGTGGTAAAGACCATGGTGAGGCAGCTGTGCCCCTGCAGTCCATGGAAGGCCCCTTGCCCAGAGCAGGTGGATGCCTGAAGAAGTCTCCAATCCCATTGGAATCTCACGGTGGAGCATCTCTGCTGCCAGGACTTGAGACCCCTCTAGGGACCAGCACTGGGCAGTCTGCTCCTGAGGAACATGTGGAAGGGATTTGTGCTGGAGCAGCTAATGAAAAACTGCAAGTGATTGGAAGGATTCGTGTTGGAGAGGATCATGGAGCACTATCTCCCATGGGAGAGGGCCCGCATGGGAGCATGGAATAGTGTGAGTCCTCTGTTGGAGGAGGAAGCAATGGCAGAGATATCACATGATGAACTGACCACAGCTCCTATTCCCCATCCCACTGTGTTGCTATGGAAGAAGGAGAGAGACAAAATGAGAAGTTAAGCCCTGGAAGAAAGGAGGGTTGAAGGGAAGGTGCTTTTATTTTTTGATTTTTCATTACCCTACTCTGATTTGGGTGACAAAAGATTCAACTAATTTCCCAACACTGAGTCTGCTTTGCCAGTGACAGTAACTGGTGAGTGATCCCTCCCTGTCCTTGTATTGGCCCACAAGCCTTTCATTACATTTTCTCTCCCCTGTCCAGCTGAAGAGAGAAATGACAGAAAGGCTTTGATGAGAACTTGGCATCCAGCCATGCCCAACACCCCAGAAAAAAGAATTATTACAACTAACTACTTTCTATTTAAGTAAGTTCTTATTAAAGATTTTAATTGCTTAGGACTGCAGCTGGTTTAAAAATAGAAATTATTTTCATGAACTATTTTGATGTCTTGAGTTTGAGTTCAGTCCTAATGACTTGAAACAAATTGATTTTTATTTAATTTCTCTATTTGTTGAGCAATAGTTTGAAAGTAAATGGTTAATATTGTTTTCCATTTGGCTTTCAGATAAACCAAAAGTATTATTATGATTATTAGGAGGGTTATTTTTAAAATTATAAATAATTCAGAGCAACCCCCTCTCCCATTATCTGCAGTTATGTGCTGACCAGAGATGAGTTGATCTACTTTCCCACAGTACCTTTTCAGGCATGAAAAAGCACAGCCCATTGGCAACTTCCAGGCATATCTACAAAATGTCACTGACATCTAAAATTACATACCTAGCTGTGCTCAGAAATTTTACAGTGGTTATTGAGATTTAAGCTCAAGCAAAGAATGTCACCCATTCTGCTTGGGTCCCTCAGGAAAGGCCAAAAGTTCTGCAAACATCTAACTAGAAAGGAAGTGGTTGGACAGGATGGGTAAGGGATTGAGGAAGGACTTCACTCTGCTGAATTCACAAGATCCAGTGCTGTAGCAGTAGATCTACCCTCAACCAGGAGAGGATGGGACTCCCTTTTGTCAGGCTGATACAGCATTCCAGCTGTATCACAGAATATCTGAGTTGGAATGGACCCATAAATATCATCAAGTCCAACTCTCTGCTTCTTGCAGGACTCACTAAAACTAAACCAAATGACTAAGATCATAATCCAGATGCTCACTGGCCTCTTGTCAGGCTTCATGCTCTGCCCACTTCTCTGGGGAACTCATTCCACTCAGCAACCATTCTCTTAATGAAGAATTTTTTCTAATGTCCAGTCTGAACTTCCCTTGACATAATTTCATTCTGTTGTCTCATGTTCTACTTCTCACCAGACAGAAGAGATCAGCACCGCCATCTCTGCTGCTCACCTTTTGGAAGATGTAAGCTGTGATGAGGGCTTACAAGAGGAACAAACCAAGTGAGCTCAGACACTCTTCATAAATCTTGCTTTTGAGAGCTTTCACCATCTTGGTTTCCCTCCTCTGTACACACCCTAACAGTCCTCCTTGTGTTGAGGCAACCTAAAGTGCACACAGTATTAAAGGTGGGGCTGCACTAGTGCAGTGTGAAGCACCATGTTTGGATTTGTTAAGGTAGAAACCAGTCACCTGCAGCTTGACTAAAATGCTGAGGTATTTTTGATAAAATCATAAAATAGTTTGGATTGGAAAGGATCTTAAAGATCATCTAGTTCCAACCCCTCTGTCATGGGCAGGGACATCTTCCACTAGCCAGACTGCTCAGAGCCTTGAACACCTCCACGGATGAGAAATTCACAACCTCCCTGAGCAGCCTGTTGTAGGGTCTCACCACCCACACAGTAAACAATTTCTTCCTAATATCAAATCTAAACCTGCCCTCTTTCAGTGTGAAGTTGTCCTCCGTTTCCCTGTCCCTACATGTCCTCATAAACAGTCTTTCCTGCAGGCTTCCTTCAGGAAGATACTAGAAGTCTACTAGAAGTCCAAAGGCTTCTCTTTTCCAAGGTGAACAGTCACAATTCTCTTAGTCTTTCCCCATAGAAGAGGTACTCCATCCATCCCGTCAACTTTTTTTCCTCTGGACACTCAAAACTGATGGATCTAGAGATGCAAATTCAAATGAACTTAATCTTGATTTACTTTCCTGTAAAAACTGTCTAAAATATGGAGACACAGAGTGCCATTAATGGAATCTCCCTTCAGAAAAGGCCACTCATCTCTCTTTGGTGCTTTGTCGTCATAAAACAAAACAAAACCAACCAACCAAACAAACAAACAAAAACCCCAAAAAACCCACAACAAAAAACCACCCACAACCCACCACAACTATGCAGGTCTGGGAAGTTCTTGTTCCTATTCATTACTCTTGAGGTTTAATCCCAGTAAGCAGCTCAGCCCCACACTGATGCTTGCTTACTCCCCTCAGGGAAACGGGCAACAGAATTAGAAAGCTAAAAGTGAGAAAATGGGTTGAGGTAGACTCATCTTTAATAGGTAAAGTAAAAGCTGTGCATATAAGCAAAACAAATCAAGGAATTAATTTACCACTTTCCAAGGTCAGGCAAATGTTCACTCATCTCTAGGAAAGCAGGACTCCATCTCATGGAACAGTTACTTGGGAAGACAAATGCTTTAACTCTCAACAGTCTCCATTTCCTCCTTCTCTGCTCAGTTTTTATTACTGAGCACGATGTCATATGGTATGGGAAACCCCTTTGGTCACCAGAGGTCACTGGTCCTGGCTGGGTCCTCTCCCAGCCTCTCATGCACACCACTCCACTCACTGAGAGAGCAGTGTGAGAAATCCTTGAGGCTTCACAAGCCCTGCTCTGCTGGAACTAAACTGAGGGGTTCTTACCACCATTTTGTTCAGAAATCCAAAAGATATCACCACACAAGTTTCTACAAAGAATTCTGTCCCAGTTAAAACCACTACAGTTCCCTACACAAACAAGCAGAAGCATGCCTGTTCCTCTCAGGTCACTCACCTCTCTATTTGCTTTCGTGGGGATTTTTGGTTCATCTTTTAGGAAGCCCCATGCTACTTCCTCTGTCTCTGGTTGCAGAAAAAAAAAACCCTTTACATTTCAAACACATCTTCAGCCAAGTTAGTGTGATTATATTTCTACACAAAATCCCAGCTGAACCTTCCATATCTTTTAGCACTAGTTTATTCACCATCAATTTCTACTGCTATAAATTCTTTATCATAGTCTACATGGCACAATATGTCTATTAAACTGTCAGTTCAGGGTGAGGCAGTCCAAGGAGGAGAGAAATAGTCTTCAAACTGAGAGTGCAGCCAGAAGTGTAGATGGCAAAGATGTTAAAAAGTGGCCTTGTCATTAAAAGTGGCAGCAAAGTACTGAAGAGAATCCTATTTAAGACTATGTGTTGGTAAAACTCATGCTGAGGGGAAAAATAGAAACTTAACATCTGTCATCCAGCCAGTTGCAAAGGACTTTTGCAGTTTGCAACATTTGGAGAAATTCAGTTTTCAAGAATATTACCTCGATTCATCCCTAATTTTGCTGTGCCTGACCAAGAAGATTTGCATTTGTCTCCTGCTAGGGAAGGGAAGGGAAAAGGGAAAAGGGAAAAGGGAAAAAGGAAAACGGAAAAGGGAAAACGAAAAACGGAAAACGGAAAAGGGGAAAGGGGAAAGGGGAAAGGGGAAAGGGGAAAGGGGAAAGGGGAAAGGGGAAAGGGGAAATAGAAAAGGGAAAAGGGAAAAAGAAAGGAAATAAAAAGACAAGGAAAGGAGAGGAGAGGAAAGAAAAGTTAGAAACAAGAAACCTTCCTAGATTTGTTTTCTTGATTTAACGCTTCATTAGCTTATCAACTCAGAAACACAGAGTATACCCACAGCCAATTCCCATCTGGTTCCTCAACAGGTTTTTTGCAAGCAGTATGTCCATTAGTACTGCTAGGGTTGTTTGGCTTTTTCTTTTTGTTTTTCCCTATTGTCAGTCATTTCTACTATTCTTAAGTGAAATGTTCCAGTTCAGAATCAGCTCCCAGTAGGCAATTTCTGCCCAGGCATGACCTCAGAACTGAGTGCTGTCATCATTGAAGACATGCAAACACTGAAGCTCTCTGGCACTAGTCTTTCAAAAGGAAACATGTCTTGTATATGGGACTGTGACAAAGATCACATATAAGTCAATGTGGCAACAAGTACTTAAAAAGCTAATAACAGTTTGATTTCTGCCTGAAGCTTCTCAGTGATTCTCAGATGCCAGAAATCTAATCTTCTGCTTCAGTGTAATTACACATGATTCTTCTGGAATTCAAATATTTCAGCTATGGTCAGAGCTAACTCAATATCAAGCCATTTTAGTAAATATTCTAGTATATTTTTAAAGCCAAGGGATGCCTCTTGTTTCAGTTTGATCCTGGCAGAAAAACAAGCAGGAGAACATGATGTTACAGTTCGACTTTCCCCTTACTGAGCCAAGACTGATAAAGACATTAAGGTGTCACTAGTGTTATCTGTCTGAAAAAATATTCAAAAGCAATGCTGACAGACGAATTTGCAAGTCTGCTGCCCACATATTAAATAGTCTGTATAGCATAGGATAGTCTTGTCACAAAGATCTTTATTTGCTGCTCAGTCAGTTCAGCTTCTTCCTCCTCCAGCTGTTTGTCAGAAATTGAAACTGTGGCTATCAAACCCAGAAAGATGTCTCAAGGCAAACTGGTCAGGTTTATGATCAAAGGCTAATGAAAAGGTTAGTAATCTATGCTGAGGACAGCTGGAAAGTTCACCCTGGAGACAAAACTGTGACCAGCTTGAATGCACAAGCTATCGTTTTTCTAACAGTGAAAATTAAAAGTATAGGATAAAGAAATTTGCCAAGATGGAAAGAAATGTTTGTGTCCAGGTTTCATTGCACACTTCTCATACATAATAATGGACCTTTGTCAGCCCTTGAGAAATAACAGCACCAGTATTTCTTGCCAGCTGAGATGAAGGGTAAAGGGCAGAATAAGGAATCTGTAATGAGTTTGCTTAGACACTACTGTACAAAGTTAGTGTCACTGATTTAAATCTCATTTTAATATTTTACCAAAGCCTAAGAGCTGCTGTGAACTCCTTACTGTCTATTTTGTGCAAACACCAGATAGTGGATGAAAAATCCTATTCTTAAAGAGACTCTCTTGCTGATTTTTTTAATATAATCCTTGCTTGGTCCTGTTCAATTATCATCTCCTCACAGACTTTTTGTTCAACCACAGATGCCTCCTTTTATTTTTGGGTTACTCTCTAACTGTGGCTGACATGTAGCATTCATCCTGCCTGAGAGCAGTGATGCTGAGACTACAGTGGATTCTGTCCTGGCAGATTGACTTTATTACATTGGTTTTTTTTGTTTTTTCCTTCCAATTCTTTATGTATTAGTGGCAATGCTGCAATGCCACAATGCCAGAGCTGTAGGCAAACATCATCAAGGATTTGGCTTTCAGATTCTCATAGCATAAATCTTACACTGATTAACATTTGTCAGTTACCTATCATCAAATCCCTTAAAGCAGAAAGCTTGCTCTTAAAGCTAATGCCAAAAAAGCTGACTTAAAATAAAGTAGAAAAATAAAAAATTTACCCTACTGGGTTTTATTTTACTTGATGCAATGATTAAATCCCAGTTAACAATTATGTTGCTGTGGTTAAATAGCCATGATGTCACTTATGGGGAAAAAGAAAGACTCTCTGAGAGCAAGACATTGCAAGACATTAATGAAAACTGCCTAATATAATTTTTGAAAGCATAAAAATATATAATGGGAAGGATTAAAGGAGTGCTAAAAGAAACTTGAATTTGCCTTTAGAATGAGACACTTGAGGGAACGAGGGAAAAAGACTAAAGTGAACTATGACAGAAATAAAGGAACATGGAGGAAATACATAACTAAATGATAAAAAGAAAACATTTGTGCACCATTTCTAGCATTTAGTATACTAGAAAAACAAGAATGAACTTTAGTCAGCTTAGGAATTCCTTATTTACATAAGAGAGCAATGGCAGAAGTTCTATTCACAGATGTGATATGAAAAAATGCTTGTCTCTTTATACATGCTTTATCTTTCAGAATATTCACTTGATAGTTGCTCACTGCTGTAAAGTGATACTTATAGTATTTAAAATGATAATGAAATCAGCAAATTCCCAATCTACCGTATAATGGCTTTACTCTGGAAAATTTTCTTTCCCGTTAAGATTTATCTATTTATGAAAAAAAGTAGAGAAATTAATTTAGCTGATGCTCTAAATGTATGACTGCATCACTTCCATTAATATTTCTAACACAGCTTCTGAAGACAATTTTTTCAGTGAGTGTTACATACTTGTCCTTCTGGGACAGTGCAGTTTTACTTTCACAATATATATATGTTTAATTTGTACTTTTTGTCAACATTGTAAGGGGCCCAGACATAGGTGGCAAATGTGGCCAAACAGCCTCTTTGTAGAAGTAGAGAGATAGGATTAATCATCAGGCAGAAGTCCCTCCAGGAGACATATCAGAAGAAACCCTTTCTGTCTATTGAGCATGTCCTGATGGATGTCCCAGCAACACTTTTCACTCTGAAATAGGCATGAGGAGAAGATCAAGTTTCTGTCAAATTGCTCATGAGATATTGCATGAAGTCAGTTTTATGTTGGCTTTATTATGGACTCAGAAGGGTCCACGAAAACATGGTCCATATAAGATTTCCTGGAGCTAAACTTCTGTATTTTTTAAACAAATTTGGACCAAGAGAACAATTACTTATCAAATAAATGCCTGCTTGGTATGGGACTGGTGTTTTTTGTTCACTGGTGTAAAGTTCAAAACCAGATTTGCATTATTGTCGAGGAATAAAAAAAATTAGGTGCGGCAGTGTGACATACACTTCCTCAGAATTGAATATATTCACATTTACAGGTTTGTGCTCTTTCACATTACCTTGGGTACTCTATCTCTGTTCTAGTACAAAATTTTATAGAGCTTCATATATCCTAACAAAGTATTTTGGGGTCAAGTAGCAAAGTAGCTATTCAATACTTAATGGTTGTGTTTAGGTTAAGTTGTGAGTGGCTAATGAGTTAAGTTCACTGAATTTTTGGATAGTGAGACTTTCATTGCACTTCAAAAACACTCTAACTTAAAGTAATTGCTGTAGATTAGGAGGTGGAAAGAAATTTGTGTAAGCATTTTAACTATCTTTCCAAAAATTGGCTTGCTTCTTTAGTTGCTGCCATGCAGTTTCATGTGTTACACATTTGTCTGGTGAAGAAGCTTCATTAAGTTCCACATCCCATACTTCATCTACTGTATTACATGCGTTAACAGTTCCATAATGCTCTGTATATTTTATCTGGCAGTGCTTTAAGTTGAGATTATGTTACACTTTGAAAATTTTGCTAGTCAGAATGAGGTTTTGTAAAACCCAATTGAGATTTAGTGTCCAAAGGTCTCTCAAATATGGGACAAATTTCATGGATATCTTCCAAAAGTACCTATTTTAATATGCTTTCTTATTGCTCAGAGGGACATTTATGCTGATTTGTGTTTTCAGAACTGTCTGGAATAGTATGTTGCATTTTTTTAGGAGTGACACCTAAGCATTTCCCACTTCCTACAGATTTGTGATATCCAGGATCACAGAGTAGGGAGGCACTCGTTTTGTTTATTATGTGGCAGAAAATGGAAAGGCAGAATAAGCTAACACTTGCTCGATGTGCCACCAAATGCCATACATTCTTTGCTGAGTTGTTGACACATTCTTCAATGACTTATTGAAGGAGGTCTTCAACATACAAAAAAACAACTGATGACTCACCAGAACAAGAAGCCTGGTCCCATCTCTAGCGCCATTTCTCCAAGTAAAGCTCTAAGAAACTAGGAGGTCTGATACATTGCTCTGAATCATTCCTTTTCTTTGACATATTTTCACAATCCCCTCTCTAGTAAGTTCAAAGATTCTACTTCAAAGTTCTAGTAAGGGGATACCTGAGGTCAGCTGGCAAAATGCAGCCGCTGTCAAACCACTGTTTGTAAATTTGGTCTTGTCCTGGACCATGATGCACAGGCTATCTGCTGCATGGTTACCTGTTCTTTGGCTGACCAGATATGTGTGGTCAGAGTACAGATATGTGTGTCTGTAGCTCCCTGCATGTGTCATCATTGCACATCACTGTAGTATCTTGATTTTATCCTTATATCAGATGGTGGCTATGCCATAATGCCTCCACTGTGGTAGTATAAACTTCTCAAGGTAAGAAGATGCATATCACTGATTAAGAGATGCTTTGATTTGCTCAGAGTACATGACTGGAAATATACACATAGAGTGCAGCTTCTGGATCTGGACACAGAGATTTTTTTAAATATATATATAACTCAAATTCACAACTAAATTTTCCCACAGTTTGAAATGCTGTCTCCTTTAAATCAGAGGGAGTTCTGTCTTCGTCTTGAATGGATATTTGGAAGGAAATCTTGGTCCAAAGTCCTTTGTAATAAGCTTAAACACATGCTTAACTATTTTGCTGAGTCAAAGCTATACATTATATATATAAAGAATGTTTCAAACAGTTAAAATGGTTTTACTTCAGCAGATCAGTGTGTATATATATATATATTTATATATGACATACAAGTAAGTACTATTCTAATCTTTAATGGTCAAATCTTTATGGAAAGCATAAAGAAATTAACAGGAGAGTTTCCTAACAGTTCCAAGTTTAAGAAGTCAGACATTAAACAACAACTGACATATGCTGTGGACCTATGCAGGCACATAATAATCCTGATTTCTTTTTTAAGAACCTTTATGGCTTATCTCAAGCTATTAAATGTTATGAAAATGAACCATATACATAAGTTAAATATCAAGGGACATTTATATACAGCTTGAATATAGCACATTCTAAAAGCAACACAGAGCAACATATTAAAAAGTTATTTGATTGCTAGTACATTAAATTACTTCATATCTAAAATACAAGTATGAGGAAACAAAGTGACTCAAAATTTAAATGAACATTAAGGGGATACACACAGATGAGAGAAGGGAAGAAGAAATACTTTGTTTTATGCAGGTATTTAGTATCCAAAAAAACACAGCTCATGTGTTAAAGCATTTCTTACTGGTATTTGTAAGAGCAGCAAACCAGAAGTACCTGCACCCAGCCCTAGGAACTTTGCATTACAGCTTTGGAAATTGATTAAAATCTTCTGGCAGACTCATGATGTATTTAACCATTAACTCATCCAGACAGCAAATACCTGACCTCTCAGTTTGTCAACTAATTATCAGGCCAAATCAACTGCCAGAATCAAGAATATTTAATACTCAAGAGTGCAAATCAGCATTGTCCACGCTAGTGATAATAATCTCCTTATGTAAAACCTTCCTCGATATTTCACCAGTAATGGTTGAACAGCCTCATTTGTGAATCAACTCTTTTAGAAAATGTGCCCTAACATGTCCCAAGGTGCATATACAAAATGCAATAACTTCCACAGAAATAACGCCCTACAGTATAATAATATACATGCACAGGAAAAAAATTTATGGTATGTAAAAATCGCTCAAATGCTGAAATGAATACTGATGCAGTTTTTTTTTTTTTTCAGATATGGGTTTATACAGTAAAGATCCACTCACCTAACATGACTAAGAATTCAGAATACACCCCGTAGGGAATATCTAAAGACAGTAGATCCTAAGTCAGACAGATAAATTGAAAAAAAAAACTTCTCTCCCAGTTCTGTTTTCTGCATATGCTTGCCAGGAAGTTATGTGGCACACTGGGAGGGAATATTCAATAGGGTCCAAGGTTTTGCCTACATAGATATATATGTGGAATGATCAGTGGAATAATTTTTCCACACAGAAATGTCTTACTGGTTGCCAGTTTTTATTTTCTGTATCATTCCTTAGCTTCACTTTTTCATCACGTGATGGCTTAGAAATTTTCTATTGTTCTCTTCATTAATAGACATTTTACTACAAAATATTTCCATTTCTGTAAAAAAAAGCAAGATTATTGCAAGGAGAAAATTGAAAATGTAGCACTTCATTTTTCATCTGCAGTAGCCTTTGAGGGTCAAACAGCCTAGCATTGCTGACCCAGCAGTCAAAACTGAAAACACCATTTTCAGTTATTGTGGAGTTTTCTGCTCTTTTCAGAGTAGAAGCAAAATGCACCAGACAGGTAACTACACCATTACTGCAAGACTACAAAGTTTCATTTCAGACATATAGTAATCATAAAATAATATATATGAAATTAAAACCACACTCATTCCCAACTAGAAGCTTTTCTAGGCTTTCCACCTGTCATACAAACACAATACCATTTTACTGACCAATATTCTGAGTTATGGCCCTTGCCCTCTACTCTCAACACTGTAGATGTCACATCAGAACCTAGTCCTGCCTCTTGGCCTCTCTTTTTTTTATTTTGTAAACATTTCTAAGTGAATTGTCCATACTTTGGACTGTCATGTCAAACTCTTATTTGGGTGGATAAATACCAAAATCAGATTAAGATCCCTGTCACACAGGTGGCTTCAATTCTATTTCAGTTTCAAAAGGTGGTTACAGGGAAGTTTTCTACTGATATTTAAGAAAAAAAAAGCTGTTTTTCCTCTTATGCAGTTCTTTCTTGACTTTTTGTATGGATTTTAAAAAAAGAAAAGGAAGCATATGTTAAAAAATATTAAACATAAGAAAGAAAAAAAAATTCTAAAAGGATTAGTAGATATATATAATAATTAATTATATATGCATGCATGTGATTTATGTCATTCAGCATTTGTCCATATTATATATAAAAACATTCTTTGAATTACTGAAATTACTGGAGGGGAGGTGTGTTTTTTGGTTTTGGGTTTTTTAAATTTTATTTTATTTTATAAATACAGACACGTTATTTCTGAGATGTAGAGATAGAGAATCGACTATTGATTATGTAGGATTTTAGAGGAATAAGGTAATTGGTGCAAGGTCTTTAAAATCATCCTATTCCAGCTGCTAATCTACTAAAGCAATATTTCATTCATCCTACGCATGTCTAGGCTGAATCTTCTGTTTTGGATCCACAGGTAGAACAGTGTTACATTATTGTAACACTATCTTTTAACTGATGTTTCATTTCACACTTTGGTAGAATTAAGCTCAAAGGTTCTTTTAATTTTATGAAGCTATGGGATCCACCAGGACCAGCTGCCAGACTAGAAGCAACATGAATTGTCAGAGCTTTTAGTATTCCAACAGAAGAAAACCTACTGATTTCCAAAGTAAATAGTGCCTACAGGCAGTATTGAGTGTCAGCTAGTAGGTGGATTTCAAAAGGTCTCCAGATTGTCCTGGTACACCATTCTGAGAGAAGAGTATCAACCTTGGCCTTTCCAGAATGGTAGTAATGTTCTGGGTATCCATCATAAATAAGGATGGAGTCAACAGTGTGAAGACTCCCACTGAGAACTGACTAGAAACAGAGTGATCAGTCCACAGAACTGTTCTGTCTGAGGTCTCAGCAGTATTTGAATAAACTGAACACCCTTGTTTTAGCAAAAAAACGTAGGAAGCTATAGTCTTCAGGCTCTCCAGCTACTTGACCACAGGAGAGGATTTTAGAGGTATGCAAAACAACCCCTATCCTTTTCATTGGTCTTGCTTTTGGAGAGTGTATAGAATAAAGGTTGTGGAGGATTAGCACTAAAATGAATGGGACTCCTAAATTCTAAACAATGTGATTGACTAACTAAGGGTTCCAAAATTTTGAAAAGTTGAAAGCTATTTTCTGGTTTTTTATTACCGTTAGTTCACCAATGAATGTAATTATTTAAAAACAATAAAAAAAATCACACTGGGGGAAAGCAAAAAAAAATAATTAAGGAAAATGTTGGTTTCTAAAGCAGAGTTTTACTTCCAGTTTCTTATTTTAAGCATTAAGTGAAAACAAATGAACCCAAAGAACCAGCAATTCCTCAAGAGAAACCATTTCCTGTCTCTATTGCTCAGTTCCTCAGTTCTTACCATATTTTCCTTTCTCTGGTCCTCATAATTATTTTCTCACCACAAAGGTCTTAATCCTCAATGTAAAGGCAGAAATTCCCGCAGGAAAAATCCGTCCTTATATTAAAAATAAACTTTATTTTCCAAGAACTATTTCCTATGTACTTTCAGGCATATACCATCAAAAAGATACCTCAAGAAGGTCAAAAACAAGTGCATTTTTTGGTCACCTTTGAAAAGCAGCTTTTTCCATACAGGTGGCTTGAAGCCTTCAACATATTGCATCTGTTATCTTTGATATGCTTAGCACAGACTCCTGTGGAGACATTTTCTTAATTACAAGTCAGAGAAGCTCTTGGAATCCCAACTGTCTCTTTTACTTTATCTAATCTGATGGGCTCATTTGTCCTAAATACTTCACTTTGCAACCCTCAGAGTCATCCTCTAGCAGTATACTATAACATGTGTCACTCTTTCCCTACTAATATCCAATTAGGCAGTCATCCATCTTTTGCTATTGCCTTCTCTAATCAGAAAGTCATATGCAGAGATGGAAAAGAACTATTTTTTCCATCTCCTGTCAATGTAGATTCATTCCCTAGAGTATATTTTCTAGCGTTGTGTTTATTTAACTTAGATTATTACAGATTTTTCAAAATAAAGTTCAAGCCAAATTATATGAACAGCTTGGATTACACCGTTTGGGAGTTATATGATCAGTAACCAATGCCAAGAAAATCAATAGACAGGAAATGACATTTAAATGTGAGCAGAGAAATAAATGTGCCTTTTACTCTACAACCAGTACAATTCATAGAACTAAATTTTAGTTAAATAGATTCTAGTGGAACTCTAATGGTTCTTTAGAAAAATTGGATCTATCTATTCCTGGCAAGGAAACAAGAGGCAAAACAGAGATGGTCATCAAAGGCCAGATGTTTTACATTACCTATAAATTTGCACCACTAAATATTTGACTTTTTTTTAAAGTATCAGTAACATTGTGAAAAAGCTGACCTTTTCAACAAAAAGAGCCCAGCCTTGTCCAGGGGAAGCACATACACCCACCCTTGACCTGCTCAGTGGGTGTGACCGAATTCAGAAGCCTGTGAAGTCAGTGGAGGCTCCCAGTAATGCCAGTGAGTCCTGGATACCATATTAGTTATTGTGATGTAGTCATTTGCCCACAGGGATTTGGGAAGGGACCACCAAATTTGCTTCATGTATGTCACTTAACAGTTGTCAGATGACAATATTAGATTATTCCTGGCTCACAGTAACAGCTCTCCATGCTTTCCTGATGCCTTTGGACCTGTGTTCCTGGGTTATTCCTGCTCTATCTTTTCTCACCTTGTGTGCACAAAGCACAAATCATTGTATGCAAGCAAATAAAAGAGGGAGAAGAAGCAGCAGGAATCCAGATCAAGTGATTTCTTACCAGGAGACACAAACAGCCTTGTCAATACTCTCTCTTTTGGTGTAAAGGAGGTCACAGAAGTGAGAATTGCTGTTCAGAAAAATGAAAAAGACTATAGCAAGAAAAATGAATAGTTCAAGGGTGATGACACAGACTGGTCTTCAGCTTTCTAAACACTGTAACACAAAGATGTGACCACACCAAAACATAGTCACTGGATGAAGTGTAAACATGACAGGTGGATTTATAGGAATTCTGCCTCTAAATTAACATGCAAGTTGACAACATTTTCACTTAGCCTTGCCTGTAGAAATAAAAGCCCTAATTATATAATAAAAATTTATATACTGGAAGTTTAATTTAAGAAATCATAGTCACGCCAACACTTTCTACTTGGCTTTTTTATAGAAGCAATGAAATAAATATGACATAAAGTTCTGAAAGAGAAACTTTGTTTTCTGCTTATGAAAATCATTAGCTTACTCAGTGTCTTCATTTATAATAAGGTCAAGTTGCAGTAAACTGATGAAGAAAACTTCTTACAAAAGGGAATAGGCTAAACCAACAACCTGTGTGTAAGAGTCACTCTCACAATCCTCAATCTCAGTGAGCACATCTACAGTAGTAAATTAAAAAACTCAAATGAATGTACACAAGAACCTGGATTACATTATCTAAACAGCTAACACTGCCACTGTTTTTGATGCAGGAAAATTCTTCTCTCTGTGATTTCCCCCACATAATCTGGAAACACTGGAATAACTAGCCCAGATGGTGAGGGCACCATCCCAGTAAACATTCAATGTCAGGCTGAATGTGGTTTTGAAAAACCTGGTCTAGTTGGAGATGACCCTGCTCATGGCAAGTGGGTTAGACTGGAAGGTCTTTAAATGTCTCTTCAAACCCAAACTATTTTCTATAAGTCTATGATTCTTTATCAGTTTTCAAGCACAGCTCCAACATAATTAAGGACTCAGAAGTGGTAGGCATCCTCTTTGGGGGACTAGAAGAGCAGGTTTTTGTGACTGTGGGCTGCTATTTCCTAGGTGGCTTCAGACAACAGTGCCAGACATATTTAATTTGCTGTCTCAGACATGGCATATAGAAGCAGGATCCACCCCAGAAACAGAGAAAGGAAGTGAAAGTTCCCACTCTTTTCTTTCCCTGTGTCTGCATTAAGAGATGATGTGGTTAGCAGACATGCTAACCATACAGATACCAGTATTGCAGTTTTCCCATGCACACTGACCTCATGGTGAGTGGCTGTGTGAAGCAAAGATGCACTGTACAGAGGATAGGCATCACTGTTCATACCCCTCCCTTTTGCTTGCTGCCACTGGGGACTGTTTTTACTGTGAACTGTGAGATACTGTTGGGATTTTCAAGGGATTACAAAAATTTGAGGGTGAATTGTTCTTATTCCAGTCAATAATTCAGTCACCATGTCTTCAATGACAACTTCTCCCTCTCTATCAGATTTGAGGCTGCTAGTATGGTTTTGTATCTGGTGAAGAGATAGCACTTTTAGCTGTCAGGAACTTGAACACCATGATAGCAGAGAAAATTAAGAATGTTAAGATGACAGATAAATAGAAAATGATGGGTGATGAGAGCATTCACTGACCATCTGTATATGGCAGAATGGTCATTCTGGGCTCAGGAAATAAGAAATCTGAATTATGATGCATAGCTGGGATGGCTTACTGACTTCAGACAGGTAAGGCTATATTTTTAATATTGTATGTAAAACTTGCCACACCCTCATAGCAGTGCCACACTAAAATCAGAACTACTTTGAAACATATGAACTTAGAAAGTTTTATCTTCGGGGTGCATAAAAGTAAGACTTCTCCTGGTTAATTTTTAAGCTGCACAAGCTATTTCTTCTGTCTTATGTAAAGCCATTAGCTGAGTCCTGAAAAACAGTACACTTTTAATCCTCTTGTGAATGGGGAATTATTTAACATGCTGCCTATATTTTAATACCAGTACTTAGGACTCAGACTTTCCTCATAGTATCTTCATTGTCAAGGAAGCCTCACAGAAATTAATGTGGGTTGCCAAAAAGCAGGGATGGTGTCTGCAGTGGAAGGAATGAGAACGGGGGGAGTACAGTTGCAATGCCAACAGTGAATATCAGAATCCTCTGAATCCTACCCTTGCCCATGAAGCTGTAAAAGAGGCTCTGGAACTTTGTAAAAGAGGCAATATGAAGGATGTAGATGCTCTAGAATCTGCAGTCTTGGACCAGATAGAGCCTGCGTTCGAAAATCTGCAATTTCTTGGACTGAAGCAACTCAAGGCATCTGCTGCAAGAAGTCTGGATCGCAGAATTTCAAGTGTCCGTTATTGCTGAAGATTGTGATCCCCTGGTAAATCAGAGGCAAATTTAAAAATTAGGAGTGAATGAGACACAGAAGGCATAATTGTTAACTTTGAGCAGTTAGCTACAAAGGTAGTTGCAAAACCACATCACAGTGTGAATTCACAGACAACATCCTTAAGTGTGTATTTACTGCCCTGTTTAGTGGAGTTACGGTTTGATGTTAAGTGATTGATAAGATATTGTATGACTCCTTGAATAAAAGTCCTTCTGGGAAGAATTTAGAAGTATTCTGTGAAGTAAAGCAGGGTATTAAATTTTGAAAAGTTAATAAATAGGACATTACAAAATAAGCAGCAATAATGCCTCAAAAGAAAACCATTAAAATTGTTGTGTTAAAATATCTCCTGCTGACTGACACATCTGTAAGTATGATACCTGTGGCTTCTATTTTTTTCTTTTTCTTCTGAGGCTGAATGGAAGAGTTTTTTTGTTATGCTATACCCGAAAGTAAGCTGGAGATAGCAAAGGACTTCTGCACTTATTCCTATTGCGTACTGGCTTCTGGGAAAAATTCTTTGCTTCTTTTTTTTTTTTTTTTTTTTTTTTTTTTTTTTTTTTTTTTTTTTTTTCATGCATGATCCTTTTTGCCATCTGCTTTTTTTGGCACAGGAGCAACATGCTGTCTTGAAGCAATTTCTTATATTTCTTTTGGTCTCTTTCATTCATTCCCTCTTATGTATCAAGGGTCACAGGCTCATAACACTTCAGGGCATTTGACAGACACCTCCCTCTTTCTTCTTTTATTCTTCTTCTGACATAAAATTGGTCTTTCATTCATTGTGTAGAGGGTGCCTCTTACAGATATCCCAAATGAGGCCAATGGTGAAAATAGGTTAAGAAAGATACATTCAGAGATTTATCAAATACAAGAAGATCACTGAGAAAATTTTTAAATTTTCCATCAAAATCTTCCCAGAAACAATGAACTGAAAGAAGTGTCATGGCAGTTTTCTATTAATAGTTTAGAGCCAGCAGGGTGACTGCAGAGATAATTTTCTTAAATTCAGACTATGGGAGTGGTGTGTCCCAAGCACTTACTGTAAAGTAAATAGAATGCAAATAAGAAAGAATTTTGCAAAGGCTCTTCTGGTATAGATGGATCTTATCTGTGTCTTCCATACAGAAGTTACAGGCTCAAAGAAAGCTGCCAACTGACATTGCTAAAGGCCTAGAAATGCTACTCTTTGAGCTGCTGGGGAGAGCCATGGAAAGATCTCCTATCAATCTACAGAAAAATGGCAGTCTACAGAAAACACTTTCACATGGATGCAAATGTTCCAGTGCAGTCTTTTCCCGCATTCCCAGCCAGCCAGCTGTACTCCACTTGTATTTCTGATGTATTACCAGGATCAAGGAGTATTTGCCCAACACCTAATATCTCTAATCTACATCGCTGTGGGGTATTAACACCAGGGCAGGTTTTTATTCCTGCTTCTTGGAGCAGCCTTCCACATAGAAAAGTCCTCAGGAATATACAGGCTTGCTTTAAACTGCTTGAACATATTTTCAAGGTTTTCAAGGTTATGCTGGGAAACAAAAGGATGCCTGTGCCAAGAAAAATCAGAAACTCTGCGAACGGGGATGGATGGTCAGGCTGGTCTCATTTTGAGAGATAATTCAAAGTTTCACCCTCTGATCCAGAAGCAAAGTACCTCTCTGTCCACTTCAGAATTCAGAAACAGCATGCAAATAATTTTGTTTGGTTTGTATGGCTGAAAAGTTGAGGCATTTTGGATTGGATATTTACATTTTATGTTTAATTTACAATTTCATCCTAAAACCCTGCAGTCCGAATAACTAATTACTGGATAACTTGCATGGATAATTTTAAATTCTCTATGTATTTTATTTGAATGCTTAGGCATGGTTTTCAGTAATATATTGGTTAATATTGCTGGAAATTCCAACTGTTTGCACAGCCAAAATCATGCATTTGGGAACAATTGGGGATTGCTAATAATATTATCTTCCTTTTTTTCTTTTTTGATTTTGATTGCTACACAAACTGTACTTGGAAATTGACAGGATCCAAAGGAGCTTTTACTTGGTCCCTACTGTCAAGCACTGTGAAATGGAAAAAGGGAAAATATAGTCATGAAAATACCAACTTTATTTGTAGAACCACATTTAATCTGATAGCTAAGGTGAATTATTGCCTTATGCAGGCCAAATTTACCCGAATCTTGGAGAGCATCTGGGATCTGCAGTATCTTTGTTCCACGTCCAATGCTGTTCTGTCATCTAGGTGCTTTTCAGACCTTCCTTGCCTCTGGCCATGCAAGATGGCTATTGTCACAAGGTTCTCATGCACATCCTACCACAGATGGCACACAATCCTCCACAACAGCAACAAATATGAGGCAGTCTCAGATATTTAATTGTTTTCCTTTGCAGTGTGCTGGTAGTGTCCTTCTCTGTATCCTTTCATTTTCCAAGTCCTGTATTTTTTCTTCAGTGCTCCAAGCTACTTATATTCCCAAAGATTAAAATGCACTTACCCTATGTCTATTTTCCCCAGTCAAAGTGCAGTAAAAGCAGAGCTACATTCACACATGCAAAACCAAGTTTGTAACTTCTACTTTCACCAAAGATAAAGGTGAAGTCAGTGAAATAGAACAAGAGGAGCTCTTAAGTCGTAATAATTCTGTTCTAAAGAAAAATTAAAAAGTCTAAAAATTATTTTCTATTATTAGTGGGGGAAAATATTCCTGATACTGGCACATGATTTTTAACTCTATATAAACTCAGTAGCTATATCTACTAGGACGGTCTGTAAAACACACATAAAATATTCCTCTCTGCTCAGGAATAGCTGAACTGCTGAGGGAATTTACCTTTTCTTCAAGGAATATTTCCCCTTTACATGTCCTATCCTATGTTCCTTCAGCTACTGCTGCTCCCACATGCTTATGATTTCCATGCTGAGATATCTATCAGCAAGCATTAGGACCGTTTGCAGCTATCAGGGAATCACTGAATCAGGAAAGATGCTTTGTTTTTCCACAGATGACTTTTAGCCATCACTAACACTATGGGGTTTTGGAGAGCTGTTTTAGTCTGGCCATGGTTTTGATGAGCAAATCTCAGATCTAGGCATGGCAGCATATGAAATGGCAAAATTTAGTGATAGATCAGGTTGTAAGCAGTCAAACAATCAGATGTCAACAGGAGTTGAATGCCCAGGTGTAAAAGAGCAAAACTAGTTTCAGAAATCATATTCTCGAAGTCTGAAAAATTAAACCAGTAAAAAGTGACCGGAGTGACTTGATGAAAATGCGTCCCACTGTTTCAACAAGTGGCACAGGACTCAGCTCTACTCTGTTTAAATGAGTCACTGTCATAGTAACAGAAAAAGATTTAATCAATGCTGATCTAGGTTTTAAAAGACAAACATAAAAAGACATAAAAACTAGGAATTAAGACAGACTGGTTTAAAAACCATTTAAAAAGGAATGGTTTGAGGAATGAGGAAAGGTTTCTGGCTATTTGAGCTTTGCAAAAATATAAGCTGGGACTTACCTCTTAATTGCTGGCAATAGAATGGTAGATAAAATAATAAACATTTATATTTATACCTCATTTTGATTTTATAACTATCAGAGTTTTATGTGTCTATTTGTAATATGTTAGTGACCAGGACTCTTTCAGGTCATATAACTTACCCTAAAGGCTTGTCTTCATAATAGGTCTGTAAAAGAAACCTTATAGATTTAATGGAATTGCTGTAACTCAAATGTTAGATGGTTTAGTAAAGATGTTCTAAGAGAAAGAAATTAGTCAACAAGTTTATCTACACAGAACCATTATCTCAAGACTTACACCAGCATTTCTTTAAATCTCATGAGGGAATTCATCTCAGACTATTAGAGGTGTTTGTCCTACAGCACATGCGGTTACCTCCCTATAGCTTGCATGGTTATCTAGTCATTTCCCCCTGAGTGTCACAAAACTGTCACAAATAAACATTTTACAGACACAGAAACTTACAGATAGATCTCTGTTCTGCTGAATTTATCAGATGCTGCTTCATACATATCTAGCATCTCTCTAAACTTCATGAGCTTGCTCAGAACTGTAGAAAAAGAAGAAATGCTTTCATGGCTCTGTGACTAGCTACAAATACTGCAATCGCATCTAGTCCAGCTGACCGCAGATACCACAGATAACCCTGCAATGATCAGGACTAAAGTCACAATACCTGTAAACCATGAATTTTAATTCATTCCAGTATGCTTGAGTCAATCAGGAAATTCTGACAGAGAAACTGAAAAACTGATTAACAGAAAATATGAAAAGAACAGTGACAGTAGGAAGGGAAGTATAGATACAAGGATTTTTTTTCAGTTCCCTTTTCCAGTTATTTCTGTAGAAGTTATAATCTGCTTTACCTTCTGCTCTTGGTATGGGTTGAATTATTTAGAATCACATCAGATTTTCCTTGTTTGCCTTTCAATCTGATGTACTTCCCTTTCTTGATTCAATCTATGATGATTCACTGTTTACAAAAAAACCACACCTTAGATATCACTTCCTATTGGAGAAGGCTGGTGCTTGAAAATAAACCTTCAATGTTCTCATGAAGTCTGAAGCAAAGGAGAATCAGAGCCTGGACAGCTGGGGCTTCAGGGGCAGGGTGGGGAGGGGTGGGGTGCAGGGAGATGGCAAAGGTTGTGTAAGAAAAGGAAACATTAAAGGAACATATTCAGAGAAAATGAACAAAGAGAAGGTTTTGCAGGACAAATCAAGCTATATTATCCCTCACCCATTTATCAACAATATAACTAATAAAATGTGGGAGATCTTTTAGCAGATGATATGGCCAGTTTGATATGCACAAAAAATATGAAAGCATATGATTGCTACAAAGTAAATCCAATCCCTTCTATCTGTGTTTTACTGTGCTGCTCTTTGAAGGGATGATGCCCTTCTCCTTTTTCTTACCCCCTCTGTGGCCTTGCAAGCAGGTATTGCTCTGCAGCAATTGTGTCTCCACTGACACTGATGCAGCTGGTTGGTAAGTGGGAAGATCTGTATGGATCTTATTGTAGAGGTGAAGCTTACCTGCTTTATCTACTGCAGCAGAATAAAGGAAAATGATGCAGTTGTACAAGAAATATGACTGGCACTGGACTCTGAACATAGGGAGTCATCTCCCAACTTTTGCCAGGAACAAGTGAAATGCTTTTGCAGTCTTTTTGTAATGCAGCAAAAAATACTGTCTCAGTTCTTGGCATGAACATGAAATCATCAGCTTCTTTTTTATCCTTTTATCCAACTTATTTTGGGGTGTTCTGCATCAGCAAGGATGAGTTTCTACTTTTGAGCTAGCTGTCTTAATTCTTCTTAATCAGGAGGAAGAAACAGACCTTCTAGCATGCAATTCTGCTTACCTTAAATGAGATACCTAAACTAAGTTATGCCATTTATACTCAAAACCACCTATTTTCTATATTACTATTAAGGCAATCTAAGGTGACTGGCCTGACTGTAGTCAACTGTACAATATATATCTGTGCTTGGTCACATTAATCCCACTCCCTCCATATTTATCTGCGGCTATGGTGAGCCAACTAGAAAACAGAACTCAACACTTGACAGCAATTTGTTCCCAAACAGAAATTTACAAAATACGAGTAAATTATCTCTCCTGAGTATTTCAAATTTCTGATTATATCCTCAAGGCTTTATTTAAAAAAAATGTTGCATGAAGTCATAGACTTTTTTTTCAGTCAGTGTTATGTCCCAAGAGCTCTAGATACTGTTCTGCTTTTACAGAAATGCAGAATCACAGGACTGCAGCATAATTTAGGTCTCCAGTCAAATTTTCTGCTCAAAACAATGTCAACTATAAGGTTAGACCATGCTTCTGAGTCAAGAGTCACAAAGATCAAGATTAATTAATTAAATTCCTAAATCCTTCTTTACACTTCATGGAAAATAGTCTGTTGTTTTAAAAACAGACTGTCTTAAGATATTTACACATCTGGAATTTACAATCTTTATTTCATGAATCTTGGAAAATGTACAAGTTTTTCTTCTACAGTCTTGATTTTTTTTTTTCCTTTTCAGTTCTTTATGGAGTACCAGGGTTCTATTACCTGAGATTATAAGAGAATCCCATTACAGGGTAAGACTGAGGTAAGAACACTGAAAATGCTACTTCATCAAGTATACCACTACAGTTATGTCTGCTCAGGTAGAGCCATTTAAAAAAAAAATTCTTTTTAGTTGGTCAAGTTTTTGTTGTGTGTTTTTCTGTATCTTGTACATGCTTCATACTCAGGTATGTTTATTCTTTCACAAAATCTCTGTTGTTGCAGCCAGCATTATTAACCACACATATAAAAATATAATGGAAAAATGCTAAGCAACTTCTCCATAGACAAGGATGGTAAAAATACCCTGAGCATGTCTTCAATATATTTCCATTCTTCCTCAACTGAAATTTCAGTCCTTCCTCTATGTCCGTAGTTTGGACATCTTGGAAACACTGATATGTGGAGAACCCCTCTGGGAGAACCCTATATAACCTCTCAAGGGCCAGAGAGGTCCCAAGTGTTGCAGGAAATTCGATGGTGGTGTGACATTGGTCACTAAATGCTGTAAAGACACCATGGCTGACTTCAAGCTCCTGAGTCACAAACCTCAGTATGGCAAAGATAATCATAGGGCAAATATCACTGTGTGCTTCCCCCTGTTGAAGTGTTTCCCCTAAGTTGCCAGTAGATGGGAGATGGGCCCAGCTGGTCTTTGATCTGATATTGCTTTTGTGCCTCTACCTCCATGCTTATCCTTCAGATACACCTTAATGTCCTTCCTTCTACACTGTCTTAAACTGGAAGACTGGCTTCATGCATGGCTGCTCTAAGTAATCAAAATGAGGGACAATATGTGGCAAAAAAAAATTTCCTCTGGGAATTCAGTTGGAGTTTAACATCAGTATAATACTCTGTCATGAAACAAAAGACTCCTTAAATGTTATAGATCATGCTCTTCACAACTTGCCCTCACAGAGGGATTGCAGTTTGATTGCTGTGAGATTGTTATTTATATTGACATTGTTTTTAAGAAATTTTTTTTCTCTTCTGCTTCATCTAATAAAGACAAGAGATTCTGCAACTCTTCACATCAAAAGATACAGCCTGACATTTCTTACAAGTCATGAGTCAACAAATTATGTAGCTTGCTTTCTCTTAAGCATGTAATTTGATCTCCAAGCATGAGCAACAGTTTTTGTATTTCAATCAGTAAACAATTCCTCTTTTAAAACATTCCAACTAATGTTTATTTGTACAATCTGTCCTTCAACAGAGCCCTAGTTTGATGAAATAAAAGATGTAACTCTAATAGGAAAGTGTCTAAAACCTGACAAAACATTACATTTGATCATGTGTGATAAGTGCACTAGGGAAGTGCATAGTTTGAAAAGCTGATACTGCATTTCCTTGAAATCACTGTCTCAAACATTATTTCTTTCTGAACTAACCATTTCTCTCTCTGCAATATAAATTTTCTTTTTTAAATTACAGGGACCAGATTCCAACAACAAAAAAATGAGTAGTATGTAGTTTGAATGAAAGAAAAATGAAATATTTTTCTTCAGTCCTAAGATAAAAGTGATTACAGTGGATATTTTTTTTCCCTTGGGAAGAGTGCAATGAGGTCCTTTATTTCATTAGAGATGTCAAACATGAAATCAATATCAGTGCTGAGACCTTGACTGGTAGTCAGGGTGGGTGGGCACTGTTAAAGTAAGAAAACAAGATGTTCTTTCTTGATTAAAACAATTTTGTTGCAATGCAGCAAACTACAAAATCTTTTTAAAAAATAAATAAATTAAAGAAAATAAAATTGAAATAAAATCCTTAAACCCGGAAGATCAAAATGTAACTGGAAACCTGACTGCAGTTTTTACAACCTCAAAGGTATCAACTAGAATGACAGACAGTTTTACACATCCATTTTTCAGACAAGAAAAAAAAGTAAGAGGTTCTTACTTTTCCAGTGGACTAACACCATTTATTGTACAACACTCAAGATTATCATTGTAACACAGATATTTAAATTTATGTGGTTTTTTTTTAAATTCACAGAGCTCCACATCACTTTGCAGAGTTCATCCAAGCCAAAAAAATATGCTATTGCAGTGCATTTTAGACCCTGCAGCAAACAGCACCCCAGGATTGCGCTGGTTGGGAAGGTATCTCAAAGCAAACTATTTCAAAGCACCATGTTCTCCTGCAGATCTAAGTCCATGAGTATAAATCATTGTAAATCCTCGGGGTTTTATAAAGGTAAAAAAAAGAGAAGTGTTCTCATCTCCATCTTCCACACCATGAAAATGCCTTTTTGCCAACAGTGCTATTTTTTCCTCCTAGTTCATGGTCATTTCCTTTTATTGAATAAAAGTTCTTGTGCAAACATGACCGGAATGTTTATTTTAGCAGTTTTGGTTTTGGGAGGGGGGGGGGGGGTTAACTCTATCTCTGTGCTTTTGACTTTATGTATTATTATGGCAGCTATTCCCTGTGACAGAGCAGTGGTAGATTTAGTACATCTGTATCTTGTTCTGGATGTCCACAGTACAGTACATTACCAATGCCCTTATATATCATAGCTGCTTTAATGCCACAGCCTTACAGACAAATCACCAGTACAACCATAGGCCTTACGGATACAGCTGTGCCATTTTGACAAGTCCCTAAATCACCAGCTAGATGCTGATACACACTGACAAATAATCCATCCCCCAAAAAGTCCCTTTATACTCAATTCGACAACTTGTGAAAAAAAAAAACCCAGTACACAGACTACAAATTTATTGGTCAGCTACCTAGGTGGTTTTTTTTCATGTTCTGGCCCATCTTTTTGTCTCTTCTTATCTCTAATACTGATCTCTTTTGCTTTTAATGTGATTTTTCTCCCATGGTCATGACATCTCAAAATAATGATGCTTTCCAACTGATCACTAAGGATAGGTTTTCAGGGCTTTGTAATTCCATGGGTCAAGCTGCTATTTGAGATTAGTATGGACCTTGCCATGCGAACTGGAAGAAAGTGCCTTCTGTCAGCTGAGAAAGACAAACTCAGGTTTTCACAGCCTGTGGCAAGATGGGTGCTAATCTGCCTCAGACCTTTAACAATTCTTTAGAAACAGAAATAATAATTATGTAGAGAAAGTTTACAACAGACAAAGACTAGTCAAGTGGAAGTGAATGTAGCTCAATACACAGTAACTCCATAAATAAGTGATCGAGGAAGAAGAGATACTTTGCCTTTTTTCTCTAAATTGCTGTTTCAAATCTAGACTCAGTGTCTAAAATGTTAATTTGAGCCTATGACATCTATTCTGTGGTCAATATGAAGCGAATTCCTGGTCTCCAGCCAGTTTCTAATGGACAGGTGGCAACTACCCAAGAAAAGATGGCAACCACAATTGACACCCCAGTGCAGAGTCATAGCAGTGGGACAATTGCACTGGCCAAAAGGCAAAGGGATCTCCTCACCCCCTCCAGACAGTTCAACTAAAGAAGGCCTGAAACAAATGGGCAAAGCACTGAGGCAGAAGATTTTGTTATGATTACTCTGCCATCTTTTTTCTTTGAGAATAAAATAGGAGACTTATTTTTTCCAAGGCTGTCAGTCTCATACCTTTCACAATTTGAGAAATAGGGAGACATGTTGCTCTGTCCCCCCTTACCAGGTCTCCCTGCTGTGACAGTGAGTGTTGCCAGTGACCTACTTGAGCTCTAGATCAAAACCAGGTGGCAGAGAAAACTGTATTTAAACTTTGATTCTCATTTTCACTCTGTAGCACAGCTTTTGCTTGGAAAAAGAGAAAAAAAAAGGTTTGGTTTTGCTAGCAACAAATGATTTCACTTGCCAAAGAACTCATTAAATAGGCATTCTACCTCAATCTCAGATATTTCTGTAGTTTGACCCTCCTCACAGAGCACCAGTTGTACAAGGCATTTGAGAATCCATTTTTATTCCCAATTCCAATATCGCATTTTCTGTCCTCTTCCCTCTTAGAGCAACAACTGAAAAAAAAATCATAACAAGGAAAAGAAATTGATAAATCTGTCTAGCTAGTATAAGGAAACAAAGTGACTACTGTGCAGTGTCACAGCTGGTAATGCCTCAGATTCAACTGAAACAGCATTGAAAAATAGCCAAACAGGAATCTTTCATGTCTGACTTCATAGGTCATCCACCCCCTGCTATGTGTTCTTTCTGTGAATCTCTCAGCTAAGTACTTCCAGCTAAAGTAGTTCAAATGCACAGAATGAGAAAAATCAACAAAGAACAAGACACAATGAGCAGTCTAGAAATACCACTTAGCTAGCAAATTGTATATGGGCAGCAATGGATTAGTAGCAACATGGCAAGCAACTCATTCCAATCTGAGTTTTTCTTATTACCAGAGCACATTTCAGATTTATCATTCTAGTTTTAAATGTGTGTATACATGGCCAGAGCATAGCTGGTGTTCATATGAGCTAAAAAAACCTCCAAACTCTGCACTTTCAGCAAAACGGGGCTTTAAAGTAGCTTAATAGCAACTAGAGGCCATGAACAAGCATAAGACACTGGAAGAGATATTCAATGAAAGGAATTGTCTCAAAATTTTATTTTAAAAATGTATAGCACAGAGGTACAGAAACTGGAAAGGCTGCCTATCTTCCTCCACTAAATAACAGCTTCTCAAATGGTAACAATTTCGGATATAATATTTCCATTATATAAATAAATAAAAATATGCTAAAAGTGTCTATCACACCTAGAACTATCCCCAGGGAAATGGACTAAGGAAGAACATTTTCCTACATTATGCATGTCTGTTTGCATTCTTGTATACTGTCAAAAAAAATACAAAAGTTCTACAGCAGGAATAACGAACCCTATAAAATCTTTCCAATATTTGGAACTTTAAAGGTTTTCTGCATTAACTAAGGATTTCTTTTTTTGAAAGACCACGTGACAACACAAAATTATTTCAAGTTTGCCAAGAGATTCAGAAAAAAAACCCGAAGATTCAGATGAATTTTTTACTGTCTAATCAGTTACATTCTTGATAGCTTTCTAATACTTTCTATTTACATGATTGCTGTCATCTTTATGGTTTAAGAAAACCCAGTATTGCCAGCCTACAATTTTACAGCAAGGATCAAGACAGGATGATGATGTAAGAAGTGCCCAGGCTGGTTTCTTGTTTACCCTGCAAATCTAAATAACTCTTGGACTTCAGGGAACTTACTTACCCATTACAATAGTGCAAAAATTATGAGAATTCAGGCCACCAATTCTATTTGTTACAGCTGAGAGGCTGACCCAAGCACATGGGACTTAAACCACAGTGTCCCTTTAGTAAAGCAATGAAGAGCTCAGAAAAATTCCTTCAGATCTGTGAGGTTTTGTTTGTTTGTTTGTTTTTAAATAAACTCACTTGAAGTGCATCTGGTCGTGTCTTTCTCAAATTAACTTTGCTCAAAAAGCTTGGTTGATGCTGCTTTACTGTGGACTGGTTTACCCTGGTTGTTTTCCCATGTTCAGTTATATGCTCTTCTGCCTCTGGCTCATTTGCACAGGACAAGTACAACATTCTTAGGCAAAAATGATCCTTAAATTTTTTTTCTCAGGAGCAGAGATAGAAATCATTCATTCTCTGCTTTCCTCTTCACAGGTTATATTTTTCATTCTTTAGCCAGGTTTTCAAAGGAATAATGCTTGCTTCATCATGGCTATCTGTCTGCTGACCCTCTCCTAAAAACTTTATTTATCAGATCTAAAAGAGAGGTTGCAATCCCTAAGATAAGTTTTTAAGAGAATTGTGATGAAAAGTCAGAAATTAGGTGGATGAAACTCCAGAATTACTGCCCCCAGTTGAAGAGAGGCAGCAGACCCACGTAGCAGCAGGGAGTGATGTGGTTTGGGAGCACCAGGTTACCCACCACAAATATTGCTTGCTCAGGGGAGTACCACAGGTAAAAGAGTAATTGTGAAGTCAGCAGTCTGTATTTAAAGAATGAAGGCATGAATTCATAGGAAACTGGGTTTCATTAGTTGCTCTTTTCCTCTTCAGGATCTACACATTTTAGTTTCAAATCTTTGTAAACATGTGTTTCCCAGAACCATACTCTTCTGTCACACTTGAGAAATCAAAGCTCTTTTCTCTCAGCTTTTATGAGCAATCTTCTCTTTACAGCACCAGCACTCCAACTCCACTCCTGTACAATTTCTGTAAATAACCTAATCATAAAATAACTTTTCTGTATTAAAAAGTGAGTATCTCAGTGGGTTTTTTGTTAATGCTGTTTGCCTATTTTACAAACACAGCTCAGGTAATCCTACTTTTCAGTTTCCACATCGACACTGATTTGCAACTGGGAGCATTATTTTTCAAAAGCAAAGATCAGATATTCTCAAAACATTCTCAGCTGTATTTGTGAGTCCCTATCTCCAAAGATCTGAGTGAAGTATTTGTATTACAAAGAAAAAGATATCAAGCCTTCCTTTTTATTGAGACATCTCTAGAATTTATTTTTATTTCAAGTATTCAGTGATATACTGGAAGACACAACACTGGTGGTGTGCCACAGCTCCAGGTATGAGTCTTTGCTTTCTCTCACAGCTATTGCTTGCTTTTAGAACTTTTCAAGTAATTTTCCAGTCCTTCTCTGTCTTGGAGCCTTGGATACTCAAATAAACTCAGGAAGGCAATTGATTATCTTAGGTGAGTCTATTGATTTGTGGTAAAACCTCCCCCTAAAGACCTCTTTCTTCTCTTCTTGGTAACTTTTTTCCTGTGGATGTTGTCCCTATATTTGATTTATATAACTTTCTAGATGAAGGATGAAAATTCACATATCTCAGCCACTCTAAGTTAATATAAATATAGATTATAAAACTCTCAAGCAATAACCATAAATTGTTACCAAACATTTCAATTTTATTAAACCAGATCAGAAATTACATGATGTGCCATTTGGCAATGTTGAAAATCTTTACCGTAACTCAAGTGCTGTTGTCAACTGTGCAATTTCTGATACATGAAGCAGTTTCACATTATGAGAATAAATCCATTTTATCCACTCCTCTCTCTGAAATCGCACACACAAGCGAAACAATTTTTATGGCTCAATTTAGTTATGTTCTTTACCAGTCTATACTACTAAAAATCTAGGAATGCATTTAGAAGGGACAATATATTTTTGTTGTGCAGAAATGTGAGAATTTTTATACTTATTAAGGGCTGGAACTTTGCATTTCAGAATATAGAAGATGTAGAAATTAGTATTATCCTTATGGTTGACCATATGTAAGTCTTCTGTTGTATTTATATCTAAATATATCATATCAGCAATATATTGCTCTTGTTTTGAGTCACAGCTACACACAAAAACATCTGTCATATTGACAATGTTGTTAAAAAGACTTAAAGATTATAAAGATCCAGACCAAAACAGAGTAATTTTGAAGATAGCTAGAGAAAGAATATGCAGAAGCATTACATTAATTACAAAGATTGGTATGCTTCATGGTTTTCCTCTTTGCTTTTGGGCAAAGATTCAGAAAGCTGATACTGGTGTCATGACACTCCTGACACCACATGTATCTGTGGCAGGCAGGCAGTGCCAGTTTTGAGACTGAACTTTTTCAATAAAACTTTGGTGACAGACCTGTCCATTCTCTAGAGAACAGCTAATAGCTCACTAGTTTGGCACTCAGGCTGGAACTAGAAAGATCCTGTTCTCCATGTCCACTTGTCTCTACATCAGCTGCATCAGGACTACCCTGAGTACCAAAGATGCCAATCAAGAGGATTCCCAATAAACTCTCTTTGAAAGAACACATGATCTGGCAACCCACATGCTGTGAATCTGGCTTGGAATCCATTCTGTGGGGCTAATTTTGTATGACTCCCTGAATGTACAACTCACCAGCCCAGAGAAAAGTAGTCTGCATGATCCCTTTAAAGCAACGATTATAACACCATTTACTACCATATCTGTTATATATGTATATATATGTAAACTAGTGCTTTTGAGATTTGACACATGCTTTAAGAAAAAATACCAAATCAATCTTTACATTGTCTCATTTTTTAACATATTTATATTATGAAAAATGCTCCTTATTTGACTTTCTATTATATGTTTTAGAAATTTTGCCATTAATAAGCTCACTAATACATTAGTGGAAGCTTATTGTAAAATGTGTTTCATCTTTTCATATTAATTCAGTATTGTATCATTTGTATTCTCTTTGGTGTACACTCCTTTTGATCTGCATCTTATCACAGTAATGATTTTATTACAAACAATATTGTATTCTGAGACTTCAATATTCTGCTGGCATATTTAAATGCTAATAATTCAAAGTTGATCAAAACACATGCATATGACAAAAAGAAGGTCAATAAAGGAGCAGTCATAGCACGGGGTTGGCAAAGCTATTAGAAAAATATGAAACTCATTAATGACCATCATATCAGATACTTCTAGAAATGAACAATGACGTGAGAGTCCAGAAGTAGATAGTTAATAAACCATTAGTGCAAAATTTGTGACTAAACATATTTCCAACCACAAATTGTGAAATAGCAGAGGAAACCGACATTTTTTGCCCTCATATTCCTTATATCCGTTGACCTATGCTCCCTACACCATCTCTGTTCTTTTTATTATTCACAGTGTGCCTGTATTAGTTTTGCTCTCTGAGAATATGTTGTCCATAGTTTTAGGGCTGTTCCTCATCTTCACACATTTCCCCTCTTCCACATCTTTTCATTTCAAACAGACCCAGTCCTGGGTATTTATAGTAAACATACAAAATCCAGGAAGCTGAGGTGACTCTGAAGCTAGGCAAAAAGAACTTTCTTTCATCCCTACTGTCTGAAGTTGTGGCATAATTATTTTTAGAAATGAGATTATACTGGTAACTTTATAATATCTCCATGATAATCTACCTTTTATTTTTTCTGTCATATCAGATAACTGCTAGCCAAAGAGATCGTGCTTCAGCTGGGATTGTTAAGATGTGGGCAGCTGAAGGTTCTGAAGATCTGTTTTATCTGAGACTGAGCTTTTAAACTCTACTTTAATTTATTTCTTTAAATGCAGTCTCTATGCAGATATTCAGGTACAGGTTTTGTAGAGAAGACGAAAATACAGCATTAAGAATTGTTCAAATTACACTGCGCACAAGCATGCTCTGGGGCTTTGGTAAGTAAAAAATTAAAGAAACAGAAATTGTATAATTTCTTAAGAGAGTCAAAAGAGAACTACAATATTTCCATGGTCCAAACACAAATAAATGTTTCTGCTGGAAAACAAAATGGGAATTTTAGCTGTTACAGTCCCATCTGCTCTGTTCAAAATTGCCTTCTCAAAGAGATAGGGCAGCGTTTAGAGGTAAAGCAAATAGTGGGTGATCATTTCAATCTTAAAGCTGCTCTTGCTAATGTCACAGAACAGTATTTTAAGAAGTTAATGCTACTCTGACTAATGCCTGCTCCTAGCTGGTGTTATACTGTCCCATACAAAACATTTATCAGTTTTGGCTGAATCTCATCTTAAACATCTCACTAGGTTTTTTGGGTTTGCTCTAAGGTAAAAATATTTGTCATCAGGTCTCTGGACTTGCAAGCTATTTTGTGCGGCTTGACCTTTTCATCTGCATGAAGGCTTTCTGAGTCCATCAGTAGCTGTCTCTGGTGTCAGAGCCTGCCTTCACACAGCCTCTTACAAGATCATTACAAGATCATTGTCACATGTGAGACAAGCAAAAAAAAAAAAAAAAGAAAAATATTAAAAAATGCACAGATGTAAAATCACCACTAATTAAATGGGTCCTCAGAAACAGAGGCACTGTCTGCTCTGGCGTGTACTTTCCTATAGCTCAAACTGAAGTTTTAAACCTGGAACTTGACACTGTTAATGGTCACAGGAGTATGTCTTTTGCAAACTGAGAAATGGCCTTTGCTACAAAAAACCAAGATTTTTCTGGAATGATTTCTGAACATGTTCAAAGTGCTGCACAATGTTCCACACTTCGTGTTGCTCATTCCATGATACAGGTGAAAACTTAACTGTTCTTCTTGAGCGTGTTCCTGAGCCATTGCCCTCAGTCCAACACAATATTATAAATAGTTAGAGCTAATTTGCAGGTAGAAACTAATCTTCCTCTTTGCAGCCACTATTCAAGTCAACAGAATCAATAAAAGTTCACTGGAAAACAATATCCTGAACTTCCGTAATTTCACCCGTCACCCACATCCATCCAAAGGCATCCATCAGATACAAGTTCTTGACACCATGTGAAGTTCATTCATCATAAAACTCAGTGTTTCATCTTTCATTTGGTTTCAGAAGGTCAATTTAACATCTTCCACTCTAAGACATTATGTAATATCACTGTACTTTCCAACTAGTATATTTGTAATTTGTTTGGTGGCAGCCCAGATATTTTGGAGAAAGTTTCATCATCATCTTCTTCATCAACCATGTATCATCTCATCAGTCTAAGCTGGTGCTTAATATTTTCCTGCTGCATCAGCTTCAAAGAAAACAAACAAGAACCCTCTGGCAGCAGGTAAACACGAGCTGTACTTAAGCCCCCAGCTGCTTGGGTGAATGATTTTGTCTCACCAATTATGCCTAGAAGGTTGACCTCAGCCCATGTAAAGATATTTAAGTTTGCTTCAAAGTGCTTTTGGACATAGTATTGACTTCCTGGATGCTCATTTCTACTGTCTCTCAGTTTTGTCCTATCTCAACCTGATTAGAAGCGTTTGAGTAAAACAATCTATATTTCTGTATTTTGCAGTAGTACAGCAGGCTCCACACACAGGGTACAATGGAGTCCTCACTACTGACAGGCTTCTAGGTAGCGTTATTATTTAAATTACCAGAGGAAGAAAAAGAGAAAGAAAGCGAGAAAGAAAACAAGAAAGAAAAAGAGAAAGAGAAAAGGCAAGGCAAGGCAGAAAAAAAAAAATCAATAAACCAATTCTAAATTCTTCCCTTGAGATGTCAGGAATCCAAATCAATCCAGCCCACTGAGGTTGCAGGTAGGCAGGACTTGCCAGGCTTTGGCCATGCCCAAATATATTTTATTTTGACAACTCATTTCCTTTATTCTTATTGCTTATTCAATCACCTCAGTTCTCATTTTAGTTTGAATGCATTTTCAGCTTAGCAGGATAAATGTTTCTGCTTGCATATTTTTGAGCCTTTCCAAAGCTTTAATTGAACTCCCATTTTGGGTACCATACACTTGCCAGGTTTCTTACATAGAACAAACCTTTTTAAACTGTCCAATCAGGCTTACTTTGACTTGATTCTAATTACTACTGTTGGACCTGGTCTTGCTTTGGTCCTTATTTTCTCTTTGAAGTTGCTAATTTGAGAACATTTAAAATTCATACATTTAACTTGTTCAAGGAACCTAAATGCTTGGTTATTATTAGGCTGGCCTATTTTTTTTTTTTTTTTTTTTTTTAAGCAAAGCCATGCAAGAGGTCCAGCCTGGTCTGTTTGTATAATCTATTGAGCTGGGCGATCTATTTATGACATAATGGAAAAACAGATGAGAGTGATGGGAGCCGTGTGCTTGGCAGTAGCTGTTGCAATCAATATTCCAGTCATGAATAAACTGTCAAAAATTAAGGATGCACAGAATTGTATTATTTTATCATGGACTGGGTTATTTTCAAAGGAATCTGGGGGACTTACAGGCCCAGTTCTCATTAAATTCTAATGGGAACTGGGAGTCACACTCTATTGAGCTGTCTTGAAAAAAATCACAGCAGTGGTGAATAATTTTATGAGGTCACAAAATCAAAATAAATTCTGTCATGACCTCTACACATAGTTAAACAACTTCTTTTTGGCTTAATTCTTCTCTTTTGAAAGTATTAAGAAAACCTAAATAAATTTCATTTACATTTTTGTGGAATTTCAAATTATGTTTTCCTGGAAGTAGCCTGGCTTCTTTCTTCCTTTTAGAAGTAAATTAGTTTTCATGTCATACTTTGTCTTTACTGTGCTATAATCCCATGAGAAGTTGATGAAAAATGTAACTGCTGATACACTTGCAGAGGGAAAAGAAGACGTGCAGTACATACTATGAGACTTTCACATTCTACAGGTAGTTCTGGTAAAACAAAGAAGGGTGATCAAATTTACTCTTAGATGAAAGGGCAGGGGTCAATCCTTGTCCAGCATTAATAAACTTTCATCTCTTCTTATCACCCACCACATTTTTCTTAAAAAATGTATTTGTATATTTAATTGTGTGCATATTCTTACCAGCGCCCTGACTACATGTTAAGCTTCTGTATAATTTCAATGAGGAAATAGGAAAAGGAATTGCAAAAACTTGTTATGAAATTGAGCATTTCCCCTGCCCTTGCATCAGTCCTGTGAGTGATTGTCATCAAGGTGGCATGCCATTCTCCCTCTATATACAGAAGCATTTCTTCCCAGTTTCTTCTTCTTACTTCATGACTCTACAAGAAAATATTACATAAATTCAGATTTTCATTCTTGCCAAGCAGTCACTTTCACAGTGACCATGGGTACATATATAAATGATGTCCATGGTGGAGGGGAACTTATCTCTTTTTATAAAGTAGACAAATTGTTCATTCATCCTAACTGGAAAGACCCTGTTCTTGTCTCATCCTTGCAAATAATAGAATTCAGCAAATCCACAGGAGATATTTGCAAATCCACGTTCACTGATGAGTTAAGTGATGCTTTTCTTTGCTGAAGCCATGAGTCTCTTGTTTTGCCCACCTTTCATTACCACACAACCCCTCTGGGGAAAATAAGGTCTGTTTGCAGGTCGACAGTCCTGCATCCTCCTTCATGTAATGTCATGGAATGTTCATGTTTTTAAAATAAGTGACCTGTCTGCAGCTGAGATTTTTCTCCTGTATTTGCTTTATCTGACATCAAGGTATGTAAAACTGAAAGAAAAAAAAAATCAGTGGGAAGCTGAGGGCATTAATTACCAGTAAGGGCTGATTAATAACCATCTCTATTTCCTCTGTCTTTTCCCGTTCTCCAAACACTCAATGGTGGTACCAGACACAGTAATTAGAAAACTCGGTGCAAGCAAGGCAATTTTCTTTTACAATGAAACCTTTGCTTTTACTGTTTCATGAACACAAGACAAGGTCTATTAAAATGACATTAAAAGATGAGCTGCCGGACTGAATTAGAAAATAGGTTTTAGACAATCCAAAGGAAAAAATAGGAAAGGAGATATAATTAAAATATTTATATGATTAATAAGAAGGTAGAAAAAGGGAATTAACAGCTTTTTAGCCAAACTAAGTTTTCCTCTATTCCTTTCAATTTTCCATTAGTTAAAGTTTTCAGTAAATATGTGAGTGTATTTATTGACATATGCATATAGCCATACATGCACAGACACATGGACACACACATATCTTCAGACAATGTGAAACAGCCCTTTTTAACATCTTTTTCCTGTTTCAACATAATGGCTATTATTTAGCTAAAAACGTGCCTATAGTCCTTCATTCAGAATGTGGATTTCTCAGAACACAGTTTTATATAATGGAAATGCAGCCAGCAGTTCCAAGAAAATATCTAGTACTCCCTCTGCAACTAGTCTATCATCTTGTTAGATTTCATTTTTATTCTCAATAATAATACCACAATTTTCTTAATTTTATCCAAGTCATTTGTTTTATTATGAATGAATATTTGCAAAGCTTATGATCTAATTACAATCAATAGCAATAACTTACAGCAATAAAGGCCACTGGGTTCCAGAGAAAACTCCACAATAAAAGAATATGTATTTTTAGCAACTTTTAAAATTTTCTTTTTTCCCTCTACTTAGAACATTTTCAAAGGTTACTGGAGCTACTGTTTTTCACAAAGTCTTTGAAACTCCAGAATACCTTCCATCAGCACCTACAAGAAGAGCCATACCTTTTCAATCTGTTGAAAATAATTGTGTGGAAAAACCCATTCTGTTGCTTCCAGACACAATCCAATCAGTGTAATGGTTTTTGAGAAAGAAGGAACTATATTCACATTTCATTCATGTAAAGAATGAGATAAT
Organism: Sylvia atricapilla; assembly: GCF_009819655.1. NCBI lineage: Eukaryota > Metazoa > Chordata > Aves > Passeriformes > Sylviidae > Sylvia > Sylvia atricapilla. The sequence goes on from NC_089142.1 coordinate 62,862,588, forward strand.
AGAAGACTTTCATGGTAGATGAGCACCCTGCAGGTACTGCAGTTGCTGCAGCATACATAAGGCTTTGTTGGGTTCATTGCATAAGGGAAAAATCTCTCTTAAATTGTATTCTTCCCCCAGGCTTCAAATACATATTTTTTTAAATGGACTGAAGCAGGGATTTTGTGTCCCAGTATGGCTTTTGCTTTAAATGGCTGGTCTGAATTTCTGGAAGAACTTGCCATAATTCTTCTCTTTCTTTAATGAAGTAAAATTGGCCCAGACAGCAGATAACCCTCACCACCACACTCAGATTAATATTACCCAATGGCACAAAGAAAATCCCTAAAACAAAGGCAGCAAGGAAATGAACATCTTGTTTCTTTTTGGCGTTCTCTGTGCCTGCTCCCTTTGTGTGGTTTTCAGTTTCAAGTGAAATTCAGTAACAGCAGAGTTCAAACACAGAGTGGTTGCCAGCCAGTGTAGTGCAGCAGCAGCGGCACTGCCAGAGAGGTGCGGCTGTTTGACAGAGAAGAATGTTCCTTTGCTTTTTATAGCACACCATTGTTATCAGTTTCCTTTCTATTGTAGTGGGAAAGAGAGCCACCACTTCCCTGTTCAAATGCTGTGCCCAGGACAATCCCTCCTCAGCTGCTCACAACTCCCCAGGTCACACTCCTCCTGCGATGAGACTGTTCACCTTGGCTCTGCACACAGATGCACATATTAACAAAGGTGTGTCATTTAATCAAAAACTGGGGGGAAATACGGAGCTGAAGACATTCAAATATGCAATGGAAGTGAGTTTTGAGCAGTAGTGACTAGAATTGAAGAGTAGTGACTCCTAACTTGATTCATTTGACCTTACATGTGTTAATCAATTGATTTTAATTCAAGAGATGGAAATGCTTAACTGATATTTTATACATATATATATAAGTGAGCAATAGAAAATGTATGCAGGAGTAAATGAATTCTTGAGGAAAAGATCTGTGTGGTTCAAAATTACTAAGAGTCATGAAATATCTCTTAAACTGTCTGGTCTCATATTTTGAATCAGCTCTAAACATCACTCAAGACAAAATACAGGTATGTTGTGTTTGTAAAACACAGGTTTTATTGCAGAAATAAAGGTTTGTATTATTTATTTGCTTTATTAATGTAATGTTGTCACAGGCAGAGTTTATATTAGTCTTCATCAAATCTTTCTAGAAAAATATAATTAGTGGTACAACTGCATCTGTAATATGGAATTTTTAGGTCTGGGATTGGCAATCAGTAACCACACTAATTCACATACCTGTGTGACACAGCCAAGGTTAACACATATTTGCAATTTCATGTGGCTCAAGTGAATTCACTCAAAGATTTCTCATATGGAGGAAAATTCCTGCATTATTTAGCAAAGCTCATGAGTTTGATCACCCCTTCACAAACCTAAAAGTTACAGGAAGAAACTAGAGAAATATTTATGTACTCTTGTAAGTTTATTAGACTTGTTACTAGTTCGTTACAGCTCTTTCATTCATGGAATGCATATAATTTTTGATAATGCTTCTCTTACAGAGGTCATTTTCACTACATTTATTTTATTGCATTGGATACATTTTTGTGGAGACTAGGTGTGAACTAGGCAGCTGAATTTAAAATAGAAAACAGAGTTTCACACTGAAGATGAATAATTCAGTTTTTAAGTTTCTAGCAAGATAAGAATAAGTGGATTCCTGTCAAATGATCTTTATCTTATTTGTGAAGATAAAGCACAGTCCCAAAGCTATAAACAGATTGTAAAGGAGACATTTCCTTCTTACCCCTTCTTTCACACTTTCAAAGATCTTTGCAAATCTGTCCAGCTAAATTAGAGCACGTTTTTCTCTTTATAAGCTGGTACTTTTTAAACAAGAAAACAGTCTTAGCTTATGCACCAGTATTTAAAAGGACTACATGCCCATCCTTTTAAAATTCTACATGTGCCGTTACTCTAAATTAGTGCATGCTAATATCTGCAAACCCAACCATCAATTTTATGACATATTTTAAAAAGAAAAAAAATGGACAACCAAAACAGCTGCATATTTTTGTATTTCTGACATAAAAAGCTTCAGCCCATATATTCTACCCACTAAATTTATAATCTAAGCTTAGGTAACTTTATCCCTGGCCATACTCTATTGTTTTCATTAATGACAGTGAGAAAAATAATGTCTTCTCTCTTTTCTGCCTCCCTTTACTGCCCCAAGGACCCCTTCCAGAAGAGATATCTTATTGAAATACATGCCAATCAACCTCCTCTTTTTCTCTGCCTATTTTTTTGAAAAGTTCCCCAGAGGATAATAAAAGTATTCTGACCAAATTTGGAACACATTTCCAAGCTAAACAGTAGTTTCCACCAGAAACAGCTTTGGACTCAGACCAGGACCTCAATTCACATAAATCAACATAAAACATCTTTGAAAATTAGAATTAAGAACCCTCGCTAATTTATTTCATTTTGCCTTAATTCTGTTTCTTTAATCATTTGCTTAAAATTGTTTCTACTTTAAGGAATATTCTTCAAGTTCCCTCCTTTGAATTTCCTTATAAAGATGAAATTGGGAACTTCTCCCATTGCAAAATTTCTTCTGGAAAGTCATATTAATATAGGCAAAGCTTATGAGAATAAGCAATTATGTTCAGAAAGCAGAAAATATTTAGGAATCTAACACTAAATATACACAAGGACTTTGTCAGCTATCTACAGTTTTAGGCTACATTGTCCAACACTGAATTGTCCAAAACAGTGGTCATAGAAGCATTAAGGTCAGAAAAGACTTTTAAGATCATCAAGTCCAACCACCAACACAACACCACCACCACATTCACCACTAAGCCATGTCCCTAGGTGCCATAGCTGTGTTTTTTGAAGACTTACCAGGAATGAGGCTGCCAGGTGACTGAATCTGGAAGGAGATAGAGATTCAGGCCATGTCCCCGCAAGATGTGTCAGAGGGTGGGCACCCCAGGGGATGCAATGGCACCTACCCACTGCCTTGTCAGGGACAGCCAGTTCAGCCTCTGATTTTACATACAAAAGACTGTCTTCATCCATGGTACTGAAGGTCTTTCTTTACCTCCCTCTTAGGTATTTTTTACCCTCTGAGATAGCTGATTGCTGAAGTCATTGGTTCCTGTGAATGATTTATGTGAATGAATTTTCATCATTTAGGCACCAGGGCTTGCATTTTACAGGGAACTTGGATCTGATGAAATTTGTATTCAAGAGACCCTGGCATGACTTGGGGCCAGCCATGAGAAGCCTGTTTTATTGTGGTACCTGGAGATAACACTTCAGATATCTTGCCTCTGAGTGACTAATGAACTCCTCTCTCACCCTTCAAACAAGGAGTCATCAGGCAGTGTAACAAAACGTTCCCATTACTTACTTATCCCTCAGGGCCTATCTTTGGCAGGGTTTTTTCTAGAAAAAATTTCAAGCATTATCCAAATATAAGGTTAAGTACATATATTTTTCCAGAGAAATGTTTCATTCTCACAGTCCTGCTCCTCTCATGGAACAATCTGCGTAGCAAAAATCTATGGCTGAGGAGCAAAACCAAAATGCCTCATTGTTTTTAAATATTTCTTTTTAAATAATAAAATGGCAGAATCAGTACATCTTCTAGTGAATTTAATGAACTATTATGTGTATAAAAGAGTGGCACATATCTCAGTACTTAATGTTTCTGAGAGATAATCACTTATCATTGGATTACAAGTTCCTTTGGGGTTTGTCAGAGGGAGAAAAATGAATTTTCTTGGTATTCAGCAACTTAAACTGCATATAAAATTACATCACTCTTTTGCATTGCAGTTTGGCAACTGAACAGGGGATGTGTTTAGGAAGAAGTCACCCCAAATTTGTTGTCTTACACATCTGAGAGATCCTAGACGTACTGAATTTCCAAGGATGACCAGATTACATGGTGTGAAACCCATCCCTATCCCAGCAGGATGCTTACAGTAAGCACCAGCAAATGGCTGGGGTCTGCAGAGAGTGCTGTGTGAGCCCTCTGTCTCTGCTGTACAGACTGTGCAGGAACACAGACACTCAGCATGAATTCAGTGCCTCGTGTTAGAATATCTGAATACACTCAGTGCTGCAATCACACTGACTTGAGTTTCTGCAAGGGTGAAATTCAAATGTTTGTCTGGAAGAGTTCTGAACTTTCTGCCAATTAATGCATAGGAGAATTTATTGTGCCAGTTAATGCATTAATTAATTTTTACTTGCATTTAGAAGCATTTCATATAGTAGAAAAACTTCACAAGAGATGAGAGAAATATTCTATTCAAAGATGTGAGCTTCTAAAAAGCATGTGTTTCAAAGAGCAATTGTTGTCTAAAAGAAAACAGTGAAAAACATTGCATTTGGATGTGTTCTGTGTTCTCATTTCTTCCCCTTACGTTGTTCTATTTGGGCTATTTACATGAAAACATAATCTTTGTTCCTAAAGTGCTCATCTGTTGCTTGCTCCATGCCTGAAGTCAAAATAATGCTATGTTTGTAATATTTTAATCACCTCTATTGCAAACAATTATGAAATTATAAACAGAAGATTATGACTTCAAGTGGGAACTAAGTGGCTGGAGCTGATGAACTCTTAAAAGCAAGGATACTGTTATCATGCAAATGCTTCCAGTAATGAAGAAAATTAAAACCCCATGTTAAAAAAAATCTAAATATGAGTGTCTAAATCATAGACAGCAGTAGGTCTTTCAGACAAGATAATGGTAGTTGAAATTATTTCATAATAAAATTATAAATCCATGCTAGCAAATATTATTTCATTTTATACACACTTTTGCATCTGTAATACTTTTTTTGTCAGTAGGATATTGTTTTGAAAAACAGAATCCTCACAGGGCCTACCATTTTTTGAACAGCATGTCATCATTTTCTGTAGATAGCACATGCTTTTCACACCTCTTATTTGTTTATGGCAGTTACATCCAAGAAAGCAAGGTATGTATGGCTTATGCTGCATCTTCCCTCTCCTTCCAGCTGAATAGTGCTGAGGAAGTCAGGAGTGAGCCTGAAATATTCAGCTTCACATGTACCAACAGAAGCCTGTATGGCAGCACCTGCAGAGCAGCAGTGCATGTGTTCTCCAAAGAAACTCTTCTCCTCAGCCCCGTGCATTGCTGGCAGAGGGAAGGGCTCTAACCCAGACTGGCTTTTATCCCCAGGGCAGGATACATTGTGAAAAGCGTTTGACACCAACCTACCTTCCCTAAGAGCTGCAGCGGTGCATCATCAAATGTGCAACCACTCCTATTCCACTGCCCAGCACTCTGCTCCCTCCTGATTGGCATCGGCTTAGAAATGCTGATCAGCTGAGCCACGGGAGACCTACTGCTCTCCTGCAGGCTCTGGATTTGGATTGCCCTGAGAATCCCTGGCAAATCCTGATACATCCACTCTAAAAGCTGTTTGCTCCCAGTATGCTCTTTGAACTTCACTCAACCTTGGTAATAAGTAGCTGGATATTTCTGGCTGTCGCTGAGTTCTATGTGCTGTTTAGGAATCTCTGCACAACATTCCTTTAAACTTGCCTTATATATTTCTGGAGTATGTTTTATTTCTGGCAGCCAGGTGGGTGGCCTCACAGGCCATTTTAGAAGTTGCAGTTGATGCTGGCATAAGAACAGGAGGTCACTAACAGCTGGAGATGCTTCCAAGGCCAGTGAGTCTGGCAGAGGTGACCTGGTCCAGCAAAGGCGATGCACCTGAGGACTGAGGTGTAGTCCAGTGTCCAGGGGGCAGAGCTGGTCATAGCAAAGGTGCATTTACCAAGAGAAATTGAAGTTAATATTAGCTCTCTGTGCAAGCACTTAGCATTTTGACCACTGAAGTCATGCTGTATGTATAATTGCCTGAAAGCTAAAATGCCTGCAAAGCAGGGCAGAGGTGAGATTAAGGATATTGCAGACATTACTCACATCATAAGCTTTTATGATGGCCTGGTAATCAGGTGAAAAGAGAGGTTTATCCAGAGGTGCACTTTGAGAAAATGGCTGGTGTTTGTTAGATGACAGGTTTCAGTACATTTGCTTTGCTAACTGAAGCTGCAGTTACTCTAAAGTCGTAATTAGATGCCATGGGATGAGAGAAATACACATCTTAAAATCAGCTTCCAAAAGATAAAAACAGATATTGAGTGAAATTTGTCACCTCAAAGGACTAGTATAAAATTCAATAAGACTTGTTTTGGTAATATTTGCTACCTTGCATTGGGTATCAACCTCTAGGAAGAATTAATGCACACAAAAATCAGGTTTTACTTTTAAGTAAGTTTCTGGTATTTTGTTGCAGAGAAAATCTTTAATATACTATTCAGGTGTACTTTGCCTAATTCAGAAATTTAATTAAATAAAATTACTTCTCAAAATCTCATGAGAAGGAAGAAGTTTAAGTTTCAGTGCTAGGTGGATGAGACTGGTATCTGTAGAACCTCAGTCATATTTACACAATAATTTCAAGATTTTTATGGAATTTCAGCATATTCTTTCCAAAAAAAAGTTTGCCTTCAGCTTGATATATTTAATAGATCTTGACTAATCCATGAAAAAAAAAAAAAAAAAACAAAAACAAAAAAAAAAAAAAAAAAAAAAAAAAAAAAAACAAAAAAAAAAACCCCACAACCACCACTTCAAAAGGCGTGTATTTGAAAGCACATTTATGACATATAAAGCCTTAGCTCAGCTATAGAAACATTTAGATATCTTGTCTTGTAGTTCTTTCTCTGAAGACTATATGCCAACAAGAAATTTCACACCATCATTTACATCTTATATATTCTTTCTGTAAAATTTCTTTGAAAAACTCACATAATCGAATGAGAAATCTATTCCAGTTTTTTTGTAGTCAGGACAATGTTTCTTATAATCATGTTGTTCAAACTTTTAATTGAATGGCAAGAGTCACAGGTTTTGATTGTTTATGTAAATAGATCATATTGGAAAATCAGCTTCAGAGGAAAAAAAAATCTTGATTTGCTCAATACATTGCTTGATACAAAAATTGTACCATGAAGGTACAGAAAGCCAAAAGATAAATAAAATAAGTCAGCAGCATGATTTCAGGGACATAACTCAATGTGATGCATTAAATGTTCATTTAACAGTATTTCTTATATACGTGCTTTATTCTGTTTAAAAAAATGTTATGAGTTTTTTAAAGATCAGAAAAATTCCTCCAATTTTTTTCTGACATATGGGAGTTCAAAACACTTTTATTTGTCAAAGGTTCTTTTCTAACCCTCTGTATAAAAATAATTGAAGTTAGAATGTATTTATTTTTAATACAAAAAAAACATTCATGCTTTTAATTGCTTTCCTTTTTAAGATTCTTAAAGAAATAACAAAGAGACAACTACATCTAAATGAAATGATTGTGGCTCCTTTACAATGCTAGCATTTCTTAACCATTCCTAACCCTGTTTTCTATCACTGCTTCTTTTTCTCTTCTAAGACCATGCAGTGTACAAGCTGTTTTTAATGATTTTGCTAGGTTTGTTATATCAGTGTGATGTTCTAACGAAGATTCAAGGAGCAAAGAGGCAGCAGGCCAACTGTTTTCACAGACATGCTTAGCAAAGTGAGATATACAACCATGAAAATTATTTTTTTCTTCTCAGTCTTTGCAGGATGCTATTGCAACCTGCAAATGCCACAGAGTAATTGTGCAGCAATAGACTTCTATCATTCTCTGCTGCAGGAAACAACCAGTCCACTGAAACAGACGTACTCCTCTATTATCCCTGTGTAGTGTCTCCAGCCAGAAAGCAAAAGCAGCAGTTCATCCTTGGTCAGGTCCCACTTGGGACTATGTAATTACCATTGTGGTGGATCAGAAGCAATTAATTTTGTTCCTCTTGCTTTAAAAAGAAGCAATCAAAAGGAGGGGGTGGTGAGGCTCTTAATGCCAGCATTCAGTCCAACACAGAGATCACACAATTAAAATAAGAAAATGTCAAGCAACAGAAAAGTTAAAATAGCACTACCTCAGATGGTTTACAGCAGTGGCAGCGAGCTATGAGGAACAATGTGGCTTTATACTCTCCAAAGAGCTATTGCAGGTTTCCAGCAGTTCAGACATTGCTATTAAACCTATTTCTTATCAATCACAAACTGCAGGCTTTTCCGCCACCACAAGCTTTGTTGCTTGATTGCTCTTATTCAAATCTCAGAGTAAGACATGATGCTGTAGCCTTTTTGGATAAGTGTGAGTCACCATGGCTATTGTTCCTCAGGGTGCATATTTACACTGATCTCCAATACCAGTGGTTTCACTCTAGGAAATAAAACTTTTAAGTAGCAAACTGCAAGAGATTTGTCTAATGTTGTTTACAGGCTCATATTACATTTTCTTTCATAATAAGGAATCAATCACTGTAATAAATCCTATCACCACACACCTCACTCATCACAGCTGTAAAACAATTTGGAAAATTTATAAGTTACATCCTTTCAAATGTCCACTGAATTTCATACAGCAAAAACATACTGCTCATGAAGAGAGCACCGTTTGTGATGCACTTTACAATGGTCGGGTAAACTGTCAGTGACAACCATCAGGTTTTTCTCTTCCCTGTTGAATTCCCAGCAGACAAATAAAGCTTGCTTGAAAGGCAGACTACAAGTGCCTTGTCTTCTTTCAGAAACAATGTCCAGAAAAGAATGTTCTGTATGGGTAAGAAAGCAGAATCTTTGTTAGATATGGTTCAAAGGAAGCGACATTATAAAATATATGACAGAAACTATCTTAGATGTAGTAAAGTACGCTCTAATATCCTCTGGAAAAATTAACTACTTAATCTAACAGCAAAAGTACATGCTAGTTCTAACCCACTGTGGTGTTCTTGAAAAAGAGACTGCAATAAAAATGATGAAGGTGCTTTGCTAAATGATCCATTACTATTTGGCTAACAAATCTCTCTTATCAGCTAAAAATGTTATCTCTTTTGAAACCAAATGGGCTTGTCAATAGACCTCTTCATGGCTGAATTTGACTCAGGCTATTTTGGAGAAAGTTTATGGGTAGACTCCAGATAAATATATAGGGAATATGAAATAGGATTAGGTTATGCTCTGTCTACTGTATCACACAGTTATTTATTTATTTATTTATTTCCTGATACTTAGTTTTAAGATTTTGCTGTTTGTTTTTATTGGATGTGGGCTTTAATACTCAAAAACCTGCCAGGTGAAAACATGGATACTTAACCTGTCAAACTTCAGGGCTTTTTAACCTTAGTGTTGGGAGCCTCGCATTTGCCTTACTACTTGACAGCACCTAAAACAGGCAAATAACTACATGCATAATGCTCAGCTGTCCTGCAGTGAATCACTTGAAGGCTCTTAACTCCATTTTCTCTCCTGTTATGGAGGCCACAGGGAATGATGTTGATAGCTGTAGCACAGAACTGTCATGGTGTTTTATTTCAGGAACCCAAGGAACACACTGGCAGCAGGAGGCAGGAATAAGAAAGGAATTACATGCTCTGTTGGGGCCAGGAAATGTGTTCCCCTTCCCATTCCCAGGTTTGGTTTTTTGTTTTGGTTTTTTTCTTTTTGTCTGCTGTGCAATCCACTACTCACCTGTCATACAGTCCTAGACCTGGGCTACCACCAGTAGATGACATTGCATGTAGGGAAGCCCTTCTTTTAAACCCTAGTGTGCAGTTCTTCCATGAGGCAGTGCATTAACTCACAGACATCAAGACTTCAGGAGATCAGGAGCACTGTAAGAACAGTGGTGCTCTCAACCTTAGGTCTAAGTTATAAAGAATATATATAAGGTGTAGTATTACATTTGCAATGTAAGTGGAAAGGTTTCAGTTGGACAGAATACCAAGGCTTTAAATTCATTAGTGGTACTCTAGTCACTGCATCTGTTTTACATTGGCATAACACCACCAGACTTTTCATTAGAGCATTCTCTGATACATCAGAGTAGAGAAGAACATATTCCAAGTACACATTCAGACCCAGCACCAAAGGCAGGCAGAAGAGTTTGTGAGCCCCTTAGTGTGAATGAAGAGCTGTCAGAAAGTTCTGACTTTTAATGATGTTAACTTTACAATGCTCCTGTCAGGAAAGCCTAACACACTTTTAAAACAAACAGATTACAAAAAACAGAAGTTATGCATATAGCTCTTACACACAGAGAAATTAATCCATTATCAAAGCACCCTTTAACCTGAGCAATCATTTTCTTATTAAGCAGGAGGGATATGGAGGTGGTTTAAGGCAGACTGGTTTGCCCTGCACTACTCATGCACTTCTGGGTAAACAATGTTATATCTCAGGAATAGCCTCGGCTTAGGTTCATAGTGACACACCGAGAGTTTCCACTCCAGCCTCCTTGTGCCATTTGTGCAGTATACTTCTAAGGATCTTGATGAAAATATTGAGGAACCAAAGGCAAAAATGCATTTATTACGATATGCAATCTCAATTCCTAGCTACTGGTTCTTTATCTTTTTTCTCAAAAAATGCTCCCGGTGTTCTGTCTATCACAGTCTGCCTTTCCTCCTAGAGCAGCATATTCAGTACTGACAATTTAGCTAAATACCAGCCTACCTGGGGAGCAGGGAAACCTGCTTAATTGCCTGGATTCTGGCTTCACAGAACAGCTTTCACACCTTAAGCTGGACTAGTTCGCATCTGTGGCTGTCAAGTTTCTGGCTTGCAAATGAAGAAATCAGATGCTCCTACTCCTTAAGGAATACCCAAGGGTACCAAACCTCATGCATAAAGTCAAAACATACAATCTGATTTCCATACTGAATAACATTTTTTGTTAATAAGGACATCCTGAAATTACTGTATCTACCTTTTTTTAATTCTTTTTTTTATATTATGTTCAGAAGACACTATAACATGATTGTAACCTCAATTATGTCATTTCGGTCCATTCAAACTTTTTACTAACTCCATTTTGACTGACATGTTTGAATCATTCTGTAGATTGGGTTTTTTTTTAATTTAAAAAAGGTATTATGAAAAGCCTGCCTTATCACAACATATACTCAAAAATTATCAACCAACAAAAATTCTTGCCTTTCAAACCTAAGCATCAGTTCAGTTGAGAAGTGTGGAACAGATTATTTTATCCCTGTACTATTTCCCTCTTTAAATACAGATTGAGTCAAGGTAAATCAGTTTCTCTACAGTAAACCTAAATGTTAAATAACTACAAAGCTCCAGTTTTTTAGAAGGAAAAGGAATCCTCTTAAAAATGTTTGCTGGCATTAGATGTTCTATTAAAAAAAATCTGCATGGCCTACTTTACCTTTCCCCATTCAAATCAGTTTTTAAATAAAAGATTGCATGCACTCTTCTGCATTTAAAAGATACTAGTATATTCAAAGAACATTTAGGGTGGCAAATTAAATAATAAAAATGCTGGGAATTAGATGTTTTCTTCTACTTTACATAGTAAATCAAAGTCCATCAGTGTGGGAACAGAACATCTTCCATATAAAATCAATATCAATAACAAAATCCTCACAGAGTTTATAGCATTTTCATATTTATCTGCTTTGACATCAGAATTTTGTCTGTTCATGATTCATTCAACTGTGCTGTTTATGTGTATTGCTGATACAATCTTTAATTAGGTAATTACCCAGTACTTTTCAACACAATGCACAAGATGACTACCTCTCTCTTCATGAGCAACTAATCAATATTTCTTCTTATCTTCCTGTTTATTGTGTAGTTCTGACCTTATTTATTCCATAGTCTCTTCACTGAGCAGAAAAATATTTATTTCTCAATAGAATTCTTACACTACAATAGAGCTGAAAGGTAAATTATTCATCTTTGTAATATCTCAGCAGGTAAAACCTGTGGAGGATTAAGACCTGGGGAAAAATTACTCTTTGGTAGTATCTGAAAGTTGCTTTCTCCTGGCCATTTCTCTGGCTCATGCTTTTGGACTACTACCAAAATCAGAGAATGGGAAAACAGAAATGAACAAGTAGCACACACTAAGGCCCATTTAATTTGGATGTCATGCCTCTGGAACTGGCAGCTTTTTGGGGTTCCACAGTTTAAACTTGGCCAGAGACCAAAGATCTAATAATTGCCCCACATTTTTTTTTTGCACACATGTAGGGACAGACTTCTGTATCTTTCTCCGATTTCTTAGCAATTCACCAAAGAAACTCAGCTGGACAACAGCTCATATTAAAAGGGAAAGATAAAGATTGTGAAGGGACTCACTGGAGCCTGTCCAGATTTTCCTCTTGCAGAAAATAGCCCCAGGCCCTAGATTTTCACACAAAAGAAATATGGCACAACAATCATCGGTGTTTGAAGTAAGAAAGATCTGTCCTCTGAAACCAAAGGCAATTTTAACAGTCATAGCAAAATAAATAGGAGATAAGTGCATGCCAAACTGAGCTCTGGAGTATCAAAAGTGGAAGCTATGAGAAAAACTGTGATGCCGTAAAATTTTAAGCTGCTATGTTTTAAAATGTTAAATTGTTTATGAATTTTTAAGACAGAAAGTAATAAAAGGATTTTAAAAAGACATTTCCAGTATTTTTCCACTGAGCAGAGCTTTCTGTGAAACAGATGAGGCACAAATGAGTACGTAAGTCCTTCTTCATACTGTTGACCTGAAGAGCAGAATGCCCTGATAAAACAACATGTAGTGGGAAAATAGAAGTTAGGAAGACAAGTTTTGGGGGTAATGTCCCAAATACTAGGCATTGCTTCATTACTCAGAGCAATCAGAAAAAATAAAAGGTATTAATTAGACCTTCACAGAGAATTTCAATACCTTCTTGGCAATGAGTCTGAGAATTTAAAATGGACATTGAAAGAAGCTTGAAAACTTTTCTAAAATTTGTACTGTCTCCTATTAGCCATTTCAAGTTGCTTTTTTTAACTTGGAAGTTTAAGCTCAGAAATTTCAGACGGTAAGTTTTTCATGTGTCCCATTTACTTTTTAGTGCCAGTTCTAAATGGTCAGCAAAAATTTTTTATCCAGTTATCACCAGTTTAAAACCTGAGGGAAGTAAAATACACACTAAAGAGGAATTTAGATCTTATTTTAGCAGCTTCAGCCACTGTGACATTCTCCTAGTCTGAAAAAATTAGTTTCCCACTTAAACACCAAGAAGTACATCTTATTGATTTTCCACAGCAGAAGTAAAAGGAAGTGAAGGTCTAGAAGGAAAATAAACATTTCTATGACCATGTACACTGCACACAGTACTTCCAGATTTTCAGACAATTGGCTTATATAGATCAGCATCTCCACAGCATGTTAAACATGCAGCTTTCAGCTACAGGGATAAATAGAGGGGGTAGATGCAATGAAGCTACAGTTTATGCACAGGTTATCTTTAGTTTAGCAAGAAATCAACAAACTGCACATTTGAATTCTTACACCCTGAATCTACTTTGGTGTGAAAACAAACCATTAGAAGTCAGTTTTCTTTCTCTCTATTCTCACAACCTGACAGACTGAAGGGAATGAAAGATAGAAAATGTCAGTCTTTTTTTCCCTTCCTTTTTCTTTTTCAATTTATCTGTAAAAGGGAAAAATGAAAGCCCAATAAATATAGCTGGGGGAATGATGCCTGAATTGTTGCTACACTGCACATATTCTTATAGCCTTCTAAATCGTAAAATGTTAACAGCAAAACTAAATCTTGACATGTTGATAGCTAAAACCATACTGCAATATGGCACATCAATTGCCTGTTATGTTTTTGAGGACCAAAAAATATTCTCTTCTGTACCATTAACATAAATCAAACTGGTTAAATCACTTGAATACTCCAGGTACCTTTTTTTTTCCCCTCATATGGCACAATGGTTGATGTCAGTGCTAGTGGCAGAGCGGAGAGCGAAGAAGAGGGGGAAGGGAAATCAGATAGACTGTAGATTTGCAGAAGGCTTCGGTACACAAATCAAGCTCAATAAGCTTGTCAGATGAACATTTCACATTAAACAAAATAATAACCTGTCATATGATTTTAAACAGCTTCTTTTCTCTTTTTTTCCCTCTTTTATTTCCTGCCAGGTTTCAGAAGAGCAATGCAGGGCTGTAGGTATAGTATCACAGCTGCATTTCTCAGAGCAGATATTTGAAAGGCTTCATACCCTTCGTTCTTGCCAGATGTTGATTCTGACAGGAGATAAAACACCAGGTTTTTCCAAAACGTCAGCATGGGTGAATTATGGCTAGCAGAAAACAACAACAACAACAGCAACAAAAGTAAATTCTCTAGTTCTGCAGACCTGCCAAATTACTGTGCACAAGCAACATTTGGCTCAGGAGACAGATATCAGTCAAAATAAAATAAATGGAGAAAACGCAACCCAACTGGAATTTGACTACTTTTGGAATGTTTGGAGGGCTAGCCCTCATTCCTTAACTAACCAAATTAGAGCTTCAGCACCCTCTCTGCTAACCACCAATAACTGATTTCTCTCAAGCAGCTCCACAGAATCTCTAATAAATATTTAATTCTCTAATGGCAGCAAAGGTCATCCTGGAATTCCTCTACTTGGAGAAGGAATGGAACTCATAAAACCTCGGGGTTCGTTCAAGGTAATCTGTCTATGAACTAGTTTTTCATGAGAAATTCTGTTTTATGAGCTACTTCAATTTCAGATCACTAAAACTGTAATTAATGGTAATGGAGTGACTAGATCTCATTTGCCTGATGAGTGCACAGTCCACCTGATGTCTATTCTTATACTGGGGTTTGCTGCTGTATTCAAACATGATTATATGGGTTAACAGCTGAGAGATCTGGGTTCATTTCTGATGGTGTTTATATAATCTTGGCTTTTGCTTTAGAGTGTGTGCCTCAGCCTTCCTGGATTTAAAGGTGAAAAAAAAAACCCAAAATATGCAAATCATTTCAAGTTTTGTTCATAGAAGAGTCCTAGCTGAATGTACAGAGCATTAGCCAATTCATCCTCCAGTGTAATTAGGTTGCTTGTAAGTAATTCTCTTTGCATCATGATGTATTACAAAACTGTTATTAAGGACCATATTTCTGAATGCCTTTAAGAAATTAGGTTCTGGTTCTGTTCATACTGAATTTGACAGCAAATTTTCCATTAAATTCATTGGTTCAGGATCACAGCTTAATGACCATAATTCTTTGAGTCTGCTCATGGTATAACAAAGAGTTTTCATTTTACTGTATTCTTTGTTCATTGCAGCATTCAGGATATAGTCAATATATCATTAAAGGAAACTCATTAAATGTGCAACTACATTCAGAGTAACTCATTAAGATTTTAGTATAAAAGATACTGTAACAGAAAGAGTGTATATTTGTAAATGAAGGAGAACTCAGATACAGAATTATTTGTTTTGAAAGAGCACCTCAAGTCCTCAATCTCTCTTGTCTATAAATTGCATTCATAATCGACAGCTCATTAACAACTCATTATGGATACTGAATATTGCACAAACAGAGACAGTGCAGCAAAGGAGACAAAAAATGAACTCATGAAAGGGAAAACAGGG
Source organism: Sylvia atricapilla (assembly GCF_009819655.1). Taxonomy (NCBI): domain Eukaryota; kingdom Metazoa; phylum Chordata; class Aves; order Passeriformes; family Sylviidae; genus Sylvia; species Sylvia atricapilla. The sequence goes on from NC_089142.1 coordinate 62,878,114, forward strand.
AGATATTTCTCAATTGAAGAGTATGGCTTCATTAATGGCATTTTGGGTTCTCTTTTTTCCTACATTACAATCACTACAAAAAGATCTCTTGATAACTACCACTTCCCAGTACCTGAGGAAAAATGTGTGTGCTACATGTAGATAATGGACCAGCTGTATAATCATACAGTGCCTGTTTTTCACAGACTACAAGATTTAGGAAGTACGAATTAGTAAGATACTACTAAACTGGATATAAATAATTAAAAATTCAGTAACTTTCTGTATTGTAAGTGAAATGAGCCCAGTAACCTTCATAGTGCAGCCTAGGAAATATTACTTATTCCTGCCACTGTCAGTCCTCAGAAAGCTACAGTGACACTCAACACATTTACATTTAACCTGGATATTTATGCAGCCACCTATCATATGCATTTTAATTATTCTATTTCACAGGAAAAGTAGTACCAAAGGAAAAATACTATTTTTCAAGTCCATGAGATCACACTTAGACAGATAGCTTCAGGAAAGAATGGAAATACATCTTCCTTAAGTTTAAGTATAATTTTAAAGTACTGCACATACATTGGCAGCTTTGGATTACACAATTTCCACAATCATTTTCCAGTGCAATGGGATCAATGACTCCTGTAAGCCCACAACAGCAATGCTTCAGATTATTTAAATACTATCCAAGTAAGAGGAATATGCGAAGTAGTCCAAGTAAAAAGCTTTTAAAAAATTAAGGAATTAGCACAGAAAATATTGTGCTGACAAAAGGTTATATTCCTATCTACAGGCAAAGAAATGAGAAATTTATAAGAATTCTGCATTTTCAGTGTCATAGAGATGATTATTTATTTCACTACAATTTATGACAAGATTTATTAAGAAAAAATAAGAGCTGATAAATTTTATTTTTTCATCCTCTCAAGGATAAATGCCTGATTTGGTTGCTCCACAAGTGGAGCTTCTCTCTATACAGAGCTCTGCAGGAAGTTCTTACAGAAGGTATTCTGGAAGCATTCATAAATGGCAAACTTGAGTGTGCTCAGTTTTCCTGTGTAAATTTCTGAATAGATTTAACTTAGTTGAAAGAATATTCTCTGAGGTTTGAAGAACTTGCTTGAATTTTCCTGTGTCAGGTCTAGATCTATGCTGACTGCAATAGATATCAAAAAAATCATAACTGAACAGAGTCATGCCAAAACTGGAAAGATTAATACCTCTTCACAGTCTTCTGAAAGTCTCTTTTGCTTCCAGAGTAAAAAATGCAATGTCCCTTCTCTAAAGCATGTGCTAAGACTGGTCTGAAAGGATCTTAAGGTCATTGCTTTTTAAATTATTCGTAGAAAGACAAGTGGAGCTGAAGATCCTTCTGTGTGGCTATCTCTTGAAATCCATTTAATTTCAAGAATGAAGTGTTTGTGGAAATGTGTGAATAGTGCTTCATGCAGAGACTTTGAGATCTCCTAGACAAGAGGAACATTTTGCTTTGTATTTTAGCAATCTTATATCAATGAATTGTGCACATAATGACAAAATTGACATAGATTAACATAGTTGAAGACAAAGAGAGCCACAGAACTACAAGACTGGAAGACGAGCTATAGGTGATGGCATCTTCATTTCATGTATTTCAGATTGTATATCATTACTTATCCTTTTTCAAAAAGAGTGACTGACACTCAGACAATGGGAGTTAGAGAGTCAGCACCGCTGAAAATGTCCTCTGGTGATGACCCAAGTACCTTTATGAAGCCTCCAAAGCAAATAATTGTTGTATGTATATACCTACCTACTACAACAAAACTTACATTACATTGCAGTCTCATGTCACAACATTATTATGAAGGGAAGCACAAGTGGAAAACTGTAGAACACCACATACATTAGGACTTTGCTGATGGTAAGATGAACATGAACACACATTTTTTTAAAAATGCAGGAAAGATAAAAGGACAACCATATGTACAATGCACAAACTGTGTGTACAATGCTTTAACTTCATTTACTTTAATTAACCCCGGGTATCACATTCTAATTAATGTGAAAATGCAGAACATCAGTGGGAACTAAATCTTTGAGGACTATCCCAGTCTAGCCATAACAAACTGGAAAACTTTTTTCCCTGAAAAGTTTCACAATAGTAGATGTTTATGAAAACATGGATAAGGACTTGTAACTTCAACTGAATATTATAAAACACTGAGTCATGTCAAAGGCCATGAAAATGCGTGCGCTTGTTTCTGAAATGTTTATTGGTGAAATTCTCTGAGGTGTGCAACAGCAAAAAGAGGTTTGGGTGATTCTTAATGAATGAGAGCATTCATTTCCTTTGTTTAAACACCCTAAAATTCCCCTGCTAACTCTGAGAACATTTTGCAAGCAGATTGCTGAGCAGACATTTATCTTTTTTTTTCCAGCAAAAATTAAGTTAGTACTTCTGTCCTAAATTGATATCTTCAGTGATAACAACAGCTAAGAACTCATTCTTACATGTGTACTCCAGGCTGAAGTTCAGAAAAACAATTTCAGTCTAAAATTAACATTGGTCTTTTATCAAGGTTTTTTAAAGGGTTTTTTTGGGGGAGGGGGACAAATTTTTGGAGATACTTTCTGCAATATACATTAAATCAACAGGGGGAAAAAAAGAAAACCTAGATATTTTGCATTTCTGAAGGGAAATTGCCCATCTTTTTTCCACATTTCCAAACTTTTCAGTCTGGAATACCCAAGAACCATCTTTCTGATCAGTGGTAAAGTTAAGTATCTCTTCAAAATCTTTATGTTTAGTGCAGTTGGCTTTTTTCTGAAAGACAGGTAATTGAGAATTATGTCGTCATTACCAAATGACATTAAATGGCCTTGTTCTACAGTGGGTCAGATTAATTATTCCTTCTGTCTTTAGAAATCTAATCAACTCAGGAATAAGGGGTAAATTTTGTATATATTCTAGCTTATAATTTTGTCGTCATTCTATGGTACAGTACAAACTGAAATTCCTTCATGTTTTGCACAGGCTGTGGACCTTGAGAGACCAAAACATCAGAATTTCTACCTCTAATTGTCACACAGTTTTGTAGTGGTTAATTTGTAACAATATAAAGACAACAGCACTTTATGTGGAAAAAAAGAAAATACTATCCAGGCATGTCTCCTAGGTTCTCTTTTAAATACTGAGCAACTTCTGATTTCACAGAAAACTCAACTTCTGATTCAGTTGCATTTAGTTCAATGTGTCTTTAGGTTTTAAACTCTATTCTGAACTCTTAAATCAATGGAACCATTTTATGTCAGAAATGTAAGAAAAGTTTAAATTTTACATGGTGTACCAAAAAGCAGATTGTGACACATTATTTCATGAGGAACTTTTTGTGACAGAGGGAGAATGTACAAGCAGAGGGACCATCTCCAAAGCACGCTGTGTCCAACCAGAAATTTTGTAAATTAGCAGAGTGTAACTCTGTCATCATAACTGCATCAAGACACACAGAGAGTATCACACTACAGCTTATAATATGTCAGAAGATTTTTTTTAAGAGATGATCCGCCTCATCCCAAGAAAATAGACAATTAGTTCATAAACCACAGAAATGAGATATGAAACTAAGTCAATGATGCATCAAAACATATAAGGAAATATGACACTATGCACCAAAATGTGAAGCTGTGATTACTTTCTGCAGCTATGCTCTTAGATCAAACTGGAAGTAAATAATTCACTGATGGCTGTTAAAATACCTTATCATATTTATTAGCACAGCTGGGCAGATATATGAAGCAGGCAAGTGAGAATGAAAAAGAAGGGAAAAAAGAATACTGCTCAGAATATTTTTAATGTTCAAATCATTTAATAAGAAGAAATAACACTTTCAAAATTTGGGGAAAAAAAGGCCTTCACTTTCCCCACCCTTGAGGGAGGAAAAGGCTATGCCTCCTCACTTTTGTGTGCCACAAAAGGAACATGTCCATTCAGCTGACTTTAGGCCACAAGCCCCACATTCTGACAATATTTGTCCACATAGGCAGATTTTCCTTCTCTGAACAAAGTGTTACTTTGAAGTCCACCTCTCCCACAAGTCCCTGTAAACAATCATGCACTTTACCACTCTACAGAAAGATGTAGTTTTTTAATTAACGCTACTTCAACTACCAGGAAACTACGTTCCTTCAAGAGCTGAAATGATCTAATGGATCATCCTTTCTCTATGTTGAAATATCACAAATAGAACAGTAAAATTGTCAAAGGCGTCCAATTGAAAATACAGTTGAAAGAGACGGGAAAGAAAGCAGAAAAGTCAACATGCACCCATTTTGATCCCATCTGTGGAAGTAACTGCACGGAAAACTGTTCATACTTTATTTAACTCCTATGTCTCTTCATTCCCACAAAGACGCCACAAAAAGATGTGATAACTTTAGAACTATCTTAATGTTTAATTTTTTTGTGTTCTTTAGCAATCACTTCTTTATTTGGTAAGGAGGAACCAGAATTTTTGTTGCCATCATACTGGCAAATAAAAATGGAGAATTATTTCCCTTCAAGATGGAAAATCTCTATTAAAATTTTGAAGGAAATTAGTTTTGATCATCAGCCTCTACAGTGACTGAAAAGCTTTACATAATGCTCCACAGGTGGTCGTCCTGCCCATCCTGAACATGGCTGTTCAGCTGGTGTCTGCCCAGGGCAGATAAATGTGAAGTTCCCACCCCCCGAAACAGCATGAAGATTGGCCTGATATCTGTGTTTCTCTTCCTACTTTCTACCTTATTCTGTTTACTGTTCTGTCCTTCTTACTGAGAAAGAACTCCTCCTGGGGCAGAACAATACCACCAGGGTTCCAAAATTAGTTTATAAAACCCAAACCCAGCAAATTAACAGCCAGTCCTCAAACATTTGTGATAAACCTCCAAGTCTGGAAGAAAACATTCAGGAAAATTTTTGTGACCTTTCTGGGCAGCCAAGAAAGCACAAGAGTTGACTGCAGGATGGTGTTTTGAGAAAGACTCTGACTAAATGTTGAGTTTGAAAGGGCAGGAGAGTTGTCTAGGGCTCATTATTTCAACTCATGACATAAGCAAAGGAAAGTAGACAGGTAGCTTCACAAATGATACCTTCTAGCTACATCTACAGGACTACTTACTACAGCTAAGGGACAAAAAAAAACCAAAAAAACCCAAAAAAACCCACAAAACAACAACAACAAAAAACAAACAAACAAACAAAAAAAACACCAAACAAAAACAGAAAAATATTGACCCAAAAAAAACCACACAAAAAGCCAAATAAATGAAAATAAAACCAAAAAATTAACCTTATCTTGGGTTTATCTCACATATCTGTGCATTCTAAACACTGCACAGAAAATATCCTCTTTCACTGTTTAATTTTTTCAGTCATGCCATGACTGAGATGTACCACAAGGAGGAATTAAGATTGAGGTGTGCAAACAAAATGCCTTTTTTTTTTTCCCCTGCTATTTTAAACTAGTTCTATAATGCAAAAGAGCAAGGATAGAATGATCTATCATTAGTAGAGCCTGAAGTTATTTAAAAAAAAAAAGGGGAAGGGGAACTGCACCTTTTTAACTAGTTGTCTGACTCTGGATTTTTTTTAATTGCACAAAATTAGGTTAATTGAAAAAAAATCTCAAACAAATAAACAAGCAAACAGAAAATAAAAGATAAAAAAGGTACTGTATTGATTTTGTCTAGTCCAGCAGGAGAAAGATGAGATTAGACAAAACCCTGGATTGACCATGGGGTTCCTCGGTATGAGGAAAAATGAAATGAGCAGTTGTGTACATCAGTGATACAGAAAGGGAGTAGAAACACATTGTGACTCAGGACTTCAAAGCTTTCAGTTCAAAGGTATTAGATGCCTCACTCCTACTTAAAGCAAGGTCAAGTGGTTAAACACTTCAAGAATTTTGTCTTGAGAGTCCAAAAGGAAGGCTACATATATTTGAGATGATAAGAGATACATTTATTCTGAAGGCAGTCCTAGCTATTTTGATTCCATCAAGTCCTAGACAGACGGGACTAAATAATGATTCAGCTTCTCAAATCAGGAATAAACCAGCAATTTTCATGCTGCAGGAGTGTTAGCTGCTTGATTGCTACAGACAGATACACTAGATATTCTTCAGTTCCTACAGTGTCCTTTGAAATGAACATCGGACAAAGGTTTTGCAGTAAGCTAAACTTCCTTAGGGTCTAACTTCCTAATGTTCTTTTCTTACCTATCTTATTATGCTTTAAAAAAATTCCAATGGCAGATTTTGCATTTAGTTGCAAATTTTTAGAGTATGAAGTTTCAAGACCCTTACTCTAAAATCCCATTTATATTTTGAAATATGTCTTTTGCGGCCTAACAGAGAGTTTCAGGAAGTCAGAGAGATGATGGGCAGCACATTTCCACAGCCTTCCAGAAAAGATCTTCAAACAGCTGGATTTGTCTGGGACCTGACAACAGGCCACAACCTGGACCTATCCCAGGTGCCACTGATGGTTCCAGAACAATCTCCAGATATATTTTTGGCTGAGAAATCACTCAACACCAGTGAAATGTCTGGAAGAAGGTGCTGAAGTCCTGTGCCCATACTAAGCCAGGTGCATAATAAAAGACATCATTATACCTCTTTTAATTCAATAAAGTATTAGCCTAAAAATACCTGCATGACTCTTGGGTTTAGTAGCTGATAATTCAGTCAAACCTGACTGAGGAATGAAGAAAGAGAATATTTCAGTAAATTAAGTGGACCTGAAGGACGTATTCCATTATTAAGTCATGCCATAGTGGAGATTCTGACAATATATATTTACACACACAGCTCTTAAAAAAGCTTCAGCAGTAAGAACCTCTGTTAAAGCTCCCACCATATGGCACTTGAAACCAGAAGAGCACAAAGCATATCTGTAGAATGAATTTTATAGATTTATCATTCCCAGCATTACTTACTTCTTTTGATATTCCATGGCATCATTTGTACTTTAAGGTCTATATGCCTTCCTCTCTGTAAAGGTGGTAGGACATTAATTCTAGGCAGACCATAGAACATTTCCTTTGTGAGGCAGTTAAATATTTTTTCAGATTAAACATTAATCATGAACTCTAACACTTATTTCAGTGGAAAAATATTTTTCCTGTTTCTTACATCCCACTTCCTCCCTTCAGCGGGAAGAAAAATCTGCTATCTGTTATATCAGGCCTGAAGTAAGACATACACTGATGAATCTGCAATAACATTAAATATGAATTTCTATCCCTGTATGTTCCAGTTTAAACATTTACTTACAGCTCATTTATCAAGAAAAGAACAACAGTCCATTTCAGATTCAGTGAAACAGACTGTATAATCCAAAGTTAGCAAAATAAGATCAAATCTTCGTTCTTTAATAGTTAAAAAAAGAAAGTCCCTTTGGACTACTGATATGAAAGTAACACTGGGGTGAGCAGCTTGCCTTTTCCTTCACATCATGTCCTGTCTGTGGTCTTCTAGCAGTCAATGAACAATAACATAAATTTTAAAGCAAACTGAAACCAGTTTTGCTCTTAGTTTTTGTAATGCCTCATACATGTTAGTAAGGACTTGACATTCTCCCTCTTTATTGGCACACACAAAATAAGACTCCTCTACTTGTCATTTTGAACATCTACCTTGAGTCATTAAAAAAATTATTTGAAAGTTTCCTGGGCCACACACCCACTCCTGTCTGCAGGGTAGGTCTCTGATTTCAGGAGCAATCCATTAACTGGGAACATGCAATCAGTACTGCCTAGTAGGTGTTTACAGATCATGATTTAAAAAAAAAAAAAAAAAGCAAGGCAGACAATATCCTTAAATAAATATAAATATTTAATCTTTTCAGGCTACTGGAAATTGCATTCTTCAAATATATTTTTAAACCATATGAGCAGAAGTCCAGCTATTCAGAACAAAACCACATATACTAACATATCTCCCAAATAATCCTTTTTAAGCACTGAACTGGGATGTGCTAGTTCTGGATCATTTGTTAAGCACATCAACTGTTGGCAGGAAACCAATGATAACATTTTACATATTTTTAAGTAAATGTTTGTTCTTTTTTAGTTTGCTTAAATTAGAGTAAAGAATTTCCAGTAGAGACTATTCTGCTTTATTAAACTGAAAGAATTGTAGGATTAGTAGCAACTACAGATAAACTGTGCTAGAGTGCCTTTTCATACCTCTCAAGCACACTTTCCTGAGAAGAGGTTTGTTACCTTCAACTTTTTGTGGATAGAGCCATATGGTCCTACCACTCTCAGACTGGAAATCCTGGCGGCAATCTCTCATTTACTGCTCATGTTCAACTGACAGACCCAACTGTGTTTGTCATCAATATGCGTTTTCTTCCAAGAGCCTACAACAGCAGATGAATGGAAGTGACCCCAAGCCAGCTTCTCCAAAACAAAGCATTATTCACTCAAACACAGAGCAGAGGGCATAGGCTTAAGAAAACAAAAGACCTTTATTCAGCTTTCATCTTTCAGTCCCAGACTCAGTAAATTCAATTTTATCCTGCTACTTACACCTTCAGGTTAGGTAGGAGTAGGTGAGACTGTTTGTTTTGTTTCAATTTGATTACGTGTGCCTTGGAGTCAGTCACCATCTCCTCCCTGTGCAGCCACTGGCAGCCCACTTTTACTCCCTTCTTCCCTTGAATCAGCATCTGAACAGTTTTGATGTCCTGTTTAGGCCTAAAAAGGGCAAACTTGCTCACCAGTTTGATGCCTGGCAGAGGCAATTCACTATTCAGAATTTTTCTGTTAGTTTCCAAGAGAACTTCAGACATTTCCTTAGAATCTATCATTATTTTCTTTCATGTGGTTTTTCCTTTGCAGTCAAGAAAGACAGTAACAATTAGGGAAACTGAGATGCATAAGGTATTTGTTAAAAATATGCCTAAGCTCCCAAAACTTCCAAAGCAGTAGAAAGAGACTTTAATGGAGGTGACAGCCTCATATCCTGTGACAGTTTCAGGTTTTAATTGGTCACAAGAAAATAGTATTTCTTCTCCTTCACTAACTTAAAATGTATTTGTTTCTTAGGTTGTTTGACATCCTGCCATTTTTGATGCACCCTGAAACATGTGTTCTGTGAATTCAGTAGTGATAGCTGTAACTAATAAATTTTAAGTGATTTTTCTACAAAATACACAGTAAAATATTTTTAAAATAAGTAGAGCTGAACTACTTTTGTGACACATAGTACCTTGGCACTCTCTGGGACAAAACGAGGTGGAATTCATCCCTACTTACCAAAATCTCTGAGCTTCAGCCGTTTAGAGCACCTCTTCACCCTCCTCCATTCTGTGTTACACTATAGGCTTCACCTGCTGAATCTACAGGAGAATCCAGACAGAAGTACCAAGATTCTCATGTGAGCACTGTTTTACAATATGCTGGAGAAGGTACTTGGAAATAGGGTATGGAGAATGAAATCTCTTAAGTGGATGATGAATAAGTCTACTGAGTGTAGTATGATCCACTTTACACGCAGCATTTCTTACTCTGTTCAGTGACATAAGGCCAAGTGTCTTGTCATTGCAAGATTTGATATTACTTACATTACTGGGTTTTACTATTCAGACAAGAAGTGAGGACATTGTTATCTTCCAAAATCTAAAATATCATCCCTTTCTGTATATTTGCTGGGCTGTGTCTTGGTTTAGATAGACAGGTATGTGCCAGGGGAAATTGGCATTTCCCTTGGAATGTAAGCCCCCCATCTCCCCTTTTCCAAACTATTAAAAATTTGCAATTAAAAGGTTGTCAGGGAAAGATTTTGGGAATAGGTATAGCAGTTCTTTACCAGGAATATTAAAAACACAGATGTTGTAGTACACAAGAATAAGCAAACAAACAAACAAACAAGAAATCCTAGAAAACTCTGAAAGAGTCAGAAACACAGCCTGACACCTGGTTGGTCAGGGTGTTGGAAGAAGTCCAAAAGTAAGCCCCCCTGGAGTGACAGATGTGGTCCTGTTGGAAGCAGTGATGATCTGGAGCCAAGGGTCCAAAGGTGGGTCCAGTCTTCCTTTGGGAATCCCATGGGAAGACTGGATGTCTGGTGACACTTGTGGCTCCTTTTTGTCTAGGTGAAGATGGTTTGGCTCCTCCTCCCTGGGTAGAGCACCTTACAATAGTATGATGTAATGTGTCATGTCATTGGTGAGCTTCAATGGTCCATTAACAAAAGATATCCCCATGGGGGTAGTGGAAGAATGAACAGAGATTAGCAACACTGCCCCATCTGAGCAGAGATAAGTAACACTGCTCCACACAGTTTTTAACAGCTGACTTGTTATCAGAGAAAGCAGTTACCTCCTCCCTAACCAATAAAGAAAAAATCTCCCCAACCAGGTTTCAGGTACCTCTTTGTTTCAGTTAAGTACTCTTAAGCATCCAACACATGGTCTCCTCGGTAACTTATGGGGAAAAAATTCTTTAGCATGACAAAGGGACAAACCTAACCCCCAACAGGCTGTTAGTGCTGAATTGAAGCATCTTACAGTCAGCAGAGGACTAGAACTGTCCAGTTATATAAGCTTTCCATTTCCTTGGTTTTGTGAACTAATACCAGACATGTGATGAGTTTGGCTACTACAAAGTCAGCTGAGCAGGCAGTAAACTGTTTAGAAAATATACATAGTTTGAAGAGTTGAAAAGCAGCTAATACTCAATGCGCAGCAAGCTGCAGTTACTTTCATCATATATAGGTATTTACAGAATTCTATTGTGAAATGTGTTCAAAGCAGGATTTTAAACAAATCTTTCTCACTGCAATGTATTGTTTGGTTATCACAAGCCAGTACACTTTGTGGGCTCTCTCCCACTCTTGAACCACTTTCAGATACTAAAGAGAGCAGCTCTGGGAAACACACTGTTCTAGTGGGCGTCCTGAGAGGAGCCCCAATGATTAAAATCCTTTCCATACATCCAGTGAGAGAAGAGGGCAGAGCAACAGAAATCACCACTGCAAGCGCCAGATCAAGCTGAGAAGGAACCTCGTTTGCAGGTATTCAGTTCGGAATGTGGCTGCCCTAAAGAAAGACATTACTTCCAAAACTCCCACTGGAGAGTGATGCATTGAAAGCTGCTCAGGAATTTAACAATGAGCACATTCTAACTGTCCTCCTTTGTAGTACTTTGGTGCAACCTGCAGATATGACAGGTGTCAACACGCAGAGCACTGTCCTTGTGAAGTGCTGCATGATACCATCAGACTCCCCAACAACACTTCTGAATGAGAGTGACACAGGGTGTGTTGTTACACTATTTGGGCAAGCTTTGGTGTTGTACTTGGGTTATGTTGTTCTGTCTTCATCTATTAAACAGAATGACCCCTGATGTCTGATGTTCAGCGGGAGGAAGGAAAAACATTCTACTGGTATATGTTTGTTAACCAAACTGTGCTAACCTATGAAACCAGTACAACCTCATAACGGATAAAGATTAGCTGTATAATGGTAAAATTATGTAAATTATGGATAATTCAGAAAAAAATTATTCTTAGCACTACAGTTTAATGTCCAGATACTTGCACTGCAACAGTAGGCTAAACTGATTTTGAAAAATCTATCGTTTGATGTGAAAATTTTCAAGACCCATATGTAGTATTTGTTTTCCTAACCAGTCTTTGCCAGGAGAAACAGACAGCTTAAATTGTGAAGGCAAAAATTATTCCTATGGTTAAATAAGATATTATTGATCTTTTCATACAATGCACATCAATTATTAGTATTCACCATCCTAATGCAGTAAGAATTGTGAAGGCCATAGCACCCATGCTAAAACCTGGTAGATAGAGTTTGAATAAAACAAACAAACAAAAAACCCCACAACAACAACAACTAAAAACTCCACTAAATTTCCATTAGTTTAGATGTCTACTTTGAAATAGCATGGTGTCATAAACATTGTAAGTGTGAAGAAAGTTGAATAGAACTATTAGAAATGGGAGTGACTGAGTCTATTCTACTGAGAATCAGAAAGAGACTAGCTATAGTTTGCAAGAAGTTGCTACCCCTTCAATTTAAGGCCTGACATCCCTAGCAAGACATTCAGATGCACTTTTCTTCACAAATTCTGAAATACAAAACAACAACAAAAACAAACAAAAAAGTACTAAAAAACCTGTACCTGTATTTTCCTCTTGCAAAACCTGAGACTGAGAAAGTTCACAACAGTCTGCTCAAACCTTTTCATGACATGCTTACTTTCTAAACATGCAGTTTCCTTAAGCATCTTAAGTTACAGATTCTTATCCTGAGCTTACCATTAAACTTAACAGTGTCAGGGCCCATTTCCTGGCCTTGAGGACAATGGTATATTCTGCCTCCTTTCTTTCTGTAGCTTACTACCAGTAATGGTCCATGTTCTCTACTGATTCCTGACACTGTCCCTATAAGTTACCCGAGAGAATACAAGTTGGCTGCCCTTAGAAACCTGAGGGTTTTATTCTGACAGTATCTCTGTGCAGAATATTTTCTGCCTGTGCATGGACCCTAATTTTACACCTACCTTTGAGTGTAACACAGTAAGCCTAGCCTGAAAGTCTAGGATTCATTTTGCTGTTGGCTGCACATTTAACACAATCTCTTGTTCTTAAATAGGGAAAAGTCTCATTAACTTTGTTAGATGTTTTCCTTTATGAAGGCTAGGATTTTGGTGTAACAGCTGATTGGCAAGGAGACATTTTGGTACATTGTGAGCATTAAATTCCTCAGCTATCCACATTGATTAACTTGAGGGCACATTGATGTCTTCCCTATCGAGTGAGTGGAAACATTTAAAATACAATCCCTCTCCTGGGGAATTTGCCAGTGCTTGAGCTATGCATAAAGTATATACCATGTCAACATCTTCATGACCACGTTACAGCTCGTCAGCAGTATCTATCTAAGGTCACCACATTTCCTGGGCTGTCCTGCTGGTGTGATAACTTCCACACACATCATAAACGAGGTGCTGATCACAGCAAACAGGAGCCCCTCGCTAATAAAGTGCCCCCATGAGCTCACAGTCTTATGTAGAGATCAGCCTGGAGAGGTCAGTCTAGCTAATTTTTATTATCCCCACTTTTAGGGATGGGTCTCAGCTCTGGCATTTCCAGGTGAACACCAAGGGGCACAATCAAAGTCTGCTCCAGCCTGAGATGAGAGCAAACAATAACTCCTCGCTCTTTACAAATATGGAACTGATGAGCTTCCAGGCTCAGGTTCAAGCAGTTAACATTTATATTCTGCCAATCTGCTGAAGCACCTGAACGACAGTGTTAGTGAGGACACAAAAACAGCCCCAATGCAGCATGAAAAAGGATGTTCTCATGCTTCTCCATCTTTCTGCTTCCTCAACAGCTCAGCCATTATTCTCTCAAAAATTTTAAACCAACTTACACCAATCCACCTCTCTCTACCACAAACTTTCCTAAACACCTTCATTAGATTGTGTCCAGTATTTCACTTAAAATCTGCTTCCCAGAAAGGACCAGCAGCAAAACTCTGGTACCAGTCTCTTAGATATCTTACAGAGTTGTGTTGGAGGAGATGAAAATAAAACACCTGGTATAGGTCACAGGATGAGAATTTTTTATGTTCTATTTATACATGGCATGTTGAGATACAGTGAAGTCCTTACTTCCAACTTTCTGAAAAAGCCCATTAATCACCGCAGCCCTTCAAGGGTGCTTATTGCTCTCTGGACTAGTACATCAAAAAGCTTATGAAGTGGTCTAAATCGCCCAGCACTTACACTTCATTGTGTCACGTCCAACTTCATCGGTGATAAATTTGCCTGGGGACAACATCTTTTGAAGAAACGTGGCATCTTTGCGTTGCCAGTTCACAGCAGAGGATTAGCATGTCAAAACAAGAGTGGTGAATAGGTACAGATGAAAACCACAGAAAATGCAAACACAAATGTCTTTGCAGTTAAAGATTTTCTGCCCCCAACCTTACCAATATAGCTAAAGGCAAATGAAGGAGACTGCACCGATTTAATCACATTCAGAAGTGTTTCAGTCTTAGATATCAGTCATAAGAGAGGAATCCAGGCAGTAACTCAAAATTTAGCAGTGCTACTGGGAACCCAAGGAGATAACAGAACAGTTGATTCTGAATTTTAAATCTATGGCTATTAATGAAAACAAACATATCTGCTGTTTCATCATTTATCTTCCAAACTATATAAACAGCATGTTAAGAAATAATAGCCAAGTTCCTTCTGGAAAGAGTTTGCGCAGTTCACATGGAAACAGAGTGAAGGCCATCCATTCAAAAGTAGAACTTGCATTTGCCCACAAATATTAGCAATGCATTTGTAAAACATTGAGGTTTTATATGTAATTTTTAATGTGTAATAGTAATGTATTTGTTTTTGGAAAAAAGTCATTAAATAAGCTTAAAAGACAACCGTGATGATTTGGCAAATGAAATGAGGACTTCAGTTGTTTTAAAGATGCACAAATATATAACATATTAATAACATAAACAACAACAGTAATAATAATAATATTAATAATAATAATACTGCAAAAATAGCATGTACAGTGAATAAAAGGTCATATTTATTGCTGAGCTGAACTGTCACCAGATAGCTGTAAACTTTCATCACAACTGTCCTAAATATGGTACTTCTTTGAAACATATCACAAGCCTGGTTCCAGATATTTCTAGTCTTTTTCTATTTTACTTCCCTTTTAACTGTCAGTCTGTTGCAAAAGCTGAAAGAACCATCCCCTAAAGTCTTTTTCTTTTACCATCAGATACATAAAGGACAAGTAGCCTGAGGCTCAATATTTTTCAGGCTTTTAAATATTTTTTTCCTCAGTGTAGAATGAGCATGTGTCATTTCTGCAGCAATTCAGAAGCAAATGGTCCCAAGTTCAAACTGTGACTTTTTAGATTAGATCTGTTGGAAAAAAAATTGTTGAGATGAAATGGAATTCATTTGCTGTAGATGTCAATCCAAACTGACAGAAATAAGGATTCATTTACAAAGGAAAAACAAATTCTAGGGAAGCAAAAATCCCAAACTTGGCAATGTGTGAAGTGAAAGGTCTTTACTTACAGTCCATACACCCAACTATTTTGTTCAGTGACAAAGTATCACAGGGATTATCCAAAAAGCAATCAGACAGGTGGACTGTTCCTAAATGCTGGTTTCTCTTTTTTTACAGTGCACCATCAGTCAGCAGAGAGAGAACAGAAACACAGAGCCAAGAACAAAACAACCATTAAGGGCCAGCTATTATACATGAGCAGCTCCTTCTCAAATTCATGGCTTTAGTTCTGTGGTCAGTGTTTTGAGCACTGGTCATGAATTAATAAACATTGATGGCTCCAGCTGCCTCACAGAACAGATCCTTCTGCAGTATTTAACTGAGTGAGGAGACGTGTTAGAGAACATATAATGGTTTCCAATAACTGGACACGAGCAAGGACAACTGTGTTCTTCTGTTAATTAAATGTTAGAGACCAGTGAATAATTTAACATGAAGTATTTGTTTGACAGGTCTGTTCTTTTACTGATTGCCTTCCTGAGAACAGTTATGTCCTCCTAAAATTCATTTTGTTTCAAAGGATGGAAAGACCATGAATAATTCATCCCATTCATTCATTATGTTACTACTAAAATATGAATTATCTTTTCTCAAGTTTATTTGTTGAATTCAGGCAAATGGAATAAGTATGCAACCTCTTCCCATATAAAAGTTTTTTATGCATTAAAATTTTAGGTACAAATGTCTTGAGACATATCAAGCATAGGATTTTAAGTATACATCATTCTGGAACTGAAAATTTGAAAACAGGAGTGCTACCAAAAATTTGCAATCAGCTTGGAAAAATCAGCCATCTATAATAAAAATTATATCTTACAGTGTCTCAAATTTTGAAAATTGCCAAAAATTATTAAGTATTTTCTTGTTTTTTGTCATCTGTGTACCTGCTTATTTTACATTCCCTGCTGCATATCCAGTTTTCCCTTGCTGTTTTGATGTACTTGGCACCATGCAGAAGCTGTGAGAGGAAAATAAATAGCATGTTTTAAAAATGGGCTTTTGTGACTGTAATACTAAAAAAAAAATCATTAGGGCAGGTCAAGTACTTCTTAATTTGCTCAGTTAACCATATAGCTGTGAGAATAGCTGTTCTAATAATATCATAGACACTGTTGTAATCCAGGCCACTGCAAGCTAAATTACATGGCTGAACCTCAGAAAAACATACAGCTAAAAGGAGCCAGCGGTTCACCAGCTTATCCCACCAGCTAAAAGTATACTGACATATGTGCTCATGAAATCTTAAGGCAAAGTGTTATTTATATTTCCATGCTGACTAGGGTGATGCTTACTGATACACGCTCTTTGCACTACTAAGGGTTAAAAATTAAAACAAAAACAAAACAAAAAAAAGGTACATATAAGTACCCAGTCAGCACTTATCTTAACCTGTAAAGCTCATAAAAGACTAAGATCATTAAATCAGGTGCAGGATAATGAAGTAGAGGACCATAGTCTATTCTGCAGGGACAAATCAAGAGAGAATACTTGAATGAGTGTGCATCCAATGGCTTCAAGGAAAGGTATAATTAGAAGTGGAAAGGGAACATAAATATTGTATACAATCATCTGACTGACAACAGCACGAGCCAACAGGAAGCATCTCAATCTAATTGACCCCTACACCTCTGCTTGAAAAGCAGATTTGGGCCTAACACAAAAGACTTCTAAAACTTTGACATGGAGTGCTATTAGACATTTCAAGGTATTTATACAGCAGCACTTGTTTGTGCTACCAGACTTAGAGGGAATGTCATATTTTCCCATCTTAAGTCCCCACTCACAGGGGACCCAGTGACCATAGAATCAGGTTAAAGGCTCAAACTTGACAAACAAGGATTTCTGAGAGAAATTTTCTAAAAGACTGATATTCAGACACTGATGGATTTTAGTTAGAGTTGCACAAATAACCATCCTTTCTATATATGCAAATCTCTTTCTCAGCTGCTTTTTCCTCATGTATTCCCTCTTTCATTTATTAGGAGCAGAATATTAACTTTAAAAACCCAACAACAGCAACAACAAAACAGGTAAGCAAGCAAGAATGTTTGTCTGTCTATTTCACTATAAGCCCACATTGTTTAAATTTTTTAGCAGTCTCAGTTTTCTCTTCACCCTCCGTTTTCTAGAATGAGTCACTTTGTAAAATGAGAAAACCTGTTGGCTATGAAATATGCTTCTGACTTAGAAGCAAGTCAGTATATGGGTGGTGGGTCACATTGAGTAAGTGGTACTTGCAATAGTGGCAGGGATTCACATAACACAGCAGTGAAAGTGGTGTAAAGGTTGATGTTTAAACAGAACCAAAAACCTGTAAGGAAAAAAGCATGTGATCTGTGAAGGTAGAAGCTAGGAGCTGGTAAGAAGTGAAGAGCTCACTACCCTTTTTTCTCTTCCTTTCCTTTGCATGGAAATGTGCAAGCAAACCCAGGCTGAGAAATAAAGCTGGGAACCTGAAAACATTTTTCTCTCCCACAGTACAGACTTAATTTTCTATTGAAATAGATAGATAGATATAGAAATAGAGATAGAGATGATTATATAGTTATATGAGCAAGAACTGTTCTAATCTTCATAAATATAATGCTTAAAGGATATCAGTTTCTTTGCTGGCTCAAATTTACAACTTCAAACAAATCAGAGCAAAGCTCCATACAAAGAATTTACATCAGTGTTTCTTCATACGTAAAATCACTTCTTTCTACATGTTCTTCATTTTAGTAAACAGTTTAAGTTTGGGTTTGGTTTTTTTGTTTGTTTGTTTTTTTGTTTTTTGTGTGTTTGTTTGTTTGGTTTTGGGGGTTTTTTGTGTGTTTTTTGTTGTTGTTGTTGTTGTTTTGGGGTTTTGTTGGGTTTTTTTGGTTTTTTGTAAAATACTAATATTTACATATATTAATAATATCTTCCATGCAGGACCAGCGATCAGATTCACCAGTGCCCAGATATAATTTGGAAGCTCTTTTGACAACTTGCTTGCTTCCTTTAAGTTACTTGGAGAAAAGAAGGGACATGATTAGAGTTCTGTGCTTCAGAGCATTGTGCTGGGTACTTGCACGCAATATTCATGGCACTAAAGGAATCCAGTAACAAGAAAGTGAGACTACCTAGATATTTCTTTCTTTATGTAAGAATCATATTCATATATTTACTACTGGCAAAATATGAATGCCTAAAGGGCCTCTGTGACACTAGGTTTACTGGTGGGATAACTGAGATACAGTAGTCAAAGATTTTACTGCCAAAATTAAGTAGACAGATAATGGGTAAAAAAAAGCTAGAAGACAGAAAGGTGTCTCCCATCAGGGAGTTGGAATGTACAGCTCATGACAAGCAGGTCTGTAGCTTCCCTAGGTACTTAGTTGACAGTCAAAGGCTAGAGCAGCTGCTCAGCATATGACCTGATGCCTCAAGTGCCTAGGAATGAGCCTCCCTGCTTCTTCTGTGTGATCCAGAAAAGGGACACCTGGGAGAAAGCTTTGACAGGCAGTAGCCTTCCTGCAGGATTACACAAGGGGATGACAGCAGGAACGGTCCAATCAGCTGAACTGTCTCCTGTGCTTCTGTCTAAAAGTAACTAGAAGAATATAGTAACTGAAAGAGACCTAAATATAGTAGGTATTTCTGAAGTAGAGCTGTCTGCCCCAAGTCAGAAGAAATAAAATAGCTTATTACTAATATGTGCAACCAAGAAATTACAGTTGAGTCAGGCTGAGAATGGGATTGAACATGGATATAAAAGTGCCTTGAGAAGAGGAGTGGGGAGCAGACAGTGCTCAAACAGAGAAGGATTGGAATAATGGGGCAGAATCATTCATATTTAGAAAGCACTGAAAAGCTACTCTGTTCTTGATGCAGCAGTTCACATCTCTGTATGTCACAGAAGGGGTCCAAGTCTCCTCATTCCTCTACTGTCAGACAACATGATGGTAGAAACCCACTAGAAAAATGTAAAAAAAAAAAAAAAAAAAAAAAAAAAAACTCAATTTATCTTTTAGTTTTGGGGATAGACTTGAGCTATGTATTGGACAGACCCTCTCCTCATTCACAAAAGCTAATAGGATTATAAAACCTTTTTTCTGTATCAGGAGCAAAGAAACAGAAGTTGAGATAAAAGAAAATAAACCTTTAAAACTATAACAATGGGTGACCATA
This sequence comes from Sylvia atricapilla, assembly GCF_009819655.1. NCBI lineage: Eukaryota > Metazoa > Chordata > Aves > Passeriformes > Sylviidae > Sylvia > Sylvia atricapilla. The sequence goes on from NC_089142.1 coordinate 62,897,337, forward strand.
ACTACTTTTATATAAACCATTCACACACCATGTCAAAAATGAGGTGTGGAAAAGGAATTTTTCAGTTTTATATGGATTGAATAGTTCTGGCAGCTTTAGCAAATTCAAGAAGAAAACCTCATCCTAAGTAACACCTAAGGAATTTGATTAAAATTTGGATTGAACATTAAGCACAGTGACCAAGATGTAACTCTTATGACAGTGTAGGACAGAGTGGCTGCTTTAAAATCAGGAAATGTGCCCATACCTTTCCCCTTTTCCATCTTCATTAGGTATGCTAATTCATCATAGGGAGAGATAGAAGGAGAACCTTCCAGTTAAGGTTACCCAATGTTTTCCAAAAAATGACAGCCTGAAAGAGGCTTTGAAAATAAACTCTCTAAACAAAACAGACTACCAGATGACCTTTGCATGGCAGCAGGGGAAACTTGAGAGACATTTAAGAGACAACAGCTAGTAGGCAGAGGGAACTTGTGGGAATGGTGTAAGAGGCTTCACAATCATGTAGGTTTTTTGGGAAAATGAAAATTCATAGCCAGGACCAGCACTGGACCTCTCTGGAGAGCTGAGCAGAAGTAAATTCTATGAATCTGAGAGACTGCTTCTTTTCCCTGCACTGGCAATTTGTTTCTCTGCAACTGTGTGTCTTCAACCAAGGACAATTCCTGCTGGAGATGAAACCTTTGATAACCTGTGTCTAACTTCTAATTCAGGTGGGAGACCATAACTGGCCTGTGCAGGTAGCTCAGAGACCTGCAAAAAAAAAAATCTTTGTTCTCCATGACTGCATCCTGCTTAAGCTCTTGAAGGCTATTAAGAGTACTTGAAAACAATGATTTATGTGAGTAATATAGATATGATGACCAGGGAGAGTAAAGTTCAAAAAGCTCCCTCCCAGCTCAGAAAATAAAATTGGCTCAGTCTATTTTATCTTATTTTCTAGGGGTATTTTCCTTTTTGTTTGTAAACTTGCATAGGAATGTCATATCATGTCACAACTGCTAAGAGGAAACAAAATCTTCAAAGTCAGAGGCTAAAATAGATATTCAAATTATATTTAATATAGTGGGACTCAAAACTAATGAAGAATGCCTTCTGTCCTGAACAAAAGCCAGTTGAAAATTAAAATCACCAAACTAAAGAATAGAGTGTTCCATTCTTAATGCAGCAAAAGTTGGTGATTCAGCTGCTGGAATAGCAGAGTGCAAAATAGAAAGCATTTGTAGATAAGAAAGCAAAAGCTAATGGATATTTTCAGTAAGCCTAAAAGCTCTGTTACCACTATAGTGCAAAGATAATGGTCTCTACCACTACAATTCCGTGCAATGATTGTTTTGCCAATATATAGTATAAAAGAAACAAAGAGTAATAATTGCTTGTCAGCCCTGATGAAGCATGACAGGCATCAACCAGGGGAAGGGGGAATGCCACTTTACTGCTGCATCTGATGGTAACAGACTGCACAGAGTTTATACTGTTCACCTATGGAATGAAGTCAGGACTGGAAAGGAAAGGACACCTGGAGGTCAGCTTGAGCAAGCTGTTTATCTAGTTAAAATGCATTCAGGGACTCTCAGCCACTCAGATAATTTAAAATTGAGCAGAATGGTGTTGCAAATCATATGATAGATCTAGGTTCTGCTCACAGATCAGGTCCAAATGAAGTTCACAAAAGCTGCAACAAATGTTTTTTTCCAGGAAAAGGCATATGTCTCAGAACCTTACATCACAGAGGGGTATCTAAATATAGTCTAATTACATAAAATGATATGCAGCATACAGATTCAAATTGTGCAGTGGAGGCAAAGAAGGAAGGAGTCATGAAATGAAACCTCATTATAAAAAAAGGATACACAATGAAAAATAAATCGTGTTTTATGAACATCCTTTGTTAACTAATTGAAATCACAGCAAAGCAAAAAAAGAGAAACTGATAATGTTATTGCTAATTTTCCAGCTACCAATTTTCTACCATCTCAAGTGCAGTTTCTTAAGGATTGATGTCTTCTGGAGTCACAAAGGCTTATTTTTGAAGAGTTTTTTAGTGTATTTGTGTTTCCATAATAATAAGGCTCTTAACCTTTTCAAAACTGAATAAAAATTTCAAAAGGCACTGTGGTCTTAGGAACTCTACCTGGAGTACCTTACAAAAGTCAGACTGTCAAAAGCTGGAGCTCTTTAAATTCTGAAATTTAGGTGTCAATTAGACCTCAAAATCCTCTCACTCTTTGAGTAATGGTCTACCCTAGGAAGAGACAAAACAACATCTCATACATTAAAACATATAGGATACAAGTAATCCAAGTTCTACCTGGACATTTAGGCCATAATGTTAATTGGTAGCTTGATTTATTTAGGAAAAAAATCCAACCTTTAGATATACATTTTAAATATATGCAAACACATTATCAATTTTGAGAAGATTCCTATTCCTTATCACAATTTTTAGGCTAATTGTCTTCTCAGTCATTTGGGTCTGCAAACTCATTTTACTGTAAAAATTCCGGAGTTTTTCCCTGCGACATGAGCAAGTATTTCCCTAAGGAAATATGACAGAAGTTCAATAAGTTTATCAGAGGCAGGGCTCTCCCACTTTACTTGTAAGAAATGTGTTTACCAATGCAGACAGTAAAATGTACCACTGAAGAAAATTCATAATACAGTTACTGAAAACAAACTGTGGTTTTACCCAGCAGGGCTTCTCGTAAAGAAAGAAAAAAGCAACACAATTTTATATTTAAATTCCAGAGCAAGAATACCTGAAGCTAATCAGCTTTACTCCCCTAATAGGTATTTTGCTGCAGACCATGGAATTGCTCTAGAGAGGGTTCACAGATGCAGAGACTAGGTGTCTCAGGGGAATAACACTAGACTACCAAGCCTTGCTCCTCTAAATTGACAGCAGAACACTACACAAGAAAGAAATAGATGATACTCTGAAAGCAGTGTAATGTTTTCTTTAATTCATCACTAGAGTCCATAAAAATATTTTAAAGGAATCTTTAATCTGCTGTGTGTTCAGGGCCAGTGTTAGTGAAGCTTGAATTCTTTTATCATGTATCATACATCCAGTCATCATTAGTACTTCATGACAACCTCAGATTCACATACGTAAAGAACTTAGTAGAAGAAATATCATCCCAGAAAATTTCCCTCTCAGCAAGACTTCTGCCAAATTAATGGATTAGTGAGGGGAATTTTACATCAGATTCCCTTAAACAACAGAGCATCAGTAGATGTCTTCAGTTCCCAAGGCTATCAAGTCAACAGCTTTCATCATTTTAATACCTTCCTAAAAATCTCATAAGACAGAGTACATTCTCGGGAAATCTAGATTCATACAAATCAATGAAAGATAAATCAATGAGCCAAATAACATAATAAACTACCAAGAGAACAGCACTATCTGAGCACATAAAAGAACAAACCTTCAACACTTTATGCCATACAAACCTTTTGGTGAGTAGAGCTTTTTAACTGCTATCTAACTAGAAAGGTTTCTTTTAAGATGTACACATATTTGCTTTCTGTCATGTAGTAGTCTATTTATAATCAATGTTTAACTTTCCTGGGATTAAATTTTAAGAACAGTACTTTGAAAATATGTACCCTTCACCATAAGATTTACAGCAACGAATACTTGGGATTCATTTAATTAGAGATTCTGCCAAACAGAATGTAGGTATGTCTTTCAAATTTTTTTCTCACTTATTTCTGTGTATTACCTCATTTTGTGGATAAGGATGAGTGGTTGTTAACATTAAAGGAAAAGAAAATAGCAGCAGTCTATTCACATTCTTACTGCCGGTCACTATGTCCTTCTAAAATGCAGATTTTTTTTCTTTGTTCCCATAATCTCCATAAAAGATATAATGCAGACAGAATAATTACAGTGTAAGATGAGGAAAGTGTGTCCTTTTTAGTTAACATCTTGCGGGGACATATTTTCTTCCTCTTATTTTTGAGCAATATATGTAGCTTTATCACATTTGCTGCAGGCAGTTCCCAGAGGATTTTCAGAAGAACTCTTCCTCCTGTAAATAGGCCAATTCACTCACAAGTATGTATTCTAGAAAAGAGTAAATATATAAAACTTGAAGGTGGCTGTTACCATGCTCTGGCTGCACCTTGCACTTCACACCTTGTCTACACTAAGGATGTTTTAGGGGAAGTTTCACACCTAGATTAGAAAACCTAGTTTGACTTCTGTCAGCATTTTAGCACCATATTGATTAGACTTGCACACACAGTTCTTGAAACACTGACAGAATATGGTGCTACAGATACCTTCTACGTCCAAACAGTGAAATCAAATTAACATTAGGAAGAAGAAAATCCTGTTTCTAAACTTTCTAACTGAAAAAAACATTCACAATAGCTCCTGCAGAACTGTGCCTTATATACATATATGATCATTCATTCAGTTCAATATTTCTGTAAGGATGTAACCCTTTGCTTTGCTTTTAAGGTAAATGGGGTGCATTACGAAGCAATTCAGTGAGTACTGACCCTGTATTTTCTTTCGTAAGTTTGGATTAGTTCAGATGATTGTGTACTGCAATGAGCAAGGAGACTGCGAGGAGAAGAAAAAAAAATAAGCCAAAGAGAATGGATGACATGGTGGGGGAAATATTTTAGTGGAAAATAAACAACTTCATACCATTTATCTGTATGACTCTATATCATTCTGTTTGCATCACCGCCCTCAAAAGTGCTACCAGGCACTAAAAGTTTTCAGTGAGACCCTACAGTCATATGCATTTGACTTACACCCTTCATTTTTTAGGGTGCCCAGATTCTTAGCTGGGACACTCTTAATGTGATTCACATGTCTGTCTCCTGTGATCATGGCTCAAATTATCCACCCTGGTTCTGTCAGGGTGAATAGGCACTGCTACCAGAAAAGGTTGTGCCTCTCTTCTATTAGCATGGAAATGCTTCATCTAGTTATATCAAATGTCAGTACCACTAAAGCTATTGCAACTCAAACCCTAAGGAAGGCTTGTCCAGTACAGTGGGAAACCACTGAAGTAGAGAGAAAGTTTTATTAAGTTGCTGTCCATCACATATACCTACGTACAGTTTAGTCATACCTCAGGTTTCAGTCTACAGTCCAATTTCAAAGTTACTTGTCAAGGGTACTCTAAAAACATCCTCTCCAATGACTTTGGCCTTCTAAGACACCCTTCCTGACACTTTCTCACAAACAGGCAGAAAAAAAGCATTAGTGACATGGCATGTACTTGCTAAATCTGCCCATTAGAAGATCACAACCAGTACTTCAAGCTTCATCACAAGATGCTGCAATAGATTTGAACTCTAGAAAGTGAACTTCCCCCTATCATAAGTGTTCTCAGCAGCAGAAGCAAGAGGGGTATGCTGGAAGAAGAAGCAGATTCTCAAGGGTAACTCTCCTGAACAGTGCACACAACAAGCCCAGAGGCAGCTGCAGCAGAACCCTCCTACCCTTGGGAGTCCACAGGAGATGGCTTTGCACACTCCACATTTTGAGGTTTCATATCTGCACAGTGCAAGATGGCTTTTGAGCAGTTTTGAACATGGATGAGCCCAGGGACAAAACCCTGGTGTATGTAAAAGGGTAAAGGAGCTTTTACAGCAAGGCACAAAACTGTGATGTCACAAGGCCCTGTGATACTGAAAATGTGTAGGATATTGATGTCAGCAATATTGCTAAGTTTTAGGAGAACATGCTAAAGGTTTAAGGCCAGATTGCCATCAAGACAAGTAGTCAGCAATATAAATCACAGTCCAGTCAGATTTTGTAGTTAACAGTATTAGTATCTGACATTTCCCATCTAGGAAAGCTACTCATTAGCTGTATATTTGCAACACATGTTCCACATCCATGGGGAGCTTCTGGTGGGCACAAGTGAATTGATTTTGCCTGTGTCCCAAATCGAGGGGAAAAAACCCAGCCCTTAAGCGACCAGTGTCAGTGCATTACACATTGTGTGCCAATAATCTCACCTCGCAGCAGCTTTCACTAGCTCAGCACTGTAGTAATGCCCTCATGTATCCTTTCCCCACTCAGCTCGGGGTATAGAGAGGGCAGGTTTGCAGCTACCCAGAGTGTACAATGTAAGTACTGTGTAGGAGGACTCTAAAGCAAGGATTATTTAACATCCCTCATGTGGACCAGATTTCACTCCTGGGAAAAAAAGGGCTTAAGGATGTGACCTTCCCCTAACTCAAGCAGTGGAAGAGAAATAAGAATATTCTTGGAGGGATGGAGAGTAGCAGCTGTAGAGTCACTGATTGATTGGTGTGGGAGGGTCTCCCATACAAAACTGACTTTGATCTATCTTTTAATCTAGCAGCACAACAACAAATCTTAAGGCAATCAATTCTAATGGTATTAATTGTCTCATTGAAAGTATTCACTTTCTACCTTAATTTAAGAGGCTGGCTCCATATTTTCTTGGCAGATTTGTCAAATAAATATTGTTGTCTTTTTGAGAGCAGCTTTCCTTACTGCTCCATTTCCTAAACATGCTTGCTTCTTTAGAGTGTTATAATTTCCTCCCAGGACTGAATAATTAATAATTCATTCATTTACTGCTTGTTGTGATAATCTTTCTTCTTTTTATAAATCATTTCCATGTTGGCTTGGTTTTCCTTTTAGAAAACTACAGGCAGCTTCAACATATCTTAATCCAACATAAGCTCTGATCAGTTTAGATAATCTTTGTCACTCCTGAGTCATGACTGGATACAGGTCAGGACTCTTCTGTTTAGTAATTGCTCCTCCTTCATCTATAATTTTGTCTTTTGAATAAACCATCAGTTTGACTTTATTTTTTTCCTTTTCCATTCATTTCAGACCTCACCCAGTGGCCACGGGAATCAATGGGAGAATTTACTGTGAGAACAATAAGCAATATAAGCACTAAGCAAAATTTTTATCACTTTCAAGTTTATTGAACTGGGTGAAAGGAGCAAATGGAGCAGGACTGGAATGAACTGCTTCAAGACAGAAAGCAATAACTTGAGCAGCAAGCTCGCAGAGCTCATAGCCCTGCAAGCATATGATCATCTTCCACGGCTGCTTAAGTCTCTGGAATAAGTAAATAAATAATAAATACATGAACAGGAGCCAAACTGCAGTATTCCTGTAACCAACAGCCATGAAGTAGTGCAGTAATTTTTTTTCCATTTTAATTTGGTTTTAACTAAAATACGAACATAAATATATGTAAACACCATATGTAAATGCCATATATCCCTGCTATTAAGGGATTACATTTTCATTTAAGGGAATACAGTTAAGGGAATGCAATTAAGTAAATACATCTTCAGTTTAAAAGAACTTCCTAATTTCAGAAAATTCAAGCACTTTGAGAATAGACAGCTCTGCTGGAAGTTGGAAGACTGAGTTTGATCTCCCTCTCTTTCTTCATATAGGCTTCCATAATGATTTGTTGTTGACCACTTGCATCTCAAGTTTGGTGCATTCTTTATCAGAAACAGTAAGCCAGTCCTTACCCACTCACAGTGGGAGTTCCTGCAGTACAGGCCATGCTGGCTGGTTGTCAGGTAGATTTGGGGATGTCAACCATATTATCTGTCTCTCAGTCACCTGTACTTCATCTGTGAGTTTGGGATTTATCTCACACCATTTAAAAGTCCTAAAAAAGCTGCTCTCCACCCTAACACTGCTGAATCACTTTTTGAAAAGGCTTGTCATGTCTGTCTATTTCAGACAGGGTCTAGCCATTTAGAGCTCAGCTTCACCATCTGGTCAAGGGTGTGACCTTCTGTGCGAAGCTCCACTGTGTAGATAGACATGGTCCAGCCAACTTTGACCCATAGCTGTCAACATTAATCTGTGAGCATAGCTGACTAGGAACTTGTACAGATTAAGAGACCGCAGAGTGAAGGAGTAAGGCTATGCACATAAGAAATTATGAACTCGGTTTAAGAAGAGGAACATTGGCATTAAATGCTGTAACACTTTCAGGGGAAAAAGTGGAGAGTAAAATGAAAGTGATTTAGCAAGGCATAGAATAAACCCATTCCACAGAGCAATGGAGGCCAATGTTTTTCCCAGCTGCCTTACCAAAAAAGACTCCTAAAATAATCTGCATCAGAGTTGTAAAATTAAAAATGCTTAACTTAGTCGTATATATGTCTCAGCCTTTGATAGCCATATTAGCCAATAAGCAATTGCTGCATACATAGAAATTTGGCACATGATTCTGAGTGCAAGTATTTACACAGTGTTGTCTAAAACAAAAGTCTAAAAACTCACTAAAGGAAGTGATTCAGATCACTAAACAAAGGCACCTAGTACCATTTTAGGTGTCTAAATTGTCTGATAAACCCACGAATAGACTATTCTGATAGATAAAGATGCAAGACCTACTGGACTACCCCGCTGGATTCAGGTGTGAGAGCGCAGGTCATACAATTAAGTGCTCATTGTAGTGTCCTGAAACATATCCTTATAACCAGATCAAATTAATCTTGAGCTGACAAACTAAACCTGAATACTAGGCAGTGAACTGCAGTAGTCATTAAGTAAGAAAGTGATTCACTCCCCTAAAAGCAGTACATCTGTATCCCCATCAGCTTTTCAAAAGAGCTCCCTTACCCATCTTAAGAAGGAGATTTCAAGCACAGATCTCACAGATAGGTACATCCTATCACTACTTGTGTGTAATTTAGTAACACAAGAAAATGTTCATCATGATTCTGGACTCTTATGTCATACTTAGTAAAATATAAAGGACAGCAGGAGCATTTCCCAAAGACCTTAAAATGTAAACACAAGTTTTCCCCAGGAATCTGTTGGACCAGCAGTCTCTTTATTTTATCACTTTTTGTTAAGAAACGACAAGGAGAGAGTGCTGAGAGAGCTCATATTACACTGGGAGAGAAACAGAAGAGGGTAGAGCTTAAAAAATGCAGAAAAGAAAAGCTTAGGGGGAGATAAAAAGGGAAAATGAAAAGAGAAATATAGACACAATCTCCTAATAAGAAAGAACAGAAGAAATCCTTTTATAATGAAGACATCCCCAAGGAAAACAGAAGAGAAGCATTTTCTTGAGAATGTCAGAACAAAAAATACCATTCTTTTCTCTTTAAGATGTTGCAGGGAGAGAAATTCTCTGCCATGATTTAGTTAATGTATGAGAATGGACATAACCCTATCAAAAAATCATCAGTAGCACAGAGATCTTATGGAAAATCATTGCAGAACTTACTCTAGAAGAAGATGCACTTCATGGTAGAGCATAATTATGCAAGAGCAAATTAGATGACAGTTGCCATTGATAAAAATGGAATGCAACATAGAATATCTCCGTGTTAATCCCACAGGCTGATAATTTTAATGTTTGCTTTTGAAATCCAGGAATGGTATATCTGACTGCACACTTAATAACACCATACTGTAAAATCCTGTGACCAAAGTTTACCCTACCAGCAACAAACTAGCCATGCATAATCACCATATTGAGCATTTAATGCATTTTTTAGAACCTGTATTTCAGTATACAACCACATAACACATAAATGTGAGATAGTAAGACAAATTACAGTGTAATTGTGGTGCACCTATAAGATACTGAATGAGCCAGTCAAAAGGATGTAAGTGTCATGACTCCTCACGGTGCTGGACAGAGTATGTTAAAAGTCACCTCATTAGTCCAACCAAGAACTGAGAAATAGCTACATAAAGATCTTATGTGGAAGAAGCAATGAGGATATTTAGAGAAACAAACATCAATCTACTGAGTCTTGGGGAAAGATTCAAACACCTCAAGAAGTCAGTGAAGTGTTGACTATGAACCCCTCACATAATACCTTGAAGGTAACCTTTTGCCCTTGGAGATAGTGAAGAAGATGATGAGAATTATTTGTCTTCCTGTTGGCTTATAGAAATACAGAAAGCAACCAAGTAACACAAGAGGAGACAGCCCAAAAGAGTAAACCCACAGCTGGCTGTGGTCTGCACATCTGTGTCTGGAAAGAAACCTCAGCCATATTTGAAAAAGAATGAGTGGTACCCACTTGTGCAAGACATTGTGCTCTCCCCACTCCTTAGCTTTTCTCCCTAGACTGTCTTTTTTTTTAATGTTTGGAAGACAAATTGATTGGGGCATTAAACTGTTAGAATTTCCTCTGTAGGAATCTTTTTAGTGTGTAACATCATTGTTAAAATTTCTGAAGTGTTAAAAATCAACAAAAGCCAGCAATCCTAGCAGAAGCCCTCATAAACCCCATTTGAGCGCCTTCTGCTTTACAGTCTTCTAATTCTTGTACCCATTTAGTCTGACAAAATACAGAACATGGCTTCACATGCCCTCCATGCTGCTAATCCCATCTGGCCAGAGACCGAGACCCCTTGGATTCAAGAACTACAGAAGCAAATGTATGTGGTGGCCACAACACTTCACACTGTTTGGTTTTTATTGCGTGTCAGTCAGTATTTCCCAGCATAAGGAATTCTCATTGATTTCTGATGAGACCTAATGTACAAGTTGTCATTGTATGACTTTCCTGACTACGTTAGAAAACAAACCTAAGTAGCAAAAATGCTGTATGAATATGGCTCTACAATGAGACAAAAAGGAGAGAGAGTCTTGTTCATCAAGTGAAATGGCTGTGCTTAGATACCTATAAATAGGTTGCATGAACCATGCTAAAATTTATAACCTTACAATATCTCCCTGTTTCTCTTTGCCTTCTCTTCCAGCTAAAGAACACATGGTTAATGTCTCTTCCATTTGTTTCAGTCATATCTGATAATTATGCCTCTTTATTCATGTGTTATTAACACCTATGAGTTCTGGTCACAGACAGTGCACACAGATCAGAAAGATATTCCTACTATACCTTTTATTCCACACAACTTTGGCAAGCAATTTACTAGACAATAAACTATAGTCATTTTTTCTATGAGTGCAGAGATTGGTATATTTTGACTGAGAAACTGGAATTGTTGTAGGCTGAGACTGAAAATCATTTCTATAATATTGATTCAAGTGGGCAGTTAAGTCCATCAGAGCAGGACAGAAAAATGCTTTATGACTCTTTTCTTAATAGGGAGAAAGAGATAGCTGCAAATTTTGAAAATACTTCACCTGCCATCTCCTACATTTCCATTCTAGTACCCCCTCCCACAGCTACCTTGAGCTAGAGATGGCATCCTGGAAGCAATGAGCTGCTCACAGGAGCCATTCTTTCCCATGAGAGCAAACAAATGGATCCAGGAAGAGAAGGTGGACAGGAAAGACTGTGCAAGTGGTAGAGTCTGCAGTCTAAATTGCACCTGACAGCAGAGGGCCAGTTCTTTCAGGTGCAAGACAAAAAATTACATATTTTCATGCACAACAGGTCCCTTTCCTTCAAAAAGCAGTCAGAGTTAATAAGAGTGGTGTTACATAAGAAAAGTTTTGTTAATTTATTTCCCTAGAATTATAGCAGCGCTGGGAAAATGTACCCTCTTACCAAATCCTGGGAGCTGTGGGCAGCAGCAGTGACCACGAACGCTCTACAGTAAGATCTGACCTTACCCTTCCTCAGCCCCTTCCTGCACCAAGGATAGCTGTCACTCTCTGACCACTCTGCTTCGGCATTTCTCCTGAAGCTTTTGACATTTTATTTGGGCACAGAGATAAGGTTGTAACAGGAGAACAATGGAAGTAGCGGCATCACAGAGCAGTTTTCCTTCCTCCCTCCACCTCCAGCTCCTCATCTTCCCCCAGTAATGCACAAACAAATAAAAGGGCAGGCAGTCATTTAACAGCTTGGGATGGGCTTCACACTTTCATTCAGGACACTGCCATAGGATGGTTGGTGTTCATCTGAGCCACTGGAGTAGTCAAGGATCAGTGGTTTGGAGGTTTTTTTTATAACTGCAGTTCATTGGAGCATTTCAGGCTTTTTCTGGGCTCTCCTCCATAGAATGGAATCCAGTGAAAAATGTAAATGTTAAAATAGAACAAGCAAGATTTATGCCCATCCAATGCTGCAAACCCTCCATTAGTGGTATTTAAGATCTAGCCAGTCTTAGAGTTCAGAAGGTGAAAACTTCCTCAGAAGGATGAAAGACGCTATTTTTGAGGGGAGAACAAAAATTTTAAACCACAGTGGAAAGACATGGAAAAGCAGACTTAATCTCTTTTTGTAAGTTTACAACAATTCAGGTACTTTCTAACAGGCACTCTGAGTTTCTTTCATTATTTGAAAATGGGGTATTTGGAAATTTTTCTTTAAAAAGATAAATCACATGAAAATAACAAAAAAAATAAGTTAAAATATTTTCAGACACCTCATCATTTTTTTACCTGGAACCCAGGTTTCTTTTCCTTTCAAGTATTTAAGAAGCCATTAATGTAGTCAACATTTTCATATAATTTTAAATATTATTTAGTCTTTTTTCTTTTTGTCTTTGTTTTGTTTCCTGAGACTTTAAGATATATGAGTAAATTTTGTCATTTCTAGCCAAAATGCTGGAAGCTTATGACTTTTTGAGAGTTTTGTTATGAATCATGGTTTCTGACTTAATTTCATAACTCCAAGAGACCATCTTCTGCACTAATAAATAAAATACATAATTCAGTTGCAATATTGTTTGACTTTCTTTAATCTGAATATAACAGCTGATGAAAGAAAATCTAAACTCCTGTAAACAAAACAAAAATTTTGCAGATGACAGATTTTTCTTTCAACAAAAACCACACACGTGTTTCCAGACAAAGAATTTTCTTTTGAAATTTTGCATCTCATTTCATCTGAAAATGCTACGGAAATCTTTAATTGATAGGAAAGTTGTGAAATCTTCTGACATATCTTTCCCCTGCTTTCCCTGGTGATTACCTTCTCTGTCTAAAGATGCTTATTTTATTCTTCTTTGCAGTTGTCTGATTTCAGCTTCCAGTTCTTATACCTTGTAATGCCTTTGTCTTCTAGATTAAAGAACACCTCAATAGCCAGTGTTTTCTCCCTGTGAAGTTACTCCATCTAACTTATAATCAAGTCACCTCTCAATCTTCTTTACTTTAAAGGAGTGTGAGGGATGAAAGACCTAACAGGCTATGAACTCCGGAGGGGTACTAGAATAGGAAACCCAGTGTTCATTACGAGGATCTATCATTCACCCTCAGGCAACCCAGCTTATCTACCCCGTTTTCTTACTTACAGGTTTTTCTCGGTTGTTTAAATTGCAAAGCTTTTGGGTGTGTCTGTAGCACAACAGATTAGAGACCTTTGTCAAATCTTTACCAGTGCAATTAGAAGCAGCTAAACCATAGTACAAAGAAGTGTGTTGGTTGTAGCTCATTTACACTTATTTTGTTGGTAACTGTTCTTACACTTTTCTCTAAAGCTTTTCTTTGTTTGCTTATCTTTTTCTAGATGAAACACTGATTAAGAAGACATGAGGATCTCTCTTGGAGCATTGCTGAGAAGATTTCAGAAAATGTAGGATCCAGTTAATATCTTTGTGTGGATTTTGTGAACGGCCAGATAACTAACGCAGGAAATTCTGTTCTTTTGCAATATTAGTTGCTCCATTTTAATTAAACATAGACAAGAGGTCCTACCTTATAGAAAAAGCTTAATTTATAATATCAGCAAAAAAGTCTACTTTATACATTCCTTTTGTTTGTATTGCTGCATAATTAAATTAAAGTACTTAAAGGCCTTAAGTGACCAAGGCAAAGCTAAAAGGCATCATTTAATGATATCTGAACTCTACTCTGTAGTGCTTATAGGGGTTTTGATGCAAGTTGAGTTAGTTAAACTTAGAGTAAGGGGTAAAATGTTAATCTAATCCAGGGCAAAGTGAAATATTTTTGAAAGTAAGAATTTCCACAGGTATAACTGCAGTCAGGACACAACAATTCTGGGAATACTTCAAAAAGACAAAGTAGCATGGTAGGATGAAATAGGTAACCTATGGCAGATAACTTGTGATTGATAACATTCCCTCTGGCCACAGAGTTCTGCCTGCATCCTGTGGACGTCATCAATGCCAGGTAAACTGTAAACATTGCTTCAGTAAAAGAGACCAAACCAATGGAATAAGTATCACAGTGTATCACTTTCATGAAGGTGTTCACTTCTTATTGAATTCTGCAAACATGACTGGAAGGAATACTAAAAAGTCCCTGCTAGTGAACAACAACAAAAAGACTGATGAGGCATAATAAATAAGTATTTTTTAATTATTTTTTCACTGAATTCCCATGGGAAAAGATGGGGCAGAAAAATTAAATTTTGAACATCAAGTCAGGAAATTTCGAAACACCACAGGAGTTCTTTATCTTCATGCTGAGCCACCTTAGCTATGACAGCAATGAATTTTAGTGTAAGCTCTAATTTTGAAATGTACCTTTTTAAAGCAGTGACCCTTTATGAAAATTGTGGAATCAGAATTAAATTAACATTTAGACATGTACATGAATCTACTAAGAAATACACTTTCATGAATTTCAGTTAATTACTTCTTACTCATCCCAAGAAATGAACAGGAATAGGGTTTATGCTATGTCTCAGTCCACTCTGGAGGTCCTCCAAAATTAATGAAGCTGAGTATGAAGCATTGCTCCAGGGAAAGAGGAAGCTAAAGTGCTGTAGAAGACATAAACAATCTGATCAGGACATTGTGAGGAAGTTTGCTTTCAGTAGTTATGTAAGATGAGTTTACTTCATAATTCTGTATAGCAAATTCCACCCCAACCTAGTCAGTAAATACAGAGAAAGACAAGGAAAAAAAAAAAAAAGGTCTGAGATGAAGGTTCATTAAAGTTACATTCCATCCCGTTTTAGAGTAAGGGTTAGGGTCATCATGAGTCCCCTTAGTGCAGCACCTTACTTATGCTGTCTGTTTTACGCCTTTGGGCAGAAGCCTCAAAGTAAAGCAGGTATGGGCTGACATTTCCTCACAAAACCCATTCCAAGGTTGAATCCCTGTAACTGCGCACACACAAATTAATTCCTACGATAAAACTTAAAAGATGATAAACCTATCCAGGTATGTTGACCTTGTTGAATCCAGGGATAACTGCTGGTGGCATGAATTTATCATCCCTGCTGGTCTCTGGGCTAAACCTAGCTATCTGCCTTCATATTTTATGCTGGCTCTTTCCAGATCTAACATTAACACTTTGGCTCTCATGGTTTGAACCTTAACTTTAGGGATGGCCCATATTAACCCTGAAGAGATCCAAATTGCCATTTGGGAGCAGTTCTTGTGCGAGCATGGTGCCTTTTGGACATGTCTGCCTGTACAAGCCTCTACCCTCTCTGGTCTTAATTTCAAATCAGAGGCTGTTTCCATAGCCAGAGATCAAAAACTGGGCACATGCTGGCTGACGCTGCTGCTTGAACCTGCTCTAGCCCTGGCCCAGTTTGGCCCAGTTTGGCCCAGTTTGGCTCTGGCCACCTCTTGCCTTTTGTATGTATATGTCATCTAGGTATGTAGAGGAACAGGTATGAAAAGTCATAACCATATATCTCTGTAGGTGTATGGACACTTTACGTATATATACAAATACACACCAGAATACACAAAAAATATATTAATATACAGATAGATAGATAGACAGATTTAGCTATGCTGTTAACAAATACCACTGTGAAATTGTGATCTGTAAAAACACAGGTGATGTCTGTCCATGTCAGTGTTAATTTCTGCTATATCTGTAGCTCAAACATATAAACCTCTCCTAGCCCTACCCTTCAAAACAATCTTGCAGCAGTCCTTTCTGGTACAATAGCCTGTGTATGTTTTTCTTTCTTACTAGAATTCTGACAAGAATATTAAAAAACAAACAAACAGAAACAAACAAAACAACAAAAAGACAACACATGCAAGGGCTCTTGGAAGCTTTGTTTGAGTTTTCGTTTTTGCTATCAGCACATCTGATGTGATTCTGAAAGTACCTAAAATGTTCATTATGTATCAAGGACATAGAAAGGCTCTTTAACTGGTGCCCTGGATGGCTTAAAATTGTACTGGCGCCTTCCTGCCTGCTTCAGTATCTTCAACTAGGCATGAATCACAAGTAATTGCCCAGTCTAATCAAATTCTTCCTGAATATATGTTACACAGAGTTACAGGAGATGTGCTATATCTTGAAAAAAGGAAATATTTCAAGGTCTAATCAGATCACTATAAGTAGAAAAGCAGTGATCACTAACGCCAAATGAAATGAAATTGTGAAAAGTACAGAGTGGATTATTAGATAAGGCCCAAGTGATCGCTAGTATAAATTATTGATCACTGCTTTCAAATTCCACTGTATGACTGACATTTCCTCCGTTGTTTCTACATTTGGCTCAATTGTTATGTGATCTAGGAACAGATCAGTGAGATACACAAAGCCTGATTCATCACGCTTTAATTTCAGTTTTGGCAACAGATGCAATGCTATTGAGTTCAACGGCAAATAAGTAGAGGTAGTGAATAAAGTTATAATGATCAATAAGAAAATTGACAACTATCTTAAATTCCAGTATGAGGGCTACAGTGCTGCAGGACTGAGCTGAGGGGGAGAATGCTGCAGAAGTAGCAGATAGAGAAAAAGCTATACTACTTCAAAGAACATAAATAGTCAGAAGGTAAGTCTTTTTTCACTGCCACAGGTACTCAGAGAGCCAAAACAACAGGCTAACAAGTGTGCAGGTCTGTTTTGGTGTATAAGGAAAACATGAATAAGAGCAAGGATATTAGCAGCAGTGGGCTAAGAATTCCCTTTGTTATGAAGGATAACATCCTTCCTGTTTCTTGGAAGGCTTTCAGACACAACCAAGAAAGATTCAGTTTACTCAGAGCACAGAAAGCCTCAAAGCATCCAATTCACAGATATCTGGAAACAGAGAATCCAAGCCCAGCAGCTCATGGAGCTTTACCTGTGACACAGAAATAAGTATAGACAGCACCAAGCAGCTACGTAAAAGGACGGGAAAAACCACAGAATGACTCACAAAATATGGATCATTGGACTGATTTGCCTTCAGAGGATCACTGAAAATCTGTATCTTTCACTTTCATTGCAATTTATACTTCATGCTGCCTAGTCTTCCAAGCCAGGTGCACACACCAGGTTTTTGGCTCACTTAACACTTTACTTTCCTGTGGTTTTCAAGATTCTTCTCCTGACTATTCCATCATATTCCTGTGAAACATTAAAAAAATCCATATTTCTTATGCAAGAACTCTACTGTCTCTCTCTAGGGTGTATGGAACAGTATTAAATCCAAAAAGGGAGTGGAAAAGAAAATGGGCAAAATCAGAAGAAAAGCCAGTTGCTCTGAATTGCTTTGTTGCAGTCAAAACCAAGAAGTACTGTGAAGAGAATAAAGGATATATTTTGGTTTTCATACAGAAGTGTACTCCTCGAAGATTTCCAGCTCAATATTTAAATAAAAAGCACTCAATAGAACTATGAGTTCACCTTCTGCTCAACATCATGCACTGTATGTCAAACATATTACATCGGTCAAAAGTGTAATTTTCATTTTATCCCTTACTCTGAATGTTCATATTTGACTAGTTTTTTTGAGTGAAACAAAAATTGACATTAAAACAAGTGTTAATGCACACTAACTGTCCACATTTTTCACAATATTTTTGCCAAAACAAGTTTCTGGATCAATTGAAACCAGCTGGCTTGGGAACTTGCTCTCAATTCAGATTGCATAGGAATGAAATCAATAGTGCTGTTGAAATTAATAATGCCATTCTAAAGAATATGACTTGCTAACTAACCAACATTTAAACAATCATTCCTGGGCTCAATATAAAATTTCCTTGGCTTTAGACAGTAGTTTGAGCAAATACTCATTCATTAGCATGTTAGATTTTTTTAATATGATTTATTGATTTTGAAATCAATGAAGAATGGTTTGGAAAATGCAGCAGAGAGTATTTATTAAGAGCTCTAATTTAAATTCACAGAAGTGTTAACAAAAGCTGCTAAAGATAAAACCTCTAGTGTATAAAACTTTGAGATCAGTTAAAGAAGGGCATCATTTTTGCAAGTACATTATGATTTTCTGCATCCATCTGATCTTCCTAGTGTATGAGCAAGTGTCAGAAGTCAGAAGCAACATATGAGAACATATCTACTGATGCAGCCAAGAATGCTTTTAAAATTTTTAAAAATCAAGAGCGAAGAATAAACCTGTAGAAATCTAATTGATCCCATGAAAAGAAAAAGCAAGGTCAGGAAAAATACACTGAAAAGTGTCTACTTCAGAACAGTTCATCACCACTCAAAAGTAAACATTTATAGTTCTTATTGTTCTCTTAAGATTCATTTTGCAATGTCAGTTCTAGATCAAGGCAAAGAACTTCACTCCATTTTTAAATTAATTTGCTATTGTATTCACCTTCTAAGCAATCCTGTTTTCTGGCACAAATGCAGAAGTGCATTTCAAGTATACACAGAAATAGGATTTTCAATTCACCCATGTAAATACTCACCCTGGAAGAGCACACACAGTCATCCAGTCCAGAAATAGAAATTATATCCTGGGTTTCTGACCAGCTACAACTGAGCAACACAATTATAAACTTTGGCTGTTTGCATATCAACTAGTCACAGAAAATTGTTTATGATTAGTGCCTTCAGGCAATAAATATTGAAAAATGGCAACCAGAGTCCACTCAAGAAACAAGGAATCTTAACCTGAACACAGTTATTTCAGAGAACACACACAAACAAAAAAAAGATGAGGTTACATAAATGATAGGCTTCAAACTACTTCTGGGATGGAAACAAGTTGTTATTATATTAGATACGGTGGTTCTAAGTGCAAAATTAATTCTTTCCAGATATACAAAAAAGAAAATCAAGTCAGCATTACATTTATTTACTTACTAAACTATATATGGAATGTTTTGCAGTATTCAGCCACAGCATAATAAGCTACAGAGAAGTAATAGTGCATGAATTATTGGATATATATATAAAAATTCTAAGTATTATACTTCTTTACCATATATTTTGTCTGCTCTTTTGATATTGACCTTCACTTGAATAGATTTTTTCTTCTTTTTCTTCTTGAAGGTACATATACTCTACTGTAACACAATAGTATAATTCAATTTTGCATGTGTTTCTTTAAGTTATACAATAAGAAGAAAAGCACAGTCCACATTGGCTGTAAGAGTACTGTCTGTATTGCCCTTCAAGAATCAGGCTGCACACACAGATTATCAGCAGGTTATTTCCTGCTGCTTGCCAGTAGCAGCTGCATTGTGGTTGTCTTCTTTTTTTTTTTTTTTTTTTTTTTTTTTTTTTTGTCTTTTTATTCAGACATTTGGAATTGTTTGTTTCTGCTGGTAATGAGTCACTGTTCCTAACTCATAAGTACTTGAAATTTTCTTATTTCAGAAAAATGACAGCATAACATGAAAGATGCTGTCACTTACTGCATTTTTCTGCAACCTCTGTGACATATCTGAAGTAAGGAAACAGAACATTTATTTTCCTCCTCCCTCACTAGGAAGACAGACTGTGGTGAATTCAAACCAATTTAACTCTCTAGTATCTGACAGCAGAAGAGAAGCAAACAGCAAGCATTAAAAAAGTAAGTCTGGAAGGACGAGTCAGGTAGACAGGAATAGCAAATCAGAGATCCACCACCCTCTTCACGAATAAGGAAGAGGGACTAACCATCTCAGGAACTTGAAGAAAGATATCTGGAGCTTTTGGGAAGAAAGGATTGCTGAATCCAGCCCAAGCCATGGTGCTCCATATGAACACAGCAGGACATTGCTCTAAACTGATTAAACTGGATTATTTTTATTAACAAATAAACTCCAGGAAGAAAGAACAGCCCCTCTCACAGCACTAAGCTAAAGATATCTCGTTTAGTACCTCTATCAGCCTTAGCTACAGGATCACAGAGCATCAGCTTAGTTGCTTATTGCTACAAGCACTCTTTCAATGAATATAAAATTGGCTTAACAAGCTTCAAATCAAGAGAAAACTGTGACCACGATGGCTAATACCTACTGTCTCTTCTCAGAGTGACACAATAGCAGTGATCTTTTGTGACTGAGTGAGCATGAATGTTATTTTCCCCAATGTGGCTTAATCTACCCTGTCAGACTCACAGGGGGTAAACTAACATCTGTGGGAACTGTTCAGTTAAACTGTTCAGTTAAATCCCTGTGAACTATTCTTTAAATTTTCCCCACACACATATCACCTTTTAGAAAGGCAATTATACTGCACAATAACACCCCCTGAGTCTCTGATATCTCATTGCTACAGAGGGAACAGAGTTTCAAGCCATCAGGACAAGTAGGAGTAATGCAGACCATCCTTGCTAAGGAAATATCTTATAAGTGGAATGAAAATGCAAAATTTCTAGTGATAAATGGGACACACTAACAGCAAAAGACCCTACCTTACCTCTGGCGTCTTCTCCGGTGCTGGAACTACTGACACTGACCTCCATACCCAAAAAACATTTCTAGAATCATCTATCACGTCTATATTTGGCCCTCTGACTGACAGAAAGAGATATTTGAGGGTTCAGGACCAGGTGTCTATTCAACCAAACAAGCCGAGTCAACTTTGTGCTGTTCTACTTCCATTCTTGGGATTACTATCAGGAAGGCAAAGGAAACCTTAGCTAGCAAAAATAGATTACCATACTTGTGGGCTGAGGCATGCTAAAACCTGTTTACCTTTCAATACCTTTAAAACTTTACCTTTGAATTTTAATGCCTTTTTTCCTTGCAAGCTCCCCGTATGACCTCATGTGTCACGCCTACTGCTCTAATTAGAGTTACAGCAGTCATCACCACAACCAGCTCTCATCCTTCCCCACCATTTATCTTCCAATATGAATTAATGAACTGAAGGACTAAGAAACCTCAATTCAGATTTCATTTCTCCATTTTGCCAGTGGTCAACTATTTGCCTGCAGTGACACAAGGCATTGTTTTCTATCCACTGCTGTGTGTGCTATCCTCCAAAGAGAGTCTAGGCACTGCAAACCCAGACATAGATCACTTCAAATTTCTGTTTATCACTTCTTGGAGCATTTTCCTCCAGCAGTATTATTTTCCTAAAACTCTTTTGCCATGGAGAAAAATTTAGGTTCAAGATGCTGGTAAGTCATTTCTTCTTCTTTCCAAGGCCTGAATATTCCACCAATGCAATTCCTTGCTACTTTTCTGTAAGTAGGTTTGTTTTCAAGGATGCTTAATACCTCATTTTAAAAGAGACACACAGAAATAAGTAACTCTTTTCCATTACAGCTATTCTCTCCACACTCTAGTTCTTCTTATCTCTCTATATAAACACCTTTTTTAAAAATGCAATTTTTCAAAAAGCATTAAGAATACATAATAATTTAAGACTAGACAATTTTTTTTCTCTTTTTTCTTGTACTTATTTGAAGCATTCATCAGCTTTTCCTGAAATTCCCATCAGCTTCTCCCATTACAAGCACTATACACTTTTTTTCTCTGTAAACATCCTGTGAATACAGACTTTAATTAGTAGAGCATTTTCCCTAAGGGTAAACTTTGTTAAGGACCCTCCCAGGCCCACTGGAGCTCTTCAGCTTAAAGTGAAGCTGAGAAATGCATGTTGAATGAAAACTGTTAGAAGAAATTCCTTGAAGTATCTCTAATCTCATTCTATACTGCAGAGAAATATGCTCGGGTTTGTAGAAGAGTGGCATGGAAATTTTCTCCCCTCTTTTATGGTGCTGAGTCACCAGTTCATGAAGTTCAGCTGCTCTGGACCACTTAGACATGGAAAGGGTAAAAATATTTTCATTCAAAAATGTGAAATATCATATGTTGAAATTTTGATATATGCACACTCACTGTCATAAATAGAAAACGTGCAAAAAAGGAAAGGGCTTAAACAGTCCTTAGGGGACCATTCACTGGCCAGAAACTTTAGCTCACCATGGAATGTTTGCTTATGTTATAAACAACTATTGCCTAATAAGCAATTCTGAGTTTCACTGTGTTCTTTTTTGTATTCAGTACTGGTTTATACTTTGTTTCACATATTATCTTTGCACCATATAGATCAAATACAATTCTCTTCAGAGTCATAGAGACAAGACGACACCTGTAAGTAAGGGCCTGAAAAGCTTCTCAGTGCAGAACAGCTTTTAGTGCTATTGTCTGAGCACAACAGGCCCTGGTAGGATATTGAAATATTGTGTTTCCCTCCCTCAGCTAGACACTCACCTTTGAAGACTGACAACTGTGCAATGCTTTTCTGCACTGCCTGGCAGTGCTTATTGCCTGGATACCCTCTAAGGAGCAGGGGTGAACAGCAGCTAAGAAGTGAGGCAAAGCGCTCAAAGGCACTCAAACTTCTGCATTTTCTGTTCATCGGCACTGCAAACATTTATTCTTTTTAATTTCATTTCTGCAGCATTTAGATGGGGATAGCCACCTTCTTCATACTTCCACACAGGTGAAATTATTTCACTTATCTTCCAGTTTGATAGCCACTGTTTCTTTTATTAGCCCAAACACTTTGTGAGAACCCAAATAAGATATTTATTCAGTGCAAACAACCTCTGCCCTCCAGCCCAGCACAGGGTTTCTTAGATAAACAGCTCCATATATGCTAATGATGATGTCTGCCTGGAAGTAGGGTTATAAAACTCAGAATCACCTCTGGCTGCTTTTTTCCACCATAAAAGAAACAGGTCAAAACATGCCCCTTGGGCTTCAAGAGCAGCTTATATTACCAAAGAAAAAATCCATGACAGTGTAAAGCCCCTGCACGTTATTGCACAGGGAAAGCTAAGTTCTTTTAAAAGTGATGGATACAAAGTGTAAAAGAGAGCTGAATCCATTTTGGCACTTGCAGATGCAGGTTGCTCTCAGGTGCAGCACAATGTAATTCCTCTTACTAATTGACTTATTTACGCACGACAGAAGACAGACAGTTGCCAAGACCTGCTCGTACTTTCCTCTCTCACACTATCAGGTGAGATCTTTCACTGACTGGACCCTTGTCAAAAAAGAAGGAAAGATGCCACAGTAATGGCTCAGACTACAGAGAATAGGTTTTGTGCTGAGAATTCTTCTAGGACTCTGGAGCATCTAAATTACAACTGGGCATTTTAAAATCCCACTTCAATGTGCTTCTCACACATCCTAATTGCCTCCATAAGTTGGAACACCCAAGATTTCCTCCTTATCTGTGATAACCTTCTCTCCTTGTAACACCACCATTTTTTTATCCTGACAAAACATGAAATGGTAGCTGGGGGAGTGATACAAGGATCTAAGTCCCATCTCTTTTTAGGGATGCTCTATTCGAGTGACAACTTGAATTGAAAGTTTTCTTACAAGTGCCTATACATTAAGTTTGTTAACACCCCACACAATGTTTCTTTAAAACAAACAAGAGCATCCTTTTTTCTGCTGTTACTCATGGTTGAACGCTGAGGCAAACTAAGTAACAGATCTTGATTCTCAGCTGAAAAGTCGACCATCACTTGAGAAAGCAGTCACTAGGACTGAAAAGATGCAACAGCAAAGTATGTCAGGAAACAGGGGGGAAGGTGGGGGTGGAGCTGTTTATGAGACATATGTGAACCAAATGCCCAGACAAGCTAGCCCACACACACATGCACACACACACACACACACAAAAAAAAAAAAAAAAAAAAAAAAAAAAAAAAAAAAAAAAAAAAAAAAAAAAAAAAAAAAAAAACCACCTACTTGCTGTTCAGGTTTTCTCCTAGAGACTAAGACGTGAACTTAACCAAGAAAAATTCTCATCAGATTTTTCTCAGGACAGATGGATATAACACCATTAAAAGTAAAAACAAAAAAAAAAGCTGTCTCATTATATGCCAGCTAGGATGTCTGGTTATATTACCCCACTCTTAATCTATTAAATACTTTTACAGTTCTTGCCATGAAAATGAAACCACTGGGTTTGCTGTGCTGTTTGCTTCTATTTTTCTTTTCAGCATTTAAGAATGACATGACGGAAATCTCATTCCAAATACAAGCATTCTGCAAGTTCACTAGTTTGATGGTTGTTTGCAGGGTTCTCATTTGAAGGAATAGGTCCCCCAGATGAGTAACCAGATCAGAAACACTCCCACCTGATCAGTTTAGGATTTGTTCCTATTTCGGAGTGCTAGGGGCGTGCCCAAGGAGGCTGACTGGCAAGATGCCCTAGAAAGATGGTAATGCTTAGCACTGAGGTTTCAAAAGTGGTTCAGCAGAAAGAATCAGACAAAAACACTGTCACAAAAAAACAGGAAATGAATTTTAGGAAAGTCTGAATGCATTTAGTCCTCGAAAATGGCTAATTGAAGCACAAAAGAGCTTATGTGCTCAAACATTTCTGTATTTTCAATGTTATGACTCGCTCCCACAGAAAATAGTGCCTCTTTCCAGAAACCTGGCTGATCAACAGGAGAACTCTGCTTCAACTGAATCAGCAAAAAGAAGTAGGTAAAAGAAGGAAAAAATAATATTGAACCAAACCTCAGCAATACGAGTGCAAAGGCCTTTGTTAGCTTAGTAGTTTGTTTATTTTAGTTATGGGTTTAATGTGTACAGATAATGTTCTGGTTCACATTAAGAAGTAGGAAACAAGTTTCATTGTCAACAAACAACCACCTCCAACAAGGATGTGACAACATCTTGAAATTAAACTCTTGGTCTAAAATAAGTTTAGCAGAAGGAAGCAATTTTCTTGCATTTTTATCATTATAGATTCTTTTTGCAGTACATTGACAACAAAGTGACCATTTAGACTTATTCTACCAGTCTGGAATTTAGACAATGTTTAAATGGTTAATTCTGCTTACACAAGCCCTTGAAATATTTTCTTTGGTGTTTATGGTCTGATTATCAAAAGAACCAAGCAGATTTTGAAAATCTGCCCACCACATTTTACTGGGAGGCAGAAGGAGATTGATTGTGTGACTGAAATCTTTTGCACTTTTTTTTAAATGATACCAAACATTGATCATCACTAGGCACTGTTCCTCAGACCTTTGGCATCAAACTGCTCACCTCTACCTTTTGAAATAAGGAATTAAACTTTTGGCTTCTAACTTTATGTCAACAGCTTTTAGAAAGGAGAGTTTGTATGGATTGTTCACCTATATGACATTTATATCAACTGAATCTTTTCTAATTCTGACATATGTCATTTGGACAATTAAAATTGAGACTCTTGTGCATAGACAAATGGGTCACAGCCAACATCCATCTGTGAAAATACCCCTGGATATCAAGAACCCATTAAGCCCTCATGTAGGACTGCCTATACCTATTGGCAGCTACACATGCTTTAGAAAACACTGCTCTCAGTGAGTATGGAGTGTTCTTTAGCTATTCCACTTTCCTTCAGCTTTCTTCATGCCTATGAAGGTATGAGCATCACCAAAGCCCTACATGTCTTCTTTTTGCAGCACAATGTACCATCTCTCCACTGCACCAGAGCAGCTATTTCTCATTGCAGTTGTGCTCCCCAGTACAGCATAGAAGAAATCTGCTTTAATGTCTACAATAAACTTCCTACCCCAGGAGTGGGCTACTCTCCTCAGGTACTGGTGAGCTCACTGGCCTGCATCATCAGAAAAAAGAAGCCTCCTGAGAGGACTGCTGAACTGCGTGGATCAACGTTGTATTGGACCTGGAGGACACAGTAACATTAAAAAACAGATAGGAAAACAGTACCAAGAGACCACAGCATCATGTCACAGTAACTCTTCTTGCAAGCAGCTGCCTTCCAGCCAAGACTAATGCTAGAACTGTGGAACAATAACCAAAACATAGAGCAAATATACTTTACTTACATGTTCCCATATCATGGGAAGAAAACAGTTTTCCCAAGAACACAGAATATCACTCAGCTCCATCCTCCAATGACCTCTGAGAGTTCAAAGTTCATCTGATAGGAAACATCCATTGCTAAAAGCAGGATAAACTGAGATTATATCCAGGACTAAAACTTCCATTTGTTTTTTTCAGAAGATACACTACCACCCAATTTCACAAAAATAAACTTTATTCACCTCATTGTTGTACAGGATAGGGTCAATAAGGTTTACAACCTACTGTTGTATAATAAAAAGCTCTTATCTTATTTGTTTACCACTTGTTTTCACTGCAAAGCATGGATGATTTTCACCATAAAGGCTGCTAACTCTCTCTTGTATTAGCTTCTGAGATCCTTAGGAGTCTAACCTAGATGTCACTAGCTAGCAATTCTTAGGAAAGGTTTGCTACTAAAGAATTACTTTTGTAAAAAAAAATATGGCAAGTGGCACACATGTATGGTAATATAATAAATCACCCTCCCCATCATAATTCATCAGGGTCAATTACATTTCTTGACATAAAATGTGCATGTTATTATCACTACAATCTTGAAATGTAACCCATGGGAACACAGTAAATAATTTCTTAAAGAAATAATACAGCACATTGTTTGTATGGTACAAAACTTCTAATAGGATTATAATCTAGTCCGTCTGTATTCAGCACAATGTTTGTGTTACTCCATAATCCTGGAGTGTGACATTCTGTGTCATGTATCAAATATTTACTTTTGACTTATTTGGCTCTCAATATAATATAAAACACCTTTTGGGTCCACTTATCCTCTCATATAAACCAATATTGTTTGCTGGGGAAAGCATTCCATATTCCCAGGGGCATATTAACAGCTGCCTGGCTTAAATCCAAAACCAAAATTAACAACAAATAAAAAAAAATTCTTTTCAATGACTATTTTATTTCTGAGGGGTCTAGTATCACAGGAGGCATTGCTGAGTATGGCAAACAAGTTTCTAGTCTTGGCCAAAAAAAAATCTTGGCCACATGACTCACTGTTCTTGACAGTGACTACATCCTTCATTTGACACCTAAATCACCAATTTCCCCAGTCATTCTCAACATCAGGAACCTTTCAGCCCAAACTATTTGCAAGGAATAACAGAACCCAAAATCAATATCTGAAAAAAATTCAACAAATAATGGAGAAACTTTTATTAACTAAGCAAACCTCTCCTTCATAATTTTTCATTTTTTGTGCCATTTTTCAGGCATGGCATAGGGGCTTAGACTGCCTCTTCAGACACTGGGAAGAAGAGCATGTTTCTGTGAATATCAGAGTGGTTGTTTTAATATGACTATGCACCAGCTGAACACACCTACATGAAGATTAGGGAAAGACTTGCACAATTAATTACTTGGCCCTGCCAAGTACGCAAAAATACACGCAAAAACAAATGACTTTTAACCTAGCATTTGAATTAAACTGCAACTTCAGTGAACACTCATGAGATGATAAAGTTGTGGTGGACTGTCTTTTACAAACATTTTCACCCATGTCTTGTTCTGCCTTTTTTGGCACAATGTTGCAGTCAAACAAAATTTATGAAAAGTACACAAAGTAATGACCTCTCAAGGTTATTCTCTTGCTTCTGGTAGCCTGCCACCCCTTACTGTATAAGTTTCTTCAGCTTCTACCTAAAGTATTTTAGCACACAGTGTTTCTTATGAGTCACTAGTGTTGTATAGTCAAAATTTCACATTAACTGCAAATATTTTCTCCTTATCACTGCTCTTTTTAATTTCCTTCCACTAAGATTCCTCATTTGCAAGTTGTTTTCCTTGTTTAATAACTAAGCATTACACCAAATAATTTCTTGGCCTCATGTGTCCTGCATCTATGGACATACCATGTTCTGTCCTAGCTCTAACACTTGTCATGCAACTTGTAGTCATTACACAACACTTTAGCCTTTATTTAATCATGTCCTTTTATACTTATTTTTCCACTTTAGTGGAAAAAAAGATCTCCCTACAAACAACCCATAGAAATAAAAACTTGCCTAAATGAAAATGGAAATCAGTATGTTACTTTATTGGAGTCACAAGCGATATGGGCAGCTACGCCCACATCCCAACGCATCTTTATCACATCCCAACAAAATATCTTTATCACGATATGTCTTTATCAAGCAACAGTCTATTTCTACACATGATCACAGTTACCTAATTATTAGGAGAAGATACTTTTGAAATGTTGTGGATGAAAGGAGTCACTGAGCTCCCTTTTCACCGTAGCTGAAAAATGACATCTGGGAAATTGAAGTTTTCTGAGAGGATGGGGAGCTGCAGAGCTAGTGCAACTCCCTCAGCTATGGAGAAAGAATAAGGTAAAGAAAGATCTATGAACAAGCTTCAAAACAGGCATTCAAAAAGCGCAAATCAAATTAGCAAAAGCACATCTGGGTTAAAAAAAAAAGTAAATAACAAACCCCTAGGATTCATATCAACATGGAGCAAGGAAGGCAACAAACATGCAAGGAAGTGACAAACCTCAAAGGCATATGGGGACACATGTCAATGGGAATCCTCTGGGGCTTGGAAGATTGAGGAGGAAAACCAAAGTAATACCAACTCTGCTTTGGGTGATCAAGATGGCTCCAGGACTTGCCCATGTGGGAAAAGCCTGAGTGCTTCATACACACAGATAGTCTGACATATGTTTTTTTATATATAACATATGGTCTGTGTGTGGACTGTAATTAAAGGGAACCACTCTTATGAATCAATATATGATCTCACATAAGTTCAATATGTAAAGCATATGCTATTTAGGCATATATAGCACTTGCATACAGCTTACATTTTTGATGCATTATGGGCAAGGATAATAGGAGACATTTGGATGACTGTGGATGCAGAGGGAAGGGATTTTCATGCCAGGAAAAGATAATATTCTAAGGGTGTACAATAGTGGGAATCACGGAAAAGACACAAAGAAAATCAGTGAAATTACTTAGAGGCAGTAAAACAGCAGTGTGAAAGGAGGAGGAAAAGGGGTACTTCTATTTTCTAACTTGGAGTGCAGAAAGCCTATAGTGAGAAAAATGCATCTCATACAATAATTTCTATGACAGACGGGAGAGAAGCAAAAAGTGAATACCAAAAAAGTATGGGTATAGGAAAATAAATAAGCACTAGCAGAAAAAAAGGAAAAATAACAGAAGAACGAAAGAAAAACTAATGTTAAAAACAAGGAAGTAAAAGAAAATTAAATGCTAAAAAAAAATCTCACATTAAGAAAAAAATGGGGAATACAGAAAAAGAAACAAAAAGCAGTTGATTATTTCATTGATGGCAATTAAATGCATTAATACAGCTTGAAAAATAAAGTATCATTTTCTGTGTATTAACAAAGTAATATTAGACATTTTTTCTCAGCCTTTGTCACACCATGCCTCCTCCGGATGTTGAGATTATACATCATTAGGATCCATTCCGATGAAAGGCACTATGTAAATTTAAACTTATTAGCATAGTAATTGTGACATTTTCACAAATGCATCATGATTCGCTCTAATTTATTTGTTATTTGAAATGATTTGCCAACTAATTTCTATAATTCTTGGTCTGCGGCTCATCCATAGTTCATTGTGAAGAACTGAAATTCATAATCCAAGCTATTTTGGTTGAAGAAATAATCACATGGTGATTTTTTGTTTCCTGATTGGAGGACTGTGACTCTTAGAATATTCATTTTTCTCCTTGATTACCAATTTAAAATCTGTTTGTAGCTAACAGTCTGTATTTTTCATATAAAACCCTGTGATCTAGAAAAAAATCTTGCAGAAAACTTGTTTGTCAAAGTGGATATTGATGGAAAGTGAATAAAATAGTTATATCTACAAAGTCATTAAAATTCATTTAAAATTGCAAATGAATGTTCACAGTATGTTTCTTCTAGCATTTGCCAGCTCTGGAAATAATCATGGCCTAAATTACACCCAGGAACATGTGTGTACACCATATTTAAGACAGATTTAAAATTCTCACTAATTTATGTGTGAAAAACGGAGTTGATAACACTTCTAATTAGCTTGGTTTACAAAAGAGCAACATACTATTGTTCTTCTAAAGACATTAAGCTAATAGGCCCTAATACATCAGCAGCAAATGTAGTTGTATCTGTATTTGTGATTCTTTTTGTAAAATGTAGATCTGTTTGGATAATTCAAGGTTTGATAGAAGACATGACTCAATAAACATGAATTCACAGTAACAACCAAGCAATTTCTTTATTCTTAAAGAAAGTTTGTGTCAAACTCTGGGATGAAAACATTGCTCATGATTTCCTCTCACTTAGGAATATTGTGTGCATTTACATTTGTATTGAAGAACTGTCTTTCCATTAGAAATATTTTCCTTTCAACCTATAATCAATCTCTAGTTTCTATAATGGCTAATTTCTGTTTCACATGGCACTTTGCCATATCAGCTTGCATTTCACCTATAGGGAGAGAGATGAATCATAGCAAGGATACAGTAAGATACCTTCAGATGCAGACTTAACTAGGATTTTTTAATTACATCCACACACTCAGTTATTGGTCCTGTACATCACATGCCAATTCTTTGGCCCCCATAGCCATGGCCTCATCTTCATTTGAAGACACAGTTTTCTCTTACAGCACTTTCTGCCCATGAGTGAAGTTTTCATTAGGGAGAGAGGTTTTATATAACCAAAGACCTGAGATACCCAAATTTTGCTGAGAATTTGAGATTAAATGGAAGCTGTCAAAAACCATTTGCTTACGTAAGAATAATATCCCCACTAGTTGTAAGTTTGTTGTTAATCTGTGTCTCTCCCAAAATATAGAATACACTGGCAGGTCTACACATCAGCAGAAACACAGAATATTTATAGGTAGGATATAAATTTGCTCTGAGAATAACAAAGGATAAATTTTAATTCTATTATTTCATTTTTTGTCAACTTGATGCTTGTAAAAATGACAGAATAATTGTCCATGGGAATTAGTTCCTGTGTTCATCAGCTGTAAAGTTAGAGTAGCAGTAAGAAGAGTTTTTATTATTTTCTCTGAAAAATGCCTCAATTCTCATTTTGAAGATCAATAAAAAAATCATTCACCCACTTTTCTGTTTCTCTGTTACATTCCTAACAAGTGGTTACTGGCATGATTTTATGTAGGTAATACGCTATGAGCTCAGATACACAGCCAGTCAATCCAGATGTGTAAGATAATGTTTAGATTGGTAAGCAGATGTTCTAAACAGTCACACTTTAAAAGTGCAGGGAATTTCAGTATTGCCTGCATATTCTTTTTTTATTATATATAAATATTTTTCTGTTGTTTCCTGTGCATTAAGGAATTACATTCTATTGAATGATAACTAACTAAGCAAGTAAACTCATGCAAAATACACTATATACTAGATGTCTGATAACAAAATTATTAAAACAAGAAAGGGTTAAGGTAGTGAATGCATTTATACTGTCTAATTCAGTGTTATTATTTCTCACTGAAAATGGATACTGCAATGGGACATTTTAAATGACAATACTCTGTGATGAAAGAAGGACCAGACACTGAGGTATCTGAAAAATAGGTTTTTTTCTGCTAAAAACATGTTGTGTTTTTAGCTCTAATTATACTCTTCTAGGAGAATAAATTGAGCAGTTTGACATACTTAGATGTTCTCCATAGAAATCAATAAACTTCAATAAACTTCAGCAAAATTTCAAGAATTTCAAGCTGTGTTTTGAGCAAACTTGATTCAAGTTATGGAAACCATTCAAATTGTACAATTTAAAATTATTCTTGTCACTAAACATAACAAAAATACTGCTGCCAGTCTGATTCCATTTTAAGAACCTAGTACTCTTCAATTTAACATGAAAACAAAACTCTGTGGGTGAAACAAAATCAGAAACAAAATTATTGATGTGAAGGCAATCTGTTGAATCTCATAGAGTCCTATCAATATCTCTGTGAAATTAAATATTATATTCAGAAACAAGAGGGAGAAGAAACAGTACAGTTGCAGTTTACTACTATAAAAGCTTTTCTTATTGTTTTCCTTTCAAAGCTATCACTTGTTCCAAGATTTAATTGGCTAGTTATAAAAGTTGCCAAACATCTATTATAGAACTAACTTAACATGGTACTTAAACATATATATTTAGACCTTTGCATCTGTTCCTAACCCCCACACACTCTTAAATGCAAAGAGAATTTACAAGCTGGTGGAAAACCATGAGTGTCAGATCATGTGACTAACTCAAAACACATTCAAAATAGATGAAGAGCAGGCAGAGCTAGAATCTAAATACACCCAAAAAAAGCAGAAGGAAAATATGTGGGCAACTTCCTCTTGTGGTGGACAACACTATTTTTTAAAGACTGTGCTTACTATACAGTAAATGGCTTACTACAGTACAAATTAAACTAATCAGGTTTTATGTAGCAGAAACTATCAAATACAGCATGAAGAAGGTACCACCTTTCAAAGAGAGCATTGAAGTACAGAACTGGGTTATTGTTCCTCTTTGAATCAGCAGTATACACTTTTGAGCTTAATGTAAATTTATTGAATGGCAGTGTAAAACTTTATAGTGTATTTATTAAAGAAATAGACTGTTTAACATATAATGTTTCCTCTGTAAAAGAAAATAACATCACACCAGTGACTACCTTTTTTAACTGAGGGAAAAAAGACAACTTACATAATTCTCCTAACAAATCAATAGCGGATCTTTTTTTTCTACTATACAACCTGAAATATTTTTCTTTGCCACTAAGGCAAGGACAGGCATTTGAAAGATCAGCATCATAGTGTGGTCCTGTCATTTTTTTCAGCCACAGTGTTCCTGAGACTCTCTAGCCATATATGTTCAGAAACCAGATGTGATAGTTTGTATTGTGAGTCTTAGTAGAAATTCAGGTATCATTTCAGCCACACCATAAAGGGCAGTTCAACACATAGTTCAGTATTTGTGGAGAACAATTTTGGCACCAAATTACAGGACTGAGAGTGTTAGCTGCTTGAATGAGCTGATTGGCTGAACACTGCTAAGTGCCCTTTAATAATTGCTCTCTTTATGCTTCTCATGTGGAAGGCTGGGTTACAAAGCTGATGGGTTCTGTGGGTGGAAGCAGGCAATTAAAGTATTTTTCAACAGTGTAAACCCCTGTAAACTGAAAATAATCTTCAGCAGGGCATTTTGGTTCTTGAATTTTATTTTAGTTGCTTTGAACATTAACTTTGGTGTTAAATTGTTTTCTTCTGTTTTATTGGTGGAATTTCTATGCAGACCTCCCACACACATCTAATACAATACTTTACGTTGCACTGTGCTTTTCTATTCTTTCAGGCAAAATTTTCATTCAGGATTGAGGCTTTTTCTACGCTCCATGCCAATCCAGTGTTCCTGAAAGGTCAGCTAACTGCACTAAAATGAAGACTGCTCCCACCTGGAGGTAGTAAGCATGCACCATCCTCTCTTGGGCTCATCCCTGCATTTCCCATACTACTCTGCAACACTTCCGGGAGGGACCTATTTATTTGCAGATCTTCCCAAACACAGGCAGTTTGGTCACTGCCTTTGATCCCAGCAAAAACCTGCAAGGAGTGAGAAAAGTTTGCAGACATATTTCAGCTGATCAACCCTTGGCCCAGGTGCAAAATTCTACTACTCAAATGTAGGTAGCTGCCATGAAGACACCTGCATCTAAGCTAGTCATCCTGGGTTCTGTTTGTAGCTGAGAGGGGTGAAGCCACTTTGAAATGCTTCAGATCTACCATCAAGCATTCACATTAGGTAAAGTTAAACCTTATGCTGGAAATGCCTAAGAGGCATAAAAGAGAGAGATGTTTGAGCAAGATGGAACTATTGGGAAAGTTTTATCTGGCAGATGGAGACTTTTCAACTGTCAGCATGTGAGAAAATTGGAAGCTGGCAACAAAGGAAGGAGACATAAAAGGAAAGAAGGAAATTTCTATTCAAAGAGTAGTCAAAATAGATGAAGACATACACTACATTGAAATTCCTGGACTCCTAAACAACCCAAAATATTTAAGTGTGTTAAGAAATCTGATGGTTTCCCCTGTATTGCATAGCTGTTTTTCTTTCTGGATTTTTCTTTTAACTAACTAAAATGCAGGTGGCTCTGCAAAGCTTATAAGTTTGACTGTTTCCACCATCAAGTGTCAAAGAAGCAATGAGCTGTAAGCCAGAGCCATGACCGGGCAAATCTTCTGGGAAGCTTTTCTGGGAACCTTTAGATACCAACTAGTTTAAAAGAGCTGAAGCTCTAATTTCCCATTTCTATCAGCTGGAAATTCTCTTTGCCTAGACAGCATGCAAAAGAGGCCACAGAAAGTAATGAGCCTGGAATGTCCTTGGAAGATAAAGGCCTATGACCCAAAACAGAATGTGCAGACCCAGTGCCTAAAACTACCAAGTATTTAGCTGAAGTGCTTGGCCAGAATTTACTTTGCAGAGTGTTTGATCTCATGCCAAAGTAACTCTCATCCTTCTACAAGTGCTCCTTTACAAATCTAAGATTGTATAAGAGGATTTAGATTGTGGCAGTACAGCATTTAAGAAATAAAACATGATCTAATAAGCAAAAATTCCTGTTTCACTAGCAGTATCTCTGTGCCTTAAAACATTTGTTCTACTTTAAATAGGCCTCCAACACAGTGACACATAAAACCAATAAGAGAGAATTTTGCTGAGTGAAACAAAGTATTTAACCATCTATGGGAAAAAATGGTGAAAGGTATTTGGACTTCAAGGTGCAAGCCTGCAATCATAAACATAATTAAAATCTGGAATTAACAATTTTCCTGGGAAGTAGGAGAAATTTCATTATTTTAATAATCTGAATTGCATAATATGTTGTAGGTTATAATCTCAACATGGCAGACAAATGGACAAAATGGCCGCATGACATTGTTACTATCTAATTTACATGACATTAGAAGTCAGATGCTTGGTCAATATGAATTTGCATAGCTACATTGAATTCAATGGACCCTTGAAGATCTACAGGAGAAGGGAAAGAAGAGCACTCCTACATAGAGCAATTGGAGATTTATTAATTATGGAACAAGTGTTTGTATCTCCATTTGAATGGAATACCATCCTGTTTCTTTTGCAGCTCTTGAACTCTTCAGTGTAAAGATATTTGAAACTGGCCTTAATTCAGTTCTGAAGGTCTAACAACTTTTTCAGAGCCTCTAATTCAGTCTATAATGAATTGGAATATGTGCTTTTGACATACCATAACTACATGATTACGTATGTAAAGAAGTGCTCAGGATCTTAACTCTTCTGTCAAAATATACAAAATGCAAGTGCTGGGTTAAGAGCATATGTGAATGCCATCACAGAAGCTGATCACACATTTTCCTTTCAACACTTCTTTTCATCTGTATTTAGCACTTAGCAATAGTAACATACATTAAATGATTTCGAGCCTTTGCAGGTGTAATTAAGTGAATAAACGCAAAAAGAATGGAGAACATTTACCTCTCTAGCAACAACATAATATTTATCTTTCAGATATTGAGCAAGGGAATATTTGATCTGTACACTAGATTTTTTTCTTATGTTACAAGGGTATCAAGCAGCCACAAAAAAGCAATCAGTCAAAATCTAAACTAATGTGTAATTTGCATAAGCAGACACAAAAACTATTTAATTGAACAATTTTCAGAGAAATTTAGCAAAAGATTTTATTTTAAAAAATAATTTAAATTTAGACAGGGAAAAAGAATGTGTGTGTGTGTATGTTTTAAAGAAGACTCTGGTTCCATGAAAACCCCTACAGAAATTTTAAGGGCTTAAATTAACTATGATCTCATAGAAAAAGGAGAAAGGTAGAATATTGAAGTCCAGAGCTGCATTTTGCACAAAAAAAGTTGCTTAAAAGGCAAGGAAGTATATAATATACAATGATATAATTCAGCAAAACTTAATATTTAACTTTGGGGCCCAAAAATTCTTAGCATTTGCTTATTCGAAGATGTTAAATGCAGCTGTAAATAGTTATCAGCTGATCACTAAGGCTGGAAGTTTCTTAATGATTTCTCCAAAGAATCAAATATTGGTCACATTCTCCTCCCATTTGGCAGGGAGAAAAGCCTTTGTCTAGAAGCAGCCACCCCATAGCCTTCATTGGGTTCCCCAGCTCTGAGCTGTCTGATTTTCCAAAGCCTATCCTGGTGGAAAGCTGTGCTGCCCTCCAAATCTTTAAAACAAGCACATGCCAGTACAGTGCAAAGGCTGAGTTGATTAATGCCTGTAAGGGCTTGCAAACATTAAATGTTTACATTCAGGAAAATACATACAGAACTATCTGGGCCTTGGAAGCCAAAGGGGGCTCTGCCCTCCCCTTTGGGTGTTTGTTACAACATGTTCCCAAGGGCCAAATTTTGCAAGGCTGTCCATGTGAACTGGTGACTCTTGTGAGCAGAGCTGGCACAGATATCTGTGGGTCATCTTGAAAACAAGTAATTTATGGTTAGAGGAGAAGGGATGAGCAAAAAGACATGCAATACTTTCACTGCTGATTAACATTACCATATTCAAATTCCTTTGCTCTAACTGTACAGTATAGTTTCCTATAGGATTTGCTTGATTCATTGGATGCCAGTATGATTATTTTTGACTTTTAACCACTCCAGGGCAAGAGAGATATTTTTCAACATTTTCTTTTTTTTCTTAGAATATCACCACCTTACAGGACTTTCTGTAGATTAATATCCTTCCCCATATGATCATGACTTTTGTCAAAAGCCTCTTAAAATGCAAAACAGTGAAATTTGCTTTAATTTGACACTGAAAATATCTTGAGAGTTTTCTTTCTAAAAAGAGGATATATTTTTTAGCCTTGTTTTCAGAAAAGAAAGGACTTAAACTCACAGATATAAAGTAATTATTATTGTTCATATTTCCAAAATACATCAATTTCACCAGCAGAAAAACTGCAGAGTAAATCTCCCTGTCATAGATATCAGTCATAGTGCTCAAAGCAGATCAAGAAAGTGCTTTGTCTAATATGATTGTGGCAGCAGAATTTGGGTTAAGACAACATCTATGGCTGTGATTAATTAGACCCGGGCACCAAATTGATTCCACAATGATTGCCTGCCCATGTGGCATTTAGCACATGGTTAATGTGGGAAATGGGAAGCTTTGTAAAGGGCTGTTCCAGAAACTAGTCTCCGCTTTTTATCTCATTGCTCATGTCAACCACAGCTAGAAGGCAGATCTGAAAATAAATAAGAGTAAATAGGGGACCCAGGGACTGACAGATCCAGTCTTTTGTAACTGAACCTCATTGCTACTTGCATGATTTTTCCTTATATTTTTTGAAAAAATTGTTCCTCATGGTTTCTTTGTATAGACAGTCCTGTTGGAAAAAAAGACCAGAGTTATACTGTGGGATTTAGGAGTCCTCTGTTGTGGTTGAAAGAGGGTGAGTATCAGCCCTCTCCTTCTTATCACAACCCAGGTTTCCACATAAGGACATCTGAGTCCAAGCAGGAAGGAAAGAAGGAAGTTGTGGTACACTTTAGTGCACTTATAATGAGATAAGGGGAGGGACCAGAATTTTACTACTACATAGAAGATCTATCATACAGCATAAGCACACCTGACACGTGACTTTGCAAATGTATGAAATTAATCTACTAAACAGAACAAAGGAACCTTGAAAAGTATCAAACCAGCACTGTGCTCAAAATTCTGAAATCTCACTTTCCAAAGCTGTTCCCTCATGCCATATACTTATACTTGCACTCTTCATCCATTAAAATACAGCTTTATTAGTTCTGCTGGACAGGCACACAGCAATTCATGAAATTTCAGTTGTGCTGAAATGAATTGCTTGTGGTTGATCAAGGTGATAAAAGTGGGATATCTTCTCTCCCTCTCCCACATAGCTTCCAGAGCCAACAGTCTGAGGAAAGCATCCATGCTTTCCTATTTTAAATATCAGTGGAATATCATGACTGAAAAAAGCAGATGACCTGAAAAGTTCAGAATATTTCACAGTCCTTCAAAGTTAAGATATCACATTTCAAAAACTTGATAGAACTCCTTCAAAGGGCAAAAGTCAGAAAACTTGAAAGCAGCTCATCCATTCTAAGTGCCTACTTTCCAACTGAATCAGTCTTTTTCTAGGAGATTCTTTGAGTTGGAGGTCTGTGTCTGAACTATACATAAAGATCACATCCCACTGCAATATTTGGTGTCACATGTGGAAACCAACTGAAACAGCTGTCTCATATTTTGAAGCCAGGCTATTAATTGTTAAGTACCCATTCATCCCATTCACAAACCCGTATCTACAGAGCTTTATAATACAAGCAAAAATAAATATTCTATGAAACATCTTGGCATGGAGAGTATTTCCAAAGGCCATATTCTGCACAACCTTAAGCATGCCTGCACAGGGAAATTGCCCATTACAACCACATAGAATAAGCTCTCCCTGTAAGCTCTACCAGAACAGCTATTCAATGAATACTTCACTCCAGAATAAAAGTGATTTAATATCAAAAAAATTATTCCACTGATATTTACTTTGCCATTGGTAAGCTGGACAATTTCCTGTTTCCAGGGTTTTTTTGTTCCAACAGGAATACCTACCCAAAGGTTTTAATCATGTATTAAAAAATAGAAAAAAAATCAAATGTTTTTTGTGCTTTCATTATACTTCTGTTAAAATTAACATTATTTATTTGCTGAAATGTGGTCCAATTTATTTTATACAATTAATTATTTCTACATTGATAGAGATCTTGTAATTCAGCAATCAGTTTCTGCACACCTCTAGCAAAAATTGCAGGATTATTTTTTGGAAGGATTTTGTTCACAACATTGCTACATTTTCTAAAAAAGCAGAACTACCTTTTGGACTGGCTTCAATAAAATTATTTCCTATCCACCTATAAATAGAAGCTTTATACATAAAACTGAAAGTCTTTTGGTACAGTCTCACTCCATTTGGATATGATAATTTACTTTGAAGGCTTTATTTGCTAGCTACCATGTATTGAAATTCACTAGATAACATTCTTATATTTAAAAAAGGGTTTATGTGAAATATTTTTAAAGGACAAACAAGTGTGACTAAATATTTCTTTCACACACTCATGCCAGAAATGCTAAAATTCAAAGGGAGTCAAAGACTTCTGACACATCACACTTTTTGCTATTACTTTTCCCTTTCTCCATCATGGCCTTCTCATTCCTTTCTAGGATATCACAAGTTAAATGGGGACTGTTGGCTTGCCATTGTATTTTTCTTATTTCCAGCCTCATAACAGATGCTTATTGTAGTTCAAACATTTATGATGGAATTTAATCTTTTGAGTCACGTAAATATTTCAACTGAAAAATTTTATATACCTATAATAATAAGTAGTTTATGCAGCATAAGTTTTATAGCATAACTGAAGAGCTTTTGTCTTCCTCCACTTCCTCTACAGCATATGTGAGATATACTCACACAATTGTGATCAGACCCATGCTGAACTAATAGTCACCTTCAGCGAGTTGAGGCCAAATTGACAAGAGAAGAGGGAAAAAAATTACTCAGGAAAGGCCAGTCTCCATGAAGTTTATTCCTCAGCTGCTTGTTTGAAAAGTGAACCAAAGAGAGAGAGTTTGATTAGCTGGTGTATGTGCAGATCCTTCAAATGCAACAATTAAATTATCTTAACAAGCTTTGTGGTGTCCTCATACCTGAGCATGCCCAGAAACTTTAGTTGCATTTAATCAGTTTTATAGATAAAGACTTATCTTCTTCATATTGAAAATATTTGAGGGAAAAACCCTAATCCCAGAAAAGGGGTAGATGATTGGATCAAAAAGAGAATAAATGATTGCATAATTATTTCAGAAAAGGATATAAAAAGTTAGTATAAATTCCATATTTCATTTAAAATTTATCTGTACATGTGTCCTTGAACAGCACCCCAAAAGAAATTTAAAAAACCATGGTATTATGAAGTCTAATCTCCTTTTGAAGGTCATAACCCTTTTTTAAATCTGGGAACTTGATACTTCTCTAAAATAACTGAGGAACTAGAGTCATTCTGAAACAGCTGCCAGAGGATTCCTGTTCACCCTGAAGGAGATACATAAGCTACTGACCATTTTCTTTCTACTGGAGTTTGAACCATATCTGATCTAGTGGGGATCACTAATCACCATGTTATTAGCCATTCTCCCCTGCAAACACAGGCCAAGGTACTAAGCTCCAAGAGTTAAACTAAGAAAAGCTATCAGTATCATTGAGAGTCATATAATCATCACATAAAATGAATATTTTTGCTATTGATGTTACAGCTATTCTAGCAAGATGAAATGCATTTTGATGCTTGAAGCTCAGTCTGTGTGTGTGCCTGTGTCTGTGTGAGATCTCAATATTTATTAGACCACTGTCATTGGAGGATGACTGTGCACCTTCTGTTAGCTCTCAGGTAGAAGTACAGAAACTAAGCTTCCGGGCTTGAAGCTAGAGCTGTAATATTTTAGTGAAACAGATTCTGAGTGTATCTTTTGTAAGATGAAAAGCTGGATATCAAAACTGCAATAAGAAAGAGAAGTATTGTGTGAACTTTGACATGGGAAAACAATAAAATGGGTATCTACTAATTCCTTGCTGCTAAGATTTTTGGAAGCTATGCTGATGCCTTTCAACAGAAACTTGAGTATGTATGCAGTTTTAAGCACCTATGAAAAGGTGGGAGGGGTGATGTGGGGGTGTTGAATACCAGTAGCATTTAAATGTCAACCCTGGCTGCCTGAAGAGGTATTTATGTGCCTACATTCTCCTTGTGAATCTAGGTCTTTAATGTTTAATGTGGATGTTACTGATTGCCAGAGTGAGATGAATAATTCACAATTAGCAATGTATTCATCCAGCCTAGCTCTTTTCTGCTTGCAGAATGTGCAAGAGTAAATCTAGATTTTCCTGAATTTATTTGCTCTATTCCTTTAGAAAGATTGCAAACAGCCTCTGTCAGAGATTTGTCCATCACAATAGAATCGCAGGTTCATAAATTAAACTGTAAGAGTTCAGATTATTTGATGCATTTTTCTGATCTCCGATTGTGGTTTCTAATAGGTTTTGAACCTCTTGAGGAATTTCAGTAGACAAAGAAGATTAAGAAATTTTAGAACACTTTAATTCTTATCCTCTTTAGTCACATAGCTTTTCAGGAATTCATAGTCACTAATATTAGTTTTCTTTTGAATACCTTTCCTGAAAACTGAGCTGAAGTTACTTTTTCTTTCACTCTGTTAGAAAGTATTTGCATAGAAGACTTTTAGACTCAAGTAAGAGCAGGGGGAGAACCACAGAAGCCTGATAGATCAGTCTCAATCACCATGTTTTTTACATAAAACCTCATTCTCTTGTACTGGAAATTTTTTCAGTCAATGTATGGCATTGCTCCCTCCTAGTCTGCAGAACTCATCCATTCTCTGGGACAGCTGGGTGCCACTGTTGTCCATCTCTCTGAGTGAGGTGCATCTCTGAAGCTGCTCTTTTGAGACATCAAACCTGCACTGCAACAGGCAGCATTAATCCAGTTAGATTACAGTAAATCCCTAATAACACAAAAACTACTTTTGAATCAGTTTCACACCCAGGTGTATTGCTTCTCTGTTTCCTCTGTATAGTAGTAAATGTCACCTATTGTGTAGAATAGTGCAAATAAAGCCTGTTTGCTCAAGTCTTTGTTGAAAGCAAGTGCAAAAGGAATAGGAAATGGATGTAGAACTCAATCAAAAATGCACAGAAGATATTTTAGAGTATTTGTCTATCTCTTAATGATTAAACAACCAACATGTCAAGCAGTTGCCATGCAGAATACATTCACTGTTTGTTTGGCAGTTTAAGGCACCTAATGTACTCCAGTGCAAAATGCTGATGTTTTATTAACATATCAAGTTTTTTAATGTGCTTTCAACTAAACATTTAAAAAATTATCCAGGATAAATGTTTTGATAAAACTCCAGTATTTGTCACTGCTTTCCAACCACGTGCCTTATCCTCTAAATTTCTACAGAACCAACTGCACTGGGAATAGGAATACTCTAAATGTCCATCTTGCTTTTAGAACAATAATTTTAAAACAATAATTTTGGTTCAGTTTCTTCTCTGGACAGCCTCATCTCTTCTTTCTCTGGAAGTGGAGAGGTTCATATTGTCTGGAGTTTCAAACAGGTAACCTATTTCCAATCAGAAATCAGGTGCTTGCTTCTTTTATCAGACCTTGGCCTAGCCTGGCTGGATTCAATGTGGACATGTCACAGCAGAAAGAGCAGTCTCCTCCAGAAATGTCCCCAAGGAGCATTTTGCCTCCATGAAGTTTATGGAAGCCTTGAAATTATTAGGGAACATTGCTTATACACATATTTTGCATTTATTATAGCAGCATATTTTGACGTTATGCCACTGGGAAATTAGACAGAGGTCAGTAACATGTAATAAGAGATCAAAAAATATATCAATTTAATTGCTGCCACAAGCAGCTGGACTTGAATGAATATTAAAACCTCTTCTGATGTTCAACTTCTAATAGCATTTACATTCACATACCATCTTGCTTGGATAATCATCATATCAGACTCAAGTGTCTGTTTCCGGTTATCTTTACTTTCATAAGTTTATGTGTAATTCCTTATGTTCCAATGCAGTACTTCAAATTTCCTCCTCTTTCCTCTAAAAGAATATTTAAAAGCCCCTAAAATGCT
Source organism: Sylvia atricapilla (assembly GCF_009819655.1). Classification (NCBI taxonomy): domain Eukaryota; kingdom Metazoa; phylum Chordata; class Aves; order Passeriformes; family Sylviidae; genus Sylvia; species Sylvia atricapilla. Next base: position 62,939,915 of record NC_089142.1, read on the forward strand.
TTTCCATATAAATAAATAAATAAATAAATAAATAAATAAATAAATAAATAAATAACCATTCACAGCTATTTCTTTAAAATTTAGTTGGTGGGAGAACAGAAGTTTCATTAGTAAAGTTGTTAAACTTAGATCCTCTCATAACTTGAGCACAAGGGTAATACTTGGAGGACGCAAGTGATACATAAACCTTTGGTGTGGACTTTGATTCAGGAGAACCCACTTACACTCTTCCTGGCAACATCACCGCACTGACCATGGACCACAAGAGAGCATATCCAAGGGAATACCCAAGTCAGTTGCAGTACTTTACATTTCTGTTTATAGAAAATCTAACGTGGTGCTTACTCAAAGTGGCTATGTTCCAGGATATTTCATAGCCTAATATAACTAAGAGATATTCATGCCTTTGAACACACAACATTTGAAAAAGTACTGTTGCTACAACAGGTAAGTAACCTGGTAAGTAACATGGAAAAATCTTTCCACAAAAAAATTCAGAAGAATTAAGTTTTCCCACACCCATGGCAAAATAATACAAAGAGAGGATTTATTAAAGGAATGTTCTTGTCACAGAAGCCCATACTTATAAGATCTAGACTGGTCTCTATGGGATGAATAAAAAATACCGTGCTAAAGTTATAGTAACCTCCCCTCTTCAAAAAGAGAATCTGATAACAAACTCCACTGACCTTCTTTTCATTGGAAAAGTGTATGAAATCCAAAGGCTCTTGAAAGTTTTTTCAAGTCTTTTCATCAAAGATTGTAGAACCATTAAAGCCAGAAAAGACCCTTAAAATCATTGAGTCCAACCATTAAACTGGCTCTGGCATTTAAACATGTCCACCACTAAACCATGTCCATAAGTGCCACATCTACACATTTTTTTGAACTCTACCAGGAGTGGCAATTTCATCACTTCCCTGTGGAGCCCGTTGCAAGGCCTTTCTGTGCAAGACATTTTTCCTAATGTCCAATCTAAACCTCCCCTGCTGCAACTTGGGGTTCTTTCCTCTTGTCCTATTGCTTGTTACTTGGGAGAAGAGCCTCAACCCCCCAGCTGGTGCACCCTCCTTTCAGGGAATTGTAGAGAGTGATAAGGTCTCCTTCCTCTGAGCCTCTTCTCCAGGCTAAATACCTCCCAGCTTCCTCAGCTGCCCCTCATGACTAGTGCTCCAGATACTTCACCATCTTCATTGTCCTTCTCTGGACATGTTATGGCACTAAAATGTCTTTCTTATAGATGTACAGTAGCCCCATAAAACATTACTGCTATAAGACCCAGAACATTATATTCCTACTGTCCTCTTAAAAGACAGACTTTCATTTGTAATGTTCATTGCTGCTATGTAATTAATATGTGCCTTTAGCTTTAGATTTCCTTCCCATAACACTTTGAGTGATAGATTTCAGTTTTATAACTCTTAATTTTAAAAAAGCATGACAACTCCAATAAATCAAGATGAAATTTGTACCAGCTCAATTTACTTAACATCCGTGGGGGAATCTAGTGACCCTGGGATTTTCTCTGCTTTGGATGGTTGAAATCAGGTGTGTGGCTTCAATAAAGAGCTGGTTTTCAGAAGAGAAAGGGAAAATAATCACTTTTTCACAGCATCTTTCTCTAATCTTGGCCTGGAGATGCCATTAATGAGAATCAGATGACTGTGAGTTCCACTCTGCTTGTTTTCTCATCAACTTTCCTGATTTATTCAAGTCTCTCCTGATTGCAGTCTCTCATGAAACTTGAAGTTTGTAAGCATTCTATGGATCTAAATACATACTCAATTGTTACCTAAAAATGTACTTGTTTGTTTGCCTTTAATGGAGCAGTTCTGGGGCAGGGTTGCCCTGTACACAAGCATTGAATAGACAGAGCCTGTCTGCACGACCTCAGCCCTAAACCAGGACATGCATTTACATTGCAGATTAACATTCCTGTGCTCAGCACTGAAAAATAATCAGGTAGCTCCACCTCTCTCACAATTTAGATAGCTCCCATCTAGCTGTATGCATTTTAATAGTGTTTATGTTCAGCTGGCACTGGTGAACAAACCTACGAGGGAATTTGGGACAAGCACTGAATTGAAAATTTAAGTTTCTAAGGAGCCTACCTGCCTAAGAACTGTCTTCAAGGTACAAGCTAAGGCAAAGAAAATGCAGGGCGATTAAGCTCTCTAGATATACAAGGTTGCCTTCTGAAATCATACTCTCCTAAAGGAAGGTCACATGGGAACTTGAAAGTGTCCACTATAATGATTCTATTTAATATCTTCACTACTGAACATTCAGGAGCCAGTCCTGTGAACATGGACACTGACAAAAATAATTTCATTCCAGCATACCCACTGGCTCTAGTGGCATCACTGTTTGATCAAGCATTCAGCCCAAGAGCAGGAAATTGCCAGATTGGTCCAAAATGGTGGCAGGAATAAAAAATGTTTGTAACAAAACCTGATTATTAGAATAGGAGGCATAAGATCAGAATCTCTTCTCATTGCTTCATAAGAAGAAATCTATGCTTTTAGGCCATTTGAATATTTTCTAGGAAGATTGACATAAAGAATCTAAATATTTCTTGCTGTTTCAGAACAGTATGTAGTTTCAAGCATCAGTTAGATTTTCTCAGCTGTTTTAGTGGTTGTATACATCCACAAAATAATCTGATGGTGCTATAAAAGGTGAAGAGTACATAATATATAACATGATAATTGGATCTCACATAATCTCTATGATTAATAAATGTGTTTCTTTTCTCATAAACAAAAGTAGACAACTAAAATAATTAGAATAATCCCTGTTCATATTAAGCAGATATATGTGGATTTTATTTGGACTGTTCCTCATTATCGAGAAATCAATTAAATTAAATTAAAATCTTCTGTATAAATAAATTATATGATCAAAACATTCCAATAGTTTCATACATATGGACAAAATTTGATCTCTATGATATTTCCTGAAAAATGTCGTTTTTTAGAAGAGTTAGCATTTGAACATGAAAATTCATAACTCTTATTAAAGATCTGGACCTATGTATCACAAAGGAATCAGAATCTTATTCTTAGTGGGTTTTTCCACCTAAATAAAAATGTCTTAATACCAGTATTGATGTTAAGGGGCTGATAATAGATGGCCAGTTTACCAAGAGGTCTCTAGGACTAGCTAAACTTGTCATAAGCCCAAAGAATTGCTGTAGAAGTAGCTTTTCCCCAGAGGCTGATAAAGATAAAAAAAATTAGGTTTAATTACTGCGTAAATAGGATACCATCACATATTTCTCAGCATATGTTCTCACAGAAGATAAAGGTTACTTTTGTGTTAATTTCTGAACTTGTTTTATACATAAATTATCATTGGATGGAATTAATTTGTCATTTTCTTTCAGGAGAAAAGATCTTCAAAGTACGACACGCAGCAGGTAGAGTTTATATAGGTTGAAATGCAGAATTCCTCCAACAGTCTTCCTAGGAAACTTCCTTAATCTGTGTCCAGTTCAGAATGCAGAAACATGGGGAGGATCCTGTTGAAGGTGGATGAAGGGTAGGCAGGTATAGATGTATTGTGCATAGGGTGGAGGTTTCTTTTTCTGCCATGGATAAAATGTATTGAGTGGATAATACTTTTGTCACATTCATCAGAGGTGCCTGTTGCCACCATGAGCTGGCAGCCTCCCAGGTGTAATTGTTTAGACACAGGAAAGACTGAGTTATGCAGATGTTGAGCAATTGTTGATAAAGACTGAGGGAATTTTAGAGGGAAAAATCCCAGTAGCCTAGCATGGTATCTCCATAACACAAGACTAATTTTAACCTAGTAAGTTAAACATTGCCAGAGATGACAAACAGTACAGAAACACAAAATGAGGTCAGAAGATTAAAATAACAATGCCAAATACAAGTGCATGAAAGCCAGGACTTCAGTGAATGGCTTGCTTCTGATCTATTTTTTTCATAGTACAAGCTTCAGAGCAGCTACAAGTATCTTTGAGTTCAGTTTATCCTTTGGGCTACTATATCCTTTTTACTTTTATGATCAGCTGAAATACAAGCAGCAATACCATTTTCCTCTCACAGTGGGACACTCACTGTTGTGGGCACAAAGTGCTATTCTCGTATTCACCCCAGAGCTAGAGACTGAGCAGGCAGGCTCCTCATCTCTGAGACATCTGTGGTACCTTGTGTCTGCTGAGGAAAGGCATCACGTAGAAAGCCATCATGTAGAAAGGCAGTGCAAATAGTGAGCCAGCCTACTCACTTGCATTGCTTCAGGTCAGGAGTCATGTGTTGCTCTGGCTTATTCAGGTGGAAAAGGCTAATAAAGAAGGGCCCTGTACAACCCAGAAACACAGGAGGAAAAACAGAGGGATGGAAGGGAAGGAATGACCAGCTCAGCATTGACAGAGTTTATACAGACCAATGCTTAAGGATATGCTTTACAATGCTTTACACATCTTCAGTCTGTCCTCGACAGAAGGGAAAGGGGAATCTCTGTAACATATCCTAGAGGGTCTGACAGACGTTAGTTTACTTGGCATTCCTCCTTCATACAGGAAAGGGAGAAGACCTAGAAACTATTAGTGTTGGGTATTCATATACTAATATATGAAGAACTGTTAATACTCAAACTCACCTTCACTGCTCAAAAGGGCTTTTAAAACCTAGCAATATAGTCTCTACAGCATGTTTCCATAGGATACTATTCCTTCAACCCAACACTTGCAATTTGCCTCCCTCAAACAATCCATTTGTGCAAATCCACTTCAAAATTAGTTGGCTGTTTTACAACAGCAGATTAAATGTCTTATTGCTACCAATGTTAACCAAAATAATTAGTGTGGTCCAAAGGAGAACCCATCCTATCACTTGTACCAAGGTTGAAGAATAGACTTCTGCATTTAACCAACAAACAGCAACTCCACCTAGTCTGCTTTTTCCTTGACCTGTTTTAGTGGAATTTATTTTAACTGTATTTCATTACAGAATATCATAAAAAAGTAATAAAAAGATACATATTTGTTTCCCTTGAAGTGATGTGAAAATACATCTTATTGTATTTATAATCTTTTTAGGCTATAACTTTATGATCAAACAGCTGTCGAAACAGTAAATTCTATCTTCATAATCTCATCTAGTGATCTCTTTTAAAAATTGATACTATCTTTTATAATATTAATAATTTAATCTACAAATAGCTACACAATAGATGTACCATTAAAACTAAAGAACAGTGCTGGCACAAGGACAAATGAATATAAACTGATTATGAATAAATTTAGTCTGGAAATCAGAAGAAGGCTTTTAACCATCTGGGGACTGGTTCAAAAATAGCCTTCCAAGAAAAAAAAGGAAAGAAAAAAAATGAAACAAACCTGTAGTGAAGGCAAGGAAGCATTTAATTTCTGGAAGAATTTGATTCCTGCTGTCTCAGCAAATGTTTCATTTGAAGGCATATGCTCTTTGGTGTTCTTGCTCAGTTTGGAAGGGTTTTTGAATTAACTAATGTTTTAAAAATTTTTCTCCACATTTATTCTGCCCTTGACACTGCAATTGCGAACAGCGTCATTTAATGTCTATTTTAATACTTTCAGAAGACACTTGAGTTTCGAACATTTTACCATGAAAAAAATGGAGGCCTCTTCCAAAAAGCCCACAACCTCTTCTAGGGATTGCCACATGAGGGAAATTATATGTTCATGCTTGAGGTAGATTTGTTCTTAGAGTTCTGCTCTTCACTACATGTTCTAGATCATTACCAGCATTTTATATGTCTTTTCATACCAGTGGAAGCTCCTTTATTTATAAGAGGAGATTTTTTTTCCTAGAGTAAAAGATTTTATTCATGTCTTTGACTTTTCTCAATTTCTCCTGTGTGGACTACTTTAGCCAAAGACACAAATACTGACACAGAATGTTGTAGTTATTTCCATATAGTTTTACTAGCTACTATTTCAAATGTGCAAATTCTTTCTGCATGTAAGCAATTCTTCACTTCAGCACATTGTTTCCCCATGTCAGCCTGTACCCACAAAGCATTTGAATTTCTTACATCTTCCTTTTTGCCCGAATAACAGAAAAAGCCTGTACTCATGCTACTTGTCAGATCATTGACATTTCTCCTCACTTCACTAGTTTTTTTTTTAATTTTAGCTTCTCTTTTCTGTATTTTTCCACGTTTAGTTGTGTTCTATGTCTCCTTCAAGGACCACAGCATGTTTTCCTGGTTGTTATTCAGCATAAGTGTCAGGGCTCTGAATGCATTTCCTATTTACCTTCTATTCCTGCACCAAAAGTTATTAAATTTTTAATGAGAAAGACTTTGAACAAGACTTTTTATCATTATGAAAAATGACTGTCTTGCTTTCTCTTCTTACTCAATCTGAACTTTTTGGAATATATATTTCTAGAAAATTTACTAAGCTTTTCTAACTTGAGGTCTGCCTGCCTGTGCCCCCCCACAGACTCAGAAAAATCAAACAACTCACACTTTCACAAGTCAACTGATTGTGAGAGGCTGTAACTCCATCTTTCAGGAGAGACTTCAGACCTCCTGAAGATTTACTAACACTCTTGATGGCCAAGTGCTTTGTTAAAGCTCCTTTGAAGCCACTCAGCTCAGTCTTCTCTGGAAAGACTTGAAAATATTGTAAGCACTTGGAGTTTGTATTTTCCCTTCATGTCCCTCTTTACTCAAGGCATACCACAACCTCCTCCTGTACAGGCTCATATGTGTGCATGTACAAGTTCTCAGGAGAACTATACAAGCACATATCTATAACTGAAGCTTCGTCACCTTGTGCATTTTGATCAAGGAATAATTTCAGGAATAATGAGTTACTGTGAACAAGAGTTTCATACAAGAATTGCAGATTCCTGGTGACGATTTTGAAATACCAGCAAAACTTGTTTTTTCTCCCTGTTCTGCTGCAGACTTTACTGTGACCCATTCAAATCAGCAGTCCAGTTCTCCCAATGTATGGTCCTTCACAAAGGTATGAGAACAGTGTGCTCCCCACCAATTCTTTAACGCTCAGGTGTTGTGCAGACAGGGAAGCACAAACTTAATACAGCATCTTTCTCTGAATCCAAAGGTTCTTCTGATTAGATCGTGTAGTGACAGACAAAGTGGGATGGTTTTGAGCTGGAAGAGAGTAGGTTTAGAATAGGTATAAGGAAGAAGTTCTTTACCAGGAGGGTGATGAGGCAGTGGAACAGGTTGCCCAGAGAAGCTGTGGATGCCTCATCCCTGGAAATGTTTAAGGACGGGTTGGATGGATCTCAGAGCAAACTGGTCTAGTGAAACACATCCCTGTCCGTGGCAGGGAATTGAAAGAAGACAATCTTTAAAGTCCCTTCTGACCCAGGTCATTCTATGATTCTTTGCTTTTCATTGATAGTACCCATCTTCAATTGTTGTTAGACAATCAGGGGAAGGTTCTGAATGCATTTCAGATTATTTGAATGTTTCTTTTTTCCTATTTAAATTATACCCTGGCTAACGTTGTGGGTAAAGCAGCATAATTTTTCTCTTTTTTTGTTCCATCTGAAAATTGCACTCTTCATAGAGATGAAAAGCACATTGGAAGTTGTTCCTATCTTAGTCATTATTCTGAATGCATACTTCCTATAGTCCAGGGAATCCAAGGCTATGTATTAGATTCTATCTACTGGCTATTCGGCTATTTTTAGAGAGTTTTGTCCTTCCCTCAAGTAAGAAAAACTTTTATTTGTAAATAGAAATACTTGCAGGTCTTTAGTACATAAAGAAGCTGAGGAGAACATCTTTGGGGATTTCTGGAAAAGTTAAAGTTATTTATTGTAAAGAAAGAATGCTCTTCACACATACTGGAAAATATATTCTAATTCCGGGTCAAAACAATACTGTTGCATTCATTAGCAGTGCAACGTCAATATTCAAAGGCTTTCTAGACTCTAGGGTAGCATACCTAGTTCAGAATTATCAGAGCACCACCAGATGTAATGCATAGTAATCTTATTACACATTGACAGCTTACACCCTAATGGCTCTGATGGAGCTGTTATGATATATTGTGTCATATCCTAATAGGGATACAGCACTAAAAACAGCTGTATCTTGACAAGCTCCACACAAACTAGATCTGAAGGATCTATGGCTCTGTATGCTGACAGAGCATATAAGCTAAAAAAGTTTATATAAAATGAAAAATTAAGTGCTTAGGAGAGGTCTGCTTTAGTAACAATAATACTTTGTTCTTATCTAGACACTTCTGTGTGAAGATATTGAATGACTTTGATTAATTGAGCCTTACCAACACTTCCGCAAGCAAGGAAATGTTTTAATATCTCACGCTGAGGCAGAGATATGTTCTGTGACTTGTCAAGGTCACCCTGCACGTCTGTGACTGGGAACTCAATGTTCCTTGCTTCAGCCCTAAGCCTTAGGCAGAGAGTTCATCTTCCTCTATTGTTTAGAAATATTAACAAACTCGAATGCCACCCAGTTATCGTGTCTTTCAAAGACCATTTAGTAATGTAAATTCATATTAATTCTAGAGCTAATCCTTCAGCACTAGTAGATAATAAAACTGATGGCTTTATCCTGCCTTTTCATAATTCCATTCATTAAACTGGTGATATTTTTTGTATATAATTTTTGGAATTTGATTTTGTGTCAGGCTGAAAGCAAAAGAAAGATTTTGTATTCTCTTGCAGGTTGGTTCAGAGGTGTCACAAGCTGTGCTTCTACATAATTTAATGCAGCAAGTGTGACTGAAGAAAGAACTGCAGGACCATAAAATATAAAAATATAGAGACAGTTCAGGTACAGTGTAAAATGAGATTCTTGTACTGGTATTATCCTTTGCTTTCCCATGGGTAGGAGGAGTTGAAGTTTTGAGCCTTTAAGCTAAAAAAAAAAAAAAAAAAAAAGTAGCATAATATTTTAGTTCAAATTAATATTTGAATATTAAACCTAGGGGGATGCTTCTGGTCAGAGGCATTTAAGCCAACCAGGAAAGTGAGCAGGAGATGCACCATACTTGTTCTCCATTGCTGCTGCTGTACAAGAACAGAGCACAAAAAGGCAAAATATTTTAAGTATATTTGGTAGAGAATGCAACCAAGAGATTTGTGCAATAGAGTTAATTTCCTTCTCACCATGCTACCTCTCATGTTATCTTTCAGCAAACAATTTGGACTGACTCAAATAATCGATGTGCCAGCATTATTCAGAAGTGTGCACGGGCATGAATTGTGCTCCTGATTTTCCCACTCAAAGCCCAAGCTGCCAAATATGGCCTTCCACCAAAAAAGATCAACCAAAGGAAAAAGATTTAATGTGGCTTCCTCCAAGGCCCTGGGTAAGCAGTTTTAGTTTGTCCTTAATCACACACATTTACAACAGAAAGGAGAGTAAAAGACAGATACCAAGAGATGGGAAATAATATATTAAAAAGCACCTGCACCCATTTAGAGCAAAGAACCAATAGCCTGTCACTTTCATGTCATTACACTAAAACACAATTGATATTGTAACTTGTATGAGGCTAACAAAGTCATGAAATATCAAAGTGCAGCAAGCAGTTTAAGACATGTGCTTGAGAAGGTATAAATACAACAATTTCCAGATCACATCCACAAGAGCTGCTTAACGGTCAGTACAGTAGGAGGAAAAAAGCCACGGCCTAGGGGGATGAGAGACTTAATGTCAGTTAATAACATTTCATGCAGCATATACATGTACACTTTCCCAAGAGAATTGCAAGAGGATAAAAGGATGAAGAAATAATAGATATCCCAGTGGCTCTTTTATACTGACTTCTCAATTTAATCTAGTCAGCTTATTATAGAAGAGGAAATAATTCAGAATATATCTTTTATTCAACAAATTTCTTCTCTAATCCAAAGGACAATTTTCTCTAATTTGTTTAGTATTGCAAATGATTTATGAAATGTTTTTTGCACACAATGATGGGTCTGAAATTACTTCTGAGATTTGCTGTATAAGTATGCAAACCATATTGATTGGAGAGAGAGAGTGAGAGAGATTCTGTACTTCAGTGAGTGTCAATTGAAAAATCAGGTACCCTATTAAAATTTAGCAATCCATTCAGTCAGTCTGTAGTTTCATATTACTATCTACTGATTATTCAAGGGAGTGAGACAACAGAGTAAATTTACCTGCATATTGCTACTAATATAATGAGTGTTTTGTGTCTATAAGCCCAGTTATTGCTGGGCGGTTTATGTGAGCATTATTTTCCATCAAATCTAAAGCAATTGATAAAACTATCAATTTATCTTATAGGAATGTTTTTCCTAGGACAATGAAGAACTGTATTTTAACATGTTCCTAATTTTATTTCTGATCCAAACAGCACAGAAGCCCTTGTTTATCTTAAAGAATGTAAATAAAACCCATTGAGCTCATTGCATTATATGTGTCTTAAATAAAAATAATTTTCTCAGGAAAACTAAAATCCTATTTAGCCAGATTTTCACATAAAATAGCACTGTAAATCAGAATATTTGACTCTTTTATAGAATCACTTTCACAGGTTACCCAGCTAAGTGTAATCATAGACAGTGAATAATTTTAAAATCTTCATTATCAAAAACATTAATTAAAGGTATTACTTAAATAATGCAACAGTCTTTATTTAAACATCCTGATCCTAAACAACCCAAATTACCTGTAAGACCATTTCTGAATGGAAAAGCTTTACCTGGATTTCTCCAAACAAGACCTACTGGAAACTGTTTTTGCTTTATAATTCTTGAATGGTTCAGAATAACAGAGTTGCACTTTAGCATTTCTTGCAACGTTTAGTTGAAAGATCTATAGTATACAACTTAATGATTTAAATGTTTTCCCTTGGCAACACAGGCTTCCTGTGCCCTGATTTCTAAAACCTTCATATAGTGGATGATCCTTGGACTGTCCAAAATAGAGGAGAGATTACTATGCCTCGCAGGTGGAAGAAACGTCAACATATTCCTTTTATTTGCCATCTGTTCATTATTTTCTCGTATAGTCTGAAGTGGTTTGAAAGCAAAATGAGTGAGAGGCTCCAAGTCAGAAATACAATTTAATGAGAAGAAAAAGGAACAAAAAATAAAATAAAATAAATGCAATAATACAAAAGACCACTGACAGAGTCAGAATACAACCTGAGCAGGGTGATGGAAGCAGTCCAGGTGAGGTGGTCTTCTTGAAGCAGTGATCTTGTAGAAAAGGTCTGGTAGCTCTGGTTCTCTGGGAATCCAGTGGGTAAGGGCTGCCTGTACTGTCCCAAATCCCAGCTTATATCCAGGTGGGAATGCTTGGCTCCTCCCCCTGGGCAGAGCATCTTACAATGGGATGATGAGTCATACAGGAGGTCCTTGATGGCCCATTAAAGAGAGATAGCTCCCAGAGGGAGTTATCTATGAGTCATACTGCAAGGCATTGATGGGCCATTAACAGAGGACACCCCAGAGGGAGGGGGGCCTCGGAAAACACTGCTCCAACAATTGGATTCATCAGTTCACGAAGATGGTGATAGAATATTTTATGCACATCCTATACTACAACCCAAGACACAGTCTCTCAAAAATAAGAATTTTAAAGTTTGCTGTGCTCTGGTATTTGTTCTCTAACTCAATCATATACGTGTTCCTTACCCTGGAAAGAAATGCTAACATATTTTGAATTATGTAACCTAAGGCTCACTGTCAGGTGCTCTTACAGCGGCCTGTGGCAATGTAAATCACCAGTTAGGTAAATGACATAAAATGTGACACTGGACTTCATTTATTCCACTTCTATTTGCCTATGATATTTATTCTTGTACAGCCAGAAACCTATTAACTTGTTACCTTCTCCTTAATTTGCCATACATGACTGTGACATTATTGTGTATTTGTTACTTGTTTTACTGGCTGGGAAAACAAAACGACATAAGAAACTTCTTTCTCCTTTCTGCCAAGAGATCACTGGTTTTGCCCTTTTTGGATACTCAATTTTGAGCATTGGCTAACCTTTTCAGGATTTGCAATTTACTTGTTGATTTACCAGATTAAGCAGAACATATAGACTATCTGGATCTCTGCATACAAATCATTATCTAATAGCAATACTTTCACAGTGGTTGAGACAGCCTGGGTACTGCAGAGGTATATGCAGTCCTCATCTGTGAGACCATAAAAAAGTCAGTCTTGTTTAAAAAATAGATTTGGCATTCACTGAAAGAAACCACATACAAAATCCATTGACTGAATAAAGGAAAGGATAAGTAAGAAATGGCCCTGAGGTGCAGGTTAATCTTCATATAGCCCAGTATGCTGTCTCCAGTAACAACAGAGACACAAGAAGCTTGATCACTTTTTGCAGTCTATTCCCCACATGGCTTTTCTCAGTGTAGGGAATGGTTTATTTAATATTGTCAGTGGGTACACTCCTGCCCAGTATTTTAAAAAAACCTAAAGAACGTTTTTGTGAGTGAGTTATTTATGACTAACCCCTTTCCAAACCTGCCAGTAATGGTTTCCTCCAACCTCTCTAGTGAGTCTCAGTTCAAGAAATTCACTATGTTAAGGACTACATTCACCAGCTATAAACAAAACCTTACTGGTTTCAAGTTCCCATAGATCTAGGATTGTGTATTCAGTTTATATATTGCCTGTGTGATTTCAGGAACCTCAGTTATGACCTTCCTCAGCCTTCTCTTCTTCAGATGAAGTGTCCCAACCTTTAAATGTCTCTGCACAAAACAGTTGTTTCACCACCTTGAACATTTCACTCAGTTTTCTCCATACTTCTTTGAATTCAACTACACCCTTCATCATACGTGAAGAAAAAACTGCACATGATACTCAGGATATGGGCACATCAGTTTTCAGACGCCCTGCTGTCCTCTTAATTCAGGCACTCTCTGCTCCCAAGGATAATCTCATTAACTTCTAAACCTGCTAATGTTTTTTTGTTTGAGATGTCAGAGAAATGCCAAGGGCCTTTTTCTGAGTTTTTAATTCAGCATCATTTTAGCATGGTTCATGTTATTGTTTTAGATGCACACCTTCAGACTGAACTTGACCTGCTGAGTTTTGGTCTGCTCAGTTTTATTTTGGATATTCTTGCCATTGAAGCCATTGGTATTGAAGGCAAATTGCATTGATTGTCAAGAGAGAATTTATCCACAAGCTTGCAGATTTCACTATTTATTGCCCTCACCAGAGCAGAGATGCTGATGAAAATTGGTCCCAGTATCAGTTCCATTCTGAAATGTTGCTATGATTAAGGCCTATCGTGGACTCCTCTTCTTTATAAACCTTTCCTCCAGTCCCATGGCAATACAATTTTGTAATGAGCCTTTAGTCTGGAACCTCATCAAAGACATTTTTAAAAACAATATGTGTTTTGTCTATTTGATCCCATTTATCCTTATTATTACTGAAAACATCCCTGAAATCCAGAAGCCATGTAACTTCTTCTAAACAGGTTGTTTTCATTCATACGCAAATACACAGTGTTAACAGAAATGGAAATTAGGCTCACTGATTTGTCATCCCCAAGATCCTCTCTAAAGCCCTTTGGACAGATGGCAGATTCAACAGCTGTCCTAGTCCTTTAGTTCAGTGTCCATTTGTAATGACATTTTACATCCCTTAGCCAGAAGTTTGGGAATTTCATATTTAGAGCTCTTAGTTTTATGCCATCTGGTCCCAGTGACCTTCCTAACCTGCCTGACTGGTCTAATATTTCCTGTTCATTTACTTCAAATTGATCTGTATCTTATAGACAATCTGCTACAGAAATGCATCAGGTGTGAGAGTCAAAGCACTAAATGCCTATGCAAAGATTTCACTGAGTTTCTCTGCTATGTCTCTGTCAACCTTGCATGCCCCTTCTAGGTCCTTGTCATCAGGGCAGTAAAGACTAAGTCCTTGATAATCCTCACCTTATGAATTATCCATCTTTGTCAAGGAAAAAGATTGTTTGTCTCGACTGTTGAGTGGAGTAAATTTTAAAGTTTGCGAACATAACTCTAATATATCACATGATGTGATCTGACTCCTAAATAGAAGTTCTGAAGAGTAATGTTCTAAGGAACATTAGAACATAGAACCTAGAAGATAATTTGCTGTTAGGTACTATTTTCACAATCTGTATAATTTGCAAATCTTTAAAGACTTTGATATCCTTCAGGAAAGCATAGGACTGAGATTGTATGCTGCAAACACACAGAGTTCACTTCCACGAAAGGTTTATCCAGGAGAATCAAAGGGCAAAGGTGTAAGAGAAACATCTGATACCACTTCAACCAACTAGAGCAGCTTCATCCCCTTCTTAATGGCTTTGGAAAAATTAAGTGCTCGCTTTTGGGAAGTAAGCCTTCCAAAAAGATCAACAATAGTATCATCAAAGTTTGTGTGCTGCTACGTGTATGCTGCTCCTACAAAGCAAAAATTTTTCAGTTTCTATACTTCATTCAGACTAGATTTTAGGGAAACAATGGGATACACAGGAGTGTAAATCAAAAGCCTTCACAAACCAAAGGAGAAAGAGATATTATCGATTGCCTTTGGTAATTAATGTGACAAGAGGAAATCTATGTAATTTCTCTAGCACTACTTAAGCTATTAAAAGAAGATTTAGTTTTCATACAATGCTTTTCAGTTTTAAAACATTTACAAACACAAAGCTGTAAAAATTCTGAATGATATCCAAGCCTGCCCAGAGAATAGTGCAAGGTTTATATGGCTCGTATTGTGTACTTCAGACTATATTTTGGACACATTAAAGTGTTTGAGGGGTGATGAGAGAGTCAGAAATTCTTCACCTCAAATGGATGTTTGAATTAGAACTTGGGAGCCCCAACTCCCACAGCTGTGCTCTGCTCATAACAGCCTTTTATAAGTTTGGCTTAAAAGCCTGCAGGTCTAAGTTATTTTGTTCATGGAAGAACATATTTCTCTCTGAAAATAACCACGTTTTTCAAACCAAAATGAAGTTGTTGTTATAATTGGTTTATTTATTGTGAAGGCACATTGGACTTATTAAACTAACATGCAATTTTAAAACAGAATTTTCAGTTAAATGTTTAAACTTGAGACATATACTCAGGAAAAAAATGTTCACAAAGTCATGACACAGTGAGAGTGAGATCAACCCTCAGAAATATGTCATTAATACAGATGACTACTTTCAAACAGCAGTTTGGAATATTTTCTTCTGCAAAATATTTTTGCATAATCTCAAGTACACCAGAATGTACTAGAAAATGCTTACACACAAACAACTGAATGTTTCCGACTTCGTTTATGGCATTAGTTCTAGTAGCCTCAACATTTCCACCTGATGTAAGCCATTTAAACAGACTCAGTTGATGTTTGAAGACCAAATACTCCTCTTCTTCTCAAAGGGCATAAAATTTCCACTATTCTTAATATTTCTTAAGAAGTTCCTTCTTAAAAGATAGAGAGATTTTTTTTTATTAGCACATTGATTTTACTTAATGGTAGCACATGAAACAAAACTTTGGCCATCATCACTCCTTAACCGAAAAGACAGAAATCACACTACCTTTACAGCAGTCCATTAATTCACATCTGCACAAACAACTGACTGGAGTGGAATACTGAGGTAATATTTTGTATAGCTCTATTAAACTCCCTTCTCAAAGTTTGGGTTAACTCTTTGCTGGAGCAGAGAGCACTCTTGTCCTTTCTGAAACATTAAGCGTAATTAAGCTGCATGCAGTAACTTAAAACCTGAAAAAAAAGACTACTGACTACATTTCACACACCAAAGCACAATTTCTATATTCAGAATGTCATAAAACAGTCCAAATATTGCCTGAAAAATGACAGACAGTCTGAAGAGTAATATAAACACTACATCTATTGATAATACTTCCTCAGCTTAACAGTATATCTTACACATATATTCTCATGTGAGGTTTTTACACAACACCTTCATGTTTTATCTTTAACAAACATATCAATACATTTACCTTTGAATTCTATTCAAAGACAATTTCATGTTCTTTGTAGTACACCTAGACTCTAAAGATTTGATGAAACTGCAATAGTGTCTGTTCTTTCTGAGAGCTAGACATGAAGTCTGCAAACAAAACAATTTGTAATCTTCCCCCCATCAATCTTTGAACACACATGTCCCATGCCAACAGAGTATAGATGAGGGCATGTTGGTGAGAGATGAATACCACTGCCTTCATCCAAGGTGGTACAAACAGAGTTTCAGCATATGAAATAATCATCTCTGGAACTCCCTAAGACTATCACTCTGCATGTCATTAAAAAAATCTAAAAACCCACCATGTATGTTTACCTCACTGGCTTATTCTTTCTGCTCTCCATGTCTGAGGAAAAAACAAAAGAGAAAAAAACCCATCAGCTTGAATTTCATTAGTAAGTCTGTTAAGCTCTTTAATCTCTGGAACTAGTGAAAGTTTCCCCTCTGACCTGCCAACAGAATCCATAAAATATACTGAGAAAAGTTTCCCTGAAAAATAAAGCTGAAATAACATACAAAACTGAGGAATTTGCGCAAAAAAAATTCTTATTAATAAATGAGATTCAGCTCTTGCTCATCTTTCAGACATCCTTGATTTTAACTCCAGCATTTGTACTCCCAACTTGAACTCTTAAGGTTTGACTCCTCAGATTATGAGAACTATAATGTGAGTAATGTCAATATACTGCACATGAAGCATAGCAATGAAAACTGTACTTATACATGGAGTGAATTATATCCTATATCATGCAAACCAAAACTGGTGGATCAAAGATGAATCCCACTTGAATGGAAAGACACTAGTACAGGGTGTTCACATCACCAAAAAGAAATTAGTTTTGTTTAAATTGCCTTTGTGAATGAGAAGGAAAAAAATGACATTTGGGGAATGGGAAATAGAGTAGAGTAAAATCAGTTAATCCTGGATTTAGAACAGTTACAGTAATTTAAGCAGAATTCAAAGGAATGCCCATAAAAACAGCAAACACAGCAGGAAAGCAGAACAGAAAGAAATGGAAATGGTTTTCTACTTGAGAATATTGAGGAAAAAAGGAACGGACTTCACAGTGTACAAAGACAGTGTCCATGCTTCAGAAGAGAAACCAGAGGGACAAAGAAGACTGTGGGGACATACATTGGCCATTTTTTTGCAAACAAAACATTCACGCAACCCAGAACGTTGTCAACAGCAATGACCATAAACAAGATACAAAGTGAAATGCAACAACACGATAAAGTATACTTTCCCAGCTATTTTCAGCTATGGGGATTTCTTAATTCTGATGTGGTTTGTCTGTTTAATGGCACTCAATACATCTCCCTTTCAACTACTCGTCCAGTTTCTCCTGACACACGTAAAATTTCTGTATCTCAAACATAACTTGGAAACGGAAATTCCATAGTGCTGCTTGTGAGCCTGTCCTCTAATATTTTCATCTTTTGGTCTTTTTTACTTCAATTGGAAGAAATGGAGATACTTGATACACAAATGTTCAGACCTTAACATTTGTGTCTCTTCTACTCTGCTTTTTTCACCAACCTTAAACAAAAGAATGCTGCTGTAGAATCTGCACAAGATTACTACAGAACTGAAAAGTGAGCACAGCATTAGTATTTCTCTTATAAATGGGGAAAGCACAATGCCATATTTGAATCCAAATTATTTGTAAGTAGAATATGTCCTGTTCAACTCTGACTATGTGGATATCAACCAAAGTCCTACTACATTTGCAGTAGCAGCTGACAAAAAGGCAACCTAGAAAGTGGTCAGTACTTTTCTTTATCACAACCACCAGTTAGAGGTCAACAAACAGAAATGTGGCAAGGGATGTCAGGTAGTAGTATGCAACATTTGCAGTGACAGTGTGAAATTAATTTACAAATTAATAACTTTATAGAGTTAAAAAGTAGGAAGAAATTATGTGGGCCTAAAAGATAATGGTGTTTGCTCAGAATACACAGGATAGGCAGAGAATGGCAAGATGATATTTACCATTCTCAGCATTGCTATTATTATTATACAATCCCACCCATAATTCAGTCTGAAAGTGTCCTTGTTAAAGCAGCTGTGGCCTGAAGGATAAACAGCAGCACAAGTAGTCACCATTAGGGAAAGAAGGAACTCAACAAACAAAGCCTCATGATTTGCTATCAAGGTTGTCTTGTTTTCAGATGACCTCCCTTCTTCTGAATTCCCCTTAGTAAAGGTTATTTGCAAATGCCTATCAAACACTACTTCTTAACATTCTCTCTGTGCCTTGTCATTGTAACACAGAACAAATGAATAAACCTTCAAGCTGATAGTTTTACTTCATCTTTTTCCAGATTTCATAGGGATATCAGAAAAACTTGACACTGTTTTGAACTCTTCACCTCAGAATCGAACATGTGTTGTACTTCATATGCCCCTTTGGGATTCGTGTCCTTTAGTTAATCTTCAGCATGCAAGAAAGCTAAATGAAAAGAGACTTTTCAGCTAAGAAACGTATCTGAAGACAAAATTTTATGGTTTCTACACTTCTGTGTATATGTATATCAATTTTTGTAGCTCATTCAGTTATAGTCATTACACTATTGGTCAGATCACTAATTAAGCATGCAGTTCATGTGTGCCCTATTGGATGATACATTACAAAATACCTAGTCCAATAAAAAAATATTTGTGAACAAATTGAAATCCAACCATAAAAGAAATACAAATCACACTTGTACAAAACATGACATAAATGGCATACAACAACAACAAAAAAATTAAAAGGTAAGTAAACCTGAAAGACACTGTGTGATAAAGTAACTGCTAGATAGAGATGTCAAGAAAAACCTTAACAGAACAGGGGGGAAAAGCATGGGATCATTCTGGATAGGAAACTCCAGGTGGAATCCAACACAGAGTACCTCTAGATATGGAAATAAACAATGGAAATTTCAAAACACCAGCAAATATTTTTATGATGTGTGTTCTGCCTTCTCTACATTTACCTTATTATCATATTCCCCTTCTAGCTAAAATAAAGGAAATTGGAAGGGAATAAATAGTTCTACATCTTAGGTGTTCTATAAGGAATATTAAATTCACTACACATCCTTCAAAAAGGCTTGCACTTCAATGCTTATAATTACTCACATTTTCATTGTAAGGTAAGATTTCTGCGGGACAAAACTTTCTCCCTGTTATGAATTGAATGCTTTGCTTGCACTACACCTTTTGCACATTCGATCAACAAATGTAAGACTTCATTAAATCTCAAAGAGCTTAAGCTAATACAGAAGGAGTTTATTTTTCTAGGTATGGTTTGCATTATAACTACCTGCAGTTCATTTTAGACCTGAAGTTTTATTTGCCAGGAAAAGAAAGGAATGTGCTTATCTTTAATATATGATCATTAAATAAACATCTTTCATGCAAGAGATTTGTTATATTAAAGAGTATTAAAATTATATCAGCCAGCTCTTTTTTTTTTTTTTTTTTTAAAGACTACATACAAGCGAGGAAATACAGTAATATTGATGTAGAGAGGTATAAATAATAAGAATAGATTCTCTGTCACTCTCGAAAGAAAAACTATTATTTTACCTGCTATCCTGACAGTCCTCCCTGGGATATAACATTACTCCAAGTCATAGCTGACTCTGGGTAAGATATTTTGAGTTTCTACCATGAGTATGCAACCCCATCTAATTTTCCATGAGATCCGAGTATCAACCTCTCGTTTCAATCCTAGATCAATCAGGGAGCCCCAAATGTCCCATTTTTCCAGTGATTCTCACATTGTTAATGAAGAGAGAAAATGTAACTAAGCTTCTCTAGCTGCCAGCAACAACCAGTTGCATGAACTAAATTTGTCAGCTAACAAATCTATGGTTCACTAAGGACTATTAAAATTCTCCTTGGGCCCAACAGTGCTTAAATTTTGCAAAAATGCAAAGTATTTCTCTTGTACCTTCAGAATAAATCTTCCAGAAAAGCATGTCATATGGATGCTGGATGATTAGTTCTATTAATTTCAAGCAAATTGGACACACAAATTAACTGTACTCTCCATCTACCCTACACCATGCCCTGAGCTGACCATCCTTGAGTCTAACTCTTCCCATTCAGAAATGGGAAAGCAATAAACTCTTGGAATAAGCTCTTATGTCAGTGAAGGCAGGCAGGGAAGAACTTCTGTATAAAAGTTTTCCTCACAAATAGCAAAAAAGATAAGGCAACCACATAAAGGAGCAACCTCAGAAAGCATTGACACCACCCCACCAGACCTAGCAACACTCTGTTATGCACTGGGTTTTGATCTTCTTAGGAGTTGCTAAGGGTCTTGATCACTGTTAATGGAGCATTTGTCCTACATCAATATTATATACAATTATTATCAGAAAAGTATTGTCCTAGACCTAATGCTAGGAAATATCTGAAGGGTCAGGGTTCATCTGTGTTCAAAAGAATGTATTCTGGGTTTGGGGGGTTTTGTTGTTATTATTGTTTATATGAAAAAAAGTTTAAAAACATGAGTTCATCCGAATTGTGTGAAATCTGCTGTTTACAGTTCTCACAGTTTTGTTAAACAAGAACAAGCAAGCTTTAGTTCATATCCTGTTCCTGTGTAAAATTCATTTTCATGCACAGCTTCTCCCTTTGCACGGGTTTTGTTCCATGGAAGCCCTTATTCCTGCTTTCAGTCAAGCAACTCTAGATTACTCAGGCAGAGAAACAGGTTTTCCAACAGTTCGATAAATCTCTGATGCTCCTCTGAAACTGCTGCCAACAGGTGGTAAACTGCTACCACTCACTGCAAACAATTTTGCAGCATGGGCATCAGGATGCTACACTAACGTTTACTGCAAAACAAATGGACTTGCAAAAATTCCTGGGACCACACAGTAGGTTTATTCCAGCCATGAAGCAGCCATCAGATGGCAACAATTTTGTCACCACTAGTACAGAACATAATGGAATATGTGTCCTGGAGCTGAAAAGCTCCATAACACATTAACTATCCCCTGAGTCATGCCTGTCACCACTAGCTTTAAGTTTTAATTTCCTTGCTTTCACTGGTTGTCAGGGCTATTTGACTATATCTCTTTCGTGTTTAATCAGCAGTACCAATGCTTTTGATGAGATTACGTTGCTAACCTGGTGCTCCAGGAAGCCACAAACATAGATCTGTTTATACAGGAACAAATTAAGTACAGCTCTTTACTTTGAGACAGGAAAAATAACTAGTCTTATGAAACATAACATCTTTAGCAGAAATGCTTTGGAGAGCTAGATTATCAAATGTAACAGTTCAGTGGTTCAATTCATACCTGACAGGCTTCAAAGAATATATATGCAAATTGATCTCCCAGCTGCAAGGGTAATTAACATGGGCTGCTGCAGGGGGCTCTTCTTCCACCCATTCTGTTTCATTATTATTTTAGTGACTTTACATTTTTCTCAACCCACTGTCTTTTGGTATGGAAATAAATTTAACTTCCTCCTTTATGTAAACTTCATTACACCACAATCAGCAGGGAGTCTAGCCTGCTGGAAGTGAGAGCATTTGAAAACCAATATAGTCTGACATAAAGCTTAGCTCTGTACAAATACTTTTGTTGTTGATATTCTTATGTGTATTTTTGTGGTTTTTCTCAGTACAATTCTTGTACTGGTAAAAGGGACTACAGTAAGCCCAATTCATCTCTTGCACTTAAACCAGTTTAGCAACACGGAGACAGAGCTAGCAAAAAGGATGAGAAAAGACAAAGAATCTTGGAATATGCTGTTTAATCCATCTTTTCCTAGGGCATTAAAATTGTATTTGTACTCAAGCCAGAACACTTCTTCCCCTTCCCAAAGCCGGAAGGATACTGCCCTAAGGGTAGAGCATTTCATGCAGTATTGGACCTGCTGGCCATGTTCTGGAAGTATTTGGTTCTGTTTCCGCAGAGATGTGCCCTCTGAATTACACACTGTTAAACGTTCTCCATATGATTATGAAGAAACACCAAAACTATTTTCCCATTATTCAGTAAGAGTGGAACTTATAGGGGAACAATCACAATATACATGTCTGGGAAAACTATAGACATAAAAACATTACTGATTTTGGATACCTTCCATAACTAGAAACTTCTGTATGAAGCCATTTCTGCAAATTATGAAGGAAAATCACGTGTTAAATCATTTTAAGCAAATGTTTATGAGTAGATATAAAGTAACAAGTATATCTATAATTCATAACTGGCCAAATTCTCCTTTACAGAGGGCCACTCAAGTCAATTAATTTACTACAAAGACAAATGTAATCCAGCCCACAGCATGTTTCCATGGCTCCATCTTCATATCAAAGTTTTATCAAAAAGCTTTTTTTCCACAAAAGCCTTTACAAGCTTGAAAGAACAGTGTGTATGTGAATGCGTGCATGTGCATAAACATACATCTATGTTAAATAAGGTTGGGGAAATCCTGTCAATGGTTATACTATTATGTTAAGCATTCAGGCAGTTTCCTCATCAAATCAGCGTCAGCTACACAGAAAAACTTCAGTCTGTATGCTACTAGATCTAGGCCAGTGCCCTGAAGGGCCAGGTCATGCCCTGTACTTATTCTCATCTGATGCCAGAGTGCTAAACAAGTGGAGGAGCTCTTCTGCTGCCTACACACTCTTGCATACCCAACACTTAACCGAGGTTAATTGTGTGTATGCCAAGAGGGCTCCAGTGGGAGTGGGAACAGAATCACTACTGCATAGCTGGATGAGGCCAGTCCCAAACCAGAGTATCAATCCCACATCTTTCCAGAAAGTAAGTAAATGAACTATAGATGGGAAAATAAAAAAAGGTGAAGGAGAGAGAGAGCATGCGTGCGCTAGCTGTTTGAATCAATTTAATATTTATGAAGATTTATTGTTTTAAGCATTAACAGATGGGATTTTTTAAAAGTGCTTTATAGAATTAGGTATCCATTTTCTCTTGAATTTTATTGCTGGGAGGGCAATTATTATTGGGAGTTTATCTTTTTTAGCTGCCTTGGAACAAGCCAACCTGTATTTTGGTCTGAAAAAGGAGACTTCATAAATTACATGTTGCCAGTATGGTGAATTGCACCTTTATGAGGCAATTTCTGACAGATTAGCTGATGTGCATCACCACAGATTCACATTCAAGTGATTTGGACATGGCCCATAATGAATAAGGCATTCCCAGCAACAGAACACTGATTTTGCATTATTATAAACCAGGGGTTGACAGCAGAATACCGATTTTGCATTATTATAAACTGAGGACTGAAAGTTACTGCTTCCTGGCAAGTGTTCAGCAATCATTTGTTGGCAGTCTCAGTTAAAAGGCCAAGGACTGGGAGAGCAGGGAATCTGAACACATATCTCTCTGTATGAAAGTCTCTCAAGTCAGTGTTAAGAAATACTTCAGTGCCCAGAGAAGGGGCTGAAGGTTGGGCTGAGGGTTAGGCTTCCCATCATCACTCCTGCACCATAGAAGAACAAAATTTGAATTTTCAGAGTGAATAAACCTTCTTATCCCACAAAACTCAAGCTTTAAAATAATTACAGAGAAAATGGCAGACCTGTAAAAAAAGCCTGAAATGCTGACAGGATGAGCAAACAGTCACAAGCAGGGAGCAGGGACTGATTTTTTTTCACCTCTTTGCAGTTCTACTGTAGAGCTGAAAAGGATGAAGTAGCCAACAGAAATTCTGCTTCTGTAATTTTCCACTGTGTCTGCAGAATGGTTCTTTAAATGCCACTTGACCTTGAATGCAAAAATAATCTGTCCTTTATCTGTCGAGTCTTTTCATGGCCTGGCTTAGAGCATCAAATTTACATCCTGCCTTACTGTGGAGCTTCTTGTGATAATGAATTCAAGCAAGTAAGTACCTGCGCTCCAGAAATGCATTCCTCTTCACTGTATGAAATGAGGAATGCAGATGCCTTTTGTCTGTCACTTGCCATTTGACTCTGACCTATGGGCACATCTCCCTGTATTAGATCTGGCACAGAAACCCAACCCTTCCTTCCACTCAAGGCCTATGTGTTTTACAGGAATGCAGTACCTGGGCATTTGAAAATTGAAAACCTCAAGTCTTTCTTATGCAATAACACATATTTCTCCATGATGGGTCTGTGGAAAACAGTACTGCCCTTCTACATCCCCACCAGCAGTAGTTTAAATGAAAATGCCCCAGAGTAGTTGAGACCACTGTAATTCTTTTGCTCAATTTCAAAAGGTCTGTCAAGCATCATGTACAGTGCACTGACTCTCCCTGTTGAACACTGAGTTGTGCAAAAATTATGATGGCAATCATCCTATGTACTCTCAGTAGCATGTAGTCTACAGGCTACACTGCTGGACAGCAGAAGCTACTGGGGTTTTTCTGTGCAAAAGCTGCTATTCTGGGATTCTTTTTGTCAAGTTGTGAAGGAAGGAGAAACAAACGTCTTCAACGTTCAACAAGGGGCCACCAAACTGCAGACCTGAAGAAGAACCTCTGATTAGACACTCTCCAGCTGATGCCGGATCAGTGGTCAATAGAGCAGCGAGCTGCACTATGCCCAGCATGTATATTTCTCTCCCAGAATGGAGAGAAATATATTGGAGAAATTGCAGCTTACCAAGGGAGAAAAACTGATGAATTTCACTCTCTTACTTTGATTCATAGCCTCAGGACCTGGTAAAGATATCAAGACATTTGAGACACATTCCTCCCTATTGTGCCTCCGAATGTACTTCTGAAAGGAATCACTCCTTGGTAAGGAAAATGCTGTCAGGGTAATCCCAACTCATATGGTCAATAACAATTTCATTGCAGTTCAACCTTTAAGCTTCCCATCCCCTTCTACAGACCTAGCCTCAGTTTGGCCTCTTTTTCTAGCCAAAAGTTTATTTATGCCTTATCAAAGACACCTTTTTAAACAGGTAGGTATTTACCTTCATCTACTGTGCCATAGAGTATGTCTGGGCATGACATTCTAAGTGCCCCAATGAACTGCCACTATTCTGGCCAATATAAAGCTCAAGGGAACTCCATGTAATGCCTTCACTAACTTGGAAAGTATCAGATATGGGTCATTGTACGTTAATATTTCACTGACTCATTTCACATATTTTTAATGAATAAGTTCTCAGCAAGACCCAGGACCTGGACACTTTCAGATTAGTCTGTTTCCTGCAAGATAGGAATGTGTCTTAAATAATACTACCTAGTGGTCAAGTGAGGTGGGAAAAAGCACAAACATTTGAAATGCACACACTATCACAGTATGAACTTTTTTTTTTTTTTTGGTAAAATAAAAAGAAACATCCATGTAACTTATAAATATGTTGGGCATTTAATTAGTTTCATCAAAGAGATGATTCTGCCCCTGGAAAGTGAGGATGCATCATGATATTTCTGAATCTGGTTGATCTAACCATGACACAAAGTGCCAAGGAAATCTATTACTACTCTTGTGACTGTATTTCCTCCAGGTAACTCAAAAATTCCTGCAACACTAGAAAGAGGTCACCAGCCCAGTGCCTGCAAAAAAAGCCAAGTAGGAATATCACAGAATATCATGGGGAGGTCTTGTTAATCCAACACAGAGCTGACAGTTTAAAAAGTTCTGGGGACCCTTCACCTAAATGTTTTTAAGGGCTGATACAAAATATGAAAGGAACTTTTTATCATTAAAATGTTCTAGACCTTTTGGCACACAGTCTGGGAGTAATAAGTGAGGGAGTTTGCAGTGTGATGCCTGCAGGCTGAAAAACCTGTCAATGCCTCATGAGAGTCCTCCTCCTCCCCAGTTAAGGTCCTCTTCGCTGCCAAGCCTGCACACAGAGCACAGATGGTATTATGGACAAGTACAGGTTAGACAGATTATAAATTGTTCTTAATCCCTGACACATGGAGCAACACTAAAAAAAGGACGCACCTTTGGCTTTTCTCAGATCACCCATCCCCAGCTGTTGCCAACAGCTATACCCTGACACACCAATAGCTGTTTATCACCTGCCAGAAGGCATGATGAAAGCCGATGGGGTAACCCCACAGCAGGTGAGTCGGTCCAGTGCTTTCTGGGCTCCCTGGGTGTGGTTAAAGTTCCCACACTGACTGCTGCAAACTGTATCACCCACTGAGGATCAAAGTATTGAAGGATCTACCCTTTTCCAAAACAACAAAAATAGAGTTTCTTTGAGTCTTAGTCGTCTTCTTTTAAAGCACAACTGGGAAACCTGAGCAGTGAAACTGCAGAAAAAGCAAGAACCAAGAAAAACAGGCAGGTGATAATGAGAGTTACAAGATCCTGTAGAAAGAAATGTATTTGCAGGACTGGGCCAAAATAATAGCTTGGGAAAACTCTGGGGAGCAGGGAAAGGGAAATGGAGGTGAAGGCAAGAGAGTGTTAGTAATTAGATTAGAACAATAAGTCTAACTATCATTTATTTGCTTTACTTGGTGTTTCAGTTCCCTGGATAGGAGGTTAAGAATATGTAGGGATAGCAGCTGTGGCATCATTTTCAAGACAAACCCTGGGAAGCTGCCCAAAACACAATGCTAGGGGAGGCAAAATAATCATCCTTCCACAAGGTCTTGATTCTTTGCAATCATAAAACAGACCCTGCATTTCTCAGGTAGCTTGGGGCGAATTCCAAACTCCTGGCATTCTGCTTTTCAGGTATTTCTTATCAAGTTCAGATATGCATACTATTTCTTCCTTACTTCCCACTTTTTGTCTGGAGGTAACTGCTGTTCAGTTATGGGAGTTTGTAAAGCTCAGTGATTCAGTTTTTAATTCCAAAGTTTTTGCATGAAGGATTAGGTCCTGTAAATATCCATAAAAGAGTTTGCAAAAAAGAGTCTCTAAATTATGTGACCCCTTAAACTTTAGATAGATTATTTTACTTTTAATTTTTAGTCCTTGAACTCTCACATTAAAGCCCACATGGACATCTTCTACAGCCTGACTTTCTTTATTAACCCTGTTTCTCTTTTCTACATCAACTTTTCTACCACATTTGTCTGCTCACTCACTTAGAGAAGCATGGAGTCAGTAGTTTTAGGCACAGGGCTCACACCAATATTCAATGCCAGGTGACTTCCAGCCACAGGGCCAAAGTCAGAAAGGTGGGGCTGGGTTACCCAAGTCCTGCTGGCAGCACCCCACTGCCCACATTAGCCACCTCTAGTCTGTTGTTGGTGCTCACGCTTTTTTCCACTTCAAACAAAATGACATCTGTTATCTTAGATGGTTCAAATCAAATACTGATTCTTCTGTAACCTCATTCTTTTCAACTGAGGCAGATGAATTTAGCTGCCAGATCAATGGGTAGTCTCTTTTGGAGAGGAAAGGGCTGGAGGTGATAATTTCTTGATCCAACAAAACTAGATGAGGACATGAAAATGAAACTGTCACTAATAACTGTGGTGACAAAATCCAAAATTCAAATAAGTGAAAATTTTCCTTTTTCCTGGAAACTGCTACTTTATCTAAGTGCTAAAACAGTAGCTAAGTGCACAAAGATCTTTGCATATTTGTATAAATGGCTTTTTAAATGACAATATTATGAGAAATTGAAAGCAAAAGCTTTATTATATACATCTATATTTCTACATAACTCAGTCAGTCAGTTTCTATTAATATTTTACAGAATGTGTCTTCTGGGATTATCATGTTACTTACATGTACATTCATACCCATTTAAAGATAATTGAAAGTTGTGATTAATACAAGGGTGTTTTTCTCTGTATGAAGAGGATAATTTTTAAACACTTTTATATCAGGACTTTATTTTTAAAAAATTTGGGGAGGATTATATTAGGAGACTAGTTTCCAAAAAAAATTTCTGCAAGGTGTAACTAGCTTTTTCAAATCAGTTCCACTAAAGAGGCAGAAAACTAGCCCTACCCTGCTGTTTTTATTGCTTATAAAACATTGTAGGTACTTCTGGATATCACAGGGAAGCATTAATAGCCTCCGTGAAGCCTAAATTTTGTCACCAATCCCTGCCATTTTCCAGTAGCAGGAAGCTGTGGACTTAAATTTTAGTCTGGTTTTCAAGAATAAACATTTCTCCTCAAACCCTTTAGAAAAATGTTATATAAAACTGTGTCTCTTATGCAGTGACAGAATATCATTCCAGACCCACAATAGTCTCCAGGAGATTCGTCCCACAGGTAATTTACTCCTGTAAATTCTGTGCTAGGAGGATCTTGCACACATCTCTGAAGTTCTGTGCTAACAAATGCTATCAGCTACAGCACTAGTAGATGCAGAGGATGTTTGTAGACATGGAGATTACATCCTGAGATGCAAAATCTTAATTTGACTGGAACCCCTACATTTAAAAATAACACCTACTTACAGCCAAGGCCGAGTGGCTACACACATAAATGGTATCTGAGAGGACAACAGATTCCTGCGTGAGAGGAGGAGGAGGAGTACTTTCAGAACCTGCAATTTAGCCAATACCAATGCCTGCTACTGTTTCCCAATTAGCCAAAAGAGGGGGCTAGTTCATTCCTTTTTTCCACGATTAAAAAAAAAAAAAAATGTTACTACTTCCTGACCTTGGGTTATTGGAATATTTCTGACAGAAAATGAGCTGAAATCTTCTGTGGCACTTTTATTACTAGCAGATTGACTTACAGTGAGGACCTTTGCTTTCCATTTTGTTCACAATATTTCCACCTGCATGACTGTGCTTCATAATAAAAGGCCTCCACCTAACCACATTACCCCACACTTCTGCTAGATCATTTAATGGCACCAAATTAACTGCATCCAGCAAAGAAAGCCTGTTGGATGGTGCATCTTCAGCAATGGGAACATGCATTATACCCTTCTTTCCCTACAGCCCAGCAGAGAACCAGGAGCAGAAAAGTTGTTACGCAAGTTTCAGCATTAAACATCTTTGATTTATTGCTGTGATTATACTAATTGCTCATCTTCTTAGTGGGAGGTTGCAGGAAGCTGTTTTGAAGTAATCAAGCTGAGATTCAGTCTTCTATTAATAAGAGGCCTAGAAATCTTGCTCTCCCAAAAAGGGCATCTAATTGAATCTCTAAAAAAGAGCAGATACGATTTCTCTTTCTCTTCCTTGGAATCTCACACGAGAGTTTGTGACTTCATTCTTCCTCATTGTGAATGTCTATGAGTGATGCTGCCTGGCACTACTACAGGCAGTGTTTGCTCTCCCCTTTTCCCAGACTTTGATCTCACAGCAAAACCTTTGCACCTCTGTAGGAACTGCAGGATCATCTAATAGAGCTCCATGTGCCACACATCACCCAACTCCTAAGTACAAAAATAAAGTTTTGTATTTACATCAAGGTTTTTTGGCCCAAAGCGGTTTAATGTTGTGATAAACACGTACGACACCAGTTAAAAAGAGCAGGTCCTGGCTGCCATACAATCACAGCCCCAAGGAAGTTCTCTCCCTCTGCTGATGGGAAAGGGTAACCTGGGTCAAGAACACTTTGATCTGTGCTGATCACAATAAGGAGTACTGAACATTTTTTCTCACGCAAGACCTTTCATAGAAAAAAAAAAAAAAAAAAGCCAAAAGCCTTGTATTCTTGTATTTACATCAGACAAATGAAGGCAGAGCCCAGCACCTGCAGGATTTTAAAGGGACATTTCTAACTGAATTATTGAAGACCTTTGTGTGATAAAGCTAGGGCAGCCTTCTTCAGAGCAACAAGATCATTCAGCTGAGATGAGGTTAAATTTCATCATAGATTACTGGCAGGACTTTGCTGTTGTACATAATGTTGTTCTGTTTGGGGTTTTTTCCTAGTTTATGACTACAGTTTCTTGGTAAAACTGGGCACGTATTCTTAATAAGTTGTTCCAGGAAAGTCAAAACTACTTGATAGCAAAGGTTATGTTTTGCCCAATGCTTTCAACCAAAGAAAAAGAAAGTGGAAAATCTAAGTGAACTCTTCTGACATTTCTGAAGCACTTCATTTACAGGCACATGCAATAAACACAAAGGAAATAAAGAGCTAAATCTACTCTGGTACTGAAGAAAGTAGCAGAAGTGATTTTTTATTTTTTTTTCACAGTAGATTCACTAGTAGGGATTTTACAGAGGCTGAACAAAACTCCGGTTAAAATCCCTCCTCAGCACAAGGGGATTTGAAGGCATGTGTTTCATCTCCCAAGGAAATATCTTACTGACTGTTCTGTAAGATACCCTGGGGTAGAGAAAACGCAAGAAAGACAAGATGCCTCTTCAGTCTGTATTTGCCTTGAATATGAATTTATAGGAGGGGCTTTAAATATTAATTAAGATGGCTTAAGGATTTGGTTCTTTAAATTCTATCTAAGAGTTTTCTTACCTAAACACTGGTATTTCTGGATTTAGCCCCATCTCACAAAATGTCTCCCAAAAATTGTACAACAGCATCAAGAGGACTGTGGATAAAAACACATCCCAGACTAGCATGCATATCAAGGCCCTTTCCTGGTGGATGAGGTATCACTTCAAACCATCTTTGGCAAAAGGATCTCAACTGAGGTCTCCTACACCATGTATGAATGCCCCACAGCTGAACTCTTCAGGGAGAGGGATTGATGCCTGTGTAAGGCCTATTTTTAGATTTCCACAGATACAGGATGATGAGACATGAGAAAAGAGGGGTTCAGAGAGCAGAATTTAGCATGGGAAACTGGCAGGATTAGGGACTACCATTTGATTGTTTTATTAGACAGACTCATAGGAGTCAGAGGCCAGGGAGAAAAGATTGCTCTTGAAATGGGATTTGAAGACAGTCAGGAGGTCACCAAAGCGAACAGCAGGGTATCTGTTACAGAAGCTCGTATTCACGGGAGAAAGAGTAGGAGAAAAAAGGTTCAAAATTTAAAATCCTCATCTCCCTCTATACATCATCACAAATCAATACAAAACAAGTAATTCACAGAAAGAGGCAATTTTGTGTGTTTGTTTGCAAGCCCAGATGGATTTATTGGCTGGAATGCCTATTGTTCCTATCCTTGACATGACACATACAGCACAGGTAGCATGATGTATATAAACCATGAAAAACTCCAGTGTGTTTCATTACCATGAGAAATGAAGGGACTGGCTGCTTTTGACAGCCAGTGATGCTATTAGCTAGCCTTTTGCGTTGGTAGCTGAAGAAAATTCAGTCAACATATTTTAACCTTCTGAGCAATCCCAGCACACTCTGATCTTACCAAAGCAGCTGATAACAACAGAAGTACAAGCTCTGCGTCAGACAAACAGCAGCTGGGGGAAGGGAGCTCTGCTCTCATTCCTCCCCCACGCCAGCCCAGCTTGTAGATCAAGCTTGTCATCCCTTTCAAGGCAAAAGGCATTGACAACATCTTTCTTCCTCAAATAACAGAGAAGGAAGGGAGCTTACCACTGCACTGGATCACAGAGTGGCAAAAATACACTAAAGCACTGGGCGTCTGTAGGAGAGCACAGGGAGGACAGCCCAAACCTACCTGATGCTGGGACTCCAGCATAGACCTTGCATTATAAACTGAATTAGGCTCTGCTCCAAGACAAATCATGAACTCTGCTGGCTTAATTTCAGCTCTTCTCTGCAGCCTTTCATTAGCAGTTGTAAAGGTTCCTTCTGAGCTCTTTCAAAGTAAGGAAACCCAAGTGGTCTCCAATTTCAATTGTGCACTGTGATGAAAGTAGGCTGTTTTAGAGGAAGAGGGGGGTAAACTGGCCAGCCCTTTGAGTTCAGTCTGGGACTCACATATGTAGGAGTGCAGGAATTCCACAGCTTCACATTTGGAAATGGGCCCAGGTCGGAAAGTAAAAATAGAAAAGTGTGTATGCGATTCTAAGAAGCTCAGCTGCAAGGAAAGGGGAAAAAAGTTTCCTGTAGACCTTGATTCAAAGTTTTTCAGAAGTTTCAAGGACAAAGATGAAGCAGCTCCAGGGCTCCATTTCATTTTGGAAGCTGTAAATAATTTTTCTGCATAGTGGAAAACGATTCCAAAGCAAATGAAACTTTATTCTTTTAATTTTGTTTTATAATTTACTTTAATAAAAAGACACCAAATACTTACACAAAATATCTGGATATAGTCTGCTTAGTTATTTTATGTCAGGACCACATTTAATCCTTGAGCCTTTCAACACAAGAATATCAGAAAATATCTGCTAAATGAAGAGAATTAACAATAGATAACACTGTTTCTTTAAGCTCTAGCCTTAGCAGACAGCAGCTGTATCATTTCCCTCAGGGAATACAGTTCTGCTTCCTTGCTCAGATCCCAGAATGGGTGAAACAGGTTTGCATGAGTACATGTATCAAAGAGAACTGAGCTTAGAGCAGGATGCAGAAATTATCTATATATGTAAAGCTCATGCAAATTCCCTGTAAAGAATCCTCTGCCTTGAGAAGGTAAGTACAGAGGAAACCAAGGAGCAGCAACATGGGATTAAAATATCCATCTCTTGTTCCTGTCTGCTTGGTGATGGACTGTGAAGGACTTTGCCAGCAATACCTGGCTGTACATATAACTCTGTGAGTGTGTGTATGCAGATACAGCTACACACAAAGGAAGCAGCTGCAGGTGGAGACACAAAGGCCAGGACACCTCTGCATACTTTTTTCCTTTTTTTTTTTCCTTCTCAATAAATAGCCTGGCTCTACTGCTGTTGCTAAAGAAAGAAGGACTAAAAGCATCCCTGCTGCTCCTTCTTTCCAATTTCACCCTGAAACTAGACTTTTAAACCTTTTCCTGCCATTCCTTGTCCATGGGATGTCCTTACTCCTCCCATGACAGAGCATTCCAGGGCATGCTCTGGAATACCACACTGGGTAAAGTAACTTAATTTTGCCTACCAAAAGCAGCCTCAAGGTAGCTCTGCAGCAAGGCCTCCATGGCCTCCACATGCCAGTCATCAGGGGCCAGCCTGGTTTGTCCCTTTGGCTTTTGGGGCTTCTCTACACCACAGCCCCCAGCCTGGCACAACCTGTCACGCAGCATGAGGACAAGGTAACTGCAGGGGAGAGGGACACAGAAAATCCCTTTGCTAGGCTCCTTCCTATCACCGGCAAAATCTACAGCAACCCTGGACAGCCAAGGATAAGCTGGGCTTTGCCTAGGACTTACTAGACCAAATAGGATAAGGTCATCTTCCTAGACCTTTTCTTTTTAGCTGTATTTTTATATCACCACACAAATGAGGAGGAAACATAACTGTAGAACCCCAGAGGAAGGATACATGCGTGGGAAAATGCATGCACTTTCAAAAAAAGTTAACAGCACTGTCAATTCACTGATGTCCATTTTGATCCAAGATTCCATACTGATCTTATTTCACGATTTTTGGGGGGGTGGAAGGAGTAACAGTAATAAACTAATTTTACATGAAACAAGGGCACTCAAAATTTCAAACAGATCACACATGAAACAGAAGAAATGTAAAAGCAGCTTTTCAGTAGTTCTACTTGCAGAATCAGAGCAGACTATGGCTTAAATGAATAAATAAAAATAGCAGTAATTTTTTATTGAATTATGTTTCAGTTTTGTCTCCCAATTCAAATAGCCTAGTGATTGATATGTTATTGTGAGTTTGTGTATTGTGTCTGGAATTAATGTGTTTTGGAATGATGCTTGAAGAGTAAATCAATACTGGAAATAAGAGACCTCCAGTGATTTGGATTTCTGACTCTTCTACATCAGTTTTCAAGTGGTAAGAATTTCTATTAAGAACAAAAATCATCCCAAAATACGAATAGTGACAGTTTCCACAATTCCTCACATCCTCGACTGTTCTTACAAATTCATGACTTTCAGACTCCTCAGAACAAAGGCAGATAGGGGGAGGAATCAGGTACACGTTTTCCAAAACAAGGTTCCAACCTTGAGCTCTTCAAAGCCACAGGCTAAATGGCATACAAAGAAAATCTATGAACAATCTACCTGTAAATACTCTTGGTTTGGGAAGTACACAGATCAAAACTCATTTATCTCTTCTTTTCTTAGAGTAAGACAAGATCTGCAAAGTTCATCTTTCAGCATTCAATCAGCAGGAAGCTGTGCCAATGTGGTTCTTTCTCCTGACTTTCAGAGTGGTCCATGAAGCCAAGTCCTTTCATTTGAGGGTATGGCTGGATGGTAAATCTTTGTCTGCTATTGTCTGCTTGAAAGTTTCAGCATTTCAAGCACCACTGAGGCTTGTGCTGCCAAAGTAATGCAAGTGCTGGAGGTATTGCTGAATATCTCCATCACCCTCAGGTCTATGCCCTAGAGAAGA
This sequence comes from Sylvia atricapilla, assembly GCF_009819655.1. Classification (NCBI taxonomy): domain Eukaryota; kingdom Metazoa; phylum Chordata; class Aves; order Passeriformes; family Sylviidae; genus Sylvia; species Sylvia atricapilla. The sequence continues at coordinate 62,974,136 of NC_089142.1, forward strand.
AGCATGACCATTGTCTTGCCCTTGGTTTTCACATTGCTTAGCAATTCCAAAGAGAAACCCAAAACTAGATCTCTTCAATTCTAGTGGAGAACTTTCTAGCTATGTAGCCAAAGTTTTCTAATCACTCTGTCATTAAATTATTAATTTAGAAGTCTCAAGCTAGCACTAGTTCATTCTCTTCCCTCATCTACGCTGCAACAAAAGAGACAGGGTTTAAATTTGCACAAGCATTTAGTGTTGTTGAGTCACAGTTACTGAGCTCCAGTTTGGTTTTCCTGCTTTTCAAACATTTTTTACTGTTTGTTATGAAATGGATATTGCTCTGCTGTGAGGCTGAATGGGGAAAGATAGCCTAAATTTTACTGATGAACAACTTCAGTACTTTGGGGGTAAAGAAGAACAAATTATTTAAGCTGCAAAAAATGAATATACATGCAGTAAGGAGAAATTACTCAATCAGTGAGTGCATTTAGGGCAGGTGATAGTAGAAGTCATAAGTGTCACTGTGATAGAGCTGCTAAAGTGGAATAATATTTATACACTGCAAACAAGCTTATACTGCTGAAAAAATTGACTGGTTTTGGGAGTAAACCTTGGTAATGTGTTCCTATGCAGGCAGCACAGTGGACAAACAAACACCTTGGTGTCAAATAAAATAAAATATAAAACAATACAGAAGGGGTTAAATGGGAAAGTGAGAGGTGGATAATCTGCATCATCACTTCTCAAGACCCTTGTTTGAGAAAGGGTGACTGGGAAGAATATTTACCACTCTTTGTTACTATTTATTACACACTCAGTGCCTCAGAAGAGGGAAAGTGGGTACACCAAACTTAAGGAGGTTGGTAGGAGGAGATATTACAGTCTCAGCCATGTCCTCCTCTGACTGCTAGTCACCAGCACCCAGTTCCAAGAGCACATCCCTTTACTCTTTACTCTTTCCTCTTTACTCTGTTACAGCCAAGCCTGCATTAAACAGCAGCCTGGCTGTAACAGGCAGCATTCTGTGTGCTGCATTCAGGTCTCAACAGCAATGCATTCAAGTGTGGATCAAAAACAACCAATGGTTCAGGCCAATGGTTCAGCCAATCCTGTGTTCCATTCTGGGGAGAATGTGGTGTTTAGACACACGGAAAAACAGGCAGCACATAAAATACGCTAAAAGCAGCACACATATGGCTGTTTATTGTTTATTGAGTTCCAATGGTATGTTCAGCAACTTGCATGGGAGTCTTCCAATGAAATTATTTAAGTTATTCCAAGTTATAGCATCTCATTTTTCCACCCCAATATTTACAGATTGGCCTGATTCCTTAGGCAGACTCCAGCTCTTACAGACTCTGTGGGAATTTTACCAGCAGGATGTATGGGATTGTTCATCCTTAATATCTGTAGCCATATGTTCACGACCTGTCCCGTGGATATATAGATTGCCCAGTTCTTTTGAATTTGCAAGGCCAAATTGTTCTGCTTCATGCTAGTTCAGAGACTTGCCTGATTCCACTGGTTTATTCCCAGGATCACTAGGTGGTTAAAGGGAAGAACACACAGGACAAATGCATTCCTGATGTAAGCAGATGAAACCTTATAACCTCATTTTTCCTCTGCCCCCATTTTAGAACTTGTCGGTTGAGCAGCAGCTGTTTACACCAATTATGAATTTGGCCTAAGATATAGACATAAAACAGCAGATTATATTCCATGGAGAGCACATTAAAAATAAACAATGTATCCGTGTGTGTGTGTGGCAGAACTGAGTCTTGAGTCCTTAATTATAGGAAACAGGAAATACTTTGGTTGCTCTCCTTCCCAAGATCAAAATTCGTTAATAATTACACCACTTCTTAAAGGTTCCTTCTCCCTTTGGCTTTACTGCCACTGGGGAGGGGGAGGGAAGGGTGGAGGAGGGAGGAGGAAACCAGGGATCACCACAACAATATGAAGGTGGAAAAAAGAGACATTACACATTCGAAGATAAGAGCAAGGAAAGCCTTGCATGATAAAATCAAGCAGTCCTTCCCTTTCGCGGCACACTAGGTCATTCGGGAGCATCTGGGAGAATTCTTTTGCTTCATTACGTTTATTTCACAGCCATATTTCAGAAGCTGCAGAGGACTAGCAAAAGACATTCAGAAGCTGGGGTGGAGGCAGTCTTAGCAAAGATTTCAGCAATCTTTAAACCACATGGCAAATTCTGCAAAGAGATCCAGCTGGAGGTGAAGATGAGGAGACAGGAGTTTTTCTTAAATGAGAATAACCTGACACTCTTATCTATTTTAAGGCATTGTCTCCTCTGTATTTGCATTTCTTTCTTTTTAAGCTAAACAAATTTAAAATTAACAATTCTTTAGTCAATCTGAGCCAGACTCCCAAAAACATTGCATGAGACAACCCCGAGGCAGCATTTAGTCTGTTGAAGGCAGTCTGCAAAGGCTCAAACCCCATTAAAACACCTTTATTAACATTTTCTTAGACCAGCATAATGACACACATTGTACAGTACCATAGGTAGAGAGTGAAAATCCAGGCTGCAGCTTCGTTGTAGAAAGAAAATTCACATCCTGTCAATATTAGGGAAAAAAAGGCTGCAAATGAAGATGTAAAATCAGGTTCATGTTTAAAACATCTAAACTGATATTGCTTTAGGAAAGAAGCAACACATTAAGAACAATGTGTGAATATCCACTGACAGCCCTGAGTGCAGAATATTGTTTCAATAGTGCAGTTTGCTCATATACATAAAATAAGTAGGATTCAGTTGGTTAATAATTTATCTGGTGACTTCTTAATCTTGAACCAAAAATATCCTTGAATGTTTCCAGAGAAGCTGATATCAGGCATCCACAGCAACAGTAAAATCAGCCCTTTTTCTGCTTTATACTCTTTGACAGTTCATCATAGTCTTGGCTCTGCAAAAGACGTGATTAATTTAATGCAAAGCAAGTGGTGCCATTAACATCACGGGCCTGCGCCTTCCAAACCCAAGGGCATAGATTTGCCCAGTCCCCTCTCAACACAGACAGACCTCTTGGAGGGACTTTGAGTAAATCTGATTTCAAAGAATGAAGGAGAGGAGGGAAATATTTTTTTTTTTTTTCTCCATAAAGGAACTATCTCTGCAAGCAGTAAAAGCCACGACACTCCGTAGGGGCTTGCAGGATTCCTTCTCTTCGGGCAGCGCCAGGACAGCGCCCGGCCGCTCCGGCCACCACCGGCTCCGCCATTGTCAGCCCTCAGCACTCAGCAGCGGGATCGAGAGGGGTGGAATCTGAATAAAAGTTCCCCAAACAATGCAAATAGATATACAGTTGGGGTTTTTTTCCCAGAGCGGCAAAAGAAACCTCTGCCATTTGTACCTTTTGGCTTCCCTCAAAGAGTCCTGGCCTTGTTTTCATGAAATCCCTCAGAGACAGCCCCGGGGCTAAGGCAGCGAGCATTCAACTGCTGCCGGTCTTCCAGCAGATACCATTAACCCTTCGGCTGCTAATTCCCCTCTGCTGAAAAAAATGGATGTCTGCTCTTGGGCTCTTCAGCATTTATCTGCTGTCCTCCTGTCCTTGAAAGTTCAGGGTTCAACAGCAGCTGAGCACTTAAGCGAGTACTTACTGCAGTTTGGTGGTCAAATAGATAAGAGCCATTACCTCAGAGGGCTCCTTGTGTGTTTTCAGCCCTGCTGCCGATTCACTAGCTGTGCCCAAGCAGCTCCCTCCAACTTTGCTGCGTGATGTGCATCAATACTGAGTCTGTGAGGCTTTACTTACCCACTGGTGTAAAAGGCTTTGCATCTCCTGAATAAGAGGCAGCAGTGTGAGGAAAAACACCTCATGCTATAGTGGATTTTAGACTATATACCCAGTCAGAGATTTTGGAGGGCAGCTATGCGGAGGGCACACATTCATCTGCAGTGAGCATTGATACTTCACCTCTCCAGTTGCACAACCACAGAGAAAATGTCTTATATCGACCTTGAAAAGAGTGGGCTCCCTTCCTGCAACAAAACAAAGCAAAACATATTCACACAGCCTGGTAACAGCTCCCTTTAATCCATGTGTTTACACATACAGTGGGCATAGAATAGGTATTTGGAATTTAAATAGATTTGTAACACAGTGATGTAAAAAATAATATCACTCTTGGTGTTAAGTGGTAATTTCAGAAACTCGAGGAGAGGCTCTTAATGAGTTTACTGCTGGCTTCCATGGAGAAGATGATAGGACTGGGATGCTGGATCATTAAATGCTTGAAATTATTATTCTTTTAATATTGCAGTGACCATAAACGCCAGTTCAGTCTCTGCTACAAAGGATCTTACAAATGAGCCTTCATTCTTCCTACAGTTTATTTGTTGCATTTGTTTTTGTAACTTTGAGGACATCTAGCTGTATTTCTGCCCTCTCACACTCCATAAATAGCTTTCAAGGCTATTTATAGTGAGAGTATAGTGTGGATAATAAAGACACTCAATAGCACCCACCTCATTGTATTAACTTTCGCTGCAAACCACCACACAAGTAATTACCATGATAGAAATTCAGCTTGGTGTTACTGACTGGTTATCAGAGTCATCTAGCATAATTCTCACAGAGACAAAAAAATGGCTTATGATAAAAAGAATAGATTGCCATCAGAAATATGCCCTTTCCTACCCCTTTTCCCCCTACCTTCTCATTACTCTGAAAGAACCTCTAAGTGTTAAACATGTACTACAAGCCATAGAAAGCAGAATGAAGGCTGAATTTCTGTTTCATGAGTTGTCGCCTGCTTCCTTAGTAATTTTTTTTTAAGCAAGAACTTTCTTAAAGTGTAATCATTAATAGCATGCTCTTTGGGTGCCTCAGATGAGTCTCAGGTTTCCACAATAAGAGTACTTACTTGTGATTGCCTCTGGAATAAGAAGGTCTGAGTACTAGTGCCCTGCTTTTCCACTAACAAGTAACACTGAAGATTCAATCCCCAGCAAGCTGTTTTACAGCCTGACCTGCTTTGAACAAGGATGGCTAATGCAAGCACAGTTTCGCTCACACACAGACAACACTGACTCCTGGCAAACTGTCTCTGAAGTCTTGCACTGCTCTGAAATTTTTAAGACCAAGTCACAATTTTCTATAAACCATTTTTCATTTCTCAGGAGGCTGAAAAAAACCCAAACCCCATGGTTTTGACAGAAATTATTCCAAGCAGCCTAGTGGTTTGGGACATGGAACAGGGGTGTCAGGACGACGCTATGATCCTGAGGTCAAAAAACTACTGTTCACTGTGTTTTAGACTGAACTAAAATTCCTTGCCTCTTAGATACTTATTTTAACATATCAAGAACACAAGAAATTTACACTGGCTTACATAAGCAAAACACAAATGGGAAAGGAGAAGGCATCAGAAGAAGAAGAGAGAGTTAAATTACTTTGGAATACAGTGGATTTTCTCAGAGGGGAAAAAAACTGGCTTGGTCCCACCTAGCATGCAATATATTGATTATTTCATCATTTGTTAAAATATGTAATGCAATATTCTTCTGTATTATTGTATTGTTTTTTGTTGCATTGTTGCCTTGGGCAAGCCTTATAAATCGTGAAATCAGAACAAGCATAAAAATAGCATAAAAATCTCTGGGCAGATAGATCAACACGCACACAGGTTTAATCTGCTAGCATCTCCTGTGCTCACATCAGGTGTTGGCTAAGAGTTCAATTTCTGCTTTTTCCAACAATGACAAAACTGCTAGCTCCTGCATGAAATATAGGTCATTTGGAGAGACAGATAACAGGTAGAGAGATGTATACTTACCTGTATATTCAGAGAGAAAAAGAAAGGAAGAGAATCATAATATATATGTTCTTATCTGAAAAATAAATTATGTTTGCATTTATATGTAGTATTCTTTATTCCCATGAGGCAATTATTAGAAGTTTCCTTCTCATATTTAGTCATGTTTGGAATTGTTTTCAGGATGTTTAGACTCTTTTCTTCAAGTTGTCACCAGCTCATTACCACAGAATTACATTTTACAAACAAGAGCTGGCTAGAGCCAACTTGGCTTGGTTACTGCTGCCTGAGGGAATTTGAAAAAATTATAATTTCCTTGCCTTTGGAAATAGACAGGCATGGACCCAACTGCAGCCAATCTCACCTCTTTACTGCCTTTCTGAGCTCAAACAGCTTTTCTTATTCTTGGAGTTCTCCTATTATTTGGAAAGAGAACACACGTACAGATTTTTGTCCCCAAAACACAGCACATCTGAGCAGACATTAATTTTCATCTTAATGAATCACAAAATGCATTGCTGAGCAATAAGGTCCCCATTGCACCCCTAGTAATAGTTATTTAAGTTCTTCCATTGCAGCAGTGAATCATGCCATTGCAACCAGTGCTCAGAGCGGGGACTCCACAGAAGGTTCAAAGCAGCCCAGCTCCTTGTCTTTTCCAAAAGGGGCAGAGATGATGAAGGCACTGATTGCACCCACAGCATTTTCCCATAAGAGTTCCTGGGACCTAAAACTTGTTGTATCTTGGCCCTTCTGCACCTCGATTGACAATTTACACACCACTACCCGTTACACACACACCTGCACTGTGGCAATTTTGTAATTAGAAATTGGTCCTTTTGTCTAACAAATACTGTCTTCTGCTGCCTTTGATCCTTCTGAAAGTGTCCCTCCTCAGTTTCAGCTTCATAAACCACCTTCAAAACTTCAGTCTGCACTTCCCTGTAATGCTACTTTTGCAGAAAAGCAAGTGCTACCGTTACAGAAAATTAGAGGCAAACTTTAAGGGATGGTCTGTCCACATGATTGCTCAAAGGTCAAAACGATGTGGATTTTTTTTAAATAATTACGGTTAGATAGTAGCTGCTGGTTAGTGATAAATTAAGTTAGCACATCTCTAAGTTGACTTGGCATAAGAACAGGATATTAATCACCAAAAAGCCATCATTTACCTTCAGTTAAAGCATAAATTGCAATTCTGAATACATCAAGCTTATATGCTTATTCCAAAAGCAATCTATAGGACAGATTCTCAGGCAGTAAGAGCTTCCAAAATTTAATTAAATTCAGAGCTACATCAATTAGCACTAGCTGAGATATTGGTCCAAAGCATGATCTAGGGAGTAAATCGAAAGCCATGTGCCTTAATATCAGTAAGATTATCCACATTTTTTGTTCTGATGGGATAGCAAATCTGTCTTGAGTGCACAAGACCATTTTACGATGCTTTTCCCAGGTGGAACTGTACAAAGAGTTCCACTGCAATCTGCAGAAAAATTCCTTCATTATCATGCTCTAAGAGTGATTGGCTACCTGTACTTGTAAGGAACATCAGGACAATTCCCAGTTAGTGATTCTCAGAACTAAGACGCTCTGCAACAGAAAGGCAAATTATGTAAAAGGTATGACTTCACCCAGAACGCGTGCACAAAACCAGTGTAGCCACCAACTTCAAGTGCTCAGGTCTTCAGATGGTGGAACTACATTTCCTGACTGCTAGCCCAAGCTTGTAAAAGCCGGAAAAGAAGAACTGTGCCCTTGAATAATCCTCAAAACACCATGCCGAATTCCATGTTTGATGAAACTTTCTTGAAAGAAAGAGTAACAATTAAAAATAAAAGCAGATCAATGTTTTAGAAGCTGTATTTGTTATTTCCTGGCTCATAATGATTCTTTTGGGGGTGATTTGAGACAGTGTAGTGCCTGTGAAAGCAAGAAATCCTACTTTTCAATTTTTGCTGTCATTTTCTTATAAGATTCTGGTCAGAAAATGAGACTAACATTTTACAAAAATGCTTGCAATGTTTTTGTCACTGTCTCAAAATGGATAAAAATGTGTCAGAAAATTTGACAAACATCAAGAATGTGCCTCTATGCTGTCAAGAGCATCCCCCTTCTTGATGAGCCAAGACATATAATACTCCCAATTTCACACTTCTGCCTAAAGCTCTGTAACTTTTTCCTGCGGGAAGTCCTAAACCTTGAGCTGGGAGATTTTCCCTCCATATGTATTAGGTAGAGCACAACCTTTTGCCACATTAATAGAAAGGCCACTTATCTTGGAAACTGGCTGGGCATCTGAACACTACATCATCTGAGTACTTTTAGATGTTCAGCAGCTAAAGTGTCCTATTGCAGCTCATTCCCTTGCAGAACAAATGTTGCTGTCTGAGACTGCTCCAAACATTTGTTTGGCACACGAGAATTCCCTCTCCTTTTGAAGCAGTATTAAAAGCACTGTCAGCTCATTAATGGATTTTTTTTAACTTTTCTTTTGGCAGAAGTGAAACTATCACTGAAGGAAATATCTTGTAAACATTGAAACAACCACAACAGCATTCCATGCGTACATGCTGGACAACAAAAACAAAATAAAAGCAGCCTTTTGCAATGAAACACGTCTTTCCTGAATCAGCAAAGACTCCCATGACCTTGCAGACATTCTTTGGAATAGCCACTGAGAGCTTCATGAATCTCATAACAAAATAAAAGCACGATAGTGCAAAGGACAAATCGTCCAGGGTTAGAGGAGAGCCATTGCTCTGAAAACACCAAGCACTGAAATCTTACCCATAGATTGACTTGTGTGCAAATGTCACCATGCCTACGTCAAAGGCCAGATTTCCCAGAGGGCCCAGCTTCCCTTAAAGAAGTACTAAGAGAGTAACTATCAGAGTTTTAAAGACCTCAGCAAGCCAGAGTTTCAGAAGGACTTTTTCCAGAGGGCTAGCATTAGTATTTAGATGAGACCACCTGGGTAGCATAAAAAATCTGTATGAAAAAAGTCCTCCACATAGACAGCATAAGGAGAAATCTGTGTAGAAATGTAGGAACGTGGTTGTTACCCTTATTCTCCTTCTTCCTCTTATTTTTTCCTTTTCTTTTTTTTGGTGGTTGTTGTTGTTGTTTTAATTTGAGAGAGAAAAGACATTTTAATTCAGCTGATATACTCTAGGTATGAAAGGAAATAGTTTTCAGCTGATTTCTGTAGGCTCTATTTTGGCAGCCTCTGTAAATAACTGTATTTTTCCTTCCATTACTGGTTATCTCTGAATGATTTTTTCTTTTCTCCTAGATATTCTTTACAGAAGATACATTAGGAAAACTCAGGAGTGTTTCTAGAATGTGACTGGTTTTGATGAAATATTAAAAAATTAACAAAAAACCCCCCAGAAAACTCACGTCTCCCAAAATAAACACAGCAAAAGGCTTTTATCAAACATGTTCCACTTTAAAGTGCCTGTTCTTTACAGGACAAGGCAGAAGTAGAGGAACCTTGAAGTCCTTCCTCCCTTTAAAACATCAATATGGTTTTCTACATTGTATCTGTTTCTTCTGAATGTGACTAAAACCCAAATTACTCGACTTAGATGATACTTAGATGTATGTACGAGAATAGGCAAACATGACACATTTATCAAAGTTAATCTCCGTGCTTTGGAAAATAACTTGTTAAGATTGGCATCTTGCTAATTCCAAAAACTTCCAAATCGTTTGTTAGATCCATGCAAAATCAGGCACTTCCAGGATTGCAAGAAAGTCTAGATAAAAATTATTTTAATGAGAAGTTCAGTGTTGTTTAGAAGTGACAGCAATAATCTGGTGACATTAAATAGGTAGGTAGATAGGCAATAGATAGATGCATAGACCCAGAGAGGTGCTGGGTTCTCAGAGTGAAATCCCCTGAAATGCCATAGCCTCAGGTGCTCTCAGTTTCAAAACAGATTTGTGATATGGACTTTGCCATCAGTCAAGAAGAAAACTTAATATAGGACTGCCAGGTAATGTATGGGACAGTTTCTCCTAAGGTGCAAGGTTTATGTAAGATAACCATCTGTCTCACTCATGCTTCTATCAGTTTGGGCAAAATAACTGTGGTCCTCGTCCTCTCTCATGCTGTCAAAATGCACTGAGCAGTCAATGATTCAGACACTCTGAACAATTACCTTAGAGCAGACCAAATTCTACGCATCTTTCCAAAAATGACAGGAAAGCTGGAGTTTGTTCTGCTCTCCATGCAAGAAAGCCTGCAGCAACAAATAAGCTTGCACGGCATTTGCAAGAATTTAAGTCAGTGAAAGGAATGTGTATGGAAAAGGAAAAATAATCAGATCATCATGGCACCAGTATTTTAAGCATTTTGTCTTAAAATATGATCTATAATATAGAAGATTACATAGAACATCTAGAAAACAAGTCTAGACAATTATTTCAGACACCTGTGTTTTGAAGCTTACCCTCTCTTTTTGGGCCATACTTCTCTGTGACTTGTGTAAGAATATTCATTTACTGCTGGTGTAATTAGCACTAAGAGGCAAAAGGGAATATGTCCACTCCTTTGTTATATTCACTTCAGTTTCATTCAGTTTCCCAAATCTTGTATAGGTGCTTGAAGGCGCCAGTAAAGTTTCCAATTTTACATTGGAAATCGGGCAATATACACCCAAAAATAGGCATAAAACATTCTTTGAAAAAAAGCATGATATCCCTGATTTAAGTCAATATTTAATGAGCTTGGCTCTGAATTAGTGTGTTTCAGTTGCTGAACAGTAGTACAGTGTAGAATATCCTAAAGCACTTGAGTAGCTAGTCCATTTAAACAGGAGAACAGGGAAACCATCCATCACAGACCATGTTTATTTCCCAGGCCTTAACATGACAAGGAAAGTGTTTTGTTTAATGATGCCTTTCAGATAAGGGAAGGGATGAAACTCCGTGACACTACAGAAGTCTTACAAGGCTCACTCTCACAGCAAACCTCGACATAGGCCTGGAGAAGTGATGATCTGTCTGTTTATAAGACCGAGATCTCTAATATCCCAAAGTGTGATACCTGTCTCAACTTTTTTGCCAGTCTCAGCAGGTTTCATTCTCCCAGTTCTGAAGGAAGCAGTCCAGGATGTAGATTTTTTCAGGTTATAGGTTTGCTGCATTTTACTGTATTTCTGTGTCTCTCTGATCTAATTGAACCTAGGCATTTATATAATTTCTACCACTGAATTCATCTGGGTACTTTTTCTATTGTACTGGTAAAGGATTCATTTCCAGGGAAACAAGCTGTGGTCTGGAACAGAATTTTCCAGAATTTTACTAGGGAAGAAAACCTAGGATGTGTTCTTCTGTAATCTTAAGAAGTGGCTTTCAAAGGACTGACAGTAGCTAATCTAGTAGACACTACAATCACTGAACTCAGCCTTCCTTCCTTCCTCCAGAATGCCATCATTATCAATACAGGTTATGTTCAGTTACAGAGCCTAAGTATTTCTATTTGAAATACCATGAGAAATAGTTAGGACATTAGAAAATATGGTTTCTCTGAAGAAAGGAAGATTCAAATTCCACAAAGTGAGTGACAAACTAAAAGTTCCTTTCAATATCACCTACATTTCATTCTACCTTGGGAGAGTTAGCTTTATCAAACATGGATAGGTGCCCAAGTTTGAAAAAGGGGCAGTTTGAGCCACTGGAAAATGAGCAACATGAGGAAAAAAAAATCTCATTTCACTTTGTAATGGTACATGCCAAGTTGTAATGGAACAGGGAGACAATAGACCTATCCAGCTTTGTTTTCACACAATTTAGTTAATTCACACTTTTCTTGATGATTTATATAGATAAATGCACAGTGACCGACACAAAAGAGGGTTATATGGTGACATATCACCAATTTTTGAGGCTGGTGAAGGTCTCACATGTATCTCTTGTCTACCATCAGAGATCTGGTAAAGGCAACAAGGAAGTTTACACATTCATCTGTTCTTTTCTTTTTCCAGGGCAAATACAGTGAATCACACCCATACCTCTCTCCATCAACCCTTCCTCTGTCACTGTCTTGAAAGTACAGTGGGAGACCTGCAGCAGAAGAGCCATTGTAGTCAGCTGGAGCCTGGAGCAGATAGCTCAGGAGCATTGCTGACATCCTCTGGACTGACAGCTGCCTTCCCGGGGCACCGCGTCGCTGCACCACACGCTCCTCGCCAGGTGCTGCCAGCAGCAAGGAGCTAAGAGAAACTAAGGTATAAATCATGTTTACAAATCACATGTGCAATGTCTTTCAGTCCATTTGTGGTGTTTCCCTAGCTCTGTTTAGTATTCTGTACATCTGCTTGGGGGGTTGATTTTTTTTTTTTTTTTTTAATTTTTTTAATTTTTTAAATTATTTCCCCCCCAATATCATTTCCTATCCTATGAGCTACAGAATTCCTTACATGGAGGTATTCATAAATTATACTGCAGCCTAGGATTTTGTAGTATGTGAACAAAAGGCACAAATGCAAATGCAAGATGTTTAATTCACTGTTTATGTGTGATGTTACCCAGGTGCCAGTGACATCCTTCTGACCAGCGCAGAGGCACAAGGGACCAACCCAACATACATTTTTAATGTGATCAGCTGTGACAGCACATACACAGAGTAGACCTTGTGGCCTTAAAGCCATCCTTTTGGAACTCTTCTAGGGGCCCAGAAGAAATCGTTTAATTAATCTTCTTTTTTTCAGGATTGCAGCTTTTTTTTTTTTAATATAAATTATGTACACTGAAAACCTGCCAATTATAGCAAATTAAGGGACTTGGCAAGTGCATCCCTTGGAGACAGATGGTAAATAACATTCAGATTCTGAGTTGAAATAGGGCTAGCGATTAACTGGTACAGGATAGAAAAGCAGTCCAAATAAATTAAATAAAAAGTGTTGATATGAATGCAAGTACTGTAGGTTGCTTTTTTTTTGGTGTGTGATAATGATGGTACCAAAAATATTGATGATTTATAATTAATATGCAGCACCCTCTGAGTGGCAGCAGGATTTTAGATCTTCAGCAGTATTTTAAAAACCCGTGCCAGTTGTTTATTTTGCTTTCACAAGACTGCAAACAACTATAATTTCATCCTTTCTGGAGGATCTGCCAGTTAAAAATACAAGAGTGCAGCCCCACAACAAAGAAAAGGTGCCCCTACAAATAGGAGGGGACCAGAGGAAAAAAAATTCAGAGGAAACAAGGCCTCCTAAAATGCAGACTGCTATAGCCAGAGTGGAAGTACCTGAGGAGAGTACATTTGTTTCCAACTTGAGCTGCAAATGAAACAGGAGTGATGACCTCAGCCTCATCCCTACTGACCATCATTTCTCCATTTCAAAAATTCACTGCACCTACTGTTCAAAATAAACCTGCCATCCCTGGCACAGCAGAGGTGGTGCTGATCAGAAATGCACTGGTAGAGTTGCAAGATGGTAGGGAGAACCTGCAGCACCTGCACAGGCTCTGTCTGGGAACAAGGATTATTGCTAACCTGTCAGTCTCAGCAGCATTAAAATACACCAAATCTAATTTGGTTTAAAAATGCAAAAGCACAAAGAGATCTTTTTAAGAATCCAGCCAGAGATAAAAAAGATGACAAAGTCAAGAGTGTGTTAGTCATTTAATATGTACTCTGCTTAGAATACTAAACTCAGGAAATGACTCAATCACGCACACAATTACAGCTATTTTCAGATCATAAATGATGCAGTACGCCAATACTGATGCAAAAACATACCACAATTAGTTCCTGCAAATGTTCTTGCAACAAGGCATCATTTCCAAGGGAGCCTTCAACCTAATTATGGCAACAGAGTATGCCTCAGGGCACACCTCTCAATATGATTTCATTATTCTTGTACAGTGACCTGACAATGATGTCACCAGAGTGCTACTTCACCTTGCATGCTCCCAAGCACATGATAAGAAGGTTAATTGCTTGGATATACATGTAAGGGGTCCACTTTGCTTCAGATCTTAGATGCACACAGAGCAGTCCAGTAACCGGCCCTTTCAAAGTAATATTTGCACCCAGGATGAATTGACATGGAATAATGCTTGTATACAGCTGAAAAACTGAAGACAGGTGGTAGCTGATGGGACCTCTTTTAACAACTGGTTTATTTATTGAAGAAAAATTCATGTGGCAGTTAGTGGCTTTTCTCACAAACAAGAGGCTGAATATTTAAAGAAAACACATGCAAAACAAAACAAGAAAAATCTCTATTCCACTGGTTCAGATTATGAAAAATAAGAATGTGGAAAAATCCAGAGTGAAGTTCAAGATCAAAATCTGGGCTAAAAAGAAGTGCCAAAGCTAGATGCATTAGGACTATGATGACAGGAAGAATTGTCACCTTTATTTCAGCTGCCATGTTGAAGTTATTTGTAACCCACTACTAAAAAGGGAAGTAATTCCTCATAAATCCCTCCAATACCCACTCAAATGCAGTAAGTTAAAACAATGGCAGTCAGATCTTGAAATGAGGGACTCCAGTTTTCCCTTGAGAATTTTTTCATTCATAGCCTTGGATACCTTCTCCTTCTCACTTTTAAATCCAGACTGCGGTATGTTCGTGGTGTAAGATTGTCCTTATGCTGAAAAACAAATCTTATCATTATATAGCAATATCAGACTGGCAGATGTTTTTCATACAATTACAAAAATTCTGAAGATTTGCATTGTATTGTTTATACTTTGTTCTATTTAAAATTTTTTGTATTTCCAAAATTCTGATTTAAATTGTGGAAACTGTTTCTGAGTTACATTGTGGAAACTGTTTCAGTTGGAACCTAAAGGTCTTTCCAATTACAAAAGTTATTTTACTAGCAAAGGCTACTTCACAAAAGCTAGAAAAAACTGACTCAACTAAGAATTACAGCATTTGAGTCAGATTTGTGAATATGCCATGAAATTTCAAGAAAAGCATGGAAAACCTCAGGTTTCTCTGATACTTCTCAATTGCAATAAAAAACTTGCTAAATGTAAATTTTTGTTTCTGACATGCCTTTATATCAACGCATATGTTCAGACCAGTTTTACTTTCCATGTATAATAAAAGGAAAGACTTAAATGTTTGCGCAATGTGAACAAGTCTATCCTAAGAAATTTCCAGTCTTCATTATGCAACTTTATTCCTCTTCAAATTCTACTCCATTTTAACCGATTCGATCAAAGCATTTTCAAGAGAAAAGTAGGCTCTGCAGTGTCATTCACAGAAATCAGTGAAATGAGGAAAGTTAATCTGAACAGTAATAATATTATTAAAATTTCCACAGGCAATGTTAGGATAATTCTAAATAATGTATAGTTTTTTCCTTTATTTCCTTTATTTCCTTTATTTATTATGGGCAAGATCTTCAAAAAATATTGTTAACTGATTTTTTTTTTCACGGTTGGCTGGGATTTGTTGCTTGTTAGAGGAAAATATTTTATGAGATCTAGAAAAAGCACAGAGAACCATTAATAGCAAGGTGGAAGGGGAGAGGGTACTTCCAAGGGAGAGAACAAGATCATATTTGCTAAAGGCCACAACAGGAATTCTGGAATTATAATAACAGCTTTGTTTATGCTGTTGTGCTCGGGGTGTTTATATATATATCTCTGGCTGTTTAGTCAAGAACTGGACAAACAGTGCAAAGCAACAGTTCACAAACTTTATTTTTTAGTTCTGAAGGATTGTTTGTTTTAACCTTTTCCATTATTTTACAGGAACAGGATTCATTTTTTCATTTATTTATTCATCTGTTTATTTATTTTGGCATGTGCATGACTGCCTGGAGAATGGCTGCTCTCCGCATGAATGCCAGTGTTCTCACATTACAAAAGACAAAAAGGAATGGCTTTTCTAGAACAAACTGTGTGGTTTGTTCTGTAAAGGGCAGCAAGAATACTGCACAACTTCAGCAGTCACAAATTAGGGAGAGGTAAGTTAATTGGGTAAAACACATTTATATTAATTGCATGCAAGACATATTTTTATTGAAACTTGCATTATTATGATGGTTAGGGACATTTTCTGAATACCAGGAAGGGTAGAACTTAAGAATTTATTCTTCTCAATAATTCTTGGTCCAGTCCTAATTAATATTTAAAGACATAAATATATATGGAAAGATATATATAATGAAGACATAAGACATATCTGGAAAAGATAATGTGGCCAAACCTGTTTTACTAACTTTTTACTTTATTTGAGTCCTGACACTGCTACGCCCACATCAGAGTTTCAGTGCTCTTGCTTCTCTCCTTGCTCACCACATAAAGATGGTCACTGCCCTGAATAACTGGTAGTTCAACAGGAAGATAAAGGAAAACAGCTGGCTTCAGAAAGCAGATGGGTGGATCACATGGTAATAGTGAGAGCATAATTAACACAAGCATCATCAGTCACAGCACACCAGCTGCCAGCAAACCTGCACGCACTGCTTTTCTGTTGTTTTGGCTTCTTCAGAAGAAAAAACCTCTTTAAACAAAGTTGAGATTCTCAATAAGGCTTTTTCTCCTTAACATGGGACTGTTGCCGAGTACCTCTCCAGCTGTGTGAACCCTGGCCCTGCCACGGCATTATGTAAACTATTGATGAGCTCTCTGAAAAGATACAAATCTCAGCCAGGTCTGATGATTCCCCTGAGCTGTAAGAATTAGATTAAAGCAGGAAGCCAAACACACCAAAGGGGGAAAAAATATGAGACTATAATTCCTTTGAGAGAATAATGGAAGGAACTATATCACAGCAGTGCAGAAAACAATTTCACAAGGCGTAAATGAATGCAGAAAAGAAAACCTATAGTGCTTCTTTTGTGCTTGGACATATGTGTTGCTTCTTGACTCAAATTTTAAGTGGTTTCCTTAAAAGTAATTTAAGAGTTTCATTACAGATCTAGATGGTTCTTCTATGAACATTGTCATCTAAAGGTCAGGGACCTGGGAATGCTTCTCAGCTGCACAAGTCCAAGTTACTTCTCTGGCCAAGATCCCTGCTGCAACGAGACCTAATTATGCTGTATTCTGCTTCTCCACTGTATCACTGTTTCCTTTGAGAATGAAAACTGAGTTTGGTGGCCTTAAAAGCCTACCATGGTACAATGCTGGCCACATACCTGGATGATGAGGGGAATAGGACGCAATAGGACACTTTGGAGCATGCATTTACCACACAATTCCCAAATATCCATGATAAAACACTGTAATACAAATGACTGATTTTCTTCAGGAAGAAAAGATGATAACAACCGGTTCTGTTGCAATGTGTAAGAACATTGGTTTCTCACTATTGCATTATTTCTATCTTATTTTTCTGTCTTAAATAGCTCTCTGTGCATGCATGTGTTGTATGATCTACTGTAGACAGATCAAAAAGCACTGTGATAGCACCAAGCCAGTATTCAGGGAACATGACATACTGTGACTCAAAATTCCACTCTACTGAAGAATCAACCATAAACGTTGATGAAAATAATAAGGTAATTCAAGCCTTCTCAGATACTTAAAAATATTATTTTTCCTATATTCTCTTTTCTCACATATTTATTTCTCATTATCCTGATTTAGCAGAGGGTTTTAAAGAAATGTCAAAATGTCACCAGATAGGCTATTTTGGTATCAAAGTGCAAATGAGAACTTTCAGTTGATTATTTTAACTTACTATAATTAACACTCATGTTTGTGAAATTCACTTCTTGCTTATGTAACAAACATAACAACTGTGAAATAAATACTAATAAAATACAACTAAAACTAAAAATTGAGAGGTTTTTCATCATTTGCTTCCTATTGAAAACAGACTGCCAAAAGCCAAAGTTGTTCTCTGCAACAGATCAGGTTTTATACATTTTTTTTACATGGAAAAATTGTTGACTTTTTTCTGAAGATCTCAACTTTTTTCTTTTTTTAATGCCTACAAAAAGAAAATAACTCGTTGCAATCTACTCCCTATTTTGGTTTTTTTTTTATTATTTGTAGCAGTCATCAAAAATTAAAAACTTCACGATTAGCCAGATGAGATATTTCAGGTTTTACTGGAACATGACAATTGTTTCCTTCTCAGCTTCAACTGAAATTTTCCAACACTAGAAGGCTGATGATAGCCATTGCTAAAGGTATCTTTCTCAAGAAATGATAAACGTAAAGGCCCAGCAAGCAAAAATATATTCCAGAACAAAGCAAAATTTGCACTTACTGGATTAATTTTCACTAAGAAGTGACCTATTCTATTTGCTCCATTTGTGTAATAAATGAGCCATGAGATTTCAAGAGCTAAGCAAAATTACACTCTAAAAAGTTTCAAATTAGGTTCCCAACATTTCTGAAAAACAGTTTTTCAATTGCTAGCATGCAAGGAATAGAATAATTTCTAAATTACTCTCCAAAAGCATATGACAATTTGTTCTTGATTAATATGTTCTTTGTACTCTTAGAGGGGATATTCTGACTGAAGATGTTGATACAGTTAATCAGTAATTAGTCAGTAATCCATGCTTTTATGATTCAATGCTCTAATGAATCAACTTGCAGGCAAGAACGATTACTCATTTTTTTTCTAATAGACATGGTGAAATACAAATAATTACGTGAAGTCATCATGGTCACACACAGAATCAGCAATAAAAGCTGTTCATCTTGAACACAATGGGTCAAATATACTGAATAGTCGTACACTCCAGCAAGTCAAATCACTTGTAAGTGCTTAGAAGCTTTGAAACCATCTAGCCAGCCTTGCAAATGAATTCCAGAAATGAATGCCAGTACTCTGGCTATATTTGAAATCAGTTTTTGTTCGTTATTTCTCTCTACCAAGGAATTTCATGGAACATCTGAAAAAATCAACCGCAGGGAACAAATTTTTATTGAAGGAAAACCCCAAAATTTTCCATCAGAGGTACTTTCCTATTTCTCCTTCCCCCATCCAGCTGATTGTAAACATAGCAGAAATAATCTTGGTTTTAAAGTGCAAAGTCATTTACTCTTTCAAGTATATTCATTTACAAAAGTCCACTTTTGGCTCTTGAGATTATGGAGACACCTTTGGATGATACACTCTATTCTCACTTTTCTAGATGAAATTCTGTTGTCATACTGTACTAGACTGAGTTAAGAAATATTAAAAGTTTTACATTGTGAAGTAAAAGGAATGAGGCTGCAATGCAACCTTTTCCAGGTTGTATAGAATACAACCAGGCTGTATGTAATATGCTTATGTTAATGCATATTGTACCTCTGACTAGCACTGGCAAACACCAAAATGTTTGTTTCATCATTAGAACATATGCATATTACATATCCTCTGTAATATCATGTTACATATAGGCTTGCATTGAGTTGACTTCAAATATTTCAATTTTGTTCAAATTTGTTATATTAGGAATTCTGGTTATACAGTAGCTTTCAGTATTGTGTAATTTCAGAGGCCTGGACATAAATCTTTCAAGAGGGAATAAGTATGTTCCTTCCCAGGATCTTTTTTGTTGTTGTTGTTGTTGTTCTCCATACTGTATGCTGTATACTTCATTGGAACATGCACAAATTACTTGTCTGCAACATTTTTAATGAGACATAATGATAAACACTCTTTCTGGTAAAACAAGGGTAACAGAAATTTGTCAAAGTAAGAAAATTGCAACCTCCTTTCCACCCCAGGCAGACTTAAAGAGCACTCCTAAGGCTTTGTAGATACCGTAGACTTTTTAAAAAATATATAAATATATATATTTAGATGTTGGTATGCAGTACTGCCCAAAACCCTACCCCAACTCATATATGGACCCTGATATGCCAGAAGCATACTTGACTGCCATTAAATAATAGCAAATAAAATATTGCTTAGCTCTGAATGGGATCTAAAAACAGAAAACAATCCCCGGGGTTTTATGAGCTTGCATTTAGCAATTTTTTCAGAAGCACATTCAGAAAATAAGAGTGGTATATCCTAAAGATGAGTGGGAAATGCAGCTTATATTTTTTCCTTCACCTTCACTGCAAGTTAACAGGAAAACTTTACTTTAGTTGATGCATCAACTTAGTCCAAGGCATTTCTTCATTGTGTTCCACTCCCTGTTTCCCCACATTAGCATTCGGTATGCCACTGGCCTATTAATAGCTTGTATAAGCATGCACTGCAGACATATTCACCAGCACAGTTGCACATATGGCTGTCACTCCATGTTCTGCACTGAAGGATGGATCCTTGTGGAAAACATTTCTGCCCTCAGACTTCCACTAGCCAATTTGACATCTTCCCCAGATCAGAGACCCTTGCTGGCACCTCCAGGGGCACGCTTGGGCCTAGGCACATGCTGGCTCCATGAATATTTAACAGAGAAATTGAGAAGAGGCTTGCTAGTGATCCATCTGTTAAGTTGCTGGAGCTATACCAGGGACGAGTTGGCTGCGGACTTCTTCCATAATAATGCCAAGGTTCAACAGAGAATTTAAGGTATTCAGTTGATCCTCTGCCCAAAGCTGACTACTGGCAGGGAGAGTGGCCACAGTGCATAGCTGGTGACAGCAGATTTACCACTGAATAAAGCCAAAGCTATCTCTGAAATAATCAGCTGTGACTAATAATAAATGGTAACCTTACGCTATCCTTTTTTAGGATAAATTTAGGGTGTTTCTGCCCTATTTAAAGTGACTAAGGTATGCTGCTTCACACCTGATTTTAGTAAAGCCTAGTATTATGCTACCATGCCAAATAATATCCCTTGGACTTTTTGGCTTCCAGAACTCACATCCTTACCCATTGCTGCATAATAATAACTGTATTTTGGGAAGATAAAATGTGATAAAAGGGAGAATAACACAACAGATAGTCCATTATGCCATCTCGTACTGCCTAATGAAATGTATTTGTTGCTTGGGAAACAACATCAGGATTTCTATTAAATCATTGATGGGTCATAAAAAAAGTTGAGTCAGCCTCCTGCAGGGTATATCACTCCTGTGTGAACATGGAAGCTGTGGAATAGCAGCTAAATTTTCCCTCTCCCTTTCATAAATTTTAGATTTTGGGTTTGTCCTTTAAAATTGAAATAATCTTGCACTTTAGAAGTCAAGAAAGCCACTTTATTACTTTTCAAATAAGTCCAACTGTTTTAGAAGAAAGGTTAGAAGAGAGCAGTTGGTCGTTTTTTCTCAGCATGGAGCAACAGTTTTGACTTTAGGTTGGATCTGCCCGCATTTTCTCTTTTTCTTTGTCACTTCCTCCCAGCTCAAGATCTCTGTAGGGAGTCATGCAAGGGTAGAACAAACCTCAAAAGGTTTGCTCCATTAGAAATTTTTTAGCTTGTTTAAGTAAAAGTCTTGAATGAGCATAGTTGACACCATATGAACTGGATGTCAGCAAATACAGGGAGAAGCTGTGTTTGGCATAATGGCCTCTAGTCATTCTTAAACCTTGCAAGGCAAAAATATAACCCTGTCTACTAGGTTATAGTCCTGAAAAAAGACTTCTATTTCTCCACATTGACAGCAATTGGCAGCATCATGAGAGGTAACTCAGTTGTTAAAACCATGTCTAAACACAGTAAAAATGCCCAAATGCAGTAAAGCCCTTAAGTACCATTAAAAAGACACAGCATTTAGGAAAACTATGGCTCAGGTTTGATGGCACCATAAATCTGCCTCAAGTTCTCCAACTTAATGGTGTAGCAATACAGCGCGCAGTCCAGCTCTGCCTGAAACTCATGGGCTGACGAAAAATTTACCCATTTGTTTTCTGACAAGCTTCTTCCATACAGATATGTTGGTTCATCTGGTCTGTGAAGCAGTTTCTCTGGAGTTCCACATTTGGTCTTGCTCTTTATATTCAGACTATTCTGCATGTCACCAGCCTTCTCTAAACATGGTCTCGGAACTTCTATTTTTGCTGTATTTCCATTTTTGTATTTCATTGTGGTTGAACCTTTCTTGATCATGGACTCCTGTGCCAGTTCTAAGCCAGCCCTTGGCACCCAGCAGCTGGCATAAACAATATCCGAGTTTGTCCATTTCATGACTTTGCTTTTGTCTGTTTGGTGGCTTTGCTTATCCTGAAGGTCTCTCTTTTGGTATCCAGACCAGAGCTGTTGGCTTGACCAGAACCTTGGCAGTGCATATTAGGGAATTTTCTGCACAGATGCTTCAGTATAGGTTCCAAAGCAACATGGAACGAGACAGGCCAACACTGGATTCCACAAGAGACTATGAACAAAGCCAAAGAATAGACAATCTGGTGCTGCAAGATTAGCATACCTTAAGTAGGAAGCACTCCAGAGCTCTCTAATGTTAGTTCATTTCACCCAATGAAGAGAGACCTCCCAAAAAAACTGTGACAGGGCTATCCAGAGAGTGGAAGTTTGCCATTACCCACTAGCCAGAATCAAGCAATTGATCAGCTTGTCACATGCAAGAAAACACAGCCCTTTTTTCTGGTCATTTAGAGAGGAAGCCTTAATGTCATTTTCTCAGGATGCAGTTAAGCCCTGCATTCTTGGCCAAAAAGCTGACTGTTCTGTGCTGACAGTCACCCACCTGCACTAGCCTCATTTTATTTGTCGAAGCCTACCTCACACTAAGGGTTTTCAACAAAAAGACCCAACACTTTGAGTCTAGGAGCCATCCCAACTGGAGTCATACTCATCCCACACACAGTCTCCACATTTGATTGGGCTAGAACAAAAAGACAGATTTTTTTTTACAAATCTCTGAGGACACATGTACAAAAATCTCAATGACAGTTCATTACAGACAGGAAAGTATTTGGTGAAGTAAGGCCAGCCCGTATTCCCATTTCCCCTCCTGAATAATTACCAATCATATGTTACATCTCAGAAATGTGGTATAAGACTGAACTGTAGTTCAAAACACTGATACAGCATCCACCAGATGGTCCCCAATATATGTAGTCTCTTTCTTGATCCTGTGTGGGTTGCTTTTCCTGACCAAGATTTCAGCATTTGCCTCAGTCACCACACACGATAGCAGTATCATTCTGCATTTGGCTAGACTTCTATCGATCATGGAGAAAATAAGTTTTATCACCATGTCTCATCACAGCCACCAAAGACACTGGTATAAGTCATGTCAGAGAGCATCACCAGCATTTTCAGTTATTTTACACTCATTGGCTTCAGTTGGATTCCTACTGTTTTCTAATTTCAGCTGGATTTGGCATAGTAGAGGTAAGAGGTAACACACAGGTAACCCTATGTATCATAGGACAGGTGCCTAAGACACACAAGATGATTCACATGCTAGATGTGAATGAATCAGATGCTTTTTCATCAATTGCAGAATAAAGGACTACATGCCTGGGTTTTAGGTTGCCTCAGTTAAAATAAAATTAATGACACTTATTGCACAGGTTTGGGGTGTATTAAATCCTCTAGGATGAGACTGTGGGAGCAAAGAGAACTAGCAAATCCAGGCAAAAGAAAAGCCAGCATGTTTCTGCTGGTGTGACTCAGTGCTAATGGAGCTCCAGCTTTTTTTCACCACTGCCTGCCTAACAATTGGCTAGGTGATGTTCTGCTAATACAGGCGACCCTCAGGATGCAGGTGCTGGTGTGAGTGACTAACTAGGAATTCCAGCCCATTTCACAGTGGAGCTGCTATACACAAAGCTGCCTTAGAAAAAAATTCAACCCAGAGCCCACAGTTAGCCACCACTGGTCTTTAAGTGTTGCCCCCTTCTCCAGGATGTCCAAGTTCACTGGGAGTCACTGCTGCATGTTAGATTTGCCCTCATCCCTAACTGCAATGCCTCTACTAACAACAATGCCAGTTACAACCCAGAGCTCAGAAACTTCCCAAGGCACACAGCAGGAAGACACCCCTCACCTACCTAGCTACATCTGCAAGCTGCAGGAGACTGATGGCATCTTGAAGAACCGTTCTACCTCTTCATTGTCAATGTGCAGTGTGAACAAGGGCCTCCAGAAGCCTGTCACTGCATGCAGCAGACACAGTCTTAGCGACACCAGTTACATGTGTGTTAATTGTTCTGCAGCAGTCATCAGACCAGATCATGCTACTTGACATCTGTGCAGTCTAAGTTGCCAATGTCCTACAAACATGGTCATCTGGGAATTTCAAATGCTTACACATCTGAGATGAGGCTTGGGAGGTGAACCATTCCTCGGAGACCTTCCTGCTCTGAGACACTGTCTTCTGTCAGCAATATTTGCTCCTGATGAGTTCCTCAGACCAGCCAGTTCTCCTTCCAATCGCTTTCAGTATAGTTCCCTAAAAACACAAAGAAATAGCCACAGAAATTTTATCTTCAGAATCTCCCTAAAAGACTATGGGAAAATGTTAATCAACTACAGACATACCCCCCATAATTTTAAAAGCCAGTTGTAGGAGTTGACTACCATGAGCAACTCACATTCTGAGCAGCTATGAAGGAAGATTCATTACCACAGTAAATCTCTGATAATGCCTGATGGTCAAAACTTGCAGTAAAGTTTGTCCCAAGACTCAGTTGAGCAAAGCTAATTACTAGGCAGGCTCTGCAGACTCTTAGAAATTTCTCCATCTGAAGACCCAATTAGACAGGCAGAATTTGTAAATCATGTAAGATATTTAATGGTGGGAGTCATCTGAATTCAAGGCTGGAGTTAATATTGACAGTGTAGAGATATTCCAGTCACCATTACATAAGGCTCTATGGCTTTCATCTCATGAAAAAAGTCAGTTCTTGTAACACTGAATTAGAGGACAATTAGTTTTGTGCACACAGAAAAAAAAAAGTTCTTGGGAAGAGATATTACTGTTTATATCCTTAGTTAAAAAGAATGAATTTATGCATTCACATATGAAATGTTTAACATTTCTGCTGAAAATGGAAACAAGCAGGACAGTTTTGACCTGTACTGTGGAGTGGTGTAGTGGAATCTGATCCCTGTAATCTAAATATACCCTGCAAGTAGCCATTCCTGTGGGAGGGCTGCATGCAACAGCAGCTACGATAAACAGGATGATGCACAACAATTTTCTGCTTCTTTAAAAACATGTTGTTCTTTTCATAATGAAACTTGAAGTCTGGTGTCTCTAATTCTTTTAATAATTCCAGTGCCTTCCATTTCCCTCCAAAAATAATCTTTCACATACTGCTCTCCTCATTTCTCCTGGCATGCACAAAGCATTATGCAGCAGTCTGGCTTAGAGCTGTGCTGCAGTGCTCAGCCAGTCAGTGCACTTACACTGACTGGCCACTTAGATGCCCCCTCTCGGACTGAATCCTGGCAGGATTTCTCTCCAGAATTTTCATTATGGTTTCTATCTAGCCATTTCATGCTGTTTATCCAGGATGATATTTTTTATCCTTCTGCCACCAATATTTCCCAAGCTCATGAATGGGTTTCACACCTACTGGGCATGAAAGGTGTGGAAGCTAAAGGGAAAGTGACAGACGGAGCAGACAACACAATTTGATAAGCTAATTTACACAGGAAGCTGAGCTAAATATGAAAGCCAGTACAAGATTTTGTTTCTTCTTTCTGATGAAGAAGGAACAACTAGCCACTCAAAGAAAGCAGATTTCTTTATTACATTTTAAGGACATTCTTCAGAAGTGAATGTGGGTTTACACCTACATCACCAAAGGAAACCACATCGCTCACTGGGTCTGAGTGATTGGGTTTGACTGCAGCTGCACTGCGCAGAGAGTCTCTTTCTTGGTTTGGATAGATACTAACTTCTGCTTATATCAGATTCCAGCAGAAAATGGCTAGTGTCAGACAGCCTGTCTGAGGAGTCAGCTGTGACCCTTTCGGCAAAAACTTTGGATAAAATACCAGAGACTATTTCTACTCCCACTAAAATTAGAATTCCTAGTGGACACATCAGGGCCTCTTTTTCATGCAGTCTATAAGTCAAAGCAACACAGTGATGACGAGCATGTCAGTTCTGTGATGGAAGACTGAGGAGTAGGGACTTTCAGGTTTTTTGCACAGTATGTAGGAGCAATGAATTCACAAGGCTCCACTGGAAAGACTTTCACCTCCCCAACATCACCACCTCCACAAACACGGACACACAGACAACACCTTCTCTCAAAATTCAGCCTCCTGAAGTTATAATGAACATTTCAAAGCCCTTCAGCAGAATCAGCCCTCAGGAAACAGAGCTCTTTGGGAGACTGAGCTTCTTTCCTTAGACTCTCTTAAGCTCCTCTTAGCAGCTCATGTCCTACAACCCATGCTTTGCCTGGCCCATCCCCACAGGCAGATCAGACGTGCTAATTTTCCTGAGTCTCTTGCTTGTAGTAAACCTCTCCCAGACATTTGATTAAATCACAAAACTGTAGCATATAACTACTGTAACTACAAATTTATAATGGAATTCAATTGATTCTCCATTTCCACCAGCAACTCCAATGAAGAGTCATAAATAAACTCCTTGAAGTCATAAATAATCTTTTGTTTAAAATTGTGGTGTTTTTAGAAGGAAGTACCGCAATGAAAGATAAAAAGTTCTGATCTTTGCCCTTGCTTCTTGTTTCCTCTTCTTCCAAAACTTTGTGAAGAAACACTGAAGTGATGACAAGGAAAATATTTATTCCTCTTGCTGCACTGTGGGGTGAGAGGAGGGGACCATGCAGGAGAAAGACAGGACTATAAGTAATGGAAGGAGCTTTGTAAGGCAAACCTGTAAGCTAGACATGAGGGGATGTTGCAGAAATTTGTCAACGATGTTTGTTTGACAGATGTTTTCTCTGACAAGTATCACATTTTATGAGCAGCCTAAAAACATTGATTGAATACCAGACTAACTGATTTATCAAACACATTATTTGATGAAAGATGACAATTTATCGACTAATGGTTGGCCTTTATTAATCAGATCTCAGTCAAGAAAAGCTCTCCTGAGGCCAAATCCTGAAATTTTTAATTTGAATGAGACATTGCTCCACACCAGAGTGCACAGCTGTTCACTGCAGTCAAGATGGTATTATTCACCTAGTAAGAACTGCGCAGAAGATGAATCTATGCACTGAGATTCTGAATTTTTTTTCTGAAGAATGCATTTCAATGGCTCTTATTAATAAACAGCATTTTTCTCCCAAATATTTCCAACATTTTTTCTCCCTACCCAATTACAGATATTTGTATGAAACATTGCTGTTAGATTGCATGAAAGCACTGATCTTGAGAAGAGTCACCATCATCAAACACTTGGTCTCCACTGGCACACAGGAGCAGCTTACACCAGCAAAAAGACTCAGGAGATCAGCAGATCCACCCAGAACTATAACAGCTGTAGCTGGAGTTATCGTCAAAGTAATTTATTATTTTATATATGCCTTAAATCAACAGCATATTACACTTACCACTGAAATAGACCAGGTTTTTCGTGTTCCAGATATTACTACCGACCTTTGCAGACAATCCCATACTAGTACTGGTCAGCACCCCATGGCGGTCATGTAGACTTTGCAGCATGAAACAGAAATTTCCTTCTGTTGTTGATCTTCACTTGACACGGTCAAGGAAAAGGGTATGAAGGTAATGTGTGCCCATATGAGTCTAGGAAGGTGGGAACTGGATGGAATGCTGGGAACTGAAATGCCGAAGTAATATTTCATAAACTCAAAGAGTAGAAGACATTTTATAATTTATTTTGCCTTGTATTTTGCCACTTCACCACCTGATCCCTCTACTGCCCTCTCTACCCTCATTTTATTTCAATGAGCAATGCTAATTTTGGACATCTCTTAAAAAATGTGCTGTATGGATGCAGGAGATGTTATCATGGGAAAAAAAAAATTAGAAATTATTGCAATAGCTGCTACTGCCTAATGCTCAGAAGAAATCTTGCTTTGATGTCTAAACCAGAAATAATATAATGTTTTACTGACTACTTCTATCTAAACAGAATCATATACTCTGAATGTATTTTAATATAGAGTTGAACCCTTCTTCACTCAAATTATTATGGATAAACAAGATTTATACTATTTGATTGCATAGGTATACTAGCACTTTAGATTGTTTGCTTCTGTCAGGACTGCATTTCTCCTGTGCATGAATGACTCAGTTTAGTTTTCCTATTTGCTACTGCTACGTAGTGTTATACTGGTGCCAGAGAGGCATGCAAGGACAATAGGCATTCTATACAAAGAGATTTTCACTGAGGATTACACTTAAGTTCTCATTTCTCATGTGTTACTGCTTTTTCTTTGTCTAAACTATATAACCATTGCAGGAGGCCAGATGAAGAAGCCAGAGTTAGAAGAGGACTACTGATGCTAATTGCCCTTGAGAAGAGTGTTCTACCTAAAGCAACTCCTGCTTTAAAACACACAATCTGAAACATCTAATTAGATATAAATCAGAGAAAAAGAGAAAAAGAAGTGCCCAGTTGGAGATATTTTGGAGATATCATGACTTGATGGAATCTGGAAGCAGGTCCCTCTAGCTTGAACAGTGTGCCCAAACTAACCAGAATGAATGTAAGCTCTATATGGACTATATTAAAAGCAAGGCCAAGTGAGATTTTAGTTCTTAGGCTATGATACTCTCTTTTCTCACCTTTTCTGTCCATTTCTCATTCTTTTCTCCTTCCTACAGTTCTGTCCTTAAACTCTCCACCATATGACATTTTCAAGAAGGGAACAGAGTAGACTTGGCAGAGCCTCTCTGCTGCTGCACTGGTTGATGTCTACTACCTGAGACAAGGTGAGATAAGCACCAGGTATTGTTAGAAATGTCTGGTTCTCATTTCTTCTGTTAGGCTTCCTGCTCAGAGGGGCACCTAACTCACATACCTGCACTGTAATTGCTATAATTGTAAATTCTTAAAAAATTCTGTATTAAAAAAACCCAAACACTGATATAAGAATAAGTTGTAAGTCAAATTCACTGTAAGGAGTAAAACGAATATGTAAGTAGAACAGATTGGATATAGGTATAGATAAAGACAGAGTTTTTTAAAAATTAACAGATTTCACTTTCATGCTCAACTTCACTCACTTGTGCAAATGTTCAAACAAAAAATGTCTAATACAATAATGTAAACTACCAGAACTTTTCTGATAGCTAAAAATGCCCAAAATACACCCTATATCCTTTGGGACTTTTCTGTAAATGCTGCATCATTCCAATCAAGAACTGAATTTCACCATGTATGTATTTGTGTCATGTTTTCTTATTTTTATTGAGTTTGAATTAATCCTTCACCAGAAAAGAATATGACATGCTTTGACACTGAAAGCAGAGTGGATGAAAGGAAGAGAAAAAATATGAATATCAGGAAATAAGACCAAGTTAAAACACCGATTTTTGAAGTCTGCGATCGTGACCAAAATTTTTGCTGGAAATTAAGGCATGCTATTAATATGATCCCTCATGACACTACAAAAGGAATCTTGCAGTAGGACAATTCAGGTAAAGAAGCTAACTTTAGCACTCTTCAAGAAGTAGTAAAGCAGTGGAAACAGGATCTGTATATAAGCATTAAAGATTTTCCAGGTTTCAAAAGGATTCAGTGGGGAAAAAGGAAAAGTAAAATAGGTATTCCACAGAACTGAGAACATTCTAAACTTTGAATATTATCAAATAAAAAAGTAACCATTTTTTAATGCTAAATATGGGCTAAAATACTCATGAAAAAGTACTGGCGTGGCCAACATTTTTCCAGTTCAATAAATTCTTGTGTAATTCTTGTGATTCTAATCATAAAGGAGAGATTAAAAACATTATGTGGCTTGTCCTGTTTACCAATACTTTGAAAATCAAAATACTGTAACTAGTACATCTCACATTAGAATGCTAATCAAAAATATCATAAGCATGGCTTGCCAAGAAAATCTTGAAAGAAAAATTGAGCTCTTTTCTATGGGAACAACTCTGAAATTTTTAAAGGTTTTGCTGGATTGTTTTGTTGTTCTGTTAATAACATCACAATTATGGAGCAAAAACAGTATTAAGAATGAATGATTTATTAAACTCATTCTGTTGTAATGTACCATCACATTCTAGGCATGTTTTGCTGTGTAGTATAGTACAGAAGGCTGCAATCTGAGTGTTTTAAAACAAGTACTGGGACACTATGTAAGGTACGTATTAATGGACAAGTTATTTTATGACCTTGTATTGGGGCATTACAACACACTGGAACCTGGTCATTGCTCAAGAAGCCTCAGAGCAGTCAACAGAATTTTTATACTTCTGAACACTCACCCTGTGTCCCACTGATAACACATAGCAGGAAACATGCCATGGTAAGATTGGTCACTGTTATTCTGCAGTAGTTGTCTGTCTGATCATAACATCTGCTCAATATAAGTTTGGCCACAACAGGGATGCTGAGCTCCTGCTTTGTTGCAATGCCCGTTAACTTGGGCCCAGATAAAAATCTGCATCCTCTCTCATGTGCAAAATTAGAACACCTAACTTCTCACAATTTAGAGAGTCTCAGTGCTCAGTTCATTGCACTACATAATCAAGGAGCAAGTGGCTACTGATTATATTATTTGCCTTTTCACACTGGCCAGCCCTCCCTAGTCTTTCTGGTCTTTGCAAGTTTGTGCTCACTGATCCTGGACTAGCCCTACATAAAACGTGGTTTTCAGAGCACTGTGTGCTTTGGGTGACATTTTCAGAAGTACAAGAGGAGCTTTTGTGTTGGGCTATGTACATATCAGGAGGTCAACACCAAACACAGCAAAGCTGTATTGCCTCCCTGAATAGATAAGCCCCAGCCCCATTATCAAATAAAGAGATCTTGGCTCTGAAGTGCCTAAGTCACTTCTGAAAAAATCAGACTCTTTTGTAAAATGTAACTTGTTTGACCACTAGGCTCCCGAGAGAAGTCAGCTGCCTCATATTCACAGACTCGGTACCACACAGAAAGTATGCATTCAGCCCGCTGTCTCCTTCCTTCTGTATTAAAAATGCATCTTCCAACAGGAGCAAGGAAAGATCAGGAATCTATATCTCACTTCATTTACCCTCAGACACGGAAATACAAGGCGATATTTTGAGAAGGAGCATGAAAAAAAATCCATCACAAAAGATAAAAGACTTTGGTTTCAAAACCCGCCTGTTTCCTCAGAGAGAGGGGCTTTGTGATGGGAGCTCTCTGTCATTGAGGAGAAAGCGCACACCACGCACATGTAAACATATCCCACATAGTCTGTGACGCACTGGTTCCCCTCTAAACATAGAGCGTGTTATCAGCACTGCTGTACCAGCAGCTGAGAGGCTGCTCCACGCCATGTTTATCTCATGGACCATAATAGACAGAGCACAATAGACAGTGAGATGTGTGAGTATGCTCTGAGCTAGTACAAGTCCTTGCTTCTCTTTTCCAAATGGGGAAAGGAGGGGGTGAGGGCATTACACAAGGCAGATCACACGGCTGTCCGGCAGCCACTGAACCATAGCATAAAGGCCTTGTTTAGATAAATAATGACTCCTTTACTTTATTCTTAGAACTGGAAGTCTCTAGAACTGAAACATAATGTCCCATAACTGCTTCTGGCATCTGTTTTTCAGGGAGAGGATTGGGCCTTTTATAAGGCGATCCATTTTCACAAAGGTTTGCACTGTTGCAGAGAGAATTCTTCTCTTCCTATCAATAGATCCCATCCACTTACAAAGGGTAACAAGGCAATGAACTAAGAGTTTCAACACAGTGTTTTGGAAATTAACCAGGCAATCAAATCATGTGCCTTCCTCAGTCCTCTTCTGATCATCTTATGAAGTGTCCCGGGAAGAGTATACCAAGCAAAGGAAAAACTAGCATCATCTGAACAGTTTGGATGAGAAGGTATTTCTTCCCCATTGTTTTGGGAAGGGGAAGGGGGTGAGGGGGTGGGGGGTGTTATTACTAGTTTGCTGGTTTAAACTTTATACCCAAGAACTCTTTTAGAATTCAGCTCCACGGTTTTCTGGAAATTAGAATAATGAAGGTGACATACTTCCATGTCACCATGTGACATGCAAATGTTTAAGATTTCAATCTAAACTGAATATCTGAAGGTGTTCAAAGAAGACTTCATTACTCCTAAGACAACCACAGCAGCCTAAAAGGAGATATTTTCCCTCATCTCAGGAAATGAACACAAGAATGATAGACCAGACTAAACAATTATGGTTTACTCCTGAATCCTATCTCATTTTCTGCTGAGAAACTTCTTTTGTGAAACACCTGCACTGTGAATAGTTTATTCATTTTTCCCCAATTATGACTTACTAGAAAATGGCTCATGAACTCTCTTAAATCTATTAAATATTTGAGATCTATTCTAGTTCAAAAACCATGTTAGTCTGTGGTTAGTTCATAACACAATCATGACAGGCTTTACTATTCATTTCAGAGAGCATGCAAGTGTTGACTACATCCCGTAGGCACCTAACTTCACAACCAAGTGAAGCTCACTTCAGTGTTTGACAAATTCACTCCATTGGCAAGGAAGCAGTGCATCCTACTCAAACACACATGCAGCAGATATGAGAGTGGGGAAGAGGGAGCAAGAGGGGACGGAGAGGCAGGGGGAGCCTCTATGTGAGCCAAGTAACAACTTGCTGTCTGGAGGACTCTTTTGGACAGCAGAGAAAAAGCCCACGAAGCATGACTAAAATCCTAGTTATGTGGGAATATGTCCAAATGAAGAGATAAGGATCAGGTAGGGTGACCAACTTCAAGTGTCTGGCTTTCTTTGCACTTCTGGGAAATTTATTACTGCAGAAAGTATGGAGGCAAAGACTAGTTTAGTTCACAGGCTAACACGGATGGATGTGATATTCCGAGGAGACCTCTGCCTAGGCAGGAGAGTGAGCAAATCTTTAAACTGACTGAACAAGTGCTTCTAAAATTTTGCCTTGTTTTTCATCTTTATATTGCTGTAAATTTTAGAATGAACTTTAAAGGGTAACCACTAGACATTACTTGATCTACCTGCTTCACAGACAATTTAACTAAGACTCAGGAAAGCAAGGGAGTTTTACTCCTGTTGTGAGAGGAAAGACTGGCAGGAGCATAACAAAGTGAAGGTCACTTAGAAATCCTATTTCAAGTATTTTAGAAATAAAACTACATAGTGACACCAAGCCATTCAGGAAGTTGTAATTATCTACTCTGTTTTGGAGAATACTTGTGACAAACCAGCCAGTGTTGCAAGCAGTGGCCTCAAATAAGAAAAGGAGTCTGTAAAATTCAAGCTCCAACAGAAACCCAAAGACGAATCACAACCAGGGTTAAAACTGAAACAAAAGCCTACATTACATTAAGATTCTTCATTAATATAAACAACCAAGACATGCACACACACAAACACATGTACACAGAGTCACAGTTGCTATTGCCTCCTACTAGGAACAGTTCAGTCTTTTCCTGATGATTTTATATACCCACCCTCTGGGGATACAGCTGACTGCTAGCAATTACCCTTGATACACCAGCAGGTATTTCCTGAGGGGAAATGACTATCCTAATAGCTAGTGGCTGTAAGCCTCCAACTGACTGAGGCAGTTTTAACTCCTGACAAACTGGGTCCTGTCCATTCACCTTGTCACAATCACTTTATTGCCTTCTTTGCAGACAACTCAATGTTCCTAAAAAAAAAATAATTTTTTTTTAATTTGCACCCATGATATTTTATGGGTGCAAGGCTTTGTATCTCTCATTTCCATTTACTTCTGGTTGCCAGACGTTAGAGCAGAAATCTGGAACAGATCACAGCATGCCTCAGGTTCCTCAGGTATTTCCACTACTTAGCAAACATAAGGGTGTGATGGTCTCTAAGGATGGAGCATCACAACTGGTGAGGGAGACTTTCCACAGGAGTGAGAGCAAGTAACAGAACCCACAATCCTTCCCAGGGCTGCATTTTCAAAGGCATGTGGGATGGTATCTTTGCCTCTCTGCCACCCTGAGGTGGTGTCCCACTGCCAGCTTTGCCATGCTCCTGTGGCACGGCCTCCTCAGCACATACTGTACACCTACCACAGGAGCCTGCTGTGCCCAGGAACAGCAGGCAAAATAAGGCTGGCCACACTGTGTAGGCTGTTCTCCTTCCACTTGGCAGCAAGGGACTGATCCCATATGAATAGGGATTCCCAGTGAAACCCAAGGTTAGCCTCTCATCCAGGAATTTAAATGACAAGATTGGTGCTCAGTGAGATAATTATCCACAATTGCAAGTTTTAATCAATGGCAACAACAATATTTTCGTAAAGAGAGAAGGGAAAACCAAGTAAAACAACTGACTAAGATGGCACTACCTGAGCCATGAAGTATGACCATCTCACAGCCAGCTTTGCAAAGCTGCATCAGCCAGTTTCTTCCTCCTTCCTGTGGTAATATTTCCTTCCTATTTTGAGGCTTTTCCCACACAATAAGATCAGTTCAAGCTACTTCTACTCTTCTGCCTTCCTCTTTCCCACCAGCTCTCTGGTAGTTGTGTCAGTTGTTAACTCTGAAGTTTCTGGGTTTTCTCCACTAAATAAAAATACATCTATCACTAAGAGATCGATCAATGTTCTTGCCTAAGCAAGACTCTTAAACAACTTTTCTTATTTCACAAATTAGCAGGAGTCACTTTAATAGTATTTTCACCTCAAGCTTTCACCTCTGGCTAGAGTAAGCCACTGCCTTACTCTAGTATCCTTACTGTCTCTAGAAAAATTGGACAATAACTGTCTAATACACACTTTCTGACATTATTCCCAAAACTACTTTCCAGCCCATAACATGCCTTTCCTTTTTCTCAGAAGGGGCTTTCAGGCAGAACAAATTACATATATAGAGCTAAAGCAGCCACCTCTCACACCAGCCTTAGGATCCTATCTGTTCTCCTTGGCAGACACCCACAGGAAGCTCCTCTAGTGGGGGCATATTCCTGGTGGGAGGGAGTGCATCATTTTTTAAGTCAGTCTTCCAGCTTTTCCAAGAGGTTGTCTGTGAAACAGTCAGATGTAAAACATCACTCATCTTAGTAGGGTATTGATGAATCCCATAGAGTTCAATTAGACTTCTACTTCTCAAGTGCCTTAGCAGTTCAGGAAACTCCACTGCTAAACCTCTCAGGGTGAACATGAATCTAAAGAGAAGCTGCTCATCAGCTCAAACCCTGCTTTGGAATGTCTGGACCAGCTTTGGAATTTGTAAAATTTAGATCCAATTCATTAAGACTCTAGAAAACAAACAAACAAAAAAACTTCTTCCATTTAGTCCTTTCTTGATGAGATAAACAAACCCATAAGTCTCCTACTTAAATGTTTTCCCACACTATAATATATGTACACACATACAGGAGTGTTTATATATATATATATGTATATATATGTAATGCACACATACATGCATATATAAGAGGAGTATATACAGAAAGCGTGAAGAAAACAAATCACATTCAAAGGTTTTGAAAATTCAAATCCACCTAGATACAGTATGCAAACCTAAGGCTTTATATACATGGCTCTTGGCATTCATTACTAGTTAGTAATAGTAGAATAAATTATTTAACAATAACTAGGGTCTAAGTATATTTTGTAAAATTTTGTTGGATTTTACTTTTTACTTTAGATCAACTTTAGTCTGCTGCTAGCTGGATTTATTTACTTTAAAATGTTTCTAAATGCTTTGATAGAGACAAGTGTTCTAATATTATTGCCATATCTTTGCCAGATTGAAAATGTGCATGGCTTATTTTTCTTCTAAGATTGCACAAGAATTGTTTCAGGTCTCAGTTTGCAAATCCTGCAAGTTCTCACTGATAACTTTTTTAGAAAATTGTAGTTCCTACATGGCCAAAGCACAGATCATGACCTTACTGTGCAAAATTTCACCAGTTTGCACAACTTCCTCAGTATGTGGCTCTGAATAAATTTGTACTATATCACTGCCTCCAACACAGTTTAGAATTGCAGCTCTAATAAAGACATAGGCACATACCAGAGTTTCCAAATATTTGCTCAAAAGGGAGCCAGAGAAGCAAAGTATACAGCTAGGAAGTGCAATGCATTTTACAATTATTCATCCTTATTTGGGAAAAGACTACCAGTTACTAAAAAAGAGCAGAGAAGAGCAGTCTTCAATGGACTGGATTACTTGAATGCACTATAAGGTTACTACATGACTTAAACTGCCCATGTTTGTATTTGTATGCCAGTGTTAGAAGCACAGTTCAGCTCTCAGAGTCTTACAAGTCAGAGCACAGAGGTGACCCAAGGTAGGGCACAGAGAAAAGGAAACCAAAGAATGTGGATGACACCAATAGGCAAAACTGTGACAACTTTTTTATTTGCTTTAAGTAGAAGAATATAGATACAAAAAAGCGTTTGACTTTGGAGAGAGTAGGATGAAAACAAAAATACATTTTGTACTTTCCCAGATCAGAAACCTGGGCTGGTTATTCCCTTTGGGCTATTTCTTGCTGAAAAGGAGATTCCAGTGACTAGGCAGGATTTTGAAGAGAGCAATTTCAATTTCCAAGTCATATCTCCACACTCCCTGATTTGGTTTGACAGCAGTGTAGATATTCCCTGGCCACCCAGGAAGAATTTTCCTTCATGATTCCAGGCCATCAGTTTTTTGCTCCTTTCTTGCAGCATCATCCAGTATTGCACTGGCAAGCACTGAGCCAGTCTAACTTTTTATTTTTTTTAAGTTCTGTGCAAAGGTTGTGGGATGCACACCAAGCTTAACAGATTGATTTAACATGAATATTTATAGGATATTTACATTTTACTCAGCTTAATGCCTGGAAGTAGATCCCGGCTGTTTTTTAAACTACCAGTGAACACTTTTCATTGGTCTCCAAGTGTAATCTGAAGAGAGGAAAAGAAAAAACAACACCAAAAAGAAACCCAACCAAGAACTAAGGCAATGTATGCACTCTTCAGTAATAATTAAAGTCTTCCTGATCTTAACTCCAGACTGGATTGATGTTGTCCTCCCCTAAGACCTGAACTGAAGAAAACCTCTTTGGACTGATGTAGTGGTTCTAACCACTTTTGATAAAACTTTAGACTTCAGAAAAATTATTCCTTAAAAATTTCAATTGTTAGTACCTATGAGGCATGTGTTAGCCTTTTACATGAAGCTGAGCAGAAATATAAGAATACTTTCACAATGGGGAGGAATTGCACTCTCAGGAAAAAGCAGCTGATGTCTGACCATGGCAATTTAAACATCGTTTTGGTCTTTTGGGCAACTATCTATCAAAACACAACTAATATATACCATAATTAGAAACAAGACAATGAGAGAGAGAAGGTAATACCTAATGAAAATGAAAACATATGATGAAGATTGGTCTCTGGAGAGAGAAGGAAGGGATTTTGAATAATCTGTGTTTGTGTACACAGAAAACAAAAGGATTAAAACAACAATTACTGGCGGCAGAAAGAGTAAATACCAAAAGATCTGTAACAAACAGGCTTGGTCAGAAGAAGAGTGGCTAATATCCACATGCAGTTGGCATTCAGCAGTGAGTGCAAGTGATACATCTATTAAAATAGGCAGACAACCAAATGAATATAAATTGTAGAGGGGGAGAGGATATAAAGAGGAAAAAGAAGAAAAGTGGTTTGATTTTGTTACAAACCATGACACTAGGCAAATAATGGAAAGGGAAGATAATTTCTTAAGAGACAGAGAAAAGACTGAGAGAAAGCTCAGTAACATGAATTAAAAGTTTAAAAAGACACAAATATAAAATGAAGTCTTCAGAGTTATTCCTTGAAGAGAAAGGGATTACCATCACCAGAATTCCACAACTACTTTCAACTTTATCCCTCTCTGTGAGGTTTGAGTTTTTAAGCTGCAGTGCATTTCTTAATGACTGGATCATATTCTAAAGTTCAGAATTACACATAGCACAGGAAATATTTATTTCTCCAACAGCTTAAGGTTCATTGCCTCTTAGTGAAGACTTTTTATGTCAAATGACACCTTTCAAATCTCCTTCTTAATGAAATGCAAAAACATCAAAAGGGAAACAAAAGAGAATGGAATTTTTCTCCTACTTGTACAGAAATAGCCCATCTTTTATGTTCAAGTTTTAAATAAAACCACAAAAATCATACTGGGACAGAAACTACACCAGAAGAATTCAAGATAAGGCTCATTTCAGAAAGGTATGAATATTTTATAATCGTAGTGAGGCAATAATAACAAGAACTACAATTGGAACTAGTTTTTACCGACTACTTTGCCTGAAATAATGAAGTTTTGAATTTCCTAAATACAGACAAAAGTAGTATCTACTTCTGAACATGGCAAAAGATAATAATTTCCCAATACACATGGGAAAAGAAAGACCAGCAAAGAAGTCATGTTGAACTTAACATTGATTTGAACAGAGCCTGGCTCTGATGTTGCAGATTGTTAAGTCAAAAGCTCTGCTACCACCTGCCCCCCAGGGTGGAAAATCTCATTTGTTTCTGCCCAAGCATCAGTCAGGACAAGGATCCCCAACCACTTAAAGGCATTAGGCTGCTCTGAGTAGTGGTTCCATACTAATTTCTTCCTTCCCACTCCCTCCTCACTCCCCACCCTAAGGATGCTCATATGATGAGGTAACTTCATCCTTCTCTAGTTTTCTTCATTGCAGAGAAAATATCGGTTTCTCAGACAGAAAAAATTCTTGCCCTCCTTTATTTTTCTTCTCTTTTTTCTTTTCTTTCTCTCCTTTTTCCCCCTTTTTTCTCATATCCTTTGTTGCTGTTTTGGCCTTTTGCTAACCGACGTTAAATAAACTTCTGATTCCCATGACCCACAACATGACCAAAAATGTAAGGAATATCAAAGTATTTTCCACAATATAAATAATATATAAATAATATTTTCTTTTAATAAGATCTACCATCACAGGGGAAAAAAAAAAAAAAAAAAAAAAAAAAAAAAGACAGGAAATCTAGAAATGACAATAGGGACTCTAGGAGAAGGACAAAGCTGTTGGCCCAAATTGAAGAGAATGCTCCACAGATCAGACACTTGTAGCCAGGCTTTGTCCCTTCCATCCAGGCATCCAAGCTACAATCATCCAAGAATTTCAAGAGCCCATTCCACAGTACTCAGTTCTACAAAGTCCCAGGGTCTGGAATGCACTAAGGAATGAACGCATGGCATAATTAGAGCAGGAAAATGTGTTGCTCTTCCTCTGTACCAGAATGAAAGAGGTGATTCATTACAGAGGAAAGATTTACAAAGTATAACAGCACAAAGCCACATCTAACAACTTCATCTCTCCCTATGAGCAGTATTTGAATGATTTTCTAAACATTTTTCAAATCATCACATTCCTTTTCCAATCTTTATCTTCAGCTTCTTTCTTTCCCCATTCATTTTAAAATGATCTTTGTTTCTTTCTTTTTCTTTTTTTTAAATATATATAACCAACCTTCCTGCAAGAACTATTGGTGATTTTCATCCTTTAGCCAGTTGAAGCTCTGAGAATTCCATTCAAATATTTCACTTTCCCAGAACTAAAAAGTTGAAGACTCAATGATATTGTGATAGACAAATCACTTAAAATGAAAATAATAGAGCACCCAGAGCTTTTGTTATGTCTAAATGAATCAGAACCAAGCTTTCTCTGTTGAAACTGTGCAGGGAGTAATTCCTTTTTTATACATGTTCACATTACCTCTTAACATGCTTAGTGACACAAGACAAATGCTCCATAGGAACTTTTAGAGTCAAGGGCTGAATCTTTCCAAGAATAAAGGGTAAAATATGGCAGAATTCTCATAAAATACTTTTGAATTTGTCTCAGGATATTTGTAGCTTTCCATATGAACAGACAATATTTGGATGCATTTCAGCTGTAAACCCAAAACTTTGATTAGATAATTGAGTATATCTAATTGGTTTAAGTCCACCTATAATCAAACTGGAATTCTCCTTATCCTACTCAATTGGTAAATCTTGTCCATCATTAAAGATGACACATTAACATGATGCTTCATAAAGCATACCAGAAATTTTACATCCACGGTGTCAGAGCAGAGAGTATCACAATGCAATGTTATCACAGCTACACCAGATAAGTAAGACACATGTAAAAGACAGTTTTTTAAAAAAAATTAGAGACCTCTGGGATAAAAGTAGTGATACAACCAATGCATGAAATCAAACACAACATTGTATCTTTTTTATTAAAGAATTTTTGCACTAAGTAAATTCGGTACACTAAGAAAAGAAACCTGTCACAGTGCCCATTGCAGTTTTTTGAAATTTAACATAATTGATACACAATATGAAAGGAAAAGTGCAAGTGCAATCATGTATGCAGGTAGTATACATGGTGCAAGTTGTACTGTATCATAATAAATTAATATAATGAAACATCCAGAACATAATGAACAAACAACATTCAGATGGTTATATTGTGTCCAGATCGACCATGTTTCCTGTTCACTCTGCAAAGCCTATGTGTGCTATGACTGCTGAAACTGCAAGTTGTCTTGAAAAACAATAGAATCTCATGCTGTTAATTCACTTGCAAGGGTGAATTTTAGAACAAGGAAATTCATAGAGATGGAAAGAATCACTGTTGAAATAATTAATAAGAATTTGAGCAATTCAGATTCTCAGCATAAGTATGATGATGTTGGAATGTGGTTAATTTCTTTTGTGGAGAGGTCATCTCATTTAATTAGGACTTGCAGTCCTTGGATAGCTTTTTTAGATGTGAAAAGGAGCATTCTGTGTTGGCATTTTCTACAATTTAGAAAATTGATTACATGCAGTCATTTCCACCCAGAACCTCCCAAACACCTGTGCCAAACTGGAAACAAGAGCAATTGCATTTTAA
Organism: Sylvia atricapilla; assembly: GCF_009819655.1. Lineage (NCBI taxonomy): Eukaryota > Metazoa > Chordata > Aves > Passeriformes > Sylviidae > Sylvia > Sylvia atricapilla. Next base: position 63,014,665 of record NC_089142.1, read on the forward strand.
AACTAGCAAAGAAGCCAACAGAATAGTTACCCCAGTTATGTACTTAAGTGCACAGAGCTAGAGGGGGGAGCGTGTGCCTTCATATGTGTATCTGTCATTGACACAATTCAATCAAGAAAGCAGTAAACTTGTCCCATGTGTTTTCTCTGTTAATTGCTTTCTTCTATTGCTCAGATTCCAGAGGATACTGGGAGCCCCCAGTAAAGACATGGTATGTCAGAGGGCTTACCAAAACAGGTCCTTTTTCAAATGTTCCTTTCAGCAACTTGTGAAATTCCTCACCTTCATCTTTCATTCCCCAGGGAGCAAGCTCTGAGGAAGTGGACGGCACCAACATATCGGCACCAACAAATCGGCTGCTTTGAAATTACAGGCTATTTAACTGAGAAAACTTGAAAGAAATAATCTTTTCTTCTACTGACCTTGCGGTTCCCCCACATGAGCCTACCACCATTGTATCTGCAGTTACAGATTTGGCTGTCACTTCCTCCTATATTTTTAACAGATGGGTTCATTTGCTGGTATGCTTTTCTTTGTGCCTGCTTTTAATTTTCCTCTTTCCCCATCCTCAAAGCACCAGCTTTATATGCAATGTTTCCTCTCTCAGAGGCACATCACCCTCCACATCCCAGTGGAGGCCAAGGAGGCTGACACCTCACCACCATGAGGAGTGTGTCAGCTGCTCTGCACCAGGGAAGAGCTTTCTGTGAAACACAAAATATCCTTCCCAGGGGACAAGAATAACCCATTGTTTTGGTTTTATATTTACAAAAGTGTCAGTTGTTTTTTTAACATTTAAATATCCCTCCCAAATGATTGACAAATTAAATGCACCTCACTGAATAGGAGATCCACTCTAACATTCAAAGTAGAGGATTTTACTTGCAGGTTGAGAAAAACAATTATTTAGGGTAATAAAATCTTCATTAACTAAGTACTTTCAGGAGAGTCACAGAAGTAAAACTTGGGCAGCTATTAGCAATCTGACAAGATGCTGTTTATTTAGGTCAGGTCTTCAGAGTGTCTGCTAGCCCTGTAATGATTTGTTAATATCTGTAATTTTCCTTGAGGCTAAACAAATGAGGAAGCCATCTTGTTTTCCACATCATTGGACCTAGCATGCTCCAGCAGATTACCATGGCAACCAGAGCAAGTGTGCCCAATGTGAAGGGAACGGCCTAGGCCTCATTTCCTAAAAGCATGTTCCTACTGAGGTTGACTCACCAATTAAAAGACTTTTCTGTCCTCCAGGGTTTCAGGGATGTAAATAGAGATGTGAAGCCTGGCTGATCAGCTGCTCTACCTGAGTTAGTTACTCTTACCGATTGCCTAAATATAGAAAAAATGTCCACCAAATAAGGAAAGAAGTATTTCTGGAATTTCATCAAGGACTCTATTAATCCTAAAAATAAATAAATAAGTGAATTTATTTTTTTTTTTTCAAAAAGAAGGTTTCTTTGAAGAGTGCATTGAGACAGTTCTTGTGATTTTGTGTTTATTGAGTAAACAGCTTGAACAAGGGGGTGTTCTCCAAAGCTTGGAAGATGCTCATAGTGCATCTTTTACAGCATCAACAATAACATGTTTTGTCATCAGCCCTCTGTCAGCGTGTCTGACTCACACACATTTGGTATAAGTGAGGATTAATTATAGATCTAATAAAAAAAAGATGTGAGACTGTGGGATGACTGTTCCAACATAGCTTTTAGGCATCATTCATTTTCTTATGATCAGCTGCTCACAAGTTGTTTTTATTAAACAGAAATAAATTTTATAAAAAATGGAACGCATTATAGTACCATCAATTAATGAATTGTCTCATCATGATATCAGTTTGCTCAGTATAAAATTGTGGCTGCAGCTGATTCAAACAAAAAAATTCTGTAATAATCTTTCATATTTTGCTATATTGAGACTGAGTTAGGAAAGAAGATCGAATAAATTGAGAAATATTATATAACTGCAAATATTAGCAATAAAATAACATTTTGGTCAAAGTGAAATAATTGATTTAGTAGGCAGTCATTGTCATAATGTGGATCGAGTACTGAAAGAAACAGTAACACTACACTTGGACTTGGTATAAGATCTGTCTTAACACATTTAGAGTTGATCATGTAAATGTCTGTTATTGGAAAACATCCATCACAAGACTACAAAAGCCTTCAAAACCTTTAGAGCTATGGTTAGAACAGCCATCAGAGACAGAACACTCGTAAAACATCTCTATGTAGAGCTATCCTGTTTGGATAAACACTGAACACGCAGTAGTTTTCAGTCATGAGTTTCTGAACAGGAGTAAGTCCAAAAGCACCCTTGTATTAGTCTGTTTGCACTGAGCAAATGAAAACCCAGCATTAGGCATATTTAGTACATGCAGGGCATGCCCTTCTATGTCTATAAGACATAGGGTGAAGTAAACTTGACATACAGACCTATATTTTGTGCTGTACTCCCAATGAAGGACACACAGGAGAAAGGTAGATCTGCCTACAGCATCAAGCCCATATCTATCCATTTTAAGATGCATGCATCCCTGTTAATTTTTTCCAAACATATCTGCTACTGATTTCCTTTAGAATCTCAGGTGGTTTTGAGTCCTCTTTAAATACCTAGATACTCTTCTGACTTGCTTCCACATCACAGTAAATACACTCAGAACCCCAATTCAGAAAAATAGCTGCTTCGAAACTAATAACATTAACACCCACTCTATTACTCTCCCTAGACCATCATTCAAAATATAATCCTGCCCACTCCATTAAATAAATGTGATTCCCTGTTATTGAATCTAACTAGCTAAATATATTCTGTTTAAGAGTTATCTTGTAGATAAACTCAGTAACCGCCTGCCTTGGACAATCAACAGCAAATTGTGGCTATGGTTTTAGCTCACTAACTAATCAGCATTTCCTCTAACAGTTTCCTAGACACACTGCTGTCCAATTTGACAGAGCTCATTAGTTTTCAACTCTTGAGGAAAACAAAGTGTTGCTATAAAAAATACTTCCTGAAAAGACAAAATAAAAATTCAATTTGCATGTACCTCTGCATGCTGGAACTTCTAAGAAGACTTTTGCCTTAAAGAAAAATGCCACATTTTAAGAATTGCTTTAAAATACTGCATTTTAAAATTGATAGAAACAATATAGGAAATATATAGCACCATATAAAAATGATCAATTCTGACTCGTAATATTGAGCTCAGTTGTGGTTGACTCACTCTCAAGAAAGATAAAGCAGAGATTGATGAATTTCAGAGTAGAAATAGAGGTAAAGTGGGATTTATATTGGATGAGAGATTAACCCAGACACAACAAGAGTAACAGGAGACTTGATAGAGGTATACAAAATTGCCACTAGTACAGTAATAAACTGATCAATCTCTCCTTTTATTAAACTTGTCCCATCATATAACAACATAGGATTGCAAATTAAAAGGCAATAAATTCCAATTAGAAAGAGGAGTATTTATTTACGAGAGACATAACACTGCACAAGGTCATTAACTGAAATACTATGGATAGAGTTGAAAAAGAAGGCTAATGTTACAACCATTAATACCTTTTGGAGACATGAAAGTCATCATAAATTAGTATTAAACCTTATGTTATGAGCTATATAGAAAATGCAATTTTTCCTTACATAGTTCTACTTGTCTACTGCCTTGGTTCTCTGACAAGGTTTTACCTCCCTCTGTAGCCTCTACTGTCAGCTACTGCCAGCTTATTCTTTATAGATTTTAATTTTGTTTCACTGCCTACTGGTTGTAATTATCTCAGATGTATGAAAATAACATTTTATCAACTGCTTTTTATCCTTTTCCATTTGGCAAACACTGGTTTCTTGTGTGTGTTTTGAGCCAAACTGAAATCAACACATCTGTTTCAGTTTAATATCTACAGTTTATATAACAAGACCTATGCAGTAATATGCTGTCTTTACAATGGTGTTTCCCAACCAGTGAAATCAGGCCAAAACACCTATGGCACTTCAGAATTTTACTGATTATAGGAAATCAAGGCCTTGATAATATATCTCTCCTAAAAGATACCTTTAGTCATACCAAACAACTTTTTTGTTTCTGCCAGCATTATCAATTGCTCAGGAAATAGTGTGCTTAGTTAATTATTGCTTTGGAGTCAGCAGGTGGGGTACAAATAATCTCAGTTCAAGAGCTGCAGAAATAATGGGAATTGTTTTCTTTTACAAATTCCCAGTGATGAAGTATGCAACTTAAATAAGAAGGATTGGGTACTGTTTTTGGCATCCTGTGATACCATGAATAGTTGCCACTGAGACCAAGAATCCTTCAAGTGACATCCTTTTGCAAACTTGCCTGAGGACACATGGGTTGAATTTGCTTTGAAGAGGTGCAACAAAGCACAAAATTCCAGTCTGCTTTCAAATATTCAGCCCATAGTGATAAGAATATTGGATCCAAATCCAATACAAATTGTCATCAGTTTTTAGATGTTTCATCACTGGCTGAAGTTAAACTAATACCACAATAAATAAACACAAGGCAAAACTAGTAAGATTGAGACTTATTGCAGCTTTGCTCAGATTATAGTATCCTTATGTCAGAACCCCAAGGGCATCCACAAGTTTTGTCCTGATGAAGCCTGCCACTATCACCAGCCTGATCCTCTTCAGACCTTGTGGGACAGTGCCTATCTCATGACCACCCTGCCTCTGTGAAGGTCAATTTCGACTCCTGACTTGTCCTCCCCCTTGCTGCTCCCTGAAACAGACATGTCTTTCTAAAAATTTAAACATAGAGTGTATTACAGCAGTGATTTTCACTTGAGTGAAAATGTCTCTACCCTTCACTTCCGTGTATTTACTTCAAGCCCAAACACCTACCTGGCATCTTCCAGTGGGGTTTTTTTCTGTGCACCAGTTTGTGCTATTCTGAGTAGTGGTATCCACTAACAGAAAGCGTTTATGACAGTGGTCAGTTGAAAAATAGTCCCCCAGTAAATTTCCAAAGACAATCCAAAAGTACAGATGTTTTTCTACAACCAGCCCAAAATGACTCTTTCTGAAAACCCTTTTCATTTGGTTCCTGAGACTGTGACAGGCAGCACAGACAACAAAGTGAGAACCCCTTAACTTAAAATAGGTTTTTTGCTCAAAACTCTATATTCACCCTTCCATGCAGCTCCAGAGGAGTTTAAATTGTTTTTCTATTAACTGGATAAAAATATAACTTCTACTCTTTCTGCTGAACCTGTCTCACTGTTAAGAAAAAACTTCAAAACAGATTGGTTGGAAAGTGCAGAAGAGAAAGGCTTTATTCTACAGCTTAGCAACAGGAAATTTCAATCAAACAGTTCTGGCTTTTGGACTATTTCTCAATATTTTTTTATTATGTTTATCAAGTAACTGTTTAATGCAAACTATACAAAAAATATTTGAAAATAAGACCAGTTTCCTCCTTGCGTCTCTTACAACTCAGACCAAAAAACTCTTCTAATGATATATTGAATGGATCACAAAACAGTTAATTTGTTTAGTGGTTTTAGCTCTTATTGGATTTCTTTGTCAAAGAAGTGTTAATCTCTCATTGTGGTCACACCACAAAGATGGTACAGCTATAACTTAAGGAGTTTCATAGCAATGATAAGGTATCTACACTTGCCTCCTGACAATTATACCCTCTGGGCCTTCTCAAGGCAAAATGCTACCTCACCATAACTAAAGGTCTTTAAATTCATCAGGCTCAGATCAAACTCTGAGTTGTCCACATAAGTGATCAAGAATAATTCCAATTTTAGTTGTGGAATGTGTAAAGAGAACACTTAAGACCACTACCTTTCCAAATTCCTAGTGCTGGATTGCTAGACATGGTTGTAAATCAGAGGTCATTCTTCACTCAGATGTCATATGCTATGTTCAGTCTGCATAACTTCAGCTGTACCTTTTCCAGTCCTATATTAGGAGTTTCAAGTTCAAAGGATTCTGAGTCAACAGGATGTTGCCTCCTATTTCACCAAAATGCTTTGGAAAACTTACCCTTTTGTATTCAGTATGAAGATGGTGTTTTTCCATAATCCACTTTCAAAGTAATGGATTTCCGGAGTTAATGCTATGGAACTATAGCAAATTTTGGAGCTATTTAATACTGTCTCTGTACAGTACAGTAACCTACATTTCCCCCTTTTACCACGTTTCTCATTCTCTACTGAAGCAGCAAGTACTGTTCTCGTGTTTTAGAACTGTGAGAGGTAAAATTGGGCAATAAATCCTCACATGCTGATATCTTATGTTTTAGCAAAGGAACAATTTATATTGAATAATAAGCAAAACAATTTTCAGTTGGATGACTGACAAAAGAAATCATTGTTCATTCTTGCACAATGAACCATGAAAACCAAGTCGAGGTAAGAATGAAAATAGAGTTGGTAATTTCATGCTGCAGTCAAAGCACTGGGGACTTGGAAACTATCTGAGCTCATTGTCACTAGATTTCATTGAAACTCAAGAGGTTGCTCTCATGGGGAGTTTATCTGTACATTTTTTCTTGATTCAAGTCCATGCAGTTTCAACTTTACCCTTTTCAGTCTCACTGGGATCTTCAGATCCAAATGATTTCAAAACCTCAGAGCAAACTTCCCTTGAAATCATTCTTCTCATGGAACTCACCTAGAATTAGGAGTATTTTCTGCCCAAAATCATGGAGAAAATCATACAGAAAACCAATCTTAAAAGGTACAATATGTTCAAAATGTGGCATGTCTCAACAATCATATAATAATCTAGTTTTACTTTTATAGAAGATAAATGTGGGAATTGGGCAACTAGCAAGATGCCTTATGTGTTTCATAGAAGTATAGTTAGTACTTCTGACAAAGCAATTATCATTTAAAGCAGAATATGATTCAGAAGCTCTTACCACTTGCATGATGCCACTGAAGTCCTAGAGGTTACTCATGGGAAATATAAACTTGTGATCAATTCTGTTTGAGGTTCTACATGAATCATTGATATCTAAGATCTTAGATAGAGCTAGTTAAATAATGGCAAGGAAAAAGTGCCAATTTGCTAATCAGGATGGCTTGTAAAACTACATCACCTGTTGGATCTATTAAAAAGGACAGCAAGAACAAAGTGCAAGTCATTCTTATTCCATTATTATATATAAACACATGATGACAGCTAGCTTGAACACTGTGTGCCATGTTGGGCCCCCTGTCCAAACATAAGAACTGGAAAATTTCAAAGAGAAATATGGGAGATGAAATGTATGGAGTAGTTTTTACACAGAACAGATGATCAGACTAAGGTTTTTCAACTTGAAAAAAAAGGACGTCCAAGGAAGGATTTGACAGAAGTCTGTAAAATCAATAATATAAAAGCATGAATAGGAACTGATTGTATTTTATTTTTCCCTCAATGCAAGAACTCTTGCTAGTATAAAACAAGTCATATAAGCAACACAAATAATTCCATGAAACAAACCCCAGTTCAACTACCTACATTAATATTCTGCTGTACTACTATTTCTTTTCAAAAGTACACAATTGTCTGAAAATCTATCCAGTAAGTTCAACTATACAAATAGTGTCAGGTCTTTCCTGAAATTTAGGACAGCTTGAATTAAGTGAATGCCCACATCATGGAAGTAGAAATGTATACAATTAATTTGAAGTGGGATTCAGCTTCAGTTCCCAGTTATGGCATTAATTGCATGCATTCCCTTCAGGATGTTTCTGTACTTTGGAAATGTAAACCATTTTCCAGACCACCTTAAAAGAGGTGTTTTCCCAGCATTTCTTTTGACAGACCTCATACCTATCCCAACCTTCTGGTAAAATCGGCTACTGAATTTAAAACAAGAATTTTAGGAATTTTTTTGTGTCCACTTGGGATCTGAAATTGACTCTTTGGAAGTCTACCCTTGTCCTCTGCTGCTCATGAGTGGAATACCATCGGGTTGATACTGTCTGATGACAATTAATATACATATTTGACCAAAGACTTTGGGGTCTACTCAGCTGCCAATACCATTAAAAAGATTATGCTGACAATCTTTGCAGTGAAGCTTGTTAATCAAGATACAGCACAGCTAAAAACACATAGCAAAGACAAACTGGAGGTGATACAACTGCAACAGATATGTCTGTTTAGAATTAGGGAACATCAAATTATAAGCTATGGTGGTATGTGGAACATTAATGAAATGAGATATTATTCTCTGAAAGCAGAGTTAAATCACTTACTGACACAGCACATCATGGATGTCAGAATGGTTTCCCAACAGTATTTAATAGAGTAATAAAAGGACAAGACATTGATACCTGCTAAGAACAGAGAAAATTTCCATGATGAGGGAAATACATGAACTGCAAATTGCTAGAAATTCATTAACTATTACTTTATTATGATTTCATTAACTTCAGTATTGTCCATCACTTGTCCAATACTGCTACCCATTTTTGGCCTCCTTCAGATAGCATCTTAGGTGATTCTTTGGTTCAACCCACAGTGACTATTTTTTTGCTCTGCCTTAATACCTTCAGCACTAAATCAGATGACATGCAGACATGTCCTCAGCTTCCATCTTTTCTCATCAGTAATTTGTTGACTGACGAGTGGGTAGCTACTTGCTTGTTGAAAACTGTAATAGGTTATATCCCACAACGTCCCACTATTATTTCCAAATTAGAGCACTTCTAGAACACAACTGGAATTCCATGCTTTGCAATAACTTTGAAATCTCTTTGGCCATTCGGTCAGGCAGTTGATTCATCACAGACCCCTAATCCCCCCAAGTAGACTGGCTTGCCTATCTAAGCTTTTGTGACTCTGTGGTTTGTCTTGGCCAATATGCTAACAAGTATATTATTAATAATTCCTATTGTTAGTACTATTGTCTAAAGTTTGTGTGGTCCTCTGGCCTTCATAAATATGCTCTGTCATCTGCTCTTTTTATTCATCCCATGACACTTTTAGGAATGGTCTGGCTCCCTGCCTGTAATCTTGTAATATTTACTGTATTAGCCAAGTAGCTTCATTTTGTTTTATCGTCTCTCTGATGGCCCATGACCCTGTGCAGGGACAGCAGTTACCTATTTCTGTTTCTGTGGTTTAAGGGAGTGTAACTGCAACATCACTATTTTATCTGGACACAGGGAATCACTGGGATCTCTTGCTGCAAGCCCATGCCAAGTTGAACAGCAGAGGTTTGTGTAATCAAGGTTTAGAAGTTTTGAACACTATGTTGAAAATAACTTGCAGGTTTGGGTTACATTTGCACTACTATGTGAAATATGCATACACTAGGAATGTTGCTGGGATACAAAGAGAAAAATGGAGAGCAGAGGTGGGTGGGTAAGCAAACCAATAATATTAACACAAAGAAATATCACTCTAAGCAAGTTCAGAAATTCTTGTAAAATTGTAGCTTTCTGCTTCCATAATAAACTTAAAGGCTGGCCTCCATATTAGTTTTGACAAACAATCTTCTCTGGTATCTGCCTTCCATTAATTCCTGTCAAGTAGAAGGTTAGTGGAACGACTTGTTTCAGCATATTATATTCATCTCCTGAGAATCAGCTTCTATATCTTATTCTATGCAGTTTGTCAAAGTGTGATGATTCATTACACTAGGTCTATATGTCAATAGCTGTATTTGAATAATACAGAGATAAACTTTCAGGCCAGTACAGCTGGCTTACTATTATGCGTATTTATTATTTGCATTAGTCTGGCTCATCATATTTATGGACAAAAATAGGTGCAAGTGTCATTGTGCAAATACAGAATAAAATTAAGATTCCCACCAAGAACAGTTTCAGGATACAGGAATTACTGGAACTGACAGTTAGCTAAAAAGTTGAAGTTTACCAGTGGCCCACCAATGGATATTTAGGATGGGAGGGAAGATGGACTTAAAAAGCACTTTGAAGGGAACATGTGGAGTATGTTAAGTGGTGAGGTTGCAAATGCTGTCTTCCAACTGGAGAGGACAGGAGAGAGTCATCATTCTTAAACTGTAAATCACATCACTACTATAAAAATCCTAAGATCTTAATTAGAAGAAGAAAAACAAAAAATCTATGTTTTTCATTCCATTCATTTAGTATTTCAGCTTGGAGAACTTTCCCTTCACCAAAAACAGCCTGGCCACACCACTTTACCATGTCACTGTTAGCGAGTTCTGTGGGGAGAGGCCATTCATGTCCTCTGTCGCAATGAGTTAACAATGATCCACCACCTGATGCAATCAGCCTGCTCTCCACACATGATAAACCAAGCTTGAACTGTGAAATTGCATCCTATAAAATTGTAGATGTCCCTGCAGAATAACACTTCATTGAAAGTTTGCAGGCATTTTTTGCTGACTTAGAGCATGTTTGTATATTTTCCCCTCTAGAACAGTTTTCATACAGTTATTTTTTTCCCCTCAAAGCCTACTTTAGAAAATATAAATGGTAATTATGTAGAATACATGAGGTTAGTGCTGAATCCCTCATTTTGGTAACTTTCTGTAGAAAGGCACTGTAGCAGAGATCCAACTGGATCTTGAAAATAAAACAGCACCTCTCCAAAATCAGTTTCACTAAAGACATCCCATGTGCAAATTAAATGATTTCATTAACTTCTCTTAGTACTTCCTTTTGCTGGAAAAGATTAAGGCACAAGAGATAAATAAGTAAATATAACAGGTCCTTGTGGCTAAAAATGCAAGGTCCAGCCACTTCACAGAACCACATAATTGTGGAATGGGTCAGGATGCAAGGTACCACTGGAAGTCATCTAGTCCAACCTCCTTGTTCAAGCAGAAGCATCCTAGAGCACATGGATTGGATGTCCAGTTGGCACAGGATTGCGTCCGGATGGTTCTTGAATATCTCCAGTGAGGGAGACTCCACAACCTCACTCTCTTCTGATGCTTGGTCATCCACACAATAAAGATCTTCCTCATGTTCAGGTGGAACTCCCTGTTTTCCTGTTTCTGCCTATTTCTTCTTGTCTAACCGCTCAGCACAACCAATAAAAGTCTGCCTCCATCCTCTTGACACCCTCCTTTCAGATATCCGTCTTCCATACACTGATCCATTCATCCACATATTTCCACTCTGGCACCAGCTCTGGTGCTTGTCAGACTCCTATTTAAGCACCTCTCTAATGTGGCAAAAACAAATAATCAAAAAAATTTTTTTCTTCTTCTTGGTTAATAAATTGAATTGTCCCAAAAGAGGGTATAGTGAGTGTCAGACCCAAATCAGAACTGAGAGGTCTGAGAGTGGCAGAGACAGGACCTCCCCATTCCAGCAGAGATGATTTGAAAGAAAGGGGTGAGAGAGCCTTTTTTAAGGACCTTTCCAGTGGGTTGTGAATTTTTAGTGCTGCTCATATCATGCAATCTTACCTCAAGAACAGCACATGCAGCATTCCCCCTGTCAAGGCACAGACAATATTATCTCCTTCAACTCAAATTTCCCTGTCTTTAACTTCTGCTTGAAAAAAAAAACAATTAAAAAATCCTTCTTCCTGATCAATGCAACAGGTTTGCCATGCAGTTAGTCTAGCTTCTATGAGGTAAGAAAGATCTCATTCCCAAGCCAGGCAAACCCCGTATTCGAACTAATGTTCTGACATAGTTTTGTTGCTTTTGATACTGAAGTTCTCCCACTTTCAATAATCCACCACGTTTTTAAAAGAAGATGGGGGGGATAGCAGGATATCTAAAAAAATTATACTCTTTCAGGTATGTTTTATGTTACTCTTGATAGATGCTGAACTTGAAGCTTTCATATGAAATTATTATGTAGAACAGTCCTGATATTGCAGTTATTTCCTGTTGTCCGTTCAGCTTTTAGCAATCCCAAATCTAAATGGAATAGGATTATTTTATCCTACTCTTCCAATACTTTTACAGAAGTACTGAGGATTCTGGCACTGAAGCATGTGGTTTTGAAGGCATGGTGCAAAGCAGAAACAGCGGCAGAAATAATGACAGTCAGAAGTGCTGTAAGATGCTCTAACACTATGCCCATTTCTTTATTTTTAAGCCATAATCTGAGACTTGGGTTATGTCTGCAGGGAAGCTCCAGTTTCTGACAGCTTGTAGTGATGCTGGGAAATACAGTGAAGAAAGCCACTCATCCAGTGGCAAAGTATTCACGCACAGAAAAGTGGTATTGAAGCTAATGAGACTGCTATAGTTTTCAACAAAAGGTTACAGCTTGGGGATCTCGGTCTGCAAGATCTCCATGACATACCCCTCTGGCACCTTCCACAAGGATTTTGCCAGCAGATACCACAGTTCTCTGTAGCACTGGATCTCATCTGTGAAATAGCCTGGGCTTCAAGGAGAGACCTCTGTCCTCCTTTGTATGTACTCCAATATCACCCACACAGTATTTTGTCTATGCATTTGCAGAGGATGAGGAGCTAATAATGCTGTTTCAAATGCCAAAATAACTTGATTCTTTACCCTTGTTTTTATTCTGTCATTCTTCAAAGCAAAAGAAGAAGCAAAATTAAAATACTCTCAGTATTTTAAAAGACAGTTCTTCTCACAGTTGGAAGAGATTCCACCTGTGTTAAAACTGAGATGGAATCAATGCTAAGCCTTCTACTCTTCTCTGGAGGCTTGCTCATATTGTCTTGCTTATTAGCCCCCTTGGAGTGAGCTGACTCTAGTATCTATCCAACTTTGTACCAACTTTATTTAAATCTGAATATTTTGCTGTAGTGACAGTGAAGAATAAACACAGAGCCCCAGAAATATTTGCCCTACATAAATTTTGGAACTTAAAATGTCAGTAAATATCTAGGCATGAGGAAACACTCCCTGTAATGTTTGCCATAATCTAATTCTTTGAAATACAGGGGAGCAAGAGGAGAATTTCCAGGATTTTCTGGACTTAAATCATAAATAAAACAGACAGCATGTATTTGGCAGGAAGTCTCATTTATGAGGGTAAAATTAATCCCTATACAGAGCATCAGCATCAGTCTGAGCAACACTGATGTACCAGTTAAATCCTATTTCAAGAGTTTTGTTAGGACTTCAGAGGGTTTTGTTTTGGCCTCTTTGAGTTGGAGAGATTTTAATTCTCAGTGATTTCTTTTTTTGCTAAGGTTAATTAGATCCAAGCTCTGGTTTGTTTTGGTTTTCTGAGTTGAAAGGTAATTTTCACTTCTTTTCATCTCATTGTAATGGTAAGGTAATCATCTGAAATTTGAATTGTAAAGAAAACCATGAAAAATCATGGGACTTGTAACAGTTTTATGTATTTTGGCAATACTGAGAACAGATTGCTGCCAATAAACGGTTTGAGATAAATGGGAATTAATTGGAGTCATGTGGGTTTAAGCTGATGTTGAGGGGAAAAAAAGGACAGATATTAAACACAATTCAGACAGATATTCTTCATAAAAGGTGCTTCAAATATGGAATTTGCCATATGTTCCATGTATGTCAACATGTTTCATCATGATCTACAGCACAAATAGCTAATGATGCAGACCAACAAAAGAAAGATTCTGCTCGAGGAGATCAGTGGGATTACAGTGAGCAAATTTGCTGAGAATAGAGCAGAAATTATGTTTCTACAGTGTCACTACCTGAATAGGCTGAATGCTATACTATTCTACTATACTAACCAAGTAAAGTCACAATGCCTACCACAGAGGTTAGAAGTCTAAAAGGAATTCTGTCTAATAGCTGAAGATGAGCAAGTGTCCTGATGGCTTCAATTTTTAGGTCTAGACAGGCCTATAAAAGCCTATATAACCTCCAGCCACTGGACATACATCTTATTGATACCAGCAATCCTAAAAATATTCTAAAAAATTATAATTGAAGCATACATACACAATAAAGTTGTGGCTGCACAAGTTACCTCCCACCAGCTGAGCAGTGGTATGCATGGTCAGCTCAAAGGAGGCAAGGAATTTATTACTTCACAGATGAGCAGACTCAGAGCATGTGCCTAAATTCTAACAACTGTTAGCCCAATTAAATTGACACCTGACAAGCTGTTTAGCTACCATAGCAAATTCATAAGTGTGACCTCTGATTTTTACTAATACTAGTGTAGAGAGCTATGATTTTGTCAAAACACAATGATATGTTGGTATGAGTAGGATCTACCCTTAAAGAGAAAGACTTTCTTCCTAAGAGGCTTTCATCAAGTGGATGCACACTTGGGGCTTGTTAGTAAAAATTCATACTGAGACAAATTTCAGACTTTTCCAGAACTGGAAAAAGGCCCCTATGAGGGGAAGAGGTCACTGTTACTTAAACTTATATCTCATTTTATTAAAGTCAGGATTACAACCAGTTAGCAACTAAGCCTTCTTACCAAATGAATACCAGATTGCATTTGCAGGGCTTTGTAAACAATGATTTGTTCACATGCAGAAAACACGCATTACTAACTCACCTACAGAAGCAGTGTTCATTTCCTAGGACAGTCAAATGAACAGCTTCCATCAACACAGCATATTCATTTTTAAAAGACAGGCAATGCAAGAAAACGTTGTTTGGAGATCAAGAGTCAAAACATGCAATAGATATGCTACTGTATATTTCTTCGTTGTCTTATTGAATGTTTATTTTAAGTATGATTGGTGTTGAATCATCCTGGAACATTTTAACTGAATAAAGCTGCCTAGTCTCATAACAGAATTTCTTTTAGACAAGGACAACAATAATTAACAATTAGGACAGGAGATTTGACTCGACAACTTCTTCCCCACAGCAAAATCTATTACTGATATTGTTAGGCAGCAATAATTTACAATCTTTTGTTTGTACCATAGTGCCATAGTGTTCCAGTAGAGAGGACACTATTTACAACACAAGTATCTTTCAAGCTGAATTTAAGGGAGTGTTCCAAAATGTTTTTGTTCTATCTAAAACTGTGCATCTGATATTTTCCAAAGAGAAAACAGGTCCCATTTTTTGATAAGTGGGTGTGTGGTTGTGAGTTTGTGTGTAAAAGACAAACCTTGTCTTAAAAGAGAGAAAATTTAAAAGAAATCTTCATGTTTGCCTGCACCAGCTGCACTGCTAGGATACAATGGTTGACAAAGTCTCCCTTTTCTCCCTTTTTCTGGATATATAGAAGGCAGCACCATAAAAAATGATGAGCTAGTTAAGCTACACTGCTTAGAGTTTATAGTTCAAACTGCCTACCCTGTTTAAAGACCCACTGTCATTTTCTTTGTGAAATTCTGGAAAGCGTATGCTAGGTTGAATTAATCAACATTGACTTTAACACTGCATAATGACAAAGCAATGGTGTCTTTAAAAGCCAGTGTGATTGTAAATGTAATAATGGCTCAGAAAAAGAAGAATTCTGCACTGTGGACTAGTAATTGGTGAGCTCACACAATAGTGATGCAGCTAGAATTGAAGACAAGGTGAACAGTTTTAAAGAAAGAAAAGGATAAATCTGTAAAACCATCTAACTCTCCAGACAAAGCTAATTCTAAATCCCACTCAGCTGCTGCCTAACCTCGGAGATGCTTCATCTTGGAGATGTGCTTGGCAGAGGTATCTAAACTAGTTCCTAATACCTAGGTGATTAAGGAATTGTCTGAGGGGAGCAATAAAGCTATAAGCCTCATTGGAGGAGGTCTCCTGCTAGTGCCTGGTGCTGATGACAGCATTCTGAGGGGAAAGACATTGACTCCAGTCTTCTTAAGGAAGAAACAAAGACAAACTTGGATATCCTGCATCCTAAGGAAGCATTGTACTCACTGGAGCATTAGACAAAGACAAAATCTGTCCCACACCTTACATTCCATCAGTTTGGGCACACAGCTCTCAGCAAACCCATTTGGAAGAGCTAAACACCACTTTCTCCAAAGGTGCAGCAGGGAGTGTAGCACTCTCCTAAGGTTTTCCTCAGAGCTATATTTAACAGGTCAGACCTTCAGCCTGTTTGAACCCTGCCCACAGCCAGGTCTGTAGGGGCCAGGTCATTCACTGCATGAAGGCAGAACCTGGGCTGTAGCATCACAGTGAGGTCACAGTGCTTCCAGATGATGCATAAGTAATTTCGTGAATCTGACTTGAAGCCTATAAATTGGCGGAGGAAGAATGTGATGTAGATACAAATAAAAAGTGTTGTAAAACAGGAAAGGGAAACTGGGAAAAATAAAGGCTGTATCAAGGTCACTTCCACATTTTATAATTGTAGTTTGGACATGACTTTTGTAGCATGGAAGAGTTTACAGGCAGAGAAGTTATATTACTTTTGCTGTGCTTTCTTAATTTAAAATTGGTACAATTGAAAAAGAAAGGAGGAATCACGGTGACAAGCTGAAGACAAAAAAAAGTAACACTTCATTTTGAACAGACAAAGATGAGTAAGAGGTAGGTGTCATTTTAAATAAAGGAGCATGGAACAAGCAATGTGCAAGCAGAACACACAGGTTTGCAAAACTCTACATATTAACAAGAAACAGCAAAAGGCTTAGGCATAGAAAAATACAGTTCTGGGACAATCAATCTTATCCATCCCACAGTCAGCTGCACTTTAAAATTCTCTATTTCAATGAAACCTCCCAACCTCCTGTTTCAGCATGAAAGTGGCTTCTTCTCCACCTGCAGCCACATAGCTTCCTAAAGTATTTAAAATACATCTCATTATGAACTTGTCCTTGGTGCATAGCCTCTCAGCAATATCTGTCCAATAGATATTGCATACCAGTTTGCTTCTCCCACCTGGGAGGTTGTATGGGACCTCGGATAGGCCACTTCTCTCCATTTGTCATCTATTAAATGAAGATTATGACAGTCTTCCTGTTGAATAGACAAGAGTAGCAATGTTATTATTAAAACTAATTATCACGGAGATTCCTTGACATACTGTTTGCTTTCTGAACCTTCCTTCAAATATTTAAACTCCTCTGGATTGCTCAGTTTGAAATCTTAAACAAACCATAGGAGTAAATCTACTTTCACATAAACTTTATGATTATACTGAAGTTTTATTATTCCACCTCAAGGAATGTCACCATTTCCTGCATAGATGCATGGAAGTGAAGGACTTTGTTCACTGAGGGCACACATTTTTAACCTGGTTTTCTAGTTCAGTGAGAAGATAGACAATAAAATAATGGAAATGGTTATAGATATGGTTGTACACAAGCATCCATAACTGAGGGGAATGTATCACTTTGTCTCTTCTGGTATCATTAATGCAGAAGAGCATTTTAAAGAGACAGGCCTAAGCATATGATAGTTTCCCAGAGGAAGCTCAAAGCTTGTTAACTGAAATACAGAGAAGTATGAAAAAAACCCTATTAGATACTAACACACCAGCAATAGACTGGAGTAAATCTTTTTAGTGACAGGTGCCTTACAGCTGTGGATGACAGTGCCATAGAGGCAGAGAGTGAGATATTGTCATGTAAGCTATTTAGCTGAGCTAAACTGCAGAGCAGGACACAGGCTCAGATGAATCAGCGGACTGAAAAGTACCAAGACTCTTCATATGAAATGGGAATATGCACCACACAAGCCAATGCTAGTAGGGGGTCTGTCTCTGGGGACAAGGTTTGAACTAGATAGATTAAATCAACTAAAAGCTATGACTACAATTTACATTCTCTCTTTTGCATTGCACTGTGGTAGTAGTAATAGCACACAGAGGCTTTACACAAAAACAATCCTCTCTTTTGCTGAGGCTTGTCTACACAGAGAAATTCAGTAGCATCTTTATATAAGTCCCCACATGGACACTCTTCCTTCAGAATGATTCCAGGATAATTACAATTATGCTGCATAATTATAACAGTGAATTTCTTGATGTAAACAAGCCTTTACTCCTTAGCTGAATCTACACAAACCTTCAGAATTATGTTGCTGTCTTTGCTGTTTACAGCCTTCTCAAACTTGTCAGTTTTATGCTATGCATATTCCCAACACACTAGCTGCTGTTTATCCAAAGTAAACATATTTGATTGCTCTAATTTGTTCTCATATCAGTCCCTCATACCCTTATCTGACATACAGAGCATCATAGTATTTGGTAGGTCTCTCTTAACTTCAGAAGCAGGACTTTGAAGCACAGTACATGTGCCCAGATGCCTTTATGTGGCTGTAAATTTTATTTGTAGGACTTATAGAAGGAATTTCTTTCTTATTGTTGAGGACGACGAAATCCAGCTCGCACAAAAAAGAGGCAGATAAATTCTCCTCACAATTTCTCAAGGGTCTAACCACCCTCTTCACTCACCCAGCTCTGCTGCAGTTAGGTGAGGAAAAAGAGGCCACATCAAATGAAGAGTTTTAACCTTGTGAGTTACATTGGAAGATAAAAGCATCCATCACTGCTCCACATTAGCATCCTTGTCCTCATCAGCAAACATCAACTTCAGTGGGAGAGAAAGATGTGTAATCTGGCTTGGGTGGCAGTACAAAGTCACCAACCTATTAGGTCTTGTTTTCTTAGCAATATGAGAAGCAAGGTGTACTGTTAGCTAGGTCACCAGTCCAGCATTGAAGGAATGCTTCTGTATTACCCTGTTTGGAATTGTGGAATGACACTGAAGAACTCTTCACTGTTGCCTCTAAACAGCCTGCAAATTATTTACTCTACAGGATATTCATACCAAATTTACCTCCTGTTCCTAAAACAGATTGCCAATGCTATCTCTAATACATCAGTATTAGATGTACCAATACATTAGTACTGATGCTAATAATACTAAACAGAGCTAATAAACTGTCATTTATTGTTAGCTTGGCCTTAACGTTTAAAGCATTTCTGGAGGCCTTCTTGGGATCCCTGGCACTCTACTAGCTGTTCACCAACCAGGGAAATGCAGGTTCCCCCCAGACTCAAGTGCAACAGACTGGTCATTGCACATCAAAGCAACTCCAGAGTTTAAGGCAGGCAGCAGAGACAATTATTCAGCTTTGCTAATGGCAGAAGTTTAGGACCTTAATAAGTGATAAGGCCTAGACCATAAAATTATTTGTATTTCAATTTCAAACCCTTGCTCAGTTTCATTTTGCATTCACAAATGAACAGCCAAATTACTTTTTCTCCTCCCCTCCAGCCACTTTGTTTTCCATCCAAGTAGAAGAAAACTTATTTCTTCTCCTGATTAAAAGGAGCATACTAAAGCTCCTTTTTGGTGGTACAGTCAGAGGTTGAAATGTGTCAGTTGGGAAAGATCATGATAGGGCAAGTCACAAGGGAGTTCTGCTGTATCCCTAATTAGCTGAGCTACCCAAATAATGTAGAAGGTCATCAGAAGCCATTTTCACTCTGTTTCTCAGATAGGGAGAGAGGCTGTGTTCATCTGAGTACTCTCATCTCATTCTAAAAAAAAACTGAAAAAAAGGAAAATTTTTATCCATTCCGATAATTTATCACATACAGCAGTGCAGCTGTTTATATCAGAAGGAGGAAGTGGAAGAAAGGCCTTTGTTTCTCTTTGGCAAATTTTCCATTACACTCTCAGTAGAAGAGAACTATTTAATTCTGTAGGATGCAACCCTCACATGGGAACACAACAGCAGTGAAAAAAAAAGGTTAGCTGATTATTTGGCATCATGTTAATACTCTTGATGCAGTTATTCAACTTTAGCATTCCTCTAGCTTTTTCCAGTTGCAGAAATAAAACTTGGAAACTATAGAAAATCCTACTCTTCTTTTGTTTAAGTGAAAGCACAGGTCATATAGACATTTTACAGTCTCCAGCATTTGAATTCTATGTAAAAAATATTAGTACACACTTGTATTCAAATCTCTACTTTTGGAATCTACACAGATGCAGAGACCATCTATATTACTGTTGGTTAAGTGAGCTGTCACTGTGCTTGGAGCTGTACAGTAGAAAAAGGGTAACACCGAATCAAGGACAGGGTAAGTGGACAATGCTCTGGTTCACTGTTGCAGCAGCTCTCTTATTAGAGGATAGAAATGAGCCAAGACACAGATATCACAGCATGGTGCTGGTTTATTCCTCTTTACAGCTCAGCCATCCTGACTCCAGCTACTCACTGACTCTGGCTGCAGCAAGCTCCTACTGTAGGTTTCCCTTGCAGCCTCTGACTGCTGGTTATTTCCTGCTGAACTATGTAGGCATTGGTCTGCAGACTCTGACTGCAGGCTTTTACCTGGCTAGACCGGGACTGCAGGTTCCAGCAACTGGAAGCTCTGACTACAGACGCAGCACGACCTCACAGCAGTGATTCTCTCTCTCCAGGATCCTTCTTCTTCATGATCTCTCATTCCCTCCTCCCCCAGGTTCCTCCTCCTCCATAATTGCTCTCACCAGCTCACCCACTCCCTTTTATCACACTGGTCTTTATTGGATACAGCCGTCACTCATGGGGCCAAGGCTGTGTTGGGTAATTAACAGCTGTTACTTATCAGGGACAAGGTCACCTATATTCTCCTACAGTTCACAGGATGCTTGGGCTGGTTCTGTCCCTGGGATGGGATTGCAGGGCAGGCACTGCAGGCACAACATAGGGCACAGGCAGAATTCACACAGGGGAACAAAAGAAAGATGTATTTTTAGACATGGTAAAACAGAACAGAAAGACACAGGGGGAAAAAGTCCCTGTTTCTATCAAACATGCTTGTAGATTTCAATTGGTAAAAATATAGTTCAGGAAAAAGCACATATATCTCTTATGTAAAAAAATACTGGAATTTTTCAAAGGTCCAGTTAAGGATAATACAATAAGGGTAGCCAGAAACCCATTTTTGCTTTAACAAGCATCTGTGTACCACAATCAGAGGAGTTCACTAAGAACTTCACTTCTAATTGGACTCAGTAAAGGAACTTTGTTCAATTAGCCTTAAGGGTCTGTTAACACAAAAGCCCACTAATATTAGGAAAATTCTACATATATATATATACACCCATATATATATATATATATATATATACATATATATATATATAAGAAAACCTAGTTGAGATCATGTCACCATCTTCTTCATGAACTGAATTATGTTGGGGAAATAAGAAAATAAAACCTTGCCAAGTGGGACTAAATAATTAAATTTTAAATAAACTGTAATTTTCGGTTGTGTTGTAACTCTAATAGTTGAAGGAAAACATTGAGAAGCAGGAAAGCACATGTTAATATAGGAATTTAAGGATAATAGCAGAAAGCACTAATACTGATTAGGATGATTAGGATGATTATAACTTCCAGTATGTAACATCATAATGAAAATGATCCAGCCTAGTATGCTCTCAGAAGTTATACATTCAGTTAGGCACTAGGAAAAATCTTTTCATGCTCTGATGGGTTATGCAGTTACAGTGGAACTTATAAAGAAATAGAGTAAAGTAAGATGATGGGAATAACGATGCTCCATGCAGAGAAAAGGTTTCCTCATTCAAAAAGATCCTTCAACTCTATCAAATAGGAACACAGGAAAGTAAAATATATACTGAGGGGAGAGAAAAATATATTGATATAAATCATTCAGAGGTAACACTGGGAAGCACAGTGACTTTAGTTGCAGTCAATATTGAGATTTATTGATCTGAGAGATAAATATTGACCAAGGTGATGCCAAAGTCAATATTTAACTTCAGGGACCATAAATCTTAATAGCAACTGTAAAGACTACTCAGTATCATCTATGTTTGATATATATTTTATTGCCTTTTACAAGGATATAAAAGGTTTCTTAAAAGAGAAGCAGTTTCGTTCATTTCAAAATGGCTTTGCCTAACCAGAGCAATTCAAATGTATATGCTTGTATTTTCAAAGATCATCTAATGCTTGGTGTGGCCTCAAAATTGTGAGAATCATTTGCATGATGAAAAAATTGCCTATTAAACAAAAAACCCAAACAAAAAAAAACAAATTCCAAAAACCAACCCCAAACAGTTGACAATAGCATCTTTTGAAATTTAAGTTACATGTGAAATGCTATCATACATGCAACATCTTGCTACATAAAGCTATTGAACAACTTTGAGGGAAATCAGCTATAAATTATGTAAGATATCTGCAATTCTCATGAGGTTTCCTAATTTTTTACTGCTGCACCTTAGCACATCAACTGTATCCATAAAATGTTAATGTATGTAACAGTTCCTATTATATTTACATTTTATTATAGTATACATACTTCTGTGCTCTCTTGTATATCATATTTTTCTGATTTTGTTAATAAAATTTCTATCAGATCTGCTTCTAATATGTGAAGCATTCTTTAACCCATTGTCTAGTGTTCACAGTAGTAAATAGAAAGATCTTTTTCTCACTTGCTGTCTCCTTTGTCTTTGCTAATGTTCAAGAGATGACACTGACAACCATATCTAAGGTAAATGCAAGTTAAAAAATACCCATAATGTAGCAAATGATAGTTTAGTTGACAATCTCAGAACAATCCTAACACTCCCAGTGTTCTCCCTAATGTTTTAGAGGAGATTTTTCTTATTACATTTGAAGACCTTGCTTTTCAAAAGCCACTGCATATTTTACATTCACTTTTGTGACACATGAAAAAACACATTTATAATAAAAGATTGCTTGGACACTACTGCAGTGAGTGAGTTCAACTTTTCCTGAAAACTAAGCTTTTTAGACCAGTTTATAAGATCTAACACAGCACAAGGGAATGTTTTGACACAAGTTTATGTAATTAAGCTTTAATTCTATGAAAAGAAGTCTTTCTGACATTAAGGAGCAAGACAGTTAACCTCAAATGGTTTATTCATGTCAGCACAGTCCAAAGATGTAATTAGTTGTAGTGTCCTTACACTCAGAGTCAGAGGTTTAGAGAGGGAAGAGACACCAGTGGCATTGCCCAGCTCCCGCCATTCACTCCCCAGGGGGCTGGGGTCTCATTTTATATCTCATTTACAGACTATGAGACTTCCTTTCAAAAAGTGTCAGTACATTACCAGGACAACTTACAGGCCGACTTTTCATGCCTGAGAAACAGTGACCCTACACAGGTATTGTTAAACCAATGCTGAGTTTAATGCTTAGGCTTTAGCAGTGCCACGTTTTAGACGCTTGTTAGCAGGCACTTGTTAGAGGTAATAGATACTTGGCAGTTTTAGTCTGATGACTTGCATGACTCATTAAAATTTTGACTGTCAGAAAAAAAAATCAGAATTGTCTGGAAAGGGATTCCCTTGTCAGGGTGTTTCTCATGATTTTCACGGTCTTTAGAACTCTGCAATTAAGTGATTCAGTTTTATTGATATCACTTCTCTTGTTTTAGGAAGTGGCAAGGCTAGAAAATATGGTAATTAGCTAACACAGTAAGAAACCATACCCACTTTCCCTCATTACCAGTGCTAGCGACTGAGCCAACACTGATATTGGAAGCATTCACAAAGTTTACACTTGCCTGAGGGAGTATCTTCCAAACCTTACTATAAGGGTAAGTCATGTATCTTGCTCATTTTAAGTATCTGCAATTGTAAGCCGTGGTGATAATACTGGGAAAGAATGCAGTTTACAAAAGAGAAGACTTTAGACATGATAACACTCTGAGATAACATTTTAAGAGAAACAAACTGGGGGGAGGGGGTCTGTTATCTGTTACATCACAGCAATCTGGCTTTTGAAATGTTCTGTAGGTAGCTGTATTTGCAAACTGTAACTTGTGGTGACTCCAGTGACAAAGGGAGGGAGAGTCATCCCAGCGGGTGGGGGGAAAAAAAGAATCACCCCATAGTTTGTGTTTTCGTACTCATCATCTGGCATTTGGCTTGGGTGTAATAACTTGGTGTCTCTTTGTTCCCCCATACGGGATGAAGACTCTAATCAGTTTTGTCAGAGCGTTTGCTCAGTTAATCTCCTAGCAATGTGTGATGAATAATCTGCCTATTGACTGTCTCAGCAGTTGGTGGGTTCTCCACCCTCACCCCATGGTGAGACGCATCTCGTTTCTGCTAGCTGCTCATTTTCCTTTAAAAGAGGAGCACTGTCTCTCTTCCCAGCCCCCAGTAGGCACATCCCACCCCTTTTAGCCTCACAGCCCTCTTCTCCCCTTCCCCTCTGGAATCTGGAAAATGCTGCCCGCCCACTCTGGGTTTTGTCCTTGGATAACTACCTTCCTGCCAGTCACCTTGAGCTCTCATTCCATAGCGTTCCCTCTCTGCTGAGCTTAGGATCTTTATTTTCATACCAAGAAAAACAGATTTAGGGTGAACAGGAAAGTTTTGGCAACAACTGTCATCACATTATCAACACAGTGTTAGTGATGAATAGTTCTGGAGGAAAGAAAATACCACAGAAAGCTCTACTTCACTGGGACAAAAATACAAGGGAGGATCTGAGAGCTTCCTTCATCATCGACCCAGAAGAAGAAAAATAAGAAAAAACTCTAATCAAAATATCAAATCTCAATTGCCTGCAACTGTGAATTGACTTGACAAGAAAAATCCAGGCCTCTATTCTGCATGTGACTGCACAAAACTGTGGGGTCTGCCTGTGCCAGCCCTTTGCAGAGCAGAGAACTGTAGGGAAGTTTTTTTGCAGCAGCCGTGATTTTAAGATGATTGGTTAAAAAAAAGCATAACAGAACATCTAGGTAAGGTAAAGGGTTTCAACTGTGTCAGGGCAATATTTCTGTAAGTTCCTAAATTAGGCAAGA
Organism: Sylvia atricapilla; assembly: GCF_009819655.1. NCBI lineage: Eukaryota > Metazoa > Chordata > Aves > Passeriformes > Sylviidae > Sylvia > Sylvia atricapilla. Next base: position 63,039,237 of record NC_089142.1, read on the forward strand.
AATAAAATCCATTATAGAAAAAGCAGTGTCGGTTTTTGGGACAGCAATATACTTCTCGTTATAAAGGCTGATAGAGGTACGTTGTGCACTGGGAAGAATACAGAAAACATTACGTAGAACATGGAACTGAGGAAATATAAATTTAAAGCTTCATGACTGCCAACTGTGGGGTCTTTTAAGACCTATCTGAAATTCTCAACTGTACTAACTTTGAATAAGTAGAGATGTCCTGTTAATGTAATATTGTACTTGTTACAGAACTTCCTTCATGGACAAGTAATTCTGCCTTAGATCAAACTCCAACTCTGATAGCCAGATTTCACCAGAATGACATGCATGAAGACAGCATTCCTACAATTGCTACACAATTTGGATTCAGTGTCTCTCCTTTTAAGGTGATCTATTTTTCAAATTGATCCTTCCCACCTAAATAAAAGTGGCTACAGCTCCTCTTCGTATGCTTCTGGTTTATTGTCTGCATTGTCCCACAATGACACAGACAGATAGATACAATTATAGATATAGATGATATAGATAGAAAACATGTTTTTGTCTCAGACGAATGGTACCAAATGCCACCTGCTTTCTGTGTGTTCCTGAGCCCCATTAGCTCCTGCAGGCAACCTAAACTAAGTCAGATGTTGTATTGTCTACATTTCACACCCATCCTTGCTGTTAGGTGGTCCCACCCCACTCCAGCTTTGGTGATGGATCTCAGAGCCATCTTGGCTGCAGTCAGGAGGGCTCACTGGAGCCAGGCATGGCGTGACAGGTCTCAGCACATAGGAGTTAGCTATCCCCAAATGAGTCCCTTCACATTTACATGCAGGTCTTACCCAATGCTTTCCCCAAAGGCACAGCAACTGAATCATTTCAGAGCTCATAGGAAGCAAACAGATGGTCAGCAAGAATATGATACATGATTATATCTGTGCATAAAAGTATGCATATTTGAAAGCATGTACAAGCCTCCTTGGAGTGAGTATACAGACTTTCACCGCTTTTTCTAGGGTTCTGGGAAGTTGTTTTCAGCTTGAACTTAGTGTCAAATAAATCTGGTTTATAGGTCACTTGTGATAGTTTGCAACCAAGTTGCATAGCACTGTGAAACAGATACCATCTCAATTATATCATCAAGAATTCCTGAGGCAAAAATAAGGAAAACATTTTAGATCTCTTGCTTTTGTGTTTTGAAGCTTCTCTTGCAACAGAGAAACTCGCTGAAATAAATGAAGTAAAAGAAATGCTGCACAAAGCACCTGACACAAGTGAATTATGCTAATAGAATGGGTGTGTGTAGTTCATCATAGATGTATATCTCATGGTCCCTGTTCACACCTCAGCATCTCATTCACACATTCTTGAGAGAAGGATCAATCAAATGCGAGGTGCTAAATAGCATGCCTTTAGTTGACTAGATTTCAGAAGTTTCTAGGAGTTTCTATGAGTCCAAGAAACAGGGGAGATGCCCATTGTATGGATTTTCCATTTAAACATGAAAAAGATCCTGCCTTCCAAGTTTCTATTCTCTTTCCTCAGCCCTTGAATGTATTTTCCAAACACCTCTCTTTCCCACTGCCTGTTTTCAATGAACACCATGCATTCAAACTTCTCATCCACTGGGTGACTTGCCATTTCATCTGCTCCTCCACGACCATCTCGTAGTCTCCTCAGAGATGTTTTAAAGAGATCTGAACAATCTACTTGACGAATTTTCATGTCAAAAAGTATCACCTTGCTACCTAAACATGAACAGAAATGTTTTGGTGTGGAAAAGTAATGCAAGAGGATGGGGATAAGAGAAGAAGCAGCAAGCTCCTCTTTTAGCAGAACACCTGTGGCAATCTAACAGCCCCTGTCTCCAGAAGCATCCTGTCTTCACAACCTAAGCCTTTTCCCCTGTATTACAGACCAGGTATCACACTCAGGCTCACAGGCCCCTCTCAGAGCCTCTCCCACCAAGTTAGGCCTGGCAAATAGATGCAGAGAAAAGGAAATTCTTGGGAGCTGCAAAGTCTACACCTAAGGCCCTACTTTTTGCCTCAACTTTCCCAATGCCTAAATCTGACCTTCCCTACCTCTTCACACTATAGCTTGTTCACTAAAACCTGATGAAAAGAACCAGAGCTTTTGCTGAAGTCTTTAAGTCAGGACTCATTTTCATGCGCATGAGACAATATTTTCTAAACAGACCATAATTTAACACTTCAGGATCTGTCACCCGAATATGAAAAGCAAAGCTTCTGTACTTTTCAAACTACCATGAGTCAAACTCTCCCACCACACTCTACATCAGAGACCTCAGTGGCAGTTCAGCAGTTTTTATCCCTCTGTACTTGTCACTGGTGAAGCCACACCTTGAATCCAGCTCTGAACCACTCACTTCAGAAAAGACACTGAGGTGCTGAAGTGAGTCCAGAGAAGGACAACAGAGCAGGGGAAGGGTCTGTAACACAAGTCCTGTGAGGAGCATCTGAGTGAGCTGAGTGGTTTAGCCTGGGGAAGAGGAGGCTCAGGGGAGACCTTACTGCTCTCTACAACTGCTTGAAAAGAGGCTGTAGCCAGGTGGGAGCTGGCCTCTTCTCCCAGGGAACTAGCAACAGGATGAGAGGATACAGGCTGCACCAGGGGATGTTCAAGCTGGACATAAGGAGGAATTTTTTCACAAAAGGAGTGGTTATATATGGGAATGGACTGCCTAGAGAGGTGGTGGAGTCACTGTTCCTTGAGGTGTTTAAGCCTCAAGGTGTTAAAGAAATGACTACATGTGGCACTGAGTGCTATGGTCTAGTTGACATGGTGGTGTTTTGTCATAGGCTGTACTCAATCATCTAGGATATGTTTTTTCCAACCTAAATGATTCTGTGATTCATATCTCCTGCCTCTTTTTGTAAGTCAACAACATTAATGACTAGTCATCGGTTGTTCTTATATCTCAAGTAATATTCTCTTAAAGCAACAATTTCACATGAATCATTCAATGCTGACTCCAATGTGACAATGTTAACAATTAACCTAATCTCTGATTTTAAGTAGAAAACTTGCTCTTCCAGTCTTAAAAGTTCACTCCTCTATAGCATATAAGCAAATTGTCATAGAGGAAAAAATTAAAGGGTCTCTGTATTTTCTGCAGATTCTCATGCAGTGTCTCTGGACTAATGTTCTTCCTTTTCTGTTTTCATTCTATAGGCTTCTCCAGACTTTTTATCTGAGGTAAGTGATTGTCAGTTTATTCAAGGCACTTACCATATTTGCAAGAACTAGCACAGACATCTCACATATTTGGTCTAGGTGTGATAAGAACATTTGCTCTTTATACATTAGCTCCACTTAAAACCTGTCAAAGACACCGAGTGGTCCTGCAATATATCATCTATCCTGCAGCACAAGTGAAGCTGGGTGGTTGGCTTCATCAGCCCTTTAAGACCAGATATCACCACTGCTGCCTCAAAACAACCACAGCTCAGAGGGGCTGGCAAGATGCACATGTCATGTGACATTATCTAACCGTGGCATGGTCTGTAGGAAAGCAGCTCTGTACTCTTTCTATCACTGGAAGGTGCCCTGAACACAACAAAGGTAAGTGCTCTGGGTGAGGCTATAGCCCCTCGAGCTACATCTGTGCTGGTAAAATAAACAGTGCTGGGCCAGCTTTGGTACTGAGCCTCCATCATCCCCACTGTTAAATTTCTAGAATGGTTTTGGCTTGGGGCTGACTTGCACTCATCCAAGCAATCTGCAGGAAGACTTTTTGAGCTAGCACTGACCAGGGATTCTCCCCACTAGAGCACCTGGCTACAACCGCCTTGCTTTCAAAGGGTCAAAGTGTTTAATTGTGTGGATGCAGGCAATTTAGTGCCAGGTGACTCCAGTAGCAAAGAGATGGACATGTTTGATTTACTAATAGAGATGTAGCCTCACTGTCTACAACTTCCTCTGAAGTTGAAAGTGGAAGCTTCTGAAGGAGTCCAATGGGTTCCCATGCCCTGGATTGCCCCTCTGCTAGATCTGAAAAGCCAGATCCTGAATTCCCTGCTAAAGTCTTCAACAGTATTGCAAGAAAAAGGGGCATGAAAAGCTATAAAGCAGACACAATTCTCTAACCTCCAGATAATCATCCCCAGGTCCATATGCAGAAGGAAAAATGTGTATGCCTGGGTTTCTTTAATAGATTATGCAGTCTACTTGCTCAAATTTATCACATGGGCTAATGTAAGATTTACTGTCCATAATTAATCAACCTTAGGCAAGAATATTTAGCACTTCTACTCCATTTTTCATTTTTAAAGTGCTTTTCAAACACTACCTAATTAAACATCAGGACCAATTATTTCCATGGTACTTTACAGACACTTTTTAAAAATGAAATAAGCACATTTTAGCATGTACATGAGGAATCCTTTTTAGTCAAAACAGCTCTATTTTCAACCTGCTGAAGGAATGAAAGTAGTAATAGGGCTAAGATTTCCAAACAGACCACAGCAGCAGTCGGTTAGGTCTGCTTCTTTGCACACAAAAGCCTGTAATCCAGCCTCCTTCTTAAAACTTCTAACAGTTTCATTTTGCCTGTGAGAGGACACATTATTACTAAAGAACTGCAGAACTGGGATGAGAAAGAATTACTTCTTTGCAAGGGACATAAGCCACCACTGGGCTGGGGTTCTGAATCATATGCTCAGCAGGAACTCATGAGGTCACACTTGTAAGTCTCACCTCATTTCTTTCTCAGGGGTAGCAGAACCAGCTTTGTGTTCACACAGCAGCAGTGTCTTCACCAGGAAGATTAGTCCAAGGTATGGTATTTACTCACTGAAAACTGTTCCAATATCCTTCCCTCCTGACCAGAAATACAGTCAGCATTGGCAATTCTTTGACCATCTCTAAGGAGAAGACTGGGTGTGGTGGGCCATGCCTGCCATCCCAGCTTCTCCAGAGGTGGGTGGGTGCCCATGAGCCAGGGGCTTCAGTGTGCACAGCCAGTTTTCAAGATCACGCTTGACATCAGTCTGATGATCCCTGAGCTCAGGTCAGCAGGTTGCCTAAGGAAGGGAGATCCCACCTGGACCAGAAATAGAACATCTCAGTTTCTGGAGAACAGTCCAGTTTACCCAGAGGCATGTACTGAGACTGTGGTGATTCAATCCAGAGGCTGGCTGATAGCTGATTTTGATTGAGAGTGTACACACAGCCCCTCCTGTGCTCTCTGCTACAGAGACAATGCAGAGGTAAGGCACAGACTGCAGTGAGCCAGGGTTGTCAGGGTTTAACAACAAGTTCTTATTCGTGCCAGAATCCTTCTTGCCTCAATAGTGAAGAAAGGATTCACACTGCATAAATAGGCAAACAAGAGCAGAAAGTGTGACATTTCCCTGACAAGATAAATAAAACCAAGAAGCAAAATATTCTTCATTAAACATTAAAAGTTTATGGATCTGCCAACATGACATGGGTGCAGTTCTGGTACCTAAGGTCAGGTACCTAAGAGAGCACTACATAAACCAGTTCCCTTACTGGAAGCAGCCTAGCCAGACAAACATGACATTCTGCACCACGTCATTAAGCCCTGCTGCAAAATCAGCTGTATTGACTCAGCACATCACACTAATGTTGCTTCACTTCTTCTGGAGCCTGTACAGATTTATGCAGCACAGATAACTCAGTGCAGCACTTAGATGAGCTCTCCAGGTACACATCCAGGTACACATCAAGGCGGGGGACAGCAAACTTTTAAGGATGGTGTGTACCAGATGGTATTTTTCTTTCCCAGATTAGAGGTTAAACATGCTGGTAAGAACGCTGTGGGATCCATGAGAGACTGCCTCTTACAGAAACAATATGCTACCATTTTCTATCATCATTAAATTGCATCTGTACAAGGCAGAAGCTCCTGCTGCTCTCAGAATGAGCCAGAAGGTGGGAGCCACCAACGTCTCCCTCCAGATGGCACAGCCCCAAAAACAGCTCTGTACTAGCCCTACTGGTGTTTTTAGAAAATGACCTCCATGATGCTACTGGTTTCAGTGCCCCAGACTGTAAATAGGTTGGAAGAGTCACAGGGGTGCAACAAAAGAGTTCTGCAAAACAGAAATTTATGGTTAAGGCTTTTCTGCCTTATCCTTAGGTGCTATGCTTGGGCACAGCTGCCTTACAAACAAATTACAGAATTATATTCTGACTTGGATGTAAGCAAACTTATCTTCAATTCACAATTAAACAAGCCAAGTATCTTTCATAAGAATGCTAAAAATTGGGCTTTGGGTTAGATTGTTGACCTACATGCTTCAGCTCCCTGGCTGTGAAATGGGAACAGTCTTTCTAGCGGGGACATTGCTGAAAGAGTTTCATTCCTGCTTATAAAACACTACCATAGTGAAGTGATAAGAAATTTAGGTGTGTTAGTTTTACTAAACTATTTAAAATATCCAGAGTAGTGAAAAGGATCCCAGCCTTCCTTTTGCTTGTACTAGTGTAAATGGAAGCAATTGTCTTGAAGACAGCTCACTGTATATGAAACTTAATTGAAATCAGTCCTTACATCTTTTTATGAAATTAAAATGGATAACGGGAATTTTTCTGATCCCACTCTCAGCTAAGTTACATCAGCTTTTTATCTGAGGGCCCATTTATGGAGCTTTTTTGTTTTAAACTTTAGTCAGTTTCAAGGCTTACACCGAGGCCATGGATGTTTTAATTTGTTTATTTCAGTATTGTCCCTTGGGAAGTGCAACTTGGAGGATGCACAAACCTAGGTTTGAAAAAAAGGCCACAAAATAATTTCTGAAACTGTATGAGAAGCCAAAGCAGCAGATCTTTTAACACTTAGTCATAATTATGCAGAAACTAGGGAAAAATTAATTGCATCTACCTGTGTGTGGGAAACGTTTTTGATTTAAAGTGTGCTGTATATCCCCAAATGCATTTTTACCATCCTTTCCAACCTGACTGTTCCAGGAGCACTGCATGGTGCAAACACAGCTAAAGGCTGCACTTCACCGATCACAGCTGATTCTGTTACAAAACCTTGCCCTCTAAGGTGAGAAGCTGCTCCATTCAACACCACTTGGAAGGGACATGGTGGCTGGCAGAGTCTGTTCCCAGTCCACTGGAAACAAGTGTCAAGTGTTAGTTAAGCCACCAGGCTTCAGTGATGACTGAAGCCCACCTTTGTAAACAATATTATTTCACACAGAAATAAAATTTAAAAAAAAAATAATGGAAAGGACAAGAGATTATAACTTTTCCATTCCTAATACCTTCTTTCCCAAGAATATTTCGCAAAATAATTTCCTTGGATTTCTTTGTAAATGAGCCTTAGGAACTGAAGGGGCTCATTTCATACTACCTTGTGAAAGCTGGATGAAGAGAGCCCCAGCAAGAATGCTCCAGTATCAGCCCAGTAGCTATGCTTCTAATCACTCCAGAATTGTGTTTTCTCACAAATAAACCTGTCAGCATCCCTCCACCTATGGGTCTATGTCAAAAAACATACAATAGTAGGATGAGACCTCAGGCTAGATCCATATGGCAGTGGTTATGTCCTCATTGCAAGTGATCAGAAAGATCAAACTTCCTTTTTCTTCTGATTTGATGCGTTAGATGATACCTGAGGCACAAAACAAAACCGTACTGATCATTTTTTCTATATTCACTTGCAGTGCAGAGTGGGTTTTACAGGCAATATTCTTACAGGTAAGCCAGTCAGATGTAAACACTTTGTACAGTGTGACTTTGCAAACAAGCTTCAGATCTAATACTGTGTAATCCTGATCCTAGCCCTGATATCTCCCACTCACAGTGTGGCTGAAAGAGGCTACAATAAGCAGATGTGAGTGTAAATGGAAAAATGGGAACTGTGGTGGTACCATTCCTGATTAAATGCCTGATGAAGCATCAAAGTCAGTGGGCCAAACAATGCCATACATTACTGACCAACCCCACCTCACCCCAGTCTTACCCATGAATCATAGCTCAAGTGTTTATTTCTGGTAATTTACAAGGTATAATAATATGGATGAGCACTAGCTAAATACACAAATCAAGAATACAATCCCCACATCAAGGAGGCTAGGATACATTTCGTCTGCCACAAATTGTGGACTAGTCAGTATTTGCTTTGAAGAGACCTAAAAGCCATCCATTATTGCATGTCACATTTTGTTACTCCACACCTAAACGATTAATGATACTCTGATTAAGAAAGATAGGAAAATAAGTTGTTATTATGAGATCCAATGGATCATCGGGTTTTCTTTTTTTTTTTTTTTTTTTTTTTTTTTTAACAACTCTCTGTTTATATCTTTTCCAAATGCCAAGACAAAGTCTCAGGAAAATTATAAATTCTAAACCACTAACATTTACAGAAACACAGCCAGCTTCCCAAATCACAGAAGTTTCTTAGTTTACAGCCTTGAGTGGTTTCCTGTGGGGTGGTGGGGAAAAGGGAAAAGAGGGGAAGAGGGGGAAAAAAGGGAGAGGTGGAAAGAAAAAATGGAAAGGAAAAAAAAGGAGAGATATAAAAATTTAAAAAAACCCCTCTGGTAAAGGCTGCTGCAGTAGTATGGCATGGAAAGACTAATGGGGACAGCTGAACCAGTGCATGAGATTGTTCTGAAATTACAAACAATGTGTATTTTGTTTAACACATTCTATGTTATTTAAAGAAAAGTAAGAAGAAGAATTCCAGCTGGGATGGAACCTACAGAGCCCCTTGAGCAATTTGAATAATTATAGACTTGGATAAATTGCAGTTAAACCATTTGTTTCAAATGTGCTACAACCAATAACTAAACCAGCAACAGCTTTTCAGTGTAAGAGATCTGTTGCTGGCTTCAGACAAAGTACAGTGAGCTGCAGATAGTTACTGGCCAGCCATACTCTATGTAATGAAAAAGACTTTTCCTCCATAAAGCATGTGATTTCCAAACTTCAGATACCAGCAAAAATAGCTGTATGCATTTGCTTGCCATATGTACTCAGAAAACAGGAAAGATATTTTTCTGGAATTACAAAGGCAGATTTGGGGTTTCTCTGTTACATTCTATAATTTCCAGAATAAGAGTTTCTCAGTAATAAACTAATCATCATTCTTAAGAGACCATAAAAACAGAGGCAGAAAAAAAATCTTATTTTAATGTTAACGATGGCCAGAACACGCTTCACATTCTTGTTTGAAGATTTGCCTCCCACCCTGTTCTTACTGAATTTGCACTAGTTACCAGCTACAATGCCAATGCTGGAGCCTTGCCCTATTTCACAGATGTAAGTAGTGTTATAAGGGGCAGATTCATGTTGAGACTATCATGGGAATTACTGTGAAACTTGTTTTATCATTCTTATATGGACAAACGTCCTGTATAAATCCATGATTTTGCCCTGAGCTCAGTGCCATGAGACTTCTCTGTCTAGCTGGGTCCTACAGGGCTCAATGCAGCTCAGTTTTACCACAAGGTCTCCCAAATATGCCTCTCAAGGAAGGATGGGGAAAGAAGATGTGAGGATTTGATGCACCTGAGGACAGGAAAGAGGCTTGCATTTCCCAAATGTGCTAAGAACACCAAACCGCTTAAATCTATTGAGTTTAAGGAGCCTGGGGCAAACAGTGGTACTTCAGTCAAGCTTCTACACTATGTAATGGCTCCATGAGGTACAAGCACAGGCAAGTTGTAGAAATCACATTGCCACAGTTGCAAGACAAGCTCTAAGTGTTTTTCCAACAGTAGTCCCACTTACCCTTGCTACGCTCAAGGACAGCCATTTATTTTCTTTCTGCAACTCCTCCTGCATACACAAACTTAAATAGGCATACAGCTAAAGCACCTCACTGGCATGTTCAATCCTTTCTCCCTGCACATGGAGTTGATTCAGTATTTGCCTGTGGCTGCCAGGATCATCTCTGAAGTTTGGCTGCCCTCCCTGAAGTCCTGCTGCTTTGGACGCCTCCACCATAGCATTTAAGACAGTTGGGGCAAGTGAACAGATGCTTCTGCAAGGTCCTTTTATCTAGTGAAATGGTACTACACCAGGAAAAAGGTACCTGTGAGAGCACACAGAAATGTGAAATTTCTTCCTCTTAGGGAATTTAAAAAAAAAAAAAAAAAAAAAAAGCAACAACACCAAGGTTGGTTACGAGCTAAAAATGGAGTAATAAAATTTAGCAACTGGAAAGCATGATGGAGGATCTAGTAGTCCAACAGAAGTAGAGTGTGCAGGAAAAAATTAAACTCGATGCATACATTGACGGCTCCTACTGTCACCACAAATTGAGTATTTTTTTAACCAACTCAGTGAGGAAGTCTGATGTGTTTTCAGAAGTGATCAGAACAGCAAAATCAACTGCTTGGATGTCTTGACTGTGAAAGAGGAAAGGGTACTGGAGAGGTCTTGTGAGACTACAGAAAAGCAGCATGGCCCCAGTTCTGGGGAGAAGGAATCTGACCAATCATCTTGACATTCCTGAGCATTCCTATTAGGTGCTCCAGACAGGATGAAGCAAAATAATACTGACAAAAAATCATGTACCATAGGGCCCTCAGAAAACTTTGGGAAAGGAGAAAAAAGCAACAACCAAGACACCACAGATTATGAACTCAATCTTAGGCATCAAACCAATGCACATTTCTCAGGACAAAATGGACAGTAGAGGCAGAAAAGGAAATAGAACTTAGAGTTGGTGAAATAAGAAAAAGATGAACCACTATCACATTTCTGTGGAAGTGAAATTGTGTTCTCTAAAAAGAGTATCATCATAGTGATGAATGAGATATTAGATTTGATAGTTTTCCAGTGTTTTGTCCAATACACTTTTAATTGTTGACCTTCTTTTACTTTTGTGAGCCTCTTCTTCTATATCATTATAGATCATTTCCATTCATACCCAGTCAGTATCATCTAGTGCTTAGTTTCATCCTTATTTTTCCAGTGGTAAGTCTCTAAAAACGCCTGAATAATGTGTCTGTCCTTGCTGTTCACAGTCTTAGTGCTTATTCGTCATGATTTGACATTTAATTGGAGAAGCTAGGTAGTTTTGATTCTTTTAATCTTTTGTCATAAACCAATTCTTCTCATCTTTTCATGATGTTCCACCTTTGATTTATCTGCATTTTCACTTATGTTATGAGGTTTCCAGAAAACAATGCATGGTTCTATGTATTTTAGTAAAAAAATAAATATATAAAAAGCTTTTCCATGCCAAAAGTTTTACAGGATATCTGAATAAAGCTCAACACCACCAAAGAACACTGCTTTTCAACAGGGTGCTACTTCTTCTCCAAAAGTCAAAATTCCAACTATTTCAACTAACTTCAGTATGTTTCAATAATATAAAAAATATTTCAATCCAATCTAATAATTTATGAGACTTTTGAGCTTCACTGATAGCACTGACTTTTTTCCAAGTGTTGGATTTGATACCTTCTATCTTGATAGTAGCAACCATCCTACAGGTGGCTGCTGTATAAGGACAGTTCAGTAATTAGGGGTAAATCTTCATAAAATCTCCACAGTATTGTTAGAAACTGAGCTACTTTCTCACTGAGAACACGGACTTTTTGGGCAGAGAAGTAAGTAGGACTTTTTAATTTTCAGTAAATGGAATGAGGCTGGGGCAGAATCTCCTGCTTCCTCTGTAGAGAGCTCTGACTCTTTTCCTGAAAATCTTTCTTTGCATCATCAACCTAGAAATAATTCTCTAACACCTGCTTGGCTTTAAATATGTGAATGGAGTAGTGACTTTGATGGGAAAACCCAGATGCTTATATTTGAGTATGCTTTAAAGTGGTTTGCTAAATTAAAGCCTAAGGACAAAGGAAGCAGTTTAGAAAGTGCATCAGCAATAGAAAGTCCTTGCCTTTAACCTGAAATGAACTCAAAACTTTTTAGCTTGGCTATTTATTTACTTTAATATTCACACATAACTGTAATTCCTGCAGTGGGAATTACTTCAATGATGTGATATGCAAGAATAATCTCATGATATTTTCTGCACATATAAAAGTGGAAATCTCACAAGGGAATTTGATCTTGAAAGATTTTTTACTTTGATTTCTAAAAGAAAATTCATTGTTGTGTTTTTGAATTAGCTACAAATAATTTTGATACCTCCTTCTGAGGTTCACCAACCAGTGCTAATGCAATGATCATAGTTTCATTTTTAAGCATTTACTGAAAAAGAAAAAGAAGACTTCACTTGGAGGGAGAGGGAATAATTCCACTGTTTCGTTAGGATCCATTCTTTTCTCGTTTGCGTCAAAAGACCCAAATATTTTTCATATTGCCCTTAATTTCTCAGCCACCGCTGCCATTTCCCTAACCACTCCCCATCAGTTTCACACTGAGGATGTGTTATGAGACTGAGTGGGGACATGCAAATCATGCACACATCCCTGGAAAAATGCTTGGCAAATCTGGCTTTTCAGTTTTGCATTCACTTGCCAAAAAATATTCCCTCATCCCCCAAGCCCTCCCTCTGCCATGTCTAATTTAATTTCAAAAGTCAGAAGCTTAACAGGGACATAAGCTTCCTAAACATGCTGTCATCTAACAAGGAATGTGAATTCAAAGCTTATAATTACGATTTTCTTTAGGTGCAGAAAAGACAGTGCAATCTTGTAGATATTCTTGTCCACAAGTGCTAATACAATGACAGGGTTCACATGCCTGGTGGAGACTTTATCCCCCCTCCTTGCTCCTAAAAAAAAATCAAAACACCAGATATAAGAGGTTTTTTGTCAATCCTGTCTTGCCAACAAGACATGAGGCTTTTGTTGCTGATGCCAGAGGTTCTGAGTTGTATAAATATTCTGCATTTCACTGTAACAAGAAGCTGAGTGACTCTGTAGAGAGCTCAGGGCAAATGATACTTACTGACCTGCTATTTCTATAACTCTGTTATTTTATCTCTTCAAAGGGACTCGCATACACTGAATTTTCAGTTTTTAAGTAAAAATAAGTCATTCATTTTCAAAGACATCCCCTCTGCACCTTCCTTTTCTTCAAGTCCCTAGGACCTTAAGGACACACATTTTATGAGTATGAATACATCTGTGTGTGTTTCGGAGTGAAAAAGGGAAATCATAGAGATATCATTCATTTTAATCGCTAATTTTGAAACAGCTGGTGAGCCTGGACTCTCTTGTTCAAGCACAATCATTTTGTGTCTTTTTTTTTTTTTTTTTTAATCTCCGGTGAGGAATTCTTGCTTAAAGTGAGACTTAAGTATTTGCCAATAGCCCACAGTAAATACTTTTTTTGTCTTTTTGTAGTCCTATGATGACTGGCCTTCTTTCCCCTTCAGTAATCACTGTCTAAAAAAAGAAAACCTCCAGGCGCACTTCACTTTTGTCCCTTCCCCCTGGCAGAACGCCCAGCCTCAGTATGATGCTTTTAAACCCTTCCCCCCACAGACACAAGGTTTCCACCGCATTATTATCCCGTACAGCAGAGCGGGGGAGGCAGGGCTGTGGGATATGATACCATTCAGGCAGAGATACACGGAGATATGGCTCTTCAGAGCACAGAGCCTTTTCCATTCTCTGTGTCTGCATGGATCCTTGCACAAGAGAAACCTCTCGGTGTAATATATTTCAGAGCTGCCTTGGTTAAGAAGACTCTGCCACAAGGAAAACAGGATGAATATACAACGAGTTCAGATTGCCGGGCAGCCTGAAGTGCGTGTGTCTGTGTCATGTGCACATGCGAGTGTGCTGGTTTAATGAAAATTCAGCAGTGGTTTCACCAGGCTGAGAATAACAGCCAGAAAAAGAAACAATGAAGAGCCTTTCTATTGTTGTGCAATGGGCAAGTTCTCAGCTAATCACTCTAGATGTGATGCAACACTCTTCACATAAGGAAGCTCCTGGGAATTGTGATTGTGCAGGACAATTCAGGATCCTATCCTGGATAAACAGTGCTATCATCATCTTAAACAGCACTGCAGACAGGTGACCAGCAGCTGCATTATTCAAGCCATTTGAATGGAAAAATGAAACTTGGATTTACTGCAAAGAATCCTTTCAGAGCTGTAGCTTTATCAGTCATCCAGAGAATCAATGTTTTTCTGTATCACTTTTACTGCTGCAGCAAGGCAAAGATCTTTTGTGATAAACTCTGGTTTATTTTTTTCATTCTTGTTCCCAAGTGAGCAGTCCACCCAGGTCATTCAAAGCTAAGTGTCTTGCTTGCTTCCTTGCAGTTCTAGTTTTCTAGGTATTAGCTCAAAGAAATTGCCCAGAAAAGCTAAAAAAGACTGCTCTCCTTGAGCTGATGGTAATACCATAAAACAACTGAGTCTGATATCTTTACTTTAACTTGCTCGTAGAACAGTTTCAATAGAGAAGAAAATAAATATAGAGACAAGCGCATCTAACTAGAATTAAGATAACCTGTGAAATGTCACTAGATGAGAAGATACCGTGCTACTGTTTATCCAGGGAAAAGCTGTGGCTGTGGTCAATGACACCAAATGTCAGCTTAAGCTGTTCCTCTTCCCTTCTCCCAGCTGCTTGTTTCTGCTTCCCTCACCACAACCATTTGCAGGGTTCCACCAAATCAGGAAAGTGATTCAATTAAAGTTTGTTTTAAAAAAATGCACAAACCATAAACCTAACAATGAAACAACAGAGAACAGGAAGACTGAGGTCAGAACTACTACTACTTATTTTTTATCTTCAAATCAGGTCTGATGCTAGATTTTCAGATTTTTTGATGCTGTGTAAGACACTGTCATGCTACACAATGTGCTTCTTTCCATAAACATCTACAACCCTTCATTTTAGTGCCACTTTATTTGTTTTGTACCTTAAGCTGTATCCAAGAAAAGATCTTCATTGAAAAGTTGTTTTGGTTTTTGTTTTCCTGGAAAGAAGGCAAGGAGGGTTTTTTTTAAGTAGACGATTTGGGAGGCCTGGTTGAGTGCAGATACACCAGTGCAAAGAGTATCTGCTAACAGCAGCAAAGCAAGCACTGAGAACAGGGTGGGAGGAAGAGCTGCCACCAGTGGATGCTTCTTGAGCAGCTTTAGGCCCAATGTGTGGTTTTGCACACACAAATTCATCTGCAGGCACTGTGCTCACCCTGAAGTTCAACACTGCCATGTAACTCCTCAGGCAAGATAAGCCCTAACAAAGACCCTTCGCACAGGCAAATCTACTGCTGAATTCGTTCCCATTTATATTAAGACAAGATCAATAGCAAAACTGAGGCTTGAACTTCAGCAGAGCTGGGATACCATTTGATAAAGGATATGGATCGCGCTTCCCAAACCATCCAACAGTCCCTTGGGTTGAGCCAATTCACAAACCAAGTGAAAACCCTGACCACACCTTTTGCATTTTTGCATTCAGGAGCCACCTGAATTCAGATGATTAGCTTGTGTGAAGCCAGGATAGAAAGCTAAATGTTGACACTGCACTCAGTCAGTCAAAGCTGGCTGCTAAATAAAAAGTATGCCTTGAGCAAGACCCAGCCGACCCAGATTTCAAGAGTGTGTAAATACTTTAATCCTGTTTATCTGCTATCTCTCTCAGGGAAAAGCAAATCCTCAGTGGATCCTCAAAGCCCTCTCCTGTACATTAGTTACATTCGGCCACTGAAGGAAGAGACACGGAGTCAATCCTATGGCTGGTTACCAACAGCTTCAGGTCCAAATATCAAGCCCTCACAGCAAGCTGCTTGCAAAAGGCATATGAGAGGAGACTGTGGTAGGTAATTTTAATAGTGAATGCATTTGGGGGACCAAAATAACTAAACAGGAGAGTCTGCTCTCACACATCCTGGGCACAAAGGAAATAACCAAGTTCCCCGTGTTAGTAACCAAAGACCATCTCAGAAAGCATTTAACATTAGTTGGGGAAATCTTAATCTCCCCAAAGTGTATGTAAAACAAAAGTTTCAATTATGGCGACTCAGATGTCCACAAGCAGCATCCATGACCCTAACTGTAAATCTAGTGGGGTTTATTTATTTATTTAATTAATTATTTAAACATGAAGGGTTTCACTGTAATTAGTAATGCTATTGCAGATCCTAAGAAACTGCAGTGGAGCAGTGTTTACTTCAGAGAGGAAGGAAAGGCTGTGAAAATAAGACAAGCAACAAAAAGACCTAAATATTATTAAAATGCAAAAGGCTGAATCCCTTAGTAAGAAAACTGCATTTAGAATGTGAAATAAAGGTCGTCTCTCATCTGCAGTAAAATGTCCCCCCTATAGCCTGCCTGTCATGGAGTATCCACTCCCCTCCAGTGCAAAGCAGGGCAGGCTTAGTGCCCTTCAGGCAAGGAAGGAAGGGATACAGGAGGCCCAAAAATCCAGGCTAGCTCCTTTCAGTACAAAATCTTGACCATTGTCCCTCTCCCTCTCTTCCATAACAGACAGTGCTTGTAGCTACTCAAGTAAAATGCAGATGTCAACTATCCTTTTTTTTTTTTTCCTTTTTTTCCCCCTTTCAGGGCTCTGAAAAGGTCCAGCAAAGCAGTGTAACACTACCCTAGTTTAGATTGTGCAAAGTATGTTTACCAAGGGTGAAAGGAATTCAGTACATACTCCCTCCCCCAGGATCTGCAGGACTTGAGAAGGACTGAAACAGGCAGGGAAAGAACTGGAGAGTCAAAAAAAAAAAAAAAAAAAAAAGAACTACAAAGCAGGCAATTTTGTTTAACACACATCCTTTTGTTTTATTCTTTAATGCCTGGACAAAAGCACATAAGACAAAAGAAGGCACATATTTTATTTAAATTAGTTCCCTGGATAGATTGCCATCACTGTTTTAAAAAATATTTGATTTTCATAAAACTCTACACCAACACAATAAGGTACAGGCAGGTAATAGATATCCTTTTAACTGGTAGTGTGGGGAGAAGTGCTTGGATTTTGGTTTTTGGGTTTGTTTTTTTTTTTAACTATTTAAGCTATTTGATGAATGCCACAGACACAAAGAGCAGTATCAGTGCAACTGAAAGATGCCACAAAGTGTATCATGGGTGCCAAGAAATAACCAGCGGCAAGCGATAGGGAATGGGATTCACAATCTCCATAGACCAGCTGAATCTCCCCTCAGAACTGCTTGTCTCCATCAATTATAGATAGAGCTTGGCCAATCAGCCAGGCTTAGACACCTGACTCATTCTGTCTGGCATCTGGAAGCAGTAGTGGAGGGTAAGTGATAGTTTTGCAGGGCATTTCAAAATGTTACACATCTAAAGAGCACAGCAGTTCAGATACAGGCATTCTGCATGGTGTGAGGACTTGATCTCATGAAGTACCGTGTCCTTCTCTTCCAAGTAGTCAAGGAAATGTGCATCCAGGAAATTCTCTGTATCTTTGCAGTGCAAATCAAAATCAAATCCAAATCCAACTCAATTATTTGGGGGAAAAATATCTGAATTTACAGACACACCAGAATTGTTCTTCCTTAATAGAAACTTCACAAATGCACAAAAAGTACCACAAAAACTGGTACTTTTCTGCATGGTGGGGGTTAATTCCTGATAGACTGGAATACTCTGTTCTGCATTGTGTAAATTTGACTACACATTTAAGCACAATTGTGACTGATCATCAGATATTTCTGCTGCAGCTGAAAAAGAATTTGTTATATAGACAGGCACTATCACTTTGTATTTGACCATACTGGTGGCAGGGTGCTGAGACATGAATTGTGTTTGCCTGCAGGTGGTCATATTCTTTAACCAGTGGGCCTGCTTGTTAGAATGCAATTCAGACTAAAAGTCCTTCTGTGGAGAAACAGAGACTGTTCCATCTGCCTTATTTTAGATGTCTAAAAATGACATGAATCACTTACTTAAAGTCTCTGTATCTCTCCACAGAGTGTACAGAGTGTCTTGGACAACAGTTACACACAGAGGTGAGACGGAAAAAAAACACTCCTTCCTCTACCACTGCCTTTTCCTATTGTGGCAAACTACTGTAAACATTCCACCTAAATATTTGCATTTATGCAATAGCTACAAATTGATATCACTCATATTACAAACCCCCTCACAGTTCCCCCACATGGATCATCATCGTCATCATCATCACAAGATTAACTTCTGCACCCAAGTCCACTGGTAATTTGTGGTTCAGCCAAGCAAGACTTTTATCATATTCTCACCAGATTTCTTTCTGCAGGTGCACATTTACCTGCCACAGTTGATGAGTGCCATATATTTAACTATGGAGGAATAACTAATGCATAAAAAGACCTTTTCTGAATACTCATGCCACATTCTCAACAGATTTACATAAAGTCACATTCATCCTGTCCTTCTTTCTTCAGTTTCAATGTAACCTGTATGAAATACTCATGGGAAGCAGAACTGGAGATTATAAATTGAAATGCCCTCACATCCTAATTTTGCTGCCTGCTGCAGTTGCAGGAATAACATTGTTGTGAGTTCTCTCCATCCAACCTAGCAAATAGATACAATACCACATGTATGAGGAAGTACAGTTGACAGACCCAAATGAAATGCAACACAATTCACAGACCTCAAAATATTATTTTATATTATTAAATTATTATAATAGATTATTAAATTATTATTTTATTAAAATATAGTTTGAGAAAATATATATTTCAGGCCAGCAGACCCATAAATTAAAAAAGTACTTAGCGCAGCAGAGCAATAATATTAGTTGAGATCCTAAGATTGTCTCACCATCTACAAAATACAAACAACAGTGTTAGCCAGAAGGATGAAAAATATTGCTGTCAGGTATTCTGTTAATGGAAACTAAAATATATTATCCATGCAAATTATTTTCTCAGTGGTATTTATAGAATAACACTTTGAGGACTTCCAAGGCAACCCTCCTCTCATTTTTTGAAAAGAAAAGTAATTTCTTTCCTTTCAGGTGAGTGAGTGTTTTCTGGCTCTTTATCTTGACTTTTAATCTGAAAACTTTTTTTCCTCCAGTGCCATGTCACAACCTAAATGTGACAGCAAAGACAGAAAATAAGTGACTCTTTTGCACTCCTATTAGAACAACAAACAAAAAAGTGAACCAGGGGAGGTTGGCACCTCAGTAATAACCATGTGCAACCTTTTGTTCTGCTAATAATAGTCAAACATGCAAAACCTGTCACAAAGACCTAAAGATCTCTTCTCTGACACACTCTGAGGTCTTGGAGGTTTGTACTCTATCTGTTTCAACATGACATGCATTGTCTTTTTGGCACTGTGATTGTCTTTACCTAATTCTCTGCCTCAGGAAAAGATACCATTTATGGTGCCACCTTTGTGACTCTTCAGGTTTCAGATAACCTACTTTATGCTGGCTCTCCATATGTCGAGAAATTTGGACTTCACTGCCATGTGGGACCTTCGTGGAAATTCATCCTCTGTCAGAAAGGATTTTTGTTTTCCCTTCCCCTCTCATAGTACATAAGTTTTATAGAAAAACATGACAGTAAGGCACGAGGCAGGCAAAAGTAGCATAACTCCTATTGCACTGTTACTGTTCTTCTTTCCTCTCCCTGTCTCCAGAGCTCCCCTGCCTTAGCTTTCCTCCATCATTGCACTAGATTTATTGCTTCAGTAAATTTCTGCAAAAGCAGAACAAGAAGGCACTCGAAGACCCTAGGAACTACCGCATGGATCCCCCGACCACTCAGTTCTGTGTAGCAACAAAAGCATTCCAGAGGGTTCATTTTTTTCACCAGTGAAACACCAGAGCAACTGGATGAACAATGAGGGGGGTGGGGTCAGAGGGGAAGGAAGAGGATGCCTGTTTGAGAGATCAAGATGGAAGAAATGTCTGGAAAGACAGGGGAAGCAGGGGTTGGCACATTCGTGGCCCCAGCGGATGTGGGTAACAGGAGAAGGGGCAATGGAGGAGTGAGGCAAAGGCTTTCCATTCACTGTAAACAACAGTGTGCCCATCAGGGGCCTGGTTATCTCTGGAGAATTAAATGGTGCTGCCCTGTCTGTTACACCTTTTGTCTGACTTTGAATTCATGAGAAATATTATCTCTTTTCAGATAATTTTTAACTTGGCCGTTTGCTGTACTAGAATGCAATATATGACTGTTTTACCTCTTTCCCTACAATAATTTGCACACTGAAAGAAGAAGAGGTGTAGAGAGCCTGTAAAGATGGGCCGTGGAAATGCCATGCCATGCTAAAAACTTTAGTTAGCACCACTGTGTGCTTCATTTAAAATCTGACAATCCCCATTCTCGCATCACACTTCATTTAAATCTGACATTCCAGTTACCTGGAGCAAGTGCTTTGATGAAGAGAAACTTGGAGAGTAATCCACCAGGACACATAAAACTGTTACAAGTCATAAAACATCTGCACCCAATGGCAAGCTATAAAGCTGAATGGATAAAGCTATTAAATGCATAGCATTGCTGGGCTGAATTCTTCCCCCTGTGAGCACACTCAGCTGGTTCACACACAAACGGTTTTCTCATGATTGTACCATGAGCAGCTCATATGATTATGATTTTCAGTACAGAAGTTTGTTAGCAAGAGCTGAGTTAGGATAAATTTGAATGCTTCTAGTGAGCATAAAACAGAGAGCATATAAGATTCCTCCAGTATTTACTCAGCATCTGATTTGAGAAGTCTTTTCCCATCACATCTGCTGTACAACTTTATATAATGATGAAAACACTGAGAATTAGCTAAAATGAAATAATACTCCAGTAGAATGGAAAAAGCCACCAATGCAAGAAAACTGTATATTTTAAAAAGCTGCAGTACGTCTGCGTATCAACCATGTTTATTCCATTTCTTCTGGACAGGGAAGTTAACAGGGGAGAAGTGGTGATACCCAGTTCAAGCTCTACTCTGGAATTCAGCAGAGCTACCAGAAACCTGCATGGACTCAAGAAAAGCTCCTAAACATACCCTGGTTAACAAAGAAAAGGCAGAACCCAGCACGAAAGGGTTCTGCCCTCTTTATATCCAAACACTGTTACTGCATTTGCTGGCTGAGATGAAATAGAGGTTGGCATAGATTTAATGAAGTCACCCACCCTAACATGATTCCAAGGGACCATATTTTGTTTTTTAAGGGGCAGCTGAAAGCCATACTCATAGGGATTGAAGCAGCAGCATTGTCTCTATGGTCTCACAGAGTCTTACTGATTTTGTCCAAGAGAAGTGACCTTGTTTTCAATCCGCTCATCTCTTCCTTGCACTGACACACAACAGAAAATCCATTCAGTGGAAATCACTCAGTAAAATCTGCAATAATCTCTTCCTTGTCCAACAACCACCACTTCTTCCGTATTGTCTGTGTACAAACTGACATTTTCAATACAGGAAACAGCTTCATGTCACCACAGGGTTCACAGAGCCCAGCCTAGATAAGAACCAAGATTTCTACTTCACTGAGATCTTCACATTTTTTCTACTCAGAAGTAGAATAGCAAAAAAAAAGTATATTTCTTGTCAGATACCCACCAAATATAATCCTGGTAAATCAAGTGGAATTCTGTTTTCATAAGTCAAAATTCCTGTAATCTTCACCAGTCAGATTCTTGACACTGAAGAATAATTTCCTCTAGAAAACATTACACTCCTTACATGGTAGCATTTTCCAAAATTAAAATGTTTAACTGGAGAATGGCCATCCTACTACACCTACCATATTTCAGTGTAATCTCCTCTGCAAACATTAACTCAGCTACCACCTATAGCCTGGGTAATCACTTAAGCAAACATTCTTTCAGTTGCTATCTCTGAGCAAGCACCTCACAAAGCTGTCTTTTTGCTATATGCTTATCTTCTTTAGATCAAACAGAAGTCCCAGGTTGATTCTCTGTTCACTCAAGCAGAGTTTCCTTCATGCATACTGGACCACAATTTTGCCTGTGTAAGGTATCAACGACTCATATCTCCCTAGGTCCTCATTTGCATTTAAATTTTTCAGATTCTGGCATCTCCAGGGCCAGTCTTACATTGCAGATATCTGCTTACACAGATGAAGCAAGTGCATGAGATTGCATGACAGTGTTTCTATACTGAAAGCAGCATAGGAATTTAGACAGTATAACAACTGTTTAAAGACAGTATTCCTATATTAATATCTTCTACTCTTTCCCATTCCAATAATCTTCATTCACTAAAATCTTCATTCACTAAAATCTTCATGTTCTGTCTCATGGTTTTCTTTCTGCTTGTGAGAAGTTTCTAGCTAAAAAATACATTTCCTTATAAAGTTCCAATTCTTTCTTAATAATCTCTCTTGCCAATCAGTTTGCAGAAAAAAATGTCAAGGGTTTAGGTACCAGTAAGATGAAGTTGTTGTGTAGGTCTGACTTACTGCTTCTGTAGATACCTCTATATATCTCTAGCATTTTGCTTTCACTTACTTATAATGTAGACCCCTTACAGATATTCCCTTGGAGTCCTAGGCACACTGTAAGGCTACTGCTACTGCTTCTGAAAAAAAAGAATTATTATTATTATTATTATTATTATTATTATTATTATTATTATTATTTTCTGAATAAAGATAATTATTTGAATCACAGACATTGTATCTGTATACTCCAACACAGAATCTTTATCTTTTAATAAAGACCTGTGAACCCAAGCAGTATTTCACACACTCCTGTAGTTCCATGCTAGCATGATGAAACATTTGTCCTTTGAGCATGGCACAAACTAACTATTCACTTATGAAAACCCACTCTTTTGGAACAAACATGTTTTGGAGAGTCACAGATAATGTCACTCACTGTTAACTCACCAAGAAAGGCATGCATAGCATGTGTTGCAATGAAAACATGCACTTCAGTTACTCTGGGAGCCACAGCAAAGAAATGCTTCAAATAAAAGTAACTCCAATATGCACACCATGAATCCAAGCAAAACTTTATATCATGTCTGTGAAAAATACCTGCATATTTTTCTAAGAGAAAAAGAACAACACATTTTTAAAAATATAAAAACTTTTATCTATTATTGCCATGTTCATCTAAATTCTAGACTAGATAGATATAATTTCGTATGTTACAAACAGTTATCCAGGCATAAGGAGAATATTGCACATGAATCACTCATCAAAAGTCAAAAGCTAAGGAACTTGCAGCAAAAAAATGTTAGCATTTGGAATACTTCTTTAATGGTAACTGTTTTCCTAAGACTTCCCTGGTTTATGTACACCTGCCAGACATTTGGCTTTTTGTGTAAGGTTTATTCTTTTGCACAAACAAGGTGGCATCTCTGCAAGAGATCTCACTGTAACTTCTAGTTCAAATTTTCTCAGCTGGTTGGAATAATGTATCCTTTATAGCATCATGCCTAAAAATTGCCTATGTATACCATATCATTTTATGGAATAACATGATTCTAGCAATCTGGAAATAACTTCAAATATTCCTATTTGAATGTCTGCCACCCAGGGGTAGTTTTTTCATAGTGTAATCTAGAAAGATGCATTAGACTCTATTTTACCTGTCTCATAAGCCATTGAATAAAGATATGTTATAAGAAGCTTTCCTGTACTTTTTAAATCCTTTTCTGTAGGAAAAAAAAAAAAATAAGTAGTCCTTCTCGTAAAGCCATCTGTTAAAATTATTTTAATTAATTCATGTGCCCAGGCAGAATAATGAATAATGGCTTTACTGGCAAACCTTGGGGGAAAACAAAACAGAAGAAAACAAAACAAAAAAAACAAAAACAAAAACAAACAAACAAAAAAAAAAAAACCAAAACCACAGGCATCATGATCTGTCATTCTATTAAAGGAAACAGGTCTATTTTCATGTTCTAGAACCAATGGGATTTTATCTCCAGCAGACCAGTGCTGCAGTTTACTGACATGTAAAAGGAGATAAGGTAAATCATCCATCATCCAGATGTAATGAATGCCAACCATGTCCTGGGGTCCATCAGGCCTGGTCAAGGGAGGTGATTGTCCTGCTCTGCTTTGCACTGGTGCAGCCTCACCTCAAGTCCTGTGCATGGTTTTGGACACCACAATATAGAAACAACATTAAACTATTAGAGAGCATTCAAAGGAGGGCAGCAAAGCTCGTGAGGAGTGTATGAGGAGTGTCTGAAGTTCCAGAAGAGATGACTCAGACCACCTCCAACTCAGTCTTAAGACCTTGATATCAGCTTTAAAATTCAGTCTCTGTTTTTGTGTCTAATCGTAAATTTTTGAATCAATAACCTGCTTTTTTTCTTGGACTAACTAATTGATCAGATAATTAAGAAAGCTAATTCCTAGTACAGAGTCTAAATGGCTTACCTTTCTTCTGTGACTTCAGGAAGTAAACAAATTCCAGTAGAGGCTTCTAAACAAAAGGCCTAATTTTCAGGTGTTCTGAGCAGAAGTAACTTCTCTGATTCAGAGAGTTACTGAGCTGGGAAGGGACCTCTGGAGCTCACCTACTCCATGCCCCTTGCTCAGAGTAAAGTCAACAAGAACAGGTTGCCCAAGACCATGTCAAGCTGGATTTTGAATGTCTCCAAGGATAGCCACTCTTCCTGGCTGTCTTCCAGTGTTTGACAACCATCACAGTAAAAATATTTCTTTATTTCTTGGAATTACCTGTATCTCAGTTTGTGCCAATTGACAGCCTTTTGACAATGGGCACTATTTGGACTTGGAACCGCTGAACACAAACCTTACCAGTAAAGACCTGCTGCTTTACTTGTGGTAGTCCTTGTGGCTCTTCACATTGCCTGCCAGATTCAGCTTCAGATGGGCTTTGATTTCCCTAAGGCCACCTCTGAATGATTGGACAGTGTCTTTATGTTTCTCCTGGGTCATCTGCCCTGTTCCCATCTCGAATACCCTTCCTTTATATGGCTGACTTTGGTCAGAAGCAACTTGCTCCTTCTCTAATTTTCTTGCACCTTTGTTCTCCAGCCCTGGGGTGGGCACAGCCCTGACAGCCAGAGCCCTGTCCCAGCATCCCAGTCAGGAGGAAGACAGCTGGGCAGCCTCAGACCCTTGCACCAGGCACCTCTCGGGAGAAAAGGATGGGATGAAGCTGAGACAGGACATGAACATTTGGATGGGGGTCAGGATCATTCCCACCGCAGGAAACCAGGGTCACATAGTGCTTCAGAAGAAAAAATTATTAATTTTAACACTTTTTCCTTTTTTGTACTTTTCAGACAAAGGAACTTTATAAATTTAGCAAAACATGTGAATGTTTGTCAACCATGTCTGTATCATATGCCAAAAAATTTCACCCATCTATACAAAGTAGATTGAGGAAGTATTTTTTATCTATTACATGTGTGAAAGTATCTTGATGTATCTTATCCTTTTCAACCCTTATTTTGATATTGCCAAAATAAATTTGCCTGTTTCAGAGTAGAAATTTACTCTTTTTTTAATTCTAAATTGTAATGTACTTTAAAAAAATTCAAGGTTTTAATAACAGTACTTTAATATGGATTTTTCAAAATAGATGATCCTGGCAAAGCCCATGGAATCCCTTTTAAATAAGCTCAAATACTAATCAGTGTATACAGTCTGTAAATCTCATGAACTTTCCCTTTAAATTGTTGTAAATTTTTTTTTAACATACATTCTACAAAAAGGTAATATATCAAGAACCAACTCTTTTTTTAAAAAAAAAAAAAGCTAAATACATACCTCAAACTGAGTCAAACCTAGATTCCTTCAATTCTGTCAAAGCCATGGATTTCAGAGAGGCTTTGTCAGAAATAAAATGAGGATTGAGAATGTGGATAAAGCAGCTTTCAGATGAAGGGCCGCATACTTAGCTTCATTTTTAGCTTTACTTTAACTTAGTTTTATATGTATCTAGGATCTCTTCCTGTAAAAAAAAGGTCCTATGTGTATTTCATCACACAATCAGTAACAGAATTATTGCTAATTTTCTGTTAAAATATAAGTACAGCTGAATGGCAATTGCAATGCTTATGAGGATTTCCCATTCAAATCAATATAATGGAGTTAGCCTGAAAGTTCTGTGGAGAGGACCAGTTGCCCATCCTCGATTACATATGGAAGAATGTGACAAAATAGAAATTACCCAAATGATATCATCTTGACATGAAATCTTTGTGTAGGCTATCTTTTTTACCTAGCCCTATTTTGCATGAGACAGTCCAGAATACAGAGTGAAAAAAAAAAATAAGAGCTCATATAAATAAGTGGAAGACCTCAGCAAAAAGGACATTACTCACATTCGTGGGCTTATATTTCCAGACCAGAGGTGAAAACAGTTGACTGTGTTTTCCCATTTAGCACAATGGAGTTGGTGATACAAACTTTGGGACCATGCTTTCCCCCCAAACGTTAACTTTACATGTAGGTCACACCTGGCACATGACTTCTCCAGATGTTTAATAGATATTTAAAAGAAACAAACCAACTTTTCTTGCTGCAATAACCCACAGAAAAAAATTAGGTCCCTGGGGAGTAATCTTCTGGTTTTCCAATTTATATTATCCTTTGGCCACTTCATTGTGTAGTGCTATATATTTTCCTTGGTGGTAGTGAAAGATGTGTTCTCTTTTCTCTTAATCGAACTTCAAAAAATAATGCAAATTAGGTCATGACCCTGAAGTCAAGAAATTTTTCTAGTCAGTGATTGAGCAGGCTGATTATTCAGTACAGTTCCTTTAAAGCCTTTGCAATGGAATAAGGTTTTGCTTAGACCACAATTCACAGCTATGGATATTTGTGTCTAGGCCTTCTGTAGGACATCTAAGCTTCCCAGTTTTAAATGCAACATGGACCACAGCCATTTCAGTACACAGCAGTTCATTGCAAAAAGTAACTGGTAAACTCAGAGCTGTGCACTTGCTCATTTACACCAGTCATAACTTAAGCAACCCAGCAGACTGTTCTTCACTTTTTTACTCCCAACCATTCAAGCTTTAGAACTTGATTACTCTAGAAGTGTCATGACATCACTGAAAGCAGAGATCTTCCAAAAGACTGTAAAGCCTACACTGGATAAGTAACTCAGCATGAATCCCAGAGCTCCTGCAAAGAAGTTAATTCAGCTGTTGCATGTATAACCAGAAGGCTAACACAGAAAAGTAGAGCAGAGATGAGTATATTGAGCTAAGCTCAATATAAAATACCAATAGAAATAATACTTATTTTTTGATTCTGGTGCCCACATTTTGCAGCATTGATGAACTGGCAAAGGTACCAGGGAGAGTTATAGAAACTGTCTGAGTGCTGAGGGAAATGTTTTACAGTGAGAGTTAAAGAGCTCATTCTATTTAGTTCATCAAAAAGCATGCCAAGAGATTAATTAATTAATCACAGTGTATAAGTACTTTCATAAGAAGGACTCAGCAGTTACTGAAGGCCTTTAAATGTAGTAAAGAAAGAATAAAAACATCAGAAGCTGAAAATTGTTCCAAGAAAAATCAGATGAGAAATCAAGCACAGATATTTGCTAGTGAAGGTGATTAACCATATGAACAACTTGCCAAGGGAAGAAAAAGACTCAGTCTCCTGATGTCTTCATATCACGATAACTTCTGGAAAATGAAGCTATCTCTTTGGAAGATGCAAACTGAAAAAAAAAATTATTATAACAAATTAGCTAACCCTTTCTTAGATAGTTTGGGGTAACTGTGGCCAAATGACCTCTGTGAATTAGTATGTGCCTGAAATGTAGGTGGAAAAATCAGACTAAAAGAGCAGCAGACAAAGCCAGAACACAAACTGGGAACACAGCCCACTGCCAAGCCAAGAGAGAGCTCTATGGGATAAGTACTGGTTAGAAAAGAGCTCAGAGCTTCAAGGAAAGATAGCATCTCTGCACACTGGATATTTGTTGTACTGAAGAAAAGAAGCTTTTGTATTTTTTTTTATATAAATAGGATTTTAGCATCAATTTCTCTTTCCTTCTGACTTAAACTACTCAACGAAATCTGGATTTCTGGCTAACTGCTCAAGTCAGAGAAAGATAACACTGAGTTTTATAGGCTCAGTGCAGGGAGTAAGAGGTGCAATTCAGAGGCCTGTGATCTGACTGGAAACTTTTATGATCTCAGAATTGTAGTCCTTTAATGAGTCTATGATTTGTTGATATGTCTTTCCTGTTTAATATAACATATTTGAATTAGTGGCTACAACTCTTAGCATACAGCCTTTGCATTCCTAATGCTCTTTTGTGCAATTTAGCATTGAGGGTATATTAAAAGTAGTTGTAAGGTGTTCATGCAGTCAAAGCTGATACAGCAAAAGGTCACCAAAGTTCAATTATTTTCCTTTCATTTTTAATAGTGCATCATCATTTCCCAGGCTACTGAAGAATTTTTTTTTCTTTTTACTCCATTGATGTCTCCAGAGAGTTCTGTGTTACATTTGACAGGGATTGTTTTTGCTATGGGATCCTTGTTCTTCTATTAGAACTGTGCTCAGTTGAGATGTACTCTTAGACTGGGCAGATCACCACTTTGTGTTCCCACTGAACTCACCTCATTTCCAGTCTCTTTAAATAGTTTGTGAAGCTTGGCTCTTTCAAAGCATAAGAGAATGACATTAATTCGTAAAGGCAGAGTTCATTGGATAATATTTCTATGATTTATTTGATTATTTGTTTGGGTTTGTGCTTTAAAGTATTTGACAAATCATTCATGACAAGATTTGACAAACTCTGTAAAGCTCACCAAACTTTGTTGTTTGCTTTACAAAACATTGTTTTAGATATTAATTTAGTACCTGTATTAAAATGCACAGCCAGGGATTTCTGTGGACCAAGCAGTGCACATCAAAATATTCCTGTTACTACTTCTCACCCATGATTCAGACAAGAAAAATTTGACTGAAGTAGAAGTGCTAGTTTAGAAAACTTAGAAGAGGGTTTTTGCTGCACTTTCAGTACTTATGGTTACAGCTGCACAGGACAGGATTAGTCTTTTTCAGATATTTCAGGTGATTCCAATTCAGTTTCCCAAAAAGGTATATTAGTCAATTCTGCATGCTGCTGTAACCAGATGACTGTACATATTCTGGTGCTATGTCACCAAAGCCCCTGAACTTCTAAGTCACATTTGTTCTCTTTTGCTCCAAAGAGACATGTTTAAACAGGCATCTCTTCCAACTTAACCTTTGTCCTGACTGTCAGGTGTGTCTTTTGGGACTCCTGACTATTAATCCACTGTAAGAGTCTGCAGCCAAATATTAGTGCCTTACACCTGTGCAAGGCTATTCCTTCCTTGGCAGAGCCAAAAGCCAAAATAAATCCATGTTAGCTGTTCTGTTCATAGGCTTAACAGAGAAGGTTTGGTTCTCTGAGTAACAGTTGTAGTGGCTCTTCAAGGCTAGAGAGGGGAGATAGAGACACACATTGATTTCTATGCCAGTAATGTGAATAAATAGAATAGACTTTCAAGGCTCAAACTGGTCCAATAAGAAAATACCCTTTAAATTGTAAAATACCCTTGAAATTCTCCAGAGTGGAATGTTCCCATGATTCTTAACCAAAAATATAGAAGTAAGGAGGGTGATAACAATATGGTTTCCCTCTTCCATCCTTCTGCAGTGATGACTTTCACATCACTGATAGGGATGCTAGTAAAGGAGTTGCTTGACTGCAGCCTCCAATTACATTGTTTAAGCAGTGTTAACTTTTATAATATTTTTCTCCAATAATCTTTAGTGGAATATAGATTATAGTTAGCTCATGCAAATCTATGACTACCAGTAGGTAGAGTCTGGCACAGCAGATATCTATTTCAGTTATGTTTTAGACTGCATTGCATAACAGTATTCACGGTCTTTTGTTACTTGTATTATCCTTGCTGTTATATGACATCTTTCACACTATTCATATTCACATCTTGTACAATCTGAAATGCATCAGAGTCCTGTATATCTTCCACAGCCAACATGAAGCTTAGCATTATTAAACTGATTTGCTGGGGTGTTTGATTCATGCATATAGAAAGCATTCTGTGAGCTCTCTGAAGATGGGGATTTCCAGTCTTTAGAGAATTTTGAATTTGTTTTCAATAAATTCAAATAATTCACTAGGATTATCTAAATATTCTGTACCTCTCAGACAAAGCAGAACTTAAACTGCTGAAAATAAAACATATACTGATTTAACTCAATAATTTCAATTTGATTTAATAATATGTACAATGCACATGTAAAGTATTTAACAATGAAGACATTAGACTACATTTTGACACTGTCAAAACCAAGAAAATTTGAATCCATCACAACTTTGCTGTTTCCTTTTTCTTCAAAACTGAAGATAATTTCTTCAAAACTGAAGAAATTCAAAACTGAATTTCAAAAATTTTCAAAAAAAGACTGAGTTGTGGTAAGTGGTTGACATTTTCTGGTTATTCAACTAGAGCTCTTCCAGCCATCCCTAGTTAATATCCTCAGAAAGCAGCCAACAGAACAGGAAGACAATTAGTGATTTACCATGAAATATCCCATACTAAATGGGTTTAGAGAACAAATGAGTTTAGCAGAAACAAATATTCCTGAGTACCATATTATATAACTGATTGAAAGGTGACCTATCAGTATGTTAGGGTGTGCAAATAGAGAGATATCTCTTGATGGTATCATTTTAGTCTAGTTTGCTTAAGTGCATTGCATAGCAGCTGCTGCAGTTCAATTTTTTTTTCTTATTTTGTGCTAAGCACTTGAAGTCCTACTTTGAAAACTCAATAGGTAAATAGGGACCTCCTGAGGTTGTACTCATCCAACCCCTGTTCTCAAGCAGGGTCACGTAGAGCAGGTTGTCTAGGCCCATGCACAGTTGAATTTTGAGAATCTCCACAGATGGAGACTCTATAGCCTCTCTGGACAACCCGTTCCTATGTTGGATCACCTTCACAGTAAAAGCATTGTGTTCAGTTGGGTTCAGATGGAATTCCATGTCCTAATGTATGCACATTGCCTCTTGCCGTGAGCATTGCTGAAAAGCGCCTAGATCCCTCATCTTCAGTCCCTCCCATGAGGTATTTTCACACTTTGGTAAGATGCCCTTCAGCCTCCTCTTCTCCTGAGAGAAGGGGCTGAACAATCCCAGCTCTGTCACACTCTTTATAAAACAAATGCTTCAAGCCCATAGTCATCTTTGTGGGTCTTCACTGCTTCTGCAACTGGTACACCAGCACTTCTGTTCTACAAATTAGTGCTACAGCAACCAGTTAAGTTTTGACTGCATGAGTTATGTTCTAACTTATGTATTATAAGTAGTTCTTTCAATGACTTCTTGGAAGCAAATTCCTAGCTAAAGCTAATCTATGGGCAAAGCACTCTGCTGATTCATGTTACTTTAGTTTACTTAAGTGCTTAATAGTCAGCATTTGTGAACATGGTACATGTAGAACATGTCAAGGATTTTCACTGAGGTCTTACTGACTTAAAACTACAATTACTCATCGATCAAGTGAAAGGCTGTGTGGTGGCATATGTTATTTGAAGGTGAGAATGATCCATATTATTCTAAGAGGCTCTTCCTTCATGCTTTTTGTGTGTTTTTTGTTTTGCTTTCATTATTATTGCCCAGCATTATCCAAAAATCAGTATATCCATTCCCTGAATAGGTTTTTTCCCTTTTTTAGTCTATCACTGTGTAACATTCTTAAAAATTAAATAAACAGCAGACTAGGTCAATAACCACGATGTCTGAAGTTACCACAAGTAACAGCATATATTATATAAAATTTGTGACCAACATACATATTGGTAAAGCCCTACCTAAACTGACCAGAGAAATAGTGTTGGTGGCATCTTTCAAAAAAGAAATACATACAGAACATTTTCAGAGGGAAAAAAAAAACAACCAAAGAAAAAAACAAAAAAGCTCTCCCTGAATATGAACAATCTTCGGTAAACAACCAGCCTGTATTTACATTATTCACCATTTTCACCCAAGCATCTTTTCATGTAAGATTTACAAGATCTGACACTGGATAAATAACTGTGGGGAACAGAAACCCCATTTACAGTGAGATTTGGAACCATTTTATGATCTCAGTAAAAGATAATTTTTGAACATGCCTTGCATAGGAAACTAGCACTACTGTTTCCATGGCCTGATACATATTCTGCCTGCATTTCATTTAGGAAATAAACATGTGTTTCTTTACCACCCAAACTTTAATACATTTCAGGGGAGAATGGCTCTTTTTTTAACTGTGAGTCATTCTTTGCTAATTCAATCAAGATGGAGCTGACAAAATAATGAAGATTTTGGAGGTATTTTTACCATGTTTGTCACTCCACCAAATGACAGTGCAAAGTTCCCTTGTCTGAATTTTGATCAAATACTTACCAGGAATGCTAAGCCTTTCAGAATCCCATAGTACCTGCTTCATGGCATGTGAGTTATTTACTTTCATCTCCCCTTTACTGTATAAAAGAGGATCTGAGGCTGTAAAAACTTCAATCCAGAGATTCATGCAGCTGTACATAACAGATCCTTCCTCTCTCGTCATTGCAGCACAACATCAAACCAAACAAAATGTCTCAGAAGGCTACAGTATTTGCAACGAGGCTGTCACAGATCTCCTTTTCTGTTTTTGAAAGAAGTGGCTAAATGCCCAGCACCTGCCTCCATACTGACATTTTCTGAAACATCAAGGTAAAAGAATCAACTTTTGTCAATATCATCTCAGTGATTTTTTTAGAAACAATGAAATGAAAAGCCTCAGTCTCTATTCTTGGTTCTTGGATACAGGATTAAAATAAAGGACACATGATTTTATTGATTTAATGAGGGATGGAGACTTAAACGGAGCATTCCTTATCATTAGAGAACAAGCCATGTTTGCAGGTCTTGCAACGAGTTCTTTCCCATTTGTTTGGCTTTCCCCATTTCTTGAGAACTTGTTTGTGTATTTGGCTGTTAAAATGACCCACAGAGTTCACTCCTGTGCTGCACGAAGCATTCAAATGCCTGCAGTGATTTCAGTCTGTCTCTCTCAACAGGGAAAGGAAGACTGAAGGGATTGCAGCACAGTTCTGTAAAATAAAGAGATGAAGAAGAGCAGATAGGGAGAGAGAGAAAAAACTTTTAAAATGTTAGATAAAACACAGCAACAGCAACAGGAATAACACCTCCTACCTATGAAGTAGGCTGTGTGCAGAATGCATTAATCTTTGAGTATATTTTATCAGATAGGAATCCCTCCCCCCAGCTAGGAACTGAGATGTAAGCTAAAGGAGTTCACTCATAGTGTTTTGTGGTAGATTGATTCATGAACAGTGAATTAATCTCCTCCCTTAGACCTTTTACCTTTGAGTTGTGGGGTTTCTTTTCTTCCAGTATTCATATGATACAAAATGACATTTTCATATGGTAATCTCTCCTCCTTGTAGCATTGCTCTTCAAGATTAGCCAGAGGGATGAAACACAAAGAACAGTGACTTCCCAGGAAAACAAAAAAAGCCAACAAAAGGCAAAA
Source organism: Sylvia atricapilla (assembly GCF_009819655.1). Taxonomy (NCBI): domain Eukaryota; kingdom Metazoa; phylum Chordata; class Aves; order Passeriformes; family Sylviidae; genus Sylvia; species Sylvia atricapilla. The sequence continues at coordinate 63,072,583 of NC_089142.1, forward strand.
CCAAACTGAAAACTAAAATTCATTCCTTATTGTAGATTTGGCTGTGTGATAGCAATAACAGAGTTACTGAGGCTTGGCGTATGTAAATTTCACAAAATGGACGTAGGTGTATGTCATAAACACCTACAGTAATAGTTCTATGTACATAAATATATATAAATAAACCAGATATACAGCATTTACTGTGCCTACAAGTTAAAGTTTCTCCATTCCCTTTAGCATTACTGACTCTGGACTTGAAAGTTAGAAAGAGCCGTTGCCTGGGAATGCAGTTTTCACATCCTACCCTTCCCCTCTCCCCATTTTGGTTTCCCCAAACCGAGCTACTGTCCCTCTGCCCATTGATATTACTCTCAGTAGGTGAGTCTGAAACCAGGGGGCAAAATAATTTCTTCCTAATTAACTTAAGTTGTGCAAGATAACCTCTCTCTCTCAAGGGCAGATGCTAAAATATGCACAGAGTTCTGATGTCTAGACAGTTGTGAAATATAGGTGTAGGGCTCTGCACATGCAGAAGAGAAATGCATCCCAAATGAAGTGTTTTTATTAAAGAAGTATAATCACTGGGATAACTAATTTCGTCAATACCACATAGTTAATTAAAGTCATTATAGTTACTATTCCCATGGAGAGGAGGTCAGACAAAGCAGCAGTCCCCCTGACTCTCCTGTGCTAACAAAAGAGAGAGAAATTAAATATATTAAACAATGCTTCTCATTCAGGAGTTAGCAAGACTCATTGAAAGGGCTTGAAACTAGATTTGAAGGGGGAAAAGGATAAAACTAGGCTCACTAGAGATAAGCCTGGAGTCAGCACATGAGTGTTTGAGGGACAGTGTGCTAGCAAGGTCCTATGATCTGACCTCAGTGGATGTAAGGGATGGAGGCATGCGTACTGCAAAGACACAAGAGTTATTGATGTGTTAAGAACCAGAGAAGTCCCTGAGAACAGTCATGTAGAAGTTAAGATTTCTCCCTCTAAAAAGGTCCTGGAAGGAACAGCTCAACTGAAAGGCATCCATAACAGAGCGCACAGCATGGGCAACAAAAAAGAGTTGGAAGTCATTGCACACCAGGACAGCTACAACATAGTTGCCATCATGGAAAATGGTGGGTTGACTTGCATGACTGGAGTGCTGCAGTGGATGATTAAACTCTTCAGAAGGGTAGGCAAGGAAGGGGAGGTGATGGAGTAGCTCTGTATGTTAGAGAAAGTTTTGATTGTCTAAAGCTTAACAATGGTGACAATAGGGTAAGTGTCTATGGGTAAAGAATCAGGAGGAAGACCAACAAGTCAGATATGCTGGTGGGAGTCTGTTATAGACCACCTCCAGCCCAGATGAAGAGATACATGAAATATTCTGTGAGTAGCTGGGAGAAGTCTCGCAATTGCTAGCCCTTGATCCTGTAGGGGACATCAATTTACTGGATGTCTGTTGCACACACAACACAGTAGAGAGGATACAGTCTAGGAGGTTCCTGGAATGCGGAAGATAACTTCCTGACACAGCTGGTGAGGGAGCCAACAGGCATGGCTTCCCACTGACCCACTGTTTTTGAATAGAGAAAGACTGGAGAATGATGTGAGGGATGGTTGGTAGCCATCTTGGACAAAATGATCAAAGTTTTTGTTTCTGGCAGAAATAAGGAAGGCATCAGCAGAACTGCTCCCTCAGATTTCTGGAGGGCAGACTTTGGCTTGTCTAGGAGACTGGTTGAGAGAGTGCCTTGGGAGGCAGTCCTGAGGCAAAGTAGTCTAGGAATGGTGGATATATCTCAAGAAAGGAATCTAAAAGAGATGTCCTCATGGGCCTAAAGACAACCTGAGGGAGAAGCATAACCTGCCTGTAAAGAGAGCTTTGGCTGGAATTTAGAGCGGGGGGAAAAAGAGTTTATGATCTTTGGAAGAAGGGGCAGGCAACTCAGGGGAACTGCAAGGATGTTGTGAAGTTATTTGGGGAGAAAATTTAAAAAGCCCAAAGCCCAACTAGAACTTAATCATGCTACTGTAATAAAAAATTGACTACACCCTCAGCAAGTTTGCAGATGACACTAAATTGAGCAGGAGTGTTGATCCTCTGGACGATGGGAAGGCTCCACAGAAGGATCTAGACAGTTTGGATTGATGAGCTGAGGCCAGCTGTATGAAGTTCAATAACATGAAGTGCCAAATTCTGCACTTGGGTCACAACCCCTGCAACGCTACGTTTGGAGCGGTTGGAAAGCTGGCCAGTGGGTGAGGCCACACCTTCAGTCCTGTGTCCAGTTCTGGGCTGCTCCATTTTGAGACATTGAGAGTGTCAAATGAGGGTAGCAAAGCTGGAAGACTGGAGCACAAGTCTTATGAAGAGCTGGGGTTGTTGAGCCAGGTAAAAAAGAGCACTCAGGGGAGACCTTATCACTCTCTATAGCTACCTGAAAGGAGGTTGTAGCCAGATGGGGTCAGTCTCTTCTCCCAAATAACAAGAGAAAGGACAAGAGGAAATTACTTCAAGTTGTGCCAGCTGAGGTTCAGGTTGGATATTAGGTAAAATTTCTTCACAGCAAGGGTTGATAAGCATTGGAACAGGATCCCAAGGAATGTAGTTGTGTCCCTATCCCTGGAGTTATCTAAAAGACAAGTAAATGTGGTCCTTACAGATACAGTTTAATAGGGGACTTGAGTGCTGGGTTAACAGTTGGACTCAATGATCACAGAGGTCTTTTCCAACCTAGACAATTCTGTGATTCTGTGAAGAAAAGAAAGGTTTAACAACTACAGGGTCACTCAACAAAGAATCTCCACAGAGGTAATTTATGTCGCACACTTGTATGGGACTTCTTCAGATGGAATGTACTGTAGTTCCATTAGATTTTTGCTAACAAAACAGATGAGGAGAACACACAAGTCTGGCAGAATTATTCCAGACTTCTTCCCAATGACATCTGAATACATTTCTTCAGCAGCAGATATATTTCATAAGTGACCAGAAAAACATGACATAGTATTGGAAGATAATAAAGTTAGCACTGCTGCTCAGTCAAATCTCATCCCACCCCTCCCACCTAAAGGCTGACTAGATAAAGATTACATCACTGGATGTCCAGAGCTGTTAGTAAGGAAAGAGTTTTTATTTCTGTTCCCACCTGTCCCTCAAAAGTTTTCATAGATTGCTATCACCTGTCTTATAAATACAGTAATTATGCTCTGAATCCAAGCTAGGGTTAAAATCTGAGCCATAAGGAGGTCCAGAATATATACTTTCAATTTCTTATTTATTATCCAGTGAACTCCTAAAGCAATAATACCAAGAGGTATAACATACTCCAACAATACTATAAAGGTTCTGCAATTTTTGTGAAGGAAAAGTATGAGTTCACAAGTCTCAGAAATACACTTACACATACACGCACACAGACAAACCTTCACAAAGTTTGAGAAGTGTTTTCACCAAAAAATACAGACATTCCAATCACTGGTGTTTGTGATAATTGTCTAAGTGAATGTTTTGCAACTTTTGATCCATGGACTCCTAGGGATCGACATCATACTCCAAAGAAGTCCATAAGTGGTGTCCAAGATGTATATTTTCACATATGCCATACAGCAACCTATATACAAGAAGCTTTCTCTGGAGTCTTCACATCCCTGGAGATTTTGGAAATCAAGTATCAAAAAAGCCTAGTCTAATCCTACCCTGGAAGGAAGTAGGGAAGGATGGGAAAGGGGGGCAAGAGGGGTAGAGGAAGGAAGGGATTAGGGAAGAAAATATGAAGGACAGTAAACACTTAAAACTTTAATTTTTGACTGAAAGAAAGATAGAATAACCTAATATTTGCAGGGAGTGAAATTTTGCTGCAAAATCATTTACCTATCTGAAGCAATTCACAACTTCTTAATAATGACCTATCATCCCTTAAAATCAGTCAGTCATCATAATGATATAAATAAGTGTATTATATAATTGACTTATGTAGTGCTGAATTTCTATACAGATTAAAAAAGGCCATGTTCTCCTGAAAAGCTTAATATCAAAATAGATATTATAATCAATGAATAAAAGAAATTAAGTATTATTAGTCCTATTTTAAGACAGACAAATGAAACATAGCAATCAAGGATATGCTAATATTGTACATTACAATGCACAATAAAAATTCCATACTAGTTCCAGCTGACCTGGTTTGCCCAGAAAGCCCACAAAGCACAGCTCCCTGAAGACATAGCAACTCACCTCAGAAATGGTACTAATTCATCATTATGACACAGCACCCAGGTCAGGATGAGTGCAGATGTACCACATGTGACAAACTCAGCATCACACTGAAAACTTGTGGCAGACACAGTTATGCATGAGCTGGGAACACACTGGAAGGGAGGCTAACCTGTATCATGATATTTCCCCAGGAAAACAGAGAGGGACTGCATTGTGTTAGTGGGGTACAGGACACCATGGGCAGCTGGTCATTCTCCAGTATTTAAGCTTTTTTTGGGGTCTTTAGTTTGTTGTGTTTGCTGAGTCAGCCTCAGTCACGAGGTTCATCCTGAGACCAGCTCAAGTCATGATTCATTAGGGACTGGCCACACTTCCAAAATTAGAAAGATCCCCAAAAGGAGAAACTGTCCTGTTTATCTTTGTGGGCACCACTTTATATGCCTAAAGATAGTGTGATTTTTGTGAGTTCAAACAAGATAAGATGAGAGAGGACATTGCTTCTCATTGTCTATACAACCAAGTCTCAGTGAGAGCACTTCACAGCACTTCTGTTATGCTGTAAAAGGGAAGACATGGAGAAAACATGAGTTCAAAAACTATTCTGACATCTCTGAAACATTCTGACAATACCTTACCTTTGACAAAACCTTACTAATACCTCTCCTCTACCTTACCACTCTACCATACCACTCTAGCAAGTAACCACATCAAATACTGAGTCTGCTACGGAAATTGCAGCCCGGAAGGACCCACAGTCAAGTAACTGCTGCAGTGAGAATAACAAGAACATGAAGAGCCTTGAAGTAGACTGGAGTGAATAACTACCTGTTCATTCAGGTGGCTGGAATCTCTTTTCCCCACTGTTTCCCCACTTAACTTAGCTTAGACCAATCCAAGTCTCAAGCTGTCTCTATAGCAGGAAATACTTTTCAAAGCTCAGATTCACTGAGCTTATTCCCTATTCCAAGTAGTGAAAACAGTCGCTGGCATGATTTTTGCTCAGATCACGCAAAACTCTCCCTATCAGTTCCCAGGTGTGAATCAGAAATTAACTCAGAAGCTTTTCCAATTACACATCTAGACATACCCAAATTATTTCCTTCTTTGTAAATCAGAAAATTAAATCATATGGGGACAGCCAGACCATGGCAACAGGACACAAGTCAAAGAAATGGTAATGACAGCATTTATTTTACTGTACAGAAGTAATTTGGTTTCAATATGACCATTGATCCCTAGAGAGTCAGACATCATATCTTGCCACTTTACTAAACACAGCACTTAAATTTCTGAATTTCGGCTATTAATACTTGAAAACAAACCATTTCTAATCTGTCAAAATGTTTCAGAAATATCAGAACAGTTTTTGAACTCACATTTTCTCCAATTTCTTCATGCTTTTGCTTAAGGTTTGCTGCCATAAATTCATACCTGTCAGTAAGAAAACTATGTGATCAAGGAAATAATATGCAAGTTCTATATGGTTTGCTTGAGGTTTTAATTGGCAGACAGTTAGAAGGGGCATTTAAGAAATAAGATCTTCACTGAAGTAAATAGGCTAACTTTAAGGTTCAAGACATTGTTTTTATTCTTCTATGAAGTCTAATCATGCACTGTCAGAAGAAAAAAGACTCTCTGAATGATATTTTTACTGTTGTCACATAACAGTTTTCTAATCCCAAATAGGACAGCTGTACTTGTCAAATGTTTTCACTGATACAAGTATTCAGTTCCAATCAAAGGCAGACCTGTGTGCTCTCCCTGTCAGAGTGCTAAGACCAATTAGAGAAAGCTCCAGACACTTACCAGAATAAGAACTCATTCTGGAATAAGTGACAGTTACTGGTGTTTTTAAAACACTCTTTTCACAACCCAAGTACACTAAAATTAAGAAATCTGAAATAAAGAGCCTTATTGTAAAATTGTGAGACATCAGAGAGTAGCTTTTGCTGAAATAACCTGATCCCTCTGTGTACACTTACAATGCTGTGTCTTCTTCTAGCTTCCTGCCTTGAGGCACCAAGTAAAAACCTGCTAAGTCTCTCCGTTTGGAAAAAAACTGACTATCTGACTCATTTGCCCCAGAAGAACTTTCCTTGCTGCATAAGAAGCAGAAAGGCACTAGGATTGAATCCAGTCTGCCTCCTGTTGCAGAAGTTAGTAGAGTGAAATGATATATGTACAAAGGCTTTGTTAATTATTATAGGTCCTGGGGATTTTGCTGTTTAGGAATGATCACTCACCCCTCCATTTGATCATCCTTCAAGAGTAAGAGGAAATTATGTGATGTTATTCTCTCTGGAATGTTCACATATACATGTCAAGGAAAGGATGTGGATCAGTGCTTTTTATTTGCTGGGAATTATTAATGTGAAGAAAACACTACTGATTTTCTAAACAGTTGACTGAAATCATTGTCATCACCACTGAGCATACAAAATAGCCCAAAAAGTCCAGTTATTCCTATAGCTCCTTCCAGTTAACAAGACAAAAGAATGCATGCAATGTAGAAGGCTTCTTCACACCTTGCTGTAAAGAAACACTAAAGGGGATCTGTCTGTAGCAGTGGCACAAACAGCCAAGGTTTCTTCCTTCAGCTTGTGGGTTTTATTCAGACTGCATTTTCTCACTGCTGCAAACACTACTGAGGAAGCCCAAATGCTACAAGTATAAAACAGACATTCCTAGAGGTGGATTTGGAGACAACCTGCCCAGATTCCTCCATGTGTACCATCCTTCCTACTTCAGATACAGAAGATGGTTCTGACAGCTTAAGTGGTAAATGGGCTGGATCTTGACAGCTGAAGATGAGGGGCTCCGACAGAAGGGGAAATCATTGAGACTGATCAAGCCCTGTGAAGGTGGCTTTGCACTGGGAATAGACAAAAGAATAAAATGCAGCTAAACACATAATCTGTGGCTTTAAAATTCGTTCAAAGTAGTAGTTCAATTTTCCAAGGGGTTGATGGTCAATCTGACTTGCACATTAGCAGGAGAATAATAATACTGTTGCAATGCTATCATTAAAGATTAAAATGTAAACAAGATGTTTCCACTTGTAATCAGCAAATAAATTCATCAGCCAACATTATAGAAAAAAATAAAAGAGAAAAAGAAACAAACAAGAAAAAATTTGCTTTCCTATTCCCATCTTAGTTACATTTATCAAGGTAGTTAAAGTGCATTTTCATATGGTAAAATTACCAGATGTTTAATTAATATTCTTACTGAAAGTATGATTCAATCCATCCTGAAAACAGTATTGTCTTAAGTTGATACAGCAATAAATACAAACCTACTGATAAATCAAAAAATAATAGGAAATGAGCATTGAAGCTGTTCCTTTTGCTGCACCTCAGACATGACCAGCCATATCTGTCATTTCTATGTGGCCTATGAAATAGATACACCAACTCCAATGCCATAAACTTCTGAGAGTAACCCATTTTAGCTTTTTGCTGTCCTTATTATTACAAGGTTTTCATAGTTGTCTTCCACATCTTTCTCTTCCACATCTGTCATTTATATGCAAATGACTATACCATGTCCTCCTCAGTCCTCAAAAATTTCTTAATAGACTGAAAAAAGCCAATTTACTAAAACCTCGTCACAGTCATCTTTTGTAGCTCTCTTATCATGATGTTTGCTCTCTTCCAGGCTCTCTGGCTAGTCCATTACTTTCTTAAGGCTCAGGTGTGGAAACCATGCTCTGTTTGAAGCCTCATCAACACCAAGGAGGATTATTTCATACCTGCTGCACACCACACCTCTGTTTAATGAGAACAATGCAAGGATTGCCTTGGTTGGTAACATTAGGGAATGTAGGCTCATATTCAGATATGATACTCCTCATAGGCTTTCACAGGAAACTGCCACCCAACAGGTTATTTCCACTTTGTATTTGAGCAGCTGATTATTCCTCACCAGGACTTTTCCCTTATGGGGAAAAAGGAATCCCTTTCTTTCTGGAGAGAGCATCAGTGCCAAAGTCTGTCCGTTTGACATCAGTTGTCCACAAGGAATGGGCACAGAGAACAGAACAAAATCAGGTGGAGTCAAGTATAAGGTTTACATAGGTGTTTGTGAACTTTTCATCAGGATCTACTGCCAATATCATCAAAAATGAGAAGCCATAAAGTACCACAGACATGTATCAGGAGTTAGGCAGCAACATAAAGGGTTAGGATTTGGCCTAAAAGTCTAAATTGAAATGCAGACTTGTTCATCAAAAAATAAGAAACCTAGTCTTCCCACATTTCAAGAGTTAACCAGAGACTATTTATGGATCATTTATAAAAGTCATATTTGCCTTGGTTAATTCACTCTTATTGGGGATCACATGCACAACTTGAAGTCAAGACTTACATAACAGATAATGGCAAAGTAGTTCCTTTATATGAACTTCATATCCTAATGATATGCCATAGAAAAGTTAAAATATACCTATTAAACAAGAAACATTTACTGAAAGATGTTTCATAAGCATGATTGTCTAAAAACATTTTCAAATGTATCCATACCACAAATAAAAAAGGGAAGAAAACTGTGTGTTACTTTAAAAGATCAAACGACATCAGTATCAGTTTAATTAGACACAAACTATGATAATTTCTCTCAAGAAATGCAAGACCTAAGAGTTCTGAGCCACAAACCCATTTATTCTGTATTTCATTCTCTAAGAATGGACCTAGGATGATCAGCTAAACCTCTACTGGTCGGTCATGGGATAGCTTGCTCACAAAAACAGTTTTTCTTCACCATCAGAGTGAAACAGTAGTATGGCTTCCACTGGGTGAAAGGACTTTCACAGACACTGTAGCAAGTTGCTTTTGTTTTTCTTTATGTCACTGGGAATAAGCTCATTAAACATAACAATGTCTATGGCTATTCTGAAACCGACTGAACTTTTGGCTTCTCCTGAGGCCTCAAGTTTGGAATCACCAAGATGTGGGCACCACACTGAGTGTAGTTTTTTCCAGGCATTTGCCACAGATTTGTGTGGAAATAACTGCATGAAGAAGTGATCAGTTAGGTCACTAATACACTGGTTGAACCTGCAAAAACCCAATTTGTTTTCATAACCATGGTAACCTCATATTCATGGAATCACTTTTATTTTTTAACAAGGCTTGTACGTGTATTTTGGTGGGGGGAAGCCCTCCATACCTAGCAATACATCTAATGAGACTGGCAAACAGGATTATTTGAAAACTGCACTATTCATAATGAGTTAGACATTGCCATTCAAAGGCAGTGGCGATGAATCTTTATAAATCCCACCCAAAACCTTATTTTTATCAAACATTTCTGTATGTAAGCAAACTTAGTAAAAGGTGCCAAAGCAGAAGTGCACAAAACCAACGTTCCCTGTTTAAAGGGGTGGTACTGCAGCTGTGGAAACTTTTCTTACACTCCATGTCAATTTGCCTCATCTCCAAGCTCATTGGTAAGCTCAACCATGTTGCTGATCTAACCAAACCAATGCATGTCTAAGTGACAATTTGCATGTACAGCTAAGGGATGAGTACACAACCTGCATGGAGTTTCACATTCATTCATGCACAAACCTAATTTGGAAAAAAAGAAATTAAAAGTTAGGCATTTTATTGCAGTCGGTGTCCACCAAGCTTTTCAGTGGCAATTCATTGAGTTCCTATTTAGTTTTATGGACCTGCCGACATTTCCTTTTCATTTGGTTATGCTAGTGTTCTGATCACCATGGCAAATACATAATAGCTTTCTCAGCAAGCCCTGTGCTCTGCAGAGGTTGTTCAGTACTACCTGTTGTTGACTGGTTTCAAAATGCTGTCTCCTGTAACCCAGACTAAGATGTGACTATTATACTCATCATCCCAAAATAAGCAGAAATAGAACATTTGCAATTAGTTCAGGAATCTTTATAAGTTTGATTGGTTAAGACCTCCAAGTTTTAAATAAATTGTTTTAAAAAAAATTATCTGTGTAAAAGCAAAACTGGTTGTCTCAAGGCATCTACCTGTTATATTCACTTCATTTGGTTAATACGCATACAGCTGTCTAGAGAGTTCTGTAGCATAATGACAGAATGTTTAGAAGAAAAAACACTTTATGTCTATGCAATTTCAAAGGACCCTTTTAACCTATTAATTGTAAGGCATTTCACAAGTACATGCTAAACTTCACAACTCTCCTAACAAGAAGAAGCTCAAAGGAACAGGAAAATCAATTCATGCAAGCAACACCGATGGACAATTCTTTGTGATGACAGTCAGTGTCTAAAATGATTGATGGCAATTACTGATGCTGTTAGCTCAGTGCTCTCATAATGAGGAAATTCAGAGAAGTTGCTCCTGGAAAGGAAATGACTGAGCTCTTGTCAAAAGTGTGCATCCAAACTTTGCAGACCTGAAAGAACTGCAAGAGGGACAGCTGCCACTAAAGCCGGAAAGAAATCCATACAAGAAGAGATTTCAGCAAGTTTCCTCCCCATGTTGACCCAAAATTTGTTGCTATACTCCATAGCCACTGGTAGCAGCCAGCCCTCTGTCTGTTACTGAAGAGATCTTTGTAGAAGGTCTGTTTCCATATTAGAAAATAAAATATTCATCATGCTTTCACTTTCTTGGTTATTTAAACATTCATTTAAAACTTCAAGTTAAAACCTCTTTTTGAAATAATTACAATCAGAGCTTCTTTACAAAAACCCATTCTAGAAAATGAATGTCCAACATGTATGTGCAACAGATGGAATTAAACATTTTCGCTTGCTACTCAGGTGCACCTTCTTTGGCAATTCCAAATTACTGCTTTTAGAATGCTTTAGAATTCTAAAATCTCACGTAAGTAGCTTCTCTATTGTTCATTTAGTTAAAAAGACAAATGTCTTGACATTTTTTCCTTTAAAGAGTTTTAAAAAGTAGATATTCTTAAAAGAAAAAAAAAAAGTAATACAATTCAATAAATCACTTCTTATTTATAAATAGAACCATATGTATGGTCACCCTTTAAAATATTGCCAGTTGCCTCAGATAACTAACTTAATCACAGTATTTATAAATTTTAAATAGTCCCTGTAGTAAGTTTGGAGCTATTTAAGAAACACTGTAACTAGGCAGAGATCCAAAGCATACCGAATTGTGTGGGATCCTTTCAACTGGATTTTGGAGAGTTTGCATTTGGCTCTTATTGAATTAGCTCTTCTCCCAAGACAAGGTTTGCAAGTTTCAAACACAGCTCCAAAAGCTTCTTTCCCTGTCCTTGATGCCTGTATTTAAAACCTGACCTCTACCGAAAATCATTGAGTGCACCATATAAAAATCTGTGGATATTTCAGTGCATTAATGAGTCAGGCTCCCTGAAGGCTTGTGACTGGATGGACAAAGACACCTGGTAACACCAGGTACTGCTCCAGGTGTGCGTGCAAATAATGCAGTAGCTTTACCACTACGGAAGGTGTTCCCAACAAAAGTTACAGTGAGGTTCTGGTGTGATAGCATGTTCTGATAGACAATCCCACTGGGAGCCCAGCTCTGCAGCTGTGTGTCACAGTGAGACGATTTATTACTTAGCACACAGAAGTAAAGTGAAAGGCAGAATAGACAAACTGTGTATTTACTATTTCTCATTTTCGGGGCCAGAGAAGAGGAAGACACAGCCAGTAGCACTTGACAACAAAGGGTAATATTCTGGCCCTGGATATTCTGGGCAAAACCTACTCTGCTCACAGCTCACTGCAAAGTGAACTGCTGCAGTTTCCACAAAGTATATTTAATTTGGTCGTGAAGTCCGCTGACCTTGCTACCAGTGAGAAAAACAACAGTGCTGTCAGTCATGCTTCAGGCAAGAAAAACAACTAACACATTCCCAGTTCCTCAATATGTCCCAGTACGGGCACACACACACACATACCAGCACACACTTCAACATAGCCTGAACCAATACCATTAAAAGTTCACAAGTCGGTGTGTAGTAAATATGGGTATATAAATATATTTATACACATGCATGGATATGCACATAAAATTTTTTTGATAGTTAACTGTGCTGCTGTAAATATGGAAATACATATTCATTCCTCCTTTTCACCATTTATACACACACAAATAAATGCTTTAAAAGAACAAAAATCTGAAAAAGTAAATACTGTTTATTTTTATTATCATGTCCCTCCAGACAATCACATTGCCTCAGTTTTTGCCCATTCTTTTAAGTATCTGGACTCAATTTTTTTTAAAAGATTATAAATATTGGATTTATTTAGCCAGAAAAATAAAATAGAAAAGGGTCCCTAAATCATAAAAATCAAACAGTGAAATAGATACGATATTTAAGTTTAACCCTCTATTTAACCTTCTGCAGACTATTAATCAAATGACTGTAAGAACCTTCAGAAAGAGGGAAATCAACTGTGAGACTTTGTAGGGCTATTGCTGGCTAAGCTGCAGCTGCCGGGGACACATCAGAAATCAACATGGAGAAACCCCCCACGGATGTTCCTTCTCACCAAAAAGTGAAGTCATGGCTCTAGAAACATGCAGCTCCTATAGAACTCATGGAGAGAACAGCTTTGTCTTCACGTAGAGGCACCACCCAGAAATGGCCTGCATGGACTGTATCTGAAGCCAAGTCAACATTTACACTCCTTTATAGAGGTATCCTCAAAGTCAGAGGACAATGTCTCCTGGCCACAGGAAACATAAGAAACACCTGAGATTTCAGCAATTCAGACCAGGAGTCAAATTGTGATCTTTGCTAGATTTCTGTGCCAAATCCAACTTTATTTTGTGAGGCTGGGTATATGTTGATTATGGTCTTCAGATTCTCCACAAATCACCAAATACCCAAATTTGAGGCTTCATATATTGTCTGGTCCTCTTATTTGACCTCACTCAACCTCATTTTTCTCTTTCTCCTAATCCTTGGAAAGAGATTATCTTATTCCCTGAGACCCTCAAATATCCCTGAGTCAGAGGAAACACAGATTTCACTACAACAGTCCTGAAACCTAGGACTTGTGAAGTTTTATATGAATTCAAAGTTTGTTCCACACAGAAATCCCAAATAGCTAGAAACTGGAAATTGCTTCTGTTGGGAAAAGGTGGGAAAACACTCATGCTGACATGTTTGCATACTTTATCCTCAGGCATACCAGTTTCACACCATTTTAATTCATGGTCACCTAGGGAAGGGGAACGAATTGGGATTTACTACAGCTGTGGGCTGTGCTTAATTTGTTGGCATTGGTGGTGGTGGCCAGACACACAGTTTAGTTAAAGTTAACAGGTCTCTGCACTTCCTGACCTCAAGAAAACCTTAATTAAGGACAGCTATTGATTTTTTTGTGTTGCCAGTCAATCTGAACCAGACTCCAACACACAGGTAGGAGCAGTTGCCCATGCACAGCTCCTTCCTAACAATCTGCTCTTTCAAGAAGCCTCCTAAGCTTTATGGATCTCATATTCCAGAAGAGAGCATTTAAATCCTGCAAATTACTGCTTACTGAATGAAAAAGGGTGCAGACTGGGGGAAAAAAATCTATTGTTCCAAAACCCACACCTTGAGAAACTTACATTGCTTAACTAACATCCTATTTTGCACTGTGGTGGCATAACAAATGCTGACACAACATCTGAGAAAGAGGGAAGCACAATAAGGCAAGCACAAAGGTGGATTTAGGGAAGGCAATATACTTCATGACAGATTAGGTACCTCATGTTATGTAGCTGGCAAACCTCATGTTATGTAGCTGGTCAAGCTGTTTTAGATGTCTTACACAACTGATACAAAGGTATTTATTTATATTTGTATCAATGGATAATTCATGGTAAGTCCCGTGAATAATTTATTTTAAGAGCTCTTTATTATTCTTTAGCATTTTATTTGCCTCCTATAACGGTGTTTAAACATATTAATCATTCAGAACAAGATGAGGGTAAATTCTAAAAATTTCTTATCTCCCACAACTTCAAAGTAACACTCTGATGAAGAAATAAAGGTATATGAATGCTAAAAAAATGCTTTCCTCTTAAAATATTCCCTTCCACTATGACTTCTATGTCATTTGTACTCAGCACACAAGACTGGAAACATTTTGGACTCCTTTCAACTCTGCTGAGGCCAATCCAGATGTTGAACGCAGTATTTTTATTTTTTACTTTCTATTCACTCAACACTAGGCATTGCCAAAATCTGCCTCTCTCCTTGTGCAATCTTTTTCATTAGTACAGAGAAATATGTAAAACGTTTTCAGCTGAAACATGCAGGAAGAAATGATAGCCAGTTTATGTGAGAATAACTGATGAAACTATTTATTAAATATTGCCAGCAAGGCACCAAGAGTAATTACACCCAGTTGTCTTCCATTCCTCTTTGCAAAGATGACATTTTCTCATTCCTGTTTTCATTTCTCATGCTTTTGTCATAGTCACTAACAGTAAAAGAGACCAAGCTCCTATTCTTTCCAAATTGAAAAAAAAAAAAAAAGAAAGAAAGAAAGGTAAATCTGCATTTTGAGTGAGGATTTAGTAACCTGGAGTGAAGCCTAATTGATGACTTCTAGAGTGAATAAAATGTCTGTTAAGGAGCTTCCAATTCAAATAGACATTCTGCCTCAAATCAATTCATTTCTTCCCCTAAATACCATTCTAAACATGAGGGAGAAATAAAGAAACAGAGGAGTAGAAGAGGGAAACAAGTATTTTGACTACTATAATGTATTTACATATATAGGATTGCAAGAAATAGCACCATTTGAAACCAAAGGACTCGAACTCTGCCACTCCAGTGCACAGACAGAAGCCTGAAAAATAAAGGAGAAGGAAACTTTATTTTCTGATAAAAAATGTTTCAAGAAAGTAAGAAAAGCACACACTATAGTGCGGAATGTTTTTAAAGCCTTCTTTCAAATCTTCTTGGCAAATAACATTTTGTTTGGTTTGGTTAAAAGCAGTGTGGCTTACGCCTTTGGCATTCAAATTTACATTCTAATAAAAGTGTGCTTATAAACTTGAATAACCACAATGCACAGTCCCAAACACTGCACCCCTGAATCTAAGAGCTGCTACTGCCAACATATGTATTTTTCCCAGATCTCTCCATCTGCAATCAATTACTTTTCTTACTAGAACCAAAATTCCCAGTCTTTACAGCTTACTCACAATTATTAAACTGTAGTGCTGCTCTCCAAAAATCACAAAATTTTTTATCATCTTTCCAATTCCATATCAAATGCATTCACTCTAATTATGGCTTTTCCATCAATTGCAAATCTTTGCAAGACTGCTGGATTCTCAGAATGAAGATGAACTTCCATTATTTCACTGAATTTCCTTCATTTCCCTCCTTCAACAAAGTGAGCTGCTGACCAAGGTAACTCCTCATTTATACCTGTGCAGTCCTGTTGGCTTCAAATTATTCTTTCTGATACCCACATATAACTCAAATTCCAGTTCCTTATTATTTGTGAAGTTGATTGGAATGTATTAGACTGTTGACAATGCACAATGCACACGAAGAAATAGATTAATTACCCCTTTCTCCCTCACACCACACTAAAGGACAAGATTTGTTGAATAAAAGAAGCTGCCACTTTCCAGACCAATTTTCACACTCTGCATGTAATTTAAAGAGCTACCTGATGTGACTTATGATTTTGTTGGCCCTAGTGAAAGCAAAAAATAGTGCTGTTTTCTCTACTTCATCCTACTTCATCTGGAAAGCCCCAGGGGCTCCTGGAAAAAGTTTCTTTTACTTAGCCATATCAGACAGAGAATAGAGATTAAGCTGGTCATTGCTACCTCTAATTCCTCCAGATACAGTCCAAGTGCTTCAGAGTGATAGAATTTTTCTACAGTGTCAAAGCATAATACAGTGCCTTTCAAAACTCGTGCAGAGAATAGAGAGAGAAAGAGAAGGAAATTCTGATAACCTTCAAGTAACTCCCTTTACATCACTGAGAATTTTTTTCAGGCTTAGACTTCATCATGAGAACTTACAAATGCCTTTCTATGGAAGTTCCAGCTGAAGAAACTGAACATCTGAAAGCTTTAATTTCTGGTAGACACGTGGATGGCAGAAAGCCTGCTGGTACCCAGAACTGATTTAATCAATTTTCAGACAACAAAGTAAAACAGACTCAAAAAATCACCCTGACGAGATACCAGAACTTGTAACCAAAACAACATATCAGACAAGAATCAGTGGGAAGTGACATGAGCTATACTTGCCTAAGACTTCCTTCAGACTATGACAAATCCCTGAATGCCGGGCATATAAAGAAAGTCAACGAATTAAGTCACTGCCAGAAGAAAATAAGGAATTGAGCCCAATACATAGGAAGGCGCTGGCATTTTTACAACATTTACTACTAATCCTGTAGTATGTCTGATTCTAAGTGACAGCATGTGGCATTATCATAAATGTCAGTTGCATTATTGTTGCCACTTTCACCCCCTAATCTTAGGGAAAGCAGAGCTGTTAAGATGTTGGAAAGGCGATAGAATATTTTATCCTGTGGTTATGGACATATGATCACTTGTAGCACTCTGCTATCATGAAGGGGATAGGAAGTGCTAAAGCTTCTGAGCTGCTCCCATATGATTTAGCAAATTACCAGGTCAGCAGGTATAAGTGGCAGCATGGGGGAAGAGGAGCTGTTGGCTAGACTGTTTGTAGGGCACCTGCTTCACTGGAGGTGGGGTGTGTGCACACATGATAAATGGGGGAGCTGGAGAGGACTACGAGAGATTACACAATGTTGTAATAGGATATCTAGGAGTTATCATCATGTGCTGAGTGAGTTGCATGAGTCATTCATACAACTCCTCATAAAACCTGACTACCATGCCATCTTGGACTGTACTACACACATACATAGATAGACAGATACATATATATATATATATATATATATATATATATATGGGCCCCTCTGGTTTAGAAAAAAAAACTGAAGAATCTTCAAGACCCTGAAATCATAATTGAGTTTCTTTCAGTCATCCTTTTTATCTCTGAAAAATAAAAAAATAATGATATCTCTGTAAAAACTACAGAGAAAGAGGGAAAAAAATTGCAGCTAGTAGAACACTGTAACAAACATCAGAAATGGACCAAGATGCCTGACAGTGCTGATGAAACCTTTTAGCCAGACCAGCCATACTGAGGGTAGAACACACCAAACTGGTGACACGATTATACCCAATGCCACTGTTTATTGCAGCATTGCAGCTCCTAGTTGTTTTCTGGGACCAGCATTAAGAATAACATACCCATCACCTCTTCACAGATCAAATGGGAGGATGTTTTTTTTGAGGGGAGGGGGAGTGATAGACTTGTAATCTTTTATTTCATTTACTCAGAAGGGCCTCTTCTCATTCTCATGTGCTTACATTCCAGGTAAAACAGCTTTAACATTAAAAGCATAATGCCAGTAGCCCACAGTCTTAAGAGAGAATAGCATTAGTCAGCTTCAGGAATTTCAAACTTCAGTTGATCTTAAAATTAATTTAAGCAAATAGAGGAGTTGTAAAGCTAGTAAGAATATGCTCTTGACTGAGACTCTTTGGGATATCACAGGCATTGGTTGTAAATTAACATTTTTGACATTCACCAAACATCCTGTTAAGGCTTCTTAAGATTAGGCAGTTCATGTTACAATCAACATTGTTTTAAAAAAATAAAATCTTTCTTTGAACACCAACCTTTGCCCTGAGGCACATCTGCTGAGAAAGAGACAAAAACAGGTTACATCATCTTGCTAGTTTAAGATGAGGCCCTCAAAATATATATTGAAAACAGAATCTTAAGAAATCACATATTTTATTTTTATTATTCCAGGAATACTGAGTTGGCAAGTTTGTCCTTGAATTTACAGTGCCAAAATTAATACAATTATGCACAAAAGTCTTGTATTACACAAAATACAGTTTATATTTTCAAAATATTAATACTTGGCAGAAGGTCTCCCACCATGGAAGAATTTCAGCTTGCCTAACAAACAACTAAACTTACTGAACAATCCCACAAACAAAATAGGAATGGTCCCTATCTGAAGTATTTACTAAGTGAACATGAGAAAAAAAAAGGAAGGTTTCTCTCCCACTTTCACTTAAGAAGAAGCAGAATTGGAAAGGCAGACCCAGCTCTCAGGGGCAATTCAGGGTCCACTGTTAGCACACTGTCAAATGCTTGGGTAAGGTAAATGTCTCAGCACCTTGCAGAAGCGATGTCCTGATTGCCATATCCATTCTCTCTCTTCTGCCCTCCCAACTTGACACAGCCATGGCAGAGCTCTCCCCACACAGAAGGAGTAGCGGAGGCTGCAGAACACCTTTGACCAACACACTCACACCTTCCAGCAGCACCTACAGCAGAACTGCTGGTGATCAAGGGCTGATGCAAACCCACCTTTCGTGAAAGTAAAACTTCACCCCGTGCTAGCCACTGCAAGGGACACAAAGGTGCATCTCCCCAGCCTTTTGCCTTTCTGGATCCTCTTCCTTGCTCCTCCAGCTGGAAGTGCATGGATGGGCTGCTTCATCTGTCACCTGAGCTTAGGAAGTGTGAGCCTAAGGAAATCAGTGAGCAAGATGAAAGGGAGAGCATGGTCACTCATCTTGAAAGAACTAATTTCCCTTCCCAAATGCATCTTCCTCAGTTCATCCATCTTCCTGCCACCTCCCATTTTGAAGTGAGGTGCCTTTCCTTCCTTTTTCTTTCTCCCTATCACAGTCAAATTGTCTGGCTCTTTCATTCACCTTCTTCAAGCATAACATAGTGCTGTGGACAGGCAATATTTCTTCAAGGGTGTAAAACACATTTCATTGTGCTGCAGGGATAAAAACACCCCTGCCAGTGCTCCTCCAGAGAGGAGGGACACTTGCTTCTTGTATAGATTTTAGCTTTGGAGGAAGCTTACAGATGATAGTAAAATAACTGCAGGTGAGAATTCCAGTATCAAAGACTTCTTTAGGCCTGACTGGCTGATGCAAATTTTTGTAAGGCATTCTCATGACCCTGGTATTGTCTTGAAAAGAGAAACAGCCCATTATTCTTCATTCACCACTTCTTAGGATTAAATACAGAAAACAGCCCAGGAAGTGTATCTCTGCATCCTCAGGCACCCACAGACAATTGTCAGCGCCCACTTGCTGCAATTTTCAAAAATTCAGAATTTTAATGCCATTTTTATTTCCGTGAAATCTTCACCATTTTCAGCTGTCCAAATATCATTGTTTCCATAAAATACTGGCACTGCAATGTTCCACAAGAGCCTTTTAAAACAACTGAATTATAAAGTGTTACCCAAAGGGCATTTTGTCTCTTTCAAATGGAATAATAACAAAATTAATCCCAGGAGAAAAAATACATGTCAGACAAGAGCTTTTACAGTTAATTTAATTTTATATGTCCAGTTGACACCCAGTCTTTAGTGAATTGACTGAAAGCTGGTTCCTCAGAATAGATTCAGTTTTATGACTGTGATTGAGAACTTTCTGTATCACATTAAATCATTGCCAAGTAATGATAGTTAAACATGTAGTCATGATCATTGCACGTGCCATGGAGCTTAAGATCTGAAAAACTCACTCATAAAAGCTCCAGAACTAGATGGAGTAAGTTAATCGGATAAATCCAAAAGACTGGAAAAGAAGACAGCCAAAATCATTTGGCTTCTTACCATAGTGTTGGTCAAGTTGGCTCCTTCATGTTTACCCAGAGAAGCAGGGAGTGGGTTGGATTCACAGCCCAGATCTCTTGGCTGTCTGCTTGGTGTCAATCTAGAGCTCCATTGAACACTGCAGCTTTGCACTCAGGGTAAAGGGCTTTTTAAAGATGCTGTACTTTTAAAGATACTGTACAGACCATATAAACCCACAATTCTGATGGAAAATTAAATCTCTCTCTGACTGTGTTGCTGGCATAGAAATCCAAAGGTCTTGAAGATCTTATGAAGACACTCTTGTTTTTTCCAAGAATCTTCAGACTGAGGTTTTCCATGAGAGTTAGGTGCTTGAAAATACTAATTTGCAAACCCTGGCAGAGCTCCCAAAATACCTTCCTTCAACTTTAGGGTCATAAACCCTGTGAAACTCTTGGTCCTCAGTCACAGAAGTCAAACAGTGAAGCATCAAGTAGTTCGTCCAGATTACTTAGCTACTTCTTCTGGAATAAGCACTTTATGATAACGTCATTCTGCAAGATTGCCAGAAGGTTGCTTGCTCTTATTCTCAAGATGTTTTGTCCAGGATTTCACTCAAACCAGCTGCTCCTTCAATCTCATTTATTTTTATTTTGCACTATATCACATGTATTAAAACAGAGACTAGAAACCTGAAAACTTGGGAGAAAAGATGCTAAATAAGCTGGTATTAAAATAAGGAATTGCATCTCCACACAAATTAATCTAAGGGATTAATACACAAACTAAGGGATAATTTAAGTAAAGTTGAGCATGGTATTCAGCATTACCTAACTTCTGGTCCTACTTGATACCGATGGAAGCTTGTTATGCCATGCCTGTGTAATGATCCATGAGAAGTGAATATATTGCCTAAGTCCATATCTTACAGTCTATTTGTAGGTGTTGCACAGCATGGCTAAGACAATAGCCATGACTTAATACCCTGGTTAGCAGCACATCCACATAGTCAGCTGACTGAACTATTGTTCAGAAATACTGTAACTAGCCTTAATTAAGAAGCAAAATAAAACAGGTTTTGTGGAAGTCAAATCAGCAATGGCTAGCTGCTTTCCAGCATTAAGTGAGGTTATATTAAGCTGCAACCTGCAATACAGATATAGTAATAAAAATGTTGGCAAAATGAAGCCACAAAAACTGAACCACCTGCATATCCTGAGAGTCAATCATCTCCAAGTAGGGCTCGGACAACGGTAGGAAAGGAAGTATGCAGGTTCCTGAAACTTTCCCTCTGGCAGCTTTCCAGGGGCATTTCAGCCAGACACAGAGCCCCTGGGCAAGGGTTTCACCTAACTCTAGACCCTTTTGCCATAAACAAGAATATGGCTGCGTCCTTCACTCTCAGTCAGGCACTCTTCCCTTACAGCAAAACTCTTGTGAGTCAGTAATCTCTCAGTCTGATTCTTCAAAATATCATATAGAGGTGCTTATAAGAATTCTGCTTGTGCCGCTTCACTTCTAGACAAATATGCCATCTAAATGAGATTACTATACCAGGCATCTCATACTAAGCCAGGTACTAGAGTTCCAGATACTCCTTTGGCTCCCAGCATGATGGAGCATCTTGGCACTACTTGGAGTTTCGGCAAGTGGTACAACTTTCAACTCATTTGATCCAGGGTTTGCACGGTGATGGACAGTCAGGCTGGAAGCCTGGGAAGCAGGAAGGGAGCTTGTTTGCTCAGCCTGAATCTCTAGGGTACGCTCACTGCTGTTCTAATGTAAATGTTTATGAGGGATGCAATAAAATATTAAACTAAATGAATAATTGATATTTACTTTATAGTAATTCAGAACCTTGCTTGTTTGAATAAAATCCATTATTTACAATATTCTACTTAACTAGGAGTGATTTCTCTTTGTTCATGCCACTTACTAATTACTTGTTCCATCTGACACATTTTCCAGAGCCATATTGAGATGGTTATTGGATGTCAGTGTTTAAGGGCTTAGTATCTATTTTCCAGATACTCTCTAACATGAAAAGAAGAGCTTCACAAACATATTTCTTGCACAGTGGATGATCTTTATCTCCAATAGATCTTTGGCATACACAATCATTATCAAGATCTAGGTATATTAATTAAAGCTGAATGATGGGAAAAGATCCCCAAAGTGCTTTATCTAGCACACAGCTTGAATTCAATACACTAGATTTGTGCTTACAGTATGCATTATGCACGAATATTGAAATGACAATTTCATTTAAAAAGTTTCAGACTCTTAAAAACTGCATACCCGAAGTGTATCCTCCAGGAAAAAAAAAATAATTTGTTAAAAGGTTTCAGTCATCCAATTAAAGAACAGAAACTGAACCTCATGATTAATGCAAGCCCTGAAAAGTGAGTAGTTAAAATTGACAGTCTACAAACAGCACACAGCTTGAAAAGTATCCATCCAAAGTAGCCACAGCAAATTTACAAATTCCAAATACAGGTAATGCAAACAATCCACTTTTGTTCCAGTTAATTATGTCATCAGTTCGATTAGTACAGTCCAATCTCACACATCAATTCATGTTATGTGTCAACAGCCCTCTAACATGCCACTAAACCAAATGCACATTTATGTTTTGTGCATGCTTAGGTAATTATGGAATGCGCAGTGAAGGAATATCCTTTCCTGCTAAAAGCAGGGCTGCACCACGCAGCAATTTTCACGAGCTTTCTTTTATCACTCCAATGTGAGAAACACCCAGAAAAGAGGAGGAACACAGTGTGTGGGTTGCTGCCAGAAGTTCCTCCATCAAATTACACTGTAAATCTGCAGGACTAAAGGATGTTATAATACTGTTATAATAAACATGACATAACTCAGACAAAAAGCTTTTCACAAATTAAGTGCCAAGTGTCTCCTCCTTGAGACACAATCAATGCAATTGTGGAGTGGTTGAAAGGCAGGCTGCATGCATTTAGCCTCTTGAAGAATAGCTTTGAAGAAGGGTTCCCAATAATCATGTGGGTATCGTGCTTGCTAATTTTTACTGATAGATTAAAAACTACGTGAGTATTTATGGTGACAAAATATCAGTCACGCTTTCTGGCTGATGTTTTACAGGTAAGCAAGTGGAGATTTCTATGATTTTGTAGTGTTATGCCAGTAAAATCAGTCTGGAAATACAAAGTGCCAAGTTGCAATTTATAAAGTTATTTCACCTCTGAGTGAACTCTGAAATTTTTCAGGGAGTTACTGGAGAGTTGGCATGCACAAGAAATAGTGGACTGAACTTCTGGGGGAAAAAAATCACTAATTATTTCAGAGATCACCTAGAGGAGGGACCTGAGACTAGAATCCAGCTCCCCTTTAAGCTGAACTGAATGCAAAAATCATTACAAACGTATCACCATCGAAGAAATTTTTGATTCTACTACTGATTTTTCAATTTTCAAACTGCTATTTTGGCAGGTTAGTCCAGGCTACGCCTGCATGTATGTGTTTTTTTCCCTATGTTCTATTTTTTTTATACATGGGATTTTAATAGATATGTTACATGCAATTATATTTAAGTTTTATCTACAATTTTGCAAAAGAAAATTTCTATTACTAAGAGCTACAGCTTTGACAGGTGCAGAGGACCTAACACACAATGCTCCTACTTAATTGTAATTATATTGTCCTTAAGACAGACATGGAAAAACTTAATCAAATTCAGAAAAATAATGCTGGAACTAAAAAGAAAGACATTCATGTCAATCCTTTACTCCAATCCTGTGCTGTTTTCCCAGCATATAAAGGAGCTTTAGGGTAAGACTGATAAGACTTTAGACACCTATGACCAGTCAAAGTTAGTCATACAGAGTCTTTTACAATCCATTGGGAAAAAAAAAAAAAAAAAAAAAAAAAGGAAATTTTAAAGCATTAATCACCTCCCAAAGTAAGGATCCACACAAGCCAAGTGAATTGCCTTCTGGGAATATCTCTTTTTCTCCACAAACTTTAAGAGAGTCAGGGTGTCTGCATTGCAAAAGTCTGTAATGAATACTACTGACTGGGTTTCGTTTTTAATTTAAAGAAAACAAAATTATTCGAGAAAAATGCATATCCACATATTTTGAGCTTCTGTCCAGAAGTTTAACCTAAACAGAAAATCATGATGGACAGTCTAAGGCATGGTGAGAAATATTGCAAAAAACCAGACAGAAAGAATCACAGTGTCATGAATATTTTAATATGTGCAATAATGTGGCTTCTTCAGGAGACTTCATCTTCTGAACCAGGCAGTATCACATATCTTGTTCATACCTGCATTTGAACTTCAACAGAGTACAAAGACAGTATTTCAGATTGAACTCAGCCTTACCAAAGCCTTTCACCCAGGAGCTCTACCTCCTCTCTGAGCAGAGACAGGAACAATGTGTGATGTATTGACTGCAACCCCCATTCCCTCTCTCCCTGTGCTGCTGAGGGGAGGAGGTAGAGCTGGGAAGAAGGAAAGGGGTGGAGAGGAAGTTGTTTTAAAGATTTATTTTACTTCTCATTATCCTGCTCTGATTTTGTTAGTAATAAATTCAGTTAATATCCCAATTAATAAATGTTGAGTCTTTTTTACCTATGATGACACTCAGTGAGTGATCTCTCTTGGACCTTATTTCAGCTCATGAACCCCTTATTATATTTTCTCTCCTATGTCCACTTGTGGAGGGGAGTGATAGAGCACCTTTGGTGGGTGCCTGGCACCCAGTCAGGGTCAAGCCTCCACAAGTGGCCTAATAACTGGTGAAATTGGAGTAATTGCTTGAAGGAAAGTAATTTACTCCAGCCATCAGGGTTTCCATATCAGTGCAGGCCCAGAAATGAGGAAAGAGGTAATTCATCATTCTTTTTCAAGGAGTATGTATGTCCTTCCAGGCAGCAGTACAAGGGGAGGCCATGAGGCTGAGAACACATACGAACATTGCTTTCTAGAGACATTAAAGAGCTTTCCACTTGCCAACATAAAAGACACCAGGTACACTATACAATGTACTTTTCAAGTCAAAGTGCTTGAAGCTTCTCTGTGTCAGTTTTCAGACCCATTAGATCAAGGTCCAATTGATTTTGGTTGCCTCTTTAAATCCTTGGTTTTTTAAATGTCCAAGTATTGTCTTTTTACTGCTGCATTTTGTAGTGCAGTATCCTTCAGGGAGGCTTGACATGGATTGCTCCAGCCTGCAGTTAAAAGGGGCAGCAGTAACATGGATTGTGTGACCCTGCTATCTTCAAAAACCACCTTTCCTCAAACTGTAAACAAGAGCTTGCTAAGGATTTATTAGTGCATGTGGAGAGTAAACAAAAGCCTACAAGGATCATGCCAGATTACACTACCTGTGAGTGGTGGTTTGCAAGTCTCTCTGAAGGAACCTACTGCATTTGTGAATTATTGCAAGCCTGGCAACATCACACAATGATGAGAGCTTAAGAGGATACTGGGTAATAACTTGACAAATCATTCTCCATTCTCCACAGACATAACATGCTTAGTGATATCTGAATTTTCACATTGCATCACTTTAAAATGGCTAGTTGTAAACATGACTAAAACTAAAAGGATTAACATTCCTTAGATATTTCACCCAAATAGACTACTCCAAAGGAGGCATTTAGCCCAAGCATTTCTCATGTCTTCAACTTTCCTCTGTGACACAACACTCAGAAAAAATGAAAGGTACTTTGCAAAATTTGTCAATGAATTTAGTGCTCAAGAAAATGAAGGATTTATAACCCTAACTAGAGCCAAACACAGTACACTGGAGAAATTTACGTTCACAGAAGCCAGCACAAATTCTTCAGCTCTAACTTGAAACACTCTAAATTCCTGGTCCTTCCTCAAATTAACATTATTGGCATAAAAACAATGAAAATAGTGCTAACAACACAGTCATGCCTAGATAATACTTGGTGAATGCTCAGTGAAGAAGGAACTATCTTTTTAAATACACATTCTGAATTAAGGTGTGCCCCATAGATCACTTTTCACACAGACATGTATATTTGTTCATTTGCTTTCTCAAGGAAGAGGCTCCAAAAATGAAATTCATGTTAGGGAACATGTAAAGGGCTTGCCCTAAAAATACCATGCATCCCCTCTCATGCTTCCCCAGAACTGGAGCTGACCTGAATAGAATAATTTCAGACTATTTTCTGGGAAATGCCTTAAACTGTGCCCCATAGTGTGATATTGACATAACCTATGTCCGCTCTGTGGACTCCAGGAGCATTTCCCAGTTTTGGTAACCAGTCATTCCCCTCCCCACACAGACTCACATATCCTGGTTCCCATGTAGAAATACCACCCCAGAAAAAAACATGCCAAAGTGAATGGCATTGACTTCCACTGGGAAATGAAGATGGATACTAGTGGACAGGGAAATGGGGACTAGAGAATGAAATGCTATTTATTTATGGATCAAATATGAAAAGACTAGCATAAAAAATTCCATGTATTCATACTATGTTTCCTTGAGTTCCAGGTAGCCATAAATCAAAAGAAAAAGTTAAAATTTTGGTCCATTTCTACTGCTGCTGATAGGGAATCCATTTAGAAACCCTTCTTAATTTTAAAAAGAATCTATATGCAATAAAGGAACATAATCAGACAGAGAAAAAAGGTGCAAAAAAGAAATATATATTTTTTTTTCCCCACATTTCCTTTACCTTTGGATAATGAGCATGCTGTCCAAACAGCTGACTATACAAAACTGCCAATGCTGTGATCCAGATATAATAGCAATGAGCAGCTAATCAGAAACCGCCCAAAAATAAATCCTGCACAGTATTCTTTATCCTTAAAAGCCTGTCTTGGCACCAGTTTGACACTGTGAAATGTCCATCTTCATACTTTACTAGGAACTTTCCTCATGCAGGGTATGAACATGCCTGAAATAAAGAAAACATAAGGAGAGCTGATAATCTTTATTTTTCAGGGAACTGCTGCAACCTTCTCTAGAGCTGTCCTCCTCAGAAAACTGGGGGGGGAACAGAAAAATTCCCACTGGCATAGACACTTGTATGGTGTGAGGCACTCCAGGAGCCTACTCAGCTGCCCCACTGGAAGCACAAAGTGTCAGGACTCTGGGTACAGGAAAGGGTAAATTAATGGAAAAGAGGAGGGAGAAGAATTGGGGCAGGGAAAGGAAGGTGCTCCTCTAGAGAGCTGCCTAGTGAGATCTTAAACTTAAAGCCCTTCTGTCAATATTTGCCATGTTCTGAGGAAGAAACAGGCTGCTCTGCTTCATAGTATCTGTAGTGCCTTGCCCTGGACTCCCCCTATTCAGTCCAAGGTCTCAGAGAAGGGAGCAGGCAGTACACTCATGACAAAATTCATCACTGAAAGAGAGACCTCATTACATTATCTTACCTATGCCGTGGTCTCAGCCATGGAATTAGCCCCTCTGTGCTCACCTCCACTCAGCTCCACGGCTCTCCCCAAGATGAGATGTCCATCACAAGTCAGGTGGGTCTCCAGCCACAGGTCTGACACATCTCCCAGACTCCCTGCAGCCAAGTTTGCCCCTCACTCTGAATGTGGCTAAATTGTCTACTAAGTTCATGCTTTTAACTGTGATAGATCACTGACTCACCTCCTGAGGATCTCCTGGACTACCACCATTTTTTGGAGGCATGTATAAATGGGAGACTGCTCCACATGTCTGCTCCAGAACAATTGGAGGAGACTAATGTGTTTTTGTTGGTGAGAGAGCCAAGCAAGTGTCTATGTAACAGATGTAAAATGATATTGAAATAACAAAGCATTTACTTAAATTCACATTGTTCAAGCAAAAGGCAACCTCACCTATTTTCCCTTTTCAGATAGGATATTGACAGCTCCAGTTTTTTATTCAGTTCACTTGAGACTTTAACAAAACAACTAAACCTTATGCTGTTAAATTCCCAGAAATCATTTTTATGTGGCCAAAGAAAGACATGGACACTAGAGATTTTAAGAAAACACAGCGGTGTTTATTTGATTTTCTTGTTACATAAATGGATTTTATGTACTGGAAAAGTAACTAATCTTGATAGATGTGCATGTGGTAATACAGCTGATGGTTACTGAAGCCAGACAATGTCAGCTTTCTCTTTCCAAGCCTCTTATTGAGGAACTGTGCTGATACTTAAGTAAATAAAATGACAAAAAGAAAGGGGATAAAAACACAGAGCTGATTAAGATCAAATTAAAAATAAATCAACAGCAAGTCCTACTGAAAATGCAACTCCAGAAGCTACAGAAGTGTCAGAGCATAATGCAAATGAAGAAAAATGCATTGATCTTTAGACACAAACACAACAATTGTTTCTTCATATACATCATTTGGGCATTTTAAAAGACATTTGTTTGGAATGTCTAAATTGATTCAGCTCATGAGATCATTTCACAGCAATCTCAAAAAAATGGTAAAGCTTATCAAAGTAGTTGATGGATTACACTTCCCCACATACAATAGGGCAGTATGAAATATCTACTTTGTCATCCTAAGCTTCAAACATAATAATTCTCTGTGTGTATCATTTGGATGTCTATCCAGAGCAAATAACTTCTTTCTCCATATTTTTTTAATCTGTTTTTTTTTTTTCAACACTAGAAAATAGCAATTTATTTTAACGCCAGAAGTATGCAGAGTGCTACATCTAGACAGCAAGAAAACACAATGAGGACCCAAATGTCCAGCACAACTCAAAAGGTACAAATTTTAAAAAAAGCTTGCGAATTTCTAGTTATGTGCCTTTCTTAAGCATCTCAATAGTTCCATGAAAGTCATGTAGAAAGTTGTTCTTTTAAATTGGTTCTCTTAAACTTCAGCCCAATCAGCATTAAGTCAACTTGCTTAGGTAGAGACAGCTGACACGGACCTTAAGTGTTGGCTCATCTCCAGTCCTGATGCTGTGACTAACATTGCTGAAGACACTTGGGTTATCTCTTATTCCTTTTGGAAAATGCATTGGAAACTTGAAGTTCCATCTCAGAGTTACCAGAGATATTCATTTAATGATAGAAATTAGAGACTGAAATAGAACCTTAAGTCATTTTACCCTGCAGAAACATATTGCAACAGCTCAGGCTTCTTAAAGAGCACTGCAAATGTCAGCAACAAGCATAAATGCAAGCACTTTCCTTGAATACCTGGCCATTTTCTACACCTCTTAATATATTTATTTTAAACAATGAGTACAGCTGCAGCAGCTAAATTAAATTTCATTGAAGGAATACACTTAAGAGGATGGGCACAAAAATAAATGACAGGTTTGTTTCTCCTTCTGTGTTTGTTACGAAATACATTAAAAGCAAAGCTAGAAGCAGAGGAAAGTCAGGAAGATTCAATGACAACCAACAAAGGGTAATTATCTGAAGAGTGGAGAAAGTAGCAAAACAGTCATGATAACAGGAAGAGAGGCGGCAATGCCAATAACACAACTGGTTTGACAAGGAGAGGCCACATGACGAGGGCACCATCCTGTTGGCCCTGCCAAAGTGCTCACAATTCCTGCAGTTGCAGGACTGGTTTCACAGATTACCGTAGTTCTGGATACAGGTAACACAGTCAACCAGCTGACGAGGGAGAGCTGTGGGCAGGCTGGCAGGAAGCCTGCTCCATGAAGTCCTGTGGGGATGTGTGCAGCTCATGGCCTGTGAGGTATCTGAAGCCCACTGAGATGGCGTGACAGACCACCTTCCCCACTACAGGAACAAAGTACGTGGGCTACCTGACCACGGGGGTGGAAGCCACTCTCATGCACTGTGTTCTCTCACTTCTTCATGCCAGTAAATCTATGTCAACCATCTACAGTATTTACTTTTAGTGTAGAATAAGGCAGAAGAAATTATCACTGTACTCAGCCGTGATACAGCTTTCCTTCTTAGTGATTTCATGTATTACAGTGCTCTGGGCTTTTAGTATTTACACTACAGTGCAGTACCATTAACTCAGAAGGTAGATTCAGTACTTGCTCTGCACATAAAATCACAAAAAAATGACTGTATCAGAGACATCTATATCTATATAAACCTGCCAACTAGGGCTTCCCCAGATGATTTTAAAACTGTAAGCATAAGATCTCTAAAACCAAAAACAAAAAGTTAAAAGTTTCAACCTTCATAAGCAGCAGAATGCTTTGATCAGATCTTGTTTGTGATTGTGATAATTATATAGGAAAATAAGTCAGTGCAAATGTTTGAAAAACAAAGGACATCAAAGCACCTAAGAAGTCCTGTTTAGTTATTTGTGTTAGAAGTGTCCTTGACAATATTCCTGTTGGTAACAGCCTATCTCTCAAATGGCTAACTGAACCTCTGAAATAATTATAACACAGCCATAGCCAAGCTACAGCACAAATGTTAAAAGCATGGAATTCAAAGCAAACAGCATTACAGGAAGCAAACAAAAAAACCCTGCTGTTTCATTGGACACAGTTTGATTAACCACTAGTTCCAATCATTACATGGATAGTCATTACATCACAACTTGCCAAAAAATGCAACTATTGAAGGAAATGGAGCAGCTGTAGAAAGAGAAAGTTAGTCTGAAACATGCTACTTGCTAATCAGGAATAATTTTTAAAGATTTAGTGATCCAAATCTTTCAACTATTTCATAGCTGCAGCATGCTATATTCACAGCATTCAGAAAAAGTCAATTTAAGTAACATCAATTTGCCATAGGGGAGGGAGGTATATTATATCCAATAAGGGCATGAACCAGTTGAGAGTGAGAGAAGGCGATAAAACTGATAGGTGGGTGGCTTGAAATAGCTTTTGCCTACAAGAGGGTGAAAATCACTGCTGGTTGGGTACCTCCAAGGGAGAGCACAGAAGAAATGAGACCGATTATACAATTACTCTAATATTATGCAACTCAGAAAAGGTCAAAATGTAATCATAACAAGAGGGATGCCTTATCTAGCTTGCCATTTAAATATTGCATTTGCCATTTAAATATTGCATGTTTGTCATGCAGCAGTGTGGACAAATGAGATGAGAAGCTGTTTCTTGCACTGGATGACCTGTATGCAACCTGGACTCCCTGCTTTGCCATTATATGACTGAGAAGGCAGTGTTAACTTTGGCTTTCAGCCTGTGACACTTTGGGAAACACAGCTGGCAGAAGAGTGATGGTTTTCTTGAAGGGATTATTTCTTTGAGTTGGCGTTTTGTTTTTTTCCCTGTGGCTGGTCAAATTAAATTAAGTTGTTTTGCTGAAAGAAAGGGAATTATTTATTATCATTATTATTATTATTATTATTATTATTATTATTATTATTATTATTATTATTCTCTGCTCTTAAAGTTCTGCAACACATGCAAATCTAATAGGGAGAATAAAAAGGAATTACATTAATTCTTTAGGGTGGATAATGATGAGTAATTCCTGTCTTTAAAGATGCCTCTGTGAACCACCCATGGGCGGTTCCTTCTGGTATATTTTAGGCATGAGAGAAAACATCAGAAAAATCAAAAAGCTGAATTTAGCATGAAAATTTAGGACAGGAATTCTGTTTGTATTTTGGCTAGCAAATAAATTTGCACAGACATAGAGTAATGAAATCATAAACAGTTAAGGGGTGGGAATGGACCTGAAAGACAACCTAGTCGTTACCTACCTGCCATGGACAGGAATATCTCTCACTGGACCAGGTTGCTCAAGGCTTTATCCAACCTGGCTTTGAACACTGCCAGGGTTGAGGCATCCACAGTTTTCCTGGGCAACCTGTTCCAGTGTCTCACCACCCTCATAGTAAAAAAAAATTTCCTAATAGTGAACCTGAATTTCTCCTCTTTCAGTTTGTACCCAATACTCCTTGTCCTGTCACTACAGCTCCCAATGAAGAGTCCCCCTTTAGCTTTCCTGTAGCTCCCTTCAGATACTGGAAGACTTGTATGAGATCTACATACAATCTTCTTTTCCCCAGGCAGAACAGCCCCAACTTTCTCAGCCTGTCTTCATTGGGAAGGTGCTCCAGTCCCCTTATCAACTCCATGGCCCTCCTCTATACTTGCTCCAACAGTTGACATCCTTCTTCTGTTAGGGACACCAGAATTAGATGCAGTACTCTGGGGGTGGGTGGGGGGGTCTAACAAGAGCAGAATAAAAGGGCATAATCACCTCCTGACGTGCTGGCCATGTAACCAAGGATTCCACTGGCTTTTTGGGTTCCACTATCCATGTCAACAACAAAGACGTTGAACCGCATTGGCTCAGGTACTGACACTTGAGGGACACCACTTACCACTGGTCTCCATGTGGACAGTGAGCTGTTGACCACAATTCTTTGTGTGCAACCACCCAGACAATTCTTTATCCATCAAGTAGTCCACCCATCAAATCCATGTCTTTCCAGCATGGAGACAATAATGCAGGTGTGGGACAGGCCCAAGCACTTTGCCTAAGTCCAGGTAGACAGTGTTAGTTGTTCTGCCCAGATTCACCAGTGTTGTAGCCTCATCATAGAAAGTGATCAGATTTGTCGGGTGTGATTTCCCTTTTCTAAAGCCATGTGCAGTTCATTGGCTGTTACCTATCAGCTCTTTATTTTCCATGTGCCTGACTGATCTATAATTCCTCTGGTCTTCTGTTTTCCCCTTTTTAAAAATGGGGGTTACATTTCCCTTTTTCCAGTCATCAGGGATATCACCTGACTGCCACAGTTTTTCAAAAACCTCCTACAGTGGACTTAGGGTTTCCATTCCCTGCATTTGCCTTTCTCAGCTCGGGCAGCATGGCTGAAGCACATGGCTGTTGAAGACTGAGGCACAGAAGTGATTGAGAACCTCTGCCTTCTCTTTGTCCAGGGTAGCCAGGTCTCTCATTTCCTTACAGAGAGTGCCCATATTATCCTTAGTCTTGCCCTTGCTGGCCACAAATCTATAAAAGCGCTTCCTGTTACCCTTAGTATCCCTGGCCAGACTCAATACTGTCTGGGCTTTGGCTTCCTTCACCTTGCCCCTGTCTTCCTATACAATTTCCCAGTATGACTCTCAGGCCAATTGTCCTTGTTTCCATCTCCTGAAAGCTTTTTTTTCACTCTGAGTTTGCTTAGTAGCTAATTGTTTATCTGTAGAGGCCTCCTGGCATTTTTTTCCCAATTTCTCCTTTGTTGGGATGCATTGTCTGTGATCTTGGAGGAGGTGATCCTTGAATATCAGTCACCATCCTTGGGCCCCCCTGCCCTCCAGGTTTCTATCCCATCATCCTCCACTGAGTAGGTATTTGAAGAGGCCAAATTCTGCTCTCCTGAAGTCCAGAGCAGAGAGCTTGCTGCTTGCCCTCCTCATGGCCCTGAGGATCTCAAACTCCATTGTCTCATGGTCACTGAAGCCAAGGCTGCCTTGGAGCACTGCGTTCCCTACCAGCTCCTTCTTGGTGAGCACAAGGTCCAGTATGGCACCTCTTCTTGATGGCTCCTCAACCACTTGTGTAGGGAAGTTGTAATTGTACACATTCCAAGAACCTCCAGGATTTGTCGTGTTGTGCCTCCAACAGATACCTGGGTGGTTGGAAGGCCCCAAAAGGACTGGTTTAACTAATATGAATCCTTTTTAAGAACAGTAGTGATAACTTTTCCTTCTACTCATTTACACCTAAAGTGCTGCTTCACATGACACCATAAACTAAAAGCAACAAAGAAATTCACCAAACCTGATACAGATCAGGCAAACTGAAGCAATGTGGTCTGTGGAGGAACTTTTACAGAAAATATTTACAAGCACGGGACCTGTCGGGTAAGCACTAGCACTTCCTCCCTGGCCACAGCCTTGGAGCATTCTCCAATATGTGCAGAGCCAGGGTTATGCTCCCAGGGGTCTGCCCTGCCATCCTGAGTAGCAGCCTCATCTACACCCCACTCCAAGAGCCAGTCCTTTCTTGCTCCTTTCTTCCTCCTCCATATTAACTCTTACCTCTAATACTTTCAGTAGCTTAAAAAAAAAAAAAAAGCAAACAGAGACATTATCTGAAGTCAATCTATAACATATTTAGGAGAAATTACCTTTGGTTGGGCTGTACACATTGCTGCGTCAGGGTTGTACATGTTGCTCTGCCTGTTGTCAGGGTAGAGGCCATCTCCACACATCCAGACTGCAGTGATTTCTCAGACCTAAAAAAAAATTAATAACAGATCCACAGAGAAAGATGGAATTTCTGTAGGAAAAAAGTAGCAAGGTTTGAGCTGATAAGATGAATGTTTTCACTTTAAAAGTGAAGCAGACAAAGAGGTATTGAGGAGGGATAGAATAAATTCTGGGGGATGCTATCAAATGGTGAAATTACCTGTATTATCTGATGTGATATCAATAATTCACATCTGGAGGAGAAGGTTAGTAAAACCACTGGCAAGTATTTGAGAAAGCCCCATAAACAGTGCTTAAAGTCAATGTTCCTTTAAGCAGATGAATATCTGATTGCAGAATCAGAGTCTACTCTGTTTGTATATCTGTGGAGAACTTCTATTATTTTCTGAAGGACTTCAGTTTATTATGATTGAACTCGTAAGTTAAAATGTTTTTTAAACAAATGGCTTCAGCATAAGTACGTTTTTGTCCAAGCAGAGGCTTGCTTTTAGCTTTTGGTCTTTCAGTGTTTTCTTAAGTATGAAGACATCAGGTCAGATTTATCAGATAAGAATAAAATTAACAAAACCAAGACTTTGGGTGCCAAGTACAATGCTTTCAGGCAATGAGATTGCTAGTTAATAATTAATCACCCATTTGTTAGCCATACTTAAACAAAACTTACTGCAGTTTAAGACAGGAATATGAAGATTAGGCCCTCAGCCATAGAATAGAGTAGCAAGAAAAAGAAAAATCAAGAATTTAGATCTGCTGTTACTACAAACCCTTTCTTTCAGTCCAAGACTGAAATTTGTTCTCACAGAACACCTCAGAAAAGAAAAATATATTATAAAATATCTCTGTTCATGGACAATGTGTGAACAAGATGCCTTCTGAATACATGTAAATGTGTGATATTACTAACAGAAAAAAATGGAAAAATGTTACTATAATTGGAGAAAAACAAATATTCTAAAAATGTGTTGCTAACCAAGTATTTTAATATTTTAATGAATTATAATTATCCAGACCTAAAGGTAAATAAGAAAAGCAATACTCTTATATATAGAAATAAAAAAATTTTATAAAGAAACTGGATCTTAATAAGCCACAATGTCCATCCTACTGTTCAAAGATATTAAAATATGTACAATATTAATACAAAATAATTTCATGGCAAAAAAATTCATTGTTTCTGTAATAATATCATGATGCACTGCTAAGAATTATTAATGAAAATTAGCTTACAAAACTTGGCTTCAGTTTATAAGAAAAACATTGACTTTTACCAATTAGCTCACACATAATGAGCTTGCTGGCCCTGATAAGAATAAAAATTATTTGGTATTTGCTTTGAAGTTAACATGGAGATAGAAGAGAAGATAGAAGAGAAGCTACTCCTGGACTAGTACCAGTGCCACCAGTATAACTGCAACAATCACAGAGACTTTTCTGGAGAGATAGATGGAATTAAAAGTAACATTGAATGAGATGGCATGAGTAAAGTTTCACCAACATTTTAGTAATCCTTTTAGCAATCTTCTCATCTAAATTAAAATCTTAATAGCACTAGCTTCTGTTGAAGACAGGGTTGAGACCAGTTCGCCTTTGTCAGCTCTTCTTCCAAACCCATTACCTAAAAACCTACAAACAGTGCTACACAACATCTGCATATGAAACAAACCCCACTGCAGTTCTACATATGAAAAGCTGGCCATAATTTACCTCACATACATAGAATCAGAATCACTGCAGCTGGAAAAGTCCTCTAAGATCAGACCAAGTGCATTGGGCATCAAAGTCCAACCATTAATCCAGTATTGCCAAGTCCACGACTAAACCACATCTAGCACTGAATTTACATGTCTTTTAAACACCTCCAGGGATGGTGACTCAACCGTATCCCTGGGCAGCACGTTCCCTGACAACCCTGTCAGTGAGGAAGTTTTTCCTAATATCCAATCTAAGCCTCCCCTTGTGCAAAAGGAGGCTGTTTCCTTATCACTTGTTACCTGGGAGAAGAGGCTAACCCTCACCTGGGCTACAGCCTCCATTCAGGGAGCTGAAGAAACCTTTTCTCCAGGCTAAGCACCCCCAGCTCCCTCAGCTGCTCCTCATAGGACTTGTGCTCCAGACCCTTCACCAGCTTCATTTTTCTGTGACTCAATTGAATTGAAGGAACTGTGTGTGAACTATGAATGCTTTAATCACTGCTCAACATTGCAGGTCCCACCCTCATCTCCTTGCTTTCCCTGCCCCAGGCAAAGAGTTTCAAGAAAGCCATTCAAATATCAAACAGAGACAGCTTCATTTAGTTAAGGTTCTCCTCCATTTGCTGTTCACATTCAAAGTGAGATAGAATCTGTGGTGAGATGACTCTGGACAATTGATAAAATATGATTAAATGCTTAACAAATAGCCTCACTTGTGTTGTCCAGTTTGTACGATAAAATCTTAAATCTGTGAAAGTCATTGCTTCTGATATCTCAAGCAGGCAACAGGCTGCCCAAGCAGTGCTGCTCAGTCACAAATTCTGAGGCTGTAGAAGTGCGAAGCACACAGTGTAGACAGAAATTAAAGCCTACCTATGATGAAGAGTCAGGGTTCTTTTCTTAAACTTCAGGGGTTTTTGTGGTAAGGGAAGAAATCTGTACATAACAGCTACCCTTTTGTGGGTTTGTATTTTTAGAAGTTGTTGTGGTCTTGTGATTAGCAGCAAGGAATGGCCACAGGGTAATTGTAATATGTTAATGAAACCCCACACTCTGCACAATTTCCTTGAAGATTCTTTTTATAGATTTCACATTGGGGAGGAAATGAACCATAAAAAATGTGCTACCTAGAAAATGATAAATCATTTACCACTTACTTACTTTTTTCCCCTGCCATATCACTCTTCGTCTTATTAAAACATTTAATTTATTCACTTGTCCTCCCTGTGTGTATCTTTTATGGATTTTGCTTTTTCAGGTAAAATCTGCAGGTAGTTCCATACTCAAGCAACCACATTCTGTCATCTAAATGACTTAATAAAATTCTTTTCAAAATTGCTTCACATGTGCAACACTCCTTAATTTATCTCATTTGTTGTCAGGAATTGGAACTCTATGTGAACAATTTGGGAACCTTTTCTCTGGGTATCTAGTTTTAGTTACTTGAGCTTGAAAATTTTGGCAAGAGTTCATCACCTAGAATAATGAATCCCTGAATAAAGGAGAATTTGTCACTGTGGGAAGAATGCCAAAAAGTATATAAATCCTCTAGGTTTTCTACCAGCAGTAAATGCCTACACTTCTAGAGCTGGTGATTCTATTAAAATGTATATAAATATGGCCAAGTAATTCTTTGTTTTTAGACATCTTGAAAAAAAAATTTAAGGTAGACTCAGTAATCCCCTCAGAGAGGGGTGGATGCTGATACAAACACACTACTTCATAGCACAGAAGCATCATTTGACTGCTGCCTTTTCTATGTTCATGGCCTTTATTTCATGGTGATTCATTGATGGTTTTTGATTGCATATATCATGCACCAAGCTTATATCATCAATAAACTTCTTTCAGTAAATGGACAGTAATGAAATACCATAATTAAAGCAAAGTGGAAGTCCTCTTAAACAGAACAAAAGCTATTAAGTGTAGTGTCCTGGAAAAGGAAATATTTAGTCACCTCTTGCATTGTTGGTACTCCACAATGCAGGAGTTTTTGCAATGCCTTCACTGTAGTGTTATGCCTTCAATTAATTGTTTTCAAAATACTATGGACTCTGATATCTCTCTTATGAGTAAGAACAACGAGCTTTTTTTCAGGCAAGCCAAGTCCTGGACTTTTCTTGCAATGCAAATGGAAGTGCAGAGAACATAAAAAGCCTAGTAAGAACCTGAGACTGTCCCTTTAAATTAATTCAAATTAGCAGCCCATGTTACTCAAGCAGCCTAATATTTTATTTAATTAATGCTTTATTACAATATACTTTGAGACATTGAAGGTATAAGTCTATCTGCTGACTTTGCAGGTAGTAAGTTTTAATAGTCAGCAATGTAGGTAATGTATGGACATAAAGTTGAACTTGTTATTTCTCATGTCTTCCCATGCTTTCTCAGCATCTCTTGCACCTTCTTTGGTGTGCCCCATAGACCACAAAGGGATGATTGGTATGAGAACCAACATCACATTTTGAAGATAGTGAGGTGTTCAATAAACTAACATCTGCTGGGAAACAAGGGTGCACAATTCAGTTTTGAAACCTAGTGACTTCTGAGTTTGGTTCCTAGATGACTTACATGCCTATGTAAATTTAATTTTCTATTTTTTGTTACCTCCCTCGCTAGCTCACTCAGCCTGTTCGCTCATATTCTGTACCTTCTTTCTTTCATCAGCTAGCTCAGTGTGCTAGGCAGTAAGCTGTTTGTCATAGGGTACCTGTCATTTCTTATATATCTGTAGAATGCCTCAGCTCTGCCAGGGATTACAGATGGTACTGCAATGTGAGTGTTATAACTCAGAGGAATGTAAAAATAAAATCTGGTACATCTGTGTTACACATAATGATGTTTTATTTTCTTTACATGCTCATTATACTCTAACTAAATATGTCAAAAATTAAGTGAACAGTGTTCAGATTTGCAAGGATTATATCAAGGAATGTGACAAAACCCTTAGACAGGACAGAATTCACCTCCATAGGAGTTAAAATACTTAAGTGTCAGTGGATATTTCAACTCTACTGTGAATTATTCCACAGAAATAAGTCAATATTTTTTATACAGAAACTGCTTCTGCCACTATTAACTAATTACCACATTTCCCCCCACTCCATCCATAATTCTTGATTCTACATTCTAGTTCACTGTCTCTGTTTACCACCCCTTCTCTATGTCTTCTTGCCACGCTCCACTAGAACCTCTTCCTTCTTTCCAGCTCAGCGGACCTTGTTTAAGCCATATTGAAGGAGCTTCTTTTCTGTTCTATGAACACAGAGGTGTGTACTGACTCAGTACCACAGCACCCCCTGTTCAAGCTCTCTCCAGGCATTCCTGTCCCTCTCCTCCCCCACCCATTATTTGTATTAGCTCATTACTGCTGGGCAGCCCATACTGAGTGTTCAAACATCTCATTATCAAAAATTTGGAGCTATTGCACCAGAAGTTATAACTAGCACATCTGGGGGACTTCTAATACAATGCAAATCTTTTTGATGGTTTACTAGACTATAGACCAGGACACTTCTCTCTCTACTGTATGATATTTAGGCAAGCCATTTTATCTCCACTTTAAAATTCACCATTTTGACAAAATACTTCGAGTTCTCAGGATGATAAACATTATAAGATAGCTAATTTCCTTAGGGGTGCTTACTAGTTCATGGCTTAGTATGCAAAAAATAATCAAGCCAGAGGCTGTCATTATATTCTGCTTTTCTCACGTCCCTTGCTTTCAATACCCACATTAGCCTAGAAATGAGTAGATTCTTATTCTCATTGAAAAGCATATTACAGTAAATATTGATCTCTTAGGGTTTGAAATCCCTTTTCTCCTTCACTATGTATAGCAAGGCCTCTCTGTTTTCAGATTATGAACCTCGGTTGTCTAAAGGGGTACAAAATTAATTTTGGCCTCTGTGGATAGCCAATCCTATTGTCACAGGTGTAATCTTTGTACCATGTCCCAGCTCAGCACAAGAGACAGTCACTTAAGAATTGTTTAGGTCGGGGTTTGTTTCACTTTATACCCTGACCAAAGAAGAGGTAAGGAAAGATGCAGTGGTCTGTCACCCCAGACCATCCCAGCTTTTGCTGCATTTTATGATATTAGCATGAAATGTCTACTATCCTAATGAAACCTTGTTTGGGTTTTCTAGGGAGAGTTTTAGTTATTATTCCAACAACCAAGGGAAAAAAAGTAAAGATTATACCAGTCATGATTTGACACTTGAAGCAGATGTACTCCAGAGGAGAACTAGAACACATTAAGTGCTCTCCTATAATTTCTGATATCCATGGTGGCTGTCACCCACTAGCTGAAGCTCATAAAAATTTATCAGCACTTGACAATGCACTTGGAAAGACTGAATTCTCTAGAAATATGCTTCACTGAGGAAACACAGGAAAGTTGGATTGCTTACAATGAAGTGATTGAAATGACTGCCAAGAAAAATGCATGCAGGTTTCATTATAACTATTAATCTAATAGGTTCACATTGTATTCTCTATTTAAATCAGAAACATATCTACAATTTCCCACATTTACACTACTATTAGCTTTAGCAGAAGAAAGGAAAAAACAGATGAGACATCAGGCTTAAGACTGCAAGCACTGTGTGCAACCTAGAAGCAACTGAGGCCATTTTCTTCAACACAGAACAGAAATGAAAACAAACAAAACCTTCTGTACCTCTCCAGCCAATTTGCTCTCCATACAACAAGCTATACTCAGTGTCTCTTCCAAACACTGGTGCACACAAGCAGTCAACCACTGGATTTCCACCCCCCTAACCCCCATTTTACCATTCTTTGATTTTCTCTCTACAAAATTAAAGGAAAGATTGGAGCTGACAACCTGGTGCCAGACATCAAAATCACTTTGAGCACATCTCTGACGCGATTATTTGAAACACAAGAAAATGGGAATGGAAGGGTAAACATGAAACAGTGTGTCCAGAACTGCAGTTATGAGCTACTCTATTAGAAATGTCTTTTTTCGTACCTTCTAGACTAGTCCATAAAATATGTATATTTTATGCCATACCTATGGCAGCTACCAAAACTGTGTTGCAGTCTGCAACAAGCTTCAGTTATTTCACAAAAAGGCAAAGAACAAAAATATATTGTGCCACAAAATGGTTTTGTCCAGGATCTGGCAGAAAGGAATTTTTCAAATAAAATTTTGACAAAATGCTTGGAAGCACATGATGTTCCATGGTACAAGAAAAGGCTTAAAAAATACCATCTAGGTAGTCAATCTCAGCCACAGAAAAAACACTTCCTGACCTCAAATCTGGTCACTGGTTTAATCCTGAGTGTGTGAGCAATATATACCAATCAGGCATGTATGAATTTAATGCCACTAAAAATACTTTATACATCTCTACCTCCATTGCCCAGAGGCAGGTGAAAAAAAGAACTCCCATTATGGATCAAAGAAGGAAAATTCTTTCTAGCCCTAAAAGTAATCACTGGAAGCCTTGAAGCATGGGATTAGTATAATATAAATACAGTATATACAATATATATTACACCACCTTTTAAATTCAAACCTCTATTAACTATCTTGTCACAGATATTAAGCAAATTAAAGACTTAGCAAGTGTATTCAGTCACAGAATATTATAAATGCATTCCTGGAAAGAACTTCAGAAATTCTACTCTACAAAATATTACTGCATCTTATGCTTTTAACCCGACACACCAGAATACGAATACAGACGTTTGCTTCATAAACCTATCATCCAGTCCAAGTTATTCATTAAGTTCCTATTTTCAAGGAGGTGTTAAGGCACAGAAAAATCTGGCTGTTAGAAAGTTACTCTTTTCCAGAAATATGACATATGAAATATGAGTATTTTACTTTTGGAGATTTTGACTGAGGTACTTTCTGGTCCCTGGTATTCAGTACTGACTCTTCAGTGTCAGATGCATCTTTGAAAATCTTATTATCTGAATTTCAATGCTTTTGGCAATCTATGTTTTAAAATTCAATATCCAGAATTATGCAGTGTTGGCATTTCTGGTTTACCAGTTTCGAAAAGTTGCAGGGACAGGGACAGCAGCAACTAGAATCAGCCTAGATAAGATAATGTCAGCAGAAATCCAACTGGTGCTTTTCAAACATGTATGTAATGGCTGTGAAAGTAAAATTTTTCTGCCTGCTTGAGCAAGTACAGCCACTCATGGCAAAGCAGCTTAGGGTTTTGATTATGAGTTATTGAGGTAGGACTGAGACCCATTTACCAGTCAGACCATCTTTTGCCGTCATTTCTTGGCTTATGGTCAGCCTGGTCCAATAGCTAAGGATTTCCAGTAGGGAACCAGACTCTGGCAATCTGCAAGACTCTACTAGACCTATTAATCACTCTGATTTTTCAGTTGACCTCTGGGCCATTTTGAGTAACAGAGGCATAGGTCTAGTTAGTGAGACTTCTATTCCCAAAGGAGTCATATTTTCTTGTATACTGTTTTAATTTTCGTAAGTTGCCCAGGTGCCAACAGGATGGTCAGTATAACAGATTTGAAAGAAACAATTAAGGACCCATGAGTAATTGAATGGCTTTGCTTAAATCTTTATTAAAAAAATACCTGGCACAATAACAGACAATTCTATAGCAGCAAGCAACACAGAATCTCTTTTATCAGGTTTCCTTATCACACACAGTTCAGCATCTAGTTTGAAAGGCTTTATGTACAAAACTAACTAAAAGCAATATTTAACAGAGAGTTATTTTCTATGTCACTGTAAATCATTGTTCAGCTTTTTGCACTGAAACGGTGGAGCTGTTCTGAGTCTGTTATTTTCTTCTGTTTGGATCCCTACAGTAAAGAATAGATGGAAGAGAACAAAGAGGGCATCTGACAAATATGACAACCCAAATATTATGGCCAGGAAGGAAAGACGAAAGGAAGACAGAAAGGGAAAGAAATGGCAGGTCTATGCCAATAGTTGAGGAGTTTTTTGTAGGCTATATCACAAGGTAATTGGCTGTGATGTGAATTATGCTTCCCAAGCCAAATGTGAGAGCGCTTAACAGACGCAGAGGTCAATTATCTCTCAGTAGAGCCTGCTCAGAGAAAGAGGCTACTGCAATTAGAATACACTGTTAAAAATGGTTAGCCATTTTAGTACTTTAAATCACTACCCTTCTCAAAAAGCTGTGCATAGTAATTCCTGTCATTGTATGCCTCATGGAATACTCTGTCCTTGGAAGAAAAAGAATCACTAAAAATATTCCTCTGAATTTCTTCTGCTATGAGCCTTGAAACTGTAAGGTTATTGAAATAAGGAAACCAGAAATTTATTTCTAAGTACTGTATATTGCTCACTTCTAAGTACTATATATGTTTACCTTGTCAATAAAGGGAAATTCAGAGATAAACAGTACCTAGGGAAAAAAAGGTTGCAATTTGCAAATGTGATCCAAATTCTCAGTGTTGACAGTCTGTAAAGGTGCTGTAGATTACAGGGCAGTCAGAGCCAAATTAAGACTCTGTTTCACTTATTGTCAGCTATAATATGACTGTACCTTGAAATCATATTTGCTCTTATATCTTTCTGAGGAACTCTTATCATTTTTGTGGCATTTCTAACAAAATTAAATCTTTTTGTTACAAATTCTGAAATATGAATTCTCTTCAGGGTCGTATCAGGTTACATTCTGGACAGAAGTAGAGATAATACTGGCAAAAAACTGTTCCAAAAGATATCTGATATAAAAATAGATATACTGTGCTTATTATAGTGCATTTTCTTAAAGCAAATTATATTTTTCAAGATGTTTGATCCCAGCCTCTCTACAAAGGACCCTTGGAGAGAAAAGTTCATGCCATACTATGATGAGTTGCAAATAAGGTGGGGCTCTGCCAAAAAAAAAAAATTAAATATATCAAGCACCGAAGCTGTTGTTTCACACATACAAAATGTAGCCTCTCACTGAGTAATTAGCACAATAAAACCAAGAGCTGTGGTAAACAATAAAAATACAATGAGCAACAAAGAGCCCCTTTCCCAACTGACACCAATAAACCACAAAGTTTTGTTTACTATGAACATTCTCAGCAAGGCTGAATATGGCCTTTCTTTAGCTATCACTCAAGAAATCTTGTTTGAACGCTGCTAGTACAAACAGGAAATGATTATTCAAAATCATCAACACAAACCTGAAAATACATTCTCTTCAATGAGATGAAACCTACCAAGTAAATAAACCCTTCTTCATTTTCTAAGTAAAATCAGTTGAGAGGCATAATTTCTCTGAAAAGTGCTGTTTTCCTTATTTCAAAATACAAAAGTTGCTTAAGCTCTACTTCCATTTCAAATCTCTGTTATCTTGTGTACATTTTTGTTTGTTTTCGTTGCTATGTTCCTCTCCTGAGAGATTAGTTTCACTGATCTTTAAAGCATTTCATAACAGCAAAATCCATTATTTTACACACAATTTCAAGAATGGTAGCTTTGAGCTTAAATTTTCCTCAGCCCATCCCAATTTAGGATATTGAATATGCACTTGTCAGAGTGTTGCAGCACACACAAACATTCTTACAAGCACAATTACCTCTGATGCATGTATGACTGCACAAATACTTCATTCCTTAGCAAAACTGTTATTCTTACAGAGTTTTAAAAATTTACTTTGAAAGACATTAGTTGTCCTCATTTGATTTGGGGG
Source organism: Sylvia atricapilla (assembly GCF_009819655.1). NCBI lineage: Eukaryota > Metazoa > Chordata > Aves > Passeriformes > Sylviidae > Sylvia > Sylvia atricapilla. The sequence goes on from NC_089142.1 coordinate 63,116,851, forward strand.
GGAATTTTTTTGCCTTTCTGGAAAGACAACATAATTTTGAAGATTGTTTGGTTCTATTCTAAGGTAAAGGTAAAATCATATGACTAGAAAAAACCTCCTAAATCTAAATTTGTGGTGGAATTTCAGATGCTCAATACATTCCTTAAAATCCTTTTATTCAGATACTTATACTTGGTATATTTGTACTAGTTGCTTGCTTGCTTACTTACTTGCTTGCTTGCTGAATTAGCCAAGCCTTTGTCATAATTTAAGAATTTTATGTAGTTTCCTTTAAGTGTTCAATCAGGTCTTTTGAACAGAGAAAAACAAAAAACTAGAAAACATTACATGTGGGTCCAGCTTCCCATATCATCACCCCAACCACTCTCTGGAACATCAGCTAACCAACTAAGTGCAGAACCCCTTAAAACTTCTGAGAATTTTTAGCAGACTGGGGTACTTTTCTGGTTCAGACATCTGTAGAAGAACCATCCTCTACTTTAATGGTTGATGTCATCAGATGCTTTACACACAACTATTTCTTCTGAATACTTGCAGAGAGGTCAAAAGGGTCACAAGTTTTCTTTTTCCCAGCACAGCTTAATGGCTGTTAAGGACTAACATTTTAATAATGGTTATCTCTGAGAACAATGCAAAATACTATATTTTTTTTCCTTATCTTCTGCATTTTTAATTTGTTTTGCAGAGTAAGTCAGTAAATGACCCAGGCAGGACTCAAGGGTATTATCCTGACCTATAGAGGCCATGTTTATCCCAGCAGCAAAGTATATGCAAACAATCTCAGTTAGAGTTTTCTCCTCCAGTTCCAAAAAAGAGGTTACATTTGTCAGACAGTCTCGTTAGATGCCAACACACTGACTGAAAACAGCAAATGGATAAAGATATCTTCTGGAGGGGCAAATAATTCTGTTGAGGAGCCAGAAGGACTCTTAAAATCCTTGATGTCTCTATAACATCCTCTTGTAGGAATACATCGGATACACATGGGCAGATACAAGGATATACATAAGGTTAAGACATCCAAATCCTAATCTGTCGTTTCCATCCACAGCTTGTGTTACCCAAATTTTCACAATTCCTTGGCTTATTGCAATCCCTTGCAGCATGACACAATATGTAAGAGTCTTCTACCAAAAGGCTATAAACAATTGAGTGGAACAGTTCACTTGCTCAGCATTACATATCACAGAGAATACACAGCTCATGTTGTTCTCTCTGATGAACACAGTCAAATCCAAGGTTTCCAAAACCTTTGTAGATACTCACCTACATGAGCATTCCTGTTCACAGCCCTGCCCTTATTACTCCAGAGCAAAGAAACCTTGAGATAGGAACACACCTTGGACACAGAGAACTAGTACATGAAGCTGAAGTTCATGTCTGGAAGAGATCAAGACACAATACAGCCTCAGCTGCTCCAGCGCAAACAGCTAAACTTACTTCTTGAACCAACTTATCACCTGCGTATTTTGAGGTCTATGCCTTTATGATTTGGTAAAGAATCAGGGAACAACACAAAGAAAAAGTACTTCTTAACAAATATTATCCCTAGTCTGGGACCTCATTAGGATACTCTGGAAGACTCCCTAAAAGCTTCAGGGAAGATAGGTGGAAATTTAGTAACACTGAAGGTGCTCAGTCTAATAATTGTCCTCAAGAGGTACTTCTTACAACTGAAGTTGTAACGTATTATTAGTTTTTTAGTTTGTCTGTTTTGGGAGGATATGGGAGTTGCTATTTTTGAAGTGCTAGCTGACCACATAGTGTACAATGAAAGTAGTTGAGTTTGCTAATTTGAAATGAGTCCTAAAGACTTTAATATTCTTTGCACTATAGCAACGCAGAAAGTCATTCCTATTTAATTAGTTAGGCCAAAGTATTTGCAAAACAATTAAGAAAGTAATTTAATTTTGGTGTTTGGTAAACATCCAGGGATTCATTCATTCTGAACTTATGACCTACATGTTGAGTTTACTTTGTGAAGTATCATTAAACCAGTCAGTTAGAACTCACAATTAAAATGCATGACATGGTAAACCTAATAAGTATATATTACAAATTAGAAATATGTGTTAGAAATTTACTTTTAAAAAAGTCTTCATAGCTTAGAAAATGAACAGTGGGGTCAAATCAAAATGGTGTCAATGGGGAAGTCCCTTTGGAACATCTCCATGAAGCCTGAGGCATTTAGCCCTTTAAGAAATTATTTTCCAAGTTTCCTCCTCATTCCTATTGAAAGACTAATTCAGTGTACAGGTTCCAGTAGGGCATTGTGCCTACACAAGCAGCTCCCAGCAGGGCAGATATTGGCAGTGACAGTACTATGGTGTGCTACAGTCAGCATGTTTCTGTGGAAAGATAACAGGAAAATTCAGATGACAATTGGCAATTCAGCCTAGACACACAGCAGCAGCCATGTCTGAACTATTATGAAACATGCCTATATTATTTAAGAAAAAAAGCTATGTAGAAGGACACCACATTTACTCTTACAAGGATTAGGGAATGCTAGAATTGACTGTCTATCCAGCCTTCATTATCCTTTTTTGTATATGTAGCATGATTGTCTTCCCTCATGTTCACACACTTTCCTCCCCATGAGACTTCCCTGTCACAGTCTCTAAATGGGTGATTATTCAAATTTTCATTTCATTTTCCTTATTGGTTATTTGAACTTATTTAATACCTATCAAAACCTGCCGTGATTATAAAATTATTCATCCCTTCCAATTCCTCATTAGGTTACTCACAGTCACATCTAAATCCTTCTCAAGCACCAATCTTTACAATGTCCTGAAGGAAAGAATGAGTATTAAGAGTCCATCTTACAGTAGAAAAAAAAGGAGACTAAGTCCAAAATTGTCAAAATTGTCCATTAGTTTACTGTGCCCAATACGAGACATCAATACATCACGTATTTTACAGGGCTTTATATGCCGAAATTATAGTTCTACTCAACTTGAAATTCAACTGTGAGTGCTGAACAAGAGGCCTCTTCTCTGCCCACAGTTGCTAACCTTGTTCACTCTTCTTTCCCAACTTCTACAGTTAAATAAGACAGACTACTAAAATAAGGGGACCACTCTGAGCCCACAAAAGAAGCACAAATCAAATTCAAATATCTCAAATTCCCTTCTGCACCCTCAGTGAAGTCAGACACCAGTGAGCGACCAACTATGAGCATTAAAAATGTAAATTACACTAATGACTGCAATCAAAGTTACACTTTAAAAAAGTTTCAACATGTTATTATGATTAAAGCAGTCCTGATACTAAAAATCATATAAGGGTTTATATCACATAAGCAACCAGGGTAGCCTCCTGCATAATGTCAAGATGGTCATTTGAAGCATAAAAGTTCTGGAGCTGCTGAGCAAAGACATGTAACAATATTTACAAAATGGCTGAAACTATATTATTTTCCCAATTTATCCTATAGATAAGATATTGTTACTCGTAAAACTCTCATAATGAACTTTCCTGAAGCACAAACTGAAAGCAGCTTCCTGGATGCGTAATTTTGAGAAAAAGGTAACCGCGATTCTGGTTTTATAAAGACATGTCGTGAAAGGCATTCCCTGAAAGATTTCAGCAGCCACAGGGAGAAGGAGGAGCCCATGTCTTTAAAAGTATGCCTGCAAAAGTAGAAGCAAAATGTCTGCAGTGGAAGCCATGCCCAGACTCTGCTGGAGGGTGGGTGCCCCGTGTGAGGCAGGCTGCGGCGCTGCCCCGCATTTACTCTTGCAGATGTCAGCGGGTGCCCATCCTGCCCACGCCTGGCTCCCCACACCTTGAACCCTGAGATTTCCCTGAGCAGAAACTGCCAGGCATCTAACACGTATCAAATTCAAGCTTGTTTTCTATGACATAGCCAGACATCCACCAGGGACAAGGCTGAAACCACCAAACCCATTTTACAAGTGACCTAAGCCAGAATCCAGCTCTCCAGAGGCAAAAGGCTAGTAAATTAACCTACTGTGTCACCTAACCCTTCACTATTGATTAGTAATTATTCTTTTCAAATGAAACAAGGACATAGGACATAAGGTCATCTACAGTATATCCTGAGAAAAGCCAATGTTTCCCTACACCCTTCCATCAATCACTGTTGAGCACTGAGTTGAAAGAAAAGGTTCTCATTGAAATACAATTAAAAAAGTAATTTAACTCAGTCTGCATAAACCAAGAAGAGCTTGAGGATGTGAGCTAGTTCTGAGACAGGCATGAAAAGCACAACTATGTTTAATTTTTTCTTCAATCTGAAGAAGCCATTTGAAAATTTAATAAAATAAGTGGTCAGTGAGTAAATAAAACAACAAGGGACTAGTGGTCCTAGTGATGCTAGCTTAGTGATGCTCAAAAACCTTCCATACTGGCTGCCTTTGGCTATACTTACCTCCCTTCTCCCTTTGATCATTCCATTCCTTTGTATCTTTTCCTACCTCTAATTAACTGCTAATTGATTGATTGAAAAACATGCTGCTCATACAAATGCACCCACTGAATTATGTTATTACCTAAAAAAAACCCCACTCTACCTTTTTTTAACTACAAATGTTGCAGGTAAAGGAACCATTGAGAAAATATATATATATATATCCTTTTTGGATATAGCACTTATAAACTTGAGGTAACCAGTGATCTTATAGTGTCCTCTGTAATAATCAACGCTGTATTCTCCTGAAGACTGACTTAAAGCATGGATTCATCCGTTCCTTTTTTTAGTTCTATAGGCTAAGTTCTGAATTTCCAGAAATCCCTCCTTAATCTAACTCAAAGATATGTTCCATGTTTTGAAGATGAGACTTCCAATGGGCTCTATCTACTTAAGCCAAGATCCCAGGTCACAGCTGCACTTTCAGACATCAGAAATTTATTTTCTTTTCAACCTACCATAAACACAAAAATTCTGCAGTAGCATAAATTCTGTGGCGCAAATTCTGAGCAGATAGAAGCATCTTAGTCTTTAGAAAATTCTTTCTGCAACACATTTGATTGCTAGCTTCCTTGAGGAATTAGTGTTATTGATTTATTTCAAAAAAATAAGAATGGGAATCAGTTATAAGTCACCACGCCATTTTCCCAAGATTTCGAATGGTTCTGCTTCAATTTAAGAGAAATATATGATTAGTTTAGAATTTCTTCCATGATTTCAGAAGACATATAAGAATCTCATACCCAGGTTACATGATTGCATATGTAGCATGGGAAATGCAGTACGGAGCATTCTCGGTACATTAACACCATAAGTGTACACTAATAATTACAGCACACAGAGTAAAATTTATATTTTGATTATATCCTGTCAGTCAGGATATTTCTAAGGTAGTGAAACTTGTTCACTGTTTCATGGTGAGTTTATGATTCTAATACCTTAAATATGTATGAAGTATATTTTATCTGAATTCATGTTTGACATATAGAAATAGTGGAATCTAAATTTCAGCATTTTGCCTAAGGCCATGATATGAAGCTATTTTAGAGTTAAGGTTATCAGGCTGCTCAGTTTGGTGGCATTTGGATTTTATGATTATTATTATTGTTATTATTACTTTTTTCTACAGTAGAAATCTCAAAGCAGTATTAACCTTACATACTATATGTCCTGGATCCAATTCTCAGATCCAGCTTGGACTGTTGCTAGCCAAATATATACTTAGAAAGCAAGCTAAGAACTGATCCAAAAGGAAACACTGGTGTGAAGTGTAGTCAGGCTCCTATCTAATGTGCAAGAAGAGAGGAGTGTATCACTCCTGAGGCTTAAAGCAGAGAGCACAGCCCCCCACCATAGCAGCCTGCTTGACTCAAGCCAGAACAGCCTCCCTTTTCTATCTTTTAATGTGCACCTTATTTAGCCTTATATCACCTTTGACATGTATTCTTCTTTCTAATCCCGATAATCACAATTTTTTATTCCAGTGTATGCAACGGAAGATCCATGTCATGCACCTTTCTCTAGATATCCCAATCCTGTTTTCCACAGCTCCTAAGTAGTATTTCCTGTGTAGAAATCTTCTCTATACACATAATCTTTTGTCTATACACATTGACCATCCTAATCAACTGATTCTGCCAAATACTAATTTCTTTTTTATATCTTTTAGCAGCATCTCCTCTGTTGGTGCAAATGAAGGTATTTCTTCATTCTAAAGGCTCTTCATTGCCATCCTTGGCTCTGAATGCTTCACCCAAGGTTCCACTCAAGTTTGGAAGGAGTTTTCATAAATACCCAGAAAGTCTGCTCTCATACCAGCTCATCTTAAGAAAAATTTTCACCCTACAAACAAATTTTGAGGAACTAGTTTGTTGCTATGCTGAAACTATAATTCTCAGCATTACAGTATCATTCCTTTCTTGTCTCCTTTCACTTCATCTTTGTGAATACACCTGTTGCCCTTGTTTTTTATTTAGATTGAGCACTGTCTAAGAGGCGGCTTCACTGGTACACTATATAACATAAAATTATGTTGGCAACTTTTCCACCCCATTTCTGAGACTGATTCAAATGCAGGACAAATAATATTTCTCTTCACTTTTGCCTGTTTCCACAATCAGATGTTAATGCATCACATCTTTCAGATTCTGACCAAGATAATGTAAAATCAGAGCACACTTCCCTCAGTTTACTCATTTTTAAGGTTTAAAAGATTGTCTGATTTCCTACAATACTATTGAGCAATGTAGACTTTTATCACATAATTTCTTACAGAAAACACTTAGGCCAAGAGTTTTGATGTCTGAAGATAAACATTTGAGTGCTTTCCCAGCTTGGTGTGGGACCTCCTTCCTCTGGCATTTGTTCAATACATTTTGGAAAGATGCTTTCAATTTCTCTGCTCATTGAAGCTGGAGCAATTCTAACAGTTTTCTCAGTTCAAATCTCTAGAGTTTTATCATGACCATGATATCACATTCACATTTAAAGTGTTGATTTGTGCTTCCCCTGCAAAGTGTTAAAATTTGTTTTTCTTGGTGATAACATTTGTAGTGAGCTATACCTTTTCAATAGTTTTTAACAGGAGAGGAAAAAAATTAGGCACTATCAGGAAGTTGGACATTGGAAAAGACAGAGGATCAATTTCTTCAAATATTATTCCCAACATTTGTAATAGTCCTGCTAACATTTTCACATTACTTGAAAATTGATATTATATATTTATATTTCATCCTAGTGCTAAGAAGGCTTTGAGAATAAACACATGATGCTGTGCTAAAAGGGACTGATAATAAAATAGGTTTAAGAGACAAGAAATGCTTTGGCAGTGGATGAAACCAGATTGCTGCTCTTTGTTGCTCTTAAAGAATGACTGAAGAACATAAATTTGATTGTGACTCCCTACAGCTCCTAATGAACAGGTATAAAGATCGTAAATAATGAAAAGAACAATTAATTGCATCTGAGAGTTTAAGCAGACAGTGAACATGAGCAAATTGAAACTAGACAGTTACTTCAAACTGAGGCCAAAAACATTAGTAGAGGAATAGGAAGACCTCTCTACTGTTTACACTAATGCCTTCTTTGAGCAAACAGATGTTCTAGAACTGTAAATCCAATACATTTCATGAATGTTAACATCCTCTCAAAAATAACTAGTTTGCTAGAGTTGGATTGCAAAGAACCTTACTTCTTTAAAAAGGAATTTTGTAACTAGCAGATTTACTAAATCCAAAAGTTCCCTATAGTGACATATTTCTAAATTTTTTAGAAATTAAACCCAACATTATTAACATTAAAATGTCAGTACCCAAGTATTTTAAATGACCTTTTTAATAATTCTTTTTAAAAATACACACATCTGAACTAGAATTATAATGGCTTCAACACTATGGATTAACATCATACAAGAGACCACAATTATGTCAAAGCAGCCATTTCACTTGGTAAGGACAAATTAGATATTTTTGAATGCTCAAGTCAAGTGAACAGTCTGTCATTCATATCTTCATGCTTTTCAATGGTAGGTTTTTTTCCCCCCTCTGGCACTTGTGGTTTCGATGTATCACTCTCCAGGAAAGGACATTGTTCTACAATGTTTCGCAAAAAAGTATCAAAATATAACCACAAAAAAAAAATTTTAAGTAGCATGAAGGATCTGGTTTAAACCCACAAAAGCAATGAAATCTAAGTGTAAGTCAATTATGATTGACATATGTCCCTTAACATATGCTAGATACTACTTGCTGCACATGCAGGAAGTTATTAAAACCATTTTACAATACGGTTTGCATAATGACAGCCAGATCAAGAAGCACTGTCAATTAAAACAAGAGATAGATTCAAAAATTAGGGGAGATAATTCAGTACAGGGGCGCAATTAAATGCCCAGGTGATTACACAAACCTTTGTGGTTCTCTTGTGGGACTGTCAGTCGCATGGCAACAAGCTGGAGGGACCCTGCAAGGAACCACAACTTTCCTCCTGGCTGCCTACAACAGGTCCTGCAAACTCAAACACAGACCTGTGTAGAGAGGAGACTTTCTGTATAGAAATGGCAGTCAGTGCTAATCCTGCTAAAGTTACGGGGAGCTGAAGGTGGTTAAAACTTTAGTATATAAGTCTGACTTCTGAAAATTTTGTTTGTGGATATTAGCATTTGGTTCATAGTGAAAACTGATACTTAGTATAAAGATAGAAACCCTTGCCTTAAAGACAGAAACAGGTGAAGAGAATCTTGAAATTTGGAGCCTATGTTCTGGGAAAACCTTTAAATAACAAGCTGAGAATCTCTTCAAAAATTTCCAGGGGGGTGGGTGGGGGCAGGGAGGGGGGAGTAACAGAGGGAAGAAAAGAGGGAGGGAACTGGTAGCAATATGTTTCTGGTACTTAGCTTGTTTTGCAGGAGGTACAGCTCATTAAAACACACTCAGAATGATGCTGCTGGGAAAGCAGATTTTGAGTGAATGTTGGTGAGGTCTGCAAATCAGTTGAATTCTGCAACACAAGCACATTCACTACCTCCTGCAGTCAGAGGGGCTGTGGTTTAGCAAACATTTTTTTGCTGTGAGACCCAGAGTTGTTCACACAGAGAGACCAAGGCTCCTCTCATAACTCCTGTCTAAAAGCCATCCAGCCATGTTCACATAACATCAGGCCCCATCTAATGCAATGATCTAACAACTCTGGCAGGGTGGAGCTTAAGTGGGATTAGGACAGCTCTCTTTCGATCTGCCCATGTAGAGGTAACAACCAAGACATGAAATACGGATTCTTTTCCATATTTTGATACATAAAACTATTTTAACTTTGATGAAAGACTGTCCCCTCTCAATATCACTGTTTTCTCTGTCCCTTTTTTCTTTGCTTTCACTACTTAAGTTGCAATTTTTTTCAGTATAGCTTCTATTATGGCACCTAAAACAGTAATGGACAGACATTCATTTCTGCATTTAGACTCAATAAGAAGACAACTATGACTTGTGGTGTAAATGGTAAGAACATGCTCTAACCTTTTACGGGCACATTCTATCCAACAGTATGGAACATCTTGCCATGAATTGACACTCAGCCTCATACAGGCATTGTCTCCACTTCACATTGGAGTAGGACACAGAACAGTTACAAAACTTCCCCAAGGTCATTGTGAAGTCTCTGTCAAAACAAGAATAGAACACACACGATTGCCAGTTTCTGCTTTAGCTATATAATGATTATTTCCCTGACACACAATATCTCTTTGTGCATATGTCCTTAGTAATAAAAAACAGGGAAAAGAAATACATCAGATATGGGTGATGCAGTCTGTAAGCAGAGCTCTCTCTAAACAATATGTCTTTCAAATTTTTCCATGAGGCATCAACATCTCTTTAAGGACTTTATCATCATTACTGACACATAATCATTCCTTGCAGGTGGAAAACATTGTGCTGAGAGATAATTGGGATAGTTATTGGATATGACTCCTCACTGGTTTTAAGGCAGTATGAAGGCATGATTGCATTCTGCTCAAAGAAAAGAATTAATATTCTCTGCATTTATGTCAGATTGAGTGATTTATGGGTATTGTAAGTACTGCATTAGATTATAAGGTCTAACATTTTCTGATAGGATGCAATGCAAACTTAAAATATGGATGCTTTCCCCTATGAGAGAGGAAAACCCGTTCTGGCTGTTGCAGTCACATTTGCTATTGGTTTATCTGGGTGGGGTAATTTGATCTCAACTTATCTGGAGGAAACTGTCATCTCACGGTGCCACACTCATTGTAAAGGGAATGAATATTTTGAAAACCCTTCCCAAATAAGTGGGCAGACTAATGAAAAAATTCTGGTGTCTGTAAATGAGCAGTTTGCTGACACAGTTGTGAGCAATACATCACTCTTAGGAATCCTGTTTGTCGTGGACAGCTTGGGAAGAAAATGGCTAAGAAAACTCTGATTCCTCAGAAAAGGGCTTGGGCTTGAGAGTATGTGGGAGAAAAAGCGGGCAGTTGGAGGGAGACACATCTTTATCCTACAAGACCTTTTAGGGGGAAGTCCCTGCCCAGGTACTTGCAGAAGAGGAAAATCCAGAACAAAAAAAACCTACCAGAACAAAACTACCCAGAACTACCCAGAACAAAACAAAACAAACAAAAAAAATCTTTATATATCTAAGAAACCTCTAATGAAGCATTAATTTTGTTGATTCTTTGTTCTCCAGGACAATATTCATGCATGCTATCTATGGAGGTTCAGCTGTTTCTTTTAATTCCAAATATGTAACACCTGAAGAAGATTAAACAGGTAAAAATACGTGCACTATGTGAAAAGCAGGTGTGTGACACCAAGCAAATGAGGACAAGTACATTTCTGTAACAAAGCTAATGTTATGTCTTTAATTCAAAATCGGTCTGACCCAAGGCCCACTGGAATCAATGCAAGTTTCTTCATTAACTTCACAAGGCTTTGGATCCAGGCCAGTATCATTCCTGTTGTTAGGGTTTATTGTTTAATTTCAGTAAAAGAAAACTCTTTCATTCCCTTATTTAGAATAAAAAAATTACAAGACCAAGTGTCAGTTGTGTCTATTTTTTATGAAAAGCTTCTTCACTGGACACTTTGTCAATAGAATTGTTAAGTTGTGGCATATTTTTAAGATCTCATTCAATGAAAAGGGATGTTAGAAATTAACAGCCCCGAAATTCACATCTCATGCTATGGAAACTTCCCAGAATGAGGGGAGGAGAAGAAGTAAGGAAACCAGACATAATTTTATTGCCTAGGAAGAACTTTGTCTATTGTTCTTTGCTGCTTTCATGGGATATAATGTCACTACAGGCATACCCAATCATTGTTTCATATACAGAATTCCCATTGAAGTCAGTAGCATGCGACTCCATGGAAGGCCACAGCTGCCCCAAAAGGGCAGCGAATTTTATCCTAATGTAACAAGTCAGATGACTGCAAAATCATCACTAAGCCAGGTGATGACACTACTGGAGCTGAATTTCCTCTGAAAAAAATAAGAAAAACATGAAGATACAAGTCACCAAGTCCAGATCCCCCTGCTGTTGTTCCACAGCCAGAGAAACCCAGGTGGAGTGTTTGTAACCTTCTCATTCTTCCGGTCATCTCCAAACGCTGAAGAAGAGAAAGCAAGCTCTTCCACTATACAGGCAAAACATCTTTGATTCCAAAATTCCAGTTCCATCTTTCCCTGGACCAAACCAAAGCTTGCTGCCAAGACGTTATGCCATATCTGCCCTGTTTCACAGATATCTGACAAAGAAAACCATATGGACCTTTGAAAGATGCAAGACATAGAGTATTATACTGTTTTGGGGTTTGGGTTTTTTGGTTGTTGTTGGTTTGGTTTGGTTTGGTTTTTTGGTATTTTTATTACAGACAGCACTTTATTGCTGGATCCTTATTACCTTCAGAAGTCTGGTTTAATGGTAGCAGTTTCCATCTCAGCCAAACTCTCAAGTGATCTGCCACCTGCCTCACTGAAATTAAAGTGGTGTCCACCTATATATTTTCAGTTTTTAATACACATGCGTCCTTAACCATGAGATGCAGGGCAGCTATCAAGAAATAAGTCCAGAAGAAACATTATGTTCTTGGAGGGCAAAACTCAGCCAGCCACACCTCAGATATAGGGAATATGGCAGAGTGTCCCAAACAGTGCCCATGGCCATTAGAATGACTGCCTTCCTAAGTGGCTCTCAAACAAAATATGTTGCATTTAAGACACCAGTGTCATGGTTATGATTTCTCCAAACATTCAGTCTTACAGCTATTTTCAATTTTTCATTACTATATTGTGACTGAGGTGATTCTTAAAAAGAAATTCTGATGGAAATTATTTTGTCAGTTTTATGAGGAATGGAAGAACAAAAGAATATAGTCTCACTGTAAAAATAAAAAAAGGTGGTAACACAGCTCCTGCAAAAATGTCTGATTCTGAGATGTGAAATTTAGCATGGGTCTCTTGTGCTTAGTTTCAGGGGAAAAATAGATTAAATGCTAATAAACAAGAGCAAAATCATTCTTGTGCATGCTTGGAAGACAAGTAGCCTGAGGAAGAGCGTGATATCACCCATGACAGGGGAGAAAGTGGATACTATGTCATACTGGTTCTTGGCAAATCTGGATTTTGTTTCCCTTTCTGCCACTGGCTTTCTGGGTGACACTGAGAAAATCACTTTGTCTATGCTTCCCAACTTTAAAATCAGGAAAACATATACTTAGCATTTTGTTTCTTTTTTTCTTTATTTCCTTCTTTTCTATGATCTCTCAGACCCCTCAATTAAGGATTCAGAAAAGACCTAGATAGTGTTGACATTATTATTATGAATAGCCTAAACTAATGTGAGAATAAATAAGAAATTATTACTCTACAACTTTTTTAACACAAATTGTCCAGTGTTTAGTCTGGCACAATTGTTTTGTACAAAAGGACAGAGAAACAACAAGGAAATAAGGCTACTTTTTTTAAAGTAGTGATTGATTTAGGTTACTTCATACTTAAGAAGTCCAGTTAGTATGTCTTTTATGTTTTCTCCAGTGAAATTACACAGCTCCATTCCAGGAAACACAGAGGGCTTGAAACACCAAAAATGTCAAACACAACATTTGAAGTCAAGTTTTTCAAATAATAGGTGTTTTCATTAGATGTATATTAAAAAAAATACTTGGTTAAAGTTTTAGGAGATAAAATGCTGTTCCATTGAGGACTGTATCTGCATATGTGTGTGCGCATACATTGGCACACATGTGCACCTATATACTTGAATTAATGTTTGGTTCTCTAAAGCATTTTAGAAGAAATTTAAAAAAGAATAAAATCTAGTCTCTCCACTTCTTTAATTGACAGTATCTCATTAAACTGAAGGATTCACTATATTCCAAGCGCATGGCAAAAGACAAGTCAACAAGTTTGCTCAGAGCCAAGGGCAACAGGAGAGTTGCTTTTTTCAAGAAACACGGCTGTACAAAACTTGCAAAGTTTATGGAATCTCTCTGGTTTGTATTGCTTTACGAGATTTGACAGAGGAGTATTGTTTCCAGAAGTGTAACTTCTTAATGTGTTTCCCAGAATTCTGAAAATATTCTATGTAGGCAGTAGTGGTCTAAGGGTCACCTGCATCCTGCTGGAATAAACTTACCTATACATGGATAGAAGGGGGTAATGATATACAAAGATACATCTGTTGTTTTTTTTCAACAGATTCTTAAGAATTACTCAAAGCTGTTGAGACACCAAGGATGTTTTTAGCACAGGAGAAGAACACTTTAAAAGCTTTTACGTTGAGCAAAACTTTCCACTTTGTTGTTTATTAATATTTAGCAGACAGCACAACGCCCTTATTCCTCTGCCTCTTCATTTCACTAAAGGCCTCACAGGTAGCATTCAAATGAGGTCTGAATTTCTAATACAAGCTAACTTGATCCAAAAATCTCTTCTCAAGAAAACGATCCTGATCATTAGTACAGTGTCATATGGTATTTCCATGGATGTAAAGCACACACGACAAATACTTTAAACCACTGCTCTCCTGTGCTGGCCACGTGCAACCAATTGATTGCTTTTCTTCTTCTTCTTTTTTTCTTTTTTTAATTAGGGTTTTTTTTTTTAATAATCTGTGAGCTGTAAAGCACTTATCATGGCTGCCTCCCAGACTTTCCAATAACATTAAAACAAAGCAAAACAAAAGAGCCCTCAAATATTGACTCAGTAATCTATCTCCCTCCCTCAAGGAAAGCTCGCTTGCCATAAAATTCCAATCAGTTGCACACACACAATTATGAAAATATGGGCCTCAAAACTTCATTCAAAAGCCTGATTACACTAAATATAGATCAACACGTAATTTCTCCTTCCTTTCTATTTTTAAATCATGTTTTTGACAAACGTTGAAATCATAATGAATGGTTTAGATTGTTTTTCTTTCTTTTTTGCATCTGAGGGTTTGTGGAGGGTTTCATGGGTTTAATAGCTACATATTCTTTATTGCTCCTTTAAAATACTAATAAAAGTGATGAAAAGGAATGAAAAATCATCACTGATTGCATAGGAATTCACTTAAAATACAATCTTTCCTTTGCTCAGTTATCATCTGTGGTGGTGTTTCCTTACAGAAATGGTAAAGGGCTAAAAGTTCTTAATAAAAAACACATGCTTTTCTTTACCCCACCACCACACTTGAATGTATTCCCCTGAGGAAAACTACACCAGGCTAACCACTGCAAGGCAGCCGTATGGTAAATCGGATCCTTTTTTTAAAATGTATTCCCAGAAGACTTGGTTTAATACACTGTTTCTGGGAATACCTCTGTGAGATTGTCTTTTCCCTTTGAGAGTCTTGCTCTTTGTATTTCGAAGCAATCTCAGCTGGTTAAAGACAGGAACAGAAAACACCATTTTGAGACAATTAACCACTGAAGACCAGAATTACTGGTCCAAACCTAAAAATACAGTGACACTGAGAAGCTCTTATCCCACTTATGACCAGATCTCAAATATAATGGATCTTCTAGTTAAAAAAATGAAAAATGGGTTGTGAAGGGTTCTTTTATTTGTTTTGAAAGCTAATGTTCATTTGAGAAAATAACTCCCCACACACACATAAAATGGGAATTACTGTGGACTCAGCAGCCAGACTTGTCATGGAAGAAAAAATTTTCAAGCCAGATCTTCCCGTTTGAAAATGGTGTGTTGGGGTCTGCCAGTGATAATCGATTCCACATAAAACAGCTTCCCTTCCTTGTTCAGGAGCAGTGACAAAGCCTCGCACATTAAGGGGGGCAGAGGGGGAGAAAAGGATCTTAATTCAAAGACAGAAAGAGAGCCTAGAACAAGCATCTGACCTTGCTCTGAAGGGAAAAAATAGTAAGTGCTACATGAAATTTTAAAAAAAATTTATAAAAAGTGATTGGAGAAATGAGAGTATCATATCAGCTGGGTTTCTGGCAAAGCTGCTTTCCAGAATGGTTAAAGGGACAAAATGCTTTTACAATACACTCCCCCATTGTCCACCATGCAAGTAGCTTCAAAAGCACACCAGGAAAGGGACTTCTTCGTGATGGTGGTAGGCACAAGGAAGGTTACTGGGTTAGGAAGAGGTTCCTTTTCTTTGTAATTTCTCTCTCAGACTGTGAGAGGTTAAAATGGTTAAGCAGTTTTCCTTCACTCTGTATTATGGCTCATTCCTACAAGCAATAAAATGAAGGAATTACTTGTAAGGACAGAAATGTCATTATTTTTGCACTCATCCTGACCCCAGCATCTAAAAATACAAAATGCTGGAATTTGTGGAGCAGGTGACATTTTTAAAAAGGGCCCAGGGAAGTCTAATAGTGTAAAGGCTAAATGTACTTAGGAGGTAGAAGAACAGAAATAGAGAGATATCTCTGCTTCTGACCTAGGCCTAACAAGATTGGCCACATAATTCATTTCAATGACTCCTTGTCTGTGCAGTTTACCTCTGGGTTTAGACAGAAACATTTCTCTTTAGTATAATGGAGCACAGTGTCAAGTTGCCTACCTTCTGCCTCAGAATGGGGTTAATTTTAGCCTGATCCTCATGTTGAACACACAAGGAATATATATGACTCATCAACCTTTGCCAAAAGCATAAGATACATTTCTGAAACTCAAAGGCTATCTGCTATTTGGAAAGATTTGGCTGCCTTCTATTAATTGAACTGAGCTTCCTTTTGGTCTCCAGCAGCCTCACAGAAGCTATACAAGAAGGTATATAAAATTTCTAAAACATTTTATCACAGTCCTGAAATCCCTTTTTTACCCCCCCTTTTTTTCTTCCCAACAGCGTCACCACACACCCAGCCAAAATCAAATACTTAATTCTGCTTCCACAGGGACACTGCATTATTTCTAGTGTATTAGCTAGTATTTATCCTGCAGGCTCTCATCTCTGAGCATGCTACAGCCTGGAGAATCATGCATTTGAGCAGGTGTTAAAGAATTATTGGAATGGTAAGCAAAAGATCATTTTACTCGTCTTGACTGGAAGGCAGACATGGCTAAATACTGAATCACACAAGTAAAATTTCAATGAGTCTATGAGGAGTCCAGTAAGGATGGCCATGTGGTTTGAGAAAAATTAAGACATTTTTCTGTATTTCCCTTTGTTTTGTTATAATCAACGAATACCTGCTAATACTGACTTCCCTCCACTCTAATTTCCAGCTCATATGTGTAGTCAGACCACCTACAAAGGTGTAAGCAAAGTATTCAAAGGGCAGAATAGCATAATCTTAGTAAGGGAATTTTAAGCACTTCCTGTCTCAGAAGACCTAGGCTTTTTTTTTTTTTTTTTTTTCATTACTTTTTCAGAGCAGGTTTGACCTAAGGCTAAAATCCCTGCTACACTGCAGGTCATAACAAAAAACTCATGGGCTTCACCAGAGTCACGCTTTCATTTAAGGACCCCGTAGCACACTTTGCTGCTGCAAACCAGAACTGAGTCCAGAGAGCAGATATGTCAAGCAACCTGGTGTCATTTTATAAGAGGCGTCTCTTTGCCTGCCACAGTAGCAGCCTGTTTTGCAGCAGGAAAGATGCTGTGAAAATGATCCTGTATTTCACATGGGTTGTTCTGCTTCTCCAAAGCATAATGACACCAGATTTAGCCAGGAGCCCTACCAAAAAGCTTCAGTCACACATTGCTTTGCCATTTACTGCTTTATTTACCTTGCCTCCTTACACAAAGGTTTTTCCCTGTGCCCATCTTCCCAGCAGAGAAACCAAGCAGACTAATGCTGGGGTGATGCAGCTTTGGCACCGTGCTTATCTAGCAGCATCTCTCTTGCCTTTCTTACTTCAGAGAATATCAAACCCCATCTCTTCTTCTCTAGCCCCACAGGGACAAGCCTTTAGCCTCTGTGCATGGCCACTGCTTGCTGTCAGAGCCAGCTCCCATCAAGAGCAACACCAGCTTTTACCACCTAGCCCCTCCATGCCAGCTGCAGTGGGAGACACTGTCACTGCACTGATAATTCTTTTTGGAAGCAAAAGTCATACCTTCTGAGATGCAGAGAGCCTCCTGTAATATATTGGCATAGTTCCATTCAATTTATGCTGAGTAACACCATTTGCAACCCTAAGTCTATCCTCTTGTGTGTATGAATTATGAAACAGATTTTAGTTACAGTATCCCACGCTGCTCCTCAAGTAATAAACCATATAGTATTCCCAATCTCCTTAGATGCATGTTTAGTAACACCTTATAATGTTTTTATAGTTTTCCTACCTTCATTAATTTCATTAACTTAATGGTCAATGTCTTTACGCTTATTGAAAAACCTCAGGTTAAAAATGGTTGTTACAGAACAACAGAAGTACAAAAGAAAATTATACTATTTGATTAGAATACAACTGACAAAAATAAAGAGGTTCTCATTCATTCTTTAGTTATACTTTTTAAGCAGAGCGCATAATCAAGCTCCAGATTTTGGATGCATGAAATATGAACCCTAATCTAAATGAAAAGTAACCTCCAATATAATGGGATGAAGCAAAAACCATAGATCCAAACACTCCTAAAATTTGGGGGTTTCTAAATCTGGATTTGAAATTTATGGCTTGTGCCTACTTAAATAAACTTCTATTTAAAACCATATTTCAATAAACTTCTATTTTGTGGTTTGAGCCTATTTAAGTAAGCCCTTTAAAATTGAGTTCTATTTATAGGCCCCAAATTTATTTACAGTATCATTTTTTATGATTTTAGGATTAGCTATATCTTTATATAAATAAGAAACTTTCTTCAGAAGATATTTCTCCCTTCTTCATCCATGACCATAATCTAGGGGATGCAGCAGAAATTGTTGCATCATGTGTTTGTTATTATAAAATAAATCACTTATTGGCAGTGCTTCACAATAAGAACCTAGAGGAAATATGAACATGAAAGGGTGAGAAGATTTTCGTTCCTCTTGTTCTCATAATTTCTTTCTTTTCTTCTTGTCTGTCCTGGTTTAGATAGACAGGTATCTGCCAGGGAAGACTGGAGTCTCCTTTGGAATGTGAGCCCCTCCCTCCCTTTCCAAATTATTATAAATTTGCAATTAAAAGTCTGTCAGGCAAAGATTTTTAGGAATAGGTACAGCAGTACTTTACTAGGGATATAAAACAAAATACAAATGTTGTAGTACAGAAGAATAAGCAAGCAAACAAACAAACAAGAAATCCCAGAAAACCCTGACAGAGTCAGAAATACAACCTGACGCCCGGTTGGTCAGGGTGTTGGACACAGTCCAAAAGTAAGCCCCCCTGGAGTGGCAGATGTGGTTCTGTTGGGAGTAGAGATAGTCCTGTAGAAAGAAAAAGGGTCCAGTAATGGTGAGATGGGTCAGGTCTTCCTCCAGGAATCCAGTGGAAATCCGAACCCCTGGTGACACTGAGGGGTCCTTTTATCTGGGTGAAGATGGTTTGGCTGCTCCTCCCTGGGTAGAGCATCTTACAATAGTATGATGTAATGTGTCATGGCATCAGTGAGCTTTAATGGCCCATTAACAGAAGATATCCCCATGGGGGTAGCGGAACAATGAACAGAGATAAGCAACACTGACTCATCTGAACAGAGAGATAAGCAACACTGACTCATTTGAGCAACACTGCCCCATTTTGAGCAGCACTGCCCCACTCAGTTTTTAACAGCTGGCTTCTTATCAAAGAAGGCAGTTAACCTCTCCCCAAATGGGTTTCGGCGACCTCTTTGTTTGAGTTAAGTACTCTTAAATATCAAACACTTGATCTCCTTGGTAATTTATGGGGAAAAAAATTCTTTAGAGTGAAAAAAGGAACAAACCTAACCCCCAACATTTTCTTTCACCATTGCTAAAATTTATGATCTTTTTACACAGTGTTAAAAAAAACACCCCAAATTAAATTATTACTTTTTTAAAAAAAATTTTTTCTGCCAAACCATTCTTTTTAGGTGCCATCCTTTATTATCTGCTGCCATCAATATTTGCGTTTTCTTTTTTCCTTCTTTCCTCATCTCTTTCCTTTCATTTTACCCAAATCTCTAGCAGTTTTTTCCTTCTGTTAGTACCCCTTTCCTCCTGTTTGGGAACAAAAAATGATGGTGAACGCAGGTAACCCTCAGAGATCAAAAGTGTATGTGACTGTGCTAGTCACCTTGCAGTATTAGGGCTTTTTAGCTTGCTTCTTATCCCCCCATTAGCACTTGAACTATACCTCTTTTTCATAAGGCTCCAGGCTCTCTCTCAGGAGAGATGAGCAAAGAAATAGATGACAGTTGCCACTTCTAGGTTTTCCAAAAGTTGGCAATCAAAGTGAGAAGTCATGAATCTACAGTACTGCTGCAATATCATTTTCTGTAGACCTAAGACATAAATTGTCATATGATTCCTTTAGGCTCCCTTACTTCATATGCTATGTTTTTGTCATAACAAAGAAAAAGGTCCATCCTTTTTTCCATTTCAGCTGAGGAGATATGACAAAAGGCAGAGTTTTCATGAACTAATTACAGTCCTTTGGAAACTACCTTTTGTGCTAGGAAAATATTTTTTTCCTACTGATGAGAAAGTAAGCAGTATGAATAAAAAGTACTATTTAAAGAAGAGTACAGTTACATAACCTTTCCACAAAATTCAGACAATTTTTTAGCTCCACTTTGCAAGGAGAAGTATGCTACTTCCGCAGAATTATACACACAATAATCTATAAAAAGATTTCTATACAGAAAAAAATGTTTTTTTTTTTTCCTTTAGAAGACAGTATTGCCTTATGTCAGTGCACATTCACCATTCAACAAAGCCATCACATTTTGCCACATTCTAGCAGCAGAACATGCCTGCATACACTGTCGTGTCCTTAGCTTGAAAATCAAGGAGAAATGTGTGCACATACTTAATGACAGACTCCGGCCCCTCAGGGTGCAGGTTCACAGTCATCATAAGCTGATACGGGGCCCCACTATGACCAAAACAGAGCTCTAGGTCAAAAGACAGTTGCCTACACTGGAAAACCATGATTATTTCATTTCTATTTGTTGCTGATGCGGTCTAGAAGGACATGTGAGCAGTCCTCCCAGCTCGGCACAGCATTTACCAGCACCACTGCCAGAAATTTGGCTGAAATGCAACCAAATTTGGTGGCATTTAAAGAAGGCATGTATGTATACCAACAGGGGTCATGTAAGTTAAAATGTAAGCTAAATTATTTCATAAGCAAGATCTATACAAGAAAACATTTATTACAAATTGTGTCTGCAGTGTATTCCCCACTTAGGGGTAGTGCCAAGAAAGCAAAGGCATGAACCAGTACTCAGATGGGATAAAAACAGGGTTGAGGATTTTTCTATCTCTATAAACTGTAGGCAAAATTGTTATCTACTCTTCAGTGTCTGGCCAGTGTGTGAGAGAACCCCATATGTAGTTTGTAATCATAAAGGTGTAGCTCAGGCTTTCAGGTTCCCTCAGCAAACCCAACTAGCATGGGAAACAGACCAAGATGTGTACGGTACCCTAAAGGCATGAATTATTCACGTCATTACCTGCTATCTCCTAGAACCCCTGAGTGAGCATTTCCTTTTCAAGCTGTATGTAAAATTCATTGAGAAAGACCCAGTTGTTTGGATGGAAGTACCAGATTTGCATCTGTATTAGAAATATTCTTCCCCTCTGTCTCTATCTTCACCAATGAAGTGCAACCGAGTCATTATTTCTCATTTTAATAGAAAACAGCAGGGTAATTTTTATATAAGAAAAAACAAACATCATGTGAATCATGCACAAACTCTTTTATTTTTCCAAGAAGGCTAGAACCCTGAAAAGAATTGTTAACAAAAAGTGGCACACTACTTTTGGTGCCTTTCGGCTAGCCAGGAAAAAAAAAAAAACAGAAAAACCCAAACAGCAACAACAAATAAAAAAATTGCAAAGAAGATCCATGGTTTATCAACTACACCACTGAGCCTCTTGGCCATCACCGTAAATCTCGTCAAATTCTTGCTCCTGTTTTGATGGAAAACATTCAGTTCTATAATAACAGTACTTAGATAACCTGTACTTGACCTGTCTTTGGATAGTGATGATTTTCCATACAAGATGTTTTACTGTGATAACACAGCGATTCAGACACTCTATCTTAAGGCAGCTGGTGTACAAGTGCTTGGCTCTGGAAATTTTTTTTTCTCCTCTGCTATTTGAATGTAAGCTTCGTGCTGAAGGCCTTTCATGCCAGGCACATTTTCAAAGTATTCTCCCAGTTAATGCATTTCCATTAGAATTCCACTGTTTTTTTATTTCAAGAACACAGCACTGCACCCATGGGAATTGAGCTTTTCAGGTGTTAAAGAGGATTTGTTATAAAGAAAGTGATTATAATAGGATTTAATGTAATTGAAAGTCAAGGTACAGTAGCCATACACTGTATCAGAGACAGCATTAAACTTGTTTTGTGAGTGAAGGAGTTTTTCTAACTAAAACCTGGGGCCACAATGAATAAACCAGGGTGGAAAACCTCCTGCTGTTGTGCTCCGTTCATTAGCCAGTGCTGTCCTGACTGCTTTGCTCCCCAGAGAGGCAGGGCAAGCAGCAGAGCTGAACTACCAGAAGCTTGTAACAGCATGAAAAAAACCTTCGGAAATAGCAGAGGCAGCTCCCACGGATTCAGCCCATCCACACAAGTCCCCATCCTGCAGGTTGTCACCAGCTCTGGAAGAAATGTTTCCAGCCACAACCCCAGGTAGGTTGCACAGATGGCCTGGCATTGCAAGGCAATGCTTTAGTGCACTGTTGCACAGGACCAATGTGAAATTAATTTGACTCTTCCACAAATTCACTGAATTCCTCTGTTCCATCTACCCCGCTGGCAATCAAAGGAGTTGTCAAAACTCTCTGGAAGAACCCTATTCCCCTTAATTGCTTTCCTTGCATCCTTGAAGTCCTGTGGACAGATGGGCTTACAGTATCTCACATATTTAAATAACCCCTAGTATCAAGTAATTGCCATTCTTCAGAATTTTCATCTTCTCTTTTCTTATCATAGCTTGCACTCTTTACTTTTGGCTTCATTCCTGCTCTCTCTCCATTTTCCAGAGGATCTTGCTTACCTCAAACAGCATTTTGAACTTCGCCATTTAATCATAATTTGTTTTCTCTTTCTTCCTGCTTTCTTTTTAGCTGCCTCTGTGAGTGCTACAATGTCCTTAGATAACTTCTTCCTCGATTGGATGTGGGTAGTAGAAGTCACTGCTATTATCTTTTATTACACTTCTTCCTTTTTTGCTATTCTTCAACATTATGCATGCAGTAACTTCTCCAGATCAGAGGTCAGGAATTTCGAATCACTAGTATTTGGGCACTTTTATATCCCTAGCTGACTTGGTCAAAATGTTTTTCACTTAAAAGACAAAAAATTTCTTTCAATAAAAATGTACTTTCAAGAAATGAAAAATATATACTTTACGTTTTCCACAGAAAAGAGAATTGTTCCAGAAAGAAATCAGTTCAGATCAGACTAACCCCCACTAGACCGAGGCTTATCCAAGCTATTGCTTCAGGTTTCACTTTTCACAGAAAATCTCAAACAAAAGCCTGACATTTTTCCTTCAGATTTCCTAGAGATATAATTGTCATTTGGAGGTCACGATAAACGTAGGTGACTGCATACATCTGCCCTTAAAAAAACAGCAACAGCTCTCTATTTTGGGTCTTCATGAATCTGGTTCTTCACGTCGAACAAAGATGTTTAGAAACATGAAGCATTTTCATGCACTACAGTTGAGCATAATTTTCTCACAAGCTGTTCTTTCCTAACTGACGTAGAATGTATGCTCGAATTTGAGTCAACCTTAAATCAAACAACTCAGGGGTTGCTGCATGTATGCATATATGGACCAGCATCATAATCATCACTATCACCACTCCTTTGCCTGCTGCCATTCCTGAAATGCAAAGTGGTGTTGCATGGCAGCAATTGCAACAGAATGAGCAGCAACCAGACGGCTCCAGTTTCAAGCAACACATTCCCGGGTGGTTTGCTTTTCATGCCTCTCCCCTTCCACAGCTCAAAAGCTGCATGAGTGTAAAGAGCAGACGTTCTGCTGTGAGCAGCCATCAACCAAGGAAAGAAGGTTTCTTGTTTCAGAAAGGAAACAAATGATGTACCATCACCTGAGAAGGTGGAGGACGTAGGGTCAGAGGAAAGAGGAGTGGCTGTTTATTTTCAAGGCTTCCTTGCTTCTTGTCTTGCAAGTCCACTTTAACATTCTCCTAGATGCGGCACAAAACCGGAAATCCCAAGTTCATAATTCCCATCCTTCTCCTATTCTGATTACAGTCCAGGCAGCATCTGCAACCCTGAACCATCTCTTTAGTTCCATTTCCCAAACGTGCAGTGACCATGCGCTCTTAGCATTCCTTGTACACCGAAGAGATAAAGCTGTTTATGCTATTATTTCCTTTATTTCTGCCACTTCACCTCTCTTTTTTGAGACAGGATTTGTATTCTTTCTTTCTGAGGAACAAAGAAAAAAAAAAAGAAAAAAAAAGGGGGGGAGAAAAAAAAACAACGGAGAAAGTTCATGGCCAAAAAAAAGTGAAATGTCACCAATAATTAGTTAAGAACACCAGCCTGAGAAACCAGTTTAGAACATACATAGACACATGCACGCATGCACAAAACAATTAGTGTTTCAAGCTTAAAATTCAGGACCTTTGATGAAAATGTGCAGCGGTGAGAGGATCAATTTCTGATGATCCTGAAGGACAGAAAGAGAGATAATAACTTTGATGCCAGCTCTTTGTTTAAATTACTATTGTTTGTAGTTAGCTGCTATTTAATCTCCACTACAGAGAGGAACCACTACACAGCTAAACTCTCTTCTAATGAGATCATTATTTTCTTACCACTCTTCAGAATGAATGTCATTTTACATAGCAAAACTACAGAGGCAGCGTTTTAGAACACTGCTACCTTTTATCTAACCAGCATAAGAGGCACTTGAGAAAAGGACAAGGAGGGTCAAGAAGAAAATGTAAGCGGCAGAGCTTCTTTGCCTGGCAGGCAAGGGAAGGACAAAGGAAGAGGTCCATGATAACAAGACTGACCGTCATTATCAGTGGAGAGGGGTCCAAGCTGCAAAGTTTCATAAATACTTACAGCAGGTCTGGCCCAGTGTATTAAAGGGATTTGTCTGGATTTAATATCAACCTTCGGGGTCTAGACACATCTTTAACTACCGCTAAATATCGTTAAGACTTTGACATTTGCCAATTATTATCCAGCCTGGAAAGATACCGGGAAGCTTAGCAGCGTCAGAAACCTCTCCGCTTTTGCGTACTGCCCCTTTAAAGAGAGAAGTCTCTCCCTCCCAGACAAAGGGGACATGCATGCGATATGTGCCATTTTGCATTTCATTTTAGCTGCAGACTCGGGGATGAGAGCCGATGCATTCTGCTCCTGCGCTTTCGAACTCTCCTGCCCGCCCTGCCCCTGGGCCAGATGTTGCCTGCCTTCCCCGGGCAGCGCAGCCCAAACACATCCCGGTGCCTCGGCCACTGCAGCCCAGCCCGGACGAAGGGCGGCTCTGCGCTGACACCCCGGATCGCTGTTCCGGCCGTGGGATCCTCCGGCAGGGAGGGAGAGAGGCAGGGTGCGCACTGTTGGAGGCAGTCACGTTTTAAATTGCTGTGAGTCGCTGCTTTGGTGCCTGCCACTCGGATCAGTCAAGCAGGGCATTCATATTCATGGGGCTGACACTCTACCTGTGCCCCTCTGCCTTGTTAATAAATGAATGGAGGATTCCGAACAGGAATTTGCAGACCAAGGAGCCGCCTAGAGCCGGCTAATCAGAAAAAGTAGTCCCAGGGAGCAGGTAGAATTTATATTGCCAGCCTTGAGCATTCAGAATCGTGAAACTGGCCCAAGGAATCATGAGAGCTACTTTAAAATCATGTGATTTTAATAAACAAATCGCATGGGAATGCTTTTATTTGCTCTTGGATTTTACAGATTCCCAGGATCATGTTTATAAACTTTTAGCCAGAATTTAAGGCCCTGAAGGCTCTTGTGAAAGGGAAAGAAAGATCTGCATCCCCTCCAAAACCACACCCCTCCCCCCCGCAATCCCAGGAACGAGCCTCATGACAACAAAAGATGTGATCAGAAATCCTACCACTTGTGAGATTTTTAAAGCCACCAGAGCAAACAATCATTTAACCTTTTTCCCCCCTCCCCCTCTCCCCATATTCCTCCTTAAAAGCGTGGAAGTTTTTGCATTTGTCCCTTCTGTTGTTCCATTTGTTCCCGTGTTTCTCTAAATCTGAAACTAGTCATCTCCTCTGCCCTTTGTTTATGGGCGAGCGTGTTCGAGAAGCAAAAGAATCAATGCTCCACTCATCAAATGGAGGAGTGTTCGGCATTCATAACGTGAATGGATGAAAATAAATGCCTCTGGCCGCAGTTTTCGCCCTGCTGTTCGGCGCTGCGGCTCGGCCAGGCCTGAACCCGAGCGGGGAGGCGAAGGGAAAGGAAAGGGGCCTCTCCTGAGCTTTCAGTGTAATGGGCAGAGCATTCAGGCATGTGCAGACATGCCAGTCCTGGCCTGTGCTTTTTGGTTTTGTTTGTTGTTTGTTTTAACAGCTGCTAATAATTGCATTATCCTGCTCCAGAAGTACTTCTGGGAAATGGGGATCTTTGAAAGCACCGAAGTGATAGGAGGAAGATGCCGCTTCCCTCCCCCCACTCCCCTTCACCATGTTAGTGTTCACATACAAACAGCATTCCTGCCTCGTTCCCCTCTGAAGTTAAAAAGACTTAAATTCTTTACAAGGAAGGTCATCCTTTCGTAGCCAAAACCCTGTTTGCTTTTGCCTTTCCACTTGCTTTCAAATGAAACAAAAAAACAACCCTGAGAGCGCGCAGCAGCCCACTTCACCAACTCAGAAATTAAGCAAAACAAGCTCGGGGAGGGGGCGGGGAGGGGGAAGAGTGTGTTTCAGTTTATTGATGTGTGTGTGCTCAGCGCAGGGCGCTGCCCGGCCGCTCTTCCACAAACGCTGTGCACAGTGTTCCCGACGTGACCCGACGGTGAGCTAGAAAGCTCTGGGCACTCGGGCAGCAGTCACACGGTGTGCGGGACCTCGGTGTGCTCACTCCAAGGAACACTGTCAACTGCCTTTAATAGTGTTAAATATAATTTATCGATTCTCCATTGTTTGTAATAATAACCTCCCTGAAGCTTGAGAATAATGTTTTCTTTTCCCCTGCAGATTTTGTCCTGTCAAACATTTATATATATTTTTTTTTTCGTGGTGTTGCTAATAGACCTTGAAATTAACATCGCATTTATGTTTAGGATCTATACCACGATTGTTTGTGCTGGTGCGCTGCACTCATCCATCAGCAGAGCAAAATAGGACAAGGAAGATGCATCTGAGCCCCTTACCACCCTGGGAAAAATGGGTCAAATTCTGCCCTTAGACGTAGGCACAGAACTCTCATTAAGGTCAGGGGGAGGCTGGCTGCATATGTGTCACTGAGGCAGAATTTGGCTCGGTGCTTACTAGCCAACTGGTGAAGCTAGAGGGGGCATAAAGTGTGTGTGGGGGTGTTTTAATATGTCCCATTTGAACATTGGCTGTTGGGGATTTTGTTGTCATTCTGTGACATCAGGTATGTTTAACATGAAGAAAAGTATTTAACATGAAGAAAGGTATCTCTAATTACCTATGAAATTAAAATAAGCCTTAAAGTAAATTAAATAGGGATCTAAAACCTTTGAACAGCCACCTAAGAAAAAATTACCAAGCTCCAAGTAAAATTGGAAGACTGGGTTTGTCAGATTTCTTGTGTTTGACAAAATGGCAGTTATTCCACTTTACATTAGCAATTAGCACTAAAAGAATTTATAATTTATTTTAAACGTTTTTTTCCCCTCTTTCACAAAACTTCAATAAATTTATGCTACTATTAGAAGTACATTGTGTGAGAAACTCTGTAAAACACAGTTGCAGGGTCCCATTAGCAAGCAGGAACCAGGAAATATTTAAAGGGCCCCTTGTTATACCTGCTAGTATCTCTTTCTTTCCCATGGAAAATGAGAAATGAGCTGGAATGTAAACAGGGGGGAGGAGGAGAATAAGAAATGCACCAGAGTGCTTTTGGGATTGCCAAATCCTATGGCTTTGCACAAGGCCTCTGACTTGCAGGGAGGGGGTTTCCACCACTTGTAGAGAGCTGATGATGCATGGAAGGCTGACACTGCAAAACAGCCGGCACAGGGGGAAGGGAGCAGGGGGAAGTAGTAGTGTATTTGTATATATATATATGGCTTTTCACCTTTTGGTCTCTCTTCACTCTCTGCGCATGTTTTGCAATTACTCGGTGCAACACAACCTGAAGAAATAATCACACTTGCAAAACCTGTGTGTATCTAGAAAATGCCAGAAAATCATCTTTATGTAGGGCTCACATACAGGAAATAAAAGCTGGGTGATTTATGGCATTTTATTGCACTTCTTGGCCATTGCTAATGTTTTCTTCATTGAGAAATGGCAAAAGCTGCGGTTTGGATTTTTATTGTGCCGTTCGCCAGCCTTCACCCCAGCCCCCTTCCCTCTTTTTTTTTTTTCCTGGGTGAACTTGCTTTGAGTTTAGGAGATGAAAGTTTACAGAGGCAGATGAGTGTCAAGGGGACTGAATTCAAACGCAGAGCCAATGAGCATGTTGCCAGATTTTATCTACCCTCACTGAAAATACAGTATCCAGAAAAAGATGAGTGATTATAAAGGAGAATGACTTAGCCTCTAACTTACACAAAAATTCTTGGACGGGTTTCTGGTTTTCTTTTTTAAACAAACAAAACAATGTTTCCTGGTTGGCAGTTCCCAAAGTCTTTCCCTTTTTTTCCCATTTTTTGGCACATTACTGAAAGGTCATGCTGATGTATTTCCAAAACATGCTCATTGAGTACAGCTTTGCAAAAAATAAGAGCCCCTTTCTTTAAAGCCTGATTCTCCTCTCATTTAAGGCAGGAGACAATATTTCAGCTGTTTGCTGGGATACAGGAGTAGAGCCTAATCAGAGAGTCAAACTCACTGTACAACTAAATATAGACTGAGTAGCACCAGCTAACTCCTAAAGCTGCTGACACCATTATACAATCCTGTTTACCATTGGTTATGTCTACCAGACTATAATGGTTCAGGCTAACAATGCTTGTGCTACTTTTCAGCCTCAAGTAAAGATTTCTGACAATGAGGCAAGGGCTAAATGAGCTGTTTCTCGTGTTAAAATACTCTAGTGATAATTCCTTCAGAAGCCCTTGTTCTCTGTGCACTTGGGGGAAGGAACTTAAAACCCAGTATGCTTTATTCCTGAGATGAACCATATTCCACCAAGATGTTACCAGATGAAAATCCTTTCAAAGATTGCACAGTCCATATGCTGAATGGGCTGCAGTTTTAAACTGTTGAGTTTGTTTAAGCACCATGCATTAGAATGCATACAGACAGGGCTGCTTGAACTAAAGGTGCACAAGCACGCTTTGCCTGCTGCTTCCAAACATTTGAGTTTGTTTGCAGGAATACTGGCTTGTAATGTGTGCACATGTACGTAGGTGCACGTGTGCGTGTGTGTGTGCGTGTGGGGCTGTCGTTGTTTATTTGGCTTAGGCAAGCAGGCAGGAGGATGGGTAAATGGACAAAGAGCTTAACTAGAACTCAAGGAACTTACACTCTGTTCTTGGCACAGCATCAGGTTTCCTGCATGACCTTGTATAAGTCACTTATTCTGTCGTGCGCTTCCATCGTCCTTGCCTGTGTAAGAACTTTCCTTCCTTCCAGTGCTGTTATATAGTTAAGATCCATTAATGAACCATGCAAGAATTGGCCAGGGGGGCAGAGAGGAGGGGTGGGTGTTAAAGGAAAACTTTCTTGATACTTGACTTGAAGGATCTCACTCCTTCCAGGTAACTTTAACTTTAGAATAAATAACATTATCAGCATCCACTGTTGTGTCGTAGTAATGCTCAGAGGCAACAGTCATAAATTTGGAATCTGTTGTGCTGGGTTATGTGCAAGGAAAGGACCAAAGTATGATATATTTAGTCTCAAAATTATCATCAGAAGGATTTTCATAATCAAAGTCAGCATTGCAGGTCTTTGTGCCCAGCATTTGTTTTTCTAGAATTTTCATATTTGAGGGAACACAGTGTGAACTCACTGAACTCACGAACACTGAAAGTTTCAAGTACTGCTCTGATACAAAGCCTGCTGCTCTCTCCTTTAGTTGTTTTCAGTAAGGAGTGAAATCTTGCTGGCTTCTGGATAGGGCTTTTGTCTAAGGAGTTAAAGCAAACACCAGTGTGTTGCCTTTAAACTCCAGTCCTGATCCCAGTGAGTTTGCAGAGGGCTGAGAGGCTTTGAAAAGAAAGGCAGGTTTTTTGTCACCTTTGACACGCAAACATCCCAGCAAGTTACCTTGTTGTTTATTTCCACTGTGCAACCCCGAACACCCTGCTTTCAGGGTGCTTACCTTCCATAGCATGACCTTTCAAGCAAATATATCCCTTCAAACTTTGGAATTCAGCGAAGTAGAATTAAAATCATTGACCTTTCATTCTCCTTTCCTCTTAGTCCACCTCCCTCTCATATGCTTTGCCTTTAATAACCAAGAAGCACATCTGCAGTTTTTGCTGTAAACACTGCAAAAAGCATTAAGGTTTTTAAGGTAACCTTGGCAAAACCCAAATCAGAAAATATAATGCAGGGATTCACATTTAACCTCCAAGTTATTTCACAGCATAGCTGACAGCTTGCATTCTTCAGAACTTCGTATTGTTTACTTTTTTCTTTCCCTCTCTCTCTGTACGTAACAGGACAAAGAAAAAACACACGCACCCCCCAAAAAGCATAGGAAATTTTTTTCTCCATTACTGGCCTGGTATATAAAATACACATGAAGAACCAGTTCCTTTTCTGGTCACTGAACTAAAAAGAGACACATTTCTTGCAATATTAGAATAACTGTTGAATCAACAACAACAAAAACAACAACAACAATGACAAAAAAGCCTGGGTTCTTTTAGAAAAAGTTGTATAGCTTATTACTTGACGATTTGGATCTTCAGCTTCCTCCCCTCTAGTCAGGGCCACTCAGCCAAGAAACAACCTTCTCTGTTCAAGTCATCAAAGTACTGTCATCATTTCCTAATCCTGCTAGTGCCATCACCTTGGATAATCCTTCAGAGAAGAAGGGAACCAAAATCAGTTTGGGGAGCAGGGCAGGCACAGCAGCACAGAGGCAGTCATTCAGGGTGGAAGGCTCAGGCTCACAGAGAGAGCAAAAGAAAGAGAAAGATGCTGCAAAGGCAAGAGGTGGGGTTCTGTTTTTCTCAGAAACGTGCTGCACTGTAGGACTGTGCCTTTTATTTTTGGCACAAATTGCTGTAGCAAATTATATAGCTTATCAGATGTGGTTTGTTAGGCTCAGTAAAGAAACCACTGCAAGGACTTGTTTTCCTTGTTGTCTGCACCCGATTATGAGATCGGCACAAATCAGATTCCTGATGTTGCGCAGGAACAAGGTTGAAACTCCATGGGCCTTGTTTTTCCTGTAACCAAATTAAGCATGATTGGGTTACAAACCAATTCAGCTCAGTTGGGTTGATTCCCTCTCTGACTTTACACAAAAGGTAGTCTGCCTGTTCACCTCGATGCTCAGGGATTTACTGGTGGATAGGAAGCTACGTGCCAATTTCAGTGATTGCACAAGCTCACACAGCTCCTCTTCAAACAGCTGAGAGGGAGTGACGTGCCCTCCCTCCAGAGTTACATTTGGTCACTTAGTTAAGTGTGAGAACCCACAGACTGCAAGATCAAATCCTGCAAGCCCCTGTTTTCTTCTCCAGAGCCCAGACCAGCCTTAAAGGATGTAAACATGAATTATAGGAGGTGCAGAAGGGATTTCAGAGTACATTAATAAATAGGGTTTAGTTACAGCAACTAGGGAGCAAATACACATTTTATTCAGTTCTCCAGGCTACTGGAAAAATAACCTTAAAGTAAAGGGGTGGGCAGTGAGGAGATTAACACCACCACTTAAATCCACTTGTATCTTGAGCCACAATGCAGTGCCTGTCCCACACCACTGAGGCACTGTCACCTCTGAAACCTGTTTGCCCTCATGCTGGTGGTCCCTGATGGGCAGATCTACTCAGCAGTGAATGGCTGGTGCCAAAGGTAGAAAGGAACAAGAGGGAGAAGATATGCCAAATAAAAATTCCTCAGCCACCCATCTGTTTTCAGGGGAAGAGAGAAAATATTTCATTTTCTACCTGTAAAGAAAAATGGATTCATGTCACATCCTTCCTTGATTATCCCCAGCATTATGCAATTCAATAGATTTGCTGTCTTGATTAGACAGGCAGAATAGAATTTTAATTGTGAGGCTCTGGAAGGCAAAATGGAGAGATTTGTATGAAAAAACTGGGAGGCAGCAACATTATTGGAAGGCTGAGCTTTTTATAGTCAGTCTTTCTGCTTCATTCGACCATCTGCCTTTACTTGTGCTCTGCTGCTTGGGGTTGAGAAGTTGCTGGCTTTAAAAATGAGCCACAAAGTTTAACCAGATAAATAAATGTGTGCAAGATTTCTCCCTACTAGAACAGCCTTCAGCATTCCAGCTACATATGCTGACAAAAAGAATGTTTTAATTTTAGCATTGTTTTTACTGTTTATCAAACAGAAATTATGCATGTAGTTGCTTGCACAAGTCACAGTTGAAAGAAAGTCCCTTTCATAAAGGCCTGGGAAATGCAGACTGACAAAACTATTTTACTGGGGGGCAAACAGAGAATTTATTATTTATTCTTTTAGACCTATGCTTATTGGTATATTGGTAGGAAGGGGAGTTGGCTGGCCTAGGTTAGTATTTGCAGGTCAGGGAGAAGGTAGGAGTGTCTGAGTCAGTAGCCAATGCTAATTTAAGGAATCTGGGGGTTCATTCATGTCAGAATCAGAGCTGCACTCAGTCCAGGAGCAGGTGAAAGCAAATGTGGACTTTCTCGTACCTTAATTCTACATCAGTGCTGAAATGTGCCAGTCATATTTACTGCCTAGACAGGTGGGCAGTAAAGCTAGAAATCTGGGTACAGTTTGAGTGGTATGTGGTAGTCTTCACTACAGGGATTCAGCTCATCTTGGGACATTAGTCATAAACAGTGGTTTTCTGAGGTATAATTTTCTCCCTGTCTTTTTAATCATAAAACACTAGAGACAGAATACATCAGTTCCACAGGTTCATACATGGGCTGTCCAGAACTCAAATAAACAAATTCCAGTCCAGATAATCCATACTGAGTTCTGTAGGGTACTCAATTCAATTCACAACGAGCAGGCTCTTAACAGTTCAGTGATGTGCTTTCTCTCCCTGAAAAAATCTAAAAGCATGTTGAGTTTGTTCCAACAGGAAAAACAATTTCAACCATAAACAGTTTCAAAGGGCTGGGAATAGGTTCCCTGCCCAGATCTAAGCTTCTCCACAGATGAAATAAATATGAAAATGCATCGAAATACACTGTGTCTACAAAGCAAGCAATTTATATCACTGGATTGGAGTGTCAGTATTTTGCTCTTACCTATAACAGGGGCCTAGAGGTCCTAGTGTCTAGTTAGTCTAATCATTGAAAAACTCTGAATTTTAAAGCTTCTGATCTGACAAATTATGCTGGAACTCTCCAAAGACTATTCATCATGTGGAGATTTCAGGAATTTCTGCCTTCTTGACGGAAATATTTGTGTACAACACCTTGTTACCTCTCTTGGCTGTGGTCCTGGCAGTACAGCTGGGACTGCCTGGCGCTCGAGCACTGTCCATAAAAGCTTTGTTTCAGCTACCATTTACCCCACTTCTGCAGTGACCTCTGGGGAAAGGCTTGAACGGTTTTCACACAAACTCTCCTTGGGGTCATTTCTGCATCTGCATAGGAGATGCAGCCTCTAACTGTAATGTCACCTTTTTTACATAATTTTTCACTTTTGTAGGTCTGCAACTATGCAGACTCTTGTGAGGGGTAAAAATCTGCACCATCATCTACTGAGTTTTATTTTAGATGGAAACAGGAACACTTTGGGGTTTTTACAGAGGTCAGCTTAGCCATCACATTTTACTTACAGTGTTGTTCCTTATCTCAAGGAATAAAGTGTTGATTCAAGGACTGTGCTCGTACTTCGCATGGAGTTTTCTTTACTGCTAGAAGGACTGCTACAGTAAGAAGGGAGAAAGCGAACTTATAGCAGAAAAAGTAAAGAAGTAGCTGTAGAAATTAAAATACACTGCCTTAAAACATTGCCAGAACAGTTGTAAATCTCATTCTAAGACAGGCATAACAGACAATTAGGGACTGACTCAACAAAATACTTAGATGTGCCCTTATACAGCAAAGCACTTAAGTATCTGATTATCTTCAGTCTTTCCTTTTACCTCCACATTTATTTATACATTTTGCTAAGCCTGATTCTGAACAAGAAAAGCTCTTCTGAATTTAAGACACTTTACTGAGAAGATCAAGATAATATTTCAACTGATTAACCAGACTTAAGGGCTTCTCCTTCTCAGAGAAATCAAGGACATGCTGATACAACTGAATTCAACAAAAACTGCAAATGCTTGCTGCCGTCTCTGGAAAACGGTACCTTTTCTTAGGGAACTCAAACGGAGCTCTCATGCCTGATGTCAGGCACCTGCATATGGAAATGTTGTTATTGCTGTGTTAAACTCTAATCAGTTGCTATTACTGTAGGGGTTAAGCAAGCGAGTTTGGAATTTGAACCTGCACAAACAAAATCCCGTGCACAGAGCAATGGGCCATCTACAGCAACAAAGAAAATGTATGGTCCAGCTGTTCCAAGGCCTTTCCTTTCTGTGCCTCACAGAATCAGTGCTGCTGTGCTTAATGATAACACATTTATCAAACTACACAGAAATAGGTGTTAATTTTAAAATGTATCAAGTGTAAAAGAGAGAGAAAAGGAGAAAACCATTTCTGCAACCTTCTGTTTGTGGACCTTCCGAATTTCTATTCAAAACACGAGTCTAACATCATTCGTGGAAATACCAGCTCAGCACTGTTGAACAGCAGTCTGTTTCTTTATATTTATTTTGCCCCCTCATATTTTCTTCCATTAAAGTTTTGCAATGTACACAAACAAACTGCAATGAGAAAAAAAAAGACAAAAATGGAACGCATAAAAAGGCAGGCAATAGAAATGACCTTTGGCACTCCTTTGACAGTATTTTGCACATTTCTCTGCTAGTGGCTAAGGTTTTTTTGGTTTGCTTTTTTTTTTTTTTTTACACTTTCAGGCAACCGTAGATGATAACATGAATAAAATTGTATGGTGTCTCATGAATTTAACAGAAGCATTTTAGAGGCAATAATTGCTCTTTCTGGAGTGTACTTTAATTTAGAGATGGAATTCTTCCTGAGATTTATGCAGCAGTATATTTTATTCCATGTAAGGTATGCTTTTAAAACTGCCTCATCACATACACACCTATGTGAAATGTACACACACTCCTTCATACACACTCACACAAATATAAATACACAAATCCATAGATATAATACACATACATAAAATGTGGCTAAGTCCAGGTATGAAGGCAAGTATTCATGTTTGTACAAGTGCAGAAATTTCAATTTTTTCTAGCCCTAATTAGATCATATTTTGGTATAATACAGAGCCACAACAAATTATAAGCAAAAGATGACAGTCAGTCTTTCCAGCAGTAGAGGTCAGGGGCAAAATTTGGGGTTTTTTTGTAATCACCACAAACTTCTGATTAGCAGAAATAACCAGATGCTGATTGCTTTGTGGTTTCTCTTCCTTTCAATACATGCCCAAGCAGAAGATATTCTGTATGTAATGAAATGCTGAGGAGACAGAAACATGGCATCTACTTGTCTTCAAGATTGTCATCTTCCACAAAGAGGGTGGCAGCCCATTGTATTAGTTAAAGTACAGATTGCAACAAACAGATGTATGCAGCTGATGGGCCCATTCTTTCCATCTGCCAAAACATTTTCTCTGCCTGCTATGCATGGTGCAGACAGCACTGTGTGTTTACTCTCCACCAAAGTAGCCTGTGAACATGCAAATGCCAGTGACCCAGTCACACTCTGCTATGCCTGGCTTAGTAACCTGGAGACTAGAAGCCCAGGAACTTTATTCCTTTTTTTCTTTTTGCCTTTTTGCTGCCTTTCCTTTTTTCCTATCCCACGAATCTGACAAAGATTTCACAAAATTTCCCACTCTGCAGCAAAAGGAAACCTGCCTTGAGTAAATTTTTCCACACACAAATGAGGCTGGCCCATTGCACCCTACCCTTCAGATGGGGCAGTCAGCCAGGACATAACACTCTGTGTATCCAAGTCCCTGGATGGCCATTTCCCCAGCTGCTAAACCACAGCCAGAAGACTCAAGGGCTGTGAACAGTGAAAAGGGCACTGTTTGCAGTCCCCTGTACTGAAGAACAGCAACACCAGATTGTGATTGTCCCTGGAGCAGCCTTAGGACCCCTAGCATCCTGCACCCCTCATAAGCTAGTTGACTAGTGGGCTAATGATCTAGCTTGAAACCTTTCCTCCACTGCAAAGATATTTAATTAGTAACAAGAGGTGGAGTAGTTGGAATGGAGGGGCAGAAGACAAAGAGCAGCAGAGTAGTAGCCCAGTGCTTCAGACACCCTCCTTACTTCATTTTCAGGAAGACAGAGAAGTAAACTCATGTCTGCTATCTAAGTGAGCTATGGAGACAGTTTTCTTTAACCTAAGAACCAATTCTGTTAGCCTTTTTCACATTCACTATTCTTTCAAAAAATATTCCCATTTAAGTTGGGTACCTGTAGAAGAAGTAACTGTTTAGCATGAGAATGATGGGCCAAGGCCCCCTACAACCTAGGCATAAAGGACTGGGGCTTTTTCATTTCTTTCTTCTCCTCCATGTGTCCTTCTGTGAGTCCCTCCCTGGAAATGGAAATGGTGTATTGTAATGCAGATTTCCTGCAGAATCTCACAGATCACTCTCTGCAGGGATTTCACTCTTCAGCTGAAATACTTTTCAGCCATGGTATTGTTCATTTATTCAACAGCTTTATTTTTAAACATGGAATACTATAATTGTGCATTACTAATTCCTTTTAAAAGCATTATAGTGTTTATTTTTTGATTGAGGCTTGAGGGCTCAAGATCATTTAGTTGAGTTTTGTTGGTGTCTTTTTATTCCATTATTTATGAATTTAAAATACACTATGAAAGGATTAAAAGTAAAGTAAAAGACCTCAAAACCCCACAAGTCTTGTTTTCCTTACTTCAATCCCAGCACCCAGTCTGTTTTCTCTTTCATGCTTTCTGCAGAGAACCATTTTCTTTAATGTAATCACTGGCTGATTGACTCTTGCCTCTGTTTTCACTTTGCTCCTATTTTTGGAGGTCACGGAAACAGCAAAGGTTTCATTTAACTTCTCATTGGAGACCACACTTTGGCCCCAAAACACTCAAGAGCCCAGAGTAAGGCAGAGAAACACCATCCACCTCAGCCCAGAGCTGAGGTGTAAGACTGCAACAGGGAAGTGGGAAAACCCTTGGTCCTGCCCTAAATTCCCCCTCGGGAGCAGCTCTGGTCTCTGCCCTACTGCTGAAGTGACCAGCAGATGGGTCATCTTCACCAGTGCAGTGGCATCTCCCTTTTACTATATGGTTTCAAAAAGTCAGACAAGTCAAAAGGAGCAGCACAATGTTGAAGAGCCTCTCTCTGCCCAGCAGGTAAAGGGAAGATCTCTACCCTAATACCACTAGTGCAGCTGGTACAGAGGAAAGATTTTTCTGGGCAGACATCTTAGCTTTTGTTGTGCAGCTGCTTCAGAGAGATTAATCCAGTTTTTGTGGAGAAAGGGGAAGACTGACCCACAGAAAAGAAGATCCTTGTGGAGGAAGGAGGGGGGAAGGGTGGTATTCTCTAGCTTCCCCCACCACTGCAGACAGACTTTTGATCTGCGCCTACTCATCATCTCACAGAGTCACGGAATTGTTAGGGTTGGAAGGCACCTCTGGAGATCACCTCCCATGCATGCTGTATGCCTTACCTGTGGTAACACTTCAGCTGTGGGAGAATACATTTGTCCTGG
Source organism: Sylvia atricapilla (assembly GCF_009819655.1). Classification (NCBI taxonomy): domain Eukaryota; kingdom Metazoa; phylum Chordata; class Aves; order Passeriformes; family Sylviidae; genus Sylvia; species Sylvia atricapilla. The sequence goes on from NC_089142.1 coordinate 63,154,457, forward strand.
GCCTGTTCTTACTGTGGCAATCCATGGTAGAGCCCGGAGAAATCAGTGCTACCTTCATAGTTCAAGCTTGCTGGCAGTACCACTCAGGATGCCTCAGGGGATCTAAAGAAAATAAGCCCTCAACTACACTATTTGGTGATCAGTCATTAATTCTTCTTTCAAAAAGAAGCAGGAAGGTTTGTCCTTGCAATGATGACTACAGCACACAAAATTTGCAGTCTGGCTCAAGAAAAAATCCTGAAGCATTAAACTGATGTTCAAATAGTTGTTTGCACCTTACCGTGCAGAGCAAAGTTTGAGATGTGTATACGTTAATAGGTCTCAAACATGCTTCACTAGGGAAGACTTCATCCCACTGAAAGCAAAGCATGGGATTAGGAGTTTTGCTGAATCTCAGCCTCCAAAAACCTGAGTTCTGTTGTTGGTCTGAAAGTAATGACCACAGGTCTGTGTTTATATCTCCAAAGTAAAAAATATCACAAATTGAAAAGGACTATTTAGACTTAACAGAAATATTTGCTATGGGCTAACAACAGTTATCTTTATACACTGATCTCTGCCTTAATTTATCTACATACACTGAGCTCTGCCTTAAAAAGTGCATGGGCAGTTTCCACTGATATATGTAAACATAAATTATTTAATAAAGAATAATTTATTTAGAATTGTAAAAAATCAGCAGCCTTGCAGAGAAAAGGGACAGCAGCAGACAGATACATTTTAAGTACTAATGACTCTGCCTTATGAGAGTAGCTTTATCCGGTGTATAATGTATGAGTGGTAAAATAGGTCAAACCCTGGCAGCATCCACATCTTTGAAATCATTACGAATACAATGGTTTTACTGCATCAACAATTGCATAAGAGCTCCAAAGCAAAGGCGCATGTGGAATGCAAAACATAATGAAAATCCTTGCTCTTGTGTTGCAGATTAGAGAGCTACTACAAATTTTGGATCCTTTCCCAATTTTAATACAGTTAACTTCCTGTGGCCAGCACTTCTACGTTCTCATTTTTGTGTGTGACAGGAATTTGCTCCTTTGTTCTTTCTGTACAGTTCATAAGATTTCAACTGTTTGTGGTACACAAAATGTGGCATATTAGCAATGACAGTCATTTTTATTCAAAGAAAAGTTTGGCCATCCCGTTTGTATTCTGCTGGAGCTGGCAGGGACGGGGGAGGGCTTCATCCCATGACATCCCATCCCCCACAAACAGGGGAAGTTAGTTCACAGCCTACCTACCACTGCAGCTAAAGTTATGTCAATGCCAGGTAATGAAAAGGCTTTGTTACTTAACAGGCAAATAATAGAGAGCCTTTGTGCAGGAATAATTACAGTGGTTTGGATATTCCTGGATTAACTCTTGGGATGAACGTTCATCCCAGTAAATCACTAATAAATACATATTAGCACCATGTCTCTCTCTATTTTATACTCTAGTCATCTTGGTCATGCTACTCACAGGTTTATCTAGGGCTGACTATGAAGTATGGGCTTCGATGCCCTTTGCCCATCCTTGCTGTATGACTGTAACATAACAATCAGATCTTCCTGGATTTCAGCTCCATCAATCTGTCTTCTGATAAAGCTGCAACAAGGTTGCATAGCTTGCTGGCTGCTGGGAAGAGTAACTGGCAAATATTTGCACAGCATTTCGAAGAAGCAGGGCCTGACTCATTGCAGCATTACTTCAGTTTTGACATCAGCATTAACCATTAAAATTCATGTCACTATCATCTGGAAAAAAAAAAAAAAACAAAACAGCTCCTGAGAAGCAATCCCATTAAGGACCATGTGTAATTGCTGCTCTCCTTGCACTATTTCTTACCTGTTTTTTTTGCTGAGTTACTATTTGTTTGAGCTGGTTCACCGTACAAGTCTGTGGAGTTTCTGAGAACAAGGGAAGGGATGCAGGGCATTGATGGGTACTGGAGATGCCGGGACAGAGGAGCAGGAATCACCTTTGCCTGGGCCTCTTGCTAGTGTGCAAACACTTTTCTTCTTTCCGTTGAAACCAGTCTTTGACTGGTTTCAATGGAAAGAAGAAAAGTGTTGAAATCATAGAAGGAGCTCTAACTACTGATCACAAAGGTGTGCTGCATGTCATGCCTTCATCATCTGTGTTTGTGGAAATCAACAAAAGCCCAACACTTGGCTGTACATGCAGCCCCTTATTTCATAGGATGACCCATAGATACAGGCAGTTACATTTTGCCCAGTACTGTTACCCTGGACTTGAGGTCTGACTGAAGAGTTTTTGATGAAAATTAGGAGGCACAAGGTCCAAATATTTATCTTATACTCACAAGCAGTATTATTTAAAGAAAATTAGGCTACCTGACAGCCATTTTTAGACAGAGGGCTACTAAGTAGCCCTCTCTGAAGGAAAAGTAAGACACAAAAGTTTATAGAGGGAAATGAAAAGTGGGCAAGTACTGCTATTATTACGGAATAAGAGTGCTGCAAAATTGCAGTGAAAATTGGAAATCCATAATTTTATTGCCAAACCTGGTTTTGCCTACAATAATAGTCATGAACAGTGTAGATGGAAAAAAAGACTCATTAGGTCATTTTTCCTGTCTTCTTGTTAATTAAGAGTGTCTCCTTGCAAGGATTGTGACTGTTTTGTTCATTTTAAAAATAACTAAAGCAATGAGGGTTCAACTCATTCCCTTGGGAGACCATTCAGCAGACTAACAGACCTCACTGCTATGAAATTTTTCCTCATTATCAGCATGGGTTTTTCTTTGTTCACTTTCATCCCCTTATTTCTAGTTATACTTGGTAGGGACTATTTCTGTATTACATCGAATTCCATCATTTCTTTTCACATACATATTTCTTTCTCAAGGCAGATACTGGGCTAAATCTGAGCTCCAGTGAAGAAACTGGATGTAAACTCAGAGTAGCAATTGGCTATAATAGGTCCTATTTTTACTACCTATGGAGCACACAAAGAGAATTGCCTTTAAATTCTGAATGTGAAATCTGAAAATCAATTTTTTTCTTCAGGGAATCTTTTTTTTTCCCCCAAGTATATGGCTGCCTGCTTCTCAAATCCACTTAAGCACTTAAAAAGCAGCTTACAGACACCAGATTCTTCCCCTCCAAGAAAACTGAACTGACATGCTAGAGCTGCAAATCACATAGTAGTTCACATTTAAAGGGAAGGAATGTCTTTTATTTACTACAGGACCACTACCAGGCATATCTTTGCTCAAATAGTTAGCTAAGGGTGAACGTGTACTCTGCAAAAGGTCACAACAGGATATGTACCACTTAAGTCTCAATTATGCTCTATTTATACCTCCCTCTGAAATTTTCCCTAATTGGGAGATTCAGGGAATTTTTCTCCATTTAGCTATATTTTCGATAGTTCACTGTCTCTGGAAGAAGGCATTTGTAGAAGAGTCAATTAAATATTTTTGATGATGATGTGAAGTAGACAGTGTAGCAAGAGAAAACTATGTAGGCACTTAAATAATATTGTTAATATTATAATAGCTAATATTATGCCTGTTACCTCTCTTTATTTTCACCCATTCTCAGGTATCTAACACCTTTGACATTCAATCACCTGTAAAGAAAATGAAAGCTTTATTGAAAATTGTTTTTCTTTTACCTCAGGAAACAGTGAGGAAAACACATGAATAAAAATACAAGTTTTCAAACCAGTGTTAAGCAGGGAGAATGTGCAAACAGACTGCCAACAAACAAATGAATAAACACATTTCAGAAGCTTAATATTAACTTTAAATTGAGCTAATGAAATTATAAAGATGTTTCCTGCTGTTTCTCTGAGAGATTTATTCTTTTCTTTGGAACAGGTTTTCCATAAAAGTATATTGGTCTTGCCATGACACCTTCTTTCAAGCTGACAACTATTCTCAAGAGGGAAAAATAGAAAATAGGACAAAATATTCATTCCTACAGCCAGACTTCTAAGACCAGGCACCCATACTTTGGGTAGGAAGATACCTTAAGGACCATCTAGTTTCAATCCCCTGCCATGGCCAGGAACAGCTTCCACTAGATCAGGTTGTTTGTAACCCCATCCAACCTGGCCTTGAACACTTGCAGGGATGGGGCACCCACAGCTTCTCTAGTCAAACTGTTCCAGTGCCTCACTAACCTCTGAGTGAAGAGTTTCTTTTAAAAATCTAATCTAAATCTCTCCTCTTTTAATTCAAAACTGTTCCCCTTGTCCTATCACTATCTGCCTGAGTAAAAAGTCATTCTCCTCTATTTTACAAGCCCGGTTTTTAAGTACTGGGAAGGCCACAGTGAGGTCTCCCCAGAGCCTCCTGCAATGCTTCTGGTTAGTTAGCCATTGGTTTTTTCTGTGTTGCTAACTTTCAGTGGGGGGATAACTGTCAAAATACATTGCTAGATCCTTGCTTCCTGTTTCTGTCTAACTCCTCCCTCGTCTTATGTTTTGCAGTTCACATAAAATTAAACACTGATGATTTGCAAATTACAAGTCCTTGTGAAAATAAGGACTGTACCTTGTTCTTGTGCAAATAAATTAATTCTGCTCAACTTTCTCTATATTATACACATTCTGGGATGACAGATTAGTCCATTGTGAAGCCTCTGGGTCTAGTCAGCTGCATGGCAGTGAAAAGAATTGTGGATTACAGGTGGTAAAACATCAAAGTGAAAATAAAGAAATGGTTAAAACTACATTGAAGCATGTGTGTGTATATCAAGAGCAAAAAAGCTCAATGCACTCTGGAGAATGATACAGTGCACCTGTGAATGTCCTAGGCTTGCTGTGTATATGGCAGACCCTTGAAATTTGCTGGTGTGAAACACATTCTTGTGGTTTCATTTCCTCTGCAGGGTTTTGCGTTAGGGTTTTGTCTTGTGGTATTGCCTTTTGAGGGTGTTTGTTGTTTTTCCCTCTTTAAGCAATGAAAAATGTAAGGGAAAGAAATGTACCAGTTCAAGCCCTCAAAGAGCAGGTTTACTATCCTCCATGCAAATTCTCACCCTGTGTTTGTCACCATTTCCTAGCTCTGTCTATTACTGCACGAATCAATCTGCTTTATTTTTCTCTCCTGAGAGCATGGTGCACAGTCTGGGATCTGTTTTAGAATATGTATAAGTATTACATGCACATTCATGTTTTGTCAGTTTATTTTTTAAAAAGCAAGTTCAGGAAACTGATGGTGGTGAAATTCACAGTAGTCCTTAGATATCTTCTAGATACACCCTCTTCAGTTCTGGGCTACAGAGAAGGAAAGCTCTGTCACTCATTAACTTAGCACTTGATATCCTAAACGACAGTGGGAGGCAGAATTGCCTGCAAGGGTTGCTCTCAATGTAAAATATTCCATTCCTCAAGGACCAAATGATATGCAGCACTTTTTCCAAACAAGGGACTTAGGAAAAAAAAGCCCAGATGCTGCAGCTCAGAATGTGCTGAAGTTTTACCTTTCTCCTACTCTTGTGTGACTGAGAGTAGGGAGCTTTCGAGTATGTTCTTAGAGGCATGTTTTCCTGGTATTTGGATGTCTCCAGTATTCCTTTGGACCTTTTAGGAATCCTTACATCAAAAGATGTTATAGTGGTTGAGACTGCTGACACTGGAAAATGTGGGAGAGCTCCCTGGGACCTTGATTCTCTCCAGCCTGCAGCACAGAAAACTTACGTGACTTCGTAGCTCTCAGGGAGATTGCTTTGAAACTGCATGAAACAAGTCATTCCACAAAATAATTTCCACAGTCAAAAGTTGGTGATATTAGTCCATAAATCAAACTTGTATTGCATTCAGTCCCTCCACTCCACTTTCCTCCTTGAAGTCATGTGAGCAAATCCAGGTTTCCTTACTCCAAACAGTAAATGCCAGCCACTGACTTCTAAATTAATTTGCGTTGTCTGTTTGGTTGAGGTTGTACCAGGGGATGAAAGTGAAGTTGTTGTGATCATCAGATTCTTCGATTCTGAAAGTACAGTCGAGTCAAATATTTAGATTTGCTTCTGGTAACCACTAATGTTTTCGAGAAGTTCCACAGATAGGCTTGGCAGTCTTCCTTTCACTCCAGAAAGGATTTTGTGTCATCAGTTACACCCTAAAACACAGAGGCTCATAGGAGCAATGCAGACTGACCTTTGCAATAATGTTGCTGATGTAAGGCAGCAGTATATATCCATTTATGTAATGTCTTGGCCAAATCTATACCAGTATTACCATAGTCTTAGCTTTTCAACAGTAGATTAAGATAGTAATAACAAAAATAATTAAGTTCACATAACACTACGCTATGTTCTTAGCATAGATTCTAACAAAAGCTGGTGAAATACCAAAGAGATCAGTCTTTTTTTAGTTTTGGACAAACCAGCAGGTTAGGTGGCTTGAATTTACTGGAAGAAAGTCTTGTCTTACCAGCTACCTAACCAGGTCTTCCTCCCAGCATCACTCATTGTAGGGCAGCTCCAGCAAAAGGTGCCTGTAGTTCCCAGTGCAAACTGGTAGAGACAAGTTCACAGCAGGTTCCTGGACACTGTTTTGTCTAAAGCTACTCAACCATTCCATGCAGCAAAGCAGCTACTGTCTTAGAATTCCTGGTTTTGCTGTGACCAGAGGGGCTGAGCTGTTGTTAGTAATGGGGAGGGATAGGGACAATTTTCAGGAAAAAGAAAGAAAAAAATAGGGAAACCTTTATGAAAGCAAGGGCATGGAAGTGACAGTTCAAACCAAGCAGCTCCAAAGTGCTATTACTAATTTCAGAATCCTCTAAAAGTGTGAATAAAAGCATGAATTCATATTAATCAATTGTCTTTTAAAGTCGCTGAGGTAGCACTCTGACTATTACCTGTGCTTTTAGAGTGCGTCTCAAATGTGTCATTCAGGCTCCTGAAGACAAGAAAGATACGAATGAATCACCTTGTTACAAATTAATCAACCTGGGATTAGGGCTAAAAATTTCAAAAGCACCTTAAAATGACTTAGAAATCTAATTCCCATTTTCAGAATTGACTTAGGCAGTTACATCCTGACTCTAGTCAAAAGTCAATGTGATGATAACTCCTAAATCACTCTAATACATCCAGAAATGTTACTCACGTCTATATGTAACACAACACCAAGCATCTCCATAGTCCCATTTGCCCTTCAGTGGGCATCCCAGGCTTCTGCATTTTCATCCCTGATTTCAGTCCATATTTACCATATGTTGTGCCTTCATTTTCATCAAACATTTTGAAAGATGGAGGTTTCAAACAGTGAGCTACTCATTCATTCATCTTTCCACACAGAAACCCAGCATCAGTAAAACATCAATTTCAGACATTATTTTTAACTAATGAGGAAGCAATATTTTTCCTGACATTGACAGCAAAAATCCATCCACTCATTTGCATGTTTTACAAGATAATACAGCATGCAGTACTGTCACATCTCAGACTAAGCATATATTTTGGTCTTCTTCCAGTTCCATGCCTTTTTCATAAGTCAATGGCAATCATAGGATGGACAAAGTTTCATTTGAGTCCTAAAGAAATAAAGCAATTGTTAAACTATCTGGTTGGTGCTGCATTTTCATTGACAGATTATGATAAAGTCCTTTTTTATCCTTCGGTCATTGGAAATATCTTTTTATTTCTCCACCTCTGTCCTCTTTCACTCTGTGTCTGTCTTGTCCATTGTATCTGCAACATTATGTTGGGAGCACTTCTGTCAAAAATGTCTGATTCCACTATGGCACAAATCATAAAAAATAAACCAAGGAACACGCATGTCTAGATTACACCTATTCAGAGGGTATACAAACATAATATCTTGCTCTCTGGTACAAAAAAGATGAACTTGCCAGTGCTAGTGAATGACCAGTTAGAAAAAAGAATTAAGATAAGGCAGGGAGGAGGTGAACAAAAGCAAAAACCACATTCAGATCTGGAGGAAAATGATATTCACAGTATGTCAGCAGCCACCCTGGCTTTCAGCTCTTTTTATGATTTCTCTTCCCCACCCCCACTCACCTCCCACTTTTTCTATTGCTTACTTTTTAGTTCTTTTGCCCAAGACTCTGTATTTTTCACTCTTTTGTCATCTTCCCTAGACAAAAGCACCAGAATCTGGGGAAAAGGATCAGGGAAGGGGAAATTCCTATCCTGACATTTATTTCTTCAGTGACCTTGACAAAGTCAACTAATTTATTGTTTCCCGTACTGTAGCAAAACGGACAGGAATGAAAATGAAGTCTTTTTCTGACAGTCACAACCGCTTTGTGATCCAACCCTGTCGTCTGAGCCTGCTCTGAAACCCCAGACTAAGTTAGCAGAGACTGGAGCTGTAATTGTTATCAGTAATGCCTCGCCTCTCCCCTAGACACACTTTCTATGGCGGTCAATACCTGTTCAGCAGCCGGTCATGGTGGGAGAATAGCAATCACCAGAATAAATGCTATGCCCTTTCTCCCAAGCCTGTTGCATCTCAATAAACTTTGCAGTGTCTCCAGCAAAGGGGGAATTCAAAAGGGTGGTCCCAAATCAGGACTCTGAAGGGCTTTGCATTCAGAATAAGATACTATGGGAGTATCATGATGACAGCTGCACTTACATCACTGAAAATAATTATTCTGATCCATGAACACAAAGCTAAGCCGTAAGAATGGTCTTGTAAGCAAGGTCGGTTTTAATAGAAACATAAGTATTACGCATTACAGTCTATTATAAATTGGTTGTAATTTTCTCCTGACACTCTGTGAATTAAACTAGTTAGGATAAAAAAAAAAAAAAAAAAAAAAAAAAAAAAAAGCCACAAAGCAGAAAGCAAGCTCAGTGTCTGAAGGTTAATGATTGCTCATGAAAGCTACAGAAATAAATTATCTGCCTAGGGACACTGTCACATGATCGGCACAAAAGCTGCAACAGCCGAAAATGTTTATGTAGAGAAAAAAACACTGTCAGCATCACAGTGCCCTTCCCCCATCGCCAGAGTGGAGTCCCGAGCCAAACAGCTGCTCCTGACTGCTTACATTAAACTAATTTGTGCTGCAACATTGCAGCTGCTTAATTTTTAGACTGAACTTTATCACCAAGAAGTGTTACAATAACAAGTGATCCAGCCCTATCTCTGAAGAAATAGCAAGTTCCTCAACAACAAAGGCAGCTTAAGGTGCCAAAATTCAAGAAAGAAGTATGAAGACAATGACCAAAACAGTATTTTAAATCTTAATAACCTACTCTTGCTTTTACTTAGGAAAGGGCTTTAAAAATGGATTTGTTCTAAATTAATTGGGGCAGTCAGATTGAGGGAGTCAGACTATGTCCCTAAGTGGACAGGGGTTGTCCCATCTCAACATCAGGGACCAGTGACCGAGATCCACAGGCTTATGGAGCACCAAGGTGGAAGCAAGGTGAGGTGCTAGGGCTTCAGAGGGTCACCCACCCTTCCCAGCCATCCTCCCCTGGAGTTGTAAGATTGCACTGCAGAGCCCCATCATCTGCACCCCCTTCCCTGCAGCCTTCCCTCTTCTCTTCCCCACGTTCCCACTGGTTTGGAGTTTGGTGTCTTGCAGCACTGCTTGCCCATCTTTTCGGCCACACATTCACTGATGTCTCCTTAAAACATTTATGGCGCTCAAGATGTAAAAAGAAGAAGTTAAAAAAGAAAAAGGAAAAAAAAAAAAAAAACGGGGAAAAAACCCTAGCTCATTCATATCCCAGCAGCTTGAAAGGCCTGACCTCCCCCTCACCCCTCCCGCTGCCTCCCCCCCACCCCAATCCGAAAAAATGCGTCCTAAGGCACTGGCACCGGAGGAAGTGTTTACAGAGAGTGGTGCGCCTTGGGTAACGCAAGTGCTGCTCTTACAAAATGTCACATGTTGTTCCTCCCCTTTTCCTCCGAATTATTTTCCTCTGTTAACATGCAGGGCTTCGTCTTTTGCTGAAACAGACACTGACCTGAACTGGTGGTGATTCCTGCCAAATATGCAGGCACTGTTTTGCTACATTTTGGAATTCGGTGAAGTCCATGTGTCAGGCATTTGCTTGCGCTCAGGAAACGCCAGTGCTCAGAGCAAAGGCCTCCCCGCCCCCTCCCACCCCCAGTGCTTGGAATGCACAGCAACTTTTGCAGTTTTTAATTAGTTTTAATATGATTAATGTTTTTAGCTGCATATCTTCTTACATCCAGTATATTTGTTAAAAAAAAAAAAAAAAAAAAAAAAAAAAAAAAAAAAAAAAAAAAAACAAAAAAAAAGGACCATCTAAATGTACTGGTCTTAGTTATTAAGAAAACAAATGGAGATGGGGAAAAGAAAACCCACAACCCACCGAGAGAGCAATTATACAGTTAAACAAAAAGCTGTAGTTGCTCGCAGTGGTAACCGGGTTGCAGATAGACTGTTGTTTGCCTGTGTGCCTCTCTGTGCCTGGGGAGGAAGAGAGGCACAGGGAATTGTTAATGCGAGAAAAGGGGTGCTCCAACACTACACCCCACCTTTCCCAGCCTTCCAAAGACCAGCTAGAAGGAGGAGATGCTAAACCAAATGCTGGCTGTTTTCTGTTCAATTTAAAAGCATAAAATAAATACAGAACCCCTTGGGGGCAAGGGGGAGGGGTCTTTGGTTTTTATCAAAATAACATTAGTCAGACTTTTACCCAACAGCAGATGTTGATGGTATCTGGAGTCAATTTTATTGCACCCCAAATGTGTAAGAATAGGGGTGACTGGATAAACAGGCCCCAGGGGCTTCTGACTGCTATCCATGGAGCAAAGCTGAAAATGGAAAAAATATTTTAAGAAGAAAAAATTGAGGAAAACGAAAGAATAGCAAAGTCCCTTGCACCCTTATCAGATCTGACTCTCAAGCTTGGCCTTTAAACCTTTACAACTTTATGGATATCTAAAAAGAACACCTTTGAAAGAAAAAACCCAGCTACAAAACTGGAACTCATCTGTACCATGCAGAAGAGCCATGTGAGGGAATAATTGCAACTGAGGTAAAGAAAAAAGAAGGAAAGATGGTTAAGGAGTGTTTGGATCAGGAGTTTTAGGGAAAACAGAGGTATTGGAAAAGAAGGCTACCTCAGGTCCAGAGATCTATGGCAGAATACAGAAGTATATGAACACAAAAGGAGGAATCAAAAGGAAGCAGCAGCACTCTGAGAGGAATATTGGTAGAGATTTACTTATCAAATAGTGCTCTCTTAAGTGAAGGAGCTTAAATATCCAATTGGACTAAAAGCAAATATGAGAATTCAAGGATAGGTTGCAAAAAAAATTGAATTTTCTCTCTCTGAAATTTCAGTCAAGAATATCTTTTCAGATAAAAAAAAAAAAAAAAAACAAAAAAACAAAAAAACAAACACAGCACCCGCAGCCCATATGAATCTGTTAAAAGTGGTCCCAGTTATCAAGTTCACAGTGAGAACAGCCTCCTTCTGCAGTGCCAGCAAGGTGGGGAAGGGCATTACCCCAGGCAAAGGTAGAGGTTCACCTTCTCCAGCCAGTGGGCCCAGGGGTAACTCTGCACTCTCTTGCCCATGTCCATGCCAGGTGCCTCAGCCAGTGCATTATTCCAGTGAAAACGCTGGTGTACCCCTACCACCCTAATTCTCTCCTAATACCTAAAAATATTCCAAGCCAAATCCAGGAGAAACTATGAATGTGTCTACAAAAAGATTTGATTTCACTGAATCAACATTTTTTAATATTCTTCAGGAAAATTTCAGTCCAGTATAATATTCATGAGAACAATGAATACTCAGCCAAGTCTACACAGCCTGAGCACACATACACATTTGTGTGATTCACTTATGATTATCCTGACTGACCTCTAATTCGTTCCTTTATCCTTCCTCCAGATGCATTTGCACACTGAGAAACCATTTTCTTTTCAAATCAATTGGCCAGGAGAAATGTTTCTCCATCTGCAGAAATTCTTACACTCACCATCCATTAAATTTACCCAGCTGTCTTTGTAGAGTGACATGGCAAAATAGCACATTCAGTGAAAGCCACATCTGAAATTAACTGTGTAAAAAAAAAATACCTTTATCAAGGATCTTTGACCTCTGAACATTAATCCTGCTCTCCGGGACTTGTTTTAATATTTTAGGGTAAAAGAAGTTCCAAAAATCTTTGATTTTCTACATCCACAAATTACTTCTACGGATGAAGGCAGACTACATATATGTATATATATGTGTGTATATATATATATATATGTATGTATGTATGTATGTATGTATATATACACACGCCCAAGAAATTGTATATTAATAAAAATCATAACTTGGAGCCTGAAATTTTTCCAGCCTTGTAAAGTAGTAAAAGTAACTGAAAGGAGAAACCCTTTCTTTCCCAAGAGATCCTTGTGATTGCATTTAGCTCTTTAAAATATTGTGAGATTGAAATTTGATATTTCAAGAGGTTTTAAGTTATTTTTTATGGCTACCTCAAAGGCTTTGGATAGATATACAGGTGGAAAGTACCAGACTTTACAAGCAAAAAGTAAAAATTATTTTCCATTTTTTTTAACATAACTGCTTTGAAAATATTTTTTCTGTTGGCACAATACATGCATCATATTTCATGTACATAGTGCAAAAGTATAGGGTACTGTTCATACCAGCAAGAGATGACTCACTATATTTTAATCATTAATAATGTGGCTGTCCCAAGTTCACATTGAAAAAAAACCTATCATGATATAATGTATTCTCTTTATGTATAAATATACAACTGTACTCTTCCCTGTCTAATTTTTCCATTTAGATACTGCAGAAGGTGTACCACATTTATTTTAATTTCTAGCAATTATATATGGCTTCTTTTTCTAATCTTAACATAGGCTGAAGCAGTTAATAAAGTATGCATTAATTTCTATTTCAGAGCATTAATGGCCATAGTTACAATATTCACATGTATTTTTATCACAACATATTATTGGTGTGGGGTTTTTTTAAGACAAAATAAAAACTAATGTATATGAAGCACTTACAAAACATCTTATTTTATACAGCACTGAATTACAGCAATAAATTTTGTGTTCAAGCTACTTCAAAATGTTTAGGGATATGGAGGCATTGATTTTGACCAGCTCTTGGCTTTTGTTCTTTTTCTCTTGAAGGATAAAAAGTATTAAGGAATAACATTCTCAACACCTAACCATTGAGATAGGTGAAGCCTTTCAGCTAGAGCTGTCTGTCTAGCAGAAGCAGATTTGCTTAATAGTTATAGATATTTTCTGGGTCATTTCTGCAACATACGGCTTTGCTTGTTCCATCACTACCTCCCTACCTAAGTCAGGTCCATTTCCTGAGGCAGACCATATGGGACAATTGGAGGTCTAGCCAACCCATCCACATTGCAGTAAAGGTGCTTAGGTCCAGATTCTTCCCTCTGCATTTCTGCACTTCATCTAGATTTATTTTCACAAGCTCCTAAACCACTCAGCTCTTGTATCTGTTGTCTATAATCAATGGAGAAAGACAAATTCCTTCAATGTGCAGCGCAGCCCACATAAAGTCCTTCTAGATTTGTCCATCTCTCTCCCTTGAATGCAGAGAAAATCCAAAAAAACTAAGCTTTGGTCTTTGGCAACTTAGTTAAGCACCTAAATTTACATTGATCTAGTCTCTGCCTCTAAGAAAATTGCATTGAAAAGAAACATTTGATGAAAAATGGAAATGTATGAGAGTGTTATTATGATTTTGGTCCTTTTATCTAGCTAAGCTCTAATTAAAACAACTTCATCTTTAGTCAGAAGCTCTGTGCTTTCAGCAACAGGATGTCATAGGACTTCCTTAAGAAGCCACTTCAATAAATCAAGCAGCCATGCTAAGCTCTGTTTTGAGAACTCAAGGTATTGCTTGTTAGAGGACCATTTCCATGCACCACTCAGAAGGTAAAAAGGTGTCACAAGGTGAAGATCTGAAAATAAATAGGCCCATTTGCCTTATCAGCAAGGAAAACACAAATGAGAGAACGTGCCACAGCAGTTTTCTGACTAGCCAGAACTATGCAAGAAGTCTAACAAGCACTGTCTAGAAAGGACTGTCACTTCTCCCTTCACCAAGCATATTATTTTACGCATATGCTTGAGTTGAGGGATTTCTAAACCAATGCTTAAAATACCCCCGTAGAAAGTGCACTGAAGTACGGCACCCAACAATGTCCTTCTAGACCATCCAAGAAGGAAGTAAAAGAACCTCAGGGCAACCATTTTCACATGTGCTTTGTGCTAGGGTGGTTCAGCTGGCTGAAGCATGTACAGCTACGCCTGAAAGAGTCTCTGTTGAACAACCATTTTCCCATGCTCCATCAATAACCTCCAGCTGCAAAATGGAAAATGAGACATGCTTGGACAGCTGGCAAGATTGTCAGAGGTGTGCCATCGATTCTGGAGCAAGCTGAGCCCCACATCATTGCCCCTACCATTGACAAAATACCTCTTCCTAGCAATCTTTCATGGAGCAATATTAACTGCCCAAGTGATGCAGTGAATCAGCAGCGGCTTTCCCCAGTTAGAAAAGATAATGATGGTGTCCCCAAAATGGTCCCCAAAATCCCAGAAACCTCAGAGACAGGGAATGACCAAAACTGAAGGAGTGATGATACTGGATGTGATTTCTGAGATAGTTATATGTTAATTCCCTTTGCCATTCTGAGTGTAGTAATTGAAAATTACTAATTGCGGAGATGAACTGACAGGTATTTTCAAAGGGTTTTCTTATCACAGAAGATCATAGTTTCTACAGAAAGACAGTCTTAGACACATGAAAATTTCTATGCTGAAGAGGACCTCTGATTCAAAAGGGAGGAGAAGATTCAAAATGGGGAGGGGGATGTTTGAAGAAAGCCAAAGAATATTTCTCATGTACATGAGATTTTAATCCCCTAAAATATAATTTTAGAATAATTTCAAGACAGAAAACATATTAAACCTCCCACATTTTATATTTCTTTAATAAAAGCTACAGTTTGGGGGCTATAATAAGGACATGGAGCATAAACAACAAAATAAATAAGAAAAATAAGAGATCTCTCTCCTTGTCTAAAAATCCAGCAAATCACAATGAATCTTTAAAACAGAGTACAAAAAGAGGAAAACAACTTCAGAACAGTCTCACACTGAATCTAATCGCTGTTGCAACTAGTTGTTCAGAAGAAAGGGATCGTTAACTGTTTTTTACAATGTTTTCTGCTAATATTTTGACCAAAAGCTGAAGCTTAAAATACTTCTGAGAACAATCTCTAAAAAATCAAATGTTAAACCTTGAAAGAATCCCTTTTTATGCATTGTCATTTAAATTAAAAAGCACCTATATGTCCTAAGACTGTGATAAGGCAAATCATATATTTAATTATATAATTATGTGATGATTAGAGTGGGTTTCCTGGCAAAATGTCATTTTTTCTTAGAAATGTTGACTCATCAAAACTTCAGTTTTGTTACAAAGAAAAAGGAAACTTTGGCAACTCTCCGAACTCCACCTATAGCAAAAAAAAGAAAAAAAGCTTGAAGATCTGATTCCATGTTTTGTTTTATTGTTATGAAACTTTTTATTAGAGTTTTTAATTAGCATATATTACATGAAGTTCTTAAAACTGTGCTATTAAAATTTCCTGCTATTGATTTTGGCACAAGCTCATTTACATTCAGGTCTGTCTAGTTCAATATAATGATACATGATACATGAATTAAAATGAGAATTTCAAAAAGAGATCTGTGCCTTTAGAAGACATAAGTTGAGAAAACAAAACGTGATGAACAGAGCTGACCACAGACAATGTGAGAACCTCAGTAGAATTTAGAGGAAAGAAAGTGCTTTTCAACCCAGAAAAATTCACCTGAGTCTGAAGTCCCATTTTTCAGCTCTGTCCAATCCCTCACCTCCAGCCCTATCGTTTACCTGTCTTGCTGCATGCTCACACTTCCCCAAAATATGTATGCTGAGGAATGAGTCTGCACACAAGCTGTTACTGCTGAGCAACTGCTTTAGGAACAGGGCACGGGTGTATCTATGGGGACTTGGAGCCTCACACCAGCCTTGATTATACAACTTTGTCAAGCTCCCTCAGAAATCACGAGCATTGGCTTTGGAAATGTATTTTAATATGTCAGGCTAGACACTAAGAAAAGGAGAAATAAATAAAAACCTGGATTTGCATTAAGTATGCTTTGAAAAAATTAGTGGTTTATTTCTCTCATTTTATACAATTTCACAGCTTTCTAAACAAAATATGAAACATATTCCAAATAAATCTGGAATAAATTACTTTTCATAAGCAGCACCTTCATCTAAGAGTAAACTGCTGATATAGTGATGCAACTTAGAAGAAAATATCCTGCTTTGCAAGGGCAGTAGAAACTGGCCTTCACCATGAATTGCCACCATCACTAATGAAAGTGGCTAGCTGGATGGCTAAGGAGACCTCTCATCAGGGAATGTTAATGGAGAGGAATCAACCTTATATGCAATAAGTGAACAATCAGGTAATGGAGTCAAGGAACCATATAGGCAAGGTGGAAAATAAATGCCAGGGACTTGAGAAATCTAATCAATGCCTGATTAAGCTAATTGAAGCCTGGCCACTGAAAATTAATGATTCAGAAAATTGCTCCCAGAACAGAAAAAAGCAAAGATTGCTGGATCTCACATAAGAGACAGAAGGTTCAAATGTGAAAGCAGTTATCAGGAGATTAATACACAGTACCCAGGGTACATAAAAGTTTGCTATCTCACCTTTTGCCACATTAAGTGTATTGCTTTCCTGCTGCTTCTCCCAGCCCAAGCACCAACCAAAGCTCTGAAGTCCACTAGTTAAATTTTTTTTAACTGTAAGAATAAAGGGAACACTAAAGCTGAAAAGAGCAGTAGTGTTCTAATTACTCCACAATGTCTTCCTTTCCAACTTCAGTGAAAACAAAGGGCTTGTGTTCAAACTGAAAAATACAAAGTAGTGATGCTAAAAATAACTATGGTAGGAAATGCAAAAGACAATTTATCACAAGCTTAGGTACAATTGCTCTAATCCTAATCATCAGTGTTTTCAACCAAAGGATCCTTTAGAAACCCTTATTGAACTGGTGGGCTTTTCTTTTAGTTCCTATCATCTGTGTATTCCTGGATATTCCTGGACAACTGGTGGGATCTGTAAGAGATCATTAAAAATATTTTTAAAAAGCAGGCCTCATATCAAAATACTTGCACTTACTACACAAAAGCCTTCACCTCTACAATAAATTTCTCAAGGCACTGGGTTTTGAAACTATTAAGTTGTAAAAATCCTTACAACTGTACCTTTCAATATTTAGTGCTTTCTTAGGCCAAGAGATCCCAAACCAAATTCTTGTGGTTTCCATGGAGTTCTGCTAAGCCATGAAAACTAGGTTGTGGACTGTCCATAGGAGCATATCAAACAGTACTATAATTCTTCCATTAAAAGTCTGATGAGAAAAAAGTGCATGTCTTTACTGCTACTCATTTAATTCTTGAATTTCTTCTGAATTTTTCCAGTTCTATCATCTGTACCTCATTACTCATTTGAGATGCTGTCTTCATTGGACTCACATTTTTAAAAGCCATCTATGACAAAAGTGAAGGTATGACAACAGTCCTTTGACATAAAATGATTTAAAATCAACCCTGATTTTATCCTGCCATTGTGGCAATTTTGCTGCCAGCTTTGCTAGTTCCGCTTAAAGTTTGTCCACATTTCTTCAATCTTAATTAAATTAATTTGGAGCATATTTATAATTTAATACATCATTGGTCTTCCATTTTCCAAGTGATTAATAAATAGACCAACTTACACCCATAAACTGGAATTTGAGATACTCCAAAGGTTATTTTTTTTCCCCCTGAGGAAAATGAACTCCTTTTTTTTTTTTTCCTTCTGCTTTGTACTCTTTTATCCATAGAGGATGCTACTTTCTCAGAGTATTACTCTGCTCAGAATATCAAAGATACAAAAGTGTTGCTATGCCTAACTCAGACATGCCCTGATGCCTAATGGCATACTTGCATGCAATTAATATGCAGCTAAAGAGATTCCCAAAGCTGGCTGAATGTGACACCGCTAAGCAGTGAAACAGAGGAAATGGGTGGGGTTTAGGCATCAATTCAGCTGAAGCAGGCATTCTGCCAGGCACTGTAAATCCTATCGGAACAAAGGGAACAAAAATTTCACTCCTTGGGATCTCAGAAATCCACCAATTTTGACAGTTATTTTGAATATAGAGAATATAAGATCAAATCTGTCTTCTGCACTGATTCAGAAGGAATACTTGAATATCAGACTTCTATCTCTTCTCACCACCTTTCCAAAGAAATTCCATCCTTTTGTTTCCTTAGCTGTCACTTCAAGAAGTATCAGTGATTATGCACAGAAATATACTTTATCAACTGGCTTTCATTCATCTACTGTATCATTTATACATTTAAGGAACTAGTGAGGTTCCTTAAATACAATAACCCTTTACAAAATTTGTGTCTTTTTTTCCTACCATATCATCAAATTCTGTGTTTCTGAGATTTTTTATAGCTTCTGTATTTTTAATCGTCCTATCAGCTAAGTTGCCAGGAACTGAAGTAAGTCTTACTGCTCTGTAATTCTCCAGGTTATTATGCAGGTTTTTTATAAATATAATATTTGCTCTCTTCCAATGTAATTGCTGACTTAAGTAAGAGAATGTGTACTTCAGTTAGCAGCTATTTTACTCTTAAATTCATTAACATGTCTATTTATGCTCCATCCAGCTTGATGCTGTCCTTAACCCATAGCTTCGCTGCCTTTGGACTCCTCAGTTCCTCCTTCCGATCTGGGTAGGAACAACTTCCTAGTCTCCATTACATTAAAGATTAAATTCCTTGACTTGACAGTTGTCAAAACCCCATCTCTTGAAAGGAACTCTTTCCTTCAGGATTCGCCCTGTCTTTATCAGCTACCAGTGCTGTCCAGTTTGGGTCAATGTTTGTCATGGAAACAGAATACATACATGGAAATAGAACTCATACATAAAAGTAGTGTGGGCAACCCTCCTCACTTGCAGCAAGTTCTGCCATGTTCCTGAGATCTTTTGAACAGAGATTACTGCAATGACTCTACATGAAAACAAAACAGGAGAGAGAACTAAACCAGTCTTCTCTCCACAGTGGGCAAAGTACTGTACTCTGCAGAAGCAGAGCTCAAAGGTTGTTGGAGTAGCTTTGGAAAGGCTCTCCCCTCTGTTTGCATCTGCCTGGTTGCATTCATTTCCTCTTAGTTACTGCCCTGAATCAGAATACCTTTTTAATTACCAGTGCATCAAATTTCTCTTATTTATCTGTCTGTTTATCTGTGTGTTGATTTAGGAGGACACCAGGTCAAAAGCCAACTAAACGTACTATTCCAAAATAACTAAGGAAAGTACTGTATGCTGAGCTGCTATCAACTCCTTTCTCAGGCTCTGCAATCCTCTTGCCTTCTGCCAAGTGCTATTGCACAAGAAACCCTTTTCTGAAAATACTGGTCATTTCAAGTAAATCAAATAGACATTTTAACATTCCTATAAAAATCTATCAGCTTTACTTTCTAAGTATGGGAGTCTTCCCTAGCTGGTGTGAGACTACTGAATTTTACCATGAAAGGTCCTCTTCTGGATCAAGTCCTCCATCAGCCAGCTCTTTATAAAGACAAGCATTATTCCACAATGCCATCACAAGATTTATTATGAAAGAACCAAAGGAATCTCACCGTGTTATACCAGAATACACATTTATTTCATAAAATCTTCAGTCTTAAATGCTTCTGAAATGATGTCAGCATCAAGAATCAAGTTCTTAAGTGTTCACAAACAAGAAGCATAAAAGAGCAGCAAACATGATTGAATTAAAATTTCCCATGGAATTCGAATTGATGCATATATTCGGTTGTGGATTTGGGTTTTTTTTCACAATTCAGTCAACTTTAGTCAGATTTGTCATTGATTTAGCAATCTACGGAAAGTGCACACTTGCATGTACTTGCTGGATACAGCACAGTAAGATGTTGACATGGAATTTTAAAAGAAAATTTTAAAAACTGGAAAAGGACAGACCATATTAAAAAAAAAGCTGAGATGATTATTTCTGTTCATTACACTCAAAAATCAAACTGTATTTGAATTAGATAGTGAACACATACATAAATTCTATGTCATATAATAAAAGGAAGCATTTGTTTCATTTCAATTAATTTCTTGTAGTCTTTATCCACAACTACACTGACTGAAGTGGGCAAGAGTAAGTTGCAGCTGGAGATCAGGTGTTAAAAGAAAAACCAACTGAAAAGCATAAATTTATTATATATCTGCACTTTTATTCCATGCAACAATTGCAAAATGCCACTCAGGAAATGCCATCTCTGAGCTGACTGATAAGATCATTTCCTTATCTCTTTTTTAGCTCTTGTCATTCCTCCTTGCCATACCAGTCACAAAAAATAGGCCAAGAGGGGGTGGGGATAAGTAACATTTAATAAATCTTCTAAAAAAAGGCAAATGTGTATGTATATATATATATATATGTGTGTGTGCTTTAAGAATATACATCTGACTAATTTTTTACCTATCTGTGCTGACATGTAAAAAAAAAATCATATTTATCTGTAAACAAGTGAGTAGTTAAAATGACTCAGCTTTGCAAGCAGCCTACATGACACTTCTGATAAGAGTGTCAGGAATCTACTGGTATCTACAGAGGAACTGAAATATAAATATTAAATAATTACTAAGAATGTATTCCACCTGAGCCAGTAAATGATAACTTTCCAATCTGAATTCATCTTCTCACAACAAAGAAAAGACTCTCTGATTCTCTTAACAATTTCATGGTGTATCCCAATGTTACCACAAGCCTTGAGAGATAAGGATTTTCCTCTGTTAAGAAAATCAAGTTATTAAATTGGTCAAAGATTACTCTACCAGAAATGTATTCAAATCTTCTTTATTAATTACCATAGGAATTTAGTTTGAGAGTCAGATATAAAATTTTACTCAGCTTTCACAGATAAAATATATTATGTACAAAAATTCCCGGGATTTTAATTTAGTAAAACCCCAACAGTACTTAACCAAGCAAGTTATTCTCAGTACAGAGAGGAGCTCTGCAGGACTGATTCATTCTTTTACAGTGCATTAGTTTAATCACCTAGGAGATTTCTAACAGACGATGAAATCTAAACAGGAGCAGGAACTTCAGTTATCTTTGGATGAACATATTTAGTTTCACATTCTATCCTAGCACCCAGCAAAACAAAACAATTTAAATACACTTCAGTTTCATCCACACAATTTATTTGACTTTCGTTGGATTTAAAAAGGCAGAACTAGATATTGTATCTTAATGCTGCAGGTTAAGTTCAGGTTCTCCTGTTAATAACTCTCTTGAAATAGAAGCCAGTGGGATTTTTTTTCTCTTTTACTATTTTTTTGACATACAGTAATTGCAATAACACAGTAAAATTTGTTTAGGATAGACAAATGAGTCAAACTAATCATTACAGCAAATTATAGAGGAACCTTCTGTTATGCCCTCTACTCTTTTAAAATAATTTGTTATATTACACAGTCTCCCAATTATCAAGCAATAATCCAAAGAGACTCTCAAGATATAGTGGCATATTGTTAACAGCTCAAACAGAAGTGAACTCTAATGAGCAGTCAAAATCAACAAACAAAAGAATAAAACCCTATTTTCCCTATACAAAGAATACTCCTTACTGGTGAGAAGATATTGGATCAAGCCCAAACTGTATACAAATAAAAAACAGCTGATAATAAAAAAGATATGATAAGCCAAGTTAATAAAATGCATTTAAAAAATGAATGTTCAATGCTACCTTGACTATTCCCACTTTTTCAATGTCTTTAGGAGATGTAAATGTCTTTTGTTCTAGAAAATCTCATATTTTAATAGATCATGCCAAAGTTTGTATAAAACATTACTCTTCTAGGTTAATGTTTTTCATTCTCTTTTGTAAGAATAAAAATTATCCATAACTTTGTAAGAGTGAAATTACCCATAGCCAAAGATCTCAGTCATTAAAAAAATATAACATGCACTATCTAATTTTAAGACCTGTGTGTAGAAATATGTAACTGGGTGCTAACATACAGGAGCATACTGGGAGGAACCGACATGCAACCAAATTCAACTTACAAAAAAAGTTTTGCAATTGAAAGTTCACAAGGTTCTTGACCCATAGTGGAAGTATGTAACAGTAAATCTGTATCTCCTACACCTTCCTTCCCATTCTATATGATGCTGATTGTGTCAGAAGAGACACAGTCAAGCGTCCTCCCACCTACTCATCAGATGGCTGTGCCACCAAGGGATCATGGTTTTCACTGGAGAGAGGATCTTCCCTGCACACATGGGAGGTGAGGAAAATGCTATCCCATCTGGTTGCATGAAGTCACTTGCAAAGGAGATCTGAATCCAGAGAAAATAGAAATTAGGCTAACATGTGGAAGACAGATATTTTGTTGCCTTAATTCCCAGGTCCAGTATATTTTTAACATTCTCTGCAACTTTGTAAACTTGAATCCAATATTGCTTTTAATTGCTGACAAGGAAAGCTTTGCCATCAACTCATTATGCAAATCAACCAGCAACTGTTAGTTCTAAGGTTAGATGAGTTTCTTTCCCTCATAAAATCAAATTATCTATGCACATGAAATACAGACAGGTCTTATTTATTCTCTCCTTCTTGATCTCTGTGCATTTAAACAACAGCTGCACATGGAAGGGTCTAAATTAAGGACACAACAGTAGCAACTAATATAGGAAAGAATCAATACAATATTTATTAAGGTGATCTGTGAGAAAAACAAGAAACTTTTTAACCTATTTCAGTACACACGGTTTCCAGAAATTTCTTCACAGGTGACTGAAAAATAAAATGTTTGGTATGGAGTAGGTTCAAAATGGAACTTTCACATAGGAATATTACTCTGTAAAAAGGGAAGGAATAGAATATACTGCCACACATAATGTTACAGGCACACTTCTAGTAAATAAACCTCCATCTGGAGCTCCACGTTTAGGAACTGGATACTGAACTTTGGAAGAATAAATTGCATTTACTTTTAAAAATTTTCATAGACAATTTTCACACTGATATAAGAATTATGTAAACAGCTGCTAAAACAAATCGCCAGTATTTAGGTTGCAAGCTGTCTGGAGTACACACTGTCTTTAACTTTATGGTTGAGAGCACCCTGTGCTGTGCACCCTGTCACACGGCCCACTTGTTACCTGCTTCAACTGCAGCACTCAGTGGAAATGGGGATCTCAGTGCACGGGTCCTTAAAATGCTTACATACATTTTCAGATATAACACCTGCCAGAAGATCTTGCACACTAATTAAGCATAGCAAAGTCCAAGAGAAATTCAGATTCCCATTGTACAGTCAGAGAAATAATGCTCCAGAGGCTAGTTAAATAATTAGGTCAAGGGTTCCTTGACCTATGTCACAAAATCATTTATCCAACTATAAATTCAGACAAGTTTTGTATTGTGATTCTTGGTACAAGTTGTGACAGAGAACAGAAGATACACTACCTCAGTGCACCTGTGTACTATTTCTCTTTTAGTTGAAAGTCATATCCATAGATTACCATCAGGAAATGAATTCTGGAGCTGATCAGAGTTAGATTAACAAAATACCTGCTTGACTCTTTAGCTGAACATTTAAAGCACCATTTGAACATTCAGTGTTTAAAATATCCCCTTCTTCCACTGCTAAAGTTAGTAAGGTGATGTTGAGTGGATGCACAACCATCTAAATAGTGACCAACCATTCATTACTTGGTCATAAAAGAATTGAAAAAGGCACTGTACTTAAATCTCTCTCTCAGGAGTCCACATCAGTAAACAGCAGCACATGAAAGAACCATTCTGGATTCTCTGCTCCTTAATAGCTGTGGCAGTCCTTTCTTCTTCACAGGTTTAATTCAGCTGTTACATGACCATAATTATTTCCAAACAAGGAGCTCTCCATCCCTCTTGATGGGATTTTTTCATTTTGTGAAATCTATGTAAATATTTCTGAGTAGAAACCGGAATGCCACATGTCCCAGCCCCCCAGATAAAGAAAATCCATTATTGGCCTCCCAGTGTTTGGGCTCTCACTTCAAGCATCTCACCGAGGATAAATGAAACGTGACAGCCACAGGGGGATTTCTTTTAACAGCTCCATTTACATCCAAGTTCCATGACAGACTCTAAGGAATGACTTAAAGAACTAAAATGAGGGTCAAGACAGAGAGAAGCCTACAGAGAACCAACAGGAAATATCAAGCACGGGGACTTTGATGGAATTCACCCTATTCAAAACTGACCCACAGGGCTTCTGTACCACTCAGATTCTTAGAAAGCCTGCCTGTATCACATGAAGAACCCTCAGTAGCTAATACCTCCACAGACAGGTGTATTGCACTGCATGGATGTCTCAGCTCAGGTCCCAAGACATTGCAATCAAATTAATGTAGAACATGGATCTAGTTATTGAGTCCTGCCCTTCAGCAGGCAAGTACAATATCATATTAGCAGTGTTACAGTGTGAGCAAAAGGCATTAATAGGGTTATACAATTTGGCAATCTCCACATTGCATCCCATTTGGAAGTATACATGTGCTAAATCTTACCTGCCATACTTGTTTTTTGGTTTAAATTGTAATACCCCTGACACTGCAGCAAGCACTCCCATCCCAGTGCCCACAGAACACTTTAAGAGCAAACACGCTTTATTTTAACGCCTTGGGACGTGTCAGGAAATTGTCTCAATCCAAATACACTTTGTTGAGCGTAAATTCAAAGCTTGGAGCAAGGCCCATTGGGTAATGAACCTCAGAGGCTATTAATCCACAACCTACAATTTGTAAATGTGCAGGATACTGACTCAGTAGAAAAAAATAATTTTAAACATCTGTGGTATTCTTTCAATTCCAGATTAATTACACTGCTCAGATTGTAATGTTAGCCAGAAATTTCAAGTCTCTCCACTGCTATGTAGAGAATGCTGTAGTTTCCTTTGTGTTTATCACTGCTCTGGTACAGTAGGAGGCTTCTTGCCCAGCGCAAGCCTATGTTCAGTTCTGTGTCCTTACATTTATTCCACAGCTCACCTTGCCTGCTTTTTCTTTCTCTCTTTGTCTGAAGTCCCTCTGAAACTCTTTGTTATACAGCATTAATTATTATTATTACTACTTTTAAGACAAAGGCTGTGTACATACCCCCACATCACTCCATCAAAATGGTGATATAAATTAAAATCCAAACAGGCTGTTTAATCCTTTTGAGAAGCTAATAATTATTTTCAATCAGCAATGACTATTCTGCCATTCCAAAGGATGATTAATGAGAGCAAATGTGTTTGTAATTTATTAGCAGCAGCTTGGGGTGTGGGGGGAACAACTTAAGAATGGCAGCCATAGCATCAACATCTGATGATGTGAAGGCACTTCTGTTGCATATTATAAAGTCAAACATAAGGCTGCCTCTTTGGTGATTTATACTCTGCAGTGATACCAAATGCCTGGGTTTTTGGTTGTTTTTTGGGTTTTGTTTTTTTTTTTGTTTTTTTGTTTTTTGGTGGGTTTTTTTTGTTTTGTTTTGGTTTTTTTTTTTTTTTTTTTTTTTTCCCATGAATGGCTTTGCAGTTATTTTTTGTAGTACTGTCATGGAAAGAAAAGAAATGAATGAGTAGGTACCTCTTCCACAACACTCACTCACCCATCAGTATTCGTCAACATATGCTTCTCAAAGAACAGAAGTATATCACAATAAAACAGGAGGGAAAAGGCAAACAAGCAGAAGGAAAGCAGAGGATTGACTGGACTGAGATAGGAGGAGCATTAAATCCTTCTATCATAGTACTTGGTGAAACAGCTTTATGTGCTGCACACAGTATAGTGTCTGAGAACTCCATAGACTTGAATATGTAATTTCATCTCCACAACACCCTTGAAAAAAAAAGAGTATGTCCATGTCAAAAACAGGAAATTGAGAAATGGCAGGCCTGAAAATTCCTTAAATCACATTATGTTCTTATCTGTTCACATAGTTGCCCAAGTACTGATAGACACTTGCTCTTGAGGTTAGACCCCCCACAAGAGGACTTCAGCAATTAAATGGGACTTTATGTGCCTGGACAACACACCTGACAGCAGCCAGACTCAGCTTTCATTTTGTCCTGAAAGTACCTCGCTTCTCAAGCACAGAGCTTTCCCCTGGTCTAAACTGCAATGAAACTTAGAAACTAGAAAGGCAATTCCTATGTCTGAATCACCAGAGCATTGCACTTTTCAAACAAAGTAATACATGCTAAAGGTACAAAACTCCAGCCTGAGGTGTTTCACACACATTCTACTTGTTACAGGGGCAAGAAGATTGTCTGCAAATGCAGAAAAGCCTCAAAATTCAAAACAACAACATTTTTGCATGCAAAAAGATCTCTGCAGGAATATTCAAGTTGATACCAAATCATCTCTAACTGTATCGCACATTCCTCCCAAACAAGTGAGAGGACCACGCTGGAACTATCTGAAACCCCTATCTCTTGCCTCCCTCCCAGGAGGGTGTTTCTTTGATAGCTAGGATCAGTAGCAGCACCATCTGCCCCTTCTTTTGAAGTTGTGTCACTATGCAGAAACAAAAAGCAAAACTGAAAGAACCAGAAGGAAAAATTAAGCACAGCATCACAGCATCTCTTTTCTCCCTTCTAGTAGTCCCAAAATCTTGTTTTTCTTCTTTGTCTTTACCTTTGTATTAATGTAGAGGGATGAGAAGGAGAGCAATCATGACCCATTCTATAAATAAGTAATTATTCCTGACAATTTAGTGCTTGAGGGACCCCATCTGGAGCACTGTGTGTAGTTTGGGGTTCCCTAGGACAAAGCGGATACTTACTAACAGAAAAGTTCCAACACTCTGGTGAAGCACATGATGTAGGACAAGAAGCTGAGGAAACTGGATTTGTTCAACCCAGATAAAAGGCATAAGGAGAGTCTAGTTTCTATTTTCAACTTCCTAAACAGGGTAAAAGAGACAGAGAGAAGACAGAGATAGTTTCTTCTCAGCAGTGCACAGCAAAAGGCCAAGAGGCAATCCTCAAAATTTACATAACAGGAGATTGCAATGACATGCAAAAGGAAAAAAAAAAAAAAAAAAAAAAAAAAAAAAAAAAAAAAAAAAAAAAAAAAAAAAAAGTAAGAGGAATAGGCAGAAAAAGGAACAGGCTCACAAAGAGGTCATGAGACTTCCATCTTTGGTAATATTCAAAGATTTCCTTTACAAGGTCCTAAGTAATTTTACCAAATGTTAGCACTGCTTTGAGCAGGGGAAGGTTGACCAGATAAGTTCCAAAGATCCCCTCTGTGCTAGCCCATTCCATGAATCTGTACAGACTTTCTTATAATGTGATAATTAGAAAGATACAAGTTTGAAGTGATGCAGAAATAAGAAGGACATATCCTTCTCCTATGACACACAGAATGACCTTCAGTGCCCAACTTTACATCTGCATTTTGAGGAAGCAATGCCTTGGCTGATGAGCTGTTTTCCAACTTACGCAACAGCTCCTGCACAAAGGAGAAATGAATGACATATCACAAAGTTTTCTGAGCAAACAGAAAAAAATTAAGATAAATAATTCTGAAGAATTTCCCCATGCAAACTTGGCAGTCTGTTCAAGGCAGACATAACCCACATATAGGCACTGAATGTGGCAGCATTACAGGAATAATACCTTCCTAAGGATGAACTAGCCTTGTAGAATTTTGCCTGTATGTTAGACACAGATACACTTCTTTCACATCTACTATTAAGTGGCATGTGTGGCTTCTTGTTCCACCTCATTCTTACTTAACCAATGTATTTGCAGTGAGCAACATAAGCAAAAACCTTGGGGAGGATTCTTGTATGGCAAGCTATGAATCACATTTTTTGGCCCTTCTTTTATAATCACAGGGTACTGGCCACAGCTGGAAACAGAACACAGTTCTCCTCAGATCAACGGTCTGCTCTGATATGACAAATTCTGTGTTTTCATTCTGTTCCCTTTGATGTCTCTCTCTTCTCAAGCCTCATCTTGTTTTCATTCTATACATTATATTTGGTGAATTAGACTACAAAGTCTTGCAGAAGACATTGGTTTGAACAAGACTTCAAAAAATGGCTTATTGCATCTGGATACCTCCAGTTGACTGACACTTTAATATAACTGGATTTTTACAAAATGATGGACACCTGCTCTTTGAAAATCAGACTCCTCTTAAGCTGTATGAAGATAAGCACCACAGAAGTGACGCACCTGAAACTAATAGACACTTCTGAAAAATCCTGTGCATTTACTGTGATTGATAGAGAACTGTGTGCATTTACAGCATCCTTTTAAGAAAGAGCCACATGTCTGGCTCAAGGGTAACAGCACCACCAGTTTCATATGCAACAACCTATTGTAGTGCACCACTATGTTAATCTATTCTGAATAAATGAGAAGAGTGCTAAATTTTTAATGAACAGTGTTTCCACCTGTCTCAAAATAATGAAAGAATGTAAAGCTGTTCTTAGAACTTTACAGACAGCAAGAGTAATTAGATGGTATCGGCACCTATAACCTTGGACTGATCACACCATCACATTTTGTGGAGAAAGGGGAATTTTTAAAATGGATCTATTCTTCCTAAAAGAAAATGATTCATTGATGTCATATTACTCAGGACTGCAGCATGAGGGAAAATAAAGCTCTGTTCTAAAGATCATTCTGCACTCCCACTGTTCTATAAAAATACTAGTATCCTATGGGCAAGGGAAAAGACCTACAAAACCAGTACATGGGCTCACACTCACTTCTCACCTAAGAGAAAACTTCAGCCACAAAAGGAAGTGAATGTCCAAAGAATTATCTCTTGAAACTCTCCATCTTATAACATGAAGTTCTGGAATGTTTTTCCGACCTCATTGCTGTAACATTGGCAGACAGATGACAGGCAGTAAATAGGCAAGAGCTTCATACCCACCTTGGCAAAAGCAGACCATCCTTTAACAAGCCTCTTGTTCTGCCTTATCATTTCAAACAGCTTGTGTGAATTATGGATGAAATGGTATCTCTTTGCTAAAACATGAAATAGAGCACCCAGTCCATGACAGGACACTTGTATGCTTCTCTCGTCAAGTCAAAATGGTGTCAAATTTCTTTTGTCTTTGTTTGAAATGTAGCTTCCTCCCCCAAGAACATTTTCAAGAACACTGATCATGTAACTCACACCAGAGTGTGACACTAGGCTAGTGCAACTTACATTTATGAAGCAGAATGATTGTTCATCATCCTGCTGCCTAATGAAATCAACTACATGAATAAATCCAATGCTAATTAAGAATACTATTTATCAGAGTATGGATTACAAAAAGACAGCATTTCCAGCTGACTGAGTTGTGAGAAAAGAACTACCTTGCAGGTCAGCAGGTGGCCTGGGGCTGCTTAACTGATCCTGCTGAGCTGCTGTGGATGCTGAAGTTTGAGGACCCACTGGCAGCACCAGCACTGCTCACACAATGTGGCTCTCCGGATGCTAAACAGACCTGATAGAACTCTTCAGATGTGAAATAAAAGCAAAGATCTTACTCTACATACTCAAAATGCTTAACTGGAAATACAGTGCAGTATTTCAGTGGTGGAAAAATCATAAAGTTATGAGGGGACATACTGAATTAAGTTCTATGTATCACTTAGAGCAGGTTTGTCCTGGTTGTTAAGAGCACAAGAAGGAACACAAATCAGCTTACCAGAGAGGTCAAAATTATATTATTAAAAAATCACTATAAAAAATGGGAGAGTACTGAAAGTGAGGTGAGAGAATGAAATGGAGACTGATTTTAGTGAGTTATGTAGGGCATGTATAAGAAGAATCACTGAGAAAAAAATGTGTAAAGGGCATGGCAGTGCAAAATAATATGATGTAGGAATACTGAAAGCTGAACTAGCAGAGACCTTGACAGAGGACATAAGAATGTCTGAAGATCTGAAATAGATTTTTACAAAGGCCAGCATTAAAATAGGGAAATAATGAATATGTCCTAAAATATGGTTTCAGTGTAGTGGAGAATAAGAGAGAAAGATGGTGGCATAACATCTGCTGTCATTGTGGTAAATAAAGACAAAAATCAATAAGAGCTTGGAATACTATTGGTCTTAAAGGGTTGATACCTGAAAATGTTCAGTGATCAAGTAAACAAGTTAGCACAAATAAGAACACATGCTATCACATAAGGTGTTTATCAAATAATGACTCCTATTTTTGCCTTACGTGTAAAAAAGAAGAAGAAGAAGAAAAAAGCAAATAAGAAAGATCAAGATAGTACAGGGAAATGAATTTCTGGCTGTTATCAACAGACATTAAAATCTTTTTCTCTCTCTCTTTTCTTTTTTTTTTCTCTTTTTTTTTTCTTTTTTTTTTTTTTTTCCATCACTATGGTTGTGCAGTGGTTACACACTGACAAAAATTCCTCATGTTTCAGCTGTCAGATTTTAAATATCAAAATTCAAGATAATCCTGGAGAGAAAAGTTATGCACATGTTTTATTTGATTCAGAATAAAGTACTCAGCACATCAATCAACTGTTCTAATAAATGAGAGATCAGACTAATTATATACAAGTAATTTCTATATTCAGAAAATCTCTTGTACTGTGATGGCTGCCCTGAGAAAAACTGAATTCAACATATATTTCATAAGACATTTGACTCTGACCACATAATTCAGGAGAACTTGTATTATATAGGACAAGTGTCTTGATACTACCTAAAGCAGATGTGCTACCTCAGTGAAAAAGGTGGTAGTAGTGGTACAGTTTAATCTGAGGGTTAACTGTCTGGCTCAGTGCAAAACTAGAAGTCCACAGTAAAGATTAAATGCGACTGCAAATACATCAGTTAAAAATTCATTGTGAACAGAGCCTAGATAAAACTGTGGAGTCTTCCACAAAGGCAAAAGTGATAGGCAGGTTTATAAATAAAACAAAGACACATTGTTTTACAAAAAAATACTATGCCAACTTGAAGGGGAGGGGGGTGGGGGGGAGGTGGATGGAACCTAGCAGCTACACAAAGAGACTAGTGATGCACACTGCTGTCTTCTTAAAGCTTTTGTCAAACTATATTTTTCTTAAGCTTGAGACAGGACACATTACCTTTGAAACACGCTGAATAGACTGTCTTCAAGAATCCTGGGAAGCCTAGGTTCTAATAGGTTAGCATGGGTTAAAGTTGGTAGCACATGCTATCACACCTCTAAGTCTTTGTCTAGACAGAGCATTAGAATAGATAACTTGTTTGTAGGGTGTAAGTATACAGAATTAGATAACAAACAGTTCCAATAGTAGTAAACAAAAAGTCAATGTGCTGACAATGGATTGAAGAAGACAGAAGTAACAGGTTTGGCTCCATGGGAATGCCTGTTTAGCTCTCTGTTGCTTATCAATAGTCTTGAAATGGGCTGTCTGAATGTGGCTAAAAATACGTGTTAACTGGAAATTACAGGAATGACTCATATACTTAGTGAATGTGCCATAGCATTGAAGGACCTGCATTGACAGAGGTAATGGCATCAAGAAATGCGTTAGAAGGACTTATGGGAGCTCATCCCCTTCACCATTAGCTGCTTTGCACATTCTTGTCCAGTGCTCAGTGAGAAAGCACAGGCAATTTGCCCAAGCATCTGTGGAAAAGGTAAGGAAATTGTACACTACACTGGAAGAACAGAGACACTGAGTGTAGCTGACCTGCAGGGAAGTTGCATTTATAGATTCAACCTTTCTCCAGCCTTTCTCACCAGACAACTTGTTAATGCACCAAAGGGAATGGATTCCTTAATTAGGTTAACCAACCTCATTTTGCCAATCCAAGCTTCCAGTCAGGGAAGCCTAGGTTTGAATGTTTACTTTCCTAATCATTTTAATGGGCAGAGATGTTGAGTGAAAAGCTTTTCTGGGGCAATAACCATAATCTGGCCATATCAAACCAACCAGCACCTGATTTGCATATAAAAGAATCTTTATCCATACAAACATGCAGAGATGTTTTCAACTGCAAACACCATCACCTTGCTACTCAAATTTCTGTATGTGTGATGTTTCAATTAAGGCAACATCTAAACTCTGCCAGTCATATCTCAGGCACAGAATTAAACTAACCTGCTATCAGACTGCCATCAGTAAGATCTTTTCCCCGTGGTAATAGTTCACCAAAAGCCAAACCGTTCTCAGTCCATTTCCTTTGATCTCAGAACTGCAATTTTCCTTTTACTACAACTTCTGGGGGTTACTATTAAATCTCCTGAATCTTTCCATGTTTCTATTTAACTGACGAGTTTGGGTCCTCAGTAGTGGAACCCCCACAGAACACATATCATAACAACATATTCCCACAGGTTTTCAAACCTTGATGTGTGTAAAGTACCAGAGTGGTGTTGCCGTACCCATGGCATATAATAGAGTGGTTACCTGTTAGTTCAGTGTCCTTATGTCCTGCTCAAACAACGTGTGAGAGGAGAGATAAATGAATGGTGCAAGCTGATCATCAGGTTCTCATCTTCTGCCACTGAAAATAAAAAAAAGTAAAAACTAAATATATGTATATCCCTGTTACAGATGGATAAGTGCACAGGTAGTTTCTCACCAGGTAAAAATAGCCTGTGGGTTTTTCTGTGGTTATAAGATGGGCAGGAGGGCCCAGAAGACTGTTAAAATACAGAGGGAGTTTCCTCAAAATGATCCACGCTTGATCTCCAGCTTATTAATTGCAGCATGTTTTATTTGACTGTACCTCCCTCTGATTCTAAAAATAGGACTGTCAGAAGGCATCGCTGTATCAGCCGGTTCCTCTCTGCAAGTTAATCTATTATACAAGAAAAGGACCTTACAAATGGCTACATTAAAGACATCTAATGAAGTCAAAGAAGCTGTTTTAGAACATATTCAAACAAAATCTACTCAATGAGATTTGGCCTCTGAATTTCATGTTGTCCTATTAGGTATGTAGAAATTGAGCTTTTCAGGGGAATGAATTCTTTAAATTAAGTGAAAAGTCAGGCTATTTGAGCACCTCATTATACTCTGTATTGAAGATCTTTCTCATCCATATTATCCTATTAAGGATTGCAGTCATATCACAACTGTATTCACTGGTGTAATAAAGGACACACACAGCACTCAAACCAGTGCTTTTGATACTTCTGTCCTTATTCAAGCTTGGTTCCTATTTATCTCAACAGAAATTTTGTCACAGGATATGGAATTAAGCCATGTGTTTTCAACCCAACAATATATTACATCCTACAAAAATGTAATTTTCTGGGCCTTACAAAATATCAAAGCTTCAAATCATTATTAATTACTTATGCATGCATATTATTCCTCCTTCCTACAGACAGATCTTCTTTGAAGCAGAATGGGTGCATTTCCTTCAGGCTATTGTGCCTTAAAAGGGTCAGCTTGAAAACCACATTTTTGTTACGCCTATCAAATGTGGTATCCACAACAGTGAAAATAACACTTAAGGCTACTGAAACTGAAAGAAACAACAAAGAAATATATATCTGTATCTCTGACATTTGATTATGTGCCCATCCTAAGTAAGCTTGTATAGGCATGTTTTGCATGTTCAAGCTCTCATTTCTCCCTTCCTCAATGATCTCCTGCCTCTTACCAAATAATTAAAACCTCCCATAATATTTTTAATACTACAAAGTATATTAGTTAAGCGAATTTTAACAGAACACATGTATTTCTGACCAAGAAATTTTTAGGATGGTCCCTTTCAGTAGTTCAGAATAAAAAGGCAGGTGGCTGTAAGTAGATTTTACACTGGAGTTTTAGTGACAAAATATAGGCATATATATTCCATTCTTAGATGTTAAATGGATGCCCATTGCATCTAATAGAAAATTTAATGCTCAGGAAGTCAGGGCTTTCATGTAAAAGCACAATCTTACTTTAATATAATTAATTTTTAAATCTGATATTGATATCAGGGGGAGAAAGTGCAAACTGTTATTTTTTCAGGAACCAGTTTAATTCATTGTGCTTTGGCAAATCTGATTCCAATCTATCACAAACTACAACACTCACTTTGTTAAACTCAGAAAATCAAATTAACAATTATTTCTTTCTGCAGAAGCAATCAATAATTCCTGGAATACCTTCCACAGTAACACTATCATGATGTAGATATATAGATATATCTGAGAGTCATTCTTCAAATTATAAGAAATTACATAAATTAATATACTTTTCTCTAATTTAGCTCTATAATCCATTTCCTTCACATTCTGCTTTTTCTCTCATACTCCTCACATTTTCTTTTCCTCCCACCCTATCCTTCCTCATCATGATGTTCCCTGTTCCATGTCCCCTCTGTTCACCCTGCCCTGCCTCCTGTGTGTTGAGCATCAACAGTGGCACCAGACATTGCAGCTCATCCTTCAGCCATGGCATCCAGAGCCTCTCCTTCACTGCTGACTCGCTTCCATACACTACAAAGCAGTGTGTGGGTGCAAGTGCCAATTTGGTTGTCTGCACACTAAGCTGGAGAATCTGAAAAACCTGCCATGGAACCTCTTGGAGGGGTAATTTATCCACCACCCTGGAGTGCCTTGGTTTCAGAATTACAGCCATGTGGATTGCACATAGAACTGGGAGCCCAGAAACTCCTGAGTGCCAGTAGTAGGTCTAAGTAATGATTCTTTAAATGGATCCCGACCATTCATTAATCCTCTTTGTCTCAGATTATCCGCAAAGATTGGTATAACAATGCTTTACTCACCTTCCTCGAAGAATTTTGCAAAAAATATGCTCAAGTTTCATTTATTTCATGGGGAATTATGCTTTTCCACCTGAAGGCAGAACTCAGCCCTTCTACAGTCAAGATGTAAACCTCAAGTTTTATTATAGTCTTTAAAAGATACATGCACGGTCAAAAGTTGAACAGAAGACTGTTACTCCCATTAAGAAGAGAAAAGCAAACAAGGAAAATGAAGAACACTGTTCCCTTTAAATTACGACAAATTTGGATCCCAGAATAGAAGATGGAGCAAGAATATTCCTGCTTTCAAGGGAAAGTATGTCAAGTGCTGAAAACATTGACTACATTGTTCATGAACACTTCATGATTACTTAATGACTGATTACTCAGTAATGTTCACAAGGTCAGCAAAACCTTGAGTATCTGTCATCCGAATGCCACTTCCATGAATTTAAGTGAACAAAATTGCAATAACTTTTAATATCTGACATTTTAAAGGCCGTATCCCTTTATGATATAGTTTGTTTATTTATTTAAGCTTAGTCAAAATGTAACAAGAAGAACTATTCATTCCAAAAATGCTATTCCTAGAATTGCATTTGAGTTATGTGACATTACAATATAAATTATATCACAGAATCAGAGAATCATTTAGTTTGGAAAAGACCTTCCTTACAAGTGTATTAGAAAAATGAGTAATTAAAAATGCCAAATATATACAAGCATGAAATATACATTTTTATTGCCAAAACAAAGTGCTTATTATAGAAACCAATTATTAAGTTATACAGCAGATATAACTTAATATCTTAAGTTATAAGATAACTTAAGTTCAGATTTTATGAACTAAATCTACAAATTAATTGAGTGCCTAACTCCAAGTTTAAGTGCCTCAGGTTAACATTTCAGCAGTACTGCAACCCACAGATCCTGCTTATATTTGAGGGCAGAGCAGGAGATCAACAGGTAGGCACACGCCAGGCTGCGAAGCTGCTCACAGCCCTACCTCATGCCCACTTTCTGATGGAAATCTCACATTCAGCATTTGGTGGGGGAGGTTAGGAGGGTGCAGCAGGGTCAGGGCACACATCTGTCAGGATTAGGTGTATTGGGAAATACATTCTGAAGTCTCCTCTCTGCCTGATTCATTGAAGGAACTTGAACCTATTCTTCTCTTTCTCCAGGAACTGGTCAAATGTCAGAGCCATTCAGGGTTTTGAAAAAAAATCAGTCTCAATCTGTCCCACTACAGCTGCTTCACTTTGTACATTTCTTGGAACACGTGAATCTGAGTCTCCCATATGACCACCTTAACCAGCAGGTTAGTTTCACAGGCTCTTATTCCCACTGAGGAAGAATAACTTCAGTAGGAGGTACTTGCTCAAAAATGTGCTGTGACATCAGATATTGGAAATGTATGCTCATGTATGGCTCCAAGTCAGACCAAATATAAACATATCAATACATGAATACTTGCCCACTATTTTGCATAAAATAAAATAAAATATGCCTCTATCCTAACATGTGACACACTGGTTTTCAAGGGATTTCATATTGCTTCAGAGGAAATTATATACAGAGTGAAGTCCACTAAATATTCTGAGGAGAAAGAGTACCTCATCCTAGCATTGTGGAACTGGGGTCTAACCAAACTCCGCACTCAACCAGAGAAGCAATTTCTTGGTCTGAGCACCACAAAGCAGGGGGGAAGAAAAGGACAAAGAAACTGGTCAGACCTTGAGCAAGCTAAGCATGGGCAATTAGTTCATCATAAAATGGTACAGGAAAAGATCTTGCATACAAAACCAATGTAACAGCCAGTTTGGGAGCCACCTTAGGTACAGGTAAATATTCTCTGAGCACACCGACACACCTCCAGAATAATCTTACTTTCTACCAGTCCCAGCTCAGGAAACTCCTGTGATTGCAACAGGAAGAGGTTATCTCGTGGTACACTGAACCATCTCCACCTTTAAAAGCTGCCCACACAAGAAGAACTTGTCAGCAGCCTTCCACTAGCAACAATCTGGTTGTAAACAAGAAAATTTAACCCAAGCTTGGCCCGAGCAACACAGACCATTTAGTGACAAAGGCTTAGGTTCTCAGCACTTAACCTTTCCTAAGATAAAGGGATAAATGCACTCACACCTTTGGCCAACATGACCCAGTACCAGTTCATTAGTGTCTCCTGACACATGGAGAGCCTCATGCTGCACATACCAGGCAGCAACAGCGAGAGGTGCCCATCTCCATGATCCATATTCCACTGTTCATGGGACTGGGGATTGTTAACAATGGTGTATGAGTGTGTACCTGGTCACAAAAAATTAAATTATTCTCAAATGTCCATCCTTTCCCTGCCAAGAGCATTATAATCCACATGGAAATAACATCTGCTCAGAGGTGACTTTCATGGAGAACACCGTCTTGTGACCATCCTCACCTTAAATTTGGGCTTGTCTACACACAGTTGTTCCTGATTAATTGTTCTTGATCAATGTCATGTGTGGCCACTGCATCCACAATGCAGCACTGCTCAGAAATAGCTCTAAGTGTCAACATGCCCTTATTCACGGCAGGAGTGCTAACAAGATCATGAAGAATGGCCCCTGCCCACACCTCCTGGGACAGACATTTCTTAAGACAATGTAAGACATTCCTCAGTCAATGGCTCCAGCCACAAGACACCCCCAGATTATACACTTAACAGGATGTAAAGCACAGACCCAGGTACTTTTTTAAAAAGCAGTGATGTAGGTGGATGCTCTCAACTAAATATTCACTGTTTTGACAGACATCCCTGCCCTCACAGAACTGGAGGATCCATGGGAGTTAGTCCCAAACTTGTTCAAGCTTTGCTGATTTTGGCCAAGCAACAAAGAAAGGGGCTTCAGCTGACTGCCTGAAGCAGATGAGGCTGCACTTCCCTCAATACCAACCCCCAAACTCCTTTATTCCTTGGTAGCCACTGAATCTTACAGACTCCTTCCTTCTTTGCTGTGGTTTTAAGCTCTCATTCTCGCTTGAATTATTTTCTATCCACATATTTCTGATGCACAGAGACATCCTTCTTTCTCAGCAAGTTTTGGGTTGGTTTGGTTTCCCCTCCAAGCTGGTTCAATTATATGTTATTATAGGAAGCCAAACCGTTATTACTCCAAGTGCCACAATTCAAAAGTACTCTCTTGAACAATTATTTACTGGTTTTGTTTCTGCTGAGCACCTACACTCTGTTCTGTCAGTGAACAGAATTTAAAGAATAATTCCCAGTAGAAGTTATTAAACCAATGTCACTCAGCACTTCAGTTTTCTTATTTATATACACAAAACTAAAGACGTGCTTATATTTTCTAACCAAGATAAAAGATGTTTTGATAGAGATCATATCTGCTGAAACTTTATTTTCCAGGTTTTATCTTAAAATATTTCTGTTTTTATAATGATTCAAAACATGAACATGTTTGACAGCCATTAATAATCATAATAAAAAAACCTGTAAATATAAACCAGAATTACATTGCCTACAATTTCTTTATTTTTTTGAATCTTATTTGCTAAGTTTTGAGTGTTTAGCTTTTTCTGGTTTCTAGGGAGGGGCGAGTGCAGATGGGGGTTTAACTGCCTGTTTATTTCATCTGGAAAATGATATGTCTGTTGTTAGATGTGGCTTTGGAATTCTCTTTTAACAGTATATCACTTGTTTTAGACCAGGTGTTGACTGGTCAAATTACAGGAACATGAAGTATAATTTGTACTTGTCACACAGGCAGCCTTTTCTTAAAGGCATTAAGTACTATCTTTTTCACCTGATTCAGTGAAAAGATATCTAAATGTGTGGTGGGCAGTTACACCCTCTCAATGTGCCTCCACCCACATCACCCTGCGGATGGTGCTTTGTTATCTCAGTACTGGAACCATGCTGGACCCAGCTGGAAAAGAGGCAAAGAAAGTGATGTGGGAGGGGCAGAGCTCTTAGAAACCATTCCTGGTTTTGTAAATAGGAAAAAGCAATTTTAATTCAAGATGATGTAGTTTCCAAGTGATTATGCCAGAGAGAAAGCTGATTTTTTTTTTCCAGTGGAATTGGAAAAGGCATGTAGGGAGTCACTAATGCACTCACGGATCCAAACTGCCAGACAGAGGAGCCTAACACTATATTCCTAAAATCTCAGGCTAAGTTGTTACCCACTAATTTGTCATTATAATCATGGATAAGTCAATCGAAAGCACTGGTATTGAGGCCCCTTTATTTCCAATCCGAGCAGTTTAGGAAAAAATCAGACTAAGTTTAGTCCAATCCCCTGAACTGAGCGTCTGTTGCCCCAGGCATTTCCAAGTTGTTCAAGGGCTGCATTACAGACTTGGACCATCACGAGCTGTCAAAGTGGTTTTGGTGTGCAAGCAGAGCAAAGCTTCTGGTTAAGTTTTTCTGAAAAGAAAGAAAATTTAGTTAAGCTCATACCAAAAACACTTCGCAAACTAAGCCAGAGCTCTGTAAGTGGAGACAACTGGGGAAATAACTTCAAAATTGCTCCAACCTGGAATACCTGGAATACCATGCACAGCCTCAGGCACCTGAAAAAAGAATCTTGATTTCCAAAGCAGCCAAGTACCAAGAGCACCCACTTACTGTTTACTTTACAAAACAAAAACATGATATTAAAATACATAACAATGGCAAATTAATTTTTTTAAGTCCTGCACAATAGAAATATTGAAGTCTCCTCTATTATTTCTAATGCCTTGTATGATAAATTACTGAATTAGAACTCCTGAGCTGTGTTTAGAACAGGGAATGGGAAGCCAAATATTCAGGCCAAAAGCTACAAAGGTCTAAGGCACCAGGCAGCTGTGTAGATGGCCAGCTCACATTGAAATCACTCAAGCACAGTGAGGTGCCTAAATAACATTGTACCTCCTGTCTCCTTCTCCACCAAATAAACTAGGGCAAATAATCTTTAGATTTCTGGAGTTAGATTAATGGATCTTTGCTCAGACAGTTATATAATAATTTTGCACTTCACTTCAAATGCAAAAACAACTGAGAGACTTTCAGACTGTAGATAAACTAATAATACACTGCACTTTTAGTTTGTTATTCAAGGGATGTTACACAAAGGGGGATTGATTTTGCAGCTATTGCACTTGAGCAGCTCCTATTTGGGGCAATGGGTGCTTGTGTGGGAAGAACTGCTGTGGAAGCAGTCCCTATAATGTACTTATTGACAAGATTAATCCTCAGTTTTCCTTCAAAGTGATTGCAAGCTGCATCACTATTCCAGTGATCTTAGATGGTTTCTGTGTATTTTCCCATATGGTTTTAGCAAGAAGTTTTAAAAAAGTTATATGGCAAAAGCTTGATTAAAAAAAAATAAAATCCCTAAATTGGGTCATATGTAGGACATTTCTCTTGGTAATCTCTCTGTATTATAGAACAGCCTCACAATTTAAATAGAAGTCAACCCAATTTACAAAATTGGATTGGACAAAACACTAGAGAACATGTTACAGTATAGGGAGTCATCATGCATACACAGTACAGATGCACTGCTGAATGACCTAACTTGCCCATTTGCATCTCTAATTTCTATGATATAATCTCCATTCCACACTGCAATTATTAGAGAAAGAAATTAATTTCTTGGTTTCAAGGAAGTTGGTAGAGGAATAGAGGGATGAAGTGAGGAAATCGAATTTTGCAGAGCCATGATTCCAAAAATAATTCGGAAAGGAAAAAATCCTGTAGAAAAAGAGGGTAGAAAGTTATGGAAGAGAATTTACATTCAGCATGCTGTTAAAACCCTGCATTGCTAGAATAGTGGCAATGAAGTCACTCCTTGTTTCTATTGCATTCCAACTGTTTTGTTCTCTTCCACTATTCTTTGCCATTTGTTTTTATATTTACTGTTCCATATACCAATTAAGAATTCTTAGCAGGTCTTCCAAGCAGTAGAAATTTAAATTAGATTACAAAAAGAACCTCAAAAGCAGAATGAGATTTTAAATGGATCATTGAAACTAACTGCAAAATTCTTTTATCAGAAGGGGGGAAGGTAATACTTTTTAAGAGTGCCTTAAAATTAATCCAAAATGAGTGTCACTTATTTTAAGCGTGTCAGATTTGGAAGGTCTATTCTGAGGTTAATGTGAAAGTGAATGTAAAAATATTTTAGGCTTTCTATTTGCCAAACTAGAATACCATGAAATGAAAACTTTAGGAAACCAAGGTCATATCACCAGTACCAGCCATACAGTAAGTACAGTGCCCTAAAGTATATTCCATTGAGGGAACTGAATTTGGGTGCAAGTTGCTCAGGGTAAGAGTTGCTGCTTCTCCTTCACATGGAATAGTGAAAAAGGTATCCAGCTGTGCATTTCTTGAAGGAATCTGCAGTTTTGCCATGCAGTTACTCTGTGTTGTATAAGCTGGGAAAATAGGCTGTCCAACCCTTTCCCCCACACTATCAAACTCCCATCTTTGCCTCCTGCCCCATGCTGGCATGATGGTCCTATGCTGACCAGAATCACAGCTCATCTAGCCACATTTAAACCTGTTATTTTTCACTAGCAAAAGCCAACAAGTAGTAAGCAAGGCAACCTTCAAAAATTGCAGTGTCTGCTGTTTGGGACACAGTGGCCTTGTCCGCATCACTGTTTTTTCTGGAGTCTCTGAGGACTGACAAGGCTGGTGTAACCCCATTAGTATCAGGGATGTTCAGTGCACAGCTGCAGATGGAGCTCCCTAGACAGTGACTGTTTTCACTCCATCCACATTGCCAAAGGTTAAACAGGAGCTGCGCCCCACCCATCACCAGTGCTTCACAGCCAGTGAATTAAAAAAAAAAAAAAAAAAAAAAAAAAAAAAAAAAAAAAAAAAAAAAAAAAAAAAAAAAAAAAAAGACCCCCCATCAAATTCCCATAAGGAAGAAAGTGTGTCCCTTCCTGTGAAAGGCCTCAGTTCCAAAGAATCTCTGCTCTCAGGTGCTACACCACTTCCCTCACGCTGTCACAAGTCCCTAGTACTTGGTGCCGTTATTTTCTGGCACCAGGTGATCTCAAGTCCTTTCTTTTTCCTAAGTAATTTTCCATTCCTCACACCTATGAAGA
Organism: Sylvia atricapilla; assembly: GCF_009819655.1. Lineage (NCBI taxonomy): Eukaryota > Metazoa > Chordata > Aves > Passeriformes > Sylviidae > Sylvia > Sylvia atricapilla. The sequence goes on from NC_089142.1 coordinate 63,196,347, forward strand.
AGAGTTTAATAAAGGTGATTCACCTAAAACTAGGTGATCTCTGCACACAATTTTGGCTCGTTCCCTGGGCCCAGCCAAGGGACTCACCATGTAGGACCACAACTGTCCTCCAGGTTGACAGTTCCCAGCTCATGGGGACACCAAGACAAGCCTGCTCTAAATCCCAAAATGGGCAAAACCCACCTGCCCCAACAGGCATGGGAGCAAGGGGCACTCAGGCAGGTGCTGCTAGCTGAAGTGGTGGCTGGAGAGAGACTGAACCCTCAGCAAGCCCCAAACTGGGGTGTGGGAATGTGGATGGATCATTGCTGAGGAAACTTCATTTCTCATCTTTTTGCGTCAGCTCCTGAGTGGCTGAGAGAACTGCTTCTGCAGAGATTGCTACTTGTACAAAACACAACAGCCTGCTGAAATAGATTTAGTTTATAAAGTAATTCCCCATCCCAGCAGCACTGTAGTAGTACAGACCTGAAAGTCACCTGTACAGAACACCAAAAAAAACCCACTCATAGCAGCAAAATCTTCTGGGTCAACAAACAAAAGTTTGTGAAAAGAAAGAAGGCTTTGATGTCAGTTCTTTGGATTTTGAGCAATTTTGTGAAGTGGTAATGGGGAACCAGGGGATGTTACTTAAACAGTGCAAAGGCTTTGAATAAAGAGTGTACACAAAAGGCTACTAAGGAAAGCCAGTCGTCAGGAGAAGAGTGGGTAACACCCTGCCAGTCATGGATGCAAATCCAGTTAGGGGATAGCACATGGGGCAGAGCAGGAATAATTGTTTAGTTCTCTTCACAGCATTTAAGTAGTGGGGTGCCTCAAGATCAATACAAACAGTGGCATTGTTTAATGTACTTATTGAGATCCTACTAGAAAAGCTGGGTCTGTAAGAGCAGTGGGCAAGATAAGGCTGGTGAGGCACCTTGGTAAGCCTTGACAACACTAAGTAACTGAGTAATGCATCAGCAAAGGGAATGTGGTGTAGATGAGTCCACAGTAATGCACCTTAGAAGGCATGATTTAAACTACTCATATACACAGAGTGTTCTGAATTGTAACCTTTCAACAAAAAGATTGAGGCATCAGCGTGGACAGCTTAATGAAGATGTCTGCTCAGTGTGCTGCAGTGTTCAAACCCAGAAAATAAGCTGTGATTAAAAAAAATAGATGACAGAAGATATTGTAACATGATTACATAAAAAATATCCATAGAAAATTTCAGTTATCCAACCTCAGAGGGATGCAGAAGAGAAACCTGCCTAGAGAATAAAACAAATGAACTTGCAGAGGTCATCCTGCCAAGTGCTGCTTATGTCCTGAGTTACTGACTGCAGTGCATCCTAGAATCTCAGCCCTCGACTGAGCAGATTGACGACTTTTAAAGAAAGAGTACATGAAAGTTTGTTCAGTGAAGGACAGAAAGGATGTGGCACATAGCATGCTTATGTACCTAGTTCATAATAATGAAACTTGTAAAAAGACATAGTCTCTCAATGCAGCCTGTAAGTAATCTGTAGAAAACTGGTCATAAACTATTACTGTGGTAAATAGCTTTGTTTACCACCAAAACCAGGGAGACTTAAACATACATTAAAAAAGAAAGAAAACACAGACTCTCTGCTCATGTAAACAGAGTCAGTCCATTAACTGTTGTAATCAGTCGAACTGATTATACAAACCACAGAGGTACCATTTCATCAGTTGTATGGAAAATAAAAATGACAAGAGCCTTCAATTTCCAGCATTCAAGAGTCAGCAGGGTTAAGATAGAAATCCCTCAGATTTATGTCTCCACCAGTGATTATATAGCTGGCAAGTTGCTTTATATTAAAGTTTTGTCCTCTTAGTTGTAACAGTCATAAGGGAATCCTTCCTCAGGTATTGTTGAATGCCAGATGCATCAGGAGTTCTCTAGAAGACATTAATGTTGGCATTGCTAGTTAGGCAGATACTGAACTTAGTGTACCAGCAGCTTTTCCTGTGCTATGAATACCTGGCTTCAGGCAAAATACATGTGACTGAATTTCAGATGTCCTTTTAGCTATTTGTTCTTTCTGAAATCAAGTTCCCTTGTGCTCTGCAAAAGAAAAAAAAAAAAAAAAAAAAAAAAAAAAAAAAAAAAAAAAAACCTGAGTGAGAGATTGCTAGCCATAATACATGAGAAGCAATATGGCAGTTTAAAACAGCATTAATCGAAGCTACAGACCAAATTTAAGTCAGTATTAGTCACAGAACATTTAGTTTTATTCTGCAAGACCTAATATAATATTCAAGATCATAATAAATAAATAAATAAATAAATAAATAAATAAAAAAAAAAAATTCTTGAGCAGTCAACTAGCCTGGAGAATTTATGCATGAAAGACAAAGAATGAAATGTTCAAAACTGTGAGGAGTTTTGCCCTTAAATATGAAGACTTACAGAAAATCTGTAAATGAAAATAGAGTGGTGGATATTTCTCAAACTCTTGGGGGAGTAAAAGCAGTATGCACATATCTGTTAGCAATAATAATCCTCTTCCTACCCTGGCATGGGAATGGGGGGGGGGGGGGGGGGGGGGGCGGGGGGAACAACCTCATGAAGTGCAAGTGTAGGTGAGCCTTCAACCTCGGAGGAAATATTTTTCTTAAGATCCTGAAGACAACTTCAGATTGGACGCAAGAGTCCTAATGCATATTCGCGCTACCGCTGAGCACCTTTCATACCAGAGCAAATTATTTGATGTTTGCTTTATCATGTATGGGCATTATGGTGAGGGAAGTTGTTGGATTTAACATTTTCTAAATCAAGGGAAATTGGTTATTGGAGTGTCAGAGTCTGGAGGGAAGAATGAGGCAGTGGATGTGGTTATGCAAAGAAGCTGTGGAAGAAGGTAACTTCACTGTGATTGATAGTATGTTGCTGGACTGCTGCCATTCACCCTGTGAGAGATTTGGTGGGAGGTGTTGTACGTAGCTGCAGGAAATGGGCTATTTGGAAGGAAAATTGCAATGATCTTCCTGGACAAGAACTATAAGGATTGAAAGTTTGCAGGGATAATTCATCCTGGAGCAGAAAGGAAGCAAGAACCTCCAAAGAGTCTTGCAGAGGTAATTGGTAAGAGGCACTGGGAGTGGAATGTTTAGGACACAGGGAAGGCAGAGAAGAGAGGGGAGAATTTTTTCATGTTGCTTGGGTGGGACTGAACACAAGGTTATTGGAAGGGTTACTTTTGGATAAGATTAAAAATGCCAGAGTGGATCCTGCCTACACTGAAGTCAGTGACAGTAATGACAATTCCACTGACATTAAGGTGGCTGGAGCCCCACTCATGATCTGAAATAAATGCAGAAAACTAGGATTGCTGTAAAATGCTTTGTTGTCAAGTATCTGTGGACACAGTACTGATTCTTAGGCATTAACCCAAAAATATCTCTGCTAGGCATTTTCTAGGAGAAAGGTATCATTTTCTTCCGTTTTACAGAGAGGTAAACTGAGGTCTATATAGGACTTTCAGAAGGAGAAAGGAATTCGGGTGCTTAAGTCTGATTTTAATTACATTTGCTGGAGCTGGGAGAGAGAAGAGAACAAATACCCTGGCTCCTGGCCTTTTGATGAGACCACTGCACAGCTATTAAAGGACTTGTTTTCCTTTCTGATTACATTTGACCATTTAAATCCATTTAAGCTTCTACTCTAAAAGGAAAAGAGTGCATGCTCAATTCTGGAGTAATTAGGTAATGTTGGTATTATGCTCTGAAGCTGTGAAGTGCTAATTTATGTAAAAGACGAGTAGTAGTATTATTAGTGCTTGAGTATGATATCATCAGGCTGACGCATAAGAACAGCAAAGTGTGAAAAATTACATACATCTGCTGTGAAAAATTGCATACATGTGCTGTGCCTTCCTAAAAACAACTGAAACCAAAAATAATCAATTGAAAAAAAAAGTAGTTTCCAACATTCATAAAGATAATGTCTGATAAGAAAACAGGGTGTGTATTTCCAAATAAGGGTCTACCAAACTTGAGGTTTGAGTAGTCTTCAGAAATATAAACTATTTTGAGTATTTACATTTCTCTGTTTACATTTCATTATTTTTTCAGGGGTTTGACTGACTTACTGTACATATTTCAGAGCAAAACTTAAAACGTACTACAATCGAGTCTGTCGGTTTCCAAATCCTAGGGCCCAGGAAACAGCTACTTACACAAATGGAAACAACCTTTGCTGGTGCCAACCAAAATGAAAGGCTGAAGGAAAGCAGGAAGTAATCCACATAGAAAGTGTGTAACTAATCTTGAGAGGGATAGCAGCAAGGCTCCTCTGCAGCAAGCATTCAGGAAGGGAGAAGCACAGATAGGCATCTTCTACACTGAGAATGGCCTGTCTGAGCGAGATTAACCCTTGCCACAGAAAACAAAGATAACCTATGAGTGTTCCAGAGAACAGACAGTGTAAAGTGCTAGATTGAGGTGAGACCAAATCTGAAATACAAAGCCTCAAAATACAGCTTTGCAGTAAAAAGGTTCTCAACTAAAGAAAGACAGTGAAAATCCACTGATATGACAGGTCAGGCTGGAATGATTCCCAGATTCTTCATACTTGTAAAAAATAAACAACTGGAGAAGGTGTATGTAAAGTAAGCTGCCTAAAATGACAAACAAGATGAGAAGGTTTATTGCTTACAAATTCTCCTGAACCCACAGCATATTTCTAAAAGCCTGGAATAGATGGTGCTGCCATTACCACACAGTACACACATTATAATTATTTCATTTAGGAGAAGAACATAATCAAATCAAAGGAGAAAATGTAACTGAAACTGCAACTGTCTGCTGACAGTGTATGATACGTGACACCAACGCCACAGCTGCTTGTAACCCTTTATCATCAAGAGGAGGACTAAACTACTTCCCTATTTCTTTAAATAAAACTTTAAAGCGGCAAAGTTGCTGGAGAAGCCATAATGACCATAGTGATTATATGGAACAGCTACTTTCCTACATACAACAGCACCATTTTTGCACACATTTGTTTGCTGCACACAGAACTCTTGTATCCCATGAAAGTATTTCTCACATGGTTTAGAGAGAATCTGCTGCATATGATACCATTAGGTCCAGTAAGTATATAAAAAATATATGCTTATCCACATCTAATCTGGTGTTCAGCATTGCAACCGAACATTTCTCATATAACCATTATGTTAATTTTACTAACATTTTCTTCAAGTCAGAAATGTTGACATTGCAAAGACACAATATGGACTTAATCAATGGAATAATATAATTACATTTTTAATTGAGTATTATTAAATTACAGGCCAGACACTCACACAGATCAGTGTCTCAAGTGGACCACTGTGTTATAAAGATGTGATCACCTGAAAATCCAGTCACAAGTACAGACAGTTGCTGGATATAAGTTGTGTCAATTTGAACAGCTGGTGGTCTGAGAAGTTAAGATTTTGTCAGTCTTACTCATACTGAGAAGAATCTTACTTCCTGCATAGCTTCACTCACTTAAAATAGAATGTTTGTATGCAGATACAAGACAGTAGGGTACTGTGTGAAGTGATCTGTCCAAAAAACATGACTTTTGATCATGTGTATAAATGTATCTGTATTGAGCCCTATATTTGTAATCATAGAATTTTTTTTAGCATTCCAGTTCATTCTAATAATAAGTTTCAATTATTCAGTGGACTTCAAATAAATTACTTGCCAACTACCAGTTCAATTAATTACAGAATGTATACAACAAACGCTTTAGGTGTACTCATCCAGGTCTAATAATTTTTAATTAAATAAAGTATCTCATTCTACCTAAAAAAAATTTAAAATATTTCTTGACCCAAACAAGTAGTTATTAATACGTGGCTTGGTGTCCAAATGAGAAAAACATTTGTTCATGCAGCCTAGCCCTGGTGACCGCTTTCCACCACTCTGTGTTCTATTTGATGCTTGTGTTATTCAGTTTACTACAGAAGCTGCCAATGCTTTGTCAAAAGCACCTGAATGTTTCCTTTTATTATTTCTGTTTCCCACTGATACCAAAACATAAAGAGTACTGAAAAGATCTGTGTTGAGGTTCTATGTGACAAAGTACAAATGGAGTGATGCTTGATTTATTATTTGCTTATGTGTATGTTTATTTTAGTATGTTTGCCTCCTCTTGTGCCCCTTCAGGAAATAATATTTGTAATAAGTTTTCCCATTTTTGCAGAGTTACTTTTTCAGAATAGATACCTTGCAGTGAAATTACACTTAAGGAATACTCTCTGTTGTGATCACACAAGTTTGAAAGACTGCACAAAAAGGGCATATAAGGGTAAAAAAATGGAGCTTGCCACGTTTCCCAAGACATTCTCACATGAATAAGATCATGCAGATAAGGGTGCAAAGACACATTCATTATTATCTTAATAAAATACACTGGCACATTACGATCTTAATCCATCTAACAAAACACAAAAAAATGAAGGTGGGAAGAGACTAGCGCAATTTGTATAGCCTGTGTTCTTTAATTTTAACCAGCAATTTTATGTGTACATCTTTGGTTCCTGGCATACCAACAAGAGAGGCAAGCACGTGAAACCTAACGTATCCCCTAATGCTTCAAGGAAGTTCCCTGCCCTGGGCAACTTCTTTCAGAATGATTTGCTGCTAATAAAGCACACCTGTAACCCCAATTCTCAGCACAGTAACCACCTGCAACCAGCACAGAGATGGTTTATCCTGTGAAACCTGACAAAGAAAAAATTAATCCCATACAGACCAATTGAGATAGCACATTCTATGTCTCTTTCTGCATTTTCACAGACTTTTTCACACTAACCAACTCTTAGGAATACAATACAGGAATAATTTGCTTTGACATCACTGCAGTAACTCCTAATAACATAGGCCACCACTGAAAGAAATCCCCAGATGGTCATCTCATCCACACTTGGGCTGCTCACCCATACGTCAGGTGCAGTACCTCTCTGAAGAGTGGCCTTCCCTGGCATAGCAGATTGTTGAAACCAGAGGCTAGATGCTCTGCTCTGGAGAATGCCTGGCTAGCGTCTGGACCAACAGAGGGGAGTTGTGATGGATTTAGGAAGCTTGTGTCTGATGCTGAACTAAGTAAACAGAGTTAATCCTCTGTTTTCTGCCATAGTCTGGACTTTGGGGCTGTTCGAACAGCCAAACTTGCCATGGTAATTCCTTCCCACCCGGATACACAGGATCGCATGACTAGACCCATGGTTAATCTTGCATCCAATCTTTCCCCTCAATCCCTTAAGAATAACAGGTCTCTCAGTAACACAGAAAACAGAGTTTCCTGTTAATCAAAACCCCAACAGCAAAAACCCCTAACTGTTCTTCTCACGAAGTGATTCTAGGGGGTAATAAACAGGCATGTTGAGAGACCAAGACAGATTTCTCTGCTTCCTGGGTGCCCACTTGGAACAAACTTGTCATTTTTACTCAGGGCGGGCAGTGAAACTAGGGACAGCCATCCAACGAAGAGCTGGGGACCTCCTGCACCACAGTTCCCTCCTCCATCCCAACTGCCAGGTGCCTCTGGGAAGGGTGGGATTGAAGGTAGCTTTGAAGAGGTCAGATGTGATAGCAGCCAGAAAATCATGACTTGTCCTCTCAATAGCAGAGTGTCATTTCTACAGAAAGGGCATGTCTTCCAGGATATCATTATAATATAAAATTTCCTATCAGATAACCCTAGCAGCTGTCCTGACCTGGATTTTCCTGATTGCTTTGTGTCAGCGTGGGAGGGAACATACAGAAACTCATCTCCACAATCATCTGGGACAGACAAGTTACAGAGAGTTAGGGATTACATTTTCAAAGTCGAAAAAAAAGGACTTGAAGATCCAAGTACCCCTGAAATTTGGTGCCCTGGATATCTTATTCCAGGGACATACCCCTAATACTCAGCAAGCTTAAACATTTCCAGTAAATATCCGAAAACACACCATCTGGGATTCTCCTTTGTGATTTTCTTTTCTTTCCTTTCATCACACTCAGCAGACATTCCACTCTGGAAGGAGTGAACAGGGTCGCATCTGCAAGCCAGCCTTCCAATCCAAAATGTTAACATTCAACCAAGAATCCATCTTTGTCTTTCTTTTCCATTGTTGTGTTTGAAGTTTCCCAGTGATTTGTCCTAGATGGGCCCTTCAGTCACATTCTGCTTTCAACTCCACTCCGATTCTTCACTTGAGAAGCAACTCTGTGAACCCTGCTGCTTTCATTCCCACTCCTGGCCATCTCTGGCTTTCTCCTGATATGCAGTGCTGTAACGCACACACTGTTACACAGTGCCCTGCTTTCTTGCTGTCTGACTGAGGAACCAACTCATATGCAAAGGATTTTGAAGAATACGAGTGAAAAAATTTCTTTAAATAACCATGGCTTAGATCAGGAGCGGCAAACAAATGAGATTCGGGCTTTCCTGAGAGCTCAGTGGTGATGGGCTTACACTTTCTGTCCTGCATTCCCTTAGTTTCCAGTCATAAGTCTTCCAGCCACTGGAAAGCGACCAACTGTCTTCCCACTTCGCTATGGCCATAAGCAATGACAGACTTGGCTTGTCTGGCACCGCTCTGCTGAGCCTTATCTGGATGCCACTGCAGCTCCTGATGGAGAAAGCACCATCCCACCTAATTCTTTGTACGTGGGCTGTAAATACTTGATGTGTTTTGTATGAGTGAAGTGTCATGGAGGCTGTGACTTCCCTACTATTGCTTCTGGCAGTCTCACACCAATTGTTCATAACTCACTTTGGCAAGCTGGCAGCTTCTAGCACCTGAAAGCTGAAAATAGGAAAGGGCATTTGCAGGGTGGTGATACGATGTGTGCTTGGCTTTAAAAAGGATCACAAACTTAAAGCAGTGGAGAGCAAAAAGGCATACCAATATCACCATGGATATGTGACATTAAACAAACCACTTGTCATGATACACAGCTGACTACTTGCCAAATGGAACAGGATCTTCTTATTATTCACTGTTTTGTCCTGCTAAACCTGCACACCAACGTGAAGAAAAAACTCCAGAAAGATACTGTCACTTTTCTGACCAATCCTGGCTGTATTGGAGATCCTTGTTCAGAGACAATTCCCACATCCATCTACTCACGTGCATTTGAAGGCCAAAAGGTGAAATCATGGTGGGCACCGTACATAACTGCTGCAAGAATGGGAGCTCCAGGATAAGGTAAATTCCTTGAAGTAACTCACACTTTTAAAGCTTCCTGTCCTCCCGGCACTCTGATTTCACCCCTTTTGTCCATCACAGCTGGGATGTCAGCCAGGTATTTTCCTGGTATCCCATGTGTGTCCAACCACTGCCACCTGCCCACATGGCTTTGCCAAAGGATTGCACAGAGACACTCAGCCATCACAGCTCAGTGCATCCAGGAGCCCAGCTCTGCCTCCATCTCAAGGAGTTACAAGGCAGAGATAACTAACCATCCTTTAGGTTTCATAAGCCTAAGCCACTGCAGTCAAATAAGAACCTGGCCCACTCAAAAGGGGACAAGACGCTGCCACATGGAGAGCCTCTCGAGCATCTCATTTGCCTACCTGTGCCTCCCCCGGGAGACCCTCTTGCGCTGTGGTGTATCCTTGCAAAGCACGTGGAGGTACAGAAACCACATCTCAGCCTACATGATGGCCGTTTTGACCTCATATTCACAATTCCCTGTGCCAGGGAGAGTGTCCTGCCCATCACTGTCCTCTCTGTGTGCCCGTAGACGGCTCCAAGAAGAAAAACAAACACGGAAGCAGAAAGCCAGGCAAAGGCACTGAAGGAAAGTGGGCCACCATCCAGCACTTCCCTGTGGCATGCCTTCCCCAGCCCCTCAGCTCTTCCCTGCTACTTCAGCATGGCTGCCCTTCAGAGAGGAGCTGGTGGATCTGGAGCAGAAGGCAGGAGCGCCGGCCTCGGGGGTGGAGGGGCGGCTTGGATACGCGTGGCCCTCGCCGGGGCTGTGCAGCAGGCAGGGCTCTGCCGGGCAAAGGGAGCGACAGGGGACGTGCCCGGCCAGGGCTATAGCCCGTGCAAAGCATGTGCCCACCCGCAGCCCGCATATTCTGTTTCTCTTTGCCATTCCAATGAAAACAATCGTAAATAACTGTAATAAACCCCACCACACCGGCCAAGGGCAAGAGTGGGTGGGCACTCGCCCTGCACAGCCCGGATGGCAGCGGGGAAAAAACCCAGGAGATTAGAGGGACGTGGGAAGTGGGGAGCGTGCCGGTATCCCCACATCCACCTCCCGCACGGCGCCCGTGTTTGTGGAAAAAGGTGGATTTCGGATCTCGCCTCCGGGAGAGGGGCCGGCCCCAAGGACGCCCACGCGGGTTCTGGGGCCTCACGCCGGCGGATGCGGGCACCTGCACCGCGGCGGCGCCGGAGGGACGGACCTCGCCCTGCCCGGGCAGCGCTGCCGGAGCGCTCAGCCCCACGCGTGTCGGCGGCCGCCGCGCTGCAGCGACACGAGCGGACGGGGCGCGAAGGGGCAGCGGCGATGCCCGGGAGCGGGGCCGGACGGGGCCGCGGGCGGCGGGAGAGCGGCGGCGGGGTGCGCGGGGTGCCGCTCCTGGCGCCCCGCCGCGGAGCCCCGCTTTGTTCCCGGGGGAGGCGCTGAGCGCGGGGTGCGCGGGTGCCTTCCCGAGCCGCCTGTCCCCTTCCCGCGTGTCTCCGAACACGCGTGTGCCCCGCTGCCTGCGCGCGCGCGCAGGGTGCTGGGGGTTTTAGGGTTTTTTTTCCCTTTTCTTCCCCCCCTTTTCCCTCCTCCCCCACCCCCCCCCCCGCCCCGCTTGCTCCAGGTTTTACTTCTGGTTGCCTGTAAGGGTTTTGCTCCTCCCTTCTGAAATCCTATATTAGCCGCGGCCAAAGCCGTGTAAGGAACACAGCTCATTGTTGGCAAGTGCCGATGCGCCTCGCGGTGGGGCGAGAACCAGCTCCGGGGCTGCGGCAGCGATCGCGGCGCCGGTCACGTCAGCGCCGGGGAGAGGGAGCCGGAGAAGCCCTCTCTATGCTGGGTGACTCTCGCTGACTGATTCCACCGCCACCTTTGAAGGAGAAGAAGAAAGAAGCCGGGAGGTGAGTGCGGCGGTTCTCGTGGCTGGTGCCGGGTGTCCCTTTTGTGTGCAACAGGAAAAACGTGACTGTATAAACACGCGAGGAAAGGTGTTTCTCAGCTGCCTGGCTTCACGTCCTTATCTGTGCATTACCGTATTTTCACCAAAATAATTGGGACTTAATTCCAAAAGTTGCTGACAGCGGCTAGGTAGGACTTGCCAATTCTTTGCCTGTTCCTCGCAAGTTAGCGAGAGTGCCGTGGGAATCCGCTGCTTTCGCGGGCGAAGCCGGGGGGCTTGGGCGGCTCCGGAGCGTGCAGGGAGGCGGCGGCGGTGGCCGAATGCGACGCTCCCCGCCGATAGGTATGCGCGATTTGGAGTGGGAAGGCGTGCTGCCCGCCGGATTAGCGAAGGGGAACGGGATTTTTCTTCAGCGGGCTCCCCTTTTTATTTTCCCTTTTGTACTCCATGGTGGAGCCACTGTAGATTTTGGGGAGATTTGTTTTTTAATTCTCTCCACCGGGAAGGAGAGAGAACTGCAGGACCAGCGAAGTAATTTCTGCCATGGCCAGGCATATGCAGCTGGTCCGGGAGAGGGCGGCTGGATGTCCGAGGAGGGTGTATTTTCCTAATGTATTCACACGCTAACTTTCCAGGTGAGCCATGGCAGACCACATGATGGCCATGAACCACGGGCGATTCCCCGACGGATCCGGCGGGCTCCACCACCACCCTGCGCATCGGATGGGCATGGGGCAGTTTCCCACCCCCCATCACCACCACCAGCAGCAGCAGCCGCCGCAGCAGCACGCCTTCAGCGCCCTGATGGGCGATCATATACATTACGGAGCTGGGAGTATGAACGCGAGCAGCGGGGTGAGGCACGCCATGGGGCCGGGCAGCGTGAGCGGAGGGCACCCGGCCGGCAGCATGCCGCCCCCCGCCCGCTTCAGCGGCTCCCAGTTCATGGCCCCCCCCGTCGCCAGCCCCGGAGGGCAGCTGAGCGCCAGCATGCAGCTCCAGAAGCTGAACAACCAGTACTTCAGCCACCACCCCTACCCCCACAGCCACTACATGCCGGACTTGCACCCCGGTAGCCACCAGCTGAACGGCGGCAGCCAGCAGCATTTCAGGGACTGCAACCCCAAGCACGGCGGCGGCGGCAGCGGCTTGCCGCCCGCCGTCCCCCACGTCCCCGCGGCAATGCTGCCGCCCAATGTCATAGACACGGACTTCATCGACGAGGAGGTCCTCATGTCCTTAGTCATCGAAATGGGGCTGGATCGCATCAAGGAGCTTCCCGAGCTGTGGTTGGGACAGAACGAGTTTGACTTCATGACAGACTTCGTTTGCAAACAGCAGCCCAGCAGGGTGAGCTGCTGATTCATTTAAAACAAACAAAGGACTTCTATCGGTGCGAATGAAAACATTCCCCTAGACACGGTGTCTCACTTTTCAGGGCTTGAAAAGGTGAGAATCTGGAAAGCAGAGTCAACTATGCGCTTGTATAATTTTTTTTTTTTTTTAATCGCTGCCACTTTTTTTTTTTTTTTTTTTTTTTTGTAGCTTTGTCACTCACCTCCCTTCCTGTAGTAATAATATCTAGCGAACTCTGCCTTTTTAAGTTGGTTGCCCCCCCTCCCGACCTCCCTCTCTTAATTTCCACGCAGTAACGTGCCCATAATTCCCACAGTACCGGACTGTTAGATATTAATCTTGGCAAATTGCTTAATCTTGTGGATTTTGTAAACTATGATTTCCAGTGACTTGAACTGCATTCAAATTCTGAGTGAACAGGGAAAAAAAATTGCATTAGTTGGTTGCATGAACTTTGAAGGGCAGATACTACTGCACAAAAGCTGCCATCTTGCTTAATTTTTAACTATGCATTGCAGTGCAGACTAATTTTGGTTTTTTTCTAAATACGCTAAACTGGAAGCTTAACAGATGTGGGCCAAACCTTTCCAGATCAGGAAAAGTAATACTGTTACTTAAAAAGTCTGCTACCCATTCCCCCTCCCCCATATGTACAGACAATAATATGGTGTGGATGGAATGTTGACTAGTGGCAAACATTTCACAGATTTTTTTTTTTTTTTTAATTTTGTTTCTGTCTTCAGCGTTTTGACACTGTGCTAATATAGTTTATTCAGTACATGAAAAGATACTACTGTGTTGAAAGCTTTTCAGGAAATTTTGACAGTATTTTTGTACAAAACATTTTTTTGAGAAAATATTGTTAATTTATTCTATTTTAATTTGCCAATGTCAATAAAAAGTTAAGAAATGCTTTAGTTTTTCTAGAAGTCATTTACCAGTATTTTTCTTCAAAATTCTTCCCCACTGTCCCTGGTAAGTAGAACATAACATCTATCTGTACAACCGTGTTGGTGTGCAAAAAGACATTCCAAGGTAGAAAGTACACTACACCTATATATATGTCATGGTGAACTCTGTAGGTGAGCGGGATTTGAACATACTTACAGCATAAAGCCTCATGCATTACATTGTAATATGCCTGTCAGTGTGGTTTTCTGAGAAATAAAGTTGCCAAGGGTGCAACTTTTTTTGTGACTTGCCAACATACTTGCTTTAAATGTAGTTGTCCAGAGTTATGATGCATAAAGTATTTATTATATTTATCTATTAAACTTGTAATTTTATAAATCTGCTTTCATTTATATAGTAGACTTTGTTCTTTTGTATATTCATTATCTCACCTGGAAGAGCTGTGTAAAAAAGTGGGAAGGGAGGGGTGGTGGGTGTCACCCTCTGCCTCTCTCTCACCTCCCAGGGTGACACAGGAGATTGCTGCATCAGTCCAGATCTGCGTGATGCTGGAACCAGTTTCATTGCATTTCCAGTGACTTAGGAGAAGGGGAATATATCACTGAAGTATTCCACAGTGGGACATCTCTGACGCCTCTCTCCCAGAAACTGCTGCCAACTGAAGCCACTGACACAAATCCATACAGGTCTACTTCAAATATTTTGGAGAAAAATGCCCATTATTTAAAGGCAGCTGTTGCTGCCTTCTGCCCTGACTTGGCCTTTGGCAAAGCTCCTGCACAAGTTATTAGTTTGGTGAGGGTTGTGGGATCAGGACCCTAATAATACATGTAATCCTGTTTAGCCATGCCTCCCAAGTTTGACAGAGGGGCAGTACCACTGAGCTTTCTTTTTGCTTGCTTCTTAATCCATGTCTCCTGAATTAGGAAGAAAAACAGCATGGTGGATGTAGTTAAATTTTAAACCTGGTCACGTAAACAGGAGGATATCACCACACAATGGGAGTGTAAATAGCAGTGTTTTGAATCAAGCTGGGAAATTAAACTGATTACTATTTCTAAGATTGCCCCAGCTGGTGAGAAAAGTGATACTTGTCCTTCTTTGCCTTACAGACATGAAGCAACTAACACAGTTATGAATGTAAAAAAAAAAAAAAAAAAAAAAAAAAGTATTAGCAAAGGTACAAAGAAGAAAGTGTATGCTTCTGGGAAAAACTGAGATGACAAAATGCACTCTGCAGGCAGTGACAGTCCATTCCTAGAAAACTCAATACCAAGAATTTAAAAAAAGCAGCCTTCTCTTTTCAGCCAGTGATTGCTAACGTTTTGTGACAGTAAATTTTACATCAAATGACAGTAAATCACAACTTACCAACTCACCAATAACGTAAAAGAGCGTTTAGAAGAATACAGCTGTAGTTTTAAGAGCCATTGCCCAATTTGCTACTATATAAATCCTTTTTCCATTTTAAGGCTGTTTGATCTGCGCACGTTTCATTGCCCTCTTCTGCGGGAATTAGGGAGGGTGATTTTTCTGATTCTAATCAACTTCTTGTAAAACAGACTATCAAATTATGTGCATACCAAATTGCATAGATGTTTAAAGCCTCGATGATCTTCTAAAACCAAAGGGAATACTCTCACTTTAATGATAGGCACTTTTGCTTCATAAAGTTGGTTAAACAACAGATTCTTCACAGTTGAGACATCACTACTTAAGTCTGTCAACATTAAATCCTTCCATGCAAGCTTTTCCAAGAGTAGGCAGTTCCATGGGCACACTGGCAGAGTCTATTTGCGTACAACTTCATGTAAAACTAAGAGCTGCTGCCTCTGAGGAACAGCAGCTACTGAAAGCACTGGCTTCGGGCAAGGCATCGCCAAGGGGTTTTATGAGTTCTTAAAAGTAGACCCTGGGGAAATTTGCCAAACAATCATATTGTCTGCCTTGTCCCTTAATTCCTAATGAAGAGCCAGATCCCAGTGGATAGCGCAAGTGTGTATTTTTTTTATTCATTATATCATCTACTGAGCAATATTGGGGGCCTGACCCTCATCTTGCCGACATGAACCCCTTGGCAATGGGCCCACTGGCTCCCATGGCTGAGGCAGTAACAGGCTTTCAAGTAAGATTCTCTCTGTCCTCCACACTGCTTCGAAATAGACTGAAGTGATTTATTATTGGAACCCAGCGATTAGCGAAGGCTGCACAGTGACCCAGTTCTCCAGCTCCTCACGAAGGACACTGCCGTCTCGCGTCCCACTAAGTTGCTGTCAGTACAGGAAACTTGACCTCTGTACTTTGGCTGTTTTTCAAGAACTTCCAACATGGTACATGAGATCTGCTCCTCTTTAAGCCACGGCCATAAATAGACGCGCCGCTTTACTTGGAAGGGAGATCAGCCCTAAGCCGGCCCGCCACGCAACGCGCGCTCGGTGGGAAATCAGGCACCGACTAACGCCGTCCTCGTCCTTGTTCCCCGGGAGCCAGGAATTCCCGGGTGGGCGCTGGGCTGGAGGCCGCCGGAGGGGCACCTCTCCGCCCGCCGAGGGGCTGGGGCCGTGCCCGCCGAGGGGCTGGGGCCGTGCCCGCCGAGGGGCCGGGGCCGTGCCCGCCGAGGGGCTCGGGCTGTGCCCGCCGAGGGGCTCGGGCTGTGCCGAGGGGCTGTGCCCGCCGAGGCTGGGGCTGTGCCCGCCGGGCCCGCGGCAGCCCCGGCCCGGCCCCTCAGCCACCTGCGCGGGGCGGCCGCGGCGCCAGCGCGCCCCCCGGCGGCGGCCGCGCGCTCTGCCGGCGGCCCGCTGAGGGGGCTGTGCGGGGCCGGGAGCCTCCGTGCTCGCCGCGCCAGGGGCTGTGCGGGCCGGGGGACCGCAGCCAGGCGTGCCGGGCCACAACAGGGGCACGGCTCTCAGCCAGGGCAGCCGGCCCAGTGCTCGTCACTGCCTTGCCCCAGGGACCCCCGGGAGAGCCGTGGAGGGAGAGCCGTGCCCGCCGACGGCGACCCTCCCCAGCGCCCGGCCCGAGGAGGGTGCGGGCCCTCCCGACATTTCTCGGCACGGGTTTAGAAAAGAAGCACACAAACCTGGTGAAAACACGCCTGTTGGTCTCAGGTTTTATTACTATTAAAAAAAAAAAAAAAAAAAAAAAAAAAGTAAAAAGAAAAGTTATATAAACAAGGATTATCCCCTGCTTATCTCGTCTTGCTAGGGGGATTGGAAAATTCCAACATCTGGATTTGCGGAGTTCCTTTCATTTGTTTCATTTTTTAGTCACTCCTCTTTTTTTTTTTTTTTTTTCCCCCCAGGGAGATGTTTTCCACACTCGGTTGGATATAAAGCCCTGTGGATTGCTGGTGTTCAGCCAAAGACTTGTGTTTGTGGAGCCCCAAAGAAGTAGTTCATCAGGGCATAGGTGACTTCTGCATCATCTGGTTATAGGAGTCAGCCTATTCCTACCTTGTTCCTGCCCTCTTCCTCCTGTGCTCTGTCTCCCACTTCCTCCTGACTGTGTGGCACCAGGGCTTAACGTGTGAGCTGGTACCCAAGGGGGCAATATACCCTTGTATCAGAAACCCCAGCAAATCATGGGTCACAAGCATTGAGCAGAGGGAAATTAAATCATAAAAGTCAGTTCTTTTCCCTGACCCTACAGCTGTCCTTTTTGAAGCTTTCATTTCTTAAAAAATACTTAGGTTTACTGCAGACAGGAATAAGACGTGCTAATGCAGTGGATCTGGGCTACACACACCGACCTTAACCTGATCTATTTCTGTATCATCACTCATAGGGATAGCAGTGTGAACAAGGACTAGGTAACATTGACAGGAGCTGTTTAAATGATAAGACAAAGTATTTTTTAAATAGTCTGGCAGATATATTTGTCAGATAACAGTGCATGTGCAATAAGACTCAGATGAGGAATCAGAGGAATTTGGAACCCAAGGCAGCAGCATTTTCTCAGGATTTCATGTATTCTCAGTGCATCATTTTGTCAGTAAAGAGGAGGTGTTTTACATAGTTTATGAAAATTTATTTACACATTTCAATATGGTGTCACTATTGTGCTCACGCGCAAGATAAAGCTGAGTCTCAGTAACTGCAACAATAAAGAGATACATCAAATGACTGAACAGATGAGCTGCTGTTACGGTAGGTTCTCTGTTATTCTCTTTGCTTCATTTTAGAAAAAAATTTGCAACACCCGGGTTTTAATAGAGTTGGTTCAGTCCCTTTCCATCTGCTGTGCCTTTCCCCTTCTTAAAAAATTACAGAGGATCAATCTGATCACAGGCCTGAAACAGATTTTGAAAGACTTATTTACCATATTAAAACCAAGCAAAACATTTTCCACCTTATTGGGTTTCATGAAATGCTAACCACTTTTCACACCTTTTTCTTCCACTGGGCCATTTTGTTATCTCTATTGGAGTGTTCATTTGGCAGCATTTGACCTATTTTATAAGCAATAGAGTAAAATAAAAGAAACTTTCAGAATTGTCAAGTTCCTAAAACTGTGGCTGAAGTTATTAGTGTGAGTACAAATAGCAGTGTATTTTTTGAGCTCAAAAGCTAATTATTCAGCAGATGCTCATTGCAATAAGATGCTGAGAGCAGTTTTGACTAAGAGCTTCCTAAGAATTGCCCTGTGAGTTTTCTGCTGCAGCCTGCTTTGCTAGCACTAGTGCACTGTGCTGGAGAGGGAGACATTTCTGAAAGTGTATAAAATGTCTTATCTGCTGCTATTCAAACACAGGTGACACAGAGTATTTCAGATTTCACTCTCTCTCTCTCTGTCAGGATACGTATTTAAAGACTCAATACTCAAAATCTTTTCTATTTACTTCAAGTTACATTATTTGGTCTAATAAGTGATATTATCTCTGTCTACAAACCTCATACAGTTATATGCCCTCCATCAACTTTATATGAAGTAGAGTGTGTATTTGACAGCAGAAATGAATTCTTAGAATTTCCCAATGCTGGGGAAAGACACCAAGCTTCTGTACACATCTGCTTTGTACAGAAACTATATAGTTATATTTTAAGTTCCTAAAGGATTATAAGAGTTATATAGTTATATTTTGGGATGCTTATCAGCAGGCTGCACTAAGACTAGTGTGTGATGCAACAAGGAGATGAAGGGCAAGGTTCAAATACGGGTGTGGGGATGAATACGAAGTTTTTCTTAGTAGCAGGCAGAAAAAAAATAGTGACCATCACAGAGAAAGTTTTAGGGGAAAGGTCTGAAGTTCAGTAAATTCTTAACCTGATAGGCACTACAAATGGGTGCCTGTCAGTGGAGTGGTCAGGACAGGTTGGTTTTGCTCATCATGTCTGATATGGCACAACACAGTATGCTAGGGAAGTGGAGAATTCAAGAAAACATGAGGTGCTGAGGTTTTGAGGTGTTAACCTTCTTCACAGACCATTATTTTTATTCAGAAAAATCTGAATTTTCTTAGGTGAATGTGAGCAAAGCTGCTGCTGGATGGAGCCAGCAAAGCCTGCAGTTTTGAGCACCAGCTTCTCTGCTCTTGAGGATGGACACAGGATGTATGTCCCTGCTCCTGGACTGCAAGAAGGGAGCAGTCCCATTTCCATTAGTTGTCACACTGGAAGCCACTGTAGCCAAAACATGGGCTTGAAGCCTGTGCTCAGTGCTGCTTCTGAAAACCACCTACTCTCTTCTTAAATCCCTTGTGATATGCTGTCTCAGCTTTATCTGGTGGGACTCTTTCAGTGGCCAGGAAGCACCACAGGCCTTGTGCTTCCTCATGTCCTCACTCCGGTTTAACCAGGGCAAATGTAACCATTGGAAGTATTGGGGCAGCAGTGTGTTTGCTTTGGGATGCGCGGTCAGCCAGTGCGGTGCATTACTGCAGCTGTGCCCTGGGATGGTAGGGGAGGGTGACAACTGGTGTGTCACAAGTCACCTTGTGACTTTGCCCTATAAGGAGAAGAGCAGCCTCTGACAGGCATCTTGCCCTGCTCCTGCCTCCACAGAGAGGGACCTACTGCAGGGCAGCCCCATCCCATCACCCCACTTCTCGGTCTCCGTCTGAGCTGTTATCTTTTGAGACCTAGCCTGACATTTTAATTAAGCACTTTACATGAAAGATGCCAATGCACAGATAATCACACAGATTTTTACGAGGAGCTGTTTAAATTGTTGATACTTACTTGGAGGTGCTTAGTTTCAATTCAGTTGCTGTATTGAAGCAGAGCAGTAGTTTTTTAGCACGACAGACAAAGCCTCGCTGTCAGAGTGCTGCGGAGAGGCTGCAGTACTGGGAGCTTGTAGCTAGGTGTAGCTGAAGCCCTGCCTTTCTTATTGATTAAGGTATTTAAAAGAGCAGCCTTTTAATTTGATTTATTGTATACATTTTAACTGAATGAACGTAGTCAGAATGAATAGTGATGGATGCTTATGGAGTAGAGCCTTTACCTGATGCAGGAATTGCTTCTTGGCAGTTCCACAATGCCTTCACAAAAATTAGATTAATACACACAGCAACTCTACTAGACTGATTCCTTTGGCCTAAACCTCTTATTCCAGGGGTCTTTTTGATATTGTTTGTTTCACACGTAAATTTTACAACAATGAAGTCCTTTATTAGAGGACTGCGTTGTTTTCTCCCAAGCTCTCATACCAAGATCTGTGTTTAAAGGGCAGGATTGGCTCCACAGGAATCAGTGAAGCAGAGCACATCTAAATTGCAAAGCTGAGCTCTCAGTATTTTGGCCTAAGAAAGGAAAGGAGACTACTTTTTTTCCTTGCCTATCTTTCAGATCTCTCTAGCTCTTACTGTACATAACAGCTTTGCCCTGACTGGCATTCTCATAACTGTGATTGAAGATAAGGCAAAGTTCAAGGAGGTACATTCTGTTCTCCCTCTTTTGGTTGGTTTGTTTAGGGGTTTTTTTGGTGCGTTTTTTTTTGTTTGTTTGTGGCTAATTTTGGTTTTGGGCTTTTTGGTTTTTATGGTTAGCTTTCAAAAGACAGTGGTCTTGAAGTGTAAAGATTGACAGGACTTAACTTTATTATTCACCTATGATTTTTTTTTTTTTTCCAGATATGCTTTATAACCAAAATCTAGATCAGTGATCTTTGGGTCTGGTTCTGACCTAGGTAACTGCTTGGTCAGTGAAGTCCAAGTCAAAAATCAAGGCTGACTGATGGCTTATCCAGTATAGCCATAGCTGTGAGATCTTTTTGGGAGTGCAGGCAGTACTCTGTGCCAAAACTGCATAACATATTCTGAGTCTAATGTGGTTACTTGAGCTCCCCTGAAGCCACCCCACCAGAATCACTGGGCCTAAATAATGTTCAGAACACGTTATTCCTTTTAGGAGGACTATACATTATATATATATATATATATATATATATATATATATATATATATATATAGCTTGGTTATGTTGTATCACAGTGGCGTAAGTTAGTCTTGGGTCTTTTAAGTTCTTCTTGAGAGTCTAGAGTGATGTTGCTGGAGACGCTACTGGATCAAGTTAAAGTATTGCATGAGCACAGCACTGCAGATGCAGACATGAACCATCCTCTCTAACTCCAACACCTCCTGTAACAGTGGTAATTTCAGATTGGATTACACCAGACTTCACAATCAATATGATGACTGAGAGTCTATCTGATGTTGTCATTAACTTAATTCAAATATAGTGTCACACATTTGAGTATAAGCTTACAGTGGTGTTGGGTCAAGAAGGGGTTAGGGTGTGTTCTGATCAATATTTTGCTTTGGCATTGACTTATTGGGGCTTATTACTGTTAAAATCATTCTGATAAAGAGTGATTGTGACCTTCTGATTACCTTTTTTCCTTAGCCTAAAGTGAAATAATTTGAAAATGTCTTCTTTCTTAGTTTTGTGGGGTTTGTATCATCCTAGTAGCAGGTGGCCTTTAACTACTGAGAGGGAAAGGAAAGTAGATGAAAATAGTATTGACTAACATTTTCCTAATTTTTTTTCCTCTCCCACAAAAATGAGTAGCTCCAAAGTGCTTGTAAGTGGCTTTGGTCAGCCTCTTTCATTGTGAGAAAATTGCATGCTGCTTTTTAAGGAAGCTTAAATACATTCATGCATTGCTTTCATGTATGTCACATCTTCAGGATATAGACATACTTGTTTTCTGGTTGTTCTGCTAAAATAGTAAAGACATAGCTGTATATAATATTTAACATTCAAATAAATTCGCACTGCCAGTAAAGCATCCATTGTTATCAGGGACATTTTGTATTTTCCTTTAGAAAGGCAAGTTGCCAGCTTACACCTGCTTGTGCCAAGAGTTACCGGATTCATGACTCCTCAGGGTTTGTTGCCTGAGATGGGTGATCATGCTGAAATGCTGAATGACTTTCTTCTTCCACTTTGTTGATAAAGGTTAGATGGAGGATTGATGAACTGTGGGTATCCTTGCCATCTGACAGTCTATGAAGGAACTGGGTCTTGGAACAGGACTTTGAAACTGATAGAGTCTTACAAGGACTAGCCAGTCAAACATTAATTGGTGACATTAAAGGAAAGAAAATACAGAGAAAACCAGACTTAAAAGAACTGTATTTTCTCCTTGCTTGCTGTTGGCTGGCACACAGGAGGTTTCTGGGGGCCTTACTGACTGGTGTGCCCTCCAAAAGCTTTTCCTCTTTGTGACTGGCAAGTAAGTGAGAAACTATAGGACTAAAGACTGGTTGGTTTGGGGTTTTTTTCCTATTTTGTGGCTCCTAAAGTAGTCCACAGTGTTATGAATTGTGACTGTCCTTCTTGCCTGCTCTGCTAGCTGATCTCCTAGAGAGAAAAGATTATGGCACAGAAGCCAGCACAGAGAAGCCTGGAGGTGCAACTAGACAATAGGAGCCTGCTACACCAGGAAAGCACAATCATGTAAGAGAATGGTGGCTCTGAGTGACTTCTTGTCTGTCTTACAAAACAGGGAAGACAGATTAGAGACCAAATGATGGGGGATGGGGGGGGGGAGGAAAACAAACTAAGAAAAGGTAATATTTATTGGTTATTAGACTAATGATAGAATAATGATATTACAGTACTGTGATTTTATTTGCATTTTCCTGTGTGGGTTGTCATAGTCACAACCTCTGAAATTTCCCTGAGATCTCACAGGTTTTCTGAATTTAATGAAAATCAGAATTACATATTTCCTTGGTAATGTGGACTATAGATCCTTTGTACAGGAATGGATTAGATTGGTTAACATTTAGACCCTCCAGTCCTATATTTACTTAACTTAGCCCTCCTTTGTTAAAAGCACTGTGGGTTTTAGCCCACGTTTGCTCAAGCTGACTGGACAGGTCACATGAATTGGTCAACCCATGTAAACCCTTTGCAGAAAGTGAAGGCACATAAAGCACACAAAGACACAGAACATTTTTGTGAGGTGGACTTCCCTTTCACTTTTAAGTATGCAACTCTGGTACTCCTGTGTTAAGCAAGCATGCCACAATTAAAGTAGGAAAGAATCTGAGCACATCTTGTTCCCATCTGCATGACCTTGGGCAGGTCCTTATTTATTGTGCATTAACAGGTAACACTTTATGTCTCAGTTTACTCTTTCAAATAATGAGTACAGTGTGCTTTTTGCAGTTCACTGCTGCTTGATGTTGAAGTTACTTAATAGGTTATATTATGATCTTGCATACAAGCTACTTACTACACAACTGGAAAACACCGGAAGCCGCAGAAGCAAACAGTAACTAGTGATGTATCTTGCAATGCAATAGGAACACAGATAGTATTACAGATTGCCTGATGATGAGTTTCCAAGTGAACTGGAATTGTTCTCTCTGATTCTGAAGTGGAGGGGATAAATAGTTAATTTTCTTCCCTTAGTTCAGCATTTCCTCATACTCTAAATAGTTTGAGAGTCTCAAATTACATAACTGCTCTGAGGCTATTGAAAAGCAATGAGATCTGACCCATCCTGTCCTTTAGAATGCTGTTAGAGGAAAACATTCTTTAAATTCATAATGATAGAGTTTTGGAGCACATCTGAAGATACCTAAAACTAAATATTATGTATGTATCTGTCTGAAGACTCCTATTCAAGTCCAGGATTTAAATTAGAGACCAAATTGCCTTTCTCAATAAATGTGACTTGCATAGGCTTTTTATGTACACAGAATGAAGATTTGCTATATTTTAACAAGTTGGGGACATTGATGCCACTTCTTGTATTTGTCTTTCAGCTTAGTAAAACATGATGCTCACTCTCACCTGATCTTTTCTTTATTCATCTTTTCATCTCTTGGGTTGTCTTTTCATCTTTATTAATTTGATCCCACAAATGTTATGTTTAAGAAGGTGCTTCTGCATAGCTAGAAAACCCTGATAAAAAGTCCAGTTGATAACCATTTCCCAGTTCTGTTCTGCCAATGCCAATAAGCCTCTTGCATCCTTTTGTGTTTTCCACATAGTGATTGTCCTTCCATGCATGCCTTAAAATAGGTCATTGGTGTTTACATCAGCAGCAGTTTTAGACATCACAGAGTAGTGCTGCCAGTTCTGCTGATCACAGGATCATTCCATTTGAACTAACAGTTCATTGTCCACCCTGTCATTATCTATAAAATAAGACCCTCCTTAGGACTTATTTCACCATCACCATCTCTTATTTTTCCACTTCTTTCTACAGATCTTTATCTTTCACCACAAATGTTTCCCTGATTTCCAAGCGTCATTTATCTCAATCTGTGTAATTTTCATTGTGTCAGCCCCTAATCTTTCTCCAGTATTCCTAGACAGGTTAGTCATAATCTCAGTGTTGTTCAGCTCCCTGCCCCCCTCAGCTTCCTTATGATTATCAGCAGAATTTGGACCTTTCCAGAGAAAGATGCTTGGCTCTAATTATGAGATGCTTTCCTGCCCATGTACAGCCCATACAGCTGAGAGATTCAAGCCTTCAATTTCTAATTTGCTTTATTCTCTCTGCTGCTCACAAGCAGGTGCTGCTTGGGAAATCAATGACAGCTCCACACACAAAGCAGCTGCAGGACTGAGCCTTTAATGAGTCTTTTCCATTTCTAATTTTTATAAGCCAGTTCTAGCAGCAATCTAAAATAAATGATACATATTGATAATGAAATTGATGCAAGTGAACACTGCTGGCAAATGGAAGGATTTAGAAAAGAAAAGACAAGTACCTTTTACAAAGTAATTCAGTCTGCATTATCATGACAGAATAGATAATTTCTTCTCTATAACTCACCCTTGACCGACATAGCACTGGCATTTAAAAGACTTCCCAATTATATTTGATATGTGATTTACGGCATGATCACATCTGAATTGGGCTCAGAGATTTCCCCTGGCAGGTTCAGAAAATGTCTGGTGTTGATGGTTGGTCTTGGCCCAACTCTGTTACCACCATGTGTTGATAGAAGATCATTTCAAGCTATAGGAGTATCATTTTAAAATGAAATTATGTGACAAAAAAATAGATTGTTTCAGCATTCAGTACCTTTATGAAATTTCATGCTAGATTTGTTTTGCTTATAATGGTGTAAATCAGCAGTAACTTCACTGCAGTACCAGAATAACTAGAAACAGCTAATACTGCTCTTTCCTTCCCAATAAATTACCTTTATATATTGGAGAAGAGTTATTTTCAAACTGCTGATATGCATTCAGGTGTGACTGCATGCCTCACCTGAGGGTTTTCTTTACCTTTTGTGTGATTTTTCAAGTGGAGCTATTCTCAACTCTGCCAAATTCTCCAAGTAGCACATAGCATAATGTATTTATGTAGAGTCTGTCTCTTGGGCAAGCTGAAGCGGTGGAAATTGCCCGAAGAAAATTGAAACCCTGATAATTGATTTTGCTAGCTCTTAAAGTTTCAAAAGACTTGAATCTTGCCAAGAATAAATCAAAAACTGTTCAGTAGCAGACCATGGGGATTCCCTCCAGATTCTTAGAGTGGTTTCCTCGCTACAATGCAGAAATTATATTCTTAGTGATGTAGATTAAGAATTAAATTATTTGCTTAAAATAGTTAAGTCTGTTGCCAACTGGGGTTTTCTGTGTCAGCTAATTTGGCTGCATTATTAAATGCCATTGGTAGCCAGGATCTTTGAGCTCTGAAGAAAAAACGTGCAAACATTAGGTATATGACAAACCCTTCAGGCCATAAAATCTTATTAGAAGGCAAATCACAACCTTCCAACCCTTTTGAGATTGATGTGGAGCTAGGAAATCTGTAGAAAATTGATACAGTGTGGAATGCAAATATATTACTCCCCCTCCCCTCCTTTTTTCCCATCAACACATGACTAAACAGGAGAGAAATGATTCCCAAGACACCACCATGGAAAATGCCCTATTGGTCCTGATGTTTACAAAGTTTATATCAAAGTAAATTAAACCCAGTGGAGATTTGTGTTGACAAACTTTTCATTGGAAAATCATAGGACTCTCCCGACACTGGTTTAGTTGTAGGTGCCAATGGCAGAAGAAGACTGCCAGATTCAGCAGCTTTCTGACTACTAGACCACTCTTCGTGTCACTATTCTTCTGTGCCTCAAGACCCATTATGAGGGCTCTTTCTAAATTCAAACTATATGTTTTAAGTTTATAGGCATTTCTAAATTCTTCACCAACACTATACTTTCATTATATATTTTACATATCTGCTTATTACTGTATATTGTCATGTTATATGTGTATTTATATTATTATGTAATGACATAAGTATATTATGGTCATATTTAAGCAGATTAGATCAATGTTATTTCATAGGATCACAGAATCACAGAATCATAGAATGGATCAGGTCAGAAGGGACCATCTAGTTCCAACCTCCCTGCCACAGGCAGGGACACCTTACACTAGACTAGATTGCTGAAAACCTCATCTAGACTAGCCTTGAACACTTCCAGGAGTGGGACATTTACAACTTCTCTGGGCAGCCTGTCCCAGTGCCTCACCAACCTCACAGTGAAGAATTTCTTCCTCATACCTTATCTAAATCTACCATCTCTGAGTTTGAAGCGATTTGCCCTTATCCTATCACTATCTGTCCATGTAAAAAGACACTCTTTCTCATTTTTATAAGCTCCCTTTATGTACTGGAAGGTTGCTGTAAGGTTTCCTTAGATGTTCCCTTCTCCAAGCAAAACAACCCCAACTCTCTCAGTATTTTTTCATAAGAGAGGTCCTCGCACATTTTTGTGGCTCTGCTCTAGATTGCTCCAACAGGCCCACACCTTTTTTGTGCTGACCTGGGCAAGTGGGGTCTTTTGATGGCAGAATAGAGGAGGAGAATCACCTTCCTTGACCTGCTGGCCATGCTACTTTTGATGCAGCCCCAGATGTGTTTGGCCTTCCAATGATGTTTATTATATAATTGACTGAAACAGTTGTATTTCAGCAAGTGGTTCTGTCCCTGCAAACTAATCTGAAAAACCTGTATCTGTCAAAGAAGAAACCAAAAACTGTTCAGGAGGAAAGCCATGAAAAATTCATTCAGATTCTCAGAGAAAATCCTGCACAAAAATAAAAAAAATATACTCTCTGATATATATGATACATATCTGGCACTGAATAAGAGACCATGGCAGTCCACTGAAGTCTGCATCTGTGTATGTGACAGGACTGGAAATGTTAGTCTCCAATTTTTCTTCTGCTGCTGGCAAGCAGCGTCTCATGGAGCAGAGCAGCTACAAGTTGCAGAGGGGTGTAGACAACCCTTTCCTTGCCAGTACAGAGGGCAAGAGCACCTCTGCAGCCTCTTTGCCTTCTGTCAGAAGACTGGCCTAAAAGACAAATCAGTCTGTATGGTGTCCAGGGGATATTAGGGCTTCTGCAGAAACTATGTGTTCATTTAGGTGGAAGAAGAACTAAGGCTTGTCATTGCTTGTGGTGAAAAAAGAAACTCTTAAAACCTTTTCAAGTGGTTTTAACCAACACAGTGTTGCCTTCAGAGTTGGCATTTTTAAAGTCCTTGAGCATTTGAGAGAGAGAGTCTAAACAGGAACCATCAGTCTTTCACCTAAACTATCCCATGGGACACAGAAAGAACCCACAAAAGTCCCAAAAGCAACATTAGTGCTGGAGGGAGGGAGGAGAGCAGGGAGCATCAGCAGGTGAGGGCTGAATGTTGCAGGTGTGGAAAATGGCCCAGGCAAAGAAGGGAAAAGGTATGTCAGAGGAAGATAGGAAGGAAACCCAAAAGCTTCAATAGCACTGACTTAATGATGAATTTGTCCTTCCATTTGGTAAGAATGAACACAATTAATATTATATAGAGCAAATGACAAATACAGTTAGAAATTTTTTTCCTCCCCTGGGAAGTCTATCCTTCAATAGATTTATGCTGATGATGATTATGTTTAATCCAGAAATAGATAGTTTGTTTGTGATATTCCTATGACCTCTGTGGAAATGCCATTGTGCAAGAAAAGAGAGCGTAGGGTTATTGATATGCAATCCAGCTCATAGCTGAACACACCTGTAAAATAAACTCAGCTTTGTTCCTGCAAATTCTCAAGGAGTCATCTAGCTTTAATGTGAGAAAGGTACATTTCTCCTCTTTCTCGTGTATTAGGGAATGATTTCTTTCTCTTCCCCAAAACAGGGACATGAAATGCCTAAGACATTGCAAGAGTTGAAACCTCAGACACTGTGCAGGCTTCTCAGAAAGCATTTTCAGTCCACTCTCTCCTGAGCTGGCCAGATGTAACCATCCCAGCATGCAGAGTCCAAGTGCCAGTCAGTTGGTTGTCCTCAGCATGTAAATTTCCTGCATGGCAGTTTCAGCACACTTCTTTAAATTCCTCTGAGTTTCCCTTTCAGTTCCTAAGACAGTTATTTCAATTGACAGCCCAAAATCCAGCAGATCCCTTTTACTCTTCTGAAACTACACCCACATACTCCCCACAAACTTAGTGATACTGATTTTATCTGTGCCTTTCTATTTCCCGACTCTACCACAGACTATTTTATTTACTTACATGTTTAGGAACAACTCAGAATATGTAGCTTTGTACTGCTTGTAGCTGATTTTTATGATGACCCCGACTAATTTCCTGTTATCTGTACACTCTGATGTCTCAGGGACATGACCAAGTTCCCAGTGCCCAGTGAATCCCGTCGTGTCATTTGAGCTGTGATAAGGGTTCCCGTGCATGCAGTCAGACTGTTGCAAAAATGAGCTTTAACCCTAGTGAAAGAGAGCAAAGCTGAGCCTGTCTTGCCTTGTGTTTGCCAAGGAGTGAGAATATGCCAGAATAAGTTTCTGCAGCTCAGCTGTTACTTAGCTCCTTGGTAGCTCAGTTGTGCATTTTGATCTCAAAGCTGATTTTATTTCAAAAGAAAAATGAACGGGGACTGGAACAGGAGAATTCTTCAGTCAAATCAGAAGGAGCACAAAGAGCCCATACAAACACTCTTATCTTTACTGGTATTCTGATCTCTTACACTGTCCTGTCACAAACATCCCCAGAGTTTTATCTTCTCTCAAAACACATCCAGCCAGTTTCCAACCCTCTCCAAAAGATTTTCTACAGAAGCACCTGACCTTGCAAGCTCATTCTTTTTCATTACCCCTAAATCAGTAACTTCTGTAGGAATACTATCAAGCCATCTCACCAGTGTCTGAAGAGAATTGAAAGAACTGATTTTCCCTGAGACCACAATGCCCATGAATCCCCTGATTACAGGAGCTGCCTTTTCCAGGTAGAGAAATAAAACTAATGAGAAACCACCTCAAGTGTGAAGTTTTTGCCCCACCATCTCCACAAATATAGCAAGACCTCTCCAGTCCTCTTTAATCCTCTCCAGTAAAAGTCTGAGATGCTAACACATAGCTATTTCTGAGATGGTACTTCTTGATACTGAGCTGCCCAGTACCGCTTTCTCTGACATCCCTTGTAAAAGAGGCACAAAGCATTTTTGGTTCTTCTGTTGCCATGGATCAGATTGAAGGCTTACTCCAAATCATTATAGTATACATTTGTTTTGCCACCTTTTGTTCTGAGCCTCTTTGTTTTTCGCTGGAGACCAAGTCCTGTTTCTCTTCTCATAGCCCTGGCTGCCACTTCCAGTACCAGCCTATAATTTCTCCATTGTTTGCATATCTGTGCATTAAACTGACCTACATCTCCTTCTAGGGAGTGGGTAGCAGATGGTACTTAGGCGATATGGCATCTCAAGATGGTGCTTGAGTGGCTTGTGGGTCACAGAAGTGGGAAATGCTGGTTGCTGCATAAGCAGCCTGCAGATGAGCTCCCTGGGGAGTGCTGTGCTTGTTTGTATCAACAACTTTGGGCCAACATGAGCCAGCATGGTCATATGCAGAAAGTAGGTCAGGCAGGTTATCTTGGCTGCAATATTTGTTTGGGAGCTGCTGGGATCAGGGGGGCAGCTACGCCACTCACCTCTTAGCATTGGTGTCTTAATGGAAAAGTTGGTTAATTCAACAGAGGAGCACCTTGGCTGCTGGCCCTGGGGCACTTGTCCTGTGAGGAGAGGTTGGATGTTCAGCCTGGAACAGGGACAGCTTTGGAGGAGATGATCAAGAAGATAGAGACCGGGTCTTTATAGGAGTGTAAAGCGGAAAGACAAGGGGCAATAGGCACAAGCTGGAACAAGGGAAGTTAAGGCTAGGTAGAAAGAGAAACTTTTTCAGTGCCATGATAGTCAAGCCAGATAACAGGCTTCCCAGGGATGTCATGCAGTCTCTATCCATGGAGGTTTTAAAGACTAATTTAAAGCCCTGAGAGACCTAGTCTGAGTTCACAGCTGAGCTTCCTTCAAGCAGGAGTTTGAATTAAAGACATCCTGTGGTCTCTTCCAGCCAGTGAGACTATGATTAAGAATCAGTCTGTTTTTAACAAATGCCAGGCTACAAAGGGCAGTCACAGCTGGGAGTTCACATTATGGAAATCCATCCCAGTCTTTGTGGTAGACACAGAAAATTTCAACCACGTTCGACCAATCCATAGTCAATAGAGACAAATTTCACACAGCACAACGCCTCAAGTCATTGAGGGAGTAAGACTTAAATTCGAAGGGTAGCAGCTGTGTAAGTATCCTTCCTTTATTTTCTCTTTCTGAGGGCCCAAGTCTCTAATCTCTCGTGCTATCTCTGTCAGAGTAGGGAATAGCCAACATAGCTGGCTCATGCTGCCAGCCAGCAGGCAGCTTCCCCTGCGCCTATCAGAGACGCTCCCTGCACAGTGCGCACTCAGTCCCTGCACTGTTTGCTCCTCCTGTGTCATTCTGTCCTTCCCTCCTCACTTGGTCTTCCCGTCCCTCTTCCCTCAGAGGCAGGATTACAGAACCAGTGGCCTGTTGCTGGCGTGCCCTTGTCTGAGCTTTCTGCCCAACTTTTTTTTCCTCTGCTCAGCTCTTCTCTTTGCTCGGGTAAGTCTGATGAATAGCTTTGTTGCTGTGACTGCTTGGTGACATGGCACAAGGGCTTTATGTAAGCACTTCCCTTTGGGAGTGTCAACCCGCATTTTCTAGGAACAGCCCTAGGAAAGTCTGGGCACCATGTGACATCTGAGGAAGACAGGGAGGTATCCAAGGTTGTTGGTGGAAGTGGAAGTAAGAAATTCTTCTCTTAAGAGTGATCAGAGAAATTTAAGATTACTTCAGTAGCGCTTGTGTTGAATTGAGACTGGGGGCCATGGGTGGTCTGCTATAACAGTCAGTAGTCAAGATTCAGGTGCCACATGAGAGGTGAGGCAGGAGGCTTCAGAAAGCCTCCAAGTCTGGTTCTGAGGGTGCCTGTATGGAAAACTGCCACGAAACCTCCGAAGTTTTGTTCAGTTTTGTATTAGAAAATTGTGCTAAATCATAAAGCTATTCAAATGCAGTAGGTAGCTGATACAGCTGGTTTTACCTCTGCTTTCTAACACACAGGGCAGTGTCTATTTAGACTGTAAGAAGACACTTGTATTTTTCTGGAGGGTGATTGGAGCTACAGTAGTAGGGGCAGTTCCAGAGTTTGATGTTTGCTGCTCTGAGGTGTCACTGCAGACCAATCTGGTGTTATATAAAGAAAAAAAATCAGATTTTATCAGCGTGTGTTGGCTGGTGTAAAGTTTTGTTTTAGAGAAATGTGTGTGTATGTGAACTTTGAGCATAAAGTGCTAAATACCATCACCCATTTTAGAAGAGCTTTAAATAGCTCCTGGCTGCAGAGCAGGTGCCATGTGTCCTTCTGCTGAGTACATGGGGATGCAAAAGCTAAATATAGACCAGTCTGTAAACCCTCTAGAAGTTCAAGCTGCAAGAAGGAAATCAGGAAGCAAACTCCTTGAGAAGGAAAGAGAAGCACACTGTTTGTAAAAGATAAACAAAACTCTGTGACAGTCTTCAAGACAGCCTGCAAGACAAGCTAAGAAGAAGACATTTAACTTGTGTTTTGGTCATGCCAGGAGGGTGCCTGGGCAGCAGTGTCAGCTCCCAGCAGTACAAGAGGTGGGCTGGCACACCCCAGCACAGGAACAGTTTTCCCAGCAGCAGTGGGATGGCTATTGCAACTCTGCTAAATTAATCATTGCACCTTACCTACTGACCTTTTAATTTGGAAGTACTGGCTGTTTTCAAAGCACAGTGAAGGCAAATTGTGCTGTAAATGGGAAATATTAAGGGATAGAGTTGCAGAAAAGCAAACTCAGCATGTAACCAGACTGATCTGAGGCACACACCTTTTGCTGTTGCCTCTGGGTGAAACTGTGGCTATGCTGTGTGTTCAACTATGCTGAAAGCTCTATTTCTGTCCTGAGTTATCCCAAGTTCTTAACAGAGGAAGAAGGAGAATGGAGAAGAGTCTTTCTCACAGTGGGGAGGCAGCAGCACCTTCTGGCTCTTTGGGGGTGTTTCTCACTGAAGGAGAGGAGGACCACAGTGACTGTTTGTAGGCAGCAACCACAAGTGTCAAGTTTCCATCCAAAACACCAGGGCCAAGAAAGGTGCTGATCTCACAGCTGTGGAACAGGTCCAGGGTTTGAGAATGCAGGAGGAAAAGAGTAAACAAGATGCAATGCTCAGACTTAGTCAGACTGGTCAGTCCTGCCTCTTGCCATAAAACAGGATAAGGCTGTGTTGGAAATTCAGGTGCCTGGAGGCAACAGTAATGGTAGTAGGAGTTACAAAACTGAAGAGGTGGCTAATCTAAAATTGAGCAAGTCTAAAAAACCAAGGAATTCTTCTTCTGGACTCAGTCATCTAATTTTTAGGCATTACTCTGTTTAAGATAAAGTATAATGTGAACACTTCGGGTCTTGCTAAAATTGTCACCGAAAGACTTTTATGGCCTGGTAAGGAAGAATTCCTTACAGGAAGGAATCCTGTACATCATGGTTAAGCAGGCTGGAGTACATGGGAGAACTGGGGCCAACTGCAGTAGAAACTCCCAGTATCAAAGGCTGTAAGCAGGCAACTCTCCGATGCTGTGGCTCCCTCAACATAAACTGCAGCACTGTGGAAGCTGTTGTGCAAAACAAGAGACAGAAGTCTTCACAGGCATTGTATTTGTGCTGGAAAGCAGTTATTCAGACCTCTGGTTTAGCCTGAGGAAGAACAAAATAAAACATTAGGATATTTATTTGTGTGTGTAAATACAACCCCCAGTATAACCCAGCAGGAGGGCAACTTTCAGTTAGAAGTTCATTGCTGTGTATTCCTGGGGTTCCTGCCTGCTCACCATTCTGGGCTGGTGGATGGAAACTCAGCAGATGTGAATTGCCATGGTTTCAGACTGATTATAACTAATCCCTTTCTAGCCAGGAATGTATGTTAGGGAAGATTTCCTGCAAGCCAGCTTGTAAACATCTTGTGTCCTTGATTCTAATTATCCAGTTTCTCTTTCATTCACCCATGTTTTTCTCTTGTTACTGAGACACATGCACAGAGCAATTCCCACTGTGGATTTAAAGCCTATAGTATTTGGCGACATGCTTTGTGATGCACATAAGAGGAAACCTTTACCCAGACAGTGCTATCATATGAGTGATGAAGTTGGGAGGCAGCCAAGGGAGAGAGTCGGGGTACAGAGAGAACATCGACTTGAGCCTTCTTAGAGATGGGGAGATAGTCGAAAAAGAAATTAATATTTGGAAATGGAGCATTTTGCAGTCCTGCTCTTCCTCTGTGATGAACATATTATAAAAATAGCTATTTTAAACTGGGATATACTTTCTGAGAGTTTTATTCTGCCTAAACAAGAGCTGGTAGTCCTGGGTTTTCTAGCTGATTTATTGCCAACTGCCAATTAGCTCAAATTAATGATTCCAACAGTAAACACTAGCCTGAACATGTCAGAGATAAACACATATTTTGTGGAATGCCTAGCTTAGCTTTTACAATACTCTTACTGACCTTGAATTAGTTGGCAGTCAATTAACTCTAGTTCAAAAAGATCACAAACAGAACGCTAACATTTGTGCTTCTGGAATTATTTACTTAAATTACACATATAAGATCTAATTTTTCAATGTAAATTAAACTCGATATGACATCAAATCATATTGATATAATTTTACAATCATTTTGTGGTGATACAATGACTTTGCCACAAAGAGCAAGAGAAGAATGGGATGCAATTCTGGGACAGATCTGTGAGACCAGGTCCAGATGCATTCCTGAGCCATTACTGCTGGCAAGTTGTATCTGTGGGTTGGACAGCAGGGACATGGATTTATAGCTAACAGTTTTTAAGTGCTTCCTGAGCCCACTCAAAGCTTTCAATTATTTGCTTGAGAGATGATAACTGATTTGACTATCTTATCTGCAAGCCTGGTCATATAGCTAGAAAATCAAATCTTGAAAAATGTTGCCTTAGTGATGGCCATCACTGCACTTCCAAACATCACTTTGACTGGGGGGAGTTTAAGAACACTGAGTCATTTATTACAGTAAATGACATCTCTCTTCTCATATAAAGCCTTTGGTCATGTTAGTTTATAATTTTGAAAGCTGTAGAAATTGAGACACTGTAGAAAATATATGTTACAGTCTGTTTGAACAAGGAACAAAATGCTTCCCAGTTAGCTCCATGTTTTCAACATCTTTCAAAAAATAAGAAAGCAACCACTTCACATGCTGGAAAGAACCAACAAAACAAGTTTTTTCTCCTCTTCCTTCCCCACCAGCACCATTGTAAATCATATTACTAAGGAGAGGAACAAAAATCAGTCCAGAAAAGAGAGAGAAAGGATTCATGGCTGGAGAGAGTACAGAGTCTGCAGTCAAGGAGCGGTGGGGGTTAGTTGCAGATCGAGGTCCAGCTGTGTACCCCACACCTCTGCACTACTTCATGAGGGCAACACAGGTGCCAGCAGCCTCTTCCTCTGAGAGGGCAGGGGCCTTCACTACTCTGAGTATTCCTGGCACCCAGGATGCTCTTGCTGACAACCTCATTACCAGGTCCTGGGAAAGCCAGAGCAGGGACACAGACATGATGGGGTCTCTGTATTTGCCTGGCTGAGTGCAGCTGCTCAAAAACACGAGAAAACAAAAGCTTTGCTTTGCGAAATGGGAATAAATTAGCTGAAATTCGCCCCACAAAACACCATGGACTATCAAACCATGTTATGTGTGGTTGAGTTTCTTTCACTGTGATTTATTCTGTAGTTTGTACTTTGTCAAGGAAGCTGTCAGCAGCATGCAGGAAGTACAAGAGAAGGGTGGTTTAGAGCTGTTTATCTTATTCCTTGCTGTTATTTTGATGGTACAAAACCACATCTCTTGTAGATCAAGCACCATGCTGGGCTTTCCAAGGGCGCAGTGCAATTTTCAGTGCACCAGTTTCACTTAAAATATTTTTCCTGATTATTGACTTAAGGTGTGCCAACAGGAGACAAACAGGAAATTAAACTAATGCAGCTCTGAAGTGAAGCTGCCCATATCGGTAGCCAGTGTTGCAGGTAAACAGATCAAGGAAAGAAAACATGTGGCAAATATTTTAGTCAAGGAGGAAAATAGTATAAGTGACTGGGGTATCATTTCATGTGTCATTGCTGGCAGCAAGAATAAGAGGTTTTCATTTTTAGGTGTTAGATTTGGGTAGGCTTTTCTCTTGGGAAGTATATAATTCGCTTTTCTCCTTGCAGGCAAATCACCTTGGTTATTTATGTAAGTGTGACATATTTGTCAAACCAGAGCCAATGGACAAGCTGCCATCCCAAATTTCACACAAAATCACTCACATGCTGGCCAAGCTTTGGGAACAGCTTGATGGCTAATTCTTTATATGGCTAATTCTATGCCTTTAAATTAACCCTTCATTTGTATTTCCTTGGTTAGGTGCTGCACCAAGCATGGAGAATGACCAGGCTTCCACCACACCTGGGCAGGACATCCAGGGGCAGAGTGGGGATAAACCTGCCCCTGGCCTGCCATCCCCTGCTCCAGCCTCCACGGAGCAGCCAAGTTCCTGGCCCGATGCAGCCACGTGTGACATCTCAGAGGAGCTGAGCCGGCAACTGGAGGACATCATTAAAACCTATGGGTCTGCCACGAGCCTGACGGAGAAGGAAAACATTGCTTCAGGAGCCGAAAGGCCTGAGAAGGGAGAGCCAGGCAGCTTGGAGGATGCAGAGTATGAAGATGGAAATGAGGAGAGTGAGAAAGAGAAGCTGTCTCCTGGGGATGCTTCCAAAGCGAAGGAGCCCAGCGGTAACAAGGAGCAGAAGCTGGAGAAGAAAATCCTGAAGGGACTAGGCAAGTATTTACATACTCACACAGCCCTTCTGCAAACACAAGTAAGAACTCCCTAGCCCTTTGCCCTGTACCATATTAAGCTTCTAGTATGGATGATAGGGACCTCCAGCTACCACTGAAGATTACAGTGACCATTACAACTTTTCTATATCTGGTAATTATTTTTGGCACTACCTAACATGTAGGCTATATCAGATATTAGTTCTTTAAAAAAAAAGTTGTAGCACACAACACTGATGCACTACTGGGCCACCCATGTTGGTTAGCCAAAGCAGTCAGTCCAATGACACACTGCACAAAGCCACTTAGATGAAGGAAAACCTAGCCTCTTGTGTTTACCTTAGTGAATGTTTTCTTCTCCTCTCTGCTCAGGTATGACTACTCACTGGTCACAACAGCAATGATGGTACTACTATGTGGCATGGGGACCTGCAGAATAAATTCACTGTCATGCCCAGGTTATTTTTCAGTTAGTAAACCCCTGGAGTCATCATATAATAAATATGAAATAAGCCAATACATTTGTTCTCTAACACCTCAGCCCTGGCAGAGCTGTCAGCTGAGCTAGAAAAAAGTCTCAGCAGGTTTTTGTATACATGTACTTTCTGCTGGACAGCCACTAGAGAGCAATGTAGTTACATTCCAATCTAATATAGATGTAAATTATTTCCCTTCCTACATTTAACTCCAGCCAATCTTCAAGTCTCTTCTTTGCATGAGAGAACCCAAAACCAAATGCAGACTAAGCCTGTAAAGAAATCACTACAGGACATTATTACAGACAAGGGACTAAGGATAGGAGACAGCATGGATTTTTTTTTTCCTCAAAAATTCTTTGAATGTCCAGAAGAAAATTCCTCAGTTTCTACTGCCTTGGCTTTGGTGCTGTTATTGGTACCTCAGCAAGCTCAGTGAAAACCCTACCAACACACAGTTCTCCATCTGCCCTTGTGACAGTTCATGCCAGG
Source organism: Sylvia atricapilla (assembly GCF_009819655.1). Lineage (NCBI taxonomy): Eukaryota > Metazoa > Chordata > Aves > Passeriformes > Sylviidae > Sylvia > Sylvia atricapilla. The sequence continues at coordinate 63,233,369 of NC_089142.1, forward strand.
ATTTGATTTTAGCTCACTTCCACTTATTTATGCTGATGCTATAGAGAGAATGTAGTGTGAAATAAAGAATTTTCTCCAGAGACAGTACTCCTAGATTGCACTAGGCTTGAAGTAGAAAACTTCCAGCCCAAAGCAGAAAGCAAATTTTGTCTCACAGCCTCAGGGAAGAGGAGCATTTGGAAAAGCATGTCCAAACCCCTGGGACCATAAGCAATCTTATCTCCAGGGATGTCAGGGATACTTTGTATTTGGTGAACAAGCAGTGTTCAAGCTCCAGCTCATACCTGGGGCTGAAATGTAAACCAAGTGGTATCAGAGGAGAAGCAATACCTAAATGGCTGTGCAATAATTTAGCTCTGCACACTCAGGGCGTTATTAGAGTACCTCTGCTGTACAAGCTTTCTTCACCAAGTCAGGTAACTGATTTACATGAGTATCACATAGCCCAGACCTGGCTGGCAGCACCTACCACTCTCTGATTGTTTACTTCTACACCATAGTCTCTACAGCTGACTTAATATTTCTGATGTGTTGTGTGAGTTGATCTGCAAAGGAGCTGAGTACACCACAGATTTGATCCACTTTCACTTGCAAAGAGATCTGTTCCTAAGCCTTCAGGGTCCAGGACCCTTCTGTCCAGTTTCAGTCAAATGTGCCATGTGTCTGACCTAATCATGTTGCAAAAACATTGAATGAAAATCCGATTACACAGGACAAAACCATTTCACAGACAATGCTTTTGTTAGAAAAAAGCACATTACTGAGATCTGAAATGGGGAAAGTCCTAGCATGTTTGTTCTTATGGGGCAAAGAAAAACCCAGAAATTTATAGCAAAAATTATTACTTTCCTTCCAAAATGCCTCATTTCACCCTGTGTTTTTACAGATCTATGCATCAAACAAGCAATTCTGTAACTGTACATCAATTACAAACTACCTCTACCATCAAATCTCTGCTTTCTCTTTTTCTAAGGAAAAGAAGCCACCCTACTGATGCAAAGCTTGAATAAGCTGAATACTCCTGAAGAGAAGCTGGACCTGTTGTTTAAGAAGTATGCTGAGCTGGTGAGCACAGTGTTGGGTCTTTTCTGTACAAACTGCCTATACAAGAAGATATAAAAAATACATGACATGCAGCATGATCAAACGTCACATACCAGTAGTATCTGTCCTGATAAGTGAATCCCAATACAGTTGTCACAGTCAGATAATTATGGGTAAAAAAGAGAAAAAAGCTAAAAAGTGAGGAAAATAAGTTTTGGACTACAAAGCAGATGAGGCAAAATATTTGTACTTAAAGGTAAATCTACCAAACTGACCTACACTGGAGACTGGTGTCTAGGCTTCTGCTTTCACCTCCTGTGTGAAATTTTGCATGCTTCTGTTGTGGTTCTTCCTTTAAACTATGTACTGGTGATTTCATCAAAATTAAAATAATACATATTTAGTATAAAACTCAGGTCTTAGCATAAAACTTACTATATTAGGAAGCAGATAATAGACAGCTGAGATTAATAGTAAGAGAAGTCACAGCACAATGAAATGAAGAGTCAAAGCCACCATAATGTCACCCCCTGTAACAATGCCACCTACCTTTCTGTTCTTTCCACAGTTAAGATAGGTTATTTTCAGATGAAGGGATTTTTTTCTGTGTAGTCAAAGGACTGTATGACCATAAGCTGTGGAAATCTTACAAATGACAAGGCTGCAGCATTTTACGCTTTGTGGAGTGCAGAAAAATGTGCGAAGCAGAACATTGACTTTGTAATTGGTTTTATGCACAGATGTGTCCATGTCTCATCATAATGTGAAGTGAAATTTAGCTTTCCCTTTTTTCATGTAAAATCCTCTGATTTCATAAATTTGGCTCAGGCTGTTCATAGTTTATATCGTGCTTAAAGGGACTTCATGCTCATGGATTAACTGAAATAGGTCTTCTTCCTCCATAAAATCTTCTTCTTTGAAGTACTCTCCACTGCATTCAAATGGCATTGCAGCACTGTATAAGACAGAGGCCATACTGCCAGTAGCCCATGCAGGAGAAAGGTGCTAAAACAAAAATACTGAACGCTTGCTTCTGACATACTGTGAAATGTTGCTAAAAACAAATCCTTCAATAAAACAACAAAAAACTTGTTGGAGACAGCCTTGCTCTGCTCACTGGGAGTGGCTGAGGGGCACATGGTGATTAATGGCTTGTCAGCAGCTGGCTGTAGCTGTGACCTCTCTCCCTGCTCCCTCTTGTCCACCCCTATCACACACTTTGGATTGTGTCTTGCTTTTGCTGAGTTGTTTTCCAGCCTGATCAGCTCCCTGGTCTGGTGAGCCATGTGGTGACACAAACACTCGTTGCAGTGCAGCTCAGGGGAAGGTGTAGCCATGTGATGGAGCTGGGTGCCGGCAGTGGCTTCCCCTGCTTCGAGTAGTGTTGGGGCTGGCTGTAGCTGAAGAGGCCACCCAGCAATGTTGTTTCCCTGCCAGCCCATGCCCTGGCCCAGTCTGCACGACTGTGGGTACAGAGTGGGCTGGAGCCTGGGCTGGGGAAGGCAGAAGCCGCGCCAGCGGGATGGGGAAGCAGGACGGCATGGCCATTTGGGCATAAGTTCTGCCACGCTGCTCACCAACAGGGAACACTTCACTCACTAAATCCGGTGTGCTGGGTCAGTAAAGCAGATTGTGGCTCACGACAGCTTTTGCTTACCAACAGCTGTTGCAGAATTGTTTATAACTGGATTGTTTTCAGAGGTCCTGGGAGTCTTACAAGAGCTGGGTGCAAAAACAGTATGCTAATAAGTAAATGTGAACTCTGTCATTATCTGTCTGCAGTGACATCAAGATAAAACTTTATTTTCCTAAACTAACTGTTTATTTCTCTAGGTCAGGTTTCAAAAATCAGAATTCTTTCTATTTGCAGTTAATTTTAGCTTCTATTTCATTAATTATTCTTTAAAAATTATCACTGGGGACCCTTTTGGCATTCCTATTTACCAGTGAATTGCCTTTTTATTGCAAAAGTAACACCATGTCTTAGATATTCCTGAGAACTTTGAGATATAAGTTTCTAGTGCAAGTAATAGTAATGATGGGGAAAAAAAGGCAAAAAATGCTTGGAAGACTTCTCATATAGTGATTAAGGCCGGCTTTATTCTGAGCCCCCTATCTCAGGCACAGTTTGAGTGAATCGTGAAATTTGGATAAATCATTATCTACTAAGCAAAGGCTGTGCATGCAAAATGTGAAACAAAAAGAACACTTTTTATTTTTTTCAGTGGAGAGGGGAAGGGGACAAAAAACAAGATTATGAAGGAAAAAGATCTCAGCCTTAATTACAGAAAAGAAATTTCTTTTCCTACAATACTAGAAAAAAATATTTCAGTTAGTGCAGCTAAATTAAATGCAAAAGTCCATATTGTGATCTACAGGAGCAAAAATAGATGATGCACATGTTAACAATTGGACATAAACTGTAAATACACTCCAAGCTGGTGAGACCACTGTTTTGTGGTACACTTAGCTGTGATTTGATTAATAATAGGAGTTTTCTACTAGAAGCATAAATTACTGAGCATCTGCAGAAAACAGATGAAAATGTAAAATATGATGCTTGTTTGAGCTGCACATCATTCCCCAGTGCTCACAGACTTTCCCAGTCATACTGGGGTTAATTAGTACAAGTGGTACCATATTATTATATAATGTAGTCGTAACAGCAACTGTTATTATTAAGGCTTGCGTGTTTAAGCTCATGTGCTACTGATTTTCAATCAGAAAACATCTGGTCTTCCGAAACACCTTGCAATGGTATACCTATAATACAGTGAGGAGGGTTATTGTGTGTTGGAATGGGAGATTAAATCATTAAAAGCTTCAGAGCTGAAAGGCTTCTTTGACCTGACTGTTGGTGTGTTAATTTACAGTACAGGAATTTTTTTCCAAACATCCAGTGATAGACACATCAAAAGAAATGACCAGATTGTGCAGGGATTACTATTAGAAATTTTGTTGCTGGTCGTCTTTGCCCCCTCCAAGTACACCCTGCTCCCTACCAGCCTTCCAGGGAAGGCAGGAGCCATGCTCCCACAGAATAGTAGGCACCCAAGGGAACATCAGGGACTGTCCTTGTTTCCTCCAAGAATTATAGGGAGACAAAGAGCCCAAAAGAGGTTTGATTCACCATGACCCACTCCCATTTATGACATGACCTCCAGAAGCACAACTGACAGATGCTCTCAAGTGGTCCCAGGAGCCAGAGGAGCCTGGCAAGAGGAGGTGCCACATGTCATTTTGGAAAAATTTTCTCTGAAGAGAATTCTCTTGCATCAACAATAAAGCCCCCACATGAACAGCACTCCTGGTCTTCAGCACCACTTCTGTTGTTTTTTCCAGGAGGTTCCTGGGTATTTAAGAAACTGCTTCTTTTTCAGGAAACTGTAAAATAGAATAGGCAACTACTGTATTACCTCATGATCTGGAGAAATCTCACCACATAAAACACTACTGACTGTTCCAGTTCCATATGTTGAAACAAAAATAAAAATCTCACGGATCTCCTTCAAAGAAATTCAAACCAAAGAAGGAGGAACTAAAATAGTGTGACAAGAATGTTAAAAATTTTGTTCACCCATCCACAGTACAGCACACTTGGGACAGTTGCAGCAAGCAGGTTTGGGAATCTCTGGGTTCCTCTCTCCTCTCACATTAGTGCTGGTAAATACAAAAGATTTCCTGAGAGGTTAAAAAAGTGTGAAGTCTTTCCCCAAACCAAAAGAGCTCATTTTCTTTTCTACCCCTCTGTGTTTCATTTTAATCAATATTTCCCTGTTTTAATCCCCGTTTTGCCCAGCTTGAAGAACATCGTGCCGAGCAGAAAAAGCTGAAGTATCTACAGAAGAGACAGGCCCAGATCACCAAGGAGAAGGACCAGCTGCAGAGTGAGCACAGCCGAGCCATCCTCGCCCGCAGCAAGCTCGAGAGCCTGTGCCGAGAGCTCCAGAGGCACAACAAGAACCTCAAGGTGAGTGGGAGCCTTATCACAGTACCCAGCAGTGGGGGGAAAGATGATGTGGACACCTTCTCATCTCCCTCTAGTACTAAATCAAATGGACTTTTGCATCTGCACATGCAATATATAACAGCTATATATACTCTCTAATCTTGAAGTCCTTTTACACCAAGACCCCTTTATTCCTCATTTAGAAATATCCCAGCACTTTTGGACATGGGGTTTGCCCACACAAGCTCTGAGCCCTCCTTGCATTATTAGGGAGCTCAGTGCAGAGAAGACCAGCAGTGCAAACAGACCAGGTCCCTCAGAGTGCAGATGCAAATGCACGTGCATGGGCAGACCCACAGGAACACCAGCTTTGCTCCAGTGGACTCAGAGGAGGCTGGTGGGTGTTTTCCTATAATTTGAGCACTTGGACTTTTACAAGTCATTTGTGAGGGTCAGTCAATCAAGACATTTGCCTCAAGACACAAATGTCAAGACAGGAAGAATGGTAACATTATTTGTGGAAGTTGTTTGGATTATGAGGATCAGTTAAAAGAGAAAATTTACAGGAGTGTCAAAAGGCTGGGATCCATATATCATGTCTGCCAATTTCTTGGTGCATCACACCATTTAAATGTGAAAATTATAATATGATTATGCTCCTTGAAAAAATGTATGTTCAAGAAGAATATTTCTGTTGTGATCATCCTTTTTTTTTTCTGAGTGCATGGTAATGATGGTGTTGATATTAGTATACAAAAGGCCTCTGCTTTGATCTATTCAAACCCTTTCTTTAATGTGGATATAGTTATGTATAGAATTACACACAGGAATTGTCAGCAACAAGAATTCCATCTGATATAACCTCTATTACTGGTAATGCATTTTCATTCATTTCCACCAGCTCAGGAGGCCTTCAGGGTCTTGCTCTGACTTTCATTGTGTGCTGTTAAGAATACAGCTGGGACAGGGAATAGTCACACTTAAACTCAAACTGTGCCCTAGTAGAAGGATAAAAGCAGTTTCATAGATAGGGAAGCTAGAAGCAAATCTCTCTGTGTACTCACTTATAGCTGTGCAGAACTGGTAGTGAATATTAAATTTGTGCCTGTCATTTGTATTAGACCTGAGCTATTCCTCAGTTTTGATCCACAGTGATTTACCAGGCCATCTGTGGGTAAAATCTTTCAAAAGAAATACAAGCCAGTTTTTAAGTGAATTAAGGATACAGTGTACTGTGCTTTGCATAGCCTTAACTGATATTCCTAAGCAAATCATATCAGTGGGACAAATCAGTGAAGACTGGGCCATTTAGAAAAACTAACCTATTTGGAAAACATATTTGGAAAAAATGCTGTTGAATTTCTCCACAGTTTTCCAGCTACTTTATGCTTATTAATCTTATTACTAGAAAGCAAGATTTTTTTCCATTCTCTTTATATATAAATACTTCCTTACACATTTCATCTTTACAATTAGGAAAATCTCTTTCCAACATCTTTTTACCTGTTGGACTGCTTTACTTTGTGACTAGGTTCTCCAAATAAACCTACAAATTTCAGACTCTGTTCTTATTTTTATCCTATCTCTTTAGCAGGTGAGCCAGGGAAGATATCTGAGGTGATCTGGTATTAGGAAGAAGTGTTCAAATTTTCATCACTTCTTTCTAAGAATTTGGAGACCTTTTAATGAACCCAGAATACTATTTTTCCTCTGGTTCCCATGCTATCAGTGTAGAAAAAAACCCAAAATTAGATAAGACAGTAAGACAAAGTACAGTTGCAGAATGCATGAGAAAGAAAGTAATAAACAAAGGCATTCATTATCTTTATCTAGTTTTCTATCTCTTATAATTCTAGCATAGTTCTTGAATTATTTGCCTTTATGCTTTAGCTCCTGGAAATATGTGAATACCCAGAAACTCATGTTTGTTTATTTATTTAAATGAGTGTAATTTTCTTTCATTTATGATGGTACTGAGAAGGCCCAAAACCAGAAAATCCATCAAATGTTATTTTTAAAATCTTATGCTTAAATATTTTTATTTTGGTTTTGGCAGGATAGAGATTCATAATTTTTTAGTGCTTGGGATTAGCAGTTTTGATTAAGTTTCAAAATGTGAAAAATAGAAGCTAGAGATTGTTGGAGATTGTGTCATTTCAATAGCAAAGGAGAAACCTGGCCTGCCCAGATCAGAAACCCCCTCTGACTTACCATGTGGTACATTATATGCACATCACGTCATGCAAATGTCATCTTCACTCATCTGGTGTGTGGAATTCCCATTAACTGCAGATCCGTGCAGCCAAGTGGTGATGAATATGTAATGCAGAGCTGCATTGATATTCCACAGGGCAGCTCAGAGAAGAAAAATTTCTGGTTAGTATTGGATACCAGCCTCAAATTCTCACTTATGTACAGTCCAGATATTCTGGTTATTTCCTTGCAGTTACCCAGATGTTTAATTCTCCCTCCAAGAAAAGCAGAATAAAGGTTCGTGAAATAGCAGAATGTGCTCCCAGTGCGATAGAGAGCAGCTCTGCTAAGAGCAACAGCAGCTCATTTCTCTGCATGGGGTTCATGTTCTGCCAATTATCTGACAGTTTGGTAGCTACTTAGCATCTTGTAGTGACATGAGCATCTCAGGTCCCTTGTCCTTCCTGCCACCAGGCATTAAGCAATGACTTTCATACAAATGTCACAAAAGTCAACAGCTTCAGTTGTGGGCTCAGCTCCAAGCTGGCTCAGACCGTGGTGCTTGGGAATGAAGAGCACAGTTCATTGAAAAAAGGATTCCTCGCTCATATCATCTTAGCTCATATGGCTTCAGCAGACAAATAGTCTTCTGGAACTGCCCCAGAGGCACGAGAAAAATTTCAGTATCAATCACACTCTTCTGTTCGCAAATGATCACACATTCCTGTGCTAAATCCCAAACTGCAAAATATCCTGTCTTAATTTTAGCAAGGTTTTACTCATTGCATTCTTACGTTCTTGGCAGCAAAACATGAGAGCAAAAGCAATATTGCACTAGGACAAGAACATATGTTTGAAAGGGTAAATATGGAGTGCAAAGGTTTACAAAGGGCAGAGAAAAGAGAACAATAGTTTATGGCTGGCCTCTGCTCAGCGCTGTAGCCACACCATTGTCCTTCTCCTTCCCCTCACCGCCACCCACCCTTAATCTGTGACTGGGATCTCCAGGATTTAACAAATGAGGGTCTTCGAGGAGCTCCCTAGGACACATACAAGCCCCCATCCCCAAGCAAATATCCTTCTCAAGTATATTTTTCTCCAAAGCAGAACAGATACAGAGAAATCCTGCATCCAGCAAACAAATGTTTGCTGGCTCAGTGTCTTTAACCACGAATCTTTATATTGTCTCTGTGCTCTGTATTGTATCATTTATCTACCTCAGAAGAGCAGGAAATAAGATCTTCTGAGTAACACATATGCAGAGGATTGGGTTTTTTACATTTGCATGATTGGTAGTCTCAGGATGTCTCATTTCACCTTGTAGCAGAACTGTTTGGTGTGACATCCTTTTTTGTGACATATCCACCTTTTTTGTTTTATATTTACATGGACCTATTCCTCTGGAGAGCTTTAAATCATGGCAGTGACATTCTATAATGCTACCTGCATTATAACAATAAAATGTTTTTGAGGAAGGATGTTTTGAAGCCATAGAAAGAGGACTTCAGACATGCAAGTTCAGTTTCTCACTCTTAACTTCTGGAAGTAAAGCACCTGGTCACTCTTCTGCCTGCTCAAGGCTGCGCCTATGTAATGGAGAACTAAGAGGCATGAGGAGTTTTTTAAACATTATAGATAAAGATATTAGAGATTTCTTTATCTTTAAAGGTGTTAGGGATAAAATGGAATTCTGACTTAATCAAAACTTCCTAGGAATTCAAGTAAAATTTGGAAAATGTTTCAAATAAAAAGGATGACATTATTTGCAAATGTGCCCTTTCAAAAGAAAATTAAATCTTTCCTTTTGGGAATGTTAAAGTGGTAGATTTAAAACACCTTCTGAGCAGCATTTTTAACTCTACTTTGGAAGAGCATTCTTCTGCTAATAAGATTTAAAGAAAAAAATACCTACAAACAGTTCAATTGCTGGTCAAGCAAAATGTTTTAAAATCATTCACATCAACTGAGAAAAAAAAATAATTGGAGAGCTTCTCTTTCATCTTGCTGCAAATTTTCTGTGTGTCCAATTTCCACACCAGGTGCTGAACCAGGACACAACCCCTAAGTCATTTTCCAAGTTCCACATGAAATTCTTCCTTCCTCTTAGGAGGGAGAGTCCTTCTGGGTGCACACTTTGTATTAATCTGTTTATGAGTCCACACACAGGCACTTGTGTGAACTGCAGAGCACAGCAGGGCTGGAGCAATGGCTCCATTGCTTTCCTCCCATCATCCAAGGCATTGTCATCCCTATTGCTCCCCGGACAGCAAAAGGACAAACATGCCCTACCTTGAACAGCATCTGTCCTAGATCAGGCTCGTGTTGTGCATGCTAAGCAGATATTGGGTCATTTGGTATTCACCTTACTCCATGAGCAGGGCCTGAATCAACACCTGCTATGTCACATTCACGATACAAATTATGCCTTATTAGAGTCAACTAAGGCTTTATTCAAGTATATTTATATAAAATATCCATATGCAGTGTTACCAGAGATTTTTATGCAAATTACTATGCTAGTTGAAACCTTATTAGAGTATGCCATTTGCATGCTGTGGAGTGAGTTTTTAACATGGTCCTGGCGTGATTTGTAACTACAGCAGATATGGTCCTAGCCATTCTATATCAGGATTACATTCCCCAGAAGGGCAGACTGCCCTGGAAGAAAATGAGAAAGGAATAAAAATACTCTGTATATCTGGATCCAAAGCAATTAATCCATCCAGATTCTTTCTGCGTTGTCTTTTATATAAACAAATCTAAAACAAAACTTCAGTAATTGGGAAAAAAATTAAATCTTAATGCTAGCTTTGGTTCTGTAGGAAACAACTTACAAGCTTGAATTCACTAGCTAGTAAATTAGTGTAAATGCTCATGTCAGTTATAAAGTTAGGGAAGGAAAATTGAGGAATTAGAAGGGATTCTTCAGCAAGTGATGGATTTCTCTCAAAAATATGAATCCCAAAGGCCATGAATTTATATGAAGATTCCTTGTTAAAATGAGGCATTGTGAAGGGTGATTTTTTAATTCAGTCAAAGAGAATTTTGATAAAAGGGCTTTTGACTGCTTCCACTAAATATCTTCTTCCGTAGCAAAAGTCGTGATGCATTATCACGAATCAAGACATGCATGTATGTCCTCTCCTTCAGGCTTGCTTTGACCTGAAGCTCTGCTCCACATCCATCTTTATAAATGCAAATTCTTTGTTCCCTAATTTTTTCAAGGCCACTGTGTAATTTGCTCTGTAAATTTAGAATCACGCCTAATGCTGGAGCAGATGAAAGCAAGAAAATCTCCAAAGACGAATGCAAACATGTATAATCCTTCAAAGGGAAGCCTTATGCTGCTCTGAAACAGTATTTTTCTGGAACTGCTTATTATGCCTCTCACTTACTGTGTTCTCTCCCATTTAACAATAGGAGGAAACAATCCAGCGGGCACGGGAGGAAGATGAGAAGAGGAAAGAAATAACCAACCACTTCCAGGGCACACTGAGTGAAATCCAGGCTCAGATCGAGCAGCAAAGTGAGAGGAACATGAAGCTCTGCCAGGAGAACACAGAGCTGGCAGAGAAGCTGAAGAGCATCATTGACCAGTACGAGCTGCGGGAAGAGGTGAGCGGTGCCCTGGCTGCTGGCTGGGACGGGCAGCACACCCGGCTGTCCCAGGGGAAGCGGGAAGCACTGCCAGCAGCCTGGCCATCATTCGGGTGCCTCACAGGGGTAACAAGGGTAGCCCCCACCGTGCTGTGCCCTGCCAGCAGCGCTGTGCCTGCAGCAAGTCCTCTGGTCTCTGCGGGTATGGAATTGTGCGGGACTGTGCCACTGCCCGTGGCAGCCACGGCAGCCTTGCTGCTGCGGGGAGAGGGCTGAGGTACCCAAGGAGCGAGACGTGCCAGCTGTCTGCTAAGCTGCCCCAACCCCACACAGCTCCCCTAAATCCCTGCGGACCTCCCCCAGCATCCCTCTCCTCCTTCCCAGTGAGTAAATCCCAGCTCCCATTTCTTTAGACAGCCTGTTCTGCAGGTGACAACAAACAGAAGCAGGTTGCTGAGAAGGGCTCTGATGTAAACTATTTGACCCTTTCCCAAAAGCAGAAAATCAGAATGATAGTAGACAGATGGAAAATTATTCTTTCTGTAAATACTGGAATTGACCAGAAAATTTTGACACCAGAAAAAAATCCTACAGTAAAATCCCAAACTACCTTTTTTTTATTATTTTATAACAAACATCAACAAATATCACAATGGGTCTTTTTATAGTTTCTAAATACATTTACTGTGAGCCTCAGTGCAATCAGACAACATTATCATACTGAATTAAACATAAGTTATCTGTCTTTCCAATCTGGAATGACTGATACAATACCTGCTTTTCCAAATCTGTTGAATCATGTATGAAGTCCTATACTGAATGAAGAAAATGTACACTCCTCTCTTGTGGTGTCTATGAGAAGAAAATGTAAACCAGAGGGACACACTCAGAATAAATGCTCCTGTGATTTTTATCTAAGTGAATTAAGAGTGAAGAAGGCTATCAGCAACATTCATCTCCTAAAAGTCACCATGGAGGCAGATATTTTACAGGCTAGAGGAGGCCTCTGGTTTGTTTGGTCTTATCTCCAGGTCCCCATTCATGTCCTGTCACCCTGACCCTCTGTTGTGCAGGTGTGGCCAGACCAAAGGGGTTGTACTGGGCTTGTATTTACACAGAGGATGTTGTGGGCTGTGCACACGCTCCCAAGTACTGCAGGTGCAATGTGTCTACACCATCACCCACACTGTGGCTTAGATCCACTGGCCATTTAACAGCTAAAAAGAATGTGTGTCCACAGCATATTTATTACTGATGAGCAATTATTGGACCTTCAGTCATACTAAATTATACTGATGACTTCATATGAAGACCACAGAACTGGCAAAGATGCTAGGGACGTTTTTTTTTTTTTTCTTATAAATCAAAATTGATAACGTACACCACTTTCCCTTCCCATGCTAATTCTGGCACAGTTTGTTCTTACCAGAGCTGTAATTTTTTAGTAATTGCAATAGGTTGAGTGTCTTCTTGTTTTGCAATGATTTTCTCTTTTAAGTGTTCCAGTAAATAGCTGTACATGTACGAGCATGAAGGTCTATGTAGATAATTAAACCTGCACATTCAGCAGATTTTTTTTTTCACAGCACCTTGATAAAATATTTAAGCATAGAGAACTTCAGCAGAAACTGGTGGATGCCAAGTTGGAACAGTCTCAGGAAATGATGAAGGAAGCCGAGGAGCGACATCAGAAAGAAAAGGAATATGTACCTATCTTTCTAATTTGTCTGTCTTTTATCCAGCTTTAGGCCAAAACAAGCCCTGCATGCTATTTTACTAATATGCTCAGGTCCAGTCTGGGGTACAGTAGCATAGAAGTTTTTATAGCTGCCATCAAAGCTCAGTGCAAAAGAACAGCCTCTGAGAGGCTGCTTTCCATGGCATTTACAGTTTTAGAAGCACACTGTGGGTTAGAGCCCAAGCTCCTTCAGCTAACTCACTGTTTCTGTGCAGTTGGTCCATCGTGATGTTGGGTCAGGTGATGCCATTAGTTTTCAATTGTCTCTGGTATTTGATCCTCCATCTCCCCACACAGTAAATGCACACATCTAAACCATCAGAGAGGAGACCAAGTATGTGGGATTGAAGTGAAATGGCTGAAGGCTGCTCTTCTCCCAGGTTCCAAGGCTCCCCAGGCATCCTGCCATGGATCCACTTTTGCCAGTAGAGGAATCCACAGAAGCTGCTTGCTCTTACAAAGCCTCCTCTTCTCTGTTTCTCTCCCTATACGGGTGTGCCAGTGCCTCTTTCAGGCAGGCAGGGTCTTGGTCCATTTAGCAGCTTTGTCTGCTCGTTCTCCCTCTCTGGAGAAGGGGACATCTCTAGCAGGGGGACAGGGAAAAGCAGGTCCAGGAGGGATGTCCTCTGCAGACGCAGCTGGGATGGGAGGAGGACACTCCTCCAATCTGTAGTCTCACACATTTTGTGACTCAATCAGACTAAAATTAATTTTCTCAGACTGCCAAGTATTTTCACAACAACCCTCACATCTACAAAGGATCAGAGTTCAATGCAGGCACATGGTTCCTCTTCTCAGTGGAGGCAGCAGCTCTCAGAGGGAGTCACAAGCTCTCATGAACTGGAAGAAACCTTTAGTTTTCACCAATCCTCCAGCTAACTCAGGAGCAGCATGAGAGATTTTTATAAAGAGAGGACATTTATCCCTTCCCCATATTTGGAAAGAGATATATTAGCACAAGCATGGCTCTAACCTATTTCTTAAAATACTCAAAATAGATGAAAATATGGGGCTCTAAGACTTGTGGTTAGAGCACAAGCAAAACACAGCATACACCTCTTACCAAAAACAGCCCATAAGAGCACCTATCCTCTTTCTCTGCACTGATCTTGCAGATGGAACACACACACCTGCTTGGCTTTACTCCCAGCTAAAGAGTGAGAGCGAAAAAGAGCTGGGGTTTCTCTGTGCAGATCTGCTTATCATTGCATGACAGTTTGTAGTCCAGCTGATTTATTCCCTTTCACTCTGAAACCTACATAAAGCCAAACCCCAAAATTTCATTCATGACCATTGATTCCTGGCAGATTTAAACTCCAGAAAACTCCAGATGTCCAAGAAATCACTTACAATGGTAAAGCAAATATGGACTTGCTTTACTGATGTCACTGGGAGTTCTGGTAATGAGTACCAGATTTCAAATACTGAGGGGAAAAAAGCACTGAAAACAGAAGATACAGCCTTGTGTCAGTGACCTTTAGTGCTACACCTCTCAGAATATGAGTTTTGGGGCTGCTTGTCACCTGTGACTGTCCCTGTTTTAGTTAAAATTTCTTTGTGTGTATTATCCAGAACTGGTATGCACAGTTTTGGTATTTTCATTTCTTTTAGAGCACTGAAAGTCATCACTATTTGCAATTGGGAGTGGAAGATTTTCTTTTGGGCTTTGCTCTGTGTGTGAAATAACAGGTTTGAAAACAAGTTACAAACCCTTTACGCAGTGGGTGTATAATGGTATGCACCGTGCACAAAGAATATTTTTCCCATTGTCCAAGTGAATCCTGTCCTTGAGGTAGGCTGGCGATGTATGGCTATCACCTCCAAGCAAGGTAGATTTAGCTGCAGAAATTGAGGCCAAAAGCCATGCAATGAGTCAAGGCATTATTAAGCATGTCATGATTCATCACAGGTAGCCCAGCACCCAGAAAGCTGGCCTACACTTGGCTCCCACCTTCATCCTATTGATGTGCTCTTAGTCCCACCCACCCAGCTATTGTGCTAGTGTCTGTGGGAGTAATGTATATACATGTATGTATGAAATCAAGGTGCTTTTGATGGAGTTCTCTCACTTGGCTGTAACTCTCTCCAGCTCAGTAATGAGCAAAGTTAGAACAGCTTTCAGAACCTTTTTCTCCATAGAATTTTCCCATCCCCGTGCATGACCTTTGCTGCAGGATTTTGCAGGTGTTCTTAAATGAAAATGACTGTATTCCTTTATCTATTTGATTACTCTTTGAAGGCTCACTTTGATGTTTTCCCATGCATTTCTTCCATGTGGGAATTTTTGCCCCTATGCAAAACTTCTTTACCTCAGACCATGGGGTGTCCCCACTTGCAGAGCCTGTACACCTCAAAAGGAAGTAATCTCATTGCTTGCACAGTTCACTCTACACATGCATCAAAGAATGCAATTCCCTATTGAAGCAGAAATAGTTCATAACGTGTGGCTTCCACAAAGGGACAACTTGACCTAAGGATGCAGTTTTACCACCATCCCACAACTGGTCAGTGCTACTCGTACACCCTCTCCCCCATACCAAACATTTTTAGCACTTGTAATACAAACTTTGATGTGCAATTAATTGCAGTTTAAAGCATCTGTGGCATTCAAGTATATGACTGCAAGGTATTGGTCAGATTTCTACATAATTGGAATTTACAGAGTCTGATAGCAAAAAGAGAAGCTTAATTTTCATTAAGTCAACCCCTGTTACTGTCTAGGCCTCCAGCAGCTATCATAGCTCTAATAATAGAGTGTAGCATCACCACCCTTCACTCAAGTGCTGCTCTGTAAACACCACATGCAATATTTATTCATTTCTTGATACTTCAGCCTCCTTGTTACCACTTCATCATCTATTAATAAATGTATCAGTTCTGATTCGTTTTCTCCCAGCTTGGTGTTTGCAGATGACCTCAGGCTGCATAAGAATGTGTGCTAATTTGAGCAAGCCTCTCTCTGTGGCTTACTTCCATTACAGAAGAGTTTATTAACTCTCGGATTTTTATTGACTGCAGAAGTTATGTGGGTCAATAAGAGAGAGGGATTTCATTAAGAGGCAAAAGAAGCAACTTTTTTTGCCTTCTCTGTCCATCTGTTGTGCTGTGGCTGAAAACATGGTGCAGGAGGTGGGACCTTTTCATTATTCCCGTCGCTCTGGGTATGGAGGTAACCCTAGTTGAGATTAAAGCAATACAGATGAAAGTCCAGTTCTTAGAAGTAATGACTGGCCTAGGGACTGGGTAGCTCTGAAGGCTTTCAAAGCACTTTTGATTAAATCATTCAAACCCTATAAATTCTAAAAAACGCTCTAAAAAAGTAGGTATCAAAGAAAGGTGAAACTAAAATCCAGATTTCATCTAAACTTTTAAAAAATCGGATTTGTTTTGCACATGTAAAGCATACCCTCTTCTAAGAAAATAAATGCACAAACTGATGCTCATTTAACCCATAACAACTCTCTTTAGCAGCAATGGCACAACTTATTTGAAGCTTTAATCAACGAGATCTGAATTCAAGAACTTGATTTATCTCCATGAAATCAAACATCAAATTAAACCCTCAAAATAAATATTAAGAGGAACACATAAAACAAGTACAACATGGCATATCTTCATAATTGAGCTGTAAAACATTATTGTCTAGGAAACTTTAGATGACAAAAATTCAGTGGGTCCAAATCAAAAGGCCAAATTGATGGAAGAAATATTTTTCTAGAGTTAATGTATATATATGTTTATATATCCAGCAAGTCTAATTCAGATAGTTTCTGTGCCACAAACAGCTGGAGGCAGTCAGCATTTTAGGGTTCATCCTCAGCTCTTTTACCAGGCAGTGTTTGCATAGTTTACATGTGTTATTTCCAAGAAAATGGTTAGAATAAAAGTTTTTACTGGGGATCAAATACATTTTCTGCATGTGCTTCTACTCGCCTTTCACTTCCAAGTACAAGATCCACTGACGTACACCATCCTTTTAATTTTCAATATATTTTCAGAGCCCAGCTGTGCTATTTTAAATACAATTTACAGTACAATTTAAGTACAATTTAATCCAACAGAGCAAAATCCTGTGGTAAAATAACTTCTTTATTCTCATTTTTCAAGCTATCATTAGCTTTCTTTTTCTAAAATATATTTCGCCTACTAATAAAACACTTTATAAATGTTTGGTAGATGGCAGGGACATTTCTTAAACACTCTGGTAAATGTTTCCTGCTTTCAGATTAAACCAATTTTTAAAATATTACTGTGTACTTTGGTAGTGCTGACTCAGAACTGTAGCTAGGAAAGGTCTCTGCACATCTCATTCCTACAATTAATTCAGCCTTGACCAATCCTCCACCTGTTTTATCTGCAGCCTGCACACCAGAATGTGGGTTTAGCAAACACCTTGGAGTAGGGAAGCACACCTTCCCAGGAGATGCCAGGAAAGAAACTGCAGTCAAGCTCCTCCTGGGCTGCCTACCTAACCTGAGATATTTATCCTCCTGGGCTGGAACTGGGTGCAATTGTCAGTGCAAACAGAGCCTAACAGGCAGCAGTAAATGTATGACATTTACTATGCACTGGCTTTCTGAAAATTCACAGGGTTTTTTGTGCAGGTCTGACTGTAACCATGCCCACATGCTAACTCATGGTCATTAATGCGAAAGGAAGTTTGCCATTTACTGGAGAGCAGGAATTTGGCTGGAGCTGTGCTGAAATGAATGTGCCAGAAAGTATCATAACCATTCTCTAGAAGCCTGGTGAAGATGTGGTTAAATACCACGCTTTTTATAGCCCCCTGTACTGTGCACTTAATTCCAAGTAGGTTTTGAAGTCCTATTCAAATATGCCTTTGGAACGCAAATAGCCTGTCCCATGTCTCGGGATAACACTAAGTAGTCTGCCTTACCTAACTGCTCTGGCTGTATTCACCTGAAATTTAGATCACTCCTTATCACAGCAACATGAGTAGCTGGAGGATGAGAATTTCCAACTGATAATCTAGGGACCTAACAATTTTCTCTCTGTTGCCCAAAACACAGCTCCTGAACCAAGCTGCAGAATGGAAGCTCCAGGCCAAAATGTTAAAGGAGCAAGAGACTGTCCTACAGGCACAGGTGACGTAGGAGAGGTGATTGCATGGTGTGCCTTTGTTTGCCTGTTTTTAACCCATGAGGCACATCCCAGGTAAAGTATCCAAACTACTTTCTGTGTATTCCTTCTAGTCTCATTCTACATCCCAAGACTATTGCAAAGGAAGCAGGTTATTTTCAAGCCAACTGTAAAGTAATGCCCATACTGCAAATCATACTCTGACATGTGGGTTGTTTAGTCTAGAGAAGGCCCTTTTGCAAATTTCTGGTATTTAAAAGAGTTTTACAAAGATGGAGAGAGATTTTTTTGCCAAGGCATGTGACAGGACAAAGGGTAACAGTTTTAGAGTGAAAGAGGAGGGATTTCTTTTATATATGAGGAAGAAATGCTTTGCTGTGGGGATGGTGAGACACTGGAAAAGGTTGCCCAGGGAAGTTGTGGATGCCCCATCCCTGGTAGTGTTCAAGACCAGCTGGATGGGGTTTGAAGCAATCTGGTCAGTGGAAACTGTCCCTGCCTAAGGCAGGACGATTGGACTACATGATCTTTAAAGGTCCTTTCCAACACTAATCATTCTACAGTGCTGATTTATGAGTGTTCACAGTGCTCAACCACAGAACCACGTGTGTGCCTTGATTATTAACCATAACTACCCTTCAGGCAGGTTTCTAATACAGCAAAGCACTGAAGCACATACATATCAGGAAACAAGTTTACCAAACTGGACCTGCCATGCCCATATACTTTTCTGGACTGGGGTGCAAAGGCAGCATTTTCATCAACTTTAGCAGGAATTCTGTCTACTAAGGGCTTATAGAGAGGGGGTCTCTAGGACTTCAGCGCTTAACTGTAATTTGAAACTTTCAATAAAATAAAATTAATCACCAAAATTACATGAGTAGTCAAGCCAGAGTGAAAGTCAGTAAAACCAAGAAATAGGCAGAATATACTACACTTCGGGGGCAATGCAATTATCACCTTGCATAGTCAAGTGAGATCTTGAATCAATGAGTGAGAATACTAGATGACATCAAAAAGAGAGAGTATCAGTAGATTTTTCTAGATTTAACAAACAATTATGTAGATTCTTTGACCTGTGTGTGAGAAAGATTCCCCTCAAACAGAACCTTGAGGGGAGGTGATGTCAGTCTGTCAGCTCCTCTTGCAGCTGCCAATCTCACCCATCAGGAAGCACCCTCCTAGCCCTTGCTCAGAGTTAATCACACAGGCAAGTCGTCCCAGCTTTTTCCTTGCAGATGGTCTAATTGCTACCTGTTGAGCCATCAAGAAATGCCAGTGTTAAATTGATAACCTGGAAACATGCAAAGAGAGGTTTAGTTTTTCACGGGGTTTTTCAGAGGCTGAGATAAGCCAGTATCACACTGAAGAATATCATACAAACTGCTGCTGACAATAGTTTGACAGGTTCTGTAATCAAACCTCAAAGGCCTCCAGCTGAGTCTGTCGCGACTGCAAACCTGTTCCAAATTTTCTCAGAGTGGTTTTAATTAAACTTTTATGTTCAACCAGAGGAAAAAAAATTACGCAGGCAGACCTCTATAGCCAGTCTAATAAAGCCAGAGGTACTGCTAAAAACTAGAACATTTGAAACAGAAAAGGTGTTTTTAGGAAACACCAGTCAAGCAAATCTGCAAAGGCATTGAGAATATATGTGGCCCTTGCAGACTTGTGCAGACAAAAAATTAGGTGATTCACTTCCTGAAATGAAACATGTTGCTCAAGTGTGAGAGCTCTGTCACTTACATACCAGCTTTCATTTAGAATTACTGGGAGTAATAATATTATTATTTTTTAAAAAAAATTTTTGTTATTTCCAGTATGGTAGCACCAAAGGACCTCCCTCATGGACCAGATGTTATCATGCAAGCTGTTATGCAAGTGTAGAACAGAAAGATCATAAAGAGATCCTTGATGCAAACAACACAAAGCAATAAATAGATATTATGCCCCATCCCTGGAAGTGTTTTGGACAGGTTGCATGAGACTTTGAACAACCTGGTCTAGTAGAAGGTGTCCCTGCCCATGGCAGGGATGGTCTTTGGGGTTCCTTCTAACACAAGTCTTTCACGATTCTGTGATTAACAGAGGAACAGCTACATGGAAATTTATGAGAAGCTGTTGGGTCAGTGAGATAAGGAGAAGCCATAATATAATCTTCACAGTGAGATATCATTCTGTTTCAGAGGAGGTGATGAACACCCACTTCTTCCTTGAGCTAGAAGGAACTGGGGACATCATGTTCATGCCAGCTTGTCTCTGTGCCAGAGACAGCCAAATCCAGCATTCCAAATGGTTACAGGGACCTTGCACCAGCTGAGGAGGTACACCCAAACTGTGGTGGTGCTTCCCAGGATGCTGCATGCTCTCCCCAGGCATGATGCTTAGGCAGACTGTTTTAGCTTCATGCATTGAAACAAAATCAAAAGACAGAAGCTGCCCAGGACCTTTAATTTTTGGTAACCAGCACAGTGCAACCACTAAGCCATGGCAACCAGGAAGAACATAACAAGGCCAAAGGGGTGTCCCCATTGTAGCACCCTCCCTGCATGGCAGTGCTGAGGAGCCCCCACTTCCCAAGGCTTTGCACTCACAGCACTGCTGCCTCCACCCTCTCTGCCCACACAGTCCTGCTGGATGCAGCAAGGAGGTCCTTGTCTCCCTGACCTTGGAGCACAAGCGCATGCTTCTAGTGAGTGATATCTCTCACAGCCTATTCCCAGCCACTCTGGAAACATTCATTTATTATTCAGTTTAAATTGGCAGAAGCTATTCTTAGTGCTATGGTGCTGCTTAGGGCCCCAGCTGAGGTCAGAGCTTGCCCTGTTCAAACGTGAAATGTTTTTAACCTAATTAAACAATACACAAAAATTGGAAGGGAAAGCAGAGACAGAATTGAGGTGAGCTTTTTCAAAACAGGTCTGGGCTAGGAGCCTCAGTTCTCTGACTCCCACCCCTGTTCTGTCACCTGGCTTTGGAATGCTCAGGCATTTCTCCTTAGAGCTCTAACATCTCTTCCAAATGTCAACATTCCACTGATACACTTGGTATCAGTGTCCCACCTAGGCTGTGGAACTTGGGCTGCTAAAAAAACCCCTCCGAGTTTTTGTTTGTGCTTAGGTCACAGCTCTGGCTACAGCCTTGTATAGATACAGACATGCAAGCTTCATGTCAGCTAGCTCTGACGTTGGCATTACGGAGTGCTCTGTACAGGATAACCTCCCGTGACTTCAGCCAGCTCCATGGGAGAGGGCTGGAGCCTGTACCCTCCTCTCAGCCTCCGAGCCCCTCACAGCCCAGGTTACACTTGGCTGGAACCCTGCATCCATGGCAGTGGCAAAGGGCACCATAACAACTAGCTTGAACAAGCATGATTCATTATATAACCATACCTGATTTCAAAATCAGAATGAAACCCACCCCACTATTAGCAACATTTTCTAAATCGTCTTTTCCTCAGTAACTTCACAGCAGTATCAGGGGAGGGGGTGGGTTGGCTGGCACCACACTAAAGAAAAGTTCCTGGTTAATCCTTTATATCCAGCTCCCTGCTGGTGTGGAGAGAGAAGGCAACCAGCTTCCACCCACACACTGGAATACTGGAGGCTGCTCTCGACCCTCCCACTGCTCTGCACCCACCCTGCCTCTGCTACCACTTGTGACACCATCACTTTCCCTAAGAGATGCCGGGCTGGACAGATGAAATGTCTGATGACCTAAACATTGCTGGGGATGTTCTGGCACCAGATGGAATGGAACAAGCTGGAACTGGTCTTCTTTTCCAAAGGGAAAAAAACCAACAAACAAACAAACAACCAGAACCACCAAACAAACAAACAAAACAACAACAAAAACCAAACCACCCAGAAAAAGCCAAAACCAAGAAAATCTTACAGAAAAACTAACCTCAGATCTTTAGAACATTTCTTCCCCCAAAACCATCTGATGATTTTAGATACAAAAGAAATGTAATTATTACAAAAGACAGACATAGATAAGCTTTCACATGGCTGCCAGGTATAAATTGATAGCAAAATATGGAGCCCTGGTAGTCTGAAATGCTGGCACGTTGCAACAGAACTTGCTTCCGCTTTGCTTCACAGAGTGAAGTGAAACAGGCAGAAGAGGCTGGCTGGGGATGGCCTGCTCTGTCTTTGTTGGCCTTGCCTACAGCTGCAGTCCAAAACTGAGCTGACAAGGTGCCCTCTCAGCTTGCTCAAGCTGTGGTGCAGAGATGCATCTTGAAGGAATCCAGTGCACAATCATGGTGGTGTGAAAGTGAAGGGTGGGCTTTGTTTACTTGCCAGGTAACATAGAAAGTGAGCAGTGACACTCCTCTTCAACAGGGGAGTCCAGTGAAGCACATCAAACACTGCCTGTGCAGCTCTTGGCCATAGCCTGAGCCATCAGGTGGAAAGCTGGAAGAGAGGGGACTGTGGCTGTAGTGTGGTGTGGGGATGCCCCTCCTCCAGCTGACTTGGACATCAGAAGCCAGAAGCATCATACCCAGGTTCCAGCCTGCCTGGAGGAGTACTCCAAGTAATTCACAAGGCAGGTGAACAGCCAGGCAGTATTGACCTCCTCTGATAGGGCTGAAACCCCCAGGTTAAAGCTGGGGTTTGGTGACATCTGCATGGTGAAGCAAAGCTTAGAGCTCAGGCACAGCTCTGCTCATGCTGGCTCTCACCTTGAGTTAATCTCACTGAATGGGCCTGCACAGCATCAGTGGTTGGACCAGCTCAGGTTGGTCCTTGTCCATGGAGAGGGGCCAGGGATCAAACCAAGGGAAATGTTTTCAGAAGTCTTGATATTTTCTTCTGGACACACTGTAGAGGGATACCACAGCTGCAACATTCAGGAGAATAGGGAATCCATAACTCCTACGTCTTTTTAAATCACTTTTTTAAAATCACTTGCCAGGCTCTTTCTAGTCTTACTCTGTTTATCCTTCTGCAGTGGAGGAATCATAACTATTTGTAGCCATAAAAAGATGCTAGAGTTTCTGTACCCTGAGGTTTGTGCTCCATGGTCTCCTAGCAGAAGCTAATTTCCATGTCCAAATACAATAATTAGTTTATTATCTTCTACCAAAGTAGAAGTTCATCATCCTGGATGTTCTGAAATTACTGAGGGTTTGGTTTTGGTTTTTTTCTCTGTCTATGCAGATCACTCTCTACTCTGAAAGGTTTGAAGAATTTCAGAAAACATTGGCCAAAAGCAATGAAGTGTTTGCCACATTCAAACAGGAGATGGAAAAAGTGAGTAGGAGCTCATGCCTGAACTCTGTAATTGATGCTTTCCTTTTAGATTTTGATATTTCTCACTCTAATAATTCTACCTGAGATGGGACCATCTGCACATTTTGAAGAATAATTTCATCAGCATTCAAATAAGATTTAGGACACACTCAGCCACAACCAATAGCAGGTTAGATTTTAGCTCTGCAAGCTAAACAGCAGAAAGGAGAGTAGAAAGCTCTCAATTTCAGCTAAAACTGAAAACGCCTGACAGAAAAAATATTTTACCTAAAATTGAATGTGGTTGTTGGGTACCGATCCCTAAGACCAGAGGGGGAGTCTGGAGCCACATTTAGCAGACCATGTTTCCAGGAGTGCCCAGAACCTTCTGGGTGACTGTCACAGGTACAGAGAGTTTGACATAGGCTACACATCTTTCCACTGGAGTATGTAGGCAGAGCTGAAGCCCACAAACCCCTTTGCACCATGTGGAAACAGTCCAAGAGTCTCCTTGCAGCTGGGGTTCTTATTTCCTGCAATGAATGAGAGTTAAAAACCAAACACATCTACATATTGTATCTGCTTTCATAATAAACAATGTTCTGCTCTGCCACCAAGGCTCAAAATCTTCATGCCCTGATCCAGGCAGCATCTAATAATTTTTCACAGAGAATTCTGCCTGCAGAAAACCAACAGGAAAAATGGTGTTATTTAGCTAGTGGTGTGTTCTGGAGGTAGTACAGAGGGATGACTAGTCCAAGGGGAACTTTCCTGGCCTTGAGGGCTCAGAAGAGCCCATCTTTAACTTCCCAGCACTCTGATACTGTAGTCTGGTAAAGAGACAAACAGATTCCATTTCTTTGCTTTGTTTTTTTGTGGTAGTTTGTGTGCTGGAAGTTGGCTATAATCAACTGGTCCTACTCTGGGGACTACAGACTTGAGGCTGAAAGTGACATTGCAGCTACTTCAAATTAAATCCATCCCTTAACATAAATTATTACTTAGCACAGACACTACAGGTGGTAGCAGAGTTATGAGTAGGGCCAAAGATTTGAATAAAGGGGTTGCCCTAATTTCATCTTCAGCATGGATTTTCTGTTGTGATTCAGCTTTTCTTCCTGATACTATAGATGACAAAGAAAATGAAGAAGTTGGAAAAGGATACTGCTACATGGAAATCCAGGTTTGAGAACTGTAACAGAGCATTACTGGACATGATTGAGGAGGTGAGTCTTTCCCATCTCAAGATGCATCCTTTTCCTGACATAAAGTTTTAACTAGGAGATGAGATAACCTGAAAGTCCCAGAAGTCAGTGAAAAATTTCTTCCTGAATCTAAGGGTCTATCTTTCAAGCTACCTTGATAATTGGATGTCTTTAGAGAAAAAGACAATCCAAACTGATAGGGCTTTTAGATTGTGCCAGCATCCACTACATCCATGAGAAACTGAAGTATGTAATTCTGAATTTTAAGTGCTCTAAAAATGGGTGATTCTTAATGCTCTCCCATAGAAGCAAATTGGCATTAGTTCATGCTACTTTCTGCATAAGAGCATCCATCCAGAGAATTAATGTGTTCTAGCTAATGAACTTTAAAATCACGCCTTTCATTAACTTCCTCTGTAGTCAAACTCTAAGAGTCAAAAGCAAGTACTGTGTCTCACCATACTTTTAAATGTGCTGTCCCAGGGGCATTGCAAAGGAAGTTCATAAGCACATTGGAACTCATTCAAAGAAGATAAGAGGCTGCCTGAAGTTTCACCCGAAACATATGCTAACTTGGACCAGATCTTTCTGGTTAGCTTTGTAGCTCTAATAGAATAACTATTGCTATTTCTATTTTTATGGATTTCTGTATCTCTTGTTTCCTCACTGGGTGTAGAAAATGTTCCATTTCAGGATGCTCTCACAGAACCCAGAAGCAAGATAAACAAAAAATATAAAGCAGCTTGTTTTCCTCCAAATTCACACCCACACCAACCAAAAGTCCAAGTAAGCTTTCGGTTGTTTATCTGTATGGACATCCACTATGGTTTTCCATCTCTCCAGATCATCAGCAGGTATTACTGCAAATATATTTGAGTGAAATTGATCTGAATATGTATCCATAATGTTAATACACTGTAGATATAGGGATGAGTTTCCTTGTGAAGCTTTGATCCATAGTTATTGAGAAGTAGTTCGTGAAAGCCAGTCACCTGGCAGCATCCTCTGAGGGCTGCTTAGATCTCAAATAATTTCCTAATTGCCAGTTCCACTAATGAATTGCATGCACCCAAATTGAGCCTGTACCTTTGCCTGATGTCTTTGACTACAGAAAGCCATGAGGTCCAAGGAATATGAGTGCTTTGTGCTGAAAATCCAGAGACTAGAGAACCTTTGCCGTGCTCTGCAGGAAGAGAGGAATGAATTGTACAAAAAAATAAAGCAAGCCCAGTTCCCAGAAGAAGTGAATGGAAATGGCATCTTAGAAGAAGAAGAAGAAGATGATGAAGATGATACTGAAACGACACCTTGCTCCTCTGAGCAGGCGAGCGTTGAGCTGCATGAAAGCGACAAGAGGATGCTGAAGCAGCTGGCTGAAGCTTTCAGGGTGTCCCACAAGGCAGAGGAGTCCCCTCCAAGCAACAGCAGCAATCCAGAGACCTGTGACACTCAAACATGTAATGCTGTCCTGGTGCCAGAAGCCCCTACACCTCTCATTCCACATTCAGAGGGTGGGAATCACTGTGGGCAGCCCAGCATGAGCACACCAACACCTACGGAACACACCCCAGCACCCACTGAAAGTATGACAGTGCCCACTGAGAACGTGTCAAAGCCCACCAAAGACACACCCTCGCTTCCAGACAGGGTGCCAACACCCACAGAAAGTGTGCCAGTGCCTCCTGAGAGTGTGCTTGTACCCACTGGGAATATGCCAATACCCACTGAAAGCATGCCAGCAGGCCTCAAAAACGTGCCAACACCCACACAAAACACACCCATTTCCCTAGGGAATACCCCAGCACCCATTCAGTGTCCACCAAAAGCTGCAGAATGTGTGGATGACCCAGCAGATAGGTCAGTCCAGGGTCAGCCTGTGGAGCAAACGGGGGACACAGACATGGAAGCAGTGGATTGAAGACACTGTGTGTCCAGGCTTGTCTTCTGCAAACCAGAGTTCTGCTTTGTCCTCTAAATGGAGACCTTTTTTTTTTTTTTGGTTAAGAAACAAAAATTGGTTCCTAAAACACACTCATGTATTTGTATGCAAATGTAATGCACTTCTTTTTGCTACCACTATCCTGTAATAATGAGTCTGAAAATTTTGCAGTCCTCCATATGCTTGAAGTATAATATTTTCTTAATGACATGAAAATACAATGAAATCACAGGATCTTTTTTCCCAGGCATGAGTCATCTCATTCAGGGAATAATTTTAGTGTTGCACATCAATGTTTCAAAAACCATTGCAATTCTCATGCACATATTTAAAGACCCATAATTAATTCTATCTATTTATTTTGACATTGCATAAAAGATGGCCTACTTGGACTCACAGTGATTTTAATAAATGACGTGAAAGGAATCTGTAATTACAAAGTAAAATAGTGAAACCATAAATGTGGTCAGCCATATCCAAGGAGCAATGCAACAGCCAGAGGTGAATTTTTCGGCAAGGAAATAACCACTCAGCACTGTAGCCTCAACACCCACAAGCTTTCAGCCTTACCTTCCATTGGTCTTTTCTGCTCAGTGTTCTAGAGTAGGTTTTGTTTTCAACAGAACTACAGGGAAAGGGAAAAGATTTTTTTCTAGATTCACATAAAATAACTGAAAACAACAGCAATTTCCAAACTGATGGCAATTCCCAAGGTAGGGGTCAGAACTCTCTTTGTACATCCAACAGAAAACTGCTACCTTGTCACAGTCTTTGGAATCACAAGGCCCACAGCAGGGATCATGCCCATTTCCAGCTCACAAATGAGATTAGAAGTTCAGAAGTTGGTTGCAGATCCCAGTTTCTAGGTGAGGAGCAGAAAGCCGAGTGGAAGGTACCAGGATGTATTCCAGAAGAATACAGATGAATAATCCTGAGACCATGCTTCTGTATGGTGCTATCCCTCCTAGTTACAGCCACAGGAACCACAGCTTCCTCCTGGCACTGCTGCATGTGCTAATGCTCCCAGGAGAGGGATGATGACACTGGCCTGTCACCCCATTCTGGAAGCAGAGCACAAGTCAATAAGCCAGAAGCAAAGAGGAACCAGGAAAGCAGGATCCGTGTCACAGACACTTCCAGAGGCTGGCTACATTCTCATCCCCTTTCTTGTCTAACTGGCTCTTCTCATCTGCCTGCCAACAGCTGCTTAATAATGCAGCCACCTTGTCAGAAACTGGTTTACTCTGGTGCCAAGAACAGAGATGAAGAAGGAAGGAGGCAAGAGAGGGTACCTACCCAGACAGCTCTATAGTCTCAAGCAAGGAGAGTAAGCAGGCTTTTTCAAAGAAGGTTAAAACAATCCTGTGGGCACATTCCTTGTTTCTCATCTCCTTCCTCTGAATTCCACCCAGGCCTTTCAGAGTCTGAGCTGGATAGCTTAAGAATTGGAAAAGGGCAATTAAATAAGAGGTTTAGGGGTTGGAAAGGGGAATCTTACAATCAAAGAAACCCATGTTTATAGATAAATCCCAACAAGACCCTGAGGACAAAGCGATTCATTCAAGCCAAAGTTGAAATACAGGTGAACCAAGAGGAAAGATGTCATCTTTGACACACCGTGGGAAGCAGTGGCCACAGAGTCCTTCCAGCATCCCACCCTCCAAAAATGGGGTTTGACTTTCTGCTTACTGCCAACACGGTCCATACCTTGGTTAAATACGTCTGTGAACTGTTTGGTCCAGCCTTTTCCAGAGCTAACCCTTGGAGTATACAGAGCATTAACTGCAGAAGTGTGTTTGGAAATGGCCTGTAGCTATTGTGACTACAGTTTTCAAATGTGAATGCCTTATGTTAGATAACACGACCTGCAGGATTTATCTCATGTCTTTAATCATGTGAAAGTAGATAATTTGAGTCTTAGTTATCTTAAGCTTCTTTTATAAGCAGTGGAGAAGAAAAATCATCTTTTGAGGACAAGTTATCCCATGATAAGTCTGGCATCCAAGTCAGAAGGAATTACTTTCTCTCAGAAGATGATCTTTCTTTTCAGAGTCTAGATCCAGCCTAAGACAACTAATTTAAATTTAATATGTCTATTGTTACGTATCTAAATTAGACAACATGAATCCCATTAAATTTTCAGATTCAAAGCCCTAAGTGAATGGCCATCTCTGAAAACCAAGCCAGTTATGTGCCTGTGAAAACATTAATCCATTACAAATCTGTATCCTAAGATAAAAAGTTATACTCACCTGATACACCTTTTTTTTTTTTTTCTGTTGGCTTAAGTTGGTAGAATATAGTTTCCAATACAAGTTTTGTTTGTTATTTGGATGAATTTTATAATTAATGCAATTTATATACTTGTTAATGTTTTGGGGGTTTTGATTCTTGATCTTGTTTGATTCTGTTGCCATTTTAGTAACCTGCATGAAACCAACTTCTTTTTCTTTAAATACACCCTTCTTTTTCTTCAAATAAACTTCAGTAGTTGATGTTTTCTTATACATTCAAACATTCAATGCAATAACAATGGCCTTGCAACTTTAGGTTGATTCCATTTTGCATAATCATTATGGTAACAGCTTTAATTGTGTAATTGATGTCTCATACCTTCCAACTTCAGCAAGCAGAGAGACAAGGATCCTGCAGATAAAAATTTCCTACATAGTTATGATTTATTCTTACAGCATCATTCCTCATTAATAAATACACAGCCTTCTGGGAAAATTACTCCCACTCTATTCCACCTTCCTCATTTTTGCCCTTGAAATTCTAACACTGCACTCACATACTTGCAGCTCCTATTACTGTGAGTTTCTCTCATCTACCTGTTGCTTCTCTTCTTTAATACCATGCACCAACTGCATTTTATCCCAGCAGTTTCCTCCTCATTTTCTGTATGTATGCAGACATACAACATGGAAAGCACAGGAAAGTGACCTCCACAGCTTTTAGTTTCAGGATTTGGCTTCATGTGTTTACAAGAGTCAAGAATTGTAGGGAAAATTCTGGCTGATCCCAGGCTGCACAGAGCATTTAGAGTCGAACTGTGGAGATGGTTTATGTGCAATCTCATGGCCTGTAGAGCTGTGGAAAGCTGGAGTACCCTCAGTAGAAGTGGAAAATCTGTAAAATTTAACCAAGCATCTCTTCATCATCCACTGCATCAGACTGGAAGATTAAATCACCATCATCGATTTCTGTGTCTAAGCTACATTCTCTCATTCTTCTTCAATGTTAATTCCTGGCCTCCCTTGCTCTTCTCTTCCACTGGTACCCAATGTAAAACTGACTATGCATAGTATCCTTGTGAAAAGCCTTTGGGATGGCAATCTGCACGACAGCTCTGCTGCACTTGCCTCCAGGTGCCTATGCATTCAAGGCACAGAACCCCAAATTTCTGTGGGTTTCAACACTCATTTGTAGGCAGCAAGTGGCAGTGAGACCTGCCTCTCTGGTGTTCATTGTTATCATCATTAATCTACTAATCTGGCAGTCTCATCAGTACTGGTGTGTTCTGTGGTTGCCTCCTTCAGTCTTGCTTTTATTTCACACAGTTACTCTCTTACCATCAGGCACAGATTTGGGGGTGAGGAGAGGTGGTGATGGTAGCTATTTCTTCCTTACAAAGAAGCAATAGCTTTTTTAAAATCAGCATCTGTTGAGATTCATTTGGTTTCTGGAATTTCTGTTTTCTCAGTTTAGGTGGTCCAGGTGCCCTATGGCTGACACCAGAAAGCTTCAGCCTGCACACTGCCAGCTACTTCAGGTTCTGAAAAAAAAAGTTGCAAGCTGAACACACCTTCAGTGTCACAGCCAATCCCACACAGAAAAGAGCTTAAAAGTCCCAAGGGTCAAGTGCTGCTAGTCATCATGCTATCTCTTCCCATGTGTTTCCTACCAGTTTCAGAGAAATAAAAATAAAATGCCATCTCTGGCGGACACATGAGTTACAGCTTGTGCCCCCATTCAAGGCATCACTCCCACTCAGATGCTGTACCCGTTGCCCTCATCAGTGTGCATGGTTGCATTTGAATTGGGCCACTCAAACAATTCAGGTTAAAAATATACCACCACAATCACCAAGAAGAGCTAATTTTAACTGAGATCATTGCAGTGATCCCATTGAGGTTTTGTTCTGACAGTATCTAGGGAAACATGACCTCAGTTCTGGACACCATAACTGCTAATTGAACTCCACCCATCCTTTGCTCATAAAGGAATCCACACATTTGGATGTTAACTCTGGAGTATCATGCTGTTCTCAGAGTTAATGGTAGCCTTTCCATTGACTATTTTAACAGATATTACCTGGACTGAATACAGAATTTGGAAAGTTGTATTTTAAATCTCAGTGTGACCTCCAACACAAAAGATGAGGAAGATACAATATCCAACACACATCATAATGACCAGCTGCAGCCTTCGGAACTGTGTTACATCTTCTGCACACAAAGGAAGATCTCACAGTTCCACACAGACACCCTGTGATCTCACAAGAGAACAGGACAAGTACCAGGAGCAGGGTGATCACTCAAACTTCAAATATCACATCTCTGGTCCCAGTCACTGTGGTAGAGGCCAACTGGCAAAATAACTCAGCAATATGCATGTACTGAACTTCTCTTTCTTTTTCTTTTTCTCCCTTTCTCCTTTTTCCTCTTTTTTCTTTTTCCCTTTCTCTTTTTTCTTTTCTTATTACAAAATGTTTTTAATCAAAATTTATAGACCACAGCATCCCAGAACACAAGACTCTGCTTCTGTTACACTGGAGGCTGAATGTAATGTCAAAAAAAGAGGCATTTTTTTCACAGAAAGAAGAAAACCAGTGAAATCCATGTAATTTTTACTAGAAGCAGCCTCTATTTGTGGGTTGGTAATGCAGTGTTAGCTCCTGAAATCCAGGGTCACATTTGAATTACATCAGCTGGAGACAGTTTTGATTTTAAGTTTGTGCTTCTAGACCATCTAGACTGCCAGACCATTGCACAAACCCACATCTTTAACTGGTACTGTTCTGCACAGCTAGAGAGTCTGTTCAGAAAAGTCTTGATGACAGAAATAGCAGCTTGACACAGGGTTGGAAACAGATGAGAGATGTCTTAGCAGCAGATCTCTGCACCTGCGTTGGTCAAGCCATTTATCTCACCCTGTCATTTTCTGCATCATTAAATACATCCTTAACACTTTAGATGAAAATAACTGCAGTTTACAAGCATGGTTCACAACAGCATGGTACATTCAGCTGGCTCCTCAGAAGGGTGTCATGGTTTAGCCCAGCTGGCAATTCAATACCATGTAATCACCCCTTCAATACCCTCATCCCCACAGTGGGAAGGAGAGGAAAATCAGAAAAGGTAAAACCCATGGACTGAGATAAGAACAGTTTAACAACTGAAAGAGATTAAATACAACAACAACAACAATAATAATAATGACAATAGTGATGAAACAGGAGATAACAAAGAGAGGAATAAAACCCAAGAAAGATGAGTGATGCACAGTTCAGTTGCTCATCCACTGACTGATGCCCAGCCTGTCCCTGAGCAGCAATTAGCAGCTCCTGGCCAGCTCCCCACAGTGCATATACTGCACATTTCACTTTTTGGTGTGAAATAACCCTTTGTGTCAGCAGTCCTGGCAATGTTCCCTCCTGGAACTACTGACAGAGCATGGAAAACTGAGAATTCCTTGACTTAGAATAAGAACCACAGAGCAAAAACTAAAGCATCAGTGTATTATCAACATTATTTTCATACTGAATCCAAAACACAACACTGTACCAGCTTCTAGGAAGAAAATTAACCCTGCTGCAGACAAAGCTAGGACAAAGTAGATTGAACTTCTTCTGTAAAAGATCACAGTGACCTTGTGCATGCAGAACAGCAGCTGACAACCCACACAGGACTTCCACATCTTTAGTTTATTAATGTTTGCTATTATCTATTTCTATGTCCCTGTTACACACATAAAAATAAAGATTCTTAATGAAACACAGCTTTAAGCCACAATTACTGGTGAATTGACATATACCACACTGTCATCCTAATTACGTATTAATGTAACACACTGAATGATGTAGGTGGTTTTGTTGCAGACCTGAAGAGCTGTAGTAAGTGGTGTAAGCTTTTTAGTGGTCTAAGCATTTTAGTGGTGTAAGCTTTGCAACACCACAGCTGAAGGGACATTGCTGCTCTGCTTGGTGACCTTCTGCTCCAGAGAGGACCTGGGTTTCTTGCTGCACCCTAGAGAATCCCACAGGTACCAGTGGATAGCAGGGGGAGACATAGAATGCAGACACCAGGTGGTGGTGCACCTGGAACTCCTGCAAATTTTGCATTATGATCTCTGCTCCTGGGACCCTGTGTCTCACACAAATGAATGATCTTTCTGCCTCATATTGCAGCTTGTAAATGTGGGTAGTGAATGTGGTTGTGAATTATTTTGAGTGCTAGTAACATTTACTGCTCAATAAGATTAATTGCTTTCATCTAACTTAAGATGCCATTAAAAATTACAATAATGTAATATCTCATATTGATAGGGAACTTTAGAGATCACCTCCCCTTCCTAAGGGAAGCAGGACCAATTTTGAAGCTACATCAGGTTGCTCAGGCCCTGTCAGTTTTGAGATTTCCAAGGATAGAGACTGCATATCTCTGGATACTTGTTCCCATATTTGATTTTTCTTCATGGTGAATTTTTCTCCTTCTATCTAATCTTCCTTGGTGCAGCCCATGTCCTTGGCCTCTCTCCTTGCCATAATGCAACACTGGCTTCTCTATAGCCATCATTAGTTTAAGACTCCCTCTGAGCCTTCTCCAGGCTGGATAAAACCAGCCCTTGAGATGACATGGGACATTCTAATTTCATAACAAGAGAACCCACATACACATTTAACTGTACTAGTGCATTCCCTGCCTGTTCACATTGCTGCTATCCAACTAAAGCAGCCACCACTCCCCATTCATCCACCAGTCTTCCCAGTACCTCACCATTAACTCCATCACAGTGGAAACCCTTACCTATTTTTCCAGCATGGCAGCTCACGTGATCATTTTCTGACCCAACCCGGTGAAAATACCTCAGGCAGCTTTAGATTGTTTTGAAAGTGCTCGAGCAAACCAAATCGTTTTGAATTGGCTTTACTCAGGGGATGACTTTGTAGGCAGCTGTGCCAGATGAGCAGAGAAAAAACCGCTGGCCAACAGGTGGGATCATCCAGGTCCATTGTGAGTGAAAAATCCTCATCCCTCATTCATTTGGAGTGAGAAATCCTGCAGCTCCCACAGGATGTGTGGCACGGGAGCAGCTACTTGAGCACTAATTCCCATAGGCTCAAGTTCCTGTGCTTGATAGAGTTTTTCTCCTGAGGTTTTGTCAAAACTTTCTCAGTCCTCAGCAGAGCAGTAATTGTTAACAATAACATTTACACAGGTGTATGAACTTTCCACATGCACTGTTCCTGTTTGCCAAGCAAAATGTTACAAGGATTAAGAAGAAGAAAAATGCAGGAGCACAGGAACTTGGTTAAAGCACACCCATGCGTGCTATGCCCAGAGAAAGAAAAACAAGCAAAAGTCTTCTCTAATCTTTAAAGGTTAAGAAGCTTCAGTCAGTCTTGTTAAGACATTTTGTCTTGTCACACCAGCCTATTACTGAGAAGCTACTCAAGACTAGAGTAGAATAGCACAGAATAGAACAGTTCAGTTGGAAGGAATCAACAATGATCATCTAGTCTAATGATCATCTGCCTGACCACTTCAGGGATGACCAAAAATTGAAGCACTTTGTTAATGGCACTGTCCAAATGCCTCTTAGACCCTGACAGTCTTGTGTCATCAAGCAACCCTCTAGGAAGACTGTTCCAGTGTTGGACCACCCTCTTGCTAAAAAAAATGCTTTCTAATGCCCAGCCTGAACCTCCTCTGTCACATCTTTGAACCATTTCCATGTGTCCTATCACTGGATTCCAGTGAGATCAGCACCTTCCTCTCCATGTCCCCTCCTCAGGCAGCTAGAGAGAGCAACAAGGTCAAAATTCAGCCTCTTTTTCTCCAAACTAGACAAGCCCAAAGTCCTCCTCCACTCCTCACAGGACATGCTTTCCAGCCCTTCCACCAGCTCTGTTGCCCTCTTCTGGATGCTCTCAAGGACCTTCACATCCTCCTTAAATAGTGGGCCCCAGAACTGCTCACAATGCTCAAGATGAGGCAGGTGATGCCATGTTTGATGCATCCCAGGACACAGTTTTCCCTCTTGGCTGTCAGGGCACACACTGCTGGCCCACACTGAGCTGCTGCCCACCAACATCCCCAGATCCCTCTTGGCACAGATGTTCTCCAGTCTCTCCTCTCCCAATTTACACTTGTACCTGATGTTACTCTGTCCAAGGTGTAGAATCCTTGTTGAATTTCATCCCATGAATCATTGCCCAGTACTCTGATCTATCTATATCCCTCTGCAAGGCCTCTCCTCCCTTCAGAGTCATCAGCACCTCCCGGCTGAGTACTATCAGCAAACCTGCCAGTGGGGTATTCAACTGCTGCATCCAGATAATTTTAAGTACATTAAACATACCCTACAGGGCATCTCCCAGAAGTTCTCCAACCATCAAAGTCTGATGGTTGATAACCCTTTAGAAGTTTGTTGGATATGTATTTTTATTTTGAAAACTGCTGAAACAACTAACAGTCATGGCTGATGAACAATGTGACTGAGGACTTGTGAGACATCAGCTTGGTCCCAAAACCCAAAAAGAGGAGGGTTAAGTCAATATGACAAAGCTCTCACATGATCTGGGCTCTAGCACTACTTATTCCAGAACTCAAAGAAGCCAGTCTGAAATATCTTCCTTCCCCTGTGCCGCTGCAGTGTGCACCTGCAGCAGTCAGTACTGCAGAGGGAAGGAGCAACAGTACTGCAGAGGGAAGTCAGACTTCTTTTGGGGTCCTCGCTGCCACACTACAGGTTTCCAGAAGTGCAATACTGACATTTCTGGTACATTTTCAACTTGACACAGTCAAACCCATGTAAGTTCCCACATGCACGTTTATCGTGCCTTGGCATCTAACAAAACATTCAGAAGAAAATGAAACTCCACAGTCACACAGTATTTTTTCTGAAGATCATACACACTCAGTTTAAAACTCGGCTTAGTCTCTCTGGCTTGCCTCACAAAACGACATTTCCACTACTCAGCAGCTAAGCACGGAGGGGAAGAGAGGATTCAGCAGTAATCTGAGCTGGAAAGTCCAGCTGCTTTACATGTAGGTGTGTGTTTGTGCAGAGGTGGCAGCTGAGATATCATGGGACAAGGCGGCCTTGCTCTCAACCCAGGAGCACAGCAGGGCTGGGCCCTCCAGCGATCCTCTCCTGCCAGCACATTTTCACCAGAGGCCAGACATGAAGCACGTCAAAATCTACACAAATAACAGAACTCCAGTAAGGCCAAGACAACACTGCAGAGGAGAGTGCCAGCATGCAGACACCATCCTCAGCAAAAGCTGACTGCAACCCACAACTCCCCTCCCACGGTGTCCTTGCATTGGGCTGTGACCATTGCTATGGCTGGTAACTCCCACCAGCTCCAGTGACCATAATGACAAGACAGAGACAGAGGAAGCCCTTTGTATTTGACAATGATTTCTCATCATCTTAGCTTTATATTGCAAATAAACTAAATGAGTCATCAAACAGCTTGAGTGAAGCTTTCTTAGTCTTCACCAAGTGCTAATTCCACCTCTCCCCCAGTCTGTTGAGTCAGAACATTTCTCCCTCCAGCCCTGCTCTACTGTACACAAACCAGAGAGGAATGGCAGTGCTAATTCTCCAATCGCCTCTTTCACGCCTTCAGCCAACCATCCTCACCTTACCGTATGAGTCAGATTTCTGATTCTTTTCTTCCTGTGAAAGGGATTTAGTGGATAAACCCTTATTAATATTGTAATTCTTATTAAGAATTCCTTGCTAATGAGAGTTTTACCAAACACATGACTAGACTAATTTGTGCAGTGCTTGTTCTCAGCAATACCTGTACTCTGAAGTTCTGATGTCCATCAGTTATCCAAAGCATCAAGTACAAATCCTCTGGCATAAACAGGCACAACCCCATTTCCACAGACTTCAGGAAACAGAGGACAACTACACTGCCAAAATCCTGTCTTGGCTTCCCAGATCTGCTGCAAACTCCGCTGCATTTCTCACTTTCTCCAGCCACAAAGAGGCAGCTGCTGAAACCTACTTCTATTAGGATCTTCCCACAGGGCAGAAAGATGGGTGGGTAATCCTGCTCCACCTGCTGCAGAGCTGGGCTGCCCCCTCTGCACGAGCACTAGGCAGTCACACACACCACGGTAGTGAGTGACAGTGTGTTCCCACCAACCTTCCAGGGCATGACTAACAAAGCAAGGGCCCTCTCCAGATGTCTGCGTGGTGCAGGGCACTTGAGCAGGCTCAGGATGCTTTAGGTTCCCTGCATAACAGATCTCACATCACTGACACGTAGCAACAGGGGCAGCTAAGTGCTGCTGCTTTTTGCCTTGCTTTTCCACGACAGCCTTTTGTAGATAAATAGTTCTCAGAAGAAGGTGACAAGCATATCAGAGATGATGGAGGCAGAACACAGAAGGAAAACAATTCAGCTCAGTCTTATCCATGCTGGCTCTCTCCAAGGCTACCAACTTCCCACATCTTGTACCTGCAAGCAATAAGCTGCACAGAGCCAGGCCAGTGGGTCTGCAAGGAGCCAGGTCCATGATGCCCTTGGCTGTGAGCATTGCTTCAACTCCAGTATGGTGGGACAGCAGACATAAAGAAGTGGAACAGGGACTCTTCCAGCTAGAGGCAGAGGAAGTTAAATTTAATGAGGCATAAGCATTGCCACTTTTTAAGTGAGGAACTGCTTACAAAATCAACAGGAAGAATTGCTGTAAAACTTCTGACTGGAAATGGCCCTTACTCTGCACTTTTTACTCCAACCAACCTGGCTGCTGCACTGCCTGAAGCAATGGATTACACTTTGTGTGCTATTGTGCTCCCAGCCATTCAGTTTCCATGTTCCACTGGCTGTATGCTGAGGTCTGCAGCCTGATCCCATTTTGCCATCAACCTGGCAGCCAAATCTAGCCATGACTGCACCAATGGAGAGGCTGTCCAATGGCAAGGAAAGACTTCCACACAGTTCAATACATTCTTTGGCAGAAAACAGATTTAAAAGCAAGCTAAATTCAATTATTTGCATAACTGGAATATCCTTGTTAGAGGGATTGTAACCATAGCAATCACTTAAACAAAGCTTTAAAGAAAATACTCCCTTGTTATTAAAATATTGTTTCTAGATTCTGACTCAGTTTTCTAATTGTAGAGGCATCCGTGGACGGCAGGGACAAGGAACTCTGCAGACCTGAGATATTCTAGAAACATGTGGTTTTATTGCAAGGGTCGTGGGTAAAGAGAGCCTGCTTCCAGCCACCAGCCTCGGCTGAAGGGAAGCCCTTAAAGAGAGAGGGAGAGATGGGGGGGGGGGGGGGGGTATGAAGTAAGGGAGGTAAAAAAGCTATGAGGGGTAAGGGAGGTAAGAAGAGTGCCAGGGTCAGGGTGGTAGGAGAGAGGGAGGTAGAAGAAGCAGAGGGAGAGAGCGGGCAAGAGAAGGGGCAAAGAGGCAAGATGAAAAAAGAGCGAGAAGAGAGCAAGGACCTTGTTACAGTACATCGTATTTCCTTTTGTGTTGAATATTCTAATTTACAGAGACCAACTGGCGCAAAAAACCTACAAACTTTGCATGCAACCTATGAGAACTACTAAATTACCATATCATCCTATATTCTAAACTCTAAAGACTACTCTTCCTATCTACTTTTTCCTTGATGCCTTGGCAGGGTGGAGAAGGGATGTATTCTTGGGTCCGTTTGTTTTCTGTCCTTCAACCTATCTCCAGTTAATCACTATTTTCCTGACTGCCATGCCTACATCTCAAAGCTGGCCTTCATTTCTATTTCACTCACAGATTTTATATATCTAGTATTTCTTACCAATCATATCCATAAGCACTCCTTTCCCATCTTTCCCAACATTTAATCTTCCTCGTTTCTGATCTCTGAGGTGCTGTCTGCCTCCAGGTCTTATAAAACACACGGAAAAGATAGAGCTCAGCTCAGAGACACCAAAGTATCCTCAGCTAGTACTTGTGCCAATAGAATGATACTTCCTAAATATACAAATACAAAAGGATCAGGTTGTCATGCGGAGATTGGGAGGTTTGCAAACATTATACAAGTAATCAGCTAGCAAGGATGTTTCTCAGAACAAGTCTCAGGCAATTAAACTGAGCCTACATTAATCACATTGCAAACACAGAGTATTACTTCAGTTGGAGCCAGATTCATCTAAAAGATCATGCACTGAAAAATAAATAAATAAATAAATAAATAAAAAATTAGGGGGAAAATGCTTATGTATTTGGCAATTGGCAATATACATTAGGTTCCCTTGATATTATGGCTGGATTATCTTCTATCTCCATGGACTCCATTGCAGAGTTATGACTCTCGTATTAGTAAGAGTCATGCAGACATCACATAAAGGCAGCATTGATTTGTTATTCTGTAACTCTATCTGAATAACCAGGGAGAATTTATTTTGAAAAGAATCAGCCAGAGCCTTTTACCTTTTTCAGCTGCCTATTAAATGAGTATGTAGTCAGGAAAATGGGACACAGAAACCATGAGATGGATGTGATCTGCACACGTGTTTTTCTCACAAGAAAACAAGTACAGTGCATGTTTAACAAAAGGGAGTAGCTTCAGGGTTACATTATATAATGGAGCTGAATGCAAACTCTTGAATACACAGCACCTCGGGGAGGTACATTAGGAAAGGTACAAAAAGAAAAGTATTTTCTTCATGCGAGGAAGGAGAAAATTTCTTCTTCAAAGATGACTTGAGAGTCCCTCCTGGATGCCACCACAGTTGGTTTGGCTCTGAAAACAAGCCCATGCATTTTGGATCAGGTGGTTGTGGATTAAGGAGCTATACCAGCTGCTTTAGCTTCTCTCTCCATCCCATTGATGTCGGTTGAACATTACTGAACAAAAAGCAAACATGCATGAAGCTCAGTGACTAACAGATGTATTTAAGGCAAAAAAAAAAACAAAACAAAACAACAACAACAACAACAAAAAAAAAAAAAAAAAAAAAAAAAAAAAAAACCCACAACAAAAAACTCATGTATCAAGTCAATGACAAAGTACTGCAGCAGCAGCTGTTTTGGAAAGCAGGGTTTTTTTACATGCCCAGGTTCAGAATGAACAGAAATTGTTTCATATAATACTGTCAGAATAGAAATCAAATACAAATGTATCTGTGTGAAACCTGGGCATGTATTTTTAGGTGCACACACCCACACACATATGCAGCCTGAATAGTTCATTCCCCTCCTCTGACATAATCAGGAATGCCTTCAAGAAGAAAATGAGCCCAGGCATGTTCCTAACTCAATCTGCCTGTGCCACCCCTATTTTAACTACATACTGTATCATGTAATGGCTTGAAAAGCTTTTTATTTCCCTGACGTTTTCCTTCCTCTATATTGTCATAATGCTACTCAGTTTCTTTTAGCAACACAGTAACACAGATGATCAAACCTGAAATTCTGCAGTTTAGCATTCAGTACCAAAGACTCCAGTAATTATGCTAGAGGAACATTCTCTCCAAAATATTAGTTCTCCTGTCCTCTTTCCACATTGACTTAAGGCTTAAACCATGACCTAAGCATGACTTTCAGCAAAGTATCAATATGGAATCACTGCAGTCACTTGCCATTAGCTGATGGCAGCTTATTTACATTCCCATCCCATGAGCAGATACTCATATTTTAAGCAGCAGTTATCCAGAAGGCTTTTCATTAATACACACATTGTCAGTTTCAAGGTTATTCAGACCAGCCGCAGTATCTGCTTCCAAAATTAAACCTGCACAGCTACAGAGGGCTCTTTAGAGTTCCCAAATCTCCAAATCCCACCTTATGCCTCCTGAACTGTGGCACTCCTTCCTTCCCAGCAGTATTTGCTTTACCTTTTGTATGTCCAGATGGTCTTGATCACTTGCATCCTTCCAGAACTTCTCTATGGTAATATATAATGGCTGAAAAAATCATCCTATAAGCATATGGAGCAAAGTTTGCTAAAATGGATGATTTCATTATTAGTTAGACTGCTGAAAAACCTGAGATAGGAAGCAAAGATTTGCAGCTGTGTTTCAGAGACAAACTGTTCTGTCATAATGTGGGAAACCCTTTTGCCCTACGTGCTACCCTGTGTGTTCTTCCCTCCAGAAACTCTTCTGATATTTCATAGGCATCAGAGGGTGCTAACATACTCCACCAGGAGTGAAGGACTCAGCACTCTGTCCTCCATTCAGCCAACAGGCAGCAGCTGGCACAGCAGACCAGCATTCCTGAAACTGCTCCTGCAGGACTGACTGCGCTGCAGAAGGAGCACTTCTGACATCAGCAAAGTGAACAGGAGTTCAGTTTGGCAAGGCGACAGATCACACAGCTCCACCATCACCCCTGTAGGACAACAGTCTTCAGAGCAACAACAACAAAGCTTCATTTCAACTGACACCAGTTTTACTGTGCCCTTTAAACTTAAGGCAACTGGAATAATTCTATAAAGAGCAGGTGTAAGAAACTACTCCAGAGAATGGGGAAAGAAGAACTCACACCATTAGCTGTCTGGTATTTATTACTTTTTAATACAGAGAACTCACAACAAAATATTCTCTAACAACACACATAAATGATATCATAACCAATTGTTTTAATTTCATCAACATTCATTTGCTATGTACATATTCTTCCATCTGCAAAAGTGCAATCCAAGAATGTCTCCACAAGAAACCTTTATGGACAAGTATATTTTTGAGGGGTTTTCTCACCAGTGGCCTTACAACATGTTTGCCCTTGGTTACTTGGTACAGCAAAATGAGGACTACATGGGAGGGGGGGAAAAAAAGAAAAATATTGGGCTAGATGCCTCCCTCGTAGGAATATTCGTTATTTTTCCAATTAAACTCATTATGAATACACTGTTCATTACTGGAGGTGTTAATATAAATAGACTATAGGATAGTCTATGGTCTAGCTATAAAACTCTGTAGTTGTAATGACTCTGCAGCATTAGACAGAACAATTTCAAGCTGTTCACATTGGTAGAAGTCAAATTACACATCAGCATATAAAAGATGTCCATTTTGTTAGTATGGTTATTTTGTAGACATCTTACTGATGGATTAAATCAGTTTTACACATTCAAAATATGAAGTCTACCTAAATGCAAGCCTCTCCTATGGAAAGGAACGCTAACTACTGGAAAGAAAAGCATCTGCACATGCAACTCCTATTACTATCACAAGGAGTATCGTGCATTTAAGAGCAGAATGAACCTCCAAATCCAGAGGACTGCATTCTCATTTACAAAACGTATTTCAGGCAAATTTCATCTGACCATGGGCCAGCTTCAAAAGAACACACAGCATGAGAAAAATGAAAGGTAATGAAGACTAAACGAGCCAAATAAGCAAAGCAAGCAGCTCCCTAGGTAGGGAGGTCATTTCCCTTATGATGCATTTGTAAGCTCATAACTACTTCCAGTGCTTGTCAAGACAGAAAGCAGAGCAGAGCAACTGAGGTCTAGTTTAACCTCCAAAGCAGCCATTAGGTCCCAAAGAAGTTACATT
This sequence comes from Sylvia atricapilla, assembly GCF_009819655.1. Classification (NCBI taxonomy): domain Eukaryota; kingdom Metazoa; phylum Chordata; class Aves; order Passeriformes; family Sylviidae; genus Sylvia; species Sylvia atricapilla. The sequence goes on from NC_089142.1 coordinate 63,275,112, forward strand.
TGCCCTTCTACTTTTGCAAAGCTCAGGAAAATGTCATGGCCAAAGGTGAGGGCTGACTGCTAGACTGGAATCTGCATGTTACAGAAAATCACGCATTTTGCAGTAACCCAAGAGCAGCTTTCAGTACCAACAAGAAGCAGGGAAAGCCTCTAAAATTAGGGATAATTAACTTTAGAGTGAGAAAGTTCTGAAGAATCTTTCTGTAGCTCAGCTGGTGCCACTGAGGATTATTTTTATTGTGCTATGTGTGCTGCTAGCTTCCAGTTGAGAAATGCATTTTACAAGAAAACAGGCATTTCCTTAAGCAGTAGGTAAGACTCACTTAAGAACAGAATTAAAAGGAAAAGGTGGCTAAGAACTAAACTGTTTTCTTAGGATAGATTTGTATGTAATTCCTCATCAGTGTTGACTCTAAATGTGCTTTTCCCTTCCCATTTTCTCAGTCTGTTTGATTCCTGGTATTGACTTGGATGTGTTATACAATCTCTCATACATTTGTTTTTAAAGCTGACCATATTTCCCTTATTGCAGGTCTACTCATTTTTGATTGTCACACATACAGGTCTAGAGAGGCATCCAAGAACTTAAAGGGCAGAATTATAAATTAAGCTACTCTAAGAGAAGCAAGCAAACAAGTATCTAGGACAACTCCAGATCCCACTTCTCCCCTGCCATGTGCATTGTACAATGACACCTCCTCTCACCACTGCACAAAAAAGTGGGCACACGATGCCATGCATCCTATGTGGGAATTGACACCCCAGACCCATGACGTGTGACTGGCACTCAAGACCCAACCTACAGTAAGAGATGTATGCTTTTATTGCTCTCCTTAATTGTTTAATTACAGGAGCTTTGTCTTTGCTGCATGATTTCAGGCTGCTGCGACAGCCGCTGTTTTCTGTCTGCTTCGGTTCTCATGGTACTGCCAGGCAACACAACCCCAACCTTGTTAGCCACCCTAACTCCAGCAGGTTGCTCAACACACCATGGAAGCTGAAAGGTTCTTCCTTCTGGGGGAGTTAATCCAAATTATAATTTGATTGCTCTTCACAAGGGAAGTCTACACTGCACAGCTAATTAGGTTTTATCTGCTAGAAGCCTTGTTCCTGCCAAGCATGCCCAGGCCAGGTCCTGCTCCTATGGACAACAGGTGCAGTGCTGGTCTCACTGCAGCTGGGCTTGGTGGCAGCCATGAAAGGACAGTGTCAGAAGTCTCTCAAAGTCTTTCCCACAATTCTCCTAGAAGAAGAAACAGGTTTTCCCAAAACTGTTGCAAACAGGGCACCTGCACAAAATGCCAAGAACATGCTGCAGACCCAAAACCAAGCCGAGGAACTGGCACAGAAGGAGAGGAGCCACCAGTGGTAAAGGCTACCGTAGCCTATTCACACAGCTGTTCAGCACTGGACCACACGAGCTGGGTGGCACCCAAGGACATCACCACTCAAATTGTGCCAACATTAAGTGCTCTCTTTGTGCAGCCTGGGTATTACTATAATGCTAAAAGGAGCTAATTCTGCAGTGAAGACAGCCAGGAAATGAGACTCTGAACTCGGCATTTTTACACACAAAGAAACATGGATATTCAACTTGAGTTTTGTGTGCACCGTAATTTCTTAATTCAGCAGAAAGTGTAATTTTCAGACCAACAGAGGAGAAAACACTATTTTGGCCTCTGACTTTTTTGTTTTCTTTCCCAGGGTGGCAGACTACCAGGGCCATTTTCAAGACCGTGATTTCAACAGATAGACTCTAAAAAGATTCTAATTTGAAGAAAAAAAAAAAAAAAAGACTTCAGAAGAAACAAAAAATAATCCCACCATGTAAACAGAAAAGAAACCCCCACACTTCTCCAGTGGACAAACACTTCATAAAAACACTATTGAGAAAAGCAAAAAACCCAAATGTCCCTTAAATCTCAACTGTTTTGAGAAACCAAGCAAAAGATTAATGACCTATTTTAAAAAATTTATTTAAGGAAGGGAGAAATGGGAGTCAAGAAACAATAACTGCAGAGTCTACAGGGCCAAGCTCTCTGATACAAACTCACTGCTTAATGCAGTCTATTATGTACACCACAGAGGCATGTAGAAAGTAACTATGCTAGGTTTGCTGTTGTAAAACATCTTGGTTTTAGATCCTAGACTGAACACAAGTTTGAAAGACAAAGGTGCAGCAATTAATTGTTTTTAAAAGTAATGACATGTTTTGTACTCAGTATCTCTCAGCTCATACAGGTCTGAGGGCCCAGGTCCCACTTCATGGTTCTCCTTCCACACCAGCCACACAAGCCTGCAGCAGCAAAGCCTCAGTCCCAGCAGGCTCATACAATCATTCAGCTCAGCCAGTTCTTTCCCTAAAATGTCTGTGAAGAAACACCTTTAAATAAAGCATTTTAAGATCTCCAGCTTGTTTTGGTATGAGCAGATGACCCAGCTGGGAACATGACAGCCCTGTTGGAAGCAGCACTATTGCCTGCACTGTAACTCAGTGAGGGCAATGCACATCAAACACACATGGCAGGAAGACGCGATGCCAAAAGAATTCATTCAAGATTGCATTTTCTGGCACACATTTACATTCACTTGTCATGATACCTTAGTTTACCCTGGTCATGGGAAATCTGAAAGAAAGCCTGCTGAGGGGACTGGCGGCACAGGGCCAGCTCCTGCACCCCTGGGAAACAATGCAAAAGGCTGAATGAATTCAACAGTAACAGAACCATTTCTTTCCAAGGATTTCCCATTTTCACCTAGCTGGAGGAATAACCCTATGCAATTACCCATTTTCCAACTGGACATATTTCTCTGTCCTTTATGTCTCCCCACACTCTTCCTATAAACGGTATTACAACTATACAAAAAAATAAACCCAAACCATTTTTAGCTGAACTTTACCCCACACATGGGATATATTGAAAGGCCATTAAATTGGCTTGCCTCCAACCTTCACAGAGATCTTGTCAGGAGGATTCTGGTTTTAACAACATGTATATATACATATTAATATGTACACTGACAAAGAAGCTGCTCTTTCAATTAGAAAAGAAATTAGATTTCATCACAGAATGAATTCTATAAAAAGATATGTAATAAAGTTGAAATACCCATAAAATAGCTATTACTAAAGCAAAGCTTTCGTCAATAAGCCTCCAAAACTTTAAATGAAGAAAATGGCTTCACGAAGTGGTAGTCTAGATTTCCACAGTGAGGACACTGCTGGACGTTGCTGTATTCAGAGAAATACTGCATGCCAATCCGCACATCTATTACTGGCTTCCCACAGTGCTTACAGTTCAGTCGAGCCTGTAAAAAACCAAAGGAACAAACAAAAAACCTTTTTGAAATAACCACACTCCCCTCAGCTTCTCACCTCTGGAAAAGATGGTGCCAGAGGCAGCCCCCTGCCCTCCCCAGCAGGAGAAGGTGTCAGTCAGGAAACTGGCAGTAATGGGATGTGCTAGTAAGGACATTCCTCATCTGGACTGGGAAGTCGCAGGCACACGCCATGCCTTTCACAATAAAGATCATCACTGAATTCTGGGGAGTGGGTCACCTCCCACTCTGACTGTTGGAAGGCAGAGAATATCAATGTTTATTTTGTGCTGCTTAATCTCTGAATCAATTCCTCCATCCCCAGCAGAAGAAGTGGTGTCTCAATAAATCATTAATGAAGTATCAAAGTGAAGAGAGAAATTTCATATTTGTGCACACAATTCAACCGTTTAGGCTGATGTTTCAACATCATCTGTCTATGAAATATATCAGCATTTTAATCTTTTGCCTTAACAAATGTATAACTTGATCTGTTTTATCAGCAAAACACAGTATTGTGTCACTTCAAGTGTCTACTTAAACATTTATAGTACATATCAGTTTATAAAAGCTAAACATCACTTCAACACACAAAGTATTCTACAATATCCAACTGAGAAAGAAGCAACATCAACTGGGCGGATATGAGAAGTAATTCAAGGTCATAGGTGGGGAAGGACAGCACTATTAATATGTAGCTGTTACAGAAAAAAGTGAGACTTCAGATGAAATCTAGCTGAGAAACACAGACCATCTGATACAAAGAAAGCAATAGGCAGCATGAAAGCTCAGCAAGCCCTTTGGAATACTCAAGAGAAGCAGAAAAGATTTGAGACTGTAAAGAAGTTAAAGACGGCAAATGAGCAGCGACGGCCTGAGCTACACCGTAGTTTAACCTCACAGCCCAGTACATTAATGAAAGCTTCAGCTCTCCACTGTAAAAAACAGAAACTATTGTCTAGGCCATCTTGATTTAAGGGATTTTCCTGGATGAGGAGAGTAGGAAATTATATTAAAGTACTATCCCTGCTGAGATCAGATTCAAAAAGAAACAGATCAACAGCTTCACTGCTATCTGCTCTGCTTCAAAAGCAGAAATATTAAGAAATACAATCTACTAAGTTATGAATTTTTATGGAATTCTTAACCAAAGTATTTTCTTCTTTACTACTGTCCAGCACATCAGCTAAGAATTAGTAATCTGACAATGGTTGCAGTTCATTATTCTACATGCTAATCTGTGATGTAGAATTAAATATTTTGAAGTAAGGCATGAAATTATTCAAAATAAATCCAGAAAGGCAATTTGGAATTATATTATATACCATATTTAAATGTCATTCTTCTGTATGCACAGAATCATCTGTAACAATCACGGTGAAACAATAATGCTTATTATCTGGCAATCACAGTCACTGCAGCTAATGCTTTTATAGTCGGTTCTTATACCATGTACTGTCACACTGTCCATTAATCACCTAATTAAGGCTCTTGTATGATGAGCTCTTAAATCTTTTCTTGTACATTCAATAGAAGCAATTCAGATTTAAAGCTGCTGACTTTTACAAAGGTAGCAAGTCACTATCAGTGTTTTCTTTTCCTTTAAGAGTTCCTATTTAAAAATCAAGTTACAGCCTCAAGAGGCACTAATTTTGGAGGTAATATATCAGTCTGTAGTTATAATTGCTACCAATGTCACCTTAACAAGCAGCAGCAATACCACTTGTCTTCTGAGCAACACATTTTGGTAAATATATTAAATTTAAAATAAACTGCTATTTTGCATATTGACAAAATGGTAATTCAGATGGCTTTAAAGCATGCACATTACCATGAAGTGATCCCAGTTTGAATGGGTCCATCTCTGCAAGGCTCCTGTCCTGACCTACATGGACCGCCTGTGTGTCCAAGCATCTGGAGCAGAGCACTGAGTCATTCCCAGACAGATGTTTTTTTCACAGCTGTCTACCCCTACCTGCACAGCAGAAGTGCTCTGTCCATCACAGGGACAATTAATTCTCTGAAAGGCAAACAATCCTGCTGTCTACTCTGGAGTAGCCCCAGGCCTCGGATCTTCCTCTCTCATGGCATCTATCAGGTGAGCATTTAACAAACACAAAGTTGTGTCAGGCTGTGGTGGGTGAGTACCATCACCAGGGTCAGCCACAACAAAGATTAAGGAAGGCTGAGCAAAAAGACACTTTGGACCTTTTCTGCTCCCTTGGTACCTTTTTGTTACAATTATGATACAACATAATTTATGAACTAAGAAACCCTGGAAACATGAAACATCAGCTCAAAATGTGGAAATATACCTGACACTAGTGGTGCTAGTGATGAAGCATCAGATTTAATTACCAATGAATTTAAAGGGGGCTTTATTTAAAAACATAAATGTATTAACCACTGACACTTGCAAGGACTTTAGTCTAGCTAAAGGCCATTGTACCTTTTAAGACAAAGGGACAGAGACCCTCTTGTATTGTAGTCATAGGTACAGGCTGGAAAAGAAGGATGGAAGAAGGAAAGGGAGAAGAGATACACAGCCTTGACTTTAATCAGTTGGAATTTCACCTTACAAGTCTTACTTATGTATGGTACTAACCTGACAACAGGGAGATGCTGCCAGAATATCGTAAGTATACATGGTTCCCAGCTGATGCCAGCTTCCATCCCATCGAGACTTGCACTTAATGCAGATAATTTTGTGAACCCCTTCTAAGCAGTCTACACAAACAGCATAGAGGTGCATAAGCCTTCCTGTGGACAGAAAAGACACATCTTAAGGAGACAAAAAGAGAAGATTAAACCAGACATTTTCTGCAATGTGGTATCTAACCTCTAGTGATACAAATCACATCTTATTTTTTCGCTCTTTATAAAGAGGGAATGATAAAGTAAAAAGCACTTCTCAATAGAAAATACACAGGGCTTGACTGAAGCTATGCAGAGCTCAGAATTAGTCAGCACCCTGCCCACTCTCCCTTACATCATTTGCTGGTAGGTCTTAGCAAAATACTTTATAAAAGGAGTTGCTAAACCTCCAAGAAGATATGCTAGGTTAAGCTGTAAGATCTTCTGTTGTGTTTCCAAAACCAGGATATTGCCCTGGCCTCATCCCCAGCTGACATAAGAAGTAGGGAAGTGCTGAAGCTTATTAGCAAACTTGGTACAGATGTGTGTAACAGCTTGCCAGTATCTTCCAGCAAAGAGGAAATCAATGCCCTAATATTCCCCATAGAAAAAAAGGAATAGTCAGAAGAGCAATTTTTTTCATGTACTTTCTTCTGACTGTTCATTAACAACAAGTATATTTACATTATATACTGCACATACAAAGACTTTAACATGCCATTCAGAACTATGAATATATTAAGCTCTATGATGACCTTAGACTCCGTATGTACAATGACTTTCAAAACCTGAGTTACATTTATTTCCATAAAAAACAAGCTGCTCAGACTTGAAAATCAAGTATTTTCACTACATACATGTGATTAAACTAACGAATGCAAAATTTGAGACTTTCACAAAAACCAAAATTCCCACAAAAATAATAAAGGTCTAGAACCTAGATTATGCCTGACTTGTAGTGACTAAATTGGTTTGCAATTTAATAGTTGGCTATTAGAAGTGGCCTGACACTCAATACTAATCCTGTAGCATATCAGATTTTGCAATGCTGTATAAGACAGAGCTAAGCAGTAGTGAAGTTACTGATCAGCAATAAAACAGGACACGTGTGTTCACCTTGGATTGCAATTTGTGCTCTTTAGCAAAGCATTGAACACATCACAAACTGTAATTCGACAGACACACATTTTGTAATTGTTCTACAAAAAATGGGAACAAAATATTAATAATTTATGACCAGACACTTCCAAAATTAATAGTCTGTGGTTTTACTTGTTTTGGTTTTTAAGCAAATTATTTTAGAAAAACAAGAATAAATAGATTCTTCTTAAAATATACATACAAAATACACTTGCTAGTGTGAGCTGGTAAAAATTGAGTTATTCTACAGTGGTATGTTGAGCTCTAAAAAACATGATGGGTTGAAACTTAAGTCTATATAATATATAGATAATATATACAATTAACTCTGTTTCTAATTATATAATAAGCTCTGTTCCTCAAGTGAACCCTTGAGATTGGTGATGTTCAAACAACTCCACACACAGCATTTGTGTTGAACAGGAAGATAAATAACTTTCCCCATCTGAAGTTCTGCACTGTTTCTGCACATTAAAATTCTACATTCCCCCACCACTTAATTTTCAGCATACTTTTTCTATAGGAAATGAGGCACCTGATACCTTAAACACGCCTGAAGTAAAATAAGTGATTTTCTGTATTGAAAAGAAAGTAACGACCTAGAATAGCACCTTACAGATTAATTTCATTTCAAAGAGTACTTCTGGTAATAAACCATTTTATCCAGGGCAAGGAAGCAAAAATTTTAACACATTCACAGCAACTTGTCTGAAAAAAAATTTCAGATTTATCATCTAGCAGTTAAAAAATAATTTCACAGTTTCATTCTTAGTGGCAATGTTAATGAACGATGAGTTTCACTATTACTAAACCAGCTTTTGTACTGATAAAATCACAAGCACATTGTGTGACTCCCCACCAAAGCAAGTAAGCACAGTTATCTCACATACATATATTCAGTTTATCCTGGAACTTTTCTGGCTTGTATATTTGCCTATTGCTTTTTCTCCTTAAAGTACATTAGGCAAGACAGAAACAATAATGTTAGTATGAATACAGTTTAGTGACTTAGTGCATAGTGATTTAAGTAAAGAAAAAACATAAAATACAAAGTCTACTGAGCAAAGTTATGTTATATAACACATATTATGATCATGCATGGGATACAATGTATTTTATTGAAAGGTGAGAAACTTTGATGTTAAAATACCTCTAGTTAATCCCTTACCAACACACTTTTTCAACATATAATTCTATGCTTTTGACCACCAGACTAGGAACACTCTCTGATTTATTTCAGCCATGCTGGCTGCCAGGAGGCTGCAGGACAGGCACATCTTGCCATGCATCACCCTGATCACTGAAGTTTGGGCCACAGCTTTCAGGCAGAGCTAAAGCTCATGCTGGCCCCCATTCGTTTGTTTCTCTAGGAGGAAAAAAACCCACATGCTATGGTCTCTACTCCTCTGAGAGCTAAGACATAATCAAGACATAGCTCAAGCACGTGCAAGTTTGGAAGTAAGTCCAAAATAAGTCTAAAACCTTCACTGCTACACTGCTGCTTTAACACACCATATTAAAAGCTTACTCTTCCTACATCCAGTCTCTCCAGGCCTGTGTTTTAACACAGCCTTTTCCATACTTAAGAAATAATGGTTTGCTATAAAACAAAACTGATACTCTCTGGTCTGAAAGCAGCTGAGAGGTACCTCACCCTCATCAGTGGTACAAATATAACTTTCAGCCAGACTGCAGCACAGCAAGCAGCACAGCAAGCTTAAACTGAAAAGGTTGTTTAAAAGGTTGAAGTGCATCTTGGAGCAAAGTTCCCCAGAGATAAACGAGCATGCGGGTGCCCCAGAACAGATTGGCTGGAAAACCTTCCCATGGTCTACCTAGAAATCAGATCAGAACTTGTTTAGTTGCAAGCCCAAACACAAGGCATGGGTCTTTCTATATGGCATCTTTTTGTAATTCCTTCTAACTGTTTCAATCTAATCCACATGAGTATTTTGGACATTACTTCAAGCTTTACACAACTGCTTAAAAAATGCAGAATTGGGATGAATATCTGTAATGGCAGGGACATGGCACTGAAGGCAGCTCCATCATTTAATGAAACCTAGCATGACTGACAGACAACCTGTACCTTGAAGGTGACAGGGAACATCATACTCAATCTCATCATGTCTTGATGGGCTAAGGAACAGCGTCCCGTCCACCAGCGGAAACTGTTCAAACACTGGCAGCGCCCTGTGGCACAGGGCACAGTTTACAACGTTCCTGTGGCTGGCACTGAGGGCAGCAAGGATGAACTTCCGAAGGTCCTCCCCTTGCCCCACCTGGGCATCGTCTTCCATCCGCACGTGGAAAGTATTCAATTTATGCCTGGGGATGTGAGTGAGCAGCTCGGACAGATCGAGCCTTCTCAGAAACTGCACGGGGGTATCGAAGTGTCCTGATCTATGAGCTTGCAAGCCAGCTGCCCCGTAATCAAAATGTGCATTCCTGAACATGCCCCCACCAGCCATGTTCTTCTTGTGGGGCTCCAGGTGAATGGCATTCTTCAAAAACTCTCCCAAGTATCGCGAGGAACGAGGGCCGCTGAAGTGTGTGGGGGCGAGGATGGAGTAGCCGGTGGGTGGGGACTGGCCAGGAGAGACACAAGGGGAGCGGACGGCGTAGCTGCCACCCATGACTCCCTTCTCCTGCGAGTTCTGCCTGTCCATGGAGTGCCTCCGCTGGAGGTCATTACTCAAGCCTTTCTGCGGCTTGTTGGCCGGCCTGCCTTTTTTGGCCTCCTCTGCTGACTCTGTCATGGATCTTCCCGTACTCTTCTCCAACACTGATTTCTTCTTCTTGTCATCCTGCATTCGCTTCACCTGGTACCAGTCCGTGTCCTTCTTTAAATGACCCTGCCCACAGCGACAGGAGCAAAACCGAAAAGCCAGGTCATATCCCTTCTTGGTCCACATGTTTTGGCGACACTGCTTTTCGTTCCAGCTCCTGGCTCTGCCAATGCAATTGAACTGGACGAGGATGCTGCTTTCCCACTCGTAGAAGCACTGAAGGTGCATCCAAGTGCTGTAAGGACAATGCTCGTTGTTGCATATAACTTTCTGGTAGTCATCCTTTTCCAGGTCCACTGGCCTTCCAAAGCTACAGATCAGTGGAGTAGCACAAGGGGCTTCTGTAGAAGGTAAAATAGATATGTTAATAACTTAACGGCCCATTTATTGCAGTACTTTCTTTAAACACTGTGACAAACACATGCCATTCCTACTAACAACCTGTATTACTAAAGGGCACAAGCACTAGCTCTGGGTCAGTGCAAAAAGCAGTATTTGCTAAAAAGAGATAATAAGCATGTGAAAGGAGATAAGGAAATGCATGAGTAAGAAACAAAATCACACTACAATCTGTTTAATATTTAAAACCAAAGCACCTCAGAAGCATTTGCCCTCCTCAGGCATTTGTGGACACAATTGCAAGGCCTAAAGAAGCAAGGAGAAAGCATTGTGAATGTTTCTGGAGGGCTGCTTTGAAGCCTGAGAGGCAATATGGAGAGAACACACAGAGATGTCTGAAAAACAAGTAAGCAATACAAGTAAGTAAGCAGGTAAGCCCAGCTTCACAATCATGGAAGAGGCAGGAATTGATCTTTTGGGGGGGACTAAGCAAGAGACAACAGCTAGGGAGAGAAGGAGGAAGTAGAGAACTTTGGAAAGCAAGACAAAGAGCTTACGTACCTAGTACAAAAAGGAGAGCCTTCATTACATTGCTTAGGCAAATACAGACTGTATCACCACCACTCACCTTCTGGATAGCTAAATTTCACAAACTAAACAGTTCTGCAGCACAGACAGGTAAAAAAAATCCAAATGCAATATAGTATTTTATCAGCAAAGTAGCAGCTTTGCTATATCCTTGAGCAAAGAACAGTTTACTTCAATTATCTCATAGCAACAATATCAGGTTCTACACAAGAAAATGCTCTACAATAAAATGTTCTGCATTTATGAACCAATGACGTTTTCCAGTTCCTCACCGAAGTACCTACATACTACATATGACTCCCACTGTTGGATGCTCTGTTGCAGCTGGGAGGCTCAAAAGGGATTGGAAATTTTCCACTGGAGTTTTTGTAAGAACTTTTTAAATGCTGTAGTGGGTTGACCCCCACCAAAGATGCTTCCTCAAGTATTACAAATATTTCTTCTCTGTATTTCTGACTTCCTAATTCTTCCAATTCATCAGAAAGTACTGCTCCAACAGTGCAGCCAGGCTGCCTTTTAATCTCTGTATGGCTGCTTTCAAATATTAGCAGGCTTCTTCAGGGTCTTCCATGGTCAAGTGCTGCCTCATCCTATCTTAAACATGGCAATCAGCTTCCTGCGGTTCCTTTGAAGTCTCAGCCAGAGCCCCAGGACTTATAGAAGAGGTGCACATGGCCTTGAGGAGAGAATACTGTCATGACTGAAGTTTTCTTCCCTTAGGACTTAAGATTTTTACCTGATGAGCAGGTAAAAAAAAACACCACTCTGTTGCATTGTTTTTAATTTCATTCTTATCACTGCTTGCACAAATAACACAACATAATTTGCAGTAGAATGAGAGGTTTTATGCTGCTAGATGTACATTGACTCTGACTGTCAGTAAGAGACACACTATCCATCATCACCTGCCCTACAGTAGTAATACACAAATCAGATGCTCTACAACAACAGATCTTTGCTGTGCTAGTGCTCCCTTTCCCAGCAAGTTTCGGAAAAGGCTATAAACAAACAAAATGTTCAAGGCTACCTTCAGTAAATTCAAGATTACCGTAGTTCTTAAAACTTACTTACAACAAAGAGTGAGGCACAAATAGCACAGAAAAACTTTCTTAAGCTATTCCCTGGAAGATGTCACATCCTTCACCTAATTTCTCTGTCTCAGCTTCTAATGCCAGAAGTGGCACACTGGCAAGCAGAGTTCTTCTGCAATACCTTTCCTTCAGGGAGCAGCATACAAATTGCAAGTAAAACACATTCCCAAAAATCTTTCCTTTAAAGAAGAAAAAGCCTATTTCATTTCAAAATATGGACTTTTCAGTCATTAAAAACAAATTACCAAATTGGAGAGAACCGAGACAAGAGAGGCTTTCCCTTGTGACTCTGTGGAAGTTCCTTCTATACATGTGACAAATATTTTTTTATTTGGAGTCTCTGAAAAGCCTACTAAGAACATGCAAGTTTGGCGATGTCTTTGAGAAGCAACAATTTTATTGGCCACCAGTGACTAATTTTTCTCCACTCTTTCACTGTATGTTATTGTGTAAAACATTGCTATTATTTACTAGAATGTAAATAATAGAGCAAGAATGTAAATAATAGGCCAAGAGCAGAACTGAGTGGTAACTTATCTGCTCTGAAACAAAATCTGTCAGTTTACCAGTTCAGAGAGTTTTCCCACCCATTCTCCCAGACTTTGATTCAAGTCACACTACCACAGCAAGCCTCTCTGCAAAGCTTCTCTTCATTGTCAGTCTTTCTTTCATCATATTTAAGGTCTGAAATCATAGTTCACAGTTACAGCATCCTCATGCAACTGACCTCAGAGAAGCCAGTTAAACTGAACCCACAAAAGGCAAATCATCAGAAGGCACATGTGAGGCAATGTACCAGAGGCACCAATATGAACAATTCTCACTTACGCATTTCCTTTATTCCTCTATTTTGGTACATATTCCTTTCCACCATTGCAAGAAGGCAGCAAAAAAAAGAACATGCCAAAAATCCACTTATGCTTTCAATGAGTTTCAGAGGGTAAATGTTCTAACAGTTCCAGGTATAATTATAGCTGACAGCTGAGAAAGTACTACACAGACAAGTCTAGAATTGAATACAGACACTATACTTGTTCATCCACACCGGCACAGTTAACTGACTAAAACAGGAAAGTGTTTCCTTGATTAGCCTTTGAACATTTTTTGAGTTTATATGCAAAAACATAATCTCTAGCTTCCTGAGAAGTTTACAGACTCTTCACTATGAGGATAAAAAATGAAATTAATAAAATACGTGACTGAAATACAAAAAACATCAACACAGCCCATGTATTCCACAGAATATGTCTGCAATTACTTAATTATTATCATGTACTGGGTGTCTAGAGGCTAAAAGGAAGGCCACTTTAAACAGACTTTGTTTCCCCTTTTCCTAGTCAGTCAATGGAAGTGCTGTGAAATGAAATCTACTCAGTTTCTCCTCAAGAACTTAGAGATGCCAGATTACCTGGGGAACCTCCCACACAGCATAACTATGGGCAAGAAAAGGCAAAGCTGAAAGTTCTGGACAGCGATGTCTTCTTCCACATTTAAGTTAACTAGACAATTGCAGAGTTTTCACACATTCCCTCATGTGATATGCCATCTACACACTGTGAATTGACCGGTCACATAATCACCGCAGCAAAAGCATGTCCAGAGCAGCAGGAAGACAACAACAGAATTAACAAAAGCCTTCCATCAGAAACAGACTCCAATGAACTGTTAAATGGTGGCACTGAGATTGCCCTGGAGAACATCACTGCTAAGAGGAGAAGCTGGTCTCTGCTCACCTCTTCTGGGGACTCACCTGACATTTCACTACTGTCACTGCAGCTGCATAGGAACTACTCCAGAAAACTAACAGGTCTCTCTGCCACATTGCCATGCTCCACAGCACAGGTTATGCCAAGCTAGTCAAAGCACCTGCATTCACTGACACAGATTTGCTTTCATCAGATCTGCTGGTTTGGAGAAGGCCTTGATTAAACTGCTGCAGTATTTCCACAACAGAAATTGAGAAGCCCAGCATGGCTAATTTAAGTGGTCTCAGTAGAATGTTCTACTGCTTTTTGTAGTTTTCCTGTATTTAAGAAAACAGAAAATTCCACTACCTGAAAAGCATACAAAAACCTCAAGCCAACATTTGGTCTTGCCACGTATTTCAAGTTCCAGCAGGTGCATCTGTACAAAACAGACTGTGCAGGACCAAACATCCCTTGCAGACTTCTATGTACCCATGTCTCCTGCCAAACATAACCATGCCACATGTTCCTGCATAAAAAATAAACGAGAAACAGAAAACAGCCATTTTTGTGCAATGTTCCCAGTTCATGGCAACAGATATGCCTTACAAGCAAAAGAGACAGCATTCAGATCAGTATGGGAGACACGTTTTAGGTAATGTGAAGAGCTCTTCCCATCAATTCACACCCTTAAAAGTGTGGGTTATTTATTCAGCATTTTATAAGTGAGACAGAGCCCTTTTTTCAGTATTACAAAACTTTAAAAATTCCTGTTATCAAGCCCTTGTACTTCCCATAATTAGAAATAAATTTTGAGATATTCTTAAAAAAGTCAGAGCTAGAGTCATTGTCCTAATGTTATATGATAACAGTGTTAATGATTACTGTCAAGAGAGATTATGATGGGGAGTAAATAGAAATTACATGTCCAAACTGCCCATCCACACCTATAGCCCCAACTGGTTTGTCACCTAAATATAATTTGCTTCCAAGTAGCTAACAGCTCAACAAGTTTCTGGTTTTCAAAGCTATGGAACTGAACTTCAGAAAATGAAAGATTGCATGGTATCAGAGCAACATCCATTCTCCCAGCAGCCCCCTTCAAAAGAATGCCAAACTAACTATACAAGAATTTCTATTTAACTCTCAGTTTCAAGATTGGTTTCACAGCCTAAGAGAACAAAACAAGACAGCATGCAGTTTTGTGTAGCAGAACAGCTTCAACGTAGGCTGTCAAATTGCAACTACAAGTGCATGCTGCTTCTTTCAAGACGTTATGTTTACACATAAAAAAAATAAATGTTTTCTCATATTCCTCTGTAGTGATTTGGAACAGTGATTTTGAAAATAGTTGGAAGGAACAGCACATAAATGTCTTCTGAAACAGAAATAACATACAATATTCCAAACACGCGTACATATGTGCAAAGATAGCTCCCTGTTTAAACAAGGTTGTGTTCTACGTTTGACAGAGCCACTGTAAAATTAACTTTTCTTTCAAAAATGAGAATATGACAGAAGACTGCAAGGAAGCTGGATTGGCTTGTTTGGCTTTTTTTCATTTTTTCTGTTCAGGTTTATAAACATCCAGAAAAGCCAGGAACAGGAATAGAAACAGAACATCTGAGAAATACCTCTTTCAACAAAACAAAACAAAACAATCCTCTCACATGAACTGGTTCTATGTTTTAATAAAAAAGAAAAGCAGTATATGAAGACCACCCTTCCCATTTCATGACCCAAATGAAAGCAGGAGAACAACAGCTGCCTGAGCAACTTCCCTCTGGTGAAGTGTATTAAGGAGAACATTGTTTACTTCTGTTTACACACCCATCGTAAAACCAAAAAAGATGCACCCAGCAAGCCAAATGCAATGATTCCATGGCTTCAGTTTCGTGACTACTCTCATTTGTTCCAAGTCCTCAATGCAGATGCCTAAAGCAAAATTCGCTCTTCCCCTGCTATGCTCCCACATTATCCATTGTGTTAAGCACCAGAGTTTTTCAGTCAGTGAACAGAAACAGATAATTATTTCCCATACTTGTCGGCATAGGTTTCAGCTCACTGCACAGATTTGCCATCTCTGGTAAAACTCAAGGGAGGTGTTAAACATGTGAGGCTGGGGGCAGAGGGAGAGGGAAGTGTGGTGGCGGCTGGACGAGACAGCCCTACTGTCATCTTAAAACAACTGTCAGGCAACAGTAGGTTGTTATGGATCTGGAAAAAGAAATTATTCCCCAAAAAAGGCTAAGGTCTTGGCACCACATCGGTTGCAAAACACTAAATATGGCTTGCTCTTGGTCTACTGTTACTCTAGCATCTTTTCACCCATGTCAAGGACAAACTAGTTGCCCTTACCTAGGCCAGAAGGGCTCCTGTGGGACACATACCTTGCAAACCAAGCACTTTAACCCCTACCCTGCTTTCCCACAAACACTGCTCTCTTCACAACCTTACACAGCTAGGAACTGTTCATTCTGCCAGCCTGAACCAGAGCTGAGTCATTCCTGGGGAAGGCCACTCCCTACCAACCATCTGCATGAATCTTCTGAATTTCCTCTGCCATCAGCATAGCTTTATTTTAATTGAAGTCATACAATATTACTGCACTAATACTGTAATGCAGCTGCAGAAAATAAACCACTACCACAACAAAACAGACAGAAAGAGAAAATTTGAATTCTCTGATGTAACTGCTTTGTTGAACCTTGTAATACAATCTAATATTCCAAGGATTACCAAGGTGCAACAAAGTACTCATAACTGGTTAAATAGTACAAAAAATATGGCAACACAGAAATAACTGGCCACTTTCCTAAGAGCCTAAGTGCAGTAGAAGAACGTAATGAGAAAAAACGTTTCACAAGTTGATCCAAAAGGCAGGCTTGGATCTTCAGTGTAGCAACAACAACAAATAACAGCTGAGAAACAGTAAGAGAAGTCTTTCAAAACAGCTCGTATACTGGTAACACTCACTGATGATGACAGATATCTCTTCTAAACTTCTTAAGCAATCTTTGCTGAATGATCAAGATGAAAGCTTCCAGGAGGATTCTCCAGCAAGGAAACAATCAAGATAGCAGTACCTGGGTAAGCCACTTCTAACAGGCTTTCTTCTGTGCCATAAGACTCCCTCACACTCTTGGAAAGAGAAGCCAAAGCCAGCAGTCTTTTCTCAGTAAGCAACAGACAGAGGCACTGCCATTGCAAGGAGGAGCTGTCTGGAGTCAGTCTAGCTGATAGCTTTACATCTATTATGCATCTACATGTTGACATCATCAACAGGTGCCAATCCAGAGCTCAATCCTGCCCCCAAGGACCACACAGCTGCAGGCAACACCTACTCTCAGAAGAGATTTAAGGAGGACAAAGCCATAAGCAGCCCAGTTCCTTCATGCTTTATCCCATGTGCAAGATGTCACAAATTCTATTGAGTAGTAACATGAAGTCATCACCCTCCCCTAGAAAAGATTTCAGGTAATTTGGAGCCACAAAACCCTGGTTCAGCTCAGAATTCAGGTGATGGGACTCTCAGAGGGCTCCCACCTGCTAGAAGCATTTCCATGCACTTCACTTATGCTAACTTCACACTTGACCTCAAAGGCGATCTCTTGACAATAAAAAAAAAATAATTATAAAAACCCACACCTAGCAACTTGACAACACCATGAAAATACCATGGAAATCATGAAGGCTTAACTCATACCTGTCACATTAACACCTTCTAAATAACAGCACAGTCTGAGCTAATGCCTGTTTATGAAATCGGCAACTAGCATGTGATACAGTTATCTGCAGCTCTCATTCAACCACCCACTCTGAGCTCAACCATCACCACACCAAAGACAGAAAATCAAGATTGAAACTATACAAACTAAGGAAGATAGGCACTTGCATGTGCACAATACTTTTGTAGCTTGTTTACACAGCCATCTGTGCTCCAAGCTGAACCTACTGCCTACACTGCTGAAACCCAACATAAGAATTAATACGGTCTTGTAGAAACCATAAATCACACAATAATCTGTACAATTATCATCTAGCCAAATTAGCCAGCTTTTTCTTTCCATTTAACATGTATTGTCAAAATACAGAAACAATCCCAAAGAAAATCTTTGGCTTTTGCTTGGGATGTATAGACACCCTCTGTATAGGAGAAATCTTGCCCTGGCTTGTTCACTAACACCCGAATCCAACTAGAAATATCTCCAGAGAACAGACCAAAGCCTCTACCTCTATCAGTACCAGGTCAACTATGCTACCCCAGCACTCCCATGTGAACTCTGAATTGGTTTAACCAGGTCAGAAGACAATTGGTTCTCTGTGCCATAAGCTTTCATGCCTCAGCTAGGAAGACTCCTCAGTATCACGCAGATTTTTCTGATGAGTTCTGTCATGGTGAATGCAGAGATTATTGACAATCTCAAGACTGGCGGAGCTTAATGTGTTTTGAACACTGGTTGTTGCTTAGTCTGCACATGAATTGTCCCCACAGAAAAGCACTTGCACCATTAAATCCTCTCGCTTTAGCCTTCCAAGATCTTTTAATAACTTGAATTGTTACAGAGAACTAACCTTGGTACTTCAAGAAACAGTCATTCTAATATTAACTAAAGCAGACTCTACCTGCACCTGCCCTAGCAAGTTTTCAGTGGCAAACTCCAACTCATGCTGGAAAGACAGATAACTGTGGCATGCAGTAGATGCCTTAATGCCAAGCACAGATGTAAACACTGCAGGCTGGACTCACTCAGACTGAGAGCCAGCTAGCCACCACACCCAGTCCAAAAGCACAAGAAGGCAAGAGAGAAAGAAAGGCAGGTTGAATCAAATCGTATCCGCATCTCTTATATTTTCAGACCTAGGGATATTTGTGTCATTGGTCTATCCTTCCCATGTTTCAGTGCAACAGACTACATTTTATTTTACATGCTAAAGGCTAAAGAAGCTGGTAGGAACTCAGTGGGAAACAGGAGATGCAGTATCCAGCATCTCTTCAAGACAGCAGCTCCCAGTGCGGAGTTGTTGGTTCCCGGACATCTCCCTCACGATGCCAGGCTGGCTCCCAGCCCTGCCATGTACCACCCGTGTGGAGCACAGGGACCTCAGCTGTACCCTGCTCCCACAATGGCTATCGGCAGCACAGGAGTGGAGATGGGCAGTGCCAGGCACACTCAACAGCCAGGCTCCAACAGAAGCTACCACCTCTCCCAGCAGGCATCCAAGACAGGAACAAGAACAACAGCAATAGCCCTCTCAAGCCCAGGAATGAGGACTGATAGATAGACTGCGAGAGAGGGAGAAAGACATAAAGGTTGAAGAGAATGCTCTCAAGATAAATGTCACTAAAGTCTACCAGGAAATGCCAGTACTCCACTCGAAATCCCACAAGCTTTCAAAATGGAATTACCCACTCCACTGACTAGATTACTGCTTCAACAGGCCTCTTTGAAATTATTTGAATTTCTATCCAAACAGTTTAAAGAAAACCCATGCCTTACTAATCCTGTTATAATTTAGACACCTTGAAGATTAGCTGTAGTAATTTAATCTGAGCTGAAAGCAAGGTTTTCCTCTGGTTTTTTCCCCTCACACATGCTGCAGGAAGAAAGGCAGAGAAGGACGGACATCTGCCAGCCATGACAGTACTTTAATATAAAAAGATGTTTCAATATGCAAGGCTGTAAGCAAGGCTGAAGAAAACCTACAAACGTCTCCAAGGGTTAGAAATCATTTTGTCACTTCTTGTTAGATCACTAGGAGTAAGATACGGGATGAGTACAGACAAAGTGAAGCAATCAGTTCAAAAACTGTATTTCCTTGTATGAAACAGAGGAAACATTAACCCAAAACCTTATTCATGAAAGCACTACACTCGAGCAATAACTAATCACATGAACACAGAATGCTGTCCGGGCTCTGATAATCATTCTGATAGCAAATAACTTTAAAAACCCAAACTTAAATGGGTGTGGGCTTGCTTGCATGAAAGAATAATATTTATTTTACTCAGTAACACCACGAACATGATTCCATTTGCAAAGATTTGCAGAACATGAACTGCATTTGCTACCAAAGCATGTAATTGCATAGTTTTAAAAATCCTAAAACTAACATAAAAGTCCTTTTGAACCTGATTTGCATTGACAGAGACAGAGAAATTTGCATTCAATTGATTTCTGCAGTTAGAAGAACACAATGGTATTACGAGGCAAAATGATTTCCCCTTAGTAAATTAATAGGTATTAAATTTTGCAGTCACTGCTACAGAATAGAAACGCAATTTTCCAGGTGGTCTCACTGATAGCAATGGGACTCCCTCAGGCTAAATAATCAGAAGATGCCAATACTGAACATCAGTAGACTGCCAAACTGGAACCGGATGTTATATGCAGCAGGGAACATTTGACAGCAAATATTAATCCAGGCTTAAATACTACAACAATTCATTCTCTGAAAGCACATTTCTAAATTAAACATTACATTGATGAATTTTCTGTTCCTCTTTAACTATCCCACATCCAGGATATAACTGTTTTTTTTAGTGAATCATAATTGTTGGCCAGTCATAGCATTCAACACATTAGTCACTGCTGTGCTAACTGCATATACTCTCCATACACTTTTCCTACATTAATGTTTCTATTTGAAAGTAAATCAGTCTTACAAATTTGTGAAACCCAGGTGAAGTGTTAAAAAGCACACAAATGTGCCAGCAGCTCCACTTGCCCACCCACCAATTCACCAGCATTGCCACTTGTGCAGGACTGAGGAAAATAAAAATCTTAAAACAAGTGGCCAGTACACTGTAGAACAGTGATTTAAAGACAGTTATGCTGTGGGGTTTTTTTATGGTTTAGTTTGGCTGACTTTAATGAATTCCATGTTAAAGGGAAAAAGCACAGCTAAGGTGACACAGCTTTTTCTTTTCTCTGGTCTTCTTACAGCACTGGTGCTGGAGAGAACAGAGTGACAACGACAAGGGGATAAAGCAACAACATGTTAAGATAGGGACCACCAAGCCAAAGAAGAGGACTTGGCTCTACTGGACAATGAGATGAAGAATGGAAACAAGGCAAAGAAAATGGACAGAATAAGGAATATTAGAGTCAGAAACAGCTGTATGTCAAGACTAGAGCAAGATGTTTATAGGATAAAGGGACAAAACAGCTGGAGTAGAGAGTCTGAAAGTGTCCAGCCTCAGCAAGGCAGAAACAGAATAGGAATTTGTTCCTCAGATCTGAAAGCAAACCCTGTGGATTTTCTCTTCTGATGATCAGGGCAAAGTATCACAAAACGTTACTCTCATTTACGTCTGCAGATAAAGGTAACCAACTACTGCCATCAATAGGGTAAGTGCAAAATCTCATTCAATATATAATTTTACATGATGACAGCTCAGATTTTATGAAAAGTAACCAAGAAAACTAGCTAAAAATTATTTTTTTTTTAAAAAAAACTTTTTCATTCAATCACTCTGAAGACAGATAATCCAAGAAATGAGCCTTTCTTTGACATTAGATCTCAGTTTCCCTGTGCACTGCAATACTGTTAAACTAGTCCACCCATACCCCATAACCCCCTCTCCATGATCTGTGCATCACTAAGTGCAGAAAATGGATGCATTTCGGTCAAGCAAGATTAATCTATGGTATGTCTGATGGAAGATACAGGAATGGAGGACATAGCCAGAGAATGTGAATCCCTCTTGTAGGTATCATCCTGATACCTGCTGAGAAATTGAGAGTGCAAGGTGAGAAAAGCCATCACATCTGGTCAGCGGTTATGCTCCCTGCCTTCCCTTGTGGGAAGTCTAGAACCCTTCAAGCACAGGCTGAGCTCTGAACACACAAAAATTGACAAACCACCAAAAAACCCCATAAACAAATGCCCTCTTGGGGCTGGAGGAAATGCTGCTGACATTTCTCAGTCATCATGCCAAAAACTGACTGATTGTTTAAAGAGAAAATTGTGCAGGGATTGAGGCAAAATTTATCAAAATGTAAAAGTGAACAAAAACTTTCCACGATAAAGGGATGCAGTAATGGCAGCTCCCAACCACATGGCACAGCTAGTCAGGGCTGCACAGAGAAGCCTAGAGGAAATTAAAAATTCTATTTCATTACGCCACATGGATGAGGGACAGAAACACAGCAGAAGTGTGAAGATTTAAAAAAACTCCATATCTGAATCACTGTCTCTCCATGAGTGAAGGAGGGTCCTGATGTGACTCTGTTATTAGACCGTCACACTGACATCATGATGCAAAGCCAAGGTCTGCAAAGACATTTTCAACTGTTAAATCTGCTGCTTTCATCTCTGCATACTTCTGTCTATCACATTAATGAAAGAAAGCAGGTTATGTCTTTAAGATCATCCAGCGCTTTTCCAGGCTACAGGTGGAGTAGGAGAGCAGTGACACCACAAACACACAAATTTCACTAGGGCAGCACACGGTGGCAATGCAGAAGAGCCCGGGGTCCCACAGGACTGGTGAGCCTGGGCAGCACGAGTCACAGCATGCAGCTGCACAGCCCAAAACCAGCACTACTATGAGCTTCCCTGCAACCCAGCAGACTAAATCCACAACCCAGATAGTCTCCCACGAACAGTCAGGGCTTGACTGTGCACAGCAGAACTCTATCAACCCCACCACTCACTGCAGCAGGCCACATCGTCCATAAACTGCTTAGTGATCAAGCAACCCTCAAGTGCACAGCCTCTTACAAATGTCTGGAGTCTAGTAATAGGCTAGCTGCCTCCAGGGCTGGGGCTACGCTACAGAGCTTCATTTCAGATTCACTGGGTTTGAAGACTTGAGGGAATCCATTATCACTGTCTAATCTTTTCCCTGCACATGAGCCAGATTCCCAATTCTGCAGCACAACCTGAACCAAAACTGTGGAAAGCTTTGCACTTACCAGAGAGAGTACAATTTACGAAACTTACAGCTCAGGATTATCTGATGGGCAGTAGCCAGTGTAAAATAAACCTAGCAACCACATCTACCCCTCTAGCCTTTATAATTATCTGAAAAGAAAGGTATGATGAGCAGCAATGACCCTGTCAAGGCAAAGGTCAGGTGTGCTGACCAGGCATTGTACAGCAAATGCTGAAGCCACGGTTGTACTTCTGTTGTGAAGGGGTAAAAAAGGGGGAAGTGAGAGATTTGGTGAAAGAGTCAAGGGATGTTTCTGACCTCTGAAGTCATGTGGAAGCAGAGAGAGAGAGAATAAAGGAGCACCTCAGGTTAGATGTTAGAAAGGCAACTTCTGAGGAAGCTGGCCAGCACAGGGGAAGGGTATGTCAAGCACATGGGACACAGAGTCTCACAACTAAAGAAGACGGACAACCTGTCTGGCTTGTGAACTGTACCACTACCAGTGTTCACTGGCACCACCTCCTGTGGCATCTGCAGATGGAACACCACCTCATCATCCACAGGCAATACAGCCACAGCAGAAATGCAACACTGCTGCCACTTGTGCCTGGGCAAAAAAAAAAAAAAAAAAATTCAAAACACTGTTTCTCCCCAACCAAAGAAAAGCCAACTGCAACGTGGATGTTGGAGATATTACATTACCATACTGAAGTCATGATAAAAAGACTCTACCAATATTCCAACTCCTGTTAACCTCTCTTTTTTTTCCCCTTGTTCACTCACTCAAAGCAAACAGTAAAGGAAAAACCTGAAACAAACCCAAAAAGGAAATTCTAATCATTCTCCATGATTCTCTGGAGTAATACTCTTACAAAAGCAATCTGGCAAAGACCTTGTGAGCTGAAGTGATTCGTAATTAATTGATAATATTTCCAAGGAAAAGTTTCCATTAAATAATACATGGGAATCAGACATCTTGGAAACCAAACTAAGACACTTGGAACTACCTTTCTAACAGCAGTAGGCAAACAACCGCCACAAAGCATAACACCAGGTATAGCCACCCTCCCACTTTATGAAAAGCATGGAGAGTAAAAAGCTGAAATCCAACTTGGCAGAAGAAAAAAGTGAAGAGTAAGGACTATGCACTGCTGTTTGTAAACCTAGCAGCAGACCTAACAGGTGGGGTTTTTTGGCTTAGCAAACGTGTAATAAAGTCTTTGCCTGCATTTAGTTTTAGCCTGACCTATCCTTTTGCAGCAAAACACACATGAATAGCAATGCAAGTTTCTGCAAGACACCACCTTACCAAAACCGCTCCGAACCAAATTCCAACCCACCGACCAAAGGCAGCATAAAATGGATGATGCGAAGCGAGCACGTTACCCTGACAAACCCAACCGCTGTACAACGGCAAACAAAACTGACCGAAAAGCAAGACTCCATTTTTAATCGTGACGGAATAGAGCGGGGATTTTTCAAGGGAGCTCCGAATCAGCCGCCGCCGGCGAGCGCCGCGCCTCCCGCCCGCCGGGGATGCGCTCTGCCCGCGCACCGCGCTCCCGGGCCGCCCGCAGCCCCGGCACCCGGCTGCCGCGGGCTCCCGCCGCTCTCAGCACCGCCGCGGGGCGGCCCCCGCCCTCCGGCGGGTCACCGGGCGGGGACACCTCGGCGCGCAGCCCCCGCCCCGCCGGGCTTTTCGGGGAGATCCCGCCGGCGGCAGCCGCGCAGGGCCCGGGCGACACGCACCCGGCGCCCCGGGCACCCACCCTCACGCCCGGTCTCTCCGGGCGCGCCCCCGCCCCGCGGGTCCCCCCGCGCCGCCCCCCCGGGCTCCGCCGCCGCCTGCGCCACTGCGGGAGGCCGCGGGGCCCGGCCCGCCGCTCACCGCTCTTGACGTCTCCGGGCGCCGAGCCGCCCGCGGCCGCCGCGCCGCCCGCTCCGCCGCCCGCTCCTCCGCCGCCGCCCGCGGCCGCCGCTCCGGCCCCGCCGCCACCCGCGGCACCGCCGCCCGCCGCCGCCGCGGCTCCGCCGCCCGCCGCCGCCCCGTTCTCCTGCTCGTCGCCGCTGCTGTTGGCGCGCTTGTTCTTCTTGCCCTTGCCGCCCTTCTGGTTCGGCATCGCGGGCCCGGCCGCCGCCGCGGCGAGGCGGGCGGGCGGCGGCGGCTGCGGAAGGCGCCGCCGCCGCTACCTCCGGCTCATGGCGGGGCGGCGGCGGCCGCGCTGCTCTGCGCCGCGCCCGCGTTGGGCGGCGGGGCCCGGGGGGCCGGGCCGGGGAGGGTGAAAGGCGTGTCCCTTCTCGGCCGCCCGCTACCGCCGCCCCTCTGCCTGCCGGAGCAGGCGCGGGCGGCAGCGGGAAGCGGCGTGCGCGGGGAGCGGGGCTGGGCCGAGCCAGGCGCGGGCGGCGGGCAGGGCTTATCGGGAGAGGGAAAACCCCGCTCCCGCTGGCACGGGCGGCCGCGCCTGCCGGGAGGGGCAGGTCGCGTTCTGCTGCTGGGAGCCGGAGTGGGAGTCGGGGCCGCAGCCGCTGTCCCCGCAGCCGGGGCGGGGGTCTCCGTACGCCCCCACAGCCCCGGCCTCGGCCCTGCGCTGAGGGCCGCGTCCCTGCCGCGGCGTCCCGGGCGCTGCGAATATCCCAACAGCGGGGAACTCTTGGAAAACGTCACCTGAACGTGGCGAAATTAAAAGGGGATGGAAGGAAACCAAAACAATGCGGTCTCGTGGGAGAGGGGAGGGCGGGTTAGGGCCCGCCTCACAAAGCCTTACAGCAACGCGGCCCTGACTTTGGATTTCACAGCTCATGTGGTTCCTGATATGGACCTCCGTGGGTGACAGCAGGGGAGAACCTTTTAGGATATGAGTTACAGGAAGACTCAAAGTGCTGCGGTTCTCTGGAGCAGAGCTGGAAGCGCCGTGCCTCGATAGAGGCGGTGGCGAGGGGCAGCAGCCTCATGTTCTCCGGGAGTCCGGGCTCGGTGGGAGGCACTGCGGAAAATCGGTAACTAATAATCCCGGGATTCCTGCACCTAGGGACGCGAGATGCTGCCCGTCAGCTGCAAAACAACAGCACTCGTGACATGCCTTTTCCTGGCTGACGAGCAGCAGCTCACTGCTCACGGATGTCACCTTCCCGTAGGCTCGCGTTGTACCTACCAACATTCAGTTCGGGGGAAAAGCCCGCAGCCTATCGTAAGAGCATTGCACAAGCTCCAGGGTGAGCCGTTATGGTGACCTTGGCAAGCTTTTCCTTGCACTTAAACTTTTTTTTCTTTATCATTCAGACCCTGGATATTAGGTTTCCATGTCTCCCTTACGGAAGAAGTACACAGGCATGCAAGAAATTGAGCAGTTATGTGACTGGTCTGTGGCTGGGAGGACAAGACCATGCCTGAGCTGTTTGGGCTCTAGAGATCCAGCCAAGCTGGATAGGTCAAAATATGTGAGATCTCTCTGGTAAAAATGCCGCATTTTGTAAGTCACAATATTGTCTGAAGTAGCCGGGCAAACTGTTTGACTGGAACAGTTCCCAAATCTTTTCCTTTTAAAAATTACATGCATTCTGGATCACCTTGTACCTGTAGCCAGGGCCATAGTTTCCCAAGAAAATTAGCTGCTGTGTTTTCAAATACTCTTGAAGCATCTATCACAAGAGGTTTTGAGTCAAATAGTCTAGTTTCTTTGCTTGCAGACGCCAGCATTTCAGAGATATTTTTTAAAAGTTACTTCTGTTGGTGGAAATATTCTGAAATTATGTGCTTTGCGTTCCCATAGCTAAATGTCCTGCCTACCTTAGTTCACATTTTTTAAGTTTCTAAATTGCTTTTCTATCTAGAAACCAGAGGAATGGAGAAATTGCGGCCAGCTTCTGAGGCCACAAGTCTGGGCAAATCCAGATTCTAGCCACCTCAGTTGCAGGACTTCAATCTGTTTTGGCAAGAGCAAATTTTAGGTGTAGTCCTGTAGGTTTACAGAAAAAAAAAAAAAAAAAAAAAAAAAAAAAAAAAAAAAAAAAGGATCCTTTCTGCTATTTCGCAGGCACATAAAGGTGCTTGCCTGCTGAGGGGGTCAGACCTGAGGGGGTCAGACCTCCAAGAAAAATTTTTCAATCTTCAAGTTCCTATAAAGTGGTGAAATTTTATAGGATCACATCCTCCATGGATGTGAAATAGCGGCCTGATTCACATGTCCAGAGTAGGTGTGGAATGTCAGACTAAACAGTTCAGTTTTAGCCAAGACAGCAACTCCTTAGTGTGAATCAGAAGACTTGGAGGATTAACTTCCATGGCTGGGTAATACCTCAAGCATCAGTTTTGCAAAAGTTAGGCTTCCTGGTTGGGAAGGTCAAATCTTGGTGCTGTCCAGTCAGCCTTTACACCTTTGCAAGGGTCAAGACCTTCTCACAGTGACATCACAGACATCCAAGTGCAGAGATCGATTAATTCATGACAATTTCAGTAGTCAGAGACCTGCTGTAATGTTCTGGGGCTGAAAAAATTCTTCCAGCAGTTGGCAAGTACTGATGCTACCATGTATGCTGCCTGATTTCCCTCGTCTGGTCCACCAAGGGAATGAGATTGGCACAATCCCCCTGGAATATGTCCTTAGACCCATGGTAGGATCCCTACACATAAGGGATTTCCACTGGCCTCTCCACAGAGGCCTTCCCTTTCTCTGTTCCATGGAAGTGAGGTGGCTTTGCTTGGGTCTTCAAGTCTTTACTGCACAGCCAGGACTTGTCCTGGAGATGCATCTTTCTGACAAGTGCAGCAAGCCTACACCAACCCATCTGCAAATTGTCAGCAAATTATATCTCCACAATCCAATCCTTTGCAGAAGCCTTGTTTTTCATAACTCCAAAATAAATATCTCTTTATTTCTATATATTGTACACAGAGTAGTTGTGACCAGTTCACACTGAAAGTGTTATTTTAAAAATCAGGTAGTTTTATATCATTCACATAAATTTTGGAAAACTTAACAAGATTTCTGTTCACATTTAGATCTTTTCCATTTACCACGCTTCCTCTGAAGTTTTTTTAATCAGAAGAGAGATGATCTCCTTTAGTAAGTAAACAAGGAAGATGTTAGCAAAACTTGAAACGTTTCACTGCATTTTATTCTTATTTGTAATTTTTTGTATTTTATTTCTTTCTCTATACAAAGACAGAGCAACACTCCCAGAAAGCTGACCTTAGCATACTTGATTTGCAGCCATTCACAAATTGTTAAATATTACTGAATTTTGATTTAGAACATAAAAGACACCTTAAGATGCAGCTGAAGTAGTGTAAGCAGCATCATATTTGTATACTTCAGAAGAGCTGTGCATGGAAAGAACCAGGAGGCTGAGAAAATACATGAAGTCTGTTTTCTACAGAGAAGAAAGATTCCCTGAAGCAATATATTTTAGGTTTAGAGGTATTGGCCAGTATTTCATTCTTGGTGTAATCTCCTTTGAGGTTAAAAAATGAGCTTGAAAGCATCAGTAACACAAATCAATTACTGCACCTAATCAGCATGATGGTATAGGAACAAACAAGACTTTCTCAATAGATACAGACTAGACACTTGAAATCAGGGTCAATCAACAAGAAATGGGAGAAGTTATAATAGTGCCATTCTACTTAAATTGCTGGCAGAGAAAGACATATTTCATTCCATGGCTGTCAAAAAGTGTGAGAGAGAGCTAATGGGAAGATATTGTGAATCATTTTGGAATCTTCCTCTCAGAAATATTTAATACAAAAAACTTGCATTCTAAACTTTTTATATAGGTGCTTTTATGTAAGTTTGAAAAGAAATAATTAGATTAAAATAATGAAAGCTCAAACTCAGACCTCTGCAGTTCTGCAAACAGTGAACTGAACAACAAATGTTCATTCCCATCCAAGTTCAAGCTGATCAAATAGAACTATCCATAATGAAGAAATAAAAGTAAAACATCCTCTGTGGGAGATAAAATGGAGTACTTTGGTTGATTTATTGCTAGCTATTACTGTCACCTCTGCAGATAACAGATTACTGCTCACCCAGCTGCTTAAGATGATTGAAAACTCACATCTGGGCTCCAGTTAGTTGCCATTCACAAATATCCATTCTGAAGAGAAATGAGATCCTCATCATCTTGCTCTGTCACCCACATCTGTGATTTCCACTGGTGTCACTTTCACCTCCCATCTCCTGTTAGTAAAGCCCCTTGCTGGGTGCCTGGACATATCTGTGCTGCAGCTCCCCTCTGCTCAATGGCTTTGGCCCAAACTCCAAAACCAAGACATGAAGTGACTTTGGTGCTTCAACTCAGTCTCTGTAAGTAGTTTTGGTAAGAAGTCACTTACCCTCTTTCCCTAAGTAGTGCTATGTGAAGCCTTCCAACTTTTAAGACAATAAAAGCTGGGTGTCCTGAAGCACCTTTCTCTGTCTCTAGTCTGGAATAGTGGCAGGCAGGCTCACTGTAGTTCACCAGTGAAGTTTGTCAGGGAAAATGTGAGCTTCTCAGCTCAGAAGTTATTTTTGACAACTGACTGAATGCAGACTCTTGTAAAGCCCCAAGTATTTTTCAAGTCTTGGGAGCTTTGCTTCCAGAGCAGCACATTCATGGCTTTAGCAAGTACTGAGGGAAAATTGGTGGCATTTCTTACCTTCATTGCTGCTGTTCAGAAGCTAGTAGGTGATGAAGCTGAAGAAAAATATATCAATTTCACATAGTTATTGCTGAGCTTACAGGCAGGGCACAGATTTTCTATGGGAATATCATGTGTCTGTGAAAAACACCTGATTTTTGGGAAGCTGAAAACCAGAAAATTATCCATAACCTGGGAATTTTTCCAGTTGTCCATGAGTGTTTACTACAAAGAACTTGTTAGTTAGCATTTCTTCCTGCCATTTCTTAAGAAAAGAAAAAGGAAACACAGCATTTAATGTGTCAGCTGTTACTCATTCTTTGAATAATGAATGCTGTTTTCTGCAAAGGCTCCAAGCCACTCATGGGCAAGTTTTCTCTGCCACTGTGGGAAGGTGATACAGCATCAGTTGGGATGGGAAAGTCTTTATTTCACTTTTGTGTGTTTACTTTTGAAAAACTCAATTGAGTTTCCAAAAATCCAGTGGGGAAACATTTGCCATGCCTGGGATGAGCAACAGGCAGGGGCTTAGTCTCTCCTGCTATCACTAATTATGTGTAAATGCATGGGTTTGGGGATTTATAATGAGATCTCAGGAGATGGGTTCTGCTATTACTAATTGCTACTACTAAGTTGAATGGGAAGATTGGTTTAGATATCTGTGGTAGAGAAGGTGCAAAGCACTGCAGAGCCATACATGAAATTAGGGAAAGTCACACTATGCAGTCCCCTGAACTCAAGGGAGTTTGAGCATTTGTGATCAAAAGTGAAGGTCCCAACTCCAAAGCAAAGCATGAGCATGATGTTCTCCTTGTGCTAAAACTCAATCCCACTAACCCAGACTTTATTTCCTGGTGATGGGATCAGGGCAGCTGCTGCATAAGGTCTCTTTCTCCAGCCTCCTAAGCATAGCCAGTGCAGCAGGCTTACCTGTCCCTTCCCAGTGACCAGGTAAAGCCCTTCGTGGTGATAACAGTCAGCTATTCCACATTCCATGTCTGAGAACATCGTCGAGGTTTGTAGCAGTTGTGTATGCCCGCCACTGCAAGCAGCAGGGCAGGCTGAGCTCAGCACTTGCTGTTCTCCCACCATCCTCATTCTTATAAACAGATGGGCCTCCTGTACAAGTCATGTCTCAGTTGCATTTAGCTAACAAAAGCTACAATCAAAATCTCCACTGCACCCGAGAAGAGTAATGAGGATTAGAGTCTCGTCCAGTGTGCCGGAAGGCTCATTTGCATTCCTGGTCTGGCGATTCCCCTCTTTTCCATTTTGTGAAAGGACCCTCTCCCCAGTGTCCTTCTGTCCCTAAGACAAGAGAGCTAAAAAGCTTTTGCTGATGGGGAAAGTGGAAGATCTTGTTCATCACATCTCATTTATACATAATTCCTACACATCATACACTTCTGCCACAATTATCATTTAATTCATTTCTCTCCACAAAAATACAGCCACTTTGTGGCTGCCCTGTTTATTATCTGAGGCTGTGGGAGCCAGTGCCAGCCAGGTGCAGGGACAATGGCTGGCTATTCATTTCCCTGCACCAGCTGTTACCCTCAGCATGCACCCAGTCTGGGCCCTGCTGGTAACAACCCTGTTATGGCTGCTGCTGCAGCTTCAATTTTATTTCAAGAGCTAATCCCAGATGATTGTTCTGAGAACATGCCTAAGTATAGTGAGGGGTAAGTATATTTTATGGAAAGACATGTTCCAGGATTTAAATCTGTCACAGAATAGCTTATAGGTCTGTGTGACCTTTTAGGGCTTTTTCACCCCAGACTAAGGGGAGATGCTGATGGAGAGGAGAGGAGAGGAGAGGAGAGGAGAGGAGAGGAGAGGAGAGGAGAGGAGAGGAGAGGAGAGGAGAGGAGAGGAGAGGAGAGGAGAGGAGAGGAGAGGAGAGGAGAGGAGAGGAGAGGAGAGGAGAGGAGAGGAGAGGAGAGGAGAGGAGAGGAATTCATAACGAAGTGGTGGCATAGGATAGAAGAGAAAATTTGCATACTAAATGTCATGAGGCCTCTGAAGCCTGAACTGAGGATCCAGGTAGCACTCATCCAGTCATTTGATTTCAGAAGCATGAAATCCATCGTTTCCCATTTAGAAAGCAAACAAGACTCTGGGTTTTCAGGGAAATTCTGGTTCTGGTTTCAAGTCCTACTGCTCACCAAAGCATTAACTGTGATTTTTAAAAATGGCTTTGGACAAGCTGTGTTGTAGCAGAGGAAGAGATATGATTTGCAGCTGTATGGAAACAATGTTAAAAAAAAGAGATATTAAACTCAGAAAATATTTTCTTAGCCTTGATGATGTCATTCACAGATCTCTTCCAATTAATTGTCTTTAATAATTTTCAACTAATTACTTTTCTTTAAAACCTTTTTATTTACTGTTAAATAGAGACAAAACCTACTCATAGCGATGTCTGTTACATTTTACTTAAATCGATTGGATTTTCCTCCCCCACATTCTCAGCTCAGTCTGTTATATTATCACACATAAAATTCCACATTGAAGAATGTACTTTCTGCCTCTGAGATTTCTGCTCACTTCCTTACAGATGAGAGAAGGAATTTGCCAGTACTTTGACCTTTCTCTTTCTACTAATCCAACTTAAATCGGTAGATGCCAAAGGCAGCTTAGTTATTTCATATTTTCCCAGTTTTATATGCCAATAGGGCATCATTCTTTGCATAGACTCAGGTCTGAAGAATGGTACATTTTGTTCTTTTACAGGCCAACAGAAAAAGGCAAATGGGATGCTGTAAACACAGAACTAAAATTCATTAATAAATGAAACTTCGAGCTTTGAGAGAGGCCATTCAGAAATAGCTTCAATTCCAATAGGCTCTGTATTAGTGACTCAATTGTGTACATGGCAAATCAAACCCTCAGTTCATGCTCTGGTATAGGGATAAGGACTGCTGGATATTTTTTGTGAATTATTGACTTTCCTTACAGGAGATCTGCCTTCTTTTCCCAGCAATTCCACGCATTTATGGTATGATGTTGAACAAATCATCCTCTCTAGTTTAAAATCTCATGTTCCTTAGAATAAGGGCCATGATATGGATGTTCTTTGTAATATTCCTGAAATCTATGGTTAAAATCAAGCTTTACACTGAAAAATCAACAGCATTATGCATTTACAGAGGGATGTCTCAGAATGCTATCCTGAAATTACACAAAAATGTATACAGTAATTCAGGAGTGTTCTAGTTAGATGAAGCAGTCTGAAAAGGCCATGTACCCCATTCAAGGACTTTTTTTTTTTTTTTTTTTCAGCTTTGGCCCAAATTATATCGAACTCAGAAATCATTAATATTTCCCACAAATGGCAAGTTCCAGGGGGAAAAATAATCAGAAATAACAAGGAAGGATGGTTTACAAGAGAAACTACATTCCCAAGTGAATCCTGAATTACAGAAAATGAGTGCCTCAGGCAGGGGGTAAGGAGAAAATTAGTTTTGCAGGATGCTTGGAGAGAACCAAGCAAACCTCATGTATTTAAATTAGTATTTATCTTCTTGTTGTGTTTTAACCTCAATGCCTAGCCAAAATTCAAGGTTCTGTAGTGATTTTCTTGCAAGAAGAGTAATGATAAGAGAAGCGAGTGTTTTTCACACAGCTCTACTTGTTTACAAATAATGTACAAAACTTTACTTCCTTGAACAAGGCAAACCCGGCAAACTGGAGACAGCTTCTCAGAAGGGAGTCTGGCATGGCCACCTGCCAAAGCACTCAGAACAGCAAGATCCCAGGAGCTTTTCCCAGCACCATCTTCCCGGTGCTTATTGACGCTGTAGCTTATGTTTGGCTTGACCTCCTCCCTGTTGGGTCCCCCTGGGCTGCTGGCATGGAGACACAATCCAGGCAGTGGGTGTTGCGAACTGAGGCCTCTCTCAAAGTCCCTGTTGCTGAGCACAGGATTAAACTAAAAGAGGCCACTGCAGATAATTTCGGTGAAAAGTTGAAAAAAAAGCTTGCATGCCAACCTGAAAACTCAAAAAGGAGAAGATAAGAGGACACCCAATGTACTTGCTTTGCCACAGAAACGTACCCTTAATATGAAGATATTTGTTGCTCTGAGCCTGGTTGCTGGCTTTAAACATCTGAGGTTTGTGATTTTCAGGAGCAGATCCCCTTAGGTAACAATTCAGTACCTTTCTGCCACAAGAAGTGTTTGGGATGACTTGGGCAGGATGAAGATGGGTAGAAGTCATAAATAAGACAAAGGTGGTACACAAATGCCATCAGTATCTCCAATTGGCACAGCCATTGTCGTTCCTGTCACAGGCTGAAAGGTCTCTCTTTCGGTAAGAAGTCTTTTTTAACTCCCAAAAGAAAAGTATATTGGATATCACAGTGTTTCACACCAGGGAACACGCATGAACTCATTGTAAATTATAATAATGAAACTGTTGTAAAAATGTAATTTCCAGCA
The DNA here is from genome assembly GCF_009819655.1 of Sylvia atricapilla. Taxonomy (NCBI): domain Eukaryota; kingdom Metazoa; phylum Chordata; class Aves; order Passeriformes; family Sylviidae; genus Sylvia; species Sylvia atricapilla. The sequence continues at coordinate 63,308,636 of NC_089142.1, forward strand.
GAAAAAATTTGCTACCCACCAGAAAGGAGAAACTAGAAAAAAAATGGAGATGTCTTTTTCATTCTCTAATTTGCCATCATTCCTTGATATCTCTGAGTAAGACTGGGGGCTCTGAAGCAGATCATTTAGGCTCCTTCTATCTTTTCTGTAATATAGACCTCTGCGTTACAGAAAGGAAAAGCTGGTATTGAAACCACAAGCTCTAGCAATTCTAGTGAATCCATATGAAATTTATGAAGTATAGCTCCAGGCACATTATGAAAAGGGTGGAAAGTGTGAAGGTGATATTTAGTCTTTGTAAACACTGAGAAGAGATGAAAAGTCTTGGAAGAGGTGAGCTTTTTCTTCTTTCTTAAATTCCCTTATCTCTAATCTGAAAGAGTAGGTCTCTCAGATATTGAGTTTAAATTTAGATTGCAGTGTTGTTTACTACTCTGTTACAGAAGTCAGATAGATTTAATGTCCAGACCTGTAAATCCTTTGCAGTGAAGCAGGAAAAAATAATGAAGTCACAGAATGAACACCAGTTAATGGAAGTTTATAGATGAATGGCCTGTGGGGTGTTCCCACTGACTGCTGTGCTGATTTATATTGTTGTCATCACAAACTTCCTGTATCATTTCTCATTGTACTCAAAGAATATTGTTACGATTAGATTGAAATTTGTCTTCATGGGAGGTATTGCCCTGAGAGAAGGATGAGGATGATGTTCCTGGGCGATCTGTAATACAATTGTCCCCGTAAGACTGCTAGATGACATCCACTGGATCTTTATCACCATGCATCAGGCCAGCCCAGAAGTTGGGGAATGGTTAACCACGGGATTTAAAAATACCCACACCTGCACTAAACCTTCAGGTAAAAGACAAACAACCACCTTTGGGTGGAATCAAGGAAGGGAAAATCCAGGCACCTCCCTCCATGGCTGAGGAGGAGTTGAAAGCAGCTGCTTCTGCTGAGGTTCATGCTCTTGCTACTTGGGGGGTGGTGTGTGCACACATTGCAACTATGTACACTCTGTACATCAGACTGCAAAAACCAAGACAAATTAATCATCATTTCACCTTGCTGAGTAAGTAAATACTAAAACATTAATCTTGCATACAGGGAAAAAGAGTCATCAAGCTGTCACAGAGAGAGCTGGGGCTGGTGCCAGGACCAGGAAACAGCTATCCAAGCTCTCCAGTGCACTAGCTCTCATCCTACTCCCCTCAGGCAAAACAACTGATCTCCATCAGAGTTAAATTCAAGCTAGCTCCTCTGGAACAGGGGAAGGAGGCAGCCCACCTGTCATGATTTCCCTTGGACCCTCTCTGTGAGGAGCACATCGAACTTCCTAACTTTTGGATACTTGTACCCTGTTCTTTGCCAAAGGAAATGAGAAGCCTCATGCAGTCGTACTAGGGGGTTCTGATTGCTTCAGTAGTGGCAAAATAACAGGCACAAAAAATTACAGTGACAAGCTTTTAAGACCAGCTAATGTTTCATTTTGATCTAATTTTCAAAATTTCCTATGTGTGCATCCAAAACACAGGTGAAGATTAAAAGCTTCCCATTAAAAAATAAAACCAACAGCCTGGACTTTCCTTAATCTCAGAGGCATTGCGGTGAGATCTTCACAGAACCCACAGCTGACTATTTTTTTCAAAGGCAGGCCAACATAGACTTCTTGCACCTGTTTTTATTGTTCAGTTCATCCTACAGACTTTCTGCTTGCAACACATGAGATTGCCTGTCTTGATATACACAATATAATAAATAAATATAATAAAATTTTATTTATAATAAAGACCATATAATAATTAATAAATTTTAACTGATTTATAAATAAATAATATATAAAATATATAAAATATATACATATATAAATATATTTGTACATTTATATACTTTTTATATATTTATATAAAATTATTTATATAATCTTGTATAATTTATATAAATATTAGAAATAAATAAATAATATTTTGATTTTTAAAACCTTCAAAATTAGCAGAGAAAAAAAGATGCTTGGACAAATCTCGTGCTCTGGGAGGGCTGACATTTGATTTTCCCTACTAACACATCAGTAATTCTCCATGCTACAAAAGAACTATGTGGTTCAACTTGTTTGCCCTCAGGGTTGTTGCTGAAATCCCCTAGCCACATACTCATGAAGGAATCCTTTTATCAAGAAGCTTTGTACTTTGCACCACAAGTATGGTATGTGGCCCTTCATTTTAGCCTTGAATGGGACTGACCACAGTGATGCGGCAGCCTGTGCTGGCAACTGAATTTAGCTCCAGTCTGATCAGATAAGGCAAACACACAGATTTTGGCACTTCCATTCAGCAAGAGCTAACACCAAAAAACAAAGTGTGGTAGAGCAAAAGGAATATAAGAAAAGAAAATAATTTGAACCAACTGGAGGAGTCTATCTCCAAGACAGAACCAGCATGAGTGAAAGTTGTGTTTATGTGCACAAGGATAGAGGGAACAAAAACTTTGAGCTCTGTGTGTGCTCAAAGCTGGTTAGGGAAGGAAATAAGCTCTGCCCTTTCCTTTCCAGAAAGTAAAATGATAACTTGTTCTGCATTAAAAAAAAAAAAAATCACAAAAAAAACCACCCACAACAGGAGAATCACCACAGTGGACTGCTCTTACTCCACCTGAGCAAATACTTTTGTATCCTTTGGCAACAAATCTGGAAGGTCCATCTGCTTCTAGCCAACACATCAACACCCCCTGATCCCACCTCACATGCACTTATTCTGTGCCCCATCATTTTCCCAGATCATAGAAAGGGAGGAGGAGGAGGGAGAAATCCAGTGGATTTACTCTAATCCTTGAAAACAGCTTTGGATCTGCTTTGTATGGTCTCAAAGCCACCTCCTTGTCTATATAAACAATATCCCATGCTGAACAGGAGATTTTCTACAGCCCATGGAGAAGAAAAAGGAGAGAAGAAAGGGTAGTGAGAAACAGTATTTAGCTTAGGGAAATAGAATGTAATAGTGGCAGAGTTTGCATTTTATGCCAAAAAAAATCCCACCAGTTTTCTCAGCTTTTTTTTATGAGAACTTGCTGAAGTTGAGAGGCAGAGTGTAATTTTACAGGCTCTGACACATTTAGCTGAGTAGCAGAGCAAAAAAGCTTAGGAAATACCTTTCATGTTCAAAGGTACAAAATAATACATCTTTTGGTTAGTATGAACCTGGTTTTCTACATGCCTAGGATTTAAATGTAAATCTCTGCCAAGCATAAGGAGTTTTTAAGAGTGTTAATCACCTAGCCCTTTTTACAGTGTGTGAAGTGATTTGAAATCATTAGGGAACATTAATACTTTGTGGAGAGAGTTCCAGGATAGAAGACTGCAGTTCACAGCACTGCTAAGACATATAAATCACTTCAGCTGTGGTGGAATGTGATGATTTGAAGCCATTGTGTTTGGAAATGGTAAAAAGACAGGATCTTGAAAGATTCCAACCACTTTGAGTATACTGAGCTCAATCTTACAGCTCTGATTGAGACATTTTCAAAAAACATCAAAGTACAAGCTGCAAAATCGAATAATCTCTTCTGGAAAACTTCTAATAAAATTTACCCTTTTCTGGCTCAGCATATGTTTAGAAATACTGGGTTTAATCATACAGCAATTTGCACTTGGTGTAATCGCCTGCTGTTGTGAAAACTGAGCTCAAACACCTTTTCTGATCTAGTAATATTGTACCTCATTTTCCATCTGTGTGAAATGCAAAGCCACAATGAGGAGGAATGCTTTGTTCTGCAAGGGGAAAAAAGCCAGAGAGACAACATTCTTGCTTCTACAAGACTGCCCTGCTGTAATAAGCAGGATGGGAAGATGAAGAACATTTATAAAATTGTGTAAGCTACATAAAGTGGAAATGGAAAAAAGTGGGAGCACACCAGCTTCATTCCTATAAGCAACATCAGCCAGAATGTAGGAAAACTATCATCTTTACCACCTTGTCCTCTAAACTTGCTCATAGGCAGTCTTGAGGACTGGAGAGAAAACACATTTTGCATCCAGTTTACGTATTACTTATTTAGTTGTTGCACTGCCTGAGATCTTGTACTGTGCTACCAGGAAATGCTAAGAAAGGAAATCTCTAAAAAAGGATTTAGGGACAAACAGCTGTTGATTGGTGATACTCAGTAAGATGTCATTAGTGACACAGGATCAGACAGGGTATGTTTAAAGATTACACTTGCCTCTAAAAGCTATTGTGTATCCACAGAATAAAAGGGAATAAAACACATTTCTAAGTTTACCAAATTTTAAGCACACCAAAGTCATTCTTCTAAATAAGTTTCCCTGCCTTTTGCTATAATCTAATTAAACAGTAAGAATGAAATGAGAGAGCAAACTGAACTTGTATGTGCAAGCTGTGAGGAGTTACATATTTAGCTTCATTAGTTTTTGCTGTTGCAAAAGATATCTGACCTTTTCTGACCTCTGCCTCATGGCAGGCCTTTGCAAGTCTGGAGTGAGGAGTGGTGACATGGGCACTGCCTTGCCTCCCAGGAAGCTCCATTCAAGCTTGGATGGTAAGCATTTTTCAGGTTGCTACAGTCCTTTGGCCATCTGCATTTGCCCCATCAATATCCTGCCAAAATAATGGAGCACAAGCCTTTGTGAAAGGGTGGAACGGAGTGTGGTACCGACAACTCATACACAGATCCAGAGTAAGACCCTGCCTTCCATCTTCCTTGTGAAGGATTTGTATGTAGAAATGCTTATCAACATGGAGATAATGCTTATCAATGGGTATATAGGTTCATGATACAGCACTTGCATGATATTCTTTAGAATGAGGTTAAACACTCCAGAATTATAAAAGGCATCTTCCATAAAGCCTTAATTTGGATCCTAGTGGATGTACAATGGAAGATAACCCATAATTAAATGTTATAATTTTTTTTTCTACAGTGATCTTGTCATACAGGGAGAACAGTGATAAGAAAAAGAAGCCAGATTGGGAATTAATGAGGCTCATTGCCTCACTTGTTCCACCATGTAGGAAAAGAAATTTCTGCAAAAAATAAAGACAGGAGACTAAAGGAGAGGGCATGTCTTTTGGAATAAAGCAAGTGAATATTACAAAATGAAGCCCTACCGCTTCCTCCTTGACTGTAACCATAGCTCCCTCAGTCTGGTCCATGGGTGGTGAATTGACTGTTTAGACATGACAGAGTGGGTAGAGAAGTGTCTGGGTCAGTATAAAATGGGCTGACATTAGAGTAACTGTCAGCTCTGGAAACCAGAAAAGAACAAAATTTTGCAAGAGGAAGGCCCAGAAACAAAACATGACACCAAGGAAGATTAGGTACATTTTCATATCCTAACTCTACATGATACAATGTAGTTCTTATATTACAGAAAATGTGTATTTGACAAAATTCCCATTGGGACAAGTTTTAAAGTCCACTCCAACACATGAAACACTCAAGCTCTCATGAAGACTAGTTACTCTACTTGAAAATAGCATCAGAGTGTACTTTCCCAATTTTTCTTCACATTTTCTCTGGTACATTAAATGACTTCATTTCAGAAGTGAGACAAGGAGGAGCGTTAGAAGGAATCAACTTAAATTCATCTGTGTAGTGATCCTGATCAGGAGGCCGCTGTGCACCAAGGAATCAATCACCATCCACAGCAAACCTGAGCAGTCCCAGGCCTGTGCTGTGCCATGTTGCACATCCAGCATGGCCTTCAGCCTCAGCTGTGCTGCACAGATTGACTCCTTGACTACAGGACAAACTTGGCCACCTCAGTATTCAGAGAGGAGCCTGTGGGCAGCTCCCCCTTGGTGGCAGCAATTATACCATTCCATTTGGCCTTGGCCTCATCTGAAAGTGCAATGAGAAGCTCTAATGAAAACATCCTTTAGGAAAAGAGTTGGGTTTTTTATAAGGAATTTATTTACTAGCTCAAAGGACCATAAAGGAAAAACCTTTCCTTAGAAGGTTCTGCCCTGGGAAAATACATACGGGGCCTGTCTGATGCTGTAGGGATGTAAGAATTGCTTACTATGTTTCTCTACTTATTCTCTTATTGAAATGCTATTTTATTAATCTACTTGCCAGCCATTCTTTCTGAAATCCAGAAAGAGCCCTGAACTGTATTTCTTTCCATTTCTCTCTCTCACCTTATCACCAACCCAGTGCAAAACAATGTGCTACATGGATTTTTAAAAAGCTTTTTGCTGTAATAGTGGGAAAAAACTCTGACTAGAAAAATATTTGGAAAGCAACTAAATGAAAGTTTAGATGATACTGTCATTTGCACCATTACATCAGTAAAACAGATGTTCCAGTCAGGACTGGCTTTGTGGTGCATAATTGGAAAAATTCAAAGGAACACAACTTACTCTGGAGATTTTCCACCAAAAAGTCCTGGTGCTACCAGATGTCTTAATGGGAATATCTGGAATTTATGGGCTAAGAATTCAAAAGGTTGTTTTGTCTACCCATCATGTAAAGATGGAGATGTTTTGTGGTATAACAGGTATGGTTTTGTTGCTTAGGAAAACCCTAGAGATACAAACTAAAACAAAAGAGAATAAATGCCTGTAAAATGGACTGCTGGTGTTATAGATGCACAAACTCATACTTTACGTTCTCCAACAAGGGCAGATAGTTGCCCTACAGGATAGTCACCCCAAAAGGCACATCTCAGGGGTGGGAAGTGGAGGCATCATGCCCACCCCCTAGACTATGGACCTCCAGGTAAGGAGGAGCTACATGGGCTGTATCCATGATAGAGACAACAGTGTCTCTAGAGCAGAGCCTCTTCTCATAACCATGGGCAAGGCTGGGCAGAGCACCTGGTGGAACCTCAGGTTGTCTCAGAAGTTTCTTCCTGGGTTTCTCCCCTGGGCTTGCTGCCTTCCAGCAATCAGGTGACCAGATCACCCAGCAACCTTCACAGCTGTACCACCCAGTGAACCTTTAAACCTGAAACACATCTCATGCCAGGCATATTTTTTTAAATAATAATGGTAATGAGTTAAGCTGGTAATATAAACCATTCTCATGAGACAGATGTGTCTAGGGTTTGATTTTATGTCCAAGCTGTGGCATTGGTACCATGTGGTTTAATGATATGGTAGCCCCAGCTACTGTGGCTGCGAAGCCGCAGGATCATGATGTAATAATGCATGAGTGGCTGACACACTACCTGTGCTGAAGATGGGAATGTGCACAGATAGTGAGTGCAGTAATAAAACTCATTATTTTCATACTGATTGCTTCTTTGCTTCTATAGCCACAGCCTAATACATGGCTTGATCTCATGTGAACTGCCCCACTGACTTGTAGATGTTTGCAAAAACAAAGATTCTATAAAATACAGAAGCATTCTTAGAAATTTGATGCAAAAAAATTTATTTCTTTTGTGGCCTCACCTTAGCCATACAATACCCTTAAGATTTTAGATTTAATGAAAACATTACTCTTGTACTGCAGACAGCAGCTTGGAAATATGATCAGAGAAGTAAGGAAGGCAAAGAAAAAGCACCTCAAGCATTCTTTAAAAAAGAACTTCCAAAATCTAATTTTTGCATCAGCCTCTTGATATTCTTGCAGTCTGACTCATAAAGTGCTGAGTGTGTGTGGGAGAGGCAGAGGGGGAGTGAAGGGATGGCAATGCCATTAAAAAAAAATTATAAATTGATAAAATGCCAACTGTCTGCATTTTACCCTCTAGACATCATTAACTGGCCAAGATTATTGCCATTGTCTGTAACTAACAATGCAAAGATTATTACTTTTGTTTCTTAAATTTAAAGGAGACTGCCATGAGACTTGACAGCAACAAATGCAACTTGCGAGGAATAGCTCAAGTCAGGAGTTTTCTAGACAGTTTTAGTGATGTTTCTTTTTTTGTTCAAAACATAAAAAAAGTGCTTGCATGATCACGAGTAGTCTGGATTACCATAAAGCAAAAATTTGCAGTATCATTTAGTTTATACCATTTACTCCCTCTTGCTTCTGCTGACGTGAACTTGGTTTTGTTTTGTTTTCTGCGGAAGGGTTTCACCCCTGGCTGTCACCCACCACAACATCCTGCTGGTGCGCAGGCTGCAGACCGCAGAGAGGAAGGTTTGACTTTTACATCCAAGTGCAAACCCTGCTGTCTTTGGCAGCTTTCAGAATGTAAGGGAAGCATGTTGTGTACAGGCCTAAACTTAGAAAAGGCAGTGGGACTGTGGTAGTGCCATGTTTTAACCCTTCATTGTGTGGGCCACATGTTGTTATCCTTTTAAGACAAGATGTGAACACTTAAAAAGTCAATACAGCTGTCAAGACCTGTACTAGGGTGCACATCTATGAATGGGGTTCCAAGCATGATTGGGAGCTCTTTTGCTCACTATGCAAGGTGTCTGAAAGGGAACCAAGCAACGTGTGCTACAAGCTTATGGGTGCCTTGCAACTTGAGTCATTCTATAACTTTATAAACTGCCAAAAGTGTTCATAGAGAAGAAAACAATTCTGGGAAGTCCCACTGCACCAGTTCCCTGCTATCAGGCCAGCTGGCTGGACGTGCCTGAGTGGAACACAATGCAAATGTAAGCACACAGAGAGGCCTCGTTTTCCAGACACAAAGACACAGGTTAGGGAATCCCACTCTTGGCTCTGAGCAAACCACTCAGCCTCAGTGTTCCTTGACACAGAAGCACAGACCAGCTTCCCAAGGAGCCTGGGGCACAGCTTTTCACACAGCTATTTCTCTTTGCCTGCTGACATTTTTTGGCTCAGCATGTGCTATGCAAGGGCCCGGCAGCAGTCTGCACCCACCCGCTGCTCATGCTCCCACCCCCTTCTGGCCAGAACCAGTTCATCAGGGTAATGAAAAGTGTCTGAATGGGTGCTTAAGGAGAAAATTACAGACATTTTGTATAAAGCTAAGGACTACTCAGTGTCCCTGCTTCCCAGCACACATCCTTGGTTGACTTTAGGCATGTGTGTGTGTCTTGATTCCCTGTGGTCATGCGTCTGAGACAGGCACTTTGGTGTTCAGTGGAGACAAGATGGCAATGCCTCCAGTTACAGGAAGGTTTGCACGGTTTTAGGTTCCCAGCAACGTTTCCCAGTGAAACCTTAGGTGTCTATGGACTTGAAGCTACCAGAGTACCTTGCAGATGTTACATAGCTGAATTAAAATATTCCAATGCCACTAAAGTTATCTGCAACACAGTTATTTCCAAGTTTGTATTTTGACTTCTGTGTGAACTGCTTCATGGTGCTGAAGTCCTGATGGATGGTGGTCAGTGTCTTCAACTGCTGACTTTCTTTTTTTTCCCTAAGAAAACTGAAAGCAGATTTTCAAGAAAATCATACTGTGCTCCAAAACATAATTTTATAAAGGAAGCTTTTTAGAACATCAGCTTCAGAGACAGGCCAAGGCCTCTTGACTAATAAAGATCTGGCAGTAATATGTCTTTTGTTACCTTAACTTTGCAAAAGACCTAATTCTGCAAGATTCACACTATCAGCTTTACTAACATGATCTTCTGTGGCATTTAGCAGACTTAGCAAAGACCAGGAAATGCTAGTGGAAATGACCACTATACTCCCACTCAAACATAATTGTAATTTTACTGCGCATTTCCCCACTGGGAAAAGCATAGTCAGGTTTTGAGTACCTGTTGTACCAATAAGTCTCCATAGTATGCATATACAATTACATGGTACACACCATTGTCGTCTCTGGAGAAGAGCTCTAAGCATGGCAAGGTAGCAGCAAAACCCTTTAGTGTCACTCAGCTTTCAGTGGTTGTGCAGGAAGAAGCTCCAAAAAGGAACAAGGTCATGGACATCATGCTGCTATATTTGTGAAAATGCTGTACTGGAAAATGCTCAGGTCTGACTCCAAGTGTTTCTCTGAGAGGAGTTTTGATCTGGATCTGATCTGACAAGACTCAGGAGAGCATTTGTAGGTCAAATGACTCCCTCTCTAGGTTACCAGGCTGATATTTGAGTCACTCAGGTGCTCTGGCAGAGATAAGCATAATCTGCAACGACATCTAGGCTACACCAGAAGATAATGCTGCTTCTGGTGTATTATTCAAAATACGTGCCAGCAGACTGGTTTTGGCTGCTTAGATACACGCTGCAGTGCACTTGTGGCTAAAGCTGTACTCAGAGGGGCAGAACTAAACTGAGCTGCCACTCTCAGGAAAACCTTATTAGAATAATTTCACATTAGGCAGTTTATGTAAGTAGATGCTAATAACACTGCTTTCTAGAAACACTGTCAAGGACTTATCCTCAAATAACCCATTCAACTTATTTTTAAACCAGAGGTACCTGGAAATATTGACTACACGGATTCCTGGAAATCATTTCACTGGAGCTACTCTTCGACCTGCTCTTGACTTTCTTTGAGAACGCCATTTCAGATCAAAATGCTGAAGGTATCTTGCTTTGAAAATCAAATTGTGAGGAGATCTAAACTGGTATGGGTTTTGCTGCTGAGAGGAAAGGCAGATCACATGAATTTTGCAAAATTACTGACTTTGCCAGTTTCCAAAAGAAACAGATTGTGCTTTTTTTAAGTCCTTGAAAGCATGATTCCTATCGTACAGTTATCAGACAAAGGATTTTCAAGTAATGATGAACATAACTTATGGTGCAGACTGTGGAACAAACTTTTAGGAATGTTTTTTATACTAGGTGGAGATGATACAAAGATATCATTAAGGATTAGTGTTTTGGTATGGAGCCATAAGGCCAGTCCTGTGACAATTGTGATGTCATCTTAGTGAAAGATCTGCAACTATTTAAACATACTTAATATTTTGTGCTGCCAGAGGAGAATCTCAGCCTATTTTTAAAACATCCAACTAATTTAAAATAAAACCATTAAGTATCAGTGTCAGTATAATAAGTTTCTAGTATGTAAGAACTTCCTGCTTCTCTTCCTCTTGTCCTTTCCTTCAAGTGTTTTTTTGTGGCAAAGCTTTACACAGGAATAAATGGCAAAAGTGGCATTGCTGTCATCAAGAGAAATCCCTTGAGCAGAAAGGGAGCAGAAAGAATACCTCCAGCAAAGCTTTGGAGAGAACATGAGAAAAGCGAAACACAACATGTATTGTCAAAATTCATTCCAACATGAGAGGCACATAAAAGATAGTGTTGCATATATTTCAAACCTTGTTTGCTCATGCTCCCAGAAAAAAAGGAAAAAACCCTTAAAGAACTATGCTAACAAGAGAAATAGCTGCAAAGTTTAAGGTGTCACCACTCCTCACAAGAGGTTATGCAGACCTGCGTCTCAGCATCTTCACAGCTTAGTTAAAACTCCTTTGAAAGGCACATTTATCTCCAGTCACTGGATTTTGTATGGAAAGAGCTGAGCGAGTCTAAGTGCACACACTCCATTCCATCAGCTACTCTAACAGTCCCAGCTGAAGACATGCACTGGTGACATCTTAAATTGCATCAGCTAGATTTGCCTGGAGCTCCTCCAACCTCTCCTGAAGTTCCCACTATGCTCTCGGATCTTATGGAGGCCAAATTAGCCAAGCTACACTTTTGCTAATTTCCCAGCATTATCGCAGCAGGTAACACCTACCAATTGCTCTCATGCTGTTGTCGAAAATCTCTGATTTTTCCTACTTCCCCAGAGTCAGTATTACTTTCTATTTTGGAATGACTGGTGCTCCTGGCTGACCTGCAAATTTCCTTCAGACCCATAGCTGACCCAGGCAAGATCACAAACCGATCACAGAGTGCTGCTGATTGTACTACTGTTTATAGAAATAAGTAATTCGTCCCCTCAGCTTTCTATTATTGTGTCAAGTGCTCCAGGAACAACATCTCATGTCCAAGCCATTTGCTTTGGAAATTATTTCCTCAACAGATGTGTTGTCCCATGCATAGGAAGAAATGTTAGTATTTTATTTTCTCTGGGAAAAAAAAAAAATTAGAAAGTCAACAGTGCTTGTATGTAACCTGAAGTGAAAACCCTACATAATTCTGAGGCAGTAGATACAGGATTAAACTTTGCACTGGAGGCAAATTCTTAGATATACATCCTTCTTCCTGTTGCTACTCTCCTGCTTTCAGAAGCAGAGAGAAAATGAAACCAAACTGCCCCAGGTAGTACACAAGTCACATTCACCTCTGATTGTTACAGATTTATTTTAATTCCAAGTTTCTCTTTCTCCATGGTGTTCCCAGAAGCCCTGAGCCCTTTTATTAGTATTGTTAAGATAAATCTAAAATAGGAGAGACATAAAAGCCTCTTCATAGTCTTGGCTCCAGCTCAGCACTGATTCTTACATTTACTGGTTTGGTTTTCACTAAATTTTCAAGGCTGAGCCCTTCAGTGCTTAAAGAGCTGTCACGAGCCTGCAGAGAGAACTATTTCCTGGCTGTGATAGGTTGGTACCCTCTGTACCAACACTGGCGTCACAATCTGAAAGCCTTTGGTCAGCATACTAGGGGGCTACTCTGTGAATCCAGACAATCCAGACTCAGGCTTGCAGCAAAATAGAAGCAGAAGAAAAACCAGCTCTAGTTATCTGGCTACCTGGCCTCACCCCTCTGGCATAAGGCTTGGACCTTTCTCCCCCTTCTTTCTGCCTGAGTAGCACAGGGGTGCAGGCACTTGCCAGCTCAGGTCTGGAAGCAGAGGAGCTGCACCAGACTGATGGAGCACAGTAAACTGTGCCGAGCTCTGCTCCTGCACTCCAGCTGGCTTGGACCCAGATAGCTCAAGTTTCTCTGCCTATCACTTCCCTGCTCTCCAGATTCTGGGGCCAGCACAAGCAGAGGCAGCCCTGATCTGTTTGCACACAGGATCCAAGTTGTTTTCCTATTGCACAAAGCAGAGCAAAACAAGATGAAAGAGGTAGCAGCTGGAGCTACACAGCTTTGTAGATTCCATAACGATGCGCGCATTTGCTGGATCTGTAAATGAGGAGACGCTTTTCAAACATTTTGTACTTGTCAAAGGCTGCTAAGGGAAATTCACCCATCCTGCAACTTTAAGAGCTGCAGCTGTGGAGTGTAAGCACAGGGCAATAAGCAGCTTGCTTACCCGTGGCTGCTTTCCTCATGCAGCACCTCTTTCTCCCTACTGGAGGGTGCATTTCTACCTGATAAAAAGAATGAGCAGAAAGCTAGAAAACAATTAAAAGGGCTTTTTTCTTCCCCTCCCCTGCCACCTTTTGCCTGGAGAGATTTAGAGAAAGTAGGACTTCTATGAGGAAAAGAATCACAGCCTGAAGCTGCTGCACTAACTTCCGGTAAGCACTGCATGAAAGCACTCAGGGAGCTCCTCACCCACTTCCTTCACAAGTCTAGAGGACAAGGAAACGAAAGCATATGACCCTGCCACAGATGAATGAGGTACATTTAACATTCATGGCCTTTTCGTGCACAATCAGGTCAATCCGAAGGGCAGTCATTCTTCTATTGAATCACAATGCAAAATTATTTCTACCTCACTGTGGTGCTTTCTGAACAGTTGCCTAAATATACTCCTTGCAGGAATTCAGTTTGCTTTCACTTCAGATTGCAAATAAAAAGAGAAACTAAAGCAGTAAAAATAACACAAATTTAAGTATGTGCTTTTATTTTATACTTTCATGGCACATTTTCATTTGTAAACATTAAATTACCAGTCCTCTTCTTCATATGTTGAGAATAACTACCAGACATTTGAGAGAATTACCTGAGATTAAAAAAAAAAAAAAAAAAAAAAAGAGAGAGAAAAAGATCCAGCATCTTTTATGTTGCTCACATACAGTACCATTTTAGGAAGACTTACAAAAGGGAATGTTTTCCAAAATAAGAAACAGTTTTCTTTTGACTATAAAGATATACAAAATACATCAAAATGCCTTGGAATGATCAGCCTTATTAAGAGTATGTGGGAAATCAAACAATTGTTCGATTGATCGAACTGTTTCGAACAATTCCATTAATGCATAGGTGAAACACTGCATCAGTCCTGCAGCAGCATGATGTCCACGTTGTCATGAACACCTTGTAAAAGCAGCTCTCCTTGGTAAGTGACAATCTTCCGTCGTTTTGCCGCCTTAAGCGTTCCCACTAGGGCTTCAAAGAGGTTGGCACACTTCTCATCAGCAAACAGCACACCAAACTTCACACTCACTTGTCCCTCAGCATCTAAACAGAAGACATAATGTAGATTTCCTTCAAGTTAGGAGATTACTGAGGAGATAAGGTGACACAGAGAACATTGAAAGCAAACCCCACAGTGTTTCCCAATGTGTTGTTGATGAATGTTGATGATAAACAGTAAGCAGAACTACTGCCTAATCTAACTTTCCCTTTCCTTCCAGAGCCTTGTATCAAGGACCACGTATCTGCTCTGTTTACTTTTATTGATGACTTTCTGGAACCTATGACAAGCACAGGCTATTGAACCTCTTCACAGGGTTTGGAGGAAATTAGTTTCAAATAATTAAAATCCTAGAAAATCAAATTGAGAGAGACCCATAAGGATCAAGTCCAACACCTTGCTCCTCCAACCTAAATCTAAACATACATTAAGATTTTTTTTTCACTACTTTTTAACTCATTAATATTTGAGGGTCACATTGAAAAGGCTACAATGTGAATGTTCACACAAAGCAAAAATTTAAAAATATATGTTGAAGTTATGTTATTCCTAAAAGGCAGATGCAGTCATACGAAATGCAAAATGTACATATGTGTTTAGGTTTTAAAAACAAGTGGAACTGAATAAATGACACCAGAACTGACATATAGGAGCAGGCAGCACACCCACAAAATGCATATCTGTAAAGAAAGAGGAGTCTTAGCAAAGGAAAACAATCTTAAGAGAAAATGGTACCTTCGAAGAAAGTTTAAGGAAGTTTGGAACTACACATGTAACTCCTGAATTAATTTTAGGATAGAGACCAATATCTTCCAAATAATACAACGATGAACAGAATAGAAATGCATGAATTCTGGAGCAACGAAGTTACCAAGGAAGGAGGTGAAAGGAGAAGGTGCAACTTTCTTCTGTGGTGACTGTAGTGAGTACTGAAAGCCTAAAGGAAAGGATTCAGGGAGCAGGACTTCAGGCCTACATCCTCTCTGCTGCAGAGGCTTAAATGTTTAATTTTATAGCAGAACTACTTTAAAGGATGGAACACAGGCAGTACCATACAGTCCAACACTAAGTGCATTCGCAGGTTTTCAGGTTACCTGCTTGTTTGAACTTGCCAAGTTCTTAGTTTGATATAACACGACTACATCTGTATGACATGCAAGCATGGTGGCATGTGTGTACATACACACATCTATAACGTGACTACATCCATAGAGAGAAACTACAATACTTACTTTTGGTTCCCAGCCGCCGAATCTCCTCAACTAAGAGGCTAATTTCATGTTCCACATTCATGGTGGTCTAAAAGGAAGAAAAAAATTTTACAAAGTTCTTAGGAGCCCTGCAAATCCTTTGCACTGCTCTGGCATGTTCTCAGTTCTTCAGGAATGTCACAACACTTCATAAATCCCAGTTGTCTGGAGATGCATGACTACAGGATAATCTTGGATTTTAATCTTGAACAGATAAAGAGCCTCTGCACCTCCACATTTGAAGGGAAGAGAAAAGAAGTTACAATCTTGCTACACAAATATAAGGAGCCAATCTCAAAATATGACAGATGTGGGAAGGTCAAGGAAGAGGAGGGTTGTTTGTTTTAAAGAATGAGCTTAAGCTGCCACAGAATCAGACCAACTCACTAACATCACAGGTCTTCAGGGGCTTTGCAACTTGCCATCAATGACCTCAATTAAAATGGAACATCTGCCTTTAAATTTCTTCCTGGGATATGTGGTAGATTTGGTTTCTAAAACCACACCATGGCTTTCTGCATATGCTGGGAAGATACTGCAGACACATGTTGCTGGTTACAGACACACATGGTGTCTGAAAGGACAGCAGTTCCTGCATACCTGTGACTGAGGGCAGAACTGCTCCCAACTATGCAAGTAACCTAAGACAGTCAACATTTTTGCCACTCAAAGTGATCCCAAGAATCTACTACACTGCCAAACATATCCTGGACACTCTTTGCTGTGAAAGGCAGCAATTTGCACCAGTGTGTACCAATCCCTTGCGACAGTTTAGCCATCTGTGGCACAGCATATGGCAACACTACAGTCACACACAACACTAACTTGGCTACAAAGCATCCGAGGTTAACAACTGCAGACACCTGAACAGTGTTTCATGGCCTGTGCTGCCCAAAGCAGCATCAACACCATGAAACCTTTAAACAATGAACTGCTCAAGCAAAAACTGGCATTGAGGTAAGCAAAAGAAACTGGGCATCACAGACAAAGCAAAGCATCAAGTGCAGCTTCCACGGGTGCCAACAGTGCAGCCTGGAAAAGCCCCTGAGAGCTTCTGGAGCTGAGCACTAGCTAAAAAGGGCTCAGTCAGCACTGAGACCCACTCTGTTGTTCAAGAAACCAGAATTTCTACACTAGTATGAAAATGAAGTTAAAAAATAGCCATCTGAATGCATCACAAACTCTTTCTAAGAGAAAAGCTTCCCCTGCTTTTTTTAGCGAGTTAAAATAGGTAAGAGTGATATAGTTCCACTTCCTGACCCCTTATGATTTACCCAAGAGGCAAAAAAACCTTTGCAGCAGAGTCTGGCTTTTAGATCCAAAATTCCCATTAAAAAATGTTTCTTTTTAACATGCAAAACCAAGCAAGCTTAATTATCAGCATGAGTTTCGGGCAAAGCCCCAAGCAAACCACGGGTTCATCCCTACTGCACGGTAAGAGCAGCACTCCAGCGGATGGCAGCAGACCGACAGGTGACACTGAAAGTGGACGTGCTGCCGAGGGACACCCGCTGCAAAGGGCAGGGCAGCAAGGCTGCACTACCGCAACTGCCTTAGGTGAATCCTGCAAAGCTCCGGATTTTGTTTGATTCGGCACTAAATAGATAAGTCAGTAAGGAAAATATGATCGATCTCTTAGAAAGCTTACACTCCCATTATTTGAGAGACTGGCAGTTTTGATATTGGTCATCACAATGGCATAACTATCTTGTCTTTAAAGACGTTCTTCTCACTTTAAAGGCTCTTTTTTACTTTCAGCCCTTTAAATTCACGTTGATTTCTAACTATTTTCATACATGTACACATCAATATAAACAGCAATATTTGGAATTTAAAAAAAAGCTCAATTCTTATTATTACTATTATACATTATTAGGCAAGACTGTTAAGATCAGAGAAGCGTGGCTGAGCAAGGAGTAGGGATGCTCGGTATTTCCAAACTTAAATATTGGCTTTATACTGTAGATACTCAACACACCAACTATCAAAAGTGCACGTCAGCTGTTATACTCTAATACTCCTGAGGCCAATACACTGCTGCAAGGCAGTACGTGCTATGGAAATTGAACTTCTCCTTATTTGGCAGAAAAGCGCCGAACCGCTGCGAGCACACACACCCACACCCACACCCACGCACATCTGTCACCCACCGCGCCGACCTGTCCCCTCGCAGGCACGGACGGCCCCTCGGCGGGACGGCGCTGGGAGGCAGGGCGCGGTTCCCGTCCCACGCCCCGGCGGGGTCCGAGTCCCGCCGCCGCCTGTGCCGGGAGCCGCGGGAAGCGGGAAGCCCCGGCCGGCAGCCGCACCACTGCCCGGGCAGCGCCTGTGCCCCCGGCGCGGACGGAGGGAAGGACGGTCCCCGGCGCGGAGGGACAGAGGGAAGGAAGGACGGAGGGACCGCCGGCGCCGCCACTCACCGCCGCCGCGTCCGCTCGGAGCCGAGGGGCAGCGCCGGGCGGGGCCGGGCCCGGCGAGGGGCGGGCAGAGGTGGCTCTGCCCCCGCCGGGCCGCGCCGCCCCCCGCGCTGGCGGCCATCTTGGCTGCCGGGAGGGGCGCTGTGCCCGGGCCCGTCCTGCCCTGGTTAAACTCTGCCTGCGGCACCGGCGTCTGAGAGTTTGTCAGGTTAAACGCCTTCCGAGGCCAGCCCTTCAGCAGCTCCCCCTCTTCCAGTGGGTCAGCTTCCTGTAATTCACCCTGTTGTTTCAGTCACTCTCCGTCGCCGTCCCGTGTCCCGTATGCCCCATGTCTGGTGGCACTCCTGGGTGACATGCCACGTTCTTAGGCCTCCCACATTTATTTTCCCCTAGAAAACCACTTCTTCCAAAGAAAATGGACGAGCTAGGTTAACACCATTTACCCCCGATAAAGTTGTGTTGCAGTGTATCTGTGTTTGCATTCAGCACCCATCTCCTCTCACCGTACGCTGCAGAAAGAATGCGAATTAATTTTTTCTGTCTTGTGTCCCGGGCATTCACTACTGCTCTTGCCTCTCTTTCTTCCTCTTCACCTCACAGAAACGTGTACGTCCTCTCTCAAGGACTCGGGCATTTAAGCTGAGAGCTGCATTAACTCCTAGGTAACAATGAAGCTGCCGCCAACCCCGCAGTCAGAGTCAAGGCTCTCCAGAAATTCTCGCTGCTACAGCTGAAGGCATTGCCGTTCCCGGCGTCTCTCCCACCTCCTCATCAGGCATGACTGCCCCTAAAGCAGAGCTGATAAAAGAAACTATTTCCAGCCCTTGCAATTCACAGTTTTCATGCACTAGTTTCTGCAGGTGAGGAGGCTGAGATTCTTTCTCAGACTGTGAGCTGTGCCAGCTGGGGCTGGTCCCTTATTACATTCTCCCATCCCAAGTGTGAGGAGGAGTAAATAAATAGGTGATGGCACCTCAAACCGCTGCCGCAAGCTCTGCTAGGGCTCAAACCTGCAGCTAGATAAATTGATTTGCACAGTGAAATGATGCCAAGAAGATCACATTTTTATCACTCCAGGGATTATAGTCCAAGCCCATTGCTTTTCCAAGGGATTTTTTGGACGGTGTTTTCGTGAAAAGATTAACTTTCCTTTGCATAATCACTATTTATTGATCAGTTACAGAATCTTTGGTAGGTGAAAACAAAATTGTACTGCTTTCCCGTTTTGATATGCTATCAAAATATTTTCCGGAACAGATTAGATTTACTTTACATCAGTAAGAGGTGCTCTTTGCAAATAATAAAACTTGATAGTTAGGAAAACAAGATCAAAAGGACTACATTCCTAAGCTGCTAGTGAAATAATTGAAATTTAAATCTATCTGAATTGAATCAAAAGACGGTGAAAATTCCCAGGAGAATGTAGTATCTGAAGAGCACTGATGCTCTGTGCATATGATGCCATATGTGCATACTGCTTTTCTAAGGTCTTTGTTACATTGGCTGACAAAATGCTAAATACTACAGTAAAAAGTAATTTTTTAAGGCAGATTTGAGATAAAGCTTTTAAAAGTGAATCTGATGAGTATGTTAGCAAATACATTGAAGATTCCAGTTAGCAGTATAGAATAAAAGTGCTTATCTTCTGGTTTTATTGTTGACAACATGCTTTCAGTTACACATAATCTAGATTTCTTAATCATCAAAAAACCTCATTACATTTGCACAAATAACGTAGGCCTTTGCATAATGTGATTTTTATTATGGATAATTTATGTTTGATTGAGTAATAGTTTGTGACTTTTCAGATTACAGGTATTAATATTGTGCTGCTGCTGAAATCTATGTTAAAAATTATTTTCAGTTTTGACTCATAGACCCTAATTTATAAGAAGCTTCAGCTCTCTATCTGAGAAAGATGAACAAAACTCTGTAATTCCTCATTTTTTTTTCTTTTAACACTTTTTTTTTTTAGTAAGCCTAATATATTTTTTATTCTGTCTTTTGAAAAGGAAGTGTTATACCCAAGTATTTGTCTCCAGGCATCAGGAAATTATTGAAACACTTTTGTTATTATTTCTTTCATGGCCCTTCCAAGTCATGCAATAGGTTAATAAGAAATCAAAACCATCTCTTACCATGACAATTAAGGTAACAGATACTTCCAAAGTACAAAAATTAGCTGGGCAACATCAGAATTGGACAACTGATTATGTCTTTACAAGGGCAGCAGCAGTGAGCAGGAAACATGATAATTATGGAGATGGTGATTTCCCATCATTCTGTTTCCACAAATTGATGCTGTTTTAAAAATGAAAGAAGTGCAGAGTTGTCCTTTACAGGCTCACAGGACAGACATGGAAATATTGCTCATACATATTTCATATAACTGGTGAAGGTCATCATCAGAATCATAATTCATTATGCATTTTAGCAGTGTAAGAGTGCTCCCTAAAACTGAGATTCTCCCTTAAAACAGACTATTCTGATTTGACCTTCCTTGGCATCTCTTTATTGTTACTGTGCCCCTAGATGCCCGTGAAGGCAGCCAAACAGATGAATTATGCACAATGTAAAAAACATCACTTGAGAACAACACAATCGACATACTGCATCTGATCAAACCATCAATTTAACTGGACATTTTGCCTCCAGCAGGGACCAAGAGCAGGCATTTGGAAACAGTGCAATCAATGAAAACTATTGGTTTTTCTCCTGCCTCCTGGCACTTACTGGAGCAAGTAATTATTCTATCTTCTCCTTTCTCCATCACATTCCCTAATTTAATCTCATATAAGATGAATGTGTCTCCATGTTGCTGACCCTTCTTGTTTCTCTTCATAATTTTTCAAACAATCCTGTGTTAGTTTCTGGGACTGAAGTAGCAGAGCTGTCAGTATTACTCAGTACTTGGGTATAGTATACACAAGAGATGTAAGGATGTATTCTGTTTTGTTCTCACTCCCGATAATAAAAATTCCCAACATTTGACTTGACTTTTTGAAAAGTTCTAAGCACTATGCACTATGGTTTGAAAAACTATTTCCAAAGTGGTAGTAATTAATTGTTCTGTTACAGATAATTAGAATTACTCACCCTCCAGTACACTGCTTTGCATTTTTCAGTACCATCAGGTATTTCACTGTGTAATTTAAAACAGGATCACACAAACTTCATCATCTCTTCTTCCATGTCTTCAATGACAGCTTAGAATAGCACAGGAGGTCTCCAAACAGAAATGGTACTAAAAGCACAGCAGTAATTAGTAACCTCTTTTGGTCATGACTATCAGTTGACTATCAGCTTTACCTCTTTGTCTCCTCTTACCTTTCAGCTGTTCATTGATTCTGAATGGAATCTGAATATCCTCTCACCCCACAAGAAATAAGTTCTATAAAAGTACCTAAGGTTTACAGTAAACACGTGGTAAACATATTTGTTGTTACAGGTTTCTCCAGAGACAGGTGTGTACCACCATGAGGGCCAAGCCTGAAAAATGTAGGGGGAAGTTATAAAGTCATTTGCTAGGTAATGGCCATTTTTATTGTTTCCCAGCATATATTAACTAGACATTCCCACTTTACTAGTTTATGTTGATAACCCATGCTATTCTTGTTTTGTATAATACTGTTCTTTTTAATTTTTGTTGTATTATATCTGCTTATATGCAAGGCAAATGCATCACATGTACATACACAGGGTTTTCTGTTGAGATCCTCCTGAGCTAGAAGCCATTAGAACTAACTCCATGATCTGCAGATTTCACTGTTAGATGAGATCATCTTAACAGCCTTCTTACATAATCCAGGTCTTACTTTTGTCTTAAAACACATTTTTGTTTGGTATGTTGATTTAGTAGAGACATCAATTCCTGCTGCATCTACCTGTGCTTCATCCCCTTGCTTTAACACCAGTAACTTGTACCTGTTCAAAGTGCCAGATTCTCCTTACTGTCTCCAAAGCTGGATGGAAGCTGTGGTGCTGTGATAGAAACAGGAGTGTGTAGATGTGTCTTGTCTTGACTCACCATCAGGTATCTGTGCCATCAACCTGCCCTGAGTCACTTCTCACCACGGGTGTATTGTGCCCATTGTGCACTTGTGCTGTAGGGTTATGCTGCAGTTACTCAACGTGACTCAACATGAACTCGTAAAGCCACGTCAGCCCAGGCTAAAACAGGTCTTGAAAGTCTTCTTATGATTTAAAGATTTCAAGTGGTAGAGGATCTACTACATTCCTTATTCCTGTGGACTTTGTAACACCACAGAAAATTTAAGATGTCTTTTTCTAGAACACGACAGGGTCCTTTGGTACAATGAGAAATTAAAGTTCAAGTCAATGATGTTATAAAAAGCTGAGGGAAATAAGTAATATTCAGAGAGTATGGATATTAGGGGCAGTCAGAAGAATAGCTGTATTTTTTGAGACAAGCCAATCAATGAGGAAAACAGCGCTCCATATCCAAAGCATCTTCGTAGTTTTTGGTCCAATCATTGTCTTCCTTGGCCTGTGAAGTAAAGAGAATGTGCATGAATATTTTGAGAGAGCAGATCATCAAACTGTGTTTGGAGACAGTTTACAAAGAGGAAAAAAAAGTATAAATAGCTGATTGTATGTAATGTGGTTTAGATTGTTCTTTGTTATAAGAGTCGAATATTTGAGAGAGAGCATCATGAAGACTAAATACTTTCTCATATTCCTGCTGTCAAAAAATCTTGTGTGTCAAGGAAACAGCAGTACATCTCCTGATCTCCAGACAGCATGGGAACAGCTGAATCATCCAGTCCCTCTGTCCTCTTGTTTGGTATGCATCATGAAAAAAATCACCTCCGTTTCTCCTTTCCCTCTACACACAGTATGTACATACATACACCGATATTTTGGGGAGTTTTTCAGAAAACCAAAAATACAGGCTTTGCATAAAAGATGTCAAATAATGGTAGCAGAAATGACAGTTACATCAATATGGAAATAGTATTCACATCCATATCAAATACAGTTGTAGGTGTAATATCTTTATTTATTGGTTTCATATACATTTCCTTTTCAAAGTTTAGGCATTTGTCATGAGTCCTGGCAGAAGTACATCAAATCTTTTCCTAAAGGAAATCTTATTGAAATGCAACTGTGATTTGCATTTGTCAGAATGCATTTACTTAGCATATGAAATCGTGTCATGGCAGAAGTCATCACAGTATTTTTTGGTGAATAATTGGTGAAATGTCAAAACCTTCTGACCATGCAATCATGGTTCACAGAGGTTTAATGTTGGCTAAAAACAGGAATGGATTCAGGACAGTTACTGATCATTTAATTCAAGATTCCTGTTCAAAAGCATTTTTAAGGATCAATTTTGTCTGTATTCTGCTTGTTTGCATTCTAGGTTCTTAGCTGAAGAACAATGCTTATGGTACATATCACATCAATTGAATCTGATAATATTTGCAATTGCACTGAATTTATATTACATTTTTAAGTCACATACAGAAACACCTTATTGTTTCCTGCATATGGGGAAGTGTATTTTTTAGGGTAAGATGTGTATGCAAGCTGCCTTTTAGGAATTATGTTCTGGCTTCAAGATACAATGCCAGCACTGAAATCCAAAAGAGGTTCAAATTCATGTGTCATTAAATTTTATTAATTTCACTGGCACTGCAGCCACAAGTCATTTGTTCCTAAATAATTTGATTCCATGCTGTGTGAGACTGCAAGAGAGGACAATGATCGGACTCCCAGCATAGCTTCCCATGGAGCACTGGCAGTGATCTCGCATAGTGACCTGATAGCCTAGGAGGACTTCTGTCATGGTGAAGAAGGTTAAACTGTGCATTGATTTCAGAGAGAAGACAAATATCTACAGGGAAGCACTATGAAAATATAAAATCAATTTGTGCTTTTAGCTGTGCCACATGGTTTGATTACAAATGGGACAATTTTCTCCTGCATCTAACACCTAAGTTTTTTTATCTGCAAAGCGAATTGCAATTGTGTATCCCAAGCTTCTGGGATGTCTCACCCTTTCTTATTTTTCCTTGAAGTAATTATGTCCAAGGATCTCTGACATGTTGAAAAAGCTTAGATTTAAAAATATAGTTAAGAAAAGTACATGAACATCCTTTGGTTTGGTTTATAGCTATCCAGTTGTGTTACATGTATATGAATAGTATTTGCCTCTGAGGGTATTGTGATGTTATATTTTGAAGCTGATATTATTTGTTCTCTGTCATACAAATAACACAGATGGATCCCACTTCCTTTAGGTTTACTGAAAGAAGCACAAAAGCTGTCTTGCACATAGGCAAGTGTTTTCTCTGTGAACGTTACAGAAACTTCCCACTGCACTTCCTCTGAATCCAAGTCTTCCTTAAGTAAGTTTACACCAACTTGTTCTTACAGTTTCCTGCCTCTGTTTTTCACAATGTGTCATTCAAAAAAAGCAAGGGTTTGTCACTTTGAGTTAAGCATCACGATGTGGTGTATTAGGAACCAGCTTATTACTCCATGGTAAACAGTTAATTTCCATGTTGATTTAATGGAATCTTGTAAACAATATTAGATTATGTGAAAGTAGGTTTCTGCTGATCTGCAAATTTGGCAGAATTATGAGGGTCAGGAAGGGGCTGACGATTCCAGAATTTGTGTATCTATTTCTGCTCTAAAATCCAGAAATAACTGTAATTACAGTGCTAACAGGAAACAGAAATCGGAGGGGTAGTTTGAGAGCTTTTTTCCAAACAATCAATTGTATCACAGACCAACCAAAGTAAGTAAGCGTTAAGTAATAATTAACAGATTTTAACTAATAATAATTAAAGTTAACAAATACAGTTAACAAATAATAAAGTGTTAACAAATACAAAGGCTCGGTATTAACTACTTCTCGTATAGCAAATGGTCATCAATAAAAACTTGGTACATTGGTTAACAGGTTACTACAGACTAGTATCTCACACCAGAAAAATGAAGGCGTTGTTTTGTTTACTTGCTTTCTAAGGAATACATATTTTTTATTTCATTACTGGGAAATAGAGTTTGTATGTGTTCCCAAGCTAAAACTGACTGCACAGGCTATTTTTCTCACAGGTCAGATGTGAGGAAACAGAAACATTTCACTTCCTTCATAATCTCTAAATAAAGAGAAGAGGAAAATGGGACCAGACCTATTGTTCTTACAGTTTCCTGCATCCTTTTCCACTATGCCTCATTCAAAAAAGCAATGGTTTGCCACTTTGAGTGCACCATCTTGATTTAGTGTATTTGGATATCTAATAATATATATATGTCTTTTTCAGTACATTGACCATATCAGAAAAGCCCTTATTGATAAAAAAGCCATATGTGAAAAGTCGCTTCTGAGTTTGTGGGAGGGGGTTTCATATAAAATATTGTAGCTCCCTATTAAAAGTGTTCTCTCTCTTTCAAGTTAATAAGATCAAACTACACAAATAAATAATCTGACCAAAAATCGCAATAAAATACTTTTGGGTTTCCTTTTCTCAGCTGTTTTTCCTAAGTCTTCAGTCAATTAAGTGGCTAGAGTACTATGATCAAATATAAACAAGAGAAAGGTTTCAGTTATAGAATCATAGAATCATTTAGGTTGAAAAAGACTTCTAAGTTCCTCAAATCCATCATTACAAAATACATTTGGTGCACTCTTGGCCACCCTAGTCCCAGGCTTTTTGCCAGGACTGCAACAACTCTTATTGAAATGGACTGGAAAGTGGGACAAGAAATTTCTGTTCTCAGTCATCAATGAGCTGTAGATGGAAATGTGGGGAAGCAAGCATTAGCTCATTATGTGCTCCTGGCAAGCCCTGCTTTGCTCTCCAGCGCTATTCCTTCTATCTCTATGACATCCTCTACAAATGAATTGCAGGGATCCTGCCTGAGGCTTGCCCTCACTGTCTCTCAGCCATTTGTAAGACATATATAAAAAGATGCACTATCCAGGTATTTCCCATGAAGAAACATCCTAGTACATCAGTCCATGGGTCAGGAGAGGACAAGGAGGCTGAGATATCCTGCAACCTTTTGGTTCCTGTTCAGGGTAAGAGATCTACCTTAGCCAGGTAGCAGCAGTGCTTAGGTTCTTGCAAAGAATCAGCCTTGCTTTTTATCACAACTGGATTTTGATCTACTGGAGAGTACAGAAGACATAAAAATTCAGGACACAGCCCTTCAGTCAGAGAGATGCCTTTACATTCTAATAGCTTCCTGATTAAATTATTTTTTATAAGAGAGTCAAATTGCTCTTAGCCTGAAAGAAAAGGCACATGGGAAGAGTAATGATGCAAAGTGCTGCTTTTCTTCACCTTTTATTTCGTATTCCAGTATAAGAGAGATATGTGCTTCATGCACTCAAGAGTATTCTCTCTCCTCTGTCAATGACACAAATCCTGGAAAATTACTTTGGTGGAAAGCACACACAAGTTGACAGTTCCATGAAAAAATGTGTGGATGGCAAAAGATGCAATCATCTCTCTGTATTTATGCACATATATCTGTTCCATCCTGCCAGTCTATAACACACTCATTTTATGATTAATTTAAAGAACTGTAAGATCAGAACTTTTTTTTTCCTAAAAGAACAGGAAGAAATAAAGTACTTGGCAATGATTCCACTTAAATTCAGAAAGTCGTAGCACTATGTAGTCTTAGCCCAAATTCTACCAAATATAGACCTGCTAAAATGACTGGAACAGAACATGGTGTTTCAAAAATAAATAAATTATATATTTATTTAGAACACTTGAATGTGTGTTAATTAAGTGTATTTCCACTCTGCTCAAATCATGAGTTTAGTTCAAATATTTTTTATTGATTTTACATTACAGGACTGTCATTAGCATTTGCTAACTGAGTCAAGTTCCGATGGTAATAGCTTTTCTTCAGGAATTATTTATACGCTGACAGGAAAACTACATCTTCTTCGCTGACATTTTGAGACTCTCAGTGGAAACAGAAGTTTCAGTTCTGTGTATATTTTATATATCTTACTGTCAAATTTTAAAAAATGGGGTCTGTGAATGGTTTCTCTGAGTAGAAATGGTAGTACAATGGAAATGGTACTGTACTTTGATATCAAGTCCTGCTGTTAAGTATACTGACGGATGTTATGCTCCTCAATGTGATGGAATCATCCTAGCTTTTATAAGAATACCTGTGAACTGAGGACGTGTAGGTAAGGTCAGTGATCAAAGGAGATGGGGATTTGGCTGTGGGGGTATGGGTCAGCTGCAAAGCAGCTGCTGGAGGAGCAGCCACAGCTAGGGCCAACCTTGTCCCAAGGGAGCTGCTGTCATCCCAGGTTCCACTACAGGGCCTTGCCATAGCTGCAGCCCCACTGCACTACTGCCCTGCGTGTCCCTGGCTGTGGGCTGCTGCTCCAGACCACACAGTCCTCCCCACTGCCCAGGCTGGGGGTAGCAGCCTGGGGCTTTTGCCACTGCCTGTCTTGTGATCGTGTGCAGATCCCAGCTTCCCTTGCTAATCCCTCACAATAAATGAGGATAAAGAGATGCAGTTGGAAATAGATCTTCAAAATAAGTCAAGATGTTTGGAAGGGGAAAAGGAAAAAAACATAAGGACGGTACAGAATGAAATAACGTAAAAATTAGAAAGTGTGAAGATATGAGTCTGTAAACACAGATTAAAGAAAAGCTATATATAGAGAAGAAGACTTTTAATCATCAGACTCCTTCCTAGAGCCACCACAGATGGAGCACACAGCATCTTAATATCCTTCCTATACCTGACTGAACATCAGAGAAATGTCACCACAGTGTTGCTTTTAACAAATGAAGCATATTTGAAAGCACATGGGGGTGTTTTTGCCCTGGAGGAATTTAAGAAAAAGAAATAAACTAGATTATTGCTGTCTTAAAAAATATGAGACACAGAGGGGGTTTTATATTTTATTTATCTTAACATACAAAGAACATCACTGTGGACAAAAAGGAGAATGAATTAAAATCCTTGGGAAACTGATAATAATGGAAAACAGCTTAAAGGACAGGCTGAGTCAAATTCTGACCAAGAGGGAGAATCGCTCTGTGAAATAACAAACTCATGAATCCAGAATAGAGATGGGACTAAAGCACAAGGAAAAGGCAAGCTGGAATACAAACCCACGACTATCAATATTGTGCAGGATTGTATGCTGTCTGTGAGGAAAAAATGTGCAGAAAGAAAGGTTAAAGGGGGAAATTAAAAATCTTGCATAATTGATTATAAGTGAAAACCCTTTAGGTAAAAAATAGCAAGATGGAAATGAAAATGTAAGTGAAGTAATGTAACTGTAAGGAAAAGGACAGATGCCTTTATATACAGAGCTAAAAGCAGGGAATATAAAAAGAAGGGGGGGTGACTATGTGTGTAATATGGAGAGATGTGCAAATTTGCTTTCAGCACTTCTTCCCACCTTGTAACCAATTTCTGACAAATTCAGTAATGTGCCAGAAGTTTCCTGAAGTAGCTATTAACAACCCTCCCAGATGGAGATCATTATTCAGTGGAATAATGAGGAATAATCAGGAAGGAAAATGAGGAATAATCCCATCAGGAAGGGATAACATCCTGTTTCATCATCAAGTACACTTCACTTCCACATTCAGGGAGCAAGAGGAAAGAGTGAAAGGTAGGAGAACAATGCAAACCGCTCAAGAATCCAGGGTGATGGAAACTGAGTAAATAAAGGTAATGGAGGTTAAGACTGTTTTCAGGACTAGCAGGGACTTCAGGATTCAAAATTCTAGAGCTTCAAAAGAAAAAAAAGGCATTGAAGGACCACAAGGTAACCCAAATAATTTTTAGAAAGTAATTTGAATATAGTCTTATAATACCTCAAGGCAGTTGTTACCAATATATAATTTCATGAATAAATATGTATGTTAGTGTCAAAAGTACCAAGAAAGTTAATCTTATCCCTCCTGACTCCACGAAATTATAGAGAATATATTTATAAAAGAGGGTGTTGTAGACACTGTTATGAATAAACTAAATATCTATGGCAGCAAGACCAGATGAATTTACAGTTAAAATTCAGATCAAAAGGAGTTTTCATTCAGTAAGAGACTTATTTGATAGTATCAGTGCAAGCAAGAGACATTCTTTTCTTTTTGGATAGTTTTTAAATCTAAAGAAGTGGAGTCAATCAGCTCTCAGGCAGGAAATATAAAAAATCACTTGCCTTCAATATATACTGTAAAGGAATGCCTCTCTCGAAATGACCAAAACCACATGTAGCTCTGGAGGGTAAGGGTAGAGCCACCCACCCCCCCCCACCCCCCCCCCCCCCCCCCCCCCCCCCCCCCCCCCCCCCCCCCCCCCCCCCCCCCCCCCCCCCCCCCCCCCCCCCCCCCCCCCCCCCCCCCCCCCCCCCCCCCCCCCCCCCCCCCCCCCCCCCCCCCCCCCCCCCCCCCCCCCCCCCCCCCCCCCCCCCCCCCCCCCCCCCCCCCCCCCCCCCCCCCCCCCCCCCCCCCCCCCCCCCCCCCCCACCTTTTGAGATGCAGACATGAAATCTCTTACAGAAATCTGCCAAAATCATGAGAAGCAAATGTTGCTCTTTTCTGGTATCTTCCATATCATTGCTTTAACTGAAACCCTTTCCTTTAAAGGCTTTCATTTGACTGCTTGCTTTTTTCAAAGAAGTATTCAAGCATTTGGATGAAAGAGAAAATTATTCAGTTTTTTAAATATGGACGTTTACAAGAACCTGACAGACATATAAAATAAAATGTTTAAAGGAGAGACTGGGGAAAACTGGTGCAATAGTAAGCGATATGGAGAGGACAGTATTCATTCTGCACTCAGGAGGCCTAGAGACAGTAGATGTCTTCAGCCAGGATCCCATACACATTTCAGTGCTGACACAACACGCTAGGGAGGCTGCAGAGAAAGATGTTACTATTTTCCCTTCTAGGATGTACTTGCACACTCACTTTGGTCAGTAACCACATTGCTTTAGATCCACTGTTCACATGATGAATGCTCCTTGCAAAGGTGCTCTCCTTGTATAGAAGGAAAAGAAAAAAAAACCCGTTGTTGCTACTGTGGAAAGGACTTTTACATCCACTATGGAAACTCTCATAACCTTAAATGTAGGATTCCCTTTTGATGGAGAAGCAATCCCAATAGGACTGGTAGAACTGGTAGGTTCTTTGAAATATGGATGCCATTTCACAGAAGGTAAAAGCAGCACATGACAAAAGTGATGTTTTTCAAAATTGTAAAAATGTAAGGTTGGTAAGAGGTTGTAAACTGTAACATGGAACATACATGCAGAAATCTACAAAAGTATGGGTAAAATGTCTGTAAAATGGCTACATTCCTACTAAAATGTTGCTTCTATACAGAGAAAATACATTTGCTTTTAGAAAAGCAGAAAAGGAACTTCTTTAATTTGTAATTGTTAGCACTGTTCTCAAAATCTTCTGTCTGGAATAAAGTACCTTATATCCAAAGATATGTTCTTTTTTGAAAAAAAAAAATCAGGTAGTAACAATAAACCAGTTCTCAAAATCTGAGCCAATATTTTAAACATTTCCCATTCATTTCTAGACCTAATCTACTTGTCTTTACACTAAAGAATCAGGATAGAACAAGTTCCCAGAACTCCTGATGAGCTGCAAGTAAAGGAGTATATTGACAGAGATTGTAAAACCTGCTCCACAGCATTATGTATGCGGAAGAATTTAGAAAGGCAATGGCAAATAACCTCAGGGCCATTTTTCTAAACTTGGAGAACCAGATGCAAAATGGAAACTGGACCTGAATACATACTTTATAAGGCTGAAAGTTACTGAAGGTGTTTTAACAAAATAAAATAATCTGAGAATATATCTATCTTTAGTGCAAATGAGGTGGTAGGTGAGATCCACTAACTGTAATAAGAACATCAAAAGCAGGTAGGCTGTAGACATGGCACACCTCCTTCACCTGATGAATGCCAGACTCTGCAACTGTTTATGAGTTGTGTTTATTTTTAGAAATTAGTCTGAACATGTGTAACAGGTAGTTTTCAGAAATCAACATTAAGTTCACAGCTGATAAAAGACACTAAAACCAGTTTTAAGTGTTATTGCCCTTAAACAAATAATTTCTTTTTTTTTTTTTTTTTAGTACTAATGAACATATGTACTTCTGGTCACGTATCAAATTGTAAAAGTATGTCTTTTCTAAGAATAATGTGTTATTGATGTATAATTTAGGTCTGATTCTAGGAGTTATGGGCAGCAAAATGACCTTGTATTTCAATCCCCTTGGATCACTGGACCTGGCCTTCCTGTAACAATGATGACTTTGTCCAACTCTGATCTCTTAAAGGGATATCCTTTGATATCAATATATGTAATCTAACAGTTTCTTCACAGACAATAAAATACAGTAAAATTAGGCACCACATGGAGAATGGTTTAACTTTTAGCTATTCAGAACTCTGAATTCTAAGAAGGTACATTGAAGAGACAATAATAGGTACAATACCTAAAAATCCAGGACAATTCTTGTTCTGTTTAAAACATAAATCCAGATACTTCAATCAAGTGCTTAATGTACTGAAGGCTGAATCTACTGTATCAAAAGTGTACCACTAATGATACATTTTGGTGGGTATTTCACCATAAACCTTCTTTGTGTATCTAATACCAGTTCTGGGAAATGCTGTGATACAAATCTTTACAAACCAAAAGACCTGGAAGACTTAATTGTTTGGGTCAGTTGCACTGGCAAGTGCAAGTACAGAGAAATTACTCACTTCTTACTAGCATGCCTGAATACTATTTTCCTCAGTTCATCCTGTACCAAACAGCATGCAAAATGAATTGCCATTGAGAAGCCATTGAAAAGATTTAATTAATTATCTCAATAGATGCTAACTTTGGCATGGTGGGCACCAGTAGAGTTCTCAACAGAAAATCTCTCTTCGGGCTGGAGGTTTTCAGGGACTGATCAGGGGAGGGAAGGAAGATTCCAAAGTCAGACACAGAAACTTTGTACTGGGACTCTCTGAGGCAAAGGGGCTGTGTCCACATGTAGATCTTTGGAAGTAGAAATTAATTTGCTACACATCATGTAATTTTTATTATTTCTAATCAGTCTTTGAACTGGCACAAAGCAAGAAGATAAGTTTATGATACTGGAGAAATGGTACAGGAGATTATGGTACAGGTTGGAAATGAGACCAAACAACCTGATTCCCAAACTATCTACCCAAGCAGCTTCAGAAAGATGCTGTACCACAGGGAAAAGTGGCAATGACGTGACATTTTCACATGACATATAATGGGTTTAGTGAAATGTACAGTGATTTAACATACTGTAGAACTGTTTCACACTTGGATATGTGAAAATATCCATATAATAAATAAATAATCCATGCTAGAGAACTTCCTCCTTTGTGTTAGTATTTGTGTCTTGTACAAACGGCTGTAGCCAAGTGATCCCCATTAATGCAAAAAGAGAGCTTTAGCTGCAAAAATGCAAATAATAAAATAGCAACTCAAATAAAATAATGAGATGTCCAGATTACTCTTACCCATAAACCTCAAAATTATTTTGACAATATAAATATTTTGGGGTCCTTACACTAACTTACAGCTAAAAATATATACATATATTAATGTTTCCAACTCTAGTGCCTGAGCAAACACACAATCACTGTAAGAAGCAAAGGTACTTGGAACCCAAACACTTACTGATAAGTGATTTAAAAACCTCTTCTACAAATGTCTCTGTATAACTAATAGAACCACAATATGCAATTTAGCCATGGAGGCAAGTGACAATTATTTTACTTGCAGAGATACTGATATGACAGTAGCTCCAAGTAGGTGACCTGTGATGTTAAATTTGCCTTATCTAAGTCTATAAAATAACAATAATTACTTTTTTTTTTTTTTAAGTTATTTCTTTAATATAGGCTATTTTGAAGCATTTTAACTGAGAATGTGATCAATCTGTGGTTTCGTCATTAGAGTTGCAAAAGTTTGATTACAGTACATTTCTGGGAAGAACCTTTTGGCTGTTATTTTAACTATGAGCTAAGGTATCTGTGATTTTCAGAAACTTTAGTTAGCAGCAAAAGCAGCACTGTGTATTTCAAATAGCGAGAAAGATGAATGTCTAAGTTTAAAATGTAACTATCTTAAGAGGCAGAATGCATGAAGTGCTTAAGGAAAGTATAGCAGTCAGCAACAGCAATCTAGAAAGAGAAACATTGGAAGAGTTGTGAAGGAAGGTGAAGTGGAAAAAGAAAATAAACATAAATTAAGAATTATAGAAATATATGAAGTAGGGGACTGCCAGCTCAGCAGGATTTAAATCAGACCAGGTAGTCAAAAGGTCAGGCAGGAGACCATGGCATTTGTTAGATGTCCTCCAGATGCCAAAGTAGTTTGGAGGCAATTTCATTAGTCTACTGCAGGGAAAGCGCAGATCTACTGGGGAACCTAATTGCGTCTTTGCACAATCTGAAGGGAGCCTACAAGAAAGATGGAGAGTGACTACTTACAAGGGTACGTAGTGACAGGACATGGGGAAATGGCTTCAAGCTGAAACAGAGCAGGTTTGGATGAGATAAAAGGAAGAAATTCTTTACTGTGGGGGTGGTGAGGCACTGGAAGAGATCGCCCAGAAAAGCTGTGGATGCCCCCTCCATGGAAATAGTCAAGGCCAGGTTGTATAGGGCTTTGAACAACCTGGTTAAGTGGAGAATGTCTTTGTTCATAGCAGGCGGGGTAGACCTATATGATTTTTAATGTTCCTTCCAATCCAAACCATTCTACGATTCTACCCAAGGAAATACACAGGCAAGAGACACACACAGAGCAAGAGCTCTTCATGTGGAGATAGATGGGCTCTTGCCTATTCTTCCTTACAAGGCTGGTGTATGGAGCTATTATCCAGGCCATTTATTGTGTGCTATGTGGTGTGATGCATACAGTAATGATGGTGGAAAGAGGAATCATACAGAGGAGGGCAACCACTTACAGCTGGGCCTATATGGCATGATAGGCCGTCCTTCACCAGTTATCAGCAGACCCTGCACTGGGGATGATGGCCCCACAGAAGTGATTATTCACCTGTACTCAGCACTAGTGATGCCGTATCTAGAGTCCTGTGTCCAGGTTCTGGGTCCTTCACTTTAGGACAGACACTGAGGTGTCTGGAGCAGTCCAGAGATGGGCATGAGGAGCAGCTGAGAGAGCTGGGGCTGTTCAGCCTGGAGGAGGCTCAGGCCTCTCCACAACTCCGTGAAAGAAGGGTGTAGGCAGTGCGGGTAGTTTCTTCTCCCAGACAGCCAGCGATGGGGAAAAAGGACATTTTTCAAGCTGCACCCGTGAAGATTTGGGATGGACATTAGGGGGAATTTCTTTACAGAAAGGGTGATCAGGCATTGGAACGGGCTGCCCGTGGAGGTGGTGGCATCACTGTCCCTGGAGGTACGTAAGGAAAGCCTGGATGTGGCACTGAGTGCCATGGTCTAGTTGACATGGCGGTATTCAGTCATAGGTTGCACTCGGTGATCTCAGAGGTCTTTTCCAACCTGTTTCTGTGATTCTGTGAAGGCAGGCTCGGGAACCCTCTCGGCACTGCCTCAGCCTCTCCCACGACCCACTAAAGCCAGGACGGCCGGGCAGCTGAGCATCCCCTGATTTATTGGGCAGCTTCTCCGGGGCCCTGTGCAGTCCCGGCCGAGGCAAAGAGCGAGACGCCCCCGCCGCGCAGTCCGAGAGCCCGCGGAGCTCCGGCCTGCGGGGCCGCCGCCCTCCCGCGCCGCCGCACCCACAGGGGGCGCTGCAGCACACGGCCGGGCCGCCGAGAGGGGCCGGGTCGCGCCGACTACCGCCGCCGCCGTCCCCCCGCCCCCAGGGCGCCGGAGACGGCGCCGGCAGCGCGGGGCGGGGCGGGGGCGGCGGCAGCGCCTCTGGGCCTTCTCCCCGCTAGCCCCGCCCCCGGGCCCGGCGCGGAGGGGGCGGGCTGCCCGCGGCGCTGGGCGCTCCCCGCGCCTCCCTTTCCGGGCGGCGGCGCGCGCAGGCGCGGGGGCGGGCGCGCAGGCGCGCGGCCGCGTGGGCGGGCGGCGGGGGGAAGGTGCGAGCAGCCGCCCGCGCGCGGCCGCCGGCGGCGCGTGTGTCCCGTGTGTGCCCCCCCAGCGCCGCCGCACCGCCGCCTCCCCCCGGCCCCGCCGCCGGATGCGGATGATCCGCGGCGCTAAAAGATGGAGGGGGTGACGCTGAGCGAGGCGGAGCAGCGCTACTACTGCGACCTCTTCTCCTACTGCGACACCGAGAGCACCAAGAAGGTGGCCTCCAACGGGCGCGTCCTGGAGCTCTTCCGCGCCGCGCAGCTGCCCAACGACGTGGTCATGCAGGTACGGCCGCCGCCGGGGGTCGGCGGGCCCGGGCACCGCCCCGCCGTGCCCAGATGGCCCCGGCCTGGCCCTTCCCCTCCGCCCGGCTCGCCGCCCTTGGGGGCGGGGGTCGTCCCGCCGGCGGGGACTCGGGGATGGCAGAGTCTTTGGGATTGGAAGGGACCTGTGGAGATCATCTCGTACAACCCCAGTGCCGAGGGTTGTACCCTGCCGAGGCAGGGTCACGTAGAGCAGGGGACACAGGAACGCGTCCAGGTGGGGTTTGAGTGTCTCCAGAGAGAGACTCCACCACCTCCCCGGGCAGCCTCTTCCAGTGCTCTGCCGTCCTCAGAGTAAGGAGGCTCTTACTCATGTTGGGGTGAAACTTACTGTGATACAGTTTATGGCCATTGCTCCTCGTCCTGTCGCTGGGCACCACTGAAACGACTCTGGCACCATCCGCTTTGAGATATTTTATGTGCATTAATGAGATCCTCTCTCAGTCTTCTCTAGGCTAAACAGTCCCAGCTCGCCAGTCTGTCGTGATCAGAGAGCTCCAGACCCCTGATCACCTTTGTGTCCCTCTGCTGGACCCTCTCTGTTAGCTCCTTGTCATTCTCGTACTGAGGAGTCCGGGACTGGGCACAGTAGGACGCTGTTGTCTGAGCGGCCCCCTGAGCCCCTCCACCTGCAAGGGCAGGGGGCACAGCGAGTTGTGCACCCTGTGCCAGCCTCCCCTCCCCTTACCTACCTCCGACTGCAGGACTGGGAAGGGGCTGGTGCTGTCTCTGCTGGCAGCGTCCAGCAACTGGTAGGAAAATATTCTGTGCCGACAGAGGCCATCCACAGCGTGAGAACCCCGGAGGGTTTTGGGGGTGCGAGTGGGATTGTCCCCACGATCTCTTGGTGAAGGGAAGCACAGAAGGAGATCTGGTTTTGTGTCGTTGAGAGCTACTGAAACTGGTCCACTTTGCCTAAGACATGCAGTCTTTTTTGAATATCACTTGCCGGCAGGAATTAACTTACCTGTAGTCAGCCAAATGTTTCTAACAACGAAAAATGTATTAAGGCTGACGCGGGTCCATACTTGCAGTATGCATGTGCACAGTTTTAGCACTTCCTTGGCCAGATTATGTCCAAAATATGTAGCAGTATTGCAGAGCTACCTGCATAGGAAAGGGAAAGTCTGCTTTGGTGTGTGTATGTGATTATTTGAGGAACGTATTCCCAGTGAACCATTCTTTTGAACAGCTATTTGTAATAATTTGCTGCTTCTGCAGTTCCCTGTGTCATTGTTCAGTGCTTTAAAGTTTACGTAGTCTTTTAAGCTGCTGTGGGCAAAGCTGTATTTAGAAAGCTGTGCCGCCTTTTATGCGGTTTCATCCTCAGCCTAGTGAGATAAGCAGCCCTTTTAACCAAGTATTAAACCTACTGTTGCTAGAAACACAAATTGCAGGATACTGAAATTCAGTGCCAGGAGAACACTTACTGATTAGGGTTACTGTTGGTGTGATTTGGGCCTCCCAGCTTGGTTAGTTGAAATGTGTTTCAGAAACGACCAAGTGGAAGAGGACTGAATAAGAAATGGTTCTTCCTTGTAAAACCAGTAATCTCTTATTTGATGACTTGCTAGACTGGACTTAATGGTAGGAGAGTCTGCATGCTCAGTATTATGAGTAAGGTTTCTCAAGGGCCACCCACTGCTGGTTTTGTGTGTGGCCAACCAGTTTCAGAAAAATCATCCCAGGGAAAGTGAATGTTTACATCTTCACTGTATTATAAACTTCTTTTACATAAAAGTTTTCTGAATCAGTATATAGTAGCTAGTGCTAGAGCTTTTATTTTATTTTATACAGGAATTTAGTGCAAGAACTTTGAAAGACCTGGAATTTTGAAAACAAGTGTCCACAGATTATATTCTTATCTTTTGCAGAGGTGGTTAGATATTTTCCTGCAAAGTAGACTGCATCTGAAGAAGAGAGACTACTCCAGCGTCATTCCATGGGTCCTAAATAAACTAACTCAAGAAGCAGACCTGGCTTATCACTGTAGTGATCTCAAGGAGAACCTTGCAGTTAAAATGGCAAACAAGATATTAGATTGCCTGAGGAATGAGACTGTAAATAGTACAAAGAAAGTTGAAATGCCCTTAGCAGTTTGACCCATTATGAGTATCTTGTGCAATCACAGTTGGTCACCTGTAAAGTATCTTGTACTTCAAAAAGACTTTAGTTTTCTAGTTATTTTGTGTTCTTCTTAAGTATGGCTCTACCCCAGGTTCTTCAAAGGGAAATTACATTTGATGCTTTGGAAGCTGAGACTATGTAACTTAAACCTCAAGCTGAAATATCTTAAGAAATAAAGAGACCCTGTGAGGGAGATGGAATTTTCTTTTGACCACATGGGTGCTGTGTTTTTACCTGTTCATTTGAAGCAGCTGATGCTTGTGAGGAAGTGAACTTGGTTCAGTTACCCAATCCTTACATAATCCTGGAATGCAAGTGTAGTACTGGTCACATGAATGCTAAGTACGTTTGTAGGTGTGCAAACATAGTGTAAAATTGTTGCTCTTCAAGCTCAAGGGGACCAAGTAGTCCTAAGGAATTACTTCAGAGTTTTTCCTTTTCAATACTACAGGTTGGTAGGTACCTTTGAATAGTTCAGAACTAATTCCATTGGAAATGAAAATGTCTGAAAATGTTGCATTTTTAGACTCATAATGTGTTTTACTTGCAAGCCTGTTGTCTAAAGACTGATATATGTGCAGCCTTTTTTGCGAAGAGTTGCGTCCTTGTGGGAGATCTGTCTCACAGGAGCAAAAGTTAATATGTGTGTCTCATTGCTTCTAATCAATTTCATTTCTCCCTCTGAGGGACGATGTTAGCTGCCTGTTTAGTGGGGATAAATGAACATACAGAAGACAGAAACAGTTACGGATGTTGTATACCAAGCTACAGTGTCCTGGAAAAGAAAGCCTAGATGTCTGTTTTGTACACATCTCCAGAAGGACAGCTTTATTATCAGAATAAAAATACCACTCCAAAGATGCATGTGTCAGAACACCAGTCTCTATTAACCCACATTTCTTCTTTTTTATGTACATCCCTGAAATGAGCATTAAGGTAGAAGACTTGCATAAAAGAGTGAATAAAAGTACATGTGTTGGGGTAAGAAGTCCAGCTACTTCTCAAGAGTTATGAGTCTTCAGATCGCTCTCAGGGTGTGGTTTCACATTGCAGCTAACAAAAATCTAATGGTGAGTTGGCACTGAAGAAGGCGCTCCTGTCTTCCCTCAGCTGTGTGTTCCATCTTGCAAAGACACTCGTACCTGTCCAATGCTGTTGTATGCTGGAATCAGGGGCTATGTAGGCAGAAAATTTATCTCAGGTTTTTGTTGGTTATAACTCTGTATCAGGTGACAGTGGGGTTGAATGAATGTCAATGCTAGCACAAGAAAGGAGGCAGGAAAACTCTTTGACAGAGGGGAAGTAGAGAAGTTTCTTTGTTCTAGAGCAATTGGATATTTTAGCTGTGACTGGGCGTGGGGTTTATGTTAGCTTAAACCACTGGAAGATGGAGCTGGTTCTGACTTTCCTTTGAGCAGACAGTGAGCTGGTCCAGGGAGCTTGTTCAGCCGAAAGTTAGAAGGTTTTGTCAAATGTAATTGTCACTTGCCTCAGCTTGTGGCTCAGTTGCACATGCATTGGTGTTTGTGTGTGCAAGCAGTGTGACACAACATGAATGACGCTGGGGAGCTGTTATCCACCGTATTTATGCACTTCAGGAGCCCTTTACTAGAGTTCAGCCTGGTCCTGTGCCCTGAATGTTATTTGGGATTCATTTTGTGCAGTTCGAGGGTGTATCTTCTAGGTTAGCTTGAAACAAAAGAAACATAGTTGCCCATTCCGGAGTGGCTGTATGGAGGAGTGTGCTCCAGGAAGTTGGCTTCAAAGGCATGTTTCACATCTGACCTAAAGTGCTCATGTATATATGCTAATAAAGTCAGTTTTCGGTGTCTCTGGCATAGTGGGGAAATTGCTTATAAAAGCTATGATATCCAAAAAATGTATTGTGAAACTCATAACTTGTGCATGGAATGAATATAGTAGCTGTTCCATTTGTTTGATTTGTAGAGTTCTTACTTAGGTGAGTTAATCATAGAATGTTTTCTGAATTTGTACTCTTGATTATGAATCACAGAAACTTCAGCAGACAAGAAGCAAGTCAGTGGTGTATATGATACTCATCTGAAATTAATGAGTCAAAGCATCTTGCTTTAAAATACAACATTACTATAAATCTACAAATATGTGAGTATTGGCATGTATTTTCTCTAAAATGAATGAACTGTCATCTTCAGTGCTGGTATTGTACAGTGACTGTACTGTGCCACTTGACTTCTAATTTAGTGTTAGAAAGTCTTTGACAGGTGAATCAAGCAATTATGTCCAGTTACTTCAATTACAGTAGGCTTCCATTAGTCCAGTAAAAACCTAGTGTAAAGCTATTTTTGGCTTTTTATTTTTTAAGGAGTCTTTACAGACAGATTAGTTTTTCTTGTTCTTGTTTCATTGATGAATAAAATTACCCTCTGGTTGTCTACCTCAACTCTCTGTCAAGGTTTGCTGCCCTCACATCAGAAATTGGGAGAAAGTGTGTACCTGTAAGAAAGTGCATATCTGTGATGCAGCTGCTTCATTGAGAAGTGCAGACTCTGAGATGCAGGCATATGCTGCCTTCTGTTGTTCCTGAGGTGGTAGGTTTTGGCAAGTAGTTTTTGGCAGAGAGAGGGAACAGAAGATGCAATGGTGGTTTTCTCAGATGCCAGAGCTCATCTGCTGACAGGCAGCACAGCTATTAATGGAATCACAATCTATAGGCAGAACATGGCAAAATAAAATTGCAGCTTCTTGATTTAAAATGTTGGCTTCTTTGTTAGAAAAGGGATGTAGAGAGAAAGAGATCTAAGAAAATAACAGCTTGTTCACAGTTGCTGTGTTGTTGCAGTTACTGTTTCAGTGACTTTTCCTACAGAAAGACTACCTGTTTGTCAGATCAGTAGAGTCTACTAAATGCCAACTTTGAATGGAAGCTGAGCCAGGGCATGCTTAGGATTGATTGTGTGGTAGAGACATGCAGAAGACTCAAAATCATTCTGGTTAATTTGCTGAATTTATTCTTTCAGAACTGATAGGGTAAGAAATTAGAATTGCTTATATATGGCAAATTTCATGCCTTCTTTTCAATTGTAGGAATTTGAAGTATATTTAAAATAAAAGCACTTTTAGATCTTTAAAAATGTTTGCTGTATAAAAAGCTTTCTAAACTTCTCTAATACTGACCTATAACAAGCCCAGATGAAAACAAAAAATCACTATTTAATCCAACTCGCACATTTTGGTGGGGGGGTGTTTGGTTTTTTGGTTTATTTTTTTGTGGTTTGGGCTTTTAAAAATAATTTTTAATCTTATATTAAAATGTCACATAGAAAAGATTTAAAGATTTTTAGGTTTGATTTTTTCTGAGGCAATACTTGCAACAGGTCATTATCAAGGTATTCTTCCAGTGTAGATACCTCTAACTTCATCTATTTTCTCACTAATCTGTAGTATTTTTTTAGCCTAAGCACCATAAAATGTATGAATCTGTAGGCTTATGATTATAATGTTACCTAATTTACGTATAATTTTTACATGTTTATATATTTTCATATAAAAGATGTTTGCACGCATGTATTATGCTGTTTCCCAGTCCTCATTTAGTAAACAAGAGCTGTTGAAAACCTGTTGTAAGTGCCTGGATCTGCAGTTAAAAATATCTACTTTGTGAATCACCCATTTTTTCCCTCCAAATGTCACTATAATAGAGTATTCTCCTTTCAGCTGACCAGTAGGCTGGCTTTGATTCCCTGTATTGATGAGATACACAAGAGTGTACTTTCTGTTAGTGCCAGGAATGGCTTTTAATCTGCTGTTTATCCTGTGAATTATGCTTTGAATCTCTGCAGAGTTCTGGTAAAAATGTTTGTTTAGGTAATGTTACTTTCACAGAGACTATAGTGGGCTGAAAATTAATTTCTTTTTACAGTTAATTAGTTGGAGTGGTCTCATCTCAGCAGCATTTAGGAAGAGAACAGTCATTGTTTTTTGAAACAAAAGGCAGGAAGTTAATGGCAAAACTTTAGGACTTAATTCAAAGTCTGTTAGACTTATATTTGTTTTTAGTGGATTTCTTGGTGGTAATTGGTTTTGATCCTTTGAAATTAGTTTTGATACTGTACATAGTAAATAATTCCTTCATAATTCAGTATGCCAACACAGCACTCAGATAATTTCAAGTATCACAGCTCAGCTCAGTTTGAAAAGAGTTTATTCTTTTCTTTTTAAACATGCTGTCAGATGACAGCAGGGGTGATTAATATCCTTTCTGACATAGCTGGATAGAATTCTAGAATTGGAAATATCAGGGCCTTTGGCAAATGCAGCTGTCTTAGAATCAAGTTGGCTGTACAAAATTATGGTTTGTAAATTTGATCTTTTACTGTTTAAAGTGATTCTTTTGTGTTAGAAGTTTTAAGTACTTCACTGACTGTGAAAAATGGTAAATACACCTTTATCTTAGTCTAATCTTCAGTAAATGTTACTGCAGATACTGTGAAGTTATAGGACTTTGCTGGCAGTCTCTGTGAC
Source organism: Sylvia atricapilla (assembly GCF_009819655.1). Lineage (NCBI taxonomy): Eukaryota > Metazoa > Chordata > Aves > Passeriformes > Sylviidae > Sylvia > Sylvia atricapilla. Next base: position 63,350,443 of record NC_089142.1, read on the forward strand.
TTTTCAATTGTATTTTCTAGCTTTCAAGATAATAGTCCTTGCAGACAAGTGTGCTATCTATTTGGTCATAAATATTTGCTGGTTTAGGTTAGTCCTTCTTGTAGAATTCCTAGATGACAGATTGGAGTTCAGCTGTTCGTTTAAATGAGTTTGAAGTCAGAAGTGAGAGTGTGGGAGAATTACGTTGGCTATCAGATTTTTCTCACTGGAGTTCCAATAATGATTAATGTAAGAATATATTTCCCTCTTATTATCTTTTGTTTAGCATTTCTGTTGACCATAAGGATATTCTTAAGCCAGCAATGTCATTCTTTCTAAATTAATGTACCAAGTTGGTGATCGTGTTCATGACTTGCTTGTTTTTCCACCTGAGGTAGTGTCTGAAGAGTTAAATTATCCCTACGCTTGTTATACAAAAAACACAACATAATTTAGGCATGTCTGACTGTATAGGAACTGTGTTTTGAGAGGTTAAAAGACTTGGAAAAGATGACAGTCTGACCTGAATTTCTGGAATGATTGACTTCTGATGTTTAAAATGGTTCTGAATTATGGTAACAGAGCCATGAGTAGGCTCAGTTTTGAATGTATCTTTCAACTTTAATCCTATGAAAGGGATGAGCTGTGTAAAATTTAGCATTAGGTGCTGACATACTCCTGCTGCAGACTAGTAGTTGGGAATTTTGTAGAAAAGTCTGTTGTTACTATTACAATAGTGTGGATGACTTGTTTTTTCTGATTTGAAGCTCTTAAAGAATTTAAGACCTAATGTTAACAATGGAGTCTCAAGTGTAGTTCTGTAAATGTGCAGTTTTTAGAACTTTAACCAAGGTTTGTTTAAACTTTGATAGACAGACACATTGTTAAGGCATCTTAGTCTCAGTGGGAGGAGGAGGGTAGTGCAAAGCTAAGTAACTAATTAACAGTGCTCAGAATGATGCTCAGATGAGAAAAGACTGGGCTGGGAAAGGAGTATAAAGTAGTGGACACAGTAGCTTCAGGTAAACTTGCATGGATGTGTTCAGGAATAACAGGAACAGACCAGGACAGATGTATTTGTCCAGGCCACAGCATGACCACTAAATCTGGGATCAGAGAATGCCTTAATCTTCATTTTACAAAAAAACCAGAAGCTTGTGCTCATTCTTTGAGGTTTTCCTCTGGCATAATAACAGAACGTGATGTGTGGGGAAAATGTTAAAACTGGAAAAGAAAGAAAATAATTATTAACAAAGAGTATCAATCTTGGAATGCTTCAATTGTAGAGAAGATCTGAACAGAATGAAAATGTCTGTATAAATGTTCCTTTCTTCAGCTTTTAGTATTATGGGAGAAATATTCAACTTAATGCTGCATGGTAGGAGTATCCACAATTAGAGTATCTGTGAAGTATCTCTCCAGTGCCTGCTGAAGCTAAATGCTTTCTTGATAATTATATGCAAGTAATTCCATTAATTTGTTTATGCTAAGGGAGATAAATTGCATTTTGAAGATCGGTAGAGCTTCAGAAGTTACTTACTCACATAAACTTCAACCATAAAAACATGCAAACAACACATAAAGTTAGGGCAAACTTGGTTAGTCTTCGTAAGTATTCAGTTGGACTTTTAATTACTGCGAGAATAAGACCAAGTGCCTCAAAAGATTACAGAGGAAGAATGTTGTTCTGTGTGTGCCAGCTGGGGCTTGTTTGCCATTTCTGCTTCAGGCTTTGCTTGTCAAAAACATAAACTGCAAACCTAAAAACAAGTATCTGATCTTGACCGGTGAGAGATTTGTGCTCCAAGATCCCTTGCAGTTTGTTCATAAAAGCTTGTACTTTCTCTATTGTAAATAAAGCCTCTGAGTAAATAACTTCTGAAGCTCTGCTGAGGTGTTTGTTGGTTGGAGAGTAGACAGATTCAGTTTAATAAAAGAGAAAATAACTAACACAGTAACTTTTTGTTGGCTTAGTGAGTGGAGTAATCACATTGTGTGACTAGACAGGTAAGCCGCAGTTACTGCTCGGGAATGGTGAACTGCAGCTGAGAGCCGAGGAGGGAGGAGCTATTTAGGTTAAGCAGTAATGTAAAATTACATAGTAACAAAACACAGGTACATGAAATATCTCACTTTAAAGGAACTCTCTTTATGCATAAAAAAGGAGAAATGGTTCTTGTAGTTCCCCAGGCTGTCTTTTGCTGTTTCAGATTTTTTTTTTTTAATTTCCAGTTCTTCTGTCTGCTCTATTACCATTTCTGCTTGTAAAGAGTCTTTCTCATAAGCACCTACTCTGCCAAAAAAACAGCAGTAGAGCATTAATGCAAGCAAAGAGCAACTCTGTCTTGAGGTCTTCCAGGTGAGACTTTTTACTTGGGATGATGGTAGTTGATTTCTAAGTGAGTGTTCATCTGGCTATGTGTATTTTCCTTATTTAGTGCTACTGAACATGTCAGAAGGGTGTACAGTTCTTTATTCTGACCTGTTTTGGGGGGTATATGACAATATATTCATTGAGTTGTAGTCAAGTAGGGCAGTCTGTTACTCTAGATATTTGGAAAAGTCGCCCCTCTAAGTCAGGGTCTTGTTGCTGCACGTAAGGTGCATCTGCCTCATCTTTGTGGATTGGTGGGTGGTGCCATGTACTACCAAATCAGAAGGGAATTGCTGACCTCTGGAGAGCTGTGGAGCTCTGCACGAGAGACCCTGTGGGTCAGATTCGTGTGTAGAGTTTGTAACAGCTTTTGTAGAAGCCGTTAGTAAGACAACAAATTTTGATCGCAAATGGAAAAATCAAAAAAGCTACTACTGCATTAGGAAGTGTCTTTAATGGATGAGACTAATGCACTGTGAATCTACATGCTACCAGGAACAACAAGAGGTGTTGCAGTCTGCTTTTGGAATGGCTCAAGTTCAGGAATTACCTAAAGTGTAACTTTTCAAAAAAGCACCACCAGTAATAAAAGTTCTATGGGGTTTTTGTGTGGGTGTGTATGATGTTCAGCATATTCACTTCTTAAGAATTAATTATCTGTCATAAATCAGAGTTTTAAATTTTCAGTGCTTTTCTCTGCCTTTCTATTAACAAAGTGAAAGCATGACTCCAAATCTGGCAACCTGTACTCAAGGAGTGGGCAGGCTTGTAAAACAGATCTGAAAGTACAGGGGCCGAATAATTCCTCTGAGCCTTAAAATACTGGATCGTTTTTTGAACAGCTAATTATTTCTGATGTGATTAATTCTGAAATTTCATTTAACTGAAGCAGATGTATGTTTGACACTGAAATGACCTACGGAATGGGAGATCTTAGTTCTAAGTATCTATAGAGAATTAATTGTCCAAGCTGATGAGTAGCTTTTTCTTCCCGATGGCATTTTAGCAGTCTGCTTCCACTGTGGATCTATGCAATGTGAAAATCAAGGGCGGAGAAGTATTAGGAGAAGCTCAAGACAGTAAGAGACTCTAAATAGTTCACTCCCAGAGAGCATATGTTGTCTTGGAAGTCCTCCAGCACTATTGGTTTTGTTTCTCTCAAAGCCTGTGTTCTGAAGCCAGGTTTGTGGAATTGACTGAAACACATCTTCATGGAACAATCAGTAGACCTTACTATTTGTTATGCAACAGAGAACAGCAATGTCCTAAATATACTCTGTGCCTTGGAATTCTTAGTATCAACTGATTAATTGTATTTACTACAATGCCTAAGTACCTAATAAGATAAATGTGTATATTAGAGGTAATTTACACTTGCTGTTCAGGAGCATGAACGTTTTCTGCTTCACACTGACTGAATTTTAAATACAGCAGTATTCATTTTCTTTCATAGATGCATTTTGCAAATGATCTTTGGATGGGTGTAAAACTGTTTAAATGTTTGCAATGTGCTGAAACATAGAATTCAGAGCAATACTTGGACTGTTTCTTTTAGTGATAGTCTTTTTTTATCTGTCTACAATTGGGGTTTTTTTAAAATTGTGTTGCACCTTGTGCCAAGCCTTGTGGAGCCATGTGAAGAACTGGGTCAGAGACTTGACTTGGTTAAAAATAACTCATCAAAAGAAGGATCTTTGTCGGTTCTGTTATGTTCCTGTTGCACAGTGCAGCAACTGTTGCATCCGTGAAGGTACCTGTCAAGAGAGATTTTTTAAGAGAAGTTAAAAATTCTAGCTAATGTTATCAGACTAATCAGTATTACTTTGTTCAGTTGACAATAGGTTAAAAACCATAGTTGGAAAACTGCCAGGCTGCAGTCAGCAATTAGTGAGGTAGATGGAGATAAATGAAGTGGCAGGAATTGATCTAACAGCAGTTGCAGAATAATGTGATTAGAATATAAGGAATTGGGAGGAAAGAAGTGTATTCAAGCTAGGAAAAAAACTAGTGAAGGAGATTTTCACAGGTCTTCAGTGTGTAGGGATGGTCACGGGTTTTTTTCTGCTACAATAGCAACTATTAGAAAACATTTTTTAAACTTACATTACTCTTCCCTGAATTACGTTATTGATGTGGCTAATTTTTGTTGTAGCTGAGGTGAGTAGAGTACATGACTTCAGGAGAGCCTCATAGGACAGTGTATTCTAGAACCCAGTTTGAGCTTGTATTACATAAAATTTTTAAATTGGAAAATGTTTTGTCATATGTTTTCAGCTTGCAGAGAGCTTTGGAATTCTTGTCAATGAACTACTGCATATGAGATACAGAAATAACATTGTTGATATGACACATTTTTAAATTTTAAACTGTGAATTAAAATCAGTCCATTATCAGTTACATTTTAATTAACTAACAAAACTGAGGCAAGTTATTGTATTTAATTTTTTATCTTTTTTGTACCTTAAGTAAACAGCTTTTTATATGTAATGCTTGGTTTTCATTTGAAAGTTATTGTTAATGTGCACAGTAAAACTCAAAATGATTTTCTAAATATTGAAGCACAAGTATATTCATACAGTTTGGTTTAACTCAAGTTTGTGTCATATATATTGTATAATGAATATGAAAACTTGCTTTGTATTTCTGGTGCATGGTTTACATGGTATTATTCGTGTTCTTGGTTAAATTTAAACATAAGAGAAAACGTTGTTACTGTATAGGTGATCACTCAAAGAGGTTGTCTAGAGAGGTTTTACAGTTTCCCTGCTTGAATATGTATACTCAAAATTCAACTGGACACCATCCAAAGCAACCTGCTGAGCCTGCTTGAGCAGGCAGAGTGGAGCAAATGATCTCCAGAGGACCTTTCCAAGTTCAACTGTTCTGTGATTCTGTATAGGGTTTCTTTGTGTTTAACAATTTTCATGTTTATATTCTTGGTGTAAGGCTTCTTTTTTAATCAACAGTGTCCTGGTTTAGATGAGATGATACAAAAAGTCCTCCTCTAAATTTGTTCACTCCTCCTCCCATTAACAGACAGCATGTGTGTTGTAACTTCCAGCCTGCTGAAGTTGTCTTCAGGTCTTGCCTCTTGCCACCCTCTGGTATGGAACAGTAGGTGCTTAAGTAACTCTCTTCAAGTAGATGAAATATTTTTATCTTTACTGTGTAGGTGGCATGCATGTTGCTTCATTTATTGTTTTAGCATTGAAGTCATCCCTGTTTAAATACTGTTGTACTTTTGCATGAATAATATTTACAGATAATAGGCTTCATTTGCCTTGTAGAGGAACCTGGGGGCAGAAAGACTGTGATGTTCTGGAAGACTCTCCCAGAGAGATTTCCTGAATTCTGGGAAGTGTGTTCACTGCATTTGATAGAGAGATGATTTGTTCCACTTCACCTGGAATTTGTAAAGGTTCACAAACCTCTCCCAGTTCAAGGGCCTCTTATTTGAACCTGTAAGGGCTCTAGAACGTATCTGCTTGAAACAGTGCCCTTTGACAACATACTTCTTCCCAGCTGTGTCTGGTTTCTGCCAACTCCTGATATTTCTGATGCTGTTGTTACATCTTTGCTGTATTGTGACTGAGCATGCAATTTAATAATTCACAGCTACTGCACAGCCACTGTGGTTTGTGGGTTGTTTGGGGTTTTTTTGTATCAAGGCTTTCAACAATTCTGGAGCTTCACAGAGTTGTTTGCTTTACTCCAGTAAATTGCAGTAGTGTGACCTCAGGTTCTTCATATCTAAGGAGATTAAAACAATTGTGAAGCATTTCGTCTTGAAGAGTTTAGGGAAATTCCTTGTCCTCTCTCTTCTTAAGCAGATGAAAGCCCTCAACCTATATCTCAGAGAAGCAATCATTTGATAATTTTTTATTATTATTCCCCCATTTAGTATAACTTAATACTTGTTTCATGTTTAAACCCTGCTTCAGGGAGTTTCCAGGTGAACTGTTTTGAGTATGTTTGGGCATGATGTCACTCAGCAGAGGAGTTTCCACTAGATGTTTGCGTCTAATGATTTTATTCAACCTTCATTTATGCTTCTAGTTAGGTTATATTCTGTATTTGAAATAGAAGACTGTTTTAGCTAGCTATGCGTGGTTTTGACACCTCTTGTTCAGGATCAGAAGAGCATTCCTTTTTGGGGGGAAGGATTAAGTGGGGTTTTTTGTGTTTGTTTTTTTTTTTTTTTTTTTTTTTTTTTTTTTTTTTTTTTTTTTTTTTTAAATATCCTTAGCTTTTTGCTTTTCTTGATACTTACATCTGGTGTATTTATATATATTTGCTTTGAATCCATGCTTGACTTTCCTTTCTCGTACTTACCTGTCACAGTAGCTTAGTTATTAATTTAGCTTTGAACTGAGATTTTTTCCTATCTAGCATACTTACAAGCTCCAACAAAAGGTAATTTGTAGTTCAGCAGTGGCTTTGAAATTGCACATTACTGCCTAATGATTCCATAAGCTCAAAATGCTTCTATCATTGCTTTTCATGAGACTCATGAAAGTCTGGATAATTGATCTGTTGGTGCTAGGCTATTGAATACACAATATTTTCTATTTTGCTTGTGGTCAAGTTGTGGATGTTCCATGATTCAGTTTTCCAACATTCAGTACTTTAAAAAAATTGCTTTTCCTGTCACACTGGTTTTGATTCTTAGCTGTCTCTTGAATCTCCACTGCTTAAGCTCTGCTAGTTATTTAAACTCTGTATAATTATTTTTAGCAATAGGTTGAGTAAAGGTTTAGATGTTGATGCCTCAGTTTTTATTTTAATTGTCATCTGTTAATTTACACTCTCACTTCTTTCCTGGTGGCACTTTTTGTAGTCCAGCCAACCTGTTGAAATTAGTGTGTTGTGTTCAACTGTATAAAATTATTTTTTTATTCAATGGATTTTGGAAACTACTGTGATCCCCTGAGTGCTCTCCAGACATCAAGCGGCAGAAATATTACAATGGGAAAATAAAAATAACGAAGGAGCTGTGGAACAGTGTCTGAAGTGTGATGCAGGCACAGACAACTGAGTTAATGCAGTAGTTTTTGTCCAGCAGGATTTGAGCTGCATGTACAGCCTTAAACCTGCTGATCCTCTTGTGACTTTTTTGGAGCTAAGTGTTTGTCAACATCCCGCACCATCCTGCGACGGGTTTTACAGCAGCTTATTTTCATGAGGTTCCAGAATCCTGGTGCATGGCAAGGAGATAACCAAGCGGTTTTTTGTTGAACTGGATCTGGCTCGGTTGTAGTTGTTAAACTCATCTGATGAATTGGATGGAGTTACTGAAGTCTGTTTTCTGATCCAGTGGTGCTGAAGCACACAGGCTAAGAGCTTGTGCATCACATGGCTCAGTTATTGATATGTAAAAATGTAATTCATTTCTTCAGCTGGGATTTGCCTACAGATAGGTCTCCTCTGCTCTCAGAACTGTGTCCTCTGAAAGCTGAGGACAGCTTTCCCTAAGTCCACTAATAGTATGTCCCAGTAGTTAGGAAATTGAGTAGATGGGACAAGAGACCAGGTTTGCCAACAAGGGAACATGACTGAGCTCAAGCTGGAAGGGTGAGGACAAGAAATTAATGCCCGTGGATGTAAATTAGTCTGAGATTTTCTGAACTGATGGTCACAGGCAAAGTTTTGTGGACTTCTGTGCCTGAGATGAGATTGAAGGAGAGAAACTACTAGTATTACAAAAAGATGATGGGTTTCTAGAGAACAAGCCATCTTTCTGTTTGAATAGTTATGGAGATCAGGGTTGCATCTCAGTGACTGGAGAGAGATGTTACAGTCCTCTTCAGGAATGTAAAGGAAGATTTATTTGGGGGATTGTATGCTGGTCAGCTGCAGTTTGGTCCCTGAGAAATTATGGAGCCAGTCTATTTAGAAGCTGTTTCTAGGCATATGAAGGTGAAAACAGTAATTAGGATTACCAAGAGTACTTGTCCACCAGATTGTCTGGAACTGTGGTTGAGGAGAGAGAAGCAGTGATGCCATCTACATTCAACAAGTGTTTCACTGTGGTATTCCAAGAACATCCTTGTGTCTCATTTGGAACATTACAGTCTAGATGAGACTGCTCAGTAGATAAAAGGGCAGTCGGGATCATTTAGCTCTGAGAGATTTGGAATATGTCATGAATGCTTTGTACCTTATCAATGACCTGGGACAAGCTGGAATGCCCTTCAGTAAGATTGCAGGTCATCATCCTGGAGCAAGATGCAGTCAGTATGTTTGAAAACATGGCATGCTACTCTGAAGTGTATGAAATATATATAGCAGTTGTGTTTAAAATTCTTTCTATAAATAACTGTGTTTCATTTCAGATTATGGAGCTCTGTGGTGCAACAAGACTTGGATATTTTGGAAGGAGTCAATTTTACATTGCTTTGAAACTTGTTGCTGTGGCCCAGTCTGGTCTCCCTCTAAGAGTGGAAAGCTTAAATACAGGTAAATCACAGTAAATCGGGGGAGTGGGGACTGAGTTGCTGAGTGCAGTTATTGGTAGTTGGCTCACATATTCTTACAGAGTAACCTTGTAAATTGGCATGATATGTCTTTGTACATGTTGCTAATTTCAAAATGTTGAGAGACTTGAGAGTTTTCTTACTGTGCAGTAAATATGAGTTGAAATACCTTACTCGTTGAGTAAGCATGGCATTCACCATGGGATGAATGAACAACTTGTACTTACTATATAGGAGCAAGTTAATTCTATAGATTACTGACATGAGAAATTGTGTGCTGTGTCTTCTCAGTAATGTAGACTGGAAGGAGAAGAAGAATGCAGCATTTGCAGGCTTTTGTAGCTTTCTGAAGCCTTGATTGTGACAAACGGAAGGTTATCTTTTCGAACATTATTGCCCTTCTATGAGCAGATATGAAGATTAGTTTAAGGTTTTTCTAGTGAAAAACCTGACCTGTGAAAGATCTTTGAAGTCTCTTATCAGCCAAATTCACCTGTTACCCTACTTTTCAAAGGTCACCTGCGGTGTGGGTGGTGAAGTAGGTGAAACAGGAGGAAGACTTATTCTAGGAAGATGGTTTAGAGCTACAGGAAGAGCTTTGATGTGAGGCTGTCCTGTAGCCTTCTGAATGAAATAAGTGGATCCATGCCCTTGTTCTTCTGTAAGATGAAAAGAGATTTAGGAAGATGAAGTAATGAGTTTTAAGGCACAATAGCCCTTGCATTATAGCACACAACTCACAAGTTAAAAATATCTTTGGAGCATTTTTGCTCCTATCTTTGGAGTTTTGCCTTAAAGTGACTTTCCTAGTAGATTTCATGTCCATAGAATTAATGTTATGATTTTTATATGCTAGTAAATTAAAGAAGTCTTAGGAGAGTTTAGTGTCTAAAGGATATAGATCAAACAGCAGTTAAGGAGACTGTTAACAACCTGATATGACTGAAGTATTTGACAAAGCTATAAAATAGAAAGGAATCACTGTGTATACTTTCACGGTTATGTTTATTCTAGGTTCATACAAACTGTTTATACTGCTTTCATGGGGTTTTGTAGCTTTTTGGAAAAGTGCATTGTTTTAGTCAACGTTTTGCTAGTATTCAAGTTCCTTTCTGTTTATAAGCCACTGTGTGTTTATAAACCATTTCCCTAGTTTTCCTGATGTGTTCCCTAATCTAAAGCTTTAGCGAGTTGTAGCAGAATGCCCTAAAATTAGAAAGCTGGAAAAAGAACCTTCAGCTCTTAATACTGGTAAAATGGGATCTTGATCAAACAATTGTGGAATTTCTCATCAAATGCCTGTTGGAGAAGGGAAAGACAAATCCGTATGTAGGCTTTTTACTGGGATTTTATGGGCTTTGTTTTATTTTATTGTGAGATACCTTAACCAGAAGGAGTTTTCCATTAAAAAAAAAATCACAAGATTTTTGAAGGAAAGAATTAAACAAAGGTACAGAGTTAATTTCAAAATATAAAATATGTTGCTGTGAACTTAACAGTGACTGGAACTTTAATTTCACATTGATAGTTTCTTTGATTCATGACAATATTAGAAATACTTGTAATGATTTCTGAACTTCTAGGAATAATTTTCTGTAACTGATTCCAAGCCTACAAATTACACCAAGTACAATAGAGAGAACATCTATTTTTACCCAAACTGTTTTAAGCTATGGCCTGTTGCCTTGGTTGCAGTGGTTCCAGTCCTTATCTATGAATTTCCTGCTTCTAGAATGATTCAAGCATTGTTGTAACAGCTAACTCAACAACTAAACTGAAGCAGTCTGATAAAATGATTCTGAGCTTTTCAGAGTTAGTTTTGCCCATATTTTATCTCCAAGATGTCTTGAAGATCAACTGTCAGAGCCATCCCAAACTAAGCTGTATACTCTTTGTCTCTTCAGATATTTTAAATTAGTTAAAGCTTATGTTTTTGGACATCTACATTTTAGCTCTCCGTTTTATGCACGTTTCATTGATTTTCTTAATTTTCTTCATTCTTTTATCTTGAGAATTTCTTTCACCTTCCTGCTTGTTCGTGTTGCTTTCTGGTGCGTGTCTCGTCAGTAGACAAGAAATTTGCTTTATCTGAGTTGCTGAGCGGAAACTCATTTTGAGTATTATGTCTAAGATAAGTATGGTCCAACTGATTGTTAAGTGCTCTTTTGGTTACTCAGATGGGCAGTAGAGTTGGAATACTGGCATTAATTATTATACTGCAAGCCTTCAACAGCTTTGTCCCAGAAAACTTTCCTTCCAGGAAGCTAAAAATTGAGACGTAAACAAGCAGTGTCTACTTCAAAGCAATATTTATTTTTTAAGTGTGGAATGCAGGTTTTGGTGGAAGAAAATATTAGAAAGGTATGGGCATAAAAAATACGGAGAACTCTAATATATTCAATATCAAGGGTTAATTCCATTCATGACAGGTCTCATATTTATAATTGAGAATGGTAACAAATATTGTAGTGTTGAAATGAGATTTTTCTGCTGTTACTGAAAAAAGTCAGAGAGGAGAGAGGTAAAAATAGCAAGTTAGTCACGTAGGAACTTAGTACAATTAAACAAACCTATATTTATCTAGTCTTGTTTTTAAAGAAGACAGTAGAGTATTTTGTGTTTCTTTTGGGTCCTCTATTATTTTGTGACTCGTGCTGGCACAGCTGATTGCACAGACTTCCCCTGTGTCACTTGGATCATCTGGTGTCTGTATTTTCCTGGTTTTGCAGACATACATATTTTCACTCGTATGAAGTGGCTTTTTCACTTTTTGGCTGGCTGTGGTTTGCTGTTTAGTTGTGTTACTTTCCTGCTGCAGCATGGGGTACAGTGCTCATGTAATAAGCAGTATGCAATTTCAACTTTTATTTAAATATAGTTGTAGTACCATTGACTCATTCTCAGTACCAGAAGTAATTTACGTAAGCAGTCAGCAAGAGAAATTAAATTTGAGCCATGCTTGTAATTTTGTTTTGTGTTGGAGACATAATTTCCAAGTAAGCTGTACAGCAAATTCACAGTTTGTTTATTCAGAGTAGAGCACTGAGAAGATTGCAGTTGGGAGAAAAATGGTAGAAGTCTTACAGCAGGAAATTGAAGGTTTACATAGTCTCATTTCTGTGTTAGGCTACTCTGATCCATGTTACACAAAGCTGATGGGCTTCCTAGCATTTTGTAGAAACTTTGCATTTTGGTTGTTCATATCAAACTGAGGTGACATTGGAATATTTCCAGTTGTATTTTCAGTATTCCCAATTAGCTAATTTAGGTTTTGTTGTAGAAAAGTATGCATACATAGATGTTTAAGCAATAGTCACACTGTGATACAACTAGAATATATTATCTGTTGTAGTATGAACATGGCATTAGCTGACCAGAAGATGATGCTGAAAATACTGCAGTATTTTAGCATTTGTTATGCTGATGAACCATTCTAGATGATGACTATTTCTTTATATGTTCTAGAAATGGTAGATAAATTTTGAAAATCACACTAAGAAAAACTAAGAAAACTAAGAAAAAACTAGCTAAATTCATGTTATCTGGTTGCTGCTGCATTTAATGCACGGTTGTGGTGCAAAGGTGTAATGGAGCAATGTGAAGTCATCTTTGTGTACCAAAGTCAGAACTTGGGTAGCAGAATTCTGAAATCTGATGCAGAATAGGTATTTACTTTTTCCAGCTGCCAGATGTTGGCTTGACAATAGCAGCAGACTCAGTGTGTAAGGAATTGAGTCACATGTGGAATTTTAACTTCAAAATAGAACAGTATTTTTATTTCTAATCATAATACTTATGTATAGTAAATGTCCTGCTTTATTTTTTTTAACAGTAAAGGACCTCCCCCTTCCCAGATTTGTTGTGTCAAAGAATGAACAAGAATCAAGACACACAGCATTGTATTCTTCAGATGCTGATAACCCAGCTTCATATTCAGGTGTGATTCCTCCTCCTCCCCCTGGCAGGATACAAGTCAAAAAAGGCTCTGTGAGCCATGATGCAGTTCAGCAGCGTACATCAACTGATCAACAGGTAAATTAACTTAAAAGATTAAATGACATTCTTAATCACTGCTTTGCTGTGTAGATGTCAATTTGATAGGGCTTCTAAGCTAGGTTACTTTCAATATAGTTTCTTTAAAAAATGATACTGATATATATTATATACAAATACCATATTTGCCCCTGAAACACTTGCATGTAGGAGACATTTTTTTTATGAAGTCTTAAAATCTGTGTTTAAAATATTAGCAGTAATGGACAAAGAATTGAGACAGAAAAGAAATTCAGTGTGTAAGTTAGGATGGCAAATATATAGTTGTAGTCATTATGGTATTAATAGGTCATTTATTAAATAGTTCCCATCAGCTTCGTGGTCATTAGAACAGTGGTACTGAGTGCCATGGAAAGCTGAATTTCTAGTCCTTTGACATGCTTCAGTATGTGCAAATCTGAAATACTGTATTTAGAAAAAAATCTGTAAACTTTTGCCATTGCTTTTCTCTGCCTCACATTTTATTATTCAGCATGTTTAAATGTTAAGGAGAGACAATGAGGACCACAAAAACAGACTGAAGTTTTCAAACAGCTTTTTCTTATGTTTTAATAATGAGAAAACTGATTACTTTTTGTTCACTGGTTCTTTTATCTTCAGTGACAAGATGTCTGAATTAATGAAAATTGTAACAACTTACAACTGGGCCTTCCCATACATGATTCCTTGGGTTTACAGTCTTGATGCTCTTTTTCCATGGGGAAATTCTTTCTGATTGTCTTTTCTACAAACCAGAGCTGAGTAAAAATGCTAAATTTTGCTGGGTATGTGTATTGAATGGCCTGTTTTCTCCCCCATGGTATGCTTCTTTTTCTGGTCTTATTTTCTAAAGAATTGAGGAACTTGAAAATGTCCCATAGTCACTGTGGGAATCAAGGAATCACTCATAAACATTTATTAGTCTCTATGGAAATAGCCCAGACTGATCCAATGTAAAAAAAAAAAGGTAAATTAGTAGAGGAAATCCATAATCAGTGTTTGGCTGCCATTTCCTTCCTTTAAAAGACAAGATGGGGAATATAATGAAAATAGAGCTAACAGCAGGTCTCAAGATTTTTTGCTGTCTAGTTTTGGGTATGTGTGTTTGAGAGAGCTACCAAGCAAGCACTTTGCACATTGCAGATTTCCTAATTCTGATTGTGAGGTTTTAGTTGGGTTGAAACTATGTTTTATAGGCGTCCATCATGATGTTGAGTTTATTTAGTGAACAGTTGTAATTTGATATAGGAATCTGTAGTGGCATAATGTTAAAATAACAAAAAGAAAAATAAATCTGGTGTTGGATGTCTTCAAGTTCTGAAGTTATGTATTTACAAAAGTGTATGTACATCCCAATTTCATTTCTCTGTCTTGACTGATAAAAGCAACTTGGTATCTGTCTTTTACACAAGTCTGTCTGGGATCATCAGAAGAAAGAAACTGTATCTAAGTCCTTTGAGTGTTCTGGCCCAGAAAACAGACTTGGAACAAATGTAACAGACAATACAGCCTTGAGTCAGGCAGTTTTAAGTTGTATTCGTGGTCTAGAATGTTGGGGAAGTATTGCCTAAATTTGCATCCTGTTGTAAAACTGAATGTTCTATGGCTGATGCTACGTTTCTGACTGCACAGTGAACCCATTCTAGCAGCCTTCTTGTCCCAATCTAATACCGAGTGATTCAGATACCAGGTTAGAAATAAACTGAGAAAGGGGCTCAATCCCAGGTTTCTCACTTAACCATATAAATACTCTATTTGGGTTATTTTATAAAAGATGGGTACAGCTTTTATACATGTTTTCATGGAAACTGCTGATTTAGTTGTCTTCACTTGGAGGTACCATTCAGATTTATAAAATCTAGAAGGAGTTTCAGATTCTGAATTCTGATGCCACCTCTTTGAGTGATGAGTATTCGAAGAGATGAAGTCTGACAAGTAAATCAAAACGTGTCATCTTCCTAGGGATCACTCTTCTTTCTGGAGGAATATGTCACTTAAGCTTGAATATTTCCCTCATGGAGCTTATAATGTACTTGTTAGATACTCCGTTAGCAAATTTGGGGTTTTGTTTTTGCATAAACTGTTTTTGGCTTTGAGAATGTGATCAGCACTTGAAAATACATTGATTTTTTTAAAGTGCTATGGCTGAAATACTATTTGTATGAAATCATAAGGCATCTTAATCTTCATATTTAAAAACTGGTTCATTTATATGCAGCTTTCCATATTGGTGACATCCATCAGACATAATATCTCATAATCACAAATAATTTACAAAATCACAAAAATAGAAGCATTTTACTCAGTATATTGTCTAGTGAAATGTTCTAGCTAAAACTATTTCTTTATCAATGCATTATTTCAGCAGTTCCCTCAATTAACTTTACTTTGAGGCAGGGAGTCAGGAAATAGCAGTCAGGCTGTGTTTCCAAAGAGTAGCTATAAATGATTTTGTGGTAGCTTTTGTAGTTTATAAAGATAGCACTGAGCAGAAGTTTGTATCTTTTTAATATTGTTAAAAGATAACTGAAGTCATGCCCAGCTGTCATGGAAGCTGCAGAACTGATTTTAGGAGTCTAGCTGAGTAATGAAAGATGCTGTCACTCACTGGATAGCATGTCACCTGCATGTCCTAGTGGAGATAAAACCCTGTGTGAAAATATTTTTTCTTCTGGCAGATTTTTTTTCCCTCTAAAATAGAGGCTAAGTAGATTTGAGCACTTCTGCTGACAGTGTGACATCTGTATGAGCACTTAGGTGACACAGGTATGCTACCACAGTGTATACCCACGTCTATACCTTGATAGTAGGAGCTATGTTACTAAAAATGTTAGTGTACTGAAAACTTTCTTAGAAGAAGCAGCAATGTAGAGATTGGGAAGAATTTTGTGTCTTCTGAAAGGAGCACATGAGTGACTAAATGTTCTCAGTGTTGGAGACATTTTGTGTTTTGCTGTCAAAGCCAGAAAACAAATTGTTTTTGTTTTGTTAAGTATGATCTGATGTTGATCAGGTACTGCTTTAGGATACTTTAACCTTTTTTCCAGGAAAGGAGGTATCTAGCTTCAGTATGTATTGAGACTTTAACATCTGCAAAACACGTATCTGACAAATCCAGGTGAAAATAAAAGGTAAAGCTGAAGGTACCCCTCTGCCTTTAGGTGCATTAAGGATATTACTGACACTCCAGATCATATTGATTTAGTTCTATGTCAGTGCAGCCTTAGGAGGAGAAGAAATTTGGTACCTGTAGCAGACAGAATTTGATCATTTTAATTCTTTCAACTGTATGAAAACTAGTGTGACTTTGTTTTAAGGTTTTGCCAATAATTTGTTTCTGTTCACTTCTCTTTTGTGATTGAACAGGTAATTTCAGATAAAATATAGCTGGTATTAAATTATTTACAAGCACAGTAATTTCTTATGTCATTTGCATCTAACTTTTTATTATTTTAAGAAGTTTTATTGAATGAGTTTTAAAAAATATCAGGGTTCTCGCTTGAAACTGCGAAGCCTTTTATTCCACACTGGCTTTGTTGGGGAAAGCTAGTCTAGGGCCTTAGTAGGAATATTCATGGGAATATGATGGGAATTCCCACTTAGCTCAGCCTGTTCATTTAACAACCTGGTCATTAGTATTTGCTGCAGGCACTTCCAGTATTTACTGGAAAAGTATTGCGTTCCACTTTAGCTCTGTTTTGCTTGACAAGACAATCTATAGTCTCAGTTTCATTTCATAAAGTAGTTACCAGTAATCTTTAATCCTTCTCTACCTGTGATTCAGTTTGAATTTGTGTTTATTGACAATGTTTTGTTACATTTGTATTTCTCGTTCCAAGTGGTATTTCACCAGTATTAATACTATTTTGTAGAGTTCTTTTTCTGGTTTTTCTTGATATTTCTCACCTCAGATAGCTTGGCAGCTGTGAACAAAGCAAATCTGTCTTACCAGACATACTGTTGGGGTATGATAGTTGACCTGTACATCCAGTCTTTCTTGCCTTTGGTATTAACATTCATTATGCAAGAAAAACTGTATTTTACATTTTACAATTTCATAGCTGACTGTCCTGAAAGGGATCCGTCTGTCTGCTGCCTTGCATTTGTTGTCACTATTTGTAAGCATGCTATGTAGTGTGCATAATCAGTTACCTAAAGTATGAAATCCAAGTCCAAATCAGTAATTCATGAGCATTATTAGAAACTTCCCTTCAGTCTTGTAGTTCCCATTCTATTACAATCCAGCTTTTCTCCTTCAATAGCCAGTTCTTTTACACCTTAGATTCTTGTATTAATCTCCACATTGTTGGAACTATCTTATATGACACCCTGCTGAGGTATGCTCAGCTTCAGGTTAAATGTAGTGCAGTTCCTTTTTTGAGGAAACCACAAAAATCCAGTATAATTTCTCATGCTGTGATTGATCCCTTTTTCATTTGTCTCTGGTTTAATTATTATTTTCCTCAATTGGCTGAACCACACATCCTGACTTGAAAAATGTGTAGTGCTGCAAGTGGAGAAGTTCTCATTATTTTTCCTTTGTATTTTATTTGAAATGAAATAAAGTGGTAATCTTAATGTCTTGTGAGATCTGATTCCGTGTAGAAATTGCACACATGATTCTCTTTTTTTCCCACCTTTTCAGGAAGAATATAGTACAGTATGGGAAAAAAGAGAAGTGTGAGCCTTAGCATCATGGCAACATTACCTTGTATAGAAGAGAAGTATATCCTAGCTGGCATCATTCTTTTTGAAAAAACTGCATTATGTTTTTGCATAGTAAAAAAACCAAATGTATTTCTTTCGAGACTTGGTTTCAAATGTAGCTTTCATCACAGGTGAAAGTGAGTCTTATAATTTAGTTTCCTCTGTAGCTAAGTCACTAAACTCAGCATTACTGTTGTTTTAAGAATGCCAAGTTAAAAATATATTTGATTACATTGTTTGATATAAATGTATTCAGTCGTAGTTACACTGTACCTGACTTCTCCTATTCCCTCGTTTTAAAAAGTTCTAAAATTTTCACTCTGTAAAATGAGAGTTTAACTGCAGTGATGGTTGTTCCTAGAAATAATGGTTTTAGAAAGGCTTTTATGTGTTTAGTTATGTAGCAAAAACCTTAAGATTCCTTTGTTTTATTAGGAGTCCACATCTCCAGTTGTTTCACCTCAGCAATCCCCACCAACCTCTCCACATACATGGAGGAAGCACAACCGCCATCCCAGCGGAGGGAATAATGAGCGACCTCTCGCTGGACCTGGGCCTTTTTGGGCTCCATTTAGTGAAGTACAACCAGGTATAAATGTCTTGTTATTCTTCAGAGGTAACCCAAAGTTTTGGAATTCTTAAATAAGTATAATAAATGAGCTTAGGACAATTTTATCTTTGTGTTTTCCAGTCCTGGAAATTTTCTTGCGAATTCGAGTGTCTGTGTTGATAGCAGCACTGTAGAATCTGTGGTCTTTCGTATGGCAGATCCATTTATTAGCGTCACATGGAAAATGCTAAGGGTTTGGAGGGGGGCAAAGAGAGTGTTTTAAGTTTTCCAGTGGAAAGTTTTAAAAACAAAACTGATAATCCTGTTGAAATAGTGCAGAAGCTGTCAGTATACCTGAAAATGTGGGGACCTCAAGGGAAAGCAGGGGATAATACATTGTTTGCTTGAATTTTATTTTTGGTAGATTGGCTGGATTGCCAGAACAATTAACTTGATTTCTTTAAAGTTTGTGTAAACAACTGAAGCTTCTGCATTTCCAGTCTATCAAGGTAGAATCACTTGTTTCAGTGAAGCTTTTAATCCTTTGATGCTCTTCATTTAATGTGAAGATCCTTCTTGCCATTGTATCACTGTATTCAGATTTAAAAGCTTTCCCCCTTAATATGTCTTACTTGAAAAAGTTCTATTTTCTTTTCTGATACCTGGTAGTTTTAATAAATTTGGGAGCAATTGTAATTCAGGTTTTGATTTTGATGGTACTGCTAAATAATATGTTGCATTTATGTAGGCTGTAGTTTGATATTAAGCTATGATTGCTTGGTTTATTTCAGTTATGACATTTCAAAATTGGTCTACTACCTTTCAGTTAATGTCATTCTGTACTTCTAAGCATCCATGGAGGAAAATTCTATTAGAATTGATTGGATCAGAAAATAAAACTTTAGAAAGTGAAGTGAGTTGTATGCAGAGGTTTATGCCAGCGTCCTGAATGTCTTTTGCTAGTAAGTCCCAGTCAATTTACAATTAAAAAAAAAAAAAAAGGTCTGCTAATTGCTTATATAATCCCTTCTAAGGTTTAAGTCCAAGCACTGTCAGCACTCAATTTTTCAACATTTTTTTTCTCCTATAGTTCAGTTGACTTGTGTTTCTGTGAAGCTGAAATACAAATATTTCTGATTTCTAACTTGTGAAGTTTTTCTGACCTAAAAAGTCTCAGACTCCAGGACAGTATGCAAACTCTTCCTAATGTTGAAAAGTTCAATATTGTTATCTTAAAAATGAAGTTGTAATACCATGTTAATATTTCAGTTTGGTAATGGTTTCCCTGTGATATTTAATGGGTAAATTTTTCAGAAGTTGTCTGAGCACATTTCTAAATTAGCTCTGTATTCCCTGATTTTATATTCCATGCTGGAACACTTTCGTAGTTTATTTAAAGTAACTTGAAGATGCTATTATTCAAAGACTGTCTGGCAATGCTAAAGATAAAGCAGTTTTTCATGTATTGCTTTTAAGAAAAATTGTCTGTGTAATTTACTGTGGATGATCCTTTCGCACTGCAGATAATAAATTATTACTTTGAATTTCAGCTGTTGCAGACAGTTCATAGTTTCCCCCCTGCCTCCCCCCTTTGATCATTTTAAGGACAGTGTTAATGGAAAAACTAATTTTCTTGTGACATTTAGATAGAATCAGGTGGACTGTTGGTTAGTTTTCTTATGATCAGTACTGCAAGTGCATCTTGATTCCAGTGCAAGATGTTTTTGAGAAACCAGGTGAAATGTTACAGTTTCAGTAGGGCTGTGCCGTTTCACTTGTGATCCAAGCAAAATGAGAACCCGGGTCCCTCTGCTTGTATTTCACTTTATTCTCAAACATTATTTCACATAATGAGGTTGACAACTGTGATCATGGAACCTCAAGTGTGAAAATGTTTCTGGTGGGTCAGATAATAAACAGTATGTTGCTTAAACCAGAAGGGCAAAGGTCACATCCAATTTTTTTGTTGGAGAAAGATGTATTTAAACAGGAAGATTCTGACTTATGCATAGTAAATGTTCCATTGCATCCTCATACTCCCACTATGAACAAAGTTAAGCAGTGCTTCCTCTATTGAGTTGGACTATAGAATAATTATTAGATAATAACTCAGTTGTTTGTTTTAAAAATCTTACACTTTGTCTTGCATTAGAAATCTAAAGCATAACTTAGAGATGTAGTTATCACTGTCCTTCAAAGAAAAGGAAGAAAACCTGTTCTCATCTCAACAAAGCAAAAGAAATTGGATTTTAAATTTTTTTGTCACTATGTTGTCCAGTAATTCAGTTAGGACCATGTAAATGCTTTGAATGTATATTACTGGTTTCTGAGGCACTGTCACACTAGCTCAGTGTGCTTACAAATATGAAATCAGAAGCCAAGGCTTGATGCCATCACTCTTCAAGAATTTTTGTAAAGAGAGACTCAAAGGATGCACTTGTTTTACTTTAATATCAGGAACTAAAATTCAGTGACAGACATTAATTACCTGTGTAGTATATTTATAGTTAGCTCAGGTCTCATGCTGAAATGTCAGAGTCAAGTCTGTTAAAACCTGAGTCTCTCAAGTCTTTCAGGTGCCTTTGTAATTTTTTAACAGCTTTGTCCTTGTTCTGGCTTGCATCTCCAGTCTGGAAAAGTCTTCACAGAATAATCCAGTGGATGGCTGAACACCTTGTAGGAAACAGAATTGTATATGAGATGTGGACATCCTGTTCCTGTAGTTACAAGAGAGCAAAAACTAAAAGTCCATACTTTAACCTTTTCATCTCATCTTGCACTACAGCTCCAGCTGCTAGAATGTTGCTGATGTTGACAAATTTGGGAGAAAGGACCCTTCCCTACTTCAAATGATAGCTGAGTGGCATGTCATAATATGAAAATTATTTTCTAGTACCTTATAGTCTGTTTGGCCTAGAAGCAAAGCAGAATATTTATGTTGGTAGTACCCAAATAATGATCTAAAACAAGTTAAAAAAATCTGAGATCTTCTGTTCTGTCCTAGGATATTTGTTAGCTTTCCTTGGGTTGATATTTGAGTATGTATGAGAAATTGCAGCCTTAAGCCACAGTTCTTTCTTTTCTCTTTGGGAGAGATTTTGTAGCAGTTTGTGAACACTTCGGGGCAGAGGTGGAACAAATGTATTGTGCTAACAGTTCTCTTGTGTATTCAGGGCCCTAAGATATTTACTGGGCTTGCAGGGGAGTGAATAGTCCTTTGTCCCCTAGTTAATGCTTCAATAACTGATGATAACTGGCCTTGTTACAGGCTATGGAATACTCTTACCTGGCCATAAGAGCTCTACAGCATTTTCTTTTATTGTCAGAATTGTATTCAGCTTCTGGTTTTGTTTCACCACAGATCGTAAACTAAGAAGAGGCTTCCTTATCATCAGAGTCAGTTAAAAATTTAGTTCTAGTAAACCCATATTTGTCTAGTTATTGAAAAGTATGTGTTAACTAGATAGAACATTTCTTATATTTCCATTTGTATCTCAAAGTAAAGGGGCTGGCTTTTATTTCACAGGATATAATTTTCCATAAGTTATCAATGTGCTGGTAAGGAAACACAGAGGAAAATACAGAGCAGCTACAGGAATTTGTTAGGTCTTTGTACTAAACACAGAGCATTAGACTTTATCAGCTTGTTCAAATCTGATAATTGGTCTTGGGCCTATTCTCCATTTAAAGTGGTGTTGCAGGTGTTCTCACTGATGAAGATGCACAGAGACCAATGAAGGTTTTCTTCATTGGGTTACAAATCATAAAATAAAAATAAACAGATGGCTCTGAGTCTTCTCTGTGACCCAGTTTTATTTCAATTTCTCTTCCATCTCTCTATTTCTGATTTGGTTTTGTCAAATCGAGATATTGGCTGGTGGCAGTACATGAGTATAAGCGTAGATCTGGGTCCCCATAGTTACTAATAATGTTTCTCCACTATTCTCCAGCCATCCCATCCTGTGTCCTAAAACATTGCACTGCAGAGGAAATAACAAGAATAGTAAAGCAAGAATGTTCTTGCTTCTCAACAAGGGAGAAAATAAGCAGTTCTTGCAATACCTGTAAAGTATTCTGAAGATATTACAGTTTGGTGCTACTGGCATTTCCTTTGCTGTCAAAGTCCTGCTTTGGAACAGATCCTGTGCTAAGTGGGATATGAATTGAATTGTACCAAGATCTGTTGTTGAGAGAAGTGAAGGAGGAGTAAACATATGTTAGGTTAATGGTAATAATGTCAGTGCCTGAGAGGCAGAGAAGGGGGAAGTCAGTGTATCAAAAATAAAATTTGAGCGTTGCATATCAAAAGGTCTTGTTTACCTCTGACTGTCTGTTAGTCCTGAAAGAGACAAAGTGGAAAGAGACTGAGATTTTCTCTTGAGTTTATTTCTAGTGTTTGAGAGTTAGGTGAACTACTGAAGAAGAACCTCAAAGCAAATAAAGCACTGTCAGATACATTACCTTTATTCTCTGGACTTTTGGATAAAGTCACTAGAAGCTCCAGGCCACATCAGGAGCTTTCAAAAGTGGAGGACGAATTTCAGACAAAATGAGTAGTTAATAGTGCCCCTTCATCAGTTTAAAGTTAATGTAGAAAGAAAAAAATCCTCCACAAAAAAAAAAATTCAGTTAAATTCTCCTCCTGCACATACTACTTTTTACTCAATATAATGCAAGATTCAATGTGTTCTGCACTATTACGACTACTGTATGTAGAAAAAGAGCAAAGATAAACCAGTTCTAAGTATTTTTCTTATTACTTTTCATTTATGGAATGAAAGAGTAATTGCATGCTGCCAGGTATTAGATAGCAGTATTGTATACTAACAATTATACTGTCATTTTTGATGTTAGTCCTCAGTGTCCCGCACAGATTCTTAGACTTCCTTCATCCTGTTTACTGCAGTGTAGTGTCATAAAGCCTTCAAGAACCTGAAATTGTTGTTTGTCAGCTTCATAAATTGATTATATGAATGCACTTGTCATAGCAGGTTTTTTTGGTCAGAATCATGACAAGAAATTCGTGGTGTTTATTGCTTTAAATTAACTCTTACTCGCAGGATTAAATTTATGACATCGATGTCCTATTACTTGTTGTGTGAAGGGCTTACAGAAACTCAGAAGAACCTGACCTGTCTTGTAAAAGGAAGTCTGTTTCTGCATACAAGGCAAAAAAATCTTATCTAAGTATGACTTTATTTGGCATATTTCAAGAGAAGGCATTTAGTTTTGTAAGAAGAGTAGATTCATCAGTTTCACAAATGTTGTTTAGATTTAAGGAGTTCAACATTTCTTTCAGGATTTGAGGAGTAGAATGGAGTCCCGGGATTCTTTCAGACTTGTTCTAAATGGTTTGTTTTCTCTCTGATCTGAGTTCCCTAAATTTTTAATTTGCACCTGCAATTTTAAAGAATTCTGATGTTTTTGTATGTAGAGCAGCTGATGGCCGTATCTTTTTGTAGTTGCTTCACTGCTATTTTAATATTACGATATTGAACATTGGCACTTCTTCAGAAGTAGATTATAGCTCAACTGTTTTGTTCCAGATAGTTAATAGATAGCAGATATCAGCATTCTATATGGATGCTTTTTATTATGCTTGGCCTGTTTTTAAGCAATTGATTAAAGTTAGTGTAGAAATGATGTAGAGGAAAAGGATTGTCTATGCCAAACCCCCGATTCTTAAAAGGAATTTCTAAGACTTTGTTTTTTGAATGGCAAACTAAAACGTAAAAAAAGAAGAAAGTTTAATGTTGGTAATGAGGTTGAATGCTAATATCATATACCACTTTTAAATAGTATTTGTCCATAGAAGTGTTGCTTATTTCAGTTAAATGAAAATGTGGAGTGTTTATTAACTCATTCAAACCCCATGAAATGGGTAAAATCCAATTTACATTTTACATGTGTTGCATGCAATAAGCTTATTCCTCAGTTGTCTTTTTAGTGCAGATTGAAGCTAACATAATGTAAAAATCTACAGGAGACGTCAGGAAGTGAGCTTAGTCGCCTTGGTGCACTTTGGTTTTCATTTTTCTCATCATTTTATAGTATAAAAATATCTCCTGACGGGAGATATTTCCATATCCACAGTTCTTTCTCAGTTTTCAAGGTTGTCTTTTGAAAAGGAAATGTTTCTTCTAATTTCAGGCTCATCTACTTCTAGTGATCCCATATGGTCTGGCCATTCACCACCACCCCATCAAGAAAATTGGGTCAGTTTTGCAGATACTCCACCAACCAGTGCTCTTTTAGCCATGCATCCTGCTTCTGTCCAGGTGTGACACTTTATTGGAATTTGATTTGCCTCATTCAGATTGATGTTGCAGTCCTTGGGGTTTCTTTTCTTTCATAATTTTCATTGCAGATGTTTACTGTGTATCCGTGCTGTAGTCTGTTCAGTGCTATTTTCCCAACAGATACTTGTTCTGTTGAGTTGCCTTAATTTGGAATGATTAAATGAAAGCTACTAATTTTAAAAATGTCAACAATGTTTTATGACTTTAAAACATTTGTATTTAGCTTTTTATGCATATGTGCCATACTTTTTTTTTTTTTTTTCTGCTTACATACCTGCAGTCATTCCATATTGTATCAGTGTGCAAAAATACCCTGTCATTATCCTGGAGATGCCATCTGCTGATGGTTTCCTGCAGTTTTTAAACTACTGTGAGTTTTAAGTATGCTTTGTATTTTGAAGGCAAAAAGTTGAGAGTTCATAGAAGCATTTTAGGTAGATAATACTGAGGAAAAATATTTCATTTCAGGACCAGACAACAGTACGAACTGTAGCATCAGCTACAACAGCAAATGAAATTCGTAGGCAATCAAGTAGTTATGATGATCCCTGGAAAATAACTGATGAACAAAGGCAGTATTATGTTAATCAGTTTAAAACCATTCAACCTGATCTAAATGGATTTATACCAGGTAAGTTATTCTTTACAAAATATAATTGTGGGTGCATCAGTTCTGTTACAAAGACGTTGTTTTGTACTTAGGCTTGCATACTCTTTTGAAGGAAATTCCTCATTTTGCTGATAATATTCTACAATGTTCTATACTATTGAATAATATAGTTCAGTGTAATTCAAGAAAGACTAGAAACTAATTTACCCTTTTCCTTCATTTAACCATAGTAATTAGTGCCATTTTTCCCTGAACCTTTGCTAAATAACTCATCACCTTTACAGTCGATCTGAGTCTTGTAATGATTTCACTTGCGTTAAATATTAAGAATGATTGTTGCAATTTTTTTAGGATCTGCAGCTAAAGAATTTTTCACTAAGTCAAAACTACCTATTCTTGAACTTTCTCATATTTGGTAAGTGTGATGTTTATTTAAAATAATTATTAATAATAAATGTTTAGAAGGATGACAGCAATCTGATAGACATCTGATAGTTACTTAGATTACTAGAAAGTGTTAAGTAAAATTTCACTACTACAGTTGTATGTTCAATCCTGCTCATATTTATGCCAGTATTACCTTAGTGGGTCTTAATGGGTCTGGGGCTGGTACTATTTACAACATACTCTGAGAAAATTTTAAACTCTTCAGAGTTAGAAGCAATTTATTTGAGGGTTTTATTGTTAAAAATGCATTTAAATTTACAAAATTATTTCCTTATCTATATTTATTTATTAACTTATATCTAAGTAAATTTAAATGAAATGTACACATTCACATTTTTAAATACAATTTGTGGTACACAGTGACAAATTCAGCTTTGAGTTTGTGCAAATCTAATCTTCTCTTTCATTGTATTCTGGAATTTGTACTGCATCATTGCATGCTATCATGCATGACTTACCTTGGCAGGTGCTATCTTTCTTTCAGTGTAATGATTTTTATTTCAGGTATTTCCCCATTTAAAATAAATTATGTTGCCTCAGCACTATAATTTCAGTAGTATACTTTGTCAAAAATCTGAGGCCAGTAATATCGTGCAGTACTGTCCTAAACTGGTTTAAACCTGAGAGAGATAACAGTGACTTTAAATGATCTGTAAGATGTTCTTAATGACGGTTCATCATCTTGAAGAGTAAAGCACATAGTGCTCGTATGAAGCATTTAGTAGCATGAAGTGAACAATAAACTTTACCCATCCAAGTAGCAAAATGGAAGCCTGTCTTTTGGAAATAAAATAACCTTTAGAAATTTTATTTATACTAAGTTTTCCTTCTTAGGGAACTGTCAGATTTTGATAAAGATGGTGCACTGACATTGGACGAGTTCTGTGCTGCATTTCATCTGGTAGTTGCTAGGAAGAATGGGTATGATTTGCCAGAAAAGTTACCTGAAAGTTTAATGCCCAAACTGATTGATTTGGAAGACTCAACGGGTAAGATATGGGTTCAGCATAAATGTCAGTATTTTTAAGTTATGGTCTAATTGTTACAGCAGATACTAGTTTGTATGGACCAGAAAGCATTTATCAATAATGAACTAAAGCATTGTGCAATTTTTAGAAGTCTTATTGCTTAAAGCTAATTTTAGTATGTACATATTTCTGTACAGGGCAGTTATTTAGGAGCAGTACACAAGCACTGTTACATTTGGAAATACTGCCTGTGTCCTTTAAAGCTTAAGAAAAACAAAATTGTCACAGTGTGGATTTTATTTGTGACCAGTTACTGTATTTCAATTTCCCAATCCACCCGTACTTTAGACTTGTTTTCAAATGAGTATGCTTTCTGTTCACCTTCATTTGTGAAAATATGGCATGAGTTTCTAAGTATCAAGGTACTTGGAAAATATTCCCAGATTCAATGCTAAGGGCAGGATAGGTGCTGAAAAATGCAGAATCAGTACCACAGACCTATTTTTGAAATTCACCTCCTGACTTGAAAGCAGATATATCCTTCATTGTGTTGGCACCTAGTTGTTCTGTGCATTGTCCTTCACCTTTTAGTACTCTCAGAAAAACTACGGAATGTAAATATGTTGCTTGTAAATATGCTGCTTGTTAATATGTGCCAAAAACTCAGTCCCATAAGTGAAAAACAAACTACTGTTCCATGTTAAAGTGGTGTTTAAAAACAGTATGTCTGTGACCATCTTATTTTTTCTATTTTAAAATAGATAAAGGAAACTGAGTATTTTAAAGATGCTTTAAATTACTTTTTTACAAGCAGTCTTTGCTTGGAAAGTCAGGTTATATTCTGAGTGCACACGTACTATGAATTGCTAGAATTTTATTTATTATCACTGGGTGCTTCAAGGGGACTCTCTTCATACTGTGTTTGTAGGTTGTCAGAGACTTTGATCTCAATTATTGATGAGTTCTTAAACTAGATGCTGTGTTTCTTATTATCTCTGCTTTAATAATGAATCAATTTTCTGTGGGAGTAGGTTGGCTCTTCAAAGAGCTGCTGCTGAAGTGTTTTCAGTATGAGTAAGCATTTTTCTGTGATGAAGACATTCACAAGAAATAGCCGCAGTTAATTGGGCTATTACCTAGCAAACGTCTAAAACCTTCCCATTCTCTCCATTTTTGTGTTAAAGTGGTGATCATGCAAAAATTTTGGTAGGAAGTGAAATAACATTTATTTGTATAAACAGTTGTTACTAAAAAAATCCACCAAAAAGCCCCCAAAGCTCAACACCCAACAGCTATATTTGTCTTGATCTTCTATTGCTGTCATTGGTAGTAGATTTCATCTAAACTTTTGGAAACTTTATGCATCAGACACTAAATCAAAAAGTGTTGTGTGTATGTTTATTGTTTTCATTTTATAGGCAGCTTTGTTAATACAAAACTTCTGACTTATTATTGTGAGATACGATGGGGAAACTGCTTTTAAAGGTTTTTCTCTCTGATATTAAAGGGAAGTTACCCTGTTTTAGTGAATGTTAAAAGATCACCTTGCTATGTAAGCCGTGCTTAAAAAATAGGAAAATCTGTTTGATACTTTATTCTGCAGTTTTTTAGTGCTACAATGAAATATTAAAGTTCTTGCAAACTTGTGGGGTTTTATCCAATTAGCTTTATTGTATTTATTTATTTGTTTGGGTCAGCAGTATTGGAAATAGCTATTCTTATCTAGCACATAACATGATTTATTGCCAGAACTTCTATGTTGAACAAAATACTTAGGACGAAGTTACTGGTGTGGCTATAGTTTTTTCTTCAGTTACAACAGTCCAAATCTCCAGCATACATTTACTAATTTAAAAGTTAGTCACAGGTTTGTCTGCTGGACATGATGAGTTACAGGAGTTCATCTCAAGAACTGTAAATCAGCCAAGAAAGATGAACCAGTTAAATTTTGGCAATAAGTTTTCAGTTCCTGTAAAAGTTGTATTTCAATAAAGCCTTCTTCCAAAATTGTCTTAGAAATAGAAACTGTGTATGATGTCACTAGAGTCGTTTTTTTGAGTGCACTTTTTGCATGAGAACTTTCTCAAAGAAAGAAATATTTGATGATCTTCTGCTGACGTGCCTCAGTATGAATAATATACAAACTGTTGAAGAAGATGAATAGCCTGAATGTCTTTTAAACCAACGTGCAAGATGGCAAACTTTATTTCAAAAGCATTAACAGTGCTATTATTATTCCTGTTCTTTAGTTAGAAAGTTTCTCATTAATCCTCTGCACTTGAAAAGTGCTGCTTTTTTCCATTTTGATTTCTGAACTAGTGGCCAGCTGAAGGAGGAGTAACAGAGGGCTTCTTGCACCCTCTGGCTGTGTTCAGACAGGAAAGGAAGAAGTCTCATGAGCTTCTCTGTCAGCCTCTCCCTCATCAGACCCTGAGAATCCAGTATGTGAACAGCTGCAGGTGCTCCAAACCTGTTTGAGATATGGTCTTGCTTTACATCTGGTTTCATAAATAGAGATATGAATTTCTCTCACACGGCACAGGCTTACTATATAATTGAACATTTGTATAGTTGGTCATTTTTCTAGTACAGCAGTACATCTCTACAGAATTGTAATTCCTTCAAACTCAATTTTATCTCAGTTAGTAAAAGCTACCAACCTTTACAAAAGTTGAAAAGCAAGTTTTGCTTTTCTGTGAATTTTTGTTTGGGTTGGTGCCACAATGCCATTTCTTTGTAAGAAAAAAAATCTGGCCTGCTTTATGTCTTACACAATTACTTTAACCATTAAAATTTTCCACAGAATGTTATATGCATGTTTTGTGTAAGTATTTCAAGAATTCTTTGAATTACAGGTAGCTATCCATAATAATTTTCAGCCTTATCTTTTGACTTTGTTTTTAACACTGGAAGTTGTTGTATTTCTCTGGGGAATGGTTTTTCCCTCGGACCCTTGAAGCCTGTAACCAAGAGAAAGGAGGAAGTTAGTCCAGTTATCCAGTTATCTAGAATACCATCAGTGAAATGAGAATTTTGACTTTTTTTAACGTAGTAGGAATTTTTTAATCTTAGTACACTTCAGAGCAAGTGACATCCAATATGTATTTCCAAAATATTTCCACTGGCATATTTTGGACTTCGTATATTATTTTGTTTACAATGTGTGAACACACGCATGTCAGCTTGACTACTTGGTGACATTGACACCTCAGTGTAACCTATTTTTATTGCTTTCCCTAAAGGAAAACAATTCAAGATACTGGGTGCTGGGCATAATTTTGGAAACATGGAAACAGCCTCATGTCTGGCTCTTTAAAGGAAGTTTACATGACCTTTGAAACTCTGACAAGTTACTGGTTTCTGTGTGTGTGGTTTTTTTTACATGTTAGTAACACCTAAGTTGCCCCTGACCTCAAGGTGTCACAATTAATTTCTCTTTGGACTTCAGTGTTTTGGCTGTGCCTTTTGCTGTCCCTGGCAGCTCTTCGGAGACAATAATGGGTTATTCCTTTTTAGAGGTACAGGTGATCACCACTGACTATTCCAAGTGTTTTCGCAGTTTGACATTGGATTTGTTATTAGCTTCTTCAGAATGAAAATTAGCAGGCAGAATAGGACTTGTCTTAGCAGAAGACAAGCTGCAGAGTTCAGCTCTTCAGGAACCTCAAAGCAGTTCATTTTATAAATTTTAAACAAATTTTGGTACTACATACTCTTGTGGCAGTCATCTTCAATCACATACCCATGAAGCAGTCCTTTTTAATGGTAATCGAATTAAGTCTTTTTTGTTGTTGGTTTTTGGGGGGCTTTTTGTTTAGTATTTTGTCTTGTTTAGAGTTTTAATTCTGTGGACTGCTGACATCAAGTTGCTATCTCTAGCTACTTTTCAGGATTTTTTTCAATTGTTACTGTTACACACTGTACAGTTGTAATCTGAACTTTCAGGTTTTTTGAGGCTCTTAATGCCTGGCTTTAGCTTGTGTTGTGATATCTAGAATAGGAGACATTGTAAGCAGGATTTTACTGTGTGAGACAGAATGTTTGATCTGCTGTCCAGATTTACTTCAGAAGAACACTGAACAGTGCCAAAGGACAGTTGCAATGCGACAGCTACTAGATTTACTCAATTTGCAAAATGTGAATGCAAACACCACTGTTTTAGTAAGGAGGCTTGAAACTAATATTCTTTGGGAACTAATCTACAGGAATGGTCTTCTTAATCTGTTGTCATATTTTTTTGTGTTTGCATTGAGATACTGGTTTTGCTCTGACCTTTCATACAAGGAAGTATTTTATTCTGTAAGATGAAATGCTCAGTGCAGGATACGATGTAATAAATGCTTCTGTGGAAGTTTTCTTATACTGTAAGAAAAACTGTTTAATTCTGTATGTAATCAAAATCTGAAAAAGCTACTAAAGGCTAAGCACTGGGAGGATAGGATGGTACAGAGTAATCTTCAAAGTCTGATTTTCAGAAACATCATTAAAAAAGAGTAGTGTGTGATAAGCAGTGTATTTAATTTAATGAGAGTTCTTGGGTTTTCTGGGCTTTTGTCTGCTGCTAAGTATTTACTTGAAAAATGTGAAAAGAAAGGGTACTTTGTACTTTCCTTGAGATATAAGCCACTCTTCTAAAAATAAACTGAATGCAATGTATGGTTTTTGTTCATAGTGATTCCTGTCATTTCAGAAGTTGGGGAACAGACTGGTGAGGTAGGTTACTCCGGCTCTCCAGCAGAAGCACCTCCAAGCAAGTCTCCATCAATGCCATCCCTAAACCAGACCTGGCCAGAATTGAATCAGAGCAGTGAGGTTAGCACTTTTATCTAAGAGCTATTTCACTGCCAGTCAATAAGTACATTGTGCATGCATCCATAATTTGTCATAAATGAGTTACTGATTAC
This sequence comes from Sylvia atricapilla, assembly GCF_009819655.1. Lineage (NCBI taxonomy): Eukaryota > Metazoa > Chordata > Aves > Passeriformes > Sylviidae > Sylvia > Sylvia atricapilla. The sequence continues at coordinate 63,381,786 of NC_089142.1, forward strand.
AAATAATGAAGCAGTTAGCAGGACAATAGGCACAAGAAGGTTCTGTGTTAAAATGCTGAAAACAAAAGTTTTCATTCTGGTTTTTCTATCTCATTGTGAGATACTATTTAAAATATTGCCATTAATGGTAGTTAAGCTTTATATTAATCATTAAATTTATCTCATAGTGTGTTTTGGAAAAGTTGAATTAGTTCCTGAATTTTTTTCCTTTAGGGAATGTTTTTTGTTGGAGTGTTTTGTTATCTCTGAAGAACTTTTTTAGCAGACACTTTGCTAAACTACAGAATAATATTTTGACAGATCTGAACATTGGGACTTATTTATGGAGGTTATTTTCGCCTGAAATATCACCAATAACATAGAGAAGTCATGACCCTATTTCAGAAGCTGAGACTCAGAATCGAATCTGAAGCCAGCCATTGGCTAAACTTATTTAAATATTAAATTTTTACTGTTTTGTACTTCTGCTTCATAATCCTTAAGGATATATATTTGCTGTATAAGTAGTCTTCTGCAGTAGAGCTGTATTTTTTCATAATTTGAAAGTGAAGTTAGCAAGCAGTATTTTTTATATTTTCCCCACAAATGTCCTTTGCTTAAAAGACCTGTAAGGGATTGATTTCTAGCTTTTACTTGTTGCTCTGCTTTAACATTTTTTCCTCTGATTTAGAATAAACCAATGTTTTAAGAGCTACTTCAGATTCCCAAATGAATTTCTGATTAGACCTATATACAAAGATGATGTAGGCTTACTTTTCATTATGAGAGGGTGAAAAATAATGAAATTATTTTTGGAAAACTATTTTTGATTATCTCGAACTCAGTAACAATTGAAAACTTGTTTTAACATATGAAATAGTTCTGTCAGTAGCTGAGTATTGCCTTATATCAAAAAAGTTTTTTGTGGTTCTTTTTCTTTCTTCATAAGATTCAAGTGAATAGAAAATCGATAGTAAAAGATTTGGACAAACCAAAGGAAAGTCAGCATGAAGCAGAAAATAAGCACATTTTTATGATTAAAGTTAGGAGCAGCCTTTCATTTCTCAGGAGAAAAGGACGTTATAAAATGTCTGCTGTTTCTTGTAAGGGCAAATGCTAGCCTCATAGTCACATCCGTACCAAATTAAAAAATATTGGAAATTATTTAGTGATTCTTAGTTGTTCTGTTTGACAGAGTGACTCAGATTGCTGGTAGAAAGCTATGTTTTAAGAGGGAGGTGGAGCAGATGTTCATTCAGTTGTTGCTAAAAAGCTGTAAATGTCTGCATCTGTATTAAAATTTGCTGACACATTCCCTTGTGTTTTCAACAAAGATTTAATAAGCTAATAATTTGGTAACCTGCATCATAATTGAATAGATTTCTTCAGTGTCTAATACAACTCAAACCAATTGAATGGGGTTAATTCCACTAGTGGAACAAAATTAATTACAATTGTATCAGCCAGAATCTTGACTTAAGAAACTGACTATCTATTCACTTAAGATAAGGTGGCATTTTCTTTTTGAAAGTCTACTAAAGCTTGAAAGGTTTGAAAAAGTTCTCACATTAGCTGTACTACTGGATACTAACTATACTAAAAAGGAGTTGAACTAAATGTTTAGTTTTTTGTTCTAACACAAAGGAATTCCTCATTTTTCAGATGTGTTGCTGTGCATGTTTCTTTCTTCTCAGCAGTTTCTTTTCAGCATGAGTCAGGTCAAAGTCCTCAAGGTTTTAATTCCATGAAAAAAAATCTGGTATTGCTGGAGGCACCATTCTAATTGTTTCCTCTTTCAACCTCTTATAAGTGTCATCAACAAATGAATTGCTTGTAAAAGCTCTGCATCTTTGTATTATCTGTCATTCCAGGCAATCTCATCCTGTTAGTCTCAAAGCTGTTAGTTACTCGGTTCATTCTAGCTCAGAGTTGATTTATAGAATGCCAGGCCCAATTACTGCAGGCTCCCAAGTACAGACCGAGGCATCAGTTTAAAACTTCAGAATAAAGGGTACCATGAAAATCTGCCTTTGGATATACTACATGCTTCACATTCTCATCTCTTCACTCATCACTTCTTTTTCACTTCAGATGTCTTTTCAATCCAAGTCTCAAGGCTGAGCACTTAGTTTTCAAAGCTTAAAATAGTAGAAAGGCCTACTACAAATTTTATGTTGAAAACTCTCTAGTGTAATGCAGTTGTCATACTTGCTTTAACACTGATACGGAGATTTGTTTTTAAGTTCACAACTGTTACACCTTGTTTCAAATGTCTTGGTGTTCTATTCATAACGGTTCAGATTGCTGTGAGTTTTAGTTTCTAGTAATTAACCTTTTGAAAGTAATTTAAAAACATTTTTGCAATTCTACAAGACAAGTTGTTCAGCTTTAGCTAGCATGAATTTTACCCTGTTAGTGCTTTGGAATTTTTAGAGTTTGAGATGCAATCCAGTAGACGGTTAATATGTTCAGCTTTCTGTTAACTGGGGAATTTCAGGATGGGGCACAACAGCATGTTTCTTAGAGCAGTCAGGAGGTGTTGTGGTTTATCTGTGTCTAGCTAGGGAGCCCAAGGACAAGTAATAAAGGTACCTGCAGTTTGGCTTCAGAGCAGGGCAGTAGGATAGATTAAGCATCCATCTGTAACAAATAATATTTTACCATTTATCTTAACATAAGTGCTGTGTGCCCTATAGTATTTTTTGAAAAATTAACAATATTTCTGTAAACAAATGGTCTGTTTGCCAGTCTCATTAGTAACTGGGAAGCCACTGGCCAAATCAAGTTTAAAAGGGTAGTGGTAGACCTAAAATAAATAGTGATAGGTTTCATGAAAATGAGAAGCTGTGCAAATGCAAGAGGCCAAATCAGGAGAAAGGCTGGCAGAACTTGGTAGTTAAATTTCTGACTTAGTGAAAACTAGCTCACTAACAAGTTAGTATAGCTCCAAACAATGCTGCTTCTTCATGAAGGGGTGCAGTGACACAGAGATGAACTGTTTAATGAGAGTGTTAAACAGGGACAGAGCAGTTTGGAATCCTTACTGAAAAGGTTTTGTTAGATTACCACAACAACAACAAAAAAAACAGCCAGAAAAAATATCCACCCCCATAGGAATAGAATTCTATAATGTTTGCCTTTATTTAAAGTTTGAAATGAGGAGATAAGGCTCTTTCTCTACAAGAAGTTTTACTGCACATGACAATTACAAATTTAGTTAAGATTTTTCTAAATTTCATTTCATCTGATGGTAAACAGTTATTTAGGAATGTCCTTAAGAAGTTATTTCTGAAATAACTGGTTTAGACTTGGTTCACATACAGGCTGAATATAGTTTGGTAGTTTCACTGAATATAATTTGGTGTAGAGGAGAACACAAGATTAGGTTGACTAACACCTCTTCTGGGATCGTTTAGATTGATTTACCTATAGATATAAGACAACAGTATCACACACACAGTATTCTGAGTTGGAGGGACCCACAATGGTCATAGAGTCCAACAGCCAAGTTGTTTCCACAACTATAACAAACATAATTTTTATCAAATTTTCTGAGCAGTAAAAATCTTGTATTTCTTATTTTTTAAACTTTTATTTTTAGTATTTGAAACTTGCTTAATATTTACTTGTTATTTTACCAAAATATAACAAGTTTAGCATTCTTGTTGTGATTTTTTTATCTGGTTTTCAGATCACAAACCAATTTTAGGTACTTCGATGTTTTGTTGATCCAGCTGTGGCTGTAACTTGATTCAGTTTTCATGAGGATTCTTGACAGCCATGTATTAATACAGCATGCCCATATCTTATAAAATTGTTGAGAGATTGACTTATTTCCTCTTAGCAATCAACAGTATGTTTGAATTTAATTCTTTGCCTTATCGGTGATTTAGTCTTGTGAAAATGCTCTATTACAGCGTAGAATCACTTCTCAGGGGTTGCACTGGCAAGCTAAAGTGGTGTAATTGGAGTACTCTACTCAGTTCATTTGTCTGGAATTTTGTAAGAAAATTAGGATTTACTAAACAGATTTGCAGCTTGGCAGCTACAAAGCTGAAGAACCTTTCTGTGGATTTTATGACTACAAACGCACACAATGTGTATCTGATTTTTATCTTCAAATTGCATGAATGGCTTAACCAGTTCTTTTACTTATATGATGTTCATTGGCAAGCATGAAGTCTGAAGGTACTTCTGGGTTGCCTGTGCACTTATATCTTCATTATAAAATGTGAATATAAAGATTAATATTGACAGATATTGACAGATAACTTGGTTCCACAACAATCTCAAACTGAAATAGAAATACTTAATATATAATAGTGTGCTTCGCAAGTGAAGTACTCTCCTGTGCAAATAAAGTTCTTTCCAGTGCAACCTCTGAACTACTATGCTAAATCTCCTCAGTGATCTTTTACTCCCATCTTCCTCATCATGCTGACTTCTCTCCTCTGTCTGTTCAGCAGTGGGAGACATTTAGCGAACGCTCTTCAAGCTCACAAACTCTGACCCAATTTGATTCTAACATTGCACCAGCTGATCCTGTAAGTCAATCACTTAGCTTGCTTGTTTGAAATTAATTTTATTAACACTGAATTTCCATTCATTGTATTTAGCTGTTGTGCATGATTCCATGGACTGCTTTTTGGGGAATGGTGGCAAATGGCTTGTTTGCTTATTTTCAGAATATAAATTTTCTAGTACTGCTCACGTTTAATCTCTGATTGCAAAGAATGCTTTTTCCTGTTGATTTTGACCTAATACAACACTTCTGTCAAAATATGTCATACACAAAGAATTTAAACATAATGTTTTTCTGAAAAAATGTGTAGGTTGATGCAAGGGCCACTCCTTATGATAAACAAGTTCCGTTGTAGATTTTTGTCTTCAGTGTTGCTTTGTTTTTTTTGAGTTGCAGAACCTGATTTGCACAAAACCAGTGCCAACTTCTCTGAAAAAAAGCTACTGGGCTTTAATGGGTGTGGTATTTCATATTCCAAATGTTTTTTCCAAGTTACTTATTAATAAGGCTTTTAGTATCTCTCCAGCTAAACCTGTGGTTTTCTAAGGCTTTACTCAGTGAGGAGTGCTCTGAAAGATTATGTAGTTAAATATCTTGCCAAGTTTGGGAGCTAGAAATACACTACAGTGTTACAAGTTCTGCTGGTTTTAAGCTTTACAGCATGTGACATCAAAGCAGTTCTGAAATGAATTAGAAATGCAGTATTTAGCTGCTGCTTTCATCCTGCTTTTTTTACAGACTTAACTAGCACCACGTGTCCATTTTAATTTAATTAATTACAGTGTTGGTGTCCATTTGATTGTGTAACAAGATATGATAGGTGCACATAATACACATTTAACTGCTTTTAGTATTAAGCCTGTCTTCTGAAAAGATATTATAATAAATATATATTTTCAATACATTAGCACTCCAATCTCAAATATAACACTGATGCTCACGTAGAAATAGCATTTCTAGATATTGAAAGCTAGAATTCAAACTGCAGTGTTCTCCGTGCTCAGAATTAACCTTTAATAAACATTCAAAACAAGTGAAAATGTCCTACTTAAAGCAAAAACCAGCCCGCTTTCATCTGAGATTGTTTTTGTTTTGAATATACTGTATTTTTATGTTTTAATGAGGTAAACATGATGTAAATTAGTTTGTAGTTGTTACTTGCTGTGTATAATTGCTTGACAGTAAAGAGCTATCACTGTCTTGTTTCCGCAATAAGACACTAATTTCTTTTCACACATAATTAGCAGATGACAGAAATCTGAGATATGAATTTTTTTCATATGTTGATAATCTAAAAAGTAGAGCAATGATGGTATATGAAAAATCCTTATATAGAGTATATGTTTGTATAAAGAGAAATTCACTGGGAATGCAAAATTTTTTTTATGGCTGACCACATTCTTGAGTCCTTTCTTGAAATACTTATAGTTTAGAAAAGAATGGTGAGCATCTTTGATACTTGCTGAGTATCAAAGTATGGGGGTTAGAGTCTTTGTTTTCCATGTTAAAGTAAGAACAAATGATGAGAAATTTTCAGTTAGCTGAAGGCAGACTCTTTCAGTTTCAGTAGTGATGCATAGGAATGATTTATGGAACAACTGGTTCCCCAGAGGAAAGAAAATCAGCTTTCTTGAGCAGTTCTTAATAACTATCTAAAGAGTAAATTCACAAACCAGGTCTTTTCTAGTTGGAAAAGCAGCTGCTTTGGAGGTAAAACATAAGTGGAAAGAGTAAAGCAGTACATCTATTCCTTAGTATAGGAGCATAATATGCCTTTTGTAAGTCAAAGTTGGTAACACATTGTTTTATGTAAAATTAGGTAATGATGTAAATTAATGCATTGTATAAAATCCATTTAACTATTTAAGGCATGACTTCTGTACAGCTACCCATTAGAGTACAGCAGAGGTCTGAAGCAGCCACAGTAAAAGTGATTTTTGCATGATAATCTTATTACAGAGGGAAGAAAAAGCAGTGTATTTTAAAGTGGTAACTATTCCTAAAAGCTTTGGTGCAAAAATTATGTTTGAGCTGTGAGTAGAAAGTGGTTTTGCTAGCAACAAGAGTAGTGAAAGTCATTGAAACAGTTTCAGAAAATACCAGTGTAGATCTGTTACACCTAGTGGAATTGATCTACTTGAGCAGTCAGGACAGATTAAATTTCTGATACAAAGGTGGTTTTGAAACCTCTTGTTATTTCTAGGATAGAATGTAATAAAATCTGGGAGTGTTATTGTGCTGTCATTGTCACCCATTCGTATATTCTGAATATGGATGACAGTAAAAAACCTCAGACAGCCATGTCCATATTTTTAGGCTGCTTTGGAGTTTTAAGATTTTTTTTTTCTGCAGTCAGTCTCCAAACCAAATGGAAAGGATTGTCTGTAAAGTACTTTAAATGGATCCCCTTGTCTGAATGACTAATGCCCAAGTGTAAGGCCAATGCCTGTCTAGAGGTATATTCCACAGGGCTTATTATGCTGAAGTTTAGAAGATTTCTGCTATTTTAAAGACTCCAGAGAATATTTGAAATTACTACAAAGTACCTATTTCATTAAGCATTCCTTAATGCTTCATTAAGCATTACTCCTACTATTTAGAGAGGCCATTCTTTTCTGAGGCATTATTAGTAAAGTTGAGGCGTCAGGGTTTAAATTGTAAAGTGGTTTGTGTTTTTGTTTTTTTTTTTTAAGATGTGCTGGAAGTACCAGATATCTGATATGCCAGAAATGGTTGAAAGCTGGTAAAATTCAGGTCCTACTTGCAGTTATCTATAGAAACATATTCTAGTGCCTTTTTAAGTAGCTAAGTTGACGTTACAGAGACTACAGCTAAGAGAACTTTGGTTTCCTGGGTATATTCAATTCCCTGGAACTGTGCAAATAAACTAAATCTATGAAATTTTGTTTGGCATTGACGTTGCACATGGCATCAGAGACTCTAAAGAGTGATTTGAGCTAGGTTAACGTAACTGTGATCTCTTCCACAGGACACTGCAATTGTGCACCCAGTTCCTATAAGAATGACTCCAAGCAAAATCCACATGCAGGAAATGGAGCTAAAAAGAACTGGAAGTGGTAGGATATTTTCTCTTGCTAATTTGTGAGGTTTTGTACCGTTAGAGTTGGCCTTATTTCCTTGAACATACTTATTTTCTTCACCAAGGATGAATGTAACAAGCATCATTACTTAGTTAAGAATTGCAATTCAGATAAATGCAGAGCTTGAATTGGCCATTTGCTACCATGAGGATTTTACCATCTCTAGCAGAGTGTTTCTTGGAGAGTAGCTCAGGAGCACCATGATAAAGATTGGATTTGGACCCGCAGGTGAATGTCTGGGTTTCCTTGTTAAATACTGAAGGAAACTGAACATGGAGATCATAACCTGCATTCATAAAGTTTGTTCTTCTGTGGTCAGAAATACTGCATTTATTATTTTGAAACTTGAAAGCATTTGGGAATATTGGCAGGCCTTTTTTTAATACTCTGGTCAATAATAAGGAAGGTGGTTTGATAAATTTTCTTAAAGGAATAGAGGTCTTCATTTTCAGTTGTGTGCCAGTATTTCCTGAAGTCATGGAACTCATGCAGATCTTCAGCATAGGAGAGTAAATAGTATCCACAACACATTTATTTTAAAATTTCTTTGGCCTTGTAAATAGCTGAAAATTCACAGCTCTTAATGCTGAGAAACTGGTGATTTATGTTGTAATAGAGTTATTTCGGAGTTAAAATACATCCATTTTAGTATTGAGTGCAGCGCTTAAATAAGGGCAGAAAACCAATGTGTAAAGCTTTGGCACCAGAAATAAAGGCTAGTTTGAATAAGTTCATTTATCTAGATTTGTTTTTCCATTTAGATCATGCTAACCCTACTAGTCCACTGCTTGTGAAACCATCAGATCTCCCAGAAGAAAATAAAATAAGTTCATCTGTAAAATTTACAGCTGGAAATACAGTTAGTAAGTATCAAAGTGCTTTCTGGTCTCATTCCTTACATTACACAAAATGTAGATCTGATACATCTCTCACTGAATGAAAACTGGCTGGATAGTAGCAGCTCTAAAATGAGATAAACTTATCCTGAGAACAGAAACATTTCTGATGTGAAGTATGTATTAGAAGAAGTAATTAGGAAAGTTCTACTGATGCCACTGGAGTTGTTTTTCTGAATTCTAAGGTTGATGACAATCCTCCAGCACTTCTAAAATTAGGCATGTCCTACCCCTTGCTTTTTTTCCTTGGATGTCCCTTACTCTAGTGCACTAGATTGTTGCAGTGATGGAATGGCAAGTGTTTAAAAATTACTATATATAAAACGTAGGTTTTGTATTTTAAATATAACATTACTGCCATTATTTATTCTTCAGTACATGCCACTAGTAACCAATAACCGATAGGGTTGGGTGAGTGGAGTTGGTTTGTATTGCATCCTTTGATTATTCAGACTCGAGGATTTTGAATCCTGACCAGAAGATACTTTACAGAGGAGCAATACAAGGACATATACCCATTTTTAACAAAAGAAATTGGATATTTGAAGCTATTTGTTACTTCTGTCTGTTAGGGTATGCTAATGATGCAAAGCAAATATGAAACTGTACTTTCTTTTCCCAGCAGATGGTTACAGCAGTTCGGACTCTTACACTTCAGATGCAGAGCAAATTGGAAATGCTGTAACACGGCAACGGTCAGTAGAGTAGCAACTGAAAAAAACAAGTAAAAGGTGGTTAAAGAAGCCTGTTCTCAGCTCCTGCTTATTTGACAACTAATTTATAAAATGGTGGCAAAAAAGATTCCTAATTTAATACTCGGGAATCTGGAAACGGTCTGTTTTATAGTGCATTAGCAATGTATGTTACTTTCATTAGTGTGAAATTTTAAAAAGGAAAGCTGTCTAAAAATTTGTTTGAGATTGGCCAGTCAAGTGCTCCATGTGAAGCTCCATGTTCAGTGGAAATCTTAATACTTTCCCCTTAAACACAAGGCAATGTAAGCACATGACACCATGCTGTTACTTGAAACAAATTTTTTTGTATTTTTAAAAATTCCCATTAGGCATTTTTGGAGAAGAATCTCATGATACTGTAGCCTAAAAGAAGAACTAAGCACAGATCAGGAATTCCATGGCAGTAACTCAATCTCTTTTAATGCTGGACTTATATAAAATAAAGGGCAGTCACAGGCCCAGCATAAATTAAGGGATTGGAGAAAGCTATGCAAGCACAAAACCAACAATTGCATAATTTCACATAAGAGAATGTGCTGTACTTGCTGGTGCTAATGCTTCCCATTAAATCTGCCTGAATAGGATTAAAACCAGCTACCCCATTAACCATCTTACAATCAGTTTCAGAGGTAAGTTTCAAAACAAAAATAATTAGGGCGACTTCAATAGAAAGATTTTCATTTGCCTGTCAGAACAGCAACTTGAAAGATCCTTTCCTCCATTGTTCCTTAATGGAAACTGTGATTCTGATATGCTTTTATGTATGTTTTTGCACTATCAGCATAATGGTTTCAACATGTTCTTTTACTCTTTGACTTTGGCTTAGTTTCTCTTGCTGAACTTGTGTAGATGAGTGAATCTTTCTGATGAGTTCCCACATTATGGTGTAGGAAATGTCTGTCCTGACCTGGTAGTTGTGGCAGTATGCACACAGGAAATTTGTTGTCCCACTTACTCTTTTACTTCCTTCCACTGGCATCTATTCTACCAATTGCAATTTTGTATAGAGATGACATTGTCCTTTATGCTACCGTTAGTCATGACTACTTTTTTGTATTTTCAAAAAGCAAAAATTGACAAGGCTGTGTTAGGTAATGATACTTGGGAATTCTCCTTAAACCACTTTCTCCCATTTTTAGTTCTGCTTGTGTTTTTTTACTATACTAGCTAGAAGGATGGCCCAAGGAGCCAGTACAATTAGATTTTAATTTCGTCAGCTGAAGAGTTACACAGTGTTACAGAAGCATCGCCATAGAGAATATATTAAGAAAAGAAACTTTTCTATTGTGATAACTCAGTTTTCTGTCTGGACTTCAGCATTCAGGAATTCCAATTTTTTTGTGAAACTAGGTAGTCTTTACCTCTCCTAGTTTACATCTTAGAATAGTTATAGAAGAATGTTGCAGAGGTCAGTCATAGAAAAGATTTTATCATGAGTTGAATAAAAAAGCAGCTGTATTCATGTCAGTGATTCAGTAAATCTCTCTTGTTTAAATGAGACTAGTTAGGAAGCTTCTGCAAACTGGTTTTAAAAGGAAGTTGTACAAAAATTCTATATACAATAAATCCCACTTAAATGGCACTAAATGCAGTAATGTATCCTTCTGTCCTTTCTGCATGTATTCTCCATGAATTTGCAACAGGTATCCACTAGGTGGTGATCCTACCTAAGAATGAGTCAAAATTTCTGAAGATTCTGCCAAGTGTATAGATTTGGAAAATTTCAGGCAGAGAATTAAATTGCTATCTCATACACTGAGATGCTTCTTGAGCTTGATATACATGGAGGCAGCTCCAACAGAAACCAAATATTCTTCTTTAACAAAATTAGACTTACCCCATTTAACCTAAACAGAATGTTGCCTATAGCTTAAAAATTATAGTGACTACCGTCTGGATGGAATCACCATATTTAGCATTCTCTGTTCTGAACTATCATTGTTTGAGCTATGCATCAAGCTTTTGGTTTCCCAAAGATAAATTACATGTGATAATATAAGAATAATTTGAATAAAGGATATTTAAGTAAATGGAAATATATAAACAATTGTAAAATCAAAGAATACTGGAAGTTTAAAACTTATTTGTCAGTCTTGAAAATCAATGGCAGTCAGGGGTTTTCAGCTCTGTCAGACTTGGTTTTGCAACTGCATGCTCTGAAGAACTTTTGATTTTTAGTTCCGCTGTAGCCACCTAAAATGACTACAGAAGCGTATGTATTTTGCAGGTCACATTCAGGAACATCTCCAGATAACACTGCACCACCACCACCTCCTCCAAGGCCTCATGCTTCTCATTCTCGGTCGTCATCTTTAGATATGAACAGATCCTTCTCAGTTACCCCAGGTAGATAATGCTGTGTGCTGAGTGTGTATTATTTTTTGGCATGTGTATTTCTGAAGCAGACAATGCTTTTGTCTCTGAGGAAAAATTTAATGTGTTGGTTTTTAAAGCACCACTTCCGAATAAAAAAAGTTGCAAATGTTGTCATTCTTACTGTATTGTTTGTATTAAAATTTATCTTGAACTTTACTTAAGTAGCTAATTTAAAAGTGAATTCTGGCATTGTAGCTTTTTGGATGAATATGGGAAGCAAAGTCAGGAAAGAATATTCTGGTTGTATACCTATATCCGATGAATTGCATCTGCTAGTGAATTTTCAAGGGGAGTCTTTTTGGAATCACGTGTTAAAGATGGATATTTAGTATTTTACTTCAGAGAAAATGATTAAAGGTTGCTTCTGCTGCTCTGCTTAATGAGTTTTATTGGACTTCTGATTTGTCAGTACTTTTAAATTCAGGATCACAAACTATGAGAAAAGACTAAGAGCTTATATTGAGGGGAAAAAACCCCCAAAGACTAAGATACTAAAATGAAAAGAGTAGGACTGTGTCTGTACAAAATCCATGTTTTGATTAGTCCTGGTTTTGTCTGTTTGCCAGTTTGACAGGAGGTGACATTAGAATTATAAGCTCAAATATGACAAGTTAATATGTGACAAAATGCAGTTTCTTCATGTTAGTTAAAAAAATTTGATAGCACTGTAATGTACAAAGTAACAACCTTGGCCAAATCTGGTGCATCTTTTACAGGACAGCAACAGGCTGGAGTTGTTGCCTATCCCCCTGCAGTGCCTCCAAGACCACAGCCTTCACAGGTAATGTTGCTTCCAAAAAATCATATTCCAGCTCGATGCATTATTTTTATATAACTGAATTTTAATATATCTCTAAAATTAATATCATTGCTTGATACATTTTTGAAAGCACCAGGATTTGAATGATGGCAAAACTTAGACGATAGCCAGATGTTAGTATTTCCTGAATAAAAAAATGCTTCTAGTGGAACCATAGGTAGGGATTAAAGAAGATATTGAAGAGGAATGAGTGATTCTGGAGCTCTGAATTGTGGGAAAGAGAGAAAAGTTAGCCTTATCATTATGTATTCCTGTATAGTGCATAGATCATTACAAAGACTGCAAAAGCCATTTTCTAAAGTTTCGCAAAATAAGGGGTGTCTTCCTTTTGTCTGGCACAGGAGCTTAATATGCCTTTAATACTCCATTTCTTCCCTTGTCACAGACTTGGTGATCTTTGCAGTTGCAGTCTGAGTGATATCAGTTAGCTGATTTGGTAGAAAATACATCTTGAAGACATTTTTTCTTTGTCTCAGCCAGCTGAATCCTTCAGCTTCTCCTTTAACATGTGCAGATCAGACATGGGACAAATAAAATGGCTTTTCAGTTGTTTCTCACCAGCAGCTACTTGTTAGAATCTGAGTTGCCAGAAATTGAAGTCAGTCAGTGATTCAGAAATCATCTACAAGGATTCAGAAATTATCTGAAGGGATGAAGAGAGTGTACAAGAACAGACATTCCACACAGTGATTACATAAGCATGTTTCCATATGAAACGAGACTAAAAGTCTGTACCAAGGCCCCAGAGGCCAAGTGGCTCTGTGACAGCAGGAATATCTATTGTTCAATGAGTCTAGCTAGTGCTGTATTACATCCCTCTTTGGTCTTGTTCCCTGGACAATACCCTTTCCTTTCCCTTAAATACTTTTGCATGAGAAGCATGTTGTCCTACAGATAGGACATAAATTTTTGTCCACTAAAAAGGCAAGTAATCCTTAACATTCTGTCCCTAAATATTTTTGTTATTTTATTGCAGGGCACAGGTCCTCATGTGCATCGCTCAGTGGATGCTGATGGCCTAATAGCTCACACCAGTACCTCACCTCAACAAATACCAGAACAGCCAAATTTTGCAGACTTCAGCCAGTTTGAGGCATTTGCTGTTTCAGGTGTAAACAAAGAGGAAGAAGATGAAATTGAAACACACTCAGAAGTCTTGCAGGTGAGTAAAAAGGAAGACCCTGTCAATTGCTTTAATACTACCAACAGTTATGAAACTTTGTTATAAACTATTTCTGCTGTTCTCTGTCAGTGGTATATTGTTTGTTGAGTTTGTTGTGGGTTTTTTTGTTTGGTTTTTTTATGATGTCTCCATCCATTGCTAGAAAGCAATTACATTACGTACTGCTGCAGTTATTTAGTAATTGCCAAACACCTAGGCAGAAGGAATTCTTTTCGTCTCAGTTCTTGATTGTAATTTAAAATATTTTTGTGCTTATTAGCATATGTGGGCACACACATAATTATGTTGGTGCATTTGAGCCTTAGCACAGGTAAAACCTTTCTTCTGCTCATTCTTGCCAGCCTTCCAAATGACTTGCTGGTAATTGTAAAATCATGTCTTAAAAAGACATGCCTTAATAAAGGAGATGACTGTATTGTAAACATCTGCTAAAATTTCATTAATTCACTTTTCTTCAAAGTCAGTGGACAAACAGAATGGAACTCTGGCATCCTTCTATCATCAAAGATGTTTATAAAAACTTGATTTCTACTACAGACATAGGACTTGAAAGTTTGGAAGCCTTAGTATTAATGTCATAGCTAGTTGCTATTGCAGAAACTACTTCATATTCTCCTTTGATAATTTGTAGCTTTTATCTCGATTGTAAGTTCTCTGGGACTCTTCTGCATCCTCACTTGCGAAAGTCCCTGTGGTGCTTTAAAGTTCTCCCAGCTGTCAGTAGCATGGTCTTACTTCACTTGTTCAGGAAGGTCAGTGACATAGACCCATTTGAGCATTCTCCATGTACCTCATTGCAAAACCAGCTATGGAAGCTTAAGCTGCCACTGAAAACTGCTTAAATTAAGCTTGCTGATCATTTTGCATTGAGGTGGATGGGGAACGGTCACATTGTGTTCCATTGAAGGGATTAATCATTGGCAGTGAGAGATAATGATGGTACTGTAATAGCAGAAACAACTCCAGCAGTTTGTGATCAGGCCATGGCCTCTTTTGTGCTCTACAGTGCCTCATGACATTGGACTTGTGTTTCTAAATGAGAATTGAACTAGAATTCTAGGCGTTAACCGTATTTGTTTATCAGAACACAGCATACTTGTTTTTATTCATATTAATTTGTTGCCAAATGAAGTATATGTTAAGAAGTAGATTTCTAAGTACAGTTTATATTCCCTTAGGTTGAAAAGCCCTCTGATTCTGCAAGTTCTCTTAGAGTTGCCAAAGCAGATGGAAGAGTTGAAGACAAAGCACCTGCAAATGTGCCCAGTAGTGCGGTAGGCCAAGTACCTTTGGAACTAAGTGCAGTGGTCTGATGTATATGAAATTAAATCTTAGTTTTGATTTGCAACAGCAGCTTTATAGCTGTCCACTTGAACCCGGTTTTCTTAGGCCCAGTCGGTGCTTCAAATAGCCATGTGTATGGTGAATTTTTGCAGCAGATGATGATTAGATTTATTCTTGAGACAGCATAAAAGATACTTGTAAGTTTTCAAATTTCTGAAACAGATCAAAATGTGTAGTGCAGGACTTGATCAACAGCAACTTTTGATTTGGTTACAGAGATGTAATTACTGGGGGGAAAGTGCTCTGCGTTGCTGTGTGTTTACAGTACTCAGTTGTACTGTGGTATTTCTGCTTGCACAGTTCTTTCTCTGTGTGTAGCAACTTAATAGCCTTTCGCCACATGGCAGGATTTAGTACTTCAGGTTTTTTCCAGACCAAATGAGAATGTAGCTAGATGTCCATCAGAAAATACCTGATGGGTTGTAAATTCAGTTGCTTCAGTAACTGAATATGAAACACAAGCTACCAGGTTATAAGCCAAATAAAATGCAGTTTCAGAGAATTAATGGGCTGTTTTCTTCTTCAGGGTAAAGGCACTACCCCACTTGCTCCACCACCGAAGCCTATTCGTAGAAGATTAAAATCAGAAGATGAGCTAAGACCTGAAGCTGAGGAACATACACAGAAAACAGGTGTCATAGCTGCTGTTCTTGCTTCACAGCCATCTATTCCTAGGTAACCCAAGAAGTATATAAATACATCTGTTACTGGAAAGTTTACATTTCTGTTCCAGGAGTTGCAAACAATTTCATAGTGTTTAATTTAGATTAATTCAACAATTTATGACGTTTTTGGTTTTTAAAGAAGGTCATCCCAAAGCCTCTGCTACTAGGAGACTTTCAAGAGATTGTGAATTTTGGAATGTGAACTCTTTTTATAGCTTCTGCAAGTATGTTGGAGATATTAAGATGCAGAATTTAACTTTAAATTGTCACTATGAACAGTCCAAAATGTGCAGTCTGTGTGTCATAGCATGTGTCGTAGCATGAAAATAGCCTATTGCAGTAGTCACTTTGAGGTAAACGAATGTGGTTTGCTGTGTTGGGCCTTCAGAAAGTTGATAATGACAAGTTTTTAAAATTTGCTGCGTGCTCTTTGAATGAACTGTGTGCATATATGAAAAGTATATATCTGTGTTTCCATGCAAACAAACGTGGTTAATCAAGCCAGACAGAAGCGGGAAAATTTAACAGTGTAACAAGTGAAAAAAATTTTGAAAAGAGGATTCCACTCACTTGAAGGACTGTAAGTGAGATGTTTAGCTAAGCAGCAAAATTACTTATTACAGTACTTCTAATATATTCTCAGATCAGTGGGGAAGGATAAGAAGGCAATTCAGGCATCAATCAGACGTAACAAGGAAACCAACACTGTTTTGGCCAGATTGAACAGTGAACTACAGCAGCAACTAAAGGTAATTCCTTAGTCTTTGTCCATGTAAGAGAAGAGCTTCAGAGAGCAAGGTGTTAGTGATGCACAGTAACAGGCATCTCTTCAACCCGAAATACAAAACTTGCAGTTAAATAATTAGTGCAACAATAGTCATTTATCTAGTTCAGCCATCATGTTTTGGAGCTATCTGTGGGCATCAGCTTAATGTCTTTCGCTTGCCATGTTTCTTACCTAAAATATCTAATATTACCTAAGATATCTAATTTTAACTATCAAGATAATTTTTAAAAAAATATCTTAAATGAAAACATGAATTAATAAGATAATGGCGACAATGGAATTTAGGTTATTTTAAAAACCCAAGCCTGAATTTCACTTTTTACTGTTTATGAGAGTCAAATTCACGTAAGAGGAGAACTGGGAAAGAAAACTGTGAGTTTCCAATACTCTTAATCCAGGTGAGAGCTTACTCCCTTAACATTTTCGACTTCATTTGAAAATATCATAGTTGGATTTGCATCTGGTTACAAATTTGGAATTGGGTGATTTGAAAGAAAGGTAAAAATACTAAATGGCATCGCCTTGGAGGAAAGTACTGATTTTCAATTATAAGTAATTACCAGCCAGCCAATCTTCTATTCAGTTTCTGGAAGAAGTTACTAAGATTCTAGACTGTAAGTTAGTTCTCAAACTGAAGCAGATTTTGATGCATGAGGAAATTTTCAGTACTCATTCTCTGTGCACTGTCAGTAGAAAAATCTTTCTTTTGCAGGATGTTCTTGAAGAGAGAATCTCCCTGGAAGTTCAACTGGAACAACTTCGACCCTTCTCTCACCTCTAAGCCTACTGCCGTTAACTGTGAATTTACTAATTTGAAAGGGGTATTGGTTTCAAGGCCTATTTAAATATCCATGCATCTAGCTCAGTGCACTCTATTCTACATTAAATGTTGTGGTTCTGTTTTGTCAGTTTGTCCACTTTTGTATTTTAAGTATTTTAATTTCAGTACAGAGAGAAAAAAAAACCCAACAAAACCAACTACATTTTCCTTGAATGTGACACTGCCTATCACATCTTTTTCTGTCGGTATCCGTGATCTTTGTTGGACTTGAGTTTGCAGAGTTTGTCGCCAAAATTTCCAACTGGAATTTTTTTCGTGAGTTTTTTTCATGTTGAAACATCTTTGCAGAAGAGGGTGCTAATCAGTTGATTTAACCTGTAAGCATGGAAACTCTTCATTCACTATGGCATTTATTTTATTGTGCCAGAAAAGAGACAAACTACTAATCTGTCATCAGCCAATGTTACTTCCCAAGCTGCCTTTCACAATTGAAAAATAGTTCACAATTTTAGAAAGCCTGCCTCTTTGCAATTCCCCAGCTTACTCAGGTTGGGAAAGTTCTTGCAGGCTGTTTGCCATATCAACTAGATTGGGTTTTGTGATTTTTGTTGCATACATTATAGAGTATGTAACCACAGATTGCCAGGTGTTCACATTTATCCATTCATGACTTGATTCAGCGCATGTGTAGAAACATTTATGGCACAATTGGTAGTTTAACAAACAGGTCTTCTTTAGTTCTCCCTTTCATGAAAAGAGTTGAGGGTAGGTCCCAAACATTAATTGCACATTATCTAAGCACCACCTGTAATTGCATGTCTCACATGTTACCTTTTAATAGCAGATCACATCCACCAGTCTTCACTATAACAAATTGTATTGTCAAGTAATGTGTCAATACCTCTATAAACTTCTACTTCCCAGCAAAAAAAAAAAAAAATTATATATATATATATAAAAAAGAAAAATTGAACAGTTTTGCTTCTTAGGAATTCTGGGGTACCTTCTGTCATCTTGTTTCCAGGCCTTACTTCTCTGGCATATAGACAGGCTTCACTATTAACAGAGTTCCTTGAGTGTATCTTGCTCTTCAGGTTGATGTACTGTATTAGGATTTGTTGTATATTGTACGATACACACATTTTGATCTCATATGTAAATTTGCATTAATTGCTGACTAACAGCAGATATTCTATTTAATGGCTTCTTCTGGCTGTGGGATCATAGATGTTTAACTGCATGGATGTATCTCTGCAGAATCAGAACTAGCAATTGTGTGATTTTTACACCAATAAAACAGCACAATATTTTAATTTTGTTGATTCATCTTTACCTGGGAATTGAAACTCATTCACATAAGGGGGAGGGTTTTATTACAGGTTTGCAGGTAATTTTTTGTAATTTTGTGGCATGTACAAGAAGTGATTGATCGTAATCTTTTGGCCATTTTCTTTCCTCAGTTTTAGCTGTTGATCAGAAGTGATTCTCTTGGTAATCTGTGGCTATACTCCTTTTGTATCCTCCTATAAGAAAATTTAATACAAATGTAATTTCTAAAAAGTAGATGTTAGTATTGACTTGGGTCAAATATATTTACAGTTCTTTAGGCTTAATATCTGGTTTGATTTCCTTGAAAATTCCTTTAAAAATTAAAGATAAATCATCCTCTGTTAGCAGTCCTTAACATCACTGTCTCACTTCTGTGCATAAATGAAATTCTCTTGACATTTGCTTCCCTTCCAAAAGGATAGGTCAAGTCAGATTTACCACTGGTTATGATGTTACAGTGAAAAACAAGTATTCTTTTTTTTTTTTTGTTATCATAAACAGACTGGATAATTATAGTGAATTTTTACTACTATAACTATTCCAGCATTTTTTCAGATGTCATGGAAGTGTTGCACACGGTTTATGTTTATAGTCCAAAGCAAAATCCTCTGGTGTGAAAGGATGTCATAGTTGCATGAAAGATGGTAGTTTTTATTTGCATGTAAAGGGATTAAGAAATTATAGGTAATGGGCACAAAGGTGACATATAAATTATAAATAAAGTGCAAGGCTTCAACTTCAGAAAACTATATATGAATAGGGAAATGTGAAGAAAAACCCAGCAAAACAAATGACCACCCCTAAAGTAAAGTAAAAAACTTTAAAGTTGATGGACTGATCACTTCTATCATAACTGACAAGTAGCAGGAAGAGAGTGGGAAAAAGTTTTTCCCTTTTTTAAAAAGTGGGGAAAGTGTGTCACTGCAATTGAAGAATGTTGATTTTTTGAACCAACTGTATCTTGTCCATAGTTTATTTTAAAGTTTAAAATGCATTTTTAAAATAGCACTATTTTCATATTACTATTTAAGTATTAAGCCTATGTTTATAGCAACAGGATTCTTAACTCAGAATTTAACATTTTAAGCTTAAATGTAAAAAGTCTTTTACATGCAAATGTTACATGTACATACGAATTTCTCTAACATCCATATCTTCCTAATAAAATGACAAGTTAGCATCTCAAGTGAAAGAACTTCGGCAATCTGAACCTTTTTGTGTCTTGCCAACAAGTCTATTTTTAAGAATTTTTGTGGATTACTTTAAGTGCATCATTCTGTACATTTTAAACCAGTTTTTCATGATCAGAAGACCTTCTAACTGAAAACTACTTAATGTCTTAAGAACATCAGTGCCAACGATGTTCAGAAGTTACCTCACTTAGTAATGTAACCCAACTTTAATCCCTTATAAAATTATCTCCCTGTCTTCTCCATTTCTTTGATCTTGATCCAGCTACTTGATGCATTCTATTTTATGACTTAGATTGTAAGCTCTTTGGGGCAAGGAATTCTGTACAGTATAAAGAGATGCTCTCTCTTTGCAAGTATAAATGTAGACTACTAAATAGTATGGAGTGTGATTCATGTACCCAGCTGGGATGGATGGATGGAGGATGGACAGCAGCAGGCCTTTCTGAAACACGTGGGAAATGTTTTTCTCTGGACTTTGTCACTGGAAAAGTGTCTCTTCTCGTTTGATTTGCGGTTCTTTTGTGTCTCCTAATAATGTGCCTCTTTCTTCATTCCACCTGCTTTGGAGTTGCTTTTTTCTCCATTCATTGCCTATCTTTGGACTGCAGAGAAGATTTCCAAAATGCAAAGGTAAAAAGCTGAAAAGCCGCTTTGTTTTGAGCAGTATTCTAAGTCTATCCAATGTAAGCGAGTATTTTCAATTTTTTTTTGTACTTCACATGCACCTCATTTTCCTTGCAATTGTGATGAACTAGATGATCTCGTATTACTGAAAATGTCTTATGTGGGATAAACAAAGTTGAGGTTATAAAAACTTAAAACTAAAGAAAATAAATTTGAAGCATTGTTTCCTGTGTGACATGTCTCTGTCCCTTATGGATGGGGTGTGCTGTGTTTCTCTGCATTTAGGGCAGAGTTGAGAATTACTCTTCTGATTTCAGCTGTGCAGTTTGTCTCTAAATGTCCCCTTATGGGTGGCCTAGCCTTAATCACTTTTTCCTAAAATGATAAAAAATAGCAAATCATTGTCTCCTGACTCCCAGCTCATTCTAGTCTTAGTTTCTAGTGGAATGTAATTTCATGAAATTGTAATGTGTTGCAAAAGCACTTTACTTCCAGCTGAGTAATAACAATGCAGTTCTTATTCTGTGGGGAAGATAGAAAAATAACTTGTGTATTTTGAATATATTTGGATGCTTATGCAGCATGCTTGTCTAGCCCTGTATATTGATGTACTAGTCATTTATCATACAGCTATCTAGAGGAAAACACATGAAAACCAAGGACTTTAATAACAAAAAAAATTAAATGCTGTGTTCTCCTAATAGTCTTAACAATGAGCTAGGGATTCTGTAGGAAAGATGTTTATAATGTCTAGATAGAAAGCATGAGTTAGCCAAGGTATGGAAATACAAAGTGTATCTGAAGAAAAAGATGAAAGGAATTTCATAGGAAATTTTAATTCATTGTAATCAAGAAAATGCAGAAGTGTCATGCTTTGAGCATGTCACTTTTTTTTTCTTTTCCATATCCTGTCTTTGGAAGAAGAATGATTCAGTTTGTTACAACCTTTATTCTAGAGCTTTAATCCATTATCTTTCACTGCCCTTATGAAGGAACTTGAGTTGAATTGTCACCTGCCTTCTCATCAGAAGGAACCAAGGGATCACAGAAGAATCAAGAAGTCTTTTTGCTGTAGAAGGGTACCAAAAAGGAATATATTCCCTGGTTTACTCTGCACTTTGCCTTTCGGGATAAAGTAGCATTAAACAAGAATATTCCGGTGGAAAAGCAATCATTATTCACGTTTTTTTGGGGGTTTGGTTTGGTTTGGTTTTTTTTTTCCCCCAAATGAAGAGGCTGGTAACTTTGGCTTCTGTGCTTTTTACCACATTGCTTCTGAAGTGAACTTGCTAACCAAATAACGTGCTAAAATTGATAATGTCCAGAACTTTTCATGTCTAAAGTACCGATTTTGTCAGGGTTTTTTATCCTTTTTTCCTGTAGCTTTTAGAACATTTGTTTAAAACTTCCTTTTTGCAAATATCTCTTTGTGTAGATTTTGGTTTTTTTCCTCTTGTGGACAAGAATTTTATATATTTATTTAAGAGAGTTTCATTTCAGCTGTCACAGCTCAAAATCGTCCTGACCTGAATTGATCCAAGTCAGTACTAAAATTGAAAGTAGATGTCATTTGGATTGTAAGTAGGATTTAGGGTTTATTTCAGATGGTTTTATTCTAATATACACCTATTTTCTTTCACATATGCATTGCAATTTTTAGAGGTCTGTACAAGTATTTCTTGTATTAGCACTTGCTTAACTGTTAGACTGTATCTGTTCAGTATTTAGGCTTGATGCTGCAATACTGTATTGAACAGGGTGATCAGATAATTTGAAAACTGCTCATTCATTCAGTCTGGTCCCAGCCTGTCAGTTTGTGGGGAATTGTTCTTAGTTATTTCATGTTCTGGTTTTTGTTGGTTTAATATAAAGAGCTGTAAGTTGGAGGTCTCATATTAATCTTAGTATTTCTAAACAGTGGGAAAATTATGGTCTATTACTGACGAATTTTTAAGATTCAACATTTATATCTAACAACTACTAGAAATGTGGATTTCTTAAAAACAAACAAACAAAAAACAACAACAACAAAAAACACACCAAACAAAAAAAAACCACCACAAACTTGGGAGAGAGATGTGCAGCTTTTGTGGATGTGCCACAAGTCTGTTTGTAAAGCTTTTCAGCAAAGTTCCGTTCAGCGTCTCATTGCAGAATCAATCCTTCCCAATGGAGTATTCCTTAATTTCTTTGACATGTTTCCTCCTTGATGTTTTCCTGTTGGCTTCTGCTACCACATGAGTCCCTGGACTGCAGGTGTGCTCCAGTGTGGCCAGCACAGCTGAGAGCAGCAGAGACCTGTGCCACCACCGTGTCCCTCTGACCTTTGCATTTCATCCCACATCTTGCCAGGGACAAGCCTGGTACTGTCCCACTCCCCATCACATCTACTGTAAAGCTCTGCCAGTGAGCCCTGCTACCTCCTGAGCATGCTGAGAAGTATGAATCCCATCTGCAGCCAGCAGGCCTGGTGCTGCATAGGCCATTGCATTGTCAAAAACCCCAAAATTTTTACTGGGATGCCAGCCATGAAGCCATTAATTGATTCAGCCCATCTGTTTCTTCCAGTTGTTGCCTTCAACTGGAAGTATAGAGTAAAATGTAACTTGTGCCCCAGATTTCCCACAGTGATACAACAAAGAACACCTTCTAAACACCAAACCCATTTATCAGTGTAGTTTTTAAACCACATCACTGGCCTAAACTCATACTGATAAATATATTAAACATTTAATGTTAATACACTTTAATCTCCATAAACAAATCTTCAGGAAACAACAAAACAGAAAAGGAGCTCATTTTCTGCAGCCACTTACATACTTTTCTAATTACAAAAGGCTTTCCAAAATATGTTACAGTAGATTTTTTTTCTTTTCCTGCAGGAGCCTAGAAATGTGACTAGTCCATTACCACATAAAAGAGTTCAGTATCTCAAAAGTCTTGCTACAAAATTTTCTTGTATCAATCCAGAAGTTAATAAGCACCCATTAATGGACTGTGTCAAAAGGCACAAAATTATATCCAGAGGAGGTAAGGGAAAGAGAATTTCTTAATTTCTCAATTATTTGCAATTAATGCATCCTTTGTGACCTGTAATTGCCCATGGGCTTATAGCATTGAAGAAAAAGGGGCTAATTCTTGTATAATTCTACAGCTTGCTTGAGAAAGGTATTTGTTTATGCCTGTGTCTCAAATTATACACTCTGTCCTTCCATAAACTGCTACAGAAACAAGATCAAGGCATCCAACACATTTGTGATTTGAAATTTGTTTGAAATAGTACGCCTAAGGAGTTTGATATCAGAGCCCAAAAATGGAAAAGAGCTGCCTCTAATACAGAATACTGAAACTCCGAGATGAACAGTGGGGTTGGGATGAGTGTGCATTACAAGTTGCAATACACTGCACTTGCTGGCAATAAGCTGCTAGTGAGCACAGAGCTCTGCTCCTGCATCCAAATGAGCTGCAAGAATACACTTTTGTTGTATGCACTTTAGTATACCTGCAGCTCTACTAGTGACTTTTGCCACACCTGGTATGAAGCACAAGGCTAAAAGGGGCTACTTTTTAGCTTGTTACTCAGAAGTCTGCCCAGAAACCAGGGCATAGTGCTGATGTGAGAAGGCGCTGTGCAGAAATGATAATTGCCCAATTATTGGTCAGAGCTGTGTGTGCAGAGAACAAACATCAACCTTGGCTTTACTTTGTGATAAGCTTGTCACATTCTGGTTCTCTTAAGCTGATTTTGGATTTCACAACATCACAGGTATGTACCCAGCTGCAGGCAGAGACTCCTAGGTACATTTACCAGCATGAAAACTAGAGAATCTTGGCAATGAAGGGGATAAATTGCATGAAGAACAAGAACAGCCTAGGGACAACCACTGGGGTCCCTGCTGCTTTCTAAATCATGGAGATTTGTGTGATAGCTGAGGCAGGGAATTTGAGGCTGAATCTGTAGCCAGAGCACTCGGTGGTTAAATGATCCCCAGTGTGCTGCAGGTTCAGTGCTGCACAATTCAAAACTACATCTTGTGGCTGAAGGAGCCTCTTCTTCAAAGATACTGAACAAAAAGGAATCTTCTATTCCCTGGCCACACACCCACTCTGGGCTGATGAAAGCTTTGTGCTCAGGTAGAAGGATAAATAAAGATTCCATTCCTTGTTCAGTCAGTGTAGGATCAGTGTGGAATCTAAATGTTACCTAAAAACTGAATATAAAATAAATCTAGAACCAAACGCCTGGTTTGATGGACCAAGATAGAAATTTTGAATCTAAAAGCAGCCTGATTTTGCACTAATTCAGATTTTTTTCCTCTGGCTGTGCATAGAAAGATGATACCGATTAATAGGAGCCTATTTACAACATCAGAGTAACTACAAAATTGAATATGCTGGATTTATTGAACAGCAACTATTTACCCAATTTTGGAATTTCACAATACTTAATTTATGCAGACTGCTTGCATGCATGCTAATTTTAATTTGGTGACATTTTATAATCGTTCCTAGTAATGGAAAAACGTGTATTTCTGCAAATATTCAGACAATGCTAAAACTCATCTTCCTAACACAGCCAAACCAATAGCAGCTTCTTCAAGTGAGACATTATATGTTCAAAACTTTTCACTTTATTAACAATAAATTAATCTGTGGCATTACCAACCAACAAAACACTAAAGATACCATGAGCAGATTGTCTGTGTAATGATCTGAAAGGCAACATTATCACTACCTTCATAAAAACCAAACAAATGCCAATGAACTTATATACATGTACCATTTGTAATCATATGAACATAAAGCAGAAGAAATATATTTCCAAGTTTCTCCAATTTTTTTGTTAAGGCAATAATAAAAAGCACAGCATCACAATTAACTACAACTAGGTACTGAGCCCTGACATAATGCAGTGCTTAGAGGAATGTGCAAAATAAACACCTGGATTTGTATTTTGATTCTTTGTTGTGTAAAATTAAAAAAACAAGCAACACAAAGTCACAACTCTTCTTGATTCCATTGTCTGGAAAAACAAAAGCGAAGCTGGGAGAATCCAGATTGCCAAAGATGTTCTCTCTCAGCCTGTAGTACCATTTGGAATATCTTGAGCATCTGCTAAATGTAGTTTTTGGCTGAAGCAAATCATTAAGGAGTAACACTCTGACTACAGATAAGACATAACCAAGACAGTAGAGTCATATGAAACTCTGCTTACTCTGTTCTGGTGAGTCCTACAGTAGGCCACCACCACTAGATGAGTATTTCTCAATAAGACTTGAGCATTACACACTTCCAGTGTTAGCCTGTAGATCAAGGCTGATGGCAGATTATTTTTTACTATTACATATTATTCCCATATTCCACCTGTGCTCTTTATGAAGTCTGCCTTTAACAGCTTTCCACAGATATGCAGGGAACATAGATACCAGTGCAGGATATAAGCCCCTGGAACTACAGCCTCACCTCCTCAATGCACACAGTGTGTAACAGAAATAACTCAGAGTAAACTGAGTGCTTCACTCCTCCACTGTCATCCTGGCTTTATCGAAAGCATGGTGTAAAAGACAAGCTGAGATGTTCAGCTTTATCTTCTCTGTGGGCTAAGAGCACACATTTGTTCAGTTACCTAAGCTCTGCTGAAGTATTTGACCCTAGTAATAAAAAATTAGGTCAATTCACTCTTCACAGTCAATCAGTGATAAACAACCACACATGTTTCTAGAGAAAAACTAAAAGGTAATAGAATTCACTTATCAGTGGGACAGATGCCTCTGAACATTGTTGAAGGAATATTACTATGGATGTTTGGTCCAGAATGTCTCAATAATGTACATATAGAAAGATGCTGCTGCTGATGGGCTTTGCCACTGACAACACACACTGTGGTACAGGGAAGCTAAATAAATCACCAGATTAAAAAAAACCCCTGTATTTAGATGTGTTAAGATACAGTCACTTATGTTTTGGAAGAACCTGAAAATCGATGCTGTATTATAGCACTAATTTAAAAGTACTCTAGGTATTGGCCCTGACATAGTGCAGTGCTCAGAGGAATGAGCAAAATAAAGACTTGGATTTGCACTTTGATTCTTTGTTGTGCAAAATTAAAAAACAAACAACACAAAGGTACTACTGAAGCCATTTGAGTCGTGTAAAAACATCAGTTACTAGGGAAACACACTACAATTTGACTAGAGTTAGTAATTACAATGCAAAATAAACATTTTAGGAAAAGGATACATAGATGAATTTAGTTCTTCTAGCTGCAATATAAATGTAAAAATTATGAGAAAGAGCACTTCTGTTAGACAAAGCAATGCAACAATTATGCTGGTATGCTGAAGTAAATACATTAAAACAATGAAGGAAATAACTAATAATTTGCACTGAAATGTATGGTTTATTACAAAAATCAAATCAAACCTACACTGAATTCTATACAATGAGCTGAATTCTAAATTAAGTTTAAATCTGCTGCTCTCAAGAAATTTAAAGAAAATTTAACAGTTCTGGGTTTTATGGAAATACACTAGACAAAGTGTAGAGTGTACAGATCTGTATTCCTCGTTATGTGTCATCTTCCCCAGATGTAGGAGGATGGACTGCAGGGAAACTAGTGGTAGTTTCCCAGTACCTGGGCTGTCCCTAAGCAGGCCGACAGGCTCAGCCAGCCTGCTCCCTTCTCCAAAGCAACCAGCAACTGTAACAAATGAAAACAACTCTCCTGTTTTCTCAAAACCAAGAAGAGGGCAGGGCCCATCTTGGTTCACTCAAGAGCTATGTTCTCCCCAGCTGTACATCACTGCACACACAGGAGCAGTATCTTCCTGAACCAGGCTGTGCTGTGGGCCAAGTTCCATGATTTCTGCCTTCCCAGTACTTACATCTGACAGCAGTCTATCCAGGTTGGAGTCACTGGCTAGTTTCCTTTTATCTTCAGGGAGTTCTTCCATCTCCCCATAGAGCTCCAGATTGAGGCGAGCCAGTTTCTCCTGCATACTCCGCACATGCTCCATCTGCTCTATGGAACATTCATTGCCTAAAAGGACAAGCAAAAATTTTATATAAAGAAACCCAGGAGAGAAAATGAAGGTGTGAAGATGCAGCTTTTTACATCAGAGAATTTAAACATCAAATTTACAAGTAAATTTGCTTTCTCAATGATTTCTCACTGTTTCATTATTGAAGTTTCTGTCATCCCATTTGATGTTGTGCTGTGCTGAATTTACAATGGCTATCCTCATGTCCTAAGAGCTTTTTAGAATGCATGTGGTTTTTCTATACTCCTGAATTTCTCTCTGATTCAGAAAGGCTCTGGTTTTTAACTTAAAATATGATCAGAATAAACCTTCTTTCCAATCCTGATTTATCTGACGGTTGCATTCCTGTTTAATACAAACTTCTCAGGTTCTTTTGTAAAATCAGTGTGGAATTGACACACTGACCTAACACTAAACTTGCAAAAGTACACATGCATTTTTCTACTTAGTACAGGGGAGAAAAGGAAGCAAAAACGTGTAACGTTTCTTCTAAAACCTCTGTCAGCTCTGAGGCTGTAAAAATACTAAGAAGCTAAGACACAAGAGTAACCTGGGTAAAATGCAGCTTGCCTTGATTTTCATAAAAGTTGTTACCAACAGTCTTAAATGTTCCTATGCAACAAAAATGGGTGCTAAATACAGTTACTTCTTCCTACACAATCATAAATAAGTGGCTTTAAACTTGGTATCTTAAGGAAAGGTGCTCCCATGCTGGAAGGAGTAATGAAATGGCTTATGAATAATCTCACAATACAGACAATGCTACATTGGGACTGTAATTTAAAAATGCAGTAAGATGTATTAATTATGTTGAGTTCATGTGGCACACTGACAGCTGCCAGTCTGTCCATGCAGCACACTTGCTAGCAAATGTTACCACTGTACAGCTATAAAAAACAACTGTTGTACACAGACAGTTCATGCACTTACCAAATGCTTGAAGTTTGCCAGAGTGGAAGTCATTCAAGAGACTCAGAAGTCCCCTTTCCATTTCCTGGACATCTGATACATCTGTGAGAAAAGAATGCTGGATTGGTGCTGCCTGTGCCCCTTTTGCTTCACTTCCTGGAGGTTTGGCTTTCTCTTTGATTATGCTAAAAAAAAATAATTGAACAAAACAAATATCACTTCCTGCTTTCAATTTCATTGTAAATTTGAAATGTAAGGAAGTGTACATATGAGCTTTGAAAATTAAATGGGAAATACATAGTGCGTATTTCAGTCACTGCTTTGAAGATGAACACTAGACCACCAGCTTTTAGCACCACTGCTAAAAGACACATCATCAAAACTTTTTACAAGTCTGAAACTCTTCTGTCATAGCCAATCTAAACAGCCTTCAGACTATCTTAGCATTGCCAGGTTTCTGCCTCTCACTCCCTCCAAGTCTGCAAAGGCCCCAAGCTTACCGTTTTAACTTTGGTTTTTGTACGGCAGGCTGTGGGGCAGGGTTGGAAAAGGCTGTACTTTTACTGACTGGCACTGAGCTTTTTTTGGAGTTAGCAACCTGAGCAGAGTGACTGGAAGATGATTTGGGGCTCCTCCTCTTGATCTTCCTTTCTTCCATTTCTTCCAGTTTACTGCATCTAGACTAATGACTTGTCCTTCATCGGGAAGAAAAGAAAGCAAGAAACATCTATTAAAACTGCCATTCACAATAAAAGCAAGTGGAAAGACAGCTCGTGGAAATGAAACTTGTAGTTCCTTCAGAGATGAGCAGTCACTCATTTCTGAGAACGAGAGAATCCAGTTTTTAGGAGCAGCTGCCTGGCATGCTTGATCAGCGGAAAGGGCAGGAATTAAAACCTCAATCAGCCAACAGGTACCTCCAAATGATCTCAAGCATTGTGTCCCGTGGATTACAGCTAGGAAACACCACGACTTCTCGGGCCCATGGCAGGCAAAACAGTGACAAGTGCTGCGGCACAGGGATGCTGCGACCCATCCGTGCCAAAGAACCTCCTCCTCTGCTGTGGGGACACTCAGCGGGTGCCGAGTTGTTGTTGCTGTGACACAGCTGTTGTTGTTCCTGCGGCTCCACAGTCCTTGTTACTGTTACAGCTGTTGGTGTCACACACTTGTTACTGCCGTGACACGCTTGTTATGCCTCCTAGTTACGGGGGGCCCTGCCCAGCTCTGCTGCCACAGCCCACGCTGTGTGCGGTTACCGGGCGCTCCCTGGCCACCTCCTCGCTGGGGAAACGCCTCCGTCACACCCCGCAGGCGGCCGAGGGCGCCGCGGGTACGGCGACGTGACCCCCGGGCGCCATCGCGGACGCGCCGCCGCCTCCCGGGATGAGGAGACCCCCGCTCGCAGCCGTGTATGCTCGGGACGCG
This sequence comes from Sylvia atricapilla, assembly GCF_009819655.1. Lineage (NCBI taxonomy): Eukaryota > Metazoa > Chordata > Aves > Passeriformes > Sylviidae > Sylvia > Sylvia atricapilla. The sequence goes on from NC_089142.1 coordinate 63,411,497, forward strand.
GGCAGTGGCCGGGAGCGGCAAGAACACAATGGAGTCTCCCCGCCCGACCGCGACCCCAGCCCCGCGCGGCCCCGGCACGCAGACCCCGCCCCCTACCTGACGGAAGCCCCGCCCCCGGAGCGCGCGCGGACCCCCGCGGAAGCGGCCGGCCCGTCCCGGCGCGCGGGTCACGTGACGGCGGGGCGGCCCGGCTGCGCCGCGAGATGCATTGTGGGAGTCCCGCCCTAAGCCACCACCTCCGCCGCGGGTGGACTACAGCTCCCAGAATTCCTCGCGGCGCAGGGTGGAGCCGTGTGCTGGCGTTCGATGGCCCTCATGGCCGAGGGTTTCTCCCGAAATATCTGATCTAAGTCCACACGTGTTGAAACACACGGGGGAAAACCACCGCGCTGCCGAGCTGGTCCTTTTCCCAGATGACGCCGTGCGGTAGCCCTCTGCCTTCCCCCCCGCTCTCTCCAATCTCCTGCCTTACAATTATGCTCCAGCCACAACCCACTCGATACTGAACAGGCCTCAGCTGCTTTGTTTTTTTTTTTTTTTTTGGTGGGTTTTTATTTTGTTTTTTTTTTTTTTTTTCTTTTTAGGACTTCACGGAGTAACGGGCACCTGAAATTCATGTTTTACACTGTATGGAAAATCACCGAGTCGTTAGGGTTGGAAGGGACTTCTGGTGATCATCCAGTCCCACCCCCGTGCCGAGGCAGGGTCACGTAGAGCAGGGGACACAGGAACGCGTCCAGGTGGGGTTTGAGTGTCTCCAGAGAGAGACTCCACCACCTCCCCGGGCAGCCTCTTCCAGTGCTCTGCCGTCCTCTGTGTAAGGACTCTCTGTCTTGTGTCGAGGTGAAACTTCTTGTTTGACTTTGTGGAGCCTTAATCAGGGACCTGACTAATCTGTAGCGTTTGTTATCTGTGTTTAGTAGCAAAAGTTTACAGCCAGTTGAACTGTGCTTATACAGGGGGCAACTGAGCCCGCCGGGAAATTATCCTCAGGTGTTGCAAGGCATCGCTACCTCCGCACAGGGTCAGCAACACGAATTCTCCCGAAGAGGACATGCTGGAAGAACTCGGTATATTCACATATGGGCCAGGAATGCTGCCGGTAGAACAGCAAGTTCCAGACGACAAGAGGACATAATAGTATTAAGCTGAGCCAGGGCAAGTTTAGGTTCGACCTTAGGAGGAATTTCTTCACAGAAGGGGTGACTAGGCATTGGAATGGGCTGCCCTGGAAGGCGGTCCCCGTCCCTGGAGGTTGTTAAGGCGAGACTGGACAGGGCACTGAGTGCTATGGTCTGGTTGTCAAGGCAGTGTTCGGTCACAGGTTGAGCTCCATGATCTCAGACGTGTTTCCCAGCCTCCCTGTTTCTGTGATCCCGTAGCGCTGGAGGGAGAAGGCTGTGAGGAGAGCGGAGCGGCCGTCAGCCCCCGGCGCAGCGCGGGCCGTGCCCGGGGCCGTGTCGGTGTCACGGCAGTGGCAGTGCCGCTCCCCGCCCGCAGGGGGCAGCGCCTCCCCGCGCTCCGGGGCTCCCGCCGGCCGCTCCTTTCCCGGCTCCGCAGCCTCCCTGCCGAGGCACCGCGGGTCAGGAACGGGTCCGTGGACGAGAAGGGCCCATCCTCATCCCCGCGACAGATCTGCCCGGAACGGCTATCGTCCCAGCTAAAAGAGGAACCCTGCTGCCACGCTGAGTTGGATGTAGCTCAGTGTCATTTCCGACCTGGATTTCAGTCCTGCGCCCTTGGCTTGCAAGAACTTATTTTTCAAGGCAGGCAGTATAATTATCAGGGTGTGCCTACCTAGCCTGAGTAATTAACGAGTTCAGCCCCACCAAGTCTATTTCCTGGTGTGTCGCTATTGCGTTTCTTGTCATCACTTCTCACCTCAGTGCTCCCCGCCAGTCATGGCTTCATGGACTTGAATGGCCAGCACACCTTTCCAACCATGGCTGGGTGCCTGAGCTGTTTTCCCCCCATGTGACACTAGTTTGTGACCTAGAGAAATGAACTTATCAACTATCTCTGTAACTTGTCAGATTGAATTTCTTAAGCCTGCAACGAGATATTACTTTTTACTTGAGAAGCATGTTGTTCCTTACATATGTTTTGTGATGAAGACTCTCAGACATTATTCACTCACCAGCTGTGAGGGGTTGTATAATATGCATCATCCACAGTGAAAACATTGACCAGAAGCTTTACTGGTGTTTGCAACTGTGTGTCTCAGTATGAAGCTACCTCATGATTTTAGAGGTGTGCAGCACTTAGAATGCATCCCTACCTCTGTCTAAACTGTCCATGATACCAAGAGAATGATTCTCCAGTTGTACTCTGATACTGAACCTTCTTGTGGACCTTGAATTAGACCTGAGGGGCTATTAAATAGCAGTGTTTCATGGAGACTTGGATGGGATGTGGCAGTTGTGAGACTCAGTGGCCGCTCTAAGACCCAAAAAAGGAGATTGTCTATGAAAAGGAGATTGCTTTTGAAGTGATTCTCAGGCGAATCACAGGGACCAAATGTCCACTGAAGATCATCCTATAGTCAAAGTAATTCCTGGCTGCAGGCCACAGTTTGAGTCTGAGGAGCTGGATCAGTTCTCATTCATTATGACCAGTGTAGTTGCAAAAGGTGTGTGATAGACCAGTGATACACTGACTTGTGGGAATAAACAACTAAGAGTGTTTGCATATAAGCAACTAAGAAAGAAATTAATCTCTGTAAACTGGAGATGCATTACACAAAAAGGCAGTTGTACAAGACTTAAGGGACAGGTAGGGAAGCTGAAACAGTTGATTCTGTAATACAAAGGGCTTCTGATACCTGGTTTGGCATGCGTTACAGGGAAACAAGAGCTAGCAAAAGTCACACAGGCTGTGAGCCAGATACAAATTCTCAGTCACAGGGCTGCCCAAGTAGAATCGTCATTCACACACATACATACATATATGTGTATGCATAAATATATAGGGGGGCACAAAAAGTGGACAAATTGAGACTTACAGGCAGATTTCTACAGCCATTTGGGAATTCTGTATGAGATAAATACTGCTTCTCCATGGTGACTTTGGAAATGTTTGTGTTCATTCAGCTCATTGCTCACATGCTATATGAGCAAGTAAATGTACCCGCCTTGCAGTTTGTATATAGAGGTGTGGTTTGTTTTTCCCTGTGTGATTAAAGGTGTTCTGTTTGACAGTTTGGGTGGAAGGTGACTGGGTGTCCTTTGTTTCTACCAAAGCAGTTGAAATAGAATGACTGATGGTCTGTTTTTAAATAAAGGCAAATGCTTCCATCACTAAGCAATTTTAAAATAAAATTACTTTCATATTCAGGAAGCAGCTGGATTCCACAGTTAACCCTGCTTCACTTTAGTATCTCAGTAGGAGGGATCAAATACTGCAGAAAAGACAATCAGTTTTAGCATGCAGGTAATATTTTGCTCCAAGTGCATTTCTTGTCCCTGTACACTACACCGCATTAGAATTATTATCAAGGCGCCTCTGCTATTTTTATATCTGATTTAGCAGAGCCTACAAGGGCAGATATTGGAAAGCATCAGACTTTATGTTTTCATAGAGAAAGTAATTTGATAGTGAATAATTAATTTCTTTTAAAAGATAATAGCAGGTTAGGAGCAGAGAATCAAAGGTAGTATGGTCTTGATTCGATACTAGAAATCCTATTGCAGATAACACTGTTGCCTAGAATCAAATAAAGTTTGAGGGAGAAAAAAGGCATGTTTTGGACTATCTCTGTCTGAGCTTTTGCATAATTTTGTGTTGTGATAATGATTCATGGTCCAGAAAAGGCTTTTTTCCTCCTTTAAAAGGCTTTTTTTCTGACAACTCCACCATGCATTACAGTGGTAGCATTTGTATATGCTTGTTGACTGAAATGCTCCAAATGTTTAATGGCAACAATGTTATTGTTTAAGCAGCAGATTAAAAAGTTAATTGAATCTGATTTTATTTACATATATATCTCCTTACAAACTAGAGGCCCACCTTTGAAGATGCTTTGAAGAAGAACTTCAAAGAAGTTAAGTCTACTTTGTATTGAGATATGCATGCAAATAAAATCAGATTCTTCTTTCTGAAAACCCTATTCAGTTAACATGAGATGGCAAGTCGGTTCTAAAGGCTTCCAAGACAGTGATGAAAGCACTGGATTCTTTAGCTTCTGTAATTAATTTCAGATGTATTTCACAGGTTGGCACCTTGTACTCATGGAATAATGACATTGCTGTAGCATCACCTTCCAAAAAAGAGCATGGTCTGGGCCATATCTGTTCATAGGAAGGAAAGTACTTATCGCTGGTTTCTGAGGAGCAGCATAACAAAGTGTGTATGTATCTATCAGCCAGATAGATGTGCAGAACAAAGCAGCAAAGTTGAAATTATACATATAACTAATTACCACTAGATTAATATGGATATAGAATTGCGTGGGTTAGACACGTGTATTCTTTACAGATTGGTGATGGATATGTCCTCAAGAAATGTGACTGAAAATGTGTCAACATGTATACTTACATTGTATCTCTCTCTCCCCCCGCACTATCATTATGCTAAGTGAAGGAGTATGATCATATGTAAGTATTTAGACTTATGTATTATTTCCGATCAGTTTCCACATCTCTAGCATGAATAGTCTATTGAAGTCGGAAGAACTAGAAGTTTAAAACCTCTACCAGTATTGTGTGCTTATAAAATGTTCTGATTGCAAAAAATCAATACTTGATTAGCTACCAAGACATTAAATACATGACCTGCTTAAGAACTGAACAAATCCTTTACCTGAATGCGTATGAAGAATACACCACCTCCTTGGGCCAGCAGTGTGGTGATTCAGGCAATCGGGACATAGTGATGATGGAGGAAGGAGGGAGAATGGAAGGGACTTCCTGAATCCCTTGGAAAGCAGCAGTCACGCCAAGAACTAGGCCTCTAGGGCCCCAATGTCCCTGGAAATGTCCCTGGACAGCCCCACCTGTCCCCCACCCCACTGCCTGGGAGTCCAGGAGCACCACTTCAGCTCAGCCCAGGGACTCCAATTCCTGCCTAACCTACCCATCTCCACCTCTCTCTTTAGCCCCTGAACTGTTCATTCAGTTCCTGTATGAACACCTGGAAAATTATTTTTAAAGAACATTATTAATACATCCTATATATACTATAGGCAGTCTGGATTTCACATTCACAGTATCATTTCCAAGAGTGGTTGGAAAGCACTTCTCGAGGTCATAGCATTATGGGTTAACTCAGTTTGTAAGAGATATCATGAGGTCCAAGTCAAAGTAGGTCAACTGTGTGCATAGAACAGGTTCCTGGGGTTTATCTGGCCTCTCTTGAAAAACTTCCAGGATGAAATCTGCACCAGTGTTCTCTAGCACAGCCTCCTCCTCAGAGCAGGGCTACTGCCACATCAGGTCAGCTGTGTCTTTGTCTGGCCAGACCTTGAAACCTTCAAGAATGGAGACTCTACAACCCCTGCAGACAATTTGTCCAGTAGTGCATTACTATCCTAGTGAAGAAGTTTTTCCTTATACAATTTTTAGTTTTTTAAAAACATGCCAGTATTTTGTATGTGTTCAGTAGATATAGAAGTTGTTGTACAGTTGCATTTACCTTCCTCTAAATATTTAAATATTTGTAATATGCATTAAGATCCCCAATGAAAAAGCACTTTAGAACTGTACTTTAGTAGTTTTAACAATCCCAATACTCCAGCTGGAAAAGGAAGAAGTCTGTCATTGGCTCTGCCAGCACAACCAGTATTTCATGTATGGTCTCCAACCTAATACAAATTTTCAGACTCTGTCAGGGATGTAAAACTAAGATTATCCATAAATGCAACGGTGGTTCCCTAGTGCATAATGTGTTCTCCTTAGAATTATTTCAAAATTATTTCCATGGTTTTAGATGCTGGCATGTTGTAATGACGGTAAGGTTTTCTGAAGGATAAGGATGATAGCTGATTTTCATCTCATACCACTGTCTTGCTTGGCAATGCTTGCTTGGGCAATGCTAGTCTACATGTTTAAATACATTATAATAAAATAATTCCATCTACATTATAATAAAAGAATTCCATTTCACTAATTTTATTGTAAAAAACCTTTTTCACAGGACTCAACCCATTGATAGACATGAGAAAAGGCTGGGATAATATGGCACCCACTCTTGAATGCATGTTCAGTAGTTGACAATGATGAACTTCATATGAGCTTTTAAAATAAAATAAAATAAATTAAAATAAACCTTCAGCAATTTGTTCCCCCTTGGGCAGCCTGCTGAATTATTTTTGGAGGTACTCACTGTAAATGTAACAATGTTTACAATCACTCTAAGATTAGCATCATGGTGTTTACAGAATTCTATGAAAATCAACAAAACTGAACCCTTGTAAACCAAAACGGGGAGTAAGTTCTAGAAACAAGACCAGATCAGAAAACATGTGACAAAAGGTTCTTATTCTTACAGCTGGGGATGTATTCATGCAAAAGATGTTTCTGATGTATCTTATACAAGTAATATGTGGAAAGGATTGTTGGATTTTATTTAAGCTAAAATTGGCAACACCTGTTCTCAGCTGGCACCTGCTCTTTTCCCCTTTTAAATATTGGATAATGTTTATGATTAATTTAGTACAACAAGAGAGAACATGCAGCTCATATCACAGAGAACCAACGCGCATCATTTGTTTTCTTGTAGCGTGTTTTTTAAGCTGTCCAGTAATTTATCACAAGAGGATCATAATGGAGTAAGACCTTGCAGGAAAAAAACCCACTAGTCTTAAGGTCACAATTGAAATAAAATACTTGCTCAGTTGTTTTAATAGTTTGGCTAAGTGCCTACAAAAATGGGTTTATTTTCTTTGCCGATGTTTATACTTCAAGTCAGTAAGGAGAAACTGCTATTCATATTGTCTCTATGAGATGCCACTGAACAGTATTATTAGTACAGAGTAACCCAGGCATGCCAGGGAAGGCTGAGTAAATAAAGTTTAACTTTTCAAAGCAATTTCAGCCTCACCTCCAGTGTGCACAAACAGGCTTGAGGACAATCACCTGTACACACCTCTGAATGTCATGGGCAAGAATCCCAATGGTGTGAGACTGTACAAACTCAGGGAGCAAATAAACACAACTCCTATCACACAAACCACAAACTACATGGATACAATACAAAAGAAGAAAAAAGGAAACAATTAGATAACCTGTATGTTCATGATCCACTGTGTCAAAGGTTCTGCTGGCATCAAGGGCAATGATGGATTCATAGCTCGTAGGAAAGAATTTGTAGGTGATGTTTTAATGGATCATTTGGCTTAAAAGAAAACTGATCAAACTTAAAATTTTCTTTTTAAGCCACACGATACAGAACTATCTCAAATATGGGGAATTTTTTTTCTTGTTTGGTTTTGATTTTGTTTATTTGTTTTTCTAATGGTAAACTCCATATCCAAAATGATAAGCCTCATTTGGAAACTTCAGCTCAGGAAAATCCAGTATTATTTCCAAGTGAGATCTGTGAAGATTGTGCCGGCAAGAACTGTGAGCAAGCAGCTATTTGAATGTGCTAAGAGTGTGAAATACAGCTCTCATAATAACAGTTATAGAAATACACTTATATTCTAGAAATATAACTCAGATTGTTATCTTAATATCAAAGGAGAACTGTGAGTTATTTGCAGTCTGCAATTTTTCCTGGTCAGATATGTAGCTGGCCTCGAGTAATTTTTCTGTGTTGTTTGGAAAATTGAATTCCCTTCCCCCTCTATTGCTTGGTGGCTTAGTACAAATACAACTGCTTTGATGTTTTAAGAGCATTGAGTGACTATTTTTTTCCAGGCTAGAAGATATATTGCTGAGAAGTTCCACTGACTTCTGAAAACAGACATTGGAAAGCATGTTTGTAATTTCAGACTCTGTTTTGTTAGACATATACAAATGCAGAACTAAAAACAAACACAAATCCATTCCCTAAAGAGAATAAGTGCACACAGAAATATCTTTACAGAAAACTGTTTCCAAGCACTGCAGACATTAAACAGTATTCTAAAGTTTTCTTTTTAATATGATTTTACTCCAGTAACTCTAATTAGCAAAGGAAAAATTAAGCATCTGAAGCATTTTCCTTTGCATTGGAAATACTAAAGAGGAGTAGCAGCTAGAGTTCTCAGCTCCAAACAGGACAACGGTGACAGTGGGCACCATACTGATGTAGAATAAAGAGGGCCTTTGGAGAAAATTGTTTGAGACTTGAATATGAGCTTTTAAAATAAATCAATGATGGAATACAGTGGGCATGTGAGCAGCACTGTTTCTTTCACTGAAGGCAATTGTATATAGACTAATAGTTAATTATAGTATGGTACAGTAGATATTTGCCAGAAGAATTCTATTTTAAGGTTTCCTTAATAGTAATAGAATAATGGGTTTAAATGATACCTCCTTTTAAAGGTATAAGCCCCCAAAATATTTGGAAAGCATGGTAGAGAGTTATAGACGTCAGTGGAAAATGACTGACTATATGGCTCCAGTGTTTTGGTTGTGGATCACAATGATTGTGTTAGTATTCAAAACTGCAGTTGCAGCTGTCATTAAATTCAAGGCACAGAAAAACTGACACAGCATAGAGACAAACTGGAATCATTATAAGACTGTTTCTTTGGTTTTGTTTGGGGGTTATTTATTTTTTTTTTCTGTGTACGTACAACCAGGGATTAAATATTCAAACTTCTGGAAAGAGACCACAAAGGTGAATCCTGGAAGGAAGCTAAATACTTTTTCTACCTTCTAAAAAACCTATTCCTGAAATGCATTGAAATTCTTTACACTTTCTTTCACCTCATTTCCAAGAAAACTAAACAGAACTTCTTTAGCTGGAATTTACTGTATTTAAAAGTTGATTCTTATTATTTGCTATTAAGCAAAGCATTATTATTTTTTTCTTGAACTAAAAATTTATTTTGCTAGAAATTATAAAAACTGGGCATGCTCATAGACCTCTAAGGAATGTGTACTCTGCCAAATCTGGAAACACTTGGAAGAGAAAGAAGGCTTATCTGGCATACTGTGCTACAATTTTTTACTGATTTATGAACAAGACACTGATGCTTAGCTTGTACAGTTTGTTGGGTCCATGCAGTGAAATAAACACAGCTGCATTTATTATAGTGATTACATAATCACATATTTGGTACTCCCAAACTTCTGGGAATATTCAATGAGCAGCATGCGCTAAAAATTCTAATTTCTTTTACCCTCTCTGTTACTCTCATTTTATTTTATATTTAGTGCAAAGTTTTTGTTTGGATAAGTTGGATATTTTAGTAGTAATGATTCTGCAACAACAGTAATTCAGATCCTTTGCACCCGTTGTAGAGTGGTACTGCCATTGCATAGTGCATAGAAAATACAAAGGTGCCACTTGTCACAAGTATTGCTTTGAGTGACCCTCAGCTCAGCTACTCCATGTAGCACTGACTTTACTACTCAGTGTAATTTCTAGATAGCCATAATACCATCCATCTTTCAAATTATTATTTTGGAATATGAATATATCTTCATATACTTTATTAACAATATGCCAGTCCTCGAGACTGACTTTTTATATAAACAAAAACACCAATCTTTTCAGCACAAACACATTGTATCTCATCACAAGCAGTCACCAGGTAGATGAAATTATGCAAAGAAAAATAAACAAGACAGCCAGAGACCTTTAATGATCTACCACAGTGACAAACTCTTCCCAAATTAATATTTAGGAAGAAAAACAAAAATATTTTTTCTGGCATCCTGTAAATATCCAGAATATAGGCAGTATGCTAAATATATTTAGGAAATATTTTGGTTTTTTTTTAGTCTGAAAATGAAGGGGGGAGTTTAGAGAGTGGTGGAGTCACAGATTTCTGCACACACCCACTGTAATTTCACCAGTGGCTGTTTCATCCATGATGGAGGTCCCAGGGATAAGCCATGCTCACTCACAAGGAAGAAAATGAGGAAATCTGCAATGGTTGAAAAAGGGTTTCTCATGCCCTGCGTTTTTTCAGTGACCAAACTCTGCATTTTATTTATGAGGCAGAAGCTGCTGCAACTATCAAAACTCATTCATGACTGACTGGCATACCATCCATTTGTGTTCATAGCTGAAATGAAACAGGGTGTCATCTTTTTAAAAAATGTCATATGTATAGTTTAAAGAACTTTGCTGTAGCTGTAGTCCCTGTTGGTGGGAAGCTAATACCTAAGGAGAAATTCAGTTCTGCTTTGGTGACCAGCACAGTCTGCATGTCTGGGATGCAATTAAGAGGCTTTTGTCCATTGGATGTATTGTTTACCCTGAGTCCTGAGGATTCATTTGAAAAGATAATCAGCTTTGTTAAAAGAATACAATTTTGTCTTGTTTGATGGAATGTTTTTTCAAATTGTTTTAGATTTTTTGTTACAATATTTAGTTAGTGAATCAAAATGTAAACTGTGTAATTGCTTCAAAGGCGACCAAATATAATACAATTAGAGAAGACATAAATGTGGTCAGTCTCCTAGATAAATAAAAATTATACACAGACCTTATACAAGCTTTTGACATGATCTGTTTTCATTAAAGCTAAGGGCAGCAGCAAAAGACTTTGGTCAGCATTTACGAAATCTCCATATGTTTATTCTGATTGTCAGCTGATAGTTTCTCCAGCCTTTGTGTTTTCCAGATGAAGGTTTTCTTGCACAAGAAATGACATCTATATTCCTGTTGTACAGTGACTTGCTGTTTGCATATGTGCAGCTATGTAACTCAGAAGTAATGAATAGTTATACATGACTTAGATTAGATATAAGGAAGAATTTTTTCATGGTAAGGGTGCTGGGGCACTGGAACAGGTAGTCCAGAGAAGCTGTCAACGCCCTATCCCTTGAAGTGGTGAAGGTCAGGGTCGATGGGGCTTTGAGAAACGTGGTCTAGTGGAAAGTGTTTCCACTTTATCAATGAAAATATATATCAGAAGTTTTTCTGCTATGGAGGAAGTGAAAGTGCACTTTGTTAGTATGCACTTTGTTAGGAGACACAGAAATACCTCAACAAAATAAAGAATATTAGTATGGCAACTCTGGGAGCACTATTATTGACCCATTAGGATAATTTCTCAGCAACTTGGTTTCTCTTTAGGGAGATATAGGTTGGCATTGTTTCCACTTTCCAAGAATTGGAATTTTAAAAGAAGGTTGTCTCTGAATTTCACACAACCATGGTGACTGGCAGTCTTCTTTTTTCTTTTTTCTTTTTTTTTTTTTTTTCTTCACTCTACCTAATTGAACACCAGGACCAAAAACCTCTGATGATCTGAAGGGTCTGGATGGAATTCTGCAAGGACTGTTATGCTATAGCTGTATTTTCCTAGGCTCTATGATCTCTTGCATGTGTTTCTATTCACAGTCTTGATTGCCTCCACTGTTCAGCTTCCCTGAGAATGATCCAATATACTGCTGTGTCTCGAAGTGCAAAGGGTACATTTTCCTGCAATTTTTTCAGTGTGTCAGCTGCCTCTTTTTATGCAGCAGAGCTGAAGCTGTTCTACACTGATGACTTCAGATGCTTGCAGAGCAAGCTTCAGATCATGCATCTGTGAGCAGGAATGGAAGGAAGGAAGCAGGGGTGGGAGAGCTCCTCTTTTAGAGGCAAAGAGCTATTACATGTGTGCAGTTGAATCATATCCTCAGGCCATCACAACTACCACTTCCTCCATGGTGTCATTCCCACTGCAGTTAGCTTTGATTGTTCCATTGCACCACTAGTAGCATGGCTTTTATCCAAAGACAACTCTGTATAGATAGAAAAATGAGAAAGGGTTTGAGAGGTTATAGGCTGGCTGAACACAGTGTGCTGAATCTCACTCTTCTGTAGATAGGCAGAGAGCTGTAGCTCAGAAAAGCTCAGGCCAGCTAAGCAGAACAACCCTACGTCTAAACCACAAGCTGGGCAGACTTGAAGAAAAAGTTCCAGCTCAGTGTTGGGACTGACAAAAGAGAAAAGATCACTGGGACTGGTGCAACAAACCATGAACCTATAAGAGAGTGCTCAAGAAAATACTGAACTCATCTACCTTGAAAGTGTGAATACATCTACTCAGTTCTTTGAATAACAGGGATGAAGGTGCTGGAATTGCTTTACTGCCTTTGTTTAATGTTGACAATAAAATAGTGAAGAAAGTCAGAAAGAAGTACTGCAAAATGAAACAGAAAATGCAGCTCAGTTCCAGGCTTCATGTAGGTACGTGATCCAAGGATACGCCAGACAAGGATAGTTTGGGGTTCACAAAAGTTGAAAATTATTAATGTTCAGGGAAACAGGGCCTTGTAAGTAACCTGTGTCAGAAAGAAACTTGTTATCACCAGAGAAGCTCTGCTATTAGTTTTAAAAGAATACCCACAAGATTCCTTTCCTGGACAAAGAATGTCTTTTGGGCCATGCAGGGTACGAACTCAAGCACACAAAAATACCAGTTCTTGATATTGGTAAACTGGAAGAAAAGTAGGGATTGAATAGTCAGGCAAAAATGATCTGTGGCCTATATGTAATAGTATAGATGTTTAGAGAAACCCAGCAAAGCAGCTATATTTTTTTTAGTAATCAATTTTATAATTTGACATTAATATAATGCAGAAAAAGTATGTAATCATGAGGGAGAGAAAAAATTTTGGTGCCATTTGACTTTCTTGGGAGTCATATCTACTCCCATTTGTTGCTTGTCTTATGCAGGTTTCCTTGAAAAAGATTTTCTACTAAGACAAATTAAGTACATGATGATTAAAGAGCCCAGTGACCTAGTAAGACTGAAAGCATCTACACACTTTTAGTTAACCAAGAAAGAATAAAATGTCAGAACTTTTCTTGCAGAATTGTCTCTGTTTTAAGCTTACACCAAACTTCTACAGCTCGACAGCTAAAGTAAGTAAAAAATGCATAAGCTGGCTATGTGTCCAGGACACTGATCTTGCTTTCTCCACTACAAACAAGAGTCATTAGAGCTGCTCTGAGAGTGACCTAGAAATGTCCTCCTCCATCCCTACAAGTTACATGGTTGTTATTTCTGCCTATCCTGTTTGGTTTGATTTCCCTAGCCTACACAGGCAAATAGCTTTAATCTGTGGCCTAAAATACAATGGATGAGCTTGGTGATCCCAGCTGACTGCATCTAAACTACCTTCTTGGCACGAAAGTACAATTTCAGGAAGAGCTGCCTGCTGTTTCATGGTTGGTCATGTGGCTTTTGTACTACTGCTCAGCACTTGCCTCTGAGAGCCCAAAAGAATTGCAGAAGCAAGCCGAGGGAAGAGCAGTGTTCATTCTGCAGGGGGTGATGAATAAGTCCCACAAGACTTTTCTTCTGTTTTTTGAAGCAGAACATGAAAGCCATTACGTCTTTAATTTGGTAATTTAACTTCAGGCTTAAAATGCCAAAGGATGAAAGCTACAATTCAGACATAATGAACTTTCCAGCGAAGTCAAACTTTGATTAAAAATGCAATAAATATTGGCTTGAAATATTTAGTGGAGTCTCTGCTGTCCTTTTGTCTACCCTTCTCCTTTGTCTCTCATTTCTCTATGCTCTGTTCATCTTCTGAGAGGATCTCCCACTCCTGATGGAAGGTATTTGGAGGTGTGAGACCCAGAACATCAGGTCACAGCTCTGCCAGGCCTAGCTGTGCAAGTAGAAGTGACTGTTGCCCACCGAGCTCACCCTCCTCCTTCTCCAGTGGATGCAGCTACATGGAAGGCAGTGTCTTGCTCCCACCAGTTACACATCACAGCTGCCAAAGCACTGCACTGTGTGAGTACACAGGGTCATCCCAAGGGCAGGGATGGCTCACCCAAGGGCAGTGTCCTGCCAGACAGCAGCAACAGCACCGGGTCTGGCACCTCCCAGCCAGTGGTGCCTGCCTTGAGTCAGTGTCCCCCTGGGCCTGCAGGAGTATTTAAAAGAGTCAAGAGCATCCTCGCAGCTCTGCCAGAAAAGGAAACATTGTCCAGTTATAACCTGGGGAAACAGACGATGTACACAGCTACCCGAGGGAGATGGGGTGTCCCTAATGGAGTCTGTACTTCTGCTGAATGTAGAAATTTTAAATGCTTCCTTTTCAGCATGATGAATACTTGAAATCTCCAACTCTGTAAGTATTTAGGCTTCATTTTCTTTACTATGTCCTTTCCTTTAGCACAGAAAGAAACAAGCTTTGAGACCAACCTTTACTGGTTTCAGTTAACCAATCTTCATATTTCAGTCATTCAATATTTACATTTTTTACACTTGTTTTCTTTTCTGAGTATTCCATGTGGTAACAACCCATCCCAGAAAGACCAACCATATAAAATAATGAGGAAAAAAGTATTGTTCTGGAATAAACACAGAGACTCTGAATATTTCAAGAACATCACTGCATTTAAAATTCAGATTTATTTCTTAACTTGGTTTAACTGGCAGTCCTAAAAACGCTTTATTTTTTATGATACATTATTCCCCCAGAAATATTCAAGCTGACACAGTAGTTTATTTTACAGCTTGCAAACATATGAACCAGTGAAATAGGTAAAGTTGACTTCACTAACAGTGAAATCCCATTCACTCACAGTAGCTAAAGGTCTTTACTGCTTTGATTTCTGGCTATTATTCTCCCTGTGCTCAGATCTGTTCTAAGTACCTTTTCCTGCCTACAGGTAAGAACTATTTGCAATATCAGGATGCGATCTGCATTTTCAGGAAAAAAAAAGCTAGACTGGCAAATGTGCCTTTTTAAGAGTACCTATTACTAAACTTAGAAATTAGTAACCTCCAATCAAACAAACACACAGCTTTATGATATCTACCCCAGCAGATGTGTTGCTGTGGGTTCTTTTCAGCTGACACCTGAACTGATCTCTTTGCTCTCTTTCTTCCTGCTGTGTTTTATATTGAAGTCCATCTCATTCATGGTACTCCTGTAGTTTAAACGAAACATACAAAGAATCACTCCTCTCCCTTCAAACATGCCAGTGAACAGGATGCATTTTTTATCAAACAACTACCCCAAACAATCATGTCTAAGAATTAATGAAGACATTATGTCCCAAAATAAAACGAGGAGAGTTCAATATGACAAAATGACTGCTTCCCATCCTCTGATAATCAATCCTGACAGCTTCCCCATGGCAAAACTATTTCTATGGATTCCTTATGTTCAAACCCCTGTTTAAACACCATTCTGCCAGTTTGCACCATGTTCTTCTCAGCAGTTTCCATAAATATTGCACACGTGCACTCAGTGGTACTGTCTGTAACACAAAACCAGTGGGAGCATTCCAAGTTGCAGTTATCCATTGGTAACCTGTTTGGACAGAGGTGTTAAGAAAGGAGGCTTTGTTCTTTATTTTTTTAACACTAGATGGCATTGCTTCCTCCTCCCGCCCCCCAGGGAAAACTTGAAGATGAAATTTGCCTTGATTAATGTAAGAGAAGAATTAGTGACTTGCAAGTTTTGCTATGACTGTCACCCTTAAAAGCATTTCCTGTAAATCTTAACTCTCGAGTGTGTCCCCAAGCCTTTGGTTATTCCTCTGTCTGCAGCCCTCATACTTCTCCATGCACCAAGGAATTTCTGAAACACTATTGGTGGAATGGTTTTCTTCAGGTTTCCTTTAAGTAAAGTTCGCTGACGCTAGATGATGCATACTATGATGCAGAATATTTTGTTACATAAACTGTGTGACCTCAAGATGCTAATGAACGTGAATACCCCCTGGACCTTTCCCTCTCCAGCTGATTCTCCTTCTTTCATCGCATATATTCAGCTGCAGCAGGAGCCAGAACAAGCTATGAGGCAGGAAGGAACTATACAACCACTTTTCCCCAGGGCCCTTTCCCACAAGAAGAGAGGGATTGGGTTCCTCTCTTTATCATATAGCAGGAGCCAGAGCCAGTAGGGCATTGTCCAATTAAAATTAAATAGCAGCTGTTGACAGTTGCTTGTGGGCTAAATTGGTTCTGTGGGGAATAGCTCATTAGAGCCGTCAGCTCCATGAAGAGCTGATTGTGTCCTAAGCGGGCAAAGCGCGGGGGCTTCTAAGGCTGGAACCTGCCTTTGGTCCACGCCAGCATAAACGTGCAACGTGTGGTGCTGCCGCACTCGATGTCATGGGCCAGACTTTTCTTCTCCTACCTTAGTGTCAATCTTACTAAAAATTAACCACAGAGAACGCGCCGTTCCCAGACGGGCTGCTCTTCTTCCCCTGCCTCGGAGCAGCACCTCTGGCCCGACCCACAGCACGGCAGGGGAAAGGGCTGAGCGAGACGTGCTCCCTCTCTTGCTTGGCCCCTTTCGCCGAGCAGAGGCGGCCGGACGGGCCGGCTTCTCCCTGGGGAATCCCGGCAGCAGCTACCTTGGCTGGCCGGGAAGGGTGAGGCTCCAGTTCGGGGAGCCACAGGTAGGCGGCGGCCTCCTACTTTTCCCAGGTTCGCGGAGGGGTTGTTTTTTTTTTTTTTTCCCCACCCTTCCCTCCTCCTCTTTTTCCAGCTCTCGCTTTCCGGGTTGGGAGTTTGGTGCGTTCAGAAAAGTGCCTGCAACGGCGCGGGGTTCCCCAGGTGGAGCTGGTCCGGGATTTCTCTCCCCTCCTCCTCTGGCTGGCTTTCCTCCTTTGTGGCCGCATCCAGGGCGCTTCAGTCCCCCTCCCACGCTTCCTTTTTCCCTCCCTCTCCGCCTCATCCTCACTTCGGGGACAGAAAGCCGGGCTCTTTCCTGTCTCCCGGCCGGCCCGGGCTCTCACCGCGCCCGCCGTGCGGCGGAGCTGCGCCCCGCTCCGCTCCCCCTCCTCTCCCCTCCCATCCCACCCCCTCCCTCCTCCCGGGGCCGCTCCCGCCTCCGGGGGCCACTCCCGCACATGGGCGCCGCGCGGGGCTCCCCCTGCGCCCAGGCGGCGGCGGCGGCTCCCCCCCAGCCCCGCAGCGCCTAGCCCGGCCGCCCTCTCTCTCACCCCGATTCATTTGTTGTTGTGCTCTTCTCTCTCCCTCCCTCCCTCTCCTCGCTCTGAACTTTTGTCACCGCGGCCGCTGCGCGGATGAAGACTTTTCGCGCCGGGGACGCCTAGCTCTCCCCGCCACCCCTGCCGCTGCCGTGCCCCGCGCTGCCCCCGTCCCCGGCCGCGATGCCGTTCCCCCTGCGGACCCTGGAGCCGCTGAAGCTGTGCAGGTTGGAAGAGGCCGGCGGGGATGGCGCGGAGCGGGGCGGCCCGGCGCCGGGGGACCACGCCGGGGCGGCGGAGGGGGGCGGCGGGCGCCGCCGCGGCGCGGTGCCGCTCTTCGGGACGCTGGAGCAGGTCAGCTCGTACGCGCTGGTGTCGCTGCTGATGCAGCTCTCCGACCTCTCCCGCTGCGCCGGCGACATCTTCGGCGGGATCCTCAGCGAGGCGGACTCCCTGTGCCACCGCAACGCCCGGCTCCAGCGCCGCCTCGGCGCCCTGGAGGAGCTCCTCGCCCGCCTGGACCACCGCAAAGTCAAGATCCGTGAGTACCGCCCTTCCCCGGCGCTGCGAGCTCGTCCGGGACGCTGCGGGGCGGCTCGGGGGCCGCCGGCAGGAGGGCGGCCGGCGGGGCGCGGGGCTGTTAGCGCGGCAGGCTGGGCTCCGGATTGTGATTTATTTAAAAACAGAAAAGAAAGAGGCGAAACTTGAGCATCTTCGTGTCTCTTTTCCCGTGCTCAGGGGCGGCGGCCGGTCCCGCCGGTGCTCACGGGATGCGGCGCGGCGCCGCTCATCCCCCTCCGGGACACCTCGGCCCCGGGCTCCGTCCCGGCGGCTCCGGCGCTGGATGTGGCCGGCCCGTGCGGTGGCAGCGTGCGGGGCTGGCGGCTGCGGGTGTTCCCCAGCGCTTCTGTGCGGCAGAACCCTCTGTCCCCGGGGAGAACGTGTCCGCAGGGCGGGCAGCGCGCCGGCCGGGGGCGGGGGCCGCCAGCATCGGGAGCTGAGAGCGCGGTGATCCCGGAGGAGTTTGTTTATGTGTTTATGCCGGGTTTGCGCTGGACTTGGGATCAGCCGAGCTTCTGACAGTTCAGCCCCCATGCCTGATTAATTCTTTTGTATGTGCATGGGAAGACCCAGTGAATAGAAACCTGAATGTGTTTTGCAGCTGGTTTTGTGTCTCTCGGTTCTCTCGAGCTTCTGTTCTTTGTGCAGAGCTGATCTCAAACTTGAAATTTCAACTTCATACCGAGCCCAGGCAGCAAGATGCAGATTCGGCCTCAGATTCCTAAGTAGTGGCAGCATGGGGAGGCTGTTCTTAGGTTTCTTTCAGAGCCTGTAAAGTGGCCCTTAGAAGTGACTGATTGTACACTTACACAGAGCTATAGGAAAAGGTGGTGTGGTGGGGTTTTTTTGTTTCTTTTTTTTTTTTTTTTTTTTTTTTTTTTTTTTTTGTTTGTTTGTTTGTTTGTTTTTTCTCCCCTGGGCTTGGTCCAGCTTTGGAGAAAGGATCCAGTAAAAATTGCATCTGGTACATGAAGTTTTGTTTATGCGTGACCAAGCTCCCCACAGACAATGTGGGAGATGGCTTGCAACATCAGCTTAGCTTTCTCAATGTGCTGGAAACATTCAGGAACCCAGAGAATAGTGTTGCAATTTTTGTGGCAGCTGTATAAGGTGTACGCCCGGCCTAAATATGGTTGTTGCTCAGAGACCACAGTTAGTTTTCTTTTGAATGGAAGTGGAAAACTTACTTTGCATATGGCACTGTTATGAGCAAAATTGATAAAGGAGGTCTTTCAGAAATAAGATTTAAGGGGTATGAACCCTATATGGGTAACTTACGTGTTTCATTGCAGAAGAATTCCATATGGTATACTTGAGTATGTGATTTCTCTGAAGGAGAACACCATCATCATCCATACCAAACCTTGTGGTTTTTGAGTGTGAGGCTAAAGTTTTGTGATAACAAGTTTTACCTTTTTAGGGGCTTTATAACTGAATGATAAACTGAAGGACCACTTCTTCCTCACCAAGACAAGCACAACCTTTTCTGCCAATATAGTTATGTTAGTTTGGTGTCATATGGTGCTGTCACACTTGAAATGCGAGTTTGTTATTACTGGGGATACCTGCAGTATAGTGGAGTATTAAATTGATTGCCTGATAGGAAGCAGTATTTATTTATCTCAGTTTAACTAGGACACTAATGATTACTATACACTGATGCAATGTATATAGGCAAGGCTGAAATAAGGCTACTGCTGCACTGTGCAAACCTTGAAATTCTATGTGTCAGACTCCTAGTGATCGTATTCTTTCTTAGTCAGCCTTTTGCACAAATAATATATTCATAAATTGTTGTTGTTGTTATAACTCAGTTCTTTGGGCTAAGCCTGTTATTGCTTTTAATTTGATGGTATTTGCTGTTGGCATTGTGATGCCCAAAACTGGATGCAATTCTTATGTTTGGCTTTCTCTGTTTGGTTTTAAATTCTTTGCTAAGTTGCATCTCTGCTGTTCATTCAGTTTTGCTACTTGAAATCTCATTGCTGCTGCAGCTATATTCGCCTTTCAAAAATCTTATTCATTTAAATCTAAGAGAATTAAGAATTACTTCATTCTAATATTTTTTTGTTTGGTTGTTTGTTGGTTTGGGGAGGTCTTGTTTTTGTTTTGTTTGTAAAGGAAGGTTATTTTATTTACCTGTTCAGTCCCTAGGAATTGATGGGTAGGCTGAGCATATTGACATGAAGTTGAACATAAAACCGTAACAGTTCTTATAGGCTTTCTAGATACTGCAGTCTCGTCAAGATCAGGTAGGATGCTCAATTGCAGTTAGAGTCATGAACATCTCTGTAATACATGCCCATCCAGGCTTGTTTTCAAATTTAACCACGTTCCTGACATTAAAGGGAAGTATATGGAAAACAGAGGGAATGGTTTAATAATGCTGTCTTTATTTGGGAACAATAGCAAAGGGGATTTTTCCTTCCAATTTTTGAAGCCTCATGGAGAAAGCTGTTTGCTGGTACAGGACTGTAAGAACAACAAGGATTGTATAATTGCTTTCCCATTTAGATTTTTACTAATCATAAACCTTTTCTTGTGAGGCAGATGTTGTAAAGTACTGCACCTTTTGTGGAGCACAAATACACACACAGGTGCAGCATGACATTGTGTCAGATGACTTAAATAATTTGCTCTTGCATTCAGGATGAGGGGATCGGACATTGTACACCTGCTTTTAAAATCACGGGTAATTTCTACTTGAATAAATGGCTTTTGTGCTCTTTGTGGGGCCCAGACAATAATTTCCTCTTGCAGGTGAAGGTCCCAGAAAAACTTTTGAGATCCCAGCATGATGTTGTATGGGAAGGACCAGAAGAGGACTAGAGAACTTAAAATCTGAGTTATAACCACTTTTTGGGAAGTAGCTGCACACTGGCAGCTGGCAGAAGATATGCTATGTGTGTCCATTGTGCTTGGGAAAGTATGTACTTTGAAATTTTGGTGGTGGTTGTTTTTTTTTTTTTTTTTTTTTTTTTTTTTTTTTTTTTAATGTTTTGTTGTTGTGTTTTGTTTTTGTTTTGGTTTTTTTGGGTTTTTTTTTTTTGCAGTATCATACTTTTGTTTTAAAGTAAAGTTTGCATGCAGTACCTTTCAGATAACAGGGATCCATCAGTGTTTGCTCCTTGCTGAGCATGGGCAGGGGTGTGAGGGAGGAAAAGCAGGTAGAACAAAGCTCTTCATCTTCAGCTGGTCGCTGCAGTCATTGACTGTGCTTGCTGGTCTGGCTGTACAGTGTGTCCTTGTGTATATATAAGATCCATATGCTCCTAGAGGTGGATATTAGAGTATGAATAGGTAAATGTGTCTCAGATGATCTCTGATGTTTCTCTTCTGTTACATACTCCCTTGTATTCTGTAGTGAATCCATTGATTCAAGGACATCCATTTGTTGCTCCACATGGGAGAGAACTTTCTGATGTGGCAAACTGGTTAAGGATGTGCTGTGGTGCAGTAGGAGCTGTCTTCGCAACCCTTACTAGGGCTAAACTTCCCCAGCTCTGGAATTCTGTCGTGCCCTTCAGCTGGGTGGCCTCCTTTCCGAGGGTTTTGTACTGGTGTGCTACGCATATTTGGAGAGTTTAATTTCATCTCTGCTTCAGCACTCTGAAGGTAGCTTTCAGATGTGTGCAGTTTTGGTGCTAGAATGATTCTGCTTTGTCTGGTTCAGTTTACCTCTCTTTGACTTTTTGTTTAGAGTGATAGAGAAGTTTCTCTTTATATCCCCCCAGCTGAGAAACTTGTGCTTGACTCAATTTCAGTACAAGGCTATTTTTAAGACCAATTATTAAAATGCTTTCCTGACATGTATTTGAGCTTTGCATAATGAGCAGGGTGTTGTGCCACAAGAAGGGACATCAGAATATGATGAGACACAGCCTTATGGGCTGATGACTGGTTTGTAACCCACGGTGATGGGAGGCACAAATGGCTCAAAGTGGTTTATAAAATTCAAGTGTAATATGCAGTACTTGTGACCTTAGTTCAGCTGCACTAGCCACGTCTAGAGAATTAATTAGATTCAGTACTTTTCTTAACAGTCTTTCATCAGGTTTTCATTAAGCTTATGTGTGTTGCTGTTTTGCATGATGTTTTGTCATATGTTTCCAGCATCCAGCTGCCATAATGTGTTTTACACCACAGGACTTGCCTAACAGCTTTTTGTTTTCTAGCAGTGTGCATCTGTAGCTGTGACCTACCATCAGGTGATGTAGTTTTTCATCACTTTTGGTTCTTAAATGTCAGGGTGAGTGAGGACAAGTGCCTCTGAATTGATCAGAGCTGGTCAAAAGGCATATGATGGGTGTAGAGAAATCTTGCAAGAATTACAAGGCCAGATCTTGGGAAATGCTGTGGGGCCTTAAACAGTCATTGTTTTTGTAGGGTGTGAAGAAGGACATTTTTTCCATTAATGTTTGTCTCCCGCCATCTGCTGTTATTTATGCAAAAAATGTTATTGATGTTCTTTTCTGTAAATCCCAGTGGTTTGACAGACTGGAAGGCTGTCCCTTCCCTCTTCTCTGCTATTTATTTTCAAGTCTTTCTGGAGAGATGGTTTGTGAGTGATGCTGGGAGGTTAACCTAATGACAACTTCTGGTTCAGTGTCTCCACTAGCAGGATTGGGTTTGACAAGTTGCACCTTCTGTTTTAACAAAAAGAAGCCAATTCTGTGGGAGGGAGGAAATGCTACCTCCAAATTAGTGTTGCCTAAATCCTTTAAGTGTTTGAATTTCAAGGCACAGCATAATAATTTGATTTTGATGCACAGTGTATATACATATGTATGTCTGTCTTTTCTTTTTTTTTTTTTTTCCCCTCCAAGTTTAAGCACATTAATACAGGAGAGCTGGAGGAGTGGGGAGTATGGCTTTCCATTTGTCCGCATGATAGAAGGACAATCCAGTTTACACTTCATCTCCTGCTATTTTGTTTAGTAAGTATTTTCCACTCTTTGTGTGCAAGGCAGTACTGGAGCACATTTCCTGCTTTAGCTGAACAGGAAGCTTTATTCAGCTTATTCCTAGGGAAACCCCTCCTCCATCCCAAGCCACCAAAAGTGAGCATTATTTGAGACAGTATTAGCAGTAGGCAGGAGATGAAGGGGCTGGCTGGCTTTCTATAGTTTCTGGTGTAAGGACAGAGAATACAAGATATTCGTCATCTTGCAACAACAAGAAGAAACCTTCTTTAGAAAAAGGTTTAGGGATTAAAAGAAAAAAGTCAAACAACACACACCCCCACAAAAGAAAACAAAACACACCACAACCAAAATTCCCAAACTAACCACCAAAACCACAGTGTGCTCATGAGAAAGCTTTGGTGAGAAAAGACAGGCTTTTAGGTGAAGAACTCTGTTCTAGCACTCTTTGGGAGCTACAGTTCATCCATGATTACAGATGCTTGAGGTGACTGCACTCTGGTACTTCTCTCTGTTGCTGTGCAATGCGAAGATTCAACAGCAAAGTTCAACCATGTTAAGCAGTTAATTCCTAAGTTCCCCCTGGGAAAGAGAAGAAGAAATTTTCTCTTTAACCTTGTTGTAATTATTCAGTTTGCTGCTCAGAAGCAATATAACTCTTGTTTTATTTAGCTAGTGCAAGACTAATTATCTGTGGAAATTCAACCTGATCCAAAGGAGATTTCATTTGAAATAAGCAGGAAGAAAGTCTGAGTTAGAAAAAGATTTCCCATGGGGATGGTGGGCCAAGTCGTTGTCCTGCTGAGTGGCAAAGCTCCAGCTGAATTCAGTTTGATGAGGGTTTGGCTTGCTGTTCTGAAAACAGTTGACACTCTTTGGCTGAAATGTAGAGCTGCTTTGTACAGTGCTCGGAACCTATTATACACCACCTACGAACATTTATTTCCGTAGAACTTATGATTGGCTTGATCATTCAGGAGAACAGTGTTTAGGAGAGGTAGTTAATGAATTAAACATACTTGTATTTAGTTGTTTTCAATTAGGATCTATTTTGAAGGTTGCTAGATATTTTAGGATACACTAAAATGCCCTTAGAAGTTTCTCTTCCTGTTAGTATTGGCACAGTCTCATATTGGTTGAGTACAAGCTAGTAATCTTGGTCTTGTGGGCTTCTCTCTAAGCTAATATGAATCTCCTGGAGAAGAATAATTTTTTGGATGAGCCTATTAACAAACATAAAACATCACAGTGGAAAGCCACTGAAATTCCTTAAACCCTCTGTCCTGGAATTTAAACCAGCCTCTAATCAACAGAAAGTGGGATCAGCCTTTCAAGGGGGCTTGGGAGCAGCTTATCCCACACATGCCTAGTGTGTCCTGCATCTTCCACTGAAGTGTTCGGTGCTAGCTGCCCTCAGCCATGCAGTACTTAATTTAATGTTGCCCAGGCCAAATTCACGGTGGTAATTCCTGGCCTCTTCCTGTGTTTCTGGGTGAAGGAGCAGCAATTTCCCTTTCCTCATCTTCCTTTTTTTCCCCCCTGCATGATCAAATAAATGATAAAATAAATGATGGCATAGTCTTTGCTTCCTGTGATAACAGGATATCCAGAGCACTAGTGCAGCAGAAACAGAAAGGGGGATTGGGAAATAGAAGGAATTAAAAGACACACATTGAAAGCTTGGCAATTATGCAAAGCCCCAGTTTCTTTTGTAGTCCTAAACTAGCTATCAGCAGGCGAGATCAAAGCTGTCCACCCTAACAGTTAACAAGATCAATTAAACATGCTAATTAAATGTTGTTCTTGGCTGTAGGTCGGATAGGAAACCTGCTGGTTGGATGGCAGTCTCCAGAAAGCCTGGGTGTCATGCCACTTAAGAGATGAGAAGAAAATATTTTGCTACCTGTGGGTTTAGCACAGATTAATGTGGGTGGACTTTACAAGTTGTTTGTACTTATATCCTACCATATTTTAGTTGGGCAGGGCTCCTTCTGGCTTCAGGCTGTCATAGGTTTTTCCTCTTTGTCATCTGGAAATTATGGTGGTTTAAGTTAGGTTGGGTTTTTTTATTATTTATTTATTGGCCTCTTGTCCTTTAATCAGCTTTGTGCATATGAGATTTCATTGCCCTTTAAGAACTAGGAGTAGTTAGAATACAAATATTTAAGATCCAATGAATGTGACTGAGCTTAGGGCACTATGCAATCTGGAGGCAGGGTAGTTAGCTCCTGCAGAGAGTGGCAGAACCAAGTAATTGCTTTGCTGTCACTCTTCTGGGTACTTACCCTGTTGAGTAGTTACCCTGTTGAAACCACTGGACAGCACAGTTTTTAGGTTAAGACCTGATTAATTTTTTATTTCCTTGCTCTTATTTTCTCCTCCTCGTTTTCTTTAGTAGTTTAGACTCCTCACTCATCCCAGGTGTGCTCTGAGCTGCCTCTCCCTCTTCTGAGGTGTGACGGTTTCAGTGTCTGCTCTGCACCTCACCACCTGTCTCACTTGTTAAAACTCAGCATTTTGCCTTCCTCAAATTCAACACCCTCTGCAGGCCTGATAGTCGGCTGGATTAGTGAGGAAGGAGGTGAGGAGATGAGAGGCAGAGAGACAGGAAAGGATGGAATCTGATGGAGCTTCTGGCTTTCTCCTGACAGTCCCTCTCGCCCCTTATGTATGAAATATGAAATACATAACCCCTTGGTGTTAGCCCCAGTGTAAGGCCTTCCTGCCTGGGGTTGTGGCTCAGTGGATAGCACCATAATAACTGAGTATGCCCCGTTCTTCATTTTTATTGCTTCACTCCCAAACATGAACATTGCTCTGCTATAGGAGTATAAACCAAGCGCAAAACCATTTACACCATTACAGTGATGCAAGTGAGAATATCAAGGGATTACTTGACATAAAATAACCCCTCAAAGAAACTGACTTTAATGTGGGTCTGTGGCTGAGTTCTTGTAACTTTCAAACTTGGAGGACATTTTTCTATTTCGGTAAGTTTAATTTCCCTAATGTGAGCAGCAGTTCTTAATTTGAAGTTTGACATCCTGATAACAAGTAGATCTGTTAAGGTAGTTGATTGTACATTCCTTTTACTGTAATCAGGCTGTAGCCTAGCTAACCAAATTTTGATTAATCTAAGGTTGTGATTTTTTAATTAACTTATCTCCTACTTTACAGAGATTAGGACTAGAACAGCTGCTCCTGCAGTATATTGGAACTGTGGATGCTATCTGAAGAACTGAGCCACTGAGTTTTTTTCTACTCGCACTAAATGGAAATGTTAATCATAACGGAAAAATGATAGTGATTTCAAGCATATTGAGTAATAGCGACAATGGTGGGATTTAAAATTTTTTTTTCTGGTTAAGCAACCAATTGGAAAATGAAAACAAGATTCTTCTACAGTGTGTTTTAAATGGTAATGTGTTGTACTTGAATGCTCTTTCTTCTTAGTCCTCCCAATTTTTTATTTTTATTTTTAGTATCAGAATGCTGGCTATGGAAGATCTCTCATCAGTTTTAAGTGATGGGATAAATATTCCCACTCACTGACTTATGTGTGTTCTTTGTGTCTGACTGTTACATTTGTAGTTTCTCAAAATCTTGCGTTTGAGTAAGAAAGCAAGCCCAGTCTTTCTCCGTGCAAATGGGTATCTGTCTTTTGTTTTCTACTTTAGCAAGTTTTAGCTTTTGGCAGCACATGGAGTTTGCTTACAGGAAGCACAGCAGGACCCAAGATGAGTGATTTGTGGGTTATCTCTAGTGGCACCTTTTGTTCCTGCTGTATGGAAGGGAAGAGCTCCCAAGCAAGTGGTGTTGGCTTTCCCTTCCTGTTCAGTATCTACTTCGTGGTGAGTAACTGAATCTCCTTGGAATGACTGAGAAACGAAGTGATGCTTGGCTAATGCAGTATCATTGAAAGTTAAAAAGAAATTATCAAAATGTTGTTAGCCACATTGTCCTTAGAGATGCTTAAAGCATTGTGAAGTAGAAAAAAGAACCTAACTACCAGAAAATGGGAACAAAGCTTTTCATTAACTGTGGTATTTGATCTTCAGTTTAGAAGAAATATAGCACAAGCAAAGCTTGATTGATAACACACAGTATCTGTCACCCATTATTCTGGACATGATGCAAATAAAATCCTTTCTACTCAAATTCTGAATTATTTTTCTTCCCTCCCAGTTATGTCCTAGACATTGAAAAATATTTCTTTTCAGAAGTCTTAAGAACCCAAGAATTTCTGAAAATGACCACCCTGTAAGATGGAAGATAAATGTTCAGGTGTATATGAACAATAATGCAATTAAGTACATGGTTGTAGCCTCCTTTATAGGATTTTGATTTCTAGTGTTGGAAACGTGTAAGCCTTCTTATGTAAACTTTAAGATCTTTAAGTATGAAAAAGAAATAAGTTTGTTCTAGATTTGTTATGAGGAAGAAAGAATGAAAATACAGTAATGGTCATAAACATGCCTTGGTAAGTTAGTTTAGATGCAATTTTCTAAAAGCTGTTCATTGAACTATTTCCTTGTTCTATTAAAATAAAGGTAGGTAGTCACTGTGTGGTTCCTCCTGCTAACTTTATTTTAATAATGTGTGTGTGATAGAAGATCAAGTATTTTGAGGTATAAATGCACTTAGCACAAACTCATTCTGCATGGCCGAATTCGTGCCACAGGGAATGGCTATGGTAGGAAACAGAAGGGTGATAATGGGGCTAGAACTGAAAGGTTTTGTACCAGCTGCATTTGCCACCTTGTTGGAAACCCAGATGTGGGAAACTGGTATGGCAACTGATCTCCATGGGGCCAACACCCTTCCTGCTATCTCTGGCTGCTGCCCTGGCAGTGGGGAGCGTGTGCAGTCCTGTTGGGCAGGCTGGGGCAGCCGGAGCCCTGCAGGGAGCAGTCCTGTGCAGGGGGGCCCTGACCCTGCTGGGCTGCAGCTGGGCTCAGCCCCGGTTGTGCAACATGCTGAAAGTGGCTCTGCCTCTGTGGCATCACACAGGGTTTGCCTCCTCCTGGGGAGGCAAGCATGATCATAACAAGGGTGGTTTCAGTGTAAATATATTATTGCAGTTGATTTTGAAATCACCGTTGTTATAATTATATAATAATTACTAAATACTTAGAATTGTAATCTATAATCGTGATCTTTACCTTCAGGAAAGAGAGGAAAGCTGGAGAAAACGAGGCAAGTGTGAGTCAGTTCTCCTGCCCTGCCTTGTCTTGATGGTCAGTGGTAGGACAAGGCTGCCCTTCTCCAAATCTGGGTGGAGAGGAGGGGAGGCTGTGCCTGCTTGTCCTGAAGGAATGTTAAACTGCAGTGCAGGTCTGTTTGCGATAACAAATTTCCTTAAAACATTAGGAAGCACTTACATGGCACCGCCACAATGCAGATTTAAGTGTGAGTTAGAAGGCTCTTTGCCCTGAGACAATCTAGTAATAACACATATGAGTGAATCCAGAAGATGGTAATTTAGTTAAGTGTGGCTTTAAAATGTCTGTTTTAAAGAACCCAAAGTTTCACAACAGTTCTGGGCATTTTTGAGGTCTAAAGGAAGAGCAGGTAATTAAAAATCCACCAGAGTATTTGCCTGAGGTGAAGAATACCACAAAAACATAGAGCTTTTGGTGCTTTTTAGTTTGTCGTATTACAAAGCCTCTGTTTGTCTATATCTGTTACAGAGACATTGTGTCTGCTGAATGGTAATGAAGACTAAAACCATCTGCAGTACTTATTATCTTGCCTGCTCCCACTCATTGCTGAGTTTGGCTTGAATTCCGTAATTTGTGATGTCCCCTCTGAAAAGTCTGGTATGTAACATGGGAGGGGAGTGCTCTTCAAGGAGTGTTGTTTTGACCCTGTTGCTCAAACTGAGCATGCTTTCCTCTCCCACCCCTTTTCCCAACACATAAAATACAGTAGCTTTTTCTTTATAAAACATTTTTTTACTGTTAGTAACCTTGCTGACAAATTGTGAAACTTGCTGCAGTCTGGGAATAGCTGCAGCCTGTAAAAGGTAGATGAAGAGTGGATAATTTAGCATTGTGCATAGAGATAATGTGCTGCAGGTTAATGCATCAAATATTTAAATGATTTAAATGCATTGTGTAGTGCAACTGGTAGAAAAATGAATTAGGTCATGATAGACAAAAGCTTGTCTTCATTTGAGCTCCTGTCAGCTTGGCATGTTTGTGCTCCACTGGTTTTATCATTACTTATGTCTCTGCACATATGGTATTTCTAATCTAGATTATTATTAGTGTTTTATCAAAATGTTAATAAGTTAATCCCAAAGACAAATGAAAGCATGGGTATATCTCTAGTGGAACTTTGAGGTATTCTGGGGTTCTCCCTAATAAATTCAGCTTTTAACAGAAACAGCCAATTGGGAAAATGACTGGCTGACAAAAGGCAGTACCAAATAGCAAGTGGGTGTGAACTCTGTTTATGAACACTGAAGTGAGCAGAGTCTTTCTCACTGTCAGCCTGAAAGTTCTGCATGGTCAAGGTTAGCACAAAAGCACAGCCGCCACTTCCAGGGTGTTATAAAAGATACTTTAACTGAGTGCCACGTGCTGCGTTACCTTTCTCCCCCTGCCTTGATGGCTGTTGTTGAAGCTGAGACAGTGAGTTTGAATGCAATGAAACTTTTCAAGGAAAAGTTCTTGAGGCTGCTTGAGTAGTCACCAAAATTCCTGTCTTGAAAGTGTTGCAACAAATGGGTAAACCTGTAGTGTTCCTGTGGGCCCACATGTTGAGTTTATCCAGATCCTTCTGGATGGCATCCTGCCCCTGATGTCAACCATGCCACTCAGCTTGGTGTCATCTGCAAAGATGCTGAGGGTGCCCTTGATCCCTTCACCTACATCACTGATGGCATAAAACAGAACTGGTCCCAGTACGGACCCATGAGGGGCCCTGCTTGTCACTGATCTCCATCTGGACATTGAGTTATTGGTCACTTCTGGCTGTGGCCACCTATTCCCACCCCCTACTCAGGACAGGCTGAGTGGGAGCCAGGTGCTGAGGGTTGTGTGCATTTGGGTTTTGAATATCTCCAAGGATGGAGCAGTCACAGCCTTCATAGTAAAACTTTTCCTATATACTTAAATGGAACTTCAGGCATTACAGTTTGTTCTCATTGCCTCTTGTCAAAGCATTATAACCATGAACACAAATACAGTCTCTCTACTGGAAGGCTGTACTAGTGGGACCCAAGATGAACAACTTGATCAAGAGAGCTGGGGTACTCTGTGGCCCTTGGTACTCTGTCCTGGTTTTGGCCAGGACAGAGTAATTTTGAGGTGGAAGGGTGTGTGGCCAAGACCCAGATGTTATTCTGTAGCACCTCAGGCAGAGGGGAAGGGAACTCTGTCTCTCTCCCTCCTGGGGATAAGGGGTTCCCCCAATTAAGAAAAGGTGGCAAGGAAGCCCTCTGGTATTTGCTTATTGTCATGGGCTTTCTGTGTAAATCGTTTTTGTCTTATACCTTTTGCTATTAGTATTGTTACTGTTCATTTTCTTATCTCATTGTTGGTTCCAGTAAATTGTTCTTATCTCCATCTGTGCCTCCAGTTGGAGTGAGGGGGGGAGCAAGCAGTGGTGTGGTTTTAGCAGGAGTACTAAATTGAGAAATACCATTCCTCAACTGTGACTTTGTCTTAGCATATTTATGTGAAAAAGGATGGGCAAGGGAAGGGGTTAGTTCATCAAATTATAGAGCTGGGAGCCAAAACTTGCATTCTAAAAATTAAAAATAATATTTTTTTTTTACTTATAATTATTTACCTGAGGACTTCCAACCTTGCAGTGCTTCTTGGGAAGAGCTTTAATACTCTCCATAAAAATACCTGTTATTTCTGTTGAAAGGCGCCGTAACACATTTGATTTCAGAAAGATGGAAACTGTCTCCAGTGAAGAAAGTGGAAACTGTTTTCAGTGTCCCACCTTACAGATCCTGTTGGCAATAATTTCTTAGGGAGTGAAAAGCATTCACTGTTTGCAGGAGGAGTCCTGAACAACCCTTCCGCATGCTTAAGAATTTCAGCAGCGGCTTCTCTTTGAAATTCTGACAAAGATCCTTGGCTGGGTTTTTTGGAAACTGTCTAGGATCTAGGTTACATTACTACAGTACCCTATTTTTTGCTTGTTGATGGGAGCTTTATTAAGGAGGATAGAAAACATACCATATAATTCTGTTCTTCATCTTGCTTGGGGCAAGCAAGCAAACCCCAGTGAGAATTACAGGAAACACCTTTTTGATCATCCACAGCAGCAGTTGATCAAATAAAGCAGTTCCTCAGTAGCCTGAGTTGCTGCTAATTAAACAGATTTTCCTATCCTTCCCCTAAGTAAGCAACCCTCTAGGCTGACTTAATTGCCAGGACTATGTAAGTGTGATGGTGCTTTAGAAGAAAGCTGTGAATTAAGGGCCAAATCAAAGCTATTGGAGAGAAATAGTTTTGTTTTAAAATGTTTTTGCTGGACTGCAGAATGATCTAGTATTTTACATAAGTTATAACTTACATGCATGGACGGCAAACTATCATTATACATTTTTTTTTTCCCAATGCAAGTTCATAAACTCTTGTTAGAATTGTCCAAATTCACATGGAGGAAGCCAAACTGGCATTCAGTACAGCTATATTTAAAGCTGTTGGCAGCACTTTTCCCATATGAAAGATGTTATGTGTAAGGTCTTAAAATAAAACTCCAAGAAGTTTTGTGATGACAATTCTAAAGACTGCCAGATCGTCTAAAATTAAGAGATTTTAAATACTAGATCAGAATTCTGTGTCAGAGTTCTCTTGCCTTACACTGTCTTTCTGTCGTTCCGTGTAAATTGATTTTTGTTACAGCACTTCTGGGAAATACCCACTGAATAAGCTTGTAATCTCAGGTATTTGGCACCTCTGTTTCTTTCTGCTGTGGAATCCTGCAAAAATGGGGTTCACTGAAAAGTTTGCTCTTCAGTATTTGAGTGTAATGAATGATTTTTTTTTTTTCTCCCCGTATTGTGTTTCTAAGGAGAATAGTTATAGCCTGCAGAAAGCATCCTGTTTTCTTGGCTGCAATGAAATCCTTGCTTTTTATTGGTAATACCTACTATTTTTCTTCTTTGTGAAGGCTGCCGGCATCTGACCCAGGACTTCTTGAAGACAAAGGCTAAAAGAGATGTGTTCCTTTGTTTTGTACCAGAGAGGAAAAGGTTGGGGTTTTTTCAACCAGTTAGTTTTCCCTGTGGTGCTTTCAATCAAACCTTGTGTGTCTCTCTCAAAGAAAAACAAAGGCAACTCAAAACTAAAAAACCAAATCTCAACAAACAATAAAGAAAAATAAAACAAACAGAAAAGCCCTACCAGGTGAAATTGACTTTGCCCAAAGTGTAAGAAAGACAAAAAAGTAAGGGCCTTTTGTCTTAAATCCACATATTCTGATTTTGTTTTTCTAATCTGTATCAGTAGTAGTATAGATCAATCACCAGTAAATTTTAATTTATTAGTGTTCCTCAATGCACATTTTTATATAAATAGATCATGTAGCTGAAACTTCTTTTTGCCTGTTTCTTGTTTGTGTTTAAGGTCAAGAAGACACATGGGGTGAAAGTCTGGGTTGACTTACGATTTGCATTTTCCAACATCAGTTTTGACCTTGAGTTGCTAAGTATGAACTTGGAACAAAAGAGCTTTATAGAAGTGGTTGATGGATGGGTTGTAATATTGAGGCTTCCCTCCCCCATGCTCACATCCTCAGAGCTCAGTCCATCCTTACACTGAAGCTCTGCCTTCAGAGGCAAGAGTCTGCTGCTTCAGGAGATAAAAATGCTTAGGCTGGCACTTTGGGAGTCTGTTTATAATAGTGAAGATGTAGGCGATAGAGAGAAGTCAAAAGTGTATAGGTAAGTTTTGGGGTTTTTTGCCATTTATTTTCTTTCAGTGGGAGGATGTCCCCCAGTGTTTCCGAATGAAGTAATGTTTTAGATAAACATCTTGCCTATCTATTGCATAGGAAATGCTCTTGTATTCCTTTTGTCTCCTCTCTGCAAACAGCTTGCTTTGTGTGGATTGTGGTACACTTTTAAAAAATTACTTCTTTATGTTAAAAAAAAAAATCCTTTTTGGGCCTTATTCCCTCCAGCTTTCCATTTATTTCAGTACCTCTAGGTATCACAGATTTGTTGTTGTCAAATTTGCAGAGCTTATTCACTGAAATGCTATAAAAACAGTTGTTTTGGGAGGAGAGGGAATTAGCAGCAGTGGGAGTAAGCAACCACACTCAGGAGACCCTATTTTGCAATACTGAAATGTAAAAACAGAGTTCCCCCTAACTAGGGATTGCCCTTGTGTTTTTAATCAAGTTCTATTAATATTCAGCCCTGAATGTGGTGTAAGAGCAGGACTCCTGTGGAGCTGTAGCAGTGTTGGGCTGGCACTGTGGCCCCCAGCCAGCGGCCTGGGGGGCCCTGAGATCAGAACATGGGAAAACGTGGCCACCTGTGCTGTCCTATCATAAACTTGTCTATGTTGGAAGGGACTTTTAAAGCTCATCTAGCTGCCTCCTTTGTGTTTAATTAATTAATCTGTTTTGCCGTGGATGGAAAAGGTAAATTGGTTACGAGAACAGATGGCACAAATGGAAAGGGAGAGACTGAAATGAAACAAAATCAACATGAGACAAGCATCAGTCCCATTGAACTAATGAAGTTCTGTCTTCTGCAGTCATCTTGAAGTCAAGTTAGACTTTCATGTGTGTTGTTTTAGTGTTGCCAGTGGGGGGGTTGGTTTGTTTCTGAAAGAAAAATAAACATAGAAAGGGAGGGGTGTGTCACTTATTTTGCTAGGGGGGATTTTAGGAAAAAAAACCAAAATGAAATGTGAAAAATCAACAGATGTTAAAATGCTGTGGACTAAATCCTATGGGTACTACAGATGCTGAGAGTGCTCATGGTTGTCAGCATCTCTATGAGACCTCTAATAATTACAGCAGTCTTGTACTGTAACCTTGCAAGATCTCCTTTAGGATGATTGAGGGTTGCTTGAAGATCAGAGATCTTCCTCTGCAAGTCTTGTAGAGACAGGTCTTGATCTTGGAAACTGGAAGTACTGAATTTGTGGGTGCAGAATAATGGGCTGATGCACAAAGGAATGAGAAACCTCTGTATGAAGATACCACCACCATCCTTAAATGGAAGAGCAACATCCTTTCCTTGAAGGCTGATGCTTCAAAATGAGCCACAGCATAGATGGGGCTGTTGTGATGTGGCCATAGCTATAGCTGAAGATGTTCTTACTCATTGCCTTACTCAAAAGGGCTTTGAGGATAGCAAAATTCCCATTTTACAGTTTAACAAAGAAAACTCAAAAGGTCAACTGCCACATCCATACAAACTAATATCAGAGCCTGCATCTCAACACTGGTGAAATAGGAGATCCCAAGGGATTAAGCTGCCTTCCAGTTCATAGGTTGCACAAGATCTGGCTGGAATTGGCTTGCCTTCTGTTGAACTGTACTTTGATCTGTTTGGCTTTGATGCATAGGGCATCGGTGGCCAAATCTATCCACCAGATCTGAGGAGGAAGGGAGTAGGACTGCCTCATATTTTGCAGACTTGTGACGATTATGATGATGAAGATGACTTTAGTGGATAAAGGAAAATAGTTACATTATTTCCTGTGGCATTCCATAAACCTTTAAATACAAGGCATTGATTTTTACTCCAGCGTTGTATGAAATTAGTGTTTCTATTATTTTGGTGCTCTAGGAAATCAGCATAAAAATGCCTTCTCTAATGATCAATATTGCAGTGGCCCAAAGGTGTCTTGGATTTCCTGTTCATCTGCATGGCTGTGTGCATGCCCAGAGGCATGCTTGCTCCCTCCAGCTTGCCTTCTTGTTACTCTGCTGGTGAATGCCTGGGCTGGAATCTTTCCTTCTGCGTTAACAGTCCTGAAAAACCTTCCTCAAAATTCCCTGCTTTGATTAATTATAGCAACCCCTTGCAAACAAGTCAAAGAATGGATTTACCATGTAAATTAGAAAAGGATGGTAATGTACATACAAAAAATTACTTCATGGGGTACATCTGAGGAACTCTGTGGAAAGGCTCAAATGATTTTTTTGACTTCGGTTAAGTAAATTTTACTGAAGATGTGTATGCGATATCTTTAGTGATTAATTGCTCTCAAATACTTATCCCAGCTGAGTTATGTAATATGAATCTCAGAAGGATTCCCAATAAAAAGTCTGTGAATGGTAGATGTAAATGTCTGCAGTGGCTTTTGAAATTTTAGATGTGAAAAGTGCTAATGGGAAAAATATTTTACATAGCTTCTGAGACAGGTTCTAGAATTTTTAAGGCCGTGTGTTAAACTCCCACTGACTTAAAATTTTGAGGCTTGGCTATAAATTATTCCTTATGCTTCTGCCAGAACAATAGTTGAGTGTCTTCAAAGAAATTAGATTAAGGCAGCAAAGTGAAAAATACCAAATGGGAAGGTATGTACTTACTTCCAACTGCTGCCTGTGAAAATCTGCTATAATACACTTCAGATGGTATGATAGGGTTCCATTTCTGACTACCTCAATGAAGATGTTTTTTTTGGCAGCAGAGTGATTAACAATTTTTCTTCTTTACATGAAGTCCTAAATTTCTCAGAGTGGTTATTGGTGGCAACTCAAAAATGGGAAATGGACAAACACTGAGCTCAACATGTAGAAGTTTTCTTTGTATATATATAAAATTGATTTTCAGGGTTCACACTACCTCTACTAATACTTGAAGATCATGAGTTTTCTTTGCCAGGGCATAGCCTTTCTGAGGAGGTTGGAGGCAGGAGGGGGCCGCCTCTTGTGCTGGAGTGCTGAGATTAGTGTTGTCGTGGGAGTCCTGTGCCTGCTGCACGCCAGGGATGGGGAAAACAGTTTCTCTACTTAGGTGTAAAGGAAATATCATGAAATATCTGTTGTGGTAAAGGAAAGCATACTTGAACACATGAAAGTGTGAGATCTCTAATCCAGATAGGCAGACAGCCTGTGCTTATCTTGCATATGTTGTTCAAACTCACTGCTGCCTCAAAACCAGGCTTCAGCGATGAGGCTGCTGACGGGCCCACCTTCTCACCTGTGATGTGCACCACCACAATTGTGTTTCCTGATGCTGGGCTTTGTCTAACACTCCTCAGTCAACTTTTCGAGTGATATCATGCC
The DNA here is from genome assembly GCF_009819655.1 of Sylvia atricapilla. NCBI lineage: Eukaryota > Metazoa > Chordata > Aves > Passeriformes > Sylviidae > Sylvia > Sylvia atricapilla. The sequence continues at coordinate 63,447,193 of NC_089142.1, forward strand.
AACTGTGTTTTCGGACCTGTGCACCTGGCAGCAGTGGGTTTCAGGTCTGAATTTCCTGTGCCCATCTGTGCAGGAGACATTTGAACCTATCCGTGCTCTGTCAGTGGCAGAGCTCTGTCAGTGACGACAGCTTACAGCAGCCCACTCAAGATGTGGCAGTCTAGGCTTATCCAGCAGGCTACTGGTGTGACCACTCTCACTTTGGTTACAGACTGGTTTCTTCTTGGCTGCTGGGAAGATTTTGGTGTTGGAGCAAGCATAAATAAAATCAGTCCTAATCTATTTGTGTTGAGCTGACTAACGTGACCAGTGTTAAGCACAGCTGATTGATTTTCTGGTGCTTGGTTTTCCTTTAAAGGGCGATAGCAGAGACCTTGAGATACTAGGGTGATGTAGCAATGGGATTGAATAGTTATTAAAAATGGAGATAAGTTTTGCTAATGTAAGAACATAATGCAGGGTTTCTGTGTGTTTGGTGTGGTTTCTGTAGGGATGCCCATAGCTGTGGTCTGCCATGCAGGGCAGCACTGCCTTTCTGTTGTAGGACGAGACTGATCTTTTCAAATGGTTCAGCTGGTGACCAGTGGCTTCCTGCTGTAGTATTTTGCTTGGTCCACAACCTGATGATCAGATGTGCAGGGGAGTGCTGAGAAGCAAAGGGAAAAGCCCCAACATTGAAGAGATGAAGCAGCAGTAGTAGTTCCACCAGCCTCCAGCTGTAAATCATGGCATTGAAACAGGCTTGGATTTGAAGAAAGCAAATGCTATTTAGAACCAGAGTTTATGAAACTCTGATTCAATCGCACCTTTTTTTTTTTTTTTTTAATGTTGAGGAAAGAGACATTACTCCACATGTGCATTCATTTAAAAAGGCATCAGCTTTGCATTCTTCTGTATTGGTATGCATATAACAACAACGAGAGATAAAAAGGCAGCAATGATCCCAAGTAGGTGCTCCCATGACTCCACAGGAGGATGGACAAAATCACTGGCTGGCATGGAGGCAGCATGGGACATGCATGGGGCATCTTGCAACTTGTCATGAGCAAATGGGGGGAGTGATTTGACCAAGCATGGCCAAAAGTATTTGGAGCTCATAATTAGGAGCTGGAGCAGCTCTTGGTTTTGGTGGTGCTCAAGACAGTAACATCACACAGGAGTCAGCTGTGGTACTTTGCTGGCTAGCCCTCCATTGCTTTATAACCACTTGGTGTTGGCAGTGCCTCTTTCCACCTCTGCAACGCCAGTGGCAACATTTTGAAAAAGTATCTGATTCCAAAATAAATGTGTACATGCAGATTTCCTGAAAATTAGCACAAAGTGTGAAATGAAAATAGATTTAGTTATTTTGCTGTAAGCTGGTATGTAGTTCAGCTCTCTATAACCACTCCCCGAGGATATAATAAATACTGAAGTGTTTAAATATAAAGCTTCATATTTTCTTTAGTAAATGGTTTTGAGTAAATTGTCCTGAACTATTTTTAACTCTGTAGAGCAGTTAATGGTATGTTTTTTAAGGATTTTTGGTCAGCTTGTGGGTTGGTATTTTGTTGTTTAGAGGAAAAAATAATTGCTATCTGTTTATATATATATTAATCTAAAATAGGGGGGTTTTGACTTAAATACCATTAGGCAGTAATTTATTGTCTTTGGTATCAGAGGTATACTGGTAATGGTTTTTAGGTTTCTTTTTAGAGTGTTGTTTTTGGGGTTTTTCTGGGATTTTTTTAAGCTTTCCTCACAGTCCTTAAAACAAAACATTCTGCACTCTCTCCCAAGCCCTGCCTTCCCCTAAAGAAAACATTGTAAACGATTATTTTTCTCTCAAAAGTAATTCAGAAATTACAGGTTGAGTTTTATTAACCTCCTTCCCATGCAGTCTATAAGCATGTGTGGCCTGATTGTCTATATGGAGTCACTGATGTCACTGCCAGGTGAAATTTGTTCTGGGTAATACAATTCCCCAAAGTAATGCTTTTTTATTTCTGAATCACTGAATGTCTCATCACCAGGGGCTTGACAGTACTGATATTTTCAACTGTTTTGGTATTACTCTAGTTTACACTTGTGAAATGACTCTTCATTTGTAATCTTTTGATGCACTTTGGCTTACTCTTGTAGGAATTAAAGTTCAGCTGAATAATTATGAGGACTAACCAAGCTGTCCTCATTTTGTCTTGTTTGCTTGTTTTTATGGTTGCAGTTTAAGTATTTGGCAACCAAACCCTGAAGGAGAAATGGCAAACAAGCCCAAATTGACATATTTCTGAGGTTAGCTAAGTGGCAATGGAAACTGTGACACCTGTCTAGGAAGTCAGGTCACAGAGTATTGAGTTGGAAGGGACCCCCAGGGATCATCAATCCAGCTCTTAAGGGAATGGCCCATATGGGGGTTGAACCCACAACCTTGGTGTTACCAGCACCATGCTCTGACCAACTGAGTTAATCTAGCAACAACACTGGGTTAGAGTTATTTGAAGCCATACCTTGCATGCATTCATTCATATGTTGCAGTTCCTCCACATTTGTCAAGTAGTTCCGTTCACTTGTTTACATTTTGAAGATTTGCAGAGCTCCAGGAGTTATTTCCTTAACAAGCTTTATTTACAACAGAAAAAGCAGAGGTTTTTATGAATAAATAGCAATGAATCTGTGCAATACACATTTCTCACTGGTCAACACAGATGTACAGCACTGATTTTTCCATCAGCTTAACTACATGCAGTGAATATTCTTAAAATTTTGGCAAAACTAGTATTGTAAGTATTTACAACTACTAAATTCTGGAGGCAAAATCTGAAACAAACCCACATCACATAGGTTCATTATCTCTGTACCTCCACGTCCCACTCAATATGTACTGCTTTGTACTGTGTTACAGTGGGGAATGGAGGTGGAGGTTGGATTGCTCATCTCTGTCCTCCACTTCAGGGATGGGAAGTGTACAGCTCATCTGATTGTAACTAGAAACAACTGCTGAATTTCTCTCTGCTAATTAGCCTTTCATTGAGGACTGCACTGCTGTAGCATCTGTTAGTCATTATATCTTGTTTAAAAAGAAGCCAGTAAGGGAAAAAAATATAGGAGGGATAAAAACAATGAGGTATCAGTTTAGAGCACAGAATTGATAACAAATGTTCTATTTCTGGTTTCTTTGCTGCCATAGAAGCCTTGAACCTTCATACAAATAATATAAGTGTCTTTCATCACCTGTTAAATGAAATCTGTGCCTGCTGCTTGCAGGTGCTTTGATTATTTTTAGTTTATGCATGTATCAGTAGAAAGCTTTGAAAATTCTTGGGTTTGCTTTTTCTCTCCTCTGCCTGTGATGTTGTATTTTTGTTGTGTTATTTTTCTTTACAGCCATAGTTGTTCCTTACCTTATCATGGAGAGCCCGGAGACGCTCCAGAACTTTGGCAGCAGCTTTGCAAGGCTGAGGGAGGTAGCACCAGCTGCTCTCAAGACTCCAGGCTGGGAGCTGTCACTACGCCGGTGTCAGCAGTGGCTCTTGAGCTGCCTGCAAGGTTCTAATAAACTCCTAAGATTGAGTGGGGATTTTTAGAACAGTGTCCTGGTTTAGGGCAAATTTGGGAGAAATTTTGTAACAAGGATTTGTGTAGTTACTGGGAGAGGGATTTATATGCTAGGTCTTACTGTTTTGGCCTAAAGTATGAGGTTGCCGCTGGTTCCTGTACACTGCTTATTTCACACCGTAATTCATGAATGTATCTTCCCTGGCAGGTGCAGTGCTTAGCTGTTGGAATGATGGTCTGAATAAAGCCACAGTGCACTTCAGTCTGTGCTGATTTTCGCTTCAGACTGGCTTCTGTGTCTTTTTAGTAAGTTTTATCTCTTGGAACATCTACGCTGGCATAACCTGCCCAGTCATACCTAATACACCAGAAGAGCTTGGTGAGGGGCATGTGTGTGAAGCAGCAGTAATAAAGCACTGATGAATTGTTTCAGGCCTTTTTCAGATGCATTATGACCCCAAGAATATGTAGAAGAATTGCAGTGCCCCCTTTGATGGTGGTAGCAAGCTGTTGGCAGGGCTTAGCCCACCACAACTGATCTTCATAGCTGCAGGTTGTTGCCACCCTTAGTCCTCTCCTCCTGCTCTTGCTGCAGGCTCCTTGGCCAGATCCGGTTAAGGTGCAGTGGTTATTCAGCCTCCTAACCCAAGGGCAAGCCTTTTGGCAGAAGGGACAATAGTTTTAGTGTGTTAGGAGCAGTGTCCATGCTGGAGGTGTCATGGTTCATCCACTTCAGCAGTGCCCGCCTTAACAGCATCTGTCCTCTCTCCAGTGTGCTAGATCAGCGCCAAAGTGATCGCAGAAATAAGCCAGGCTGAGATAACTCTGAAGACGTGAAAGAACCTGGTAAAGGAGCTCTTTATCTCGTGTTTTCTTACTATGCAACCAAATGAAGCTTTTTCTTGGGAGGTTGCTGTGCCCAGGGGCCTGGACTTGCTGTCCAATAACTTACTTTTCAGAGTAACCCTGAATGCCTAAACTCAGTTTGATATCCCTCTCCTTGGTTTGTTAGCTTGGGGTTCTTTTTTTTTTTCTTCTTCTTTTTTTTTTTTTTTTTTTTTAAACTTCTTTAAGGACAATGATGGATACTTTTCATTAGGTGATTCCTCCAGACTGAAGGCAGTCAAAGTGCACAAACTTGAGTTTCTGGGCAGGTATGAAATAGGAGCCCTTTCTAAACCTCCAGCTGAAGTAAAGGTCACAAGACCAGAAAGGAAAAATTGGAAAAGAAGCCTCCAAGGCTTTATAGTCTGGGAGTTAGGGCTGTTGGCTGGTTTGGATTGATGTGGGTTTTGGTCTGCACTCTGGGAGTTCTTTTTCTGCTTTAGTCCAGGGTTCTTTTTTTGTTAGGTTTTTTTCCTTATTCACGTCTCTGATTAATAATAAGGCAACTATTAATAATTGAAAGTTCTGTGTATCCAGATCTGTGTTCTTGATTCCATGTAATTTAATAATCTAATTGCTTTACCTAGATGACCAAGTATTTTTGGCATGTCAAAATGAAAAACTACGCTTCCTGTATTTCTCTTGCATTCCTCTCTGCTCTCTTGCCATCTCTTGTCTTTGTTTGTAGGGACTGGAATTTTCACTTAGCTGAAATTCCTGTTTCTCTTGCACACCTTGAGTATTCATTAGTTTACTCTACTGAAATTGATGCCAGACAGACCAGTGTTGCTTGATCTACTGCTGCAATTAAATGCAAATTAAACCAGTTTTGCTCAACGTTAGTCTGCATTACAACTCACTAATTAAAAATGCTTAAGTCTTGAAAAATCTGAGTCACTTAACAGCCTGGTACAACTGTCTGTGACTTGTGTTGCAGTGGCACAAGTTAATTGGTTTGGAGTTTAGGGCACAGCAGATGCCTCTCACAGATACTAAATAAATAGAAGACAGGGTATTACCCCTTCCTGTTTGCAGCTGCTTTAATAGGAATTGAAAAAGGGGTTTTTTAAATATGGTTGTTTGTAATTGGTGGGTTTAATTTAACCAGAAGCTAGTGCTAGTAACCAAACAGGCAGGTCTGTGCCTGTCATGTTTTTGATTTGTTCTGTTTTGCTGGAAATTCAGGGCTTTTAGTTTGCCCCCATAATCCTGCTTTTCTGGGAGCCAGGGTGGGAGGAGTGCTTCTTCTCCGAGTTCAGCCCTGTCTGCCTCATTCAGCGGTGTCTCATCTCCTTTTGCATTAAAATCAAGTTTCCTCTTCCTGCTTGTTTTCTCTACCCCTCCTCCCTTGCACATCTCTACCCTGTCTTCATTTGTTCTGTACATTTTCCTTTGGTGTTGATGCTTCCCAAAAACCTGTCCTGTTGGGATGAATTTGTGTTATAACAAGCGTGCCCTTTAAGATTATCTCTGTTCTATGTAGGATGCACATGTGGCCTGGTTTTGAAATTGCCCTTGGGATGGGGAGATTATTACTCAGCACACTTTCCCCTGACTATGTTTGGAGGCATGGCTATATAGAGAATTTAGCTGGGAACAGACTATAGGATAACTAGTAGACCTGCTGACAGGAGCAGGCATATTGCTGGATAGCTGGTTACTGCCCTGTGTAGATTACTGCTTAATGCTTTTCATTAGAGTTGTTTTTTAAACTGGTTTCACCTCTGTGCACGTGTTTGTTTCTTGGGCTGGTGTTGAACAGCTTGGGAAACTGTCTGACAATTGGGAAGCTGGTGACACTCCACAGGCTGCATATCTGGAATGTTTTGGGTTGTGGTCACTTTTTGGAACTTTGTCTCCTCAGAAGACCACCTGTCTCAAAGTCATCCCCAAACCACAATCAAAACACTGAAGTTTTTATTTAATTTTTAGTGCCACTAACAGAAAATTGTTTATTCAAAGGAAATGTTTAAAGTTTATGGTGATTCTTTTCCCTATCCATAATGCCTTGTCATTCCTAACATTTATCCTAAGTACTCAGATTGTAGATGTCTCAGCAATGTTGTTTGATTTCTTGGAGTTTAGCATGATGTGGACTTCTGTTTTGGATACCAGTGTTGTCAAAGCACTGTAGATCTTTTTGCATCTACTGAGCAAGTGTGAATTTACTGTGCTTGTCCAGTCTGTCATTGCAGTCCCAACACCAGGGAATGAGTTGATCAAATACTGCCTCCACCAAATGGGCTAGCTGTTGTGTGGTTTGACCACTAGTGATCTGTACTGGACATGAACCAATGCTCCAGTACTGACCAGCATGAGGGTCAGATTTCTCATGCCCCTTGGCTTCTGGGAAATGTATTTGTTGGTTGCCTGTGAGTACTGTGTGGAAGGAGGACTGTTAGGAGTTTCACAGTGGTGGTAATATTTAGTCTGCTCTGTAAGTAGAGTTTTATCTGTGTGAGTGCAGAACCAAAAAATGCAGAGAGCTCTGGTTTTTGGGACTCAGGTTTTTCTTTTAACCTTACCTTCTGTTGCTGCAGTTTTTATCCCTCTCCATGGCTTTTTCTGAATACAACAAAGTAAGAGTTGGACATTTTGTAAGCAGCAGAGCAGCATGCCATTGAAAGCTATGTTTTGTTTGCATGTATAAGATTGTCCAGTTGGCTGAGCACTAGAGTAGACTCACAAGTCTCCTAATTCCTGCTCTATCATTAATCGCTAACATAAACAGGGATAAACTCTTCCCATGCCCTTATATTTACTAGGAAGTCTAATTCAAGTGAGCTAATAGGAAGCACTGAACAATCCAGTGAAGTGCATTTCTTCAGTTTTTCCTGTTGAAATCAAGTTTTAGTCCTGTTACCATAAATAACCCCTCCTAAGCCAGTGCTGCAGCTCGCATTCCTCTGCTGTGGCTGAAGGAAAAGTTGGGATGAGGAGGAGGTTGGTGCATCCTCCACTGGGGCAGTTTCCTGCCCAGCACTTCCCTTTGGCTGTCCAAGAGCAAGAGTTAAGTCATGGCAAGCAGGGCAGTAGGGGGGATGAGGGCCACATTTTTATTCAGGGGTGCTGGATTCAGCTGAACTTGGGGCATCAGCTGCTTCTTTTGCTGTTCCCAATTTCATCGTGCCCTGAATTGGAGATTTAAGTGTAGTACTGCAGAAGAAATAGTAAAGCAGAAGCCCATGTCTTACATAAACACCTGTAGGCAGCGCTGTGCTGTGATCTTACACCATGCAGGCAGGGAGACCTGGCAGGAGGGTGTGATGGGGCAGAGGGAAGTTTGAAGGGAAGGAGGCTTCAAGTGACACAAAGAGATCCGAGAGGGCAGGCCAGCAGTGGGGGTGTGGGAAGAGTGTGCCAGGGGAAATGATAAAAGAAGAGATGTGATTTAAGTAGCAGGAGTAAGAGAAGGAAAAGGAGAAGTGTTGTTTGTTTATTTTTTAACAGCTGGGTGAAATGTCTGCCATAAGATGGCCTTTGTGGAGAGACAGAAACCGAACCCTGGAGCCTAGTTAAGACTGTGTGGGTGCAGCAGCTACTGTGCATGGGAACTAGTGCCTGTATTTGTCTGTACAAAACCTGATACATACAGCAAATACTGTAGAGATTCCTGGGTTAGGCTTGGAATGTGACATTTCAGAAAAAGCAGATGTTCTGCTTTGCATGGGTATGTCTGTCCTGCTACCAGAGCATTTCTCTGCTGCCCTTCTTGTTCCTTGTCATGCCTGAGGTTGGTTAAGATCTTGCAGAAGAAAGTAAAGTCAATGTATAATTCATTCACCATGAAGTGTTTGATTCCTGATCCTTCTGAAGGACTGTTTAACTTCCAAAGATTGAAATATAATTATGTTTATTTTAGCATGGCCAACCTTGCTCATTGCCCTTTCCCAATAATGGTTTCTGTATGCTTTGAGAGGAATAGCCATGCTTTTTTATTTTTAAGATTTGCATATTCATAGTGAAATATAGGTTTCATCTTTTCCATGAAATAATAAATGGGATTAGGAAAAAAAAATAGAAAGAAAAGGCAATCTCTGCATTCTCACAGCACAGTGTCTGTGGAAGTATCCTCTGGCTTGGTTTTGCTCAAGGATTTGCTTTTCCCCACTTTCTCCACTTTTAGCTGCTATGTGAAATGTACACTAACTTCATAAAATCATAATAGGCCATCTCAGGGGAGGTCAAATATAGAAATTATACTTAACTGAGTCCACTTAAAAGCTAACAGAAATAGAACTCAGCCACAAATAATATAATGCTGCAGGAGTAATAATACACTGTGTTCTGGTTATAATTTCTTTTTTTTTTTAATACTCTTCCCTGTGTATCGTCCCTGGTAGTTTGGTTTTGGGCATTGATCCTGTATAGCTCCAGATGGAGCATGTTCAGAAGAACAGTGGTTTTTACCATGAGATTTTGATGGGGCAAGCTTAAGAGAACACAAGAATTCCTCTTCTCAAAGGTCTGAAGCTCTGGTTGGGCAAAACTGATTTGAGGTAGTTCTTACCAAGGAAATCCAAAAAAAGTCCGGTTTAATTTCTAGAATTCAGTTTCATAATCTACAGTCAATGGAAACTTTTTCAATAAAAAGGAAGCTCTGGACTGGGTAGTTTTGCAATCATTGGAGTAATACCAGATGTATTAAGAAAATAAAGCAAACTCACGGATAAAGATCTAACAATTAAAATTAGGTATTGTCATCATGTCTACAAGTATCTCGGGTATGCAATCATGTGAACACTGTGTGGCACAGAGGGGCGTGTCTGACCACAGTGTTATTAAGGCCAGGAGATTCGGGTTTGGATAATACAGAAAGTGAATGGCTGAGGGAAACACAGAATCTGATGCAGCGAATTCTGGTTTTGTGTTTCATTCATAGATCTACTGGCTTTCTACCATGGATCTCTAGCCCCGGTGTCTGTTGTGAAAGGAGTTTTGCATAATGTATGATTCCTTTTGAAATGGGCTTGAAATACTTCTTCAGGGTGCTGTTCTCTTTGTTTGAGGATGGACTCTAAAGAATTAGAAGCACCAGCTGAAGAGCTGCAGAGTATCTGGTTTCAGGGTTTTTCTGCCTATATAGAAAATAATGTTTCTGTACAGCAACAGTGTAAGCAGAGTGTTGGAGGAGATCTGTTGTGCCTACAGCAGGGGGGCAGTTTGACTGCTGGGAAGCTGCTGGGTGACACAAGGACTTTCCTGGTTATTGCCAAGTTGTTTCTATTTATTTCTTTACCTTATTTTTTCCTCCCGTCCTGACAGTATGAATTTTGGTAATACACAGTGGGGAAAATTGACTGGCAAAACCACTGGGTTCTGTGCATGATGAGGTTTGAACCTTGCATATGAGATTTGGTTTAGCAAGAGTTTGCTTATTGTAAATATGCTTGTGTGCTCCTTCTGCTGGGAGCAGAAAGTGAAATTGCAGCTCTGCCAGGCAGAGGAGAAGGAGGGAGAGGCAGAACTCCAGGAAATGGTAAGTTCTTGCCCAAATGTAGATGCTGTTCTCTGCTGTGAACTTTTGTACCTGTAGTACTCTTGGATTCAGCATTACCTGTGGGAGCAATTAGCTGCTGGTCAAGAAGCATGTTCATGAGAGCCAGGAGGAGATTTCGAGGGGAAGAGCTGCAAAGGCAATGGAAACAAATACACATTAGAAACAGATTAGATTCCTGAATCTCAGCAAATTGAAAAATAACAGGATAACTTGGGCTTTAGAAAACCTACTGGAAATGAGCCAGAACTTTCTGCAAACTGGAATGACCTTAGCCTTTCTTAAATTGCTGCTCAGTGTGAAACCACAGCTAAAACAGGGATTAAAAATGAGCAGAGTTCATACTCCTACCTGCAGATCAGCTTTCTATGTTTGCTGGGACAGCAACCCAAAAGTAGTGTTGAGAAGACCTCAGAACAAATCCAGCATGTATGAGACAAAGAATCAGAATTACAATCTTAAATTTAGAATTGTGGTGGTAAGCAGCATGGGCATGACATGAGAAGTAGTTGGGTTTTTTCAAGTTTAATTCAAGCTTTAATTTGTGGCACAGCAGTTTTTGAAATGCTGACTTTACCAAGGATTGACAGTACAAGTCAGTCAGATTTATAGTGTGGATTGGGAAATGTTGAACACAGCAGACAGTAACTGTATTTTTTTTTAAAGTGTCTCTAAGTTCCTCCCCTTGGAGAAATTCTGTATCTCTTTCAATTCACATTTCAGGTTTACTGACTGAAAATCTCTGTGGCTTGACTGGTTACAAATGTTTTCATGCAAGCACATTAGCTTTTAAGTTGGTACATAAGCTGCTTTTTTTTAAAGAAAGTGAATAAGCTTGTAAAATAGTGTGTTGGAAACAAAAGAAGTCTTTTTTTCATATAGACAGATCTGATTCATCAGAGAGCATCAAGATAATTGTCACGATTTTCATTTTAAAAGGAAACCAAGAAATCTTGGCACAAGTGTAAAACTTTCTGTTGCTATACTGGCCTGTTGCCTGGAGCTAAATATTTGCCTCATGAATTTTCCTTTCCCTATCAGGAACAGGAAGCAATGTTACAGATGAAATGCATTAAGGTTTGTAAGTGATGCCTGTTATTAAAAAAAAGGAAAGATGCTTACATGTTACATGATTTATCAACAAGAGAAAACAATTTTTATTCGGCTGACATCTGGATGGTCACCTAATTTTTGGGAGTACTTCTAGGGTGGACATTTGTACTCACTTGCTGCAAGTCTCCTTCTAACAAACACACATATTAGAATAGGTTTAGTTAAACAATTCCAAATGCTGTTAATGTAGGCACATTTCCCTCTGTTTTTCTCTTATTTTTTCTTTATTGAGCTCAGACATCAGTGATTCAGGCTCTTGCCATTGCTTCTTGGCCTTTTGTGTTTCATGCTCTTATGATATAACTCTTCATCTTCCCTTTGATCCCTGAAGAGGGGCAGCTGTGGTTGGCAGCAAGCGGCTGCATTTTCTGTCCTGTACCACTCCCTCTGTGCCAGGCTGTTACCTGGAGTAAGAGGAAAGAGAAACCAGTCCTGTCAGGAGAGACTGCAAGACCTCAGAGGCCATGGAAATACGGAAAAGGTGTTTTAAGATGCTGTTTGTTTCAGGGGCTTCAGGAAATGCTCCTACTTGTTGGGAAGATCTCACTCTGCAGCAGGAAAACCCAGCGTCCCCGTCAGCGTACCTGCTGGCTTCCCAGGTCAGGTACCACCATGATCTTGGGTACATGGTGTATTTTATCAAATACAATAAGCATGACAATTGGCTCACCTTTTCCTACTGTTTGGGACGAGGTAGAGGGTGAGCAATTGATTCATGCCCTCTTCTTAGTCATAAGGGAGTTCAAAGCCACCACACTACATTTGTGTAGCTGATAATATGGTGAAGGCTTTCTGAGACTATAGTGGCAAGGTTTTCCTCCAACTTGGGTTGTTTCGAGACAATAAAGATGATAATGCTAACTTTGATTGTCACGAAAGACTGATGAAGGGCTTTTTGCTGTAGCTGTGTATCCTACAAAATCTGCTCTGTGTGTTGGAAGATACTAGTGACATTTAACAATAATAATTCATTCAATTTGTACCTTTATTGAATCTGCAAAGGCCTCACTTTGTGCTGTATTTTTCTGCTCTTTAAATTACAGTTGCCATTTTTATGGTATTAAAGGATAAAATTTAATTGGTGAAAAAAAACTAGCCAAAATGCAAAGCTTCAAATTTTTTTGCTACTTTCTGTTTCTGTGTTTCTGAAGGCAAGGTGGTTTTTCCCCAGTGTTTTTCCAGGGATATCGTGTTATCTGATGTTTAATTATTTCCCTCTCATTGCATATTGTAGAGTAAGATTTCTGATCTCCAGCACAGACTTGCATAATTTATTCTCTTTATAGGTAATTCTCAAAAGTTTTCCTTTCATTTTGCCTTTTTTTATTCAGCTGTTAAAGGGCTTCCTTCTTAGCTAAAGCATACCTGACATTTAAATATTCACTGTGTATATTATTACTACACATTTATAGATTGTGAGTTAAACTAGTTTGAATGAGAGTTTGGCACACAATGGAGTTTTTCCATCTATTCTGGAAAAGCTTTGCATGGTAATAAGCCTTGCAGTTAACTGAAGTACTCTTGTTTCCTAATGGAATCTGCTTTCTTTAGACTCTCGAGGTATTGAGTGAGAGCACTGTGGTAGCTGTGGTTTGTATCGACCTATGCATTATCATATACCCCTGCAGAAAGTAGCCAGAAGAGTTCTAGAAAATATCTGTGCTGTCTCTGATGTTTACATTTTCCGTTTTTTAGCCCTTCAAGAATTTCAGGTACTAAAACTGCAGTCCTAGACAGGACCTATCTACTGGCCTTGCAACGTATTGCTTTTGTTGGGCAGGCGTTTGTCTTTGTAAAATGTATCAAGTTATATGCTTCCAGTTCCTGATGCACGTCAGAAACTATTTCTTACACTGAGGGCTTTCTATTTAACTACTTCTTCAGTTTTATTCCATAAAAGCATCGCGGTATAAAACAGTTTTTCGTCTATCAGTTATAGCTGTTCGTGTTAAAAAATTGTGTATGTGTACAGTGTCATTGATCTAGATAAATCTTTAGTGTGTAAGAACTGCCCTTCATTCAGATGACTTATAAAAAAATACAGAGAGAAAAATTAGAGCCAAACTGATACAGCTCGACCCCTAAAAGACCCTGTTGATTGCCAGAAATTGAATGACCTGCATTAGTGGCTTCAGAATGAGAGATGGAAAAGAGGGGGAAGAGAAGGCAGGGTGTTTAGGCAACAGAAAGATGACGAATAACTAAAAACATGGAAGGAAAGGTCAGGAAGTTTGGAGCTCAGCCTAGACAGAGCTCAAGGTGTGTGGCATTGGGATTGTGCCCTGTGTCACTGGTTTTGAGCAGCCAGCAAAGGAAGCGTCCTTCCCCTTTCTAATCCCTCATGCACACAGGGACACTGGGGGTTGCTATGAAAACTTTCAAGCTCTCATTGCAAATTCTCTCTAGCTACAGCAAATTATCACACACAGCGATTTTGTCTGGCCGTTCTAATGCAAATGGGCAACATTGAGTCTTCTGTCACAAAAAAAGTGATATTGAGCAAACCATCTGCATGGGTGTTTTGCCTGTTGCAATTGCTAGGAACATAGCTGTTTCACTCTACTATGCGTTCATTTAGAGTCGATTTAAAACTGCTGTTTTTATTTGTGCCTTTCAAACTGTGAAAACTTTGACTCCTGGTTTGTTTCTAAAGATATTTACTAATGAGGAGCTGATGTAATTTGTTTTGGAGGACAGGCTCTTTTATACACAGACTTGTATGAATCGAGATACAATCTCTGATAAACGTGGACAAAATTAATGGGCCTTTACGAGTGGCCAGAATGATATTTATTGTTTGCAAGTTGTGTTAACTCGTAGCAATCCCTTGACAAACCAGGGGAATGGCCTGTTGTGATTTGCAGCTGCCTGTGCCACAGAATGCGCTTACTAGAGCTTTCCACCCGCTATTCAACTTGCTGTTGCCTGCTTGTTTTCTGTTTTAAAAAGTGTTTTCATTGTCAAACCGCATCCAAACTATTCAGTGGAAGCAGCCCATTTGCTGGTGCTCCGAGACTCTTCGCTTTGTCCCTGCTGACACCTGATGATGGAGGCAGAATATTCTGAGCCGAATGGTAAATATGAGTCTTCTACTTATGTCACTGTTTTTAGAGATATTGATTTTTGGTTTTTTTTCAGGTCCAGCACATGTTTTATGACTCTGATTGTACATAGATGAGGTCACAGTTTTGTCCAGAGCTCTGGATACCAGCAAAATCCCATGGATGTAAATATATAGAAAAGAGAAAAAGTGTATGGGGAAAAAAAAAACTTGTTTGCAGGATAGTGCTCTAATAACAAAGAAGGTTTGGTTTCTGTTATTTCTGAAAACGTAAAAATCTTACATAAATGTGTAGGATAATAACAACATCTGATAATGTAAAAGGGTCTCCTGTGAAATCTGACTTTAGAGGCACCACAAAGCTAAATAGCATAAACTGAGGGAGAGCTACCAAAAAAAAAAGGGTATTTGCAATGCTTGCCTTGGTGAAACAGAAAAAAAATGTAGGAAAGCCTGAAATTACAGGTACAAACTGAGTGCTGGATTTTGGGAGAAGATTGCACAAAAATCTGCAGATATGGATGAAAAAGATGTATAAAAGTCTGTGCACTGCATCTTGCAGTCTTTGCACTTCTAATTTATTAAAGGTTTTTCTGCTCAGTTAGTGGCATATCAAATACTGAAATTGGATAAGAGTGCTCTAAGAGAACTTTTCTGATTTGTTTCTAGAATCCTTGCCAGTGTTTTAGGAATTAATGCGGTTCTTTGGGAACAGTTCCAAAGACATGTACATTTTGGTTTTTTGCACCACCTAAAGTGAACTAACTGTTCATGTGGTCAATCATATGCATAAACCTTTGCAGAACTAAATATTTAAACAACAACAACAAAGTTCTCCAAAATATTTTTATGCATTTAAAAATTTTAAAGATATATAGGTAGCAGATGTTTTCGTGTTTTATCTCAAGTATGTGCCTGCATAATTTCTAAGGTGGAAAACCCCAACATTTCTTTTTTTCCTCTGTCTTTTATATGCTCACTTTCTCTTTTTATTTTTTTAATTCAACAAACCAAAGGATACTTAAAAAAATTACTTCTAAAAATCTAGAGGTGCTACAATGATATCATACTTCAAAAAAAGGAAAGAAGAGTTTTCATTTTGATGTTGGAAAACTTTTGTTCCTTGTCCTACTGTGCAAGTGTTTATATTTTATGTTTTTAAGGAAATTAATTTCAAATGGTTTCTGATTAGTGGCTTGGCCCTGCTTCATTGTCATGCTGATTTTCATATGGTTCTCTTAAAAATAAAATATCAGCAAAGCAGACATGGTAACAAGGGAGGATTAGCAGTCCTGGGTATTCCTGGACACCTTAATGTGGGAAAAGCCTGTGAGGCAAGAGGTGGAACTGTGCAGCCAGGTCCTGAGCTGGATGTCCCAGGCAGAGAGTGAGGGAATGTGAGGTGAGGAGGGATGCAGCAGTTAGAGCAGCATGGACAGGGACAGCCGGAGAGGGCACAATAAGAATGTGGAGTCCTTTTTTTCCCAAATCAGGGAAATTTAATGTGTGACTTATGGCATCACATAGTGGGCTAGAACAAAGGGAGTGTAACTGGGAGCAGAGATGCAAAACATCAGAAAAGTGAGGTGCTGAGGGGAAATGCAGTGTTGTACCTCTGGATGCCGCCAGCAGTGCCCAGCTGAGGTGGTCTGTGTTGCCCAAATCGCTGCTGATTGAGGTGGGACTGTCAGCACTGGGTAAATCACTGCCCCTTGTACAGGGAGGTGTCTGGTTTCCCTGCAGAATGTCATTAATCCAGGTTATTCCCTACTGATGCTGGAATGTCCACATCTCTGAGATGTATTATTGCTGCAGTTCCAGCATTCATTTCTTTCATCTGTTAAGCTGAAATATGTGAATGCCCAGTACACGGAAGTGCTCTGTAAATGGCTGGAGATGTGTAAAGGATTCGAGGGAAAAGCACAAATAAAGTAATTTCCACAGCACATTTAATTTTTTGTTTGCTTACATATGGAAGACGTAGTTAAATTAAAAAAACTTAAGTTATTGAAGAGTTACTAGGAGTTTCTTCCTGGGTACACAACTCTAAGTTTTCTCTTTTACTACTGACCAGGTGAATTTAATACTTGTTTAAGCTGATGAAGTTGGGCTACTGCTTTGTCACAATGAAAAATGCTTTTCCTTAATCCTCCTAGGAAACTGTAAATCGGAGGCTCATATTTTACAGGTATTCTCTTCCATGTTTTGCTCCTTTTCCCTTGGCACCACTGGATGGTGAGCAGCCTTGTGCCTCAGCACGTGTCCACCACAGCAGTGCACTGATTAAGCCCATCATCCCGTTTTGGTGTCTCTCCTCCTCTTAGGTTTTATAAAAAGTGCTATTTTATTATTATCTGGTAAAGAATTGTGTGTGCTATGTTCTGTCCTGTACATTTGCTTCTTTGTGTCAGTTTTAATCTTGTCAGGATAAATGAGGCTTTGGAAAATCACAGTGAGGGGTTTTGTGTAAGGGAAGGCTTCAATGTTAACTTGCTTTCATTTATGTCCTGTGATGTGTAAATCCACTCTGGTTTTGTCTGTCACATTGTAAGTCATCGTTGCTGGTTGCATCCTTGTCTCTAATGTTAATGTTGTGAAGAGCAGGATTGCAGCCTTAGCACTGAGGAGGCAGCCAGGGCAGAAATGAAAACTACTCTTTGTTTTCACGTTAGTCCTCCACCTAATTATTCTTTTTTCCTGACAGTGACTGTACCTGTTTTTTAGCTGGCAGAAATCTGTCAGCCTGGCACTTTGATCCTAAACTCAGAAATACATTGTGATTGGATCTGGTCTTTCCATTTGCTGAAGCTTGCAGTAGCTGCTCAGGAGGAATACAATGCCCTGCTAACTCCGCTGTGTCAGTTTTGGCTTCGTCATGACACCAGAAACATCTTTTGTTCACTGCTAGTTTATAAAGCTTTTCCTGATTGTTTTTAAATTGATGCTACCCACTGGGAGAAGTTATAGGTGGTTATTTTAGTTGGAAAAGGATGAAATGCACAAATGTGCCTGTACTTACTGTGTGTCATCTAAAGTCTGAAAATTTTTGAGGAAAAGAACACCATTACTTGATGTTAGTAGATTTGATAGTAAGAGGGTTTTTTTTTTCTATTTTATTATCTTTTTTTGAACTGAAGACCATAAATTTGTATACTGCCCAGAGATGCTGAATTCCCAGGCAACATATGATAGAGGAACAGAAGTCACTGAGAAATTACATTTAAAGTTGCTGCTCGTCTTTAAATGGTTGTAGAGCTCAAAAGTAAACTACAGTCATTTATGTAATTGTTTATGTAATTTTAATTCAATAGTTAAGTAATTTTTATGCATCTTTGTCTTTTCTTCCAAAGATATGTAGGGGAAAGAAAAGCACTGTAAACAAAAAAATATTACAAGGTTAAACTCAACTACAAAGTTGTATTTAGAGTTTTTATCAATGGTGTTCTTTCCATCTGTTTGTGTTTGGGATAGGCCAGGCTAGAGCTGAAACTTAGACTTCTCTATTTCAGATCCTCCTAATCTGGCTGTCCGTAATTCAGAAGCAGCATCTCTTGAGGGCCTCGTGCCTTCTGTGTGCCATGCAGAGACACTCCCGACTCTCTCTGTGATGTAGGTGAAACAACCATGCTGACCTGTTGGCCAAAATGAATGAAGTTCTGTTTTCTGTTAACTGGCAAATTACTGCTGTGGTTTTATTTCGTCACAAGGGTTAAAAAACTTGTGGGAGGTCCAAATGAAATTGGCTTTTTTGTTGTCTGAACTTGATTTTGTTACTCTTGCCATGTCACTGTTCTGCAAACTCTTGATCTTCTAGGCTAGACAGGATCTGCATTTCTAATACAAAAATTCAGGCTTTTGACAGATCTAAATGGAACAAAAATAGACAAGCTTCTGCAGAGTTATTAACCTGGCGCCTTCTCATGAACACTAATTTTACTCAAAACTGACATTTCAATTGCAGCAATTTTCCTTAAAATGTGAAACACTGTAATATCTGCAAATTTTAAGGGTTATTAAAAAATGCATCTGCAGTAACACTCTAGAATTAAATTCTGGTAGCTTTAATATAAAATTTGCCTTTGTAGAGTAGACATTTGCCAAATAGAAAATGTATGTTCAAAATACAAAGACTGTTCAGGACACAGGATCATAATGTTAGCAGGTAAAACATGAAGTGAAATAAGGCATTTTGTTACAATGGGGTGCATTAAAAATATTTTAAGAGTTACATTTGCTGCTTTTTTTTTCAATATTTCGCTGTATGAAAAAAACCTCCCAGTGTGCTAATACCTTGTCAGTATTTTCCTTTCCACTGTCTCCAACTAAATTGAAGCCTAGCTCCAATAATGATTTTCTTTCCCAACCTATTCTCTTTATTCCTAGTCTGTGAGAGTATAATTTGAGTAACACACCTATTCCCTGGGCAAGAACTAACAAAGTATGACTTGTTCTACTAGATGTGTTCTTTGACCAAAATAAAATGTTCCCAAATTAGAACTGGGGTTGGGTTGATGAAAACAATAAATTGAAGATTGAGAACTTGCCGATATCCCCGTTTCCCCATACCAAACTTATTATTTGTCAGGTATGTCATCATGTTCCTTGCCATCATTCATCAAAATGAATGCCATTGGAACAAATGCCAGTTTGTCATAAATCTTGAATATAAGTAGCAATGAACATAGGAAAATTGTGGTGATGTTTTCGGTAAATGCTAAATTTTGGTGCTATGTCTAATTTGTGGTAAGAGTTCTGGAAGACTACCACTGAGATGGACATCCTTTGGTGCTCATAGTCCATGCAGACAGGTTGTCTTGGGCAGAACAATTGAAGTTGCTTTCATGGTAACAAATAATTTGGAAGTTGGTTTTGGCTACAGAGTTTTATTTATAACTGGTTGTTGGGTGTAATTGTGGTGTTGACAGTTCTTGCCTACTAAGATGTTTCCTTCCCTTTTTTCCTACTAGGGTAATTTTCACTGTGTCTTTAGAGCCGAAATAAAACATTAATGTTAATCCATAACGTTATTTGAATGTTACACAAACTGATATTATATGAGCAGATTCAAAGTGTGAATTAACTGGAATAAATGCAATTTTACTAGGAGGTGTCATGTTGAAAGCAGAGCAATGTGACATTGGAGCTATCGTAGAATATCCTTTAAAAGTTAAGGTTACAATTTTAGCAGGTTACTCTTCAAGTCTAAAGATGATCCTTTGGTTGGACACTTCCTTATGCCGAGTTGTGGGATACAGCAGCAAGGAGCAGTTGGCCGTAGCCTGTGCAGCCAGAACCTGCTCTGATGAGTACATTCATATCCTGTTCAGTCTTGGGCCTGTCAGAGCCATGTCCCTGTGGGGTTGTCTGGCTCTTGTGATGGGAAATTATATGGAAGCTGATAACAGTGTTTCAGGGAGAGGCTACAACTGGGAAGCAATTCCTCTTGCTCCTATGTGGAAATCTACGCATTTTGCCTGGGCATATACCAAGGTAAACAAACTCTGGTTCCGGGGAGGAAAACTACATTTGTTCCCAAGCTGCTCCATGTGTAAACTGGGAACCTTTGCCTTGGGACAGGGTGTGTGGGTGCAGATAGTAGCTACTTTACTTGTCTGACTTTTACCAACTGCTACAAATCTGTCAGCAACCTGATGTGAGTTTTGGTGTCTGAGGGAGGAACTACCGCAGAGTTGAGGGAGTTCCTGCCTTGAGCTCTCACCGGCAGGTTAGTGCCCCAACAGCAAGATTTTTCCAAAGTTTATCTATCAAGTGCTGCTTTATCATGAAACTTCTTTAAAAGTACCCTCAGTCTACTTAAAGGTTTCACTATGATAGAGTTGTAAATAAGGCAGAACATTTTCATGTTCATTTTATAAATTCAGAAATAGTTTACTTCTCTGTAACCTGCTCCAATTTTTACGCAAATTCTCAGCCACAGTTTATTATCCTAATTAGCAAGAGAGTAAAAATTCAAACCAGATATCATGTGAGCCTTGGAAATTTACCCTTTCCACAGGGTATCTGGTTTCCTTAAAAGCATTAAACTTGTCCACATTGCTGTATTTCTATTTCATTATTAGCATGTGCCTAAACTTTTGCAGTTTTGACTGCTTTACTACACTGTGCAGGTACTTAACATTTTTTGCACACTGGATTTCACAGAATGGGCTGGGCTGGGCCCTTAAGGGCACTATATAAGGGCACTATATAGTTTCAGTCCTCCTGCCATGGGCATGGATGCCTTGTACTAGACCAGGCTGCTCAGAGCCCCACCCAGCCTGGCCTTGAATACCTCCAGGGATGGGGCATCCACAACTTCACTGAACAATATATTCCAGTACCTCACCACCCTCACAGTAAAGAATTTCTTCCTACTGCCTGGAATCTAAATGTACCCTCTTTCAGTTTAAAGCCATTTACCCCTTGCCCTATCACTTCACGCTCTTGTGAAAAAATCCACACCACTTCCATCAGGATGAATATCCAGAAAGCTTTTGGTAATATTAGAGATTCAAGTATTTTAAAAAATGAGTGAGCTTTGGCTAGACAGCCATGTTTTCTGGTTCACTGTCTCCTGTGATTTTGCCTTGTATTCCCTTTTGTCTGTGCTGTTTCCTTGCAGCCCCTGCTGTGGAGCTGGCAGGTCAGGGAAGAGGGAAGCAGCCAATTGTAGCTCCTTGCACAGCAGTGCTCTTGCCACCACTGCTCTTCAGCAGGAAGCAATATGCATGCCAGTCTTTACAATTATTTAGTATTATCTTGTTCTTCCAGGCTTTGCTGCCTTCTGAGGCACAAGAAGTTTGGCCCACCTTGTCAGTATTGTGTGTTAACTCTATGTGTCAGTGCAGGGATTGCTTCACTGTTGTCCTTGTCAGGTCTGATGCTTAGTCATTGAATGTCTTCCCCTGACTTGCTTGTTGCTTCATTTTTCTTTCATGTCATATAACATGCATATGCCTTTGCTGAATGATATATGCAGAGTTATTCATCATTTTAATATATAAAGGCTTAATGCATACCTGAGTCTAATGAATAAGGAAATAGTTGTTTAAGTTGCAGTACTTAATTTATATTTTGTAGCTCAAAATAAACAGTACAAATCCATAGGCTTCTTTCCAATTAATCATGCTTATAATACTGCTGTGAAGCTGTGTCTTCTTTTCTCTATTTCTATTCCTTCTGTCCATCAACCTCACCATTCATTTATCCCATTTGTTTTACTTTCTCTCAAGGCTTTAAATGACTTTGAGGAAAGGTCTCTTATTGGGTGTACAGTTCGAGCTGGAGCCTCTTAATGTAGGCAGTGGGAGTTTTCCATGGGAGTGACACAGGTGAGACAGCAGTTGTGGCACCAACATCAAAGTAAAGAGGTAGGGCCAGTTTCAGGATGAGCATAAGCTCCAAATTATGTTCTGGGTGCAAAATTGGAGTAGCCTGTTTCTCTGTTCTGCTCAAGTCTGTAGCTTCATATCAAGCTTTTACAGAGCAATGCTTAGTCAGACCTGCACAGCTCAAGGAATTTTATCCAATAATCTCTCTACCAGGCTCAGTAATGCGTGAGATCTGAGTTGATCATCTCTCTTTGAAATATGTTTGACAACTAAAAATTATATATAAAAAAAAAATTTCATTCTAGAAGAGAAATATTCTGAAGGTATACTTTGAAGTGTGTTCGTCTTTCCTAAAACTTGGTACTCTGCAACATATGTGAGAAATACAAGTTTAAGTTCTTTTCAGTAGAGAAGAAATAATTACAAAATATTTGAACATGAGTAATATTTTTTTTAGTAAGTCTGGGTTGTCCTGGCATTCCTTATATAATTCCATGTGTATGGAAATGTTGAATTTGCAATTTATTTGAATGATTTCCAGAGTCACACCAGGACTTACAGAGGCCACATACTCAGCCAAAACTTAAAGCAGAAAGAAAACTGAGTGGTTTTAGCTCTTAAGCTGGAAATAGTGGCTTTATCAATGTGTATCTGTCATACAACTCTCGACCAAACTTCTGGAGTTTGCATCCTCACAATAGGGAATTTTCTAGTGCTAACACTTTTTACCAAATAGGCGGGACTTCCTTAGAGGTGGCACTTTGTCAGCCCATGGTGCCTAAGAAGCAGGAGGAAAATAACCTTGTTGTTACATTCCTTTTGTTTTCCAACTGCTACAGTCAGTTAGTTTTGTTAGATGTACATCATATGCTTCTTTCTAGGAAAGCACAGTCACTGCTCTGAACACGGTATGTGCCGTACACTCTGAGAACATTTCAAGAGCAGCAGAAGTTTCTTGTGGCACTCGTGATGTATTTTTGTGCTGGTGTGGTTCCAGGGAGCCAAAGGTTCTCTCACTGTTGTCAGAGGTGAAATAAATGCAGTATTAGAAACTTACAATCTTCTTTTGGGGGATTTTAATGAAATACTCAAGTAAGAAGAAAATAGCTGTTAAACAGAAGTAAATGTAAGCCTGGGGAAGGTAGCTGGAGAGAATTGATAAAATATATTGTGTGTGAGTTTGACTACTTGCACCGGTTTTCACCTAAACAAACATAATTAGGATGTGCTTCCAAATCTTGATGAACTTTTTTCAGCTGTACTGTAATATAGTGCCAGAGAGCTGAAGAGCTACAAATTAGAGCGTTGCAATTTAATTTTCTCAGTGAGCTGAAAGCTTCTGTGTATTAGTACTAGCTTTGGTTAAGACATTTCTTGGAGTTGCTCTTTAATTATACTTTCAGGACTGCATATATTATTTTTCCAAATCAGTAATTTATAAAAGTGAATGGAATATGGATTACATGGATGTTGGGATTATGCATGGAACATGGATTTTATGGATTACATGGATCTGGAAATCTCTGTTAATCAAAGGCATAAAATGCCTTTTCTTGTCTTAAGTAACAGTGAGGCTTGCTGGGATGGAGTGGGGGCAAAAAATGAGCCCTGTTGCCTTTTTCAAACCATTTTTTTCAGTATATATGAGTTTTCTACATGATTATTTTATTCTTCAGAATTTATCTATGCAAGTATTAGTCAAACCAATGACTCTTGCTGCTTTTCTCCTCTGCATTGTTGCACTGTGTGATTTTTACTATACGTAAGACTTCTTTTACATTCTGCAGAAGCCTGCCAGGCTTTTCTGTTCTGTTTCAAAGCACGAGTTCACATCTAAGTGTTTTCTCTAGTGGTAGAAAAGGTCTGTTGAAGTGGGCTGTGATAACTCTGCAGAGAGTTAAAACTCAGGGGAACAGGAATCAAGCATATGAAAAGGTGGAAAGGTATTTTTGTTTTAATAAAAGTGATGAGCATTTTATTTTCCTTGGATATGAATGCTGATTGCCTTGCAAATGAGAATTCAGCTTCTCAAATCAAAGATCATTTAAGCAGTTGTGAATGTATGAACGAAACAAAACATAGAGATTGTGAAAGTAATGCAAATTAATGAGGAATTTTATCTTTTTAAAAGTTGAAGTAAATTGGATTGAGGGAATTTGAACCTGATATGTAATAAAAGAAATAGGCATTTAACTGCACTCAGAACCACTCAAAACCCTGCTTGTCATACAAATGTTACAGCAACTGCATTTTCCCCTTGGATTCAGATCTCTGTTTGAATGTCAGTGTTACATGCACTAGAACACAAGGGCTCTGGGGTTTGCAAGTAAAGCTTTTCCATGTGCATTTTCTTGCACATGCCTGTGCAAGAGCACAGATGACGAGGCTTGGACAGTTGCCTCTCTCGGGATGCCGCGTCACAGTTCGTCCTTTTCCAACTTTCAATCAGGGCTGCAGCCTGGGCGTGCCAGCCACAGGCAATCCCTTCAGCAAGTGCCTTATGTCTTACACTCTCTAGGGGACTCCCTAGTGACAGTGACAGTGACAGGGAGCCAGCATCTTTGGAACACGGTGTTTGTTACTCATCCCCTGAAAATGTCTGTTGGATACACAATACAGCAGTGCACGAGATGTAGCCTTGTCTCCAGAAAGACTTACGTGGACAGGTTTTACTTGCTCGTTTATAAATTCCTCTTAGCCTAGACAATTCTGTCCCTGGCAGGGAGAGCTGGCTTTAACTGTGTTTTTACAAGATGAATCCGCATCCCGTTTCAAGCCCGTGCACACATGCACACCGGTTGTTCTGGCGCAGCCATACAGCTCTCATGTGACCCAGAACAGGGACTGCATCTGGCTTAAAAATGCAGAAAAACCCGACGTGTTTTGTGGCTTTTGTTTTGCGTGGCGAAGCCAGATCTCATTCTCAGCGTGGCTGTGTAGACAGGCATGCTGGCATCGCTGTAGGCTGCAGGCAGCAGCATTTCAGTCAGGCACTACCATGGGAGGCTCTTGTGGATGAAATCATATCGTGAGCTTACAGCACGTCTGTCTGGGGGTCAGCCTGTGCTCTTCTCACTGGCACAGTCGTGCTGATTTTTGGTTTTCTTTCCCTGCTTCGTTCAGACCCTTTGTCTTTTCTTGGAGTATGAAATAGCCTTTGATTCAGTTGTAAGCTTTGGATAAATTAACACATTCAAATATGGATGGATTTATGCAGGCAGTCTCCCCAGTTAATGGTGTTGGCACTGTCAGTTCCTTTTGAAGCTGTGCCTTTGAGACATTTACCTGCTTGCTTATTTTCTTCTATTTTTTTTTTTTTCAGCTTCGAAGCTTGGCAACCCCTTTATAGCTCACTTTCTTCAAGGAAGTAGAGTTAAAAGTTGAAAAGCACATCTGACAACACTGATCAAAAATAAGCATTTTTCTACTTCTTCTCTTTTCTACTTCTACCCTAACCTCTACCTCCCCTCAAGTTAATCTTTAAAACTTCCAGTGCAGTAGTTTACCAAAATAGTTAAATTTAAATATTTTAAGAGACGCCTTCATCTTCCTTCTTCCTGACTTCCATTTTTTCCCGTGGGCTGATTATACTGGCTTGTTATCTCTGTTCACTCCTGGGGTTGGTTGCAGATACATCTCTAATGTGAGAAGATGGCAGAAGCTGCCATTGTTATTATTGGGTTTTGAATATGTTGTAGTCTGGTATTTTCCTGCTTCTAGAGCTCTTTGAAGAGCCTGAGAACCAGTTGTGTGTGCTTTTTGAAGTTCTTCCTCTTGAGTGAGGCAGGAATCCCAACTGGCTGTTCCTGCTGATACGTGAACCCAAGAGCTTTTCCTTAGGACTGCATCCTGAAAAATGGATGTGGTGACATAATAGCCACTCTGATTTTTTTACCCTTTTCCTTCTCTCCTTTTCTTCCTCCCAGCTCACTGAGGAGAAGCACATAGATTCATGCCTGAAACCATGCAGAGATACCTGCAGCATTGCTAGGACTGGCATGCAAAAGAAATTGCAGGTTGTCTGTGTTTTTGCTGGGGAGGCAAAACATAGAATTTAATGACAGTCTGATTGTTACTGCATTCAGGTTTCAATGCCTGAAACAGCAAAACTGTATGAAGTCGTACATAGTAATTTGAATGAAACAAGATAAAATCAAGAGGAAAGGAAATGACTGAAGGGCCTTTAGCATGCCCTTATTAAGACTGTAACCAAAATACATGTAGAATTTAGAATTAAAGACCAAGTCTGCTTTTATACTTCTCATCTGAATATTACAGTTTCAAAGTGGGGGGGGGGGGGGGGGGGATTAGTTTGACTCGTCAGTTAACAGACGAAAGAGATGAGAGCTGGAAAAATGTCTGATTCACCAGTTAGTACACATCCAAAATTGTCACGTTAGGCTTTGGCTTATTTTGTATATGCATGACTGCAATTTCCCCTGTGCTTAATTCACAGAGATCAAGCATTTCAGGAGACCTGGCAAAAAGGATGGGAAGTGTGCTGTGTGCGGGGAGCTGCTGCCAGCTCTTGCCTGCACTGTGGCTGGTGCCTGCGCTGGTTCATCCTCGTCCTTTGGCCCCTGCAGATGGGTGGTGGGCTCTGGGATAAGCTTCAGTGTGGGAGGACCATGTGTGGGCATGCCCTGCTGGGCTGTCCTGCTTTGATGAATTGCCTTTCAAGGCATTTCAAAAGCACCTGTGTGTTTGTGATAAAGTGGGTGTTGTTGATGTAGTTGGTTTGAATGTTTTAATGGAGAGATATAAGCTGTAAATTTTTTCAGTGAAGCAATGTGCCATGCTCTACTCTCAGTTCCATCCCTTCCTCCTTCCACAATTTTTTTGTTATTTTTCAGAAACACAGGTAGTTGGCCCCCTAGATGTTCTGAGACTGCCAGTGCTGTGATATGTCAGGAACACAACTGCTGTGGGTATTCGCTTTATCTAGGCCATTGTTCTTCAGTTGCAACAAATTATACATAGCTTGTTATGAACAGAACAAAGACTTTTCCTTATACATTGCCAGCCCTTAAGTATAGTCAGGTTCATCTCCACACCTGAGTCTGCACAGCTTAACAAAGTCTGTTTTTTAATAAATCTAAACAGCGAGCATTAAAGTGATGCAGGAAAGAATCCACATTTAATCAGTTTGACGCAGTTTCCCCACGATGTGTCACTATCTTGCAGTCCCTGCATTATCATAGCATTGCTTTTTGGAATGCTCTCCATAGGACAGTTCTGCAGTGATCAGTGGTCTCAGCTGTGACACCCTGTAATACAGCCACTTCGTTGGAGACCACTTTGTCTGGTCTGATTGAATTAAGACTCTTTGACAGGGACTATGAACAATGTGGAGTACAGTCTGAAGAGCAAAGCAGAGAGCCCAACTCAAAACCAAGAGATAGCTCTTGGAATGAAATTGCTCTCTAGGTTGATACTACTGGCATTGAATATTCAGTGTGTCCTGGGTTGTAGTTTAGGGTGTATTCTATCACCATCTTCAGTTAATGGCCCATCAATGCCTTTTGCATGACTCAGAGATAACTCCCTCCGGGCGTTATCTCTCTCTTTAATGGGCCATTAAGGCTCTCTTCCATGACTCATCATCCCATTGTGAGATGCTCCGCCCATGGGGAAGAGCCAAGCATTCTCACCTGGATATAAGCTGGGATTTGGGACAGTAGAAGCAGCCCTCTCCCACTGGATTCCCAGAGGACCGGAGCTACCAGACCTTTCTACAAGATTTCTGTTTCAAGAAGACCACCTCGTCTGGACTGTTTCCATCACCCTGATCAGGTTGTATTCTGACTCTGTCACTGGTTTTTCTTTTTGTATTTATTTTATTTTATTCTATTTTATTTTCCTTTTCTTCTCATTAAATTTTATTTCTGACTTAGAGCCTCTTACTTGGTTTGTTTTTAAACCACAACATATTTTTGGCGCCCAACGTGGGGCAGAGGCAATAAGAAAAGTCAGAAATTACAATCTTATTGAGGACACCTGTCTGTTATGATGCCCAACATGCTTACATGTGTCTTATACCTATCTCTCTATATTTTTCCAAACGTGGGGCACTATCTGCCGGCATTAATACTCCTGCATAGACCAGGATATGGTACTAAAATTGCTTTACTGGTCTATTATGTCCATTGCTTGATAAAATCTGAGGCAATGAACATTATTCAGAATATATACCCAGTTTTGTATTCTTGTTCTAGTCTAGGATGCTACGTCTGGAGCCTCAACAATCTCACCCAGCCCCTGTGGGGAGGAGTAAAGAATGATTTTTTCCAGCTTTTCAGGAAGGACACAGCAGTTTTTGAAAATATTGAGTACCCTCTGGATGCCAAGGACAGCATAATGTTCTTGTTAGTCTTGCTTGGTTTTCTCTGTACAGCCTGCACCATGCTTAGAATCAAAACACTGCATGGTGTGTTGGAGCATGTTCTTAAAGAAGTAGAAGAGGTAAAAAGAAGCAAAGCAATAACATCGACGACTACACAGACTCTCACAGAGGAAAAAGGAACCAAAAGTGCTGTCAGCATCTCCACACAAACCGTCACTGAACCGGAACAGCCTAAACCAGTAGCAGTTGCCACCACTCAGAAGAAGAAATCAAGGAGCAAATCAGTCCGCATAGCGACTGACGAGGATGGAGCAGGACCTTCGCACTCAGCTGAAGAGACAGAGACAGAGATCATCACCCGCTCTCTATCTCTGGGTGAGCTGCGTGACCTGTGAAGGGAATTCACCCGTCAGACCAACGAGTCCATCCTCACCTGGCTGCTCCGCATCTGGGATGCTGCAGCCAATGACACCATTCTGGATGGAACTGAGGCCAGGCAACTGGGATCACTGTCCCGCGATGTGGTCATTGACCAGGGAATTGGAAAAACCCAAGAAACTCTCAGCCTCTGGCAGCGACTGCTAACAAGTGTGAAAGACAGATACCTTTGTAAAGAAGACCTCCTAGTGCACCAAGGAAAATGGAACACAATAGAACAAGGTATCCGATGCCTAAGGGAATTGGCTGTGCTGGAGATCATTTTTGCAGAAGATGAGAGATTTCCTAAGAGCCCAGATGATGTCCAGTGCACATCACGGATGTGGTTGAGATTTGCACGGCTTGGACCAGAAATGTACTCACGTTACCTGGCAACACTGCAATGGAGAGAAGGTGAGGACAAGGTGGGTGTCCTGGCTAATAAACTAAGGATTTACGAGGACACTGTCACCGCCCCAGTTCGTGCCCATGTCTCATCTGTGGAAACAAGACTGGCTGAGCAAGTCAGGAACTTAATTGAAGAAGGCCATCAGAAACTGAAAAAAGAACTTAAGGAAGAAATTTACGATATTTCACCAGAGCCGACGAGAGTCTCTGCGATTAGGAGCAGGCGTCCCCCAGCCAGGGAGAGAGGATACACACCCCGAGGTAACCTTTGGTCTTTTCTTCGGGAGCATGGAGAAGATATGAAGAAGTGGGATGGAAAACCTACCTCCTCCTTAGCAGCCCGGGTACGTGAACTGAAAAGAGAAATGCCTGCAACAAAAAGCTCATCTAGAATCAGTGTTGCTCCGGTCTCTCGTGCACAGAACTCCAGACGTTACAGGAATGATGATATGACTGATCCTCTTGAAGGAACCTCAGCAACTCATTTACAGGAAGAGAACAACGTATGCGATGACCAGGAATAGGGGGGCCCTGCCTCTAGCCAGGAAGAGGAAAGGGACAATCGGATCTACTGGACTGTGTGGATCCGATGGCCTGGCACATCTGACCCACAAAGATATACGGCATTGGTTGACACTGGGGCCCAATGTACCATGATGCCATCAAGGTATGTAGGAACAGAATCCATTTCTATTACAGGAGTAACAGGAGGGTCCCAGGAACTGACTGTATTAGAGGCCGAAGTGAGTTTAACTGGGAAGGAGTGGCAGAAACACCCTATCGCAACTGGCCCAGAGGCCCCATGCATCCTCGGCATAGACTATCTCAGGAATGGATATTTCAAAGATCCAAAAGGATATCGTTGGGCTTTTGGGATAGCCGCAGTGATGAAAGAAGGCATCAGACAATTGAATACCTTGCCTGGTCTCTCAGATGACCCCTCTGCTGTGGGACTGCTGAAAGTAGAAGAACAAGAAGTACCAATTGCCACAGCAACAGTACACCGTCGGCAATACCGCACAGACAGAGACTCTGTGATCCCCATACATGAGATGATCCGCAAACTGGAAAGCCAAGGGGTGGTCAGTAAGGCCCGTTCACCTTTCAACAGCCCGATTTGGCCGGTGCGTAAGTCCAGTGGAGAATGGAGACTGACGGTGGATTACCGTGGTCTGAATGAAGTCACGCCACCACTGAGCGCTGCTGTGCCAGACATGTTAGAGCTTCAGTACGAGCTGGAGTCCAAAGCAGCAAAGTGGTATGCAACCATTGATATCGCCAACGCCTTCTTCTCCATTCCTTTGGCAGCGGAGTGCAGACCTCAGTTTGCCTTCACCTGGAGGGGCGTGCAGTACACCTGGAACCGACTGCCCCAGGGGTGGAAACACAGCCCCACCATCTGCCATGGACTGATCCAGGCTGCACTGGAAAAGGGTGAGGCTCCAGAGCATCTGCAGTACATTGACGACATCATCATATGGGGGAATACACCAGAGGAGGTCTTTAAGAAAGGAGAAGAAATTATCCAAATTCTGCTGAAAGCTGGTTTTGCCATTAAAAGAAGCAAGGTTAAGGGACCAGCTCAAGAAATCCAGTTCTTGGGGGTCAAATGGCAGGATGGTCGTCGCCAAATCCCCACAGAGATAATCAACAAGATCACAGCCATGTCCGCACCTACCAACAAAAAGGAAACACAAGCTTTCCTAGGTGCCATAGGCTTTTGGAGGATGCACATTCCTGAGTACAGTCAGATCGTGAGCCCTCTCTACTTGGTGACCCGCAAGAAGAATGATTTCCACTGGGGGCCTGAACAGCAACAAGCTTTTGTTCAGATCAAGCAAGAGATTGCTCATGCAGTAGCCCTGGGCCCCGTCAGGACGGGACCAGATGTGAGGAATGTGCTTTACTCCGCAGCTGGAAACAATGGTTTGTCTTGGAGCCTTTGGCAGAAGGTGCCTGGGGAGACTCGAGGCCGACCATTGGGATTCTGGAGCAGAAGTTACAGAGGCTCCGAGGCCAACTACACTCCCACAGAGAAGGAGATCTTGGCTGCCTATGAAGGAGTTCAAGCCGCCTCAGAAGTGATTGGCACTGAAACACAGCTGCTTTTGGCACCCCGACTGCCAGTGCTGGGGTGGATGTTTAAGGGAAAGGTTCCTTCCACACATCATGCCACCGATACCACATGGAGCAAATGGATTGCCCTCATTACACAGCGCGCCCGCATTGGAAACCCAAATCGCCCTGGGATTCTGGAAGTTATAACGAACTGGCCGGAAGGTGAAACTTTTGGATTATCGTCTGAAGAAGAAGAAGAAGAAAAGCAAGTAACACGCGCTGAGGAAGCCCCACCATATAATGAGCTACCGGAGACTGAAAGACGATATGCTCTGTTCACTGATGGCTCCTGCCGAATTGTAGGAGCTAACCGGAAATGGAAAGCTGCAGCATGGAGCCCCACACGACAAGTTGCACAAGCTACCGAGGGACAAGGTGGATCGAGTCAAGTTGCAGAGCTTAAAGCTGTCCAGCTGGCTTTGGAAATTGCTGAACGAGAAAAGTGGCCGAGGCTTTATCTCTACACTGACTCATGGATGGTAGCTAATGCTCTGTGGGGATGGCTGAATCGCTGGAAAAAGGCCAATTGGCAGCGCAGAGGAAAACCCATCTGGGCCGCTGACATTTGGCAAGGCATCGCCGCCCGAGTAGAGAGGCTGACCGTGAAGGTTCGACATGTGGATGCCCATATACCCAAAAGCCGGGCTAATGAGGAGCATCGCAACAACGAGCAGGTAGACAAAGCTGCCAAGGTGAAAGTATCACAAGTGGATCTAGATTGGCAGCACAAGGGAGAATTATTCCTAGCTCGTTGGGCCCATGATGCCTCTGGTCATCAGGGAAGAGATGCAACATATCGATGGGCCCGTGACCGAGGGGTGGACCTTACTATGGACAGCATCTCACAGGTCATCCACAGCTGTGAAACCTGCGCTGCAATCAAACAGGCCAAGCGAATGAAGCCTCTGTGGTATGGTGGACGATGGCTGAAGTACAGGTACGGGGAAGCCTGGCAAATTGACTATATCACCCTTCCCCAAACACGCCAAGGAAAGCGGTACGTGCTGACCATGGTGGAAGTCACCACTGGATGGCTGGAAACCCACCCTGTGCCTCATGCCACTGCCCGGAACACCATCCTGGGCCTTGAAAAACAAATCCTGTGGAGACACGGCACCCCTGAGAGAATTGAGTCGGACAATGGGACCCATTTCAAGAACAACCTTATAAACACCTGGGCTAGAGAACATGGTATTGAATGGATATACCACATTCCTTATCATGCACCAGCTGCCGGGAAAGTTGAACGGTGCAATGGACTATTAAAGACTGCCCTGAAGGCACTTGGTGGGGGAACCTTCAAGAATTGGGAACTAAACTTAGCCAAAGCCACATGGATAGTTAACACCCGAGGGTCTGTCAATCGAGGTGGTCCTGCCCAGTCTGAACCCTTACACACAGTGGATGGAGACAAAGTACCTGTGGTACACATGAAGGGCATTTTAGGAAAGAGTGTTTGGATTAATCCCACTTCAGGCAAAGGCAGACCCGTCCATGGGATTGTCTTTGCTCAAGGACCTGGCTACACTTGGTGGGTAATGCAGAAAGATGGAGAAACCCGTTGTGTCCCACAGGGAGACTTAATTTTAAGTGAGAGCAGTGTGTAAGGTTTCATTCTGTATGTATATATGCATTCATCTGTAAGAATGTATTGATTTAGGCATGTTGTAGATGGTAATAGAATAAGGGGTGGATTGTCCTGGGTTGTAGTTTAGGGTGTATTCTATCACCATCTTCAGTTAATGGCCCATCAATGCCTTTGCATGACTCAGAGATAACTCCCTCCGGGCGTTATCTCTCTCTTTAATGGGCCATTAAGGCTCTCTTCCATGACTCATCATCCCATTGTGAGATGCTCCGCCCATGGGGAAGAGCCAAGCATTCTCACCTGGATATAAGCTGGGATTTGGGACAGTAGAAGCAGCCCTCTCCCACTGGATTCCCAGAGGACCGGAGCTACCAGACCTTTCTACAAGATTTCTGTTTCAAGAAGACCACCTCGTCTGGACTGTTTCCATCACCCTGATCAGGTTGTATTCTGACTCTGTCACTGGTTTTTCTTTTTGTATTTATTTTATTTTATTCTATTTTATTTTCCTTTTCTTCTCATTAAATTTTATTTCTGACTTAGAGCCTCTTACTTGGTTTGTTTTTAAACCACAACACAGTGTTTTGAAGGAGAGATACCAGTTGGATGGGTATTTTGTATGTTGTGGTATACCAAGCTGATATGCAGAACTGATCTACTACTTGATGTTTGTCTCATGATGGGAGGTGGAGCTCAAAAACAACAGTCATTTAGTTCTCAGTTTCTTCCCCAGTTATTTTCCTTTATTGTCTTTCTGCATTTTATTATAGCTGCAAAAGAGTACGTTTCTCTAATAGAATAGATGGTGACATACATATCTATATATATATATATATAAAAATATAAAATAATTAATTAAATTTCTTTCAAAGTTGCAAACAAATGATGAAATGAAGGATCTGCTGGACGTGACCATTTTCCATGAGGAGATTTGATGGTCTTTGTACACTCACAGGGAAGCTGTGGAGCTCCCAGGCCCTGCTTCTGGCCCTGGCAGCGACTGCTGTGGTGGTGAGCAAGTTGCATCCCTTCTCCCCGGCTTCCGTGTTAAATAGTTTCCTCTATTAACTGGCCGAATGGTTTGTTTCCTCTCGAGCACTTCATCAGGGAGCTGCCAAACCTGACATACACTGGATCCTGTCTTATTCTTTGCCGAGTCTCGCTGAAGCCAGTGGGTGTGCTTGTTTAGGCCGTAATTAGACTTTGTTATGAGTAAGCAGCATCAGAGTATAAACTTAATATCCTTCTGAGGTGAGTGCTGCTTAAATAATAAGTAGCCTTCTGTTTTGTATACCCAGTCTAGTTTAGGTCCAGTAAGCTTTCAAAATGAAACACTATATTGTATGGCTCTAATAATGTCCCATAAATAGCAGCTATTTCATACTGTGTTTAGAGCTGCCTTATATTTGATGAAAATATATATGCTGATGTGACCCGTACTAATATATACTTTCTAATTCAAATAGCTTTCTTTTGCAAATGAGCTCTTCCTGGACTCTCTTGGCCTCAGCACTAACACTCATCTTGCATACTACTGTTCCCTCTAAAGCAGTTATTGCTTACATGTTGTGCAGTACTTGCTGTAACAAACATTTTCATATGGGATATAAAATAAAACAGAGCTAGATATTTCAGACTTTGCATTAGCTACAACTGCTTAGGGAATCCTGATTTGTTTCTTCTTCAGTTCTGCCTTCCTTTTGCTTCCCTACCTATGAAAGCTACGGAGTCTGAATACTTTTGGAATAATACGGCAGGGTTAGCAGGTGGGTGATGGCACTCAGAGAGGCTTGGGAATGGATGAACTCACGGAGAACATGATCCTGTTGGTAGAAAGGCAGCCTGCATTATTTTAAATTAGTAAGTCAGCTACAGAAATTCCAGTTGTTGACACACTACCCTTGAACTCTGTGCTACATAGAGCCATGGGAGAGGCATGATGGGAGAGCACATGTGAAGCTGCATACATTGCCAAAAAGTCATGTATTTGTCGTGGTTTCAAATGTTTTGGCTGTCCTTCCTTCCCTTGCCGCCTGCTGTCCCTTCATCTGGCACATCTTTTTCTCTCATGGCCGTGTGGCCTCACACTGGGGGTTGGCTGCGCCATTGCAGCTCTGTGAGCTGTGCAGCTCTCCTGTGAGCTGAAGCGTAAGCTGGCATGGAAAAGGAGAAAAGGAAAAGGATCAGGCTTTTTTCATCAGCGTCACATCCTTGCTGAGGACAGCTAGTGAGGAAAGGGAGGGCTGAAGTGGTGAGGAATGGCAATCGTTCAGCCCGAGTGCTGCTCTCTCTCTGGGCGATGAGGCCACGGTGTCAGAGCACATCACACAGCCCACTTACTGCCAGCTCAGGCGTCCCTGTGCAGAGCTTCAGATGCTTTTGCTGCTTGTGTATGCTTTCAGCGAAGTGATTGTGGTTGATTTAATGTCCATTCATCGTGTAGTTGGGACTGCTCAGGAGGTCAGTGACCAGCTCTCTGCTAACAGGTTGCAACCTGTGAAAAGCCACCAGACAGAAACCGCTTCCCATGCGCTGTCCCTGAGGAGCCACCATGCCACCTCCTCCTGGGATGGGCTCTTCCTGGCCCGGGTGGGTTTCCTTAGGGATGAAAATAGGAAGTATGTGAGGAGGGCAGGTCTTGGTGAAATGGCTACCAAGAAGGGGAAATAGAGCATAAGGAGGGTATGGGCTCCCCCTGAGATATTCAGGCTGTGCTTGTGGTGTATCAGACCCATCAGTGCTCTTCAGCACTGGGGGAGGCTTTTGGCAGGCCCCAGGAGGCACCACAAGAAGGGATAGGCAGGGGAGGTGTATTTTGTGTGGATTTTGACTTTCCCCTCAAGCTCTTTCTTAGCAGAACAAGAGGAACAGAACCTTTCCCTCCAACGTTTCTTCGTAAAAGGCGCAAAAACAACCACAAAACCCTTTGTGTTATGCAGATGATTAAGAGGGCACCTTAAACACCAAATTCAGTTGTTTGAAGTTATTTTTTGTTGAAGTTGTATGTGTGCCTCTAAAATTTCTTGGTGATTAGATGTTTGTTTAACAAAAGAGCTCGTTTTCTTTGAGCTAAACTAAATACCGAAGATTTGAAAGGACTTCTTAGGCAAGAGAGCCACCTTCTCATCCCATGGACTAATTACTGAGGCCTTCTGTTTTCTCAGGAGTCTCATCCTCTTAGAATACATATTGCAATTTCAGAGCACGTTTCCTTGCTCAGAGTTTCTCTTGTTGGGATTAGCTATTGTAGTGCTGTCACCTACCCTGCAGGGTTGCTCCTGCTTGGCTGCACGGGGGAGAAAAGGAGGAAATTACTGCAGCTCACAAAGATGCTTTGCCCTAATTATGATTCCTACATTGAGGAGCAATGGTCCACCCAGTGCTGACCATGGGAAAGCACACATTTGCCAAGTGTGCACTCCTGGAGATCCAAGAAAAGCAATGACCTCTGTTCAGGTATAAAGAATATTTCTAATTCAGCTACTCCAGGTGTGAATTTGATCAATTTCTCTTTTTTTGTTGTGGTGGTTTTTTGTTTGTTTTCTCTTGCAATTACATATGTTTTTTAAGGGAGGCAGGTGTTATTCCTTGCAGCAGAAAAGGACTTAAGTTTCATTTTATTTGGTTAAGTAAGAATAGGATGCCAGTACATGTACAGGATACTTTTGGGGCAGTCAGAATGGCATTGGTTACCCTAAGGGAATGGAAGGACTCTGGTTTTTAATTTTCCCAATTTAAGCACAGTACACTGTCAAAAAAGGTCCATCAGGATCCTGTAAGTTTCATGAGGCCCTTTTCTTCTGTTACTTTTCCTTGCTAAGCTGCTTGGTCTTCAGTGGCCTCCAAACTTTTGCATGCTGTGAACTAACGAAGCAGAACATTAAATCTTTTAAATCCTAAGAGTGCCAGCAATCTACTGAGCATTTCATAGTGCTGTTGTCAGTGAAGAATGCTTGTGTGTATTCTCTACATTGTAATCCCCTGAGTGTGAAATAAGATCTGGTACCAGTTTATTTTTCTCTTTAATTCTTTATCATATCAAATATTAAATGTGCTTTAATCATCCTGTCTGTTTCTGGGTATATAAAGCAAAGGATTACCCTTTTTGGTAAACAGGTTTTCAGCTTCTTTTTTTTTTTTTTTTTTTTTTTTTTTTTTTTTTTTTTTTTTTTCCCCCCCACAGATTTAATAGTACAATTTAAATGGAATAAAATATTGTGTGAAGAATTATAGGCTTCCCCCCACCACCACTTTATTTTTACGTGTGGGTCCCTTTAAATGTTCATTAATGTCAGTCCTATGCATCTCTTTTTATATTTTAAAAATCTACTTTCATAGCATGTGGCCTTTTTGTGATCAAAGTTAGGCTTAATGAGTGCTTTCAAAGCACTGCTTTGCTAAACATAGTGATAGTGTTGTATTAATTTGAAATATCAGTAGTCCAGTACTAACAGTGTCTTAAATAGTTCTTATCCTTTACTCTGTTTCTGTTGATCACAAGTATTAACTCACAAGTCTTTTTTTTTTTTTTTCTTTTTCCCCTCAGTTTAATCAAGTGAGTACATTTTTTTATATCTGTGTCTTCAGCTGTGAAATGAGACCAATGCTTACCTGGCACATTGTGGAGTAATGTGAAACTAGCTAGTGCCTGACATTTAGAGAGGGGCCGGGGGAGTAGGGAAAATGTGTGAGTGACTGATATTTAGTAGTTGGCATGGATGTACAGTTATCTGCAAGGATGAAAATATGTAGACGACTGAAAAGACATGAATGAGATTGAATTGGATTAGTTTGAACAAAGAAATCCACTGGTACAGATGGCTTAAACAGCTGAAATTGCGCTGTGCTCACCAGCATGATGAAATCCTTTCTTGTGAGACAGGAAGCCCCTGTGTTGTGAAGAATGGAGAAAGTTCAGGTTCCTTTATGGAAAATTGAGCTATGTAGGAGATGTTCCTGCAAGGAGACAGCAGGTAGTGTAGTGCTTTTTGTAAACGTGGTTTTGAGTTTGCAAATCTCTTGTGAGTTAATCTGGAGAGAGAATGGAGTGTCAAAGGGAAGCAAGTAAGGCCATTTCTGGATGCAGGTACTAGTTGGGGAAATAATTTTATTTCTAGGTAGAGCAGATTTCTAGTACCTCCTTACTGCAGGTAAATTTAAATAGGGGATTATATTTTTTTGCATTTAGTTGACCAAAGAGAAGAAAGAACTTGCTTTCATACTTGCAAAAGAACAAGTTGTCCTTGCTTTTGAGAACACTGTTGCTCTTATCTGAAAATGAAGCTAGTTAAAAAAAAAAAAAAGTCTTAACCATGCACAAGGTCTGTTGCTGTTAGAGAAACATGTGTATTCTTAGCTTTAAGTGAATAAATTTTTTCACTGATTTATGTTCAGTCAGGACTGTAGTGTGGTGAAGTTGTGAGGGACTTCATTGTAATGAATCCTGGAATGACAGGATTCATTGCACTACTTAAAACAGTCAAGTAGGACTGTGGAAAACTTAAACTTCCTTATACTTATAAGCTCACAGGAGGTGCAGACTAAGACTAGCAAAGAAAGAAGATTCTTTTTTTCTTTGAAGTTGATTTGCAAAAATATTTTCATTCTTTTTAAAATAATAAGTAAGAGCTTTTAGTATTCACAGATATCCTTGTTTGAGACCAATCTAAGCTGCTTTTGTGCTTGAAGTCTTCTGTAATTCTGTTCTGTGATTGTGGGTAGGTCAGAAGCAGCATTTGTTGAAGTTGAATACTTGCCTTCCCATGGCCTTACATGTTTTTAGTGAAAAGGATGAACACTTGAAATGTTAAATGAATTTCCTTTAGGCATCAGCACTCTAGGCTTTCCCTTCTTCCATTTTCTTTAATCAGGGTGAGTATGTCTGAAAAACTATGCTGACATAGCAGTTATTGTCCACATGACAAATGTTTACATTATGCTGCAAAATCAAGGAGATCTCATGCAAAAATTGCATTGTTTGAGATTCATTTGACATACAGATGTGTGTGGTTTTAGGATGCTGTTGCATCCTTTGTTTCCTGGAGAACCTTCTGATACAACGACCGTGGCATTTTTCTCCTGTGTGAAACTTGCTGCTGTTAGCTATGCTTTTCTGGCTTCTAGAGGTGTTTAATGAATCCTACTCTTTGAAATCCTGTGAGAGGTATAACCAGATCAGAGTGGAGCAGACCCTCCTGTATATCACTTTCCTTGCGGGGAGAGTCATTCAGCTGCTGTGCTGAATCCTTCCCCACTGCCTGGTGTGGCTCAAAGCAGTTCATTTGCCTGTGACCTTTCCTGTGAGAGCTGTTATACTCATGTTGGTCAGTGTAGTTTCTTGCTCACACTTAATAAAGGCAGGTCCTTTTGATGCTGTTGGCACAGTTCTGTATGTGAAGGCTCCAGTGATTTGGTCACAGTTAAAGCAGAATGAAGTCATGCGTGTTTGCTCATTTTCTGCCCAAAAGGCTTGGTGAGAACTTGTGTATGCCTTTGTGTTAGGCATATGTCGTACCCAGGATATAGATTTTGTTTTAAAATTGAGCAAGGAAGTGTCTTGGAACCCATTTTCCATGATCTTTAGGATGTGTTTGCTTCAGTGGGACACTATGTAGAGAAAAATTCATTATTCAAAAAAGCCCCAAGTCAGCCAAGTGTAAAAAAAACTGTATGTCTGCCATGGCTTATGATCCAAGCAATTTCATATTAAGAACTTGATCTAAAAGACTTTGAAAAGCTTTCCTTCCTCCATTTTGAGGTATTTAATGATTTTTTTCAGTGAATACAGCAATAAGCTTGTTGACTGGATGAATCTTCCAAATCTCATTACAATACTATTTTAATTGGAAAATTAAGGAAAAGCTGTTATAACCAGGGGCAAAAGCAAATATGAAAGAAGTGAGAATCCTCAGAGGGACTCCATCCTTTGCTGGAGTGGCCTTTGGTATGCACTTTAGCAACACATTTAAATTATTCATACAGAAAATTTCAATTTAAGTAATGACCATCCAGTGCTTTTTCAATAATGTTCTTCTGAAGAACAAGAGCTTTCAAAAACCTGGTAGGTTTTGAGATTCGGTTTTGAAGATTTTAAAAGAAATACTGCTCTTAGATAGATGTAGTCTTGTAGCTAATAATACTGAGAACTCAGTGGTGCCTTCCAGTGATCACAGCTGCTTTATAAATGCTTTGTCTAGTTTTTCTTCTGTTAAAAATAATGAGAGTTTTGCCACAGGCTTCAGTGGAAGCAGGCTATGTCTCTTTAATTATTTGAGCTTTGCTTCACTGAAGTTGGGTAGTAATTGTGAAGTTAAAGCACAGGCTTGGAGTCAGAGACCAGAGAAAAATCCTGGCCCTATGGAAATGTGCTGTCTTCTATTGTGGGTTTCCTCACAGAGCTTTTTAATAACCTATTCACCTGAGATAACTGCTGTTATGTAGTTTTCTCAGTTTAAAAAGTGGAGAAAATAATATCACAAATCAAAAGGTGGTTGTGGGGCTTCATGTATTAATAATCTCTAATGGAGTGTTGATTGTCTTGGTTGAAGCATGATGTGGGTGTGTAGATAGATTATTGAGTCCCTTGTAAATAATAAAGTTGTCTCCTCCCTATCTACTAATTCACAGCTGGAAACACAGCAGAAAGAAATCTTATTTATTAAACAAAGGCACACTTATGCAGGTACCAGTTAATTCTTTTAAGGTATCTAGCTGAATGGTGATTTCAGACAAGGGTGTCTCCTCCTTGATGATCTTAATGGTGTTTTTCTTTTGTATTTTTTCCCACCTACTGCAGGAAATGAAAGAGTTGTGGCCCTGCCTTCATAGCACGTTCATGTAGTAGTACATGCTGTGGTTTTTTGTGGAAAGCACCATGCTGTCACACACAAACAGGTTGTGGCAGCTGTGTTCCATCAGATCTCTCCTGATTGAAGGTGATCAGCAAAGATGCTGAGGCACAGCGTGGTTATCCCACCAGGGGTGCACTGTTGGGAATGGGAGGCTCAGAAGCGGGTGTGTAACCTGCCCCTTGCTCAGCTCCCGGCCTGGGAGCTCCACTCACCTTCAGTGCCAGTCGTGGGAGCTTGAGTGAGCCTGCAAATGTTGGGCTTTGGTCAGGACTTCCCTCAACCTGTGGTGAGACGCCGCTCCACCCCATGTCTCACCACAGCCTTTCTCTGTGGCTTTGAAGAGGGCAGTTTGGAGGAAGTCCTGATTGATTTTTGCTTTACAGAGCTGGGATTTAGTATGCAGGTTATGAGACCCGTAGGAATCATCAGCCAGCCCTTGCATCTCTTTGATGACTTACTGTGGCAGCATTGTGGAGCAGTGCTGCGGTGAGACCTGTCTGTTCTACAGTCCTGAAAGACATGAGAAGTATTTGCAACAGCTCTTTAATGTACAGCCCATGAGCAAAGTTAAATTAGAAGTATGGGTGATGCAAAGGTTTGTGGCAATGCTGAGTTACATCTAAAAGAAGATAGTAGGAATTGCTGCAAAATGAATTAATGTCAGCAGCAGCCTAAGAAAACCTATCTGTGAACTGAATGGTGTCTCCTCCATACTGTGGTCCCACTCTCCATTCTTTGCTGAGCCATTTCAGTAAGCAGACAGAAACAAAACCCATGGGATGACACAACAGGAAAAAAAAAAAAAAAAAAAAAAAAAAAGATTATTTTCTGTTGGGTAATGGGCTCAGGAGTGGAGGGCTGAGATGCCGGCAGACAGCAATTAGATCAGCTTAAGCTGCACGAAACTGGGGCCTCGGGGCTTCCTTCTGCTGCATCTCCGGGCGGGAGCCGGCTGCTCCCTGCTCCGGCCGGGCGCGGTCTGCAGCAGCAGCGGCCTGGGCTGGGGCCGCAGTGCCAGCGGGCTCCCGGAGCCCTGCTGCAGCTACACCTCTGCCCTCGGTTAGTCCTGTTCCTCTCCTGATGGGCCGCTTCGGGAAATGAAGGAAACTTGGGGCCACATTTGAGCAAAACCTCGGCCCCCGAGCCTGTTGTGCCGTCCTTAGGCTGGCGCACGTGTGTTTGTGGTCGCACGGAGAATCAGACGGCGGTGGAGAGGATGCGATGGAAGCTTGCCCACAGAAGGTTTGCTTTGCTTTGCTTGCCTTTGCCAGGTTATTTTTCAGCGGGATCAGCTGCCGGGGCCGGGTGTGTGCGGGGGCAGCCGTGTCCTTTTCCCGGCGCAGGCAGCGCCGCCGCCAGAGCGCAGCTCCGCTGTGTCCTGCGCTGCCCTGACACTCGGTGGAATCGGGCTGGCCTTCCCTAGAGAAAGCCATTTGTTATGAAAACTTAAACGTAATAACGTTGCTTGACTAATTCCTCCCTCGTTACTCATGTGATGTGCCGCAGGGAGCTGTGTGATTCCATTTTCCCCCAAGAACGCTGAATTTCACTAACTTGTGCTAACACTACGTTTCTGTTCTAGTGGGCTGGACTGAAGCATTTATTGATGTTGTAAAGATACGTTCATTTCCAGTAAAATTTTCAGCTTTGCACTTTAATAAGAATGCTTAAATATTTTAAGGTACTTTGAACTGATCTTGATGCAATGCAGCTTTATTATTTTGTCAAAGCTCAGTGTCACTCATAAAGTGTAAGTTGCTTTAGGAAAGTATCTCCTGTTATTTTTAAAGCAAATGTCTTCATTTAGTTGTAGATAAACGGTAGATTTATTAATTTTTAAAATATATGTATGAAGCAAAAAAGAGGGAATAAATTCATAAATATGTTGAGTTGCTCTGTAGTTGCTTACTACAAATGCATCTATGCCTTAGACATCACTAAGTGAAATGGCCTCCTTTTATGAGTGCACTTGTTATTATCTCTTTATGTTGACATAGATGAGTCAAATTAGAGTTCAGTGGTAACTATATTCATTGGAAAAATTGAACAATATTAGTCTTAATGTTTCCCCTTATAATTATGGGAAATACACGATCTTATTTGTGGTACTGGCTGGCTACCCATACATCTAATAACTGTAATTGTTACATAGAAGTAAAACAGAAACATGGGGTTTTCTGATGCTGCATAAATTTCTTTGGAGCAATGAACATGCATTTTTGAAGAAGATTAAGTAAACAAACAAACAAACAGGTCAGTTGGCAGGCTGACAACTTGCTGGAGTTTCTGCTGACTCCTCTGAGTTTCCACTGTGATCGCCTTCCTTTGAAAACAGGACAAACGGGTTCAGATTTATCTGCCTGTGCTGTCTGAATTGGCCGCTTTTCACTGTCACAGTAAATGAATTTTGATTAAAGAGATGCTTTGAGCAAAGGTGGTGACAGATTTATGCTGTGCCAAGCTTTACCTGGTGACCCGAGTGTCTAGGCTTGGCATTATTCTATATTTAGAAGGGGACAATTGACTACAGTGGGAGGAACTGAAGGTTTTTATTAGAACTGTGCAGCATTTATAATTACGCAGCTAAAGGCAACATTTTGGTTTATGGATGAAAACTTTACAATTTATTTTGGTGTATATAAAAGGTCAGAGTCCAAGTGCCTGGATTCTAACCTAAGTATTTGTCATTTTGAGTGCACAATACATTTTAAACCAAGTGAAAATAACAACAGAGAATGCTGCTGAGTAAACCTAAATCACTGAACCACTTTAACAAAGCAAATAAAAAAAAAGGCAAAGACTCTCAGCTCCTCACTTTTTAAGCAACACTAGTGAACTAAACCTCTACCTGGAAGATGTCATAATTCAGATTTACAATACTATGAAATGAGTGTCAGTGTTCTCATACTGCCTCATTCCATATGGGGGAGATTTATAAGCTGAAGTATAACTAAGAATGCCTTTTAAAATGGGTTTTAATATTTCACATGTTCCAGGAGCAGCATCTCTTTTTGGATGACTGTTTTGTTAGCTGCTTTGTATTTGGGACTTCAACTGTTGGGTAGATTTAAATAGTCTGCAATGTTTAAAAGGAATGGGAATTGTCTCTATCTGTGTATATGTATAAATAGATATAAGCAGATGTCTGATTGGAGTAATTTCCTGCAGAGAGAAGATGCTGACTGCACTCTGTTCTTGCACCTGGACTTTTTTTGTGTGTGTATGTGCCTGTATGTGTTTCATAGAACTTCAAAAGCCTTAAATGAAGTCACCTGTATATTGATAGCATTCACATAATTTTAAAATGTTAAAGAACTTACCATCAATTATAGCAATGGTAAGGTGTCCATAGTATTTTCTTTCTCAGTGGCAGTTAAAGCAGTTTAATTTATATTAGTAAAATTGTTCAATTTTAAGTTCCTTATCTGTTGCTAGTCACTGTTCCACATGATGTTTTTGTTTGGAGTAAACCTGAGTTTTGGGGTTTACTCAAAATTAAATAGTTCTCTCAGTTCTCCAGCCAGAACGTTTTCAGGCACTAGACTGTGGATTTTAGCTGGCTTAGGTCACCTTCTGTGCAAAGACTGTTTTAAAGCAGGAAATGGATCTATTTGGGAATTTTAAAAATTCGTGTTCCTTTCAGGACTAGTACAACACTCATGAAACTTCGGATGAATGTGTGGGTCAAGAGAATTGTGCAGTTTGTCCAGGTACTGTATGTATGCATTTGCTGCCTTGGTGACACTGATATCAGACCAGGTAAGGGCCAGAAGAATGACAGAGATGGAAAGAAGGCAGTGTGCCTGCAGTGACTCTGGCTGGAGAGGCAGCCAAGTGGACCATCCCGTGGGGAGGCTGGCCTCCTCTGCCCTAGGAGAAGTACTTGCATCCCATTCAGAGTCCACAAGCAGATCCTGTGTTTCTATTACGGTCTGTCCAGATTTAAAATCCCTGGAGTTCCTCAAGCGCATTATTTGGTAAGAGGACGGACTATTTTTATGTGCAGTGTGTAAGGCTAATATTACACAGTCCAAGTGTATTACCAGAAAGTGTTGGTATGTGTAAAAAAAAAAAACCCAAAACATACGATTGAGTTTATATTAATGCCTTTATGTGAAAAGTTGTTTTTGAAAAAACATTCATATTGCATCAAATCCAAGTTTAAATAATGAAGTCCAAGATTCTCCAGTTACTGATGAGTTTTGTACATGGTGCTATTGTAATTTTTGGAAGAGACACAGGAGTGACTTCATTTGAATCAAGGGGTATGGCTCTTTTCCACCATCTCCTGGAACTGCTCTGAGAGAAACACATGTACTCTGTATCCTTCCATAGAACTACCGAGGGTCCACATTTACAAAGCCCTCATTAAAATGTGCTAGTCCTTCTCAAATCAGTAAAAACAAGAAATGAATTGCCAAGTTTATAAAACGATATGCTCTGCTCAACAACACTGTCTTTTGTTTTAGCACGGTATATTTAAAGAAAAGCAGCCAGTCTGGTTGACATTTTCTAGGAATATTCCAGGCCCTAGTACCAGAAATCTGTTCATTTTATTTACATTAGCTTCCCCCAAAGGGGAAGAAACATGCAGCACAGTGCTGTGTTAGCCTAGCCATGCTTTCTAGTGCTTCTGCAGGTTGCAGCAATTTTCCTGCTTATGGTCTCTGTAGAAAATGTGTTGATAACATGAATGATCATCTTCAGGAAAAGTAACAGGTGACAGGGAACAGTGGTGGGAGAATGGAGGG
The DNA here is from genome assembly GCF_009819655.1 of Sylvia atricapilla. Classification (NCBI taxonomy): domain Eukaryota; kingdom Metazoa; phylum Chordata; class Aves; order Passeriformes; family Sylviidae; genus Sylvia; species Sylvia atricapilla. Next base: position 63,492,089 of record NC_089142.1, read on the forward strand.
AATGGCTTGTTTCAGGAGGCAACTGGCAGGTGGTAAAATGAACACTTGTTTTGGAGACTTTTTGAACCAGTGGTGAGGAGGCTGGTGAAGTTTCTGAGGGGGACAAGTTGAAGGACAAAGGCTGATGGACAGAGTGCACTTCACTTGGAAAAGCAATGATGCCTCCATGCTGCATCAAGTGAGCTCTGTCAGCCACAGGGACAGTAGATGTCTGAGAATTTCAGCCTTGGTTGCAGTGGCTCTCTGCTGGGAGAGCAGATTTTATCTCCATGAGAAACTTGACTTTAGCGTCGTGTTTGTGTTGCTTTGTGTGGACTTGAGCACTTTCGCTGGAGGCCAGCTGTGTCCTGGCAGCAGGCTGCTGGCTGCACTGGTGGCACAAGGGGAATGCTGACAAAATCTGTACTACTTCAGGTTCATTTATAGCCAAGGGCTTACTGGTAGCTGTGGCAGGTAAATTAAACTGTGCAGTATCTTCTTTAGCTCATGACAGGAGGCCCTTGGATCATGGGGCACTGCAAGTGTCTTTCACTGTAAATGTGCCCCAAGTGCTGGCAAAGCAACATTGGGCTGTTTCTGAGAGGCTATACTGCTGAGAATTTAGCAAATGGGATATAATAAAAACCAGGCTGAAATGACATCATTCTTTTCTGTTTCATAAGCACATGCTGCATGTGTGGACAGTTCACAGATGTTTTGCTTTGATGACTTGCTGTGTAGGTTTATGGCCTTGGAATGTCGATAACTAAAGAGGTTTGGTTTTATTTTGAACTGCATTAAATTCTGTGGAAGCATGTATTGAACTTTAAGTTACATGCCTGCAATTTTTAGGATGTTTTAGTCATAAAAATGGAATACTTTACTACTTAATGTTTTAAGGTTTTTCAAATTTTTATTACGCTTCCTCTTCCATTATTCGGTTGCTAATTGTTTCCAGACATTTTTTCACTACGATGAAGACCTCTGTCGATGTTTTCCTTTTATTTAATTTTTTTCTTTCTTTTTCTTTTCCTTTTTTTAAAGTGCAGTGTGCAGGAAGGTGTTTTGATTCCATCCTCTTGCTAGAAAGTCACAGCTTTAAACTCATGTTTCTTGCCATCAGGATTTCCAGCCACTGGTATCTTTAAAAAAAAAAAAAAAAAGGAATAAATCTCTGGAGAATTTTCTAATGGTTTGTCTTAGTTTAGGCTTGTATTTCAGACTAGACTCTATTGTGTCTAAGAGCAGGATTGATATAGGCTGCCTGAAACTGCCAATTGCTAGGGAACAGCTTTCCTAGATGAACATAACACATTCCATAGGTTTCTCCCTTTTATGGTCTCAGTTACAAATATTTTTTTTTGGCTTCAGTATATTTTAGTGAAGTATTCTGCTTTTAAATAGACATTCAACATATGTGTGTCTGCTTTAACAAAGGGCCAGCAAGCTATACATCAGATCAAAAAATCATTTTTCAGTTTGACTATATAATCCTACTAAATGGAGTTTATTTTTCCTTGTATGTCTTTTCTCTTGTTTGCCAAAGTTCCTGTTCCTTAATATTACCTTCAAATTTCCTGAGAACTTCCCAATTCCCAAGACCAGGACCCTATTTTGGTCTTCTGTGTTGATGATTCAGAAATGCCATAAATTGAGAAGAGGAAATTAAGCACTAGTATAGATACAGTGGAGATGGTAGCAGACTGCTTCAGTTGTGGACCGTCAGATTGACAGAAGAGCATAGCTGGTGTTTCTTTAGCCATGATTTGTGTTTCAGAGCACTGAAAGGGATCAAAAAAATGGAAGAAGTTTTTCATTTTATGTCATATGAAGGCTGTGCTGAGTTTTCAAAAACCCCTAACCAACAACAGACCAAACAAAAATCCTACCCAAAGCAGGAAAAAAAAATAATCACAAAACCAAACCAATCCATGTTCAAATGCCCCACACTTGTAAAATCTTAAGGCAATGAAGCTTTAGGTTAGATGCCTTAACATAGGCGAGGAAAATACTTCTCTCTTCTGTCCCCAAATTGTATCACCTTTCCTGTGGGCAGAGGATCATCTTCATCCTTCTGATGGAAAGACCACTCACCATCAGCACTCTCACCATCATCTTCCTTTGCATGGCATAAGAATGGGGTCTTTTGTTTGTTTGTTTGTGTTGGTTTTGTTGTTGTTGTGGGTTTGGTTTTTTTTTTTGGCAAAATGTTCTAAACTATTGTTGAGTTCCAGTTCCAAAGCATTATTTTGGTTTAAAGGAATTATGGTTTGTTTTGAGTAACTGACTTCTGCACTACTTATCTCTTGCCAGCTGTCTGTTCATTTATCACAAGAGAAAAGTTACCTGGGCTATACCTCTTGTTTTCAAGGCAAACCTATCAATTAATGGCTTAGTTTATTAAACATCAATTAAAATCTTTTTAGTATACCCTGATGAATATAGTCAGTCATTAATGCTGCTTCTTTCTCACTCCTCAATATATTGGCCTAATTTTCTAGAAGAAAGGACAAAAGAAAATGTCGGCATATAGCAAACAAAGGTCACTTGACTAAATTTGTAGGCAAGGCACTTTGTATCTTTGGATACAAAGTGTTAAATGCTGAATTTAGACCCTTCTTGCTTCTTCTGAGAACAAAGTAGCTTTTTTTGGAAGTTGATCTATGAACTCAGTAATAACCTTTGTCTTAGAAGAAAATAAGGAAATATAAATAGGAATTTTTTTCAGTAGGACCTTACAGTTTAATCTTTCACATCATGCAATATAAAAATTGATAAGCTCATTTATTGGTTAATTGGCTTGAGTAGGTGTCAGCAATTGAATTTTTAGTCTTGTGGTTTTGTCCTAAACGCATTGACGATGCAGGAAAAATGAAATGGGAGAGGCAGAAAATAGATGAAGTACAAATCTTGTGACAGTAATTGATAGCTAGGTGGAGGCATCCACCCAGAGCTGCCTGCTTGTCTTTATACACACCCAGTTTAGTGTGATTGAGAAAGAGAATTTACAGAGCTGGTAAAGAAAGGGAGGAAGGTGGACTTGCTAGTGACAGTCACACTCTGATCATCTCATATGCTGCTTACTTTATGCTTAAAAAAGCCCCAAAACTGTGGAATTGCTCTTTACAGAATGAGAGATTTTTAAAATTGGAGAGTTTTTTTAAAGTCTGAATAAAATCTGAGTGTACTCAATGATGAAACTTTTTAAAAACTGACATCAGATTTTCAGTAAAATCTCTGAGTAAAATTGCAAAAGCATTGTAGGATAGGATTTTAAGTTTAATTAATTATTGAGCGAAATAATTTTAACCACTTGTACTAATTTTTGGCTGCATTTTTTTGGGGTGAGTGTGTGTTACTGGTTTGTACTGGCTAAAGCCTTTACAGCCATATGGAAAGATTTCTTACTTTCATAAGGCTGCTGCTTCAGTTTTTGCATCTCTTCCAACCCTTGAGATCTTGCAGTTTGTGTATTTTTGTAGTGTGCTTGTTCTCGCTACTTGGAGATGCATTAACTACCTAACAAACTACTGTCACTACTAAGGGTGTGCATCCAATTATCCAATAATGAAAAGCCTGTATTTTTTCTTTTTTCCACCCCGATGGGGCATTACCTCAACAGGAGTTAAAATTATTGTATGCAAGCATTCAGCACCCTCCCCAGAAAAGCATCCCTTATCCTGCTCTAGCTGCATTCCTGAAGTCTAGCTCCTTCCATTGCATCTGGCTAACATTTTCCCCCCTGTAGAAGTGGATTTAAGCAAAGCACTCAGGATCTTGAGCTTATCGCCCAAAAAATCATGAAATATAGAAACAAAAAGCATTTTAAATACCTCTTGGGATTTGAACTTTTATGAACTTTTTATTTGAACTATGTTTAGGTTGTGTGAATTTCTGCATCTCTCAAATTAAATTTAGAAATTCTCACTTTCCTTTGAAGATAAAAGACATGACTCTTGCCCAGATACATGATTCCCAAGAACTGGGATGTGGGAAGAAGCAGCACAAATATGATTCACCCTGAATTTTGCAGAAATTGGCAGCACTGTGAAAGGCGTTGAGGGAATGGTTCACATGGATGCTGCCTCCCCCCACACCCTGCATGCAGAGCTGCTCTGTGGTTGCTCTGTGCTATCTTGCCTTCCTTGGCTTAGTTTCCCACTTGAACTATCCTGGGAAGCTGTGTAAGGAGAGGGAGTGATATTGGAGGGAATGCTTGATGAAGTCAAAGATATTTTCTCATGTGTCAGTTTGTGGCTCTGACTAACAGTGTCCGTGACTGGAGAAGAAAGCAGTCATTATGAGAAGCTGTGGGATGAGAAGGGAAGGTAGGAGGGGGCCAGCCTACCTGCAAGGAGACAGCAGACCCAGTTTTACAGGCAGAACCTGTAGGACAACTGCAGATGAATGTCTAGTGAAGACATGCAAAAGCAACAGCCCTTTCTAAGCTTAAAACTAGCTGGTAGTGCCTAAAGGATGAGTGGACCTGCTGCTGGAGGCAGGGAGGGTATTTTAGGAGCCTGTGTGTGTTCACCTCAGCTGCAAGGCAGTGACATCTCTTTTCCATCAGGGCCGGAATGCCAGGGATGCCTGTTCTACCCTTGCTCATATGACTGACTTGTCTTCTTGGTTTTTTCTCTCTGTGCTTACCAGTCTAGCGCAGAAGTGTATTTCTGCTCTGTCTTTTACTGGCTTTCTACAGTCTGAAGCTGATGGTTTCCATGAGAAATCAAAAGAGGTGTTGAAAGCCAAGTAGCAGGCAACAGCATTGTCAAGGAGGCCTGGAGTTAAAAAATTTGTAAGGGAAACGATTTTCTCTGGAATTAAGGTGGAAATACACTTCCGCTTAATTTCAACGGGCTAACAAATTGTAATGTTTATAGTTGGCTGACAATGTAGAAATAACTCATGGACCAAAAGAAAAGTTTACTTCAGAAGACGGCTCTCAAGTTATTTACCTTGGCTTCATCCTTCCCTGAATTACAGAGAACAAAATAATGTTTCCCTCTCTTAATCTCTGTCTTGGCTGGTTGCTGAGATGCTTTTGGATATAATTCTTAGCATAGGAGGGAACTTCCAACACAGCAAAACTGATTGCCAAACCTAAAAATAAAAGAAATTCTGCATCCTGTAATGACATTCTGGAGATCCTGGATGCCATATTCCTTTTCTGCCATCTCAATGTATTTTCCACACATTTTTATGAAGTGTTTTGAGTCTATTTTGATGATATAATTCACATGAATATTTTGAGTGATCTTTTTGCTCAACCCTGACCTCACCCCTTATGGAGATTTTTCTTTCCTGTGTTGAAAACTGCCAAAGACTTCAGGCATCATTTTCCCACACACAATGGAAATAAAGCACTTAAAAAACCCCCACACCCAAGAAATGCTACTCCAAACAGATTTTCCCCCAAAAGAAGAGTTCTGTTTGAAAATCAAAGTGGTGTTTTTTTTTTTTTTTTTTTTTTTTTTTTTTTTTTTTTTTTTTTTTTTTTTTTTTTTTTTTTTTTGCTTTGAATAGACATCCAGGGAAATACTATGCTCAGACCTTCTTTTCCTTATCAATACCCTGAATTAGTTCACCAGAGAACTGGACAGCTTGCAGAACTCCTGGACAGTTGTAGCCTTGGGAGTACCGCAGCTTAACCTGCCGCACCCTGCTCTACGAGTTCCTGTTCTTTCGGTGCTCATGTCCACCCTTCTCCTTCAGGTTCCAGTGTCCTCGTTTGTGCTGACACAGCTGTTTGGGGGCCACGAGCTGGGTCGCTGCAGGGGTTTAGATGAAATCCCAGCATTTCTGGGAGGCCGGGGTTGCAGTGTCATAGTGAGCGGGGCAGTGCCTGAAGCAGCGCTGCTTGCGCAGGATGAGCCCAGCCGAGGTGCCCCCAGAGGGCTGGGAAGGACAGGAGCTGGCTTTCCTGGTTTTACTGGAGAGCAGGAGAGAAGGTGCTTCATAATGCCCTCACCTCAGGGCAGATCCCATTGACAGGAGGGTGGGCTGCAAGCACTCTCCTGGTGAATGTTGTAAGTGTTAGGGGGGTTTTTTTGAGATGTTCACAGGGACCCCTGGAGCACCCAGAAATTTGGAGCCATAAAGGAATTGCATAGTGGCTTAACTTCTTTATTAAGTGTCTAAAAAGTGGCACACTTGGAGTTTTTTCTTCTAAGACAAACCATTAAGTTGGCATTCAAACTGGATTTTAAGATGTCTTTTAAGCATTGCTGAAGGATGCTGGCAGGTACAAATATTTTAGCCAGTATGTGATATTATTTATTTATTCATTTCCCTCCTGAGTTATGTTTAGAGCTGTCAATCTGATGCATTTTGCAACAGGATCCTGTAACCAGAGGAGCCCTTCATAAATTAAGGTCAGTTGGGTGCAGTGCTGTAACAACAGCCTGTAGAAACAGCCTCAGACCAAGGCATCTTTTGTTAACCAGAGGAATATTAACTACACTGGGAGTTCCTGAAAGTGGGTGGTTTCTACTGCCAAGCTCAGCAACGCTTTGTCATAATGAAAAAAACAATACTGTCTGCAAGTAGGGCTTGAAAGCGTCTCCTCACATCTGTTTGTCTAAGCTTGGGAAAAGGTGCCATTGGATGAGAGTAGCAAATCCTGCTGTGACTGTGCTTGTGCTTGAAGGGAAAGCCTTAAATGCCAGCAAATGGCCAGGCATCTTTCATGAAGCTAGTTTTAATTTATTTTTAGACTTGATTAATAGTTACTGCAATATTTGCCTTGCACATTTTTAAATGGAATGCTTAAAAAAAACCACCCTTGTTTAATATGTGATTCCTTCTGCGTAATTGTGCTCTCATACAATGTCTTTGGTGAGAATGAGCTAGCAGAGTTTTACCCAGAATTGTTTGGAAGATACCAGTGTGGAAAGCAGAGATGACTCACAGTGCCTTGGAGGAAGAAGAGCTAGCAGTTAACCACAGAGCATGGCATTATCTCTATGCCAAAGCTGGCTGAGAGAGCCAGCATTTTTTCCACTTCACTATGTCGGGGGAAAATAGTACTCCAGAGAAATATTGGCTCTCTAAGCAATCTTGATAATCTCATCAACTTGATGAGTTTAGAACAGGTGTAACATGGGAGGCATGTGAATCAAAAGAAGGTGGTAGTTCCCATCTAGAAACCATTGTTATTTTTATTTGATGAATAAATATATATGAAGCATTCGCATTTTTGGTGGATTCCCCTGGGTGAATAAACTTGGTTGCAAAACAAGAATGTGGTATGTGATGGATAGAGCATATGATTAGATAATAAGTATTTCTGCATAAATTTATTTTGTATCTAATCCCATGTGTCTGTATTCTTATTTCTTCAGGAATATCTAAATGGCATCTCTTTATACTGCAGGCAATTTGCCAGATGCCTGTAAATAAGGAATGTCTACTGCAAGTGAAATAATAAGTATCTCTTACTTCTCAATGTAATTTGTTTGCCACTTGCATTTAGTGATGCAGTGTTCTTGTTGGGGAATGTGGCATAACTTTACAGGCAGAATTACATGAAAAACACAGCAGGTAAATCTTCATTGATTTCATTACAATAAGCATCTATCTTTTACGATATAAAGTTGAATATTTTCTTTTGGGGGAAGTGTTTCATTTAAATTAATTTGACATATCCTGTTATGTTTAGTGGCCTTCACTTACACAGAAAATACAGTAAGAAAGTGGTTGGCTTCTATTTTAAGTCCATCTTTTTCTCATCAATCATCTTCTGAAAGATATAAAGATATGTTATTGCTGTGGTACTGTGCTGCCCTGGGACCTGGGCATGTTCTCCTAATGGTCCACTTCTTGTGGTGTAAATGTGGAAGCTTGGGTATCCAGCTCTAGCCATGTTCATTGTCTCTGCTAAGGAGAAGGTAGAAGACTTCATGAAATACTGGATTTAGCATGTGGGCTGCCAGTTGTGCCAAAAGAAGAAAAAAATAATGGTGTAGATTGGAGCAATATTTTGGCATTGGCCATAGGAGGAGTTAAGCTGAAGGACTGGTACTTGGTTTCCAGGCATCTGAAAAGAAAGGCCTTGAAGAACCTGGGTGGATGAGTACCTTAGAGTTGCTTTCAGGCTGGCAGGGTAATCCAAGCAGATTGTCTTGTGGGCAGGCAAAAGCACTAGGTGAAGACTAAGCCTGTGATTTAGTCCACTGGTTAATAGTGAAATGTCTGGATGACTTCATTTAACAATGACTATCAAGGTGTGAATCTTTTTTGCCCTGATGAAACCACCTGAAATAGTGATTGGTGGTTGGCATTGGCTGTGAGAAGGCAGTGAGTCTGCTTTCTAAACTCTCCTGCTTGGGAGAAGTGGGTTTGGGGTGTTACTATTGTGGGAGACATCCACTGGGCTCTCAACAGATTAGTATCTGATGAACAAACGTTTTTTACACCTGTAATTTCAATAATATGTGATTTCTATTTCACTTTCTACTCCTCCCACCCTGTATTTCAGTGAGTGCCAGAAGATGAGCTTTCTTTAGATATATAAACAAGATGATGTGGTGCAAATTACAGAAGATTGCAAAGCCTTGATTTCATTTCTCTGTGCTGTGATTTAAGAATTGATACTCTTGCATTTTTAACTGTGACTAAGCAACTGTTTTGTTGAGGCTGATTATTTCACATACTAGTGGTTGAGAGGTAGCATCAGATTATTCCTGCTGCTAGCATGAATGTCCTTATTTATCCTGTCTTCTCTTCTACTGAGGGTAACTTGGACTTTAATTTTACCTCCTGTTCTCACCTTATTTTCACAGCTCATGAATGTGAACACTTCCTGTGTCTCAAATGTTTTATTGGGGGGGGGGGGGGGGGCACAGGCTCTGCAGGATTGACCCTGCATAGTATTCTTTTGTATTCTCAGGCTTTTTCCACCTAGAAACTTTAGTTGGTAGGGGACAATATTAAAGTGTTTCAGATTGAAAAAAAAAAAATCAAGGTTCATTTCAGGCCTGTATATATAGCGGAAGGAAAAATTGCAGGGTGGGAGAAAAATTTTCTCGTTGGTCATGGTGCTCCTGCTGAATATGTGGATGTGTACATATGGAGTGAGCACATGCATAGGCACTCCATGCAGAGAGAGCACATACATAGGCCATATGTTCATTGTTTTAGAAGTTTCTTTTACTCTTTTATTTTCATCAAGCTTTTAACAGAGCTATTTTAATTGGGATTAAATATAACTATGTAAGACAGTAACTAAGACACAAATTCAGTGTTTTCCTCCTCACCCTCTGTGTGTCAGCAACATTCCTTGTGCTCATCATCCACCTAGAAATTAGTTTCTTTTAACCTAGGGCCTGTTGTCAAGAAGAGAGGAGATTACAGCATTCTTCCAGGCGTGGTGGGGCTTGAGTTTCATTTACAAATTTTATCCAGAGTTGCAACACACTCCTCTGTACTTACCATGTGCCAGACTTAGCTGGCATATAAACATAGCAATAAACTGGAGAAACACTGCTGCAGTCCTATACCTGTGCACATACATGCAAATGTGAGCCCTGTGTCTGGCCTCTGAAGTTCTGTATTTATGAATGGTTTACAAAAACAGCACTTGCTTAGACTGGTTCCTAGAAGAGACTTACATACAGTTTCAGTAAGGTAAATAATTTTGCTGGTTTGGCTGTGAAATAATTTTGAAATGTGTTTTAAAAATACTTAGGACTTAAGACAAAAAGATGCGCACAAACAGCATTTGCATCTATAGGAAGAAATCGTTTCCTATAAACAGTGAGACCTGTTTATAAGTCATATGAACTGTGTTTTCAGTGTTTGAATGGTCAGGTCTTGCCCAAGTGTCTGACAGGGTTCTAAAGTTTCTTTTTAGCATTTTCTTATTGCAAATACCTCATAAGGTTTATCAAATTGAATATTTTGTAATTCAAAGGGTATGTAAATGCAAACAGGAAAAAAAGGTAAAGAAAATAAAGAATAAGAATTTCTGAGAGGCTGATGATTCTTCTCTGCTTTTTCTTTAGCTACTGTATCCTTTCTTGTTCTTTGTGGTTCTCTTATCTACAAAAACATTTAGATTAGTACGCTAATTAGTTTATGTTAACCAGCAGAGGGCTTCCACCTCAAAGCAAACAGCCTTATCCCTTCTGCAGTTTTCCTGGTATCCTCTTAATCAGAGAAGTGGGAAATAGACATTTATTTAGTTGTCTTAGGGTTGTCTTAGGGTACTTCCCTGCTGGTAGAACGATCTTCAATTACATGTTAACTGATTTTTAATAAAGTTTGTTTTTAACTGGCTTCCAGTTACTTTCAATACAGCTGTCAGCATTTCCACAGAAAACTTGGATGAATCAGTACAAGTTTCTTGTGCTTCCCCAAAGTCTCCTATTTCTAAATTTCTAATGTAACCGATGTGTTGCAAAGTTTCTGTGCAGTCAGGTATTAAAAGCGTTTTATGCTTCTTCTTAGTATGAACACAGCATATGCTGAGTAAAGAAAGTAGTAGGAGAGACTAAACTGATTTTACAATTTAGATTAAAGCAGCGCAAGCTGAGTTTATAAACTCGTGTTCATTGCAGTGTTCCAGAGCAAAGGTGAGTACCTGTGGATATTACAGAAGCACACGACTTTTCTGGCAGGTTCGAGCTGCCCTTGAGACACGGGGTGGTTCCTTTGGGAGCATCCTTCATGCGGGCTGTGCCGGCGGCTTGGAGCGGGGTGCATGCTGCTGGAGTAAGGGTCAGTGCAGTGCAGAGGTGTTGAATGCTGCTGGAGCACCTCCAGTTTCTCTCCCAGACTCTGTAAGTGACTTTCCGTGTTGATCAGAACTGCTGTTGATAACTTCTGGTGATTCAGTGAACAGATGAGTGCCTGGGGGCAAAACCCCAGCAATCTTCTCTTTGGACAGATAACTTACTCTGTCTGCAAAAATTCCATACTTAGATAGTCAGTCTTCTCAGTCTATCAGCACTTGGGATGTGTTGGCTAACAGTTGTGAGCAGAGGACTTTCCCTCAGCTTTGGAAGGGAGGTGGCCCTATGGTTAGGGGATTTTAAAAAACATTTTGCATTATGAAAGCAAGAGCCCCACAACCTTGGAGAACGTCGTGTAGGAATCGAGGCGGTGAATACAGTTAGAGGGAGCTTTTAGCAGAGCTGTCTTAATTAGTGAGTTGTCATGCCCGAATGAAAAACCACTAAAATTGTTAATTACATTTCAAGCAGAGATAATAACAGCTTACTACAGGCAAACTGCTGGACGATAAGTCACTGCCCTGTGTCACCATAACCGTGTCGCTGCTGCGGTCCTTCGGGCGGTGGAGCGCGGATCCCGGCTGGATCCCGGCTGGATCCCTGCTGCCACCTGCCGGCATGTGCTGCTCCCTCCCGGCCGGGCTCGCTCCCGCTCCCTGCCCTGGGCTGCGCTGCTGGCCGGGAGGGCTGCCCGCGAAGTACCCAGGTATTTGTACATAGACAGAAGTCACCAAAGCCCTGTCATTCCCCCCTTATGTGGTACGACAGCATCAAACCTCACGAAGGAAAAGCTCGTCTGTGTGTAGGCAAGGCTGAGCCTTAACGCAGCTCAAGCCCTTTACTCCCGTATCCCTCAGAAAACTGTAGAATTATTTAAGTTGGAGAGGAGCTCTAAGATCATTGAGTTCAGTTGTTGGCCCAGCACTGCCACATCCACCACTGAACCACGTCCCCAGGTGTCACACCTACAGGTCTTTTGAATGCCTTAGGGGTATCAATCACACTCTTATCTAGCAAAGCTCAGTACTTGAAACTGCTCCTTTCATCAGTAATTGCCTTACTTCTTGCACACTTGCAATCACGTTTTCTATGAAACTGGGGTTTGCATCAGCTTCTGGAATTACGCTGTTCAAGAAAGCCAAAAGTGAATGTATTTGTATATGGCTGTAGATGGTGGGTGTCTGTGCGCAGTTAACTTGCCTGCTCTTTTGGCATCAAAGTATTTTAGTGAAAAACGGGGGGTATTTTCTGGGCAATTCTGGCATTGGTTCTTCCCCTCTTACAAATATCTTTCTGGCTAACAACCAGCTTGTACTGTTCATGTTCCTTGCTCCATTTCTCTCTCAGTAAGAGCCATAATTATCACTACATACAGCTGCTCTTGAGGGGAAAACCAGCTCCGGGTTAGCCTGGCATTTTATAGAAACTGTACCCCTGATTTTAACAGAATTTCCCAATCAAAGCAAGCGCAGCTGTTGAATCAGATAAAACATTGCCCTGATGCAGTGAATCTTTCTGATACACAGAAGCTGAAAGGAGGAAGAGAGGCTGGTGGCAAGTGCATCATACAGACCTGTCCAAAAGCTAGTTTTCCCTCTGTAGGATAAAATAGCTGTCTGCAGTCTGATTTTTTTTTTTCCTTGTGGACCTGACAAAGTTGGAAATGCAGATGGGCTGCTTGGAAGCAGTCCTACAGTATAAAACTCCCTCTGCCTTTAGTTTTGGTATGGTGTGTTTTTAAATTGAAAAAAAAACCAACCCAACCTCAAACCAAAAAGGAAGAAAACAGAAAGGAAGTGAATTTTTCTTTGTAATTAGGGCATTCAAAGGCTCTGTAAGGGTTGTGATAGGAACAATTAATAGGCATTGCTTTTGTGTGAGACAGGGCCTACTTAAGTAGGTCGCAAGGCTGGTAGCCAGGAGACCTATTTTCTTTTCTTAGCTTTGCTGCTTATCCTTTCTGTGATCTTGGGCAAGTAAATTCATTTTTATTCCTTTATTTCTTTACTATTTTTTTCCCCTTGCAGGTCCATTCACACTGGGAGGGAAAGAGTTTCTTACTTATGTGCCCTGCACACAAAAAGGGACACAACCTTAACGGGAAGTCTGAGGCCCTCTTATACCACCAAAATGTTCTCTGTGGCTGCTTTGCTGTAAATAATCAAGCAGGAATGTGGATCACCTTGTGGGTTTACTATGTGAGCATTTTGTAGGGTACCTGTGAAAGAACAGGCACAGTGTAGGTAAAGACCTCCGATGGAGGTCAGGTTGACAACGTTTCAAAACTGACTGAAATTCCCACACATCTACCTGGAGATGATGAGTGCACTGGGGAAGTAACCATATGTAGCAGATCTGGTGTTGGGGCAGTTCCTGGGATGGAGGGGTTCTCAGGGCTGCTGGAACACTACTCTCCTCTGTCTGGCTGCAGCAAGAGCTTTCTAAGGAGGGATGAGACTGTAGGGAAGGTGTTTTCAATGAGCTTTCGCTGGTGCTTAGTCCAAATGGCTTTATGACTGGCTGGTGATGAGTTGTTACCACCTGAAGGAAAACACCCAGGAAGTCTGAGAGAGAGGTGTCTTCTCAGCTGATGGAGCATGAGCTATCCCAGCAAGCTGTAATTGTGAATCATCCATGTTATTTTTCCTGTTGATTCATGAGAAATCATAGACTAGGAAATGCAAGAACTAAAATCACGCGTGGATTGTGCCAAAAGCCAAAACCTGAGCATGTCTGTGGTGTTTTGGGGTTTTTGTCTTTCTGCTTTTTGGATTTGTTTTACACTGACCCAAAACCTTCTCTGTGAAACTTTTTTTTCCCGTTTTTTCTGGCCTTAGGTGACCATGGTGGCTGTAACCATGTACATATGTTTGCTTACCAACTTTTAGAGAATTCTAAGACAATCAGGTTGTGATACATGGTAAAAACCTTGATGATATGTGAGACTATGCTTATTTGGTCTTGTTCACCTCTATAAATAAATAAATAACAGGGGAAGGAAGCAGTTTAGCTTTCTACTTCAAGCCCTGTGTTTCTTCTGTGATTCCTTCACGTTTTTTACTGAAATGGATTTGTATTTAAAAATGTAGCAAAAGTAATGCCTTAATCTTTATATACATAACCTGGAAAATATGAAGCCTGTATACTTGTATGATGTCTTCATAAGGGAGAAAACAGTCATGTTGGAAAATCAGCTTAGCTTATTAGAAGTGTACCCTGTTTCTTTTATAGGGCTTTGTAGAGTGTTTCACATAATTAAATTTAAGCCTCTACAGTGTTTCAGATGCCAAAATTTCCAACTCCGTGGCCTTGTATTTGGCTAGTGGTTAAAGAATGGCTTAACTTGCAACAGTTACTCAACATGTATTGTTTTTCAAATGGTTATTGCTGTTTTCTCTTGATCTTGGGAAATATTTTTTTTTGATCCACATCTATAATGATGTATGCTGATACTAAGCTTGTCACCTAGAAATAAGCGTTCTGTGATAGTGACACTGTCGAAGTCTATAGCCATGGATATTTTTCTGCAATGAAATGATAGCAACCTCTGAGCAAAGCATTGTACGACTCTGTTTACAGTAACAATGGAAATATTATGGTCAGTCACGGTGCTGCTTTTGCCCTTGCATCACCAAGCTGTGACTCAGCACCGTGTTAAAAAAGGCAGAGGTACAGACAGGTCAGGAAAACTCCTGAAATTAAATTGCTGCCTAGACTCTGGGTAGGCCCCTGGCATTTACCCTGGTGTTTTGGGTTAACCTGAAAGGGTTTCCTTCTTGTTGCTTCCTCTGATCTTCCGTTTCTAAGTAGTATAGTGGAGAGCAGATGACTGTGATTCTGCAGCTCCTACCAGGGTTTTTATACATCTGGCTCTGTATAATTTAGCCAGTAATAGCTGTGGTAGTTTACAGTTCTCTATACTTTTTAGTACTGGCAATTCCAAATGTTTTTCCTTTGTCAAAAGAACTAAGTTGACTTTCAGCATGGTCTTTTGAGTTTTTGATTTTTATTTGATTTTTCATTTGTACATGAGCTGCTCCGCAGTGGATATTTCAGTGCTTGGGTCTCCAGGCTATCTCACTCCACATTCTCAAGTCTTCTTGTAAGCAAAAGAAAGAAAAACAAAGAAAACCTCCCAACCCTCCACAGGTCTCTTGTCTCATCAGGGATGGGGAGTGCTGTCTGTTAACAAAGACAAAAACCTCCAAACTAGAAGGACTTGATGACACAGTGAGAAAAGCGAGTGTTAGCAGTGTGTTAGCTCCCACTCCCACTCACTGAGCACACACTCTGCGTGCACTCCCTGCAGCTCCCTCCCTCCACAACCCCACTACAGCACCGCTGACTTTGGGAAGTGGTGGGAGACCTGTGTATGTACATATGCATTACCTCGTTGGAGTGAGGTCAATTTAAATGCAGCCTATTAAATTATTTACAGAAGACAGTTGGCCAACCCATTGTGCTGTGTTAGTGGGAGCCAAAGGTCACTTTGGTGTGCCTGGTTGATTCATAGGGTAATCTGATACAGTACTTAGCTTTTTGCCTCCCAGTCAGTGGGTTAAACCTTATCCTCTTATTATGAATCAGAGAGCCATAAGTTTCAGAAAAAGCCAGAGCCTTTGTTTTTAATGGTTTTGAAGAGGCTGTGCAGCAGAATCCAGAGGGCTGCGGTAGCATCTGCCAAGGGGTTGGGGCGTGGTCTGCAATAGTGTAAATCTGACCGGCAGCCTGGGAGCCGGAACAGTGCACCCTTGTTTTCCTAGATCCTTGTCCTTTTGATAACATCATCTGCAGCCGTTAGGCTGTTAAGACATTGATGTTTGTTCTTCTTAGTTTTTGTGTTATTTTTCCCCCCACCCCCTCCGCCCCGGATTCCTCGCTACCACCATCTCCTTGAGGATTCCCTGAGCTGATCTTACTGGCTATCTCCGACATTCAAGTCTATTTTTTTGCTGCAAGATAGAAACTTGTGGGGTTTTTTGTGGGTTTGTTTTTTTGTTGTTTCTTTTGGGGTTTTTTTGGGGGGCAACTTTTATCTTGGCGACCAATCCCAGCAAAACCCATGAGTTTTGGGGTGCCTTGGTCTAAGCAGCTCCTGTCTGCTTTAAAATGCTCCCTTTGCCTCTCCATCTTGCAGGCTTATTCCCTCCTGGGAGCAGCGTTGGTATTGGCATGCAGGGCAAGCACTGCAGCTTTCAGTAGTGCCTGGCTTTTTAAAACTTTCACACTGTGGAATGCTCTTCCTAGCTGTTAGTTTAAAGAGAAGGCAGCAGAATGTGACAGCTGCGAGTGAAACCCGTTTTTATGAGCTGTAGTGACCCCAGTGAGAGCGCGATCGCTAAATACCTGCTAACATTTTGTTTGTATCTGTGCACTTTTATTTAGTTCCTTTTCAAATGTACCACCAGTTACGGGGGCACTAATATTTTCAGCACACTGTTCGGGATGCTTTTGGTGTGGAAAAGCTCCAAGATTTTATTCTCCCCCTCTCCAAGTCCGCAGAGGTGCACAAGTGCTTTCCTAATTCTGCACGCAGAGTTCAGAAGTTTGTGCTGCCACTGAGCTGGCTGAGGAAAGGAGGAGTTTTGCTTTTCGGAGAGCGAGCCTATCATATTTCACTCTAATCCTAAGCGATAGCCACGCAGTCGGTTTTATTGTTAGGAGAGCCTTCCTGGAGCTCCTTCACCAGGCTTTTCTCTAAGGGAGAGCAGGGAAGCCAGAATGAGGCGGCAGAAGTGTAGTGGCTTTATTGTCCCCCGTGAGCTGTGCCATGCCAGGGCGTGATCTCTGCCCGCTCTTCCCTCCTCGTGGGCTGTTTTCGATGAGCCAGAAGAGAGGACTGAATTGCCTGCACGCTCCTGGGCAGCGATGCCAGGGAGAAGAGTGGAGCTCCAGTTTTTGCTGTTGAGTGGAGAATGGGGAAAACACTTGCCTCAGTGCTATCCTCTGCTCAGCCCTTACATGCTCCGCTGAGCTGCTGCAAGGTGCCACTTTCTGCTGCTCTTCTCCCCTTTGTTTTCTTTGGCAGCTCCCTAAGTGCTGTATCAAAACAGCTTCAGGGGAGCTGCGCTGGCACAGCCGCCTACCTCCATACTGGTGCTGGTTTAAAGGCAGCGAGAGGAAACCTGGACTGAAGTCGGATTGAGCTTGTTTAGCCTTCCACGAAAACCCCTGAGAAGGGGGACAGGAACAATTTCAGAGAGGTCTCTTTGGAACCGACGCCAGTGGCTGGCTTGAAAAAAATGAAAAAGGAGTGTGTTTCGAGATCTTTCAAACTCAAACAAAACCCAGGCTCCCTCTCGCGTGCTGTCAGCTGGATAAATTTCTCGTCCTTGTCAAGGCAGACAAAGAGATTGTTTCGCAGCGATGGGGAACTCTCCTCCATGTGCGTGCAGCAGGTAGACGAGGATGACGAGAACTGGACCTACCGGAGCCAGCAGAGAAAAGGTGACTTGCTTTCTCTTTAACCCTTGCGATTGCAGCTGAAGTGCCAGCCCTGCTCCGTGCTGCCCTGTCCAGCTGCTCGGGTCCCACCGGGAACAGGAGCCGCAGGTGGGGGAGGAGGAGGAAGGCAGCACAAAAGCCGAGGTGCAGCACTGCCTTGCCAAGGTTTTTGGGGGGTTAAAACTGTGAAAGCTTATTAATAGGAAAAACCTTTAATTTCCCATCTGGGTACGGATTGTGTGGGATATAGGTAAGTTCTGTTTATGCTTTTTGTAGCCAGTAGTCATTGGTGCCAGAGTCTTCGGGCAGGTGCTGCAAGAATCTCTCTTTAAAATGTGGAACTAAAAGCCATTTAAGACTCCACTTCTGAATGACTGGGTGGCTTTTCTTGGATGACTGCCTCATGGTCCTGCTGGGAAAAAATTAAGTTTATTTTGTTTTATGAGGGCAGACTGAGAAAAGGTCCCAGATGCAAAATAAAAGAGATGATGAGAAAGTGATGGGAATTGCTCCACAGAGAGGAGGGACATCTAGGATACAAGATAAGCAGCTCTGACTGAACCCTTGAAATGCTCAGACCTGGAGTATATTTTATATGAGACTGCTAAAAAGTACTTTTATTTTTTGTCGTCTGTTTTTGAATTAAGTTTGTCAGGTCACTAAAGAACCAATTACCTCTTGTTTGCCATAAATCAAAACAAATTTCAGAAGTTTGCTCACGTGACTTGGTGAGCTGCAGTTGCCAGTAGCTGGCTGGCAGGCAGTGGGATGCGTGTGCACGCAAGGTTGAAAATACTCAGTAAAGTGAGTGATTTGGTTGTAACTTCTCTAGTGCTGCCAGAGCAGTAGTTTGTTAATAGAAAGTGTAAGGTTGACTCAGTTGCGCTCTAAGGTCACTTTTGTAAGAGCAGGCAGGCTCTCCAAGGGCATTTGATCTTCAAAGGGCCTTTTATATCTTTGCATTTCTGGGAGCAGTTAATAGCTATTTGACCAGAATTTCACTTCCGTGTCAAAACAGTGGCTTTAGTAAATGGTTTGTATGCAGGAACACTAACACAGGATATGCTTGTGCTTTGCTCCCTGCACGCTAGGACACAACTTTAATCTGTGCTTTGAAGATTGTTTTTTAACCTACTTCACTGCTGAAATACTTCACTGCTGAAATACTTTAACCTACTTCACTGCTGAAATACTCTAAAAAGGGAGTTTGCATTTGCAACCAGTAATTTTTACTTTTGACCATTGGTACGTTGGTATTGTACAGTGATGCTAGATTACTTCTAATGCCTGTGGGATAGGATCTTGCAGGGATCAGAAGAATCACCTGGTTCTTCTGCTGGATTCTGTGTGACTTCCATGAAGTTTCTCATGCTGCCTTCCTCAGCCTGCACTCACGCCACAGGGCAGAGATGGAAAAGGAAGCTTTCCTGATGGATTAATGGTGTATTAATTTTTTCTGAGTGATTTACATAAAGAACCCATTGTACAGGCTGGAGGGGGGAGGGCAGAATTCCTCCTGTAATTGGGCAGCAAGCTATGAAAGCCTCCCTGCCTGCCTATTGAGGAGATGACAATATGTCATTTCTGATGGGAAGGTGTAGGGAGGTGTAGATTATGCAGGGTTTATTTCCTCTTTGCCAGGAACAATTTGACTCAACTTGTAAAATCTGCCTGGCTCATAAATCTAACTGTGCATTTCGTCTGACCACGATCCTCTGCCAGACTGACAGGGATTGCCAGGGCTGAAGGGAGTGTGGGGTTATATATTTGGACAGGAGAAACTTGACACAGCTGCAAGTGTTTTAGCTTGGGCTGCCAGTCAGGCTTGCACGGTGTTGGAAGAGTTTGAGAATCCATACCTGGCAGAGTGGTTGTCTTAGGTTTGTGCTCCAAGGCAAAATGTGTGTGACAAATGGCCACTTGTGTTCTCAAATTAATTTGCTCCACTGCTCTGTTTTATGACTGCTTGCCAGCCTTTGTAAAGCTGAGGGCTCAAAACAGTGTTGTTTGGTGCTCAAATTAACCATATCACTAAACTAACACAAACTAGAAAGAGATGGGCTGCACAGCAGACATAGCAAGTGTTATATAGAAAACCAGACTATTTCAAGATAGAAAAAATTCTAATAGTTTTTCAGCTATCAGAATAGTTTTCCCTCCAGTTCTTACTCAGGTAAATTGGTAAAAGAAGTAAGTGTGACAAATCACAGTCTCTCCTTCTCCTAACTGTATGTGTAGGGGCAGGAGTGTTAATAACAGAAGCGGGAAATGAAGGAATTGTTGTTCTTTCTGAGCTGTTTCTCTTCCTGTCTTTTTGAACCTCTTCTTTTGCCGCTCCATTGCTCCTCCAGGCTCAGATTGCATTCCCACGAGGCTGCTGGGTGACAGGCACAAGGCAGCATGTGTTGCGTGGTATTTCACCAGCAAAGTGGCTAATCTGCCTTGGCTGCAAACAGGAGCTTGCACACAGTAGCGAGCACAGAGATTGGTTGGATCTGTCAGTTTGAAATGAGCAAGAAGAACAAAAGTAAATGGTAACTGCAAACCTGGGGCACACCCCGATGTCCTGCGTGGCTGATCCCTGCGTATGTGAAAGGCAGGGGCTGCTGCTGCTTTTTTCTTTTTAAAATGTACACAGTAGTGCAGAGTGTTTTGGAGCTGGTAGCACCCATCAGACTTCACATTTGATAAAGCTCTTACTAGAGGAGATGATAAAAATTGAGAGTAAAATAAAGTTTTGTTTCTTGAAGCATTTCTTGCTCAGCCCTCTTCCTCCTCAGTCAGCTGGAGGCCCTTTGAAATGAGGGCACACAGTAACTCTCATATTTCTTCTTCTTTAATCAGACTTTTTAGTTTAGATGTTTTACTTTCTGGGGTAGCACATATTTTCAGACTGAAGCTCAGACTGTTTTTTTCCTTTAGAAACCACTTTATTGGAAAAAGACTGAGAGTATTCTTTGAAACAAAAGTGCTTGGGTGTGTTGCAAAGGTGGAAGAATAGGACAGTGGTTCGTGTGTGCCTGTGCTGTTTATCACAAGTACGACATAGCACGTAACTTTGAATAGAGATAACACGAGTTAGTTCATGGCACAGGTTTCACCATATTTACTTTAACTTTTTTGAAAAGGAAATGAGTCACATGGCAGCATTACAACATCTAAACTGAGCTTTTCTGGCCAGGTGCTGCAGAAGCACAACTAGCAGTCAGGTCTGGCCACTGCATCAGAAGAAGCTCTTACACAGCGAGGTTTTTCCAAGCTCTCCCCCAGCTCCTGTCCCTGTTTATTGCGCTGATGTTTTACTCATCCCCTCCATTTCACTTGGTTGCTCTCCAATCTTTCTGCATCATGAAAGTCAAAAGTCTTGGCTGCTTTTTACTGCAGGTTATATTACCTGGAAAGCCTGTTTAAAGTCATTAGAGAAGCCTTGTTTCTCAGGTAACTGCTGTGTTTTAATGACTGATTAAACCCAGTTCAGAAGGTGGCAGCCACTGGCTTTCTGCTGTTTGCTGACCAAGTCTCAGTCTCTAATAACAAAGTGTGTGAAGTGCCCATTTTTTTCCTTGCAAAACCAGTCTAAATGTGAGAATTTGTTTTAACGCTGAAAGTAATTTAAATTCATAAATAACTCCTTGTGGACTGAGCCTTCTGTGTCCTTGCAGTGTGTCTGATGGATGTCCTTGCAGTGTGTCTCATGAAAGCATTTCTAACATCCTGATGACAACTCGGACCAAAGCTGTCAGTTAACTTCCTAATGACTTATCCTGGTCTGAGAACATGGCACTTACCAAGGGGTCAGATTTCCATAAACGGCACAATTCCTGACTTGTCACAGGAGCAGTATTGGTGCTGCCTGATTATGTTGGTAAAATATATGCCCTTTAGTTAATTTGGTTAAATGTGCATCGGGTAAGTTTAATACTATCACACACTTTTTTCCTTCACGTTCCAGAGGCACACTTGAGACTCAAGACTTTTTCGGGTTTTGGAGCTTGTATTTTCAGTGTTTCCTGTAGAAACTCAGGGTAGAGATAGGCAACTCTGATCTCACCTAACTGTAGCAACAGAGCATCACCCCAGTCTTTAGTCCAAATAATTTTTAAAATCTAGGTTTTAAGTCATGAATATAGGTTACAAGGGGGTTTCAGGAACAGACAGGTAATCACATTTTTTTTAGTAATGAGATGTAAGAGTACCAATAACTATTAAGTTTCCGTAAGCAAGATTACCAAATCCAGACTTCTTATTGCTATTCTAATGTAAAATAATTTTATTGGGCTTTTATTCCTGTATGTTTTTGGACAAGATCTTGTGTTTAAAGGGGGAAAAAGTCACATCAGTTACTACATAGATAAAGGCCCATAAACCCAAAGGGAACTGTTAGCATTTGTAGAAGCCATAACATGTGATGGATTGTAGTGTTGGAGCGTGTGTGTCTGTGAAAAGGATTCTTGAAGCTTTGAGCAAGTCCATAAATAATCATTTATGGAAACCTCAAAAAGCATTTGTGTAAGAGGCTGGAATAGGTCCAAAACAAATATTATATGCTTTATATAACTTTTGGTGAAAGGCTTTTTTTTTTTTTTTTTTTTTTTTGTCTTTGTTTTGTTTTGCTTTGTTTTCTACGTTTTCTGGGGCGATTTTTTGTATTTTTAAAAAATTGATATTTATTTAGTAAGTATAAGCATAAATATGCAAAATGGAGCATTTAAAAGCAAAAAATAAATGAGATTTGATACAGGAGCCAATTTTCTGTCTTCTCCTACCTTTTACATGTAGGTTCTGTGTGCAAAGATAAAATTGGATTTAGTTCTATGCATTCCTAACAATTGGTCAAGTTTATATCAAGTTTTTGTGTTTGGACTGTTGGATGTTGCGTTTTCATGGACGCACAGCTGGGAACAGGGGTACTACTTCAATTACTGATGTATGTACTATTTGTCTTAGCGTATTTTTATCATGGCAGAGCACACGGTTCTGTAAAACTTCCATGACATATAATGGCAAAAGTTTTCAGGCTGATAAAACAGCTGGGAACAGTCACAAGTCCTGCATTTAACTCCAGCTTGAAGCACCAACTTTTGTGTGCTTGTACATAAAGACAAATTTAATAAAAACTTTGCGGCCTTTCCTATGTCTGCTGGAAAATATTGCCATAGATGGGAATCTGAAAATGGGTTTGCTAAGCAAAAATTTGTAACCTACAGAAACAAGTTTAAGTAAGCGATGTTGGTATCACAGAACCACTTGTTTAAACCCACATCTTTACTTCTGCTTTATAAAAAAAAATGGATCCAGACATCATGGTTATTTATTCTATAAAAACCTTGCCAAATTCAAATTCTTTGCTATTTGAAAGTGCAAATATCTTTAATTTTAAAAGCAATATTTTTTTATCTGATCAAAAGTTTTCCAGGTAAAAATAGAAATGAAAAAACCAATTCTATAATCTTATAAACTTGCTGCAGTCCTTCCTTTTTTCCCAGCTGCTATCCCAGCGTGTCTGTGCCTCTCCAGGAAGCAGTGACTGGAGAACAGCAGTCTGTGCTAAAGGACATTTCCCAGTAGGTTTTTTTAATGAAGAGTTGTAGCTGGTTTCACTGCCTACTCCAAGAGCCATAACTAATGTAAGTTAACTGTGTTGAAGAGTCTTAATCTCTCAGGGGACTGTGGAATGTTTTTTGTTAGGATGGAGGAGCCGAAGGGAAGAACAGGCTTGTGTGGTGTTGCTGAATCCATGTGTTAGAGTCGTGTCTTAGAAGTGTGCTTTTGTTAGGCAGAGGGTAAGTTAACCCCTGGTGTTTGAAAACTCCTGGGGGCAGATCCCAGTTCCTTCTGGGCAGCTCTGTGCCGCAGTCAGGTGAGACCCTGACTGTGGTTACCTTCAGTAGGACACTTTGAATTTCAGGTGCAGAGTAGCTCCAGATGGAGTTCTCTTGGCTGGTTGCACTGGGGAAGACCACAGTGGTGGCAAACACAAACTGAGTAGCACCTGACTTAACCCTGTCTTTCCAAAGTCACAGGGACATGCAACCCAGGTTGTCTTGCAGTTTCTGTGCTGTTTAGATTAGCAGAGTCGCTGGTGCAGCCCTCCTTTGCTTGCTTCTTTGCAGCCATGAAGAAACACATGAGGTGCTGTGGTTTTCCTTCTGAGACTGTATTGCTTGGAAAGGTTTCCAGTTTTACTTCATGATATGTAAACTTCCCTATACTTTTATACACTTGATACACTTTTTTCTTGTTCCCAGGGTACCCGCTAATGTCCAGCCTATCCTTAGGCTGAAAACTTGGGGCAAATGTTTCCCCCTCACGAGGGGTCAAAGCTGATGCCTCCTGACCTTCATATTTTACTCTTAAGTAGCTGTATTTTATGAAGCAGACGAGATGATTTACAGTGATTGGATGCACTGTTTGAGCTGAAACAGCGTGCCCTATGTGCTTTCTCAGGCACTGCTCATCGAGTAATAGAGTACATGAGAAATTCTATTTCTATGCAGTTGTTAGCCAAATGTTTCATGAATTGTACTCTAAAACTGAGAGGGTCTTTGTCTCCAGCATGGTCATAGCATGGTCACCATTCTGGCAGAACATTGCAAACATAACAACTTCTTGTATTTCCTCCAATCTGTTACAAATGAAAAGAAAGTGAAGCTGAAAGTTAAGAATGTGGCTAAATAACTAAAGTTGATGAATTATGAAAAAGAGTATATAACTTCTATTATAATACTTGGAACAATTAAATAGGGTGGACTTGACAGTTTGTGATTTAAACTGTGAAATAAATTTTCTTCTTGTCTTTTAGCTGAAGAACTTCAATAAAAATAATGAAACTTAACTCTAGGTTTCTCCAAACACGTTTGTTGGGGGTTGGTTTGAGTGTTTGTTTATCTTTGCTTATATTTGTCTATTAATATAATTCATCTACCAGTCTCTCCCATTTGTAAGTGGAAATCTCTGGTTTTTTGTGGTGGTTTTTTTTTTTTTTTTTTTTTTTTTTTTTTTCTGAAGAATTGAAGTGTAAATGCTGTTACAACTTGAATTTTTAGCTTGTTCCGAAGCCTGAGCTGAAGTGGGTAAAATGTAAGGCCTAGGTGCTTTGATACCTAAGCAAGTTGTATTTTCAGCATAGGAGTGTGTATGTTGGACACTTTAAGAGGATGGCACATTTTCCATCCCAAGGAGAGGTAATTAATATGTACACCCTCTTCTCCTGCTAGAGCTTCCCTTACATATGGCATGGCAACTTCTGCCTGGCACTTTATCTGCCTGAAGCAGATTGGTTCCCTGGTCATTGAGTCGGGGTGAACTTGTAGTGTTTGGAAGGCAATTACAGGCTGTGGATTAGGTGCTTTGCAACTGGGGCATCACTCACCCATTCACTCCGAAATAAGAGATCTGAGAAGCACCACAGAAGGTTTTAATATAAAGCTGCTCAGAAGTTGTCAGATCAAACACCTAAGCAGGGGGAGTGACAGGGCTGTGTTTTGCTTGAGAGTAGCACATGGGGATGTTAAATAGAAGTTATCCCTGGTCACACTTTCTCCAAGTTAATACAGGTCCGTAGTAACAGTGCACCAGTGTACATTGTGGATATTGGAGGGGACGGGGGAGGTTTCTGCCCACACCTCTTCTCACTTCTGGCTTGAACTGGGGGCCGTGTCCATGAATCATGGTACAAGATGCTGTTCTTGCCAGTTAGCAGGTCAGGTTTGGTAGCAGTTCTTGGAGTGAGGCACAACTTTGCCTCCTGACTGCTTTAGAGGGGTACCTGCCTTTGTGCAGCGTGTCCCCATCAGTCACGTCCCTTCAGACCTGCCCCTGTCACCTGCTGCCTCTGTTTCCTTTTGCTTGTTTGCATGTCTGATTTTTTTTTTTCTTCCCCATGACTTTGTTTTGCATATGCAGGTGTTTGCTCCCTAATGCAGTGGGGATGCTCACAGTTTGTGTATTAGACCTAATACTCTGAATCACACTCTTCCAGGCACCTTGCTAATGACTATATTAATTAAAGAGCGGCCTTTGGAAGAAACAAGCTCTGTATTTGGATTCTGTCATTCATGTCTAATTTTAATGTCTGAAATAGGGACAGAAACTAATGAATAATGGAGGCTGTTGCCTTTTAGAAACTGAAATTTGTTTGTACTTGCTTGTAATTTCCATAGAGTCTTTTGTATCTTTTTTTCCTTGTAATCCAGACTGCCAAAGAGGTGATGAGTAAGGGTGACTGATTACAGCCTACTGTACGCTTACATGGAAACTCTCATCCAGGAGTTACTAACTCAATTTTATTAACCCTGAGTAATGCATGTAATGCCATATATGGTAAATACGGCACTATCATTTCAAAATGAAACGAGGTATTGTGACATGCAGTGCCAGAATCAGGTATTAAATTCTGTATTTGACTTGTAACCAGCATAACCTGGTTTTGCACAGGGAGAAGATGCCCTGCACTCAGCCCCACCATTCCTTTCCCACCGGGGTGCTGGCTGGCTCTGACTGTGGAGCTGTCAATAGCAAGGGGGCTGCAGCTTGCAGCTCTTCCATGGTCTCTGTCAGATTGTCATTCAGCTGGGACTGTGAGGAAGGGAGCAAATTCATTAAATTAATCAGGTCGAACAAGGAATAACCCATTTTGTTCTGGCTGCTCCGTGCTGACACTTCTCACACGCCACCGGAATCTCAGTGAAGAAGCAGTTGTGTTTCTGCCCCAGGGAAAACGGCAGAAAACACCTCGGGGCTGTCTCAGGTTTGTAGCAAGGAAGGAATCAGGACAGGTGGGAATGCAGCAATAGTTCACATGGCACTATTCATGTGAAGCTGTAACAATCTGCAAATGGCTCTGTCACCCTGCCCTAGCACGGGTACTGATAAGAATGCTGGCTCAATTTACTGCCCAAGGACAGCTCATGCTAAAGTGCCAATTCTTGTAATTCTTTGTCAAGGACTTGAGTGTATTTTGGCCCATAGCTTTAAATCAGGAGAGAAGGACTTAAAGTGCTGCTGGTTTTACCCCGATTTTTCAGTGAGCTATTTCTTGTTAGGGAAGCATTGGGATGGTGTGAATGAAGTCAGCTCCCCAGGTAGTATGGATGGTGTTGTCCGCACACTTGTACGCCTTAGGGCAGAAGAAAAACTGATTTTTCTCTTTGCTGCTTTCTGTTGGTCTGGCATTTGTTTCAGGCTTGGAGAGTGTTTTTTTTGATATAAGACCATTGCTCTGTTTGGTTGCAACGTGCTGTAATTGTGCGTATTTCAGGAAACAACCTGTTCTTTTCTCCTCATCCTTGTGCAGCTGTCTTTGGGTGCCAGGATGATAGTGGGGGAATTCATATGTTCTTCATGCTGCCTGTGGTTTTGGTATTCCTGATTACCCAAAGGTGGCCTCAGAGCATTCCCCAGTGGCTTGTTGTTACCAGGGTTAGTGAAACACTGACGACATCAATCTGAGGGGAAAAAGCGCTTGCCAACCTGTGGCAATTTTCTGGAGCAATACACAGATGACTGGGTAAATGAAAGTGCCCGCAAGGGGCATTTTTGTTTTGTTTTAATAGTAAACATTATCAATAAAGCCCTGTTGCATCCATTAATCAAAGCTAATTTGGCACACAGCCCTTGCAAAACAATCAGTCTTTTTGAGAAGCAAGTCTTCTAGCAGCAGATTGAAATTACTGGATTGCCTGTTGTTTTCCCAGGCTTTTTTGTTCGGAATTTCTGCTCTAGCCTCTCTCTAAATTTAGGACGAGCAGCCACTGTTTCCATATAATTAGTGTTCTTCTGGTCATGTGTTAAGGCTCTGTACACTCTGGTCCCACCCGCACAACCAGGAATGCCCTCTTTGTTCAAATTCTGTGGCAAAGAAATTCCTGAATGAATTTGGAGAAGTTGGTTACAGATTCCTTTCTTGACCTACAGCAGCTCTTTAAAAGATTTTGCCCTTTCTGTGGCCTTTGTCTGAAGAGTAAGGCAAACAAAAGATAAGGCAAACTAATTCACGAGTTCATTGTGTTTGTTTTCTTCCTCACTTAAGGCAGAAGGCAGCCCATTCCTAAAACCATTTATTTTATTAATTTTAAGGCTAAGCACTTTGTGTCTGCACCTGCAAACACTGATGGGTTTATTACAGAAGAACTTTTTGTTTGCAGTAATCAGAAACCACAGCAGGATTTCACAAATGCTGTCTGCAGTACCTAATTGAAAACTGCAGCAGTATAGCTGTAGCTAGGGTAAGAATAAAAATGAAGGTTTTTCATTGAAAATCATATTTTGATGACAAAAAGACACATAGATAAAGGATTTTACTTTGGCTCCTGCGTTTACATAGGATCAAAGTGGAACCGTGTCCCTTCTTCAAGTAAAAGGTCATTGTTTTAGATTTAATTCTCTAGGAAAACAATTTCAAATAGTGACAGAGGTTTTATTGAAAGAAAGTTGCTCTATTTACAGGCATACTTTTTCCCCCCAAATGTTTATATTTGTTCTGTTCATTCCTGCTCCTTAAAGGTATGAAAACCTCAATTTTTTATTCTACGTTTGACAGTTTGAAAAATTGTTTCTCCTGTCTGTCTCCAAGGGTGGGACAAGACACTGTAGCTGCAAATCTGGAGCATGAGAGTAGCTCTATAACTAGTTGTTTCACTGATAGTTTTAGAAAGATCCATTCATCACAAGTCACCTGCCTGCCTGCCTGCATGACTTTTTGCAGGACAGGATACATCATTTTAGCTTCTGCTGTGGTGCAATACTTAGCAATTTGAGTTACTTTGAGTTACTGCTTTAAAGGACATACTTTCTGCCAGATCATTTGAGTAAGTTACTTGTTTTCATTATGTTTGCTATGAGTTTCCCCAAAAGATTTTCTTAATCTTAAATAATTTTTGAAATATTTCTTTCCTTCCTCACTGTATAAGGAAACTCCACCCTCAGTCCTGAAGTAGAATAGGTAATAAAATATGTGCTATCAACTGTGAGAGATAATAGCAAAATACTTTTCTCTTGCTTTGGAGTTGTAAGAATATTTGGTTTTACTTATCAAAATAATGGTTAATATCTTTTTTCCCAGTGCTTGGTTTCCGAGTCAGTGCTGACTCTTTAAAGATATGCTGGGGCTGACCTAACCTCTCTTTATCTCCTGTCTCTTATCACCAGTGGGAGCACAGGGACTGGTAGGTTCTGGGTCTGGCTTTCCTTAGTGCTTGAGCTGCCTGCAGACTAGACAGTGTGGTTTGTGTCAACCCTCAAATTGAAATTTTATTTTTACTCCAGCTGTTTTCTTTGGATAGCTTTTCAGGGTGGTTGTTTGTTTGTTTGAGGATTTTTGTTTTGTTCTGTTGCTTTTGGTTTTCTGTTATGCACGGCTTGAAAGGCAAACATGTAAGAAGAATTCAGGCTTTAGAAAAATGATAGCTGGCACCTGTCCAGGGCATCAGAAACTGATGTCTCCAGAGATTGCTTTGGTTCTAAAAGGGAACAGGGCTTAATTAGATGTCCCAATAGCTCTGCTAGATGGCAGTCAAATTGGGATGCACCTTGATGTGCAGCAACACGTGAAGTGGGAAAGAACCTAAACCCTCATCATTTTTTTCTGCGATTTGTGAAGATCAGACCTGGATTTTTTTTTCATGCTTATTTTAACAGTACAATCTTCAGTATCAAAAAAGTGGTGCAAGCATGTACATATTTTTCTTGAATTTATTTCCTGCCCATCCGGTTGCACTTTCAAATTAGGGCAGATACGAGAAATGGCACTTGCAATGTTATGTTTTGACAAGGGAAAAAATGACACTGCAGCTTTTCTTCCAGTCGTGCTCAGAGAGCTGATAGACATTTCAGTGAGTTGAGGGTAAGGGAGAAGATAGAAGATGTAGTTTGGTGTTTCAAAATTCCTAACTTCATGTGGTTAAAACATTTCTATTTAAAAGATCATGACCATTCCATGTTTGGTGGGAGCAGTGGCAGAGGGCATTATGGCAGCTGGGAGAGGGGTTTCTTCTGTCATGGGATAGATGTGGTGGGATGTATTCTTTCACATTTGTAGCTGTCTCTTGGTATCCAGTACAACATGTAATGCTTCGCAGTCAGTGTACTTTGTAATATGGCTGTTGGAAGATATTTCCATGTTATTTCCATAGAGTTCACCCAGGTTTAATGGGGAAATTTGGTTCCCTACAGTCACAGACTGCAAAATAAGATGCAGGGTGTAGGAGAACAGGTTCCCTGTTGGGAATTTGATTTCATGCTGCAAATGGCCAGGCAAGAGGAGAGCTGGGGCAAGGAGCTGCCAGCTTCCTAGATGGCAAGTTCCACTACCTTTGAAGCAGTCAGGGGGATAACAGGCCTCCTTGGTTTTGCTGCTGTAAAGATGCACGTCTTCTTGGATCACTCATGGAGTCCTGACACACTAAAAAAATTAATACAGATGCTGAACTGCTTTAGGCCTGTCTGGGGGTTGATAATTCTACCCTCCTCCAAAATATGTGACTTTTTATTTCACTTACTATTTGTTTTAAGCATTCCTTTTTTCTCAATGGACATGAGGAAAGGGGAGATGCCTTTCACACTTCTTTGCTCTGCTCCTAGTTGAGAGTGGGAGGGGAAGATGGTAAACAGGACAGTGAATCCCCTGAGGAGGATATACTTCCTCAAGGACCCAAACCTTGCCAGAGGAGTATGTCCCACTGGTGTTATGGCCCAGAGCAAATCGGACTTTTCAGCAATTGTCTCTAAGCTGTGTCTAACTTTTCAGACCACTATTATTGTTCCATAGTTGGCTTTCTCTTCCTTGTTTTATTGACACAGTTTGCCCCTGTGTAGACTGCTGGTTGTGGTTTGGGTTTTTTTTTTTTTTGTTAGTTTGTTGTTTGTTTTTCCCCCATATTTTTTGTATTTCTACTTGTGTTTGTGATTCCCCTAGAATATTCTGTGTCCTTTCTGAGTCTCTAGTGGAGTGTTGGCAGCTGCTCTTAGTCCCCGGTGATTATCGCTGATGTGCTTCTTACTTCCCTTTCCAGGTAATTAATGAGTGGATTTAACAAGATTGGACCTTAAAATCCCTCTGGTATCCAAATAACCTTCCTCCAGCTACATTATGTTTTTGTTTATTTTGCCTCTGTAAACTGTTTATTCCCAGAGCTCTCTGAAAAGTTACAGTAGGAAAGAGCACATGCATGCCTGGAGCACCAGAAAATAGAATTATGGGGAAAGGGCCTCTCTGCTTCTCAGAGCATAAGGAAATCTTGACATTAGTCTGTACCCTTTCTAGGAGGGTTTGAAAGAGAAAAGGCAGGCTAAGCTATATAAATGTTCTTTTTTGATTTCGAGTTTTTCCAATGTAATGTCTTCATTTTTCTGCCACCACAGTCTGCTGCTCACAGTCCACTCTAAAGCAAAGTAACTTTTCTTAAATGAGGACAGATACTCGAAATGTTATTCTTTAATATCGAAGCCCAGCTAATGGTATTTATCGTCTCATTAACACTGCTTCATCTGGAGTCTCAATTGCGGTTTTCAAGGTGTTTGGGCCAGGTTTTTTTCTGGAGCTCCACCTAAAGATAACATGTATTTGCATGTGTTCTTTGTTTTCATTTGGCTTTACATGGAGGATTTTAGGACTTGTGCGTTTGAAGACAGTTGCAATTCTTGTTTATTCGGCAAGATAGGCTACCCTGACCCTTACCTTGTTCTCTGTTCTTGTATGTCTTTGCTGTACAAGATCAAGCCCTATAAAAGTTATTAAACACAACACAGCTTCATTTAAACCCAAACACCATGGCTAAGCACACTGCTGGTGGCACCTCTTTGTGACCTTTATAAAATAAAATGCTTACAGCGTTGTGTCCTGTTACTGAAGGTCTCCTCTGCAGAAACAGGGAATAAGGTAAGAAATCTTTTTATCCACATTTCTGGTGCTGAGCAGAGGAATGACAGAATGACTTGGGCTGGAAGGGACTTTATAGACACTGTAGTGCCGACCCCCCTGATCTATCCGGGAATATCTTCCAGTAGACCAGGTTGCTCCAAGTCCCATCCAGCCTTGCCTTTGAACACTTCAGGAGATGGGGCATCCATCCACCAGCAGTCGTAAAGCACACAGGCACAGACAGCATTACAAAAATAAACATTTTTCTTTAGCTTGACTGTTGAGATACACTGAAAAGATTTTGGTGTGTGAATAAACCCTGTATTTATAGAAGAAGTAGAAAACTGCTCAGAGCTCTTTCTGGAGAGAGACCAGAGGCGGGGGAGGATCACAAAGAGCGGAGTCAGTAATTCGTAAGGAGCAGGCGAGCCCGGATGGCAGTGACCTCCCTCCGTAGCGCTGGCCGCGGTGTGCCCGCCAGCTGCGGGAGGGCAGTGCCAAACGCTGACAGCGGATCCGGGCTGACCGTCCCCGGGAGCTGCGGCCCGTCCCGGGAGCGGCCGCGCTCCTTGTCCCGCGTTTCCCCGCGGGCGGAGGGAGGGAGGGAGGCCGGGCCCCGCCTCGCCGCTGCCCGCCGGGCCGCAGGATGTTCTGCCTGAGAGGTGAGGGTGCTGCGCGGGCGGGAGGGGGCCGCTCGGCCCGGGGCACCGCGCGTGGGTCTGCGGCTCCCTTTGTGACAGCCATTCCCATCGCTGCCCGGCGCGATCCCGCGGGAAGGTGCCGGGCGGCCGGCAGACAAAAGGCTGCCGCGCTGCGAGGGCAGGAGCGCCGGGGACCGCCGCAGGGCTCCGTGTGTGGAGCGTGGCTCCTGGTGACACAGCACCAGAGGCGGATTTGCCCTCATGT
The DNA here is from genome assembly GCF_009819655.1 of Sylvia atricapilla. Lineage (NCBI taxonomy): Eukaryota > Metazoa > Chordata > Aves > Passeriformes > Sylviidae > Sylvia > Sylvia atricapilla. Next base: position 63,524,009 of record NC_089142.1, read on the forward strand.
GGTTTTTGCCCCGTGCGGGTGCGGTGTCATGGAGCACCCGGAGAAGAGCAGAGGTAGTTAGCTGATCGTGCTGTGTTCCTGCAGGTGCCTGATTGAAACTCCGCGGCTCTGCTGGGTGATGCTTCCTCTCGTTCAGAGATGGTGCACGCCGCCTCAACCGCTGGAGTTTTACGTCCAATGAGATAGTCTTACTTTATTTTTTTTAATTGAACTTCTTAAGCGCATGGTTCTGAAACTAAAAGACTAGGGAAAGCTCGCTGGTTTTGTTTCATGCCCGTATTTCTGTTTTTATTAAAAACTAATATTACTGCTAATTTTCCTGCTGAAGCGAGGTGAAAGCTGACACCGCAGAGCCGTTGTAAGGAAGGGCTTAGGAGTTTTTATAAAAAAACCAATTTCCCTGGGAAACAATAACAATTACGTTAATTACTTAGGTGCTTATCAGTGCTTGCTCAGGGTGTTTTTCTAAGCTAGTTAGGGACATGGCTTAGTGGTGGACTTGGCAGTGCCGAGTTAATAGTGAGATTCCATGATCTGAGAGGTCTTTTCCAAACCAAATCGTTCTAGGATTCTATAAAACATTGACTGCTTTTATTCTACTAACAGCTTCTATTTGTGCAAAGTTCCCACTAAAGGATCTTTTTACAACCATAAATTTAAAATGACAATAAAACCAGTTATTTTCCTGCAAATTTCAGAGTAGTGATCCTAGAGAAAACCTTAATTGCACAACACAATTTGCTATGCAGTGTTTTATCCGAAATGAAGTCGTTCTTTTGCACAAAAAACCTGCAGTTTTAAATGTTTAACTCTCCAACAAGAGGTTTTCAATTCACAACAATTCAGCAGATCACTGGAATTACAAAGCAGTAGAAGATGAATTTTTTGCTGCAGCAGTAGTTACAGGACAGAAGTTGTTTAAATGAATAGTATAATAGGTAAAAGGTTTTCAGGCCTGTTGAGGCAGCTAACAAGACTGAGACTTCTGTAAACTAGATGACCTGGCTGAAAATGAATCAAGGAGTGAAGTTTTCAGGGATTGTCCTATGTGCAACAAATGGGCTTGTACAGAAGCAAAATATTTTTGCCATGTGTAATTAAATTTAATTATGCTAGTGTTTTTCTTTTAAAGCGTAAGTTGAATGCATAGGAAAAGACTTTTCAACATTTTCAGATTTTATTTATGAATAAGGTGCTAGTTCCAAGATGTGAAAGGACTTCTCTGAAAAGCAGTGAAGGTACTGGATAGTTGTGCTGCATAGCAGTCTGTTTTGGCACGTGTTGATTCTTGCCTCTCTGCGTGGACTCTGTCACTGTGCTTTGCTCTATTTTCATAGCTTAGAGTAGACTTCTCCTTAACCTTCCGGAGCAGCAGCTACTGTGCAGTATTACGCACTGAAAATCACGATCCTGAAATAATCAGCTGGAGTGTTAGTACCCATAGCCTCAACATGCGAAGGAGAAATGCTGTGGCACACCCATCCTCTACTGGCTCGATGGTAGCCTGTGTAGGGAGGTCGCTTAAACAGCAGGGCACATCTGCCTTTCAGGTGCTGCTGCCTCGTTTGGGCTCTGAAGACTCAGGGAGAAGCAGTGTGATTGTTCAGGCCCTGGCTGCCAGCTCCCAGTGTTTGCTCAGTCTGATTTGTCAATCACAGTCTGATCAATAAATCCCAGGTCTGAGTCTGTGGGTGTGTGTGGCATAGTTGATGAAATCCCCCCACTCGAAAACTCGGCCTCCATGAGCCTTAGCGGTCTGCTGCCTTAATTCTTTCCTTTTTGCAGGGGAGAGTAAGTGCTCAGAGCTGGGTGTCTCTGCCTGTGCCTGGCAGGTGAGCCAGGGTCCCCTGCTCGAGGACTGGCCCTCACACGGTGCCAGCCTGTGGGCAGCTCCTTCAGGTGCCCCCATCTCCCGAAACATACACTGGAGTTTGAGCTAAGTTGGGCACCTGCAGCAGAGGCAATCTGGGTGCTAGTTATTGATCTTTGATACTGAAGGAGTACAGATGGAATATTTCAATAAATTTCCCCAGCAAAGAATTTTTCCTAGAAATGTCATGAGCTGTTCATTGGCATGTGATGAAAAACGAGCTCACATTTCTGTGATACTTGCCTGGAGTTTCTCTTTCCTTCATAGCTTTTTTAAAGGGAGAAAGAATAGTGCCAAGAAATGCTGTAAAGTAGGCATGTGTGCTTACTGCTTTGCCTGCACTTGGGCAGTATTTTCCGTCCTTGCTTGTCTTTCAGCTGTGCATTTAAGAGGAAAGTCTTTTATACTAATAATAGCAAGAAGTTATTGTAGAAGCTATCTATGAAAAATCCCAGGCATGTGCCGCCTGCTCTCTGGAGAAGAGTTCCATGCTAATGCTAGAAATGCAGATTTTTTTAACTTTTTTTTTTTTTTGTAGTAAAAGATCACAGGGCTGCTCACCAGTTGTCTCATGTGTTGTGTGTATGTAAGGACATTCCTTGGATTCCTTTCTTGGTAATTTTCTCGTGAAATATCCAATGTTTGAAATCAGAAACAGCTTTTCTCTGTCTTAAAATAAATGCGTTTTCCAAGTTGAAATAGACAAAAAAAAAAATCTGTACTAGTTGCTTTCTTTTTTCTCTAAGTTTTACTTTTTTGTCTGTATAACACCAGGATAAAATAAGGAAAGGGACTTAAAGTAAGCTAAATCTAAACAGAATTAAATGAGTTTAGTTTAAGCCTAGATTGATCTTGTGGCATTTCTTCCTCTGTATTTATTTCAGTTTTTTTTTTATTTCTGTTTCAGTTACGCATAATCACAATGGGATCCATTCTTTTTCTACGTTTTATATAATATGCATTATTTTGTTGGGGTGATGAACTTTGAGGACACTTACTGTCTCCAGTTCTTTGATGAATAAAAGCAGTTTGAACAAACACAGAATAAAACCAACATTGAAGTATCAAGCATATAAGTTAAAAAAACCCCGCTATGTCTCAGTTCTTGGTTGCACCTGTGTGAACCTTGGACATGCCAGGATGGCTCTGTCAGCACCACCACCAAGAGTTCTGTCACACACATGGTGTTCTCATGCTGTGGGGGGAAAAGCCCGAATTCTACTTAGCTACTAGTGAGATTTTACTCTTTAAGGATGCATAAAGTTTGAGGGTTTTGTTCATTAAATGACAGCTTTATTAATTCACACTGGAAGGATATGTGAATTATATCAGGAGGATATAATTCAGCAAGGAGAGGAATGGAGGTGGGGAAGGATATATCCATGACTGAATGTCAATAACAGCATCTGGTACAGGACCAGCTTTTTTCTGTCAGGTGACAGTGAACGGGAATGGCTTCTAACTGTGCCTGGAAGCATGCAGTGAAATAGAACATAACAAAAGGAAGATTATAGGTCTGAATAATAACATTCTTGCTGAAGTTAATCCATGCTCAGGAATAGTGAAAATATACTTCTGCTTTTATGTATTATTTAAGTCCTTCACCCTGGCTGCAGTCCTATTGTCTAATGTAGTTGAACACCACCAAAACACTATTTCAGTCTGGATTCATTTACAATCTAAATGCATTGGAAGAGGGCAGTGTATATAAAAACGAAGTGAATTTTCAGAGGTAGTGGAATGCCTGGGTGGCAGAGCAGCGCCTGTAGTGTCTACCTTGCTCATTTCTTGGCTTTGTTTGTAGAAGAGATGGAAATGCCAGGGATTATTTGTGCCATGCTGACCCACTGCGGGAGAGTGAAGTACCCCAAATCTTGCTTCTGCAATTCAGAGGTTGCCTGTAAATACATTTAATCACCACATTATGGAAGCTTGTTGTTCCACTCCTGGGAGCTGTTTCATTTGACCGTCTCTGAGGAGCCTACCAAATGGCACTGGTACAGAACCTGAGGAATGAATGCCTATTGTTTGCTGTGGTTTTGCTTTGCCTTTTTTGGTCATAGAACAGGGTGTGGGTGCCTATTTTTTCCGTTAAATTTTTAAGAAGGTCAGTGGTAGTGGGTGAAGCAGGGTGAACGTATTCAGGCATTACATAAAAATCTTTCCCAGCAGGTACATCAGCCAGGGCACATGGGCTCTCACCCTGAAGTGCTGTGGTGACAACGAAAGCCAGATAGATTTCAGCTGTGAAATCAGTTAGTATTAAAGCTCTCCATCAGTAAATCTTTAGGTGATGATTGGAAATGTGGAGGTCAGGGCAAATTGCTGTATGTGCCTAGCCCTCAGTACTTGAATTCAGCTTGTCCTCTTCAAACACTGCGCAGTATAAACACACACAGACAAAAATACTTGATGGTTGTAGTCCATTTGTTGACTCAGGTGGTATTCTTTAAGACCATGAAAAGTGACTCCTCTACTGTCACAGCTATATAATTAAGACACAGCTTCTCCTTCATGTGTGTGCCCTTAATGCACACTCTGCCTTTCTGCTCCATATCTGTGTCTTTATTGCAGGCTGCAACAGGAGCTATTTCCACAATTCACACAGCGCTGTAGTCCTGAGGAGGCCCTGTTGGTAATTGAATCATAAGCAGAAAGATTATCAGCTGTTTTCCTTAACCTGTTTTTAAGCCATTTCTGTTAAGCCCCTCCATTGTCTGGAGGGCTGCTGTACAATGAAGTTGGCCATCACTGTGCAAAGCAATGGTAGAGAGCAGTGAATTTCTGTCAAATTGCAGCAACAAGCCAGCACTTAAAATTAAGCGGTATAACACGTGCAGGCTAGAGAATGTTAAAGAAGATGTAAAAGTAGCATGTACAGCCAATTGGATTCATAAGCACTGAAAAAATGCCATGTTGAAGTGGTCTTTGAGACAGCATACACATACTCGAAATCTATTAATATCTTCATGAATTTTTCAGTGCTTTAAGCATAGTAATGATGGCACGTTGTGTAAGTATTGTGTTACCAGATTTGTATTCTCTATGCTTGTCATTCTTCTACATTGACTTTCTCACGTAACCCCATCCCTCCCAGCAGCATTTTTGTAGAAGGCTGCTGTTATTTCCAGGGAAATGCCATAAACCTTTGTCAAATGGAAGACCTGTTCCCTGTGAAAGCACTTTGCCTGGTATTAAGAAATGGAAATTTTGTTAATTCTTTTATTCAGAGTCCTGTCACAGCTGTGATATTGCCTGTGGTTAATGGCTGGCAAAACAGTCTATAATTACCTCAGGCATCTCTTTCTGATACTATCCCAGTCATCTAGAGCATCCCACTTTTTTCTGGCTATATTTAAAAAAAAAATCCAGAAAATGTTTTTGGCATTTGAAATTCTTGTATAACTTATCTGGACTTGTAGACTTTATAATATTTTAAACTTAATTGCTGGTCATATGCAGTGAGATTATAAAAGCATAGCTTATTTAGTCTAGCTGGTAGCTTGGGAGGTAAATACCACAAGGAGGGAGGAAACCTGCTGAAGTCCAAGGAGAGTATTGGCACAAGATAAATGGTTATGACTGTGTTCTGAATTAATTGAAGTCAGACATTAAAAGGTTCCAAACCATCTGAGGAGGGAAGTTGTGAAACAGACATCCAAACAGGATAATGTAGACAAAGAATGTTTTTAAGATGGATCTTGATAATGTTGTGGAGAGTTTTAAGTTAGAGTTTTTTGGAGCTGGTAAGGGAAGTTTGTGACAGAGGGCTGCATGGAAACTTTGGGACAGGATTGTATTTGCTCTTTGCATGTGTTGTAGTTGTCTCATGTTTAAGTGCTTCTGTTCGTCCTCCTGTGAAGACCAGGAAAAATTATCCCTTTAAATATGTAATTGAATCTTCTGAAGTTTCTCTTTGTTCTGCTTCACTGGAGGCTGGCTACAGGAAAAGGCTGGATAAGGAGCAGGATGTGGCTGCAGGTTCTCATGGTATCAAACCATCTCACAGATGTGCCCTACTCACCCTGTTCTTTCCTTTAGACTCAGCAACAGGTACTGCTGAGGTGGAAATTTCCCCAAAAGCTCAGCTTGGTTGGGATTGGTGGACTTCTGTTCCTTTTCTAGTGCCAGGTGTGCTACTCCTTAGGAGTTTTATCTTACAGATCTCCTACTTTCAAAATCTCCAGACCTTGCTGACACTTTACAGTTTTCTCTTGCTCTTCTCCTGTGACACACTGTTTTTACATATGTAGTGAGATACTGCTGTGTCTCACTTCAGGCTGCTTGTTATAAAGTCTTTCTTGGCCTGTGAAATCCTTAAATCCAGAGATGTGTTGAAAATCTGCTGTTTGCAGCATAGCATCCTGGCCCCTTTCTCTTTCTGACTTTTAATTCATCTTCACTTCAGTTGAAACCCATAAATAGTGCTGAAACAGAAATACAGGCCAGGAATTTTAGCCACATCCCATAGTAAAGGATTAATACGTGTGGTGCTCAAGCAGAGGCATTTCCAGCATCAGCAGATCTTGCTTTTCAGGAGAGTAATGTGCTTTCTGTCTGCATCTCATTCATGAAGTCTTGGATTATTTTCTGACTTTTAGCCTTAAGAGAATTGCTGCATCTTTAACATGCTTATGTGGGATAAAGAAGCATGATACTTAAGTAATGAGGAGAGCCAAGCTTTTTCCTCCCTTCATTATTAATGCAAACATGTTGCCAGCTCTTGCCTGAAGGTTCAGTTTGCAGGGAAGCTTGTGTTAAAATAAGAGAAAATCTTCCCACAATCTGAATGCACAAGTGGAACCTTCTTCAGTCATTCAGGTTTTGTTGTCCTAGTTTCATACCTCAGATGAATCCGAGATCACAAGGAGGTTTTTGTAGTTGCAAACAACTAGGAGCCATCGTTTGTGGAGCATCTTCTGGAGAGGTGCCCTTCGTCATGCAAACCATGCTGGAAAACAGAAGATGGGAACAAAGGTTATTGTTACCTTCTCTCCTCACAGGCATAGTGCTGGAGTAAATGTGGTTGACAAATTAGGAGAGCAGAAGAAAATGCAAAGCTGTTTCCTGTCTAATGGATATTTGGAAGACAGTTTTTGATTGTTTTCAAAGCCTTTTTTTCCTCAATCTTCAGTGCATCCACGTGTATTGTCATGAGTCAGTTCATGCTCTGGAGCAGTATTGCTGGCTAGTGCAGTGGTCCAAGAGATTGCTGTGGTGAGAGATGTCCCACTCTGTCAGGTCACACAGCTTGTAGTTCCACGCTGAAGGTCTCAAAGAGTTTCTCTCGTCGTTCCCCTGTGCAGAGGTTGCTCTCATCTTACTGCTTCTCATCTTAAAGGATCGTTTTCGAATCAGTTAAAAATAATTTTATTTTCCTGCTGAAATTTTTGAACCTGTTCTTGAATTATCATGCTAAGATGTGTGACTTCCCTCTCATTTTTTTAGAAAAAAGTCTAATGCATAATACATATAAAGGCTGAGTAACTGTTTTTAAGAACAAAAAGGTTTATAATCTATTCAACTTCACATTTATCTTGATGCAGTGGTCTATAGTCTGTCAAAAATTGAATTTTCAGAATACATAATTCTGAAATTAACTAAAGCATAAACTTGAAGAATAATGTAAATTTTTTCTTAGTTTGTGGCTTTGATATGGGCCTTGTCATATCCAAGGTATATTGCATTGCTCAGAGTTGTTGCAGAGAAGATCCTTCTCTAACAGAAAGTTGGCATATAGGGAGGATAATAAGAAAGGAGACTTATTTTCAAGAATATTTCTTGGAAATTCAGGATTAGTTTAATTTTTAATTTTTTTTTTTTTTTTTGCCAGTAAACAGACTGGGAATGAAACCCATAGACAAGTGGGTCTATTAATTTGTGGACTTCTATACAGATGGCTGCTCTTTCCAGTTCATTTTGTGAAAGCTCAACCGTTTTACTTTTTTGAAAACAGAGCAGCAACTCCAGATACAAGGAAGAATGGCCTGCTGGGCTGTGTAGCAGTAGCATCTGCATTCAATCATTTCGTTGGAAAATCAGTTGTTGTAAGAACAGCTGACTGTTGGCTTGGCAACTTCATATTCTGCATGAAAAAGCAGTCCAGCAAGTTTGTTGTTAAAGACACAAAACTGACAAGTCAATATGAATTTTCTGTAAAACACATCAAGGCTGTGTAATTGATAGTAAAAGAAAGGTTCACTCATCATACAGATATATTATTGACTGGGACTTGACAGGAATGCTCCTCCTGGGGTTCAACTTGATTTTGGATTGAAATACTGCTAATTTGTACTGCTCTTCATTAGCCTAATCTTTTCTTTGGCAAGGGGTGCATATTTTTGTAGTTACTCTTTCTAATGGAATTTGATGCATTCCTCTAGCCTGATCTGTAAACCCAAGAGTTTACTAACTCTTTTTAGAAAGCCTTTATGTGACCTGTTGGAAAGTAAGTGGGCTGGATTTAGTCATAGTTCATAAGAATCTAGTGCTAACTGGCTTATCTTGCATAGATATTATTTTCAGGTAAATGTGACACTTCAGATTAAAAATTTACTACTGAACCATTCCAGGGTAATGGGATTATATCTGGTACAAAGTTTTGTTTTGGTTCTTTTAATGTAATAATTATCTTTGCTGAGTTATGACCATTCCTTAGGCTGCTGACAGAAGCATGTGAAAAGGTTCTTTTTTGTTGTTGTTGGTTGTGCTTTTTTAAAAAAATAGAACTATTTTATCTTGAGCATATGCAATGATTATGGGAAGCTATGTCTATATTGGCAAGTTACCATGACAGGAGAGGGATCTGTAGCGGGGAATAGGTGTGACATCCTTGTGCCTGCAGTGCAAACCAGTGGCATGGGATGGGGAAGAGCATCTCTGGGTGGAACCAACGTGTGGCTGAAATGGTCACCGAGAGGCAGGAAAACTTCTTCAGGCTGAAAATTGAAAAACATGATAATTTCTAACTTTTAGACAATTAGGTTTGCCATTCTTGCTCCTTCACTGATTTTTTAATATTGTTGCATTCTGTTCTAGTGTGCCTAATATAGCAGCTGCTGCTCTGTTGTCTGAAAAACAGTGAATGAATGCTCTGCCCAGCAGAGCTGAATGATGCTCTTCAGTGTTGAATGTTGTGCCCTACAGAATGGAAAATCCTGTTCTTGTGGGGCTGAGTATTACCTACCAGTTTCTATTAAAAATGGATGAGCAAAAGATCAGCTCATCTTTGGACATCCTGAGATAATTTTTTTTTTTTTTTACTATATACTGAAGCACCACTCTATTAATAACAATGAGTTTTGCTTTCTTTCCTTGCCTAGATTCATAGAATCATTTAGGTTGGGAAGAACAGCTAAGGTAATTCAGTCCAGTTAACCCAAGTGCCAAGTCCATCACTCACCTGTGTCCCCAAATGCCACAGGTCTTTTAAATACTTTCAAGTGATAAGGACTTAACCACTTCCCTGGACAGCATGTTCCAATGTTTTACAACCCTTTCAGTGAAGAAATCTTTCCCGATACCCAATCTGAACCTCCCCTGGTGCAATTTGCGGGCATTTCCTCTTGTCCTGTCACTTGTTGCCTGGGAGAAGAGGCTGACCTCCGCTTGGCTATACCCTGCTTTCAAGGAGCTCTAGAGACCTGTAAGTTCTCTGCTGAGCCTCCTTTTCTCCAGGCTGAACACCCCCAGCTCCCTCAGCTCCTCCTCATGACATATGCTCCAGACCATTCACCAGCTTTGTTGCCCTTCTGTGGACATGCTCCAGCCTCTCAATGGCTTTACTGTAGTGAGGACTTGTGGTGTGACCTCACCAGCGCTGAGTATGGGGAGACAATCCTTGCCCTGCTCCTGCTGGCCACACTATTCCTGATACAGGCCAGGATGCCTCTGGCTGCCTTGGCCACCCAGGCACACACTGCATCACGTTCAGGCACTGTTGACCAGCACTTCTAGGTCCTTCTTTGCCAGGTTGCTTTCTAGCTAGTCTTTCCCCTGCTGCCTGGGGCTGATGTGACCCAATGACAAGACCTGGCACTTGGCATTGCTGAACCTCACAGTTGTCCTTGTACCACTGATCCAGCCTGTCCAGACCCCTCAGCAAGAGCCTTCCTGTCCTCCAGCAGATCAATGGTCCCACCCAGCTTGGTCTCTGCAAACTGACTGAGGGTGCTCTTGATCCCCTGGATCATTGATCAAGATACTAAACAGGACTGGCCCCAATGCTGATCCCTGGGGAGCACCACTAGCAGCCAGCTGCTGGCCGGATATAACTCCATTCACCACCCCTCTCTGGGTCCAGCCATACAGCCAGGTTTCTATCCAGCCAACTCTCCACCCAGCCAAGTTATGGGCTGCCTATTTCTCCAGGGGAATGCTGTGGGAAATTCTCAAAGGCTTCACTAAAGTCCAGGTAGGCAACATCCACAGTCTTTACCTCATCTTACACTGAGCTTAAAAGCAGTTTTTTATGCAGTACTTACTGAAACACTGACCATGTAAAACCAAAATGTTTTAGAAATACTCACTGAAAATGATAAATAATCTCAATAGAGATTTTAATCTTGAAAGCCTTCCTGACTCCATGATGCACCTGGCCGAAGCATGACCGAAGCACCTGACTCCATGATGCACCTGGCCGAAGCAGACCTTCCTGGGAACATGCATGTCCAGGAGGTGGCACTGCGTTTTTGACAGCAGTGATGGTATACATGAACAGAAGGCAGCTCCTCAGATCATTTCCTCCAGAAGGGGCAGGGCAAGGAGCCTTCTGACTGAAGGCTGCGTTCAAACAGTGCCTTTATCAAGTAGTGTAAGTTGCTTTGGTTTTTTATTTGAAAACTCCACTGCATGTGAACTCTTCCAGTGAGCTGTGCGGGCAGCAGAGAGGTCACTGGTGCTTTCTATCGCGAAGGTGCTTCCCTCTTTGGGCTTTTTAATCTGTTAAAAAGAATTGTGTGAGATAATAGGAGTGGGGAGATGACTTCTTTCTCTTCCTGTTACCATGGTAATAAGTTTAATGAGCAGACCTGAACTGGGTAAGCCTACCCAGCCCTGTCTGCATTGCCGTTTAATATGAACTGTAAAATAAGCTGGAGGAATGTGACTCCTTTGCTCACAGAGTGTGTGGGTGTATCAGCGTGGCAGACACTTACATCCATTGTGGCCCCAGACTGGAAACTCCCTTCTCCCCCTGGCTTTCTGGCAGCATCATCTTTTCTCTCTGCTTTCAGAAGGATCAGAGATGTGTGGGACTCAACTGCCACAGCAAGGCAGCAAGAATAGCTTGTTTCAACTATCAGTAGTAGTATCTAATGGCTTCTGTTTCACTAACAGCCCTGTCTTCTGCCCCAAACATGTGTCACCCCCTTCCCAAAGGTGGTCCAGTTCACAGAATGCACCGACCAAAGTACTTTATCTTTCTTTTTGTGTGGCAGCAGAATTAAACCAGAAAGGCATAGGAAGGCTTTTCTGAGTTACCTGCTGCTTACAGGGCTGGCTTTAGTTGCTTTCTCATTTAAATATTGCAAAGCAGTGATCAAGAGCTAGTATCAAACATACAATGTTGCTTGTTGCTCTTAAGAATGCTTTCTAATTGAAAGTAGAGATGAATAATTAGAACACAGAATTGTATTTTAAAATATTTTAGGACTACCACTAATGCAGTACAACGTATGTTTTTCTTGTCTAGTGTCTTATGTGCTGTATATCAAAATTCTGATTGAATTAAAATAATTGCAGAGGGCTATTACATAACAGCAAAGAGAAAATTAAATTAAGATATGAAAGAGAGGGTAATGGATACGTTCAGAATTGGTGAAGCAGAGGAAATGCAGATTCCTAATGATCCTTGTATGGTTTTATTGTTTTTGTTTTTTGTTGTGTTTTATGAGTGCCTGCTATACAACTGTGTGCAGATTCGATGTCCTTGCAGAGAGGTGACACTTTGAATCTGGTTATGTGGGTACCAGGAATTAAGTTAACCAAATGCCCCATCGTTCAGGGATTTGCCTCCAGTTTGTTGGGTACACAGTTGCCAGTGACACTTGCTGTAGCTTTTTACAAAGCATATTTGCTTATTAGGACTGCTTTGAGCTGCCATGCCAATCAAGCTCTTTAAGCTGCACATGACTTACTGCTTACATCCTTAATAAAAGAAAGAAAAAAAAAGAGCTAAAAGCTCATAGATGCTGCATGATCACAAGCATATGATAAAAATACATCCATGAAAGTAGTAGGGGACAGAGCTAATGCTGGAGAATGTGAATATGGCCAAATGGAGAGAGCTTTTTGGAACATCACAAAGCTTTGTGTGCATCTGTGCCACTCTGGGTCTGTTTCATCTCGCTTGCACCCTGATGTCTGTCGGTATTGTACAAGTTTCTCAAATGCTGGGCTTGCTTTAAACACTGTAAAGCGGATACCTCCTGCTCCCTTCCTGTTTGAGAGATTCATATTCAGTTAAAAAGAAGATTTACAATACCTCCGGGTGAGGTTTTTTTCCTCCTTTGTTTTGAAATTCTTTAGCTTTTGTCTGCTGTATTTGTGTTTAAGGAACATGAGTTAAGACTCCATACATACTATGCGTAAGGAAAAAGGAAAGCACGTGCACAAGCCAGGAGAACAGGACACCCCATGTCCAATCTGGCCACTTCCAGAGGATGCTGGGGTGCTCCACCATGATGGATGTGTCCTGATTCTTGCTGTGTCTTGAGCTGTCCATCTGTAAAAGATGGTAGATACTTCTTTATGAGAGTGTTATTTTAAGGCTTTGTTAATACTATATGGTCCAGTGAAATATGTTAAATGTATTTTCCCCTGTTTGTATTAAAAGTTACTATTTAAGTACAATTTAAAAGCTTCAGCTGGTCATCCAAAAAGCCCAGAACACATCAGTTCATCACTGCTAAAAATAGAATCCATGTCTAATTAGGGCAAAGTTTATCCCTGTGGATTTCTATGAGCTGTCTTTAATTTCCAGTTTGGCTGCTGGGAGTTACTTAATTTGATGGTTTTGTTGTGCTTTTTTATGTGTCCATAAAAGTGCTGTTACTCCACGGCACAGTGCATATTACCTTCTATCCAGAGGATCTACAAATCCTACATAAAGACTGATGATATAATTCCTTATGTAGCGTATTTATAAAGATTAGCTTAATGCCAGAGTAGGGCTGACATGACAGTCCTTTATAATTCCATATGTTCTGAGTTCCCAATAGATGTATCCTATATTTTTTTAAAACTGCTGTGTGTAATATTCATCAGTATCATTGCTGTTCTCTGAGTTCAGGACCATATATGCTTGCCTAATAAAAGGGATAAGGTTTTCTTTGGTTGTTTTTTCTTCATAATTTTGTTTCTTGTAATCATTGAGTTAGTCAATGTTTTGTGAGTCTGTCAAATTCTTAATGACTTTTTTTGTTTAACCAAACATTTCCAGTATAATGCAATATTGATTGCATTTTCTGTAATTATTCCTAATTATTCAAGCTCTCTCTAACAGAGCATGAGTGTGAGGAATTGGTTTAGCAAAAACTAAATATGCTGATAAAGATTAATATGCACGTGTAACAGCCTGTTCAGCACATTCATACTACCATTACGAATAGTTCAATTTTTAAAAGGCATGAAAAAGAATAAAAAAGGAAATAAAATGCTACTTTTGGGAAATCTTTATATAAATGATAGCTCAAGGCTGAGAAAAATGAACAGCCTCACTTTTGTGTATTTGAAAAAATAAAGCTGTGCTACAGCTGCAGTAGAATAACTGAAGATTAGTCAAAAGTTTTGTGACAAAATTTTGACTTTATCAAACCTAGGTTCTTGCTCTTGTATAGATACAGCATAAAGAAGTTGGGTTTTTTTATAGGATTTTTGGGGGTAGATGAAGAGGCAATGTACACAGTGTCTTTCTCACATGACAATGGTACATCTTGGCAGCTCTCAATGGATTTACATTTGCTAATAGCTGAGACCATAACCATCACCAAATCATTTATCATTTATGTTACAAGGCCTTCCAGGCTTCAGGGAAGAAGAGATTTATTCTTCAACTAAAAAACTTGTGGAGACGTTAATGCCTACCATATGGTAAATATACTTGTTAAACTGGATTTCAGCCATGATCCCATTATTGTGCATCAGCCTTACTTCGTGAGCATGCATTGGAAACATGGATAATTGAGTATGTCTGTACTCTAGAGAAGTGCATTGTAAATGTCATGGGGACTCCAGGGCAATATGTTATCCTTTGTCACCTTGATAAGTGTTTGGGAGCATGGGAGTCTGCTGAACACTGAATTGTTGGTGTCCCCTGTCTTCTTGCTCCTATTATTTGTACTGCATGTTATCTAGTAATACTAGCTTGGTGTGTAGATCAACAGTGAACTTTTATGTCAGATAACACGACCGTGTAGAGATAAAAAGACTGCATGTGAACGTCAGTATCCTTTAGAAATGGAAAAGCCAGTATCCTTTAGAAAATGTAATTTGATGGTGTGATTTTGAGTTGTTAAAATAAAAAACCCCAAACCAACAAAAAATAATCAAAACAAACAAACAAAAACCCCACCAAAAAACCAAAACAACACCCACACCTGAAATCCGCCTGTATTCTTATGTAATAAAAGACACTGTTCCTGTCTGTGGGAAAAATAAATGCGAGTTTCAGTATACACTTCTGTCAATAGCCTGGTGATGCTCTGAAGTTTTGTGCATCATATCTATTGCAGTGACTCTTCCCAGGACCCTGATAATCACAGAGAATTGGACGGGTGAGCCAGCAGGCATGGTGGCTAGACAAGTTGGTGGCAGGGGTTCTGTCCCATGAGGGAGGCGGTAACCAGGTCTCCTTATGAGCTGGTTCACTGACAGCACTCTTGGGGTTTCATTCCGCCCAGGAGGACTGTCTAGACATTCATTTATTCTGGCAGACACAAGAGTATCAGCATGGTTGATGAGTGAATTGAGCTCTGCTAATGTTAATCACAGTTTGTCTTTCTCATAGACTGATGAGTAAATGTACTTGGCTTTGTAAATATGTATTTGCCTCAAAGGCTTGTTTGCCAGCGTTCAGTGTTTGCCAGTGAGTTCCTGCTATCTGTATGGACAGGCCAGTGGTACCAACAGCTATTGCCCTTGCTGTTGGCACATTTTCCCCTTTCCATCCGTATTTTTGCAGATACTTGAAATTGTTGTCAAAAAATGTAAAATTGCAGGCAGGGCTTGTTTCATCCGTATTTATTAAAGGTATGTGGCAGAGTTTGTTGTAAGAGTTTGTTGTTTTCATCTATTTGCAAGTTTGCTGAGAGTCAGTCATGTGAGATGTGTACGAAAGGCTTTATGGTGAAAATTATTTGCTCAGACCGCTGTGCACAGTAACAGGATGTTAAACCAAAAAAAACGAACCAACCTCCCCCCACGAAACTAGCCAGTTTTTCATAAACTCTCTACGCTTTGCCAGCGCTGTTGAGTGAGCGTGGCAGACAGTTCGTGCTGTGTGTTTTGTGTGCCTGGAGGCTGATGCCACGCTGGTGCAGTGCCTGCGGGCAGCTGGTGTGTACACCCTGCTCCCAGGCTGCGGCTGCCAGCGCCGGCGGAGCAGCGCCCAGGCGGCAGGAGAGGCGTGTGTGTGTGTCGGGGGAAAGAGGAGATGTGCATCTGTGGTGTTGTTAAACAGTGGGCTTGGTTTGTTTTTTTCTTCCTGACCAAAAGTTTATTGTAGCTCTCAACCAAACAGCGCACAAAGCCTTTTTTAATATGTGTAAATACTTATATTTTGCTGTTGTGCTCCTAGATATAGAGCAGCCACTTTCATGAATGCTATGGGCTGCAACCAAAGCATTTATGAAGAACAGTTAAGAAAGCAGACTAAAAATCGTTCTTTGTTGTACTTTATTCAGGGTTTTGATATCTTTCCCTTCTAAAAAACAAATATTCTCCTATGTAATCTTTCAAACAACATAAAACTCAAAAAAATTGCTGAAGACAGCAGTTCATGCAGAGTGCTCTCTTCGTGTGGCATTTTCCTTGGTGTCCCAATCTGACTGTGCTGTTACAGCCAATTCAAAAGCCTAGGAAGGGCACTATTCCTGAAACCCAGCACAGAACAGTATGGGAGATTAGGGTTGACACTGTTAGCAGCATGGAAACTTGCTTAGTAGTGCAGTGTTTGGGAGAGGTGCCATGGACTAGTGACTTGTGAATGAGGCTAAAGAACTGAGAATACCTCGACTTTAATCCTAGCTTTTCCACTGTGTGGGCAGGTTATTAAATCCCTTTGAGACTACGTCTTCATCTTTAAATAGGAATAATAGCTACCCTCTGGAGGCATTGTGAGGATGTGTGTATTTATGCAGTACTGCAGGTAAGCCGATAACTGCTTATGCTTTGTATTCAGCATCAGTCCAGTTGTAGTCTAACTTGGAAGATACCATCTTCTTTTGGTATCAATCATTACGGTTATAACTTTGACAGGGAGCTTCTTTAATAAAATCCAAATAATGAAATCATGACATTTTGCTCTTTTTTCTTTAGTCTGTATGTTTTTTCCTGCTTTTCCCTTCTAGAAGAAGGTTCTTGTTCTTGTTCTTGTTCTTGTTCTTGGCAGGTGCCTGCCCAGTTACGGTTCTGTAGCTGCCAGTGTCACAGTGGCAATTATAGTAACTTAGCTTTAAATAAGCTTCTTGGATATGGCCATCTGTGTGTGGCTGTAGTACCTGTTGTTCAGAGAGTGGTGAATAATCGGGGATAAGGCTTAAGAGAAGCCACAGGCTGGAGAGGAAGCAGAAAGGGAGTAGGCCGAGGTCTGTGGCAGGTGACTGGGTTTCCCAGCTCTCCGCAGCCTGTCTTTTCCCGCTTGTGGCTGTGAGCTGCGGGCGGGAGGAGGGCAGGAGCAGGGCAGCCAGTAGCTACAGTGGGCAGGTGCTTGATTTCTCTTTTTGTTGTTTTCCTTCTTTGTCAAGGACTTAGCGAATTCTATTCCAAACAGTTTCGGGGATATCCAGATAGCTTAGCTTGCCTAAGTGCGAAGGAGGAGAAAATCTTTTCCTCGGCAGCCTTGTGAATGCGTCCGCTCAAGGGTTATAAGCAGGCCACTCCCTTCTGCTCGGAGCTGGCCATTGGGGACAGCGGGGACATCCTTGAGAGCGGCATCTCACAATGATCGCCTATGTGCACTGCCTGCCCGCCGACCCGATGGTCGGGTGCCTCGGCAGGAGCAAGTGGCAGCCCAGCTGCAGCGATGAGGAGGAGGAGGAACTCATCCCGCTGTATTCCAGCAAAATGGGCAACGCTCACACCAAGCTGCCTGGGCGCCTCAAGAAAAAGTTTCTGAGCAAAGACGACAACTCCTTTTGGCCAAGTAAGATCGGTTCCTGTTCCTTAGCTGTTTTGGTCATTTAGTTGTCTCTAGTGAGGAAATAAATAAGAGAAACATAAACAAGGAAAATACTCTTATTTATCTTTTAGAGGATGAAGGCATTGGGAACAATTTTCTTAGAAAAATGATGCATTTCCCCTTCAGGACAGTGTATGTAAATACTGTATCTGATGGGGCTGCTAAGTTGATCCAGGATGGTACTATTTTGTGCGTGTGATATGTCTGTGTTTGAGAGGTCTTGAGCACTCGCTTTCAGTTCAATAATGCTCCTTTTCAGCAAAGTGATTGTTTTAGATGAGTGGAGCTGTTGACGTAGCACTCTAATTGAAAGCCATAGGAACAATCAGTGGATGAAAAGGCCAGGAAAAATAAGGAAAAGGTCTAACAGACTCAAAAGGTGCTTAATGCAGTTGATGAGTACTTATTTAAAAAAAAAAAAAAAAAAAAAAAAAAAAAGCCTGCTTTTGAATAACCTTTGATCTAAGGTTATTCTCCCTCTGAACGTGAGAAGAATTCCTGAATTGTGATGACTCTCCTTTTTTAATCTGAATAGTTTCAAGTTTCACTGGCAAATACAGATGGGAAATAAGGAGAGAAGAGGACAGGCAATGGTAACGTTCAGCTGTTTTGTTTTTAGCCTTAATGCTTGCCTTCCTTTCTTTTCTGGCCACCTAAGCAAAGGCACCCAGCTGTTTGTGGAATGGTTGCTCAGAAAAGTCTATTTAAGGGTGATGGGGAGAAATTTCAGAAGACAAAGAAAGCTTTTCCTGCAAAAGCCAGCTGGCTGACTATGTTGTGCCAGGTCTTTTGGGGAAAAGAAAAATAAAAAGGAAACAGGAGGGGGAAAGAAAGGTACATGAACATATTTATGACTGTATTGATTCTTCTTTTCCTCATTAGTCTCACACTGACTAGCTGACAGTGGCTCGTTATTACCAGGAATTGAAAAATCCCCATCTTGCCACATGATGCTAACACTGATCAGCAAAACCACCTGTATTCTCTTTTCTGAATTGCCATATTCTCCATTCATTACTAAGCAAGCTTCATTTGATGTCCCCTCCTGTAGGAGGAGTGTGATTTACTATATGGTCGTTTCAGGCCTTTTTCAGGAGGAAGTAATTTTTTGTACTGCATGGAAAGAAAAATACACATCTGCTGCTGAATTTCTGTATTTTTGAGCACATGGTCAGTTCTGCTTCGTTCAGAAGGAAAATGAAAATTCTGCCTTTATGAAAAACTACATAGTCACTGTCAGACCTAGGGAAGTCCTGGAGAGGTTAGGGAGTAGGAAGCAGCTTCCAGGGATGCCCTTGGGGAGGAGGATATGGCCCTTCTTGCCCCAGACAGCCTGGGGTGTGGGTATCTGTATTTTGGAATTTGTCACTCTTGCTGGATGACAGGTTAGTTAATTCATACCAAGTTTCGAGTCTTACTTTCAGAGCTAGTACTCGTAGTGCCCTCGGAGGTGTTGCTCAGAGCATTGTGAGCAGCCGCTCTGTTTGAATCTGCTTCTCCTGAGTGTGGAAATGGGATTGAGGAGCATGGGTAAGGTACTCGGGAATCCCTGCTCTATCTCTGCAGCCTGCCTCCTTTTTCTCTTTGTGCTGTCCATAGGGAAAGCATTCCCTTCTCTCTAAAATGCACCTGAATTGAAACTATAAAACTTTTCAGAAGATAATTGAAAATTGCGTCCATGTGTGTAATTTCATCGATTTATAATGCAACACTTATATAAGCAATTGAATTCTTTGACTTGTGATCTAACAAAGCTATTAAATGCAGTTTTTGGTCCTTAGCAAAGAACTTTCACATGTTTCAGATCAAGTTTATTGGTGTATTCCTTATGTTGAGTTTCTCTAATATCTAGTATGACCCCAGACATTTTATTTGCTTTTTCTGAATAACTAATCATCGGCGTTCCAATCACTTTTTTTCATTAAAACAATGAATGACAAGAATCAGTCACCCTGCTTTCTGGCCTGACTTTTCCCAGGAGACCTTCTAGTGCTTCAGAGGTGGTGTGCCACCACAGTATAAGTGTGTACATGTGGGACACCAGCTCTGCCTCACTGGCTCCTTGCTCGCTCGTTCCCGGACCATAGAAACAAAAGAATAGCAGAGTTATTAAGCCATCAGTTAAAAGTGTTATGGGTGGAACAGGTACTATTGCTCCTTGACATAGGGAGACTCTGTCACTTTAAATTCTGTTAATGTTTATTTTAAGGAACAAAAGTGTTTAAGAGTGGAAGTGCTTTCTGGGAACAGGTCAAGTGATAACTGCAGAGCACAGCAGGGGATTACTGGCTGGGCTTTATCTCTGTTGATAAAAGCCTCCCTTTGGGGTCCTTACCAGCATCATGAGAACTGTGCTTGGAGAGATTTCACAGTGCTGATACACTCCACACAAATGCTCCCAATAGTGTTAGGGTTGCTTGAAAACATAATACAGTCAAATTATTTGAACTTCCTCATGGGCTGGGGAAGCATCCTCATTGAGGGGATCTCAGTAGTTTGCAGCAGTAGTCCTTGCGCTCCTGCTACCAAATAATCAATAATCAAAATACTTGTGGTGTGATGTAGCAGCCATAATAGTCAGGTTACCATTTTAGGGGTTGAGAGTTTTTTTAAGCTGTAGCAATTATTCTGATAAAGCTGTTAAATTAGTCATATTGTGAAGTGAAAGTTCTGCATTACCAACTCAGCCTTGTTCCAGCATCTGTGATGCTGTTCTTTGCTGCCAGATTGAGTGCAAATAGACAATGTAAGATTAAAATCGGCCAGAGTGCAACAGTACATCCTTTAACAGCCTGTCACCTGCCAGAAAAGCAGTATTACAGTAGTGTCAGGGCTGTCACCATCACATGTTCATTCACAATTATAGACAAACTCCAGTGGAGCTGAATGTTTGGTATCTGGTTTTCCTGCATCAAAGTTAAACTGAGATACTCCGCTGACCAAGTTTGGCAGAAGTGTCACAGGCTTGGTTTACTTTGGTTTAAATGCCTGCTGAATTGAAACATCAGGCAGTGAGACACTGTTGGCAGTGACTGCTGCTGGGGGAGGTTGTCACCTCCTCGTGGTTAAAGCATCACCTGCCTCTTGTAATTCCCATTGCCGCTTGATATTTTATCAAATTTTCAAAGTTTAAAGGTGTGGTATGCTCTTGCTAGCTTTTGTGATGATAAAGTTTTTGATAAGGATTTTGGGAGTTTCTTCTTTCTTTTACAGATGCAGGCAAGCCAGTGGCAATATCAGATTACTTTTAATGTTTGTTAAACAGTAGCTTCAGTTATTGGGATTTTTTTCTCAGTGTTTTGTTGCCTGCCAGCTCATGAAAGAATGCTTTCTTCTTCTTCTTTATTCATATCTGTAAAGCTGAGACCTGTCTGTGTGATTTGTGTTTTGTGAAAAACACATGAAATTTGAAATAATAATTAAATAATAACTAAAACTAAATAATAAATTAGTAGAATGTCGTGAACCAAGTTGGGTATGTTTGCTATGGCTTTTTTCTAAGTTTCTCTTCCAATAGCTATGAGATTTAAATTTCCCAATATAAGGATGTTATACAAAAACAAAACAAAACCAAAAAAACCAAAAACAACAAACCCCCTCCCCCCCAAAAAAAGCCAGAATCTTTGCAAACTGGGAGGATTCATTCTTTGCTTTGTCATTTAGCAGTGTGAAACAAAAGCTGAATTGCTTTCCATCTCTACAAATTCTGCACCATGCAGAGCACTGAGCAAGCCTTTGTGGCTTTTCGTGCCCTAAGTGACACAAGGACTCAGTCTATGTGGTGAATGGCTGGGACAGCTACTAACAGAGACTGGTGTAAGTGACTGGCCACCCTCATTCCCAGTTTTATCTGCTGAATGCAGCTCATACCATAACAGCTGACATATTGGATTGCATCAGATAAAGCCAGGAACTAGTTTGTTGGGGGTGGGGGTGGGGGGGAAGTAAATTTGGTATAATTTTTTGTGCATGTCTAAAAAAATGGGGGAATGTTTTTAATGTCTTGTCTTATGGCTGAGATTTTTGGAGGTTTTGTTAATTTGGCTAAAACAAGTAATGGTAATGCTGCAAAGCAGGGACATTTGGACAAAACCACTCCAGGTCTTGGAATAAATAACAGCTCTTCTGTGTGTTTCTGTATGTGCATTTCTTACTCGCTTTGCTGCACATTCTCTGCATGTTCCATAGGAAAGAGGCCTCCCTGCCTGTCGTTTTCTGGATGGGCCATGGAGGTCCAGCACTTGGTCTCCTATGCCTTTTCATGCATTAAATGCAAGAGTGATGTGGATGAAAGGGGGGATGAAGAAGAACTTGGAATGCGATGGGCCAAAAGATGTTTATGTTGGGTTGTTGTAAAACACTGAAGTGAATCACTAATATGAATATTAGTGTCTTCCTGAGTTTCCTTGCTGAAAGAAAACACTTGGCTAGCCTGACTGCTCACTGTTAGGTGTGAACCTGAGCTTGCTGTTGCAAGGAGGTGCAGGTGGTGGACATTTCATTCCTCTCTGCCTGTGACCAGACAAGAAGCCACGTGTGGTACTCAGGAGCACAAGGAAGAAGTGGTGAGGTTTTGATATGGAGCTCATTAACACCACTCAAGTGCATCTGGGGGAGTGTGAAAAAATAGAGAGTTCAGAGATGTCTTTCGTGTAGTGTGTTTTGCGACTGGGGTAAGGCAGCATCTGCTGCAGTTAAGGAGGTAGAGCAGCGTAAGTGCAAATCCACATGTGAAGCAAGATTGGAAACCCTGTGGTGCTGAGCACAGTACACTGAGTAGGTTCTTCGGTGCTTAATTTGATGAAAGCTTCTGGGGTTTATGGATGCTGAGTACATTATGTTTTCAGTTCTTACTGCAAGTTGCTTGTGAAGTCAAAAAATGGTTTTAAGAAAATCAGATCAGATTATAGTGGAATCATGGCAAGGAGAATCTGAAACTCCACAGAAAGGGCGCCCTTTAAAGGAAATGGGTATTAGAAGTCTGATAGATTACAACAGATTTTTAGCCCTTGATTTTTTCCCTGCCTTAATCCAATGACGCATCATTGACAAATGCTTGTGTTGCTTTATTTTCAAGGTTTTCAAACCTCTGCTTGAAAACAGTTGTAGATCAGCTCTGCTTTTTTCACCCATCCAGAGCCATGTCCTCCATCCTATGGGCTGTGATACTTAAAAGGTGCTCATTCTCTGAAATACATCACTTTTGTCCTCCACTCCCAGTTGCTTGTGCAGACATCTCGGAGGTAAAGCAAACTTGCACTTCGCTGGTATTGGAGCTGGTAGCATATACATCTGGTTTATTCATACCTTGTAATGTTAATAAAAAAAGACACATTTAAAATGATCCCAAATGCCAATAGGCTTAGTGACATTTAAGCATGAGTGATGCTGTCAGTCCATCCACAAACAAAAGCGGTACGTCTTAATTTGTCTAATTACGCTCTAACATGCAGGCCAGCTGCTGCTGTGAACAAAAGCAGTTGATCACACCATTTTATTAATTGCATATTAATTGCCACATTCATGTTAACCATATGGGAGACAGTGGAGTAGAGTGAAGGCTACTTAGTGATGGAGAAGAGAAAATGAACTGGCAGAGTGGTGTCTACAGAGGACAAATCTTAGAATGATAAGGTGCCTAGAGCTTGTTGATGCGATCTGATTTTTGCAATTAATCTGGTTTTTTTTTTCACTCATCTAAATGACTGTATTTAAAAGTGAGAGGGATTTTAGTAGAAAGGATTGCGTCTTCCATGGTGACTGCATATTTGTGAAAATACTGTTGTGCAAGTTGGTGTTGAATTTGTTTGGTAATTTGCAGAAGGCAGCCCTGCTGGCATGTGGCCATCTGCCTTTGTCTGCCTGCTGTGCCAATGGATGCACCTGCGCTGCCTGGAGTCACTTCTAGGAGCAAGGCTGGAAGATGCAAGAGGAGCACAAAACTTGCTGGGTTGTATATTTTATGCAATTTTGCTCCAAGTATGTAGTTTTTTATATAATGGTAGTAAGTCTTGAATACATCTGGATTTCTTAGATCGAAAAATAAAAATCCTGACATAGGTTGATTAACTGGTGTAAAAGAACCTACAGCAAAAAGCAAACAGTAGTGGCCTTGCCCACTGCATTTATCTGACATCAGATTGCCTAATAGGATATTTAATGATATTTGATTTATCTTCTTGAAAGTGAGACTTGAGAAAAATACTCTCAGCTTCCTTTTTTTTTCCTCTTACTTTTTGTTATGTGGAAGCAGCAGCCACTGTCAGCAGATGCACAGCAGTTCTGTTGGGCAGCAGGTGCAGACTGGAGTAGACATGAAGTGATTTCTGTCCTGTCCCCCCCAGACTGACATTATCACAGTCTGCAGAGCATCTCCTTCAGCAGTGCTGTCGGTGGCTGTCTCCTGCCTCCAAGCAGCACTGTCCCACAGGCGGGTGTGCGCAGTAGGGACAAACTACACGATATGTGCAAAGAAGGCTTACTGGACTGACACCTAAAAAAATTCGTCAAGATCTACCTTGAGTTTATTTTCTCTTCCTTTCCCTTCATTTTGCTTTAGAAAGGAGAGCAAAGACCCATGTTACAATTTGTAAGCCAAAAGGGCAGCAGGTTTGGTTAGGAGGAAGGCCCAAGGGCAGCTCTTTGCTTTCTTAGAAGAGAAGTAATGAGTTAATGGCTGATCAAATAGAAATATGTCTACTTTGAAAGGAAGTGCAGGACTGGATGTGGAATCTACAGTGATTTAGAGAACTCAGTCTTGCCAGTCAATTAAATATTTTTGCTTGTCTTTTCTAAAATGAATATGTCAATGTTAAAAGCTTAATCCCACCTCATTGCCAACAGATGGCATTTTGCTTGCATTTCTTGTATCTCTCAGAAGAGCTGGGATTGAGAGAGAGTGGCTAGTTAAAAAGAAAGAGAGAGGGTCAGAGCCTTTGTTTTAATTACAATGTTGTTCCAGAAAACCTCCCTAAAAAACATTGTTCAAACTATATTGGAAGGCACAAAAGGAGACACAAAGAGTCACACAGTTAAGAAATTGCTAATAAGCAGTTGAGAGGTAGATTGGATCTGATCTATTCTAAGAACATGCAGTGCAAACCAAACAATAAGTGGTGACATTCTTATGCTTAAGCAGAAATTGGGGCAGAGGGGTTGTTGCGGTTTTTGATTTATTTATTTTTTAATAAAAAAAATGCTTTAGGTGGCTCATTGCAATTATGTCTGAATTGGTGCTGTAATACAGGCCAATGTGGAGTCTGGCTTATAGAGATATAAAGCATGATTGGAAAGGCACAGCTTGAATTTTGGGTTGCAAGCAGTGCCTGCCATGACAGCAGTTGCAGAAACAACGCCTGACTAGTGAGCAGACCAGTTTTGACTTGGAGTCGTTGAAAGAGAATAAATGTGAAACCCCATGATGCTGCCTCTCCAGTCCCAGCATAAAGGCACTTAATCAGCCTCCCCATGTCTTCTCTACTCGGACAGGCAGGCTGGGGCCTGACAATTACTAATTTAAAGGCAGAATTCCCCAATGCGCTGCTTGTGGCTGTTAGGCTGCAGCTGCTGGCATTTGCTGGGAAACTGTGTCTCAGTGTACTGGGGACTGACTAGATCACCAGTGAGGCCTGATCCCACCAGCTGAGCACAAACTCGTGTCACTGGAGAAGATGCAAGAAACTTAGGAATGCTGTGGTTGAAAGACATGTTACCTGTCTCTGATGGCTTTTTCGTGGCCATGCTCAGCTAGCTGCTCTGTGCGGGGTCAGTGGCCATGTACTGCTCATCCCAAAGGTCTCATCCCCTTTCTGACTTGATTTGAGCCACAATGACTACGGGGCAACTTCTCCTCTGGTTTAGTGCTGTTTTTGTTCATTGTCCTTTATGTGTTTTGATAAGGAATTTAAGAACAGTGACGTTTCCCACAGAAGGGTTGCAGAGCACATTTGTCATTGCCCAAAGGCATCAACAGAAGTTTATAAAACCATTTCTGTGCTGTTTCGTGATGTGTTCCTGGAAGGGCTAATTAAACCTGGAGCTGGGTAACATCTCCAAAGCAGGTTTGTCACACGTAACTGAATGATCCCTCATAGTTGTTCTCAGTGTCTTTAACTAACCTGGCCCTCCTTCTGTTTGTCAGACATTTGCCACAAACACAATGCTATGGCTAGACCAGGAACAGTGGGCTGCTGTTTGGGGGGACGAAGCAGGTCCCCAAGCAGATGCTGGTGGCAATGTTAGGGTAAATAATTAATAACATCAGAGGAAAACACACTGCTCTATGTCCAGCTGAAGGTGAGCAATTTTTTTCCTGGGTGTGATGCTACCCTATTCTGGATAGGTTTAATTAATCCAAAGAGAAGAAAGATGCTAATTACCCTGATTTAAAGAGGAGTATTTTCAAAGCCTTATAAGAATGCAGTGTTTTAATTTATTTGTTCCTGGAGCCAGCTGTATGCTCTGTACAAAATATTAGACGTTGGGGATGTGTCAGGTACTTCCAGTGGCTGCAGTTTAAAGTATGTTCTTCAAATCAGCTATGGTTGAAAAACAAAGAGATAAATTGAGGTTTTGTGTGCATCAGCTTAAACAATTCCTTGTGCGATGGCAATGCACGTTAGGTGGTGCTTGTGTCTAACTGAGGTGAATTGGGATTGAAGTTTTTTAATGCTGCATCAAAGCATCCTAAATGGATGCTTTGACATCTCCAAAGTCAAGACTACTTCTGTCATTATCCATCAGGATGGGAAATAGGAAGAGCCTTTTCATGCCCATTGCATACCAATTTTGGGAAAATACTGCAGTGGTTTTATTGACTGGTTTTCCTGAAGGTTTATTCACATTGGCCAGGATCTCCTACCTCCTTTATGTTTAAATGGAATCTTCTGCTCCAGGGGTCAGCCCTGTCCTGGAGCTGGTGTAAAATGTTACACCTGATTCTTCCAGACTTTTAATACCATGTTTCTTCTCTTTTCTGGCTAACTAATAATGAAAAATGCTCTCCTGTTTCAATTCCGTAATAGCACATATGTCAGTAATTAAAAGTAATCAGAACCAATCTGTATGCCAGTTTGGAATTTGGAATGTTGTGCACAATGTTAAAATGCAGCTGCTGGATACTCAGTAGTTTTATCAATTATCTTGAGGTGGCAGGGTTGTTTGCTTAGTAGTAGCTAGCTGCTGATATTTCTTTGCCTTGTTCTTACTGTTGTCTTAACAGCTGCTGGAAGGTTTCTGAAATGAAATTTACTCAGCTTATTTTCTGTGGGGGAAAAATCCATGGTATTTCTACACGGAAAATTATTTTTAGGGTCTGCGTAGTTGTGTCTGTATTTATTTGTGTATTGTCTCCAGTTAAGTGTTGGAAATCTTATTTGTAGTGTACCTCCTGTTAGTGGGATGACACATTCAGAAGCTCTTCCAAAAATAAAACGGCAGTTTTAGTTTAAGTGCTGATCTGAGTTGTTGGATGCATGCTTTCATTTCGGTTGTCTTCAAGCGAGAGTTCACCACTGAGAGCAAGTTACTCTGAAGACATGATGTCAGGTTACACTGCCTGTGGTCTGTTCAGAGGTGGAGTGGCAGTGATGGTGCTATAGCTGCCCACTTTCGAAGGTTTTCGCATACAAATAGTGAAACTACTCGGGAAATAATTTTAAAACTAGCCTCAGCTCTTTCAAATGTTGTACTTACACTTCTTCAACTTCCACTTCAGCTCTTCCAGCAAAATGCAAATTTTTCTGCAGTTTATGTTTTGTACTTAGTGGGGAAGCCAAAGGTACCACAAGAGACATTTTTGCAATTAAGAATGGTATCTTTCATTTTAAATAGTGTACGTTAAACCCCTCGCTGTGTTACAGCTTTTCTATTTGGTTGGTTTTATGAAGCACCCAAGGATTAACACAGCAAGGAATTACTGATTTTTCCAAAACAAGAAAAAATGTAGATATCTGCAGTGAGGATCCTGAAGGAAATGCAAGGGATCGGCTCCTTTTCTGTCTGGCAGGAAATGGAGGCAGAAATTGAACAATGTAAATGGGAGGGGAGAGAATCTGCATTTTTAAGTTTTATATATTTAAATCTGCATTTTGATGAAGAAGATAGTTATTCCTGTTGTTTGCCTATTGCCCACACATACTTACTTACAGAAACCATTGCCACAATACTAAAATGTACAATTGACGATGTCCTCAGTAGTGCTTTCTGGAGATGCTTGGTGGCAAGGCACCTTTATCACTTTAGCATCACTTAAACTGTTAGATGCATTTCGCTAGCTACCCAAAGAAACGCAAGTATTATTCAGTAGTTAGTGCTGATCCACCATGGCATGTTGTGAGGTTTGGGCCTCTAGATTGTGTATAAGTAATGAGAGTTCTCTGAAACTTTTAATCAAACCAGTGCTAATAAAATGATAGATTTGTATTCACATTATAAATGTGGGAAGTTCAACCAATTAACAATATTAGTCCCTTCATTTGGTTTTGTTGAGGACTTCTGTTAAGATGATGCTGACCACACAAATACAATCTTAAAAATGGTTTTCAAAATCTGTTGGTATTTGATCATGTCAAATATATATATATATTTCAGATATATATAGCCATGGCCAGCCAAAGACATTCTCTGGACATTGTGTGGTACAGATGTTGGTGCAGTTGTTTTGCAATAGGTTGCTGAATTATTATGTTATGCAATAACATAATAATTAGGTCACTGTGACAGGAATTCAGTGCCTTGTTTTAGTTTAAAGACTTTTATTTCAGGACAGATTGTGTCTTAAATTGGAACACATCCGGGTTTTTAGATTTTGTCAAAAATCTTAGGGCTTCAGGAGCAATAACAAATGTCCTTTTATTATTTATGAGCCTTTGCTTTTACTCATCATTTTAGTATTGTGTTGTGCAGGTAACATTTTTCAGGTAAAGTTTTTGAACGTTTCTAATGAACAAAACTCTTTTCCAAGTTGCTGTGGAAGACAGTAAATGGGTGCTTGATTTTGGTATGAGCAGTTGTATGATTCTATGCAGGTTGGTATTTTCCAGGGAGCTTAACTTTTTTCATTTATAGGCTGTAAAAGTTCTTAAGGAACTAGGGAATGTCCTTGTCTAATTTTAAGAGAGTGTGCCTCCAAGCTTAAATGAGACCCACCCAGAACGTACTGCGAGTCAGCAAAAAGACAACAAAGAAGAATTTGTGACCCTTTATACCAGGATAATCCTTATATAAGTAACAGTATGCCAGAGAGCAGTGTTGGGCAGGGAGGCCAAGATAGGCTACAAAAATTCTTTCTATGACCTTTAAATAAGTGAAATGAGTAGGGAACATGTCCCCTTCAGGACACCCATAAGGAAAATGCAGACTGAGATTAGTTGAAGATGTCTGTTGGATATTAGAGTGGATGCCAAAGAGCACAGCTGCCAAAGATGGAATTACAGGGAGATTGTTCGGGACAGAAGTTCAGAAATGGAATTGTTGCAGTCTGGTTTTGTTGGTTTTGCTCCTTGTCCTACAAGATGATTCTAATGAGAAGACTTGCAAACTTGTCTGCCTGTTATGTTTCCCATCACTAATTCAGAAGAAAAATATTTTCTCTGTTGTGCATTATTAAGGCAATAAGAGCCAAGATTTTGTAGACTAATTTACTTGCCCCAGCCAGTTTTGATCAGTTCTTTAGGGTAAGCCACAGCACAGGAGCATTCAGATGGACTTGGAATTTAAATTGAGAATATTTCCTGGTGACATCCCAAGAGGATATTATTCCTTAGGGAATGAGCAAAGTTCTCCTCTGAGAACTGAAGTTGCCTTAACTAGGGTTCAGAAACGGGCAAAGGAAAAAGGATTGCACCCTGCAATTCAAAATAAAATGAAATTACACATTCACAAAACGTTTTCTGTTCTCTTGACTGCCATTACTGTATGGGGAGATGCTCTAACCAAAAGAAGCTGCTGCTTTGTCTGCCGGCAGCCCTGCCCAAATGCTGCCTTTTCTCTCTGCCGATGTGTTTGCATGATAGAGGATCCTGTGGAAAGATGTTTTGAATTGTTAAAGGAATGAATTAGCTTTATTGTGCTGTGACCTAAATAGGATCATCAGATCAATCAGTCTGCTGCTTTTCTGTCCTCTCTGGCTTAGGTTGTGTTGCCTCTCCTTCTCATCTTGCTCCCTCTTCCCTCTGCCCCCGCCGGGCAGCCCCTTTCCCAGAGCCTCCAGGCGTAATCCTTTATGATCTTGGATAAAGGAGGGCACAGCCGGGTACCCTCTTTTCAAGCAGTACCTGCCCTGTAATATTCCCGTAATAGCCTGCCCCTGCTCTGAGGCATGGCTCCTTCTCGGTGTGTTGTTATGGTGTCTTTAGGGGAAAACACATTTTCTTCTTTGTTTCCCCTGTGCATTCTCCTCCTCCTCTTCCTCCTGATCCCAGGTTGAGTGAATTGTAATTTCTCAGTAGCCGGGGCAGTATCGCGCTTCACCAGGGCCGAGGTTGCCTTGAAAGAGGCCATTGTGAGC
This sequence comes from Sylvia atricapilla, assembly GCF_009819655.1. NCBI lineage: Eukaryota > Metazoa > Chordata > Aves > Passeriformes > Sylviidae > Sylvia > Sylvia atricapilla. Next base: position 63,553,784 of record NC_089142.1, read on the forward strand.
GCGGGGAGCTGCAGAGCGGAGGGCGGCTGAATGCGGTGCCGCCTGGGACGGCCTTTGTGCAGGGAGCACTTTTGTTCTCCTCAGAGATGCCGGGAGAGGGCCAGCCGGGATGGGATCTCAGGGAGGGAGGAACCCATTCTGACCATAGATTATTGACTCCTGTGTTCTGCAAGGAGTCCCTTTGGGTGCCAGCAAATGGTTGACAGCATGGGTGAAGGTGGCCAGAGCAGGCACAAAGCTTGGGCGTGAGTTTTGAAAATACTTGAGGCGTTTGGCCTTTCTGATGTTTCTTCATGATGGAAAGCCTCACCTAGAAGTAAAACTGCAGCTTTCAAAGCTGAGTGTTCTTGGTCTGAGGCAGGCAGGAGCCTTGTGACCTGCAGGGAGAGGTTGAATAGCCCTCCTCAGATTCAGTCTTGCCCTGCAGATGCCTGGGGGTCACTTCCATAGCTGCACCCCTCTGGACACCACAGCTGCTCAGAGTGGGTGGGTGGGGGTGGCAGGGAGCAATCCCGAGCACGTCCTACACAGAGACATTCCTGCAGACATGCTGGAAACAACTGCCCTTCAGCAGCTTCTTCCCTGGGAGCCGCTGTAGGATGGCACAGTGGAAACTTACTTAGAGCAACTGAGTGACGTGTCTGTAAAAGCAAAAGCATCGATTTAATTGTTTTGAGTACATCTGCTTGCCATAATTTCCACTTTCCCTTTTGTGCATTGAACAGAGACTCACTGGAAAAGCTCTCACAATGCAGTTAATTCCCAGCTCAGTTGGGCAGTTTTACTTTTTCTTTGCTCTTAAAATGTCATAAATGCTACACAGTTTTTTAATGGAGGATTTTTTTCCATTGTCCAGATAAAGTTGCTAAGGCCTGCAACTTGAAGTTTAGGTTTTGAAATGAAGGTACATTTTAGTAGTTTGATGCACGATTCCCTTAATGAACTTGATATATTGTGTGTTGGGCTTTCCTCTCCTTCATGAAAATGAAGTGGTAACATTTGTTTTAATTTGTGGGATGGAGCTGGAAAGCATTGCTTTAGCTATTCTTCTGTTTTATTTGTGGGTTTTGGGGTTGTTTTTTTTTTTACTTAAATATTTCCTAAATTTTGAACTGTGCGTATGCATGGGCTGGTGATTAGGAAGAGAGCTCTGATTCTCACTGATTCCAGTCTCCTTGTGGACAGCTGCCTCTGGGGCTGCTGCCGGGCAGCTGCTCTGGCTGTGGTTAGGAACGACCCAAGAACGACACTTTTCAACATTTACCATTTTATAAAGCTTCAGCCTTTTCAGTGGATTTTGTGCATTGGTGCTAAGGTTTGGGGCACTGGATTGTGAATGGGAGCAAGACACAAGAGCCCCTCTCCCCCAGGGGCTGGCTGGAAATATTTCCGTGGAAGCTGAATATTTCCAGATTGTTTCACAGGCGCCGATGTTTTATGCTGCTGTGAATGTGGAGGGGTGGCTGTCCCAGATGGCTGTCGTGGAGCAGGTCAGCTGGAAAGCCCCTCTAAAGAGGGGATAGAGCAGGAAGGGGAGTGAAGGAATGATTACAGCGTTTCAGGCATGCCATATGCAAGCAGCTGTTCCTTACTTCTCTTCTGTGTGTATGTGGCCTCTACTAGAAAATTAGAATCAGTTTAACCACTCAGGGATTAAAAACTATTATAGTTGAACTAAAAAAAGGGTTTTGCTAATGAGTTCATTACACAGTTGTGATTTTGAGGATGCTGTTTGGCACTGCAATTTGCATCTCTCAGTTTCTTTGCCCTAGTCCCTGACTTTTTAGGAAGAAGATTCTTCTGAGCCAAGCTTTGTGACCAATTCTATCCAGCATGAAGTCAAAATTAGCATTTACTGAACATCTTCTCCATGTTTTCTGTATTCTTTGTGACATTCCTGATTCCTCTCTCTTTCTGTGATCCTTGTGTGGCACAGTGTGATCCCTGCTTCTAAGGATATGGTAACTCAGGCAGTGAGTTAATATTAACTTGTCTAAGGTGGAGCAGCAAGTGTGTCACAGAGCAAGGTCTCTCCAGTCTGCTACTTGTCTCTGAGTCATTTGCATGAAAAGAACTGATATCGCAGTGTGCATACCTACTGTTCATGCTGGATTTATCTAGCTTTAACAAGCTTTTGAATTTTATTCTATCAAGTTAATTTTAGGTGAGGGTTTTTTGTTCTTCTTGTTTGGTGGAGGTATTTGTGAGCTTGTCTGCTGGCTTGGCAGTGTTTGAGACTGAAGTCCTTCATCTGTTTGCGTAGTGGCTACAATATAAATCTTCTCAAACTGCCTCATCTTTTCCCTCTTGTCTCCGTGTTGGGAGGCTGAATGCAGAGGAGCGCAGGCATTCCATGCTTTCATTTCTCAGAGAATTGCTATTAGTTTCTTGAGACAGGAGAAGTGTTTATGAAAAGCTGGATTGAGGCAACGTGATGAATTTTATGGAAGTCAGTGGGCTTGTCTCAGGTGGGGAAGATGTTCTGTTTGTTGTTGGACTAGTGCAGACTCTCGGAGGTGCAGATAGGAGTAGCCAGACGGTGTTTCCTTTGGGGTATTCCCTCATGATAACCATATTGATGTTTGACCTCTTTAACAGCATGACCTGAGGGTAGGTGGAAGCAAGGTCAGGGTGGGGACGGGGATGAAAGGCAGACATCGCTTTAGGTGTTGTTTGTTGCTGGGTTTGAACGTCTTCCTCCGGGCTGAGATCAGGGGTAGAGGAGAGTGGTCAAGTGCTTGTTCTCAGGCAGGAGAAATGACTTGGCTCACATTGTAGCCCGGGGTGAAATGAAAAGGATTCCAAGCCGCCCAAAGTACCGAGGATCATGTTGATTCACAGTGGCTTGACCATGAAAAGGTAACAAAGTCTTGCTTCCCAGCGCTTGCAAGGCTCTTTTAAGATAACACAAAGACCTTTGGAAGAGACTGTCTCATTTCAGCAGTCCGGACTCCATCATTTTATAGCTTGAAACTGTCTCCATTCCCTTAGCTCCCTTTCCTACCTGCTGAGGAACAGGCATATGTGGGAAGAGGCACTTCCTACGTCCTGAAAAAAGGTGGACACCGCACTAGAAAAGTAGTAACCATCTCCTTGGTTTGCTTTCAGATGGCAATGTAGCTGAAGTTAAAAATGGAGTCCGTCTAAACTCACTTCCAGGGTGTGTCCAGCAAGCACGCATTTTATGGTTTGTGGATGTGTAGGTAATGGCAAATGTCTGACAGGGGTATTACTGTGTATTTAATTCAAAACCAGCATTAAATAGTTACTTTGTTATCAGAGTTCGATGCCAGAGTAATTTTTTTTTTGTGTGTGTGTAAGGTACTTGATGGAAATCAATGCAAAAAGCAGAGCTTCCTTGCCATTGCTGCCATGGCACCATGGCCTTCTGTCCCTTTGGCAGAGCTGAGCCAGTCAAAATGCCTCTTGGACCAGCAGCTGCTGGAGAGACCTGCTGCTCATGGTAGTCCTGATGTCAAGCCCATGTTGCAGTTGCAAAATCTCTGGATTTGGAAAATGCTGATTAAATGTTGATGATACTGTGTTCAGACAAGGATGAACATACTTAGTTTACATTCTGTTCTTCACAGTGCTGTTTCAACTGCTTAGAGGGGAAACTTAGAGGTTCCTGTGGAGCATCTGCTTTTTACATGCTGTGCTCCAGAGGCTGGATCCTGCTGCAGCTTTGGGGTCAGCCTGGGACCCCCGCTGCTGGCATTTTTCTTCTTCCTCAGGAAAAAAATCCTTTTCATTGTTAATCCGAGGGGGTTTCCTAAGCGTGCTTTGTGAGGGAGGGCTTGCTTCCTGGGCCTGAACATTGTGCAGAGGGCATGCCCTGCTGAGCACATTCATTTGGTGCTTAGAATTTTCTCTTTAACTTCTGCAAAATTGCAGATGATTCCTAGGAAGGGTGGCTGTGAACCTCTGTACAGATACATTTTTTTAAGACATGAGGATATAGTGCGCATCTCAAAAAGCTGGCCCATTTCATCCCCGTGCGCAAGTTGCGTTTGATGAATGACAGAATCTCTATTAGCCAGAAATAACTCGATCTTGTTTTCCATGTATCTGGTCTGAGATGACGCTAATAAGAATAAATTAGGAGTGTAACTTAATAAAATTCAATATGTAAAATTAGAGGGCTGATGTCTCAGGCAGTGGCAGTGACTACGGGAGGAGCAGTGGGACTGGAAGGGGAGGCAGTGCAGAGCCGAGAGTGCGTGTGGCAGCCACCTAAGGCGCAGCTCTGGATCCTTAATAAAGTGGGAGCAAGAGGGTGAAAAAAAAAAAAAAGGGGGGGGGGTGGTGGTGGTGGGAGATGGGGGAAGGATAGGAGCGGTGGGAAAGCAGAGCATCCTGATTAGCACGAAAATACAACACTCATTTGCAAGTGGAAGGCGGCCGGGGCTGCCCGGCCCCCGGCGGCGGCAGCGGGGAGGTGCGGCGGGCGGGGCGGGGGCAGGGAAGGTGCCGGGAGCTCCGGCAGCTCCGCCCGCACAGCCGGCTGGAGACACCGGGAGAGGAGCGAGCACCTGCCAACTCGGGACTTTCTGGAGCAGCCAAACTTGGAGAGCGGAGGAAAGGAGGAGAATAAGAGCGGAATAACTGCTGTGGACAGCAAGAAAGCCTTTTCGTCCTGCGCAAACGAGAATAACAGCTGGGGCGCTTTTCTTTCCTCCTGTTTTGCTTGTTCGAAGTGGCTGTTTTCAACCTACAGGCTTACGTGCGAGGAGGAAAAATTCAGGCTAAAGAACTGAAAATTATTTCGTCTGTCAGAAAGATCTAGACGTATTTAAAGTGATTTCAGGAAAAAAACAAACTCAGAAGGGAGAAACGTAGAGAAGAGAAATTTGGTGTGCAGTTTGAACAGGTTCAGTGTGTCACCTTTCTGGAGCTCCTCCTTTCTATGGGATTTTAACTCTAGGATCACAGTTCTGCACCGTGAAAATGGTGGTTTTCATCAACACAAAGCTTAAATCTCTCATGAAACTTTTCAAGAGAAAAAGTAAGTATAGCTCTGTGTACTCACTGTCCTTTCAGGAGGCAGCCCAGTTCTGATGGAAAGTGCAGGTCCCTTTGGCTTCAGTTCTACTTCCTGAAGCCTCTTTTTAAGCTTATCTCACTCTTTTAATCGTTTATCATCGTGGAATGTGTGGAGGCAGCCTTGTGAGGGTCTTTAGGGACCTCTGCTTTGGGACACTGTGGCTTTGGAAGTGCTTTGTCACGGTGATTCTGAAGGAGCCAAAGTTCTTGGTATGGAATGGGAAACTCGGTGACAAGGCAGGGTGTGCCGGTGTGTCGTGGTGTCCTGATGGTTTGTCAGATGTCTGTCTCTGCTTATGCAGCTGTGGGGTTGTATTGCTGAGCTATCAACATAAAGTTTGATCTTCCTTTAAGTGATGAAGAGCAGACAAGTCACATTACAGAGAGTAGCTGGCAAATGTGGACACCACTTCTCTTGACTAGTTTTGATGACCATTATTGCTCTGATGAGCAGTAAAGCTTAATTTTGGTGTGGCAGGACTGCAGCCAGATAGTGGGCTTGGCGGCAGGTGTATCCCTCCTCCTCTTCCTCCAGCCTTACCGCACTCCCCATCCACCGGTTCAGCCGGGGAATGGCGTGGGTGCCCTTCATTGTACTTCAGATGTCACGTTTTGTTAGATGGGGGTGATTGGTGGGTGTAACCAGGTAGGCGATGAGTTCCCCGGTTTTTTTTGATTTAGGTTTGACCACTGGTTAGCAAGAACGGGAAGAGTGGGCACAGGCTAAATGGGTATCTGCCTTGTTGAAACCAGTATGTCTTGGGAGATGGGGTGGGATGCAGGACCAAGATGTAGGCGTGAGGACGCCCACTGAAAGTCTTTAAAAACCTTTTTCGAGGTCTGAAACTAATCTGAGGGGAGGCAGGTAAGAACCTCCCCCTCTGCTTCAAGTCCTGCTAGGAAAGAACAGGTGCTGAGCATTTGGCTGTAACTATGTTTTGAAGCGAGAGGCATAGCTTATTTTCCGTACGAATGCCAATTGTTTCCATCTGAAATGATCCCAGCAGATGCACAGTAGTGTTAAGGAAAGGATAATATTTCAGATGACAGGAGGCTATAACATCCTTTTTGTTTCTCAGTTTCACATACCTTCTCTACTACCGCAAGGGCATCAGACAAACCACAAAGTGATGTGCCACAGGCGGTGCAGCAGCAAAGGTGGCAAAGGGAAGATGTGGAGCTGACAGCGAGGCTGGGGGCAGTAGAGCTGTGGCAGCAGGGCAGGTGCTTGGAAGCAGCGCATCTGTAGTACCTTTTAATGCTTTGGAGAGCTAAAAAGCAAAGATGTGCAGCATGCTGGCTGAAGGCCAAAGGGTGCCTAGGGGATCATGAAATATGACCCCCAAGTGTCCTTCTTCTGTTTACAGCAGGGTGGAGGGATAAGCCTATTCTGTAGAAGTTTTTATTGATGATAAACTTGAAATAAAAGGTAGTGGCTGTCTCTTGGGAAGCATAAATGATAAACAAATCTTGGCAGTATGTGCTTTGGCTGTTTCATTGCTAGACTGTCTGTAGGAAACTTTGAACTTGAACAAGGTCTGTTTTATTTTCATATTTGTATTGACTGCAAAGAAGTGGCCAGAGATAGCCCTCTTCAGTGCCCTTGTGCTCTGAGCAGTATTTGTCCATGGAGTTGATTTTGTTTATATCTCTTTCCATTCATGACAAAGGAAAGTAGCAAATTTATTTGCTTCATTGGAATCTTGTTTCTGCTGTGAGGAAGTAGGAGGTCAGACAAGGTTGTTTCCCAATACAAATGAACCTGTTGCCATCTCTCATGAAGGCTGTCATATTCCCAGGGGCACCTTTGAGCCAAGCTATTCTGCTCTGCACAGCACCTGCCATGATCAGGGAATGGAAAACTGATTCCTTTGGGAAGAGTGGGAACTAAAGGTGGGGGGAGAACAGAGTTTCAAGTTTAGAGTAAATAAAGCAGCAAGTATAAAAACAGGAAGAGCAAAAGGTGTTTCCTATAGAACATAATGTTAGAGTAGAAATGAAAGAAAGGGTTTTTTAACTGTCGTGGAAGTGAGGTTCTAAGGAATATTTTGATGGGGCTACAGTGGCAGACAATGCTTCTTTCATTTTTAGATGACATGTGGTAAACTTACACATGGGATTTCATGATAGAGCTATCTGCAATGATATCTAATTTTCTTGTTGTTGTGTCTTTCTGCAGCTGTTTCCAACCTAGATGAAGAGAGTAGATGGACTGTGCACTACACTGCTCCTTGGCACCAGCAGGAAAATGTCTTCCTACCCTCCTCAAGACCACCTTGTGTGGAGGACCTGCACAGACAAGCCAAGCTGAACCTCAAGTCAGTGCTGAGAGGTAAGACGCTGCTGTTGACACAGACATGTCCTAAAACTACAGTACTTTTTGCCAGTCTTTGCAAACATACCCAAATTGCAGGCTTTGAAAGAAGTTTACTTGTTTTTCTGTACCACATATATAACATTAATGGGATTTTCCCACTCAGATGAAGGGATGAGAGAAAATTACTTTGCTATGAAGAGACAAGTAAATGTATAATATGACAGAGCACTCTGAAATAGAAAAGTGTGTCTTGGCCATTTCCCTTTGGTCTTTGAAGTGTTGACAAAATGGTGCCTTCAATTTCAGAAAGTCCTGAGTTAGTCCATTTGTGGAGTAAAAAACATATCAGAGGTGTTTCATTTGGTGATTTCTTCTGTTGTTTTACAGTGTCATTTCCAGGGTTATGGCTGCTTGTGAGAAGCTGGAAAAGGTGCTGACGGCAGAAAAGGGAAATAGGGAACAGGGCATTCACAAGGACTCTTCCAGTAATAAAAATGCTTTATTGCAGAAGTGTTCAGCATGTTTTTAAGGCCCAGTTTTTACCCCAGTAGTACTTTCACTGGGGCTGTACCTGTGCAGTCTGTCATGGGAGGCATTGTGTTGTGTCAGTGCAGCCATGAGAACAAAGACGTGCAGCCAGCAAGGAGGCCTGCAGAATGTCTGTCCCTGGGCCAGATATAAAGTTTAAAATAACAGTATAATGTTCCTGTTCTGGAAACAGTTAACCTAGATTTTTCTTTACACTGGCTGTTTAACAAAGGGGGTTACCCTACAAAGAGCCAACTTGTTCAAGTCCCTTTTTCTTTCAGCAGGAACTGCAGGTACTTGATACCTTGCAAAGTTAACCTGATTGAAAAGAATATTGTATTTTTTATTTGATTAACATGGCATTTCTGCATTTTAGACTTGAAGAAAGCTTGATTTTGTATGTCTGAATGGAGAAGCATTTGACCACAATAATTCAGTTCTCTTGGCATTCCCCCAGTTAATTGATTTTCACTGTCTCGTTCTAGGTGCTTTTTGTTATCATTTAATAGGGAAGTCTTGACAGCCAGTATTATTGTGTCCTGCATGGCTCAGCAGATTGCCTGTGTTCCCTCTATACTTATTACTGGATTAGTACATTTATGCAGTTCCTTAACCTTGAAACATATATTGTTCTCTTGGAGGCACACTTACCAGTCCTTTACAAAATAAAAATATTTGCCTGCTTTAGATTAAAAAGAATACTGATTGTTGTTAGCTTTTTGTGAACATTAAACACTTATTCTAGTATTTTTTCCTGTTCGCTCTTTTGGACTGTTATTAAAAAAAAAAAACCAAACAAGCCTTCACAGGCTGAAATGCACTGATTTTCTTGAGTTTTAGCAGTTTCATGTTCTGTTTAAACAAATTTATATTTAATATATTTGTGTGAAACCAAGTAATATGTGCTGCTTTCCCCTCTTACACACCTGAAGTTGTTTTGGTGTGGTGGGATTTTTCTCTGGAGGTGCAGCTCATTATAAAAAATAATGGCTTTTGTACATGATGTAGGACTGCTAGGTGATGAAGCAGTGTCATGCTTTCAGGGTAGTAACTGAGAGAAGAAACTGTGATGATACCTTCACCAGACTGCATACTGCTGACTTAGTGAACACAGCTGTGTTATCTATTTATTTACTTATTTGTTTAACCTCAGGCTCTTTCCTTGAGCCACCTTTTTTTTTTTTTTCCGAAGTGCAGTTTTAAAACAACTCCTTGCTGTTGCCTGGAACTGCCCTGAGTAGCTACAGCATGAGTAGTAATAAGAGAGGCACTGACTGAAGTTTTATCAGTTTTACTGTGCTGCTGCTTCAACAAGCAGTGTGAAGTCAGGAAGGCACTGGTGCTTCTGATCGTACTTGGAGATTTGAATTAAAAGTTCTGTATCCAGAGCAGAGTTTCATTCAGCGTGAAAGCACTGTTGGAATTGTGACAGAATTTTGACAACTTCTGAACTGCTTTTCCACCTGTTTCTTTAGAAAATACAAAGTTTTCTAAAGCTTCTTAATAGATGGAAAGGGATTATGTGACCATAACACAGAAGAGCTTGAAGAGGTCTTCTGAGAAGCGCCATTGGGCTAGAATGGGGACTTCAGTTCTGCATGTCTTGGCCTCATGATAAAGCTTGCAGTTTGCCATCGATTTGGTGTTTCTGATTCCATGGTTGAGGTAAACTGTGGAGCAGTAGGACAGCTGTATGTGACCTGACATTATGTATGTCATGAGGGGGAAAAAATAATACAGCATGACAAAATGCACTTTATTTTGTACAGAAAGTGGGATGAATCACTTTGATCTCCAAACAATGGTGACAACAAAGGGAAACTGGAAGGAAATAGAACTAAAGCAAATACAATTTTTGCTCTATGCTAAGTCATAAATGAACCAGTAGAAATGTACAGCAGTGGAGAGATATGAGGCAAAGATATTTAAATGCCCCCCATAAATTTTTGGGGCTGTGAAATAATTTAAGGTTTTTAAGAATAGGTCAGACAAGCACTACTGAAAAGTCATTTTTGTGTATTTTGTCCTATCTTTAGAGGAGGTTGGGAAGGAAGAAAGTACCTCTGTTGGCCCCCTTGAACCTGATAATGAGATCTTGAGGACTAAGTTAACAGCTGTTGCTTAAACCATCAAAAGATATGTTTGGAAGTTTTCCAGTCCTGTTCTTCTTGTTCACATCATGAGAGCTGAAGTTAAGTTGTTGGTACATAGCAGCTATAGCAGCTTGGTTGAAGACTATTAATTTGTTTCTACACACCTGGCTCCTTGTGAATAGAAAAGGAAGTATAAAACTTAGGTAACAAATAGTACCACATGTAGAGCACTTTTAAACCACCTGCCAAAGTATCAAATGTATAAAATCTTTCAAAATAATTCAAGCAAAGTATTTCTGTCAAGGTATGTTCACCCATCTAATTGTAACCAGATGGAATCCTGGCTAGCTTTTAAGACAGTCAGTGCAAGGCAAACTGCTTTTTCTGGTACAATTTTTAACAGCAAATTCTTTACAGTATGAGTCTAATAAAAAAAAATCTAGTGAAATAAATAAGAAGCCATCTGTTATTTAGAATAAACTTTTCAGTACCACTTAAGAAGCAGAAGCCAGTATTGCTACTTAAATTGGTTTAAGAATAAAAAGTTAAGAGATATTAAAATAAATAGTATCTAAAATGTCGTGAGAGAAATAAGTACACCGTATGCTGATCTATACTTCTTGAGGAAGAAGTGTTGTGGTTGAAGGAGGAAAAGATCTTTATTGATTTCTGTGCATTCATTCTTTTACTTTGTATATTATATGTCGGTGTATCCCCTGCTTATCCACACTGTGGAAATGGATGTAGTATGGGGTAATAGATGTTGGAAGGGAGATATTTTAGGTTTTTACCTATGAAGTAGGCTTTTAACCTTTTGAAATTAAGGGGAAATGCTGGTTTTTTTTCCTTTATGAAGCTACTTTCAGATATAAGTGGTGAGATGTTGCACTCAGATGTATTCATAACTGAGGTAAAGCTATTTATCCTTTAGGCATGCAGGTGCTCTGCTGCCTTCTGAAGTTTTAAAAAGCAGTATTGTCCAGTAATCTGAACTAGAAAATTAAGCACCTGGAACCTGGAAAGTCTGTGATACATAGTCTGTCTGTTCTTGAGAACTGAAGTTGCTTTATTAACCTGTATTAAAATTTAAAGGTGTTATTGATTAAAAGCAGTAGCTTGATATATTAAACCCAGGCTGTGTTACTTAGTTTTCCATTAAAAGGTCTCAGTGGCTTAATATGATGACTGAGGAAGAAGAGTATAACTTTAGCTTTACTTCACAGTCGTGGTACCATTGCAATTTGATTTAAATGTTTGGAAAGTGTTGCAGCTCTTGGTTGTGGTGATAGATGCAGTATTTCTTCTTAGTGTTTTGTTTGCATTGGATAAAGCAGACCCTCATTTTCTTTGGGGGAGGAGCCAGGACCTTGAAGTGCCTGCTGAAGCAGATGGGGTGACATGAGCCATGCAAGGTGCATGTTTTCTGACCCTCAGAGCCCAGCTGCTCTGGCTGGCCTTCCCTGAAAGCCTGTCCTGTATGGCCTCTTCCTAATGTTTGCATGGTCACTTCATGAAAGGTGTTCCCCAAAATACAGATGTTTAGGTAAAAACAAAACCATATTAGACACTGAGGAGTCTTAATGTGACTCTGTGCTTCATGTCACTATTGTGTCCTAGGAAGTCAGGAAAACAGGAGATGAAGACAACAGATGGGAAGGAAGAGCTGAGGCTCTGCATGGGGCCAGGATCCTCAGATCAATCCTGTTCCCTTGCTGTGTGCTCTGTTCCAAGGCTGAAGGACTTGGCTAGTCTCATGTTGCTAATGTCTGTCTGGTCTGGGCAGGAGCAGAGGTTGGTGTTGTTCAGAGTGGCATTGTTTCTTAAGGCAGGCTGTCGTCTGTGCTGAAGGGCCCAGTGCCACATACTGCAGTGTTTCCTGCAGTGTTCTTGGTCCGTAAGGCCAAGAGTTCAGTGGGTGTTCAGCCAGAATCAAGAGGGTAAAACAGCTCCCATCCCTGACACAGTGCACTGACAGATCTGGCTCCTTGCATGGCCAGTTTGAAGAACTGGTATCTGAGGAAGTCTCTGAAGTACAGTGGTCTTCAGCTGGGAGCACAGATAAAACAGCTGTAGTACATTGCAGTGACACAAATATTCGGCAGTAAAAGTAAATTGAGACTAATCCTCATTTTGTGAAGTGTGTTATACTCTAAAATTGACCAGCAATAAGGCATGAAGCATGAAGATAGGGAGGAGACACAGTACTCTTGTAAGTGTTGCTTTGCTTGACTGCCTGGGGTATATAGTGAGTGTGCTTGTTTATCTTCTGAGCAGGTTTGCAACATTAAGTGTGTTACAGGTGGAGATCCAGTGTCCTTAAAGGAAAGCCTCAGGTTTAATCTGGAATGCATTGGCTTCTTGCAATAATCTTGCAAGCTATGATGAAGTGAAGGGAAAGAAGAGAGAATTCTTACCACGTACCTGAACTCTTAGTTTCTACTTTTTTTGAACTATTCTAAATTCTCTCAAATGTGGATATATGTCAGTTGCAGTGATGGGAACCAGAGCAGGGCATGTATAGTTGAATTTCCAAGGGGCCTTTGTTTTCCATTCCCTGCAGTTAGCAATGTAAAGCACTTAATTTAGAAAAAAACCAACAAAACAAAACAAAAAACAAAAAAACAAACAAACAAAAACCCAAAAAACAAACAAACAAAAAAAAGTGAGGGAGTGCTATCTCCACTGTTGTGTATTATCTTTTTTTCACGAGTTGGGAGATGACGGGCATAAAGGGCAGGGATGGAATAACTGTATTAATGTTAAAGGTCAAATACAGCCAGACTGAAATGATACCAGGCTGTTAGGAGAAGTGTTGTGGACACTCACTGCACTGTTGAAGTTGCAGATGAGGGGCAGTGTCATGTCACACACTGCTGCCCAGACTGATTATCCTATACTGAAAAAGATGTTGCTGTAAATAGTGGGAACACTCCACATGCTGACTTTCATACCCCTTTTCAGTCTATAACTGCTGAAACTTCCGCACAACTGCCTGTTTTGTGCCCTCCCCCCAGGATAATTGTGTTGATTGAAGCTACGTACATAGTATAGGGCTCGTTGTTCCGATGTCTGCGATGATTCATTTATTATCTCATCTTTAGAAGAGCTGGATTTGGCTGACTCTAGCTTCTGTTTAGCTTTGTTGGCCAAATTCAAGGAACGTATTTAAGCGGCAGTGATTGAAACACTTGATTTGTTTTCCAGAAGACATCTGGTTAGCATTGTCAAATAAAACAGGATTTAAGTAGTTAGTCATAAAGCCTCTATTATGTCTTGCTACAAGACCCTCCAGACAGGTATGTGCTTAGCCTTTGTTTTCTCAATGCATCTGCCAGATCACTGTTCAGATGAGCAATATTAGGGTCAGACCTACTAGTCGATAATCCTGCTGAGAAGATTATGGACTTAAAATAATCTTATGTTTCATTAAAGAGCTGCAAAATAGGGGGAAATCACTTCATATTGACAATAGCTCTGGTTCAGGTTCAGAGACATGTCAGGATGTGAACTTCCTACCAACTGGAAACCTTAATGGAGTAAAAGGCCATTAAAGGCTATGAGTAGACCATATGTTCCTGAAAGGCCTTGGAGCTATAAAATCAAAAAATAGAAATCAACTTATTTTTCATTATTTTAGTTTCAATTGTCAAGTTGCTATCAGAGCTCTTGCTCATGTATCCTACTTTTTTTACTGTTACTGAATTAATTCACTGTACATCTGTTGATGGTTTTGGCCAAGTTCCATACTCCAACTGCCCTTTCTAATAAGGAATTTCAAAAAGCAAATACTCAAATGAAACAAAACAGAATTCGACCAAGAGGCTACGCTGTGTGTGTTTGAAAGCTGGTCTTGTGCTGCAAAACTGAGCTGCTTGGAAGCATCTAGGTTGCCTATTTTTAGGTATAGTTTATATAGTACAGTGCTGAGTGTAAAAACATAGAGTGGTTGTATGTAGATTGAGTGCATGATACACATGAGCAGTGAAAGCAATTCCAGTGAAAGGGTTTAAAGAAGATAAAATTTGTTTCAAAATAATACTAGGTTTTTTTCTTAAACTAAATGAATGTGTTGTTTTCGGAAGCTATACCTGAAGGATTATTGAACCCATTTCAGATCCACACGTTTAGTAGAAAGAATGAATTGAAATTGTTAACTGTCTGTAGCATTGTTACTCAAGTGATGTAAAGCAACTTTCATCACAAGGAATATTGAACTTTCAGTTGATTTACTTTTTGCCTTTCTTCTTCCTTTGTTAGATTTAGGATGTTATGTGCTTGTTGGCAGCATTTGAGATAGCTTTACATTTTAAATGTCCTAGGAGAAAAAATAATGAAAAATCCCTTCACATTTTTACATTCGCTGTGTTCAGTTGTCTTAAGAGACAACAAATATCCATAAAATGCTAGAGAAAAAGCAGGGAGTGTTATTTTAATGCAAGCATCAAAGATAGAAAAGGAAGCAAATACACTGTTACACTTAAGACATCTTGTCACCACTAAATGCAATTGTATAAGCAACTTGCAGAAATTTAAATCAGCTTGAGACAAATGGTGATAATTATTTTGAGCACTCCCTAGTGACAGCTTGTTAACAAATATAATTTGTCATGGCTGTTGCATTTTGGTGCCATTAGAAAGGTTTTTTGTATCACTAAATCATGCAGATCACCTGGGGAATTAAAGGTGGTATTAAATATATTTGTTTTTTTAAAGCTCCAAGGAAAGAGGGGATTGATCAATGTCTTTGCAGTTACTTGACCCTGTTAACAGTATTTTGACATTTAAGAGTTCCTTTTAATTTGGATTTCTTAAACACTTGCATCTGATTTAGACCCTTGAAAATAAATCTGTACAACTGCTTTCCTTTAATGTTGCACTTATATGCCCCATCCTTTTGCTGCAGTAAGTGTCTGCCCAGCTGAGCCCTGAAGCTGCTTGGATGGGTGGGCTTCCCAGCCTGACTGGCCTCCAGTTACCAGGGCAGGACATGCTTCCCAGCGTTTGTGGGGGTGGGGGAAGGGACCAAACATAAAATACATTTTTTCACTTTCAGTAAGACTTCTTTGAAGTACCCATGCATACTTCTCTGTCACAGTCCAGCAAACCTGTGTTAGGATTACCTTCATCCCCTTGGAACACTAGACATCTGTGTTTCTGGGTAATTCTGGACAGCATCTGTCCTTAAAAGCTACCTGTGTGGCTGGGCGTGGCTACTTATTAATGAGACAATATGCAGAATAATCTTTTAAAAAGTCTACTGGACCGTTCAAGTACTTACTCACCAAGTAAGACAGCTTTGAAGCAAACAACTGAGTTTTGCTGGTGGTTTTTTTGTTTTGCCGTTTACCATTTTAAATGGTGCTTGTGGAAGAAATATGTTGGTATTTGACTGTCTCTGCGCTTGTCTTGAGCTTTTCTGTATGTACTGATAAAAGATACAGAAATATCAATATAAAACTCTATTTTCAAGTAAGGGGTGGGAATAATTAGGAAATCGGCTGGATTGAAAAAGGCTGTTACTAGCCAAAGCACCTAGACTGAGCTGTTGAGCAGAAGTTTTTTCAGCTGGGTGGCAACAGTACTCCATCTATTGAAATTCTTGACCCGTTTAACTGGGAGTCTGAACAAAATGGTGCACTGAGTATATCACAGCTGAAGTTCATGAACTTGCTTTGCAGTTAGTATTGGTTACAGTTCAGTTGTTACACAAGTGCATCATTGCTTTGGCTTTACAACATATTTTAAGGCTTTGATATAGAAGCAGTGTCTGTGATAGTCAAGTTCTGCAGATGATATGGGGATTTATACATTTAAAGAAAGTGGGACATGATCCAAGCTGAGTGATTTTTTGGGAGGAATGTGAAGTGGTAGAGGCAAGCTGTCTGCTGCATATTTAGATCCAGGGACAAAAATAGGTGCTGTGTTGGGAGTTAAATGGAGCTACTTTTTTTTTAAGTCATATTTAACTTGAGATATTTGTGAGAAACAAGATTGCCTTTGTACAGCTGAGCTTTTATATAGCCTGTCTCATCTACACACAGAGAGCTGTGCATTCTTAACCCCAGTTTACAAATAAAGGAGCCATAAAGGGGCACAGAGTGAAAGGTAGTAATTTCAGTTAGATTTACTAACCAAAGAAACCTTTGAACTAGGGTGTCTGTTTTAATTATGGTCCCAGGCATAATCATTCTCAACAAGCTCTTTATCTTGAAAAGTTGCCTCCCTGAAATTCCCCAGTTAACTGCATAGTCAAGCGTTAGCTTGGTTTTATCCACGTCTTACCAAAGTGCTGTGAGCAAACAGAGAGGCAGCCATGCCCTTTGAAGAGGTCCTGGTTCGGTGCTCAGAGTGTGTTTTGGTACTTAGCACCAGACCATAGGACAGTCCCAAACAAAGCACGACTCTGGCTGTTACAGGTGACAACCTCTTGCTCAGTGTTGCCAGTACACTATTAGGAAGCTGGAGATTTAGTCTTTGTTCACCTCATCTGTAAAGAACTTAAATTTGCATCTAAATGAAAAATACTTTTAACTCACAAAAGCACACCATCCAGCAAAGATGTTAATATCCCTATTAGGTTCTCTTGCCCCTCATGAGAAGGGCCTGCAGGCCCTTGGACCCAGTGCTGGCCATTATTGGTGAGGCATGATGAGAGTTAAGGCATCTCAAGTTCTTCCTTAGTTGGATTTATCCTGAGACGCCTTTCTGTGTGTTCATATGCTGCAGGCAGTGTGTACATACCTGTTTGGACTCTGAATTTAGGAGGCACATACATGAAATTTAGAACATGCCCTGTCTGTCTGCAGGATGTGAGTCCTTGACTGGATCTAACCCAAAGTGATTTGCTTGGATGTAGCAATGCCAGCTCAGAAATCCAGGTCTTGGACACCCACGCCTGTCTGTCACAAGCCCACACGATCTTAGTTGTCTCAACTCAACTGGAAAAATAAATTCAGAGTCTCTATCAAGTAAATTAAAATTACATGCACTTACTTAACAGCGGGGAAAATAATTTCTTTCAAAACCAAGAGCACTGATGCTTTGATCATTAAAGTGCATTGTCGCCTATAAAGTAAGAGATAATTTTAAACAGTTTGCATTTACAAGACAAATATATACTCTACTACAGTCTGTCTGTTTTAGGTGAAATTTTGAAAAGCTACTTGTAAGACTGTGTTTGTAGTTGTGACTTAGGGAGGAACATGGTTTGGGGATATTTACAGAAGAAGTTAACTACAGTGTTTGAAGACTGAAAAAAAAATATATTTCTGACCCTGGGGAGTAGAGTGGTTTTCCAGTGATATGTGCAGTGAATGGATAAATGTGTTTTAATATACTAGTCAGCAGATTTATTTCTGTAGTTGACAGTTTAGCTGACTTGAGCAGTTAATAGCCTCTCTGTAGTTAAAAAAAAAAAAAAAGAAGAGAGAAAAATAGAAAAATACAACTTACAACATGAAAGGCTCTGCCAAGAAGTCACCCAGACTTCAGCTGAGATAGTTTCTCAAGCATGTAGATGAAGCTGTCAGCTCACTGCGTGTCCCTTCTTGCTGACAAGGAGACAGCAAGAGGTGGTGTAAAAGTGAGTGATATGTGTGAAGTGTTTCCCCTTTCTACCTTTGTACCTGGGAGTTCTTGTTTCAGCAGCTCTGGGCAGCTCTTCCAGGCAGGCAGCACGCCTGCTCCTGGTCTGACTTACATTTCTCTTTGTATTTTAGCAATTAGTCTTGAGTTCCAGGTCCTGTTCTTGCATACAGGGAAAATTCAGATGTTTCCAGGATATGATTTTCCTGTCTTTTCGTAGCTTGACCCATGCAATGGGATGGGTAGTTATTGCCAGCTAATCGGAGCTTATTCAGGCGTCTGGATAACTTTGATGCCAAGTTTCTGCATTTTTACTAGTCAGTATCATGGTAGTTTAATTCTTTAACCAGTTCCTTTGCTGGCTACTAATATTTAGAAATGTGGATTTTAATTTTTCAATATTAGACTCTTCAATATATGCTTGTGAGAGTGTGCCTCAGTGTGTACATGTGGATGTAGACAGCTACAGAGCTTAAGGCCTGATCCTGCAACAGTCGTGTGAGTGGTGTTTGCTTACAGGAGTAATCTGAGTAATCTCATTAGGGCTAATTTAGTGAGTGATGGGTGCACTTTCAGGCCTGAAACTGGTCCAGGGTGGTGGCATAAAGCTATGGCTCTGTGCTCTTGCTGATGCTTTGCCTTAGGGTGAAGTCTCAGGCTCAGATGGGCTCTAGCCCTAGAAACCAGCACCTGGAGACTTTCTTCCTGCAGACAGGTGTATATATGGGTCACGCTAATACTGACAGACAAAATAATTGTTTTATGAAGAAGCTGGTTAAAAAAACCACTTACTCTTGCACAGTTCATTTACAATAAGAAAAAAAAAATAAGGCGCAACTTCTGAAAATAACTGAATCCATGTCCCTCTGACCAGTTCTCCTGTCAGGGTAATACATTTTCTTTCATATAAACTTGAAGATACTGCAACAAGTTTTACAGGTAAAAAACTCAGCAGATAGAAAATGTTTCCAGAGTCAGTTAAAGGAGAGGAAAAGAGCCAGTGCATCCGGTCCTCTCCCAGAAAACCCAGCCTTCCATCTGTCGTGGCACAGTGCAGCGTGTAGGTCTGACAAGGTAAACATTAATCCTGCTTTACCATGGTAATACCATGTCAGACGAATTACTGAGGTATCAGTGCCATGCCTTCTGTTCACTCCTGTGATTTGTGGCTCAAATTATCATGAGAGAATATTGTTTCAGTTGTTGGAAAAGCAGTAAATTGCCTCTGTGTTTGAGACTTGTTACTGTGTGTTACTGACTCAGGGGCACATACAAGTTCCTTGTATGAAATAGACAGATCTGTGCTGAGAGGCCTCAGAGGTATTTTCATACACTTGCCCTGACATTCTGTCACAAAGGCTGTAAGCTTTTGTATGGAGAGGTTGAGTTATTCACAGCAGTGTTGAATTCAATGCCTGTGGCTCAAAACTCTGGTGCACCTGGCTGGTTGAGCCTTTGCTCTCAGTTTGCTGCTGCAGGTACCTGCATGTTCTCCAGCTTATTTAGCAGGGGGAAAAAGAGCAGAGATGGGTGATGCACAGGACATGTCCCCAGCATGATTCTGTCTGATGGCAAGATTTAGCAAAGGCTGCAATACTGCAATCCTGAGCAAATATATGAGAGTCTGGGTATATAGCAGAGACTTGGCCACGATTGTATTGGGCACTGACAGCTTTAACACATTTGCTGTGGTTGTATCTCTCAAAGCCTATTCTAAAAGCTGTGGGGCCCCTTAAATGGCTTTGACTGCATTTCCCATGCACTTTTTTCACGCTTAACTAAAACCATCCTGTGAACAGCAAAACACAAGGAAGAATTTCAGGAAAATTTTCATTTTTTAGGAAGGGTTTCACTTGTACCACATAAGTGGAAATAAATTACAATCTGATGACAGGCATTTTTAAGCAGTGCTTCTAATACAGAGGAGGTTCTGAAATTATCTCACTAGTACAGAATGAAAACAAGAACTAATCTATGGTTTCACCTAGCCAGAAAAGCACTTGCAGGACAGCAGAAGGTGACAGGCAATGTCCCTGTGCACTTAGCCCTAGAAGCAGTCAGGAGATGAAGGGGAGGTAGCTTCAAACTTCTGAGTTGTGGCACTACCCAGTGCAGCCACCACATGTTACTGCAGTTGCCAAGGCAGTAACACTTTCCTGATTTTCCTGGAATTAATGTTTGTGTGAGCAAAATTGGTTCATCTGGGGCATAATCATATTGTTGCACATTTCAGATCAGATTAATGTGAAAGTTATGACCTGGAGCTTGTCTGCAGCATGTGCTGCAGATTTGGACTGGAAAGCACATCCTCAGGAGCGGGTGGTTGCCTGATGCAGTGTCCTGGGGTTTGACCTGCCAGTTCTTTGATGGAAATACAGAAGCACTGTGCCATTTTGTATGTTGTATGGTGTGGGAAATGGCAGCCAAGAGTGTGTATGTCCCTGATTCAGCTGGTGCTAATGTACCATACTCCTTTAAAATGAAGATTTTTAGTAACGAACTGGATGGGTCTTTCAGTTACCATGTCAGCTTCAGTACAGACATCTCTGAAATAACATGCATAACTGCAAGAACTTTTTCACTTGGTGTATACTGCTCTTCTCTGTTTGGGGTTGTCAGACAATGACAATGTATTGGTCCTCAGGGAACAAGGATGTCTTTGCAAGAGTAAGTATCTGCAGTATTTCCTAGAGTATCTCTAGCTCCTTCACTGGTATTTTTTTACAAAAATAAACCCCATATATCTGAAAAATATGAACCTGATTGCCTACAGAAGGACCTCTAATGTGCACCTCTAATAAGAGTAAGAAGATGGAAAGGAAGAGCCTCCAGCTAGAACAATTTTTAAACAGCAATTGCCACCCTTGGTTTGGCAGCGACCGTATCTTCAGTCAGCTGCAATGTTTGGCCTTGTGTTTTGCTTGTAGGTTGTTGCAACATGAAGTAAAGGATACCTGCCTAAAGCCTCTGGTGAGATTTGTTTGCCTTGGGTGCCATCCACAGTATGTTTCCTGCTGTGCTGCAATATGTACAGTTACAGTACATAAACAGAAAAGCTGTTCTTGGGGACAAACCACCTTTTACTTGGTTTCACCTAACAGTTTTTGGCAGTTTTGGCTTCATCAGCAACGTTGCTGCAATAACTTAAGAAGTTACATGGATTTAGTGTTGTGGACAGTGGGAGGTTGTGAGCTTAATAAGCTTACAGGTTGTTATTGACAGTCCACTTGAACTTGTGATGGGCTTGAGACCTTCGGTGTTGATTTCCTTAAGTTTTTGGAGCTTTTCTGGGCTTCATGAGGTGCCCTATTCATCATCTTCACCTTCTTGATTAGGAAAATAAATAAGGTCAAACAGTTAATATCAGAGCATTCGTCTGTCTTGCTCCAGATGAGACTGTTGCCTCCAGATGAGCCCCGTGACAGCTGTGACTCTATCGGAGGCCCACACTGGAGCAGGCTGCTGGCAGTCTCTGGGAATCCATGAACAGAGGAGGCCAAGCAAGAGCAGATTTGCTGGCAGGACTTCTGACCCTGTGGGGAACCCACACTGAAGCAGACTCTTTCTGAAGGACTGTAGACATGAGAGAACAACTGCTGGAGCAGTTTGTGAAGAACTGTAGCCTGTGGGAAGGTCTCATGTTGAAGAGCTTTTAGAGGACTGTTTCCCATAGAAGGAACTCCACACTGAAGCAGAGGAATGACCTCCCTGAGGATGAAGTAGCAGTAGGAAAAACATGATGAACTGACCATAACCCCTATTCCCCACCTCCCTGCACTGCTTAGTGGGGAGGAGGTAGAGCATTGCGAGTAAAGTTAAGCCTGGGAGTTAGGGGAGGAGTGGGTGGAGTGTGTTTTTTAGGATTTGCTTTACTTCTCATTATCATGCTCTTATTTTGATGGGTAATAAATTCAACTAAGTCCCTAAATCAAGACTGTTTTGCCTGTGGTTTTAACTGGTGAGTGATCTCACCCTGTCCTTTTCTCAGCTCGTGAGCCTTTTGTTATACTTCCTCTCTCCTGCCCAGCTCTCTCCAGAGGAAGAGAGTGATAGAGCAGCTTTGGTGGGCATCTGACATCTAGCCCAGGTCAAACCACCACAGGTTTTTTGGGGGGGCATGCAACGATGTCTGATGTCAGAGAGTTGCAGGAGTGGCCAGCAGAGACCCTAAGCCTTGATCCAAAAATGGGAGAAAAAATAACTGCATTCTTATGCACCCCTGAGGTTGTATTCATGTTTGTTTGCAGTGATTAATGATCCCTCTGAAGGTAAAAGCTGCAGTGTCTAAGTTGACAACTTAGTGTGTTAACCCATGCTACAAGCTGATGCAAGTCTTTGGGCTGTTTTGTTCTGCCACAGTCCGCTTACCCTGTTCATTTGTAGCTCGAACCAGCAACCAACCCATCATGTTGCTCACAGCTGTGAGTGTTATGTGCTGGATCTGGCTGGATCCAGTACCAAATTTGGAACAGTGGTGGAGGAATTTGCTTTGCTGTGGTTGCTGACAGTCATTTTTCACCTCCCTCCTGAAGTACAACAGCTTGCCAGATATGGACAATGTCAGCACGCTCACACATGTGGAATGGGTAAACAGGGTGACCAGCCCTCTGTTCCTGAGATACAGCCACTGACTTGCATCTCAAAATCCACACTGCTGCCTCAGGTCCTTGAATTGTGAGGGAAGGAAAGGTTCCTTCCATGCTGCCCTTTTTGACGCAGTAGGGACGTGTAGGCAAGGACATGTCCAGCACTGATGGAAATGACTGGTTGTCAGAGTGTCAGCTTGCCTCCTCATTGTTCATGTGCAGATACAGGGTGAATCCTAACTGATTAAATCCTCACAGATCTGTGGTTGCTGTAGGTCAGTTAACCTGTCAGCATGAGTCCTCCAGACCTCGGTTTCAGAAGCATCTGAGCATAACAGAGGACATGTATGCTGGAGTTGCACATTTTAACTCCACCTAATCATTTGTTAGGCAAAAGCCTCTCTAAAACCTTGCCCTTTGTATAAGAATTGCATCTTGTCTATTTTAAGGAGTATTCTGAAGATCAAGATAGGCAGACAGATGATAAAATCATAGAAAGGCCTTCTCCAGCAAGTGATGCTAAAAATGCTTTGTGTTGTGATAATGCCTGCAATTTGTGCAGAAATTTCAGTTCCTTAAATGGAAATACACCAAATACTTAATTTTCTTCTTGCTTTCATCATCTTTCAACAGATTCATATATCTGTCTTTGGAAACGTAACACTAACTGGTCTGATCAGTCTGATTGCCGCATCTTGAACATTTAATTTTTCCTTATGCTGTGGCGTCTGTTATTCTTTAGCACAATCACACTGAATATCAATTAGGAGGCAGGAAGATGATTGTGGAAAACTTGGTGAGGGGGATGCAATGCTGACTGGAATTTTGTCTATTGTGAGTGGGGATGCATGTCTGCTCTGAGTTCTTTTTGAACTTTAGAAACTGTAGTATTAAACTACATGTGTTGTGCAGCAAGACAAGTTTTTGAGATCCCTGTGATTTGCATTCTTCTCTTCAAAATCACAGTAAATGGTCTCTTCCACAGACAGGAAGACAAGACAAGTGGTCAGTGCCAAAGTTATTTAGCAGATGGTGCTTGAGTAGTGAGCAACATCATCATCAAGTGTAAGGCATATAATAGATGTCTACCGGCCTGGCAAATGAGACCCCTGGAGTTACTCACATGCATCCATCTCCCATCCTGCAAGATGATGCCATCTGTCAAGACACCGAGCCAGGCCTCACTTAAATAAATAAAGAAATCTATTTCCCCCTTCTTTCCAAAGCACTTGCCATCGCCTGGGTTAATACGCTCGCTCTGTGTGGGCTTACGTATGTCACACATGTGAGGGAGGAGGAAATAGCCATACAAATATGAGGAACACGCCCTTGGGTTCTGTCACTTGGGGCAGACAATGTTAATGCACGGTAAAGATTTTCAGAAAAACATTCAGTACTTAAATGCCATTGAACGCTAAGTAATGGCTCTTGCCATGATTTAACCTGCTGTTTGCCTCTCTTTCGGCAGAGTGTGACAAGCTGCGGCGGGATGGCTACCGGAGCTCGCAGTATTACTCTCAGGGTCCCACCTTCTCCTCATCCTCCAGTGCAATCTGTGGAAGTTACCAGGATGATTATGAAGAAATTGAACAAAAGGTAATGGTGGGGGGCAAAGCACTGGAAAAAATACTTCCCTAGTGCAGTTTAATTGCCTGCCATAACACTGTCCAAATGAGGCAGGATTTTTAGAGGATCACAAAGATGTTTAATTTCTTTGAATTGCAGTTACAGTAGTTAATCTGACTTTCATGGTCTCTTTAAACTCACAGTTCTACCCATGCAGTGATGTAAAGTTCCCACTGGCACATTCAGCTTGTGAAAGCAGGAAGGGGTTTGGTAATGTTATGGAGGGAAGACCCCAGCAAGGGTAGCTACTAAGTGTTTACATTCAAGTAGCTGGAAGAGCTATTCAGCAGCCATCAGCATACTTGTATTCTAACTTGGATAGGTGCATGCTTTGAATTGCTAATACAGGTGGTTATTCAGTTAGGTAGGAACTTTGTCCTAATGCATTACAACTGTTTGGTAAAGGCATCCAGAAAATGAAGATTGTCCACTCAGTTGGGTTTGTTGCCTTTCTTTCAGTTTACTTCATGATTTTTGTGCTTATATCCCCACATCTCAACTCCCAGTGTGCTTAGCTTAGAATCTAGAAATAAATTAAATAAAGAGAAGGAGCAGTTGATCACAAGTTTAAAGAAAGTTATGAAGCCATATTGCCTTATACATCAATTTATATAGAATTCAGTTACAGAACTAGTAAGTTTTGTTGTTGTTCAGAAGAAGAAAAATTCTGCTCTCCTGTCTTTATCCTGTTGTGCGTGTGAGCTCTGAAGGAAAAGCTGACTTTGGTGTAGTAGTCTAGGATGTTACTGCCGGGGTAGATGGCAAGATCCACTGGAGCGTGCCTGTCTAAAGCTGAAATGCCAGAGCTACTGGCATTTTCAAGATAGATATTCTAGAATACTTTGCCAAAAACAGCTCTTGCTTAGAGAGGGGGAGGATGTCCTTGATTGTAACACAGTTTAATTTCTTTGAGTTGTAACTAACCATATGTCCCTCTGTAGTGTGGACCAAATAACTCTTTATCAGCAAAATATGCAGACCCTGAGAGTGCACTTTAAAGGGTACAGTATTCACAGTTTTATCCTCTATGGGTTTTAGTCACATAATAAAGGGTGTTGTGGAATATGTAGAGTCTCTTGTCCAGGTGGTGATTGCATTTATCTGTGTATTGGCAGGGAACGTTCAGAGCATCTTGTTTAGCTGTATGTGGTATGTACTGGCAGTGAGCCGAGAATGTAAAGCACATTCATACTGTGGAATGCATTATAATGGTAATTTGCAAAACCTTGCTGAAATCAATGGAATTATGATTTCCACTGAGGAAAGTATTAACACCTTGTTTGTAGCTATTAATGTGCTGCACAGAAATGCATACATATATGTCATCGACTTGTCCTGGCCAGTGCTGTGCAGCATATAACCATATAACACATGTAAAACTAATGTAACATTTAAAAAATATAAATACACTTTTCTTTAAACAGTTTGCATGAAAGTATATAAGCAAGGGTGAGGGTTCTTGGAGACTAACAGCTGTCATCCTTTCTTGATTAAGGGTTTTTTGAGTGTTAACATAATGTGTTACTAACAATTTTTGTGCATTCTGGAGAAAAATAATGCAACTAAGTATGCTTTAAATATAGGATAGCACTCCCATTTCAAATTGGAATAGGTTCCTTGAAATATTATAGCTGAAAAAATGATTCAGAGCTGTGGAGAAAGCTAGCTGCCAAACTGACAGTCTTGGCTGTTACTGATTATCTCAGAACCTTAGCCTTAACCCTGCTACTCTTATTTCTGCCTCATAGAGACATACATTTCTTTATGTAAACTGTAGCATGATTCTCCATTCATATTGTATAACTTCCTTTTGTGGAATTTTTTGACCAGTATCTCTGTTTAATTGGCACCTTTTTTTTTTTTTTCCTTTTTTTTTAATGCTGTAAATGTTTGATCTTTCTTTAAATTAATGTTTACCACAACAGATTTCTGAACTTGAATTATTATCCTACTGGTAAAGAGCCAAGTAATTCTAATAAGTCTTATGCCTTGAGGGAGTCATATTTCTTTTGTCAGGAGAGTTCTTCAGTAACAGTGTGGAACTGGGGTCACCAGAAGTCCTGTGATTCAAAACGTGAACTCCTTACCACTAGATGAAAGCCTTATAGCTTTGTTGTCTATTCAAAGCAAAAAAGCCAACATCTAAATTCTGTGCATGCAGTATTTATTTAATAATTGAAATTTGAGAACAGCAAAATAATGATGGGTGGATGAATGCTTATTTACTGGTCATAAACTTCTTAGCTGATATAATTGCCAGCTTGCAGCAAAAAAGAGTGGGTGATACCACAATGGAAACTAGCTTTCCCTCTTATTTTTAATCTGCTTCTAAAAATAATAACCATAGCCAGATATTTTGCTTGTCTGTCTACAATGGAGACAATATGAAACCATGTCTAGGTGTCGATCCACAAGCATTTTCAGATTTTGTGGAGGTGGGTGTCTGTCAGCAGAGGGTAATAGTCACACCACCAAGCATGTTGGTTCAGCATCTTAGGAAATGTCTAAGATAAGCAGAACATAAGCTGTTCCAAAGAAAACCACTAAGGAGAAGCAGGCCCAACTCAAAAATGAATAGACAAAATTAGAAAAGATAGAAAGCTGGAGTCTTTGAGTGGAAGTTGATACAAAATTAAGTGTATGAATCTGCCCATTTATTTTTAGTGTTGATTCTTACAAGTTAGATGAATGGAGCACAGGCCAAGTTCCGGTGTAGTACTGATCCTAATTGAGTTTGTTGGTGATTAAATTGGTTTACCTGGATTTTACATCTCAGTACTGTGACGAGTCTTCTCCTTTCTTGTAACTTACTTGCTGCTGTTGGTGACACAACTTGGGAACTCTTCTGTCCTTCAGTATTACTCTGTTTTGCCAGTGTAAAAGACGTTTTGAAATGTCACATTCAAACTCCAGTTCTCCTTATGTTCTGAAATGTATGCATGTGTATATTAACTGTATTTGTCTTTTGTGTGTTTTTTTCCTTGCTCCTTTTTCTTTCCCTTTTTACCACTCATTCTCTTTGTTTCTTTTTGTCTCACTCAACAGTCTAGTCTGTTAGACTGCATCTCTCAGTCTTGCATTAGCGCCTGCTGTAACTTGGTTCCCTGGAAGAACAAGGTACTTTGCCCACAAGTGGGACCATCCAGCTGCCATATCTGCAGCTTGATGTTACCTGTAGCATTTAGCCTGTATGCAATCTTATTCTGCCCTTTGCCTTCAGTTGTTACCTGCTGCTTTTTTCTGCTTAGAAAAAAAAAGCAATTGTGAAAAGAAGAGTCCCATGCCAGGTTTGTTTCTTTTATGTTCCTCTGTACTTCTTTTTGTCTGATGTACAGTATCCTGTATTTACTTGGTTCACAGAATTTTTTTCCCCTTTTTTGTCTGTTAACATTTGCCTTGTTTGAAACCTCTCCCCCAATGGACACTGTGTTTTATTTAATTGGCTGCTTCATTGGTTTTTAATTAGTCAAGGAAAAACTACTAATTTGGAGGAATGTGTCTTTCTTGAATGATAAATGTGAACTACAGAGAATACCTGCTCCCAAGCAAGCAGTATTGCATGTATTATTTCTTTATTCCATTTAGGAAAATATTTGTGGCCCAAAGCTCATGGTGTTTTTCCCTAAGTCTCATCATTTGGCTTATGAACTTTTCTTTGATATTTATGCATTGGGTGAAAAAAACACTTATTGGAGGGGGGAGTGGGATGGGGAGAGAGTATATTTTTGCCACTGTGATTATCTGAACTATTAGTTATCGCTCCGATATCTGCACAAAACTGTTTACTGTCTTAAGTGACAACAACTACACCAACTGTACTGATTTGAGGAAGTCTGATGCAAAACTTTACTTGGTGTTAAGAGGAGGTAAAGTTGGGCACTTCAGTTTTGGAGGTGAGAATGCCTAAAAAGCCCTGAGGAATGAGGTCTGGCAGAGCTGAAGATACCCGTGAGTGGTGGTGTCCTCAGGTGGCCTCCCTGCCCCTCTGCTGCAGTTGCATGGCACTGCCTCTGTAAGCAGCACATGTATTTTGTACCATTTACAGTGGTTTGGTTTTTTTAAATACTGTTTACCGAGCTGAAACAGCAGCTCATAATACATGAAATGCCAAAGCATAAGGAAGTGCTTGCAGAAAATCTTTGAACAAAGAAAAGAGGGCCATTCTTCAGTCATCACATACTCAGACTGTGCTGCTGCTGTGGGAGTTGTGGATGCTGGAAGTTTACACGAGTTTAGAAACAACTGGGCGCATTCTTACAGGGCGAGGACTCCATCCAATGTTGAGAGAATATTCAGGAAAAAGTATCTGCTCTATGCATCCTCAGATTTAAATTTTACCTCGGTACAATGTATTGGTCTTTATCTTAAGGCAGATACTAGATAGTCTTTTTGAGCTCCAAATAGTACAGAGCTTGTGTTTTTTATCCTGTTACAACAGAGTAGAGGAAGAAAAGAACATTTCTGCAGTGTTGTTAAGGTGATATTTTGCTTGATAGTCAGTAATTTCACTTACAAAAAGTTCTTTCCTTACTGAAACACAAGGAAGGTTATGAAGTGAAGAATTTAGTAGGATAGTAGTGCTGGCTAGCACAACTGGAGATCTGTGTGTAGAAGTAATAAAATGGAATGTTCTGTGAAAACTGTGGGAACTAGAATTGTGACCTTGGTCTAGAGGACACCGAATAGAGCCTAATGACTAATCTATCTAAAGTGTAAATTCATGCAGATTTATAATGTGGCAGTGTTTCATGACACAGTGTGAAACTCCACGGGTTGAATTAGGCATGTGAAGTGCCATTCTCAATTGGCTGGGTTTGGGCCTTGGGTTTCTTTTCCCTGTAACTGATTGTCTTGATCCCTTGGTGTTGGGAAAATGGCTCTTGAAGCCATCAAACTTAGTAAAACACTGGGACGCAGAAATAGGATGTTGGCAAATATAATAGACAGCTGAACTAGTATGGCTGTTGTCTGCAACACTGATTTTTTTTCCTCTTATTTTGTTTTTCTGATAAATTATGATTTCAGAAGTGATTTTAGTAGACAGTCGGGTAAATGGCATGACTTGAAGTTTGAAATCTCTTTGTTGAAAATTTAAATTTGTATGGATTGAATTTTTCTCCTGGAGGTTCCATCTGTTTTTAAATAGTGTAGTATAAATCCCTGTTACATAAAAAGGATTTAGAATAAACAGATTATTTAGGCAGAGAGTGCTACAAGATACATAGCATAAACTCATTTGTCATCTGGGACCTCTCAAATAGCATCAAAGTGCTGAGATAGTGAAACTCTCTTGTTGTATCTCAGCAGCTGAGTTGGCTGGGGGACAATATGTCAACAAGGCGTCTGAGAGGCTCCAGTTTACTAAGCCATATAGCTTGTCTATAAGATATTTATAGGCCATTTTTCTCCTGGATTCTTATCTTAACTCTCATTTGAAGGTTCGTGCTTTGTCTCCCTAGTGCATGTTTGTGAAAATGCTGCAAGGTCCAAGGCTGTTACTTTCACATCCCACCTTTAACCTTTACCATGTCCATGAAAAAGAATGAATCCCAACAAAGTTTCCTGTGGAGATGAGTATAACAACCCATTCCATAGATTTGAGCATTTAAGACTAGCAGTAAAATTATTATGGCTCAGAGATGCTTTAAAAATGAAACAAGTATTTCTGTTATGAACATAGAGTTTACGGTCAGCTATGCCTCGTTCTACTTTGGTGTAACAGACCTGACTGGAGAAGACATTTATGTCACACAGCAGCAATTCACTGCATCTTCCAGCGAGCTTCTGTGCTGGAAATCTGGGAACATTTGCTAAAAATACATAAATTTCAATTTCATCCTAGTATATATAGGTGAATAATTTCTGTCTGAAGAGGGCTGAAAGATGAGTTGCTGCATTCCTCTAGCTGTGTATAGTTTCATCATGCCTATACCATTATCACTGAGAGTACTTCAGAAGAAAGGGTCTAAGTAGAGACAGCTTGTTCAGGATCCATGGAAAATGTGCCTACAGTTCAAATGTGAACACTTATTCCTACACCCAAAACCAGCTCTTTTACGGAATTATTTTGTAGAAGTATATATGTGTGTCCTGTGGCAGGAGGTCGTTCTCACTGACACTGCTTTGAACTTAGCTGCACCATTGGATTTTCAGTTGCTTCTCATTGGTTATATGTCCATATAACCTGACACATTTCTGTCTGTCTTACTCCATCTTGTCTCTGGTTTTCTCAACTTCTAATTCTGCAAAATTTCTGATTAATGTTCCACATTCTTTGAATAATTAGGATTCCCTTGTAGTGAAGCAGATGCTTCACTTCTTCAGTTTTTCTGTTCATATACTATATGTATATATAGTATATATGTATACTGTATGTTCTGCTTGGCTTGGGTGATTTCTTTGAAAAGGAGGGATGGCTTTGTAACCAGTATCTCTGCCAGTTGATGTACTGGAGTAGCCCTTAGAGACTGCTGTATGACAGCTGAGACCTGGCACTGCAGTGCAGTCTGAAGGTGACACATACTGATGCTGACAGTATCAAGCAGGCAGTGTATTTGAAAGTCACTGGTGCTCATCCTCACCGCAGGCAAACTGCAACAGTATGCTTGAGGTATCTCCATTGGTCTCTCTGATTCAGGTGGAGAAAAGCTCATTGTAAAACAAAGAAAACAATATTTCTTTGCCTCAACCCTTGCTTACTCCTTCAAGTGCATATACACATGCCTGCTGTGACAGGTGGGCTATCACCTCTCTGCCATGTTCCTTACAAATCCTTTCTCTGTCTCAGTCGCTTTTTAAACCTAACTGGGGGGGAAGCATGGCCTGGAGGCAGCTTTCTCTTCTTCAGTGGCATTCCTGTCACAAATTGCTCAAGTTAATGAAGGTGTTTATGAATTTGGATAATTCAAGGTCGGAAAGTCCTTGCGTTTCTAAGTACGTATATATGTGCCCACATTGTATGTGTATATAAACAGTGTGTGGACACACTCTCAAAAAAAGATAGGCACTCGCATAATATTATTACTTGCTTTTAGATCCAAGTGATAATAAATATTACTGAAAAATTACTGGTGTCATCCAAGAAAGTTGTATTGATAGAACTGCCAGGGCTTTCACTGGGCTGAGCCCTTACCTACAGAGCAGCATCTATCTCTTCCACAGGCTCTCTAGGAAAGAAATTGAGAGCTGTCAGAAATTGATTATTTCCCTGAAGAAAAGCTCCCACGTTTTGATGTGTGGTTCCAAACCACAGAATGATATTAGTAATAGTTTCATTGCCTGAAATGTTTTTTTAGTGATTCTTGAAGCGGTTTTACTTGTCTATTACTTGTCTTCTACTTTTTGGCTGGAAGTTGCTTTCATTTTTATTTTCTATTTAATAAAATGTTGGACTCTATCCTAAGGTATGTAGAGTCAAAGCATAACAGAATAAATAAATGGTTATTTATTTATAAACAATGGGAACTCCTCATAGTAACAGGAAGAAAATTAAGTTCAGAAATTACAAAGAGCAGTTGTAGCAGTGTTCGGGCATATCTTTTGTATAGCACTCGGCTTCAAGAGAAAACAGATCACTTAGACTGAACACCCAAAATAATAAAAAATCCATCTATTATAAATAGGTGTGATGTTTCCTTCCATGCCTGTGTGCAGCAATGAGGGGGGAAGAGGCAGTGATTCAGTACTGACAACCCTGTTCTGAGCAGTATTGGACTTTCCAAAGGGAGAGAGTAATAAAGAAAAGAGGGAGGTAATTCTGGTTGGGTGGTAGGGAGGAATGTCTCAAAGCAAACTCCTCTGGAGCAGAGGAGTTGGCAGGTTGCAGAGAAATCTCTGCTGCAAATGCTATGCAACTCCTCTTCCATGTTCTCTGGTCTTGGTTTGTCTGGGGGCAGAAGGAGACTGTGGTTGGTTTTACTCCAGGTCTTCCTTCCTCTCTTGCTTCCGGGATTCCCTGGAGTGTGTTGGTGGCAGGAGTAGGGAGGAGGAAAGGCTGCTTCTCTCAGGTTCACTTGAGTTTGTGACCACCTGCTAGAAGCCCCAGTGATGTACAAGTTCTGTCAGTAAAAAGCTTCTCTATAGCTTTCTCTGTCATTACTGGCATACAAGCAAAGTCCTTGTAATGGAAAACAGATTTGGTCCCCAAAAGGAAATGGTTTTTTTGGCTTATAACTTTGGTGGAGGGATTTGCAACATCTTTTTCTCATGCAGAAAGATTTTTGTTTTACTGGTTGGGTTTTGTTGGGGGTTTTTTTAAGCAAAATACTGTATGGAATTGAGTGCCACTCAAAGTGCCACTTTGAGAAAGACTGACTTTTAAAATTGCCACTCTGTGGCTACTAATAATATTAAGTGCTTTACCTCTATAAAAAATGAGTAACCCCTTGGACTGTGGCATGAGTTTCTCCAAGTCCAAAGCAAAGTTACGTGCTTACCTCACTGATCCACTGAGCTGATGACTCTGTGGAGTGTGCTGATTGGTTCTTTTAGCTCTGCTAAAATCTGTCTTTCGATAACAGGATTCTTCCTGAGACCGTGTGTATTCATACAGCCTAGTGCATCTGGAGCAAATCAGTGCTCAAATCTCCTCTTCTAATAGGGCATGGGGAGGTGAGAGGCAAAGGGAAGGCAAACAAACCTTGGTGCAGGGAGTGGGGTTAATTGTGCAGGAGCTATGGCAGTGTGTAAAGTGTAATTAGTTACTGTGCTTTGCTGGGTGCTACACCATGCTTCTCTCCTTCTTTGGTATATATTCCATAGACTAATCAAATGTCTTGAAAAAATACAAACCAAATGTTTTGTTGAGCATTTTTTGTGTGCTTCTAAAACTGCTCTTTATGTAGGTCACAGTGTGATATTTGTGAGGGTGTGTTTTGCTCCACAAGCAGTCAGTGCTGACTACAGCAGCAACACCTTAGTAATACCCTAGTCCTACCTATTTTTTTTAGTAGTGAACTCATATTGTTGTTTGTATTTCTGCTTGTAGTGTCCTGTCTCTCCCCCTGAAGAAGAAAAGCTTATTACCATCAAAAGGCCTAAAAGTCCAGCTACAAATGAGTTATCAGATATCAACACCCAAACCAACTGGACTAAGTCTCTCCCACTGCCAACGCCAGAAGAGAAAATGCGACAGCAAGCGCAAGCCGTCCAAACAGATGTGGTTCCTATTAATGTGACTGGTAGGCTTTTAATTTCAGTAATTGCATTACACTGATGAGGGAGGGCAGAGATGAAAAGGGATCTGTACAGTTGGTTAATATTTGCACACTCATATATTCAATGCACGAATTTTAAATTATTTACCACACCTTTCTATGAAAAGCTTTTTGCGTTTAATAGTCTAAATCTGAACTTAATTAGAAAATATCAAAATCCCTTTGAATTTTCATTTATGGAGATAGTCAAAAGATGTGGGCTTGAAATAGCATTATATATTCATGAAGTGAAAGAAGAGGGCTGATAAATAGTAGTGTTTTTCTGTGGACTGCACTGAGGATATGTAATTGAAAGTCATGTTTTATCCAATGTTGATGATATTTCAAGATTTTGTTCTAGGAACTTTATTTAAGGAAAAATGTCTGGAACTTCTGCGTTCCAAAGATAAACTTCTGTGCTACAAAAATAAAGAAAAGAGATCTAGGGTCTAATTTTTATCAGCAACAAAAGCTTTAGGTGTCAAGAAGAGTAGGGTTAGAACAGCAAAAGTTAGTGAGGCTGCATCGTTGAGCAATATTCTAGGTAAGACACTCCACTTACATAAATATAGTCCACATCTTGTTATGAACTGTGTTTTAACTCTTCAATTTGAAAATGCTCTTTGATTTTACAGTTGCAGAATTTTTAATCTGATGAAGTTAAACTACATTAAATCTAATGCTGCATAGACGCTTTGTTGTGCATAAAATAGGATTTCTGTTAAAGATGGAATTTTCACTTCAATATAATAACGTGTTTTTTTCTGCATAGTATCAAAAGATTGTCTCTTATTAGTTAATTCAAATAACTGACTGCTTGCCTGCCAAAGCCAGGGTGATATTCAATATCCAATTTATTTCAAATGCCATATGGCGTGCTCTGACTCCGTGCTTACTCTGACAATCAATAGATTGCAATGTTTGGTTTTGTTTTGAAAGTAAACTAGGTTCTCTTTCCCTGCATGACAACCAATGCTTTTTTCACCTCTATTTTCAAAAACTAGTATATTAATTAGTATTATTTAATAGTATTTAAATATTCTAGTAGTATAGGAGTAAGACAGCTGTAACAAACATTGGCAAACTCTGAAAAATTAACAAGAAATTATTCCTTAAATATCAGAAAATATTTGAAGTAAACAGATGAAGACAACACGAGATCGTGAACACCCCACCTCTGGAAAACTAATAGAAGGAAAATACATGCAGTGCGGAAATGTTACTGGGCCAGTTGGCATTATCTAGGTACATTAATTTAGAGTACAACTGCAGAATGCCAAGTTATGGGAACAGTGAATAATCTGACATAATCAATAAACTTGAGTAGGGCTTAGATACTGTGACAGCAGGAACACAGTATACTTAGAGAAACAGTAATCTGTTGGTTGATTTAATCACCCTGCATACTATAAAAGATACGGGAGAGGTAAATAGATGGAAAGAAGAATGAGGTGAAGGGGTGAAATAACTCACAGAATTAATTCAGCATCATGTGGAACATTACCTTGTTCAGATAAATTATGCTGGTGACTTCAACCTGCATAATTTGATTGGTGTAGCAAAGCTTGCTGTCCCCTGAATTGTTTAGTCAGGACTCAGAAAACTCAGCAATTCTCAACTTTTGTGGTTGAAATGGTGCACGTGCATATTATATCTCGCTTTTCTGGAGTGTGTGGTTGATCACTTACTCCCTTATAAACATGGTAATTGGAAGAGGTAGAAAGGAAGGGCATTAAGGGAAGACTGCTGTTGCACCATGTGATCTGGTCTCCAGATCTCACCAATCCCTTTCCCTTGAAATAATTGTATTGCTGCTGTGAAACAAGGCAAGCATGTGAGCCACACACAACATACAGAAAAAGCTGCTGTCCTTGTTCCTCTTTAAAAAGTCACAATCTGCTCCCCTCCTCTGCTTTCCCACACACTGAGTAAATTTATTTCGTGAAGTTCCTTATGTTACTGCACGAGCAAGGAAAAAAACTGACAAGAAATCCGGTGCCGTTTGTTCAACATAACACAGGACAAACCATTGAGGATTTTTGTTTTGGTTTGGCTTTTTCCTTCACACACTCCTTTTCTTACTCTCCCAGAAGAGAGGTCAAAAATTTTCGTTTTATTACTCCTGGCATAAAATAAAAGGTTAACCTCTGAAGAGGCTGCTGGCAATTGATAACATTTTCAGCAGTGGTGATTGTGCTACAAAGGCCTCTCACGTGGCTGTGCAATAAATGCTCCATGAGTTCAGCTTTCAGGGCTCTTTGGTGAACAGATTGCAACTAATACAGTAGTCATAAAAATGTGTTGGGTAGCCTGAGGTGTAGGGGCATTGCATTAGGCTGACAAGCTGCTGGCTAGATATACAGATTTGGAAGCAGTTTCGGTATCAGAGTGCCTGGGCTGAGCTTTGCTCTGGAAGGGGTTGGACTGAATTTTTTCAGTGGTGGCCAGTCTTTGGATTTACATATCCTATGGGTTAAAAGATACATAAAATGGTGTCTGTTCTCATGGGTCTTCCGGAACTAACTTTCTTTCCAGATGGAGGAGTCTGGTAATGGTGGAGGTGATCAGTGCCAGGCTGGATCCTGGAAAATATTTAAGCATTTGCTTGAGTCCGGCTTGACTGACTTCAGTGAGATTTAAGTGCATAGATTTCTATGAATCCAAAGAAACTGAGTAAAGTATACAAGGAATATCTGGATGATTTATTGCAAACCTGTAATAGAAGGAGAAAAGTATTCTTAAATCTGTAAAATATACTTACCATTGACATCAGTACTTTCTAAAATGAAAAAGATGACAGTGAAGAAAGAAAAAAAGACTGAGACGATCTGATTTTCCTTGTTGGATTTCACTGAAGCTACTATTTTGAAATTCTACAGATTTGCATAGTGGCCTTTGTATCAAAAGCCATTAAAGATGGATTGGTTGAGTTGGCTTTTAAGTAGCTCATTTGGAAAAAATTACTGTGATCAGTTGACACAGTAATATTTCCCCATGGCCATCCTGTTTGTGCTGTCTGAGGCTTCATGTAAAAGACTCTCTCCTTGTTTGCACCCTCTCCTTACCACTTATGTTTTATTCCAGAGCTTTATTCAAAGCTATGTTACAATTTTCTTGCAACTCACCATCTCAGGCGTGAGTGTTGGTCTTTGAGTGGATAGAGATATGTTCAGAGATGCAAAACTTTCTCTTCAAATCTGTTGGATTTGTATAATGGGGGTAGAATTATTTTTATCATCATGCAGGACAGGATAACCTAATGTCCTGACTTTTGCCCCATATGGGTCCTAATAGTAATGCTGCCTGAGACAGTGGATAGTCTGTCTCAGTATTTCAGGACTTCTACTAGGCCAGTGGGATCCATAGCTCTCATTTTTAAAATTCCCATGGGCTTCCTATGCTCTCTTAATCTGACTTGAGTCAATCCAAAAGTTGGATGAAACTGGCATTTTGTAACTGCAAGGATTCCACTCAGCAGAAGTGCAGCCCGTGGTCAAGGCTCCGGTCAAACAGAGTCAGAGTCTTTATATTTACAACATGTTGAATGAAAATGCTGTGTCTTTTCCTTGCATTTTCACAAGTCCACGTGCTACACTTTAATGTATGACTGTATCTTTAACTGTTATAGAGGTAATGAGGTTTTCTGTGCTGCTTGCTCGACACACATCGTACTGATGTGCAGTCAGCCAGGGGTCATTTTTATAATGTATTAGTTACTGTGTGTTAATCACTTTTTAGAGGTGAATAATTTGGTCATCAATTTTCAAAAACATGTACAGTGTATATCAAGGTTTTACTGCCTTTAAGTTTTAAGTGGGTCATCTAAGGGACATTGAGCAGTACTTTAAAATGCTTAAACTTCTAAAAAAGGAACTTACATGTAAGCTACGGGGTGGGTAGCTGTTAAATTTCTGGAAGTGACAGGGAATTAGCTCGTGATCTATAAGGCAGTCTTTATCTTACTGCTAGTGAAATGGCCAAATTATAAACCTCTAAACGAAAGTGAATTCCTAAAGAAAAGCTGCTTTATGATAGTGGTTCTCCTGGGTCCCATTATGATACAGCACATGGTCATCATAAGGCTTTGTCTGCCAAAGTCCACTTACAGATTTATTTTTTTTTTAGCTCTTGCCATTGTATATTTTTATAATCATCTGTAAGGTTTCAGTTTTAAGCAGCTTTCACTCTGAAATATTTATGAGTCCACAAGATCAGTTTGATCTCTGCGTGCTCCGTAGTTCTTATTTGTATTTGTGTTAAAAGATCAACACCAGAAATGTGGTACACTTGACAGGTTCAGAGCAACTTGGAATGAAATAGAAGGGCCTCATGCGAGCTAATGATGTAGCTGTGCAAAGGCATCGTAATAGCTGTTGCCAATAGCAATGTCTGTTCCTGCATAAACCATTGTGATCTTTCATTTTCATGAGCAGATTTGCTTTTTCTGCAGCTCATTACTTAAATTAACAAAACCACAGAAAAACCTATGAGGGGCCAAATCCAAGCAAGGATTCTCTTTGCTTATGGAATTAGAGCTGCTCTCACCGAATGTGAACTGTGTACAGGAAGTCAAAATTCCTTTTAAAACATGCAGTACTGTGTAATGGAGATTTGTGTTTAAAGCCTTACTGTGACAGTGTGCTGTATCTTTCTTCAGTGTAAACCTTCATTGTAGGACCAAGCTTAACACCATTTATTAATGCCTTTTTTTCCATTTCTACAACAAAACTAGTGGAAGAAAATGCATGATGTCAGTGTGCTTGGAAGTAATGTTGCTTTGCTTGTTCTACCATGTATTAGGGGAGAATTTCGACCGCCAAGCCAGCATTCGGCGGTCTCTAATTTACACAGACACGGTGGTAAGACGGCCGAAGAAAGTCAAAAGGAGAAAGACTATTACAGGAATCCCTGACAACATACAAAAGGAGCTAGGTATGGCTCATCAGAACTGTATTCCATCCACTGTTCATTGTCACTGCTTATCATTACTCATTACATTAATAATTATCATTATTAATAACATTACCAGTGCTCATGAAACCAAATACAGTCTGATAGCCTATTTCAGTTCCAAATACGTGTGTGCCTCCTTGCCACCTCTTGCATTGGGAAGTTGGGACCTTTAATCTGTTGACTTCCATCTCTTAAAGGGAACAGGGTATTTGGAAAATGGTGTACTGGTACAATGAAACTCTGCAGGGATGTAAGGTTTCTGGACTTTATTGCTTTCCTTCAGATTTGGTCCGCTTCTCCAGGATGTTCACCACAGCAAAACCAAAGTGGGCAGGTGTATTGGCTTGTGAGTAATTACTTGTGGAGTAAATCAGTTCATGGATGCATTCCTGAATCTGCTGAGGATTATATCAAGAGTGAAAAACCTGTTTTCCAGTTCACTTTTGGCAACCCCTTAAGTATCAGTGTTATTTGATTGGCAGTAACTTACCTGGGTTTATTAGCTATTCTATATATTCTAAAGGAGAGGTAACTTTCCGTTAGAATATATGGGATAGCTAATAAACCCAGGTAAGCTGGGTTTGTTAAGAGGGAAGACTGCCTGAGGCAGTGTTAATGTGACCTATTCAGTCACATTTATGCTACCTCAGGCAGTCGTCCTTCACACTTTGTAGTAGATATGAATTCAAAGCTGGTGAAGAAATCTGAATTTTGGCAGACACTTAGCAGAATTCTTTCATTTAAATTGTGTTATTTTAGTTTGCTTTTTAAAAATCATGTCAGTTTTTCCCAGATTATAATTTTACAGGTAAAAGTATGCTCCTCACACACTTTCTTTCTCAGTAGAGGAAGAATATGTTTTAAAATAGTCTGGCAGAACTTAATTTTGTTGCTTTACATGTGAAATCATCTCAGATATTGATGATTTCTTTCTGTAAGTTTTACTACCTTGCATGTTGCATCTATTTATTTTTTAATTATGTTTTCAGTTCTTGGTTACTTTTTTGGAATTTTCACAAACAGAAGAAAAAAAGAAAAAAAAAAAAAAAAAAAAAAAAAAAAAAAAAAAAAAAAAAGAAATAAATGGGGGGGTTTGAAATCAGCTAGAGGGTCAGGCATAAAGAAAGCCAAGAAACAGACAATTTTATGCAGAGAGGTTTTTGAGTGGAATTGTGCTCCTTCAGCATCTGTAATGAAACAGTGCCCTGCCATGGGAATCCTCTGCCTCAAGAAAGTATTTACAAAATGTTGAGGTTACATTGTGACCACTTCAAAAAGATACTTCATGCTTGAAAACATCAACTGTAGTTTTCTTTGGTGGAGTAACTGAGAATGCAGTTGGCATCTATCCTAAAAAGAATTATTCAATTAACACCTTAAAAGAAGTTTATGACTTTTACTAATCTGTTCACTATGGGTGACAATTTTTTACCTTGGTTTTTGTCTTTCATCTCTGTGCTGAGCACATTTCATGTTGTACTGCTTGAAGGTTTTCCTTGGCTTCTATTTTAAGTTGTGGATTGGCAGCATCCCACTGTAGGAGCTCTCTCTGGATGGTTCCCTGGCCCACAACCTGCAGGCACATAGGGCTTCAGCCATCTGCCCTATGGCAGAAATTATCTGAGGAGCTCCATGTTGCTTCCATGGTGGTTGTATCTCTTAGAGGGAGCAAATTGTATTCTAGGAGAACTGTGTGGCAGAATCCATCCTCATGGTGTATTGGTGGATTTCCATCACAAGATACAAGGTGCACTTGAAAAGAGTGATAGTGTCTTCATCTTAATACTTGGGGAAACCAGACATGCTGCAGCAAAGTGACTTAGTCAGTCAGCCACCAGGCTTTTGGCAAGGCTGGGAATACCTGTAAGTCTCCCCCATCCCTGTTCAGTGTTCTTTCTGCCTTTTCTCCCCTGTCACTCCCCAAATATTTCTGTAGCAGTCCGTGGCCTATTTCTCTTACACTGTCCCAAAACAAACAACGAGTTGTTTTAAAACATTCCGCAGTTCATTTGATCGGAACAAGTATCCGGACTAAACTCCAAATCAAGCAATTGCATTATGCCTATTGACATTCTCCCTGTGGTTTCAGCTGAATAAATCTCTTTGTTTCTCCCCTAAAGCATTGCTGTGAATGGCTATAATATTTACACAGAGATTAAAATCCCTTGGTACACCAGAGTTGCTGCGTGCGGGCTACATAACCAACGTATACAGCAGATTCTTGTAACGTCTTGTTTATCCTTCAGAAGGAAGCAGAAACTTGAGTGAACCTCAAAGCTTCAACCAGGCTTGAACTATTTTCATTTCTTCTGAGAGAGCCCGGAAGAGCTTTTGTCAGGCCAGGCTGCTGGGGTTCTCCCCAGGCTGGTTTGGGTCCTTAGGAACAGAAGAGACCAAGCAGAAGGGAAAGCCTGCTCTGGCTGCTGGCCTGAGCTCAGCGGATGTGGTACCCTCTTAGAACTTAGCCAGACATACTAAAGGAAACATTAACTGCACCCATGTGCCATGTGCTCAAAGTATCTTTAAACATTCCTGCTTTTTAGCATTGAAATGCTGTTGTGTTTTCACAGGTGTCTTCCAGCAATGAACCAGTCTCTCTGTGTAGACTGGAAAATTCTGCATAAAATATTCTGCATAAATAAAATGCAACATGATGGGATTTGAGACACAGTAAGAATGTGAGGTGTCTACCAGTTTAGAGATGGTAGTTACTTTTTGAGGTTGTTTTTTAACTGCAGCACCCTCTCAGTACTATTTAGCAGAGTGATATGAAAGTAACAGGAGAAAGCAAAGCATTCTTCTCTCTGCCAAGCACAGCAATGAGAAGAAATTAGTTCTGCATACTTCTGAATTACCTTCCTTGTCTTACAGATCATAAATATTACCTACCTATTTAATGGGAATCAGTGTTGGGTCAAAACTGCAGAAAGAGCAAAAAACTTTGAGTCTTTACTTCAAATGCTCTTAGTTTCTCTGCTCTGTGTTGCCATTATCCATTGTCTCTAGATGTCTTCTTCACATTGTACCTTATGCAAACCTGTATTCCCCCCTCAGACAAGAAGATGATTCCAAAACAGAAGTACGATAGAGATGAGCACCTCTCTGGAAGAACCTGTCACTGGCCTTTGCTCATTTCTTAGCTCTTCATTATCATCGGCTCCTGTCACATGTTCCAACTCTCCAGATGAAGTAAAGGCAGCAAAATGCTTTCCACCTTTCCATGGTCCCTTCTTTGTGTCAGCGCTCTAGGTTCTGGCTCAGACTAACTTGGTTTTTGTGGAGGTTCCAAGTTTCCTGGTTGTGAGTGTTTCTCCAGAGCTCTGCACCAGTGCAGTCCCAGAGACTGGTGGGCAGCTTCTGGTGTCCCAGACTCCCTCCCTGTCTTGCAGGAGGAGCAGGTCTTAGACCTGACTATCAGTTCTACCACAGTTCGTAATAAACATAACTCACCAAAACAGGGGAGAGGAAAACATTTTCAACTTTTCCACCTTCTGATTCCTCCTTTTTCTGACAGCCATTTTGATGGAGGTTCTTTTATTCCAGCAGAAAGTTTCTGTCCTCTTGGTTTCCAAAAATGTCTTCTAATTTTATGCTTTGTGTGTATTTTCTTCGGATTATTTAAATCTGTTTTTTCCATCTTAAGGATGCAATCCATGGTCTTTTTGGATCTGTGTTTTTTTTGCCCCATGTACTTTTTTTCCTCCTTCTTGACCTAAGGGTCAAAGGGTCAAAATGACCTCATAGAGTTTTTTCAGCTTATTTTCCTACTTCACTTTTTCAGTAACTCAGTGTCACCTGTAGGATCTCTTGTCAGTCATGGGGATGGGAATGACTGACACCTCAATTGTCAGTCCTTCATTTGCTTTCTTGCCACGAAGCTCAGACTCCTGGTGGTACCAACTGATATCTCAGGTATCCTTCGGGACTGTTGAAGCTCTCCGTTGACACACCTGAGAGGAAGCAATTCCATCTCAGCAACATGGAGACAACATAAGTCCTTCTGATCTCTGGAAACGCAGCTGTTCTATTAAAAACGTCTCCTAATGCATACTCTTCTCCAGTTAGTTCCCCCCAGGGCTAGCAATCACTCAAGTTACAGGTCCTATGGGTAAGAAGAGTCCCTGATATCCGTTGGTCCTACAGAAATACCACACAAATACCCAGCTATTCCAGCCAAGTAATTCTGCACCTGCTTCTATTTACAACTTTAGCAGTCTTTGGATAGAACATCTCTGCTTCAGATTTACTGTTCCTTTTGACTAATACTGGGTTTATACCTGTAGATTTTCACCATTGTACATTTCCAGCACTATCCATCTATAGATCAGGTGTTAGGAAGCAGGTATAATCTGCTTTTTGATACTTGGAGGATGGAAAACACAGAAGCCAAGAATATAAACTTCATCAGAGGCTGTTAGGTTAGAGAAATGGACAGAATTAAGAGAACCTGAATTCCCAGTACTTATATCAGAATTCTCCCTCTCAGGGTGGCAGTGATATGTGCAAGTATTCAGGATATTTTTTAGCTGGCAGTACTGAAAAGTTTCATAGGATTCACTGCAATATTTTTCCTCCTCTGAGACATTACAGGTGCTTCATAGAGCACAGTGACAATTCCTTAAAAGTGCCATAAGCCCAGTGTACTTGTCTGTTTCTTGAAGAGTGTCTGTTAAAATCACTCAGTTTGTGAGTGCTGAGGTAAAACAGATTAACAATCTCTGAGGGTTTTGTGTAACGCTAAATCGTGGTGCCTGCACAGTGACTTAGCCAGTTTACCAGGTTGCAGGAGGATTGCTAGGTGGGGCATGAGGAGGCAGTGAGAGCAACATACCTTAGGAATGTGCCTGTGGCACAAGAGACAAGTACTTACATTAGAAATGGTTTGTCAGAAGGTAAGAGACTACTTCTTTGTTCTCATTGAAACAAGCATGTACTTTGTGACAACAACACACACGCTGTTTATCTTTTCAAGCCCTTGGTTTTCCGTTCTCCTTTCAGTGCAGAGGACCTTTCATGTGATTCTCTGCAAGGAGCTGCTGGTGCCACCACATCAGCTGGAGTCACACCGGGGCTGCTAGAAGCTAGTCCCTGGCCCCAGGGATTATATACAGATGCTTTCTTCCTCATCAGTTTTGCCGAATTTGTCATTCTGAATCCCTGTCCTCTCTGATGAGCAACACCAGTGGCTACCAGAGTCCACAGTGTGGGTGTTCTTTACTTGCTACTGGAGCATGCACTAAACATGCACAGTAGTAAAGAGCATTTGCCCTAAGAGAGATTTTCAGCATAGTAGGGTAATAAAGAAGAGAAGAACATAGATACAGGTCTCCTGTGGTGGACATAGCACTGACTGCAGTGCTGCTGGACATGGGAGAATACAAAAGGCAGACAGGACAGTTGTTGCTTCCAGCCACATTTATCATGCACCCAGTTTGCAGCT
Organism: Sylvia atricapilla; assembly: GCF_009819655.1. NCBI lineage: Eukaryota > Metazoa > Chordata > Aves > Passeriformes > Sylviidae > Sylvia > Sylvia atricapilla. The sequence goes on from NC_089142.1 coordinate 63,597,148, forward strand.
ACTTCTGACTTCATAATGTTCAGCATCTGTAACCTGATGTCTGGCTGCTGTCTGCTCACACGTCCCTGCAACTAGCTGGACTTATGGATGGTATTGTTTAAAAGATCTGATTCTGGATTTTGATGTTACTGATATCTTCTATCTTCTGACTGCTGTTTATTTAAGTAGGTGTTTTCAGACAAACCTAGCATTATCAGTGTAGTAGTCAAAGGTTTGAGCTGTCCCCTAGAATGGGATTGTCTTCTAGCTGCAGTACCAACAGAGATTTTAAGGGGGTTTGAAAATCTTTACTTTCCAGTATTACTCAGGAAGCAAGTGAGGGTTTTACAGTGCATTTGTAAATTGCAAATAAAATACTCCTCGCTACCCTCCTTTGAATTTCACTGAAATCATAAATACATCAGCATTTTACCAGTATACCTGAGTCTTAAATGTTCCTCTGGTTGATTTTTTTGAACCATTTTCCCTACAGATTTCTGTTGTCCCTCTTCAGAAAACAGAATTATAAAAGGAGTAAATCCTTACAGCTTTGCATGAGATTGCGCGTACATGTAAAGCCAAAACCAAAGCTTAAAGAGTTTCAGAATATGCTGCATTTTCTAAAAAAAATTCTTCAAAATCTCAAAGTTATGTTCCTGTAATAGTAACACCAAAGCAAATTCCTTCCCTGACCATATCCCATAGAATGATTGAAGGATGTAGCCCCGTAGTGTATATTTCTGAAGCTGGGCTGTCTTGTTCTCCATAATCCTGTGTTTATTTGGGCTCTAAATCATTCTAACTAGAAAAGGCCTCGCACCAGTGCAAAGAGTTACCCTGATGGGCTTCCCTGCAGTACTGAGGTTGTGAACATTTACTGCTGTTAAGTCAATTTATGCAGTTTCCCAGAGCATATTAGTCTGGACCACAAATGACATCTATTCTGGTAACAAACCCACGGTAAGCACTGGTTCTGAGCAGCATCCTGCAGCTGGTTGTTGATGCTGCCCTCTTGTTAATGAGCTGCTCTGGCCCTGTTCTGGCTGGGGTAGCCAGCAGTGCCCAGGCTCTGTTGGGATGTGTTTGCCAAGGGAAGGGGCAGGAGCTGCTGCACCAGGCATTTTGGTATAGCCATCACTGGCGTTTTTTATTCAGTGCCATTAATTTTCTTTTTCAGACATCACTGTGCATTTACCATTAACAGTTTGTCCCAGTGAATGTGTTCTAACACTCCTTGTTTTGGAAGGAGGTGAGGTTGGCAAGTCCAGCATTGGTCAGCTTCACCATTTACCTTCTCTAGCAGTAACATTTTGAACAGACATAAAACACCCATCTGCATTATACTACCTGTGAAAGAGGGTGCATTTAGCTTCCTTTGTGAATACAGTGGAGACATACCACATACTGAATTGAAGTGCTCTCAGCCACAGGTCAGATATTTGCTGTAGTGCTGACAGCATCGTTCTCCACCAACAGCATCCTTTTGTCTCATCTGCATGTGTGTTTTGTGTGCATGTGTGTGTTTCACAGTGGCAGAAGAAGAAGAAGAATACACCATCTCTTTGGTTATTTACATATCTTGGCATGCAGATTTTTGTTACCAGATATTTTTAATTGACCAACAATTAAAATCGGTGATGTCATGGGTCCAGAAACATTTGTGATGTCTGCTTTGGTATTTTTCTCTGTCTTAAAGGAATACACGTGTTTCCATTAAAAAAAGTATACCTGGGAAGGAAGATTAATTTTCTTACTGTACGGTTCTTAATAACTGTATACGAAATATGCAAATCCCTTTCTTGGTTGGCTGCAGTAGTCCATCTGTTCTGACAGTATCTGGTATTAGATTATCCAAGACATTTGCCAGCATCTGAGTATCTAGCTTTGCAGCAAACCTCTACCAGAAGCAGAAAGAAGCTGCATTTTATGAAAGCAAGAGAATTTACACAAAGCAAGCTAACTAGACTTCAAGCTGCTGAAAGATTACTTACATCCCTGAGGAAAAGAAGTAAACAATCTTTTTTGTGTGTGCTGCTTTAACTGCAGCCTTTTCAGAGCCCTCTTTTTCTTACCCTAAATGCCTCTTCTGCCTGCCAAGAATCAGGATGATTAAATGTCCTTTAAGTGGTGTTCAAAGCTGCATGATGAGAATACCTATCCTCCCAATGCAGTTTCATATAGTAAATATGAAAGGAGAACATTCCTTTCAGGCATGCTGCTTCATTGCTCCTGAGACTCACTAAGGCAGAGACTTGAAATAACCAGTTTTCCCCCACAGTGACATGTGTAGCGTCCTTACCAGCGTCTCCAGCAGCATGCCTGCCTCTCTCTTGCTATTTATACAGCAGTGCAACTGAATTCAAAAGCAACAGCCTTACACAGACTAATTTTAAAGCAGTCCTCTGTTTTGTGATTTTAAATGGCGGCTACCAATAAAATTGTAAATTTAAAATAGCCCTAGAATACATTCTGTCGATAACTGTATTTTGAACTAAAACTGATATTCCATTGTCTTCAAAGTTGGGGATGGGGGGAGTTACACCAATACATGATTATTTCTTCCTTTAGAAAAAGTGGTTATTTTTTTATTTCCTGGTGGTGCTGAGAATGAGACAAATATCAATACCAGCTGTTTCTTTTCCCCAATTCTTAGAGTTTTTCCTTTATGATAAACAGAAAGTAGTTGTATGGAAAAACATTATCTAATGGCTTTCTTTGCAGTATTGGATAATGCTTATATGAATGCTGTTACAGCCTATGTAGTATTTGTGGTAAAACAATGCATGTTTCCATGTGTATAGCATTCTTTCAGACAAACTGCAGGACTTGGAGAGCTATCTGTGTCTCCTGAAATGTTTTTTTGCTGAAGTGTAATGCTTGTAAAAAGCAGACCCTTTTATTCATATTAGTCTCCGGATTTCCTTCCCCTTTTCTTTATTGTATGAGGCATTAGCATGGGAACACACTTCACGTTTCTCAGGCTTTTGTCTGTTCCTGCTGCGTTGCCTACTGGAAGTCAAACAGTACTACTTGGTTTCTGACACAACTGATTACTATGGAAATTATTACCATGTCATAAACAGAGGATTTCGTGTGTCGAATGTGCAGCAGGAACACAGACGATTCTGTAAGCAGAAGGTTCCTGGTAATAAGGAAAACGGGAAGAGAAATGCAGAAAATAGACGATGCCTTTGCAAAATCCATTGTTGCAGATTGTTCTTCAGAAGGCATAACCTGCAGGAGCATGGGGATCGAGCAGTGTGCTGGGTTGCTGGCTTTTTTTAAACGAGTGAGAAGATAAATGTGAATTTGCACTTGAGAAATAATTATTTTATTTTGACTCCAGCAGTTGGTACTGGCCAAAGTGATTTCCGAGGGCATTCGATGTATGTCCCAGATCACTGTTCCACACTAGGGAGACTGGACAGCTACCGCTCTGCCATGCAGCGCTCTGAAACCAAGGACACCAGCTGCCAGACGGAAGAAGTTAAAGTTGTGCCCCCTTCAATGAGAAGAATACGAGCACAGAAAGGACAAGGCATTGCAGCCCAGATGTCTCAGTTCTCCAGCTCATCTGGAAACATGTCAGTGATGAGTGATTCTGCTGCAGTCATATTTGCTTCTCGCCAAAATAACGACATAGGTTTTCACAGCTTGCCTCGGGTTGGTGCAAGAGTGTCTCTGCAGTCCCTCGATCAGACACAGAGCATGATGTCGAGACAGACAGAAGACATTGCTGGCACTTTACCCCACCAGATAAGTAAATTGCAAGTGGATGACAGTGTTGTGCATCTAAGGAATAATCCCACGATGGGGACCCTGTCGAGGCCAAAGTCCCAAGAGGTGAGAAGCTGTGATAGCGAGAAGTCCTCAAGCCCAGCGTGTGTGGTCTCTCCTCATGCCACTTATTCAACGAGCATCATACCCAATGCAACACTGTCATCTTCCTCGGAAGTTATCCTTATTCACGCTGCCCAGAGTGTTGGATCATTGGATAGTAAAATTTCCAGCTCCGCTGCCTTTCCAAATCCAAGAGACAATCCTGCTACCAGCAGTGCAATAAGTGGGAAAGAAGATCACCATTCTTCAAGTGGTAACTGGAGTGAGAGTAGCTCCACACGTCACTCACAGACTTCAGATACCATCCCATCTAACACTGTCATGATGCTTTCTCTTGGTGACTCTGCTGTCTCTCTGAGCACTCCTGGGAATGCAGAGGCTGGGTCTCAGAGTATGAGCTATGGCTGTAGAAGCACTGCTGCTTTAGCAAGCCCTTCCCAGGACAGCGATGGTCAGAGTGAATCCAGCTATTCTGGGGAGCGAGCACAGGCAGCAGTGAGCAGCACGGAGCATTGGTTGTACAAGTCTTCAGAAAACAGCGAGACCCCTTCACATAAGGTGGTTTGTACAACACCGGGCTGTGCCACACCCGGTAGCAACCTGAGCAGCAGCAGCCTGGAGAGGACGTCGGTCAGGGACGATTCTACTTCCCTGTATGCTGTGGATCATGACGGCTATTACGGCTCCATGCATGTGGACTCTGGACTGAAGTCAGACATGCCATGCAACAGTACTAACGGTTTTGAGAACCCCAGAGACAGCGTGGTAAATGTGTTTGAAGGAAAGGAGAAGAAACACCAGGATGACCACTCAGGCCAAGGTGACAAATCACTTGCAAGAAATATCTCATTGAAAAAGGCAAAGAAGCCACCTTTGCCGCCATCCAGAACAGACTCACTCAGAAGGATGCCTAAGAAAAAAGCCCAATCCAATGGACAAGTACTTGATGAAACCCTCATTGCCACCCTCCAGCATTCTCTGCAGCTGAATCTCAAGTGCAAAAATGGCAGCTCCCCTTCCCAGAGCCCCTGCAGTGATTATGAGGATCCCTGGGTGTTGCGCTCCCGCAGCCAGAGCTCGGTCAGTGCGAGCAGCAGCATGATGTCCACCACTGCTCCAAACCTGTACTCCATCTGCACCGTCACTCCCTCCCAGAGTGAAACGAGTAGTATAAAGTCAGAGTATGCTGACCAGTGGGGTTACTATAGTGACTATGCTGCAGTGGCAGATGACCAGGTGAAATCTCCAGTGACCCATTCTGCCAGTACGTCATCTGCTCTCAGTGATTACAGCATCAGCCACTTCAGTGATGGCTCAAGGGCTTCTGTGCCACAAGTGCCCAGTGGACTGGCCAAACCAAAGAGTGCTTCTCCAGAGAAATCCCACCGAGTCACATCGCCATCGAGTGGGTACTCCAGCCAGTCCAATACACCTACAGCGCTCACTCCAGTGCCTGTACTTGTAAAGTCTGCATCATCAGGAAATGGGAAATCTAAGCTGAAGCCTAAAGTGCCTGAAAGGAAGTCCTCTCTTCTGTCTTCAGTCTCCATGTCTTCATCATCCACGTCTCTTTCTTCAAATACATCTACTGAAGGGAGTGTGAGTGTGAAGAAACTGGACCCTGCCCTGAGCCCTTCTGTGGATTCTGCTGCACCTCCTCCACCACCTCCTCTTCCAACATCTCCACATTGCTCTGAACTTTCTCCTCCTCCTCCTCCTCCTCCAGCAGAAGTCATGGATCTGTCACCATTGTCAGCCTCTCCCACGTTCCCCCCTCCTCCGCCAGAAGCCAATGTAAATTCTACATTTGCTCAGACTGTCCCATGGTTTCCGCAAGAAGCCTCCATCAGTTCATTCTCTTCCCCTGTTCCTCCTCCTCCTTGCCCCTTAGCTGTCCCGCCACCAGCTCCACCGCTTGATCCCAAAATAACAAAAGGTGTGACAATATACCCACAGTATTCTCTTAAGAAACGCAACCAGGAGGATTCTTGCTACAGTCCAGTGAAACAGTCTCTGAACAAGCAAGAGTCATCAAGACCCGTGATGCCATTAGTAACCACCAAAGCACTCCAAATGGTGCAGTTGAGGTCCGTGAAAAAATCAACAGAAGGTGAACCATCAACTGAATCTGTTTCAGAAACCACTTCTCAGGAAAAGGGTACTGCAACTTCATCGTCACAGTCTTTGCTAAAGCCATCTCTCTCACTGAAACTCAGTACCAGCTTGGGTGATGAGGAAATGAAAGCTCAAGGCACTTCATTTAAAAATGCAGTGCAAACACTGTCTCGGGGTTCTCCTCTCATTCTCTCCGATAACACACCTGTACTTGACAGTGATCAAAAGCCTATGAGTACAGTAGGTCTAAAGAAATTTGAAGCCGATGCTCTGGGATCAGCCACTGACGACACGCCTGAGTCCTCAGTGCAGAGTGAAGACCTCCCTTCTGGCATGTCACTTCAGGGGTCACCAGCATCTCCTGACAAGACTCAGGCTGTATTGCCAAGCAAGAAACCACCTCCTATTTCAAAGAAACCCAAACTGTTCCTTCTGGTACCACCTCCACAGTTAGACCTTACAGAAGAGAAAGCAGCTGAAGGGAATGATACTGCCAGAAGCCCGACTAGGAGAGACACTGTGCTTGCACACTCTGAGGAGGCGAGAAATTGTCTTACAGATGGACTCGGTTCTAGCGAGATGGACTCTGGCAGCCTGGTTCCTGAGGGAGGAGCTGCTGGATTCACCTTCTCTGAGACAGTGGGAGCGAATGCCTTTGTGGTACAGCCTGCTGCATCACCAGTTCAAGAAGAACCCAGGCAGGAGGAGCAGTCTGCTTCTGATGAGGGAAGCAGTTCAGGCAGCAGCCAAGACAGCGGCAGTAACACTGACGGACACCTATCTCAAGAGAACGAAAGTGGTGAGTCTCTTTTCTCTCACTAATTCAGGTGCAGCAGTAGCTACTTTGGAGAAGGTGGGGAGTGAGAATAGCCATTCTAGCCTAGCATTGAGTTGGCATTCTGTAGAGGGCAGAACCTCTTATGATTTTTACAACTAAACCAAAAAAAAGTTGCAGGGATCTGATTAATACTTTATGGCATTTCATACAATTCCTTTCTGACTTCTCATTGTTGCAAACACAGAAAGAAAATGATGCTTTATTTAACCGTGCTAGTGTTAAAGCATGCTATGAAAACAGTTAATATGTTAATACTTGTTTTGCCTTTTAGTGGAAATCTTAGAAATTTTCTGTTGTTACTGTTCTCCACCTGCTATGTGTGAGCAAGCACAGGCATTTGTTTAATGCACTGCAGTCCCCTAAGCAAGCGTTGAGCTGAAATCACAATAATGACAGCGCTGCACTCAGTCCACTGGGTGCTTCTCCTTGGAGGCAGCAAGGGCTGGTTTCAGGACTATGTGCCCGTGGGGTTTGCACGACAGACTGACTGTGTCGTTCGTTCTCTTTGCATAGTGGAGGTGTTTGAATCAGACACAGCCAATAGTTCATTCCTGCCAAGCAGTACTTATGGGGAGGAGACAGACGGAGTGGCAACACCAGCAAGACCAAGGACTACTGAGGATCTTTTTGCAGCCATTCACAGGTACTGCAGAAACTTCCCTTCTTGTACTGTCAGGTCCGGTAGGTCGCTAAGAAATAAAATTAACCTGGCTTTATAAAACACCCAATTACAGCGGTCTTGGCTTTAACAGAAGGCACATATTTATCAACTTTCTATTAAAGCTATATGTGAAAAAGATAAGGAAAAGAACTTGCATTTTATTGTTTTGTAAATGTATTTAATCCATGCTGAACTAAAACCAGCCAGATTAAATGGATGTAGATTATAAGTACCTTGCCCTTTAAAAGATCAAGTTACGTCTAGTATTTATTGTACTGTTCTCAATCTGCCATATTAACTCTACTGTTGCTTTTTCTGTGTATCTTTTTGTTTTCATTCTCGTTCTTCTCCATCTCTTTTTACTCTCTTCGCTGCTTATATGGTGCAGTTTGGGACAGAGGCTCAACGCTAATGCTTCATGGCAAGCGTGGCTGAAACTGGCAAGTAACACAACATGTCAGTCATATGGCAAAACATATGGCAAACGCTGGATTATAGTTTGCCATAATCCAGCCTGAGGTCGGGTGTTTTGTGTCAAACTGGTTCATGAATGAAATGTGCGATACTGGCTCTATCGTTAATGACATTATTCATTTCCCTTGAAAATAAAATCATCCCGAAGGGCAGCTAGACTTACGTGCTGTTCACGCTAGGCGCTCAAAAAGAAGAAAGCCCGAGAAAGCCCCAAGGACAGGAAGGCCCCAAGGCAGGGCAGGGAACGCGGGCTCCCGTGGAGCAGCGCCCCCGGACCGCGGCCGGAGCCGCCCCGGGCCGGGCGGGGCGTGGCGCCAGCGCCATCGCGTGGCTGCGCCGCGCACTGCAAGCCGCAGAGGGGCCGCCTCCCTGCCAGGAGTGGGGGATTCTCCAGGTGTTCAGTCAGTTTGCACATCTGCGCATCGGGAATGAGGGACAGGAAGAGCGCGGCTGGGAGCTGGGAGGCTGCTGCATTTTGGATGCAAATGCTATTTTTTTGTTGTTTTTGAAATAAGTCCTTTCCAGACGTTAAAAAATTACATATGTATGATACTGACTTTTTATAATCTACTGTTACCCTTTAGGACTTGGCCTGTTTGAGCAATTCTGAAAATGGTCTGTTGCATGCCACTCTCTAGAACTGTGTCAAATCTGGCTTTAGAATGAGATATTTTGGCCAGTAGCCATTCTCCTCTATGTATGCAGACAGAGGGTGGATTTCTGTGTATATGCACATACCTGTAATTCATGACTTTGTGGGGAAATGGACAATGCATCTGGATATGACATTCTCAGAACTGCTTGACACATTTTTTTATTAAGACCTTGCTTTTGCTGGCTTTGGACTTGACCCACTTTATTCCTTGGTTGTTAATTAATAAAAAAGGCATTGGTTTTCCCTCAGTATTTGTGAGAGACACTACTTCAGTAATTGATGCTCTTGAATATATTCTTTGGAGCAAGACAAGGAATTTAGTGGTATGTGCATTAAGGACAGGAAGAACAGTCCAAAGTTATAAGTCATAGTTTTGTTTGAACATATATCCTATCTGTGTCTGAAAAGTCACCAAAACCAAATTTGATTCTTAATTTAAAGTTTTTTTTTTCCATAATTCATACATACTGAGAAAAGCTGGCTAGGTGCTGACAGCAAACTGACTGCTCTCCACTACATTCTCAGTCTTACCAGATCACTCCAAGCTAGGATAACTGAGTCTTTCCCTGCAGGTCTTTGCAACTGAATTTTTTTTTCAATTTAATTTGGGGTTTGGTAACAGTACAATCCCAGCACTGCAGTGTTTAAAGACATCCATCGGCAGCCAAAACCCTAATGAAGGAAATTTTTTCATTGTAACAAATGCACACACATGTTCACATACAGACTTACAGAGCATCCAAGCACCAAAACCATCTGCTGCCTACAGCACTAACACACAGTTAAATCTAGATGAGGTTCCTACATTGACTGCTCCTGAAGTCATCATTTTAGCCCTTTGCTGTCTTCTGATGTCCATTCATGCTCAGGCTGAATGGACATCGGTATTACATTCTTACTCCAGAAAGACAGGTGGGGGCAGCAGCAGCTGGTAAAAACATAACAGCTGGTACAGCTGACTGTGGGGGTATCACAAGTAAGCTATGCATAAACTTCACCATTTAGGAGAGATAGAATCACTCCAAAGTCCTGGCACAGCCTATAGCAATGTCTGTTGCTGCCACCTACTCAGCTGATGGATCCTGCTTCTTTGTTTTCAGGGGTTTCTTAATTATTAATAGGCTGTGATGCATGAACACATTTGAGCTTGCCTTGGCAAAATCTCAAGGCTTTTAAGAAAGTAAAGCTAAAGATCACATTAAGTAGAAATCTGTTTTGCAAGGGGAATGGTCTGGATTGAACACATGCTTGATAAAAATTAATATGGAATAGCATGGTAATTATAGCATGATACTTTTATATCTCTGAGAAGTCTGTTGACTTGCTTTAAACTTCTGCCAAAATACCATATTTCTAATTAGGCTTTATACAGTCTTTTCTGATTAATTCTTGCTCAGTCAGCAAAGAAACAAAGCAGCTGTGCTACAGATACCAGGCATGTACATTTCTTTAAGATTTCTAGTTATGTGAAAATCAGGCAATAAAAGTCCAGTTTCCACATATTCCCACTTTCATGGCTGTCTCTTAATTTCTTTTTGTGTTGTCCCTGCACTTTACATTTAAGTAGACAAACACTCCACTCTTTCATTTGGAAGGATAACTTTCTTGTCAGGAAGTTGGTCTCTCCTTCATTTACTTGGAAGTTGCAATGAAGAGCACCAACATAACTGTGAATTTTGTCTATGCATCTTGAGAGGAGCTGGAAAAGGTTTTTTTCTCTATTTATTTAGTATTTGGATTAGGGAGGGATTTCTTTTAATCATCTAATCCAGAATTGTTGCATGTGGCTCCCTTTTCTCCATCTTCAGCAGCAGTGCATTGCTGTGTCTTTTTTCTGAAGGAAAGTGCACTGAACTACACCTCTAATTCTCCAGAGAGTGTCAAATGAAATAGTAAAATGAAACAAAACAACCTGTATACTCTCAATGACATATTTTGAATCAAGTCCCCAAATTCACAGAGAAACAGCATGGAGTATAAATCTTTTTAGCACAATAGTCTGAGCAGTTAAAATACTGACTTCAGACAACCCAATTCACTAAATTTGCTGAAGTGTTTTGAACATCAGTATTGCCAGTTTTAGTAGTTTCATTGTTCCAGATTTGCAGAAAAAGAGTAATAAAACTTACCTTATACCTCCAATACCTGCATTAGTGCCTGTACAGTTCTGGTGGTGTTCTTACTCATGCTTTAGATTTAGATCACTTCTCCATTTTCCCTGTCTCTGCTTTTGCTTAATTCATTGTCATCCTTCTAAACTGAGTTTAATTAGAAGAGGTAAAAAGTTTCATTTTTTGTCATTCTCCTTTTTTTTTGTGTTTGTTTCAAACTCAGATCCAAAAGGAAAGTCCTTGGCCGTAAAGATTCTGAAGACGACCGTACCCGCAACCATTCTCCGTCGCCCCCCGTAACACCCACTGGTGCTTCCCCAAATTTAGGTACCCTCAAACAAGCTGGATCTATTCAGAGAAGCGTTCGCAAGAGCAGCACCAGCAATGACAACTTCAAAGCCCTGCTGCTGAAGAAAGGGAGTCGCTGTGACACCAGTTCCCGTATGTCCGCAGCAGAGATGCTGAAGAACACGGACCCGCGCTTCCACCGGACAAAGACAGACCCTGACCTTTCCGACAGTCCTGCCAGCTGCTCACCCAGCAAGAGCAAACGGGCCCAGGAAGAGTGGGCCAAGAGTGAGGGCCTGATGCCAAGGAGCATGTCCTTCTCTGGCATGAGGTACGGCCGGTCACGGACACCCCCGTCTGCTGCCAGCAGCAAGTACAACGTCCGCAACCGCATCCAGAGCAGCCCCATGACTGTCATTAGTGAAGGAGATGGGGAAGTGGTGGAACAGTCCGAGGGCAGGGTCCGGAGGACTTTGGAACAGCAGCAAGAAGGGCAGCTTGATATGTTTAACAGTGATGAAATGGACGTGAATGACTTTGCATACACTGAGGAGGCAGGCAAGGAGACCTTGGATCCAGGCCATGTAGACTTAATGACTCAACCAGGTGCTTCAAAGAAGTATCTAAACTCTTCAGCTGAAGAAAGTTAAAAGGTGGTGTGACAAAAGGCTTTGGATATTAGTCTAGAAAATCACAGGGACTAGATTCCAGAAGAAAGCCCAGACCAGGACAAGGTTACTTTGCTGAGCATTTATTCCACGAACTGCATGTGTCTGTTTAAATGCTAAAGTGACGATGGTTCTGCATGGTTGGGTTGGGGTGGGGAGCACTTGCTTTGAATGAGTGGTCTGTGGCTTGAAGAAAGTTAACAGTTGAATTTTTTGTGTAAAGCCTTAGAAGTCCTCTTGTGGGGTGGGGTGGGGAAGTTTTCTCAAGAGTCTGTAGGGGTGTGAAGTTTTTCTTTTTCTTGAGACTGCAATTGTGCAAGCAAAATCTAGGAATAAGCCTGAAATGAGAAGGCTCTTCTGGTACAGGCTGGACATTTGGTTCAAAAGCATTGTAGTGATGCAGCATAGTGCATTCATTAAGCAGAGGGAGGCACAATGAGGCCCATTCACCTCTGAGAGAAGGTGGCATGGTTGTTGCTGGAGTTCCATGGCTCATTAGTAGAGTATGGCCCAGCGTTCAATGGAGCATGTCCTGCTAGAGCAGTGAGCTCACCGGGTTATGGACTCGTCCAGGGTACTGTACTTGTAATTCATTTTCCTGATGGAAAATGAGCTGTGTAGTTAAGGTGGAAAAGGGAGCTGATTTTATAACACACTACTAGCTGCTATGCAGCCACACACGTTCACTTGGTGAGACACACATTTCCAGGTGAATTGCTTCCTTGATTGGAGTATTCCCTTAGAGAACTAGAACAGCTGGATGTGTGCAGAGGGGACAGGCAGACATCAGCAAAGCGGGAGATGAATGAAACAGTGTACTGCCAGAATTTGAAAGGGTTACCGCCATGGTTTAGGAACGATATTCCCCAATTTAGTGCTCCACTGAAACACTCCAAACCATGTACCACTTACTCACCCCCCTCTCCTCTTACCTCTGTGGGTGGCTGAAGAGGAGAATTGGAGACACAAAAGGTGAAGGTTGAGGGCTGATAAAAGAAAAATCTACTGGAAACAACAATGAAGTAGGAAAATAGACAGTAACCGCAACACACGGAGTGCGCACAAAAGTGGTGAATGGCTCACAGGTGACTGCTCACCACGCAGAACCTGGTAATGTGTGACCTGCTGCCCCAGTTCCTTTTCCCCAGCAGCGTTGTGAGGTGGTGTAGAACAACCTCTGTGTCCTGGCCACAGCCTCTTCTGGCTACTGCAAAAAATGAACCCTGTCCTGGCCGGAACCAGGACTGCTGTGTTTCTGGATTAGAAAGAGAAATTTGACTTGCACTACAAAGCTGTAGGTGGAGCCTGTCTTTCAAAACTGAAACTTGGGAGTTATGTTTTGCCAGAAATCTGTCTTTCATTTGTCAAGATGGGGAGACTATTACTTTTCATCACTTGAAATACAGATACTTGCTAACTTTTGGTTACCAAAGAATAAGTTACAGTTACTTTCCTTTTTGATTTGCCTGCAGTATTGCTCTTCTTTTTTAACCTTAATAATTTAGTGAGGTTTGTTTTTACTGTATATTTTACAGATAATAAGAACATTTAACGGTTTTCCAATTGTAAAGAAGACCATTAATTAAAACTGAAATATTGGCTGGAGGTTTTGGATCTTGGTAGGAATGAAGCTTTTAATTTTTAATAAGAATTTTGCATCATTTGATGGCATGCGCAGTTTTTGTATGGTTTGTAAATATTGAAAGTTGTTAAAATATCTTTTGATCTCCTTACTGTAGAATTTTTACATTTTTAGATTGCTTTGAAGAAGAAAAAGCACTCTTTGTAGATTATTTATTTTAGAGAAATATGCTTGTAATCTCTTTCTTCAATCCTTTACTTGTTAGTTATGTAAATTTCAGGGGCCTTCATTTAACTCTTCCCTTCACAAGAAGGGAATAGTGCTGAAAATGCTGTGACTTTGCTTCAATAAAGAAAAAGCCTGCCAGTTGCCATATTGTCTTTTGAGTTGCTTAAAATCTCCTTCAAAAGATGTGTCCCACAGTGTATGGCAACCCACAGAATGCCATAATCCCTGCATCCAGCAACTAATTTCCTGTTTTCATTGCAATATTTACTAATTGACTTTAGCGACAACTAAAGTGTACTCACACATCCATCCCATTTTGGTACCTCAAGCCTGAGACTAAAAAAAATTAAATAATCCTAAAATTTTTCCAGTGTTGTGTGAGTGTTTCTACTACTTCTGTCCTACTTGCAACCTGTCCCAGGAAACTAAAATTCTTGAAGAACCAGATTATAAGCAGAGTGAGTGAGAAGTGAAAATGGACAAGTTGAATCCAGCTGCACTCAGTAGAACAAGAGTGGGATTAACTGGTGCGCAGCAAACTTTCTACCATTTTTATATGCTAACTATTGAAACAGCCATTGGATTTTTTAAGTGAAAATAAAACCTAATTGGATAAAGTAGATTGTTTCAGATATTATTAATACTGATCTGAACTATGTTCTGTTACAAAGAGATAGCAGTGGCAGAATGTTTTGCGCTAAACATCTTGCAAATGTTGCTTTGGTCTGTCTCGCACAGCTGATCCCGTGAAACATGAAAAGACCAAGTCCTTTTCACAGCAGGTGCTGTCCCTTTGAAAGCCGTGCTAAGTGCTCACCAGTCCTCATGCCACCATCCTGACAGGATAATGTGTAGTAAATAATACTCAGGCTTTGTTTTATTGTTTACAGATAGAAAAATCATCTAAGTGAAAAATGGATTCACTGGGCAAAATTGTAGCTCTGGTGCCTGCAGCTTCTGCAGCCATTTGCAGCCTTTTGCATCAAGTGCCTGTAGCAGGGAGCACAGCCAGATTGTTCCCTGGTGATGGCCGGCTGATGCTGTGCCAGTTATTTTTGTGGGCTATGTGGGGAAATCTTTGGAAAAGCCCAGCTTAAATGCAGACCATCTTGTCAGTGCAGGTAGATGAGATTAAACTTGAATGTAGCACAGGCTGAATTTCCTCTCTGGCCACAGGTAGCCTTGCTGCTTGTCTAAAAGTTGAAAGTTCCTATCTGGTGAACTTGGTGAACTGGAGCTGAAGCTCAGGCTTTGGCTAACATGCAGAAGGCAGTGTTCATGCAGCCCTACTCATGTTGCTACATGACTTCATTTTACACAGTACAAGGTGTAGCGAAATACCTTAAATGTGCTGAAATATGTTTAATGGTGCTTATGTAATTTACTTAGATAGCTGATGTAACTTTCTTACAGAGGTGTCACCCTGTCATCTCCCCACAGGCAGAACTGATTAATTATTTTGTCACGCTTACAGCTTCAGTTACTTTCTTAGACAATAAGGTTCTTCCATAGGGAGGGTTTGTAGTTGAGGTTTTATTGGTCTACAACTGTAGATTAAATTTAGCAAACCTTTGCTTAAGACATCCAGAACAGAAGGAGAGGAGGACACATGCAAACTTGCCTGTGCTGAAGGAAAAAAGTAGACTTGTCATCTTGATGCTTAATGCATCATACTGTCACAAGGCTTGTTTGGAGTTAGAGCTGTCTACAGTTTGCCTCTAGAACAAGAATCTTTATTGAAGCTAGATGTGAGATTAATTTCTGGTTTCCATTTTACTGGGAATGGTTTTCAGCTTCAGTCTTCTTCTAAATTCTGCCCTGTATTAACTCATTTTGTGTTTTGTTCCTTTATGTTCAAAGTTCTGCTGTGAGATGTAGGCAGCCCAAATAATCCTGTGAATTACAGCACTCCATTTACTCTGTTAATACATTCAAAGGCTCTGGGGCATTTACAAGCCATCACTAGTGCTTATATACTGGAAAGAAGAACTTACTACCTTAATTGAAATGATGGAGGTTATGCAAGGAGCAATAGCTTGGTGAGAGGAGGTTTGGAAGGCTACTGGACATCAGTTTAAAGATTTGGGAAGAAGTGGATTTGCTGAAGACAGGAGTTTGAGAAACCATGACTGGGATGCTGGTTCCTGTATAAGGCTTGGCCTGAAAGAAGGCACTGGCAGAAAAGGTGAAGCAAGGAGAATACTGAGAAGTATGGTGAATGCACAGATTAAGGTATGGGATGGGCAGGCTCGTGCAGATTCTAGATGATAAAGAAGTTTCAGCAAGTACAGAAGAGAGAAAAAGGCGAAGGAACAATGGAATAGCCACAGCAAGGAGGAAGAAAAATTTTAGCCTGTATGTTTTATTCTGATTCCAAGGGGGTAGAAGGCCAAAGTCAGTCAAACATGGGGAAAAAACTGAAACAACCCCCCTAACAAATGAGCAAAATTGGGGGAGCTTAGAGAAGCAGTAAGAGGCTGAAGTGAGGACTGCCCTAAGAGACCTTAGGCAACACTGGATAGGTGACTAAAGCACAACTGTTCCATAAAACCACCGTGCCTGAAGTCGGGAAAGAATAAAGGGGATTGGGATGATCAAAGTTCAGATTGATTTTGTCTAATTTCTACCAACTACTCTGCATCCAGTGGTTCCAGTGGACTGGGTACAGGTCTCCAGACACCTGCATTGGGATAACTTGCTAAACCTTCAGTCATTCCCTGAAGCAAAGAGAGGCCACTCATGCATGCAACACAGGGATGAATGTGTTAATACTATTGCAAGCAAATAGATATTGTTAGGTATTCTTTGGATACCACAAAGTTCTGGAAAAGTAATTTATAGCAGCAGTCGCTGTTCAAACAAAACCATTGCCACAGTACATTTGAGTGATTCAAAACGATGCATTGTTTGCTTTTATAGGAGAGGATTAAAAGGATGGACTTGATAGGTAAAACAAAGTGTTACATAACTTGTGACGTACATAACAGTGGCAATGAGGAATCATTTTATCTGTTTTATTTAAAATAACTTCAGTACTTACAAAAGGGAACACAATAGCTTTATAATGCCCTTGGTAGCTTTCTGAGTTCCCCCCTTATACTTAATTCTCTGAATAACTTTCAGAAGTGATTTCTTGCATGGTTAAGACTAGAAAAGTCTTCTGGTAAAATTGATAACTTTCTTGGTTCTAAAGGGGTGTTATCAACTTAAATCACAGTGCAGCATTAAAATCTTAAAACTACTCAGTGCTGGATTGTGACTGCAGCTATACTGATGTGAATTAATAAACACTCAACAGAGTAAAATATAGAAATGTTTGATAAAGATGTGCTGTGTCATATATTATCCTGAAAAACTGGGTAAAAGCCTTGATAGTGCTTTCCCAGCAGAATGTTGGGTACATTTTGTGTTGCAAATTTAGCTCTTTGCAGTTGGATTCTTTCACATAATGTGCAGCCAACCTTTTAAGGGGCAATCAATGCTTCTCCCAACAATGCTAATGGAAAATGTAATTGATTTTTAGTTGGAAATTGTCTGTTAATAGTGAATCCAAATGTATGAGCATGTGGGGAGGTATACAGAGAAGAAAATCGAATCCCAGTGTACCTGAGTTTCTTCTGTCTGTAGAACACTGGTGTATTTGTGTACCAGCCTTCAGTATAAAACCAGATTTGTTAGCTACTGAAGGGGAAAAAAAAAATATCTGTCAAGACACATAAGGTAGCAGAAGTTCCTGTATTTTCACTGCCACTGGAAAAAATCAGCAAAAATTTAAGTTCTGTGTTTTGGTGGTAAAAACTAATTTGTGAGGGGAAAAAATGTAAATTGTGAAAACAAAAATCTCAAAAAACCCCAAACAAAAAACCCCACCCAAAATTCCAAAACACCACAAGATTAAATCCTGCAACAAGAAACTAAATGAACTATCTGCTATCTGAAGAGGAATGTTGCTCATGTGCATCTTGGTAGTACACTAATCTTTCAAAGTCAAATATCTGTTCAGTTTACTTTTTCCAGGCTGTTTCTAACAGTCTTTTCACACTGGGTTGCAGAAAATGGACACAGAAATTCCTGCCTTTGAGAGTAAAATTTGGGAAAAACCCCTGATTTCTAGGTCTGTTTAAGAAAGAGCATTACAATGACACAAGAATTCAGTGCCTAGTGCAGCATCACCAGTTGAGAAGCTGCCTTAGTAAAAGATGGTCCCATCATTTTTGCCTTAGTCAGGGTGTTATAGTGTGCTGCCTGGAAATGGTGATTTTGCAAATTGCTGTGCCAACTGGGAGCTGCAGTGTAGTTCAGAAGACTTAAAAGGCAAAGCCCAGGTCTGTGTAGTCAGTACAGCCGTCACAGACTAGGAAATGATGATGACTTTGATGTATTTGTAAATAAGTAATTTTGTACTAAGACTTTATTGAGTCCTGGTACAAAACAAAAATACATGTAAGAAAAGATCCTAATGGTGCACAAATGGGAAAATGGTGCACAGGGAACGTGGCTGTGAGCAGAGGTCATGCAGTTGCACAGGAGTCCAAGTTTGGATCTAAAGTCGCTTAAATCCATTTGCAAGCCATGGATAGACAGTGTCAAAGCACTGGTGATCCCAAATGAGGTTGCCATATTCCCATACACATCACACTTGGATCTTTTAGGGCAAAGATCAAACAAACTTAGGGCAAAGATCAAACAAACTTAAACAGAAAGGTCTCTTGTGATGTGATACACAGGGAAAAAAAAGTGTACCTCAATGTAATATTCAAGAGACATCCCTTTATTTATTCAAACACAGAACATTAAGCTTGGTTTCTCCATTTACTGATGTATTTTCTGCAGATTTCAAAATTTGTCAGAATTTAGGATTGTGACATGTGGAAACATGGAAAGTAATTGATAGGTTATTTCTGAGTTTAAAAAACCGGAAGCAGTACTCTGGGTTTAGACTGTTAAGCACAACTCAAGGCAAGCTGTGTAACATAAAAGGTTTTTTTTTTGAAGGGCTGCTTTGATGTTCAGGACTGACTCCAACAAATTAGCCATCAAATTCATGAGGTGAGTTTTCTTGCATGGTGTGACAACCTCATGTGGAGCCATGTTGGATTTTGGGAACAAAGAATCTAAAAAATTACTTTCTGTGCTGCAGACTTGCTCTCTGAAATGGTTGCCAGTGTCTGGGAAATTGTGACCACTTGGAACTGAAAGTCCATGTTAGAAATTATCTAAAAGAGTTGCTGAGAAAAGAGGGAAGAAAGTGTCTTGACAATAAACTGAAATGCCTTTCTCAAAAGTCACTCTGGTTGTTACTCTTGTTTGTTGGACTTTTCCTTCTGTGGACTAACCAGATCTCATGACATCTCTTAACTCCTGTAGAGTGCCTTAGCAGTACTCTTCCAGCAGGTGTTTCCTCATCCTGCTTGAAACATCTTGCTAGCATCAAGAGTCTTTCTTTGTGATAGTGGAGCATCTTTTGGAAAGCCTGGCAAGAATAATAAATATGAAGGGAATCTAAGCTTGATTGTCCTTTATGCCCTAGTCTGTAGACGATGGACTTCCAAAGTTTGTCTATTTAGGAAAATGCCATCAGGAGCAGCAACTCCTGCTTCTGTGCCAGTCCTGCATACCTGACAGCAACAGGGGCCTCCAGCCTTGTTGGCTCTTCAGTTGGTACAAACAGCCAAAACCTTTTTGCTAAATTCTGGATCCAAAGAAGAATTTCCCACTCTCACCTTTTCTAACGTGACCTGCCAGACCTTTGACGTGTCTCTTGGCATGCCTGCTTCCCTTAACCCCAGCCCCAGATGCCACATCTTCATTCTGCTCCAGCAGAGCTCCAGAGCTTGACACTGACCTCCAGGCTCTTGCTCAGTGTCCCGTTCATACCCAGCTCCCACAAACAAGAAGCTCAGCTCTGTGTCCTCAGCCACTCCAGCCTCCTTGCAGCATGGAGCTCTGTGCCCACAGTACAAGGCTGTTGCCCACAGTCTATTTTACTGGGCTCTCCTCACCTGCAAACATTTGGGTTCCCTAAATGCCTGTGAAGAGAGGTGGGCCTTAGGACAGAAGACAGTGAATGTTACCTTTTCAGTGAACAGATTGGCAAGACAGATTGGTAACATAACTGGCTGCACATCTTGATTTGATTCTTAAAAGCCTGATGTCCTCTACCTCAGAAGTAGAATTCCATCAAATAGGGCCTAATTGGGAATGTTAGATATTAATCTTAAGTTTTACCTGGTAGCCTTCAATTCTGCTTTTTAGCAGTCTGTAACTCTGAGAAGATACTGGAATGTGGAATTCAGTTTATTTCCCTCACATTTGCAAACTGCTTAAGTTTTTCCCTCCCCTCCCTAGCTCCTGCTGGCACAATGTTTTTATTGTGATATGAACAACCAACGTGGGATAATAGCAGAAGACTGGTGAGGAGGATTATAAACACACTGAAGTGACTTGCAGCTGGGGTGTAGAAAAACACATACATCATACTAATTGTTGTTTAGCCTTGTGTGTTTGACAAGTAGAACATCTGTGTTTAGATAACATAAGCCTGTGAGAGACCTAGAGGCACTCTATCACACATGCTTGAGATTCCTTCTTGATGCTCCTTGCGTCAGGAAAGATCAAAGCACAGTGGTAAAATACCTGTGTGAATGCCTGATAAACAGGCAAGGACAGCAGGTTTGGTGATCCTCTGGTGTGGACCAAACTCTGTGGTGCCTGTGTCCCACTTGTGTGCCTCTGCCTGGCTGCTGCCTTGGGGATCCCCTGGTCAGTGAGGTAAGGGAGATAAATGTCATCTTTGTGCTTTTCTGGTTGTTCCTGTGTCCTGCCTGTGCTGACTCACACAACTAAGCAGGGGAAATATGTGATAATAGAAAGTAATACGTAATCGGATGAGACACAATCTACAGAAACTGTGGCCTTGGTCAGATTAAAAAAAAGAAACGTGAAGTTTTTGTGTGAGAATTGCCCCAGTCAATGCCTGCCATAGGAGGGTAATGACTATTGCTGTACTACATGCTAATTCAGACCAGGTTTTGTCTCTAGGCAGCACATGATTTAATTGATGAAAATGAAAAATTAGTTCCCTAATGCAGGAAAGTAGGTGCTTTATCCAAGTTTATTATTCTGGAGATTACTTTTGGATTTATGGGGACACAAACCATTTGACAGCACCACACAAATTAATCCACACCTGGCAGACCCACATATTTCTCCTCTTTCTTCAGCAAAGATACCCAGTTCCAAGGGATTAGTTGCATTATTCTGGTGTCTGAGTGGCATAAGAGAAGACAGCAAAGGTGGATGCAGATTGGATGTGCACCAGGCTCACTGGGGCAACATCAATATTGTCATTCCTTCGGAAGATCAGGTGAGTGAAAACAGCTCAATGGCACACAGAAACTCAGGCAGATCAACTAAAGAACATGGAGTTCAAGAAAGCATCTGTCTCAGTGGCTTGTTCAAAGTCTGCATTTGCTTCTTTAATTCTGCAAATAAATCTAATACAACTTCATTGTTCTGCTGTAGTTCTGAGGGCAACAGAGTACAAACACCAGCTTTCCTGCACCTTTTCGACTTGTTGGATTCTTTGCTGCATCACAGAGAGCCCACTAGAAGAACATTTTCACCCTGTTTATGGAGCCTTTTCTTCTACGTGGGTTTTCTCAGCGAAAGAGATGAATCCTACTGTCCTTTCCTTAGTGAGGCCACTGTTGTAGTCACTTTCACTGAAATCTGAAATCTGAGTTTCCATGAAACTGAAAGAAACTTTGTGCTTTGGAAATTGCCTGATTCCATCCAGATTTCACAGAGAGGCCGTAACAGGGGGGAAGAGCCAGTGGGAGAACAGTCAGGTCCCATAGCATAATCACATTACATTAGACTGGTGTTCTGAGGAAACCTTGCTACCCATCACACCCTTTTTCCTCAGCTACCTGGTAGGCTCCTGTGACCCAGGGAAGTACACATCACGACTAATCCTGAAGACTGTTTTGTGGCAAGCCTGTCAGGAATGGGGGCAGCTCTCTGCGGGCCAAGCACTTTGCAGATCACACAAAACACGTTGATATCCCTGAGTGGTCTTTTTTCAGCTCAGTTGTTTTCTCCTCACTGAGAACTGGAAAGCATTAAGTTTACTTACAGATGGGCACAAGAAAAGACCACAGCTCTCTGTGGAATTGGGAAGACTAGGCCAGGTTGTGGCAGCCAAGTCAAAGTCTGGAGCAGCACTAGCACCTAATTGAAACTAGCCAGACTAACCAAGAAAGCTAAATTTTGCTTGCATAATGATTGCTAAAGGTTTCCTTTAAGTCCTGGGAACCCCTTGACTGCTCTGCAGAAAACAAGTCACAGCTGAAATCTGATTATAAATTAAAGTTAGTTTGGGAGGGAGCTTGGAAAAGCAGGATGAAAGAGGCAGTTGCAGTCATCTGTAATGCTGCATCTTATTTTCTCGGCTTATCAGCACTGTTTGCTAGAGGTACTTTTAAATACTTTTAAATTTGTTGAGTTACAAGATTTATTGATGTTTATTGACTGTGACCTAGAACAGATGTAATTCCCGCTGTTGAAAGCATCCTTGCCTTCATAATACCATACCAGGAAAAATTTGTTGTTCAGGGAGCTATATCAAAACTGAAGAAAGCCTGGGTACAGAATAGAAAACAGCTATTTAAATCCTCTCAAAATGGTTGTAATCAAGTATGTAGGTCAAATGTTCAAGTTGTCTTAAACAGTATAGAAATTATCCTATTATTTTTTTATTCTTTGATATGAATTGCATTTAATCTGAAATGATAACTTTCTAAGTGGTGTGAGCAGTGGAACCAGAGGACACAAAACTTGCAGGCCTCTTCAAGAGGGAGAAATTGGAAAGTAGAAGGAGCTGTGTAAAACACTTCTGGTGAAGGGGGTGTGACTTTAACGGCTTTGCTTTTCATTCTTGTCCTTAAGCTGACTGCTGCTGCCCATTAGCTTCTGTGCCCTTGATTGAACCAGCAGCTAGATTAAGGGTGCCCTGACTGGCAGATGTGTGGAGGCAGTGGGTTAAAACTGGGCAGTAGTAGATGTTATGCTTGCCAATTACCTCTCTCTGCAAGGCTCTGAAACCAGAACTGTGAATCTCCTCCTGGTTTGCTGCAGTTTTGTGTTTAGTGTTTTGTGTTAGTTTGTGTTTTGTGGCTGTGCAGCAACCTTCATAATTCAGCAGGTGCTGGGTGACACTTTCTAGGAAACTGGTGGGGTGTCCAGGCTCTTCCCTTGGTGTTGGAAAAAGCACTCCTGATCCTCCTATGTGTACTTAACTCACCTTTTGCCATCTGTAAGGCTTTGTACCTGCTCAGGCTGTTACCACATCAGGTTATCTGCCAGTCACAGACACCCCTCAAGGAAGGTGTGCAGGTAGGGGACACAGGAGCAAACACTGATGGGTCTTGGAGGCCATCTGTCCCCTCTGTGCAGGGTGCCTTGGGAAGGAAACTGAGACAAAAATGAGTAAGTGCTGCTCTACTCTGAGCAGACTATCTGGTATTAAATATTTACAACTGTGCTGGTTTGCCAGACACTTAATGGTTCGATACAGAGTAGTTGAAGTGTCACTGGGGTCTCTGGATGAAGCTGCCACTTGATCCAGTACTACTGTGTTGTACCCCTGGTGCTCCTGCTTTGGCAGTTCCCTTTCATTTCCAGAAACTTGTAGGATGCAGGAAAACGTCTCCTGACAACCTCCATCAGAAGGCCTGGTGCCATTCAGGACATTGATCCTGTGCCAGCCCAAGGAGCCAGTCATTATTTGGCCACTGGCAGCTGTTTTGCTGCTTTGGGCAGAAAACCTTTGTTGTGTAGCTGTCACAAACCAGGAGTGAGGCTGTTGAGAGCTAATGACTACGGTTAAGAATAATCCGTATTTTGTCAAAATTTATGGTTCAAAACAGTGTTAGCTGGAAAAACACCAGTTGGAGTAGTCCATGTTGTTGGGTACTAGTGTGGTAGTTTATGAGAAGTACTAAATGAAAGCATGCAACTTTAAAGAGGGCTGGTGCAGCACTGGGGACAAGGGACTGGGTGAACAGGAGTCACTGGAAACTCTCTAAGGACCATCAGCAGTGAAACCCAACCTGCCTCAGAGTAGCCTTTGGATGTGGTGGTGTCCAGTTTCACTGAACAAGCTGAGTTCTGGAAAAATAGGGAATTTAATCTTGTTGTCTGTTAGACATGATGGCAAGCTACCTAATGGAGGGAAGGCCTTGCCAATCTCCCCTCTTCTGGTAGCTGGGAGTGGTGCCCAGCATAACTTGGGTTGGGGAAGCAGGTTGTCATTAGCATGAAAATTTCTTTTCAGCTCTTTAAAAATCAGTATAGTGGCTCTAAATGCAAGCCATTCTGGAAATATTCTTTGTCTTCTAACAAAAGTAGAAAATGGTATTTATTGGAAGTTAATGCATGTAGTGTAAATATTTCCTGGCACTCAGTCCCAGCTAAAACAAAAAATCTGTTAAGAAATAAAACCGGACAAACCAAAGTCATAAATACCTTCACCAGCTGTGTGGTTAGTTGGTGGTTGGAGCAGGCATTTGAAAGGAGTCCAGGTAACTGTGAAATATATATTAGGAGGTGATGATTTTTTGAAGTGATGTTAGCTAAAGAGAGAGCTGTTCCTGTGGAGCTCTCAGATACAGTATCTGGGCATGCTTTATGCTTATAGTTTACCTTGCCTGCCCATCCCTACAATATCTATTTACCATATTTAAAATAAGATATGCATAGGCTAGATAAAGAATAATAGATTAGAAAATAAGCCCTCTGACTTACAGGATGATCTGCAAAGGATAAAATGCAATATCAAACAATAGTTCTTTCCTTGTGCTCTAGTTTATGTTAGCTCATGTTTTAGATAAAGAAAGTAGAATTTACTTTGTGTCTGTTTCATAGAGTCTGCCATAATAACTGGAGCACAGGTCTAGATGTTACCAGTGTATTAACTTGCTACTTTTGTAAAAAAAAAAAAAAAAAAGCTCTAAAGGTCTAAAACTTAATTATTTTATTTTGTTTCCAGTAGAGATCTTACTGGGCAGGTTGAGACCACTCAGCCTTTCCTTCTTACAGGTGGGAGTGGCAGGGCTGGGGCTGCTGGAGGCATGCACAGAGGCACGGGAGAGGTGCAGGAGCTCATGGTGGTGCTGTGGCATCACTGGGCCCATTGATGCCAACACCTCAGGTGTCACCAGTCATGGATCAGGGACACCCTGCTCCTCTGTTGTGTGGCACCATGCTTTTTCTCCAGGTGATGATTGCTGGTAATGCTGTAGAAAAGAACCACTGTGAAAGCCTCAGAATTGTGCTAGACAGGACTGTACTTAAGTGGCTTCTTTTGTCTCCAAACTAATGTCCTCTGTTTGCTTTGATCTTCCTGATGCAGCTAAATGCTGAAGAGTTATGCTAATGGATCTGCTTTTTTTTTTTTTTTTTTTTTTCTTTTATTACATGACAGCAGCATTTTTTGGTTCCTGATGACCACAATGTTTTGCTCCTAGAAACAGCAAGAATTCAGTCTTTTACAGAAATACTTAGGTTCTGCATCATTAACAGAAGTGAAAAGGAGGTGTAAGTTGAAGATAGAGTTTATAAACCAGCTAATACCCATCAAGTTTATTTTTTTTCTAAAACATAGGTATGCAGTCTTTCTGAAGAACCTTAGGCTATACTAACAGCTGAGAGTGTTGTCAAGTGTGAGTTTTCCAAACTAGAAGACAAAGAGAGAGAAAAAGTGCGACAGAACTGAAGCACATACTGAGCTTTTAATGGTGGTGTTTAAATAATTTGGGGTGTTGTTGGTACACAAGCAGGGAAATGTGTTTATAGAAATGTGTTTGAATTTGACTGGTTTACCTGTAGTGGAAACTGACTGTGCAAACATTGTATGATCACAAACAGCTATTCCAGATTACTAGTAGATTATAACACAGGACATTTCGTTTTGCTCTCTACAGCTGTGGGTCAATCTATAGAGGTAGTTTTCCTTTCTGTGTTGTCTTTTTATAGTTGGCAGAAATTAAAATTAAGCCAAATGAGAGAGAAGTGAAAAATAGGAAGTCAGCGAGGAGAAACACCTCTCACAAAATTGCTATTTCTGGATAGGCATTTCTCTTACCTCTTTTTTCATCCTGATTTGTGATCTTTTTCACATTCCTTTCTCTTTAGGATGCTTGATGGGGTAGGGCAGGAAGAGTATGGCTTTGCTTCCTGTCCTTTGTGCTTGGAAGGCCAACTAAAGGAATTCAGTTCATTAGTATTCAAAGAAATAAAAAAAAAAAAAGTGCATTCAGTTCTCTTAGTTTGCATGTGGAAAAAAATAAACAAGAAGCCAAAACACTGTAAAATAAAAGGTAGACCTATGAAGGTGCTTGATATGACTGGAGAGGATTGCCTGTCCATTCTCTCTTGCTTTAAAGTATTTTTTTTTTCCACAGATGGAAATGTCTGAAAAGTTCTAAGGTAATTATTCAAGAATAAAATAATGCTGACATAGTAGGGACAAGTGAATATAGAAGGGCTGAATAAGATGACATGATATTAATGGCACAACTTGTCTGATAGGATGCTTGTAGTGAGCTAGGGGTTGGTCTCTTCTCCCAGGTGAAAAATGACGAGAGGAAAAACTGCACTAGGGAAGGATTAAATTCGATCTTAAGAAAAAATTCTTCACTCAAAAGTTATAAAGCATTGAAACAGGCTGTCCAGGAGAGTGACAGTGTAACCATCCTGGGAAGCATTCAAGAAATAATTATATGTGTCGTTTACATGGTTTAGCACTG
Organism: Sylvia atricapilla; assembly: GCF_009819655.1. Taxonomy (NCBI): domain Eukaryota; kingdom Metazoa; phylum Chordata; class Aves; order Passeriformes; family Sylviidae; genus Sylvia; species Sylvia atricapilla. The sequence goes on from NC_089142.1 coordinate 63,623,396, forward strand.
AACATTAGCCAATGCTGGGCTAAAACTTGGACTTGATGAACTTAGAGGCCTTTTCCAACCTTAATGATTCTATGAAATTCTGAGTACTACAGTTTTGATTGCTGCTTCTTCCTTAATTTCTGACAGTAAGCTCTCACAGACATGATATCCCTGTGAATAATAAGAAGCAAAACTACTGATGGAGCCAAACTCACAGACAAGTTTGAGTCTTTCATACCTTCAACAAACATGAAAGACATTGGCATTTTTTACCTTTTTAATGAAAATCTTGTGAAAGTGCAAACATACATTTACACTGCTGTCAGCCTAGTCATGTATCCAGGAGTCTTCAATGAGGTTTTGCTGTCTTCATCAACACCCATGTGTCTGCAGCATTGATTTTTTTAGCTGTGCGCAGCCTTGCTAGCCATACCACTGAGAATGGCAGGTTGTCTCTATTACAGAGGACACTTTCCTTAGGCTCCACACTCACATGTCTTTCCTATTCCGCAGAAGACCTCATTATCCAAGTGATGAATAGAACTCCTTTGTAATGAAAGTCACAACATGACGTGATTATTTACTAACAGACTGAAATTAAGACTTTTCATTATTAAAAATTCATAGCTGTTTCACTTATGACAGTTTTTTGAGAGAGAAGTCAGTGAATAATTTATTTGCCATAAGCATTCAGCTCATCCTTATCTGATGTTTTTGTGCAATGTTTATTGTTGAAAATTGTAAAAAACCCAAAAAAACCCAGCAACAACAAAAAACCCCATACCCAAATAAAATTACTCTCCTCACCAGAATGAGACTGCCCACTCACTTTCTCCTACTGATAAAACCTATATTTGTAATAATTTTCACTACTGGAGCATATACAGTTCATGCCAGTGGAGTTTGTACTAGCAAAAGTAGTTGTATGTCTGTATTTGGAGGCTTTGTTGCCATAAGAACCCAAGTAAAATCCTTTGAAGCATGGATTAAGTGAAGAGTTTTATTTTGAGCAGTTCTTTCCTGACCACCGTGATATTATTGAACTGTCACAAAGATACAATGTCAGGGCTTGTTCGTTGCTCTTTTTTTTTTTTTTTTTTTTCCCTCCAAAGTGTTTTCCACTTCAGCTGGGTTTCTAAATTTCTAGTCAAGATACTTGTTACAGGTGGGGATTTCTCTGAAGTGAAATGTATGCACTGAAATCTTTATTCTGCCTTTCCTAGACCAAGGGTTCCTTCATAAGCAATGACTATTCTGTTTTGAAAAGCACATTTTATCATTGGCAAGTGCAAACCAATGAGTCACAAGTTAGTTTTAAGTTCAGTAAAGATCAGGTGCCAGATGCTCAATCTATGCAGAAGCATGCATCAGTTTTATCCAAGATGTTACTTTCTGAGATCCCACAGTGGTTGCAAAGAGCTGTGTCATCTTTTCTTGCTTTGGCTAAAATATTAGGATATTCAGGCAGGATATTCTATGAAGATGAAACTACTGTGGCATTACTGAAGATGCATGCTGAATACTTTCAATGGATATCTAGAAGAACTGTTTTGTGTAAATTACCTGTGTGGTTTTCCATTAAATGTCTTTTGATCAAGAATCTGCCATGTGTGCAAGCTGTGCATTCTTGTTGGTCTGCAGAGCAATGAGCCCATTTCAGTGAGGGACTCTGGCAGCTCTCACAGGGTGACAAGCACAGAGATTGCCCTCTAAGCTTGTGAAACCTCCTTAATGAAAGGGCCTGTATTGTTCCATAGTTTCCTACTAAATAGAAGCAAGGGGTAGCGTATACATAATTAATCTCATCATGGTTCCTTAATATTTTTGAAATAGAAAAAATGAATTACAATTACCCTTCACATCAAGGTGAGTTCATAATTTCTATGTGTACTAGCAGATATATATATTAAAAAAACCAAACAACAGCAACAACCAACCAAACAAAAAACCCCCACCAAAACCTTGTGGCTATACAGTACAATGCCAATGTTACAGTGATTTCTGGATGCACATGGAATCTTAGAATATGAAATTTTCAAGGAAATAGCCATCTGATTTCATACAGTTTGGAAACAAGGAACAAAGCTTACTCTGATGTAACTTTAAGGCACAGGAACAAGAAAGGACACAGAGAAGACATCTAGTCCATTCTCTGCTCCAACCAGGAGCCATCATCATTCTGGACAGATGTCTCTCTACCTTCACAATGTGTCCAGAGATGATGCTGCCACTGCTTCACTGCACTTTCAGACTACACTTCACTTCTAAAAATTTCTTTTCTGAGTTAATCTTGCTTCAGTTTAAAATCACTAGTTCCAGGTCAGATTGGTGCAGGCACGAGGGGTCCCTATTTCACTTTGTTTGCAGTTATCTTTTATGTAATTGAAAACCTAATGTCTCTCCTCAGACTTTTTGTTTATGGTCCCAATTCCAACATCTTTATTTTAGATGGGGAGCTCTAAACCTTCACCTTTCAGATTACTGCAGCTACAACAATGAAAGTTCTTCCCATTGCACTGCTATTGCCAGGCAGGAGTTCCTTGCAGGTCATGAGCTCTCTGCTGTGATGCACAAGGTGTTTGCCCAGAGGACCTGATGGTGGCTCCACAACTAGTACTGCTAAAATCAGCAGCACGGTGGGTGCTGAGATGTGTGTCACCACAGCCTGACAGGATCAGAGGCAGCTTCTAGGCAATGGAGATTTGATTTCAGTATGTTTACATGAGAAACATTGTCTCTTTTTTGGCAGGCCTTCTCTTGGGAGTGGAGATTTAAGAGTAGAGGCGCCTGTTATGTTGAAACCTACTAGGGACCATTAACATACAAGACTAGTCAAATCTGTGTTGGAATGAGAGAAGGGATACCAATTCCAGATGGAAAAAGCAGTTTACTAGAAGGATTTAACTTATGGCACTGTTTCTGTTAATATGGATTTGAGCAAGTGTGTATTTTTAATTGTCTTTAGCAATGCTAACACTCAGAAGCTATTTGTCTAAAGTAGGATTTGAGAGTTGTTCAATAAATACTGTGTGAAATGCATTCACTCTCCGAATTCTTGCAAAGAATAGCAACCCTCAACTAGTTATAGAAGTATATCAGTCTCAGTCACAAGAAATACCAGTCAATATTTTTCTTAACTGTAACTAAGGTAACTGGAGAGCAGTTTAGAATTATGAGCCCAGAGGCTGAGCCCATCAGACTCTACCCAAGTTAAGGGTAAACGAGAGATTGTGCTGATGAACAGTGTAACTCATTTCCAAACACAGCAGATCTCTTATGATCTTTTAAGGGAAAGATACTTTTATACTCAACTTGATATGACAGTCTCTGAGTTTTCAAGCATATCCGTACCGTTCCGCTGAAGTTATTGGAATATGCAAACGCCAGAGGCAAAAGTGGTTTATCTTTGACCCTCAAACTTTTGCACCTTTCCAACTAGGTATATTGCTTGGGGCTCTTGTATTTTTCCAGCTTTCCTTAAAAACAACTGAGCGTTGTTCCAAATACTAAGGAAGTAAAGAGAATGCAAGGAGGCAGTAGAATATTGCCTTTTAAATATGTCAGCAAGTACCGGGAACTGTTCCCAGATACAGCCTGAAAAGAAAAATGGTTGATTGAATCTGGAGTTTTCCAAAACATCTGCTGCTTCAGTTTGATGACCCAAATGAAACATTAGAAAAAGAATAATCTCAAATTTGTAGTTCAAGAAAATAACCCTTTTTTCTAAATAAAAAAGGCATCTTTTTTCCTTGTTCCAAGAGAAATGTATGAGTGAGAACATCAGTTTTGATATGAACTATTTTGATTGTGTCACTGTTGACATAACACAGAATTCAACCACTTTGCAGCTCTAAAGTGGCCTTTCTTCTGCTGTACAGTGAGGATTTTTTTCCCCCATTATTGTGTTATTATTGAGTTTTTTTTAAAGAATGGGCTAAGTTAGTAAAGCAAGACTGGCTGTTATTGACAAACCCCTGACAGTTGCTGAAATCACCAAGTGCAAGCCTTTGGGTTTGTTAGTTACACCAAGACTGCACAAGCTCTACAACAGTTTCTTGCAGGTGTCAGCTGTTCCACAACACTGCATTTGTCTGTGGCTTGCCAACATAACTTTTGAGGCTGTCAGGATCTGTAGTAACCACCTTTTGTAACAAGCGCATCCATCAACTTAGTGAAAATGCTCTCCTGTAAGAAAGAATTAAAGATAATATACATCATTTTCTGAAAGCATTTGCATATGCAAACCCTTTGAACCACTGCCACCAACACAACTGAATTAGCCTCACCTTGCCCTGGTGATGAAGAGGAAGTGATTATAATGCTGTTTCGAAATACAGACCAGGGATTTTTTTGGTGCACTTGATTTTATTAATTTTTCCCCGTATCCTTTACACACTGCACCAAGTAAGTCACATGGTTTATTATTTTAGACTTGGAAAATAAGTCATTCTAGTAGTCTGGAATGTTGGGACCTTGCAGACCTTGGCAAGCAGCTTACAGCAACAGAATGAACATGCTCTTGCATGGAGTCTTCCTCACCCAGATCAGGTCTTCTCTGGTTGTCCTCATTGTTCAACTGTGAGAAAGGCCAGACTTTATTCACAGTGCACATTTGAACCTTTGGGGACAGTTACTAGAAATCTTGTAGAGGTTATATATTTATTTGCTTTCCTGAGAGCTGTTGTGATCATTCCAGAGCACTGCAGAATGATGTGATGTAAACACACACAGACTGAGTGACTCAGCTTGTCAAAAACTCATTTAAATATAAATGCATAAAATAGAAAAAACCCCCATAAACTGGAATATGTATGCGCTAAAAGCCCTTTTTGTGATTGCTGAATCTATAGGGTTATTGACATTCTGTTGTAGCTGAGGGATTACAGAGGAAGAGCTTCCCAGCTTTCCTTAAGTTTAATCCTTGCATGACATGTTTGTTAACTAGAATCCCCACGTTACCAGTCTGGATTGGATTTGATGCTACGCCATGTGTATGCTTGCCACAAATGGAAGGTAGGGAATCCGAGGATGAGGTGAAGAGATGCACTGCCTGTTACTTCAAGTTTCTTCCTTTATAAATTCATTGGTTTTGTGCCTCATTTGGAATCCTTTCACAAATTTTAAAGGCCATAGCATAGTTCTACCTTTGTGCTGCGTGCTTCGGCTAAGGTGCTTCCGTAGGAAGTTTATTTGGTGCTGCTGATCTGCAGTGTGCTCTCTTCATAAGGAGGCACTGGGTCTGGAGAGAGCTCAATGTGAGCCTCTTCCATGGAAGTCTTCATGGTGGCCTCCTCATAGGAAGGAGGCAAACACACCGAGAGGAACGTGGCATCAGGGAGCAGCGTCGAGTAGTGGAAGCTCTGCTCACTGCTCCAGGGCAGTGCAGAAAGGAAATTGGACACATCGTGCTCAGGCAGGGCCTCAGGAAGGTCGATGCTGAAGATCTGCCCCTGCTGAGTGGGGCGCTGGCAACGGCGGTACAGGAAGAGCAGCAGGAATGCCAGGAAGAGCATCATGGTGGCAGGCAATATGATACACAGAAATGGTTCTATGTCGTCTTTGGTTGAACTTGTCTGTTGTCTGCTCTGTAACCAAAGCAAACAGGAAGGGTGTTGGATTCCAGGAGATCTCTTTGACTAAGAGCAGAACCACATTCCCCATCTCTGCCTTATGACACAGCAGTCACTTTTCCAAATTTCTTTCTCTCTGCACTTGTATCATTGAAGGAGTGTGTTTTGCAGACTCATAAATTCTATTTACTGACCAATTATAGACAATCACAACCAGAGACTAAAAACCCCAGAGAAGCTGCAGAGATTACTGGGTTTTTAGAAAACCCTGTCTCCAATGGGGAAAAAGCCCCAACAGCCTGGAAGTGCATGCAATTTTATATGACATTTTATTACTTTAGATTATAGGAGGACCAGTCAACTTTGCAGGAGATTGGTCAAGCATCTAAAATTTGGGAGAACATTGAATTCCAGATGAGTAAGGCTGGTGATCCACCATCTGGTGCTGTTTCTTTATTTGGAAAACTGTTTAAAGAACAAATATTATGATAACTAGCCCTTTCAAACAGGGCCCATTGCCTACACTACCTGCCCTTTGGGTTGTTCCAACCTCACAGGCCAGTTCCAAATAAAACACGGTGTTTTTTTGGACAGGACACATTGGACTAGACCTCTTGAGCTTGTTCTGCCAGTGATCCAAGAATCATTTTTCCCTGTTTAGAACTATGCCTAAAGAACTTCTGGTGTAAGGGAAGTAACAGTTGTGACTACTGTGTTAGCTTTGTTTTCTGCAAAATGTAGCACAAAAGACCTCTGTTCCATGGCTTTTGAACTGTGATGTAATGTTAACTGGAGTCATAAGCTATGAGAAAAACCAACAAAGCCATTTGTGCTCTTGTGTTGTATTAGCTTTAGTTTTAAAATTTAGCATATCTTGTTTCCAGTCTGACTCCATCTCCTAATAGTTGTGTCTCATTCACAGTCTAGTCTAGGGCAGAAGGAAAATTGAAACCCTTTAATGCTGTTTATCAAGTCATTCCATTTGTAAGCTCTTGGAGAACGCTATGAGATGGCTTTTTCACATTTGTATGATGAGACTAAACAGGTCAATGGATCAAATTTCCTTTATTTTGAAGAAAATATTCCTTTATTTTGAAAGTAACCGTTCAGGCTAGGAGAACTTGAGTGATTCTTTCCTCAAAGAGTTTGGAATCTGGGATGCAAACTGGCTGTTTGCTGCAATGACTGTCAAAAGGACAGTAACTCCAGTGTCTTTTTCTTAGTCTACAAAAACTTTCTGTTTTTATTCTTCCAAGAGTCATAGTCATTCTTCTAGCTACAGAATCACACTGTAATCTACATTCAACTGATTATCTACCAGGCATTTGTAACCTCTTTGCTTTGTTGTCATATTATAAAATGGTGTGGACGTGCCCAAGAAAAATAAGTAAAATAAGACTCCTAAGAAATAATACATGGGAAATTACTGTTTTTCTATTTTTTCCCTAAGGCATTGTGGATCTGAAGCTAAATGCATTAATTTTAAAATACACTGACACCTTTGCAGACTAGCTATTAAGCTATTTTTCCCAATGGTCTTCAAAAAAAAAAAAAAAAACAAAAGCACAGAAGAATATATATTAAAGAGCTATTTTTATTTATTGATAATTTTTATTAAGAATTTCTAGCTGTAGAAGCTATTGTCTTACCTCACCATTCAGTGAGTGGCAGGGAAGAGCCGAATTGGAAGAAATTGTTCCAGTTGTTCTTCCAATGCAGACATTAAATAAGTTCTTAAAAATGAGGGGGCTTTTTAAAAAAAGTTTGTTAATGCTTCTTTATTGAGTCTTATGAGGTGCATAAAGCATTTCAAGAGAAAATGAGAAGAGAGCATTCAATATTATGTTAGTGGACCATATACGTGAAGACTGACTGATACTGATACATTACTGATACTCTTAGAGTAACTATTGAGAAGAGCGGAGTTAATAATGTACAGGATTATTCATGATCAGTGAAGAGATTGTTTTTGGAATCCAAGTCTAAGTTTTGGGTTTAATTTCTAGGGAGCAGGCTTTCATCCCGGTGAAGTGTTGGTCTTAGGATCTGTGAGTTGTACAGTGTTCTGGTGGTTTGTGAGGACAGAGAGTGAGATTGACGGTGTTTCCTACATGGTTACTGAAAAGTATATAAACCCCCAATTATGATTTAGACTCAGTGCGGTTTCCCCATAAATTTCACTGAAATGTATGTGTTCATGATATATTCATGTTTTAAATAATGGCCAAGGACAGTATGTCTGCATGTGCTGCTGGAAGCACAGACAAGAGTTAGGGCTGTAAGATATGGCCTCGTACAAATACTGGACTTCAGAAGGGAAGGAAAGGTTAAGCTTGATTAAGGAATTACAAATGGTCTTGGATCTCAGGGAACTATACTTCCCTCCAAAGCCTTGATTGGAACCCAGAGGTCTTGGGCCTTACAATGAATTAAGAGAAATGTGCAAAATATATTATTGTTGGAGGGGACAGTTTGCATCTAATGGTAAAAAAAAGGGAGGAGTGCAACTATTTGTATTATGAGCTAGCTCAGATGGCCACAGTCTGTGAAGTAGCTACAAAAAGACACCTCAGGGTATCAGTGAGTTACTGGCCTGAAAACTCTTCTTGTTTAAAAGTCCTCCAAGAGTAACCCACAGCACTGCTTTTAAAGTCGTGAAATCAAGCTCTCAAGCCTGAATAAATGCCAGCATTTTTGAAATCTGTGAAATCCTTAATTTGCTCTGCAATACATGTAATTTTTAATTACATTATTGTGCACAAAGTGCCTCCTCTGCATTGTATTAGATTGCTTAGGGAAGGAGATTAATTCCACAGTACCACGGGGCACTGTGTTGCAGGGTGTATAGAGTATGCAGTGACTGAGTCAGAAGACTGTGGGAAGAGAGAAGACTGTGTGCTTGTGTGGTAAAACAAATGTTCTCCTGAGGAGCCATACTCCTGTCTCTGCTACCAAATGCTCTAGGGAAGGGGCAAGACAGGTCAGTGGAAGTGTTTCTTGTGGGTTGCTCATTGGTCATGCCTCGTTTTGAGTGCCTCGGTTGAAATCCTTGGGTATGGTCTGCAGAAAATCTGCATCTGTATTGCTGTCTCTGAAGGTGAAAAAGCAGTGCCCTGAACCTGCAAGTACTTTATTGCACTTTGGGATCTGGACAAAAATTGCATAGGTTAATACAAAACAGCCCATATTCCCTTGTACTCCCTAAAGTGGTCAGGTGGCTGGACTAGATTTTCCTAGCAGGCCCCTTCCAACTGAACTGCTTCTGTTCTATCCTATTCTATTTCCAAATAACTACAATAACCAGTGCCTGGTGGCAATCTATTCAGTAATGTGTGCAAAAGAAGACATAATAAATTTGTTTGGTTTGTTTTTGTTTCACATCTGCTGCATAATTGTGAAAGAACAGTAAGTGTGTTTTACTACAATATGCAAATTAGTGGCATGTGAAGCAGATAGGATTAAGAATTAGGCAATGATATAGAATTATAAAATATGCTGAGTTAGAGGGCACCCATCAAAATCATTGAGCCCAACTCCTGGCCCTGTGCAGAGGCCCAAGAGTCGCCATGTGCCTTTGAGCATTGTCCAAATGATTTTTGAGCTATGTCAGGCTTGGTGCTGTGACCACTACCCTGGGGAGCCTGCTCCAGTTCCCAACCACCCTCTGAGTGAAAACTTTTTCCTCATATCTAACCTAAACCTCCCCTGACTCATCTTCATGCTTTTTCTGTATGCTAACAGGTGACAATGAAGGCTGGTTTTCCTCAGTCTGTGTTTCAGGGTGCTCATAGCTGTTTAAACACTAATGTTAAGACTTTCCTATCTGGGTGAAGTAATTTCTAGGCTACTTAGTCTACTGTTTGAGCTGAAAAGTTAATAATAGTTAATAGTTTATAAGTTAATACTTCTCCACATATGCCCTGAACCTGAACAGGGAGTTATATATCCATTTTGATGCTGCCTCCTGCCAAACATTACATGAGCTGATTTTACTTTTGAGATGTAGTTCCAAAAGCTGATGGGCTTTTTGTATTTATATCCAGATAAATAGAACAAATGTATTAGGAGACAATTGATCAGTATTAGTACCTTTTTTCTGTTGTGATTTTGTGCTCATTTCTGCAATGACTGCCTAAAAGGCTACTGAACAATGTTGGAAAGATCTTAACATAAAGACTTGGAAAATCTAATAGGCATTTGTAAAATGACACTAATAATAGGAATAATTTTAATACAATGAAGTAAGGGTTGCTTTAAAAAATCTGAAATTCTAAACTAAAACTAGTTCTAAACTGACCTAAAACTAACTTCTGCAGCTCAAGTTCTAAGCCTAGAAAAGTAACCACTGTGTATAGGTGTCAGGAATAGCTGCCAGAACTGGAAAATAAGATTTTCTGGAAACCAAACTGAATCTTCATTAATTGAAACTAATATGACTGCAGAACATATTTAAGGTAAAATCCTTTACTGTTTTAAAGTTTCCACACCAGGCATATGAAGTGACTGATGGAATTATTAATTGACTGGTTTTGTTTGGTGCTGCTTCAATGGGTATCAGTGTGCTCTGCCTGTGTCATCACAAGCATCTATTGTCAATGACAAAAAGAAAAGGATCTGACTTCCAGCATGAAATAAGTTACAGACACAGAAATATGGGAAAATATATTTTTTTAAAATAGAGAAAGACAGAAAAGAGCATGGAAGTAAAAGGAATTGTATTTCTAAAATGTCCTGTTTTCCCAGAACTGATTCTTACAGGATAGTTTGGGCACTGTCTATTCTCCTCCTTTGGTTTATATATTTATAGGGACTGAATAGAGGGCCAGTTCCCCCCAGCCACTGAGCACATGCTGGAAGTAGTAAAGCCTTTCATTAGTAATCTGTCTGCCTATGTTTTTTTCAACACACTGAGCATGTACAGTTGCCAACTTACAGATAATGTGACCCATATCAGTTAAGATGAGCTTTTACTCTTGCCTGTTGGTAAAAGAATGAAATGCAGAGTGTGGCTGAGTAGTGGGGTATATCCACGATGAGTAATGGAATGGGCTTGGAGCTGAACTGTGTGTCTGGACAAAGGAGGGGTAGTACCTGCCTTGGGAGGGAATGACCTCATAAGGCAAAACATGAGGTTAAGGAAAGCTTTTGTTAAGGATAGAAAAATGAAAGTTTATTTTGCTTGCTGAAATTCCCATTCAAGTGACTGAGTTGTGCAAAGATTTATTATGTTGTTAATGATTTGCTAGCGTGGTTAGAACTCCTTTAAAATTATTTTTGTTACTATAGCCCATATTTATGCAAATATCTTTTGAAGTTGAATCAGGAAACTGATGCTTCTGAAATGCTTTGAAGTCATTAGGGTGCGGTCCCCCCATAGGTTCTTTTCCAAGCTCTATCCTGCTTCTTGAAGCTGATTCATTATTAATTGTAAAACGCAAAAACATGTAACTCTGGCAAATAGAAAAACCTTTTCGTGTGGTTTTGTATCCATTAGTAATGACGCATAATTTAGGAGTGAGCCTGGATTTACACAAAATTTTCAAATACTTGCTGAAATTTGACTCTAGTGATGCTGTTTGTTTCTCACTGTCAGACAAAAGCAGTCTCGAGGTGTGAAGGCATTGCCATTGCTGTTCTAACTCTGGCAATGTTACTGGTGAGGCAGACTTTGCTAAAATCGTGGAGACATTTAAACACTACTTATTGCCCTATTTTGACGCCCCCACACGCTTCTACCCCCATTTATTTTGCAACACTACACTTTATATATCTCAGCTGAGTAGTGCGGCCAGTTCATTTGCCAATGCAATGTGCACCAGACATTTACCGAGGACGGACGAGCGCCTCAAACTATTATTTTTGATCAGAGAAGCCCTTTTGCTGTATCCCAGACAAAGCCAGAAAGCAGGCTGTGTTTTCATCTCTGGGGGCTACTTCCCTCCCCCACCCGGCTGCATGTGATCCTCTCTCGCAGAAGTAATCAGCGCACAGCTTAGGGAACAAGAGTTCATTGCTGCCTGCTACGGACTCGCAACATCTGCGGGAAGGCTTCACAGGACCAGATCCACAGCGTAAACACGCATTCAACAGAGAGGAAATCAAGGATGTGTTACGCTTAGAAGAAGTAATTAAACTTCCTTACCTGCCACCCCAGCACAATTTTTCCGTCTAATGTTTTTTTTTTTTTTTTTTGCTTCCACAAATGTGTTTAAAAAGACTTAACAGCAGTAAAGAAATGTTCCGACTCCATGTAATTGAGCACTACTGCTTTGAAACATCCCAATACCCAGGAATTTACTCTGCACTGTACACTGAGGGATTACACAGACATACACACACACACACATGCGAAGTCAAAGGACATGTCACAGAGATGAGCGGGGGGATACAGACCTGAAGCTCTGTTTCCAGAGGTGGCCCACCTGGTTCACTGTTGAGCCAGTCATAGTTTCCCCTGTCGGCATGTCCAAAATTGTTCGAGCTGCTGCCCAAGAGCCACCTCATGCTTTCATTAACCTGGCCTTCTGCCTTCGTGCCTCCACTTTGCTTCGCTGCTTGCAACAGTGTCTCCGCCTCCCAGCCTTGACCCAGCCGGGCTGCTGGCAGCTAATGATCCCTCTTAAATGATATCCCCTTTACAGCAGAAAAGAAAAAAAAAAAAAAAAGTTAGACACCCCCTCGTCGTCAGGAAGCCAAGCAAATAGATCTCAGAGCCTCTCTTCACTTCCAACTCAATCTCTCTGGATTTGCTTCAGTGGCCTACATTACCAGCAAAGCTGGCATCAGGTATCTGGGAGCTAGGGCTGATAGCGCTCTGATTGGAGCACTCCCTGCATTAGGATTATTAAAAGGGGAATTTGCATGTGAATCTGAGCCCACATGGTCATGACTCCGTGTGGATAAATAACGCTCTATATTTAGTTATCTAATAAACACTATTTCTAACAAAATAGAAGAAATAAAACCTATGCTTCTATGTCGAGAGCGAAAGGGTAAGTGAGGCTCCCCCTCAGTTACACAGCACAAGGTGGAACCACAATCCAGGCAGGTTTTTGTTCCCTGTTGCTGAAACATACAGAAAAGAGAGTGGTTTCTGAGTAGAGAGGCAAGGACACAAGGCTAAATGCTGTACTGAATTATTTAGCAGTGTTAGGATGTAGATGTTAATGACAAATCCAGAGAGAGAGAGCTCTGCCAGGAAGGCTTTGGTCACTGTGGGAGTGTGTGATTGCTTCTTGTAAGAACGACTTGTCAGTTTAGTTGAATCAGGTTAGCAGCTTTCCAAGATACTTGTTAAATGGCAGTTGTTTCCAATGAGAAGACTCTGTTTATCCACAAAAGACAACACAAACTTATTTCACTGATGTGTAGTAACTTCTGAAGGGAGGCTTCTTTAACCTGGTTAAAACTTGATTCAACTTGCAACTTGTGCTGTAAAGCTGGAGGTGTCTTTTGCTGCCTTGCCATGAGCAGAGGGAAAGGCTATTACTAAATGTCCCATTCAACTGTGCACCTGTTCAACTGTGGTGCACATTTTATGATTTCTTATCTGTCTGAGCAAAAGTTGTGTTTAGGATTGATGATAGAAACATGAGGGTAGAATCTTAACCTCTTATTTCTTGCTTGGACCTTTTTTTTATCAATTCTTCTTTTAGTTCATGGCTCCCAGAAAGCTGCAGGCCTGGCTGTGTCAGCCAGCAGTGCCAGCACTCGCCCTTTCCAATGAGGGGACCCTGGAAGAACCTGTTCCAAAACTGGCTGTGCTCCCTGTGTCAGCAGCTTGCAGGAAGGATTTACCCTGCTGGTGAACCATGGCTGTGGGGAAGAGAGGTGGTAGTTTGATAAATCTATCCCATTTTGTTACTGAATTTGCCAGGTGAGCAGTGGACAGGGAAAAACAATATTGCATGAAGGGCTGGTCTTGCTACTGAAGCAGCCACATAATTTGTTAGCCGCTGAGCTCTTCCTTCTGCTAAGGTGGTCCTGCGTGAAGCTGGAAATCTCACCTCAGCAAAGCCTTTGCATGCTTGTGAGAAGGCTTCTCCATTCCTCAATGCCTCATTTGTTGGAAAGCACTTTAAGAGGTGGTGAGTGTGTCCAACCACCAGGCCTAGGGCAGTTACACTGTGACTTATAATGTCCACTGAGAAGTGAGGTCCAAAACATGGATTAACAGGTCACAGGTCAAAATAGAAAAATATTTCTCTTGATGTCTCAAGGCCTTGTATAAAAGCAAGAATAACACCATCTCTCCCAAACCAGTGTTAAGAAAATAAATTCCTTAAGGAGCCTTGAGACTGTGTAGCTTAAATCTATAATCTCACATGCAAACGGGAAGCATTCATATACCATCTTAATTAGGGTCTTAGTGCAGCCCCTAAGATTATTAATTCTATTTTTAAAAGCTTGCTATAAATTTGCCTTGGGACCGTGCATGAATAATGATGAGAAGTAAAAAAATATGTCTCCTTACAATATAAACACCTGTTTGGCATCCTTAGATTCTAGTTGATGAATTTTAGCCAAGAAAAATAAGGTGTGCAGTTTTAAGGCTCACTGACCTGGTTTGTCAAGTGCTGCTTTGAACTTGACCTCTGGAAAATCTATGAGAATGATTTAACTTTGTAGAGCTGAGGCCAAATGGGAATCTGGGGAAATGCAGTGCCTTTCGTCAGGCAGGTAATTAGAATATAGAGTAATGATTGTCCCTCTGGCTTTTTATATCATCAGTGGACCCAGCAGCAAGATTAGTGAGTGTGACTGGGATACCCTCTTTGTGCTGCCAGGGGTCAGGTGCCCATTTGCTGCACTGCCTTTGTCGAGCAGATCTGCTCTTGTGCAGAGCTGGAAGAGAGACATTCAGGACTGGGTTTGTGATGGCAAATCTGTTGCTGATTTCTGCCAGCCCTGTGGGGCTCACAGACACTTATTTTTCCTTCTCCCACAGAGTACATAAATACCATCATAGCATGGGGCATGCTGTAATGGGAAAGCTGAGGCAAAGAGGTTCATCCTTAATTCCAAGCCCTTGGCAAGATGTCAGGCTTGCCGCTTTAAAGTGTGCATTGGGTTCAGGGATCGTCAGATCTTGACATGGACAAAATGTCCTACCCTCCTCCTCCTCCACTGGCTTTGTTCTTTGAAATAGTTTGATCTAGAAGTTGCCTGGTCAAAAAATCTGGAGAGAATACCTGACATGGAATGGTACCACTGACTTTGATTAAAGTTTGGTAAAGGTTTGTTAAACAATGCTAGCATGATATTCTTAACTGAGGTAGTGTTGGTATTATCACTTCCAATGTCATAGCAGAGAGGTAGGGAGAGACTTTCTGAGGAAGCCACTGCAGAAAATAGGTGCCTCCACTGTCCTCAGTTTGAAGCTCACACTGTCATAAATTATTAATCTCTCTGATTTGCTGAGATATTCAAGGCTTGCAGTGTAATTCTAGGCTGTAATGCCACTAATATTGGTAGGGAACGCAATATCCACAGTGCCTTAGACAACCTTTCAAGTTTCTTGATACTTCCTTCCCCCATTTTCTTTTGCTGCTGTCCACAGGTGGTGGTGAAACTTCCCTGATTGAATGACTGTGATGCTGTGAGGGATGGCATGAGGGTTAATCTGAATAATGCAAAACTAGAATTTTAGTGAGTGAGGTGCTGTTAGCAGTCCTGTGTTGGCAGGTGTAGATTCACAGGGAATCCGTCAGATGGGGGTGGTGTTGGCTTCTGTCCATTTGCTGTCACTTGGGTAATTAGGAAATTCTGGTTTTACTCTTTTTTGATAGACTTTCGTTATATTGAGATTTTAGCCTTACTTTCTTTTATTTTTTAATTATCAATACTCCTGTTTTTCCAAACCAAATCACCTTCTGAAGAGCATTCTCCTCTCCTCACCAAACTAAACCCACTGTTACTTCAAAGGATAGACACAAGCTGGCACAGCTCTGCCATAGTTCTGGAGAGCAGTGTTTGAGGACAGGGTGGATGTACTCACAGCCTGTAGCAACAGAGGCAGGGAGATCCTGCTACAAAACGTGTGCACACTGTCCCTGTCCCTCAGAGCAGGGAGCAGCAGGAGGTACTGCTGAGTTATTGATCCCAGATCCCTGTGATGCAGATGGGCAGCTGAAAACAAAGTCATTAGAGAGAGCACTGGGAGAGATCTCAGGCTGCTCCTCCAACAGAACGTCCCCTGAAGTTCTGTGAGTGTGACAATACCTGAAAAGCTCTGTGGTCATGGCAGAATGCTGGTGGCTGAGCAGTACCTGCCTGATGATACTGTTTAGAACTATGGGGTTGTATTATGTACTTTTTTTGTAATTTCTGTCAATTTAAGTTTGATCCCCTTCATTTACATTTGGTCATCCTTACCATGAATTTTTGTTTTCTCCTATTTAAGAGAAAAATCTGCCACTCTATTTAAGAGCGCATATCCGCCAGCACACACTGTAGGGCATTTCATTCCTATTTAGCCAAACTAGAGAAACTGTTTAGTGGGAAGGGAGTGTGGGAGGGGTTTGTTTTCTGGTTGGGTTTTTGGTGATTTGGGTTTTTTCAGCATTTTTGAAGGGCCAGCTGACCACATTATGCTTTGGGTTGCATTTGCTTTTGGAAGTGTTGCCTTAAGCTTAGTGAGAAATTAAGCATTTTTCTACTTTATAAGGATCTAAAAAGAAACAATTTTGGGTGGCATGGCTGCAGTCGAGTCAAGCTCCACACTCTCTCTTTTGTACACTTTCATTATTAATATTGTTCACTTTCTTATCTCACTGCATTTTCTAGTAAACAGCTCTTATCTCAACCCATGATCTTTGCCTTTTGTGGCTCCAATTCTCCTCTCAAATCCTCTGAGAGGGGAAAAGGGGGTGGGTGAGCAAGTGGTGTGTAGCTTGGAGTTTCAGTGGGAAACAATAAATTGGAGAGTACCATTCCTAAACCATGACACCAATATAGGGAAATAAATTTCTAAGGAGAAATGTGAATGTGTGGTTAACCTTCAGGTGAGCTTTTAAAAGTAAACTTTTAGGATTTACTTTATTGCTCATTGTATTTGATGTTGCTTACCCTGGTGGTTGACCTTATGTAGTGCTGGGCAGGCCTTAGATATGGAACTCTCAACATATGTGCAGTCTTGTGTTAAATTTTTTTGTTCAAACTGTTGCCATTTTCTTCTAGAATATTGTGAATCCCTGAATGAAATCTCTTGAGATTGTATCCAAGTACAGCAGTCTCTGTGTCACTACTTGTTACTAACACAGTAGATTTTATACAAAAAGAATGGTCATATATTTATATAACCTGATTAAGTTGGCATCATCTGCTGCCAAAAATCTATTATCTTTAGATTCCAAAGGAATTATTCTTCCTGATATTTTTGCTTAGAACCAGTGTCAGGAGAGCACTGTTGGAGAAACAGTAGCTCTTCTAGCTTCTAAAACTAGCTCAGTTCTTCATCAGAGTGGAAAAAATGCAAATTAACTTCTAAGTCCTTTGTCATCCCTTTAAAGCCAGATGCAGCTCCACAGCACAACTGTAGTTATTAACATACCCTCTCACAGGTTATTGTCTCTGATTACAGACTTAGAGAGGCCTTGATACTGCCCATCATTAACAATGAATTTGTAACTCTTCATTTGCTATTATTAAGATTCTCAAAACATTTGAAAAATCAGGATACACTTGTTCAGTGTTGTTCTCAGTTGCTGGGGAAAGGCCAACCTTGGCCTTTGGCCTTCTGGACAGGAGGGAAACTGTGGACTTGTGAATCCATATGAACTGTATTATCTAACAGAACATCAACGCAAAAGCTTTGAGTAATTTTGTACTGTTTTACTTTAAATAAAACACATTTTGTCTACAGTTCCAATTCAGACCTCACATCCTGAAGTTTATTCTCCTGATTTGAATCTATAGATTTCTGCTTCAAACTTATGGAGAAGATGCACAGCCTCCTGCAACGTTTGCTGTAGAAATGAAATGTATTAAAAATACCTTGTATATAAACAAAGCTCCAAATCTGCAGACGTGACAACTTTATTTTCTCAAATGCACTTGTTAATGGTTCAACTGGCCAGCAAAATTGCAGTCGATGTTAGGGTATGAGCAAAGACAGGTCAGTTAGCCTGAAATGCATGACAATAAATGTTAATAAATGGCACCTGAGGGGGCAGGAAAAAGGGAAAACTTCTCCCCACCAATCAGGTGGGAAGTGAAGGACTCCCAGGCAGGTGCCCTCGTCCTTGGGGTGTCCTATGGGTGCAGCAGGTGCTGTGTGGCTCTGCGGGAGCTGCTCTAACTCTGTGATTTTTGTTTTATGGCTCCCCTTATGTCACTCTGGGTGTGGTGCCTGTGCTGCTCGTGGCGACTGGCTGCTGTGCCTTGTGCTGGTGTGTGAGCAGGTAATGTCTGCTGGGTAAGTAAAGAGTCATTACCCTTGTAGGTGCCAAAGTTACCTGCTAAAAACTGTGAGGGGAAGGCTGAAGAGCTCCTACAATGGAGCTATAGACTGGAAAATAAAACATCAGGGGGCAGAGCGTGAAAGGGGTGAGTTAAACACAATTGGCAGATGTTTCCAATGTAAAAACATTTCAGAATTGACTAGTGTAAGGCCATAAGGATAAGAACACTTGGGACAGTGGGGTAAAGGCACTGCCATGGTTTCCTGAGGCTGGGGACATGAGAGCTGACACAGATGCAAGTGGAAAGTATGCCATGGGATTGGAAATGAAAGGGTCTTGGTGTTAGAAAAGGCAAGGCACCATGTAATACCCTCCATAGAAAACCATGGATACAAAAGCAAAGGCTTTAAGTGTAGTTTCTTAAGGCTTTAAGTGAGGTTTCAAAACATAGGTTTAGCCTGGCAGCAGGAAGTGGCATGGAAACCCATCATAAAAATATGTGCTGTCTGAGGGATGCGTGAATGCTTAGAAGGGGATAATTGCACATTAGAATTACCTGGACAGTTGAGATGCTGAGAACCACTACTCAGCATGGGCAGCTTTATAACTATCAGGCCAGGTTTTCAGTTAGGAAATGCAAACTGCAGCCCAAGAATGACGTGCTGATGTTAAGATGTATAAAGGTATGTGATAGTGCCCTCTGCAGTAAGCTGATGTTGAGGTGAGAGATTGGATGAGAAGGGTCAAAACAGTAGCAAAATGTAAAAAAGATTCTGCTCTGGGTCTTGGTGTGGTTGAATGAATGATGTGAGCAGTTTTTCCATATGTGCAGCTCTTAATTCAGGAGAGTATGTTGTAATTTGAGAGTATTGAGAAAATATCCACTGCAGTGACCCACTTCTGAATAGAGAATGGGAAGTGGGTGTCTTTCCTGTGGTGCATTCCAGTCCAGCCTGCATGGGCTGCATTGATTCTGCTGTGCAAAATGTTGTTCCTGTTCGAAGCTTCAGGGTCACTCAGAGTTGTACAGAGGGGAAAGCCTGAGGCCAGGCTGGATAAATGTTGATTTTCTCTTTGCGGAAAATGTAGACTTTGCTTGGGACAGATTCCCTTGGACAAAGCAAATCAGTTGTGAAAAGAACATTTAAGGCAGTTATTTCATTCTCCTACAAGATGAGGGTTCTCCCTCCCCTTTTCCAGGCACATCCTCCTCACACTCTGTGTCAAGTGACTTGGTGTGTTAACGGCAGGAGGATCCAGGTGGCTGTTGAGGGACAATGGGGCCTGTGGGGAAGAGCATATACAGTGTGCCCAGGTTGTAGGGGCAGCTCTAGACCCGACTGGTTAGAGGCATTTACATTCTGATGTTGCTTTTCAGGGTTTAAGGGGTTTTTTAAACTTTATTTGACTCCAACCATTACTTTTTGCTACGTGAGGGGTGTAGCCTTCTTGAGACAGATGCTTGTCCAGCCAGACTGGCTTGGTTTGATGGCTCAGGCTCTAAAAGAGACACTCAGAGTGATGTAGTTTGGCACTTGTGCCCTGCCCCAGGCTTCTCTTTCTCATCCTGGTTTTCTTCCCTAGTCACTGCAGATCTGTGATGCTGTATGGAACAACACAGCATACCCTATATACCCCACAGTCCCAACAGACCCTCAGTAGTGGTCATCCTTGCTCTACTCTCAGCACAGCTCGACCTAAAAAATTGAAAATGTGTCAGAAAAAATTAGAAAACTAGATTAAAATATTTTCCTCCCCCCCTTTTTTTTAAATTTTTAATTTTTTTTTAACCTTCATGCCCGGCTTTGCAAACTAACAATCTTTATTCTCTTGGGTTTGGGGCTGGTCACAAGAGCCTGCATTGAGATATTCAATTATTTAGTGTCCTTTTAAAAGAAAAGGTAATGTATGCAAGGGAGATGTAAGATCTGCTCTGGTGACCATCCCCACAGATGGGATTTTAAAAGGACATTTTTGTCAGGGCCCTTGTGCTTGTGGCGCCACCATTGCAATTCTACCCAGAAAACTATTCCTCTGTTTTCTCAAGGGACGATGAATTGTTTTTGCAAATAAGCAAACTAACCAAGAGCCTTGTCAGCTTCCCCTCCTCGCATGAGTTACTGCAATACCTTTTCAAAACCATTTTTCACTTTGTCATTATGTTTGACATTATTGTTTCTCAAGCTTGAAGATTTGTCTTTTTTGGCCTCCTAGGCAAAATTACTTACAGGGATAGATTTCAGTATAGCATCTTATCCAGTTTTATTTTGATCTTTTTGTCTTCCTGTAATCTTTGGCACAAAGAACCAGATTTGAAGTACAAAGCAGTCTGCTGGGAATATAATGTAACATTAAAAAACATAGTAAATAATTTATAGTTGCTACGCAGAAAAGTATTCCACATTATTTTAAGTAACTTTGTTTGACTGAGTAGGGAATGAACACAAGAGACAAGAAGTGGTCACAACCACAGTGAATAAAAATATTTCATGTTGGGCATATTTTCTCAGAGCTGGCTAACCAGGAGTGTTGTCTCTCCTTTATGGATACAGATTTTCCAGCAATTACAGTGTAGATAAAAGTACAAATCTCCTGTAAAAACAAACAAAAAAATCAAACAGATTTATTACTATGGATTTCTATCAGGAGTCAGAAAATTGCACATGAAGCCTGGCTAATATGTTGAGCTTTGGCTTTTCTTCCCCACCCCCTCCCTCCCTTTTTTTTTTTTTTTCTTTCAGTATAAGAGTAGGACCTAGCTGACCTGTGCTTACATCTAAATTATTCTGATTTATTTTGAATTCTGTCGAGTTTTGAAATCTGGATACGGACTGCACTCTTCCAGGACATGGTCATGCATTTGGATAAAGACTTCAATTTGTGTTTGTTTACAGCGATATTAGATGTTAAGAGGTTTATCCTGATGCTAGCTTCTTTGCCAAAAGCTCCAAAATCAGAGATCACCCTGCATTTCACATAGCTCTGTGGACAGAATCCCGGCCTCATGCGACTTCTTTCAACTTCTGCCACAGGTTTGCTCAGTGAACCAAAAGGTTTCTTCCTCTGGAAAACAGGATCAGGAAGTATCTGTCCTGGAGAGAGCATGCTTCCAGCAAGCTTACTGAAAACGTTGTCCCATTTTTACCTCAGTGCCTGAGAGTATGGATGCACCAGTGGTCTCCTATGTAACCCCACTGTGCATTAACTGTTACATCCAAAGTGTGTTGTCCTTTTGTCCTGAACTACTCACTGGTATCTCTGCTTTGCCTTTCTGTATTCCTCCTATAAACTGTCTTTGCTGTTGGTTTTTTGTTTGGTTTTTTTCCCCTCTCTTGCCAGATTATCTCATAGATCTATAACTCTGGGATAAGAAAGAGGTGTGTGTTTAGATACTTTGGGCCATTTTGAGATGAAGGACAAATTTTTTTACTTGCTTGGTTGTTCATCCCACCTGTGAAATGGTAGTAGTGACACTGACACTGGGCACTCTTTTGGCACCCTGTCCAAAAATAGCAATTCGGAAACAATTAGTCAGGGTTGGTATCAGGGGAGCTTTTAACATTTAGTTTAACATAGATTAATACAGTGTAACCAGTGATAAACCATTGTGAAAAACTGAATGAGTTTAGTGAATCCACTGAAATGAAGACAATGTCTGAGATTCAATGGTGTTTCTGTTTAGTCCCTTTTAAAATTTTCTTTTTGTTTTTAAAGTATTTGTTGACAGCTATTTTCCTTGGCAAGTGTTCTTAACACTCTGCTCCTCAAGAGAAGCACAAGACCAAGTGTCTTCTAGGTAAGAATAGCAGCAGCAAAAGCCATTCTACCCTGACCCCAGCATCAGTGGGAAGGCAACTGCGAATTTGTACATGTAAGGAGTGAGTGGAATAGTGGAGCGTTACTTTCTGCATTTACTCTGTTGCTGTTTCACATTACAGAATGATGTTTAGGAGGAAATGAAAATCTTTCTAATGGGATCTAAATGAGATGTATGGAGCAGCAGAAGGTAGTTCCCTGGAATGAAATTAGATCTGACGGTTGGGATTTAACACACTCTCTTTCGCTAGAAGTGTGTAAGATTATTAAAGCATCAAAACCTCATTTGGTCACTTTGTAATCTGTTCTTAACCTTCATGCTGATGAGGCTGTTATGTAACAACCAGTGAGGGCCAGACCTAATGTTGCTTCAGTATATGGGAGCCCATGCCCAGAGACCCCAGAGGGACCAGGTGGAAATCTGGCTGCATTTTCCCCCTTGAGGTTATGTGGAAAACTTGTTTTTGGACTGTGAGTAGCATCACTGACCACAGAGAGGTGTATCCTAAGGTTTACTGTATGATGCTATGTCTTGTCACTGAAACACTCCTGCTTTCAGGCAGCCCATGGCAATTCTCTTGACAGGGACACTGGCAAACCCTTTCTCCTTCAATCCCTAAATTTTGGCTGCATACAGAAGCAGGAGTGACTGCTGTAAAGAAGGTGTTTATTATTTTCATTAAATTAAAGGTTTTTTCTTCAACATGAACAATCTTTGATTTGACTTTAATCAAAAGAGGGGTGTAAGTGAGGGAGAGACCTTGCTGAGCTCCCATTTCAGCAGAATGAAACAATTGCAGTGGTGCCTTAAGTTTTAGCTTTCATGTTTTTCAGATTCTGTGCTCCTAGGGGTGTAGTTCTGAGCCTCATATTAAGTGTTAGTAAGCTCTCTTCATTGACTAGGTAGGCAAAACAAATCTTTTTCCTGCTGAAGACCAAGGACAATGAGTACAATTTTCAGGCCCAAAGGCATAAACAACACTGGACTGAAGAAATAAAACATGAAGGATGAGGCTTCACAACCCAAAGCTATAACTGGACAATTAAACCCCAATATGCAAATGGACCAAAACTCACAAAAGTGTGAGACCTTGTGACCGAGGGTCTATTTTGTGACCATTTTAAGTCCACCCTGTGTGTAGCCCTGATCAGGCTCTTGTGCTGCCCAAGGTGTACCCTCAAAGGCCTTTCAATAAATATCTACTTTATTCTCTTAGCTCTGTACAGTCTCTGTTTCAGGTCAGCCTTCCCAAGGCATCAGTTTCTGGCGACCCAGATGGGACAGTGAGGCATCTGAAACACCCCCCTGGACCAGAGGAACACCCAGCTCCTGTCCCCCACTCCTGCTGGCACTCCAAGGGGGGGCAGCTGTGGCCCACAAGGTATCAGAGCCCAAGAATCCAAAACTCCATGGACCTGACAGAGAAGTGTGAGTAATTGAATAAAGGGGTATTTTGTTTATAGGCATCAGCATCATCTGTGCACCTGTGTACTGGGACCACCTGATGAGTGCTATCTAAACTGTCTGTGGTCAGGGAATGCCTAGCTTAAAATCCCAACAAAAGTCTGGCTGTGAAAGACAGCTCGGAGCAACCCATCTCTAATGAAATCAGAGCCAACAGTATTCTCCTCATTTAAATGGAGGGAGAAATGTTCCTTGTCTAGATGCAACAAAATTCTGCACGGCATCTACTTGTACCTTTAACTATCTCAGCAGCTTCATCCTTCTCCACCTGACAAACTCAGGTTCTGGCTAGAAGTGCTGCAGGAGTAATTTGTCAGTGTTTAGATCTCAGTTCCCATCAAAAACACATAGCAGTTCAGAGTGATTAAATTCCCAAGGTCATCCATGAAAACTGCAGTTCCTGCTTGTACATACCAGGAATATTTCAGGCTCTTTCTCTGCTTTGTTCCTTTGCTTCATCAGGAACTGTACGATAACTTTCATAGACAAAACCAAAGCATAATTTATTTTGCATTTGCATCTTTATTCTACAACACAAGCAACATAAATAGTTTATACTTTTTGTTTTAAAATATTTCCATTTCAGAATTCAATCAGAATAAAATATACACAAAATACAATTTGCAAGCCAGCTGACAGTGACTGCCCAACCACTGGACACCCAAGGACCATACAAAGCTAGCAGCACAACAGGACATGGTGGACATGGGGAAGTGTTTTTCTAAAGAAGAGCAGAAAGGTGGAGGGAGGAAACATGGACGAGACCAAGGAATTGCAGATAGGTATGCACTCAACAGAAGGTAAACCCAATGTAAGCACTTGTTTGACAAGGTAATTTATAGTCTCTCTTAAGAAGTACTATTGGCTCCTCCTGAATATACAGCTAGAGATTAAGTCCTGGGAATCATGTTTTGTGGTAAAATACCTCCTCTGGCAGCCATCATAATGGTAATAAAATTTGATTTTTTATTTTATTTTTTAGTTTTCAAACAGAAAAGACTTAGATCTTTGGTGAA
The DNA here is from genome assembly GCF_009819655.1 of Sylvia atricapilla. Lineage (NCBI taxonomy): Eukaryota > Metazoa > Chordata > Aves > Passeriformes > Sylviidae > Sylvia > Sylvia atricapilla. The sequence goes on from NC_089142.1 coordinate 63,647,643, forward strand.
ATGGAGTGTCCACTCCCTTTGGCTTGCTTTCAGTTCTGGTTGAAGGGCCCATAGACGTATGTTTGCAGTCTCACAAAAATGACAAAAGGGGAGAAGGGGAAAAGAAGCAGAGAAGAGAAAGTGGGGGGAACTGAAAGAAGGTTCTTGCTGTTGTCATTGCACACCTTCAACCTCTTGCTCCCATCTGCTCTAGCAAACAGTGTGCATTACAGGGCTCTGTCACCACCCTGCTCTGCCCTTCCTGGCTGTTCTCCCTTTGGTATCGAGTCCTGTCTTCCTCTGCAGAGTGGGGGGCTCAGAAGTCACAGCCTGATTGTGGAGGCAATATTTGTCCCTTGCTTGAACCTGTGTACCTGTGCCTGTCTGCCAGCTCAGCTCTCTCGCTGCAGCTTGCTGCTTGTGGAAGTGTGGCACTTCACCACAGCCCAGATGGACCAAACCAATGGACAGGAAACAGGGCCCTGATGCTTCACAGAGGTCAGACAAAATTTATCAAAGTACATAAACTACCTTTTGAAAAGTGGGATGTTGGGGTAAAAGGATTGAATAGATCCTGTTGCCATGTTTCTTGACCAAAAATGCATTCCATAAACTCAGCTCCCTGATTCAATGTGGCAGTGTAGACTATGAAAACCTCAACTTGTGATTTTGCCAAAAATTGGAATTTGAGGGATCTGGTTCCATGGGCGAGCTCATTATTGCATTAATCCAGGATCATACAGTGTAGCTCCACTAATATCCACAGAATTAGGGCATTTCTTCTTCCCTCTGCTTTTAGTTTTCAGCTTGGAGACCTCTGAGCACTAAGTGAAAAGACTGAAGCACACTTAGGCCATGTGTGTTTTCGTTTTCCCTTTTTAAAAAGCCAGCACTGCATGTTTGGCATAAAACTGTTTGTTTAGTATCATATTAGTGTCACATATAAAGTATGTTCCGAGGGAATTAGTGGAAGTTACTTCCTCCTTGCAGTTACAAGTTCTGGAGTCCCAGGCACAGTGCTGGTGAGGGCTGCTGAGACCCTTTGGTGATATCCCTATAGAAGTCCCGCTCCGACTAGGGAGGCTCAGTGAAAAGGGATTGCTAGCTGCCACATGCTTTTATCTACATTGCATAACATCCAAAATTTGTGCTTCTGTGCAATGGTAAATTGGTCCTTTACACTAAAAGAAGGCAAACTTCTTTTGGCAAATTGATGGTATCATCTTACTTCTTTAACAATTGCGGAATGATCAGCAACTGAAAAATGCCTATTTTATGTCATACACCATAATGAGCCCTGTGCACAGGTCTTCCCATAAATTACTGTGACTGGAGTAATGAGTAAATAGCCTGCTTAGACACCTTTGACGTATCTTAGTATAAAACTGGGGGGAAGAAAGGAAGCACTTCACTTTTTTTGTGAATTAAAAACAATTTAGCACTGAGAAATGGCACTTCTAGAATGGGTTGCTGAAGGTGACAATTGCCAAACCACAGGCACAATTTCCCAACTTCTACAGGCTTCTATACAGATGAGCAAGTCAAAAAATAAATCCCTTTGGCTTGCTGGATGGATCTGTGCAAACGTGAGGGTTCTAGTTATGCAGTATGGTGTTGTGTGGGACTATGTGCTGGTTCCTGTCAATTTTTCAAGCAAGAGGTGTATAGAGGACAGCAGCAGAGAGGGTGACACAAAGAACTTTATAGGACTCCCCCTTTCCTGAGAACTTGTGAACCTGGATGTAGGGATTGTAGGATTCAAGGATGGAGTCCTGAGTATTGAAGATCTCTAGCTACTTAACTTTCACTGATTTGGACAGCTTCAGCACTCTGAGTGTGGGCCCAAGCTATGAAGAAAGGGATGAAGTGCAGGTAGCACATGGAGCTGGACTCTACTTTCTAATTTGTTTGCCACTTGGTTTCATGCCAGCGCTGTGCTGGGCTCTGCAGTGCTGATACCAGCACTGAGATGCTGCAATATAAAGTACAGGTGAAGATTACACATGGTACTTTGAGGTGGGGGTTTTATCTTTGGCGAGTGAGGATTTGTCAGTGAATTTTACATAAAGGTTTAAATTTTAAACAAAACTTGAAGCTCAAACTGAAAGGGAAAGCACCTTACAAGTCACAAGTGTAAACTGTGCTTGGCCTTGACATGAACAAGCCACAGTGCAGAGGGCTTAAATTTTTCATCTGTGATGAGGCAAAAGCTGTGTTGCCTGTGCTGGGAGTTGTACAAGGGAAGTATTGTGTAAATCTTTTCCTAATAATTCTTTCTATATGGTAAATTAAGACAGTAATTCTCAAATGACTGTTTATCCTGAGGAGAGTATTAAATCTGTATTTTAACATCATAAAGACATGAAGGCATGTTAACCAAGAGACAGTGGTGGTAATTCAATGGCTGCTGAATGCTCAGAAAAGGTACCAGAATAACTGTGCTAACCATTGCTGGTGTGACACAATTATATAACACAGCAGATAAGCATATCACTAATGTAAATAGCTCTCTGAAAATATGCTGAATGCCCAGAATATGGCAGTGATTGGAGCTACAGGTATCTGTATATACATACACACGTCAATCATCTCATATGACTGCATATGTTCACAGTGCAGAATGAAGAGCAAACATATGCAATGACCTGAGACCACATAAGTTGGGGTCAAATCCTGCCCCTGTTCTGCAGGAAAAGGATTGCTTTCCTGATAAGTGCTCAGCTTTTCTCAGCTTTAAATAATTGCACAGTGATGAGCTATTTCATGTGCTTAAAGGTAGTTGATGCTGGGCAGCAGCAACTTTCTCTGTTAGCAACTGCCTACAAGATTTTGAAATGAGATGTCCTTGCCCCTGCTGGCTGCAGTGGCCCTGAAGAGGGCAGTGTGAATTAGACAAAACCAGCAGAGGTGCAGCTCTGGTACCTGAGAAGGATGTCAAGCTACCACATCTTTTTTAAAGCATTTCAGTTGAGTAAAGTTACTGGGCAATCATCTTTAAAGGCAACTGGGCAGTTCAATAAAAAAAAAAAAAAAAATCAAACCCAACTCGTATACAAATATATGTGACAAAAAAATTAAGGGCAAGAAAAAAGAAGAATGTGGTCATTAACCAAGGCAAAGAGAAAGATCAAGCTAAGGCTGTAATGCAGAGACTGGTTTGCTCAAGGTTCAGATGTTTGGTTCAACAGTAAAGCTGCCAACATGCTGCCATGGATAAGGTTATAGAGCTAACAGTAAGGATCTGAATGGGATAGATGTGTGAATGCACATGTGGATGCAAGGACTACTACCGCTTGCGACTGAGGTGCTTCCCCACTCACAAGGAGAAAGCAGAAAAGCCACTGTGGCATGGACATGTACCTGGACATGACTGGGGTATGCAGTGTTGGGAATTCCCCTTCTGAAGCTTATGCAGGCTGATGCCAGTCCCCTTTTCCTGGGACTGCTCTGGCAGACTTCACCTTTGGGCTAAAACCTTGCTTTATGAGGTCTGAAGATACCATGATGGCAGCCATGAGCCATGAAACAGGTCACACAGGCCCTATGAAATGGTGAATTCACATCTTTATTATTTTACTTCTTTGGGACTTACTGATGTCTATAGCTAAACTAGCAGAAAAATTGGTGAGATTCTGATGAACCAACTATTTTTTTAAATTTGTTTATGTTTTGAAGGTGCATCAGAAAGCTTCAGCTTCTACATCTCGTGGTTGTGGTTACTGAAGTGGCCATGGGCCACTCCCCTCACCTGGTTAGCATTTTATACACACAAGGAAAAGGAAAAGCAGCACATGCTGAACTTTGCACTCTAAAGTCAGCTGCTTCAAATATTCTTTCTTCCCTCCTTCTAAGTTACACTTCTGGAATTACTCAAAGTTACTTATGACCTTTTAGGGAGGGGTGTTAATGAGCAGAGGCACTGAGGGTGACAATGGGCACTTAGCGCATAATTTGAAGGATGAAGGTTAAAACAGGCCAACGGCAACATAACAAATTTACTTGTCCTCATCTTCCAGTGTGGTATTTGTAGTGTAATAGTTAAAATGGAATTACATTTCATGTCAAGATGGTGGCTAATCAAGTAACACTAGGCTATAGTGTGTTCATGGGCTTGAGGAAAGGGGTGGTAATGGTATTGTCACTCCTAAAGCTTTTTATTTCTGATTTACAGAAGAATTTATATTGCAACCACAATGCAATCATGGTGTTTCCTAAATTCTAGGACCTTTTCTGTAGTCCCGAGTGATTTCACTAGTACTGCTATCAATTTTATTTCCCCTACATAATTTAGGGATTTGCTTTAGTTTTAGATCAGTACAGCAAGGATCTGCATCCATTCAATGCATTTATGATGAAAATCATCAGAATTGGCTGCTTTGAATATGGTTTATTATTCTGATTTCTGCTGTTGCCTAATTAATGTACTGCTTTAAAAGCAGTTCTGTATAGATGTCAAACAAAAACTTCAACAAAAGTGTAATCACACTTTACTTATACCTAAAGATGTATAAGAAAGACATGGCAACAGAAATCAAACTATGCTACTACTCTCCCAGATACCAAAGCATAATCTAACCCATCCCTGAAGAAGTATTAGATCTGTTGGGGGAAAACTGAAAACAGTTGAAAACATTGTTAAATTAATAATTCATAAAATCCGTTCAGGTGATAGAAAAGAGTCGTTTTTACAGAATTTTTATGTCTTCTAAACAATTTAGCAAAGGGAACTTTTTAAAGAAAGGGAAACAGCATGACTGGCACTACAGAAAGTTATGGGACAAATACTCCCTGCACAAGATTAGCAGGTGACAAATGAGAAGTAGGCAATGGAGGGGAAAAGCAGGAGGATAGTGTCAGACTCTTTGTAAACAAAGCAGCTTGGGAGATGGCTGTTCAGTGGAACTTCTTGGCTCCCTCTGTTTTTTCCAGGTTTAAGATGCTAAAATCAGTTAGTTGTGCAAAATCCAGGCCTTATAGAAAGAGATGACTTTTTAGGATGCTTTGCAGCAGGGACTGAAGCTGTATATTTAGTTGGCATGCACATTTTAAAAGCCTTGGGAGAACAGCATTAAAGGGTCACCCAAAATTAAGATCAACTCATTTTTAACAAGTTATCAACAAATCAACAAATGATAAAGCATGGGAGTACAAGATGAAATGTCCCAAGGGCTGACATAACCTGTGCAGCAAGGTAACCCTTTGCTTTGTATAGTGTGAAAAGCATCACATATGCATTTGACAACACAATAGTCAATCCTCCCCCTTCTCCTCCCTCTCACTAATAACAGCAAATTGCAATAGTCCCAATAGGAGTGATGCATGGAGGGGGGATGTACCTCCATGAGGGTCTCCTTTTCTATTTACAGCAACAGACAAGAAATGAGAGAAAAACATACCTCCCTTTCATACCATTTTCCATCTTGCTTCAGCTCCAAGTGGAGTGTAGGCTATATTTAATAAAGGTGATAAGGGCGTTCCTGGCTACAGCAGCTCTACATAAGCAAACATAAATTTCCAGTAGAATAACAGCTGCAGTAACTGAACATTTTGCCTCTACTCTGCTTAGTTGAATGCTGGACACTGGCACATGCTGGTATTTGCTGTAGTGTGTCTTCCCTACAGCCTTACAGGAAAGAGAAAACAAACTTCCCTTTTGCCCTTAGAGGGAATTAGACATGTGGCAAAATGCTCAGCTGTAGGCATAGGTGAAGAGGCAGCCAGGGTAGTGTTGCAGAGAGGGCAGTTTGACAGTGCCATTTCTCTTCAAGCAATACTCCATAAGAGCAATGAAAGGATCACTAGTCTGTGCTTGGTTCACCCGTTTTAGATGTAGGATTCTTTAGCTACTCCAAATGTGACTTCAAAGGCTCTTCTTGGAGCAAAATAAATTTCCGTTTTCTCTAGTGAGTCACACATTTGGTTACTACAATAATTAGCTGGCTATCCTCTCTCATGACAATTTTTGAAGGGAAGATATTACCCCCAAAAATGTCGCCATCTTAATTGTCCTATAGCCCCACCTTTTCACTGACTAGTATTTATTTACTTATTTTCTAAGTTAAATAGGTTTACTGACCTGGTTTGACATCCACATGACAGTTGCATTCACAGCTAATTTCAAGTGTGAAGTTCTGTTGCAGTTTCTGGTGGCTCACACTGCTGCAAGGTTGAATTAAAATGAAGGCTACGAAATGTATCACCTCTTCTGGTAGGAGCCTGACTTATGGGCAGGTTCTGAGCTCTGGGGTCATGCCAGATCCTCTAAACACTCATGCTTTGCTTCCTTTGCTAGTGTGAGTGAGGGACACACAATCTCAGATGGAAAGACAATATAAATTGACAAGCTCGTTGTTTCTTAATTTATCACCCGCAAACAGGCAATTAATGAACCCCAAGTACTTCTTTGCTGTATACCTTGAATGCCTTCTGTCTTTTGCAACAGAGCACAGCTTGGTTTAAATGATGATATCATAAACTCGGCCCACTCTTCCCAACCATTCCCGCACTGCCTGGCGGACACGGATGTCTGTCACGTGGCAAGTCAGCTGGCTGATACAGGGAAACACTGCTGGCTGCAGGGCCGTGAAAGTTTGGTCTGGCAGAGCCTGAATCTGGTTGAGAACTGTCAGCACCATGTTGGTCCATGCCTATGAAGAAATTGGATTTAAAAAAACACTCTTTAGAAGACCCTTCTAAATAGGTGAGCCCAGTGATTGAGATAGAAAATAAAGTATCTGGTGGTTGCAGGCTCATGAAGCAGACTTAGTAATGCCAGCATATTCATTTAATGTTCACCATGTCTTCATAAATCACATTCACTACTAAGTCATGATCTGAATTTGTATTGCAGGTACCATGCTCACCCCTTCCTTTTTTTTGTCCCACAGTGAACAAAATCTGTCCAATTTGATGCTTTCACTGATTTGTTCATTTGGACATGCAAACAGCAAGCTTCTGTTTAGCAAAAGAACCCATTATTTTTCTCTGAAATTAAAAAAAACCACATTCTTAAGCACAAAGGCAGTGTGACAAGCAGCATGGAATTTTCAAAAGCCTTCAGTGGGCTACAACCCACAGCAGCAAGCAATGAGTTTGCTGTAGGTAGTCAGTTCTCAGGATTAAGGGCAGCTTTGGTCCCAGTCACAGAAGCACTCTTGAAAGCTGAACTAGCCTGATGACACTTCCCTGAAGACTGACTTTCTTTTAAGAGGACAGAATCAGGTTTTTATTAATTCCAGCTCCTGAAATCATGAGGATTTCATTATATAATACAATATTTAACAAGAAGATAATAAAAAATATGTAAGTATCTTTTCTTTTATTGCTATTATTATTAGCCTTCTACAAGAATGTCTTACCTGTATCTGGGCCTCTGCATCCCTAATAGATATATTCAGGGAGCTCACTGTGGACCCTGAACGTGGTCTCTTCTCTTGTCTCAGGATCTCTGGGCCAGCACTGAATGAATGCCTCATCTGACCTTGATCTAGAAGATGTTGTGGCCGCTGGAGTACAGGTGACTCTGGCCCTCTTGAACCCAGGAGTTCCCCTTTCTTTTCCACTTTGACGTCTTTGGTGAAGGATGTCATGGCCTGTTGCTGCTTTCTCTTCTTGTATTCTGTCATAAACTTGGAGATGGTTTTGTCAGTGGCTATGGTGTAGATTTTGTTGCCAGCACTTTCCCACCATTCTTTCTTCTTGGTTTGCTCTTTTTTCTCTGGTTTAGGACTCAGGGGTGGAGGTAGCAGTAATATTTCTCCACTGCTTCCTCGAGGTGTCAAGCTCTCTCCCAGCTGGTCCCTGATTTGACTTCGGTCATCTTCTGATGGTGTGTCCTTTCCAGATAGCCCTCCAGTTGATGGGGTGGAGGTTTCTGAGTGAAAAGATGGTAAAATGAAAAAAGAGTCACCTTTGAACACTGGAGGCTCCTCTACATTATTCTCCAGGTCCAGATGCATTTGGATGTAGTTGTTGCACAGTTCCATGCAGAGCTTGTGAAGCCGCTTGATCAGCCACCCCCAGTCTGCATTGCTGACAGGCTGGACGCTCAAAGATGGGATTCGAGCCCTCCACTGCCTCTTCTCCTTCCCTCGTGGGGGACTGACCTGGGCAGTTTCTTCAAAAATGTCTTCATCTTCTGAAGAACACTGCTGTGATGAGTCTGTGCTTCTCTCATCATCTTCAAAGAGGATCTTTTTCACTTGCTCTGCAGTGATGTTCTCCTGGTTTGTCAGGATTGCACAGACCAAGGCGTGGAAGTAGATATTGAAGCTCATTGCTGACTGGCGATACAGGTTGGCAGCTCCACTAATGCCAGACACCTTTTTCAACAAACACTTCAGCCCAGGTCTGGTGTCAAACTCTCTGGCTGTTCTGTAGGAGTCCAGGAGTAAGTCAAAGATGACAGCCAGGTTTTGCATGGAGATGTACCTGAGAAAACCAGCCAACTTGTTTTCTGGTACTTGTATTGCCATTTTCTCCTCCAAGTTAGAAGGGCCTTTCACAAATTCTTCCAGTAAAATGTCATATAAATTCTGGAGCAGTACTTGGTGGGACAGCAAACTCACCACTATCGTCCTGAAAGGAATACTTGGTAAACCAAGCATGGGAAGGAAAAAATAATAGAATATTAAAATGGTGCATTGTGCTTATACTAGGAATAAAAGCATGCTCAGATATTTCAGCCTGCTATAACTGAAGAATTTATTAACACACAAATTATTCCTCCACCAACATGTCAGACAACCTTTATTTTGCCATGACAAATTGAGGCTAAAACTAGTTTACTACTCAGTTTCCATTTCCACTAATGCCCAGGAGTACTTCTTAAAAATAAACCATGAAGAGGTATCCAACCAATAAAGAAACACGTACAGAAACATCAGCAGTGCAATGCAGCATGCAAAGAAGCTGAAGTCTGGCTGAAGGCACTGCTTGCTCCTGAGACTTCAACTTGGACACTGAGATCCTAGCATGGAAATATCGATTTCTACCCCTGTTCCTCACATATGATATTGGGTGATTCTTAGCTGTGCTCCTGTTACAGAGATGCTGGAGGTTGTTTTAGCCCTCACTGATTTTCGATTTGCACAGGAGACACAGGAATGGCAAATGCCTCCAACCAAAGTTTTCAGGTCTTTCACCAGTAAATAGCTGAGAGGCTTACAGGCAAGCAAGGCTTGGAAGAAAGAAAGGATTGATGTTTGGTATCTCATGGATTTCAAATTATAAACTGTTAAATGTATCTTAAGGTCTTTTAAAAAGGTCTTTATATAAGATTACAGGGCAATGTTGTAAATGGAGCTGATGCCCATAACAATAATTGGTTTGATGCAATGGATCAAGTTTTAATTAGCACAGCTATCAAGCAAGGAAGAGATTTTTCAGTTTGCTTGCAATATTGAAGTTCTAGGTCTATGTCAAAGCAAATCTTCATGTAACACGAGAAGTTCAGTGGTAGACTTTTGGCATTTTTTGTTGCAAAAATTCTTCTGGTTTCATTAAACAACTTTCAAAAGCGTTTGGGAATAACAAGACAAAAAGCCAAATACTATTTTTTTTTTGAGAAATCCTGTCAAAACACAATTTTGAGAATAAACCATTTAAAAAAAAGCTCAGGCAAAACTGTTTTTCAGTTACATTCCCTGTGTCAGTTTGCCTATCATGACACAACTGTCAGTGCTGACACATCAGTAAAATTTAGTAGTCTTATTATTTGACAGTGATAAAATGTTGATGATTAGCACATACAGTTGAGCTCTTTATGGGGAAGTAGTTTTCTGCTGTAAAAATCATTAGAGGCTCTGATTCAGAAAAGCTCTTTAGAGCATATATAAAGTTAAATGAGAGCTTGCAGTGATTTCAAGCAACTAAGCCATTTTCAAAAGCAGGGTCAGGAATGAAGAAGATCGGTTTTCCTTGTAATAGCCCAAAAAGCAATTTACAAGGACAGAGTAAAGTACTGCTCAATCCCAAAAGGAACTGATAGAGAACTACAGGTGAAAACACAATGTCAAAGCTGGTTAAGGATAGTATTTTCTTATTCTGCCCAAAGTTTCAAACTGAAATTTATGATTACTTTTTAGGAAGAAGAAAAGCTCCCTTACCCCAGCTTCCTGTGAAACGATGCAGCATTAAGGAAACAAAACCAAAAGGGAGAAGTGAAACCCTGCCAAGGTTAAAGTAAAACTTTGGAAAGGCCACATTTACTATCATGCATGATTGCCATATTACTGCACTGTGAAGCAAATAATATGAAAACAGTGGCACAGTCAACTTGTGAGCTGTGTTTTGGTGACAAAATGAGCATTGCTGGGATAACACTTGGCTATGGGCATATACACATTTAGCAGTTTGTTGCACAAAGCACAGTGTGAGAGCATTCAGAGTTTGTCTTAATTGCAAGCTTTATTTATTTGTTTAAAGACAAGCAAAACCCTGGCTACTCTTACAAACACAGCCTGTTAGACTGCATGGCCTTATGTGCTGTGAGAGGTGACTATTCCAGTCTTTTGCTTTGCATTCATGGTAATGAGAATAATGACCTGCTAGCCTTTGGATAAAAAAGGTATTTTCCCCTATGAAGGAAGGGTTTAAGCTGTGATCTCAAGCTTTCTTTGTCTCTGTGCAGGGCCCTGTTCTCTGATGGTGAGGCAGCAGAGCACCTGCTCTTGGGGGAATACTTCCGTACAGCAGTGTAATAGAGACATCTTGCATGGTCTTCCCTCCTGTCCATCCAAAGAAGGAACATCACATTCTGTCTCCTTGTTGCATGCAACAGTTTAGATTTGAATGGTATAAAACCATGTTTGGTGTCTCATAAAAGACAATTTCATACCATTACATACCTTGCAATACAAACACAAACCCTGAATGCAGAATTCTGATTCTTGGCCCAAATGATGGTACAGCAGTTGTTTAAACCACCAAATGCAAGCAAAAGAAAATATTTTTTTACAGTATCAGACTGTAGTGCAAATAGATGAATTTCTCAGGTGATAACAGAAGGACTTCCACAAAAATTATGTGCCTAGCAAAAACAACGCACCCTAGCTTAACATTGACAGCTTTGCAGATTTGGATGTGGTCTCTTCAGTCTATAATGCCTCAGTTTATCCACTACCTTTTTCTACCTTCTTAACAAAGTAATACTGAATTTAAAGACCCTTAGTGAAGCAGATATTGCATTTTCTATGTATCACTAAAAATGCAACAGCGTCACAAAACCTAATTTGATCAGTGCATTCGTTTTTGTTGGTGAGCCCTATGGAGAGGTATAATTTACCAGGCTCACTCATAGTTCTTCCTGTCCAGCAATATTTTTATCTTGCTTTTAGTGACACAGTGTCTTCCTTGGAAAATATTTTACCTTCTCTGGTTATGCCCATTTGGCTTCTTATCTGGTGGCAGGTCAATGATGAGCACACATGACTGGGCATGTTCAAACCCCTCCTTGTTGCTAGGGGTTTTTGGGGAGCACTGAGTCTCCAGCATGAAGACCTAGAAAACAACAAGTTACATAAAAGAATCAGTTTAGCACTTGCAGTGGGTCTGGGGGGGAGGGGGGGGGGAGAGGCTGAGGATAGGATTCCTTGCAGTGTGAAATATCTGTCATACTGCATTATTTTGCAGTGATAGAGAGGTAGGTATCTCCCCAAGCAGACCTTTCCTGAAGGATGCTACTTTGGTAAAACAGGAATGAGCTACCTCCAGACATCCAGCAGGGTGCAGGGCAAAGGACATATATATTTTTCTCTGAACCTGTATATGGCATAACACCACATGCCAAACCAAGCTTTCTGCTGTCTGTATGCTTCTATCTGAAAGTATCATGTATAGTGGAGACAAGGACCTGTTTGCAGAGTTAGCCAGTTGCCCCTGGAAAGGTTGGTTGTTGGAAGGATTATTTTCAGCCATGAAGATACAACAGACACTTAATAAGCAATCCTTTGGGGGTGTGTTGTGGTTTAATCACAGGCAGCAACTAAATACCAAGCAGCCACGAACTTACCACACCCCCCACCCCATCCCTCTCAAGGATGGGGAGGGGAATCAGGGAAAAAATTATAAACCCTATGGGTTGACATAAGAACAGTTTCATAATTTAAATAAAAGACAGTAATATCAATCACCACCACAAAAAGGGAGGCAACAACAACAACAAAAAAAAGAGCGCAAGAAATAAAACTTGCACAGTAGAGTTGCTCATGACCCAATGACTGATGCTGAGCCTGTTCCTGAGCAGCCCCTGCCAGACAACTCCCCTCATTTACATACTGAGCATGACAATCTATGGTATGGGATATCCCTCTGGCCAGTCTCCATCAGCTGTCCTGGCCATGCTCCCCCCAGGCTTCTCATGCACCTCCTTACTGGCAGAGGATGGAAAACTGAATGGTCCTTGACTTAGTGTCAGCATTATTCAGCAACACCTAGAACATCAGTGTGCTATCAACATTATTCTCAACTAAATTCAAACCACAGCATTGTACCAATTACTAGGAAGAAAATTAACTCCATTCCAGCCAAAATCAGGGAAGCAGTTCTCAATTGCTTTGTTTTGTAGTTTCATAGTTGTGACAAATCCTCACTGAGGAGGACTCGGGGAGTGCCACTGATAGTGTCTACAAAGAAAGTATTATGTTACATTCCCTGCTTTCTTGAGTTAATTTAAAACACATTTTCTATTCTATTTCTATGTCTGCCTCTACCACACTATTTGTGATCGCCAATCCCGATCTGTGTGTCTCAGATTTTCAAACAGCATCAGAGTATGACTTATCAAGTCAAAAATTGACACCAAACATCTGCTGGCTGTTTTAATCTATCTGCTTTCCCATGCTGAAACTGTCACATGGTATTTACAGTTTTATAGTACCCTGCAGGTCATTAAGTTCAGTCTGCTGTATTTCAAAGAACTTGTTTCATATAACCACTTTCATAGAATGAATAACCTCCATTGTAGTCAAAAAGACCCTAAGAATGTTGTTTCCAAGTTTGCTCTGCTGATTTTGGTTAGGAGTTAGTGAATTATTTTTTAAATGTCAGCATTATTCTCTATTTCCCAGTAACCCTTTTTCTTTTTTGCAATCTATACCTAGGTATTTATAGAGAAAAATGCTTTGATAGGTTAATCAAATCTTGTTCTCCTATTTTCATATCACCATCTCTGTTGCAGTGCAATTTTTGTCCTTTGAATTTATCATTCTTTAACAGAGTACTCAGAAATCTGTGACATTCTTGATGAGGATTCACAGAGACACCACTATTTCCCTTTCTCTATCAGAAACATTTCTGATGTATCCTAACCATACATCACGTCTGATGTATGCTAACCTGGCAATTTTTAAAATTACATTACACAGTAATGTACATTGTCAGTTCTCTTTTGACAGCTTACCCATGCATTTTTTCCCACCCTAGGCATTCCAAATTCCTATTTACAGGATGACAGGATTTGTTTGTTTGTTTGTTTGTTTTTTCTCTAGTTTTTGTTAATTTTTCTGAATACTACTTTTAGACAATTCATATTAGCCTGGTGATGAGAAAGTGTTTGCCTGTAGGGTTTGTGAGGAAGATGGTGGAAAAAATACACCTTCGTAAAGAAAAGCTCCAAGTTTAAAATGTTTTCTGAGTTCCCCTGAAACATCTGTCAGTACCTGTTGTGCCATGGCTCTGATTCTCCAGTACTCAGCTTCAGCACTTGGTGAGAGGCAGGGGGCTGCCACCTTCACTTCACAGGCATCTCCACTAAAGCTTTCAGTACCACTGTGGAAATAGCCCAACAGGTTCTATAGAGAGACACAACATCAGAATTTCACTGTGCGTTAAACAAATGACTGTAGCCATGTCCAGCCTGTTTGTGTGAAATACAAGATTCAGTGACTTTTCCCATTCCCACCAGCTGGTCACCTGCCATCTAGCAATTAATATATCCAATGTAAAGGCAGCTTCTTATGGATGCTGGTCTGCAAAGCCTTCAGAGGATTTTTTGTTTACAAAACAGACAGTGAATTGAAAACTAGACGATCTGGAGCATGCAGCTACAGCAAAGCAACATTCTCTTCTACAAAGTTTTTGTAAATCCAGAGGAAAAAAATGGATCAAAAGGGTATTTTTCACCTATTGAACTCTTCTGATTTCATACTGGCAAGGCAATTAAAAATAAGTTTGAACTGTAAGGTACTAGTGTTTTCTGTATATGTTTAGAAAAACTGACTTCAATCTCCATTGTTGATCCAACATGTTTAATCGACAAATTAACGACTTGTCAAAAGTCCATCCACTATGTGATTACATTTTGACTGACAGCAAAATGGCAGTTTTACCTTTACTGGCTCCAGAGTGGCAGAGAATGCATCCTGCAAGGCACAACATGCAAGTCTCCACATCTCTTCAGTAAAAACAGGCCCTGCGGTCACCAACACATACCTGCCAAGGACACAGGAAAATGTTACCATGTTCAAGAAGGAAATAGACAATCCTTACTTATAAACGAGAAGGTTGAAAATTCCCATCTTTGGAAGTGTCCAAGGCCAAGCTGGATGGGGCTTGAAGCAGCTTGGTCTATCTAGTGGAATGTGTCTCTGCCCATGGCAGGGGAGTTGATACTATAAGTGATCTTTAAAGTCCCTTCCAACACAAACCATTCTATGATTCTATGAAAACAGAACAAAAGGCTTACCCAGTAGCTAGCTAATGTTATCCAATCTCCTCAGTTGTTACCCTGACCTAATTTTGTAATTATACTATAGTTTTGAGTATACTATTTTTTTTTCTTCTTTGCTTTTCCTCTTTGACATCTTGCCACAAGAACCACGCACTATGTGACTGTATAAATGCAGTGCTTATTTTGATTATGACTGTAATAACCTGTAGACTGGGAAAGGTGCTAATTATGTCTAAAGACCTGTGAATGCCAGAAGACCCTTTTTTAAAGGATTAATTATTGACTAACTATATATAAGTCATGTGCAAGTGGTTTTTTTGAGAATCATACACATAGTAATGCCTAAAATCACAGGTTCTGAAGCACACTGAAAACAGCAAGAAAAGGTTAGTAAGTCTAAAATTCACTATTCAACTAAAAAGAGCTAAGATGTATTATAGACTTCTTTTCAGATGCTAACCAACTTATCAGTCCACAAGTTCTTCAAAGGCATAGATGTCTTTTTTGAATAAAATGCTAAGAGTGGACAGATTGGGTTACCTGATACAGGAGCAGCCAACTCTGGAAATAATTTCTGTTGGTTCTGCCACACAGGCTACCAGCAACTTGAAAAGATCTTTCAACATAGTATTGATCATATTTTCATAACCAATATCTATAAGAGAAAAACACAATACAGGTTTTAACATCATTGACTTTTCATTATTATGAAACAAACAGTCTTGCTACACTTACTGCTATTCAGAGAATTTGCAAAACCAAATGCCTTTTATGCAGCTATTGAAACATGCATCACATCAAGCTGAAATAAGAACAATCCTTTTTAAGTTAACAATATAAAATATCTGGACTGAAGTGATACAGGAGATATTATCTTAGATCCTGTTTCTGATATCCTAGTTTCTTGTGATCAAAGTCTTTGTATCTTCTTTTGGGAAGTACACTAAAGATGATGATCTTTTAATTTTGAAGAGAGCCCTGATCTGAGGAGGAGCCTGGTCTAAATAACCTCCATAAGTGTCTTAAAATTTTTTTTCCCATAATTCTAAACCCTATAAAGAAAAAAAAAATCTCAACCAGATTTTTTTAAGTTTCCTCCCATTTTATGCTTGAGCAACCAAAAAACAATGAAACACCTCCCCGAGCAGCTATTCAGTAACATGCCACCGATGACAGTAGATGTGACACTACAGTGACATACCTGAGTGTATGAAATTTTGAATGTGCTCCACTACAAGTTCACTGGAAAGGCCAATGGCATGCTTGAAATTAGAAGACGCCACATCCCAGTAAGAATGGTCACCATGGCTGCGATGGAGCCAAAGAGACATCGTGGGAAGAAGAAGATGTACAACTGCATAAATGCCAAATCCTGGTCCTTAAAATAAACACAATAATGGTTGTATACACTTGCTTACAAAGCCTACATGCCAGTAAATTTGTTAACTTGTTCCAAGCTGAAGCCTGAGGTAATGCTGAGGGAAAGAGATTCTGCAACTTTTTTGTGGGATGAGAGTGGCAAAATATTTTGGATGTACTTATGAGGTACATTTAGCCAACTGTTTACCTGCAGTCTTTCCCAGCTGATCTGCAGAATTATGTAATTTTCTCTTTCCATTTCCTAGACATGAAGCAGACATTTTCTGTGGCTAGGACATTGATAGAGTACCACATCTCTTTATAGTGCAGTGTTCAGTATATTCTTACAAGGTGCCTTTTGTCAACAGAATGATGGACTAACTAGAACAATTCATCAGCTCTGAGAAAATCCCTTTCTAGTAGGCAATGTTTCTGTGCAGCTTTAGCACAGGTAATATGCTTTACAGAAATGGCTTAGGAGTCTAAAAGGTTTGGCTAGGACTCCACTAGCTCACATTCTATCAAGCCCTTTCATTACCAGGCGTCTTGGCAACATCCCTCAGCAGCTCAAAGAGCAGATCCAAAGTAGGAGGCTGGTGCTGACGGGGACAGTTGGATATGGCAGTTGTTAATTCTTCCAGCAGAATAATCCAGACATTGATAAGGCCTACAAGTAAAGAAAGAAAGATTAAAAACCACGAGTAAGATACTACTTGACACAAGTCAAACCTGCCCTCAGAAATGAAGGAAATGAATACATTAATTAGCTTAAAGATCATGGTTCTTGCATGTTTACTGTTGCTGTGTAACCGTTGTGGGCAATAGCCATTTTTGAAATAACTGTTTCCTTTTCCCTCCCTTTTTATCGAGTTTGTTGCTTTGTCCCATCCTTCCTCATAAATGCAAACCTTATTCTGGTCATACTTTACCATTCTTACCAGCTTATTCTCCTTAACCTTGTGTAAAACACCCCACAAATATATATATAAATAAAACCTCATCTCATTACCATTGCAAATGCTGTCCAGAATAGATTGTAATCCTTTAGGTTATGCTTTAAAGGAAGTCTCCTGAGGAGACTAGCCATGATTTAACTGGATCTACTTAGTACTCCGAACTGAACAGTAAAAATGTCTCATGAGGTTTAATCAGGCTGGTTCATGTGTCACCTTTAGATACTGAAGAGGTCACAGAGCTGGATGACTGCCAGAACAGGAGAAAGCATACAGCTGAGCTCTTGTCTACACTGGCAAACAGGTACCCCCCAAAAGATTATGCCTTGTGTCTTTGTATGGTCAGTTTGTCAAGCAATGTTCTAACACCACTGCCATGTAAATAACAAATTGGGTGACAGTCTCAGGGCTTAGCTCTGACAAGAGCCAAAAGAAAGTTTATTTGCTGCAGGGTAATATTTCTGTTTACAGCAAGAGATTGACAGGCAGAGTCAATTTAGAACAGTAGGAAACTGAGCTGAAGAGACCTTAGGCCAAGTCTGACTCAGAGCAGAGGCTTCAATGACTTGGGTCTCCTACATCCCAGGTGAATATCCTAAAACCCTCTGAGAGAGAAAAACCAAATCACAGAAGGAAGTAAAAGGCTGTTTTGTGAAAAACTAGGACTTGTGACTTTCTGGTTTCAGCGAGCAGCTTTTCTCTCCTTTATCCAGGGTAGCAGGAACTGGAAAATCCATGTGGTAGAAGAGTCTAGATAGAAGTAGGCACCAAGGGCCAGTCTGGTGAGGCACATGAATGAAATGCACTGGAGTCAGCCTACTTTCTGCCAGGTTGCCGCTGACTCTTCACAGAGGCAGCCTGGTTGGAACAGCTCAGTAGTTCACATATTCAAAAGTACTGCTGTGAAGGTCTCCTAAGCCCAGCAACCATAAGGCTACATTCCTCTACTACTTGGCTCTGCACACTCTAGTTCATCCAACACCCGATTAATCCACAACCCAAATAAACTACACAAAGAATCAGGAGACAAATGCTGCTTGTTTTTCTGGAGGTCACAGTGCTTTTTATGGGCTTCAGAAATTCACTGTTTATTTCAACAGACCACAGGACCTAAGTTTGGAAACATTTAAACAATGATTCTTTATCTTTCTAGACTATAACTCAATACTGGTATTTTTTTCTGTTAAAGGTAGGCCTGCCAATACCAACTTCAAAAGGTTTTCAGTCCTTTACTTTAGCTGTGGTCTAGAAAGTATTTTTGTGTTAGCTCTCAGAAATACACAATGGTTGTATTATGAATATCAGCAAAATCAAAATAATTGTTAATCAAATACTGTTATCTTTCCCTAAGAGAGGGGTTGTATTTCTCTTATATATGAACTATATCTTTTACATTAAGAAGGTGACAGGACCTGAACTTCCAAGATGGGTGTGTGTAGACAGCAAGGAAACAAACTGTGAAGTTTTCTCTCTTTTTTGCTTTCAGCAGTTGGCAAAATTTGCAGCAACATGTGGAAGCAGCAATTGATTACTTCTGCATTTGCTACTTTCAATGCACTTACCAGTGTCATCATCAAAGTCAGAGAGGATGCACTCAATCCCATCCTCACTGCTGGCTGACTGTTCCTGTGCTCTCCGGGGCAAGTTACCCAGCCGGCCACTGAGAAAGATGGGTTTCAAGGGCATTTTATAGATTTTGGCTAACAACTTGGGAAAGTGGAGAAGAGGAGAGAGAAAAAAGGAGAAGATGAACATCCATGAAAAAGTTTGTAAAAGTGATCACATACAACACAGGTACGTGAAAGAAAATAGAAGGTATGCAAACACAATTAGAGGCCAGAAGGCTTCCATTCACTAACAAGTAAAAAGCTGTGGGTAAAGAGCAAACACTACAACTCACTGATTGCATCTATGACCTATGAAGCTCCTTTAGCCGTACTATTGCAGGGATACTACCAGCATTTATTCATTAATTATTTCTAAGTAAATAAAGTACTTGCAATATACAGAAAGGATTTTTTTTTAGTCATTCCTGTTCTTTTACTGGCAAGTTAAAAGGTGTAAGAAGATATAAATGGCTGCTTCTTTTAAAGAGGAGAAAATATTTCCCTTTCACTATGAACTGGAGTTTGTATGGATGAGGAATAGCAATGTGGTACAAATATTGTATAGACAGAACATACATTAGACATACAGATAGATATTGACTAATGTTTTAGATGAACAAGACATATATATGCTCTGTGCAAGGAGATTACAGGAAATATGCCAGCATTCTAATTATTAGAGATTTGTCCTGAGCCTCAGATATGTTTACATGGTACAAATAAGCTGCTTCTGCATTTCAGAGGATGTAAGCTGTTGTTTTTAAAATATAAGAATTCTCAACTTCTTGTTTTGGGCTTTTTTGTCTTTCATTCCCAACACTGTTTATGCTAACTGTTTAAATAAGAATGAATTTAGCTTTGAATTATGTTCTCTAAGGTTTAGAACATTCACATTTTCTCACAAGCTCCCTGGGTCTGAGTGTTTTTTATCTCCTTGGTTTTCCCACTGCTAACTGGCCGGGAAGGTATGATATTCCCTCAGACTACCACCATCCATTTGGCAGTGAGGGTATTACCATCAGGGTCACCACAGACTCTGCTGGGTTCATGCAAGTTGTCCAATGGCTGATGCAAAGCCTGCAGGTTAGAAATGTTTCCCAGCCCAGCCTGTGAAAGATTGTCCATCATACCTGAGAACATCTCCTGAGGTAATCAAGCGCAGGAAGGCACAAGTCTGTAGAAGCAGATCCTGATCCTGGCACACAGTCACCCATCTCCTTACAGTCTACTTCCCCTGGGGACAGGAAAGGCAGCATTGGGAAGGACAGAAGAAAAGAAATAAATAGAACATTAGTTTTATTTTCTCATTCACTTACACCCTAATGTGGAACAGAATCCAGAAAACATATTTTGTTTGATCTTCTTAGATGACAATAAGGTGACCTTCATACAAACAATGCAGTAGCACTGGTTATAGTTTGTACACAATTTTTTATAGGACTAAATGCTTTAATAAACATATGCCTACTTAATATCTCTTTAGTAGAGTCTTTGGGAGTTCTAATAAAAATACATTATATTATCTGTCATATTGACTCCATTCCACTTTCTTCCATGGGTGTAGGAATTACTTGCTCATATTCATCCTTTGCTCAATTACTATACTATTTTTTCCTATTCATTTGCACACCACTGACCTGGAAAATTACTCTACCACGAGTTCTTCCTATTAGTTTATTTACTGCTTAAATACATAATTTTATATACTGTATACTACACTTCCTTCTGCTGTCTAACGCAGGCACCAAGGTTCACAGTTTTAACTGTATGACACATATCCTCAGGTTCTAGTGCCTCTCTATTGCTGGTATTCCCAACTTCCATCAGCAGACTGCTCCCTTCCAGCCAGCTTCACTAAGAGAATTCAATAAGCAGAGCTAAGGCATCCTGCTGCAGAGCTCCTGTCTGGATAACTCTATTCACTCCATCATTTTCCCTGTCTGCCAGTCTGCCAGTTTCCTCTCAGCTAATGTTCTGTCCACCTTAGAATACTTGGCTCAAAACCATTTTTCCAGTTTAGCCAAATACTTCCCCTTCAGTGCCAAATCTGAAGAGTGACTAAATGCCTATTAGCATTTTCTTGCCTTAAAAAGTTATTCTTCTCATAAAAAACCCACAAGATAAATACTAAATTCTTTTATTAGATCCTACTTTGTTCTCTTCTCACTATACTTGTTTTTCCATGCTCTTAACTATTTTAAAGTTCTGTCTTCTACTGAGATCAGCCAAGTCAGCCAGTGAAGTTTGAATCCCTTAGTTTTACAATAAAATGCACATAGTATGGCATTGTACTTATTGATGTTTCCCATTGTCTCATTACCTTTAATACAAAAAAAGACCTTGCTTTTTGATATGTGACCACAATGGGGTCAAATTATGTCATGAAAGCAAGAAATGTAAAGAAATTTAAGACAGGCTTTTAAGCTTTCCAGAAGTTCCCTCTATTGGTACTGGACATGTAAGTTTATTTCTCTTTTGTAGTAGTAAGTACAATTACAATTACATCACAAGGTGAATTCTTCCCCCATTGAAATCAACGGTGAAATAGCTCAATGAGATGAGTAACATTAAAGAGTAGATCTGCTGCAGCTAGGTGCTTCATTTAAATCAAAAGGAGTTGCTTACAGACCTAGAAACCTCTGTGAATGAATATTCATATAGAAACCAAAAGCCTCAACTACTTAAAAATTCTATAATTTACATCCACAAAAGGCCCCCAACATTGTCACAGTTCAATGAAAAGTCTGAAATTCTAATGATCAAGGCAAGTCATGAATCACCAGCATGGGGGCAGAACGACCCAGCATCATTTCCCTTTGTTCTGAAGGCTGGTGAAGCATGACAATTATTCTGCAGGGTCACCCTGACATGCTATGCCTGGTCTCTGCTGCCCACAGTGTAAAACATGCCCTGCTCTCTTCCAAACATTCCATGTTGTCTCTGCACAATGCCAGGCCATTTCTGCAATATTCTAGGTCTGGAGGTTTTTTTATTATTTATATGAATATAAGTAAGTCCTGGTGTAAACTAAGATCAAATTAAGAAGCAGACACTTAATAGTGAGATGCATCTTCACTGCTATAAAAATTTGAAAAACTGATCATATTAAAAATGTACAGAAATAATCCCTTGGCCTTCATTTAATTTTATTTTTTAAAGCATTCTGGACTCAACATCTTCACTGCCCCTCTCCTTCCTACCATGCTATGCATTGCATAATTGAATTATCTTTTCTGTGGGATCAAGCTTGACATATCATGACTTAATAGGAAAATATTTACCCAGTCCTTTGACAAATTTCATAAGGCACATAATATAACTGGTGGCAGCGTTGGCAAAGACCTGGATGTTGTCTGTGTTTAGAAATGCTTCAAAGACATCAAACACCGGAGCCTGGCGTTTCCCTGTGGAGACAGCAAGATGAGAACTCCTCCTCACACCCCCTTAAAAATAATTTTCCGACTATTTTTCAACTATTAAACTCAATCTGTAGAATCTGTCCTATTCTGGGCAGAGACTGAAACAATCTTAAAAGTAAAACCTTCTCTTGCTCCTGGGGCAACTCATGTAGCATTTCATAGGAAGTGATAGTGATTCCCTCCTTTGCCCAGTCTATGACAAATACCAGTTTATTTATGCCTGCTCAAATAGTAAGAGCAGGTTTGAGGTCTTGAACTCAGGAGCTAATACTTCTGTTTGGTGGAGGTTTCTGTTTAGTTTCTGGTTTAGTTTTTGATAAGTGCCAAGATGACATCAATCATGCACATAACTATTCAGACTATAGAGTAACAAAATAGCCTTGCTTTTCCAAAGTAGATTATCAGTCTTCAAAAGCTGTATACACCAGCATTCAGCCATCAACCATAACAGATCTCAATAACAAGGTTTAGGAAGAAAACCACATCCCTCACGTGTGACTTGTCCCATTTAAACATACCCTCTAATGCAGCAAAAGAACAGAAAAAAAGTGTTTTCCCATATTAACACATTTCCATAAGAGCAAACATCTCTGAGAGGGATGCACATTCTTACAGAAATGTGGTGTGTAATAGCACTAGGAATTTGAAAGCCTTGTGATAAAATGCCTGGACAAGCACTTGCCTAGATTATCACATTAAGCTACCCTGATATATAAGAGCAATATATAGGTTTCATACAATAGGGAAGACAGCCCACAAGAGACATGCTGCTTAGATATGGTCCTTTCTCCAGTAGGATAGTGACAAATGCTCAGCCAAGCTCAGAACCCTTGCACTACTGTCTTGCTCAGAATTATTCAAGTGATTTGAAGCATTTCTTTCTTATTCTAATAATTTGTTAGAATGTAGAGGATAAAAGGTCAGAACAATATGTCTGCTTTCCTTCCCACCCCAACTAATAAGGCAGATACTTTGGTACAGCTCTGGAGTGTTGTAGTGCCACTGTTCAGTTCGGGCATTTAAATACATTGAGTTAGTTACTGCGTCCCCCAGGGAATCAAAAGCACATTTGAAACCGGGCAGTAAGTTCTTACCCATAGAGTATTCTCCTACAAGGTACTCTTTAACCTCTGACTTGCTGCTGCTGTGCACTGTTTCCAGGGCACTGAACAGGGGTCTCCATCCTGACTGGATCTGGGTAGAACACATTTCCACCAACTCTCCTATAGAGGTGATCACCTGCAGCCAGAAGGGGGGCAGGGGGGGGGTTAAAAGAAAAAGAACCAAAAAACAGAACTGATACATAGATGAATCTTCAGAAGGAATGAGAATGTCTTTGAACATATTCCTAGACCTCACTATGACAGTCTAGATTAATTTATTCTTTAAAATTTTTTAGTAGAAAAATCTTTATTTAATTGCTTTAAAAACAGGTCTACTGTCTCTGTGCTCTTCTATAATGCTGGATTAGGGCAGAGTACTTTCAATTCCTTGAAGGTGACTAAAAGGCAATATTCAAAGGGAATTTGGGAAACACTCTCAGGAGGACCAAGTGCACTCTGGAAACCATTCTTATGGACATGGAGACCAGATATGGACACACTGATCAGAGCTGACTTGCCTGGTCCTGCACGTCCTCATCACACAGCTCCAGCTGCATGATGCGCTCAAAGGGGCGGAAAAGCGCCTCATTGAAGTGGAAGTGAGAAGGCTCATTCCAGTCCATCAGCACTTCGGTGAGGATGTCATGGATGAAGGAGACAGCCTTCTGAGACACGTGTCTCTCCTTGTGACAGGCGGCCTGCAGGGAAAGAAGTATTAGACTGTGTCCAAGCAAAAAATTATGTTTAGTCAGACACTTTCAAGGGAGGTAAGCATTACATGCTCCTGAACCTTCAGAACAGCTTCAGCACTGACATGACCAGGGATCCCACTATAATGGAAACAGGAGACGACTGCCATGGAAACAGATGACTGAGACTATGAGCTGCCTGGAGGTCCACAGATGTAGGAAAGTTTTCGGACAATTAAAAACACATAGAGCTAAAATTAAGTAAATTAAATACTAAAACCCACAGAACAGAACTTGTGAGAAATATTGTCCTTTGTTTGGACTGTGTGACCGTTTTTCCCTTCAAAAGGTAGCAGCTGAGCTGGCTTTATGTGGGAAAAGAATACCTGCATCCTTTTATGGGAAGAATTGCAAGTATGCATACCTTGACTGGGAATATAGGCAGATGGAGGAGTCACTTAGAGACCATTGGGGTCATTTCAGTTTTTTCACCAGACAATTTGCACCATATTGCAGAAGTCCAACACCCTGTTCCTGCCCCTTTTGGTCACTTACAAGCATACTCCTTGGTGTGTGCAATATATGATGGCAATATATGACACAGTGTATACAGCACAGAGCAGATTTGGCAATATTCTCCATCGTTTTCAGCTTTGTTGCTTCGTGCACACATTCCCATTTTTGTCTCCCATTCCTACCTCTACGAGATGAGGTGCCACGAGGCTCCAGCAGCGCATGAGGTGGAGCAGTGGGCGGGACTTACTCCTTACAATTCTGAGCATGGCATCACCAAGTCGGAATAAATGAAGTGCACTTCTCCTGTCCTGTGTAGATTTTACTTCACCTACAAGAAAGTATATGAATAAATGGAAGCTAAGCATCAGCTGCTCTTCCACTCCTAAATGTCTGAACTGGAATTAGAAATTATTAAATGATTGATTATGTGATTAATTACCGGTAAGTTTTAGTGCGGGCAAGAAAAAGAAAAAAAACAAACCCAAACCCAATGTAAAACACATTGGTAAATGTGGTAAAAAGGAAAAAGGACAGGAGACAGACCCAAGTTTAAAGTTTCCTAAACATACTTTAAGTGGTCACTTTTTTTTGCAAACATATGAAAGACAAAGTCTTGGAGAAGTAGCACAGAAAAGTTAAGCAAGGAGTTAAATAATTGATATTACGACCCAAAATGGCAGCTATGAAAGGTTTTGGTGACATCTACAGGAAAGATTATAAACTGCAAAATTTTTAGCTTGGGTATTTAATTTCATATTTCCTATTAAGCAAAGGATACAAACAACAGAATGTGAGAAAATGCTTTTCTGCTCCTTAATCACTTATATGTGTTATTTCCTGTTGAAAGGGATTAATCTTCCATTGCTCTTACAACATCCTTCATTTCAAATACACTGGTGCTTTTATCTCTAACAAAAGATGTAATCAGGGGACATATCCCTTTTAAAATAAAAAAATCCCCACTTCCTCTATCTAAATTTTAATTTCAGTATTAAAACTACTGTTGATTGACGAATACATAACATGAAAAGAGGAAATCTATTTATTACAAGTAGAGTTATGAATGTTGAGGTCTGGAGACAAGCAAGACCAAAAAAAAAAAAAGACTTGAAGTGTCATACTGAGAAAATGACAAGTAGCACTTCAGGGACAGAAGAAACAAATTAATTACAGACATAGATAAAAACTGTGTCTCCCACAGGACAAAACAAAACCTGTATGACTAATCCAGCTTCTACAGACACAGTATAAATTTAAGTGAAATTATCTTCCTTTGTGTCCAATTCTGCTCTATTTGAGTCAGAGATGGAAACAACAATATATAGGTTTTGTACTGTGAGGTACATGCTCTACTCTGTTGGAGAACATCAAGCAGGCCAAATCCCACTGCTTTGTTTAACATTCTTTGTTTGTGTGCTTTGTTCTCTATCACCATTTCCTGAACACTTCTGACGTTGCCCTATTGTCAAATGTCAAACCTAAATCCAGTGTCTTAAGTCTGGACTGACCCAAGTTTCCATACTGGCCTGGGTTCAAAAACAGAGCTGTGATTATATATTGGCAGGCAATTAACACCCCCAAAGTCCAAGAACCAAATGAATGTCCTGTGATATGTTTCAAAGCAGGTGTGAATGTGGTCCCTGTTCAAAAAAAGTACTCAACCTTTTCTAAAGACAAAAAATATTTCCCACAATTCTAATAAGAAAGATCTTATTAGACTACATAGTGTGTTTTATTTACACCTTGAAATTTCAATTGGAAAAATTTTGTAGGAATACAAAGTAAGTCCTGTAAGCAGTACTATTGTATATAAAACACTCTGTACATGATCTTCAGGTGATTTACCTGGCATGGCTAGGGAGTAATCAACTGTATCTGTGACTGAATGGAAAAGCTGGGCCTGAGAAGCCTTCTTGAGCTGGTACAGGAAGCCTGCCAATGCCGTCAAGTTTAACTTGTCAGCAGCATCTTCAAAAAGCCTGTAGGTAAAGAACAGAATCTAACTGAAAAATTCATGAGATGCAGACTTAAATGTGTATGTAAGAGAAAAACACCTATCTGTTTGTGGCTTCTATACGTTGCCTTTCATGACACATTGGGTTATTGAGGGCTTTTTCATTTATACAGTGCTGCAGCAAGACTTTGATCCAGAAGCTTTGTTAATTGGAGGGTGGAAAGTGGGTTGCTATGGGATCAACCAGAATCTTTTCAAGATTCAACTACAATGCTAAAACAGAAAGTCACTTTTTCAAGTTACCTTAATGCTATAAGCCATTCATGAACCAGTAACAAAAAAACCAGCTGAAACATGTCCAGTCCTCACAGCACAGATCATCATAGCTTCATTGACTTTAGAGTTACACCGGTTTGCTCCATCTGAAGTTACAAACACTAACTTGAAAAATCAATTCATTCAAGTCTTAAACCTAAGGTTACTGTACCTGAATTGCTATTTTGGAACATTTTGCTGGTTTTGGCTGAGGTAAATTTTTTAACAGTGGCTAGTATGGGGCTATGTTTTGGTTAAACAGTGACAAATACAAGCAAGAATTGTTATTTTCAGCTCAAATAGGCTGTTAGAATATAACAGTTAAAATCTAGATAAAACTCATAAAAGAGTAGGTGTGGTTATACTGGGGAGGAGCTCCACAGAGATTACAGTGAAACTTCACATGGTGCAGCTAGAAATTGAAAAAAATACGATTTTCTGATAAAAATGTGATTTTCTGTCATTGCTTTTCATGAAAAAACTTTCTATAGTCCTAAGAAATAAGGGATTAAGTCCTAATAAACATTTGCACTTTAGGTAAAAGGGTAGAAATGAAACCAGCATCATTAAAATTACAGTATTGCTATTCTCTAATCCTCAGAATCAAGCTGTATTGTAAACTTCCTAAATAAAAGGTATTTTTATGCCCAGAGTCAAATTTCTAGAAGCAGTTTATGGCTCTGAATTTACACATAACACCTTCCTATGGGCAGAGATCAAGATGAAAAATACCAGTTGGATCAAAAATGTAACTGCAACGATGCAAACCCAGGAATTTTTCAACTGCAGCCTGGGCTGCTTAAAAAATAGCAGAAATAATATCAGTTGGCAGACCATGATGAAACAACATTTAAGACAGCCATTCTGTGACCGTACTTGGTTCCCTTCCTCCTCTGGACACACTGGGGAAGCCTGATGAACTGTCCATACAGCCCTAACAGAAGCAGCTGCTTTCTGACTGACACTGGTTTTGTCAATCAGTCCCTTCCTGTCAAGACAAGACATCCCTTTACTTTGCTTAACTGAATACAACATATCAATTTACATGCAAGAAACAAATCAATCACTCTCAGGATGCATTTGATTTACTTGGCATATTCACTGCTGTGCACAGACATACTCAGCTCAGTACCTTCAGATACTGCAGAGATGAGAAAACCCCAGGTCTTTTAGAAACTGCTGGTTGTGACAAACATGTAGCTCTCTTGTGAAACTCAGATGAAGCAAGTGGCTGCAAATAACAAAGACTAGCCTCACTGTGGCACAAAAAGGGCCATTTCAGTACTGCTCTGGGAACAAGAGTTGTGGCTGCTGACAGCAGTGCTTTTACCTGTCAGCCTGTGTGGAGAGCGTGAGAACAGCCTTGGCAGCACTGGTACCACTCAGCAGACTGCCTCCACGGAAGTCAAAAGCTCTGCCCTTACTGCTGTCCTTGATGAGATCCTGGATGGAGACTGGCTGGATGACAGGATGGCTGCTGAGGGTGGTCTCTTGCTCGGGGGTCAGTGCCTGAGGAGCCTCCCCAGGCTCAGAGTCTGTGGGTGCTTGCTGTGGCTGGGTGATGGTAAGGGAGGGCTGGGCAGCACCATCACTGAAGTGGCTGTGCTCCAGGGTGCTGATGTACTCACACACCCTGAGAACACATAGGAGAAGCGAGAAATTACCAAACACCCCAAAAAACTCCTCCACAGGACATTTTCCTCAAACCATGAACAGATGATTTCTAACTCTCAGACTACACATAGATAATCTTTCTTTTTACATCCTTTGGCCTCCCATGTGCCTAGACAGCAAACAGTTTGATGGCGGTGCCTGAAAAGCTTATTTAGGTTCCTGGGTCTGCCACAATCTTCTGGTAACTTTCAAGCTTCTAAGCATTGGTTTTGTCCCTGAGTAGTGGTGGAAAACAGCTCCATCTTTTCTTTTACAGATACTGGCAGTTAATTCACTCTGACACTGTTTATACAGAACATTCACAGAGTCTGCAAAGCCCTTTTTCTCAGTCCCTTACTTTCAGGCAACATGGCATGAATTCTGGCTGTTTTGGGAAAGCTAGTGAGTACCTGAATACATGAGGCCAACAGTCCTGATTATGGCTTCCCATCTCCAGACCCACATTAAGGACGGCATCCATACACAAGACATGAGCAGTGTGCAGGCAGACTCCCTGCACTTTCCCCATCTGCTCCAGTTTCTGCTCCACTTTTTGTTTCACTGCAACATAAAAAAAATTAAATAAAATTAGCTTTTAAACAAACACTGGTTTGTATATAGGGTGATGGCAAAGGATTACAGTTGGATATCTATAAAAAATTTTGCACAAAAAAAAAACCCCAAATGAGAGAAGCCCATTTCTTCCTAACAAACCTAAGGCAGCTTTAAAACTAAAATCCTTTTTGACTGATCCTACATACATGATGAAAATCAATGCTAGATTGACACCCTCCACCCCCAAACTCACATCCTGTTGCCCACAGAACAGCTGTAGATTGCCAGTGGTATTTTTCTTCAGAGATGGCCGACTGGATATTTATTTTTACCAAGATCTCCTTTCCTATGGAATAAAACCTGCATATATGGATTTCACATATACTTCCATACAAAAAGTTTTATTAAAGAGCTCTTGTCAAAGCAAAACTTTTAATCTTGATTTGACCTACAACCATTTGGATCTATTTAAATTTTTTCCCAGAATCCATGAACAGCTTTGTTTTCATACCACATTGGAATGGAAACAAGTTTTGAAGCTTTGCAAGCTTTCACAGAATGGATCTGTTGGCCTCTGGCCACTGCTGCTGCCTCCTCTTTGCTTCAGCATAGTCTGGCCAACTCACTTCAGTCATGTCCAGCAACACAGTCAAAAGCTTGTTTAAGCTCAGGCTTTTTCTGTTTTGTTTTCTCTACCAAGACACCAAATTTAAGTACCAAGCAGGGTCATTTGTACAACACTGTGATTTGTTATTGGCTTCTTGCCATTAGAAATCAGATGTAACCAGAGAAATTTTGTGTACTTCTTCTCAATAGTCACTGGAGACAACAACTGACTTTGACTTCCACTGAAATGTTTGAAATGGTGGTATAGAGATACAGAACTTCTTATATGCTAAAAAGGCACCAATTTTTATTCTGTTTTAATTTAACATGATTCAGAAACAGTTTTAAATATCTGATGATGATGACAAAAGATAATCAAGAATATATAAGCCAGACAGGGAGAGTGATGAGAACTCAGCTTACATTACCACCCAACACACACAACCCACAAATGAGCTTTTTCTCCAATGCTCTCTGGTGGTACTAGTATCACAAGGTTTAAAAAGCACATGTTGAGAAATGCTGTTGTGTTATGCATTGTTCCACTGATTTCAGTTCCATATGGAATATAATTAGTGGGACATAATGTTAAGTGCCTACAAGCAAGTGGTGCACAGCAGAACAACAGAGTGAAATGCTACTATGTGTGGCAAAGTGCTTTACAGCTGCAGCTTCGCAGGCAATATGAGATGAGGTAGGCAATTTAAGCATGTAGTTACCTTGAGCTATAGCATCACTGGGTTCTTGGATTTCTTTTTCTTCTTTCTCTTCTTGGACACAGGAGGCCGCAGACATTTGGGCAAGAGCAGATGCACAGTTAGCAGCAACTCCTGTAGAGCAACAACACAATTACTGTATGACCACCATTTCCTCCCCAATCCCATACAACCTCAACAAGAGGTAGGGTCAAGGAAAGTTGGCTCGATATGTTTATGCTGTAGGGCACTCCATGCATATTCCCACCATCTATATTCCTATGCAAAACTGGAGCAGAATGCTGTATCTTTCCCCCAAATTCCTTCAAGGAAAGCTATCATCCTATTTTATGACTCTGCCATGACATGCCCCATCCAGCATTACCTAGAGCACAGCTCAGCCGGGCTGCCCTCCTTAGTCCATCCAGGCTCACGCAGATGGAGTCCTTCTCCTTTTGGTTCTGTTCTTTGGCTCCTTCTGCTCCCAGGATGAAGGCCAGCCCCTTGGAGCTGCCTGCCATGCGGCCAGTCAGTGGGGTGGACAAAGTGTCAATCAAATTCTTCCAACAGCCAATTAAAATGTATCGGGCAAAAGCAATTCCTAGAAAAGACATTAATACTATTACTACTAGAAAATGACACAACAAAATCATTAATGGTAAAAAGCCAAGCCGCATTTGTCCTCTGCAAGCCAAACTACCAAGTCACATGTATAATGTGCTGATATACTTTCTTTTTACATTGTTATTCAACACAATTTATCTGCATATGCTTTTGGTACATAACAACCCACTGCTGGTAGACACACTTGTACTTGTAATACAATCTTAGTACCTGCAACAACAGAATCATCTGTCTTCCGGTTTTGGGAAAGAGGAGACTGAGCTGAAGCCGATGCCATCAACTGGCCCCCAATTGCACTGCTGCCCAAGCCGTCGATGTCTGCCAGAACATTAA
Organism: Sylvia atricapilla; assembly: GCF_009819655.1. NCBI lineage: Eukaryota > Metazoa > Chordata > Aves > Passeriformes > Sylviidae > Sylvia > Sylvia atricapilla. The sequence continues at coordinate 63,678,671 of NC_089142.1, forward strand.
AAACCATCAGATTACTATTTGACACACAGATGGTACAAGGCAACCATGTCTTCCTGGCTTAATTGTGTACAATTAAGTACTAGCACTCCTGATTTCTCAGGTGTGCTTTTTTATTACTCTTTCTGGCAGTCTTCTAAAGCCTTGGAATAAACATGAGCTGTGGCATCTTGGGCTTTGCCCAGTATAACCAGTGTTTTGTTGAACAGGGGAGATATCCCACTCTCAAAAGCTGCTCTCCCCCTCTTCAAGTTATACAGTGAACAGAACTTCCAGTAGAGATTTTAAGGTATTTCTTACAGTTCAGAACTTAAAACACACTGAATCTCTGCATTTCTTAGTATAGTATTTCAAGTCTTGCTAAATCCTGTATTTAGATGTTATCAGACCTCAGTCTGAGTCCTCAAGATGCACTGGGATCCTATGTCCTAAATGTGATTTTTGGTAGACCTATGCATGTTTAATCTCAGCAAAAGAAATATAACCCTTTCTTCAACACAACAGAAGACCAGTTTCTGTCAGAGAGTTTAATGTTAGACACACCAAGTTGATTTCCTTTCTAACAAGCCCCATCTCCACATGTGGGTGTTGTTTTTCCAAGTGTTTCTTTCATCTTCCCAGCTCAGTAGCTAAAAGTAACACTGAGCTCAATACAATCAGCAAACAACTTTCAGAGCAGTGCCCTTTGATCACCACTTAATGGCTCAGCTGAAGCCAGTTTTCTTCCTGCATACACTATTTTAATTACATACACATTAATGCAGACACTGCATTTTATATCAATACAGTACCATAACCATCCTGCTGTCTTTTAGCTGACAAAATTTGATTTTTTTCCCTCAAATGAAGCTAAGGATTGCTTTCAAGCGCTTGTGCTCCAGGTTTTCAGCTTCCCTCTAGTGCCATTTGGCATATCCCTGGCATAGCTCAAGTCTGAACCAAGGGGAGTCCAATCTGTGGAAGGCTTCTAGCATCAGATACCACTATTTATATTTGTACTGCACCACAGGCACACTGAAATGGCTCTGCTATGACATCAAGAAAACAGCAGCCTTCCTGTTTATCATTAACAAGTATCAAGTCTACCAGAACTAAAGCTGACAGAATCAAGAGATGTTTTGGTTCAGTGAACAAAACTACCCTCCCTGTTTTGATTTTTTTTTAAACCTATGCTTCAAAACCACTCTGATGAGCCAAAACAAACACTTAAGTACCTGCCACAGCTAGGTCTGGCTCCTTCTCTACTGATAATTCCATGAAACACCACACACTGCATGATGACATGCTGTTCTGTATGTAACCCAGTAAAGCAGCGTATCACTATAGCTTATTTTAGACACTTTTGGAAGTGAGCCCAGCCACCATAATATTGTACTAACCCGTCAGCATGCTGATAAGTGGAAGGCTGTGCTCCTCAGGGCTTCCCCAGTATCCAGCTTCCCCTAGCATGTTCCTTTCTAGTACCTGGTGGTACAGTTCTTCAACCCAGGCCTGGGAAAATACCATCAACACTCCACTGGACTGGACCTGCTTCATGAACTCCTTCTGCAGAGGACCATAAAAGCCAAATGTAAGAGAACAGTGTAAGCCCTACAGCATCAGCCCCCAGATCTACTTCTGAGTAAAGGATTGCAGATACAGAAATTAAGTAATGGAAAGAATTGATGGAGGATTGCAATCTTGGAATTGTTAAGGTTGGAAAATATTTTTAAGACCATCAAGTCCAACTGTCAGCACAGCACCATCACCATGTTCACCATTAAACCATGTCCTGAAGTGCCATACCCACACATTTTTTTGAATGCTTCCATGGGCAGTTTGTTCTTCCTTACAACCCTTTCCATGAAAAGAAATTTCCTAATATTTTCCAAACCTCCCCTGGCACAACTTAGCATCATTTCCTCTAGTCCTGTCACTTGTTACCTGGGAGAAGAGGCCTACTCTCACCTCACTACATCCTCCTTTCAGGGAGCTGTAGACAATGAGAAGGTCTCCCTGAGCCTCCTTTCTTTCAGGTTAAACAATGCCAGCTCCTTCAGCCACTCCTCATAGGAATTGGTCTCCAAATCCTTGATCAGCTTTGCTGCCCTCCTCTGGACTCTCTCCAGGACCACAATGTCCTTCTTGTACTGGGAGTCCAAGACTGACCACAGGATTTGAGGTGCAGCCTCATCAGTAGAAGGACAATCCCTGCCCTGGTCCTGCTGGCCACACTATTCCTGATACAGGCCCAGGATGCCACTGGCCTTCTTGGCCACCTAAGCACAGGCTGGCTCTTGTTCAGTTGGCTCATCAGCATTCCCAGGTCTTTTTCCTCCAGGCAGCTTTCCAGCCACTCTGCCCCAGCCTGTAGTGCCATGCTGGGTTCTTGTGACCCGAGGGCAGGATCTGACACTTTACCTTATTGAGCCTCATAAAATTGGCTGTGCCCCATCAACCCAGCCTGTCCAGATCCTTCCATGTCAGTGGGGAATGACATAAACATGAACAGGTCTTCCTTCTCTTACTGCACTAAATGCAAGATGCAAATCAGAATGACAGTTCTTGCACAGTGACAATGGGACATGCTGATTTCTTGCTACTTCCACGAGGTAGGAGTAGGATCTCAAATCCAATTAAAAGAAGTTATGGCACCTAATGTGGCCTGCCCAACAACTGGGCCCTTCTGCATTGAACAGTCATCACAGATGAACTGGTCTCCAATTATTTATCAGAATGACCTCTCAGAAGACTCTGGGCATGCTCAGGTCTGTTGCGCACACTGAATCCTCTAGAGAATGTCCTGAGTCACAGATCTGCACTTGATCTGCTGCAGAACACACCAGAACTAAGGACAATGCTAAACTCCATTTGTTTTTGAGATGATCCAGATTATAAATTCTCTTACAGTGGAAGTTCAGCAGTAATTACACATTTTGACACTGTTTTATTTTTTCCATATACCAGAATTTGTTTTTGGTTTTTCAGAAAACTCTGAAACAATGTCTCTTGGGCAACTGTGTTGAAAAACACGGATCCATGTTTTATAACTCACAGTTTTCAAAACAATTTATAAAAAGCTAAGGAATTCCGAGTGTAACAAAAATCAGAATTTCACATTACTAAGACCTACTTATTTTTCACTTTAACTTCTCATGTCTTCATCTACAGAAACTCAAATCGAGTATTAGGCAAAAAAAAAAAAACAACAAACCCAAAAACCAGTTATCAGATGAATGTATGTGCATGCAAATTATCAAGAGACAATACCTGCTATATCACATGATGCTAATCTATTCTGAAAATAGTTTAATAACAATCAGTAAGCAGCATTCCTTCTCACCAAATAACAGTGTAATTCAGATGCATGACATTTATAATGCAAGATTCATAAGCAGCTTGGAGAATGCTTCATTTGCAATTACTATTTCTCCACTTAGCAAGCAGCCTGAAGGCTTTATGTGTGGGCTGGTTTATGTGAAAGGAAGCAAAATAAATTTTCATTTTTTAAAAACAATTATCCCATATTCCTCAACTCACCAGCAACACAGGGGCTTGGGCAGGCTTCTTCCTGTAGTAATCTGAGTTTGCCAATTTTAGGTTGAGCAGCAAAGTGTAATGTGATACCACGTAGAGACTGTCTGCATTCATTAGAGTCTGGAAGTTGAAATTTAGGTTTCCTTCAAATCCTGGTGAGTGCATCATACCTAACAAAAACACCACGTGAGCTTTCATATTTTATACAGATTTTTCCTGGAAAAAATACCAGAAACTATCCCTAGCATTTTGGAAACAACAGATTGCTAGAATAGTTAATGAATTGTCAGTAGAAATTACTCTACTAAACATACTAGAATAGGGATTAGAAAAATAAGTAATTCATCTAGAATGCAAGACAAACTGAACACTCCAGTCACAATCCAGCAAAGCAACGTCCTAAATTTGAAATAAGCAAGGAGCACCAGCATTCATTGGGATCACTGTCAAGTACAAAGCAAAGGGCGGGATACACCTGGAATGCTAACTGGAAAAATGAAGTGGAAAATAGCAGATCCAAAGCCTGTGTACTTAACCGAGAATACACTGCTAATGAAGTTAACAGCCCTTTTAAACCCCCAGTAAACCTGTTCTGGCTGATGCTGGATGGCGACTGGAGTGCTCTACACCTTGCAAGATCAGTCTGTAATCATCATTCTCTCCATGGCCTAGAGATATGTGGACAAATACCTGGGGCCAAGCTGGCTGGAACTAGTTACAACTCCAAGCCCTATTTATCTCACAGAAGGTCTACTTTCTAAACAGCTGAGCACTTGCACTTCTGTCAGACACAGAAACCACCTGTAAAGTACTCACTAGTCCTGAAAACACTATTGTATGAAGACTACAACCATGCTCAGCGGCATGATCCCTTTTTCCCATGGATGGTAAACAACTGACCTACTGGTAGAAAAATATCAATCAAGTATGAGCAACACCTAATTGAATCCCCATGATCTGTAGCTTGAACCATGAAAAAACCAGAAATACCAGATCCACCCACATGACTCACAATATTTCATGGTTTTCACATCAACTGTGAAATACATTCATAAAGTGTCAATTAGGGAAGATTAAGAAGTCAGCTTTATCCTAAAGGAATGTTTGAAATGGAACAAAAACCAGCTTCCAAGGTTAGTTACATGATGAAGCAAAGCTGTGTCATTTGTTAACTGCTGCAGTGGTTTACTGTGAATATATTCCTCCCACCATAAAGCTCATACCTCTTCTTAGACAAAATACAACAAACCATTAACATTAAAAAAAAATTCCACACACATAAAAGAAGCAAATGTTTTTCTTGCCTCGTGAGGGTTTGAAAGCTCTGTGCTGCTGCCTTCTCGGACTTTCCACTGTCGTCACTTTGGGGGCGTGGATAAGGTGAGTAACTGTTTGAGGGTGGATTTAGAAAGAGAGTAACTGTTCCAGGGTGGGTCTAAAATATGAATATCTGTTCAAGGGAGCAACCTTTGTGGAAGAAGGGTGATACGGTAGGCCACAAACCACACCCACACAGGCTGGCATTGCTTGGGGTAGGTTTTTCATGGTGAATGTTGACAGAGAACCCTTACCTAGCACCAAAACTGCAACCATGTGCTTGAAATTAGCCTGTGAGTAGTTTTAGTGATTTTCTTATCAAAACAAAGATGCATCTTAACACTCTGTCAAATGGAGGATCATGATATTGATGTAGATATCTCATCTCCCACTGTTTTTTTGTCTTATGTCTCTTAAATATATACCTCAGGGATTAGAACCTGCTAAAGTAATAAAAACCTCAAGGCAGAGACATATGTAAAAGAAATAAAAACTTCAAAAAACCAACCAAACAAAAACCCCTCCCAAAATCCAAAAAAGCCCACTTTATTTTACATTAAAATGTTTTTGAAAATGTGCAACCTCCTGTACAAGATCACAATTAAAAAGAAAGGTGTAGAAGTGCACAGAAGAGTGGATACTCCATCGAGGGCATGTATTTGAGCACCAAAAAGTGTTGGGGGAAAATATGTTCCTTAACTTCCTCTAAAATATGGGAAAGCAAACAATTGCATTTGTGAAATGCTGAGATCACAGAAACAGAAGATAAAATTATACTTACCAGAATAAAAATGTTCCTTCTAAAAAATATGGAATCAAAACTGAAGATGGGCTAACTTACTCCTAACTTTAGAGTTAACCACTTACCTGCAAATTTTAATTTCACCATAACTCTGCTTAATTGACTTCACCTTTTCCATGCTTATCTCAGCAGTGCCTTAAATTCCTACCTCCACTCATTGCCTTTCAATCCTCTGAAAACATCCTAATTTTGCAATGCTATCTATATAAGGACCTGGCTTGTAGGAAAGAGTACTAAATTGTATTACTCTTCCAAAGTGTAAGAAAAATTGAAAAATGAAACAAAGCAGTTAAATAAAGTCTCCCAGAAACACAAAAATACTGCTTCTGTACTGACTCGTCTCAACTGTATCTATGTCTTTTCTCACTCGAATCTTAACCAACTCTTAAATTTCCCAAAATATTTTTCAAGAACTATATATGAATAAGTGTTGTATATACAATGAATGGGATCAATCCCTCTATCTTCATCACCTAATTTGTGCCTTGGGTGGCTGGTGCTAAAGAAAGACTCCTCAAGTAAGGACCTAGATGTTGCTTATACAGGCAGATCAAACTGGTGTCTCAGAAGCTCTCCAAGGGGAATTCTTACACCGACATTTGCTTCAACTTTCATAAGTGTCTCTCTCTCTAAAGGTCTTCAAACTCATGCCTCTCTCACCTACACAGGAGCACAAGTTGTCACCTTAGGAGGACTGATGGCCATTTGCTTAAGATCTGAGTTAAGGGATTGTTAAGGGACAGTTTCAGCTGGACTGACTCTCATTCCAGGTATCCAAATGAAACAGGAACTGCCCAGATCTTAGAAAGCATAAAAGTACAACTCTGCAACAGCCACATCTCCATGAAACTCCAGGATACCTCTTCCAGACTGCATTAATACTGCGACTTGCTACTCCACTTTTCTATGACTCCCTACTGAATGGTGTCTTTTAAAAGTACTTCACCAAATCCATCTGGAAACATGGTGTACATTTTTAAAGTACAGATTTAGCCACAGGGGTGGCTTTCTTAGAAAAGTTAAAGGTCTCTCTCAACAATCTAAGTCCAAGACTAGGTATCTTTTTAAGATATGCAAACCACAAATAATGGATTTAATGCCCAACTTGAGTTATATTCTTCCATTTTTCTCACTGTATTACCCATACTGAACGTCAAGAAAAGCTATGTTTAGCCTTAAAATCCAGAATTTTCCTAGGTCCACATCTTCCAAAGCTTTTTTTTACAGACAAAAGGGAAAAGAAGTGGCATACTCATTCATGCACAAGGGAACAGGTGCACATAGGTTTGAGATAGAGGTCTAGCACTGGTCTTTCAGCATAACCTCAAGATTGCCGTTTTTCAGGAAAAAAGAAATACCTGTGGTGGAAAGGGTGCTGTTGAGCCCCTCAATTAGGAAACTAGTTAACATCAGTGCCTCTTTTAAGGTATTTCCTTTCTGTGATATAAAATGGCCAACGTTTCTTAAGAACACCATTTGTCATCTTCTTGAGTTAGGGTTTATTTAGGTAGCATTTAAACAGGATGTCAGGAATATAATCTTATTCACCCAGCTTCATATCTAAATTATGCTGTATGATGATGGGAAGAGTCCCCCTTTCTGACTTTGTATGAGTTTAATGTGTGTGAGAGAGCACAAATGAATGAAGCAATGATTAGGAGACAAGCAAGAGGAAAGGCAATTGCAGTGAAGTAAGTTAAAGAAACAGAGACATATATCAAACATTTTCATTTTGGCCACTGTCAGGAAAGCTAAACCCTTCTAAAAATATATATTTACATGCATTTTAAATATGCTATCAATAGGACAAACTAGCCTTTGCATGACTTTTTTGTTTGACAGGTCAAGATCCCAAATGTTTTAATTATCGAAGAACCAAGATATTTTATCTCTTCAAAGGCAAGATCTTAATCTTTTACTTGATCTGGGCTTTAAGCTTTGCTCTTCCTGTCATATTAGATTAGCAGCATTAAGAAAAATAAAAGAGTGAAGACAAACTCTCCTACTTGCCTATCCTTTCTAGAGCTTACTGCTGTGGAGTTGTTATCACCCTCTTTGTGAGGCTGGCATTACTAATAACAGTGCACTGAGCTACTAAGCTACTTATATCTCGTTACAAGCAGGTGATGGTACTTCCCACACCTCTCTCATGCTAAGGGGCAATTCTGACCTCTCTTTAATGACACAATGTGCAAACCTTCTCAACAGATCTTCACAAACCTACAAAGAGGTATTGTGCTACAGCAAATTCCATTTCTTTATTGATTCAGCACATAATCCAGAGCCTGTTAAGAGTCAATGGATTTACCTCCCTTTGAATCAATGCCTGCATATTCAATTTGCTTTGCCCTAAATGAAGTGTGTTCCTGTGGAGGAATGTATGATGTAAAGCCCAAATCTACTCATTCTGGGTATGTTCTCTGAAGATGAATTCCTACAAAGGAATCTGTACAGTGCTGTCAGAGTGTGCATGCTGGTTAGACAGTAAATATTTGCTTGCAAACCTGAGCAGAACGTTGAAGAGAAGCTCTGCAGTGCTCCATCCACTTCTTCTATGCTGGGAAGAGCTATAAGCCTAGGAAGAAGTGCTTCAAGTGACTGGATAAAGAGCCGTGCACTGTGTTGGTCTGCTTCTTGGCTCTTCAGCAATTTCAGAGAGAGAGCAGCAGTGCGTAAGGACCTGTGACCTGGGCAATCCCGTGGTGTCTGCTCCTCATCAGCCAGGGAACAATTGTCAGAGCCTATGTCTGAAACATCAGACCTGCCCGAATCTTTTTCTGCTGCCATGGAATACTGATCACATGAATCAAACTCAGTCCTAGAAAGGTCCTGGTCATCTACACTGAAGTTACTTTCACTGTATCTGGATCCATAGGACCGAGTCTTGCAATCAACTGATAAAAAGTTAGTTATATCTGGATAGACTATAGTGTGGCTTCTTTGAACAACATCTGGCTGGTCAATGGTTTCTGACTCTGGTTCTCTGTAATGAATCTCTTTGCTTTCGTGTCCAGCTGGAGTTGGCAGGGAATTTTTTTGATTTTCCGGATTATCCTCTGGAGTTGTTTGTCCCATATCCCCTTCCAAAGTAGTCTGACCAGTGTCTGTGGTAACGCTAATGCTAATATCGGGACTCTTCTCATTTCCTGATTCCCAGGCAGGGTTTTCTGAGGACAGGATGCGCCTCTGCCACCTGAAGTCAGCATCATTGATCTCCATGGAGTCCCTGCTTGTCTCGGTGCCATCCTTCAACTCTTCTAAGCGCTGGAGCAGCAGCTGGATCTGCTCTTCACTAAGCCCCCTCCCTTGGCTCAGCTCATCTAACGCTCCAAGCAGGGCAAAGACGCAGGACACTGAAGCAAAACACGCTTCAATACCACCTTTGATGCACGCTTCCGTCATCCCATCCATGATACTACAACCAACACAGAGTTTATTTAAGCGATGCAACATGTATGGTGAGCACGTCACTGTCATTCAACACAATCTTTCCATAACCAGGAAAAAAATAAGTGAACTTATCCTTTAAGACTATTCCTGAGAAAGACAATTAGTGTAAGAACAAATTATTAAGTCTCCCATGCAAACATAGTCATTCTATAGAGAGACTGCCAACAAGGGAAAGTTACCATGCATTTATACCAGCATGCATAGCAAGTTCTCTCTTACAGACAAACACTTAAACTAAAAAAAAAAAAAAAGTCAACACCCAGCTGAACTAAATTTAAAGGCCATCTGTGTCCTGAAAATCATCTTATCTTCAAGATATGATCTTTATAAGAACTGAGAACTCTTTTTGCTCAAAATAACAATGTGTAAATTTTCTATTACCTCCTTTGACTTAATCTTGAAAATATATCTCTAAAGAAACACACATTTATTTTACTGAAAGTTTAAGGACCCATACCCCAAAATTTTCATCTATAAACCAACATATTTGGGAATTTTGGCAAACTCAACAAGGAAGTTATCTATGTCTTTACAAGCAGGCCCAGACTGATGACAAACCAAGCAAAAGCTTTTACATCTTTTCCATTTTCAGAGCTTATTTAACCAGGCAGATACCCTGGCTCATACTGGGTATGCTCCTGAACTGCTTAAGTGTTCTGTGTGAAGAGGTTAAAGACAGAAGAGGATAAAGGAGGAAACAAAGCGTACAGCTTGAGAAGATCCAGATGGGACTTTCTTTTAGAAATAGATCTCTTCTTGGATTCTGACTCAGAAGAGCAGGGCCCTGCCAAATCACAGAGCTGCCGAGGACTGCCAAGTATCTGAAGAGAAAGGAAACGAAGTAAGTAGAAGATTATTCAAGCATTATTTAAATACAATAAATAAGTCATAACACTATCAAGCCCTGGAGCCCAAGGTAGCACTACTGTAATTTTTCACAGCAAAGGAAAATGGCACAGTGATATTCTACTTATTAAAGTTACCTTTCCTCTTTTCAGAGGCAGAAAAGCAAGTAAAGGAGAATATTCAGCAAGAATCACATTTAAAATGTTCTCCAGTGCTTTACATTTTTGACCGACTTTTTTCATTTGATACTGCACCCAAGACAATTTTTATGCCTATATAAGTATTTTTTTTATTATAGTTTATACCAAAGGAAGCCTCTCTCCTCAGTCACCTAGTTGCAAAATTATGGAGTCATGCAAAGATAGGCAAAGTGATTTCTTCAGATTCAACCTGCTAGGTGGCACTTTGTTAATGCCTACCAGGAAATACAAACAGGCATGTATTAAGCCCAAAGAAGCAGCAGGTATGTCCTGCACAAAACAACATTAGACTAAGCTTCTCCTAAAACTTCAGTTATCATTTTGCTATAGTTTAAAATTAGATAAAGATGAGGACGGGATGACTCCTAGTTTAGACAGGAGCCAAGTGGGTGGCTGTGTGGTGTTAAGAGAGATTTTTCAGAAATAGAACAGCCTAGGTATGCACAAGGTAGAAGAAAAATGCTCTAGAAGATACCACTGTTCCTACAAATTACATAAATTTCCTTGTGTTCCACAACATGAGAAGAAAGGTGCCCATGTGCAATGGAAAAGTCCATGGTTTCAGCTAGGTCTTAAACAAGTCTCCCAGTGCTCCCAGTTCTAGTGCTCTCAGCGGCACTGGACAAGAGGCCAGAATGGACTGGTCTTGAAATGGCTTCTTAAGCTATTGGCAGCTTTCTTGTATCTATTCAAAAAACGCTCCAAGAAACTGATTTCAAAAACCTGGCATGTATTCAAAGCATATCTCCTTCTTAATGCCTGGAAACCATGGTGTGAGGATGTGCCTGGGGAAAGACGCCAAAGAAGTTGCAAACTGGATCGTTATGCTCTGTCTCACCCAAAAGAGCAGTTGTGACTCAGTGATAGGATCTGCTCCATGGAGCACCACAGCATGAGCACTGATGGAGCTGCCACAGAGGCCTGCATTATGGAGACAAACACAGCTATTGCAACTGCATCAAACTATTTGTCAGAGTGGTGCTGATGTACCAGTTGTGCTCAGAAAGAACAATTTCAACATCCCTAGGTGGGAAGGTTTTACATGCATTGGTATGCCCATATCAGCAACACTTACTGTTAAATAAACATTTTGTTTTACATGCCTGGATTTGTACATGTGATTACCCTACCTCCTTCATAATTTTGATGGCTTCTACTCGATGTTGAGGTGGTGGGTAAAGCAATATCCGGTGATACAGAGACTGCAGCACAGGCTTCATGGATTCCACTGACCCCACCAGTCGAACCAGTTCTGCTGCAATATAATAGATGGTCCGTGCAACAGGCCCACTAAGGGCAGGTGCTGTGGAGGAACAACCTGAACCCCGGCCATGATCAGAGATCCCTGAGGAAGGTGAATCGGCCTCAAGGCAGATGCTGCTGTGGGCAGAGGTGATAGTTTTGTCATGGATTGGATTTCCCAGGATTACTATTAGGGCTGGACACAGTTGCTTCCTGAGAAAGAGAAAAGCAGCAGCAGATGGTAACTGGGAAAAAAATACTCTTACAAGAACAGATTGAAAATAGCCCATGGTTAAATGAGATACACACTCTTGTTTTAATGATCAGTCGAACAGCAGTGGTTAGATAGAAAAACAAATTATGCCAGGCTTTTTTCATCTCCCAAGCATCAGCATGCTAGTCCACATGGAAATACCTCTGTGTGCTGTAGAAACACGGTATACTGATTTAGCAAGTTCATGATGCTGCACAGTGCTGTCCCTTTGCAGGATAGCATGCCTGCCTCTTTCACTGGCTGCAGCCTATCACAAGGTATCCACTGCTCAGTTTTCAGTTCACCTTGGGAGCTTTAAAAAAACCTGACTAAACAAGAACTAATCTGTTAACTAGAAGGCTGAACATTCCGTCACTGAGCTGCACATGCATTATTTTAGTAAGCACCCTTAGTTGTGAGTCTGTTTGACTGTCTTTTGAGAACATAATGAAATACCTCTACAATAACTCAAAGTGTGCACTACACTACTCATATGCCACTATACAGTAAATACCCATCCTTCCTTCAACTGTCTTTCTGCATGAGCACTCATGTTAAGTGATTCAACACCAGCAGATCACTCTCCTGTGGAACCAAAGCCAGCTCAGCACTTTGCTCCATTAGTGGCTATTTCAGTATTGCACTCATGCACTTGACATTTTACTTCAGTTTGCAAGACCTTAATTTAAGAAGCCAAGTGCTGCATGACAATGAGTCCCAAATCTGTTTTTGATCCATGTCTCAGAGGTTCAAGCGAGTACCTAGAGCAAGCACCCAATTACAAGTAACAATTCATAAAATACATCCTCATAGGTAACTATGTTTTATTTTCTCAAGGTTTTATGCAGTCCAGAATTTTCATTACTTCTCTTAACAAGATTTCTGAAACAGCTCAGCTTCCCCAAGCCACAGAAAGAAAATCAGCTTTTAATAGGACATAAGATAATGACTTTGAATCTGCTTATTTCATTTATTTCTCCAAACAAGAACATTTCAAAACATAACAATTCACTGCTTAAGAAACATGCCTGCCTCAAAGCAGGCATAATCAGAGATTGCACACCAAGATATGCCCCACACATCTTAGTCCTATCAAAGTGTTTCTGTATCAAACCATGGAGAATGCTGTCAGCACACAAAGATAAATCTTCTCTGTCTGCTCCCTTCTTTATCTTCTTTGGGAACTGACTACAAAGTGCCTGTCAGAGTGAAAGCTGTGTGCATACAGGCACCAGCTCCTTAAACAGTAATGACAGCTACCAGTTTGGATCCCAACCTCACCAGACAGGTAATGCATTAGCGTGTACAAAATGTTCAAAATGATGTTTGCAATTTAAACTGCTTCATATATTCCTAGTGTTTCGGGGGTTTTTTCCCCCACTTAAGCAGGTAGTGAAGCATTCATAGTCATTCCTTGGCAGCAGTGTAGGTTAAGAAGTCCCACCCCAGATGGCTTGCCTTCATGGTACACAGTTACAGGTACAAACACCTGTAGATCTGCAGCATAAACTGGATCATCAAAAGGATGTAAATTGGAAATAAAACAGGAAGTGTTTTCTTTTAACTGAGATAATTTTAGTGACCTCGCTTATAGGATGGCCCCACAGTCTATCACATAAGCATAAACAAAGAGTTGTGTGAATTTCAAAGGCAGAAACTTCTGAAGTGAATCTGCCATGAGAGAGAGAGATCTGCTCTTATGTTAGACCTCCAAGAGGCCTCAGCACCAGGTCCTTGTGCAACACTGCCAAGTGTTACCATTCTGAAGACCCAGTCTTGCAGCCACTGATCTTCCTGAGACATGGGGGAGATATGGGTGCCTCTACATGTTCCATGCTTAGAATTGGACCCAAGTCAAACACCTCAGTTTCAAAAATTACAGGGTAAAAGCACAAGAAACACATTTGTCATTAACAATCACATATATCTTTCCTTAATACAAATCACCTGACAAAGTCAAAAGAAGGGTACAGACTGCAAGGAACTCCATATTAGTTACATTCTTGCTTTATTACTATGACTCAATTATCCACAGGCTATAAAACCCCCACTATTTCAATCAAAAGGAAAGAAGGATTATTTCAGGTGCATTGAGGTGATGGTATCAAACAATTTAAAGGTAGCTATGAACACCAAAGATATCAAGCCTTCCTGGTGAAGTGTATTAAAAAGGAGAATCTCTAGATAAAATAGAAGCACCTTTAAGACTATTTAGCCTCAAACCTTATACAACAGTGCAGGTCATATTAAGCATTTCTGGTCACTAGCACACACTTGATATTAATTTTGCTTATCTTCCTCTATTATTGTATCAGAACATGAAGAATCTCAACAGTACCCGCCCACAACAAGCAGAGCATCTCTGTGTTGAATGCCACGCAGATCCAAACTATTGCAGGAAGCATAAGAGATTTTCTGTTCTGGCTAAATCCATTAGACTTCATTTACAGTGATAATTTACTACTGGGATTTAATGTGGTAGCTGAGCAGGTGATCCTAACCAATTTTTAAGTAGTAGGTTAACAGCAAGCTCTGCTCACACCTGGAGACTTTTTACAGGGTTTTTTTTGCAAGGCTGAGGGCAGCAGGTCCTTTTACATTTACAAACAGAGTATTTTCATTAGTCTTCAGATGTACTCACCATATTAGATCTGTGAATCCTTTATGCTGGTGCATGCTGGGGGAGGAGCTGTTCAGCATGGAGAGGATACACTCCAAGTAAAGAAGCTGAAGTTGACGATTGTCACTGGCAAAGAAAAAATGCCATTCACATCATATTAAAACAAAGACTACTTAATTTTCTAAATTAGTTCACTTGAAAATTATATCATAATTTGCAGCAGGGATTTATTTTGCCTCTTTCTATCCATTTACAATGGTGTGATCACCTGCATCATCCCATTTATTTTGTACTGACCGCATGCAGCGATCTACTACTTTAAAAAAAGCGAAGAAAGAGGAAGAATAAAACCAAATAATTACTCAAATTCAATCCAAAATCTTGGGAAGGAAGCCTTAAACACAGGAAAAGAAGACAACAGAAGATTTTGGATTATTGGGTACTTTCTTCAGGCGATCTGAAGCATGTTTAGGCTACTCTTATCTGGTTTTTTTTTTTGTTTGTTTGTTTGTTTTTTTTCTTTGTGACAGCTACAATGGTCAAAAGTCAATGCCTACAGGCAGAAAGTCATGTGATAACATGGCTACCTTTCAGGGCCTTGCCAGTTACTCTGTTAGAACCATAAACTCAAAGAAAGCCTCATAAGAAAGAATATTAAAAAACCTGTGGACAGCTGGAACTGATAGACTTGTAACATGCACTGTGCCTGTGCCTACTCCTAATGTCAGCTGCAGGATCCAAGAGACAAGCGAGGCTGAGGTCCACCTTTTGAAAGGAGCAAGTGCACAATTTGGTTTTCACCCCTAAGAAACCAGGATTTGATAACTCTCTTTCAGTCAGAGATGAGAGCTGGAGGAATGTACTTTCTGATATATGATTGTAAGTCAAGGAAACTGTAAAGAATGGATTTATCTGAATTGAAATTAAGGAGTGAGAAATATCTGTTTATCTGTCACTGTCTGAGTTCTTTTGTTTGCATATATGAATTTGCATCCAAGTACAATACCCATTTCACATGCCATGCAGGAAATGCTGAATCCTGAGGCTCAAAGCTAGATTTATAACTCTGTGCTATGGAGGGTTGAAAACTACAGGCTTCTTATATATTTTAAAGGTGATAGATTTTTCCTCACAGGAGTCCATGCCTATTTGGAAAGATACATGCATTCCAGGTACAGACACCTTCTTTTCCAACAGCTTTTTTTGCAATGTGTCTTAATGCAGATGATCATCACCTTGCAGTTGACACTTGTATGGGCATACACAGGGCATCCCTGCATTCTTGATTTTATTTTCCCAGATGCTGACACTAATTAAATAATGCTAAGGAAGGCACTCTTCTGTTACCTTGCTGTTATTAGAGACACTCATGGGAAGAAAGTCTGCAGAAGAACTGCACAAAGATGCCTGTGCTATCTTTGCCTCTGGTAGTTTCTGAAAATTGTACAGCATGTAACACACTTATTGTCAATAACGACCACATTTTAAAAGTTAAGATCATGCATTTTCAAGTATGTAGAGTGTACTATATTCCTAAATTGGACAAATTCTTTGATAGTACAAATTACTTCAATGGGATAAATGCTGCCTAAGAAGGACAGATTTATTCATTCTCAATATAGTATCTGTTAGGTCTTTCCACAGCTTTTGTAACTGTTATTCTCTCTAAGATGGTTCTTCCAGCTAGAAAAGAAAACTCCCTGGATTAGTATTTTGCTGCTGTATGGAAGTTATCTACAGATTAGATTTACTGGAAGCTCTTGAAACCTGAACAGTGCACAAAGAAGGCAAATCATCTCCTAACTTCAAGCGAGGATTGAATTTATGCATCATGGACAATACTTTTTCTAGTAAACATTTCATTTAAGCACAGCTTTGCTCCATAATCCCAGAACTACAACAGTAAAATCACATGCATCAGTGAAGCTCTCAATCTCCAGGTAATAAATTGAAATCATAAACTTAAATAACTCACTTTATGACAGCCTGAAGCTTCTCACAGAGCACAGTGAGGACAGAAACAACATCATCGCAAAGAGACTCAGCTGAAGTACCTCCAAAAAGGACAAAGATCAGAGGCATTACACATAAGCAGCTGGATTACGACATCAACTGTGTGGGCTTCCAGAGCTGGTTATAGTTCTAAACAAGGAGCCAGGCTACCAAAATACATAGAGAAGATGCAGTAGGAAAAGTCCTAGATGGGAAAGTGATTGCCACAAAATGCAAAAGCAGCAGTATTAAATCCAGAGAGAGTACTAATTGCTTACATGCATTTACAGAAGGTTAGCTGAAATCAAATTCTGATAATAAAATAAGTATACAATTAAATTAATAAAAAAACCTGGGCCCAGTATTTTTACATGGCAGCCAATTTCTGTATCTCTCCCTACAGTTTCTCTCTCTTACACATTTTCTGATGTCTGACCAAGTTCTGATCTTATAAAAGAATGCTTGTGCTCTTCGAAGACTTTAGACTCCATTCATACAAGTTCTGCTACAAAAATCCTGTGTGAAGGTCAAAGCCAGGGACTACTTTTTCCTACTAGAAGATGTTGAAAGTTAAGACACAATGGGAGTAGAAAAACATTCTCTTGTAAAATAATCACCTGGCAAATAGTCATTATATAAACGTCTTTAGCCTGAAATACAGTAACAATTGTTTTCAGATTCCACATCCTACTCTGTGAACCTGTTTCATTTCAGGAAGTAAAAGCACTTACTAAAACTTTATCCAGATGACCAAAACTCCTTAATTACAGAAGTTAGCACCCTGAAACAATAATTTATTACTATGTTGATTGCAATGTTGCTACCATGATCCAAATGAAGACATCTGGAAATATCAGGAGCTAACAGGCCTGTCTCAGTTCTTACCACAGAGAGCACCAAACTATAGAGAAGTTATGAAATTCTGTGGGTGCAACTCCCATGACATCAAACAACACTGTGATGATAAAAGGAAGGTTAAGAAGGCTGGATTGGAAGGAGTCACTAAAAAAGTATTACAAATACCTTGACTCTTGAATTTCTGCAAGGTGTCAGGGTTTTCAACTATCTGTTGAGGAAAGACAGAGGTGGTGTAATTGGTGCAAGGGGCAGAGGGAATGTTATAGAAGTAATACTTTAACAGCAGAACTTTCTCAAATTCATGTCCTCTATCTGTTTTGGGTATTTTGTTAGAGTTTTTAAGTGAACCTTTTACAAAACATTTTTAAAATTTCCTTAAGATCTGTTTTAACAGTAATTTATATTTAAGGGAATTGTATCTCATTAGGTGAAAGCTTTGTAAGTCCTTAAGGGATTTCCTACACCTAAAACAACTCAGTAATAATTAGGCATGTAAACTGCATTGAAAATAAGTAAGAGAAAAGCATAGTTTAGACTTCACAAACTACTTAGAAACAAAAATCAATTGAGTATTAGAGAGTTTAGAACATTGACAATGTTAATGTTACAGTGCCAACAGAATTAATAGCAGTCAGGAAATGGAAATGACCTCTTACATCCTTTCGTTCAGCTGTCATATAGGGTTCTTCTTATTGTGCATAACAGGGTCAAGCCAAATTCTCTCAGGCATTAATAATAAACTGCCAGGAACTAAATGCAGGTTTTGTATGCATTTACCTACTCCTCAGCTAAGAAAAAAACTAACAAAATTGAACTTGCAGAAGCAAAATGTTTCTGTTTATTTGTTTGTTTGGGTTTTTTTGGTAAATGCTTGGTAAATGCTTTGGTAAAAACAATCTGTACAACTACAGTCCTTAAAATTTCCTAATAAATAGAAACTGACTTTTGCTAATAGTACTTCTTTGACAATATACTATTATACAAAGCAGTACCAAAGAATGTAAGAAGCCAATGTAATTCCACATTTACCCAAAACATTTACAGTGGAAAATGTGCTGGGATGTCATTCAAACAGCTCTCATGAATTTTAATAATGAAATAAATAAAACTATATTTATCTTTTGCTAATAAAGAAAAAAATAATTTCATTAACTTAAAATTATCATATATTAAAAAATAGAAGAAAAACCTTAATTACACATTCCTTAGTTGAGAATCTGTTTTCATTACGTAAATATTTGTCATGCAAAAAGTTTTGGCAGAAGGATTTCAATAAACCTTAGGAAAACAAGCAAACGAAATAAAAGAATGGAAAAGGCTGAGGCAGCCTGATACCAGAACAAAGTCTCTTTTGTTTAATGGAAGGAAAAAAAAAAACCAACAACAATAAACCAGCCAACTAGAGCTGACAATGTGAGAGCTCTGAGGCAGACATAGTCAGAGCCCAAAAAGGCTTTTAAATAGGATTAATTGAGGAAGTGTCAAATAAAAGCCATAAGGCATTCAGAGGAACAAAACAGTATGCAACCATGGACATGGAACCATTTGTTGATGCCAGAAGGCTCACCATGTTCTCTTGCTTTTGTCGTAACTGTAAAGTCAAGTCACTCAACATTTGGCTGAGGGTTGCCCGCACAGCGGTGTTAATGCTCCGCTGGTGACAGCTAGATACATATGTCTCAATGCAAACCTGATGAGGAAACAAGACAGCAGTACAAAGAGATCAACTCCCACTTACCAGGAACACATTTTAGGAGGGTACCAAGGTCTCTTGCATGCAGATAGTCAGCCTTCCTTACTACTTCTTATTGCTCTATTATTGCATTAGAAATTTTTTGGGTTAGAAACCCAAGTAAATAGCATCTATGAGCAGCCTTCAATTCATCAGTCTCACAGCTGCTGGAATGGTAGGGCAAAACTGGCAGTCTTCCTGTCAAACCCAAGTGATTTTGATACTTGTCTCACTTTGTACAGAACTCACTGAATGCTGCTTTGATTGTTATCTCTTTATTGTTACTACCCCTCTGCAAGTCTGTCTGCAATGTAAATACCCTCCAATTCTTCAAGCTTGTTGCTTCTGATGTACAGGTATTTGGACTTGTTTTACGGTAATTATTGTGTACTGTAACACATCTGAAAGCCTTTAAGGCCTTTCTTAACACAGAATATACAATAGCACTTTACCATAAATAACATAAACAACTGCTTTATAATAACTGGCAATCCAGCAGAGGGCTCCTTTTCTCAAAGATCCCATGGGAGCAAAGGTAGCCACAGAAGAACTCTAAGGGATCATCCAGTTCCCAACTCCATGCTCAGCTGCTGGCAGTTTTCTGTCAGTGTGCTGTACCCAGAGTCGTGCTATTCTCCCCCAGGTGACATTGCACAAATGACTGCCAAAGTCTTACGCAGCTAGGATCCTTAACTATTAAGTAGATGAAAGTATTGATGCAGCTGAGCATGTTTGTGACAGAACTGTACAACACAGTCTTCCTGAAGAAGCAATTTTGGTCTTTTGTTCTGTACTAAGCTCTATCATTCACAATGACCACAAGAATCCCTCAAATCCAAACCAGGAAACCAAAAAATGAAAAAAAAAAAAAAAAAAAAAAAAAAAAAAAAAAGTAAATGACTTAAATGACTGTTCACATACTTCTATATTTTTCAGTTTTAGTGGGTTTATTCTGCCATTGTTTAGATACCTAGCAAGAACTGTAAATATAAATTGAACTAGCTGTGAAAAAATTATTAAAAAATATAAAAATGTAGTGTAAAATATAAGGAGTATACATAAATTAATCTGGTGTACAATTTTGAATGAGAAGGATATTATAGGATGTAAAGTCATTTTTATAGTTCCCTAACGAGAATGAGTTTTTAAGAAGGAAAAATTAAAGTGATCTGATTACATAGTCTGATCAATACTGACACAGGCACACAAACAATACTCTTGATTGTTTCTAATTCCTATTGAAATGAAACCAAACTGTCAATAGGTCAGTGATGAAGATATTCTTGTAAGTTGGCTTGGATCAATTCTGCCCATCATTCAGCTACCACTTGAACCCCAGTGGACAAAATAACCCTAAAAGACTGTTAATCACATACAGCCCTTCACAGAGGCCAAACCATTCCAGTGCTGCTGAGATCATACTTCTTGAGCTGTAAGCGTTTTTCTAGAGTACCTGAATTAATTAATGAAATACCATTCTTAGAGGTAGGCTGACTTTCTGGAAAGAGCATGGTTGATATCTCCTTCTCTCCCCTCCCCATGCAAGCTAATAAGCAAATAATAATGTCCACTTGAGTTGCAATCTTACAGAAGGCCTGTGTTCGAAATGGCTGGGCAAGGTACCTTTTGAAAAGCCACTGATGAAGGAGCAGCAGTAAAAATGTGAGAGCTCAGGGCTCCAAAGAGGTGTGCAATGGACATTTTGATCATTTCATGCATTCGGGGACTTCCAGCTCTATGGCATGCAAAACACAACTAAGAGCAAAACACAGAAGGGTTAGCTAATGAAACACAACAGAGTTACACAAAATAAACCTCCAGAAGGCACACTGGGCCAACAAACACACATAAAAACAAGCAGTAGCATCAATTAAATTTTCTTGCAAGTGTCTAGGCAAGCATGGGAAGGTGCACAGGGCAAGATTTAATCTATTTTTAATACTACTAATCTATTTTCAATACTATTAATACTTAGGGCACAAATTATAGCACTCTTCATGTTGGATGCTTCCTTAATTTGAAGCTGATAAGGTTCAGAAAGATTTCTAGCGCCATTCTTTTGTACATGAATTGCAAGCAATTCATCAGGCAATGCTAAATGGCCAGGCTGTAGCTTTGTTTGTCAGAGACAGTCCTCAGGGAGTGCCACCAGTAATGAAGACAGCACCTTTCCAATCCTGCAGTGGCTCTTTTTGTTACAGAGTGCAGGCTATGAAAACTAAAGGACTGACTTGGAAAGAAATGTTAAATAGCATGGGCTATATAACTGGAACAGAAAGCTCCTCTCTGCCACCCTTCCCTTAGAACAAGTTAGAAGGTTAACCAAATGCTGAACTGAGAAATGATTTTCTGTTAATACTGCTTATACATTGGATAATTCAGATACAAAGGCATAGTGATTCCAGCTATGTTAAAGTCTTTACCTTACCTAAAGCCTGGGCAGGAGGAACCTGGGAAAGCATGTATGTGCCTGGTAGGATTTGCTATTTAGAAAGATCTAAGCTATTTAGAAAAACCTGAGGCAGTATTTTCTCAAGATGTGTGGAGAAAATAACTGTACCTCCAAACACTGCAAATAGAGGCAAGCACACTCTGTATTACTGCTTATTCCAATTCAGTGAAGGAAAGGAGTTTTGCTTGCTTTGCTGGCACATCTCATCATGCATTAGAGTCTTGCTCACCATAAAAGAACTATTATTTTCCTAATTTCTATCAGTACACTAGCAAAGCTTTTTAAAAACAAGATCGGCCTTCTGAGAATAAAAGTGAAGTGCAACTACCAAAACCAGCAGAGTTTCATATCAATCTGTGAAAGACAACCGCAAATTTTCAAAATGGTTTTCATGAATAACAACCCTGTTGTTTACAGACAGAACAGAAAATATTATTTCTGATTATTTCTACAGTTATAGCACACAGACCATGATTGACAGACCATTTCCCCCCAGTCTCAGGTTGTGCTCTTAAAGACTGAAAGCTCTGAAGGTTCAGCCATTAAATGCTTTTGCCAGCCAGCACTTTGTTTAATCTCAAGCTCTTTACCTACAGCAAAGAGATGCACTAAGCTGAATTCATCAGCTTTTGCCTCACATGTTAGGAAGTCTGTGAGAAATGTGAGAAAAACTGCACAAAAAATGTAATCATTTCCCCTAAAATGATCTGTAATTTTTTTCGGTGTGCGACACTGAAATAAAGAGGGTTTAGTAGAAATTAAAAAATATTTGCTCGCTTAAAGTAGCAGTTCAATTCATCTCTGCTGCAGCATTTGGAGGGCTTACAAAGACCTCCAAATATAGCCACATCTTATGGTCTCACCTTGCACAAGAGAAACCAAAATCTAAGCTGTGCTAATCTAGAACGATTACTATCTTTTTTTTAAATCCAGCATATATTATATACATCAACTATTTATGTTGTATCCTTGCCTTTTCAAGCTCTTTTTTCTTTTACAAAAAGGAAGCAATTTTCTTTGGTTCCCTGTTATCCCTACAGCTCCTTTCTCAGCCTCCAATAAGATAAGGCAAAGTCAGTTTTATTCTTAAACTCAGAAAATACTGTAACTTCCAGCTAAAGTAAGCTATTTTCACACGGGACTTTTGTTTTTTACAAAACCCCCCACCCCAAATACCAAAAACTGAGAAGGAACATGTCTCTAAATGTCTACAGACACTTGGGAGTGTAGGACATGTAACATTTACATTCCTTCATGGATGCTAGCTCTGCTCATACCATGCTAACAATGTAATTTTATAACAGATTCTGCAGACAGCAGTGTGCATTGCACAGGAGGATTAAGTGTTCCTGTGCATCTTCCTTAACCTGTACAAACAGCCCATGGCTTGCAACACACTGATCTAAAAATATCACCCACCTACAAAGGCTCACTTAATATGCATGCAGGTATGTTTTTCTACAACCAAAGCTCCTTTACAATTTAATTCACACAAAAATCCAATGGAATAAAGGGAGTAGAGTGACTAACAACCAAATTAATCTAGAGGCATTATAAATGTTTTACTTGGATGTGTCCAGAAAGAGATACACACAAGAAACATTCAAGCACTTGTGCTAATGTGGCACACTATGGCTTATACACTTCCCTTGAGGAAACTTCATTAGTGTTAGAGTTGCAGCCAGTAAGAAATCAGCACAGTCCTGTTTTATGAAGAACTCAAGAAAAAAATTTCTATTGCAAAAAGCACAATAAAGTAAATATGAGAAGTAGTAAGTGTGCAATGCTGTAATATACAATTATCAGTCAACTTTCAAAACTGCCTTCCCATGCAAGCCCAAACCTGCCCAACTTACAACTATTTTTTCACATTAGACATAAGGTAATACCAGTCCTAAAGACGGTAGACATGTTTTAGACTGGTTCAGTTTCAGGTTACCTATGAAAGACACACTCTAGGTAGTAGGGAAAGGTTAAGTGACACAAGCTGTGGTATAACAGAGGCACTTACCTCAGCAATCTTCAACACTGAACTCCCATTCAGCTCAAAGGTAGAGGTATATGTTATACAGAGCAAGACCTTGCATCAAAAGAGAGGAAATGAAAAAAATTGTGTGTCAGCCATTATTGACTCTCCTTCCCACCCATGTGCTTCTAGCCACAACTCCTTCCAATTTTGAGAACAGCATCAGAAGCTTCTTAGGACTGTGTGTTAGTGGGATAGAGGAGATCCTCCTGAGAAGCTGCATCTCTTGGACCCAGACGCACTACCCAGTCAATTATTTATTGCTGTCTCCTACATATGACCACCTAAAGGAAGACAATCCAGTGATCAACTCTGGCCTTGGACCCCTATTCATATTTTTAACCACAAGCTTTGCATGATTTATAATCTGTCCTTCCATTCATTTCCATCAATACAACAAAAGAGAAAGGAAAAATGCATACAATGCATGTTATTACTTAAGTGGCACAGATACATAAGTATTATGTGAAAGAAGCCATTAAATACTGCCTGAGGATTTCCTAGAACAGTGTATTTCCAGTAAGTGTATTATAGTCACTTGATAATGAGTAGCTAATAAACAATCCATAAGCCCCAATTCATGGAGGGAGGCTTGTCCTGTCCTGAATTCAGCAGGAGGAATAAGACGCTAAAAGACCAATTCAACATCTTACTTCGAAGAGAAGGGGAGTAAGGATGTGATGTGAACCACTAGGGTAAATGGGTGAGTGAGGCAATGTGGTGCTGTGGCGTGATGCCTTTTGTGCCTGGAGATGTCTTCCCTCTCTCCTGTCTGCCTTTCCAATCTCTCCTGCCTCACAGAAGACAGAATCGCAGCTACTGTTCTCTCTCCTTCAAACCATGAAATTCCTCCAGTACCAGCATTTATGTTTGGCTTGGTCTGAAATAGTATGAGTTTCTTGGGATAAGTGTACCAGCAAATATCAATCACATTGACACTAATGCATTGGTCCCTACAACTTCTCAGCCCCACTCAGAACTACTGTTCTCTGCTTCACAAGGAAGTTTGGGGCATCAGATAAGTCAACACTACTGGTTGTTAGCTAGAAGCAAAGTACAGAAGAGTCTATCCACACACAGGTGAGTGTGACATTTTCCTGAAGGAGAAAGTAAATAATCTGTTTTGCATTTTGAGAGTCATACTGCAAAGTTTCTATATACTGAAATGCACTGCACCTTTACAAATGTTTTTCTTAGATGAAAACCTGTATTTCACTACAGGATGTCACACCTTACTCCAAGGTTGTAGGGTTTTCTGTTTGTTTGCTTGCACTTACGTTTTGTAAATAAAATGCCAATAAGGAGCTTGATCCTGTTCTTACAGAAGATGATTTTACTCCTAAAAGTGTTCCAAGTAAACCATTGTATAATGGCAATTTTACAGTTTTCTGTATATGTTATCTTGACTTGACTTTCAGTCTTTCATAAATAGAAGCTGAATAATGTGGATAAACACTAGAGGTAGTGACAACAAAAAAGGGCACTCTACTCTTACAAATGACAATGATCTTGCACTAGAAAGTTTTTTTTTTTTATATTTAGCATTTATCTTCAGAGCAAAACAAAGTTTCTGAGCCAAATTCCTCCTTCGTGGTTTCTCTGTTTTTCGAAATGGACAAAATAGATTTTCTTATAAGTGTTATACAGCCCACTGCAATATTACAAGGAGAGATGCAAGCTACTGAGCACTTGAACTTGCCAGAGAAAGCAATCTAATTCTAACCACAAACAACTAAGAATGTTATACTTTGTATTTCTGACAGGAACTCCACAAATTTCTCTGCAAATCCATAACATTTACTGGTACATGCACAAGTGCCAGTGAGAAGGAATTGTGGTACTTCTCTTCCTGTCCCCAGAGCAAACTCTATACAACAACAGAAAAATAAACAGTCAATTATAAAAACTCTCAATCTCATTTGGCTAATAAGTACATAAGTTATAAGGCCATTATTTCCATTTGCTGCTCAGGACATATGTGCAAAATTTAAAACTCTGAAGCTAAACAATTTTGTTTAGCACTAACTGGACTCTTAACTACTGGCCAGCCTCAGAGTCAGTTGTGGGGCCTCACTTTCTCAACTATTAATTACCTTGAAATTTTTATTGACATTTCTAAGAGCTGTGAGAGCTCAGCAGCTGGCTAAAAAATTATATTCAGTAGTTAAGGAAAAACTGATTTGTGCCCTCTGGACACTGCTGTGTGAAACACAGGTGTAGAACACAGTTTCTAACCCCAGAGATAGACAAGTGCTACCTCCCACTGACAAATCTCTTCTTATCACACTAAGAACCACGATGGACATCCATGACTAATCCTATTCAGTGGTTTGTGTGTCCTCATTTTCCCTACTTGTAAAATCTTATTTACTTCATGTGATTTTCTGCTCTCTTCTCCCATCTTGGCTTTGTAGGATGTGGCACTAACGCTTTCCACGGATCAAAAACTGGATGCCAATACACTACAATTCATGGAAGGATACACCAGTTCAGGAATTCTTTTAAGCCTTTGCTCTTCAAAATCTCTTTCTTTTTTTTTTTTTTTTTTCTTTTTAATTTCCATCTTTTATAGAACTGAACTGTGAAAAGTTAGTGCATATATATATATTTTTTTTTTTCCTTTCTATAACAAATGCCAAAAACCTGCATGTACCATGTGAATGATAGAAACATCAGAGATAAAGCTCAGTAAGGAAGTGATGATCAAAACTTTGCTATGAAGCAAAAGAGAACTTCAGGAAAAAGACTACTAAGTTTTGACTGCTACTCTTTGTAAAAAATAAGATCTGGGAACCCAGTAGCTGGAGAAAGGGCATATGAGCTGATGCAATCAAATGACAGAAGCACAAGTTACCAGCCAGTATATTCTTGGCTTTACTCCACTGCTACCACTTTCCCTCACAAATCATTTGTAAGTTCTGAAACACTGTCTCTGACCAATACACAAGACTGCTCTCAGCTATGATTTCCATCAGTGCTGCTGCAGGGCTCATTTACAGTCTTGGCAATGATCCAAACACTTAACTTGCATGTTTTCCCATTTATGTGGAACAAACAGGAAGACAGCAGGCTCCTCATTTAAATTACTGGATGAAAAATGGGACTAAAACCAAATAAACAAAAGCAAACTTAATCATTCAGATCCACTGAAAACACTGAGTGTCCAGACAGGATATCCCCATAAACTGTCTAACTACTCATGACACTTAGTCAAACAATCTGCATTTTAAAAAATTTAAGAAAAGAAAGATAGAGGCTTTCTTGTGCAATGATATGTTTTTTGCATCCACTGTTACAGAAAGCAAAAGCAAAACTACAATGCAGTTCCCAATAACTAGAAAACAATTCCAGTAAAAAATAAAATTGAAAATGAGCTTTTACTGATTAGTATGGATTCTAAAACACATTGTTTCTTTTTTTCTTTTTTTAAAGAAGGGACTTATATGACTGTAGAGATAGTTTCAGTCACACAACTTCCAGGATTTTTAAATTGGCTTGCATTATCTTGTAAGTGCCCAATGTTATCACATTTTCATAAATGGTTTATTCATAATGAAAGTATTTATTTTAATTACTGTTGAAGCTCTAACTGTCATGGAACAAGACATATAATTCCTACCCCCTGGAGTCCCAGGGTACAGTCCCAAATGTAGTATAAAAGCAGGCACATGTAGTATAAGAGCAGGCACATGTAGTTTTCACAATAAGTAGAAACAAAACCAAAAACTTTGCCTCTGATGCCCCAATGAAGGTCAATTGAAACAAAATGTACAGGATTTGAAGTGGAATGTAATTAAACTGACATCACGATGTCTGTCCATCCTATGCCACGTGCTCTAGGATGACTCTGCTTGAGCAGGGAGATTGGACCAGATGACCACTGTAGTCCCTTACAAACTTACCTATTCTGTGATTCTGTGTGATTCCATACTTTTAGAGAGACTATTCCAAGCCAGGTTGCATAGGGCTTTGAACAACCTGGTCTAGTGAAAGATGTCCCTGTCCAACAGCAGGGCCACTGGAACTACATAAACTTTAAGGCTCCTTTCAACCCAAACCATTCTGTGCCCTCTTGAAGAAGAAAAAGTGGGAATGTTTTTAGATTGTAAGGCTGCCTAGTATTGCTAGCCAAGTTCCTTTAAGTGTTTAGTACTTATCTGTAGTACAAAATAATTCTCACATTTAAGAGCTCATGGTGGAGGCACGTGAAATAAACACAGTGTGTAGGAAAGCAAGCAGTACCCCCAAGAAAGAGGGAAAAGGTTCAAAACTTTACAATCTACAAAGAAAACAATTTTGCAACCATTTCTAATCCTTTTGCTGGACTTGTAAAAGAAGCCTTTCCTGCCTTACTTTACCTGCAGGCTTGCACACTTGGATGCAATGTGTGTCAGATGATTCTCAAATCCTGCCCCTTGGAGGAAAATCCTGACAGGAAGGACAGCCCTTTATCTCATTCAATAGTTTGACATTTAAAGTCATCCAGTATTTCTGCAAAACAGTTTGGACAGGAGGTGTCCTCCTATTTGTCAGAAAAACTGCTAACCTGCTCAGGTTGCACTCTAAGGCCTTGAAGGAAAACAAAGGCAAGAGAAACAAAGCGCACTAATGAAGTCATGTACACTGTGTCACCATGTGTCACTGTACCAAACAGCAGATTTTAATTATGGAGAGAGAGGAGAGTGTGTCTGCTATGAATTAGTAAACCCATAAATGCTGCTCAGCATTATGAATGCACCAGGGCTTCAGACATAAGGACTGTATCTGGTACAGGAGAACCTCACACATCATCAGTAATGACATGATGAGTGCTCTGAGAAGACAATGGCCATTTAGTTCACTGGATTAAAACAGAACTACTGCTGAACATTATTTATGGTGGTATGAAACCAAGTGAAACATCTGCTTATGCAGTACAGTTGTAGAAGTGAAAGAAATTATTCAAATCTTAATAGATGCTTAACAGTTTTTGTCAACACTCTGACAGGGGCTTTTATCCTTAGAATTTCAACAATTAAAGGCAGGGAAAAGCAAAGAAAAAGGCTGACTAGCAGTACTAGGATGACATTTCCCCCTTCACAGGTTACATCCTATTTAGGTAAACGGCATTACTTTACAAATTATTATATACAAATTATAATATACAAATCTGAGTAAAACAAAAGTGAAAAAGGACAAATACCAAACTGGAAAACATCAACAAAAAGTTTAAATAGTTCTCAAATAAAAATGAAGTTTCACCCATCAATTACCAAAATGATTCAAATGGATGTCAACACATGGATGTAAGTAGAGCCAGAGTTGTGAAGAAAAAAAGAACTGGTGTCTCCCCTGGGTGGAAAATTCTGATGTTTATTCTTGAGAGCAAGTGAATTTTTTGGGCAGGAGAGAGGGAAGATAACTCCCTTGCTCTCGGATAATGCGAAACTGTAACAGGGAAATGCTCTGCATGGGAATGTACTTTACAACAGCTGATTTAAAATTACTGTTTCAAGTCACTAGATTAACTGGCAAGAAGCTAGCCTGAAGACAACCTAAGAATGGTGCCCCACAGGCTGTCTGGCCTGCCAGAGGATTTTACCCAATCGCAGACCATATCCTGACCTGCATCCAGGAAAATGACATTAAAAAGCTGGATAAGCTGGTTTTGTGGTCCCATCACCAACCGCTATGTCACATAGTTTCTGCATCTTTTTCCTCTCTCTCTTACAAGAGATGTGAGGAACTCCAGGGTAGAGGACCCAAGGAGCTGGCTGGCAGTGTCAGAACAGCATATTGGGACACAAGTTCTCTCCTCAGCTGCCCCAGGACCACACAGTGCTAACAACTATGGTCACAGTGCCCCTAATCATGGGATGCTTATAAGCAGAGAAGGTCTGAACTGGGTGCATCTGTCCACAGCTCTGGCACACCTACAGTATGGGTGAAATTGCATGCAAAAGCTATGGCAAGTGACACTTTTGTGCCACTGTTGTGTGGCCACTTTGGCTGGCAGAACTTGGTGCTGTCACCACCAGTAAGCATTACTGTCTGGCAGCAGGCAAGAATTACACTTTACAGAGCTAGGGACTTGCTACTTTTTGGTTGATGCCAATGATTTAGATTATGCCACACCAAATGTGACAGTTCCAATGTGACCGAACGAGCATGTTTTCTATCTGAAAATACCTTCTCACAGCTCTGAAGCAGCTAAAATTTTTGCACTAGGATTTCTTCAGGCAAGAAACTAAGCCTACTTTTCTATCCTGCAAATCTTTTAAGCTGACCTACCCTCTGCTTACATTTTCTAAATTACACATCTGAGCAAACCCACAGAGGTTGTTCAGGCATAGAATTCCAGCACAGAAAGGTAGTGAGGAAAAGCCATGGATCCTGGAAAGGTTTCATTATTGAGATATTGTGTTCACTACTGAATGGTTTAGGCAGCTAGCATCCAGCATCCATTTCGCCACATTCAGGCCACTACTATTGTCATTCTTTTGGATTCCTTAAGGAGAAAGCTCGGCTATTTAATTCAAGACTGGTTTTGGCTACAATGACCAGGCACCTAAGAACCAGGGGAGTTCCTCAATCACAGCACTAGGCACTTACCATAGTTCTAATTAAGTCAGGGAAGGATGAGCTTATCTTGAAGCACACGAGGTAGGTCATTCAATCCACTGGAATTAACCTAGTTGCTTATAACTGAGCACATGAATAAAATAACTTTTAAAAATAACCAGAAAGAAGTACAATGAGACAAGCAAACCCAAGAGGGTCTGGATTTGTAGTTGGCCTACATTACAAAAATTTAACTAATGAAAAGGCTAAGCACTAAGAACTCTATATAACTTTCTTAGCAGGACTGATCTAAAAAAAAAAATCTTATTTGCATGATACTCTGCAAGTCTTTACAGAATCCCTTCTTTAACAGAGCAGATGTCAATACACCTCTGAATTATGGATTGGACAGAAGTGTGTTATTGCTTTTGACAGCTCATATCAGGCACCACTGTTACAAGGACTACCTTCAGGCAAATCTTTCTTCTACAAATTTCCAGCATTTAATTTTTTTCCTTTTTAATAGAAATTCTAAGCGAGTTCTGAATTAAAGCATGCAACTGAAGTTGCACAATTGTTTTTATTTTTACTTTATTCAAAGCATAGTCTGTCTCTGCTCAGAAGATGACTGGACTGCAATTTACATTGCAAGGGATATTGAAATATGTTTGCAACAATGCAGTGCAAAAAATATACTCAGAGGGAAAAACAGTCTCTTGTTCCCAAATTATATATTAATTAAAATGCATAGATAAGCAGCAAGTACCACCAATTGGGTTGCTGTTTCCCATCCTGATAATGACAATCTCTCCTCTTCATCACCACTGGGAAGTTATATTTTTACAGCTGCACCAATGAATTCTTCTTTTTAATAGGCACAGATCACTGTCTTTATTTCTATATAAAACTATTACATATGCTGTGCCTCAAAGAGGCAGGGAATAATATAGTTTACACATACCTTTAAATGCAAATTGTTTTAGTCCTCCATTTGATATTACAGTTGAAGACAAAGCAGAACAGTTGTAAATTACATTCCACTAAGCACAAACACATTTTATGTGGAAAAACAGATTTCATAAACATTAATCTTAAAACAGTGAGAAGATATGTATCTGAGAGAGCTGATGAGTGATTATCTCATCTATTAATATTCAAGAAATTGGTGTAGAATATAATCATCCACAGAGACTGGGATTGTACAGTTGTGTTATGTCAATATTATGGATCAAACACTTTGGAGACATTTTCAAATACATGAGTTGTTCTCTGTCTTGGAGGGCCAAAGATCTGCTCAACAGCAACAAAGTTCCTGACAAGTTTTCTGAAATAATTAACTGTAAGTTTTGCTTGGTTGGTCCAGTTTCATTCCATATTTGCACCAGATCAGGACTATCTCCCTGAACCCGTAACAACATGGTTGTACAGACCCTCAAACAAGTCAACCATAATTGTTATAAAAACTAAGGCTAAAAAAAAAATTACCACTGAACTTTTTCCAACTCCTTGTAGACTTTCAATGGTGACCTTCTCAAGTGACTAACTTGACACTGTAACTGGAGCCCTAACAATTTGATTAGTTACTACAGATTATAAATTAATAAAAACTAGGAGATTGCTCCTAGCACTCAAAGAATCACTTTGCACCTTTAAAGCACTGTGGTAGCAATCTTGGAAAGAACAGTTGCTAATGCCCAACCTAAAGACAATCTGTCCTTACACAAACTAAGTTTTACCACAGAACTCTAAGTCAGATCTCAGTTCTGAATATATCCAAAATGAAAACTGAAATCACAAAAAGAGCTGTCTAGTATTATCACTGGAGAGCTCCCAAATGCTGTATTAATGGATCAGTGAAAAAACAAAGAGAAAAGATTGCCTCGACACAGCAGATTTAGCAAGGGTTCATTAAACTTCATCCACAGATGAAAAAGACTTCTGGCTGACTCCTCACTGAAAGCCTACAGAAGAAAAATCATTAAAAATTTGCCCATCAGCATGAAAAACACCTAATCCACAAATAAATGCAAGCTGGAGTTACAGGAAATAAACTAATCTTTCCTAAATAAAACTGCTGTTCACTATGGATAATAGGTAAATAGTGGGAACTAAAAGAGTCTTCCCTCTAAAGTTACTTTGGAAGACTACTTGGTTTCAAAGTAACCCTCAAGTCTATTCAAACATCACCACAACTAAGGTAGCTGCAACTCAACTGTGTGAAGTCTTCTCAGATTTAATACGAAACAAAGCTTGGAATCTTCACTGACAGAAACACAGTATAACATGTCCAGTACATCACCAATAACTAGAACAGTGAAATAAAGAACAAGTATTTGGAAAAATATCAAATCTAAAAACTGAGTTCCTTTCACAAGACGTCATTATTCTCTTTCCTGCTTGAAAATTTCTGCCCTTCAAGCTCTAAATTTCCTGGGAAATCTGAATACAGACTGAATTGAAATGCACTGAATGATATGAAAAGGTTGTCTCTGTGACTGAAGAAAACAAAAGAATGCACTAGAAAGGGAAATTTTACATGATCAATCACACCTTTGTCCGAAGAGCAACTTTCTTACTTCAATACCCATTATATTACAGTGTATCTGATTTATCTGGAGAACTTGTTTCTGTGTGAGGACTCCTGTAGTAATTTGCAATTGTTCATTAAACATTTTTTGTTGTTATCTGAGAATAATATTCTGGTCAGCCAGAATATTGCATTATTAAAAAGGTGGTAAACTCATAAATGAAAGCAACTATAAAATGCATGAGAATAAAAGAAAAAGAAAAAAAAAGAAGAAAAACATCCCAAGTGTCCTTGCTGTTTAATATTCCTTCCATACTTCCCCCTTCCTCAATATTTGGTTTCAGCTGTTTGGGTGCCACAGTTACCTTCAAAGCCTAGCTGTAGTTCTTCCAGGGGCCTTTCCTGGAGGGACAGCATTTTAGGGTCATGGCTAGTGATGGAAAATTATCAAAAACTCAAAGAGAGAAAGTAAATATCACAGAATTGCTGAGGTTTGAAGCTATTGCAATCCAGAGGTTCAGCTATAGATTAGATTCCCAGGTTCCTTTTCCACTGCTGATTTGACAATATTTGACAGTGCCTTTGTCAATACCATACGTATTCCTCCAAGCAAAGGTCTAATTGCACAAAGTAGAAGTACTTCAGCCATTTTAAAAACAACTGAAGCCAGAATTTAAAAGCATCCAGCCAGGGGGAAAAAAAAATCAGGATTCCCTGAGTCCACAAGTGAACTCAAAAGTGAATTAAATTTCAGTCTAGAACATGTCCCCTTTCTGCTGCAGACTACCTGTAGCTTCTTAGTCTAGTGCTTAACACCAACAAAATGTCCCCACTCCTCAATGTGAGATACACCCTTGCATTTCACTCAATTATAACATGGCACCACGTCACACAGCAAAATTTTTCCAACTTCTCAGCCAGCCCTACTGCATGACTGTGTTCATCCAAGGAAAGTGCTAAATTACTGTCCCTCTGATTTTCTCCATCCATCTGTAGCTGTAGAAATAGAGCAGCGAGACACTTTGGTATCTCAGTGAAAAAACATTGCATTTGATTAGTGATCAATGTATCTCTTCCCTCCTACATGAATATTCCATAGAAAACAAAAAAGTGTAAATATTTAATTATTCCATTTGAAACTGAAATTATTGATGTAAAACAAAACCATCAGCAAGGTCCTGTATGAATGTGTGATTTTTCCTTTTGACTGATACACAGCCAGTTGAGCATTGTAAAACAAACTGGTAACACAGAAGGCTTTTCAGTCTTATAGCAACAAGGATGACAGCAGCAAAGATGAATACTGAAGTAGCCTTGTGTCAGCTACACTATTCCCTCTAGTCACACTTTCTGAATTATCTGGTTCCTCAGTATCTTTTAATATAAATTAAAGCACCTAAATAACCTCACTTTAGTCCCTGGTGTGAAAATATGAATAAATCTCTACCAAAAAGTACATCAGAGATAAAGACAATAGATAAATACTAATAAATCTCTACCATAAAACACATCAGAGATAAAGACAAAAGAGTGGATAGTAATTGAGATATTCCAAAGAAATATATGTTATTTAACTGCTAAGCCAAATAAGTCTGAATGCAAAATATTTATCCACTTAGACAGCTTGTTTTGATACGTGGGAAATCAAATCTAGTTAGTACACCTGTGTTTGTTATTCATGCCCATTCATGTCAAAGAAAACCCACAGCCTTTCCCCCTTTCTCACTGAAAAGACCACTGCCTTTTTTGGGCATAAATGTGCTGTTGGCATAAGAATTACCCAGTGCTTAGCAATTATAAGGGTGTCCTGCAAGAAAAATAAACAAGGACTTCAGAGTATCACTTCTATTCTGGAAATTCAAGGGAGGAATTTCCCCATATAATCACTCTACATGAAAAACCTAAATAGAAAGGCACAATCTCCAACTGGTATTCAGAAGAAACAAACAGTCAAGCCAAGTTTGTGCAAAGGTAAGTGGTACCTCACCTAGCACAGAAGAGAGAGATAATGGGAGAGAGGAAGGCTTTGAGTTCATCTTGACAGTTGCATTTGGGCAGTAGAAATCTTCCCTGGCTGCCCAGGATGCACTCCTGCACAGCCCCCAGCCCTGCCCTTTAAGTCTGAATGCTATCAGAGTGCTGGTTTTGTGATCCTTCAAACCAGCAATCTGCAGAGCATTCCATAATACTCATCCTTAAAAATCATGAGGATTTGGTACCTAGCCACAAATAAGTCAATGCCCTTCCATTTTTACAACAGAGGCCCCAGCTATTTGCTTTTTTTCAGTTCTGGAAGAGATTAGGTTGTGGAAGTCAAGCTGGCTGGGACAGAAAGTGGCCTGGCCTTGATTGGTCACACAGGAGGCATCAACTTAAGGCAGTGGGAAGCAGGATGTTGAGAGGGAAAACAACTAGCTAGGTTTTGGTGAGAAGAACAGGATTATGGGGGAAGTTATGTTGATTAGGTGATTGCATACTAGGCAATGTTTCTTGTTCTTGTCTATGATTGGTTTGTAACACTTGCTGTACAAGGTTATGTAACAAGTTCACACTGATGACTGGCTCCCTACCCTCAGATGTAACCCTATAGATGATTAAGCTTACCCTATTGTTTTGTCTTTGGAGATTGTCCTCTATGCCCTTTGTTGTTTTGCTCATTATTAAAGTTTACTTTTCCAGGCTACTCCATTGTTCCTGTCTCTATTTCACTTGCCACTCCCAGCTCCTTCGGTTCTGAGGTCACGACACCAATGTGACACCAGCTAGCACTCCTCTCCATTTATTTACAGCAAACATTACAGCTAATCATACCATTCCTGTCTAAGGATAGCCCCTCACAATACTTGACATGCTCCAAAAGTGTGTGAAGCAAGGCAACTAACTGCCCTTGCATCTCTTCCCTATGTTCTTCCTTTCATTGCCAATGCCAACATGCAGTCATCTGAATGTAAAAAGCATCTTTACAGAATGCTCTCCTCAGCTAATCAGATCCCTTCAGACTTCCATTTGTAGTACAGGTCAGTCACAAAAAAATTACATAAATATCCAAGACATTTTTCTGATAGTATGTGAAGCATATTTCTGGTATACTTATTGGGAACTGTGGGAGATACTTTGGATAGGATTTTAAAAAACCCTAAACACAGGTGACTTAGGAGCTTACATGCCAGCAACTTACAGTGAATTCTGTACTCCTTTACGTCTACTTTCACACTGATTTTGCATGACTGAAAGCTTTTGTAATCTTTGACAGTTACATTCTTAATACCTGTGAGACTGGTGCAACTGTGCAGCAAGTCACAAAGAACCAGGCTGGCACTACAGATTACACAGTTTTACACAAACTTGCTCACACTCGTGTAATACCTATCTGCACTAGATAAAGAATGTATTTTATCTCCTCCAGATGGAATAACACAGTCTAATGTACAATCATAAGCTGTCTTGAGGACACATTTTAGCAGATCCAGGGACATAAACACATGGCTGAGACCAGCTGCTAGAAATCTCCCTCCTTCCCCCCGCAAGGGCTGTAGTCATTCATCAGGCCTGGGTTAGCTAACAACATTTTCAAGTGCTCCAACGGCACCTGTAACCTCCACGTTACAATCTGAAGAGTTGTCTGCTTGATTTGACTGTCAGGCAAGGCTCAGATCTTATGCATCTGAGTTTTAACTGTCCTGATCACAATATGTTTTTGACCTTCTGGTCTCTTGAAATATTTAAATCAAAATAGAATTCTGCTTTGTTCTCTGAATGTAAAGTAGATGTTGTAGCCTGATTTTTACCATACACATATTTTGCTCAGAAAAGGATTTGCATATCAAAATTTCACCCAGTGAAATTAAGACTACGTTCTCTTTTCTCTTTTGCACTTAAACTGGAATGGAACATGTTTTTCTAATAAAAAAAAGAAAAGCATACATAAATACAGGGTTTTGGCTTGGGTTTTCTGTGGTTTGATGTTTTGAAATTATTTTTGCTTCTCACATGTCGAGACAACTTGAGAAGATATTTACTCAGAACTGTAGCAAAATACAGTGTTCACATTCTTCTTAGTGCGGAGGCTTTGCCTCACAGATGTACATTAAGGCTTTCAAAGAAACTGTGCATGCAGATTCTGAATCTGTAACACTAAAGAATGTAAAAAAAGCAACTTGGAAAAAATCACTGCATTTCAAGAGGGACCTGTTGGTTCAGTACTGCAAGTACTTTATTCTTCCCTTTTCCCTCTGTAGAGACAAAAGAGGCAGGAAGGAGTTGTGCCAGGATGAGGAATGCAGATCAGGGTGTCGTCATTTAAGCCTGGGGCAGAAGCCTGCTGCCATAAAACAGGTAACAGTCCACCCAAATACTACTCCCTTTTTTGTTGCTGGGTTTACCCCTCTGCACATTCTGACACTGTGTGCACATTTCATCTCCAGTGGTAAAGAGTACAACTCATACAGAGCAGTTTCAGAGTGGATAACATATATTCATTATGTCACATGAAAGAAACAAAATAACTAATCTATGCACTTTGAAATAAAAGATGGTCAAGGAATAGATCCAAATATATCAATTGGTATAATTGAAGGTATAATAAACATGCAAAAAGGACCATCAGGTTTGTTCCAAAATGGTTTCAGCCAATGATCAGCTGTAGCACCACAAACCCTGCAGCACAAAGTTTACACCCAAACATCTGAAAACTGTCCGCCATCACCTTGCTTTGTACAAATAATACAGGTATTGCCAATACTGATATAGAAAAGTGACTTCTAAGTCATACAACCAATGATCACAGGGCAAGGAATTTCAGTATTTTCTTCCCCCCCAAAACAGTACCTCCTGGCAGCTGAGCACACAGGTGAATGCTAGAGTGCTCCTAGAAATGGAAGCTCTGACAGAGTATATCAAACAATAATTTCCCTTATGCACTGGTTCAGGGACATTTTGATGTCTAAATAAATCATACACCATCATTAGAATTTTACAAAGAGAAAATACAACTAACAAATTACACAGCACCTATGCACACACAATGCAAAATTACAAGTGTGCACAGCCCACCTCATGATCACTAAAGGTCAATAACAAAATTCCAGATCTGTGGAATTTATCTGTGCCCTTCCATGGAGGAAATTGATTGTCCTGCTTAAGTTTGCTAAAACTGGAACCACCAGTATTCTGAATCTTAATGAAAATTATCTCCTATTTAATCAAAAGCAACACAAAATAGAAATGAAAACAACTGACATCTGCCCAGTAGGAAAAGGAAATCAAATACTGTCCTAAAATGAAGATTTTCAAGGCAACAGCCAATTTATTTGCTAACCTCAGCATTCAGTCATGCAGCCTCTGTTGCAAGCACTGATGTGTGTGAAACACTAACCTTCATCACTTCAACTTGCAGGTCTTCATTGAGTGAAGGAGTCACTTTGACAGCATTCAGCATCTGATTAAGCAACTGTTTCTCATCTGAGTCTGTTTCCACGGATACAAACCTCTCATCAGACAGCAGCTTCTGCAGAGAGAAAATGGCAATGTACATGTTAAGACAAAAACTGCCTCTGCAAAGTACTGTGCTTAAACCTATTAGCCCTTGGTACTATGGTGGCTAGGCTCTCTGTGTAAAATTTTCAAATTAATCCTATAATATAAAATATAAGAAAAACAGCAAAACTGGGAGATCTGTGTAACGTCAGCTGCCATTCCAGTATCATCTTTACCCATCCCACTTCTCCAGTGACAAGAAGAAAGCAGACATCAGTAACTGATAAATCACTTCAAATAATGTCCTCAGCAAAACCTCTCAGTATTTTAGAAGCTGGGAGCGACTGGAATCTTTGCAGACCATCTCCCCAGACTGTCAAAACAACGACAACAACTTAAAAAAACCCCAACAAACAAACAAACAAACAAAATCCAACAAAAAACCGCTCAGGTTAGTATTCTGGCCAACTACTGCCCAACAGGAGATAGTCACCTACCATCCCAATTACTCCAATAGTGTACAGAGCACAAGTGCTTGTGGAAGTAGCACTTCTGATCCCTGGCAAGACGTGTTTTGTGTCATACAGAAGTTGACCATTAATGGATACAATCAAGTCCTCAGATGAAGAGTACAGTTAACAAGTGACTAACAGACACATAGAAACTAACCCAAGCTGAGATCATACCAAAATTCCTTGTCCTGACATTGGGTTGGTTGAACTGAATTCAATACAGACTGACTGTATTATTCAGACTGATCAGATTTACTTTGTCCAGTATCTCAGAAACTACCTCCTGACATTGTCAATGGCACTATTTCCTTGGAGTTCTGCCGAAAATGCCTCTTCCATATAGTCTGTAGCCATCTTCATGGGTGTCTCTTATTAGTGGCAGGCATCCTGCAGGAGCTATATCCACACAAGTCTTTTCCCAGTTCCTATCTTCTCAGAAGATCCCACAACAGAGCAAAACTAGCTTGTCTTAGATCCCAGAACCTTGCTCTGTC
This sequence comes from Sylvia atricapilla, assembly GCF_009819655.1. Lineage (NCBI taxonomy): Eukaryota > Metazoa > Chordata > Aves > Passeriformes > Sylviidae > Sylvia > Sylvia atricapilla. Next base: position 63,717,522 of record NC_089142.1, read on the forward strand.
CTAGCAGAGACTTCAAGCAGCCCACTTTCCCCTCTACATTCTCCATCACTTTTGTAGTGATGCTCATCCTCAGCTTCAACCTTGCAGTGTATTTCGCTGATTCACTCCTACTTCTTACCTTCCATGCTTGTACTGGTTTTGGCTGAGATAGTGTTAATTTTCTTCATAGGAGCTCAAAGAGTGCTGTGTTTTGGATATGTGACCAGAAGAGCACTGAGAAAACACCCATGTTTTGCTATTGCTGAGCAGAGCTTAGGCAGCATCAAGGCTGCCTGTTTCTCACACTGGTTCCCCAGCAAGTAGGCTGGGGGTGCAGAAGAGTTTGGCAGGGGACATAGCTGGGACAGTTTACCCCAGTGTGAGCAATGGGATATCCCAAGCCATATGACACTGGGCTCGGCAACAACAGCTGGGCAAAGAAGGAGGAAATGGAGGGGACACAGACATTCAGAGTTAAGGCATTTTTTTTCCAACATAACTGTTACAGGTGATGAAGTCCTGCTTTCCTAGAGATGGCTGAACACCTGCTGCTCCGTGGGAAGTGATGAATGAATTTCATATATTCATTTATCTGAATATGCAGTTTTGCTTTTGCTTTAAACTTTGTCTTAGCCCACAACTGTCCTCACTTTTACCCTTTTGATTCTCTGTCCCATACCTCTCAGAGGGAAAGAGTGAGTGGGTAAAGCCGAACTGCCAGACAGGGTTTACCTCACAATGTTTAAAGCATTTCCCACATATCAGAATATCAAGTGTTTGAGCACTGAACAGCCTGATGAGATTTAACTCAATCTGCAGTGAGAATAATGGGGTTTTCTATTTAAAGAAGAATGTTTAGTTCAGGATGGGAGACATGGAGCTGTTGGAGACAGTCCAGGGAAGGTCTGCTAAGATGACAAAGGGACTGGGGCATCTCTCTTATGAGGAAAGGCTGAGAGCTAGGACTGTTTACACTAGAAAAGAAAAGGCTCAGGGAGATCTCACCACTATATATAAAAACCTGAAGAGTGTTTGCAAAGAGAAGAGACAGGAACTTTTCAGTGGTGCCCACTGGCAGGACAAGAAGCTGTGGGAAAAAAACTGAAACACAGAAGGTTTCCTCTGAACACCAGGAAAAAATTTACTGTAAGGGTGATCAAGTACAGGTTGTCCAGAGAGTTTGTCATGTCTCCAGCCCTGGAGGCACCTCTTTTCCAGTCTAAACAGTCGCAGCTCTCAGCCCTTCCTCGCTAGAGAAATGCCCCACTCCCTTTGTTATCTTAGCAGCCCTTCTCTTCTACAGCCACACCCTTCCCCAATATGAGGAACTCTCTAACCAAGTGTCTGACACCTCACATGCTGGATTAAGTGAATTTGAGCAATCTACTTACATCCTTATATTCCCAGAACAACTTCATTCTGGCCCTCCAAGGAAAAAATCTTTTTTGGAAAATGGATTTTACGCCCCAGCAGTGTGCCCAGCCTTTTCCACGACTAGCATCTCCCTGGTGATAAGCATTTACTGACCTATACTCATTTGTCCGATTAAAAAAACAGTAAACTGCTTTGGTTTTTATACTGTCAGACCCAGGAGAGTCTTTTTGTTGCTTGTGCTGCACTGCTGTTTTCTTTTGCAATTTCACAGACTTCCAAATCAGATGGCGTTTCTACTGTTTTCAGTGTACATAAAAACCCAGATAAGTGACCACACGTAAAAAACACAGGTCCCTGATCTTCTATTAACCTCTCCATCTTCCAAGCACTGCTGTCCTCTTTTCTAATCAAAGAAAACAGCAAATCTCAGCTTAATTTCTAAGATGCTTAGCAGTGGCAAACTTTTCTGGGAGTAGCACAGGACCCACAAGGAAGAGTACATCTACATTTCAATGTTAAAATCCAGGACCTCCCACCTATCTGCAAAACATTTTTAGCTTCTACAAAATCATCAGCCTTTACTTGCATCCTAACTTCAGAATAGAAATATGAACATTATTGTTAGGTTCATCTGAGGACAGATGCTTTTTCTATAGTATTTTTCAAAAGAAAAGAGTAGATTTTCATGACACCCACTGCCTGCCAACACACTCCCACCCTAAACCCATACCTGCATCCCTGCTAGAGCTTGTTGGGCCAGCTTCATGCTCTTTGATTCCAGAGCCAGTTGAAGAGGAAGGAGACACTTCTCCCTAGAGAGAAAAAAAAAAAAAAAAAAAAAAAAGTGAGCTGGAAAAATGCAACTAAAATTGGTGTTCAAGTACCATTCCAGAAGAGCTGTATCAGTTTCAGAAAGATCATGCTTGCATATAGCAGCTAAAGATAATTTCACAATTCTGTGAAGCACTTTTACCCTTTAAAGAAAGCTGGCATATTTCTTTACACATTTCTAATCCAGAAAGCACCTTAAGTGCTTTTACATTGTGTCTTAGTTATACTCCCTCTCTTAAAGTGAGGAGAACTTGCATTTGAAATTAGCAGATCAACAGGTGCCAAAACCAAAATACCTGTGCATTAACTGGTACTCCATCAGCCAGACACACACACAGGAAAAAAATAAGGAAAAAAGATTACTACAGTGTATAGTACTAACTGAATCATACTAAAAACTGATGGTTATTTGGACCTGCAACTCTTCTAGGCAGAACACCACATTTTTTCTGACTTCCTGCAGATTTTTGTAACAGCATATAAACATTTTGGGCATTATTACTATAGAATAAATTTATTCTCACATTAAAATGGAAGGAGAGGGGAAAACGAAGAAAGTCATAAGCCACTGGAGTGGATCCAGTTCAGTTTCATGATAATGAAGACAGGTGGGAGCTCCTATGGCTTATGTGTAGCTACCCCGCACATCAGCATGTTGCCTGCCATCTGTCATCACATACTGCAATGAGCAGAGAACAATGAGAGCTTTGATACATGTCCCAAAAAGAAGAGCAAAAAATGTCAAACAGGAGGATGGAAATTAGAACAGATTCAATTAGCTGAACTTCCCATCCTTGCTAAAAATGTTTAACTGAAAATCTAATTAAGGTTGCTGCAGACTGTGTTCCCACTATATTCTTGGAGAAAACGAATTGCCATTGTGTCATTTCCTCTTCTTGTTACACACTCAGTCAATTAAGCCTTTAGCATTTCCATGCTACAGCTATGAAACACCTGCAGAGATATCTTACAAAGTTGATTAGCTTGAGCACCTTTCACACTTCAGTTCAACCTGCCATCTAAATGCTTCATCTGATAGCATGAAAACATGAAGGACAGGACAGATAATCCTCAGGCAGAACAGGAGAATCATGTAAATTAACACAGTCCCTTCTAATGTCTTAAGAATTCTGTTCAATAAGGCTGCAAAATAGGGAATGCAGATCAGAATTACCTCAACGGATTTGAGTGCAGTGAAGAGAGGCATTGAAGTTTCCTCTTATACCTTGCAGCCCTTTTATAATTCCACTCTGTTTTGAGCAAACCCCCACCACAGGGTTACTGTGGTCATTGCTTACTGCTCTGTCTGCAGCTCTGTATGGTTAAGTGACAATTCATGCAGGTTTTGTAGCACTACACATGTAAGACATTTTACATAACTGAAGTTCTCAGAATAAGCTGATGAACAAGAATACACTTCAAAACATGTTTTAAGAACGTTGTCCACTTACATAATGTACAGAAAGTAGTTTCACACTGTAACTCTTAAGTATCCATACTGTTGCATGCTGGTGTGGACATACATATACACAGCTTGAAGCACAAATACCAACTTCACCCTGACTGAAACACAGCAAGTCCAACACAGAGGGAGAATGAAAGGAACACCTTTGACTTGGAAGAGGAAGCTATCTGACAGGGCAAGCAAAAAAGCTCAGCGACAGAACCAAGTGCTTAATCCAGGGCCAGTAACTCCCAGAGCACAGGTGTCCCTCCTGAGCTACCCCACTCCATGACTGCCAACTTTGCCAACTGCAGAATGAGTGATGAGAACACATACAGCCTTTATATTCAGCACACCAGGTTACAATGACCTTTCTAGTTGTCCAAGCTTGCTGTGGCTCGTCAACCTATCATCTCACCTCTTTCCTTGCGGGTCTGGAATAAGGGATGCTATGGCAGGTCAGTCAAAACAGACTGCCAGAAAGGTCAGAGCAAGATAAATTACTATAGTAAGTAGAGAGATCATAAAAATCTTTCTATTCTCTTTGTAATGACAAAAAAGCCTTTAGTGAGAAAAGAATAATGGCTCATTGATCCACTCTCATAATAAAAACTGTAATGAAGATAGGAAATTGCTTAATCTTAACTCCTTGTTGTTAGTGCCTGAAACACAGTCTCATAGCCCATCTTCCCCTCCTTGACTTAGGGAATGGGACATGATAAATGAAACATTTTTCCCTTCATGCAAATGGTGATAATCTTATTATTTTTAATCCCATTTCTGAAAATTAAAGATGAAAAATAAGACAGCTCTCTGCATTATCTTCCTGCTGAAAATTACATAGGAGAAGCAAAATTCAGAACTCAAGCATGCAGAACTTATCAGCATGCAGTTTGCATTCCACAGAATAATTCACAGCCTAGTCAAAGAACAGATAAGAATTTGATTCACCACTGTTGCCATTTTCTGATACACTGTTTATTAGGCAGGATAACAAAGTCTGACATTTTTTAGTCTGAGTAACCAATGATTGAAAAGATTTTTTCTGTCTTGGCTGCCTAAAAAGAACAGAGTAGGACAGTGTAATATTATTAGCATCACATACTCAAGCAGAAGAGTTGGCCCATGATGAGAAAATAATTGGTAGAGATGAATTCTCAGAATCCTCCAAGTACCCACAGCTGCTATCCTTTAATAAACCAAACAGAAGCAAACACTCTCCTTGCACAAAAAGGAATGATTTAATTTATATAAAACAAATTCTAGTGTTGTATATATGAACACATGCACATATAAAAATAGAAACATAAATCTTTTTTCCTGTACTGGTTTAAAGAACGTTGATAAAAGATTCCACCAACAAGTTTAGGCATAATGGAAGTACTTAAAACCTGGACAAGGAACATGGAATAAATGCATCACTTTTCAAGTAACGTCTCTTCAAGAAGGAAGATTTAAGTCCTTGCTCACATTCTAGAGAAATGATCACTACAGAAGCATGATTTTACACTTACAAAGAGAATCACAGTCAAGCTAAGGATGGAGAGAGATTTGGAATCCACAGTATGTAAATACAGAGCAAGTTCTCCCACCTTCACAAGGCAGGAAGTCAAACCAGATGATTACAACCGACCCCTCCAGCACTAAAATTTGTATCTCTGTGCAAGTACCATCAATAGTACTTAGAGACATAGTAGAGCAACAGGATAAGAGACAAAAACTGAAGCCTTCCAGCTAGAACCTTCCTTTTCAAGAAAAAAACCCAAATTATCTTTATGACACTGTGCCACTACAAGATGATCACACACCATTAGACAACTTTGGTGCAGTTTACAGGTCCTGGGGAAAAAACATTTGGGAGACTGTTGCCAAACTGTGTAGATATAAATGCTGAGTTGCATCAGCAGGGCCAGGATTTTACTCCAGTTACTCACAAGCATAGAGACACTTGTGGGCATTTTTCCCATATCATGAGATTTGCCTCATATATTTGCACATATCAGGTGAGCTCCCACTTTAGTAATAACTAAAGAGATTGTAATTTATGGCTGAAGGCATTTTCATTTTTCTGCCTCACCACTTGCATCTTATTTTTTAAAGAATCTCATTCTTTTTCTTCCTACAGAGCACAAAACTCTTTTCTTTTATCCAGTTACAATGGAAAGGCTTCTTCTCCTCTGACTTAAGGTTAACGCTCCTTTTCTTTCCACATCTGATTTTCTCACCTCGGGTGCTGAGAGATCAGCTCTCTCTCAGAGTTCCATTAAACTCAGTATTTAATTTTTCCTTCCGCTTTTTTTCATGTATTCCCTCTTCCCTCCAATCCTTTTGCTTTTCAAACCAGTCACAGTCTTCATCCAACTGTTAAATAAGCCTGCCTTTGCGGGGAAATATGAGTTGCTTATCAGAGGACGTTTAATGACACAGGGGGAAAAAAGGGTAGAATAATACCTAAATGTAATTTCACAGTCTCCTAGCTAGAACTTCAACAATTCCTTTTTCAACCTGGAATCTTGAATAAGATTGCAATTTAAAACTGTTTGGTATTAAAGAAGTGACAACAATGGTATTTATAATCTTTTTTATTTACATCCTTTCTAAGATAAATGAATTTGCCACTACAGAAGCAGCATAGCTCTACTCATGGGAAAGGCAAACGTGAGCAATTTAATCTTCCAGCCAACCCAGTGCAGCCAAGACCACAGAATTCATACAAGCGTAATTAAGTAGCTCAGCACAGTCACTCAGCTGGAGAGCACTTCAGAGGTCATTTGCCTCCTTGCTACACTAGCTAATAACATCTTGATTTTAACAGAAACACAAAGTTCCTAGATAGGAACTTGTTGTCAGGATGAAAACAAAAAGGAACAAGAACAAAAAAAAAAGCCCATAAGCACAAGGCGTACCTTTACTTGCAAGGAGAGGAAGAGAGACAGCAAAATATTCTACACGATATTAAAGTATGATGGACAAGGCCAAAATAATAATCAGATGCTTCTAGTCTCCAAAGTTCTAGTGTAATCTCTCTCTGATACATTATCATTGCTCTCCCTGGAACATCCACCCCCACAGATATTTCCCCTTTGTGCACAAAGTATTGTAGTGACTTAAAAACTCTGATCTTAAAGAACTTGATGACACATGAAAACCTCACCAGGTCTTGATTGTAAAGCAATCTGCAGCCTTTAGATTATTTTGTTGATTATTATTTGAATTAGAGTATGAAGATGAGGTGACAAGCTGGACTTGGTCAGCCTACAATTCTGAAAGCTTGTCAAACTATTCCATGAAACCTCTCTTCCCTATATTTGGCAAGTAAGCTATATTTGGAAGGTAAGCTAAAGATCTGTCTACTGAAAGCATTTTTGTTTCAAATTTTAAGTAAAAAATAACAAAGTGTTTTATGAGAATAAAGCTTCCACCAGGAGAAGTTTAACAATGCTGGGAGAAGGTAGGGCTGAGGGAACAGAAAAAGAGACACTGAGGTACATCCTGCAAATTACCTTATTTTCTTCACTGCAGCTGTGAGTTACAGAAATCAGATGAAGCAATGGGAGAATGAGGTATATTTCTGGTCATTACTAGTTACATTTTGAAGGTCAATGCTGTAATCTGCAATGCCATTCAACTTTCACAGCAGTTCAGTGCTAGATCTTGACAGACCTAAGGGACGGATGCTAAAAATATCCCATGTTTGCAATGCATTACGTAATTTTATACTCACTGCACTCCAGCATATTCAGTTTCTTAAGCAAGCAAACACTCAAGGAAAAGAAAGGTAGTGAATTTCCTGCAGCTTTGTTACTTTTCGTGGAATGTAAATAAAAGAAATGTGAGAAAATACTTTCATTATTCCCACTTATACCTTCATTTTCAAAACAAAGAAAACTCATGACTTGCACAGCATCACACAAAGACCAGAGCAGACTAAAGCATCATTTAGCAGGAAAACAGTCCTCTCAGTTTCAGTGTCACCCCTCTACCCACTCCCAACCATATTTCATTCTCTCAGGTAATTATCAAAAGCCTCATGATGTTCTCATTTCTTCTCTTCTGCAAGCACTGAAAGTGATCAAACGTTTAAAACAAACACACACACTGCTATCCCATTATCATCCTTAGACCCTTTGGTCAGTATTTCATTTGCATTTGTTGTTAGAAGTCAGACAAACAGTTAAAACTATGGCTGCTCTCACCCCTAGCCCCACCCAGCTGCTCCCTACTCCCATTCTACCAGCTCTCATGAAGAAAATTAACTTCAGCCCACTAGTTGACTGTGGGTTTTCATCACAAAAGTAGAATGAATTTTTAGAAAAGTCTATAAAAGGAACAAAGATCCAAGGCAGTGGTGATTGTTATGGTTCACTAATACAAAGAACATCAGGAAAGCCAGAAAGTTAGCTTCAGAAAGAGCAAGTAATGCTCTTTAAAAAAACCACCACTAATACCAAACAAAAAAACCTCACTCAAACTGACAGTAACAGAAACCATCTGTCTTTTTTCATAACAATGCTAAACTATGCTCAATACATTCAAGAGTCACAACCCCAGCTATAAGGTTTTCAGGGACTCCTGAGGCTGACCCTACTTATCTCTTTCCCTTTCCTCCCCAACACTATCATCTTTTGGGGTCCCAGAAAAGATGCAAAGTTTTGCTGAGATAAAAATACTGCCCATTAGACAAGAAATAGGGCCACTTACATATCCCAGATTAAACATGCAGATGGATCCAAACACTGTATCAGTGGCGCGTTGCCTTTCTAAACACTAATTTCCTTCCCTCATCTACTCCTCAACATTAGAACCAAGAATGCAAGAATGCAAAATTTTAAATCAAGACCAGCGCATATACACTATCCAAAACACCAAGTGGACTACGTAAGTGCCCCCCAAAAGTCTGGATCCAGGCTGTACACTGCCAGCATGGGAGATGCAGGTCAGTAATCCACACTGTCACTAGAATCTCTTCTTGGCCAGCTGCCTGCCAGGGAACTCATAATTCACTTGCTGAATGGCAGATAGTGACCATGTAATGGTTGAGCAGCATGAGTCACATCCAGCAGTCACATCCAGGAAGAAAGCACAGGAGCACCTAATGCCAGGTGGTTGTGGCAGCAAGAGGAGGAAACAAATTGTGTTAAAAAAGAAAAATAGTAAAATAGAGAGAGATATACTAAAACCACTCCCCAGAAAAAAACCCTCAGAGACAACCATTCCTCCCTTCCGTTCAGGGGATCTGCTATATATCAGCTTTCCTAGCCACTCTCTCCCAGAAGAAAGAAACTAACAAAAAACATGAACGAAATTAAGAGATAGGAGAAGACAATAACAATGAAATCACAATAGACATATTTCTTCACAACAGAGAAGGTGAAATGAATCCCAAGAATCAAGATTCTGTAAGTGGATGAACTACCTGCAAAGGGTAAGTGGATTGAAAGTCTCTATAGCATTGTTTGTTTGGTGATGATCACACCACAATTATTGCTTTTATTATTTGCTGAGCACATGTAAGGTAAAATGAGCAAGCATGTTGTTTTATTTAATAGATTTTAAACTGCATACTTCTCAAGAAGTGTGTCAGATGCTAATCTAGAGACACACACACACACACACAAAAAAAAAAAAAAAAAAAAAAAAAAAAAAAAAAAAAAAAAAGAGTAGAACTACCACTTTCATACCCAAATGTCCATGACTTCAAAAAGAGTTCACAAACTGCCTTCAAAAGCTAGCACCAACATGATTAGTACTGGGACATGAACAGGAAGAGATGGAATGGATATGAAGTGGTTATTACACAGGATCCTGTTCCTCACTGACTTCTGACTTTCCAGCTGTAATCTCCCAAAATACTGATCACTTTTAAAAGGCTAGTGCAAAATATAAGAGGAATTTCAGTTGGTTGACTAACTGGATCCAGGCCAAAGCCACTCTGTCACTCCTCTCCACAACTGGACAGGGGAGAAAATATAATGAACGGTTCATGGTTTGAGACAGGGACAGAGAGAGATCACTCTCCAGATACCACCACAGGCAAAACTGACTCAAATTAGAGATACTAATTCATTTTATTATTACCAAAAAACAGAGCAGGATAATGAGATATAAAATAAGACCTAAACACCTTCACCCCCACTCCTCCCTCCTCCCACCCAGTGACACAGGAAGGCAGGGAATGTGGGTTATGGTCAGTTCATCACACCTTGTTCCTGCCACTGCTTAGGGAAAGGAGTCAGTCTGCTTCAACGTGAGTCCTCCACAAGGATCCAAGTCCTACCAGGAAACCTGGCTCCAGCACAGCCTCCTCTGTTCATGAGTCCACAGGTCGCCGCCAGGAACCTGCTCCAGCATGGACCTCCCACAGGCTCACAGCCTCGTCTCAGGCATCCACCTGCTCCAGTATCAGTCTCCTCCACAGGCTGCAGGTGGATCTCTGTGCCTCCATGGACCTCCATGGTCTGCAAGGGCACGACTGCTTCTCCACAGTCTGCACCATGGGCTTCTGAGGAATCTGAGCTCAGGCACCTGGAACACCTCCTCCTCCTTCTTCTTCACTTGACATTGGTGTCTGCAGAGTTGTTCCTCTCACATATTCTCACCCCACTCTTCCCTGAAAGCAGTTACATCTGCCAAATAACTCTTTTTCTTCTTCTTAAATATACTCTCACTGAGGGGTTGCCACCATTTCTGACTGGCCCAGATTTGGCATGGGGCACTTCTGTCTTGAAGCCAGCTGGCATTGGCTCTGCTGGGCATGGCGGAATCTTCTGGCAGCTTCTCACTAAAGCCACCCCTGCAGCCCCCCTGCTACCAAAACCTGGCCATGCAAACCCAATTCACATCTCTTCCAAAAAGAAAGCCCCTTCAGAAGTCCAAATCAACCTCTTCTTTTCAGCAAAGTGTGTGCTGATAGCAAGTCACTAGGTTTTACATAGCTTATAAGGCATGACTTAATAACATAATGCATTCCAAGAAACTCTGGCAATCCCAAGTTTTTTCAAAGCAGTATGTGAGTGGCAACTGCTGTGTAGCCTCTTATTTTATTCTCTGATATGTAGATAATCCTCTTGAGTATTAAACTGCTCCAATCAACCATTCTTTTTCAAAGCTCATTTTCTTGTGTCTGTTCAGTTACCTTTTATAGCTTGTATTTCAGCCTCTAAAATCACAACAAGCCAAGAAGAGAGACTTGTTCAGTGTATAGTGCTGGCCTTAGGGGAGAATTTGCCATCCTGAAAATACTGAAGTGAATATAGCCCAGCTGAGTAGCAAACAACTGTTTGTTGGCAGACAACATTAAGGTCTCTTAAGCTATTTTCTGTGATCAATTCCCCAATTAAAACACAAGCACATCAATTTCTCTTACTAATTCATTATTTATAAGTCAGCCACCCAGTTTCCTTAGTATATATCCAATCTTCACAACTCATATTCAGAGACAAATATCATCGTACTAGTCAGATAATAAGAGGCCAGTTGCCAATAGGTTATGTGACCCTCCCTTCTCAAGAATTCATGGAACATCTACAGCAAAGCCTTGAACCAACTTATGGCCATTTCCATCTTGATCCACTTTAATCTTTGTTACTATCTCACACCCTTGCCCAACACTATGATCATAAGTTAAAAGTACTGAAAAATCACACACATACTCCTATCTCAAGGCAAAGCTGACAAGACTCCATGGGAGACTCTGCATTTGTTTGAGATTTGTATTTCTGTAGGAAGTGAGATATTTAAATAATACCCCTCACTAGAATAAATATGCAAAGTCATTAACAGGGATTTTGATTCATAAGTCCAATTAACATCAAAGGAAGTTTAACAGCAAAATACTCTCATCTAGCTCCCTGAAGATATATCCAACAGATCTCTATCAAACTAATTAAAGAATCACATTCCAGCCTGGATGGTCAGTCACTGGGACTCCCTTGAGGCAAAAGGTGCTCCCAAACATAGCAGGCATGTGCTATCCAAACTGCTACCAGGCAACTGCTGGAAACAGCTCCCATGCAAATGCTACAGCTGAAGCCCTCAATTAATTGCACAGACATCAGGCAAATGTAATGTGGTCTGCCTCATGATCAGTAATACAAGATGAAACTATGGATAGGTCAGAAACAAGATAGAACACAGAAGTCACCTACCCCAATACTACAGGCGTGACAAGTATGTAGCTGATATAACACACATCAAAAACCCCTTGAGCTCAAATGCTTATAGTCTGAGGAAAGCAGACTAGAGCCACAATTTTACAAAAGACAACTTTACGAAGAACCTCTACTCATCCAGAACTGGGGTTCAGAAGCAGAAAATGGCTTTTTATTTTATAAGTAAAAAAGAAGTGAAAATACAGTTTACACATTCTCATTCTTGTGAGCAGCCTTCATTCTTCAGTTCTAGAAAGAAAAGAACCTAAGTGTGAAGTGTAGATTAAGATTCCAACCGAATGAGCAGCCAGAGGCTGATCTGTGTTGCAGCAGCTGATACAACCTGCACCTGATCCAAGATGAAAGCAGAAAAGAAGCACAGCCAGGACATCTCCATCCTATATCTTGGCTGCATTTCTGGTCACAGCCATTGCTCTACTTCCAAGACTATTCTTTTCCAGTGCTAGGAACCAAGCCACAACAGTGCTGCTTTTTAACAAACACCAAGCAAAGAACTTTTATATAATTTGCACATTGTGCAGGCAGACTCCAGCCCAAGATGTGGCCCAGCGTACTGATCTGGAGCCTGGAAGTAGCTTGTTATCAGAGAGTGAAGGGCTTATCCTTCACTGTTTAGCTGTTTAACAACAGCTCCTACACTAAGGCTGTGTGGCTGAGCCTTACCAAGGACCCCACATCAAAAGCCTTTGTCCAAACCCTCTTGTGTACCTTTCATTTTCCAAAATACCCAGCAATAATGAGTGTATTGCTAGTGACAAATTGTTACTAACATTAAGAGCTTATTTAATCATAGCTACACCTGCAAAGGTATTAGATTTATTTAAAAAAGATTGGGATTTACAGTGGAAAAAACACCCCAGCTAAACAAATACATTATTAAGAACATTGAAGAAAGAAGAAAGAAAGGCCTCTCTGTAAAGAGGTAGTAAGAAAGTGAAAAAGGAAGAAATGTAGTAACAGCTAGCTAACTAATTCATAGGGAATGACAATAGCACTTAAAGGCAGAGACCACACACCATATTAAAGATAGAGGCTGATAAATGGGAAGGTGAAGAGCCAAGTTTTCTCCAGCCACAGCGTCAAGTAAACTTAATTCTAATGGGCCTACTGAGAATTAGCCATACAGCTGTTTCCATCCTGTGCTGGAAATGCATTGTGTCTGGTCTGGTCATGTCAGTCCTGTGCTACACCATCCTCCATTTGATTTTAGGCCCCTTGTGGTCTGCAACTGACAGGATTTTAGAGTGGAAAAAGAACTGCTCCTATTCTTTCCCTGTTTGGCGGCTGCTCTGGAATAACTAGCTACTCAACCCCTAACTTTCCTTGCAAAGCATATATGAAAGGAGCAGCAGGGAATAATGAGGCGATTGAAACGCTCCCAGGAGAGTAATACTGTAGCAAAAAAAAGTCCCTTCTGTCAGCAGCTCACTGTGGATAGCTAAGAGGCCTACAGGCTAGGCCAAACATATAGCAACAGTCTTACATACTCCTTTACAAACTTAGTCATCTCTGATTGATGTTCTTCTGAATAAGAAGGGTACCTGTGCATCTGACAGATTTCAATCAGTTTCTTCCATGGATTTGTTGAGGTGTTTTTTGCATGCATGCAGTCTTTCACCGTCCACTACGTTCTCTAGTAAGGCAAGCCTAAGCATTTCACATTTTAACTATTAAGCTGTGTGAAAGAACATGCTTCTGTTTTAAACAGTGCACTTGCTAGTTTCCTTTGATGATTCCTAATGGTTCTGCCAGAAAGGACAGTGAATAATTTTGCCTACATACCTACTCCATAACAATGACAATTTCCAAAATGAGATTTTAAATATCTAGACAAACGAGGACCATGCCACCCCTCCCATTTTATATGTGTACAAACAGAGGGGAGAAGAAGGGAAAAAGGCTCACTCAAGATAATTTAGCAGGCTAAAGGGAGAAGTAAGCATAGAAACTGTATTAATTTAGCTCCTAGTCACTGTCCTAGCTATATGATGATATAACATTTTAGTTTCTGGAGTATTTATTTTCAGTAACAAAATCTGATTTAGATTTAAAAGAACACAAGCACACTGAGGAGAACTAAGAAGCATCATTGCTTATACTGAAAGATGGAATTTAGCAAGAAAACTCTTTAGACCATAGAGAGCTCTCCTTTGTAACCAATGTCACCACTATGCATACTCATTCTCATTTTAATACCTTTCTTTACATTTTAGGGCCAAATGCCAAGGGCTCATCAGAAAATTGTCTACTACTACCAGCCTAGACAGGTGTATCTACAAACTATACAAATCACATAGATGCAGTCTGCTCCTCTGTCTACCTCACTTTTAATTCAAAGTTTATGCTTCAATTTTACTAATACTCACAAGCTCTACAGAACTCAAGCTCAATGTTCTTACCTCAGCTGATATGGAGGTATCTTGATAGCAGCATCGGGAGAATCCAAGGTTTCTGTATAATTAAAGGAAACAACAGGGGTTTTAAAAGAAACTTCTGAGTTCAACCACAGTTAATACATCTGGCTACAGCCTCCAAGCCAACGATCCTAAAGTTTACACCTACTCCAGCTGACAGAACAACCACCACTGCTGCTCTGAGTTGCCAAAGCTTTGTATAAATCTGTCAGGATGTTGCATGCTCAATGAGAAGGCATCGAATACCATTTTTTCCCTTTCACTTATCAGCACTTCAGCAGCACATCCACTAAAACTGGAACAGTACAGAGGATGCTTGCATGGCTGCTGTGCAAGACTAATAGGCAATTAATGAAGCAACTCATGCAACATCAAGATGAAAGGCCAGTAATAAGACAGCAACAGGTCTGATGCCACAGAATGTTGTAGATACATATGGATGAAAAACAAAAAACTACAGCAATTGAAAGTATCCTAGTTATGCTGATTTAGATTATGGGTCTTGATGATCAGTGTTCGAGGTTGTTCATATCAAAAAACACTTCAAGCCACAAACAATCTCTGAAAATGGATGGATGCTAAAACGTACCTAAGCTTGTACTCCCTTGAAAGATTAACTCGTTACACTGACCATTATATTGCAAGGATAAAAGAGCTCATGTAACCCAGTAAAACAACACTTCCAGCTTTTAAAATAGATTCCCGAACATAAGCCAGCGTAAAAGCTGTTCTGCATGGGGTTTTTTTTTACGATGATTTAAGGGAGGGAGGGGGCCTTTAAAGGAAAAGACAGCACCTACAAAACATACACGGAAACTGACAGCTGCGGCTCCCCGTATATCTGCCTCGCAAGAGCCACGAAGCCGATCCAGGCGGTGGGGAAGCCCAGAGACGTGGATACTCTCCGGGACCCGCAGCAGGTGCCACAGCCCCTTCCAGCAGCGCGGAGCTCCCGGGCATTTCGAACGGCCCAGGTGCTCCGGTCCCTTCCCAGCCGCTGGGGGCTCAGCAGAACAGAACAAGTTTGTTGAGGTCTCCCTGCCCCCTCCGTTACAAAACCTCTCCATCGGCGGCTCCTGCCCCGCTGCGCTCCCCCGCGGGCGGCCCGGCGCCGCTGCCCGCGCCCCTTACCGATGGCCCAGGTGCAGCTCTCCTTGATGGCCCTGTGCTTGCTCCCCGACGCCTCCTTCTGCAGCTTTCGCAGGATTTCTTCCATCTTGCCTCCCCCGGGATCCTCGCCTAAGCGCGGGGGAAGAGGAGAGGCGGCGAGGAAGAGGAGGACGAGGAGGGCGGCGCGGGCGGCGGAGCGGTGCCGGGGCTGTCCCCGCCGCAGCAGTGCCTACGCGGGAACGGAGCGCGGCACCCCGCTGCCGCCCCGCTGCCGCTGATGAATCACGCCGAGCTCCATGGCGGGGACACGTCAGTTGTTGCCGCTGCGGAGTCCCTCCTCCTCCTCCTCCTCTCCCACCCCGGGCAGGCCCCGCTGGCGCAGCGGGGCTGGGCGGGCCTGGCCGTGCCCGCGGGAGCGCAGGGACTCCCTTCCCGGCGCTGGGGCTGGAGGAGCCGCGGGGCAGAGCGGAGCCGGCGCCGCCGGAGCCGGACCCTGCGGCGGCAGCAGCCCCGCGGGAGGCGGGCAGGCGGGTCGCCATGGCGACCGGCGGGCGGGGGGCGCCGGCGGCCTCGGCCTGCCCGCCGCGGGCAGCGGGAGGCGGGCGCTCGGGGCCCGCAGCTCCGGCCGGGCGGCGGCTGCTGCCGCTGAGCGCAGCCCGGGCCTGCGGGGCACGTTCCCGCCGCCCGGCTCCCCGCTCCCGCCGGCGCTGCCGCAGCGCAGCCCCTCTGTCCCCCAGCGCAGCCCCGCTGTTCCCCAGCGCAGCCCCTCTGTCCCCCAGCGCAGCCCCTCTGTCCCCCAGCGCAGCCCCGCTGTCCCCCAGCGCAGCCCCGCTGCCCCGCAGCATAGCCTCGTTGTCCCGCAGCATGGCCCGGCTGTCCCCCAGCGCAGCCCCGCTGTCCCGCAGCATAGCCTCGTTGTCCCGCAGCATAGCCCCATTGTCCCGCAGCATGGCCCCGTTGTCCCGCAGCGCCCTGCGGAGCCGCGGGCGCTCCCGCACCGGGCCGGACGCAGGGAGCCAGGCCAGCGCACCGGTGTGTGTGCCGGCGCTGGGCACACCTTGGAACGAGTGGGGTCAAAGAAGTGGCTGTGAAATCTGTGCCTTTGTCCTTAGCTGGCAAGTGCGAAAGGTCACGACTTAAGCTACCTGTCTGTGCCTTCACAGGAACGCACACCTTAATGTCCCCAACAAGCCAGCCTCCAGGAGAAAGAGCAGCCACTCCACTAGCTCAGACCTTCTTCCTCACACCCGGAACGATTCCTGCCCACCAAACCTTCTACCTTCTTCGGTTTGCTGTTTCCCTGCCTTATCTCTAGTTTATCTGCTACTTGCCTTTTTTGTGACTGCATCGCTTAATTGAGTGTTACAACATCCTCGCCTTCTGGCAGAATCTCTCTTAAAAGAGACAAAAAAGCAAGCAGACAATGAAAAAAAAAAAAAAAAAAAAAAAAAAAAAAAGGACAGCAGATAAGAAAGGCATTCCAGGTGGCAGCTGGCAGTATTAGTGGTTATGTCTCCTACTGCTAATTGGAAGAGTACCAATAGTGAATTACTAGGAAGGATATTGGCAACTGGTCAATCAGCCGTAGCATTTCCCATAGGATATTGGGCTTTCAAAGGCTGTCCCTTGTCCAAATACTTACAAGGGCTCATCCTGTGTTCAGACAAATAATGAATGCACAATCTATAGTTGTCTTTTAAGGCCAGAGTGTAAAAGTCCTGTCAGAAAAGAAAGGGATTTAGAATAATGCCAGAAAGGTCTAGAGGTGCATAGATTGTTTCTGGAGGTGGAAAGGTGTAGCCTATTGCTACAATACTAAGAATTAAAATAACCAACCAAACACAAAAAGCCCAACAACAACTAACCAATCAACAAACAAAAATCCCTAACCAAAACCCCTCAACCTTTAGCAGAAATATCATTTATCTTCCAACTTCAGGCCATAAACCAACCTCTTAGAAATGAAAGTAGTTTCCCAAAGTTTCTTATCTCTGACTGTGCTCTGCCACCTTCCTTGGAATGAAAAATCTGGTGATTCCCAATTCCCAGCTGGTGGCTGGGGTTGTCAGGGCACTATGATGCTGTAAGTCAAGGCTCAAGTCAAAGTGATGATGAATTGTTTCCCGCCCATGTGCATCCTCTTGTATTCTGTGTTGTGCTTAGTGGAAATGAGCATGAGGGTCAGTTTCTGGCTTTCCAAGGCTTTGTTTTTGTTTTTCCTGGGGGGAAAACAACAAAAAGAAGTATGATGGTGATTTAGGTATTTTTAATGTAGAAGTTACATACCACAGTTCATTTGGACCTCTGGAACATTAAAAAATAAATATGTATCCATAGGTAATAAATAATTTATTGCTTATTTTCAGGGAACCACTGATGAAACTGAATTAATTTTTAATTTCAGATTATTTCTTGCTATATGCATCATGAGTTTACTGGTTAATTTCTCTGTAGTCTCTACAGGAAGGCCTTTGCAGCTGGCATCTTCATCAGAACTACAGTGTTTTTCATAGATGCCTGATGTTGCTGAACCAAGATTTGTATTTATTTGGGTTTCACTCATCGTCTAATGTGTTCAAGGAAAATGGATTCTGTGCTGCTAAGCACTTTCTCTCAGTAGTAATGTCATCAGCTTGTGAGAAACAAAGGTCATATTCAGGCTCCTTAGAGCATCTTGAGGCCTGCCTGTAAGATTATGCAGGAGAAACAAGTGAGCCATGATGACTCTTCCCAAGCATATATGTCAGAACACCGTGAGTCAGCTTGCTGAAACTTTCACTTGAGGCCCACCATTTCCTTATGGACAGGAGTCCATCATCCTTGAGTCTGTTGTCTATATAATCACATAAATACACAGTAACCATGTCCTGCTGGAAGTCACTGCATGGATAAGCTTTGCTTGGGGAGGATGTCATATTTAATCATGTGCTCTGGATGCTGTTTCAAGGCAAGTGTCCTAAAATGTCACAGTATCTGGAAGTCCAGCTAAAGAGTAGGGATAATGGTGATGAAGGCTCCTGTCTTCTGCCATGAAGAGAAAATTAAGGTTTCTGTGGTCATCCTTACAGCTCATAAATTCTCCTTGCTTTGTCCTGGCTGTGCAAAGCAGCCTTCTACAGTGGTAGAAGCTACCCCAGGAGTCAGTGTTTTTGATCCCCTGCACAGCTGAAGCCTGGTCCGACTTGAAGTCAGAAGGCTTCTATGCAGATCAGGTATCTGCATGATGCAGTGGGCATGTATCACTAAGAAGCAGTGGCAGATGTGCAGTGTGCTTTTGTAGCTCTCGTCTGACAGTGTCAGTGCTATTGATCTTTTGCATTATGTGAATACTGATTATATCTCCAGATACATTCACAGCTCTGAGCACAGCCAAGGAGTGTGTAAGCAAAGGCAAGCTGCTCAAGATACTTGGAGTAATAGAGCTGTATTAGTACAATTCTCTGTCCAGGCTAGTAAGCAGCATTTGCTTGACTTCAAAGATCTCCATGCTACTTACTATGTGTCTGCACCTTCTAGCAGCCCAGAAAGGCAATGTGGTGCTATTTTTAATCTTTTCTGATAGCATAAGCCGTACTTCCCATACACACACCTGCCCTGTAATTCTAGTCTTTGGGAACATAAGAAAGAATTAAAAAGTATAGTGGAAAAGTGTGAGACAAAGGCATGTTTGACTGCGAGATAGTCACAGATAATCTATTAGTCGTGTGTTATCTATTATCACTGATGTATTACCTCTGCTTTGGCTGTTTTAATAATATTCTTGGTCAGGATCTCATTGTATACTGCAGATGGTGGAAAGTGTGGACCCAAGAAATGTGCTGTGTCCCTGAGCACTTCTTACAAATTTAATTACAAAATGTTAAGAAATTCTCTCTAATGACAGGAAAACCACTTGGTTCCATGGTTCAAAAATTATGCCTAGCCAGATTTTTCAAAATTACTCCTCCTAGAGGCATCCCTATAACTGAGCAGCAGTCAGAAACATGGGCCCTGTTTTTGCTCAGAAAGCTCTGTACATGTGGCTCCCCTTATGAAGGAAAAATTGCTAAAATAAATTTGAAGTGAAAGGAGGAGCTGTAACTGGACCATGGGATCATCATCACCTTTGTGACACCTCATAGCAGATGGAGGTACCCTTTCTTCTCTCTCCCAGAGGGCATCAAGACTCAGACAAGCAAGACCCTTGTCAGGATTTTGGTTTTGGTTGTCTAGACTGTAAGCACACTTCTGATGGTGGGGTGGCATCTGTCACTGTCTGCCTGATTACACAGCGAGTTACCAGAGGCTGGAGCTGAGGGCTCAAGGAAGTCCTTCCTGAGCTGCTGCTGTTTTCTGCACCCTTCAAAGTATGACCTTTCTGAGCAAGGCAAAGCACATTAAGCACCAGTGCTGGTCAGTGCAGGATTACAGAGTTAGGGAGAAAAAACCTTTGGAGTGGGAGCTGTAAATACAGCCAGCATATATTCAGAACTGTCTTTTCAGTACAGCCTCACAGCATTTATTCTGTGGAGAACAGTTGAAGCAAATGTAAAATCTTCAGATCCATGCCAGGGTAGAAATATGAGACAAGACATTCTGACTTCATTGAAGATAGATTTTCTGCAAAGATGGGCAAAAAGCAAAAATCACCATAACTGTCTTCAATTCACCATAATCTTTTCCTCCCTGCAGAGTTGCCAAGGCAGTTGAAGATGGCATCAGGAAGACAGAATAGCTATTCTGGGCCACATCAAGGTCTTTTTTACCTAGCAGTTGTATTTATGACAGAAGTTAGTTGGGCATTCTTAAAGGGCAGGAAAAGTATAGTGCCCTTCCCTATGCTTAACTCTCCCAGTTTCTGTTAAATTGCAGACTAGGCACTTCCTGAGACAGTGGTTTTATCTTCATAAATAATACCTGGCAGATTTTTCTTCTGGGAATGTACCTAATTCTTTTTGAAACTTTTTTATGCTTTTGACCTCCACAACCACCCTCTGTCAGTGAGTTCTGCCGCCAAGTTGTGTGCAAAGAAAAGAAAATTCTTTTTTGACCAGTTTTATCTTCTTTTTGCTTAGGTTCTTGAAGCTACCTACCTTTTGTGCTTTGAGAAGCACTGCATAAGCATCCCTATTTTCTCCCTGTCATTCATGATTCATTATGGATTGAACATGTTCTCCTTCAGCTTTTTTTATTCCAGTCTACAGTGGACTATTTTACTTAATTTTTATCCCCAAATGATCTTTGGTCATTCTGACTGCCCTTCTCTGTATTAATCCTAGTACTTCTCTTCCCTGAAATACAAGTGTTTGTGAAGAAGAGTGAGTACACCGGAAAAGGGGGCATGAAGACTTGAACTATAAAAGCTCTCTTGCTCCATCAGACTCCACTGAAAAGGCTTCAAGGGGCAAGAGAATTACAAGTAACTGTGGAGTTAATATCAGAAAAGTTTCAGGTCAGCCAGAAAACTAAACTTCAGAGGACTCCCTGTGTCCCACTTTTTTCCCCTAATTCAGAGGACTCTCCTAGTATTAATCTATGGAAAGAAAGATTAAAAGTGCAGTCCATTCAAAAGCTGAGTACAAAAGAATTGTATCATCTGGCCGTCATGTATTTGGAATATGCAAAATAGACAAACCCAAACTCTCTGAAGCTGTCTCTGAAATGTGACTGAAGTGTTAACTTGTTATGTAGCTGTTTGAAATGTAGGTCACTGGAAGTTACAAATGCATTATACATATTTGTGTCCATAACCTGCTTTGAAATCTGTTGTGGCCTTTCCTCATTATGGGGAAATAAGGACATCATCGCATCTGCAGCTGTCAGAGGTCTGTGTTACAAAGTCAAGAAAGGTCAGCAAGGTCTAACTAAATACATCTCTACTGGCCAGGAAATGGACTGTGATTTGCACCGCCTGTTTAGTGTTAAGCATATAAATACATGAGTTAAAGTACTAGAAATACTCCTATAAAAGCTAGATATTATACAAGTTTTCAACCAACTACGCTCTTTTTGAAATGGATAAATAGATTTTCCCACCTCTATTACAAATTTTAAGGTAGGACCAGTCCCTGAGAAATCCCTGAATTTGTTAAGTATGGTGCAAAGTAAAGCGAAACACAAAAGGACAGGTTAAATAGATTTTTAATAGTGTTAATATGTAGATTCTGTTCTGCCACAGATAGATCAATCTGAAATGAATTCCCTGGTTTCCCTGGTTTCAGGGCAATGCTCTCAGGTTTACAGTGCAATAGTGGCAAAATTCAATTCAGAGCCTTCTTTTTATGCAGTCATATAATACTCTATATTAAGTCCCAGCCTCCAAAAGCTCTTCCAAAAGGTGTAAGGATCTTTTACACCTCATCTGCTCTTCTCCCTGCAGATACTAGTTTTCATCTCAAAAGTATCACAGAATCATGGAATCAATTAGGTTGGAAAAGACTATCAATTACTTATACATCTCCCTTTGTCATCTGACTGGGCACATGACAAGATTTCTGAATTTGACTTAAATTGAATATTAGCAGTACAGTCGACCTGTAAGTAGACCTGTGGTATAGTCACAGGCTTGGAAGCTTTTTTTGAATGTTCTTCAAGAGACTGGTTTGCTATAAACTGACTGATGAACTTGTATGTTGAGTGATGTCCTTTTATATTTCACTGCTAGTATTAATCAACATGAAATCAATGCTCAGATTGTTATTGGTATGTGCTTTCTGGAGATATAATCAGAAGGACTAGAGCATTCAGCTTCCACTTTGCTGGGAGTAGATAGTAATTGCCTCTAAGTCATGATCTGAAAATCCAATGCTAAGTGATATTGAACCACACAAAAGCTCTTATTACAGTAACAGTCACAAGCACCGAGGTAGTGGACCTGAGGGAGAGAAACACTATCCAAATGTGTAATTTTTGAAAACTTCTCTTGCATTAAATGAAAAATCGAGCAGAAATATAGTGTTTCCCAACATGCATTTTGAAAAGAGATTTCAAGGAATGGCATTCTAAAGTTCTGTGTTTAAATTTCTGTAGCTTTCAGATCAAATGTAGTCAGTCTATAAATGAAAAACCTTGGGGGAAAATCTAATAACCAAGAGTACAGGTTCATCTGGTTTCTAGTAGTCAAACTGGACTGCTTGTTATAATCACTGTACTATAGGGCAAGCAAAAAGAAAAAAAAAAAAGATGGACATTTTTTTGAAGATTGTTAAAATGATGGTCCTTTAAAGAACAAAGACTGTTTTTAGGGATACAGCACAAATGGATTTTTATTATTTGGTCTTAAATGTGCCTACCAGTACTCTTGCTTTCTGTACTACTGTATGTCTCACTGATTTCATTAGTACATGATTGGTCCTGTGCAACTCTTTTCCCTCATGTTTTATTGAAACGATTGCAACCAGGAGAACTGTGTGATTTGGCGTCTCTATGAAAGAGAGCAACTTTTCTACCATAGCCCTTTATTTTTGCAGTGTGCTCTCTCACATTTGATCTGTAAGAATGGATAAAAACTACTCACCTTACTGAATGTATATAAGCTGATCTGCTGAAATTTGTACATATTTGGACAAGTTTTTGACATGCAGCAAAAAGCATAACCCAGATACATAAGCTAATCTTACATTTTGTTTTAACTCTTCATGACAACGAACAGGGACATCTTCTCAAATAAATGTTATCAAATTGTATTAAAATTAGCCAAACATTATCTGCTCTCTTTGTCTAGAAATGGTGAACCTAATCTGATTGAAATGCTAAGCAATCACCTCTGCTCCCATGCAGATGGAAGATTTCAGCCCCAGTTAATATTTGATAAAGTAGATGAGAATGAGATTGTACTGTGGGAGTTACCGGGTAACCTTGAGGTAGTACCACCTATAATGCCAGCCAACTTTATAAATTACATATGTATTACAGATACAATATTGATTTTATGTAGTTACATGTAATTAGTAATGAGAATATTGTTCATCTCATTTACTGTGTCTATTCCGATCTTTGTGGAAGTTGAAAACTTCTATCTTCTTAAATACCAAGGGTCTACTTTGAATAATTTCTTCATTTAAGAACAAATTAATCCAGTCATTTCCTAGGCCAAGTGTAAGCTGATCTTTAAGGTGCAGAAGAACAGAGCATCATTGACCCATTAATGAACAGTGATGTAGATATGAGAATAAGAGGATTTAGTCATGTTGCTTTAGGCATGATTTATAAGTACAAAGTATATGAAATATAAATAATTTTTAAAAATTAAACACTGAAGTTCTATGTTTCCATTCAGCCTTGTGCATAATATTTTAAGCTAGTTTACTGTTATTTGCCATGGAATGAAGGCACATCTTCCTACCAGGATTATAGGGAAAGGCTTTCCCTTCAGAACTGGAAGCAAATCCTGCAGCTACCATAACCCTTCCCAATACACAAGTTAACATACCTCACATATTTCATGCAGTTGTTGGATGCTTCAGTTTGTGTACGTACACTCAACTCTCTCAGGAAGGCAGCAGCAATTATTCTATTATTTTCCTTCCTTGCTTGCTCCTTAAAGGCTGTTCCTGTAAATTGCAGTTAGCCACTGTAATATTTGCAAGGCTGTGGGCACACTCCACTGTACCTTACTGCCTGAGATGCCAACAAGATAAAAAGTTATTAAGGACACTCTTTATATAAAGCTCACATAATTTCATATAAATACATTTGAACACTCTAGTGGAGTCAGGTCAGGTTCAAGAAAATTCCAGCTCAGCAGAAAACTTAACCATGTTGTGTGTGAACTGTTTTTCTTGTGATTTGTGTTGGAATCATGAGAAGGAACATCTTCAGTGCAAGCTGCATTGTCGGTGGAGCATATACAGGCAGTTAAATCACTTTTATCTCCTTGAAGTTCTTGTGATTTGTTCTTTTTGTTTGGTTGGTGTGGGATTTTTCCATTAACAATTGGTGGCAGAGCAGATGGCAAAGGCTTAGCTTGGTGTAATAAGTCCATAAAATAAAGCAAAGCTGTCAGTGAGCCTTGTTTCCAGCAGGTCTATTCCACTTTTAGAAGGATTTGTCTTCCACTGGAATCAACCTCAAAAATACAATTTTAAGAAGAAACGAGTAGCTCTACTAGGAGCAAAATTCAACAGTTCTCAGGTTCTCTCTAAGTTCACTGTAGAACTTCTCCTTTAGGAGAGGAATGCAATACTTTGGGTCTCTGTCCTCCACAAGGCACTGTTTTTTGGTGAAACTTCTAGGAATCCTTCAGTTTTGCTGTTTCTGCTCTTCTGTCATTAAATGGTATTTTGGGGAAGGAGGGAATGGCAGGAAGCTAGCAAAATCATAGAGACATCAGTCCTGCATGAGTTCATGACTTGATGAAACAAGTCACATGATTAAGTGCAGCTTCATTAAATTCTCCTCAAGTTTAAAAAAAACCCAAAAATACCCAACAACACAAAAAAACCCCAAACCAAACAAAAAAAACCCCTAGATTTTTGCACCCACTGGTGCTCATTAGCTCACCTTTTGAGCTAATTCTTAAAGCTGTAACTTCAGAAGTTATTTCTGTTGTTATTTCTTCTGCCAGGTATGCCCAGTCTGTATGTGCCAACACAAACAGCCTTGCCCAGATAGACAGCAAAGACAGGATTTACCCCAAAACAATATTTGAACGAGAAAACAGGGAAAACAAACTTTAATGTTACTTATTTTTTTAGCTAAAGAAACTATGAAATGAACTGCTTAAAAGATTTGCCAAAGGCCAGACACCAGCTCTGAGGCAGAGCTATATCTGAGGCAGAACTGTGGATAGAAAACTTCTGAGCCACAGTTCAGTGCATTCACCACTGCTCAGTGCATTCACCACAGTTCATCCTTCCTTTTCAGAGGACTACCATCTAGGAACATATTATTCAAAGCTGACAATCTGACTAGCTGTTTTTCTAATAAATGAAGGAGTGGCAGTTGGCAAAAGGTGATAATAGCACTGAGCAGCAAAGATTGTAACTGCCTGTGCCATACACTGTATTGTACATTTTATCTTTAAATGCTTCCTTAGAGAAGCACAAACAAGAATACAAAGGAAATGGAAATCTGACACCTGCTTATAATTTATAATACTCATTATATTTTTGGGACAGACATCCTTGGCAAGGTAAGTTATTTTATTTATAGGCAGGAGCTGCTCATGATTTGCATGGTAATGCATTCACATCTGCAAAGCCTATAAATTAGCCTCCAGCTCATTACAGCAATGTCATTGTCCTTCTCTCCAGTATGTAATCTGATCCCAAATGTTTCAGATGTCCACAAAATAAAACCAGCCTGAGGGTAGAACTTCTCTGTTGCAGTATTAGCACACCAAAAAATCTTCCTCCCCCGCAAAAAAAAACCAAACAACAAACCAAACCAAACCAAACCAAACCAAAAAAAAGAAAAAACAAAAAAACCCAAAAAAAACCAAAACAAAAAAACCAAAAAAAACCAAAAAAAAAACCTGTATGGGAGGAAACTGCTAAGTATTTCAAAAAGATGAGCCCTAAAGCCTAACACTCAAGAAATTTGAAAGCTGTTGCCATGTTTTAAGGTGCTTATGCCAGTTCAGCCCAAATAATGAATTTATTGCAGCTTTTTAAAGGGTTCCAAATAAAAGCAGCTTCATAGAAGATTAAGTCACTTACTTGGCTGTGCCTCCTGATTTTATCCTAATGTGTCATACTTGAGTATTTATATTGTTATTACTGTTTCAAGTCTCGTTGTGCACAGCTATCTGAAACAGATGCTGATGTCCTTTATTTTGCTTGGTGAACCTTATAAAGACAGTCTCTACTTCCAGGTAGTCAAGAGTTTACAATTATTTCAAGATTTTGCTCCTCCATTAAGCCAGCAAAAAGATGAAATGCAGCATAGACAAAGCAGGGTCATAGAGCATATATCCCCTCCCATCCAGATATGCAGATGCCTTCTATGTTAATTCACTTTGTTAAAGGTCACTGGATGGTAAAAGATTGCTGGTACCCCAGGCTCAGCTTCTGAAATATCTCAGGCTCAGCTTTGCTATGGTGGGTATGAAGAAGAGGGCTCTCCACCAAACTTGACTAAATGCTGGTTCACCCTTGTGACTTCCATCTGGCACATGAACATATCCATCCTTAAAAAAGAGAAAACTGAAACCCTTACAATCACAAGCCCTACCTACATCATTGGAAAGGTCTTTAAGAGGGTGACAATTTGGCTGTCAGCAAGCTCTCACCCACTGCCCAGACTTGTTTCTGCATTACCCTACTGCTTACCTCCTCTGGCTTTTTCATCTCTTCCTTCCAACCTCTCCACCTACTCTTCCTTGGCTGTAGAGTGCTCAAAAACCTCTCTTCTTTGCTGGCCTACTCTTATAGGCAAATGACTGCAAATGAGAAGAAGGCCTGAAATAAGAGAGCTTCAACTGAAGCTTCAGAGAGGGAGGGGGAAAGGCATAGGTCATTGCATAAGTGTGATGTTAGATTCAGGATCCTGGGGTGCCTGCATGCAGGATGTGCACCAGTATATTACATTTCTTTATTGAATTATTTTTGATAATAGCTGGTTATTTATTTATTTATTTACTGTAGCTCTCTTGTTTGTCTCAGTAGGTGGGAGAGCAGCAGAAAAACAGGGCTCTGCATGAGTCATAACCCAGAAAAAGCTCTGCTGAGAATACAGCTCACACTCTTCTGCAGTGTAGCCCAGGTGATAAACATCAGTGTTGCTGTTCTCTCCACGTTGTTGGTCTCATATTGCCATGAATGATAATATTCACTGTGATGTATTCAAATGGAGCTGTGAGGACAGATAGTTAGGAACATGTCCATTTCATTTTCTTCATTTCCATACTAACGTGAGGAAAAGGAAATGCAGCATAAAGAAAAATAAATACTTGTTTAGAACAAATATATAATCAAAGATTTTGACCTCACTTCTGTTCAGTTGTACTTTTGACCTTGCAAAGATTTGCACAAGGCTGGATCCAGCTATGGGCCCAGAGAGGATTTATAAATCTCTGCTGCATATCCCACTGCATGAGGGGGCAGTGCCCATGTATGAGCCACAGCCTAGTCATCCCTGCAGCTAGCTGGCAGAGCTTTCTTTTAAATATAGGACAGTCCTAGTGAACTCTGTGGAACTTTCCTAGCAAAGAGCTGGGCAACAAATGAGGGAACAAGAAGGCGTGGTGTTATCCCTGAAATCTGCAGTTCCAGAACATGTTTAAAGGCAGCCTTGCTGCTCACAGTGGGAGTCAGGCTGCTCAGTGCTGAGTCTGGAATGAACTTCTCACAGAGGGTCCCTGGCGTGGTTGCTGCTGGATGCAGACGACTGCACACATCCAGGGTGCTCTGAGTGTGCCAAGCTGAGGATGGCAGGAAGTGCTGATTTGGGTACATCTCCTCCTCACCCAGAAACTGAAGATCATTTGGGGCTGCTGAAATGCCAACCATATGCAGCCCTGCATGTCCCACAGAGAGTGAGCAAGCTCTGGCTGTCCTTGGAGCTGCCCTCTTAGGCTAAATTTCTGCACTGGCCCTTCATTTCACATGCTGGCCTCCATCTGGCCTTCGTCAGATTGTACAAACAGACCTTAACTAGTTGAAAGACATTCTAGTATTTGAGTAGCTTATCAATGCTTCCCATGTTTAATGTGCTTCTATTCCCAGGAGAATGGAGAATGGGATGCTGTGGGTGTTGCTGTTTAGATACTGCTCTAAAAAGTATAGTGTCTATGTTTACACAGAACTGATTCCTGTCCCATTTCTAACTGCATTCACTCTCTAAACATGGCATAATCTCCTTTACAATAATATGTGTGGGAAAAAAAAATCTTAGCATTTTTGTTCAGGCCACCTGTGATAAAGACTCCTTTTCTTTTTCTCTGCCTATTGTGCTTTAAACTTCTACTGAACCTACATTTTGTACCTAGTTTATTCATGCTTTGTACTGCTGAGATCCAAGGAATTATTTCTTTACAAATGGTAGCAAAAAAAGCATGCAAAGACTAGAAACAAGTGTGCTGTAAAGTGAGTTTAAAAGCATACATTTTCCTCTGTGTGTATTTAGCAGTTTCCATCTTTGCCATATGTTCTTTTCCTCATCATTTTGCCTTTTAGATTGTTCTTTAACACTTGCTTGTTTTCTTGCTTCTACAACAGAAGGGGAATTGATCTTTCATTTGTTCCGCAAATATTCCTTATTGTCCCAGGTTTTATTACCCCATCTGTTATTGAGTGATCAATTAAAGTCTCTTGTGGTCTCACTTTTCCAACTGATCACACTATACCACAGACTATATTTCAATGTAATTGCTGCCTACTGTATGATGTGTAAACGAGTGAGAGAGAGGAGCAAAAAGACAAGGGTATTTTTCCCTTGCCTACCATTCCTCTCTTTCTGTGTAAGCACATATCTTCAGTGCTTACTTTTTATCAGTGACAACATTTGAACGAAATCCCTCATCTCCACTCTTCTGTTCCTGTGTCCAATGCTTGTACCTCAGTGTTTGCTACTACAAAGCACAAAAATATATACAAAACAAGCTCACCAAACACAAGGGAAACAGGTAGATACTGTCACATTTCATGAGCCAAAACACTTCCCTGCAACCCTCCCCAAAACAGAAACGTCTCTCTCCAAGCAGTATTTCCCTGTTCTCTCTCTTCCATCTCCCAGCCCTTTCTTACTGCTCTAATACTTACTCTTAGCCATGTACGTGTTAACTCTGTGTGTAGTTTTAAAATTACTTCTTCTCCCATATTTTAGGCTTTTTTAGGCTTTTACAGCACGATGTTCTGCACAATCCTGTTTCATCTTCCTGCACTCAATTCTGTCACAGCAAGGAGCTCAAGAAAGACATGCTTTTTAAATTAGAGGTACAGCATGGTTTTTGCAAGGGGAAGATAATCGCAAAAGTGTGATCAAACTGGTGTGAATAAGGTGAGTTGTCTGCAGCAAGACAAAGAGATGGAAATTTCTACTCTCTGTCCAGCACAATGGAAGAGAAAACTCAGAATTATAACTATTTAAATTATTGCTTTTCTTAATAATAGAACAAAGTGGGTCATTGCCGGGGAGAAACAAGGAAGCAGCTCCTGGTGGAGCCAGGCTTGGGAAAAATTACGTCAGAAGCAGCACCCCTGATCTGCCCCTGAAAATAATGACTCAAAGTATTGACGTTCATGCATGCTGTGTTAATCCAGCGTCATATCTGCATGTGCTGCTAATTTAGAGTTGTGATCCCTCATTTGAGTATGTGCTTAAAGGCCAGACTGTCTGTCAGAAATAAGGCCTCTGTGAACTGAGCTATTGGATGAGTCATTTATAGAAGCTAAACAGAGACTTAAATGCAGAGCTGTGCAATCAAACGTACTCTGTCTTCTTCTGGATGTGCAGGTGGTGATTAAGTTTATCCCCAAAACTCCTGGTGTCACTCCTAGGAATCAAGATGCTATTTGACAAGAGCTAACTGTGCTGAGGCTGGAAAGAACAAAAATGGTGGTTCTACAATGCTATGTGGGCAGCTCTGAGATGCATGTGGCATTTACAGAGAAGAAGAAGGAATGGAGACAAGAAATACAGATTGATGCAAGCAAATGCAAATATTGGTGGAAAGAAAAACTGCATATCTATCAGTTTTTCCATGAGATTTTGGAATGAAAATCTCTCAGAAATATGTAGTTAAATACACACACACATATATACATACATATGTAAAATCTCAGTGCTGAATGGACAGCAAGCAGTAAAGGGACTTCCATCTCCCTAAATGAACACAAACCCATGGGATGGAACCAGTGCCACACTCCCACTGGAAGGCATAAGTGTGTTAGGCTCTGCCTTGCACACACCTGTGCTGCCGGTGTCTGGGTACGAGCTGGTCTGGGTGACCCTCCATCATCAGTGATGAGACAATCAGACATTTATTTCAATTCAGTCTCAGTCTAAAACATCTGAGTGAGAGGAACTCCACTTTAGGTCCTTGGTCTGCAGTTTCAGGGGAGATAAGCACCTATATGCCAGAGAGTCACAGAATCATTTAGGTTGGAAAAGACATGTGTGAACATTAAGTCCAGCTATTAACCCAGCACTGCCAAGTCCACCAATAAACCATTTCCCCAAATGACATATCTACATATCTTTTAAATACCTCCAGGGTTGGTGAATCAATCACATTCCTGGGCCTTGTATTCTAATCATTGACAACCCTTTCCATGAAGATTTTTTTCCTAATAGTGAATCTAACCCTCCCCTGATGCAACTTGAGGGCTTTTCATCTTGTCCTGTCACTTAATATCTGGGAGAAGAGGCTGACCCCCACCTGGCTACAATCTTCTTGCAGGGAGTTGTAAAGAGCAATGAGGTCACCCCGACCCTCCTTTTCTCTAGGATAAACAATCTCAGCTCCCTCAGCTGCTCCTCACAGGACTTGTGCTCTAGACCCATCACCAATCTCACTGACCTTCTCTGGACTTGCTCCAGCACCTCAGTGTCCTTCTTGTAGTGAGGGACCCAGAACTCAACACAGGATTTGAAATGTGGCCTCACCAGTGCCGAGTACAAGGGGACAATCCCTGCCCTGTTTCTACTGGCCGCATTACTCTTGATGCAGACCAGGATGCCATTGGCCTTCTGGCGCACCTGTCTTGTTGCCAGTGGAGCAGAAATAAGGATGGCTGAAAGGGCCCCGCTGAGTGTGGCCAAGCTGCTCAGGAGGCTCCGGGGTGCTGGGCGGAGGGTCCCGGGACAGGAGAAGCCTCTCGAAGGCAGGGGATTTTGACAGGAGGCTGCCCTGTCCCATGGATACCATTCCGTATCACAGATTTCCTGAGGTGTCTCTGCCCCAGGATACCATTCCCTATCACAGATTTCCTGAGGTGTCTTTGCCCCAGGATCCCAGTCCCTATCCCAGCTTTCCCCAGGTGTCTCTGCCCCAGGATCCCATTCCCTATCCCAGCTTTCCCCAGGTGTCTCTGCCCCAGGATCCCATTCCCTATCCCAGCTTTCCCCAGGTGTCTCTGCCCCAGGATCCCAGTCCCTATCCCAGCTTTCCCCAGGTGTCTCCTGCCCCCTGGCGGCAGAGGCGCCCCGGCCCCGCCGCCCCGAGGCACCCGCGGCGCCGCGTTTAAATAAAAGTGTCAGCGCAGGGGAAATCTCAGGTCTCTAGGGGAGCTTAAGTGAAAAAAGATTTCTAGCTCTGCATCTGATATTGCACAAGTGTGATGTTTTCCAAGACATATTTTCTCTTGATTTATCAGATGTGAATACAAAAGTCACAATAAACACGAGCATGCTGCTCTGCAAGAATTAATAAATCTTCCCCATTCTTGAACAAACAGAAGTTTATCCTGAAAGAAAACAAAGTTAAAAGCCAGTGAAACCCTCTGGCCACTCAAGCATAAGTACACACTGTTCCTTGGGTTTTCTTGGAGGGGTAGTTCAAGTAATTGCAACTTTAAGAAAAAATATTGACACATTGCACCAAGCTCCTCTTCCTTCAGGAATAGTTCCCACGTTAGCCAGGCAATTGCTAGCATTTTGTAACATCACACATGAAGATGGCCAGTTTGCAACCTTGGAAAAGGGCTTATGAACAAAATAAAAATCAATAAGGACGTCAAGGATGACACAGTTCTTTATTTGATGCTTTCTTTTCTTGCATTTTGGAAATGCAAATGAGAGGATGAGGCGAAGGAGGAAAAGTTGCAGCAACAAGTCGACAAATCTT
The DNA here is from genome assembly GCF_009819655.1 of Sylvia atricapilla. Taxonomy (NCBI): domain Eukaryota; kingdom Metazoa; phylum Chordata; class Aves; order Passeriformes; family Sylviidae; genus Sylvia; species Sylvia atricapilla. Next base: position 63,749,550 of record NC_089142.1, read on the forward strand.
AGTTGTCAGGAGACCCTCATTATTCTGTGGGTACGATCTAAGTGAGCCTGAGGCCTTTGGAGAACTTCGGGGTAAAATCCCTGCCACCTGGGATTCTGCCATTTCCTTTACTAGAAGCGGAATTTCACCTGAAGTGCAACTTCAGGACAATAGAGAGACACCTAAGTATAGAAAATTTGAGTTAGCAAGCACATGTGCCCCTTTATGAATGTATGGCAGCTATAGGCACCACATGCACAGAAGGAGTACTCTTTACTCCCTTTTATTTCTAAGACTTTAGGTCATCTCAGACTGATGGAGTCACACAAGTTGTCCCTTGCAGGAATGAGAAAGGGTTAGTCACACCTCTGCAGGCCGAACTGTTGCTCTAGTAATTCCACAAGGCTTTTGAAGCAGGCTCCACAGCACATCAATTGCAGAGAGCCAGCTTATTTCATCTATGCTAGCCCCAGAGGAATCTGTAATGTAAACTGAGTTCAATTAAGGGCTACTAACAAGAGCTGATCAGAAAAATTGATTTCTTATAAATTCATATAATGGCAGCTTTTGAGCACACATGAGGAAATTGAAGTTAGATCTGGAAACACTGATGAAGGGGTTGTTGTGGGTTATGCAAAGTACATCCCATGCCTATCCTGTTTTATAGACTGAATGACTACTCTGTTTAGGTGATGTTAATTAGGGTGGCTGTGATGCCTGAAGAGAGATTAAGTAGAATTGGGACATTTGGACATGGAGGAGAGTGAGCATAGGACGCTGCTGAAGGACAACACCCGTGAATTACAAAAGAATTGGATTTAGAACAGATACTCAGTCCGTAGACACTTTTTTTCCTGATTTTTTAAAAATTTGAGAGTTAAACAGGCTAGAAAAAAACCAGCCAGGTAAAATGAACAAAGGAAAGGTACCCCATCCTTGAGGGGACTCTGCAGAGCAGAGGGCTGCCCTTGGCACTGTGCTACCCACTATGTGTCCCACTCCCCTCCCCTCACCCCAAATACACTCTTGGCAACCAGCCTGCAGATTCCCACTGGCATATTCCACAGCCTGTGAGAGCCCAGCCATACCTGTCTGGGCTGGAGCTGATCCCTGACCTTCTCTCAGTGCTACTTGGTTTTCTCTGATAGCTGGGTGAATGATTGCCAGCACCAGTAAATTATTTACTCCCCGTAAAGCACCGCCTGCTTGAGAGGCATATCCCTTGTTACACTGCAGAGAAAATATATTCTGTAGGGCCACAAAGATTATGAAATTAATTTATTATTTGCATAATAAATAAATAAAGGTAAGGGTAGTGGCGGTGAAAGAAACATGATTCTTTTTAACGTGGCTGAAGATGAAACTGAGGAAATTGTTCTTCTTTTCATACCTACAGAACATGTAGCTCTGTTCACACCTGAAGCTAATGTATGTTTGGCAGTGCAGCTTGGTCCAGAATGCCCGGCAACATTCAGGTGGGTTTGGTGCTTAGGAAAGCAAACCTGTTTGTTTTGTAATGTATTCGGGCATCTTTTCCTCATAATCAAAGCACTACTTGTTTTTCATGTGTGTATTATTGCAGCCCCACAGAGCTGACTCCTACCATCTGGTCTCTGGAAGATGTGGGTTATACAGCCCAGAGGTGAGAAAAGCTGCATATGTTGCTGGATCTGCCTCTTTTGCTGCCGGAGGGACTGGTTTATTGGTTCGCTAGATCTCTTTGCTAATAAATCCAAATATCATTGAGACTGAAGGCAGAAAACTTCATTGACTGTGTTACAAGCCCTCACTCATACAGAATGGAATCTTTGGTGTGTTATCTTTTAACTTCAGCTTGACTTCCTAGTTGTTATAAGGTTAAGTATTGAAAAAAGAAAATGACAGAAATCATAGAAAAGATGGCATTTCTTTCTACACGGCGTCACTGGGAGTAGGAGGATAGGCCATAGGCAACACAAGCCACTAATGCCAGAGGTGAGCTTAGAGGGTGCCCTCAGAGCTTCTCATCACACCACTGGAGCATCTGGTCACTGAGACACTCCAAGTGTAGGACAGCCTTGGGAAACCAAGTAATGCAATTACTAAAAATTGGAGCCAGCTTTATACTCCTGTCTGAACTGGGGGAACTCTCTTACTTTTGACATTGTAATAAAGACAGCACTTTCCTGAGTGGTGCATTTCTACTCTTTTTCTTGAAAAATTGATTATATTTACTCTCACTTCTCTTCCAATAGCTCCCAATTTCTGAAGAAAACACTTTCTGCATCTCCTTCTGAGGTTACTTGAGTGCTGATAGTGAGACTTCTGGAAATTCTCTGCTCGGCACTGCACAAATGAAGTTCTGTTGTAGACAGAAGACAAAAGGAGCGGATCACAGTGCCCAGTTCTGCCATTGCTGATGACATAGGCTTGCAAGTAGTTCTGGCAAAATCTATTTACAGCTCTACTTTATTAAGAATTTGAAATGAAATCTGGACAGGGGGAATGAACATCAAAAGGATGTCAAGAGAGCTGGTGAAACTCCACATGATTTGAGGTATCCTGCCTGAGATTTTTGCAACTTGCCTATAGTGATTTCATCTTTTGTTCTGATCTTAGCATCACAATTCATTCCCTAATATTTGCCAGCAATCAAACCTCAGATGAGGTTGACCATCCCCCCTCACAGGACACCTCCCATGAATATCTTTTGAGGAATTGGCACTGGGCACAGTTTGATTTTAAGTGACATAGCTGTGACAAAATCCCATTTGATGCAGTCCAATACGAACTCATATGCTCCCATTCTCCGTGAAGCCCATGTAATCCCCCTCACCTACTATTATTTTCAGTCCCTTAGATCTCAGAGATTTGTCTTCCTTATGTCCTCTTTGCTGAGGCCTAGAAGCTGCTCCAAGACTCAATTAAATGTGTGTGAGTTGTGTACCCAAAACAGACGCTCCTCTAGTCCTGTCGGGGGCACTTTGTCTGCTCAGACAATGAGTTTGTTTTGTGCTGGTCAATGGGATGACACAATGGGATATGTGGAGATGTTGTGGAGAAGTGCTTCTCCCATGACCAAAATTTTGGGTGTCCATTCATGCCATGTGATGAGGAAGCATTCATTTCGGTTATCTGGCATTTTGGGGTGCATTTCCAGACATGGAATGGGAAAGGATTCAGGCAGATGGGTCCTGAGTACCACTGCAGAGCTTTGTCTAGTGGCCAGAACAGCCTGCTTGGGAGCCAGAGCACAACTGCAATGAAACATTCATTAGATGGCCATTAGGAAACATCCTTTTGTTAAATGCTGAGCCCGATGTGAAACAAATGATGGTTTCCTTGTTAATAATGTCACATTCCCATCCTCATATGACGCCTTTCTTTAAGGTGTCTCATTTACTCTCAACTGCAAAAGCAACTTTTTGAAACCTTTTGGTACCTGAAGTGGCCAACACCATCAGTATTATCAGTGTTGGGCGATGCTGGTCGGTCTACCCAGCGATCAGAGAGGAGGAGGATGATCTCCAGCCCCCATGAGGAAGGCAGGGCTCGTGGAACCCCGAGAACCGCACGTTTTTCGCCGTGGTCGCGTTTTTGCGGTGTGTGGGCCACGACGGCGGCGCGGCAGCGGTGCGGGAGGGTGGCGGACAGCGAGAGGAGACGCGCGGGGCCGAGCCCGGGCGGGCCGGGGCCGAGCGGGGCCGGGGCCGAGCGGCGGAGGGACGGGGCCCGGCCCGCTCCGCTCTCCCCGGCCCCGCCGGTCGGGGCCGCCAGCGGCGGCAGGCTTAGTCAGAGGAATGTGGGTGGGACTCCCTCCTCCCCGGCGCCTTAAAACCCCGCTCGGGCCGGCACGCTCGCAGTGTCCCGTCCCGCCGGAGCGTCCCCGCCGCGCCACACCCGCGCTCGCTGGGCGCGCCGCCGGCCGGGCACGATGGTGGTGTGCGGCCTCGCCTGCTGGAGGTGCAGGTGGCTCCTGCCCCTGCTGCTGGGCCTGGCCATCATCATGGGCATCATCGCCCTGGCGGGCCGCGGCTGGCTGGAGTCCGAGTCGGAGCCCTACGTGCAGCAAGCGTCGCTGTGGGAGAGCTGCACGCGGGGCGAGGAGGACCTCAACTGGAGCTGCGAATCCCTCATGGACTACGGTGAGTGAGCAGCCCTCCGGAGGAGCGGGGCAGTGGGCGCCAGGGCTAGTGACCTCCCCATACTCTGTAGAGGAGCAGCGGCTTTCTGGAATGGAGTTTCCTTGCAGAAGCGGTATCCATGCTGTTTCGGGGCTTAAACCAGCACCGAAACACAGACCGGACTGCTCCAGAGCGATCTTTTTTAAATCAGTACAACACTCAGAAGCTGGGGAGTTGATGTTTCAGGCTGTTCTGAGGTTATTTTACAACCAAAGTAAGATAGCAAGTGGCTCCAAGTCTGTCTGTTTGCTTTCCCCAACTCTCATCGGGCTGCGTTGCCACAGCCTTACCTGGTCGGATGGCGAGTGTGGAAACCTTCATGCACGGTGTCCTATGCAGAACCACACCTGCATAGTAGTAAAATGGTGTTTCCTGACTCTTCGTGGGACGAGAGCACCTTGATTTAACCCTCCTGGCCAAGGGAGTGCAACTTTCAAAATGCCTCCTGCTCTGCAGCTTAAAATGGTCTGATGAGAGTTCACAGGCAGGAAAAGAAAAATCCTCTTTCCTTTGTACGTCTCTGTTGCACTGGGGGCTAAATCAGGGATAAGTGTGCCTCTGTTTTAACTTGCTTAGCTGCTTCTGTATCTGTCATCGTCACTGTAACATTTTTATTGCGCACTCTCAGCTTCAGGTCTTTTGAGGGACTTTTTGTTTTATTGCTAGAACACGTGGGTCTGATTACATCTGCTTTCTCCTCAAACAAAATATTTCTGGACAAATAAGCAGACCCGCCTTAAGATCCTGGATGAGGGTTCTTTAGGGACTGGGGGGCTGGAAGGGTGTGTTTCAGCTGGGGGAGCTGGGACTGTTTCCCTGTGCAGATCCCTTGCCGCCTGAGCACGGCAGACTCACTTCCAGAAGCTTTTCATTGCAACACTCGTGCACAAGCTAAATCCTGAATACACTGTAAGAGAAGTGGCTTTATTTCTCAGCCGGGTGATGACTTTGGGCTTTACTGCAGGTGGAAGAAATCTGGCTAGTGAGATGAAAATATCCATCTCCCCCAGTAAACAGAGAAGAAAAGCTAGTGCAGAGTTGCTGAAATTTGCATTGCACAGGAAAAAGTGCTAATACAGTACAGCTGCTGGAATTTGTTTTCTCCTGTAGTGACACTGCTTCACACGTCCCTGAGTACTGATGGGTGTGTGCTTTGCGTCAGCCCTCAGCATTGTGGGACAAAAGTAATTTTCTGCATTTTTTTTCCTAGTTAACAGGCTGAGACAGAAGAACAGTATCCTTGACTTCATTTGTTTAAGCCTTGGCTTATTTAAATTAAAACCTATTTAAATTTTTGGCCTATTTGTATGAATTTGCCTGTTCTCAAATTTTCATAACATCAATGACATTTCAATGCCTCTGTCTACTCAGATTGTATTTACATCTAGAGACGGGATATAACACATGAGCTCAGGTTTGATTTGTTTTGTTTTCTTTTCTTCTATGTTAATGCAATTACTGTCAAAATAGGTGAGAGCATTTAAAAAGGAAAAAATGTCTAGCAGGCATTTATAGCATTGCTGCAGGAAAATAAAGGTTAACTAATTGAGATGCATAACTTGTGTTTTGCAAACAATAATTGCTGTGCACTAACCATCCTGAACCTCTCCTGATGAAATGAAGACTTCAGAGTGGATCCCATTAACAAAATGTTCCATTAGACAAATTCTTAATTGAGCTGTGGCATGTGCATGAGGAAGAGGAAGAAAAAAAGCAGGCGAGTCACTTATTTTAAATGAGGGGAAAGGGGCAGGAAAAAACAACAAAGATTTGCAAATAGGAGTGTCTTCTAAGCTGCATAGCTCCTTAATGCACATTTGCAAATACCACATGAGAGGGAAGAAGTGAAAGGGAAAAAGAAGAGTAGGATGTCATGTGGTAGGGAGTCAGGGAAGGGATTTTGTTTATAGACTTCTGTACTGGTTTGTGTCTGGGAAGTGCCCTGGCTGGCAGCATCTGTGTATTATCAAAATGTTGCAATGCAGAAATGCTGTAGTGCACTGGAATATGACTCAAGATGACTTAGTGTGGACCATTGCAGGATTTAACTGTTGACTGTGTGTTTAAAACATATCAGCAAGCCATCAGCTATGACAAAGATTATTTGCACTGTGTAACTTGGAAAGGATGATTGCCTTTATAGTGATGAGCTTGTAAGTTTAGGAGCAATATTTATGGGTGGCTGTGCCCTCCTGGTTCTGAATGACTGGTCCCAGTGACTTTGCTTTGAATTAACACTGTAAAAGATGGGCGTGTGCATGTGCAGTAAAGGTAATTCCATTAGGTTAACTCTTTCTTATTATATTCCTTACAGCCTGTTGGTATTCATTAAGTAATAGCAGCCAACAAAGAAAAAGGCAAGCATTCTTCTGGATCCTTAGTACGTGCCAACCACCCCCCCCCACAACAACAAAAAAACAACCAAAAAGCCCCCAAAAAGCAAACAAAGGGGAAAAAAGGGTAAGGAATCAAAAAAGGTGGAACCTAGAAGTAGGAGCCCAGCCTTTGTGAATCATGTTTCACTGCAGCTGTGCCACTGTACCTGTGTCCCTAGAGGCATGGACTTTGATACCACAGATGATTGGTGAAACTGAGTGCATGTGGAAACTTCACTGTGGGGCCAGGTAACTACGGGAGGGAATGCTAGGTGTATGCTTACCTTTTCAATACACCTATTTTCAGGCACGCTTTTGTCTGATTTACAAATGCTGGGATGCATTAAAGACAAAGCAACATAGTTTATAGTGTCAGGCAAATGCGGGCACTCGGAAAATGCTAATGGGAAAGGTGTAACAGTTGGTGTCCCTGCCTACACCCAGAAAACACTCACTGCAACTTCCTGGTAATAGATCGTAGTGAAATGTGAGGCTGGTGTCTCTGCCACTGCAGTTTGCTGGCTCCTGAGCAGGCACATTTCTGCTGCTAACAACCCAGAGACTAAAAGTTGGAAATGTGTAAGATTGTGCCTCTCGTCAGCTCTCAGCTGAAGCAAAGTTTGTACTAGAAGGCTTGTATTTAATATTTTAGTAGTTTAGCAATTGCTTGACCTGCACTCCTAAAGTCAAAACAGATTGTGATTCCCAGTATTCATTTCCAACCTGCCCTGCCAGCAAATCTTTGATTCTGAGCTCCTCTATCTGCTCATACATATAGCTTCCTCTCACCAGTCACGCTACCATGGATGTTTGCACAATATCTGAGCAAGAAAGTAGTGCTGACACTGCTCTTGTGCTCACAGTCCACCACCCCTTTATTACATCAAAAGAGGGAGGTATTTTTGGACATTCTGTGTAAGGGGCTCTTGAGGCCAAACAAGGATTGCTACTGCCATTTATATACACAAGAATATATCAGCTACATTGCAAAAACATGCCCATCTCTGCAGGTCATGATAAAACTTCCATTTATTCACAAGCTAACAAACTAGCTTTGATTCTGTAAGTGAATGAACAAAGATGAGAGTCTTTTTACTTCACATTCTGTAGCAGTTAATCTTCCTGCTATACTATTTTCACAGCTCTTTTTTTGATTTCTAAAGGGAAATCTAGATTTAAATATCTTAGGCTATACAGATTCCACCTCCTCTCTGGTGAGGTTGAGGCATGGCCAAATGAAATCAGGAAATACACTTAACACTAAGGCGCTGTTGCTTGCTTTCTTTTAATTTCATCATATTACTGGTGTTCATCATTAACATTTAGTAATCGTGACCACTCCTAGCTATTTGCATGATAACATTTGCAGCTTAGCTCCTTCCCATAGTAATCATTAATGTAATGTAATGCTATGTAATAAAACTCTTAATCCTTCCTAATAATTACAGGTTTCTGAACAGTTGGAGTTTTTTTTAATGTTCTTTCAACACCACCTTAATTGATAAATACTTTTATGCTGATTAGATGCAAAGCACTTGACTATTCTTTGAGGCCAAGCTGACCTGGAAACACTAATACCCCCAACTATTTCTCTGCTTTTCTGCTCTCCTATTCTTCTGCCTGTCTATTTATGCAGCTCCAAATGACTATGTTGTTCTTAGTTGATTTCATAAACAGACATCATATTTATGTTTATTTTGCATAAGAAATACTTTCTCTGCTTAATGAATGGGTCTGCGAATTTTCTGTTTTTATTGAAAAGCTAAAATTCTGGCTAAATATCTTATGATTACACGGTATTTTGAACATAAACCAGGTAGAAACTGGGGCTAATCTGTTATTCTCTGACTGTGAGCAGGTCTCTCCAGCTCTTGTGGCAGCAAACAGTGAGAGTGTAAACCTGCATCTCTTGCCTACTGGCAGCTGGGAGCCATAAGGGAAGGTTCTTTCAGAAAGACAGGAGAGCTGCGCACCTCTGGCTACTCGATCAGCTCTCAGAAGCCTTCAGGAGGGAAAGGAGCTGGGAAAGCCTGATTTGATAGGTGTGGGAATGAGGGAAATCCTTCATGGTCTAACGACAATTTAGTTTCAGCCCCGCAGCAGCCCCTCTGCTGAAAACTCTCCCTGTCAGTGGGAGTGGCAACAGGTCATGTAGATAAGGAACATCCCAGGGCTGCACCCAATGCTTAGGAAAGGTGCACTCTCCTACCCCAGTCTCTCTCATCAGTCACTTATTAAAAGACTTATATACACACATATATATACAATATAAGAGAAATATCAAAATTTAACCATAAGTCCAGAGGTTTTGCTGCTTTTCCTGTGATTCCCACAGGGGATCAAGTGTGTGGCTGATAGTTCAGTGGCTGACTGCACTCGTCCAGCCCAGAGCACACCTGTCTAGTGCTGTGGGCAGCACCTCTGACTCAGTGTTATCAGGTCTTGTCAGCATCAACCTGCTGCTAAGTGCTGTTGGAAAAGATAATCCAGCAGGAGAAAGAGAGGAAGGTACTGGGTCACCAGCACTGAGCTCTGCCACACATGAGCACAAAACTCTCTGAGTTTCAATAATGATGGTGCCTACTGCTGCCTTGTTTCTGAAGACTTGAAGCAAAGCTGAACTTGATATTAATCTTCCTGACAAGGTAGCTCCTGCAGCTATATATGTTGTCATTTTCTTATTGCCAGAGACAAGAAAATAAATCACTGTGAGCAGAGCCAGGGCTGACCTGTATCCAAAAACTTATTACACTTGTAAAGACAGTACAGATAATATGAAAATGGCAGAAAGAGCAATGTGGGCATTCTGCCTTGTACTCCTCCAGTTGTGTGTGTGTTGCACTAAACCTCAAGGTGTCTAATGTGCAGATGTATTTGAGTTTACAACTAAATTTTATCAAACAGATGGCAGATTTGTCTTCCTACACCTTGTCAGCATAAATAATGCATCTGAAAGGGAATATGCTATGGTAACTATGTGTTCCTTCTTGTGCCTTTTTTTTTTTTTTTTTTTTTGTTTTGTTTTGTTTTGTTTTGTTTAACAGGGCAAATATTGATAATAAGCTTGCCTAGATCATCTAGTCTGAATGGGTTTTCCTGGGCTGGCTGTGTCTAATGGTTACATATCCCTCTATCTTAGTTATGACTAAGAAATCGTATTGTGGAGACAGTATTCAGTACCTGCGTCAGGTATGACAGAAAATATTTTGTATGAAAAGATTTTATCAAACCACTGATGTAGCTCTAATCTCCAGACACTCATCAGTCTCCTCCCCACTTCTTCCCCTCAGCATTCCCTCAGGGAAGGGGTATGAGACATGCATAACTAGCTAAAGAAGAAGAAATTTGAGAAGTTTTTACTGTCTTGAGTAGCTCCAGGAAGGGAGAGGAGAAAGAAAAACTTTTCCTTTTCTGTCAGTTTTATTGTTTTCAGGGAACAGTGGTGGTGGTTGGGAGTTTTGGCAGAGATTTGGCTGACGGATGCCTGCTGTATTTTACTTTTGCTGTTGGATTAGAAGAGAAAGAAACTAGTTCAAACAGATCCTATAAAAATAGCTGTAGAACAGTGCTTTGCTTTTAGATAGCAAATTGCAGAGAAAGAGTGGAGACTACAGTGAAAGCAGGATATCTCCAAAGTCACTTCAGCTGTGTTGGAATGGACAGCTGTGATGATAGAGAGGTTTTTTTTAATGTTCTGACCTAGATCTCACTGGCCTCTTTATTCCTACATTAGAGGGAGCTCAGGATCCGGCCCTACCTCTGTCTGAGTGTGTGAAAGTAGAAACCCACAGTATGTAGATGTGGGAATTGAACTGTGATGACAGCTGACTGGAAAACAAAGCACTAGCCAGTATGGTTTAACCCTTGTGGGCAGGTGTCCTGCCTCCAGGGCAGGAACACCTTTGCTTCTAGTTGTTTGAACTGGTCTCACCTAAATTACTTGGTTTCTGAAGAGGATGAGGTGTGTGAGGGCCTCTTCACAAGGCTACCAAAGTAGAATTGCTGGCTGTTTTTCTAGGAGGTTTTCCTGCCATTGTTGCCTTGGCCTTGGCCTGTGATGGGTGAGTTCTGGATGCTGGTGCTGCTCTGTCAGAATGCAACTGCTTGCTTCATGCCCGAACCTCTCCAGCATGCAGTAGCTTGAAATTGTACCTTGATACACCCTAGCAATTGTACCTTGATACACTCTAGCAAACATCAAAGCAATCATTCAATGAGGGCTCCTCAACTTTTAACTCAGATTTTGTTGTTTCTCCTCCACCTGCTACATTTTGGCTGTGAATAGATACTTATTTTCAAGAACATTATTTTTGTCATCTTTTCAGCTATTGCAGGTTTATTTCTTTTCAGTCATGCTTCTTTTGCTCCACATGCTCCAATCTTGTCATAAAGAAACAGAAGTTTTATGCAGACAGCACTGTTATTTCCCAGCAGTTATCTCCTGTGGTGGTACCCTCTTGTCTGCTTTCACACTTCCCTGTGTATGGCAGTGGTTTTGTAAACTTGCTTATCAAAAGGAGCAGTAATGATAAAGGACATTGTCAGCATCTGTGTGCCCTATCTGATCAGATGTCTGTGGGTGTCTTACACACATATGGAGTTTGAAGGTAGCATCTCTATTCTATGCTGCACTCTATCCTTTTCAGCAATGCAGGTTAGCAGGAATGGAGCGCTGTGCTGCTCCAGCAGTGGTGGTGCTCCCCTGCTCTCCAGCTGTGTGCTTTGCAGGCATTCAGTATTGCTTTGACATAAAGGACATGCTTCTTACAGTAAAGAGTTTCAATAAAAAATGATTTAAAAAAGCCAAAGAGCTGCAGTGACCTACAGGAGAGTGAGTACTGCTGTGTGTAATACCTTTCTTGTTTTCTCTTCAAGGATGGGGGAGAGCAGCAGCTGCCACATACCTCGTTGGCTTTGTGATCCTGGTCATCTGCTTCGCCCTTGCAGTCATCGCGTTCTCGATCGAGATCCTCCGCTTCAACTTTGTGAGAGGAATCGGAGGCCTGCTCTTTGTTGTTGGTAAGGCGGGGCACAAAGGCAAGGTTATTTTATATGTGAAACAGGCATCAGCAGAAAAACATGTTAGATGGAGCCTCCCTTACGAAATTAGCTGTCTTTGTCTGGTTTATGACTCATTTTCATGGGAAACAAGGGAAGGTTGAGTTGTGCTCTGAAAGCACAATGGGGAGGGAAGCTCCAGTGGCCTTGGTCAGTTTTCACTTTCCCAAAAGCACTATATGGGGACACTCAAAACCTTTGACCCTGCATGTCACATGCTAAGACTTATGAGCTCTTAAGCCGTGGGTGCTTCCCACCTTTGTGCTGGGAGGGGGAGGAGGAACAGGAGGTAACTGGCTCAGCAGGGTTCCCGGTGCTGGCTGTGGTACAGGGCTGGTCAGGGCATGCAGCTGTGTGCCTTAGCAACCTGGCAATGGCAGCTGGATGCCACAGCCACATAGGCGTGGGGAACTGCCTGGGACAGAAGTCACATACCTCTGTAACAATGCAGATCTGACTGCAGGCCTAAAGCTAATCCTTACATATCTTAAGTATGCACTTATCTCCAGGTACCTTTTCTTAATGGGAACCATAATACGTTCACTGTTACTTACTCCTGGTTGTCTTTCTTTTCTCTCCCTAGCGGCATTCCAGATCATTGGCTTGGTCATTTACCCAGTGAAATTCACAGAAGACATTCCACTGACAGGAGATAACATGTTCAGCTGGGCCTATGGCTTTGGCTGGGCCAGCACTGTTGTTGTAATAGGTTGTGCTTTCTTCTTCTGCTGCCTCCCCAACTGGGAAGATGAAGTCCTGGGAAATATCAAGCCTACGGGTTACTACTCCTCCCCAGAGAGAGCACCATACTTAAATTGAAATACTAAGTCCAAGTACAGTCAACTGTCAAAACAGAGGAACACCTTTGATGTACATTTGGTGTGATTATTATAGGAGACTGAAAAAACTCACCTTATTTTACCAGAGTATTTCCTACTGTCCCTGGCAATAAATTAGGAAAAACATTGGCACCGTAAACCAAATAGCTTTTACCCAAAGTATTATTTACATATGCTCATGTCAATTCAGTTTGGGTGGATAACTTGCTCCTTCCCCTCCCAATTAATTGAGTCATCCTTATTTTATTAAAATATTTTCTTATGAATATAGATGATAGTGTTTCAAGTGCAGAAAGGAAAAGGATAGATTTTCAACAATCCATTAGTCCGACCTGCGAGCTAGGTTGGTTTTTTCATCTCTGACAAACTTGCTTTAAATGGAGCTAGAATAAAAACACAGCCTTCCTTTTTCTTCTGTCAAAGTCAGTCTCAAGGAAGAAACTTCCAGGATACTATCACAGTCACTTGCTGCCTAAAAATCTTTTCCCATTCCTGTTACCGGACTGTTGTTGACTATTAGCTATTTGAATTAAGGGGAAAATAAAATTAAAATTTATTTTCCACAAGTTGGTGCCATTGGACAAGGTCTCTTCCAAAGCATGAAGCTTGTGTGTAACATAACAGTGGCTGATGTAACATTAGTGGGTTTGTGGCCACAGCAGGACTTGTGATGGAATCATATGTGTGTTGTCATGGATTCAGATGCTCAACTATATACATTTTTACATGTTATATGAGGGATGCTGATTTAGAAAGTATCTTTGAGCAAAAACATAAACTATTGTATTTGTCTACCTTTGTAAAGTTGCAGTGTTTTAATTATCAGTGCGCTTTGGAGGGAAATCTTAGCATAACGTGTTTAAAAACCTCTGAAAGTTCCTAACACTGTAGGTACCTCAGAGTTCAGCAAACTTGGGCTGCTTTGTGAGTTAATAAGCATAACAGGTGGAAATAGAAAGGCAGTTCTGTGAGCAGTTTACATATGCAAACTTCATGCAGACATCTATGTCGGAGTAACATGTCTGGTTCTTCATTTGTTTCTGCAGCTGGCAATTCTAAATAAGAATTCCAGCAAGGCATAGCTGTGTCTGTGTTGGTCATGGACATGCAGCATCTTAAAGCAGATTTAATTATGGTCTATAATATTTGTCAGGGCTTTGTTCAGCTGAGGAAGCTTATTTTTTGAGCTCCTCTTCCAGCTACGGGAGAAATAGCTTTAGCAAAGACAGACTGAGGAGGTTACAGGTGGGGTGGAAAGCAAATGCTGCATGTTGCTCTGTGTAATTTCTTACTCTCATGAACCTAGTGCTTAGGAGAGAGTAGGTGTGTGGGTATGTGTATTCATGCACATGTTCAAAATAGAGCTTAGAAAGCATTAACCAACAGAATTGTAGAGCTGAAGTAATTTACAACTGATCTTTTGCAATGCCCTGTATTTCTTGTATTATATATTGTATAGCTTTCCATTTTGTAACACCTTTTTCAATTTGATAATGCTATATATTGCACGTGATCCTGTTTTAGAGAGGCCAGGTTATTACTGAAGGTCCCTTCTAGGCCTGTATTTTATAACATTACAGAGCATAAATGTCTGCAGACTTCAGAACTGTGTCATGAGCTCAGTTGTGGCATATACAATCAATTGTATTTATGATTCTTGCTGAATAAGAGAGTTCTGTGACAAATGTGTGCTTTTACATTTTTTCCCCTTTTCTGTACAGTACTACTGGGCTGGTGGGGAATATTGTGTAGACTTACTTTATCATAAGTAATGATAGTACTTACTTCTAGTGAGTTCAAAACACAGCAGAGAATCTCAAGTCAGGAAAATCCTTGCACAACTAAACCTGTAAAGGAGAAAAAAGTGTAAGAAAATGGACACCTTTCCTAATGGCAGGGAGGATGGTATGGTAATTTGGTAATTTGGTTTAGCATAATTTAAGTCTTTTGTATGCTTTTTTATAAGCATTGGCATAACTTGTCAAAAGAGCACTAATGTAAAATAAACTTGGCTCTGAATGTACTGGGAGGGGTAGAAGCATAACCGGCGTGTTACACAACTAAGATGTTCCAGAGAGATATTGCAAATAGTCATTAATTACTTTCAAGCGATATTAATGTATGTGACACTCGTTTCAAATGTGGTGGCTTAATTAAAAATGTTTTAACTGACGGTTGTAGAAACCTGGTGGTGTTTGTGGATTAATTTCATAAAATCAAAAAAATAAGCCATTCTTTTCTTCTCTTAACTTGAATATCAGTATCCATAAAGTGTCAGGTTAATAAAATGAAGTTGAAGACCTCATGGTCAGGAGGCAGCAACTTCATTTTCCAGTCAAATAAGCTTCAGTATACACTACAAAACATGTCTATGCACTTTCATAGAAGTGCCAGGCATAGAATGTTCTTTCCTAAGCCAAAACCTCTTAAGTGCATCACAGCTTAAGGGGGAACTCTAAACATTTTAAATACACAACCGTCTACAGGAGGTCTCATGAGTGGGAAGTCTGTTCTTTATCAAAACTGTTCCAGGTGCCTTTCCTACAATGATCAAGAAATTAAAATAGTGAAAAAAGATGGTGTACTTGCTTGCTGTTTTTAGTGGAAGGCTGCACTTTTCCCATGATTAGCAACCTTCCCACTTCTAAGCTCAGTTTATGCATGGCCCATATTATAGCCCTGTCCTAGTGGTGTTTTTAAAGAGAGCAAACCAGTCAGTCACTGCTGTATTAGAGCAACCTGTGGTGTCTGATTTCTGGAAAGACAGGTTCATCATACTCTGTTCATTTTTTTAAAATCTGGCCTCCTCCCTAAGTGTCTTAATTTTAAAATTCATTTACTATCCTGAATTCTGGTGCCTTGCATGTGTTTCTTTTTGGGTTTTGGTTCCACATCTCCCCCCTTTTTAAATGCTTCTGATTTTAAATAAACATATAGGAAAAATATTTGGGGTCCTTTTAGATTTTTCTAAATGCTCTCAAGATAATTGCATGGTTTCTATAATGCCCTTCTTTTGACAGGAAGAAAATTTGTACTCCTGTTTACCTACCAGTCTGTATCAAGCTGCAACCAAAATCTGTTGCAATAAATCTGCTCACTAAAATCACCTGAATTTCTCCAGTGAGATTCAGGCTGCAGGGTTGCTCCTTCTAATCCAGCTAGTGAGAAGAGAGAGCAGTTCAGGGGAATCTGAGCCCACTTGGCCCTTGTCTCAGGAGGAGTTATGAGCAATCAAAAATGTGCATGACTGAGTGCTAGGGAAGACTAATTGACCTGAATGGGATGATTAATGCTTAAAGCTCATGGATATGGGAAACAGCTGCCACACCCCACTGGGATTTTTGTATTTTCAGTTGATGTAACAAATGACTAATTTTTCAGACAATTCATTGACAAGATAGAATTCTAAAAGATTATTCACCTGACCTTTACATCCTGCATACAAGGGCTTTTGGACTAGAATACATACATAAATCAAGGAAGTGTAGTGACAGATTTACAGGGAGGGGGGAGGATTGTTATGGTGATAAGCACTCCAGAAACAAAAACAGTTGCATGCTAAGAGAAAATGTTGCACACACACACAAAGAGAGTTGCTGAGATCACTGAGCACTTACAAACTAATGATGAACCAAGCACACATATCTATGGAAAACAAAATGCTGCAGGAGATGCACAACATTTGAGAGCTAAGGTACTGATCCCACAACTCAAAGCAGTGGGATTTACTGGCAGTATGGAACAGCACCCTGAAAGTGCAGGTTTATCTGTGCCAGTAGGTGAAGTTGCACAAGTTTTTAAATGGACTTGGGAGACGATATTTACAACCAGAATAAAGTTTAATCAAAACTGGAGGATGCATTTGTCAAAAATAGGGATGCTGAGTTTCTAAATTTGATTCCTTTTACAGGGGTTGGTACAGGAGTAGCAAAATCCATCTGCAGTGGATTCACAGAGCCTAGTAAATGCCAGTGTTACTGCACAGGTGCAGCAGTTTATATGTGTAGGTAGGTCCCCCTTCCTGCACGTGTGTTGTGTATTTATGGGGTAATTCCAATGACTCCATGATGCAGGTCTGCACTAGTACAGTTAGCAGCCTTTTGTTTGGGATTTCCTGGTCTTCTAAGGTATGGGCAAAGCTGCACCAGCTATGAAGCTTGATGTCTAGAAATTACAAGCAAAAATCCAATGCCCTCAAATTTTGCCTATATAAAATTACATTTAAATTACTTGAGAATTGTGAAAATATTTCAAAGGTTTTTTTATTAGGATTTTTGAATGCATAAATTTAATAAGGCAGTGCTTATAATAAAGACTAGAACAACACATACAGACATGCCTGGAGCTTTGTAATAGCAATATTACAGCTATAAACAAGATAAATAATAATTTGTGATAAGAACTATACATTGTATAATATAATTAATAAATAGAAATTAATTTTATTCCTCACAGGTTCATCTTTGCAGGATTGAATAACATGAGAAGAGTTGGTATGGCTGCTGCTTTTTATTTATTCATGGGAATGGGCACAACACATGCTATTTTTCAGAGTTCTTTGCAGATATAGAATATTTTATAAGCATCAAAGTTTGCTAAGACTCAAGGTTATACATTGTAAATCAGTGTTCACTGAGTTTGAGAGGCCCCAGAAAGGTTTGGGCTGAGCACTCAGATGAAACTGAACATAAAAGCCAGGCAAGTCCTGTCCTACAGTGCGCTGCCCTGGGAAATAATCATGGATTGAAGTAGGCTGGTTTGATGGTCACAGTTCTGAACACGCATACTGGGGCAGGAGCTGACCTGTGGCCATTACAGTCCTTTTTCGGGAGATAGCCTGAAGCTGAAAGAAACTCTCTGTGTTAGCAGTCCCTTACAACAGGAAATAAGCAGAACTTATAATGAAAACTGATAATGAAAACTTATAATGAAAAAAATAATTTAGGTGAATTGTTATATATGAAAATTAACTTCTGACTTGAACTAGAAAGACAAAACCACGAGCAAAACAAAACTCGGGAAAATGATAATTGGCATTTGGTAATATGCTTACTACCATAATTGGCATTTGGTAATAAGTTGAAAATGTTGCTAGGAGACTTCTGTTTTAATTTTAGCCCTCTTGTCAAATCAATTTCACATCAAACATTTAAAACTGAAGACATAATTTCCATGTAACACATTAGTTTCAGCAAAATCCTTCTTTTGGCTGGAGAATCTCAAAGAGAAAACTCTTGGCTGAAACCCCTTAAGACATGCTTAGTGTGCTTGTCATACCTGTAAATCTCAGAGTGTTTAAACAAGTAGCTATTCCCAACTGACCCATAAGGTAGAGCAGATAAAAGCCAATTCTTTGACAGAGAACTGTAAGTAGCAAGTCTGTGGCACCTGGGAATTACCTAAGTGAAGCTGATTTTATTCCTCTCCTAAGGCAACTGAGCTTTATGCTTTACAAGGAGTTACTGTTATGATCCACTACAACAGGACAAGTATTTAGGTGGCTTACTCATACTACAGAGATGTTCTGGAACCCAAAGAAAGTAGCTTAAGTAAAATTATCTCGTATGTAGAACAGGACTGTGCTGTACCACCCTAACTGCTTACCCACAGGTTGATAAAATCCTTGTATACAACATCCTATGATTCTTTCATTCTGTGATTCTGTGTGCTCACTGGAAAGCTTGTGCTCCTGACAGGCATTCAAGGAAAATACAGACACTCACAACGGTTACAAGTGTCCAGAAGCCATCTCAGCTCCTAACAGAGTAGTTGGTTTACAGGACACCCTTGATTTCAGACTTTTGCCTGGAGAAGGGGGAGCTGAGTGAACTGATTAAACTTCGACAGACCCTCTCTAGGAAATACCCGAGGATTAAACCTCGTTCCAATATAGAGTTTACCGTGTCCTTAAGCAAAAATTAGCTGACAATTAAATCCATGCTCAGGCACGAAGAACCTTTGCACTTCCCTACTCTTGTGTTTTCCTTATTTGTGTTTTCTCAATACAGTCCTGAATTGCTCACATAATGACAATCCTGCATGCTGCCCCATGTTTGCATCTCAGGTGTTAAAACTTCGTGGCTTGCACATGTACCCCTGCTAAGGAGAGGGACAAAGCCCTTTTAAGCCCAAGCCTTTGTCCTGTCAAGGCAAGCCTGCTTTACTGACAAGAGCCAGACCATGCTGCATGTGAGGCAGGCTTCAGAGGCCCTGCAGCAAGCTGGTCCTGGATGACTCTTGCTAAAAATCTTAACAAAACCCTGTGGGAATTTTCCTCTGAGCTCAGCAGCCAGTGAACAGAGGAAGGATCCAATGTCTACAGCGCTTTCCTGTGCTGAGTGGGACAGATAGAGGGAAGCTTTTCCAAGTCCACAGTGGCAGGACTGAGCACCCACCATTCTCCAGGTCATCACAAGTGTCATGGAAAAGTTACAGTGCCTGGCCACCTCAGGAGAGCTCCTCAGAAAGGGTTGGTCCGGCAAAACGACAATATCTCAACTGTGTGCTTTTTTGTAGAAGCGTGTTTTTATTTTGCAAAGAAGTAATGTCAAATTTTGTTCAGAATGTATTTCTACACGATGATTTCTACAATGACGTCTGAAGGTCTTTTTCTACATGTGCTGGCTATGGATGAAGTATTAGTCACATGGAGAACACTATTGCCTTAATGCCCAGGGGATGCAGGGTACAGGGAGTGACCACAAGGTACAATTTAGCTGACTGAGTTGCATCACTGTTTGGTACAAGATAGTAGTGATAATTATGAGATTTATGCTCTGACTTGTTTGATTTAAGGTGGCACACAAGAGAGCAAATCATAAAACAATCCTAGCAAAGCTTTTAAAATCCAAACTCTGGAGACCTCTTGTCTATAAGCTGTGTGCATATCAGAGAATGAAAATGTGCTTGCTGCAAAAGTCATGAATATGCACCACAGCTGGTCAGCTTAAGCCAATCCAGTCATTTATACAGCTTAGCTGACCAGACAGAGACTAAAGGTGAATGGAAATATGCTGCCAGTGATTTGTTAGCTTCTTCTTCCACTAAGAAAACCACTTGTGTCTTGGCTGAAAAAGGCATATTTTTATCTCTAACTCTAATGCTGCAGAGTTGTTTGTTTTATCAACATTACTTGGTTACCTCAAATAATAATGAAGATTCATTAGCAATATTTTTAAGGGCAGAAAGTGCACTACAGTCTAACAGTTTTAACATTGATAATGTATCTTCATTTTCAACAGATGATGCTGGTGTTATACAGGAGGGTTCATCCACAGATATTGGTGAAGGAGAACAAGCATTTGCTTTCATGTAAACAGTCATCTTATACATTGTAAAAGACGAAGCATGGTCAAGGTAAGTCATCACTTCACTTAAAGTTTCCAATAATTTTTCCCTGTTTGCCATAGGAGTATCAGAATTGCATGAGATAGATACATCATTTTGTTACCTTTGGATATACCTCCCTTTCTGCTGCTGAAGATATCTCAAATTACCCTTTTACTGAATGTAAAGATAGCTCGTAATTCTAAGTTACTTAAGGATGACAAAGGTGGGCAAGAGACAGAAATATTCATGGTGACTGAATGCTACTCACCTTTCTTTCACAACATGATGATGTTCTCTATGGTATCACCTTGCAAATGCTAACATTTGTGACAGTATGCATTCATCCACAGGTGAGCTGTAATAGAAACTGATGACAAATCCTTCAGTAAGTGCCTACCTGAAACATGGCTCAGCATTCTAAATTCAGAGAGGACCATTTTAGTCCTCAACAGACATTGGTTCTCAAATGCATGACAGTACTTGTCTTCATATTATATTTCAGATACAAAATTGCTTTAATTTGATTTGCCAATATGCTTGTAAAGCTGTAATTTTGTGAAAGGTTGAAACTTGGAAAGAGGCTAGATACAGCTGAGAGAAGACTTATTCACATTCTACTGCCACATTCATGAGTATTTCTGAAGTAATCTTTTAAAAACCATTTATTATCTAAACCTTTGTTCTGTCAAACTTTTGGATTGTGTTGTGTCCACTTCTACCTCAGCTGTGGCAACAGAAAGAACATGTAGATACAGACTCGGACAACTTGCAGGTAACAGCATAGCAGACTAAGGCAGGGCTTCAAATGATATTGGGTTTAATGCAAATGTTTCTTTAAATCATGCATAATAATTATATATTGCAGTTTTATAGAACAGGTGCATGATATTTTAAACATTGAGTTAATGATAACTGAATTTGCGGATAGCACAAATGTGGACTACAATGGAAGATACATTCTATTCTAAAGAAATGGTTTTTCTCTAAAGTTTACTTTACAAAACAAAAGTGAGATTGTCCCTTATTTCCAACTCAAAACAGCAGTTGAAGCGTCTTCAGCAGCTGAAGTTGGCTGTAGCTTTCAGCAACATTCAAATTCAATGGCCAAATCAGTAAAAATGTCTCCTGCTCTCACAGAGGCCTGTTGGATACCCCTGATGGACCTCTCACAGCCACAGGGATCCTGGACTGTGTGTGCCACAGGGCAGCTGCTGGCAGGATGCTTCAGCTGCACAGAATGAGATATAAAGCAGTCACACCACTGCTTATTTACCAGCAGGCAAGTGAGGTATCTGATGAGAAATAAGGCATGGTGTCCAATTAACTTCTTCAAATTGAATTCTTCATGCAGTTACTACTTCTTCATTGTGCTGCAGCTCATTGCTGTGGATGTTCCAGTTTGGTCCTCTGCAAGCTCAATGCCTCTTCAGGCAAAGTGTATCAGTGCAATGTAAATTATTAATTTCTTTTATTTAGGCCATTATTGATTTATGAATATTAATTCAGAAAAATGCTGTGGAGTTTGCAGTTCACAAACAGTTCATAGCTGTCACATTGCACCACGAGAGCCACAATACAAAAGAAATTTCTTTGAGTAAATGAGGTCAGCACTTGGATGCAGCCCCACCTGACAAAATCCACCATGAGAGCAAAAGATACTTTGCATCCTCTGGGCTTAACTGTGTTTCACACAAACCAGCTTTGATCAAGGGATGCAGTTGCTTCCAGATGTAATTCTAACTGGGCTCTACCAAAATACTAGGTTGTAGCATGCATTAGTTCAAAGGCAGAGTGTAGGGAACACAACAATATCGTTTCTGAGCCGACAGACAGAAAACTCTGCCCCGCACTCAGCTGGGTGTCCTCCCAGGGCATAGAGAGCGGATGGCTCAGCTCTGTCTTGCACTCTTAGCAGCCACAGACAGGCTCTGACAGGCCCTAGGCAGTGCATGTACAGCCAGATCCACACTCAGGGAATGTTTGTGAGGCTCAGTCAAATCAAAACTCAGGTTTTGTTCTCCCAGTAAGGCTATATCCAAATCATACTATATTTTTCATTTCCTCTGTACCTATGCTCCAGAAGGGGAAGAGTGAACAGTGACATTTTTTTTATCGCCTTAGCTGTAGGACAGGTATGGGAATTTCTTTAATTGTATAAAATAAGGTACGATTTTGTTTTTAAATGGAGTCCTAGAAAGGCAGCTTACAGCTTCCAGGAGGCAAGTTTCAGAAGCAGCCACCATGTCATGCAAATAGCTCCCTCTCATCTCTGCTTTCTCCTGCCATAATGCAAATCCCTTAGAAGATAGAAATGTGTAAGCACAGCTGCTGGTGGGGATGTCAGGGAGGGAAGTGTTAAATGCTGAGGGTAAACATCTCCTGATTTGTTACCTAGTCAGCAAGGCAGAGAAGATCTCACAGATAAACCCAGCCTCAAAGCTTCTCCCCAGCTCAACTGGTTATTGCTCAGTGGCAGCTCTTACTCATCCGAATCTAGGTGGAGCTCCTACCTCCAGCCCTCCCTCCCTCTCTCCCTCCCTCTCTGCTGTGTCTGTCCTGGCTGAAAAGCTTTTCTCCAACATCTGCACACACGTTTGTAGGTCCTGGCACCGCCTTTCCGGGAGCTCTGCACAGGCACCCATTTGTGTCGCTGAGCCTGTGGCAGAGAGGTCCCTCTGCCACCTGCCCTGAGCCATGGTGAAGTACGGCCTCGACTACACGCGCTGCAGATGGATCCTACCCCTGCTCCTGGGCATAGGAGTCATCTTCGGTATCATCGCCCTGGCGGGCAGGGGCTGGCTGGAGTCGCAGACCTTGCCCTACGTGCAGCGAGCGTCGCTATGGCAGAACTGCAGGAGGCCTGACCAGGGCGGGGACTGGAGCTGCGAGTCCCTCATGGGATACGGTAAGCGCCTACAGGGGTGGTGGGGAGCAGATGGGAGCACCCCTACAGGGGTGGAGGGTCACATCCCTCAGGTCACCTTCCCGAAGGGCTCCTAACAGCATCGCCCAATACCTGGCGTTTATATATGAAGCCACAGGCAATAGGGACTGTCACTAAATACACCAAGGCTTTTGACTAACTGGGTGAAGAAATAAAATGTCCTCACACCCCTGTGCAGAAAAGAACCTAGAGGATTACAGAATACATAAAACCCCCCACATGGTATTGTACCGGTGCAGAAAATAATACGGGATTTTCTTCCTCCCTCAGAAGAAGCTGGTAACCTCTTCTCACTAATCACTACTTTCCAAAACTTAACGGCTACCAGTGATCAAACATCCAAACAACAAGTTGTGTGGGCAAGCCTGGCCTTGGTGTAACGAGCAGGTCTGAGTGCCAGAAAAAGGGAGGTAGAAATGTAAGATGGTAACAAGATATTCCCAGGGAGTGTCAGGCTACAGAATGCTGCCCTGAAACTGCTCCGCTAGGTGGGTCGTGTGAAAGAGTCTCCTTGTGATTATGAAAGAAAGCTCTAAAAGATGAAAGAATTTCTTGTTTGTACTAAGTTTTGTTGAAGTATGCTATTAAACATGTTGACCCAGGTGCAATCTTCAGCTTGAAAAGATGTAAACCACCAGTGTGGGAGAACAGCCCAAGAGAAGGGTGACTCTGGATGTGCTGTGTTTCTTTATTATTTTTCCTTTTATTTTTCTTTCTGTATATTTGCTATTGGCCATGGTTCGAAACAATTAATTCTGAATGAAGGGCTGTTAGCTTGAGCTGGAAAGAAAGCTCAAGAGTTCTTACAGTTTATGCTCATTCAAATTACAAGGAAGAATCTTTTCTCTAGGGCTCAGAATCTCATCTCTTCTTGTTAAAAAAAATGAGTAAAAGCACTCGCTGAAGCAATCTCAGGGATCATTTATTACAGTGTTTCAAAATTGTTCATGAAAGTTTATTGTATGTCATGAAGCTCTACCTTCTATGTACAAAATTTAGCTGTAATGAGTTAATTGCAGCAGGCCTCTGTGAGTGTAGGGCTCCAGGCATGACCAGCTCCACCGAGCATCACCATCCAGTCCTGCTCTCAGGGCTCCAGCATCAGCTCTGCATTAAGTCATACCAGCAAATTGGTCTCTGCTACATGGCACTTGAGAGAAGGAGAAAGAACATGATACTTAATAGAGGGCTTCTCAGTCCTGAGTTTCTTCCTGAAAAGCAAGCCCTTCTCTTGATCTCCAGGTTAGGCCCTGGAGAACACCATGAGTGCCAGCTTTAACTGGACAGAACACATCGAGATGTTTCACCTTGCTTCTCTTGATAATACAAGAGAAATTTCTCCTTACTTCCAGGACCTAGATAGGTGTTTGGCATTTCACTTCCTTCCTTATCCTGCCTCACTCTGATAGCTTTAAATTCTGCAGCTGTATGCACAGTTTCCTTGGAAACTGGACAGCATCTACAGACCAACCAGGGAGGTCATCCTCTGTGTGGACTGTCCTGCAACATCTGGGGTTACCATGAATCACATCTACAATAAGTCCATCACTTTTAACCCAAACATTGTGGACATGGTACACACATGCAGAACATTATCCAGCAGGTACATTGGAGAGTCCACTGACACTTTTGAAAACACTGGAAATGCTGTTGGTGAGCTGCATGACTGCATTATGCCCTCAATAGGCATGCATCTATCACTTGAACTCTTCAAGGTTATTAAATACCCAGGAAGCCTAAGCAAATCCTCAAGATCCTCCTGGACAAAATTTCCTAGATATGTCTGGCACAATGGAGTCACCTAACCAGTGGGAGCGTATGTGAAAGGCTCTACGTAAACAAGGTATGCAAAGGCCAAGTAGGAGTGGGTTATGCTGCCAGGCCTCTGCCTTCGCCAGATGATGCCATTAAAATGCAGATCTTGCGTTTATGGGGGTGAGTTATCCCTGACCCACCAGAGGACTGTGGATCCGACTGTTAAGGCTGCAAACTCATGTCACTGTCCTGATCTTTTCCAGGCCTTTCCCTCAGACCCCTTCTCTCCAGAGGTGGGATGTGCTCAGATCCAATCCTGTTCTCCGTTTTTCCTCTTCAGTGGTGCAGGGTGGGGATTTTTCTTTTGGATTCCCACCTTTTCTCATGCAGGGCAGAGGTGGCTGATCCTGGTCTTGGAATCACCCCAAAAGACCAGTCTGTGAGAGTATCTCACTTGTGAGCATCCAGGTCTTATGTTATACCCGCCTTAGTGATGAAGGGGAGGGTTTTAGTAGTTCTGGGATCACATTTATCTACTGTGCTCCAGAAAGGCCATGGAAAACAAGCATTCAACATCATGTTCTCTGGGATGTTTAACTTTGTGCCAAGCTAAACACAGTACTGGTTAAACAAAGTGTAGTTACACGCCTTCCTGAGCACAGAGACAAAGATGTGATGTAAAGCTGAAGGACAAGAATGTTTTACAGCCTTCCTGAGATGAGATCTCTTCCCCACCGCATCTGTTCCACAGTTTCCATCTTGTTTCTTCTGACCTTTACTCTCAGCTTCCCTGCCTAATCTGCCACTTGCTGGGTAGGTTCTGAAATCTGGCCCTCCTGCAGAGGTGGTTTCACTGATAAGCATGATATGTATGTGTACCCCAGCAGCTGCCAGCAAATATTGTCAACATGACTTGGACAGTGTAGTTATCTTAATCCACTACAGTCATCTTCGTCCTATCGTAATTAGATATAATTGCAACATCCTTGCAAGTTGTTAATTATGATGTGCAAATTCAAATCAAATTCTGCACGTGCAATGTTTATAATTCCCCTTGAATCTTGGCTGTTTGGCTTAAGATATGTTTATACAGTTGGAAGGCAAAAACCCAGCGTCATTGAGGTTGATTATGCTGGAAAGGAAGAAGGTTGAATATTTCATTGACTGCATCAGTGGAGTTTGGAGGCTTTGACTGATTTTTTTTCTTTTTCTTGGAGAGGCAGTGGAGTAACTCCACAGGTGCACTTATCCTCTGTGAAAGCATCTGTTCATCCGAGGTCTTTTGCAAAGTTTATGAGCTCTGTGGAAAGCGAGAATACGAAGAGTTTATACACTCTGTTATCTTCTCCAAGACTTCAGATCATCTGCTTTAAACATATGACACTCATGCAGACTTTATCTTTAGATAGTTGCTTTCCAAGCATATTTAGTTCAAATAAACAGAACTTTCTAGGAAAAAATACCCAGTGCATTAGGACACTTACTCAAAATGCATAGAATTTAGGATGAGGGACTGAGAGATTCATTGCTCTTGCTCTTCATTGTTCTTGCACTTGAAAAAACAAAGGGCTCAATCTTACGACATGTTTGAACATATACAAAGAGAGATTAAGACTTTTTGGATAGATAATGAGCAATATGGAATGTACCTCTGCGAGACATGGCTGAGCTTACAAAGAAAATGTACAGGTTAAACCCCATCATGATGCTGGCACAGCATCCTTTGTTTTTCTTGTTCTTTGGCTATATTACCTGTCTTGAACAAGGTGTGTGTTGCAGACCTGAAACACTTCTTCTGCATGTAATTTATTCCCTGCAGGCTTTGAGGATGTGTAAACATGTGTAGATAAATACACAATAAACATAAATGATGTGAGGGGAAATAACTAATTTTATTAATCTGGATGCCATGCACAAGGAGTGAAAAAATTGTGACTACGCTTCTCCTGTCTTATCTTCCACCCAGCCTTGCAGTTCTTCCATTTGCAGATGCTGCCGTCAAAACAACTGAAATCTTAAAGCTGTATATGTGTGTTGAAGAGATCATCTTATGTGCATAGCACAAACAGAAATCTTGGGGAAAAAAAATCAGGAAAAGGCATTTCCATATGGCAAGTGGAATCCACATCTTCAGTTATTTTCACACCATAATATTCTACTATAGCTTTTTCCTGGGAGGTGTGGAGGGGTTTTTGGCTATGGAGAGCAGTGGAGGGATAAATGATTTTGCCATCTGGAAAGGACACCTTTGTGCAGCTTGTCTTCCAGGCAAATAATGGGCAGCTATGTTCTAGGTATTCAGTTTTATTTTGGTTTATGAATATGAATGCAATACTACAAGATAAGAAGGCTAGTATATTATGATTATAATGAACAAAAGCTACTTCAAATATGACTACAGATGAGTAATGCTACAGGCTAAGTGAAAGAAGGAAATGTTGCAAAAATAATATCCTTTTGAGAAAAGAAATATTCTGTATCCCCATTGATGAGTAGATATTTTCCCCCTGTTTTGCCTGTAGCAGGTTTTTGTTTCCAGGGAATCTTTTGCTACCATGAAGCACCATTTATTATCCTGCAGGAAGAACAAAATGGAAATCACTTACTAAAAATCCCCAAGTAAATATACACAACAGCAAGGTTACACAGTGTGGTTGGGATCAGTTTCCAAAATCTCTTTCTTGGTACTACACCTACCACTGGCCTTGCACTGCTGGACACACAGCTCTCCCTCTGGAAAATTGTCTTCTCCATCAGAGCAGTGACTCATCACACCCAGGACACAGGAGAGACCAGGCACCAAGTTTTGCCACTGCCACAATGCCTATGTAAAACTGTTTTTTCTTCCCCCACATTCCTGTCACATCTGACAGCCAGCACCTAATCCCAGCATGAGGAAGCTCTTACTTGCCCCAAGATAAAGCAAGCACCCTGAGCAGAGTGACACGGGGCTATTTTCAGAGGTACAGGATGGGATACAGCAGATGGAGGACGAACAAGATATCCCAGTGGCTCTCTGACATCTGAGGATGTCTGTATGTCAAAATCGAAATGAAGTAAACAAGTAACTGTGCTTTTGAAGTAGGGACCAGCTCAAGTCACTGGGCCTTTATTGCAGATATTTCCTGAAGACAAGGTTCTGCACTTAACAGCTTTCAGAATTTGGTAAAATCCAAGTAGATTTGCAAAAGTGTCTTTGCAGCTGGGAAAGAGGCTGGAGAGGTTTCTGAACAGTTCAAGGGAGCCTATGGGAGAGCCCAGGATGGAGCCCAGCTCTTCTCTGTGCATGGCCTGGATTAAGGGCGAATCTTGACTCCTTTGATACAGGGTGAACTGAAAATGAAAGGCTGCTGCTGTTCCTGCTGTATTATAGTATAAAACGGTTATATTTATGTAAAGTGATTGTCTGTAGTTTTAATGACAGTGTGTAGAGAAGCATATAATTTCCTAAGACATCATTCTCCTTAAAGTGTAATGTTAGTTGGGACTTACCAGTGAGAAATGAGATTACAAGGTTAGTTACTGTATAATGTAAAATACTCAATGATTATTCAAAGCTTAGAATGAGAAAAAAATACAGCCTCAAACATATTGCTAATGAAAAATATCACAACAGTGTTTGTAAGGAATGAAGCAAGAAGGAAAGAAAACATTTGATTTTCCCCCAGCTTGTAGGAGACACTCCATTGTTTCTAATCAGGTATAAGAGAAAGGAATCAAGGCCAGAGCATTTAATTACCATGGCAATTTTTATTCCTTATCTGCAATTGCTAGTGTGCTTTCCCTTGTAGTTTTAGAGTTTGTACTTTTATAATTTCAGTGGCAGATTCATTTAATCAGATTCTTTTCTAAATAGCAGTTATGCTCTTGAGCAATTAACTCTCCAGAGAGCAATTGTACATGTAATCCCGCTGTTTATTTTCCAGCCTTCCCTTCATGATTACAGTTTGATTGTGTGAAAAAATAGCAGTCATGTGGAACATTCTCATCTGCCTGTCAGGAGATCTGAACTGCCGGTGCTGGGGATTTTGAGAAGATCCTCAACATATTGCATTTTCAGGCACTGAAGTCCTGGAGAGAGGATTCCACTTGCTTACACAGGAGGCATCTCTCCTGACAGCATGTGGAAACTTGTGGCCAAACTCCGTCCTCTTCACCTCATCTATTCCTCTAGTTTATTGAGGTACTCTGATACAGCATGGCCATAATAATATCTCCATAGTCTGAACAGTGATAAGAGCTGCAAGATGCATTTCAAATTCCACTGTAGGTTTGAACTGATTACTGAAGTGGAAAGGTGTTATGCAGCAAAAGGAACAAAACTCTCAGAACATTCTTTCACATTTCTGTATCACTTCTCACTGGCAGCTTGTGCTGTTCTGAGGCATCTCAACCACACTGACTCAGTGAGCATTGTAATGGCATGTTTCTTCTTTGTCAAGTTCCATTACAAAATAACTCATTGCTCAAAATTTCCCAGGAACTCAAAGTAGCTTTTGCAGTGCTGACACTAGCCTGTGTTCCAAATCTATCTGGCTTCCTTCTACTAGTACTAAATAAACTTCACTTCAGTCCTGCTGAATTACTAATCTGAAACTGAATACATCTAATGTCACCTACTGTGATGACATATGCATGCTGTGCCCAAACCAGGCCCCCCCAAAACAAAAAGTTTCTGTGCAGTTCATTTAACCATCTCATCAGCAGTAAGCAGCAAGGGACAAAGATTTTCAGGATGCATTGTAAAAGCTGTTTCAATAACAAGAAGAGTAAATAAATTCAATATAGTTTTGTGACCACAAAGCACGACTTCTGCTTATATACTAGGGGTTTTATTTTGCAAATAGTAAAATTTTCCTTCTACCACAAAATCAGATCCAGGTTCACAGCTGCTGTCTGTTAGTGGGAAATTCCCTAGTGCAAAAGGTGATTTTCATCAAGGTTTCAGAACAAAGTTTGCTCACAGCATGAAAACTGCAGATCAAGAGTGACAACAATTCTTGATGCATGTGGAAATAATATGTAAATTCAGTGTTCATTAGTCCCAAATGACTCTGGGAACAGAAAACTTAAAAAGAACTTTTTTTGAAAAGGTTCCACTCTCCTGTTTTGATTAAAAGTCCTAGTTTATAACCTGTGTTATCATGGAAATCAATGCTGTTTAATTCACATTAAATATTTCAACCCACTCGGGTAATTAGGGAGCAGGTACATCTCGCTATTCTCATTAACTGAGCTTATGTAAATGAACCGATTAATCAATACCTTACCTGTTTTATTTACCTGACCCTCCCAAGCCCCATGTACACATCCAACTGTAAGTAATTCTGCTTTAATTTAAAATAAATAGGAGAAAAATAAGGAGGAAAAAACCTTATAGCATTTAAGTGTATGAAGTTGAGCTTTAATCCTGATTTTCTCAGTGTGTGCTGCTGCTTCTGAAGATAATGTGAGATAAGGGGTACTCCCTGACTCTCTCATGAGCAAACCTTTAATTTTGAAGGCACTGTGTGTGCATTATATTTAATAGCTAACTTACTCCCTTGGTGCTCCCTTTGATGATGGCTCTACAGCTTCTGTCCCTTCTGCCTTCCCAGCACTAAGTAAGCATCAGGGAGCAGCCCTCATTAATACAAGATTTGCAGAAGCAAGCTTCTAAGTCAAGCTTGTACATGCCTGAGCTTATGATGAGATGAATTTGAACCACTCCCTCAAGACGTAACTGCTCCTCCCCCCAAATTCAAGTCAGAATAGCTTCTAAATTTAATTGCTTGCCTCAGTAAGAAAGGAGGGTTGCAGATTGCATAAAGGTTTTGCCTATGTTCGTTTGTGGGTGAAGCCAGTAGTGAGGAATTAATAGGTTTTTCCTTCAAAGGAGTTAAAGCCCACTAAGCCACATGAAGCTATTACTTTGGCATGCAGCTATGGACAAAACACTGTCTTCTGCTAATATATACTGTGTTTTATTGATAGAATAACTAACTACTCATAAAGGTTATTTTCCTTAATGCTGTTATTTAAAATCATTATTATGGGGTAATTGTCCTAAAGTCCTAATCCTTTCTTATTTATATGGGACCTGTAACTAGTCATCGAGAAACTTTGGCAATGACATTATCCTAGTGTGAGTCTAAATAGGTCATTCTCTGTTTCCATGGTTGTTTTTTATATAGTGGCAAGCTAAAAGCTGGTTCTGGCTGACACAAAATGACTTTTATGATATAATACTCTGTTATAAAACAAGAAATCCATATTAAGAGCTGATGAATTCTAGAAAAGTAATGAGGGGGAGGGAGGGGGATAAAGAAGACATGCCAAAGAGGATGCCATATAGAAAGACTAAAAATTCTGAATTCCACTGCAAAAGATATAAATTCACACACAAAAAAAAAATCCAAAGAAGAACCTCCAATATTGACGATTCTGACAAAAGATATACAGAGAATGAAGTTCTTTTAAGAATGATCCAAAGGTAATGAAGACAGAAACTCAGAAAATAGTACACATCCAATCATACCTTTGATATTATTTTCCTCATTTCATTCTGTTCATAAATTATCCATGACTAGTATATGGGGTTTTTTTCTCATTTGCTCAAACTTCCTTTGAAATAATTTTTCAGTCAATGGCTTTGAGTCTGCACATGTAGTTTATTCATAAGAAGCTGCTTTGGATAGTTTCTGATTTATCTTGGCTTTATACAAACACAGGCACACTGGTATTTCAATGCCAGCTCATGTGATCAGCAAACAATTGCAGAGATTATAATCTGCATTTGTTTCCAGAAAGAGCACAGAAATTCCCCGTAGTTGGCAGGTTACAGGGTCAGTATTTCCAGAAGACAGGATTTTGCACTGTGTAGTGTTGCACAGGTAACACAGGAAATCCAGAGTCCTGGTGACAGTGGTGTGCATGCACACTGGCATCTTGTAACCCTTCAGCTGGTAGAGATGTGGGTTTATGGGTTTGATGGAACATCCTAAGAGTCATGCTAAGGGAACATGAGTTCTGCTGCAAACATGTGCACTTTGACACAGAAACTTTCTTGAGGAGAACAAACCAAAGGGAAATGGGGAAGACCTGGCCAAAGCAGTTCCTTTTTCAAGTGAAGCATGTACTCTGCAGTGTTTGCCACACCCTGACAAAGAACGCCAGGTTGAGAAACTCAAGTGAGTTCAGCTTTGTTTCCAAAATAATTCTCTTTCCCTTTAATCAGAGAGATGTTAAACAAGTTGAGCTCTGCAAACTCAGCCTAGAAACATTCTCATTACGTACAACACAGAGATGAATCGCTACCACTGCAGATTTTAGTTCTAAGAACTGCTTTGCAAGACCGCAGGTAGAACTGCAGGGTTTATGTATCTTTCCCTTGGTGGTATGAAGGATAACTGAGCAAAATATTAGTCTGTTACATTTTCTTTCACCCCTCCCTGGTTCTTGTGAATGAAAGCTACCCTTCCTTAAATCGCTGCACAATTCACTGCAGTGTGAAAATGATCAGTCAGCAAGAACCTCTATGTAATTGTTGGTGTCTTTGAGCTGGCAATAAATATTTGTTTTTCTTTCCAATGCTAGTTGTGTATTTAGCTTCAAGCCAAGAGGAAAATTTGAGGGGATTGATTGTACAAGGAGCAGTACTTCCAAACTCTCTGCAGTTGCTTTCAGAAAATGTCACCCAAGGAGAGACTCAGCAGTTTATGTGGTGTGGGAGCACCAAATCAAGAAAAACATGTAAATGTTATTGTGAATGTTTCCCCGTGTTTTGAAACACATACACCAGGAACATGGGCATTTGTATTTGTCATGGAGGAAGTAGAGGTTATATGCTGTTTTCAAGACACAGTAGCTCTTTTTTGAAGGCACTATTTGGAGCATGAAAGATGGCAGGCCAACAAAATACTAGGTTGGGTGGTTCCAAGTTTTGGCTCGACTTACTGCTGAGCAACAAGTTTGTTTCTTTTTGTGTGAAGCACAGACAGTGTTTACACTTTCATAAACCATAAAATGTGTGAGGGAGTAAAATCAGGAAGGCAGGAAACTGGGGATATTCTTAGTCCTGAGTGTCTGATTAGTCCATCAGTTTCCATCAGCTGCAGCCAGATATAGGATAATCAGAATGTGTTTATATGGTGCAATACAAGAGGTAGTCATGCTGCCTCCAAACTGAGTTCCCTTTAATAGCAGAGTAGTAAATCTGTGTTATTATTGAATTCTGTCTCAGCTAATTATGTAGCTCTGTCCTGGCATGGAGGGCTCTTTCTGGTCTCTAAATTTGCTCAGAGGTCTTCCTACACAGCAGGGAGTTATAGAAATCGGGCACTTATTTTCATTTTCCAGTGGTCACATATTACTGTATTCACTTTGGGTAGCCCAGACTCTCTCAAATCATTGTTGATTGACATACAAAAAACACTGTTATCAGAAGCACTGTCCTCGCTCTGCTTGAGACAGTGTGAAAACATGGGTTCCTCTTGCCTGTCTGGGGTAGCAATGTCTTGTTTAAGGCCAAATTGCTCAGAAAATTGCCAGTTAGAAGGACTTTTGAAGAGCAGCTGGTGTGTAGCTGCTCACAAACCCTTTCCTAGTGTTCACTGGTGTTCTTTCATCTGATGGAGTTACTGAAAAAGGGAGAAATGGGACTGGCACTAAAGAATTACAGGATGCTGCTGGTATTCAAGGACACCTTGGTATAAAAACGTTTCTTTTCTCACAAGCACATTTTAACTCTTAACCAGCCAAAAGATCACCAGCACTTTTAGGGCTGAGAAAACAGACCTTAAAACCTGCTGAATATTTTTACAAACTCAGTTTGATATCCTGTAACCCGCCTCTCCCTCTGTTTCAATTTTTAATTTGGTGACAGGTGGACTGGGCCTTTTCAGCTTTTAGCTGCTCTCACTCTACAGCCAAGAATACACTGAATTGGTGTTGTACCTGTGAGTTCACATTTTTAAGATAAAGCTTTACAGATAGAAAAATTTATTTACACTTTTACTTGATGTTAAAGTAAAAAAAAAAAAAAAAACAAAAAACAAAAAAACAAACAAAAAAAACCACCCTACAACATTGGAAGATAAGAAAATATTTGGGACCAAATTAGTCACTTGCTTGTCAGGGGTTTTTTTGGCCAATTTAATTCTTCTAATTCTCACATTTTTAAGGAATTTTAAGTCTTAGTTCTATTCGTAAAGAACTTAGCTACTCTAGTACTCCTGGCTGGCACAAGATAAAATAGGCATCTCAAATACAGAAACAGTTGCAATTATTGCTGCACAAAGTCTTTGATATTCTAGAAAGGTAAGATGTTTACACAGTTTACACTACTGATAGCTGCTGCTTTTTGTAAAGGATAGATGAGCTGAGAACACTTTTCTTAAAAAAAACTCTGTAGAGACTCACTCTTCCATATGGCTCCACTGCCTTGGAGCTGTGTATTGTTTTCTTTTTTCTCCTTTGTAGAGCTGAGAGCCACAAAATTGGCTGTTAGGTGATTGAGCAATGCTTCCAAATGGTGTAAGCATCCTGCAACAAGCATGTCTCTTCTTGCCACATAGCCGGTGCCCAGCGGGTTGGGCATGTGCCCAGTCTGCTTCCACACAGTCACAGCATTTGGAACACTACTTCAGGAAAAACACCTGAGTGAGCCTGGCAGAGGAGGGAGGGGCTGGCATGGGCAAGGTGCCACCACACACGTCTGCAGTCACCAGGCACAGGTCCCTGAGCCCTCAGCTCAGGCACTGCTCCCATCCCAGGGCTTGGTGCTCTACCATCAGCTGCTCCTGGGAAGCAAGGCTGAGCTTTGGCAGCAGGGGAGGTGGGACCCCCAGGACTCCTGGTGTCTCAGAACTTGCTGGGCAGGCAACTGTGCTCTGAGTCTGCACCTTTGCCTGGAAGTTTTGTATCTAACCACAAGCAGTTGTGCACTTAAGAAAAAACATCACCTCTAGGTGTTCTTGTCATTTCACCCTTTTGCCAGAAGTGTCCAGAACTCTTGTATCCAAGAGCAGTGAGGTCACTATTGCTGAGAGACATCACTTATGGCCAGGTGCCCCTTTTTTGCTGTTTGAAAGGGGTAATAGAGAGACTGGGAATAGGAACATCTTCAATGGAGTCTATTGAGCAGTATAAGAAATTCCTCTTCTTGACTGTTTCTTCTGATACTCTGCCTGAGGTGCTGGCCTCTCTCCTGTGGCTCGACACTGCATACTCTACCTCTGAGCTCCCTGTAAACTCCTACAGAGCAGAGTTTGAGCTAAAGCACTGAGCTACAAAATGAGATGTAAGAACACCTTTGCTGTCCTTTTCAGTCTTCTCAGGCAGCTGCCTGTTTACTGGGAAAACAATCCAGTTGAAAAGCCCTATAAGGAGACAGAAACTTTGTGGAATAAGAAAGAGAATGGGCATGGCATAAAACTAAAGATGTAGTGCGATAGCTAGAACAGAGCAGGGATCATAAAGCAGGGAGAAGGTTGAAAAGCAAACAGAAGGGAAATTAGTTTTGATGGACTAAGGGGTAGAAAAGGATAGCTGGAAAATCCTGATCCATTTTTCTTGCCTAATAGTAGTGGTGGTGTGGGCCCTGGGGAGAGACAGATCAAAGACCAAGCTGTCACTCAGTGGGGACACGACCGTTGCTTTCATGCTTACCTGACTCTGGTCAAGGGACAGGCAGGACACTTCACATTTTATTACTTCCATGCTTAAAGCAAACAAATTGATAGGTTATTCACTCAATTTGAGAGGAAAGTTTTACTGAATAGCGTGCATGGCATTTAAGTTGAATTGTAATAATTGTGCAGGGTTGTTTGGGCAGTGATAATATTTTGGCACTGCCGTTTCATATATTCAGTTAGAAGCCAACACTTGACAAAGGCCTAGTGGCTAGATGAGGGGATGTAGATGCCTAGCAGACTTTAAGTGCTTACACAATTTAATACAGGATTTAAAATGTGTCAAAGTAGCTTTTTTACATCCAGAAGAAGAGACACTTTGATCTCTTTGAGCAGTAGTTGCTCCTCAAGTCTTGACAGATTGAATAAATACTACTTTTCCAGTTGTTATGCCAATAAAATATGCTTTGCTTTAACATGTTATAACATAAAATTTTATAATTTGAGAATGAAAGAATTAATATTTGCAACAAGCTTTTTGAATTGAAACGGTACTAAATTTGGACCAAAATCAGAGATCTAATTTCCCTACAAGACAGGTTCCAAATCCTTAGCTCCATTTAGGGCACAGAGGCTAAACTAAGGCTGAAAGACAGAAATAACTGAATTTTGACATTGATGGGCTAATTCCATACCTTTAAGTTTGCCAGATTGGTAGTGTTTTTATAAACACTTTATTTCAAAGGAAGTTTTTTATTAGTTTTAGGGACAGTTCAATTGTCCTTGTCTGTGCAAAAGGAAGCTGGGTTTATGGCATCTGCTGAGGTAATATTTGCTATTGAGGGACAATGGCCATTCTTACATCTTTAAAGCCATTTGTATCTTAGTTCTTAATTGTTAAAACTAAGCAGTAAGCTTGCACCCAAGCCCTCATTTCATTCTGCATGAGAAGACAAAGCTGGAATTTTTATGCATTCTGCATTTAGTGCATGATCTCTTGTGGAACTGAAATGTTCACCTTTAAGAGGAGAGAAAGCCCCCATGCTTTCTTTCTTGGGAGATGATCCTCTTTTTACAGGTTTTAAAATTGACCTTTAATTACTAACCAGAGAAAACCAGCCTTTGTTTTTGTTTTTGTTCCTTTCTAATGTATCTTCCTTCTGATTTCAGCCTGGGGAAGAGCTGCTGCTGCCACATACCTGGTTGGCTTTCTACTTCTAGTTATCTGTTTTGCACTGGCCATCATAGCATTTGCCATTGACACACTTCGGTTCAACTTCATCCGTGGGATCGGAGGCTTGCTTTTCGTGGCTGGTAAGGCAGCATGTGGAGTCAAGTTTAGCTTGGGCAGATATATCCATACTAGAACTGATATTTTCTTCAGCTGATACTATACCCAAGTCTCTGCCTGTGTGCAGTTGTGCTCTCTATGAAAAATCAAAGTCTGTCATGGCACTGGATCGATTTTCAGATCCTCCAAAATATGGATGGGTTTAGCTACAGGGATTATGGAGGAAGACAGTGGTGCTGGGTGTTAAACATTTTTTTGTTTTCTCCTGTTTCTTCAGCTGTGTTCTCCATCATGGGCCTGGTCATTTATCCTGTAAAGTTCTCATCTGAAATTGAAATGACAGGAATCAATATGTTCAGCTGGGCCTATGGCTTTGGCTGGACCACTGCCATTATGGAAATATGCTTGGGATTCTTCTTCTGCTGCCTTCCGAACTATGAAGATCAGATCTTGGGTAATGTCAAACCCACATATTTTTACTCTTCCCCATAAGCACCAGGAAAAATATGTTCATATTCCAGAGATACCTGACAGACTAGCTACGTTTTTCAGAATATTGTCATCACATGTTAGTAGAAAAGGCTGGAAACTTTTCTAATGTGTGTAGGAATATGGCATTGGCATCTGCAATAAAATTATTTACTCTAGTATTGGACCTTCATATCTGATGTGGGTTGGTTAGATAAAGCACAAATGTTAAAACCCCTTGCTTTTCCTCATTCATTCTCATGAGTGGGGTTTATGTGGATTCCATTGCATTTTAAATACATTCACAATTGTAATGAAATTCAGAAAAGTGTATTAAACTGGTAATAAAAAAACAGTGCGTATCATCTTCCTGAAGGAAAGCAACTAAAAAAAAAAAATCCCATTTTGCATGTATCATCTTTAACCTGAAGATTTTGCACAATTTTCAAGATGTCAAATACATTTACCCACTGGCTGCCAAAGTAGTAAATTAGTCAGCCAGCACTTCATAGGTTTGCTTCTATTTTTCTTTTGTTCACTTAAGCCATAAGGACAGAGTAAAGAAGGGATTAAAGCTCTCTACCAGAGCCAGAATCTTGACTTTTCCTCATTCATGTGGAATGTATTTATTTTTAAATATTTGCAAGAGTAAGCAAGGAACACCAGTAAAGCCTTAAGAATCCCGGTGTGTCATTGCTGGTGCCAGTACAGAGTGGGCAGAGGCAGAAGGGATTTCAGGCCACCCCGGCAACCTGCAGACTTGGTTTGATAAAGCCCCTGGTGTGGCTTTCTTCTTGGGTATCTTGACACTTTTTTCTGCTGTATCAAAACTATGACCTTAAAATGCTCTGTTACACTGGTCCAGATTTTTTATTCCGTGTAGAAAGCTCAGGTTATGATTTCCCTGCACCTCAGGAGTTGAGCTGGAGCAGTGTGAATGTATTATAGAGTTGCCAAAAGTCCCCTTTTTTGCTCATGTGCTGGTCTTAAGTATTTTAAAAGTGGAAGGTGTATACTGTCCGTAATTGTAAAATGCATAAACACCCCTTACCATTTCATACTAAAGCTCTCATAGAGAAAATCACATCATAAAACATCTTCCAGCATCCTATACTCCACAGTGCCTCAAGCCTCAATATACTGCCAGCAATGATGTATACTCAAGACTCTGCTGGTTTCTGCCTTGTTAAACCTAACTTTATAACATTCCATTTATTCTCTTAAGGGGAAGAAAAAAAAAAAAAAAAAAAAGATAATATGTGATGTGGAAAAGGAGTCTCATCTAAATCCTTAACTGCTGAGGCTTATTAGCTTGTAACACATATCTGCAATTTTGTAAGTATATGTATTATGAAAAGCCCTGCCAAGTGTTCATTGTTTCAACAAATTAGCAGTGGAAAAATTTTTGGTTAAAACTTCTTGGTAGCTAAAATTAATAAAGGCACAGGGCTTCACCTAGATTGTTTGGAGTTTTTTGGTTGGTTGGGTTTTTTTAAGCAGTTAACTCCATTCACTTTTATGGATGCCTCTTAACTTTGATCAATAAGAGTGAGATACAGGGAAAGCATAAATAACAGGAAGAGTATATGCAACAAGGAATAATTAGACAAGAACATGTAAATAATTTTAAAAAATATTTCGTAGCTGGAAGAAAATCAAAGTGAAATACAGTTGAGAACACAGTTTGTATAAAATGACTTGCAATTCTTTATGTAATATTATCCATTCAGGAGAAAAAAATTATCAGAAAGATTTTCATTATGCTTATTACACCTAATAAAAGATGGTATCTATGTGTTGTTTCAAAAATGAGTCTTAACTTTTGTTTTCTACTGAGAGTGGGGAACTGTGGAAGTCCTCAAAGTCTCCTTTTCTCAGGCACCACCTTGGACTACCTGAGTATGCTGGCTGAAATTTGACATCCAGCATCATAACTACAGCTTGTGTTATTCTTCAGTCCTATGCTGGCTGTCACCCAAGGCCTTGGTCACAAGCCCATGAGAATAATGGACACTTATAGACCTCTCTGTTTGCTTATGGGCTTATGGTGCTGAGTGCCTACACACATGATTCTGTGCCATGATGTGCTACAGATCATTTTGGCACGGACGGTGATGCACACATGTTCACTGTATAGGAAACCAGCATGGTCCTGCTCAGTGCTGTTGCTCCAACAGGTGTGCCAATCCCCTGAGGAAGCTAAAGAGAACTTAAGAGCATTAGCTGGACACTGACAAAACACCTGGAGGTGGGGAAAGGTGCACAAAACAAGGTTTAAGAGTGTGACTCCAA
This sequence comes from Sylvia atricapilla, assembly GCF_009819655.1. NCBI lineage: Eukaryota > Metazoa > Chordata > Aves > Passeriformes > Sylviidae > Sylvia > Sylvia atricapilla. Next base: position 63,788,653 of record NC_089142.1, read on the forward strand.
CCCTGATGAGACAGCAGAGCATAATTAAAAACCAAAGAAAATCACTAGTGATCATCCCCCTTCCTCTCTCCTCTCCCTTGCTGATCTCGGCAGTTTCACCACCTCCTCTCTTTCCTTTTCCTCCTCCTCCTCCTCTCTAAAGGTGTCTGAGCAGTGACAGGGCTGGTGACTCTGCAGGACACAGCCCCAGCCCCATTTCCCACTGCCACTTTTCATTCCTGGGAGAGAGGAGGAATGAAGCAGCTTGCTGATCCCAGCACAGCATCAGGGACTGTAGCCTGACTCCCTGCCCCAGACCCTCACTGGAAGAGCTTTCCCTTAAAGAACAGGCTGGGTGGGTGGGTATCCAACAAGCAGAAGTATCACGGGTATTAGTACTCAAGGAAGATCCTGCATTTTGAGTAGTTTGCTTCCAGTCATGCCAGGCCAGTTCAACACAGATTCCTGGTAAAACACATCCTAAACCCTGCAGCAGAAGAACAATGAGAAGAAAGATAAAACTGTTTTACAGATGCCAGTGTTGTTTCCTGTGACTTCTGCAATAAGGGTGCATGGCAAAAACAGCATGAAAAATACAATCGGTTCTGACAGAAAAGGAAGCTGAATCGAGGACCCAAGGATGTGCCTCAATTTATTAGATAATTAACTATCAACTGCTAGATTTTTAACTAAATTCTTAAATTCGTCTAGAATTTAAAGTCAAGTACAGTGCTAACTAAGCAAATTGTTAAATTATTGGAGGTAAGTCACAATCAGAAAATCTGGATTTTCAAGCAAAGGAGAAGTTAGAGGAAGACATCTCCATAGTTCTTCACCTCTGTTAGCCAGGGTTCTTGGTCCAAGTCTTGTCTATAAGAGAAAAGGACACTGCAACACTAAAAGCAGCACAATAAAGGACTTTGAGTTTCATTGTGCCCAACGGCAATGCTAAAGAAAGAGCAGGTAAGAACAGATGTCTGAAGCTTTTGGGTACATTAGGTCTGCTACAACAACAGAAATAAAGATGACTGCCAAAGGCATTGCTACTGTTCCTGTCAAATTAAGAATTAGGGAAACATCCTCCAACAAACATGTTTTACCTAATTCAACTTCACTACTGAAAAAAGTGGAAATGTCAAGCAGCCCTACAGGTACAAACTGAAACAAAAGAAATGATGAGAACTTCCTGCTGGCAAGTTAATATGTTCAATTTAATTTTTGGTGTTTCTGCCAGAGCTTGAGCATCTCGGTCTTTTCAATTTTCTCTGCAAATATGTCCATATTTCACTTTCCTCAGGCATGTGCCACTTGGTCTTAAAATACATCCTGCTTAATCAATAATTCAAATGCAATCTAGTTTGCAATTGTATTTGTCGTGCATATTTTGTTGTATGAACTATAGAGAACATTGAAGTTTTGACCCCATTGACATCACTTGCAAAACATTAATTTGTTTTCTTGACTGTGACATTTCATTATTGAATTGCAAACCTTTTATTTTATATACATTCAGAATCAATAATATCTCCAATGTATGCTCCATTCAGCAGCTCTGTTTACTTCTGGAATAGGACACTGGTATGTGTCAGGTAAGAAACACAAGTTACAGCTGACATATCATTTCTAAAATAAAGGACAAGTCAATGTGTGTAAGATTAGCAGAATTTGGGTCATAATTGAATCACATTTTATTAGATGCACAACATGGTCACAGGAAAAAAATTAATCTTTCCTTTTGACATATCTGAGTTGTTATTACTTCTTATAATTCGATCTTTTAGACATTTCCTCCATGTTTCTATATCCAGTGGATTTCTCTGGGTTCTGAAGATAAAAAAAAATTAAGAAAAGAATGAAACAACCACGTTTGTGATAAGGGAAAAAGGGATTGGCCCATTTGCACAGTCTGTCAGAAAGTGGGATTCAAACCATCTTGTTAGATGGATAGTCATCTGAACAAAGAGTTCCTTCTGAATCATATTGGAAATTCCAACTCGAGATTTAAAAGACTGATAATAATGAGGAAGAGAAATGGAATCAGTCGGGTCTTCCTTTATCTTTTTCCTCACTGTCAAAATACTGCTTTTGCCAGAAATTTTGTTTACCAGAAAAAAAGTTGTTGCTTTGGTGCAGTTATCCATAGGAATGTCTGGAGCTCAATTTTATCTGCAAAATTCTTCAGTGCTAAGTGCCAAAATGCAAACAAGCACCTGAATAACCTTAAGGCTGCACATGATTCCAATGGGGCCATCGGAGCTGTTTTCATGGGTGGTTCCTTAAATGACTTGACATATTAGGGCTCATATGCCCATCTGCACACAGTGGCTAGTTCCACAGATTTCCTGCATGTGAAGTGATGTGCTAATTTTTTTTTCAATTCTGCTTTTCATTTTTCATTATCAAAGTGAATATGTGGATGTATCATAGGATTTTGCATGTCACTGCTGGGAGTTAAGAAAATTTATAGGAGCAACTGTCAAAATTTCAAACATGCAAAGTTTTCCTGTTTAAGATGAATATGGTGAGATTAGATCAAACTGTCCTCTCCTGGGTAGCTTTTATGATACATCATTTTACTTGTGCCCTAGTTTGCCCAAGCCATCTGTTTTTGGGGTTTTTTTGTAAAAATAGTTTTGTGAAAGCCTACTGTAGTATCATAATGAAAGGAAATTGTATTAGGTATCCATGGAGAATCCATCATAAAGCACTTTAAATTGCCCTTGATTGTTCATATGCAGATGAAACAGAGAGGCAGATGTCTGTAGGATTTTTCCACAGAAAGTCTAAACCCAGAAGATTTAATTATTGGCTGTAGATCTGGCTTACATGCCCAGCTCCCCATTTCTTACAAAGTAACTGATGCCCTAGAATCTTGCCCTCAGGAGAACATCAAACAAGTAAAATATAAACATGAAAAATGAAGGAAAAACATTACATAAAGCATTTACATGAACACACCCATAGTATAACAATTTAGTCCATAGTTGACCTCAATGTGAATGAGGATGGACCAAACTGTGTAAATCATGGTTGGGGCAGCACTTTTATTTCCAGTTTTTCTTCCTTATATTTTCTCATATGCAATTCTTCTCACCTCAATTCTGTAAAACCTTACTGCTTTTTTTGTAAGGTGTCCTGATTTTTCCACACCCTGTCTTGACAAGCACACATGTGCTTGCCAGGCTCATGCAACTAGGCTTTTATCCCTTAACCCTCCTTCTCTTCTTCTTAAATAAAAAAGCTTGAAGTAATAAAATTCTGCTGACATTAGGAAAATTAGAAGAATGGAGATTTTCTTGGGCCGTTTTAGAATTACCCCTTAAAAGAAGAGAGAAGCAAGAACTGAGGTTCAAGAGAAAAACTCAGTCCAGCACAAAAACAGTATCCCAAAACCTACTTGCAGTCCTGACAGCAAAATGGTTTGGGGTGATTAGCAGCCAAATTACCTTTGCAGCTCTCTCTTTCATGTGAGTGAGTACTCTGTGTTGCCTTGCAGTTTTTCAGTTGCACCAACAAATCTTCTGGGCACTGGTTTCTGAATGCACCAGTATGCAGAAGGAGAAGCTGCCCATCATGTCTGCCTACAGTGCCCAGGGGAGGGATTTTTCAGGTGGAAGCCCAAAGGACTCATTTGGCCCTTGTGTGACATGGCTGGTGCCTTCATGGCAGGATGCCCACTGAGTGGAAAGTTTCCTTCTGTTTTAGCCTACAGTCCCAAACAAGTTACTCGCAAGTTGAAACCTCCAGTTTATTGATCTGAGAGGTTTTTGTGTGAGGGCAGAGGAAGGTTAGAGATTTGGAGATCCACAATGGTTAGCCCAAGAATTTTGTAAATCAAGGATTCACCATGTCAAGATTTACAACCTTCCTTAAGATACTCTCATATGTAATACACAGAAAAAGGGAGGGAACAGACACACCTATTTATGTTCATAATTGTTAGGCCTGATGCTTTGACACCAAGAAATACTCTTCGGGTTAGTAACAGGAGGATGAGTATAAAGAGCTGAAACTTTACGCTTTGCCCTGAGTCACAGCACAGGTGAGGATCTCCTGAGTCACCAAGTGCTGTCTCTAGCTATCAGAGAAAATTGTTTATCTTCTTGTTCATTATCTTATCCCAGCTCTGCTTTTCCATCCATCTGTCATAGGAGGCTGATCTGAAAAACTGTCTGAGGGTCGGCCTCTGATTTCCATCCAACATGTATCACTAGCCAGACAAGAACCCAAACTTCTGGCACTGCCTGTGGTAATATCCAGGGGCAGCATTGTCACCTCTGAGAGACAATGCTGATTTTTCTCCAGCACAGCTTCTTTTTTTAACCACAAAAACTTGCATTTTTTCTGCTCCATATCTTTCAAACCATCCTTCCCCAAGCAGCAGACTGCCTTCCAAACCTGTGCTCCTGCCTCAGCTGCTGCCTAATTTCCTGTGACTGCCACAAAGCGTAATTACTGTCATTTCCAGTAGTGTCTTGGGCATCCTTTAAGTCCCTCCTTTCTCTTGCCCAGCCTATAGCACAATTATTCTCAGTTGGCCATGCTGCAGCCATATTTGGAGCTTTTCTCACCTCCTCCATGTCACCAGGCTGGAGGGGAGCTTTGCACATCTCTGTGGCAGTACATGCTTAAAGAGCATCAAGGCCAGTATGACAGAGCATTGCAAAAAAAACCCTAAAAACCAAAACCAACCAAACAAAAAACCCAAAGAAAACGAGAAGAAAAGAGTTAAAACAAACTTCTTTGTTTCTCCATCTGCACAGTAAAGACAAGTAAGGACACAAGAACTGTTTGCTAAAGCTCTTTTTGCAGTGGTGGACTTGAAATGACATGTTCTGCCTTCACCTCCCAAGCTCCTGAGAGAACTTGGGAACTGTGGTGCTTGCAGGAGTCAGTCCTTTAAAGGTTCAAAGAAAGGGAAAATAATTCTTCACACACATTTCCACCTCCTCCTGGTATACAACTCAAAGCTTGCTCTGGTATCAACAACAGGAGTGTAACTAACACAAGGAATCGAACCAGAATAGTTCTGAGGAAGAAAAGTGGCTTCAGGCACTGTGGTGGACTGCGGTCACCTCCTATATATAATATTAGTTTACACAGAATATTACACAGATCATATACAGGGTACTTTTTGGAAAAGGTTGATTTGTTACAATGTAGTAAGCATTGCTACAGCTGGTGTACCAGCTTGGATTAATGTTGGAAATTTGGCTTGATATTCATCAACCTTGTGTCATCAAAATGGCTTCAGTCTGAGCTGTGTTTGTGTGTAGCTTACTGCACAAAAACCCCCAGAAGTCTGATATTAATTTTGCCTAAATTATTGATTATTTAGGGATTTTTTTTATTTAGCTGACCATCATCCCAAAACAAAATACCTATTTCAGCTTCCTTTTCCTGGTGTATTTTTTTCCAAATTGTAGAATAATAAAATTTGGAAATGAAAAATTTGAACTTTCTTCCAAAGCATGTAGGCATGATATTTTAGATATTTAATTTTTATTTTTTAGTGCATGAAAATAGTCATAAATGACAAATCTGAGAGTTTAAAGAGACCTGAGAAGCTGAGATCTGATTTGCTTTGCAGAGAGTAATCTATTTACCCCAGCACTGGCCTAGTTCTATTGTAAATACAGTAGCTGCTTTGCTATTAAAAACAGTAGTACGTCTAATGTAAAGCAAATGTAATCCAAAGAGATTCTTTCAAGTCACCATCCAAACAGAGAGGCTGGCTTTGAAGGTTATCAGATGAGAGATCACAGAGGACTAAGCCAACTTACAGATGACTGGGCTTGTATGAAGCCTCCTCCGCCTTTACTCTCCTGGTTTTGAGAGTCCCTGCCAAGTCAAACACAAACATAAAGACTTTTTGACAGCCTGTGAAAAACATTTTCAAGGCAGAGAAATGCCAAATAACACAGTGCCTCCGCCTTATGCTCCTGCCACTAAATATGTGACCTATGCCTTGCTACAGCTCTACAGGTGTTTTAGTTTTCTAATGTAAGAGTGCTTCATTTTATCTGTGTTAATATAATGAAAATGTAGGCTGGCCTAGCAATAAAAAAATGAATGAAGTAACATGCAGGGGATGTTCAAAAAGGGACTGCTTGTGCTGTCAGTGTCACAGAGCTTTATCATTGTGCTTCCTTTCTCCCCCATGGCTATGGTAAGTGGGACTATTATATACTTCTTGCAAACAAAAATACATGAATTAATATCCCTCAAAGGGCAATTCCCATCAGGCTTTGGGACTGACAAAATACTATATAGATGCAAATAATAGGCATCTAGAACATCTACTCACATGAAATTAAACTCAGCATGAAGCAGTTGGTCTGGGCAACAGAAAGGCTCTTTTCCAGCTTTAGGGCAGCCAGCGTATTTCTACTGTCACAAGAGATTAAGAAATACACTGTGCTGTCCTAAGGAGCTGAATCGGCAGAAAACCCTGGGCTGAGACGCTGGTGATGAGACATTCAGTATCAGTTCTTGGGTAGAAAACGCCCCTCGGGCTAGGGCTGGGCTGCTCCAAACCTCCTTGGCAAGGAGACAGGAGGCACAGTCATCCAGCACTTGTGCTGGGGAGCAGCTCCTCTGCAATCGCTTGAGGGCAGTGAGACAGTTGGCAGAGAAGCCATCACGGCACCAAAATTAAATTTACAGGCTGCTTTCCCATGGCTGTGCTGGGACATAGCAGGGTGCTTTATAATTATGTTTTAGGAGCCTCCGCCCTCTTGCCCTAATTTCCAATTAAAGTTGTACCCTTCCCAGGAGAGATTGCAAACATCCTACAAACAGGGGGAGGAGGCCAGGAAAGACCATTCTGTATAGATCAGTAATAGACCTGGAGAAATTACTTTTGTGCCACAAACAGCAGCTCGTCACCTAATAATTTTCTCTTCTAGACGTACTGATGGTGTATTTAAAGCCAAAACAAAAAATGGATGAGGGGAAATGGAAATGTGGTAGGAACAAAAGGAGAGGGGAAACAGACAAGGCAGCAAAGCAGTGGAAAAACTGCAGTGCTTCAGTCTGGATGCTATTCCTGTTGTCAGCCAACTGTGACTGTCTAGAGTGAAGTGCTAGGCTGGATCAGCAAAAGATATTCTCTTACTTGTTTGGTTTCCTAACCATACCAAGACGTAAGACAGTGTCCTCTCCGTAGGACTCCTCTCTTTACCCCTACCTCATCCTAAGTGACCCAGATACTGCATCTAGAAAGCAATGTTGTTCAGTAATCTTGATCTTTTGCAAGGTAGAACATCAAAACTGTACAACTAATAGAACTTTAATATACTTTTTGACTCAAGTTTTGTGAACAGTCTCCTAGTTTTTATAAACCACTGCATGTTTATATATATATATCTGTTTCAAGTGTTGGCAGCTTCTGGTTCAGATTCAGAATGTGTAAGACCAACATTTTAATCTCCAAAAGTTTGTCAATAGAAATTCCTGGTGGCTTCAAATGACCAGTAAATGGCTCTGAATGCCAAATGGCACAGAGGAAACTTGTGGTTAGAGTTGTGATGGAAGCTGGCAGCACCTGCTTGAACGAGGCAGAAAGGTGCATGCAGCTGCTAGGAACACTGTTTTGTCACATCTGAATAGGTCTTCCTCCTCTCATGGCTTATGTTACTTGGTCAGTAGGCTGCAGCTGTGAAGCAAACATCTCTTACCCAGCAAACAGATCTTCCTCTGACATTCTCTCTTCCTCCTCCTCATTTGCGTCCTCATTTGCTCACAACTCCACAGCATCCATTCTTTTCATGTGGGTTTAAATTAAGGAAACACCATAATCTCATGAGTGCCATTTAAAGCAACAACTTTGCCCACTGTAATAATAATAATAATAATAATTTAATATCTCTTATAGGATGTTAAAAAGATGTTTCTCTCTTCCTCTGTGTAATAGTTTCCTTTTAACTTTAATAGTCCTTGTTCCATCAACTGTGACTAGCAGAATATGTTATTATCAACAAATATAATTTATATAATTAGAGATTTATGGGCTTATATTGAACATTGTCCAGCCTCCTACCATTTCTAGACATTGCAGTTTTCTTGTTTGTTTTTGCAGCTGATGAGAGCCTGCATGGCCACTAAAACTGAAAATGAAAAAAACTTATATAGAAAACTTTCCCACTGGAAAAAGCAGATCTGGACAAAATAAGACTGTAATGCTCCATTTGCAAACTTAGGCACTTAATTATAATATTCCTTTTATTCTTGTAGAACAACAAAAGCAATGCTTAATGTGATGAAATATTTAATCTTATCAAAACAAAAGGATTTATGAAAATCACTTCAGCAAATCCTTAGTTTATGTTTCTAAATAACTTTTCCTATAAATTTTTATATTCATCTCACAACAGATGGAAGTATAAAAACATTAAACCATAAATAGTAGAAAAGAAATTTCTTTACTGTCAATAAATGGTATTTTTAGGGATAAGTTTTATGGAAGTTTTGATTCTGGTGAATAACCATGACTTAGTTTTCATTAAGGAACTTCTGTTCAGGAAAAAGTAAAGTGAATAAATGTGGAAAGATAAATGTTCTTGCAGTTACATGTAATGAAAGGAAAAGGTGGAAAAAATGTCCATCCTGGAGGATCCACTGAGTGTCCTGTCCTTTTGAACAGTGAGGATCAAACCTTGAGCTCTGTCTGTGGGGCTGCAGCCCCTTTGTGTAGGTCAGACTCTGCCTTAAAGTGAAGCCGTGCTCAGCACCATCTACACTGCTTGTACCTGGCACATTGGACTCCTTAGGTCTATATGGGGAAGATCTTGACACAAGGCTGTGGGGAACACACAGCTGGATCCAGGGACAAAGCTGAATCTGGATCTGCCTCTTTCTTTGGAGTGGGAGGTGTTGCAACATGACCAGTTTATGACCGATGCAGCTGCTATTGCTGAAGATAACATGTTGTGAAGTACTGGCTTCTTCTTCAGTCCATGATGTTTTCTTTGCTCCCTATGTAGTACAAGATGGATTACAAGCAAAGGGAAGACTATTAATTGTACAAGTAGCAAATTATATATGTTGAAATGTTACTAATTTAGTAACAGCTTTTATAGGAGCACAAAAAAGGAGCCATTTCTCACACAAAAGACAACATTTTTGCTCGTAGCTCTTCAGCAGTTATTATTGTTAAAGCTTTTTCAAGCTACCCTGGACTAAAACGTGGACTGAGTAATTATCAGCTGCTCTAATTGGAAATCTTTCAGGCATCAATCAAGAAAGATGTAGGAGCAAAAGACAAATGCACATGCTCTAGACAAGAGTCATTCCAGTTTCAAATAGTTAATATTAACCCATATTTTATCTGCTCTTGTTTCATTAAATTTGAAGTCCTCTGAGAGCAGAAACTCAGGATAACTTGTCCTTCCAAAAAATGACTTTTTCTAGGTATCCTAGTGAAGAAAACCCTGAAACACAAAGAAATGATAAAAAAGATCAGGTGGTTTTTTGTTTTGTTTTGTACTTTCTCCCAGAAAATGCAGAGTGACTGTGACTGCTCAGGTCAGTAAATGAACTACAGAAGTGAGTGATGCTGATAAGGAGGCCATCCTGAGAGTCTTTTGTAAGAAAAATGTGACAGTGGGGGAGCAGCTCAAGTAGAATTTGAAATGGCAGCTAACCCTAATGTGAAATGCCAAAATTCCAAGTACTGCAAGGGCTTGCTCAATGTTATTTTTCAGATGCATCTTGCAGCAGCTTGTGATTCAGGTGGGTGTACTGTGGGGAAAGATTTTAGTGACCTGAATGTGCAACCTGGGCTTTCAGTGCTACAGTTTGCTTCAGAAGAGTCATCATCTTTCAGCAGTTTGTTCTGGTGAGGGTTTGGGAGGAAAGGGAACCTATGGGGGCTTGACCTTAGCTGTTATTTTATTGAGTGGGAACCTCAATTTTGCCTGTGCAAGGATATGAGGGATAAACAGAGAAGTCATACCAATAACCCAGTGAGTGCAGGAACAGTGCTGGAATCCTCCACTGCCACTTACCTCCTCAAAACATGTGTTTCTATGTAAAATAAGGATAGCCACTTTTTGCAGAGTTGTTAAAAGGATTCATATTTGAAAGGTACACCGAAACTGTGGATTTCTTTTAATTTAACTGATTTCTAAAGCTGTCAAACAATCTGAGCCTGTTGTTCCTCAGGATGCCAACAAAGCCACTCCTCAAACGCAACACCCAAGGCAACAAAACCAACACCCTGATCTGAAAAGAAAGGAAGAAGCTGCTTTACTTCCTCTTAGTCCTCTCTGCCCTTGCATCCCAATTTGCTTACATCAAACACCAACTGAAGCAGGTGAAGCAATACTGCCTTTTATGTCCTTTCCCATGTTTTAGAGAAAGCAACTGTGACAACTGAGAATAACTTCATTAGAAGCATATTCAAAATTGCGAGAATATTTTCAATATTTGAACTTTTCTAGATGCTTCTAAGCAGCTTGAAAACTGTTTGAGAGTTGTATATGTTCTAGCAGAAACCAGCGTAATTTCTTTTTGCAGACCTGGTTAAAAGTTCAAGCTCTTTATGCTAGAGAGGTTGAAGTCTACCCCTCTATGATTGGCAGCAGTGGTGCAGTGCCCCAGGGAGACCAGAACAACAATCCTTATGGCATTAGCAGTGCTAGTGTTGTCATTTTCCCCTCCCGTTTTACGGCACAGCAGTGATTACCCCGGCGTCTTGGAAGTTGTGGTGTGGCAGATGTTGGTTTGTTCTGGTAACTGAGCAACACATTACTGCTGCATGGGGGGATGATGAATCATGAGGGTGTTGTTCAGGCTTAGCAGGGTTTGGCTTGGGGAAAGCACTAGACAAGGAAGCCTAACAAATCTTGTACAAATCCAAGAAAACACTAGTGTTGTCATTGTCCAGGTCAGGGACCAGCCTGTGCAATAAATCACCATCTATTCTCAAGAAAAATCCCCTGGCTTCACAGCCAGAGGTGCCAGGTAGTGACCAGAAAACAAATTATATTTTGTGTGTGTGTGGAGATGAACACAGACAGACTAAGAGGATCCAGCCAACAGCTTTTGGCAGAACAGTGTCTTTAATGGATTTTAGGGCTTCTGCAAGAATTAGAAGCTTTGAAATTTAGTACCAAATTGAGAAACATACTCAGATTTAAAGAATGGATTATTTTAATAATTTTTTCTTTCAAGCTTGAACAGATTTATGAGAGTTTAATATTCCATAGTAAGCATTATGCAAATATTCCTATTCCCTGCTAATAAAACAGGAAATAATGAACAGTGGGGCTGTCTCAGTTACACAGACTTGGTAAGTCTGGCAGATAAACAAGCAAACCAACCCATGAAATGCAATTTTGGAGTGATTATGTGTGTAAATCTATAATTTCACTAATGGGAAGCTGTGCAAATAGCAATACATTTGGCTTGGGTTTTATGTAAGCTGTGGCAAACTTCTTCACCATGGAGCCTCCAGACAAGAACGTAAAAGTAGCTGACTGCAATCTTGTCCTTTACAGCACGTATCATGGGGCTGTATCTCAAACCACTAATTTTATTATTCCTTTTTAAACATAAATCAACCTTGACTGAGTTTGAGTTCAAACATTTAGCAATCTCCGTTCTAAATTGAGCTTGTTTGAACCACAAGGATTTCTGTTCATATCAGAAGCTCTCTACTTCACAAAAGTTCTCATTTGTCAGTATTAGAAAAATATTTTGCACCATAAAAATGAGATGAGACTAGAGCTCTTGCTTTCCCAGAACCTGGCAGTGGCTGCAACAATCTTTCAAAGCTGCAGAGAAGGATTTCCTACCAATTAAAAATTTCTTCTTACTCCCTTCTCTAGTTGTCTTTGCCTCCTGCCATGGCTTATACCTCACTGATCTGTCTGCAGAGTGACTTGTCTTAGTGTTCCCTACCTTGTTTCAAAAACAGCCAGTTGAAATATTTCAAACTTTTTTCCACCAGTCTTTAATTTCCTCTGATTTAATTTCTTCTGAATTAGCTTTGTTGAATTACAGTGACATGAATTAGAAAATGCTCTTGCAAATGTGATGTTAACAGAAGAGCTGTGAAAGAAAAAGTAGCTGATAATCTCTTTTTCTAGTGTCACTAGACCCAGAAGAGAACCCCGGTCACTGCATTATGATGTGCATCTCTGAAAGCTTCTCTAGCTGGGCCCTATCATGTCTTCATCAAGGTCTTTGGCAAGCCCTTCTTTAGGAATATGTGATTGTGATCATATTTTTCAAACTACACGTAATTCTTTATCTGCTTCCTTCAAAATCCCACAGACCTCCTTTAGAAACACGTCTATGAAGTGACAATATAAAGCAATTCTCTGTAGCCCATACATGCAGCTCATTCTCCATTAATGCTTTCTATGGTCTCAAAACAAAAATCCATTGCATCCTGGGGGAAAAAAAAGAGATACCAGAGCACATAAATGGTCAAGATATTTTCAAGTGGACATTTAAATAATCTACAGGAGCTCAGGGTCTTCTGGCTTTATCCATTCTTGTAACAGATAAAACCAAGTAACAAAGCAAAACCAAGACCTTTTGTTTATATTAATATTCTAAATCATATGTTGAGTACAACAGATGTGTATTTGGTTTGGGCACTCTATCATTCTAAGAAAAATTCTCCTTTGATGTAGAGAGCCAAAATTGTTTTCCACAAGTCCCAAAGCCACAAATGCAGTTAACTGATTGGCAGTCTCAGGAGAAAGGACTTGATGGAGCTGAAGAAAGCTTTCTACCTTTCTCCTTTCTTGAATCAGGAGTTGGAGCACACTACCAAAGCAGTGTTGGGGAAGATCCCATCATTGCTTCTTATACTGTCCCTGCCGGTAAACAAAGGCACGATTGTGTCTTCCAACACCACGGTCAGTTGGGTGCATTTCATGTGAAATAAGTGTAAGGAAACATGAAAATAGGGAAGGTTAGGAAGAGACCTTTGACATAGATTTGAAATAAAAATTTAGGTGCAGTGCAGCCTCCTTTCACAGTCAATAACTTTCTAGTTGTCAGAGACTGAGGAAAATCATCTCCCCTGAGGGGGTGAGCCCTGATTGAGCAACTTTGGCATAGGTACCTGAGAGAAGTTAAGCAATCTATAGGTCTGTCTCATTTTCTCTTAATTCATGTATCAATGTTAGTGATCCCAGATTTCAAGGCTGTAAGGGACTTACCACTACAGTCTTGCCTCTTGCATGACACAACAAATAATGTTATTTTTTAATGAGTAAAATACTGCCAAACTCAGCCTTTATAGTGAGATCACTTTTTCAACTTTTTAAATACTTACTCTTTTGAAGAACTAATAGGACAAAATAAACCAAAACAAAACCAAGCCCTCTTTTCTTGTTCTAATCCTTGGATCATCTTATGGTGGGAAGAAAATGCTGCTCAGACTTCACATCTTTTTTTCCAGACTTCCATCTTTTTTTTTTTTTTTTTTCTTGCTGAGTTGGGATCAGCTTGAGATTGAGTTTTCACAGAGTTCTAGGCCTTCCAATCCAATGCTTTGCTGAGACCTCTTGACCCGGAGAGGCCTGCATAGGCCCTGGATTTCCTCTCCTGTAACAACGAGGAGGATCAGGAATTGCCAGGAATGAGTCTCCATTTATTTTGTAGGGAAGTGGGTCAGTCATTAGCCTCCAGCAGACCTTGGGCACAGAAGGTCTGTTAAACAAAGGAAGAACTGAAATTATGTGGTTTCAGTGCCTTGACTGAAATTTTAACAAGTCACTTGTCCTCTGTTGTCTAAAGTCATAAGCTGTTAGACTGGAATAATTTTTTTTTTCTCAAAGAGATGAAAAGGCTGAACACAATGGGGTGTAAAGCAAGGAAGCGAAATATTCCTGCTCGAATTTCTAGGCTCGTATCCCTGAGAGCTGGTGACATTGCTGGATTCTAGCACAGCCATCTCTACAGTGCTCCCCAGCAGCTGAGGAAGCCCAGTTCAACTAGGCTGCCAGGAAGCACAGCAGTACTCATTCCTGTGGGTTAGCATGTAATGATCCTGCATTTGTGGCCCCTGCAGCTTCTCACAGGCCTCTTCCCAGTGAAAGGGAATTGCAAAATCCCCTCTGACTACATTTTATGGATGGAGCTCAATGGTTCATTAAAATCTTCTTCTCCAGAGATGATGTGATCCTGCTTTCTGCAGCCAGAGCTCCATAATGTAACTGAAATTAATCGTGTAGCCCCAGACACAGCACGGGAGCTCTTTACTTTGGTTCTTTGCTTCACAACCCATTGAGCTTAACCAACCTTACAGATGGAATTTCCCATTCATTCTGCAAAAAAAATCCCCCAAAACCCACTCAGACCCCCTGCCATATTCAATACAGTTAGTAGGGGGCAGTGCACATAAGAAAGAATGAACTGCAGCATTTAGGAAGGCTACTAATACTTACTGGCACTGCTACCACCTGATAGCAATGCAAGCAACCTTCAGGTGCAAACTTGTTATTAGAAAGGCTTACAAGCCAACCTTCTGTAGCTGTAACAAACTACCAACAGACCTAGTCCACTCTGTGTTGATTTTTCTTTTATAGCAGGAAATAGTCAAAAGACAGGGTTTAGAAGCACTTTTCACTAGGAAGACTCACAGGTTCAGCTCCAGCTTACTATGCTCTACAGTTCTTTGAAATTTATCCTAAACAAATCCAGGTAAGCAATAATTAGCTGTGCTTGGGTGTGGGTCGTAATCAGAAAGCACAAAAAGTTAATATTTATTAATCCTCTTGTATCAGGCAATTTTATCTTTCTGGTAGAAAAGTTCTAAGACTTTCAATGGCTCCCCTAAAAATATCTCACAAGAATCTCAAGGATCTTACCCTTTCAAATCTGTTCTGGAAGAGGCAGTCTGCTTTCTAGTTTGCGTACAACAGCCAGAATAGTAGCTTCTAAAGTTAACTTTGAGGTATCAATGGTCTGCTTTGGGCATTTTGATCAATTTTTTTTTTTTTTTCATGAAAGTAGTTTGAGCCTTTCCATATCTATGGCAAACAGGGAAGACTTTGCTCTTGTAACAGCATTTGCAAGTAAGAAGTTAGTTATTGTGTAGGAAAAATAATAGTTTGTTATGTAAAGCTCTAACAACTTTAAAATTAATTGGTGAGTCATCCCATGTAAAACTCTGTCAAGGATCACAGCTAACTTTTTGGTGAGGTGGCTGGTTGATTTCTGAATTCATATTTTTCTCAGTTTTTTGGAAAGCAACCTTAGCTTTCTCTATTATTAGTGGCTACGCTGGCTTATTTTTATTTCATTTCTAGAGATGTAGCTTTTTAGTAAGGAGGCTGTAATCCCTGCCAGAGATTATCTGGCAAACTATAAACATCTGCTCTCAGCTCACTTCCTCAGTGGACAGAGCCAATTAGACCTTGTGGCTACAAAGGTGTATTGGTTTTTGGAAAGAGGGTCTGTAAACATTAGTGCAGATGGTCTGATGGTCTTAGGGAGCTTTTTAACACTCTCGGCCCCAGCATTTAAAAATTTAGTTGGAAATCTGGAAAAATTCCTAGAAGGTTCCAGTACCCAGTCGTTATTGAACTGTCTAAAATCCCTTTTGGCATTAAAGTGAAATAATGTTGGATCAAAAATTTGAAATGAGGGCACAGTATTTCACATGGATAAGGCTGAAATTCAGCCTCACAGACATTTGTATGTCTCTTGTTCATTTGTTTATTTTAACATTAACATAATTTATGAGTTGACATAAAAGAATTTTTTGAAAATGAAAGAGAAAACATGGATTTTTTAAAAGACATTTACAAATGTTTCCTCCAATTCTTATTCTTTTTTTAAGACAATTGGGCTCCCAGTTCCCTTCAGATCCTTTGAGAAGCCTGCCTCCACTGCTACAATTTTAGATCATTCCATTATAATATTTGGACCATCTGCATTTTAACTGTCTTGTAAGCTCTAAATATTCCATTCACATGCTCTTACAGAAACTTTCAGTCTTTCTCAATGGACACATGCCTGGATTTAAACGGAGTTTTTAATAAGAACAACAGACGAGTCAATGGTATGATGAGTTTGAAGTTTAAGAGTAAATTTCATCAGTAGTTCAGATTTCTTTATTCTATAAGATGGAATAACTTCCTTGTGTGTAACAAAATCACTTCTTTCCCCATATAGGAAAGGATGACGGAAATGTTGTAGTGACAGACAGAGTGGCTTCTCTGCCTCCTTTGGGACCAGCTGGTTTTTGTTGTCAGTGCCCACATTGCAGATCCCATGACCTGCGTGTTTTTTGAATGTGAATATGGTGATCAAAGTTGAAAGTTCCCAGAGGCCTAAAACCTGCAAACAGAGCTGTTGTGAGTAATATGCCTAAATATGGTCTCATGTTGTCCACACTCAAAGCTTCAGTTGACTTGAGCCAGAACACACAGAGCTGTGTGATATTATCAATCAACTGTTTAGATGGACAAGGGTACAGAAATAACCTTATCCATATATTCTCTGACACATTTTCCAGTGTATGATCTTGCTCCAAAGTGCTAGACCCTCAGGCTGAAATCAAGGTTCAATTTCTCAGTTCTGGTTTCAAGTGGTTTACTGTGAATCATTTAATGGACTGGCCAAGTCCTGTCATCATGTGCCACTTGGTGGGCATGCATCCACATTGTTTATAAGACACACACATTTGCAACAGGTGAGAGCATTGTTTCCCTCTTTCATGTCACATTAAAATGACACTCTTTGCACATTTAGAGCTATTAAGCTCTTGCAGGTAAGGGAAGTTAGAGTCATTCTACAATCCCCTTTTACTCAGCAGATTAGAGAAGGGAAGATTCAGCTTTCCAAACTTGCTGATGCAGAACATGTTGTTGATGTGTGACGGAGAGTGACCTGTAAGAGTACAAACACACAGAGAGTGATGTGGTCAGACTGGTGCTGCAAATGAACAGGTTGCATTAGGTGCTGGAAAGGAGTCATGCTCAATAAGAGTGCTGTTTGCACTCTTTATCAGAGGAAGAAACGTGGTTTATGCAGTTTGGTGTCACTGAGGTGAAATAACAGAAGTAAAAATCATAGAATCATAGAGTGGTTTGACACAGATCTGTTGGAGCAGGTCTAGAGGAGGACCATGAAGGTGATCAGAAGATTGGAGCACCTTTTCTCCAAGAAAGGCTGAGAGAGCTGGGGATGTTCAGCCTGGAGAAGGCTCCGGGGAGACCCCACTGGGGCTTTCCAATAGTTAGAGGAAGCTTGTAAAAAAGAGAGAGAAGAACTTTTTACATGGGCATGTAGTGCTAGGAAAAGGTGCAGGGTGGTTTCAAACACTGCATTTCTCTGCCTGGTGGCACTTATGCTCCCTCTTGAGGTGGAGACACTGAGCAAGAACAAAAGTAAGTAAAACAGCCAAGCAAGAGATGGAAGGGATGTGCCCTGGTCTTAGAGATTAGCATGCCTTGCGTGTCTTTGGGATTCTGTCTAAGATTCTGTCTCTTCTCTAAGTGCTGGTTATACATTTAAGAACCAATACCTAGACATGATTATGCACATATATTTGTGTTCATGGACAAGGGTGGTGATAATTCAGTTTCCTGGTTCTCTCCCTTCTCTGCTACATGAGCATCTTCATCACGCTGCTGCAGAATTGTGCCACCTCTGCAGACCAGTGGGCTGTGAAGTCATGAGACTCAGCATGAGAGAAAGTGCATGTATTTTGTGGAAGTCAGCTGAACCTCAGGCTTTCTTGGGCATTGTGACAACACTACCTGCTGGAGCCTGTCAAAAAAACAAGGCACTTATGGTATTTAGAAACCTTTAGGAACAGAGAGCAGCTTAACAGGAGTTTGCTGATCAGAACACGTGTGCTTCATTTTGACAATGCACCATTTGTTATTTATGTATTTTTAATATCTCCACCTTTCTGCCTAATACTGAAGAGAGAGAGGAGAATATTTATTAGTAAACTGCAGGCATAAGCATACCAAAAGATTGCAAAATTACAGACATCAGAATAAAATCACTTAATGTGTCGTGCTCCACAAGTTAGGGATAAAGTAGTTACCTAAGTGATTCATTTCCAATCAATGCAAGAACAGTATGAATCACATCTAATGATACAATTTCAGCTTGTATAGACAAATCCTGGCTCCTGCCCAGTTACTGAAAATCTTAGCCGTGTCATAAACCCATTTGATTATCTGTTGCTCAGGGAATCAGCTTCAGGCCTCCCAAAAGCACAAAAGAAGCATGAGCAAAGGCTGTCAGGCACTGCCTTTATTCTAAAAGCACTTTAAGAATTGTGATGGAGATCTCAATCTCATCCTTTCTCCTGGAGCAGGTGTCTTCTTCAGCTAGTGCCTCTGACTGGAGCTCTGTGCTAGTCCTGGGGCGAGGAGATGGTACCATTTTTGCCAAGTCCCTATGGTGACACAAACCATTGACTTGGGAAGAAGAGTCACTGCTTGCATGCTTGCAGGAGGGGCAGTGAGCTGTTAGAGACCAACATTTACAGCTGATTAACAAATTGTTTGGTAAGGCAGCATGGCATTAAGGAGTTAATCATAATCGAGGCAGAGATTAATATCTATTTGTAGCAACCCCAGGCGGATTAATTTGCTTCCACTGGCTTTGTGACACAGTGAATCCGCCAACTGAAGCCATGTGAAGCCTGCTCCACCCAAACTGGGGTGGGTTCAGATAGAAAGCACCTGTCACTCTGCCCATCCTGCCTTGCCACATGCACAGAAAGCAGAAATCAGGTACAGCTCTCCAACTCCTAAACTCCTCTGCACTGAGGCAATCACCCAGATTATATCCTTGGTGGAAGCTGATGTCTCCTCAAATTGGTTAGGCATGTTCACAAGTGGAAGAAAAGATAAAGTGGCTCAGTGATTTGAGATTAGTTTCTGCCTCCCTTTGTTGGAGCCATATTCATAGCATGCTGCCTCGCCCCTGTGCAGAAAGGAGAACAAGATCAAAGGGGTTTGTACAAAGAGTTGCAACTCCGCACTGAAAGACTGTTTCCTCATCTCACTTTTCTGCCAGTCACACTCCACTGCCCTAACTCTGGAGTTAGGCCAGACTTGGAAAAGGAACAAGGTGGCCTCGATTTGGCACTGGGGATTAATTTTGTACCTGCCCATCTCTTTGGAAAAGATTTGCAGAAGTGTTTCCACTGTAGCAGCTCACTTTCAAAGAGACTCCACTATCACAAATTTGTAGAGGAATTTATTTCTCCTCTTTCCACACTGCAGGTTAAAAAAAGGAGCTGATTTACAGCATACCACAGCAGTGGGAGAAGTGGGAAAGTACCTACATGTTGCATTAGAAGCAACAAGAGTGGTTGAACCTGCAGGGGAACTTCCACTACATTGGATGAAGTAACCCAGATTGGAATTTGACAAAATGCCCAGATTATTTCCTTTGCCTGAAGAAATAAATGATGGCGACCCTAAGGGCTTACACTGCATGAAAAGCTGTGATCTTCCTAATATAGTTAAATCAGTCATTCACCAAACTAATTGGAATCCTTTTTCCCATGCAAGGTCTTGTCTGCTTTAGGACAGTGTCCTTGGCAGATTTCATTCTGATTACGATGTTTATTAGAAAAATAATTACTTCAGGCTCCCAGCTCAGAGTCCTTGATGTTAGCCCTGATACAAAAGTGCAGAGAATATTTATGAGCAAACTACAGGCATAAATATACCAAAGGGTTGTGAACTCATGTGATACTGTCAAGCACACAATAACTCTAAGCCATCACAGTAAGGGACTTGAATGGTGAGCAGCTTTTTGAAGGTGCCACAGACTGCAGCAAGTGCCACTTTCAGCTTTTGTGGAAATAGTTGCTTAATTCTGAGTGATACTATGGGGAGATTTGCCATGCGAAATGACTCTCTCTCTCTCTTTTTTTTTTTTTTTTTTTTTTTTTTTTTTTTTTTTTAATGTAAGATCATAGAA
Source organism: Sylvia atricapilla (assembly GCF_009819655.1). Taxonomy (NCBI): domain Eukaryota; kingdom Metazoa; phylum Chordata; class Aves; order Passeriformes; family Sylviidae; genus Sylvia; species Sylvia atricapilla. The sequence goes on from NC_089142.1 coordinate 63,808,555, forward strand.
TGATTTGGGTTGGAAGGGTCCTTAAGCATCATCCAGTTCCAACCACCCAACCATGGGCAGGGACACTTTCCACTACATCAGGTTGCTCAAAGCTCTGTCCAACCTGGCCTTGAACACTTCCAGGGATGGGCGATCCACAACACTGGGCAAACTGTGCCAGTGCCTCACTACCCTTATAACTAACCTTATATCTACCTTTATATCTAACCTAAACCTACTTTCAGTTTGAAGCCATTCCCCTTTGTCCATTCCCCATGCCCTTGTAAAAAGTCCCTCTCTAGCTCTATTGTAGGTCCCCTTTAGGTACGGGAAGGATGCTGTAAGGTCACCCCAAAACCTTCTCTTGGCTGAACAACCCCAACTCCCTTACCCTGTCTTCACAGAGGAGAGGCTCCGTCCCTCTGATCTTTGTGGACCTTCTCTGAACTCACTCCAAAAGGTCCTTATGGTCCAAAAGGCTCCAGATGCAGTACTCCAGGCGGGGAGTGGTGTAGAGAGGAAGAATCCCCTCTCTGGCCTTGCTGGCCATGATGCTTTCGACAGAGCCCAAGATATGTTTGGCTTTCTGGGCTGCAACTCCAGGTCATACCAAGCTTTTCATCCACCAACACCCTCAAGTCCTCCTCAGGGCTAGCCTCAACCCATTTTTCACCCAGTCTGTAGTTGTGCTCGGGACTGCCCTGAGGCAACACGCATGACCTTGCACTTGGCCGTTTTGAACACCATGAGGTTCACACGTCAAGCCTGCAAGGTGCCTCTGGAATTACTGTCGTTTCATACCTGCTTCTTTTTAGATGACAAAGTAATGTTTCCTTTGGCCAGCGCTACGAGAGTCGGCAAACTTTTACAGTCGGACACAAGAAAGCTGCCATGCAGAAAGGAGGGCTGGGCCTGTGAGATAATGCTGCAGCGGCCCAGGGAAGGAGCAGAGGAGGAAAGGAGAGGGAAAGGAGGGAGCGAGAGAGGACAGAGCCTGCCTCTCTCTGCCGGCGGACGGAGCGGCGTTTTCCCACAGGCGCCCAGCGCTGAGGAAGCGGCTCCCGGGCCGCTGCCCCCTGCCGGTGCCGGGCGGCGCAGCAGCCGCGGGGACGCGGCGGGGCAGGAGCCGGCACGGGCGCGGAGGGGCAGGGCCCGGCCTCAGCGCCGGCAAAGGCGAGCAAAGGCCGGCAGATGACTTTCCGCTTTGGGCAATCGGCCGTAGAAGGACTGGTCCGAGGCCGGGCCTCTCCCGCGGCCGTAGGGAAGCGAGCAGGGCTTGTCGCCTCCCTGCGCGGTGTGAGGCTGCCGGACAGGGAGGCTCCCGTGGCCGGGGCAGCGCCCACGCCCGTGGTGGAGCCGCGCTCCCTCCGGGCAGCCCCTGGGCTCCGGAGCGGAGATCCTGGCTTCAGTGCCCTGTCTGCCCAAAAGAAGGGATTAGCAGCAGCCGGGTAACAGCTTGGCAGCGGCCTTGTCCGGCTGATTGCCGCGTACCTCTCATAGCCGACTTGGGACGGCGTCCCAGAAGTACCTTGGACTTAAAGCTGCGCCTTCCCCAGGTGGGGACAGACACGTGCATTGGTGACCTCTCCCCAGCATGCGGAAGATGCCATAGTCCGGCTGCATGCGAAGAGCCCGCTGCAGCTGATCCTTGTCCTCAGAGGAGCTGTGGGCTGTGACCCCTCTCATTGCCTTGGGCTCTAGCTTTTTTCAGGAGCTGAGCACACACACAGAGACCTTGTGGGGTCAGTGCCCAGCCAGCTCTATAATACTTGAAAGCTCAGTGACACTAAATAGCACAAAAATAAAAGAACTTTCAACAGGAAGGCCTTGAACCCTTCCTTCTCACTGGAAATCTTGATGTGAAGATCACTCTCTGTCAGTACTGTGTTCTTACGATTGTAGGATGTTTTCAGCTCAGTACAACGGTGACTGTTTATTTCCCATTGCAGGAATAATATTCACACTCATTTGCAATCAAAGAAAAGGCTGATGGTGAAACAAATGGCTGATGTGATACAGGAGGTTAAACCAGGGAACAGGAATGCTTCCTCTGAGCCTAGATTTCTCCATTCTTCTCACAAACTATATAATCCATTATATAAATCCATATTGTCTCCTATGTTAATAACACGTGCCTGAAAAGGCTTGTCTTCATGACGTATCTATAATCTACTGAAAAAAGATTTGGCTTATTAGTATGCATCCATATTAAAATGACTATTTGTTTCTATACCACACAAGGTAGAGCAAACTGCATTGGCACGAGAATACACACATAGCTGCTAAAGGTTATTCTGTTTGATTTTCTTTTTGACGCTTTAGGATCTAGACTGCAGTGCATGTCCCTGGTTAAAGTGAACAGCATTAAGAAATGAGGGAGTCCTGCCTCCTTTGTCGAATTGCTCTGGGATGCTACAGCTTCGTGGGGCCTCTAAATAGCTCCTTCAGCACATAGGCAGTGGAGCCCTGGGGGACCCATGGCTGGGCATAAGTGACCACAACTGCTTTTCCTTTTGTCTGGCTGAAATACACCCAGTCCTCACCCTGCCAGCCTCTGCATGGTGCGTGGACATGATTTGATTATTGTCAGACATTTCTGCAATTTCTTCTGCAGTTCCTTTTTATTATTTCATGATTTGACTATTAGCTAAATAGTTAGTGTTCCCACATGGCCTGTTTAGGATGTGTGAAAAAATTTATATGAAATAAAGCTGTTAAATACTTGTGTTCTTTTTTTCAGTTTTCATGCATTTCATTAAGATTGAGTCAACATTTCTCTGAAGCAAAGTAGAAATTATAAAATAGCCTAGAATTCTTTTAGAACATATGTAACAAAGTATTTTATTTAGGAAATAAACCTGTTACGTCTAAAAGAAAATGATTAAAAGTACACCAGGATGCTAAGTGTTTGTGTATGGGGTTTTTATAGCTATGTATTCACATAAATACTGAATTAATATAAGGAGCAATAGAACTGTTGCCATTTCTGTCAGGCATTACCCATTTGGCAGTGATGTGCATTCAGCACCTCGACCCTACTATGGTGGTGGGGTTGGGGTTTTTTTGTTTTGTTTGGGTTTTTTTTCCCAAAGTCTAGCAGTTGAGCCAGAAGTTGAGATGGCCAAGTGGGCCGAAACTTCCAGTATAAATCTATGTGAGGTACGAGGAAAGAAATTTTCTGGCTTGTGCCCCGTCCTTGGTCTTCTGTTAGCACGGTTCTCTTTTGACAACTGAACAAGACAGAGCCACTAGATGGTGGTATTCAGTAACAAAAGGCCATTCGTGCCTTCTTACTCTGCTTTACCCAGTATTAAAGATGCAGTATCATTTTTATAAATCAATTAGCCTTTTCATGGTAAAATTAATCTGGACAGGCCAAAGAGGCAGGACAACCCACCCTGAAGAAGCTCTTCACAAAACCAGGATGAGCAGGACAGCTTGGACAGTGTGGAGCTTGACCTTATGGGTCCTGAGCTGTCCCCTAGTGCTAGACCCAGCCTGATTCTAACGAAGGCCGAGCGAGACATTTCCTGCCAGAACCATGTGGAGACACCCCTGACTCAATTTGAGGTGCTGCTAGAAATCCCAGTTAAGGAGCACTGGTCCGTCAGCAGCTGTGCTAGACATACTTCTGGGTGGTGGAGGAGGGTTAATGCCAAAAAATGACATCTCTGCCCCTTACCACAAAGGAAAAGACCTTGGGTGCAAAAGAAGGCTGTGATGGAGCTGTCATAGCTAAAAGCCAAAAACCCACCCAGCTGTTTACTCCCTCCTCCCTTCCCTCTGTCTCCTATGGGACATAAGGAGAAAATTGGATGAGAAAGATCATGGGCCAGAATAAAGAGAGGGATAGTGCTTGCTAATTGCTGTAATGGGGAAAAAAAAGACTACCTAAAGGAAAATGAACAGTTTATGACAAATTTAAAAAGTGTAAACAAAGATAAAAACATTAAAAAAACATCCTTCATCTCCACTTCTACAGTCTCAATTTAGGTCTCTCAATAAAGACTTGTCTAACCCCACATGAGAGTGCAGAGTCCCAAGGGTGGATATGATTGGTATATGACTTTTCTCTGCAAAACCTTCAGCCTCAGGAAGGACTCCTCCTTTCAGGAAAGAAAGTGAAATCTTGAAATCCAAGAACAAAGTCGAACAGGTGCTTGGGAAAGGAGATATGATGAAAAACAGTGCGAATGAAAAAACCAGAGAAAATTGGAAATAGAGGGATTAGCACCAAACAGAGTGAGATTAAATGAGGGGCAGTAAAAAGGACCAAAAATTGCCAAAACTCCTCCAATGCAAATCCTGAAATCAGGGAAGAAATGTAAATGAAGAGAGAATATTTTAAGGAAATGAAATGTAAGAAAAAAAGAAGGAAGAGTTGGGAACTGTCATTTTCAAGACTGCTATGTACTCAGAGTACCTCAATGAAAATTTCAGCAGGCTTCAATCATCCATACCACGCTTTCTAGATGTGTTTCATACCTTTTCTATGTTAGCAATCCTATAAGCTGCTTCCCACAGCTCTTGCTCTTTCTCTCCTTCTCGCTTCCTTCTGCAGTTCCAGCTCGCTGCTTTCTGTCCCTAGCATAACCACCTAACCCTATCCGTCCCTCGTACCACCTCCTATCCCCCTTCACACAACAGCCAGCAGACTCCAACTGATTATCTACCAACTGACAGTCTTTTATCACACCTATAGCTGTGAGGGCAAGGTTGTTCCCACCCTTTGGTAATTAACACAGCTGTAATATATCAGAGGCAGGATTGCCTTTAGCACTATCTCTATGTGTCTTACCACAGGGAACCAAGCATATAAACAATAAAAGTGAATGGGATTTCAAGAAGTGCAGGGAAATGGCCTGAAGCTTGCCCAGTTAATGTCATTGAAATCACAAGATTTCATTCTGTTTTCTGAAAGGAAATGGAGTCTGGAATTCTGGAAGAAGTGGACTTGATCTTCTTCTCTATTTGCCCATGAGCTGCAGTTGCTGTCAGGAGAAATCTGCTCTGATGTGGCCTCTGTACAAGTAGTAGTCCTTTAACTGTGTTCTTGTATGTATTGTCCATGGGCTGCTGGCCAGCTGCATGCGCTAACATATGGAGCCCAAATATTCCACCTCTTCCCCATTTTTCTGACCCTCTTGTTCCCACTTCTGCTTCTCCTTAATTGTTCCTTGTCCTTAGTCTCTACTCCGGTAGAAATCATGGTAAAGAAATACCTAATGTGTCTATTTGGTCTTGAAACTTCTGCCAGTGATCAGCTGTGAAGGACCTGTCCTTGGGTACACTGGAAAGGGCTCACTAAATTTCTGCATCCTGGGAGCAAGCCTTAGCACATCTGGAGTTTCTTCAATGCCTCTTAGAGGGTGTACAGAAATAGTACCCTGCTCTATTTGAAAAAGTTGATCGATTCTATAAGGGTAATATAACCCTCAGAGTAAGAAACATTGCATATTAACCATTGGCTTGTTTTTATTACAATTTAAATATCAGATTATTATGTTAAAAATCTTAGAGAAAGCAAATTAAAAATCAGTAAGTGGGGCTGAAGTATTTCTTTCACAAAAGATTTTGAATTTTGAAACCTGAATATTGAACTTGTCACCATAGAATTCTAGATAAATGATAAAAATTACGCAGGAGAAATCTAGCCTGCAATTACTGTAGCTCGGATTCACAGAGATATTTCACTTCAACAAAAATCTGTAGTCTTGGTGTTATTTGTTTTAAATGAGAATTTTAAGCAGATCATCTGATTATGTCATGAGTTTCACTTCCTGTGAAATAGTATTTTGGCAGAACTGAATGATATTGCAAATATTGCTTTGATGGCATTTCTGCTTTTTAATTCTGAAGTGTTGTGGTCCAGTTTTTTCAACCATTTTGGATGCGGTTTTCTTTCTAAAAAATTTCTTCCTGACTACCTGCTTTTTAGAACTGTTATGATACCTAGGCTGATGTCACAAGCAGAATGTGGAAACCTGGCCTCACAGACAGACAAGAGGAAAATCCGTCATTGACTTCAGTGTGGCAAGTTTATTTCCGTCTATGATTCCTTGACCTGTCTCATTCTTGGTCAGGCAACTAAACTACTGTTTTAGTTTTTTTTTTCCTTGTAAAACACCTGTTTTATTTCTACATAAATTAGAGAAAGAAGAGTAATTTGTTTTTAATAGAAAGTTATTAGCTGTTCCTTGTACATTTCAAATGTGAAAATTGTGGATTCATTTTAGGAAGGAGCCAAAGTTCAAGCCAGGTTCTGTCTGAGCTGAAGCAATGCCACATCCCAGTTGCCAAGCATTAAGATGATGGCCCAGTGATAGGAAATTTTGGTTTTCTGTATCTTTGTCTGATAAAATCTTTAAATTAGGTTCCTATTTCTTGACATAAACCAGTGAAGCGTAAGCAGTCAGTACAGCAGTGGATTAATCACTGAGGTTTTTCTAGAATGTGGACCACTGACTTTCTCTGCCCAGCAAGGCTGAGTTCCTGGGTGGGAACTCTGATGTGCACTGCCAAGGTTAAGAAGAAACAGGGATGGAAAATGGCAGGCAGGCTGAGCAACAGCTACTGAAATAACTGAGCCACATACAGGGATTGATGTATGTTGTTGACCATGACAATTGTCTTTAAAATCTTGTCACAAATTCCCTGATGAAGACAATAGTGTTTTTTCCCACCTTTTCTGTGCTCCAACAGTGAGATTTAAAACTACATACTAGCTACAATACTCAAAACTACTGAGGTCAGCTGAAAGTGTCTACAATGAGATTATCTGAGGCTGAAGTAGTTTAATCAAACTTTTACTTTCATCTTAGTCTTTCAGTAAAGACTCTTTCTCCAGGGTATATCATGTAAACTGGCAACTACAAATTTATTTACAAAACTTAATTAAAATTGTGCAAAAACTCTCTCAAACATTTATTTATCAATGTCATGCCAATACAATCCAAATAAATTTCAAAGTATGCAATGAAATGATACACAAGCATCCTCTAGAGACTTTTCTTACACTAAGTGGTGATTTATTTATTAACTTTTTGTCCATTTCTGTCAATTGCCAGTAAGTGTCCCAAATTCTGTCTGTTGTTTCTAATAACAGGAGCAAGATTCATGCAAATTTGGAGAAAACACATAGTTGCAGTCTTCTAAAATGGGGAAATGATGGATTTCTTAACAGACTGTCAAGCTAATCTTGCATCTCTGTTTAGTCAGTCCTGGACTAAGCTGTTCATTGTGATGCCAAATAGAAAGTGAGTTGTGATTATGAGCCTCCCTTTAGTGCTTGTCAGCTATGAGTCTGTTCTGGCCATCTCATTCTCCTATAGAAACATTGCACCTTCAAGAGGTGAGAGTGATTTTTGTTTGCTGCACCAGCACTGGAAGATGGGATGGGGTGTGCATTATAATATAGATTTATATACAGTATCTCAAACACCTGATCAAGTTGCATGAAAGTGTTATGCAGAGAAGTGTTACTAGGAATCCCATTTAAAAAACACCAACAATTGAAGCATTGATTGGTTAAATGACTTGTCTAGGTTATACATGAAAACTGTGAGAGACTTAAGAACTGCCACGCATTCTCCTGAACTCACAAAACCATCTTATTCATAGATAGGCCTCTAGAAATGATTCATCTAAATGCTATATTCCTTGGAAACTGAACTCCAATGTTATTTCCTCTTTTCATAAAATGAATACTTTGTTCACCTTTTCCTTCTTTCTCTGTGGCTCAAAGGAGCTGCAGCAGCTGTACTGTGCTTCTTGTGGGTACATACTGCCTTGTTCTGCATTCCTTCAGCAGCCATCATCAATACCCATCAGCAAATGTTTATATAAAATTATTATTATTTCGTTAAAAATATGACACAGGCTCAAGGTTGAACACTGATGAAAACGCAAGCTGTCAGATATTGATTCAAAGGGCTTGGGACTGCTCATCTGGAACTAAGGGTGCCACGAGGTCAAGTACTTCCGCTTATTCAACCACACACAGTACCCCTGGCTGCTCTGTGTTTGCAGTTTTAAACATTTGCTATCTTTGGTGTTGTATTGTTCCACCAACAATCAAGGTTTGAAGTGAAGAGGAAGCTTTTTGGAAAGCTTGTGGTCTTAACCCAGGCACTGGCTTGCTTCTCGAAACTAGATTTTAAGGATGGCAGTGAGACTTCAAGCTGCAAATAAAGCCAGGTCAGTTGTGTATGGTTTTCTGTAAGTGGGTGAAGGTGACACCTTTCTAAGGAAAAAGACGTCAAGTTGTAAAACTCTGGCCAGGCAGAGGCAGAGTGTAGCTGTGGGGTTTTCTAGGGCCTCTTTTATGGAAGAAGTGAAGTGTGTTGACAAACATCTTGCCTGGCTTGTGATGCCCCTTGGGACGTGTACAGTATTAGTGGCCCTTTGGGTCACTTCCAGTGGCAACACTGAAATTTCCATGAATTTAAGAAGAGATTCTTCTCTGGTCTTCTCCTTTTGCTGTTTAATCGATGAATGAGGATGCTTAGGCAAACGTGCTTCCTCTGCTGTGCTGGTAACCTAGCCCTCCGAATGATGGGTTTGAACCTGAGGATGTCCAAGTGACTGCGCACTGGGAAAGCTGTCACTGACTGTCTGCCTCCTTCCAGCTGACCACAGTGCAGTCCATAAATTAAGTGCTCAGGGAAGTGTGGGTTGTTTACTCGATTCACATAGAGTGTGTCATCCCTCTTTTTTTGGCTTTTAGAAAGAAACATGGGTAAATTTTCTCATTAAGCTTTTAAGATACAGCTGTAGCCCCCATAGCTGTATCTTGCTCATTGCCATGGTTTGTGAATATTTTATTGAACTCTATAATGCATGATGGCTACTGAAGCCTGGGTGTTTTCCTCTGCTTTCAACAGACACTGGAAAGACATGGAGAACATTACTGAAGAGAGAGGAAACTTGTACTATGTTATAGTAGCTATGTTACAGTAGCTATGTTACTTCTCAAGCCAAAAAGCAAACAAAAACAACAACAACAAAATCCCACAAAAAACCCCAAACAAACACCAAAACAAAACCAAAAACAACAAAACCCAAAAAAAGCCCAAAAAACCCACCACCACCAACAAAAACAAAAACAACAACAACAACAACAAAAACAAACCAAAAAACCCAACCCAACCAACCCCACAAACAAACCCAAAAAACCCTCCAAAAAACCAACCTCAAAACAGAAAAAGGCATAGTTAAATGTCAGGAAGCAGTTCTTAAGGGAATAATTCTCCCAAGGTCTTGAGCCATTTTTAGCCTTGACCACGTAAGCAGAGCACAGCAGCTCTCGAAGGACACGAGTGGGCTGCTGGCTCCATGGGCATGTGTAAGCACGCTGCACAGTCTGAGTGAAGAGGGAGAAAGGGCACCTGCATGCCTTTGGGCCCAAGAAAAGGCAGGTATAGAAAATGTCTGTAGAGGATTACAGATAACTGTAATAAACTGTTTCTCTTGCAAGTCTAGAGAATTACTTCTTTCATTGCCCATTTTGTAGCAAAGTTCCCCGGTTTTGTTATGATTAGAGACAAACCTTATCCCGTGCCAGAGTGGCTGCAGTGCTGGTTGTTTTGGCTAGCAAGGGACAAGGTGAAGTTGAACACTCACATCACGTTCCCTGAAACACAGACAGTGCAGTGGGACAGTGCGAGAGCCAGCCCTGCCTTACCCAGCTGAGACGGAGCCCCTTCTGTCTGCCCCATATGTGGAGCGAGGAAATGAGTGCAGCTCATCTGGGGCCAGGCATTCCAGGGCCTTTGCGTGGCTCTTCCCAGAAGGTGACCATGCCCTCAGCCCTTTCCACTGAGAAGAACTGCGGGGGGAAAAGTGTAAATGGCTCAGCACGAAGCAAAACCTTGGGTGTGTTCCTAAGCCCATTGTGAAAAAAAGATACTCACAACTGGGTAGGCTGCTAATCACTTGGTGGAAACATTTGTTAATTATGCAACAGGCAGCCTTAAATAGCCTCCTAGAACAAAGGCAAACATTTCTTCCCTTTTGATGCCACGCCTTCTTAAAGAGGGAGAGAAGCACTGAGATGTGGCAGAGACAGGCGCTGTGAGGTGCTGTGAGCTTCTCAGAGCGGCCGTGGAGCGCGGGGTGCCCCAGCAAGGACTGGAAAGCTGAGTGTTTGGGACGGGGCTGGCTGGTGGCTGGTCCCAGGGTAAAGTGCTCATTTGCAGAGGGGAAGATGAAATGCGGTAGGCAGGCAGCCAGCTGCTGGCCAAGCAGGCAGGAGAGCGCTGTGACGAGCAAGGAAGAGGGAGAGGCAAGAAAAAAAAAAAAAAAAAAAAAAAAAAAAAAAAAAAAAAAAAAAAAAAAAAAAAAAAAAAAAGAAAAAAAAAGGCTAAAAGAGGAACTAGGAAGGAGAATCTGCCCACTAGGAAACTTATTTTAGCTGCCAGTGTGACAACTCTCACTGCACGACAGCAGCTGTGCCCTGATGCCTGAGCCGGCTCAGCGTCCTGAGCACACCCAGCCTCTGCCAGCGGAGAGCATCCCCATGGAGACATGGAGCTGGGCAGGGCAGGCTGGAGACCATGGACACAGCAAAGCTCTGGAGGTCCACCCCCCTGGACAACAGTAGAGCAGTGGGAACTGAAGGCATCATTTGAGGACGTCAGATGAGTGTGCAGGATGTGCTGCTCCAGTCAAAGGCCTGCTTCCTGTCTGACATCTTCTGGCCACAATCACTTTTGAAATGTACGAAAGTACCTGTGACATTTTGAAAAAAAATGACAGTATTTTCATGTTGCTTGGAGAGATGTGGCTGGAGATAAGTGTGTCTAAAGCAACTCATGAACTGAAATAAAGAATAACTGAGACTTAAGTATGTTTCCACTTAAGGTGCATAAAAGCATGAAAAGTACCTAGATAAAGTGTCTGAGGAACTAAAACTACTTTCACATGGGAAAGGAAGAGGTTGAATGAACTATTATATACTTCCAACTTAGATTTTCAGCAGATAAGTTTTAAGGAGGAAAGATACCATCCAAATGTTGTGGAATATTTTTTAAAAACATCTATCTTTGGAAATCCTAGACTTTGGACAAAAAAAAAAGAGCAGTGACAGAAATCAGAATAAACCACTCAATCTAGCAAAAAGCTGCACTATGTACTAAACCCTGTCTTGTGATGACAAACCGTGTGCAATCTGTGCAGATAAGCCATCACCAGTGGTTAGTTTCCCCTATGTCTTACTGAGAAGAGGTGGGGAAGAATATGCGTAATTAATACCCAGGGGGAAAGTAGGGAACATCTGGTGAAGTAATCCCCTATTATGCTCAAGTGGTATTGATAAAGTGAAATAAAATATTCTTTTGTAGCAATATTCCTCTGGAGAGAGTCCAACACAGTAGCAGGGGAGCTGCAATGTGGCCTGGTGGGGCATCATCCCACCCATTGCTTCATGCCTGGAGGGGCAGAGGAGGTGGGACAGGGGAGATCTTCTGCTGAGAGGAGCCCATGAACTGCAATGCTGATGGGCATGAAGGCAGACTCATACAGTCTGGGTGAGTATTTACGGATAAATTTTAATTAAGTTTTTCACATGGTCTTTGATTAAGCTAAAAGTAGGAGGGCTAAAGCGAATGTTTGAAGGCTGGAAAAAAATCACCTGCAAGAAAAATTTCTGGGTGTGGTGTGACATCTTTTCCTGTTTCTCACTGTTATTCAGTGAGAAGATGGCTTTGTAATTGCAGCTATTATCTTTACATGATAAACTTAGTTCTGGTGATAAGATAAATAATGTTGTAAGCAAGACCTCATTTTCCTGTTACCAGTTTCTTTGGTTAAGTAACTTGTGCTAGTTATGGAGGAATGCAAGGTATAATGCAAATGTACCTTGTCCTCTTATCTATCCAGCCTTTCAGAAATATTGTATTGTGCCAGGTAAGGACTTAATGTTAAGGTTTTGACATTATGTAAAATGATATTGGAAAAAGCTTATGTTGCTTTGACAGAGATAACTTCCAATGGCAATCTGCAGTCTGAAAAAACCTCCAAAAAACAACAAAGCAACAAAACTGTCCATTTTCTATTTCTTCACCCTGAATGGAATTTTTCAGGAAAAATTACTTCTGCAAAATGTTGCCTCTTAAATTTGTAATTACAGTTTCCTTGAAATTCAAAGCCTGAAATTATTTAGGGGCACAGATAGCTCCAGTCCCTTCACTTGTGAGCAAGCCTAGAACAGCTCTGTACCTTGGTCTGCCCCAAGTGACTGGTGCAGTGTAAATATGTCCATCCACACTCCATGCCTCCAGCTCTCTAGAGAATCTTTCTGAAAAGAGATAAATGGATGAAAAAGACTTTAATGGCAAAAAAGCTTGTCCACTTCTGAGTGGCTGGGGTGATGTCAGTGGTTAGAAACTCAGATCTAACTCATGCTTCACTGCACATTTTGGATGGAGGTGAATGGCTGGGTTGGGCAGGGAGAAACATTGCTGTAGGTGTTCCTTCCTCCCATGCTGGAAACACACTCGTTTGGGGATTTTCTGAGACATATGCTTCCAAAATTCACAGAAAATTGACAAAACCTGAGCCCCTCCACCTCCCAAGCCCATCATTTCAGCCAAGACTGTGTTTATGGAAGCAGCAGACCAAGATATTTCAAGACATTTTGCCATATACTTTAAAGACCCTGGGCTGTTATTTTGTGTCATATGGGGGAAACTGATGGAGGCTTCATTGAGTTTGGGGTGAAAATAGGATTCAGTGAGCTTTCTTTCCCAGTTTTCCATATTGCTTTGAGCCCAAGGGGAGTGCTTTGGCCCTTGCAGTCAGGGATCTCTCAGGGTATTGCTGGACAGGTGTGGATGTCCTGACCTGCCTGAGTACCCTGCCAGGAAATGCCTCAGCTTACAAACACGGGGACTTCAGAGCAAAGTGGCAGTGCTGGCGTTTGCTGGCATACAAAATGCATGGAGATGAGGAAGAAAAATGGAAGTCCTGCCAAAGGTGAGATGGCCAGGTGACAGCTGCAGAGAGGTGTGCTGTGCTCTCCCAGCACCAGCACACTACCCAAGCACCTGGACACTGGTGTGAACCCCTGGTTCACCCAGATTCTGTCCAGCAGACTGCTCTGAGAGTCAACAGGTGCTGTTGTTGTAACTTTTTATGCACACAGTATAGTAATCTCCTGAGATCAACAGAGTGGGGAAAACACCTCTTTGCACACCATCTTGTAAAAGCAGCAACCCGCTCAGACTCTAAACCCAGACAGAGCCTCCAAAGCGGAAAATTCTTGCTTCAGAACCTGACTAGGCATGAATCTGATGAAAAAAAAAATGTTCCTGAGGTATCCGTGATCCTTCAAGCTGCAACCTTACGGTTTGGGAGCTGAGAGCAACAGAGAACATCCAAAAGCATATTGTCTCTTGAGTTAAAGTCTGAACGAACTTATCTTGGACCATGTCCAAAGTTCAGCTCCAACCCCAAAAACCAGCCCACCAGTGAGTGGGCCAGGGGGTAGGTCTTTCATTCTTTCCTCAGAGAAAGAAATACCCGCGCGTGCTAGAAGAAGGGTTTCACTTTCTCCTCTGTAGACAGGCTATCCTATGCTCTGTCGAGGTGAGCTGCCAGATATTTCACCTGCTCTGTGGCAGCACCACACCTGGGATCCTCCAGGAAGGACTACTGATGGGACTCATGACATTTGAACACAGCCCAAATCTAGGCTGAGCTCACAAAAGAGGCTTGGTGCTGGACCTGGGAGCTTAGCAACCTGCCTCAGGTTCAGCCGGTGTTGACAAGTGTAGGTGTGGTCATGCTGACTTCTAGTCACCACAGAGCACCCCATTGCATAGAGGCTCATGCTAGTTGGTCTAACTGTAGATTGTCATTTTTTATTTCTTTAATTAGAAAAAATATTTCATATCTTCTTAAGCTTTTTTTTTTCCTTCTGCATATAAGCTAATCCAAGAACTATTTAATTCTCACGTTACATGACACGTTATCTTCTAGTAGCAAATATACTTTAGGTTCTTTTACTTGTGTTCCTATTTAATATTAGTACAAATATTTCAAATTACTTTTTTGTTAAATTACTAACTTAAATTAGTATTACTTAATATTTAATTACTCATTAAGTTACTAATTTTTTTTAATTAATGCTGTCTTCTTGAATATTTTCAGTGACCTGATGGAGGAAGCACACTATTTCTCATATTGTGTTGCAGTTCATTTAGCCCTGGTACAACACAGCAATTGTGTAGAATCAAAAATAAGACATCACATTTTCCAGACTGAGGGACCAAAAGGTCCTTCCCTCGGCTGTGCTGGAGCAGCTCAGCAGAGGAGTTGCGTGGATGGTGCAGACAGTAGGAGTAGGGAACTTTTGCATTGCCACCATAATGCCAAAACTTGACAGTTGAACCCTAACCCAGCACCCTGTGGTGTCATCCATCTGTTCTTTTGACATCTGAGTTGTTTACAGCAGAACATGTCTCCCCCCATTACATGGGGATTGAAACTCCCTGGAAGTCTAACTTCAGATGCCAGAGGATAGGGTGGTTTACACCTTTGCCACAGAGGGTGGGTAAAAAAATTTTACCTAGTATGAAACTTTTTCAAGGGTTGGACTTTGCTTATTTTCTTGTGGATTAGATAGGTACACTGAGGCTAACTAAAGATTAATGACACTGGAGAGCCTTTAGACTGTATGCGATCTCCCTAGATAAATTTTTGTCTGAAGTCAAAATTTCTTGCAGCTCAGAACTGAAAGTTGATGAACTGTGTAAAATGATTAGACCTTTTCAAAGGAATTCTGCTTTATCAGAACATGAACATTAGTACGAGGATGACTTTAGGAACATTTTGTGTATCTTCCCAAATCTGAATTGTGCCCACATGGATGGAAATCTAAAAGCAATACAGGATTTTTATAATCCATTTAATATCAGTCATTATCCTTTGGAGATAATAAAATTCTAAGCTTAGAGGGAGCAAATGTTCAGCAAACATCTTGGTTCTGTATCTAACATTTCCCTTAAATAATAACATAATGGAAATTATTGTTCATATGTGGTACAAGTAAATAACATCACTTCTTCTTGAATGTAACTTACACCCACAAGTCCTACAAGTTGCTTGAAACAAGTCTAACAAGTCCAAGAGTTGCTTGAAAAAGAAGCAAAACCGCCAGTGTCATTCTATGTTATTTATTAGAAAACAAATTTTCTTAAATAAACCTGATTCAGTGCTTTGCTGATGTCAGTTTCTAGCCTGGTTTATAAAAGAAAATACATAGGCTTTTGTGAGGTATTTGTTTTGCTATTGTAGAATGTGTTGGACAGAAAAATCTAGCAATTCTTGCTGGCAAAAATCTCATGCCCATTAAACTGAGAAATGATACCCTGGCCATAAGTACTATTCGTTGGCCATATGAAATCTTTACCACAGACTTCTCCAGTTATTTTCTGCAGAAATCTGTGCCAGATTTGATCTCATGTCTATATTTTCATCTCTGTCAGGAAGAAATATTGAGTCATTGCTTAATATGTTTTGACAAATCAAAGATCCCAAGAACTGGGAAAACTAAATAAGGATGAGGAAGAGGAGTCAGACTGTGTAAATATCTAGATTAGCAAAACTAGACCCCCTGAAACAAATGCACTTTAATACAGGAAAGTACAAAGTAGGGTATTACATCCTGAGAGGCAACAAAGAGAATTGGGGCACAGTGAACAAATAGCACAATATGAGCTCACAGTTTACAGGGGTTAAAACTTGTTTAGGGATATCTTGGTGAGCTAACAGAAAAGGCTCTTCTTGTCCCCGTATTTCTCATTGCTGAGGGTTTGTTTTGGTTTTTTTTTCCATGCTTAGAATTAGTAATTCTAAAACTGTTTACTGGTCCTTCTCAGGTCTCACTAAATCACAATTTTATATCTTATTATGAATATTTTTCCACTACAAAGAGAGTGTCTATCCCTTGATTATGTCAGTAAGTCAATATAGAAACAGATAAAAGCCAGCTGGATGAAACTTCTCACTTCACTTCCTTGTCATGCCACAGTGGTTTATTCTCATCTCCCTTGATAACCTTGAAAACCTCGGAGTAAACGAGTGGGTCCTCTATTTGCCCCAATTTATAACATTAATCACCGTGTAAGCCGGATACAAATTCCCTGGTACATCTCAACTGTGTTATGAATCAGAGAAGCTGAACACTGATCTGCAGCCAGCTGCAAGTGGTGTACAGAAAATTGTGACTCAGTACTTTTCCTTGTTTTTAAAAAAATTCAGATTTTTTTTTTTTTTTTCAGAAAAGAAACCGGATGGAGCAGGTAGATCTTTGATGCAATTCCATGACTACAAAGGAAAACCCTATTTTCTTGGATGCAATATTAAGACATGTGGAGAATATAGTGATTTGGCAACTACCCTTGCCATTAACACTTACGCCAAACAGCCCTGTCCTGATACATCTCCATTTGGTCTGATTTGGTCACTGAGAAAATGTTGGCCCTGAACTAGGAATTTTTTGAGAATTCAAATAGATTTCTAGAAACACTGTTAAAATACCAAGGAAATGGTAATGAAGCAATGGTAATGAATGGTAATTCATTATTATTTAGATGATGTCCAGTGGCAGAGACATGCATGTGGTTTCACATGTTCCTTTAGGCAAGTCTAATTTTGATTCCTCTATATCCCACAGAGTACCTGAAAGAAAACAAGACCAAGTGGCTTCAGAAAAATAAAAGTGTCTCAAAAAAGTGAGACTCAGCTGATCCCAAAGTTATGGGATTGTTAGTGTGCAGCGAGTACATTCTCAATGAAGATAGAAATAATTATTGTTATTTACATATCACACCTTTCACCTCAGAATGCCAATGCATGTTGTAATCATCAGTTAATTTAATCTCATAACTACCGAGGAGAGCTAGAGAGTGCTATTTCTCCAATTTTATTCAGAACAAATATAAATGGAAAAAATGAGAGCTGAATTACCCAGAAATGCAAGGCATTTAAATGCCTAACACCATTTGATTTCAGGAAACATTCATTGCCATAAGTTTTGAGTGGCTGTCATTTGCTGCATTAAACTGATTAGTCAGGAATGTGTATTGCCTTGATTTCTACTTTCTCCAAGAGGAAATATCTCCTAGAAATGGGTTCTGAGATTTAGCTCATCAAATGTGTCACCTTTACAGTGTAAACATCTGCATCTGGACTAATCACCTGATGTCCTTGTAGTCAGGGAAGGGTAAGACAACAGAGGTGAATTCCACCCTGTGTCTGCACCACAAAAGCGGAATACCAAAACACAGCCTACCCCAGCTGTGGTCATCCACTTACCCTTGATATACAGAGATCCACTGGAAAAAATTACAAAACATATCCAGGGGATTCCACACAGTCCTTGATGTTATCTTTAGAGTTCTAATTCAGTTTCAGAATAAAGCACTCATTTGTACTTTTTCTTGTGTCTACTTGCCTCTGCTTCAACAAGCTCAAAACAAACAGATTTTAAACATTAACTGACTCCATGTGCCTATAAACTTATCATTTTCTCATTTTTATGATGTCTCTGATGTCCTGTGCTTATTTTCCATTTATTATAGGTTTTCTGGATTAACTTTATCTGCTGCTGATTTTTTCATCACTGCAGTGTTAAAATAGAGATTTAGTCAATTTTTTATGCATTAGCAAATATTTTTAAATAATTCATGGCTTTTTGGCTGGGGAAAAATAAATCACAATGTGATCTAGCTAGACTTTCTCTGGAACTGAAAATATTTAGTTACACCCTGAAATACAACAGAAAAAGCATATTGAGAAAAGATAAAGCACAAACACAACACTGGCAGATATAATACAGATGTTATTACAGACTGAGACTTCATTGTCGACAAGAAGAAAATAGATACAACCTACCCATAACTGCTGTGTTTGCTCCTGGACTTCAGTGAGAGCTTAATTTGAAATTATTTACAAATAAGAAGTGCTGTTAACTCAGAAAGAGTAAATACTGTGAAATTGGGAAGATCAGTACTTTGCAGAACATGGCCCGATTTCTGCATTTCTACAGATAAATCCATTTGCAAGACAAAGAAGGCAAGCATAAAGGAGGAGCCTTAGGGGCTAGAAATATTCAGGAAGCTGCATTTGTGACCCTCACCTTCTCCAAGGCCTCAGGGAATGGAAGAATGAGGGAGCTGGCTCAACAGTGGGAGCAAACAAAGCTGCACCAGCATGATAGTGGGAAAACATTGAAGCAGAAATCTCATTGCCCTGGGAAATGTAATCACAGGTACCTCGGGAAGTTGGCTAAAGCTGGAAATGCCATGACATCTATTTAGCACATGCAGATGTGGAAAATACAACAAAGCTCTGCACGTTAAAGATCATACTGTTCCTGATCCCAGCTGATGGCAAGTTTCTCTTCTGGAAGGGGGGAGTGTCCTTGATTCAGAGGACAGAAATGTGGCAGTGAGATACCATTGTGGATAGAAGCCAACTCACAGTGTTCAGGCACACAAACAACCCAAAACCTCAGGAAAAATCTTACCACTCTGAGGAGATTCTCAGTAGTATCACAGTGCTCAGAGTGGAAAGCTGGTGCAGTCCCTTTGCAGAGGAGATGAGCAAAGATAAGGTCTGATGCAACACCAAACTATCTGAACTGGAAACTGGTTAATTAAATCATGAAAGCTTGGTGACAAGAAAAATTCTACCTTATAGGTCCTCTCTGCTGAGTGCACAAAAGAAAAGCAAGAGGAAGAAATTCTGGTGATGAATATGTTAAATTTGACATTCATATACACTTAGGTTTGGCCGGGCCTGGTGGGGTTGAGCTACATGTTTCGTGTGAGTAATGCATTTCGAAGTTCAATGGTGCACACTTCTGATATGACTCAAATGCACAGGAGTGTCAGCAAGCACCGCAGGCTTTCCTGCCTCCAAGCACCTGACCCTGGCACCAACCCTCAAAGAGAAAGGCTCTACCAGGGGTTATCACTTATTGTTCTATCACAACTGCCCAAACTCCCCTTTTTTTTTTAAAAAAAAAAAAAAAAAAAAAAGTCTCTGGAAATGATGACTTTTCTTTCAGGCAAATGTAGGCTGGTCTTGACATAGCCATGATTGTGATAAAGCTATGCAGTATCCTTTTCTTTTAGGCTGCACCTTAATAACACATAAATTAATAAGACTGTGATCTCTTCCCAGCAGTAAAAAATGAGCTTTGGTCCTCATTGCAGGTATAAGTTACAAGATAAATAAGCTCTAATCTATCATGCTGAAATATCAGTTTGGCTACTTTTATTGCCTTTCAAGTAGCTGTGCATTCAGGACCACAGCAAAAAACACCTAGCTGCCATTAAACTATAGCAATCCAACAAGACATGCATCTATTTAAATGCTATGACTTTAGCAACAGTCTTGCTCAGGCAGGAATGCCTTTGTGGCATGAGCAGAAATTTAAGGTGAATCTTTTCCCTTCAGAATGTATAAAAGGAAGTAAGAGACTCTTTTGTAAATGTTATCCGACCAAATTTCCATCCTATTTATTCTACAGAATATCTCATTGCTCAGGGACTGGCTGAACATTGGCCAGTGGGTGAGCAGTTGTATTGTGTGTCACTTATTTTTCTTAAGTTTTATTCTTCTTTCTCTCTTTATTATTATTATTATTATTATTATTATTATTATTATTATTATTATTATTATTTTCTTGGTTTTAGTACTAGTACCAGTAGTAGTAGTATATTTTACTTTGTTTCAGTTATTAACTGTTCTTATCTCAACCCATGAGTTTTAATTTTTTTCTGATTCTCCTCCCCATCGTGAAGGTCTAACTGGGAGTGCATATTTTTACTCCAGAACATATAAAAGCAGTAAGAGACCATTTTTGTATAATATCTGGCCAAATGCCCAACAGAACACCTGGAGTAAAGCTGCAGAAGCAAACTGAATTATTATGGCCTTAGATGAATACAAATGTTACTGGAGTTTGCAGCAAGACGTTTATCTAGCATCACTGCATTCACATTCTGCTGTCACCAGTGTCAGGAAACAGGAATTTAAATGAGTCCCACAAAAATAATGCTAGCATGTGGGATCTCTGAGCAGACAACTTGATGCTGCAACCATATTTCATGCCAGGATGAAATTCTGCCTCACAGTGCTCAGCAGCGTATATGACAGAGGTCAGTAGGAAAAGCATTGTTTTCAAAGCACAAAGCACCACACAGAGCTGTGCTCCTCTTAGCAGATCCCCAGTTCACTGTCTTTGCTTTACATCATAAATGAGAAGGGGATTTTGACTCCTTCTTGTCTTGTCATGACACCCAGTAGTGGTTCTCTACTGGCTGGGAACTGTACTAACTCATGATGTGCATTTCTATGAGCTCATATGAATCCCTTGACATCGAGCCACAAACAGAGAACAAAACCTAAGATCCCACTTCCCCCGTAATTCACCAGGGGAAATCTGAATTCCTGCCCAACACCATGTATGTGTACTAGGGCATAACCCACCCTCCTCACCACCCCGCCCTGCACCCCCACCCCCACCCCCCCCCCAAAAAAAAAGGAAAAAAAAAAAAAAAGAAAAAAAAGTTGTGGGGGAAAAAAACAGCCAAATCAGTAACAAAAAGCATCGTTGCTGTTGGAGATCAGGGGTGGTGGGAGGGAGGAGAGTTTGCGTTCATAGCATTCACTTTAGTGAGGCCGGAGGAGGGGGCAGTCTGGATAGCATGCTGTAGACTTTCTTTCAGTATTAGACAGAGGGAATTTTTTTGAAAACTAAGATTAGTACAAAAAGAAATCATCATAAAACTCCCAAGCAAAAAAAAAATTACCTGCTCTTATTTTAGATTTGTCTTTGACGGACAATAGGGTGGTTTTGGTTTTTTTTGGGATAGATATATGTAGATAGACATATAGAGGCTTTTTTCCAATTGACATTCATCTTGACAAATGGAGATGTAATCACATGGGGCTGACCACGTTTCCTACAGCAGCTGTTTGGTGGAAAAGGGCTGCAAGAGCCTTGGCAAGGGTGCTGTGCTGCCTGGGAGGCAGTGGGTGGACAGTCATGGCTTTGACCAGACAGCAGCAGTAGGCAGCTGCTGGAAGCTGGGCAGACTCATTGAGTTGGCTTGACCACAGCTTGAGAAGTGGTAACATTTGTGTAGGTGCAGGACTGGGCTGTGAGGTACATATATGTGTCCTACTGCATTGAACAGCTAGGTGAAAAACCCACCTGAGAGCTAGAGGCAGTCTTCTCCAAAATAACCACAGATGGTCAAGGAAAGAGAAGCTAATGAAACAGCAGCTCAATTAAGCCCCTTGTCTTTCTTACTATTCAGGCAGAACAACCCTTCTGAACCAGGCAAGGGTTGATGCTAAGAGTATTTATCACTGACATGGGAGAAAGGATCAGCACAAGAATTACTGAAAAACTTCACTTTAGTCCATTGAATCTGCTCCAAACATTGACAGGTTTGTGTGTTAGATGTGGGACCTGAGAAATGGAGCACTCCAATGTAATTTTAACTCCAGATTTTAATGCTTTGCAGTTTAGTACAATCTCAAGTTATAACTTTTTTGTGTTGTGGTTTTCTCTTTTGGTGATGTATGTATTACACTATAATCTCCTGCTCAAGTATGCAGGATAAAATTATGCAGCCACTGCTCCCCTGTGGCTCTCACCTGAACAAATTATGCATCTTATCACCATGATGAACTCACGTGCATGAAATTATGCTCAGCATGGTTTTTTGGGGGATTTATACCCAAAACATATTCAACATCCAAACACTAGAGAAGTCACCATGAATCCTCTCAAATACTGCCTTCAGCCGCAAAAGTCCTTCATCACCTCTGTCAGTAAAATCTCCAGGTATTGAGAATACCTGTGGTGAGTCTGCATCCCAGTTCCCACACTGCAGAAGCCTTCCTGCTGCCAAAGTCTCAGCAAGACTCTCAAGAAAGCATCAACCTGGACACATGGACTGCCAGGTCTTGGTTCTACCAGATATTCCTGCTTACTCATTGCCTCCTAAACACAGCTGGAGATGAGCAGGGTAGGTTTATAATTTTTTGTTTGTTAGGTTGACTATCCTTTTGACATAGCTGCTCAAAAGTCCCTGCCGTGCCTTCTCAGAAGAGGAGTTGAATGTCTAATATCCTGGTTCCAGGTAGGAAAAACACTTCAGCATATCCCCAAGAGCTTTGGTCTCATTATAGGGGCCTATTTTTGTGTGTTTATCCTAATTACTGAACTGCCCTTTCTCCCATGCCTATCACTGGCTGAATAAAGGCTATAGCTGCCAGATGGGAGGGGTTTCACTGACTTCAGACACCTTTGAGGAATGGAGTGGTAGAGATTAGGACAGTCTGCAGCAGGTGCAGGGACATCAGGATGAAAGGCATGTGGCAAAATGCTATCAAGTCAGTAGCTCAGTGTTAGGTGTTTCAGTATAACACAGTACATGCTGTTTCATGATCCCAAACCTGTTAAGTGGCCTAGTACGTCAGATAATGCCAAGGTACTTCAGACCTGCCAAGACTGCTCTTGCCAGGTAGAGCACTGAAATATCAAAAGATAAATCTATGTACTCTCTAAACTAAACCTGTACTACGTGCTTTCTTCTTCTCTGTAACATGGAATCTTTGAATTGAATAGTTATATCCCTGAGAAATCCAGAAACACAGATAATATTCTGATCATCTTATATTCATCTGAAGTATCCCTTCCCCAAATAAAATGAATGTGTAAGCCTGCACAGCAATCCCTTCCTGAGCTATATTATAAGTATAACATAATATAAGTAGTCATTAAGCCATTTGTTTCATATTGGGATTGTTTAGCTAGGAGAAAAAGGCGAGACCTTATCACATTCTACAACTACATGGAAGGAGGTTGTATCCAGGTGAGAGTCAGTCTCTTCTCCCAGGTAAAAGTGACAGGGCAAGAGGAAATGGCCTCAAATTGCACCAGGGGAGTTTTAGATTAGGTAATAGGAAAAATTCCCTCACTGAAATGATTATCTGGCATTGGAACAGTCTGCCCAGGAAAATGTTTGAGTCTTCATCCCTGGGAGTGCTCAAAAAAGGTGTGGATGTGCCACCTGGGGCCATGATTTGGTGGTATTAGGTTAACAGTGAGACTTAGTGATCTTAGCGAATTCCTCCAATCTTAACAATTCTGTGATTCTCTACTAGTTTTGCATTTCTACTAAGAAAAAAATCTCTGGCTATCAAAGATATGTGTCTTAGAAAAGAGCCTTCTTTTCTAAGTGAAGTGGTCACAAAAAGGGAGACTCCAAGCAAAAGTTCTCTCTTGCAGAACAGGAAGGAAAAATAGATGAACTTTAAGAGTTGTCTGGGCAAAGAGCAGAAAGCATCAAGAGGGTCAAAATCCCCCTGGGACATAAGGGAAATACCAGAGTATTTTCTTTAAAAAGGCCCCACTAACTTTAATGTTCCCACACAAGTAAATCACAAGAGACAGGCTGAGCACTCATTTACATGGGAGCTTCAGAATGAGACCAGCCTCATGTGACCCAAGGGTTATGAGTAACAGGCCCAGAAAACAGCAGAGAAAAATCAGTGAAATCTTTCCTCTCTGCAGAAGTTGTAATAAACAGTAAGTGGAGTAAATCAGCCTCCTGACACTGAAGGTGTCATGATGGAGGTTCTGTCTTTTCAGTAAGCAGGGGCTGGTGGCTGCTGAGTGGATGCCATGAGCTGCTCTATCTCCTGCTGCCTGACTGCAGACATCCCTCCCAATCTTTGCCTGCTCTTTCACCACTGAGGTGTCTGCCTGGTGCAAAGTTCAGTGAATTGCAGGGACATGTGAGTTGCATGAGTTGTAAAGAAGGGGTAAGGTGGGTGGTACTGGTCAGCAGAGTGAGATTTTGTAAAAGAGCAATCTGCTGTAGAGATGGGATTGGTAGCTCCAGCAGGCTCTGCTCTGGGGGGCATAGGCTGACTTCTAGGTTGTATGCTCTGAAGGCAGAGGTAAGCTCTGTGAGTACAGAGGAAGCTGGGCTATGGATTAAAGATTCAACCAGGACAGACAGCAACTGAGCTGAGAGGTCAGCCCCTTAGGAAAGTGTCCTCAACTGTACAGGGATGTTTGCAGCCTTGACTCATGTTTTTCTTTCAGGTCACAAGCAACACCTAAAAGTCAGGATAGTGTACAGTGTTGCCTGTCTGGGCAGAGGTCTGAAACACCTGAGTGCCAGTACAGGAGTTACAGTGTAGAAATCCCCTGGCAGGAAGGCTTGCTTAGGCTGAGCTTGGGATGAGAAGAAAACACCACTTTCATGTAGTTTTTCAAACAGCAGTTGGCAACTTGCTCTTCATGAGCTACTGAGCAACCCTGATGCCAAGGCTTCCCTGCTGTCCCTGGCAGAGGGAAGGTTGTAGGCCTGCTCTGTGCCTTTGGGGCTGCACACACAGCTGTGTGGAGGCTGGGATCATGTGCTGCCACCGCCACCTCCCAGGGTGGCACTCAAGCACCACTTGCTGGGAATTCTTGAAATAACGGATGGATTAACACAGAAAGCCAAGGCAAGTCGGTGTAGCTTAGGTTTTGCTGCAGTCTGCTCCTGCACCATCCATACTCTCCCACACTCATTCTTTTGGGGACTGAAAATACTCTGCACCCACAGGAGCCAAGTCCTTATGCTCAGGACTTTCAAAGAACCAAGAGCCCTTCCTGAGAGAACACCCACTTAGAGGAAGTTATCACCTCTTCAAAGCACTTGGCTACATCATCTGCACCAAAGAGCAGTCGCTAGCATGCTGCATGGTAGTACTGAACAGGAAGGCTTCTTTCAAGGGGTGTCCCATCCTCAACTATGCTCTCTCGCATACATATAAAAATAAAAAACGCAACAATCCTTCAATAATTTATTTTTTTATACCAGAGAAAGTTTTTCAATTAAACATTTATGTTTGTAACTTTCAACACTAGAGTAAATATATGTAAAAAAAATCCTAGCTGTGCAAATTTCAAATTGCATTGTTTCAAATAATATAAATATTTTAATAAAACATACGTTCACATTAAAGTTCACAAAATATATAAAATTTAACAGAAATAAGTAATGAATTATTTAATTTTTTTTTCTTTTTAGAAACTGTTTTTTTTTAGTAACTAGAAAAAGATTCTAAACTTGAGAAGCAAGTTAGAAGAAGTATCACCTCCAAAATCATAGCAGCAAAACAGATGCTGAAAACTTAAAAGGTGTAAAAGGAGAAGAGAGAAGCAGGTAACAGGCACAGTGGTAAAGCTGAGGTTGCTAAAGAAAGTATTGAAGATTGAGAAGTGGATGCATAAACTTCAGGAATAAAATCTCAACCCTGAAGAACTCTTGTTACTGAGCTCCCAGCTGTTTGCATGGTAACAGAAACATTAAGGATGACAGAAAGTGTGACAAAAATGGGGAGGGAGGGTAAGAACAGCACAGACATACTCCTGACAGTTGCAGTGCAAGAGAGACAAGAGTCAATCTCATTTCAGAAGTGAAAACAAAGGGCTTTGGGGTTTTTCTTGTCTGTTGGAGGTAATTCCTTCCACACAAGTGGGAAATGGCAGGATGTATTTTCCCCATCACATGCATTTCTTCCGTAACTTGTGTCTTTCCAGCTGTCTTGGGAAAAGATCTAAATGCTGGTTAGGTTAAGCATATTAAAGGAGCAAACCAGTGCTGGTCTTGTTTGTGGCTGTGGGTTGCTGAGGGCTCTGCAAGCACAGAACTGCTTGGGGTTACCACCCTAAATGCCTGTAGGAGCTCCCACCCTGGTGAGCCCCGTAAGAACAGCAAGGACACAGGCAAACCAAACCACATTTCTTCAGATGTCAACTGGAAGTTGCAATAGTCTGTCCTGGGCAATCCCATTCAGGAAAGACTTGCCCCTGGCTGATGTATGCAAACATAAAAAGGTCCTGCACCTCGACAGTAGACATGGCTTCTTGCGTGGGAGAAGGGAGGTATTGAGAAAGAGGCAGAACTGGGAAGTTCTTTGGATTCAAATGCTTCACACTTCCTCCAGGGAAGTCCAAGAATTAAATATGGAATTGTAGGAGCTTAGTCATGAATGAGAGCTCTGTGCAGAAGGCAATGTGACCTTCTCAGCAGTCCCTGTATGCAGTGTTTAGAGGAAGTAGAAATTTATTCCCATTCTTGGGAATAAACATGATCTGAGCAGAGAGCTTATGTTTCCCCCCACCCTCCCACTCCCAGGACTGTTAAGTGTTTTGGACGTAGCACCATTTCAGTGAAGGAAGTAGCTGGTATCGCTTTCTTGCTCCCCGCTAGCCATAGATCTGTTTGAACTGGAAGCATTCATTGCAGTAGCCGTTGCACTTGGCATTGCCATAGTGATCACAGGCAGGGGCTCGGCAGCGTTGCTTGGGAGGCTCCTGTGCCACTGGCTCCCTGGCACTCCCTGACGGTGGCAGCTGACCAAGGCGCCGGCACTCTGGGCACAGGTCATCACTTCTGCAGGCCAGGTTGTTTCTACACGAAGCCACAGCACACTGTCTCTTCTGGGAACTCAGCACTGCTCGCTGCACATCTCTGTGCTGCCCTGTTCTCTTGAAAAATATTAAAACACATTGTCAGTCGGTGTGCTGGCAGCAAAAATGACTTTTCATTTCCTTTTTACTCTGCTCATGGTTTGTATAGGTAAACACTTGGGGATTGTTCAGAGGCACGTCTACAAAGTGCAATACCAAGAGCAAAGTTGAGTTTTACCAAAGAAAATCCCAAATGCTGTTATTTCTAAGGAAAATTATTGGTCTTTTCATCTTTCATCAACTCTAAAAGGACCAAAACAAACCAAACTAAAAAAAGCCTTATCTGGAACAAGGGTAATCTGTGATGGACGTAATCAAAAATGCAACTTGAACCCCTTAACAAGAGTTGCACAGCTCTAAGGGTAAGAATGAAAATCCCTCCCCAATCAACAAAACAACCTAGCTATCAGTCCAGTTGCTTCCACTGATATTGCTGGCAAAATCCCAGCTGAGGTAAAACTGAGCACGGCCATGACAATCCTAAACCGAGTGCTGCTCAACTGCAGCAGAAAAAATCATGAAGTGCTCTGCACTTGTCTTTCCTTGATAGTTAAGATGCAGTCATTTGAGAATTTTCGAGTATGAATCTCAAGTTGTTCCCACAAGAGAAAAACATGCAGCGCTAAACGAGAGGAAGATGTTTTGAGAAGTTCACACTTACTTCTGACTGTCTCACCAGCTGTTCTTCTGTCCTTCTGGCTTCTTGGAATCGCTGGTTCTGGGCTATAATGAAGCAGTTCTGGCAGTAGCCCTCGAGCATTGTGCTGCCCAGGGTGCCGCAGTCGCGCCGCTGGCAGGACACGGTGTTACGGAAGCCGGCAGCGGAGCTCCCCGTCTGATCTGCTGCTGAAGACTTCCTCTGAGATCTCCTCTGGTGGCGTAGCAAAACACTGTCTGTAATGCAAAGCATGAACAGGAGCTGTTTGAATATGCCCAATAGATCTGATGACCCAAAGCAGCTATAAAAAGCTCCCCACTTTAGAAATTAAAATAAATTAAAAAGATAACTAACCTCAAACATGGATTTTTGACAATGCTGAGACCCACCCCCCAGCTGGTACACCTTTCTTCATGTTACATAAGTAAAGATATCAATGCAGCCTTATTTTCATATAAGTTGTTGAAACAGATAATTTGGGAAAAATTTACCCTAGGTGGGAAACCCACTGAAGTGAAGACAAATTTCACCTTTGACTTCACTTTGACTGTCATCTGTGCCCCAGCCACCCTCATTTCAGTCACATCAGACAACTAAAGTACAGTGGTACAGAGCTTAAGGGGAAAAAGTGCATTGTACTTTTTAGTCTCATGAAACAATCTTATATATTCCACAATCAGAAGGGAAAAAAATTCATTGTGAGCAATGCTGGAAAATAAGGTATTGCAAGCTGGTAGAGAAGTTCCCTAATCTGAACGCATGTGGAAAGATCACTGTTGTGAAAGATGTCTCTGCCAATGGCAGGGGGGTTGAATTAGATGATTTTTAAAAGGTCCCTTCCAACCCAAACTATTCCACATTTACTTGTATTGGCAAACTTATCAGCAATAAAATAGCCTGAACACCTACATAATAATTCCCTCATATATGCCTTTCAGGCTCTATACCTAAGGGCTCTTTACCTGTGAAACAGGGCAGCAGCAAGAAAGATGAAGATTTCATGCTGTGATTTATTCACAGACTATTGCCTGTGAATTTTGAAGGTCAGTCTTTAAAAACACATGTGCATGCACACACAGGGTATTACCAAGGAAGATTTCAAGGCAGAGTATAACAACATGCTCCTAAGCTACTCCAAAATACAAGCTAATTATCTACAGTCAACTTCTACTTGCTCTGCTTGTCAAGGCAACTACAGCAGTTACTCCAGAGTATTACATCTGTTACACCCAGAACAGCCAGAGATCTACCAATTCTTCGAGGCTTTTTAAACACCTTGCTAACATAACTGATTTTCAGTACCTTCCATACATTTACAGTATTTCCCTCACTGACCTCTACAACTTGTCTAGCTGTGAAGAAAATTCATACCAAACCATGGTTGCAGTAGATGATAGAGAGGTATCAAAAGCTATCCCCTACTGAGCTGATTTTGCTTCCATCAAAGCTGAAAGGAAGTTTACAAGAGATTTTGCAGATTTCTCACACTGCTACCATGTGGCCCTTTATGGTATACTGGTTTTGTCTGGGGTAAAGTTAATTTTCTTCAGAGTGGCTGGTATGGGGCTGTGTTTTGGATCTGTGCTGAGCACAAGGTTGATAATATTGAAATGTTTTTGTTATTGCTGAGCAGGGCTTACAGAGCCAAAGCCTGTTTTGCTTTTCACACTGTCCTGCTGGCAAAGGGTGCATGGGAGGTTAGGAGAAGACACAGCCTGAACACCTGCTTGCCCATGGCAAGCAATGAATTAATTCTTTATTTTGCTTTGCTTGTGTATGCAGTTTTTGCTTTTCCCATTAAACTGTCTTTATCCCAGCCCATGAATTCTCCAGCTTTTACACTCTGATTCTCCATATGAGCCTGCTGGTGGGAGAGTGAGCGAGCGGCTGTGTGGGGCTTGGCTGCCGGCTGGGGTTAAACCATGAGAATGGGATAGTAACAGACAGAAAATCACCTTCTCTTCACACATTACCTCCCACCCAGTTCAAGGAGGATGATCTGCAAACGAAGTGTGTCAAAGCTCACTCCATTTCCACTTACCATGGTTTTCCCTGTACTCAAAGAAACACAGCGTGCAAAAGCCTTCATTTTGTGATGTCCCAAAAAACTTGCAACCAGGTTTCCTACAGAGGTTGCCTCCCCTGTTCTCCTCGGGAGGCAGTGCTGGTGGCTCCTTGTGATGGCTGTTGGGAGCCTGTTGGCAGGAGTGCTGGTGGAGGATCTGTGAGATCTGGGATGGGTCAGATGTTGATCTCTGGTGGCAGGTGGGCAGGAATGTGGGACTGCCATTTGGGGACTGCTCTGTAGACCTTTTGAAGCAAGTGCTGCATATACCATTGAAGGTCCTCTTGGCCTTTTGACGGCACATTTTGCATGTGGCATAGTCCAAGTGTCTCTGGTCATCCAAGTTGTTGCAGGGACTGAGCTGTCTGGAGTTGTAGCAGCGTTCACACAGCCCATTGTGCTGCACATTCAATGTGAAGGGGCAGTCTGGGGTCCTGCACTTCATGGCTGTGGTTTCACTGTACAGGAAAAGGCTTGGAGCGGTCGGAGGTGCAGAGCGAGGCTCTGTTACAGGCCCTTCAGATGTCCATCCCCCAGGTTCACAAATATCCCCACGGGAGGAGCCTGACCCAGGTGCCTTCACCTTCTCAGGTGCTGCTTTGAAAGTCTGCTTTCTTCCTTTGTTTCCTTGGGACTTCTGCTCAAAGCATTCATGGCAGTAGGGCTGGGTGTTCACAGACATGTAGAAAGGGCAATTTGGCGTTTCACATTTCATCTGTAAGAGGGAGAGCTGGGAAAGCGACAGTTCTTGTCTGTTCCTGGAACATGTGTCTCTTCTAGCAGGTTCAGCATTCTCCTGCCACTTCTTGTATTCATGCTGCACCAGTTGAAAGTAATCCTCCACAAGGTTTATTTCTTTGGGTAGGTTGCCTTCATCTAACCTGACAGCCAAAAAAAGGAAGATTGCATCAGTTGTTGAAAAGAGCAGATGGTGTGTGTGGAAGCAAATACAGGCAATGTGGGAAGGAAATGTAGATTTAATGCACATCTATATTACTCAGACAGAAGATCTAGAATGTTACATTGTTGCTGCAAATGGAAATAATTTTAAAAGTAGGTGTTCAATGATGGAGAGTTCCACATCTGAAATAAATGTCCTGACACGATGCTAAATAGAAGTACTCCTAAAAGGCTTTGCTAGGTGAGAGTTTTCTGTCTAAGAGGTGTTAGCATAAAGAATATGGGTAATCTCTCAGAAGCAGGAAGTCCCCCAAATGGTGAATTTCTCTGAGGACCAGTGCTCAATTGAGCATAGGTTAGAGTAGAAGACCCCCTTCTTCACCAACCCACACTAAGAACAAGCGCTTCCTACAGTGTGCTCAGCATTTCATGATATAGTTTATCACAAAATCTGCTCCTGGTTCTGCCCTGTTGGGTCTGTATCCACCAGCAGAATTCCTCTAACAAACTGTGCGGCTTGAGTGTGGTGCATGCAATGCTAGCATCCATCACGCCATCCTTACTCTGCCTCCAGCTGCAGGGAAAACCCTACACTGGAGCTTCACCATGACACAGTTGGTAGGACGAGGTAAGAACATTTCTGGCAATTCTTCAGAACACATCCACTCAGAGGAACTAGGGAAGCTCAAGTGCTGCCTTTTATGTGTGGATATATCCTTTGGGTAGAAGGACTTCTAGCCAACAGCATAAAGATTTCTTTCTGTGGGGCAGTGGAAGCAAAGACAGGGGGGTACTTCCCTCTGTCAGTTCTAAGGGGACTGGTTGGGCATCACTGCCAGTGTCCACTGAGTATGAGAAGCTGATGGGTGTTGCCAGCTGCTCTCTGCATGTTACTGATGCTCAGCCATCAGTGGGACAAGCAGAGATGCTGGTTCCTCCACTGGCCACAGCTTCCTGCCTACTGCCACACGGAACAGCCCAGGGTGTTGAGGCATCTGTGCTCAGGACATACTGCCAACTACTTTCCCCAGGGGAGCCAAAATTACACCAACTGCCCATTATGCAATGTGCCCTTACATAAAGCACAAGAGCTTGAGCTAACTACTTCCTGCATTTAACTACTTTTCAGCCACCCTCCTATGTAATCCACAGATCAGTGAAACTGATCAAATGGATTTCTTCTTCTAAAATGCTAATATCAGTTTGCTAAGTCTGAACACATCTTTGCCCTTAAATTTGAGACTGGCCTCAGCTCATACTACTTCAAAACATATCAACAGTAATGCCAAAATAGTCATATTTCAGGTAGTAACCACACTGGCCACCTAGGAAGGAAAGACCAAAAGAACACACGGGGCTGCCCAGCTTGACCCACCTCTGTAAACAAGATAACTTTGAGGAAAAAGGAATGACACTCACTTTGCAGCATTAATTAGATGAGTTGTACCATGATCCCAGCCTTGCACTGGAATTTCTATCACTATCAAATACTCTTTTAGCAGCTGCTCTTTCTCTCTCTCTTCTGCATCTGTCAGAAAGTGCACATTCAAATCTTCAAATCTGCCTTGTTCACTGGTGACCAGAGGGACAGCCCGGATTTCTGTGGAGAAACAAAATGGATTAACACATCCACACATATATATGTATATGTATATTCACACACACAGAAACAGCCAGTTAGGAATAACCATGAAATGCAACACATGGAGATATCATCACTAAATTTTTGAGAGGAGAACAGCTGGGCAGAGCAATCAGTTTCTATATGGTACCACTGGGGGAGGTTGCAGACACAGCTATATCACAAACTTAGCTCCATCCCACAGCAGTTTTCATGTCCTCAGAGCAACTATCTTCTCCATGGGAACAGGATTGTAGATCTTTGTTTGCTATGCCTTTTGGTGGGATGATGCTGTAACCTGAACCTAGAGAACTGCTGTCCACTCAGAAGAGATGTATTAAAAATAGTAAAGCATATATTTCATTATTCCTGCCAGGCACTGATACCCTGCTGTGAGACTGCATCCTTCAAAGCTTCTTCTCTTATGATATGGAAAGGAGGTCAGAACACAATGAAGCAGAGGCTACCCTTTGACCAATTCCAGCCTGCAAGCAGGTGAGTTGCTCTCTACTTTCAACCACTATCTTGAAGGTAACCTTTAGTTTCTACTCAGATTCACAGACAAAGCTCTTTCTGCTCACATTTTAAGAATATATTTCAAATTAATCTTATTTAACTTTAAAAATGCAAATCTAAACCGGATCATATTTCAACTACTTTATTAGCACAGTGGTTTTGAAGAAGAGACATAAATACCAAACAAGGTACTTGAAAAATACCTGGCCCGCTGTCCTTCAGAGTCACCAGTGGTGTAAAATGCATATTGTCATAGCCAAGCACAATTGGGTATCTGTAGCATTCTTCAGCTGGCCATAGGAGAGGCAAGTAAACACCACCAACATTCAGAGGAGCAAAACTGGAGCCTGACTCTAAACTTCTAACCACTTTATCTGCATAAAGAAGAAAAGGAAAACAGAAATAAATATGTGCTACAGGCAACAGAAAAATGTATGCTGGGGGTTTTAGGATACTTGCTGAAAACACCACGCTCTGAAATGCTGAAATGCTACCTGAATAAAATACTTGTTGACTAAGGTTACTAACACAGCACAAGAGTAACACACTGGGATGACTGGCCAGGCAACTCACCTGCAAGGACAATGACTGGCCTTCTGAGGATGTTAGCAAGGATGAAGATGTGGATTTCTTCCAGTGCATTATAGGGAAGCCTGTTTCGAGCCCCAGATATTTCTGGGGAGGTCATTTCGATGAGGTATTCCCACTCCTCCTCCCAGTTCTGAGGAAAGAAACAGCTGTCACCAAAGGTTCAAAGACATGGAGGTCAGGAACCAGTTGCAGCACAGCAGTGCTCAAATAATCACATCATTTGATATGGAACTGCTCGCCATTAATGACAGAATCCATAAAGCCACAAGGCAAACAGAATCAGCAAGGCAACACTGGTGAGCAGTCAGAAAACAGCACCATTCCCTCTGGCTGCCTTACCCGGGTGTCAAAATGGAGTCCCGTTTCCACAAACTCCTGGGATTTAACAGCCTCCCGCTGCCAGCGGAGCTTGAAGTTCCGTGTGTCAATCTCCCTGAGAGCACTAAACAATGTTTTTCTTAAGACAAGGTCGATATCTTCAATACCCCACATGTACTGTGAGGCAGCATGCATAAGACAATTTCCATCTCCTGCAAAAAAAAAAGTGCATTATTTTCAAATGGCTACATAAATAAAATGCCACAAGCCTGTGGGATGTAGAATTGCACTGCACATATGCATATTCCCTGTGCACTTCTCTCTATGCCTCAGACAGAAGGGTTGTAAAGAAGGAGACCAGAGTTATGATCTCTGTTCAGAGACAGAAAGAAAAAACTTCCCTCCTACTGGTTTTGTCTCTGTACCAGCCCAAGTTAAGCTGTTATCCAGCAATGCCCCTTACCTATCTTACTTAACTTTGACTGATGCCACAAACCAAATTTTGGGGTCAACTACAAATGTCAAACACAGCTGAAATAGCTTTTTAAACACAACAAGGTAATCTTAAAATTACAAAAAGAGACATAAATCTCCCTTATTGGTGTTTATACAAATATACACCCAATGGCACAAGGTTGAGATAATGGAAACCATTAAGAAAATACAGTAACATCAAGCCTCACATCCCCTGATGAGCACTGCTTGGCACTTGGCTATGCTTGATGGAGGAATTGTAATAAAAAAGGAGACAGAAAGGCAATGGCAGGTGATTTATGTAAAGCAATCATAGGAACACCTCTGGCCTTCCTCTCAGAAATGACTGCGTGTTGGGTTGTTACATATATGATTTAGAGGACTGTTTTTAAAACACAAAATTAAAACTAAGTAAATGAAAAACAGTGAATTGATTTCCATTTCCATACAATCTCCTTAATTGAAAAACTCCTTTTTACAGGTAGGAAGGATTGTGATATTCTGCAGTTTCAGAGGGGAAACTCTGAGAAGATAACTAACTTAAAAGGTGTGACAAGAAATATAGCTATGTCTGGGTTTCAAATTCTATCTCTAGCCATCTCCTTCAAAAGGGGACGTCTCCCCTGAAAGGGAGACATCAAGAATCATTACTGTCATGTCCTCAGATGCAAAACTAGGTCTGATGTTTACCACAGTGGTAAACAGATTCACCCAATGCTAAGAAACCACAGCAATTTTCTTGGAATAGAAGACATAAACCCTGGTAAAACTACTAGATTTTTCCCATGTGAAAAAAACCCCAAACAAACTCACCCAAAGAACTCCCACAAAGAATTAAACCCAGCTTGCCACACACATTATGACTTCACTTACACCATTTGTGAACGCTTTTGCTACTTATTCTGTGAAATTGCAGAGGAAAGCCTATAACAGACTCTGGTTCCTGAGTAAGATATAACTTGCAATCTACTCAATGCTTCATAAATTGTTATGGGATTGGTGCATATCAGGTTCCTTCAACTGCCTTCTATTTTCTGAATGCTGTCTTACAAAGCTTACTTCAGTTCTGCAGGCTGCTTACTTGAGCTTAAAAATCAGGGAACAACCAAGAAGACAGAAAAACTGACTTGGTTTCCTTCTGACCAAGAAAGATGACATACTAATCCCGTTAAAATTTTCCCTTTGCAAAATCTAGAGCAAAGATAAGATTAAATTTTTTCTCTCTCTGAGAGCTCACTTTCGGTTCTTTATTTAGAAGCACTGCCCAAAATTCCTTACACAGCACTTGGAATTCCCCCACACCGTTTGACTAGCAATTGAGCAACAGTTGTACTTTTTGTTCTGCGGGTGCAGCGTGGCCTCCCTCGGACTTTCCCAGGGGGTGTGGCTGGGTGAGCTGGAATGAATGCCAATTCATTATACAAGTGAAATCTCTACAGCCAATAGACGCTGGAATTTTTAAATTAAAAAAAAAAAAAAAGAAAAAAAAAAAAAAAGAAAAAAAAAAAAAGAAAATAAAAAACCCAAACAGCTTCGATTTTTGTACCTCCTACCACTTTCCTTCTATCATCCATTCAGATGTCTGCAAAGAAATATGTGGTGATTCAAAACAGCTTTTTTAATTAAGAAAACCCCACCACTGCACAGATTGACAAACATATTAGGTACAATTTAGATCAAAAGATCCTGTAGGAGATACTTTCTCTGTTTTCAACAACTACAGCCTTAATCAGAAAAAACCCCAGAATTTTCTGAAGAAAGCCCATTGTTGACTGAGAGAACTAACATATGCCTCCCACACCTATCGGTGAAGCAGCTAAATGTTTAAAACATATTTTTCATACCACATGGGAGGAAAAAAAAAAGTTGTTTTCTGGGATAATACAGGGCTTCTCCAGGCTTCTGCACATCTTTCAGATATCTTCTCCTACAGTCCGATTTACCTTCTTTCTCCTGCAAAGGTCTTTCAATGCAACTACTTTGCATAACCCACAGGTTTCCAAAGCCACTCCTACTCATGCACTTAATGACCCCGAAGCACTGAACTGAAGCCAAGTTCTTTGTGTGTTCAGTTTATGGGGAGACCACAAACCTTGCTTTGCCTTCCCTCAACTAGCAGTAGTATTTCAGCATCTCGTATACTGGTATGCCTGCTCATGGATGGGATCCAAGTCCACACTACTCCCACATGTAACATGGGCATGAGACAAAGAAGGAGGCCAGTGTTGCTGAATGTAATGTGGTCACCAACAAGGGTCTGTCCAGGCAGCATCAACCCCTGCAGGATTTGTATTGACTGGAGATGGGGGATCCTAAAACAGCTACTCTTTGCCCTGGGCAAAAACTGTACACATTGTCTATTTTCCTAGAAAATCTGTTTGAGTGAAATTTTTAAGATGCAACACTTGGAGTGATGTTACCTTGCCAGTACCTGCAAAGCACTGCCTGCCCCAGCTGTACCACTGGTCCTTCCAAAGCTCAAGACTCCATGACTTCTGTGCACACCCCTAATTGCAGTCATGAGAATTTTACACCAATGTAGAGGAAGCCCAAAAAGCCCACCAGAAGGTCAGCGCCTCTACAGCAGTTACAGACATGCACATCAGCACTGCCCAACCCAAAGCCCAACTTGGCTTTGGGTTGGGCAGTGACATCTACTCAGTGGGACTCCTTTTATGGCTTCTGTAAAACACAGGTGTGTACAGGCACACTGAGAAATATGGCAGAACTTGGAAAAATGTGGACTAGGAAGATAAGGGCAATGTGTATACAAACAGATATGAAAAGAAGTGAACACAGAACACAACATGGACTTCAACAATGCTGCAGGTCCACCACACCCAGTGTTTCTATAACTGCTGTGAACTGCTCCTTGAGCAAAGTAGTATGTATTTTTCATCTTCTTGAAGTCCTCACTGCCCCAGTCTATTCCTCCTGGTTAGAGGCAATCTGTGCTGTAAGGAATCCTGAATCCAAGTTTGCAGCCGCATGACTGTAAGTCATAGCCATTACCAAATCTTTCCTCCACTGAACGTGAAATGCCCAGTGAGTCTTGCAGTCATGTGCCAAGGTTTCCTGCTCAAGACTGTAGACTAACATAACCTGTTCAGGAAATCTTGGCAGTAATGCTGTGCCTTTTCTTTTTTAGCACTTGATACAATACACACAGAGAGTAACCCAAAAGCCAAGTCCTGAAACCAGCACGGACTGTTGAAAGAAAAAATTTTGCACTGCAAAATTTGTGTTGCACAAAGATTGGTGTCAGCCACACACACGGGAGTTACCAGTGAGCCCTGAGGGAAGGAAAGAGCTGAGGATGAGGGAGCATCTCCAGTGTGGGGTGCTGACCCCAGGGACAGCAGTGTCAGGTTCTTAGGAGGCTCCATGTTCTGAGTGCTATTGCCATCACTATTGTTAAAGCTAGATCAGAAAGCAAGCATTGCCTGACAGATACAACAGCAGGACTTACTGGAGGAATATTAGCCGCTGCTAAATTTATGTGGGAATGCATCCCTGGTCACTCAAAGCATCTGAAGGCTCCTCTTGCCTGGCATTAAAGGATGTCAGGCACTTCTGATGAGGCAGCCGACATGTAGCAGTCAGATTCATGGGAAGGCAATGGGTTCCAAATCAAGTTTCCCTCCCTTGTTCTTGACTCTGAAATGCTATAGGTTACTGATATTATGAAAATATCTATGAAATTTCCACAATATTCATGTACTGTGGTATAGGGAAGGGTCTGCTACAGCCTCAGGACAGTACATCATGTGGAAAGAATTTTAATTTTCAAAACTAAGATTAAAAGGCATCACATTTTTAAAGCCATGTGGTTCTGTTCCAGTAATGTGAACTCAGATGCTATTAATAAAGATGCTACATTTGTATGACCTGTTTTACTGTGAGTGCAAAGACCTGCTCATAACTTACCATTAGTCTTCAAAGGAACAAGTCTCCGAACTTCCCTGCACCAGTTGAGCTTCCTCTGGCGCTCCAGTGAAGTCTGGGTAGCCTGGTCAGTCAGGGACTTCTGAAGCATTTCCCGAAACTGAGGACAAAACTGGCACATTCTGAACATTTCTATGGTGTATCTGTGCATAGTCCTGAAGTGATGAATTATTCCACTGGGAGGTTTGACTAGGTCCTCAGGTGTCCTCTCTCTGATCTTCATAGCCTTCAGCATATTGCTCTGATACAAAGCTTGAGGAAGGATGTGTTGGCCAGCCATGTTTCTGGAAGACATCTGAAATGAAAATGGATGTTTTTATTGGCATGTTAATGTCCTTCTATCACAGTGCTATCACTTCTGCAGAGACTGAGAAGGCTCTTTCAGGCTGGAACTCTGGAGGAAGTTTTGCCTAAAACAAGCACAGAGTGGATGCAGTCCAACTGAGCCCTTCATAAATAATGTTTTTTTAAAGCTCATATTCACAAACTTTTCTGCATTAGTCAGAAACAGACACTGATCAGCTTATCCCACTCATTTGCTGAAATAATTTACTGTGATATTAAAGAGGATTTATATGTAACTAAGGAAACTGCATCATCATTCAATGAAAAGCATTTAAATCAAAATAAGGATAAAAGAAGGCAAAATCAAGAGAAGGGAAAATTCTCCTGGAAGCTTAACTAAATTATAATTGCACAGTGTAATCCCATATGGACTTGCTGAATTTCAACACATTCCAAACTCTTGTTTTGATAACATGGCAAAAAAACCCACCAAAATAACCAGTTAATGACCATTTTAGATTTCCACAGCCCATACATTCTGAGCAGTAATGGTCACTAGAGTACAGAAAAAAACAAAAAAATTGCAAGCTGTGCTAGTATCAGTCCCATACTTACAGCGGCCAGATATGGTAGATGAGGAATTTGTCACTCGAGGACAGACTAAGGTTACTTTTCTTGAGGCTCTTTGTATTTTGTGAGTGGTAGAGCTGTGGCTCAGAAGCGCTTGTGCTGTGTGGGGGTGCAGACTGCAGTGCTACTATTACTCAGTGGTAAGTCAACAGAGCTGAAAAAGCATTTCCATTTGGCTCAAAACCCCCAATATATTTCCACAGTAGGACATGTAATGTTTACTGCTCTGCATCCTTTTCTTCACTAACTCTGGCCCCATGGGGTACAGCAGGAGGGAGGAAAAAAAAAAAAAAAAAGAAACCCAAAAGAAACTGCTACACTCTTATGAAATACCTATTCAGAGAATACTAACTTTGTGGCTAGTTAGACCCAAATGTAGGGACCACATCCCTCAAAACCCCTGTGCACTACATTAGGAACAACAACAATCACCTACTTTTACAGGGAGAAACTCTCCATGCTGTCCACAAACATTCTTGCCTTGTTAATAAACAAAGCAAAATTTGTACCAAGACAAATAAAAGTATGCACGCCTAAACTGTTTAAAGTACAACTTAAGTACAACTAAAGTCACATTAGGAGAACCCATCATTGTGATTATGAATCAAGGGACAAGTATCAAGCCATATATGTTTATCAATCTCTGAGCATCAAGTACAGGGAAACAAGAAGCAACTAAAAATTATTTATGCAACTCCTAGGAAGTTTTCTCATGGAGGTGGAAGTCAGGAGGCACAGAGAGAAGGAGAACAACCGCAGTCTGGCAGACTGACCAGGAGGGCATTCCCAGGTCTATAGAGGCAGAAGACCTCTCTTGCATAGAAGGGCTTCAGCACCTCCTTCCCCGCAGGGAAACAGTTGCTCTCTCCTTTTTGCCCAGTCACTTCCATTGGCAGCATCCACCTCCAAATGCCCAGACAAAGCTTTCGAAAAGGGTGAGAGGGGACCTCAAATTCCAGGTCCCAAGAGCTGACCTCTATAACCTCCCTGAGAACTAGCTGATGGAGAGATACAGCGGAGATCCCGAGAAGCCTTAGACAGAGGCAGACGAAACAAGCGATGCCACGAAGTCCTACTTCAGGGTGATGTCATCCACACACCCTAAGAGCACCTGGGACTGTGCTCAGAGCTGTCACATCTTGCAACATATGGAAAAGCTTTCCTTTAGGTAATAAAGATGAGGTATTCTTATCATTCCCTTGCCAGCACACAGCCTTTAAATGAAAAGAGCATATTTTCTCACCCACT
Organism: Sylvia atricapilla; assembly: GCF_009819655.1. Lineage (NCBI taxonomy): Eukaryota > Metazoa > Chordata > Aves > Passeriformes > Sylviidae > Sylvia > Sylvia atricapilla. Next base: position 63,848,342 of record NC_089142.1, read on the forward strand.
CTCCTCCCCAATATAGTTTTGCACATGCTATTTATGCAATCCTGTATTTAAATCTATGAATTATTCTAAAAAGGAAATATAAAAACCCCTTACTAACCTGTATGATAACCACAGCTCTACTTTGCTCTGAGATGACCAAAATACTGAACTTCTTACTTATGTTCGTAGAAACATTGAGTCAATGGGATTTTTTTACACGAATAAAGACTGATCACATGACTAAGCACTACCGGCATGGACCCTTGAAATGGTTATTTCCAGCTTTAAGCAACAAAAAGTACAGAGTTTACAGAAGCACTCACTGAAACTAACTTATTCGATACTATGTTCTACCGGCATTTTTTTTCCCCTCCACACGTGGAAATTACTGCCTGTGCTATTTATTTAGTCATAAATGCCAATCAAGGCAAAAGCCAAGCAACCCTTATTTTCAAAATCGATGTGATGAAGCAAACAGAACTCAACAGCCATCTAAACTGGAGATTTAAAAGCAGAAAACTGAGCTACAGTTATATTACAGTGCTTTGCTGTGTGCCATGCTACTTAAACCTTCTGACAAGTAATGACTAGGAATTCCCCAAAAGGAACAGCTGTAAACAATAATTAGAGACAGTATCCTTTCCAAGCGTGTAATGCTGAGGATGCTGGGCTCGGTAAAGCTGAATATTGTTCTGAGATCTGCCAATGGTTTCATAAAGTTATTTTCATTTTCTGTCCTCTACCTGGAAAACGGCAATGAATTAACTTTTCCATAAAGTGCTAAAATTTCTAAAACAAACATGCTTAATACCTTGTAAGCCGCCCTAGATTTTTCAGCCTGAGTCTTTGCTCGGTACAAACCAAAACACAGTATTACTCTTCAGTATATCAAAAGATGAGGATCGAGGATCTTTTAAATCCCACAGGACTAGTTTACACAGAGCGAATGTTCCGGGTTCTTAGTTCCCTGAGCTACTGCTCCGCTGGAGGCTGGCCATGCAAGCTGGAAAGGACACAGTACGGCCCGCCAGCTTCCCAGGAAAAGGAGCCCCAAGTCCCAGGGCGGATTTCCCCACGGCACTCGCAGCAAGCCCGGCCGCGCCGCTGTGCCCGCTCTGCAGCCGCAGCCCCGCGGGGCCGGGCCGGGCCGGCAGCGGCGGGCACAGCGTCACGGCCGGCGGGGAGCCAGCGCTCGGCCCGGCCGAGCCCCGCCGCCGGACCCGCTAAGGCGCCCTCCCGCTAAGGCGCCCTCCCGCTAAAGCGCTCCGGGCCCCGCCGTGCCCTGCCCAGAGCGGCGCTCACCTCTCCGCGGCGGGCTCCTCCTCCGGCCGATCCTGCCGCCACTCCTGCTCAACAGCGAGGCTGAGGCGATAGCACAGAGCCGCGCTCGGGATCCATCAACCCCCACCCCGCCGGGACTCCTTCCTTCCCTTCTCTCCACCCTCTCCCCGCCGGAGCTCCTGCTGCTGCTGCTGCCGCCGCTGCGGAATGAAGGGCTGCGCCCAGCCTCTTGTTTTTTTTTCCCTTTCTGTTTAAGCGCCCGTGTGAGAAAAAAAAAAAAAAAAAAAAGGAGATTGAAAACACAACACAAAAAAACCCCCACCGGGGATTTCCACCGGCAGAGCTCAGGGACTTTCCGGCCTATGACACGGGCTGCGGCCGCCGCCAGGGGGCGCCGCCGCCGGGCAGTCCCGCCGCCTCCCCGCCCGCCGTGACTCAGCCGTGGGATTTTCGGGAGCCGGGATGTCATTTCTTCCTTCCTTATTCCTTTCCCCCCGGGCAGGGGGTTGCCCATCCCGCCCCGCAGGCTGCGCTCCGCTCACGGGCCGGCCCGGTGCCGCGTCGCCGGGTCCGGAAGAGCTCCGTGCCCCGCAGGCTCTGAAGGGCGGCTGCGAGAGGCGCCGGGAGCTCTCCCCGTGTCCGCCAGAGCCTGCCCCCGCACGCGTCTCGGGCTGCGGGCGCTCGGCTGTAGCTGCCCGCATCCCTGCCCCAGCATCCCAGCAGGACAGTAAGGGGGCCCGTCCCGTCGAAAGTATTGCTCTTCCAGATGGTTTTCAGACCCAAGCAAGTTTGGGTGGTTTTTTTTTTTTTTTTTTTTTTTTTTTTCCGCTTAGCTTGTATGTGCTCCGCAGTTTTGGCTGTGTAACCACAAGTGCCTTCATTTCTTCAGTTAGAGGTTAGGCCGATATACAACCCCATAGTCCCAATATACTGGCATTTTCGGCAGATGTTAAATGCACTCTAATCCAGCCCTGCTCGAGATCAGATTGTTGCAGGTAAAGGGCAAAACCTTGGGCTAAAACTATCAAGTCAGGGAGATATTAGTGTCTGAATAAGTTTGTAAACTCTTGACTGCAACGAGCAGTTTGTAGGAATTGTTGAATTTAATTATTGTAAACAATTAATGCATGCCTTTAAACAATGTGCTAGTATCTGTGCAGTGAAATAACTCAGTGTGTAAACCCCCAAGGCTGACAAATTTAAGGCCTGATTTATGGATAGGATTTATGCTGGAAAAGCGGCTGTTTGCTCAACAGCCTTACAATCTGAAGGCACTCAGAAATGAAAGACAGTGCAACGAAGTTTCTTGCAGTATGAAAAGACTTCATCTTCCCAGACGATAAGCTCCTGGCTGTTCCCGGGTATCCACTCCTCCCACAGGCAGGATGAGAACCCAGAGTTTCTGCACACCTTGAAATGAGGTCTTAAACATCGACTGCTTCAGAGAACAGGTGGATTTTGGAAGAGCTCAGCTTTGAACTCCTTCACCTCACCTCCATTAGCAGCAGCTGGCTCAGATCGTGTGCTTGTGTCACACAGCAGGATTATGTGGTAACATGATCTTTCCCAGGGTTTACAGGCCTGTGCTGCTCTGCGCACCAGGCTACCCTTCTCTTCTGCCTCTGTTCATAAAGAAGTCGGTGTACAGCTGGAAAAATAATAATCCCTTCCCATTTCTTTTCCTCCTCTCCTTGAAGAGTTTTCTTTTAAAGATTTTTGTGGGTGTGTGGGGGGTTTTGGGTTTGGTTTTTTTTCCTTCTTTTTGTCCCCCTAGTCTCTCTGCTGCCTTGGACAATATAGTTGGGTAGGAAGGCACCACATTTAATGATTGGCAGCCTGAGGGGTGGCTAAAATCCAGGGGATTGGATGCCTGAAGGAACTGGGCCTGAGTGATTGCTTGCATAACTAGGGCAGCATCTGTGCTGTGATTTACACAGTATATGTTTCTGTCAGCATCCTGCCGTTCCCTTTTCCTGGACTTTTTCCCCTGTCCTCTCATGGGAACTGAGGTAGCAGATTACTGAAGTGATCTGACTAGAGAGAGAGAAAAAAATGTTTTTATCCAAAGCATTTCTCTCATGTGATATGAAACCCAGCCCCTCACAGAGTTTTACAGGGAGTACTTGAAGTGATAGAGGGTTTCACTGTGGAGTAGGAATGATGAGGTAAGGTAGGAAGTAGGGGAAAAAAGAGCTGACTTGTACCCTGCTTTGTATAGAAAACTGCAGCAAGTAAATGAACAATTAGTCCTAGCCACGATGGAGATACTGAGACCCAGGAAAACCTGAAAAGGCAACAGCTTATTTTTGTTTTCTAAATGGTAAGCACGTCTGAATATTAATAATTACTATTTACACCTTCATAAACTGAAAGTTGATTGCACATTGCTGCAGCTGATGTTTGTCAAACAGGTCTGAGCAGGATAGCCAGAATCAATTTGATCTGAGTTTGCACAGCACAAAATAAAGTTCTGTCTTGTGAGCCATAACTCCTCAGCAATATGGGAATATATTAAAAACATCAGCAACACCAGTAGTTATAGAATGCATGAATATACATTCCTCTTTTCTGAATGGTTTTTCTGAGATTTTTTTCCTGGTGGTTTTTTTTGTTTGTTTGTTTGTTTTGTAGTTATACCCTGTAGCTTATCTCATAATTTGTGGTATAATATGTATAATATTATATGTATATATATATACATATGTATAAAGTCAAGGAAAATTTTCTTCTCTGAAGTGTGTGTGTAAATATGCACACATACACACATGTAACTACATACTTGCACACAGGTGTTTTTAGATATATATACATGCTTGTATTTCTTGAGGGAAGAGGGAAGTTGGCATTAAGGACAGAATAAGAAATACTTAAATTTTCATCTATCTACATTCTGGTTAAGCCTAAGGGTGAAACAGTCCACCCTTATAAATGGTAATGTTTACGTAATCCTGGAGAAAGCTGTCATTGGGAGTTGCAGAATATCCATTTTTTGTGAAAATTTAAGTAATCAGTTTCATGCACATCAATCAATAACAATTATTTGTTGTACTTAAGAAAAAGAAGGAATCTCTCAAGACCCCATTCAGCTCTGTATCTCTAAATTATTTTAATTACTTTGCTTCTTTTTACTGTTCAGGAAGGATTAGCTCACGCTCACTAAATTAAACCAAGACCTCAGAGTGTTCAGAACACCATCACCAAATGTTTCAGAGGTTGCATTAGGAAAGACCCATAGTTGAAACAGTACTCACATAATTTTCAATGCTAGGATGATGACTACAGTAATATTTATGGTCGTAACATTCAAACTTTTAATAGTTCAATCATTTGCTGTGTCTTAATATCAGATAATTCTGTAAGAGGTGTGATTCATCTAGAAGGGAGGAAAAGGATTATTAAAGGGAAATCCCTTTTAATGCAAGAGCAGTGCTTGAGGTCATGCTTGAGTTCAGCACTTCTGTCTTCCAGGAGCTGTTCTCTTGCTTTTTTTCATGGTGCAGAAGTGATAAGAGCTTGTCAGTGCAAAGGAAAAAGATGGGGAAAAATCCCCTAAACGTCTCTCAGACAGAAAGATGTTGCTTATTACTGAATCAAGTAATGACAGTAAAAAAAAAAATAAAAAAAAAGAAAAAAAAAAGAAGAAAAAAAAAAAAACAACAAAAAACCCCCACCAAAAACACAACACTCAAAAAAAACCAAACCAAACAAAACAAAACAAAAAAAAACCAAACAAAACACCAAGAAAAAACCAAACTAACTAAAAAACCCCAAATCATGTCTGCCACTTAGATAGCAAGAGCTGAACAGGTTTTGTGATTTTTTTCCATTACACTCATCTCAATATAGTAAAAGAAACTGCAGATTCCCAAGAGGACTTTTACCAGGGTATACTGGCAAGTGACTGTAATGGAAGTAGGGATTCTTATTTATGCCCCTGGGCCAAGGCTTCCTCTGCCTCCTTTTTTTTTTTTTTTTTTTTTAAATTTAATTTTTTTTCCTTGTGTGTGTGTGCTCATTTTCTTCTTCTCTTTAATATCTATGATAAGTGTCAGAAGTGGAGGGCTGGAATTGCAGTGGGTTCAAAGAGACTGAAAGTTCAAATCTTGCCTTAGCCCCTTTTGTTAACTTGAAGGTTAGACTGTAAGGGTGGTATTCTCCCATTAAGGCTGGTGAAAGAGTGTAAAAAATGAGCTATGGAGGCAAACACTGTACATTTTTAAGAACAGGTTTTGTTACCTGTAAGGGGATTAAGTATGTCATTAACCACACAAGATATGCCTTAACCATACTTACCTCCTGGTCTGGAGGTAAGTTTCAGCAATGTTGTCTGTGAAATGCATGAAAAAGTCTACGTGATGATGATAAAGTCTTTGTAACTTGTTTTTTATTCCTCAGGTATCTGTAGATACTGCAGCAAGCCTCAGGGCCCCTAAGAACTGCAGACATAGCCAGTTATAGCTACATTTGAGACAGCAGTGCAGCCCAGCATTACTGACCCTCTTCAGTGCCCAGTACAGAGAATTCCAACAAGGCCCCAGCAAGGAGTAAGAGGAATCAACATTATTTCTGCTTAGGAGAGCAAAGTGATTTCAGTGGATTTTGGTGCAGGCTCAGACTAGACTTTTGGCTAAACTGAGGCAAATAAGTACAGCAGTAGTAAGCCATATCAAAGGCACATTGACCTCACCGCCTTATTTCTCACAGAGGTTGAGAAGCTGTCCAGGAAAGAGCATAGAAAGTGGGTGGATTGTTCCCAATACTTTTCCATCCTGTGCTTTGTCACAGTTTCTTGTGGGATTTGGGGCTGTGGCTTATATTCTGGTACCTCAGTTTCTCAGTTGTATGTTAAGTTTGTGAATGTTTCTTTCCTCACATTTTTCAGTTATCATGCTTGTTTAACTTTGACTGCAGACTCTTTGGAATACAATCTATTCTTGTTTGCTGTACTTTAACACCTAGACACGTGGTTATTTACTATGCAGTGTGGTCCCTGCTTCCAGAGAGTTACCATCCATGTGTAGCAGACTTCATTTAACTGTGAACTACTACTGTCAGAATGGTCTTTTATTTAGGTTGAGGGTTGTAAACATAAATCACCGCATAGATAGCACTGCAGAGGGATGGATTCTGCACAGGGGTGTCTTTGCTTTCCAAAACTGCCTTAATGCACAGAGCAGTGGCTGGTTTAGGAAGTGCAAGCCCAATCATTGTAACTTTTATCTTGATCTTTAGGCTGGCATAACTGCTGTGCTGCCAAAATGTCAGTTCATGCTACAGCAGAGGACTGTAAAGCAGAGTCTGGTTTTGGAGCTCTTTGCTTCAGCCAGCAGTTCAGCATCCATGAGTCAGCAACTGATTAACAAATAAATAGCTAAAGATAATGTTTCATGTGAAATCAAGCAGGGACTGCTGTTGTTTTCTCCTCTATATTCCTATCTGATGAGATGATCAGCTATTGTAACTTTAGGTATGAAGTAAGCATTTAGCACAAAGCTATATCCTCTGGGAGTGCATGGGAAGGGTCAAGGAATGCAGCTAGTGAATACTTGCTCACTAAATTAAAGCCCTTACTCCTCTCTCCTCTGTTGCTCGAACAATTTCACCATGTAATGCAGTCAGTAAAACTTTCTTAGGTAGAACAACCTGCTGTTCAGCAGACTTGCTAGTCTGAAGATCTTTAGTATTCTGTATTCCTTTCCCAGTGAATTCTAGTTTCTCTGGAAGTTCTTTCTCCCAAAATATAAGCAGTTTGTATAATCTGAATGGAAAAAATAATTGCAAACTGTTCTCATTTCTTTTATATATGTCCAATAATGTATTTTGTTACCTATGTTTCCATTTATTACGCCAGCCTTACACTTTAAAATCGGTAAAGCTATCCTGAATTGTGTTTAATTTCCATGAACTTGGTGCATACGTGAATGAGTAACTATATGATTCCTTGAGAAAATGGGAAAAGTGCTGATACTGTTTTCTTTCAAGATGGAAATATCTCTTCTCAGCAGCTCTTAGTGATGGAGTTACATGGGGGGGTCTAAGTGAATAAAAAGCGACCATGTGAAGGTAATCTTTAGTCATGACTCATGGAGCATGAAGCTTGTCAATCTTTTCCTCTGTAATTTTTGTAATTTCCCAAAAATCATCTAAATGTGGAGAAATAGCCAAGAAATATCAGTTTCTGCAGTACTTGACGAATGCTTCTGGCTGGCTTTTTATGTTCACAGTTGTCTAATCTGACAGACAACAACACAGTCTGTTGAGCCTCTTGGGCTCTTCCTGTGTCAGGCCCATAAGTGCTGCCACATGGTCAACATCTCTTTCAGGAACAGACAGTTTTAATTTTGTTAAAGGCAACAGAATTGTATAAGGGGTCTGATAGCAACAGCACCTACTGTAAGTCCTATTTTAGAGTTACTAGTTTAGATGTGAGAATTAATCTCAGTTGGCACACCCTCAACCAAACTGTTCAACTGGGATTTTACCTCAAAAGCACTAAGCATTCAATAGGTTTTAGAATCTTGTATATTAAGAGGTTAACTACATTCTGGGTCTGTTCAAAGCTCACAGACTTCAGTGACAATGAGGAAGTAAATTCATTCCTGGACTTTCAAAAGCAGAGGAGAGGCATTTCCTTTGTGTAGAGCAAATTCTGTGCATGGGGAATAACATGAGAGGCTTTATGTGTGGCCAGAAATTCAAGTCAGCTTTCCAAATGTAGAGAAAATTTATCTGCCCTGTATCAGCAGTGCCAGAATTTCCCCAAGAAAAATACCTCCAAAGAAGGATATTTATTTATGCATGGGAATTTACCAGCATATGCTGAACTAAGTAACAGAGTCCATTGATTTTTTCCTAAAACCTAACAGTCATCTCCCATCAGGGAAATGGTGACTTTGCTTTGTAAACATGGGTTTAGTCAATGTCCACGAGATGACTCTGATCATGTGTTTCAGCTCAAAAAGTACATTCTTTTCTTCTGATTTCAGAGCAAAGGGACTCCCCATTTTTTCAATGAACAGCACTTTTTAGTAAGACTAACATAATCATTGATTCCTAACTTCATAGAGAGATTTTTTTAAGATTTCTGCTATATTCATGGAGGGAGTGTGTTTTCATGTCATACGCTCCCACTTTTGTAATTTTTGGTGCTTCAAAAGCAAAAATTGTCGCTGCTTGCTACAAATTCCAATATACTCATTCAGGTGGAGAGAAGTAAAAGTAGTCCCAGACAGATTTGAAAATCATACAGGAAAAGGTAGTGTACCATGTCTAGGAGATTATATATATATATATATATTTATATATATATATAGGTATATATACATGCATCAGTGGTGTATATGGAACACCCCAAGTAATTGTTTCTGTCCACGTAGTTCTGGAGCATTAATACAAGAGACTGTCTGGTCTGGATCACCTAGATCATGTAAATGCATCTCTCTGTGTTGATCATCTTCATATGGAGCATGACTCCCTTTTATGAGGCAGTGTTGGAGTCCAGACTGCATGGGACAGGCAACTTCTGAGAGGCATAGGTTTAAGGTTTTTTGGTATGTCTGTAATAGTTCATTGTCCAAAAGCAATTCTTGTGCTTTCTAACGGAACTGATGAATTCGCCTTACACTTAAGAGAAGGCATTTCTTTATTTGACCAGTTTTAGAGAAATTTGCTTTTTCTATTGCAAAGCCTTATTTTTTTAATGGGAGAGCTGCTGAAGTCCAACTCAGTTCCTCACCATTGTCATCAAAATAATTTATCTTTCAAGTCCTCTCCATATCAAAGAATAAATGTTGAAAAAAATTAAGCAGATGCTTTTGCATAATGTCTAAAAATAGAGTGAAGGAAATACTCCACTGTGGACAAGATAAAGATTGGGAGTTTATTGCCAAAAACTGAAGTGCATTGCTTTATCCTGGTTGAATCATGCCTGGTTTATGGAGCAGGAGTCAAACAATTTAGGAAGTCTAGCACACATCTTGTTCTAATCTCCTCAGCCTCCTCTTTCTGCTGTTTTGTCACTTTTTCCCTTTTATGGTTATGCACTTTGCCCAAACTAGTTCATTTTAAAAACAGATAAAAGAGAAACAGTACCCTTATGCTAATTCTCAAATCACTTGTCATGAAATTTCATGAGAACCTGTGGCAGAAAACCAAGGAGCCCACAGTCAGTGACTATTCCAAGGGAATTGTTACTAGAGTAAAGGCCTACTCTGGCCTGAGATGTTTGAATGAGGTCAATTACATCTGCCTGCATAGGTTTTCCCTGGCAATTTTGACAGGTTTATGGCATCCTGTTGTGTCCTGGACTAAATAAATAATTTAGGTATACACTGAGGACCTGCTATGATATTCTCGCAAAGAAACATCTGCATTTCAGGGATGGTACCCAAAAAAAAAGAAAAAAAAAGAAAAAAAAAAAAAAAAAAAAAGTATCAAAGAGTGCCAGAGGTCACATCAGCTGCTGAGCAACACCCAACAGTGTATGCTGGATACGTGTGTAAAGAGCAATTATTCTATTCAGTAATGCGAGGGCTGTTTGCTCCAGTAAGGATATATATATATATCTATGCACATGTGAGTCCTCAGATGGTAGAGAAATGGAACAGAGAAGGCTAAATCATAAGGTGATAGAGGCAGCAAAATCCAAGCAACAGGAACAAAGACTGTGGCACAGTATTTACAGAGTGGGTGGTTCTCACAGCTTCCTCATGAATTCTTTGACACTCTCAGTAATAGCTTTTCAGCTCTTCCCCACAAATCCTTTGTGCCTTTCTGTTCTTACGAGTACGGTGTCAAGATACTGCACAGCAAGTCTGCAGGCTGTACCTGTGCTCAGATCCCTGCTGCTCACATCTGCCTGCATTGAACACCCCATAGCTGCTGCTTCTTGGGGTAGCCAGGGCAATGTAAGATTAAGCCTGTCTTCCCTGATAGCATCCTTTCTCACTATCTGAGCAGAAAAGTTTTTATTTTAGCACATCCAGTGGTTCTAACAGCATTGTGATCAGTAATTGCCATGATTCATAAACTGTATTCTGAGAGGGGCTTAATCTGAGTCACTTCAGTGTGATGGAAAATGAAACTGAATTATAAGCTTCAGGCTTTCCTAGTGATCCTTCAGGATCGTCAATCCTAGGGGACAGCATGTCAGCATCTGAGTGGCTCACTACGTATGCTCTGACATGGTCATTCTCATCATGCCCCTGCAAGTACACTCAGCCTGGACATGTGTGTTTTACAAAAGTTCTCCACCTGAAACAACAATCATAAGTTATTCCTGGTCATATGCCAGGACCTAAGCATGAGTCATTCCAGGAGTCCCTGTGCTTCTATGACGGGTTACTCCTCTGGCTCCTGGTCCATTACATTGGCTGTGGGAGCAGGTATCTATATGATCTATCTGTGTTCTCTTTCTATGCTACATTGAATCCCTAGAGGCTCAGGGAGGAAATAATCCCTGCACACTCTGCCTTTGTGATAGATTCTTGTGGAAATTGCAGAAGACAGATCTGTTCTGCCTCCCTTGGCTGCTTGGCATATGTACTTTAACTGGGCATTAGTGAAAACAGGATTATCTCCAACCTCCTGTTCTGCAGAGATTAGTTCCTTTACAGGTAGGACAGATGGCACCACAGTGGGAGTCGTTTACAACAGGCCAAAACAGAGCTTTGCTGTTACTTCAAAGCGGGAGTCTTCAAACACTGGAGAAACTTCCCGGTACCAGAGCCATCCCAGGCAGAGAGGGTGACTCCTTCCAAGGAAATCCTGCATGATTCTGATGAAACCCTGAAATAGTTTGTCTACTTCTACTGAACTGTGCATAAAACCCCCACAATGCTGTTGTAGTGCGTAGCTAATTTAATATCTGAGTTGCTTATCAAAGGTAAATTCCCTAGCTGAAGGTTCACCACTACATGAGCATTTTGCAGGTTAGAGGCATCTACACATGCTTACCCATTTCTTGCCTTATTTCAATACTCACTGTATCTGCTCCATGTTAGGCCAGCACTGTTATCATTAAGATAAAGTTGATTGGTTTCTCAAGAATGAAATTAGAGCATGTGTTTTCATCTTATTTCTTAATTACAACCACAATCAGGCAAAATCAGTTTACTGAAGTGTTCAGCATTCCTGGCGTTAAAACCCAGTTTCCTGTCTTTTTTCATGTTTGTCAACCCCTTTTTTAAAACAATGAAAGTATCAGAGATTGGTCTCCACAGTGAATTTGGTGACAGGTGAGAACAAGGGAAAGCCTGACTTAAAAGAGGTAATTCTTTTCTAGGGATAAGGCTAATAAAAAAAAATACATAATTTTGTCTTTTTTAAAAATGCCACTAATTTTTTATTTAAACTGATCTGATGACCCAGTCTTAGGAGCAGAAACTTGATTTCTTGCAGTGAAAGGACTTAGTCATCAGGGATGTGACATTTGCCACTCACCTGTCTTCAGGATGAAGGCAAGCAGACATACCAATTCCCTCTGTTGCCCAGTGGCTTAGGGGAGGTGCCATGTACCCTGCTGTTTCTGCCTCTGCCATGGAAGGCCAGGTGAAGACAGGGGCAAACCCACCTTCCCTTTACCCTTCTTGGTGATGTAAGGAAACCTGCAAGCTATGCTGGAGCATACAGTATGAGGAAGGAGTCTTTCAGCCTATCTTGTTCAAAGTGTGGCACTTAAATAATTTTTTATTTTTGGGCAGGAGGGATAGTGCCAAGGAATTAGGTTTCATCATAAATTAACAATGAGAAATCTTACTGAGGCTATTCTAATTAAGGTTAAAATTGCTGAATAGGGTAGGTGAGACTCATCATGCAAGGATGGGAGCACCATGCCCTGGACTGTACCATCTGGTGATACCAGATGTAGAAAAAGAGCCTGTGTCTCCTCACATCCCAAAATACTAATCAAAGGCTCCTTAGTTAGAAGGTAGGAGCCTATAGCACTGTCTTCTTGTTCTTTACTTTGTGCCCTGTGGCTTTTTTGCTTCTAATGCTGCAAGTGGAAATGAAAAGTTTTCTAATGAGTTAAAGTGGAGGTGATTATAATCTTTTCAGGTTAATAAAAGGAACAGAAAAATCTGCATTTTCTCACTGATCAAACCACTTATTTTACTGATTTTTTTGTTCTTACACTAAACCAGACCAACTTCATCCAGAGATGGAGTAAATTGCCATCGTGTAACTGTGTGCTCCCCGCAGTGTAATGGAGTATGCTCCATCCCCTTACAGATCCAATATTGCCCACTGGGTGCAACTGTGCAGGGTGATCCAGAGAAGGTTTGCTGCAGCCCAGACCTGTAGGGTGGACATTCTATGATTTCAGCTCCCCACTAGTCCAAATGAAGGTGGGGGAAAATAATTATACAAAGACTTCCTAAATGAAAAAATGGAACTTGTTCTGATCTCATACTTTTAGTGCCCTTTGTCTTGCTGGCAGGCTTTGTAGAAGAAGGGATTATCAGTGACTTGGGAAGAGTCTGGTGTTACTTGAGTAGCAGTTGAGACTTGGTGATGATTGCTGGCAACTGAAGTTGGAGAACACTCAGCTTCAAAGCTGGGGAGGCTGTGGATGCAGAATAGGTCCTATGGGAGATGGGAAACTGGGAGCTGAGAAGCTGCTTAAGGGAAGCTATTCAGTCAGTTCATTCATTCATCTTCACTACTAAAGTAGAAACAAACTGGGATTGGGAAAATAAGTGATGGAAAAAAACACCAGCTCCTCCTAGGAGCTAAAATACAGGGTGAGAAAAGGAAAGGACTGGAGAAAAAAAAAATCAGGTAAGGGAAGAACCGGGTAGGACAGGGATAGGAGGAGCCATGGGGAAAGGCTGTGATGAGGAGTCAGAAAATGGGAAGGTGAAGACTATCAACAAAATGTCCCATATTACACATTTTGAAGTGATGAAGACTTAGTCAAAAGGGTTAGAAGAAGACTGGAACTTGGTAAAGCAAGGAAACAAGAGCTTGGTGCAAAGCTTGAAGAATGGAGATTGAAAGCTGAAGGCAGCAGAATTAGAGGGATAGGAAGAAACAAGTGCACCATGAACAAGGAGGAGTGAGGAATGAAAAGGGGAAAATGTGAAGCACTGGGCGTAGACATTGTGTGCCCGACAGCACAGTCTCTGCTTGAGAATGGTTTGGTGTTCCAACTCATTGAGTTTTGCTGTTTCTACACCAGAGATAGAATGTGCCCATCACCTTTGTCCCACAGCTCTATTGCTCTTCTGAGACTAAAGAACACTAAAATCAGTAAGTGTGATACAGAAGAATGCCTGTTTTCTTCACCTAATACATTTGTCCTGGGGAATCAGGGCTGTGAGGCAGAGAGAAAAGAACATCCCCCACGTGTCCAGGACCTCCACCTTCCTTGCTGTCTTGTTCTGAAGCTGCAGGCTGAAGAGAGATTCGACCAAGAGCAAGCACAGCATGTGGTGAAGGCAATCACATGCTGCCCTGGGAAACTGCTTATCCTCCTCTTTGCCGCAAAATTTCTATGTGGTGCTGGGCAAATTTTTGAAACCTACCTTGTCAGAGGTGCTGACTGACTGGGTGCTCCTTGTATTATGCATGTGTGGGTGGAGATTTCATGTCTGACGCAAAAGAGTGCTGAGTTCTCACAGCAGAGGCTGAGGTAATACGTACTGCGCTTTGGAGACAGAAAGTAGACTATTAAATAAACTGAGAAATCGAGTCCTAGGGAGTACAAAAAAGTAATGGAAACTTTTGACCTTAATCACTTTGGGCTTCAGTTCCCTATGTGTAAAATGTGGATTGTACCACCTCCTCATGCTGAAGGGCTTACTAATAAAGATTAGCTCACATTCAAAGATACTCAGATGCTTGGGGGATGAGGCAAGAGCAAGTGTCCTGGAGTAATTTTATTTTCAGAGTTATGTTTGAGGAGTAGGTAAAGTGTGAGGCTAAGCACTGAGCAAAGAGCAGAACATGAAAGCCCAAAGAGCTGCTCACCAGATAACTAGCTTTTGCAGCCTATGCATGCAAAGAGATGGCAGTGGGATGGGAAAAGTCATTGTGAGATCATGAAAGAGCTCTTTCCTAAGGTAACTTATATTTTACAATTTTCTATCCTGAGTGTTTGGTTTGTAAATGCCCAATAAACATTTTTGTGTGCAGTATAAACATGTGTTGGAAAGAATGTTTGGTGAAGTAGATATTTCCCTCTGTCTCTATAATGCATGATGCTTTCCTCATCATAGAGTAGTACACTGTGTGAGTGAATAGTTTTGATATTAATTTGATGATCTTAATTAATATGTTGGCATTTGTAGTAGTAGGTTCTTAGTAAAGTAAGCAAGTATCATGACCATTTTATAGACCTATTGTATTAATATTTGAAATTGGAGATTTGGAGATTTGGAAACAAACCCTGGATCCCTGGATCTTGCTCTTTTCCCTAAAAATGAAACAAGCATGCATTTTTGGTCCAGTGATATTGAGTTAGAAACATTGCATAATTAAACAGGTCTGCAGTTTACCTTGGAATCCAGTGGTTGTTTCATCATTTAGCATAATTAGGATCAGGTCTGGGCGAAATAATTATTTAGGAACACTGAGCACAGGCAGAGTAAAAATCCAGGTCCGATCTAGAATGAGATCTAAATGAATATTGATTTTACAAAAAGATAGATGGATCTGATTCAATGGAATCAAAAGAGCTTTTGGTATCAACAGTTGAAATCCAGGGACATGGATGAGGAGTCTGACTTTGGAACTAAAGGCAGTTTCCTAGAACTGACAGTTACCTGAGGAAAGGGGTACTCCTTTCGATTGCACTGAGAGTGTGTGGAACCCCCTCTGATAACTGATCATGAAACTGTCACTGGTGGTTTTAAAGCCACACATTTGGTGGTTTGTTTTTCTAAAAAAATTTCTGTGAGTCACAGGAATCTGTGAGGCCACTTGGGAGCAGGGGAAGAAAAAAAAACCTTCTACAATATAGGTCACTAATTCTCAAAAAGTCAGTGGAGAAAAAATAAAAGCCCCATATCAAGTATAAATCCTTACACTAATTACTGTTTTGAATGCAGAAACATTTAATTTCTGAGCAAAAAAGAACTCACACCTTTGTTTTCTTCTTCACCATAATTTATTCCAAATGTCATTACAGCCTGTAGATTCAGAGAAATGAGTCTTACAGCACATAAAACTTTTTTAACATTTAGTAACATCTTAAAGCTAGATATACACCATTTTCTTGTTGTTTGTCTTAGTCTCAGACTTGATTTTTCTCTTTTACATACTCTGCATTTATAGCAATGAGGGCAATGTATTTTCTCCCCCCTTTTTAAAACCTTTTGTAATATTTAACAAAATTAAGACCAAGCTTTCTTTAATTTCACTGTGGAAGTAATGAATAAAAGATAAGTGAAGAGATTGTGCTATTTCTTACCTTGTATTCTGCTGCAGCTCTACCTACATCTGAAATAGTGAACCTGACATCAGCTACTGGAAAATATTTAATATTAGTTATTCTGTGAGCAGAAAGTGCTGTAGGCCTTGACCTGTAATTTTTCTTCACTACTAGCTCCTTCTCTCCAATCTCATGTATCCCCTTTAGATAACTGATTTTCTGCTGCATTTGCTCTTTTGGCATATTAGGATTTGCTGGCAACAAGCGCTCTCAGTAAGGATTGGTACCTGTGGCGTGGAGGAAGCAATGATGATCAGGAGCTCCTGAGAGGTATCTTGGATCTGGAAGAGAGCACAGAAACAGTAAGAAGGAGGTATTAAGTTCTAATATTCATCTCAAGCCATTAAGGACCCTATTAATGAGGTTTTGTCACAGATAGGAGGTTAGGGAGCTTTTGGCTTATCTGGTTAAACTTCCGAAAGATTATCTTTTTGGCATACCTTCTTAAGCAATAACTTTTTTTTTTTTTTTTTTTTTTTTTTTTTTTTTTTTTTTTTTTAAGGATTCAGCATCAGGACAGCTGATTTTAGTTATTTACAGTGTTGTTTCTAACCCAGTACATTTGAACACCTGGTTTATTATCTGGAAGAATATATCTATTTGTTATACTGGCCTACTGCATGCAAGCACACGAATTTAGGCCCTAAACTCTAATTTTTTAAGAACAGTAAAAAAAATTAGGAGGTAGGTCAGCATAGATAGAGTTCATATCTTGTCTGAACAGCTGATATAGCTGGAAAAAACAGAGGAAAAATTGAATGCACAAGCCCTTCCTCCACTTTTTAATAGAAGATTCAGTATTCAAAAATGATCACTTGTATTTGCATGTTGGAGAAAACGTTTTTTGCTGAGAAATTTACAAAGCACAAAACTTTGAGCTGAAAGAGGATCAGTTTGGTTTTTGATGGGCATCTCCTAGAGGAGACAAGGCAAGGTGCTAATGATAGAAAAAGTCAAACAAATCCAAGCGGCTGGAGGTCAAAGCTACCCAAGTTCAAATGAGAAGTTAACTGCTCATAATTAAATTACAGTTAATTGTTATTGGGACAAATACAAGATGAAGCCAAGATCTCTTGAGTGTCAAATCAAAACAGGACAGTTCTCTGGATGAAGGGTGTCAGCCAGACACTGCTGAATGCAGTTAACTGTATTCAGTACAGGGGTTACTAGGAGACTTGTAACACTGGGATCGGCAAATGATGGGGTTGTGCTTACATAGCTGTGAAGGTGTTCTATGCTTCTATGCTGCAGTAAAAGACAAAAATTATGCTGGTAAAAGTTAGGTGTTTCTTAATAAACTGTATCTGAATCCAAAATGGTATGATTCCAGTAAAAAGTGCATCTCTAATTTACAAAGTTACATGCCAAAAAATCTGGGGTTACCTGAGGAGCAAAGTGACATTTTTCCTCTGGTTTATTTTGTGGTGGTGGGTTATGGTGTGGGATTTTTTTGTTTGTTTGTTTGTTTGTTTGTTTTGGTTTGTCTTGTTTTTTGTGGGGTTTTTTTTGTTTTCTTGTTTGGGTTTCTTTTTTTTTTTTTTTTTTTTTTTTTTGGTTGTTTTTATTGTTGCTGTTGGGTTTTTTTTTTAAATTTTTGGGGGTTTTGTTTCTTTATTTGGACACTGACTATAGTGAGTGAGAGGGCTCTTGAAATGTGGATATTTCAAACACATCCTGAAATTGGATTAACCCAGGTGAAGTAGACACCTGTGTGTGTAGACATCGAATAGGAAGGCTCCTTACCAAATCCACAGCCTCTTAAACAAATGTAGAGTGAAACAGCATCCTGTGAACCCACTCAAAAACGGGAGGAGACATAGCTCTTCCCTGTAGGGACTATATCCAGAGACCACTTATGGCTCATAAAGGTGCACTGACTTCCATGAAAACGAAAAATGGCCATATCGGGTAATAAACATCCTTGTACAGTTCTGTTTTAACTGAATTACACATACACAAAACCAGCTATTGCCTCCTTTGGAAGGTATATTAAAAATCCTTTTTAATATAAGCTAACTAGTAATTACTTTTTTTTTTAATGGCTGCCTTTGCCACTCAGATTCTCAAAAATAGTTGTTTACTTTGGGGTGTCTTATTTTTTATGTACTGGACACCCGAAAGAAATTCAAGGAAGGGCACTCATGCAGCACTGTAGAAGAATCTGCTTGGTTTAAGTACCACTCTGAAAGACATCACCAAACAAAGGCAAATGAGGTGAACAGTCACTTTTGAATGGTTTCCAGCACCAAGGAGTGGACTTCTGTGTGCACATTGGCCTGCATTATTCCTGGGCTGCTGGAACACTGATCTCTATGATTTTCAAACAGAAGTATTTAATACTGCTGCAAGCCTTTAGCATTTCCCTGCTTAGCAGTCATGACAGAGGGTAGTTTTATCTCAGACAGTTGCCTCTGGCCAGTAGTGTGGCAAGGTTGCCATGGCTGGAGGGAGAACATGCATGATCCTCCTGCTACTATTTTATCAGTGAGGGAGAGTCTGCTGCTGTTACATGCTTCAAAAATTGCACAGTAAATCAGGTCAGCGATGTTGCATCATGGTAATACATTCTAGGTTGTAAAGTTGTTTTTATCATGGCTTTAAGCAACAGTGGTTTTCTCCCAGTAGATGCATGTTTAGAGAATTGAAAGAGTTAAGTGTAACATGCTGATCTAGGAAAGAAGGTCAAACCACTTTCATCCTTTTTTATTGTCTCCCTTTTTTTCCACAGCATTTATGACTTTCTCTTCAAATAACAGTATTGTTGCTGCAGACCTTCAATCTCTCTTAACCTCATAGATTCTTTTCATACCTGTCAGTGGCCACAACAGACCAGCTATTGCTTGGAGACAGCTGTTGACATCCTACCCATTTTATTTGCCTTAGCTACGTGATCAGTGTCATCGCAAAAGGGATTTATCTGGTTCATTTGCTGGCGTAGCTGCTTCAAGAGATGGCATGTTGAAGTCATTGGTATGTTGTGTTTCTGTCTTCAGCTATCTGTTCAGTGGAAAAGCCCATCCTTGCTTCTCTGGTCTGGGGTAAAACTGTGCTAAAGCTGTGTGCATGTGGAAATGAAAAACTGCTATATTCTTAGAAATGGATGGCCTGTGCAAGTGGTGAGTGGAACAGTCAACAGCCAATCATCTCAGCCCCCTTTGTGTCCCAGATGTGGGAGGATGTGCCCATGGGAGTGAACACTTTTTCTAGGCTATTTTAATATTGCTTGACTGCTTTCTTCTAAGCAATAGCTTGTCTTCTCTCTCTCTCTCTCTCTTTTTTTTTTTTTTTTTTTTTTTTTACAAAGGGGAATGCCAGACTTGACTAACAAAGACAAGAGCAGACTAAAAGTTTCCTTAACAGGAAGCCACTAGCTCTCCACTTAGTAAGTGGGGAGGAAAAGCCTTTAAAAATGTTCAAACTTTCTTATGCAAATTTCAGTTACACACAAGCTTTGGGAGCACTTATTCAACAGTGAATTGAACACTCTTTCAGAGACTATAAATGTACAGTACACAAAACTGTGTGCAGCACAGAAATCTAAAGGTGAGGGTGCTTTCAGGTTTCCCAGGGTGTTGTTCCACTGTTTCCAAACAATCTAGTTTTGGGTGAGGGTAATATGTTCTCTAAGACAAGCATTAAAAGATGTTTGAAACAAAAATAGAACATTTAAAGGCAAAGTAATGCAATCCCTCTAGAGGAACATGACAAGTTCTCAAATGAAGGCATTTATTACAGTTTTTGTCAGTTTTTGAGTGACTGAAACACCTGCACGTACAACTGCTATTATTAGAAAATGTCCCAGAGCCCTATCAGAGATCAAAATGTCCCAGAGCCCTATCAGAGATCAAGGATGCTTTCTAGCAGCTCTTCTCACATACATCAAGGAGATAATTTTCATCTCCAGACTGTTCTGCCTTGCACTTGGGAGCTATATACCTACTTTCTTTGTGGCCTCCAGTGATGCCAATCGCATGACACAAAGATAAGCAGCGACTGAAACTTTGTTCAGTGGTGAGATACCATCAGAGGGTAAAGCAGAAGGAATGGTAAATGAGAGACAGGCCATTGTTAACAGGTTAACCTGTCCTCATGGTAAAAAGAAGCCCTGTGGATGTGAAGCCATTCTGCTGAACTGAAGAACCACTGCAGATGCCATAATGGCCTTCCTGGAAAAGCAGTGTTGGTTTTCCAAGATCTCCCTGGGCCTCTGTCTGACTCTTGCAGACAGCCACAGAAAATCTTGTGTAGGTTTCCTCTGGATTTTGTGGGGCAGCCTGCAGAGGGCAAGGGCCTTGGTGTATGTTAGATGTTGCCTTAGAACAACACTGTCTGACACACACCCCAGAGCTGAAGATCATTGTGTGCCTGGCCCAACAGCTGTCAGAGAGACCAGCTTGTGGCTGTGCTTTTATATTTGAGTGAGCTACCTGTGGCTGATGTATCTGCCTGTTCAAAGTAGGCATGAAGCCTCAGGAGAGTGTTGCTTCATGAGCTAATACTTCAGGGTGAGAAGTGCAGTCTGTCATTTTTGCTCTGGGATCAGTTTCCTCAGCTCAGCCCCTTCATAGATCAAAGGCACAGTGTTCAATCATGGTGACATGGCCATACATCTTCACAAGGACTGTCTGCCTGCTCACCAGCTCCTGGTATGCAAGACCTGCACTATATTCTTGCTTCTGCTATGGTGTCCCTCTGACTGAGTTTCCTCATCCATCAAGTGTGAACACGGATGCTACTCTCCTTTGTGAGGTCTGTTGCTGTGTGAATGAAAGCAGTGCACAAGGGAGAAAACTGTGAGAGGGCAGAACTCAGTGCTGGCCTGCTGCAGCTAATGGTGTGCTGCTGTGCTGTGGGTATACACTAACAGCTGTAATCCTTGTCAGGTAAGGGTAGGGGTGGTCTCTGCTCACTTTGCTTATCTTCTTGAGGAAGCAGCCCTTTTTATCTATGTGGATAACATCTGAGAGAAATTCTGTAGGAAACTGAAAGTGCTTTTTGGTACATTGGAGAATTTTATTCCCTAACAGAGAAGCATAGAACTTTTTACCTAGAAATAACTCTGGCCAAATCAGCTGCCTCTAGTTATCACACAGCCACACATGCCACACAGCAGTAGATAAAGTGCTTTGGGCCCTGCTGGGGAGTGGGAGATGGTTAAAGAAATTCCTAGGTACTTCAGATGGTAGCAGTAGAAGGAATTACTCAGGAGGCAGCAGGGGTTTTATTCTGACTCAATGCTGATCCTTTACCTCTGCCTGTTGTTAGACAAACTGTTGTGTGTAGTCACTGTCTTTCTCATTTAAAATGGACCGATGCTTTTTAGCATCAGGAGATGCTACAGCCCTTTTTGCAGTATCAGGCTGAGATCAGATGTTATGGGTCATGACAGGCAAGGTAAGCAGTTTAGGAATGCAGAGATGATCTGTCCTACCCCTGCCCTTCGAGGCCTCGAAGACTTCAGCTGATTGTGACAGATACCCCTTTTACCTGTTCTTATATGCTTGCAAGGATAAGGCTTTCACACTTGCTGTTGGCAATCTGGTCCAGCATCTCATTAGTTTTACCAACTGGCGGTGTCTCCTCACGTTTACTTTGCAGCTCCCTGACTTGTGCACTCTGCAGTTGGAGCCAAGTAGTGTAAATATCATTTGGCACCAAACACTTCCACTTTGCAGAAAATAAGCAAGTTATTCTTTTTCCTATTAAAGAAATGTGGGAAAATTAGGTATTTCTGGTGCAAATATTTAGTTTCAGAATTTTCTTTCTGTCTTTATAATGAAAAGCCAACTAAGAGAATCCACCATTGCAGGCTGTGTGTCTCAGGTGCCTCTGTGCCCTGATCTTCAGTTAGGACCAGTGACAGCACCAAGCCTTAAACACCATGAAAAAATTTGAGGACTTCCTGCAGAAGCAAACACAAATGAGGTTAGTATCTCTTTTGAAAGTCTTCAAAGAACTTCAGATCAGATCCTATGCCCCCTCCTGTCCTATAGACTTACCTTTTAACTTCACTGTTACTAATCAGGTTGTTAAGCGAAGAGCTGGATCCTGAATAAATCAGAACAGCTCCACTGAAGTCAACAGCACCGCGATTTTTTTTTTTTTCTTTTTACTACCAGGATGTGGTACAAACCTCAAATTAAAAATTAATTTATTATCTGGCTGGATATAAATCCATAGTGCAGATCCTCATTTTCCCATACTGTCCCATCCTTCTAAAAAAGCCAGAGACAAGTTTGTCTTGATTCAGCATGGATGTGTCTGCAGTTTTTGCTGCTGTGGGTCATAATCAGCAGCCCCTGCCTACACAGCAGTTCCCTTGTAAATTTCTCTTTCAAGGGTGGTCACTGTACTTTCTCTTTACCTATCAAAATTCTGTCCTCAAGTATCAATTTCAAACATGTTCATGTATCATAGGTCCACTTGTATATTGATTCATTACTGTGCCTCTGCTTAATTTAGCAAGTATTTTGTATTAGCCAAACTCTTGTAATTGTGTAATAGCAGAAAAAAACTACTAAAGAATACCACTTGCATCATTTGTACTGTACATTTACCAATATTCCTTGATGCATCTATTTCTTGTGTACCAAATATGTGGCAATTTCACACAAATCAACTGCCACTTCACTGGAAGTGACTTTTAGCTATATGAACCAGGGGAAACCACTATTATTTTTCATTTCCCAACAACAACCAATTTAGTTCAAAACTGATGTTTTGTAATAGCTGAAATAAAGATATTTTCTACCAGACTCTCCTGATGACTTTTTACTGTAAGATTGGCAACACTGGACAGATGGAAGCAGATCATTTTTACTAAGAAAGGTCATCAGCCCTATTGCAAAAGTGGCCAGTTCCAGCTGGATACATAATGACTAATTTTTAATGAAAGTTGTTTTCAAGTCTGCTGATTTGCTCATTTTTGCTCTACACTGACTTTCTGTATTTTCAACTGTTTTGACAAAAGCTCCAGAATTTCTGAAGTGAAGCTGTTTTCTGCTCAGCTCTGTTTCTAATAGTTGCCTAAAAGCATTTTAATATTAAGGGCATGTAGTCCTGCAGATAGAAATATCAGCTCTAAAGAAAAAAGCAACTTTTCTCTTTTTTTGGTTAACCCATTTTTGACCTGGCAAACATAGATGTGATTTAGGTGATCTCCAGCTACAGTGGAGAGCTTGTTGATCTTGCTTCAGCGGAGGCCAGAGGCTGATCTCATGAACATTATTTTCACAGGCGTGTGACTCTGCTGACGTCCTTTGGCTTCCTGTTCAGCAAGGCTGTGCTTGGCATCCTCGGATTTAGGCACAATGTGAATTTTCTTAGACTTCACCCTCCAGCCCTTGTTTTGTCTCATCAGCTCTTCCCTGCCTGTGAATAATGGTCATGATCACATTATGCGGTGGCTGCGGGGAGGGAAGGTTCCTTCTGTTGCAGCCCTTTGGTGGCAGCAGTGTGGGTGAGGTGGGTGTCTGTGGGATGGAGAGGGTTGCAGGCAGTTTCTGGTAGAATGTAAGACATGCAGTGGGTGGTGATTCACCCCCTCAACACCATCAAACTTTCAGATTATGAGTGGGTTGAATCTTGTAAGGTCATAGGCACATTATAAAAATAAACACAGACCTCTGAGGTAGACGGGTTACAGGTGAAAGGACAGTGGCGTGGATAAATTTGATCATTCCTCTTTTTTTATAAACACTGAGAGCAAAATCAACTGTTCCTACTGCCAGGCTCTAAGGCTTTGCCTCGTCTTTGCATTGCTGGCATTGGTGGTGTAGTGCATGTCTTTGACACCAAGGAGAGGTCCCTGCACATTTAAAACTTTTTGAGTGCATTTGAAGGTGTTGAGTGCTGTTTTCTGGTGCCAGACCACAATAACAATGGGCTAGCGAGGAATGTCTCTGGGACTTGCTGAGACCGGAGCTAAAGGTCACGCATGCCCACGCTTTTGTTTTGAGATATTAGTTAGGGAGGGAAGTAGATGGAGGGGAGAGATTATCCCCCTCCACTCAGGGCTCAGAGCACATGTAGAATACCGTGTCCAGTTTCACACTCTCTCCCTCAAATTCAGGGAAGCCGGGGCATGTTCAGCAAGACATAATAGGCTGGAGCACTTGCTCTGTGAGGCTGTGCAGCCTCTGTTCTTAGAGTTTTTCAAGACTGGTCAGACAGAGTCCCAGGAGACCTGGTCTGAGCTTACAGCTGTGTCTGCTTTGAGTAGGAAGTTGGAGTAGGGACTAGAAGATCCCTTCAAGCCTGATACCATGTGATCCTGTGTCTAGGTATCCCATACTCTGAGGTCATGGAAAGTTTTAGGTGAAATTTTTGGGTTGAAAAGGGTTGAAAAGATTAAAAATAATGTATTTTAACCCCTCTCTCCAGCTTTGACAAGCTGATTTCACTACAGCAGCAGTGATACTTCCTCTGATTTCTCTAACCATGATCAGGCAGTAGGTTTGTGTACATGTTGTCCTGGCAGTTCAGAGGACAGGGGTGCTGGGCAGAGGGAATAGGTTGCCCACTGCCTGAGGAAATTCTAATGCTAGAACAGGGTTTAATCAAGTGGGATTGGCTGAGCCTTTTGAGATGCATTGTAGGCTCAGAGACAGGAACAGAAATCCAGCTTTGCCCAGCAAGATATAGCCAGTGGGATACCTTGGCAAGTAAGCTGTTGATAGAGACACCATGCATGTAATACTGGCCAATTTTGACAGTTAGTGTCTACAGAATACAAAATCAATATCATACCATAGCATTAAAATAATTTCTCCAGAATACAAAATCAATATCATGGAAATAATTGCAATTATTTGTGGTATTTCACTTTCCAGCCTAAAATTAGTTGTGTGCAAATTCAGCAACAAGACTAGGGCACCCGTGCTGCCTGTGGAGTAGTCACTGTGCTCAACAGTGCCACTGTATCATACTTTTTCCTTCCTTCCTTGCAGATCAGAAGCTTCGTGTGAGTTCCTTCCCTCCCTGTGGATCCCAGTGCTGAGAAACCAGCAACAGTCAAGAGAAGTCATCGTGTTTGTGTGTTGGTGGTTTTTTTATGAATGCAGGAATTACCACAATTGAATGAATAATTCATTCATGAAAATGATGCTTGAAAAAAGAAAAGTACTCTTCTATTATTCTTGGAAATTGTTAACCTAGTTGCTTTTTTTTGCCTTTGCTGTGGTGGGGACCTGGCAGTGGCTGTCACTGAGAGCCAGCAAGTTCATCTCAGTGAAAGTTAGTGGGGGGGCACAGGAAAGATGCAGGCCCTTCCCCGCTGTCATTGATGGCTTCTGTGGGTGTTCTCAGAAAGTCCTGCTGGGCGTCCTGGGTGACTCACCGGCAGCTGACTGAGGGCAGGCAGGAGGCCAGCAGCCCCTGCACAACTGGAAAGTACAGAGCCATCCCAGCGTGTGCCAGAAAAAGGCGATGACATGCAGCGATGTGTCTGTCTGCCTGTCTTGTCTGTCTGTCACAAGGCTAGAAAAAACAGTGACTCTGTGTTCTTTGTAGGATATACAGGATCTTGGTGCTGTGAAGTCACCTTCCTTCTTGCAAGAGGGACTGTTGGATGGTCATGTAGAAAGGTGAGGAGCTGTTGCAGGCCATATTCAGGCTTCTTGCCAAACAAAACTTTCTAGGGCATACATGGTCTTTCACAGGTACAGTGTAGTATCCCTTTAGGGCCAAGTTTACTCAATCAAAACTACCCACTCCCTTATGAAGCTCCTCTTGCTGTTTTCTGGCAGGCAAGTGATGGATACCCAAAGGGATAATGCACATGGTCATAAAGGGGTAGGGGTGTAAAGTACAATCCAGGTCTCATCTCCTTCACTGGGGGCTCTGAAGACCACATTTGGATAGCCCATTCTGCATGTTCACCCTGGAACTCATGAAGCCTTTCTCCTACAGAGCTGTGCATTCAGCTTTTGTGACAGGCAATCTCTGACTGGAGGTCTTCCTGTGATGGACTTCTTTATAAGATGTGCCTTCCCCACGGACTTGCTGGTGCACAAGGCAGGTTATCCTCCTCCATCTTGTAGATCTGGAAGAATTTAATTTTCTTCAGAACCTCTATCTATCCTTGAGAGTCATGGCTGTCTTTGGCCAACAGGCTCAGGGCTGCCTAGCAGGGTATTTCTGAGTGAGGAGACAGGCAGGGAGGGCAGGAGGGTCAGAAAGAGAAGCAGACACACATTCTGATTCCTGGCACTTCTAAAAAGAGTTAAAATTAATGTCTGCAGAGGGTGATCCCAGGTGAGATCTTGTTGCTGCCCCCAGAACCCTGCCTAGACAGAGCTGCAGTTTGTAGTCCACCATGTGGCTTACCATGGCCTTACCTGTCCATGGCCCTGCCTGGACATTCAGAGCCATGTCTGACACTGGTTCCCTCAGCAGGCATGATCCCTACCCTCACCCACACGTCTATATCCTGTCCCCTTTCCTGGGGAGTTGCCCAGTGCTGAATCCTCACCAGTTCCTTCCCGGCCGTGGATGCCACAGGCTCATTAACCAGGGAGGGTCACTGGTACTGTGACCTGTAGCCCTGCAGGTGCAGCTGAGCCAAGCCATGGCATTTTAGAGAGCACCCTCCCCCCAGCCCCGGCTCCCACTGACATCTAAGTTATTCATCAAAGGCAGGAAAAAAGCCTTCCTGGTTTCAAGTCTCTGGGGAAATGCTGGAACATGCCTTCAGCATGATAAAATGCAGAGCAAATGGTGATTCAGTTTTGATTCAAATCCCCTGGTGAAGGGCAGAGACAACTTGGCTTTACCTCTTGTTACCTTGAAAGGGCAGTTCTCCACCAGTATCACGTCCTGGAAGGGACAAGAATACACATCCTCCTTTCCCAGGGCCAAAAGTGGGAGGGTTTTGTGAGGGAAGTCCATTGAAATGCCCACAAAATCCACATCACTTTTCTCCAGCTAACAAGTACCATTTGGCTGCTGTACCATGACTCAGATTGCATGGAAAATGCTACAAACTGCTTTCTAGGGGTAGGAATTGAGGTAATCCCAGTGGGCAAGGTAAAGAGGCTTGCTGGAGCACCACAGCTGCTCTTTCTGATGCACACCTTGAGAGCCCCTCAAGTGATGCTCTGGGGGCAAAGTCTACAAGAAGTTTACATAAGCAGTTCAGGCTAGGGGGGTTGAATCACCACTGAGGTCACTGTCCTAATATGAGCAGGATGCAAAACTTGAGTTTAAAGAGGGAACTGACACTAGTGTGTAGGGATGAAAACAATGATGTGTTCCTTTTTTTCTGTAAGAGTGCCTGATCTCCAGCTGAGAGAGTGAGTTTTTCGGAGTGCAGGCACATGCCTTCTGTGGTTTGTACCACCTGACAACCACTGAAGCTATAAAAATTGTCAAGTAAGTGTTTTCTGTGGTGAATGCAAAAGAAAACTGCAAAAAACAGTCCTCTAGAAACAACTGACCTCTGCAAATGTTCAGAACTTTATAAAATCAAGGGCTCATAATTCTGGTGTGGAAGCAACAAGCTTGCAATAGGCACTGTGTAACCTCTGCTGCTGAGAGCCTGTTTACAAAGGTGAGGGTGGAGAGAAGATGAGGTATGGTAGTGTTTCAGATTTTAGGAGCTTTCTGAACACAGACACAGAGCCTAGTTTTAGAAGAGATTATTTTGTGCAGGATGCAAGGTGGAGCTTTCCACAAATCAAGTACACTGAGTGGTAGAAAGTTTTTTCTTTTATTCAGTAAAATCTACACCTACCTAATATATATTTTCCGCCTACTAAATGCATATTTATTTAGGCAGTATAATCTTACACAACACTTGAAACACGAAGTTCTTTTCTTCATTAAGCAATCTCTATTGTAGAAGTTATCTGATTACATCATTTACATTTACAAAAGGTGAGAAAAGTCAGCTTGAAGACATTAATTCGTTTTGTAGAATTTAGCCTGGGGGCAGATAATTCAGCTTGAAGACATCAATAGTAGCAGAACCCCATAGGGATCAAGCAGGAAACAATTAGTTTTCATATGCTTGCAGTAACTGAAACTTCTTTCTTTTTCTGTGGGTGTTCCGTTTATTTTTTTAGTATCACTTTACCTGATAAAAAGGTGTAGCAATCAATAATTCTTTTAGCCCAACCTAAAACCCAAGGGGACTCAGCAGCAGACAGGTCTGTGACACTGAACTCAGCAATATTCAGAAAAACCCCTCAGTGACAGACCCCTTCTGGAGCTACTGGAACAAATCTTTTAGGACACCTCTACTGCCACCGCAGGGACATCAGCAAGCAGTGCCACAGCTCTGCAGTGCTTGGCTACAGACATGCATGTGGCATGTGCAGGACAACTCGGGCTTTTTTTGTTAGCCTGGCACTGTGCGAAGAATTATAAACTCTGTGTTTTTACAGAGGGAATCAGTTTAGGCTCAGAGCCATCCTAGGAACAGTGGTACTATTCCACAGCACCCAGAGCAAATTTGCTGCAGGTCATAGAATAGAACAGAATCGAATAATTTAGATTGGAAAGGACCTCTAATATCGAGTCCAACCTTTAAACCAGTGTTGCCAAGTCCACCAGTACACTGTGTCCCCGAGTGCCACATATATATGTCTTTTAAATATCTCCAGGAATGGTGACTCCACCACTTCCCTGAACAACTTATCCCAATGCTTGACAACCCTTTCTGTGAAGAAATTTCTCCTGATGTCTAGTCTAAACCTCCTCTGCAGCAATCTGAAGCCATTTCCTCTTGTCCTGTCACTTGTTCCCTGGAAGAAGAGGCTGACTCCCGTGTGGCTACACCCTCCATTTACACAGTTATCAAGAGTGATAAGGTCTCCCCTGAGCCTCCTTTTCTCCAGGCTGAACAACCCCAGCTCCTTCAGCCAATCCTCATAAAACTTGTGCTCCAGCTCTGTTGCCGTTCTCTGGACTTGCTGCATCACTTCAAAGTCTTACTTGTAGTGAAGGACCCAGAACTGGACATAGGATTTGAGGCATGCCCTCACCAGTGCTGATTATAGGGGGATAATCCCAGCCCTGAGCCTGATAGCCACACTACAGTGTCCTCTGGAAAGGGTTGCCCTTTATCTCCTCATCCAGATAATTAAAAAAGGTATTAAACAGGGCTGACTCCAAAACTGGGCCCTGGGGGCATCACTTATAACCAGTAACCAGCTGGATGTAGCTCTGTTCAGGGCCACTCGCTGGGCCTAGCCATCTAGACAAATTTTACCCAGCAAACTCAGTACCCAGCCAACCACGGGCTGCTACTTTCTACAGGACAATACTTTGTAAATGGTGTCAGAGGCTTTACTGAAGTCCAGGCCGGTGACAGCCACAGCCTTCCCCTCATCCACTAAGCTCCTTGTCAAAGAAGATCAGGCTGGTCAAGCAGGACCTGCCTTTCATGAGCTTATGCTGGCTGGGCATATGTCCTGCACATGCTGTGTGATGGCTCTCAAGGTGATCTTCTCCATGGCCTTCCCTGGCACCAAGGTCAGACTGACAGGCCTATAATTCCCTGGATCCTCCTCCTGGCCCTTCTTGTAGACAGGTGTCACAGTTGCTGACTTCCAGTCACATGGGGCCTCCCAAGTTAGCCAGGACTTCTGATAATGATAATGATAGTGATAATGAACATTTCAGCTGTCTTCCTCTGGGGTGACCCCATCTGGCCCCATAGACTTGTGCATTTCCAAAGGCTGCAGCAGGACAACTTACTTTCAGATTCCTCCTTAACAAGTATGCAGCCAATTAATTGCTAAACCACTTCAGCCCACTAGGATGTGGGCTGAAATTTCTCATCTTCATTGATTCCTATGGATTGCCAGTGCATGCCGGTCTGTTAATCAAATGCAAAACCCTAGGCAGTAAGTGGGAAATCCAAAGGCACAGAGGAAACTCCCTCACACTGATTTCACTGTTCCCCTTCAAGTGATGCCCAAACTGCAGGAGGCAGTTAAACATTCTCCTCTATTATTGCCTCCATTCACTGCTCCATTTCCTTCTGTCTCAATTGTAAACCAAGATGTAAACCAACAGCCTACAATATTCTTTTTTGCTCTGTTGAGGAGACAGGACAGGGTAGGCAGCTAAGCTATAGTGAGGTGAGTACAGTTTCTTCTTAAGAAGAAAAGAGATATGAAAATTACTGCGGGCACATTTGCTATGGAGAAGTCTTGGGGGAAGCTCAATGTTTTGTTTATGCCAGTATATCCTGCTTGTAGTAATATATTCAGAGTTTATGAAAGGTTTAAGCAAACAAAGATGTGAAGGGTAGAAAAATACTCTCCTGCTGAGCTGTGAGTGTTCTTTAGTGCTGGGGCAGGGAAGCCAGCTGGAGGCAGCAGGACAGTAATGTCCTCTTATCAAGTCTGGAGTTTCTTTTCTTGAAATTGCAGGACTGTTACTGAGATGGTGATTCCCAGCAGCACGTCAGTGTGATACTGCATGGCAATACATCACCCTGAAGGGAAACCTAGCAGGCTTTCTGGTTTTTACTCCTTGGGGGAAGTTATGTTGTTGCCTTGATGTTCAGTAAAGAAAAACTTTTTCTCCCTTTAATTAACTTCTGTTGTATTCTGGAGAGCTGCACCACAAATGACATTGCTTTGGCTGGTTTCATTAGCAGTATATGAGAGTGTTCAAAATGTAGTTCCTGCAAAGTTCTCTCGTATACCAAGAACCATCAAAAAATTTAAAAATGGTGTTGAGTCGGGCTGTTTGCAGACACCTGAGTTTCTGTGACCAACTCACCCACTGCTAGGAATAGAGATGGTATTGCCATGATGAAGCTCCTGGAGTTTTACTGACAAAACCAGCTACATTACATTTGACATTACTATCACTGTAATGGCTGCTAGCAGTGCATAGGCCTCATGTACAGTGGAATGATTGCAAGACAAACTTGTAAAGGCCATGTGTAAGCCTAGTAGAAGGAAAATGAGTGAGGAGTCCATCTAAAGGGAAGTCTCTAACAGCTGAGCCTTTGTGATGCTTAGCATAACAATTGAAGATGCCAGCACTGGCAGCTCTCTCCACTCCTTCTGCTTCTTCAGCAGACCCTGTCTTCACTCAGCAGAACTGGTGGATCTGGACCCTGCTTATACCTTGGGCATCCTGGGTCCCAGCTGAAATCCCAGGGTACCCAGAGAGTTACCATTTTTTATAATAAGGTACCAAAAGTGTAGAGAACAGTAGTTTTGTAGTAAGTTTTTGGTGCATGGGCAAATACTCCATTCTATCTGTTCCCTCATAGGAATGGAAACATCTGGCTTTGGTTCTTGGTGGTCCAGAAGAGTCACTAACATCTGTCCTGGCTGGATTTACCAGAATGTGTCAGACTTAAAAGGAGTTACACAGTGAACTTTAGTTAAACCAGCACAACTTCCCTGTACTGAGTTTCTTACAGTACTGACCTAAAAAGGAAGCAGAAAATAAAAACTTAGAATTCCCCCAGTCCCTACAAATCCCTGGGCTCTGTATTCTCTTGTCCCTGAAGAACTGGATAATATGTCTGTTTTCTTCAGAAAAGGATGAACTCCCTGTGGATTTCAAACTACATTTTCCCATCTCTGAGTTTATGCAGTCACAGTTTCTGAGGATACAATCCCATAGCTCATAAGGCAGAAAGGAAGGGTGGAAAATACAGATTATTTCAGCATTCTCATCATCAGGCTACATCAAATCCTCATAATGAATCTGGACTGTGCTGAGATTTTCAGGAAGCTCCCAGAGACAGTGCCATGGCGCAGCAATGAAGAGACTACTATTCCAGGTAGTTACTTGAGTCTAAGTAATTACTTGATTTATAGGAGAGCAGCATTCCTTCTTTCCAGCCTTGTGGAAAGGCACACTGGTCCCTGTCAGTATGCCTTCCCAGCCAAGCTCCAAAGACACACATGGTAGGTGAAAAGCTAACATTCCAATCCCAGGGGTGGGGGAAGGTATTCAGGGCAGCAGTTGCTGGAGCATGAACAGAGGCACCCACCTTGCCGATGGGTGCCATGAGGTGGGGACGGGGTGTGGGGGACAGGGAGAGTGGGGTGGTATCAGCTGGGTGAGAGGAGAGGGCGGGTGACAGAGGGTACATGGTACATAGCCAGAGCATCAGCAGAGCTATGAGACCTCAGAAAGGATCTGGAAGGATCTGGGAGGAGAAGAGTGCAGGAAAGAGGAAACAGAAGTGCAAACAGAGAACAGAGCAAGCAGAGAGATTTGTAGTGTGCATGGAACAAGACCCGCATGGAGAATTTGGAAGGAAGCATGTGGCAAAGTCACAGCACCAGAAGAGGAAGATGAGCCCTTTTTGGGCTGCTTATGGAACAAAGCTGTACCTACAGGTGGTGACAACAGCCACTACACACATCAGTCTTGGTAATAGCCATTGAACAAGTGCTGACAGTAAACAAAGCATTTATATCTATTCCAAACCAACTGAACTGGTTACGCTTCAGAGGAAGTTGTGATGGGGTAAGCTTTTTGTGGAACTGCATTTACAACAC
This sequence comes from Sylvia atricapilla, assembly GCF_009819655.1. Classification (NCBI taxonomy): domain Eukaryota; kingdom Metazoa; phylum Chordata; class Aves; order Passeriformes; family Sylviidae; genus Sylvia; species Sylvia atricapilla. The sequence continues at coordinate 63,880,514 of NC_089142.1, forward strand.
TCGTTCTGATCATCTTGCCTTCTGTGCATCTATCAAAAAGTATTCAGGGAAATTTTATCACCCTCAATTGACTATGTTCCACAAAATGCAAAGATCCCAAGAACATCAAGAGAAAGGTCAAAATTATTACATTTAAATAATTCCTTCCTGAGAAATTATCTTTTAGCAAAATCAGTCCTTGTATTTGTGAATTTATAATTTCCAGGAAAAAGTCTGGTTTTATGTGGGAAACATCTAAGTAAAACTTGAAATATCAGGTGAATTTAATTTTCTTTCTGTTTATGAAAAAAATCTTCAAAACTATGATGAATAAAGGAATAGCATGTATTCAGGGTTTAGAAATGGAAGTAGATATGCTCATATTATCTAGAGATCAGGGTAATTTAAGGGGAACAATACACTGCAACAATGCAACAAACCAACTTCTCCACAACTACTTTTGGGTGCATATGGAGATTAATTCCCCTTTCTGAGTAAGAAAGTCTCAATTCTAAACTCCCGTAACTAAAGATTGTATAACTGGAATTTATTCTCAAAATAGAAAATAGAAAGAGAAAGAACTGGGAAACAGAAATCACATACAATGGGAATCTTTATTTTTAGAACTTCCAGGTAAAGTCCAACCCCAGAGTGTGGATGATACTTAGGATGTTACCCATCTTTTTGATTTTCTTGTACAATACTTAAAACTTGGAGATTATGGATGTTTCTGCCAGGCCAGTCTCACTGTAGCTGTAACCTACTCCCCTGTCCTTCCTTGTTTGCCTGAAAGTTCCCAGCTTGCAAGATTATGGCGTAAATGTAGAAGAGACAGAATTCAGTAGGAAATGAGTGAATCAGTTGTCTAATGTGCTGTGTGTCACAGAGCAGGCATGCCAGCATCTTCAGCAGTCCTTTGTTCCCCGGTGAGAGCACGGCTCTCTCTCTGTCATAATTGTCCTTTTAAGACAAGAACTGGTGCCTACTGCTGCAGTGCCAGCATTTCCAGAGCTCCCTCTTGGATCAGTGTCATTTTTGATGACTCTGGCTTGCCAGTGTCTGGTAAGAGTGGCTGCCAGCAGGACCACAGAAGGCTAGCATCCCCTGAGCAATGCACATAACATGCGGCAGCTTCTGTTTGTTTCAAACGGCTTGAGAACCTCTGCCCTTCTGCAACACCACACACTGCTAGTGCCCGATATTTGTGTTGAGAGAGTGCAACTGTCTTCCTTTTTGCTCCTGTTTCCTTCCTGCCCTTCTGATAGTGTGCTGGGGGGAGCTTGGTCAGAGGCAATGACATCAAGGACAGCAGGCTGCACGCTCCCATGCTGACAGTTTATTTAATCAGAAATGAAAAGGGTTTTAAGAACTCCCCTTGTCAGTTTAACCCCACACCCAGGAGCAGGAAATATGTTGTCCTTTAGTCAGAGACAGGGTCAGTGATGTTTCTTTCTCCGATTATGAAACAGGGAGTGTTGCATTCACCACTCATATTTCCTGCTAACAGCAATACCAAATTGTGTTGCCAGATACCTCTCACTAAGGAAAGAGGTGCTTTATTTATTGACTCCCAAGGAGTGAACAGAGCAGGACCAGGATACCCATCTTGTGCTTCCTCCTGGGTCATGCCCAAGCAAGCTCTGGGTTGCATTCCCAGGCATCTCTCTGATGTAGGCAATCTCAGTGGATGGGTGCCAGGCACGAAGAAACCACAGAGCCTCTGACACCCAGAAGTGTTCCTGTGAGAGCACCCACTGTTATGGGGAGCTCCAGGTTGCAGATGATATCCTGGTATCTTAAGGAGACAGCTACTTCTTGTTCTTTCCAGTAGTTAAGCATATTGATGCTGTATTACACAAGTGCATAAGGTGCTTATGGGACCTGCTGTGGAAGTGTGATGAGATACGGCTGGCCAGAGTTATTTTGCTTCCACCATCAGCACTGAGCTTCTCCAGCCTGTGGAGAAAAGACAGAATCAGGAATTAACACATGGAGTGCAGAAAGCACCTGGTGGTTTTGACTGGGCGTTTTTTTGATGAATATCCCAAAGGATAAATATCCCCTGGGCCTCTTAGCTTCTTTTTCATCCTTCCCTTCAGGCTCACTCTGTGCACTCCTGCCCTTTCTCTCCTTCTAAACCATTTCCACCCCTTCCCACTTCGTTCTTGTGATTACCTTTCCTTTCCACCTCACTGACCTTTCTGTTGTGGATAAGACACCTCTCCCCTCTGCCCAGCACCCGCCTGGTCCAGTGGTGCTCAGCCACAATTGCATTTGCAGAAGGGCAGCAAGCCTCTTCTCATCAGAACTGCTCTGAATTGGGTGGTGCATCTAAGCAGTGAGTCTCTGAATTAACAGAGGGCTGTGAAGAAACTGCTGTGAACAAATGTATTTTTTATTTTTGATGAAGTTTCTGAGACAGGTATTTATTAATAAAACAATAAACACATATGCATACACAGACCTTCTCCACTAAATGTACTCTCTTGCTAATCAGAGAAGTGACCAAGCAGTAGTATGTGCAAAGTGTGAAGAACATGAAGTAAACATATCTTCTCTAAAAATGTTCAAATGAACTTGGAGAACTAGACTGTGCTTCCTGGTTTATCTTCTGGATAAACAGAGGCTTTCTAATAGAGAGAGAAGGAAAAAAAAAACCCAAACCCCAGGAAAATAAGGTCCTTTATTTTTAAGGACCTATATTAGCTCTAATCAAGCACAATTTTATGGTGTGACAGAAGATCATATCCAGCTTTTCAGTTTAACTCTAGGAAGACAATAGATTCACTTGGAGACTAAAGGACTTGACATTATGGAGCAAAAATCTTGAAATTTTTCTGACAAAATTTATAAAGGTCTTCTGTTAAATGAAATGAACTGCTGCCTATGCAGACAGAAGGAATTGGCTCAGTGACAGAGCAAGAATTGAATTTGCAATGTCATATTGCTACAGATCAGACTTGCTGAGGTAATGCTAGGCTGATCCTTCTCTCTGTTAAAAGTATAATTTCTGTGAGTCATAGGTGATTTCTATGATACTTTTCTGTATCATAGGTGATTTCTCAGATACTTTTCTGGTCCTACAGCAGGAATGCTCTCCTTTCTGGTGGGAATTTTCCATGTGCACTAGCAGAGGCTGCTGTGGTTTCATAGGAAAGAAATCCCTATGTCCCTTCCAGGTACGCAACTGTCAGGTCTGTGGTTAAGTTTGGTAGTTGTGATATTTCGACCATATGATCCACAGCACTTCTTCTTTCACTAACTCTGAGTGCAATGGCCTTCAGGGGTTCTGGGCTTCACCCATAGCTCGTATTTCCCTCTGTGTTGGTTGCTCTATGTATTTACATACCCTCCCACACACAAACAAGCACTGGGGATAAGAGCTGTAATACCTTCCTCTCAGAGAAACGCAGTGCATGTTCAGAAAAGGGCCCATGGAAGCTGAGGACTCCCTGATGTAAGGCAGCTGTCAGTTTGTCCACTGGGTGCATCACTGCCAAGATCTGGCTGATGCCTCAACACAGAGTGATGTCTTTGTACCAGAGAAGCCAGGCTGCTATACTGATGTCTCCTGGGCCCCTGTGTGCTCCTGCAAGCAGGAAGCTATACCAAATCTTCTCACCCTCCACAGGACTGACCTACAGCATAGAATTATAAAATCATAGAATCATTTGAGTTGGAAGGGATCTTGAAGTTCAATCCCCCTGCCATGGGCAGGGACATCTTCCACTAGACCAGGTGGCTCAGGGCCCTGTCCAGCCTGGCCTTTAACACCTCCAGGGATGGGGCATCCACAGTGTCCATGGGCAACCAGTTCCAGTGCCTCACAGTAAAGGGGTTCTTCCTTATATCTAATCTAAACCTACTCTCTTTCAATTTGAACTCATTCCCCCTGTCACTACATGCTCTTGAAAACAGTCTTGCCCCACCTTTCCTGTTAGTTTCCTTCAGGTATTGGAAGGTCGCAATCAGGACACCCTGAAGCCTTTGCTTGGCCAGGCTGAAGAATCCTAATTCTCACAGCCCTTCCTAGTAGGAGAGATGCTTCATCCCTCTGATCAGCATTGGTTCTGCCACATTGCAGCAGTCAAACGAATCCCAGCTGGGAATGAATGACATTTCACTGGGTCAGCAGTTAGGGCTCCTCTCTAATTATAGTCACTGTGGCATTTGTCATTTTTCCTACTCCATTTATATAGCATGGCACTGTATGGGAATGTTCTGAGTCCTGAGGAGGATATGGAAAAAGAGAAGGATATAGGAAGAAGCAACAAGATAAGGATGATATGGCTGGCATATATTATCTTTTTTTCCTGTGATATATTGTCTTGAATCTCAATATGGAAATACCTCTTGTTCTTAGTGAAGAATTTCTGCCCACAAAAAGAAGAGCTCTGTGCTGCACTTTAAGATAACCTCCATTAAACATTTTTCTCAACACAGATCATCTACTTAAAAAGAAAGGGTATAAAACCGTATTTCCATTTCCAGCTCTTCCCTTTTCCATATGATAAGCACACAAAAAGGAAATGTGTGCCCCCTGACAACGTTCCCTGGCACAAGTGGTGCTTTACTTTCCAGGCAGTCCTCCTGAAAGAGAAAGCTCTCCCTGTTAATGAAGGTAGCTGTGGTTACTCAACTACAGCAAGCAAATATCTGTGAAAGCAGACAAAGTAAAAGGACATCAGTTGCTATGTTATGCCAGTAACTGTAAGTTACTGTTCCTTCAGGTAATAAACATATAAAGAGCAATTATATTTGGAAGCATGCAGCATTTCGTGCTGCCATGAAATATTGACAAATCTTGCTCTCTCTGTCTCCTAAAGAGAAGTGAAAGGCTCTAGGGACGTCACAGACTGTGATGCTCTGCTAAACATCTTTTTCCCAATACAGGAATGATAGCTGCCCAAGTCAGCAGTGCCAGCTGCTGTGCTTGTACTGCTCAGGGCTAGAGCACAGTGACTGCATCTAGGTCACAGTGGTCCTGCCACAGCCCTCTGTGCTCCCTGCAGTGTAGCTGGAGCTTTGGGACATGATCAATGTTTTTTCTGTGTTTTCTCAGTTCAAAGTGTCTGCAGTAATGATAGGAATGCATGGCAGCCCAGTGCAAAGGTACTTATAGAGCATGAAGCCGAAGGAAACCTCCAGGCTGCAGCATGCCACACCTGCGAGGTCAGGTCATGGGGAAGCTGGTCTGGGGGACAGGCAGAGCAATGTGGAGTAAAGGTAGGCAAACCTGTTGCAGATTTCCCACATCACATCCTCAAGACATCCTGGGGTGAACTGTTTTCCCCATTGCACCTGAGCTTGGTTAACAGTTGAACTTGATGATCTTAGTGTTCTTTTCCAACCTTAATGATCCTGTGATTCAGAGGGAACCAGCTGCCCTATCCAGATGATAGGAAATGAACCAGTGTTTCTCCAGGGTGGATGAGCAGGGGTCTGGGAGTCATGGCAGGACTGTGTTAACTCACATGCTGGGTGAGAGTATGACAGCACAGCCAGAACAGCATCCACTCCCACCCACAGAACCATAGAGTCCTTAAGGTTGGAAGATTTCTAAGATCATTGAGTCCTACCATTAATCTGACACCGACATTTCGCCATTTTGTCATATGTGCCAGTGATTTCATCTTGCCATCAAAAGACCAGACCTAGAAGATTTCGTGGAAATGGCAGTTCTCACTGACTTCGGGAAGCAAGAGAGACTGACAGTTTGCTGAGGCCCAGAAGCATCTGGACATTACTCCAAGTGCAGTGTAACTGCATAGGATGCCCTTGAAAGGGCATGTCTCACTCCTCCCTGTCGTTGGCTGACCTTCCTGCTGCTTTCCCAGGGTCTTAATGAGCAGGTGGCCAGACACGGAGCTGGAACCACCTGCAGAACTGCCAGAAAGAGAATACAGTTACTAGAGACTGACAGGTTGGCAAGAGCCAAGCTATCCCTTTGAAGAGCAATCCCCAATCCTCAGCTGCAGGAGGATATGAGCCAGCTGGGTTGTCCTGGGACCCAGTTACATGCCCAGTCCTGCTTTCTCCCACATAACTCCTGGAATTTCCCCTCCTCTCAGTATGTGGTAGGTGTCTTGTAGCCGTCGGGGGCACAGGGAATCCTCAGAATGCAGTGGGGGAGTTGGGGGGTTTGTCTGTTGTTGGCCCACCTCCTAGGGACAAGCAGGAAAACTGGGATGACCATCAAAACTCCAAACTCAGTCCACAGAAATGAAAGCAATTTACCTGTACCCCACCCTTTCAGAAGGCATCGAGCGTGCTTTTAATTGTAGAAATGGAGTTTACACCTTTAGCAGAGCCTTCTTAACTTCTAGAGTCAGGCTAGCCCTATTTAGATAAACCTTCGGTGATTTCCGGAGGAAGACAAGAAGCCTTTTTAGTGTCAGTGTAAATACGGGCATCAGGCACCTCATCTGCGCAGGTAACAATCTTCAGCTAACGAGCCTTGCCTCGGGCTACTGGCTGAGGGGGGAATTTTGGTAATGCGCCCTTTGACAAAGAAACCTGAACAAGCAAGCTGACAAATTCAAGTGAGAAAGCACCAAATGGCAGCCACTTGCCTGCACAGGATACTCAGAAATAAGTGTAAGAAATACAGCCTAAGGATCCAAATCTTGGTAAGGACAGACAGACACACACGTGTGCTTCATTTTTCCTAGGGTGAGTCAGGAATCAGTGAGTCAGTATCCATCATGATTCAGTATGCAAAATCTTGTCACTAAGAACAGTGTCCTACCTGTACTGTAACAACAACAACAACAAAGGAAAAAAAGAAAAAAGAAAAAAAGAAAATGCAGTGCAAAGAATTAGATTTGAGAATTGGCCCTGGACTCATATCTCTGGCTCCAGCTGTGTCTGCTTACTGACCGCAGCTGCTCTTTAGAGCTTTAATCTAATATCGTAAGAGAAATTCATCTAAACTGAACCCACTGCACTGTAAACTGGGGAAAAACACATTTACATTAGGATTTATACTTTGTACTGTATTTTATTCCTGCGAGAAAAACTTTACCTTCCCACCAGATGGATGGAAAACACCTCAGGAAAACACCAATTGCAGCTTCCTCTCTGTCAGCACAGGGCCAGGGTACTGATGATGCAACTGATGCCTGTGCCAACAGTATTGTCATTCACTTCCATCATACAGCGGTGTTTGCTCTGGTGAGAGCATTCATCTGTGCTGGACAAGGTACTTCCTCTCTATTCCCTCTTTTTAACCTAGCAACAGTTTTGGTAGCATCTTTGTTCGCTGTCCAGCTTTGCAAGAAAGCAAATAAATGGACTCTTGTCATTGGAAAAACCCAGCATGAGCCATGAAGACCACAATGAAGAGATGAAGGGCAGAGATGCTGAGATAAAAAAAACACACAAGGCTTGTGGAGAGATTAATGTCTTTGAAATGCAGAAGGCCTGGCCCTAAGGCAAACGAAAGCAAGGAGGGAGCTAGTTGCAATGCAATCCTGCCTGATTTCCTTTTAAATGTGGGGAATTTTCTCCCGGTATTCTTGCAAAGTATCTTGCTCAAATATGCAAACCACCTCCTCTTGTCTGTGTCATCTCTGCATTGTTTTCTTGAAGATGCCTTTTGGTTTTTCACTTGATATCCTGAATAAAAGTCACTCTACTTTTTCCATAATAGTGTTGATTTTATAAAAAGCTCTGTAGGGAGCATCCTGTTCAACAGGCTCCAGAGTCACAGGCAGTGCTTGCCTTCTGTAGGACTCCATCACCTTCAAGAGTAATGCAAGGATACTTGAAATAACAACTGTATTCCCTTTTTGAGACCACACCTCAAAGCTCCCTATACTTAAAATGATGGGCTTGCATGGAGGACCTGTATTAGCCATGCCTACAGCTATACCACTGTCCCAAAGCAAATTATCCAAAGTGCACTCTTTTTTTTATTGCTTCTTTCTGTTCATATGTAAAATAAGGGAATATAGGACACAGCACTGATCTTGGTCCAGCACTGGCTGCCATTTTGGGACTTCCCCTGTGCCTCAGCTTGTGACTCCAGTATTCAGTGCTCTGCAATAACAGGTTGGTGTCCTCTGACGTCCAGCCCAGCCTGTAGGAATTACTTCCGGCCTCTAAGAATCCTCTCAAAGCAGTCATCCTACACCTGCTTGCATAGAAATCCTATACTTCCTTGCAAAACTGAGGACTTGGTGTTTTCAAACCTGGGCTTGCCCAGCTGCTGGGAGTGCTGAGCCCTGCCCAAATACTGAGATGTAAACACTGGCCACTGAGAGAGCATCTCAGCATGCTCTGCACCTGACTTAGTACAGAAACATCCAGAACAAACAAAAACCCCCCAACCATAACCACTGGTAGAAATGCCTGAGGCAAATAAATCTGTGGATTCATTAAATGAAAAACCTTTCCATCAATATCAGGTCAGTTAGAAGTTTGGAAGGTTTTTGCTAACATGGTTATGCCACTAAAAGCACTAATACAGATTCAGTTATTCCAGTATAAATTGCTTTTTACTCAGATTTGCTTTCCATAATGAACTCATCATACTAGAAGACTACAAGATGCAGTTACTCTTGTGGGGTCTTTGAGCATCTTAGGCTGTTAGAAGACATGGTAGCAAAAGCTGCCTATTTTCTGAATAGAAAGCCAAGGCTCTCTCAGTCTGAGTTACTACAAGAATCTCCTATCTGTGTAAACTGGCACATTCACAGCAACACTGTGGTGCAGAAAAGAATATTCAAGTATTCATACACTTGAATCTATATACAGCTTTAACGGGAAAACACAGAGAGAGATTTCTGATGAAGAAGGCTTCCACTGCACCCATGGTGACAGAGACTAAGAACAGGAGGGAAGACTGGGAGACAAGTGCCAGTGATGGCTGGAGTCCTGAGCCAGGAGAGACAAGGGTTTCATGACCACTGGTGTCTCTGAGGAGAGGGGTGGACAGAACAAGACACTTCTTAATGAGTATTGGACTGTGAGGTTTAGCTAGGAAAGAGATGAACAGAATCTCAGCAGGGTGCCATTTGGAGGCTCTAGATGGAAGATAATGTAAAACCCTTTTGGCAATGATCATACAGGGAAAGAAACCTAGAGGTCTCCACTGAAAAAGCAATAGAAATTGAGGCTGTTGTTCTGTAAGGGTGACACACATGTATAACATGAAGGAAAGAACCAGAAGAAAGTGAGGCTGGAGCTACAGTCAGCATTCTGAACCAATCTCACAGCTTGTGGCCACTGAAAGAGGAAGGTCCCAGCCCACTGCCAGCTGCCTCCTTTCTCTCCTTGGCCAGATGTTGCCTTTTCCCCTGCCATGCTGGCTTTCAACTTATTACTGTAAATTCAGTTGAAATGGAGGGAAAAAAATTCCAAGCTAAAAGCCTCAGGACGACATTTTCTGCAGGGTAGGTGGATTGAATTGGCCCGAAGAAATATCCGATGAACTGGCATTCCTGGGAATCAGTGAGGGAATGGCAGGAGCTGGGAAAGACGGGGCAACACAACAGTCCCCTCCCACAACCCTGAGGGGTGAGATTAACTACATTGCCCTGTGTAATGCCTATCTGAGAAGCTGCAGAAGAGGTAGGGAAGGGAGATGAGGAGATAAGCTGTGGTCCTTGGGGAAAATGACAAGGCAAGAGGGGAAAGGAATTCAGAAAAGAGTTTTCTGGCAACAAAAATGCTGTCTCTGTGCTGGTGCAGAGGCAAGAGGAAGAACAAATTAATTTAGAGGTGCAGAAATGTTTCAATAAGATTCAGAAATAACAAGCAAATAAATTTTGTAAGGCTGCAGGAGGTCAGCCATAGAGTCAGTCAAAGTGATCCCCAGCTAGGCCATGGGGCAGGTAATGAGGATCAGTTAACAGTGCTGGGTGAAGGGAAGAGCAGACTCAGCAATGCTGGAGAGAGCACAGTGCCTCAAGAAACTCAAGTGCTCTAAATGTCAGATGCATTGTGTGGGAGGACAGGACTGTGCTGGAAGGCAATGTGACAGACTGAGACCAAGGAAGTAAACAGCTATGAGATTACAGAGAAATATTGATGTTATGAGAAAGGCAGAGGGCTGATAGTGGTCAAACATGGGGGAAGGACATTAGGAAAGGGGGAGAGGAGATGACAGGAGAAGGAGGGAATGTGGAATAGAAGCTAAAATGGGAAGGAGAGGCAGACACAGATTCACTTAATGGTTATGTGAAGAGACTACAACACTGTAATTAATACTGTTTTAGCCTTTGGCATGTGACAAGCAACATACACAGTATGTAATCCCACTGTGATCCTCTGACTGACTACCAGACTTTAATCCCTACCCATTTCACCCATTTCCCTGCCTGCTTTTGATGCCTGGTCCATCTGCATTAATGTAGGCATCTGCCTTCTCTATATTTCCTGGGTTTAGGAGGAGCCAGGGCTCCCCAGGTGTATTAGCACCATTAGTGTCTCAGCTTAATCCTTGTAGTGCTCTGTTTCAGCCTTTAGCATAAATTTTTCTGAAGTCCTGGTTCTAGACATATCCAGTGCAAACTGTCCCTGGGGAAGATCCAGTGAGGTTTTTCCTGAGGATGTTCAAATTGAAATTTCTCCAAAAGCTTCTATATTTTGACCAAATTTGGGCAGATTGTTCCAAGAACAACAAAACTCCCTTCTCTGTATGAAAGCCATTTGCTAACTACTGAGCCCTGCTCCAGCATGTTGGGACACTGCAGCTTTGCCAAAATTAGATGTCTGCCAAAATTATGGGCTGAACATTGCTCATTATCCAATCTCACACTTGCAAAGGGTTTTGGCTGCAGGCTCCTCCATGTTCCCAAAGAAAACTCATCCCAAAGCAGCCACTTGGGCATGAATGAATTGGGCCTGAAAGCTGAAAATCTTATAAGCAGCATGAGGAAGCACAGATCTTCTGCAGACATCTTCCCACACTGCCTCATGGCTTTGTTCTGCTCCTGCATGCAAGAAGCATCTTTCTCCTAGCGGAGCTCTCATGTACTGCATCTCTTTCCTTCTGAAATCTGCACCCCAGAGTGCATTCTCTTCTCTGGTTTCTGCACCCAGGAGCAGACCCTGCTCCCCTCAAGGCAGTGGCAATTTGGCAGGTGCACTGGCACAGATCTGCAGGTCCCCTTCTGAGGACACACAGAGCCCGTGCATGTTACTGCCATCAGCCCTCTTGGGTTAGGTGTGTGAGCTGGTAGGGCAGTAATGGCTTTTGCTCCCATCTCTCACTCCAAACCCACGCAATATCAGAGAACCACTTGCCCTCGGGGCAGGTGATGACAGTGTGAAGGCCCCTGGCCATGCTTGTGTGCCACTAATGGGGTATGAACAGATGCAGTACAATGAAGAGAAGGACAGCCCAGGGGCCTGCAGTAAAGAAATAGAGATGAAAGGTGAAGGAAAGCAAGGGAGATGTTTTCTATTCCCCTTCTCCACTGGCCATAGACAGCATGTGCACACACCCCAGCAATGCATGGTGCAGGGCAGGGTACTGATGTTATCCAGCCTGAAGTGAGACAATGTCTGCCTGTTTAGTGGGAAAAAAATCGGACTTACAGCCTCTCCTCTGACTTTGTGTGTGGGGGGACACACTCAGCTGCCATCTCAGGGCTGCTGTGCTACTTAGGTAAGTCAATAACATCACAATCCTCTGTCCCGTTTGTGTCATAAGGTGGGAGCAGGAGAGCAGTGCAGAGCATGTCTGATTGAAGATGAAATAAACATCAAATAAACACCTTTATTTATGGCCTGAGGGCACCAAGGTGCCTCAGGCTCAGGTTCATCTGTACTAAGGCCACCTGCTGCAGGACACCCCTGGCACTTGGCCAGGCCATAGGAGGCTGAATTAAGACCTTTGGGGCCGAGCGGGACCCTTCTCTTGTAGAAGGACATTAAATTTGCAGCAAGGGGTGGCTGAAGCACTCATGGGAGTCCTAATATTTGTTTATCAGGGCCTCAATTTTTTTCTGCTACTCAAGGGTGCAAAAGCCATTTATGGCTGTTGCCCAACACAACAATACCCAAAGCACAGTCCTGTTTATCTTCCCTGCTCTGTGAGTGAGGAGGTCAGAGAGGGGAGGGAGGAATGTGTGGTGCCTGTCTAGGACACCCAGGAGATAGAGAAGGTGTTTCTAAAGGTCAGTGAAGGAAATCACTGTGGGGCCTGGAAAAGGCAAGGGGGAATGAAGAGCTGACATGGGGTAGTGAGGAGGAGAGGAGCTCCAAGAAGCCTCCAAAGGACATGGCACATCTGGAAAGCAGGCTCTAGGGAGAAGGGAGAGGGGACCCGCAGCTCCTTTGTAAGTGAGCAATGGATTTCCTGGCAGAAATAGCCAATATATGGCTACCTCCTGTGGATTTCCCTGTCTCATTCTGAGATGCTGCAAGGCAGAGTGGTCCATTTTTCTGGGCCAGGTTTATTCACCTAGGCTTTTTTTCAGGCAAAGAACTGGCAGATGATGTGGTAAGTGGCCATCATGCTCTGGTATCTGCTGCTGCTACCTGGCTTCCCCCGTGTCAGGAAATCCTTCAGCCACACAGGTTTACAGGGAAATGTGAATTCCCAGCTTTTGGGGCAGCTTGGAAATACCAGAGGATTTTGCTTTTGGACACAGAAGGGGCACAGACATCTCATTTTGCTTTTCCAAATATTCAACGCGTCAAAACAAGCTGGAAAGCCCGCAAGGGTACTTTCAGCCTCCTTGTCTGCAACCTCAGCGCCCTCAGGCCTGCCACAGTAGGACGTGAAGAAGGAGGAGGTGAAAACAAAGAGGTGATTTCCCCCGGTGCTGTGTGCCATTCCAGCTGTGCTTGACTTCCCTTTCTGCCGGTGGGAGGGAACGATGACTTATTTATTCTGTCAAGAACTCGCTGTTCCTCTTCCTATTTCACCTGCCATTTGAGTGCTACAGGGTAGTACTTTAAACATTGGTGGAGCAAAAAGAATGACTTAAAGTAAGTGTGAATAAATGCTTTCTTTCTCCCTAAGAAGTGATAGCTAGCTAGATGGAGTAATTTCTTTGCACCTCCCAGCTCTGTGAATCATGGTTATTCATCCCAGAAGAAGGCTTTGATCTTTCTGCGTGTACTTATCTGTTAAATAACTGATACATCTCTTGGATTTTCCTCCCTTCAGCTTCTGAAATCATGATTTTAAGTGTCTAAAAATATCACTCTTCTGTTGACTAGAAATCTTTGTTTCAGTAACCTGTGCTTTAGGAAAGGGTTTCTGGAGCACATGCAGAATTCACCTTTGGAACTTTTCTTAGGAATAGGCTCCAGCCCTGGCAGTGACTCTGTATTCCCAGGGCTTGGATAAATCTGAGATCTGGTAATGAAATGCTGTTGTTAGGTGCCAAAAGATCAGCCTGCTTTAATGCCCTTAAAATAAGGGTATTTATAAGAAGAGCAAGGACATATTTCATCACAATGAAGTCTTTTTTTTTTTTTTTTTTTTTTTTTTCAGGACTATATTAAGCAACTTTAAAGATAGAAAGTTTTGTCAAGCCTATCATGGCTTGTCACGTGTTTCCTGCCATGTCCCTTCATGCCTGCCTATCTTGTTACTTTTTTATTTTGCAGCAAAGAACTCCTTGGCCCACATTAAAATTTCCAAGGAGCATTTGAACACCAGCCAATGTACCTTTCAGACAGCACTCCTGTTACCCTTAGATTGATACATGCACCCAAGCTGGCAAGGACTCTCTCTGTAAGCCCTGTTCCTGCTACCTGTCACCTCCAGTATGCTGTCCCATGTCTCAGGAACAATGCCCATGTTGGCACATTCTTGACTGTGCTTGACGGCACTGGTAGGTTTTCATGCACAGCTTTTTCCACAGAGTGCTTTGTGAAGGAGTCTGTTGCAGACACCTTGGGCTGCATCTGGGGAAATGGAAGGACAAGAGATGAAACAATTTGGTCAAGGTTATCTGGGAAGGCAGTGGCAGAACTGAGACCAGAGCCCAGAGGATCAGAGTTGCCTTGACTGTCCACGGGTCAAAAAGGAGCCATAGTTAATGCTTTCAGCTTCTTTAATATCTCCAGAGTGCATCAAACATGTATTTCGACGGCTTATATCTGCAGCGCCAGGGACTTTATTTAAAACATCTGCTTTAACATTTCTACTTTTCCACTCTGCTTTGTAAGAACATCATCAGCCAGACTTCTGAGCAGATACCTTAGTGATATCCAGCAAATATTGTTTAAAATTGACCTGTTCTCAATAACATTCTCTAGTGCTGACTGCTGCTTCTTCCCAAACACACTTCTTCTCCTGAGGCAAAAATACTCCAGCCAAACATCATAATCATTATTATTATTAGTAGTAGTACTAGTACTAGTACTGTTTTTGTTTAGTTGGAGTATGTAATAAATACTTCCCCTTCATCAACCTCAAGAAACCTTGCTGGCACCTGGTGGGGGATCTGAAGACTATTTACATTCCAGAGGAACTTGCTGGGAAAGTCCAGGACTGTCAGGGCTTTGAACACATCTGAGGAGAGACGCCTGATTGCCGTAACCTGAGATGGGGTTCTTTGCTCAAGAAGCCCTGGTCCAGTTGCAAACCAGCTCTCTGCAAGTTTGACTGACTTGGTCTGTACCCCCACCACCAACAACAAAGCAAGTGTGCAGGTGCTGGCCAAGCAGAGTTTGCAAGGCTACATAGCCTGTGGTGAGAAACCTCAGGTTTGCTGTTTGTCTGCCACGTACTCAACACTGCTGTTATTATTTAATGCCTGTAGCTGAGGTGCTTCACAGTCACAAATATCAAAGGGAAAGAAAATGTTTTATGGTTCTCCCCCACAACCCTGTTAAACAGAATATGTTACCAAAGCAGAATGATTTTCTTACAGGTATGGCCCCCATAATGAAGCAAAACTGACTCAAAGGTGGGTACTTTCGACCACAAGTCCTTTCAGTCCTGGAGGATGCAAAGGCAGCTTCATCAGCTCTCTTCCCACAGCTGACCTTTTGGCTGCATAGGACATAGAGAAAATACCTTTTGTTGTATAAAAAAAAAAAGGCAGTGAAGTCCTATCATCCGGGTGAATGGGTACCAGTCAGTTGCCTTTGAAGCTGGCTCAGAGATTCTCAGCATTGTGTGGAAAATTGCTTTTTGGTGCCATGCATGTGCCAGTGGCAGCCAGCCTGGATTCCTGACATGGAGCCAGAGTCATTATCACACCCAGTCCACTCACTCTACAATCCTTCTCCATGCTGAACTCTCACATCCCTGCTCAAGAGAAAAGCCAGGGTGCCTCCCAGAGTATAGGGACTCTTCCTATTCCCAGCTGATTTTTCCTAAAAAGACCAGAACTGATAGATAGCGCATGGGTACAGAATAAACCACAGAAAAGCATTCTGTAATCAAATATCTAAGTCTTTTTTTTCTCAAGCAGCAAAGCAAACACTCACTATAGGGACATATGTGTGCTCATCCTGGAAAAGATATGGCTGTCTGTGGTAGCACACCTGGCAGAATGTAATCCCAAAGGCTGTGGCAAAAAAGGGAGGAATGGACCTGCAGGTTCTTATCCTTACTCTGCTACCAGTGGATTATCCTGAAGCAGTTAACTTCTCTGTTTGCAGGAGACTGATGCCCGAAGCTTTCTGTTCCCAGCACTGCCCTGTAGCTCGAATTTTGGCGATCGAAAGTGACAACGTTACATCCAGAGTCCATTTTCTGTCGTGCAAAGGTGGATGACTGTCAAGGGCCATAGGTCTCTGACTCATGCTCCCAGCTCTGTTGGTTTAAGACATTACCTCCATTCTCCCTCTTTCTTTCCCCATTCACTGATGTCTGTGTCCCTGCTCGGCTGCCTTAAGCTACTGTGCCAGGTGATAAAAGCTAATAAACCAGATGGGAACTGAATCAACAGAGCAGTAAATACACATTTACACCTGCACACCTAGCAGGCACTGGTTCCTTGGCTTTGCTTGTCAGAGTCAAAAGGATTTCTGTGCCTACATGTTGGCTACACAGATTCATTCTACCTTTTCCCAAGGGTATAATAATTTCCTCCCTTTTCTTTTTTAACCATCAGGGTGAACAGTCATAGCCTTAGGAATGGTTCTTATCTCCCACTCCTGTGGTTGCCCTGTGGTCACAGATAATACAATTTCATGAGCCATTTGGAATTTGCTGTGCTCCCCAAAAGTTTTGTCACTCATTTCAGCCTGGCACGGGCATAGACCCATGAGCAACACTGCTCCCATGCACCTCTGTGTGTGCCAAGAGAGTAAACATCATTGGTCTTGACCTGGGATGGCACAACTGAATCTGCTTAGAGCTGCTGAGGTTTCAGGATACCACAACAGCTATTTGTTTGTATTCTGTAGCTCCTAGACAGTTGCATAAACAGGCCTTGGCATAATGTTTTCATTTAAAACACTCTGCTGCATAGGAGAGCAAATACTATGTCTTTTTTTCTTGGTAGGAGCAAATCTGGAAAAGGAGTAGGAAGAGTCATGTGTTTGTTAAAGGTTGAGCCTCCAGAAAACAGGAGCCTGGAGACTTGAAAGGGAAATCACCTGGCACCGCAGAGCATCGCTACCAAATCACATCAGTTTTTGTGAGTTTGCTGTGGGCCTACTGGGGAAAGATTATGCTTTCAGCCTTGGGTAAATCACTGGCTGTCTCTCTAAAGGCCATTTGTTATGAAGTAATGACTTTGAAGGGAGGGGAAAAAACCATCTTGGACTTCCCCTTTGATATCTCTATTCAGTTTGGCAATAAGCAGTGGAAGTTTGATGCTTCCTTTTATGTCTACAGTAGAGCACAAAAGTACACGGTAAACTCCTCTTTCTACTGCAAACTAGTCACACAAAAATAGCAGCATGAATTTGAGGGTGATTTCTCCTAGAGATACTTCAGAATGAAAGAGCGTAACTCCCACACATTTAACCACCCACAAGACTCAGTGTGAGCCACCAGGGACATTCTCTGCGTGGTCTGTCACACTGACAGAAAGAGCCAGGGCATGAATAACCTCATGTGAACTGCTAGTGAAATTCTGCTTATGATACACCCTTTTGAACACCCCCAAACTAAGATGTAGGTATATTTAAAGAGGTCTTTAAAGTCTCACATCTGGTAAGGTTCCCAGACTTCTTCATTAATGTTAAAAGAGGTAAAATTTAAAAGCAGAACAAATATGTTTGGTTAGGTAAAAAACTGGATAAATCAAAATTTTGCAGTCATTCAGTATAGTAGTACTGTGATGAAGAGTCAAGCAATTTCTTTTAAAACTCGGCATAGGAGATCCTTGTAATCACAGATTCCATGACCTTCAGGTGGATACATTAACATAACTTGCATACTCTCTCATTTCTTGTAAGAAACAGACAAGAAACTGAGTGTTTTCTCTTGCTCCTTGTATAGAAAAAAAATAAATGAAAGAAATGGACACGGGAGAACATTCTTTTCTTAGCATCCAAAACTCATCCAAAAAGGTAAAAACAAAGCCTTTATCCTATATCCTTGTGTCAGTCCTTTCAGCTTGAGCTGAAGATCTGTAGTACTACCTAATACTGAGAGCTTTTAGCCAGCTTTACAAGAAGATGAAAATGTGACTTCTGTTTCAGCACCTTTTGGAGATGGTCAGGGTTTTCTTCACGTTGTTGAATTTTTGTAGTAAATTTCACCACTTAAGGAGGAAAAGGCATTTGCATGTCTCATGAATTTCCCCATTATCATAATTTGAAGAATAATGTGCAAAAAAGTTTTAAGGACCTGTCAAGAACCACTTTCCCTTGAAAAGAATATTTTATAAACATGTTCTGGTTATAAATCCATCTTGAAAGTCTAAACACAAATATGTTTTGATATGCTGATTGTATTTTCGTGTAAGTCAAAACCTCTTGAGAGCCTCTGTCTTGCAGACAAAATAAATTTAGGAAGGAACATATATATGTGTCTTGTGTGTGTGAGCATGTCTGAGATCCACTCTCAAAAATATGTAAAATTGGTTTTGAGTCAAATTTGCCTTGTACTCCAGCCACAGACATGACCACTATAGTATTAAATAAACCACAAACCATTTCTCCTACCACAATGCAACTTCCATTTTTGGTGCCACCAGAAATGTGGTACTTTTCAGGCAAGGGAATGATCCTAAGAATTTCCCAAAGAATTCTGAGAGGAAATGGAAGGCGTCCTAATGACCTTGTCCTTGTACTGTTCAGAGTTATGTTTACATCTCATTTGTTTTCTGACTTCTTTGCTTACAATCAGAGAAGAAAAGGCTTTCCATGTTACTCATTATTAAAAGAAAACATACTCCTGAGTAATTTTTGGACAAGAATGATGTTTGTTCACTCACTCTTGGACCTTGTGCTTTCCACAAAATTTTGTTGGAAATGTTCAACTGGCCTGGAAATTTTCTTAGACAGAGCCAAGGTATTATTACCACATGTCTCGGGAGCACGGGAATTACCCAGCTTTGCGGATGTCTGCGTAGTGTTGTTGAGCAAGGGCAGGGGATCCTAAGTGTATCTAACTGGGACAACAGGGGCATGAAACCACACGTTTTGAAAGTAGCCTCCTCCTTTGAAGACCTACAGGGACAACACATGATCTCTTCTCATTAATGTTTGTGTTTTGTGCCCCAAATAATCACACTAACAATGAGCACCAGTGCCACTGTCTAGTGCTCCCAACCTTCTATGCAGTTTTGGCCTCTCCTGTGTGCCCATGGATAGTGTTTGTGTGAAATGCAGCAAAGGGAGATTTTACAGCTCTGGGCAGATCAATATCAGCCTATCCGTGTTCCTGTGAGCAGGAAACAGTGGCAGGGCTCAGGTCTTGGCAGTCCATTCAGATTTGTAAGTCTGCAGGCAGTGGTAAGGCAGCTGAGCCTTGGGCACTGAGTTTGTTGCTACTCATGGTATCAGTTAGCACGCATGAGCCGAATAGTCTTCCCCCAAAGTCACGGTTTGTTTTGAGAACTGATGTTATGTTTAGTAATATCACAAATTGTATTTCATAGCAACACCTTGCAATGTATTAATAAAAGGCTACAAAAGTCTATACCCAAATCTCAGTAGCTTTGGGAAATAATTTTCCTAGATCTTTAAAAGTGATGAGTTGTAATATCTGTGTTATTACAGCCAAGGGATTTGTTAAAACAGATACCTGTGCCTGTGGGGTGAAGGGGTGAAGTGTGAAGTTTTTTTCAAGATATGAGAATGAGTATACGAACATACAGGTTTTGATAGTCTAAAAAGTAGATCCATTTTTTCATTTGCTAAAAATGCACATGAATATCAAGGTAGGCAGAGGTTAAAGCTCCATGCTGAGGAGCTGAAGCAGTATCTGCTCCAGAGAGGGGACATAGACAGCTCCGATACCAGTTGTGGCTTCTGACTGCGAATTGCCAGAATAAATTCTTATTTTAGCAAAGCTGTTTGTCAGAGCTAAATGTCATATGACTGACTGTAATCAAGGAGGGCCAGTCCTTTCTAAGTGATATTCACCACAGACCTAAGAGGTCTTGTGGTGGTCTGAGGCAATGCTGTAGGTGCTGAGGAGGTGGAAGGAAAAAATACAAAATGTCAAACATTACTGAGCAGTTTTCATTTTGATTGCTCCCTGAACTAGGTGGGCTTTCTGTGCATTTAGTCTCTCACTTCTGCTCCTCTCTCTGTTTCACCTGCAACTCTGCATGCCCTGATGAAACCTTTATGCTGAGCATCTGCTGCCCACAGGGCTACCTCCTTCTCCTTGTTTGGGGATGTCAGGCGAGCAGGCAGAAATAAACATGGGGCCCCCTGACCCCACAGTGGCCCTCATGGAGTGAGGTCCAGTGTGCTAGAACCTGTGACCAACTAAGAGCAAGAAGGTGCCCACTCTTCCTGCCTTTTCCCATCCACACACCATCCTGGTGCTGTCCCATGCTGGTGTGGCAGTGGGCTTCTGGCAGCCCTGAGTGGGATCCCACTGCAGTGGGATCACCTGGCTTTCACAGCCAAGGGCTCCACAGCGCCATCCCTGTGCACTCCCCTGCTCAGGACACGCATGGGACAAGCTTTCCCAGGGGTGAGCTGGGGGGACTGAATCCAAAACCCTCCAGTTTCCGTGTGAGTCTGCACGCCCGTGCGAACACTCGTTATGTTTTCATGAACTAAGATCATTTTTCATCAGCGCCTGGAGGTATCCACGTAATTTTAGAAAATACTTAGGATCCTCTGCCTCAACTGACCTGATTTTGATTTGTGGATTGGGATTTTTTTTTCTTCTGAAAACTCTTTCGAGGGTTGCAATGCCCAAATTAGGATGAGAAGGCAAAAGGGACAGTGTGTTCCAGTGCACTTATTTTTTTCTCTTTTCTGGTTATTAATTAGCAGAAGTGAAAAATAGGACTTAAGGAAAATGACTGACTTTTTAGAAAACGGAATACTCATTTCATTAAAAAAAATCAGCATACTTCAGAAAAACTTGGAGGGATATTACAAGCTTAATGAAAATTCTTTTATTTTCTTTAATATTTTTTCTTAGAAAATTATTAAAACTGTATTTTCTTCTTTCTAATTTTGAGAAATTTTGCTTTGAAATATAAGCTCTTCTAAACACAAAAATTATAAAATTTAGGCAGTGTTTGGGTTTTTTTTCAGTGAACAGAAACATTCCCATTTGGACTTCTCCTCTCTGTCCTGAAGAAGAAAAAATTTAAATATATTGAGAATGTTAATGAGATAAGAAAGATACATTCTGCTCTCATAAATACCTGTACATACCCTACCCATGATACCATTTCAATGTGCAGCAGTGGCACTTCACAGTACCTGTCTGATTTCTTCTTATTTGCTTCAAGCTTAATTCCTCCTTATCTCAAAGGACAGAAATCCACAGACCAAGTTTGACCTTGCTGTAATTCTGAATGATGTCATTTTGTCATTGCTGAATTTGGTCCATTATGATTAGAAAGCGTGCTTAGCTGGCAAGGAAATTAGCTGAGCGTATGTAGTTAATTTTAAGCGTGCTTTTAATGCTATCCCTTTTCAACAAACCACTTAGACACATGCTTAACAGCCCATGTGCTTGAAGTTAATTAAGTGCCTAATTGCTTTTCTGTATGTGGGCCTGAATAGGGATGGACTAAAGCACATACTTTAGTTCTCAGTTGAAATGCATCCTTTTTAGCAGGGCTGTTGCAGTAGGGCAAAGGGCCATGTTTTTAAACTAAAAGAGGTCGATATAGATTGAATGTAAGGATTAAGTTTTTTACAGTGAGGTTGTTAAAACACTGGAACGGGTTGCCAGAGATGTGGTGAGTGCCCCAACACTGGAAGCATGGCAAGGTTAGACTGGATGAGGCTGAGCAATCTGACCTAGTCAAAGATGTTCCTGCTCACTGGAGTGGGGTTAGACTAGAAGTCTCTAAAACTCCCTTCCAACCCAAACTGTTTTATGATTATAAAGAGCAACTGTTTTCCTAACCCTTCAACTTCCCTCTATCCTTGCTCAAATGTATTTAATTCCTGTGACAGCAAACTCAGCCCTATGCTTGCCTAACAAAAATCCAATCAAAACAAGTCGTGGCCTCTTCTTGCTGGCTTTAGCTATACTCATGGATAGTTGTGATTAAATCCAGAAATCTAGTAATGTGGAATTAATTAGCCTAATTGAGAACTGAGAGAGAAATGTGGTTTCTGAGGCAGTAAACTTCTGTGCCAGAAGAATACAAGACACGCCAGTCAGAACTTGGCTCCAAAGGCCCCTACAAAATACTAAACCCTGCCAGGTTTCTGGGTTTTGGTGAAAAAAAAAGAAAAAGATTGGCAGAAAATTCAGATCCACCAGAATTTCTCCAGTGGCTGGTGAGAGTGAGGTGGAGGGGCCTTCTGCCCTACACATCCCCTGGGGTGGGAGGGCTAGGCAACACTAAATCACAAATCCCTCAGCCAAACGAGGTAGAGCAGCAATCAGCCATGGGTTAGGATGATTTAAAACATGTTCTTTTTGTCCCACACGCTCTTTTTAGTGATAAAAGTTGTGTAACCATTCACCTCTTGCCTTTTCTGATCCATGCCAGGGAAATTCCCTGTTGCCGCAAGACAAGAAATAATGGTTTTAAACTAAAAGAGGGTTGATTTAGTGTACACATTGGTAAGAAGTTTTCTTTCTATGAGAATGTTCAGGTTGCCGAGAGAGCTGATGGATGCCCCATTCCTGGCAGTGTTCAAGGTCAGGCTAGATGGAGTCCTGAGCAGCCTACTCTGGTCGGAGATGTCCCTGCCCATGGAAGGGGGGCTGGAACTATGTGACCTTAAAAAAGGTCCCTTCCCACCCAAACTATTCTATGAATCTGTAGCTCTCTGAGATGGGGATTGCAGGGCCTGTGGGAGCCGCTGCAGGACACGGCTTCTGCTGCACCTCCGGCAGCTCCCCCACCGAGTGCTGTCGCAACATGTGCTGACCTGCCATGACATGTGCTGCCATGCCGTGACATGTGCTGCCCTGCTGTGACATGTGCTGCCATGCCGTGACATGTGCTGCTGTGCCATGACGTGCTGCCCTGCCATGCCAGCGCTCAGTGCCGCTGCTGTGGGAGAGGCGGGACGGCCCAGGGCTGCCATCCTTGTGCCCAGGGTGCCGCAAAGAGGGAGAGAGGAGGTGAGTTTGGAGTTTATCCACACGGCCTGTGCATCCCTTTCAAATATGATGGAGTTAGCCCATCCACCCTTTGTTATCAGAAGTTAATGGTGAGCTTCAGGCTCCCCTTGGCACTGGGAAATGCCTCTACTGAGGGAGCTGCCGCTGCCTTCTGCAGTCCAGAGAGGCAGAAAGAGGTACTGCTTGTCCCTGTCCTAAGACAGGCCATGCCAAGTGGGATATATCCCATATGGGGGAAAAAAACCCCCTTCTCTCAAAGGCCATTCCATGTTTTACGTGTACTCATATGAGGAAAGTGACCTTGTCATCTTACTCCTTTCCCAGTACATCTCAAAATATCACATATAATTGAGCCACCAACAGCAACCAACTTTCCTCTTCTGATCCTCTCAATAGCTTGTGAGGCTGCCTCATCCTCTCTGACCTCCTCTGAGAGTACCTTGGTTTCCAGAGGCAGCAAGCCTGAGTCATCAATCCATCCATCCATCCATCCATCCATCCATCCATCCATCCATCCATCCATCCATCCATCCATCCATCCGCCCGTCCGTCTGTCCGTCCGTCCGTCCGTCTGTCCGTCCATCCATCCATCCTTCCATCCATCCATCTGCTATCTCTGGTAAGGACTGATGTTTGAAACACTTTCATGGCTATTGCAAGGCCAGGGAATGCTAGTATTGCCTGTGTGGTCGGAAAAACAAAGCTGCTTCCTCTCATGCTGTACATTGTAAAAGCTGTGCTCTCATGTTATGTGACTGATGAGTACATTGTATTTACCCTGTATTAACAGGATGAGTGTGTGTGAGTACAAGATGAAATTTCACTAAGTGGAAACGCAAGAGAAAGTGTGGATTGCCACATTACTGCACAGCAAACATCAGACTGTTTTATGCCTCCAGACTGTTTATCAGAGAAACCAGCAAGTCACTTGAGTGATTCATAGATATTACGTGATTAAAAAAAAAAAAAAAAAAAAAAGAAAGCCACGACCCCCCCAAAAAGGAGAGAAGTTGCCAGAAGGTGGAAGGCTGGAAAACAGGTCCTTTTGTAGTAATAACATTATTAGCCATTTAATACCCTATACTATGACTCTGTAGGCATCAAACTGTTGTGGGAGCAAAGAGCAATTAATTTCTGTATCACTGCAGAAAGCTTTTGTTATGGAGAAATTTCTGGATAGCTCCCAGCCTGTCTGGAAAGTTAACTTGAACCTGAGCCCTTGCTAGATGATGAAGTCTCCGCCTCTGGAAAAACCCTATGTTAGTTCTTTGAATTATGTTTTTTGCTACAGTGGTAGCAACCATCACTACAGCTGCCAGAGAAACTGCTTGGACCACCAAGAGGAACTGCTGCTCAGCAGACTGAGATGTGTTCCAGGAGCAGGTAAATGTTAAGATCTATTTTGACAGAAGTTTAATAGGCATCTCCAGAAGTCCAGGCCCATCTGCTGCAGAGATCACAACAAAGGAACTATTGTTTCCCTGCACTGTATGCCTCTGATCCTTATCTCCACAAATTGCCCACTGGCAGCTGAACTGCTGTCCTGACAGAGACTCTGAGGTTTCCTGGACTCTTGTAGAATACCTAAGAGCCCAGGTGGCCCTAGGATTAAACCTATTCCATGCTCAGATTACTCAGGGGTCTGCTACAGAGTGGAGCTCAGTGAGACAAGTTTGGGTTCCTTGACTTCACCAAGCACTGTGTGTCTCCAAGTTACAATGATGATGATGAACTGTTGAGGGGCAGCTGCTAGAGCCCAGTTACCAGCAATAGCAATTTGGGGATCTGTACTGTGGCCAGTTCTGACATCCACTGCTGAGGCTGCAGTAAAGTGCAGAGCAGCCTACTCTGACTTTGTGCACTCCTGGTGCTGGCTGTTACCAGTTCTTCTGTCTGCCTGTCATTGCAGTACCTGGAAGGCATCACTGACAAATGTGGACAGGCTGTGAGGATGGTAGAGGTCACTGATGTGAGGCTTTCTGGGGGAAAGCTGCTGCTGCATGTGGTATTGTGCCACACCATGGCCATCTCCTCCTTATGAACCATAACTGTAGCACAGACTCCACAAAGCTGTCGGAGATGAGCCTGGAGCACCCAAGCACAGCAAGCTGACCAAGGCCACCCTGCAGTCTGGTCTTGACTCTCCCAAAGGCTTGTGGCAGAGCTGCACTGCGAGCAGATGGGCCATGGGCAGTGTGGGTGTGCTGAGGGCTGCCAGGTGCCTGTTCCCTCTACTGTTCCCTGCTACTGTGCCTGTTCCCTCACCTGGGAACTTCGCTGATGATCTTTGTCCCTCCTCACTGAGAGGTCTGGGGTGAGGAGACAGGTGAGAGCTGGGATGAGGCCCCTGGGCTGGATTGCTTGGATCCTGTATATGGGCAATTCGAGAAGCAAATAAAGTGTTTCAGAAGGTGTTGGGAAGAGAGGGAGATAATAGGGCTGGGCCAGGCTCCCCCCACCCCCTCCACATATGTGTGTGTGCACACATTAGTTCTTGGACCCTCTTGGCCTGTTCTCACTTGGGCAGTGGCCTGTGCCTCCAGGCATCCAGGAGCTACTTTTGCCTGTGTCTCACCTCAGTCTCCAGCACTTATGTCAGGGAATACCTTGGGGCCTTGGAGAGAGCCACACTATGCATGCACACACTCTCTGATGCATGTCCAGAGGCAGAGGTACAGGCACGCTGCTTTGAGCAGCTTCAGGGACCTCAGCACTCTGTATCCACTCATCCTCCCAAGGCAAGCAGTGAAATTCCCAGACAAGGGTTAGTGGATGGCACATCCTGCTGGAAAGAGCTCTGAGCCTGGGAGGGGTCATGAGTCCCCAGCACCTAGTGAGCTCTTCGTCTCTGCTGCAGCTGGTTCAGAAGGTGGAGCATCTAACAAGGACCAGGGAGAAGCCAGCCTGTGTACCGGCTGTCAGCCTTCTAGGTTCTTTCTCACCTGCTCTGTGCATTGAGCACACTGATGGCATATCACCTATTCAGGTGCCTTCCTGAAGCCTGAATATCCCTGAAGGATAGGGGTAGGTTGACATCCCAGTCTTTACCTATTTGCCCTACAGCATGCTGCTCCCCAGTTTGATCCAACATATCTGCTGCTTACCGAGTTGCTCTGACCACAGGAAGGTGCCTTTCTGGAATTTGCCCTCCTCTCCAGTCTTTAATGAATCTTGCTGGTGTGTGAGGTTAATTTCACAGCTGACTTTCACAAGGCGTCTTTCAGTTCATTTCTCCAGATCTTCCTAGAGTGTAGCTCTGCAGCTGGTTGTGATGAAGGGAGCCTGCCATGGAGTGGCAATGTGTGGCGTCCTGCTGAGCCCCCACATGTCTGTGGCAGGACAGTAGTTTCAGAGATGTTGGCTTGCAAGGAGCAAGGGTACATGAACTTATGTTTAAGCAAGTCAGTGGCTTGAATGAGGGCTCAAGGACTGAGGGGCATAAAATGTAAGTAGGAAACGAGAAAGATAGATTTGGATCAGTACTTCACACCATGAGCATACCACATAAACCTCATTAATTTAGTCCTGGCAGCCATTGTTATTGTTTCTGAGTAAGGGAGAGATTGTATTCTTAGTCTAGGTGATACCACCTTAAAATGATTCCTGGCCCATGTCACTCAGAGAAGGTGGCAAAAAGGAGAGACTGTGCTTGCCTCCCAGTTTCTCTAGTGATCTGTGCTAGGTATGACTGCTGAGATCAGCATGACTGCTGAGACCCTGCTGCCTTGGTGCCAGTCACATGGGGACTTGGGAAGGTGACAGGCAACCACTGAAAGTGAGGACTTCACCCTTCTCACCAGAGCTCTGAAACTGGTCAAGAACAGCAGGGTTTCATCTAGAGAATGATGTGCTGTTAGTCAGTTTATCTTGTGCTTTACCATTTTAATTCAAGCACATGCTGATGGTAATATGCCAATCATCCAGTGGCAGATGGATCCTGCATCTGTAGAGCTCTATTCTTTGCCACCTTGACAATTTCCATCTAAGGAACTTAATAGTTGTATTATTCTTACTCACGTGCACTCAGTATCAGAATTGTGCACTCAGGACCAGAGCAGCTTTTCTGGCTGGGTGCTACTTTAAGACACTGTTGCTGAGGGCATCCCTCAAACCAAATAGTTCTGCATGACCTTGTCCAGCATGTAGGAAGCAGCAGCAGTCCTTTCTGGGAAATAATGACCATAGTGAGAGAGCTCTATTCATGCATAGTATTGCAAACAGAGCTCCCTCATATCTCCCAGCGTACCTAGAACTTGCCTCTTGGTTGGCTAGATGCCTCTCATTCGCCATGCGACTTTAAGGACTTAATCCTTGCATCCTTAGCTTTCCCATTTAGCATGCAGAAACGAGGGCTGGGGATTCCAGCAGCTAGTGGGATGCAGAGTTAGTGCACTCACCAAACTCCTTTGTAGCCTCAGCCATAAAGTAACACTCAGGAGTCAGTTTTACAGTGATCATATGCAGTCTGACTGGGGAAAAGCAATAAGAGCTTGGTTCAGCTGTGGGTTTTGCTTGCAATTATGAAAGGCTTCTTATGGGAGCTAAATGGGTATGTGGTTTTAATAGCTGAACATTCTCCCAGGAGTTGGAGAGGCCTTTTTGTGTTTCTTTCTTTACTTCTTTTAATAAAGACAACAGCATCTGGAAGCATTTCCTTCAAGACAGCCCTTAGCAGTTTCTCTTTTGTTGAGATTTTCTGGGGAGTGGATAGAAAGGTGTTTTCCCCCACCACATGAGAACAAAGCATACATAGAGTGATATTTCTGAGCAGATTTAGAGCAATATTCTGGTTTTATACAACTTCAGAATTTAGCAGAACATAAATATTGTAGTGGTGAATGGTTATTACACTGCAATGGCCTCACTCCCTCTGCATTCGGTTAGGAAAGGGAAGCAGATCAGGTTTTCTTTGTAAACACATACTTTTCTTTCCATACAGATGTCACCTAGGGACAAGAACCGGGGCTCCGCCTGGGCTGGGCAGCGGCCCCGCAGAACCGGGCTGGCATCCCAAAGAGCCACACGACTCCAGGTGCGGCCACCAGAGGGCGGTGCAGGATACGGGATGAGGGACACGGGCTGAGGGACGCGGGGTGAGGCATACAGAATGCGGGATAAGGGATGCAGGGTGCCGGATAAGGGATACGGGATGCAGAGTGCTGGATGAGGGATAAGGGATGAGGGATGCAGAATGCTGGATAAGGGATGCGGGATGAGGCATGCGGGATGATGGATGAGGGATGAGGGTGGAGAATGCACGGCGCATGTGGGACGGGAGGCAGGCTGTGGGCTGAGGGATGCAGGGTGTGGGGTCAGGGGCAACAGAACCGAGAACCTCCCAGTGGGTTTCCAGCGCTGCCTGGCAGTCTGCTCCTTGGCATTGCCTTTAATTGTGGTGTTTGCCTTCTCTCCCTCTGGTAAATTAGTGCTGGTTTTTAGAGGCTGCCTGGCTAAATGTCACCCACTGCAGAGTTGCTGCAAGAGCAGCAGCTCTCAGGAAATTTAAGGTTCTTTTCTGAATTCAGGCTTTATTTTCTACAGAGGAAAAAATTGCTTCGAACTGTGAACCAGTGTATATGAAAAGGACAATAGCAGTCTCCCCAAAAAATCAAGGGCATTAAGAATGAGAGGTGGCACCAAATCAAACCAATAGTTGATTGCCAAGACAGAGGTTTTCGGAACAATTTGAAGAGTTAAATGAATATCTGGAAAAGTGACAAAAGAGAGTTGTTTCACATAGTGTACGAGTGCTTAGCCCTGGATGGCAGCAGCATCTTTGCCTCCTAGCACTGCTTTGGAAGCAGCAACTTCCCTCCATGTTTGGCATCAGAATCTCAAGACTGACCCTGGCTCTGCTGCAGACCTCCATGCACCAGAGATTGCCAAAGTCAGTCTCTGAAGAGAACACATTATTTGTGTGGCTGATGCTCACTGTGGATTTGGGGAATCACTGTCATATTCCTTTCAGAAATCTCCCAGCTACTTGCATGTATACCTTTAACTTCTGCTTGCAAACCAGATTGGAAACCACTGCATGAAATAGGCAATGAATGTCAGATTTGTTTTCTGCTGATGTGAAATTAGGACCTTCATATTAGAAAGGGAACCAGAACCATCCTCAAAACTGGGATTCCTTTGCTTTGCTTTGCTTTGCAGACCAGTAATCAACTTTTCTTGGTACTGCCTAGTCTGGCCCTGAGCTGTGAGGGTAGAGATCTGCCCTACCTGTCATTTTAGGTGGCTGGTTGGTGCTCAAAAGATGCTTTCCTGCCAATTATATGAGTTGGGAGGTTCATATATCTCATAGTCCACCTGTTTGTCTGAAAGCAGGTCCTGGTCCTGCCCGAATTTCTTTGGTGGGTGCCTGTAATGCCAATAGGTAGGTTTATTACAGTCTTGTACACTAAAAGAGAAAGGTGTTTCTGTGATGGAGCAGAAAGGAGGAGGAGATGTGTGGTGAGTGGGTAGCTTGCAAAGAAGGAACCAGTGAGAGGAGGTTATGCTTTAAATGGGCAGGACTGAGGGTATTGGGGCTGGGGGGAGGTAGTGGGAAGAGGATGTAGGAGATATGGGAAGGTTTAGTTTGTGGCTGATTGGGAAAAATGTGGTAAACAGCGTGACTAGCTGCTTTAGGAAGTGGATAGAGTACTTTGCCATGCTGGCAAAGTCGAGTACTTTACTGCCCACAGCACTCACTTGACCACGTAATGCTCTTGGAGCTTAATTGTCAGACTTATGCAGGTCTCTTATCTCAGTTGTTTAATTGGAGGAAATATATTCCTCCAGCATGGAAGTCTCGAGTCCTGCCTGGTTTGCAAACACCAGGATCAGAGCAGGGTTTTCTGTGTTGGTGGGTTGACACTGGAAATCCAACAGTGTGGGAGTGGTTGTGGAAGGAGAACATGGGGCAGAATGGTCTAGCATCCTTTGCAGTACCAGAGCATGTTACAGCTTACTGGTTGTGCTGATCCTTCCATTGCTCCTGAAAACTCAGGTCTCCAAACCAGCTGCTCCCAGTGCTTACATTTAACGCATTAAATGAGAATGAGATAAGCAACTGGTGTAAACTCCTCCCTCCACCATACTGCGCAAGGGGATCTGGGCTGGCCTGGGCTTTCAGAAGCTCTTGGTGACAGAGCCTCTATATGGGTAGACACTATTGTATGATGTTCCCTTCCAGATGAGAGAACTGGTTCCTGCTCAAAGTTTACCATGGCAAAATTCATAGGGAAGGGATAACCAGTAGAGCTAATTCCTAATTTATTTCACTGTGAGGGAGGGCTTTTTATGTCTCCCTTTTCTCTTTCTAAACTGCTTGGCTGTTATAGTCTCTGCTCTCCTGCACCAGCCTCAGGGCTGGTGGGACCTCTCAGTGGGGCTGCATCTGGAACATCTCTGTGGTTTAATCTTTTCCCTCTTGAGTGTTTTGACTGCGTGGTCAGCAAAAAAGTTTCTAGAGCCCATTAACAACTCCCAGCTGCTTTCATTTCTCAACCAACTTGTCTGCATTGCAGGATGTTGCCAAGTGTGCACATGATTTGGGAGAACTGAGCAAAGCCCCAAGAGGATGTTCATATACTTTGAAGACCAGTGCTTGATGTCACACCAATCCACTTGTAGCTAAACTCTGAACCAGTCAGTTTATCTATTCAGTAATACCGTGGTCCCATTTTCAGGAAACAACACTACGGAGAAAACTCAACTTAGTAAAACCTTTTCTGCATTTCAGAGGCAGGAGAATTTTTCTTGTGTGCTTAACACCAGGATCAGAGGCTGACAGGACCTCTGTCCCTTCATCAGGAGCCAAATTGGATATACTCATGATGTGAATGTATTTTTATTGTCATTACCACAGGTGCACCATTGCATCTCAGCAAGACAGAGGGGCTATTTTCAAACTGTTGATGCAAAACAAGCTGAAACAACAGCATCCATCACACCACCAAATTGCTATTCACAAGAAGTATGGAAGCAATTTTTGTTTAGATAAAATTTGCTGGTAAGACAGCCATGAACAGGAGATATTCAACATTCTAATAAAATAGTAATGCTGCAAGCTCAGCGGCTCATGAAACATTTACAATCTGCAGCTAGTAAAGTGCAAACAAGAGATTTAAGCACCGCTGTTGCTAGATGGATGGAAACCAGTTAGAAGATTAACGGAAAGATTATTCCACACAGGTTAGAATGAGGTTCATTAAACTCCTATCAGTTCCCTCATTTGCTGTAGGAGACAGGGAGGGCTGTAGGACTGCACCTGTTGAAGCAGAGCTCATCCTCAGTGCCAGTGTAAAGCCAAATGAGCACTTCTTTTCAGCTTGTAGTTTCTTTTACTTCTCATGTCGTCCTGGAGCATCAGGAGTTTGCAGAAACAGCATTACCAGTACACTTGCAGATTGCTATTCTTTACATATGAAACTAATTAAGTACCAGACTTGCAACAGGCTCTGGAGGGCGAGATGAACAAGAGGGCACAGTATAAACAGAGCTCTCCCATAAGTTCAAGATAAGTAGTGTAATTAAGGAGATTTCATGCACTTCCAACACGGGTAAAAATTACACACCAGGTAATTTGGTTTTTAACCTTTGATCTGTTTTATCAAGACTACAGGAAATTTCAGTCGTTACTGTCACACCGAAGTGCTTCTCTATGGATCCTTTGGAGGTTAAAGGTTAAAAGAAGGGTGTTGGATGAGATCAGGCAGGGAAGTGCCCGGATGCCTCCCTTTGTGTTTTTGTCATTACCCTAGCTGAGTCATTTTGATTCTTTTCTAAGCAGTTCTTGTATAAAACAAGCAACCCTTGCTTTTTGGTCTCTTAACTGTACAACAGGGCTCATTCACCAGGCTGCACTGCTTCTTTTAAATCTGGCTCATAGTTATAAAAATTTGCATTTTAAGAAAAGCTCTGAGGCTTTCTGTACTGCAGAATATGTGAGAAACAAGCAAAACTTTTAAACAGTAATTTCCTTCCTCTGCTGATGGAGAAACATCTTTTTTTTTTGTGTAGAGGGTCCATGAACAATATAACCCTGTGCAATCAAATGCCTTTTTAATACTGTAGGCAATAGCAATAATGGTCTTGGGTGAAACCCTGACCCTATTGCAATTAAAAAGTGCCCTTGTTGCAGGTTGTGCCTGTCTGTTGTCGTTAATTCTGAGATTTCACTCTCTGTACAGAGATAGATACAATATTCCCACAAATACTAACATAGGCTTTGACTGGCAAGAAGAGACATATCTGCACTGTGTGCGGCTGCAGAAAAATCACAGCAGTATTTAATTTGAAAAGTTCATGTATTTTAGGACTATTCTCAATCCAGAAATGCATCGCAATGTCAATAAATGCTAAAATGGGAACTGTCCTGCCCTGGTTCCTTAAGTGTGCTTCTGAGAGTAATGGTTGAAGAAAAGGGCCGATGGTTTGTGGATTAAATGGTTAATTTTTATAATAGACAGCAGAGAAAGCAAAATGCTTTTAAAAACAAGTATAGAGCTACTTAAGCTCACAGGAGATCACTGTTTAAAAGGCAGGTCAAATTATTTGTGACACTTCTATGAATTGCTGCAGTAGGTGAGTGTCATTGTGGTTCCTAAATGTGAGGGATGAAAATTTTCTGAAACTATTCAGTTGCCACCAGTACAAGTGGTACAGATTGTATCTGTAGTCACAGCGATGAGGCAAACTTACAGAGATAAAGCAAACAGATGCATTGAAGCTGAACCAATAATGTAGGGTATTTTGGGCTTTGGAAGCTTGGAAGTGATTACTTAATTACTTTTAGGAGTGAGAAATATGCAGGGAAGGATAAAATAATCTGTATTGCTGTTGGCTGAAGACTGTGAAAGGTTTAGTGTATTAAAGGTCAGGAAACTTTAAATAGCTTCTTAGGGTGAAGTTACAGAGTTTTTGATAGTACTGCAGCCTGAAGCTGTTATTTTAGCACTTTAGAAACACACCTGTTTTAGAAAAGAAAAGAAGCCTTGGAAACAGATATAAAGCTCAAATACTTCTCAAAGTCAATGCAGCAATTATAGTAGTCCTCTCAGACTGTGTTCGTTTGCCATCTTCTTATAAAACATTGCATTAAGTAAATGCAGTGAGAAGGAAACAGGCAACTGAGAAAACAGTAACATCCCTGTTATTTAAAAATAATAGACAACTGAACTTAAAAATTAAATTAAAACATGAATGATGTTTTTAATAAAAATTGTTACTTTTAGAGATTATTTTTACTTACTTTTAAAATGTTTTAAACCCCATCCTGTCGTATTTGTTGCTGTGTTTTCAGTTTTCATTGAAAAATGAACTCTTATTTTTCTCAATTAGAAATGTGGCTGCAAGTATGCAAAATATCCAGGAAATTTTTGTAGTATTTTGAAAAACAGGACTTTTGGCCAACTCCAGTAACCTGATTAGATCAGAACAAGTGGAAAGGTAAAGTCAGTTGTTAGAGCTGCATGTTCTTTAAATCTGTGTTGCAATTACAGTGTCCTCTGAATCCCACAGCATTTTTCCAGCGGTAGTTGAACTTTTCCTGAACAGAGGGCAATTGGCATCTAATCCTGTGCAATATGCTCCAGGATAACCCTGCTTGAGTGGGGAGGCTGGAACAGATGAAGGAATACTTCCGAATCACACAAACACTTCATGGGGACTTCCAAGGAAAACTCTGTTTATGGACTTCAAATGCTTCACATTTCTTTGAGCTCACTTTGAAATCTGATAGACAAACCATAAAACAGTATCTAATGCTACCTAATATTATTGATACAAACAGAAGAAACTTCTGGCATAGCGTGTGTCAAAGTAACTCTAATTTCATCCTCATGAGAGGCTTACACTTCTTCTTTTTAAATGAATGCTATTTTGGTCTGTCACTCAAGTGAGCATGCATAAAGGCTACCTTCAGAAGCAGAATGTTGTTAGCATATGGCAGAGAGAGTTTGTTTACTCTGCTTGGGGAAAGCAGGCTACCTGTGTAATTATTTCCTTAGTGAGTCTGCATAAAACTTGTATTGCATTTAATTCAACGCAAAACATTTTCTATATTTCATGTCATGCGTAGGAATGAAAATGGAGATAGTTCATCAATGCTGATATGTGATATAAAAAGAGCTGAGAAGCCAAGGGTATGAGAGTGCATAAAAATGTTTTGTGTCCTGACCAGTACATTGCTTAAAAAAAAATTTTACAATCAGCCCCAATTGTTCATTCCTCCCATGCAGAAGATACTCACATATTCATTTTTAAAAGGGCAAATCAACCATAATTCAGTTTATAAACTGTGAAGCTCGTTGCGAATGTCTGGATGAATATTCATTAGAATCTCTTAATCTGCCATCGACTGTGATTCATTAGGCATATGTAAATATCACTCACTTTAATTGCCCCTAAACTGACTTAACATAATATTGTCATTAGCAAATTATTAGTTATTTGTGTAACTAATGGTACATTATGGTATACACGTTAAATTGCCAAATATATGATTACAATTATGATGATGTTTTATGCGAGGTGCTTTGTAAACTATTTGATGAAATATAATGGAGCCAAATCAAATCTGGTATGTTAATAAGACAGTTGTGGGACTTTATTATTATATTTCTACACCTTGGTGACTGGTCTAATATGTGAGCCTTTACCCCACCCTGCACTTCAATAGGTTATGGATTGGCTTCACTTTCCATATGCAAGGCTGGCATGACATTCCAATGCCTGCTTACCCTTTGTTTTACCTAATGAACTTTGTTCCACTTAATTATTGGTGAAAGTGCTCTAGCTTGCTGTGGCAAGACCTTTTCAGTGAGAGGCCAGGGGGAGGGAGCAGAAAATACCACCTTTGCAGTGTGAAATGTTAATAGCACTTGCTGGGGAGTGC
Source organism: Sylvia atricapilla (assembly GCF_009819655.1). Taxonomy (NCBI): domain Eukaryota; kingdom Metazoa; phylum Chordata; class Aves; order Passeriformes; family Sylviidae; genus Sylvia; species Sylvia atricapilla. The sequence continues at coordinate 63,914,977 of NC_089142.1, forward strand.
TGCTGTTGAGGTAGCACTGTAACCTGCTGGTTTTTCTGTAATCTGTTAGTGTATTCTAGGATTTTGCACTTTACTGGCCTCTTAACTCTTGATTCCTACTCATGCGATGAGAAGCCTTGCCTGGAACGTTTGACCCACCCACTCTCCTGTGCTTCCAGTAGTTATGCACTAAACAAGCAGCTTTTAAGATGACAAAGTTCTGGTGGTGAAACCTTCAGTTAGTGCTGTTAAAAGGATTTTAATTACAAGGCTAATGATAACGAATATGTTTGTGCAAAAGGGATGAATGGTATCCTCAAATGCTTTTATTAAGTCCTGTGTCTACATGCAAATGTATTTATGAGTGTGTTAATGTTTATAGACCCAGGAAGTTAAGAAAGGGCTGTTTCCCATTGCCACATATTTATTCAAGATGCATTTAATATGGCAGTTACTTTATTTCTTTAAAAAGGGCTTGTTAAGGCACATTTACTAGGAACTAATTAAAATGTAATGAACACAGATCTGTTCACAGATTAATACGAAGCCTCTGAAAAAATATCCTGTATCTTCAAGTGGTTCTCCAGCCATTCCTGTGAGCCACACTGCTCCACCTGGGACTTCACACCTCAGGTGCTGCAAATCCGACTGTACCTGCAGTTGGCAATGTGGAGGCAATTCCATCAGTTATATTCTGCTCTTCCAATCAAACAAGGGACTTCATTCTCAGTTAAATAAATGCAGGTGTCATGAATGTCAAGGGAATTTTTTCACTGGGTTGAAAAGACTTCAGGAGAGATGCAAAATATTAAATGATTATTAAAATAAATCAGCAAAAGGCATCGGAACAGAGGCTGAGGATGCAAAATGCAACTACCGCATTAGAAAACTGGTTCAAAACACTTATTTACTTGCAGTGTCTGGGCTAAATGAAAGCTGAGGCTTTCCACTGATTTAGCTGAAAATGGGCAAAAAGCACAGGGGAATTATTTTGATGTGACCTTAATTATAATGATTTACCTTAATTCAGTTAAAACAGAGTTATGTTAAACTACAGAAAACACCTCCAAAATTTGTGAAAAAAAGTTAAAAAGTCAAATGGGATTGTGTTCTAATTTAATGGAAGTAGTTCATATTCTCATGCTGACATTCCCTAACATTTTCAGATATCTGGCCTGCCCCACTCCCAGGTGTAAAAGAGGCCTTTGGAAGCAATCAAGTGTGCTCAGATGCTGTTCAGAGGATATTTGCAAGAAACTCATGGCAAATTAATTGCAGAATAATTCACATAAATTATTGTCTGGGTAATTTTAAATAATGAATCAAGCAGGAGAAAAGGATACATTATTACATAATTTGTTTCATCCTAACAGAAACATTAATAATGCTCAATATGAGTAAAACAAATTGCACTTAGAGACTATATAGTCCCATCTCAAACCTTACTGAAGGCAGCAGGAATGCTCCTCCAGGTCTAGTGTGGACAGAATATGTAAGAGGAAGAAAAGCAGAAAATGGACTGTGAGATGGGCCGTGTAACAAATCTATTTCCAAGATAGATATAAATGTCAGTGGGTGATGACATCTGCAGGGAGGGCAGCTGGCAAGCCAACCTCCAGTTCTGCCCTTTGAAGACCCCATTCTGGTGTCCACTGAGCTCTGCAGACTGTCCCTATCATATTGGAAGATTGCTCCTGATGGCTGGAAACTTTTGGAGAGTGAAAAGGGAGGAAAGGAGAAAATGGATCTTGGGATCATGTGTGGTGCTGTGATATAGGACTCCAGACCTGTTTCCAGCTCTGTCACAGCAATGCTGGAAAACCTTGGATGGATCAGATTTTACTTGTCCTTCTGCAAAGCTGAGGTAGTGGTGGGAAAGAGTCACAGGCTTGTGGGTGCAAAATAAGCTGGTTGAAGAGATTCCTGGCAACCTCTGTGAACTGTCCACTTGAAATAATCTGGTTTAACCATTTTTTGGAGGGTTTTCTTCCTGTATTCATGATTTTGTAGATCTGCAGCCATACCAGCAGTTGCATTGCTGTCACAGGGGGAAGAGGTTTTTATTAGCATAAGGACAGGGCCTGAAATCTTTTTAGCAAAGGTACTTGGGGCTACTTTGTAAAAGGCCTACTTAATTAAGAACTCAGATAAAAGCAAAGACACCGTGGCTGAATTCGCACATAGGACAAGAAGTTTGCATTGAGGTTAGTTGTCAATTAAAGAAAAAAACAAAGATAAGATGGTTTTCTTATGTTAGAATGTTCAGGTTGCTTGTTAGAATTCCTTCTGGTCAGTAAACCACCTGGCAGACTAAAATATAATAATAATCAAACTACCATAATCTGATGATTAAATACAATATAAGGTTGATTTTAAGTATGAATGCTTGCAATACGAGTAAGAGGTACACACCTGAAAAATGTACTTACTGGTAGGAAGAAAAATGTTGGGGAAAAAGATGTGTAAAGTAGGTATCTTAAAACATAATTTACTCACTGAAATAGGACTGTTAGAAGAAATCTCCTTGAGGTGATGAAATACGTTGCCAAATTCCTGGAGTTGTGGGGTAAGGGTATAAACATAAGCAAGATGCCTTGAAGGAAAGCCATTTATTTGATCCTGTATCCACAGTACTTTAGCTCTGCCTCCTGCTTTCTGCTGAGGAAAGTCCATGAGCTTCTGCAGTAGATTCAGGTTCTGTGTCACATATGAGGATGAGCAATGACAGTGTCTCAGATAAGACAGATAAGTTTGTATCCCGTGTGCAAGTATCGATGACTGTGGGTAGGGAAAGCGTTGGGAAAAAGAAGAGCAGAGTGAATAATCAAAGAAGACTTAGTTTGGATCCTGACTGTAATGGGCATCTCTTGTACCTTGAACAGTTTTCAAAGCTAACTCACATTATTTCAGAACGGGCTAACTCAAGCCAAGGTATCAGGTTGCCACAGGCCAGAATTTCTCCTCATTCTCTCCTAATTTTTGTATCAGAGCTTGCAAGGGGCTCTTCTGGTAGACCAGAACCTGAACACACAGACTTCGACCCCCAGATCTCTATGGGACTTTTAAAATCCATTTAGACTGCTCCACTCACCTCCTTTTCTACATGTTACTGGCAAGATGAGAAACCATATCTCCTGCTATTAGACAGGGAAATGATACAGCTTCTAGACTCTGTTTTGTGAGAAAAGTATCTGACCTGCACTTCTCCTGTTATGTAATATTTCATAATATCATGCTAGATGGGGATGAAATGGTCTGGATTAAGCACACTATTAAAATACTGAAAAAATAGAAAAAATTGCTATGTGGATTGAAAGCACATCTGGCGAACCTCTGCAGCAGTTAATGGAGAAGACATGGAGTGAAGACCTGATTGCATGTTAAATTACTGGTACTTTCAGTCCTTAGCAAGAAGATAGGAGGAAGCAGAGGAGAACTGCTGGGGCTGCTGAGAGCAGTGCTCACTGTTGAGGTCTGCAGGGTGCCCCTGGCTTCAAACCAGCTCTTCAAAGACAGTTTTTGAAGGTGCAAATTCAAGACAATGATGGGTTCTTGCTTTTGTAAAGGATCTTTCAGATTCATGAGTTAAAAGCTGCTCATTACTATAATTATCATTTTTGTTACTACACATACATAAACATCTAACTTCAGATTGTTTTTAAAGATGAATACTTGAAGTGGCAATGTGATGGCTAATAAATAGCAGTACTCTCTACTGCTATTAATCTATGAAATCAAGATGTATGCCCATCATGGAAACTGCACCAAGGTTCACAGTTCGGCTTAGGAACACATCTTTTAGGAGTCAAGCTTGCAGGCCTTACAGAAACATCACCATCACATTGCTTGCTTGTCTGATCAGATGAAGCAAGGGCTCTCTGAGCCCGGGGAGTTTGAATCACAGAAGATCAAAATCCATGAAGTTGCAATCCATTCAGGCCGTAATTGCTGCAGATTAGAATTCAGCAGAGAACTTTGCATAATGTGAAGAGGTGACCTTTTTCTGGGGTGCTCTCCTGCGATTGTTGGGACCTTGTAACAAATGCCTAGTGCCATTTAACGAAGGAATGACATATCTCTGATATGCAAATTTTTACAGCACAGCAATTAAGCGGTTTAGAATTTTACGACAGTGTTTGGGCTTTATACAACAAAAAAAGGGCCAATAAAGGGCTGTGATGGATGGGCTAATCCCCACTGGAAATATACCATGTAATCTCATGGAGACAATGCATTATGGATAGCATTGTGATTATTGGTGGTTAATATCTCCCCCTTCTCCTCCCACTCTCTCCTGCCCGAAGCCTCCCCCTCCCCTGCTCCCCGCCTGATGAAAACTGCATGGCTGCCACATTGTCGGGGGCACAGGCCTGGGATACAGATGGGAAAGTTGGGCCATTGCAATCTGCTACACGCACGGACGACAGTGAAAAGGGGGCTTGCAGCGAGGCAGCTTGTCAGCAGGGGACAGGGCTGGGGTCCATATGCCTCTCTTCTTCTCCCTTCTGTCGCCGAGTCTGCCGCCACATCCTGCTGTCGGGGGACACTTTAATGATGAACATGTTTTAAACAGTTTTGCTTACCTAGCGACAGCTTTTCAGGGAAGGGGGGCTTAATTAGACACCTTCCACAGTTTCAGTGGGTTGTATTTTTCTGCAGGTGTCTGTCTGTCTGTCTGTCCGTGGGTCCTTCACTGCCCTCCCCCCTGCAGCCAGGCACTGGGTGCAGCTGCGGTCCTTGTGTCTTGCCATCCTCCACCTGCCACAAAGGGCACATCACTTTTACTCCATGTGCCTCTGGCTGGCCAGCCCTCTCCTTGCTGCTTGCAGCTTTTTTCTGAGGACTGCTGTGGAGCTGGCAGAGGTGTTTGTGGCAAATGTGTACTTGACATGTAGAATTTGCAGTTTCAAGCAAGGTGAGAGAGCTGTGACAGGGGCTGATCCTGAAGGATGAGGACTTTTGCTTTGGACACATGACAGCAAGAAAAGCATTGAGAATTTTAACTGTTTTTGAAAGCAGCTTGTAAAATTAGAAGGAAAAAACATCTCTGGCTGCTATTTGGAGTGCCAAAGTAAAGTAATTTAAAGCCTGAAGTCACTGTCTTGCTATTTGTTCACCTTTTTAAAGAGTCAAATAAACCTTGTTGTTCATCTTTCTTTTTTCTTGATCTTTTATACCCTTGATTAGAACTGCTACTGAAGTACTTTTTTTTTTTTTTTTTTTTTTTTTTTTTTTTTTTTTTTAGGACATAATAGGGGATTGGGAAAAATTGATTCAGTTGTTTCTTTAAAGTATTTCTTAGGTGACCGGAAATTCCATCAGTATATATTGTAGCCAAAGTTAATTAAATATTAATTTTACAAAAGCAAAAATTCTGCCCTGCTTGACCTGCTTGTGGAAAACCCCTTGGCAGTGGGGTTCTGGGAAGCAAAAGCAGCATGGGGATTCCCAGGCAGGGATCCTTTGTCTGGCAAGCCTGTGGGGCAGGGGGAATGAGATTGGAAGTAGATTTGCTGGGGCAAATACAATTCCTCCAGCAACACAGGGGCCTTCCAACAGGTCTGATGGGCTCCTAGGAACCACAGAAAGCAGAACAGTTTGTATGGAAGAAATTGTTTCAGCACTAGCTCTGACCCAGTTATGTCATTTCCCAAATAGTATCCAATCCTCACAAAGGGAAGTTTACACTCACTCCTGAGCAAACATGGTGTGTCCCCCTTTAGGCTCTCAGAGGTACATTTGTTACTTAATCACTAAGCTGCCCTCTCCCTGACTGTATCAGTGAAGAAAGTATTAAGGACAACAGCTGAAATAAACAACTGAATAGAAAGATGAATTGGTGGGTAGATAGCTGGATAGAGGGATATTCAGACAGATAGACAGATATTGGGAAATAGGTATGGATAAGGATTTTAACCATTAAACAAGTCCTTTGCTAAGCTGGGAACAGTCAGCAAGAACTGTCCTGCTTCCAGCCTCAGGTGTCAAGCTAAAACACTTCTGAACCCAGCACAATGGGCTAACTCTGTTCTTGAGACACAAAATATCACTCATGCTGGTTTTGGACAGGACAGGGTTAATTTTCTCAGTAGCCAGGAGAGGGCATGGCCAAGGCCCAGATATTATTCTATGCCACCTTATGCCAATCATGAGGACCAAAAGAAGAGATTCTCTCTCACTTCTGAGGAGAAGGGGTTCCTTCTGGTCAGGAGAAAATATGCCAGGGAAGATTTGGTATTCCTCTGGACTTTACATGTAAATTGTTTCTTTGTCTTATGCCTTTGTTATTAATATTGTGGCTGTTGCTTTCTTATCTCATTGCTGTTTCCAGTAAATTGGTCTTATCTCAATCCATGATTTTTGCTTTTAGGGCACCCAATTGGAGGAGGAGTGAGTAGCAATGTGGTTTTAGCAGGAGTACTAAATTGGAGAATACCATTTCTAAACCACAGCATCAGGTCATGCAGCAACTTCATTACAGTTTCCTATACAGGATGGACCAAAATTAAAATCGTGCGTAGCTAGTGGTTTGAGGGTAACATCTTCACAGTTGTAACTGGGAAGCCCATGAAACGTTGGGCTTCTGTGGTATTTTTAATATTGTCTTTTTCTGCCTGCTGACAAATAAATCTCCTGTAAGTGTCGATTTTTCTCAACAACAGAGTGGAGGTAATCAAAGGGAAGGAAGTACTTCCTAGCAGTGATGCTGTCTGTCTTTGAAAGAGTGACATAAAAGAAGTGAGAAGGTTCTTGCAATCTTCATGTTCTAAAATATGGCAGAAAATACAGGAATACAACCCTTTGTATGACAGATGAGAGACTGTGCTGGGAGAAGGATGAGTAAGACATCTGATGCCTTTTTCAACAGAGAATATATAAAAGAAAAAAAAAGGTAAAAACCAATAGGTGTCACATCTGAGCAGCAATTTCCACTTTGTCCCTTTCATTCCTGTGAGGAAGAGTCCCTTCCCAAGGTATTGCAGTTCCTATGGGTGGGGAAAAGGGCCCTTGGTAGGTCAGTTACTTTGGGAGACCTTGATCATGCTGTTTCCTTCAATCTGCTCATCCAGACAACTTGACAAATGTTTAACCTAGTTTTTACTTGAGCCAAGACAGTCCTCTGTGTGTCTTTCTCCTTGCTAGAACACAATGTCTAGAGGGACAGCTGACACCTGGCATGGGTCACCACTCCCTGCTGGTTGTCACAGTGGCAAGTGCAAAGTAATGAAGCCTGGGAGCAATTGCACATCTCTGATTTCTGATCCTGAATGGAGGTGGAAGAACTTGGCAGTTTTTGGTGTTCAGTAGAAACACTTAATGTCACCTGGGTCACACCACTGAGGGGAAGCCTTCCCTGCACTGCCACCCTTGTGTGGTACTAACAAATGTCTATATTTTCAACAGGGTAGAGCTCTATGGATTGTGGCAGTAAGGGATGTGAGGGGGCAGTTGGCACTTGTTTACAGTAATGGAAGTACCTAACAGAACTAACCAGGGAATTCCAGGCAGCACTAACTTGGAGATATCTTTAAGGATGACAAAATGAAGCTGTGACATTAATATCACCTGTTGCAAAATGTCAACAGAAATGCTGAACCCCATAAGAGGACAAGAGTCATCTCTGACTTCTGGGCTTCCTCCCCTGCTTGGTAACTTCTGTGAAACTTTTGTATAGAATTTGAGTACCTAGAGCGGAGATGGTGAGGTACCATGCATGAATCTTCAGGGGAAAATCATTTTTGACCTGAGTCTAAACAGAACTGGAGTGACTGAACTTATAGAACATTTGGAATCAGACACATATCTTAATGAATTTATCTGGAAGTTTCCCCCAAAGTGTCAAGACTATTCATGGAGTGAAAAAATGTCACCTACAAGGTGCAACTGCTCTTGGCATTCAAGCTCCAAACCCAAGGTGTCAATCTATCAGGTTTCTTGATGATTTTATGAAGATTAGAAGCTCTCAAAGCAACTTTTACTTTCAAAGTTGCAGTGATTCAGTCATGGAAATAATCTGATATCACCACATGAGAAAGAATTTTTTCTTTGCTTTAAACTCTCTCAAAAGACAACTGTAAACTAAATTAAATTAAATAATTTCCAAATATTAAATGATTTCCAAAAAATTTCCAAAGAGTACTTTGAAAATCACTGCCACAGCAACAGCAAGTCACAGATCACAAAATGGTACGCAGCATTCAAAAAGGGGGATACTAGTCCTTTTTTAAATTTCTATGTAATAAACATTAATAAACATACAAATTGCTTTTCTACCAAGATATGGCACACTTGCATCTTCAGTTAGTGTTGCTTTGTATTTTTCATTCTTGCATTTTGAGTAACTGGTAGATGTCAGAACATCACAGTTTAACTTGTTTTTCTCAAGTGTGCATAAAGCCACTCTTTTTCTGTTCCTCAGCAAAACTTGTGACATCAGGGAAGTTGACTCCCATGAGGATGGTGGCAGAGAAACTGTTTTCATGGTCTTGAATAACAGGAAGATATATAGGTGAGATAGGTTAGACAGATAAGATCTGAGACCATTTCAGCACTCCAAATTAAATGATGAGTTTCCTATTTGAATTATGAGCAATGTAATTTTAAGTGTCAATTTTAATTTTAAGTGTTATCACCAAATAGTATCAATGCTCTCATTGATATCTCTGTTATTCCAGTGCCTTAAGCACTGTGCTGGCACATGGTAATACCGAATGCTGTTTGGAGGACCACCAGTTCCTTGTTTCTAAGGCAGGAAGGAAGGTGGCTGTTACAAAAATAGATTGAACATAAGTAAGATTATTTTCTCACAGTAGTTCATTAAGGACAACTATTGTGTTACACTGTTACCCACGCTGCTGCTCTAAGAATAACGAAAGCAAAAATAAAAGAAAATCTAGAACGGAAATTCAAAAAGTCTGGGAATTTCTAGATCCCAGAGATGATAAATAATGCATTTTGGTTTAGGAATAAGCAAATAATAAGTATGAAGGAAGCTTAAATGAGGCAGGATTGATACCATATCTTTCTGTAATGGAAAGAAAGAAGCCAAATTTAGTACTAACTAAATCACTCATTGTCCCAGAGTGGTGTGGGAGATGGGTGACCTCGCATGGATCTCATTACCTTGGGATCTGCCTTAAAACCTGCCAAAATTATGATACAAATAAGAAAAATATCTCTGGTTACAATGAAAAGAAATTGACATAATCCTGAGTTTCTAATTCAAAGCATAAGCTAAGCTACAATTCACTGCAACTGCAAAATACTGAGTAGGTTTTTTCCTCTGTGCTGCCTTTTTTTTTCCTGCCATTGTTATATAAGAGGTGATTGTGGATGGTAGTATTCAGCAATTTTACCCAGTTTGATACTTTATGTGGGAATCTGGATGAAATTTGGATGTTTTCATCTTTCATATCTGTATGTTGTTCTGAAAAACAAATCAGTAACTTTAACATCACAGTTATTACCATGACTATTACAAGTATCTGATTTTGGAGGTATCAATAAAATACTCAAATGCTACAAATACTGTATTGGGGGAAGAGGAAACAGGTTAGTTGTCATTTTTATTCATGCAAAAATGGAGCTTTCAGTTGCAGCATTGCATCAGAAATGCAATTTTCTTGTTTCCTCTTACCTACGTTAGGTTTTCTTTGGTGTTATGCTTGAGGTATAACGTAATTATGTTCACAGAGTTGCTATAGGATTTTAATTACAGACAAGAAGAATAACTTCATGGCAGGCCAACAAACTTCATTATATTTTTAATTAATCTTTTGATGTCTCTGGTACACTTCATGTGTCTGGAGTCAGTGCTGCTGACTTCCCTCCTCCACTGTGGTAAGGGCTACGGATGAGACAACCCAGGAGGAGGCACAAAAATCACATGAAGGCTGAGTTTTAGCTCAGATAATTTCCCACTTTTCCCACTAACATCACACGTAAGTTGGGATGAATAGGATAAAGTAGGTGTTTTTCTGGAAGAAGAAACTGAGGCACGGTGAGGTGAGTTAACCACCAGATGGGATGAAGATACGGAGTCCGAACTGGGTGTCAGCATTCCGTAGGAAAGCAGGTCCAGGTCAGACAGGCTTAAAACTATGGTACTCAGATTTCTTGACTTCTAAGTATGAGCAGCAGCACGATGATTTACAGCCCTCAGATTTATGCGCTCTAATTTCTCGCACTTCGTTAATTTGTCCCGTGTTCCCGAGCGTCCTGGGCTCTGCCGCGCTTAAACGGCTCATTTTTCTCTACCTCCGTCGCAGGCGGGTGACAGCGGCGGCGGCGAAGCGACAGCGGCAGGCGGTGATGGATGGCGGGGAGAGATGTGAGGAGAAGGGCAGGGAGGGCTCCCCGGCCGGGAAGGCGGCGGAGCGGGGCCGCCGGCAGATGGCGGTGCTCGGTTTGGTGTGGAGGCCCCGCCGGCCCGACGGACGGGGCCCTTGGTAAAGGCACGAACCGAGCTCCCCCGGCCCCACGGCTGGTTTCGTCCCCGCAGCAGCGGGAGTGGGCGCCGGCTTCCCTTGGCGCCTCTCCCCTGCCCCTCTAAAACCACAGACCCCGGTTAGAAAAGGCCTCCTTGTGAGCTGATCCGCTGGGAACGGGGGAGTCCCAAAGACTGCTCCAGGATTTGCGGCTGTGGTCGGGCATGTGGGCACAGGAGCGGGGCGGCTGAGGGAGTGCGGGGACTCGGGAGCTCTTCACAGCCCGCCCGATTCCATGGGACACCCTTAGTCCGTCCAGGAACGCTTCTCCCTGGCCCAGGTTGACCCCGGGCACAGAAAATGGGTAGAGTATCTGGAAAGAGTCCACATTTATTCTTATTTTGAGAAAGCTTTGAAAAATACTGGAAGAGTGGAACAGATATTTGGGGCTTACAAAGTATACGAAATAATCAAGGAGTTTTAATTTTCATTAGCACAGTGCGCTACACTCAGTTCACGTGGCTGAGGACCTTTTCCCCACCTCACTACGGTTGCACCCACCATTGCTAATACTTGTTTGACCATGTTGGCCGTAGCCAAAACTGTTCTTTTCTTTAACAGATGTATTCCCTAAATCTCACTTCTCCCATCATTAATATGGGCAGGCACAGCATGATGAGGTAATTTTTACGGAATACAATTCAGACAAATTGAATTTGGAAAAAGCATCCTGCTAAGGCAGTGACTGATTGATAAAATCATATTCATAAGTAATACAGCATGGACCCAATTCCAGTCTGTATATACTCATTCATAGATGTTATTAATTGAGAAATACATTAATGCCCTTCAGCATATCATTTGTGCCAGGGATTAAATACATCCAATATTATTAACATTGCTTGCTTTCCAGCAGCAGAACCTTGGACACCTTTTCAGACATGGCACTCATTTTGCTAGGTGCTGTATGAGAAAGAGGGAAAAAAAAAAAAAGTCACCGCTCTACAGGAATGTAAGAAAACTTGCAGATCGGAAATCACTTGAAGACAGAGAAACCCAAATGTGCTTGAAATCCCAAATGCACAGTTAGCAACTAGGTTTGGCGTCTCCTTCATTAGAAAATGCGGTGGCAGCTCCAGACCTGCTCCAAATCTCAGCAGTAGGCAGGGGGGAGTTAGGAGGGGGTCCCAGCCCTGGCTGGGGAAAGCCACCTTTGCATGAGGATTGTTAGTGAGTTGAGTGGGAACAGATTGCATTTGTCATGTGCTGGGATTTAGTTTCCACAAGCAGTCTGGTGGGGGTTTTCAGCATTGCTCCACAATGTAATTTGTGGTTTATTCCATCAGCAGTGCTGAAATCAGGTTAGGCTTGCTTCTTGATGTTGCAAAATCTAAAGGCGGTTTTTATAGACAGAGGGGTGTACTTCCTAACAATTTACACATTCTCACCAGGACTAGCCAGCAAGGTCCTGAGCTTTGCACAAGGATTTTCTTATAATAGGTTTTCATTGCAGATCTTTCAGCAATTAGATATATTCCCTTGTAAGAGGAAGGGAGGATTTTTTTGCAAAGTTTTATCGTGTTTTACTCTAACAAACCCTTCTAGATGATGGTAATAGGAAGCACTTCTTGTACGGTAATGCTGGCATGAGTGTACAGTGGTGAGGGCCCTGGCAAGGAATTCACTGCAGTTCATTGCAGATTAGAGCCACAGGAAAGATAGTGAGGTGGCAGCACAAGAGAAAGACAGATAAGGCTGGACACAAAGGCAGAGATTTTAGTAACAGTATTTAAGAACATGTTAGTACAAGAAGAACTGAAAGGTGTTAATGCTGTTTGGTTGAAGTCATCCTGAAGTTAGCAGTACTGAGCAGAGTGAGAACAATTGTTTTATCAGGGCCCTCCTTACAATCTGGCCTCCAATTTTGCTTGTGCTGGCACAGGGTTAGTTAGCAGTCAGGAGAAAGGATGTTTGTATAAAATACAGCTTTAACATTGGAGACAGCTTGCACTGTAGGCAAATCCAGTGTAAGCAAATTCATCATAAACAAAATAAGGAAAAATAGTTAATCACAAAAGGTGAGAAAACCACTTTAACCCCCAAATGTGTAACTGCCCTCAAGCTGTCTCACAGATTTGAGCTCAGTAGGAGCCATGCAATGAGGCAGTAGTGTGCAGTTCATTGCTCCTAACTGAACACTGAAATAATACACTTGATATTAGGTTTGTATATGATGATTTGTATGTTATCAGCAGAGCATATGTGGATATGCCCAGAATGGCAGGAGTAATTAAGTACCTCAGTCAGGTAGAACCCAACACATTTGTGGTAGAACGCTTCCACAAACTGCCTGAGTTTTGCTGAAGCTGCTGAAGCTCCAGCAGTCCATACCATAGGAAAGTCTGATCCAAAGCTGTTATGTACCTGCAGAACTGTTGCTCTGTATACAGCATGCCTCTCTGTGTCACTGTGTACTGGGCTGCTTGTTCAATTGCCAGCATATAAAGAAGTACAAAATGCTGACTCACATTCCAGTCACCACTATTAAGCTCAGTAGGCAAAACCCCACAGGTATGGGAATTTTCAACTTGATTTCAAATACTGTATGTGGACATTAGTTGTGTTTATTTCCAGGAGGCAGCAAAGCCAGAGTGCATACATCGAGAAAAAAACGAAACTTTGCCAAGAGTGATGAAAGTTCAGGGGAACTCAGCTGCTGAAGGATTACTTGATAATCTGCCACAGGTATCTAAAAGAATAATGAAACATTTCAATGAGAAATAAGTTAAATTAAGACTATTGCATATATTTTAGATTTCCACAGTCTGCTGGATATTTAACTTAAAACTTTACATCTTTTAGCAGAAAAATTAATTTCTCTTTCACAAGTTCCACTTAGATTTTGTTGCTAATAAACCTAAGGATGTAAATACTATTAAGTACAAAACAGCCTGCTGCATAATTGTTTCAAAGCAATTACAGATTATATCGAGCCATTCGTTGAGCAGAAACAGTTTTTTCCAAGGCACCAGCTCCCTGTACCTTGAAATTTTATTAGTCTAAGAATTTCATGCACCATATGTTGTAATACGAGACTAGCTGCAATTGAACAAACAACTTTCTGATATATAAGTGAATGATAACCTGATTTTAAATGTGTTTATCTAATGAGATAGTAACTGTAATTTACAACACATATAAAAACTCCCACTGTTACTCCTGGTGCACCTTTTGGCTAAAAAGGGTGATGCGCTGAGATATGCTAATGAATATCATCTTGGTTTTTACCAAGTCAGTAATAAAATTTGCATTTGATATTGTGCACAGTAAACTGGGTTATTAGCCTTGAAAATGAGTCTCATAAAATTTAAATATAGGCTTAAATCATATTAACTGTCCTGTAGATTTTCTGAGAGGCTTTAAAGCATTGTGCTCTCATTCTATAGCGTCAAACATGCAGATGTCATTTTGCCTTCGGGGTGCCCCAAAACACTCCCTTATTGGAGCCTGCAAGATGAGCTGGAGATCGACCCCTTCTTTCACACTTGGGGAAGCAGAGGTAGTTCTGGGGCTGGGAAAACTGCAGTGGAAAGTGGGGGAAGGAAAGGGGAGAAAGTACTGTTGCTAAGGTGTTGCCTGTGGGCTTGGGTTTCGTCCTGCATGTCCAACCTCACTGGTCTGATCGCCTGTAACCACACGTGGGAGGAATGTTTGTGTGCTGGGGTCATGTTTGGTGCCAAAGTGCTTCTGTTGGTTCAGAGGAACACTGTTTCAGCTGCACGGTCCCAGAAGAGACAAGAATTTGATCCCTGGTGTCTGGGGTGATTAGAAGGTACTTGAAACACAAATGGATCTAAACTGTGGATAGATAAATCTGATTTTCACTACCTTCAGAGAGCAAATTGTTGGAGAGGAAGATGGGGAAAGTTGAAGCATGATGGCCCATTTCTAGTTGGAGGGAAGCCCTAGTACCAGAAGTATGTAGGGACAAATTGTTTTGAGCTTGGTTTTATCTGGAACTAGGTATTTCTGTGCACATCAAGGTTAGGCATTAAATACTTTAGAACACATCTTTAAAAACTTCTATTTTAAAAGGAAGCCTGCACACATACATGGTATGCCAGACTTTTTAATTCACTTTGTGAGACCAAATCTTCCAGTAAATGCTGATGTTTTAAGGGAAAGGAGGACGTTTCTTGCAACTATTGTCCATCACCAGTGCAGTTTTGTCTCTTCTTACTTAAGAAGACTCTATTTAACCATTATGCTTCTCTTCTTTTATCCACCATGATGTTGTAATGTTTACTAGAAATCAGACTCTTCCAGCTGCTTGCTGTGATTGCTGAAGGTCAGAGGATAGGTTTAGTTTAGCCATTAGGATGAATTTCTTTACAGTGAACATGGTGAGACACTGCCAGAGAAGTTGTGGATATCCCATCTCTGGAAGAGTTCAAGGCCAGATTGGATGGGACTTTGAGCAACGTTGTCTAGTGAAAAGATACAGAGGAGTTGGAACTAGATGATCCATGGCAGAGGAGCTGGAGCTAGATGATCTTTTAGGTCTCTTTCAGCCCAAACCATTCTATGGATCTGTGACTGTCAGAAGAAAATCTTTGTCTCAAAAAGAAGCCTCTGTTTCAGTCAGTCAGGTACTGATAGAGTTTCCTAGTATCTTTATGGTTGTACTACTGGGTATATGTTCATCTGGAAAATGAATAAAAGTGTCTGGACATGGTGCAGAGTGTTACACAAGCAACTCCAAAGGATGGTACCTGCTGCCTTCAGAGTAGGGCTCACGCTGACATGGAGAAATCAGCCTTAAAGTCTGATGTATGAGATTGTACCCCAACCGTGCTGCTGCTGGCATTTATTACTAATAACTCCAGGAATTCTTCATAGTATTATTACCACCAACTTTTAAAATAAAATTCTTTTAGCACAATCAATGTCATAAATAACATTTATATAAAGAGGAACATGATTATCTTCTGCAACTTACTGAACAAAACCAGTATTGTAATACCAAGACCCTGTGATGCTTCATCAGGGTAGGCTGACTGCCAAGAGAGCAGGCCTTGAAAAGTGGTGGGGAAAGGAAAACATGAAACTAAAAAGATAAGCAAAACATTCTCCCAGCCTAGAAAACGAAGGATTTCCTGACAGTGCAGGAAAGTTTCTCATCTAGGTGCTGCACCCTTCTGCAGTTTGCACTGCCCTTTCCACAGTACTCTGTCTCCGTCTGTTCCAGTGTATTACGATTTGGCAGGCGCCCGAGCTGCATTATGTAGCGTTTAAAGAGAGTGACACTTCCTTTGGCTGAGACATCTTTCCCAACTGAGCCTTCCCCGCTTAGTTTAAAGGAGAGGAAGTACCAGTCTGGTTCCTCTTGTTTGACTGCTAATGACCCAGCTCTGTGGGCCACCTAGCAGATCCTTTCTGGTATGGCAGACTGAAGAATTAGATGATTGCTTTATTACTAGGTTTATCTAAAGCAACTATAACATTTCTAGATAAGGATTTCCCAGGAGAAAAATTACTAGCTCAAATGTTAATCACCAAATTTGGTTTTGCTTCACTTCTGTGCCACTAGGAAATTTTTCTTTGGGAAAAGGTGACAGCATAAAAAAGATAACTAAGGGTTTGGATATTGACTCAATATATTTTACTTTCTTTTGTCATTAAAAGCAGCTGAAAGGAGCCCTTCAACATCATTAATACTGTGATACCATGGTATCATGACTATGAGCCTTGCATGAGGGATTGCATCTGACTGGGACAAACACAACAGTATCAGAATAAGGTGAAAACCATGATTTCATCCCTGATCTTCCTGACGGCCTGGGCTCCTCCTTGTCCTTTCCTTGGCAGAGATGGCTTCTTCTTATATGCAAGTGTCATTCCGGGGAGGGTGGATGGGAGACAGATGGTTGGGTGACTGGGGACAGGTTTGAGGCTCCACTCACTTGCTGCCATGGTACAGAGGGAAAATCACATCTTTAGACCACCTTTAATCTCATCTCTATTGCAGGCACTTCATACCAGAAAATATAGATTTTTCATTTACCTATGCCAGGGTGGTGGCTTGAAGTAACGTTTGAATGGCTACACTGGCTTGTGAAAATAGCAATGTAAAGAAGTGAACACCCAGAGAAAGGAAGACAGTTCACAGATAGTGGAGGTATACGTGTATTACGAGTAAATTTCCCTTTAGCTTGCCTGGCTGGCCACCAGTAACACTGAAGTGAAGCACCATTGGAAATCATGCATGTAGAGGTTTCTTCTTCTTTAGGCTTCCCTTGTGTAGCCTCAAAATATGGAGGCTCCTGCTCATTTTAGCCCTCAGTGCTGGAAGGCTTCTGTCTGTACCAGCATATTCTGTCCCCATTGTCACTATGAAGTGTAACAACACTGGTGCTTACAATGGTTTATTAGTTGATTTATAGGGGTAAATCAGGGGTAAATTGAGCCCTTCTTTAGCAAGCCTTGAGTACACAATGCCAAGATATGCTGAGCATAAAAACTCATGTCGGGGGAGGAAAAGGGGCAGAACAATAGTGACACTGTGTGGAGCCAGGTTCTGTGTGCAATCACACAATCTCAGGAGGTCCTTGAAGAAAACACAGCATGCACTATTGTGGATGGGTGTGTAAGCAAAGGATCACCTATTGTGTTGTCTCAGAACCATGTAAGTATTTCTGCGGTAAAAAAACAAACCCCAGAAGTAAAATGCTATTATTTGGTGGGACGAAAGAGAATTTAGGGACAACTTTTACTAAGCCCAAAGTCAGATTTTCAAATTTGGCCTTACACTCAAGAAAACAGCAGAACATGAAAAGAGAAGAACTGAAAAGAATAGAAAACTGTGTGATGGTTTTGTTCAGACTCCTACTTTTTGTAAAAATTTCTATTTTGCCATTTCTAGAAATCATATCTGTTTTCAGTATTTCTAAATATAATGCATCATTATTAACTGTTTATAAAGGTGTGTAAAAATTACTTTTCTATATATATGTATATACACAGATACATATGCACACGTGTGTAAAATAAAACTATTTCTCAGGTTTATGCACATATTTACAAAGAGTCAGACTTCACTCTGAAAAGCTTTTGATAAAAAAGGCAGGACTTGAGTGGGAAATTATATCCTCTCATTTTGTCAATGTGCTATTCCTGTGATATCAACAGCCAGAAAGTTTAGGTGACAAATCAAAATCCCAGTATCACAGAAAGGCTGGCAGTGCTGTCAGCTAGGTTTTAATCTGTAAATTCATGTCAGGAGCCTAAACCATCCAAATCTAAATAGCACATCCAAATTGTGCTATGTTGGAAAAAATTTCTTAGAAGATTTCAGCCTGCTAGAAACAGTAAAAAACTGAAGTTGTATCCATGTTAAGCAATCCTTGTGTCTTTGGCTTTAAAGTTCTGATAATCTTCATGGCTATGTCCAGATTGTGGAGCAAATAGGGTCTATGGCTGGAGACTTGTTTGAAATAGCTGTGTACTTCTTGCCTTGATCTGCTCACCTTTCATCCCTTGGAAACTGGAACACAGAAGGTGCTGTTATAGTGTGCATCAATTCTGGATCTTCTTGTGTATCTGGAAGGTGGTAGATGTGCCTGCATACAGAAGTTCAGAAATACTCTTTTGTCCCAAATAGTCTGTGCTGCCTTTTTGCAGGTAATTTTATGCTGTTTCCTTGGAGAAGAGAACAACAGTGAGATAGGGAGAAGTTAGAAGACTTAGACTCTGGTCTGCTGGAGCAGAGGGAAAGGGGAGCTCACCTCTTCAGCAGCATGGCTCCAAGTGTCCACATACACACCAAAGCAAGCTGGACATCTATTTCTCACAAGAAAAGTCTGTATGGCACTGGCAGTATATTTTTTATAGAATAAACCTTCTGCTTCAGCCAAATGCAAACTAGCAGTGTGTACACAGTCTGAAGAGGCAGTCTTTGTCCCCTGAATGGGCAGGTTATAAAGTTTTAGCAACTGTAAATTTTGGTTGATATTTTAACTCAGCCAATCCATGTAAAACAAATAAACAAACCTAAACACCAAAACATTTTGAAGTACTCTTCTCCACAAAACTAGCCATAGTGATAACAGAATACGGCAGCCTGAAAGCTGATTTTATGGCACAGTTCATTCTTTCTTGAACTAATCAGCACATCCTCTTTCAAAGGGTACAGGACTGCCTAGCAAGCGGGGTGATGTGACTACATAGTATGGAAGAGAAGGCAGAAATAAAAAAATGCAGACATATATTAGTAGTTTATAAGTTGTGGGGTTTTGTTTGTTTGTTTGTTTTTTGTGGGTTTTGTACAACGGTTTTCTACAGAATTTTTTTAAGTATTAACTTTTTAATGTTTTTGATTTTCTAGAATAGATTACTTTTTATGCATGAATAAGTGCAGTCACGTCTCCTCCTACTATTTTGTTTCCACATTATCTGAAGAGTACTGTGCCTGCCATACTCCGTGTTTCAGTGAGGGAAGGCTTCCGGCCCACTTGATCACTGTGAGAAACCAGGAAACGAGCAACTGGGCTCAAACCCCAAAAGAAAGTGAAAAGAATAAGCCAAAATTTTAACAAACTGTATGTTTGTGTGGGCTTAGCTCACAATGTGTGTGATGTAAATTGGACATCTTTTACCCTGCTGTTATTTAGACAGCACTGATCATACTGGGTCAGTCTGGCCTGAGACCTGGGATGAGCTCCTTGGTAGCCCTCCAGTCCCAATGCCAAGAGTCCTTTCACTTTGGCTGACTGCTTGCCCAAATCTTCCTGCAGAGTGCTCCATGCAGAGGTTTGCTAGAGATGCCCACCCTCACCTTAGTCCCCCCAAGGGTGAGCTGGAGCAACAGCCTCTGCCAAACAGATGCTGCTGAAGAAACTCAATACAGAAATGGGAAATTCCTACAACTGTGTAGTTTTGCAGATGAAACCAAATTGCTTTTAGCCTGGTGGGAGCCTGATGGCAGATACTGCTGTACCTCTGCACATTCCCTGGTTAATCATCTTTGCATCTAAGATGGACTAAGCAATGAATATTCTAGCTTGTTCCTTTGGGTATGGGAGATACAGACATTTCCTTTCCTGACCATGATGCATGCATGATAATCCCTGTGTCACTGGTTTACACCATTAGGTTTACACCATTATATGTGGAGTATTTTCTTTTGAATGCTTGTAGGTGTAAAGGAGTAGCAGCTCATTCACTGCTTGCCTTTTAGCCTATGGAACATTCCTTTGCAAGGCTGATAGTAGCATATGGCATTTCTAATTTCTGCTACAGTGATATAAAAAGCACAAAGACCAGTTTCCCCTGAAGCAATCAAGATTCCAGATATTACTTCATGACACATGCCTTTGGCATAAACTCTCTCTCAGAGTTTTGCAGGGGATTTTTTCAGGCTGCAGGAAAACATGAACAAGGGTCATGGACCTTGATGAAGAGCAAGCCTGGTAGTTCAAAATAAATCCCTTTACTCGCATAATCTTCTATATGAAAAATGGTGGGGGAAAACAAGAAGGAAGGAAAACCTTGTCCCGTTGGCTGATCAGAACAGTTTTCCATATGTTAAAATAAAATATTCATCGAATATAGCTTTTCTGGCATTGGCTCTATCACCAAAGTGAATTTTATTTACATCTTCCTGAATCCCACTGCAGCCCAGCATGGCTATGTTGGCCTCAGCTGCAGGCACGTTTCTTGTCCCTGGCTCTGATCCGCATCGCTTCCCTCGTTCGAAATGTTAACAGAAGGGACAAAAGAGATGGACTTTCAACTGGTCCTCACCACCGATGTGAACAGCACTACCGACACTGCTAGCCAGGTTTTGCTGGCGATAGGTGCCTGATCCAACAGTGCAAAGGGAGCAAAATAATTCTGCTGGCCGGGGAGACCGCGAGGCACCCGTCCTGCCAGGGAAGCAGAGCTGTGCCCACCACCCTCCCGCCCTAAAACGTGACACCCAGCGTGTCTGCCAGGGTTTGAAAAACCCCTCCGGGCTGGGGAGGGCCGCGGGGGGTTAATGCAGAGCTGGGTTGCCACAACACTGGAGGCATTCAGAGAAGAGGGCTGCGGTTGCTGCATAGGCACATTTGGCCCAGGTTGCCAAAGAGGCTGTGTGTGTTACTGCAGAGGAGTACACTGCCTGCCACTGTTGGGCTATTAGTATGGAAATGAGGCATGTGTGTGACAGGTGGCCTTACAACCAACACAATTAACTTTCTCCATTAGCTGACGCACTGACAAAACAGATGCAGCATCAATAAGCACCAAAAAACCCACAAACACTGAATAGGAATGACACGTTGCACACCCCTATTATTTATAAGGAGGAACAGCATAATTTCTTTGGGATGCAGTGGCAAGTAGGAAGTGGTTGGGGTTTTTCTCCCCTGATTATGATGCTTGTTTGCTTTTCTAAAATTATAATTTTAATCTTGAACTTTATAGAGGCATTGCTGTGAACTTTAAAGATCTCTCAGTGACGCACAGCAGTCTCAGGAACGTTTGTCACAGCTGTAGTGCAGGAAAAACACAATCCTTCGATAGGAAAAAGTTCCAGGTTGCGGAAGTCATCTGACCAGGTTCTGAACTATAGAGAATTACTTCCCAGCCACACAGTACAGCACATTTTAGTTGCCTCAGACAGCACTGGTAAGGATAGTTAAGGTGGAGCAGCTGGTCATACCCCTAATATGAGTTAAAGGGCTCGTGGTTCAGATGAAACCATAGGGTTGGGGATGAGCACTTGGCACATTAGATTGTAGCAGAGGACCATGTTTGCTTCAAAGAAAATCAGCTTAAATGTTGATTGTTCATAAGAATTAAATAGAAATGGGGACTAGTTGGTTTTGGTTTTAGATGTCCTGGTTTGTTTTTTTCAGTGAGGCATCTCCTCCTGCCGATGTGTATAAACCATACTGGGGATTTAAATAAGAGCAACAACTTGAACTGTCTGAAATGCAGAACTGTAATGTAATAATGAAAATTTGCATAACAACCTCCTTATGTCAGCTGGTACCCTGTGAAATATTTAGGGATGCACTGAGTAGTATCCTTGGCACATCCAGATTCTCATTGGCCTTTGGCTCCACTGGTCTACACCGGTTTTCCCAGGTTAAAGTCACTAAAGATCTCATTCTGTATTATCCCAGTATGAAAATGTCCTGGAACACAGCATCAGCTGTCATGTTGCCCTGGCAGCATACTAATTCATGACATATGAATGGCCTCCAATTAGGAGGATATTTGAGGAGATAAAGCACTCAGTCTGTACACCAGCCCAGTACTGCCCTGATTAAAACCCACTGACCATCTTTCACTGGCCTACAAAGTGATGGGTGGGAATCAGCACCACATCACAGACAAGGAACTGCTGTCCTGACTGTGGAGATCAGTGCTGGACTGTCTGCAAGTGCCAAGATGAGCTGCATCAAGCTGGCCAACTTCCGTGGTGATGAAATGCTTTCTGGCCATCCATGTCCCTTGCACTGTTTTCAAGTGCACAGAGAATTCTGGCTACATTTTAAAGCCGCAGGTTTGGAGCCCAACTCTTCTCAGTGGTGCTGAGCAATAGAACAAGGGGCAATGGGCAGAAACTGATGCCCTGAACATGAGAAAGAACTTCTTTACTATGTGGGTAGCTGTGTGGGTAGGTTGTCCAGAGAGATTGTTGAGTTTTCTTCACTGGAGGTCCTCAGGAGCTATCTGGACTCAATTCTGATCCTGCTTGAGTGGGGAGGTTCATCAGATGATCCATTCTAGTCTCTTTGAGCCTTATTCTGCAACAGGAGAATTTCTTGCAATAGATCTAGTGGCAGCAAGGCCTGCACCAGGCTGGCCATGGTGGAAAGCATAAAATCTTACATAGAAAGTAGTAGCTCTCTCTCCATAATAATTACATGAGCTATTAATTTTATTATTTGTGTGGCGTCTTGGGATACATGCCATGACAGACCCTGCTATTAAAGCATACTTTAACTGATTGAATTATGGGACATCCAAAGCATGAAACTCCTGCTAATCTAATTAAATGCCCTTGGTTATGCATTTTCTTCTCCTTTCGTTGTAAAGCCAGTTTCCAGCTCTTGTGTGCAGGTGTCTGCACTGTCAAACTTTATTCTAAGACTTTGCTCCATAATCCAAGCCACATAAAGTTGGGTGGACCTTCCCATTCCACTCATCTACCTGACCACCTAATGGCTTTCAACATGTGGGTTTTAATGAGTGGCTTGAATGAAGTTGTCTCCAGGCCGTGGGATGTGGAGTGGTGTGAAAGTGGGTTGCTCTTAATGGGAAATTCCCATTTCACTCCCTCTCAGTGAGTAAGGAATGCAGCTGAGATGATTGACAGACAGACAGAGAGCCTCTTGACTCAGGTCCGGGCCTCTTCCACTTTGGTTGTGATTTTGAGGGAGTGACTGAGCTATGGATAACAACCCAACTGAAGTTTCCTGGTTGCCTCTGTTCCCACAGAGCACTGGCTGAAAGGTTCATGAAGCATCGTTACATGTCCTGGATTTTGCCAGTTTTATGGCTATGATTTATTTTTGCATGATTTACTTGAGGCTATGAGCAAGGTTTTTGGAAGGAAAAGAGGATTTTTAGAAAGTATGACAAAGAAGGGTTTTTTTTTTTTTTTTTAATTATATCCATTTGCCAATGCAAATAAATTGCCACTTGTTCACATGCACGTGTGGAAACATGCATTTCAGTAAATGTTCTTAGAAAAGCAAAGAAGAGGAGTGACCATGCTGTTCAGCATCTACTCAGAAATAATTGTTGATAATAATTTCTCAACATAAATTTTCCTCAGTAGTTTTTACTTGCCTTGCTTCATCCTAAAAATGTCCTCTTCTTTGATTTTGAAAATGTCAGAGACATTTATTGAACAATTATCAATCCAAGTCAGAAGGAAGTTTGTGGATGTAGGTGAGTTGTTATGTGAATGTAGCTGTCTGCTTCCATACTTATTTATATATCTAAAACTCTTCTTTCCCATTTTAAAGTATTAAGTCAGAATTTTTTTGGGCATCAAAACCAGAACACACCAATGTATTTGGGCTATTCACACAATTACATAGCGATAGAAGTTCTTAGCGTGAACTTAGTTATTCTTATTAAAGCTGCCTCCCTACCTCTGTGTTTACGACTAGGAAAGCACCTGGTTATTCAAAATAAGACTATTTTCTCACAGATATTTTAAAATGTAAAAAAAATTTTAAGCTTCTCTGTTTCTTAGAGCTCTTATATTAACTTAGTAAACTGTCTGCCTGGATATAGTCCTGAGTTTTTATCTGGATAGCATCTAAATCATAATAAAAGACATTTTCAGGATGTCTCTTCAGATGTGGCTAGCATGCTAGCACGACAAGATGAGGCAGAAGAACGTTGATAAACTCTCTACATCCTAATTTGTTTGCTTTTGTTGCAAACTGACTCCAAGAAGACAGTTATTATGAGGGGGCTTGGAAGATTTCTTTTCCTCCTTCAACATTTCCTTAGTACTATCTATGTGATTTTTTTTCCTTCAATACTAAGAACTAGAAGAGGAAACAGAATCATAGACTTCAAGAAGCAAATGTTTTTCAGATCCCTCTGAGAAATATCATACCTTGGTAATTTCTTGAAAACATCATCAGAGAGTTGCTGCCCTAAAGGTGCACTTCAGTAGATTGACAAGGGGGTGGCAGATTGAGATAGGCCTAAAGGAGACAGTGGACCTGGAGAACCTTCTGGAGAAACAGTTGGCAACCAGACAGGATGCCCAAAGCCTCTTAAAATGGATTAGATGCTTGTGTGTAGGCAATAGCACTGTGTTTTTTATTCACAGCAAGAGTCGTGAGACTGTGAGAACTAGGGCTACAAATCCTGAGTTTAACCTATTAATATTAAATGCAAAGTCAGTCCTTGACAATAGACAGTAAAACAATGGGGTTGATCACAACCATAGTGAAGACCATCTTTAAGATAAAAGCTCCAGGCATTTTTTTCCAATTTAAGGAGAGATGGATTGGAATAAATAACAGATGAATAGTATCTCTTAATACTTGCCACAGGAAAATATCTTCAAAAGAAACTTCTTCAATTGTATTAGCTGTGGAACTCCTTGCTACAGGATGGTGTGGGTACCAGAATTTTACTTGAGCTCAGAAACCAGCTGGAAAAATTAATGGAAGAGGAAACTATCAAAGGCTGTAATACCATTATACTAGGAAACACAAGCAAGTCACTTTTGTTCAAAATCTCCTACAGCAGCACAGAACTGTGCACCAAAGGAAGTATTGCATTTCTGCTCTTTGATCCTTTTCTATGCATCAGCTCTTGGTGACTCTTGAAGCTGTATTCTGACACAGATAAATCTGTGGTCTCACCCAGGATGCTCATAATTATGATTTTGGGCTGCCTTTCTCAATGCTTGGATCATATTGTGTATGCAGTGTTTGAGGGTTATTTCAAATTCAGCTTTCCTTTGAACAAAAAAGTAAAAAAGGATATCTGTGATGCAATTCATTTACAAATGTGCAGAACTGTTCTATCTCTCAAAGACCTGTGTTAAGGACATCATTATGAATGGAGGTTGTCTTGAAGCTCCATTTATTTCAATCCAAATTAATTCAAGCTACATTAAGTTATAATAATTGATCATTTGCAACTCCAGGATCAGAAAGTTATTGGTTGATGCTGTCACTCCCCTTCAATTATGATTCCTTCTTTGGAAATGATTGCAGGGAGAAAAAACCGTATATATATATATATATATGTGTGTGTGTATGTGTTTTATATATATATAAAATTTCTATATTAAATATTATAATTATATATATTTAAAACATTACATAGATACATTTATATAAGTATATATGCACATATGACCAGTTTATATTTTTAATGTTTTAAATATAATATATATAATATTAAATTATAAGTTTATAAAATGATGAGATTACAAGGCTATAGAAAGAGTCCTACTGAAGTCTTTTCAGGTACAGCAGTACAGAATTGGGACAGAAGAGGATGGGCAAGATCCATCTGATGGTAGGAAGGGATGGTGGTGGTTGTGCTTCTTTCTTGACAGATCTTTTTTAGAAAAGTGCAAAAGCTGAAAAATTGCTGAGCCTGAGCTGGCAAACTGGCTGCCAGCCTAATGCAAAGCCTATTTGGGTCAGCTGAAGCTTGAGGTAGCACAGCTTTGTGAGGGGCACTTGCTGATCTGGGACAAAAACTGCTCCAAGCCATTTTCTATCATCAACATGAGGGTTTTGTTCACTTTGCAGCCTCCACTTCCTCCTCTCTCAGTATTTACATCTGCCCTGAGACTGTGGGACAGTGTCTTGGATTTACAGTATCTATGGCTGAGCTATAAAACACATATCTGTGCACTCAGGGTGTCCAAGGCTTTCTTTCCTGCCATGTGAAATAAAAGGCCTGCTTAAAGGCAGAAAGCCAGGGGAAGCAAATGGAACTAATGGGAAAGGTGCATCAGTGTGACCTAACTCCACTGGTTTAACAAGGCTAAAAATGCATGACTCAATTACACAAGAGTTAGCTAACGAGGAATGGGGAAGATGTTACAGTTTAAAACAAATGGCTACTAAATGAATTGGGTGCTGCCTTTCAAATCTTTGCGATTCAACAAAAACCTGGCAAGACATTTTCTTCACAGGATATGAATCATCCGAAATAAAAAAAGCAACACTAGGGCCACCTACATTCAGAGTTTGTACAGTATGACCTTAAGGCCCAACATCTACCAGAAGTTGAGTAGCAAAAGGCCAAGCTTCAAAGAATAAAAGGGCTTACATCAGTATTAAATAATTCTTTCTTAGAGATGCAAATTTCTAATTAGTTACTGTGGAAACTGTAGAGGCCTGGAAGTAAGCCCTGCACAATGAGAATGAGAGTTTACTTTTTTGATTTACTGCAGGGCTGCAGTAGTTGAGGGAGGGCTGAGAGGGGGAAATAAATTCATTGCTTTTAACATGACAACAGAATAAAGTGCAACAGAAGAAGTGACTTTGTTTTGTGCACTGCTGCTGCTGCTGCTGCTGCTGCTGCTGCGACAGATCCCTGAGGAGCTTTATGCGACACAGGCTCACTTAAAACATCTCTCAAGGCATTGTAAAATGCTTTGTTTACAAACAAGTGACTTTCTCAACACCCTCACTTGTTACATCTCTGAAAAAGCCTTGGGAGGGTGTTTTTCAAAGCCGGCAGGAGACAGGGGTGCCTTCTTTTTGTTAGGTGACCAAACTGAGGTACCCAAATTTCAAAGTCTCCCACTACTGAAAATCAGTGCCCTAATCTGACCTGTGCTCAGCATCAAAAATTTCTTCTGTGAAATACCTTTAGGATTCTGAATGCAGAGTAGAAATAATTGGTTATGTAGTTCTTTGCCTTCTTTACTTTTGTTTTAATTTACTTACAATTATTTGGGGTGCACAATTTTTCTTTTTGGCTCTACCTGTCTGAGCCTTTCATTGGCATCAGGTGATTTGCCATCTGCCCAGGGAGATATCACGATGAAGTTGACTGAAGCACCAGTCTGCTTCATAGATGGACCACAGCCAAAACAAAGGATTGGTGCATTGCTGCTTGTTAGTAACTGCAGAAGGCTCATTTGGTGTGATTCAGCAAAGGCAGGAATAATAGCTCGTCCAGGATAGGGAAAGTATCATTCCTCTTCACAGGTCACAGAATTAGTTTAATTTGGACCATGCTTGTTTCTGTCATATGGACCAGGCTTCTTTTAGCTCTCTTTCCATCTTAATTAGCCCCAGATATTTCTGAAGCAAGGAATGACTGACGCTAAAATAATAGGAAGTTGCCTTTTTTTTTTTTTTTCCAAATGTTTTTCTGAAAATGGAGCTAAAAGCTTATAGATAGCACAGAGAAGGAAAATCAGAAAGCTAATAATTGCAACACTCTGTTTTTACCATGGGAAACTAAGAAAAGCTGGAAATAGCTTAAGCTGGTATATAATCTCTATGAGCATGATTCTTGGTCAGCATCAGTGCAGAATTTCAGGATACAGAGCCCCAGCTGTTGCTGCTTAAAACACTGCTCTTATGAAGTCCTTGTCAGAGGCTGAAGTTTATTATGCCCAGTCCACTTTAGCATCCTTAACCTTTTTAGATAATGAAGAAGTTGAGGGATGCTTTTAGTATTTTGAATAGGGATTGATGTGGGCATCATCTTCTCTTGTCCCATTATTATCTCACACCTGTATTTGATCCTGAATCAATTTTTAGCAGTGACCTTAGCTGTCTGAGCCCTTCCCTGAATTGTATAATTAGCCATTCGTAGTAGGCCACAGAGGCCACACTTCTGCACATCTGAGTTACCTGTAACTCCAATGAAAGCCTCTCAACAGTTCTTTTTAATACTTCCTGCAGTCTGGTTATTACCCTGCCATCCTGGCCAGCCTTCTGTAATGACTTGTTTTCATATGATTCTCTCTCCCCTCAGAGCTGCACCCTGAATTATCTGTCAATACCTTTGGATTGCTGCCAGGGAAGAAGCATTTTTATAGCACTTGCTTTATTTGCTGCTTCTGTACAAAGTGCCTTCTTTAGTATTTTGCTACTTTCTTTTGCAGAGGGTTTAATTTTCTCTTTAGCAAAATACTGAGCCAGTCACATGGCCTCTTCTAAAGTTAGCTAAACAAGCAAGGATTGACATTGGAGTTCCTCCAAAAGTGAAAATCTGTCTTTGAGAAATTTTTAGTTGATACAAAAGTTGAGAAATCTGCAAAGGAACAGGTTTGGTTTTCCTGCACACTTTTAACTCCTCCAGATCTTTGAAGAGCTGGCACCATCTCAAGTGTGCTGACAATCCCTGCACCAATATTCCCAGAGAACAATCTCATCAAACCTCCTCACAGATGATGAGCCATAAAGTTCTTATCCTCATATAGACATTTGTGATGACTTTCTCCAGGCTGCTGCCCTTTACTTAAGCACATGGCTCAGACTGTATACTAATCAAGCATCATAACAGTAGTGCTTTTGCCTTTTCTCCTGAATTAAAAATAAAATACAATTCATAGCCGAACAGTTGGTGCACAAATAGCCTCGCCTGAGAAATCATGTTATTCACCAATTTTTATCTTTGATATAAGGATTACTATATACAGTTTGAAATACATTTGCATTTCAAAATCCACAGAAACTATAAAACTCTCACCATTAGTTCTATACTAGAAATTATTTGTAAGGAATTGGTTTTAAGCAGTCCATAAATATATTTTTCTTCCTATTCTGCTGATTCAGCTTCATTGATATTTTTCCAGAGTTTGTTTAGAGTTCAGCATTCAAATTCAAAAAACTGCTGATGGCGTGAAAGTCTTTGACTAGCTGGTGTCCTGCTTCATCCAAAGCCAGAGCTTCCCAAGTGCTCAGATCCTCAGCAACTAATTTGGATGACTGGCTGGGAGCCAGAAAGCCTTGCTATCTTTAGCTTTCATCTTCTTCTGGCTTCTTTCACAGTCCAGAATGTTAAGATTCATGGTACCAGGGTGTCCATCAAATGGATTACCTAGGAGCTGAGATTTGATTCCCTTTTGTTTCCTATTGGAACAAAACCTAGATATGAAACTCCCCATGAAATGAGGTTACATTTCTCTGACAAGTTCTGCTCCAAAAAACCCGACAATAGTTTTCCAAGACTTACGGTAACTTTGGGAAATAAATCTTTTAATTCTTCCTAGACTGACATGAGAAATAGTTTATTGAATCATTTCTACTGAGAAATTAAAGGGAAGGAGAAGAAAGGGGCAAGGAAGTAGTATAACTAAAACTCCAGGGTCATGGCATGACAAATTAAAATTTAGTCTGCTTTCTAAAAATGGGCTAGAAATGTTTTATCTGAAACAATCTTGAAACTGTTCCTGCATACTTGGGGAGGTGGGGGTGGAGTCTATACAAGAAGAGAGGATCATTCCTCTCACAATGCTAATGGCTTTACTAGGACTGTAGAGAGTGATTATGAATAAAATAACATTTCAATCCATTTTCCTAAGGAGCCTTCACTTAAAGAACAGAAAAAATTAAACCAAGACAGTAAAACTCTGAGAAAACAAAGGAGGGGAACTGCCAGCCTGTGAAGTCCTAATGCTCATTATATCTGGTGCATGTTTAGCTTGTAGGGAGGGTTTGGGAAGGAAAGTAATTTAAGCAAACCAACCTGGGCCATCTTTTCATTCTTTGTTATGCACTGCTGTTGTTACCTTTAGAAATCTAGCAGCAGGGCTGGTTGTGTCCTGTTTTAGTGCCCTTCGTAAAGCATTCCCTTTTCACCAGCTCCGATGGCCCCATTGGAGTGGCCATGACAATGGATGTTCATTTTACCGCTATAAAAGGGTTTAATGATTAAAAGGCCGCACCATTGCACTCAGCCACAAAACTCATTCTTCCACTTCTGTGGAGCCCTTTGATTCAAAATGTTCTTTTGACAGGATCAAGAGTGGTTTTCATTCTGTTGGGCAGCAGAAACATCTGCATTTTTTATCCTCTGCCTCCTCCTCAGTGCACATAGTTAATGTGTAATTAATGAAACATCCCTTCTCGGAGTGGCACACAATCAGGGTAGGTCTCCCACCAACCTCGCTCCAGCTCCAGTAAAGCAGGTTTGCTTTTATATCCTTGTACTCTCATTCAACAGTAGTAATAAACCCAGTTCCAGGCTTATCTAGCCAGCTTACATCTTAATCTTTCTTTTTCCTCCCCCTCTCTCTCTCTCTCTGTCTCCTCAGGGAAAAGGGATGAAAAAAAAAAGAACTTCTCTTTCTTTTGGGTTATCCGAGCACATTGGGAGGGGGGAAACCAAGCACACCGCAACATTCAAAGCAAAATAGAGAGAACAAGGGGTCTAGGGAAAAAGTCCCCTCCTCCCTCCTTTGCCTGGTAGAAAAAATAAAGACCTTGGTAAGTAGTCAAGCAAGCTGAAAAGGCAGTTACACAGGAAGGATTTCTAAGCCCTATAGGGTAGGACCTTCAAGAGTAGGGTAGTTCTGTCTCTCCTTAGTGCAATGCATCTGAAATCTAACACATAGCATGTCAGAAAACTGCTGCAGCCTCCTACACAGGAGTAGCCTCTTCATTTGCTCTTCCATTTGCAGAATTTGGGAGGCCAGGAATGTTCTTGAGAAATATAACATAAATGTCCAAGTACTGTCAAGTCTAGGGCTACATATTGCACAGTGACTGATGAATGTTTCATAATTGTATTTACTTGTATAAGATTTATATTAATTTATTCTTTGTTAAGTGTACTATGAATGACTATGTAGAAAAATGGAGAAGTGTACCTCTAGCATTTGTTCAATTCTAATAACAGCTCAGCATCACTGGATGAGTTCTAAGTGATCAGAATGGACTCAGATGGATCATGGTTTACCAGCACCTTCCAGGTTAGTTTTCAGAGCCACATTTATGCAGCAGATGTAGAGAGCACTGTGAGCAAGTTGCCATAAAGATCTTTCCCACAGAAAAACACAACAAGGCAAAGACAAGTAACGGACCAAAAGGATAAATATGTGGGCCCGTGCTAATCTCACCTGTGATAATTTGAAGTAGAATATCTGTGATGTTCAGAAGATGTAAGCCACACGGGGAAGTAAACCCACCACTTTTAAGCCTGCTTGGCTGTGGAGCTGTGACCCTTAGTGTCCTGTATCTGTCCTCCTGTGGTTCTCAAAGAGGAAGTGGTCCCAAAGATTTAATTTTGAGCTAAAGGCTCAGTTGCAAATGTAGCAGGGAGAGAGAAGTATCAAAGAAAAATTGCTTACTAAGAAATTCACTTCTGAATGAGGTCTGTATCGTGCCAATCTACTTAAAACCTCAGCCCAAAATCAGAAAGTAGATTTGCCTGGAAGAAAAAGTTCAGAGGAAAGTCACAGGATTCCCTCGTCTCTTGATGGCCTTGCAAAGCTGGGCTTCCTCCTGTCCAAGGATTATTCCCATCCAGAGGAGATGGAAGCAGCAGGTGTAAGCCATTCTTTTTATTGAAAAGAAACATACCTTTGCTTCACAGTTTTTATGACCATGTCCTAGTTGTCCAGCTCCACTCCCAATTGGAAATTTTCTCCAATATTTATGTATCTGTAAATAAGCAAAGTTCACAGATAAAAAATGAAAGCACACTGAAAATGTTTCCCCCCCCCCCGCTTCTGAATTAGTCTGATTGGAAGCTTACCCATTCCTGCATGTAAGGATGAAAGCAGGTTTCTTCCCAGAAGCCTGCATGTGATTCCTTTTATTGTTCTGGTTTCAGAGAGCTGAAACTGAGTGCATAAAGCATATCCACTTTAGTAAGTATACTTAATCAGGAAATTTAATAGTGTTCTAATAAAATAAGATTAATATTGGAAACAGTTGCAAATATATAATGCTGAAAATATTGTCTCTCTTCTTTGGGACCATAGATGGAAGACCTGCCTATGAATTCAAGGACATAACAAAAATTTGGTACAAAAACACCCATCCATGGTGATACACAACAGATGTGGTTCTTGTGCCAGTCGAGTTCTGAGCAAACCCCAAGAGATCAGCGAACTTTACTCTGTTCCACCTCTGTGCACATACACAGCAAAAATCTGTTTTCAGTCTGACACTTACTTTAATACAGACTCTGTGACAATCATATGTTATTTGGAAGAATCAAGATTTTAAGCAGGGCAAGGTAACAAGCATCTTGCAACACAGCACACTTTGGGCCAAATTCCACATGCACAGCTCCCACTGAGATTCAAATATGGGCAACATTTGTTTCCAGATTGAGCACAGAATGTGTTGCTATTGTTATTGAAATGAAAAAGGGCATGAGCTTTTGAACATTTTTCCATTGGTCAGACTTGTCAGCTCAACCTATGTCCAGTGATCAGAAATGATTTCCCTAAACCACTCATTTTCTGTTTCCACAATGGTGCATGCTGAAACATGAGTCATTGGAGATAGCAGATGGACAAAAATTTTCTGTGGGTAAACGTTGCTCAAGTATGTTGGCTGCAACCATGCTTAATAAATGGCTTCTTACTTCTTGTAAAAGAAGTGTGTCCTTCTCATCCCATGCTGCAGGAAAGCTGGTGTACTGGGAGGGTCTGGAACAATTGCAACAGTCACTGAGCTGCACTGTGATACATTTGAATTCTGGCCAGAATCTGGGAAGTTCACGTTAGCTTGCCAGACCATTCAGAGAAAACAGGCTTCAAAGAGAACTTTTTACCCTTGATTCCAAAGTGTAAGTGAGTATGGAAAGAGTATAATGTTTGCTGTTGGGATTAGCCCCCTACTGCGTCAGCCACATATGAGTTCACTGAAAATTGGCGGCATGTAGGGGGAAGCCTCTCAGCTCGCTGCAGCTGAGCTAAACCCAGGGTAGATTTCCAAGCACCAAAGCAGAAGGTGTGTGAACCTCATTATCATCTCCTAGCACAGAAAAGAAACAAAGCAGAAATCACACGAAAAGAATGGAAACCAAAGGCCATGTAGGATGGGAAAACACTCCCTATTTTAAGTGCTATAAGAAAATCTTCAGTAATATTGAGGGACTGCTTAAAAGGACTTGTTTGCACAACAACATGCAAAGCAACGAGTTAGAATTTATATTGTAAAGATTATGATAATTCTGGTTAAAATTATTTTAGAGGATTTCTTCTGTTCCATGAAGACATAAAAGGATAGAGATTCTCCTTTATTAGATGGCCGGCACTCTTCTCAGTTTAGAAATGACTGGCGTCATGCTGCACCAGTTTTTGCTCATGCAGACTACTCAAGCGTAACACAAATCAAAGAATCACTCTACCCAGAAGGATCTCGAGGTTTTTTCTTCCTTTCTAGCTTCTCTCTTGTGTCCCTTCCTTGACTCAGGACTTTCTATTAGGAGCATTTTGTAGCTCCAACTCTTAAGAACCAATTTTGACTTCTTGGGGTATCTGCCACAGAGAAAGCTCTATCTGCACAAGGAATAAGATGCTCCCCCTTGGCATCATCACGTTGCTGGCTTGGTGATTTCCCTCACCATGCTATCCCTAGCCCCTCAGTGAGAGGTCTAAATTCTTCAGACTGAGCCTGGGGAAGAGTTATGCACCACAGACCAAGCTGAACAACAGCCAGCACTCTGGTGGTTTTGCTGCAATGCTGAGAGAGGTGGAACTAGGCACTTCACAGCCTCCTCCAGGCTCACAGGGGACCACAAAGACACACATTTCAGGTGCCAAGTTTCCCACCCAGAGCCATGAAATGGAACCCAATTTGCCTGAAGAAGTGAGGATGGCCAAGAAAAACACTACCTAGACCCATTAACAGAAATGACAAGGAGCTGAACACTGTGCAGCAAATGGGAGCAGCAGCAACAGAGAAAGAAGTGTGAGTGATGTCCTCCCTCCCTTTGTCAGTACTAGGAAAGGAGGGATCCAATGCAGTACAGTAAGACAGGAGGAAACAAGCTAGTTGTAAGAAAGGAAATTGTTCTGAGGATTGATTTCAGTATATGTAGATTTGGTACTGCAGACTGAAATTATTTTTTATTCTAAGCTTCTGATCTACACGAATAACAGCCTCCAAATGAAACTTTGTCAAAAGTCTAGAAACTGTTGGCTCATGTCAGTTGACCACAAACAAAAGCATCTTAACATTGCCATCTAACGTATGAGTATTTGAAAATTTGTTTTCTAAACACTCCGTTTAAATATGGATCTAAGTAATGCCTAGTTTGCAGACTAAGTAGCAGCTATCTCCCCAAACCTCATGCTGGGTTCCTGGGTGAGGCCACTTTGAAAAAAAGCAGATGTTGAAAAATTAATTCATATATTGACAGTTATTAAGGAGCAGAATTTTGTCTGGGTAGGACAAAAGGGGAAGGAAATTATGTCTTGAATCAGTAAACTGAGACTGTGATGCATATTGTTTAAACCACCTCTCATTGTCCTCCTCGTTTCCTTTATACCTCTACTTCCATTTCCATCTGTCCCCTTCTGTGTTAGCACAAAGAGTTTAGTAACACTGTGGTAAATGAAGACATTAACTAATCTGATTGAAAAATAATCCAGAAAAAATATAACAATGTTGTATTCTCACCCAGATCAGTTCCTTGATATGGTTTGCTGTCAGGGTCATGAGAACAGCTGCAGTAGCATAGAGGAGGATGTGACACAGGAAAAAGAGGCAAATAAAGCATGGATGACAAAAAATGGCTCACATAACCACAGCCTGAAGAACTACATTGTATAAAAAAACAGATTTAATGAAAAAGTAAAACTGGATTCAGGGATGTACACCTGTCCTTCTCCACTTACTTGAATGGTGATATATCTGCCATGTACTTGTAAGCTAAATTTGAAATAATGTATGTATTTTTCTTTTAATCGAGAGGTAGTCATGTTACACAGCACCACTGCAGGCTCCACTGCTTGCCTGAACCTCACATGGATTCATGGTCTTTGTTGTTATTTCTGAGCATTTATCTCGTATCTCCTGCTTTACTGAGTCCAGAACTGTGAGCTCTAAAGTATTCACAGGTGTCATCAGATGATCTTTATTTCCATATGACATGGCCTCCTTAATGTAAAACACATGGAACTGATTGCCTAATCCAGCACAGTTGTTTGCTGGATGCAGACAAACTCTTGCCACTGTGGCAAACTCCTGTTGCTTCTACTAATGCAGGTGCAGCTACCTGGTTGTCTGTGGGAGGTTTTTTTGCAATTACAGACCTTACAGACCCTTTAAGGGTGTCTATTGTGCCAGGGCAGAAGGAACAGCTATAAATTCAAGGTTATCAACAATTTTAAAAGAGAAACCAGGGAAATGAGGAAATAAATAGAGAATAAACTCACATTACAAACAGCCCTAGAAACAATGATTTTAAGGTACAAGCTTTCCTAGCAGGACTGAGAAGAATAGCTTGCTTCAAACACAGCACTGTCCTATCCCACTTGTGTCCAGGATAAGCATGCTCTTGAAATGGATACAGCTGTAAGGTTCATTTTGCTATCTGGGTTCAAAGGCCTGATTTAGTAGGGCTTCTTTTTTAAAAATCTAAACGCCTGTATGCTCATTTACAATGTTGATTGCCTTTTCTTGATGGTTTGGCTTCAGAAACATGCTGTGGAATTTAAATTTGTCCCCCTGCCATGCTAATGTTGGCATTATTTGTGTGTAAACACATTACATGGGATAGCAGAAATGTAAATGAGATTTCAATGTTGAGTTGATTTATAAACAGCCAGTCTCCTAATTTATTGAAGTTGTCTTTGTGTCATTTGCACATGATTAGCAGCATATAACATACATGGGGTGCCCTTCTGTAACATGTTCAGAAAGAAGAAATGCAAACTGTATACCATTATAACACCAAATGAAGATTTTATTGAGCTTCAAGATGCTTTGAAACATGTAGTTACTAACTTAACTGTGCCTGTGAACTTGTCCTCATTAACTCCATAATTAGCAAGTTCATGTTTGATCTTGGAGTTCATTAGACATTGCAGCTGGAAGATTGTTTCTGTTTTAACACATCAGAATAGACAATTAAAGTGATAATAAAGAATCAATATAACTTCCCTGTTTCTTAGATTTTTTCAAGGTTGCAATGTGCCTAATTAAACCTGTTTTGAAACAGTGAAAAATTAAACAGTAATGTGGTCATATTTATTTTGGTTTAACAGGCTGTTTAAAAGGCTGTTTGAAATGTGCCCTGGGAAATAGTTTCTACCCACATGATGAGTAAATAGTTGGGATGATTTCGGATTCAGCTGCTGACTTAACAGAAGATGAGTAGATACTATGCTCACGTCCCTTCTATTGTCTGTGCCATATGCAAGTCCCCTTCCCTCTTTTTACTTTGTGACTGGACCCAACCTTATAGTTTATGTCAGCTGATGCTCCAGTAAAAAGACAGTTTTTCAGGTCTAGTTACCTGTATGTCTCTGACTTTTCCACAGCACAGGCCCAACTGATCAATAAGCTCACTATCCAGAATAGCAGCCTGACTCTCCAGTGCATCAGGATATCCTGGTGCAAGACTGTCAAACTGGCCTAACGTTGAGAGTGTCTGCAGCAAAGCCAAGTCTGAATTCACACCATTAAGGGGGTCTTACCCCTTCTTCTGTCCTCACAGGAGACAGACTGGGATCCTCAAACACATGAGTTGTTCTCCAGTTGTTATCACAGCCTAGAAAGCAGTATGACAGAGGAATAAAAGAGCGGTCTGTACTTAGAAACTCCATGTTCAGTGGACCTGATTCTGTTTTCTGCCTATCTCTGGTGTGGTAAGTAACTGAATTGTAATACATCTTTGTGTTTCTCTTTTCTGATGTCAAAGTGAGGCTCTTAGACTAAACACCAGAAGAACATGTAGGAAACATCAATGAAATTTCCTATTTAATGAAATGCAGTAACACTCTAAACAAGATTCAACATCCTCCTTCTACTTCTGTGTTTTTACTTCAGTTCTTCATCATTCTCATTTAATAAGCACAGTTAACTGAAGACATGAATCATGTCACTGAGGGAGAAATGGATAATGAAGGACCACTGAAGCACTAATCCAACTAATCTTGCCTTTGGCTCTTGAATTTGTGTAGATCCCAACAGTAAATACGAAGTTCCAAATTCACCCAATTGATTTCAGTGGCCTATAGGGTGCCACATCTTTTCATTTTGTTTGCAATCATTTGAAGCTAAATTGTTTTAAAAGATATTAATGCTTCATTGCTTTTAACTGAAACAGACTCTAATCATCGGCATTTGGGGCAAATTATAGAAATAGGGTCAGGTCCCTTGTTGGTGTGAGTCCATCGAAGAGAATGACAATGAGAATCCTAGCTTATGTATCCTGGATATAGTACCCTTGATATATGGCAGAATTAGGGGAAAAACAATTGCCTGTGTCCAAAAATCGAGGTGCCAAAGTGACGATAGACAAGCAGGTAGCAACATCTAGGCTTGATTTTCTTCAGTGAGTCACACTGCATTTTGTGCCTATGCTACAGATTTTGGTTGCAAATGAGGACTAGTCCACTGGCATCAGCCCACTCCCTTGCACAGCTACATGGCAGCCTGGGGCTGATCTGGCCATACCTGCGCTGTCCTACCTTATGGGTCACCCCCGGGCATGACCCTTGCCAGCCAGCATTTGAAGCACTTGTAGAAGGAGCTTGTCTTTCAAGATATCTTGTCCGGACATCAGTTGTGTCACATGTGCCATATTTCTACTGCCCTGTACAACCCCAGATCGCCTTGGCACGATGTAGATACTGACCTCGCTTGCAGCTTTACCAGCTATGGCCCCATAACAAATAGACCTTTAGTGGGAGCTGCACTGCTCTTCCAGGGCAGGTCTCAGCTAGATGGGCAGAGATTAAGACTGGGAAGACAGACAGGATCATAAAAATTTTGTCCAGATGCAATCCTCCAAGAATAGCCTGTGCTCACTTATCAAGGACCTCTCTTTCTTACAGGCTCCGCTGCTGCCCCTCTGCACAGGCTGAGGCTGTGGAGAACACTGGGACTTGTTCAGAAAGGAGCAGAGGGCTCTCAGGGGGAGGCACTGTCATCCACAGAAGCTGAGGGTCATCATGGCACCACACATGCTGGAGCACTAGTAAGGCCGAAGGCTCAATCAGTCATGCTATGAAATGGCCATCTGGCTACTGCATGGCCATGGCTTCCAGCCAGCATGAAGGGTCCCTGTGGACAGCTTCTTCTTGAGGGCACCTCAGCAATATTGACATCAGACACTTGCTGTCTCTGGATTCAGGGCCTGGGGACAGTTTGGGATCCATCAGAGGGAGAAAAAAATTGCACCCTTGCTTTGCCTGTAAAATGCATGGTGTCCTGAGGGAGAAAACACCATAGGCACCCTTGGGCCACAGGGCTCTTTAATATGAATGAAGCTAGCTTCCCTACAGACGAATTGTTTTCCTTCTCTTCCCTGTCTGGGAAGGCTAAGTAGGAAACAAGTGTGCCAGTGTGCCCTGGCTCTGTGGATTGTCTTTGCCCAGAAGGGCTTTACTCTCCCAGGCCTCCTCTCCCTGCCACCACTGCTGGAGCTTGAGGAGATTGTTGGTGCAACATCAGCAGTGTCCCTTGAATGCCAAGACTAGTTCTCCACGTGAGCAGTGTTTCTGTGGCCAGCAGCAGGGTCATGTCCACAGAGCTGCACGAGTACCAATACCAGTACCAGGCTTAGACAGTTTTATTCTCACCCCATTTTATCATGTGTGTTCTCTGATGTACATGGCAAAACTCTTCCCTGGGCTGTTTCCTGCTAATGAAGTGATTTTAGTGCATTGTGGGTTTTGGCTCAACATGTTTCCAGGAGGCAATCTTATTGCTTTATCCATGTAAAGTTAAAAATCTAGCCTCATTTTCTGTCCCTGTAACATTCAGAAGGTTCATGTGCAGAAAAAAAAAATGGACTTGCAGTCCCCAGGCTGATTTTGGGATGGTTTATACTATCTCTAAACAGCAGGTTAATTTCAGTTGACACTTATTTATGAAAGCACAAAGTCTGGTGAGGTAATAAAAATGTCAACTCCGAGAGAATATATAGCCTTAGATTTTCTTACCTAACATGGTTTTATTTAGAGATTTATTGAGCAAAATAAAGATTTGCCTGGCAAATAATGTTATCAATTGCTCCATATTTTAAAATATTTTGAAAGCGCATACAAAAACCAGATTAATTTCCTTGTACACGATCTACTGTGGGGTATAAACACGTTTTATTCAGTGACTAGCCAAGAAAATGTAAATTAGCTGTCTGACATTTGGGAAATTCGTGTGGCTGAATTATATGACTTGTATATTTGGAAAACCCATAGGGTTTGTTAGTATCCAGGTGGATGTTAATTTTAAATAACAAGCTGGTCAGATGCTGAGGTTTCAGTGTTGAATCAAAAACACAGAAGCTTCTGTCATCTCTATCCTTTTACCTATGTAAAGTTAGAGGATTCGCTGCCTGAAATCAGTGTCCAGAGGGGCTGAACGAGTGACACATCCAGTCCCTTGCAAGCTGACTCCGTGTCTGCTGCCCTGTTACTGATCAGCCAAGATCTGCTTCCACTCGTCACATCCGTGCCGGGTAAGAGGGTGCCCCCTGCAAGACAGACCCAGGACGGCTGACTGGGGACATGATCCCAGCTCCTCTCCCTATCCTTGTGGCCAGAGAAGGGTGGAGTGATAGTGCACCGTTCCCTACACAAATCTGCCATTCAGCGGGGCGAGGTCGGGAAATAATGAAGTCAGCACATTAGTGCCTTGCCTGCTGAGCTCACACTGCTGAAAGCTGCCGGTGGGTGAATTTCCCAGCGTTTGGAAACTTTGTCTCAGTTCTGCGGGTTTGCTCAAGTGTGCGATGGCTGTTTGCAAAGGGAGCTTTCCCGCTGGGTGGGTTTGCTTTCCTCCTCACGGCTCGGGGAAGGTGAGAGCTCCCCTTCATGTCTCCCCTGCCCCCACTGCTGCCCCTCGCTCACCCCACAAACACAAAGCTCTTCCAGCGGGTTCCCTCCGCTGGGGAGCTTTTCCCTCTCCCAACTCCCACACTGGGACATTTTTCCACATTTCCAGGATTACGGCCACTTTCACTTAGATCTATGTGTGTTGCCTCCACATACAAAGAAGCACTTGGGGACGGGATTAGTAGGATTAGAAGAGATTCACATATGTCCAGTTCAAGCAATTGGTATTCAAAGCTTTACACTTCCAAATGCCACCAAGAGAGAGAAAAGGAGCTGGGAGCTTGCTTTGCATTTCAGCACCTTCCTGCGGGGGACAGGGACCTTTGTCTGGGACGGGGGGGCCACACAAATCCCACCCCCACCCCTCTTAATCCAACACCCCTCAGCCACCAACTCCTTCTCTCCAGTGCCACCGGTGGGGCTCTGCTATAACCCCAACAAGGAGCTACAACTATCGTGGCTTTCTCCATTCTCCTTTTTTAGAGCAGCTTTTCTGCAAACTTTTGGCAAATTCTGCTGGTGTCGGGCAGGCAAACCAAGGTCCTGTCCCATCCAGTCTGTTACCATAAAACTTGTCAGTTAATGTAAGACAAGAAAGCATCACTGGGTTTAGAACATAAAGGCAGAAAGAGTGTCTTTGTTCACATTAAGTTAAATTCTTCGTTTTAGTGAACTGTTCGTGCTAGCAAGGCAAATCCTTAAGATAAAACAAGTGCATTAGGTATTTCTGAAAAAGCAGTGTGAAAATTTACTTTTTTTCACTTTGGATAGACTGCCTTCCTTGTTGCTTTTAGGTTTTGATTTCCTGATATTAGACACATCAGCAAAGGCAGCATCTTCGTTGTATATCTTGCAGTTTGGCAATCACTCCAAGTGTGAACAAATCATCTTGTTCAAAAATCAAGAGGAAGGCTTTGATATTAGTCCGTGTAACAAACCTCTCTGTAGTATAGTGAGAGATTTTTGAAGCAGAGCAGGTGGAGCCTTATTTAAATACATTCATCAATTAATTAATTAATTCATTCTTTTGTTCAGTCTTTCTGCTCACTTTCTGCTCACTAGGATAAAAGCTCCTGTGGAATACTATATTGTTTGCTGTGACTTAGTAGGGATAGGACCATATACAACCAGATTAAAAAATCTATCAAACAGAAAAAAACCCTTTCTATACCCTGAAGAATGTCCTTTAAAGTGATTTTTAAAAAAGAATTCCAATAACTATGTATTTGTTTTACAATTTTCAGCCCAGAAATTAAATTTCAGAGTGTATTAAATAGGCTGAAATAAACTGAAATATTGCTAAAACAAAGGAGATAATCTCTTAGTTATTTCAGTTTACTTTTATCTTTAGAAGACATGGAGTCCTGAGTGAATATTAACTGAGTCAATATATTTAATATGAATTTACTAATATCAGAGTAGGACAGTACAAAATCCAGTGGGGTTTTTTTCTCATTAGTAAAAGGCACCAAGTTTGAGTTGATATATTTTTAGCTTGCTATTTTTGCAACTCCAAGTCTTATTTAAAAAAAAAAAAAAATACATGGGAAAGGGTGCCATGAATATCTAGATCAAAGGAACTAAGTGTGTGGATTCTAGCGATTTTGGAAAGTTACAAAATTTTGCAGTGTACAAAGGACTCTATAAGACTTCTGATAGATGGAAACCTAAAATATTGAAAACCAGGGAGGTTATCAGGTCTGTATGTGTTCCCCAAATCTTTAGGGAGTTCTGAATAGTTCACATACAATAATGATGTGAGACTGGGCCTCTGCAATTTAGGAAGAAGGTAGTGGTATCTGCAAAAGCTCGAGCTGCAACATGCTGATTATTCATTATGGGTGCCAGCCAGCTGTGGAGAAGAGGCTCTCTTAGTAACAAAGCTGATGAGGAGACAACTCAAAACATATATACCTCTGAACAAAATTCTAAATTGAATTTTATTTTCAGAAGTGGTGAGAATAATTACTTATCACTGCATCTGTTGTCATCAGTCATTCAGAGCTGTAAAATTAAAAATGCATATAATTTCTTGCTTCTTTACCTTTTAGTTCTGATTTTTGTTGCCTAGTTTTATCTAGCTATCTATGCTATTTACACAGTATTCCGCATAGTGAAGGTTTTACACATCTCCCTGTAACTGTATTTTTTGGGGCAGTTGTTCTTGC
This sequence comes from Sylvia atricapilla, assembly GCF_009819655.1. Classification (NCBI taxonomy): domain Eukaryota; kingdom Metazoa; phylum Chordata; class Aves; order Passeriformes; family Sylviidae; genus Sylvia; species Sylvia atricapilla. The sequence continues at coordinate 63,957,024 of NC_089142.1, forward strand.
CATACTACAGGCAGTAATTGTTAGCAGGACTAGATTATGGGTGTCATCTCACTCCAGAAATACATTCTTTATGTCTGGAAGAACCCTACAACTCTCACCTCCCTAAGTATACAAAATACCTGAAAGAAAATAAAAAGGGGGTAGCATAAAAGCAGTGCCAGCTGTTTGTTTTGCTGTGTACAAACTAGCTGAGAAGAAGCTGTAGTTCCCAAGATCCTGTTCCATCCTATGCTCCCAGTCAACAGTATTTCTGACAGCCAGGAAGACTATTAGGGGCACTAACTTCCACCTAGGAATCTCTCATGTCCCTCGTATTTCTTCTCTAAATTTAATTTGCTGGCAGTATCTGAAACCACTTAGTTCCATATGAAGGCTGTGTTTTACCAGGGCCCCAGCTAAGCACCTCTGCAAGGAATTGTCTTCTGACAAAGAGATGATGGCTTCAGGCTAGATCTGGATACATGAAACTGCTGCTACTGGGCACCCACCTTTGGTTTAGGTGCAAAAGAATAAAGGCAGAGTGATTACAGCAGTGGTATTAGCAAATTACAGAAGATGACCTGCATTCCATCCACAGGTCTTTCCCTGAAAACAGTTTTGCTTACTGTTGGCAGCTGGAAAGAAAATGTGAGCTCCTTTAGCTGAGCTTGGTGTCTATAGCTGGCATTGAGCTCTCTTAAAATCTCATTATTAACATTCTGCTAATCAATTTCCTTCTTGGAGAATAAATATGAAAAGGTCTGTCCCTAATTGAAGCATTTTTGTTTAAAAACTAAATTATCTCATTGGAGTAATTAAGAGCTTCCTCAAACTGCTCGCTGTTTCTTTATTGCAAGGAACAGCACTGGCGATTTGAATTTTAGGGGCCTGACCTCTGAGTCTATTGAAACCAGGAGACATCAGTCAGTTTAAGTAAGGTTTGGTTCTGGCCCTGACAGGCCTCATAATAAGCAAACAAACACCACATTTTGTCAGTGTTTCAACAGTTAATAATTAACCTCTGCCATAAGCCGGTGAGAAAAGATGGTGCTGGTGGACCTTGTCTTCTCTCCCTCTCTCTCACTTTTAAGAGACAGAGGTGGGATGTTTATGATCCTCGATAGTATTGTGTCTGAGCACTTCTAAGTCTGCTCCAAGCTGCCAAGAATTACAGGCTCCCAATGTTATATCCACAGGTTTGTAGGTTTTCCATTCAAATGACACATGGTATGTCCCGGGCCGGGCCAAGGGAGGACCAAGAAAACTACCCATCTCCTCCAGCACCGCAGCCCTGTGCCTGGCTTTGAGCACTCACCAGGCACATCTGTCCCTGCACTGTTGCCTGGGGGGTCTCTGAGATGGGCTGGGGCTGCCACCCCCCTCATGTGAGACATGAGCACCTGTGATGTGGAGTTCTGCAGGTGCGCTGGGGCAGTGACCATGAGGCTACACATTACCAGCACTATCCTCTCCCGTGAGCCTGCTTTCTGATCATCATTCTTCTCTTTTATACTTGTGCTTGATATTATTTTCCTCCAGTGTATTTTATTTTACATTTCTGGAATCACACTTACATTAACAGTGCAATTGTCACTGGAAAGGGACTGCCTTCATCTGCAACTTTAAACAAGACAAGAATGGAGAATTATTCACATCGTAAAGGTGGGAAAATGTGATTTAAATGATGAACAAAAACTTATATAGTAAAGTCTCCCTGAATATTTGAAGTTTCAGCAGCTTAGTTGAAAAAAGTATAGCAAGATACTCAGCAGTGATTTATAAAAAAAGCCTCATGCCTTAGCCAGGCCAGATTTTACCATCGTTTCTGGTGTTCATTAGCATCTCATTGCACATGTCGTCCCATTGATCCCAATGGAACAAGCCCACACAATAGACTTCTATTCAAGGGTAGTGGAGGCAGTCCATACGCCCATCCCCAAACACTGAGACATGGCAAAGGTTTGTGAATAGACTGCAGATAATTTTTGTTGTGTCTTCTAGAATTTGTACTAGCCTATTATTAACCTGTAAATATTCACTGGAAACATGCATTGTTTAAAATTAAGATACAAAATGAGACAAGGATTGTTTTTTCTTTCTCTTTAGTGAGTCTTCCATGCTTTTGAATGTGTAGTGGAAAAAATACGCAATAATTTCTATGACTTTATTTGTTTTCACTATAGCTATGAAAACTAAATTGCATTACACTTGTTTCTGGGATGGCAAAGCATTTCAATCTTTATTGAAGATTGGAGCATTAGGACACCAATGCTTTCACACTAAGATAACTGTAATATTTGAGAAGCTTACTTAACCTCCGTGCATCTGGGGTTTCTGATGGAGAGGATACGGGGAGCTGAGGGCAGCTCTCCTGTATGCTGTATCTGTCTCCCACCCTGTTTACAGCTGATATTTAAATTCCCTATATGACCTAAAGAATAACATAGTAATCATCAACTATCTAAAGCAGTCAGGGAGAAGGTTCTTAAAAGTCGTTGTGTGAGTTTCTGTATCAAGTGTAAGAGATGGAGAAAGTTCACACTAATAAGAATGCAAATAACTGCAAATGACATGGAAGGGCAGAAATAAAAAGAAAACTTGCTGATTTGAGAATGTTAATATTTTAGGTGTGAATATGGGCCAGAACATAAAGGAAAAACTGAAAATAAATACAGGCCTTTGAGCAGTATTTTTATCCTTCAGCACTGTGCCAAGCCAGATGTGATTCCAAACTATGTGACAAGTGTTTTTCTGCCAGGACTGTCAGGCTTAGCCCATTCAGCATTCCTGAAGTGTGCACCGCTGTCTGAGCACTACACATGGGAAACGCGTATCACAGTCTCAGCTCTGTGGCTGTATTTTGGAGATAATGCAAATTTTACCAACCCGCTAAAATTAAAATATTTAGTGGATGCATATTCAATAATACTGACAGGTTTGTAATGGGTTTGTGTGGGGTTTTTTCTGGAATTCCAAAAACAGCAAAATATTTCACCATTGGCTAGTACTATGATATGACTAATAGCTGAGGAAACATACAAATTGATTTTCTGGGATCTTTTATCTTCGTAGAATGCAGGTTTCAGATGCAGACACTACAAAAGAAAAAAAAAAAAGAGTTACATGCAAACTGTTGATTAAGTGTTTTTTATTGTTTACGGAAACTAATTTCTTACTTTTGGTAGAAAATGTCATATATCATAGGATTAACAATTTGTGCATCTCTAGTTAATTAGACTTTGACTTTTTAGATTTTATTACTAAGGTTTTGTGCCATATTTTTTCCAGAAGTTTTGCAAATCAGTGTTTAAATACAGAAAAAAAAAAAATTCCATCCTTAATTAACTGCACTGGAATATCTGTCATTTATTTCCTTTAAGTTTCAATTATGTTCAGAATTTGTGCCTGGTATGGATCCGATCCTGTTGTCTTCTGCAGAATACTTTGAAGATATCAGTAAGTGCTCCAGTTTCATACTTAAACAATGGGCAGAATTTGTTCTGATCCCTTGTTGCCAACGAATTTAAAATGATATGAACGGAGGAGAATTTTTCTCTATCCAGGCAGAGGAATTTTATCTCTGGGTCTGTCTATCTGCAGAATTTGACTACAGCAGCCAGAACAGCCTTCTTTTCCCTTGCCAGTCACTGCCCTGCTATCAGAAAGCAAATTTGTGATAAACACAAGGGCTAAAACAGTCTTTCAGTCTTTTCACTTTGACGATGTCAAAGTGTCAGATGACAAGATGCTATCAATCTGAATCATACCGTCGATCTAAATGAAATCCATTAGTACATCTTGAGCAAAAGCAGCAAGCAGTTAGGGAATCTAAGTTGTCCTCTAAAATAAAATCCACGCTGTTCAGAAGCAACCAAATTTCAGCTTTAGCACCCAGGGCGGTGCAGCACAACCCCTTTGTAGCAGCACTTCTCTCACAGACAGCCAGCTGAGAGCTCTCTTCTAATGCAGTGATCTTGGCTTCTTCAATTGTATCAACAACTACTTGTAGTGCTAACAGTTGTAACTACTTTTATGCTGAAAGCACGGTTGTCAAATGTCAAAATTAAATAAAAATAAGGAGACATAGCACAAACTAACAGCAATAAACCATAAAAACGAATAGGCTTCTAATAAACCCAAAAGAAAAATACATAACACTGGTGTAAGTAGTTTTCATATCACTAATTAGATTTTATGTTGCTGGCCAGATCAATAAAGTCAAGGAGAGACAAGATTTAATGTTCTGTCATAGTGACACTGTGCAAGAGCAAGGTACATCCAGTTTCCATACCAAACTCTATGATAATTCAAAATCGGACACTGCCTTAAAGTGCAGCCATTAACTAAAATCCAGTATTTGAAAATGCACGATTTCGATTCGGAGCAGCCTCTAGACCCAAAATCTTCCCCGTGAGCCGCCGCCGGGTACGTAGCGGGTTGAGTTCCCCACGGTGCAAGCTCGGTGCCGGCGCTGTGCGGGACGGGACTCTCCTGCACCTGGCACTGAGTCTCTCCCAGCAGTTCGTCTCTCCAGAAAAAGCACGTTTCCCTTCCTCACCAAATCTCCGTGCCTTTACGAAAATAGGAATTAAAAGGTGGGACAGAGCACGCTAATTTGATGTAGCTACCACCTAACCGTATCTCTCGCCCTCTCCGACTCCCCGAATAGTGAAACATTTGGTTTTCTGACTCCTGGGGGTTAATTTCGTTGCTGTGCCGTCGGAGGCAGTTTCGCTGTTGACTGAACCGCGACTTCTCCACATCCCTATCCCGAATGTCCCTGGCGGGCGGATGGCCAGCACTTGTCCTCCGCGGAGCGACAGCGGCGAGCGCGGCCAGCGCGCCCCGAGGCAGCGCGGAGCCCCGGCCGCCGCCGGGACGGGACGGGGCGGCCCCGCCGCTCCACGCCGGCTGAGGCCGAAAGTGTCCGGGAGGGTGTCCTCCCACGTGGCTGCGCCCAGGAGTGACAATTCCCATGCACCGCTCTGCTGTGCCGGTTTTTCGGTTTTTTTCCTTCCTTCTTTCTTTCCTTCCCTCTTTCTCCCTTTCCTTCCCTTTTACTCTCTTTCATTTCTTTCTTTCTTTCTTTCTTTCTTTCTTTCTTTTTTCTTCCCTTCTTTCTTTCTAGCTTTCTTTATTTCTTCCTTTCTTTCTTCCTTGCTTCCTTTCTTCCTATCTTCCTTCCTTCCTTTCTTTCTTTCTTTCTTTATTTCTTTCTTTCTTTCTTTCTTTCTTTCTTTCTTTCTTTCTTTCTTTCTTTCTTTCTTTCTTTCTTCCTCACTTCTCTTTCTTTTTATCTCTTTCTCTTTTTCTGTCTTTCTGTCTTTCTCTTTCCCCATTTTTCTCCGTTTATCTTTCTCCCTTGTGTCTCTTTCTTTTATTCATCTATCTTTTTCTCTTTCTTTCGAGCTGGAAAGGAAAGCGTCGAGGAAGCCTGGACGCGTCAAGCAGTGTTATGACCGGCAATCGTGCTGGAGAAGGGCTGCTTATTTCCGAAACGACTTTCCTGGCAGGGCTCTCCGTGCTCGGGATTTAACCTTGCGTATCTTTCCCGACTCCTTCCTTTGCCCTAAGGCGACCCCGAGAGGAGCCGAGTCCAGCAGCCCCGTCCCGTGAGGGGGATGTTGCCGCAGTGCAGGCGGGACTGGCCCGCGCAGCCGAGACAGGGCAGTTGGGAAGCAGCGACATCCCCGGGGAAGGAGAAAGAAAATTGTTAGTAATATTCCTTCGAGTGACAAGTCCACCTTTTCTTTCCGTCCCAGCGCCCACCCCACTCGCCCCGCGGTGCCCGGCGGCTGCTTAGTCCGGCATCGTCCCCCGGCCCCAGCCCGAGGAAACCTCAAACCCGTAGGTGAGTGAGGCTCGCAGGGGCAGCTCTCCCTGCCGGAGGTGAACACAGGACCCCTCCTGTTGCTTCTCCCCCGACGGCATCTTTTTGCCTTCCTCTCTCCTGTCCCCGTCGGGCTTGAACTTCCCCAAACCGAGATGCGCGTCTGCTCCAGAGCGGCGAGCGCGGGGACGAAGGTTGGGAGCTGTAGCCTCTCGAGCAGCCTCCAAACCGGGGCCGGGGTTTTTCCCCGATCCTGAGCGGATTTCTGCCGCTGTCGCCGTCACCGTATCAATTTTTGTTCATTTGCTTCACCCCAGTTCTACGGGAGAAAATAACTGAGGGAGGAGCGGGCAGCCCCTGGGAGCCACCAGGAGAGCGGCTCTGCAGGGACCGGGGACCGGCGGCGCCCGGCTCTGCGGGGTCGGACAGCGCTGTGAACTCCGGCCCGGCCAAGTTTCCTGCCTGTGTGGCCGGCAAAACTGTCAGCTCAGGAAAAGTCTTGGGCGGCTTACGGCTTTCGCGGTGGAAGCTTGATAAAGCCGAGATCGCGTTCAGTTACTTTTGATATATTCTCCTAAACTAAATCCTTTTCTTTTCTTTCCTTTCTTTTCTTTTCTTTTCTTTTCTTTTCTTTTCTTTTCTTTTCTTTTCTTTTCTTTTCTTTTCTTTTCTTTTCTTTTCTTTTCTTTTCTTTTCTTTTCTTTTCTTTTCTTTTCTTTTCTTTTCTTTTCTTTTCTCTTCTCTTCTCTTCTCTTCTCTTCTCTTCTCTTCTCTTCTCTTCTCTTCTCTTCTCTTCTCTTCTCTTCTCTTCTCTTCTCTTCTCTTCTCTTCTCTTCTCTTCTCACCGCAGGATTTACTGACAGTGCTAATTTTGCTCAGCAGATTAACCGCAGTTAAACTCAGTCGAACGAAAATATCCCTTCTTTTCTGGCTCTTCGTCCTTCTCGCGGCCTGGACACTATGGAGGAACGAGGTCCTGCCAAGATTTCTTCCGGGTCCTAAGCACCTTTTGGAAAGTGGACACTCAGCCCGTCACTTCCCTCCGAGACAGGAGGGCACCACGGAGTTCCACGCGTGGCGCGGGTGGCTCCCGTCCTGTCCTGTCGGACAGCCCCGCACTCATCGCGTACGCACGGCCGGGGGCTGGGAAGATCGCTCGGACGACCGCACGCCCTTCCCCGGACACGAAGCTGCTCCCACGGCCGTCCCCGCGGGGGAATTCTCACCTCCCCATGCCGAGAGACCTCGCAGGCGGCCACGCCGGTTCAATCTGCACTCGGGGCAGATGCTGACACGGGGCTCGTCCCAGAGCTGAGGTGGTGACACCCGCCCCGAGCGCCCCGCCCGCCTTGCCCGGCCGAGTCCCCACCAGCTCGGCCCCACGCACCCTCCTCCCTTCCCCGCGCCACCGCCGGCTGCGGCCAGTGCCCGGGACCCATCTACTTACTGGCGCGAACGCCTGGGGATGTTTGCAGATCTGCCCCCCGAGCTGGCTCCCTTCCCGCCTGTGTCCGGCCCGGCCCTCTCTGTCCCACCGACGGCTGCTCCGGCCGCCCCGCGGCCCCCCGCCGGAGCCCCAGGGGCTGCCGGCCACCCTTTCTGCCGCCAAGCACACCGGCTTGCCGACGCACCCTGGCTTTCCCCGTTTATTTAAAGGGAGTCACTGGCCGGGGGGAGGCGGGTTTCCCAGCCCGCACCTTCCCCCGACTGATGCCCGAGTCATCATCGCTCATTTAAACAAAGCGGCTACCCAGGTACGAGGCAGTGGCGGCCAGCCCGCCCAGGCGAGGGCCAGCCGGTGCCGCACCACACGCCCCGGCCGGGGGGGACAGGGGAAGGGGGAGGGAACGGCAAACAAAGCGTGGAGCCCCGGCTGGAGCCGGGCATGCTGTAGGACGGGGGCGACCGAGGTCCCCCAACCCCTCCCGCCGTGGCGGAGGGACTTCTGCCCGCTGCTGCCCGCGGCCGGGGTTTGCCGGCCGGCCCCTTGCAGGAGCGCAGCCCCTCGCAGCCCCCTGCCTCCCTACTGTAGACGGGATGAGGTTTTATATTGGAAATGAGGAGGCAGGGGGAGGAGAAGGCGCGCACACGGAGCGATGAGTGTGCGGTGTCAATCAGAGGGGTTTTGTGTCTCCTTGACTCCTGATGGTCCGTGGCTGAGGTGTCCCGGGTGGCACCACAATGAATATGAATAGGGGTCCTTGCTAAATGGGACAGTCAAAGCGCACCGCCCTGAATAATGGCACGTCATCCTAACTAGACCATTATACATAGGAGGGCTCCTTTTGTCTCTGCTCTCTGCTGCAGCTCTATAAAAGCCCCTCTTTTTCAAGCTGAGGTTAGTCCAAGCATACACTAACTAGCCATCCTGTAAACAGGCTGAGTAACCGGGTAGAGAGAGAGAGAGAGAGAGAGAGAGAGGGGAGACATTGGAGAGAGAGGAGGCTGAGGGGCTTTTTCCCTCTCCCTCCAGCATTTCCAGCCCTTCGCTGGCAGACCCTGCCGTCCGTTTATTTCCTTTTCGTTCTGTTTTCGTTGATTTTTTGGAGGAGAGTTGTCTTGTTCTGCCACTTCCAGAGCAGGGAAGAGTTTCTTGCTCAGAAGCCCGAATACAATGAATTCTGACTCCAGCTCTGTCTCCAGCAGAGCTTCCTCGCCAGACATGGATGAGATGTACCTGAGAGACCATCACCACCACCACCACCATCACCACCACCAAGACAGCCGGCTCAACTCTGTCTCCTCCACCCAGAACGATCTGGTGCAGAAGATGTCTGGGGAAGGCCTCACCAGGAACGGTTCCAAGGCCGGAGGGGAAGGCAGCAAGTACAAAATCAAGAAGCAGCTTTCGGAGCAGGACCTGCAGCAGCTGCGGCTGAAGATCAACGGGAGGGAGCGTAAGAGGATGCACGACCTCAACCTCGCCATGGACGGACTGCGGGAGGTGATGCCCTACGCTCATGGACCTTCCGTGAGAAAACTCTCCAAAATCGCCACCCTCCTGCTAGCCAGAAACTATATCCTGATGCTCACCAGCTCCCTGGAGGAGATGAAGAGGCTAGTTGGGGAAATCTACGGGGGACACCACTCGGCCTTTCACTGCGGCACGGTGGGACACTCTGCCGGGCACCCGCCCCACGCCGCCGGCACCGTGCACCAGGTGCATCCCATCCTCGGCAGTGCCTTGTCCTCCGCCAACACCTCCTCCTCCCTCTCCGCCTCCCTGCCGGCCATCGGGACCATCCGGCCCCCACACTCCCTGCTCAAGACCCCCTCGACACCCCCTGCCCTGCAGCTCGGCAGCGGCTTCCAACACTGGGCGGGCTTGCCTTGCCCCTGCACCATCTGCCAGATGCCTCCCCCGCCCCACCTCTCGGCCCTCACCGCCTCCAACATGGCCAGGATCTCGGGGGAGACCAAGGACCTCCTGAAGTGACTCGGCGGGGCTCCCCCGGCCGCTGGGGCTGCGCCGGAGCCGGCGCTCCCTCGGACGGAGAGGGGGCTGCGGCCGGTCCCCCCCGGGCCGCCGCCGGACCTGCCCCCGCCCGCCAAGCCCCCTGTAACACGGGATTAGTGTAGTAAGGACCTTGCAAAGGTAATGTTCTACCCGGCTCCTCGGGCGATGTTTTTTCTTATTATACTAAACTGGAAAATAAAAAAGTCCCTGTTGTAAAAAGAATGATGATGATAATAATAATAATAATAATGATAATAATAATAATAATGCCGCTGATGGTAATCAAATGTAAATGATTCCTTAAAATGTATGTTAAAGGAAAAAAAAAAAAAAAAAAGACATGGTTGTCATTGTAGTGTTCGCAGCTACCAAGAGACGATGAAATCGGATTGGGGCTTCTTCCCCTTCTTTTTTTTTTTTTTTTTTCCCCGGGCTTTTCCATTCTTTTCCTTTCCCACGGCGACACCCCCGATATTTCCCGTTCCAAACCTGGCTGCAGCAGCGCAGCGGCGGCCCAAGGTAGACCAGAGAATGCATGCATGCTTTCCGCCCCAGTTTGTCACCCGTGGGGACCGGCACAGGCGGCTCCCCTGGCAACAGGGAATTCCGAGAGAATTCACTAAAGTCTTCGAGTGCGGTTTATGGTTTGAGGGTTTTGTGCTTTGGTGGGTTTTTGTTTTGTTTTTACAGATTTGGTTATGATGCGGTTTTGTTTGCGGTAGTTTTTCTTCTTCCCTCTGTGAAGAAAAAGGAAAAAAAAAAACCAACTAAAAACAAAAAAAAGAGGAAAATTGTGCAAAACGCAACACAACCCTCCAGTAGATCTGTTTTGTCAAATCTCCCATCTCCTACTCTCGGTGAAGTGTGCTGATTTAGCTGTCTGGGGTACAAATTCCTGTTGCTGACTTTGGGTTTATTCGTGTTTGCTGCTTTTTTTTTTTTTTTTTTTTTTTTTTTTTTTTTTTTTTTTTTTTTTTTTTTTTTTTTTTTTTTTTAATTCTATTTTCTGGGTTTTTTGTTTTTTTTTTTTTTTTTTTTTTTTTTTTTTTTTTTAAATATTTTTTGCTATGGTTGGGTTTTGCATGCGGGGTCAGCTCTTGCCAGATCGGTGATTTGTATATCTAAATCAGAAGCTTAGTTGCTGTTTATTTCCTTTTCGATATGTTTTCTATGGATCTGGAAGTTTGCTTGAAATAATGTTATTCTTCATTTCGTTCGTTTGTTTGTTTTCTGTTGGGGCCTCAAAGACACCACCATGTCTTTATTTTTTATATATTCTTGATAATAACTATCGATATATTTATTATTGACCAGTGTTTCTGGAGGAGATTTCCAAATAAAGTAAAAAATTCATTCCAAGCTGCCTGTTTCGCCTTTGTCCGCGACTGGAAGCTGAGAAAAGGCTCCGTATTTGATGGCTTTGGGTTTCTCCAGGACTTCCCGGGCCCGGCGGGAGGACACTGGCACATCTCCGTGTGCCCTGCCTCGGAAGCAGCCACGAAGCCGATGTCCTCAGGTGTGTGCGAGCTGCTGGGCAGCTTCCAGCAGCTTCCCAGCGGACCGGGAGCCGTCAGGAATCGGGGTGGCCCGTGGCCAGTCCCGCAGCCAGCACCGGCCGCGGGAGGACGGGCCCCGGGCAGCGCTGGGAGGGGCGCCGGGGCGTTTATGGGCAATAACTTTGTTTTCTTCTCCTTTTGAGATCCAGGTTGCAGGTGGTTTTTTTGGTTTTTTTTGTTTTGTTTTGTTTTTTTTTTTATTTTTTCGGGAGGGAAGTGGTAGGATGGAGAGGGTCGGGAAGGGCAGTTCTGCCCCGTTCGGAGGCATCATCTCCGTGGAGATGAGCGCGGCTGGCGGCTCCCGGCGCCCCGCGGCTCCGCACACGGGAGCGCGGTCCTGCATCCCCCGGGCAGCCCCGGGCCCTGCCTTGTGCGAAAGGGGATGTCCGGGAGGGACATGAAGGAACAGGAGAAGGCGACTACCCCGGAGTTGTAAACTGAGCAGTAACATAGATGGATGGGGCATTTAGACCGAAATGCCAAACAACTTTCAGAAGGGCACCTGTGGGCGACCCGTGCTGGTGAGCGAACTGTGCAACACTGCAGCACCCAAGTCAGTGTTAGGACTCAACCACGCATACACAATCATTTGAAAAGGACAGGAATGTGTATTAACCTCCAAAACACGAACTAACAAACCATGTTGTAAAAAAGTCACCCCCTGCCTGAGACAAATCCTTACAGTAACTCAGCATGATGATCAAGAGATGCTGCAGTTTCCTCCCTCCCTTCCTCCCTTCCTCCCTCCCTCCCTCCCTTCCTTCCTTCCTTCCTTCCTTCCTTCCCTCCTTCCCTCCTTCCCTCCTTCCCTCCTTCCCTCCCTCCCTCCCTCCCCCTCCCTCCCTGCCCGGAGAGGGGGCGTACGAGCAGGAGTGCCCATGGGGTGCGCCAGTGGCGGCTGCCGTGGAGCAGGGGCCGGTGGGGTGACCCCCAGGTGCCGTCGGAGCTGTGCTTGGGGTTCTGTTCAGGGGCTGACCCTCCCCGCCGTCCCGGGGAGAAAGGCTGGCCTGGAGCCCCCGCTCGGCCCCAACATCCAAAGCACTCTCACACACACTCCCCCCTGTTCCCCGCGGCGCTGCCGGCGGAGGGAAAGCGAGCAGAGGGCAAACAGGAGCGGGGAAATGCGGCAGAACGGCGAGGAGCAGCGGGGAGCGGGCTGAGCCAGCCCGGCTGCTGCCGGCCCCTCCTGAGCCCTCCCGACTGCCCCAATGCACCTTCCATGCGGGCTCGACACGGCCCATAGCTACGGCTCCATCCGGGCCCCCATCCTCCCGACTCCACATCTTTCCCGGCCCTGCACCCCTGCCATCGGAGCGGGGCAAGCGGGATAGCCTCGGATGAGCTGGGTTGCAAATGGAAGCCGAGAGGAGGATGAAGTCACCCCGTCGTGCGGGAGTCAGCAGTCGGGTACCCGGACACGCTGCCACCCCCGGCAGTGCTGCCTTGCCCTGAAGCATCTTCGCCGCTCAGCCCCTTCGGTCCTGGGGATGGAGGGCCCCTTGCCTCAGCAAAAGGGCTCTTTGATCCCCACTCAGCCACACACAGACATTCCCTTCCCTTCCCTTCCCTTCCCTTCCCTTCCCTTCCCTTCCCTTCCCTTCCCTTCCCTTCCCTTCCCTTCCCTTCCCCTTCCCTTCCCTTCACTTCCCTTCCCTTCCCTTCCCCTTCCCTTCCCTTACCCTTCCCTTCCCTTCCCCTTCCCTTCCCTTCCCTCGCCTTCCCTTCCCTTCCCTTCCTTCCCTTCCCTTCCCCTTCCCTTCCCTTCCCTTCCCTTCCCTTCCCTTCCCTTCCCTTCCCTTCCCTTCCCTTCCCTTCCCTTCCCACCAACCAACAATTGAACAACTTCTGGAGAGACTTGCCCATGAGGACAGAAGGAGGAACTGTGGGTTTTATTTGGGAGGCTTTCCCTCCACAAACACACACGAGAAATACATAAACCAGAAATTTTTAAAAAGTGGGGAGGGGAAGGTGGCTGAGGGATAGAAATAGGAAAGGAGGAAAGTTCTGGTGGGGGCAGAGCCTGGCAGCATCCACCCTCTGGGCTTGTCTCTGCCTGCTGATGGAGCTGTGGGAATGGGGTACAGCGTGGTTTGCTATGGCACAGCACGGCTTGACTAAGCCAGCTTCTGGGATAGATGAGGAGAGTTTGGTGCTCTCAGGAAATTCCTTTCATTTCCAACACAAAACTGAGTAAAATCTGCGTGCATGTATATAAAACACATTTATGTGTGCACATAAATAAAAATGAAAATAAAAATAAAAATAAAAATAAATATAAATATAATATAAATCGGAGGTGGATGGACACTTGGTTTTCCCTTGTGTATTCCTTTGCTGACCACTGGGTCCTGGCAGAGCTGTGCTCTGGAGAAGGCAGATGCTTCTCCTTGTCTCAGGGGAAAGCAACAACCCCTCCCTTCCCAGTGCTTCCTAGTTCCCATGGGTGAGGACCCTGCTGCCTCTGCCTCCAGGGGTCTGCCACAAATTTGAAGCCAAAATGCCGGGCACTGGTACTCAACTCTCCAAGCTGTGGGGTTTCTTTTCTCCCCCACTCTCCCATCCCACCAGACCCCCCACCTGACATGTCCAACCCAGACAGTCTCCTCATGCCTCTTCTTCAGATCCATGGGGCCAGGGAAGAGGTGGGGGTAGGCTTGTGTTTTGATTAATATGGAAATAAAATGCAGAAATAGCAGCAGTACTTAGCTTCATTGCCCTCAGTTTAGAGATTTATTGGTGAGGAGATAAACACTAGGCTGGGGGCCTTGCTCAGTAATTCACGGTTCCCATCAGTTATTACCAAATGAGGAAATCATTTTTCTTGGAAGTCACAGAGGGAAAAGAAAAAGAAATGGGAAAAAAAGAGTAATTTTTTTTAATAGGTTGCCACCTCTTGCCTCTGGTCCAGACCACGTCTGCCTGTCCAGCTGCCCTGATTGGGGCCCTACTCTCTTAGCAAAACTTGGAAATTTAATAAAGATTTTAAGGATGTGTGTCTCTTAAAATGCATGTGTCTTGCTCTGCCTCCCTCCAACTTCTTTTGTATTTTCCTACTTGCTTCTATCCAACTTTTTAAATTTTGTATTTTCTATTCTCTGAAGCCCCACTTTCCCTCCTGCAGAAGCAGGAAGAAGTGGATTTGATCTGCAAAGAGCTGTCACAGGATGCCATTGTGCTACTGCCAGGAGAAAAAAAAAGGCAAGATTGAGAGGGGGAAATGGGTACTTTGGGGGCACAAAACCCCCTTCTCAGGTCTGAAACAGAAGCAGCCAACTAGTAGCTAAGTAGAAGCTAAATACTAAATACTAAACCGACATTTTTCACTGAAGTTCTGTGAAACTGAAGGATTTGAATTTGTAGCTTTGCTTTCAGTGTATTAGAAATACCTAGAGACATTCACACTGTACAGCCTAAAATTGACCCAGAACCTGCTGAACACTCATATTTTACTGGGGCAGCAGGACAGGTCAGGTGAGACATCCTAGGGCATCTCAGAGGCAGTAAATCCCTATGTTTAAGTGGCTGAATTGAGCCTCACGATCACAGAATTGTAGGAAAAATTAAGTTATAAAAGACCTTTAAGGCCACTGAGTTCAATCATAATTTTAACACTGCCAAATTCACCACTAAACCATGTCCCTAAGTCCCATTAAACCATGTCCCTAAGCTCCATCTTAATATATTTTGAATAGGGAAACTGAGTAAGAACAAAATGGTAAAAAAATAAAATAAAATAAAATAAAATAAAATAAAATAAAATAAATCGGCATATTGGAATCTTGAGTAAAAAGCTACACTTTAACCAAAGAGACAAAGCAAAACCACCCCAACATTCACAGAAGGAACTTCCCATAGTTGCTTAATCACCTTTTAAACTAAGAAACTTAATTGTTGTTTAATTGTTAATAATTTTATATTCTCTGGTTTTTTTCAAATATTCAGCTTGATTAAAACTATAAAAGGTTTTAGGGTCAAATGAATAAAACAAAAAGGAATTGCCAATCTTATGCCACATCAGGGAGGTGATACAGTTTTTGACAGAGCTGTATCCATATCTGTGCTGCTATCCAACAGCTGCTCAGCATCCCAAAAACTGGATTGAGATGGAGACACTGAACTGAAGACACCAGAAGGGTGAAGGAAAGTGCCTGTAGCCTGCTTGCCCCAACAAACCTTCCTTCTCATGCCTTTCATTTCTCTCTTCTGAAGTTAAAAAAACACTTTTTGCTTGATATTACATTGGAGTAGGTACCTAGCTAAGCACGGTGCAGCTGCAGAAGAGTAAAGTTTGGCTGATGGACAAAACTTAAAAATTAGTATCTTCTGTTGAGGCTGTGTGACCAAAATCTATGCCTAGATCCTCCAAGTCTCTGAACCTGTGGTAGGTTCAGGATAGGGTTCTATACAGCCTTGGTAAGAAACCTGTAGATCTATATTTTAATTTAATATTTTTGTGTTTGTTTTTTTCCCCAAGTGTTGTGGCTGTTGACACCTGCATCTTGAAAGTTACCTGGCAGAGCAGCATCAGGGGCTGCCAGATGAACAAGGGAGAAACTACAAGAAATGCAGGAATTTAGTGTTTGGGGTGAAGATGATTTGTGGAGACCCACAACTCAAAAACTAACGGACCTCTTGAAAAACAAGATACGTGCACAGGGCCTGGTCCTGATGCCTTGTAAGGTAATAATAGCAGGTAAGACTCAGCTTTCAAGACAGAGATAACAGAGTACCCACAAAACAGGGGAGGAATGAAACTGTTGTCTCTGAATGCATTTACCACCTCCAGAAAACCCTCCCCCATGCCAGGGAAGTACATGAGGATGCAATAGTGCCTTAGTCACACCACCAGAGGAAACATTTACAAATTATTCATGAAAGGAAGTTGATGTGTGTTGCCCTGATCTTTTTCAGCCTTCTGATGTTTGCATTTTTGTAGTGGAGTTTCTCACAGATTTTCATGTAAACAAAGTGACATTATGGTAACTGTCCTTCTTGTTTATCATTCCTCACTTGAGGAGGGACAATTGATGGACTTCCAGTTTGACCAGTGGGGTTGGAGAGGTGGCAACCTCATCCTCCAATCCACGGTCATTGTCCAAAATCTATACAAACCGAAGTGGAAAAATAAACCTCCCTCTTTTTGCCCTGACAACTTGACTGTGTGCATGTCATTCATTTCGTGTCCTATAGTGACAGATATGTGTGTGTTATAAAAATGGATTGTGTTTTTGGCAATGCTAAATTACTTTTCTGCATACTTACTCTTTGTGGGCTTTTTTCTTGTGTACTTTTTGTGTACTATGTGTACTTTTTTCTTTTTAATTTATTTTAATGTTCTTTTAATTTCTCTCTACCCAGTGGCTCTCACTATCACACACCAGGTGCTATTTTTCTGTGTTTCAGCTGTAAATTGTATCTCTCCAAAAAACCATGAGATTTCATTTGTATTTTTAAAAAGCAGAGATATGTTTCACGACTAATAAAAACTTATTTTACAAAACCTGGCCTTCAACTTGAGGGAGCTGCAAGCCCTTGTCCATGGGGTCAGAGAAAGAACAATAACGTGACCTCATAAAACATCCTCTTTCCTGACTTTTTATTTTTGTTCATAAACAAAGATCTGTCAAATGCCACACAGACAGTAGACAACTAAACATGCAGTTTGTCCCTTGTGCTGCCCTACCTCATGCTTCACAGACGAATTTGCCATGGTGGATTCTGTGGCCTGTGCCGCCAGAGCTTCACACAGCAAATGAATTTTCAGGCACTAGGAGAAAGGGCCTTGAAACATTTACTGGGAGAGCTTCTATCCCCAATTTCAGCACTTGGCTTGCCTCCTAAAATTGCAAGTGACAGTGACAGAAATTAGTCACAACAGTGGTGATCATGGGTGGCATGATGGTTTGCTTGAGCACAATGAGAATTGAGTTTGGACTCCACGTAAGTGCTGATACTCACAGTGGGCTACCAATATCTCAGACACAGACCTACCAGGGCTAGAAACCATTGAAACCTTGTGCACACTTCCATCCAAAAGCCCAGATTGTTGCCGGTGTCTGAACAACTCTGAGTCTCATAAATTGGCAAAGGACCTAAACTAGAAAGGTCTAAAGGCTTCATTTCCATGGGAGGTGGACACAGTAGTTTCCAGACCTTTGCCACTGAAGTCCCGATATATCCATGTCGTCTTTGTAGGGAATATAGGAGAGCAGTTACGCTGGAGCAGCTGTTCAGTGCCTCTGCATGGGTCTGGGATGAGAACACAAAATTATTCACAATGGGCCCTGCTGCCCTGCAGGAGTGGTGTGCAGACTTTCATGAGCTTGGAGTGTGCTCCCTGCCCTGCCCACCTTCTCTAGAGTGTGTTTCTCTAAATGACTGCTGTGCCTTTGGTCTTCTGAGGTGTCTACAGCTTGGCCAACCTTCAGGCATGATTCGGGTCCAGTGGGCTCCATGTGTTTTGGAGGGTGTTTCCTGAGCAGGCTCCAGCCCCTACTAGCCCTCTGGGCCACCTGCTCCTTGTGGCCTTGAGACCATATCTATTAGCAGTGCATGTGCCCCTTCTTTCTCACTGAGTGTCTTTGGGAGGTTTAGTTGTGTTCAATTTTGAAGCAGGACAAGATAAACTCTGCAAAAGTACTTGAGTGGAGTATTTTCAAAGCTTCAGGATCTGCCTTTCCATGTTTTGTTTTCCCCTAGTTGCTCCAGCATGGTCCATCTGCCCTTTCCAGAGGTGGAAGATTTACATCCTACTACTTCATACTTCCATCATTTGTGCCAGGATATGAGCTTTTTCTTATTTGACTTAAGTGCAGCTGTGGATGCCTGCCTCCCTCCCATCAGCGCAGTCTTGTGTCTGTTGGGTGCTCTAGGGTTCTCTGTTTCTCAGGGTTCTGTAAGATGTCCAAGATTTCCATTCCAAGCTAGAATCATGGACTTCGTCTCTCCTAGTAAATTAACCAGTGCTACATAATGTTCTCAGGCACTGTGGCTCAATTATTTATAGAGTCAAACTGTTACAACAGTTCCTGGCATGTTTTGGCTCCAGGCAGCTAGCACTCTCCTGAACAATTCCCAGGCATGGTTTGGGGATAGCATAGGCCAAAGGCCAATCCCAGCAGGCAATTTGTGTTCAGCCACACTGCCTGGAAAGCAAGAATTTAATAATGTGGACACACGCCAGTCTGTGCCAGTTGGCTGCAGAGCTAGGTAATGGTCACAGGCATGTTTTGTATAGATGGTAGTCTCAGTTGTTTTCCCTTACAGAAAGCTTTTGCCCTTGTTGTCATCTCTTTCTCTCTGTCTTTCGCTCCATATTACCAGGAGAATACATTTTCTTTGTGAAGTGAGATATTTATCACCATTATCAAGGTCCCCAGTATTTGATTTGTTTCCATTACTTTTTGGCTTTCTCTGCTTAGGTTTTCCCAGTTGTGCATGATTGGTTTATTGAATTACAAAACTGTAAAGAATGTCCATTTCTACTTTTGTGCCATGCCATGTGCAAAAAATCCTTCTTCTCTTCTGGGTTTCACATCAACATGGGGCAAAAGATGCCCATGACAGCCACTTTTTCAGTTTGTAAATATGACGCATAGACATAAAATAGCCCTCAGTATCAGAATTCTTCATATGTCCAGAGACAATCCTTCCCCGCCTATCATCATATATCCACCAAGAAAAATGAATCCATTCCCAAATTTGTAAGTAGCTGGGGAAAGCAGAGAGCTTTCTGCTATGTAGGAATAACATACCTTGTGGGAGAAGTGGCTGCAGGCACAGGCTGAATGAGAAGCTTAAGGCTTTCCCCTGGGACTCGTCTCCTCTTCTTTCCACCTGCTTAGACCAGGTAAGCTGTACTTACATCCTTCACTTGTTTCAGCATATTTCAACTTATCAATACAAAGATATAATCCAAAGAGAAAACTTTACTTTTCTCTTTTTTTACTGTGTTTCCTAAAATGTTGCAGTGGGTTTTTCTTCCTACTGTGAATTTCATCAGTTTGGCAGCCCTACATCCATGCTTTTGAGTCACAGCACTTTTTTACAGTGTCTTTGTGTCCAAGGTTTCTGCCCCAAATCCTGCCTACTGAGAAAGGCAGCACTAACTAAATACCTTGAATCAGATCAGACTGATTACTTCTTCACCTCTGCCCATGTGGATTTTACCTGAGTTCTCTGGTGTTAACTCTGTTTCCAGCAATACAGCAGAAGAACAGTTCTCCTGTAAATGCAGTATCAGCATTTCAGTTTCTTCTCTCTTGGTCATATTGAGTCAGGCTTCTTTACCTGGCTTGCTCCCATGAAGACCCCAGCATGTCCCACATCTTGCAGGGTCCCATAGCCAGCAAACAACCCTTTCTTTGACACTGTCAGGTTCAGTTGCTTGAACATCTCCTGCTCATCCCCTCACCCGACCACCAGCTCCATCCATCTCTCTCCATGGGCAGCCCTCTTCCTCCAGCTGCAGCATCTTCTATTCCAGCCTTCACTGCTGTGGCTGTCTCACCTTGCCATTGCATCTGCCTGACCATCTGTTGAATCATGTGCAATATAAATAACAGCTAGTGACAAATAATAGCTACAGATACCCTCCTGTAATAGTCTAGTGGTCTCACTGGACACTCACCACTTTGCAGCATCTTTTCTACATCCAAAGCATTTACTTTCCAAGTCAGAATTATATGGCAATATTAATGTTAATGTGGTTTGCAGTCCTTGGGCTACCTTATATATAATTTTCATATTTTCCCCAGAAGTGTTTGCTATTATTCAATTTCCCTTGTTCACAACTGTGATACTCTTCTCACTGGAGAGATCACAACAGGGCCTTACTCTATGCTTCAACACAACACTGAAGATACTTCTCTAATCACAACAAGTGAGGGAAATTCAGCTTTTAAATGAAATCGTGTTTAATAACTTACCTCAGAAAAATGCAGAGAAGAAGTGAGACTAGTAGATTTCCCTACATTCTTTTTCACAGAGAAGAAAATATTTTGATCTAGATTATGGAGAAAGTGAAAACTTGGCGTATTTTGTTTGGTCAGTAACAGCTCTTTACATCACTGAGGCCTTTAACCTGCCCACGGACACCAACTTGGTCACTAGAGTGCTGCAAAGGTTTTGTAGCTGATATAGTGGCTGATGCTTCATCCAGTAAAGTCATGGACAGCTTTGCTTAGAGGCAGTCTTGCAACAGGAATTTGTCCTCCATTTCACATCTTTCTGGCTACATTTGAATGCTGAAAATGAATTGCTCTAAACGTAGCTCTGAAGCCAGTTGATGGCACAGACACTTGCCAAAGTAATCTTTGAACAGTCATGATGATCCTAATGGTGAGCATAGCGGAGTGGTGTTTGAGTGTTTGAAAAGCTTTGCTTTTTCACTCATTCTCGATTCAGGTTAGGGATGATCGTAAAACTACTACACTTGACAAAGTGCTTGTTTTCTTCACCAGCTTCCTTAAATTAACAAGCTTGATTACAGGTTTTGGTACAGATTGAATTGTTTGAGAAAAATGTGCCTAAGGAAGCTAGGCTCACTTTTTCAGCAGAGCTGTTTCAGTTAGTTATGCTCATCCCTCAAGGTATGCAAACTTCTCCAGCAAGGGGAGCTGCTGGGCACAGCTCCGGGGAAAGAGGAGAATATGTCTCAGAGATTTCCTGCTGTATAAGGGGAGTTTTCAGCTCTTTTTTTTTTTTTTTCTGTTGAAGATGACCTTGCACCCACTTGCTGAAGGTGCTTGTTTCTTTCAGGTCAAAGATGGGCAGGTGTTTCCTAAACACCAAGTTTTATTCATGATCTGCCCCTGGCTGCAGAGCTGTCTGTGAGGATGCTGTCTGCCCGTCCTCCGCTCAGTTCCCTCCTGTGGAGACCCTGCAGCCCACCAGCACTGGGGACTGCAGTGACTGCCTGTAAAGAGATGCTGGATGGTACAACCAAAGCTGCCTGGCCAGAGCTGCAAGTGAGCCTCCCAAGGGATCTGCACCCTATGTACATCTGTGGAGAAGTTGGGGTACCTGTGCCGCAGCAGCCTGCAGTCAGCTGGCTGGGGTGTATGACACCTCTAATTGCAGTGCTGACCTCCATTCACTCCTTGGTCTCTGACAGGGCTTTGCAGATACTCAGAGGTTGGGAAGTTATGACTGATTGGTTGCTCAGGTTATGTGCTTAACTGGAACTTGGAAAGGCACAGAAATTCATGGTCTGGCCCAAAATCCCAGTAGCAGCAGCTCCACAATTAGGTGCTATTGATCTAAGGGTGGGGGGAACCACCCCTGAAGATGCTCATTCTCCCTTCCTTCCACACCCTCCCTAATGCACATAGTGCACATACAGTGAGTTTCCCTTCCCCCTTTTCCCTAAACTTTTAGGCCAGCTCCATGCATTTCAGAATGACTGTGGACATGCTTTTTTGATTTTTTTTCCACGAAAAACAAAACCAACTAGGTTGGGTTAAAACTGGTTAAATCCCCCAGGATCTCAGTAGTGTTTTAAAACATATGTGAAGGGGAGGAACCATTTTTCGCACATCCTGAAGAATATAGCTGACATATGGACCATTGAAAGGAAATTTTTTTCAGGCCATTGGCCATGCATGAATGGCCAGGCTTATACAGTGGGGACCCAAGATACGATGGGGATGTTCTCCCACAAATTGGGCTTTCTAAGTAGCAAGAGCAGATCCTGTAGATGCTAACCATGCTACTGGCTCTCAGAGTTGGTAGCAGACCCAGCTGAGGGGCAGGGATGGGCTGGAGCAGCACAGTTGCATTGAAGGAGGCTTTGGCTTGTGTCCCTCCTGCGAGCCTACGCCAGCGAAGCCTGCCCCATGTGACCCCACTTTTGCTCCTCTCCATCATAAGCTTTCTCCCAGCTGTGTTCACTGGTGCTCGCTTCTTCAAACACGACTTTACTGTGACTGGGTGCCATCATAGTGCCACAGGTAGATTTAGCACCTCAGTCATTTTTCCGCTAAATACTTCCAAGGCCACAGAGAAGCAGCTTATAAATCTTTTTACTTCCTTGGAAAAAAAAAAAAAAAAACAAAACCCAAACCCTAAACCACGAAACAAAACAGAACAAAACCAACAACAAACCACAAGGAAGTTCAGGGAAATAAACCCCTAAATCGAATTTCTTGCTTTAAAAGTGCTTTACATATATCACCACCAACCAGCATGTAAATTTTAGTCAGCTACTGGACTAGTCTTTTAAAGAAGTTGAAAAATGGCCCTGCATCCTCAAAGGACACACCTGTTATCTGAAACAGTTTTTAACCAGCTTGTTAAGCAGCTTTGACAGATCAAAGACCCCAGACAATGGGCACAAACTTTAACAATAGTTTAGCCTTGAGCAAAAGCTTCTGTCAAAGCAAGGCTTGTGCCAGTAGTATTATGGCCTGCAATTGAAAATAAATTTTACTTGAATAAGTACCTCAGCCCGATCAGAGGCACTGCCGCCAGGGAGACAAAAGCAGTTGGGGATAAGTTATTGACTCCACTGACAGCATGAATGAAGTTCATTATGCCAGCCCACTCTTGGTAAATGTGTCAGGTTTTAAACTGAATTAGGTGGCAGGTGCATGGACCATTTTCCTGCCCCCCTTGAGACAGTAGAGGGCCAGTCATCACCTGATTCTACAGACAAATGTTTAGATTTGGTTTTCATATCACATGGGCACAAGTGACAGCATATTTAAATCATAAATAAGGTTTCCTGAAAGCCCTTGTCTATCCCACTTTCTCTCTCCATCCCCTGTAGCTGGCTGGCAGTGCTCCCATCTCCTTGTCTGCTGGACCCTGGAGGTGGGTTTGCCTCCCCTCCACTGCCCCTGCTACAGCCCCCCTTCTGGTCCCTGTTCCTATCTCCCTGTTCCTATCTGCCTGCAAACGTGTGGGCTTTGGGCTTCCACAGGACACCTCTGGCTCCAGTCCTGAGACAGGGAAGTCCAGGCCCTTCTGCTCCTGTCTGCGTGACACTGCACACAGCACATTTCTAATTTCAACAGGGTCTGGATCAAGCCCTCCCATAGCTGATTTTATGTGACATATATATATCTATATATGGGCCTAAAGAGCTTGAATTCAGACACACTATGTTAACCTTCACGAAGAGTTTCTACAGTATTTATTGCTGGGAAACCTCTGATGACGAAGATCACTATCATTGCAATTTCACAGGAATGCAGGCCAGGTCAGAAAGAAATGGTATGAAAAATATACATGTATCTATGTGTGTGTGTATACATACAAAACCCCATACAAAAATACAAAGTCATCTATATATGTACGAGTTTTTAAAATTTTGCTAGAATTCGAAGAAATGAGGTGATAATCTGCCATAATAATTTGATATTTCTCTGCTTTAAGACTGATCAGCTGCTTTAAGGTGTATATTTTATTTATTTTTACATTTGCATATTTTACTTGAAAATATTTTGGTTTATAGTCTGCCAGGGCCTTGAATGATAATGCAAGATCAGCTGAACTTCAGATACTTTGGATGCCAGCTCTCATTACTTAATCATGAGACATAGGACTATTAAGACTCTTAAAATGAAAGCCTTGTTCTCTGACCATAGAGGGAAGAGTTGGCATATGCCTTTGGCTGCATGCCTTATTTACGTTAATGAGCAAGTAAGATTCCTTCCCCCTGTGAAGGAGCTGAGCATCCCTTCTCCTGACACTTTTGGGATCTGCTGCCTAAGTTAGTTGCTAAGGGAAGTCTTTTGCTTTTCGACAGCATTTTGGACACATGTGGGTACTTTTTTTGCACTTGAGCCACTTAAACTTTCAAGAATGTCTTTTACAAGTCTGGAAATGTCTTGTTTCGTCGTGTTTTTTCTTCCCCTCCCCATCTGGAAGGTAAAGCCTTTGTGTTTGTCCACTTAACAGCCTCTGAACCAGACAACAGCCTCTGAAGTTTAATAAAATTTATTTATCTCCTTTCTCCAGGGATTTCAAAGGGCTGAACAAACACTACCTTGCCCTCCAACACTCACTTGAAGAAAAGTGTTATTGCCGTTCCTCAAAACTGATAGCCAATTCCTAAAAGAAGGGATGAGGCTTGCCCAATGTCACAAGCAAGTCTGTGGCAGATTCACACTCCAGCGGGTGTTTTAGCTGTCAGATAGGGCTTCACCCCCCAACATGACATTGCTAAAGATGCATTTGGCTCAGTTCACAGTTGTATTTAGTACACCTGTTAATACAGACATATCAAACCCTTTCTTTTTCTGGCTCCAATTCAAATAGATCCAGGAAGTCTCACCCAGGGACCCCCCCAAAAGAGAGAATCTTTCTTTCCCCCATACACAAATCTGAAAAAACAAAGTAGGCTTATTCTTTGGGGCTATCTAAAGACTGCTGTGTGTCAACACACAAAATCATTTCTCACAGTGGTATCACTTGCTGGATATGTTCCTTCCCTCCAACTACAGCAGATGGTGTTTCATAGTTGGTCACAAATGGCTGTCAGCGAGCGTTTGTCTGCCTGCCAGTAACCTGTAGTTTGGGGACTCCCTCGGAGAGTGTACCAGCACTGACTCTGCTGATAGCAGCATCTGAGAAAATGATCCGTCCTTTCTTGTCAGGCACAAAATTAGCTATCTCATTTTCAAACTGTTGACAAGGGGGATATGAAAGAAATAAGGGCCGTGCTGGCTCAGATGATGTTTCTTCAGCTCTGGTTTGAGGCAGTGAGTGCTGGTTGCAGAGCAGAAGCTGCCTTTACCACAGCAAATATTGGCCTCTGCTGAAAGTGGGGAGTCAAGCACAGCCCTCTCCTGGGTGTCAGGATTTTGCATGGCATTTCCAGCTTTCCTGAGCTCAGTTTAGATTTCTCTTGGCCAATGTTAGCAATGAGAAAAATATGACCTTTGGTGAAGTTGCCCTGTAGCAGGAAAATAGCTTTTGGTGGGTTAAAGGTCACAGTGCACCAGCCAGGTTTGCTGTTGTCTTCACATACATGAGGAGAAGGCAGCCAGGCAGCCCAGCATCTGCTGTGACTGCTGCCTTGTCCCAGCAGCCAGAAATGGGAAGCATGGGAGGAAGAGAGACACCAGTGATGGAGACCAAATACATCTGTATTTGGAAAACAGTTTTGGAAATTTTGCAGTGACACTTAGTGGCAGTCATTACCTTACTGGTGCACATCCGCGCTTTAAACACTTGCAGCTACAGCTCCAAGTATTTTATTTCAACAGAAGTCTTAAAGATGAGTCCATGGAGCAAAGCTGAAGGCTCTCCATCACAGCCATCTCAGGGTCCTCCTGCCTGTAGAGCAATTTCTGTTTAAAATTCCAGGTGGTATGTGGGCTGCTAAAGTTGACTGTCCTCACCTGCCCTAACCAGGGCAGGGGTCCCCTCCAGGTGCACCTGGCAGGGCGGGTGTGTGCCTCCTGCATGGCACTTCTAACGAAGGGATCTGGTGATAGGGTATGTCCCAGTACTCCTGTCTTCGCATATATCAAGAACTGCATGTATCAATCCTATGCAGAAAAAATTCTGCATTTGCCAGTAGAAAGACAGATTTTATCGGCGCCAGTTACGAGAGACAGTAATTTCTTGCTCTAGTTCTGATCTCCTAGAAGATTTTTAAAGAAAGTCCATTTTTAGAGTTTCACAAAGTATAGACTGTAGAACAGGTATAGTAGTGTAGAATTCCTTTTCATCCTAAATGTATCTGTCCTATGTGAGAAAAAGATAGATAAAACAAAAACTTAAGTCCTGCAAAAGAGAAATTATTAGTATTATGGAATACATCAGAATGATCCATCTGAATTGAAATTTCCTAAAAATTCAGGATTGCTTTGCTTCAGCTTCCATATTTTTGCCACTGAACTGATGCTAAAAACAAAAACTACTAAATTATTCAATAGCTGAAAGTGCAAATACTGATTTCTAATGAACATTTTGATGCACAAAAATTTTGATTAATTGGAATAATATTTGAAATGAAATTTCAACTATTTCAACAAAAGAGATTTTTTAAATACTATTGAAGCTGGATTCTACTGAAGGAAAGCTGAAAATAAAGTGTCCAATCATGGTCTTGTTGCTTAAAATCTATAATTACATAACAATTTTTAATTTTCCCTGTTTTTCATACATGAAATAGTATGTCTGGATTTTTCATACATGAATAAGTCTGTTTCTGTTTTCCTTTGGCTACAATGATTTTTCTGGGAAAATTAAGAATGGAGTGCAACTTTAACTCAGATGCCCCGGGAGGGTTATGGAAGGATCTGTTCCATGACAGATCAGAACGAGTGCAAAAGGAGAATGATGACTAGACTAAGCTTGATCCTCAGTAGGGGCCTTGTGCCCTGGCCTGCATCCAGCAGTGTGCTCAAGCACAAAGTCTGAGTAAGACAACAAAAATATCTAAGGTTAAGCACATGTATAAATATTCTTACTACATTTCAGTTGGGAAAATTTTTAGAAGCTGGCTTAGAGCAGTTGTATGGCTCCTAATAAGAGTACACTTAAACCCAGCCCAGCTTACACTACTACCTGCTAGGTCATTAATTTTGGTTTGATTTTGGTTTTCTTGGGTGTGTTACTGTGTTTGTGCATGCACTGGACCTGAGTGTGAAGGTCATATCCTTGACCACTTACAGATAGACTATGAGTAACTTAATGACAAACATGCTCAATATCTTGAATTCCTTTTCTTAGGGCCACAGTGAAGGACCCTATACAACAAATTGAGTAGCCATTTCTCAGGCAGCTCTGCTTCAGGTAAAGATCCCAAAAGAAAAGGCTGTTGAAAATTCCAGAGAGTCCAGCATCTTCCTAACAGAAGGCATTCCCTTTTGGGAAAGTCCATGGGAGATGAATTTGCTTTGTGGATGTTTTCAGAACATACCACTAATGTTTTCTACTTTCCCTTTGGAAAGTACAACAAGTATCTGAAAGGCTGGAGAATGCATGTAGCCATGTGAGTTTACATCTTTCCAAACCATTGCTCTCTGCTTCAGTGTGAAAGGCATTCATGCTTAGGGAAAATTGCTCTCCTGAATCAGTATCTTCCCTCTTAAGCCACATTGTTGACCTTGGCTAAGATCTATGATGCCCAGAGATAACACAGTGGCCACTTCAGTGGTCAGCTTGTGATTCATCAAACACTTCCAACCCAGCAGTCCAATTTTGGCCAAAACAAAATGGAGCCACTTAAGAGAAGTGTGGTCCACCGTGTGGCCCATCAGCGAGGCCATCTTCAGCAGCCAGCTGCCATGGTCAGTAAAGTTGGTTCTTCTAGCTGAATGGGAGGTATGCACAGAATTTGGGAAGTCACCAATTTGATTAAGAGAGATGGCCTGCACCAGGAAGATGACACGACTGTTGAGGCAGTCTGCAATGCTCTCATGCACTATGGGGAGCTCTGCTGCCACACACAGTGAATCATGTGCTGGTCCAGGACTCTGAAGGCAGGGATGGATTTGTGGGCTTACACGCATCAGGAAGTCCAGTAGTACAGCATCTGAGCATCTGGCTCATTTTGGGCACCTGAGCATTTGAGCATCTGCCTCAAATTGGCAGTGGTGGATGTACAGGATGAACAAGCATAAGGCCATTTCATGGATTTGGTTGGGACAAGAAGATGAGGAAACAAGTTAATTGGAGAACACTGTAGACCATTTCTGAGTTTTTCTACTGCCTCATTAGAAAATATTTAAAGCATAGTTTCTTATCTTGCTAATACTTACCTTGCTTAACATGATCTTTTCCATCTGCATTTCTCTCACTATTTTTACTGGGTTTGTTGTCTTTAGTCAAGCAGGAAAAAGTTTTCTCTTGCATGCAAATTCCACTAGCTTTTTGATAAAGTTGTCAAGGAAAAATGCTGGTACTCTGCCATATGGAAGCATTTATTCACTACCAAGTATGTAAATTAGATTACATCCTTGATGGCAGCTGTGTTAATTAGCATATCTTGGGCTCCTGCTTGCTACAACTGGACCAAAAGTTTGTATTTTTCCTTTTTATTTTTTTTTTCCTTTTTCCCAAGCTATTCAGAGGCCATCACAAACCTTGTTAACCTGACCAGATCTGCCTCAGATCCCTGCAGAAGTCCCTCTGAGGATTAAAAATTCCTTGCAGCATTTGCCTTCTGCCAGAGTTTCTCCAGCTGAAGATCTCGGTGGGGCTGAGGAGATTAAGGGGAACCCCTTTGGAGACTGAGGAGGTCTGCTTCACAACATGGCTTGAAATGTTGACTGGACTTATTATGAGGGACAGAAGCTCTGCAAGGGCTCTCAAGTTAATTAGGGGAACTTGCCAAGGCCTGTCAGACACTTGGTGGTCATCACTGGATCCTTCAGACTTTTGGCAAAGCTTCGGAGACACCAACATGCCAGTGAAAGGCTCTGGCTGTGCTAAGTATCCACCACTGCATTCCCCCAGAGTTACCACTGTTTCTTGGAAATAGCAAAAGCAACTAAACAACTCATGAATTTCCCAGCAAACCACGTCTGCTACTTCTTGCCCTCCTTAAAATTTGGCCCCAAACCCCTCGAAAGTCATCAAGTGGTCAAAATACTCAATTTTTCTGTTTTGCCTCAGACTTGATGGAATAATTTGTATTGGTGCTTGCACCTTGAGCCTGACACATTTGGGGTGCTTTGTGAAGCAATAATGGTATTTGGATTTTCAATATATTAAAAAAATACTGGAGTAAAAATTGGTACTCTAGAACCTAGAACAGTGATAGTTTACCTCTTCAGAATCCATTAGCCTCAATATAATGCATTTGCCAGCCAGAGCCTATAGATACTTCTGGGATAGCAGATGAGTGTCGTGTTCCCACAAAAAGATGTAAGGTTTTTTTCTCAACAAGACAAAGTAACCTCAGAAAAACCCAGAGCATGTGGCTGACAGCAGCACCAGACCTCCTAAAGAATGGCACTTTGCAAAGGAGACATGAATCAGAAATGTCAACTGCTTGTCATTTTTAGTCATGACACCAGTTGGAAAAATGAGGGTGCTGATGTTATTGATGCAGTTATATTCTAACCAGCTCACACATGTTCAGCCAGCTGATATTTTTAAACCTAAGGATGATAATGTCCCATTGCATGCAGATGTATTACCCTCTGTTTTCATCAGTCCAGTTATAGGATGCTGGCTAATGATGCTCTGAGATTTAAATTTTACATCTCTTCCTTCACTGCTTCCTAATGCAGTGTATGTCCAGACTCCTAATATAACTGAACAGATAATGTCCCATCCACAGATTTATTGTACCTTGCCCTGCTTTCACCTGTATAACTGAGAGCAGCACTAGGATAGGAACTTGAAGGAACTTTAAAAACTCATCAGCCTCATTAGGCAAGTATTTTTATAGGGAAAACTTATACAGGGAAACCATCCTCAGCAAACACAGAGCTCAACAACAGAGTTTAAGAACACTGAGAAAGAAAGGTACTACTCTCCTTTGCAGTGTCCACCCAGACAGTACAACTTGGATGTAAGTGATGTGCTTTTCAGTACTTCTGCTTTGCAGCAATTTTCCAAATACAGACATTATTGTTATCCAAGTATTTGACTGGCAAAAACCAAGTTCTTATACTTTCAATTAATTTTAAAGCAAATATATGTTTTAGTGAGTTGCTTAAACACAAAACTCAAAATAACCCAAAGTAAAGCCCAGTATTGATTCTCATCTTCATTAGACCAAGGTGTCACTTGATGTGACAATGTGTTAGGAGACTCTAAACAGTAGATGTACTCTCCTCGGTGCATTGATTCTCCTGCAGCTCTGTATTTCTAAAGTGTTGATGCCAAAGATTTGTGGACCTTGAGTCATGCTCCTCAGTACTACTCTGTAGTTGTCATTATTATTGAATAATGATGATGAAATTATTCTTATGCTACTGTTAGTTCTTCAGGAATCTGAAAGTCTTGCATCAGATGTATGTATGCAAAAGATGTATGCACAAGGCAGGCCATAGTTAAGGGAAAGAAATATCACTTTTCTTCATTTTCATTCATCCATTTTCATAGATCTAAAACTTATTAGTTTTTAAATTCCATTTTCCACCACTGTAGGAATATGCATCTTCTTTCCGTTTGAGAAGGAAATACTTTTGGTGCTTCCTTTCTGGTGCTCAGATTCCTTGAACACTCCAGTCCAGTCACTCTTCCTAACTGGTCGTAATTCTTGAGCTGGCTGGTATAACCGGCAGTGAAACTATACTGTCTCACACTCAGTGCCACTTTTAATTAAAGCTCTGTCTATGCAGAGTGACTCATTAGATTGGTACAAACTTAAAGGCAAGGCCAGTGAGCAAAAGTGTCAATACTGACGTCACAGAACAGAAATTAAAGACTATGGGGAAATACTAACAGAGTCCTAGCAGATATTGTTACCACCTCAATTTGTTGTTGTAGATGCTGGGAACTAATTGATTTAAATATTAATTAAAAGATTAACTATTACTCCTTCACCATGTAATTTCTTCAGCTTCCTGCCTTTGGGCCTGTTTATGCACTCAGCTAAATACTTGCTCATTATCATTGTAGCTCAGGACAGTATTTTTGTGTGCCTTTAAATTCAAATGTATACGGAAATGTCTTCCAAATATGGATACTTTCTTAATTTGGTATTTAATTGACATTTCATGCCATTTTTTCTCTTCAGTTATTGCTCAAAACTTGTTTTGTTTTTTGAAGTTCTGTGGAAATAGGAATAAAAAAGCCCAAGTATTTTATGCGCCTTTTGTCTTTCCAAATTTTAAAAAAAAATTAAAAGTTAAGTATCATTTTATCAGCACCAAAACCCAGGTGTTCTTTGCTGATTTTGAGTCCCCTGAGTTTTTATCTGTTCATTGAACTTTAATGCAGGGAAGAGCAGTCAAGTGATTCACACGGTTGGATATTTGTGTTAAATTTTTGCATTAGCCATAGAACAGTTTGTTCTCTTGAAAATAACAATTTGAACAATAAAGGGAAAGATTTTTTGCAAAGCATCTTGAGGAGTTTTTCAGCAATAAACCACTCTCTCAGGGTCAGCAGGGGATTTGTAAAATAAACTTCTTGAATTATACCAATGAAGCTCCATGAAATATAGTGGGACATGGCGTTTCCAATCTACACTTTACTATAGATTTTCATATTGCAATCTAGCATTTAAAATTATTTTCTAGTGCCAAGGTCAGTCTTAGAGCTTTGGGTGTTCTGGGCAGCATAACAGCAGCAGCAATGTTTGTCTACCTGTATCCTGTCTGACAGCGTTTCCTTCAGGGCAGAAGCCAGACCAAAGTTTGGAAAGGCCTTTTCCATATACTGCCATGAGAAAACCTAACCCAAAGGAGGGTGGCACTGACTGTTGAGCACATAGCCTTGATTCTTTTGCTCTTCTCAGGCATGCAATATTAGCAGCACAAGGAAAGGAACTTGGGGTAGTTAACCTACTGAAATCCAAGCTGGATCTCAGTCTTCCTTTAAAACACAGAAATGGAAAATTACAATTCTGAAAAGTATTAGGAGCCAAAGTCTTCCACACTGAAACACACCAAAAACATGTAGGGCAGGCTTTTTACATTGACTTAATGCAAAAATTGATTTATGCTCACTTAAAACTTGTCACCGCAAATTATGAAAGCTTTATTTTTATCAGAAGTGTGACCAGTGGCAAGAGTTAGACTAACAGCTTCAAAGAATTTTTTTTTTTAACAGAAGCCAGTGTGATAATATCTCAAATTAAGAATGTTTAAAAAATTTGCTGGAAATATTTTCAATGGCATTCATGCTAATACACACGCAGGCGCATATACATGTGTAGTCAGTTGTGCGCATGGGAATGCACTCAGTTTCCAAGCAGATGGGCATCAAATTTTGTAGTAAAATAACCCATCCATTGAAGATGAGGCAATACTTCTTAATTCCTAGCCACTGTCTGGTCTCTGCTCAGGTCTGTTTGCTTCTCCTGAGCAATTTGTGATCATGTCTTGAGCAAAACCACAGAAGTGGCTTTGAGAGAATATCTTTTTGGTCCATTTTTTTTAAGGAGAATCTTTCTGTCTCTTAAAATGGGCTGTGCTCTCTCAAAGGTGCAGTTAGTTGGACATTTGCAAGTTTGCAAAGGGATCATCTTTGAACACATGTGGTTCTTTTTCTCTCTTTAACAACATTGAACTGGGCAGGTCATCCTGGTTAAAGTCTACCCCCCTTTTTATGAACTATTTCACAGTGTGATGGGGACACTGGTGTCACCTCCTGTAAAGGAAGGTCTTCAGGGACCTGCTGAAGAGTTGAGCAGGTTGCGGGTTGCACCTGCAGGCATCCGTGAGGAGTGGGAAGGGATGTGCTGGAGCAGGACGCATATCACACCTCACTGGAGTCAGCTGGCTGCAGCTGAAAAGCTTCTGAGATTAAAAAAGTCATTGCAGAGGTCCCCAGGAAACATAGCAAGAACAATGCTGGCTTTTTCTGCTTTCCCTTAAAGGCAGAAGCCCTCAGCTCCAGGGAGACAGTGTTGGTTTCATGGTTTAGGAAGAAGCTTTCCCAGCAAAGATTTTGGTGAGCAGTGAGTGTGCGGGTAGAGCATGCCGTGGGAGACTACTGTGGGCTGATATGAGAGATGATATCAGAGATTAGTTAACCGTATGGGCTGAGTCCCTGGGGAGGTGTGTGAAATGAATCAGATTAAACAAAATTGATAATGTGAATACTTAATCAAACAGACAAAGGTAGTCTGCACAGCTAATTAGGGGCAAATAGAGCGTCCCTCTTGTACCTCATTTAACTGACAAATTGTGCAGACAGTTTTAATGGGAGTCTGTTTAGCAAAGAGAAGGCTGTACAGTTGACAGCTTGGCAAAATGTGGTTTCTGTAACACCACATGATGCTTACGGAAATTAGCCTGGTGCAGCTGAGCTCAGAGTAGGTAAGAGCTGCCCAAACTCTAGTAAAATGGTAAAATGGACCTTTTGTAGGCCTCTGTTCCTGACTTCTTAAAGGGACCTGAACGCTTTTCTGCAAGCTGGGTAGGAACATTTCTGAAAAAGCAAAAAGGATCATTAACAACACCAGAAAAGACCACTTCTGTAACCTAGAAGGCAGACAAAAAATTAGCATATGACCTTAGCATATTACAATTTTATGGTTGGTCCTTTGTAAGAAAAAAGTTACTTTCTCATCTTCTCAGGAGTTACGTAAATATGAATTACTGTTAATATTTTACATATGAAAATGTCCATGCAAAGCAATCAGCTGAGTCCTGCAATATGGGCCAGCTCCAGGACCAGGCTGAGGACTCAGTCAAACCTGAGGCCACAGCCCATCTTCTGGGGCCACAGGGTCTCTGCTACACTTTGGAGTGACCTTCCTAGCAAATACAGGTCTCCAGTTTCTTATACGCTGAGTAACACAAATGCAAAACTTTTCTACATTTTCTGGTAACTCCTTCCACTGCATCCTTCCTCTTTGCTTCTCTAAACCAGCCATATCTCTTCATTGTCTCTCTCCATGTGTCCCCAAGGTTTGCATACTTAGCCCTCTTCCAAAGGAAGATGAAAATATTTGGGTATGTTGCAAAGTTTGATGAGAGAATTTATAAACACAGACACCAAACCCTCCAGCAAAGTGAGACAAATGGCCAACACCTGTTATTTCTCCAAGGCCTTCACCAGATCTTTCATGAGGATCTGTTGTTGCACTGACATAAGAAAGTGTCCTGCTTGTAAAGGGGGCACAGTTAAGTATGTATTAAATTTATGAAACTATATTCAGGCTTCTTCTACAGTTTTGAATCTACATCTGCAGATCTGCATTCTAATCTATATACAATTTTGAGCACCACAAGTGTGAGAAACAAGAGGTTTAACGAAGGATTCTGAGCACACCCTTTTGTATTCTGCCCAAGATTGCTCTGTCTCACACTGGGTGTCATCGGGGCAAGGAGAAGAGACCTCCTAACCTGCAAGATGACTCATAGGAGTTTTGCTGGGAATCATTATCTGGAACATGGCACTCTCTGTGGTTAAACCTCTCTTTTAGTCTCACTGATCTCTGAACATCACAAGAACTTGGTGTACATGGGTGATACACAGAGCTGTGTACATCCATGTACATATATGTGTGCATATGTGCTGTGTTCACTCAGACAAGCTATTTGGTCAATGTTTTGACCACAATACGGAGATACTGTAATGCTTAGAGGGTGAGAAGTCTGAGGCTGTATTATGAACAGTGACTGTCCTCTCTGTGTTGGCCATTTCACTTAACTCTTCTCAATTCCTCATTTCTACACCCACAAAACAGGACTATCCTTGCTTCCTCAGAGCACTATTAGAACAAAATGCCATGTTTACCATGACCATTGATGTCAGAGCACAGGATCTGCTATAGGTCAAATCTTAGTTAGTGAGAAGTGACTAGCGCAGCCCAAATCATATGTTGAAAGTGTCCAGGAAGATAGTGTAGATCTTAGGGAATTCATGGCCTCTGCTTTTGTGACTCATTTGGGAAGCACATTAACTTCCCTCCCTTCCAACTGAGTGATGCTTATCACCTCAGCACCGCAAGGACTTCAGCAGAAGAAAAAAGGATGCCATCCATCTCCACAAAATCATGGAGTGTTGTCTCATTTGACATCTGACTTATGCTTAAACATCACCCACTGTTGAAAGGCATGAGTTTATGATGGAACATAAAGATGGTAAACACATGCCTGGAACTGAACATTTTAAGAGTGAAGTGTGTTATACGCGTAATAAAGCTACAAACATGAGGCTCTGCCTGGAGCTAATGCTTTTTCTGAATTCACTTCTGGAGCTCACCTTTTGCAACTCTGTCCTTGCAAGAAAATTCCTTATTTCAGAAACTATAGGAAAAAATACATAAAAGGCAGGAAAGAATAGGAATTATTTAATCAGACAAAATTTAAAATTTGGTCCTTGTATGGTTGTGAATAATTTGGGCCTGTTTGTGTTAGGCTTTTTCTTTCATATCTTCTCAAGGAACCTTCATAACATGTAAAGCCATCTGATTCATTTATGGAATAGTTTCACGTATTTGGGCAGAAGTCTGTGTAACCCAGTCTGTTCCCTAGTGACTTTCTTATTTTAGTCTACCTCCACTAATGTGAAATGTGTGTGATGGAAATTTCCTATAGTACAAGTGTTCTAGTGTGGCAGGTAGCATTTGAAAACAAAAGAAAGAAGGGAAGGAGGAGAGGATAAATGAGGGAATGAACAAGCAAAGGAACAAAAGAGAAAGGAACAGAAAAATTACGCGGAAGCTTCTGTCTGAAGGCCCCAATTCCCACTCCTACACCTCTGAGAAGCAGATTTTCCATCAGGTGGGCACAATCCAGATATCACAATGACTGAAAAAGCCTTTGGGAAGTAGGAGGAATTCTTTTTTTAACCTCTTCTCTAACTTGTTAAAGCCTGTGTAAATCCCACCAGCTTCCTCATGAAACGCTTGCCTGAGCAAAAGTTTTTCCAGCACATTTTTTGAGTCTCACATAATTGAAATAGGAGGGGATTCGAGCTTGATTCAATAGAGCAGTTTGAGTTAATTGATAAACCTTCCCTTTTTATTATCAGTGCTACCCTTTTGTCTGAAAGGCAGGGAGATTTCCTTATGGGATTTGAGAAAATATTGGAAATTGCAGTGGCAAATTAGCAGGGGCCACAAACCAGAAGTGACAGCTCAAGGAGGCTGGTGTAGGGAGTGGAGCAATCCCTTACCAGTAACAATTGGCCAGACTTATCATATGGACTAATCACAACAGAGCTGGTGAAATAATGGGCACCAGATGTTAGCGCTTTGTAGACGTTGGCTCTCTGGAGACCAGCTCCGCCGAGCGAGCTCCCCAGGAGCAGGGGCATGGCTCTCTCATCCATTAATAAGACAGGGGGCTGCTGGTCAGTGCCTATTCCACATCTCTATCTGGTGATGCTACGGCCCCTTTCTTCAGCTTAAGGAGTGTTTGCATTCATGAGGAGAATTTCCATGACTCGCATGTCTTAGACTCACAGCACTTCATTTTGTTCCGACATGAAGGAGTGAGTGAAAACTAGTCATGCAATGGATCAAATCACTGGTGGCTGTCTCCACAGAGATCTTTAATAGGGAGGCTGCTCCGCGAAGTACTGACTATTTCCCTGCAGAATTTTACAGCTGTAAAGGTTTTCCTGGCACAGTGGGTAGGAGGGAATGGGGTGGGAATGTTTTCCCTCAGGAGCTTTGCAGAGAAAGCTTTTAAACTGCTCTCCAGAGTCCAGGGACTGCAGGCAGGAGGAATTCAGAGAAGGAGCAAAGCAGACCTTTCTCCTGCTCTTATGTGCCATGCTCTCAGACTGGGTCTAACCACCGATCTAGCCTTATAGGATTATCTTACACTTCTCTAATTGTTTATAATAGGCTTGCTTGAAAAGACAGATTTGCAGCTAAGCCTCTGCTAAGAGTACTGCCACTAGCACTGCTGCCAGCTGCAGCACTCTGTGCTGTGCTCAGAGGGATCATGTGGCTGTGGTTTAGGTTTTGTGCAGGAATCAAACCTGGCTAGGTAATCAGCCAGGTGAGTGGGCAAAGGGGATCAGGGATCTTGCCTAAAGTAAGTCAGAAGTGGAATAGAAGATGATTACAAAATTAAAAATAACTGCTGCTTAAAATAAGATGAATGATATGAGCCATTCTAAGTGAGTCAAGTCTGCGGAGTGGGGCCCACCACTGCCAGTGCTGTGGCATGGGGCTCCTCCTGCCGTTTTCAGCACTGCCAAACCAGGTCTGCTCTTTCTCTTTTTGGATTCTGACTGATGTGTTTTCAGTTTCAGATAGATAGGAGCTCTCTCTCCTATCCAATTTCTTCATCTCCTAGCACAGGACTTGGGATTTTTTGTGGGTAAAGACCCATCTCTGCAGAGGGGCTATAACGTGAATGGCATCTGAAGATATTGAGCAAATATCAATCTTCTTTTCAGCTAAAGCATCTTATTGATCTTGACCAAGGTGTCCAAAAGCAGAGGTGCAGGCAGTCTTGTCTCTGTTTACCCATGTCCGCCTCATCTGAGAAGAAAGAAGCTCTGATAAGGAAGATCTATAATGATAACTCATACACTCATGAATTGTATAATAATGACAGAATTGTAGGAATAATCTTAGATATTTTCAAAAGAAATATATACTAAGTAGTTCGGTGGACATCAACACATATTTATGCTCAGGGAGAGTGTGACTACTGTGCTTTTGGGTTTGAGTGGACTTTTGTGTGGCTGGAGACAGTGCAAGTACCACTGTCCCACCCCTGCAGAAAGGATCTGTCATCTCTTCTCTGGGAGCTTGTGTAAGTAAGAGAGAGAGAATAAAGCTCAGGGGTTTTGAGGGTAAATGGAAAACTGGTAATGCTCCTAGATTTCCAAGTGGGGGTTCAGAGCTTGTTTCTTTAGTCCTTAGCATTGGCAGGGTTTGCCAGTCCTTCTGGATACCTCAATTTAACCTTGACATCTGGGTTTCAGAAAACATTAAACACTTAATCTCTAAAATGAAGACAACTTCACATTTTGCTTGTGTTGGGTCAGAGTGGGCACTGGAAACTAGTCACTACTTTTGAAATCCAGCCCCTGGATTTTAAGATGGATGGCAGCCCAAAAAGAGCTCTCCTGAAAGGGACATTGACAATAAAAATTACTTGTTGTGTGGCTACACTCACTCATAGCTGGCAAGGATCTGGAATCTCATGGAAAGCAGATGTTACCAGATTTGTTACTGCAGATGAATCTGGATACACAACTCACTGCTCTCTAAGAATGTGTCTACCTTTTACTGTCACCTTTAACACTAAATTACATTGACTTTTCTTCCCTGAATGATGATTTCAGTGGTAGTTATTTATAAAAACTATGAGATTTCTTTTTTTCTGGGAACTTTTTTTGGCAGTTTTAGTTTGTGTGAGAGAGCTTGGAAAATGTGACAGAATTGACAGCTCCCATTTAAATGCCAAATGTCTCTTCCTAACTTTAATCCGCATCTAAAACAAAAAAACCTATTCAAGACACAGACATTCCTGGCAGACATTTTTGCTATTCCTGTGGTCCCCCAAGAGCTGTAGTTTTTTTCTTTTGACACTTGAGTTCCAATGATCAATCACCGAATACTTTCCCCTGAATCTGGATTAGCAATCAGTTGTGTTCTCTGGCATGTGCCAGAAACATCTTCCCCTCCCCTCTACAGGATGCATTTCAACTTGAAACAGCAGCTTAGCCTTTGCAATTGCAATCACCAGCCTGATGATTTCTGGTGAGGAATGGCAGGAATGCCCAAACTAGAAGTGAGAAGGGAAAAAGTCAGAGGGTTTCTGTCAACTTCTGACAGTGGCAGAAACATCCTCTTTTCCTGATGAGCTGCCTTTCAAGTCTTGGCAGAGCCATTACCAATTCTATGGCTGCATTTCTCTGCATTTGGAGCCATCTGTCTTTACTCCGTCCATTCTGAAGTCAGAAAAGAAAATTATTTTCACATTAGCAACTCATTAAATGGTTCCAAACTTGTAGCATAATCACTGCTGGAGCCAAACCCATTGTTTTTACACTTCCAAATACGTACTTGGAGGCATTGTTCAGGGATCAGGGGCTGCCTTGCAGGACCTTCTGTCAAGCACATGAGCAAGTGGGTGGGGTGGGGCCCTGTCACCCTCATCCATCATACTTCATCAATGTCACCACCACCTGCAGAGGCATTACTCCCAGTCTCTCACTCACTTGGTCGTTCATTTCTGTCCGTCAACATGAGCAGAAGGAGAGAGGATGTCAGCAGTTAGTATCAGAACTGGTAAAATTCTTGAGGTTTGTTTAAGGCAGTGGAGATATTGAAGACCATTTGATGGCTCAGGCGAGTTGCACTTTGAGCTTAGTTTGTCAGCATAAAGCAGCCCTTTGGAGGTCGGGTACAGTGTTGATACTCACCATGCAAATGCCCAAGACTGCTGCTGATTATTCAGGGCAAAAAGCAGTGCCTTTGGCTGGAGAAAGACAGAAAAGCTGTACTTCAGGAGAGTCTTATCATCAAAGGGAAACACAGTGGTCTCTTTTGAGGACCTGCATTAAACCCACCCTTATGTCTCCTATAAAAGTCCTCAGTTTCCCCTCCCTGCATTGAATCTCTCACTACTTTACAGGCTGAACGTGCCTGATCAGCAAGCGGAGGGAAAGCGAGATCCCGAGCAAACCCCAAATTCCCTACCACTGCTGGAGAGAGCGCTGCTGGCCTCTGGCCCTGCACTGCCCAAGGCACACTGAAGAGCCACTTGTGTGGGACAACCGACAGACAAGAAAGCAAATACATGTCTGTGCTGCTTCGCTAAGCCAGTGCTAATACCTGAACAACTTCGAAAACTTCAGTCTCTGAACTGGCTGCTGAAAACCTCTTTGGGAACAGCCCTGAGCTCCCTCAACCTGCCCAGCAGCTTAAAGCAGAGTTTTCCAAAGTGGCTGTGCTCCTGCGGCTTTCCTGAGGGCTGACGCAGGCTTTGGGAGATGCAGCTGCATTTTAGGGGCTGAGCAGAGCATTTTCTGCATTGCATATGAAAAGCCTTCTGGGAATTAGAGGGTATTAATCAATTTTACGTGTACCGATCCCCTCCTTTAAAAATCAGGGCTCCCTACACATTGTTAAAGCCTCCCGGAGCCCTTTCTGTCCCTGGAGTCGATCACGGTGAAATGAGGACATGTCACAGCATAGCTTATTAGGGAAACCGGGGTGTTCCCGTTTGTTCAGATTTGTACAGAAAAGGGTTTTTCACAGGGGCTGTGCTTTGACAGTCTCGTCTTCCCCCAGGCTGGTTCACATTTAGCAAGGGGCGGCTGACAAAGCTCCTGAGCCACGGAGATCCACAAGGTGCTTGCAGCTGGCACAGATACCTCATTAGAAATTCATTTTTTCCTGTCATAATAACAAAGTGCAGAGCAGCGGTGGCAACATAGTTTCGTATGGGAAAGCACACAAAAGGGGACAGCTGAAAGAAGCTGTGCTTTTCTCCTGTATTTCCAGCCCGACAGAAGCATCTTCAAAGGGAGCAGCCTTGCCCGTCCGCCGCACCCTCTTGGCCTGAATGTCTTGAATGGCATTTTATACACCTACTGCACCCTGGGGCCAGCCAGCCTCCAGGAAACCCATTCACCCGGCCCCGCTCCTTCTCCCCGCGTTTTGTTGTCTCCTACCCGAGGAAGCGATGGGCAAATAAAAGTGACAGCCTCGGGTTGTGAGCCTCGGCTCCCTTGCAGGCATTTCTGAAAGCCCGCTCCCAGGCAAGTGGAGCCGGGTCATTTCTTACGGGGGAGAGTGGAAAACCTCCAAAAGTAGAGAATGACTGCTGTCTAATTGTCTTTCTGTTTATTTGCGTGGTGAAAGTGAAAAAGTAGTTTCAGGAGGGCAGAAGTGAGAGGAGAGCAGTATCACTGCTGCGACTGTCACTGTCAGGACAGTCTACTGAGGAACTGGAACACTTAGTCACTGTAGAGATGGAGAGTGGCAGTGAAGCACCCTTCTCATGCACAAACATCTTTATCCACTTCCCCAAAGCTAATGAAAGAAAAGGCTGGGTTTCTGAAGTCAGAAGATTTCATCTCCTTGAAAATGTAGAGTGAAAGCCTGACAAAGATTGCATTTAAAAATCTTGGCTTTATTTTTCTCCCTATTATTTCCTTTACATCTTTCCTTCCTTTTATTTTTTTTCTCCTTGCAACATCACATGTATTAGAAAAAATAGGATGAGGGAGGAGGGGGACAGAAATCAAACAAGCAGTGTAAGAATAGGAAAGGACTGATAGCCAAGAACTACAGTTTCTATTAGTTACAAGTCAGAAACTTCCCTCTCATACACAGACCAAAACCACATGTAATAATTTCCCTTTTCAGACAATGACTTGTTCGATTTCCTAAAATAAAAACACAACCAAAAACTAAAGCAAAGCAAAGCAAAACAAAAGAACCTAACAACAACAACAACAACAACACCCCAATAAGTAAAGATTCCTGAAAAAAAAATTTAAT
Source organism: Sylvia atricapilla (assembly GCF_009819655.1). Lineage (NCBI taxonomy): Eukaryota > Metazoa > Chordata > Aves > Passeriformes > Sylviidae > Sylvia > Sylvia atricapilla. The sequence continues at coordinate 63,997,853 of NC_089142.1, forward strand.
CTGGTCTGTGTAATGCATTAAACACAGGCACCTCACAGTTAGTCCAATCCTCCATAGCACAGCACCAAGAACGTCTGGCAGAAGTACAGCAAATGAACCTACTATGATCCCTCAGCCTGGAAGGGAAGCTGCCAGGGAAAGGCACCAGGCAGACCACTGGTGCAAATGCAGTATTTGCAGCTTTCTGCCAGAGAAATCTGAATCCCCGCTTTGCTCTATGTGGTAGCCCAGACGCACCAGCATCAGAAGTCTGGGGCAGTGTGAGTGTGAGGGAGACTGCAGACTGTGAGACAAAGACCACTTTAACACATTCCAGGAGAACTATCATCCATGAAAGGGTAATGTATAGGTGCCTTTTCTATTCTATTCAACTGTAGGGCATTTTAGCTTTAGACATTGGCAATAAAGTTTTGTTCAGGAAATGGCAATTCACTCTAGCTTGGATAAATGTTCAATAGTGGCCAAATGCGCTACATCTAATTTTAGACACTCTCAGAACAATTACTTGCCTTTTCAGAGAGTTCTGGCTTTCTGTATTGCCTAAATGGATAGGGACCAGGATGCCTATCAACTTCAAGCTATTGTAAACTTAGTTAAACACTTCCTTCCCTTAATGTCCCATCTCAGAAGTAGTTTGCTCAGGGGTACTGGGCATCTTTCTAAAAAGTGTCTGTAATGTCACAATTAGTAATCAGCAAACACAGGGGATATTTTGGGTAATCTTAAAGGGAGCACCTCGGGGTGATGGTCATGGGGGTACTGGGCTGAACGTTGTGATGCAACTGGAAAAGAAACACAAAGAAAAGACCTCCACCACCTTGGCCTGCAACAGGAATTTTGGAAGGGATGTCTATCAGGCTGAGCAGGATGTGCACTTAAGGGGACATTCTGATCTTCAGTAACTTGAGCTGTGCAGATATTTGGGTTGTACTCTCATCTCATCATCAGGGCCTCTTTTGTTCCTTGTCTGCCAGGGGGTTTCCAGAGGGTCCTTTGTTCTGTCCAGCTGGTGAGAGTCAGGGGATGGGGGTAGGTTGGAATTGCTATTGGGGGGAGAATCCATATTGCCATCCATTTGCAATAAGAAGGTAGTCTAGATGAAAGGGAACAAGACTAATCTGGTAAAGCTAAAGCAGGATAATTTACCTGAGACATTGTACACCTGAGCAATTCCTATGGCTCCCCAGGCTGAAACTGAGCTCTAGGTTGTTTACATGCAGCAGGCATAGGAGCTCATATGAGGGGCTGCAGGTAGCACATGAGGCTCATGTCCTTAGGACTAAACTCTCTTCTCCCCATTACCTAGTCCACAGCACCCTCCAGGGACAATCTGTGCTTCACACTGAGGGGAGGCATCGTCTAGGTAAGCACTGCTTAACTCAAAGAGAGCTTTGCTGAGGCAGGTACAAGCTGCAATCCAGGGCTGGGGTGTCACCACGCCTGAGCCATGGCCTGAGCCACGCTCTGATCATGGTTACCAGTTTAGTCATGGCCACCCAGCCTCTGATAGGGACAGCTACCACACAGAGGGGTAAAATAAATTACCTGTGTAGAGGCATGAAGAGATAATGATAACTGGCTGACCAAGAGAAGATTTGTTCATTGTAAAGCAATGTATTGGATCTATAGATGAATCTGCTGCATTTGAAGGACTCATTACAGATATTGACAGGCCAGTATGCCAAGAATTAGGAGATGGCAAATAATTTAGTTAAGCAAAACCACAAGTGGGCTCAGAATTACTGTCTGAAACCACAGATTTAGCACATGACAAAGTTGTCATGAAGAGGTTAGATTGGCTGTACAGGTTTCCTGGTCAGATTGTCAGAAGGACAGAGGAGCTGGAACATGAATTGGACAATAATTCATGTGTGAGATTGTGTGGCCCTGATAGGACACTGCTTAGTGAAGGGTTGGATGTCTTAGAGGGTTGCCCACTTTTTCCAAAGAATCAGAAGTGGTCCCCTGCTAGATATATGAGAAATCTCAAAAAGATTTCCACAAAGGAAATCCAGAGGTATTGAGTCCAGCCTAAGGTACTCAATCCTGGTCAACATGACACAAAATAAAATCCTGCTAGTCTCTGGTAACCCTTGGGAAACAAAGAGTCTCCTCTCATTGCTGGTCTGTGTTCCTTGACCTGAGCTATACTTCTGCAAACTGTGTCACTGATGAGATGGATCCGATGGTTCCAGATGGGCTCAGAGCACCTCTGTGTGCTCATACCTTCCAAGAATATCAGGCTGAGACTTCGCTGCATAGGTTGCACTGGTTAACTGTCAAGTCCATTTGCCTGCTAAATAACATGGTAAATTCAACAACCTGCAGCACTCAGTAAAGGCTTAGGGATATCATGTCCCACATTCAGCACTTGTCCCAGACTCAGTGCTCATCCCTATGCTTGTTTCTCTTGTAGTGTGTGGGGTGCACTGAGTGGTCTATGCTTGCCTTGTGGTGCCTGGTAACAAGGGGAGAGCAGCAGGCAGAGACCATAGGGAGGGAAGACATGGGCACAGAAATTGTGATGTTGGAGGGCTGCAGTTGCTAATGGATGTCCAACCATTATAATCTTACTTGTTAAAAGTTTAACTGATCTATACTGCTCTCTATTCTAGATGACTGTTCTTGTGGTTAAATGCTTATACTTCTTTCTGCTGCTTCTTTCCTTCAATACACTGAACGTGCAGAGGGAAAATGGAAAGAGAAGATGTACAGGATGTCGTGGGCAGAGCTCAAGAGCATTATGCCTCATATGGCTAGAGAAGATGTCAGAGGAGGTGCTTCTTCTGTCCTCAGTCCAGAGGGATGAGAACTCAAGACATTTTCTTGGCTTCTCTTTGTAAAAATAAACTCTTAGAGTAACTTTAGAGACCTGAAGATGGAAGTTACTGGCCTGTGTAGCACATGCAAGGCTGAACATAAGAATTGCTAAATTCAGCCTTCACGTCTGAAGCCTGACATGCTCTCATATTACTTTCCTTCTTCTCAGCAGACTCCAGCACCACCGTATGGAGTGAAAGTGATGGTCCAGGAGGTGAGACTTGCAGTCCAGTCTGGGCACCCCTGGTCACTGTCAGCCATAATGTGTTTATGCCCCCAGGAAAAAGAGCAAAAGACCTTACATGAACCAGCTGTGGGATCATGCAGCCCTTTGACATAGTGGGCTGCCATTTAATCCTGGGTAATTGCGAGTGGGCGTTAGCCCTGAAGCAAACAAGGTTTGTGTGTTTTGTCTGTAACTACCTCCAGACCTATTTAGCTCTCACTGATGTGAAATGCAAAATTCCTCTTGTTAGAAACACAGCAAGATCAGGCCCAGAGGAGGCAGAAATATGCTGCCTGGATTGCATCGTATTAGCCTTCAATACTTTTCCAGGTCTGTTTAAGCAATGCTTCTCCCTGTCCTGGTGCTGTCAGTCTCGTGTGGGTCTGTGAGTGTATTTGTTTTCCTCAGTATTTTACTTTTGTAAGTGCTTTTAATTAATTTTTTTGTTGTGGCCTTGAGAGTAACTCTTCCGAAAGTAGCAGACCCCGAAATTCATTAAATGTGTGAAATGACAGGAGAAAAAGTGTGAAATTGTAACAGTCTGTTTGGGCCTGATTAATAGAAATTTTTCCTGACAATCCCTGGGCCCTTCTGGGGGTCAGTGGAACGGAGCAGCTGTAAAGACAGCAGGAGCAATTTAGAAGCTGCCTGATGGGGGCCATGCAGATTTCGGAACAAGTGGGGAGAGTCTCATGCCCTTGTTCAGGCCAGTGGGAGATGATTGGCCACCACAGTGTCACGTTATCAAGCAGATTAGCCCGAGGTGTGCTCCCACCACCTTTAAAGCGTTATTTGGCTTCAAGGGAGGTTATTGTTGTCTCTACTATTTTCGGTCCTTCACCAATGTCACCCATACAGCTGATTCTGGAGATTCACGGCTGGCTGTCTGTGTGTCTGCTAAAGAGCCAAGCACTAGGGAGGGGAAAGTTCTGCAGTGGAAGGAGTTTGCCATTGCAGTGAGGCTGGGAGGAGATTGCTTCGCTTTCTGTCCTTCTTGGTGGCTGGAGAGTCACCAGGCAGGGCCCTAGCTGGAGCTGGATACCGTGCTTATGCTGCTGCTGGGTTGAAGTTCTCAGTGGCAAAGGCAGCCAACACCAAGGACCAGGGAGGTCAGACGGCTGTGCTTGTGAGGAATATTTCCCTGGCTCCCACCAGGCACCCCAACCTGAACTACTGACTTTTTTTTTTTTTTTTTTTTTTTTTTTTTTTTTTTTTTTTTTTTTTTTTTTAGCAGCTCTATATAGGCAAATGCTTTCACCCTAAGAAAGATACAAAGAAAACATCAAAGTAAATGTCCCCACACTGACATAAGGCTAGAATAATGGTGACCTAGTAGCTAAAGACTGGGACGAATACTGAAAGTAATTCACTCCCCTCGATAACAATGGGGCATGTGTGACAATGATATATACCAGGAGGCGAGAGAGAGCCACTTTTGTTGGTAGTGATACCCCACAAACGCAATTGTAGGGAGATCAATACTGTCATAGGACAATCATCAAAGACCATCAGCTCATCATATTTTCATACCATAAGCAGCTCAAGGCGCCGGGGCCGCCTCTCCAGCAGAAAGCCCCGCGCCGGAAATTTGAAGGGTGTGAAATCGACATGATTAATAATTATAGTTATTAGCACATGTACCAGCTGCTCATGTATGGTTTAGCCCGTGATTTATGGGGCCATAAATGCCCATATCTGCTTCTGACGCGGAAAGGAGAAGGGCACGCAGTCATGGGCAGAAAGCATCGTCCCTGGTGCCAGGGGCTTTCCTCCCCCCTGGCTCCTGACAAAATTAAAACAACAACAAAAATGGGCCAAAAAGTCACCTCTTGCTCCACAGCAATGGAAGGAGGCCTTTTGTTCGCATGTCTGCCTTAACGGCGGCTGAAACCTGTCTGCTCAATGTCCCCAAAGCCTTTGAAGTTTGGATAGCAGCTAACAAGGGCTAGAGATTTCCCTCCCCCACACAACCTCACACTGTTGCCAGGCTGCAAACAATCACCATACATATTACAGATGAAACCACGAGGACCAACAACAGAAAGAAAAACTAATTGTCTAGTTGCCAGAAGTTAAAGCTTTTGTTTCCAAATGTAATTTGATTCCTCTTTCCTCCACCCCCCCCCCCCCGCCCCAGCCCCACCATCCATTACAATGTGTTTCATCATAGAAAACTATTCTACTTTGACACAATCTGAAAAAATGGTTTGAAAATGACCAAAACAATACCACCACCCTTAGCAGAGGTATGATGGTTGTGATAATGATTTTTTTTTCGCCTGCCAGAAGAAGAAGAAAATCTGGTCAGTAACGCAGAGAAGAACCACAACCTGACACAGCCTGTGAATGTGCAAAACTGAAGCAAAGAGGGCTGCAGACCTATTGTTTCCATAACATTCATAGCCAAGGACTAGTCACGCCTTGCTGTCAAGCAGAAGCCAAGTTGGTGCCCTGTCCTAGGTGTGCTATTTCCAGCCTGCATGGAAGTCCATTGAAGGCTGCACCCCTCCTCCTCTGGGTTAGGTCACAGCACAGTGAATGGCAAAGAGTAAATTCTCTTATGAATCTGGTGAGCTCTGCCATTCCATGAAGCCTGCTGATCTCACACTGACCTGATGAGCTAGAAGCTTCAGTCAGATGAAGGATTTCCTGCACAATGAGCATGAGTACAACTGAGAAAACAGCACAGCAGAGTAGTGCATCTCAGGGACTAAAATGATACCAACGTACTGGAACAGCCTCTGGCAAACACTGGTGTCTGGATGTGAGAAGGGAGAAAAAACAGAGTTATACCACAGTATTTTCTGTCTCACCCATTCTGCAAAAAGGTGATGAAAGGGTGTGTCAGAATAACAGCAAAGGCAATGGGATGTTAAAAGGATTATTGAATTATTCTGCTTTTAGAGGGAATCCATGTAGTTCACATAGTTCAAGGTAGAGGACAGATCAGTCTTAATAAAATAACTTAGTGTAAATAATTTCTTTATTGAATCTCATGGAATTAATTTTGATTTCTTTCCTCTGGGAAACTGAGTTTTGAGGCCTAAAAATTAGTCTGTGTTCATGGAAAAGGTTTTATTAAAAGCTGGATATTTTCACAAATGTTTAGTCAAAATCAGTGGTTTTCCATCAAAAGCTGTTTTAGTGAGAAAAATTGACCAGTTTATAAATGAAGTTGGTTGACAAGTTCATGGTGTGCTCACCTGTATAGCCCTTTCCTTCAGAAATGAAATAGACCCTTCAAAGGTCTTGTGAGTTTTTATCTGTATATCTTTATTGGCCCTTTATTTGTGTGCTCAGGAAGGACTAATTTTAAAGTGACAGCTACCAGTGGAAATTTGGATGCCTCTTTCTCTATGTATTGCTAAATCTGTATCGTAGACAAGAAGATTTTTGTCTTTTAAATTTTAAGTGATCCTCCCATGACATTGGATAACGACTAAGTTGTAGTCAAACAAGTCCTGTGCTCAACCCAGATACAGTCAGTTGGTTGAATAGAAGAATATGGGGTGAAAAATGAGGGCCTGGGAGCCGGGATCAAACCAACCATGTAATGGTTCTATTCCATGTTCCATTGCACGAAGCTGGGAGCCTCCCACGGTGAGAGCACAGGTCTCCATGGGTGTGTCAGGTGGAGGTGCTCCTTATGGGGTCAGAATGCAGGACTGCAGAGCTCACCAGGAAAGCCAGAACAGGGGTGGCTGATGTGCACCACCAGCAGTGCCTGTGTCCAGCACAGCCACACACAGGGAGACCACTGGATTTTGGTGTCATTGGGAGAGAAACACATTTTCTCTGAGGGACTCAAACACCACAGTCAGTTCTGATCTGGTGTGAATTGTTGACTGTTTTTCTTCTCTCTCATCCCAGTCCTCTTAAAATAGCACTAAAAACCTCCTTTCCACAAAGCTTTCTTGTGTATGTTCATGTGCATGTGTAAAACAGAAAGCTGTGGAGACATCAGGCAGATTCTGAACTCTTCCATGTAAAGTATTTCACCAGCTTTTGCCAAAGATAACTGTGCCAGGGATTCTTTACTCTGTCGCCTTGGATATCCAAGGTAGAAAGGGGCTGCAGATTCTTCCCTGTCTCATATTATATGCATGTGTGGCAAGAAACAATCAGACCTTTTTTTCCTTAGGTATGTGTATACTTTCCTAAAGCATGATTATATATTTATGTGTAGTTTTAGCTGAATTTTAAGTATCAGAAAATTCCTAAATAATGCATTATACTAGAATATTTCATCCCATCAGCCAGTCCTTTCTACATGGGGGTGACAAAAGTCATCAGCAAATATGAGTTTAATAACTTTTTCATGAAGGAGTTGATGAGCAGAGGTATGTAAATATATGTGTGACCATTTGTGTGCATCTAGGTCTGCACTGTATGTGTGTATATGTAACACATATAATCTCTCCACTTCAAAGGTGAAGGAAGAAGTAAATGTAGTGACCAAGAAATATACAGATAAAGTAAAGTAAGCTAATTTACATATTCATACATGCGAATGCTGAAGTCTTGGTGAGTTTGTTATTCGTTATGAGCAGGATATGGCCCGAATGGAATTATTAAGAAATGGTTTAAATGTTGGTTGAATTCAATCGCTCTACTAAAATAAAAGCCTCTTTTTCTGTTATATTCAGTCACATATGGCATGTTTAGATTAAACTCCAACAATATATCAATATGTATTATTTCACTGAAACAAGACTGGTTTTCATAGCCGAGACTGTAATAGACTGAAAATGTTTGTCTTATGCAAAAGGAGTGATTTTTCAACACACTAATAATATATATTTTAGGGCCAAGGGATGAAAAGTTGGAAGGGGACCCCATTGCCGAAAGGAAGAACAAAATATCTCACTTTTTAAACAAACAAGTTAAGAAATAATGCCAAGGTCTCATGACCTGCCTGTGCACGGCAGGTAATAATCAGGAAGAACCACCAATGTAGCAGGATAATGAAGAATCGGCCTGTGACATAACTTTGGCTTCTGGTTATTTCCCCTGGTTTCATAACAGTTTGTTCCATTGGACAAACTCTAGGATACTTCTGGAGTTATGGTTTTATGTAGCTCTTAGAAAAAATGAGGAAGTATGTGACTACCATAGCAAAAGCTAAGAAGGAACAAAGGAAGGGCGAATCAGGTGATGAGAGGTCCAAGAAAGCCCATGAGGCAGCTATCTAGTAGAAGCTGTACATATTTATATGTAAGTACATACATGCACAAGCATATGAGTGTCTGTGCTTGTGTATGCATATTTGAGCATAGGCTGATCGGTGTGTTTGCATGCAAAAGAGATTCAGTCGTCTTTTAGGTTACCTTTAATATGAGAAAATAAAATTAGTTATCCCATCTGAAGGACTTCAGTGTTTCTCTCTTCTCGACTGCATTATCTGGGGACTTTCATGTGCTCCATCTAGATGGCTGTGCTGTGAAAGCTCTCTCATCACACCCCTCAATTCTGCCTCTTCCAAGCACAGAAGTTCTCAGTTTTTGCCATGGTGTTTTTTTCTCCTGGACTCAACAGGAAATGAAGCATGGGGGTGAGACAGGATTTAGAATTTGTAGAGGAAGGGACATATAGTGACAGCTTTTAACAAAGATTTTCATTATCAGAGATAATGTCATTATAAGTTCAAAACTATTTTAGTGGCCAATGGGACCCTGGTTGACTCTGCAAAAGGATACTGAAGAAAATTTATTGGATTTAAAGAAAGTGGGCACAGCCATTACTTCCAGGAAAAGAGCTGGAGAATCACAGGTGCTGCCCCAAGAGTGGGATATAGTTTGAGGTAACTGTAGGCAGAAAAAGTCTAAACATCACTGTTGGAAAACAGAACTCTACAAGGAGCATTTATAGCAATTCAACACCAATCATAACTATTTAACTAGTTCAATAATATGTTACCCAGCTAGTCCGCAATTTTCCTAAAGAACAGTTATGCAGAATTGGGCAGCTGCTCAGATCACTCAATTCAAAACAAATCATTTGCATAATAAATATTTGCAGAGGAGCAAGTGGGTGGGGTTTAGGCGAGTGCACAGATGAACATAAAAATCAAATATGGCTGGAAAGAAACTAGGCTTAATTACAGGAGGAAAACAAAAAAACCACCAACCAAAATGTACACACACATGCAGACATATTTCTTCAATTACTTAGAAGAATTAGTGCAAATATTCTAACTAGTTCATTTGCCTCTTTCCAGGGTCATAGATTTCTTTCTGTTCCTCACTAAAAAAGAAGCTTGTGGGTTTGTTCCAGAGCTATGCACTATTTAATTTGCAAGCAAATAGTTTGAGTGTATACACGTGTGTGCTTCTGTGGGTATGCAGGGATATGAGGGTGAATGGCAAAATGCCAGGGCCTACAGCACTGTTTTCCAGATAATGTCTGTTCCACAGTGACACTTGCGTAAAAAGATCGCTACAGCTCTTTTACATCAGGAACTTCACCCAGACATTGCTCTTGCACTGAGTCCCAGCATGTATGATGGGAAATTCAGTAGCAGTTTCTACTTTTCTCAGTCGCTTTCCAGGTACAACTTGTCCCTCACTACTGTGACCAAACACTTACCGTGTTATGTACTCCAAATGAAATATCAGTTTCTACCCTGTTTCCACACAGTTAGTGGCAGAATGGAAATAGATCAAAATGAGTTAAAATGGTTCTACCAGATTCACTTGTTGATTGTGAATGGCTCAGAAAAGCCAGTGAAAGGGAAGAATTGGGAAGAGAATGTTACAATTAGCAGAGATCAGATGAGAAAAGCGGAAAAAAACCAAACTCCCTCCCAGAAAGCTGCAACAAACCAATCCCCTGGAAAACCCAGCCATCCTTCCTGCATCTCAGAGAAAGGGATTAAGTTGAGAGGATAACACAAGAGGATAATGCAAGAGAGAAAAGGAGGATCAGCAGCATGGCAGCACAGACAAGAAAAACCATTGTAGTGAGATCCTTGGCATGTTCCCAACATGAGGAAACTTGATGAACATTTAATCCAACCACATTCTTCATGGGTCTTCTGCCTCTCTTAGCAGCCCAGAAGCTCATCTGTGGTGAGGAAAGTAGAAGGACAAGGTCTCCCTGTGTGACCTCTGCCTGGCAATATGTAACACTGACGTATTAAATGTGATTAATATTTTCTTCAGAACTGAGTTTACAAAATACATGCTCAGCTGTGGTCAGCAAACAAGACCATAATGTGGTGTCTATCACAGCACAAACAGTGCATTAATGGAGCCATTAATCACCATCAAAACTGTATTAGGAGTGAAGATAGGCCAAAGAGAGCTTAACTGACAGCAAGTGGCCATAAACCTGTCCAAAAACTAATTTGATTACCATCATACCAGCATCTGTGCCACTTATGAGGGTTCATTTTTTTGATGAAATTATGTAGACAAGTCGTTCATGCGTATAATAGACATCTAAATCATGGTAAACATGTTGTTGGCATGAGAAGTAGTTAAAGAAAGTGGGACATGGCTTTGCAGGTGAAATTTCAGGCAAAATGCACTGCTGGTGTCACAACAGTTGGTTAGAAAACCGTTGTCAAACTCATCTTGCCAAGCCGTGAGTGACGAATGTTTTTGATCCACATTCAACAGAATAAACGCTGCTGAAAGTCAGGGGACGTTGGGAGCCTCTAGCTATTTACAAGAAGGACGGCTTTTGCCAATATAAACTCTTGCTCTTTATCGGCTATAAATATTCCCTACAAACAATCTGTTTTATTCATAGACAGTTGGACCCATTATGTTTTGGTCTTGACAGACGGGACAGTAGGATGCTGCATTTAAATGACACAGACTGTATAGGAATGTATTTCCAGATGATAACTGAGCCTGGAGCTTCCACATAAATCAGGGGAGGGAAATTATTCTGTAAGAATATGTTCAGATTTCAGCCTCATAAATACAGAGAGAAACCAAATTTTCGGGGCTTCTTCACTTTTATGTGAGCATTTTAATGATTATTTTAGGCAGCTACCAAGAAACTCACGTTCACTATTGTAATGTTATGCACAAGAGAAGTCTCTCAGGAAAGTAAAGATAAGGTTGTCCCATCTACATGTAACTAAGAAGCTGAAGTCTGAAAAGGTCTCTGTTTTGGAGGTCAGGGATAATTGGATTTTCTGGCAGAACAAAACTGTTCAATTGACAAAACTAATGTAGACTAAAATCACTGTTTCCCACTTGCTTTACCATGCTGCATAGGGTAGATAGGGGTGGATGGCAGCTGCATGCAGAGCCACCACTGAAAGGAAGGGACAAGAGCTTGTAGCTCAAATAAGAAAAGTATTTGAAAGCCAGGTAGTCATGTGAAGCAGTGCCTGCTTTTAATTTGCCGTCTTTAAATAGACTTAGCATGTCTGATGGTCTCAGGCCGTTTCAATGTATCTCAGGTATGTGCTGTACATATGCTGAATGCATAATATAATTGAATATGGAACAGAAAGGGATCAGTCCCCAGAGAAGGAGATTGTTTCTTCAAAGTAGATGTTAATGGTAGAGGTGAGTGATATTTATCTCCAGTCATTTTATGAATCTCTGAGACCAAGCAGAGTACACCCTTACCTTTGCTGTGAGCTATGCCTCAAGCCATTGGGAAGCTGCCTGTCATTCACAAGCCAGTGCCTTGTAGGCAGCTCCATCTACCTGAGTTCGCAGATGGGCCATCCCCAGGGGGTCTGGCAAAACACTTATCATTAATCATTGCTTAAAGCCCTCTCAGTGGGAAGACCTCAGGTTAGACATCATTTGGAAACAAATTGGGTGAAAAATAGCTCTGACAATAAGGAGCCCACACAGAATTCCCCTGTGAGAACTTCAGCAGTGTGAAAACAGACTCTTCCAGGACACTAAATGATCTGTCAGTTAGCAAATGACATTCTAATCCAGTTTTATGCCTCAGACAAATCAAAGCGTTTGCTGCATTTCCTCATTTTTTTCCCCTCTATTTTCCCCCTTTACCTCCTTTAAAGTGACAGAATATTGAGTTAGGAGAGATAGCCAAGTTGTAAATGCTTCCAGGGACAAACCTAAGACTTTCAGGGTTGCACTGTTGTCTCTCTTATCTTGTGCTATCATTAACAGCAGACACCTCCCCACAATCTACCAGACCCATCCTAAGAGAGTACCCAGGGTGCCAAGCCCTCCAACCCGTTGTGCTGGCCAAATGTGAAGTGCTGCACAGCCCTGCCGGCAGGGTTCCCACTTCTGTTCCAGCTTAAATGCATGTTGGAGTCCAAGGCACAGGGAAAAGCCCTCAAATTGCCCTGGGGGCTCCGAGACTCTTGCTGGGACCCCAGGAAAGGATTGCCTTTGACCTTAGTCCATGGGGAAAACTGCCAACACTTATGAATGAAATGAAAACAGCAAAAATTTAAATAGATAGTAGCTCGTTTGTCACTGGGTAAAATTTGTAGTTTGGGGCTTTTAGAATGGAAGTCGATTAGAAGCAAGATGGAAACTTTTGGGTGGTGTCTTAAGCTGCTGTTCTTCTTCTCCTACTCCATCTTCTGCTGTGATGGTGCACAGAGACACTGATAGAAGTATGTGATGTAGAAAATTGTGTGTCCGGAATTGGTAGTAAATATTGGTACAAAACTGTAACTATAGAACGTTTTAAGAGTTAATTGGATTAGAAGCCTTTAAAAGACCTTGAGCACCAGGTCTCGTGTTCTTGGCAGCGATGTCCTCCAGCACACTAAGCCTGGTGTAGAGCAGCGAGCGGACTTTAGGGTAAGAAAATTAATAAACGCCTTTTAAGACCAAAGCTGCAAGTTCTGCTCATCTTTTAAACCCTGGCACAGGACTTTGGATCCCCCTAATTAGGGGGATCTGGACTCAAAATACAAGTGTATCCACCAACATCCTGTTAGATTAATTTTTAAAATGAAGCTTTAAATGAGGCTCGGAATCAAGTGCCTCTGTGAATGGAAGCTACAGTAACTATATGAAAGCAATACACTTGTGCAGCCTGATTTTATCTTGTTGATTGTTAGTATTTACTTTCAAGCACTGACACTTTATGCCAGTAGGAATTCAGGGTCCTCAGAAACATTAACTGTTGACCAGCTCCAGGGAACTTAAAAACTATGTTTTATCTTTGCCTCCATCATTGCTTCTTTTCTCAAAAACACCACAATGTTAAGTTGACTCAGGACATAGACAACAACAGAAAAAAGGAGATGGTGAATCTGCAACATAATTTACTCAAACTAAATAAAGGAGCAAAGTACAATGTGGGGCAAGTCTGACATTCTTCACTGAAATACATAGAACATAGCCCAGCTGCCACACATAGGTGTGGACACAGGCAAAACACACTGCAACAAGGGCCTTAAAAAGCCAGAAATTATTAAAACTCAAGTTTGCTTCTCGTTGATGTTCACATTGATTTATCTACACGAATGTCTGCCTACACATTACACTAGAGAAAGTTGTGGCCTCATTTTTTCTGGGTTCCGGCTCTGATCCCCAGTGTCCTTGTATGATGTAAGAGTTTTTTGAAGTCTGTCAATTGTCAGTCCTAACAAAACCAGTTTTGGAGTTTGAATAACAGAAATTGACATTAGTCAGAATCAGGCAGTCCACTATCAACTGGGAGCCATCACCATGTGGCAGTGATTCAAATATGCAGCAGCCTGTTGGGGTTTTGCTCTCTCACTGAAATGTCCCTAAGGAATTTAAGACTCCTGCTCTCATGCTTTTACCAGGGATTTCTTTGGCAGCCTTTTGTCTGTCCTGAATGTCTTTTGCCTAACAGTCCTATGGGCTCGGCTTTCTTATCCAGAGATTCAATACAGTCCCCAAAGATTGGTTGGTCCCAAATACGAGTTCACTTTTCTTTCAGTAGGATTCATCCAGGCCTGGTTAAGGGACTCAGTGTGGTCCATACTGGAGTTCCTCTCTGTGTCCTATCTGTCACCACCCTTTTTGCAGAGCACTCCACAATCTTTCCCAGCATGAATGTTTGCTAAGAAGTAAGAACCATGTCAGTTATTTAGGAAACACACAGCCCATCTGTACAATTCCTTCTTGCTCTGCCATGAACTACCTTGCACCATGAACAGCCTTGCTGAAATTCACCTTAAAATTGACAGTGTTTCCATGGCATATTGCTGTCAAATTTCCAACTGTGTCCTCAAGGTGCTGAGAAAGGGATACTGACCCTGTGCTCATCCCAACTCAATATGTTTGCGCCTCTCTTCTGACCACTGGAAATTATGGGGATGCAGCCAGGCTCACTCATCACACAGAATTACTGAGTATGTGAGTGTGTTCTCATGACAGCCCCGCATAGCAGTCAGTGAGTAAGAAGATTTATTGCTTTATTTGACACTTTGTTATTCACTAACTGAGCATGACACATCTGGGACTAAAAACTGCCAGTTTGACATCAAGAGCCTTTTTTGCATTGATTGAGTTTATCCAGTTCATGCTCAGAATACAACCTGGGTAAGGAAGAACTCCCAAAACAGGCTGGAATGGGAGCTGCTGGTTATATTTTTCCAGGAGAATGAATGTGATGAGTAAATGACCTCGTATGTTGCAGAGCAAGGAGAGGTTATGTCAACCACTTCAGCACCATCTTTTTTGTCACAAGACACCATAATGATGAGAAACCATTTCTTTTAATGCTGATAGACTGGTGGAGCAGTACAGATCATAATGCCATAAATAATAACTGCAATGTATGGAGTCTGAATTAAATTAAATTATTTTGCCCAGCCCACAGATGGCATGAGTTGCACTGTTCTGGACATTGATTTTCTGTGTGTACTTTGCTGAGCTGGCAACAACAATCTCCCATAGTTGCTGTTTTTTGTTCTTTAACTCATGGGACAAGTCACCTGCATGCATGGGACCCCAGCTTGCTCTGAGCTAGACATAAAATATAGAAAACCAGGAAATCTTGTCTAATCTTACACAAAACTTATATTGGGCTCTGAATGGGCTTTTGGTATGTAGCAGTTCAGGCTATTTACTGGACTAATGAAGGAAATGACCCTTGCGACAGCACAACACTGACAATGACTCCTCGTTTGGGTGTTTAATCAGAACCCTTTCTAAACATTACTGTCAAGCACCAAAGGGAGGCCTCATGTTTCCTAGATGGAACATTTTCATTTCTTTTCTTACTTATAATTAATCCCAAGCCTATAATTAAACTGCCCCCTATGCTGAGGGGTTCCAAGACCTTTTTGTTGCTGCTGTTGCGCAGATTTAGAAAGGGAATTTGCTCAGCAGGTGAATGTAACATGAAGTTCCAGTTCCTTTTGGTCACCAGATGATGAAGAGAGGCATTTCCTGTACTTGATATGTAAACACTGACATGACAATATGTAATCAAATAATTCTGCAGAGAAATTATAAACAGAGAGGAGAGAAAGGAAATGAGCTGTCAATAGTAAAATATATAAGTAAACCAATCTTTTGTTTTAAATCTACCAGTGCTGTATTTTGTTTGGAGTGCACTAAACACTTATTGAAGCCATCAGAATGGCAGCACTGGCAGGTAGAGCTGGTCTGAGATGGTGCCAGGGACCAAGTGAGGACCAAAATGCTGGGCCACATGGGCAAACATCTTAGTGTCTGAACAAGTTGGTAAAGTCCTCTTCCATCATCTGATTTGCTTTTCATTCGTGAACCAGTCTCACTTCTTCATAAACCAGTTTTCCCCTCCGTCAGACCTGCACCATCCCAGCAGTTTTGCAAAATAGCACCAGGGGTTTCTAATACACAAATCCTCAAATCACAGCCATTGTTCAAAATCATGTCATGCTGTCTCTCTAAGGCAGGTTCTCTCTAAGGCAGGTTTTACTAGA
Source organism: Sylvia atricapilla (assembly GCF_009819655.1). NCBI lineage: Eukaryota > Metazoa > Chordata > Aves > Passeriformes > Sylviidae > Sylvia > Sylvia atricapilla. The sequence continues at coordinate 64,013,743 of NC_089142.1, forward strand.
ACTTTGGCTCTGCAAATCTAGAAACACCTATCAGATGACACACCAGCTCTATCTAGCCTATTATGGGTTATTTGGATCAATTACCTTTCTAAATCAGGAAGTCCAGACTTTTTTAGCTCCTTGTTATCTGTTTTGTTATGAAAATGGGACTCAACTCTGGTCTCAATACTATTCCTGTCAATTTTTCATTGCACTGTAATATTGTTTATTTGACTACAGTAACTCATTGTTATTTTTCTTCTAATGTGTCTAATATTTTTTTCCTTTAATAAACTTTTCAATTCTTGCCACCACAGTTCTTTTGCAACATTCTCTATGTTGTCATGCATGTGCTTTTATTTTGAAATTGTCTACACAGGAAAATTACAGAAGAAGAATCATTTGGCTTTTCTAAAACACTTTATCTACACAAACTATGTTTCAATTTCACTTTGCACTTTGGAAAAGCTCTGAAGCTGTGTTTTCATTCATGAATTTGCACATCTTTCCAAAGACAATAGAAAATTTCTTATATGGCTATTTTTAGTGGTTTTCATTCATCCTTCTGAAGTCCCACTTTTCTTATTGACTCACCCTTCTTTGCTGTAGCAGCATCCAAAACACAAAGTCCACATGCCACATGATTGATGGTCCCCCTGTTCATCAATTGATCTGGGTTGGCCTCTTCTTTTCATGAAGAATTTTTAGCAATTTAGTGATCTAGTTCCAGTTCCAAGTCAGTGTCTGAGATTTTTTACGTTGTTGCTAGGAAGTAGCACACCTAGGAAAGATCTAGCTGTGATAATCTCTGCACTGAAGCTTGCTGGAAAGACAGCTTTTCTACAGTCTGGGTAATCAAGGCAGTCATTAGGGGCTGAATAACTTCTAAGTTTAGGAGATTTTCAGAAGTTCTAGAATCATCATAAGCTAAATCCCAAATCCATATCAGAAAGAACCCAACAGAGAGTATCTGAAGGGAAGGAAGCTGCAGTCTGGAAGGACATATATATATCCCAAGGCAGGGAGCCTGGACAACAAATGGAGGCATGGAGAGTGTGTGGGGGCTGTTACAGAAGCTTTAGCATGGCAGTCACCGATTTCCAGGTAACATAATAAGCCCTCAGTGTAGCATTCAAAGTTGAGATGAGGAAGGGTACACAGAGAAATAACTCCTCTCTGTTAAAACATGAATCCTAGAGGAAATTTAAACGCTAGCTAACTCTGGCACACCCCCCAGCATGGGGTTTTAGAGGAAAGGGAAAGGAAGGGGGAGAAGGAGAGGGAAAGGCAAAGGTAAGAGTTATTACCAAAGAGGTAACCCCTCCAAATTTTAAGATGCTTTTGAATTATATGATCAAAGTAAAGTTCATAAAGAAGTTTTGTGTGGTCTTGACATCTAGTGCAAATCAATGCAGATAGTCCACATCATCTCTATGCAGGATATCAACTGTAAATTAGGTTAAAACACATTTAATGGAGCAGAATATATCCTGCAACTCAAGGAAACCCTGAGAAGCCTAATGAAATGCTAACAAAACATCCTTATAAGTGTCTCATTCCCATACGACCAGATGCAGAGGGTTATTGCTAGGAAGCACAGTGTGTGAGAGCCATACAAAAAGGTATTTATTTTGTGGAGGAGACTGTATCTGTCATTCTATCAATAATGTCTGAATGTTTGAGCCTTTTGTGCTCACACCTGAGACCTCTCTCTTTCTTACCATAATCTCTCAAATCTCACCATCAATCTGTCAAAACAAAAGTAAGTGATCCATTTTTAACTTCAGAGAGGAACTAAATCAGATTGTAGTCATACTGATCTAAACCCTAAAGCTTTACTGCTGCTGTTAGGGTGATCCTGGGGTATGTGCACCCAGACAGACCTGCCCATGAGGTCAGGGATTACAGAGAGGAAGCCCATGAAAGCAATTAGATGGTAGAAAAGTCTCAGGAGAAAAATCCTCATGAGAGGCTTTTCTTTTCCTTTGGAAGAAAAGTAATTTCAGTTAGATTCGCTTTTCCTCTTTTCCTTTTAGGTATGGAAATGGGTTTTTTTTGTAAGGCTCATACACAAGCAGCAGAGATAGGAGTATCCTAATTCCTAATATCCTAACATTTTGCATTATGGCTGATGGGAAGCAAATCGGCCATGTGGGAGACAAAAGACTCACAGATGTCCAAGGTACAGATCCTTCAGGCTCCTGTGCTTTAAGTACGCTCTTTTAATTTCCTCTAAATTGCATGCATTTACGCTAAAAGTCTTCTACAGCCTGTTTTCACTGAGGCAAATGTCTGACACTGGGTAGGCTAGAAACAGTGATTTCAAGAAAGAGCTCAATGTTAATGTTATTAGGAATTAATCTCTTTTTTTTTCAAGATGTTACATGATTAAAACATCAAACTAACTTCAGTGCCAGAAATGTGTTCACTGCTGCTTTGTGCCTCCAGCTGTGCTGAGCCCAAATACACTACTTAGGGTGTAAATCTCTCCTTTGAGAGTAATGATTAAGGGTTTTCTTAAAAGTATATTTTTCTTTCTTATGCAGCATGGAAGTGACAGGCCGCAAAGAGCTAGACAGAAGGGTTAATTCAGGATGCTGTGGGCAGGGAAGGGTGGAAGTATTTGCATAGAATAGCATCTGGAATCTACACGTCCTCAAATACTTTGAGGGGGGAAGCTGTTTTTCCACATTCATTACAGCCTGGTAAGGAAGAGGAGAAAAGAAACAAGGAGGGATAGAAAAGGAACAGGGGACTCCTTTTGTATCTGTGTCCAATATGGTTTCTTTTGATTTTTCATTCTCCATAGTCAAGAGCTCCCATGAGTTCTCATCTGTTACCCAGGCTTTGCCATACCTGCCTGCCTGTGTGAAAAATGGCCTCAGCTGCCGGCACTGGATGAGGCTAACAGATCACATCTATCTCTCTGGCGTTCTACTGCGCACACAGGGCTCAAGGATCAAGCCCTGGACAAGAGCACAAAAGCAGATCTGTATAGAAGCAGCCAACCTTCTGCATCGTCCGCGGCTCATTGTGTGGACACCGAGGGTCAAAACTCGCCTGCATTCCTGCTTTCCCTGCACAGTTCTCTGTGTGTGTGTGCGCTCCTGTGTGTGCCACAGGGTGTGAACAAGAAGGCAGTACAAGACTACACCACGCTGCTGTTTTACTTCCTCATTTTGGACAGTAACTCATAATATGAAACAAATTTCAAAAGCATTGGAAAAGTGCATATGTATGATTATATAGAAACAGAGACGTTGAAATAGAGATACACTCTTGCTGTCTCAAAGTACAGTGATTCTGGGCAACCATGCAGATTAAATGGGATTTCACATTCCAATAGGTAGGCAATAAGAGCTGTTTGGCTTTCTGAATTTGCATTCAACAAGGGAAGGGGAACAATGAATTAAAAAATGTAAATTAGTAGAAATTTCTGCTGGGTGAATCTGTTGTCAGTGAGGGAGATGAGATTAAAAGTTTCTGAAAAAACTACAGAAGAAATCCAAAGCTCAGAAACAAGATTTTTAGTTACAAAGGTACATGTATTAGAAAAGGGGAAGAGAAATTTTTCACTTCTCTGGGATAGTATCAAAAGTGGGGAAAAGAACAGCAAAATATGAGAGTATCTGTTTTGATGGTTCCACCTTTTACATGAGGTTAGATGAGTTCAGCAAAACAACACATTGCAATGACCAGTCATCAGTCCCTCTGAGAGTTCACTCATTGATCATCTGTAATATTTTTCAAACACGAGTAAATCAGCTAAACTGAATATTTAGGAAGAACGCCTGGCACTTCAGAGCTTGAATTTATACTGCTATGTTTTTTATGCTTCATGGGCATCAGAGTTTCCCTCTTCTCTGTCTAGTCAGCTCTTGCTTTCCTTCCTGGGGAAGTTTCACATCTCCTCTTCTATCTGATCTCCTGATCACAGTATTTTCCTGCAGTTAGTGGTTTTTGTGAGATTCCTCTCAAGTCATCAAGAAACGCCTCAGGAAGTCCAAGGGCCTTTCTTCTCTCAGTCTGGTATATTTTCTAACTACCTTTCATAATACTCTATTTACAACCTCAGAGCTCATACACGTATCCTTCCACTCTCCCCACGCTTCTTTCACATCTCTTCTCTTCCTCTCTCTTCTTTCTCTGTCTTCTCTTCTCTTCTCTTCTCTTCTCTTCTCTTCTCTTCTTTCTCTTCTCTTCTCTTCTCTTCTCTTCTCTTCTCTTCTCTTCTCTCTCTTCTCTTCTCTTCTCTTCTCTTTCTCTCTTCTCTTCTCTTTCTCTCTTTCTTCTCTCTTTCTTCTTTCTTCTTTCTTTCTTTCTTTCTTTCTTCTTTCTTTCTTTCTTCTTCTTTCTTTCTTTCTTTCTTTCTTCTTTTCTTTCTTCTTTCTCTTTTCTTTCTTTCTTTCTTTCTTTCTTCTTTCTTCTTTCCTTCTTTCCTTCTTTCCTTCTTTCCTTCTTTCTTCTTTCCTTCTTTCCTTCTTCTTCTTTCCTTCTTTCTTTCTTTCTTCTTTCTTTCTTTCTTTCTTTTCTTTCTTTCTTTCTTTCTTTCTTTCTTTTCTTTCTTCTTTCTTTCTTTCTTCTTTTTTCTTTCTTTCTTCTTTCTTTCTTTCTTTTCTCCCTCCCTCTCTACAGCGCCTCCTTTTTCCTTCTTTTCCACTGTCTCTATAGAGCTTTTCAGTCTCTGTAAAGGAGCGACCAAAGAAATTGCTGTCCCCATTCGTTCCGCACTTCCCCCATAAAAAGCAGATATTTTCAGGTTGACTGAAAGTTTAACTTTGTTATTTTTTTTTTATTTTTAAAGAAAATCCAGCGTGACATGGCACGCGTTGGTGCCCTTGCCACTTAACAAATTACTTGTTTTTTTGACCTAAGTTAAATGCTGTGCAAATTTCCCTTGTCCATGTTTTCATTGTGTGCAGACTTCACTGATAAAGAATAAAGATGCGAACTTGTTGGCATTTTTTTAGCCAAAGCTTCCTTCATTTACAACACTTTTTTTTTCTACTATGTCTTTAATGACACAAAAGCCTGGATCCTTAGCTGATGTAAATTGGTCATTGCAGGATTGCCTTCCAGAAGATCATGCTGCTTTACACCAGCTGACAGTGTCCCCAACATTCAGGCGGGGCTCAAAGGTTCAGCATGGCCTTCTTGCCTTCATTTTGGGCTAAATATTATTTTCCATCCCAGGGTTGATGTGTGCTTTACCAAAGTAAATCACCACCAAATGCTTCCTTACAAGTAACCAAAAGCCAGTTGCACAGGTATTGATGAAAAACTCAAAGCTTTCATTGTTTTTGCAGACACCGAACCTGGTTCAGCCTCTTTCACGGGTGAAGCACAAGGGCTGGTGTCCCCACAGGCAGCCAGGAAAGCTGCTCCAAGGGCCAGAGCATTGGTGGGTGCCAGCTTTATCCCTGTCCATGTTGTGCTGAAAGGGGACAGAAAGGTCACTGATATGACTGGCACTCTGCTTCATGACAGAAAATTCACCAGAGACCCACAGAAATCAAGAGTGCCCTTCACGGTGTAGCTCTTCCTCTCCGCTACAGTGACTTATTGCTGTCTTAAACCAGTGTACGATCAGCCCTGAGGGCTGAACTGGCCCTGTATGGGCCCAGCCCCTCCCATCAACATTCTTTTATTTTCCCAAACATGCCATTTAATTTTCAAAAGAGAGAAACATTGTATAGTTATAAATCTAATCTTTCTCCCTGCATGCTTCTCTGCCTCTGCCCGTGATTTAGGGCGCTGGGTCAGCCTGCCCCAGCGCTGCTGGCGGGTAGTCTGGTCTGGGGAGGGGAGCTGGGCAGCCCAAGGTGAGGCAAAGTCTCTCTCTGCTCAGCAATGGCGTTTCATTGCCAGCCCCTTGGAGACTCCTCTGACAGTCCTTCCCATGACAGATTGCTAGCCCAACAATGAACCCTTTGTGCCCTACCATTACTCCTGCAACCCCAGCTTCCACCAAACTTACACTCTCCTTACAATTTTCCATCCTCTGGAGAAAGCAAAAAACAAAATAAGTAAGCGCCACTCCTCTTTCTTAGGAACAGAACTCCTTCAACTGGGAAAGCCTGGGAGTTTATACAGACTTTTTTTTTGGTCAGCAGCATCACAGCAATGTATCTGCAAAGCTGTTTTGGAATGGATAAGTCATCTTAATTTGCTTTTTGCCCTCATCTTCATATGAAGACATAAAAAACCCTTTCTGAAGACATGCAAAAAAAAAAATATTGCTTTATAAGACAAAACAGTCTGATGTCCCAGTTTGGTGCCAGAACATCAGTATCTGAAATGGCGTCCTATATAACAAGGCATCAGTGCTTGTTTTTATGAGGAGAGACAAGGGTTCTTCTAGGGACACCTTCAAAACCTGGGCCTGTGGGCAGTGCAGTTAGCCATGGGATAAGTCCCCTCACCATTCTGAATTGAAATTATTATTGTTGGAGAATAAATTCCGTTTATAGCATTTATGGTCTGCACTGAGTAAATTCAGCTTTGGGCATCTCAAGGGGGTCTGCAGTCACTGGAGGCAAAACACTGCAGGAATGAGCACATGGTGAGAGGCTCACCTCAGCGGTAACTGCAGGGTCTCTTCTGCTGTCCTCTTCCCCATGGCTATATGCTGGATCTCTCTCTCACCATGGTTTTCTTTTCCTGGCCCCCTTCTGATGTCAGTCAGGAATGTCAGGGGTATGTGCTGGGAGAGGGGATGGCATGCAGAGGAAGTTGTCTAAGATGGGCACTATGAGCAGGGGTTATGACTGGCTAGAAACCGATCCCAGGGGTCAGGGAAGGGGAAAAATCTTGGGGGTGTTTTTGCAATTTTTTTCACTTCTTTCACTTTTCCAACCAGCAGTGCTTGCTCCAAACTCTGCTATAGAAAGACACAGGCACTTTATTATCCCGAGAAACTGGATTATCACTTAGGACAATAATTGGTGGCCTCTCCTCTGTAACCAATTAATGAGGTTTAAAGGGGAGGGAGATGGATCTAACAAAGGTTGGGACACTAGACAGCACATCTGCACCCTGGCCACTGAGAAGGCAGCACAAGCAGGCTCAGTTTGTTCCTGCTTGACTTCTTCCTCTGGCTGAAGCTGCCTTTGTCAATGCATTATCTGACATTCACACTTACTGGGCAGCGAGAGGAGCATCAGGGAGGAGTGTGTGTTGTACATGTGTGTGCATATGTGAACAGGTCTGCTAAGATCAGACTCGAGAGTCAGCCTTCCTGGGAGTTTTGCAGAGTGCAGACTTTTGGAGGAGGCTCTGTATTTTCACATGGATGCTCACCTCTCCCCCTGGCTTATCCCTACCTGGTTTTCTGCTCATACAGTGAAGGCTAGGCTCATACATGGGGGGTGCAGGGCTCTGGGCTCAGCAGCTACAGGGATGTGCCTATGCCAGCTCCTGCCCTGTTTCAGCAGGTGCAGTCAGGCACTAGCAGGATTTTGGATGGCAACTGGGTTTCAGGATTGGCATCACCACCTTTGAGTTCATCTTTAAAATGGACAAATAAAAAAAGATCAGAATCAATCAAGTGCATTTCCCTCATTTCAGAAGCAACTTTTCAGTAGTGAGTCTGACTGTGAGCAACAGAATGGCAACATCGAGGCATTTTCAGCAAGATTTCAGAGGCTCCACTATGAAATGGGCTGCAGTTGCCTGCTCATTTGCACACTGAGTTTCCTTGCATTGCAAAACCAGCACATCCTTGCCTTGATCAGCATCTACTTTTCCACATGAGCCTTCACAATGATGAACAGCTATGAAAACTTTTCTCACCTGCAGCTTTTCAGAAGAATTTGCCTATTTTAAGGCAAATTATATTCACGCAATTGCTTTTATTCTAAGAGATATTAAAACCCTTTTAAAATCTGTAATGATATGCACAGTCTCCACTTAGCTGTTGCTGCTAAAGACAGGAAATAAAGAACTACTATAGACAAAGAAGTTAGAAATGAGTTTACTTGTTCTCTTTGCTGAAGTGACTCGACATGTTGCCCTGTGACATCTTTTGTGGAATGATAACTACGCAGTCACTCTTGGGAACCACATCTTGTCTCATCCCAAATGTGTCACTCCTTTTGACTAATAGTCTTTACTTTTCTATGGGATTAACACACTCTTAGTTTCAGTGAGCAAATCAATCACAACACACTTTGCTTACCAGATAGCTCCCTGAAGGGCATATGCTGTGCACTAGGAGGAAAAAAGTTGTATATAATGGTAAAAGCATTAAGGTGCCAGGGAAAGGCAGAGCTTCCAAAAGATGAACTTCCCAGTCAGGCAACATTTTGACAGGAAGCACGTGGTGGTATTTCTGCAACAGTCTAAGAAACATTAGATATGATTCTTCATACTTTCTATCTTTCAAACTTAACAGCAGAAAAATATGGCACTTATTTAAAACCAGGACAGCAGCAAACAAATAAAGAAGAACAGCCTTTCTTAGAACAGGCAGTCTGGGGGCTGTATGGACCTGGAAAAAGCCCCTGGCCAAGGCTTTCCTTTACTGCTCAAGCAACCTGCAAAAGGACACCTTCTAAAACCACCAGTCTCAGTTTCTGTCTGGTAGGTTTGTTTTGATCCTGGATTGTGTGGAAGATTGACAACTCGTAGCAGTGCATGCAAGCAGGGAGTGAAGCTCTTTATGTATTAAGAACAGCTTGAAGTCACTTAAACCCACTGATCTGACCTAAGCCTGATGACACAGCACTGTCACGTTCAGAGATGTGCCTGCAAGGCCAGTCAGCATAAGGGAAAAGGCCTGACAAGAACATGACAGCAAGTGGTGACCTGACAGCATCCCCTTTCCTGGGCTGTCCAGGCACAACGCTGATGCCAGGAGAGGCCTCTTGCCTCTCATATTAAATGATTCAGGAATTTACATCTGCACAGCAGCATCATTGGCAGCCCTGCACTGGCATGCCAGCAGTTCCCCTCCAGAGTATGCCCCAAAAGATGGGCAATCTTTTGTTGACCCCATCAGTTTTCAGTACTCTGCCCCACTCTTCTTAAACAAAATCACTTCAAAGACCCAAACCAGATTGATTCACATTTGAACACTACCCAAACTGTCTTCCGAGGGGGCAAATACTTGTCTTATGTTCCTTTGAACCCACTGTTGCCCGTTTACTTGTATTTACTTTGCATGGCCTGTGGCTGAACCATGGAAATTAGAAAACAAACTCCTATTCAGCAAGTCATGTCAAAGGTGACTGCTACGGCAGAGAGTCGACTGTGGGACAAACCCTCCCCTGATCGGAGGCCTCTTCTGCAGCGCTGCTGTCTCCACAGTTACATACCTGTCTGCAGAAGCCTTTAGTTTATCTTGTCTATGCTGGAAGTCCTAGACGATGCCATCAATCTGAGAGATGAGAGGGATGCTCCTTTGACACTCGCACAATGGCCGCAGTGCAAGGGAAAGCGAAGGGGCTCCCCTGCGAACCGCCTCCCTTTGAACCGTGCGGGGCCGGCCCAGGCCGTCGCCAACTTCATGTCCAGGTCTTGTGAACCGAAAGGCAGAGCGGGAAGAGGGCACCTTGCACCTCTCTGGGGTCCAGGGGGAGCTGTGGGCACTGCAAGGTGCTGTGAAATACAGTCTGGCTCCTACTTTTCCACCAGCGTGAGCCTGGGACTGGCTGGAGCAGAGGAGGCAAACTTCCCAGAGGCACAGCAACAAGATGGAGTTTGTAGTCTGTGTCTCTAAAACTGTGTACCCAGAGGTCAGCTAGGGACTCACATTCACTGTCAAGAGCAGCTCAGTAGCAATGGTGAGAGGGCACCTAAGTGACAGCTCACAGCCCTCTGGCCTCCAGTCTCAAGCCCAGTAAAGGCCGGGGCGGTCTCTCGGCAGCTCTGCAGATGGTTGAGGAGCCAGCTCTGCTCCCCAGGGGACGGAATCTGTAAAGTGCCTAATAGCCTTGGGAAACAAATGCTGTGCTTCCGTATAATGGCTCCATTAAGATCCCATTTGCCAGAGCACCAAGACAGAAAAATAACCCAAATACGTGTTATTACAGAGCTCTCTCACCCACTTCCAGTAGATCTGCTTGTGTCTCTTTAGTGATCAGGTGATTTGTGAGACTGGCACGGCCAAAAGAATAGCTTGTCAGCAAAACAGGATTTCCTGGGACTTTCTTACTTTTTAAGGCCCTTGGAGGAGCCTTAAAAGTATTACAGGGCCGTAAAAGGGAACTGGATGATACTCCAGCTATCAGCCTATTGCTGAGTCAGTGTGGGATTGTTAAAGCAGTGATGTTGCATGGTGCAGTACAATCCCCAAACATAACTGAGCATCCCAGTGTCCTTCAAGCCGAAATACTGCATTCATAACTCCTCACCACAGTACTGATGAAAGCTCTCACCTGCTTCAGTTTACTATTCCTTGCAAATCACTGTGGTTTGGCTGCCCTGTGCTCTGGAAAGCTGATACTCAATAAACTTCTCCCACATCAGTCAACTACCTGGTGCAGTAACAACCAGAACTCTTAGCAAAATTATGAGTCTGATGATCACATGGACACTGAACTATTCTTGTAGTACAGCATCCAGTGCCTCCATCCAGTGGAATAAAATGCTATCACAAACTATTTTGTATTGATACCATTCAAAGAGAAATACAAAACATAGGAGAAATTTACATGTAAAAAATACACAAAGCAAATCTGGAGGTCCAGTTTATCTGCTAAAGAGGAGTATATTTGACTCTGGATAAAAATTTCCCCTTCTTTGGCTATAATGCTTTGGTGAGTACCCATACCAGGAAACTACATTTTGAATGCAAAAAGCTTTTAAGAGCAGTGTCAAAATATATGTTTTAAATATGCATGAAACCAAACATTATTACATAAAACAAACAAATCCTGTGACGTGGCTGCTGAGGTATAAATACACTAAGTTTGCATCAAGTTCTGTAATATTGACAACTTTTATGCCCTAAACTCTGAAGCAGAAGAAATGGTAGTAGGACACAGCATCATTCCAGCTAAGAAAGAAAAAAAGAGAGAAAGAGAGAGAAAGAAAGTGAGCTCAAACCAAATTGAAAAATATGAGGATATGAAAATGAAATTAAGTGAAATGAAAATATGAACTTTCAGAAAGAGAAGATCTTTTTGATTCTTTGTGGTTCTCACTTTGTTTTCCTTCTGGAATAGATTAATGATGGTGCTGCAATGGCTCTGCAGGCTTCCCTCAGACAGCCTTTACATTGATGGCCTTAGCACTTAGAGGTTTGTAGTGAAACCAGCAAGGGAACAAACACTGCTGATTTTCCAAGAGTCTCATGTGCTCCCTTACTGCTACAACATCTTCCCTAGAAGGCTGCCCAAAGTACAGGAGCCCAGCGTGTGTCTAAGGTTGCTGCATATACAGCTTGTATTTGGAGACACAGCTATAAATTCCATAATTTATGTAATTCTGGGTTTTCTACACAAATGTGAGAATGTCCAAGCTTCCAGATGCATCTGCTTTATAAAATAGGAGGCAGCCCAGACAGAACCATTCCTCCCTGCTCTGACAGTTGCAGACAGTTCTGCTGTCTCTGGGCGCAGTCAGAATTCTAAGTTGAAATGAAATAATGAAAAAAGGGATCAGAATCCCGCCAGCAGTGCCTTGGAAAAGCAGGTCAAAGCATCCATCCTTCAAAATGGGCTGAGTAGTCAACTCAGAACCAAAGAATTCCTTCAGCAAGGATATCTACAGAAAGGCAAGCACACTGAGAGCTTTTGCTGCTGTGTTTACCTGCCTGCCCACAGCCAGAGAGGGGAAGGCTTTGCTTGAGACAAGCAGCCCAGGGAAGTGCTTACAGTGGGCACTTGACCTCTGTCCTCTGGCCTGACTCTACAGCCAACTAGACTTGATGCAATTCGACTTTGCATTGCTCCCTTACATTTTGGGGCTGAAGGGACACAAAACTGTTGTTTGCTCCCTTTCCTTGCCCTCCATTTCCCTATTTCTGGCCCTTAGCTTCTACTCCTCTGATGTTCTGCCATCAGGAGATTGAGGCTGTGACCAAGATGAAAGCCAAGCAGTAACTCTGGTGCTAGGGCTCTCTTCGCTGACTTGTGGGCATAGCCACCTTCCTGATAACCTGTGCATGGCAACCACGTCCCTCTTCCATAACCTTCCAAATAATTTCCTCAATCTGAGCCTTGCAAAGCAGCGTTTGGCCACACATAACAAACCCTCATGTTCCCCCTCCCTGCAGGGATCCCAGGACGATGGCACCGCACTGCCAAACCTTGTGAGATTGCCTCTCAGTTACTGGGAGTACTCAGCCCTGGTACGTGCTGCAGCATTTCAGAAGCAGTCGGGTTTCATCGCTGCGCTGTGTTTAGCTTAGGGAGCGCAAATAAGTTCCCCGAGACCCATCGTGTGGTTAGTGAGAGCCAATGAGCAGCCTCATGGAGGGCACCACTTGCCAAAAGAGCAGATGTGTCCGAAGCCTGTACCAGTTAATTTCGTGACCTACTGAAATCACTGAGAGATTTATACTGCTAATTACTGACTTTGTTTCTGGTTTAATCATCCTTTCGTTCACCTTTCTGTAAAGCTGAGAAGGGAAAAAAAATCCTGATAAACACCTCATCTTCAGCAGGATATTGTTTGAAATATAAGCACATGAATTAAAATTGAATTGGGGTTTTGTTTGGAAAAAACTGTTATGTAGAAAATATTTCAACTAAAGCTTATGATTCAGCAACAAGGATATATTTACTTTGTTTCCAGTCAGAATCCTTCATAAAATGAAAGCAAAATGATTTAAAAATACTTTTCCTGTTCTGGACATGGACAAATGAGCCACAAAAGACTGATTTTTTTTTATAAATGCCCAGGAAAAGAAATGACAGGCATGAGAGGCTGTCAAAATGTTATAATAACACCAATGTCAAAATAACACTAAGAGCTTGATACTGCAAAGTTTTACTCCTGTTCATAAATACCTTAGGCACATTATTTCACTGACACTTAGGCATTAAGTGCTTCCGTCCCCCGTGAACCCCTGATGATGGGTTCCCCTATTTTCCATCACTTCTGGCGCTAGGCACACCATGTAAATACACACACAAAAATGCCCAACAAAGAACTGTGGATTAATAGACTGAACAGAAAGAATGTGCCTTTGCTTTTTGCATAGTACATCTAGCTCTGAAACTGATTCTTCCTAAAGCCATGTGCAAATTACTCAAACCTCTCTCTGCCCCTCAGGAGGGATAGCAGTTCTTACAGAGCTGCTCAGCAGCCTGGTAATGCTGACAAGCTGCCATAACCAACACAAAACAAAGACCCTCAGTGCTAATGTTCTTTCTTTCTGGAGAGATTCGTTTGCTGGAGAGAACATGTAGTGGGACAAAGGCTGTATTTTGATGTTCTCCCTGCAAATGCTTGAGGAAACCAAAGGCAGTGCAGCACAATCTCTCTGTGTGTTTTACTTGAGAAGCTGCATCACTTGTTGCACAGGGTACTTAGTGCCTCCAGATCCCAAAGCAGTGTCACTTTTTATGGGTTGTGGTAAGGGAGGCAGGATTGGGATTTCTGGTTTCGTTTTCTCCCCAACAGACACCAGAAGCCTTGCTTCCCTCTCCTACCCGTTCTCTTCCCACCCACTTCCTTGCACCTGAGATTTGGGAAAACAAAGAACTCCATAAGAAAAGTTGGGTTTAAGCACTGTAAGGCTTCTGTTGCTCTTTCTTGTGTTTTCAAACCCTCTCCAGCTGGCAGCCTGGATATTAACACTCAAGTGGCACCGATACACTGAAGCAGTCAGCCACAACTGCCTCTCAGACGAGGAGCCATTGATCTGTGTATGCCTCTCACAATCTCCTCCTGCAGTGTCTCTAAAGTTAACAGAGCTGCAGACCTCTCAGTCCCCTAAACCAAACCAAACCAAACCAAACCAAACCAAACCAAACCAAACCAAACCAAACCAAACCTACTGACATCAGCATGTGGCACGATTGGTTGTTTCCCTGATCCGGGAAAAATTGTTGTCAGGGACTTAACTCTGTATGAAAGGAATGTTGTTTCATTTCAGAACCAGAGATTTCCGACAAGACAGAGCATGAGCTTTCTGAAAGGCGAGAGCTTTTTGTTTTTTTCTCACAAACATGCTCAGACATAGCTTTTCTTTCAGCTAATTAAGCTGTTTTAAAGCAAACTGGTCAAACAGTGACATCGTGGTGGGGAGCCTTGGAATCAATTGCATGATATAGAAGGCAGGACATTTAAAGGGTGACTTCTGCCATTGTTTCCCCTGGCTGAATCTTTTCTACTTGGTCAATGCTGCCAGAGTGACCCTATACAATTGGGAGAATTCAAAGCCACTGACCTCAAGAGATGCCATTAAGAAGGCAACTGCAGAATAAGATTTCATGGTTGGGAGCCAACTTTACCTTCTCCTTCCATGTCTTGATGCTTGCAATATTTTATATGTATGTTTTCTTCCTGTCATTAGCATATTCCTAAAGCAGCTAGATAGAAAGAGAAAGCAGATGTAAGGCAGCATTGGCAATAACTGCATCTTGGCTATACAGGAGAGCTGGACCATTTTAGGTGAAAGGTACTGCTGCAAACAAATCATCTTAAGGCATTACAGTGGTTCCTTCAGCTTCATGACAGTGAGCGATCGGTAGGAGTAAGATTCACTTTGCTAGCACAGAGGATGGACTCTGCCCAGCATATATTTTGTTAAACAGAGTATGACATCTATTGTTTTTCCTAGCTGCTGGGTATAAAATCAGTGAGTTTCAACATCTGTCAAATGACCATACAGTTTCCCATGTGCAAAGAATAGACAAATTTGAAACATTCTATTAGTAATCAGAAGCACTAGCAAAAATGGGTTCCTTGCTGTTTTCTTTCTGCAGTTGTCAGGGAGGCCATTCAGTCAGGCAGCTGACACACAAAGAAACTTGGAAAACCTGCAAATGGAGGAGCTACTGCTGCAGCCTCTTGCAAAGCAATGCTAAATGCAGCAGACAGAGCTAGTGAGTCTCCTGCCCCACTGAGGAGATGCTCCAACATGGCTTGCTCCAAACAAGCTGAGGCTGTGTCGAGGTTCACAGCATTGGGCCCCCTTTCCACAAAGACATCAGACATGGTGGTTTGCCCTGAGTGCTCAGCACACACAGACAAAATGGAGGTGCTACAGAACTCTGCTGTGAGGTGAATGATGAATGATGAACGGTCCCTACCTGTCCATTTCTGCGCCACATGAATCTACCCTAAGCCCAGCCAGCACTTCTGGGCATACTCTGTGTCATTACCTCCTGCACGTACCCCTTGCCACTGCATCCCTTTGGACAGAAGGTCTCCTTCAGGATAAAAGGGATACAACATCTCACCACACTGAAAGAGAGGAGCAGCGCCCTTGCTGAGGGACTCGGGCCAGTTATCCTGGGTCTCTCCATATAGCTACACAGGGCATCTCTGTGGATGTGGGGATGTCTTGCACCTGCATCATGAATGCACACTGTTTCAGAGAGAAGAGGAATCTCTTAAACAGGAGCATGACAACTAAATATCTTCTGACAGATTATATTCCAGGGCAACACGACCCACAAGGAGATGCCATGTCACCTCTTGCACAGAAGCCTGGCTATCTCTGGGAGACAGTCATCTCAGGGCCACAGCTGCTCCTAGCCCAGCTGTCTACCAGGGCAGTGCTCTGTCAAATCAGCCTGACCTGTCCAAATACAAGGTCTACAGCTACAACAGCAGAAGAGTCAGAGGGTGATGGAAGCTGCTGTATTCCAAAGGGTAGGTGCCCCCTTGCATCCCACAGCCAGCAGTTCTCCTGGATGTGCAGAGGTGCCTGTTTATGGGAGTGCATCATCCCTAGGCCTCCCCCTTTCCCCACATGTGCACACACATGTGTGCTGGCATGCGTGGGCACCCACCTCTTCCGAGGGGACACTGAGCCCCACTGGCCCCCCACTCCCCTTCCTGTGATGTTGCATGTTCTACGTGATGACTTGCTCTATAGAAGCCATGTGTTGTCATAATGTAACATCATTAAACAAAGTGTTTAGAGCAGTTTTCACAGAGCCAGAACATGAACAACAAAACCCGCCAATTACAGTGTCATTTTGTGTAGTTGTTAAGGTTTCAAATGTCTCCAACTTTCTCTGGTAGGCCATATTGAGCATGTCACAGCGAACATCTGAGATAACGATTTGCTAGGCAATGTGCAATTCTCGCCTTTTTTTTTTTTTTTTTTTTTAATATCCAAGAAGAAAGAGTTCTTTATAATAATTTGGCTCAAATGTCTACACACATTGCTCCAGCGTCTGTAGCAGCATGTGTTTCTAGGATTGTTCTGGAAGAGAAAATGCAGAAACAGCAGGGAGCAGAAGATAAACAGGCAATTCGTGACTCATTAAAACAAGCATTGGTAGCCAACATTGTGGAGTGTGTGAAAGCCCCAGATCCAACTCGCCTATAAACTTTTTTTACCAGCTGGACTTAGCATCTGTCAGAGTTTGGAAGGAGAGATAATCTGGTACAAATGATTTCAGTGTGTCGCATTTATTAACCTGCCACCTTACATAACACTGCTGATTGGGAACCGGGGGACTGGCTTGAGCAGTGACATAGCTTATTGTCCAAACAGTACAACTTCACTATTAAAGATGCTGCCTCTTTTTAAATTATAATGAAGACAATAGAGCAACTGCAAAAGAGATACAGAAGAGAACTTAAAAAGCAGTGCAGTTTTGAGAAATGTATGTGCCAAGGTAATATCCTCAGCAGGTCATTTCTGCTTTGCTTTTGTTTCCCCCTGTCCCCACTTTACTCCACATGCTCAGAAAACTTTTTAGCCTGCTTGTCACAGGAGCTGGGATCCACACCTCTAAATAAAGAAAATGTCTTGTTTCATGTCCTGAGCCACTGCTCAGCCAGCACGATGTTATTTACTGCCCAAACAGCTCCAGGAGACAAAAACATTGTGGATGCCATGGCAGGCTCAACACCTCACATAAAAACGAACATTTTTTTTTTCAAAGCATTTTGGAGAATTTTAAATATGTTCTCCATTTTTAATGCAGTTTCTTTCATTAAGGGCCTGATCCTTCTCTAATTAATGTAGATGAAAAAATTATTTTTGGTTCCAAAAGGGGAAAGGCTGGTTCCTGATGCTTTGCCGAAACTGATGGCTTGGCAAGAGGAAAAGAAATCCATCAAAATGAATATATATGTTTATCTTAGTTTGGGGTTTGGCTCTTTACAACTCACTGAACACTTACTAGGGACTACTTGACAAAAAGAAAACTGCAGAGTGGTGTTTTGCTTCTGCTCCAGATCAGATGCCATGAATTTCAAATTAATAGAGATGTTTACTCTCTAATACAAAATTTACATGTATTAGCTTATAAAATATGAATGTGCCCATTTCTTACTGCAAAATATAACATTTTCATTTAAAAAACAAAAACTACAGAGACTTTGGGAGAAAAAAACCCCCAACACTCAGGCTTAGGAATATCTCACATTTCATCTTGGTTAGCCTATTATTTGTAGTTTTGAAACTTTATTGGTCCCTGATCTAATCTTTTCTGAGTATGAAAACATTAACATATGGTTTAACACAGCACAGGGCTGGAAAGTCCATATCCCAAATGCACATTGTATGCAGGGTGACATTCACACTAAATATCATCCCACAGGGTCTGTACTCCATTTTACCTGGGATTGGAGAGCCATGAAATCTCTGGAAAAGTTGTTCATGAGTCTGAACCAAATGGCGTGCAGTGTACTGAGATACTAGTAGCGTGTGCTGCTGCCAAAGGTTGTGGCTCAAATGTCTCTCTAAGTAACATTAAAAATCTGCTGCTTCATGCCTATGAATTTCAATATTTATAGCGTTCAATAAAATGGTCCACTGTCAGAGAGAGATGTGCCACTGTGCACTCTCTGAGCAGATGGGCTGCAATATGGCACATTTACATGGACCAGCTGTGGAGTGCAGAAATGAATGCTGGTCAGAGGCAGGCTGGGGGCACCACATCTGGAATGCAAACAGACCCGCCTGCGCAGCCGCCGGGATGTTTCCTGAGCAGGAGGAGCTCTGATTTAGGGCTGCTCACCAGTGTACCTTAAACTGCATCAAGAGTCCTCATTAACACAAGAGACTATGGTACGCTTTAGGGCCTGGAACTTCTCTGCTGGGCATCTGTTAGAGCCCAGGGATGGCACACTGCAGCCTGGCAGAGAGGTGCCCCAGGGAGACATTGTCTTCTCTACCGTGTTATGGGGTAGATGTGACTTCTTCTTTTTTAAAATTCTCTCCTGTGCAGTGTTGTACACTGAATACCTACTGATGGATCAGCAAACAAGATTCTCTCACCTCCCACCCTTCCCCATGTTTCCCTGGGCAGCTGGAAAGTGTGCTAATACTCTGAAATTTAATTGATTGTTTTTAAAGTAGGAAACACTGAATGCTCCAGTACCACACAAAAAGAATAAAGTGTAGGTCTTGGGGGATTTTCTCACTTTTAGATCACAGTTTCTAGAAAAAAGACTGCTGCCCAGTTCTATATAAATAATTTTATACTGTGCTTGGGCAAAATCCTGGAGACTCTGAAATCAGTGGCAGAATTCCCACTCATTCACAGTAGAGTTAGGATTTTGCTCAATTTGAATAAATAGACCTTAAAGTGGGTATAAAAAATAATTTACTCTCATATTAAGGCCCCTCTGTGCTTTCAGAGTGATCTAATGTGTCCTTAGTGTATATAAAAATCATATGTTTAAATCAAAAGGACAGAGTGAACATTTATCTAATTCAGCACAGAAATAATAAAAACCAAATTAATAAATCTGATCATGCAAATATGAGCTTCCAATTTTTCCAGATCAACACATTTCATTACCACATTTTACTTTCATAAAGATGTTAAGAGTGTTATAGGAAGAAGGGTACAGGTGTGAGAGCTAAAACACTTTTTGAAATAAGATATTATTTGTCATTTCAGCCTTCCGAGAGCCAATACTGGAGTTACAGTACCAGCTGAAGTGCTGCCCAGTGACTAGGCTGCTGCATAGCAGCTCCTCACTTACCTGGCTTGGAAATATATAAATGAAAGAGTTTAAAGTGCCACTGAGGCTGAACACATGAAGCTGTGAAGAACTGGTGCTTTTCTCCCAAACAGTTTCCTACCCGTCCTCTTCCCCTTTTCTTACCTCTGCCATTCATAAGTTTTAAAGAATTTTTAAAAGCTTGGCTGGTTTTAATGAACAGGCATATGGAGAAGGAAATAAACTGCTCAGTGCATGCTTGCTTCTGTCTTTTTGCTGGAAGAAAGTGTGACAAGAACTAACATGAATAGGGCTTGAAAAAGAGCATTGCCATGTGTCTAACTTACCCTTTTTCACCATTCTTGCATATCTGTGACACTCTGAAGGCCAAATGTGCTGAGGAAATCCCCAGCCAACACCTACAGAAAGGACTCTGTAGCATAGTGTGTCAATGTGCATTTAAAAATTATTGTGAAACAGATTCATGCGCTTCGTGCTCAGTTCTCCTCTCAGGGTAAAAAACAACCCTGAGCCTCTCTTCCAGCAACGGGGCAACCTGGGACTCAGCCTGGGTCTAGCTGGCAGTGTAGGCATAGCCCTGGTTTATTTTGTTGTGAACCAGAAAGAAAAGTCCTGCACCACTGCAGGGTAGCTGCAAGAGAAAATATATATCAGGTTATGAGGTGCCTCAGGGCTGTGGCACAATACTCACTCCAAAAATACATGGAGGGCTTGATGCCCTTTTTGGACTGATGGCTGCCTACTAATCGAGGAAAGCTTAGGTAGCTGCTATTTGAAGCAAGGCTCACAGTATCTGTGTTACTGTAGCCTTTCAGATCTGTTAGGGCAATTTTAATCTAGATTTACAGATATCACCTTCCTTCTCTGCCAAGCAAAACCCTAGGAGCCACCTGAGTGGGAGAAGAGCTACAGAGGGCAAGCCAGCATGGCACAGCAGCTCCCAGCTGACAATAAATAAGTTACAGCACTTGGAGACACTATCTGTCTCTTGCTGCTTGGGCTTGAAGGCAGCAGACAAAGCCGTTACCATCACAAATCACTCCAGTGTTGGATGTCCATCAGGCAAGCACTGTTCCAGCACGGAGCTGTCTAGCACAACATGTGCCTGTCATGGACTGCTGCACAGGCAAGTTTTCCCATCTTGTAGGAGATATTTTGACCATAACCTTCCTGACAAGAAACAAGTCTATTTACAGCTGCCTTCTTTTCATAAATAATCTAGCCCTCGCTACAGTGCACACACATGAGTATTTGGCTTCTAGTGTTACTTATTATCCCTTTTTTTTCTTTTCTTACCACTGCAGAAGTGGCACAGGGAACTTCTTCTATATTTATTGTAATTCCTGTAAGACTTTTTATAAGGACTCAGACCTCAATGCCTATTCAATCTCATCTCTTGTCTGACAATAGCAGCATTTGACTGCTTGATAGCAAACACTGTAATCCTGAGTGACTGCACAGTAAAGTGAGATTTTTGTTCTGATAGAATTACAGGCAGTGAAAAAGGGCAGGTGTTAGAGAGTTACTGCCAGATCTCAGGTGCTCTTGCTCATCCCCAGGACTTTCTGAATCTTGTCTCCCAGCTAAATTTAGAGCAGCCTGTGGATTAATCTAGTTTACACTGTTCTGGCAGTGGTCAGCAGAGAGGTTCTTCCAGCTGATGGTGGGCTGGATAAGTCGAATCATGGGCTATATTCAGCCACAGACTGTATGTTCTACATCTAACAGTAGCATAAGACTACTAAATACCACTTTTAAACAGCAAACACTCTTGATTTTACTGAATAGAAAAATCTCTGCTTGACTTTCACTCACAGTGCAGAACTAGCAGAGCCCAGGAAGAAGAGCTGGAATTCTGTGCATCCAAGAGAGCTGTTTAGCAAGGGAGGCTTGGAGAGACTTTTTTGTGGTACTGGTGGAAATCTGTGGATGACTGTGAAGTCAGTCTTTCACATTCCTTCATAGATTGCAGAGGAAAATGAGCATTTTCTTTTTCTTATAAGCTGAGTATATCTCACCTGAAAACCAGTGCAAAACAAGGGTAGAACTCTTCCTTCATGCCAAGCCCTTTCCAGTGTGAAGGAAAGGGGGTATTTTGGCATGCTTCAGTGTCCCCTGTGTGTGGGAGGAGGATTAAAAGAAATATCTGCAGATGATTAAATCATATCTGTTGCAGTAGTATCTGCAGTTCCATTTTTGGTGCAATCATTAGCGATCAAGTTGCTGCTTGAAGCAAAATGATTACATTATATAGCTTAAACTGAGATGCCAAGGAAGGTCAGTGTGTGCTGGCCATCAGCAGTCCAGCATGACCAAAGAAGCAGCAGTGGAGCTTGCTGCATATGTTTGTCCTGCTCTTGCTGCTGAGCAAAACCCTGCCACATCGGTTTCAGAGCTTTGAAGGCCAGAAGGGACCTTTATAACACACTGTCACCAGCCCTGGCTGGGACTGCCCAGGCAACAGATGGCTGACATGTAAGTGAAGCTCATCAGGAGAAAAAAAAATCTGCTTTATAATATTCCAGGAAAAAAAAAAAAAAAAAAAAAAAAAAAACAAAAACAAACCAAACCAAAAACAAACCAAACCAAAAACTAAAAAAAAAAAAAAAAAAAAAAAAAAAAGAGGCAAGCAACTCAAACCCATGAAATCCTAAAACTCCATACAGAGCTTTATCAGCAAAAGAAAAATCCAACCTTGCAGTATTTTCCTTTGGAAGCATCAGAACATGATGTTTTTAAAACAAATCAGGGTCCCTTGGGCTCTTGGCAGCTGCCACAGTGTTTCACACTCCCCGCGTTTAACAGTGGGAAGCTTTTCAGCCATCGGATGGGGTAGTGCTGGTGGTGGGGGGTACTCAAGTGGGTCGGGGCTTTGCTGAAGGCTCAAACCATGCTGCTTCAAAGCTGTACATCCTCAGAGGAGCCATGACTGCCACCGCTCACGGAGCTGTGCGGCACAACATGCCCACTCCTGGTGGTAGGGCTGGTGTTTAAGCTGTCAGGGATGCAGCTGGCAGGGAGAAATCATCCAGGACTGGGGGCCAAAGCAGCTCCAGGTCATCTGGGTTACCTGTCCTTTTGGCAGGGTGGCTTCCCAGCACTGAGTGAAGTGACCTGGTGGAGCCATCTCAGGGCCACTGGGAATGTGCTCAGCTAACACAGCCCGGGCTCCAGCCTCACCTCCCACCAAGGCAGCCAGCCTCTGCTGAGCTGTGCCTCATGCTGGCACAGAGACCCTCGTGCAAGGCTTGGAAAGGTGCTTGCCAAGTCAGGGTTACCACCGAGTGCAATTCTCCCAAGAAATGTCTCTCTGCAGCGCTCGCTGTCGCGCAGCCCGCACAGACACCGCCGTGGAAGCAGAGCTGGCATCAGGCGAGCCTGCCCCCCTCGAACTGCTTCAGCAGCCGTGTGTCTGCAGCCTGCACAGTGCCCAGGATCCCACCCCGTGGCAACGCAGCACTCTGCTGCTCTGTCTTGGTGAGGCAGCCCTCACCCCTCTCCTTTCTCTGCAGCACTGGGATGTTGCTTTCCCTGAAATCAGGGGCCAGAGTGAGACATTGACAATAGTCTGATGCTGTTTTCATTTTGCAGTTGGCTGCATGATCTGAATAGAGCAGAGAGTGCTACAGGGACAATGAGAGAAAATTCATTTATAAAAAGATCAGGCAGTGTCAGGAGTGTCAGGCAGAAAACCAGTCCAGGTAGAGGTCTGCTGGTGGGTGGAGACAGGTGGCACGACACCCTACCTGACACATTATGCTTGTAATAAGCAAGGCACAGGAGTTTAAAACAATGTCTGCTTAAAGGGTTTCCAAAGAACAGCTGAGCCCGTAGATTTCTGCAGTGATTCTTCATCTCTCCATGCCTCACTCTGTACTTCTATATCTTGTTTCTCTCTCTCAGCTTTCAGGGCGATCCTTCTCCTGCACCGCAGTAAATCCCCCCCACTGCTCACAAATCTTCCTGCAGGTAACTTTCTCCAAAGAAGGCAAGGAGCAGAGCAGAGCCCCAGCGTCACGGTGCTTCATGTGTCACCAGCAGGGTCTGTCTCCGTAAATTTGTACCAGTCTCTGGATTTATCTTAGACCTGGAAATGAGTAATATAACAACAACTACTCACTAGGAGAAATCCAAACAGACTATCATTCATGTGCTACATTTTCTCCTAGTATCTATCATAATAGTACTCACTGTCCAGAAAGATTTTCCAGAGTAGTAAAACTGTCTCCCTCTGGTAAAATGAGAAAGGGTGTAGAAGGCATAGAGAATATTTGCATTTAACTTCGTCTCATGGAGACAGAACATTAAAATGCTATTTAGTAACTTAGTCATTGAGAAGAATAGTAGGGCCATAGGCCCTTTTTCTTTTTTTTTAAAAAGATGTAACTCTTTTAAGAGTCCCCTTAAGAGCGCTCAGTAGGGTGTGTCAATATTGCTCCCCATGGAAATCATATGGTTTGCCTATGCAGACAGTGAATTGTTTTGTGGCTGTGAAATATTGTGTGTTGCCCTGTGAGCAGTGGAGCCAGTGGCTCGAGGAACCGTTGTTGAGACTGACAGTTACATTGTGCCACTGAATAGTGAAACGGCAGAATCAAAAACTCAAGTGGACCCAGACAGAATGTCCTGACCTTTAAGTAAAAGGCTGATTGGATATGGTGGGAGCTCCCCTTCATCTTCCACCATAATCCATTACACCTTTCTTGGCAAACCCCCGTAATTCATGTAGCCGCGCAGATACATTTCCCATAGAATTTTTTTACATGCTTATCATTAAATTTATCTCTTATAACTTACTTCCCTTTGTATGGTCCAGTTGCAATGTGAAGTGTCAGTTCCCTATGTTGAAGCATTCATAGTGTCCTGCCTAAGAAGTAATTCTGCATCTTGCAGCATGAAAACCCAGCAATAATAAATTTGTGGGAACCCAGTCAGAAGGAAAGTTTCTGCAGCACAGAAATAAATACATGCAAAGATGCTATATAATGATCTGCAGGGGAAAAATAAGAGCAAACACATGAAAGCTGTGAACTTTATTACACTAGGGCCATATTTTAAATTTGTCTGAGCTAGACTGTGAAGTATTTAGGGCAGATACATTTTATGCACTTGCAATGTGCCATGCACAGTACCATGAGTAGGAAAGAACATAATAATGGCATTATTAATGTTGGCTGCAAACTCTGCTTTAGAGAGGATTAAGGCTGCATAAAAGAGAAAAGCATATTCTTTCAATCTTCATTTTTAATTTCAGAATTTATTTATACCAGTGAAATAATAGCTAGCTGTGCAGATAAGGAAATATAGCAGTGTGGAAAGACACTGAATAGTTTCTAAAAGAATATTACTAGCATGTACGAAAAGATGAGCTTCCTTCTTTAAATGTATCACCTTGATCCTGGGAGTCAAAACTAGTATGCTTTGTACCCAGCACTCTTTAAGGATGACAGTAAAATGTAAATTCTGTATCTCTGTGTCCGACTGCACTTTTTCCTTAGAAACACATGAACTTGCGGACATATTGTTTCCCTTAACAAAGTGTTTTAGGTACTGACTGCTCCTTTTTTCTTCTTAAGATATGTTAATTACCTTTATTTTTGTGAATTTGAGAGTGAAAGTTTTCATGTACCTTGGAGGCTTGCCATACGGCAAATTAAAGACCCACAAATAAATTTTGTGTTATAGTACATGTAAAGACATACTCCTCTCTATCAGACTGTATTTACAGACATGTTATTTGCCTGGATGCTATCTTCTCTGTGGATAGATTATCCTGTTATGTGCACACATTCTTCTTGCCCAATGGTATGCGCTTCACCCACTTGCTTTGAATGAAACTGCACGACAGCCCCCGACACGTCTGAATGTGGCACTGGCATTTCTTGCATCCCTCTTCTGAGAGAGGCGAGAATCTTCAAACTCAATTAGCATTTTAAAGAATAGGTTCAGTTTTGTGGTCCATTAAAGTCAGCTAAATTGATGCACTGCATGTCTTTATTTCAAAAATAAAGCTGAACAATTAAAGCCCATGTCTCTTTGCTCAGCTTTTGATTCCTCACAAAGCTTTCCCACTTGCTGCCTTTGGATGTAATGTTAACAAAGTCAGTTAACATCAAGAGCAGCGCTAACAGGCATGGCACAATTCCTTGTTTTTGCTCAATCAGTCTGTGTTCAAACTATCAGTTTGATTTATTTGTCCATGCTGACCCTTATTCACCACTTAATTATCCTCGTATAATGTTTCAAGAGCCTCCTGACACAAGGAGAAAGACAATTGCCGATGTTCTGTGGAACAACTGTTGACCTGATGGCCAAAATGATGACTGCAGGTCGAAGGTTGGTCGCCTTTTGAAGGACCCACTCCATTCTTGAGGGCTCTGGCCAGAGCTCTTAGCCTGGTTGCCACTGGCACTGGGCAGCCTTCTGGTCCCCAGTCCTCGCAGCATGCTCGGGGTCAGCCCGGCCATCCTGGCTGAGCACAGCCAGATGACAGCCAGCATCCTCTGAGCAGCAGCTTATTTGCCAAAAAGGCTGAGCCCAGTCGATGGGCTCACTCTGGTCCCCTCCATCCTGTTCTGCCCCAGCACCAGCACCAGACTCAATTGGAACTAATCTCAACATCAAATTGCCAAAACCAAGATCAAAACCACATCTTCTAGGAAAAGCAGAAGCTATAAGAATGATCGTTTCCATCAACACCCCTGAGCAAAGAGGCTGGCCCTTATTGTTACAGCAAAGGACATTAGTTTATGGTTCCCGACGTGTGTGCTCACCCTCATGCCAGAGATCATGCACAATGATCTCCATTCATCTGGAAAGCACCCTTTCTGCCACTCTGGCTTGGAAACACTGAATGACATTCCTAGTCATTTCCCATTCGAAAGCAAATAATCAACTAATGGGTTAATTTTGACAGGACACTGGCACCTCATGGGGACAGAGGGCAGGGTCCTCATTTTCATGGAAGCTGAAACAGTGCTCAGTAACTGGGGAAAGAAGGAGCTGCAGTGGCACATTGTGAGCAAGTTGTGCAGGTATTTCAGCTGTTGGCCGTCAGAGGCTGTGCAGGGAAAAATTTGGCCATCTTTATGAAAACAGTATTCATCTCAAGTGTAGTCAGTCAAATAACTGACCTTCCCTGAGGAGGTGGGGGTTTATATTTCACTGAATTAATACTATTTGAGGTCACTGAACTCTACTGCTTAAGGATGTATTCAGCCGCAAAGGCCTAGAATCCTCACCACCCTCAAGTAATTCCTGGTTAATCAGTTCCATGAGGAGATCCAGGAGGATCTTTCAGCCCCACAACAGGCAGATCACCTAGTTCTCTGATGTCATTGCTGGAAGATGTGTGAACACATTTATTTCTGTATCATCTTTGCAGTCTCAAGGACGACTGACAGGCATCACATTTGGGAGCAGATTTGGGGCTTCTCTAGAATGGAGCTGCATGGTGCACTGTCATGGAGCAGAGGAGCAGAGGAGTACATAGCCTAACTTGGGACGTCCTCACTTGCCCATAGTGCCCAGCCACCCACAAGCATCTGAGTCATAGTAAGGGTGAAAACACAGAGAAAGAACATGGCAGCCTGGGGGATAGGATACAGCTCAACCGTGACAGCTTTTCTCAGACAGTCTGGGACATAATGCTGTTGGTGCATGGCCTTCTGCTTTCTTTAGAACCTCCTGCCTGAGCGGAAATGTTCACACATTAGTACTGTTGTCATCTGAAAGGCTGTTATGCTTGGTTTTCATGAAACATTTTATGTTTTCGTTTTCAGTGAAAATTCAAAAGCTGTCAAAGAAATATTTTGGCAAGGCAGAGAAAAATTGTTCTCATTAGCCTTTTCTAGGAGAGAAAATATATAAAAGCATCCCAGCTGTCTTTGCTAAATCACAGACATCTAATTGTGAAGGCAGGATGCTGTCAGCTCTTCACTGGCTCTCCTCTTGGTGCCTCTGGAAAACAACCATCTCTGGTGCTCAGAATCTGCTACAAGCAGGGGCTTCTCCTGTACTGACACTGCCCACATAGTTGTCCCCTCCAGACAGCAGAAGGAGCAGTTAGTTGACATATTCCCCATGACCAAAGGTATATTAGAGCAGACCGTGAAGTGTCCAAATGCACAGAGCACCTTCGAAGATCTGGAGGTTGTTGCTGGATCATGAAGGTTTTTAAGAGACTTGCTAAAGGCAGCATGGCACATCTCTGTGCCAGGACAGGTGACCTCCTTGAAGCCTTGTCTTGGCTGTTTTCTGTTCCCTGTGGCAGAGACCGCTGACCCTCCTCCATCTGCTTTCTGTAGGCTGTGTGTAGTTCCCTGCCTTGTGTCACTCCAAAAGCAACCAAATATGCAGCATGGTTGTTACTAGGCTTCTGACCAGTTCTGCCTGAGGGGCTGGGGTGGAGAGCCAAGCTGCTGGCATGGGACAGAGGCACTGCAAGAGCTGGGAAGCTGGCCAGAGCTTGGCCTGAGGACACTGTGCTCAGCACAGGGCCATGTTCAGCACACCCCAGGTTCTCAGTTTGGACATGCCTCAGGGGAGGAGCTCAGTGCCCCTCCATGTTGCAGCTGTGCTGGCGTGAGGCTCAGTATCCACATGATGGGCCTTGGTCTGAAACCCACAACTTTCATCAGTGTAAGGAAAATCAAATTATGGCTATTTTATGGTACCTAGGAGAGGGCCAAGAGTCTCCCTGAAAGCTCATCTTTCATTTTGAAAAGAGCATCTAATCACTTAGGGGCAGAATAGCAGGACAGCGTAAGTCTCAAACCTTGTCTGAAAGATGGAAAATTTATGGCTGCAAAGGGCAGCGTATATCAAAGAGCTTTTGGCCAAGGCTCACCAATAAAGCAATTCACCTACTGGGTGATGTGAGGACAGAGCAAGATGAAAGTAAAGTTCGATCATTTCTTCCCATCACAACAAAAAGGTTGATAAAGAATATACTTGATATCAAACAGAGCTTCCTGCTGTCTCTAGTTACCTGGGAGTTTGGAGCCTGCAGTTTGAATAATGTTTCCTCCATAATAGGGTTGACAGCAGAAGTGTGGAGAGACTGATGGGCCTTCATGCAGGCTCAGCTTTTGTAGTTCAGGCTCATTCTTTATTCTCAGAGTGGAGCAGATAATAAATGTGTAAATAAATAGTTACCAATCTTCTGGCACGGTAAAATAACTAGTTGCTTTCTTGTGCTGCAAAAGAATTCAATCATGCTGATAGTAAAACCACACCACTAGCAATGTTTCATGCACTTTGCAAATAGCTTGAGAAAGTAGTTTGCATCATTTGAGATGGAGTATGGGTAATGCGAAACGTGTCTGCCAACAAAACTGAAACAAAACAGCTACTGCTGTAATTTGGGGAAGTTAAGTGCTTACAAAAAATAAAAATTCAGGACTCTTTTTCTCCCTTTTTTTAATAAAAACAAGTTCACGCTAAATTCTGACTCAGTCTAATGTTATTATCATTTCCCTTCACTTAGTGTGAGCTCTGAGAAAATGACAACAGGGATTAATTTATATTAAACCTCATGGTCATAAGAATACATAGGAAAAAATACTGGGATTCCTACTGTCTGCAGTGGCTGTTGAGCTCTTGGCTCATGTTGAGACCAAGTTCATGCAGCTTGTATGGAATTCTGTCCCTTAGTTCCACAGAAAAGCAGTCACAATGAAATGTTTGAAATGTTTCTAGCTAGGCCTTTTTTTGGTGGGTTTTTAAAAAAATAAATTAATGAGCTTTACAGCATTTAAGCTGATGATTTTAATGGCAGATATAAGCTAAAACAATCCACAAATGCTTTGGATATGTCCAGGGAAATCAAGTATTTCCACAATTATTTTCTGTTAAAATGTGAGCAGAAAGTGTAGGGTTCACAATTTTCTAACTGCTTGCTGCAGCCCAGCCCTGCCTTTAAATAGGCTGCCATGCACTTCTCTGGTATATTGGGGTAGGTCAGGGCTGTACTAATGAAAAGATGCCATCAGTGAGTATATTGCAATTTTCAGAGAAAAGTGAGATGAGATCAACTGGGTAGTTTTAAGGAGAGGCCTTAGAGATGAGAGTGAATACACCCTGTGAAATTCTTCTAAATTAAAGCATAATCTCTGGGGAAGACCTTTAGAGATGACTGGAAGTGCCATTATTCCCCTCAGCTTGGTGCTTCAAAGGCACTTTTTTTCTTCTTTTCCCTTCTGTGAGCAACTTGTTCTCAGGCAGCTTGAAATGAAAGCTGGCTGAATTTTTCCTTTTTCAAAGAGTAATTCAAATGAGAACTGATTCTTAGCCATAAAGTTACTGCACAAAATTTTTTTTCAGGTTTGTTTTATTTAATGGAAGAAAATGCAAACTGTTAAATAATGTCTGTTAGATTCTCCCTTTTATTTAGTCAACTTATTTGTTTTTTATCTAGAGTAAAACTGTTTATCTAAAACTTCTTAAAAAAAAAAAAAAAAAAAAAAGCAGGCATTTACTGTTTTAGTTTTAGTTCTGTAATGACAATGAATTTTGCCAAAATTGAGAAAAGGAAAAAAAAAACACAAAGAAAAATAGCTGGCATATTTCACTCAGCTCTGCTGAAAAACATCTATCAACTCATTTGTGAAACACAGCCCAAGATATTATTAGTCAAAATTTGCACAAGTTTTTTTAAAATGCCTCTTGGTGTTCAAAGGGCAGTAGCCTGTGCAGAGTAGCCTGAGAACCCGCTGCAGAACTGTGCACTACAATTTTAGGTGGCAGCTCGGCATTAGCAGCATCCTTGACATTAAGTGGCTGAAGCACAAGCGCAAAGTTAAATAAAGCCTAAATGTAATGCTAAAGAGCTGCATTGACACTTCATTAATTACTAAATTAATGCCTTTAGCAAATAGCCTGTCTGTGCACTCAGTGTCTGTTTCCTTCACAGATCTCTCCAGGCAATATTAACAGCTAGAGGAGTAAATACAATTACAGTGGGTGCAGATTTGACTGCCCGTGGCAGTATTGATTTAAGTGATGAGGTAAAAAACCTTCTAAAGGTGTCGATGAGGGCAGCATTAAGCTCCCCTTCTGTGCAGTAGTGCTGTAAGCTGTCATTACATCGGGTTTATGCAGGAGTGAAAAGCTTGTGTTTAAGGTACTGTTTTATTTAAATGCATGTCTCTCTGACACAGCAGCCACCAAATCCCTGGCTTCCAAAGTGGAGGCTGACGTTGGGTCTTTGTCTCGGCAAGTGCATTCAAGTGCAGCAGCCACTGCGCGGGGAGCCCTGTGCCTGGACAGGAACAGCTGCAGCACAGGACTGCCACAGGATCAATTCTTTTTGCAAGGGAGAATTTCACTGAGAGGTTCATAATGTCCACGCTAAAAAGAAAGTTTTAGAACAGAAAAAAGTGAAAGTGGGTCAAACAAAATCTGTTTTACTCTGGTGAAGAAATTTTTGCATTCTTTGGAGCAGAGAAGAGGGAAGAAACTCCCAGGCTGTCATAAAAACGTGAGCCCTGCTATGAGCTTGAGGGAGAAAATGGGATTTACTGGAAAATCTGCTTTTAAGCAAACAGTGCCATGATCATTATCAAGACAGGAACACAGCCTGTTTGCAGAGAGAGTCTCTGTCTCAGATAATATATATATTAAGACAGATAATGACTACATGCCCAGTCTGCTACCTTTATCT
Organism: Sylvia atricapilla; assembly: GCF_009819655.1. Classification (NCBI taxonomy): domain Eukaryota; kingdom Metazoa; phylum Chordata; class Aves; order Passeriformes; family Sylviidae; genus Sylvia; species Sylvia atricapilla. The sequence goes on from NC_089142.1 coordinate 64,044,431, forward strand.
TCAAACACTGCTCAAGCCCAGAGCTGGGGGACTTTGGTTGCAGCCTTAGAATTCTTCCCATCAGTTTCCATCATGTTCACATCCGCAGAGCCAGAAGGATGCAACCCAATCCTGTGCCATTTGAAGCCTGGGTCTCAGATCCAGGACTTCTCTCCATTGTCATGGCAGGTCACTTTACCCACATGAAGATTCATTCTAGCCAACTTTATTCCAGGCTTCAGATGGTTTTAAGAATAATTCTGTGTCCATAAAGAACAGAAGTTTCACCTCAAAAAAATCACTGTTATGGTCCCTCCAGCTTTGGGTTCCAGCTGGGAACCCAAAGGCATGCAGCCACAGCATCCTACAATAGAGAAGTGCCATTTTAGGACTTGTTCCAATTTCCTCTTAATATAGATGTGCTGGCACAACCTTGTGCTGACAGGTGAATGCTGGTGGAAAGGCTGGCAATTAGAGCAGCAAAGTTCTGCCTCCCCTGGGAGGGCCACAGGCGCCCCTGCAAATCTAGCAGAGATCTGGGAAGGATCCAGCAGACTTTTTTTTGGTTGAATGTCTACCACAAAATCCAAGCACAAGCCATTCTCTTAGAATTTGCTTCTTTAATCTGCGAGAAAGATCGCTAAATCTTTGATTGCCAAGGAAGCCAGACAATCCTTCATGGAGGAGACTATTTGATTGGACAGACTCAGTTTGAGATCTAGTGATCAGAAGTACTAGACTGGATTTTTTTTTCCCCTTGTCTTGTAATTGTAACAGAGCAGCTTCCTCTTCAGCAGGTCGCTGCCAAGTTGCAGTCTGAAAACTCCTCTGTGAAAAGGGTGGGTATTTTGCTGTCCAGACTTGCTCATCCCCCCAGTGGCATCACACGAACCCAGGGTATTGCTGGTCTCTCCCCTGGGGCTGGGGGTGTGCTCACAAGGGGCTATCCTGTTCTGGGAAGTGTGTGACTCTGCACAGCAGTTCAGGCTGGGGTGCTGTCCCAGGAGCCAGGGTTTGGGTGTCTGGCTCCCGAGGGCAAGTGGCTCAGCTCAGCTGCCCTGCCAGGGCGTGCTGGCTGCCGGCAGAGCCGGGTGCAATGGGCACTTCCCACCATTCTGGGCTGCCAGCTGAATTCTGTGCCATGCTGTGGTGCCTGCCTGCCCGCCAGCCTGTCTCAGAGCAAGAGCAGTATAATTAAACATGAAATTTAGGGCTTTGTTGGACTGGGGCCTCAGTTATTACAAAGTCCCATATTTCTTGATTATTGACAATGGTGGAAGGATGTTTATACCATGCAGCAAGGAACAAATGCATTAAAGACACAACAAAGACAGCAAATGGTTTCTAAGCCTTTGCTAGCACTTTATGTGGAAGTAACAGGATAAAAATTATTATTTAACAACCCTAACTCTATCACATACCCTAAAACATATGCTTTAGATATACTTTTTTACATATTATTGTCATGGTCAGTGCAGCATGAATAGACCGTAAAAATTATATTTTTATAATTAGAGGATACCATGACTGCTCCAGAGATGTAGAAGATGAACTGCCTAATATAGCCTATGAAAGATATTTTTCTGCATACTGCTTTAGAGGAACTAAGCAGTTAAAACATGTGAGCTGCTGTCTGCCTTTCCAAAAGTGCACAAAATCAGTTTATTGTCAACACATGTCAATATATTTACTTGCACTGAGGAAATGGTTTCTGTTGATTGTTTTCAACCAGGCTGATGCCTCTATGCCAGATTTGCAAATCACATGCCAGTGCTACTCTATTTCTGGCAGAAGAAAACAGAGCTGTAACTGCAGTACTGAAAGTCTGTCTTTCACAGGCACCTCACAGCCTTTGCAGACAGGGGTATGAGATTGCAGCTTTCCTCCTAGGGAAGAATGAAGAAATTTAGGCTGGTGTCTCAGATGACTGAATCCTTTAGTTATAAATTGTTTGGGATGCTTTTGTGTTTAGCCTTTAGCAATAAAGAAACAAGCATCAAGAAAGCATCTAACTCAGCAGAACTTCCAGACTATTTACAAGTAGTAGCTGGTTTAAGGGAATTGCAATGTATTGCAAGTGTAGGCAGCTGACATGTGGACTGGAGTAATCTGGCTGGAAAGGATCCCTGGAGGTCATGCTGTCCCATCCCATGTTCAAAGCAGGACCATCGCTAGCCCTGGATCAGGTCAGCCATGGCCATCCTGCCAGTGTTCAGAAGACTGGATGTAAGTCTACATTCAGCTCATTCATCAGGTCCGCAGCCCACCCATGTCTTTATGGATGTATCCATTTGCTTTGCTTTCGTGACATGAAATTCACCAGCACATGGTTTGCCTATCAGAGAAAAAAAAAAAAAAAAAAAAAAAAAAAAAAAGAATTAGCCTTCCAGAAAAACAAAATTTCTTACCTTAAGGTGGAAGATCAATGGAAGCTCCAAAAGATTTTTCACTACAGCTGCCTGATTTGGATTTTACCACTAGTGAATAGGAGGAGTGCATTTCCTCCATTATCACTCCCATCTCAAACACCCTCTAACTTGTAATTACTTCATCTTAAGAAAAGGTCCTGCACAGCACAATTGCACACACATCCATGCAAATGCCATTTAAAAACCAGGACCAGAGTGTGCAAAGCAGAGTGGAGCAAATATGAATAATTTTGTGTACATTATATGAAACTCTCTATAAATACTTTACTTCTTCACATTTACAGCATTATACACTATGTTTAAAGGTATTCAACTTTTTATTATCCCGAACAGTTTCTACTCTTTCAAATTAATGGGACTTTTCACTGGGAGGATGGTCCATATTCAGAAATGGAGCTTGTTACAGCTACAGAGTCTGGAAAGCAGCATGTGGAATCAGTCAGTACCAGTGTCTAGAAGAAGAATAGGTTCAGCCTTGAATGTTCATGTTGGATATTGTCTGAAAAGTTGCCCGTCATGTTACTGCTTGGAGGCTCTGGCAGTCAGGGATGACACGCTCCGGCTTCCCTATTAGCCCCCCTGTGCCGCGGGGACAAAGGGAACTGCAGGCTCCCAGCCAAGCACATACATTTGCAAACTGCCGCCAGTCAGTTCCCAAGGCCAGGGGCTGGATGCCATTGACAAAGAGATGTGAACCACAGGCACAGCCTGCTCCACTCTCCCTGCCGAGCAAAGCGGCGCTTCTCATGGAGATCTATAGGGCCTGCTCTCTCCCCCTCAGTGCCCGCAAAGGGCTGCCCAGGACCTGCTTCTGATTTTTCACGTCTTAAACCTGTCCCTTCTACCCAGCACAGGAGCCACCAGAGCATGGTACATCCCTTGCCACGATTTGCTTCAGCCACAGATCAGTGTAGGTACATTTATCTACCAATGCACACAACATTGCATTCTTTAATCCACAGCATGGGAGATCAGACCTTGATAACCCCCACTGGAGTCTCCGTCTGAGCTTCTGGGTAGATGTGAAGAGCAGCAGCACAGCAATGGAGGAGCTCAGGAAAAATCACACAGCCACGCAAAAGACAGACACCTGAGTTAAAGTCTGGTTTAAATTTTATTGACTTTCATTTTGCTGTTTTCCTCCAGCAAAAGCCCATAGGGCTGAAAGGAAATGAAGTGAAAAATCTTCCGTGAACGACAGCATCCAGCTGCCGATGCCCACAGTGTCCAGGCTCATGCTCCTGTCATGCTGCTATCCCAAACTATCACAAAACCAAAGAGGTGGGTTTGTTTGTTTGTTTGTTTTGTTTTTGGGGGTTTTTTGTTTGGTTGGTTTTTGTTTTGTTTTGTTTTTTTGCCAGTGCTATTAGCCATGAAACTGCCCTGAGATGATCCAGACCAAATTTCAGCTCTCAGTGAGTCAGCTGGGCCCAGCTAATCTGTGTGTTAAGTAAAGCCCTGCCTTTGTTGGGGTGATGGCCCAGCCAGCCAATACCTCCTTCTCTGGAGAGAAGCTGGTGGTCTCCAGCACACAGCACCAGCCCTATGAAAGGCAGCCGTGATCCTGCCATGCCTCCTGCTCCAGGTTAACTGCCCAACACAAGTGTGGAAAATGACCTGAAAAATGTTGCTACTGGGACACATGAGAGCAAGAGCCAGAGAAAAAACCCCACATCTCCAAACAGCCATTTGCAGTTCCTGCTCATCCATAGAAGATACCAGGGCACAGGGGAAAAGTGATGCCCTGACTTTAGAGAGTGAAGAGAAAACCCTTTTCTCCAGCACCCTTTTCTGACAGCACATGCTCTCCTTGTCTCCTTCACCCTTTGTCCCTCTTCATTTTTCCCATCTCTGTGCCTGGACTCAATTTCTCTCAGCAATGCTCCAAAGGCATGGTGGGGACACTCATTCTCAGCCACTCCCTCATCAGCACTAACTCCTGTGTGGCTTTTCAATAGCAACTTGCCTGTCAGCTGGGACACACATACTTGGTCTTCTCATGCAAGACATGCCACTGAAACAGAGGACTGTGACATTGGCTGGATCCAGAAAGCATCTTCTTATTTAGAGACTGAAAATTCTAGCCCGGATTGGAAGCTGTGCTATTCATAGGAGAACTTCATCCCTGCCCTGTGACCTTGTCCTGACAGGGTTTTATGTGTTGTTCTACAGATAGTTTTAGCCCCACTCATCTGAAACCATGAAAACTTTTCCCAGACCACAGCTATTCCTGAGCCAAGAACTCTAGACTGTGGTTCTTGCTGTGAATGCCTCCACTGCACTACAGCACTCTTGCCTTTCCCCATCTGGTTATGAAATGGTGGACTGCAACATTCCTTCTTCCCTAATCATCAGACAGGCCACTTCAGCCAAGGCAGCTCCATCTTGATGTACACAGATGACATTAAGTCTGTTGCAGCTGCAATGGAATTATCTCTTCTTTTTTGTTGGTTTTTTTTTTGCTTCCTTAATGCAGAAACAGATTGTGAAAATCAAGACCTTCATACCTCCCAAGCACAAAGACTGAGCACTGTGCTAGCTTGAGGACATTACAAGTTGAAGAAATGCTAGAAATTAAATCCCACAAGGGAAAAATCTGGCAGCTTACTATTGTATATTTACCTAAGAGAATGTTTATATAAAATGTATATGAAACAATTTTTTTCCAGCAGAATTTCATTCTTTCCACTATGCATCAAACTGAGGACCTGAGAATGCTTTGAAAAGTGTACCTGGATACCAGGAATCCATCAGGCTGAAGGATCACTGCATTGCTGTGACACCGTCATATGTACCTGACAGATTTTGCAGAGCAGAGACACAGACCTCAGACATCAGACACAGACCTCAGACATCATCACCTTCTCAGTTTACTCTCCTAAGGCTGGGACAGACAGTGGCAGAAATAGAACAGCTTTCCCTTCATTTGCAAACCCCATTCCCAAGCACTCATTAGTCAGATTGTGGACACATAGCAAACACTGACTTTGCCCTCCTCCTCCTCCTCCTCCTTTTTCTCCCTAAGACTCTTTCCCCTTCAGCAGCAATTTGAAATGTGCAGCCTTCTGGCTACAGTAAATATCCCAGGATCAAAAGCATTCTTGACACTTGTCTAGGTTTTAGTCCAGGACTTCACAACCTTTTCTCCTTGTCTAAAGCTGAAACTTAACTCAAGGCAGTGGTTACAACCATGTTTTTCAGCCAAATCAAATGAAAGAAAGAAGCAAAAATCTTCATTCTATTGTGCACTGCATTCAGAGTCCAGAAAAGTAAATACTAGGAGAGAAATCCCACAAGGCTGAATATGCACACACACATGTGAATGCAACAAATACACAAACGCAGATTTTTATGAGCTGTGCTGTTAGCAAGGAAATTGTTTATAGTTGCCAGTAATTTATGGCTTTTAAATGCGATGTTGGAATGCAAATAACTTTCCCCATGCCCTTCCCTCAGTTATCTGCTCATGAATAGGGTCGAAAGGACCCCAAATCAGAGACACCACCTGGGAGGTAAAGGAGACAGGGAATGACTCAGCCTCTTCTCACTTTCTCCCAGCCTCTGGAGATGTCATCCCCCCACCATGGGATCTGCTTCCAGCTCAGTGGGGGGACTTACTCAGTGCACAGCTCTGTGGGATATGATACTTAAAAACTCCTATCACAGGCAATGAAATGGGAATAATGCTCAACCTACCCTGCAGCAAAAATATTGGAAATAGCATTAAGCAAAATAAAGCCCAAGCTTCTAGAATTTTGATCGAAAGTAAAGATTTTCCCTTTTCCTGCAGTATAAATACCTATCCTAATGCTCCTCTCTTCTCTTTCTGCTACCTTTTCAGATCACTAGGAAGGAGGAGGTACTGAATACTGTATTCCCATATCTTTGGTGCCATTCAACACCGGAGCTCCTGACATCAGTTCTACCACAATTTAGTGTTGGCACTACAATTTGTTATCACTATCAGAAATCTGCGTTCTCTTTATGCAGTTACAGACTGATTAAAAAAACTTCCCAAGGGTGCTCTACCAGGCAGATGCCTTTGCCCAGCCTGCCCAAAAGACCAGACTGAAACCAACTGCTTTGCCTGCAGGTCTCTGCCAGATTTGACTGCAAAGACTCACAGGAAGATATATAAAATAAGGAGGTCAGTGAGTTACTGCAGTTTCATGTTCACAGCGCTAACAAAAAAGATTGTCTGCAGAGATTTTAATCTCCATTCTCTGGTGATTTCACTGTCAAGGATTTTTTTCCTCCTCCTTCCCCCCCACAATGTCAGACATTTCCATTCTTTTATATCTATGATAAATTACAGTTTAGATTACATAGAACATTTTTGGAACCTATAGGTAAAAAGGCAGGACCTAGCCTGTCAGATATTTATGAATAAACAAAAAATTGAAAAGATCTGTATCAACTCACTCTATGAAAAGCAGAAAGCAAAAAAAGAGTTCATGGAATCAGACAGAGGTGAACAAAACTGCTGGACTGATCTCAAGCAAAATGTAGTTCATTAGCAAACATTTGAGTTGTCGGTATCTTAGAGAAATAATGAAGAAGAATCCTGGGCCACTAACTGTTAAAAAAAAAAAAAACCAACCCACAAAATAAACCAAACCAAACCATAATGATTGCTTTTAAATGCCTGAAAAATGAACATTTTGAGCTTAATTTAAAGCCTATGAAAAATCTGGAAGGTTTTTTGGTGGGTAGAACTTTGGAGTCAACTTTTTCAGCTTCTCTTCACCACATTGTGGACAAGAAAGCCCTGTCTCATTTTGAAGCTGAGGCTTTGCCGTGCTCAGAAGGTGGCAGAGTGAGGGACTGGAAGGGAGGCAGTAACATCCTAGCAGCTGGCAGTGCTGGGAAGGAGGGCTGCAGGGTGAGGGAGGGGCAGCTGCCTGGAGAAGGCCAAGGGGAAAGGCTGCCAGAGACCAAAGAGGGACACAGTCTTTATGGTCACCCTGCGAGTTTGTGACCCTATATGGCAGCCTAGTATTTGTAATGCATACCAATATACACACGCATGAGGTCGGAGCAACATGCTCATGCTAGAGCTCAATGTCTGATGAGTTTTGTTTTTGTCACATGGCAAAAGAAATAACACTATTGATTCTTTAATAATTTTTGTGTGCAGATAACAAGTCCAGGGTTTTAAGCACTTTAAACAATTTGAGCTACCACAAGTAAACTATCTATGTTGTTGCTTCAGATAGATGAGTAGTAAATTAATTTTGCTGGTTTTGTTTAACTGAAAATCTCTGCAGGAGTCATCTTTTCACATAAGACTATCAAGATTATAATTAAAATTTTAAAAACCCTGAAAAGCAAATAAAGCAGATGATAAAAACTCCATCATCCATCAAGTTAGTTTTCATCTGGAAATGGTAAATATTTTCCTACCACTTAAAAATTTAAATCTGTCAGTTAGAGGTAATCTCAAATTCTTTCATTTTTCTCATTTTCCTTCATTTTTTTTCCACAAGGGCCCCCAGTCAATGATGAAATATTTTTTAAAATTAAAAATTTCAAGTCTAAATACACATCTTTTGGGAGAAAGTGCAATATCAGGGAGATGGTGGGAAGTGTGACTGTTCTCATCACTGCCAGGGCACTCACAGGTTATGGTGGTCACTTAGCCCCTGGGAGATCACCCTCCAAGTCTTCACTCAGCAAGCTTAGTCCAGTTTTATTGAGGTGAGTGGGATTTTTGTCTCTGGTTCCATTTAGTGCAAGATCACACTCTTAGATTAAATCTTTACCTTACAGGGAGGATGTAGTCATCTTTCAACAGGACAACCCACTTTCTGAAGGGCTTTTGGCAAAACTGGACTCTTGGTCCAAAGCAAGTGAAATAATAATCATGTTGAAAGCCTAAGGCACCAGGACACATTCCCTAGCAAAATGAGGGATGCCCTGCACCTTGATGGGCTCAAGTGGCTTTCATTCCATCATCCTAAAGCCCAACCTATTCTTTCTGACTGGTTCAACACTGAGAAGCACCATGAGATTTCACATATAAATGAGTTTTATCCATAATATTTTACAAACTGTCTGAGGGCAGCCATGTGTGGTACAGTGCCATGTCTCCAAGAGAATCCACAGACCTGCCCCTTCCTGGGGCTCCCTGAGCTGCTTTTCAGCCTCGTCCATTCTCATACAATCATGAGAAGCTAAAAACAGGGTCTTTTTTTTGATTAACTAATCCTCCTTCTACTTCCAGGAAGGATTCACCTGAGGTGGTTTTCTCCTTGCAAAGAGGAGAGAGCAGTCCATTACTACAGAGCAGTTCAGAGATCACCCCAGAGGTGCCCCAAGGTGATGTCCTAGGCAGGTGTTGTATATTCGACTTTAAAAGCTCCAGAAAGTTTCTGAGGGGGAAGGACTTAGGAATGCAAATGGCAATTGGTTTCCCTTTATACAAATCATTAACATCTCAAATGTCCCTTAAAATCCTGTAGCAATTTTCAGGTCAAATTAATGTCAGCAGTTTAACCCAGAAAGTATCACAGAAACATGAGTTAAACACACTTACCTGGAAGTTCAAGCAGTTTGATTGCCAACTACTAAACTCCAGGCTGTGCACTGAAAAATGCTTTATGGCACAATAGGTGTCAGCATCATACAGTAAAATGTATACCTGCCCTCCCTCTTCACCTTCCATGTCAGAAAGAACATATGATCTAATGAAGTTAAAGGGAAGTTTTTATGTACATAAAATATCCAACAATTAATTGTGTTTTATTCAACACTGAATACTTTCTATCTAGCAAATAAAAAATTAGTGCAACAATTACCTTGAAAAATGCTGTGATGTAGTTCATTTGGAAAATTTTAAGCTGTTACCACTTACTAAAAAGAGCCAAATGACCACGTTTATAGTGTACACAATCCTAAATTGCAGCTAATATAGTTTCTGTAAAACCACTTCTTAGAAAAGAGACTGCACATTTATGGAAGCTTATCGAAGAGTTTATCTTCATTTTGAAAATCCTTACATTGAAAATGTCTGCATTTGCTTGGACCTGTATTTCTTGGGGATATTTCAGATTCTTCCACTCCTTTCCTTCTAGAGTCTTCATGGAATTCTAAAAGTCAAGAGTACTGTATAACCCCTCCATATATGTAATACATAGAACGAGGGTTTGCTGTAGAAATGGATTGCATGCAAACTGGGGCTAGATTGGTAATACAGAATGAAAGTAAAGAAACCAAATTAAATATGTCATTTGCCACAGTGGAAACTCTATAATGTGCATTTGTTCATTTTTAATTATACAGGTAGTGGAAATTGTGCCGTTCAGCAAAGACAAATTAGGCTTCAGATGGAAAGCATAATAATAAGTAAGAAGCTGAAAAAAAAAAAAAGATGTAATTATATATTGCCATTTGCATTCTTAAGACAAAGATCTACTGCAGATTGATTTAGATCCTATCCAGCCAGGAGCAAAACATAGCATTTTTCCTGAATAGTTATATGGAAGAGGCATTCAGATTCCTCCAGACACTGTGGAAGTCTCCATTTTGATGTCCTCCTGCACAACACTGCAGGCTATTCTGTCCTTAAAGCACTGCAAAATATTAGTGTTCTATTTTGTGGTAAGGAAGCAAATTTATAGAAATATTCATGATAGAATCCTCTGGTTTCTTTTGAGCATATTCTGCTTACAAGATTAGTGCTATGACAATCATTAAAACTTTAATGTTGAAAGCAATTTCAAATAAATGAATCATTCCTAAACATACTGTAATGTTCATCAAATAAAAAAGTAAATATATATGAGGATATAATTATGTGATGATTATTGTTAAACAGCCTTTTGATTTTTGGTGAGTGAAATTACTTTTAAACTATTATTATTTCATCACTCAGGCAGAAAAAGAGTATATTATTTATTCAGAATAACAAAGCTTGATGTGAATTTTAAAGTTAGATTCAAAATGCATCTTGGTATTGATAGGCTAAAGGCAGTATCTTCCTTCTTATTCAGCATTTTACAGCACGTTTACCCTTCTGACGAATGCTGTTAAATACCAATTGCCACAGCCTCTCTGGGACTGCCCAGAGAATTGCAGCCTGCAACTGCAGTCTGCTCAGTATCAGTTCTGTATTCTGGTTTGATCCTTAGCTAAACTAACTCAATATGTATTTGTCTGGTGGCTTAAAATATTGTTCAGAAGATACCTTTGAAATTATAATGCTCGAGAGAAAACCAGAGATAGCAAATGTCTCATTTAATAGTTTGGCACAGTCTAAATATCGGGATTGCAAATGATAATGTGGAGAAGGGACAGAGAACAGCAGAATATTTCACAACAAACATGACTATGCTGGTCTTGCCTAGGGAAAATCATCCCATCTCTGAAATACATACAAGATTTCTTCATAAAACCGAAACGGATTCATGTCCATTCAAGTAATTTTTAGTGGCTGAAACTGTAAGGTAATAATTTAATAGACTTTTAATAATGTTCCTTACAGCGATTATGCTTTTTTACCTCTCTGCCAACCAAACCATTGAAAATCGTTTATTTTAATGTTCATTTGTTATATAGCATGTTTTCTTGTTAAAGGGCACACTAAAAAATGCATTGTATCACTTTAGACTGTTGTACAGTGTATGCTGCTTTGTGTTGTAATCCCTTGTAATCTTTGCCGCATTTGCAAGATTAACTGTATAACAGCAGCAGAAAAAAAGATGAAAGTTTAAAATTAAAATTTTTTAGGTAAAATACACTGTTTACAGCTCACAACCCTAAGACAATGCTCTTCTCAGAGTTGTGTTCTGTCAATCTCTGTTCATTTTTGCAATCTTCATTTGAGAAGAGAGCTGGGTTCTTTCCCAGTCACGTCTCCTTCTCTCCCAAAGCTTCCAGCTCTGCAGAAGCACATGCCTACAGAAACAGCACAGTATGATCAACCCCATCCTCTCCTTGGGACTGCGCACCTCATATAAGCACGCACCTCAGTGCACAAACAGTAACGAAATAATTGCTTTGTTTTTCTAACAAATTAAAGCTTTTCTTTTCCACTACTTTGCAAAGCATCAAGATATTCCTCCAACATCCAGGAAAACGCACTTCGCCGATATCTGCTTTCACAGCCATAAAGTCCAGCGCATCACGTACGGCAAATGTCAGATGTTAGATGTTCACCAGCAGCTCGGGCTCGCAGAAGCGCCCTCGGGGCCGCAGGGATGGAGCCCGCCTCTGCCGCCGCCTCCCGGCCCGGCCGCTGTGTTACAGTGACTCCAAGTGGATTTGGGGAGGCACTGCCGTGCCCGAGAAAGGAAAGGAGACCTGGGGCCAGTTTGATTCCCACCAAACTTCACTTGACTGCCTCCTCAAGCTCCTGCACAGCTTTATCCAGCAGCGGCGACACCGGTGTTATTGTGGCCTCACTGATGTGAAGTTTATGTTTACGTGCACGCCTGCCTCAGAGTCCTGATATTCGGAGAGAGATTCAGAGGTTATATCTAGAGAGAGACACAGACACAAAGAGGTTCTGAAATCTAATTCTGTAAACTCTTAGCACATCGTTGTCTGCTGAGATTATACACCAGGACTGGCTGCGGGAGGGGGCAGGCACAGGTATCCCCAGCTGTGGGCTGCCTGATATCCCTGAATACTCTCTGGCCTCTACAGCAACCAACTCCAGATTGTCATGAATTTGCTGTGGGAACTGGCAGTGGTCAGACCATCCTTAGGCTCCAGGAAGTGCCTTGAAGCCTGTGGGAAAGCCGAGGACAAAACTCTCTCACTGTGGCCTGGGAAATCGTGAGGAGGACCCCAAAACAATCCCTAAAAACAATCCTGTAGACAGCCTGCTCCTGACACCTGGTGTTTTTCCAACTTTTTTACTGGTAGAGATATTTACAAAAAGGTGGTGTCCTAAAGGACCAATGCTATCCATTGTACCGAAACACTGTATAAAAGAATCTGTCTTTCAATAAACCTAGCTGTAAGCCCTCTGAAGAAACCAGAGCTCTACCTGTTGTTACATGAGCGTCCTGAATCGTAACAATAATTTGCCCCTGTAATTAATCTAGATACTTACTTCCTGAGGTTTTCTGAAAGGAATGGCCTATGCACCATCCTGAGAGATGTCAAGGTGGCATCTAAGCCGTTTTTTCCTGGATTATTTGTTCTCCAGGACCTTACAGGAATGACATCTTTATAGAAAGTGCCAACATTTTAAAGCAGAAAGGAATACCTATCACAGCCACCTCTGAAGGTAAACTCAGGTACTTCTCCATATAATTTATGAATATGTTTGTTGTAATAAAGAAGCAGTGAGCAACTACAGAACTTCAAAAGGTTTGCAGTGCTTTAAAAGGCTTCTTTGGGCACTGCCAACCAAGTATTTATAGACAGAATGAATTTTTGGAAGCACCCATCACTGTTAACATAGCATGTTGGGATTTGTGTGTCCTCCTAGCCCCAGATGAAAGGTATTATTCACCTAGCAAGCATCTGTCAACATCTGTAATTGAAGCTGCAGGTGCTAGTGTCAGGCAGCTGTCTGCTACCCTTTCATAGACCTGCACCCAAATCCAGATCTGCAGACCAGAGTTTTCCAAGGAAAACATACATCAGGCATCAGGACATCACAGCCAGCTGTGAGCTACCCCTGCCCAGCTGGGAAACCTCTGGAGGCAAATGCAGTATGCCACTGGGGATCATCACCCATCCACCACTGCCATCATGATGGCAGTGCTGGCCACCAAAAGTCACTCTGAGGGGTGCTCAGGTCATGGTTTACAAAAAACTAAGTGGTGCATCTGCATTCTTTGTCTTTTACCCTTGTGCAAAGTAAGTATGAATAATTTCAAAGGCCTTGAAAATTCTGATATGGGAGAGCTTTAGGTGCCCTCTGCACAGGTCTAAAATAAATTCTATACAACTGCTCTGTCAGCTGTGCTGTGCAGTCCAAACTTCTTCAGGTTTTTGCTTATAAACAAATTTCAGGAAGAATTTTAGGCACAGTCAATATCCACCTCCCGATCTTCCAAGGTAAGAGCAAGACTGTGCCTCCAGTAAATTGTTGGCACCTAATAAAAAGGCTAAATCATTCCATGGAGCCCAGCTTGGCTCATTTAAAACAGAAAATAACTCACAGAGCTGCTACTGCTCCATAGCGAGCAGCCATTATTAAATGAATTCTCAGGGGCAAACTTGGTTGCGGTTGGTCAGTCATTTAAATATTCCTGTTCTGCTGCCTTCATGCTGTCCAGGACATGAAGCAAATGAAGCCTGGCTGTTACCCAGATGATCCACGATGTTGTGACCAGATGGAACTTCACTTACAACATGTGTAGGTGCCTGCTGGACAATAAACAGGCTTTTGCTGTCTTTTGCTCTGATGAACTCAAGGGGTTTACTGGCAGATTAAAACAATCACAGCCCCCAAAAGATTTATTATTATTTTTTTTAAATTTATGCCAGATGAACGGAACAGCAACAACAAAAACAAAAGGTTAAATGGATGTTTATTTTTTGTATTAGTGCTGATTTCTAGTTTTCCCACTTAACCTAGAATCAGCAGATAACCCAAACTGCTGTATCTTTGCCCATATATTTGTGTTTGGTTAGGTTTGGTGGGGTTTTTTTTAGTCTTAAAAATGTTCTGATAGCTACAAACACAGTTTACAGATAAAACAAGAAATGTTTATAGCCTCATTTCCATTTGAGGAAGAGTGCTTGCATATATGCACACAAGCGACATGTGTACTTCTGCACAAGTGGTCATCCTCTCTTCCAAAAGTTTGCAAATTAATTGGACAGCTTTCATTAAATACCATGTGAATTCTTACAAATATAATAAAATCTAAAACAAAAAAAACAAAAAACCAAACCAAAACAAAACAAAAAAACCCACCAACCGCCCCCCCCCAAAAAAAACCCAAAAAAACAAAAAACCCAAAAAAACCAAACCAAACAAACAAAAAAAACCCCAAAAACAAAAACAACACAGAGACAGAAGGAAGAAAGAGATTCTAGCTTCTGCTGGAAAGAAAGCTGCAGTGCAAGCTCTCCTCTTGCTACTCAGCAGAAATTTGAGAAAAAGAAAGGAGGGATGTGCACATACACACATATACACATTGGGACTCTTACAGTTGCATGAAAGGCCTTATTAGACACCAGAGGAGATGCAGAACCATGGCTAAACAAGCTACAATGGCACTGGCTGTTTCTCAGACCATGGGCATGTCAGAGAATCACAGCACCATTTAGGTTCGAAAAGACCTCTAAGATAAAGTCTAAACTATGACAGATCACCATCTTGTCAACTAGGCTGTGACATCTAGTCATTTCTTGAACATCTCCAGGGATGGTGACTCCACCACTCCCTGGGAAATCTATTCCAATGTTTAACAACCCTCTCCAGAGTTGTTCCATCACAAATTATTCTTGATGTCTAACCTGAACCTCCACTGGTGGAGCTTGAGGCTGTACTCTCTTGTTCTGTTGTTGGTTGCCTGGGAGAAGAGGTCAAACCCCACCTGGCCATAGCCTCCTTTTCAGGGAGCTGTAGAGAGTGATGCCTCTGAGCCTCCTTTTCTCCAGGCTAAACACCCCCTACTCCCTCAGCTGCTCCTCATAACACTTGTACTCCAGACCCTTCACCAGCTCTGTTGACCTTATCTGGACTGGCTCCAGGAACTCCATGCCTTTATTATAGAGAGAGTAACAAAAGTGGGCACAGAATTCAAGGTGTGGCCTCACCAGTGCTGAGTACATGGGGACAATCCCAACCCTGATCCTGCTGGTCACGTTATTTTCTGATCCAGGCCAGGATTCCATTTGCCTTCTTGGCCACCTGGGTACACACTGGATCATGTTCAAACACTTTCAACCAGCATCTCCATGTCTTTTTCTGCTGGGCAGCTGCTCTGCTCCCAGCCTGTAGCAATGCATGGGGTTCTTGTGACCCAAGGGCAGGACCTGGCACTTGGTGTTGCTGAACCTCACAGTTAGCCTTGGCCCATTGATCCTGCCAGTTCAGATCCCTCTGCAGAGCCTTCCTGCCCTCCAGCAGATCAACACTCCCACACAACTTGAAGTTGTATGTGAGCTTACTGGGAGTACACTTGATCCCCCACCCAGATCATCAATAAAGATACTACTGAAATATTAAAATAATAATATTAAAAATATTAAACAGGACTGGTTGTAGAACAGAAGGACTGGGCAGAGAACAAAGCTTATGCAGAAACACCAGTTGTTCTCTGCACCCTCAGGTTTTTTTGGTTGGTTAATGAAGTCTCTGGCCACAGAGAGCCAGGACCAAACAGCTTTTAAATATAATTTCCCCACTCATGACAAAAGATGCAAAAGCTGATCCCAACATCCCCGCTTTAAATGAAACTTTCAAGGTCAGTTGTTTTATTGCCCCTCGCTCAACTGTAACACCCAGCTCTAGGAGCTGAGCACTGATGGGTTGTATGAGCACCCCCAATCTGCTCCTGGAGAAATTAGTCTTTCTTAGTCAGCCAAAAGCAGTGTTGAAGCTTATCCAGTTTATAATGTAAAGAACACCCATCAGATCTGTTCCAGCAGCTCAGCTGTGCACGGAGCAATATCCAGATGAGAAGTTGCAATGAACAGCTGGCATTTTTTTCAAATGCTTCTGCTGGCTCTCAAACAATTATGTAACAATGTCTCTGCAAGAACAGAAATATCTGCTTTTTTCAAGAAAGAAGGTGGAAAACAGGCACTGTTCAATATAAATCATGTTATTATCCTGTAGGACTTCACAAAGGATATGTTGATTTCTATTGCTGGTTTTGTAGTGCAATGATTAAAAACAAATCACACTTGCCAAAGCAGATGAACTTGGCAACCTTTACCTTTTATTGATGCCATTCTGATGTTAAATGTGTTGAGACCCTGTATCAATTTAATTTTCATATTTTTCCTACTGTTGAACTTCATTCTGCTAATATTAACTCTGCTGTTCTTCCTGAAAAAAAAAATAATCTAAAGAGTTAGCACATGTTTGTGAGGTTGATAAGAACAATTTTCAAAGGTGACTGGTGCACTTGTGTTTTCATTTCCTTAAGTCTCCTTAAGCAGGAGATGCATAAGATGACAGGAAAAGTTTAAGCAATAGTTCTATCTAAAACACTGTATAGGCAGACTAAATTTCTTGTTGCCATGGATAGCTGGTGCCAGAATGGACATTATGCCATAGAAAACAAGGCATGCTGTCATCAGCGGCTGTGCCAGGGTTTCCTAAGGAAGGCTTCTGTGATGGATGCCTGATCACTGAGAAGGAGGAAAAGATCTGTATTTTAAACTAGTAAATGCAAACGTTTTTAATAAGAAATTATGGAGTAGAAACTAGTTTCTAAAACCAGATAAATCTTGGCCTAAACATGTTTCCACACTGAATGTTTAATTCAGAGAGATAAACTACTTTGAACAAATGGATATCCAGGAAGAATGCTCTTTTGAAATTCTCTTGCCATTTAGAAGTTGAGAATATCTTCAAGACAGCATGATCAGCCTTGCAGAGGAAAAAAACCAGAGGTTAAAGATACATGGAGAAGAGGTATGCAGAGATGAAATTACCTGTCTCATGTGTATGAGATGCTGTTCCTTCTCAGCTGGACAGACCACTGCAGCACCAGACACTTGAGACATTAGAGTTGTGCAGGCAGGGCAGTGAGCAGTGACACCCTCATGCGTAGTTGTGGTGAGCACATTACACACAACCCATTCATGCCAAACCTGCTTTCTGAAGCCATTTCTGACCAGGCACCAGCACCAGCTTATGTCCAGCTCAATTCTTAGTGAACAAAACTCCCCTTTCAGTTCTGTGTAATAGAAGCCAATTGTAAGGAAAGCGATGGAGGAGGTCAGTCAGGCTTTGAGAAACTGAGGGAACCAGCTTCTGAACTTCGGAAGATTGAGCTTGTAGGCCAACACAAGACGCAGAGATTTCAGTGATCTGTGGGTAAAGATATTTCCTCTGTTTCTGCAAAGCTAGCATGAAGACTAGGTCTCTCAAGCTACATTCCCACAGTCCTAGGCAATGAGGCAGAGCTCCCAGCAGAAAAAAAAGTACAAAAGCTACCCTTACACTACATGAAGGCGAGTTGCATCAGAGCAGTAATCTAAACCATCCAGGACAGTATAGATAGCATAATCAAGCCATCAATTTCACCATTACCACAGCACCTCTCTTGTCTCAAGAGGCAGCTGCAATGGTTTTATAAAATGGGCAAAAAATCCACATGCGCACACAAGACTCCAAGAACAAACAAGAATATTTTCTCCAGCTCTTTATTTATATACAAGTGTAGCAGGATTCTTCAGCCTGGAATGTGGTCAAGGGACAATGCCCAATTTGCAAGGACTGAGAGGGAGAATCATGTGCTGCTTTTAGTGTTGAATTATGCTAAAGCCAGTCTGGGTCCCCAACCCCAAATCAACATACTGACAGAGAGGCAACTGGACACCTGCAACTGGCAGTCAATCACTTTATACAATGAAAGTCCAGTCTACTCTCATATGGTTTGGTTCTTCTAAAATATTCCTCCTTGAAGTGGGTGGGGATTCCTCCGTTAGGTAGGGGACACCCCTCAAGGACGACTGAAAGAGATTAGGCCCTTGGTTGTTGGTATGGGTGAGTTACATCAATTTCTCCTTTAATAATTTTTTCTTTTTGCTAGCTTTAATATAATTACTTTGATATAGTGCCCTATCCTATCCACTGTGAGTAATTTTAACTTTTACTAGCAAATAATTCTGATTAAGATCTTTTTGTCTACTCATTTACTCTAAGAAATAATTAATTTTCATATAAATAGATCTGATTTGCCATCATTAAGCCTGTAGGATAAAGTTGCACAAAGATCACACCTCTATAATGCCTTAAACTCAAACCATTGACAAAGTCTGGGGCTACGATTGGATGTAGCTGCACCTAGACTTTTCTCTGAGAAGGTGTTTAGAAAGCAAGGGAGTTTCTGTACCTCATGACTCAACAGGAGGACTTCTCTACTGAACTTCATCTCAATTCTACCACTCTCCCCACAACAATAAGTTAAAACCAAACCAAAATAAAGAAGTTATGAGATATAATTGCAAATAAACATGCTTTTGTCAGGATAATAACATGCTCTGTCATCAGTTCTCCTTCCTACGAGAAGCCTAGAAATCTCTAAGGGGTTTTGTGCCTTCTGCATGTCTTGTGGTGTGTAATCTCAGTTTATTTAGGAACTGAGGCTCTCTTCTATTTTTACAGTTCTGCAGACAACACAGGAAAAGGATTTCAAAACTCCTTGAGGGAAGTGGTAGTTGAAATGTTCCCTATCATGCAATACTCTTGCACAACCTGAGCCTTTAGCATTCTTTACCAGCCACAGTTGGTAATTTTGCAGATTCTCATATACTCTTGTATAATTGAACTGAAGAGACAACCATGATCACCTAGTCCACCTTTGTACAGTGTGACCACTTCTAATTCCATTAGGCTATAGTATATTTTCAAGAAAGATTCTTGATCTTGATTTAATATTAAGTGTTATAGATCCTGTCTATTTTCTGCATAATTTGTTCAGATGTGACATACTGTTAATAAATATGTAAGCACCTTTTATGAATTGCATCTGTTTACAACATTTTCTATAAACTGAAGATTCATTTTCTGTCAGAATACTCGTCCACATCTAGGGAGATTACCATTTGCCCTTTGCCAGATAAACTGTACTAACCAAATTGGTTAGCTTTCTTTTTACCAGGAGCAGTTTCCAGATCTCAAATTACTCTTTCATAGACACACTTCAATTTTTAAGCCATCTAGGCACCATAAATAGTCACAACATTGAAGCATCTACCCCAAATATTTAATCTACAGTTATAACATAGCATCTGCTCCATGCTTGTCTGTTGTTCTTCTGCTTATGCATTCCAGAGTTAGGTTGGCTCTCTGATACTCACCTTCCCATTGGGAACTCATAAGAAGCAGCATTCTAAGTAAAACCAAAAGCCCATCAAGTCCTTATCCTCATGGTGGCACTTAGGATAGGTTATGTAGAAGCTCAGATTAGGGAATGCACTCATTTAGATACAAGGCACACACAGATAGACCCTCTTCTTGATAACACAACCTAGATCTGGCCATGTACCTCCCCAGCAAACTCAAAAATTGTTTTCCCCGTTGATCCATTCACTGGCACCGTGTGATGTTAAACAGGTAAAACGTTTGACATCAATGCTTTTTTTTCCACCACAAGCAACTTTATACACACCTTGTCAATTGTACTCGATTTGAAGGGAAAGCAAAATCAATTTGATATTGTTACTTTAAACAGTGTTCTGGACATATTACTCACAACACACTGTACTTCTGCAGTCATGGTTGGACATAGAGGTTTTTTCTGATTTTTTTCTAAGTTGATTTTTTTTTCCAAGTTGATTTTTTTTCCCTATAAAATAAAACTATAAGGACATCTGGAATTTTTCTGGAAGTAGTACAAGGTCCACAGTTAAACAAAACTCACAGTGAACATATGCCCCAAACAATTAGTTCAATGACAACACTTCTAGATTTCCATAAATGCAAACTGCACCTGGCTGATGGCCTTGGCCTCCTCTTGCTTTGACTCTGGATGGAACCAATGTAACTAAATTTAAGAAGCTAGCAAGTCAAAAGGTCAGACCTGAAAAGCTCATTTTGATCTGTGAGTGTGGGATGGATCTATGAATTTGCCCACTGACTGTCTGCTGCTCTCCAATAGAATTATCTTTATGTATGTTAATAATATTCTAACTCAGACAAAATAGAAAGAAATTTTATGAAATTGAAACAACATAGGCTTGCCATAATTTCAGTCAAACATATATTTGCCATCAGAAGACCATATAGATGGGATCTTACTAGTCTTCCAGTTCCTGTTTTGAGAAAAGAAACTATTTCTTGAGAATGTTTAATGTAATTTAAAAAATGACAGTGCAGGAAGCCAACTTAAATGTGATGTAAAGCCCTGGTGTTGGATTTAGCAGTGCTTAACTTGCAGAGTCTACAATATTAAAAATGCACACTAGTGAAGTAGCTACATCCATTTCTCTCTGTATGTGTGTTTTAATGTAAAATTCAGGGATATCCAGCTGTAGACAGAAATGTAATTTAGTCTGTGGGTTTTTTCACTGCCTCTCAAACACAGATTTGATTTCTTCCATAGTTACTGTATGACATATGTGCTAACAATAGTACCCCTTGGTTCCTCTCATTAGAAAGGGAGAAAACTGAGGAGGTGCTGGAAGATGCCACCTATGGAAGTCACTTGACAAGGCCAGCAGCAGGACCAGAAATGGAGCCTTGGCTCCTAAATCATGACTTTCATATTTCCTTTCTTCTTACTGCCTGCTTTATTCCCTAAATTAGGCTATTTCTTTTCTATTTATATGCATCATAAATGCTTCAACACTAGAACTCCAGCTTTTAATACTTCCTCAATCCACAGAAATTATTGTATCGCATAAAAATAGTTCTCCAGTTTGACCTGACAGATGCCTCTGGGATGATAACATAGCAAAGCAATGAATATGGGCATTTTGGCTGCAAACCAGATCACTCAGTCATATGTTCAGACAAGAAAAGAAGATAGATGAGAAGATAGATGATAGAAGATAGATGCTTCTAATAATTTTTCTCTGTGTTAATTTGTATGCTGGTTTCAATCACTAAATTTTACCTGCTTGCCTTCCTTTTCCAACAACAAATGTCAAGACCACAGCTCTTGGGGAATCAATAGCAACCACTCATTTAAATGCAGAAGCAATCGAATCATCTACTTTATGATAGAGAATTAAATCTAATAATCTACTTTTTGTGCTTTGAAACATCAATAGCTAGCACTTGCTTTTGAGCAGAAAACTTAACACATCTGAGTGTCAGCACAAAGAATAGCATTCAGCTTCTTGATTCAATTCTGCCAGCCAAGTCACTGATCTTTCAGAATTGCAGGAACTGTATGTACAAGTGTCTGTTTATAATTCAAATCTCTTGAGAGGAAAATAGCCACTTCCTCTTTAGTGAAAATAATATAAAGACGTGGCAATGAACACAGACCTCTGGTGCTTCTGGCTCCCTTTTAGACCCACTAAACCTTTCTGTAGCTCTATTTATGTGTTACCAACCTAAGACAGCCCCCTTCCAGCCACAGCAGGCACAGCACAAACGCCTCATGGTCCCCTTGTCAGAACTCTGGGGCACACAGTGCTTTGCCAGTGCATCAGGGTTCAGATTGCAGCACAAGATGTGCTGAAATATCTCAGCACATGAGAGGGTGCCATAGGAAAAAAAATTATAGAAGCATTTTTTTACTTCCACCCAGAAACCAAAAAAGTCAATGGAAAGTACAGGGACTGTTTTGCAGCCCATAATTGCTGCCAAACTTCAGCCTTAGCCCATCATCACTGGCAAAGCCAATCCTGTGAAAAGCAGTACTTTTATGTCATGGCTTAAAAGCTCAGTAGAGTTTCATTACATGTGTTAACATTTATTAAGTTTTGCTCAAAATGCACAGCATTAGGAGAAAAAGGATGATAATTTTAAAAAGACCCTTTTTCTTCATACCATAATATTGGTGTTTTCAGACCAATATGAAAATGAAGATTTTATTCTCAATCTGTGAAGTTAAAGTCCATATTTACTTTATATGAACAAGATTCACAGTGCATATTAACAAGATTTCACAAGATGAAATGTTATCTTGGGTCTTATTTTTTATCTCATATCTGCTATTATTTACTGAACACACTGTTACTGCTTTTGATTCTAACTTACAGAAACTTTCAGGGATTTTGGTTCCCTTTATAAGCAAAAAATTAAAATTGGGCCATGCTTTCTTTTCTAACAGAACCTAAACATACTAAGAAGCAAACAAGAAGAAGAAATGTATTTTCCAATACAGTCAAGCTGCCTCAGAAGCACCGTTCTTCCTAAAATGTTCTTGCTCTTTGTTTTATTCCCTACTAATTATTTACTCCATTCATAGTTTGGGGGAGTATTCTACTTTTCCTTCCTGTTCTCCACATGTTTGTCGGTGTTTGTTTTCTGCCTTGTGTTCCTTACCACCATGTCCACAAAGTTAATCTGATTTTTACACTGGCCTCTGTTTGAGCAGTAGCTCTGTGTGTTTCCTCTGCAAAAGGTGTGCATGCTCTTGGTGCACGACTGCAGTTGTGTCTGCTAGCTGCAGGGAAGTTTTGCAGTCTCAGCAATTAAAATACTTTCTCTGTCAGTTCTGACCATCTTCCCAGTGAAGTTCAGAGGCATGACATTCTGTATGGACCAAAAAAAGTGAAGGAAAAAGAAATAACAACAGATTGCAAATAGTAAAAATGAAACTCTTATAGAGAAGCCAAAACTCTGAAAAGCAGTCGTGTGCAAACACCCAGCCACACATAGCCTTCATTATAAGGTTTTGCTGAGCAAAACCTTTGCTGTTGCCCAAAGGGCTCCAATGAAGACAGAAACAGGGCATCGATGCAGGATTCCAGTGGGAGGCACTCCCCACTGCCTGTTCGCCATGCTGAAGATGCGTCTGGCCAGGGAGAGAGGAAACCGGCTGTGAAAGCCAGTTATCAGAGTCCTTCAGCAGAAGGGGAGTCCTGGGCTCTGGTTCTTACTGCTAGCAGTATAACTTTTTTTTTATTTATTTGTTAACATACCAGGTAACAGTGTGGCAGCAACCTCCTTGGCCACCCCTTTTGGCCAGCAAGCATCAATGCTATGCCTTTTGTCCTTAAAAATATCTGGAAACAGCATTTTCCCAAGGACACTCTTCAAATTTTCTTGTTCTTCACTCTTTGCTACACAATCCTGAGTCTGTCCATACATTGTCAGCCTCCTTCAACACACCAAAATGCACCCAACCAAAGGTAGCTGCATGGCCACATACCTTCATTTCTTCCCAGTCCAATCTGGATGTCTTTATTTGTATCTGGTATCTTAGGAAAGCAAAATTCTTTAGAGATCTATCAGACATTCAAGTTATGCCTCTTCTTTTTCTATGTTGGAATAATTTTTGGTTCCTATTAAAGTCTTATCGCAGACTGGATTAGTAAGGTACTTTCCTGTGGTTAAATTCTCCTGGATCTCTCCAGCTGACAATTTGAAATTTTCTATTCATTTTCACTGATGTATATTTGCACCATGAAGTCTAGTTGAGGTGAACCAACCTCACAGAGAAACCAGAAAAATTCTACCCATGCTAAAAATTTTTTTTATTAAGTAAATATTGGAAACTGGGGGTACCTTTGCTTTGTTTGGGTTGGAAGGGATCTAGTGCCAAGACCCTGGGCTTTGCAACATCTGGGACTGTAGGCCAAGGAGAGACGTGGACTAGGATAGCTACAGGAATGGGATAAGGTGTGTAAATCCCTGTGGGAACACAGGCCAAGAGGATGCATGGGGGTACAAAGAGGTCAGTAGGCAGAAGAGGCTATAAAGGGACCTGTTGAATGTAAACAGGTCCAATGAGTGTGTTTGTCTGTCCGAGTCCTGCATGAGGACTACAGTCTGCCCCTCCCAGGGGTGAGTGAGCTGAGAGAGGGGCTCTGCACCAGGGGCTGGAGCAGGGTCACAGCCTGGGTGCCTGTGCCAGCAGCTGGGGTGAGTGTCTGTATCTCCTACAAAGTGGGGATGTGGGGCAGAGAGTGGAGGGAGTGTGCGTGCTTACCAGCAAACCTCAAGCTGAACCAGCTAGTAAGTAAGGGGTCCTCAGGCTGGGGCATCGCCCTCACAGGGAGTCAGTGCTGCCATGCCTGGGGACCTTGTGAACAAGGGATGTCTGGAATGAGAGTGTGAGTGCACGGGTGTGTGCAGTGAGCCTCAATCTGGACCAACCAGCAACTGGGAGACCTATGGGGGAGGTAAGGGACAGTTGCATGCAGGCAGGTGACCATCAGAGGGGTCATCCTGGTGCTCAGGGGATCCATGAACGCATGTGTGCCTATGCACTGGAGAGCACGATGTGTCTGCCTGCACCAGTGACTTTCTGCCTCTGCCAGTCCAAGCAGAGGGGACTTGAACAGTCTCTATTCTACGTGAGCTGTTGCAGGCAGTGCCTTACCTGGAGGAGACGGCCACTCAACATCACTTGCCACCTTGTTTCCCTTCCAGGCTGCAGAAGGAATTAGCGATTTGTGCATTTGACTTGCAATTTTTCCATGCTCATCTTCCCTTTGTATTCAGCAGATGATTATAAGAGAGAGTAGATGACTCTAATTAGGATCATCAGGCCAAGAATAATTGCTTTTCTACAACCCATTCTGTGTGCTTGTGAACCTACATGTGTCTCTACCAATGCATGTACCTGCATACTGAACATTTGTACCGGAACACAAAAGTCAAGGGTGCATTTCTTATCTAAGATAGAAGAAAAGGGTTTTTTCCAGGTTGACTTCCATAAAACCAAATGCCCTTGATAAGAATAAAGATTGGTGTATGATTTTCTGATGTGATTGTGGGTAATTTTGTCTTGCTCATTCACTGTGCAGGTTCAACTATTTGATCACTGAAGCATGTCAAGCCCTAAACTTTACCAAAACAATTCTACCAACAAGTAATTTACCTTTCTAAAACCTGGACACCACTCCATTTCCTGACATGTGCATGATGTTTAACTCCTTGTCTTTATATGGCTCTCCTCCTAATAACAGAAAACCACCACAAGTTTTATGCTGTTCTTTGGTGAAAACAAAAGTAACTGTAGAAAAGCTTATTGTCAGGAAAACAGAATCACACAAACTGCCAATTGCTTGGTTAGCTACTTGTTTGTTGAGTAGCAATTTGTTTTACTTATATTCTACAGTACGCTATGTAAGTTTGTTACAGATCAGTCTCAGGCACAATTCCGCAATCTAAACCATTCTTGACATTTTTTGTTTTAACTACTAATTTCTTAGTTGATGTAAAAAGATATGCATCCCTTTATTGATCTCACTATGTCAGAATTGTGCCAGTCTGTGTGCAGCTCTGCAGGACATTTTGTTTCAGTATGCTTACAAATGAAACACGTGTCCAGTAGAAATCAGACAGACTTCTTACTAAGTCAAGTGCCTTTTTCCTTCTTTTACCAAGTTTTATTTCTCTTTTGTGACTATGTCAAAGTATTGTCAGAAGAATTTTTTTCTCTTATGGAGATGTAGTTTGCTTTTTGTCCTACAACTTTTAAAATGAAAGGTTTGGAGCCTATAAAAGCTCTAAAATACAATACTCTGAGCAGCTAATATTTATATACATTCTTCAGTTCACTAGTAATACAGATAGATTACCAGAACCCTTTTCACAGCTATAGCAAGTAGTCTTCTTTAATAATTATTTATAATATAAACAAACTTTATTACACTTGATTAGATTTTTATTCCCATATAAAAATCATTTTTATTTATTTTTAATTATAGTCTGAAATTGTTACAAGGTCTAATCTCATGAAAATTAGAAACTTGCTTGTAATTTTTAGCCTTAATTCAAGCAGGAACATTTTGTATTTTGCAATTTTGTGTAAGCTTTATCTTTTGGTTTAAAAGCCATGAGGATATTTACAGCTCCTTTCACCCCCTTTTCCTAACTGCAACACCCTCTTTGGACAGACATGAGCAGTCCAATCACTGCTGCAGAAAGGATCTACCTGCTTCCTTAAGTAATGGAATTGTTATTTTCCTCTCTCTACTGGATTCAACACACTTACAATTTTGTCAGCCTGATAGCTGATAAAAGCATCTGATAACATTTTTCATAGTAAATTAGTTATCACACAGTTCAATTGGGGCAAGTTTCCAAACACAATAAATCATTGGATAGAACAAAGACCAGATGTTTTTCTGGCTTCAGATGATGTTTCCTGACCCACCACTCATTTATAAAATATCCTTTTGTTATTTTTAAGTAACAGAAGCATAAGCCAAACAAATAATATAAAGTAAATGGCCAAGGTAACAAGAACCGTTGATAATTTGGAAAGGTGGGTGTCTCTGTAAGTCTCTGTCATCTGAGATTTCTCTGAGACTATCTCTTACATTCCTGGAAAAGCCCAAGTGTCCTGCTCAGGAATAACCTCTTTCCCTGTGGGATCCTGAACTGAACCCTACTCCATCTCAACTCCACTCAAGGGTAACGGCTTAACATCGTGCTCAAATGCATTACTGAAGATCCTTGTTTTCCTCCTCCTGTTCCTAATCAACTGCAGGACACCTATTGCAATAAGCTGCTTAATTCTCTTTGGATGGTTGTGAAAAAGAATGAAATCTTGGTTGGTATCAGTACACACCCTAGCACTTTAATTTTGATTCATTTATTCGACTTCACCTTCTTCCTCTGGTACTCATTCCAGTTACTGTTTATTTGGCCTCCTCCCTTTCCAGTAAATAGAACTTGTTTCAGCAAACACATAGCTACATAACAAAATTTTCCAGGAAGAGCAGAACTAATGAAGCCTGGCTTCCTAGGGATTAGTGTTGCTGATTCCCAAGTTCCATGCTCACACCATGTCCTCCACAATACCTTCAGTGTGCAAAATCAGCACTCTAAATGGCCAATGTAAGTCATTTACCTGCTGCTTGGCTTAGCACTCTACATCCATTGCACAGTCACATCTTATGATAGTTGTCAAGGAGAATGCATTGCATTCCTTTGTCTGACTAGAAAATATTTCTCAAAATACTTTAAAATGAAAACAAAAGGGGCTTCAACGGAGTTCTCTGTTTTTTGGAACTGTGAATTTATAAAGAATGGGTAGCCAAGGAAAATAAAAATGGGCATGCATTTGAAATGACTGCTGGAGAGATAGGAACGATGCTCCTGAAAAATCAAATGTGTGTTTTTACTGTGAGTGTATACGAGAAGATTACTAAACTTA
This sequence comes from Sylvia atricapilla, assembly GCF_009819655.1. Classification (NCBI taxonomy): domain Eukaryota; kingdom Metazoa; phylum Chordata; class Aves; order Passeriformes; family Sylviidae; genus Sylvia; species Sylvia atricapilla. Next base: position 64,071,714 of record NC_089142.1, read on the forward strand.
ATGACAGATGAATGGGGTGCACAGAAGTGAAATGATCACAAGTGAGCACTTTTTAATTTTATTTCTTTTGCGGCTGTGTATGTGTTTGTTTGGTTTTACCATTAGAAGGTGAGCACAGCTAGTGCTTTTAATCACTGGGAGAACTTCTGGTTAGACATAACTTCTCTGTGTCTGTGATTTCTCTTTATGATAACATTTAAAGAAAATGTGGTGCAATGACTGCGGTATTGAATCAAAGGAGCAGGCAATTCAGTATAAGTAAGGTGAAAATCCTGTACCTACTTCTTCAAGGATGGCAAAATCACATGGAGCACTACTGCACATGCACATGAAGGCACAATAACCCTGTGACACGACTAGGTGATAACTAAGAAAAGAAACAAGCAAACAAACAAGCAAGCAAAAGGCTGTGGAAATTTGTCCCACAATGTGTGAACTTGTTTACCTTGTCAGGACCTTTTCTGACAGAAAGGCACATGACCAGCACTTGGGCTGAGAGTGTGAAGAGCAAAGGAGGAAGTTACAAGACAGTTTACATATTAGTCAATTCTTTTTTTTTTTTTTTTCCCAGTGTGTAGCACTTCAAGACAAGGATAAATTTGAGCAAGTTGGCAATGCTTTGGTGGTGATAGACTACAATGACTGCAGTGAGAACACCCCCTGCCAGGAGCTGCGCACAGGGTTCTGGTGGCACAGGTACGCCAGGAACAGCTCTCATAAGTGGAATTATATTTACTTTATCTATACAGAGCTGGCTTAATTCTTATTAATTGATTTCCCTTTTCATTTTTTTTCAGGTCTCTGAAGTACTGTCATAAAACACCCACAATCTTACCAAGCTCTATTTATGTGACAGCTACCTTAGGTACACTCTCAGCCTTTGATACTACCGTCAGAACACCTAAACTCTATCCAGGCCTGGTGATGTCTTGCTCTTACTTAATTTTGCATAAAATATCTTCGCAAACACAGAATCATGTAGGCTGGAGAAAACTGTTACAATCACCAAATCCAGCAGTTATTTGAAACACTACTAACTCCACCACTAAACCCTATCTCTAAGCGTAACATATGCACTTTCTTTTATCCAGGGATAGTGGCTCAACCACTCTGCTGGGAAGCCACGTCTAATGTTTGGCAACTACATTGATGTAGAAATTTTTTCATAAACTTCATCTGTCACAATGTGAGGCCGTTTCTTCTCGTCTTGTCATTATGTGACAGAAAATGCATTATGTGTTAGAAAATACCATGAAAGCATGTCACCCATCAAAGTGGAACTTAAAATCCACGTGCCAGCGAGTGCTCAATACTTCAGTCAAGGCAGTTAAGGTTGTAAAAAGCTTGCTACTTCACTGCATTAAGCACAAAGCCCGGTCTGTGAAGGTTGTTTGCTACATGAAGTCAGTGTAGTTTCACAATCCATTTTCTTCAACCTTAGCACAGCTGGGAGGAGATGTTAGCTCTCTACCCCACACCGATCCCACACCCCACAGCACCACCTCTCATCACCTTTGGGAACACCATGATTTCTGAGGCCATAACAGGTTTCTTCAGCATCTATTGCTGGCTTGTGACTTCCTCTCTCCTTGCTACGCATTCCTTCCCACACAGCAAATTGTGCTGTTTCCTGACTTTTGCCAGTATAGACAGCAGAAGGCAAAAAAAGCAATTTGTCCACACCTTTCTTTAAGGAGTGAACTAATGCTTGGGACAGGAAATAAAGGCGAGGGAGCAGCTGAACTTTTCCAAAGAGGGGTATTTGAAAGGGGAAGTGTAACGGCTCTGGCAAGTAGCTCTGTTTCCTCTGTTCAGGTCTGGAAAAGGAATTATTCGTGAAATCACTGACAAGAGCTTAAATAGCTGCTACATCCTCATCACAGCTGCAGAGGCATGTAGCAGAAGAGCGTTCTTCTGCGTCCAACTACTCATCTGGCCCAGAGCTGCCTTGACTTTGAAAGGTTAAGGTGCAAAATTACGTGGAACTGAGACACTGGATGGGAGACACAGGAGCAGCAAGGTGGCAAAAACTGCAGTCTCCATCCTGCTCAGCAAACGTCAATTTTTTGAAGTGCATATACATTTAGGTTATTTCCAAGAAAGAATAAAGCCTCTCAGGGTAAGCTAGGATTCCTTTATGTGTATGAGTTCAGCGTGCTGTTTCTGAAACACTCCACAGGGTGAACACTTCGTGGTTTTTAAGAAATGGGGAGAGAACACAAGTCGCAACATGACGAGCTGGACGGTGCTTTCCAAGCGGCTGGGGCTGCCAGGTATAGCCCAGCACCAGCGCTTAAAACTCAGCATTCCCAAAGACAGCGCGGGGCCCAGCTCCCTCCCCGCTGCGGGGCCACGGCTCGGTGACCGCCGCCGCTTCCCCCGGCGCCCCGCAGACTCCCCGGGCGCTGCCCGCCCGTGACCCGCCCGCCCCCGCACCACCATTGCCGGGCATCCCGCCCCTTCCCGGCCGGCGCAGGCGCCGCAGCGGGCCAGGGCGGGGTCCCGGCGTGCCGAGGGCGGCGGAGCCCGGCTCTGTGTGCGGGGGGCTGCGCTGGGTGCCCGCCGGGGGCCATGCGGCTGCCGCTGTCCCTCCTGGCTGTCGCGGCGCTGCTGGTGCCCCGCCGGAGCGCGGCTTCGCAGGGGGAGCGGCCGCCCGCAGGTAACGGGGCGGGACGGGGGGATGGCGCGGCCCGGGCAGGCCGGCCGAGGGGCAGCGCGGCTCACCTGAGGGGCAGCGCGGCTCACCTGAGGGGCGCCGGCCCCGCCTGGCTCCGGCGGCCGCCGCGGGCGCAGGGAGCCGCCGGGGCGGTGCGAGCGGCCGGCGGCGGCGGGGAGGAGCCCCCGCTCCCCGGGGCTGTGCCGTGCTCTCCCGCCGAGGCGCCCCGGGCCCGGCAGAGCTCTCTCGGGGGCGCGGCTCAGCCTGGCCCCGGAGGCCGTGTCGGCCGCCCCGGCGGCGCGCCGGTGACATCAGCCTTCGTTTCGGGTGTTCGCGCATTCGGGCACGCGGAGCTGGAGCGGCGTGTGCGTCGGACGGGCCTGCTCCCCCGTGCTGTGTGACGTGATATGTCCAAAGAAGTAGAGAAACTGGGAATTTCGGTGCGAAAATGGGGAGCGCAGGACTGGAGAGTGTAAAGAAGGTATCAGGATCGCGGCCTGGAACTCGCCTATTGTGGCCAAGCACTCCTGGGGCGGAGGGGTGGCTTGCCAGTGGGAAACAGCGTCGTGTCTATTTACACAGAGTTTCGGCAAGTAAATTACGAATGAGATAGTCAGACTTACTAGTTTGATTTTAAACTGTTCGTTAAAAACAGAGGTTGCTGTCTAATAGTCATGTTCTAAAGGAACATGCATTTAATTTTTATTGAGACTACTGAGAGCTGGCTGTGTGCCCAGGCTCCTTGCATTCTGCGGATGGAGATTTCCTGGAGGCCAGATCCATGCTCTGGCGAACTGACTGAACTAGATTGGCCCTGAGCATGGGCCACACCATGCTTTGGAAGTCTGCTTAGCTTTGTCTGAAACGGATATTTAACTGTGCTAAAAATAGCAATCTGTCTGCATTCTTGTCCCTTAACAGTTTGCATTTTGAATATCCAGTTTGTTTGACTTGGTGTTTGATTGTAACTGGCAAACTTTGCGGGGAAAACTATCTTTTTTTCCACATTGGATCAGTAAGGTGTCTTAATATGTTAAATATTACCTAGTATGCTCTGACTTAGTCTCTTTTAAGGGTATCCTTTAATTGCTAGTAAAATATGCCACTTCTATGTTGTATGAAGCATTTTTAGGGTAAAAACCAATGCCAGTAAATCATTTGTCAAACAAACCTGCTATAATCCAGCCTAATCCAGCATGAGTTATCTCTATGAGCATAGAGAGTAGTGCTGTGGTGTAGATGATGTAGCAAGCTGCCTAGAAGCAGAAGGGTCACCTTTCTGCATGCAAGTGCAGCAAACCCTCACCTCAAAGGAGCAGAATGTATTTTTGAGTTAGGTTTTGAAAACTCTAGCAGCATAGCAGCATTTTTTGATGACTTGCACTCAGCTTGGTCACAGCCACTGTAAGTAAAAACTTACATTTTAGTGAACAAAAACATCAGGAAAGAAATTTTAATTGACAGTTCTGAGTATTAGTTGAATGAAAAAGCTGGTTTTGTATGTAATGACTAATAACATGTCCTTATTTCATTATAATATTGATGCAAGCAGATGTACTGACCTACATCAGGGGAAGAATTAAGGTAGAAGGGGAAGTCTGAAGCATGTTTATGATGCTGTTACATACAGAATAGCAGAGTGAGTCAGGTTGGAAGTGACCATAGTGGGACATCTGATCTTCCTGCTCAGTTATGGCACATCCTAGAGCATCCTGATGGTTTTTGAGTAACTCCAGTGAGGGAGACTCCACAGCCTCTCTGGATAATCTATTCCTGTGCTTGGTCACTCACACAGTATGGAAGTTTTTCCTCATATTGAGGTTGAACTTTCTGTGCATTAGTTACGGCCCATTGCCTCTTGTTCTATTGCTTGGCACCAGTGAGGAACTTGGCCCTTCTCCTTCAGCTTCTGGTAGATATTGCTGAGGTCCCCTCTTGGTCCTCTCTTCCCGAGACTGAACAGGCTCAGCTCCCTCAGTCTTTCCTCATAACGGAGATGCCCCAATTCCTTGATCAGTTTTGCAGCTCTCTGCTGGACCTGCTCCACGAGTTCCGTGTCTCTCTTGTAGTGAGGGGCCCAGAATTTCCATGGCAACGATTGTATGATTATTTTTTTCCCTTAAGTCTAACAGGGCTTTCAATGTGCCAGTAATATAATAACATATATATCAAGGCTGTGTGTAATGAAAAAATGTTTGGTCGTCTTCATCTTCCATTGTAGGATGCCATTTTCCTTAGAAAAGGAATGAAGCCAGACAACCCAGCAGCAGTTGGGACAACTGCATTTCCTGCAGCTGCATTGATAGGCCTCTGACTCCACAGTGGAGCTGGGCACTTGTCGGTGGGAACTCTCAGTCTGTATTTTAGTACCGTGGAAGACAAGGTTTGTGGTCAAGGTGAAGAAGATTTAGAGGCTGTGGTAGCAGTTCAGGTGCTTACTGTGAATGTACTGTAACCCACATTTCTGAAGACATGGGTAGTTCATTTAGGCAGCTGACTTCCTGTTGTATGTGATAATCATGGTGGTCTCGAGTTCAGATTATTGACATTTATAGCAGTTGACTGTCAAGTTGCAAACAAAAACAAATTAGATAGAGAGTGCTCTATTTAGATATCATCTATTAGAACACTTTTCATCTGTAACAAAATGGATGAACAGTCATAAAATAGGTAAAACAATATTTAGCTTGTATTATTTAATTGTTTTTTAAGTGTCCATCTTGTTTGACTTGCTATGTTTTTTCTCCAGGTGGTGATCTCAGTCTACCTCTTCTCTTAGTACAGCTTACAACCTTGTGGAGATTTTTATCATAAACAATGATTTTAAAAACTCCATAGAACAATGTCAAACCTCTGAGCCCTTAGAAAATAAAATTCTGTTGTAAATAGAAGCTGTAAAAAAGCCCTATATACTGTGTATAGTATTTATTCATGATACTTGGGAAATCATTTAAGTTCATTTCAGTAAATATTTAAAACACTAATAGCTTTAAATTTCGTGTCAGTCATGGTACTCATTTAATATGTAAACTAATTCCTTTGTGAATTTGAGGTCTTTCAAGAACTTCTGATATAACCTTCTGCATAAATTGCTGTTACATGCATTAAGTTAAGCTTGTTTGCAGTAAATTTTTTAAAGAAGTACTATCCAGGTGTGGGAGTGGCTTTACAAGAGAAATGCATGTGCTGGGTTTCTCTTGGAGGGATAAATGAAAGTGGATGAAGGCAAGCACATGCAAGCATTTTCACGTACACCACATGGTTGCTGCCGCTTGAAAGAAAGCCAGTCAGGTAGCAGGTACAAAATTTCTTCATCACCTTGTTCCTTGGTGCTTGCCAATCAGCCAAGCACAGCCAACAGGCAGCTCCCCTCCAGCATTCTGATAGGAGCAGGAACTGTTTAGTGCCTGGCCTGCGAGAAGTGCACAGAGAGGGGGCCATGCTGACCCATGTGCTGCCTTGAAGGGGAACGTGGCAGAAGCACTGACAGACATTTCCCATTCCTCCCCAAGGCACGTGTTTAGTGCTCCTGCAGCCTGTGGTGGGCAGTGACCTCTTCCTCCTCAGTTTCAGTCCCGTGGCGCTGGGCAGTGCTCCTAACTCTCCTCTAGCCCCCAGGTTGCTGAACTCTCTCTTAGTGCAGGCCAATTTTGTTTGATTTAGAGCAGATTGAAGTGAGGATATAAATGATTAGGAGGACCATTTTGTCATGGTTTAACCAAACCCCACACAGCTGCTTGTTCACTCCATTACCAGTAAAACTGGGGAGAGAATCAGAAGGGTAAGAGCTGGAGAACTCATGGAATGAGATAAAGACAATTTAACAGGGAAAGCAAAAGCCAAGCACATAAGCAAAGCAAAACAAGGAACTAATTCATGGGCAGGCAGGTGTGTTCAGCCATCTCCAGGAGAACAAGGTCCTATCATGGGTAAGGGTTACTTGGGAGGACAAACACCCTCATTCCGGATGTCCCACACTTCCTCCTTCTTCTCCTCGCTTTATGTCCTGAGTGTGATACAGCACAGAAAGCAGCAATCCCCTGGCGACTTGCCAGCCCATGTGTGTCACCATGGCTGTGACCACAGTGTTCCCAGGCACACGACTGAGGTGATAAGCAGTACAGCAAGCAGTGAAAGCAGCAAGTGATTGCTGCACTCTATACAGTCAAGAAAGCAAGCCCCAGGGAGAGCACAGGAGCCTCCTCATTACTAGTTAAACAGCACTAACAGCTGTAAATTCAGTCTAGTACATACCAGTCAAGTCTGTTATGTCAAACCCTTTGAATCCCAAATTGAGCACAAAAAAATTTAAGAAATGCAGCCTTCAGAGGTAGACTAAATTCTTTTTATGTGTTATCTTTCATCCTTAGCATTGATTTGCTGTCTTCTGAATCCATCTTTCAGAGTATTGGTTGCCTTTTTGCCACTTTTTTTTTTTCAATGCATATGGCTGCAGACTACTGCAGAAACATTCAAAGGTAGTGCAAATTTATCTGACCTTTTCCCCCTTGTCTTCATTTTCATGGGTGATGAAAGCTAAGGAGAGTGATTTCTTTATATTTGTGAGGTTATCAAAACTGCTTTCTGGGTGTAGTTGAAGTGGATGTGTGAGCTTAGGTCCCCACATGGGCCATTTACATAAGACTTGGATTCAGTGATCCTTGTGGGTCCCTTCCAACTCAGAATATTCTGTGAATCTATGCGCTGGAGCAGCTGTAGGTAGAGCACAGGGCTGCACAAGGAAGGCACACTTCTCCCAGTCAGAAGCCCAGAAGGGACTGACTGATTACTGTTGCAGCCCTCTGTCTTAAAATGGTGAGTTAACCATGATCCCAAAGTTCAGACCGTTGTCCCACTTGGCCTCTTGAAGTGGCTTGTAAGTGTTTTCCTATGATGTGCCACTTGGGATTTGTTTCTTTTTAATGGAATCAAAACAAGGAACAAACTTTCAAAATTTTTAAAAACATTTTTACTTGTTATTTTTCACAGTTTGTCTTTTCAAGTTTTCAGTTTGTGCTTTCAGTCTATATTTCAGTGCCTAAATGATGTTTAAAAATCACATATGACTTGAATGATCTTTTACGGCTTTTGGGGCCACTGTTGTCTTAGGTGGCTGTACCATAATCTCTGCATTGCGGATTCATCAGGCACTGTTCTGTTACGTGCATTATTGCACTTCAGCTGAATTCTACTTGCACAAGCAGTGATGACAAATCCCTCTGTGCATACTGCAATGCCAGAATGGGGGAAGGAATTTCAGTCTTGCATGAGATCAAGTATCAGCTTGAAGGCAGTCTCTTTTTTACATCTCGGAAATGTCCATTTTATTGAATTAATTTTTGCTCTAGGGAATGCATTGCTGAAGCTCAATGAACACATAGGACATCTACATATATACACAATATTAAGTCCTTCTGTGTATGCTTTAAAAACAGATTTTATTGAGTATATGGCAGCTTCAAATTTGTGTTTCATAACTTTCCATAGGTAGTATTGTTCAGGAACACTGGAATACTTACATAGTGAACAAGAATGTCAGATTTCAAGCTGGTAAAGAAATCTTTATGTCTGTATGGTTTGCATCTGTCTGACCTTGCTGAGATTTGTGAGAGATGTGAAGTGCTTGTTTTTTTTGGGGAAATGAGTGTATAAAACAAGTTAGACGTGTTCTTCATAATTTATTATATTTGTCTTAAGGTTAAAACAAGCATTTTCTGCCTTGATGATACACACTTTTGAAGCAGAGCTGCATCATATATTGTGTGCAAGTAGTGCATTAGTTACAACATTAATCTATCTTAGTCTAAGAGGACACAGCTAGGTACACTTTTTTATGTTACTCTGAAAAAAACCCTCCAAACTAGCCTAACATCCCCCTTATTTCTTGGCAGCCTGAAATCAAGCAGCAGCACATACTTGCAGTAAAACAAGTCTTTCAGTGGAGTTTGGCTTTTAATTTCCTCCCGCATGTATTTCCTTCCTGTCTGTTATGCAAATTTACTGAAGATGTAAATGTCTACTATATCTTGAATACATTAGTTGAGATAATTGCACATTGAAAATGTGTTTGGTTATGTATGTACACATTCATGTCCCACAGTAGTCACAGCTGATGAGATCTTTGCCATCAGTATGGCAGCAATAGTTTGGGTTGTTTGTATGTGGACAAATAAGCAGATTTCTGTCCAAGTTATAAACTGATACAGGTGTGAATTTCCTGAGATAAACTGTGCTGCTCTATTCCCACGTCTATTCTGTTTAATGCTAAACTTCCAGGTCACTCTGTGGTCATGCTTATCTTAGTTTTTACCCCTCTCTTAGTTTGCTGCCTTTGCTTTCCAAAATTCCAGCTCTTTATCCTCAAAATACAGGCATGTTTATTTTCTTCTGGCACAGTTAAAAAAAGTGTGTCTGATTGGCCTACCTTTGCCTTTTGTTCCTTTATTTTATGGATGTAGAGCTGTTCCTGAAGTTCCTTTTATGTTGTTCTACAATGCACATGCATATAGAGATTTTTGTGAAAAATTTGTTCTTGCTGTTCTCTGTTGACATCTCAGCAGCCAGTGTTGCTGTCTTACAAGGCAAGGTGAACTGCAGATGGGAATCACTTCGGACTGGAGGCAAACTAGAACTTGTTGAGTTTTCTGTGTCATGCATTATGACATGAATTGCTGATCAGTTTTCTTCTCTCTTTTCATACTTCCTGTCTCACTGTTTGAATTTGCACTGTGAGTGTTGCTGCATTTATGTTTATTATAAATTAAAAGGAGTTTTATATGTAACAATTACCTTTTTGGCACTAAGTGCTATTGTTGTCTTCCACTTGTGCCTGCAGAACAACATAGAACGTGGTGTAACAAGAAGAATGAAAACTTCATTATGGGTTAAGTTCAACAGTGCTCACATGAAGAAAAGGTTATGGCCTTTTAACTGGCAATATGCAAAAATGGTATCTGTGAAGATTAGACATTAGCACTTTGAAAAGTGCAGTGTCTTCTGTGGCCTGCACTCTTGATGCTGGAGTGAAATGGGACTGTGGTGTCCCCAAGCACTGCCTCTGGGCTGTCTGGAGAAGAAATCATTAGAAATCAGATGGCCAGCCTGAGTAAAGAAGCTGTGAGCTAGGCAACGAGGACCATTTGTTTAGCTCCCTCTGCAAGGCCTTGCATGCCTTGAAAGGGTAGAGAGCACATCCCAGTTCACTATCACTGGCAAATTTGCCCAAGGTGCATTTAACTACTGCATCCATATCATTGGTAAAAATACTGAACAGAGCAGGCCCTAGAGCTGTGCCCCAGGGAACAGAGCTGGTCCCCAGCCAGGTGCAGCCCCATTCACAGCAACCCTTTGAGCTCTGCCCTTCATCCAGTTCTTCACTCAAGTGAACCTGCATGTGCCAACTCGTTTGGGAGAGCACAGTGAGGGACAGTATCAAAAGCTGTAGTAAAATCAGAAAAAGTACATCCACTGCCTTCCCTTCACCCACTAGGCAGGTAATAAATCAGTTAAACAGGAGTTTCACTTTGTCAACTCCTGTTGACAGTTCCTGGTGATTGAATTGTTTTTTCAGTGTTTTCTGAGAGCACCTGGCATGATCTTCTCCATCATTTTTCCAGGTGATGAGGTTAGGCTAACAGGTCTGGTTTTCTGGGTCTTTCCTCATGCCCTTCTAGTAAGTTAGAATAGTGGCTGGCTTCTAGCAGCAAGGCCTCCCCAAACCTTAGACAGATGATGGAGGGGTCCTACTGGAACATTTTCTATCCTCTTCAGTGCTCTGGGGTCAACCGTTTTTGTTAAGCAGTTTCTTTTGTATAATAGTACACAAAATTTTTAAGGCTAGCTACACTGTGGTGTAAAACTGCATATTTGAAGTAATGTTTGTGTGCTTTGGCCCATCTGTGTGCTTGACTCCTCTTCTGTCAATTTGTCATCTATTTTTTTCTTGTGAATTTGATGATTATGTTCCTTTTTTTCCAATAGCTGAAATACCATTCTTCTATGTATTAAAACATAAACCACAGAACCATTTGCACAGTGATCTGTATTACATCTGTCAAACCTTTGTGGTCAATAGCATATCTCAGCCTCTGTGTATTACTTTCAGTAATGTGTTATATTTGTGGTCTTGTTCTCAGGATGTGAAAATTGTTTACTTTCCCTAAATATATCACACAGTGAAGTTGCAGTACTTGCTTTGTGAACAAGTAGTGTAGAGCAGGTCAAATATGAGTTCCCTCAACATTTTGTAAAAGCCACATTGAGAGTACTAAGAGTACCAAACCAGACATGGAGAAGCTGAGTTGTAAATAGTTAAATTTGGTTGGGTGACCTTAATTTCTCTTCTCTTCCTGAGTGTCATGAGACAGCCTTCAACAGTTACAGGATCCATTAATTTTCTTTCCCCTGCAGCTGCTCCCTTGATATCCCTATTGTGGTTGCTGCTTGAAACAGATACTTGCTGCACATGGAAGACTATTAGTGTTACTTCTTATTAGTGGATTACTTTACTGCATTTCCACTGATGTTGTTCACTAAACGTACTTCAAATGCGTTCCTTCAAATGGAACTACATTATAGCTTCAGTGTTTGTAGTTTATTTTGGTCATCACAGATTACTGAAAATACTGCTGGAGTGGTAGAAGTATAACTTAAAAAATTCATAGAGAATCCAGGTTTACACTAGCAGGCCTGTTGTATTTTGACGTTTATACTCCAGCTCTGGTACCACCTCCCAGTCCATCCACTCCAGTTTCTGAACAGCAAGACAAATCTACAGGATCTAGCCTAATCTCCGCTAACTTGAGTAAAGTCTTATAACCTGTCTTGCTGTTACGTCTGTAAAAGACCAACAAGGGGTATAATCATCACTGATTATGGACCTGATATAGGCTGTCCTAATGGACGTTCTTTCAGTGGGCATGGGTTATCTGACATGGTTACAAAGAGGACAAAAGCTGTCTCTGCAGGAGAGATGAATAATAAATCAGCTTACAGGACTCCTAGGTGTTTGTACTGGTGATGGACTAGCTCATTTGGGGAAAGTACTTGTGATTTTTATGTCTAGCATGTTCCCTTTTCCAAATAATTTAGAAGTGCATTTGGCTGTTCTTGTGTTTGCAAAGGTCTCTTTATCAAAGTACAATTGTTCTCTTCATTCTAGTGCCTTCACCAACGGAGATTGTAGTAATATCTGAAAATTTCAAGACAGTTTTGCATTGGCAGTACCCACATGTGTCTGAAACTCCTCATTTTATTGTGGAAATCAAGCCTTACAAGTAAGTTCTTACTATTTTGTTATTTCCTATACCTGATAGTCTCTAGAAGCATATAAAAGCATGTCCATGGTAAACTCTTCTGTTTCTGTGTGGTGAAGTCATGTAGGGTGAAGGTTGCCCAAATGTAAATTAAGGCAAAATTTGTCAAGTACTAGGATGGTTGAGGTTGACAGGGATCTCTGGAGGTCATCTGGTGCAAACACTTGCTTTAGCAGGTCATCCATGATTATGTCCAGTTGGCTTTTGAATATCCCTAGGGGAGGAGACTCCACAACCTTCCTGGGCAATCTGTGCCCTCACAGGTCCTGGCCACCTTCACAGTGGCAGTGTATTGAACAGAATTGTGCAGTTGAAACTGTATTAACTATTACTTCATCTCTTTTACAGTTTAGGTTACTATAAGAACGTCTCAACCTGTGTGAACGCTTCAGCTCATTTTTGTGATCTCTCAAAGGAAATATGTGACCCTTATACATCTTATTGGCTTCGAGTTAAAGCTGTTGTTGGGTCACAACAGTCTGAATATGTTGAATCAAATGAGTTTATTTTGCAAAGGCAAGGTAAGTTGAATCTAAACTAGACCTTGTAATTTTTTCCAAAAATTTAGAGTTAGTAATTATTTGTTTTGCTCTGTTATTGCATTGCATTTGAGAATATCTTAAAGCCAGGAGTCCAGGATGAAATGAAGGGTGATGATTGCTTACTAGGAACTTCATGGTGCTTGTTAGCTCTGAGTGTCAGAGTATTTGTTTCAAAATGTCTAAAGGCAAGATGGTGATGCTGGTGGTGCACTCTGAATTTTTCCATATTCTTGCCTGGTGCCCCAGACACTAGTTTAGAGTAGGAAACTGTCACCAGTCAGCATGGACCTTTAGACATCACTGAAGTAGCAATGTCATGCTTGACACTAGAATGCCATGTACTGATAGCTTCAGGTGTCTAGGCACTTGTAAGCGGACAAGTTACTAGTTCTTCATGTAAATTCTTTGGGCTACTTTGGGAAAAATCAGTCTTTAACATCAGTACTGTAAAAGTAAATTTTTTGTCTACAGTCCAGTGTGGCAGACCCTGGCATTGCATGGACAGTGCAAAGGAAATGCAACAGTGTCATTTGGACAAGGAAAGACTGAGAGACTTCTTACCATGCTTGCTCCATTCCCAACATGCAGCCTTCAAGGAAAGCCTGGCCCATGCAATTCTATCTGACTTGGGCTATGCTTTAGCTGGAGCTAGAGCTGGATTTCTGCATTGCTAGAGCTGAAGGAGTGGAGTCCCTCTTTGCCTTCTGCCGTGATTCTGTTCCCATTCAACAGTCCTGTGTCTTGAAATAGTGGCTGGTTTCAATAGTGACAAAGGGACACAAATCATGGTAGTAATGCTCAATTTGATAGTTTCCAGAAAACTGGTAGCCATGTATGGAGAAGAGAGACAAAATCCTTTTCCCGTTGAACAAGAAATGAGTGTTTGTTCAGACTGTTAGACGTGAAAAATTCACACAGGCCATTGCCATGGGAAATCCAAAGTTTCTAAATGGTGCTCATGGTGAGATTTGTTTAGCTTTTCATACAGCCTTTGTTTCAGTGCAGTATTGTTTTCAACTGAGGTGATTTATGGTGGGATCTAGTCAGCAGGATCTTGTGTTTGGTTCTCGTTCATGTATGTGTTTAATTGCCATTAGTTTTTTCTGTTACAGCTGAAGTTTCATGGCCCTATGTGTGTAGCCAAGTTAAATTCCTTGACACTGAAATCCTTCAAGGGCAATCTGTTTCTGTTTTAGAAACTGATTAGTTAATGTATCCAAATGCCTCCATTACTTCTAGGCAAGGGAGAGGTCTTACCCCAGCTATGCAGTGTTAACAGCATGGAAATAATAGGTACATAATGCTTCTCAAATCTCTGATGAATTTTGGAAAGCTAACTATAAATTCCATATTTTATGTTAAAAGCTTTGGCCTAATAGCTGTGCTGCAATGTGTTGCAGGAAAAATAGGACCTCCAAAACTGAACCTCTCGAGACATGGTGATAAAATCATGGTTGATATTTACCATCTCGTATTCCCTCTTTCTTGTATTGAAGACATTTATTCAGGGCTTCAGTACTTGGTGACTGTTCGGGATAGTAAAAATGAGGTAGGTTCCAAAAACAAAATTTAAAATTAAAACACTTGTTTGCCTTAAATGCCTAGAACAAGGGATTTATGCCTATGACACATTGATAACAGATACCAAGAAAACAGTTGAACACCTGAAATGTTGAGTGCATTACAATGAGATATGTGAATGAAAGGTCTGTATTTTAATTGTCCGAATGAGTGCTTACAACAAAAATTAGATTATTGTATTAGCTGTACACAAGGTAAGTGTTACTCGGTCACATGCTGCTGTTTCTGCATACATGCTAAAACACTGGTAACTTAACTTGTCCCCATCTCACTTGTCTAAAGAGACATTTCACTTAAGAAAAATACCTTTCAAGATATTTATAGCAGTTTATTTAGCAATCATGGAGGGTGAAGGTGAAGAAAATTACAAGTGTGTTTACTTACAGTTAGCTTTTCATATGCATCCAGATACAAGTTGTATTAATGTGCATCTCTACTATGAACAGCAGAAATTTTAGCTGGAAAATACCATGCTCTGATCAAATACAACATCTGAAGGTGGCCAGTAAGCTGATGGTCACACAGCTTTTGCAAGGCATATGGGTGATGCAGAGAACGCACCTAACTAGTGTTTCTTGAAGTGGTGGAAGGTACTGTAACATTATTCTAGTGAATCAAATGATACACCATGTCTTCCATTTTTTTCAGACTAAAGAGCTCTACGAGGACAACTGTACAATGCATAAGTGTAGCCTCAAAATCCCAGTTCCTACTGAAAGTTCCACTTACTGTGTTTCAGCAAAAGGAATTTTTGAGGATCTGATGATTGGTACTTCATCAGAGGAAAGCTGCACTCCTGTTCATCTTGAGCAGACATTGAGTAAGAGGATTCTAATGACATATTAAGAACATACTGAATATAAAGACAGATCTGATCTAGCAAGTATTTGATGCTTTGGATGCCTTTGGGATAATAGAAAAAGTAGGGAAAGTTTAGTCATTCTTTTCCAAATGCATTTTGACAGTTAGGGCCTTTACAAATCATGTATTATTTTCAAATGACCCTGAGTTTTTTGGGGGATATTTTTCCTGTGTTGCTGGTATCACAAAAGCTATTTTTATTGCACATGAACACTGGTGTAATTAAAAAAATCACAAATATCTCATTTGCTGGCTATGTTGTTTTTGAAGGCATTGTCTCTTTTAGCAACTTTTTGTGCAGCCTCGTCACTGAGGATAACGTGCACAGACTTTTAACTGGAAGCAACTATAAACTTATGGTCATTAAATTCAGATATTAATGTCCTTTTCTTAATTAAAAAGAACAAAAGGCAGATAGTGACCCAAATTTATATCTCTGAACCTCTTATGAACATTGTGGTTGCACTTCATCATGGCTTGTAATTTTAGCAAAGAGATAAAATTGTTAGAAGCAGTTTTCTTGAATGCAGAGGAGCAGCTGGATGAGGGAGGGCATTTAGGAGAGTTGGACTAGTGGAGTCCTCCTAGTAATTATTAACAAATCTGTGTTTTGAAGATTTAATATTTTGCTTCTATTGTACATAAACTCTGTGTAGTTATGTCAGTTAATGTGCTATCACATAAAAAGCTTTGGCCTAATGTCATCTCTAAGGAACAAGAACTTAGTTTCAAAATTCCTTTATTTCTATTAAAACTCTGTGTATATAAATTGAAAAGCTTCTGTTATAATTTTTATTTACTCCATAAAAATGTTATGGATTAAGTTTTCCTGAGTGAAAAAGGTAGTAGATTAAAAAATTCAGACATTACAGCTAAGCATTCTGAGCTATTACAATTTCTGAAATTACTCTGAATTATTCAGCAGTGGCTTCTTTTTCCAAAATTCCTAGTAGATTTTGTTTTAACTTCTTAGGTATGCATGTTATCATCATTTTGTGTGTTGTTATTGGGATCTTGACTGTAATACCAACAGTATATTGTGGCTGCAAGAAAGTAAGGAAAAACAACATACAGCTGCCTAAGTCTTTGGTAAGTTTTGTAACTTCTGTATCTTTATGCCAATCTCTTGTTGTTTGTTTGGGTTTTTCTGGCTTTTTTTACCATGGTCCCATAGATATTTAGAATATATGCCAGTCTGATATTCTGATAGCTTTTGCTGCTGGATGCCTCTTAGTTTTTTAGGGCTAGACTTCAGTCTCTCTTTACCTGAAGTAGCAGTAATTGGTCTAGTTCGAGAATTTGGTTCTTAAAAACTCAATGCATGCACACCTGGGCAGGTTTGTGTTCACTCTAGTAGCAGAGACACAAAAGCACAGAATCACTGATGTGAGAAGATACTTTTTGAGGTCATCCACCCAAAGCCTTTTGCTCAAGCACAAGAGCTGGTAAGCCATGAGCAAGCATATCCAGATGGCTTTTGAATACCTGCAAGGAAGGAGACTCCACAACTACTGTGGGCAATCTATTCCAGTGTTAAACCACCCTCAGGGTTTTTCTTACATTGAGAAAAAATTTTCATGTATTTCAGTTTGTGTCCTTCTCCTTTTGTCCTGTCACAGGAGCTGTGAGATTCCTTCATTAAATGCTTGTGTTGGAATTCTGCTAATTGCTACAATATTCTCAGTAATGTGCAGAGTAAGGTGGGGGGGTAGAATAGTTCAGTAGGAAGAGAGAAGGAGGACATGCGGAAATCGGTTCTCACACTGAGCAGTCACAGGGGAAGAGAGGTCAACAGCTGCTCTATCTTAAAAACTTCCTGCAGCCATCCCTAAAAGAGCAGCAGTGCTCCTTGGTTTTATGTCAGGCAACAGTGGAGTATCTAATGTTTTCCTAGTGTATCTAATGTAATGTTCTCCTGGTGTCGTGTTAGTCACAACGAATGAACTCCCACAACTTCAGAGCTACCACCTGAGGCAGTAGTAAACAGAAATCACAACAAGAGTATCTTCTAAGTGGATGGAGGAAGTCTCATTTATAGAAAGAGGGGACAACAGTCTTCGATTCCATGTTCTTCAGTTTCAAAACCCTTTAAAATGAGCTCTCCATAGTCAATGTCCACGATCCCTCTGGAATCTGCATTCTTTAGAATAGAATATCAGGAGGCAAGATTGCTCTGACTACATGACGTATCCAAGCCAGAGGTGATCCCTTTGTAGTAAAGCAATGATCTAGTCCACCAACTTGTACAGCACAAGATGATTCATCTTGTTCTGAAATTATATGCACTTCTGGTCAGACAAAATGCTTTCTTAAATCTGTTTTCCTTCTCATGGACTGTCACGGAGCCAGGGGACTAGTTTGGAGGTAGTCATTCACACTGTAGGCTTTAAAAAATCTGATGAGAGAAGCCTCTCTGACATCTGCAGCTAGGCCCCAATATCAAAACACACAGGCCTGTAGAGATGCTGGAGGCTTCTTGTCATCTTCACACCAGTATGTACTTGTGTGAATATGTAACTTTGTGTCCTGTGTCCATACAACAGTGATTTCTTTGAAGACCATTCGTTGTAGATGGCTCATGCAGAATTAGAGTGCTGTGCTCAATGGATCCATAGTTATTTTGGCTTTCTAGTACCACTGTGATATCCCATCTAAAGGATCAGGAAGCAGAATATCACAAAGAGAATGTGTGCTCCTTAACACCTGTGAGCTCCTTGATGTATGCTCCAGCCTCACGCTTGAGCTCACCTTGTAGAAGCTCATGTGTGTGCCTATATTCTCATTTTACTGGGCTAGATGTTACTTTGGGGTTTCTAGGTTCCAGTAGCACAGTATGGTTCATGTGCTACCGTATTATATTTTATTGCTAAGGAGCTGAATGTAGCTTATTACTGTTTATAAATCATCTTAATGAGGTGGTCAGGCACTGAGACAAGCTCCCCTGGGAAGTGGTTGCTGCCCAAATCCTCCAAATCCTGTTCAAGAGGCATTTGGCCCATGCTCTGGCATGTGTGGTTTAACTCCTAGGTTGCCCTGGGTGGAGTCAGGAGTTAGACACTGATTCTTGTGAGTCCCTTCCAAATCAGGATGTTTTATATTTCTGTCCATTTCCAATGAAGTCTCTAATGACAAATATAAGTTGTAGAGCTCACAGAGGTAGTTTCAATACAGGCAATATGAATACTGTGGGAATGTAAAATGAGCAGTTAATAACTTAAGTATAATTAGTATAATTATTTGATGGTTAATCATTTAAAGTAATGAACAAACAATTTAAATAATATGAACGATAAGTTTAATTATATTACATTATTGATAAGTTTAATTATATGACATTATCTCTGTAGACTTAATGGCACTTGGAGCCTGTCACTGACCTTTGAGTATGTACTAGGTATTTCTTTCTATACAGATTATGATCACTGTGCCTTACCCAAGCCTTGTCTGTAAATAAAACATCTAGGGAGGTTTTCCATCTGTTAAAAGGCTGGGCAAGATTTCCTACCTTAGGACTGCTGGTTTTCAGTGATCTCCTTCCTGGCAACTTTAAGTAGATACTAAAACATCATTTGAGTGACTTCCAGCAACTTGGAATTTTCCAACAGAAGGAAAAATAAAGAGTAACCATCAGGTGGCTACCTTTGCCAGTCTTACATACTCAGAGAAAAGAAAAAGAAATCCAATTAAAGCTCCAGAGCTTTTATACTGCTGTTTGTGACTCCCAAGAATTACGTGTCTTTGTCTGGCTCCTATTTCCACAGTGCGGCTGTCATTTGGTATAGGCAATGAATGATTGTCTTAACCAAAATCATGTTTGTTTAAATGTTTAAATATCATTTTGAACAGTAGGATCCTACCACAATATGCATATGTGACACAGGATAGATTCCTGTACAAGACTTGATGTTAGTCTTCTGCTTGGATCAAGGGAATCTGATGTTTCAGCAGTTCAGCTGTAGTTAAAACTTCCTTTCATTTATCTCACAGAAAGTACTACAGGAGGCTGTCTCTTTCCACCCATTGTCTTCAGTCATTGCAATTTGTCCTGTGGTTATTCCTGTACTAGATTTTTGTTCTAAGATTTGTGATAAGGGCTTGCCCACTTTTAAAGGAACCTGACCATAATTTTCTGATATGCTGTGGGCATCTCGCTCTCTGCTTTAACTTCCCTGTTGTTTTCTTCAGTGTCTTTTATCTTTAAATGGTGGCAAATATTTTTGTGAGTAGAAACCATCTATAAGAGAAAAGTGAAAGTTGATTTTTACTCAAGCCTACTTTTCTGTTGTCTGCTGATGCCTTTTCTGATTCTGACAGGAATGACAAAGCTATGTTCTCTCTTTGTAGAACACGTAAGGATATTCACAAAACACTTTGGAATTTTCTTTGCTGCACTGGATTTTTTTTTTTGGTTATACAACATATATTTTCGATTTGGATAAACTAATTGTTACTGTAAATATTGACTGATGCCACACATAATTGTCATCTTACAAGAGAGAAGCTGCTTCATTACTTTTGTGAAAACTTTTTTTTTCCCCTGTGAGGATCTATAGGGGGCAGTAACATAGTCTTCTCTTTATAATTTAGATAGCATTAATGTTTTGTGGAACCGTGCAAAGGCCACAAAGATTTTGGCCATCACCCTGATAAGATCTGAAATGGAGTTCTCGAACTCTGCTTCATGAAATGTGCACCTGAAAATTACTTGGAATTCAGAGGTGGACACGTCATTAGAAAAGGAAGTTAAGAAAGAATTTGTTAATCTCCTTAACTGTTGCAGATTCCTTGAGATATGTTATTTATCTGCATCCTTGAGCCTGACTTTCAGCAGTGTGTCTCCCTACTCTATCGAGACACTGAAAGACCTGAAAGCTCAGGTGCTGTTGTTGGAGACAGGAGGTTATGGGAGTACCTGCCAGGAAATACTGCTGATACCCATCTTAAGATCACTGGCTGTCAGTTTGTGAAAAAAAGAAAAATACTAACTTACCTATAGTAAATACTTTTCTTCAAATAGCAACCCTATCTTGATTATCCTTGTTACTTAAGATCTTTTGAATGTTACTGTAATAGGCATTCAGTTACTGTAATAAGCTGTCATTCTTATCTTTGAAGCTAGAAGCAGCTGCATGAGCTTTTAAGTTGTCTTGTAGTTGTGACTCAGTGACTCTTAAAAAACCTTTGCTACCAGGAAACACACGGGAGTTTTTTCTTCTGATCGCTTCCTTCTTTCATGAATGGGAATAGGAGTGTCTTTGCACCATCTTGCCTCAGTCAGAAACTTGTCAAGAGAAGAAATGGGTTTCCTTTTTTGAGAAGTCTTGGGTGTAGTTGTACAGAGAATATGTATTTTATCCCTAAAGTCTCTAAGTATTGCCAGCACTCACTGTGAAATGCTGGACCTGTGTAGAATGCAAAGTGATCCCTTAACACATTTTAGGACCATGATTTTTTTAGAGCTGTGTGAAAATCCTAAAAAGACAGAAACAAGAAGTCATTGGATTTTGTTTTAAACTTCAGTTTTGTGTGTACTGTTATGGGGAGAGGTGGAAAGCTGAAAATGCAGCTTTTGACCATGGTTTTTGTATTCACACTCCTCAGGTATTCCACCTTACATAGAGAACTACCTTCTCTTGTCACTTGCTGTGTGATTATTAGTGTCAGATTTTTTCCCAACCCCCACCCCCGAAAAAATATGGATGTTGGTCCCTTCAAGATCAGTGTTGTATAACATAAATACCCAATATTTTGGATATATATCCAAAAGCTGTATAAAGAGATTCTCAAAAAGCACATTAATCCCTTAAGGTGTCCTTAACATTTTCAGTATCTACCCATTATTGATTGTAGTCAGTTACTTGCAACTAACTTCTAAGCATCTGCTTCTTATGAATGAATGGTTTCCATGAATTCTCATGGAAATTACTCTGAATATTCTTTATGTAGTGTTCTGTTTCCATAACAGCAAATGAAGATCCAGAGACACTGATGGTTGAGTAGCAGCTAGGTTGTAGTGTGTTAGGAGCCACCTGAATGCACTTTTCAGTGGCAACCCTTGATTCCCCAGGGGATTGCCTCACCTAAGTGATTTTCACACAGCTGTTTGTGAAACTAACTTAGATGACCAGTAACTGCTCTTCAGGGAGTGTTTGCATGACTTGTGGTGTTTGTTGTTTGGCTGGTTGGTTTTCCTAAATTGTAATGCTTTTATTGATCCAGCCTTAAGCACACAGTAGCATCAACAGGTATCAGGGCTACTGAGGGGTAAGATGCTGGGACTGAAGTGAGAGATGAAGGCAATTTCTAATGAAGTCAGCACACTCTGAAGTTATGAAAAGTAAAGCTGCAATCTCACAACCTTTTAATCAAGAAAGACTTTTGAAAAGCACAGTCAGATTGGATCATCTGGTTTTGATGGCCTTCTATTAGTTCTTACACTAATACAGACTGGGAGGTTCTTGGTGCCTATTTGTAATTTTTCTTAACATTATTTTACTTTGTCGTTCCTCCTCCTGTATACATCTCTTTCTTCCAAATTTGCCTCCATCTGAATTTTCAGGCAGATTGGTTTTTCGCAAAGCATCTGAAAAAACAGTGATTGTGTATTTTATTAAGGAAATCACAGATCTATAATATTTGATGCTGTGTGATACACATACATAGTGGATTATGAAATTAGTAAAATGACACTTTTTCTCCCTAGGTGTCCTGTTATCTTTAGGGAATACTATCAAATAGCTGAAAATTTACCCTACTTTGTTTTTCATGTGTATGTACTCTCAAAAAGATATTAAAAAAAACCAACAAAACAAAAACAAACAAACAAAAAAAAAACAACCAAAAAAACCCTTAAAGAATCCAAGCAGCCTGAAGGCATATTGTAATTGTTTAAAACAAGCTGGGGCCTGTCCATTGAAGGAATTTGTATGATCAACCTGTGGAGGGATTTCGAAGTGAAACATTAAAGTTTGTTGCAGCATTGAAGGTCTGCTTAGTGGCTGTGTGAAATAAGTTGGGAGACTTCAGCATAGATGGAGTTACTGGGTATGTTGTTCACTTCCCTTCTGGTTGAGACAGGTGCCAGAAATTATTACAGCCACTGTAAGTTGCACTCATTAGCTACAGAGTATGAAAGGTTTCCCCAGCTGAAGAGTGTTATGTCTTTTTCTTTTTTTTTTTTTTTTGCTGTTTTCCTCTACCTTGGGAACTTGAAAATATATAGTGGATGACATGAAATGGATTTGCTCCTTGCAAATATGCTTGTCCAGAGAAAGCATTTTTGAGATCTTGCAAACAAGTGTTACTGGAACAGTTAAAGTCATGGACATGGCCAGTGACCATGCCAGATTTTAATTTTGCAGTTTTGCTTTAGAATTTGTTATAATGATGTTAAATTTGTTCTTATTGACTTACATATTTTTCCAGCTTTTAAACTCAAAGTTGGTTTTGGTTTGGTTTTTTTTTTTTCCTATTTAAGGTCATTGTGATGAGAAACCTGAACACAGGCGCCTTACTGGGACCAAGGTCAGAGAGGAAGTATGTATCTGTAATTAGCTTCCCATCAGGCCACTCAGAGTTGCCAGTGAATGGTGAAGTAACTTTCCTGGGGATAGAGCCAGAAGAACAAACTGTTAGTCCTGTGGATTCCTGTGATGGAGAATCTTCTGTCCCTTCCCCAGAGGTACCAGCCAAAGTAGAAGAGGTGCCTGTACAGGAAAGCAGAGAGGACGTCTCTTTTGATGCTGATGAACAAAATGGTGTAGTAAAAGGGAGTTACTTCGTTTCTGACAGTAGCCAAATGGATATTTGCGATAAGTCTTCAGGGTCAGAGATCTCTACCATAGAAACACAGCAAACAGTCATTCCAAGTAGCTGCTTCAAGTTTTCTGGCTATGACAAGCCTCATGTTCCATTAGATATGTTGATGATAGATGTTGGTGAAGAACAGCCTGTGAATGCTTACAGGCCAACTGAGTAGCCAGGATAACTGAAGTGCTTAACCACAACTCACAAAGAACAGCATTACTGAAGGTTATGGAAAGTCTGGGTTAAATTGTGACCATCTACAAGTTGTACTTGTTCTGATCAGTACACCTTTGAAAATAGTACCTGAAAATGGCATAAAAAGTGTGGGGAAATTTCATAATAACCAATTCTTGAAATGCTTTTATATATGATATAACCCATTATTTTTATATTTGAAATAGTGCTGTGTTTTTTAACAATACTCGGTAGAAAACATACCATTGACTATAAAACAGCCGCTGTACCATTATTCACTTCTGCTTCAAATCTTGTTCAAAATTGGTTCAACAAACATAATGCTGAAGAAATCCTTCAGTTGGTATTATAGACGTGCAAGAAATGTATGAGAGTTTTTACTGTTATTGGAGTATCTTGCTTTCTTTTTCTTTTGAAGAGTATTTTTATATTAAATAAAATGCTTCTATTTCTTTTTAATAAGACTATGCCTTTAAGCTCTTTCTGTATGTCCTAAGAATTTGGTTTCATGTCAAAGAAGTAAGAAGTAATGGCCATAAGCTAAGAACACAAGAAGTTCACTTCAATATGAGGAAGAATTTCTTTGCATTGAGGGCACGTGGCAGAGCATTGGAAGAGGCTGCCCAAGGAGATCATGGAGTCTCTGAAGACATTCAAAACTCACGTGAACTCATTCCTGTGTCACCTTCTCTGCCTGCCCCTGCCGTGCTAGATGATTTCCAGAGGTTCATTACAGCCCTAACAATTCTGTGAAAGTACCAGTTATTTGTAGTCTTTGCTGCTAACTTCAGTACAGCAGCACCCATTTGGATCGATCACCTAGTGCCTTGAGTAACTGTGTCACATTCTGGCAGAATATATTAGCAAGCTGGTTGATCATCACTGAAAAAAAAAAAAGTCTAATGGGTGGTTGCACAAATTCTTTAGAAAATGTCCTCAAAATTCAAAAGCCTGGTTTCTTCTGGGACATTTAAATCCTAATTTTTAGAACAGTATGTTCTTTAATTAGAAATGAATAGAACTTCTTCCAAGCATGTTTTCTAGCAGGATGAAAATCACTGCCATTTCCCCCCCTTTCAATAACACAATTCATGAACTACATAAAATCACTCTCTAAAAATAGGTCTCAAGATAATAGAAGAATGGTGTGATTAAGTTGTACTTTATAACTTTTATTGTCATTTGACAGCCTTCTGAATTTTGTATTGTAGACACTGTAGTTTTGAAAACTGAGGAGTAAGTATTTTATATTTTTTTGTTTATTTTTTTCATATTGAAGTCGATGCAATCCATTTATTTCCCTTTACTCAAGATTTCATATTTGTAGGAAATGTTTAGAGCTATTATTAATGATGTTTAGTTCAGGAAAAAAAACGCTTTACGGGTACAATTTGTCCATTTACACAAAATTGTGCATTTGTTTTAAAAGACCTTTTTACAGGATTATCAGAATTGTTAGCATGTTACAGCGGGTGGTTTTAAAGGAAAACCAGTGTCATAGTACTTCTACCCTTACATTTCTTGGTGAAATGAGTATTCTTAGGGTGAAGTTGAGTTTGTACAGCAGTTTCAGGAGTGCTTCTGTTCTTGTATATGTCAGTTACTGACCACAGTAGTACAAAAGATTTTAAGACAATAGTAATTTTTCCCATCTCTACTCAAAGGAAGGTAACAGATTGGTTAGCAGGGTTTTGATAATTTTAGGAAGAGCCAAATCAAACAGGTGAATTTTGTAGTTAGGATGTAACGGAAAGCCCAATTAGTAATTCTTAGCTGGCTATGATTTGTTTCTGACTTGTATTTAAACACAGTGAGACCTCCTAGCAACGTTTTCAATGTCATGCTCTGGGTTGAGTTCCTAGAAGGCAGTGCTGAGTGACTTACTGCTTAGGATGCACTAATGTGTTGGTCTCCCCATGGCAGAGGTGTAGAAAATAACACTCTCAGTGTTATGAGAAGGCTTTTTGAAAATAAGCATTAATTGCACTTGAAACTTCAGCTAAACTGACTTTCCAGGTAGTGATGTGATTCATCACTGAAGCTCATACCAGGCTGTCTACTAAGTAGGTAGCAGTGGTGTCTTCTGCAGAGATTGGAGTCGATGTAATTTCTTTCTGAGTTTGGACATCTGTTGATGATTATGAATTGCAATAAATATTTCAGGGATTTATATAAACATCAGAGAAGTGTTTAAATTAAACTTGGCTCTGAAGGGATAAAGAGGGCATTAAAACTGTGAAGTTAATCTTGTTTTTTGGAAAGAAATTTCTAACCAGACAATTTGCTGAGTATTTTCTTTGCAGCTGCAAATTGAGTATTTAACCTTGCACTTGGTAGCTTGTTTTCCTTTTGTCAGTTTTGTCAAAAAAAAGAAAAAAAAATTGATGTTGTCCAAGAATGTCAGGAATTAGCTCTGGTAGTTACTGGATTTGATGTATCTGCCTCAAAACCAAGATTCTGTCAGAAGACAGAATTCTGTTCAGAAGGATGTAATTTTTTTTAAAAAAAATTAGACTTACATTCTCAACGGTGCATCAGAAAACCCTGGTGCTGTTAGAACTAAGACTAAGCATCTTAGATTTATGTGAGCTAAGTGTTTCATTGTTCTAGAAGATTTTCTTTTGCTGACACACTGGAAGAGGAATGCTGGTAGACACATTTTAAAACCAAGTGCTCAGGTTCTTTTCTCTTACCCCTGCAATACAACTACATTGTGCATTCTTTTGAATCTTTTGAGTCACATGGTGTCAAATGTGAGTAAAAGAGCCAGCCAGGAGCTAGGATATCATTAAGAACAGTGATGTTAAGATCAATAAGAAATGACACAGAAGTATATCATAACTTGGAATACTTGATGTGGCAGATAGTCACATGTATTGAAAAGGCAGTGTTATTTTAGAAGCTGAAAATCAAGAACAGCAGTATGAGTGCTTTATACTATATCACATAAATACAGCAACCCTGCCCTTGAAATAAAACAAGGTTAAATGCACTTTTTACCAGAATTTCTGAACTGTAAATACAAAAGCCAGTGAAGTAGCACCATCCCTGCAGTCTGTCTTTTGTGTGCTGTATACTTACCTAGTGACACAGGGATAGTTTAGATGCTTAAATTGCTCAGGCCAGCCTAAAACTGTTGTAATTGTGAAATAAAGAAGTTTAGGAGTGCACAAAGCACAGGAATCTTTTACTAGCTGCGTCTAGCTGAAAATGGGAGGCCACAGTGAGACAAGGATGTGTTTCTGGGTCAGTAAGCTCCATTACCACCAGTCCTGTTTCTAGCAGTTGCCAGTAGTGGTATTGAGAGCCTAAGATTAGGGCAAGTCGTGGTGGTAATCTCTGGATACAATCCAGCATCTTGCAGTGTGAGGATTTCTTGGGATGGGAATGGAAATGCCTTTCCAGCTGCAGCTAGTTAGTCTTGCTTGTGCAGTTCTTTAATACCAAATACCTATGCAATGTGGCTGTGAACCTGTGAGGTAGTATTTATCTATCCATTTTCACCTAATTGAGTTAGTTTAATTGAGCTTCTGAATATTCATACATAGCACCTTGATCCAGGATTTGAAAGTGCCTAACATTTATACATTGAAAATAATTTAATATTCATGCCTTTTGCAGGCCTATCAGTTATCCAGTATGACACGCTTATAAAGATTTGCCACTTCAAACTTTTTCAGCTGATTTTTACTCTTGTCCTGGCTGCTTAGCACTCCTTCTTTCCTCTTGCTTGAAGATGATTTGGGTGATGGTTTGGTAAGACTCCAAAGCGTTATAGCCTGTGAAAGAGAACTTCACAAAACTTTGGCCTCATACCTGCCAACATTTCTAAGAACTTCTTTAGTTCTTGTTCTTGAGTGGACATTGTAATTTTTATTAGTAGATCTGCAATTAACAGTGAAGTATCGTGGCAGTACTGTATGCTGGCACAGAAATACCTGCTTTTGTGTGGTTTTCCACATAAGTAAATAAAGTAGTTTTTTTTTTAAAAAAAATTGTCAAATCTACTGACATCTGTGGAAACAAGACAGCATGTAGGGTCCAAGTTGCCTGGAACAGACTCACGTATTTTTATGTAATCCCTTGCTGAAAGATTGCAGAAAAAGGAACTTGCATGGGAAAACCTGTTTTTCTCACAGTTAGGAAAAACCAGTTGCTCTAAAGTGGTTCCATGTAAACAGTTGAGTATTAGTAAGTAAGAGATGTACTTGGTTCAAAATAATAGTTGCAGCATGTCTTAAACGAAAAACTCAAAGAGCAGAAACACACAACCAAAGTGACAAACTGAATACGAAGTACCTTTTATCTCAGGAAGAAGTGACCTATATGGATTCCTTTAGTGTAATTTTTTTATAGTTCAGTCCTTTAACTATGAAGTTCTTGTTTATTAGTACTCTTTCTATAGTCTTTAAATGGATGCAGTAATTGGGCTGAAATATGTTATGAAATTCCTGTAAATACTGTACTTTTTTAATATGTAAATAAAAAAAGTCTAAAGAGAAATATGTGTCCTTGCCTCTTTGTGGCTGTTGGCTTTTCTTCTGAAGACTAAATGTGCTTTTGTAGCTCTCTCAGTTCATGTTTCTTAACATGGTGTAAGTTTGAGCAATATTGAGAATCCAAACACTGTTTGGGGGAGATGTGTGTGGCCCATCTTGTGTGTGTGGCTGTGTGCAGCCATTTCCTGGATCCTACTGACCATCTTATTCCTCAGCATTGCAACTTCTTTTCTGCCCTTTGATGCTGTTGATGCAGTCTGCAGTAACTTAAGTCCAGTCCTATTGCTTCTGACTTGAGATGCTTGCTTATGTCCTATTTAAAAATTATGGATGATGATTAAATGGTCATACATTTGAATGGGTTAATTGCTACAGAGCAAGGAAAGCTGGCCTTCCTTGAAACTTCTTACTGTTCATTTGAAGTTTAAATTATCACAGAAGTCTTATTTGTGTAATGCTTTAATTTCTGCTGTCCAGCCACAGCTTAAAGAGGAAAAGCATGACAAGCAGAGCAAACAAGCAAACCAAGAGGTTCTGCCTGCCAGCTTGCCATGTGTCCTGCAAAATTAATCCTGCAGTTGTCAAGTCCTTGCAATGTGCACAGTACAGCAGTAAGAGCAGTGACTCTGATAGAACTTTTTGTGTGTGCCAACATTGCTTAAACTCAAAAACTTACATCCCTTCAAAAATACCCTTTCAAAGAGAGTAAATACAATCCTTTCAGATTGAAAATACAGAGTGTGAAAAGAATGAAATATGCTTTGTTTTCTTTCTTGGCATGACTGTTCTGTGTTACGTTTTGTGGTGTATTTTGCGAGTTTACAGCAGTTCAGTTAATTGTAGGAAGGGTGGAGGGCATGTGCAGTTCCATTCCAGATGACAGGAATTGTTTGTGCTTTCCGCTGCTGGGTTTGCTAGTGTTGAGGGCTGTGATAACCTGCTGCAAATGTGATTAATTGTAAGATAATTATAACAAGGAAGTAAGGATTGTAAAACTTGCCTGATAGGCTAGAGGGCAGTGGTAGCAAGGAGGTAGAGAGCATCTTTGCCATTTCTCAGTCCCTTCTTCCATGTGGCTTCATCTCAAGTGTCAGTCTGGCCTTATATCAGCTTTTAAAACAGTACCAATATGTACTCACCCCACAAATCTAAATAGAAACTGCAGTAAAGTACTGTGAATTTGGATGGTGAATTAAAAATTAATTTGTCGATTGCTTCAGTGTGTGCAGCAAAACCAGCAATTTTATTTCTAATACACCAAACTTCATTTAAGACAATATGGAACAAAGCTTTTTTGTTTTTAAGAATCACAGGGTGATCGTAATGGTTAAACAGTCATGTTACAGTAGACTTGAAACTAACACCTCTGAGAAGTGTGAAAACCAGTTAAGTGTGAAGGGTCCTGTCCTGAAAAGCTCAGCACACCGATCCCTGAATGCTTAGACTATCCACACAAGATCTTCAACATTATATTTATGAAGGAAAACAAAAAAGGTGCGTAAAACAAGTGTATATACAAATACAGTAGGTATTTGGAGATGGTGGTGGTAAAGATTATTGTAAGAATGGACTTTTTGGTCTTGAGTTTACGCTCCTTGGATGATAGAGAATGATACTGAGAATTCAAAAGACAATCACAGAACTGAGCCGCAGGTTAGAAAGTGTGATACTTGAAAATTTCTCCTTGCAAAGGAGATGAGTAAAAGGCAGTTTCTCTTTTTTTCTTCCTTCTATTTCTCTTTTCCCTTGGCAAGGGAAGCCGCTGGAGCTTGCATCTTTCCATGTTTTATTGCCCAAAGTAGCTACCAGAAGTGTTTGCTCCTTCTGCAGCCAAATTTTTGATGACAAATGTGGAGGCAGGCATCCCAGCTGTGTGTATCTTGTCCCGAGTGCAGGCCTGCCAAGCCCTTAGCCTGCCAACCTCTTGCCCTTCTTGTGTGACATGCTGAGTCAGCTCACTGTGGTCTGGACAGGACTTCGTGATCAGATTCAGAGGCTTTGAACCATTCCCTGCCAAAACCCACCCCAAACCAAACAAAAAAAAAAACCCCGAACAACAATAAAAAAAACCCAAAAAACCCAACCAACCAAACCTCCCACCAAACAAGCAAAAAACAAACAAACAAACAAACAAAAAAACCAAAAAAAAAAACCAGTATGCCAGTATGTGGGTCATATCCCACCCACACTGCCAGTATTTCAGGAGTTGCCTCAGCTGCCTGAGGCACTGTGCCAGAGAGCATTGGCACTACTACCAGAATTTCTTTACTTTAGTAGAGACTTTCTTTACTTTGGTAGGTGGACCAAAAAAGCATGAGCAATGTTTGTGATGTACCTCTCCAGTTTTGTCTGTGGTTTCTGTTGGCCGAGTGAGCACTTGGCACCTTTACTATGCTTTGAATACTACCTAAGAAAAACTGAAAAATGCTGGAATATTAATTTCATGTGTCTCCAAGTTGGTAGTTTTTTTGTCTGCAGATGATTTGGTGAGGGATCCACAACCTAAAACGTGTGTCTTAATAGGCTTAAACAAGCTACAGCACCTCTTAGTGGTGGGAAAATATATAATTCTATGGCTTTGCAAGTGAGAAAAATGGAAAATTTTAAGGGAACTTGTACTTTAAATAAAAGACATAGAGCTGTTCTGGGGTTGGGTATTAATTTCAGTTCCTAATGAATGTTAGTGTTGGTTACTAACTTCCCAGTCAATTCAGCATGTTGCACATTGTTAAATAAATACTGCATGTGCAAATAATGACTTGCTACTTTTGAGCCTTCAGCAGATCTTCATCCTCAGTATGGTCAAAAGTCTCACTATACAGATGAAGCTACAGCATTGGAATTTCTATCTGTCATCTTTAAGATGTTGACCCAAGCTCTTTAACAGTGAGAGATGAAGTTTGTACCTGTGGGCAGGAAGTAGGGAAGGCACACACTGTGCAGTGAAAGTCTGTGTTGCTTCCTCAGAAGCTTCTCTGTAAGAACTCATGTGATGCAATCTCTCCCACAGAGCAGAGAAGAAAACTCCCCAAAAGTCTCTCCTGCCTGACTATAGGGGTTTTCTTTGCTTTCAATTTAATTTTTGTGTGTGGTGTAGTGATTCCCTTTCCCACTCCCCGCGGAGCTGGCGAAGGGCTGTTCCTGCTGCACATGACACACCAGAATAAGCTGAGGGAGCTGGATCCTGTCAGCCAGGGGAGGTGGCGCTCGGGAGAGATCTAATACCAACTGCAGCTAACTGGAACATTTGCAGAAATGACAGACTTTTATCTGAAGCTCCTAGTAAAACCACAATAAACATCAGTCATAAATTGCAGCAGAGGAATCCCACTAGCATATGCAGGAGGAAATTCACATTAAAACTGGTTAACTGTGGGATAAAATTGTCACTAGCCCCGTGCTGAGGCTGGACTGGATGAGCTCCAAAGCCCCATCCCAAGACAGGTTTTCCTCTGAGTTCACACTGGCTGTTTAGCAAAGACTGAACACTGTGGCTCCAATTGTGAACAGTCTTTAGGTCTCGGGTAATGTAAACCACTCATTGTTTTTATTTTTGTGTGAAATGCCACACATGAGAGAGAATTGCCTTGCCTCTGCCAGTTACTGTAAGTATTCTCTGTATGTTTTGGGTATGTTCTCTTCTTCCTCCCACGTCCTCATTCAGGCATGTAAGCAAAACCCGCCCTCACGCACTGCAAATACCACAATCACATCTGAAAAGCCAAAAGCTACTACAGTAGCAGTTTCAGGGATACATTTTCTCTTCTTATATATGGGAAGCAACTCATTCAAGGGCAGAAGAAAAAAAAAAAAGAAATAAAAAGGAGGTGGTCTTTTCAAACGAGATGAGTCAAGCAGCTTTCAGCAAAAATGTACTTGACTTTTATCTCTGTGTAGCAATAATCTGTCCTCAAGAGACAGAAAGCTGTTTGTTTACCCAGCATTCAGATACGTTTCCATTCCAGCAGTGGAAAAAAATTCTCATACCCATGGTTTTCTATGTTGGTTCACAAAAATACCAGTTCTACTGTTTCACAGTGGTTTAGATCAGAAAGATGCTGCGGTGTAAGCTAGGATGAGCTAGTAGCATAACTACTTACGTGGATTCTGCTGGGCTAAGTAATACATTTTAACTTTCCTTTTCTTCATAAAGTACTGCTCAGAGTACCCTTAATATTGTTTATAAAAGTTCTCGTATCTTAAATAGCATTGCAGTGTGCATCACCCTGTTCCTCAATAGTTTACATTTTGAAATGCACCATATTCACTACGTACGTATTCTATGAGACTCCAGACATACATGTCTGCACGTGTCTGCATGTGAGCGTGTGTACAGCTGGTCCTTCTTTGACTGCAGTGATTTTTATCACACAAAGCAATGCAGCAACGTGACTGTGGCTGACGAGTAGCACAGTATATTACAGTCGCTAACAACCTGCGGTTCAAATAGCGGCTGCTCCAATGACAGCAGAAATGATGTGAAAAGTTACCGATTACCGCAGAATGCCGAGCCCAGCTGCAGGTAAAGCACCATCAGAGTGCAGGGCACAGGGAGCCCCGGCTTTCCCCATGTGGCAGGCACTTCTTGCCCCGTTTCACCGCCTCTCACAGCAGCCTTTTCCGAGCAAAACCCACTTGAGCTGGCAGGCTTGCCCTCTGCTCTGCTTTCCTAGGAGGAACTACCATCAAAAGGAACTTTGACAAAGGTCCACACTTCAGCTCCTGGCAATGGGCTGCTTCCCAGGATAATGGGAAGGTGTGTACAATTCGAGTAAACAAATACATGACCTGTGGCCAAACACTGATGACTTTTCAGTCTGATGATTGGTTTGTAAAGGTTTCCTATTCCCGTACTTGAGCTCATATAACATGATGAAATACTAATTGAATTTAGTGTGGGGAAATACTTAAAGGTCGCTGGATTTTGAAGATGTGTTTTGGAAATGGATAGATGAAAAATTTGCAGCCAGAGGTAGACTTTCTGACTTCTGCCTTCATTTTGGTGGGTTTTTTTCTTAACTTTTTCTCAGTTCTTTAATTCCCTTAATTGGTTTGCCTAATTCATTATTCAGAGCTACATAGTTAGCATTTTACTATATATGCTGCAGGTTTGGTGCTAATATAATGAGGTATAGGTGATCAGCTGAACTGAGACCCTGTGCCCATCTATCTGACCAAGGTCAGCTTCTTGACTAGATGTTATGCAGTTTGTCCAGTATAACTGATGGCCTTTAAATAAGTTTATTTGAACCAGAACTTGCACTTTTTTTTGACCTGACAAGTCTTCAGCTCCTACGTTTTCCCAAAGTAAAGACGATTTCACGGCAATTTTTAGTTTGCAAAAAGGTAGTCTTCACATCCACTGCTCCTTTTGTGGAAGCTGTTACACAGGAATGGGCTAAGTTTTATAAAATTAGCATTTTTCTTCTCTTGCTTATCATCGTGAGTTTGCAAAGAGAATGCATCCTGACTTTTGCCAAGTTGCACCAGTGCATGAGCAGTGAAGTACCAGTGGGTGTCAGCATTGGGGAGCTTTTGGGGAGGGAAGAGTGAGGGGCAAGGCTGGGCAGAAGTGCCACGTTCACCACCAGCAACGGAATTGTCTGAGCTTTCCATACATCCCAGGAGCACGAAACTCATCTTCCCCCAGGCAGACGTGCATGTGGCAGTAAAGCATTTGTAAGCACAAAGTGCGATTGTTTTCACGGGGGAGCCCCGGCATCCCCAGCCCTGGGGTCAGGCTTGCAGGGATGGACATATTGGGCAGGCAGGATCCAGAGGATAACACTGACAAATGCCAATATTTGTGCTGGCAGTGTCACAGCACACCTGCACCAGTTGGGGTATAGGATTCCGGGCAGTGTGAAAGTCCAACCCAGAGTGGCACTTTGGCCCTATGGGCTGGGTTCAGCTTCCTAATCTCTGTCTGGAAGCTGTCAGACGTGCAACTTCCCCAGCCTCCCAGCATCTCCCCCACAGCCAACATGGGCTGAACGTGCTGCTCAACAGCCAGACGTGATTTCACAGCCCCTCTTTCCTCCAGTGACAGGCTCCTAGATGATGTCTGTCACCAACACACCTGAAAAGACCATCTCTTGCTTTTGACCCAGAGGCAGTCCATCAAACCAGAACACATCCCATGGGTAGGTCTTTTATATCTTTGGAGCAATATTTCTTGTGTTCTTCAGCCCTGAGCAACTAGTGAGCTGAAAATAAATAAATAAATAAATACATAAATATTAAAAATCTTAGCATGGCAAGTGAGAAAGCTTCTGTGACAAACTTATGGGATAAAGCAATATTGGCAGACATCACCTGGGAATTAGTGTCTTAAAAAAAAGGACTTTTTCATAATGCCTTGCTTCATAATTAGTTCCAAACTCGGCATGATCACAGCTGCCAAGAAAGAAAAATTGCTCATGTTTAATTTAGAGCTACTCATATGTTTCCCAGCTAAATTAAACCAAAGCCAAACCGGGGAATTTGGAAACCACTAAAAATAAGGGGAACTCTGGAGTGCTTAACAATTACTTCCTCATAAGACATGCCCAAGAGGAAGAGAGGTGCTTTTCAGTCATGGAGCTGCTCTCCTAAGCATGAGGAGGATCATGCTTTCCTTCCTCTGCTTCCTGATACATGTGCTTCAGGATGAGACAACTTGTAAGTAAGGGCTTTTTGCTCTTTTCCTGTATGGGAAGGGAGGTGGGGGTGGGAGGAGAGGGCTTGTTATTGAATTTTTAAATGAGTCAAGAAATCTCTGTATCCTTTTGTGGGTTTCAAAAGCCATTCACTTTCAAATTAGTTTATTATTTTATCTTTCCAGGTTCTGAAATGTAGATAAAATGAATATGTTGCCCATTAAATGTTTTCATGGCCATATTACTAGTTTCAGTTCAGTCAGTAAAGTCTTGTCTGATTCTGTGATATGCCAGGGTAAAAGCTGCTGTCAACTGGGTTGCAAAACCCACAAAAATAATACAGTTTGAATAATTCAGAGAGATTGTTAACTGAATCTGTTATAGTAATGTTGCGGTTTGAAAAGAGGTAATCTTGAAAACTGTCAGGCAGTTTTTCCCGTGGTATAGACAGAAAAAGCACTGAATTTCAGGTTGTTTATTAGGCAGGAGCTGGTAAAGATGACTGTGGCAACAGTTAAAAGAACTATAATCTCTTCAGGTTAAAGCTGAATTGTGGAGTAGAGTGAAAGGGCTTTTGAGTATTGACTTTTAAGTATTGATGGGGCTTCTTACTGCAGGCTCTGTGAATAGATCCGAAGGGTTTGCTTCCTGGGATATGCAGGAGGCATCTTTCACAGCAGAAAACTCACTAAGGAAAAATATACCAACAAACCAAGAAAAAAATTTAAAAGAGAAAGAAAATAACAACAAACAAACCCAAAACAAACAGCAAAAAACCCCTCCTCCAAACACTTAGACCACATAAAAGTACTCATTTCATAGTTCTAAATGTGTTTCTTCTGTAACTGCTTGATTTCGTGACTTGGAAAGTTTTGAATGTGGGATCCAGAAGATTTAATTTCCCTGTGGTCTGCTAGTCATGAAACTAAATGGAACTGTATCAATACCCTCTGATTCCAACACGGTGGAGTGTGCCTGTGACAAACACGTTATGTTATCATTCCTTCCTATCCACAGCACTTTTAGTTTTGGAGAACCAAGACCTGCAAGATTCGATTAAGCCGCAGAAGGTAGAGTTCCATTCGTTAAATTTCAACACCACTTTGCATTGGCAGCCTGGGTGGGCCAGAGAGGCGAGAGATGCGCTCTACTTTGTGCAGTATAAAGTGTAAGTACCTGGGCCTCCCACTCTGCTGGGGCTTAGCCCTGCTGGGCACATCAAAATCATTTCTCAGCTGACAGGGTGCTCTCATTCCTGGGGAGCAGCCGTGTCCTGCTTGGCTGCCAGCTCTCAGTTGTTTCTGCACTTATCAATCCCATGGAGGTGCAGTCAAGCAGCACAAGGCAGGCAAGGAATAAGCACCTCCAGCACTATGCTCTGCACCCTCACAGCACCAAGGATTTGAAGCAAAATGTAGTTTGCAGGGGACCTCTGAAAGTCACTGGGTCCAGCCACCTGCTTGAAGAAGGCCTAAGTAGGTCAAGTTCTTCTGTAATAGAACATTTAAGGAATTTCAGTGACCTACCTCATCCACGGCACTGCCTCAGGGTGCCTTGCATGGAAAGATGGAGGCAGCAATAGGGGCTGGTCTTCAGGGTCTGCTCCCATCCCTGGCACACTGGTGAGTGCCTGAAATCATTATTGCCCTTGAGAAATTGTTTGGTGAAATCCAGCATTCTGCCCATCACTGAACAAATTAGCTAAGGCAAAGCTTGCCCACCTCTCCCGTGGGGCAACAAAGAGATGGCGTCCTACAGGGCTGGTGAGCCATGTCTCTGCTTTAGACTTCTTTCAAAAAAGACAGAAACCTTGTGCTCCCAAATGCCCATTAAATCAACCTTCTCTGTCATCAAATTGAAGGCAGGTAATTTCCGTGGCAGGACGCTTGTCAGTGCCACGAGAGTGAAACAGATGGCTACGAATCTCCATGGACACAGGCAGTGACCCCTAAAGTTTACATCCTTCCTCTTCTTCCCCCATAGGTATGGGCAGAGCACATGGCAAAACAAAGACGAGTGCTGGGGGATTTCAAGCCATGTCTGTGACCTAACACATGAGACCTCTGACATCCAGGAGCCTTACTACAGCAGAGTGAGAGCAGCCTTGGCTGGTGTCTATTCCAGCTGGAGCCTCAGCTGCAGATTCACTCCTTGGCGAGAAAGTAAGTACAAACATACGTGTCCCCCAGGAAGGAGTCTGATCTTCTGTGGCAAGGAAGGCATCATTTCTGCTCACAGCTTGCAAACATGAGTAATCCTTTTCTAGCCACAAAGCTGTATGTAAAGAAGTGAGTCAATAGCTCTCAGGTGAAGTGTTATGCCAACACTTGAAAGGCAAACAATTATAGCTAAATAGCCATTTACCAGTAATTAGAAGATCAAAAGATCTCTTTAATTCAAACCTTTCCTCTGGGCATGGAAATACACAAATTATTTTAAGGCATTTTTGGAGCTGCTGGAAGGACAGGACTCAGGACAATAAAAAAGGAAGCATTTTTTTTCTTTGGTGGGAGAAGAGAGAAGAGAGCTGTGTGGTGTGTAGCCACTAGTCTTCTCACATGTATGTGTTATCCTGACTGCAGGAAAGGACACGTGCAAAGCTTGTGGTTAGCACTGTCATTATAGTGCCACAGTATGTTAGAAATTGAGGACTGGCCCAACTCTGAACAGTAGCAGTCTACCTACCAGTCAGTTCACCTTGAATTAACCCCTTTTCTCTCACTGGCCAATGCAGAATGAAATTGT
This sequence comes from Sylvia atricapilla, assembly GCF_009819655.1. Lineage (NCBI taxonomy): Eukaryota > Metazoa > Chordata > Aves > Passeriformes > Sylviidae > Sylvia > Sylvia atricapilla. Next base: position 64,108,551 of record NC_089142.1, read on the forward strand.
CAGTGTGGGTCGTTTCACAGCCCCATAATGCAAACTACCTTGAGCCTCCTGCACAGATGAAACCACAAACTTCACAAGCCACAGCAGCACCTTGCAGCAAAACCAGAACATCTTTCCCTGTGCCACCTACTCCGGATACTTTTCCACCAACTCTGGATACATTTGTGTGGCAGCTGCTGCAATGTGTCCCCACATTCCTGGTGCTGCACACACATGTATGCAGGCACTAGCTTGTTAGCCAAGCCGATTGCAAAATATTTGAAAGTGTCGATATAAACCGCATCCTTGCCATAGCTGAAATGGCTCAAATGGATGTTTTGTGCAGTCCAAGCACAAAGACAAATACAAGGGAGAAAGAAAATCAGGGAAATTTTGGAATTTTGCTTGACCAGTCAGCATTTAACAATATCAGCTCTAAGGGATTTAAAAAAGTTTGGCTCAAAGATAGATTTACAAATGCAGGAAATGTCACCTCCAAAACAGCAATTACCAAACCAAATAAACACCAAGAAATAAGAATTTATGGAGTGTCCCTTGAGGAGTAAATACAGCATAATATATAATTGGTAACATGAACATTTGTTGAATGGATTCAAATTGCATTCTAGGAAATACTATTTATAAGAAATAATTGTGTCTATAGCTTTGGGGTTTTTTTTCCATAGCTGTGATAGGACCTCCAACGGTAACTGTGGCTCATGGCAACAAATCCATAACAGTAAAGCTCCAGGCTCCACGTTCTCCTTATAAAAGGAAGAGAGGCAGCACAATACCAATGACAAATTATTATGATCTGCTGTATCAAGTCTTCATAATAAACAACTTGCTAGATGAGGTAAGAGTACCTTCAGATATGAACCCTTTACCATTGAAAAGCCAGAAAATTGTGGGCACTTGTCATCTTACTATTGAAACTGTCTTCTGGGATTGTGAGAGCAGCGATGACCATGCAAATGTTTGAGAACAAAGTAGGCTTACTTTTCAGGAACAGAATTTGATGGAATTGAGTTGTAATTCCTCCTTGTATTATTTTCCATCCACTTAACACTTCTAAATCTATGACCTATTTTAAAAAAAATTGGGACAGGAGAGGAATTTGGTGAGGGGAGGAGGGAATTTTCTTTAAAAAGCAGAAATAAATAATTAATGCTGTTGGGTTTGTGCAAGTTCATGTGCTGTTCTGCATCCTCTGTTCTCATCAAACTTTACTCACAGACACACATGCTAGGGAAATGTGCTTGACTGGCTCTTTTTTCTCCACTCTATGTGAAGCAACACAGGGTCCTGGTGTATGAAGGGAAAGAGAAGGTTGTTGAAGTACAAGACTTGAGGCCTGGAGTCAGCTACTGCATTGTGGCTAAAATGTACATGCCAATGCTGGACCACAGCAGTGCCTACAGCAACAGGCAATGTACGGTGCTGCAGTGACAGGGGTGGCACCTCTGAGACAGGTAAGTCACTGGCTGAAACTGGAGATGCTTCTGGAAGTCAAGATCCATCTCCTCACCAAAGGTACATACTCCCCAAAAGCAGAGGAAAAAAAGTGTGTGGTGGAAACTGCCATCCCACATGACAATATTAGCTGGAGTACTCACATAATCTCAGATACACACCAGTAAGAATGATAAGACCAAGATGATTAGGAGAAAGGGATAGATAATTATTTGCATGCTGGCACTGTCCTCAGAAATATCTGCTTCTTCCCTTTCTCTAAACAGTCGCACATATTATAGTTAAATAGTTATACATAGCATGGCTTTCAAAACTTTTTTCTCTGTCAACTAATAATTAATTAGCATAATGAGTGATCTCCAACGTCATTAACATGCAATTCTCCTGCAAGTTCTGCCAGCCTTTTCTGCTCAGGAATTGATCTGACTGATTAATTAAAATTAGCCTGTCCCCTTTTCATGGCCACTCTTCAGTGTAGTGTGTTTAAAAATAAATCAGTTATCAAACGTCGTAAGTTCTGATGGGCCAAAATCCAAGAGTTATCTCCATTAGCTGATCTAAAAAATCTGGGGTTTTACTTCTCTCAATCACTAGGCTATTGTTACATATCATATGTCTAGCCAAAAGATTTGTTATCAATCCTGCCTTGCAGGTGCAAAGGCATGGAGAGTACAAAGACCTAACCCAAACTTGACTTCATTGGAATTGGCCTTAGCAAGCTAAGATTTGGGGTAACAGAAGAAAACTGGAAAAACATAAATGTAAACCTGAGCTTCTGTTCTCAGTTCTGTATTCTAAAACCACAGAAGTTTTCCTTTCTTCTCCCTCATAATATGATATGTGTCATTGGTGTCTCTTGAGTTTTGGTCAGTTTAGGCTAATGAGGGAGTCACTTTCTAGGGGATTTTCCTCCTTTTTTTTTTTTTTTTTGCTTTCCCTGCACTGTAAAGAGTGGAAACAACCTACAGAGGGACAGGACAGATGAAGGTGAATGGCATGTGTTGAATGTCAGTTCAGTTTAATACCATCCAGCTTAAATGCACATGCCAGCAGCAATTCTCTTCTCTTCCCCATTACAGGGATAATGGCAGAAGATGCCTTCCATCATAGCTCCAGCTGTAAATCAATATCTGCTGTCTGGAATACACACTTGGATACTTTTTAAACTAATCTTTGCTGCATCAAATTATTTGATTCATCACAATCATTTTATGCTACATAAAGGTCAAGGATTCTTTGTATGTCTTGTATAACAATTTATATTTGCATTTTCAAAGGAAACACACTTGTAATATAAAAATAAAACTATGAAAAAAGTCTTCATGAAAATATCCTTAAGATGGCTTCTAGCAGTTTTTTATTTTAAATCTTGAAATTAAAATGCAATCTATAAAATAGAAGTTTCAGATACTTTATGTTTTCTATAGTGATTACTACAGAAAATGAAAAAAGAATCCTTTCTTTAAAATAAGAAATGTACAATACCAGAGTAATTCCATGCTCACAGTGTCTTTATAGTACTCTCAACATATTATTTTGGACAGTGAAACCAGTATGTGATTAGCCAGGAATGCATGTAAACTAAAACAGGAAAGATCCTCTGTTCCATTCAGTGGAAGACAGTTAAAGGGAAGAGAACCTCAGCAAGTTTGCTGATGAAACAGAACTGTGGGGAGTGGCTGACAAACCAGAAGGCTGTGCTGTGGGACCTTGATAGCTGGAAAACTGGGTGAAGAGAAACTTGATGAGGTTCAACAGCGCCGAGTGTAGGGTCCTCCACCAGGGGACGAATAACCCCAAGTATCAGCACAGGCTGGGGGCTGAGCTCCTAGAGAGCAGCTTGGTAGAGAAGAACCTGGGAGTCTTGGTGGATGACCATGAGCTGGCAGCGCCCATGTGGCCAGGAGGCCAAATGGTATCCTGGGGTCCACTGGGAAGAGTAAGGCCAGCAGGTCAAGGGAGATGGTCCTGACCCTCTACTCAGCCCTAGTGAGGCCATATATGGAGTGCTGTGTCCACCTCTGGGCTCCTCAGTACAAGAAAGGCAAGATGTGACTGGAGATGGTCCAGTGGGGAACCACAAAGATGATGAGGGTTCTGGAGCATCTCTTTTGTAAGAAGCATCTGAGGCAGTTGAGTCTGTTAGTCTAGAGAAGAGAAGACAGAAGGGATCTCATTAATGCATGTAAATATCTCAACGGTGGGTGCCAAGAGGATGGTGCCACACTCTTCAGTGGTGCCCAGTGACAGGAATGGCCATAGGCTAAACCACAAGAACTTTCACTTCAACATGAGGGAAAGCTTCCTTACATGGAGGGTGGCAGAGCACTGAAAGAGTCTGCCCGGGGAGGCCATGGAGTTTCACTCTCTGGAGACATTCTAACCCACCTGGGCATGTTCCTGTGTCACATCTAGGTAGCCCTGCCTGGGCTGGGGGATGGACTGAATGATTTCCAGAGGTCCCTTTCAGACCTAAAAATTCTGTAATTCTGTGACTTCTATTTCAGCCATTTCACAGTAAATGGTGTCTGATTGCTAACCACTACCTTTGATTTCTAATGATTTTAGCCCTTAATCATACAAGGGAAAAATTGCTTAGGCAAGGTCTGGGTAGTGACTCACTAAGCCACGCCAGAAGGGAGAGGTGAAATAGCTTTTCCAGATCTGCAAGGTCTGTAAGTAATGAGAATCTTAGTACTTCACCGTGTTCTGTTACTGCAGATTAAATGACAGGAGGTGAGAGTGGCCAAGACACAAAAGCAAGCAAGCCCTGGGAAAAATGGAGGTCCCAGCTACATAATCACTATCCACTTTTCCCTTAATTCAGATACATAAAGGTGGATCAATTCAGTTTAAGTAACAGACCTTGAGTTCTGAAAGCAGTTTTCATGGTCTGTCACTAGCACCTCCCCTGGAGGCATCAGAGCTGAGAGTTGCATCAGGATACTGGCAGTAGGCATTTGGGAAAAGGCTGTGTTTAAGGAAGTAAATGCTGGTCACTCTTGCCTTTAACAAAATAAGAGAGATCATTACATAATAAATATTTCCACCACCTGATTCTAATACACTATATATTTGAACAACTAGGTTTGCAGACATCCAGCCATATCCACACATCTAATCCATAAAACCAGGTTTCTTTCACCACATTTCCCTTTTTGCTCCTTTCTCAATTCTTTCAATTGCTTTGCCCACTCATATCCCATAGTTTCTTTATTTAGGTAAGATATTTTTGAGAAGCAAGCGTTTAAATCTCTGTGCGATACCTGGTCCCAAGACAAGTGTGAGATCCTGCCGTTCATCTTGCACTGGCCAGAAAACCTGTCCAGGCTAACAACTAAGAATAAAAAATAGTCTATCTTGTATTCAGCAGTGGGTTGTCACAGCTGCATCGCCTTGTCGGTTATCACAGCCTGGAAACAGTATCCATAGTACTTGAAGTTCTTTCTCAAATTCACTTATTTCCTTAGGGAAGTTTGTGTTGCCATCATTACACAAAGATAAAACTTTATCAGAGAACAGATTCTGACAGTTCCAGATACTGTATCTATGTCAGATGCAGAGGATGAAACTGTTCTATAGAAAACATTGAAAAATAAAAAAGAGAGAGAGAAAAAAGAAGAGGCTGAGCCACAGGAGTACCTGAACTATTCAGACCTATCTAGAAATACAGTAGCTACCGTGTTAAGGGTCTATGAAGACATTTGAAATCTGAAAGTTTTCCAATTTGATAAAATTATAAAAAATGTGCAGCTTGTATGCTGGGAAACACAATAAAAGATCTGAAGAAGTCTTGCACAGTTGTGTGCTAAGCTGTGGGCTAACCAGATTTCACTTCCTCAGCAACAACACAGGCTTACAGAAAGCAGTGCAAGAGTTGCAGGAATCCAGTTCCATTCTGATAGTACCATGACTTATTTCTGCCAACCCCATGATGTTCTGCAAAAGCAAATTTTCCCTTTCCATTTGAAATGCAAATTTTCTTTCAATGCTCTTCTGACACATCATTTTACTGGGGAAGGGTTTGGTAGAATGACTTGTGCTGTATTTTTTTCTCCTCTAAGGCTGAGTGATCTGCACCCACAGCTTCTGTTAATGCTGTTACTTTAAAAAACAACTTATTGTGCCTTAGACTGCATGCTGCACTGCTGTTTATAACTCCACGAGGGTAGAATGGAGAAAGAATTCTCTTAACTATAACTGGGACTTTCCTGCTGACAAGTCAGTTTGGAAATACCTGGAAGAGTGAGTTCTAGCCCTCCTTTCTCTTTCTTCTTATGGGAACAAGCAAACCCACAAGCTGTGGGTCCACACCTCTAGAACTACCCAAGCTGGCACACAGCTCCACAGGGAATTTGCATGTGCACACCATTTGGTTCAGGATGCTTTCACATTGTTGGCTTGGCTCCTTCTCACAAAAAGTTTGCAAGACCCCGCTGAAAACATTCGTCTCTTGTTATTTTGGTCACTTACACAGCAGGCATTTTCTAACCAAGAGCCAAATGCTAGCTTCTGTTTAGGAAAGAGAAGTGCTGACTTCTAGGGCCATGGCACTGGGAGGAAAAGATCAAGCAGTGTAACAAAAGCAGGACTTCAGACCAATTCTGTGAACTGTCCCCTGCCCTGTTGCTGAGGGATGTCTGCAGTCACAGCCTGTCACCATGGCCTCATCAGGCCAAGCCTCTCTGTCATGGCTGCGGGTCCTGCCAACAAGAAATAGATATTATTTCTTTTAGAATTTGCAGCAGCTGTAGAGTTTTTTGTGAAGTGGAACCCATACCACAAAGGGCCTACCCTTCTGTCTTTCATGACTTTGCTGGAACATATCTCATCTGCCAGGTAGAATAAGAGCTTATCTCCTACTATAAATGGATTCAATTTCCCATTCTGCTGGAACTCAGAAGAGCAATATTCAGCTACCAGAAATTCAAGAACAGGCCTCCAGAAAAGCTGATAGAGCAACAGCAATGAACCAGATGCTCCAGCCTTATAAATTAGGAGAAGATTATGCATAGCCAGCTGTACCATATAAATGCCTTGTTTTATAGGATACCATGGTCCTTGGTGTTTGTCATATGGTGCAGCATCTGGCCAGTCCCATTCATACCTCCCATGTATCTGCTTTAATCAGATATGGACCTGGGGTTTACACACTTGCATGGCTTATCTCAGCTAAGAACCACTTTGTGTCTCAGGGTGGAGTTCTGTTTGAAATGACATTGACTTCTGCCACAGATCTGTTAGACATTAGCAAGTATTCCAGACTGCAGGGAATTAATCATATAGAGGTGGGGTTTTCTCTGGATTTCAACATTTGCTACAAAGATCAAAGAGACTAATAAGTAAAACCTGTTTTAAAAAATAAATAAAAGGAGAAATCTCAAACTCCTGAGTATTAGTTTGTCACAAAGGACACAGGACACAAAACAAGGGTACTTTCCACTGAGAAGGGAAGGGAAAAAAATGACACTGGCATTCATGATCAGGAAAGTTACAGTCACCTTGGCAACCTGTTTTCAGAATTTTTTGCAAAAGGTTTCCAAAGAAAGAAAAAAATCCTTTTAAATCTAATTCCCAAAATTATGAAGTCACAGGTTGTTTTGTTGTGTTACATGTTTACTCCACTGAAAACCCATTTAAAGAAGTCATTGCTACCAGAATTTTGGCTTGAGATGGGGAAAAAATAGGAAGCTTGAGCCCCAGTGCTTACAAGGAAAGGAATACTTGGAGAAGTTCCATCATCTGAGGTAAATACTGCAGACAGTTTTAAATTTTTAAGCATTTTGCTCTTTTCTAAGGCATTGGGGCCCTGATGCTGAGTTGCCTAAATACCCTTCATAAAGACAAAATGCAGCCCAGGAATATCACACTGAGGACCAGACTCTTCAGAAATGTCCTTACTTATAAACACAGGAACAGGATGACAATGAAGAACCATTGTGCTAATTGTTATACCCACAAAAGAGCATCAGAAAAACTGTTACTGAGTTAATTTATTTATTTCAGGCAATGTCCTGCTAATACTTTTTTTTTTTTCTTTTTTTGGGTGTAAGAAATCACAAATCATACCAATTTCCAAGAAAGCTCTTGTTTTTCATTTTTACAACAGAGGAATATTTTTTAACAGTGCTTGTTAGGTGACACTGAGTTTGTTGAATAGCTGACAAGAACATGATTCTTATAGGGCTAAGGTCTTATTTCTAGGCTAACTTTTTAATATAAATTATTATATTTGGAAGAATAAAGCTCCTAAAAGATATCAGCAAAAACAATAAACAATAGTCTTGTCTTTGTTAAATCAAACTTAAACACTTCCAGAGGGTCTGTGAAAACATGCCCTGAGTGGAATGAGACTAACAGACACAAACCTGGAGAAGAAACTACTGGAAAACACAGAAAATGAAAGAAAGTGCACATAGACGGGCTGGGAAGCAGCATTAGAGCAGAAATGTGTATTTCACCAAGCATACAAAATAGGAGCAAAATGATTTGACCAACATCACAGACATCAAGCAGTTTCCGCCTTGGAAAAGGAGATCCATATTTCTATGGAGCAAAACTATTTCATATATGTCCACAGTCAAGGAGAAGATATACCAATAAGGACAAAACATAGATGTGTTCTGATCAGAGGGACCATTTCAGATATTTCAGCAGAAACCTTAGAGGAAGAAGAGCCATTACAGAGATGATTTCTAAAGCCAGAGAGAGAAACTCATATGTGGTTGGCAGATACAGTGAAGGATCTGCACGAGATCCTCACGTCCTGGGGGTGGCAGCTGAAGTCATGCACACGACATCTGTGCTTGAGTGACTGAAGCTCTACTCCAGTCACTGAAACACTACTGTAGTGTACATAAGCTGGGATATGTACCAGGCATAAGCTGGACCCTGAGGTCATGTGCATTTGATTTGTAGGGTTACATTAAAAAATCTGAAGAGAAAACCTGGTTATGGGCATGAAACAGAAATGAGATAATGTTGATATGTACCCTGGTGTTGCAGGGTACCTTAGGCTCATAGCCTTTCTAGTGCCAAGGATTTTCTCTTTGCCTTTGAATGATCACATTTGTATTTGAATGATCACTTTCCAATTTGAACAATCTTGTGGAAAATGGAGTAGGATGAGTGAAACTCTGGAAAATGAGTGTGAAGAGACTTCAGAAATTGAGATCCCAGTTTTGTACTTCTTTTTATCACATTCATATTGAATACTTGCTTGAAGCTGATTCTCTCACTCAATGAAATACTGCTCCTCTCTTACAAGTACCGTGAAAATTTATGTTAAAAGTACAGAAACTTACTAAATAAATAGTGAAATCCTCTCGGCTGCACGAGATGTGTCATTATGCCATCCCTGAGCACACAAGGACGTTATTTCTGGCCAATTTGCTCCTCACTGGTGTTTGCCACAAAAAGACAGATTTCCCGAAATAACAGGAGACATGGTGATATAAAGTGGGAATGGGAAGAGCTGAGCAGAACATGCCTGGAGCAGGGAAATCCATCTGGGAGATATAGTGAGATCAGTTATTCTGAATGTTCCAGTCATACACCTCCTCGGTCTACAAGCCATGCTATGACCTCAAAAAAGAACCAGAGCCACAAACAAGCAAGAGCAGCTGTGTGATCCTTTCAGTGTGTGCAAACACAGTATTTGTGATGCATTGGAGGACAGCTGGCTTGGGCTGGGAAAAGGTACTTTCCCAAATTTTTGTAACTGCTGTATATTAAAGACAGCTGAAAGCACCAACTCAAATTACCATCAGTTATCTAAAGGAACATTATGCTGTTCATCTTTTTACCGTGACTGACTGTCACAACAAAACTGATTCTGCTACTTCCAGATGAAGTAGGAAAAGTAACATTTCAGAGTGAGGCCATGAACCTGACCAAACAGAAGAGCATTGGTGTAACCAACACCTGGTGATCTGAGGCAGGAAACATGACCTCTCAAGGTCCAAGGATAGCCAGTTATGTTATGGGGTACGGGGGCGAAATAAGCCAAACAGGGTAGGGCAACCTGAATAGCACAGAATCTTCAGCTGATTTTTCCATAGGCCTCTGCCCTGCATATGGAGAATATCAATGAAAACACTTCCAGGAAAATATTTCTAAAGAAAATCCAGAATTTTGCTGAGAGGCAAACATACCACTTATTAAAATATCATTCATAGCGTTTTGTTTTTTGAGTGAAACAATAAAATAAGGTTCTCTGCGGGGAAAAATACTTGTGTCCTTAATTTTCCAGGCTGTGAGATTTCCAATGATATGTCCAAAGTTCCTGGAGTAGGACAGGAATGGAAATTGTCCTTGGCAGTTCTGATCAATCTTTATCTATCACATCCAGTGAGAGCTCATACTGCAATCAGTGTCCTTTGGGAATGCTTTTAGTGAGGTGCTATGTCTCTGAAAGCAGTATAATTCAATATACAATATTCAAGGATCCTGCCTGGAATGCAGCATACACACGTAATCAAAGGGAGGAAGTAAAAAGAGGACATTGCTTTGCACACTCATCAGTCTTACTTCAGGAGTTGATGTTGTTCCAGTCACTCTCAGCTTCTTTGTAATGACAGCCCTGTGATTTCACCAACAGAGACTGACAGTATTAGTGACTGTCTAATCAGTATTACAGTGACAAGAGAACAAAGAGTCTCCCCTGCCTTGGATCAGGCCTCTTCCCTGCTCCAGGGGCTCTGCTCCTGCTCACAATGTGCAAATTTCACAAGTTACACTTCACAACACCTTGTTTCCTTGCTGGGCTGGCTAGAAAAGGAAAAACAACAGCCAAGAAACCTCTGCTGTGTAATCATGAGGGTCCAAACAGCTCACTGAGGTTTACACGCAGCAAACCGAATATTAACTCCCACTCTGCGCTTCATTTCAGCTGGTGAACAGTGCAGAACATGGTGTACCTCCCTGAACAGTCAAGATTAAAAACATCTGTTTAATGCTTATGATCCAAACACCAGTGCTAGTATTTCTAATGAATTTCAAGTCTTGAGCAAGCTGAAGACTGAAGTGATGCAAACAGCAGGCCAAAAGAGGAGACTGGAAGACATTACACCCATGCTATGTAGATAGCAACCTGCAAGGAGCACAACAGAATAGAGAAACTAGCTGCTTATATCATTAAGCATACTGTATTAACCTAATATTTCTTAAGTAGAAGCAAGTTTTGAGGCAGTTATCTAGACCTTTGCAGATTATGTCCTTCCAGCCTTAAAGCATTTCACTTAGCTGGAGAACACCATGGAGAAACTCAACAAGAGGAAGACAGCCCATCCAGTGGGTCCCAGAGCATCCTTGGGATTTGGAGAAGACAGAATGCCCCAAAACTATTATCAGTTTCTTAGTGGGGAATTAGGAGAAAAGAGTGAGGTGGTCACTCTTCCCTCTTGGCCATTTTGCATTTACTGACATGACTCAGGAGGCTTTAAGGGTGTATTTAACCCTTACAAAGCAATTTACTCATAGTTTTGGGCAAGGACTGAGCAAGTACTGGGGAGTGGTATTGGACATAATGGGTGTGGATGACCAAAAGTCTGGGGTTGTATCACAGTTATTTGAGGAGGCTGTGAAGCAGAAGTAGGGACAGATTCCCTGCTTGCTATAGGCTGTGCCAAAATCAGAGCCAGCTTTGACAGTCCAAAGGCTAACTTCACACAATGATACAGGTCATCTTGTTTAGGGGCAGCATTTTAGCCATGGTCTGCATAAAAACACCAGATATGCATATTTCACTACCATATAAGAATCAGAATTACTCTGTAAAGAAAATCTCAATTTGAATACTTCAAGTAGAAAAAAATAATTAAACCACAGTCATAGGGTGTAATTTCATTTTTCATTGATAAGTGTACCTAGCTTGGCAGAGGCCAGTCCTGGAAAAGTACATTTCAGAACTGAGCCTTTAATGAATACTTGAACTCTCCCTTTTTAAAAGAAAATTATAAAAGGGAGAGATCTATTCCTGAAACAAGTCTGCATTACTTTTCTCCGAAGCGGTACATTTCTACTCAGCGCATGCAGCTGTTACTTCACAGATTGGAAAACAAATTAAAGCTGAAAAGAAAATGGCTAAATCTCAAATCCCAAGGCAATATTTTCTAAATAAACCAAGGAACTATAAAAAGAAGTGTGGCTGAAGCATATATGGGATTATACTGACATGTTGTGGCAAGACAGAAGTAATGCAATGCCTTAACCACGGCTGTGACCATCAGCTACTGTGCTATGCTCTTTCCCCTGCTTGAGGAGCAGAGAAGTCTGGGGTCCTCAGCCCCAGACCGAGGACAGGGACAAGGAAACGGAAAAATACATGAGCAAGACATCATCACTGGATCCTTCTAATGTTTCCAACCACGGAGTGTGGAACAGTGAAGTCATTTCCACATCTTAGCATAGAGATATGCAGAGCAGATTGCTTACCCTGTCTGAATCCAGAGCTGGAAACCCTCAATCCACACAGCTGCAGATATGCATTTGGAGGCCTTGAACCTCTGAGCTTTCAGCCAGTTGGAAAGATCTCTCTTTAAAAACAAAAATTAAAATAATTAAAAAAATAATAAAAAAAAAATCCCTGAATGATTCAGTTGAATAATCTTCCCCATATCACTGATACTTTGGGAAAAAAAGTTTAGGCACTAGCTGTGTCCTGAGACATGACACTTTCGGAGGAAAAAGGGCATGCAGAGAAAATAATTAACAGAACTGTGTCAGTGAATAAGCTCCTCAAGCATGGAATCATAAAGCCTTTCCATCTATGGAGTCCCAAGAACCAGTCTTAGTGCTGGAGAGCCACAGCTCATCCTAACCCATGAATAATGTGGTAGGGAGGTAAAGGGTGACATGAACCAAGGCTGACCACCCACAGTTCCACCATGCCATCAGATCACCAGCTGGAGGACTTCTGCACAGTCACTTGGTGCACCTTCTTTCTGGGCCATGAAAAATTTCTGAAACATGGAGCATCTTTGCAGGACCACAAAGACCACAGTCATTTAAACACAAGGCAGCTAGAAGAGCTTATCTTTCCTAGGTAAGAAAAAAACATGTTCCTGTGGGGAATATATCATTCAAAAACTGTTGAGTTCAATGGGAGTTAATAATCTAAATACCCTTAGTTTCAGAGTGTCTTAAATACTTTCATGTACTTATTTTTGTAGTATCCCTGTGAAACAGGGAAGAGCACTAATCCAGTTTGTAAAGGTATTCAGAGGTATTTGTAAAGATGTACAAGCAGTCTCTTTTGAACTAAGTGATTGCTAGGGGTACACAGAAAGCTTGTGGGCAATGCAGGGAATTGGATTTTGTTTTCTGTGATTTTATTGCTAGGGGTACACAGAAAGCTTGTGGGCAATGCAGGGAATTGGATTTTGTTTTCTGTGATTTTAGGACCTCAAATGTTAGACTGCTGTGATACTACCTATCAAACAAAATAATTGTCAAAGTAATACAGGAATGCCAAATTTGAATAGAACTCTTCCTTTGCAATAAAGATACTGGCAGACTTTATATCACAGTCAACAGGTTCAGTGGTTAAAGGTCAGCTGTAAGTGACCGTAAGTGCCAAGTTATTTCAAGGGGAAATATCCATTCTAGCAAGCTGTGTTTCAAAAGATGCAGGAAATTACAGAATGGCTGGCTCAGCAACAGAAAGGATGCTCCCTTCTCTGAGTCAGCCCTAGAATGACTAAAGACCATTCCTCTATTTTTTTATTTTTTTTTTTTCCCCCGCTTGGAAGAAAACACCAAAATTAACTTAGTTGGTTAGAACATGGTGCCAATAATCCAAGGTTGTGGGTTTGATTCCAGTATGGACCATTCACTTGAGAGTTAGACTTGATGATCCTTGTGGACCCCTTTCAATACAGAATATTCTGTGATTCTATTCTATACTACTGGAAAAAAAAGCAGCACGCTTTTTTACTTTTTCCCCCCATGTTCTGTGTTTCAGCAGCAAATGTCAACTCATTTACTACCCAGGCCAGCAAAAATGTAGACACTCAACCTACAGCTTGAGATGTGCTAACCACTGCTACGTCTTGACTTTTTTACCCCTGTTGTAATTTAAAAACAGATTCCTATGTCTACTCTGTGCGAAGGCAATCGAATGAAGCAGCAGCACTTTTGACTGTGCTGAACTTTACATTGAGGTAAAATTAGTTTTGTTATTTCCTGTTATCTTGCACAGTACTTGGCTCCTCAGGCATAGAGAAGTATATAACTAAAGGAGAGCTGTGACTTCTGTAAAAATCCTGCAGTCCACAGGAAATGCCTGTTGTGCCTACTGAGGAAATGTTTTCTGGAATCAAATTATGTCTGCTATTATTATCTGTAGTACAAAGGATATCTTTGTAGTAAAAGGAATAATTTTTCTCTGCCTGCTGGAACCTCACAATGTTGTTTCACATCCCTACAGTTGTCTTGTGTATAATTCTTCTCTTCATCCTGATATAAATGTTAGTTATCAGAATAAATACAGATACAAATACTAAACACCTTGATGTTTACTCACAAGAAAAACAAAAAGCATTATCTGTAAAACACTCAAAGTACACCAGTGGTGAGAGGGTTTAAATCGGTATTTCTTTATTATACTTAAAATTTCCTCAGTCGGAGATGAGAGATGAAAAAAGCTATTTCACAACTCAGTGCTTCTGGCACTCACATAGCATTGTGCTTCCCTGCACTGGTAAGTTTTTTTGTATTTTTTGTTACTGCAGAGACAAGAGAGAGCCACTCCAGCCAACACGCTGACTACCACGGCACAATTTCACTCTCCCACTCTGCACATACCACTGCCCACCCCCTGGAGGAGTGCAGTGAACCACTGCATAAGTGGGCTGCTCCTGCCTGGGGGCAGCCCCTGGTGCACACCGCAGCCCACTGCTCCTGCCAGCAGCCCCATTTTGGTGACACCCATCTTCACCTTTCAAGGAGCTGCACAGCTGTCTGCAGTGCAGAGCCTCCTCTCATGTCCTAAAGGCTGCACCTGTAAAGGAGCAGCAGCATCCCTCCAGCATCCATGGATTCCTGATCCTGCAAACAACAGGGATGAAATGAAAGCCCAGCCTTGTCACCTTTCCCCTCCAATAACCTGATGCATGGACAGCTTCAGGCTTCCCCCAAGGCTCTCCAGCATGTCAGGAAGGCAAAGGTAAGGCATGAAAGCAGCAGTCAGGCTGTGCCAACAGTGCAGATTATAATAAGAGAGGCAAAACACAGAAAAATTCCAGTCTGGGATTACGCTAATAAGAGACTTCTCCCCAGCAATTCAGGCACTTCACTGAAGACTGAGCATTGCACTAAGCACTAGAAACTACATATTACAGTACTGAATGCTGCAATGCCGAATGTTGCAAGGCATTAATCTCATTTGTCTTCATATCCCATCAAGCTCTGTCGGAAGTGCAGAATTTTGCAGCCATGTGGTGACCAGCCACCCTCTGCAGGAAGCAGACAGGAGAAGAAAACAGACCACATCAGAGCATCTTGCAAGCTGCCAAAAGAACACATGTGCTATCTGGAAAAACTTATCATTTGAATGCTTGAAGACAAGAACTTGTTTTGAAAACTCTTGTTCAGCATTTCAAATTTGGCCATTAGATACTATATCCATGATCTTTCCAGAGAAACCTGAAGAAGCAAAAAGCCTTACTTTCCTCTTGAACTTCTGCATCAAAGGTGAAGTCATGGAGAAACAATGTGACAGTCCTCTGGTTTCTTGACACTCACACCTCGACCATGCAAGGAAGTCTCTGTGGGTGAACTGTGAATTTTTGACCTGATGAAGTTTTCCCATACAGCTAGCTCTACACTCTGATATTTTCACTTTTGTTTATAGAACAAGCTTAGCTCCTAACTCCTCCCCTGATCTGCTCAAATCAGCAGAGCACAAAAAAAAAAAAAAAAGTAGAAGTTGAAAATCTGATTTCCCAAGGGTGGAAGCATGTTTCTCATGTACGTGAGTATACATGCCAGTGACAGAAGATAACTGTTAGAAACTCAGATGGTTGTGATGCTTGCTGCTGTTTTAAAAATTTGCTTTTACACTGTTAATATAACTAATAAAACTTCTGCACAGCAGCAAAACCAGACCAGTAA
This sequence comes from Sylvia atricapilla, assembly GCF_009819655.1. Taxonomy (NCBI): domain Eukaryota; kingdom Metazoa; phylum Chordata; class Aves; order Passeriformes; family Sylviidae; genus Sylvia; species Sylvia atricapilla. Next base: position 64,124,115 of record NC_089142.1, read on the forward strand.
GGACATGATTTGAGAAGAGTACAGAAATAGAAGGTTTCTTGAGGTGAGATTAGTCAGGCAATGGGCAAGTGGCAGCAGACCTGCTTGGGAATGACACCAAAGCCTAGGGGATCATATAAAGGCAATAACAGTAAAACATCTGGTGGGCAGGGTTAAACACAAATAGCCAGTTTTTAAAAGAGAAACCTCTACCCAATATATGCTCAGAGGTTTTGTACAGAGTTTTGTGAACACACACACAACCCAGGCCGCCAGGCAACTGGCTATATACTTGGTCATCTCTGGAGCAGGCAGCCTCAGCAGTCAGACTCAGCAGTTAGACTCCTCAGCAGTCTGACTGGAGTCAGACTCCAGCTTTGCTCCACCTCTAAATTCCCCACTTCCCCATGTGATTTGCTGGAAAGAGGTGTTACTATGACTGGAAACAAGTTTATGCCTTCTCTCCATTCCTTTAAAGTGAAATTGTTGCTCTGATCTCTTGTGCTACAGCCACTTGTCAGTAACACATCACAGGAGATGTGGAACTACAAAATACCAGTTTTATTTCCATGGCATTGTTAATGTGAGGTGTAGGCCAGCTCAAAATGGCACACTCGCTACCTTTATCATTATCTTAGAAAATATCACTGCATCAATCAAGCTGAAAGATTCTCAGATATTTTCCTTTGTTTCAGCACAGAACCAACAGTATAATGTAACGTGACTGTAACTTCTCTCTGTAGGCAGATGGCAAGACAGCACACAAAGCATTATAATGACCAGTGTGGGGTGTTGTTAAGACATTAGCTCCTGGAGTGTAAATCTTTTCTTTTTAATAGATTTTGTAAGTCTGAACTGCATTATGGACACACGTTTTCAGTTTGGGCTCATCAAAATTACCAGAAATTAGGAACATGCTTAACTTGTACTTTTGAGGTTGATCTGATTATGTGTCATCCATCTAGCTTTGTCTTCATCTAGCTGTTTTCTCTCATGGAAACTTGAGTCCTCTGACATATGTTTTCAAGTGTTGCAACACATCCTGTGAAGTAACTTCAAATCAAATGGAATTGAAACTGTACCTTTGAGCAGGCTCTTTCAGACCAAATATCCAAAGTAAGATTAGAAACTTTATTTATTTTGAACATTGAATTCCAACTTTAATAGGACTCCATTGTAAATATACATCTAGGACAGAGTGTAGTTGCCTAAATCAGGGAAGCAGGTATATTTTACGTACTGAGGGTATCCTTCCTGGTTTTCATCTGCCACTGCAAAAGAGATGTCAGGTCTCCCTGTAACACTTAGGTCTCTCTATACCTGTTTGTGCAGGTGTCCTGGATGCCCAAGGAAAAGGTACTGGAGTTTCTGATATTATCAGCTACCAGGGTTCTGTGTATGGATATCTCTGTCCTTTTAGGTGCTGATCCATTTTTCTCCTGAAAGTTCTTGGCTGAGATGCAGCAAATTGCACACACTCTTTCACATAAACTAAAAACTGCCATCAAAATGAGTGCAGGTCCTGCAACAGTGTTCAGCTGTCTACTCCTTGACTGGCTTGAAACTAGCTAATTTGGATGCTCTTAGCAAGGTAGTAATGAAAATGCCCCAAAAAGCAAACCACCTGACTACTTGCAGCCCACACAGAGTTTCTGTTCCCTCAGACACACTGCTGTAGGCATCCCAGGTACCTTGGGTATAGGTCTAGATGACACCACAGGACAGCACAACCCTGGCACAGTGAGTGCCTAGCTCTGGCTGCGCTGTGTGGAGAAAGCCATACATGTGTCATGTCCTTGTCTATGTTTCTGAGACCTGTGTAACTCACAGTGCTGTCCCACTGTGGCTGCAGTGCCACCCAGCCCCACAGCAACCCATTCTCATGACTCTGGTTGGGGAAATCTTCCTCCTTGCCTGCACAAACCACTCCTGCTATTGTATGGAGATTCTCGCTTCCTTGAAGCAGCCATGGTAGGCTAGTATGGAAGCCAGGATACCAGACTTTAAAGGTTAATGATCTATCCATTATGCTAAATCCTACGCAGCAGCACTAATTCTTCCTATTCAATCATCCTTTTCCCAAGAGCTTGGGAAAATACGAGAGACATGGAAGGCTACTGATTTATTGCTGCCATGCAAAAGGTCAGACTAAGGAAGACCAGACACCAGAGTCTGTTGCCCTATAAACTCAGTATATGACAAGCTCTCTGTTAGTTTGTCTTCAGAATATCCTTTAACAAACTGCCACTATAAAAATAACACTCGGAGACTTTCAGTAACTTGTACTTCACTTTTCTGGGTTTTTTACAAAAGAAAATGAGAAAACAGGTTCTATCACCATCCAGCATCACATGTTCACTCTGAAATGGAAGCTAAGATACTCTGATTTATCCTATCAGCTACTTGCACATCACATCTCCATGAGGGGTGATCTGATGAAAGTTATCACAGAAGGTAACTCGACACTGAGACTGTAGAAAAGATTTCTGTTATTGAGCCACAAACTCGAAGTATATAAAAATCAGTGATAAATATTAAAATCAACTGGCGTATCTTTCACCTTCAAGCTCCAAGCTAGAGTTTAGGACTACTGAGAGCACAAACATCAGCATACACAGACCAGTAGAAAAATGTGTTTGGTACGGTATATTTTTGAATATAAAAACATTTTATGTGTGTAATGTAGACATGCATTTAAGATATATGAGGATATATATTTTCAGCAAGCTGAGAGACATAAAAGAACCTAAGCCACCACTTCTGAGCTTCTCTCTGTAGGAGAGTTACCTTCTGACAGCAAGATAAATGAAGTGGCAGCTGTGTTCATTCTCTAGCGCTCATGCTTGTTTAGTACTCTGATTAATGATGAATGCTTTACTTAGCCTAATTTCTCTCACAAGCCTTTATGTGCTGCTCAGAGCCCAATGTAAACTTTATGCACAGATGCACCCATACAATAAAATGATTCCATATTGAAAATTACTTTAGTTTAATTTCAAAGTGAGTCCCCAAGGACCTCATTGGTAGGGATGCACTATCTTGCTCTGCCTTGACTTTAAGCTTGGGTTCATAGGCCATCCACAAAGGTTCCAATATTGCAGTAAAAAAGTGCAGTAGATATTAAAAGGAAATGGCAACATCCAGTTACTATTTTGGCAAAATTTTTAGCTCATTTGGACATTTTGGAGAAAGGAGGGAAAGGAGAAAGGGCACTGATAGAGGAAAATTTCATATTGGAAGTCCATCCTGGGAAGATTTATACATCTAAGCAAAGTAAGAAATTCTAACCTTTACTCTAACACTCCCTCTGTCTGAGAAAATGATTCCATCCCAGAGAAAAGTATGAAGCTCCTCATGACATGAGGTTTCTAAAGGATAAATAAATTATGGAGTCCTGCTGTGTCATATAATGATTTCTAACTACATTTCCACTATCATCAGAATAAATATTTTAAGAGATGAAAGTAATTGATAAAATGGCATAATGTGGGATCATTAGAAGGAGTTTCCCCACATCTTCGTGGGCTGGTTTATTGCAACCTTTGCACCAAGAAAGAGCCAGGTTAGTGAACTCTGTATGAGTACTAAACAGCTGTAGAAGCTTAGAAATAGCCTGTGGTGGTAGAGTGGGTAACAGGAAAAAACCACTTTGTCATAGAGACATAAATGCACATAGTAAGGCAGAACTCAACACATTCAATGGTTTTCAGCAAATCCAGCAGAAATCAAGAATAACTCTCAAACTGAAATGTAAACTCTTAAGGGAAGGAAGTTTATTAGTCAAAAATTAAAGCAACTTCTATGTGGAAAGGCAAAAATCAAAAACAAATTAATGGATAGTTCTTCACATTGTAATAGGAAAGAAGAGAATCCAACTTAGAACACATATCCATCCTCTACATTTAAGTTATTCTTGCTTCGTCAGAGAGATGAATACTACTATCTATTTGGCAGGCCACTGCTAAGACCTGCAAAGGCTTTGCACATCCTCATAACTGGCTAATTGGACAATAATTTTCAGACTAATCTTACTCAGACCTGCAACTTCTGCTTTGACTGTACATTTTCTCTCTGTTTACTATTTAACTGTAAGCTGATGTATTGAGTGCAACTTTTCTAAATAACTCTGCTCTAAGTCAATAGATATTCATTGATTAGGCTTTTTAAAATTACAGCAAGTGTAGTAAGACAACACAAAGAAAAATTATCCTTAAACTCTTTGAGATTCTTGTAGCAAAAATAAACCTAGCACTTACTTTCCTACGGCCAAGATGCTCTAATGTGTTTTGTATGAGATTGATGGTGATAAATGTAATGCAGAAGCTACAGTTTTCTGCAGAGATGAATTGCTGACATTTTAGAAAATAGATTTAATAAAATTCATAGTGACCCAAGTATTCATGCTATCAAGCATTTGTGTGGTCATATTGATTTCTTTACCATTGCATAGAAAACAAGTAACATCAATGCTTTCTTCCTTCAGAAGTTAACGGTATGAGTTATAGCTAGTCCTTTCAAAATTATACCATTATGGCTTCTTCATAGGCTATTGTTTCTTCATTCCATTTTCTCAAGCAACAAAATACTTGTAATAACTTGATTTCGACGGTTCATAGTATGATACTGGAGTTAAGCAGAAAAGATGAGAGTAACAGAAACTTTATTCAGAAGCAATGAGATTTCCTTATTTTCTGAACAACTATAATGGAAGCAAAATTTCTGCTTAGGTTATTGCTGTTACTGTAAATGCAAACTTATCCTCTAGGCCTGAAAAACAGGGCACTGATTCCTATGCTAGCCTCATAAAATTTTTGCTGTTTAAACTTCACCATACTCACACATTCACCATATTCCTGCTTCTGTGAGCTTTAAAATCACCTTTCACTTCCACGGGTTTCAAGGAACTTGTGTGCATCACAGTAACAATTATTCACAGAATCATGGAATAAGCTAAGTTGGAAGGAACCCACAAGGCTCATTGAGTCCAGCTCCCAGCCCTCCACAGCACCATTCCCAAGACAATGGGAAGTGCCATGTCATATCACCTGTGCACGCTTCTGCTCCACTTGGAAGCACTTTCTTCTACTGTTAGGACAAAATCCTGCCTTTAGGGATCTCTCCTTCCTTAACAAAACATTGCTAGAGTGCCATGTCATTTTTAGAAGAGAAGCCATTCATTATTTATACGGAAAAAGCTTTCTCCAGCCATTTAAATAACTGTTTCAACCGTCTCATGACTTATTGAGCGTTTGCAATGTTTCTCCTTTTCTTTGTTACATTATCATAACAGGGTGGTACCACTTTGAAAAGGACAGTTTCCACTCTGCTCCCAAGGGGAGGTAACAGAGCACTGTAACAGTAAAACTTTTGCATGCTTGACTTCTCTATTCAGTTTCTTGAGTATGACCATATTTTGCACATCTAATTTCTAGATGGCAGCACTGCCTGGGCTAAGCAGACCATGTTGGGCCACAGTCTGAAGGGTGATCCCCACAGCAAGCACACTGTAAGTACAATTCTGGATGTGTCACACCTACTGATGTTATGGCCATTGCATCTACATGCCTGCAGTGAACTCTGTCCTGTGTGTGGTTGCCCCAGTCTTACTGCCCATGTGACAAAGAGTCCTGACAACACGAGTTATTCAGACTCAGACTTATGTGGTTTCAAAGACACGATTGACTTTGAGCACTTAAGTTAATTATTATGTCTGACTTTCTTGCTGTTTGCAGCACTAATCAGACGAAGATCATCCAAACTGAACTGCAGTCCTTCATTTTAGGAAGACACCTAAAATAGGTGCTGTTTTCAAAACCCAAACACGTGAACAGATGACCGAAAATCAGACTTTTTGAAGCTCGGGCATGTTAGCCATGCAGATGTGGCAGCACCACAAACATCAAGCATTAAAAAAACAGCAGGCGTTCAAAAATAATTTGTGAACATAGAGTAAGCCCACAAATTCAGATGTCTGATCTAAACCCAGATGAGATTGCATCATTCCTCTGCTTCTCAGGCCAGGAATGATGCATGTAGCAGCAGGGGAGGTAGCTGAGACACCTGTCTGTGGTTTCTAGGCCAGGTGTCACAGTATAAAGGACGGGTTGGACTCTTAGGACCCAGACAGGAATAGACTTCTTTCCTGTTCCAGGTGTTTGCTAGACTAATTTCTGTCCTACAAGGCTATATTTTAAGGTTATTAATGTTTCTGATAAGCAGTTTAAGAAGTGTGGTTTGCAGGACAGGCACGTTTTTTAGCATATCATCATCATCATCATGATTTTCTGAAGGTTCACGAGAGATCTCTTGGGAGTTACACCTGACCTTTCCTGCTATTGCACAGCAGGATTTTTCTAGTTATGCCTTAACATACCACTTAAAATTAATAAAGAGAAGAGGATGAAAAAAATAAAAGGCTTTAGTAGCTCAGTGAGACCTATGCATACAAATGACATACTGAGTCATTATTCCTCTATTAACCCCTCCCAATGAGACAGTGAAGAGAGATGCAATTCACAGTCAGTCCAATCAGGCTGCTGGTGATCCCACCTAATCCTTGGGCACAATCTTCTAATGTTCTGGGGGCTGCTTTCTGAGGACAGGATAAATTATGTCCCTTTAAGAAGGATACCAGTTGTTTTCTTCTAGAGACGAGGCATTAACTGATTTCCACCTCCAGCAGAGGATCTTAACTCAGAGGCAAACTTCACTTTGCAGGCTGTTGGGCCCAAACATTTCCTAGAGCACTTTCTGCTTCAGTGAGTGTCCTGAGTCAAGCTCAGTTGGGGATGGTGCTGATTATTATGATTATTACTTCTCAGTCACGCTTAGTTTTTTTCCATCTCTGTGAACCCACTTTGGATTTGGTTTTACAAATCAGGAGTGCTCTTGGCTCCGCTCAGTGGTTTGGTTGGCTGTTCTGGGCTATTCAAATAAGGATTTCTGACTACACCACTCAAACAGCTCTGCAGCTGTGACTTAGGAAGGTGGAAGAATGACTTTTACTCCATGTTTGCAATGGTTTAACTTTACTGGCTTTGGCAGCACCTGCAGATTGAGTCAGATCAAGAACACATGCCAGATCCTCCCACATGTAATATGGAAAATCATAACAACTCTTTGAATTAGAGACAAGGAAAAGCTCTGTTAAAGGTGTTAACTAGAAGATCTAGTGTGATCACTAGAAGGCTTATCATGCTTTCCTGGAGTGTAGATCTCATAATAAGCAGTCTAATTTTAGAGGGATTGTCAAAATAAGGAGATATGGAATATTCAGAATTTTTTTTCTGTGAGGAGATCTTTATTTTGTGATTTCACTATCAAAAAGATCAAGAAAAAGTGTATGTGTAGCAAAAACCATGCGCTAGGTACCTCAGCCTCGGCAAACGGCTGCTTTAAGTGCTCTGCTTAGGTTAGGGTTTCACTTAGGGTTAGGCTTGAAAAAACCACAAAGCCCAGAGGTCCAGGCATGCCAAGAGGAGCATGGCACAGCAACAAAATTACTCCCTGAAAAATTTTCTACTCAGCACAACCTGTGTTCTGGGAATCTCAGACTCACCAATAAGCTGGTTTACTGCTCTGCTTAGGATTAAGGTTAAGTTTAGGGTTAGGGTTGAAAAAAACACAAAGAAAGATCTCCAGGGACACTGCAACTACAGAAGGCATGCCAAGGGGAGCAGGGCACTGCCCCAGTATTGCTCCCTTCACACCATATTCTTTGGCGCCACCCAGATGCTGGGAACCATATCCTCAGCAAAAGCCTGCATTTTCTGCTTCACTTAAGGCTCAAGTTTCGCTTAGGATTAGGGCTGAGAAAATCACAAAGCCTACAGATTCAGCAACATTGCAATAACAAAAGACAGTGCAAAGGATGCATGGCACTGCCCTAAAATTATTCCCTCCACATCTTTCTCCTTGGCACCACATATGCTACAAACCTCAGCCTCAGCAAAAGGCTGATTTACTGCTCTGCTTCGGGTTAAGGTTATGCTTAGGATGGGAAATGGCCTGAAGCTTGCCCAGTTGATCCTCACTGAAATCACAATTTCCCTGCAGTTCATGGCATCCCATCTGCTTTTATTGCTTTCATTTCTTTTTCAGAATTTTACTCTCTCTCTCTTTTTTTTTTTTTTTTTTAACTTTACATTTCTTCTCCTGTCTTTTCATTTGACTTTGTTCCCTGATTTTGAGATTTCACTGAGTATCATTTTGGCAGGTTTCTGTCCATTTCATTTAGAAAAAACAACACCCCACTGACCAAATATTGCTCCATCCACACCTTTCTTTTTGGCACACCACCTGCTGGGTACCTAGTTAAAAAGCTGCTTTTATTGCTCTGCTTAGGATCAGGCATATGCTTTAATTTAGGGTTGAGAAAACCACAAAGCCAAGAACACTGCAACCACAAAAGGTATACCAAGGGTAGCACAGCACTGCATCAATGTTTCTCCCTCCACACCATTTTCCTCAGCACTACACAAGTGCTGGGCTGCTTCTACTGCTCCACTTTGGATTAGGGTCCCAAAAGCCACAAAACCTAGAGCTTCAGGAACACTGGAGGGAGTCTCTTGAATAGACTTCCTTCAGTTAACCCATGACATGGTGGAGTTGAGGTTCAGCTGCAGGTGACCATCTTGTTTGACACACAATTTATATTCTGGTTTCTTTGGAAGGGGACAGGAACACAGAAGGATGTATATGTCCATATTCAATTTTTTCACTACAGGTAACCTATACGTAAAATATCTCTACACATGTTGCCTTTTCATATATGAGAACTTTCTCCTTGGTCATGTTTGCATTTATCAGAAACAATTTGTAAGAGGCAAAAGGCAAAGCATTTGCAAAAGATCCAACTGAGCACAAAACCCACAAACAACACCTTCCTCAGTTCTACATCTGGATTTCCAAACATAAGTCTGCAGAGTTTAGAATACATACTACTCTCATTTGAGCTTGGACTTTAGGCAGCTCCCTGTAAAGCTGTGTAGGTGTGTTCCTAATCACAAGTGTGAATGATTTTTTATTGATGCTGATTGTTTTACCTCTGAGTTGACCACTTATTTTGTTTAGTCAATTAATCTACAATGAGAAAAGAAGCAATTTTTAAGGTGTTTCAGTTCACTGTGAGTAAAAGCAGGACTTTCTGGGCTGTTTATTTTTCCAAAGTTCTTAAAAAGAACTTTGTTTAAGTGAGATCTATTAAACTCTCCATCCAAGGTCTTAAATAAATATAAATGTCTGATCCTTTTCTTTCAGCTTGTGACTGAAAATAACTGTTCTGTTTTGCATACCTTGAAAATTGTGAATTTTTAAATAATCTTTTATAGTAAATTACAGAAATACTTTAGGAAACAAGATTATGAAGAATCACTTTCATGAGAGGTACTTCACAGGGGAAGATGAGTAACAGTTGTTTCACTGAAACTACTGTGGCATGATGAATAACCTATAAACTCCATCTGGAGGAACATAAATCATCACTCAAAACTCTCTTCCATAACACTCAGAACAATTTCATTTCCCTCTCAGTTTTCTCTTCGAAAGAGAACTCTGACAGATTCATGTATCAAAGAAAAGAAAAATGCCACTTAACTTATTGTTGCCTAAGTATACATTTATTTTCAAAATGTGAGTGAATTTCATAATCACAAAGGAAGTATCACAAATAAATGAGCTCTGTTTTATTTACCTTTAGATACTTCCCTGGAAGTTTTTAAATAACAGCATGGAGGCTAGCAAAGCTAGCAGTCAGGCAGTCTTCCCATCTATGTGAACTGTGTCAGAGGCACTTACAGGCAAAGCAATAAGCATCAGGATTAGCAAAAGAGACCCCTTGCCATCAATCTTCTGCTGAGCTGAACAGAAGATTATTGCCTCTTGATTGCACCAGCAAAACCTGGTACCCTGCACCTGAGTTTTAACCTGGCTGGCAGAATACAGATTCAACAACAGAGAACTGATGAGTAGGCAAAGGACATTGCAAATATGAGAGGCATAAAACTGCACAGTATCAGAATAAAAGCATCCTAATCTAAATCTAAACCAATTGGTTTAACCTAAAAATCCCTCTTACGACTTGGTTAGGTAACACAAGACACAGACTTGTTCCTGCAGTGAGCGCAAAACCCACAAACAACACCTTCCTAAGTTCTCCATCTGGATTTCCAAACATAAGTCTGACAGCAGCTTTTAGTGCCTTCAAGCACTTTTCCTTTAGGTCCCTCTAAAGAATACTATATTGCTACTGTTGTGTTGAAAGAATGCAAAGGCAAAAATTTCCTGAAATGTTTTCTGAGCAACAGTGTAGGATTATCTTTTCCATGTATAATTTAAAAATTGTTCAAGGCAGCCTACCTGCATCCTAAATTACAACAATTTAAACACTTCCATAGAAAGATTAGTTGTGCAAGGCTGGATTGGATTGTGGCCACATGTCTGAAGTTTCCAGTTCCTTCTAGTTCTCATGTTGTTCTTCATGAATACATTTGGCAATGTCTGATGCTTTATGCATTGAAATGACTCTTTCATTTACACTCCTGAGTTAAACTATTTACAGAGTTAAGCACAGCCCCTCGATTTTTTAAGATCATCTCTCTATTTGCCGGCAGGAGGGAAAGTCTCAGAAAAGTTCTTGTCTTCACTTGATAGCAGGCCCAGATCCAGTGGGATACATCCAGGGTGTGATGCTCTTGACTGAAACTCTATGTTGTCCAAACAGAGCTTTTGCTATTGTGCAGACAATAAACATGGTCTGTAGAAATATCTGTGTAGTCCATCTACCTCACTCTTTGCCTGCTAACACACCCAGCAACAGTCACCACCCAAGCACAGTCAACACATCACCATCAATTGGCAGAAACACAAGGCCAGACACTGCCAGCCTCACTCAGGCAAATTTCCAGTGAAAACCAACAGCAACTTGGACTGAGAAAGGAGCATGGGAACACAGGTAGTGTTGGAGCCAAAAGCTGTGTGTGCACTGTTCCACAAAATACACATATTTCTTAGAAATTCGAGCAATATTGAAAATGAGAGGGAGAATGCTGAAAAGCACAACTATGGTTTGATTGCAACTGCAGCTCTTGTGATCAGGGAAAGAGAAAGAAAATCAAAACAGGCACTTGAAGTCCCAGATTGATGCAATCAACCTGGTTAACACTCCCCACCCTATCAAGCACAGAATTTCCTCCCTCCTGCTAGGCTTCTAGGGCTAATGATGTCAGGTAAAAAATAAAACCCTCCAGCCTGCCAGCAAGTTCCTTGGAGAAGCAAACTGCTCCTGAACACCTGTCACATAGCATCTTATCAGGAAAAATTATTATCTCTTTCTCACACTTATTTGACAAAGGCAGAAGCTCATCCCAACACTGTTTCAGCACCCATTTAAAAGGGAGAATAAATCAAAATGTCGAGGATTGGATTTTTTCCATTTACGATACATAATCCTAAATGTTCTTCTGACTTCTCTCATTGTATAGCTGAATTAACTTCTTGAACTATTTTTTTATAATAAAGCATAAATTCTTTACCTTATTCAGTCTTTTAGCCACTTTGTACAGCAGTTAAATTCTACTCGTAACCCCTCTCTTGTATAATCAAACTGGAGTAAATCTGCAGAAGTTAAGGGCTGTATGTAAATTTGCTACAATGTAAATGAGGGAGATCCTGCCCAGCTAAAATGAGATTATTCTATCATTAATTTCTTACGTATATATTTTATTTTAGACAAAAAAAATAGAGATGGAGAGGAAAAAGATCAAACTACAATGGAGACAATGTCCACTGTCATGGGTGAAGATGCAGGCAGAGGTGATAGCAAATCATATTGGCAGTGCCAAACTCCGACAGGAAAAGGGTATTAATCTTTCTTTTCAAGAAAAAAAAAAAAAAAAGAAAATGGAAAATTAGACACTGAAACTGAGAAGCTACTTTCACGCTTTATAATACTCAGAAACTTCAGACACTTGTGACAAAGTTTCCAGTCTAAAGCCAGGCTGAAGTATTCCTAAGTCAAGTCAGCTGGGACATTTCCAAGACCAAGGCTAGAGGAATTAAAAAACACCACCAGAAAACCTCCTCTCCCCAAATCTGCTTAAAATACCATTTATCCACAAGAGTACAAGAAGTTTCAGCTGAATGTGGAAACACTTCCAGTTAGAGAAAGTAGTGCCATCTTTCATCAAAGACTTCATGAAAAATCTGGCCAAAATTTATTGACAGGAGAGATACCATCCAGTTGAGTACCTGAACTCACTATAGGTCTTCTCATCACTCACTGTATGTATAGTTAAGGCCATGAGCAAGCAAGATTACTTGCCTTGTGACCATGGCTTTGAACTTTGAACAGCTGTTTTGTCTGGAGTCAGAATTAAGGCTAGAAACCTCATTTTCTCACCATACTTTCAGAGTGGGCCTCTGTGTCCAGACAAAGGCACCAAGTACCCCCTTCCTAAAACACAGACAGCGCAACAGGCAAAAGAGCAGGAATTGCAGGGAAGACACAGAGTGACAGCCAGCTAATTGGAGAGAAACCATGGAAACACACAGAACACATGGGGAGCAACTGGGGACAGAGGTCCATCAGGAGCTTCACTGTAGTGTATATGTCTATATGTATATAGACTCACAATACTTACCATATATATTACCCTATATATGTACCATGTACAGTTCCTCATCCTCTGCAAATTAGAATTAGATAAACAAGCAAGATCATAATTTACAGACACAGCCTCTTGTTTTACCAGTCAACCCACGCTGACCGTCACTTCTGTGGATTGATCTGTGGCAGTTGCCTTGATACCTGGCTCTTGTTTGCATCATACTCCTTTAATGCAGAAAGGCCTGAGGGAAGTGGCTGGTGATGAAAGGACTAAGAGACCAAAAACTGGCAAAAAAGGTGCTAAGACGGAGGAGGTAAACTTGAAGGGAACAGAACAAGTGGGAGGACAGAGAATCAAGTCAGTTGGCAGGAAAGGACCTGGCAGGGGTCCATCTCAGGGAAGAAGGACTGATGTCTCAGCACGTTCAACTGCTAGAGCTTCTCCAAGGATTCAGTCTGTAGCACCCCACGAACACAGTGTGCATCCTTTCAGGTTCCCTCATCTCCAGCTCTCAGTGAGGGCTGCACTGAGCAGCCCCACACACACTCAGCGAGAGCTCTGTTTGCAGCAAAACATGTTATTTCTCACAAGTACAGAAATGCTGAGGTGGGAATGTGCCTCTGCAGCCCTCCTACTCCAACCGGGGTCAGGTGGAACAGGATGCTCAGCTTCATCACATAGATTTTGAGTATCTCCAAGAATGGAGACTCCAAGCCTCTTTCCACCTTCGAATACACAATTAAATGCGGGGGAAGTAGCGGGGGAAATCATATCTTTGAACATCAAGCGATGTACAACGTTAGCCTTCAGCTTCCTCTGAGGGGAAAAAAAAAAAAAAAAAAAAAAAAAAAAAAAAAAAAGCGTGCAAGAGCATCCCACTCACGTCTTACGGTGGTTTCGAGGGAGAATTATTCATCAGTGAAAGCACTGAGGGCTGCAGCAGAAATCACTCCACAGCTTGGAGACGGTGTCGCAGGTGCCGCCGCCCGCCCGGCCCCGCAGGAGCGGCACCTCCCGCCCATCTCCGCCTCCCACCTCCTGCCCTGCCCTGCCCGGCCCTGCCGCTCCCGCTCCCGCTCCCGCCTCCTGCGCGGCGCGGGGCGCCCCGGGCCGGGACATGCGGCCCCGATGGGCGGGGGGCTGTGGCTGCTGTGGCTGCTGTCGCTGCTGTGGCTGCTGTCGCTGGTGTCGCCGAGCCCCGCGGCGCGCACAGGTGGGTGCCCGCGCTGCCCCCGCGCATCCCTCATCCCGGCGGAGAGTGCGAGCCGCGACTCCGCGCCGAGCTGCCCTTCTCAGCCCCGGAGCAAGGCTCAGGTGCTCCGTGCCGTCCGCCCTAGACAGCCGTGCTAGGTGGTCTTGGCTGGAGGAGGAGAGCTGGGTATTTCTCTAATGTTGCTTCATCTTTTCCTTTTCTCTGTAATTAAGCTGGGATTAGGTTTACGAAATTCTGTATTGATTTTGCTGTCAGCGCTAAGTTGACAGCGTGCTCTTGAGATAGTTCTTATTATACCCGTCTGGGTAATTCCCCAAATACCTTTCGTGTTTGTAGGTTCCTTTCAGTTCGACAGGCACCACCCTCAGGAGTCTAACTGAGCAAGTCAAGAGCTAGATTAAAACAAAAGTCAGGGTGAGGTTTTGGCAGAGATCCTCAGCTCGTGGGTCGGTGTTCTGAGTGGCTCCAAGTCCCTTCTCTCACCTGTTGACTTCATCATATGGTGGCAGCCACACATCCAAACACGAGAGAGACAGGCAGCTGGAGTGGGCTGTGGGAGCAGCTCAAAGAGCGAACTGTCTCGGCAAGGACAAGGATGTTACCAGTGGAAATGAGCTTATAAACTATAGCCTGGAACTTATGTGCAGGGGGGAGTCGCCTGCTGCTGTTAAAATCATGTTATTTCTTTTTTATATATATATATATCTCCTGTTAAAAAAGGGAGCAAGGCACTGGAGGGATTAGCAGATCTTCTAAGAAACCTACTCTGCCTTTGTGCTTTTGTTCTCTGCTGCAAGAGTTGCCTCCAAAACTCAATGCATAAGGATGGAATCTGCTCCCATTTAACACCACAGCCAAACTTTCTGATCTGGTGAGAGCTGATCTGGAAGGTAGTGAGGAGAGTTCTTCATACTCTGAATACCTCCCAGTACCACTAAGTACTGTGTCCCAGTTAACTCTTTTGACAAACTACTCCAGTATGCATCAGTGATTTTGAGTTGCTTTCAGAGGTACCAATGCCAGCTTCTTTTTAAGTAACTGACCGCATGATTTTCATCTTATTTAAGTTCGATGGTCATTAGTACAAGTGTTGTGGAAACTCTGTACAACTGGCATTCAGTTACCCTTTTTAAAAAACGTTTAAAATGTGTTTACTGATGGTTTTGATTCCAAAGAAAGTTTAGAAAAATGTCAAGAGGGTTATGCTGATTATGTCTAGTGGTTGTTCAAGGCAGAAGGGAATCTGTTTGCACATCCCTGAAGTTTTAGCTGGACACAATTTCAGGCTTTTGTTGACAGTCAGCAATACCTGCATGGAAGGGCAATACCAGCTATGCCTTTCACTGAAGGCTTAGAGCTTCCCTTTTCATCTTTTACAGCATGAGACCATAAATGTTAGTTTAATTCATCTTAGCTCTCTTTTGCTAAAAACAGAAGAAATTGTGTGAAGTGTAGAACTCTCCTAGCAGTGCTCATGTGCTTTAAGTGAAGTGATAGGTAGAGTCCCTTTTGGGTACTTTGTTCCAGCAGAAGAAACTAGGACCCAAGTGCCATGTAAAGCAGTTTTGCAGCAGGACTTTGCAGACTCAGATTCTTACATCTTACAGGATCTGTCCTGTGCCCGTCTCCATGGGATTTCTTGTCAAGTAACTTTCTGAACTCCTCAGCAGCATTTAAACACTAAGTTATAGCTTGACCTTTGCAAAACACCTTTTGTTTTTAATGTGATGTGTTAGTGGGCATGATTTTACCCTTACTGGATCACATCTACTGTTCCAGCAGTCTCTGACTGCATTCTGATTTCAGGCCCTGCTGTCTATGAACTGTACCTAATAGACTATCTGAGCAAGGATAAAAAAATCACTTGTTGCTACAATTGGGGGTTTTATGAATTGATTTTACTCAACCATTTAAAAATCACTACTGTAGAACAAATAAAAAGTGCAGAAAATTGAAATAAAATGGAAAATTAATTTTTTTAATCAATGGGATCAAGAAATGTTCAAGCGTGGTCCTCTTTACCACATGGGAGAGTTTAGCAAGTTTTGTGAGGAACTAATAAGGATATGAAGGAACAGCCCAAATTTTCTAAGTGGTAGAATACTAATCTATTAACTTACAAAGCTTCATCTTAAATCCTTCTGTTTGGTTTTGTGGGAGGTTTCCTTAACCACATTCCTCTCCAGGTAGAGAACCTTGAAATCCTTGGCCCGTAGAGTCCAATGTCTCTCTCTTAGAGATCCATTCAGAAGAAGGAATGCACTGGCCACTATAGTGCATCCTTATTCTGAGAAAAGGAAAATGAGTCTGAAAGGTATACTGCAAAACTAGAAGCATTTTGATTTATTTAAGGCATATTTTACTATTTTCATTCAGGTAAGGTATGTGATTTTGAAGCAAATCTCAATAATTTCTCTTACTGTATTTTTTTTTCTGTATTGTGACAGTCTTGGAACTCGCTTTCTTCTGGGTGAAGCTACCCTTGAAGATGTGCTTTATCAGTGTATCTAGTGCAAGTACAGCTGTTTTAATGTTAAAATGCAAAACACCAAAATGTATATAATGTAGACAAGGTTTTCTCAGTATAAACGTTTTAATCTAACAGACCAGCTTATACTGGGTTGCAATTCTTGCTAGCATACATCCAGCCTTAGATCCACTGGAGCTGATATGTGGCTATATCAACCACATTTCATATGATGCAACCTTGAAATCTTCCCCTCTTTTTAATGTTTTCTACTAATAGTGTAAGTTGCTTGTTCTGCACTGACACACCTGATTTAATTTATGCCTTTCATGTTCCACTTTGTCGTATTTTTACTAATAAATAGTAGTTTGAGAAGCAGCTTCAGGCCTCCCTTTAAGCAAATTTTGATGTGTTTTCTTTCACAGCTACTAGAACTGTACTGGAATGTACAAAACATCTCTTTTGATGTTGTCCTGGGAAATTCATAATAAGAGGCTAGAGACAGGAAAAGCAGTGGGGAAAGAATTGTAAAATAGACTAATTTTTTGAACAATTGGCTTGAAAATTTTGTGCATGTAGTATTTGTATAACCTAACATATGTCTATATACTTTGCAGGATTGAAATACATGTGTGTTGGTGATAATCTGTGCTTACCAGAGAGAGCATAAAGTTTCAGTAATAGGAGTGGAAGTATATGGGGGAGTTGAGCTTGGTGTTTTTGCACAATATTTCCTTGCTCTCTGCTACTGTGAAGAAAAGAGGAGTAAATATAACACAGAAAGAAATAAAAATGGATATTGGCAAAAGGAGAACTGCAGTATATCAAGGAGTATCATGTTGATATAGCTGAAAGGCTCATCCTTACCTTCTCATCTCCAGCTTCCAATCTCATGTCAGGAGATATTCTAGACAACACTGTGATCTAGCCCTAGTACTTGGCTTTGTGTATGATTCCTCGACTTGACAAGTTCTTATTGCCTGATAATTAGAGATGGAAATGGTTAAAGGAGGCAGTTCATTCCATAGAGACACTTCCAAAACCATTGGGTTTTGTGATTAAAGCCCAAAACTTAGATGTGCATTGCAGATCCCTGTGCAAACATTCAGGTTCACCACTGTAGCTGATAACAGTTCCTTTCCGTGGCTCTTGTTGTCTAGTGACATTTATAGTCTTAATTCCAAGAGAAGCAAGTGGTTAGGATAACTCAGGTCATTTGTGTAGTTCCTGTTTATGTTTGGTTTTATAGTTTTGGTTTGTACAGATTGATTTCTTCTGATTGAGCTCTCCCCAAGAAGTCTTATTGATTATCTGCAAGTAAGAAAGAAAAGCCACCCTTTATGAGCTGAACAAGAGGTCCTGTATTTTAAGAAGCTTAACTTTGTGAGAGCTTGAATTTTGGAACTCAGGACCGTTTCTAGATAAGAATTTAAAATGACATACAGCTCTTTTCTTTGTACTTGGTGTGCCAGTTACTTGGGATATTGTTTAGAGGCACCATATTTCTGTTCAGAGTCTCACGCCAGTGGAGGGATGCCCCAGGAGTTCTCTGCAAACAGTTCCTTCCCAGAGGCATTGCCTGCAAAAGGTGAGACATTACAAGGTTTATGGTAGTGTTGACCCTTCCTCGCAGATCTCAGGCGCAGAAGGTGTTCAACTTTCATCTTCTTAGGATTGTCTTTCCCTCAGAAAGAAAGGCAAGTGCTCATTGCCCATCAATGTTACATGCAATCACCTGTGCAAGGCAAAATGGGTATTCAGAATTGTGAATTTCACTAATTAAAAATGCTTTGACTCCCAAGAAAAGCAAACTCCCTTTTCTAGAAAAGGTATCAGTAGGTCACAGACCAAGGAGCAACATCTATTAACTAATAAATATAATGCTGTTAGTTCTAATTGGACTGTCATTTCCTAATAGCTGTTAGTGCTGAATGATGAAAGCCAAACATAATTTTGGCTCAATTTGTATGCCAAAAAAGAAATATCTTTTATAAAGATGGATTAGGAATGTACCAAAATGTGGTATATGGCAATTTGGCCGATAACTGTCACAGAGCATAATTTTTACAATATTTCAGATAGAAAGCTTAACTCTTGGATACTTTGAAAAACATCATGTAAGATATCAGAAGCATTCTAAATAAGCTTGCATTTTCTTGGCTGTTTAATGTGATCTAAGCAGTAATAAATTGGTAGTGTTAAACATATTCTAGAGAAGAAAAAGCTCAACATTAAACACTAAACAGTCAGTCAATTTTCAATAATTCATAAAATTTCAAAACCTCTATTTTAAAAAACAGCTGTCATGTCGTGGCATTGTGTCACCACTTAAAATGAGCATCGTTCTTTTTGACAGAATTGGTTTTGCATGCCAAACTTAACAAATCCTCTTTCCATTTTAAATTAAAAAGCAAAACAAAAAGAACCCAACTGGAACCAAACCATCAAGCAGAAAACACCTCAGTCAGATTACAGCTCTGAAAGCCTTGAAAGGGCTGTGACTAATTTTAGACAAGCCCACCTTGAATTTCACTCACCTTGTTTGCTTGTTTCAGGCCAGTATTGGTCACTCAGAACTAATACAAAACATACTTACAATAACTTTCCCCTGCTGGAGTGCATCAAGCAAAGGTGTTTCCACAGGGCATGGGGAAGGTGTGGGGAGCTCTACTCTTGCACTTGCAAACTTTCAACACAGTGGGAAGAAAATTCAGTTTATTTTATTTCATTGAAGTTAGCAAAAAGGAATGGGCGTCAGCTGCCGTGGTCCTCTCCAGCTGTCTCCTAACAAGCCTTCAATGGACTGGGAAGACTTTGTCCTCCTTTCTGAGGCTGGGTATTCCTGGACTGAGTCTGAAATGTGCTTTGACCAATATTGTCTTTAGAGGTGTTTTTTTTAAATTAGGACATGGTTTGGATAAATAATGGCAAGGCTTCACATGAAGGAGGAGAGCCCGTCAGGGCAAGGCACAGCTTCAGTCCCACTTCTGTATCTCCTGTTTTTCAGGCTGTATTTCCACTGACACTGATGAAATTACCTCCTCAGGCTCACCTGTTTCCGGTGGTCGCCTACACATTTCTTGAAAAACAAACCCCGCGTGCCCCAGTCTCATGCTTCTCGCACCTTTCCCCACCTCTTCCCTCAAGTTTTTCCATCTGCTCCACCACCTGGTTTTCCTGCAGTCTTATGTTTGCCTTTCTGTCCCTGTGTTTCTCCCCCGTGTGCCCCCTGTGAACGGGCTGTGATGGGAATGACGGGCTCCTCTTGTGGGAGAGCAGAGTGCTTTGTGGTGAGCTCGCCAGCGCTGCTATGACTTGAACAGGAAATCACCCCTGTGCTCCTCCCCACATTCCCACCAGAGCTGCTTAACTCAAAGGGTTTCACTACTGACTTCATACCCAGCAGCATCAGAGTTCCATCAACCCACCAGGAGAAAGGCAACTGGGATGTAGTGGCCCCTACATAACTCTCCTCCTCCTGCTGCTCTTTCTTCTCTTCCTCATTATTTGGTCTGCTGAGTTCGAGTCAAAAAGAATCTCCACAGAGAAAAGCTTTCAGGATCACTTAATTTTTAAGAAGTTTACTCATTTGTTTAAATTGTTGCTAAGATGATAACTAATAAGTTTGCTAAAATGTGTTCCTGGCTTTGCTGGGTTTGCCTTCCTTTGTGTAACTTCTTATCTCCAATTTTGGCTCAGTCCCCCTGTTTACCACTTAGCGCACTCCCTTGCCTCCAGTGCTGACTTGCCTGGAGCTGGAGATATTCCAGGAATGACAGCCCCAACACTCTGCTTGTGAGGGAGACTGAACACGGTGCTAAATGGACATTTGCTCTAAGTATGACCATTTTTATTTTTATGTTATGTTATACATTTGAGGGACTGTTTTTCACTGAGAACAACATAATAGTCAAAACAGATGAGCTGGAGGAAGTAAAGAGAGAAAAAAATGCCTCAAAAAATGAAGAGCAACAGCATAGAAGGAGCAAACAGGATGTCAGAGGAATATGGTGGAAGTCACCCAAAGTTGAACTGAAAGATTAAAGAAAGAGCAGTGCCTTAGAGCATTCACTGCCAGAAAGCAGTGTATCCTAGAGTGATCCTGAATTGATTGATGCTTCACTGGTGGCTCTAAGCTATCAGTGGGAAAAGATAAATCAGGGACTCAGCTTGTTTGAAAGGCTGTTCCCTCTCTGAGGTATGTAAGTGGGGGTTCAATCCATGGCCTTGAAATGGCAGCTGCAAATGCCAAGGCACAGCTGCAGTGATGCCCACAAATTCAGTACCCAGCTGGAAGGTTTCCCTTCCATCAGAGGTGCTCCCAAGGGCCACTTTTGTATAAGAAAATATCACCACAATTGAAGCCAAAGTCTCTGCCATTGTCAGAAAAAATCAGTTCCTCTTTTGAATTCTGAAATGACTGTAGGGGAGGGGTTGTTGTCTTTTACTGCTGTGGGTAGCAAGACTGTTGGAGTAAGGCTCATCTTTCTATCTTAATGCTTTCCACATCACTCACTGTCTTAAATTGTATCTTGCAGTTGTCTAGAAGGTTCTGTGATCTTCTTTGTTGCTGTATTTGATTGCATAATTTGGTGTTTGCACCTCTGTGCCATGCCACAGTAGAATACAGCAGATGATCACTTGAGAGGGCTTGAGTAAACAACTGTGGTCACACAGGAGGCACTTGGATACCAGTAGGTCAGCTTTTAATGGGTCCTCTGCCTTGTCCCCACCCCAAAACTTTTGCCACTGCATGAAAAAATAATCTAAACATTTCTATAGTTATATATTTTTGTGCTTTGCAGGTGCTGGGTTACCCAACTGAAATGCAAAGCTAAAAAATCTGTTTAGAGCCAGAGGACATGGGTAGTTGCAGCTGTATTGGTTTGGCAGCACTGACATTAAACACAGCTGTTTATCACCAAGACAGGCAGGGGACCTCCTAGCAGGTAAAACACAGATGCATTGAATGGGTAATGCTTGTGACATGGAAATTATGTGTGTTTATCCTTGTGTCTGTATGTATGTGTCTGTGCATGTGTGTAGATAGATAGATAGATATAGCTATAACCAGAACTGACTTTGAACAGTACTGACTTGAGCAAGGCAGGTACTTGGCAGGGAGCTTTATGTGATTAAAACTGACCAGGTTTTTTAACCTAGCTAGTGATTTCATAAAGAGAAGATGAAGCACTTGCCATGCAGACTTTTACTCATGGGAATAATCTCACTGACGTCAATGGGGTTTTTCACTCACGTGCAAAGGTGTTTTCAGGCTAAGTCACATCTGTTTTGGAGAGTCTCACTACAGCTTATTCTAAGATCAGGACTTGGCTGTTCCTTGTGGTGGTGAAGTTGGCAAGCCTATATTATTACTTTGTTTCCAGTCCAGGTGCCAGTCATGAAGATGTAAACAATGATATTACTCAAGGGTTGATTTACGGCATTTCCAAAGACAGTAATAAGGGTTCCATTTTTTTTTTTTTCTATGTGATAAATAAATGAAGTAACTTAGTTGTACTGGAAGGCAAATGACAGCTATTGCTAGTAATCAGTGTGGCAGACTCAACCTAGCAAAGCAACATATGCGACTGATTTTTGCTCCTAGGCCAGTACAAACTGAAAATGCCCTGTGTGGCACCCATGCCATTAATCCCGATAAATGAAAATTAAATCAGAATATAACTGGATGTAATGTATTTAAAGACTAGAAACTGAAAGACTGAAGCAAGTTCAAAGACTGAAACATGCAGCTGTTGCATATACTTGAATCCTTTGGTGACTGATAACCATGGAATGTTCTATGTATGATCTATTCTCTACACATCCTGATACTATCAATCACCAAATAGACATTGTAGGAGCATCCATGGACAGCAGGGAGAGGGAACTCTGCAGACCTGAGATACTTTAGGAGCACGTGGTTTTATTGCAAGGGTCGTGGGTAAAAGGGCCTTGCTTCAGCCACCAGCCTCGGCTGAAGGGATGTCCTAAAGAGAGAGGGAGAGAGCTAAGAGGTGAGAGCAGAGTAAGAGAGCGAGGACCTTGGACCTTGTTACAACACATTATATCTCCTTTTGTGTTGAATATTCTAATTTACAGTGACCAACCAGTGCGAGATAGAAAACCTACAGACTTTGCATACAGCCTATGAGAACTGCTATATTACCATATCATCCTATATTCTAAACTCTAAAGGCTACTCTCCTATCTACCTTTTCCCGGATACCTTGGTGGGGGCTACACCCTTGGGTCTTCTGGTGTCCCTTTTTTTGCTATCACTCAACCTGTCTCCAGTGAATCACTTTTTCCTGCTTTCCATGCCTACATCTCAAAGCTAGCTTTCATTTCTATTTCCCTCGCAGGTTGCATATTTTTAATATCTCTTGCCAGGCAGTCATATTTGTAAGCTTTTCCTGTATCTCCTTTCCCAACAAGACATGAAGGGATTTATTCTTAACTTTTCCTGGAGACATAGGAGAATACAGTAGTTTTATTCTTGTTTTACACATGCAGAATTGTGGTATAACTAACTTGCACGATTTATTGTAGGGGTAGGAGCCCTTTAGTAAATGGGCAAAACCAGAAATAGAAACCAAATCTCTGTTTTTGCATCTTGTGGAAGGTTAACAGTCAGAGACCCTTTGCCTTCTAAATCTACCAGCAATGTTGTAATGCTTTAGATCTTGTAAAGATACAGTCTGTGGCTTCTGCATACTGAGATTGGCTCCTCTGCTGCAGTCAGTGTTTCTGTTTTGAACCTTCATTTACCGCAGCAGAAACCACACTGGGAGGAGGGAAATTAAAATAAATATTAAAAAAATTTAAAACTGTCAAAGAGCCAGTTTCACACATTAATAGTTGAAAAATATTTTAATGTTACAGCCAAAGGCATGACACTTGCTACTTTAAAATGTGCTTGAGGAATATAAATGTTTTAAAATAAGGGTGGACAAATGTGGAAAGGTAGAGAAGCTTTCTCTGCTCTCCTGGGCAGCTTCGTCTTTACATTTGGATTCACTTAAAGCAATTGCAGAGGACATTTATTTTGGGGAAATGAAACCTTTGATTTTCTGGATTCTGCATCTTCCACTTAGAAGCAAGTGTTAGAATAAGGCAAATTCCTGGAAAATCCATTTTGGTGTTTTTATATCCCCTGGCATCCTGGAACTTTTTTTATGTTGCTGCAACCAAGTCTATAGTTTGAGAGCTTACAGGCTGACTGTCACGGGACATTTTTGCATCCAAGTGTCAAGGAAATAGGACTTTCTACTTTTTGTAATAGATAAGCTTGCCCTAAGGACTATACCTGACAAAACTTGTTCTCTGACTAGAAAATGGAAGCCACTGAACACTGTCTAAGTGAGATAAAAGAGAGATAAAAGAGAGCAACCTTAGAAATACCTTCCATAAACAGTGTTGTGATCTGAACATACAGATGCACACATATACCAGAGCAGCCTGGTAAAAACCAAGGCTTAAAGCCTTAGAAAACCAAGAGTTTGCACTGAGACAGTTTGAAGTAATACGTCTCTACAGAATTGCAAGGAGATGGTTTTAATAAATGTATTGAAGAGAAAAAAGCTTTTGCTGTTTGTCTCAAAGACAGAAGTCTGCACATTAATCAGGAAAATGGTGGTGACTTTTGCTTACAAAGCAGCTATATGTTTTGTATACAGGAGGATGAACAGTATTTAGTAATGGCAATGTACAGCTGTAGTAATAGTGAAATTTACTCAAAAATGCCCTGTGGTCTGCTTACAGAAGTAACAGCTCAAGGACTATTCATCTGAAAAAGTTCCCACTCTTTGTGTTGGTATATGTTATTTCCCCCTTTCTTTGCCTCATTTGGTTATCTCAAGAACTAGAACTGCATTCCCGGAGGAGGAGATTAAAGGGTTTTGAAAAGTCCTGAAAAACCACAGAGTTGCTTTTTCTCTTCCCCATTATGTTCTTGTGGCTACATGCAATGGGAAGGTCCTTCCCAGCAGCAGCAATCAGGGCTGGTCACAGGGTTGCTGCCCCCAGACCATGGCAGGAACAGCTGAGGCTTGAGTCATATCTTTGAACTTGGGATTCTTCCCCTGGGCCCACAGGCTTAGTTTTGCAAGCAATTTAGCAATGTGGGCACCTTCATGACATTTATTAGATGAGAGATGGGTGTTACAAAGATCTGAAATTGTGTTCTTGAGAGACCCAAATTTGTCTATTTATTAATTTCAAAAGCTGGTGCAATGAACAGCAAGTGGCCTTACAGTAGATGTTAGGTTTTGACTTTCTGGAGAATCAAAAGGGATGGTCAAATGACACTGGGGCTATTGTAATCATCCAGTCCAATTCTCCAGCGTAAATTCATACTTCAGTTTGTAAAGTTGTGTTTGCAGTAGACCCTGTAGGTTTGGGGTTTTTTGTTTTGTTTTAATCCCTGGTGTGCCTTTAAAAAATCCACTCAGCTACAAGAAGAAGATTCTAGTGAAGTATTAAGAATATTTTTTTAAATTTTCAGTGTTAAATTTTTCTGATATTCAAATAAAGTTGCGATTTTAAAAATGCGTGTTTCTTTTAGGCCAAGCTTTTCTAGTTTTAGCTTCCAGTCCCTTTCCATGCCTATCATAAATGGCAAAGCCATTTTTGCTAGAGAAGAAACACACTTGTAAAGATGGAATTTGAGACTGCTCTAGGTAGAAACACTTGTAAAAAAATTAATTTTCCGTAGCCAACCACATTATGATTTGAATGCTGAGAAAGGTAGAATTTATGGCCTTTTAAAAATAACTGTCTCTTTTGGTTGCTTGGGAGTGTATGTGTTTGCTGATTCTTAGTGCTTGTTGTTCCTTTCTTATTTTCTTTCTCAGGAGAGTTGTATTGTTCTTTGCCCAACCCTAGGAATGTCAATTTTGAATCTATAAATATGAAGAATGTCCTTCACTGGTCAGCACCAGAAGGCACAGGTGGTGGAGTACTCTACAAGGTTAAGTATGCAGTGTAAGTTGGCTTGGTTATTTTCTCTCTCACTGACTTTTATTTTAGAATTTTAAACAATAATTTAAAAAGGAAAGCCAACTTCATGCAAGGTATTGCTGATACAAAAAGTAAAGAAAGAACTGAAGTGTAAGCTAGTCTTTATTTCACCGTGTGGTTTTTAACTTCTGCTTCTAGCACTGTTTACTTCATACCAAGTTTAAAAAAAATTACAGGGAGATATTCTTCCTATGAAAGAAATGGAGGAAGGAGTACTGTGGAAGCTTTCAGAGGCATTCCTCCTAGAATGATAGACAAGGATACAAAAGAACTGTGCTGTGGACTGGTATCTGTCTGCATATATCCTCTGTACACCTTTAAATGGATATGGAGGTGTATGATTCAATCAGTATTTATAATACCCAGTGTCATTCCTCTTTCCTGGCAGACCCACTCCCTCAGATTTCTTCTGATCCAGCAAGCCTCTCTAGGAGAAAATACACCAATGTTACCAAGCATTGTACAAAAACCAAGTAATGTGGTTGGGATCAGGCCCTTACACTGTCAAGGTCTGTACCTTAGTAGGGTATCAAGGAATGTGCATGAGAACCAGATCCCATTTCCTTTATTCCTGATGAGAGAGCACTGCATCATTCTGAAGGGCAGTGATAGAAGTTTGGCTTCTAAATAGGTACAGCACTGTTGTCATAGATTATGTAATGCTCCCAATCTTTACCTCTGATATTTACACTTGCCTCAATCTAGGAACATTTTCAGAATAGTAAAATGAATGTCAGTCCCTAGAAGTTTCCTGTAACTTGAGACTGCTCAGCTGTTACAGAATGAACAATAATTATAGTTTAGGGATGGTGTCATAGTTTAGGGATGGTGTTCTCCAATTAAGTAGTTCTGCTAAAAAAACCATGGTGCCATTTGCTTCCCCTCCACCTCCACAAAAAGACAAAGATCACAGATGGAGATAAGAATAATTTACTGGAAACAGCAATGAGATAAGACAATGAGCAGTGACAGCAGTGATACTAATGATAAAACTATACAAAAGAGAGAGTGCAGAGCTCGACTCGACCACAGCCATGCCACCCAAACCGCTTCCTCTGGTCAGGACCAGTGTTACCACACTGCTCCATCTGCCGTGCTTCCTGCACTGGAAAGGATCACCTTTCTTCTTGGAATGGGGAGAGTCCCTTTTCCATGCTCCTGGCAATGATGAAAGATGGTATGGAATAACATTAGGATTTTGGCCATGCCCACACAGCTCCAGGCTCCACCCCCTCATGGCTACTGCAAGAAGTAACCCCGTCCTTGCCAAATCCAGGGCTATTGTATGGGAGGTAAAACGTTCAGAGAGAACTGGCTGCACTGACTGAAGGGCCAGCTGCTCCATGAAGAGTCTGTAGCCATAGGTATGGCCATCTTTCACAGTGAGCACAAAAACACTTGTGTGCCTCTATACCCTGGGAGAGCAAGGCTTTGAGATAGTTGGAGAGTGATCTGGCAGTCAGGCAGGGGCTGCCACACACTCTTACTAATTAGCAGCCAAAGGCGGAGTTCTTAATGTAAATTTAGGGAGCAGGAGCTTCTGAGCAAATCCAAAGAGGAATTTTCCAAGGAAATCTTGGTTTGTTCAATCAGTGTTTAAGAACTGGTGAGTACCAAGGCATTGTTACCAAATATATGGCCTTTTTTCACCTAGCAGGGTTTTGAAGTTCATCGTGTTCCAGTTTAGTCTTTCTTTTAAACTAGAAAATGAGGCATCAGGGAGGAATGAGTTGTCTCCTGTCATTCATTATGGAGACCCTGAGCATCATCTGTATCCATAGTTGAGGATGAATCACTGACCATCCTGACTGAAGTCTTTCCATATAAATAGTTATCCTGTCTCTGTTACTGTGTGTTTAGAATTTGAACTAAAGCTGTGGAGACTGAAGTTGAGAGATCTCTGGTCTGCTCAGTAAAAGCTTGACTTAGATTGGTATCACTAACATCCCAGTTAGTTTCATCTGGTTCCTTCTGGGTAGGGCCTACTCTAATTTATTTTTCATTAAAAACTTGTGGAAATCTTGTGCTTCATCTCAGCTAAAGCTGGGATTCCTTAAAATTTCAGATTTCTGTTAAACATGGGAATTGTTTTATCAGTCAGAATAAAGCAAAGAAAATAATATTCTGAAGTGACTAATGTAATGGAAATAGATTTTGGAGAGCTCCTTTTTCTTTCTTTTTTTCAATACAGATACGGTGTTGGCAAATGGATTAGAAAGCCAGAATGCAAGAATATAAACAGAACATGGTGTGACCTCTCCAGTGAGACCTCTGACTACGAAGAACAATACTATGCAAGTGTTAAAGCATTCCTCAATGGGACATGCTCTGACTGGATGGAAACTACACGATTCAACCCTCTAACAGACAGTAAGGAGAGCTAAGCACACAGCCAGATGTTCAGTGGCCTTGATTAATACTGTGTGCTCAGACTGCGTGTGCCTTCACAGCGTATGATACTTTAACTTTAGCATCAAGTAACATTTTTTTGCAGTTGTTTGGCATTTATTATTTTTTTCTGCTTTTGACAGGAGTAATTGAAATAATAAAATTGAGATCTAGAGATATATAGATATATAGATACGTAGATATATAGATACAGTCTGGTATATACTGAATCCGTTATAATGCTATGGTAAAGCCTTATTCAAGGCAAATAAAACCTGTGGTGTATTCACAGTATAAATAACTCTGATTTTGAAAAGGGTTTATTAAACCAATCAGTAAGCGTACTCTTAAGCCCAGTATTTCTTATCTGTGCCAGCTAATCTAAGAACATACTGGTAATTCAGTCTATTTTAGTAAAGTGGGTTTCAAGGTTGTTTATCCTGTAAAGTCCCAGGAATTCCTTGGCAAAATTCCAAGTCAGTGTTCACTTTTTCAGTGTAAAGATCCTCGTAGTTATCTTCTGTCAATATAAATACATTGTTCAAAGCTCTACTTAGACTCCCCCAAACACTGCAAAAATGTAATGTGGTCTATTTGATGAAACTAGTCAAACCAGCCTACCTCTGCTGAATTTGACTGCTTTTTGTACATGTTCATTTTTCCAGCTAAAATAGATCCACCCATGGTAAGTGTATCTTCTACTGACAGATCTATTTCAATCATTTTGACTGCTCCTGAGAAGTGGAAGAGAAGTCCTGAGGAAGAATCCATATCTCTGCTTCAAGTGTATCCTGGCCTACAGTACAATGTGTCTGTCCTCAACAAAAAAACAAAGAAGCGGGTAAGCTTTGACAAGGCTGTAAAACTGCTCCTATTGAATCTGTGCTCTGTGCTTCTTGAAATGCCAAGGTGAGCCCAAAGTGCGGTAGACAAAAGTGGTTTGGTATTTTTATTGGTTGTGTTTGGGCTTTTTTGTTTGGCTGGTTTGTTGAGTGTTTTTTTTACAAAGGTACAGAAAATATGGCAATTACTTTACTTTGGATTCCAAGGTCTACATACATCCTGTTACCCTAAGGCTCCTATCTTTTCCAGAACATCCTAGTTTGAAATACTTTGTGGAACCATACCATGTGCCTGTTTGTGTGTCAGGACAGGGCTGGAGTGATGCTTTAGCTCTATTGCAACATCAGCACAAGATTGTGGGCCGGTAGTGGCCAATGGTCCTGGTCATATGAAGCATGCAAATTGTTCAGTGGTGGTACAAAAATCTTTGTACCATCCTTTGCACCTTCTTCCTTTGATTGGAGGAGAAAATAATCAGAGAGGATGTGACTTAACAAGTAACTGGAATGTTGATTGCATTTGGAAGAAAAGGATGGAGCTGGCAGCTCTTAGAGTATCCATCTTCCTAGAAAGTGTGTGCTCGTGACTGTACCTCAGGAGTTAAAGAGGGGGGAAAATATTTTTTATGTCTTCCAGTGGCTCTTCTCTATCAGCAACGACACCTTGGTTGTGCCCTGGTTAGAACCTGGAACAGCTTATTGTGTCAGTGCACAGATACATGTCACCACACCACTTTTGGACAGTGGCTTTTCCAAAGAACATTGCATTACCACATTGAAAGGTATGTGTGAGGTGGCAAATAAAAAAGATAAGCAAGTTAGAAAAAAAAAGGTGATTGAATTTGTGAATTTTTTATATATCCACTTTGAAGGTGGTAATAAGCATGTTTTCTCCCTTCTCTGTGCACTTGTACCAATGAAAAAACCTGCCTCTAATAAAGCATAGCTGGGACTGACTGGAAGGTACATCAGTACCTCTGAAGAAAAGTATCTGCATTCTTTGAGTTTTAGTGCATAGAGAATGTATTTTCTTCTTGAATGCAGTTTGGGAGTGGCAGCACTGGGTCAAGCTGAAGTTAGGAACTGGAGAACCTAAAGGAGATGTTACTTCTTTTTAGAATTTAACATTTAGACAGTAGTAATAATTGTCCTGTAGCGCAATTTTCTTTTTCATTTCCTGCGAATTCCTTGTTTATATAAAGCATTTGCATTCTGTATCCAAAATGCAGTGTGACGAATGCACATATTACTGTCTACATACATTAAAACTTTTGTTTTATTAACAGATAAAACAGAAGATGAGACTGTAACAATCACATTTGGATATATTATGCCTAGCATGCTGGCTCTCCTTTTTATTTCTGTGGCATGCTTTTATGTGCATAGGTATATTCACATCCACAAACAAAAACATCCAACAAACCTGGTAAGTGTCTTCTGTTGCGAGAGGTCGCTGCTGACCTCAGCACTCACAGCAGAGTTGTGTGTTTTCTAGAGTTCCAAGCAGGCTTGGAGGAAACTGTGGCTAGCTCCAAAGAAAAGCTCTAATTGCCACTGAGATCAAGAGAAGAAAACCACACCAAAGGTTATTAAATGCAAGAAAAACAGAGTAATAACTCAAATTTGCAATGGTCAGAACAGAGCTGTTGGTTTGGGAAGTCGTTGCGGTGCAGTAGGCAAGGTTTGTCAGGATGTCAGAATTCCATAAGTTTATCTAATATGAAGCACTGTGTAAAGTCATTTGAACAAAAGTTATTAATTTGTTGAATTCAGAAACAAGAAGGAAGACAGTTAAGCCGTACAGAATCACCATAATGTTTTCTTGGACTATTACTGGGTACTACCAGATTTTTCCTCTTAATTGTGATGGATTTAACACATGTGCACCATACAGATAGTTTAACCTGGATTTCAAGAATACTTTGAAATACTGTACCATTTACTAACATCCAAAAATGTATAAACAAACGCATTCTATTATTTTATCAGCCCAAATACACTTTTTTTGCAAAAAAAAGTTCTCAAATTTCTTACTGCTACGAAGTTCATTGATTTTTAGAAAGAACACATAAAGTGTGTGAAATGTCATTGGTTTCCAGCTCAAGAGCTCAGCAGAACATTCTCATAGGTATCTTTAAGCAAGTTGCTCAACCATAAACATGTAATCATAATAATGAATGAAGAGTTCAATGTTAATCCAATCTGCATGACATCGTGGGATGAGAGATACAAGGGAGTTGGTTTCAACATGCTAAACTTGCTGAAGAAGATTAGAGAAGTGCAGAGGTGCCAGAAGAAATCTTCACAGAGGCACAGTGAGTTCAGAAGGGCTCGGAAGGATTGGAGCAGTTGCTGCTGCAGTGTGTTCAGATGTGCACAGAAACACCTCCCGCGCTTGATGAGGCACTGGTTTTATTTCAGAGCTGTGGAATCACAGAGTGGTTTGGGCTGCTAGGGGCCTTCAAAGGTATCTAGTTCAACCACTCTGAATGGGCAAGGACATCTGCCACTTGATCAGGTTGCTTAAAGCTCCATCCAACCTGACTTTGGGCACTTGCACTTAATGGGGCATCCACAGCTTCTTAGGAAACCTATTCCAGTGCCTCACCACACTCGCAGTAAAGAATTTATTCCTTATATTCAGCTTAAATGAACCCTCTTTCATTTTAAAGCTCTTGTCCCTTGTCACTACAGGCCCTAGTAAAAAATCTATCTCTGTCTTACTCTTTGTGTTTTGTTCCTGGGATGCAGGTCATGGTATGGGGAAATAACTTGGTCTCTTGGGGCACTAACAGGACAGAGCTCTTTAAAGTCCAAGAGCATGAAGGGCTACTTAGTGAAAAATTCCCACTCAGTAGCAGACTAAACTCCTAACTCCAGGAGTTTTTTACTCTAATAACGATATAATTTGAATGTTGGGTTATTTTTTTTTATGTTCATTGCATTTTCAATGACCATCATGGAGCTTCAATTTTGTTTTTTCCATCTCTGGATTCAGTCAATGTTAAGGTAACAAATGAATATAGACCTGGTATTTTAATGAAGCTGTCTGGCTTTCCCAACACACAGACTGTCCCACATGTGCATCCTGTGTGGCTGGCGGGACATGGAATAAACCATTTGTTTTGGTCCAGCCGTTCTGACCTTTCAGATTACTTGGTACATTTGTGGTCTCAGTCTTCCATTCAAGCTTGAAAGCACTGGAATGCACTTTCTGGTTGTTTTTCCTATTCACTCCACCGGTGCCCACACAATGTTGATTCCTGTCAAAAATTTTACTCATTTCAGAAAGATCTCTATTGTTTAATTTGATGATTTTGCACAGAGTCACAAAAGCAGCCTGTGGCAGACTGCACAGTATAGGTTCTGTACACTGTCTTCTACCTGATGTGTAGCTCCCTCTCTAAAAGGAAACCTGGTACTATCTTATTCTCTTTAAGTTACACATTACCATGTTATCTGACACTGCTTGTGGGAAGTGGTTGTGACTGCATTTTCTCCTCACTGGTTAAAAGGAATGGAATAGATTCAGTGATGTTTGGTCCAATAACAAAGACTGATGTTTTCTCCAAAGTCTTGAGTTTATGCTGGTTTGGAAACAATACCCATATTTGACAGAGTTGTTCTAACCATTATTTTGACATGGGGAGGGGGAAGAAAGGAGTATTAGAACTGGTCATAATATAGTTTTACTTCAGATAGA
This sequence comes from Sylvia atricapilla, assembly GCF_009819655.1. Taxonomy (NCBI): domain Eukaryota; kingdom Metazoa; phylum Chordata; class Aves; order Passeriformes; family Sylviidae; genus Sylvia; species Sylvia atricapilla. The sequence goes on from NC_089142.1 coordinate 64,156,333, forward strand.
GTAGAAAAGGGGAGCATCGTGACACTCTTGAATGTTTGTATGATGAAATTTCTTCTTCCCTAAGGTGAAATAACCTCCTAATAAGGTCTAACCTACCCTTACATTATAAAATATAAGACGAGATAAGAAACAGCAGGATGGTATTTTTATTATACTTCACTCAAAATGTTTCTTACTTTCCAGGTATGGCAGTACACCACTGACAAATGCAAGGAACAGGTTTTCATACCAAGTGAAAAAATAGTGCTCAACCTTATCACTGTTCACAGGGATGACTGTAAGGAATGCAGTTGTCTATCAGAACGGAAAAGTCCTCATTATAACACTGTTTACAGTGACACTGAAGGGAAGGATTTGCCTTCTGAACAAGTGCTGGAAGCAAAATATTTGCTTGATATTCCATGTGAAGAGATTTCACCCAAAGGAGATACTTTAGTGGAAGGGGATCAGACTGGAAACTGGGCGTCTCATGGCTGGTCTGGAACACAGAATACTTGGAGAGAGAAAAATGCAGGGGTTGTAGAGTATGAACATGATGTAAGGGCTGAAGACTTCAGTCCTGGTCAGAAACTAGAAGAGAGGTTTTCTGCCCCCAGGGGGCTACAGAGTGAGACACAGATTGCTTTGAGGGACTTGGTTGATGTGCAAACAGGACAACCATATTCCCCCCAACTAGAGATAAGGGTAGCAGACCTTTGTTTGGGAGAGAAAACAGAAGAACTTAATTTGAAGGGGGTTGATGCAGCAGATGAATTGCCAGGTGAGACCCATATTGACTTCATGGACCTGGATACTGAAAAGTCTGGGCAGACATCCTATCATCAGCTGGAAAAAATCACACAGGGCCTCGCTGAGAAAGAAGGTGTGCAGACCACTTTAGTTGATTGGGATCCTCACAGTAGAAGACTGTATATTCCTACTTTGTCCAGTGTTGAAAATCAGGTGTGTGAAGGAGTATTGAAGTGTTATGATCCCAAAGAAGAAGGAATTTTGCTCAGACTCTATGAGAAAGAGGTATCTGGTGAATCATCTGAGGACCAGGAAATGTATCTCCTGCAGTTCAAGGAACAATGGGGACTTCATGTAGAAATGGAAGACTAAAAAATTATTTTCTAAAATACTCAAAAATGCAAAATCCTGTTTATTTTGCTGATGAGAGTGATAGACTCAGGGGAACAAACACATCCTAATGTTTCAAAGTTTTTGGAACCATCACAGTTGAACAGTTTATTCATTAAATGTTATTTATAACAGTTTCCAAATGTGATATAAATGATTTTGACATAAATCATAAACCTCTTGTGTAAAATGTGATTGTTGTGAAGTTATATTCTTTTTCTTTAATAAAATAATTTAAAAATAAATAAAAAGAAAAAATATTTTAAAATAATTTTTTTTACAGAGGATGCTCCCACCTTGCAATTCCTGCTAAAACAAATTACCACCATTTGAAAGCAGTTACTTTTAGGAAAAGAAACCCAACCAAGCCAAAAAATGGGAATAATTGTAGGACAAAGGGGTTCAGTGAACTGGCTGTAATTGTCTGGCTGGATCATGTCTCAGCCAGCCTTAGACACAGGCAGTGGAGCATCTGCCTGATCCATGCCCTGCAAGTGTCTCTTCCTCTCTGATGACTTCCATGGCAGCGTGGCAGGACCAGCTCCGAGGGAGAGGTCTGCCCCAGACACACAGAAGAGTCTGCTTCACACACTCCCCATTCGCTGTGCCACACAACAAAGTGTTCCTGTGGCCTTCCTTTCATTGCCTAGTGTCCTCAGCAGCACTTCTGATGCGAGTTCACTCTTTCTTCACGTCATGTGATATTTAGGACAGCAAAATTACAGGACATTCTAGAAATTACTTACTAGGGCAGATGATATTTTCCTTTTTAAAATGTGTCACTTTTTCACTTACTGAATTCTTTTTTTCCTCCCAGTACACAAAAAAAAACCCCACCCTCACAGTAATTATTTGTCTGTTTTGAGGAGGATAAGCAAAAAGAAAATAAATTCTGTACTGTTTTTAAATTTTTATCTTCCAAACGAGTACATGGTGAGGTGTTTTTTTACAGAAGGGCCTTTACCTAAATGTTTTCTCTGAGCTGTTGTTCTTGTGTGACCTTGGCATTCCCTGTGACTGTTCGTCCTCTGAATTTTTCAATTGTAGTCATAGACCTTAAAACCACAAATTGCATTAGAATATCTCCGATTTTTCTAATTTCAGCATGACAATATGCTGATGACTCCTTATCAGGAGGTAAAAAATGGTCCTCAGCTGCTTTAATAATAAAGGTGTAGATCATGCAGCAGTGTTACAGTTAGCTTACACAAACACCTTTGTTCATCTTAGTGTAAAAGAAGAAAATAGTTGGGAGATGTGAATTTTTTTGCTCTCAAAAAAATCAGTCATCCAAAATCTTCCTCAGTATTTCCTAGAGATTTCTTAAATAATCTCATTGTGCATGATCTTGTAATTTTTTGCAATATCAGGCCTCTAACTCATAGGTAGGAAACAATTATTTACTTTTTTTCCAGTAGCCCATTGAATTTTACCCAGTTATTGCTTTCCTAAGACCAATCACTGGTGTTCAGTGTATGCACATCAGTGCTTGTCTGTACACATGGACAGATAAGGATGGTTCAGCCCTGTAAATATTTTGATGTAGGTTAATAACCTACCATTCCTTGAAGAGGAAGGTATCCCTTGTTTTGGATGTGTATTTCCCCTGGCCTGACTGGCCAGCTGCTGGTGTCTGCTGCTGCTTTTTCTGTTAGGTGAGCAAGGCTTGCACCAGCAGTTAAGGATAACTACTTAAAAGGATATTTAACATACCATAATCAAGTTATTGCTGATTAAAATTTGAAAACTTGGTTGCTTATCCATAGAATCTCACTTCACTATGGTTTTTTGTGGTTGTAATCTTTCACTACATCTTATCCTGTTTTGTTTTGGCTTTTTCTTTTTGGTTGGTTTGGTTTTGTTTTTTTTAACTTTTTAGTAACAATTAGATTGTATAGTATTTATTTCCTCTAATACTTAGAAAGGCATCACCTTCCTAGTTAACAGTATTTGCGATTAAAATACAATATGCTGAGATCCTTGCAATAATTTTCATCATAAGTTTATGCTTAGGAAGACTGGTTAATTTATGGACCAAAGTATTTGTGATAGAAGTTTGCAGCACTTTCCATGTACCTTCCTTTTGGTGAGAATTTGCATTAAATTCAGAACTGATACTAGATTATGCAAATAGTCCTTCATATTTATAAGATACACTTTATAAGTGCTCTCAGAATGATCACAGCAAAGAGAAAAGGCACTAATGGAAAAGATTTTAATGAAGATAAGAACTTTCTTTTATATGCAAAAGAATTTTTTGAGTTAGCTAGTCAAGTTCTGGAATTGATGAAGCAGACGTAATGGTGCATTATTTCCATCAGTATAGTACTAGTAAATTGTTGATGGCCTTTTTAATATCCTTAAAATAACACGTATTTTTCTTTAAAATCTTCTAATTATGTTAATCAAATGAAGCTGATCAGACATGGTACTTCCAGCAAACCTGTCAGCAAGGTGCAAAATTCTGCCATGTAAATTTGTAAAACAACAGAGGGAAGAGAAAAGCAGTAAGAGAGCTGACATGTTCCTACTCTTATTGCACTTTATTAAACTTTACTTAGCCACATTTAGCAGACTTAATGCAGCCAAAAGCAAGATCATGCATCTAGAATCACACACCTAGACTACAGATTATACTCAAACAGTGATTTTGAAAATTATATGGGAGAGGAATAGAATGAAGTACCAGTTTGTTGAGGACAATAGGATGTATATTTCTTGAATATTATGGCAATAAAACCAGACCTTTAGCTGTGTTTACAGGCCTGATGTGACTACTCCTGGAAAAACTGTCTCTGGTTTACAATATAAGTCATGAATATGAAAGGCAAATGCTACTATAAAAGGCTAAAGCAATGCACTCCAGAGCTTGAAAAACAGGAAACCTAGCTATCAAAATGAGATCTAATGGTGATGAAACTGATAGCTAGGTGTGGGCACACACAGTTTTGGAAAAGTGACTATAATTGTAAGTATGGTTTTGCTGCCTACTGCTAAGGCAAAGAGACGGGTGTTAAAGGAGAGACTGAAACATAGCTGAGTGCAAGATACTTGTGATCTGATGTGGAGCAGCCCTGGAGAAGCTACTGCAGAATAAGAATGACCAGATGGAAAAGTCCAGATACAGGAGGGAAACATGCAACATGAGTCACATGTCTGGTGCAGAAAAAGTGTCCACCCAGTGGGCATGAGGCTAGCCAGGTGGGGGATCCATGGTAAGTCCCTAATACATGATGCATCATCACCTGTTACATGAAGGGTAGGGAAATGATCAAGAGCGCTCCAAAGGTGGCATCTGGAAAGAGTAGCTAACACTATTAACTTAACACAGCTCTTCCTATGGAAAGTAGGGAAGGTTCAGCAAAAGTCCTGAGAAACATTGTCTGGGTCTAGAAATTTCAGAATATGAGAACATACTGAGCAAGGAAATACTTAACATTACATTACTAATAAATACACAGAAACACATTCAATTTCTGCTGATTTCAAGTTGAAATTTAAGTTACACTTTAGGTCTTCCCTAAAACTGAATTCCTGAATTTGGAACTAGCAAAATCTATCAAGGCATATCAAAACAAAAATAAGTCATGACTTTCATATGGTCTAACCTTCAAACCAGGCTTAACCAGACAGAATGATTGAGATGTGAAACAAGTGAAATTTATAACAGAAAAGCAGCATGGTTTAAATATGTTAAAATATGGACAACTGACTGCTTGCCAAGGCCTGCGAAAATTCTTTAATTTCAAACAAGATTGTTGTCCTTCAACAATAATGCTAACAATGGGTGACATTTCTTGCCTGGAGTACAATGATGTTCATACATTGTCAAGTCTTAAAATTTGATTAATCTTTCTTCTTGTTCTTTAAATAAGAAATGTTTGCTCATCTCTACAAGGAAGTTAAAAAAACTCCAGTTGCTCCAAGCACCATGGTTTTAAACAGTTGAAGCTTTTATGTCTGATGTCTCTTGCAAAGTCAAAGATTTAAACCTGTTCAGCTTTTCATGTTGTCCATGCAAAATACCCAAGTTCTCCTTAAAAGGAAGACAGAGCAATGTCAAGATTTTTCTGCCTTAGTTTTGCATGTAGGTTTCAAGCTTGATCAGCCCGGGAGCATGTAGCAGTAAGTGTAGGAAGTCATTTCCATGTTTAATGCCACCTCTTAGAAACCATCAAATTTTTTTTAGTTTGCACTGGCAGTGACACTAAGCTGGCCCCACAGTTTCTCACCGTCTTTTCTTTCTCTGGTTAAAAAAAAAAAAAAAAAAAAAAAAAAGTACTTCTGTTTTCTAATACCTCCAGAATCAGTTTAGCTAAGACAGATTTTTCTGGCCAAATTAGGCTTTAAGAAGAGGACTTGCTCCTTAGCATCACACAGCTGTGAAAATTCTCAGTGGCTGAAGACACACAGACACACATTCCAGTAGTGCTGCTTCAGCTCCCTGCTTTTACCTCTGTTTGGCTGGAGGAGCAAATATCCTGCATTACAATATTTTTCAGTCACTGTGTCCCTGTTCTGGAGGCCTCATTTGCCACTGCTCTTTACAACATGATAAGGTCTCTGCAGGCTGAGAAACCTGGTCCTAATTCTGTATTATTGCAAGGTGACCTCCTAGATCTCTCACACCTTACTTGTTGCCTTGTCAAAGTTACAAGGAATTATTCATCCAAGTAGAACTCCAGCATTGCTGCTCACCTCTGGCAGCAGTTTCAGCAAACACTGTCTGCTAGCACCCAAAATTGCTGCAGTGACTCTCATGGTGCCAGAACATTCTCATTTCACAGTAACTCGCCCAGGTAATGGCTGCAGCAGCAGTAGCCTATGCTATAAACACACATCATCAACTCTGCCATCCAAACAGTGCCGTTAAGAAACAGCATCTTTCAGATATCCAAAGTAAGTCAGCAAGCAGTGTGGCCCAGCAGCGGGGCAGCAAATTGCTTTGGTTTTCTAAATTCTCATGATCATGTCATTCAGGGTGAGGCAAAATGTTCAGCAAGACCCCCTACTGAAAACAGCAGGAAAATACTGAAAAATACCTGGACCCTTCCAGTGTGAGGAAAAGAGATCAAAATATTTAAGCATTTTCAGCACTCCTGCTGAAATAAATTTGCCTTGGTTTTTATTTCAAACCCTTCGACCATTTTATAGTAGTTAGAGACAAAGGAAGAAAAGTTGCTATTCCAGTTTCACACACAGGTTAGCTGATACATGGAAAGGCTAAAATGGATTGAAAAACATCATACAGTAAGTGTAGGATGCAGGGCAGGACATGACAAAACACAGATGACACTTGCCAACGTAGTAACTGCTAAAGTCACAATTCCCCTCAGCAATATATCCCCATAATGCAAGTTACTCCAAGCTGTTAGATGTTCAAGGGTAGACACACTTCCAGTTTGGTTTACTTTAAAAATACTAAATTTTCAGGTAAAAGTTTAGTATGTGAACCAGCTGCAGAGTCCAGACCAACAAGAAATCCGACAAACCCAACCTTCAGGGCAAAGACAGCCAAAAGGATCTAAGTAAACCACTCTCTAGGGAAGAAAAGATTACAAGTCATGCTGGGCAGCCATCTTAAGATGCCATTAATCTCTTCTGTACTGAGTGGGGTGAGCTCCAAATTGCCCCTTTGCTGTCCCGTTCTGTTCTACAGCCCTATTAATGTTGACATAAAAGTTTTTTTGGCTGGATGTGGTTTGTGTGCTAGTTTATTTTGTAACACTTCTTTCTTCCAAGAAGGACACTGGACCAGTGGGGTAGATGGTTTGGGAAGAGAGGACAGTCTTCAAGAAAAAAAAGAAAAAAAATCAGCTGGGGTGGTTTAAATACAGTCTTGTCAGGGCACAGGGTGAGAATCAAATGAGAGGCCCCTGTTTTATACAGCAAATGCCATCTACCCAAACAGCGCGGAAAAATCCCAGGGCATGTTGGTGAGACTGTTGGTGAGACTGTTTCTACACTTCTCCTTTGCTCTTGGCTGCAGATGAGGCATGGGTTGAGAGAAGTGGTTCTAATCTTGCAAACTTTTTTCCTGGGCTGGGATGGGGCCCTCTCCACCAGTGTTCAGGTTTCTCAGTCATGACTTTCCCAACCTGTGCCACCTTCCAGGCTTCTGATCTTTTAAGCTCTGAATAGTCATTTCATTCTTAGCCCAGTGCTCCTCCTGAATGCCCTCTGCTCTGCAAACTCTCAAAGATAAAATTTCTTTCACTAATATTCTATTGGAAAATGGTTTTATGTGTTTCTGAGTTTGCTTAATTATTCTCTGTGCAAAATAAAGAGTTGTAAGAATATATCTGTACATCTATTTCTTGCCCCGTCTCTGGGAATATGATGTTCTTTAGATTACCCCTTACCCTTTATAATGCAAGCACCATCACAACTACAGAGATTAGAGGGACTCAACCTGTGTAATATGATTTAGAGGCATGTTTACTCTTCTCCCACTAGACTTAAAAAGACAGTGTGCTCTATTTTTCTCCTTCTAAACAGCACAAACACCCCAAAATGATTCTCCTGAACTGAATGTGCTTAAGTTTTCCTATGCTGTAACACAGACATTTTATTCTTTAAGCAGTTGTCACATATTATATGCCAGTGCATCCTTAAAAAACTATTTCATGTTTGCAACTAAATAGATTTTAAAGAAAAATCAAGAAACTCTTGGTGTGGACTTTTCTTTGGCATGCAAGATTGATCTTGCATAGCTCACAGACTGCTGGAAAGAAATGTTTGTTATTTACCCAGGATATGAGTTATATCCTTATATGAGGATATAATACGAAGTTTAAACACCTTCATAGAGCTTTCATGATCAACTAGAAATTTTAAATCCCTCCATATTTCTTAGCTGTGAGAAAAGATGGGAAGCAGTCTGTTCTGTTGCTCAATGCTATTCTCTCTTTCCTCCTACACCCAGCTTCCCTGGGGCTCACATTTTTAATCTGTAGCCAAAAAGCAGTCTGGCAGGAGGGCAGCAGTTATCAGTCAGAAGGGGACAGTCAGCAATTGTCAACAGATAGCCAGCAAACTTGATGTCAGGCAGTGCAGTTGGCTGCAGTAAAGACAGTGTGCACTGCCAGAGAGCAAAGGAAAATAGTAAAAGCTGTTTAAGGGTTGCCTTCTGTTCTACTGAATGAGGAATTTAATGATGCTAAAGATGAGCAGAGAGGCCCTGTACACACCCCAGGGCAACAGCAGGAGCGTTTTGCTGGGAATTTGTTTCCTACTGGAAATAGGAGTGCCTACAACCCAGCACAGACCTGCTAGCAACTTCAGCATGCAGTATTCACAGCACTTGGCAAAGGGCTACAAATTAATCACAGCTACAACTTTTGCCTTTGCCTGAATCTGGCACTCAATCTCTTTCTGTAAGTAGTGTAAGCAAAAATACTATTAGGCAATAATAAAGGTAGTGATAGGAAATCTGACTTCTGCTCCTGTCTCTCAGTCTTTTGCTTGCAAAGAGACTTTAATCCAGCTGCTAACAAAGGGCTTGAAGCAATGTCACCTGCAGCAATGTCAACCTCTGTGCTGAGCCTCTGGAACCAGCAGTGAACTGGTCTCTATGTTCCTGTACTACTAAGGAAGCAAAGGTTTGTCAGCAAACTGGATCTCATGGCTTATAGTACACGAATGTGAGCACTAACCTAAAAAACCTTCCAAATTATCTACTGCATTCATCTCTTGATGGCTAGTTGGCTACCTTTGTGTACCTCATGTCGCTAGTTAAACATTAATTTACTTTCATTTATGCCTTTCCTGTATTTGCAACATTCGTAATTTCTCATTGTAATCACAAATAGTTAATCATGATTTTTGTCTTTTGGGACAATTGTACTTCTAGATCATCCAAAACACAGATGTCAGAACTCCCCAGCCTTGCAGCCCTTGTCAAAACAGTCCCACATCTCTGTAAATACATTCTGGTCCAACACGCAGGGGTGTGGCAAGGCCATCACCTTTTACCCGATTAGTAAACACAATTGATCTGTGTGGCAAAGAGAAAAGGGTATTGCTTCCATTATGCAAACCAATAAATTTCTTACAAACAAGTCTCTCATGAGGGACCAGTTCTACCTCACTTACATCATTAGCTTTAATAAAAACCTTTCCATAAGCAACACAATTTTAATCCAAGCATGCATCTCAAATCCTCTTCCTTTTCAAGTTGCAGAGTGTGCTTATGGAGCAGAAAGTACTCCTGTTTTTCCCAAGATTGCATCAATGCCACTTATAAAAATAAGCTGACCAAGATTAATGATGCAGAGCAGCTAAGTACAACCTTCTTCTGCAGCAGAATGCTGTGCAATATTACGTTGCAGCTGGCCTTAGGTCTCGGTACTCCAGGCTCTATTTTTCCCATTCTCCTGGCAGTGGCACCTCATCACAGCAGATGTTTTACCTTGCTGCTTGTGCCATTCTCTGTTTCCTCAAGTTTTTTAAGGTTAATGCCAGTTTTCATTTCCTAGTTAACCTCAAAGGAAATCTCTGTATAATCCTGACATTTTAGCGCTTCTCTGAGATCCACTGTGCAACCAGGCCAGCTGAGCATGTAGGACATTGAAAATAAGCCATTGCAAAATTGCCAGCTTTCTTCTCAGTGTCACATGAAAAATGTGAGAGAGAAATCCATAGCTTCTGCCAGGACTGTGAAGTCTGAAGAATAGGGTGGTTGGCCCCCAAAATCCTGTGGTTGCACTAAGCACTGGACACTCCTGCCAAGGACTGGAGCATTTGAAATAGAAATTCCGCCTGCTCCCAGGGATGGGTGCTAAGTAGTACATTTGACGTAATGCAGACAATAAACTGAACTGGAACTGGAGATTTTGTTCTGAATGCCTGGAACAGTTTGTAACAATTGATAATTTCCCGATATTTCTGTGGCATTCAGCAAGGCAGAATCTCTCATTTCTTCACAATAACTATGACTGTTTTGAGGTCCATCCTGTGACGGCAAAACCATCCCACCTGCCCTCTGTAGCTTGTGCAATGATCATGTTCCTACTGGCTCCGTTAAAAATTAACATTTTGCTCATGGCTGACCCAATGCCAAATATTCCAGGAAATAGCAATAATCAAAACCCATTAAGTCAATGGACCAGTTGTGGCTTGTTTTCCCTACCTTTTACTGTTCTGTTTTTCATTAGTAAGAAGGCAGATCTGTTCCACATAACTTTGTTAACATTTATCTGAAAGCTATCTGCTATAGTGAGACAAGCAGAGTTCCCAGGAAATACAAATAAAGACTAAAGCAAGCAACTTTATTGAGACTAGGTTTGCAAATTTGCTTATCTTCTAAATTCTGGTCACCATGACACAGGGCAGATGGCTATGATTTCTTTCAGTCTGATTTGATTACTACTTGGTTTTGTTTCTTCTGCAAGAGAGCACATGAGACCCTACACTGAGTTAGCTGGAAAGAACTTTGTCCTAACAGTCTCACCTGGGATATCTCATTACTCCATGATCTAGTGTGCTCTCCAGTCCTAGTAGCAAAGAAACATCAAAAGTCAGTGTACATGGTTGAAATTCACTTAAACTGAACACCTGAAATATCTAGTGTAAATATCATCTATTAAAAATAGAAATCTTATGGCAACAAGCACAGTAGAAATAGCAACATGTACCTTCAGTCAGAGATTGAAAACTCTTAGCAGTTCAGATTCAGGGCAGGGATTTAGCATTTAACCCTTAGGCTTGCAACACACTTCACTAGGGCTTCAGGCAAAGCAGCCTTTTTTCTTCCTGTTTTCTATTTCTGCCTCTATTACTCCATATTTAGTATTTAGAAAGCTCCCCAAACCCCTCTCAGCTTTGGTCTGCCTGGTGCAATACATGCAGAGACTCAGTGTCTGCCTCAGGCAGCTTTCATTCGCTGAAGTAAGCAGGAGTATTTTGGCTGCCAAGACACATGGCAACTTCTTATAGCTAACACCAGGAGCTACGGGGGAAATCCATTGATTCATTCTCTAAACCATTAGAACTCCTTGGCAGAAATGTGTCACACTGTGTGGTGAAGCCAGGGCAGCACCTGAGATCTTGTCTGCAGGTTCATGGACAACCCAAGATGAGAAGTCCCTAACTTTCCAAGGCTCTTGCTTTCTCAGAGGGGGGGATTGGAGTCCAGACCCTTTGTGCCTTAGAGAAACCAAGGATATTTGAGTCTTCCCATGCAGAGGGAAGCCTACCAAAAGAAGCTGCTCATTGTATATGAAAACCTTCACAAATGGAATAGGAAGTTAAAATCACTAAATGGATGGTCTAAATGGATAGACTGAATATTCTTTATCTTTTTAACATCTTAAATGTGTTTCCAGCAGTGCAAGAGGAAATACAGAGCCAGATACTTCTCAGTCACAGTTTCAAGGAGAGCAGATGACTGAGAATTTGGTTACTCTGAATTATGCTGAACCTCACTGTTCACTACCTTTTTTCTCAATTTGTGTGTTAATTGTCTAGGTTTTAAGAGTTTTAGAGCACAGTTCAGATCCACCTTGTTTCCTCTGCAGCTTGCCAGTAATGCAAAAAGAACAAAAATGGCAATGGCAGATTCAGCATGAACCTTCTGGTCTATAATGAGCACGTCTACGGAGGCAAAAACTTGCAGTGGGTGAAATCCACTTGTTATTTCAATATCTAAAATCATAAACCAAGTGGATGTCTCCCAGATAAATACATTATAATACATAATATCATAATAATAACAACATCATTTTAGAAGGGTGAACCAGACTGGCTGTTCTGTAGGAGAATGAGTGTGATACATTACTGAGCCTGCTACAGAAACCTGGAGCAGTCTTGGCCCTGTAACTAACCACAAATGAGCACACACGCTGCTCAGACACCCTTTCATCCATCCATTTGTATTTATTTCCAAATGAGACCTCTTCGGAAAGGCTAGCTCATGATTTTGCATCCAACCTCAAGGACTGCTTAAAATCTTGCCTGATATCCATTCCTCAAAATTAGTGTCTCACACTAAATAGCATTAATTGGTTTATCTACCTGGCTAGTTTCACCTATGATGCATCCAACATCCATGGGAATTTTCCTCTACAGGAAACCTCTCATTCCAAGCTGATGGGAAATCTTGGACACAGGCAGCCAGCTGTTCACCCAGCAGTTTATCCATCTGCAGGCAGGCCAGCAGAAACTCGAGTCTGAGAGCACATTCATATTCAGAGAAGAAGAGTAATCTTTTATGGAGAAGGGGAGAATGAGCACTTGTGGGTGAGCACTTGATGGATGGGCTGCAGTACTGAGTCAGAGGCCTCTGGTCACACTGCCACAAGCAGGACAGGGGCAGCCTTGGATTTCAGGACAAGTGAAGTAAAGGAAAGATTTTTTTTCTCAACCGCTCTATAAATTCAGAACTAGAAGGATTATGTGCCCATTTGCAGTAGGCAAGTTTCTTGCACCAAGAGACTGAAAGATGGGATTTGCTTCACCTGAGTTTTTATACTTTTCCCTAATCTGCTTGTGAGTTTGGTAAAGACTCAGCCAGAAAACTCTCCATGGTGCAAAAGTAAATCATGTCACTGAGGACTTCTCAAAGTGGCTTTATATGAGGAAATCTGTTAAGAGTGACAAAGCACAAGAAGACGTACAGGTTAAAGAATCTTAAATATTAAGGACTTGGTGACTACCATGTTACTAGGCTTTTGCAGTAAAGCCTGAAAACATCAAAAGAACACATTTCTAATGTAAACTTGGACCTAACCCTAAGCAGAGCAGTAAAAGCAGCCTTTTCCTGAGGCTGAGGTTCCAGGCACATGGGTGGTGCCAAGGTGCAATGTGTGGAGGGAGAAATGTTGAGGCAATGCAGTGCTCCCCCTGGCATGCCTTTTGTAGTTGCAGTGCCCCTGGAACTCTAGACTTTGTGGTTTTTTTCAACCCTAATCGTAACCCTAAGCCTAAACCCAAACACCTCTGAGACGTGGCATACGTAACTACAAGAACTCCCTGCAAACCTTTTCCTTTCTTCTTTTCGTTATCTACGTGAGAATCTTTCTCCAGGCTTCCCAACACCTTCCCCACCAGCATATTCAAGGGAAGTTTTAAACCAGCAGGACTTATTTACCTGTCTAAACCCACAAGTAAATAACCTGTCTGGGGTCCCACAGTTTTGCCAGCCAGGCTGATGGCAAGCTTTTAGCTGAGGTGGCAGCTTTTTACATTTCAGTACTTTGGTGTGCCAGTTATTTAGGAGCAGATTAGCAGATTATATACTGAACCCACCAAACTCCTGGAACCCACTTGTCTCCTCCACACCTCTGCTGTGACACACAGAAAGGCTTCTTGGTGCTCCAGCAGTGTTGTGCTTCCCCAGCTCCTGCAGGGGGGAGGGAAAGGATGAGGAGTTTCCTTTGTACTTCCTTCTTTAAGAAGGAGTCAAATGTATTTTTGATCGCTTACAGTGCTTGGTGTGGAGAACATTATCCTCGATCAAATTGTGAAAAGTGATGGTTTTATTTTAGTATGTATCCAAAATTCATATTTCGCTTGCTTAGGATGCCCTGTGAGGCACAGATAACCACAGCCTCCGGCCCCTGTGTAGAACACTTGCTACTGCCAACTCTATAGCACACGAGTGAAAAGGTCTTTTCTCCCGAGCTTTGCACCGATCGTTTCCCTGTTTAAGCCCTTTCCTAATTTTAAGGAGGGGTTTGGCGCCGCCTGGCGGTCACGGCGCCGCCCGGCGTTTCTGCGAGGCAGAAGTGAAAGAAAATGGTAAAACCGTGATTCCTTTCGCTCAGGAAGATAAAGACGTGATTACTTTCGCATAGGTTTCTTAGTTATGTGCACTCGTGTAATTTTTAACATTTCACTTTAAATGTCCTTAAATACAGCACTGGCTGCGCATCCTTCAAGTGAAATTAATATAATCTCCATTTCCTGATTTCAGCTGGAATAGAGGTAATTTTCTTCCTAGGTGCTGGTACAGTGCTGTATTTTGGATTTAGGATGAGACTGCTACTAACACACTGATGTTGCCGAGCAGTGCTTACTCTGAGTCAAAGACTGCCCAGTTTCCATGGACTGCCACTAAGGAACTGGACAAGAAGGTGGGGAGGACCATGGCTGGGACAGCAGATGGAAACTGGCCAAGGGGCTACTCCATCCCAAGGAACATCATGGCCAATATAAAAACACTGGGGAATTGGCTGGGAGGGACCAACTGCTGCCTGGGGACGGGCAAATCATTTGCTGGTGGGTGGTGAGCAACTGTATTGTGTTTCTTGGGATTTGTATCTCTTTGTCTTCTAATTGTTACTATCATTATAATTGTTATCATCATTATTATAATGATTTACATAGTTTCAATTATTAAACTGTCTTAGCCCAGGATTTTTATTTTTTTCACCCTAATTTTCTTGCACATCCCACCGAGTGGGCAGAGGGAGTGAGTGAGCAGCTGTGTGGGACTCAGTTGCTGTCAGTACCCCTAGTACATGGGTTAAGCCACATCACTTCAATTGCAGGTATTTTATTTGCATGAGTGTGTCTCAGTTCAAAAAACCTTAGAGAAGATATTTTTTCTTTATTCTTCTCACAGAGAGGATTTTGTGACAAATGTCCTCACAGCAACATTTTGGAAAGGGGAGTAGGTTAAATGCAGCTTTTTAAAGCCACCATCTCTGCCCAAAGTGGCACACAGTAATCACCAAAACGCTGGCTGAAGGACACGTAGAAAAGCAGACTCCATAAAGGAACAAGTATTGTAACTCTTTTTATCTGTCTAGAAGCTCCCAATGAGGCTCTTCTCTAAGGGTTGTCCTGTCTTCCTTTTTCCAGATTGTGGAGTTGCAACCTGAAATCTTTCTAGTAGTTCCATATGCAGTTAATTCTCACCATTTTATCATTATTTCTGAAATGTTTATTTCTCAATTTTGTAAGAAACAGTGACAGCAAAGCAAAATCCAAGGAATATCTTAAGTGCAGGAACTCAGTGTTGGTGCATCCCCACCCTCCCCTCCACTGCCCTGTCCCTTCTCAAAGTCACCTAAAACATTAATTCATGACACCAGCCCCAGCGTAGACTCCAGGCTCTGATTTGATGCCCAAATTTTTTACTGAAGGAATAGGGACAGTCAGATGTCTCATGGGATGCCAGAGCATCCAGTGTTCAAGGCAGAGAGCCCAACTTGTCACCAAGCCAAGCCACCTAACAGGAATGTGCTGGGGGAAATCTCATGCCTTTCTAGGGTGTCAGCACCTTGTGAAAAGTGAACCAGCTAAGTGAAAAGACAGGAAGCTCCTACACTCAGTATCCTCAGCCCTGAAATAATACCTTTTGAAAGCAGGCAAGAAAGGCTCAGTCTTCTCTGGAGCAGGATCACTAGGTGGTGATGGTATCACAGTATATTTGAAAGGTTGGGTCATTCACCCCAGAGGTGGGTCACAGAAATTACCCTCTTCCTCTGCCCAAGGAGGGATCCAAATCCATGCCAATTTGAATGTCCCCCACACCAGTAGCTTTTGAGGCTATGTAGCCATTCAAAAAGAAAGACATTCCACCTCTCTCAAAGAACATGAGAGGAAGCAATCCTGTCTTTTCTTGTTAGCAGTGGGAAGTCATTTATATTTGTCTCTGCTCTCAGTCCTAGTTATCTAATTTATTCACAAATGTAAATGCTACCTACAGAGGAGAAAATTACACCTCCTCTTGATTTCCTGTAGGAGAACACTGCTGCCAAGCATAAAATTTGTGAAGAGGTCAGAGTTGTCAGTATATATGAGACAATCTCAGCATAGACAAATTGATAAAGTCCTTAGGGGAATTTAAAAGAAAAAATTGATTTCTGGATGCTAGTCAGTCTGAGACATAATTGAGCTATATCTCCTGCCAAGACTCAGATGTCACCAAATCTGAATTTATCTTTTTCACCATTTGAATAACCCAGTTCACACCCCCCAAACCCCCAGATATTGAAGAATTATTTTCCCCAAACTGTTATTTTTGCTTTCAAGAAAGGAATAGGAAGCATAGATGTCCCACAATAAAACCTGTACAACAACGTAAAAAATCCCTCCATGCTATTATAGTTTGAGAGAATAGAAGGACTTGAAAAACCAGGTGTAAACTCAGGACTAATGAAGGAAGGTAGGAAACCTTCAGCTTCAGCTGTTACCAGCAAACATGATGTAGAACAGGATGAGCAGGTGGACACATCTTGGGGGTATGGATATGCTAAACTGTAAATTGCTATCCATGATTTGGAAACAGAATTTAATTACTGAGAGAGAAGAAGAAAAAAAAAAAAAAGGTGGAAATGAGAACAAAGTTTCTCATAATTGGAGAGCTGAAGCTCTGAAAGTCTTTTCAGTAGCAGTAAAGAGCCTAAACCTGGAGCTTCATAACTTAGTGAAGGGGACTAAGGAATGGACTGAAATAACCCTAGATATCCTTAGCAGTTGCAGGTTTATCTTTTTAAACCAGGGAACAGAGAGTCAACAAAATCCCTGAGAGGCTAATCACAATGACCCTTCTGTGGAACCAAAAGTACTGTTAGAATACAAAGCTTTTCAGCCAGATCAAATAATAAGGCAGACAAAGCCAAATTTTGCTTCCAGTTCTTCAGATTTCCCATTACATATGGATGAAGTTTCCAGTCTTGGTTGTAGTCTATAATTAATATATTTCAAGCAAGTTTTGGACCATCTCCTTATTTTCGGCATGGTCACATAGAGGCACGAGGCACTCAAAATGAGTGGGAACATTTTGTTACATCTTACTCAAAAATGGATGCTGACAGCAGTCCTCCATGTCCTGTCCTGCCACTCTTACAATGACAAGCCTGCAGTGCCAGACCCAGGCTGCTAAGCCAGGGAAGCAGGAAAGTCACACACAGAGATGAGAAGGATGCCCTTTCTGCAATGAGTGCTTCCTCTTTCTGCCGAAGCAATGCCACAAGAGCGCTCTTGAAACATAATTTTCCTTGCACTAGCGTTAGGACACATAGCCAAAATATGGTTCTCTTAGTTTCTGTTCTGGTGCATCAGGAAAAGTGAATTATGGTGCTTGCACCTTTTTTTTCCCCCCACCATAGAGCTGCTAGAAAATGGCAGCTTTGTTCCTGGAAGGGCAAGTGCTCTGAAAGATGAAGCTGGTACTGCCCAAGCTCCCTGGAATACTTTCAGATCACTGCAAACAGCCTGATCTTACTTTGAATCAATCACTTGAGATTAATCAAATTTCAGCATGTAGGAACACCACCGGTAGAATGACCATGTAAACCTGGTAGCAATCCTGTGGGGATAATAATACCAGAAATTTGTATTTTCCTTTGAGTTAGTTTTCTTTTTAAAAATTATTTAAATAAAAGCAAACCCTTTTACCGGGAAACCAAAATGATCAAGAGATCTGTCAAGGCTTCTTGATTTTTCTCTTTGAAGATAAATAGGGTGCTTTTATGGTCATATACAGAATCTTCTACTGGGTAACTTCAGCCCACTGGAGACACTGACAGCCTCTGAAAACACCCAAAGGGACAGGAAGCCAGCTTTAATCATTGGCAGATAATACACGGTGCAACACAGAAAGGCTGGGGAGAAAATTCTACATGAGAAGGAAAAAGTACTGTATTCCTTACAATTACCCATCTTCAAAGGAAATAAAAGCTTTGGTGGCATAAAAAAAAATAAGAGTAGTGCTGTAGTTATGCCATATTTGCTGTATCCTGTGTGAATTAATTTCATTCAAGTATGAACTGTGCTTGTGGCTTTCTAATTTACATTATGTTGCTGAACAATTTTTTATAGCATGTTTTGAGAAGAACTTGGGGTTTTAGACAGATTGAATATTGTTCTCTCTTTCATGGAGATCATCCAGAGCCAGTCAATGACGCAGTTTTTTATAGCCCTTTTAAAATTTCATCTTATTTTTAGAGTGTAGAACTTTTTTTTATTAGTTGGACCCTATTGTTTTGCCGAGACACATTGTTTGAGAAATCACAAGTGGCTTCATATAAACACTCAGGAAGGATCAGAGACTGGGTAGGCTGTAGAAACGTAGGGAAATCTGAGGCCGGAGCACAGCACTGCACTGCACTGCAATAGATTGCAGCATGTATCAGATTAAGTGAAAGAGGCACTTGCTGTTCAGTGTACCACATGTCTTTGCCATGCTCGTGGCTTTGGAAAGGGAAGGGGAGAGCTGGGAGCTGCCTTTGCTGCAGAAACAGCAACAACAGCAAGACACAAAGAAACAAGTTTGCAGTGCTCAGCCATGATGGAGGAATACTGCTGCTTCCCTGGGCAGAGGACAACCATCTGCTGCCTCTCACAAAATGCAAGCCCTCCCATGTGGGCTCCAGCTCCAGTCTTTAAATTCTCAAACCCTCTGACACTAAGGACTGGGAAATAGGTACCTTATGCCTGAACCCACTGAGGGTTTTTTTCACTCTCATGGACATCCCCAGACAGAGGACCACAGAGAGGGTCTCTGGAGAAGGCAGACTTGGTTTGTTTGTTGCAACTTTCTGATAGTCACTATCCCATCACTCACCATCTACAGCATATGGTTCTCACATCCATTTGCTCTTGCTTCTGGTGAAGCATTGCTTTACATTGCTCCCTGCTGTAGAAACAGTTGTCTGTGACAAGGACAGCAGCAAATATATTGTCGTAGGTGTCTGGGTAGCTACTTCTTTAGGTCTCATAACATGATCTCTCGTGCCAGGAACAGTAAATTCCTGGTACCTGATTTAAAAAAAGAAAATAAAAAATAAAAATAAAAATAAAAAAATGTATGGAGGCACAGAGATCTGCCTCATCAGGGCTTCTGAGGCCAGGCATGTGAGCTGGGCAGCTCAGGAGAAGCGCAGCTCTGTCCACATGGTGCTTCACCCATGTAAATCAATCCAAGTAATCCAATACTGTCACACAGATCTGCCTCAGATGTCTCTACTCCTAAGGCCATCTGAACCTTTGCTAATCTTCCCCAAAACAATAAGGAGCTATTGAGAGTATCTCGTACACCAATCCCCAAAGCAGACCAACCCAGGAGTGTCACGACCCAGTTTGTGGAGGAGGAACAAGAACTTCAAAGCCCTGCAGAAGGCTGTGGGCAAGGCAGTACGTGGTTTCAAGGCTCCCTGCTGCCTGGTGGAGCCCTCTGCCCTGAAGAGGGGTGCAGGCCTGTAGGTGGCTCAGGAGAGCAATGGATGCCAAAGTGCAGGATCTGGAGAGCCAGGCTGCCACCATGACCTGCTAACATAGTAAATGATAATCAAGACTGTATCTGAAGACCCTGAGTTTCAGCTCTTTGGTTCATTTGGTCCCCATGGTAATTTGTCTAAAGTCTGAGGTTTGCCATTTGGTAATTCTTGCATCGCTAACGAGAACATACCCAAGTCCTCTACATCCTGTAGTTCTCTTTCTGTGTTTAGTTACCCCAGAAACTCTATCTTCCAAATGTAGTTACAAGAGAGCCTCCAAAACACAAGAGATTTACAGTAAATACAGCATAGACTAATATTTACTAGTGAAATGAATTAAACATATTTTGTCAGGGAATGAAATTCACCAGAGTTCTTCAGATAGCCACTCATTTGTCTGTTTGGTCCTATTGGAGTGGTCTATGAAACTTCCATTAACTAAACAAGAAGCACATAAAATAAGCTGTTTACTGCTCACACTCCACTTATCTTCTGAAGTAAGTGATGCTCAAGTCTATGTGATCAGTAACTCCACAAGCAGGAGTCTTTCTTGTGTTTAAAAAGCCCCACACTATTCTCTCTTACTCAGTTCACAGTCAGAGGCAGGTTATATTTTTTTTTCCCCTCTATCAAAGAGTTAAAAAAAGCTGCTAGAAGCACCGTTTTCCACCTGCAATATATATGCTCATTTCATTGCTGCAGACCCTCAGCATGAGCCTAAGTGATAGCTTGGCTGAGCCTTTCACTGCAAACAATACACCATGGGCAGAGAGGACTTTTCTGCACAGAGTAGCAGAACATCTGGTGGCTGCTTTACAGGAGAACTCGCTCTACCTTCCTTATCACACTTCTGCACCTGTGATGTCTCTTCATTACTTCATCTTCCTCTCTTCAGATGCAAGTTCGTACGAATTGTTAAGGAATATTACATAATGTCTTCTACTAATAAGAATTGCGTTTAGGTGGAATTTAGTTCCACCCACAGATGGAACCTGGTATTAGATGAGGCAATGCTATCTATCTGCCCTGACAGGTCTGTGAAGTGTGAGCAATTCTATTATGCACTTGATGCAGTTTTATCTGCTAATAGCACATACAGTTGCAGAGGATCGCTCAGCATTGTATTTTGATTGCCATGTCTTTGGCCTGAGACCCTCTCTTGTATAAGCAGAGCCTAATGCACTAGGGAGCCTCTTTTTGTCTGTGTCCTCCAGATTCTTCTGGGATGGAAATTCTAAATATTATCAGTCCACAAGACTGAATTATCCCTGAGCCCTTCCACTCCATCAAGCTGGTGTTGTGCCAATTGCTTTACAAAGTTAAATCTTTGTACTTCTACTATGAAAGCACAAGGAAAATGTTAAAACTACATGCCCAAGGAGAAACACACAGACATGGTGTTTACAGAAATAGTGAGCTGAGAAAACTCAGCTGCTGCCTGTCTCCAAAGCCCACAGTCACTGAATCTTCTGTCATCAGACCACCAACCACCTACAGCACTCCAGCCCTATTTCCAGTTTCCATCAAGGCCTCCAACCATTGCCAGCAGGGTGCTGGCCAGGTTCCCCCATTGCCTCACTCTTGGGTGAGCACTGCAGGCACAGAGAGATGAAGACATGAAACAGTGAGTTCCTCAGCTCCAGGAAAGGAACCAGAATCAAGAGTCACAGTGGGAACAGGCACTTTAGCTGCTGAAACAACCAACAATCCTGCACCAAAGGAGAATGTGCTGGCATGTTCTTGTGTGGGCTCTGGTCTCCTTACTGCAGCAGTTAGAAATTCATCATGATGACTGTCTCAGTTCTTTTCAAGGCACAGGAGACAGATGCTGAGGTCTGAGCTGGCTGACATAGCCAGAGCGGGTAGGATTCAGTTCTTAAGACCAAGCTACAGATCCAACACATCGCTGCGTCCATCCTGCACTTCACAGCTCTGTTGTCTACACACAGCTCAGGAAAGTCTGCACCTCAGCTACTCAGCACACATACTGTGACACAGATATAAATACTCATGTGGCTCTTGGGTGGGGCTGGTTACCTTAATATAGGGGTGGACAGCTCTGCAACTGGAGGAATAACGAAAACCAGGGTTTGTACCACTGTGGGTTTTTTATGCCTTTGGAGAGTTCAGCCCTGCCTTTGTTCAGCTGTTAGTGCTAGAAACAGATCTTCCAGCCATGTGAATCAAATTGTCATTGAATCTAGTCATTTCAAATCAGATCAAGCATGGGTCTTGAAACTGAAATATGTACAATCTATAGAAGTATTTTGCTATCGAACTCTTAGGATTATTTCAGAGATGCTGTTACAGATTTCCATTTAGTGTGGCTGACCTGATTTACTAAAGAGTTGCTGTTTTAAAACTGTCCTCTGTTGCCACACATAAGATCTAGCTATACAGTCCTCCAGATCCTAATTTTTACCAACTTCTGAGTATTTTTTGTGCCACACCCCGGAGCCCATCTACCATTCTGCAATGCAAAGAGCTGGTGCTTGCAAAGGATGTGGAAGTAGAAAACAAATGGTGGATACAACAAGGAGAAACTTGTAAGACCGTTACCTCCTATAGCTGCAAACATCTCTCAGTGTTGGGCAGCAAGACACCAGCCCAATTCCATTCAAGTCTTGTAGAAATGATGAATGAAGAAGTAAAATGGAGGGTTTGATGACTATCTATTGACATAACTTTGTGTTGTGCTTGTAAACTGGGGATTACCTAGTAGCTGCTCCTGGAGAGGACTCTGTACACCATTCACTTACAGGGAATACTTGCTCACTCTTAGGAACATGGTGTAAGTGGGCATTGCCCATAATAATGACAGATATGATGTGTCCCTCTGTGATTACTGTGGTGTTTTATAGCAGAGAAGGTAAGGTGAGGGAATCCTGCAGGTCATACACTCAAAAGCAGTTAGTACTGGGGAACTTTTTCAGCAGAACTCAATGGCCTTTGCAAGGACCTTTCTTTACTTCTAACTATGCTGAGTCACTATTTTGGGGCAGCAGAGGGAAAAACCAAGTCAGAGAGTGCAACAAAGACGCTGACAGCAGGTAAGCACAGTTTTCAAAATAATGATTGGTGGCAGAGTAAGAAAGAGTAAGTAAATTGCTGAAGGACAGGATTTGTAAGACTTTTGAAGATGGAATGTATCATGAATAATTTTTTACAGATGTTCCTCCTAGAGAATGCATTAAAGAAAACATACAAATGACCATGGTGGGTCAAAACAAAGGTTTATCTTGCCTGACATCCCATTCTCAGCAGCACCATGGGCAGGTTCTTGGGATGAGAGCAGGAGGTTTTGCATGGTACATCCTCTGAATCCTCTCTCAGACTCAATGCATTTCAATCTCAAAGAACTTCCTGATTTATATGAGGTTTTCTATATTTATTAACCCTCTGGTACATGGAGTACCTGGAGTACATGGGCATATGTAGTTCTCTTCCATGTGCCTATGACATAAAGGAAAGTTTCAGCTTGCATTGCATCCTTTGGCAGCAAGTGACACCAATCTAATGCTTCCTGTGTCAAGAACATTTCTATCTGCTTTGAACCCACAACTACAGCACAATCCTCCTGTTATATCAGATAATTCCACTTGGAATATATATATGTATATATGCATACATATATATATAATGAGAATGATAGTTATACATGAGACCCAAAGTAAACTCAGAGCCAAACTGGGAAGAGGCCAGTCTGCCCTAGATGGCACTGAGTAGTCACGATAATTCTGCACCACTGGTTGGAAGGATCAGCATTGCAAGGCCTGCCTGAGATTTGGCAGTGTGAAATGCAGCAAAACAGTGAAGAATAAAAGAATGTAACTTTTAGCTAAACTAAAGATTAATCATTTTAGATGCTGCTACAAGGAAGCTGGTGACTGAGATGAGGAATCTGTCAATGGGTGGTCAGAAGGAGAAGGGCAGTTATTGCCTCAAGTGGATCTGGCACTGACTGAGGAAGTTTTTAGTCCCCACTGAGTTCATCCAATCCCCATTTCCTGCATTTGATATTCCTGCCCCTGAATTTTGCCAAGTAGCAAATTCGTGACTTGAAGACTGCATCTGAACTCAACAGGCAGCTATGTCTCAGCACAGTGCTTGTGGACACAGGGAGTGGGGGGAAAACTAATGACAAAATGACAGCAAGACATGTATTACTAAGAGAAAAATACAGTCAGTTCAATCTCTCCACTTTTGACATCCCAAAATGCAGGTAGACAACAATGCCCATAAGGATCTCTTCCACAACATGGGAAATCATAACAAACAAGGCAAAAATCCTGAGCTGCGCCTCAGCAGCCCCTGGGACAGGTATATAAAATCATACTCCCCTCACAGGAGCTTTTTTACGCTTCTTCACAGCAGAGAACTCTGCAGTTTTATGTCCATAATTTCCTGATCGGGAGAGATGCTTATAGATCATGAGGGACCTATTTGTCCTTGAAACAGCTTTTTGCCAATCAATTTCATTTGCATTATGGGACCATGTCAGTGTAGCAGAAGCTAGCCAGCTCTTTGCTTGTTTTGAAGCACATTGATCTCACCAAATATACAGAATTAACCCACAGTCCAAAATCAATGGATGAAACCCCCAAATACTCATGTGTCCTCTTACAAAAGTGAGTGGCAGCAAAATTTCAGAGTGCAATTCTATTTACAGCTGAAAAGATCCCAGCAATGAAAGACTTGACTATAGTCCAAGTCTAGTGGACTTCATTTAAACATAGACACCAGCCCTGGAACACAACAGTTCCTGTCACAACTGATGTAACAAATATGCCAACTTTGGTGGATTGTCTACTCTTTATCTCACACATCAGATAGACCAAGAATGAATAGAGTAGTTCATCTAAATCTTCACCTTTAAGAAAGCAAGTTAGCAGAAAAAAAAATAATTACTAAATTAACGGGAAGGCTATGGTAGAAAATAGAAAATATTTCATCTACACTTCTGGATTTTTTTTTTCTGGCAATACTGTATTGTGAATGCCAGTTGAGGCATTGTCACCAAAAAAATATGAGTGGGGATACATTTGCTCCTGAAGAAAAACAGGAAACAAATTGAATGATTGTGAAGTTTTAAATTTTATTTGGGTATACAAAGACTAAACAAGGTATCAGGTATGTTCCAGCCTCACAGATCCCTGCATGTGATAGATTTCTCCAGCCTTGAAAGTACTGTGATGCACTGGGATGCCCATGGCTCAGACCCTGGTGGCTTCTGCTTACAGGCTCCCTGCACCTGCATTTGGGTCAGATTTGGCACTGGATTTAAAATAATCCAAATTATTGATGTCCTTCTTGTTATTACTCAAATGTTTATTCATTATTCTAATTGAAAAATGCAGAGTAACAGCACTGTAAGTCTTTGGAAATGTGTCTGTGGGACTCTAGGTTTTTTTGCTTCCTTTGGCTTTCTTTCTTCCCTTGTAATATTTTTATATTACTACTCAAGCTTAGAATTTTTGTTAAAATGAGAGCAGTTTTTTGCATGAATCTGCAAAATTGATCCTGTGTGTCTCTACTGGCAGCCACTCACAATCAGACTTTATGCACCCCAGTGCTGGAAATGCGCTTACCTAAATCAGATATCCCATTGCAGCAGAGCTCACTGATAGCGGGGCAGATCAGCACTGCCTGCACCCTGGGAATCAGCTGGCTTCTCCTGATCCTGCAGGAGATTCAATTTGTGACATTTTTTATTCTAAGGCTCAGCTGTCAAGATGCCAGAATTGTTTGTCAAGTCAGCTTCAAGAATAATGGCAAATCCCTGACATTCTCAAATGGGTTTGAAGGTTCGCTGTAGCAAAGCTGCTTTACAGAGCCTGTTCTTTATTACAGTCCTTACCTTTACATCTTCGTTTTCCCAGCCACTTCGAAGGCAGTGACAATAAGGCAGCCACCAACCTAATCCATTCCATACACTGAATGATTGTGCAAGCTCAGCAGGCGTTGTATTGCCTGCAGGAACTCTCTTCTGAAATAAATCTTTTCTTCTATAAAAACTATTAGTGCATTTGCATATTTCCTTTCAGAAGTATAGAGAGAACTACGCTTCGGAAAGAAAAGTAATAAGGGAAGAGTTTTGCTGGGGTAATAGCCTATCTGCACTGCACAGGTAAAATCTGTGCTGTCTCTTTCCCCTGCCATGATACCATTTTGCAGCTGAGCTGACCTATTACCCTGCAAGCGGAGGGACTGAATTGGCATGTGCCAACTCCCTCTAAGGAGCTTTGGCAGAAGGGCAAACCCCCGACCCCACAGGAGAACGCTCACCCAGGCAGCTTTAGTGTCAGAGTGACTCTCCAACAGCCTCTGCAGTCACAGCTCTGTGTGTTCGAGGGTGCCAGCCCAGCCCCTGCAGCTGGTGGCCTTCCCCTGGTGCCACGGCGCTGTGCAGTGACATGGAACACACCAAAACAGAAACTCCTCTCTCTGCAGCAACTGCTTTCACCATCAGCTGTATTGCCACAGCAATGTCACTACATAGATCTGGGGCCGAGGGGCTCTTTCTTTGGCTTTGCATTGCTGGAATTCTGGGTGTTAGCTTCTCAAACAGATCTTTGCTTGGCAAGGTAGAAAATATCCCTCAAACCCACTTCTAACACTCTCTTTGGCTTGAGGAAGTGGAACACGGGACACCAGCGAGTCCCTGATACAGCAAAATGATTTCATTTAAGCTCACGTCCTACTGAATGAAGGCTTAGCCAAGGCACAAAACGTATAAATGTTTTAGCGCAGCGAATGAGAGCGCTCCTGATGTGGGAAGGGTTGTGGTGAGTGCTCTATATTGCCACCTAGGAATCTATGTTCACGTCGCAGCCTGAGTCTCCAAAGTTTGCCGGTTTGTGTGCCAACACGTCGGATCGATACAAAACTCAAAGAGGAGCCCCACTAAAAAATTGTCTCTGTTTTCACACCATACTTTAGTACTTTAAGTGCAGCGATGCAGCAAAGCCTTCTTGGTCTTGATCACTGTGCTTTTCGTGATGAGTATGAATCTGCATGGATCTGTAATGAAACTCAAGTACAGAAGAGTATGTAATTATTTTTGATCCTGAAAGCGGGTTCTTGGCTGCTGATGTGTGCCAGGCACAGGACTCTGGGTGTTGTACCCTACCTGACCAGCGACAGGGAGACAGGCACAGGTGAAGTTTTCAGAAAGAAAAATAAAAAATGGTTCCAGATCAACACTAAAGCTCTGTCAAGACCAAAATTTGCAGATTTTGAGGAAAGGCACTAAAGTAGATGAAGATGAGGAAAGCCTAAAACTTGGGTAGCAAATAAATTATTGATAATAATAAAAAGAAAAAAGTTGATCAGTTTTGAAAGTCCAATCCTATCTCAGGAATCCTGGAAATATGCTGCTGGCTCGGCAGTGATCCTTCTTTGAAGAGAAGCTCTTCAGAGGCCTGCATCCTAATTTCCCTAAGTCAAGCAATTTCTTCCATGGTGCCAGGCAAATGCTTCCCAGTCTCTTTTCTTTTGGAAAATATTGTAAATCCCAGGGCCAAAAATGTGTGGCTGTGCACTCAGTTTTGGTGTGCTCTGTGCGCACAAGACTTATTATGAAGTATGAATTCTTCATATTCAATGAAGAATCAGACTCAATGGCCTATTGGCCACTATGCTTAAGGAAAGGTAATTTTTGTTCCTGTAAAATTGTGATTTTTGTATGTTTGTAATAACATATATTGTTGGACATTTTGTCTGTGCTCCTGAATGTTCATTCACTCAAGAAGATGCATTGAAGGGAACCTCTCTGCCCTTCAGATCCCAGGTTAGCTTGTGGTTTGAGAAACAGAAGGAAAAATCCATATTCTACCTTTTAACCAGGTGTACATGGTTTGGAATTAAACTAACCATAAGGATAAATTTGCAATGATACTCTGAAGACAAAAAATGAACTGAACAGAATTAAGACAATTCAAGACATGAGGAGGTAATGTGATACACACCACAGCCGTTAGCTGTTTTTATCTACTGATGATACTGATCATTATTTACAGCAGCTGGTAAACCTGACTGGTTTACAATTATGGCCAGTTCCAACTCATTATCCTCTCTCTTTTCAGGTAAGAAATGGTCTGTGACTTTAGAAGTTATTGCTCTTTACCAGAGAAATCCTGAATTCTGTTAAAGAATTGTTGGGATCTTCTTGTTTTGTCAGGAACAAAATCAACAGCACCTAATAAAAAAAGTACTGTAATTTTGAGAATAGAGTTGACGTTGCTTTTACTCAATAAAAGACAAACTTATTGACAAGATTAATGTGCCCAGAGCAAAATCTTTTACAACTGACCAGTAAAAAAAAAATCACAGAACCAAAAAAATAGATCCAGCCATCTTTCCCCCAGCCAGCTCGTTCACTCTGCCTCTGTCCTTCATGTGCACTGCTATTCCAGAGCCCAGATTCAAGTGCATTCACTGCAGATTCACCTCACTCTTTGGCCATTGCTTTCCAATGTTGTCACTTTTGTTTTTCACGCAAGAACATTTTTCTTTTCGGCAAACTATTGCATATGCCTCATCCATCCTAATTTGTAGCTCACATATTTTTCCCATCCATCTTTAACCCATCCTATGTACCTCTTTGAGCATTGTTTTCATACTGCCTACCTGGATTTTAATCTCAGGCTGCTTCTCTTCTATTCAAACACAATGTCCAGCACTGAAGTGTGACTGGCTTTCTTCAGTCTCAGCCTATAAAAAACTGAGCCTGGCTCAGTTTATGGCCTTATTACTTAAAATGTTGTTACTATGAAAAGATCTCCTGGTTTTGTGTGTATAATAAATCCCCACAGGGGCAGGCACAGCCAGGTTTCAGTGCTGGCTGTCTGGCAGAGTGAGGGTCCTCCCTCCAGTGCCTGTTCTGTGCACAGCCCAGCTCCACAGGACACTGGTACAGCCTGGGCACAGCTCCACGAGATGCTGGGACACAGCCAGGGCTGAGCTATATAGGGATTTGGGATGCAGGGAGCTGGTGGGCAGAAACATGCACAAAGGTAGAAAGAAACAATCTGGACATACAGGATCCTGCTGGTCCGTTCCTTCCCTGCCCTTCTGGGAAAAAAAAAAAGGTAGCAGAAGCCTCTGTGGCAAGTCCTCCACCACTTTCAGAGATTTTCAGGATGGACACTGGAATAAAGATTTAGGAGATACAGCAGCAACAAAAGATGAGAAAAGAGAGTCTATGCATGTTCATCAGTTCCTGACAGGACGGGGTTGAAGTGAAAAGCTTCCTGATGACCTTCAACAAGCAACTGAAGCATGAATATGGTAGCTAATTGAGAGCAGAGTTGATTGTCTCCACTGCACTTAGAGACTCCAGTTAGAAAAACACAGAAGAAATCTCAAAGCAGTACATGAAATACAGGACACAGGTAGAGAAGGTTAAGGTGTTAACTCTTCACCATGATAAACAGCAAAATGCTCAAATATTAATTTAGAGACCAGTGCTGAAGGGCTTGCACCTTTTTGCCTACTAAAGCCTTCGCAGCAAATAGGCATTTTTGCAGCAAACAGAATTACAAGAGGCTATTAAACACTGGCAGTAAACTATTGCTGGACATATGCAGGGGTCTGGAGGGTTGGTTAGTAAACTGTAAAATTTCTTTCATTCTCAGACGGTGCTTTGTAGGCTGCTGCATGTTTTCCCTGTGGAAGTGATGGCAAATACAAGATGAGTGATGTATGCAAATTTTTAATTTATCCTTAGAAATTTTAACTGTACCTGCCTCAAAATAAACTGTTATATCTTTAATTTCTTAGAGAGAAGAATGCATTTCAAAAAAGATAGCCAACCTGGCTTTTGTTGTTGTGTTGAATGTGTGTTTGTGTGCGTGCATGTGCGTGTACGTGCACATCTAGGAGTGCTACAGCAGGTGTTACTCAAGCATGTGTTGACACTGAAATTCCTGTTTATTCTCAAAGCCGTCATTGTGCATCAGGTTCATTTATTATCTGACAACAAGGACGGTTTCCTTCTCTAAATCAACCTGCAGGCACATTTGTGTGGAGCTCTAAGATGAATTCAGCAATAACCACCAACCACAGGCTGGTCTGGCACAACCCAGTTTCAGCCACAGGCATATTATGTACCTTTCATCCAAAGCAAACAGGTAAAAATTAATGCCTAAGTCATCTCCTAGAGCTGCCATGCGACATAGATGGTAATACAAATATTTAACATTGGAAAATGAAATTAATATTACATCCTTTAATAATGAAGTCATTTTATAATAGAACTATTAATGAGCGTCATCTCACTTTTATTAATTCTGGAGTTATAACAGTTACACCAGTGACATTAAATCATCTTAAACATGAAACCAAAAGAATCACCGCTGACAACCACAGAAATTTTGAGCTGTACTGATGTCCCAGCACTTCAGAATCCCGTGTTCCTTTGTCTGTCCTTAGTCCCTCTGTCCATGACAGTATTTATAGTGTGTGGTCACATGCTGAGGAAACTTGGATGGTATAAAGGCACAAGAATAACTATAAATGAAGCAAAAATGAGCACCCTGGAGTAGCAACAATACGAAAACCACAAGGCTTTTGGAAAGCAGTGCATTTTATTCCCACATCTCATTCTACCATCTTCCGCTGACAATATTAAAATACCTCAGCACGAGGCAGTATTTTTATTTTATTGTGCGACAGTGTCGGTTACTGAAAAACTGGATGGCATTTGCCAAATTCCCATTTCAATTTAGGGAATTTACAGGTAAAAAGATAATACAATATACTCACATTTCCATTATACATGCAAATGTACAACATTGTAACAGCAGCTTTTTTAATAGTCAAAACTGTTTGAATTTCCACAAATTTCTACTAATAATTTAACAACAGTAAGTGGCAAAACATTTACACTTCTCCTCAGGAAAAAGTCCTAAAACAAGAGTCCAGTGGGAGAGCTTCCTACAGCACGTGTCAAACACAGTGTGTGCACTATGGGATCCAAGACTGGCGTCCAGGTGGTAAGAAGACCCACATTTTTTGTGAACAGAAAACACTGACCAGAGTGAGCACAGATCAGAATTGTGGGTTTATCTCCAGCCATCAGTGTGATTACAATGCAGTTCAATATCACAATGAGCTCAGTAGTACAGCAACTATAAGTCATAGGCACAAACTTCTTTAGTCTAGGATGCATATGAAAAACTAACAAAAGCCCTATTATATTAGCCAAGAAACAATAAATAGTACTTTTATTGAAAAGATCCCATATGGAGCTTGAACAGAAGGTAAACGTATTTTGGCGTACAGCCAGTACCTCTTAAACACAAGCTATACTTAACATGTGATGTACAGAGCTCCGTGCCCTGTCCCCTAGCTCAGCAGCTACAGGCTTTTAGCATAAATGTCCTTTTCGCCATCTCTTTCAAAATTAATGGGTGATGCCAGGTCAGCCAACTTCTGCAATCATTCCAAAAACACACTGCCACAGCACCTGATGCTTCTGCCTGCATTTATTGACGAGAACCTAAAGCTCCCCCAGAGAGCAGTTTTGCAAATATTCCCTGCTGGGCAAATTGCTCACTTCAGACTGAACGCGCTGTGAGACTAATGCTGCCTGCTCGGCTGGAGAGAGCACTGGGCTAGGCACTGTTTAATTAGGGCTGTGGGAATAATTGATTTTCAGTTCAGTGGCTTAACAGATAATAATAAATAATTATTAATAACAACAATAACAATATTAAAAACAACAACAAACTTGGTTTATTTTTTTAGAACATGGTAACAACTTGTTTCAGTCTGTTTTCAAGGTGGCCCCAATGGCTGCAGCACCCTTTTGGGATGAGAAATACTCACAGTCAAATCTTTTCTCTGTCTAGTCTGAGCAAAGGTTCCACCCAAGTACTCCCACCTACCAAAAGGATATCTTCAGGCGAAAAAACACTCAAACATTTGTTTCCACAGTCTTTCCAGTTAAACAGATGTGGGACAAAATCCTAGCGTATTCAGCAGAGGCCTCACTGGAGTGCCTGCTTCCCACTTCCCATACAAGCGCTTGAGTCTCCCAGGGGAGAGGCAGCTCTGCCCCTCACAGCCCACCGGGACAGGGACAGTCTGGGCACTGGGGAGCTGCTTCTACCAAAGGTATGGATGTCCTCATGCTGAACACACTGAGCATCCTGCTCCCCAAGCACTCAGCCATGGGCTGGAGCACTGGGCAGCTCCTGCTGCCTGCCCCCACTTTGTTCCGCTGGACGGGGACAGCACAGGGACAGCAGGGTGGATATGCACAAAGCCACGAACCAGCACGTGGCCAGGATGCAGCAGAACTGTCCTGCAAAAGCACCCCTTAGGAACTTCAGAGTTCCCCAGCCCTGCTCTCAGACTCTCCTTGAGAGAGAATGAATAGAGAGGACGCCTGGGTTCCAGTCCAGGCTCTGATTCATCTGACTTTAGGGTACAAGGAGGGATATCACAAGGCACACACTTTCTCTCTAAATTTTTATAGCCCTCCCAAATCCAGTCAATACATACCAACATTTCCAAACTCTTTTATTTGAGTCAAGCTAATATTCCAAATGCTACGTGTAGTTAAAGCTCATAGATAAACACCCTTCTTTTGCCAATCAAAGCTTCTCAGAAGCTCAGATCTGGTTCTGCTTTCAGGTACACCACCACAAGACTAAAGTATTTCTACTGAAGACACAAAGCACCCAAGGTAAACCAGGTCCAAGGCTTGGCCTGGAGGGCTTCAATTTGTCAGATAAGAGAGTGATTTTACACCAATATAACTGAAGTGGCATGACCTCTAGCTCTGTTGCAATTGTATTGACACAGAGGAGCACAAAAAGTATAGTTAAGACGAGCTTATAGAGTAGGAATCAGTTATGTAGAGTACCTATAATTGGATGGATACAGATACAGAAGCACATTGACAGAGCCTTCAAACGTGTTAAAATCACTAGGCCCCAGACACAATCTAAGGTATAGGCCACTGCTGGGTCACAGGCATTGCCAAGTATCTCAATGACACTGATGTCCCTCATATTCCTGGCTGCTAGGCAAGAACCCTGTGATTTCCCATTACCCAGTTCTCTCTGTGTCTGCAGCAGAGTGTCAGCACCTTAGCTGAGGTGGGTCTAAAGTGACATATTGAAAGCAGCTGAAAGCAAGCCCAAAGCATGAGCAAACTATGACCTTTTGCTTTTTGACAATGAGGTAAAGTCATCCTGAATTATTTGGATTTGTACGCATTGATGTGGAAATGTATGCTCTGCCTTCCCCTTGTACAGAAAACCAGGCATCTGTCCTCAAGCAATAGGTTTTCAAATCTGCTTTTTAAGGGTTTGGTAGCTCTTCATTTTCTATCAAATAATCCTTCTTTATATAATTAGCACCCCTCACCAACCTCCAAACTCCAAGATAGGCTTCTTTCAGCGAGCTTCTGTTCACTTCTTGTGTGACGGTGGATTTTCCCTGAACCGCAAGTGCCTTGGCTGATTTCTCAGTGACGTCCTTCTCTTCCTCTCCACTCTGTCTCTGCCCTGTGGATGATCCTTCCACCACTGCTTCCTCAGCCCCCTTCCCCTGGGAAATTGTCTCCATGGCAAACAGAGCTTGGTCTCCAGCCTGCCTTTTCCCCTCCTCTTCTCTAGCTTCTTTCTCCAGGTCCTCATAGTTGCTCTGCCGCTTGGTCTCAACATATTTGGCCACGCAGTAAATGACAGACCCCAAGGTGTTGACCACAACACCAGCTATAAATAACTTTGTGGGCTCCACATCATTGAATGCCACCATGCCTACTGTGATGGTGGCTATGCTCTTCACCACCCCCACAAAGCTGGTGGTCACAGCCGAGTTAATGTAAGTGCAGTGAAGGGTGGTAAAGTTCATGGCACAACTAATCAGGACACAAGCAATAAAGATGCATACCATGGCAGGGTCCTTCCACCCGGGGAAGGACCAGACATTGATGGAATCCATGCTGGCAAAGGAGCAGATGATGAGGAAAGGGGTGGCTGAAACAGCGATGGCATACTGAGCTGTCAGGGGTCCATATTCACTATCTACACTGGTTTTCTGAATGAGCACCAGGTAGGCAGCGTGTATCAGCACAGCCAGCACGCCTGTCACATAGCCCATAGCATCCCCAGTCAGGTCACCAGCTCCTGTCACAAGAGTCACAGAGAGAAATAAGTGTAGGTGTTGCATGTGAGACAGAACGAGAGCACTGTTTTAGACTAGAGAGATATTTAGGAAATAGGCATCATTGCACTTTCCTAGGTTTTGTCATCCTTGTCCCAAGTCTTGCCTCCCAACAAATCTCTTATCCATTTTTTTAAGCTGCAAACATATTGAGTGTTTTTCAACTCCCTCTAAATCCCACAGCCAAAATTAGATTGCCTTCTCTCTTTTGTGAAGACACTGTGGAAGACTTGTAGCCGAAACTGCACAGTGGGATCCCTAAAGCAACAACTTCCCTCCCGAGCCCCCTGTCAGCCTCTTTGAAGAATAAATTACACACTGTGCATGTGCTCTGTTGTCTGAGGCAGCCCCCAGTCCAGGAGTGCTGTCGGGCCACAAAGTGCCAGCTTTGCCTCGCACCCCACCTACACCTCGGCTAGAAAGTAGCACGAGTCTCCTGGCCCAGAGAGCTGTAGCTGACCCCTAAGCTTGCCCTGCCCTTATAAAATCACTCGCCTCAGCAGGGCTGCAGTTCTCCCATGGGCTTGCAGCTGGTCCCAGAACACTACATCTACCCCTGTAGGTGCACCCACCCGTCATAAGAACACACTTCCCTCCATAAGGTTGCACCTTCCCTAGTAGGGCTGCAATAAGGTTGCCTCTACTCCCACAGATTTACACCGACCCCCATAAGGATGGACCTATCTCCAAAAGGTTGTACCGAGTCCCGCAAGAATGTATCCATCAGAGCGGGGCTGCAGCCACCCCTGCGAGGCTGCACCTGCCCGCCCGTGAGGCTGCATCTGCCTCCGAGGGGCCGCAGCTATCCCCCAGGACTGCACGTCCCCCGATTCTCGTGTCTTTCTCCCGGGGCTGGCGCTGCCCTCTCGGTCCCGCGCCCGAAGCCCAGATGGAGCGGCTGCCGCTGCGGCCGCCCGTCCCATCCCGTCCCTTCCCATCTCGTCCCGCCCCGTCCCGTCCCGTCCCGTCCCTTCCCATCCAGTCCCATCCCGTCCCTTCCCGTCCCGTCCCTTCCCATCCCGTCCCGTCCCGTCCCGTCCCGTCCCGTCCCGTCCCCTCGGTGCGGTCGCGCTCACCGGCCAGCGCGGCGCCGCAGGTGGTGATGAGGACGGCGACGAGGACGCCGGGCGAGGGCATGCCGTCGCGGAGCACCAGGGCGCCGGTGACCAAGGTGACGAGGGGCAGGCAGCGCTTGAAGACGACGTACATGGGCAGGCTGAGGCCGCGCAGCGACCACAGGGTGAGGGTGGACTGCAGGGTGGCCAGGGCGGCCACGGCGGCGAAGGGGCGCGCCAGGCGGGGCCCGAAGGGCGGCAGCGCCGCCAGCCCCCGCCGCCGCAGCGCCTCCAGCCCCAGCGCCGCCGCCGCGCTGCTGAGGCACTGCAGCAGCGTCAGGAAGGCGAAGTGGTAGCGGGCCAGCAGGAACTTCAGCAGGATGTTCAGCGAGCCCGAGCACAGCCCGTGCGCCACCGCCACCGCGACGCCCCTCGCCCGGCCCCGCCACCGGAGCATCCTGCCCGCGCACGGCCCCGCCGCCGGGGCCCCCGGCTCTGCCGCCCGCCCGGCCACCCGCCGCGGCGGCGGCGGCGCGGGGGGACGGGGACGAGCGGAGGCAGGGGGCGGGAGGAGGCAGGAGGCGCTCCCGGCAGGGCAGCCACCGCCCCCGACGTGTCCCCCCCGCGCCGCCCCCAGCGTGTGTCCCCTCCTATCCGCGTCCCCTTCCCGCCCCCGGTGAGTCCCCGCGCCATCCCCAGTGTCTGCGTCGCCGCTGTCGGTGTCCCCCCCTCTCGCCGCGGCTCCCCCCCCCCCCCGTGTTTCCAGGTTCGTCCCACGGTGTACCCCGGAGCACGCCCGGCTAGCGGGGATGTGAAGCCACCCCACACTGTCCGCATGTCCTCCCGACCCCGCTCAGGTGCAGGAGGAGGGCAGCGGTAGCGAGCACCGAGGTGTTTCCGCTCCGGGAAATGCCGCGGGGCGCCCGCAGCTCCGCAGCCGAGCGCCACCGGCCCGAAAATAACGTGGAAGCGCCGTGGGAAAACCCAGGTTCTCCCGGAGCGGGGAGATCAGTGCAGGCCCGCGCGTTCCCAAGCAAGGAGTTCTGCTTCTCTTGTTCCCCAAAAGTATACGGCCTCCCGGGGGAAAGCATCAACCGAGCCTGCTGGCAGTGTCCTTCCCTGTGCCCCCCTCCTTCCTCGGCTTCTCCGAGGGAGCGCCTTCTCGGGCTGCGAACGGCAGAGACGGGAACCGCTGCTAAGAAAACCGAGGGGAACCAGCAGAGGGAATTGCCTTGAGAAATTACCAAAAACTGGTAGCCGCACAGCTTTCAAAAGTGATGTTTTAAAGCCTGGTAAAGCTTAAGTAAGCTGATCGCATGTCTCGACTTTCCAGACGAAAGTTTTAACAGGAGACGGCAATAGACCCTATCGACTAAGGAAAAGGCAAAGCAAAAGCAGTTCTCTCGGGCAGCCAGTCCTCTCCACCAGGTTTCCTGCAGTGTCAGGCAACACAAGGGGAGAAAAAACTATACTTTTATTCAGAGCTGCCTTGTAATCTTGAGCCTTCTTTAAACATCCTCAGGACAGGCAGAGTAAAGGAGACAGGGCAAGGTTTATAAAATTAAAAGAGGTACGCATTAAGAATGAGTGTCCAAAGATGCAAACTGGTAATGCAGGAAAAGAAACCCCAGGTACTGGAGACCAAGTCTGGTTTCAGAACCCACTTGAGAAATGTGCCAACACATTTACATCAGCCTCTATTTGGACTCACCCCAAGCCCACATGCAACACAGTTTAAAGCAAACTGTGGATCACCTTGACAGTGTTTGCACATGGGAGGAAAAAAACCTGCCAAGTAAGTGCAGATGGAAAAAAATCAGACTGTGCTTTCTGGAAATACTGGAGTAATTTGGACTATGCCTGAGTGTATCCTCTGGCAGAAACAATTTTGTCACCTCACCAGTGAAAGTATCACTAGAGAAGTGAGTCTCTGACATTGCAGAGTATCAGGCTGCAAAACTGCTTTGAGGGCTAAATATTCCCTTGACTGCAACAGAAAAACGAATATATCAGAAACAAAAATTTCAATAGACTATTTCACTTGTAAGGAATGTAGAATGATCATCCTAGTCCAATTGTCTGACCAATTCAGGGCTGACCAGAAATTAAATCATGCTGTTAAGGGTATTCTCCTAATGCCACTTAAACCACCACACAGACAAGGTTGGGACATTGACCACCTCTCTAGGAAGGTTGTTCCAGTGCTGAATGCCTGCTTAGTAAAGAAATGCTTCTGAATGTCCAGTCTAAACCTCCTCTGGTGCATCTTTGAACCATTCCCTATGCATCTTATAATTTGAGTTCCAAGTGGAAGAGATCAGCACTTCCCTACCCACTTGCCCTCCTTGGGAAGCATCAGAAAGTGGTGATGTTTCCTCTCAGTTTCCTTTGCTCTTAACTAGACAAGACCAACGCCCTCAGCCTCTCCTCACAGGACATGCCTTCCAGCCCTTTCACCAGCTTTGAGGTACGCTTTTTGATGCACTGAAGGAACTTCATGTCCTCCTTAAATTGTGAGGCCCAGAAATGAATGGAGAACTCAAGGACAAGCTGCATCAATACTCAGTTTGGAAAGTCAAGTGTTCCAGTACGAAATCCTATTTTGGAACTCACCTGTGCTGTAAGGGCAGCTTCTCTTGCAACATCTCTCATGGTACTCCAAATTTTGTCTATAGACAGGAAAGGGAGGTTGAGAGGCAGCTTTTGTCCCTTGCCAAGCCACCCCTTTCCCAACATGGATTGAGGCCAGGTTCAGTACTAGTCTCCCACTGCCTCTCCAGCACTCCACAGTCACACAAAGTGTTTTCCCGCTCTTCACTGGAGAGGAATTGAATAAAGCAACAGAGAAACATCATCAGATGTGGCATTGCAGTGAAGGCACTTCCCCCACACTGGCTGTTCATGTGTTCAGAGGGAAAAGTGGCTGCTCAGTTCATACATAGACTCTGTTAAAGAGTTTCGGCCTGGCAGTGGGGCAGATCATAGCGATTAATGGCTCTGTAGTTCCTTACTCTAATGAAATTGTTACGATCCCTTATCTCTCATCCTTTAGAGGAAATTATGCTAAGTTCTGCATTTCACCTGGCTACAATGACACAGGTGAGAGGAAAACAAAAACTGCAGCAAATTGGTGTCTTCCTAAGGGCATAGATTTTTTTATAATAGCTTCTTGGAGGAAAATGGTAAAGATCTCTATAAAACATTAAATGGAAAATTTGCTTTTATTAGAGTTTAATGCTACTATGAGGTCTGTCAGGGAAGAACTGTGTATCCTTTCCCCATCCCATGACCCTGACCATAGCTGAGCAGTATTACTGAAAGGCACAGTACGCCCTGCTTATGCAGCAAAATTTGTGGCCAGCACTGTACTTGGCTAGAAGAAAAAGATCACTTCATCACTGACACATACTCTGCACAAGCAGACACAAAGAATAATTTAAAATAGCTGTCCTTTATGAAAATGAATAGGTGATGGGACACACAGCTAGGAAAAGCTGCATGAAGTATGGTCTCTACTTATGTACAGTACAGGGGGAAAATGTGACTGTCATCCAGTATTTACACATGAAGTAAACCATGATTATGATACTCTTCTTCGAAGATACTCTTAGTATCTTTCACTCCATTTACTTTTTGAACAACATTAATTGGGAAAGTGAACACAAGAGTATAGCCAAAGATACTGTGTGCAATTAATTTAATAGCATTATAGAACAATAAATCCATGCCTTTAGAACTTCATTAATCAATATGTTTCTTGAACCAAAGAGAAACCCAGACTTAAATAAAACAAAATCTTTTACAGGAGCAAGTTTGAAAGTAGAACATATTACATCTTTTAAATTGTTGTTGTTAACTGTTTCAGTAGATGAAAAAAAAAGAAAAAGATTGGAAGCTAGTATTTTGGTCATAAAATAAGAAGTATTTCTTCAAAACAACTATTGCAAATATTCCCTGAGAATTAAGAATCAGCAACAACTATTGCCAAATTGTTTTTTTCTGTTACAGTGCAGAAATGTTACAGCACATTCTCACCACTCAAAGATCACACAGGAAGATTAAAGGCCACAGTTTTTATTTACTATGTGCATCTTCTGGATGTGCTCATCTTTTGAGAGAATTAAATCCGGATACAGCAACCCTCGGTACTGAAGCTAACCAGGACATGAGGGGAGAGAAGGCAGCTGAAGAAAGATTTAATCCATGTGCTGAGTGTGCATGTTCAGAATTCCTAATTTTTCCCTTTGCATTAGGTTTTCTAAATTTTCCCTTCCAACTGATAGGCTATGGCAGCATTCTGGAATAACCCACTCTCTCTGTCCCTTCAGAAACATGGATATAAAATACACACCTGCCACCAAAATGTTCCACTCAGACAAGCAGCTTGTAATGGAAGGAGAAAAGGGAGATAAAACAGAAGAGTGGAGAAACTATTGAAGTTGAAATAATCAATTTTAATGCCTAAAATTAGATTTTATGGCCCATAGTACTGCTGAAAGCTGCATGCAGCACAGCTTTATTTTGCATTATTCCTCAGCACACAGAATTAAAGTGCAGTAAACGTTTGGGATTTGGTACAGCACACTGTCATAAAAAAAGATAAAGTCCATTTTTTGTTATTAATTCAGCTCAAAAAGATGTCAGTCTGGGGACAGTTTGCATTTGACCATGAAAAATACAAGATCCAACTGGGATCCAAATTATCACGTTGTAGAAAAAGTTTCTTCCTGTCCAGCCCTATATACCACACCAGTATATCCCCATGGCTACATGTTACTTCTGTGGCTCTTTCTCCAAGGTAGAACAATCATTCTTTCCTTGCAACTTGCAGGTCTTAGCTCAGCTGAATTCTTTCCTTCATTGCTTCAAAGCATCCAGCAGATCTGGCAGTGTCTGCTATTGGCTGATCTATGAGTGCTGCAACCCAGAAGGGTAGAGCATTTATTAACAGCACACTATGAAAACCTGACCAGAGATCTGCAAAGACCCAACCTGCAGAAAGTCTTTTAATGGTAGTGGTAGTTGAGATGGGCTAACAGCAGAAAGGAGACTGTTTTAAGAATGTAAAAAAAAAATGGCTAGCAGGAAACCAGGAGAGAAGGCTAACATATGTGCTGCAGTAATATGACAGTTTGATCCTAAAACACTATTCAGAGGTGTTTAGAGAAATGTAACATCTGAACATCTCTACTTGCCCCACAAAACTTAAATGGAAGTACCAGCATGTGGGCTAATGGGTCAAACTGAGAATGCAAAGTATTCAACATACCGAGAACATGTCGTGCATATTGTAGTGACT
Organism: Sylvia atricapilla; assembly: GCF_009819655.1. Taxonomy (NCBI): domain Eukaryota; kingdom Metazoa; phylum Chordata; class Aves; order Passeriformes; family Sylviidae; genus Sylvia; species Sylvia atricapilla. The sequence goes on from NC_089142.1 coordinate 64,196,151, forward strand.
GCAATCGTTTGGCCATGCTGGATCTGCTATGCTTATATCATGCAATTAATCTGCATGTATATAGGTCTGCTGGTCTGGACATCAGTTCTCCCTTTGTCCAGGCTGTCAGAGGTCCAGAAACACTCGATATATGGCCACATTCCTCTTCTATTTCTTGGAAGAACTTTTAAAGTGAAAATAGAAAACAAGTCTAATAGAAGAGATGGTTGCCCCATCTCTAAATCTTGAGAACTGTGATCCAATTAGTTTTGTATGTATTTCACTTTTTTATAACCATTTTCTCTATTATCAGAATATCTTTCTACATAACTTCATCAACTGTTTTACTCAAAGAGATCTAAAGGAAAAATATATGAAAATAATCTTTACCATCTCTGTGAAGCGGTAATCAAAAAGGTCAAACAAATCAGCTGGCTATAAACTATGACATTTACTGTCGATCAAGAGTAAATGCATCATATTGCAAAAGAAAATAATGCAATGTGACTCACAGCAAAACATAAATGCATCTGGGTGATACAAACTTCAGTTGACATTACAGTACTTTACAGTAAAAAGCCTTTATTTGCTTTGCTTTTCCTTTCTTTTCTTTTCTACAGCGACATCTCAAAATACACTGCCAGTTACTTTTCATAAGGAACAAGAAGATTCAGGCCTCTGCTCTCATCATTAGCCAGCAAGATCACAAACCCGTGTTGGTTATTCAGCTCTGAAGACACCACTGATTTCTGCTATGGCCACTCTTTAGCCACTGAGAAGCTGTGGAACATTTTTGCTAGTTCAAGTACTACCTGTACAGTAAACCAAGCCCTAGAGTCTCCACATGTTCAAGAACACAACACTCCATTCAAGCAGTTTTACTTATAAAGAGACACTGAGATTAGTGACACTTGATACTTTAGCACAAGTCTGGTTGTGGGGGAAGAGAGAAAGGTTCCTGGTGTGTCAGATCATCTTCTCTTCTAAACAGGAACTGCCAGACACGATGGAGTGTAGATCTTGACTAGCTCATCCCAAGCACAGTCCGCCACCTATAAAGCAAACAATCTATTTAGATCCTTCACAAGTGTCATTTTTACAAAAAACACAGGGAACTTATTACATATTGTGGATTTAATACCAGTTGGTACTCTGACTTACAATACTTCAAACTTATTCAGTAACTAAATGGTTTTGTTTTTTTTTGTTTGTTTGTTTGTTTTAACTTTAACTTTACTGAAAAACATGAAAATTAACAACATCCTGGTTTTCATACTCCCCATTAGGAAAGCAGAGAAACCTTTGGGTTTCAACTGAATGTTCCAAATAGGCAAAAGAATGTAACTGAAAATTAAATTAAGGAAGGACACAGAAAAGTCCAGAACCTGCCATGTTTCTTCTCTTTTTAAAGTCTTAGGATCCTTTTACCATAGTATCTAAACATTTCATGGCCAGATCTGAACAACCTTCTTCCACTTGCAGATACAGAAATTGTTACAGACATTCTCCTAATGTCTAGTGCTGAGGAATAGAAAACCAAAAAAGTTCAACAAAATTATGCAGGAAGTTTCCTGAAGAATTAAGCCAGAGTTTCAGTCTCACGCTTGATAAGCTATGAGCTCACTGTCTATTGTTGAGAAGAGAGATGTGAATTTGCTGAGCATTGGGATTTGGAGGCCGTGGTGCTGCTTCAAGCACTACCTAGACCTCCACTAGTCTGATAAGAAGTGGTGCCACTTGTAGCAAAGGCATCTTATAAACACAGTAACTGTAGAGTATAATTGAAACTTTTCTGAATTCAATGTCTTAAGCTCTATCCTAGATGAAGGCTTGAACTTAAAACCAGAAAACTAGGGGGTTAACCTAAGTCTATAGTGTTTAAAGATTTAAATAATTAACAAGATCACAAGGAAAAAGACTACAGAATGGTTTAGGTTTGAAAATTCATTGAAAATGCACTTTAGAGTCTGTAACAAAGTGAAAGGGTTAAACCACACTGACAATTACTCAAGAAGATCACTTACCATATATATTGAAAAATATTGTGAAACACAAGAACTAAGGCAAACAGAAGAAGAAAGAGGGAAGCTGAAGAGAAAAAGCTGATGAGTTCCACAAATAAACGTAAACCAGTCTGGCTGAAACCATATTGCATTATCTTTACAATGCCATTTCCAGTTGGAATCACAAAAGATACAGTATTGGATCCTCTGCACAACAAGCTTCCTTCTGCTGCAGACTGCAATTCCTGTTCTCTTCTAGAGCCAGAATGAACAGCTGCACACTAAAAATTTGGAAATCCAACTACAGTATTTGATTTCAGACTATAATTAGCCCATTTTGTGTTTACTATACTGCACTATTACTCATTTTTATTGCTTCCTTAGCTGGTTCTACTTAGTTATTTGAAGTGCTTTCCATATACATCTAAATGGGTCAAAAAAACTCTTGACAATATGTCTGTCTATTCATACAACATAATAGAGCTTTCTGTAGCATAATGTTCTGCTGCATTGCAGTCTCTCAAATCATACCAAAAAGAAAATTTGAGTTTTCCACTAAATGCTGTGTAGAAGCTGGTAATCACATAAACTGCAGGTTTTTTACTATTCTCCACAGCTACAGATCAATGTTCTATAGGCAATATTTAATATTTTTGCAAAGAAAAAAGAAACAAAAATAACATTTGGAAAAAATCCCATGGGAATTCCCACCTGTTATAAATGTAATTAGCATCCCTGAAATCACCTCTGAACAAATATAGTTACAGAACCATTTAATCTAGCAACACTAAAAATAAACAGGGGATACTAAAAGAGTTTGAAAAGGCTCATTTGTGATAAGTTGCCCAACTCATTGACTTAATGATACCACAAGAATGGAGAAAATATAGCCAGCCAACAAGAGGAAAACAAAAGCTACAGTAACAGTGAATCAAGCAGCAGGAAGTCTATAATGGAATAGTGATACCAGAAACCTTGATGAAAATACACATGTGAAGTGCAGCAAACAGGTATCTATGGGAAACTGGGACACTGCAGCATGGCAGAACATTAAAAATGAAATAGCATTTCCATTTCTCCATACTTTCTCCAAAATACAGCCAAGACTGTCAGAGAAAGGGGGCAACTGTAAGCTAAGAGTGCAGCAGCCAGCATTCATTGATGGAGAGTGCCATGGTGCCCATTTGCAGTAGCTCAGACTGTCACTGCCTGAAATGCCACTGCCACAAACGACTAAGAGGAATCCTAAAATAAAGAGAAGGACTTGTTCATGCAGCAACTGCATCAGTTTACAAAATGTCTTCTTGCATTTTGTGTTTATCTTGTGACCTGTCTTATACAGTGGTCTTAAGACAGTTGTGTGCCTTTCCCCAGAAGAGGATAACGTGGGATACTGAATGTGAGTGCTTTAAAAGTATTTAGAAATATCTCATGTGACATATGACTATTTTTAATACATACTTCAAAGCACTTTAGCCTTTTTTAAAAAAATAAACTAAATGCTATTTAATTTAAGTATTGAAATAGAAATTTCATTGGGATGAAGGCTCATCCAACACACTACAGTAAATAAATATAGCACACAAAACGAGGCAAGTTCATAGAGCTTATATTTTGACAATGAGATGATGTTACTGAGAGGTAAAGAAAATCCTCCTGTGGTGGGATGAAGACAAAGGAAAACTGAAAATTATTTGCACACCTAATAGAAGTCCCTGCCATTAGGAGGACAAAGGGATAGAAGTTTTCCTCCTGCAAAAAATGTTTGCTTTCTTGGGGACAAATTTTACTCTGAGATTCAAAAAAATCTCACTGATTTCCATTTTTAGAGGGTGCACAGTTGTTTGGCTTTTTTTTTCAAACTGATATGCCAGCAGTGCAGAGGACAGTTTATGTCAGTTGTAAAGAAATGTACAAATTGCAATATCCTCATAATATTGACTACTTCATATGGCATATTTTGTATGTCATGCAATTTTCATTATCATTTATGAATATTCTTGCAGTACATTCTATAGAATGTAGTTTTACTGTGAATCTAGTTTAACTTTTAACTATTAAACTGCAGGAAAAAGCAGGATTAGAGCTTAATTGTAAAACTTAATTGTAAAGAATATTCTCTGTTTCACTGACTGGTAAACTACATCAAGAAATAACACAAATTATTGCGATAGTAAAAGCATTCTAGGGCTGGTAATTTTCATTGTAACTAAAGCTACATGGAACAAAGGCAGCCTAACAAAATGACATTTATGAATTGTCTTTAATGCTTTTATTTCAGTAGCAAAATTGCAGTACCAGCATATACAGTAAAGGTACTAACTGTTATTACTGCAGAATAAATATCATGCCAATTTATCTGCTAGCAAAGATACAAAAACAAGTACAAAAATTGGGGATCACGGTATTTCTCTTCAAGTAAAGCCAAAAAGCAAACAAACAAATAAACTGCAATCGTCCCAGAAAGCTAATTGCTTGACTAGAAAATCATAGTTCAACTCAACTAAAACAACTATCCTGTATTTTATTGAAATGTTTATCCTTGTCCCAGACTATAACAATGTTTTCCACCAAATGATTTAATACTGACATCCATTCATTTATCAGAGCCATTTCCATTGACTCACTAACTGATTTACTCCCTTGAGAGGCCCTCTGTTTCCTATTCATCACAATCATCTTGCCTTGCAATAGACTTAGACCTTTTCCAGCACCTGAGGGCAATCCATTCAGTCTAGTGCAATTACCTGCACGACATTCTGCCTCTTTACTGTTCAGAAGAAGCAAGAGGATAAGAGAAAATTCCCAAGTTAGCCACAAACTTTTTTATTCAGTACTTGAAGGCACAATAAATCTGCAAGCCCTAATCAAGATTAAATATATTCAAAAGAACAACTAAAAACTTAAGAGTTCAATTACCCTTTATGAAAGGGTTTAATCAGAACAAAGGACAGCCCTCTCTAGCTTAATATCTCCAGAACTGTCTTGGTGCCACTGAGTTTCCAGAGTCCTCATGATCAATCACGTGATAATACGTAAATGTGCCTGAGAGAGACCCATTTCTCAGCTTCTCCATATCCCATTTTCAAATGAGACCTGTCTTTTTCTTTTTTCTGTAGAAGAGTCAGCAGAAAAAAAAAAAAAAATCAGTTCTTGACTCCCATTAGTTGTATTTCCCTTCCTCTTTTAGTTTCTTATCTTCTGTGCCTTCTCAAACAGAATCCAATGGTCTATTTATATCATTATTACATATTTTTGAGGGATCCAGAACATCCTCTAAGCTTGTGGGATGGAGATTAACTGAAGATAAAGCAAGCTATTACATTTGCTACTCATCATATTATTTTCACAGGTTGAAACTAATTGGTCAAGTGCATAATGGAAACATGCACGAGCTTCAATTTATTTAATATCTATTTTCTTCTAGAAAATCTGGACCACTATTGTGGCCTGTTTGGTTAGCAGTTGCCAGAGTGAACTGCTCGATGCCAACCTTTACATCAGAGTGAAAATGATGTGAGTTTGCAAATAAAGCTTATTTTCAATGTGCAATAACACCAATATTTTTAAAAATTTACTTCTGAAAAAAACACACCTTGATTTAAATATTATTTCCAGTAAAGACAAAATGAAACAAACCTCAGAGCAGAACTTCTTATAAAGATCTAGGTTCAAACTAGAGTTATCAGAAACAGATGCTCCAAATGCGGCTTTAAAAATTCATTTCTTTCTTAAGGAAAAGAAGAGATCAAAGACTTGAGGGGCATTATTTTTCACACTGCAAAGATCTGTCACAAAGAACTGATCTAAGACGCTGAGAGCAGTCTCATCACTTGTTTTGTTGCTCTGACATGGACAATGGGAAGATGACTTGGAAGTCATGCCACACATTCCTAAATGCAAGTCTTCCAAGTGTGCTTTCATTAGTAAGTGGTAAAGGAAATGGAGATGTGAGTTGCAGGGTAGAAAAAAATATTTGTGAAATCTCCAGAGATTTGGTAGCAATTCCTCTAAAAATCAGGAGGAAGACATCACTTCAGGCTTCCAGGAACTGATTTAATTGGTAAGTCAACTTTAAGTTCTGTAGAAGGTACACTGGAACTGCAAAATGCCTTTCCATGCTTGGTGACCCCAAATGCAGTCAATTTACATCAGTGAAACTGTTTTCTAATGACCCTATCCGAACTTCAAATTCATCCTTCAGCTCAGAGTTAAGAGTCCAGTTCCTTCCTTTTGTGATATAATCACAAATATTCATAAGCCTAACAGTATTTTCAGGAACAGCTGCAAAATGCTACTGTCTTCCACTGAGCTTCACTAATGCAATTTACTGGGACTTCTGAAACATTTACTGGTCATGCAGGAGAGGAACAGAATCCACTACACAGAGTAAAAGATAAGGCTCACAGAAACAGCAAGTATTTGTAAGCCATTGCACCAAATAAAATGCACAAGCAATACGTTTACTGAGTAAGAAAGTACTGTCTCCCATCCTTCCCCGTACTTCAGCATCAAAACTGATTTTCCTCTCCAATTTTATAAAATTGTGATGCCTGACAGAAACCTTTCCAAACACCAAGAGACCTTTGCTGATAATGGCAAATAGTGACCATTACCTGACTGCCTAGCTTTGACTTAGTGAAAATTCAATTTTCACAGTTTGGGAAAGACATACAGTAAGCAACAGTAAGAAATATCCCCTTTTTTTTTAGTCCTTCCAACTCAGTAAGGTGTTCAAATTGGTTTAACACTTGCAGCTGGTGAAAACTGGTATTTTCTGGAAAAAATCCACTCTGAAACTAGGAAAGTAGGCTCTTTTTAACTCAAAGAATCAAAGAAACTGCATCACTTCAGTAGCATCCTAGAGAAGGACCATAAGGAGAGACTAAAGCAAAGTACAGACAGTGTTATAATTATAACAGTGGGAGAGACACAACAGCTGGATGGAAGCTATCAGGTCCTCAGTAATTAGGTGCAAAAGCAAGTGAACACAAGAAAAAAACAGAGAATGTCTGTTTTTCTGTACATTTCCACAAGATACAACTCCACTTTTATATGGAACAATCAACATTTCTGGGGCTCTTGAACATCCACAATTAATTTAAATGAACAGCAACATACATAGCCAAACAGCCTTACTAAAGACATCATCTGCATTTATATTTGGCTATACTGGTTAAGCCAACTTCTGCAGCCTCTCCTGTCCCTTCTGCTTCCTGTGTTGGCATAGCTAATGCAGCACACTTAAAAAGCTGCATAAAGAAGACAAGGAACAGAACAGATCTGCAAACCAAAACTTGACAACGATCAAAAATTTCCCCATAAAGCTGGACAAATTTAGAACTAGATTTCAAGTTACCTTCAGGGCATGCAGGTCAAGTGGATATAGTTTGGCCACGGCCTCCCTCCAGCTATTAAGAAATTACAGCTTTAAAATTTTAGTGATGCAGGACACCATCAGTTTCATCGGATCAACCGACCACTACAGGCACCTCCTCTCAGTTCTAACATTGCCCACCACAAGAAAGGAGCAGACTGTGGTTTGGCAGAACATGCTGATGACACCCTACAGCTTTAAGGATAGAATGGAAATTCAGGAGGGCCGAATCAGAGGCCAGTGTAACAGAGAGCACAAGAACCACAGGTACCACATTGGTACCATCACTGTCTCCATAATACGGGGTGTTGTGTGTGTCAGGGTTTAATCCCCGCCAGCAACTGAGTACCATGCTGCTGGCTCATTCACCCCAACCCCACCAGCTGGGATGGGAAAGAGAATTGGGAAAAAAATGGAAACACAGCCAGAAGGTTAGAGAAAACAAGTTTCCTCCCAAACTTGTTGACAGAAATAGCTATTTACACAGACAGCTGCCCTTTTGTAGTGCAATTATGATCCAAACACACACAATCACAGTAGAAGCAACCCTTAAGTGGTTGTACACAAGTTGTGTACACAACGTTGTACACAAGTTGTTCTAAAACCTAGACTTCAGCATGCATTTAGGTAACAGATGATTTTGAATTAGAGAACTGACGCATGGTTCATTATCATAAAAAAGCTGACCATTTTTAATTTCCAAAGGGAGCAACTCAGCACTGTACATTGCGGAGTCCTGATCAGATCTGGCATGTCACGGATGTCTAAAGTGCTTTTCACGTATCAAGTGCTCTAAGCCATTACACCACTTGCCATCACTCTCACTGAAAATTACGTATCCTTGCAGTTAGGAATATCATTGTTCATCGCACAGAAGTACAGAGAAATGGAAAGATTCCTCTCCTGTCCCCATTAGATACTTAATCCTGATCTCAGCAACACAGAATCAATGGAAATCAGTAATTTTTACTTTCCACTGGCTGATTTACAGAGTTCAGAAAAGATGTGAGGTGTAGCTAAAAAAGATTTTTAGACAAAACTCAAGAGTGTCAGGGTTTTTTTTTTTACATTTGTGTTAGGAAAATAGTTTTAGAACTGCAACAGTAAGGGCTGGGTATCCTTTTGTCCATGACTTAAAGAAATTCATGATACATGCGTATTTTCTTTTCTTTACATATTATGGAAATAATTTCAGAATCAAGACAAGAAGGGAATGTTTACAGGATCTGTACTTTAATCTATGTTATTAATGGATTGCCTGATAACGTTTAAAATGAATTCCTGACTCCCACACGGCATTCAACCTACAACAGAAGAAAAAACCTGCTTTTAAATAAAGCTGCAGAAGTAACACCAAAGGAAGTTACCTACAGCATGTAAACATGAACCTAAACACAGCAAAATCCCAGGAAGAGATGGCTTAAAGGAGTATATTTTTATTCATCAGAACATTCACAGACCACATACAGGAAAAGTAAATATAAGGAGAGAAGTAAGAAATCCAGTGAGCTACAGAGCACAACTCCACTACATGGTCTAGCATTACCAGCTCTAAGCAAGGAATATTTTATAGCTGATTACCAGTTTTTAATCCCTACATATATCCTATGTCTATCTAGTGTGTATAGAAGGAAGCAAACTTTCCATTTTCCTTATCCCTAAACTTTGGAAAGAAGTATCTGGTGTTAAAAACTACATACTCTTAAGGTTGCTGACAGGGGAAACAGATTTGCTCAGTTCTTAATACTATACACCATCACAAATTTTAAAAGATTTTAGGTGCTTAGAGTCTTGTCACTGTTCTAATGTATGCCTAGGCTCCTTTGGCTGGAAGCTGGAGTTGCGAGTATTTTCTCCTGGAAAACCACCCTGGCAAACACTCACATCAGCACCTGCAGTTTAATAGAGAAATATCCTGAATATCATGAAGATCATTTTTGCTAATGCTTTGCACTGCAAAATGCACATTTTTCTATGCACCTGAAAGTTTGTTTGTTGTCTCAAATTTCTATGAATCCGACACTAACATTACAATGGAAAAAAAAACAAACTCAAACCAAACAACTGATTTTTGGAATTCCAAGCTTTCAAAAAACACCTACTTTACATAGAGGCAGATAATCCAAAACAGATACTAGAATATTTAATTAAGCACAAAGGAATTTAATGTTTCATCTAGCTAATACTAGTTGGTCTCTTCACATTCCTTACGACCAGATAGTTTTCCACACGTTCCCTCCCTTAGCCCAAGAACCAGCTTGCCTGCATGTACCTACTCTCTGCCTGTGTGTTCTGTTCAAAGCTCCATGAGTCCCACAGAAATGTCTTGTAATTCCTTGATTACAAACTACTTAACCACAATATCTATTCTGAACACTTTCAATTGTGCAGATAATTTTTTCCTTGACATGTAAAAAATACTACAAACCGTTGAAGTTCATTGTGCAAAGCCAAAGAAAACATAATCTGTCTAGACAACAAAAGATATCATTAAGAATGAAGGCAAAGGTTAATGACCAGAATGGTACTTAATTTGAGTATAAATTAATAGCTTGTCCATTTTAAATAAAATACCCTGCATTCTCCCTGGATCCTTCTTCTCTTTCTCCCTGGAGAAGTAGTTCAAATCTGAAGTTGTAACTCCTTATAAAGCACACAGTGAAAATCACAAATCATGCAAATAAACAAAGAAAACTAACAATGGAGCTCATCATCAAATTGATAAAGAGGCATAAAGACAGCCTACATATTTGGAACAGCAGCATGAAATTCAGGCAAATAATCTTTGTCCGATGGATGTAGAAGCCAGGGAAAGACTCCAAGTGCTCATACTGGAAACAACTATTCAGCAGGTGTTCATAGAATCATAGAATGGTTTGGGCTGGAAGGGACCTTAAAGATCATCTCGTTCAGCCCTGACATGCACAAGGGCACCTTTCACTAGACCAGGTTATCTGGCGTTGAACACTTCCACCCACAAGTCTGAGTAACCTGTTTCAGTGTCTCATCACCCTCACAGTGAAGAATTTCTTCCTTATACCTACCAATGATCTCTCTGTTTGAAGCCATTACCCCATGTCCTATCACTACATGTCCTTGTAAAAAAGTTCCTCTCCAGCTCTCTCAGAGGATCTCTTTAGGTACTGGAAGGCTGCTACAAGGTCTCCCTGGAGCTTTGTCTTTTCCAGGCTGAACAACCCCAACTCTCTCAGCCTATCTTTGTATGGGAGATGTTTCAGCTTTCTGATCATCTTCATGGCCTTTCTCTGGACTCATTCCAACAGGCCCATGTCCTACTCAGAGCTGAACAAAGTATAGTCAGGGTGATGTCTCATGGGTTTTCCTTGAAAAATGGGGATTATGTTTCCCTTGTGTTCACCCTTTAACTTACAGAGAGTTTAATTTTATGACAGATTTTTAACCTTCTTTAAAATAAAAAGAAAAATCACCATTTGCATTTCTGTGATATCCAACCCTCAGAATACATTAAATCAACTCAATGGAAAAAAACCAGAGGAATATCAAAGCTATTGCAAATGCCGAACTTCTGTCTGGAATGCACATTGGCACACAGTAAATATGGATATGTACCCCAGATTCATAGATTTTGTGCACTAAGTCCAACATCAGACTTTCAGAATTTCTGCATGGAATAAAAGATACCAGAATGCACAAATGTCCTAGTGTTGATGGGTATGCACACCATCATTTTCCTTTTTTCAACATAAAAGTGTGTGTGCACTTTTCTTTCAGTTCATTATCCACCGTGAAGCAATGGGCTTAAAGTAATCACATCCTCAATACAAAATGAAAGAAAAAAATCTTCTCTCTTCATTCAGATCAAATGCAAACCCACACTAACTTCATGGAAAACTGAACTGGACTCAGCACATGCACTGCTGTGGGACTGTGAAGCCCTAAATGTATTGTGCTATGCTCACTGCTCCCTCTGGACCCAGTGCAGCCAAATCACATCTATGGAGTCACTCAGGATGGAGTTTCAATCCCCAGCAAGTGGCCTTTAAGTATTGTTGCCTTGCACTGATGAAAAATAACCTGGACCTTGAAAGCTTTTTCTAGTCTTACAAATTCTCCCATGTGGTTCAGAGCACAGCCTTGTGTACAGTTACTGCAGCACCACTGAAGCAACAGAACTTAAGGAACAACCAACCAGGCAGAAAACCCATCAAAGCTATCATTTACCTAGAATGGTTCCAGGTGCAGTAAGTTTTTTGTCAAACTTACACCTTTCTCCTGTATCCTTTTACCAGCAGAAATTACAATGGTTTTAATTAGCTTTGTCCAAACAGAATGTGAATGCAGACCTTACAATTTTTATCTGGGCTCAAAAAAATCATCTTACTGTGAGTCTGAGAAGAATCAAGATGCAAACTATATCTCTTGCACATTAAATAGTGCATTAGGAACTGTTAATATGCTTACAGTAACTTTTGTGTGAAAACTAAAGGCTTTCTCATTTTAAAGTAAAAAATTAACTTCAGCTTTTCAAAGTTTCTTGTCTAAAAAACATTCCTACTATTAAAAAAAAAAAAAAGAATCCTGTTAACAAAATAGAAACAACCATAGCAACAGGAGAGGGGAATCCTTACAGAACCAGTACATAAATAAGGGCTACTGATAAAATAGGTTCTACTTGTTCACATTAATAGCTGAGGGTTTTTTGAATTTCAGCCACAGATTAAGCCTCTCCTAGTCCTCTAAGCAGTATGCCAAACCAGGCCTAGGCATCATGTGTGATACTACCAACATTTAACTTGACAATTTAAGTAGATGGAAGAAAGCTCTGTATCTCAGCTTAGCATTCTAGACTTTTCTTTATTGTTCTTCCTTCTGAGACAAAATACTTCATTTTCCCAGAGCTCACCGTGGCTTTCAGTTATCTGGTTTTGTAATCTTGTCTGTCCTGCCCTTCACTCCTACCCAATGCAAGGAACTGCTTCACAAATTAAAAATGGACCTGAAAGGAGGTTTATTTGATAAGCATTCAGCCAGACTCACTTCCAGAAGCTTACTGCAATCAGGTGACTTATTCAGGATCTGAGTTCTGCAGCCCAGCCATGATCACAGTGCACGACAATGCAAGTGAAAAGTAAATGCATCCCAGCTCTTACCTGACCACGGTTGTGAAGACTTAAATCGAGACCACATGTAAATTCAGTATGATGCTCAACTGTTTCCAGCAGAGAATTAGGCTTGGAAAAGTCCCAGAATCTATAGAGAGAATAAAGGAAGGGGAGAGAGAGGGGAAAAAAAAAATCAAACAAACCACAATTAAAGTAATTGAAAGGCCATTTCAAAAATATAAATCAAGATATATTGACAAATCTGTTGCTGCCAGGGTATTTAAAAAAGCAAACTCATCCACTTAGGAAACATAACAAATCACACTCCTGCAAAGCCATCTGCTGATTTGCATAAATTAAATCCCACTGGGCAAAGCCATCTTTGTGCCCTGTTGCAGAAACTGAGATCAAAGTCGGCACCAAGGAGCAGTCGTTGGGACATTCTTAAAAGAGAAGAAAAATCATAGGCTAGAATACTCTTGTTATATTTCTTGATGGCTGGGGAATTTTATCTCTGAAAGATATAAGCACAATTTGTGATTTTTCTCAGTTTTTGACAATGTTAACTATGGGATCTTTATTTAAACAAAAAATTACACACTCCTTTAGAGATCTGTCATGCACACTCTCATATTTGAGACTGGGCTCCTCTAAAATGGAATTTAATATTATAATTTAGTAACAGATTTGTACTACACAGATCAGCTGCATAATACAGTTAATTCCACTGGTTCATATTTTTAAAAGAAATTTTTCTTTTGAGCATTGATAAAAAATACTTAGAAAATAACAATTCTGAGGTCCTCTACTTCTCCCAGCTACTCTCCCAATAGATGCAGTCTCTGTCAATGCAATTAACAGCAAGTATGAGAGATGTAAGAGTAGATGAGATTAAAATATAAGACACCTCAGTCATGAAAAAAAGAATTTGAACCCAGAACTTCAGGTAATTACACACTGACAAAACCCCATATGACAGCACAGAATGAAGATTTGTTTCTCTTTCTTGTGCTGTATATATACTGCTGAGAAAAGTCCACAGGCTGCACAGCACAGCACATTTTGTGGGCCGTCAGCTGTAATTAAATTTTCTACAGCCCAGATTTTCACACAGGGGTCAATTATATGCTTTACTACTTCTGTAACCATCATAGAGGTCTCTTTGCCTTGCCTTTATTGGGAAAGTGACAATACTTAACAAGAACAGCTCATTATCAGACCAACTACTGTGGAAGTACTCTAAGTTCAAACCAATTCAGGTAAAATAGCAAACACTGGAGCCAGCAGGGTCAGTTTGTTTAATATGTACATGTTATTTCCTTCATAAACAAGGAGAGCGGTATCAGCACAATAGCTATGCCATAGCAACAACCCTCTTAATTTTTTCCTAGTACCTGAGATCTAAAATAAACAACTTATTTTGCAGGAGAGAGGAGCAAAAGACCATCTCAGCATTTTCATCCTCTCACGTTTGTTCATAAGAAGGTAAAGAAACAAATCTTGTTGTTTCTAAGTAATAGTGTTTGCCTTCCTTAGCACATTAGGTCTCTACTAAATCTTGAAAGACAGATGCTCATAACTGAAAACGAGAATTAAAGAAGATAACTTTAGATCTACACAAATAAAAACATAAAGAAGACCTTTTGACCAATTTTAAAAATAGTAGGACAATATAGCATTTGTTATATGAAGTCATGCTGTAAAAAGTCAGAAGCAGTTCAGAGTTTAAGAGTACTGCAACTTAGTTCAAGTTCAACTGACTGGCTGGAAGTTTTGATACCTTTTTTAACATATAAATAATTACTAGTGAAAGCTCAAAAAAAATGTTCAGTCTCAGGACTGAGAACCACTGACGACAAATTAACGATGGTTCTCACAACAACTTTGCAATTCAAAGTGAGAAACACTGTCTATAGCACAGCTTCCAAAACCACCATGGTGACAACAATATTTTCCTCAGAGTCAAGTTCTGTCACAATCTGCAGCCTGAGAGGGCAATGCAATTTTTCTGAGACACTGTTTACCACGGCAGGATGGCTGTACAGCAAAGGGAAGATGCATTCACAGCCCAAGTAGGTCTGTTTGCATTACTTCAGCTGTAAGTGTATCTACAGAGTTAGCAGCATGAACTTAAAAAAGGCCAGACAACCACACAGGCTTTTAGGGTCCCTTACAGGTTTGTACAACCTGTAGAATCACTCAGAACTGAGTGTGTCATTCAGAACTGCTATTTTTACCCATATTATGTATGAAGCCACAACTTCAGTCACATCTGCACTGACCACAAAACCCCAAAACCTATAGGAGTGCACTTTCTTAAACGTTTTAATACTGGAATTGTTGAAAGTATAACTTCTCCCTCACTTCTCTACAATTCATTTGTTTTACATGTACCTGGCATGCAATTCATAAGCTGAACATGAATTGCAAGTGGACTGCTTATTCTGAACAAAACATCATGAGAAGAGAAAATGCCTGTCATGCTATGGACTCTGTACTACTCACAGCAGTGTCATGAAGACCTGAACTCCCCGACCAAATCACTTTTATATCTTGTTCTGCATTTCTCCCACCTTGTCCTCACCTCCACTCTAACCCTTACCAAGTGCCCCTGCACCTTCACCACTGGCTGGGAAAAAAGAGGTATCATTCAAGAGGTATCATAAAAGCAAGCATCATTCCAGGTTTCAATTTCTGCACAATGCATGTGTTGTGGCAGTCTGTTGCTGCATGGTGAGGACCTAGCAGATCAGTAAGATTACTCAATTGTGGTGGTGAATTCATAGAAGGTCTCTTGCCCTCAAGGAAGTACTTGGGGTTTCCCTCTCTCGCATGCTCATGAGTTTCCATTAAATTTTTAAAAGCTTAGTAAATTTAGACTACAAGTTTCCTGTCAAATCTAGTTAAGTTTTCAATAGGTTCAAAAGTTACTCCAGGAAATGATTCAATGAAAACGCACAGATGAAAGCACAAAGAACAACTCATCAAGTTTATGCCCTTCTGGGTACGAAAAAAATATTTATGATAAATATTTATTCATTAAAGCTTTACTAATGCTCTTAGGTTACAAGATGTCTTCATACATCATATTTTTAGGTGGGTGTGAATCAGCTGTTTAGAGGCTGCTTTCCATAAAAGCCCACTCAACAGCTAATGCCAGCTTTCACACACAACCACACCAGGCACAAGTTACAGTACGTGGATGTTTAAAGCCAAGAACCTTTCAAGAGCAACACAGAATCCAGTATTAGTTTACTACATGTGTATCACACAATCCATCCCCCCTGTTCCCATTCTCTAATTCCTGTGCTGACTTGTAAAAGTTCTTCCTGCAAACTAGAAAAACTTGTGTCAGAAGAGAGCCTAGCATTGAGCTGCTTTTGGATACAGGCCAATCAAGGCAATGATGTTACTTCAGGCATTAACTGGGAACATCTAACTATTTCCACACTAATATTCTTAAGAGATTATTTCATTACAGTTCCAGTGCAGTATTAACATTATGAAGCAATTTGGGTATAGAAGGACATTTTCCATTAGAGGAAAATGAGCAAGCACCCATCTTTTCACCTTGAAGGAAAAAAAAAAAACAAACAAAACCAACAGAAAAAGAATACAAGGATGATAAGGACACCTAACTTAAGTGAAACTCAGTTTATTTTGTGATCAGCCTTATTCTGCAAGATTTCTTTGTGATCCAAGTTACTGAACTTGTACACAGTGATGGAGAGATGGAGATAGTGGTTTACCTTAGAGTGTGTTGCAGAGATGACATCCAATATAGTACAACTTTTAGCAAAAATCGCCTTTTTGTCTTAGGGACAAGCTTCTGTGATAATGATTCAAGATTTGGCCTGATATCAGCTTAATGAAGCTCTATAATTTATCAGCTCTTCTGTTTAGATTTTGGTGAGCACTGCCTGTGACTAATGCACCAAGATTTCTTCTTTATACAGAAGAGTCCAAAAATACAGAATGGTGATTCCAGTAAAAGATGACACTGATGTTCTTCCAAACTGAATTTTGACAGAGATAACATTTAGAGAATATGCAGGCAGATCTAAAGTATTGCTGGAAACATTACAGTACTTTGTGTATTTCCTAGCATTTTAATGATTCATTTGTGTTCAATCTGCTCTTTAATTAGCCTACATTTTTTTTCTCAGCTCTTCCAAAGAGTAAGGAAATGGTATAGAAAAAATTTTTTTGAATGAAGCATTTACTGGACAGGGATTATAAATCATTATACCGAGGTATATAAAAACTCAAGTTCAAATCAACATCCTCTTTGTCTCAGCTCCTAGTATGTAGTTGGCATGTGAAGTAGGTTTTTCTTTCTACCATGACTACACTACTCACATTCAGTCATTATAACATTTGCAAAGGAGGAAGCTAAGCATTGTTAACTTTGTTTTCAACCTACTCTTTTTTCTTTTAGATACTCAGTTGTGATTATGTGCCAAACTAGCTGTACAACCTATAACAAACAAAACCCCTGTCTCTTACGTGGCAGTTTGATCATCTGAACTAAGATTTGCAGCTGTTTGGTTAAACTACTAAGCTTCAGTAACATTTAAGATTACAGAGCTCTGCCAGTAAAGGATTGCTCCAATACTATGCTTTATTCTGTTATCTACTACAAACTAATACTTGCAGATAATTCTGAGCTTCAGATACACCCTAGAAATAAATAATATCATAACTAAACTGATATTAAAATAACACTGCAATCAATCTGTTTTCAAGGGACTGCCATACCATGCTGTTCTATGAATCAAAATTCAGCCCCAGCCCCACCAAATGGGGCTAAAAAGTCACAGGCCTTGAGCAGATTCAGCAAGATCCATAATAAATGCTATGTACTAGAATCCCTATTTCTCTTCCACCTTTTATATATTTATCAAGGATTTTTACTCTTAAACTGAAATGTGTATGTGTGCATACATTCACATCCACAAATCCACATGTGTGTGATGTACATGCATGTGCATATATGACAGGATGTGTGCATGTATGTACATGTGGAGTGTATGGTGCATCCAATAAAATGACAGTATGTGGTAGAGCTACCACATATTCCTTAAAAGAGATGTTCCCAAATTCTTATTTTCCTCCAACAATTTTCCTCCATTATATAGAATATTTTGATTGTGACACCTTTTCCAAAGACTTTCACCTGCCCTTCTCTGTTGTTTGTTCACTGATACCAAATTCAACACTTTTAGAAAACTGTTAAAAATCTTTATTTAATTTCTTCAATTCTTCTGTCTCTCCCTAGTCATGGATATATAGGCTCTGCATCTATAGACACAATGCTTTGTGAGCTAGTAGCTCTCTCAATATTTTCTGACAATCTCCACATACAAAAGCATCAGTGCTGAAATTGCACTAGATTTCAGTGCTGCATGAAGCATAGTAGTGCCAAACCTGAAGGATATGTAGTGGGTGTCAAAAAGCAGAAGAGAATGATAACACAATGAAGTCACCTCAGTGCTTAATGGGTTAACTTCATGATGCAATTTTATATGATGTTATGGCAGAAGACTGGGTAGATTCATGATTTAGCAACACATACAGGGACTGAGAATTAGCAACAGAACCCTTTGTCAACAGAACCTCTCTAGGTCTAGTGTCAGACCAATTAGGACACAACCAGAAATGACATTACTCGAGATGATTTGGACAAGTGGGATAACTTAGCTGTTCTTTATGGAGGCAAGAGGGCTTCTCCCATTTCTTAACAGAATAGTTAGTACTGCCTACTACATTCAATGCATGTTAGAAAATTAAAATGTACGTCAAAGAATGTGACTGAGGTATTCAGGAATATTCCATAGTGTATTGCCTTATGACACTGTATCTCAGAGAAATTCCAGTATCAAATCAAACTTTAAAACAACTGTACTATGAGAGCCTCAGCAGTATCAGATATACTGAGCAGACAGGAGAACTCACAGAAGAGCTAAAGGGCTTCAGCATACACACTGTAGAACACTATTAAAGCTTCCTCAGACACTGGTATCTTCGTTAATAAAAATTCATATCTGTCGCAGAAACATATGAATTCACCAAACTAAAATAATTTAAAAGAGTATTACCTTCCTATCAGACATTATCACAGTTGGATGCAACTATGTTCAGGAGAGTGATGTGAAAAGGATTGCAGGAAGCATCAGACAGAGCAGATATTGCTCAACAGAGTAATTGAACTGGCCTTTAAAATTACAAACCCATACATTTTCAACATAGGTTATGAAGCATCTGATAGCAACATTAACTGCTCTTCAGTATATCCATTCTGGAATTGTTTTCTATTGCAAGCTATATTAAAATAGATCATCTTTCTATTTTATCCAGTTAGAGAAAATACTGTACCTTACAGTAAAATCATAGGAGCAAGAGGCCAATATGGTTGCATGGAATGGTGAAAACTGCAAGAAAACAAAACAACTTTTCAAGTTAAAACATTGTGAACATATACAGATTCACTCTAAGTAGGAAGTTATCAAAATTTAACTATTTAAGTGGTCTTGATTGGTACCACATCATGCTGCAACAAAACAGACTACATCAATGTATTTCTCCCCCATGCTTCTAATTACAAGGAATCATAGTATTAATAATGACAAGGAATGCTCTGTGGGATCCTGGTTTGCTTATATTTCATTACAGGAGTACCAAATAACTCTGCTGTAAAGTTAAGAAGTTCTGTAACAGCCATATAAGCAATCATTAAATTCTGCTTTTGGCTAATAGGATGAGTTTCATCTTGTTACATAAATCAAGTTTCAAACCAGCTGTGTGACCAGTTAACTATTTTCAGAGAGACAAAATCTCTGCCATACGGCAGAGAATATAAGATTTACTGTCATCAATTCTATCCTACCATTTTGAAATTATTTACACAAATGGGAAAATTGGAATGAAGTGGAAAAACTGAAGGCAATATAACATCACTTCCTGATTTCCCTGTCTCCTGCAGGACAATTTACAGGATGCACTCTTCCACGGACTCTTGCAGACTGGTCTAAGAACTGCAGCAAAAGAAGGATGTGGTTATGCAAAAATTGTTCATCTCAGCTCTAGTTTTTTGGGAGCCTTCAGTTTCCAACTATTTTAAAATCTGTATTTCTCAGCTGAAAATACAACAAGCCACTAACATAACTTGAATTTGAAATGCAGGTCCCCCACACCACAGCTCACAGTTAAGTCTTCCTGCAAGACTTCTAATATTATTCACAGTAACTACCAAGTCAAAAGTTAAGTCTGGGCTACTGCCACAAGTTGCCAAGAGAGCAGTGTACGTTGATGGCTGCTGAACTCTTCTGACAGAGTTCTCTTTACTGTAGCAAAATTGAGGGATATGCATGCTGGAACTCGAACCTCTGCAGACTTCCTGCAAATTTTTTTGAGGGGGGGAAAAAGCCCCCAGAACAAAATGGGTTCTGCACTTTAAGAAAATGAATACTAGAGGGGAAGTCTGATGGGCAACAAAAAGCAACGGTAAACTTTCCATAAGCCCCCTCTGCATGTCCACATAGCTTAAGATAAAGCAAAACCATCCCGTCAAAGTTTCATCATAAACTTTAAGCATCCTAGAAACTTACCCAAGCAACCTCCATCCAAATACTTAGCAGAGCACTATACACATAAGCTGAAAAAATTTGCATAATGCCTTTCGGCTACAAGAGAAAATTCTGCTCCATTTAACTGTAAGATACTACAATTTTATCACCTGAACAGCTGAATATAGGCAGAAGATACCACCACATCATCCATCCTGACTCCAACATATCTGGTTATCCTTTTAGGTAAACATGGAAACTAAAACTATGTTTCAGTGTAAGATATTGAAGCCAGCTAAGAATGTGAAGATCAAATGCACCATCATCAAGATCTCCCAAAAAGGACTACAGATGACCTCATTGTGCTAATAATGCCTGTACTGCAGTGAAAGACCATAAGAAATCTGCAGAAATCCTGACAGTATTGTGCTGGGTAGAATTTCTTGCCAGCCTCACATCTGACAGTCAACACAACCCCTGAACAAGTGAACAGAATACAAAAGACAGGCAACCAAAGAGTGTGATTTAATGGTTGGTTTAAGCTAATTTCAGAGCGTACTCCTGCCAAGACTTGTGGTTTCCACTTTCTTTTCTACTTCAAACTGTGTGCCCCTGTCCCCCTCCTTTGTGTCACCGATTGCAATTGCGTGGTTGAGCAACTAATTAAAACAGTTTAATGATCCAGACAGAAACGAGTCACTATCAGGGACAGGGTTTTCAGTCAGAGCCATCAGCTATGGCTTTATAATCGCTAGTGTCGGCATAGCACGGGAAGGGATATCAGTAGGGGCAGCTGCCTCTACAGAGGCAGCACCCAGGTCTCTCTCTCAATTCAGGGTGACTGGTAAGTTACACCACACAAGCGTAGATATGCTGCACCACCTCGAAGTGCTGGCCCACGCTGTCATATCTTATGTCCTCAGGGGCCATGTCTGTCTTCAAATGGAAGCAAAGAAAGCCTGATAAGATGGAATAGAAGTCATGTACTCCCAGTACATCTCCTCTGCACATGGATGCATCTTCTCCTATGAAAAATACTTCACAGAGCAAGATTAGAGAATAGTCATGCAGCCATTACTTTAGAAAAAAAGACTCAGCATCAATCACCAGTGGGAAGAGCACACAGCAGTAGCTGGGATATGGAGAGCAGGAGCTGCTCTTGTCTGACCATTAAAAGGATTTGTGATACAGAATGACTACCTGAGTCACACCCTTTTCTGACAAATTACAAACTAAGCACAGTAACTTTTAAATACGTTAGAAAAACACCAAGTTAGAAGCAAAATATCAACCCAGGATAACTTTTTTCTGCCAGTTCAGATTTCCTAGAGAATATTAATAAACATACCTGTTCCTGAGAGGCTTTACAACAACTAGCTATTATCTCCTTTTTCAGGAGACTTTGATATTGATGCATTTGACCCTCACATTCTTTGCTGGTTTCAATATTTTATACTGAAATATAGCTATAGTTTTTGAGTTTACCTAAAAAGATATTTGGATACATATTTTCATATAACATGAAAAAAAATGTTACTGTACATCTAGAGAAAATTCTTATTTGGTGTGTGTTCTAGTTGTCCACAGATCCAATAAAGTCATCTGAAGCCTTTCACACAGTTTCAAAATCTCTTTGAACACAATTACATTTTCTTTGTATACACAAAAGTATATATTCACAATGTGTTCTATATCTTGTGTTCTGTGAATATTGGCCCTTTGTGTGGAAAGCCAAAGGAACAGCACTATTTTAAAAACGAGTAAGGGTGTTTTCCCTATCTCAAATCTCCCATATAATTTAGCTGAAGTAAACCTTCTAACCCTCTCTTAAGCCCTCTAACACTCTTCATGTAAATATACTGACTTTGAAAATGCTATTTACTGTAAAATACCAGCAATCTACGAAACACCAAAATGTTTGACAGTGCTAAACTAAAAGTTTTCAAGAACAGCCACTGTAACATCTAAAATCCTGTTGGTTTTTCCTAGTAACTAGATAATATAAAATACTACTGGCTTTCAGAAAAATCTGTGTAGCAATTCAGTGGTGGTCAATGGGAAATAAAATTCAACTTACTTTTACTCTTCTGATAGCATAGGTATGACCAAGCAAGACGAACACTGGTTGCCGGATGTTCCTCAAATCCCAGCCTTTCAAGCTACAGTCAACTGCACCAGTTACCAGCAAGTTCTGATGATATAATAAAAACCAGACATATCAAAACAATTTAACTACTGAATTGTAACAATGCAGATGTTGGATTCAAAGGTTAGACAAATAAAAAAATACAGATTATTAAATCATAAATGAAGTGACGTAGATTAAAGAGCACAGAGAAACACAAACTGTTTTTCCACTTTTGACTGCTCTGTCCATTACACAAAAGAGTTAGCAAGATCTCTTATCTTCTTGGGCTGACCATCTGTTAGAACAAAGGTCTTCAGGAGATATATCAGTGAATGAGAACAACAAAGCTACTAGGCATATTTTCATAAAGAGAAGATGCAGTAATGTTGCGGTAAAACTCCCTGCTATTTAATGAGTGTGGTTCAATTAGGAAAACAGCAGGATGAATCATTTTATACCTCATCATATTTGCACCAGTCACAGCTCAAGATCTCAGCCTGGTGGGCTGGTATCACCAGTTTGACCCCTGGGGTTTTCACATCCCATATTCTTAAAGTCTGATCACCTGAAACAAACAGAAATTGATTCAATGTTGTTGCATCAGTTACAGGACTTAGTGGACAAGTGTTTCTTAGCTGTATGAAATACAAATGATTGCATGACGACACACATGCCAAATAAAGCAAGCAACATTATAGATTCATTATAGAAGCTGGATTGATGCAAGAAAATGTATCTGAACTTACGACTGCTCTTTCATTAGAGAAAAAACTCCACAACTTCATTTTATTACTAACACTTCCACTGTTGTTTAAACTCAAATTTTATTAAAAGCAGATAGGGTAAAAGAGTTAAATAACATTTAATTAAACTAGGAGCCATCTAAAAGGTTAATTTAAAAATGAACTTCGAAGATCAGAATCATGAAAAAGCTTTCTTTTCAAGCCATCTGAGAAGTATCACCTAGTCACATGCTTTTGGACTGAAAGAAAAGTGAACAGTATTTGACATACAACTTATTTCAAAATTCCTTCAAAGAAAGGAAAATTTATGATGTATCATACACCTGTATTCATCATGTACAAAACCTGCAGTTACTCTCATTTATTAACATATTGGAAGATAAAGTCTTTCTACTGTAACTGTTACAGATATGAAAAGCAACATGTGCTTTGACCTTGGAGCACACACACACACACACACACAGAGAACAATGGAGCCCAGCTTAAGAGCTGTTAATCACCAGTGCCTCTCTCTTAACCTCCAGCCATAAATTTTCTTCTACCTCTAAAGATCTTTGACATTTGTAAACATGCTTCTTACAAATTCAGTTCCTAATGGCTTGCAAAGATATCGAAAGCTGCATCAGCTGGACAGGACAACTATGCTTTTCAGTTTTTAAAATTGGGATCTTCTCATTAGCACTGAATATTTAGCTTTGTGTCAGCAAAAATGGATTTTCTAGCTCTCTAGCTTATGGAGAGAGAAAATTAATTAGAATTTATTTTTATTATTATTTTATTATTATGTTCATTCAAGAGACAAACTTAATCACTAAAAGATGATTAAAACATTAGTGATTTCTATAGGAAGCATGTACCAATACTACCTAAATTTAAGAAAAACTACTGTTTTATGCTGCTAGTGAAGAAGTTATTGATATTTCCTTATAGTCCTAATTATTATTTTCATGCCATTTATATACAAGCATTTTGATGGTTTTAGTGCCCTGTTGGTCACCATCTGTAAAATATACAGCTGGGCACAAAAAAAATCATAGCTCTTTTCAAGAAACTGGCTACAGATCAAATAAAACCACTCCTAGAGCCACAGCATGAACTAACTGCATGAACTACCAGACCCTGTAGACTTCACAAAAAAACCCATAAAACATGTGGAAAGTTTAAATAAATAAGGCAGAGAGAGCTTGGTTCGCTACACATCATGAGTCCAGCCTTTTGACCACAGAGACCATGGGGAGCTTGCTCTGCTGTTGGCTGGCTCATCCTCAGCCCTCATGACTGGGAGAGAACCTGCACTCTTGGTGGATAAATTCCCCATCTGTAAGGTGGGAATAGCACCCAATTTCTCTGTTTTCACTCGCCTCCCCTACTGTCAAGAGGAAGACTGCTGCTCAGTACACAGATAGCACTCCTGACAAAGGCACCCTGCAGCCAGCTGAAGCCTCCAACATCGCTACAGGGCTTATAAAAACAGGGCAACATATGGAGAGGAAGAAACACGAGCAGCAGGGTTTTGGCAAAAAAACAGGTAGTACGCCCATCCACTCTCCATTAGCTTTGCTAATCTGCTTGCCTGCAGAGGACAGCTCAGTTTGAGTTTTAAGTCTTTCTGAGATATTATAATGGACTTCTTTAAAAGCTTTTTATTTTAATTTCATCAGATAACATAGATTTGAAGGGGGAAACACATATTTCACTACAGACAGGATCATTTTCCCCAAGCAAATAAATATATAAATCCAGGTGAACTAGAATGAACTGCTACAGAGATGCTACAGTAGCATTATGAGGGCCAAAAGCATTTGGAAAAGTTATTCAGCCAAGATCAATTTTGACACTAAATCTACAATTGCCCCAATTACTTCTTTTTCAATAGAAAACGCTGATGCATAAGAAAAGGGGAAAGAAATGTTATTTTCCCTTTTTTTTTTTGTTTTCATTTCTTTGAAAATGCTAGACTTAGCAGTTATTAATTCTGGCTGGCACTATCAGTGAAATATTTTTAATGGAGTAACACAACATGCAAGTGAACCTTTCTGTGAATAGACTGATTTAAAGCTGAAGGCAAATCCAGTTCTTTCATTTAAGTGGAAAAATCAGATTCATTAAAAAAACCCCACAAACCCCTGACAAACAGTGCAATCCTGATTCCGTGCACATTTTAACAAACTTTTTAAACCTCAAACTTATTTCCATTACCTGTATACACTTACATTTCATTTCAACAAAAGCTGCAGTTAAAATTTTTGCAGTTTCCACATTTCCATAAGTACTGCAAATACTGAGCATGCACTTCCTCCACAAGATAAAGCAAAAGTTGGATAATAATGACAAAAAGTACAAGGAGAGCACACATAGAACAATCATATTCACTAACAGACACTTCCAGTTGATATCCCAAAGTAAGCAACCACAAAACTATCCAACATTTCCCCCATAAAATATTGCTATTTTTGTAAGAAGAAATTTCTCTATGGCAACAGATTTTTACTGGTCCATTAGATAATTATGATTTCAGACTTGTTTATACATTGTACTTGCTTGCTTGCTTTCTTTCTAATGAATATTTGTGAAATCTTGGACGAATCAATAAAACCACACAATATATACTCATCTATTCAAAACTTTTCAATTGATGCTAATCTGGAAGTACATCATCCTTATACACAGGATAAAGATTGCTAATGTGAATGACAATGTCTTATAGTGAAAAGATAAAATTTATTTAAAACTTAAATTTCATGTAGGTTTTATACTACCTTTTTTACTCACAGATATATTTTACCCATATTTATAAATCATCATCTCTGAATTCCTGTGAGAAAAACCCCCCTAAGCAACCATTTCCGAACAGTGCAGAGGTGTAACAGTAACTACAAAAAAAAAAAAGCTAGGTATTTGAGAGGTTAATAAAATCCCACAAAACCTTAAACACTATCTGAAGGGGAAAAGAACTCTAACTAGGCCAGGTACAATGTTTTTCAACTAACTTCTACTAGACCAGGTTGCTCAGAGTCCCATCCAACCTGGTCTTGAACACTTCCATAAAAGTGACAGCCACAGCTTCTCTGGGCAACCTGTTCTGGTTGTTCTGGTGCCTCATCACCCTCACAGCATAGAATTTCTTCATAATTACCTTATCTAAACCTACCCTCTTTCAGTTTAAAGCATTACCCCTTGTTCTATCACTACATGCATTTGCAAAAAGCCAAAAACCATTGCAATTAAAGTATGTCTGCAGTGCCACTGAATGATTACAGTTACCATTACTTGCTTACTTATATGTACTTTTTAAATACTAAACCAGATTGAATTATTTAGCCTGAATCAAACAGAAAATCTGTGGGAGAATTAAAAGCAGAACCCAAATCTCATGACTCAAAACCAATCTTTTTATGCATGCTAAAATGATGGTGCTGATTGTTTCTATCAGAGATAATTGTTCTGATTTTGGCCAAAATACAGATGTTTTTCTTCCGAGTAGCTAGTACAGTGCTGTACTTTAGATTTAAGATGAGAATAACGTTGATAACAAACTAATGTTTTGGTTGCCACTGAGGAGTGCTTACACTAAGTCAAAAGATTTTTCACCTCCTCATGGTGCCCTGACAGTGGCAGGGCTGGAGTTGCACTAGAAGCTGCAAGGAGACACAGCCAGAACAACTGACTAGAGCTGATTAAAGGGATACCCCATAATATATGGTGTCATGCTTAACCTACAAAGCTGGGAAAAGAAAAAAGGAAGAAAGAGATGTTTGGAATGATGGCATCTGTCTTCCCAAGTAACCATTATGCAGGATGGAACTGTACTTTCCAAAAAGGCCTGAACAGTTGTCTGTCCATGGAAAGTGGTGAATGAATTCCTCGTTTTGTTCTTGCATTCACAGTTTTTGCTTTGCCTACTAAACTGTCTTTACCACAACCCATGAGTTTTCCAGCTTTGACCCTTCTGGTTCTCTCTTCATACCACCGTGGGGGAGTGAGTGAGTGGCTGCATGGGGCTGAGCTGTCAACAGGGGTTAAACCAATACAACAGTACAAGAAAACTTAGGAATAATAAAACTCATGGGATTTCACACAAAGAGACAGAAAGAGACTGACACAAACAACAGCTTTACTTAATTCATCCAAGAGTACTACCAAATACACAAAATCTATCTCCATGTAGCACAACTTAGCAAGTACAAAAAATTACTTTGGAAAATGGAAATATACTTTGAACTGGTCAATTTTAGTCTGATACAAAATGCTGTCAAGCTAAAAATTAGAAGAGTTTTAAGTTAGTTTAGGGAAGAGCCCAAACAATTTTCTTTTCTGAAAAAATAACATAACATTTTCCATGGGAAGCAGTGAATTAGTTCCTTGGTTTTTTTCACTTGCATGCACAGTTTCTGCTTTCCATATTAAAGTGTCTTTATGTCAATCAATGAGTTTTCTCACTTTTACCCTACCTATTTTCTCTGTGATCCCACTGGTGAGGTAGTGACCATGTGGCTGTGTGAGGCTTGGTGGCTGGCTGGGATTAAACCACAACACTGGAGCACAAGTCTTGAAGTAACAGATTGGAAAAGAAAACATGCACCTCATGTCACTACACAGATCTGACATAAACTAAGCAAGTAAATTGTTTTTCAAAAGCTTCTAGTATAAACAGCAGTTTGGCTGAACTGCAGCAGGCCACAGTAACCCGACAGTCAACTCACTCTCTAAATGCTTGCTTTGTACAACACTGTACCATGCAGTAAATTGAAGCATCTTATTCTTTTATTGCTTTAGGGTTTGGATCTCAAAAGTGACCATTTTTTTGCAAAGCCTTGATCCTTGTTCACAATGGCATTTCTCCTAACACATTAAACAAGAAAAGAACCAGGGGTCTTAAGAAGTGAAAATTGGGCCAACACTGCACACAAATGGATTGAATATAAACCACTAGAAAAAAGTGCTTTGGAATTCATGAGAAACTACTGCCATAGTCAAACAGCAGATTATTTCTTCCATTTTTAAGAAACCTGAACAAACATAAGCATATTTGGAATTACTTGTCTGCAAGTCCTGCTTTCCAGTGGTTCCTTCTTTTATTCAGTGCTACTTCTGAGGCAGGAATGTGAGCTGAAACTTCAGAAAACTGATGTCAAAAACCTGACAACCCCAATTTTGGTCCAGAAACACGAAAAAATATCTCTAGTTAGAAGCTGCACTAATTTGGTAAATGTTCTCTTAGCAAATGTACACCTTTACCAGCTCATTATTTCATGCAAAGTAATTTGTTCAATCAAACGCTTTTTTACAATGGGAACACCAAACACAGAAAGGTGGACCAAGACTACATGCCAGCCTGAGCTATAGAATTACAGCTTGACAATCCCTTTACTACACACATTTACCACCAAGAGACCAGTAAGCAAGAAGAGACTTTTTAAAAGGCAACTCACTAACTCAGGACTGGCAGTATAACAGAATATGAGATAAACAATGAGTTTTTAGTTTCAATATTGAAGTCTAGCACTCAAAGCAAGGGCTTGCAATCTGGACTTACAGATTCATTTGTAAAGCAGCAAAGCTATGGTCACCCAATGCTTTTGTCAACATAATAAAAATGTATCAGGAATTATCGCACCTTGTTGTGGTAGAAGAAAATTTTTTGCCCTGGTCTTTCAGTCTGAAAAACAAGTCTTTAAGGAAAGAATACAATTAATTGATCTAAATACTGATGAATACAGACATTGTCAGGCAGATTTCAAAACAGTTTCTTCCCCTTATTCATCAATTAAGATGTTATTAAAATTATGCACCTTCCCTGATCAGTAAACTTAAAGACTGATTTAAAAAGGAAAGCAGCATTAAAACTAAGGCCTTGGTATTTAAGAAAATAGCTATCAGTCATTCTAAATATGGGCTTTGTCAAATCCAAAACATTCATATTTTCATTCATTTTCCGTGTTGCGTCTGTATCGAAGAATACTTGCAGATAAAGGTAAAATGGTATTTATTAAGTACTTTCTCCTGTTAAAGGACAAGTTGATAGTAAAAAGGATGCTTTCTTTATAAACAACACAGCTAAGCAAGGCCTATTGCTCTGCACTCATGAAGAATCATTTAGTAGTAGAACTGACTAACATTTGACTAAATATTACTGTTGTGCCCATTTTTCATGTTCTTTATGAGCTTCTCACCAATTTGCTCTCTGGGTTAAAAATGAAAATCTCCTAGGCAAATGACATAATGAGTCATTAAACCCCTTTAGCCATGAGGCTGCTGCTAAACATTCATGTCACTTCTTTAATGACATTTTCCACATCAGTGTATTTTCAGCATAAGGCAGACCAGGGTTCTGGTTTGGTGCTGCACGTACACCTGAATATCCTGGTTATCTTATCTACTCAGAAATTGTTACTGACATCACAACAGCCCTTATTTACATATCCAGAATTAACAGTTTGCTCTGTTACAATAAAATCCCGATTTCAAAAACAAACAAACAAAACCAGATATGCCATTTACTTTCTTTTTCAACTGAACATGAAGATAACAGCGTGGTAAAGTACCTCACACATCCCTGTAAATGTTAAATGGAAGTTTATTAGATGCTAAATAAAACCTAATTTAACTGAAGCATCAGACATACATATCTTTTGCAATTCAATTGCATTTTACTGTCCACTGCAGACAAGCTCAGTTTTCTTGTATGTATTTAGAATGGAGACTTAATGAAGCAAAAAAGGCTATACCTTGTATCAAATTCTTTTCCAATTGCATTATATTGGTATCTTATATTTCTCATTTTCTTCCCTTGTGTTCTTTTTCTAGTCTCATAATAGCATGATAAAAAGCCGTACTTCAAAATCAAATATTAGCATCAGGCCAAGTTGATCCTTTTGAGCAGCTATTTTACTGTGGGTTGTGATTGTGTGGTTTTCTATTTCCAGTGTTCACAAACTAGATAGTTACATGGAAATTAAACTTCTGCAGGATTCTATAGGGATTCAAATAAAGGCAGGAAAATGGCAGGGGTGTGGCATGCAAAATGTTTTTAAATCTTCTTTCTCCTTGCTTACTTCCTTTAAAAGAAAAAAAAAAAAAAAAAAAAAAAGAGTGCACTGTTTTACTTACATTTAGTTTAATCAAAAGTATTTACAGACCAACATTTTTTTCCAAACTGTGGTTTACAACATACCTAACTCATTTTACTCGTACATGCAGGATAGAAGATGCAGCAACAAAAAAAAGTTCTCATTTCTCAATTATTACAACTATCCTATTAAGACAGCATAAGTATGTGGTTTTGAGTTGGTATGTGTGAGGTGGGAGGAGAGAAAGGGGATAGGTGGGACAAAAGAGAAAGAAAAACCTGATACAGACACACAGACATCCGACAATCCCAAAGCAGTACAGACTCCTTCAAGAAAGGAATGTTTCAAAAATCTTCAATAACATCCAATAAGCTACTGTTTTAAAAAGTGAAAAAAAAAACCCAAGTGAGATGAAAAGAAGTACAAAAAGTCTCCCTCCAGATGCATCTTAGTTATTAGTTTTCAAGACAACAAAAAGTTGCAAAATGGGAGACCACAAAACTGCAGGTCAATCTTTCCAGCAAGTGCATCCCAAAGAAGGGAACAGCTCTAAATTTGACACAGTACTATCACATTGAGATTCAAGTTTCTTTCCAGCTCCAACTTTAGCTCAATAGAAGATGAATCATCAGTGAAATTTAGCTTTCTGTCCCATGATTTTCTGTCATCCTCATAGAGTATGCAGATCATAGCAAGTTTTAAATGAGGACAACCAGCCTCCTTGAACAGTTCCACTTAACTTTCATCACATACTTTGACTGACAGAGTCGAATGTCATTAAGCACTAAACAATAAACTCTCTGAACATCAACTGTGTGATACACCTTTTTTACAAGGAAATGGTATTCATACACAGAGCTAGAGGGTCAGGAGTCCTTCTACTATCCACAGTCCTGCCGACCAAAGAAATGACTGTCAATATGTATTTTCTGAAGTGAAGCACTCCAATTAAACCACAGGAAAATTTCAATGTAAACAATCCAAACACAGAAACCTTTTCCACATCAGCATGTCGTGATTGTTATGTTATTTCATCTAGAAGAACAGCAGACATTTTATTTTGGAAACTGTAAGAAAGTTCACCATCATTTTGAAGACTTCTTCTAAAATCTAATTATTTTACACCCAGAATTACACTACTGATAGCAGATTTTTATTTCAGATCCAAGTAGTACTTAAGAGAAGAAAAATACTGTGTCTTTTGTGCATGTTGTTTTTCCATCGATGAGTGAAAACTAACTGCAATTAGCTTTAGGCTCCAGTAGCATATTAGTCCCTTTCAAGCATCAAAGTAAAAATTCACAAAAAAATAGGAACTTTGTAATGTTTTAGTCAAAACTTCCAACAGCTGCACCCACTGAGTCACTCAAAGAACAGATCAATTGTTGTACCAAATTTAGGTACCACGACATACAGCATTTAACAATCAATGTTTCCCAAAATTGTTCATGTGGCAACGTTTTAGAACAAAGACTGGCTTCATATCCTAGAGGTTCAGATATTTTTATCAGCAAAGACTTTTCATTCATCTAGAATGCCATAAATTTTCTATGGCTAAGACTGTCATGGACAGAAGGGCTCTAAACAGGACTTTAAAGAGAACATCCCTTAAAACTTGCAAAAAAACCCACTTAACCTTGACCAAATGGTCCCTAGCTAGTATTTTGTAGTACGCAGATAGTTGCATCTCAGTAGAACTGTTCACCACATAAGGTGGAAAAACCCATGCTCCAACACTTGGCTTTCAAGTACTACCATATTAGAAAAAAGAAATGTTACTTGTTCACCATTCTAGCTAAACTCTGCAGGCAGAATCAGATGGAAATAGCCAGACTGAAATGTTATGAAAACCATATGTACTTTTTCATCTGACTTCTCACAGAATAGAGAAGACCAGTATCTGTGTCCACACACAGTCTCTCTAACTTCAGTAACAGGAAAACATAGTTATAATCACTTACCTTCTTGATATAAGAACCAAACAATTTCTATTTAAATCAGTACAGAAGTACAACAGATATGAAATCTGAGAAATTTAGGCCACCGGAATTAATCTATCAATACTTGTATTAAGACAGTGCTTTATAGCCATTTTATTTCCTAGGCAAACTGTGTGGCTCAGAGCACCCCTCTCCCAATCATCAGCTGAGCTCAATGTATCACTCCAGAGCTCTCCTTGTCCCTCTGAAGCAGGAGCAGGGTTTGGAAAACACCACAATCTCACCTCTCTTTGCCTCCACGTACCCTCAGCTCAACTGTGATTGCATTTACCAGCAAGACCCATAGCACTGACCAAAGCAGAAAACTAAAATTGATTATTATCTTTCCCAGAGAACAAGGCACAGAAATCTACAGAAGTACTCAAAAAAAAAAAAAAAAAAAAAAAAAAAAAAAGCTCAGTGGGAACTGAGTTCCATTTCTCACAGAGTTAAATAGTATAGTGCCACTTGAGATAATTTGAAGAAAAACATAGGCCAAAACACAAAACAATGTATATAACACAATTTAGTGGTCAATAACAAGAGTGAAACAAATGGAAGACAGCAACATAAAATAACAGAGAAAAATGCCACAAGGTCACTGCTAGAAAAATGCTGATCCTGGTTTAAATGGCCAAGAGGATTATCTACTGACTGTGACAGAACCTACAAATCCAGCTGCAGCAATACATTTACCTCTCCTTGTTCACTTTTATAGAACAAGTGTATGTGACACACACTACCATCTGCTGGACAAAGTGCTGAACTGATCCACTAACACAGACGACTTTTGGGTTTTTGTTGTGAGAACGTCTTTAACATCATGCTTACCTGAGGCAGAGGCAAAACATCCTGGGATGTGTGGAGACCATATAGTGCTGTAAATGACCCCTTCATGGCCTTTAAAAGTGCATAATGACTTCCCCACAGCTGGATCCCACTGAATAAAAGAAAAAAGAAAACTGTTGAGACACACATTCAATAAGAAATGAAAGGGTTTTTTCATACATCGAAAAAACCCAAACTTTATACATACAGAAAGGACTAAATGTACACAAGGGACTTTGAACGCAAAGAACTATGAGATGCAAAAGAAATATATGCCACTTTTCACTTTCAGAAGAAAATCAACATACCAGCTTGGCTGTTTGATCCCATGAACCAGACACCACTAGCTGCTCTCCTCTAGTTTGGCTCCAGTCAACACTATATGCCTGTAAATGACATAAGAGCATAGCTTAAAAGGAGCAACAGAATATCCATTTCAGGCTGTAGTTAGCCAGAGTTTCACAAAATACACTTGGATTTGCAGATTGTATCCTAGGCAGCTGAAAAACCATACCGCTAAAGCACTGCCAACAATGCCATTTACCTGAAGAAAAATTAAATTTAGCAGCTCAGTCAGACATTAAAGGTAGATACAGGCTAAAAAAAGTATCTGAAAAAGCTAAGATTAGCCAAGTGGAGAAAAAAGAAAAGTTGTAACAAAATCCACACACATCTGCCATTACTAGGAGTCTATCACTTCAAAAGCCGTAGACTTGATTTCATTCAGACTTGATTTCTTATCGCTGATCCAATTTTATTCAAAGATCTACAGTTTCCAATTGCTAGCCATCTCTCATTATAAATGCCTGACTTTGAGATTTTAGCTAACAATGAATGCTTTTTTTTAATATCTAATTCTCCTAAGAAACATATGTCATAAAATACTCCCAATTTTCATGTTTTTCAGGTTATATGGTCCTCTTTTTTTACCATCCAAATCCTCAAACAAGTAAAATAAAATAAATTAAAAATTCACTTTCCCTCGTAACTACTCATTTCAGCTATTAAGAAATTACTTTCCACTATGTAGTTGAAATAAGCTCCCTCTTCCCTGACAGCATGTTCTAATGCTGGTCCCTGCTTTGACAGAGGATACCTTAACACTGCCCTTCAATGCTGATTTTTCAGCTCTGCTGCCTCACAAAAATAAATGCACTAAGGTAGTTCTTCAAATTATTTAAAATCCTCAAGTCTCAAGTACATGTACAACTTCTACCTTCTAATAGACTTCTTTACTTGATGGAAGGTGCATTCTGGTTTTTTCTGGTTTTACCTCACACCAAAGTGATTCAATAAACTGCATCAGGACATGAACCATTTCAGTGTAAGGAGGATAAATATTAGATAAAACACTTCATCTACTTCACCTCCTCACCCAATCAGAGCTTCCAGAACACTTCTCAGAAATGTGGTCACTACCAAAGAGTAGTAGGTGGCACTGCTTGCAACAGTTGGGCCACTGACCACCAAGGACTTGTACTCCACCTGGGGTAATCTAGTTCTAGCACAGCACTGGATATGGTCTGCAAGTCAACATACTAGATGTTTGGTTTGTCTTGGATAGATGGACTTGTGCATTTAATAACAGCAACCCTGTTTTAAAAGTGGAAGTGCTTGGACCTGTGTCACCACATTAAAAAAGCAGAGAAAATGAAAAGAAAAGAAATCTATCAACTGTCAAAGTCTTCTATGGAAAATGTCCTGTGTAAGAAAGGAAATCAAGGTAATATTTAGCTATTTCTGAGCATTTTCCTCCCTAAGAAATATTTCAGTCTATGCTAAATCCAGCTTAAATGAACTGATTTTCATCTATTTGCTTATCCTCCGTAAGTGGAAGGCAACCACTGCCCAGAGAAAAACAAGCTGCTTTTATCTCTCTCCTTTTTTTTTGTTTGACAAAGTCCTGTTTCCCGTATATGAAAGCCACATTGCTCTAGAACCACTAACTCCCTTTCTTGAGGAGTTTATGGTCCAAATATACAAGACACTGGGACAGCACTTTACAAAAGCCATATAACCAACTGAGAGGTAATTCTTTTGGGTTTTTTTGCCAAACCATACTCATGACTTTTCTACTAATTGTACTACAGCTCATTAAAACATGGTCCTTTCCACTCTAACTCCTCCTACTAAAATATTAACAAAGGAAACACACCAGTACATCTCCATAGATTCTGTGAAGGAAGACATGACAGCTCTCCAAAGTGGGTCCCAAGCTCTTCACAAATATTTCTCTTTGCCTTTGAATCTGTGTGATGGCCTGAGCTCAAATGCTAAGCTGCTGCTGTTTGGAAATGCACCTAATCGTGTCCTTACAGAGTATGCCTCTTCCACGCAACAGCTCAGTAAACATTTGGCTCTCATAGCCTTATTCAAGATTTTCCAGAGACAAACAGATCTTTGGGAAACATGCACCTGTGTCACCCAATCCAGGCAGGTGGCATGCACTACATTGCAGTTGGGATGTATCAGATCTAGTGCCTGGATAAAGCAGAGCACACACAGGGCTCCCAGCTGGCTCCCATGCTATCAGCACGTAGATCTGGTGCTGTGACACAGACCTGTGCACATACGGCACACAGCACATGCAGCTGCAGCAGGGGCAGAGGGACCCGGGAGAACTCTCCTTCAGGCAAGAATTACAAACAGAACAGACAACAGGCTCGGGAAAAGCAAGAGGTACTGTCCATTTGGCATGTGACAGGGCTAGGTAACGGGAAGAGGATGAAAAGGAGAGAGTATGAAGAACACAGTAAGGTTCATTCTTATTCTTCTTTCCTTCTCACGCTATCATCCAACATAAATTTAAAGACACTTCAATGCAAGCTGTCTTGAGCAACTGGGAAAGACTAATAACACAGCATAAACCTTTGCTGTTAATCTTTTAGTGCTTTATCTTCAATCATAAAATAAATGAACCCTAGTTTATGCCTAAACGGCAGCAAGAAATGCCTCAGGCAAGATGAAAAGACGAGAGAAAAAAGATGTAAAAACAAAAAATAGCTTAAAATAAATGTTCAGGCTCACTTTACAAGACGAATTTAATTCGAGCATTCTATTATCTCACAATCCAGTGAGATTTCGTCAAAACTATAATAAATTAGACTGATTTATTCATGAGATTCAGCAGTTGGCTAGTGCTGGAATAAAACTCATCGTCCTTTGATAATGCAAATTCACTTTTAAATTAAAAATGCACATTCTTTTTGAGAAGAGACAATGATCTCATTTAGCAAAAAAGAAACAGATCACTGTCAATCATGCATTAGAAGTAACATAAAATGCATGACAAAACTGCCACTAAATATGTCAGTCAGGGATTAAGGATTAGGAAGGTAGCAAGAACACTGTCTGCCAGTGTTCACCACGAATTACTAGGTAAATTCCTTCTGAGATCTATCCTCTTAATACTAGTTTATAAAGAATCAATACAAACCTCTCATCTCACACAATAAACTCTCACTCAGTCCATGTTTTCTATACTGTCTTTCTAAGCACAGTTGAGTATTTCCACCTCCCATGCTACCGGCTCAGCTAAAACATAGACATAGGAATGTTTATTTCACAAACAACAGATGGTAAAGCAGAAACAAAATAAAGTGACTGACATAATTTCAATGAGAAAATGACAGAAACAAACTAACTAAAAAAACTGGTACTATGCCTCACCTACGTCTTTCTGTAACTACAATCAGCCTTTGAACATTATCACAAAATCCTGATCACAACTAGAAACTCCTCTATCAAAATTGTCAGCTTATACAGTAGGTGCATTAAACCAAAGTAGAAAAACTACAAAGAAATAAGCTACAGAAGATGGGCTCTTGTGTAACTACAGTCACTCAGCTTTTAGCTTTGTGCTTCATATCTGAAAAAATCTTGAGGCTTTTGGGAATGAAACTGAATTTCCTCAATCAGTTTTTTGACTGCCTATCTACTAGATTATTTTATTGAGATCGATGTCAGTTAGATAAAGTATCAGTAAAGCCACTAAAATCCAGACTGAAACTCACTGCATCTTAAGCTCAAACACTCAACAGAAGTAAGTGAAGGGTTAGAAGAAAAGCTTAAAAAAAAAGGGAAGAAAAATCACTTTAGGAAAGATATATGTACTACAGTATAAATATCCTTAAAACTAAGCAAATATATTTATTGACTTGAATATAACGTTCTTCTCTACCCACACAGCAATGCATAAAGAAACTGAGATTTTATGAAAATCAAATGCAACAGTATCAAACCAAGGCTAAAAAAACATACATACTGTCCCAACATTTGACTGCTGTTACCTGAATAGGATCTCAGAGATGCTAGGAGGGAAAAGGACAAGCAGATCCAAGTGCAACCCAAGTGCTAAGGATCTGTATAACGTGCATCATTCCACAAGACTGATATAACAGCTGTCTGATTTAGACCTATCTAATAAGGCCCTCTAAAAATCACAGCATGACTGCAGTAATTTCACACACTACAATGATTACTTAGCCTGTAAGGAACCACAAATTCTATTTCTGAATATATTAGATTTGTGTAGTCAAGCAGTACCTACTACAGCGTTTGAACATGCACAATATGTACATCCACTTTATATTCAAGTTATTAATTCAAACCACAGATCCAAAAAAGTTAGAAAACAATATGCTGCTTTTGATTATAGGACTACAAATAAATACTTTAATTATTCATACATTAGAGCATCCATTAAATTTTTTAAGTTCGCCTGATTTACCTCCAGAGTGTGCTCTTTATAGACTTGCAGTGGACCTTTGGTTTTAGCCATATCCCAGATTTGCAGAGATCCATCTCCACTACAAGTGATCAACAAGTTTTCATTATTCTCACTCCAGGTCACATCAAATAGGCCATCATTCCAGTCAAAACTAAATTGGAAAAATGAAGATATTCATCTGTGAGAAAGCACAATATAAAAGTCTGGACTAGCTCCACGCAAAGAAAGCATTTCTTTAAATCGCCCTTCTTACCATTCTAAACAGCATTTTTATATACTTGAGTTTCAAGTGAATCTCCCCACAATCAATTAACTGGTTTGAATGTCAATTTCTACAACCATATGCCAGAACAGATCGATTAAATTAAAGCACAAATGAGCCAAAGACCTTCCACACACAAAGAAGGAACTCTGATTTCAGTCTACAACTTGCCACGCAAGCACAGGTACAATATGCCTCAGTCTGATTTATGGTTTCTCCAGAATGTAAGAGCACTTTATATCTAACTGTGGGGAAGAAAGAAATAAAACTGTGTTGGGAGAGCCCTATCCAATTCACAACACCACTATGAATCTGAGTCACAATGAAAACCCAACAGAAGCACAGCCATGAATCTACTGAAGAACTCTACACTCCTTTGAATATGCTTTCAACACACCAACAATTCACCATATGGGACCTCATCCCATATATTAGTTACTCTGTGACAGCTATCAATTACTGCAATTTTATCTGATGGGAAATACGAATTTATTTACCCCCTTTTCACTGAAGGTTTTCCTAAGCTTAGGTCAAATTTGATGGCACTCTGCAGTAAGGATAAGGTAAAAGCATGCACAGAACAGTTTGATAAACAACATGGTCTGCGGGTCAGGAACTTAAGATGACTTTCTACCACAAAATAAGTGGAGTCACTGGAAACAGAAATGAACTGTACTAAACCAGAGTACTTACCAGAAGTAACAGAGTGCTGAACATCTTCAAAGAGTATTGGTTTATAATTATGAATGAAAAAAACGTTTCTCTGAATAGGATTACCTATTTTTTTAAAGCATTTCTGTCAGCCACCTTAATCTAAACAATCACTGTTTCAAGGCTTTCCATAAAACATTTTAGGTTAATAACAGTCAAATATTAAACCCCTCCTTTCTAACCTGTCTCCTTCTTCTATTCACAACAAAATCAACCTCCTTAAAAAAATGTATCTCCTAGGAAGGATCTCCATGACTTTACATAGGTTCCTGCTTTATTTTCAGCATAAATCAATCATAAGGGCATAAACCTAGCTGTCAAAGCACAGTTCCTAAAAAGCTAGAACTTACAATTTCAGGCTAGGGCAGAGAAGCTGCTCTTAATTCACGTTGTCAGTTTTCTATAAAATGGTTTACACTATGCAAATAGCGCACGCCAGATGATTTCCCATTAAAAAATCAATACAACGTAAACATATCTTTTGTATTGTATGCTAACACAAATGCATTAATTTCTATGCAAATACAAAGACCTGTATTCAGTAGCTACTTCAGAATAGAAAAAATATTTTGTATCGCTAAAAATAACCAAAAATATTTCAGTTGTGCCTGGTACTCACACATATACAGTAAGGTTTTCTCTTACAAAAATAGAAGATAAACCCGTATTACCTCCTGAGCAGAACAATCCCAGCTTCGTTTTGTCCCAGTACTGCCAGAGTTCCACAACCTAAACCAGTAAAACGAAACAAAACATCACAACTAGCTCCCCAATGCCCAAGGAAATTGGGGTGGTTCTGAGGTAGTTTCAGTGTGCAAACACAAAGGGGACATGAACTTTAAGATGCCAAACAATTACTTGCATAATTAAACATCTTGTGGTCTCGTGTTCTCTAAAACAGTAATTCATTTACATCTGATTGTCCTGCTTTGATTTTGTATTTTTGGTGGGTGGTTTTGGTTTTGGGTTTTTTTGTTTTTTGGTGTTTGGCTTTTGTTCTTTTTTTATTCCATTACATCGGTAGGTGAGGTTGAAAAAGACTTGCTTGTAACGCATGACAGGGCATTTTCCCCAGGGGTCTCACATGACAGACATACCAACACGGAGCTCCCTTTTGCCTTTTTGGTAACAGAGCAGACCAAACACTTCTTTCACCCCTTCCTGAACATAGTAATGGAAACACAACTCATCAGAAACAAAACCAGTAATTCAGTTCTGATAAAGCACACATCAGTTCTGCTTCCTCATCTGATGAGGATATTGTTAAAAGTAATTTTACACTTGGAAAAAAAAATTAATTTATTTTTTGGGGGAGCCATACTCTCACTGGAAATAAAAAAGGTGCCACTATTGAGGAATGCTCAGCTTGGCTCTTTTAAGAGACCGCAGGATCACTAGGCCCTGCCTGGGTGAGACTAAAACAGAACTAAAACTCAGAGACTAAAACAAGAACAGCTGAAGCCACAGAATTACACAATAAGCTGAGCTGGAAAGGACCCATCAGGATCGAGTCCAGCTCCCAGCCCTGCACAGCCCCATCCCTAAGAGTCACACCCGAGAGCATGCTCCAAACACTTCTTGAGCTTCTGTCAGGCCTCCCGGGGGAGCCTGTTCCAGTGCCCAAACATCCTCTGGGTGAAGAGCCTCTTCCTAATAGCCAACCTAAACCTCCCCTGGCCATTCCACAGCTTCAGGCCATTCCCTCGGGTCCTGTCACAGGAGAAAGTTATTTCCAGACATTTTCTTCACACTGTGCACATCTTTACTACCATATTTATTCTCGACCCTGTCAGACAGACGAGCGCCGCTCGGCGAGGGCGCTGTGAGAAGCCCGGGGCAGCGGCGGGCTGGCGCTTGGCAAGAGGCAGATCGCGGCGGGCTGTGGAGGGCAAGGGGCGGCTCCCGCGACGCCCCCGGCCCGGCCGCGGGGCACAGGCGCCTTCCCACAGCCAAACAAACGCAGCGGAAAGGGAAGTCGTCCCCAAATGCTTTGGCATACGACAGACACCGTCTGTCCTTCCGCACGCCCACGTTTCCAGCCTCCTCCTCCGGCGAGGAGGCACGTTCCCGGTCACCCCCGCCGCGCCGCCGCCCGCACCTGCCATGCCGTAGTACTGCGCGGCGGCGCAGGCCACGCGCCCCGGGCAGTATGGCGAGAACTCCACCGCGTACCCGTGCAGCCCGGGCAGCCGCAGGGCGCCCGCGCCCGCCGCCGTGCCCATGGCCCCCGCCCGGGCCTCCGCCGAGCCGCGGAGGAGCCGCGGAGGAGCCGCCGCGCCCCCGGCCCCGGCGGAAGCGCCCGCCCGCCGGGCGGTGCCCGAGCCGCCGCCACCGCCATCTTTGGCCATGGCAGGGGGCGGCCCGGGCGCTGCCGGAGCGGCGAGTCGGGGGACGGCGATCGCCAACATCGCCCGCCTGCGCTGAGGGAATCGCTTCCGAACTTCGGGAACAATCCGCTCTTTTATACGCCACGTAGGACATAGACCAGCTCGGGGTGTGTGCATCAGCTTGAATGCGTGAGACGTTTCAATCAGAACTATGTGCGTTAGCTTTCACTTTTCATTTTAAAAAGACCTTCTAAGCTTTTCATTCTCCTGGTTTCTCGAATAGATCTTCATATTTTATCATTCTTCTCAGTATGCAGTCGTGCTTTATGGAAGTCCTTTAATGAATAAACTTTTTACACGTGTGACAACTTCTGTTTAAGTCGGTGGAAATTTTCTTTGTTAGGAAGAGGTGGGCAGGGTGGTTCAGCCTTAGGAAATTAAAAGCAGAGCAGCAGCTGCAGCTTTTGCCATATTATATCCCATATATATATCTATGTCATTTAAAATAAGGACACAGACCACCCTAATTAGTCCCAATGACCTATCTACGTGTTTGAAGAGAAAAGGTATCACTTTACACTTTCAGAAGTTACAGCAAAGGCAAATTAGATTCTTTAATCATAGTTACCTCATGCATTTGGACCATACTTACCTACTCCTGCTACCTGGCCGTATATTTAAAACTGAACCTTGACTACAAAATCCATTGTAAAGGAAGAAAAATATCCATTTGCTTAAACTGGCCCTCAGATCCAGAATTACGCAGTTCTATTCATTCTTCAATCTGTCAATTAAAAAAAAAAAAAAAAAAAAAAAAAGAAAAACGTGTTCATCAACTAGCCTCCAGGATTTTAGAATAAAATCAGTTCAAATGCAGTTCAGTGAAGCTCAATTTAATGTATCCTTTGGATTACCACAGCAGTTCTCAAAGCCTCATAACTAGCAATTTATAGGTTTCATTTATTGACATCATGTGAGATCAGATTTTTTAACCCTCGGGCAAAGGAATAACTTACAGAATTGGCTGCCCCAGGCCAAATTCAACCAATAATAGCTTCTTTGGAATCTTTTTACGTCAATTTAGCTTTTCAACATGCAAGTTACAAGACGGTTTTCTGAGCAAGTGTTTTTAAAGAATTGCTCTTTGTGACTGGGATGTCAATAGCAATTCTTGAAAAGACACAAGGCCACCACAGAGGTACAGTAAGTAAATTTGGACACTGCCATTTGCAAGGTGTCAGGGAGTCAGATACTTAATGATGTCAAGTCCAGTTACTTTGTGGACAATTTATCACTGAATTGGAAAGGTTTCATCGAGTGCATTTTTTCCAAGCTGGTTGATCTTTTGTAATGAGTGGAAATTCTGCAAAGAGATTATGCAAACAGGAACCAGTTTTTATCAGTGGCCCAGCTTTGTTTTAAAGACACGATTTAAAGAATATTAATAGACACAAAGATCAAGAAGTAGATAAAAGGTTACAAGGAAGTCCTTAGAGAAGGACTAGTTCTCAAACATTTTTTTTTTTCAGAGATGAACTTGTGAATTCAGACTTTGAAGATCCACAGAAGTAGAAAGCAAAATAATAGGGACATTGAAAGTATTTGATTAGGATGATTTAAAGGTAGAATAACAAAAAAAAGAAACAAAAGCTATTTTACAAGCAAAGAGATCCCAACAAATGAAGTTGCTAAACATGACTCTATATTTCCTCCTCAGCCTCTGAGCAGCTGAGTACATTCAAGAAACATGGAGGACTGCCATTCATAGCAGCATTTTATATTCAGCTACTGAAGCCAAATGACCTACCAGCCAGCTCATTTCAGCTAACACAAAATCACAGGATCACAGAATTAATTAAGTGGGAAAAGACCTCTGAGATCACCGAGTGCAACCTATGACTGAACACCGCCATGTCAACTAGACCATGGCACTCAGTGCCACATCCAGGCTTTCCTTACGTACCTCCAGGGACAGTGATGCCACCACCTCCACGGGCAGCCCATTCCAATGCATGACCACCCCTTCTGTAAAGAAATTCCTCCTAATGTCCAACCTAAACTTCCCCTGGCTCAGCTTGAGGCCATTTCCTCTCACCTTGCCAAAAGTTTCCAGGGAGGAGAGGCTGACCCCTGCCTGCCCACACCCTCCTTTCAAGGCGTTGTAGAGATACATTAAGGTCACTCCTGAGCCTCCTCATCTGCAGGCTGAGCACCCCCAGCTCCTTCAGCTGCTCCTCATCAGACTTGTATTTCAGAGCCTTCACCACCTTTGTTGTCCTTGTCTGGACTTGCTCCAGCACTTCAATGTCTGTCCTGAACTGTGGGGCCCAGAACTGGACCCAGAACCCGAGCTGTGGCCTCACCAGTGCAGAGGAAGAATCCAGTCTTCAAAACAAACGTATCCTGCATGCATCAGTAGATGGCAGCCATGTTCCACGCAAAAAACGAGAGCCCCCAGTCGAAGGAAAAAAAATCCCCGACTACACTGAAATTACTGTTTTTCTAACACAACATAATTTCAATTAAAAAAAGGAAAAGTTGCTTAGGATGCAATTTTAGGCTATCTTTATGCAGCTGTCACTTCTTTACATTCAGCTGCCAGCCGTACCCCTCGTTAGCATGAGAATAGGTGGTTGAGATACTTACTGCAGTATCTCCATCCTTTCGGTCCCAAGAGCTCTGCTCTGTTACAAACACGTCTCTCATTTCCTCAGCTTGCTAGCTGACGGCTAGCTTAAGTGTCAGTTCAGCTGCTAACCATCACTGCTGTGTGCACAAATCCTTCAAAAACCCGTGCTGGTCAGCAGGAACAGTAATCAGAAAGACTCGAGTCCAAGTGTTTGAACAATTTATAAAAAGATCTTTTCTACAAGAGAAAGTAGAATGTGAGCAATTTCCTCATGTGCAAGGGCAGGTAGCTTAAAACACTGAAAACATTCAAAGACTGCAGTTAATTTTTGTTTGTCTTTGCACTATTGAGCCATTCCCTAGGCTCCATGCCAGCAAGATTTTCTTCTACAAGTGAATGCTTATTGACTAATAGAAGCATAGAGATTTTTCCAGCTAAAATCCCCATATCATCATAAAGCCAAATGTGTTGCCGCTTTAGAAAAAGCATTTAGAATCCCAAGGTTCATTTAAGATTGAAAAACTGGCAACATTGAAAATAAACAAATAAAAGTAACCATGGGGGTTGCAGTAATGAATGCAAAGGGAAAAGGCTCCCCTCATATGGCTAAACTGAGGGTTATGGCATTTGGAAGGAAGACGCTGTTAGCGTAGAGGCTTTTCTGGAAGTTTAAAAGA
This sequence comes from Sylvia atricapilla, assembly GCF_009819655.1. Lineage (NCBI taxonomy): Eukaryota > Metazoa > Chordata > Aves > Passeriformes > Sylviidae > Sylvia > Sylvia atricapilla. Next base: position 64,240,242 of record NC_089142.1, read on the forward strand.
ATAAAAGAAGCAAGAGGAAGGAAAGACACTGGAGCAAATAAAGATTTAGAGATGGAGATTTAGAAAGAAATGTGAGAATTATGGGGAAAGAGAGTACAAAGGAAGACCAGCACACAATCTTCACCATGCTTACAAGAAAAGGGCTACAAGGACAATCCTGACAGGTGAAATATCCATCCCTGATGATGTATCCGCATTGCTTGGTCAGCTTTTGCTGGCTGCCACCATTGTGCACCATGCTCTAATTTGGTAAGTAGATTGCCCATGTTATTACTGTTCCATGATCAGCTGCATCCCTACACAATGGCCACCAGTCTCTATTTAACGACCCCCTCCTTCTATTTAAATACTGTTTTAAATGTTCAGTGTGACCATAAGTGCGTATTTTCTTTAAAGACTGGCAACTGGCTGCCTCAAAACACTGCCTTCTCCCAACTGAACTTAAAAGTTACTTCTCATTGTCTACAGTGTCTCACAGTCTAACTTTTTAGTCTAGCTTTTAGAAACAAGGTTTTAAATGTTTTAACCATTTCTAATGCTTGTAAGAGTTCTGGCCTAAAGTTTACAAAAATCACAATAAATTATGTACTTTTAATGTCCAATTCAATTTTTTGTACCTCCAAGTTTCTTTAAATTCTTTTGAGGTTTTTTAGACACTAATAATTGAAACATGCTAGACTCCTGAAAACTTTTTTCTGGTTATCAGTGAAGAATTTACAGTGAATCTCCAATCTCTTACTCAAGAGCGCCTTAAAGGATCAATAGAATTTCACATCCATTTTAAAGCCAGTATTTGTGGTGATAGATTTCAGTTTGTTCTATGAATTCCATCTACAATACCATAAACAAATCCAAAATGCAGATTTGTCTAAAATAATTTTTCTCCCTCTACTGGACATGAATGGCCACAATACATGAAAAATATAAATTGGACAGAGTTTAGATTTAATCTCTATAAATTAGGATACATTTAAATTGTCTTTTTTGGTCTTGGACCTTGTTTACACTAGTTAGATCAGCTAAATCAAGCCTGTGGTATTTGTCATGTGCTGTTTGTATCTCACCAAAAAATACCTTTATATTTGCAACTAGTAAAGTTGTCAAACTCTTGGATGTTAAAATTATAATTATGGTTAGTATCAGAGGTAAATGATTTACAGTTGTAGAAGTATATAACAAATAGAAGGTTGTTATTTCAACAAGTCTACAGCCAACTGCTTGTTCCAAGTTTTTGTCTGTTTTGTCTCTGAAAAAAACAGAGCTGTAACAGGATGGTACTGAATTGTGATTATATACAAGCCATCTGGTGTTAAAGATGTTAATTTCACAGCCCTTGAGAAGGTAAGAGTACTTTTCATAACAAATAGGGTGTTACTTCAGTTTTTAAAGAGTCCTTGGAATTACCTTCTAATCAAACATAAAAACACAAGAGCTCCTAAACACCTGATTGTTCACTTCAGAGAGCTAACAGATCAAAACATATATTTTCACTTTATAAAAGCATCAGCAATTTGTGTTTGTTATTCAACAGTATTTTGATTTTTTTCCCAGTTTAGTGCTCAGCCTCACTCTCAGCCAAATCAGTAGAAAAAGTACCTTATATTTGGAATAGACACGGTGCTAATAATGAAGCAAGCCTCACAAGTCAGTAATGCTAAGTGGAATAGCATGCCTCTTCCGTCTCCTTTCAGTCCATGACTTCCTTCTGCACTTGACAAACACGGGCTGTTCTCGAGAACAACAGAGACATATTGTTCTTGCTTCCTGTAAGGTGATGTAAGTGCAATGTTGAATGGATTAACACCAATACTGCATTTTGTGCAAAACACTATAATTTAGAAAAACACTTTGCCATTCAGACTGTAGCAAGAAACAATTACCTACTGTATCTGGCAGATGAGCAAACATTAACTTTTCCCTGTAAATTAGCCTTTTGTTTGCTTGTCATCTTCCCACCCCATTTACCGATTTCTTATCAGCAGAAGCAAATGCCAGGCATATCTTTTTGGAAAAGGGGACTGCTCAAAGCAAAAGCAAACAGAGCTACTGAAGCTACTGCAGTGAGTAATTTTTCTAATTATTCCAGGATTGATCCTCTGTCTACAGAAGTAATGGAAAGCAATGATAGAGGAGGAGGCTTTGTGCCAACAAGTGGGTTGGTCTTAACATCAATTTTAACAGGATAGGACCTATTGATATAATATATAAGCAATGCTAATAAATTATAATATATAAGCAATGCTAATAAATGCTATTTTTCCTTCTCTCTTGTACCTGTTTACTAGAAGCCCTTAAAAAAAGGACATTTGATAAATCATCCACTTTCACAGTATATCCAAAACCAGACTGCAGAAATCTCAACATTATTTCCTTTTCCATTTTGTATTCCCCAGATATTCACTCTTGGATTGCAAATAATCTGAAATTTTGGGGCATCTTTTCTTCATATGATGGATTATTTCAAATGCCAAAAGATCTTTTCCTCTACTGGGTGCTATACCATACAAAGCTAGCACAACTTTGGGCCATATGCTAGTTATTCCTACTAGTTTCCTTCTCTGTGAATTAATATTGTTGGTAATTATTAAGATTTTAGGTGTTCTTGACAAGTAAATTGCAGGCGAATGCAAGAAACCGACATATTTAATGTTTAACATATTTAACATACAGGGGCAGTTTTCCAGTTTTCCAGTTTCCCAGTGCAGCACTTGGAAAGCGTGCGGCTGATCCTGCTCAAAGCAGCCATAAACCCTTCCGTGAACTTGAAGCCGTGCGGGAACACAGAGCGAGGCAGGTTCAGGCGTGGATAGTAGTAGACGGCTGAGGCTAAGGATTACTCAGTCCTGACATTGCTCTCAACTCACTGCAAACACTCAAAGCATTTCGTCCTGACAAGCTAGTTAGAGTATGCGTGCCATTAAAAACAAACAAGAAAAGCAGTAAATGATAAAAAGCCCTTTAGCAGGACCAGGTTTAGCGCACAGGAAGGATCTGGCTTCCTGCAGACACAGGCTCTTACACGTGAACCCCGAGCACCTCTGAAGGCTCCGGGGCGAGCCAGGGCCCCCGTCGTTTCGCCGGCGGGGAGGCGCAGCCTGGCCCCACAGATTCGGAGCGCACCCGTGGGCTTGTGTTAGGGGGGAGGATATTACAAAACAAAGCCCCGCAGGAGACGGCAGGGAAGGGCCGCCCTCGTTCCTCTCCAATAGCCGGCACTGCCGTCCCCTCCCGGGGCGCCCCGAGGAGCGTGGGTGGCCGAGCCGGGACTTCCCAAGGGGAGCGGCGTCCTTCCAGGCTGACAAGCCCGTAAGGACACGACGTGACCCCCATTTCTCGAGAGCTCCCACGCGGGACGCGGCCGGAACACCGAGCAGGGGGGCGGAAAAGGTTATTTCTGTCCAGAGGCGGGGCCGGAGGAGGTGCCCGGTGCTGGGGCCGCCCCAGCCCGCGCTGCCAGTGGCTCCGCAGCTGTCGCTTGGCTAGAGCTGGGGCGCCGGAGAGCGATCCCACAAGTGGTTCGTCCCCGCGGCTGAGGAATTTCGCCCAAGGAGTGAAGCGGCCGGAGGAAGAGCGGGGTGTCGGGGGTGGCAGGAGAAGGAGGCCGGGCTGCCGGGGGTCGGCGCGCCGGGCAGTCCCTGCAGGTGCGGGGGAGAAGGGAGCGGCGCGTCATGGTGCCGGTGGCAGGCACGGAGGGAGGCTGTGCTCGTCCCCCCGTCTCCTTCAGCCTTCGCTAGCGCCCGAGAGGGAATCCCTCGCTTCAGCCCGGCCGCCTCTCCCCTCCGTCAGCTCAGCGGGACCGCTCCGGGGCGGGCGGCGCAGTATGGCATCCGCCTAACCCCGGCCAGCGCAACAGAGCCCCGGGGCTGCTCCTTCGCCGCCGGGATGAGCGACAGCAGCGAGGGGATCGTCAGCCTGCCGGTGCCCGGCCCGCCCGGCGGCGGGACCCCGTGCGAGGACGTACTCGGCAGGAGAGCGCCCGGGGCCGACGCCGGCGCCCGCAGCCTCCCGCCCGACTTGGCCGCGCCGCCGCCCGCCGCTCTCTGGGCTGAGGACGCCGCCGCCGCCGCCTGCCCGAGCACGGCGACGCGGGCCAAGGGTGGCGGCCGGCGGACCGCGGTCACCTACGTGATCAACGAGGCGAGCCAGGGGCCGCTGCTGGCGGCGGAGAGCGGCGCCCTGCAGAGCCTGCGGGAGGCGTGCGAGGCGGTGGGGGCCGCGCTGGAGACCCTGCACTTCGGCAAGCTGGACTTCGGCGAGACGGCGGTGCTGGACCGCTTCTACAACGCAGGTGAGCAGGGCTGCCCGGCCGGGGCTGATCATCGCCGCCGCGGGACCGGCTCGGCCGGGGCTCGCCGTCACCGCCCGGGTTCACCGCGGGGCGGCGGGAGCAGCTCCGGCCGCCGACTCCTCCGGCGGCCGAGCCCGCGGTGCCCCCGGCCGCAGGGACACCCCCGGGTGCGTGGGGAGGCAAAAGTGTGCCAGAGCCCGCTTTTGTCCCCCGCGCTAATGAAGAAGCAACTTATGCCAACAGGCGTGCTGTGAATCAGCGCTTGTGACTGCTACCAGCGGCTTAAACGTTCCCTGGCTGTTTTCTCTCGGTGCCCTAACAGAGCGCAGGGATGCCAATTTGTACTACTAGGGTGAGTGCGGGCTGAAACAGACAGGAGCTGCGAGGCCACGGGAGCTTTGGAAAGCAGATTTGACACCAGGCGCGTAGGGACAATTTCTTAGTGCTGACACGGTATCTGGGACGCTCCATGTGTTTGTGGTTGAAAGTTTGTGCTTTTGATATTGGTTGCGTGCAATACATACGATGGATGCGCTTAAACAAAGAGCTGAGCACACCGATCGAGTTAGTTGGCAAGAGTACCCAGGGCTGTATCCTCCCACCCCAGTCTGCCAGCTACACGGGGATGAAAGTACAGCGCCTTCATTTGGAGATGTGATGGTCTGAGTTACATCTGTGTTATGATGTACTTGGCCTCGTTTGTAAAAATAATTAATAAAACTTTCCCCTGTCTATTTATCTTGCTGACAGATACACGGTGTGAATGTAGAATAAAAAATAGCCCTGCTTGCTAGATTTTCAAAGACTTCGTGCGACTAAGGTTATATGAACTAATGAATTAATTGCTATTATTAATTAATATGAATTAATGGCTTTTTGCTTTAAAAAAATCAGAAGCAAGAAATTGACTTTACCTGCAATTTTAAGCTTATTGTGTGGTGTGGCTTTGGTGTATATGAAGTACATTCTAAAAAGAAGCATTTACCAAGTTTTGTCAGACACTGTAGTTTCCTCCTCTCCTGGGGAGGAGCGAAGAAAAAGGGAAAGAAAACTTAAACAAACAAAAACTTCCTGGCAGTATTGTAACTAGTTCTCACAAAAGACTCTTCAGCACAGCATCTGCCTGCCCCCTCTTTGAAACTTTGCATGCTTTGCCTCATGGACCTCTGCTTTCGGGTCAGTGAGGTGGGTGATTCTTAAGTGTGCACTCTCAGCTTATTCCTTTTGCCCCATGCAGAGCCTTTTCCTTAAAAGTAATAATTCTCAGAAGTCAGAGGAGCTGTCCTCACAGGTAGAAATAGGAAGGCCATAGGCCTTATATTCTCTGCATTCAGCTCAGAGAGATTTCAAGCACCCTGACATCTCTTCATTCCAGGGCAGGCGAACCTGACAGTCTCTTCTGGTTGTGTTGTGGAAGCTGTGGCACAGTGAGGCTCAGGATGTTGAATTATCCCTGATGTTGTTGTGCCTCTTACGCTGGTTAATTTTTAGATTCTGAGCGGTTCAGTATGCGGGGTCTTGATAATTGATGGATGCTTTTCTTGTAATGAAAGATTTGACTTGAAGTGGGCCCCTTTTAATTCTGGCGGTAGGCGTCTGGCTTATAGTGCTACATAACTGCACACTTATGTAATATAATTTGCTTATTTCAGTGGCTTTTCAGCAAACTGTAAATGTGAAAGCATTTCTTTTTCTTTCATCCTGTTTGGCTGGGACTTAAGGGAACTGTTGCAAACCAGAAAAAATACTTTGTCATTCTGCTTTACTAGTAAAGTCCATAAATGTGTAAAGAACTAGGAGAGTTGATCTCCTCCAGTGCCTGAACTGAAGAGCTAGATGTAGAAGTTTGCATCTGCTCCACATATGCTCTGTACTTTCTGAGCTGGCCAGTGATAAACCAGCTGCAATCTCAAAAACTGTGTTATGATGCTGATCTTAGGTTTAGAGAGATCTATGGATTTTCGGTCTTGTTTCTTTATCACTGTTGCACTTTTTACACTCTTTCTATTTTTAGAGATTAGTTGTTCTCCAGAAGCTTTAAAGTAGTGAAAAAAAAAAAAATCTCTCCAATTGGGAACAACATGGAAGAGTAGAAGCTGTGTAGTAGAAGAATGCAAATGAGGAACAGTATAGGGAACAAAACTGAAATAGCCATGAAGGGTGTTGCTTTTGCACAGTTTGTTTTTTTTTTTTTAAACTGCTTTAATAGGGTGGTGGGACAGAGCATTTGTAGGTGACCTAAACTCCTCCTCTTTTACCCTTCTTGTCCTCTTTTGCTGTGTGCTTTCAGTTATCAAAAGTGGTATTAGTAGTAATAATAATAACAAACAATATCTGCGCACTATGTTATTTCAAAAAACAGTGTATGAAAATAGCACAGCATGACTAAATATGAAATAAAAATATAGCAGTGAAAGTGCTTTCAAATTGCATGATAGTTAAGTGGTCATATTCAGGGTAGGAAGTCCTCCTAGATTTATTGTAAAGGCCAGCTAAGTTGCAAGAGTAAGGAATGATGTGATTTCAGGAAGGTTTGGAAAATCAAACTTATAGCTCTGTTTGTATGGAACAAAACATTAAACCTCTCAACTCTCGTAATGCATGTAAATTAACTGTGATTTAGGATGCACCTACAGTGTAACATACCAGTACATCATTAAGGCTTCCCTTTTTAATGTCTTATTTTTTGCTTTGCATAACATAGTCTGAAGTCTTGGTGATTTCTGATGTATGTTTGGATCATGCCTTTCACTGCTTCAAAGAGAACTTGAAGGAGTATTAACTAAAATATCTTAGATGAAAATACTCATCATCCGCTCTAAATGTAGATTAGCCTACTAATAATCTCCTGCCAGCTTCAGTCAACTATGGCCCTTAAGTGCTGAGACATAATTAGCAGTGCATATTTAGTGAGTAGGTGTCAGCTATGTATAATTGAACCATGCATGCACCAAATATTAAGAATAAGCCTAGTCTAGCATTTCTGGTTGCATGGCTTTAATTCCACTTGATTTCAGCAAAAAATTTAAAAATTGTTTCTTAAAAGGCAAATGCCAAATGAGCCCTGGAAACTGTTCTAGAAGTGTCTGACAAAAACAGAGACTTCCATATTTATCACATTTTCTTCCACTTAAAGAGGAAGGTGGAGAGAGGAAAATGTAGTTCAATTTCTTGCAAAACTTGATGTATCTGGAGTTAATCAGCTGTCTTAAGGGCTCTTCTCCCTTGTAAAGAGGCTAGCTAGTTGTTTGGGGTTTTGTTTTTCGGTTTGTTTTGGTGGTGGTGGTGGTGGTTTTAGTGTGAGGTTTGGGTTTTTTTGGTTGTTGTTTTTCTTTTGTCTCCAGTAATTTTCTGGTGCAGGTCAATTACAGGTATCTCCTAAACTCAGCTTGATTTCTAAACACTTCAGGAATATTTTGAGAGTTGGGCAGTTAAAGATATGCCAAAATGTATCTGAGACACCGTTCTAAAGTGCACTAGATAATCATGGTACTTTGAAAGTCACTGAAGTTGCTGATATTTGTAATTAAACAGTATTTTCTCTACCTTGTAATGACTAGATCTGCATATCATGTTAATTTTTCTTGAACTGCTCAGTTTCTTTTGGAAACAGCCATAAATGAGTGTAAAGTACTTAGTGTTTGTTTGGCTTAGATAAGCAATCTTCTTTTTTTCCCCGTCTTTTTGGCAGTTGAGATCAGAATGATTTTCTTCCTGAGCAGATCTTTACATAGTCACTTTGTATTACATAAGTGGGTCAAAGACTGGCTGAACAGAGTAAGAAAAACAAACTAGGTAAAAGTATAGTAAAAGGAAAAAAGTTACATGAATCAGTAATCTGAGTGAAGTCAGCTTTTCATGGGAGGGAGGTGCTCTGAGTCAAGGTAATTTCTTCACAAATGTTTTTAGAATTAGGCAGGGATATGTATGGTAATTTGCTAGATGCATAATATTGGGCATTCTGACTTTTAAAGACATTTTCAGGGGGACTGGTGGAAAATAAGAAAAATCACACAGTTACTGAGGATATGGGGTTTTTAATACATGCAGTCACTTGTTTTAGGTTGGTTCTCAAGATAAACAGCTTGACTGATGTGCTTTTCATATAAAACTGTCTTTCTAACTTTCATGTTGTCTTATAATGGGGAATTTCAGTTTCATAAGCTGCTTATGCTCAAGTTTCATCTATCAATGACCCTTAGGATAGATAGCATTTTCTACTAACACTGTCATGTGAGGCTATTGAGATAATTCTCCAGAAGAGCAATGATCAACTAAAATACAGTTCGTCCAATAAGAGATGATAAAATAGGTTTAGTATCTTATCATTATTTCTGAAATTCAGCATTATTGCTTTCAAAATTTGTGGAGACTTGGGCTTGAGATTGGCACGTTGGCTTACTGGGCTTAGAAACATAGTGTGCAATGTTCTTGGGAAGACTCTTGATATAAAAAATGACAAAAAGTTCAGGGAACTAGCACAGTCACTTGTGTGAAGGTGAACTTTACTTCAAAGATGTTCTACACCTAAGTTATTCCTGTAGGTTATACAGAACATTTGAAGATTGTGGATTTAGAAATATTTACAGGCACACCGAAATGCAGTAAAGGCAGCACCAGGGCTCAACGGCATTCTTGTGTTTTATTCCTTTAAATATAAATTCTAAGGTGTTTTTTTTTTTTTTTTTTTTTTTTTTTCTTCAAGTGGGATTCGTGCATTTATAGAAGTTTCCTGAAGTTCTTGATTGTGACACACTAACACAGATTTCCCTCTTAAATCCAAAGGAGGTCATATTCTATTCACAACTGATGTTCTCAATTCTAGAAGTTGATGAATATTTTCTGTGGTAAAAAGCAGCATGTATCCTACCATGTTAGCTGTTTGTAGGAGCAAAAAATATAAATATCACTAGCAGAGCGAGTAATCAGTTTTATTCTATTCCACATTGTCTCTCAGAACAATTAGGTGTTTTTCACACCTTTTTTTCGGTGCCTCCTGATTAGTATTTTGCATTTTCACTGACAGTATTTTATCAGACACTTGAAATACTGCACATACTTTCTGTGATTATGCAGCACTTAATCCATATCTTATTTTACTTCTTTTTTACACCCCCCGCCCCCCCAATTCCCCAAGTGCTGCTGTACCCCATTACTGTTTCTATAGCATCATGACTGGAGAATCAAATGATAAGTGTTATTAGTGTAGCAGGAGAGATTACTGTGACGCATTATTCTTGTCTGATTTCAGAGTCCAGGACAACTACTAAAAAAATAAAAAGAAATTTAGTCCCACTGTCAGTGGAAATCATGTTGAAAAATTCTGTATTTCAGCTGCAATGATGCAAGTGATGAGTTGGAGCAAGAGATGCCAAGTAAGTTAATAATGGTATGAAGACTTGAGCTGATGGCTGTCTTGAGAGTATGACTATAGTCATGTCAGGGATACAAAGTATTATGAGCACAGGATCTTTGTGTCAGAATACATAGCACATATTGTAATGTTTAGGTGGGGTGGATTATAAAGCTCCTTTTGATTCCAGACTCACTTAGAAAGCAGCATTAGAGACCTAAACCAAATGCAGGGCATATATTTGACACAGAAGAGTATTTAATTCTAAAGCGCCTGAATGTTGTCTACAACAAAAAATTATGAGTCTGGAACAAAATTCATAATCCTGATACAGGGTTTGTGTGTTCATAGTGCTAGTGGAGAACTTCTGAATTTATGAAGAAATTGTGGGTTTTGAAATTACATACTCACAAATATTTCCATTGCTGGACCAGCTATAAATTTTTATTGCTAGATTACAATATTGGTACTGTATTGCACTACTCTGATCAGGCCACTTGTCACTAGGTATCTGGAAAACTACTATTCCATCAGTTTCTGTCTGAAGCAGGAGGAGCACAGCAGATACACCCACTCCATGTATGTGGGCTGTGAGACCTGGGTTCTCTTTCAGATTCTGTCCCTGGCCTCTCACAACAGTTTATAGTTCTGCTGTACATAAAGGGCTTCCTTGGGCCTCTCTCACAGCTTATGAGAGAGAGGCTTATGCAGCATGTACCATGGGTGTGAATTTCCAGCCATGTCTGTAACATAAATAACATTAAGGGTATGCTCCTGCAGTGTTCATTTACTGAAGGTTGTCAGTGAGACCACTGACTAGAGAGTCCACATAAAGGCTTTTGTTGGATTATTTAGAAGTCACTGGAAGTTACTAGAAGCCAGGCTTTTGAAATGGTACTTTCTCTTTTGCAGTTAACTGCATCAGGGTGATAGAGCTAGTTTAGAAGTACTTCATGGTATTTGAGGTGGTGGGAGGAAAGCAGGTTATGAAATTATTAGGGTCTCTTAAAATACAGTAAAGATGTAAAACTCATGAGGCATCTGTATGAGCAGACATCATCTAAGTGTATTCCCCACTGGAGAAAATGCTGAATGGAACTAGATGAATGCTTTTTGAGTAATGCAGAAGAAAGCTTGTGACTGATTTTTCTGCAGTTTGCATTTCTGTAGCTCTGAACAGGATGTGTCATAAAGAAATTACTCAAATTTGCTGCAGTCATGATAATAATTTGGTTTCTCTTTTTAGTAGCTTTCCAAAGTAAAGAAGCACAATACCTAAATCTGTAAATGTAGCAAGTTACAACAGCTGAAACAAGTTTTGTTAGAGCCTAAAAGTTCAATTGAAGAGTAGAAAAGGCCTCATATACATGCTTTAGCACCATTGTCCTCAGTAAATTTCACCCTTTGTTACATCTTAAATAAAATTTAGCAAGTGAAAATTTCAGTTTTATGGCAGTTTGTTTTCTTTTGCCTCTGTATAGAACAGCTGAGTTTTGAGTGTATTCTGTGGTGCTGATCATTTAAAACTTGTTCCTATCTTTCCTCAGTGCCTTTGGAGCAATATGTATTTGGAACTGCTGTATCTGCATGCATAGGTAACCTTCAAGTTTATTTGTAAGTTAAACCCAAAGGAATTTAAAAACCTCAGTGGCTCTATAGTGGCAGGGATTTTGTGAGTCTGTTTATAATAAAATGGAAGTTATTGCTGGGATTCACATCTTCCACTGTGGGCTCCCTGCTTTAGATTGTCCCCAAACATCCACTGTCCACAGTAGTCTTCTACCACTTCTTCAGTATGGCTTCTCTGGGAGCATATACTCCCAGCAATACAGACACTCTCAAAGTACAGCATTCGTTAGAATGAGGTAAACATCTGTAGCAGTCAGCAAAGTCATCTCATACTGTAGAACATGTGTGTGTGACAGATGACAGAAGAATCTGTTTTGACAATTGGGGGATTTTCTGGTAATTACTGATGGGTAGATTTCTGTAAGAAGTTTGTAATTGTTTGTGTTCCAAGAGAACATGAACCTCAGGCTGAGTTTGACATACAAGCACAGGCTTCTTTTTTGGTTTATATTACTTTTTTCCTCTGAGACCAAATTTATGCCTTGAATGATGCAGATAAAATATTTCAGTTATGAAGAGCTGCTGATCAACTATTAACAGCGGCATGCCAGAGTTGAATTCTCTTCTAAATCGTGTCTGCCTTTATTCATAAACATTGGGATGAGTTTAGATGCAGCTTGGGGCTTAAAGATTTCCCACAGTCTGAATCATTTGAAGCCAGTGGGAATCAGTGCTCTTTCAATTCCCACAAGAAATGTATGTTTTGATTTAAGAGCTAGACACCCTTGTAAAAATTTGCCTCTGCATTTTTCCCTTACTGTAATAAAGTAAATGAGTTGCTCTGGGACTTGCTTACTGATTGTGTTAGTGGGTGTCTTGCAGAGTGCACTCTGGGTGAGTAAGCAGCTGGTGCTTTCAGTGGTGAAGACAGTTTTTCAGTGATATCTCCACAGAAGAATTATCTGCACTTCTTGCAGAATTATCTGCTTTTCTTCTCCTTCACGCAATATTTGTCTGATTCAGTTTTAGTGCTGGTTTCATTACAGTCTTCCTGGCTTATTAGGGACCTGTAGGCTGAGACCTGCAGCCTGTGAACTGTGAGGATGCAGGTTAAGCTTCTGGCAGAAGTCTATTCTGCAGTGTGCATGAGTCACCTGACAGGAAGCCCTGGACATGACCAAGGAAGACTCAGTGATGTACCAGAAGTAAAGGAACAGTTGTACCACTGTAGGAATTCATCTATGGTTCTGAAGTGGGGCCCCTCCTGCTTGGGGGAAATTTATTCAGTTATCTTGACACAGCAGCAAAGTGCTTAATTTAACTCCACTACAGAGGCACACCCATAAGATTAAATGCTACTACTTCCACTGCTCCACCTTCAACATGATTTTTGCAGATATACATACTTTTTAAAGCATGATAGTTCTGGCTTTTCTCTATAGAAGAATGTATCTGAATGGAACCATGCTAGATGTATGCCATAATTCTCTGTTTTATTGGTTTATTACTGCCTTTCAATACAAATCTCTGATAAGGTTTCTTGACCTTCCCCAGGAGCCTTATAGCTGATTTCAGTGAAAATGGATTGACTTTAACCTGAATGTATGCATGCTGCCTACTGGTTTTACTTTCAATAATGTACCATGATAATGAAAGCCAGGGTTTCGGTTGTGTGCTGCATCCTGTCTTCACTCACTCCTGGCAGCCCTTGCCATCAATAGAAGTGACATGTGGCATCTGTGGCAAAGGGCAGAAGCCATTTGCCTCTTGAATGTAACCTTGTCTTCCAAATCACAGTTGGAAATGAAAAATTTTTGCCAGGCAGATGGTGTGAAGAATAGAGAATCTCTCCAAATCTCCTTGGGAGTGGAATTTTGTCAGTTCTAAACATTGTCATCATTCCTGGGTCAAGTACAGTTGCAAAAGACTCAGTGATACCATCCTGATCACTTTCATAAGAAGTGATTGTTACTTGTGTATATAAGCTGAAGTCCTGTGTATTTATGTTCTCTTTCACTGAGATTAGTTTCAGTTTTTGTTTTCTGCAGAGCAGAACTTCACTGTTACTTCATATGAAAATAAATATACTTCCTTTGGTACTTAGAGTCCTTCAATACATAATCTCTTACAAGGCTTTTCAGTGAGCTTGCAAATCATTCAAGTTGCAGTGCACTAACTATTTTCTTTTGCTTATTATGTTCAAACTTATTTCGGGAGGTAAAGTCTCTGATTAACTCATTAATATTTGTATATTATTTATATTTCAAGACTGTGAGGACTCTAATTTCCAAATTTCCCCGACTGTTTTTATGATTGCATGTTAATTAGAAGAGGAACAGAATTTCTTAAAGAGGTTTTGTTGTTGTTGTTGCAGGTTTTCAGTTTGGTTGGGGTTTTTGGGTATTGGGTGGGGTTTTTTTGGTGGGTTTTTTGTTTTGGTGGGGTTTGTTTGGGTTTTTTTATATATAGTGTGCTTGATTGTTCTAGTTTCCTTTTATGTCTCTCTGGATTTTTATTAGTTTGGGAATTTTCCTGATTTATTAGCCAGGAGAAACAGCTCTGTGTATAATGAATGTGGCACATATGAAGCATGGCAGACATTGCAGGGCAAGCCAGAAAAAAAAAGTAGCCCTTCCAAAATATCCTGTACAGCTATATCATTATATTGTGACACCCATGCTATTAACTTTGAGGAAGTGCTGAGGTCAGGCAGCAGTGCCCAGTTCTGGTCTGTTCTTGAGGGATGATGGTATTTCCTAACCCTACATCAGAGTGAACAGAGGTAGGTTTTTTTTCCTCCTTCTACTTTTTGCCACAGGCCAAGGACAACATGTGGGTACCCTGACTTACTGCAGCCATAGAAGGCCGCCTCCAGTGGTAAAGTCTGAACTTCCCATCGCTGTGCTTAGTCCAGGTCTGTAGCTGGAAAGAAAATACTTCATCAGCCTCTCAGCATAAGGAAGGGAGCCCTTTAGCCTCAGATAGAGCTGGGGACTCAGGGTGGAGGCTTGGCTCTGGACAAGCCTTTTAGGCTAGAGCCTGAATAGGCAGCACTGTCCAGAGCAGAGACTGGGATGCAGCCCAGCCCAGCTGTGCTAGCAACTTTTTGCTGGGCCAGTCTTGGGATGTATTGCAGAACGCTCTGTGGATGAGAAGTGTCTCAGGCTGGATTTAGCAGCCACTCAGAGAGCTTGTGTTGGAGATTCGAGATTGTATTGAAGATTTATACTCAAATATACTTATTTCATTGAGGCTTAATCACCCCAGAAGTTTGTGGAGATCATTAAGCATGAAGTGGACTTAACATGGTTTAAATGCTTCAACATATTTTGGGTGTATTTCACAATTCTGAGGTACATGGAGAAAGTCTTAAAAGTATGTGTTCTAAAAGCATTCCACAAAAGAAAAAAGAAAATAAGGATTCTTGCCACTAATTCTGTTACCAGAAACCATGATCTCCCTTTTCCAGCTGATGCAAGAGGGCCAAAATGCAATAAAAGCGCTGGGAAAATGGACTGAACTAAAGCAAGAGCTTTTGCAGCAAGCCCTGCCAAATGGGTGTGAACTGGAAAATTTCCAGTCCATTTTGTTGCTTAACTACTTGCATTTTGGTCTCTGTTCTGCAGCATCCCAGAACTGTCTCTACCTTGAATGATCAGTGAGTTGACAACCTGATACTTATCTCTGTATCCTCTCTGTTCAAGTACTTTAATAGTACCTTCAGTTGAAAAATTTCCTGGTAGGTAGACTTACCAAACCTTTGTGAATTTCAGTTTATGCTCTGGCTGATGCCTGTCTTCAAGATTTAATTCAGTTCATAATAAATTATATATTCTTTATGAATTGAAGATATTGATTCACAGACACAGAGCTGGGGTTGCTTAACACAGAGGAAAGAAGACTACAAGGACACCTCATTTCGACCCTTCAGTACCTTAAGGGGGCTGATGAAAAGGAAGGAGAGGGGCTTTTCATATGGGCAGATAGTGTCAGGAAAAGGAGGAATGGTTTTAAACTGAAAGGTTAAAACTGCTTTTCAAACTGAAAGAGGGCAAGTTTAGAGTAGATGTTAAGAAGAAATTCTTTACTCAGCAGGTGGGGAAGCACTGGAACAGATTGTCCAAAGGTTGTGGATGCCGCATCCCTGGAAGTGTTCAAGGCCATTTTGGATGGGCCCTGAGCACCTGATCTAGTGAGTGGCAAGGGTTGGAAGTAGCTGAACTTTGATATCCCTTCCAACCCAAACCATTCTTTAGAGCTACTGCCATAGTAATGTCTAGTACTTTTGCAGTAGAACTGTCTCAGACTTCTAACACTAAAAGGCCTAGTTGACATGGCACATTTTCAAATAATCCTTAATGCCAATAAATAAATACAAGCAAAATGACAGTTACTGCAGTATGCATATCAACATCAGAAAAGAGAATTATCCTCCTGCTAAGAGTATACTGCTGCCTCACTGTAGCTGCAGTGCTAAGTAGGGTAAGATCATAAAATGCATTTTTCTGTGCACTTCCTCTCATTAAGTAGAGCTGCTGGAATAATTGAGTATATTGTATCCTTTGGGATGCAGTCCCGTGGCAGCTTAAGTGGAGAAGAAACTGAACTAATATGCTTCTCCCTGGTGCTGCCTTCAGCGTTCAGAGAATTATGTGATGAGTTAGGTCATGGAGCTGGCCTGATTGCCAACTCACTCACTTCCTTCTGGTTAGCTTTCTGTTGAGTAAGTTCTGTGAGGTGAGCGTGCATTCCGGAGGACAGACGAAAAGCAGGACTGCAGCAACCTGTGTTGAGATTGTCTAAAGGTGTGGTTTCGTGTTATTCTTGATCTTGTCTCCTTGTGGGTTGCCTCATATCCTTTCCTCTTCCGGTCAGGGTGGCTAAGGAATGTATTTCATGCTGGCTGTGCCAGCTGTTTGTGTTCTCACTCTGATGTTTTTCAGATACTTTTAGTATACAGGAAGGTTTGAAAATGTTTTCTGAGTTTTGCTGTGTATTGCAACAAAAACTTGAGGGCTTCTCATCACCTGAAAGTTCAAAGATTCTGCCACCTGAATTTAAATTTTTACTACATCTTTGCTAGCAAATGAGTATTTGTGGTGTGGTGTCCCACTCTTAAGGGGAGCACCCAAGATTCATAGGTGCTCATGGTCAAAAGGAATGGCAAATTCAGAGGGTCTGCAAAAGCTTACAAAGTTTCATTAGAATATACACTTGCCATGAAAATTAGTATATTAGTCCATTGTCTCCCAGTATAAGCAACAGTAATGGGTTTTGAATAAAGCGGTAGAGTGAAAAGAAAGATAGAGAGATGGGTTAAAGAGGATGAAAGAGGAAAAAGGAGAGATCAGCAATCCTGGCTCCAGCATTGATCCAACTGATGGTGTGGCCAAGGTCCTGGGATGCACATGCACCTGGGCTGTGTTGAGGGTACCTTTTTATAGATGAGTTTTCTCTGCCCTGGAGGTAAGTTTCTCACTTTCTATGCAAATTAGTTATGCTCAGTCTGTTCTTTTAGACTTTTCTGGAAATGGGCCAGAGGGCTTTAGAGACCTTTGGTGATCTTGATCCACTCCTATAGTCCATGCCTGCTTCTTGACCTCATTCACTCCCTCAACTGTGTTGTGCTTATCTCCAGGAGCCAGAACAAGGACACTTGTCCTGGAAAAGTGCTGCCCTACTTCGACATGTCTCCCTTCTCCAGCCACATCCTGTTCTTTCTCACAACAATCCTTGGTTGGCTCCACAGTTATCTGGCTGTTGGTGTTTGGAGACATGCACATTAGTCGCCTTATCTTCTAGGCTTCTACACATGGATAGCAGTGTTCAGCAGCCTGTGCTGTTAAGCTGTTATCACTTCTGCTGAGCTTTTGGTCTGTGCCAATGAGTAGAGCCTCAGCAGCATTCCCAGTGGCCTGTCTGAAGGGAGCAACCTGTAGCTAGGAGAATTTAAGACTGATGTAAACCATTCCAGGCCACTTGGTCCTGATGCAGAAGTGGGACCTGGGGCATGTTTAATTGGTCACCATTGCTATGCTGGTTTCCTAGTTCAGGTGTAACAAGTGTGTTGCTTAGAAGCTTTTGTTCAGAGCTGAGGAAGTGCAGTTGCAGTGCTGTATCTATCCAGGAAAATGGGTTGAAGATACTGCATTTGTGGATGGACATTTTCAGCAGCTTAGTTTCCAAATTCACAATCTTTCTTGAGGCCCTTAAACTGAATGAAGGGCCATCAGTAGCAATTGCAAGTCTTAGGCCTTAATGGTCATTCAGCAAATAACCTACTAATAGACGCTATTTGTTGAAAAAGAATCTTTCAGATTCACCATATAGCACTAGATTGCAAGTACAGCATTTGTACATTTTTTCCAGCATGGATCATCAGTTTCTTTGTATCTGCAGGAAATGTACAAAATGAATATGATGTAAAAATTTCACTTTCCATTTTAATACATTTGATTTTTCAGTCAAACTCTAATGCGTAACTCAGAGAGCACATCTCATATCAGAAAAATAAATATTTTTCAGTTATTAATTTCTGCTTAAATGTAACTGCCCTGCAGTTATATTGAAAAGCCTTCAGTGTGGTAAATGAAGAAGGTTGGCTGCAAAAGAAACAAATGAAATTTCAGGTGCTTAAATTTTGGCTTATGCTGTTGTAAATTACTTGGTCTATGCTGGCAATTTTGTTTTCTAGAGTTTGTGGTTTAATTTGCTGGCCTTTATATCCAGGTATTTTTGGATGAATCTCTGTAGAAGGAGTGTTTACTCTGCTAAAAATGACTATGTGAGTAGGTGGTGGCTGTTGTCACTATTTCCCCCAGTGTCTCAAGTGTTTCTTCATCCTAGATGTTTCTTTTGCTCTTCTATGGAAGATGAAGAGCCTGGAGCATGAGAATTTAAATGTTGATATGATTCAAATGCAAACTGAGCTAGGTTTCCTACCAGTTGTGTGGGTTATTTAGTTAGTGTAAACATGAGTATCTATTTTTATGGCAATTATTCAGATTTACATCTGTGTAGCTTTTCTGTTCACATCAATAATTGCTGTAGGGAAAAAAAATTCTGTTTTTAGCATAAATTACTGTTATCTTTAACATTTCAGCACTGCAGGTTTAATGGAGGTTGAGGCTTATGTTGAATATTGCAGTGAGATCATGTATGCTGAATTGTTTTAATTAATTGGTACTAGAATACTTGGAATACTAACTGAATTCCAGAAGTTACTTGGAATGAAAACATTTTTACCTGTACATAGAATACAGAAAGAATAGGAATATAAGACTAAGCAAATCAGCAGTTTTATGTGCAAAAGGTAATTCTTGCCGCTTTGGCTCAATTAACCTATGGCAGCCATCAAACTTTCTCTTATTCCACTGATTTAGGCACTTGGAATTGATGAATTCATGAGGTTTTTCTAATATAATTTCCTTGGTTTAGTTGTAGACTAGCTAGTGTGAGGTTTTGCTGTCTGCTGGGATTTAAAAAATAAAGGTAATGGATTAGTTTGTAGAGCATTTTCTCAGGTAAAATGCTTGCTTATGTTTCTATTTTGTAATCTTTGTTCTTACTCAAAAATATGATGCAATACAAGACACTTAAAACCTCGTTTGTCGTGCTAGTTCTGCTTCAAAAGTGCTGCTGGTACTATATATATATATATATATATATATATATATATATATATATATATAGTGCTTTTTTTCATGTGTGTGGTGTTCAGCATTGTCCTGGCTTGCTGAATGTCCATATGTAAATACTTCAGAATTGAATTCAACGTTTACAGTGCTCGGAGTGCTTTATCTTGAAGTCTTTTATCTTGCTTCTGCCAGCTGTGCTGCTGGCCATTCCCCTTCATGGGTACTGTACTTACTTAAGGATTTCATCTATAGAGGCTGAAGCACTTTATGGAGGGGACAGATAGCCATCTCATCATTTTAAGGAGAATGAAAGCAGAAGGGCGAAGAGTAAATGACTTGCCTGAGGTTTGGCAGTAGACCGTAGCTAAAGGTGAGGAGAGAACTCAGCTTTCTTGAGTTTGTGAGCTGCTGGCTAGATCAGATGCACTGCTATTGTGATCAGTGGTGATTTAGATATGACTCAATTCTGTTAAGAAGATAAGAACCTCCATGATAGTTCACGTAAAATCTGAAATTTAGAACACTCTTGCACAGTGGTTGGATATTAAATTGTACTGTAGTTATTCTAAATTAGTGCTGTAGCCATATAAAGGTAGTTTTTGGTACTGGAATCATGTGCAAAGATGGGTTGCATTTGGAAGTAAAGTCTGAGCATCTTTTATTAATACAGAAAGTGACAAGCAACAATCTGAGGCTGTTCTTTTTGCTGTAAACTGAATAGAAAGAGAATGGAATCATGGCTATCACAGGCCACCTGGAGTTGCCATTGACGAAGCCAAAGCTTATCATATCTGTTTAATCTCGTTTTGCAACAATTAGCAGCAATCATGTCAAGCGTTAAAGAATTTAACTCCAATGAGTCATATCCGTTTTCTGTTGGGGGATGCAATAGTGCAGTTACTTGTGAGGCTGGGCAGTCTGTGCTGCCTTAGAGGCAGATGGCGGTGGTGTGAGCAGTAGTATTTTCTGTATTAATTTGCAAATTAGTAGTTGCTTCTCAGGAATTTTGAGTGTGATTTTTTCCAGTAACTTAAATACCAAGTTACTACTTGGGTGCACACGTGTGGTTAATTTGGGTAGAAAACCAGTGTGGGAGGTTTTGTCCTCTTTAATAAGAATAATTTGTGTATCACCTCTTCCCCCCCCCCCTTTCTTTACTGATACTTTCACTGTTACTCTGACAGTCTTGAAAGCTGATGGGTAGCTCTGTGATCAGTGCTCCTGTAAGTTAAAGTGAAGAGTCATAGCTCAAATTATGAAACTAATTTCAAACTTCATCTGTGCAAAAGGGAGATGAAGTTAAGCTAAATAAAGCAGCCTGGATGAATCAGTGTCTGTCTGAACTTTTATCCTAGACTTGTGTAATTGCTGTCCTTGGGAACTGGTGAGAGATGAAGTTTACGAAAGGACAACCATTCCACACTTTCTTGTACTTGGCAACAAAACTGTAATCTTGTAACTTGTATGTCTGCAACTGTAAACAAGGCTGCAACTTTGCTTCTTTCTGCTGGAGATAAACTCCTTGTCCTTGTTACCTTCTAACAGGGTCCTTTAAATTTTTATAAGTGTTTGAGGCTTTTGTGTTACAGGGCAAAATCACCTAAATCCACGCCGTGGAGCGCTTTGCAAAGCAGGACACTGATTCCGCCTCTGTCTTTTGTGAATTGTAGCAACAGGAGAAAATTATAGTGGCATGTGCCGTGTTAGTGACAAATGTCTGCTTTGGTGGAGGGTTGCTTTTTAAAATTTCTGAATACTCCGAGCTATAATCTCGTCTTTAAATTTAAAGACTTGGTTTTCTGTGTGAGGTTGATACTTTTTTGCAGTGTTTTTGATGGAGCCCAGGGGATCTTTCAAACTGGGTTTAATCAGGTGTGTTTTGTTTACGCTGCACTTCACCTGTGTTGACTGAACTAAATTGATTTCTGTTGGTTGAGTGCTGTGTGTGGGTTTTTTCCTGCTAAACTGCAAGGAGGGCTGCGTGCAAATGTTGTACTTGTCACTTGCAGATCACTAAAGTCTGACCAAGCCCTGTGAAGCTTGCCCTACCTGCTTTCATATAATGTTTGACTTGAGAAGCCTTAGTAGCAGTGTTACGTGGAAAAGGCAGCTTAACTGTAATTCTGCAGCTTGCTTTGTTGATAGAAAGTGGTGGGGTTTTTTGTTTGTTTGTGTGTGTGGGGGTTTTTTGGTATATTTTGTTTTTTTTAAAGGAAGACCTGGAAATGGATAAGGTATATGAAGTATGGAAGCAGATACTGATGTCTTTCTGTTTTTTCAAGGATTTCCTTGAAATAGAACATAAATAGACCTTGTAAGGTGCAGATGAGTAGGAAAGCTAGACATAATCTTTTGAATTTAAACAACAAATATTTAGGACATTGCAAATAGACAATAAAAATAATAAATTTGTGTACTAGTAATGATAAATTCATTGCTGTGCTCGTAGGGAAGGAACATGCATTGCTACCTAGAAATCTGTGAGCAAGGAAACAATTGATAAACTAGTGCTTATATGGGTTTATTTTGGGAAATATTGGTCAGTGCAGTCACTAGACCAATTTTAAAATCAAATTAATAGGCAGAGACACAAAATGACTAAATGCTGCAGGATATGCTTATTTTTTAATTGCTTAGGGTGTGTAACAGCTTAGCGCTATTGTGAATAAATTACTGAAAACCTCAAAGGAATAATAAATAAACTTATCAAGAGCCACAAGGAAAGAGGTAAAGGAAAAACGATAAGAGTTATTTGCTGTGTAACTCGGATGTGGCATGTCTTTATAACGTGCATCTCTACTCATCATATTTAAAAAACTGAATCTGGGTCTTCATGAAAGACGAAGACAAAGGGAAAAAATGGATTTTCAGAATCATTCATGGAATTGTTTCCATGCAGATGGAGACTGACTAGATAGGGTCTTTTCAGAAGAAAAACAAAGGGAAAGGCACATTATCTAAAATCAGGAATGGACAGGAAAGATTTATTAAGGAGTAATAACTCAGTTTTAGTTTTTGACTTTCTACTTCTTATCTGTAAGCAGCTTTAGAAGCTAAAAGATACACTTTTCCTTACAAGGACATAGTTAAATAGTCTTCAAAAGGACTAACATTCCTGAGGGATGGGTTTGCTAAGACGTGTTATATATTGTGTACACATTAAATGACTTGGAAACTCTTCGGGCTGTTGAATTTCCAGATGCTTTAGAATGTACCATCTGGTTCTGCAGTTGCCTTTTCTTTTCTGTTTCTTTTCATTTTTGTGAAAATTTGTGTGCTTTTTTAAGAGATGATGTTTTTTTAATAGAAAACATGGCACGTGAATGTCCAAAGCATTCTGGCAATTAGTTTTCTCAGTGCCTTTCTGTTCATGAGAAAACACTGGACACAGCAGTGAAACTGCTACAGTGTAGAGTTTTTTTGGAGAACCAGGAGTGGTAGGCATATTCTTTGATTATTATGAAATTTGGACTCTAAAATTCTCAAGTGATGTATTATGTATGAAAAGTAGGGGTTTTTTTAGAATGGGGTTATTTCTATGAGTAAATAAAGACATTGAACAAATGTGTTTGTTTACATCTTTTAGAAAAATTCTGCTTCTAAATTTTCAGAATCTTAGGAAGATTCCCATTTTTTTACAGGCTTTCCAGATGCTGTTCATTATAATTGTGAAGTGCTTGTATTTATTCTTCAGTCTGTCCTTGCTGCTCATGAATCTTCTAAGTTTAAACCATTTTTGGTATCACTGGATTGGAAGACATTAACTCTCATGACTTGAAAATAATGTTATAAGAAATATTTGTGCATCTTTGTATTAGAAACACTTTCAGAGTCTTTTCAATGGCTTAATGGGTGGCTCTTCAGTGGCTCTGGCCTTCCTGAGAAGCATCTGTCTTAGACATTTAGCTTCTCTTGATGCTGGCCACATTTCTACTAGAAGGTTCTACTAGAACCTATGTAAAAATGAGCAAGCATCTTAACAAGAAAGTGACAGGATTAGCTAAAAAGAGGAAGAGCTTTCAGATGGCATAAAGACATCCTAAGGAAAATTCCTTTCAGAAAATGTGTGCTATTTATTAACAGAAATTTTAAAGTAATTCACTGCAGGTGGCATTGCTAAGAAGATGAAGAAATGGAATGGTGCCCTTTGGAAGGAGAGCTTTTGTTCAGATGAGGAAACAAGTTAAAAAGGTGTAAAAAGGCATGTAAGCCTTAGTAAGATGGTTTCCAAAAGGGTTTGAGTAATGCTTGCTGAAGATTGCTTTTTTTGGTGCATTACTTCTGACTTTAATTGATGTCAGCAGCATTGTAATGGGCAATTGTATTGGTATTACATTAGGGCAAACAGGTAAAAATATAAAAAGAACACATCATTTAGACTCATGGGTATAATCTGGCAGCAGGCTTTTGAAGCCTGCTGAAGTGGCTTTTTTGTGGAAGGAGATAACACTCTTCTTGTGAGCCTGTACGTAAGGGTAATCCAGTTTAAGACAGTACATTGAGATGTCAAAAAGCTTTTGGTGGGATACTCTACCAAACACTCTTAAAAGGACAAAAATGGCTGGAGATGACATCCTTACAAGCCTTAAGTGAACTCTTAAAGGAAAGGAACAGAAGATAAGTATTGCAATGAAGCAAGGTTGCCAGTAGAAAAACAGGCTGTTAA
Organism: Sylvia atricapilla; assembly: GCF_009819655.1. Classification (NCBI taxonomy): domain Eukaryota; kingdom Metazoa; phylum Chordata; class Aves; order Passeriformes; family Sylviidae; genus Sylvia; species Sylvia atricapilla. Next base: position 64,263,755 of record NC_089142.1, read on the forward strand.
AAGGATTGTTCTGTACTTCCTTTTTGAACTGGGCTTTTAAGAAGTTTCATGGCTGGTCTGAAAATTTCTTTCTGCTGAAAAGGGTGGTGGTAACATTTGCTAATGTGCAGGCTTGTCAAAACTTTAAAAAATAGGCAGTAAAGAATTGCAGGTTTTATGGTACCAGGCAAAGGACAGCTATGAAGTTCAGTCATAGAATGCAATGTAACATACATGAAGAAAAGCAGCTCTATAATATTGCTCACATAATATTGAGCACTAAATTAGTTGTTGATATTCAGCTTTCGGGGTAGCTGATTTTTCTGTAAATGTGTGTGGATTGTTTAGTAAAGCTCAGTCTTTACTTGCACATTCATAACATCTTTGTCATGTGGCCTGCTGGCTTCTGGCAGAGAAGAAATATTGAGATAACCAGGGTTTTGATCTGATCCTCCAGATGCTGCAATGAAACCCGGACTTTGTTTTTGAAACTTGAAGGTGGATCTGCCTAGACATTTTTGTCACAGTGATCTGAGCAAAGAAACCAAATATATAACTGTATTATAAGTGAAAATAGTTAGATTTTAGAAAAAAAAAATCAAACAGCCAAAACCGGTAGACTTCTTAGGTGGAGAAAACTTCAGGTCACTAAGTCAGAAATAAACAGAACAGGAAAGAGAAATAAAAAGAACTTTTGATCAGCTATTTCTCCTGCCTATCCTGTCCTTAAGGTGGGTTGTTGTTTCCTTCCTTGAAAGTGTTCTCTGCAACTTCTGAGCTGTAGCAAACTCCACACTTCACACATACTTTAGGAAAACTTTCCACCACCCTGAGACCTGGCTGTTTGGTTTTCATAGGACTCTCCTTTCTTCTCTGAACTTTCCTGTTGGCACACCTGTGTTCTTACAAGTTCTTTTTTCTTGGGTACACTCAGTCACTTCTCCAGAGAATCACTCTTTCATCTTGCATCTCAAAGACACATAACATGAAAACATAAACCAAAATTATCACAAAAATACCATTACATCCTTTATCTATCTATCTGTCTATCTATCTATCTATCTGGGTTTTGCCTGCTTAAGATCCTGTCCAGGCCAAAGGATTGTTTGGTCTTCTTTGAAAAAACATTACAATGATGAAGATCCTCTGATCAAAACTTCTAAATGAAGAAATACTCGTTTGCTACAGCTTGCCATGTTTTCTTTGACTACTGCTGTTGTGTCTGTGGATTGCTTAAAGAACATTTGGTACAGCCCTGCAATGTGCTGTAATGTGCTCCATCCAGCCTTCAGCTGAGCTTCAGTAGTTACCCATTGAGGCTCAGTGTTTTTTCTGATGCAAGGTTCAGAGTTAAGGTAGTCTTTAGTATTTGGTGTTATTGCTACTAAGGAGCCTGTTTCATTAGGATTGATACAGATCCAATGAGTCTGAACATATTGAGGTTATTGTTATATAAATGGCTCTTTGTTTGCTTGTCATCTTTTATTCTTGCCTGATTCTGAGTTCCTCCCACATGCATCAAGCTGAGAGTGGGTTTTTTGAATTGTTGGGAGTTGGAATCATGTGATGACATTACAATCGTGTTTTGGGCCAAGAGAGAGTAGATTTTTTTGAAACTCAAGCTTTCTTCTGTTTTCTTTTTCTTCATCAGAAAGCCTTTTTGTATTTTTTCAGTTTTCTTCAGATCATTGACACAGTAATTTAGATTTTGATGTGTAGTTTTATGTGTTAATTCCTACACAACCTTTTATTGTTTGTCATCTCTATCTTCCTGTCTCATGCCTTTTCTAACAGCTGTTATAACTTTCTTTGTGTTACTGTTTTGTTTCCAGCTTCTGTTGTTTTATTTTGGTAATTGCCTTCAGCTTATCTCCCATCAGTTTTTGATTACAGAAGCAAGAGGTTTTTTCCCTTCACATCTTCGAGAGATAGTGCAGTCAAAAAGGCCAGAGTTTCACTTGAAGGATCTTGGATACTGTTGCTGTAACAAGAAAAGTTTGTTGTTTTTCACTCCTCCTAGCTTGGATGGTTCTACTTGGTGAAGTATTGCATTTGATTTTGTGAGAATGATCTGAGCCAGTTAGCTACAAAAGCTGGCAGGAATCAATTTGCACAAGTTTTGCTAAGGAGCACCTTGATGTGTTGTGGGATAGAGTGCAAGTTCTGTAACGTTCCTGTGTGACAGCAGATCACTGCCAATCAGTTAAACATTTGAGGGGGTGCTCCAGGACATTTGGATTTGTAGATTGTGAACTTTCTTATGATTTCCAGTTTAAATTTATACAGAGACAGCTTATATTTGCTTTTGCACATTGTCAACCTTTAACTTAAGTAGTTCTTCTCTCTTACCTTAACTAGAAAGAAATCAACAACTATTAATGATTTTAAAAGAGGAAAGATTGCTTTTACTTGATGAGCTAGTTTATTTTTGTTAATGAGCAGACTCTTAGAGACCTAAATTGAGTAACATACTCAATTTAGAGTCTGTCAGTATGGCTATAGGTGCCTAGTGTAATGAGGTAGATTATCTGTATGTGTTTTTATTTATTTTCTGTATTTTTTTCTCAAGGAATTCTTCTTCCCGTGATGTTATAGAGAGGATTCTTGAACAAGTGGATGTTGCATCCATATCAGTGTGAGGATTAAAATTTACGTACTCCCTGGAACAATATGTGACTCTGAAACAGTAGTAAGTAGGTACTCAGTTGCATCCTTGCAGAAGTTGCGGTGTCTGGTGCCTCCTTTATATAGGACCTAGTGATTGCGCGGGTGGAAAGTGAGATCATCTAACTGATCCAGGAGTCAGCTGATCCTGTGCACTCACCCCACCCCTCCAAGGAAACAGAGACTGAGTTGTCTCACTGAGTATTGACCACACTAGATCTGATACAAATGTGGAAGAGGGTCAGAACCATCTCTAACAGTAACAGCTGTTAATTGAGTTTATCTGAAGTGAAATCATACCTTTTTGCTTATGAGTCTAGGTATAGAAGTTCACTTTGAAATTAAGAGCAACTCAGTTTAGCTATTCAAGGAACAGTGGGCTCTTAATACCAGCAGGAGGGCAAAGTGGTACTCTTGTCTCCAAAGGTAACTTGGTGCATTTTTGGGGCAAATATGAAATCCTCTAATTATTTCTAGTTCAATTTTGTGTTATGCAGTACCTGGAAAGGGACCACCCACCAGACAGCTGGGTTTGTGTCATATCTGCTGGAAATTTGTGCTCAGAATCTCCCTTTTGAGTAGGTTGCAGGACAGGCTCTGACCTGTACTTCATTGATGCTGGATCTCTGCTTCCATTACATAAAAATGAGACTGCTCAAGACAAGATTACTATAAGATTCCTAAGTCATAGTGCTTTTCACTAAATAAGAACTAGCCCATGTCCATCACATGTTTTTGTCTTGGTGCCCTTAAGCCTACTTTGTGCATCGGTTCAAGCCTCTACAAATACCCTGCTTTTCCTCTAGTGTATGGCATACTTAACTTGCTTGTGCCATCATTACCTGCTTTTCCTTCCCCATATTCAAGCCTCAGACACCCTTATAGCACTGTGGGTTTGGTTTTTTTGGTGGGTGATTGGTTTTAGATTTTCGTTTTGTTTGTTTGGGGTTGGTTGGTTTTTTGGGTTTTGTTTTAGTTTTTGTTTTGTTTTGTCTTGTTTTGTTTTTTTGCCTCTCCCAACAGACTGGCTTGGCCAGACTGGTTTCCTGGGTAGTTGGCCATTCACTTGTGTTTGGGTATTCTCACCTCAGTGGCTCCTATCAATTGTTTCCAGTCTTGGAGCCATATGAGACACTCTTGACAGGAAATGTCTGGTTCCAGTGCTGTTGACAAGTCAGTGGCACTGTGGTTTGCACGGTTGAACCAGAAATACTAATCTGCGCTGACGTGTTGGGATTGCCAAAGCAGGTTTCCTACCTCATGCAGGCAGTCTCTGGTAAACAGGAAGGTATCTATGCCATGCACAGAGAATCATACAGAAGTTAAAGTAGATAAGGATCTTTCTGAAAGTTTGCCCAATAGTAACCATCATCATAATGTTCTAAGGCTGAATGGAGAGCTGCTACTATAGTATGAAATAAGTTTGGTCTTCAGACTTGTGCTGAAATAAATTTTGCCCTCCTTTCTTTTCTTCTGTATCTCTGTCAGAACAATATCTTACTCTTTTAACCTTCAAGTGGAAAAGAACACAAAATCCTGGTCTCAGAAGTTGCCGTTATCATCTTTCATTTTCCCCTGATTAGCTGTGGGACAGTGAATGCAAGGCAATGGTCATGTGTTTAATACCAATCAATCAGAAGATAATAGCAAATATAAACATTCATTACTTGTATCGCTGCTCTGTTTGTATTCACTGCTTTTCCTGGCAGCACTGTAGTAGGCAGGTTGTATCAAAAAGTAGGGTGTACATGTATGATATCTCAGAGCACTTGTTTAAACATTCTTTGCCCTGTTACATTTAAAACAATGAGTTAGAGATGAACTTTGACCACTGCATTTCATTTATCACTGTCTTGGTGACTAAAGGCATGGCTAATAGCCAAGAGCAAAGGGCTCTGGGTCCACTAATGGACACTTAACCTTTTTTGGCCATGTTAATGTGTATACACTCGAGTTTTTACTGTTTCTTAAGACAAGTTAATTTGTAGAGATTTTACATGTAAGGTTCTTGGTCTTTGCACAGATAGCTGAAAGAAAACTAAGTGGATTTACATCACAGTTAAGAATGACTGGTAAAATAGTTTTAAATCTATGCCAAGCTTCACAGAGATGTGTATTTTTCTGGTGCTTCTCAGGCAAAAAGGGTCAAATGGCTTGCCTCCAATTCCAGCTCATTAATCTGGTTTTCGAGGGTAATTAAAAGCCAGTTACTACTGCAGTGATATTTTGTTCTCTTGAATGCGTGATGGTGTGTTTCATGCTCTTGTTGTTGTAGATGTTAGTTAGCCTAATAACAGGCTAGACTGTGACTGCTCAGTAGTTGTTGGTATGTCTTCAGCTCAGTGTGTGGTTACTCAGTGTGTACCTCGGCAGCTTCCTTAGAGGCAATTTGGCTGCTGTCAGCAGGCAGACAGAGCTCAGGGCAATTTAGGACATGGACACTGAACTGCCTGCAGCTGTATTTATGCTGGTTTTGCTACCTAGGCCAGAGTGAATGAAGCTCTAGTCTTATGATGCTCTTGACTTATCTATTTAGGCATGCCAGTTGTTTAAGGATATGGGAGAGAAGGTTGTGGTTAGACTTACTTTATGAAACTATCAAGAGACAATAATTTACTGCAAGACTTATTGTAAGACTTCCTAGCTGTAATGTCAAAGATGACTAGAAAAGGTAAAGACTGTTCTATAGCTGTTTTCTTTAGTATCAGCAATCTGTCACTAGGTCTACTTTCATGAGATAGAGTAAATTTTATCCCTTACTTTGGTCTTGGGCACAAAAATTAAATTTCACATTCTTGCAGCCTGTAGGGTTTGGAAAAAAATTGCAGGTTTTGAACTTCCCTGTATTTTCTACCTGTTTTATGCAGTGTGCTTCCCTACCCACCCTATTCATTAGTGTGCTGGAGCCTGAACAGACTTCCTTTGCTGCAACATTGAAGGTGTGCAGGAGCATTTGAAGTGTATTGACGTCAGTGAACTGATATTCCTGGTCTTCAGAGTGCTTCATCCTGAGGGCTTAGGTGTTGAGAGAGCTCTACTGTGATTCTTGTGGTTGATCAGGTTTTTACTTGCCTTGAAGCTCAAACCACAGATGTTTTGGTAAGGGGGTTCTTCCAGTGTAACTGTAGAGCTGATTCCTCTACCTTTGTTGAAATACTATTTTGTCACTTATGAAACTGTATTCTCCAGTGAATAGAAAACTTATGATCTATGGCAGCAGAATGTTTGATTAATTTCATCTGGAGGAAATGAGAGTGAGAACCTGATAAAGAGGATTATGGCAGTTTGTGTATTGATGACCAAACAGTTGTTTGGGGATAAACTAAATCCTGTCTCTTTCAAACTAATGAGAATTTTGATATATGTATGTATACTTTTACTTACATTTGTCTTGAAAGCCATCAGCCTTGCTCATCTTTGCTAAACTTCTTATAATATTTTATGTAACTGTATATAGTGTTTGGCTGTTTTGTAGTGCATTCAAACAATACATTTCAGGTGCTTTATGGGAACCATTATCACTCCTGTTTCTGTGGTGGGTTTTTTCTTTCTCTCCCTTTCTACCTTTTTCCTCCCAAATGAGCTACATAGTATTTGACTTCTGCACTTCTGTCAAGTACATTGATCCCTCCTTTGGTCAGAGGAGTTTCTCTCCTAATGTTGTGGAATAAGATAGTCAGAAATAGTTCTGTCAGAAGAGCAGGTTTAGGATATAAGGGTGTTTTTATTTGGATAGACATCTGATCCCAAAAGTGCATATAATTGCAGGTAAGCTTTGAGTTGTTCCCCTTGGACATTGTGATACCAACCCGAGGCCTAACCTAAACTTGAGAAATCTGATCTCTTTGTTGTGAGTGCTATCTTCATCTTAAAATACATAACTGCTAGACTTGATGCCTTGGGAAGGCTGACCTGAAACAGAGACTGGATAGAGCTAGAGAATAAAGTAGGTATTTATTGAAAAGCCTCTGGGATCCACCTTGGGCAGGACAGGAGCCTGACCAGGGCTATGCCCAAGGTGGACTAAGAATGATCACAAAATGTACCCCTGGTCATGAGGTCTTACATTTTTATAAGTTTTGGTTCATTTGCATATTGGGGTTTAATTGTCTAATTACAGTTTCAGGTTATGAGGTCCTATCCTTCTTTTTACTTCCTTCAGTCCATTGTTGTTTATACTTTTGGGCCTAAAAGTTGTCATTGGTCTTCAGCAGGAAAAGGATTTGTTTTATCTTCCTGTGAAGGGAGCTCACTAGCACTTAATATGAGGCTCAGAACCACATCCCTAGGCAGCACAGAATCTGAAAAACATGAAAGCTAAAACTTAAGGCATCAAACTGTGCAGGGAAACTTTACAAAAGATGGACCTAAGGAAGACACTGCTTTATCTATCAAATGAGATTATCCAGAAGGATTTCACAGAAGTCTTGACATGCAAAGGAAAAAGATCCTCTTTAGTTACATAAGAAACACAAGTATTACAAAAGAGTTTATACCAGTATCTCAGTGTAATTTTTCATACAAATGTTTCCTTACTCATGGTCCTTCTCTCCTCTGTGTAAGTAAATCAAGGCTTTTGTATGGTTTGGGTTATTTTATTTCTATTTTTATTTTAATTTTTACTATGATAGGATGGTACAGGACCCAAGAATGTTTCCTACAATGTGGTCCTATGTCAGACTCTGTTCAGTGGATTTGGCCAGCTTGACAGTAATAAACACACATGTTTTTTTTTAGTTTCTTTTTCCTTCTTCATTGATCCTAGGGACTTGTCATTTTAACATAGGATTTATCAAGTGTTTTGTGTAATATGGCTTTGATGAGGCTCCATCTAAAGTAATATTTCTTTTTTAATCTTAGTTTTGCAACTCTAGTGAGAGCACATTATCTTGCAAGATTGCAGAATTAAGTCATGGCAAATTGCACAAATTTTTCTCCTGCTTGGCATTAACAGATATGTACCATAAATTTAGAGTTGCTCAAGATTAGACTTCTATGTGAGTAAGAGCAGTTAAAAATATAACTTGTATTATGGAAAGTTTTGGAAGAAAATAAACTTATCTCACCCAAAATATAGTGGTGGTATTGTCATTCTTGTTTTGCTTTGTGATGTTTCAGTTTCCTAAAATTAATGAAAGTGAGTATATGTGTAGTCTTAGTAGTGCACTGCCTTTTTTACTTCAATAAAATTTGATGGCATCCATAGGTAAATATTTATGTGCAATTGGACAATGCGAGATGCTTAAAACACAAATTATGAATATTTTAGAAAACATAGTTTAATTTTAGATTTTTAAAAAAATATCTTTTTTTGTACCATATCAGTCTCTTTTAATTTTGTTTCTTGAAGAGCCTAAGCTTCTATAGGCAAAAGTTTGCTCTTTCCCCTGTGTGTATCTATTGTTCCTTCAGGTTTTTAATAATTTATAAGCCTGTAGGCCACTTACAGAAAAACATTACTGAAGAATAGATGCCTCAAAGATATTCGTTAGAGAGACACTGCTCCCCAGTTAAGAGTGTGACCACAAGACATATCTTTATTGATTATCTTCATTTCAGTTTTGATGATCTAAGTAAATAGGTGAAGTGAAAAGTTGGGGTTAGAGGTAGAATCTCTGATTAGATTAATCAGAGTAGAGAAACTTGAGGATACATAGGCTTTTTCCTACACAGCTTGCCTTGCTTTCAGTAATGAAAGCATCCAAAAGAATGGAAAAGCATAAAGAGATACTGGAAACCAGACTGTTTTTCTTGTTCTACTCTTAACAGAAGTATATTTCTCGAGGTTTTTTTTTGTTTGTTTTTTGTTTTTTGTGTTTTTGTTTGTTTGTTTTGTTTGTTTGTTTTTGTTGGTTTTTTGTTTGTTTGTTTTTTGTTTTTTCTGAAACCTAAGAAAAAATTAATTGAGAGAAAAGACAGAAAGGTGTTTGTTGAAGAGGTGGAGATGAATCGGTTTTCTTGCTTTACTCTCTTGATTCAGCAAGACATTTGCAGTGGAAATATGCTGACAGAAATCTTGCAATGAGTCAGCAGAAATAATTAATTGCCTCTTGATGCAAATCTGGTCAAGAGAAATACATGATTTAAGAGAAATTCTGGACTACATCCCTTGCTTTGTAACTGTTTATGTATGCGCTTGCAGGCATTATTCACACAGGTAAAATTTATTATAAACAGAATTCTCTGCACAGTAAAGTTTTTACTTATATGAAGGTTTCTTTGGCTTTATATATTCACTCCCTCTTTGCTTCTCTGCATCTGTAGCTTGTCTTTTTCTCATTCTATCATCTTTCTATACAAATCAAAATTGATCTGAATGGTAATTTATACTGGAAGTTACCTTTCAGTTTGTTTTCTTCCAAAGTTCTGGTACAGAATTTATACAGTATATTATAGGTTACATTATTTTTTATTGCAGCTTGCACAGAGTATAAAAATACATCTAATGCAATTTTGTTCTTTTATTTTTCCCCAAGGTTATCAGTCAACATGTATAGATTTACCAGGCAGATTTTATTCTTCAAGACAGCAATTGAAATTTTTTCCTTTTCGTGATCAGTGCTTTATCTGTTTTCACCATTTTAAGGTCTCATTTAAAGAAAAAATAGAGGAGTAATAGTGAAATAGAAAATAAACCTAAACAGCATCCTGCTGACTATGTTCAAAATTCAGACATAATAGCTAAAAAGGGGAAATCCCTCTAGATCTCTTATTTCCTGCTGAAAACCAGGTCTTCTTACCAAAATAAATTGTGTGAAGAAACATGAGCTAGACGTATTTAGCTGTCAGAAATGTGTGGCGTTGACAATATTTTTTTTAAATTTCTTTCTGCAGATATTGCTGTTGTAGAGATGAGCGACGCCTTCCGTCAACCTTCCCTGTTCTACCATCTGGGAGTCAGGGAGAGCTTCAGCATGGCTAACAACATTATCCTCTACTGTGACACAAATTCAGAGTCTCTGCAGTCACTGAAGGTAGCTCTGGGTGGAAAAAGGGGGTTGGGAGGGCAAGTCATAGCTAGTGTAACACTAGAAATAGGTTCGTTCTGTAAGAAATACACATGCCATTTGTGGTTCAAAACAGAATAGCAAAAATGTTCTGAGGCCTGGCAAAGATGTCTTCAATGAAGTGCTGTAAAACTCAGTTTGGTTTTCTAAAGAGAAAGATTTAGATTACTTGATTGCAGTCAGTTAATACCTAGCTCTTAAATGGCTGTTTATGGAAACAGAAGTTTGTCAAATTTGAGATGAGAAACTAAATGCAAGATTTTGTCATTCAAGGGAATTACTGGTGTTTGTGGTAAACTATTACAGTTATAACAATCCTATGAGAGTGGTAGTGTGTAGGCAGCAAAATAATCCTTAGGCTTTAGCTTCTGTCTAAATTAGCAGTTTTCTGCCAAACCTTATGGGGCTTCCTGATACCCCTTGCTAAATCTTGCTGAGTTACAGCTGTTTGCATCTGGTACCTGCAGAATTACTGTGCTGAAGATTAGCAGCAGTGTAATCGAGTCAGTAAAAACAAAACTCGTGCCTCAGTGCACAGTATGGTACTTCGGTTTAAGGCAAGAGGGTGTTTTAAGATTATCTATGGGGCTGTGAGTTTTGTCAGCCAGGGAGTTGCTACTTGCTTCCTACTGCAACTATCCAAAAGGTTTAGCAACTTCCATGATGGGAAAGGATATACAACTTGGATGGCAGTGTTTTCAATTCCTTCTCCACTCTCAGATGCATTGGCTTTACCCAGAAGGTGTTTTATGCACTTGCACTTCCCTTCCAGGCTTTGCTGAGAAGAAGAATTTAGAGCAAGCAGCTTGGTGAGTCAGACTGCAGTCTGGGCACCAGCACCACTCAGGAAGGGTTTGCCTCCCTTGCTTCTGGCAAGTGCAGGCTATTTGGGTTTGATTCTGTCCCATTTTTTTCAGGTTTGCCTTATATTTGGGAGGGATATGCTTAGTAACTCAGTTTCTTCCCCATGCTCTTTAAATTTTCTCAACTAACTGGGCTGCTTGCAATCCAATTATTTCCTTTCTTTCTGCAACACAAAGAGTATACAGATAAAAGCCCTAAAAATAATGCTGATGATAAAAGATGTATCTAGGAGTTGAATTCAACTGTGTCAGTACAATGATCTACAGTATAAGCAGAGCAGAATCTCACTGTACAGGGCAAAGAGCCAAATACCCAACTCCCACTGAGAAATCACTTAGGGTGAGGCATCAGGTTTTCTTGGGCACTTGGAAGAACTTCTTGCTAGTTTAGAAGTTGGACTTTGTATCCAGGCCACATGCTGGATTCCCACTGCCATCAGTGGAAGCCCAGTTCTGTGCAGGGAGACTTGGATGTCACACAGTTGCCACCAGTACTCTGCTGACTGAAAGACTCCCTTTGGTTTCCCTTAGCTTTGAAAAGGGGTTGTGTTTTTGCTCTTGATAGTCTGTAGGGAAGTAGTCAAAGAGCATGACTCTTTCCATACTATTTAGTAACTGCCTAAAAAAAGTAGCTATGGGCATACTGTGACATCTTCCGAGGTGGTGTTTGTTCATGTATTTGTTACAGCCAGCAGGTAAGAGTAGAGCATGTGTAGTTTTAATTTTGTATGAAAGGGGGAATTTAAAAATTGAAAATGAAGGAAATACAGAACTGCAGCACATGATTTAATCAGGGCACAAAGCAGTGTAAGTAAACTTTTGCTGGTGAAATGTTCTTCTGCATGAATGTTCAGGCCAGGTTGGGCAGGGCTTTGATCAGCCTGATCTAGTCAAAGATGTTCCTGTCCATGCTGGGAGATTTGACCAGACCTTTATGACCCACACTTGGGAAGCTAGAAACAGTCATATGTGAAACATGCCCCTCTCAACAGGAAGCAGTTTGATCAAAGCCTGACTTAAGCAACACAGAAAGTATGAGGTGCCTTGGTTTGACACTGTGCCTGTATGCTGTCGAGCTGGTGAAGCTGCTCACCGGTCCCAGTGGCAGAGGCTAAGCTGTCTGATAAATCTGTTATGGTTATCAATTCCTGGGATCAGAGCTTGCTGACAAATCATGCTGGATGCAAAATGCTCGTTGTTCAGAAGTGGTTTACACTTGAGTTGTACCACCTGGATTAGTGTGCAGGAATCAGCTCTTTCCATCTGTGTGTGATTCTAATTCTCTTAAAACTCACATTGAAAATGCGAAGATATGTTCTTGCATCTGATTATTAGAGCCAAGTGAATTTTAAGCAGTTTTGGAATGTTTTAAAACCTCCTATGAATACTGCTTTTACTATTCTTTTTGATTGCCTCTCCTGGTAGCAAAATATTATTTACTATATTTGACTTTCCAAATATGAATAGATGATTGTTGATAGACAACTTCTGGACATCATCCCTCTAGGAAAATCTATAAATGGAGGGATATGTATATATGTGTATGTATGTATCTTCACATGCAGACAGTAGGTATGCTCTTATGTATATATAAGTTGTATGTATCTACTTGGTTCCATAGTAATTTTGTCTCTTCTAAGACAATACCTTATTTATGTTGATTTGACAGGCATAGAAAACATCTGTCAACCAACCTTTTCTTGTCATGTGTGCAAACAGTAATATTAGAAAGTCATACTGATCAGATATCTTTTGTAGTGCTATCAACATTATTTTCTTTTTTTTCTTTTTTATTTCAGGAAATTATTTTCCAGAAGAATAATGTAAGTATGATGTATGGATTTCAGTTGAATTATAAACATTCAAGACTTCAGTTTCATTTATTTATTTATTCAATGTTGTTTATATTCTGTTTTCCACTGGAATCATTGAACAATCTCCTACTGTGTTTTACAGAGTTAGATGTAGAATTCTGGAAATTTGAGCAGCAAATCTGAGTATATCACTCGGTTGCTAGGTACCAGGCTCACTTCTTACCTTGCCTTTATCTATCAGTGGTATTTTCTCTGCTGCTTTAACTTGTCTGTCATATTATCTCACACCCATTTGCACTTATAATCTAATATTTTTTTGTTATTGTTGCCTTTTTTTGTGTTCTTTAATTTTTTAAAAAATACTCTGTTAGAAAGCAGAATTATTTGGAAACTGTTGCTCCTTTTAGAAACAGCTCTGAAAAAAAAAAAAAAGTGTACATATATGTGTATGCATGCATATATATATGTGTGTGAAAACATAGGTATGTGCATGTATTTTAATATATATATGTGCATACATCTATGTGCCTATATATATGTACAGATATATATATGGATGTGTGTGTGTGTATATATATTTATGTAATGCATTTATAAAGAGAGTATTTATTTCTAGAAGTTGAGTCCTGGAGCCTGTTAGTCCAAGTGCAGTGTAGATCCTGGTGGTCTTAGTGCCAGTCATTATTAGACTGTAGATTTCTGCTCCTTGGTGTCCCTTTGGTTTCTGAGGTTGACCTTCCAAATCTCCCTTCCCTTTTTCACGCCTGATTTCAAGGGAAGCAGACTTGTGGCTGGGAGAACACTGCTTTTTCAATGTGGTTTGTTCTCAAGCAGCAGGGCCAGTCATGTCAGAATACATATGTGGCACATTGAGTTGTTCTTGGCTTTGCTTCATGACTTACTGGTAGCCACATTTGCTGAGATATAATTTTATAGAGGCTAGTCAGTGCTGTGCCGATATCCTGAGGTGCTATGTGCATGCTGTACAATTCCATATATTTGAATAAAATTTTCTAGAGGAGTGTATGAAATATTTAATTTCAGAAATTGGCCAGGTTTTATTTTCCTTAGTGCCACGAGGAAAACTGCAGCATTCCTGATTTTACTTCTTTATTTAACAGTGGATTAAGTAGATTACTTTTGCCAGTATGAAATATAACTCTCTGAAAAAGATGCAGTCTTGTCTTTTCTCGCATGCAGTTTCTAAAGATGGCTTCAAAACTAGTGTGAGCTTTCATCTAATACTGCATTTTAAATTACAGATTTTTTTTGTTAAAAACCAAAAAAGCAAAGAGGTTTCCCTATAGATTTTCTGTACAGCTCTTAACCAAAAAGTGCTTTTTAGACACTCACAGAAGGCTGTGAAAGATGTGCTAGACTAAAAATCCCTCGCCTTTCTCTAATGAAAGTGGGAGAAATGATCAGTTAGGTCTTTTACATAAAATGGAAAGAGAACAGGAAGGCCTTTCTTGTAAATGAATGTATTACATTCTGTGTTTTTGTTCTGCTGGCCCAGGACCTAAGGAAAATGGTGTGTGACTAATGTAATGTTCCTGGGAGGGTAAGGGGAAGAGCTCTCTTAGCAGGAAACCAGCAGGAGATGACTGGTACAATAGAATAAAGAAGGGATGTCATCTTGTCCTGTCTTTAAATGACAGTCCCCAAAGCTCAAGGAGAGGTATGATAACTTGGCCTTCGTCTGTTCCAGAAAGGATTGTTCTCTTTTCCATTTAAATTTGGATAGGTGGCTGTGACACTGTCATTTATCACTTTTAGAAATGCTTCAGTGTATGCCAGAAAAAGAATGTGTTCCTTGAAAGTCTCAGATGTTTTCAAGCACACCCACACAACATCTTTTCTGGGAGGAAGTATTTTCCCTGAGATTGGAACAGGGAAGTCAGTGAAATGGTTTTAGCATCTTCTTTGTCTCCTTTTTCCTCATTTTTTCAGTATGGTGTCAGACAAATTACCTGGAAGTAGATTTTTCCACAATGTTGGTGCATGCCTAACTACTGAATATAGTTCCTGCTTCATAAAAATCGTATTTCTTCATAAATTATAAGTTTCTTGGATAAATAGGTATGGCAGATGTTCCATTCTAGAGAAGCCATGTCTCTGATGCCCACCCTAACCAAAAGTAGTCATGTGACATTACTGATGTGAAAAAACAATGAAATTCACATATGGATAAGTCAAAACGTTTGGTCTTGCTGTTCTAGAACATGTTTTTTAATAGTATGCAAGCATCAGCCATATCAAGACCATGGTATCCTTGGCACCAGAGGATTAAAAATGTTGCAAAACAAGTGTGTGTGTATCTATATATATCTACCCAACTGAAATCTCTTGTGTTTGCTTTTCCTAAACCTTGTATCCATAAAAATAAGTGAGATTAAAACAAGATCTATTGCCGACTGTTTTGTTCTTCTGACTGGATTTTTGTGCTTCCTAATAATAGTCAATGCAGTGTTGCGTAGCCAGGATAAGCTGCCTGGAGCCTGCCTGGGCAGAGCAGTACAAGATAACATTGGTTTATTTCCTGTTATATGTGGTTTTATAGCTATTTAGTTGGACCTTTTCCAAATGTTCCAGTAATACCAAATCCATACATTTTTACAGGGAGTGATACCTTAACAGGAGGTAGTTACTTTGCTGGTTGAAAGCTTAAGTTTAGTTTTTGCTGTTATCTGATTTTTGAGGTCAGTCAAGCAGCAGAGGCATTCTAGAAATTACTAGTAAAGTGTTTCAGTCATAAGATGTTGCTATAAAGGTTATGGTTCATGACTATACATTGCTAGTTTTAGCTAACCAGTTTTAATCTCATCATAATTCTATGCAGTTTAAATTCTACCACCTTTGGAGGAAAGTTTTTGCAGGTCTATTCAAATTTCGAAAAATTTGACTTCTTGGTGAATCTGAGTGTTTAATATACATGTATTCTACATGTGGTTTGCAACCCGTTGCAGTAAGTTGCACCTTGACACAGTGCACACCTTTCAGTTCAGGCTGCTTGCTTGCACCAGGTTGGAGTAGTGGATAGCCTCGGGGGCTACCTGGGGTGTGAGACTGCAGTACAGCTCCTGGTCTGATCAGAAGGGCCCTTGGAGGCAATGGGAATTGCACTCTAGGGCAGCTGACTTGCAGGCGTTAGCGATTAAACAACAGAGTTATTGTTGTATGGCTGGGTGCCCTTATTAGTGTTTTGCTTTTCTAACACTTGAAGGGATCTGATTGTAGTGATAAGACAAAGGGCAATGGCTTCAAGCTCAAAGAGGGTAGGTTTACATTTGGTATTAGGAAGAAATTATGTACTGTGAGGGTTGTGAGGCACTGGAACACATTGCCCAGAGAAGCTTTGAATGTCCCATCCCTGGAAGTCTTCAAAGCCAGATTGGACGGGGCTCTGAGCAACCTGGTCTAATGGAAGGTGTCCCTGGCCGCAAAACAGATGTTGAAACTGGATGACCTTTAAGGTCCCTTCCAGCCCAAACTATTCTATGGCTCTATGGTTGTAATTTTTATTGGCTTTCCACAGCGTCTCCTAATTGCCTCTTGTTTAAGGTGTAGCTTGAGAGACAGTTTGGTGAAGCACTTCTTTGATGTGAGTGGGAGAACTCATCCAGTTCTGAGATCCCCAGTGCAAGAGAGACATGGAGCTCCTGGAGCAGGTTCAGCACAGGGAAACAAAGATGATGAAAATATTGGAGCATCTCTTAGGAGGAAAGGCTGAGGGAGCTGGGCCTGTTCACCCTTGAGAAGAGACAGCTGAGAGGGACCTCTCAGTATCTGAAGGGAGGGTGGCAAGAAGATGGAGCCAGGCTCTTTTCAGTGGTGCGAAGGACTAGAACAAGAGGCAAAGGGCAGACACTGATGCACAGGAAATTCCACCTGAATAGGTAGAAGAATTTCTTTACTGTGCAAGCATCCAAGCACCAGAACAGATTGCCCAGAGAAATTGTGGCGTCTCCCTGACTGGAGATATTCCAGAATTATCTGGACACAATCCTGTGCCATGTGCCCTGGGATGACTGTTCTTGAGGGGAGAGGTTGGACCAGATGACCACTGTGGTGTCTTCTAACCTGACACACTCTGTGACTCTGGATGAGGCATTCCAGAGGCATCTGCAAGTTCAGAATCTCCATATAGCTGCTGTTAAAAGACTGTAGCATAGGGTATGTTTAACTGTTGGTTTCTTTCACTATGGAAATAGGAGTAAATATTTTTCATACCCTTCATCCAGCCAACAAGAGATCTGTGGCCGGTTTGATTTTTTCATATCCAAGCATGTAAAAATACTGTGTAGCCTTCAGTAAATATTCTGTTGAAAATGATAACTGTGGTATTTGTTATGTATGATACAACACTATCTCTTGCTTATTCTTTAATTTTTTGAATTCTTGACTAATATATTTGGCACATACTTTCCTAGGAAAAAGTTGGTAACATTTTTCCCCATGTAAATATGATGAAAGGACCATATAGGCTGTAAACTGATTTTTAACAAGCATTTACGATGTAGCATGGCTGCAATAGAATGCTATTGCTGGGTATATAATGAAAGAATATAGTCTCAAAAAAAAAAAAGGGGGAAGTATTTGATAGAGTAGATCCCGTCTCTGGGCCTCAGTTCATTTGAGGCATAAGTTAAGTTATGACTTAAGTTCCTTTTCAAATCAGTAGTAAGGCTATCAGTCATGTGAGTGGGATTTAAAGTAAACCCAAACCGAGTCTGTATTCATTAAAACATCAGCACATGTTGATTTAATGTGTGTTTGGGGGATGGAGGGAATAGATTTAATAACTTGGTTTATAATTTTGCCATCTGCTGCACATAATACCGAGTACAGTCAGAGGACTACCTTAAAAGTTTCACCAGAAGAATTGAAATAAAAGCAGATATTTCTCAAAAGGATGAGTGGGAGAACTAGAAAAAAGCTCTCTTAATTAGAAGAGTGTCAGCAGGAAGAACAGTTCCTACTGTGAGAGATACTAGCTATTTTTGTTACTTCAGCTGATTTGTTTTTCTTTTATTGAAGTTACATTGGATGCTGACCTGAAGCTTTGGCAAGTGGGTGGGATTCTGCTAGATTCTTCCATCTATGGCTAAAGCATTATGGTTTTGGTTTGGGGGGATCTTTGTTTTCTTTGACACTTCTTGTCTTTAAAGGCAGTTTTCCTCTGTTTGTGGATATTTAACTGCTAAATGATCCCAACAGAGCAGTGTTAGTAAAGCACCTTAGGGAATTCAAAGGACTGTGCGTCACTGACTCTGCAATTTTTCAGAGATTTTCACCTCTTTTTGAAGAATTAGTCAAGATATGAGAATTAGTTAGCCAGAATTCAAATGTTCCTTTGTCTAGCACCAAATCTGTGTAATCTGTGCAGCTTTCAGGAAAAAAAATATTTTGTATTTCATTAAATTTATTTTTGAGGGAGAGAGTAGGTTTTGTCTTATTTCATGATGCTCTTTCTAAGACATGGTCTCCCCATTCAAGTCCAAAAAGTTGCCCTTTTCACAAGTAATAGTTCTGTAGAAAAGGGGAATATTGAAAGAAGGGCTGGTTTATATTCTTACTGTGATCATTAAAATGTAAGTATATGTTACTGATTTTTATTATTTCTTGAACACAAATAGGTGCTATATTAATTTCTTTCAGAATCTGAGAAAGGATATTGAACAAGAAAGAGGTGCTTAATGTTCCAGTGACCACTAGGTCTAGCTAGAAGCAGGCTTGTCTTAAATTCTGTAATTATAGGGCTATGAAGAATGACCTTACATCTCTGACTAAAATTACTCGTGCTTTGGAATTGTTAAATTTGTCCTGAATAAATGAGGAAGGGACATTAGAAAAATACAGAGCAATTAAAACATTTGCAAAAATTAATTACAGCTTCTGTCACTCAGTTGTAAGCATTTATGTGTGTAGCTGGCGCCAGCAGGCACTTCTGTGTCCTGATTAGTCTGTCTGATTTGATGAAATGGGCTGACATGGATAGTCAGTCAGAAAATTACCAGATGTTGCCAGATACTGAGTGTGCTGGCCCAAGGCTTTCAAAGATATGTATGTTCATGTCTCCCAAATAAAAGTTGCCCAGCTGATATGACAGCTTAGGCCAGGATTACCTGGTCTAATGTCCCAAGTGCTTGTGCATCAGTCTGAACCACAGTAACTATCATCTAACTCACTGTGTGCACAGTGGAGGCCTGTCCCAGCCCCAGATGTTCTCAGTGATACAACATACAACTCAGGTGCCCCACAATCCCTTCGTAATTTTCACTAGTGTAGTTTGGCCATTGAACCTTAAATAATGAAGGTTTTATAAAGCAAGAGGGTTGCAAAATGAAACTTGAAGCACCTATTCTTGATTGGGGGGGTGTCTATTCCCACTCATTTTTGAAGCCCCATGTTCAACCCATGTTTATTAAAGGATGTTGACATAACAGAATATTACGATTTTATTTAAGATGCTACTCCTGTTAGAGTCCTGGTTTTATGAAAGCCTTCTATCTGTTACTTTCATTATACATTATATGGTGAGTAACAAGAATGGATCAAAGTAGAACGATTTTGCCTTGTGTGCTTAACAGACTTAGAGTATAGAGGGAAGTCAGTTAGGGTTAGAAAAAATACCAGATTTTGTGGATCAGAGTTGGGATGGAGTATAACAGGGCAAATAGAATAAATTAAATATATTTAAGCTTCCAAGTCTAGTAATATGCACTAAGTGAAGATGTAAAGCAAAGTGTGAACAGATGGGAAGTGTGTGTCAGAAAGACCACCTGATCCTTTCTGACTTAAGTTAGCATAGTTTATATTTTGAAAAAAAAAAGGATGAGAAAGTTGTATAAGTTGCTGAGGCAGGTTGCATCGCCTGATGAATGAGAAAAGAAGCAAGTCACACACTCTGCTTTGGGGGAAATGATTGAGAGTTTTCTGACATTTAGACTAGCTCCATAACTGCTTCCCCCACAGGTTGGTCCTCTTGGGCTCCCACCTAATCATAGCCCAAATGCAGCTGGAGTCGGGCTCTTTGCAATCAGAATTTGCGATGGTGACACAGCATGTTTCCCCTCAGTAGGGGCCTATAGACTTTGTTATACAAAAGCAGTCTTGCCAGCCCTATTATCTTTCTTCCACCACCACCTTTAGTAAATAATATGAAACTTTTGATTCTTTTTTTTTTCTTTTGACGCTAGAGCTGCTGCATGTCTGCCTTTGTTAGGTTTAGCTGTTAAATATCTACCTACCAGACTCTTTAGCTAGGGAAGTGAAACTGAGGTCAGTATTTCTTGTGTTTCTTAACTTTATTGCATGTGTGCTCTACTTTTTTAAAAAGCGTATTTCCCAAGGAAATGAAACTTAAAAGCTTGTATTGGTTTTTCGTCTTCCACATTCGTTCTGTATCTGCCTGCTTGTCTGTCTGATGAATTTCAGCCGAGTTTGAGAGGTTTCATAGATACAGAGTTCCCACAAAAGATAACTATCTAGGTTAAGTTTCAAAGCAAAGTGATGCCCTGGCTGAGGTAAAGGCCACTGTGTTTTCACACTGCTTGCTACTGAATATCAGGGTGAGATTCTGCTGTGACACAATTCCCCTGAGAACTCTGGGGGCCCTCTGAACAACTGTAAATGAATTTATTTTTTCTCTTCCCACAGTGTTTTCTCCTGTCTTTTAAGTTCTTCCCTGTCCACTGCTTCCAAAAACTCTTGGGTCTGCAGGTCTTCTATATCAGGCTCTATATTATGACCAGCTTCCCTTGCTCAGCTAACAGGAATAATCATATAAACTAGCTTTGGTGGCTCTCTTGTTACACTGAAATAGATACATACTTCCTACAGAAGGTGCACTCAGGATGAGTTACTAAGAGCTCATGCTCAGTAATGAATTCAGGCACTTGTCATCTGCAGAAAGAGCAGTTTTTCTCCTGGTAGAATTAAAAATTAAAACTCTGGTACTGTTTCTGTAGCTGGCATGACCACTTTACAAGGGTAAACTTTGAGTTCTGTGAATTTCAAAAGATGGGAACATCGTTTTTCAGAGCTGATTTTTATTTAAGACCTCAGCATTGGAAACAGTGTGCCAGAGGTCTAAGAAGGTCTTCCTGCAAACTGTCTTGAGTTTGTT
Source organism: Sylvia atricapilla (assembly GCF_009819655.1). Taxonomy (NCBI): domain Eukaryota; kingdom Metazoa; phylum Chordata; class Aves; order Passeriformes; family Sylviidae; genus Sylvia; species Sylvia atricapilla. The sequence goes on from NC_089142.1 coordinate 64,284,210, forward strand.
TCTAATGCACTAAATAAACATTAGGAAGTAAAATGCTTGTCTCTAGAAATCTGTAGCTACTTCACCCTTTTTCTTGACTCTGACTTCCCAACCCTTTTCTTCTTTATCTAGAAAACAAAACCTGGAGAATAATCTGCCTATATGCAAGAGTGGCTCTTATGCCAGGGGCCATATACTCATCTCTTATGATTGCTGAAACCAGTTCCAGCAAATTCATAATTTTCCCTCTGCCTTTGACTGTGGGGCTCATTACATTTTGGCAGGGTAAAAAGTTCATCCATTCACTGTTGAAAGCATGTGATTGCCTTATATGCTAGGATATTCTTGAATAGAAGTATCCATTCACTTCTCTATTGCAGAACACCAGTTTGGGTTCTGGCATCCCACTCCTTAGTTACTTGTAAAAAAATTTGTCATATACTCCCCAGTTCTCAAGTTTCCTTTGGAATTGCTGCAGTCACACAGAAATAAACATTCCCTAGCTCTCTAGCAGCAGTAGTTTGCAATGGTTGTGGAAAGAAGACTAAATTAACCCTTGTGCAAGGAAGGCACTGTATACAATAATCTCCAGACAACTTCTGTGGTACTTGAACTCAACTGACGTCATGTAAATGCCTGCACCAATTATTTTTAGATTTTACAGTCTATCAATACCCCTCAGAAATGCAGTGGGATTGCTTTTATGTTGAAGTCTTACAATTTCATTGTATGACGGGTGTAATTAAAAAATAATTTCTGTACTTTTTATAGCCAGTTTCTGATTTTTACACAAACATGTGTTGACTGACATACCTATAGACATATGTTTTGCAGAGTTGAATATCTGAATCTTTCCATGTTTTAAATATCTAATAATGCATGTTAAAATGCATGTTCTAAGCACATAGCTGGTATTGTGCATTCAAAAATTATTCAGTCACTGCCCTCTCAGTGTGTGAGGAGGCAGTGACTGAATCCCTCTCAGCTGGGCAGAGGAGTTTCTGAAGTGATGTCTGCATTACTGTGTTGACTTCTGGGAGAGCCAAAGCAGGTGAACAGAAACTAATTTACCTTGGAAGTAATTTGGGGGTACCAAAAATGATGAGTCTCAAGGATTGTTTCCTTGAGGCTTTTTTTGTTTGGCTGCTGGGCACTTCAGCAATAGAATCATAGAATCTGAGCTTTGAGAGAAGAATGCAGAAACTCCTCCTGATTTCACTGGTATTCTGCCTCATGGTTATGACTCTTTAAACCACAAATATTCAGCAACCTTCTCTGCACAAAAATCTGTACTCACACACACACCACTGTCAGCAGACATCTTTCCTCACTCTTCCTTGGAAGATACTTAATTTTTTTTTCTTTTTTTTTTTTTTTTCTTTTTTTTCTTTTTTTTTTTAACGCAAAATATCTCTCATACATTGATATACAAAAATAAATGCGGTTTAGCAATGCTGAGGTGCTCTCTAAGTGGTTATTCTGAACTATGTAGGATTTTAAGCTCCATTGAAAATATTTTCTACATTGTAGGGAATCTATTTTGCTTTTTGAATGCAAAACTATTTGAGTCATTTTGCAGTTCATATGTGGATTCGTTTTCTCTATGGTTTTCCTGTTGTGAGGCAACTAGATTATGCTACTGTTTCCAGTATCTGTGAGCCAGACTGTTCTGCTCTCTTCTGATCATCTGCCACCTTGAAAAGCAAATACCTAATCTTCTTTTGATTCCATCTGCCTCTTCAGGGTGTGGCCTGAGAATTGTTTCACTATTGAGCCAATTAGAATTTTAAGGTCAACTTGATACTTCTGAAAAGACTGATTTTACAGGAAGCAGATCAGAAATCTGAAAGAATACATTTCAGGTGTATATAATATTTGATGTGAAAACTGAATTTATGAGTTAAAATTTAGTCTTACTGAAGTAAGCAGCAGGTCTCCCTTTGACTTTAACAGGTGGAATTCTGCAGGTAATAGATGGAGTTGTTTCATACATCAGCTTGCCAAGCCATAACTGTCCTAAATATTGCCCTTTGTTTCCCTGCAGATGTGCACTGGGAACTACATATTTGTTCCTTACATGATAACTCCACACAACAAGGTGTACTGCTGTGACAGCAGTTTCGTGAAGGGACTCACGGAGCTGATGCCGCCTGGTTTTGAGTCTCTGCTTGGGCCCATATGCTTACCTCTGGTGGATCGATTCATTCAGCTCTTGAAGGTGGCACAGGCCAGCTCAGGGTGAGTTGTCTTCTACACCCATGTAAAAGGCAAATATTCCGGCTGGCAAGATAAATGTCAGCTTCTTTTGCCTTATGTTCACAAAAACTGATGCTTAATAGTTCAGCTTTGCCAAATCTCTGCGTTGACACTGCTCTGTCAATACACGTTCTGCACATACATTGTGGGAGAGCTGTGGGGTCCAGAAAAACAAGTGCAAGGGACCTGTCCTGAATTGCTGATGTGAAGTTGTTCCTCTCCAGCCAGTACTTCCGGGAATCCATTCTGAATGACATCAGGAAGGCCCGGACGCTTTACACAGGCAAGGAGCTTGCAGCGGAGCTGGCAAGGATTCGACAGCGAGTCGATAATGTTGAAGTCTTGTCTGCTGACATTGTGATAAACTTGCTGCTGTCCTACAGAGACATCCAGGTGGGAGTTTTGTGCACAACTAAGAGTAGTAAATGAAATCACATTATTACAGAAATTCTTAGTGTATTTTGTGCAGATTTTTTTAACAAACTATTAAAAATCTTTTATGGTGTCTTCTCTGATGTTTTTATTTAATTTTGTAGTTTCCATAGCAGAAAAGGGTTTTATAACAGTGCCTAAAGTATGTGGCATGTAATAACTCTTCTCGATCTCAGCACTGCTGTGTGATGAACAGCATGTACTTAAAGGCTATGATGGCATTCTGCAATTGATAGGCAAATGTATTCTTTGTCACCAAAGCTGGTGATATTTCTTATGGAAATATAATAGTTCATATGCATTTCAGGTTTTGGAATGATGCTAGTAGTTGTTTGCCTTGTTATCCATAATCTCAACTGTCACTCCTTGGACATTATGAAGTGGTTTGAGTCTGATCTTTTATTTTTATTTGCTTTTTAAATATGTCAATGAGCAAGATACTTAAAAACTTGTTTTTGTGGCTTATGCCTACTTCAGAGATTTGAGATGCCTTAATTCAAATGCAGTTAGCTTTCTAATGTCTGCACAATATGAGCACTGACATGTGTTCAGATCCTAGAGCTAACTTTAATCATGAAACAGATGTATGGAAATTTCCACAGGACCATGTTGAAGCAGGAGACCGAATTGTGCTTCCCTGCTAAATACTGTGCATATTCCCATCTTTGATTAGTGCTAGGCTATTTACAGTTTGTGACTGAAAAAACTGACAGCCACAAAACTTAGAAGGGACTGAAAATACTTCTTAGTATGAAATAATAGCTGCTTAGTTTGAAGAGGAGTTTATATAGGCATACCTCTGTACAGCAACTTAAAACTTTATTATGTCCTTTATTTTGGAAGGATTATGATTCCATTGTGAAATTGGTGAAAACCTTAGAAAAGCTGCCCACGTTTGACTTGGCTTCCCACCACCATGTGAGGTTGCATTATGCATTTGCACTGAACAGGTAAGAATCTACCCTTCCTTCTGCCGTGGAACAGTAAATCAAAACTTCAGGCTTTGTAAGGGGTAGGTAATCCTGTGTGCAGTTCCCTACTGGAATCTTTGTAGACAGTCCTATTATTTTTACTGAAGTAGCTCTGGGGATTCTAAGCTTCTTATGTCATACTATCAAATTTCATTCCTTTTCCTTTAGCATGTTTGATTTGTCTTTCCATAGGTTTGCATTATTTTTTGTTTCAGTACCTAAATTAGAGCAAATAAATACCCAAAAATATTTTCCTTCTGTAAAACAGATTTTTAGTATTGCTATGTGAGTGACCACACTTGCATCATTTGTGCTGGCAAAGACATCATCTCATGGTAATGTCAGGAGACAGAAGCAGACCTTTCATCAAATGTCCATAGGAAGATTTTATCATATTATGATGATAAAGTAATTTTCATGTTCTCTGATAATATGGGCAAATCAGGATACATGGAGCAACATACACTGCTTCTCTGGATTAAATGAAAGCCAAGCCTAGATTTTCTTTCTAGGCTATTTAGGCAAGGGGAGGTTTTTTTCAGAGAAAATTAGTTGTTACCACAGTGAACATTTTGCTGTTGACTTTTAGAAGAGTAGACCGGGTGTCAGCAGGTACTGAAATTGTCAAGTATAGAAAATGTCTGTAGATGGTTCTGCTTCTCCCAGATTTGTATTTTGTAATTCAGGTTCTCTGAGGATGCTTAAAACTGCATGTCATGTTAAAGTGATGTCAAAACATGTCACAAGGAATTATTGAAAAAAATAAACCTGTTTTTTTTTAAAGAAAAAAAAAAAGGAAAAAAACAAAAACAGCTGTCTGGCCCTTTTTGTCTGAATAAAATGTCCAGATCCTTTCTTGTGCCTTTATACCCAGTAAATGAAGGTATAAATATTGTGCTTTTTTTGGTTCCACTTTGAAATAAATTTGTGAAGTTTTGCAGATTAAATAATCCAGCATGTATCTGCCACTTGTACAGTGCCTTCACAAGGGTCACCTGGTGTTCCTTGGAGTTGTAACATGTTTAGGTTGTTTAGACCTCAAGGTCACAGTTTTCTGGAACAAAGTCACCTTTGAAAACAGGACTAGTTCACTGAGGCACTAAAAACATGGACAACTGCAGCATAATCTTTTCAGGCATATCCTTTATACTTCACTGGTTCTGTGACTCTAAGATATTGCTTCTGAGAGTATCTGACGAAAGATCTATGCAGCACCTCCAAAGCAGTCCAGACGAGATTTTTCTATTCCTCTCTTCTTCAGACTGACCATTAAACTAGAAGCCATGACAGCCATGAAAACATTCATGCTTTGGTGTGCCAAGAAGGAATTGCTTTGGCTAATTGTAACTTTCTCCTTATTGGGACTATAGAGAATGTTTTGTGAGCTGAGGCAGGTCTGGAATACTCTGTGCTTCTGAATCTTTGCTGTGAAAAAACTGTGTCTCTTGCTTCTAATCCAGGTCACTAGTACGGAAGGATGGAGCAGCTCAATTAGTCAGGATTAGTCTGACCTAAATCAAGAAAGTGTGAGGGCATTGATGATGGAAAAGTAAACAAAAATAAAAGTAGGGACCTCTGTCTCTGAAGGCCAGTGAAGTGTAAATAATCCATGTTGCAAAACATTATTTGCTGTACTGGTTTTATTCTCATTAAATTCGTTAATCTGGATTAGTGATTAGTTGATACAAGATGTGGAAATGTTGAAAAGGGAGTAATTTGATTGTTCAGTACACAAACACATTAAAATTCTAAACTTTTGATACTGAATGATGTGTATATCAAAACTATGACTCACCAGGAAGTGTCTAATGCTTGCAGTTACGTGGTTTATTTGTCTGAAGTACTTCTTTTAATATTGCCTTATTGGCTTTACTCCTAAACCTTTGCTATCATGGGAGTTCAATCTGGTTTGTGCTTCTGGACATTTTGCTTCACAGTCAAAATGTATATAAAAAGTAAAATCACGAACACAAGATTGAATCTTTTTTCCTTTAAAGGATGAATTACGATGAAAGATAGACATGAAATCGAGGTTCATATTTTTCTATTTTATAAGGAAGTAACACATGATCCTTCTAAGAATTTCCCTGGAGGCTTTTGATGCTGTTTTCAGTGCTTTGCTATAGCTGGTGCTTCATGAGAGAGAGAAATTATGTTTGGAGTCTTTTGTAAAGCTTGCCCGTGATATAAAGAAAAGACCAAAAAAAATAAAGAAGAAGAAGGGATGAAGTGTGTATAACACACTTCATTAACACACTTCATATAACATAATCCATTGTGTCTATCCATCATTTTACACGGATGAAGTCATATGTCTGTATTAAAAACTGTCATGAAAATTTATTTCTTGTTAACTTTGTTGGTTTTTTAATCAAAATTATTATTTTCAACAGGCGAAATCTGCCCGGAGACAGACAGAAAGCTCTGGAAATTATGATTCCCCTTGTAGAGCAGGAAGACCAAGTAGCTTCAGATATGTACTGCTTGGTTGGTCGAATTTACAAGGACATGTTTTTGGAATCTGGGTTCATAGATATAGAAAGCAGGGACAAAGGAACTTTCTGGTGAGTACTGTTTTCCTGGTCTATGTCCTTTTGTTATCTTTGGGAAAATATTCCTTGAACAAGAATATATTTAAACGTTTTTTTCTTTCCAAATATTCGGCACCCTCAGGGGATAGACTGAATCTTCTACACTTCCTTGCTTGTTTGTTGAGAATGAGGGATTTATGTTGTTCACATATCTCATTCTGCAAATTCTTTAGGTGCCTCAGAGACTTGAAGTTTAGGTGTAAATTAAACTCATCAGAGTGTATTTTTCTCATTTTTCCAAATATGAGGTCTCCTGTTTACTGTGTTATTCTTAGGAATCTGGGCCAGAGAATAATCAGTCATGAATTGATTGGCGTGTCTGGAATCTGATAGATATTAGTTAGCAAGGCTTAGAGGTTTAACTCACAACCAATATGACTGTTCCAAATTGCTGACAAAAGTTTTATCACCCCAGCATTATCCTATACTATATATGCACATTGCAGTGGACTACAGCAGCATCATTAGTCAAAGAAGTACACAATAAGTAGTCAAAACCAGATAAATTCTTATCCTCATTTTAGAGACAAGAATCCTGGTTTTTTAATGCCTTTGAAATGCACTAAACGTTACATGGAAGAGGTTAGAAAAACGAAGGCATGGGATGTCATCCTAGGCTTCGGTCAGGATGAGCTGCTTCTCTGCATTCAGATGAGGACACAGACAATCAGTATTTATATGTCCTGCAGATCACATCTTAGCTCTGGTCTTGTGTTCATCAGCTGCTTGTTGAAGTAAATGCTTCAAATGGAAAGCTTTCTTCTTTGTCATTTATCATTTGTTTTCAGTAAACTTCAGCTAAAAACTGTCTATCATAAAAGATAAGACAAAACTGTTTACCATTCTAAGCCTCAGAATACAAATGCAGTTTATAACTTCTGGTCATGCTTTACAGTTTGGCAATTCTTACTGGACTTTTAAAAGATGTTGAAATAACAGGAATGCAACATATTATTGTCATCCCTCCTAGCATAATTTTGGATTAAAGAAAATTTTCATTTCCTGTAAAGTACAAAGTCTGTAAAAAGCTTACAGGGGTCTTTTGTAAACACTGTATTTTGCTGGTGTCATGAACAAGGTATAAAGAAAAGTGTAGTTCTATGTACAAATTTTAGGCGTTATTACAGACTAAATAAAATACGAATTACTCTTGACATTGTACATCTTGCTTTCTCATTGTTCATAGTGCCTTATGAACAGATAAACTTTGATATTGTCAAGCATAATTGAACTAAGAATGATTCTATGTATGACAGTGGTGAGTTCATGTAGCCATTTTAACACGCTTTGAATAAATGCGTGTTAGCAATCACGATAATCAGATCTGATGACAGGAAGTGATTGCAGACATTCCAGTTTAGGAAAGGACAGAGGCTGATAGTTCCTACACAGGGTAGGGTGCTGGCCAGACGGCCTCTAAGTAATCCCTGAAGTCTCTGGCAAGTGAAACCCAATACAGAATGCTCTGTGTGCCTCCTGCCATGGAACAAGGAGATCTCTGTTGAGTCAAGCTGGAGTTTAGCCGGAAGCTGTACTGGATGGTCCAGTTGCTTTTGGTTTGTACTTTATACTGGATATTGATTTGAGTTTCTAGTGTTAGTCATACAGCAGGCTTGACATGCTGAAATGTTGACTCATAACCCATTGAAAAGCTTTTAGAAAGGAGCAGGCCTGCTCTAGTGCTACAGCAGGCCACAACAGGACAAGGCGTGTGCAGGAGCAATGCCTCCATGGCAGTGCTGTTATGTTGAGATAAAGGTTATTATCTCAGTCTTAGAAAAATAAGGATGTAAGAGAAGTATAATAAATTGCATGAGATAATGAGAATCTGGCAGCAGAACCAAAGCGTTGGTTTTGCAACAACTAGCGATGTCAAGGTACTTTGGTCTATTCCAACTAAAAAAACCAAACCAAAAATGTGCTTTTCTGACAATTAGAAAGCAGAATAAAAGACATCTTTCATATAAATATGAGAGAATAAATGAAAGAGTAATTATTAACTGTCACTTTCTTGTTTCACACCGACAGTATGAATCAGATTTACCAAACCTACCAAGTCTTTATTCATATCTTTTCACTCTACCTCCCTAATTCAGTGTCTGCACTGCAACATTTTCTCAAATGTCAGCAATTGCAACATTTTTCCAAAAGTACAATCTCTCTTGTATTGGAACAAAAATACTAATTTTCAAGGCTCTTTCTTATTCTGTCAATATTTTCATTCTCCTTCTTATATTGCATGAGAATTACAGCATGGAAGATCTCTAGGGCAGAAAAGGTGGTCCAGTTCCCAACATCACTATGTCTCCAAACAGATAATGGCAGCTAGAGGGCTTCTCTTAGACATATATACTTACAATCAATGGAAGTGCTGTCCTGTTTAGTTGGCAGATTTTTATGGGTTTTTTTAATTTGGTTGGGTTTGGGGGGGGGGGGTTTTGTTGGTTGGTTGGTTTTTTAATGTGTTTTTGTTTGTTTGGTTGGTTTTGTTTTGTTTTGTTTGTTTTTAGATTGGGTGTTTTTTCTGTGTGTATGTGTCAGTTGGGGTTTTTTTTAAGTAAGCAAAAAATATTTTGTATGTACTTTATTCCTTACTTTTTTGTAACTTGCAGTACAAGAGAAAATTGCAGATAATAAAAGAAAAATATCTAGTACTCTCTGCTTCTCTTGCTTTTCTTTAGAGCAGTAGGTGCTTGTCTAATTATTAAGTTCTTTGGAGGTGGGCAGCTGAAGTATAAAAAATATATATATGCAGCAGATTGAAGAGAAGCCTGTCTTACAGTTTTGGAGAGCAGAGCTAATGTTAAAGGATGCAAAGTCATTAATCATTAGAGCAGAAAAAACAACAAAAACAAATTAAAACCAGCCATATTTTTCACATGGCAGGATAAAAGTGCCTTAGCTTTGTTTGCATGTCAAAGCATGCTCTAGAAGTCAAATCCTTAGGTTTTGCACAGATCATTTTTCTTTCCTTCCTCATATACTAATCTCACAACCTGTTTAATTTTTTAAAAAGTATTCAATTTGTTGGTGGTTTTTTCATCCCTTAGAAAGTAATTTTAAACTCCATTGCTTTTACTGTAGTGAGTTGTGTTGACTGAATCTCTTGTGCTCCTTAACTCACATATAATAGTGGTCTTTGCCTTCTCCCTATGGAGGTGTGAATATGTGTGTATATACTTGCAACCTAAAGTATTCTTATTCTGAAGAAGAAGTTTGAACCACTGCAGATGTCATGTTGCTGTCGTCAAAGCTACTTGCATTGCTAGCATAAGGACAGTGTGTGCTGTGTTTGTGTGAAGCACCTCTACTTCTTTTAAGAGAAGATTGAGCCTAGTTGAATGCCTCTGCATTTCGTTTGATTGCTCAGTTCCTCTTGAGGAGAATGAAATGTGGTATAGTCCTTTTTTATGTGAATTCAAAAGGACAGTGTCAATAAGACAGTCAGTAAAGAATAAAATTTGGAGTAACTCAAGTCATAGCTAAATGTGAGGTATATTCTTGTATCACTTGCTTCTGTGCTTAAGCATTTTGATATTGCTGTATGCCATTGTAGCAGATCCCCAATAAAATCTAAGGTTTCATGTAAATGAAAATTGATATATTAAAGACTAAAATAATGACCTTATTAATAAATATAACTCTGAAACAGGTCTTCTACAAACTGATAGCCTTATTCTGTTTTATTTGATCTTAAAGAAAATATTGTAAGATACTGTAACTTTACTGGGATAATTTTACTGATATTGATGATTAGGGTCTACGCTTGTTGTATGGGGAGAAAGGAAATGGGAGGAGGATGTATAAATAAGACTCCTAAAAATAGTCACAAAGAATGTGTGGAAAACAGTAAAATATTTTTGCTTTTATGGGTTCTTGCTGTGTAAACAGAAGATAAGCTCTTAAAATTACCTAAAACTGTAATGATGCCCCAACTAGATTGCATTATTTAGAAAGTAAGGTTGAATGTTTATTTTTCCAGGTTCAAGAAGGCGTTTGAGTCAGAGCCAACATTACCAGCAGGGATTAATTATGCAGTACTCCTCTTGGCAGCTGGACATTGCTTTGATACTTCTTTTGAGCTGCGGAAAGTTGGTAATTATAACTTGCAAATTCATGGTGAAATCACATTCTAGTGAAAGTACACTACCACCCACTGTTACAGGGGAAAAATCTGATGGTTCTATGTGAAAGCTTTGATAGAGAGCATGTGAATGTTTAAGTTGGTCTCTCATACCACTGCTGATCCCACCTGACTGCTGGTGAGTGCTGTCATGAAGACCTGGTTTCAGTGGCAAGGTCTTAAATGGTTACCAGAGTTTGGTAAAAACTAAGCTTCTTTGTAAAGACATTATTCGTGTGAAACAGGAGCATATGAAATGGGAATCCAGTTACGGCTAGCACTCTTTTAAACAAACAAACAAACACAAACCCCTGGAGGGAATATGGATGAGAAGTCCATCCTAAGACTGAGGAAAATGCACTTGACTTCAGTTTGGGTTGGGTTGAGAGAAGAATATTTCTCTTCTGATGCATTCTTAGAGGTTTCTGAATGTCTGTATTCATAGACTTATAGGATAACCAGTGGTTTGGGTTGGAGAGACCTTTTAAAGACCATCTAGTCCAAGCCCCTGCTGTGGACAGAGACGTCTTTCACTAAATCAGGTTGCTCAGACTGACCTTGGACACTTCTAATAAAGAAGCATTCACTTCTCTGGGCAACCTGGTACAATATCTCGCCACCCTTGTCATAAAAAGTTTCTTATTTAAGAAGGAAGAATTAAGACTATTTTGTTTATCATTTTGTTTGTGATTTTCTGGATTTGAGGAGAGCAAAACCTCAAGATTAGTCAGTAATACATTCGGGGAAGATTTGGGAACAAGGACTGAATGTTGTAATATGCATTGCATTTGGTGGTCATCTCAAAGAATTTGTATAATTCTTGACTTTCTGTAAAGTCCTTTTTATCATTGTTTCTCCTGAGGAGTTGTCAAGTGAGAAAGAAACAATTTTTTTCATTCCACTGAATGTATCTGTATTCAGCCACCGCTCTAGTTTTGAAGTTAGGTGTTATGTCTGGGAGTAATTTCCTGGGTAATTGAGTGTGAAGGTCAGAGTGAGATGATTGCTTTCACATGAATAATGGAAGTGAAATTTAAATTCTCAGGTGTGAATGAAGGTATTAATTTGGATGTGTGAGGCAGCATAGAGTTGCCCCAACTACTCTGTTTGCTCTTCTGTGAGTGGGTGAGATTTTGCTTTCTGTTTGGCGTGGAATACTTCCACATCCTATGCTGAAGTTTGAATTCTTGTGCCAGAGTAGGAGGTAAGAAGATATGTTCTACATATTGCATAGCATTTACAAATACTCACTTGCTGGTCTATCTTTAAATTAGGTAGTTTAATGGACCTGGGCTATATTTTTTGTGTAGTTTAACATGAATTCTTCAATTTTAAAGAAACTTCTCAATTGCATACAGACTACAACCAACTAGATCTGTAAATTTGTATGCTATTTCTTTGGTATCATCTTCTTATGAGTTTGTCCAGTGTTGTTTTCCCTATTGTTTGTATTGAGACTGTTACAGAAATTAATGTTCATTCTTACATAAGGTTCCATTCTGATGAATTATTTAGTGCAGAAGTATCCTGTTCCTTAGGTGGTTTGTGTGTGTTTTTGTTTGCTTGTTTTATATTATAACAGCCCCTTCTGTTAGCTACTTGTGTCCATCTTTCTTTTTTTTTTTTTTTTTTTTTTTTTTTTTTCTTTCTTTTTTCTTTTTTCTTTTTTTTCTTTTTCTACGGGGAATATTGTCAAAATACTTAGTTTCAGAATGACTCAACTATTTTTAAACATTTTCAAATACATTTATAGTATAGACCCTATCCATATCAGTGGTCATTTATTTCTTGTTGATGAGACTGCGGTCACTATTCATAGAATCATGGAATGCTGGGTTAGAAAGTACATCCAGGATCATCTGCTACAAACTTTCTTTGGAAAAGGACATTCTAGGCAAGATGGCCCAGCAGCTTGTCCAGCTGAACTTTAAATATGTCCAACATCAGCAAATCCACTGCTTCCCTGGAACATGATTCCAAGGGCTGATTCTTCATATTTTGAAAAATTTTCATTTTGTGCCCAACTGGAAAGTCCCCAGTAGTAACTTGTACCTGTCACCTTTCATCTTCTCCTATTGATTCCTTGTTAAAAGGCAGTCTCCATCTTCTTTGTAGACACCCTTTACCCACTGGATGATGATAATGCCTTCCCTAAGCCTGGTCCTCAAGGCTGAACAAACCCAGCTTTCCCTCATATGGCAGGCTTCCAGTCCTTTGTTCATTTTTGTGGCCATTCTCTGGACCCTCTCCAGCCTGTCCACATCTTTTTGTATATAGTGAGAACCCAAATGGAACACATTATTCCAGGAGTGCCCTGGCAGGCACTGAGTAGAGTGGGATAATGGCCTCTTTATCCCTCCTAGTGATGTCCCTGTGGCTACATCCCAGCATCCTGTTGGGTTTCTTTGCTGAAGAAACACACTGTTCACTCATATTCAGCTGCTTATTTTTCAGGGTGCCCAGGTCCCTTTTCCACAGAGCTGCTCCCCAGTGGACTAGACCCCAGCCTGTGCTGTACTCCCGGATTATGTTTTCCCAGGTGCAAGACAATGGCCTTTATACAGGGTTTATCAGATGGCAGGAGATGTGCTAGATTCTGAGGATAACTTTGTATTTTCTTTGTCTGGGGTTAGTGTTTTAAACAAAATCAGGCAAAATCACAAAGATTTTATGGGAAAATGTTTTGATTTTTTTTTTCTGATCCTAAGTATCTCTTACATATGTGTAGTTCTTTCAATGTCACCTGTTATTTAGATCTGTGCATACAAGACCATTTTTTAGCAATAGTTAGATTTAGCCAGGCAGTGCTTTCTGTTTGGTGTCCACCCACAGCATTATCTGTAGTACAGAGAAGTTAGAGAAGTTCTGCTTTCTCCTGGGAGATCAGGAGATAAGCAAGAACAAACTGGTCAAGTTCAGTCAGGTTATATGGAAATTATATTGCTAGGATGGGAAAGGTGTGGGGAAGGATGTAGTCATTATCAGTTCTTCAGAGGGTGCATGAGACTGTAATTAGGAGATGCATGTCTGATTACATTGCCAGTGTAATAATAACTCCAGTAAAAATAAGAACAAATCCAAGAGAATTTTTACCAATCAGCATCAGATTAGAAAACTTGCCTTTTAAAAGACCCTACCTGTACTTATTACCTGTAAGATAATATTTCACAACTAAATGAGTAAATGGAGCATTAATAAAACCTCTCCTATTTTCTGAATAGTATTGCTTTCTTAACTATACGAAGAACTCTGAGACTAGAGCAGAAATGCTGTGATCTGCATAGACAGTTATGATCTCTGCAGGCTGTGCAACTTTGACACACAAAGGATCCTGTAATATGAATTGCTTCGTCAATATTTGAGCAAGGAAAGCAGTTTATTTATGAAGCCTTCATAGTAATATTTAACTGGTAATATCTACTTACTGTATCTTATTGTCGTCACAAGCTGTGGGTATATTCTTGGTGTTATAAAAACAAAGGCTTTTCTGGTGTTAATGGTTCCTTTATTTTGCCTCATTTGTTTTAAAGGCAAAATATTTTTGATAAAATATACTGGAATCCAGCTGCTGGGTTTTTTCCCCTCCCCATGTGAATGCCAAGTTTATCATAGAAGGAAAGAATGTCTTGACTTTGCCTGGATTTTCTTATACTCTCAAAAATCTTTTAAAGATGATGAAATAAAAATAAACTTAGAAAAGGGAAATTATGCAAAGAGACCATAAACTCAGAATTAAATTCATGAAGATTCACTTTGCAAGTTTCTAAAACAATCCTTCTCCTCAAGCTCTTTAAATTGGAGTTACAGTCTTTTGAACCTCTTGCTAATGTCATCACGAAGCAACTGCATTTCAAGGATAAGTAACTTGTGTTTCAGGGATGAATAAGTTTGTAGATGAGCTTTGCAGAGGATGGTCAGGAAACCATAGTGAGTTTTAGCACCAAGTACCCCACCTTTCTCAGAAGAACTTGATAAGAGGGTAATGTTGCCTTCTCTAAGGTAATAGGATCCACTTCACAGAATACTTGGGTAAATCTTTCATTTTATTCACGTTACGTAACAGTAATGGTTCCCAAACTCGATATCCTGAGGTACTGCTACACATCCATCCTTTTTCCCCCTGTCTCCCTTACTGAGCTGGGAATCAAAATGGTTGCTGTCTCCAGTCCTACCCTCCTAACAAACACCTCTCCCTGCCAGCCAGTAATGCAGGTCCCTCCCCATGTGAGTTGTACTTTTCATCAGACCCACACACTCGGTTTGTATCTCGCTTTAGCTCTGTTCCCACATCTGGAGCGTGGAAGAGCTGTGATGGGTGTGATCCCTGCAGATGCAGTGAAGCATGGCAGAGCTTGTCTGCCTGTGAAGCAGAGCTACTGTGCTACTGCTCTCCATGACAAATAGCCTATGATAGCTGGTCAGTGGCCACTGCAACTGTGTGTGCCATTACCCAGTGCTTAGCAAAGGCCCTATGCACAGCTAAATTCCTCCCTTCCCCTTCCTCCTGACAAAACTATGCCCAGCTGAAATGATCCTTGTATCCCTGTGATACCAGTTCCTTACATCTCTTGTGACGAAGTCACATTAAAAAAGCCTGTGGAATTTAGTAGGTGTCTATCTTTTCTTGTGTGTTGCTATCAAATGCATGCAAACGCTTTAGACGTTCTTGTAGAGCCCTTTGGCCTTTGCAGATATTGCTGGGGAGTGCTTCTCTAAAGTCCTGAGGGAGATTAATTTTTTTCCATCTACTGTATTTTCTGGATAGCATTCAGATTTTGTTCTCTAGAACCCAGCCAAAGTTGAAGCACTTTCAACACAAATTCCCCCTGACTATTCTCCACTGACTAGTGCAGGTGTACATCTTCAAGTGGTCTCTTTGACAGTGTAAATGTGTGTAGCACCCTGGCTTAAGGCCTTGCAGAGATGGTCACCATGGTACCTTGTGGAGCTGATGGAGGTGATGTACATTGTGACATTTCTCAGGCAGATCAGAGATACTTTGTAGCATCTATGGCATTTTAAAAAGTCTTCATTACCTGACATTGATGCTATAAAAATGTGAGCAATGTGACAAAACAAGATAAACTTTGTAGGGTGAAATGTAGCTTATGTAATGATACCCATTTTGATAATATTTATTACTGCTTCCACCATGGAGTTTAGTCTGCTAGCTACTCAAGGAAGGTTAAGGAAAAAAACAAGATGAACAGTTGCATTGAAATTTCTTGTGACTACTCAGCCCAAGTATCAAGGACAAAGGAAGATGATGTGGGAGGGAAGCTGTCATAGTGGAGTAGTGTGGGAAAAGTGAATAAAAGACTGGAGTGATGGACTGGCTTGTTGTGTAAGCTGAAAATTGGGGTTTTTTGCAGAGGATGGTGTAGCATAATCTCATGTTAGCTGTATGTAGCAGCTCATATGAACTAAAACTCATTCTGAAGGCCACAGGGGAGCCTGTAGCTCTCAGCAAACTTAGCAAGTCAAAATAAAACCTGAGGCTTTCCATAGTCTTGAGTTGCTGGGGGACTTGTGAATATTAATAGATGTCTTTCATTGGGGTAGGACTTGCTGCAGTTAAAAGAACATCACTGCTGGAAGAAGCCCAGTGGATCATCTGTTCCTTCTGCATGGGACCTTGTCTATAAAGGTAAGTTTGGGGCTTGGGGCTTGTAAGTCAAAAAAACAAAGCAGAAAAAAACATAATAGGTGCCTTATTCAGCATCTGTTAAGTTTTTACAGCTATGTTGTGTAGCCTAAGGCCCCAATTTACCTTTACAGATGAGGTCCATGCAAGAACATAGGTTATCTGACTGTGGCCTTGTCCTGACAGTGATGTCCTAAAGTTCCTTTCTTGAGAAGCCTGTAGGAAGAGGGGGTGGGGAAAAAAGTCTTCTACCAATTAGGGTGTTTGGAAGGCATATAACATTAACTGGTAAGTATGATTTCCATCTTATTTTATCAAAATGGAGAGGGTATAGTAATGTAAGCAATTAATAGATTTTGAATGAAGAAAATGGTTATTTTAAAATTGCATTAACATGAAATCTTGTGGCTTGTTATTCTCTTTGCTACAGGAGTAAAGATCAGCAGCCTGCTTGGTAAAAAGGGGAGCTTGGAGAAACTGCAAAGCTATTGGGAAGTGGGATCTTTCTTGGGGGCCAGTATGTTGGCTAATGATCATATAAGAGTGATCCAGGCTTCAGAAAAACTGTTTAAACTAAAGGCACCAGCATGGTAAGGTGATAAACAGGGCCATGTACCTTCCTATGTTTTAAAATATTGGATTCCCTCAGCTTTCACATTAGGCTGTATTCAGCTGACAGGAGATACGTTTTGTGTTTTTTAACAGATTTTGCTGTGTATTTATTATTTCACTGTACTTTTATCCAGAGAAGGGACTCTATTCCCCTTTTGCCCTTATGCAGGGGTAGATCTGATATGGGTTTTTAATTTGATGTGTGAGAAGGGTAGATTCATCATGGACTTCAAGCGCCTCTGAGGGCAAAGGAGAAAGGAGGAGTTTCTTGCAGCTACATTGCTGAAGAGAAGTGGTAGTGGCTTGTGAGTCTAGTCATAACAGCCTGAAGGTTTTGGGGAATGAAGACAGCTCAGCTAGGGAGGCCTGGCTGTACCTTTAAATACTGTTAAGGTTGTTATGGCACGTAACAGTTGTTTTAGGAACTGAGTACAAATGAGGTCTATGGTGCAAGCTGCATCTTGTAGCAGTTGAGAAGACTGCAGATCAAAGTCCAATTAACAGAAAGGCCATAAATCCAGGGTTAAGGGCAACCCTGTAAACTCAACATTTGTTATGCAAAGGCCAAGAGATGTATGCTCTGACAGCAGGCACTTGCTGTGGATATAGGCAGCAATTAAAGACCAGTCACCTACTCATTAAGGGCTGGGATCATCTTAGTTGGGGACAACCAAGACTCCTTTCTGACTAAAAAAATTGTCACTCTGCTAATTATAGGAGTGAGCATCACAACATATTATTCTTATCTTTCTGTAGGGGATAGAGTGTACCTCCAGAAGGTGATCAGAGGGATGCTAAAATACAGAATTGTACTTCTGTATTGACATTACATAGAAACTGTCATAATTTTTAAAAAGTCTCATTTTCAGACAAAGTATTTCATAAATGCTTTTTACAGTGTATTTATTTGCAAGGTTTTCCATTTTTACTATGTGTATATTTTACTAAGAAGCTGCATAGCACTCTCTGGAAGTCTCCTGGTAGAATTTTCTAGAGTTCATGAATTCCTGGTTGTCAGGATTTTATGTACCCCAGTGCCTTTGGGCTTTAAGACTGTGGATTAAACTCTGAAAATGCAGCTCCCTCATTTGTGCTTCATGAAAAAATTTCTCATGTGAGTAATTCCTTCCCAGTCTGTTGCCTACTTTATAGCAGGGCCCACTTGGTACAAACAGGAGTAGACACAATACCTTAAGCCAGCTATCCTAATGGCCTAAGAAGGATAATTGGAAATTTCACAGCTATGGAAATATTCACTAAAGACCCTCTGAGGGTGAAACAAAAGTTTCCATGAATAGCCCAACTGTGATAAAGTGATAGCAGTGATAAATCCTCTTCTAACATGTATATCTCATTGCTGTAGTATTCATAAAAATTGCATGAGATTGTTTACAATTTTTTTTTCCAAAAATACCAAGAAAAAGCAATTTTATCAAAAAGTCCCATAAATCTGCCCCAGAAAATAGAACAAGAGAGAGGGGGATGAACTGCATTTAGGGGAAACATTCAGTACTGCTGTTACCCTTCCCTAGCAATGCCAAAAGACTGCTTTATGTAGCTGTTACCATCTTTGAGGGATAATCAGTTCCAGAATCATGTTTTAGAAATCTGTATTAAATATTTGCCTATGCAGACACAATATAGTAGATAGAACAGTGTAGAAAGTAAACTAGTGGACTTTTCACCTGAGTATTTATTTGAGGTAGGTCATTACTGAAACAAGTTTGACATAGGCTCAATTTGGCCCTTAGGTAGAGGATTTAGCTATTTTGTGAATTGTTCATGGTTTAGGGTAGAAGACAGAGTATGGTATCAGGAATATGGGCAGGAAGGAGTGTTCCAGGACTCTCTTATATTTCAGTTCCCTCATATAGCAGCTATGTTTCCCATTCTAGTTGGGAACTGTTATTATGACAAGCAATCCTAGAGAAGCAAAATGTTACTGGCAACCTTGGTGTTGCAATGGTGAATACTTCAGTTGTGTTTAAAGGTAGAGACATTACTGCCTAGAAACTGTACTGAATTTACTATCTGTGTATGTTTGGATGGTCTCAGGTACCTGAAGTCTATTGTAGAGACTATTTTGATATATCAGCATTTTAAGAGACTGACTCCAGAGCAACATACAGCCAAACAGGAACTTGTGGATTTCTGGATGGACTTCCTTGTTGAAGCCACGAAGACAGATGTGACTGTAGTTCGGTTTCCAGTAAGTGGCTGTTTTGTTGGGTGTTGGGGACATTTTTTGGCTGTATTTTTGGGGGATGTGTTTTTTTTAAACAAATTGTGATATAAAGGAAATGAGCACAAAGCACTGCTTCTTTTTAGGTGGCCGGACAATAAACTGTTTGTCCAGAAGAAATGTATTTGGCCTGCATCTTAGATTGATTTTAATTGAATGCATGTGGGTACAAGGTTGCACAATGTATTCCATACAAAAGTAATGAGGAAAAAATTCAAGATAGAATTTTGCTAATTATTGTTTAATACCAATGTGTATAGCTTCTACATCAAACTTTTACAGTGTACTCCAGGTGATTATATATTAACTATACTGTGTTTTGAAAAAAAGATATTTAATTAATTTCAGTCTTCTTCTAGCTCAGCAGACTTTGTATACTCTACTGCCAATACTCTACTGTGCCTTTTGAGAGGTTAAAAATCAGCCTGGTCATAAATCTATTGTTCCAGCTACTAGAAAATGCATTTCAAAAACATTGCACTATAAGTGTGTATATATTAGTTTATTCTAGATTTCTTCCACAAAAATTTTGCTGAGAATTTTTATTAGATGCCCCAGTGCTGTACCATGTCCTGAAATTATACAGTGAAAAAAGTCCATGTTCTCCATACATATTAACCGTATATGTCCAGGAAATAATGTATTGGTGATTCCTTTTAGCTAACCATCATCAAAACCAGCTTTTGGTCTTAAATAGCAATTACTATTGCCTCCCAGATAGTTAAAGTGCGTACAGGTTGTTTTGTACAGTTCTTTTATCTTCCATGTGTAGATGTGATGATAAACTGTAAGGAAGACTTCGATGTTGAACAGCAAGAACTTTAGGCAGTAAAATAAAAAAAACATAAGCCTGTCTAAAGAGCCTAGTTTTTCTTTTCTGATGGGAACAGGTAGAAAGTTTTGCTGGGAAACAAAAGATATTTTGAATCTTCTGGGTTTTGTATAAGACAGGGCATAATCCTGTTAGATTTTTATATGATGGCATAGTTCAATTAGATGCTTAAATTAGGCTCTGACTTATAAAATCGTCCAAATAAAATGGTTTGAATTTTTATTAATATTAGGAGGCACACGAAAGCTAATCACTGCAATAGCATGAGCCAAGAGACAAAACCAGTGTCCACATGGTTTGATGGTGTTGTTCAGGAAGTTGGTTGGAGCATGGAGCTGACAAGGCCAAGGTCATGGCTGCCATTCCTGTATGGACTCATGATCCTTCTGGGTCCCTTCCAGCTCAGACTGTTTTGTGATTTTGTCGCCTGACTACACTGGTGTTGCAGACAGACATGGGATTTTTCACAATACAAAAATTCTATTTATGCCAGTTCAGAATGAAAATCACACAGTTCAACAAGTGAACAAAATTAAAATTAGCAACTTTCTTTGCCCTCCCTTCTCCCAGATTACAGTTAATTTATTCAAAAGGAAGCTTTTTCATATTTCCTTATTGTGAATTGTTCTGAGAACTGGAACTTAAGAGCTCTACTGTCCATGGGCACTAGCTAAGCTGTTAGGTACTCTCTTACCTGGTAGCATCAGTCTCATCACTTTGGCCTTTAGAGGAGGAAGTGACACAGTGCATGGACAACTTGTTAAAGGATAAAGATCACAGTTTGTGAAATGGCTCAGATCAGATTTTACAAATTATGAGTGTCTGAAGATGCCAAGCAACACATTTTAATTCCTACTGCTTATCATTTACAGAGTTAAATGTGTAGGTACTTTTCAGAATTTAGCCCTGAACTGCTTCCAGTGTATCTCTGTGCTTATCAACTCTGAAGGAGGAGACATGGCTCTCTCCAAGACTTTCTACTTTGGTGTTTATATACTTTTTAAAATAGATGTGGACCAACTTGCCCTAGTCAATCATTGTTGCATCTCATCTCTTTTAAACAATGCTTCTAGTTTTTGTTTCAATTATCCCACACCATTTTCTATACTCTTTAGCTGTCAGCCTCTTGCAGTGGTGCTTGTTACTTTTGAGAAAATCATTTGACCTGGTGGCTGCGCTTCATGGTGGTCTAAATCAAAAGCTGTTCAGCTCTAGTTTAATGTTTCTCTCCTTCACCCAAATATGCTTCTTCCAAAAGATGATAAAGGTGTACCATGAATCTTCTCCACCAGGAGATAGACATTCTAGAGTGGCATTGTAGGAGACTGAATTCTGACAGAAAGATTTCAAAACCTGACATTTTTCAAAAAAATAATTTGCAAAATTGATATGTGCTACTAATTGAGACATAGCAGCCTTATGTAAAAAAATTAAAGTGGTTTTTTTTTTCTTTTTTAATCTTAAGTTACTGTCAGCCACACTAAATTAGCCCAGTACCTAAAATTTTGCTTTTCATTATTTCCCTGTTTTTCCTGCTATAGTATGACTAAAGGAATAGTTTTAAGAGATTTCAATATCTTTTGAAGTTCTACCAGTTTTGCACTAACTATTGAAAATTATTTTTTCTGCAAGGTTTTAATATTAGAACCAACAAAAATCTATCAGCCCTCATATCTCTCCATCAACAGTGAAGCTGAGGAGAAGACGGTGTCCATTTGGCATGTGCTGCCTGATGATAAGGTATGTTTGTAGTTGTAACCTTTTTCACAATTGAAAATATGCACAGTATGTAAGGCATGTAGCATGTGACCAGTTGCATCTAATTATGATTCTGGAAAGTAGAAAAGTGTTTTAGTAACATAGAGGAAGATGCTGATATATACTGCTGTGCTTAAGATTGTCCTGATTTTCAATGGATCTTTTGTTTCCCATCATTTTTCAAAATGACTTCTGTTTTCCTTCAGATTGGTTTAAGCCATTGTATAATATACAAGATCTTAAGATGCTTTAGATTTCAATAGTAGTTTACAATTTACTGTCATCAAACCAATTATGTAGCATAAAATTACTTATACTTACAGAACTATCTTCTTGCTGTGAAGCTGGGATAAATACTCCTTTAATATGAAAGAAATAGAGACTGGTATGTTGAAAGGGGAGCAGAATCAATCAAATGCCAAAGAAGCATTTGGCTGAAGGATAGGTGGATGCTCTAGGATTTGAAAAATCTGGATAGTCTAAGGTGTGAGCTTAGAAAATCTGGAGATGGAAATGGAGAAGAAAACCTAGAATGGTTATTACATTCTGGGATGTTTAGGAAGCAAAATGTGGGTAAGAGGGAAGACAGGGAGGATGCCAGAACCTAAGAGAAGGACGTCAGCACGGGAAAATGAAGGAGTGTATGAAGAGTGAATGGAGACTGAGTCAGCTGGAGGCCTAACACCAGGAATGATGAGATTTGTAAGAACTAGTGCTGTTCATTGTTCCATGGCAGCATTTTGTTTGCCTGCAGGATAGGACAATGAAGACCTGTTTTTCAGGTAACCATAGAATCGTTTAAGTTGGAAAAGACTTTCAAGATCACCAGGTCCAGTTGTTAACCTAACACTGGCAAGTCCAATCTTCAGCTTTCCTGCTAGGAATCTGTAAAAGATGAAACGTTTTTGAACACAAAATACAATGACACTCTACTAGCTGGAATTTTTGTTGTGAGTTCATGAGCAAATATAAATGGCAGCTGAAATAGCATATTTAGACAAAAAACTGAAATGTTTGCCTGGACCAATAAACTTCTTTTCATTTGTGGTTTATTCTGGCTGATGTTCTCTGAAGTGGGCTCAGCCTCTGAGAATAATTTAAAAAACAAATGTATGCAATTCTTGGGCAAAATAAAAAGTTTACCATACAGTAAATAATTATTTTTTCAGAACTACAGACTTTATCTTCCTGTTCTAAAATACCTGTTTGGAAAGTATTTCTGTATTCAGAATTTATTCCACTTAGAAACTACTTGAACATGGTTTGTTATTTGTTTTTTGGTGTTTTTTTTTTCTTTTGTGGACTATTTTGTGTGTATATTTAGTTAATCTCCAAATAATACTTTTCATTCTGTTAAGTGGCTTAACTGTAGTGTAAGAAGGAACATAGGACTAGAAGGAATTTTCTGGACTATTTAGTTCTGTTCACCCCTCCTGCAGACACTCTCCTGATATAATGTTTCCCAAATAGTGATCAAGCTCTTTCTGAATATTAGTATAGGTTTTACAATTGACCAATCATGCTGAAAAGTGGTTTGAGAATTCCACTGCAACTCTAGAAGAGCAAAGAGTGGAATATTGCTGGTAAAGTGAAAGAGAGTTACCTTAGGTCTTGTAGTTTTCAGTCCGAATTTGTTGACATTTCATACACATTTGTTCTTTTGGTAACAAAGTGTTTATATTAAGTGGTTTCCTTTCTCCCTCTGATGTTTACCTGACAGTATTTTTTAGAAGAATCCTAATATCTCTTAGTGCGAGATTTTCGCGTAGGTTTCTTTTTAGGCAAAACAAGTAGGCTTGGTGTACTGGCCCCACATGGCACCTCATTGCCATGGCTTCATTGTGTTCCAGTTTGAGTTAATCTCACTTGAGTATGTGAACTCATATTCTAAAAAGTGTATTCCATGGTGCATTCATTTATCATTTAGCTACTGGGATATTTTGTTTGGTACATTCAGCAATGGCATTTTTCATAGCTGTGTCATTTAACTGCTAGTTATTCTCTGTCTGGGAAAAGGACTTGGATGTATTGGTCTATTTGGTGTTCAGAAGATAGGTGTTTCTTTATTGCATGTTAAACATTTCTTTCTGTTCTCCCATTTTCCTTCCTGATGTGAGGCATGTGTCTTTGTATTTTCTGTGGAATATGTTTTCCTATTTTTCTGGCCTAGCCTTAATCATTTGCATTAGACATTAAGTGTCTAATGTACTTTTGTTCTGGCCAGAATCCTTACTGTGGTGAGCTTATTGAGTAGCCAGGAGTCTGATTGATTCTCTGTACCCTGTGAGCCATCACACCCATCAAAAGAATGCAATGGGCAATTTGGTAGTTACTCCTTCTGCTGTACAATTATAGTCTTTTGCAATTTGTCAAAGTCCTTAGAATCCATCAGAAATCTCACAGGGAGAAAAGGGACTAGAAAAATTGGGAGGCACCAGCTTCCTTTTCAGCTGAATATAACTAGTATAATATTTGTCTTTACTAAGAAAATTTGTGAAGGAAAAGAATGTCTTACCTGTCAGTGTACTGCGCAGAGGAAGATTCATACTTTGGTCCTTAGTACCTTGAAAACAAGCATTTTGGGGGCTGATTAACAAGCAATGACCACCTACCTCTACTGCAAGGACATGTTAGCTGCATATGGAAACTTCTTCATCTATCCAAGTTCAATCTACCAACCATAGCTCTGTCAGAGCTTTAGCAATTCATGCTTCAGATTTCAGTTCATTTTGGCACATAAATTAATGGTTCTTCTTGTTTTCCAGAGTTCAGTCACTGCTCCAAGAATAAGATCTGTGAGTTCCAAAGTGTATGAACTTCCTTTAATGCACAAAGAAGCTGAATTTCCATTTCAAATCCAAACTGAAACTCAGTGGAGCCTGCAGCTGGCACTTTTGTATTAAACAGACAAATGACAGTCAATACCAGGATAAATAATGTAGCCTCTTTCTTTTTTGTTGCTTTTTAGCAACATATTTTTAACATTTATGTCTTTAATAATACTGAATTTAAGATAAACAAATCCCAAGAGAAATCAGACAGCATTTTATTTTGTAGAATGCACATTACCTTTGCCTTGCAGTTCCCTAATTTTAGCAGCCCTTCCCGCATGGGGTTAGAGGAATGCAGCAGTGCTGTTTGTAAGTTTGAAATAGAACAGCCTGTCTCTGTTTTGCTTTGGCTTCTGAATCCATTTTGAGTTTTGTTTTGGGTAGCTGATGATTTTTTTGCCTAACCAAAGAACAGATGCTGAATTTGGATAGCACGCCTGATATATTTACTCCAATGTATTCAAAGCTTGGCAAGATCATGAAGGGACATAACTTTCATATTATTTCATTTCTTGAGAACTTTGTGTGGTAACTAAGATTTAAGAGATTAGGTGCTAATAAATGACAGGTAAAAAAATGGATACTAATGCTACTTTTTATGTTTCTTGAGCATTTCTGCCTCTCTGGAGGTATATTTCAACTTATTTAGATTGCAGATTATTCCCAGTAGTGGGAATTGGACCAGCACCAATAGCTAAGGTCTGAAGAGAGTTTACAGGCATGGAAAATTGGAAACTAGCAGATTTTGTATATGAAGGGAGTTGTAAAAGACTGTGCAGAAACCCCTCCTCCTTAGCATAGGGATTGAGTTGATCTTCCTTCATGTAAGAGAACCAGGCACCATTTCAGAAACATGCCATAACTAACATCAGTTAGTTCCACTTCAAGATGCAAATCCAGCTTTTCCTAATATTGGGCTACCCTGCTGTTCCTTTACTCCACGAAAGAAACCCTTACTCCGTTCAACATTGAAGAGATATTGAAGTTACTGCTTTATATTTTACACTTAGAATAGTTATGACACTTGTGCACCAAGAAAGAAGTCTGCTTGTATTTCAGTTCTATTGTGTTAGGCATTTCATATTAGCATCACAACATTTAATGTGATTTGAGCAGGAAGGAAAGAATTACAGAGGAAGGAAAAATTGATGTAGGAATCCTCGTAGAAGGCTGTTATAGCTGGGAGAGTAATTTCCACTGTTGTTTTCTGCACATGGTGCAGCTATTTCAGTGGTGTATCTGTTCTGACTTCTGTGTATTTCACTATTCATTTTTTAAGCTACACATTTTCAAATCTTTTGGAATGCATTTGATTACGCTTCTGTTTGACAGTATGCCCTTGCTCAGTTCACTAAAATGCCAAATGAAATTCAGCTGCAGAAAGCAAAGGTTCTTCAAATATGTGGCTCATTGTGGTGGGATCCCAATGTTGCCAGGGCTGTGAGGTGGTGTAGTCCCACCTTTTCCTGAAAGGAGAATGTTTTCTTTAGAAGATACAAAAGGCTTCTGTTAGTTACAATAAAGTTTTAATAGAACATAAACATAGAGCAGTATAACTGTCTACAGAAAACTCAGTTCTGCTGAATGTGACAGTTGTAAATTTAAAAGATATGAAAATAAATGAGGCCTGGCCCTTAGTGTTTTCATAGGGTGGCTTCTTTCTTCCAGTCATGTTTTCACTCCAGCAGCTCTTAGGGGTTTTGGTGCATTCTTATTGCTTTCTTCAGGATTCCTACTGAAAGTTTCCTTTCTGTTTCTTTGGACACTTTGCCTTCATATTTGAGCAATTCTTCCTGCTTTTCAAGAATTCCATACTTCACTCTCCTGCATTAGGCTTTCTACTTGTGTAGCTCTCTCCACCTGGCTTTCTCCCACACTAGGGAATCGAGTGTGCAGAGCAAGCTTTCATTATTCTCAGAGCTGGAATATTTTACCCCCTCCTTTCATGAGTATCACATCTAATCCCAAATTCAGTATCCAAACAAGGCCATACTGGCATCTCTTCTGATCTGCTCTTTTAAATGTTTTCTAAAATAGTAAATTCTGTTTGGAGCATAAATATTGAAGAAGTAACCCAAAATTTCTATGAAGAGCTTCTGTTGCATTGGTTTCAGGTGAAAAAATAAATAAATAAATAAATAAATAAAAGCCTTGAAAAATAGGTGTTAACAGATAATAGACTGTTGTCATTCGAGCGTTTCCCTTTCCATCAAATGAACTTTATTCTAGAAGATATGTTTACTGGGCCTTTATCCATAAGGAGGAATATTTTGTTTATTTCTTTATTTTTTACTGTGTGTTACAGAAAGGTATCCATGAGTGGAACTTCTGTGCTGCTTCTATTAGGGGGGTAAGGTAAGTTGATTCCCTTTTTTGTTGTGAAATGAAAGGAGTAATTTAATGAATTTTGTATTATGCTGCTGCTGTGGACCTTGGAGTGAAAGTGATATTCTATCACTGCTGTAACCTTTTGCAATCTATTCTTCATCTTAGTATCTTTTTCCTTGGATTTATCTATATTTGTCATCCTGCAACTTTCCACTTTCCTTTTAGCGTAATTAAAAAGAAAAGATCCAGAAAACTTACGTATTTAAATAGTCGTTGCTCTGTTCTAATAATAACTGTTCCATACACAGAGTTGTTGCTATGTCTGCAGGACGTTTTTGCACAGATGGATGATTCTTTTTCCTTCCAAAAAGTAACTTAAAAACACCAAACTATCAATACACACGAAAATTCAGTCCTGTGGGATTCAGCTTATTTTAGCCAAAAATTGCAACGATATGCTTAGTTCATTCTAGTTTGGGTTTTGGCTACAGTATGTTTTTGTGTGCTTCTAAAAAAAAGAGGGTAAGAAAGAATTTATTTATTTATCTACTGTCATTTTGGCTTTTCCTTCCCCTTATTAAACCATGCTGTGGTTAGTACTGTTTCTAGTGTAACCTTCTGCTTTGGTTATTTAAACTGAATTATCATTAAATTTTTCAATTGATTTTCCAATCAGTTTGTCTGAACAGATGTCCAAAACAACTCAGATGACTTTACAGTGAGCCAAGAGCCACTGTGAATTCTTAGAGAACTCTCTGGCTCCCTCCATGAGGAGCTGCAGGGGGAAATATCTTATGCAAGCATAAAGCTGAATAAGGTTTTCTTTTTCTTCCTCTTTTAAATATATGCAAGTTTCTGATCACTTGATTTTTCAGCGTTTTACAGGGGTTTTTTCCTAGTTTTATGAAGGCAAGTATTGTTTGGAGTGGGCGAGCCTGCAGAACTAGGCCTGCTTCTAATCTATTTTTGTATCAAGAATATTTTTGGCTACTTTGAAGCTCCTAGACTTAAAGCAGTCTAGGAAGGGGCAGTTCCCAGCTTTATAAGGATTCTCAGCCCTGACTAGTAATAGTCAGCTTTAGAAATGCAGCTTTAATGTACAAGGCAGGTCTTTGTACATGATCTTGGAGGCTTTTATGACAAGGACCTCCGAAAATATTTGTGGCACTCCTTAAGGAGGCAGCAGGTCTGAAGACACACCTTGCTTTGAAATGGCTCATGGTCTTGTAAATACTTCACAGGAGTGACAGGAGGTCACTTTTATGTGCTGTGTAACAGCCAGTGTAATCAACATTTTGTTTCACAAGTAATAGGGTTCAGCTCTCAAGAACTGCAAAGCAACTTGGAAAGTATGTAGAAGTCTCTGAGCAAAACAGTGCTAAATTACACTCTGTATGCAGGAAGTCGTAGCAATTGGCTTTAGCACAAGAAACTCATCGATTAGCAGTTTGTGTGGCAATGTAAATACCTCTGCTTTTGCCATATGCCTTCTTGACCTCTTAAATACAAGTGTTTCTTAGTGAATTGGCCCAGAAAATGATGTTATTCTTTAAAGGATTTATCAGAGCTTTTGGAACATGGCTGCTTGCCCCAGGGACTTTGCATCTTAGGTTATCAAGCAAAGCTCCTACTGTTCTGCAGAGCTGACAGCATATGAGCAAGAAGATAAGAAATTTATTTTTCCAATGAAAAATAAAAATGAAAGTGGCAGACTGAAGTTTGCTAGACTACAAGTTGGCTTTTACTCACTCTTCAGGAGAAGTCCTGGATTATGAAATACCCACTACTTCTGTTGTTTCTGTGGGAAAGTGCCCCAGAGGTCTGCATCCAGTTTGTTTCCTAGTTCAAGAACTGAGGCAAGCTTGAGACAAGGATATTTGTCTTCCATCCCAAATTCTTGGAGCTTTGAATCTCATCAGACTGCTTAATTACAACAATAAGAGGTGCCTGTACTGCTGGACTTCTAGAAAATACACTGAAGTTCCACACAGGTCCTTTTCTGTGATTCCTGTCAGTGTTCAGCTGTTTAATCTGCTGCTTCATCTGGAAGTACTGGTAATCAGTACTTACAGCATTTGCAGTATTTCTTATCAATAAGGAGAGTTCTGGATGTACATGAGCCGGGCACAACACAAGGCTGTGCTTCCCTGTTTGCCTGTTTGTTGTTGGAGTTTGGTGAATTCAGCCCCAGTTCCGCTGTTGAAGATGTCAGTGGGTGCTACGTCTGCTGGGGCACTGTCAAAGTGAGGCACTTCCTGAGCAAATTATCCCTGTGTCTTTTTATAACTTGGGTGAATTTTAGTCTTCCTTTTTTTTTTTTTTTTTTTTCAGGGAGGAAAGCAACATATAAGCAATATAAACCCTCACTTAAAGATCTTAAATATTTATGAATTTCTCTGGCCTCTGTGTACACTCCACATTCTTCCCCTTTTATTCACTGCTGTGTTTGTCAGTGGTTTCTGGGCATGTCACATTTCAGCTGACAGTTTAGTCAGTAAAATGTTTCTATGCACATGGAACTTGAGAGAGTAATTCTGTTAATATTAGTTACTCCATATCTAGAGAGTTTACTTACATACTTGAAAAGCTTGACTTAAAAGCTAGTTTATAAGCTCAGGGCAGTGACTGTCTTCCTAAATGTGTACACTACTTAGCATTTATGAATTTTCCTAATGTAAAAACAAATGAGTCACCACACCTAGAGACAAATATTCTTATAATGAAGCTCACTCTTTTCATAAGTAGCTTCATGATAGGCAGGCCTCCCAGCTTGTCTAAAGAGTAAATTGTTTACCAAAACTTACAGGGTTTTACAATAGTGCAATCATAAAGGAGAACAAGGATCAGACAATTTTGAACACCTATTAAGGTTCAAAATTCCAAGCAGTTTGTGATACTTAAAAAAACCCCATTATGTTAATCAAACCCTTTGGCACAACATAATGCATAATTCTACTTTATTGCGCTACAAATTAAGTAATAACATGATGGCTGTCTTGATCCATCTAAAATAGATTGATTTCACTAGGACTGTGGATTTTATCCAGTATATTAATAAGCTTAATAAGGAGACCTAATTTGTCTTGGTTTCTCAAATACTACGCTGTTATCCCTTGTAACCCCTAGCCATTTCCCTCTGGCCTTTTCCAATAGAGTAAGAATCAATTATACTGCATCAGCTTGGCAGCTGACACTCAATATGTAACAAAGTTACAGAAAGAGCTATTTCAAATAACATTTAATATTTTCTATAAGAAGCAGAGTAATGGCATGCATGTAAAACAGTTCTGGTGAATGAATATCTTTGCATGAACTGCCACCTACTTGGGTCAGAAAGCTGAAAACTGTACAGGAGTCTGCACCTCTTCTGTTTTTCCGTTGAGACATTTATGCATCTATAAGAAAATGGCTTACATGCCTCCTCTTTATCCTTGCTCTGCAGTTATAGCAGATAAAACCAAAACTCAAGGAAGACATGAGTGGCAAAGGGCAATAAAATACTTCACCTCATATTTAGATGCTGACTTAATTTAAAAATACTTTTCCAACTTACTACGAAGGTACCAATTAACGAGGAACTGAGTAGAAAATTTTGTGTTCAAGATTGAGCTGTGGCTGATGTCTAAAACACAGAGAGCTCATTATTTCAGTTCAAAGTCCAGCTTTCTAATATGATCCTGAAAGGATGTTTCATTCTGGTTGCAGGAGTGAAAATTAAGGGCCTTACCTAAATGTACTGAAGATGAAAATGTCACAGGTCAACAGAAACATTCCTATGAATTTCTTTGCTTCTGCTCTTTCTTGGGCAATGTGTGGACAAGTGGGGCAAGCTGAATGATAGCAAATATCAGAATGTGAACTGTAGAGGATACAAGAGAGTGATTTTACCATAAGGAATAATTATAGATTCTCAGATTTAATCTGGTGCTTTCCCATGTTAAATGGATTGATCTGTATGGTTTTAAAAAGCTGGTAGAAGTCTAAATGCATCGTTCCAATAACTTTCTTGGCTGTTCTTTCAGCATTTCAAAGTTTGAAGAACGATGCTGTTTCTTGTACGTGCTGCACAACTCAGATGACTTTCAAATCTATTTCTGCACAGAACTTCATTGTAGAAGGTGGGTCACTGCTGTTATTTCAGAAAAACAAAAAAAACAAAAAAAACCAACGAAACATGGCCTGTGATGGGATAGATGGTGTCGGCATGCACAACAGGGACTGACTGTCTCAGAACTATGGTGAAAGTTAATCTTGGCATCCTCTGTAATCAGCATCATTTGTGTGAAAGCTTAGTACACAGCACCCTGTGGATGAATGGATGAAGGGTCAAAGAACAAGCTCAGGCAAACATTAGAAATAAATGCAATTATAAATCTAATTTTTTTTTTTACACACACCTTTCTGGGATTAGTTTTGTAATACTTATCATATTATGGCTTACTTAAAGTGTGTGTCTCCAGTTCAATAAAACATCCTAAACTTTAGAAGGACTTACGGAAGTGCGAACATTTGGAATAACAACATAATCTGGTCAAGATTTCTCTGTAACTGTAATATAATCTGTTGCCTCAAGTTTGCCTGTTTTTCACTTTCTGCAGTTCGCAGAGAAGCTGTCAGCCTCTCTGCGAACTGCAGAAAGTGAAAAACAGGCAAACTTGAGGCAACAATAATCTTATTTATAATTTTAAAAAAGCACACTTGATTTCCTTTACATTAGCATATGTTTACAAAAGTAAGATTGTACCTTTGTCCCTGCAGAAAATTTGGGAAAGCTTTGTTGCACAAAATTAGGGAAGTCTCAGTTTCTGTAAGCTGTGTTTCTGCTCCATGAGCTTGAGGCTGTGGTGTTGAATTGATCCTGGAAGTATTCCCAAAGGAAATTTCACATCTTTTTGTGCTAAAATGGCTGCAAATTTGCCTAAAATCACTGCAATACTCTCTATAAATGACTGGATCTACTTCACAGCCTAATCTCTAGCTTGTTCTTTCATCTATTCCAGTTCATATAGGTTCTTTGGCCATGTTCATTTCCCTTCACATCTGAGCTCTTCTTTAGAGATTAGTAAGCAATACCTTAGCATAACATTGTTTTTGTACTTGCCTTCTTTCAGAAGGGTAAAAGTAATTTCTAATAGTATTTTTAAAATGAATGGTTATGAAATAGACATCCTTTTCATTGAAGGAAAAACTTGAAGCTAGAATTCCTACACTACAAAACCTCTTCCAAATGTAGTAGGACTTCCCAGCACTTTTCATAATGCTCCAGTGCTTTCAATGGACATAAAAAAATCGTGGTATAAGATGAGAATATCAACCCAGTGGTAGATTTTGGAATACAAGTTCCATTAATAATTTCACATATAATGGAAATTTTGTACATGTAAAAGATGTAGAAAAACTTCAGATTTTGATGGCTAATCATCATGTAAACAATCTTTTTCTTCTGACAAGCAAACTTATACATTGAATTTATACTTACAGTACAAATTACATACATGTATATATGCATTATTATTACATAGTTAGAAAAAATAATAATTGCTGTACTGTAGTCCTCTCTTGGCCTCTTCATTACTTTATTCTGTCTCAAGTTACTGGCTCAAGTGTGTGTTTGCTTTTTTCCTCCTTTTTTTTTTTTAACAGATTTTTTGACATGGTGAACAGTATCACTGAAGAAATGGGGAAGACTACGGAGGAAGGGGAATGTGATGGAGATTCTCTAGAGGTATTTGTACCTTTTTTTCTCCCAACTTACAAAATTAGGGGCTTCTACTCTAGCACTTTACTGAAGTAAATTATTCATTCCTTTTACAGGGATTAGTAAAGTTAGTTAGTGAAGTTACTGTTTATGCTGTGTTCTCACCTGGAGTTTTATCAGAGCACACATAGAGATGGAGAGGGAGGACTGTGCTATTGGGTGCAATGCAGCAGTTAAAGTGTTTAAGCTTTCTTTGAGGTGGCAGGGAGCAGGAGAAGTTACCTAAGGCCCTGTCCTATCGCATGAAATTCTAGTGTCCTGAAGGTTTGGAGACATCCGTAACTAAATGAGAGAGTCAGTGCTGTGTAATGAGTACAGACAGCCTTCTGTCCCAGTTTGGATGTTGGCATTTTATAACACATTCATAACACATTTTATAACATCCTCTCTCTGAAATCGGAGATCAGACAAAGGGAAACCACTAGAGTGACTTGTGGCAGAGAAAGAGAGCCTCTATTGAGACCCTTAGGGTGCCTGTTTGTTTATCTTGGCAAAAAGAAAGGCCATGGGTGACTTGATTAAAGTGGATAAGTATTTTTCCAGGAAAAATAGCAGTGTGCTAATGGTCTCCTTAATCTGTTGAATAAAATGTAATTCGATGATGACAATAAAAAAATTTAATTAAGAGGCATGACTCCACCATGAGAATAATTAATTGTTGAAACAAACTACTAAAAGAAGTAGCAGATTCCTTTTGTTTATTAAAAATGTACCCATCTTTATATGGAATAAATTAAGAAATACTTTAACTAGACCTAAGATACTGGGTTTTAGCCCAGGAGTGAGCTTGTGAAATTCTGTGTCTGTGTTACACAAGAGGACAGACCGGTAATCTCTCTAACACATGTTTTTGGGATGGCCTTCAACACTGAAATTCAAACTCAGCTGAATTCTAACTCGCAGCGCTG
Organism: Sylvia atricapilla; assembly: GCF_009819655.1. Lineage (NCBI taxonomy): Eukaryota > Metazoa > Chordata > Aves > Passeriformes > Sylviidae > Sylvia > Sylvia atricapilla. Next base: position 64,317,475 of record NC_089142.1, read on the forward strand.
AGTAACCTCCATCGGCACAGCCTGCGGGCAGCCTGGCCGTGTCAGAGCGGCGGCTGTGCTGGTTTGGGATGCCGTGGGGAGGTCAGGAGGGCCCCGGGAGGGATGGAGCGTGTCCTGCCCCGCTCCCGGCGGAGCCGCGCTCTCGGTCTGGCGCAGGGCGGGCGCCCTCTGCCGCCGGCCGGGCTGCGCTCACCGGGCACGGCCCCGCTCGGGCACTGCCCTGAAACAGCTGCCTCGGAAACCGCTGAGGAAACACAGGTGTGTCTGCACGCTATCCCAGCTGTCTGCTTAAAGTGGCTTGTTTTGTTTTTTTTTTTTACCCTCTGTGTTCCGCAGAAAGCTACTAGCATCCTAGATGCCTTAGTTATGATCACAGGTCAGAGGGAGTAAATGCGATCCTTCTGTTCCGTTTCACGTTGTTGTTGTTTGTTTTGCAGTATGATTACGACTATGATGAGAATGGTGAGCGAGTCATTCTGGGAAAAGGAACCTATGGCGTTGTATATGCAGGACGAGATCTGAGCAATCAGGTCAGGATTGCTATTAAAGAAATCCCAGAGAGAGACAGCAGGTATAGTAACTGGCTAATTCCAAATTTTGTGCATTATGTGATTTTGTCACTAACGTGGGCAATGAATTTGCTGATCAAGGAGTGCCTCTTCTACAAAGCTGCCCATAAGTTACCTGTCTGTGGTATATAGTGGTGTTTCCTATCTTTGTAACTAGATGTTTCCAAGGTGTGGAGCAGATTGTGATCACAACTGAGAATTTAGATGTTTGCTGGATTTGGTACTAGTACTTTTTCATTAAACCAAAAAGCCCACTGAAGTGCAGAATATCACTCAAATACCTGGCAATGAGCCCTATCTACTTAGACATACTGAGGCGTGTCCATATAAAAGACCTACTGAAATCCAGGATTTGTGCAGTCCTCTAAAATTCTGGGCCTGAATTGTTGATAAAGACATTTTTCTTTCTTGTTTTTGCACCATTTATTTTGAAGCCACGTAGCATTAGAATAAATCATGTGGAAGAGTACCTTCATGAAATTTTTTTTAACGCAGAGTGTCTCTATGTATGTGTAACCCTCTCTCCTGTATAAAGGTTGCCATGTAAGGACCAGGCACTCAATGTCCTTAGTATCTGTGTATCTGAAGACTTCCAGTATATGCTATTTTGTATACACAGATTTCCACAAATATTGTGATAAAAGTGATAGGAAATCTAAAGAGTTTTCAAATGAAACTGACTGTATTAAACTATCAAGTTTATCTCAGTTTCTTTTTCATGGTTCTGCCTTGTGGGCTTCTCTTTGGTTGTTCTCTTCTGACTTGGTTTTTTTCTTTGACGTTTAAAAATTAACACTTCTAAATTTTTTTGAATTCATTTATAGATAGGCTATTCAAATGAATATGTGATCTAATAATTTTTCTGTTTTCATAATATTTTAACGGTACTAGAACTTAGATTATGGAGATGGGAATCCTTCCATCCTCTATATTGTTATTTCAAACTGAACTTCAATATATGTTATAACTTCCCAGAAAGTATGACCTTATTACATAAAACAATCTGTTGACTCAAAATAGTTGTAAACTTTGTGGATGTTAGAAGAAATTTGCTTGTAACAACTGTGATTAATAGAAGGCTAGCCTGAATATAGCAGTAACTACTTCAAAGGGAAAAAAAAATCCAGATTTTTCTTCTCCAATACACATTTTAAAAGAATTTTCAAGGGAAAAGATTTCAGGTTCAGTGTCCAAAGCATACCACAAAAGAAACGATTAGGAAACAGTTAGTCTTTCATCTAAACATTTAGAGGCTTCCAGAATTAATTTCAAGTATTATTCTTTCAATGGCAAAAAAAGAAAAAAATATTAATTCACTTCTGGTTAATTGTAACCTGATCTTTTCACACTATGAAAGAAGTTTATAGGAAGAAAACAATCTCTAAAGTTAATTTGTATCATTTTAAAAGTAAGAATTACCACCTATTGAATTTGTAAAAAAATATTTAAGTTCTAAATGAAGCAGGGGTGGAAATTAAAATATTTCTATGCAAAAAGCAGTGAGTCTTCAATTTTGCTACATGTTAAATGAAAGTTATTGAAAAATTTACTTATCAGAAAATGTTAGACTAAAGAGACACATTCTCCATTTCAACAAAGAGGAAATCAGGGGAAAAAAGCCAGGACAGCTGCTTTAAGAAACAAGCATTTCCTGGAAAACTCAGACACATAAAGGAAGCCTACAAAGGAAGGAAGCAAGGACATGTAGGCTGGGAGGAATACAGAGAAATTGGATATTGTGAGTAGCCAGAGATCAGGTTAGCAAAGCTAGAGTACCTAATAGAACTAAATATGGCCAGGGATGTCAAGGACATAATGAAAAGCTTCCGTAAGTACATGGTGATAAAAGGAAGATTAGGGAAAATGTGCACCTTCTCTAGAAGGAAATGAGACACCTGGTTATCCAGGACATTAGAAGGCTGAGGTATTTGACAGCTTTTCTGCCTTCATCTTCAACAAGTGCTTCAGCCACGGTGTCGCTATAGGACATGAAATGAATACACACACTGTCAGGTTGTCAGGGCAAAAAAAGAGAGGTTTATTTTTCGACTTCGACTTATATAGATTTTGGACAATGACCAGGGATTGGAGAATGAGGTTGCTACTGCTTCAATCCCACTGGTCAAATTAGAAGTTTATCAATTGTCCCTCCTCCATAGAGGAATGTAAATATCACTTTGTTTACATGACAATTTGTGAGAAACTCTATTACAAAAATGCGAACATCAGGAGGCTGAAAAAGATCAGGGTGACCCCACACCACTCAAGTCACAGGAGGCAAAGGCAGGGATTGGAAGAATCAAAACCCACCCACTGTAGAAGATCAGGTTTGAGGCCATCTGAGGAACCTGAACATGCACAAGTCCATGGAGCCTGAAGAGTTACATCCATGGGTTCCCACTGACTGGAAAAGGGAAACAAACCCCAAGTTTTTAAAAAGGGAATAAGAAAGATCCAGGGAACTAAAGGTCAGTCAGTCTTGCCTCCATGCTGATTGCAATTAAGGAACAGATCCTCTTTAAAACTTTGGTAATGCACATGGAAAATAATCAGGTGATTGGTGACAGCAGACACGGCAACACTAAAGTCAATCGGCAACACTAAAGGCAATCACGCCGAACAAGTTTGATGGCCTTCTGTGACAGTGGCAGATAAGGGAAGAGCGACTGATAAGGCCAGCTTGGATAAAGCCTCGAGCAACTTGGTCTAGTGGGAGATGTCAGGAGGGTTGGAGCTACAAAGTCTCTCCCTAACTCCAACCATTCTATGATGATGATTTAGAATTTTTGTTCCTACCATTTAAAGTCTTCTGGTGATTAAGTTCTAAAACAAAAAATCCTTCATCCTAGGGAAGAATTTTCTTAGGGCTTTATTTAATTTGCAAAATTATTTTGTTGCTCCAGTCTCAACTGTGCTGTTTAAAAGTTCAGGAAGAAGAATTATAATGGTCTTGCTGCTGCTGCTCAGAATTAGTATGTCATTAACAGAACTCAGGAATACAATCTTGAATTTTGCTTTTCTGTATGACTAACAGTGTAGTCAGAATCTTTATAATCATGTGGAGTGGTAAGGCAAAACTCAAATTAGTTTTTAGTAAACAGACTCAGAGTACTCATACTCTTCATTAACCAAATAATTATTTTCTGCAACACTTGTTACCCAGTGGGATTTTCAGATGACCACTTTTTTTTTCTTTTCCATACACTTTTTTAAGAGTTCAGCCTCCGTTAGTAGCTTGATGCTCTTTGAGGGAGAGGTGATAGCTACCTATGCTAAAAGGGACTGGAAGTCACAGTTACTTTTCCTATATCAAACTTGATTGCAAATGCTGCAACTACTTTTCACGTTTGGACTGACAGAAAGAGGTCAGTGTCCTTCATCTATTTGAGCTGCTCTGAGAGTGTTGGCACTGAGGCTAATGCTTTAGAGAAGATAGCTACCTGACTGTCAGCATATTGTCTACATTTTGCCAGAAATGTACAGAAAATACACAAAATCTGGCAGCTGACTCACCTCCAAGGGAAGCATTAGGGCAGGCCTAAGTAAGGAAGAGTGTCAGGGTGGACCTAATACATCAGCTGCTGAGCTCTGGTAGTGGTCAACACTGGAGAAAGATCCTGACTCCAGAAACTTCCTTGGCAGAAAGGCTGTTGAAAATCTTATCTCTGAAAAATACTTTGCCTTGGACTAAATTGAATTTGGTGAAATTGTTTTGATCTGTTCTACTCAATATCTCTCCATTAATTATTTCTGTTTTCTTACTCTGATACCCCATCTTGCCTTCAGCAAAGACTTCTACTTTAAAATTTAAATGGTGATTCATTGTCGTTATCGAAGTGTTTTTATTTATACACTAGCTTTATGGTTTACTAGTTCACTTTGGCACCAATATGAATCCAGCTACTTTCATAACTGTTTATTCTCTTGGAGTTAGACGAGGGTGGAGTTTATTTTTCAGAAAATCTTTTTTCTTACTCTATGTATGTTTGTAACATTTTGTATGTATGAATACACAATATTATATATATTTTGTATATGCTATTTGTATTTACATATGATTACACAATATTTTAGTATGTGCTGGTCACAGCCAGTGTTGTTAAATTAATTTAACAAATACTCATTTTTCCATGTAAGCTGTTTCAAGGCTTTCTTCCCCGAGATGAAGAATAAACCTGCTTCTTTGCTTTTCAGGTACTCCCAACCTCTGCATGAAGAAATAGCTTTGCATAAGCATCTCAAACATAAGAACATTGTCCAGTATTTAGGTTCTCTTAGTGAGAATGGGTTCATCAAAATATTCATGGAACAAGTGCCAGGTGGTAAGTTTTGGGGGAGATTGGTTTGGTGGTTGATAGGTTTGTTTGGATTTTTGGCATTTTCGAAGTATAAAAACATATAATAGGGCCATGAGACATATTTCATACAAGTGTAATATTCTGTAGTGTCTCTTTCTGAAATTAGTAGTGAAAACTGTGTCTTTAAACTGCTTGAGGAGTTAGATGTGGTGTGCTACAGATGAAGCTCAGATCATTGTTATAGCAGGCGAGCTCCTTTTACGTACAGATCAGTGATGGACTGACCCTGGCTGGCTCCCAGTTGCCCACCAAAGGTACTCTGTCACTCTGCTCCTCAGCTGGGTAGGGGAGAGAAAATGCAACACAAGGCTCATGGGCCATGATAAGGACAGGGAGAGATCACTCATCAGTTACCATCACAGGAAAAACGCACTTGACTTGGGGAGACTTATATTTAATTCATTGTCAACCCTATCAGAGTAGGGTAATGAGAAATAAAGACAAATCTTAGAAACACGTTCCCCCTATCCCTCCCTTCTTCCTGGGCTTAAATTCACTCAGGATTTTCTCTGCCTTCTCCTACCAGTGATGCATGGGGATGGGGAATGTGGTCAGTTCATCAATATTGTCACTCCTTCCTCTTCACTTCCTTACCCTGCTTCAGCATGGATGGGGTCCCTTCCAAGAGAGACAGTCCTCCATGAACTTCTCCAATGTGAGCTCTTCCCATGGGCTTCAGTTCTTCACAAACTGCCCAAGAGATACTGAGACTCTTTAATTGTGCAAGCCAGTGGTCATGCAAGTAAGCGTTTGACTAGAGAGGACTTTGGTTATAGATGAAATGCCTACACTTGGATTGGTATTGATGCTTGTTGTTACTTTTTTCCTTTGGGGGAGAAAGCAGAATTTAATGGCATTTTTATTCTCACTTTTTGCTCTCCAAATTATAGGCAGTCTTTCTGCTCTTCTACGATCAAAATGGGGACCATTAAAAAATAATGAGCAGACAATTGGCTTTTACACCAAGCAGATTCTTGAAGGATTAAAATACCTCCATGATAATCAAATAGTGCATCGAGACATAAAGGTAAGAATTTGCAGAGAATTAAGCCTGATAGTATTATGTAACTGCATAGCCATTTATTTGTTCTGTAATTTAAAAAACTTTTTTTTTTTCTGAAAGCTCTCTGCTATTCTGAACCATGGCTTAGGTGGGTGAACCATTGTTGATTTCAATTTGCACCAACAAAATATGTTTGGGTTTTTTTTGTGGTTTTTTTTTTTGTTTTGTTTTGTTTTTTTTTTTTTTTTTTTTTTTTTTATTCTAGGAAAATTCACATATAGCAAGTTAATATATGATAAAGTAGATACTTCTTCTATTTTCAAAGTCGTGACTGAACTTTCATAAAATCTGATTAAAGAAGATTGTGGATGGGATAATTAGCAAATTCTTATGCAAGGAGATTGCAGATGAAAAAGTGCTTGGCTTATTTTTTTTGAAAAAGCCTTTTTTTCTCTTTTAGTATTCTTTAACTGAATTCCTTCTGGTAAGAGGGGAAATTTACTTTGAGGTAAAGTTTTTGTTAATGGGATTGCATAAGGCAGGAACATTAGTGATTTCTCTTTCATCTCCTCTCTTAAGAAGCCACTTACTTCTAATGCACTAAAGAGTGCATTGTATTGCAAGAAGTGTTAGATGAAGGGTCTGCAGAGAAAAATAATTGCTCTGCATGTTCTTTTCCTCAGGGTGATAACGTGCTTATCAACACATACAGTGGAGTGTTAAAGATTTCGGACTTTGGAACTTCAAAGAGACTTGCAGGAATCAATCCTTGTACTGAAACCTTCACTGGTATGTTCCTAGAGGAGACTGTTTTATCCTCACTCGAACTCTGTGTGTAGGGTCAGAATCCACAGATGCTGAACTTTAATTGACTTCAAATCAGTAGAAAAGGTTACTGGAAGAATAACTTTCAGATATTTAATCTTAAGCTATATGCTCTACCTGGATACACCGTTCAAAGAGAATGCTGTTTTGGATGTTCCACTTGTGATATCAAAGTCCTCTACAACAGAAGAGCTGTGTCTCTTCTGTGCTTTATTTGAGTCTGTCTCCTCTGTGCACATGGCCTTTTCATCTTGCTGATCTTTTTCTTTCATTATTTGCTTGGACATCCTGACTTCATCTCCAGAATCACGAATCTACAGAACCTGTCATTCAGTTGCTCCTCCTTCTGCTTGATAATTTGATTTGGATGTTAAATCATGCAGTGGCACTGCATTAAATAATTATGTAAAATGAGAAGTTACTGTTATTTTAATCCTATCCTTTGCTCTTCCATTGCTTCTGTAAAAGGAACAGAATGCAGGATGATGTGTCAGATCGATTCCCTTATTTCAGAAGAAAATGTTCATCTCGCCTATTCTTTTAGGTTAAGATTTCAGGTTTCTCTTTCTTTTCCTCTCTGGGTGCAAGTCAGGGTGCTTTCTCATATTTTAATCTTAAGTTATAAAAAATTAAATGAAACTTATCTCTGATCCAAAGCTCATAGAAACATTTAATAATTGTCATTGACATTGAAAAGTGATCTCCAGATCAGTAGATAATACCAAATGCCTTTAGCACAAGTAAGATCTTGAGTAGTATTTTGGGTTTTATATAGAATGCATGTGGAAATTTTTGAATAATAAAAGGGGATTTTTTTTTAACTCTTCTGATGTTGCTCACTCCTCAGTCATTTTGTTCCTCTTGTCTTTTAGCTATCTATTTGCAGCATTATTACACCTAAATAAACAAAAAAGAGTATGTTTTAAACAGGTACCCTGCAGTATATGGCGCCAGAGATCATAGACAAAGGGCCACGTGGCTATGGGAAGGCCGCAGACATCTGGTCTTTGGGATGCACAATCATTGAGATGGCTACAGGGAAACCCCCATTTTATGAGCTGGGAGAACCACAAGCAGCCATGTTTAAGGTCAGACATCGTCCTTGAACAGCTCAGAGTTGTATTTCTAAACACAGGAAATCTGATGACTGTTTTGGAGAAGCTGTTGCAAGAAAGGGAGATAAAGGAAGAGCTCGTGTTTTGAGGATGTTAAGAAGTCATCTGATTCAGCTGAGAGGGAGTGCTGTCTATTTTTGAATAGATTAGTAGAGAGATAGCAGCTATTCAGCAGCCTGAGTATTTAAGAAAAAAACAACACCAAACTGAGAAAAAGAAGCAGTTTTCTGCTTTGTGAAGAGCCTCTGCTTGCAGCTGTGTAGGTTTTTTATAATGTAATTGTTTATGCACTTTGTAATTGTTTGGGGTCTTTTTCTCTGAATTAATAAACTAGTTGTTTAAAGTTAATATTAAAACCTGAGAATAATATACCACTTCTGCTATCTAAACAGTTTTTTTATGTTGTTAAGTGTTTGGGCGAAGAACAGTTTTAGGCCATTGTTCTCCCTTTATTTGTCTCAGGTGGGGATGTTTAAAATACACCCAGAAATTCCTGAATCCATGTCTGCAGAAGCCAAGGCTTTTATACTGCGTTGCTTTGAACCAGATCCTGATAAACGAGCTTTTGCTCATGAGCTACTTATAGATGAATTCTTGAAGGTTTCAAGCAAGAAGAGAAAATCTCCTTCAAAGCTCTCAGGTATGCATTGCTAAATTCAATCTGGAAGTTTCCTCTTGCCCATGGCACTGTTTCCTGAAATCTAACATCCTTAGATTTAAGGATGAACATAGCGGATTCTCCATCCCATGTGAAGGCTCAGTTATGGCCTCCTGTACCAGCAACTTACCACAGAAACAGTTGTTGTAGTAGAACACCATTGTGTTGTCACAGAAGTCAGTTTATATAAGTATTTCTAATAAGGTTTCCTTAAGTCTGTTTGTGATTTTGTGTAGCTTTTATGGTTGTTGGATTTTTGTTTCATTTTTTCCTCTTTTTTAATTTGCATATGTTTTCATTGAAAGAATATTTATATAGAGTATATTTTGTGTAAGGTTAGAACATGCTATTAAATCTCAGTGGAGTTTTCTGCATAAGCAAAATAATCTTTGTCCCATAGCAAATATGCATACACTGCATTATTTTTGTTTCATGCAATTTCATTTTCAGGAAATGTTCATTTCCTGTAGTGTTCTAAATTATGGAAAGCAGCAAAGGAGTTTTGAGCGCTATTGTGCGTGAATATACACTTCTGAAAATATCTTCTGTATATTTTTACCATGATACTTAAAGAAAGAAAAATATCAGGTAAAGGAGATGACAGTTGATGATCGCTTTTAATGTGGCTTCCACCCCCTCAGAATAAAATTAAATTGCAATAAATTACACTTTTGGACACAACAGGAGAATTGAGATAGTCCATAAAAATGGGAAGTTGCCCATGCTTAGACTATGCTTATTTTCTCAGTTAATGTCAGCATATTTACCTTTCATTTTTTCTTTCCTTATCTCACACAGTCCTTTCAGCTAACACAAATGGTGAGTTTTAACCTACTTCTCCATCAAAAGCATATCTGTGTTGTAGATACTGTACTTATCACTTATTCTGGTATAATTTGTCAACAATAAAAGGTTAGAAAGAGAAGTGGTGACAATTGTGAAAAGAAGTGACCTCTCTCTGTTAGAAACATATAATTTATTGTGCATATCTGAACAGCTGTTTTTAATCCTGCCAGATTATGGCTCAATTGTCCAGGCAGGTGGGTGATACAGGCTTGAAGGGCTGTGCTGTCATTCATGGGGACATTTGGTGGAAACCAGTGGCTGCTTTTATAGCAGTCACAGAGCCATGGGTTGTGGAGAATGATAACACAGATTTTTACTAGACAAAACTCTATAACTGACAAACCAGAATGCATTTGAGACCCCTTGTCAGACCAGGATACAGGATACTCATATCCTTCAGGAAATGAACTGGGAGAGTGCGGGAGGGGACTGAGCACACACATAGTTACCTTCATGCTGAATTGATATCAAAGTACATTTTGAAATGTGCACACGTGAAATAGATATGAGTAGTTTCCTGCAGTGCTAATGTGTGCTCTGGACTTAAAAATAAAAGTTCTGACTTAACTGCATGTCTATTATCATTAGCCAACTATTGTGAATTAATTAAACTTGTACAAATTAATGTGATGAAGAAATATATCTTATATATGTTATAGTATGTATACTTATATGTAGTGTATATAAAATATATATTTATAAACACCCATAACATTAAGATCTCAAAAGGTGCTTGGATGTCTTACCCTATAGAAGAAACGTTTTCCTACTGCTGGAAGTCACAATAGGAGATGCATGTTCACTTCAGTGTTGAAGTGCCATGAGTGAACTCTCAAGAAGCCAAACATTTCCATCTTTCAGGAATAAAATCATACCTGAAAGATAACTCTATTCCAGATGAAAAAGCTTTAGGAGTTTTCTGTCAATTTTTTTTCTAATATTGTGTGTTGGTGTGTGGGAAGGCTGGAGTTTTTCTGTCTGCTCTGAAAAAATAATCTTCACTTCAAAACTCTGATGGTATTACTAAATTCTATTTCTGAATATTCCTATACAAATAGAGTATCTTCGGAGCATATCCTTACCTGTGCCTGTTCTGGTGGAAGATACAAGTAGCAGCAGTGAATATGGTTCTGTCTCACCGGATACAGAATTAAAAATTGATCCATTCTCTTTCAAAACAAGAGCCAAATCCTGTGGAGAAAAAGATGGGAAGGGAATCCGGTCCCTTTTTCTGAGGTAAAGGGTTACTTGACATTTTTCTTACACATTAGATTAGAAATGCGGCATCCGGATGGTTTTTATATTGCTTCTTTTCACTCTGTCTTCCATTCAGCATCCCAGATGAACATTTTGAGGATCACAGTGCACCTCCTTCACCTGAAGAGAAAGATTCTGGGTTTTTCATGCTGAAGAAAGATAGTGAAAGGAGAGCCACCCTCCACAGAATATTAACTGAGGACCAGGAGCAGGTGGTGAGGAACCTGATGGAAGCTTTGACTCAGGTAATTTCAAAGGGCAGCAAGAATTTTATGGAATTCTCTGCTGTTACCTGGAGCTCTTGAAATTAAACATGATAGAGCAATTAGAAATGAAGTTTGAATAAACTAGAAGGTATTACACCATGTAAGTTTTCACAGTTACTGTTTTATTTGGGCTATTAAAAACAGGCTTTGAAATTGCTCATGATGCATTACATATGCCTTTTTGTTTGTAATTAATATGTATATACCTGGGTATTAGTACTGGCAAGACAACAGAAAAACAAGTTTTCGTGGTACTCTATTTTGCCAGTGCGTTTTGAATGAGTCAGGCCTACTCATATAAGGTAGATCATCTCCAGGAATGCATTTTCTTGTTCCCTTTTTAAAGTTCTGTGTTCTGGCTGATTGGTTTGACAGAGGGAGGTTTAGGTCATTTGGCCTGTTCTTGCCTTATGTTAGGCTATTGTGTAGAAAAAATGAATACACCATTGCCTCCTGGCCAACAGCCATAACAGGGGAAAGAGGGGCTAGGGAGAAAATAAATTGCAGCTATTCTTCAGTGCAGATGGGAGCATGTATGGAGGGAAGATGTAGTAATAGTGAGAGCTACAGCAAACAATAAAATAATTGCAGAATGACCTTTTGGCACTCCTTTGTGGGGATGATTCATTATGATGATGTATCAGTTCAGGACAACACTGAAGAAATAACAGGTCGTGACCACACTGCTAAGTGTTGCGACACTGTAATTGGATGACAGGATATTTTGTTCTTGTTTGTGTGTGTGTCAGTAGCGAATTGATCCACTTCGTTCTCCAGGCAAGGTATTGCTGGTCTAAAACATTTGTAAAAAACATGACGACTCAGCTTCTAAAGATACTAGTTTTTAGAAACTGATGCAAACCAATATGATTATTATGTATGTCCTACAGTTAGTGTAATTGGAAATCGGTGCCATGCAAATAAAAACAGCTTCTAACTCTTGAGAGGAGGGAGACAGTAACCCACAGTTATCTTGGTAACTACAGAAAATGTTAAAAGATAAGGCAGTGAGAAAGATACTTGTGATCTGTGCTTTGAGAAAGTGTTGCTGTAACAGACACAGTTTTTGTGTATGCAAGTAATAATCAGTGATTGTGGCAGGCTGAAACTCAATCACAAATCCCAGAGAGTGTGCTCAGTGTTTCATGCCTTTCTCAGCTGGGGCTGGAACAGCCTGAGAGAGAAACAGAGACTCAGAATTTTAGAGCCAAGAGTTCAAAGCTCATGTTCATGTGACTGGCTGCCCTTCAAAAGGATGCAGAGCTCTGACTCCCAAAGACTGTTTTCTCCCTTGAGAAATGCAAGAAATTACTAATAGAACAAGGCTGGCTTGCTTGCTAGGCCTCATCAGGATTTAGGATTTCATAGTGCTTTTCTCTTCATGAACACTTTTCACTAGAAAGGTTTCAGCAAAGTCATTGGGTATGAGGGCTAGAAAGGAATGCCCTCTCAAAATGGGTCACTGTTTATCATTAGCAAGTCATGCTGCTCATCCTGTCCCCATAGTGCCTAGTGCCTTGATGGACTTAGATCTTATAGTCCAGGGCTATAGTGTACATTTACCTAGATGCTCTAATGGCTTTTTAATTATTTACCTGAAAAGAAGATTGGCTACTGCATAATAGTGAGAGCTCCACTTCTACATAGAAAATCATCAGGTTAATTCTTCAAAGCAGATCAAGATCACAGGCTAGGATCTTTTATCTCAGGTGGATGTTTTTTAGTCAGTGATATCTTTGACTGCTCTAGAACTTTTTGCCTTTTTTTTAAGCTTCTTTCTTAATCAAATTATCTTTGTTTCATCCTGATCAAATTAATTGATTATAGTTAAAAGCTCAGTGTTACTGTTAAACAAGAGTTCTTGGTGTCTGGCCAGCCATAACATTCATGGCGTAAAACCAGCAAATGCAATAGAACCGAACACCATATGTCCTTGTCTTACAAAAATCAATATTGGATATCCTTAGTCTATATAAATATTTACTTCACTTCCTTCAGAATAAGCATCTAATACTTCATGTTCAACTACAGCTCTGGCTTAATTTAAGATCTGGCTTTGAAAGTTGCATTCGGTTGGCATAACTTTACTTATGAGAGCAAATACAGTGCTCTCCTTAGGTTGGTTATTCTGATGAATGCTTTTGAGCTTTTCACTACTTTGGTAGCTCACGCAAAAATACAAAAGCTTTTAAAAATAGATTAATGAATATTTATATGAGAAAGGTGAGATCTTTGTTGACCTGCTTTAAGAACAGCTTAGTGTAGAAGTTCTGTATTAAGGGAAATTAAGAAATTATATAAGAAACAACCAGTCCCTTTGTGAGCCTCCTGCATAACTTTGACTAATCCCTTCTTTTAAATGCTGCTGTAGGACATTGCAGACTGTCTCTGAAAGGCACGCAGAAAATAGAAGCACTGTACATTTACTCATATTTTTTATTGCTGTACAAAGAGACATGCAGTGTGTCTACAGTGTGCACTACATTCTTCAGCAGCTGGTGTAAAACAAAGTCAGCTACTTGTCCATCAAGTTCCTACCTGTGTTACCAGGGAGCTCAGCCTCAGAGCTCTGTGCTGCTGCAGTTATGTTGCCACCAGTACCTCACCTGCAGCTGCACCTTTCCCTTAACCACAGCAGCAGAGTTTCTGAAAACCTGTATTACCAACTGACATTACTGGCTGAAGTCCTTCTGGATGTATATTTCAAAAGATGACTATAAAAGCTATTTCTTTTCCTTCTCTTCCACCAGGGAGCTGAGGAACCCAAGCTAAAATGGGAGCATATCACAACACTCGTTTCCAGCCTGAGAGAGTTTGTACGGTCCACTGATCGCAAACTCATTGCAACCACGTTGTCCAAATTGAAGCTGGAGTTGGACTTTGACAGCCATGGGATCAGTCAAGTGCAGCTTGTGCTGTTTGGTTTTCAAGATGCTGTAAGTTGTCATTTTTACTAAGAAATTTGTGCACCTAAACTGAGAAAACCTTAACAAACCAGGACCAAAAAGAACTTGTTTAACTTACATGCAGAGTTGCTGAAACAAAAATATTTAAAGGCTTTGAAACTGTAATAGCAAAATCTGAACCCTTAGCAGTGACTTTGCTTTGTGATCCTTTGGCAGGACACAGACCCTGAAACTACTGGGATTTTGCTAATTAAAGATATAGAAGGTTCAGAATAATTGTGTGAACATTGTGTCATAGTAGTAAGGCAGGGAAGCCTTTTTAAAAATGTCATTTTGGAAGGTTTTCTAGGAAATAAGACCAGCAAGGAATGTCAGAGCTATCCTACATTAATGCAGATTCTCTTAAATGCATCCCCCCCCACCCCTTGTAGTCTGTTTACCTTGTAAACTGTATTAAATTATTATTTTAGTATTTTTGAACAGCAACAAATTTCTGCCAAACTAGAAATTTTTATTTCAATTTATATTAAACAGGATAAGGAGGAATTAAGATTGTTACTTTTCTACCAATAATAAATGCAAGATTTATCATTTCCTACATTGAGCAACCAAACATATGCATGGGTAGCCTTTAAATAGCTAGTTTATGAACAGCAAATATTTTCTTAAGGTATGTATTTAAGTGTTAGTTCACAAGCATTTAGGCTTAATGATTAAGGTGAATAATGAACATGGGAGGGTGCAGCTGTGCTGAGTGTCACTTTTCTAGACTGAAGTCATGCAGTAAAAATGAAATGACAATTCAGGTAGGTATTTGAGGTGGATGATTCTTTTAGAAATTAAACCTGGGACACTCAGACAAATAGAAGAGCTGTCAGGAAGGATGGTATAGCATGTAAACTGTTGCATAGACTACACTAACAAAAATTAGATGCTTTTATAAAAGGAAAGTGTTAAATCTGTAAAAGAGATCTTTCTACAAATCAAAAGGTTTCTCTTTGATTCTTTTGAGTATGCTTTCAGCTCTCTCTATTAACCTCATATTAATATTCTTTTGACACTGGAAGAGAAAATAGAAGCATACAAGAAAACAATGGAGGGGGTAATAGTACAAATACCTGTATTGGTGTTCTGATAGAGGTGTTGCTGGGAATCAGTTTGGCAATAATTTCCTGGGTTGTATTCTTATCAGTAAAAGATTTACTTTCTGCTAACTTCATCATTACAAACTGCTGTTTTTTAACCAGTGTCTCTTTCATTACTATCTATTATTTAACTAAACCCATGAAAAAAACCTTTGCTTTATATATGTATGCAATCTTAATTCTTTTGGCCATACAATAGATTTCTATAGCCCTACACTGAAATCCAGGACAGTATCAAGATCTCAGATGATGCAGAGGCTGAACTACTGCTAAAAGTGAGGAAAAGTAGTTTGCTTGTTCTTGGGGCTTAATAAGGTGATCTTAGGTTACAGTGTTTAATAATCACAACATTCTTATCAGACCAACCAAGAAAAAGGAATTTTGTGATGTAATATAAATAACTAAGTCACATTACTATGGATGGTTGTGATCTGGACAAAGTTAGATTATGCTTCTTCAGTTCTCAATAAAGCTCCACTTAACTAAACATGCCACTGTCTTGGTAGCAGTCAGTTTGGGAAGGTGCAAAGTGCCTCAGAGGACAGTGGGCAAGCCTTTGGGGCAGCTGCTGTCCAGGTGTCCGGCCCAGGGCAGGCTCCCTGACTGCTGACAGCTCTGTGCATCCAAACACAGTGTCCAAGTGCCATCTCGTGGCCACTGGCAATAGAATTGAGGAGACATAGGTACTGCTGTGCTGGGTAGACCCTGGCTGGCAGGTAAAGTCCCTACCCAGTCACTCGTTCACTCCCTCCCAGTAGGAAGAGGGAGGGAATTGGAGGGACTAGAAGTGAGAAGATTTGTGGGTCAAAATAAAGATTGTTAAATAAGTGAAAAGGGGGGAGAAAAGCTCACAAGTGTTGCAAAAGCAGTCAGTCACCACCAGCAGACTAGTGCCCAGCCAATCCCTGAGCAACAGCTCCTTTGGAAAAGGCAGCCTCTAGTTTATTGCCAAGCATGATCTTATACGGAAGGCAATATTTCCTAGGTCAGCTGTGCCAGCCCTGAATCCCTCCAGCCTTTAGTTCACTCAGAGCCCCCTGGCTGCTGAGGCAGAGGAACAGAGGCAGCCTTGACAGCATGTAAGCTTTGCTCAGCAGGAGCTGAAACATGCATGTGTTATCAAGGCTGTTTTAGTCACAGTCTGAAACACAGCACCATGGGGACTGCTGTGAAAGAAATTAACTCCATCCCAACCAAAGCCAGTGCCTGCACAGGTACCTGTACTGTAATTCAGTAATTACTGCATTACTGAATATTCTTGCCTTTTGGCAGTGAGAACAATAGGATTAGTAACTTTTACATAGCCTCTGAAGGCATCATTTGTGTAACTTCAGTCATTTTTTACAGAAAGGTTATCACAATACAAGGGAATCATACTAATCCCTTTTTTAGGAAGAGTGAAGTATCTTTTGCCACGTTTTTTAGTAGTTACTCCTTTTTTATTGTGCTGTAACTTGATAATTTTGTAAATGCAGTTATATTTGTTGCTTCCTGCAACTGTTTAAGTTCTGCTCCTGCCTTGTTGCTTTGGATTGCCTCCATGCCTGGGAAACAGCACTGAGTTTTGTGCTGTTGCTGCTTACTGTTGGCTAGGCACTCCCTTGTCATTTGGGAGCCAGAAAACTCCCAAACTCAGCTCCGTGAGGTAGAGATGTTTGTGCAAGTGGCATGAGCATCCATAGAGGCATCTGAGAGTATGGCTAAAAGCAGTTTGTAAGCAGGCCTGTAGGCAATTAGGAGCAACCCAGTGTAGAAAACCACCAGATTGTACAAAGTAAGAAGTAGAAAGAAAGAGAAAATGGTACAGCACAAAAATTAAGTTCCCTAATTGTTTAAACTAACATTAATTAACTAGTTTCAGAATTAAGTAGGAGTGGCATTACATTAGTTCTTTGATATTTCCTACAATTGTACTTTAGAATAGACAAGTAGTGCTCAGAGCAGGCAGGGAAAGTGCTGCCAAAAAAAGTAACAAGATTAATTAGCTTCAGCTATAAGCCTTTCATAACATAGTCCTTGTTATTTGTATTGCTTGCATTCTTTTGAAGTTTCTCTCCACAGCCCTGAAGGTGAAGTATCACAGCCATCAAAAGTCACCTAACACAGGAACCAGTACTTGATGAAAAATACAAAATATTGCATGACTTGTAATAAAATGGATTAAGTTGGTAATGTTGCTATCGAGAAATAATTGTAATGATCTGCTTGGACACAACATCTAGAAGTTTAAACGCTTTATATGGCATATATTCTTCTTTTAAGTTGTGGGGTATGTAATATCTGAACTGAATTTTCTCTTCCTAGGTCAATAAAGTTCTCCGAAATCATAATATTAAGCCACATTGGATGTTTGCATTGGACAGCATCATCAGAAAAGCTGTGCAGACTGCTATTACAATTCTGGTTCCAGGTGAGTCATTCTTAATACTCAGCAAATGTTTATCAGCTGATCTCTTCAAACATGCTTTAGAGTTGTGATTATGATGCTTCACTTAAGATTTTGAAACCAGCAGTGGCTTTTTTCCTGTTCACTGTCTGTTTTGCAATTCAGAAACTGATCTGTGTATTATTCAAGCTATTTTGGAAAGCGCCGTTACACAATGTGTAATCTAAATGATTCTGCAACACGGTGAGTAGTAGTAGGTTAAAGTGATTTGGGACCTAATTTTTTGAGGTGCAAAATGTTGCCTATTGCTTATGATCAGAAGCTGTCTTAAAAAAACCCCAAAAAAACAACAACCCCAAAAAAATCCGAACAACCCCAAACCCCTGACTTGAAACCTGCCAAAACCAAACAAATGGGACTGCAGTTCATACATTTTATTTTAAATGTGGAATTAGAATGTATGGCTTCACTGAGGGAAGGGGTCTGTTTAGATGAAATTGTAGCCCATTCTGTTACTTCTCTGCCTATTTCCAAATTTAGTTTTTCTTCTTCTTCTTAACTTTTAATGCTGGACTTAATGGTGATAATTTTTAGATATGTTACAATAAAGTTGCAGCTATTCCTATTCTACTTATTTTCCATATCCCTAGCACAACCAACAATATATGAATAGAGTTTCTGTGTTACTTTCAAGTCACAAAGGAACTCTGTCTTCTGATTAGAATGTTGAACACCTCTTACAGGCATGTACTTCATTGCTGTGTAATAGCAGTAACTGTAGAATTCCTCCTTAATAGTCTGTTCTTCTCCATACAGCTCAGTGTCAGAATTAATTGTAGGTGGTCAAGCTTAAACAAAAGCCTCTCTGCCCCAGTAGTTTTCAGGCACTGATCAGCTGCTGCTTCCCTAATTGCCTTACCCTACTTGCCTTTGTCTCTCTATTTTTTCTTTTTTTTTTTTTTTCTTATGATGTGACCTTAACAGTTCTAAACAGTTCTAAACAGTTCTAAAAGTTATGGGATGGTTACGGACTGATACAATTTTATACTGCCTGGTGGTGAACAATGGCAAAGAACTTTTGCATCCTGCTAATAGGAACAGAAGTTCAAAGCAAATTCAGACATATTTGCCTAGCAATATTTGGGTAACTGCTAGATAACAAATCTGCTTTCCTGCATTTAGAGGAAGCACAGCTCTGCTGATCTTATTATGTTCAGCCTTGAAAATGGTATGTAGCATTGAAATGAAGAGGTGAAATTGAACAAGGAATAAATGTTTCTTCTGTAAAAAAGAGAAACATACTTGTTAGTTTAGTTTCTCAGCAGAAAGGGCATAAAGCAAGTGTGATTCAGAAAAAAAAAGTACATTTTGATGTGGAGACTAGAGGGAGTTCTTAGCAGTAAAGAGCCACAATTGAAGGAAGAAAGAAAGATTTATATTAAATAGTTAGAATTAACAAACAGATGTTGTTACAATAATAGGTTGTGTAGGAGTGTCAGATCTTGTGTACATATCTTGTATACCTGGTAGGCTCTGGTAGGTAGTTTAAACAGGGAACAACAGAAACCAGGGTATATCTTTGTGTTCTTAGTTTTGTGGATGTGCATCACTACAAAAGAGACAGTGTTCCCTCTGATAGGTAGAAGGGAAGTGTGCTTTAAATTGTTGGGGAGGGGCCTTTTTGTAATTTCCTCTCTGTGTTTGGATGCAATTTTTTGGTGAACATGGTATTCTTATAACAAGGGAATGCTAAATATGCTAGAACAGCAACAGCAGGAATACCTGGATAGGAAAGAAATAGTGAAACATTTTATTTAACAAATAACCAAGTCAGACACATAAGAAAGTACAAATTACTGAGGATGGAGTTAAGCAAAAGAACCTCTGCTGTACATGATGCTTCAGCACAATTTGACATGAAGTGGTAGCTAAATCTGGATACATGTTCATCCAGATGTTTGTTTTTATAGCTCTAGAGTATTCAATAGGCAGAATAATAACCTGCATAAACGAAGGTGCTGTTATGTTTTGAGTGATCTTAAACCCCTAGAAAATATCTATTCTGTTACAGAAATTTCAGGTCTGTTGTAACCAAAGCTATAGGACGATCTGTAAATAATCATGTGGGTCTTCTTTTGTTTTAATATTTAACTAATGTTTGACATTGGTGTTTTTTCTTTTGCTTCCATTTTAATAGAATTGAGGCCACATTTTAGTCTGGCATCTGAAAGTGATACAGCCGATCAGGATGATATAGAAGTTGAAGATCAAGATGAACAGCCTCAGAATCAAGCCATCCAGCAGCCTTGCATTGTCTTGGAAGATGCAGTAGCTACCTCAGGTGTAAGCACACTCAGCTCTACAGTGTCCCATGACTCCCAGGCTGCTCACAGATCACTGAGTGTTCAGCTGGGCAGGCTAAAATTAGAGACAAACAGGTAAGTCTGGACATCAGCAGACAGGGACATTAGCCTGCTTACTGCAGTATGTATTGGTTAGCTTTCAAAATATATAAGCTGGAATACTAGTGACAGTGCCAAAATTCCTTTGCAATGTAAGTTGTTCCTTTTAATGATGAGCCTTGTTTAGCTGTGACTGATCACTTACATAGTTTTATGAAATTCAACAAAACCATAGTGATGCAAGTTAAGGTCAGACTTGATTTCAGGTGCCCTTTCAGGGAAGGTTTGGAAAAAACTGACTTGCTGCCAAACTTCTGCTTTTTCTCTCTTTGGTGTGCTCTGTATGGCTGATGAATGGTGTTATGTTTTGTTTTCATTAAGGCAGAACTTGCTGTTCTTTTCTATAGCTATTCTCAGCAAGTGAACTCAAGCTAATAGACAGCCACACAGAAACTCCACAAGGAAACTGCTTCAGACTTGTTTTGTGCACAGAAATCACTGCAAGCAGGATCTGTGCTTACCAGCAACCATTACCTTTTTATTAAATAAATTCTTTTCACCAGAGAAAGATGTGAAAAATCGGTGTTTTGTTTAAAAGAAGAAATGAGCCAGAATTTTGTATTTTTTCTAGAAATCTTTTGCACTTTGTGCAAGTGAAAAGTGGTTCTTTAAGGTTTTGTTGTTCTTTCAAGCAATGTCAGAGAAAAATCCAAATCCAAGAGATCTTCTATATATTTAATTTTCTTTTCATTAAAATATATCAAACAATCTGGTTAAAGTAGATATTTTGCTTTTGCGGCATGTGATTTATGCCACTGGATTTCCTACTGACCTCAGTAAATTTTGAATGTGACCTTGATAGAAAGAGAACATCTCTTCAATAAGACAGTTGTTATGCTGGTAGAATGTTCTTTGGAGCTGCAGTTCCACTTGAAATTAAAATGTTGAATTGCACTTTACTTTTACATGTGTCAGAAAAGATTCCCATAATTAGAGTAATTCATTAGACTGTACTGCTTTTAATAAAGTATCAGTATTTTGGGGTCCTTATGTCACAATTAACTTTTTTACTTTTGACCACTGAGAAATATTTTGATTGTATTATTGATATACCTAAAGAAATATGTAAATATTTTAGATTGACTCACTTTACTTCACAAGCCTGTGGTGGGGGACAGCCTCTGAAATGATCAGCTTGCAGAGGTACTTTTTTGCTAGCACTTTGCTTCTGTAAATTTCTCAAATGCAAAGCCTTTGGCCAAATAATCACATCCAGTTATTCATGCAGAAATTATGAATAAATAATACAGACAAATTGTTTAAATATTTATGAAAGCTTTATTGGCATAAGCAGCAAGCATTTAGCAGGACAAAATAGTGGATTACTTTATTGGCCCTGAAGGCCTTTTTTCAACCAGACAAAGAATAAGCTAACTGAAAGGTGACCTGTCTGGATGGAATATCAGCTTGCACTCAGAATAACCAAGCTGTGGGTTGTGTAGATGCACCAAGCAGCTCTGTTCCCATGCAGGGTGGACTTGTTGAGGTTTGTCAGCTCAGGTGTGGAAGCACTCAAGTGCAAATGTGTTTCTGGTAGGCCTGCATGCAAGCTAAAAGTAGGGCTAGATGTTTTTACAATGCAACCACGTGGGATTCAGTTTATCCCTGTGCAAAGGCAGGTAAGGGGCTTTTGTGGCACATTTTCTTACTGAGTTGCTGTCTTTCAGTAAAAGGTTGCAGTGCTCAACTGGTATAATTTTTAAAAAAAATTTAATACATGGATAAATAAAAGGAAACATGCTGAAATGGAACAGTTATTGCATATTTCTCAGGCTGCCAGAGGTTTCGAGAAAGGGATGAAGATGCTGCAAATCCTTTCAAGGCAGAACTTCAGAAGACTCAGGAGTCAACTATAGATTTATTCAGGAGTTAACTATAGGTTTATGAGTGTGTTCTCCAAGTTAAAATTTTGACCAAGTTCCTGATAGATAACTTATCATTCATAAATCCTGCATTTTACTTAACCACTTTTCTGAAAGAACAAATGGCAGCAGTTTTACGTACTAATTTTCCATTATATTCTGACTATTTTCTTTTGATCAGCTTAAATGGTGCTAGCCACTGAATCTCTCCAGGTTTCTCTCTGGGTTTGTGTTATGAAGGAGGTCAAACATGAGTTTCAATTTACTTCTGCTTGACATTTTCAGAAGTAATTGCTTAGGGGAGTAGGCAAGTATTTTGCCTCTTTTCCTCACTCTTAACATAGCCTAGGAGGGCAGGCACAAAGTGCCTTATATGTGAAGAATGGACAGCTCTTGTGTGCTTGAGGACATATTTTTCATATTTATGAAATGCAACCATATATTTTCATCACTGCTCTACCTTTTCCATACCTTTGAAAATGTCTGCTGGAGATATGAGAACTGGCACTTTTTCTTTGGTTTATGAGAACCACTTTGATATTTGTTCTCAGTTCCAGTTTTTTGGTTTTTTTTTAAACAGAGCACAGGGTGTAGAAATTTCACTGAAATTTTCTACCACTTGTTTAGTGGCTGAACATTTGTGTGGAGGCTGGTGTGTTTGGGGCTTCTGTATGAATGTTTATATCTTAATATAGGTCATAATCAATCTATAGTGAAAGAATATGCCTGTGAAAGCTGAAGAAGTCTGTCCTTGTCTTTGTCAGGAAGGTTTCTAGTTCAGTGTAGTAAGATCTTCCCTGAAAATTTGAAGCTACTGAAGGAAATGACAAACAAAGTGCTTTGTTCCCATTACTTCATAGGTTGTTGGAGGAGTTAGTTCAAAAGGAGAGAGAATTTCAAGTCCTCTTGCATCAAGCTATAGAAGAAAAAGATCAAGAGATCAGGAATCTACAGCTCAGGTCACAGCCAATAGGTAAGTGAGAAGAATTTTTAAGGAAAAATTTCACACTGGCTACAGATGAAAAAGTGCCAGCTAAATGTCTGTTCATTTTATTGAGCCAGTCTCAGCAAAGATGCTTTATTGTGCTGCTTCTGGTAGGGTTTGCTCTGAAGTAAGAATGTACATTGTGGAAACAAATTACTGGATTTGTTAATCACAGTACAAGGAATAGTATGATTTAAATATTTTTGTTTGTGGTTATATGGAATATAACAAGATTCGTATCCTACTGAATAAGTATTATTCCTGAGGAGGATAATCTAGTATGTTTAGATATAGGTTCCTTGAATTACAGACTGTTCCAATTATTCCACTGAAAGTTCAAGAGGATCTAATTGGTGAGATGCAAACACAACTTAAATGTTACTGAGGGAAGCTGAGTTTGCTGTGTCTGCCCTGAAGGAGGTGGAAGTGCTAATGCAGTTTGATATTTCTGTGTAATGTGCTTCTAAGTGTCGCTTACTGAAAGAAGCTGATCCTCAGCCTAAGACATTGTCTGTGCAGCAATTGTCCAAGTTACACTGAACAGTTGAGTTAATTAATGCAACAACCTTTGTGTAGAAACAGTGACAGTGAAATTGATGTGCCTTGTACTAGCAAAGTCATTTTCAGAAGAGGGCAGAAAAAAAATTATGTGTGTCAATGTTCACACTACTTTTACTGTATCCTTAACCAAGTTGAGAAATTAACGTGTAACTGTCTATAAATTGTAATTAAGTGTGTTCTTTGAGAATTGGCATTTATTTATGGGGATACTGGTATTCTAAGCTTGAAGAGAAAGCTCACTGAAGCAAGTGCTTGAGGAGGCAAAAATGACAAGAGGTTGCTTTGGCAACACAAAACCTTGTCTCGAATATGCTTGTTCCAGATATTCCTGGATTGTCTGTGTGTCATCGTCATTCCACTGGCACAGGGGCTGAAGACCCTGATCTCATAAACTGGCTGAGAGTTCATGGAGCTGATGAGGCCACGATAAACAAGGTAGCAATGATCCTATTCACTGCCTGGCACAGTTGCAGTACTGTTTTGTGACTCAGTTTAAAAAAACATACCAAACCTTTTTAATTACTTCACATTTTGAGAGATTAATTAATTTTCAGAGGATAGGAAAAAGCCATGAATGTGAAGGCCTTCATAAATATACAATACCATTAATAGTTCCTAAATCTGATGATGAATAAAGCAATGAAATATCTTGGTGAATAGATGCTCTTGGGTTTTCAGTGTCTTTACACACTGCAGCATTCTTGCTGATACAGGATACATGTTCACCCTTAGCTAACTGCGCCATAGTGAAATATCCTGAAGTAGATCAGTCTGCTCTGCAGCAAATTATATAACTGTAGAGGTGTTGAGGATTTCAGCTAATTTAGGAATACCTGCATGTAGTTAACACTCCTACAGATCAGACCAAAGGTTCCTCCAAGTTCAATTACATCAAATTTAGATGCCATTTTTGAAAAGGTAGGTCTTAACTGTTTCAATTTCCTCATGGGTCAAATGTGATATTACTTATGGTCTAATTTGTGTTCAGTGAAGTCTGTGATCCTTTGATACCAGAGGTAACAATTGAAATGTCAGTTCACAAAGGGTTTGAGTACCTGTAAAACCACTACATCTTTCAAGTTCTGCCTGGTATACCGATGCAGAGTATACAGTGTAAAATTTAAGTAGTTTCACTGTATTTGCAGAAACAATGTTTTTTCCATTATGTGTTCCACATTTCAGCCCAATTTTAGCTTTTTCCCAAATTTAACCTTCTATTTTTAGGGGCAGATTATTCTAGGAAGATGAGCTTAGGAATTTAAATAATATTTCTAACAAAATGTTCGTTAAAATTTCTTTCTGCAGTTCTTGGCTGAAGACTATACCTTAACGGATGTTCTCTGCTATGTTACACGAGATGATCTGAAATGTTTGAGACTGAGGTAATGCTTCACAGTTAAATGAACTATGCTTCATAAGAAGAAAAGTTAACTGATACTAAGTCTCTATTTATTGCATTGTGTACTAATAATTTAAAATAAGTAACACTTTCCACTATGTCTTTGTATGCTGATACATTTCTGCTAAACAGCTGATACTGTTTAAATATCAAAATAAGCTTTTTTTATGGAAGGCAAAATTCTAAGCTAAAGCATTTACCCTATTACTGAAGACACGGGATATCCCATTAGAGCCTTGCTTTTATTTAAAAAAGTAGACCTAGAAAAACTTTCAGTAGTTTATTATCATTGTCAAATTTCAGAAACGTTACTCATGGACTGTAAGTAACACTACATTTCACCTAATTATGCCAGGTGTATAGGTCACCAACTTGCATTCATGTTGGAAGTCAGATGTGCGTTATGCAAGTCCTTTGGACCAGAAGTCTGAATTCCAGACAGCAGGCATCTGCCAAGTGGAAAGATTGCCCTCTCCTGTAATCAGAAAAGGACTCTGTTCTCTATTTCAGTAATGCATGTTGAATTTCACCTTTGATCAGCCTTCCCACTAAATATAATTGATCAAAACCAGAGCAAGAAAATCAGAAAGCACCTCAGTTGGAAGGCTTTCAAGCTAGAGAGTATCCTTATACCTGAGTGTCTTTATGATTTTTCTTTACAGAGGAGGAATGCTGTGCACACTCTGGAAGGCTATCACTGACTTTCGAGAGAAACACGCCTGACACTGATATTTTCCTTTGCTTCTCTGCAGAGATGAAAAGATTTCCTTTCAGCCAGAGCAGGTGTGCTGTCAGAAGGACTGTTGCACTTTAATCCAGTATTTGTTTACCAATGTTAAAAACACTGCAGCTTCCTGACTGCTTTTACTCCTATAATCCATAAGGAATCTGTAAACAACCTGCAACATTATTTTACTTTAAATATTTTTACATGCAAGTTTTTCAAAAATTTTTAGAAAACATACACACAAAAGTTATAAACTCATGAAATATTGTAGTTAAAGTAAGCAGATGTTAATTTCATTACAAACTGATGTAAGATTTCATGTAACAGTACATCACTGGAACAAAACCAAAATGTGACAACAACTTTTCAATTTCTTTGTAATATATCTCAATATTATCTGTAGTAGAGCTTCATAATTTCAATCATAATTAGATATTTTTCTTTTAGTGTGCAAGACCTAAAGGTAATTGTTTTTACCTATTGCCCTACATCGTTTAATATTGTTTATTTTGGTAATTTAAGTTCTATGGTGCATTTGTTTTAGAGTTGTTTATGTACTACTGAACTGTACCAGTTGTATACACCTGAACCACAGTAATGTTAGCTTGTTCTAAAGCTATCTCTGACATACACAATTGAAAATAAAAATAACCTAAGACTTACTTTTTCCTATATTTTTGGACCTCTAAAATAATAACAACAGTATAGGACTGGAAATTATTGGAATAAAACAAAAGAAAAAATTCATACTGAGTATCAAGGGAACCTTTCTGACACATCTTAAACTTACTGTGATTTGAGTATGATAACCATAGCATTGGATACTTTCTTGGTTTTTTCTATTCAGTGTAATTCCTGTACTAACAAGCCAAGACCAAACAAAATTCTTCTCTGGGTGCTGTACTTGACTTGAGAAATGAAAAGTTCCTGCTTTCATGCACTGAATACTCATTGTGGCCTGTTGTTTCTTTTCCTGCTCTTGTTTATGCAAATGATTTTTTTTCACATGTAATGAAAAAGGGTGGTGAGTATTCCCTGTCCATCCACTGTCATTGTCCCTCCACCATTCCAACACTGGGTATCAACAGATTCTTCTGGGGCAGCTGCAAAAAATTCCATTGTGGGTAAGACTTGCCTGGACAAGAAGCTGCTTCTTTTTTCATAAGCCTGGGTAACCAGTAAAAGGCTTATGCTCTTAATTTTTCAGGTCTAGCAGGTATTTTCAAAGAAAACTGATTTTTTTTAAACATAAACATGTTATCCTAACATGTATACAGTAACTTTTGCTGGCTAAAATACAACAATTATGTATTTTAAAAATAAGATAAAGAATAGTAGATTAAATCAGTTTAGTCAGATTTTTTTTTTTTTTACTCTGAAGATGGTTCTACTGATTTTCAGGCACAGATGTATTCAACTCATTCCAAAAACATCACTGCATTTCACGAGAAACACAGCTACTGTTTATTAATTTCTACTGCTATTACAGCAGAAAATAATAAATAATACATTTTCAAGGTAATTTTAAACACTGGAAAGACCAGGGGTGGAAGCTGACTCGTAAAACCCAAAACTTAAGGCCAGAAGGACTGTACTCATTGAGAAGTAACCCTAAGACAACGAGCTTCCTTAATTTGATTTTTGTGTGAAGCATGATCCTGTATTGGTCCAGCTTTGAAAACCTCTGGTTTTGCACAGTGTAACTGGAAGGTAATTGTACTGCTCTGTTTACTTGGAAAGCATGCAGCCTGTTCCCTATGACTCAGGCTCCTCAGAAATGCCAACTATGTAAGGGAGAAAGGTTATGTGATCGAGGTTTCCGTTTAATGTCTCCATGAGACCTAGCCTGGCACCAGCTGGGAATTAACTCCTATAGTTCTTTGCTGGCTTCACCAGACCCAAGGTGGCTCCTGCAGCATTGCTCAGCAATCATCTCGGTATTCTCCATGGTGAGACTCTGTTGGATCTGGTCCATGCCCAGGCCAGGCATGTACCCTTCTGCTCCTCCAGCAATTCTGGTCTGAATATGGTTCCCTGAGCAGCACAGATAATCCATGCAGATACTAGATCTGGGCACAAAAGCTTATGTAAGATCAGGCTACTCCTATATGTACTTCTATGGTACTACTATAGATTGTACCAGATGTTACTTTTTACATCCTCAGACAAAACACAACATAACGCATTAGAGAGGTCAGCCTGGGATTCTTCAGCCTGGCTCCCAGAATCTGCTGGTAGGTGGATGCCCATATGGATCACAACTGAAGGATTTGAGATTATGTTAGTGCAGGATTTTGCCGAGGGCAACACTTTGCCAGAGGGCATACCACTGGGTTTGAACTTGGTTAACCTCTTAGCCCTTGATCAGTGCTGTTGTAATCCAGGGCTCAAGTTGACACCTTTACAGAGAGATACCTTTACACCTCCCTTAAGAGAGCACAGAAGCAAAAACTCGACCAAGGGAGTGCTGATTTTGCTGTCTTTTGCACCTTTCAGCGTAGAGCCCAGTCTATTCTTCTATTACACTCTCCTGCCCACAAGCCACAGGGCATCTCAAGACCAAACTCCTTGTTTTAGAGCACAAATGGCTCTTGGTGCAACAACAAAATACTAATCTTCCCTTGCCCTAGAAGATCCTGTGCTCTGAACTTAGCAGTTTGTGAAAGGAGGATGTTCTGCATGGTGGCTGAAATTAGCTTGGTCCAGGTGCACCAGACTAAGGGAGCTGCTCCTCTCCAGCTGTTTGCTTGCATCCACAGCTGCACCCTATGAGTTCCCCAATTCACCCACCCTCCTTCACCTGTACTTCTGATGATTAATGCTACCTCCAAGCAGATGCAAAATTAAATGATGCAGACTAGAACACTTTGAAGAGAAAACACTCTTACGACCCTGAAAAGCAGCATAAAGTAAGTTAAGGCAAACTCATAGGAGGGGTAACAGGACCATGACCTTTACAGAAGTGACAGATACATCCACAGCTCTTCAAAAAGCCATTTTTTTTTTGGAAGCAAGGCGTTGCACGCAGCTTTAAAACCGGCTGTTTAAGAGCACGTGCCGCAGGAAAGAGTCTACAGCAGTGCAGCTCTTTCCCACACGATGCGGCGCATCGCCTGGGCTTGCGAGGCGGCCGCCACTCCTCCCACCTACTGTCGAGATGGCGAGCATCCCCAAACCTGTTGTTTCTCTCGGCGCCGGTACCGAACGAGCTGTGCCAATGCGGCGGGAGCCGCTCTGAAGAAAAAAAACCCCAATCCCACCTGTGTGAACAGCGGCACCTCGGCAGCCCGGGCCGCCGCGGGGGCCGGGAGCGCGGGCAGCCGCCCCCGCACCGCCGCCGCCGCATAAGCGCCTCCAGCCCGTGAGAGGCGGCCGCTCCCGGGCGGCGGGCGCCGGTTCCGCCCTCACCTGCAGCCGGGCAGAGCCGCCGGCGGGGGCGGGGGACGTGGCGCTCACCTGCCCCGGGCCGCGGAGCCGCGGGGCGGAGCAGCCGCGCTCGGCGAGCAGGAGGAGACATGGCGGAGGCCGCGGGCAGGAGCGGCGGGCGCCGGCGCCCCGCAGGTGAGCAAGCCGCCGCCGGCCGGGGCGGAGGGAGGGCGGGCGGCGGGGTCGGGCCGGGGTGCGGGGGCCCAGCGCTCCCGGGGGCGGCGGGCGCCGTGCGGAGCCGAGCGCGGCGGGGCCCGGCGGCCTCGTCCGCAACAGGTGCGGGGGCGCTGCGGGGGCTGCGCTGCTTCCCCCGGCACCGCCGGGCCCGGCCGGGGACAGCCGCGGGTCGGCCCGGGCGGCGGGCAGAGCTGTCCTGCTGGCGGTGGCGCGCCCGAACCGTGCCCGCCGTAGCAGCGAGACCCCTCCCGGGGCCGCGCCGTCGTTCCCGGGTCGCCGCCGGTCGTTCTGAAGCCTGCGCTCCGAGGGCTCGGAGTGCCGCGGGGCGCCCGCACGGCGGCGGGGATAACGCGGGGTGCGGAGCCGCCCGGCGTCCGGAGGGGAAGGGCTCTGGAGGGGGCGGCCGCCGGGCTGCGGGCTTCGGCTGGGGCTTGAGGTAGCGCCGAGCTCCCGCAGTGAGGGTGGGTGGATAGACGCAAGACGCTGCTAACGGGGACGGGGTGAGCCCCGGCGAGGGCGGAGGGACGGCTCGGCAGGGTCAAGGCACCTGGGGGCAGCGGCCCGGCGCCTGCCGAGCGGGGCCCGCTGCGGGGCCCCGCGGTTTGGCTGCGCCTCAAACGCGTGCGAGCGACGGGCTGCTGCAAGCCCGTGCTTCCTATAGGGAAAGCGAGGAGATGTCCTTGCCTCTCCTCCGAGGAGGGATGCGCACTGCGAGAGCGTTTTAACTCGCTTTTATTTTGGCCCTAAGGGCGAGGAGGGTGCAGGGAGGAGATTTTGGCTTACGCAAGCGGATCGACCGCTGTATCACTGTTGTAGGCACGGATGCTGTTTGCTTTTGCTGCTTGCTGGACTGTGAAGTCCGAGTCCAACTTTTAGTCGTCGTATTTTTTCCTTTTTTACCTTCCTCCACAGTCCCATTCTACTCACCCTTTGCTAGTCCTTCTCTAACATATGTCCAAGTTTATCTCTAAATCAAAGAGTGAGCTTTTCTATCAAAACAGCATATGAATAGGCCATATGGCTGTTGGCTGATTAATTGTGTTTCCTCAGTATATTTTTAATACATGCTTTATGTAATGCAGACATGCAATCATAAGCAATGACTGTGGGCAGACCCATCCGAGTGCTGTCTTCACTAGACTTAGAAATACAGTGTTTTTGCTCAGAAATCCTTACAAGTACCTCCCAGGCATCACTCTAAAGTTCAGGTTCAGAAAGGATGTGTGTCTGCATTCCTACGTATTTCAGAGTTTGCAACTGCCCTTAATTTTCCACGGGAAGAGCTGAGTGTCTGGTTTTTTGAAGCCATTTCTAACAAACTCTTTTTGAGTTCTCTGCCTTAGATTGCTGATGTGGTTTTTTTGTTTGTTTGTTTGTTTGTTTGTTTGTGGTTTTTTTGGTTTTTTTTTTTTTTTTTTTTTTTTTTAACTGGATCATCAGTCTTTTTCTAATTCCTTATCAAAACTAGAAATGAGCCAACAGGTGACATGTATTTTGCATATGTTCTGTTTTAAAAGGACTTACGTGCCTAGATTTATTCTGAGTTTGCTTTCTGGTTTAAATTCAAGCTGCTGTGTTGAACTTTTACTCTTTGGGACATTTGTAGACAGAAGGATCTGCTTGCATAAGTTTTTGAATATTTTGATTTTAAATTGCTTTGTGCTGTCAAAGTTCATTTGAAACTACTTCATGAGTGAAATGTCAGAGTTAAACTTCTGTGAGGCTGTTTGTTGTCTGCTGAGATCCTTTTAGGTCTCTGAGTTATCGCAGGGGCTGCTTTGCAGGCGTTCACAAACAGGAACAACCTCAGAGCACATCAGGGATCTGCTCCGTGGCTCTTTGGTCCATCCATGAACGAGCAGATGTGTGTGCCCAGGGAGGGCCATGCAGATGGCTGTGGCTGCTGTCCGCTCTGCAAGCGGAACACCTGTGTCTGGATCCGGCTCCTCAGGAAGGTCAACATCCCATCTGTGCTGGGTGGAATTACTTACTGGCCGACCTATTGCCTCTGTTGAAAATACAAAGCTCTGTGTGTGTTGTGGTGTGTGGTTGGTTTGTTTCTTTCCTTGCCTCCTGTGCCTACACACATGGACTTTCAGGCCTGATCCTGGGGAGAGCTTCAACATCACCACAAGGGTTTTGCAGGGAGATGTTACGAGTGGCTCCCTTGTATTGGCAGATGGTCTGCTGCAGTTAACTAGCTTTCTTTGGGTAAATGGCTTAATCAGGGTGAAGGTTTTTTTTTTTTAAAAATTCTGCTCTTCATACATGTATAGATGGCAAAGTGAGTACAGTGCTCAGGGGATATACTAGCTTATACCAGTTGGAATTTTTCAGTCATAGCTACTCGAGCATCTAATAGTGCTAACAAGCTCTTCAGTGATTCCTGAGATGAGAAGGGCCCTCTTGTGGGGAATACCACACGGAGAGGCTTCTGAGGCACCTCATTTTATGGCTGCCCATCCATAAACATAGGCATGTCTCTGCCTGTGAGAGTTCCCCAGGCATGCTCTGGGCTGCCTTGGCCAGCTCCGTGCACAGGTAACAATTTGCTTAAGCTCTGGGGTACCAGAGAGAGCTTTGTGTTTGTGATGTTGCAAAGAAGTTTTAATGCCATGTTTTTGTTTACTGTTGTGGTTAGTTCTTTCCTCTAAGCAAGCCTAGTATTACTCTCTACTTTTTGCAGCAAAACAAATCTGCACTTTAAATGATGTTAGTGCCAGGTGGCTTGTGAAAGCCGAACACTTGAGGTGCTCGTGCTTTAACTGCTGATGCGACTTTATATCTGTTGCTTGCTTTTCCCGGTATTTTCTCCATCTGAGAATAAATCAAATTTCATCCTGCTGTGTTTAATTTTTTTTTTCTAACAAATACATAAATTACTAGAGAAAACACAGAAGTGCAAAAAGCCTACAGCGGCTGGGAACTGAAGGCGTGCCCTGGTTCCCATGGCTCTTTCCCAGCGGTGCCAACGTGATTTGCTGGGGAGGATTTACACGACTGTGTTGTGACACACGGGTTTTGTCTCTCTGCCGGCTCAGGCGATTCGTGTTCTCTCCGAGGGGAGCTGCCGGGTGCAGGACGCCGCTGGTCACTGTGGCCAGAGGAGGGGATGGACTGTGTCCGTGCCCAGCCAGCGGGCCCGCGGGGATGTCCCGGTGCTCAGCGGTACCGCCCGAGGCCACCTCCGCCCCGGCTCCTTGCGCTCGCCCGTGCCGTAAACAGCGGCTGTGGGAGCGCCAGGTGTGAGGAAACGGGGAGGGCGGGTGCTCACAAACGCTGCAGGTGTTGAAGCTTGTGTGTGGTGGGCGTGCTGTAATTTCCATCCATCATTACCTAAACGTTAGTGCATGGCGAATTCCTTCTATCTTCTAATATATAAATCGCAGATCTGCAATTCTTCTATTGCCACCCTCCGCCTGTGATGAAAACCTATTGAAACTTGGAAATTGTATATTAGAACCTATGATTATATCTTTGGTCCCACATTAACGATTTTTTGAAGCAGTACTGAATGCACAGAGACTCAGATTTATCAAAACCTCGTGGAATGAAAATGATACAACTAAACTACATTTAGGTTAAAATCCTCATAGAAGCCATCCCTTGACTTCAGAAAGCTGTTCAAGTACTGTCTTGGTATCTCTTATTGGTCAAGTAATGTCTGGACTCACACTGTGGGAAAGTTTGAATGAGCCTTTTTATGTGCTTATTGCGTAATGGGAGTCAGGCTTTCTCCTCCCACTTATGTATTACTAGGGGAAAAAAAAAAAAAAAAAAAAAAAAGCGTGTGAAACAAACCACAAGAAACAGAAACTCAACAAGAAAAATCCAACCCCATCCAAACTAAATCCAGCTCCAAAAGAATTCAAAACCAAAGTAACACTACACACAGACATATAAACCCCACAAAGCCAAACAGTGCCACAAAAAATCAACCAACCAACCAAAAAAACCTACCCAAACCCCCCAAAAATTCCGAGTTTATGAAGAATCAGGCCTGTTAAGTGATGGTCAAACAGGTGCCTTACATAGTGCTTCCAATACAGAAAGAGAACTTTAAATTAGTAAAAGTAACATGCATTGCTGTTTTCCTTGGGCTTAATTTTGAAGAGAGATGTATTTGTGTATGTGCTGTTTCAAACTGCAAAAGTTGTAAATTTACAACTTTTACAAAATTTACAATAAAAGTTGTAAAAGTACTCTGAGATGGCTAATATTTTATTTGCACAATTTATTATCTCAGATAAATTTAATAAAGCTGAAAATTACTTGTGGTTTTAAAGGTAATTAAATGATCAGAGCAATAATTACCTCAATTATGTAAATACTGTATAACCTTTCAACAACATACTTTCTTTTCCACTTGAAAAAAAAAGTATAATTCTACAGCCACAATATAAGCCACAGTGTGCTGCTCCTGTTGTGGTGGTAATTCTCTTTGTGTATCTATCCTTCCTTCAGAAAGGATGATTCCTTATTGACTTCTATTAGAGGAATGCAGTGGCCTGCCAGGGACTATGGCAGAAAAGACTATGTGTATATTATATATATATATATATATATATATATTTTTTTTTTTTTTTTTTTTTACCTTACACATGCATGAGAAATGGTGTATTTGTGAAACTTGTTCAGGTTTAGTTCTGTAGCTCTCCCTCAGTGTTGGTTCTGGAGTCATGCCATATTTGCTTTCATGAAATCAAGTAGGCGTTGGGGAGAAAGCTTGAAAATATGTATTCTAGGGGATATGACAGAGTTCAAGGGGAACAACCACAACTTGCCTGCTAAGATGACATGAAGGACTAGATGAAGGACTAGGCTGTCTGGCTGTTCAGATAAATGGAGTTAGAAACCCTGACTCTTGTTGACAATGAAATTCTTCAGAGAGGTGATGGAATGATTTCTGCTCCAGAAGAAGAGTCACTGTGAGACTAGTGAGGGGAGAAATAAAGTACTGATGCTCCTCATCTCTGTATCTGAAACGCTGTCCTCCCTTATCCGAAAGTCCAGACATCTTGGTCATCCCCTAAGAAACATGTTGGGAACTAAGATGTCAGGAAAGCACTGCTAATTAACACGGTTCACAGGATTACATCCATCAGATACTGTCAGTAATATAACAATGGAAAAAAATTTTAATTTGGTCTTGGCATATTGCCTTTTCTTTCATGTCCCTGTTTCCGAGAAAAAGCTTGGAGCCTTTTCTTTGAAGTATTCATTTCTACTGAAAAGCTTAGTACGTACAGTACATAAGTTCTCTTAATTTTGAGTGCTGTACAAATTCTTGGTTCTCTTGACCCGTATAAAACCCATGTATTCCGAAAATAAGCTTGGTTGGGTTTTTCTTTTTGTGGTGGTGTTTGGTTTGTTTTGTTTGTTTGTTAACAGACAGAAGCAGTGACAACATTGCCCTGGCTATTAGTTGTAGGGCAATTAGAATTCATAACTTCTGTCTTCTACCAACTTCCTGTTTATTACTGTCCTGTGAGCTCCCAATTCCTTGCTGCCTTTCCTTATTTAACTTACCATCGGTTGAAGTTACATGACATGTTCTGCTGTAGGGCCTGATCCAATATCATTCTGTTATGTATACGGAAAGAGTGTTGACTAAGAATGATCGAATATGTTTTTGATGCATCATAGTGTGCCTTGTGCAATGTTTATAATTAGTCATACTATGCAAATCAATTTAATTAAAAAATGTGACAGACTTGTTCATGTAAGTCTTGTATTAGATTGTTTTATTGTGTGTATGTGTGGAAAGTGTGAATGATGAGACTCTTGATTAAGTTCTTGATGAACTCGTCATGTTCATATGCCTTTTTGTGCTGATGAATGAGTTTGACTGAAACAGGGCAGGGCTTCCAGCCTTTTTCTAAATTTTTCCTGTGCACGCAAATGCACACAGGTTTGGATTCCTTTGACAGTAGGGGAAACAGTTAACACTTAGCTTCTGAGTCACTTCTGAGCAGCTCTTAACAGCTCTTGGTCCAGTATGTGGCACCGTGCATGTCAGGGGGACAGCAAACTGGAAAGGAGGTTTCCCTTCTTACTCTGTAGCATTTTTTAGTCTGATTATTCCAAGGGGCATTTTTTTCCTTCCAATAAGGTGAAAAGAAGAAATCAATTATTATATCAGATGTTTATATACTGAAGCTGTTTAAAACCATTTCAGTAACTGCAGTAGAAATAATTGGCTGGTCCTTTGTTATCTTGTATATAGAAGAGATATCTTTGAAGAGAAACTTAGAAACCTCTATAAAGACAAGGTTATTATGGGTAATTTTTGGAAAATAAGAGGTAGAAGGAAGAGAAAATAAAGAGCAGCAGTGGAAAAAGTTAGGTGTTTGAGATAGTGGTTGACTTAATGGAAGCAAGTGTTTTTTCTGGTACAGTGGCTATTTTTGCTATTTCCAAGTTAACTGAAAAAAACTCACAAAACCAGATGCGGGGATGAATCCTGCCTGTCTTTTTAAGGCTAGTTTGTTTTGTCCTAGATTTACATGCCATAGAAAAGGATGCTTCCTGTCCTTTGATGCCAGGTAAATAGCTGTTTTCTCATATGAGCTCAAGGGGGAGGGGGGGGGGAAGCCCTCCTTTCTCCATCTTTTAAGCCTGACTTCCTGATTTAAAACTTAGTGAAGTAGAAAGTAAACAGACATATGACTCCTGAATGAAACTAGGAATAGATTGAGTTTGGAGTTTAGTTAGTGTATGTGCATTCCAGCATAGTCCTGTGAGGAACAGGGAGTTGGAGTTAATGATCTTTATGGATCCCTTCAAATTTGAGATATTCTATGATTTAGCACTGCCTATATTATGTATTCTAAATGAGTTCTTAGAAAAAGCTTTTTACATACAATGGTTAATATTGAGAGTATGAAAATCTATACAAAATATGTTTGTGTGTTTTGATGAGTAGGTACGTTGATTTTTTTTTTTTTTTGTAATGTTTCTGCAGAACAGGATAGGAGATTTTAACTGAATTTTCCTGATCTTTTTTTCCTAAGAAAGAAGCATTTGGAACCTAAGTCCCAAGGGAACCCTATTGTTTCATGCAGGGAAAACATGAATATAAAAGCAAAATTCTTTATCCTTTCTTGTCATAGCTATATAAGATATATACCTACCTTGCCCTGAACCTCTCAGTTATAAGAAAATCATAAATAACAATGAAATAGTGGCACTCTGTAAAGGAATGTGTGCTAAAAATAATATATTTACTTGATCTATTCCCTGATACGAAAAACATGTACGTTGAGGGGAAGTTATCACAAGGCAGTGGCTATGGAATGTAAAATTATGTACAACTCCTTATACTCTAAATCACAGTAATGAGCTTCATGGGCAGTTTGGATAGTTTACAGGGAATGAAACAATCCTGTTAATGAAAGAAGATAGTAAGTCTTAGAGTTCAGCCATGGTGACTGGCTTCATCTTCCTTTTCATTTCATGGCTAAAGATATCAAGTATTAATACATGATGGTAAAGCAGAAACATCACTCAGCATGTTGTCATTGGTATTTACATTTCCCATATCATGACGTAATTGTCCTAATAGTCCTTGTTCAAGCTACTGTTTAAGACTCTTGCATATCAGATGATGTTTTGTGCAGGTAATTATACCTATAGAATCCAGTGGGTGAAAGTGGGTGTGTTTAAATGTAATGGTTTGTCTGATAATTAGTTGGCAGGTATTGTAAAAACGAACACCTGAAAATGACCCAGTGCCCTCAAGATACACAGTTGCCCTCACTCCATCTCATGAGAGAGTCTCGCTCCATCAGTAAGAGAGCTCAGCTGTGATTGTTTTAATACACAGGATGACTAATGGTTAGAGGGGGGGAAAGAATCAGTAATAGGGGTTATGTAAGAAAATTGTTCCTTTTGTTTTGTTTTTTTTTTTTTTGGGTTTTTTTGTAAGCATTTAACAGCCTTGTTACTAAAATTATCCACCCCTTTGTTCTCTTGTGGGAATGTTGCTTTCATCCCAGTTTTATATAGAAGCTCCCATGTAGATGAGACAAGGCTGAAATAAGCAAAGCTTTTCTGCTAAGAGTACCTCAGGAACTTTTTTCATCCCTGGACCAATGGATTGAGGAAGGGGCGTTGTCAGTACAGTCTAGTATGCAGTACTGGTACCTTTAATATATGTTTAATACTATTTTTAGGAATGTTTTTCAGAAAAAAAAAAAAGCCTAAGTGCCTAAAGTTATGGGGTATTTTTTATTATCATAGATATCTTTTATATGTAATAGGTGGCATTTTATTAGGCATTTGGAAACATGTTGTGAGCTGGTATAGTTTTTAACCACAGGGACCTCGAAATAAAATCTTGCCATGTAAGCTGAATGTGCTGTTGATACTTTTCCTCTGTCACCTCTGTGTTATTAAATCAACAGGAAGAAATACGTACCAACACCTCAGTTGCCTGTGTGTCATTGCCCAAATCCATCTGCACCAGCCCCTGAAGCATCAAACGTGGTTGTTACTACATTTTGTATGGAGGGCAAGTCACTCCTTGTGGGTGTGGGGGATCCTGCAAGGACCAAGGAAGGCATTCTCAGTCCTGAAGCTGTTCTGCATGACTCCTTCAATAGTAGGGAAATGGAGATGTTGAAACAGTAAACATACCTGTAAGCTGGGAAGCCACTTCAGTCAGGTGTATTTTTGTGTGCAATACATTTTTTAATCTATTTTGAAATGCCTATTTAAGGAGTTTAGCAGTCAAAGGCGATTAAACATAATTTTTAAAAGGGTAAAAATCTTTACTTAATGACTTAAAGCAGCAAAATGGGGTAGAATGATATTTAATGAAGCTGCCATATAAATACTGTTTTTGTTGCTTTTGCTCTCTTGGCAAGTCTTGGCACATATGAAAAATTGTGATGGTACTAACTACTGTCCACTTTGTGTGGAGACGTGTGTTCTGTTATGTAGTGTCTGTGGGAAGCTGTAGGAGCATCCATGGACAGCAGGGAGAGGGAACTCTGCAGACCTGAGACACTTTAGGAACACGTGGTTTTTATTACAAGGGTCGTGGGTAAAAGGGCCTTGCTTCAGCCACCAGCCTCAGCTGAAGGGATGTCCTAAAGAGAGAGGGAGGAAAAAGCTGAGAGG
Source organism: Sylvia atricapilla (assembly GCF_009819655.1). Classification (NCBI taxonomy): domain Eukaryota; kingdom Metazoa; phylum Chordata; class Aves; order Passeriformes; family Sylviidae; genus Sylvia; species Sylvia atricapilla. The sequence continues at coordinate 64,355,531 of NC_089142.1, forward strand.
TGGCAGGGGTAAGGGAGGTGAGGTAAGAGAGTAAAGTAAGATCATAAGGTAAGAGAGCGAGGTTCTTGTTACAATACATTATATCTCCTTTTGTGTTGAATATTCTGATTTACGTGGACCAGCCGGTGCGAAATACAAAACCTACAAACTTTGCATACAGCCTATGAGAACTGCTGCATTACCGTATCATTCTGTATTCTAAACTCTAAAGGCTACTTTTCTTATCTACCTTTTCTTGGATACCTTGGGGAGCTACTCCCTCGAGCACCTTTGTTTGCTATCACCCAACCCATCACCAGCTAATCGCTGTTTTCCTGCCTGCCATGCTTACATCTCAAAGGTAGCTTTCATTTCTATTTCACTCACAGATTTTATATTTTTAGTATCTCTTGCCAGGCAATCATATTTGTAGGCTTTTCCTGTCTCACCTTTCCCAACAGGAGGCATTAGGTGGATGGGATTTGAGGAATGAAGCTCTTTCTCTTTATGGAATAAAGTAGTAGTGCCTGCTGTATAAACACCAGAAGGCAAATCGCTGAGCCAAAGAACAGCTTGCGTTAGAGCTTTTTACCTTACCCTTTTGTCCACACCCTGTGGTACAGAGCGTCTCTAACTGCAGACAAATGTCATCGTGTACAGCTTCCGTGTACGCCCAGAGTCCAAGGTGTAGCCAAGAGGCAGGATGTGGCCGGGAGGAAATACATACTAGAGGTGGGCTCTGGCCTCGGTTCAGAAGTGGTGTCCTTCTGCAAAATGCTTCTGTTCTGGTTGGGTGTTTTGTGCCTGTGCTGGAGAGGGAAGAACGGTGCAGCTGAGCCTTCAGGTGGTGCTGTGTTCTTCTCCATCTGCTGTGATCCTGGCTCACAAGCCTGAGATGTGCAGCAACAGAGCTATCCTGCCAGCTGAGCAGGATGCAGGACTCCTCTGTAAAGAGCATCGCAGGCCACTGTGGCAGTCAACATAGTTTTTATCATACATTCTGACCCTTTTTCAGTTTTGTTACCTGTGTTGTTGAGGTGATCACGTACATCTGTATAACTCGCAGTTTTCAATGAGCCACCTACAGACTCGTCAGCTCATGTCTGTGCCATCTTGTGGTAGCTGATCAGGTTACATCAAGAATCCCTTAAAAACAACAACAACAAACCAACTAAAACAAAACAACCCTGAAGTGAGAAAAAACCCCCAAACACCAAAACAAAAACAAACAAACAAAAAACCCCCAACCTTTTAAAATTACGGAGTGATTCTAGCTAGCAGTTTTTCTGTGGTAGCATTTTGAAATTATGAGCACACACTGAATTGAGGTGGAAGCGGATGGAGATTAAGGTGTCTCTCAGGTGCAACATCCAGCATGTTGCATAGTGGCATATGCAGCTGTGAAGGATGGAGCATTCAGATTGCAAAACTTGTGAGCAAGCATTCTGTCGTAATTGTCTAAAGAAAATCCAGAATGCCAGCACAGGAGGGAAATCAATTAGCTAAAACTGCCTGGGCTGTTTGGACTTTGCTCATTTTGCGAGTGTATGTTAAAGGTTGATGCTGTAAAACTAATGGTGTGGTGCAGAATTTTCAGAATTTTGTTGTCCCGTGTTGTCCACACAAGCTAGAAATTCTCATTTTTGCGTTTTCACACGTGTAAAAGAATGTTCCAACACCTGCCTGTAATTGTGGGTGTATGCATTTCTAATGCAAAAGGTATGTACTGCATAGGAAGGTGATTAAGGGGGGTGGGGGGCGGTGGCACACACGACACCCAGCACATGCAAATACAGAAGAGGACTCATCCTCATTGTTTGAAGTTAAGCTAAAATTTCTAAACATGAATAAGCAGAGCAGCTGAGCAAAAAGCAGGTTCGTGCCTGGAGCCTTCCAGGGTTCTTTTCACTCAGTGCTCATCTGCTTGTGCAACCGCAGCTCCATTCTCCCGCTGCCTGGAGAGGAGGAAGGAGCAGCCCCTGCTGCCGAGGTGCTTCCAGCTCTCCACAAGCGCGCAGGAGACAGCGTTCCCAAGGCCGGCTGGCTGCAGCTGAGGAGACAGCACTCATAGACCCTCCTTTGATTAGGATGTGTCCGTGTTGTCAGGGCAACTGTTAACAGCGGCGTATCATATTTTCTCCTCTTGTATTGCGTGCTGAATATTTTAGTGTGCTGTGGCTGGCAGAAGGTTGCAAGGGAGAAGGTGCTGCTGCAAGGAACCTGGAGCTGTGGTCTGGGATCTGATTGAACAGGTTAAGACAGCAAAGAGCAGCATCCAAACCAATGTGCCTTTAATTAGGGCTTTTCTTCAAGAAGAGGAAGGACTGCAAGGCTTTTGCTGCCGACTGGATGTTGATGTTTGTCAGCTGTTTGCATGCTGCTTATCCATAGAGGATCTGTTACAAGTGCTCAAATGAACAGACAGCATTGCAGCTAGCAGCTAATCAGAGGCTGGAGTTTCTTACTTTTTTGTTTTTTAATAAGCAAGAGGCAAGAGTAACATGCCTGGTTCAGCTACTGCCCTCCGACAAGAGAGACTGAAGAAAAGTGCCAGGCCAAATCCCCCAGGTTTATTCACCATTAATGAGGAGGACGAGCAGCAAAAAAATGGGAATTCCACAAGACTGAAAGGTATGTTTCTGTTCTGCAGTGCAATCAGGGCTTCCTGTGGGATAGACTGCACAGCAGTGTTTTATTAGCTCTTCTGTGTGCTACAGAGACCCTGTGAGTGACTGGTGCAGTTTGGCAGTTCATGTTGGCACTCACAAATGTGAGTGTGCATTTAAATCCCCAGGCTTGTTATGCAATCGTCTGCTTTGGCTGTGAAGAAAAAAATACTTTTTAGTTATTAATCACATTTCTTGTGGTAGGGATAATGGTCCTGCGTCAGGAATAGATCAGTGAGTTTCTGTGTGTTTACTTTGATTTCTGTTTGCAGTCTGGGTAAATAACTGGTAAAAGCAAGGGGAGTACAGATTGCAATGCCCGCCTGTTATAGAAGATGGCTTTGCCAAAGACAATGTGAAACTGTCTATACTTCATTCATGTGCGGGAGGGGCAGTGTGCCTTTGGCAGAGTACAGAAAAACACACATTGTTCAAATATGCTGACTTTTATAAGTCTGACAATAAAACAAAACAGAAAACCCAAACACAAACCCAACAGAGTGTTAAAGAAAAATATTTATGGTGCTTGAGGTAGGTAAGCAGTGGTGGCAGAGGGATGCTGATGGCCATTGATTTATAGCAGGTCTGTCAAGCCTGTGTAGCCACTGTCAGTCTTGCATCATGTAATTCCTGTTTCCTGCATGGCTCCTAGTGTTTAAATTCTCTTAGTCTGGCAGGGATTCTGCTACTTACACTTGTGACTGGAATTTTGTTCCTTTATTTTTTTTCTGTGCTCAAGTGATTCTATGTGTATGAGCACTCCTTTGGTGGGGGGGAGGGAAGGGGTGGATTGTATCAGTTTTTGTTTACAAAACAAATGTTAGTTTGTAGCCTCTAGACACTGTTTTAAATTTCAGTTATTACCTTTCTACCATGTAACAGGAGAGGCTAGAAAGCATTTAAATAGCAAATCTATGGTATGTGTATTTATTAGAGCTGAATAATTTACAGCTAACTGATTATTTTCTTTTTCTGAAAGAAAAACGTAGCTAGCTTGGTAGTCTTTACAAATAAAATCAGAACTCGAGGTTTTGTTTGTTGGGAGTTTTTTGAGTTTGCAGCTTGTCCTCCTTTTTTTTTTTTTTTCCCCCTCAGAACGGTAAAAAACCTAACTGGTTAAAGCTTCATGACAAAATATATACTGCTAGTCATTGTGCACAAGACCCTAACACAGTAGGTACATTAACATAGTTACCTGCTCTTGTCTGTATTTGAAACTGTCCATATAAAATGGAGATCCAAACTCTAGTGTGAGGTTATTGAGTTCTTAATGTCTTAAGAAGCATATTACTTCCTTTCTTCACCCACTGGATGGCTTCCAGAGTCAACAGTCTATAAAGCTACAAATCAGTAATTTTCCTGTTTTTTTTTAATGGTACAGCTAGTTTCCCAACAGTTTGTTGACTTTGCTACTCTTTTCTTCTTGAAGGAGGTATACAGATGTGCTTATCCATTATGTCTCTTGTTTTAACAGAGATTAGATTTTTGACTATTCCTTTATTTTCTGTCACTGCTGTGAAATGTAAGTAGATGAATGTGCACAGTAGTACAGATAGCAAGCAAGCAAGTTCACGTGGTTTTTAGAAGAAAAAAAATTTGTCAGCTTACCTTGACTGGTCCTGGTGAAAAAATAATATAAAATGGTACAAAATATTCTGGCAGTATATTAATTTGCTTTTCATTTTACTAAATTCTTAAAATAGCTCATAGTGTCTCTAGAGCAGTACACCATTTTCACAGCGATACAGTGTGGGTAAATAGCTACGTTTGTACATTTGAATGTTATCAGTGTAGGTGGGTTAGGCTGGAATGCCAGGTAGCGCAGAATGCATGTACTCAGGGTGCTGTTCATCTCAGCTGGTACCAAGTAAGGTCACTCCAGTGCAGCCCTGACTGGGTGTTGAACCCACGTGGGGTTTTGTGAATCTTTTGTTCTCTTGCTACTTTACAGGGTTTGCCTGATCTTAGTTCTCTACCTGTTGTTTCGCTCAGCAAGCAACTGCAGTTGCTGAGATGTTTCTTTTTTTATTTTTCTTTTCTCTCTTGCACATTCTAAGTCAGTGTCATCTTTGTGGGAGATAGGCTGAATGCTGTCTTCATCTGAAGTTTCTGGTATCATGCTGGACCTATCTTTGTACAGAGCTCATAACCCAAGAGGCCTTTAATGGATCTGAGATACTCCAAAGTAAAGTTCTTTCCTCCATTAAGAGTATTTGAATATCACCACAAGGTTTAAAATAATCAATATTTTAAACTATGGTTCAGGTCTTCTCAGAGTGCTAAGGCTTGATTAGACTTTTTATGAGAGTTGATTTTGTGATCTGGGAAGCAAATATTTATGTGGATCTTAAAGTGGATGGCATTTGTGAGGTTTTCTGTAATTGTTTTTGGTATTGGCCATTCCTTTGCTTGTCTGGCTGTCTGCATTGTAATTGGAGGAGTCTGGTAGGCAAAATGAGCTTGTTTCTCCAGTGTAAAGAAATAATTTCAATGTTAAAGCTTTTTCTTTTCTGTCTGGAGATACTAAAAGCCTGCAGTGACCTTTCTAGCCATGTGCTCCTGATATTTCCTTTCTTTTCATTTGTTACTTTTTCAACAAATATTTTAACTTCCTCCTCTTGGCTTTGGGACAAGGCCTGCATATTTGTTAAATATCTGTATGGCACCCACTATTGCAGGGTCTTGAGATCCTGTTGCGTAGTAGAAGAGTGCAAGTAAAAATTACTTTGAATATCCTTTTTTACCTTTACCAACAGTATTTATTCTCCTTTCGTGGAATAACGTACAGGAATTTTGCTACTTACTGTACTCTTCAAATACAATTTCTATGGGTTTACAGAAGCTTATTTTGTACTTGAATTTGCCTATTGGTTTAGCTTTCCTGCAGTTCTGCAGCTTTCCTGCAGTTCTGCAGCTACATTCACAAAGAAACTGGACAAAACAGGAAGAGAACCACACTTTTAACAACCTCAATGCTTCCTTAAAGCTTGTGTAGTAAAACAGATATTGTTTCTGTGACTGAAGTGAGTGTGTGTATGTGGTTCTGCGTGTAAATCACAAAGACATGACTTTGGGTAGATTAGTGTTTAATTACAGGTATCCATCCTGTGTGTATGCACTTCAGCCTCAGGCATTCCTTGAATTCAGGCACAAACACTTCAATCTGCATTAGGATTTTGCTCCTCTGCTTGGTTAATTTTGGTGCACCTTGGATGTAGTCTTAAAACCTTACTCAATTTTATGAAATTTTAAAGTGATGCCTCCCTCCTCTCCTTCCTCTTAGAAAGAATACCTTCTCAACTGTTGATGATGTGTTTCTAAAACTATCATTTGACAAGGCTGGAAAAGCAATGCTCATGCTTCTGGGTTATGGGTTTGAATACTAAATAACTGAAATAATTATGATATTTGTGACAAATAAATGAAAAGTCTCAATTTAGCAATGGAATCCTTCACCATCCTGCTTACTTAAAACTTATCCAGGGAGGGTGCCTCTAATCTGCTGAGTGTTGCTAATACAAAGCTAGACATACATGCCTTAGCTTTCTGCACAGTAGCACTGATTCTTTGTCATCTTGAAAACAAGAGAAGGGCCTTTTTCAGTCCTTTGGTGAATGACAGTGATGTCAGTGATCACCAGCAGATTTTGCCAGTGTTGTGTGGCTGGTAATGTTTGTGCATACTGCTCATTTCAGATGAAAGGTTTGTTCTTCCAGAGAGATGGAGGAGATTTCATGACCGCCTGGGTGCCTAGTTGCCATGTTCTTCATGTATTAGTGAAACATGTATTTCTTTTTAGACTCAAATTGTCTAACTTTTAGTTCAGTTGTTGTCTGTTACTGTGTGTCTATACCCAAAGCAAACTTAAGATACCTGAAATAAAAGGGAACTTGGCATCTTCAAGGGTATTAAACTGATAGTCCTGGAAACTGAAACTGTATACTTACGAAACAGGTATTGCATGGGGTGTGGAAGTGTAATTTTATCCCACGCTGCAGAGTCTGTGCCTCAGGCAGGATCCAGAATGACAGCTGAGTCTCTGGCTTTCACCACACTTTAAACCAGCAAAACTGCCTGGGATGGTGGTTCTCAATGGGGCCTCTTGATGCTAGTCAGGAGGCTGACCTCCAATTTGTTTGGGGCAAAACAGTGAGCAGTTGTTAAAGCTGATGAGGTAGCTTACCAAAATCAGGTACTGGAGGTTTTTCTGACAATATGTAGCCCTATCTTGCCCATCTGCATCTGAGGCAAAGTGAGTGGAAAGAGTGGATGGAAGAAAGGAAAGGAAACAATTCTCATTATGATGCTGGTTGTGTGAAGGGGCAGGGCTGAGACAGTGTGGTCTGGTGTCCTGCACCTTCCAGTGAGTTCTGCTGATGTCTCTGTGCAGTCCTTTTCTTTCTGCTACCCAAGGCCAGGAGAAGAGGGGTCCAAAAGTATCTGTGCTTCTTCTGGACACTTGTTTACAGAATCATGGAAAAAAGGTGAGTTGGAAGGAACCCACAAGGATCATTGGGCTCAACTCCTGGCCCATCACAGGACCTGAGAATCACAACATGTGTCCCAAGAGTATCATCCAAACATTTCTTGAACTCTGTCAGGCTTGGTGCTATGACCACGTCCCTGGGGAGCCTGTCCAGTGTCTAACCACACTCTGGCTGAAGAACTTTTATCTGATTCTAACTTAAACCTGCCCTGACACAGCTTCAGGCCGTTCCCTCACGTCCTGCAACTGGTCACCATAGAAATCAGTGTCTGCCCCTCCTCTTCTCCTCACAAGGCAGTTGTAGATTGCAATGAGGTCTTTAAAAATGCCTCTCAAAGTATCTGGGAGGTACATTCTTAAAAAAGTCCTGCATTCATTGCTTACAGTGCAACTGTTGGGGGTACAAAAGGAACTTGTGGTTTTTTTCAGGAAACTGCTGCCTCTGTTTGTAGGGAGTCCCTATTAATTGCTGTAGCTGCCAGGTAGCAGGAAGCATCCCATTTTTAACCATGACAAAGAGATCCTAACATGAAGTAATTTATAAGCAGTAAAGCAAAGAGACTATGCTGGAAGTCTGGGGGATAGCAGGGAATGTGCCTGCAGACCAGTAAAGCAAATCTGATTTGTTCAGTCCCTCTGGCTTTCAGAGTGAAAGTCCAAGGTCTGAGGACTTGGCTTGTGTTGTAACACAGGCTGTTCATCAAAGTGTGTGCTGGGATTACTGACGGTGCTTATCTGTGCTGGGTGAGAATCATCTTACACTTCTAGCTGAGCCCTATGAGAAGAGGCTTCCACTCCTCATTCTAGAGGATTCTGTTCAGTTCTTTTAATGACTACTTTTTGGGGGGGGAAACAGCCTGTGTTCTGTTTGGTGCTCAGGAGCATACTTGACACTGAGTACATCAATGGCAAAACTAAAAAAGAAAATACAGTGTTGACAGTCTTGAAAATTTAAGTTGTTTAAGTGCATTCAGTTCAACTTGGCATGTGAACTAGGATAATCCCTTTTAAGGAAAGACTGAATTTTGCAAAATAGCTTTTGTAAGTAAGTGGGGTTATTTCAACCAAGATCCAAATGATAACACAGTGTTCAGCAAAACTGTCCTGAGAACTGAGAACAGGATGCAACATTTGAATGCTGTACTCGCAGGATAGGATGCTTGTTGAAATGGCAAAAAGATTGTGGTTCAGTTTATTTGAGATAACTCTCAAGAAAGCTTTGAGAAAGGTATGAGAAACACCACTCATGAAAGATTGATACCAAGCACTGGAGTTTTCTCTTTATTCACTATTACTTCTATAAAAGTCATGACTTTAAAAACCTGGAATTTGGTGTCTGATTCTGTGTGGAAAATAAATGTAAAGGAAGTGTGGGTTCATGGCCATTTCTTATGGGGAAAAAGAGAAACCTGAAAAGTGATAGATCTCTCCCAAGAATCCTGAAATTCTCCATGGTCTTGTTGCATTCTTTTTTGCCTGAAAATATGCAAATAATGCTCTTTCAAGGACTTTATACAGTAATATGCCTTTGGAATGAGATGACAGCAAGAAGAAATGAATGGATTTCTATGTCCTATTGTACTGCATTACATACCTAAGTAGTACTATGTTTTTATTATGCAGTGAAAAATTGAGGCAGTGGCTAAGCGCATGTTTTTAAAAGCTTGATCCCCTGATGTTTTTGTGATTATGGTTTTGTCAAGAGTCTTGGTGTTCTTGCTGCTGTTTGCAAGGCTTGCTCAGAAACTGCTGTATCTGTTCACTCCCTCTGAGTTTGTTTTGTACCCAGGTATGTGGCAGTCTGGATTTATTTTTAAAGAAAAGCTTTTGCTTGCCATATTGAACTCCAGAAAAATTAATGAGCACTGGCCTCTAGAGCATTGCTTCTGGCTATGAGTGGTGATGGAGCTCTGTGTATTACTAGGATCAGCTGATTCAGTGGGAGTACATAATTTTTATTCCTACACAAGCTCACATGTGTGTGTTCTTTGCTTTCTCATCTACCTACAGAGTAATTTTTGTGCCTCTTAAATTTTTTGCTTCTTTAAATTTAATCTGTACTTTACAACCGGCGATCTTGTTTTTCTGTTATTTGAGAATTAAGAGTTCTGAATGCAAGCATCTCGAAAGAGTCTCCTGGTATTATTGGAAGTCTCTCCAGAAGTGATTTCTGGATGTGGGATTTTTGGTGTTTTTGGTGACAAGTGCTATGGTATTATTTAATCAAGTCTACCCAACCTCAGGCCAGAGGTTATTACAACAGTAATATGCCAGAACAAATGCCACAATGATTGATGCAGTTTGCTCTGTTTTAATGAACTGCCTTCAGTCACTTGAAGGTGCATCTCACATCTCACAGTGCACTGTCTTTGCAGCCAAGCACTACTTGAAACTCACGAGTTTTAGATGCATTGAGCTGAAGTATGGTTTGAGTGGACACTATGTCTGCGGGTCAGATTTGTATGATCAATGTAAAAGACACTAAGGGAAAATGTTTAATAAGAAAATAAAAATGCAGATCAAATAATCAGAAATTAAATTAGGGAGTATTCTAAGACTTGGACTTTGAAGTCTTGTTGCTTGAAGTAAATTATTTTCCTTTTCAGCAGAGTGGAAACACATTTACTAGATTCTGCATAAAACTCTCATTGATTTATAGGTCTGACTATGAGAGCCATTAAATAACTAGATTGTCCCAAGCCCCATCTTAATGTATAGATGCAGCTGTAACTACTTAGTCAAGTTCAAGGGAGGAATGACTAGGGAGGTAGTATGCAGACAGTATAAAATTTCCTTTTATGCTGGCAGTTTCAGAGGAGAACCACTTGAATGCTAACTTCACTTTCTCCTTTAAATGATTAACTTGCTGATAATGGTTAGAGTAAATAAAGCTCCAGAGGCAGGTCACTGCAGCTTAACCTGCATGCAGGTTTCTCCAGAAAGCAGAATTGTGTCCCTGTTGTAGTGGAGGAGACAATGGGCTTGGAGCAGGCTATACCAGTGGAAAACTGAATTGCTTTGTCAGTACTGACACAGGCCTGTAGTTGTATTCTGTGTTTTTCTGCTGGGGAACTCTTGGGTTGTTTTGAAGTAGAATAATACCTTCTGTAGCTTCAATGGGATGATGGTACAAGATTGCCTTTCATTATTGTCTGTTGAACTTTTTTTCCCCCTTTTATTCTGGACAAATAGATTTTCATTCAGTTGTTTCAGATCTGTTAAAGCCTAGTTTTTCTTTTCAGCTCTCTGGAGGAAACATAGTTTTTCTCAGGGACTAGCTGTATTTCTGCACATTTTTATGCAGTTTATCTGTGCGGTTGTCAACAAGAAGAAACTAGGCTTGAAATTAAGAGTTGGAACAAATCAAACACAAAATCTGCTGAAATGTAAAGTGGGGCAAGTAGCAGAGATTCCAAATTATAGAGGTCTTCCAGTTGATACCTATCACACATGAATAAAAATTCAGTTAGATGAAGCACTCTTCCTTTTCTGGTACTGGTGTCTGTACAGATGGCTTCAGGGAAAGCAGGAAGAAGTCACATTTAGGGATTTTCAGCTGGTCTCTAATCTCAGCAAGTGGTCTTCAGCAGTGCATGTTTGGGGCCAGATCTACAATCAGCTTCATTCCTAGGCAAACTGACTTGTTGCCTCCTTTTCTGCTAATTATCCAAAACCCTCAAGAAGCCTGGAGAAATGGTCAAGGTACTGGAGTTCCCAGAAGGGACTCTGTACTTAGAGACTGAATTTGTAGTTTGGTTGCTGGCCACCTACTCATCAGTCTTTATTTCTTTTGTTTCACACCCAGACCAATAGTCTGAGCCTCCAGTAATGCCTCCTAATTGGCCTAGTCTTCACACAGAGGTTGATGATTTATTGATTTATTTTCACTGTCAACATTCTTCAAGGTTGTCTTCTTATATCTGAAGCTGACCTAGGACCAAATATCTACAAGATTCTACAATCTGGCCCACCAGCCACACTGCTCACAGATTTCTTCTGCCATCTGCCACTGGCTTTTTGCGTAGCATTGGAGGGCTATGTAATGAGGCTGGTACCACTGCACACCCCTGCAGGAAGTACTCCAGCTGGTGGGATTTTGTCTTCAGAAGAGCTTTGCTGCAGCATAGTGCCATACCCACCTCCTATTGCATGGTATGCTGTGCTAAAATATTTCTTTCCTAATCAAGGACAGGATGCTCCCTGAAAGATCTGAGGATAGTCAACGACATAGAAAACATTAGGAAGAATTTTTGTCATCTTTCTGCTGGGAGGCAATAAGGAAAAGGATTGAGGAAGTAACACTTTTAAAACTAAGTTTTCTGTAGGATGCCTGAGTTCTGATTTGATTGCTGGGAATACGGTTATAGTGCTGATGTCCTAGGCAGACAGTCTGAGAAGTTGAAAGTCCAGTGAAATCTAAATCTCATGATACTCTAAAATATTTTGTTAAATGTGCTGGAGAGGCTTGGGTGGGTTTTTTTTTCATTCTTGAATTCCTGATCTTTTTCAGATTCATTTTAAACTCCTGCACAGACAAGGCATATTATAGAAGTGCTGACAGAACTTGATTCATGCTGTTGTATCTTGGTGTACAAAGCTATCTTGTTTCTCAATTCTGCTTCAGGAAGCTTTTCTGAAAGCTGTTTTGGAAATGCAGGTTTATCCAGTTACCCGCCCTTGACATAAGAAGTCATTCTTTTACACAGCCTGTTCTGGCTTTGGGTTTTTTTTCTTTTTTTCAAAGTCAATTTCCTCATCTCCTGCATGCTGACTTAATGCAGTGGTGAAAATCGGAGTACTGAATTTGGGCTTGTATGCTAAGACACCACAAATCACACCAAACACATCTGAGCTGTTTCTGAAGACAGAGATGTCATGTCAGTGGAGTTTGCACTAGTTTATAGTGCAGGAGTGTCAGTGTGGTGGAAAACAATCTGATGAACCTTCTTGCCTGTCATTCCTTCTTAACTGTAACAGTGCTTTCATTGAGGAATGTACATCCCATCTTGGACATGCAGTCCATACAAATTCTAGATAATGCTACTTTCACTTTTTGTGTGCATTTCCTTTCAGTAGAAAAATAAAAAACATGTTTACCTCACTCTTATTCCCTGTAGGAAAGGAAGAAAATGTAGGTTTTGTTTTGTTGGGTTTTTTTAAACACAAGCAACTTTCTCTAGCCACCTAACTATGGCACTGATGTGGTTACTTGCAGTCTGAACTGCAAAAAAAGAGGTAAAGAAAAAAAACAGATGGCAGTTGCCGTCTGTAAACCAGAAAAGGACAGCAACAACCAGCTGCTGAGTGAAGTATTGGCAATAAAACCAGGCTGCAGACCTGGTTTGTGCTTGTTGGGCCTGGGTTATCGCTGTTTTGATATGTTCTTACACTTCCAATTTATTTTTTCTGAATTATGCTGTAATGTATTGATTTAGTTCTGTGCTAGTATTTTTCTCTACCAGGTTATCCTCAATTTTAGGAAACATAATTGTCATAGTTAGTGTCCAGGGAGTTTCTATGAGCCTCACCATCCCTGTGAGTTAAGTAGAGTCATGCTGCTGTAATCCATACCTCACATGCTCAGTGTCACTGAAGGCTGCATGCAGCACAGCTTGGCTTTTCACTACAGTGTGTTCAAGCTAAATCTTTGTAGTCAATAAATGATGCAAAGGAAAGCAGTGCTGTGCAGATTGTGGTGCTCACACACAGCCCAGAGATGCTTGTGGATGCCTCCTTTTTTGGTTAGGCTTTTTAAAAATTCCTGTCAGATTTCACATGCTTGTGGCATCTGCATGATGAGCAACATTCCAGGACTGGAATATTTAAAGTGGTAGTGTGATGGTTTGATCTTCCTTTCCTGAGAAGTGAAGGCAGCATCTCCATGATGGTTGTGTTGCAGCTCTGAAAAGGCTCCTGCCCCAAGGTTTGCAGAGGTGATTTCATCTCATTTTAGCTCTGCAAACAGGCCCTGCTACTGCCTGGCTGCAAACAGTTCAGTGTGTTTTGCTGCTACTGGCAGTTTCCTTTAAGGGAACTCTTAACTAATCTCCGTGAATATTTAGCTTACACATCGAGAAAGTGCTGCTGTTCAGCCTTTTTTTATACTCCAGGGTTGGATTATGGACTTTTCTTAAACTTGTCCTAGGATTTCTTTTCAAAAAGATATAGATAATTGCCAGTAGCAGGCTCTTGTCACTAAAATCTAGTTCCAGGTGGTTAAAGTGAAGCTTTTTTTTTATTATACATCAAGGCACGAAGGTTGGCTGATATCAAAGTCTGCCAGCCAATTTTCAGTAGAGTTCCTGGGCAGGAGTACTTTTAAGATGTCATTGGCCTCTTCTGTGTTTCTGGCTTTTTTGTGGGGGAGGTGTGGGGGGTATGGTTGGAGTTTTTTTGTTTTATTTTTGAGGTAGGGGAAACGGCAATATGGGTTTGGAAACCTGACCTGGTGAGTTCCCAGGAGCTTTCAGAAGGAAGGGAGTCTGTGTTAGGGAGAGAAGTTACTCTCCCTCTTCCATTAACTTTTGTGTGCCCTTTTCATGGCTCCAAGGAGTGTGATTTGACACACTTCATCCAATGAGTCACATAAGCAGACTCATGAAATTGTATGAGCTAACATAGCTTTAGAAGGAAAAAAGGTAGGGAGCAACTTCATGATAAGGTTCACTTCTGAATTTCTGGTGTTTGGTAACATGGTTTACCCTTAAAGTGAGCCAAGATATTTCTTAAAGTGGATTGGTAGAGTTACTGAGTGCTTATAAATGGGATGTTCTGTAAGTGACTTCTGTTCTGAAGTAAACAGAATCCAATACCTTTAAGAAGAGTAAGATTTTTTGATTTTTCTCTGTGGTTATAAAACCTGTTGTAATGTGTGTCTGAGGAGAGGGGGAGGTATTTGCTTACTTTTGAAAGACTCCTGCCATCCTCATTCTCAGCAAATTCCTTGCACAGAATATCCAACCTGACCTCACTTTGGTGGACTGAGGTAGTGTGAAATACACTGAGCTAGCTGATGCTGGGAGTGAGCAAGAATCAGAGAAGTCAGGAGAATCACAGAATGGTTTGAGTTGGAAGGAATTTTAAAGATCATATAGTTCTACCCCCCTGCTGTGAGCAGGGACACCTTGCATTAGACCAGGTTGCTCAGAGAGGCATCTACAGCTTTCATGAGCAACCTGTTCCATTGCCTCACCACCCTCACAGTGGGGAATTCCTTTCTAACATCTAATCTAAACCTGCAAACGTTCAGTTTGAAGCCAATTCCACCTTGTCCTGTCGCTACATGTCCTCATGAAAAATTTTTCTCCAGATGGCATAACAATATATTTATAAAAACTGAGACATGCTCTTCATCTGAGGAAAGCTTGTTTTTCAGTTTTAAAACTGCTGCCTTCTGAGACTGGTTATTGGAAAATAACCAGTTATTGATTAACAGTCCTTTTGAGACTGGTGCTGCAAAGACTGCCTTTTAACATGGAAAGTCTTGTGACTTACAGAAAAAATTTAATGTCTAGTAGCATTTACAGGAACAGTATCTGTTTCCCTCTCTGGGGAGAGGGAACTTGTTTTTGCAGAACATCCTGACAATAATGATTATAATGAGAGCTTTCCCATCTGATTCAAATATTTCATGCTGTGTAGAGATTATTCAGTATTACTCTGTGGAAAAACAGTCAGCCAAAGAGATTCTAATTACTTGTGGCTGAGCAACAGAGCACCTACTTTCCATTCTCTGCACAGGGTTTTCTCCCTTTGTTTTTGTCAGACTTTGCTTTTGCTTAAACGTTCTTTAAATAAAACAGCATTTATTGTATCCTCCGGAAGGATTTAATATGGAGCATAACATATATGTGTTTGTGAGGTGTATGTCACAAATACTCTTTTAATGACATGTTTTGCCTGTAAATGTTTGAGAAGACTTTGCTACTTGCAGGTATTAAAAGGACACAAAATCACTATGTGCATGTGCTTCAACCTCTGCTCCCTGTTGCACTCTTGGATCTTTAAATGGGAAAATCCAATGAGATCTGGCTTTTCTGTTACATAACACACTGCTGTGCAATTATAAATGCTAAAGCCACGTTCCAAATATCTTTTATTTTGTGCTGTACTACAAAGCAGTGCAGTGTTGGATTATGTTTTATGCTTTGCTTTTTAAAGGGAGAAAAATAAAATGAGGGAAATCGGGAGTCTGTTGGTGTCCTGCATGCCTTTAAGATTAATTGGGACTTTGTACTGAAAGAGAAGCTAATTTGTGTTGAATACAACTGGCTGCTGAGTAAGTGGAGCGTTGAGGCTTATGTTAATTGGCAGTTGTGCCTTTTCTGCTGTTTCCTGGTGCTGTACTCGGTGACCTGGTTGGGCTGGACTGGCCTGGCTTGTCTGTGGTCAGAGCTGCTCACACAGTGCTGCCTGCAGACTGGGGCTGTTTTAATGGGACACTTGCATAGCATGATGGTCGTGGTGCACTGAGCTCTGCCTGTCACATGCCAGTACAGCCAAGAACTCCATGTGCTGAGGTGCTGGTGGCCAGGCAGATGGCAATGGAGATTGCCTGCCAGGCTGGTTTGCTGGCTCTGCTGCCATTGCATTGGATTGCCTATTCATGGAGTTGAGATGGAGAGATGTACAACAGTTGTTATAACCTTCTATACAGTTTGAATATATTTTGGTAATTTTTTTGAATACAGAGCTGCCTGGTCAGCCTGGGAAATAACAGAATTTTAAGTATTTCCATTACCTGTCCCACCTGGGTAAGACATTCTAACTAATTATAGTGTGGTTTGTGATTTTGGTGAAGCTTACTGCCTAAACTTTTTACATCAGTGATGTTTGTATTCCTTCTGTCTGTGGGTACCTGTTGGAAGATGTCTTAGTGTCAGAGCTTTCCAAGCAAGGGTTGCTACTGACTGCTGTGGCAAAGTACAGAGCAGTGCTGTGGTTAAGTGCTTAGTACTTTTGATGTGAAGAGAAGTCTTTGTACCTGTATCTGCCCTTGTGCAAGTAGGGTACTACCCTTCACTCACATACTGTGATATAGATGTTTGTGAGGTGTTGTTGACAACTCTTCCAATACTTGAAATAGATTATTTGAGAAAGAACAATAGGTAAATATTACTAAGGCATTCCCTTACCCCCAGGTAAACTGAGTAGGAACACTTACCTATGGAGGAGATGGGGTGTGGTTTGTTTTGAGGGGTCTTTTTGCAAAAATCCTTAAACAAATACAGACATACAAATACAGGCAGTTTATTAATGCCAGTGGAGTGTGGGAAGAGGTGACAGTATTTATTGAATCACAGGCTTTGGCAAAATGAAACACAAAGCTTGTAGACACTGATTCTAGATCCTGTTCTTGCTCTATTGTGTCAAGTACTTTCCTTCTAAAAGAGTGGGGGAAAAGCTCTGCTAGGCTATTACCTGCTGTAGTTAATTCTACAAATAGATAGACACTGAATTTTGTAGTCAGCTGTCATGACAGGAAGGACATCCCATGGTATCTTTTGAAATCCACCTAGTAAAGGACTTAAGTACTTTTGTTTATAAGCACTGGAAAGCTAGGTGTCATGTGTGCTCCTTTCCCATGGTTTTCAAAAACCTTTTCCAAAGGTCTTTTAATAAACTCTCTGAATAGGAGTTGAAATAAAAACTGTATGAGGCAAAAAACAAGGCTTATTGACCTTGAAGTATTTAAAATGTTGCATGGGATAATTCCAACTGAATGGTTTACTCTTTTCAGAGCTGCAAATTTTTTGCACAACTGTAATTCTGCTGTATGTAGTTGTAACTCATGAGTAGTACAGAGCTCAGTTTGTCCTAAGAAGAAGTGCTATGTGTGGGGAATTCTAAATATGTCTGGCAAGAAGATCCATGCTTAGATTTGTCCAACACCATTAAAAAGGCTAGGCCAACTTTGTCCCTGTTTCACTCTTCTGAAGCAAAGTAAATTGAAAAAGTAGTGAAGCCGACCACTCTTAAAACACTTATATTCTTCTCTTGATAATGGACTGAAAGGACTTACTGCCCTGTCTGGGTCTCTCTGGCTTTATTGAACTGAACTGTATTTGCAAGTAAACAATTAGTGGTCTAATACTTGCTTGAAGAAAATACCATACAATATCCATTTCAAAGAATAAGAAAGCTCCCAAGGACAGGTATAACTATAGGTCCTCAGGTTGCATTGAAGAAATTGGTGCAAGTTTCTCAGCAGCCTTTGAATCCCAGATCTGTTTATCTTCTGAATTATGGGTAGGTCTGTACATCCTGCTGTCATATCTCAAAATAGTAGAACTACAAAAAGTTTGATGATTTCATAGCGGAATAGTTACTTTTTAAAACTTTTTTTCCTAGCAAGTGGGAAATTAGCAGGCTATTAGGCAACTTGGAGAAAGGGAGTTTGGAGCAAGGAACTTATAAAATGAATCATCCATCTCCTCAAGGCTGAGGCATTCTGGCAGGACTGGAGGCAGTGCTGCTCCAGCACAGCCTGGTATTACTTGTATGGAGAAACAAAGGGCTTCAGTCCTCAAATACCCAGCCTGCTGCTCATCAGAGAACAGGGCTCCATAGGATTTGGTGGGAAGATAGGTCAAGTGTTTGGCGCAGGGAAGAGAGGCAATATAAAGAAGAGTTGCTTCTGCTTTAATTGTTTCTCTTGTTCCTGAAATCTTGCTTTTTCACAGTTCATGTTGTTTTATTGCAATGTGTACTTACCTGGGTTTCCCAGAAGCCTGCGCTGTCTGTTTACTTGGAATAGTGTCTATTTGTGTGCCAGTAGCTCATCTGACTTGTGCTTCAGAATTTCCCAGAGATCAAAGCTGCATTTACAAGAACTGGAGAGACGCTATGCTGGACTGGGTCCAGATTCCTTGGGTTTGTTCTTATGCTATTAGCAGTGAATGTCTATATTGTTTTGCAGCCATACCATCAATTTGCTACACTGCTTATGCTGGGGGGACCTGGCACTGAGTTTGACTCTGCTGCATTTATTTTATTGCAAACGATGCATCATGAGTCAGAGAGAGGTGTTAAAATGATGGATTGTGGATGTCATCCAGGATGTATGAAGTCAGCATTTTCAAACACAAAAGACAGAAGTGACTGATACTGATGCAGTTAGCCTGTGCCTCAGAGACACTATCATAAAAAAAAGGTGAAGTGGTCCACTCAATTCTTTGATATGTGGCCTCTAAAGTCTGCATTATTTAATAGTGAACTGGTCCCAAAAGTTACTGGCTATTGGGAGACTTTCAGTTTGTATTTGTTGGGATGTTGTTGTTTGGTTTTGGTTTGTTTGGGGGTTTTGTTTTGGTTTTGTTTTTTCTTTGTTTGGGTTTTGAGGAGTTTTTTTGTTGCAAGTACTTTAACATCGGCTAACAAGGCTGCCGCCTTAAGACTAGGATTTGGCTGCAGCTTATGAACTGCCTCAAATAACACTTTGGGGAGTAATGAGGCTGCCTACTCTGCTACTGAATCAAAGACTTAACTGCTGCATGGTTGTTCAGGCTCTATTCACTGTTCAGTAATTGCTGTATTTGATAGTGTGGCTCTGTTTTTTAAATCTGTTGACCAAATTCCTTAGTCCAGAGCAGTTTCTTCAAAGATTTGCCAAGCTTACAGCTTAACTAAATGCAGAAGAGACTGTTCTTCCCACAAATTTTTTCTGCTACGAGAAAAGAACACAGCTGGGAGGAAAGGTGCACCACATTAGGCAAGGTGCAGTTCCTGGCAGTTGTCACGGAAAGGATGTGTAGGTGTGTAGTCACATCTGGATACAGATGTGCTTATTAAAAAAGTGAATGGACAGTGTTTCTGGAGGGTACATGCATCCCATGGATACTTATAGCAGTTACATATATAGAGCACTTTGAACCTACACTGAAGCATTTGGGAAAAAGGATGTGCACTTCCTAAGGAAAAGGGCCCATCCTGGAGCTGCTAGTTGAAGCTCCTATGTCTTTCCAGTAATAACATCCTAGTGAAACTAACTTTAGCTGCTTTAGCCTGCATTTCTAGGAGCTCCAAAATGACGGTAATAAACAGAGATATTTTTCTTTCTTTAATGCTACTGAACTGCAAACTATGGCACTTCGAGATTCTGGATTCTCTCTCTCTTTTCTTATTAAGGAAGCGTACATGCACTGCTTCTTAACCCTAACTTCTCATGACTGAAACTTGCCTAGTTTTGCTCAACAGTGGAAGCCGTGACTCTCCTGACAGCCTCCTACTGAAGAGTGTATCAGACATCATTGCTTAGGTACATAAATGTGCAGAATAACTCTTTAAGTTCTCTCCTCTTCTAGGATGCTGGTACAAGGGAAGCAAATTTCACCCTCAAGTAAATTCCCTCATAACCATATTATTAATCAAAATAGTAGATTAAAAAAGAAAAGAAGGATTCTGTGGATATATGCCTAACTGAAGTCCAAAAGTGTATAGTGACATAAACTACACTTAAGAAAACTTGAAATCAAATTGGCATCCTAAGGCTCATACAAATTAGTTGAAGAAAGTTCTTTTGCTAAAACTGTGTAATCAAATGTGCAATTATGGGTTAAGAATAAAAAATCTTGTGTGTGTTTGGATCACATTGTTGGGCAGAAAGAGGGCTTTTTTCAGCATCTAGTGAATTGTCTAAGACTACCTGGATCACCTACAGATCTTGTTCCTGGTAAATGGCTCATGAAGACTCAAAGAGACAGGTGTGTTTCTCTCCCCTTTCTGGAATGGGAATTGCAGAGCACATCTGGTATCTGTCAGCTTCCAGCCATGTATGGCCATACTTTGCCTTACACAGGTTGTTTTCAGGAGAGCCATGGAAAAGACTGAACTTTCAAAAGGGATCTTTACATTGTTGTTCTTGGTCTTAAGCCAATGCACTCATCTGTTTTCAGCTAATGCTCTTCGGGGTTTGGGGAGTGTTTTCAGCATGAGATCTGCTCTCAGTACCAATGCTTCTGTTTTAATTGTTCTTTTTAATGTTTATATACTAGCTTGCTTGTGAGTATGGGGGCATTGCCCTTCTGTGTGAAGTTGGAAGGACAGAGCTCACACAGTGGGCCAGGAGCAAAGCCAACAGAACAGTGGAGATACCTGATTTCTGCTTATTTTCATGCCACAGTGACTACTGACTTCTACAGAAAAAAAAAAAAATAGGTTGTGTTATTACTGCCAGGGGGGAAAGGAAGTGACTGCTTGTTCAGATTTTCAGAAGCTTTTTCTGTTCATGTGCTAAAATAATTTTGTGAGGACATTGAATCTACAGTGAAAGCATGTCTTGCCAGGAAACTCTTCAGCCCCATAATTGTGATTTTTTTTTCCTGTCCACCAGAAAACAAGTAGTTTAAAAAATAGACTAAATCTATACGTGTATGATAAATAACTAATAGGCTAATTCATTATGGAGACATTTATAGACACAAAGGAAGAGCAATAGGTGGTTCACAGGCAATTTAAGAAGGCCCACCTGGAGAGACAAGTCAGTAAGTGAGGAAGGGCATGTGTGGTGATGCCTCTTGTCTTTCTACTGCTGATCTGCCTCCTGAAGGTGAAGCCTTGCCTGCCTGTGTAAGGCAATCCTCTGCTAATCTGGGGAAATCCATTTTGTCTCAGTCAGTTGATATAGGCAATGATCTCTTCACTCAGACTGAGCTTTTTTCCTCAGAGGCAACTTGGAGGATAGCATTAGAAAGATAGAACACTGCTCTCTCTGCTGCAGAGATTAGCTCTGGTCACTCTCAGTATTTGACTGAGAAACACACACTTTTCAGTGCATTCAAAATCTGTTGAAATGAAATGGCTGAAGTTTATTAAGATGAGTGTCTGATGACACTTGCTTGTGCTAAAGTGTTCTTTATTCATCCATGGAGGTCTCTTGCCCTGCTGGCCTGATTTCTTACTCGTTGGAATGCATCATTCTTGAACCATTCTTGGCAGAAGTGATCTCAACTCTTATGGATCCTTCTTCCCATGGGAGCTTGTTCCTATGGGATTCTTCAGAGAAGATCCCTGAAGAGGCTAAAGTCAGCTCTCCTGATGTCCATGGTTATAATCTTACGTGCTGCCCTGCTTCCTCCTCACCTAATAAAGAACTCCACAATCTCGTGGTTGCTGCAGCCAAGGCTGCTCCCAACCTTTCATATCTCCAACAAAGCTTTCCCTGTTTGGTAGCATGAAGTCAAGCAGCACACCATTCCATGTTGGATGCTCTACTACCTGCAGTGGGAAGTTGTCACCAGTGCTTTCCAGGAACCTTCTCTACTGTTAGTCTCTTCTTCACTGTGTTGCTGCTTCAGCAGGTGTCAGGGTGGTTAAAGTCTCCCACGTGACATTGAGGCTGCTTCGAGCTGCTGGTAGAAGGGCTCATCTGCTTCCTTCTACTGATCAGGAGGCCTGCAGCAAACACCCACAACAGAGTGTTTCTTACTGGTCTGTCCTTTTATCCTGACCCTCAGGTCACCATCCATCCCAAGACAGAGCTTGATACATGCTAAGTGTTGTCTCATATAGAGGGCAACTCCGCCACTCTGTTCCTGGTCTGTTTCTCCTAAACAGCACATGGCCCTGCATGGCAACATTCCAGTAATCCCATCCTGTGGGAGCTATCCTGTCATGTCTCCATGACTGCAGTGAGGTCAAAGCCCTGTGACTGCACACAGATCTTCAGTTCCTCCTGTTTGTTCCCCATCCTGCATGCCCTGGTGTACAAGCACCTTACAGAACTATTTGATTGTGCCAATATCCCCATGGGGAAGCAAAGGGATGCCCCATAATCTGATGTTGTGATTACATCTTTGGCTGCTTGTGCTGGTTTGAGGTATTCCCTCTTTAGCCTCCTTTTCCTGCTAGCGTGGTTGCTACAGTTCTTCCCTTCCCACACCCAGTCTCTGTTGAGCCTATGTCCCCGTCCCCCTTCCAATCTCATTTACAGCTCTCTCAGTGAACGCTGCTAACAGACAAACAGGGTTCTTGTTCAGGTTGCTTGTTGCCAGCAGCCCCAGTGCAATAGAAACTGACCTAAACACTTAGAACCCTGAGCTTTACTTGTTTAGCTCTTCCAGCTTATAGTATTTTATGTGATCTAGAAAAACTGCTAAATTTTCCTATGCTTTTCAGAAGAAGAGTAGGAAGGGATCCTGCTTTAAAATCAATTTAGAAACTGATTAGGAGAAACATCTACCAGTGCTCTTGTAAACTCGACTCTCAATTTATTCTCTTAAAACAAACAAAAAAAGCGCACGTTTTTCTTTTATCTGGCTTTTTCATAGAAAGCCTCTACCAAGTGTTTTAATAGGCTCTTTTATTGTAATGTTTTGTGTATATCTGCATGTGTTCCAGCTCTCTATGGAAATAGTTTTCTCCCTTTTAAACTGAGCTAAAATATCATCTTCAAGGATGGAAATTCATCTTCCTCTCTCTTTTTACCCGTGGTCTGTTATGAACCTTAGTGCCTAAGTTTTCCTTGCATTAGTGCTGCTCAATCTTTATGGCCTACATGTATCTAGGGCATTCTGCAGCTACTCCAGCACACTCTGTGGCTATTTTTGGCAATGTAGCTTTTGTCTGGCAGTGCTAGAGAGGGATGGCATATGCTCACTGCTTTGCATGTGACTTGATTTAAAGGTGAATGATGTGGTTTTGTTTATGTATATGTATTTTTCAGAATTTTAAAAAACCTACTCTGTATAATGTAGAAACCCATACAAATTTAGTATGCTTGACTGCGTGAGGTTTTATTCTCCTTTTTTATGTAATTGTATGCTCAGTGAACTGTGCATTAGAAAGTGAATTAGCAAGTTAATTTACCCTACAATGTCAGTGACAGAATAGCTCTTACCTCCTCAGGCCATGTGATCTGAACTGTGTGTGAATGTATCAGAATACACAAACACTCCTTTTGGAACCATTGCTGGGAGGGGTGTTGTTAGTTTAACCTGTTCTCTCCCTAGGTTTTTAATTCTCATTTGCAGTCACTATCAGTGGGGTGTTTTTGGACATGGTCTGAGTGAGCTGGGTTTTGGGGTTTTTTGTGTGCTTTCCATACTTCATGTGCTGTACCCCAAGGGGACCTCTTGCAGAGCAGGTTACCTGCTCATCAGCTGAACAGAGATAATAAAATTAATTATAATTAATCTTTAGTATTCCTAATTAAAGGTAATTAATATTTACATTTTATTTTGAGTTTGCAACTTAAAATGCATAATGTTTAGCAATTGACTTCGCTAATATTCCATCAAATCGTCAGGCTCAGTTTCATGGGAACAGCTCTAGAGTCTTAGAGTTCCTACAACAGGGTAGCCAGTCACCTGCAAAATTTGGTTTCAGATGTTTTCAGTTGTAGGACTGAAGTTCGAGAATGTTTGCATCAGAACCAATAATTTGAATAAATGGATGGTAAAAGAGCAGAGAATAGGAATGTTTTCATCTAAAGATGTAGATCCAAGTTGTGAGAGGCTAAGTGCTGGTTAGTGCTCCTGGGATTTTCATTGCTGAGGGAAGGCTCTGACAGGACCACATGCTCAATCCCGCTCTCCCAGGCTCCCTGGTTATATCCCAGCCACATGGCTGCTTTTCACATTGCAGGACAGGACTTTGACTGCTCTGTGCCTTTTTAAGCTCCTGTGCATGAGCCAGCACACAGAGGGGGTGGGACAAGCCCTTGTGCTACACAAGTACAGTAGTTATTATGGCGTAGCAAATGGTTAGTGTAGAACCAGCAGGTTTATTAGCTGTTGGTACTGAAATGGGAGGTATAACGATGCCATGATTTTGTTGGTCTGACAAATCCGATTTTAATTGTTTTAAACAAAATGTGTAATGAGGAAATTGGAGGGGAGAATTATGTTTGGTCATATTACACAGATGTCTTATTGTCTTAGTCTTAGATGTCTTAGATGTCTCTTGTGTCTTAGTGTAAAATTAACCATGGCATAGAGTAGGTGGCCCTAGAGCACAGGTATTTCATAAAATCTGGATTAAATATGCTAATTATGCAATTAGCATATTTTTTTTAGGATGTAAGAAGTTGTATAGCAGTTGGTATTTATTTGCTATGTGAAAAAAAAGGTTCACTTTCTATGTAAATTTTAAGAAATAAGTTTATTAGAAAATAAGACGATCAGGCATTCAGCCAAGTCCACAACTTGCTATTTCAGAGGGTTTCTTTAAATACCCTTTCTGTTGTATCAATCTGTTGAATATCCATATTTTTCCATAAACTAGTTTCCATATTCCAGGGACTGTTTTGCATGGCCCCTCCTTGGGTCCGCCTTTTTAGAGTATGCGTGTTTCTTGGCTGTGTCTTCATTATCACCTCCAGATTGGGCCTTGGTCCGTGCTTTCTTCAGATGGGAGATGCTGATAGCTGGTGTATCAATAGCAGAGTCTTCTTTACATGTTCACTGGATATTATCCCAGCCAAACAGACAGTTTAAGCGTACTATATCAATACTACCACTATGCCTAATTTTCTTTACTAACAGCAGAAATAAGAACTTATATCCTTACCACAAAGTTATTAATCATATAGCACACATCTTGCGAAAAGCCAGCTTTATAATATGTATTTATAACAGCTAGTAACTTATTTGCCATGTTGAGCAAAGTATGGACATTAATGACTGCATTAGGCTTGTGGAAAAGGCTCATTTGTTATCAAGCCAATAGAAACACATCAAAAATTACCTGATGTCAAAGAGATGTTAAAATGCCAAATAATATATTTAGTACTAAAATCTTGGAAATGCCTAAGTAAGCAATCTGCTTATGTACACATGCAAAAATTCTTTAAAATCAAGGCCCCATCTCAATTCAGCTTTTGATCTTGAAATGCTTGTTGGATTTTTTTTTAGTATTGCTGTAACTGATCTTTGCATCAAACTGAAAAGGGAGGTGAGGGTGTGTTTTAAACGATAGAGCTGTTCAAGGCAAACATGGAGGCTCCACTGTTTGACTTCTCCATTTTATTTGGGAGCAGGTTGGAGCTGGCTGCCCAAGGCCTCCTTCCCAGGCAGTGTGTTTTGAAATAGGAAGTGGGGCAGTGTGGTAGACAGCTGCCAGCACCAATAACCGGTGGCTTGAGCTGCTTAACAGAGGCTAAGCCCAAATCTACTGACGCAGAGCAGGGGAAGTGCTCCACAGACTTCTCCCCCCTCCCTGTCCTTGAATATAATCTCATGATGCTGTGGATGTGACAAACTCCATTTTGATCAGATGTTGGGCCAGAAATGGTGAGAGTGGGTCAGTTTTGGCCTGGAAAGGATATCCTGATGGCATGAGTCCTCCACGCTTTCTGGAACTGCACCTTTTTCTTCCGTGACACCACCTCCTTTCTACTTCAGGTTTGCAAAACTGCTGGCCTGAAATTTTTAAATGTGGGCTGGGAGATGGAAGCCATGCATACAGGGTGATATGGATCATGCCATGGATGCACAGTAGACCTCTGCAGTGCAAATGAGTGTTCAGTACTGAATATAATGGATGAAATAGGTAAGCACCTTGATCTTCGTATTTCTGGAAAAAAGACCTTTTAAATAGCTTTCCAATTAAAATTTGTAAATGGAAAACATTATCTCTAGTTGTGGGATGCATGTAGTGGTTTTCCTTTGTACTTTCACTTTATAATTAACTGTAAGGAGTCTAAAATCATGCAAGGAGTTGCAGAAGAGAGATCTGCTAATATATTGATATTCTGATTTTCTTTCTTTCAAGACAGATTATGAAAGGGAAGGGTTTCCCTTTCTGCAGTATCTGCTATTAATATCTAAGTAATTAATTGCTAATTGTTTTCTAAAATACCAGGTTACTTATTAAAGTTGACTTCTTGGTTGTGAGTAGCCATCCTCTTGATATATAGTGTAGTTAGCTACTTGTTCACAACATCATTCAGTCTAATTAGTTTTAACTTGAAATCTATGAAACAGGAAGGGGCCTGTTTATCTGTAATGAAATCTTTTACGTAAGCTAGGGCCTGCAGTTGCTAAAACAGCTGCAGTGCAACATCTCAATTCCAAAAATACTAAAAACTTTGGTATCAGAACATTTCCTTTCCTTCATCCACTCTAGGGCAGACAGCTGGCAAAAGATATCCTGTGGTATGGAAGTACTGCCAGAGCTATTCCCCAAAGGGTGAATTAATTATGCCTTTTGTAACTTTTAATCTCTTTAGTTATTCAACTTTGTACAGGCACAGCATGAAAACAAGAGTATTATTTTATGTTTTCCCTTCTAACAGTTAGGCTATTTTCTAGTGAAAAAACACAGCAAAAATATTTTTAAAACCCCAAAACAAAACAACAAACCATTTTTTGATGAAAATACTTTTTTTGCTGTCTCAATCTGTCATTCAGCATGTCTGAATTTCTGGTAACTGCCTGCTGTGTTTACTCTGTAAACTTTGGATTGTGTCATAAGGGTGTCCTTTTTGTTTACTATGAACTGTCTCTGAAGTAATCGCTTAATTGCTCTTTATTTCCTTTGCTCTAAGTGCTACTTAACATACCTGGAAGGTAGTAGCCTGATATTGAATAGTAGCTTGATGTAATCATGCTTTCTGTATGTAACACCTTTGTCTGACCTTTATTTCCCCTCATGGATTGATAGCTCACAGTCCCTTTACAGAGATGGTCCTTTTCTTCATTCTCTCTACCCCAGGTGCCATCTGCAACAGTGTTTATTTCCCCCCAGCTGTTGGTGTCTGGCATGTCAGGCTCTAGAACTTACCTGGATGGGGTGGAAGTCACCACAGATGCTGTAAACAGAGGAGTCAGCACCTCCTGATGATGCCTGATGTTGTGGTGCCTGCCTTAGCACACAGCAGTGCTCAATCAGCCCTTGCCCATCATAGTACCATTCCAGAGGGCACAGGATGCATTTGTGCTCGCTGAACAATCAGAGGTCCTAGGAAGTGTGGCCTGATTTGATGCCTGCAACTTCCATTTGCTTGAATCATTGCTATCCTATTTGGATTATTCTGAAAGTGAATTGAGTATGAGGACTTTTTATCTCCAAGTAAGGTTGTGAAGTTATGATAATGAATAATCTGGGAGTTTTGAATTCATTAGTTAAGTGGGGCAAGTGAAACTTAGTGCTTCTGGAAATAAAGGGCTGCTAGCACTATTTGATATCTTATTACTGTTCATGCATGCTTAACTGTTTTCCTTGATGGTTATAAGAATTTCTCCCTTTTTAAAATTTCTGATCTTAGATTGCAGGCTTTTTCTCTTGGGAATGGAGAGTTCAAGGAAGGGAAAAATGGGGATGCTGAGCTGTGGAGTAGTTGTGAGGGGAAAAAGCAGTAAAAGTAAGCTGAGACCACCCACCTCACTTTAATTTCAAATGTAACTGGGACCTTCAGATATGAAAAGCTGTTGCTGTAATCTGTTGCCAAAACATTGCCAAAATCTTTAGAAATTGAATTAATCTGAAATATTAATATTGGTTACCAAAGCAGTGGAATTCTGCAGCTATCAGATAATGCTGGACAGTAGAAATGGAAGTATAATATAATAAGAAAACCATTATTGGAGGATATTATAAGGCCGTGATCAAATGAATTTGTAGAAAAAGGCAAATTTTTAGGTCGTTATAACTTAGGTTGATACATTTTTTTTACTTGGCTATTTTTAAAAATCAGTATAATAATAGAATTACTAAATTAAACAAGAAATTACTATGTTTTGAGGCTGGTTTAGTAGAAAAGAAGAATAAAGAGCTGGTGTGGAACTCTTCACTATTTATAATAAGGAAATAGCACAAAGTGAGGGGTTTTGATGTCGCTGTGTCTCTTGCCTGTGCAGTGCTACAAAGTCAGAGCTGCTACAGTTCTTAAAACCTGTGTCCAGTGGCCAGCATTTGTATGGGAAACAAAAGCAGAGGCCAAAGCAGTGTAAAATGATGCAGGTTGGAGGAGTAGGGAACGTGGAGTAGCTTGTACATTCACAGGCACATTTATGTATGCACATCCTCAGTGCTTGACTTCCAGCCCCCTGGTCTGGTTGGGAAGCAGATCTGTATTAACAGAAAGGTGGCATTGAATAGGGACAACCAAAGGTGTCATCCTTATGAAATAAAAGGTTTGTCTTGACTTTTTAAAACTAAGCTCATGTATTGAAATACAGCTTCACTTATGTTCTTCCTCCTTGTGGTTAGGGAGGTATGTTGCTAGGATGAGAAGCCCATCATACATCTACAATAACTGAACAACCTGTTTGATCACATAGAAATGATAATGCTTCTTTCATTTGGTCTATTTTTTTCACCTGCAAAGAAGATTGCACAGGTTTCTCAGACTAAAAACAAAACAAATTCCACAGTTCAGGATATGTATGGAATGTTTGCTGCTTCTGCCTAGGGAGATAGGATAGAAGCAATTTTTTGTCATGTATGCAGAACAAGTCACAGCTCAGACAGAAAGCAGATCAGCTCCAGCTATCTGAATCAAAGCAAATAAAATTTCTGTGGGTTTTTTTATTCTAGGCAGTAAAAGATTTGAAATACACATATTGCCCAGCAACAAAACATCTTTGAAAAAGACATTTATCCACCTGCCTGAAATGCATATGCTCTTTCTTCTCTGAATGTGTACAGTCAATGCAAGAAACAGAATGAGACTTTCACGTTTGGTAACAAATGTTCTTTGGAAATGTTCTCTTCCTGATTTTGAAAACTTTAACACTAAGTTGTCAAAATAAAAATGAAGCAGTGTTTGAAAATCTGCCATATTTGAAATTATAATTATGCTCTTAAATGAAAGCCTGAGGATAGCTGAGACGTAGACAGGGACTACACATACCTCCTTTAGTCATGAATAATAAAAATGGAGATGCTAATAAATAGCTGTTGCTTGTACTACTACTTTTATAATATTAGTTTTGGGTTTTCTATGATGTCAGAGGATATTAATAGACACAGCAAATTTACAGGGTTGTGTAGCTTTGACTTTCAAGCTTAAGTGGTATTTTTAACACAAGATAGCTGAAAAAAACATTTGAAATGGCCCTCTGTTATTTTTAATGTGTCTAGCACTTTAAAAAAATCCATATAATCCTCTTGAAACAGATGGCTACAGTGAGTTAAAATCACATGCTAGGATTTGGATTTTTACCTGGTACTGAAACCAACATCATGACACGGACGAATCACTGAATTTGGAGGTGAAAACTGATTTCAACACTATAAAAAAAAAAAAAAAGAGGGCTGTGGGGAACCGTGGAGTCCCTTTGGATGGAGAGTTGGCTGTTAGATTGATTTCTTTTAGTCTATGTTGTCTTTTCCAGACTGTATTGGAATGTTTCAACTAATTAACTTCAAAACCTTCCTTTCTGTGAGAAATTGAAAATAGGAATCTAGAAAACTTTTAACTTTGAATCCTGTAAATACGTGGTATGCCTAACTAAAGACGGGATTTCACCTGAAATTTTTTGGTTTAACTCTGTATCAGGATAACCCGGGAACACTCTGGGGGAGAGGACTGAGGTGTAAAGAGGAGGATGTTAGTATTGGTCTTATCTAAAACTAAAACATGCATGTATTTTCTTTTTTTCACAGGCCAACTGCTTTTTTTTTTTTTTTTTTTTTTTTTTTGTCTATAGAACCACAGTAGCAGATGACAAAACATTGGTGTTCTTGTCCAGATAACTGGAAATAATTTAATATAGCTAGTGATTAATGAAAGGATCACATAGTATTTCAGTATGCATCTTTCCTGCACTCTTCATTGTGCAAGGAAGCAAATGAATGGAAGGGTATAGTGTTGACACACATTTAAGTTTTTACAGTTAAGTCACTTAGTAGTTAAAATTTTTATCCTGGTGCATTCCAACAGATAACCAGAGATTAATTTGAGCCAATGGACAGAGAAGTTGCAGCCTTTCCTAGAATTAAGATCTGAATTGCATTAAAATGTGATTAAACTTAATAAACACAACCCCCTGTTCTGACTGTTCTACTATCTATTGATCAAGTGCACAGAAGACAATATTCTGTGTTCAGCAGGGACAGGAAGAGTGCAGCCCAAGCTATAGCCTCAGCTGGGCAGTACCCACAGCTCTGAGGATGCACACGGGCCCTGGTTGATCTCTGCCCTCAGTTCTCCAGGAGTGCTCAAGCATTTGCACCTGCCTTCTCAGCCAGTTTTGTTACCAACTGCAGCACTCAATGGGCTGCAAGTATGTGAGTATTAACAGATAGAGAAACAGTAAGCAGCCTGATAGCAGGTAAGAAAGGACCTGAACTGTGGGGAAGTGAAGCCTGGTTTTTGAACATATAATTTTAAGGTGATGTCTTGAGGTACATTCAGGACTTCCTTATGCTCCCCTAGTTTTCAGTGTAGGTCATTTCTAGCAAGATGAAGGATAAAATGTATGCTAGAATATTGAAGATCTTTCAAGAGATGTCAGAGAGATTCTTTACTGAATAAGTCCCTCAGGTTGGTAGCTCACAGTCTGTTTTTTCTAAGGCTCTTACTGCAAAGCCTGCTTTAGTGTTCTTAGTTTATTGCTCTAATACAGGCAGATAGTGCTTGGAAAAGAGCAACTTTGGCATCTTGGCAAGACCAATAGACATTTGAAAATATCTTTGTATTCTGGGAATGTTTCTGCTTCCTGGTGGAATTTAGGATAACTGGGTGATGCATGTCGGAGGTGAGAACTCATCTTGTAGATGCAGTAACTCAAGAAGCTGAGTTTCTCTGGTCTTCAGTGACAGGTTGCTGTTAGGCCCGTTGGCACATGCTAGATTTAATCATTAATAAGCTGGTGATGGGGCACAGTCAGATTTTTTTTTTTCCTACTCTACTCAACTTACTGAGAGAGCTTTTCATCTTGACGTGCTCTTATTCTCAATTTCTTAATGCTGCTTTAGCTAGACTTGCATGAAACTGCAGAGCAAGCAGAGTGTGTGAAGAGGGATATTGGGACAGGGAGTAGGTGGTTTGAATGTGTTACATCCATTAGGAATGTCCTGAACAAGAAGTACTGCTGCTGGGTCTGCCAGATGAGTAGTTCAGAAACTAGGTTATTGTGAAATAACATGCTACTGTTGCAGTCACTGATTATTTGTGTGCTTTTAGCTGAGGAAAAGATGGTGTATTTGTGCTAAAGCATGCCACTGTTTTGTGCCATGATAAATACCTCTCTGCTGCTTTGATCTATACTTTTACAACAGCAGAGGGGTATGGTAGTCTTAGGGAGACAGCTTTGGACGAGGCACCCCAGTGACTTTGTTTAATTAAATTATAACCAAGTCCTTCCCTCCGCTGTATGAAATGCAAAGGTAGCTCTTAAAGATGCACATTTAATAGCCTGAATGCACACATGGAAGCAAAGGTGATACTCCACAGGACTACAGCAGACCTAAACGTGACCTGTAAAGGAGGCTGTGACACTGGAAGCAGTCAATGAGTCCTTAGGCCCTTCCTGTACTTTCTGTAGTTTTCACAGTGGGCCAGTGAGACCTGGTCCCCCAAGCCTTGCAGTCAGTGTTAGTAAACTCTTTTTGCTTAATGAAGCTGTATTCCCCAGGCTCCCAGGGGCTTGCAAACTTATGCATGATGTAGTACCTTCTGTGCACTACTTTGTCAGCCACGAGTGGGTGATGTGCTCATGATTAATGAAGCTTGATCACCTGTCCTGGAAGAAAACACTTCATGTATTCTGTCTAGTCCTGGTGAAATATGTGTATGTGCAATAACAGAAGCGCCTGTAAAATAGAGACGAGATTTATAAGGGTCTTTCCTCACTGCTTCAGCCTTGAAGCTGGCTGACACACTGACCACAGAGCCCCTTGGGACTTAGTGCAGTGTAGAGTGTGTATTAGCATCAACATCTGCCCCTTTTTTGTTGGACTGCTACTTCTGCCCCTTGGGCACGCAGAAGGATGTGCAAAGAGTGAGGACAGGAGGCAACACTAAAAAATTTGACCCTCTCTTTTCCCTGACTGAAGGCTGAGCTCCACTTTCTACTTGGTTTTTCTTTAGAGGAGTCATCCTCACCATGTGGCAACTGAGCCCAGGGCTCCACATGCTAATGCAGAGGAACTGTATTATTTCCTTTCCCTTCTATAGCTTTCTTAATTAACATTTTCATTGCTTAAGCCACATGTCTCAGCCTGTCTGCATGCCTTCTCTTGTTACAGTCTCTGAAGCAAGTGATTTAAGAACTTGATAATTATATACCTGGAAAAGCTAATTTGTATAATCATCTTGCTAGATTCAAAACACCTGCTTGCTCTCTAGTTACTTTTTCTCTGTGGAAAGACTGATATTATTGATGGCAAAATTAGGAATGGACTCAGTGTTAACTTTTGTGACATTGAGGACTGTTAGAGATTGCTGAAACTTCTTCACAGTAAATTTTCTCTACCTCATGGTTAAAATAGGAGGACCACTTTTGAGTAGGAGAATGAAATATGTCTGGTTTGTTAAAATGTTTAAATTTTGTGACTCAACTGAGTGTTGCTCTGATCTCTCTGGGTTTCCTCTTCAGTCCTCAATCAGTATAACATGAAGGGCTTCTGAATTTCAATGCTCAAGTACAGCAATAATGTAACAAAGTCATGTCAGAGAAAGTGTTAAAATCAGCTCTAAAATGTAGTCTCGGATTAAAGCACTTTGGGATGGTTGCTGCTGTTTGGTACATCTGTGTCCTCATACCCAGAAGAGTACTAATGATGTCTGTGGCACTTACTAAGAGAAAATGCAGTTGTGAACACCTCTTCTGCACAAACAAAGCTGTAAAAACAAGTACGCTGTTGCAGATGGTTTTATGAAGAAAAAAATCAACCCAAACAAAAAACCCCAACCACAGATGAGCGAGCTGCCAACTGTTATGTAAATATAGAGAAATCCTTAGAAATCTGCACTAAGATGTCTACATGTTTAATACGCCATTAAGTGCTTAGCCTTGGGAGGGAGGCCCACACAAGGCTTTTTCTCCATCTTCAGAGCAGTAGTTCAGTAACCATTTCTCAGTGGGTCCGTTTCGGCCTGAGTGCATGTAGTGAAAAGAACCATTTCTTGGTTTGTGTGTGGTTCATTGAACAGGGTGGCTGCTTAAAAACAGGAGCGTTTAGTGTTATTTGTCATGTCACCCTTTGCTTTTACCCCACCTGACCTTTCAGCTCTGCAGAACGGAGCACATGCAGTAATTAATCAGCCTACGCTTATTATTTCAGGCCACTTGCATGGTTTAGACAAAAGGAAGAGGAATAGAAATGCACAACATTTTCTACCATTTGCTTTTAAGGGCAGGGTGGAGCACGACAAGGTGGGCCATGGGGTTTGTTACAGTGAGTTTAGGTGGTGTGCTGCCTTTGGTGGTGGAGAATAAAATATATGCAGTTGGCTGGGTGGCCACCTCTTAAATAGGAACAGCCAGAGCCTCCTTAGGCTGCTCAGCTACAGGGGAAGGGGCTGTCATATTTGCATTGGAAGGATTAAGTGCTTTGTGAGGTACAGAAGGAACATCTTGAGCCACTTCTTTGTATTCAGAATGTTTTGTGGTAGGAATTGTTACTAGCTAGTGGTCCAGGGGACATGGTATGCTTCAGACCTCATCAGGCAAGCAAAGTATCTGTTAAAAACAATCCTGGATACCTCTGAAAAGTAGTTTTATGAATAAATATGAAGAACATACATGTAACAATGTAGTTAGTTATTTGTCAAGTGTTTCATGTGCTTAGCAAACTAAGCTCTCATGGGACTTGTTTTGATAGCTTTTCTGGGGGGAAGTGGTGACTTGTCCTATAGCAGCAATTAGACACTGGTGAATCTGTGACATATTTAAGACGTTCTTTATGATAGTATTGGAATTGGAGAGGCATTATCTTCCCACTCACCTGGTATGGTTCCTTCTGATTTGTACTTATCTCAGAGGAATCTATTTGTTTTCTCTAACTTGCCTTACTTTCCCAGTTTGTCATAGAGTAAAAGTCTAGATCTACAACCTAGAGTAAAAGTCTGTTCTGTAGCAATTAGGGATTGATTTGTCAGTTCAGATCTCTGATGAAGAGCCTGAATGGACTTAGATTTACGCATAATAGTCTCTTGTTTTAAGGAGGGGTTGCAGATCTTCTGCAAAGGAGGAGATGCTTATTGGGTGGGAGCTTTGAGTACTGATATTGTGCAAAGAAATTTTTAATATATGAAAATGTGTTATGAAGCTTCCTACTGAAGATGAATAGCCTGACTCACAGTAGCATCGCCTGATGCATGAACTACTTGGAGTACAGTGTCCTTCTCCCAGGTTACTTACAGTCTCTTAATCATTACAATATCTAATCCCAGATTAGATGTTGAGGAAGAACAGTTTCCAAAGCCAGTCAGTGTTCTTTAGCTCCTGACCAGATGACTCACTAGCATGTCTTTAAGAGATTTCCTTGGAGTGTCCGCAGAAGATTATTGTTCTAGAGGAGATCTGAGAGCGTCACAGACAAATTCATGTCATCTAAAAATAACATTAATTCTTCCAAGGGGAAGATAATTTCCAACCCTATTTTTAAATTTTTTTTCAATATTATCAGAATGAGCTTCCCAAATAATCATATTCACCTCTGCATGTAACTTGGCATGTTATTGAATTTCTTCCAAATAGGGAATTGACAAGTGTTCTGTCCTCTTCAGTATAACTTCTATTCTTTTGAGGTAGAATGAGAATTGTTTTGGTTTTAAAATCAAACTGCTTTTTTCCAGTATGCACTGAGCACAGCTATGAGGGGAAGAATGAAGTTGTATACATTCTGCAAGTCAAAACAAATTACATTTTTAGCACAATCTAATTCCACAGGTCTAGTCTTTTACCAAAATAAAAATAATCTTTTCTTGGCTTACCAGAAATTAATAAAACCTGGAACTCCTTAATTTATATTATTGTTTCACATTATTTACCATCAGAATTCGGGAAAAAGGTTCTGAAGGTTCTCTCCTCAGTTTGTGAGATTGTTAGTGTCATCAAAATAAAGTCAAATGTAAACAAAATAAATCTATATATAGGGTACAAATTAATCTCTTTTCTTGCTACTATTTTACCTTAAATATTTATAAGTATATACATATTTATAGTTGCTTCCCAGTCTAGATGTAGCAATAGCAGGAGGTTTAACTTGTATAGCTAAATTTAGACTGTTCCTAATTTGCACAATAGTAGGAGGAGATGACAGCTAGGACTACCTACTGCTAATTTTGCAGGTATGAGTATCAGTTCACTATGACACTAATTACTGTTCATTTGTGTAATTTAAAAAACCTGTAGGTTTGGCATTAGTTTTTGTTAGTGAATTTTGGAACTCTAAAAATAGAGAGTTCTATTTCTCTCTGGCT
Organism: Sylvia atricapilla; assembly: GCF_009819655.1. Lineage (NCBI taxonomy): Eukaryota > Metazoa > Chordata > Aves > Passeriformes > Sylviidae > Sylvia > Sylvia atricapilla. The sequence goes on from NC_089142.1 coordinate 64,390,974, forward strand.
TTGCATAGTGGCCCTGATGTAGTGCTGCCTTGAATCAGGTGCTGTTGTTCAAGGTGGTGTAGAACTGCCAAGAATGATCTATGCAAATATCTGACAAGTTTTTAAAGCTGTGTGAATGTTCAAAAATTTGCAAAGAATAGTGATTCTCTTGATAAACAGTTAAAAAACTCAGTGCGTTGAAGAGCTGTGGTGGTTAGAATGCTTTGGATGCTTTACAGGCAGCCTAATTCCCATCCAAAATAGTCTGTATTGTGTAAGAACACTAAGAATAATAATTTGTTCTATTATGAAGGCTGCAATCAGTTCCAAATTACTCTGTTCCTAAGACCTCTCTGAAGATCACATGTCTCTTTTTAACATTAAAAAATCATATTCAGCTTTATTGTGTTGTTAGATGGAAGATCTTATATGTTGCTGCTTTTTTTTTTTTTTTTTTTTTTTTTTTTTTTTTTTTTTCAGAATCTATTTTTCTGCTTTCTGGGCCTTAGAATAAAACTGCTTTTGATGCCCTTCAAACATACTCCAAAACAAAGCTATTTAAAAGGCATAATACCATTTTTCCCACTTATCTGTTGTGATTTCTGCTGCAAAGCAGACTATGGACAGCAGAGTAAACACTCAGCTGTGAGAGATTCCACCCCCAGGCTTGTTGTCAGGCCATGCATAGCATGGGACTTGTCAGCTGAAGAGCCACAAGAGGTGTTTCAGACTCTTTACTGGGTGAAAAGAGAAAAAAGAGAGTGGTCAGGTCACAGATCACAGATTATTTTGAGTTGGAAAGGACCCACAAGAATCATCAAGTCCAACTTCTAAGTGAGTGGCCCATAGAGGGATTAAACTCACAACCTTGGTGTTTTTAGCATCATGTTCTCACCAACTGAGCTAGTCTTAGGGTATAAAGAGAAGGGATTGTGCTCTCTATAAAGGAATGGTTTGAATGTTTGAAGATTGGCCTGGGGCACGTGACAAACCAGTAGAAATGTTGGTGCTGCTGCCTTTAGGTAGCTGGAGAGAGCCTCAGGCTGTAGTACTCACGAAACTGTTTTGGAAGGAAAAGTGCAAATAGGTGCTAGAAGCCAGGAGATGAGTTTAACACATTCCAAAACAATTCTTGATGCAGGTGATCAGTGAACTGACTAGCAGTCATGCTCTGCTGGACCTGCTGCTCACAGACAAGAACTGGTAGGTGATGAAAAGGTTGAGGGCACCTTTAAAGTGCTGTCTGGCAAACCTTAGTTTTGCAGAGTGTTTGTCTTTAGTTGCATCAGCTTTTGGCATTGATATTCCATTAAAAGCAGGAGAAGGAGAAGTGCTTGTTGGAAGTAAAACATTCTGACAAGTTTCTTTTGGTTTTGTTTGTTTTAATTGCAAAGCTGGCACAGCAATAGGTAAGCACTGATGAAAATAAGTTAGTTGGCACTCCAGTTGCTGGAAGTAATGTTTTAAAGTGTTTTGGACAGATACAGAGTGGATCTTGTTATTGTGTCCTCTGTTGTTATGGTTGTGATATGAATCCTGATTGTTCAGAGCCTGGTCAGCAATGTTCTGCTTGGCTGTGCTGATCAAGGGGCTGCGAAGCAAGGTGATCTCTTACACAGCAGCATCATGCTTCAGAGTGATTGACTTTGAAATATTCATTGTGTTGAATGAAGATAAACCAGTAAGGTGGACATGAATGATGTTATTTTAGTCACATTCCATAGAGCTTTAATAATCTTGTAGCCTGGAACGTCACTGGTGATGAGCTACTCACTGCCCACAAAAATACTTTTACGGAAGATTGAAGGAGGGTTGATGTTCTGTCTCCCTGTGGAATGGCAATCCACATGGGTAAGGCCTAAAGGAATAACCTTTTAGAGAAGTCCATTTGCATCCCCCAAAAAATTTCCACAGTGCAATAGAGGGAGCCCAGGAAGCACTTAGTACTAGCCTGGTTTCAGCAGTAATTGATCTATTTGGTCCCAAGTTTTGTGCAACACACACAAAGCCTGGTATGTGTCTCCCATATAAGCCAGGAAGGGGAGTGTGGGGATCCTGCAGGCAACTTGTGGGAACCATTGCATTGTTGGTATGGAGCCAGTTCTCTTTGGTGGTTGCACACAAAAAAACTTAATGGCTCTGGCAGCCAGCCTCCCAACCACTGTCTCTGTGAGCAAAGGAAGGGCTGGAGGACGGCGCTTGAGTGACTTGCCTGAAGATGAAGCAGTCTCGAGCACTTTTCTATCTCCATTTCACCTGTTTGAGGCAAAGAAGGGAGGTATGGTCAGCCTGTCCAAAGTTACTGGACCCGCTACCATTGGCTATCAGGCATCCAGCACAGGCTGCCTGGGCTTTCAGATATGTAATTCTAATATGGTGAACAATGCTTTTCTGCATAGAGTCAAATACTGTGATTGCAGCACTGCGGTCCTCATCCATTTTCTCCTTTTTCACTATTTATGTAATACATAAATTTATGTGAGGCTTTGTGTTTTGTGCTGAAGTGGGATATTTGAGGTGCATTATAGAGCAGTAGGTTGACTTTGAAGTACTGCACTGATGTAAGTCACTTGCAATAAACACCCCAATGAGACACTCTGTTTTTTTCTCTTTTGATTGACCACATAGAAGACTCAGAAGCAAGAACATGGTCTAAAACAAAATAACTGTAGAGATATACTTGGTGATATAGAGATACACTATAGTTTACTTTAGTGATTCTTGTAAAACTCTTTAAAGGCAGGGACACAAAATATATAAAATACAATATTAATGTTAGAAAATGTTATATAAAATACTGTTAACAAGTCCTCATTGTTTCTAGGGTCAAATTTAAAGACTTTTCATTAAATTAAATATTTAGCTTTGCTATCAGAGCAATTGGAATCCTTCATCTTTTTTATTAGGTCTGTCAAGGATACTAGGCTGCTGCCATGAAGTGTGTGGCTTAGACATCTAAATTCTTTGTTTTCTCAATCCACAATAAGAGAGGAGGCCACTTTATTGTATTAAAGAGCTGTAATTCCGTGAAGCATTTCAGTGATGTTGTAAAATCAAGATGTTTTGCATAATAGAATGACCCCAAGTGAGAACTTTATCCTTCTCATTCTTAATTTGAATTTTACAAGGCAGATGGCAAATAATAAAGGTTGCATAACATTTCCCATTTAAAGAGTCTTGTTTCAATCTCTTTACAACTTTGATAGATTTAAATTATTTGCCCTCCATTTCTTTCTTGCCAGGTTCTCTCCCTCCTTTTTGTTTTCTTCATCTTCAGCAAATGGACCAATTGCTAAAGAATGAGATATGGGAAAGTAATAGGGAGTTTTGCTTCTTGAAAAAAAAAATCTTAGTATCAGTCTCGAGGGATGGCTTAAGGCCACAATGCTTTAATGAAAAGATTTGAATCTGGGAACAGTATGAATTTGGTTTTAGAGCTACGCCTCCTCTTGACCTTATGAAAATCTATTCAAATTAGCGACATAAAAAGTCACAGCTCGTGCCTGTCAGGGATGCATTCAGCATTTGAGTGTTATATTTCTGTCCAGGATTTTTGGCTGAACTGAGGCAGCAGCCTTTCTTCTCAAATGCTTTGGGCTAATCAGTGTTCAAATTATTCACGATCTCCATGGAAAGAGTTGAGCATGGTCCTTCCTGGAGCTCTGGGGTCTGAGGGGAAGCAGCCAGGGAAAAAAAGTCCCAGTCTCTGCAGGCAGCTTTGGCACCAGGTGCACCAGCTAGGAGTGTAGAGGCTTGTTTTTCTCCAAGGCTGTTTGGTTTGGGTTTGCAGGAAAAGTGATGTGATGCCTCTAGGGAAGCAGAATGTAAGAGGAGGAAAGAGGCCAAAGATGTTGTTCAATAGGATAAGAGGAACAGGCGGACATCTAGTGGAAAGGAATTTTGCTGGTACATAAAGTTACCTGTTTTTAATGCTTATATGTTCCTAAATTTGGGTAACTGATATATGTCAGTGCATTATGCAAGCTTTTGGTTAACTTTTAAGGTTTCAAATTCAAGAACTGAAATTTAGAAAATCTCAGTGTGAAAGTTGACTCTGCACCTTGTTTAATGCAACTTATATGTGACATACTATCGAATAATTTAGTATGTGATTGTGTTATTGGAAATTTATAGCCCTCCCATCAGTAAGGGTAAATAACTGTGAAGGCAGTTAGGCTTTGATCTATCTCAGTAGCACTGTATACCTGAGGTTGTGATGATACAGCTTAATGGAAACTTCAAATATCCTCTGAGAGTTTGTAGTTGAGTTACTAGAAACAGCCCCAAAGCAAAGATTTGTGCACATCTTTGTATTAAGAATGAGAGGCATTTTTAGCAAAATACTGAGCACTGGAGGATTTTAGTTTAAAACAATATCTGGGTTTGTTTTTTATTCTTAAAACTTGGTGTTAAATAGATTTCTTTTGATTACAGGATGTTGCTGTGCTTAGAGGTTTTACATTGCATATTCTGTCATGTCATCATTATAAACCAATTAAAAATTAGAGCAGAAAGGCAAGGCTACAACTTTAACACTTACTCTATGTTTTGTGTGTTAGACACAATCCAAACAGCACCATGGTGGATTTTCTCCAGGTAACTAAGGCATCAAATCCAATGACAATAGTACTTTTTTTTTAACGCCCTATTTGATTTGTTGGATATACAGACCATTTATATATATAACTAAAAGCAATGGAAGTGGGTAAGGCAAGATTTTTTTCTGCTTCTGTTAAAAAAAACAGACTAAGATATGTTGGGTTTGATTTATTTTCAGTAGCAAACCATTTCTCCATGTGTTTTTTCTTCAGAAGACTTAATTTTCATTGGATGTTATAACCTGAGTATAGCTGAATCCTCTCAGACTGGTTTTGGAATTGTGGAAGGTGCTTAAAATAAAAGCATGTCAGTCAGAGACCGAAGGTTTCTCTGAAGACAGTAGAGAGGCAAAAAGTGAAATTTATGTCTCCAAAGGCCTAAGAACTGCAATGCAATCACCAAGAGAGCTAACAAGCAATTGCTTGGAACGCCAATGACACTAATGATTAGGGAACTAAAAGAGAACCTTCATGGACTTGGAATGTTTTATGCTTTTATGATATATGAAGAGCTGTTGTACTACTGCGCTTAGGGCAAATGTTTGTGCTGCCAATAGAGTGGTCTGTGTCTAAGAAAAATCCAGTGCCCATGGAGATTCTATGGAGAAACAAATTTTGATTTTTTTAAAAGACTTCTGCAGGTGGTGAGTTTGTGTGGAGAATGTGGGGTGGCAGTGTATAAAGACAAGATGTATTTTTTAGAGGTGTGACACTCGGGTCCAACAGCGAACCCAGGTAGATACTATACTTTGGTTATGAATTATTCTTATAACACAATGGCCAAAGAGCTATAGCAACCATTTGATATATTCATAATAAAGACTTTTCAAAAGTAACTGTTTGTGTTATTTAAAGGTTGCATGTAATACCTTCCTATTGAAATATATATCTTTGCCTTTCTAAACACATGTTCATGTGTTATAATTTTTTTATAATTTTAAAATTTTAAAATACAAGGAGCTCAGGAATTATTAAGATTGTTTGTGCAGACTCAGTTTTGTGCATGGAGTATTGTAATTAGCAATTAGAATCTGCTGCCTTTCTGCCAAGCAGTATGTAGCTCCTCAGGAAGCCCTATTTCCCGACAGCTGGACAGCAGTAAAGAACGGCTCCCTGAATGGAAAGTAAACTTTCCAGTTTCCTATGATGTTTACTTTGAAACACAAGTTTTCCTGTAAGAGGTGTCTTGAGAATCTTGTTGAGCTCTTGGCTGCTACTAGCTATATTTGTCTTCTGCTTCCTTAAATGTGATAGTGTAGGCCTGGCACAGCTTTTATTTTTCCCAGTGATTGAGGTGATTAAAGATAAGTCATGCAACAGAAATATATTTTCTTAAGTCAGAGTTTCAGCTCTGTTCCCTGCTCAGCAATGGTAGGAAACATTCCTTTTTGCTTCACTGTTTCTGTGTACATGCATTTTGCGCCACACTAAATGCTCGTTTTATTTGGCTTGCACTCATAGCATATATCTCTTAAATAAAAAGAACAGGAGACGAAGCAGCAAATGGAGTGTTGCACTTGCTCTGTGTAGTTACAGCATCCCTTCGAGCGAGGCAGAAGCAGACTACCAGAAAATCGCCTGTTTTCCTCAGGCAAGAGTACTCTGAATTAGAGTAATGGCTTGAACGTGTGCATCCAGGAACTCAACTGCTAAATAACAGCATGGAGTCTTTATAGTTTTAACTGTTTCAGAAATAATTGTCTGTACAGAGTAGGTTATATAAATGAAGTCCAGCTTCTATGAATCTTCCTGCTGTCTTTAGTTGAGAGGTGATTGTTGCTATAGCAACTTGCAGGCATTATTCATGTTTTATTTTTCTGAGGCTGGAAGGAGGACTCTGAACACCTCTGCAAAATCTGAGCTGCAGGGAGCTTTGCCCAAGAAAACCTGCAGCAGTGAAATGATTACCTATGTTACTTGTATTGATCCCACTAACTTGTAGGTAGTCTAGAATTTATCTCTTTGGAAGAGTAATCCCCGCAAATGTCCCAGGCACAAATCTAAGTGGCCTAAAGTGTTGTTGTGTGAAGATAATTAGGTACCAGGAGCAGCATAGTTATCTCAGTGTCATGCTTAACTTGGCTTTTCAGCCAAGTCAGGCTCCTGCAGGGGACTCTGGTGTTGGCACGGCTCTCCCACATTCAGTTCAGAGTGCCAAGTCAGGAGATGAAACCCATGTGGCAATGAACTTTTCCTTAGCAAACAAGGTACTGCTTCATTACTTTATTCAGAAAACTCTGCAGCTTCTATAGCCAATTATAGTAAATTTTTCTCCATGTTCCTTTGCATGGAGTACTAAGTGCCTTAGACTGTTAACATTAAATAATGCTTCTTTTCCCCCATACTCTCTTCTTGTGTTTTGAATATCTTTATTTTTACTCGTTCTCTGGTAAAGATTTGATAAGATCTCACCAAAGACAGTTGTCAGGGCCTGTGTATAGCAGTTTCTTGGGAGTTCTCCTGTGAAACTAAACCACAATGGGTATGAAACACTTTCAGTCTAAAGACACTTGTCTGTGTGTGCAAATGCACTTCTATTATGGCTGACTGTAAGAGGAAAATAGCCACTAAATCAATAGGCTGGGTTGAAATTATCCTGTTTCTCTTCTTGTGATGAGTGCCCATTTATTCTCTCTCAAATGAGGTAATTGAACAAAGTTACTCTTGCAACCCAATCTTCTTCCTAGATGCAAAAGGATGAGAGTGGAGATGCTTTAAAGCAGTTATGGGATGAAGGCCAGGACTCCACTTAGTTCAGCAGATACAGTGATTCTGAGTTTAAAGTAATTGAAAGCAGAGGAGGGGAAATCTTGGATAATGGATTTCTCTTAAGCTTTATTGTAGATGTCTTTTAATGGGAACGGGTAGTGAGGGAATAGTCATTTGTGTGACAGGCTAGTAACTTGGAATCCAGTAAGAGCTCCTGTACTGTTGGCTGAAGCTCTGTAGAAAGAAAGTGGTTGGAGGTACTGGAAGGTCAGGGAGATGGTAAATGTATTCTAAAAGTAATGCAGTGGGAGAGTCATGTTGTAATCTCAGTTGTATATTGTGTAAGGTGGCAGTGCAGAGTAACCAAATAAAGAAGGCTTTGAAGGAGAATAATTCTATTTTTGAACTTTCTTATGCTTAAAAAGTTCATATCACTTCATTTGTTAAGTGTCTTATGCCTCTTGCAGCTGCTCTTGTGTGTGTGAAATGCTAGAAGTGCCCTAGTTTTAGAGTGTGCCTGCAGCTGCACACACAGCAGAAAGAGATTATTAAAGCCAAAATCTGAAATAAAAGCAGTTCTAAAACCTCATTTATTTCTGTGGTATTTCTTGCCCTTGCCTGGCAAAGGCAAGCCTCAGAATTCACATGCTGGTGAAGATAACACGTGTTCTTAGGCAGGGCACACTGGGACTGCACCTGAAAATGGTGTGTGTGTGTGTATGGGGGCGTCCCCACAAGAATCACTTGTTTGCTGTAGATAGGAATTAATTACTGTGACACAGAAGAAGACTACTGCCTTGCTTTTAAATGATCAGTATGCTGACATGTATGAAGGAATTCTTCACCATGAAGATGGTAAGGCACTGGAACAGGTTGCCCAAGAAGGTATGGGTGCCGCATTCTTGGAAGGGTACAAGGCCAAGTTGGGTGGGGCTTTGAGCAACCTGATCTCTAGTGGAAGGTGTTCCTGTCCATAGTAGAGTGGTTGGAACAGATGATCTTCAAGGTCCCTTCCAACCTAAACCATTCTATGATTCATTCTATGATTCTGTAGTGCCAGGGGTACCACTATTATGGGCTTACTCTGTCTAAAACATGAGGTTACCAGGATGGTAGCTATGAGCTTTAGTGCACATAGAGCTAAGTCAGAAGAGTTGAAAGCATGGGTATGCACTGAGTTCAGCAGGAATGTGGTGACTTGTCAGTGGGGTGGCAAGAAGAAAGCACTGTGTCGGTCTGAAGACGTCTGTGTTTGTGGATTAATCAGTAGATATTATTCATTTTGTGGCATACTCATTTAAATTAAAAATATGTATTGCATCAAAAGAATGTTTCGTTTTCTTTTACATCAGCGAGGAGAAGTGATTATGTCCTCTTGTTGCAAAGCTGAGACCAGAGATTGCATTGTTTTCAAAAATTACTTTATCTCAAGATCAAATTGCTCAATAGAGCAATGTATAGCAAAGTATCCATTTTCCCCTTCTCTCCATGCCCACAGTCACTTTGCTGCAGTTGCTATCTCACTAAAACTCCCAGGCTGCAATGTGCTTTGATCATTGTGCCCTCTGAGTGAGGATATCAAATAATGGGATACTCAAGTTGCTTTTTCTGCAGTTCAAGCAATCTATCTCACCTTGGGTTCAGTGTGATACAGAAAGCAGGCTGGTCTGTGCCTAATTCTCCATTTCTCAGCAGTAGGTGTAAGCTTCTTTGTGGCTTGGAATTAGTCACAGGAATTACCTCATAGTTTGGAGAATGATCTCTAGTTGAAGTCCAGAAGAGTTTTTCATCTAGAAAATTGTACAGGTGCTCTATTTCATAATCTCTGAGGTGACCTTCCATGTACAGCTACTGCAGCAATACAACTGACACTGATCCTGGGTATGGGAATCTCTCTGACATTGTGTGGTAGCAAATGCTGCCTGCAGCAGTGAGAAATCTGAGGAGGACAAGCAGCTGGTACCTTGTACCTTGGCTGAAGGTGTTTGCCCTTGTGTAATAGTCTGACAAATAAATCACTGCATCTTGCACATTGCTTGCTTTTGGTGTTTGAAAAGCACATGGCCTAAGACAGGCCGCACAGCACAAATTGCTGGCTCTCTGGAACTGAGGTTGTCCTGCATACCCTCAGGCAGTGATATTTCAGCTTTCACTTTGGTGATGTGTAATTAAAAAGCTTCTATTCACGTGTCTCCTCTGGGTTTGGGTGAGCTTGCTAGCCTTCTGGTCAGCTGCAGAACTGGCTTCATAGCACAGGCTTTTCCAGCAGAAAACAGGGATCTTTTTTCCAGGGATCCTTTCATGTTAATATCCTGGCTTTATATTGCAGTAAGATGATGAAATCTAATTATCTAGAGGATATGAGTGTCAACTTTTTAAAAAATGCTGTACAGATACTGTGTTCCTTTTATCATCCTTAAGAGATTCTAAGACTCTCCCTACAAAGGCATTTGGTTTTGTATCTTCTACATTATTTAATACTTTAGGATACAATGCTTTTTAAGCTGACATACTCAGCCAAAAGTAATCTTTTATAAATATGCATCTCCCAATGGAGCAGTTACACAAGTTTAATCTTTAAAAAAAAAAAAAAAAAAAAAAAAAAAAAAGAGCTGACCCTTTCCCGATAGCCAGTTGCATCATCCAGATTTATGTCTGTGGATTGTTTCCAAATAAATCAATTTATGCTTCTGGTTTTAATGTTTTACAGTTGAGTGCTGAATTAGCTCTGACAGTTTAAAATCATCTGTTTATCTTTCTAGTCTACAATATGATGAAAACAATGACAGCTTTTATACCATTCTGTGAGTAGTAAACACTAATGCTGGTGAGTTTTCATTCTGCTTCGCTCAGCCAGGACATTAGAGATGAGATGAGGAGCATTGGTAACAGTGCTTTGTTTGGCAACTCTGGTGGTAGACTTCTATGGTAAGTGCCAGAGCAAAAAAAACCTGGTATGCTCACTGAAGCTTGGTGTCATGTAATTTATTTATATCTGCAAACCAGACTGGTAAGTTCCACAATGTTGGAAGTACAAAAAGATGTACTAAAGCATCGAGCTTTTAAGAATTGAAAATATTTTAATATAAAATTAATTAATAGGTGTATTTAAATAAGGCATGAACTTTACTTTCTTTTTTCAGTGAATAGAAATGAAACACAGATATTCTGTCACTCTTCTGACTCAAATCTCCAACTTGAAAATGTACTTTGTAAGTACAGCTGTTTAGACTGCAGAAGAACAGGCATTTTCCATTTGCTAATGATGGAAATTCCAAAAAGTTTTTATCTGAAGTTGTATTACCTGCATTAAAAATAACAAACTGGTCTATATCTAGAAATACTCTTGCTTCTCCTTAGTTCCCCAGAAATCACTTCAACCTATTTCCCTTAACAAGAGAATATGTGTGTTGACATCTAACCAAAATTAGGTACATGTCTTTATTGCTTCAAAACAGAAATCTAGATTTTAGTTTTAAAATACTGGAGTGCATTTGATCCAAGACCTCTGCAGAATTCCTGCAGTTCTTTCTGCCTCACTGCTAATGAGGTAGCAGTTGGCAAAACCTTGTAAATCTCTTGAAATAACTTTATCAGTGTTGTTAATTAGAACAAAAATTTGTTCCAAAAACATTTAGATTTGATGGTATGGCCCTATCCATCCTATGAAGAGTTTTCTGAAGACTGTAAATTAAGAAGCCTGAAGGAGTTGGTTTTGACATGTTTCTATTTTTCTTCTGGTAGCTCTGTTAGAGAAATCTTTCTAGTGTCTCTTTTGAGCCTTGTGTTTAGTGCATTCAAGAGGGCTTGGGGTTTTTTGGGTGGAATGGAATATGGGCAGTACATGTGTAAAGTTTCCAAGCTGGTGCTTCAGTTCTGTTCCTATCTATATGCTCTTCCTCAAAGGATTAACCTGAAAGAAGGACAGTAGCCCATCAGTATCTTGATTTCCCCATTGCCTAGAAAGCTTACATCTCTTGTGAGCAAGCTTCTGCAAAAGGTAGGTTGATGTTGTGCTCTCCTTGTCCCTCTTGCAATCTGTTGCTAAGTACTACAGTCCTCCATTCTCCAGAGATATTTTCCTTGTTTCCCATTCTGTTGTGCTAAAAAATCCATAAGATCTGAGCTCACCCCAGCACTGCTCTGAGCTCAAACTACCTACTTAACTGGTCACTGAACTTCCCCAGAAGGACCAGGAAGCTCTTTGTCCATAGTAGGTGTTAGCGAAGGTCTCTTAGTGTGCCCTTTGGCTCCTGTCCTCAGCAACTGCTCAGGGAGCATCTGCCAGCTACCAGGAGAGCACATCTGCTACACAGGAAGGGCTCTGCAGCCAGGGCTTTAAAGGATGAAGGTTGCTCCAAAATGGTCTGTGGATAGGAGCTGACTACACTGCTGCCAGGCTGCTTGTACTTTGGAGGCCAGCAGCAATGCACAAGGCACCATTTATTACTCCCTGTACAGAAGGGAAGTTTTAAGTTGTTGCAGAAAAAGAGGGAATGTTTTAACCTGATAAAATGCCAATGCTTAGTTCCTGTGCTCCTGAACAGGTTAAGGGTGAGTGTAACTGTCCTGCACACAGCTCTTCGGTGCAGTTTGTAAAAATGGTTTTTGGTGATGAGAGGACATGGTTTGGTTTTGGGTTCAAACTGTTGTGTTTGGGTCTCTAATCCATCTTTAAGCTTCTCAGCAGGGTCACATTGTAGCATGTGGTAATTTAAGGTGAGAATTTCCTTCCTACCTTGTTTTGAAGGACATGACTTTGGTAATGGTTATATTTGCGTGCAGGGGAGTTTACAAAAGCAAAACCAGTGCTGGTGGCAGTGCGATTTTGGTTCACTCAAGGCACTGTTTTATAATAATCTTCTGAAAAGCGTATCAGGCCCTGAACAAGATTAGGGCTCCAGGGTACTTATGCTGTGACAGCAAGGAGTAGCATTGACTTAGTGTTCAGCTCAGACACAGATGGTAGAAGCAGCAGCATAAGAAATTTGGTCTATTCTATGTTCAGTACCAGTGCAGAAGCACTGGAAAATTTTTTCTCCAGCTGTGCTGGAACAGGTTTCCAGGCCAATACCCACCCCGCTCTCTTCTTGAGGGGAAGTTTCAGAGTCATTATTGACAAGTGGATTTTGAAAACTAGCCTCTAACGAGTTTTTAAATCCGATTCTTTAGAACTTACTCTCTCCAACACCTCTAAAGAAGAGAGCAGATCACAATTTTGTCCTGACTTACTCTGAAGGTTTTAATAAACATCCAGATGCTTTTGTTTTACCTTTTAATCTATCACCTATACTACATGCATCTTGGTAATTTTTGGCCAGCCACAGAACTTTGAAACCTGTTTATCTGTGGAAAGATTGCTGTCCTTTGCTCCCAAGCTTACAGTTTTAAAGTGCAAGTAACAAGAAAGTATGGGGTGCAAGTATGGAATGAATGCATTACTTAACTTTAAAACAGTAAATTGCACTAAGATATTACTTAGTATATTGTTTGTCTAAATATATATAGACACTATTGATAACATAAAGAATATGAAATTCTAAGGACTTGCAAAATATATTTTACTGTAAACATGGAGAGTAGTTTTTGCATGTCTTACTCATAAACTATGGATGTGAAAAGAGGCAAAAGTCACATGCAGTGGAAAAAGCTTTAATTTGTGTTGAACTCTGCTTTTCCTTGTATTCAGCCACTAGATCATGGCTCACAGAATTTGCTCGTAGGATAAACAATCCAGTTTTGCCATTAAAGAGGCTCTTTAGTCTTAAATTTCAGTGATGTTGCCTTGGAATAGAACAGGTGGTTGCTGAATGCTCAGATGCTTATTCTGGGCCAGGTACTCAGGATTTTGGTCTTAATGTGTTTCTGAATTTAAGCTAATAGATTCTGTCAGCTCTGACCTGTATCTGCACTTTCAACACACTCTACCTAGCACAGCAATACCTCTGACTTGGCTGACAGTGGCTAGCTAGCCACTGTTTCCAGTGTCTAGAAAAAACTGCCTGCACTAGCCCCAATTCTTTATTATTGCTTACATCAACTTAGAATACTCTGTTCTCTGCTTCATTCTGGGTAATTCACGCTATACATTTTTTGCATTGTGCATGTGTGACACGCTATATAAAATAAAAATAGGCAAATGAATTTAAGAGTGGGGCTTTTGGTTTTTGGTTGGGTTTTTTTGTTGTTTGTTTGTTATTTTAGGTGTTGGTTTGCTTTTTGTGTTTTGGTTTTGGGCAGCATTCATAAGGAAATAATTGGAGGTAACAGGATGGGATGCTGAGGAATAAAGAATATATCAGTTCCCAGATAGCTCTGTTCTAAATTTCCCAGTTTAATGCTGAATTTCCTCTGCTATGTATTGGCAGCGCTTTTTTACTGAGGCATGAGTTTGTTCCAGCTGTCATTTCTGATGCCTTCCCTATCTCTCAACACACACCCCCGGCACTCTTTGACAGCTAAAAAAAGTAGCTGTTCAGTCATACCAGGAGGATTAGATGACAAGTGGCAGGTACAGAATAGCTAGATTTTCTTCTTTTTTCCCTGTAATCCCTCCTCCTCTGATTTAGCTATTTCTTTTTCCTTATGGCTGCTTCTCAGTAGCTTCTCTCTTGCTTGTAGAATTAGAGCAGGAAACTGGAGACTGCTCTCTCCCCTTTGGTGCTCAGAGCAGCCTGTACCCAGAGGTGTACCTGCGCTGTCAGGCACACATGGCTGCCTGCAGGCCTGGGGCTCTTCTGTGCCTGTGCTCTCCTCCACAGCTGTGCAGCCCTTACACAGCTCCCCTTTCCAGACCTGTGCTAGGATGCAGTTCTGGGGGGGCTGCTGTGCACATCCTGACCTTGACACAGGTCTGGGCAGTACTTCTTGCTTTTGGTCCCCAAGTGCCCCTTCACACTGCGTTTAATCTCTTGAGGCATACGCTTCTGGGGGTAGAGACCTTCTGGAAATAGAACTGCCTCTGTCTTGTGGCTGATTCCCTTCTTCCATGAAGCAGAGCTTAAGCATCTTCTTTCCAGCTCCTCAGCCTTGCTGTGGGGCCTTTGGTTTGCCATTCACCTCACTGGGAATAGCTGGATCAGATTGTGCAGACATGTGCTTGATGTGCCACAGTCTGAAAAACAAGTGTTTGTATTCAGCACAGCTCTTATGTTTTTAAAAAACCTGTCAAAATGCCAGTGTGATCCTTCCTCTCTCAATGTTTGGCATTCAGTGGCTTTTCCAGGGTCTGGGTGAATGTTCTTTCTGCTTTCCAGCACATCCTCCCAGGGGCTCTAATTCCAAACTTAAGTTTTCCCCCTTGAGTGTGTTATCATGTCTCTCAGGCCGTTCTTCTTTGACCAGAGCTTACCTGGAATATAAAGAAGCACTAAAAGATTATGGTTTTCCTCCTTTCTCAGTGTTTTCTATGAGACTTTTCCTTGACTTTGAATCTTTTCAATCTAAACTTTCTCTTTGTGCTTGTTTTGCTTCCCACTGCTAGCAATTCCTACTTCTGCTCACACAGGCCTCCTTTGGGCAAGCTGGAGATAGTGCTTTTGTTACTTCAAGAGGAACACAGACTGTAAGGTTATAAAGGCATTTTTGTCTGGCAGACACTGATCATGGAACAGCTCTTTCAAAGTAGTTCTGGCTATCAAACAGTGGGGTTTTTCCCTGTTAGGAAATAAACTTTGGTACTGGTACAGAGATTGTTAACTGCTGTAGGAATTGAGTGTAATTATAATGGCTGTATGAGACATGGAGTGAGCTGACATCCTATGAAATTGCTTATCAGTCCTTCTAGAGCTTGTACTTATCCTGGTAACAGAAGTATTGATTGAACCTGTCTGATTGTGAACACACAGATTTATCTAAACTACTCAGAGATTTCTAAATAGATTTCATTTCCATTACAAAGCTGTTCTTTTAGGAATAATCTGCCAGTTTCATACTTGTCTTGGTTCAAAGCAAAGCTAAAAGTTGAGCCTGCAGAGATCCTCCCTAGCACGAGTCATTCTTATGGATCTCTTTCAGCTCTGCCCCTGGTATATATACTGAATTCTGCGCTGCAACTGGTTTTACTTGAATGTTCAGCATTTACAAATACATGCATATTAATCAGTATCAATACATATATCTTTTCTCTCCTTCCTTCTCCCCCGCCTATTTTTTCCCTTCTTTCCTTGGAAGCTGAGGTACATTTTTCTGTTTGATGGTGTGCCATATAGTAATGGCATCGCTGAGAGGAGCTGTGCTTCACAGGAAATGATCCATCTCTAACACTTCTTTGTGCAACTTTTCTTCGCTTGTGTAAAGATGAAGTGGTTCAAGATAAGCAGCAGAGCAAGTATTAGGTAGTTAAATTATACCTCTTCTGGCATCTGTTAGGTATTGAAACTGGTGTTGTCAATATTTAGGTATGGATTTTAGATGTTTTGTTGTCTGATTAATCTGTTTGTATCCTAGAGCAAGAGGTATTTTATGTGGGAGCACACCTCCACTGGTTACTAAGTACTTGTGCCAATTCTTAGTTGATATCCAGCATAGTTAAAATTCATGGTGTGCCATCTGTTCTTATCATCACTTGTCATATGAGTGGTCATATGAATGTGTATTTGAACTGTGTCAAAAAATATTCTGAGGAAATGTTAGACAAGGAAATATGGGGGGGAAAGTATTATTTCCTCTATCTAGGCTTTTTTCAAGTGTATTTTCTGGATGGCATTTAAACCACCATTTTGAAGTTAATGGAGTGTTGCATAATCCCACAGCACAATACTTGAAGAAAATAAGGCATGTACTCAGTATGAAAAATGCAAAGAAATTTGTGCTGACACTATTAGAACATCAGTGTACTATTTTATGACAGTTTCCTCTTCTATCAGATGCCCTAGGCCAGGCTGATGGGATTTGTGATGTAGTCCCACTGAGTTACACTGGGCCTTTTCCTGAGAATATTCTAAATGGTTGATACATGCTGGAGAAAAGCTTGTTTTACTAGTATCTTAAATTTGAGAGGGAGGTAAGATATAAGGAGTTTAGAATCATAGAAGTGTTGAGGTTGGAAAAAATATCTAAAAAGAAGACATCTAAAATGAAGCTGTTAAACTAACACTGGCATGGTCACTACTAAACCATGGCCCCAGTTGCCACATCCCCAAGTTTTTGAACACTTCCAGAGATGGTGATTCCACCACTTCCCTGGACAACCTGTTCCAATGTCTGACTACTCTTTTGGGAAGAATTTTTTCCTAATACCCAGTCTGAAACTCCCTTGGTGCAACTTGAGGCCATTTTCTCCTCATGTTGTTGCTACATGTTCTGGGAGAAGAGGCCGACCCCCACCTGGCGACAATCTCCTTTCAGGCGGTTGTAGAGCATGATATGGTTCCCCCTGAGCCTCCCTTTCTCCAGGCTAAACACCCCCAGCTCCCTCCCCGGCTCCTCTTAGCATGTGTGCTCCAGACACTGCACCAACTCTCTCAGCTTTCTTTGGACTTGCTCCAGCACCAGGTATGGATTTTTATAATAGTGGATCCTATCATGCCTGGTAGTGCAAGTGTTCAGTGATGCTCAAATTACCTTGCCTAAATCAATCCATCTACTCATAGGTCACACCAATCTTTTGTATGAGGCCTTTAAAATGGCCAATACTAAAATCTTGTGTTGGGCTGCCTTCAGGGTGTTGCAGTTCTTATTGTCATATTTTTTAAATTCAACAGTGGTTCTTTCTGTTGATTGCAAGAGACTTAATACACACGTCAGGAAGAGGAGTGTCTGACAATTATTTAAGGTTATAATTAAGGACAATTATTTAAGGTTTCACACAATTTCTTTGGTGAGACCACATGATTTTTGAACACTGTTCTTGGCAATACATTGCTCTTGAATACTAAACATTTGATAACAGTATTTTTCTATTTCCCTCACCCACCTTCCCACTGCAAAAAAAGTTACAGTACACATAACATACAGGTTCTTCCTGCTACTTTTTAGCCTCTAATCCTGAAATATGCCTGTGGAAGGAGGTAAGCAAGGAAACAAAGACTTCTGTGAGGCCATGAAGGGAATGAACTCACTGAGGTACTAAGTGCTGAGTGTGTTAAAGCTGACATGTGTAAAGAAATTGCTTGGAGCCTTCTGAGGAAAATTTGTTTTAATTTTGTTCTCTAAAGTGGATCTAATACATTAATGCCTGTTTAACTTTTAAATCTGGAGTAATTATGGGTTTTTTCCAACTTTCGTTTCTAGTGGTATTTTTATTCAAAGGAATCAGTGTCTTTCATCCCCTAAGCTTTATTTATAACTGTCTTTTTATCTTTGTTTGCCAATACTTTCAAGCTTTTTTGGGGAGGCTTCTTAGAATTCTTAGAGTCTGCCTTTAGGCTGTTCCAGATTGGTATGTTCTGGACTCCAACACTCTTAATAGTGAAACTGCTGGATACAAAGATGAGTAGTTAGATGAAAAAATCATGGCATCTAATTTCTTGGCTTGTTTTTTAATTAGACATAGATGCTGAACCAAGGATATGGTTTTGGATTGAATAATAGTAATGAATCTTCTGGGGTTTTTTTCTTCATAAAGGGTTGTTGAAAGGTCATTCAGAGCTCCAGAATTAGATCATGTTCTAGGCTGGTAGGGCTAGATCAAAGGTCTGTTGCAAATAATGGGAATATCTCCTTGGTTAGATTTCATTCAGGTGATTAATAGTCCTCTGTTCAGTCCTGTATTACAGGTGTGTTAGTATTTTGTAAATAAGTTTTTACCATTGTCTTCTACCATACCTTTAGAAACCTGGGATCTGCAAGTCATCTTATAAGTCTTATTAAAACACACTGTTAAAATGAAATCTTCTTGTGGCTCTTTCCTCAACTTGAATTGGGAACTTGTAATGCTTTCTGTGTAGCCTTTGGGGCTTTTTTCTATGCAAAATGATGTAGAATGGCTTTAAGGTGAAATCTTGAAATAGTCTGATTTTAAAGGGAATCCGGCAATATTTAAGTTTCGTTATAATAAGGAGAGTGACCTATTATTAAGTAAAATAGTTAATTAATATCTTCTTTTCTTCCTTATTTTAGCAACTGAAGGTTCTGAAACACAAGATAAGAAACTCACTTCAGGACAAAGCAACGCTGGAACTAAACCAGGTACACCATTCCCCATGCTTCATGTTTTAAGGCCATTTGCCTCAATGGTGTGTGGAAAACAGCTGTTATCACAGGAACTTCTTAAGTTTCTTGCTTTTGTACCTCACTTACTGTTTCAGACAAAACTGGTGG
Organism: Sylvia atricapilla; assembly: GCF_009819655.1. NCBI lineage: Eukaryota > Metazoa > Chordata > Aves > Passeriformes > Sylviidae > Sylvia > Sylvia atricapilla. The sequence continues at coordinate 64,409,522 of NC_089142.1, forward strand.
CTGTTCATATTTAGATACACTGGAATATGTGATTGTTTACAAAGAAGCTAAACTGGAAAAATCTGCATATATTTTAGAGTAGCTTAGGAATGAGGGTTCAGAAGTGAGAAAAGACAACAGAAGCCACTGTGTTTGCATCTGTGCTTGAACGAGAATTACGTGCTGTAGGCAAAGATTTGCAGGTTTATATAAATGTGCCTCTGTTCAGGCACTTCCTCACTTACCACAAAGCATGCCATATTCTGTAACACACTCTATGCAGTGGGCAGATGTTTCTCATTACTTCACCCTACCTCGCAGGTACATTATGTGGATTTAATTCACTCTTTCCTTACACAGTTGAAAATGTATGTGCAAAAAAGCTTAATGCAGTCCTTGGTGTCATGGGTCTGTTCCACTTGCATGCTTAGATCAAGATCTAGATACCTAAATTTGGCTTGTGTTGCAATTCAAGTACCCAGGATTAAAGTATGCAGTTAATAATGATTTTGCTTAGATGCCTGGGAAAGCAGAGGTGCTTGTGTTGCTGGGGACTAGGCCCACTGTAACATTCTCCTTTCAGCTCCTTGACAGCTTGGCAGCTAAGTGACTGCTTTGCAGTGACAGCCTCCGCTCTATCCCCAAAAGGGATGCCTTTGGCCTCCATCCCCAGAGGGAAGGAATCCCAGCGCTGTCTGCGTTCAGATCACACCTTGTGTGCTCTGCCAGGCACACTGGGTCCTGCACAAAGCACAGGCATCACAGCTACTCTCGGTCAGAGAGGCAGTAGGAAAAGGAGGAGAAAAATAAAGACAATGTTACCTTTTCCCACAGCTCTTTGTGTTGGACAGCGTTCAATATTTGCTTTATTCTGCAATAGTTTAATCCAGTTTTCATTTTTCAGGAGGGAGTCCTAGCTGTTCCAATGTTCCTTTCATCTATGCTGGTGTGTAGAAAGGAATACAAAATTCTTGGGGCTGGAGCAAGGGAAGGTAGAGTGGAGGTGTGATAGTATGAGACACAAAAGTCATATTTACAAAGTATATATGACAGTTGTTAATATAGGAACTTAATTTCTACAAATATAAATTTTGCTTAAGAGTTTGTTGAGTCTTAGTTCTATAGAAGATTTTTAAAACTTGTTTTTTTCCTTTTGTTACTATCATTAGGGACAAAAACCTATTGATGTTTCAGTGCTGAATTTCTGCAAAACACTGTTCACAACTTCTAAGCTTTCAAAATTAACTATTAACTTATTAAAATTCATTTTGAACAGACACTAAATGTTCTAAAATATATGGATATATACTGTTTTCATATGTAATTTAGAGGCCTTATTTCCAGCAGCAGGTATAAAATTAATTTCTCCTGTGTAGAACTATAGCTTATTTCTTTTCCAAACATCCCTATCATACAAATGCTTAATTCCATGCCTTTTACATAAATGAAGGGAAACAGTTGTTAAGTGCGACTTTCCACATATTGCAGCATTAAACAGGCTGCAACTTCCAAGGCAGCATGTGGGTCTTCCTGGAATGTTGTCTTAGGCTTTGCATATGTCCAGTTGGCAATTATTTCTCAAAAAAGATGAGAAATTCTTGCAGGATTCGTTGCAGCTGACATGTTTCCCATTTCCTTTCACAGTAACTTAATGCTTATGATCTGATGATGAATATGAGCAAAAGAGAGTACAAAGTACTTTGATTGTCCTGATATTCCTACTGAGTAAGAAGAAATGCCAGTCCCCCAGGTATTTGCCTGGTGGGTTTTTAATGCATAGAGACATGAGAAATAAAATGGAGAGCAGTCCCACTGAACTCCTCTCTTGTTTTTGAAACTATTGATGCTCTGCACAGGTGGTGCCAGCAGAACATCTGGATTCAGAATGCAGATGTTGGAGGATGGGGTTGTGGCCAAACTATGAAGGATCGTTTTGAAGACTTAGAGAAGACATTTTAATTATCAGTGTAAGACTTACACTGATAATATGTGCTCCAGCTTCTAGCAAAGCAAATGCAATGTTGGTCTGCTACAAAGATGTTACCCTCATCTTTGCGTTAATATTGATTTAGCTCTTTGTGATCCCAAATGTATGCAAAATCGCCTGTTACTGAAGGCACACACTCTGCATAACCTGCAACTTGATGCAAATTCTTTAGGATTGTTCTAACATCCTAGGGTGTTGGGAGAGGGGCTGTTTTTGCGTGAACACTATCAGGTGTGTGATATGGAAAAAATAATTGGATATCTTCCAACAGAGTGACAGAGGGCAACTTTAAAAATTTATTTTATTCCTTCCTTTGCTTATAATTAGGAATTCTTAAGGGAGACCTTTTCAGTTTGCCTGTCTATGTAACCCTCCTGCTTCTTTGAAGAATTGTTGCCTCTCCCTGATAGGGAAATCTCTCTTCCCAAGAAAAGGGAAAAAAAACCTAACTGGAAGGATATTCTGAAAGAAGCAGGTTTCTACATTTTTCCCCAGTGCCTCATCATTTTCTGTCAACTCAACGTTACATTGACTTTGCTGACAGCCCTTGAAGGGAATCCTTGTTTTCCAGGGAAGATGTGCATTATTCCACAAGCGCTAATTACTCATGCCACAGAAATTCGTGTTTTGTGAATGTTGTGTGCCAGTCACCAGAGAGAAGGAATATTATTACCCCTTTGACCCGTGTCTGCATGCTAAAGGGGCTGCGTGTGAGTCAGCGTGCTGCTGAACCTCAGCCAAAAGCAGATGTGCACCGTGCAGTGGGCAAATCTCTGCCATGGCATGGCTGAGCACAGTGTCAGAAATGGCAGCACTGTGAACGAGTCAGCCAACATTAAAGTTTTGACCCATAACTGCCTGACAGATTACCTTTGTCTTTGCTGGTGACCTTTTCCTTGTTGTGCCTTTCACTGGGGCTCTCGTGTTTGAAGGTTCTCCCTGCCAGCTGTGCAGTCGGTTTTCTCCTTGCAGCTGTTACTTTGCACTGCTATTAAGACTCTTAATTGGGACTCTAGTCTGACAGTTGTTGAGATAATAATTTTTCACTAATTAGAGTTCAAGAGTAACTAAAGTGTACATAGCTGTTGGTGAACTGGTTCACCCAAAAAGTCCTGTCATGCTTATGCAGAAACTTCTGCTACAGGATGAAATGCACGTTGTTTTTTTAAATTCAAATAACTATTCAAAATTAGTCTAGCACAGCCTCACTTCAGGGACTTATTTTGCAAATATCTTTAACCTCAGTTTAATGTCCCATTGTGTTGTTTTCTAATAACTTTTTTCATAGGTATGCAGCCTATACACGAGTAGGCTGACTACATGTTTTTACAAGTTGCTTACATGTGTATTCACACCGGGGAGTGAAAAGGCTCTGTTGTCTTCTGCACCTTCATGATGACAGTATTCTAGGTAGTTCTTTATCTTAAAATTCTTAAAAACAGACTTTCCCTCAATACTAAAATAAATCGGACAGTTTATTTATACCCAGAAATCTTTTTGAATTTTCTGTGGGTTTTTTGTTTATTGTGTTCTTGTGCAAAGCAGATTTTTTCAGCGCTACTGAAAAAAAGCATAAAATTAGGAGCTTTCCAGGTTTAACAGAACAGGCTGAGTAGGAAATTAGTTTTGGCAGCATGCTGAGATGAATTGCTAACTTGGATTTTGTTCCTTTTGTCTGGAACAGCTCCATTGCTGAAACTGGAAGTTGTATGCTAGCTGTTCAGCACTTTGTTGTTTTCCAGAATCATCACTGAGCAAGCAAACCTGAATTTTTAAACTGAAACTTGGGCTCTGACACAGATCTTTCATATTATCCTCAGTTTTACTGCTGTGATCCAAGCAGCCAGTTGCAGATAGTTGTGAAGTACTCATGTAGCTAAATTTCAACCTACAAGAATAGTTAAAGCTCTCATCTTACTTGACTTGTGTTATACCAGTCCCTGCATGTGATGCCTCACTGCCTTTAATATATTTGCCAGAATTTTTAACACATGTGCACACAAACATCTCTTGAGATCAATATCAGGCTGTTTCCAGAGTCTCAGCCAGATCAGTGTTTTGATCCAGCCTGTTTCACTTGACTGCTGAGGTTTTTGTGTCACATCGGGCTTATTGGTTGTTCTGGGGTGATATCAAGGAGAAGACAATGCTTTATTATAGTAGACTTTCTTGTGCATTTTGGGGAGACGTTATGGAGTAATAAACAGTATTTTTTAAGAATGCTCGCTAACAGTCCAATTGGTTTAGACTCAGAAACAAAACTTCTTCCTAGGCTTTCACAAGCAATAGTCTTGCTAGGTATTCACAGTTACATCTTAGTCTATTCTTTGGAAATATTTTACATCTTAAAAAGTATGAATGCATTCTAATTATCAGTTTTCTGCCTTTTTTTTTTTTTTTTAAATAAGATGGATTTCTGAAAACATGATCTATTTTGACAGAAAAATTAGAGTGGTTTAACAGCCATTTTCCTAAAGGTTTGGGCTTGGTAGTATTTGATTTTATGCTATTTGCCTAATACTCCTCTTTCTCTGTTTGTAGATCATCCAACAGTACTAAGGGTTGATGACAGGCAACGACTTGCCAGAGAACGGAGAGAAGAGCGAGAAAAACAGCTAGGTAAGGCCCAGTCTGAGGTTTGTTTGTTTTTAGTGAATTATCATCTGCATGCAGTATTATGGCCAGTTTACTTTCAGGGGCAGTCAGCAAAATGATAATGCTAGATATGCAGTAGTGTCATTTTAGATACACTATCCTATCTTTAGGGTAGATGTCTTAGTTCATCAGTACTATATCTCTCACCTGTTCTATGAATGTGAATGAAAAGTAGGTTTAATTCTGAAATCACACAGGGGAGCTTCATTGATGTAAAAGGAATTTTGAACTTTTAGAATACTTTACCAGTTAAGATTAAAATGCTGAACACCAAAAAAGAGAACTGCAGAATATGTATGGTCTGAATTTTTTAATGCAAACTTGGGGTGTTTTTTTTCATGTCAAACCTTTAGTAGGTGTCAAAGAGGTGTGCTCAATATTTTATGTCACCTGTGTCTGCATATGTATAATACAGTTCAAATGAATAGTGAAGCTATTTAAAAGTGACTACTGAGTGGGCAGTATACTGAGTATGGTGCTGAGAGAATTAGGAATTATGTGAAGGCAAAGTGATGGCTTTCTGAACAACGTTTATATGTTTGACTGCCACAAAGTTCTGTGGTAATTGGGAGCTTGGGCAATACAAGTATTTCCTCTTTTTTATATGTTTACTCTGATTTGTTTCAATGCTGGATTGTCCTTAGGACTTCAGAAACAGAAGTTCTTTATTTCCCATTTCTAACTTCTGAAAGTTTATTGAACTATATTATGACTCTAGCCAGAATTATGCTTCTTTTTCTAACCTGGAGAGCCATGAGTATTTGTCACCTAAGTCTTGATAGCATTTATATCCTCCCTTTTTTACAGCACCTTATAACATTGCAGTAGCAATGAATAATTAGGATTGTTTTGGAGGGGAAAAGGAAAGCTTTAGTTTTGGCTTGCTCAAGGGGTAACATGACAGGATGTTTGATAATCCCTGAAAAGCTGCTCCTTGAGTTGAGGTTGATGGTATGTGTAGGCTTAGTTTCTTCAGGTTTCAGAGCAAATGGATATTACTAGCCCATTTTAATTAATTTTTCACAGACGATGGTTCTGTATCTTGAATTTGGGTTTTTTTCCCTCAGGTTTCATCCTTCTATAATAACAATGCTTTACTGAAATGCAGAGAAAGATGCTTTCCTTGAATTTAATTCAACTCTGATTTTTCTAGCTATTGATAAATGAATATATGTTACCAGAAGGACATGACTTCTGTTGATAAATGTGTTACTTTGTGTAACATGTTTTAAAAGCAACATCAGGAGTTATTATAAGTTGACATGGAATCCTTTATTTCCAAGAGGGAGAGATCTGCATGAGAGATCATGCATCTGTGATGTATGAGTGTATGGTGTGTTCTTGCTTGAAGAATTATTTTGAACTAACAAGAAAATTGAAAGTCCCATTGTACTTTTATCTGTTGTTTTGTCTGCTATGATTTAGGAGCTATCCCTTGAGATTTGTCTTCCAGTACAGAAAAGCAATGATTTTTACAACAGCATGCAACTTTATCTTCTATTTTTTCTTTAGTGCAGAGCCTAGATAAGCAGTCACTCATGTCGTGTGAACCACAGCAGAGAAATTCCTAAGCTGTCTCTCTTAAACTTTAAGTTGTATAATATTGTTACATAAATGTGTCTTGCTAAAACTTAGAGTTGGATTTTGTTAATACTGGGACATCAGCCATGCAACAATAAAGCAACTGAAGGAAGGAATTTTTTTTTTGATAGAATTAAGTTGGATTTAAATTTAATTCCTTTCCTTTTTATTTAGGGGATCTGTCAGGTTTAGCAAAGACTTCTATTTAAACGAAAGTTGAGAATTTCAGTCATACCTAAAGTAAAATTATTCTTTGCTTTTAGAAAAAGGAAAGGACAGTGTTCAATTCTCTAGGTGTAGAGCTGGTACTAATTTTGTTTTGTACTTTCAGCAACTTGAACTCCTGGAGGTCATGTTATCTGTCTTTCCAAGAAAATTAAGTTGTTTGACCCTTCTGTTAAGAACATGTGGAGTACCAGTTTAATAAGGATTATGTTTCTTTATTGGGCAATATTCTGATGTTAAGGGAGAGTTCATTTAAGACCTTTTTTCTTTCCCTCTTTTTTTACTTTCAAGTTTTTTTTTTTTTTTTTTGAGTTTCACTGTGCTGTGATAGATTTGGCTTTCCTGTGGTAAGGTGGGTTGGTGTGTGCTCTGAACTCTGGCGGATTTGCTTGCACCTGGAAATAGTATTTTAGCAGTCTTCTCCTATTTAGCACACTTGGCTGTCTAAGTCTTGTTTTTAGTGAGAGTTTAGAGCACAGGAAATGCTGTTATTTTTGTTGTCTAGGCATCTACCCCATGTATGGGACTGTCAGTATCTGCTGTTTCTTGAGGATCATGTTGAGCCACCTAATTGAAAAGATTAAAGAAGCTTCTACAAAAAATGTGCCTTTTACCATTAGTATATTCATGTTTTGTTTTGGACCCCTTTTAAATAACATAGAAGATACACAGGGACACAGTCAACAAATCACATCATCAAGAAGGAATGATTGTTTTAGTTCCTCCACTCTAGGGAAGGCATTGCTTCTGAAATGACATGCCAACAATTCTAAAACATGAGTTCTTTGACTGTTTTCTGTGCAGTTCATTTTGCATGACTAAAATAGTATCAATTTCAGGGGGTGTTTTTTGCTTCAATCGTTTTATTCTCCTGACCATTTGGGAATGTGTGTATTGTTGATACGCACATCAGACCTTTAAAGGATTATTACAGCGATCTTACTTGGTTTTCTAAGTAATGCTTCCAGTGCTGTCATTTGCTTTTTAGTAACCGAATTTTCCTTTTCGTGCTATTTCCAGTGCTCTTTCCCACAGCTGCTATGCATAAAAGTTAACATCTGTCCTTTCAAATACAGATATCAGATCTCTCTGTGTGAGACTAACCCTCTTGGACTGTGCAAGACAGAAATCCCAAGAGAGGCAGTGGTAGGTGAAGGTGGTAGCTGTCAAATGGGTCTGTTCCCAGGGACCAGAGGGAAGGGAGCTATCACACTCTGGCCCCAGCTTGGCACTTTACACGTGTCAGGCTGAGCAGCTGTGTTCTGGCGCTGGATGCTGAAACACACATGTTGGAACTGACCTGTTTGTGAAGGCAGCTGTGGCAGCTGAAGGCAGCTGGAAAAGGTTACTGAAAACTGCTGGTTTTTCATCATGTGGACTTTCCCTTTATCTGCCGTACTGATTGTATCTGTACTGCCAAACTAGCAGTGCTGAAGAGCATTCCCTGGTGCTAAAACTTAATTGTTCTTGCTGCAAAGCTGTTATGATGCATCCTGGCAGGGTGTTCGCTCCAGCCAACTAGCTATCTGCTTGCTGATTCCCAGACAAGGTTTGGTAATCGGCAGGGAAGATCCATGGGCTTTTGTGCATGTGCTAATCAAGTGCTGTCACCATTTTCGAGGATAGAAGTTTAGTAGTAGAGGTGGAAGTTGCCCATGCCAGTTAGTCTCTGGTTCCAGAGCACAGACCTGGTCCTCCCTAACTGGAAAGAAAAATCAAAATGTGTTTTTCAACAGGAAAACTGGGATTTTAAACTTGGTTTCATTCTGGTCACCTTAGGTAATGGCCTAGCAAAGAGGAAGAATTTTCTTGTTATTACTTAGCAGTATCTTGGTCTCTGATTGTTGAGAAAACTGTTTTAAGTCTCAGTTCTGTGCATGTTTTATTTACACTAATCCTGCTTGAAGACTTATCTTTTTAAAATCAGAATTATGATCCTGACAAGGACACATGGTTCGTTTAGTTTCTGGCATTGGGAACAAAAGATGGTAATACTGCTTTTTTACTTAGCACACACTTCCTTAAATGAAGAGTGATTAATCTTAGCTCTTTAAATATGTCTGAGTTTCAAGGTGGCTAAATTAATTAAATTCTTAATGCTTACAATGTATAAGCATTAAAATAGTATTTTAAAGATCATATTATCATGCAGATTCCTTTCCCATTTGAAAGTGATCATTAGCAAAATCATAACATTAATAAAAATTACAATCTTTTTTTCTATTAATAAATTCCTTCTGGTCTATTTTCTTCCTTGACACTTTATCTAACAGAAAGAAACCCCATTGGAAATGGGAATCATTGACCCTAGCATATGAATAATTTTGGGATCTCTTTAGTGAATTTGAATGTTGAAAGGGTTTATAAGACAAGAAAACAATTTTTAAGGATGACTAGTTTAAAAATTTCTGTGATAAATGTGCCTCAGAGCATGGTTACTGGGGAAAGGTTGGCTTAGAGAATCTCACATTAACTTCACCTTTAATTACAGCTCTGAAGTTCACATTCTAATTCATTCAGTCAGCCACTTCTGTGTAATGTCCCCATTTTTAGGTATGGTTAAAGCATCACCGATCCATTTTACTGCTAATGCAGCAAAGGGGCAATCACAGCCTCACTGCAGAGCTGAGGTGAGCAAAGGTGAAAGAGTGGTCAGAGGAGAAAGCTACTGCTGAGCTCTGTGCTGTAAAGTTAGGAGAGATAAAGCTGGAAAGTGTGACAAAGACTGTAGGATTTTGGCTCAGGTAAGCTGTCTGTCTGAGGTGGATTCAAAAGGCAGACTGAGAAAGCATGGCGCTAGATCTGCCTTTGTATAGGCAGTAAACCAGAATAAAAACGACTGAAGTGGAGAGACAGCAGGAGGAACAGAAAAAGAGAATCTGGGGGCACATTCTTTGCTTCACATAGATAAACAGAAAATAAAGGCTTTGACACTTAGTGCATGCTCCTCCTTCCCTCACAGTCTAAAATCCCTGCAAAGAATATTTCTGAGTGCGTGTGGTTGGGGAAAGAAACAAAAAAATTATTTCCAAAAAAGGAACATGCATGGTTTGTAGCTAACATCTTCCACATTACGTTAGTTAATTGCAGTGTAAAATTAATTGGTTTCAAGGCTTATGAGTCTCTTAATATTGGAGCATCTCTTTGTTGATTGACCTTGTTTTCTCTTGCTCTGTTCTTCACCTCAGGAGTGTCAGAAACACAGCCTTAATTATGCTGCTTTGTAATCTAATCCAGTTTACTAGTTTGCAAACAAGCAGAAGGTATTCAACAGCATGCCTAGGGCTTAATTTCTAAATCTTGTTTTTATGCTCTAATATTATGTCCTTGTATCATGTGACTGGGTTGAAATATATTGATTGTACTAAGGAATGGAATAGAAAATGGATCAAGCTGTGACTTTTGTTTGTACTTTCCAGCTTTAATGTAAATTTTCCTATAATATTTAACCTTTCACTAACTTAGGTCATTGTATTTGTTTTTGTCACCTATAAGGTAGGTGACAAAAACAGAGCCCATAAGTTCACAGAAGAATGTCAGTAGTGCATATAGGAAGAACTGAAAACAAAGCAGATGTTCTCCTTTGATTCTCTAAAAAGATAAAATGCAGAAATTGATACTTGAAAAAAATTCAAAGTAGTTAAGATTATATCTCTATCTGTCAAAAAAGTTTAATTCATGAGAATAGATACTACACTTTTTTCAGCAAACAGATGTATCATAAATCATACTTTCACATGCTTGTTAAATACTTGATCCAAACATAAAATTAGTAACTTCGTTATGTTAGCAGATGGGCACATATTATCTGCTGTCTTTTACCTGTAGCCTTAAGGTATTGGAAAGATGAAGCTTTTGTATTTGTTTTGAACCAGATCTATTATTTTTGTTAAAAGTTATTCCAGCTGAACACTTCCATTTGTCTGGGTTAATCCATCACTAATGAGTGTTTCTGTTATTGGGCTGTCTTGCTGTATCACAGAAGTGTGGTTTTTATCACCCGTTCTCAGAGAAGCAGAAAGCTGAAGATAAGTGTCTTGTCTAGAGATCCAACATCCTGATTGTCTTACCAGCACTAAGAATGTACAGAAATATCTTTTCAGCCTTTCTCTTCTTGAATTTAGTCTTTAAAGCTCAAATGTCCTGTTTTCATTACTTTTTCTAAACAACATGACAGAATGAAACCTATGGAAATCACCAAAAACTGTGCCTCAAGAAAGTCTAGCCATTTACATTAATGACAGAAAGAACAAATAATCTCCATGTCTTTTTATAGGCAAGTTAATATTCCAGTGATGTCAATTAAGAAAGCTGTTGGTGTTTGTTTTATTTTTTTTTTCTTTTCTTAATTTATAAATTTTTAGTAGACTACCAAAGAGCTTTTTTTGTGCTGGGTTGCCATTGTAAGCAGATTCCAGGCACAAAAGAGCCAGCTCATCACAGGATCTGTGGAACTCTTGTGTCGCACAGCAGCGGCGAGTCTTGATATGATCATTAGTGTCTGTATGTAAGTGGCTATTCACTAAAAGCTGACATGCTGCAACTAGCTGGATTTTCATGAGATATATGCAATTATGCTTCTTAGATACTCTTAGCTCTTTCAAATATAATTGATTTTTCACAACTTCTGCAAAATGGTTTGATTGAGTTCCAGTTTTAAACAACTACATTGTTTGGGTTACTTAGTGTGTTCAGGATCTAGGTAACAGGATGTGTGCACTGGGTTGGGGATTTTTTGTGGTAGGTTGGTTTGCTATGGTTGAGATTTGGGTTTTTTTTAAGTAAGGTACCACTGTGGTGAAAGGATGCTGTGAGAGTCTAGAGCATTTCCTATGAGGGTAGCACTAACTTTGACTGCAATCATACCGTGTTGCATAAGGGAACAATCTAGTTCCACTCTGGGTGTCCCATAGCTTTCAAGGCACCAGTGGGGAGAGAGCCAGAGTATCCAACTGCTTGGATCAATGGTTTCATGTGGACTGCAGTCTGAGTCTGCATTCTACAAAATTCATGAAAATTCAGACTCTGACAGGGAGAAAAATTGGTCTTGTGTAAGGCTTCTTGATTTGTCTGGCTTAGCTCTTCTGAAACATGTTGTTTGAAGCTGTGCACAAGTGGAATTATGTGACAGATTAATGTTTACCTTTAGACTTCTTTGGTTGGTAACTTCCTTCCTTCTGTTGGTCCAGGTGCTAGAATTGTCATCCCAGCCACCATCATAAGAGATTTGTATTGATCAGTAAAGGTGAACGTTACGAGAGTTTTACCTCTCTTTTTATTGTCTTTTTCAGTAAAATATTACAGAGAATTATCATGGTTTGTATAACAGAAGTTTGTTCACATACATCTGACTTCTTTATTTAGGCATTTTAAGCTAGCAAAAAATCCTGTCTTTCATATGTACGCTCAAATAACTTAATTGTTGGTAACTCATAACAAGTAAATTGAGATTAAATAAAATCAGTGTGTGGCCAGGGTACACGAGGAGAGATGAGGATATTATGTATGTTTGAAGAGAGTTCAAAAGGTTTTCCATTTTCCTTGGTTATTCAAAATGTATTAAAGATTTCATTGCATAAAGCAGGTTAATACTTCTATTTCTCATTTTTCTCACAGCTGCAAGAGAATCTGTCTGGTTAGAAAGAGAGGAAAGAGCACGGCAACATTATGAAAAACACCTAGAGGAACGCAGAAAGAAGTTAGAAGAGCAAAGACTAAAGGAAGAGAGAAGGCGAGCTGCTGTAGAGGAAAAGCGAAGGCAGAAACTAGAAGAAGAGAAGGTAAGAATGGATGTCATGGTACCCTTTTTGAACTTCTCTTGCCATGAGATACAGCACTATCAACCTTTTTCTCCAAGAGCTGATGTAAAGAATGTAACATGGGCCATGGTCAGTATGACAGAGTGTGTGGAAGGATTTTAAGCCTTACTTGCACAGGTATTGCTTCTATTATGAATCAAATGCAGTGAAGTTGAGCATGCCTGGATTACTGTGTATGGCACTGCTCAAACTCTTACAGAATACCAAATTGGATCAGATTTGTACAGTTATCTGTTAACTCTCAGCCATTCAGTTTGCAGGTATTTAAATATAAGAAAATCTTTTAAAAAATGAGTGTGTAATGAAAGATACTCTTGGCTGATTTGTCTCAGTTAAACTGGGAAGTACGTGCAATGTGATCCTATGCAAGTCACCTCACCCTTGTGGGTGTTTTTTTTTCCTCTCTCCCACTCTACTGGTATTTAGTAGATGGGAAGTAGCACTAGGAGTGTTTATGTAGTGACAAGGCCACTTAAACAGATACTACCTTTTCAAAATTTCAGTTAACATTCTAACTTATTTATGATTTACTTGCTGCCTAATTTTGTTCTAGTCTGTGTCTTAGTAGACAGCACATAAGCTTAAACACAGTTGTAAGATGCCTACTTGATTTTGTCCGTGTGGATGGAGGGTAGCAGGGTTTGATGAGAAAATAAAGTTAAAAACCCAATAGTATCCAAATGCATTATCCTGTTGTACTTGAGGAACGACATGAAGCTGTTGTACGTCGCACAATTGAAAGAAGCCAGAAGCCAAAACAGAGGCAAAACAGGTGGTCCTGGGGAGGAGCCCTGCACAACCGCATTAACAACACAGGTAAAGAGGGAGGCTTGCTTTGCTCGCCAGCTTCCCTTCCCCACCAGTCAACTGGAATTCACTTTTCTTCTTGTCAAAGGAAGGATGATTTAATTCTTTGCTCTTGGTCCTATTATTGCTAGCAGTGGCATGTTTGTGACATTCTTGTGTAGCAAAAAAAAGGTAATGAGGAGAAAGAAGTCTGAGCAAAAGTTAGAGCTTGTTTTGAGAGTTGACTTATTCTGTAACTTAGCTTGCAACAGCTTCTCGCTTCTGCTGCTTTGCTGTTGTTGGTGTGTGTCTATGTGGGTGTGCTTGTGCTGTGTCAATGTCGTGATATGAGCTACTGTGGTGAATGCTAGCTTTGTGCCTCCAAAAGTAGGCCTTGTGGAAATGACCAAATACTGAGATTAAAGTAGACACAAGAAAGAAAAATTGTTCTTTGTGGTAAGCTATATGAGGCTTGTATTGAAATTTGGGGGAAATAGAAGTCTCTTTTCTTCCCCTAAAGATTGGCAAATTAAGTTTAAGTGTATTTCAGCTATATGCTTTTTCCCCCCCAATTATCTTCTCTAACTTAATCTGCCAGTCAGTAATGTGTATATGCCCTGTTCAATATGAATCAAGCCCCCCAAAAGAGAACTTTCCCTTTACTTCTTTTAAACGAATGTGATCCCTAAAGTTATTTTCTTTCTATTCTATTTTCAATGTGTTTAACCTCTCATCGGGGGAGGAAAAAATGTTGAGAAAAGAATGCTCTGAAATCTTTGTCATATATAATTTCAATAAACAGTTATTCTTCATAAAAGGTTATCTTTTTACTTAACTTTATATAACTTATTTGATTTTTATTTTATTTTCTGTGAAAAATCATTGTCTTGCATTCTGTCCCTAGGTTATTTTTTTGAATCATCATTCACCTTTCTCGATTTAGCAGGCCTGGAGCACCACTTCAAATCTCTGGGTGGTGCTAGAAAACCTGGTACATAATGCTGTGGTTTGTTATTCCTTTACCTATAGCTAGTTCTCAGGAAGTGAGATCATCAGTAACTAAACCACCCTCATGTAGTTGCAATGCATGCTTAACACCATGCTGATAGATTAGAGCTGTTATTACTACCAGATTTTTCATTATTATTTGTTTTTATGGTGGAGAGTTACTGCTGGCTGACTCTAAAGATTTGGCACAATTCACTGAAATGAAGCATAATATTCTATCTAATGGAATTCAAGGAGAGCAAATTTGAATATTTTGTTATTTTCTAAAACCCTTTTGGCATACTGCACGTAGGAATTACAATTATTTTGCACATGAACACAGACACATAACCAGCTGCATTGGCTGTTCCGTTGCTCATGGGTATTTTATTTTTGGGTGTTGGGTTTTTTTTTTCTTTTTTGTTTTTGTTTTGTTTTGTTGGTTTTTGGTTTTTTTGGTGTGGTTTTTTTTTTTTTTTTTTGTGGATAAAGAAAGCAGCAATTTTCCAGGCAATGGATTGCATTTGGCCTATTCTACTTTTACAGGATTCGTATTGCCAACACTTGTATGCAAATCCTTATGCTGAATGTCATTCATTTAAATAAGGTTCATTGACACTAGAAATGTTGTCATGCCTAACAGTAGAGGTGATTTTCAATATTGTCATTTGTCATCTTCAGAAAGCCAGTTTATGCAGTTCATCTGTTCTGCCAGATGCAGAAGCTTTACAGCTGTGTCATTTCTCAGTGGCAGATCAGACATGAGATCAAAATCCCCATCCCATTCCCACAAATACTGTAGTGTTCTCAGGAAGCTTGAACATTGTGTCTTCAGTAGAGACTTGCATAGGGCATTCTCATAGATCAATGTGGGATCATCTTCCCAGTCTACAGGGGTCTTGTTCTTAGCTATAACATTTAGATTTCTCCTTTTTAAAACCCATTTCTGAGCTTTATTTCCCTCCCAGTATCCAGTCTGCCAGTTCTATGCCCTCACCAAGTCATTCTAACATTCAAGTTAGCAAATAATCACATGGAGTAGGGGAATCTTTCTTCAGTCCAACCAGTTATAGTGAATCCTATATAGTTTGTAGATCTGGGGAGAGTTAAGGTATTTTTCATATATTTTATTTGTATAAATTTTTTTAGTACACCATGAGTATAATTTAATCTATCGGGACAGAACACATTAATACACTTGTCATAAATAAACAAGGGCAAATAATATTTCAGCAGCAGCATCCTTAATGCTGTCATTGTTTTGAGTTTGTATCTGCTTTGAAAACAGTGTACAGACACATTTTTGCACACACAGAATATGAATCAGCAGAGCAGTTAAAGCATATGCTCAAGCTTCATTGCATTTCAGCATGGTTGAGTGCTTTGCTGAGTAGTGCTGAGGTTCAGTATGTGCTAAAATGTAAGCAAAAGCAGAATTGATTCTCACAGCATCTTTTGCATGTCAGATTTTCAAATGGAAATTTGTAATGGGGAATGTATAGTCGATGCACAGAGCTTGGAGCTCTTTTTGTTTAGGATTTTTTTTTTCTTGAGAGAGAGAGAAAAAAGAAAAGGTACAGCAAACTTCCTGTGACACATATGCACAAAGTATGTGCAGTCTATTCTTGAAGTAACCATCACCCCCTCAGCAGGGCGCAGATGCTGACTGCAGCAGTTGTACAAATGATGTAATGCCACTCTAAAATGTAGAGAAACTAAAACCAAATTATACATTTTTCATGTTATATATACCAAGTAGGTGCATTACAAGTACTTTCTGCAGAGGCTGATTTTTATATCTGCTGAGGGTGTGTGCTGAGCTGGATTTTCAGCATGCTGAAAATAACTCTGTGGTGGGTGGTTTAGCACTTATACATAACTGTGGGATTTTTAACTAAATCTTTTAATTTCTTTTGTGCTTGCTCTCACTTCCTTTGTGCACTAGTCTTCCCTTAATCTTTCAGCATGGCATTGTCACAATATTGACCATCTGCCTAGTAACAGTGCCCTGACACCTTTTATTCAGATGCCAGGGTGGTTTCTTAGTGAATAACTTTGCGTTTCCAAGCATCTTGGTCCTTTCTTGAAGCTTTCTATTTTAAGTCATGAGCAAAGGTTTTCTGACAATATTGAAAGTCCTTAGATTGCAACCCACTGAGTGATAATGAACAGAATATTTTACACATTTGGAGCTTAAACTGTGTTGTGCCTAGTCTTTGAGTCACCTGTACAACGTCTGCTGAGAAATCCATTCTATTTTGGAAGTCCTTGTGGTAGAGCAGGAGTGACCTAGTCCTGTTTTCCTCCTCCCAGTAGTGAGCTAGGAACTTGCACTATTGCATGTGGGCTGTCAATTAGCATTATCTCCATTTGTTTTAGATCGAGACAGGCGGTCTGTTTCAACAATGAACCTTTCGAAACATGTTGATCCAGTCATAAACAAGCGGCTCTCCTCCTCATCTGCAACATTACTAAATTCTCCAGACAGAGGTACAGTTTTGAAGAAAAAAGCATTAAAAGAGCAGCAAGAAAGAATGTTCTATACTGATGTATTACTTTGCACATAAAACAAGCTTCTGAAGTCATTTTCTGTACTTAATCTAAGTGGTAGTGGAAAGACTTCAAATGTGACAAGTAAATGGTTGAACATTTTTTCCTGTGAGAACAAATAATTCTTGTTTCTTAAAACAAGAGAACTTAACAATTCTGCTTTAGCAAATGATAAAAGCAGTGCTTCTGTCAGGTTTTTAGTAAATGAGGTACAACTATTGAAAGAATACATCACTCCATAGTGCATGCAATCATGTGTGACCTTTTATTTGCGTTAGACCATCTTTTCATTACTTTGTTTTCATTTCTTTTTTTTTTTGTAATAGATGTTGAATGTCTAAGAACATGTTGCATGAAGCTTTCAAGCAGTTCCTTTATTACAATTTCTGGTTATTTTATTACCATTTCCAGTTATTTTTATGGAAGAGGTGTGGGTGTTTTCCATATTGTCTGTTTATTGACTTTTTGTGTCCAGTTATTTCCCAAAGATTGCTTCATTTCAGTGTACATCTTTGGTGTTTACAAGTCTGAAAAATGATAAACCATCAAGCTTTTAAAAATTAACATAGCTGAATTGCTGCCTCTGTTCTGAGGACTTAGGAGATTGAAGCATTGAGCTTAAAAGTTTTATAAAAGAATGTCTCTTGTGTAACTTGTGCAAAGAGCTTTACAGTAAATTACTTTTCTGTCCTCTACTAAGAATGAATTTTGTCCCATTTCAATCCATAAAATTGTTTTAAAACCCAATTTTTAAAATGGACTTTTAGTTGTGTTGTCTGGTCAATGTCATTATTTGTGTGTCTTAACTAAGTTCCAAGTTTGTGTGAACATGTGTATCTGGTTGATTTGATGAGCCATGTTCATCCTAGTGGGCTAACCTAGTTGTACAGTCTGGTCACTTGTGAAAAATACAGTATTACATTAGAAAATAATTTATTCCTAAGCACCAGTCATTTCTTGCTCTTAATGTTGAGATCCAGTCGGTTTTATCTTTATTAGCTTTTCAGGTGTGTATATTTTTTCAAGTTGCTGCTGTTCTTTGCCAGGGAATGCTTTTTTGAGGAAGGATCTTGGTTTTGTGGGCAGGTGAACAGCAGCAAGCATTAAGTATGAAGGATAGTCTCTTATGGATTGTAACACAGTGTTTTAGCTTCTGCCACTCATTTCAAGTTCAGGAGAAGTTAAACTGAATACTGGGTAATCTAGTGGTAGAGAAAGAAAAGCAATATGGAAGTGATGGCCTTATGTCAAAATGCTGAGGCATTCTTTGCTTGGCATTTTTACTGAAACAGCACAGAACCCTTTAGAAATCTCTTGTTACTTCTGCAGACTCCAAGTCAGAAAGTAAATCCAAATGCTATAAATGCTTTTTCTCATGCAAAGTCAGATACCTAAATCTAGTTGTGCCAGGTATCTGGAGAAGTGCCATTAGTCTCTCCAGTGGCTTCAAACTCTTAAGGCGAGTGCTTAAAGGAAGGCTGTGACTGCCTGCTCCCCACTTCACCTTCCAGAGGGCACCCAATCACACTTTGTCTGTAATACAGACTCCTACCTGCACAACAGCAAGCTGGAGATAAGGATGATAAGCTTACCTACTAAGTGGCTTATAGCTGTCAACAAGAACTTGTCATCTGTTGTGCAGTGCCTTTTTATCATTTGAAGGACACTTTTTTCTTTTTGTGCCGCAAAAGACAGATGTTTTCATTAACTAATTGGCTAAAAGATTGGTTAATGCCATTTCAAGCATTGTATTGCCATATAACAGTTGTACAATTGGCCAGCTAGAATAGGCTTCTCACTATGCTTTTATGTTACTGTAGTAAGTGAATAGTTGAAACTGTAACATGAACACATATTTAACTGAAGAAAACTGCTGTTTGACCAATAGATTTTGGCAATTGTGTTCTTTAAGGAGAGCTTAGCAAGGTTTTAATGAGGTATGAGTTACATACTTTAGGTTCGGCAAAACTTGCACCCTAGTTGTTTTCCTCCCCTTTTCTGCAGTGATTTTTTATTTCAAGCAGATGATGGTCTCAGTCACCATTTTCTGAAACCATTAAGGGGCATTCAGAAGACATTAAGGGGCTCCAGTATTGTTTCCTGTAGAAAGAACAGTTTCCCCCTATCTACTCCTCACCATATTGTGTATGTGTATTAGCAAACACCACATTTATCAATGAGAGTCTCCTTCGTGGTGCTCATCAGAAGGCCTGTTAAATCCCTGCCTTCCATCTGTTCCTACAACTAATCAAATGCTTCTGTTTGCTTACTTGCAAATCATTCTTCTGCTGCTAGGACAACTTTCCAGTATTCAGGCTGTATTATCCTAAAGACAAATACAGATGATTGTAACCAATTTACTTTTGCCAGCTCCCTGCAACTTTGTGTGTTTTGTAATTACAAGTTAGATTACAAAGATCTTTATCTGTTAAAAATAACCTGCCTGTGGCTGGAGTAAGGGTACTTCCTTGTACCAGCAAGCCTATCACTTTGTAAAAGCCTATTACATTTACTGTTGTAAATATGCTTCCTGTGTGAAAATGGAGCAATAAAAGCTGAGAGAGTTGGGCTTGTTCTGACTGGAGAAGAGAAGGCTCCAGGGAGAGCACAGCACAGGGGTCCTCCAAGAGAGCTCTGGGGAAGGATCTTTTACAAGGCCATGTAGTAATAGGACCAAGAGGTAATTGCTTCAAACTGAAAGGTCTAGATTGGATATTAGGAAGAAAATCTCTCTGAGGTTGGTGAGATAGGTTGCTGGAGGCAGGTGGAACAAGTTGCCCATAGAAATTGTGGGTGCCCAAGGTATAGCTGGATGGGGCTTTAAGCAAACTGATCTAATGGAAGGTGTCTCTGAGAGGAAACTTGGAACTAGATGATCTTTCACATCCCTTCTAACCCAGACCATTCTATAGTTCTATAAAATAGCCCTTCAAGTGATAGCTTAACACATTATGAGAACAAAAAGTACTGCTTCCGCTTGTCTGTCAGATGGGTTGAAAGACTAAACTGTGAAAATCTTACCCTGAGGCATTAAAAAAAAAAAAAAAAAAAAAAAAAAAAAAAAAAAAAGAACCCTGACCTCATTGTCTTAAAGTTGATCTTATTATTTTGGGATGTTCTTTCTTTGGTATTAAATTTTGCTCCAGTATGGTTTGGACACCAAACTGAAGCTGTTCAATGCATTTACGTATTAATACTCTTTACAGCTGGAACCCAGTGGGTGAAAGTTTGTCTGTTCTAGGTGAATGGTGGTGCTAATCTGTTAAAATATGTATTGAATGTGTGAAGTGTGATGCCTTCAGGGAGCTGTGCTTTTGGAAAATTCAGAATGTGATGACCCTGGCCTACAAAGCCAAGTGCATCTAAATGAACTCTGATCTAAACCCATTGTAGAGAATCAGGGAGACTCACTCCAAGGTCTTGGCTAAAACTATTTTGACATCTCTGAACCAGGCCTATTGCTCATATGGAGAAGAAAGGTTTTGGTTTTATTTCACTGTTGTGCATATCAGCTAGCTCTTTCCCAAGCAGCCTCAGTGCTTCAGCTGGATGCTGTGGACACGTGGTTTCTCCCAATAGGGGATGTGGATACAAGCTCCCTTGAGTAAGGGCCAAAGATAATTAAACCATACTCACCTTTAGGACAAGGGACATGAGACGTGCGAGATTTGGCACGTGACACATTCGTGTTCTAAATCATCAATCTCTTAGCTGTGTCCTTCTGAGATTACTCCACCTCTGGAGGCTTATATGTGATGCAAGGCCTGCAGCTGGCACACTGTGACATTTACTTCTCATGTGAAGATAAACTCCAAGAAATGGATGGTGTATACAGTACTTATTTACTGGCCTAAAATATCAGGGATTGTGTTCTGAAGTTGTGTGATCTTTATGTTAAACTGCAGTAGAAGAGTTCTTCAAACTCACCAACAATCATACCTCTGAGCCTCACCTACTAAAGCCTGAGACCACAAAAAAGAATCTGTTGTCTGCAGCACTAGCTTTAATCAGTGATCATACTGAGCATGGTGCCTGGAGATGAAAGGAAGCAAAGACACTACCATTACTGCATCCAGTTTAATGGTAGCTCTGTGATTTCTTCATTGTTAAACTGCAAGTTTATGATAATGTGTGTGGTGTAATGGAGGTCTCTGTAGGGTATTTTGTGTGTCTGTATGATCTCTAACATTGCAGAATGGAACCATTAATCACAAAAAGCTCTGGCAATAGTACATTGTGTAAAAGGACAGTTATGAAAAGAGCCTGCTGTGTTTAAGAGTCCTATATTTCTATAGTAATGCCCCTCATTGCATTAGTGGAATTTAAGGGAGCTATTTGAGAAGTGCAAAACAGCACTGAGGGCAGATTAAGCAATTATATTTTCATAGGAAGAGATTGAGATCAGCCTCTTTTTTCATGGGGCTCAGCAAGGAATAGATTAAAGACAGATTCAGAGTTTATGTTTATTAAAAGTGATGTATCTCTTCCTTTAAAAATGCAAATGACAGTCAAGTTTGTTACAGCCAGTCACTTCAATGAATGTTATAGAGATTGAGCCTCATAAATTCAAGCTGCAGTTTTGTTACTGCGAACACTAAACTAAAGCTAAGGAATGCTGAGATGTAAGAAGGATCTGATTTTGCTTGCAATATCAAGATAACTGCTATAGTGTAAGCTTACTATAATTAACTACTTTGGGAACTAGTTGAATATTTTGGCTTGTGATAGTAATTATGACACAATTTGTTGCATTGGAATATCATGGAAGTACCCAATTCCATACAGAAAGTAACTTACAGGAGTCTTCTGGCTTCCCCACCATAAATGTTTAATTAGTATTTTTTAAAAAAAAGTAAAGAAACTTTATAAGATAAAAGAATTATATTGACAAGCTATGTTTGTATTGGACAACACTGGGAAAAGCTAAGTAGCAGTGTAATTGCAGCGAGGTCAATATATAGTGTGTTTTTAAAACAGAGCAACTATGTGAAAAGTTGATTCTTTTTACTCTTCTACCTGGAAACTGATCCTTAGCAGGATCTTTGGACAGAGAGTTAATGATCAAATATATTTACTGTTTTCTGTGGCTTCACCTATTACTGAGACAACGGTAGCTACTGAGCTTGGTATCTGCAGTTGAGGCGCACTTAACCTTTTGCAATACTTTGATAAAACCTCATTGAAACAATTCTCTGTGTAGCAGTAAGCAACCTTCTTTGGTTTTTCTAGGTAGGCTGGCAGACTTTGGAAAGTGTTTTAGTGTAGCTGGAAGACTATATACCTTTTAGGAAGCACAAATATCTCATCTACATATGAAGAATAGACATTGAAGTCTATATTTAGGAGTGGCAACTGTTCTTCTAGTAGGGAAATTATCCTGTCATTCCTAACATGGAATGTGGCAGATGTGCAAAATATCCGTATTCATTTGGTAACAATTTGCCATCATGCCACAGGCAGTAACACAAATTAAGTGTTCAGATGTATGTATTTCTACAGGAATTCTTCTGTTAAAAAGGAGTAATAATAAAATGCAAAACACTGAACTATTGTGGAGAGTTTCAGGATTTTAATGGTATGCAGTAGCGAGGAAATAGTACTAACGCTTGCAGCATGTGGTTATATGTGAAGTGTTTGATCTAACATCTTGCTTGTATGGTGCACGTTCAGCTCGCCGCCTTCAGCTCAGCCCATGGGAGAGCAGCATCGTTAGCAGGCTCCTGACGCCCACACACTCATTCCTGGCTCGGAGTAAAAGCACAGCTGCATTGTCTGGAGATGCAGGTAATCCTATAAGAACACAGGCTTCGTGTCTCAGACACTTATTTTTCCAGATTCCCTGCCGGATGTTGTAAAGTCATTGATCTAATTATGAGTGTATGGTAGCATCCCAGAATGAACTCCAACGTCCGTGATTAGTGTGCATGACAGCATGAAAGCTTCTCTGTACAGTTCTTTGCTATGCCTCTTTCTCTTCCTCCTACTACCTCTTTCTTACTTTTGCCTCTTCATCAATGCAATAAATGAACACAAGACATGCGGGGCAACAACATCACGCTGACCATGGCTGTTTAAGGAGAGATGCACACCTTGTTGGAAAGAGCTGATTTAGCACATCCACTGCTAAAGCTGTCAGCTGCTTGCTGCAAAGGAGTTTCAGCCCGTCCCAGAGCACTTCCCACATGGAGAGAGTTAGACTTTTATAAAGATAGGCCCTGGCTTCTGTGCATTAATACCTGTGAAGTTAAATGTGCAGGTTTTAATCATTATAAGGTTGTCTGCCAGCCCCAGCCCAGTTTCCCGATGGTTCTTACCGAGAAAACATTAATGTGTAGAAATGTGATGATATCACTAGTTGGTAATTGAAGGCCCAGGCAAAACTGTATTCCAAATACAGCCAGGGCATGCTTACATATCATATATTTTAGGCAGGTGACAGCTGCCTCTTCTTTTATCATAGAATGTTTTATAATAGGATGTTTTATAATCATCCCCTGGGAACTTTACACCCTGGGCACGTGCAGCAATATACTATTGTAAATCTATGCAAGCCTTTCTTGTCTGATGTGGACAGGATTTTTATTCTAATTAAAGAACATAGAAGGTAAGAAGGAACAGAGATCTGCTAAGATTACTTTTAAAGAAGCTTTCACTTAAGAACTCTTATAACTAATTAGGCTGTGGTACGTTTCCACAGGGGTAGTGCTGTAGGAGCAAAAACATGGATGATATTCTGCAAATAGTAGAATTAACAAGCACAAAATTCTTTTTTACTCTTCAAAAACATAGTTTGTAAAATTAATTTCCACTATTACCTACGAAGAAGGATATTGGAAATTCATCTCTTCATTAGGGAATAGTTGAGAAGGCAGCATGTAAGTGGTTACTTTCCTGGAGCAAGCATGAAGCTTTTTGTGACTGCCCTTGTTTATACTGCACAACCAACTCTAAACTGAGTGGAATATTGAGAAAGGCTAATAGGAAAGACTGATATGTCAGATCAGTCTAAGGCAATTCCCTGAAATGCCTTCCCTTTGCTAACTGGAACTATACCACCAGAAGAATAATCAATCCGCTCATTGTTTTCCAGGTATTATTCTCTAGGAGCAATAACTTCAGCCTCTTCATACAGGATGCTTCCTGGAGATTAATGAGCAGATGATGGCAATGGCTCACAGCTGTGCTCTGAGCACTCCACTCATCCCAACCTGCCATTATTCCCTAGAAAATTACCCTGCCCTTTGGCTGTAAATATAAATTGCAATGTAAAAAATCTAAACTGAGTTAAATATGGATTCATGTCCTTAAATTTTAAGTGTGTTATTAGGGACATCCAGCATAAAAGTAAGTCTGGATTTTTTTTAATAAATCCTTTGAAACAAAACAGGTTTTTTTAAATAGCTTTCAAAAAGCTCCTCTGAATAGATGTAATCCTGTTAGCACATAAATTATTGGAAGTGCTGCCTAAAGCATTGTTTGGCAACTTCACAAATGAAAACGAACTGTTTCTCTTCTAATATTTGTGTTGTCATCCTTGCTGGTAACTTCAGATAATCAGCATGCAGAAGGGGAATTGAATCACAGAGCAAGAGCCACATAAATTATAAGTGGTGTAAAGTATTATGCTGATGCCTTGAGAGGCTACCTAGAACAGAGTCTAGACAGTGTTAAAGGAGTAAGTACGTATTTATTAAAAAGGCCTTCAAAGGATACACCTTGGGCAGTACAAGAGCCCTGCCGTGGCTACATCCAAGATAGACAACAGGTCACACCTTTTCACACTTTTATAAGTTTTGGTCCATTTACATATTGAGGTTAATTGTCCAATTACAGCTTTCAGGTTGTGAAGTCTCATCCTCCCAATTTGCTCTCTTCAGTTTGCTGTTGTTTATAGTTTTTGGGCCTGAAGCTGCAATGGTGTCCTTGGTTCTCAGTCTGGAAAAGGATTGTTTTGTCTAACTACACTGTGAGAAGAATTTGCTAACACTTTTTATTAAGTTCAGAGTTATATACTAATGCAGTACAGAAACTGGAAAATATGAAAGCTAAAACTTAAGGCACCAATGCCACTGCCTCCTATCTGGTTTAGATGCCTTCAACCAAAATAAACACACAAACAAAAATCCCTGTTTTCTTGCTTGTTTTTAAGTTAATCATAATTCCTCATTAAACATAAATCCCTATAAACTATAAGGCAAGCATTAGTGCCATTGCTGCAACAATTACATGAGACTCTTTATTCATAATGTTAATCTCTTGGTGTAGGAGAATTTGCAGCATTAGTACTGTTAAGTCTATGAGCTCTTCCTGTAACAGCAGCTGTACTTTTCTAAGACTAGAAGAATTAACTGTATGTGGAACTGCATTCTTTCAGGTATGCTCAGAGAAGGATTACAGGCAAGAAATAATGGTTTGGTTTCATTTGGTTTGGCTTTTCATTACGGAAATAGAGGATGTAAATGTCCTTGACATGGAAAAAAAAAAAAAAAAAAGAATAGGGAAGATATTATATAGACCCCCTATTTTTTCCTAAAGTGACCTGCTGGATAATAATTGTGCTAAGACTCAATTAAATGACCAGAAGAGACAAACAGGAGCAGAAAAATAAAACTTTGCAGCAATAACATAGTTTTTCCCAGTCTTCTCATTCAGTTAGTCAAGAGAAAGTCCAAGAACATTTTGCTGCAAGAAGTTTCCCATTTTATGTTTTGCAGTTAAAGTTCTCTTTGAAGATAAAATCAGAGCACTGTGTATCTGATACCTGCTATTGTCAGATCTTTTGGTAATAGTCTTTTTGCTTGTACAAACCAACAAAAGCTGCCACCCTGGTTACTCAAATACTCATTTCCAAGCTGATTTGCTGTTATCAGCCTGCTTTTTTTTTTAATGTGCAAAATAGTTTGCTGTTGAGAATGTATTTGAGTAAGTTGTTATTCTAGAAGTATAAAAAAATATGATAGGCTAAAATATCCCTAAAAAGAAAAGTTTTTAAAAAGAAATCACTTGCTGTAAATTGTGAAATGTGTAAATCTCTAGAGCAATTTCATTGATTTCCTAGTTGAAACTGTTTTGTATAGTTAATGGGTTTTGATCTTTATGTGCACGTCTCCTTTAATTTTTCTTCACTTCCAATGCAATTAGTAAGCATTCTGATTTTGTTTCACTGCTTTCTATTCTGAATGTAATTGCAATTCATTTCAATGTGTGTACTAAGCTAATCTGTCAGACCAGCTATTGTTTCTACTGCTTTTTCAGAACCACCAGTTGTAGAAAAACTTAACGGGAAAATACCATCTACTACCCACCCAGTATCATGGCATACTTCTTAATTTTTTAGAAATAAATTATTACCTTACAAATGTAAAAGTGCACAAGCACCTATTGAACTTGCATCCTTACTGTATGTGAGGCCAAGCTAATGTGTGTCAAATGATGGTTCTGACTTGATAATTAGTCACTTCTCTGTGTATTAATACCTTCTTTCTTTTCTGTCTTTCTCGGTCGTTTCTGTTCCTGCTGGCTTTCCTCTGTCAATTCTCCAATGCTACTCTGTAATTAAAACTAATAAATAACACAACCAACCAACACCGTAGTTATCCCCGTTTGTCCCCGTTCAGCATCTTGCAGCCCCCTCAGCCCTCTGTCCTACAAGGCCATGAACTGTAGGAATTCAGGAGAACGAGCAAAACTTTATGCTTCTACTGATGCCGTTGGACGTCGGAGAACAACGCACCTTTCAGGGGTAAGCTCAGTGGATGTGTGCTTCGTGTCCTGTGCCATGACCACCTGACTGCAATGCCTGTTAGGACTGGAACAGCTGCAGGGATACTTCCTCCCCTCTGCACTGTCCCCACCCTCTCCAGTTTGTCATAGTTAGCTGGACTTTACCTGAAACATGCTACGTTACATGGTGGCACAGCCTGGTTATGCACCAAAGAATCCATGTGGAAAGACACTGATGCTTTCCAAACACCTGTGTTTGCAGAGCAGACGCCTCAGCTTCTCACCAGGCACAGAGGCAGTCACAGTGCCCCGTTCTCTAGGGGATTCTTTGCTGCATGTCAAGGCTCAAGATAGTTTTGCCACTTTTCCCTCAGTGAGGAACTTGTTTTTCCCAGCAGGCTCTTTTCACAAAGGTTCCGGAATCTGATGTCTTCTGAGGCCTCTAGCAAGTTCAGCTGAGCCCCTAGAATAAAGAGGGGGAATGCATGCACTCACATGTGCATAGTGTACTCTCACTTCATCTGTACTTTCTTAGGAGATGAGGCTAGTAAGTATTTCCTCACTGGGAAGGAAGAAGTTGGTTTAGAAGCATGGTTTATAAGCAGGACTTTCCACAGGTTCATTCTGAATGATTTAGTAGCAGAACTAGGGCTGATCTGAGCTTTTAGGAACATCAATACAGTAGAACAAACTCATGTTGACTGTGCTCCAAGCCAATGTGATGCAGTCAGACCCAGTTTGGATTCATTTGCTGAACCCAAGCATTTATATTTTTATTGTACTCTACAGCCTGAGTTAGAGTGTGAGAAGAGTTGAAGTCATCTCTGCAAAACATTGTGTAAGAGGTGCTTGCATTTTTGTTTGGCCTGATGGGTAGAAGGTCAAGAGGCAGTGCTGCTATTGACATCCTTGTTGGAAGCAGTGTTAATCAAAGTACCATGAATCATAGCCACTGCTTAATCTTTCAGGCAGAGGGTAGTATACTGAAGTTCAAGCTAAGGCATAACCTTAGTATGTATCTCTAGAGAAATTTCTTAGCATGTGCACAGAGCATTGCAGCCTCCCGGCCTGTTGGTTCTTCCTCTTGAGTCTTTCTGATTGCAAGAGGTTTGGGGTTTGGCTTTTTTTTCCTCTAAATTATAAAGAAGAAAGGTTGTTACTTTATGGTGGAAGAGGTGATATAAAACTGTTGTTAACATAAAATGAGGGAGTTAAGAGCTGTTTCCAGTAGTTGCATGATGAGGAGAATCTTTTGTGCTTCTGAAAACTTCTATATGAATTCAGCTTTTTACTTTATTGATATGAAAAAAGAATTTCTGATGCTCTGCTTTCAGTACTAATAAAGCAGATCCAATAGAGAGTTACTGCTAGCAAGCCAAAACTCTTGTTCATTGTAATGCATTTATTCTGGTTGTGTTTATATACATTTATTCTGGTTGTATGTATATATCTATACTTAAATATGGGAAGTATATAGATGGCTAAATTCTGATATATTGCCTTAAAAGAATAGGATAACTGGCATATCATATTTGGAAGCTTTGAGGACATCTGTGGTGTTCACTTGTAGGCGTGCACCCAAAATGTTGTGCAATATAGGAAGATTGTGACCAAGTGTGAGCCAAGGGCAGGGGGAGTTTGTTTTATGTTTTCTTTAAAAGAAATCCCGTGTTTATGGTAAGTAGTGGAAGGTACTCTGTGGCAATCAGCAAAGATCAAACTATAAAAGATAATATTTTTGCCTGTGCAAAATTAAGCCTGTGCAAATTAGCCCATTGCATCTTAGGACAGGAGAGAATTATTAAGAAGGATTCTTGTTGTCAAATGCATATCCACTGACAAAGATGGTGTCAGGTTACAACAGGTATATTAAGGAACTTGTTAAACAAGCTGTAGAAGCCACTGACTCAGCAATGCTTTTTCTCAGTCCCCCCTCAATTCCTCATCCTTAACTGAGCTTGCTTTGCTTTCTTTAGCTGTGTGAACTCTGACTTTGTCTTTTTGTTTGCTGAGCTATAGACTGACAAAAGAGAAAAGGACCATTTGTCATCCAGCTTCTCAGCCAACTTTAAAGGAGGTCATTTTACTTCCAGCCTCAAAGCTAGATCATCAGCACCCTCTCCAGTTTGGTAAGTCAAGTACATGCTTGGCTGGACATGAGCTATAGGCAGCTCTGATTGTTCTGTGAACTAAATGTGCAACAGGGCAAACTTCTTTCATGATGCAGCTGTTCTCTCTCTGCAATAAAAAGAGACAGTCCTGCTTTAAAAAAATCTTACTACTGCTCTGGAGAAGGGGCAGGAAAATACTTGGTTTCTTCCTTTCTGGCTGGGCTCATTGCTCATGCATCTGGAGAGTTGGAGAGAGGCACTTTGCATGAAACCAAATCAGTTGTTCCAGCAGTCCTGCTTGATAGAGAAACAGAGAAATGTTTTTATTTTTAGCTGCTGTGGTTGTAGAACTGATATATAGGTGGAAACCAGCATTGTCACTCTTTGATTACACAGGCATGCGTCAAAGTCTTTGCCTTTTTTGCCTGGCACACCGAAGCAGATAACTTCCCCACCTGGTTCCTCCAAAGTTTCCTCTGCTCAGACACGTCCTCCCTCTCCTGGCAACATCCGGCCAGTCAAAAAAGAGATCAAACCAGAGAGTGAGAAGAAAAGACCAGAAAAGGAGGCTGAAAAGGCCAATGAGGCCAGGACAGAAGAGAGTAAAGGAATTTCGGCAGGTGCTGGAGAACCTGCAAGTCAGGAACAGCTCACTGTCCAAGCAGAGCTAACTCAAGGTAAGAAGACATCCTACTTTAGGTTAAGGAATGTTTTGTATTTTTCCTTCCCTTTTTCTGAAATGATGTAACTTTCAGTAGTTTTCTGTCAAAGCTTAATCTGAATTCTTCACAACACTCCTGCAGATATATGTTCATTTTGAGGAAATTGTAGACAGGTTGAAGCCCTCCCGCCTCTAAGTCAAAACAACGTGCCAAGCTGCCTCAAACATTGTGGCTTCACAAGCCTCTTCTCTGCCCTTCTGAACAGGATTTCTTTTCCCCATATCACGATGTAGCTTCTTTAGAAACTGTTGAGGTAGAATAATAATGGTCTGAAGACTTAGTGGTACAGGAAGCCACCACATAAGGTTGTGTGAGCACTGAGAATGTCCAGTTCTGCTAGACACAGTGCACTTGTGCTGGTAACACTACTAGCTTATGTATAATATCGCAAGAGGACCATATCTCAGGAGAGATTAGCAGAATATGGTGGAATGCAAAGAACCAAGGAGAAAAGTAAAAAGGAATAGGGAGAATTTTTAAGGGAAAATGAGTTATTAAAAATAGTTAACAAACAAACAAGAAAACCACACCAAATCCTACCAACCCTGAAAAGCAGCAGTGCAGAAAAGGATGTACACAAAAAATAAAGGCTGTAAAGTATAGAAAGGGCAAAAAATGAATCTGAAAATGAAAAAATACAGATTTGTTCTAGCAGACATTTTAGTTCACTCTAAATATGGCATAAACTGTCTCTCACAGAAAGTCCAGCGTGACAACTGGGATACGCAAGTTTGGCTTAGTTAGGATTCTGAACTTAAAATTTGTAGACTTCCCTATAGTTATCTTTCAGATAAGAGTTTTAAGTATTAGTAATCTTGCATTTAACTGGAGCAGGTGGAGTTTGGTGAAAAAAAACTCAGATGAAAACTTCTTTTGTTTTATTGAGTTCTGTTACAGTAGTTCCTGTCTGATACCCAGGTCCTATAACAAAAGGTGCAACCCCACAAAAAGGGTGAATGGATGTATCTGTTGGCCATGGGCATGCAAAGAGATTTAATTGCCATCTTTTGTCTGCTTCCTTTTGAGGAGAAAACTTCCTTTTAAGACCATTTCAGAGATAGCACTGAGATAACTTTGCAAGTGTTTTCAAGTTATAGCTCTCCAGTACGAGGTGCAGGCCAGAGAAACCATCATGCTTGTTTGACTGTTTAGTTCAGGAGGAAGAGAGACTCCACTTCTTTGCAGCATCAGTTCATATTTGAGTTTTTGACAAGGTCTCTTAGTATTGAAACAGGTTATGTGTAATAAAGGTATTCAAAAGTCAAGCAGTTTGTGTTCACAGCAAAGAATACAAAGAAGAATACAAAGTGGAGACAAATGGAAGAGAAGGGTACTACAGTTAAAGTGGTGAGCAGCTCTTCAAATTGAATGTGTTTTCCCAAAGCCAGAGGAGGTGGTGGCTGGGACCAAAGATGGAGACCTCAATCAGAGCATTTTATGTGTGAGGTTATAGGATGGCTTTGTACAGCCCATGGAGGCCCCCGCTGCCAAAACTGAGTCGCTGGTTCAATTCAAGAATCTAGAGAGGTGCAAGTACAGCATTTGGGGTTAGAGGAATGCTGCTGATTCTCTTGGGACTGTGTTGCAGGTGAATACCACTCATGCCCTACAGGTAACAGCACTGGCCTTTCACTGCTTTGGCTCAGCTGCCTGCTGGCGCTGTGTTCACAGGAGCCAAGAGGTCAGCAGGTAGCAATTGCTGATGAAGCTGTTCAGGCTTTTGCAGGCAAATCTCACACACAACTTTACAAATGCCAGTGAAGCTTTAAGGGTCTTTTGGGTGTTATCTGTTCTGACAGCAGGGCAGGTGTGCATTAAGCTACTTGTTATGCTGCCAACGTCAGCACCTGAGGCAAGAAGTGAGCCCCAAGCAGCACAAAACTGTGCTCCCTTCAAAGCAACTATCCTGCCTTGGCCCATGTTAGTAACTTAAAAAGGGCTGATATGCAGGAACTCTGTCATATATACTGTTTACAATTACAAAGGCTCTCTGGTGTGTTCCTGGTCCAGGTTGTAATTGTAGCCTCTCATTTTCTTACCTTCTGTCCCCAAGGCTACTAAGAGCATGGCTCTTAATGGCTCCCAAGATTCAGAGTGATCAAATTGCTTACCTTTTTATATTTCAACATCCCAGAATTTTTTGAGTTCCCAGCTGCATCTTGGAGGTTAGCCCAGGTCCAGACTGTTCCCTGGGGTTCGGCTGAATACCTGTTTTGGTAATGTGAGAGAAAAGTGCTAAACTGTGCCAGCTCACCTCAAGGCTAGAGAACAGGCCCAGGCACTCTTTAAATTGCTGGTATAGAAGTATCATTTGAATTCACAGTCAAAGCCCTGAAGCAGTTATACAAAGACCTCTGTAGTTTTTAGCTGATAGAAGCGGAGAGCAGTGAAGTCAACAGATGGGAATTCAGCACAGAAAACAACTGAATTTATGTTTGTTCTCATGATGAAGTATATATAGGATGGGGGGGATCAGGGAGGAAACCCCTCTTTAGAAGTTGTTAGTGAGGTTAGGAAAATTGTCACAACCCAGTGTATGGTTAGAAATGCAATTTAAAGATCATCTGCTTGCTGTTCCTTATGAGTTATTTTACATGTATATTACTAGGACCAGAATCTGATTTCATTGACAGTTCAAAGTCTTCCCTCTCCCATGTTTGCCTGCATTACCAGATGGGATTATTCCAGGAATATTTCCTGATGTTAGCTTGTGTGTTGGTAATGGTCCCTATTGCCTAGAGAAAAGGTGATGAGTCACGCTGTACTGTGCTAGAGAATGCCAGGCAAACTTACAGAAATATGAACTAATCTTTTACTTGAAAAAAAACCTGTGACATCTCTGCCTCATGGACAAAGCTGGCCCTGAATAAAGAATTGGTATGAAGGCACTACTGAGATTTGAACACAAGCCACGGTGCACCAATAGTAGCAAAATTTAAAAAGCTGTGTCCCATGAGTTGCCTCAGGTTGGAGCAGCTGCAAAACCGATGGCAGCTGGTGTCCTTCCCTTGGTGTAGATCACTTCAGACAGTTGATGTTTGAGATCAACAAGTCACCAAAAGTGACTATCACCAAAAATTCTGGCTCTGATCTTCAGATGCGGATGATCAGACGGAAGAGAAGATAATGTTGCAATGTTTTATTTTGCTCTTCAAGCAAAATTGAGCAAGCTTAAGAAATGTGATGGTAGGAACTTGCTGAGTCAGCATAACTCGTTAAGTACCTGTCAGCATTTGTTTTGACAGAAAACTTGATTTACACTTTCAGCTGCAGGTGCTTTCACAAACCCTGCAAAACCAAACTTCCCTGAAGGTATGTGAACCTCTAGCATCTAGAAACATCTTCCCCTGAATCATTTAAAAAAAAAGCACATAAGCTTGAAAACACTTTGCAGTTCATTTAAAAGTATTTTCTGTTCAGGAGAGTGACATCTTGGCTACTGTGTCTGTACAAACTAATTTTCTTTCCCATTTGTTTCAGCAGCCAGCCCATCCCTACCTTCTGCTCCACCAGCTCTTTCTGCAGCCCAAGCCGCGCCCAAGCCCTCGGCAGGTACCACTGACCCTGAAGAGGCAACAAGGCTGCTGGCGGAAAAGAGGCGCCTCGCCCGGGAGCAGCGGGAACGGGAGGAGCAGGAAAGGAGGGAGAGAGAAGAGCTTGAAAGGTAATTCTAGGCCTCTGCAGTAGAGAAGATATGTTTTTAACAGCTTCTTGTGCGTGTTCTGCTGTTACATTGTTATAAATGAAGCACAGCACTGAAGTGCAAGAGACAGGAGTACCTGCCCAAAACTGTATTTTCCTGTTGGGTTTTTCCATTAGTGCAATATATACCTAAGCAGATCTGGAACGTTAAAACTTATTTTAAGTAGTAGCTTTAAAATAGGACAGGAGGAGAGACCAGATCCTTGAAGTTGTGATTTGTTGTTTCCCCCGAGATTAACAAAGCTGCACTTTTTTGTTCCAGCTAGAGAATTCTGCATAGCTGTTTTCAACTTGTGATCAGCACAAAGTCTCTTACTTTGAGTTGTAAGATCTTCATTGTGGGTAGTGTCCAGCTGTTGTGACTTAGACCTCTTTGTTTTCTCCTGTACACACAATAAAGGCACCCCCCACACCCTCCCAACAGTTTTGGAGGGTAATGTTACACCTCGCTTTCTAATAGCAAATGACTGGCCTATCTGGATACTCATGACTGGCTACAGCACAAATTGAGTGGTCTTTTAGGGGCTGCCATGCCTCTGGAATTTGTTGGACATCTTTAACCACTTTGCTGATAGGAACAAGGTAAACCAGTTCAAATAGCATGGCTTTCCAAAAGGATTACAACGCTGACCCTCTCAAAGAGAGTTTTAAAGAAAAAACACTGCTGTGGCATAAGAGTAATATGGTGAATAAACACTAAGACAGAAAGATTAAAAAAAGAAGTAAAGAATAATTAGCTTTCACAGTGAAAGGAGTTTCCAGTGTCCGTGCAGTGCCTTCATAAGAGAACTTGGAAGGGGTTAAGGCCACTGAAACATGTTGGTCTTCAGTGAGATAAGTGAGTTGTGAACAGATTGAGACACACCTTATGTTGCTATGCTACAAAATGGAAGCTGAATTGCTGTACTGATAAACATAAAGGAATGTGTATAGGAAATAATCCTAACTTGACTCCTGGTGTTGGTCTCTGGGTGATTTACTTCTGAGGGAACAGATCTTGTTTGGAATTGAATATATAAAAGTATCAGGTGAGTCATGGTTGACATAGTAAACGAACTGTTACAATATAATAGAAACTAAAATGAAAATGTCATTCTATATAACTAATCAGATAAATATACGTTTTGAATGCTGAGTTCTATATTTTTTAGGTAGTAAAATTAGTAAAACTAGAAAAATAAGTGCATACAGACATCAAGGAAGATCACAAGTATAAAGCAGTTCTCATATGAAAATCTACTAAACAGATGGGGATTCTTCAGCTGGGAAGATATGCTAAAAAGTCCTAAATAATCTGCGAAACATCAAAGGTGAAGGGGAAAAGTTACTCACTTCATAATGCAAGAATGAGAGGCCATTAGTAAGGTTAGGACATAACCTTCAAAAATCGGCAGAGTTATATTTTTTTAATCAAGGAATCGTTGCCATGAGGTGAGATGGGTGCTAAAAATGCACACTGTTTCAAAATAGGAGTATATTAAATGGCAGAAAGGAGTGTTTTGCAAAATGTATTTATCAAAGATACTATTTCTGAGTCAGAAAGTATGCAAGTTGTAGATTAGGTAGTGGTATCATGGAGAAGTATTGATGTTGCATTGAAGAGTTTTTTATATTCCACAAAGCTTCATGCTTGGCCCCTATGGGAAGCAGGACAGCTTAGAAATAGGACAGCAGTGCATGCTTTATCAAGCTGGGAAAGCAGTGCTGGACCAGGAACCTGTTGGTTTGGCTTTTCTCCTTACTTCTATTATGTTTTTCTTATGCTTATTTAATGATTGCAGACAAAAGAAAGAAGAGTTGTCACAGAGGATAGCTGAAGAAAGAGCTCGCCGAGAAGAGGAGGAAGCTCGCAGACAAGAAGCAGAAAAGCAAAGGAAGGATGCAGAGGAGCGGGAAAAGGAGGAACGGCTGCGCCGCCAGGCAGAAGAGAGAGAGCAGCAGAAGGAGAAAGAAGAGATGGAGCGCATTCAGAAACAAGTATGCTTCCCTCTGGGAATTTCTGGGCCAGTCTAGCTGGCAGCAAAGTGGGTGAAGCAGCAGCTTTTACATAGCACCTGAATTAGAGCAATATCTAAAATTTAAACACTATCTGAAAAGTATTGGGGCTGATTTCATTCCATAGAGTAATTCAAAGAGTAGAGATATTTCTACTTGACAAAAACATGTGGTGGGGGGTTGAGATTTGGAGTTTATTTTCCTCTCTCCCTTTACAAGGTATACAGAACAAATCCTTTCTTATTCCTCGTAAATTGTGCAAAAAAAAATCAATAGAGTTGTATTGGGGAATTTTGATAAATGCTGTTATACCAGAGAATTCTTTGTCTCAACAATTACAGCAAGTCCAGATGCAAAGATAACTATTCACTGTGTTGGACATATACTACTGCTGAGTTCTAATCCTATGTCAAATACTGCTTTTGTGTGGGGCTGGTGGGAAATGATAGTTTTAATCAAACCAAGGAGAACCTTTATCTAGCCCAGTACTCCTGAAATCAGAGTACCTAGTCGAAAGACATAAGATAATAGATAAAAATTAAGTTTTTCAAGTGCTTTCATTTTTGATAATGTTGGTTTACTGACTTCAGGAGAGGCTGTGGTAAGCATTCTGGATAGGATTCTTCTCTTCTCACATGTCCTCTTCCTTCTTGCATGTCCTTTATTCTTCAACAATCCAACACTTCAATTTGCCTTGTAGACACGAGGTTTTCTTCTGGTGTATAACCATATGCTTCTGATAATAAATGTTTAAAGGATTGTGTTAGTGAATATGGCTGAGAAATTCCCTTCTTCTTTTCCAGAAGATGTGTGTGACTTTCTTTGAAATGATAAACTTGAGGCTTAATTCAGTTTAGCACTCAGAGATAGCACATGGCCAAGGCTTTTTCGGATGTTATAGATGCAAAAAATGATCTATTGTAGCAGTTCCATCATATAAGAGTGTAATGGTCAGGGAGCAAGGCCCCTCTACAGTATATTCCAGACAAATTATGCATTTCATTAAAAAAGCAGGAATGGAAAGTTTGTGCAAATGGGCCTGTGGCTGTTTGCACTTGGTCTCGTTAAACAGTTACTCTGTTGGCCAAACAAAACATTCTACCGCATTTGTTATACTCTCAAAAATATCCACCACACAAAACACGGGCCTATGTAATACTTTCCTGGCTGTTGTTTTAATGCTGAAAGGTAGAAAATTTATTCCTTATTTGTCATCTGGTGTGTTCTGGAACAGGCACAGAACCAAACATGATGTCCATTGTTTAGTTATTCTCTCTTAATGCTACACAAAACATGGAGATTAATCAAGAAATGTGCAATTCCATCTGAAAAGATTTTTGATGGCAAAAGATTTTTGACACCCTGAAAAGTGTCTTTTCAGGGTGTTGTAGATACATATAATTAGACATAGACTATAAAACTGTCCTTAAATGGTAAATTATTCCTCACTTTTTTTTCTTTTACCACCAACACAGAAAGAAGAGGAAGCTCGCCTGCGGGAAGAGGCCGAGCGGATTCGATTAGAACGTGAAAAGCATTTCCAAAGAGAAGAGCAAGAGCGCTTGGAAAGGAAGAAGGTAACTCAGTCCATGCAGAGAAACTGTGATTGCTTTTGCCTCAGCAGTCTGTTTCCACCTCAGCAGTAGGAAGTAAATGATATAGATG
The DNA here is from genome assembly GCF_009819655.1 of Sylvia atricapilla. Lineage (NCBI taxonomy): Eukaryota > Metazoa > Chordata > Aves > Passeriformes > Sylviidae > Sylvia > Sylvia atricapilla. The sequence continues at coordinate 64,446,009 of NC_089142.1, forward strand.
TGCTCTCAGAGAGGCTGCAGTCCTCATTGGCCTGATATGACAATGAAGGGAATATTGCCAACAGTAATAAATAATTCATTTTTTTGCAATAAACAGATACAGCTGATAATGATAAGCAGTTGTGGTTTGGGGGAAAGATATTAAAATTAATGCCAGCAAACATTATTTTACCCCTTTACATTTCATTGTAGAGGCTTGAGGAGATCATGAAGAGAACTAGGCGTGTAGAAGCTGTAGATAAGGTCAGTGCTGCTACTTAATATGTGCAAATATTGAACACATTTCTGGTTTTTTCCCTAGTGCCATTTTTAATTTACCAAACTGTGCTTCCTTTGTAGAAATCCAATGACCAGCAAAATGGACATATATCAAAGGCAAATATTACTGGAGAAGCAGGTATTGTTTAACTGTGCCCTGAGCACAACAGGTGAATAAATAAATGCCTACTGAGCACAATGATTTGAGAAACAGTTCTGAAACTTGGCACACTAATTGCAGTTAAATCTATGAGAGGAGTATAAATTAAATCTTAGCAGACAAAAATTATTTAGCCTTTCTGTATAGGTAGTTAGCCATTACTAAATGAATTCAATGTTTTAGCAACTTTGTCACATTAGTGTTTAACAAAAGAAATTTGCTTAACAAGTTTAATTATTTATAAAGTGAAAAGAAATTATTTTGATTTGGATCACAAAGTAAACTGATTCTACAATTTGTTTCTTATATTATGTCAGATCTGGTTGTTGCAGATTTACTCAATTTTCTTAAAGGATTATTTCTTCTTAGTCATCAAAACAAAGTGTTCATTGTTCTAAACATCACTCTGTGACTTCTTTCTTCCACACCTGCTGCCTTATTCACTTGGTCTTTATTTCTTCTTTCGACAAAATTGAGCTACTACAAAAGCTTAGTCTTGTCACGCCCACACTCTTAGGCTTTCCTTCTACTCCACTCCCTCTATCTTTATTTCTTTTTAGGTAATCTTCTGTATAAGACTTTAATACTTATAATAAAGGATGAAAAATAAAATGTAGCTTATATTCAACAATCACCACGTGTGAATTAGCACTTTTAAAGATACTGAAGTCAAGCTATCAAATGGCTTATCCTATTGTAGTGTAACAAATTAAATTACATTAATCTTTTTCTCCTTTGTATTTGGGTTGAGTAACAGGGAAGACAGCAGCACTGACTGATGGATGACTTTTTTCCTTGATTTTTAAAGTGAACACTATAATTAATACTGTCACAGAAACCTTTTTGATGCAGACTTCATCACCTGTGTTTGTTATTTGTTTACATATTATCTCAGGGAAAAAAGTTTGTGAGCTACTAATACAGGACTCATCTGGGATGCCAGCTTTGTCTTCAGGCACTGTTAAAGGTGTTAATAAACCATTTAAAGAATTTCTAAAACTATAAAGGGTTCCACAACCTTTGGCTAGTGCTTTCCCTCTAGAGATAGATGAGAAGTAGTCTTCTATCAGTTTCCTAAGGCAGAGGAGACTTTGGACATCCATTTCCCTAGGGCCAAGGGAAGGCTGGAGTCCTTGAGTGACTGAATAAAGAGGAAACTGCTCTCAGCCTCAGGGCTGCTCTACTGTTTGACTTTGCATTATCTATATATGCCATTGAGATAAAGGTATGGATTAATGGGCATTTTCTGGCCACATTAATTTCCATATTGCATTTGAACAGACCTCTGACTCTCCACAAGCAGTTAGTTTGTAAATTTTTTTTAACAAAATAAAGTTTTGTGGGTTTTTTTGTTGTTGTTGTTGTTGTTGGTTTGTTTTTTTGTTTTTGGTTTGTTTTTTTTTTTTCCTTAAGTCTTACTGTTTGCCAGAATCTCAGGAGACATTTATAGGAATGGCCAAATCACACAATTAAAAAAAAATCTGTCACCTTTTGGTCATTTGTTTGGCCTCTGCCTCAAAATATAAGGTTGTTCCACATTTCCAAAGCAGAACAACTTTTTCTTCTGCTTTTTCCTTCACAACATTAAAGCAAATATATCTTTCTGTTATTCCATTTGTAGAAGTACAGACACTTCTATTTCTTGTATCTTCCATATGAAAACTTGCCAAAGATCAGACAAAGACATTCTGTATAAAAGTCTTCAGCCCAAACATTTGAGTACAGTGAAATAAAGCAGCTGAAGGAGGGACTTACCAGATGAGGTTTTGGGTAATGTAGATAAATGTGTCCAAGCCTATGAATACTGAATTGTCCTTGCAATTACTGTAGCAGATGTTAGCAGGGTGGGGTGCAGTTGCTTCCTCTTACTGACCTGTATATGAATAGAGCGACTCTAGATACAATGCAGAAGGCTGTGTTTGTACTTTAAAAGAAAACCACAATGCAGGCCAGAAACATCCATCACGTGGTCTGGGCATAAGGGACAAGGATAATTTCATTTTATGTTGCTCTCTGCAGTGTTTTATAGTACTAATTTGGTACTTACTGAAAGAAGTGTCCTTCCCAATGGAGTTTTTTTTTTTTTCTTGATTTCCTCGAGTCACTGGAATCAAGAAATGCCAGTGTATGGAATTATTAATGTCCAAGTTTTACTCTATTCCATTCTCTATTGCTTGAAAAGTGCCAGCGTAACATTCTATCAGATACAAAAGAGGCTACTCTTTTTGCCCACTGGCTTATGTATACTGCAGTCATGCATATGATTATAAAATGTTTATTCTTGTTCAGAAAGCTATGCCTTTGAAATCTGTGACATTTACTTTGGACCTGAAGCAGGCTTTGTGTGCCGAAAAAGTTGACAAAGGAGATGGGGCTGGGTAAAGAGGGCAAGGAGGGGTGTGAGAACCGTGTATTTTTTAAAACTGTAACTCGGCTGTGCGGGTTTTGTAGCAGATATTTTACCTTAATCTACAGGGTAGATGCTGCAGCTTGGTCTTATGCAAACCTGTTTTCTTTGCCCAGTCACAGCCAGTCCTGCCTGTCCCCCAGAGCCTGCAGCAGGGCCCCAGCAGGCGGGGCTGCCTCCACACAACGGGACTCCGGCCACCTGTCCGCACCTGGGGACGCCCCAGCAGCAGCCCCCCGCCACTGTGGACAGGTAAAAAACCATTGCCAGGCGTCAGGGGGCCGTGCTTGGAGAATGAGGGCTGCTAGAGTAATGAATTGTATACAGATCCATGATTACATGTATACATGATCCATGTATACAGATCCAGATTCATTAGCTAAGTAAGAGGCAACGGTTCAATCTGCCCACAATTTTCTGAATTCAAATAATAATATGGTGCTTTCAGAACTGGATGTTTTGATTTGTAACCTGCTTGAAGTATTAGCAGGTGGTGTTGTAGATATGTCCTTGGTGTGAGATATGGGACTAGTCACTTTGGTTATGCATTTAAAAAAAACACCTTTGTTCCTCATAAGGAGTATTTGGGGAGGCAGATATTATACCTTGGGAGCTCTCTGTAGCCACAAAGCAAGTCACTCAGACTTTGAGAAATTGTTGAAAAGCTCAGTATTGAACTGAGTGACATCCGTTACATAAGCATGAGCTGTCAGTTATTTTAATTTTAGTGATGCAGAAAGCCAAATAGTCTCACAGTCCTTTCATGTTTTATGCAGGTAGTGCCAGAATATGCATGGAAAAACTTGAATGTGGGAAGCCATTGTGCAGCCTGTAATGGACAGTATGCTTCAGGGTGTGATTGGCACTAATTGAAGGAGGAATTTGCCCTTTCTCGATCCCTCCATCTGCCTGGGGGATCTTAGCCTGCTGTCACGCTGACAAGGATGCTCCTGCTGAGGGAAGTTCTGTCAGTGACACTGAGGTGCACTGGATGAGCTGCACAGAGCTGCCTCATAATTGTCTTGGGCAGCTATTAAAATGTTAATCACTCTCAGCCTTACAAGCACCTTGATGTTTGAAACATAAAATGTGCCACACTAATGAGTGCTGTCCTGTACATTATAATCTGTGTGGAAGGAACCTCAGAATGCCCTTAGTGAAAAATGAATAAATGAGATTGAAGAACACTGGCAAAAGTAGGAAGAGCATGTAAGGTTGTGGAAGGGAAAACTGGCATGCCAGGTTGGACTGTGTCTGCTTCAGAGGTACATCAACAGTGACTGGGAAGGAAGGTGAAGCCTAGAGCACTTGGTAGTGTCCCATAGATTTTATCACATAAAAAGCCACAGGTAAAAGCCACAGGTGCCAACACCACTGCTCCTGCATCTTGTGCTGTGATTGTCTGGCATCCAGATGGTAGCACACACAGGGGCACTGGGTGCAGGTTGTCTCCTGAGTAAGCACCTCACTCCAGCCCTCACCAAGATTTGGCTTTGGTCTGAAAAAGACTTTGTCATGTTTTAAGGGCAAGAGTGCTGAGATACCTGACTAGAAGTTAAAAAGGTGTTCCCTGGGGAACTTGTGTCGTGTGCTTGTGTGGGTGAGAGGATGGAGTGATGCAGAACCCTACACCTGCCTGATCCATAGCCCACTTACAGATTTTTGTTTGTACTCAATTCTCTGATTCTTTGCCCAAGATGGATCATGCCTACTACTTCTTAGAAAAAGTTATTTCAGTGCAGTGGTTTATGTTATAGTATTTTCCTTATGGTACTTACTCTCTAATTCCTCTTTTCTGTGCTGCTTTCTACAAACACTTGGAATGCAGTGCAAAATGCCTCAGTGAGTGCAGTTCACCTCACTTGTCTCCATCCTGTGTGCATGCAGCTGGGTCTGGGTAGGTTAGATAATCAGTTTTTAGAAATATACAGTTGGTCCGGGTGATTGCCTTCATATCTTGTCCTGGAAAATAAACCTCCTCATTGCTGACTGGTTTCAGTGCTGTTGTCTCAGTGGATTAAAAATAAGCACCATTCATTTAAACAATCCAGAAGTCTGGGATCCTTTTTGCTGTTAATGTCTATTTATGTCTCCTCTGCAAAAATCCTCTCAATAAATGAGGTGACTGACATTGTCCTTCAGATCAGAAATAGCAGCTGTGAAAATATTTTGGCATTTTGGCATTTTTCAAAGGCCTGCAAATCTATTTTTTTTTCCTATTCAGTGTTAATGAATGATCGGAAACAGATATACTGAATTCTGGCCTTCTTTATTTTTAGTCTCTTCAAATTCTAATTTCAGGCTGTGCCTACATAGAGTTTTGGCTAAAATTATCTACAACAGATACAGTTTTCAGTAATTTTAATTTTTTTTTGATTTTCCAGTTCCATAAATTAAACTGGCTTCTCTTTTCTCAACATCCTGCAGTCTATCTTGTTAATATTGATGTGTCCAGGTCAAAATGTGAAGCTGCAGAGATACTTTTCAGCTGCCATGGAGATGTCCTTCAGATGCTTGCAAGACTGTTATGTTTGGAAATGCACTCTGAACAACTCAGGCAATTTCTTTTCCTCTATTACATAAGTGTCTTGCTACATGCACACTTATGGAATATGTTAGGATGCCAAAATTATCCAGTTCTTTCTGCAATATTCTATGCCTGAAAAGGCTATCTTTGGTGTTGCATTAGACACTTGGACAACATTAAGAATGTAACATAAGACAGTAGGAACAGCTGTAGCAGGTCAAACCCCTTTTTTATTTTTTTGTTTTCTTTGTTTTAATGGCCTGTAGCACAATGTAAAGAAAAAAAAAAAAAAAAAAAAAAAAAAAAAAAAAAAAAAAAAAAAAAGGTAATTACCAGGAGATCCTCTGGCCAATGAAAGGTTGCTAGGCATTGTGGTCCAAATGTGACCATAGGCTGAAGTAGTCCCTAAGCTGCTAATTACCAGAAGCTGAAGGGCATACCAATCTCCTAGGAATTTATCTAATCTCCTTTTGAGCTTGTGGCCTCTAAGATGTCCAGTGGAAATTAATTCCACTGTTCTATTTCCCCCTTTGTTTTGTCTAAATTTGCTCCTTTAGTAATTAGGTGGATCAAACAGCACAGAATCTTGAAGATTTTATACCACAAAATTTAGAATATTTATAATTCTGATTTCCTTTTCTGTACCCACTTTGTGATTGTAGACTCTGTCTCAAAAGACATTGTTCAAGTCTGAACGAATCTTGCTCTAACTCCATGTGTAATACTGGCAGTGGAATGACACAGAAATATGAAGAATTATTTATTCATTAAGTCAGCTGATAAATTGGGTAGAAAAATTCTGTTTGCAGAAGCAAGAGGCTTCTTCATTGCTCTAATACTTGTTGAACTACAGTGATGTTTAATTTATATGAATGAGCAGTTGCTCTCTTCCCACCTCTTTTTTATCCCATTCATCAAACTTGGCATGTTATCCTAGCTCTGGTATGGTTATTGGCAGTAAACGAGGATAAAATAAGTAATAGATTATAATGAATAATAACCTAATGGTCCTACATGACAGAGCAGGTTTTAATAGTCCTAAAGCATTTCACAGATTCTGCTCCTCATCTTATGGATGTGGGTCTCTGGCACAGAAGGATGATGTGACTGAGGAGTCTGTGACTCCCCCAGGCAGCCAGCAGGGTTTCTGTGCCTGCTGTAAAACTCAGTACAGTGAAACATATTTTTCACTTTGAAATTTGCCCAGCATATTCACAGTTGAAAAAAAGGGGAGTGCCTTCTGAAAAAGAACTGGTGATGGTTTGAAAAATTGGGAAGGCTTGATATGATCACCAGCATGTGATTCTCACAGGAAATCTGGGCTTTGGATAAAGCATTGCCACTTTCAAAAGAGTAATGATTTTTTTTGTCTCTTGGGGAATACTGTAAAACAATTATTTAATTGGTTGTGCAAAGTTGTACACACAAAGAAGATGACAAATGAAAATATACTGTATGCCAATTATAAGCAGGTTTCTTTTTAAGACTGGTAAATGTGCTGTCAGAAAATTAGCCTGTGAAACTAAGCCACTTGCTGAGAAACGGTCTGAGGAAATTGATAGGTAGTTTCAATGTAGGAAAATTGCATCTGTGCCTTTGTGGCTGAAGCATTTCCAAACAACTTGAGTAGTTGTGATGTGGTCCAAACAGGGAACCCATAGGTACCCATGATTGTCAGGATCAAACTGTTCAGGGCTTTAGGAAGCACTTTGTTGTATTTCTCTGGGGAATGGTTTTTTCCCCAGGGCCCCTGGAGCTTGCAACCCTATAGTTTGACCCTTCCTTCCTTTCTGGACCTAATTGGCTGAGTTCCAGCCATCCCCCCTGGCAGGAGCCTTGATAAGGTCCTGCTCTTCCTCTTCTCGCTCTCTTACCTCCTGGGGCCTCCTCTTACCTCCTGGGGCCCTGCCTCCTACCCTCTGGGCCCTTGCCTCTTGGCCCTCCTGCCTTCGCCTCCCCGTATGGAATAAACGTCTTGGATCAACCCTGGGGGTAAGAGCCTCTTTTGGAATCTTTTGCCCTGGTCCCCTCGAAGCATTTCCCCCAAAGCCTCCCAAGAAACAGAGCTAGCCCCGGGGGGCTGCGGGGGAGTGCTTCAGCACTTGTGAAAGGTCATAAGATTTTTGTGTATTGTTGAGTGTGTTCACTTGCTTGAGAAGCTTATGTCCCATTACTGTCATCCTATTCACCAAAGCAACACCTTAGTTTCTCCTCTCTGGCAGGATAGGACATGCCACCTGCAGAGTCAGATGGATTTGACAATGCAACACCTAATAAAGGGGTTGGGAGGGGAGGACCAAGGCTGTGAGACATGAGCAAGTATCATCCAGGGAGAGTACATGTAAATGCAGTGTCTGTGCTTGTGCTGCTCTTGGCTGGGGCAGATGTACAAGACTTCGCTCATAAGGTATCTCTGGCACATGGGAGATGGAAAATGAAAGTGCAGATTGACATGAGGGGTTCTGGGAGAGGGCTCTCTCGGCCTAGACCTGATCAACAGAAGAAGTGTGGAGATGGGTGGTGCCTTGATCCTAAGATCTTGTATGGGAGAAGGGACTGAAAGGAGCACTGTATTGACCAAGGGAGTTTTTTCTCTGGATAAGTGGCATATAGAAGAAGCTGTTCCAGAATTGGTAGCAGAAGGTGATCCAATAAATAATAAAATAACAGTGATCTAACCCAAGGGCAATACATTGATTTGCAATAACAGGAACAAAGGTTATGAGATCTGAAAAAAATGTTAGGGGCTGTGAATTGTATTATGAGAGTGGTTTCAGGTAGTGCTGCAGAGGTTTCCTTACTGATTCCCATTGCAATTGCTTCTCAGACTGCAGGGTCCGCATAGCACCTTGTAGTTCTGCCTGTCATGTAGCCAAAGGTAACTACTCTCCCATGGGTTTGAGGGAAGCAATACCAAGTACTTGGCTGAAAAACCAGTTTTTCCTACTGTGGTAGAAGGATAGTTTTGTTTTCACTGGCTAAAAGAATGCTTGGGATTGATGCTGACTTCTCTTCCATTTGTACTCTTGCTTTGAGGATGACTAAATTTCTGTTCTAGATAAAGTACATAAGGAAAAATGCCTATGTTTCTCTTTCAGCAATCTCAATCCAGAGGAAAACGCAAATGAAAATGGAATGTCTATGCAGAATGATAACTTTGAAGAGATCATGAACCTGCCTGTTGGTTCCAAACCATCCCGGCTGGACGCTATGAACAATGATGGAAGCAATAGTCCCGAAATTCCTTTGAATCCAATTCTAGCCTTTGAAGATAAGGGGACTCTTTTGCCTCAGGTAGACAGTGTTCAAACACATCAAACAGCAGGTAGGTTTGCTGTGGTTCACTAACACTTGTAAGCTGTTGTAATTTACAGAGGTCCCAGAGCTCTCAGTTGATTCATTAAAGCATTTTTAAACTCTATTTTTTTTTTTCCTATTTAAACCCTGTTTATATTTTAAACAAATTTAAATTACCTGGGGACAGGAGCACGTCTTGTTATAAAGCTATGCCTGCCAAATACATACAGATGAAGTGCAGTGGTGGTGAGGCCTTATAATTTCCTGGATGAGGGCTTCTCACGTGCACTTTACTTTCTGCCATTTGAAGTTGCTTGGAAAGGTTTGCCCTGTGGTTTGAAATAGAAGTGACAGGTGCTATTCTGACCTTATGGTCAGCAGTTGGGTTCCAGTTTTGCAAGTGCAAGTGCTTGACATGCACATGGAGAAGGGGAGTTACTACTTTTTAAAAACTGTCTTTTGAAATTCTGGATGTGCTTTCCTCATCAAGTTCTTGCAGGCATTGAGGGATTGTTTTCAGGACACTGGATTTTTCTGAATTATGTAATAACTTTTCAAGAATATTAGGTAAGCAGATACTAATTTAGCAAATAAATTGAGATAGCACTTTATTTTTCTCTGGCCTAAAAATGCAAGGAAAATCATCTCACATTAAAATAATTGCATAAGAACATAACATTTTGAAGGAAGAATTGCCACTCTGACCTGTCATGTTTACCTTCTGTTTTAGAAGTGATCTGATTGTTTCTTCTGAAGAACCAAAGGTGATGTGAGCATCTCTGCAGTCTGTGGAGTTTCTTCCATGCTATGAAGGAGTGGGGTTTTTTTCTCTCCAGTTTTTTAAAGATTTGTTGAATATCTTTTTTGGAAGGACTTTAGTAAAACCAGCAGAAGAAATGAGGGCAATAGACTTGGATCACCATTCTAATAGCTTTCATCACTAGAAAAATCATGCTTCATGTGCGTTACTTAATATGGCTATTTCCAACAAGCTTTTTTTGTTAGTAAATGAATATTTCTGCATTCCTTAAGACACAAGACACTGGAATCTGAAAGTAACAGGCTGATTTGGGTGGTGGGACTGATTCTTTTTTGTTTTTAAAAAAGGTGGGTGTTGGTTTAAAAGGCATAATTGTAAAATTGGCAAAGAATCTTTTACACTTCGTGGTTCTAATACTTGAAAAATAAATGCCTCATTGCTCTACAAGTAGAGTCAATGGGGTGTTTTATTTAAACCTGTTGGTTTAAATGTTATTGCAGAGAACTCTAATTATGGGGGCAAACTATAGGCTTCTGTATCAGGTTCTTGTAAATGTAAATCCTACAGGGACATTCTGTAAATTGAGATGTCACTATGATCTTCTCACATTTTCTCTAAAAACACAAAACAAGACAGGTTTTAAAATGTGAAAATTTGAAAGCGTTATTTTTTCATGGACAAGAGGAAAACCTATTGTTCTTCTAGATTATGTATTTATGAATTTTGCTCAGTACAGAAATAAATCATTTAATTGAATAAATTAGACAAATGTGGCAAAAAAGATACTGCAAACTTGATTTTTTTTAGTTACATCCATGTTCACAATACTATAAAAGATGTGTATGCATATGTGCACACACGTGTGCACACACATACAAGGAAATACCTTGTTCTGAGTCCTGTAAAATTGCTGCTGTTCCCAATGATGGAAGACTTTTCCTTTGCCTTATCAGACTATTGAAGACTGTGTGAAACCTGGAATATTTGAGTTTTGGATGATTATGATGCAGGTTTGGGGATTTATGGGGTTTGCTCGTTTCAGAGCAAAAGGAAAATGGTCATTGTGCTTTTTTATGTAGTGTGTGGTTTTTATAAAGCAGTGCAGTTTGAGTGGTAAGAGGAGCGATGCGGGTTGCTTTCTCTTTAGTTTGATGCTGATTTCTACTGTCATTCATTGTTCCATCCCACACTTTTGGTTGCTGTTGTGCAGAACTGTAAAATCTTGCACGTTTTTGTGCTTTGCTAAACAATGCTGTTGGAGGCAGAGCTCGCTCTGGGTGTTTGAGTTGGAAGCATCGCTGAAGGCTTGGGGCATTGCTCTCTGAATCAGTGAGAAGATCCTTGGGGAGGGGAAATGGAGGTTCATGGGCTCTCAGCTCCTGCTAACAGAGAATGTACCATTAAGATTGATGCACTTGCCTTTAGTGAGCACTGAGTGAGGCCTCTAGGAAGCTGTGCAGAAAGTCTGTGCTAGCAGAAGAAATCCTCTGAGACAAAAGCCGAAGAATTTTTGAAGAAATTCCTGCTGCTGCCAAGTGTTCATCTTATTGAGGAGATGGGATAAAAGCAATGGAAATAAAATGAAAGAGACTTCATCTGCCAGAATATTTATGGAAGGGAAAAAACCAGCCATTCAGTCAGAGTGTTTTCAATAGTAACTTGTGACACAGTAAAATGAATTGAGTTCCTTTCTTGCTTTCTTTAGTTTTCCATGTACATAGCCACAATATTTTGAAGTGTCCAAAATACGTAGTTTTTCTTTAAAAATATATATAGCATGTAAGTACCAAATAAAACTTGTTTGAAATATTTATTTCTACTTATATTTTCATTTTCTTGCATAATTGAAGGAAGGGCCCATCTCTGAAGGAAAACTCTTCTTGATACTCATGGTCTGCTTAAAACTTTGCTTCAGGTTTTCTCTAATTTCTTTACTAAAAAATCAGTACAGACTCACTTGCAACAAAAAAGAGAGCAAAGAAATAGGTACTTACATTTAGCTTCAGTTTTAAGTCTTAGGATTCATTTATGACCAGGTTGAAATTATATTGATCTTGAGCTATTTAGAGTTGGTTAATAAATTATGCTGGTCTGTTTTTTGGGAGACCAGCACAGTTGCTTCACTGTTTGTGGAAATATGGGTGAGCTTTATTTCTCACAGATACTTTGTTTTTTTGCTTTAATTTTTTTTTTTTTTTTTTAACAGGGCTGGATTAAAACCAGTTTATCATTACAGTCAGTACAGGTTTGCTTCAAATGAGAGCAAGAATTTCTGTTTCAGGGGCACAACATACAAAATAAAACCAAGGGAACTGAGTGTAGAAGTATGTGTAGAATTTTTTTAAAAAGGATTTAATATTGAATTTTTAAATATTTTGGTTAACCCTCTTTTAATGCAGGGAAAATAGTTTCTCTTCTGCTGAGTGTTGTTCTTGACACTAAAATAGGATGTGGGAAGAAGGCCAGCTCCTCTGCCTGCTATTGCAATTGGTTGTGTTGTTTGTACCACGAGGGGCAAGGTGGAACTGCTCAGTGAGGTAGAAGTAGCAGGTGCAGACAGCTGTTCTGAGGGCTGGGAGCAGAAGCCTTCCCCAGCAGGGAGCTGTGTGCTTTGGGAAGGCTCAGCTCCGTTCTCCCATCTCCAGCACAACATTGATGCTCACAGGGATGATGCTGTGAGTTACTTCAGTACATCACAACTACTGCATTGTTCACCATTAGCTCTGCTTGCTTCATGTCTTTTATCTCCTCATTCCTAATGAAGAATGCTTTGTTATTTCTTGCTAAGACCTTGAAATAATGTTTGAGATTAAATACCTAAGAATACAGATACAGGACACATTCTATTATCATTACTTAATATTGCACTGTTTATTTTTGGAAACTGATCTAAAATCACCAATGGAGGTGGTTTGCAATTTGAGATTTTTTTTGTTCCCAGGTATGTCATTCAGCCAGTCCTCTGTTTCAGAAAGTCCACCTGCCCAAAGCTGAGCACATAGTTTGTCACATGAGAGTTCAAAACAAGATTCCTGTCAAGCATGAATATTGAAAATGCCATATTGCTTTATACAAAGTTTCTGTCTACCCTGCACTTTATTATGCTTTTTTACTGCACTGAGTGTGATTTTGGTTTTGGTTGTTTTCACATGTTTTGTTTTGGTGGGGTTGTGGGTTGTTTGTTTTTTGTTTTTTTGGTGGGGGGTGTTATTTTGGTTTTTTGCAAGCAGTACTATCGGAAAGAACTTGCAGATATTAAAAGAAATCATTATCAAAAATGCATTATCAAAAAAGCACCCAAGCACCAATAGTAAGCTCAGATATTTGAGCCACAATAAAATGGAACATTGAGCTCTTAAATGACAGAATAACTTTTTTTAAGCTTTTTTTTTTCATCTCAGTTTTATTCCATGTTTGTAACCAGTATCAGGTCTAAAGCTCTACGTGCACATAAGAGTTATGAAATGGTCAGAAGCACTTTAAAAGACAGTATGCTGCTTTGGGCTGGGGTACAGTTAATTTTCTTCACAGTAGCTCGAAGGGGGCTGTGTTTGGGTTTGTGCTGAACACAAGGTTGGTAACACAGGGATGTTTTAGTTACTGCTCAGCAGAGCTTGCACAAAGTCTGCCTCTCATACTACCCCACCTGCATGGGTTGCATAAGAAGCTGGGAGGGGACCCCCCAGCTGGGAGGGGGTCAACCACCCCAGCTGACCACTGAGACATTCCATACCATACATTGTCATGCTGGGAATATAAAGCTGGGTGAAGGAAGAGGAAAGGGGGGATGTTTGAAGTTACAGTGTGTGTCTTCCCAAGTAAACATTAGACATGATGGAACCCAGCTTTCCTGGAGATGGCTGAACATCTGCCTGCCCATGGGAAGTATAAAAGTAAGAAAATAAGTTGAATTTAAACACATTACTACCTTTTTCATTGTTCATTACCTCCATTTAAAATGGAGTATCAATATCAAAACATAACAAAAATTCCTAATTTTGCCAAGTATTTTCACTCTTCCCTTGTGGCAAGTAGCTTTGGAACTAATTTAACATTTGCAGAACAGTTCTGTACCTAAACACATCTCACCCAAATGATTTGTGGTTTCTGCTGTATTCTGTACTTTATGCAACATTTCCTTGTCTTAACATGCCTTTGCTCCTCTGCTGGAGAGCAGTGCCTATAGTGTGGACAAGGATCAGCTGTAAGGCTTCACCCATTCTTTTTCTTACGCATTTCTTGCACTTTTTGAATCGTCTCTCAGCAGTTACTTTCTATAAACCTGTTTGCAGTTTTCTACCTTTATGGTATTGGTTGATGCAATTATGTTCTGAAGTCCTTGGAGTGTGCTCTGAAATACAGGACGTGGAACAGAAACAGAATAAAGATGAATGCAGAGTCACCTGCATACTTGAGAGATGCCTCATCAGTGGAATCAGCCGGTTGCAGGAATAAAACCTCATTAATACAGTGCTGGTTTTTCTGAAGATGGGGGTGAGGAAACCAAAAACAAACCATGGAAGGTTAACCAAGCATAGCGGGTATTTTTCAACATGCTGCCATGTCCTCAAGTACACTCAAGCAGCCAGCCAAAGGGTCCAAGGAATTGTGTTTTGACCTGCTCCAATTCTTGTTATCGGGACATCTCTCTTGTATGACCAAACTGCAAGTAGCAGGAAAATTACAGGAACCAATGAGAAGAGTTTGTTTCCGCTGAAAGTTCAGGCCCTTGGATCTAGTAAGTTTTCATAAGCCATTTGGCTTAATTATTAACTGTCTTCATGGCACATAGCTGCCCTAAGGAGCTCTTGAGTTTCTTCTGTTTGTTGACGGACTTGCTCAAGGAGTCTGGCCATTTGGCTTTTTCTGAATGCTGAAGAAAAGTCTGAATCTGAAGAGGAGTAATAGTGTTAGGCAACCTGCTCTTTTTCCATATGTTCTAATGCAGATGCATAGAAAACTTATCTTTTAGGTAAGATACAGTTGGTTGATTGTCCTTTTTACAGGTAAGGCAGAAAAATACCACACAAAGCAGATACAAATTCAGTTTTCATTTCTAAAACCATTCAAGATTGCTGCTAAATTCCCCTGATTCAGATGTATAAATCTCAGTTGCCAAATTCAGCGTTATACAACAGCTGCCTATCTAGATATAGCAGAGTTTTGGCTCTGGCTCCACATGTGTAAAGATATGTGCAATAAGAGTTATTACCACATTATAACTCTCATAAATACTCAACTTTTATCCAAAGACAATAAGACTAGCCAAATCCAGAAAAAAAATATTAAGGATTGGACTTTTAAGTATGAAAATGTGATACTTCCCAGCATTAATATCAGCTAATCATGCAATTTCCTTTTTTTTTGCTTGCTTTATCAAAATAAACTAAAATTTCATTTGAAAAACTTTTAGGTTTCATCTGGTGCCCAAAAATTCTTATACTGGATAAAAGCATCTGTTCCTGAAGTCCTGTTTCCCTGCTGTTCAGAAAGCTTTTATTTTTAAAGCAAGCAAACAAAATCCTCCTGCCTTTATCAGGAGATACTCTTAAAGAACTGCTTTAAAACAGGTGAGGTAACAGCTACCCTTGAGATTATTCTGTTTTCTTAAGCAAGCAGAGCTAGTCCCCAGAGAAGTTTGCACTGTCAGTGGCTGGACTCGATGATCTTAGGGATCTTTTCCTACCCTAATGATTCTGTGACCTCTGTTACTAAGCAGTGCCTGTTTGCTGCTGATGGGTGCAGGCAGCCTTGGCAGGAAGGACGTACCTGCTTGCAGTCTGCAGAATGTGGAGATGCCCAGCTGCTGAAAACGGACCTCTTGGTGGGTAAGAAAATTCTTGAGGTAGGCTTGAATCTCTCCAATGTGATGCTTCCACAAAAGCATCATTTTTTCTGCATAAATGGGAGAACCACTGGAGATCAATATGAGCCTTTAAACACTTCGAAAACTGATTTTTGTTAACAACATTTATAAGATCAATAATGACTCATCCACCTTCAGCTAAAACCAACATTACTGCAAAGACGGCAAGGGACTTCCTTGTACTATAGCTTCTGAGAATACTGCCGATAGTTCAGGTAAATAAAAAGATGAGTGGGCTGCTGTGCTGGGAATCTGATCCCAGTGCAAGGGGCCTGCTGGTTCACTGACTGGTTGGCCTGGTAGGCGAAGCTATCCATGAAATGATTATGCTGTTGGATTCTGCTCACTACCTGAGTGAGAGTCTCCTCTGTTGCAAATCCTCGATGGTAGAAATGAAACAGATATGCATTTTCCCTTACTGCAGACTCACTACAGATTTCAGTTTTTCTTATGTTTAATGTCCAAAATCTAACCAGACCTTTCTAGAGAATGTGGCAAGTATCATCTGAATACCCTTTTCTTGCAAGTATTAAAGACTGTCAGGTGCATGGGACAAGTATATTAAGTATAAAGCTGTTTGCTTTCTACAGGTAAAAATAATGCTCTTTTATTCTCTCTCAATAAAACTTTAGAAATTTTGGCTACATTCTTAAAAACCACTTCACTGCTCCTGCTAATTTAGTCTGGAATTACATCAGCAGGATTTCATTCAGTAAGAGTTTTTCTCTTGGTGGTCATGGAGCAGAATTAATCTAAAATTTTGGAACACAACCTCTGCTGTTAGTGGAGGATGCCATCACATTTTACATACTGTGAACGAAGGTCAAACAGAAAGATGTAACCTTGTCTGAAGTGACCCTTGTCTGAAACCTGTTCTTATCTCTCCCAAGGCGAGGAGTATCTTAATGGTCTCCCACCTTCCTACAGAAGTTGTTTGCAAGGACCTTAGAATTGGCTATGGACCAGTCCTGCAGAATGGCAGTTCTTGAAGAAGGCAACAAACATGTGAATCAGATCTTTATCTGTGGTCCACTTTCATCCCTGGACTTTCTCATGCACTCAAGGATGGTTTTATTTCAAGGGTGACTACAGGCACTTCTACTCTAAAAAATTTGTAGAGACCAAATGGGTGGGGTAATGGAGGAATATTTACTGTTCTTCAGTGCCTGGCCGTCCTTTGGGAAAAGGCTAATTTCACTTCAGACAGCGATCAGTCTCTTTCAAAGCACAGTTAATCCTGTGTGAGTTACCATGACCCATCATGTGCTGGATGATGGAGGCAGCATGAAAGGATGGCTCAGGATGTTCCAGTTGGCCAGCCAGTCTCACCAAGCACTTTGTCAAAGGTTCGTCCATCCACTGGACCATGTGTACCATGGCTCCTTCTGGAAGGCAGAAAGGTAAGAGAGTTGTCTCTAAATAGGAACTCCAGTGTCAAAGAAATGAAGGTGAGAGGTCTGTCAGAAACTGCTGAAATAGTGAATCCTTTGTGCAACTGAAGAAGCAAAATAAGTGCTGAACTAGGTCAGTAAGTATGTTCAGGTTGTAAAAAAGGGTCACGTTCTGGGGTTATGCTCTCAGTAAGGTAAGGCCATGGATTTGGTTTGTATTTTGTAGGCTTTTTTTCTGCAAAAACAATCACTTCATGTGCAAGATCCACTCTTGGCCTATTGGGCTCAGTCTGTCCAGCAGCTACTGGGCTCTGCTTGCAAAATTAAATGTGACATGTTGCCAGCTGCATGGCCATTAAACCAGATACAAGAGATGACTTGTTTGACAGACAATGTTGGGGCATGTTGGGAAAATTTACACTTGTCCTTTCTGCTGTTAAGAGTGCTGTACCTTTCATGAGTGTCAATTTCGTATCTCTGATAAAATCCATGTGCAAAAAATTTCAAGAAAAAGACCTGCTTTGTGTTTTAGTCTTTTTTTTATATCAGTTTCTGCAATGATGAAATTATTTCATCCTGAGAAACTGGGAAATGTTAGAAGTAGACAGGGCGTGTACAGCAGTAAAGTTCAGCACAAAAAAAAGTTTAAGCAGTTGAACAGAAGTGCAGACAATGGTGCCCATGTATCCTGCCAGTGAATCAGATTTTGTTCTTGAAACTTACAACTAAACAACAAATTTCAGGGGAAAGACTTGGGCTGCGTGTCCAGCTGTGCTCCATCTCCTATTAGAGTTAATAAAGGACATGCACTTCTCTGATTCAGCCATTCCTGGAGGGTTGCTGCCATACCTTGCTTTGCTAGCTCAGCAAGGCAGGATGTCACATAATGAAGGGAGTCTTCCTGAGTGTCAGTCAAAAGCATGGTCTGGAGGAGACCTTCAACACAGCGGCTCTCAGTGATTCCCTGCCACAAGAGAGAGATTCATGTTTAGCACTTCCACTGTGATTTAGTGGTGTCTGGGGGCTTCAGAACTACTCCAGAACTACTTCAGTACTGAGGGCTAAATCATCAATAATGGAAATGTCTCCTCCAAGATCTACCGCAACCAGGTGAAAACACCTTGGATCATTCAGAGATCACCTGTACTGAGATACATATTTTATAGACTGAGTTGAAAACAGATAGTCTTAGCCTGTGCTGACCTGGATTAAAAGCAAAAAATGAGATCAAGAAATGAGTTCTGAATGAGTCAGATGAAGATGACTGGTTGCTAGTGAAGTTGAACCATGAAATCATCAGCTCTCTGGGAGGCCCGAACAATGGAAGCTGCTCATGGCTCCCTGAGTGAGCTCGGGAGTCTATGCAAAAGGGAGTATCTTTTTGATATTCATTTTATGCTGCAGTTTTTTAGCTTGCTGCTTAGAGGTTCAAGGTGGATTTGAGACTGCTGCTTTTTAAGCTCCCACACTCTGTTTGTGTCCTGCTGGCATAAAAACAGCAGTGTCCTTTTCCTCTTGTGCCAAGGACTCTTACGCGTTTTAGGGAGCATTCCTTAGAACTGACCCTGGAAACCTGGCACTCCCACTCATGTCTGTGTATTCACTGATGCAGTGAGAGCTTGATACTCTCTGTATTATAAAGCTTTCTGAAGGTGAAGCAGCTCCCAGGTGATAACAGGATAAAGTCACAGAATTCATGTATTTCAAAAAAACACCATATTTGTCAAACTTTGAATGGATAGTCCATTTTTATTAGTACTGTGGGCCTTAAGTTTAAGGGAATCTAGTTTGCTGCAAAGCTTGATGTCACAGCTATTAGAAACTGATATAATTCTTATCTTAGTGAAAAAACCCATACTTTTCCTTCTGGCTGGTTTAAATCTCTGGAACTAACTAGTAACTGGATCATGAGCAAAGAGGGGGAAAAAACCCCTTGAGTCTTGAAAAGCATACTAGGAAGTGGGACAAAGCAGAAATCTGGATTTGGTGGGGTTTTTTCCTGCATATTGTGGTAGTACTGTTTGATCAAGCTATTCTAAAAGGCAAGAAGAAAGGAAGTGTGTCCATGGATATGGATTTCAAAACAAAGTCAGCAAGAGAGATCTTTATAGCATTTTGGCATAGCTAGTATCTTGTCAAAGAGGCAAAATGTACATCAATAGCTGGGGTTCTATTTCACACAAATAGTAGCTGAAGCATGAGACCCCGGAAATAAAGATTCAGTTCATAACAGACCTCAGATTTTCCTGAGTTATTCCTTTAATCACTATGAAATGTCCTTGCAATAACTTTTTATATCTATGATGCAGTCAAATTAGGTAACCACATCAATAATACAAAAAAACTAGGTATTTCTTATTTTAATTAGCTTTTTTAATAGTATTGTATTGGGAAAACATGAATAAAACTACCTTTCATTATGGTCCTTTTAATCATACCTGTATTTTTGTGTAAAATATATAGCAAATTGGCATATGTTTAATTACCCAGAGATTTATTGGGTTTTTTTAATGCTGATTTGACATAAATACAATGGCAGCCTCTCAGGGTATAGTTCAGTGACAAACATTGTGTACCTACCTGTGTATTTCTGGAAAGGCTCAGGTTTTTGATGATGCAAGCAGTATGTCCAACAATCACAGGGTCTGTTTTATGTGCTGCCAATAACGTCCCCAGGCTCTGCAGCAGCTCAGCACATGCCAGAGTGTCCTGAGAAGGGCAACCAGTATCTCAGTTACATCCAACATGGACAACACAACACGACTTTGCAGTGGCCTATAGAGAGATTGAACTTAGCTCTGCAGGAAGAGCATTAGTTTGCTTATTTAAACCAAGGATGTGGCTGGGTCTAGTGCTGCTTCTCTCAAGTATGGTCTGGTTGGCACTGACATTGAGCACTTGCTATGGAAGGCTGGAGTCTTCAAGGTTGTGTGCTTTACTGTTGTTTCCATCAAACACCTCACTAGAGTCATTGCTGGTCAGGGGAAGGATGTGTGATCCTGACTGGAAGGAGAAGTGGTCAGGACTGGTGTGAAAGGCAAAAGTACACAGTGAAGCAGCAGCAGCAGTGCGTCCTTGAGTATCTCAGCAATTTACAACAATGGGTTGTATATTTAGGTCAGTTTGTGATCAAACACCTCTTTAGTAAACATGTCCTGAACAACATCATCTTTACACACATTTCTCTGTTGTCTGATGATATTTTAGAGGTACTTTGCTAGGTATCTTCCAATTACTATTAATACTTTGCTAGGTATCTTCTTCCAATTACTATTAATATTAATTGAATCACAGAATGGCCTGGGTTGGAAGGGACCTTAAAGATCATCTAGTTCCAAACTCCCTGCCATGTGCAGGAACACTTTCCACTGCATTGCTCAGAGCCCCATCCAACCTGGCCTTAAACAGTTCCAGGGATGTGGCATCCAGAAATTCTCTGGGCAACATGTTCCAGTACTTCACCACCCTCGCAGTAAGGGATTTTTTTTTCCTAATATCAAATCGAAACCTATTTTCTTTTGGTTTGAAGCCATTACTCTTGTTCTGTAGGACCAGATCAGAGTCTGGATTACTGCACAGGTAGTTACCTCAATAACAACATGGATTAAGGGTGCACTGCTGTGTGTAAGGGAAACCTGACTTCAACAGAGTTTGTGTTAGGTCTACAGTTAAAAGCAGATTTCCTCTTGGGAGTCTTGGTTGGTTTTTTTCAGTCTCCTTCCCTTAGAAATTTAGGAGCTTTTTTATGCAGTTCTTCTGTTTGTTCACAATGAATTTTATTATTTGTACTACCTGGAAACCAAGATGCATTAGCAAAGGAGTTCAATATAAAACAAATCATTGGTCCTATACACAGCTGCAAAAAAAATCACATAATTCTGAAACCTGTGAAATATCAGAATCCCTAAAGCAGTGTTGAAAGGCAGATGTCTTTAAAAGTTAGTTTAACTTTCATCTTCTTTTTACTTAGGTTATATTGCAAAAGTGTATCTTATTTTCTTTCAGTACCAGTTGACATCTTCACTTAATTCACTTTAAGCCCTGTCACAACCAGCAATCCTAAAATAAAACAGGAAAATAAGTGGAAAGGGCAGTTCTATGCCTAAAAACAGGGCATTTAAAGAATCCTATATGCAGACTATGCAGACATGACAGTAAATTTTCCTTAGTCTTATTTTTCCTTTTCTTTAAAGGAAGAAATAATATAGCTTTAGATAATCCAATTAAATTACCACTGATGACTGTTTTCTGTGCTTTTGGGCCAAATGTCCTCTTTTCTATGTAATCCTATCAACTACGATACTCGTTTTTTATTTGCTACAGCCTGAGAGGAGGAAATTTTCTATGGATTATAATGAACTTACTAATATATAATGACTTCCCTGCCAAGATCTTTTGTTTATTTAGGACCTGCATTATCAAGTGACTGTACTTGAGTTTTGCTGAACTTCTCTTTTTGACTGGAATATGGCTGAGATCCAGATTTTGCTTTCTGGCTCAATCCTGCACAGTGCAAGAGAATCATGAGAAAACTGTGAGTAAAAATAGATTAAGTGATTCAGATGAGTATTGATCTAACTTCTCCCAAGACCAGAATATAAAAAAAAAAAAAAAAAAAAAAAAAAAAAAAAAAAAAAAAAAAAAAAGGCAAAGAAAAACATTCCAGCAGCAAGTGTGCTTACAGTTGCAATGCTGCACTCATTAGATAGGGATTTCTTGACAAAGTAAATATTATCCTATTTGCCTATAAGGCAAAATTATTTTGTACCTGGAGTGGAGAGTTAGTGGTACCATCTGGAATAGACAGACCCTGGCTCTCAGGTCTTTTGCTCAAAGGAACTCAACTTAAAAGACTGTTTTCTCACAAACCCTATTTCTTTAGTTGTTTCAGGGTTGAGCTGTCCTTAGGAAAATTGAATACAATTCCCTCTGCAAGAGGGAAGTTTTCCAGCCCTTGCTGAGAATCCCTGTCAACAGCTGACCAGGAGATTGCAAAATGGGGGCTGAAGCAGGGCGAGGAGCTCCTGTGAAGCATTCCGGGGGTTTGCTTCATGGTAACGAAAGGGCAGATGGATTCTGCCCCATTGTATCCTGGGTAGTATTTGTAATAATTCAAGCATCACTTGACTTGGTTGTAAAGGTTAGCTTTGTTCAGTGGTTTGTTTTCCAACAGTTGTTCCCATGGAGAACTCCCTTTTTGAGTCACGGAGAATTCAGCCTGAGTTAGAGAAAGAAACACTGAAAAGACTTGAAAAACAGGCCAGAAAAGGCATGGAGATGGGGAGGCAGGATATGAATACGAAGAGGTCAGCCTCTTCTCAGAGTGCCCAGGGCTCGCTCGCACAAAGCAGCAACATTCAGTAGTTGGGGACAGCCATGTTTCCTCACTAAAACAAATTTAGAGATGTAGATACTTCTCACTGGAGAATAAAGTGAGATGCTTGGCTTTCCAGCCTCTTGCTACTGACCCTTTTTCCCTCATGAAGGAAGGGCTGTTTCACCACTGGTGTGCCAAGGCTAAGTCCCCAGTGTCTTTGTTACCACTGCTGCTGACCATGTCTTTTTGTGGCTGGGGTTCAAAACACTGGTAAAGACAAGTTTCAGGACCAGGGAGAAAAGGATTTGTGGGTACTCTTTCCTGGGAGAACAAAAAAATGTATACAATGTTTGGAGACAAGAAAAGCAAAACTGAGTGAGGACCATGTTCCAGCATAATGTCTCCTACTGAATAACGTATTTACTGTGCAAATGTAAATGCATTTCAATTGTAAGCTTGTCGAGAGCAAATTGTGTTTTGATTGTATGAGGCAGTTTGACAAGCAATGAGGATGTTCAGTGCTCATGCAGCCACTGTGCCTTGAATAGCTCTGTGCTCTAATTGTTGCTTCCCAGGCATTGAACTCACCCATTTTTTCCATCACGTTCCAGAGGCAGGGGAGGTGCAATATTGGTTTGCATACAGACAACTGAATTGTAACACACTAAACCCAGAGTAAATTTCCAATCAGGCTGAGTGTATTTCAGGCACAAGAAGCACCTAAGGCCACCTGAAGCTATTCAGACCTTAAAGAAATGTGGCAGGAAAGGTTCTCACATATTTTTGCTCTATGTATCCAACCTCTGACTACTTTCAAATGCTGTTGTTAGCTTAAAACACTTACCAAAAACCTTTAATTACATCTTTAATTACAGTAAAGAAAAGTTTATTTAAAAACATGAGTAATCTGTCAGTATTTACCGTAATTTAATTATAGTCAAACTTCTTCATGTATTTGCTAGTGTTGTACTATTAATGGTGGTGTTTACCCTGAAGGTGGTGTTTATCCGAATGTGAGCAAAAGAATAATTCCATAACTGAGGATATGAGGATACATGGTCCTAGTGAAAGTTCTAACACATTAACTAAAGCTAGACAGGATTCCAAATTTTGTTAGTCCCCCTTTTTGTTTTGATCCTCATTCAAAGTATGTTAATATTTTACAAATGCTCTTTTGAATAAAGTTGTCCATGTAGGGAAGTAATGTATATTTGTCCTTTGTTCTGCACTTATGCACTTTAAATCTGCGCTTTAAATTATTTTCTCTGCTTCTCAGTGTGTGGGGAAGCTCTGTAGCTGAGAAATAACTTCCTTCGTTGCCCTCATGGTGGCAGTCTCTCATGGTGCTTTGTATGTCCTCCCCTCTCCAGATGGGTATCTGGAGACCTATGGTCTGGGGACTGAGGGGACTAGAGGGAGTTGCAGGGAGTGGAAGGCAGTATCCACAAATCCAACC
This sequence comes from Sylvia atricapilla, assembly GCF_009819655.1. NCBI lineage: Eukaryota > Metazoa > Chordata > Aves > Passeriformes > Sylviidae > Sylvia > Sylvia atricapilla. The sequence continues at coordinate 64,469,447 of NC_089142.1, forward strand.
TGACAGCCATCTCCCCCTCTACTCTCTCACTGGTCTCTCCTTTGGATCTCACTCAGCACAACAGATGACACAGGCAGTGACAGTGCAGATGCAGTAAACGAAGGGTTGTTATTTTGGATAGGAGAAGGAAGGGTTGGAAAGTCTACCAGGGTCTCTTAGTCATTCCCAAAATGCATTTCACAGGCAGTTTTGCCATAACAGTGTTAACCCAAGTGGTGGCCAGAACTACTCTTTCCCCTCCGTTTTTGGGAAATGACCTCCCATACCTGGTTGGGTGGGTGCTGGGAGAGTATCCAGAGCAGAGCAATGGAGGCACGACGCACGTCCTTGCTGCCAGAGGCCAGGAGAGTGCACAGCTTGGGCAGGACGTTCTCAGCAACCATCTCGGCCTGGATGTCTGCTGGTATGGGAAAACAAAGGAGGTCAGGGGCGTTCAGAGCACTGCAAGGAGTAATTCAGGCTCTGACTTAAACAGTTGACTGTTGCCTCAGTGTTCACGTTAGAGGGGACCTCTCCATCTCTGTGGGATGGGGCAATGCCAGATGTTCAGTTATAAAAATAAACCCTCATTTGTTCTGCCTCCTTTTGCTGAGGGATTAATACAACCTTGATGGCAGAATATAGGTTTGGGCATCCTCAGTCTGTGTCTGAACCTCAAAAGAAGTGTGAGGGGAATTTTCTGAATCCATCACTGACATAAGGCCAGTAAGAAGGTAGCAGCTTTTGCTGCACAAACAGAAAGACCTTCCAAGCACGACCTATCTCGCAGAGCTAAGGTTAGCCAGGAGAGAGCACAGCCAGCCCACTGAGTTATTACACCCCACTTGCCTCTGCAACCTCAGTTAGTGCACTACAAAGCAATGCCAGAGCAGCCAGCAGATGGAGACGCAGACCTAAAAGGTCAAGCAGACCAGGTGTTTCAAACACATCAAGGAGGGATACAGCAATTCCTTCACTCTCAGCTCATTGTGACTGCTTGAAAACGAGCACCTCTACATTTTCTAGATGAATAACCCTACCCTGGAGTCTGGGACTTTAGCACTGAATGTGCTAGTCCTCTGCCAATATCTCCTGAATATGTCATAGAAATGAATCTTGGACATTTACTAGGATAGGGTTTTTTAAGATGATGACAAATGCATGGGAGAAAATTACATTTAATGATAGACGGAATCATGCCTTGGAGAAGACTCAATAAGCAATTTCAGGAGACATTCTGTCCTAATTGGGTTTAATGCTCAGGAAACACAGACAGGAGGAAAGCTTAGCAACTCACTAAGGCTCTGTGCATAAGAACAACTCTGCTGCCTTTCTCACTTTCTCCAGATATTCCCCTTGCTACCTGGGAGCTCTAAGGCAGATTTAGTTACGATATGCACGGCGCCTTCCTCTTCCCTTAACATCCAGTTAAAATGTAGAAAATATCTTTTTGAAAAGGTTCCCAGCCCACTGTGCTCACTCTGTAAGGCAGAGAGAGAAAGAAATAGTGTAGTTTCTTTATCTCCAAAACATTGCTTACCACTGGTAGCCAAATTTCTTAGGCAAACACATGCCTGACTTGAAACCTGCTTGTGCCAAACAGGGAAAAAAAATCAAAACGAGAGAAAAGAGGAGAAAGAGCAGTTTCAGTAATGCATGTTCATACCTATTGCACACAAAACAAATATGACAACATGACAACACTAGCAAGCTATTACATTATCTTCAAGAATAAATTTTGGCACATCTTTTTTTTCAAAGTTTTGCTGAAATTGTTTTCAACCTCCTAGTATCCGTCGTCCTATTGTTGATGAAGAATGGGATTCAGATGTTGGCTTTATTTTACAATGTCTGATAAGTTATAGAAAAATGAAGAGAAAGAAATTGTCCCATTTGCTTTGCCTTTTTTTCACCTCCCTTCTACACAGAATTTCAGGTTCTACCCTGAACTGTGGTTTCTTGAAGTTTCTCTGATGTGGCCTTCAACAACACAAAATTTACAAGATGTTATTCCTAAAAGCCATACAGTAAAAGTTTCAGATACCAAAAAAAGAAAAAAAAAAAAAAAGTAGCATAACAGATGTGTCAGACAACTTCTGTCACAGACACAATGATCAAAGACAGAGCCTGGATAGGGCACTTCTCACATGATGTTTCAAGTTCATAGTATACAGGCTATTCTAGCCTAAAGGAAGTGTCCAGGGCTGTAGAACAACTTTAATAACCTCCCTTTGCTTTCTTCATACACTGACCTTGTAGATCCCATGTATTTTCTACTAAAGCTGTGTTTTCTCATGGGAAAGATGTTGCATAGGTAAATGTATAGTAGATGAACAGAATGATGTGAGGCTGGAACTGGAAGCCCAAGTGTATAGCTCTACTTGAATGCTAAGTCTTTTCACAAAGAGAAAGCTACAGCTTTACCTTGTCCATAGAAGAGGATAGGAGAGAGATCAGTGTCCGCAACAGGAATCTGTCACTGGGTGTCAGCAAGGCTTTGTGGTGCTGAACATTGGCTGCCACATTGCTCAGGGCAGCACAGCTGTAGTACTGCAAAGAACCAAGAAAAAATGTAGACAGAGAGGTCACAGTGGAGACACTGAAGAGAATACAAATAAATTGGAGAAATGCTCAGATTTAAACCCGATGAAAATAAAATGCTTTTTCACCTTAAGGGTGTTTGTGGGGTTGACACAACATGCTGTAGCTGCTACAGCGATCCTGCTAGGGTGTGTTGTACACTCATTTGGACCCTGGCTGTTTGTGCTGGGAATGTGCCCTGCTGCTGGAATGACATTGCTGCTGGCATCTAAGTTAGGTCATCTGCATCTACTGTACTATATGTTTACATTGATTTACTCAAGCTGGGTGTAGCTATTGCCCTAGCACGCCATGAAATCCAAAGGATCTAATCATTAATTCTAGGGAGGATTTCGCATATAAAAGTACCTATTACTAGGGAAGTATAATTAGAAGAAACAGGTTGAGCTACAGAGATGGAAATTTTAAGAAGAATCTCAGAGAAATCTAAAAATGCTGAAACAGTTTGCAGAAAACAATTCCAGAGGGTCCATCCCTTCAGACATATAAAAAAATCTGAGAAGAGAGATGATTAAATTGATGAAGCAAACAATTCTGTGCTACTCAAAGGACTGAATGAACAAACTAGCAGAGTGTAAGGCTTACAACTCTGATTCATAATTTATCAGCATACTTTTGCACTAAGACTCTTTGCTGAGAGTGCAGAATCATAAAGAAGTGTCTGTGATAGGCATAAAATAGGATGCTTTACAGATATTTACAATAAGAAAAAGATCTTTGTGTGTCTTCTAAGAATACTCAGTAACACTGCTTAAAGTGGAAGATCAGAGTTAGGATGCAAAAAACCTCCCAAACAAAACAAGAAAAACCCAGAGGAAGGGACCTGTCTGCATCTTGTCTGATGATCTGAAAGACACAAGAAGGTGGCCACATAACAACGCTGTGCATGCATTAATGTGTGCTGGCAGAAAAAGTTTTGTGTCGTAAACTTTCTCCTGTGGAGTTAGATAAATTGAGTCTTTTAATATATATTATCTGACTGAGGTGAGTTTCACCAAGATGCTCTCCCATGTTTCTCCACTTCACTAGAAAAACCTTTCCTCCTCTCCCCCTTTTCATTTCTGCATATTGTGGTTTGTGCTCTCCTTACAATCACAGTGTTACTGTTTTAAAATCTGACCTATTTCAGTCCTACCTGGACTTCTGAGTCAGGAGATTCCAGCAGCAAGGCAAGAAGTGGTAGGGCTCCTTCCTTGCATAGGACTTGTTGGATTTTCTCTGCCATTAAAAAGAAAAAGTAAAAGTGTCTTCCTCCTTCCCTCACTCTCATCTTGAGGCACCATTCAAAAGGGATGTGCACAGTTCTTGTGTTCTAAAGAGTGCTGATGTTTTCCAAATATATGCCAACCAGTGTGATTGGAGAGTATGTAATTTAGAGCCTGTGTAATGCAGCAGTATGCAGATATTTTAGCAAAAAGACTAGCAGGCTGTCTGATAAAGCTTTTGATGATTTTATGCTAAAAACTGCTCTGAGAATCTGAATTGCTGGAGAAGATGAAAAGCCTCAGGTATGATCTTCGCTATGATTTCTGTGGTTTAAAACCAAATTACTTAAAATATTTTTAATAATACTAGAAATGTAATAGCCAACTGTATAAGTTCTTGTCCACTGTTTCCTTCCACAACACAGAGTTCAGAGATGTTACTCATGACTTTATTGTTTAGGTCTGTGGAATAATGGTATCATCTTGGTAGGTGAAATTTAATGCTGGTTTGTTTCAGAGTTAATTATGGTAGTCTACATATAATTGCAGAGGAACAAGTACTGCCTTTGATAAAGCTGTTGGCAGATATTCCAGGTGCCTTTAATGTCTGACCCGTGATAGTTATGCTTAGCATATTCCAGCATTGAGTTAGTCAGAACAAGCAAAAAGCTTCTAAAGCTTGAGTTGTTGGATAAGCTCCTGAGATTGCTTTAAAGTACACCAAATGTCCTGCTAACTCTTTAGGCCAAAATATTTCTTTAACAAATGGCTATTTTTTTTCCATTTCCTTGACTGATTGTTTAAATATTCATACACTCACCCCTTAGATTTGAAAATCAAGCTTTTCTGTTTTGCTACGAGACAAAAAAGGGCCTGTATCAGTTAAACTTAATTCATCAACTTGTGGTACCAACATGAATGCCATATGCAGAGGAAATAACTTGTTGCACAGATACGTTTTTATACTTGCCTTAACCTTTAGGATTATTTTTCTATCAGTGAGTTTTCTTTTGACAATTTTGATAAACCCTTAGTCCAAAAGTACCTGATTGTGTGAGGTTCAGAATAGCACCAACTGCATTTTGTTGGACCCTGGGATCACTGGACTTGGCAAGAGACAGTAGGGGTGTAACTCCTCTAGCAGCACCAATAGCCTCTCGGTTGGACTCTGGAGAAAAGAATCAGAGAAAGAAGAAAGACTTACTGCCATCTTACTGTGAGCCACAAGCAGGACAACTAGCAGGACTAGTCCTTTGGTGTTCCCTTCTCTGATTTCTCTGCATGCTCAAAGGAAACTGTTAAAAATTCTGAGAACTTGACAGGAAGGAAACCAACTCACAACTTCTGGATTAGCCATAGATCACAGCTGGTTCAATGCTTTTGGTTTGTGACTGGATAATTAAAGTATTCCTAAGATGCTTTAAACAGGTTAACAAAATGTTGTACTGGCTTCATACCCCTGGTATGTCTGATCAACCTATTCACAGTGTGAGAACCAAAAACTACATCATTAACTGCAGGTAAGGTTTAATTAATTTAGTAGGGTATATTCATGGCTAATTTCTCTCTTGGAATGTCCCTGTCTCACTCACTTGACAGCTACAGACAGTGCAGAGGTTTCTAAAAACAAAATTTGATTTAAACATTGGAATTTGAAAAGATGATGCTTCTCTGAAGTGGTGGTGATTCCTTGCATGGCAATGTATTAAGTTGTACAGCTGTATTCAACATCCTGGAGTACAAGGAGAGCTCAAAAGTAATCTGCAGAATCCCTTAGGACTCTTGGATGAAAAACTGGTGAAAAAAAGAAAAACTATAACATTTAACTCTGTACAATTAACAGTATTTATACACAGTTTAAACAATGGCCAGTGTGTGAACGTTTGCTGAGAGAAACATGAAGCAGACAGAGGAAAAAAAAGGTATTTGACTGAGATCAAATGAGTCTTCAGGTGCTAAGTAACTCAGAGAGTTATGAGATGAAGCTGTTATCTTTATACCTAAAGCCAATCTAGTGGGCAGTTGACACACATAGATTAGCCAGGATATTTATTCAAATATAGTTCAGATAGTATCAGTTTAATATTCCAGGGCAAGTAATTTTCTGTCTTCCCTGTGAATATATACTCAAATAAATAACTTTTATTCTGGAAAAAAATGAGAAAAATAATCGTTCTGAGAAGAGTTATCTATTTAAAAATAGCTTTTTCGAGTGGGAAGCTATTATTCTGGGGAAATATTCTGGTCCTTTCATAGACAAGCCCTTCTCTAATCTAACCTACCTACATACTGTTCTTTTGTTTCCCTCAGTAGAAGCAGAAAGTCTTATGTACAGCTCCAACTGGTGTGATGCAAACTACACAGCAGAATAAAAACAAGAGGTAAAAAGATTTAGAAATAATTTTAGTATCACTGCTTCCCTTATTCTTGTACACAACACACTCCATGAATGCTTGTGAATGTGGAAAAGAACCTCACATTTGAGAAAAGGGATTACGAACATTTGGACAAAACTTGGGCAAATTCTTTCTTCTATCAGATGTTGTGCCTGAACACTTGTTTTGCCAGTTTATTATGACAAGACTGGATGGGGAAATCTGTTTCACCAAGATGTGTAACTGTATTGCCATGTCTGTAAGGGATGTGGCAGGCTCTTGGACCACCTATTTAGCTTAAAAAATGCAGTCCCTCCACTGACACCACTGCAACCACTGATGCCCCTTGGAATGCTTTTTAGAAGGAAGCCATGTGTTCAAGATGCTGCTCTAAGTGGGATAATCAACAACATCTACTCAAGCTGTGTTTGAATAACTCACTAATTTATAAATTCTTTCTTTCCACTCTCTGATATTTCTGTGCTCAAAAAATCCCATCAGAACAATTTTGAATGTGCTTTACACTCAGTGCATCCTCCTTGTTTTAGCTTAAAACAGATGTTCACGCCCCCCTAAACCCCGAAGATGTGAACATTTAGTTCTGTTCTGAAGTATTCTGAGTTCTTATCCCAGAACTGATTACTTTCACTCACTGATTGAAAAGCTGCAGGTAATTGCAACTATGTATGTGTCCTTTTGCTGTGTGGACAAATGCTGTTGTTGGAACAAATTAACCTTCAAAAATTTTTCATCTGAATGGGTTAGTTTGCTCTTCTTATTTTCAGCTCCTTATTGCAGCAGGGAGACAACCCAGTTTACTCATGACCTGCAGTAACACTGCTAAAGAGTTTCACTCTGTACCTCATCTTGCATACTTGTTGTAACAGAATTAAGACCATTCTTAGATGCAGAATTTTTGTAACCTTAAAGCCATCTAAGGATGGTCCTAATTTGGTTGTGCTTCCATATTTATCTTTTTTTGCATAAATGGCCTTCTTGAAGGATGTGACTGAATAGGATACTTTTCTCATGCAGATACTTAAAAATATCAGAGTCTGAGAGTTAAAATTAAAATGAACCCTGGAGAATTGCCTCTTGCTTTAGTCTCATTACTATGGTATCTAAATATAGTGTGAAAAACAAATAAATGGATCCAGCCCATTTAAATCCTAGTTAAACTGGGACAGAGATCCTCAACATTGATCAAATTCCAGGCAGCAACCCAGCCTATGCAGGACTGCCTACCTCTGTATTCAGCTTTGAAAGCTCCTTGCGTGCTTAATTTGGACTACTTGTACTCAGGACATTGGTGCTTAAGGGAGTGTGCAAAGGCATTAGACCATAGGAAATGAAGGTAGCCTGGATCTGAAGTAGCTGAGGGTTCCCTGTATTCCAGGTTAGACATCTAGAAGGGCAAGAGTGTCTTCAGGACTAAGTAAAATCCTTAGGTGCCCAAGCAAATCACTTCTTCTGTAGAGTGTTTAAAACAGGTGAAAGGAAATCTCTCTGTAAATATTAAGGGGCTTAACTTTATTGACCCTACACAAAGAAAGTCCTGCTAGTGCCAAGTACCTAAAAGTTTAGTGATGCCATGCCTAATTAAGACATTTAAATGAGGCAATTTGCATTCCGCACAAAGTAATGTAGTATGTAGAATTGTTAACCTGACAATAATATACGATGCTTAAAAAAAGCTCCTAAGGGAAAAGTTTTAAAAACATGAAAACAAAACAAAAAAGTGGGATAAAATGCAAAATAGCTCTTTCATGTGGTTGGATCCTGCTTATCCACTCCTTCTTTGCAACATAAATACTTAAATGAGAAATGAACATTTTCATCATGCTTCCCTCAGCCTTCTGGAACATCAGACTGCAGCTTCCCATGCTGGAGAGGGAAGCTGGCAGAATGAATGCTGGAGAGGAAAATAAATGCTATTCATGGTCTTCCTACAGACTTGTGCACAATTTCTACTGGAGAACTACACAGTTTGCACAGGGTAGAGTAAGACAGACTAACATGCTAACCTTTCTTTTGGTGACTGTGGCTGAACTTACCTGTCCGCATACCAGGAAAATATTAGCATCATTATATGAAATATGCATAAGTCAAGCAGAAGTTGGTGACAAATGCAAGTAGTCACAAACTGACTGAAAGCAAACTGACAGCAAGTTTTGCTGAATGAGAATGGCCACCTGGGAAGAGGCTACAAATTGCATTCCATGAAGGCTTGTCTGTACTTGCCTTGAATCATAGCATTAAAACAAAGATGCGAATGTAGAACTGTCAGTGCAGTGGAGGACCAGAATATTTTATAAGTAGAAGACAAGTTAGAAGACTGAAGCAACAGGAATAGAATGAAACCTGTACAAAATGCAAAGAAATGTTGGAAACATCCGTGGTAGACCTTGACTACTTGGTGTCTCCTGGAGACAGCAGCAGAGGAGGAGCAAGACTAAGTGACAGTCAGCTGTAGGATGACATCACCACAGCACACTCACCAAACCTGCAAGTGGTACCATGAGATGTACCACAAAACATATTTCCCTATGTGCCGCAATAAAAGGCACAGGTGAGACCCCAGTTGAAATACTGCACATTTCTGGCAACTTCTCTTTCAGAAGAGATGAATCCAAATTGGAATTCCTGCAGCTTTATCTATATCCTGGCCCTGTAACAATGCCTGAGGCCTGTGGTATCACAGTACGGCACATGCAAATGCTGTGTTCCACTCCTGGAACATATCATTTACACCCGGAAGGACTCTAAAGATGAACAGAGAGTCCCACTCACGACAGGAGTCTTAAAAGACCTTGGCTTTCTCAGTCTAGTAAAATGAAGGAACCTCATCAGCATAGACATCAGAGAGACAGAACTCCTGAAGCAAAAGCCAATGTAGTCATTAATTAAGATAAGCTGGCCATGAATACATTTAGGATGAAAATCAGAAAAAGGTTTGTAATCATAGGAGCACAAAGGTCAGAAACACTGAGAAAATTACCTGGAGTGTCACAAGGTTGAATTTATGATGTGGGAATACCAAAACTTGCTGCTGCGTCTTATGACTCTTAAACCAATTGCAAATAGGTTGTTTCATCTTAAAATATGATGGAAGAGTTTAATGCATTCACAGCTCAGGACAAAGGCAAAGAGAACACTCACCTGAAACAGCCAAAGTCATGATGCAGGCACAGGAATTACACTGGACAGTGGGATCTTCTGATTCAAGCAGATCCAGAATTGGCTCAAGTAAGCCCATTTGGACAACTAATTCTTTGTCAACTATTCAAAAATTCAAGAAAAAATGGACAAATAAAAAAGTGAACAGTTAGCAATTCTGTGGAAAGAATACATCATCCATTGGCTGCTTTGGAGATCTACATTATGATTATACAAAATAAGACCTAAGATGGAAACAGCCTGAAAGCCACTCACAGTCCCTAGCTGCGTTTGCAGCTTCAGATGCATGAAAGAGTGTAACAGATGTCTGGAGGTTTTAGACAAGAAGGTCCCAAATCAGGCTAATTTTCGCAAGAGCAACTGCAGCTTTCCAGTAGGTTCACAATTTCCTCAGCAACTCCCTCACCCTTTCTTTTTCTTCAGAAGCCTACGCTCTCAATATTTTTTCTTTGTAAATTGTACCATGGTATTACTTGCAGCAAAAGCCTTAAAAAAGAAAGCAAAGAAAAAGGTCAGCTTTGCTGAAGACTGACCCTGTTTTCTGTTATTACAGGACGCAAGATGGAATACTTGTTGTGGCCCAGGTGCCTAGGAGGGCAGTAGTAGTAGATGCAACAAGGACTCCATTGATGAAATGTGCATGTTCATGACCTGTCTATCAACAGAAACTTTATTGGGAAGTTTTTATTCTGCATCTTCCAGATTCAATCTCAAATCTATTTTCCCTTTTAATTACGGAAGCAAGTGAATTACACTAAACATTAAAACCTCTTTTTCTCTGCAAGCAATTTAAGACTAAGGTCCAGTTCATAAATAACCAGAAAACAAGCACTGTCTCATACATAGAGTTTATTTCTATGACCTGTATCCGTTGTTTGAAAGGAAAAATGTCTGCAGATCCAAGAAAAAGAACAGAATTCCCTCACCAGTCTGGGAATAATTTATCACACTTTGCACATAGATCCAAGAACTCCTGCCACATTATATATTATGGCTGGAAGAATCTGATATATCTTTGGTGCCACCAGAAGCTACATATCTTGCAGTCAGAACCAGACTGACACTTGTCCTATTAGGAACACAAAAAAGGAATCTAGATTTGTTTAGAAGTACCCTCTTTCTGCCTGAGTCTGGTTGAAGAGATGCTTCTTCATGTCTCTTCAAGATGTGTCATTAATTACTCACTATTTCCTTCCAGCAAGAAGTTGACAAGGGACAAGGAAGACATCTGCTGCACCTCCAGGTCAGCAGAACGTAGTAAGGCATAGAAGGGTTCCAGATGCTCCACGGGCAGGGGGATGTTCACTGCAAGAATGAGAAGGAATATTTATGAGTCTCATTGTTCACCACAGTCACATTTTTCCCTTGATGGACTTAAGCCTCAGGTGCTCCCATAGACAGCTGAGTGATATTCACCTTTATTAAAATTCCACTGCTACTAGCAAACAGGGAAAGCTTTCTGAAGAGGTTTTGAATGATCAAGTACTTCAAACACATCATGGGAAGGGAAGCAGTGTTCCTTGCTACCAAACAAGTCATTCTGCCTCACAGTAGGTCCTTGCATTGTGGCCATCTGCACTTTTTATCCAGCGAAAAATACATGGGATAAAGCTATCATACAAGTGACAGAATATTCTCTTTGAAGTAAAATTAAAATAAACAAATAGATAAATAAATTGCAACCTGCTTATTGCTAGTATTTTTACCTTTTCGTAGAATTTAAACTCTTAGTGGTATTTTATTTGAGATATCTAGGCGGACTTGTAACCATTAGCAAATTACGTGAAGAGCCAAGTGCTCTCACAGAATATTTGGAACAAAGAAGAATGTTTCCTTCATAAATTTTCACTACAATCTGGCTCCTGGAGCTTTGTCCTCTTATGTATATAACATAAAATATTAACTGGTCACCATGTTCATTTTCTTTCACCTTATTTTGACTGTGTTGATTTCAGGAGATTCAGTATACACTAACTCTAAATACTTTGGGTTCTGCTCAGTTTCAGAAGTATAACAATTTCATAAATAACAGTCTTTCATAATCATAAGAGATATCTCCTTATAGCAAAACCCAGAACTGACTCTGCTTATGTGGCAATGACAGTTTTCCATCTCCCTTGGCAAACAACATAGCATGAAAGAAAAAAAGAAACTTGCTTAATGAGTCAAAAGGAGTTTCACATTTTGAAATAATATTTTTATTTATAATTACATGAAAGTTTTCTAATGCTCACGGAGATAACTTACTGTGCTGACTCATATGCAAGTAATAGAGGGCAGCCGACTGCTGTAAACCTGGGTTTTCTGAAAAGGATAAGGTCCTCAAGGCTTCCAGAGAGTCCTTTCCAAGTGGAGACATTTCAAAATCTAAAGATATAAAATGACAGCACAGGCTCAATTACATCTGAAAAGGGTTAGTTCACAAAAAGAAATTAAAATTTACAGCCAACTAAACACATAAGGTTTTTTGTACTGCTATAACTCCATAAAGCCCATTTATCTTTATTCATGTTTCCATGAGCAGAAGCAATAGATTAACTGGGAATAACTTGTCCTTGGCAAGGCTTCTTGTAAAGCTCATAAAGCCAGTGATTGGAAACAAGATAAATTATAACCTTTGGTCACTTTTATGCTATCTAATATAAATGCAGGTGTTCTTGTTCTCCACAAAAATCTTTATCTTTTCTGAATTTTTTGTTAAAATACTGAACACAGTGTTCTTAATTAAGTAAGAGTATATGTTTCTAATTTATTTTGTATTTCTATATATATTTCTAAGTATAGAAAGAGTGTATCTTTCTAATTAACCACATCTGAAGTTCACTGTGTTTCCTGTCTTGGGTATTGAAATACAGGATTTAAAGGAATAGCAACATGGACTGCAAACGGGCTTGCCTCAGGCTCAAATTTTTATCATGAGTCTACCTGTTCTCAAGTATGATAGCTCCCCTATGAATAAACCAGATGTTCAACAACAGTCATCATGCAATAGCAGTCATGCATGACTTCTGTAAATCACTGTATGATATAACATGTGGAATGGAGCAGCAGAGAGGGAAATGAAAGGGACATTGAACCAATGAACAGAGTTAAAAAAGTAATGTATGATCGACTGACTGGTGGAACACACAATTACAAGATATATTTTCAGGCAATAGACTAAAGCTGTGCACTAATGATTGAAATATTTCTATGAAAAACATCTAGCTACTTTACCTCCCATGGGACAAAGAAATGTGAGGGATGTGAGGGGCATGAGCTTTAATGCTTCAGTGCAAAACACAGCCCACATCTCAAGCCATTAGAAGCTGTGACATGTCAAGACTAGCAAACTCCTACCCCCAGGATTAGGTAAGTAAGCTTCACAGAACTGCTTCATATAATGATCCAATTTTTAATAATTAGTAATACACACAAAGGAAGGACTTGCCTGTGTGTGCAAGGTTTCAGAGAAAAAAACCCCAAAAATCTCTTCATGTGGTTTAATTCTGTTGCCTTTACTACCTGAACCTGAATCTGTCTGATTCTCCCACATCTGTGGTTTTGTCTGGGAGAGTGATAAAGCTGAAACCACTCAAAATCTTCACTTGCTTAAAATATCAAAATTTGCTGCCCTGGCTAACAGATGAGTGTGATGATCAGCCATGAAGTTTCTCCTTGCACCCAAATTGTCCAAACACTGTCTTTTTGCTTATTATATTTTGTTCAAAACTGAGGCTTGTTACCTCTTGGAATAAAATACACAGGTGAGTGTTAAAGTAGGAGACTTGTGTCCTCATTCTCTTTCTGAGGCTTCCCTACCTCCATTTCTCTAGGCAGTGAGATTTGGCTACTCAAACCAGAGAATTAACCTTGGTTCTGCGTGTGTCCTGTCGTAGACAGTGGGATCTCCCTGAAAACCCTCATTGTCATCTGTGTACTGCTGTCAGAAAAGCTTTAGGCTTCCTGATGCTGTACCCCAACTCCCATGGACCCAAGTCAGACCAGACTTTTGAAGACTGATCTTAGAGAGGAAAAGATCTCTCAAGAAAACACATAGTCTTTTCAGGGAGCACCAGTGGCTGCTACAAGGGGCCATTCTGGCCTCTCCTTCATTACATCTCATCTATCAACTGTGTGGGGATACTGCCCAGCGTCCTATAGAGTCAGGAGCATGCCAGCCCTTGGAAGAAAAAGTTCAGCCCTGGAAGATCTCCACAGTATAACAAGCTGAAAGATCTGTCCCTACTCTGGATATGGATGTCAGTATTTAAACCAGTGCTAAAGGTGCAACAATCAGTGAACCTTATCGGCAGCACAGGACCCTCCTCATTCACTGGATAATGACACCAGCCAATACCAGCTGAGGCTAATTCACACATGCTCCCAACAACCAGAGTCACAGCAATTATTCCAAAGGTTGTTCCATGACAGATCATTTCAAACAGCATTAATTGTGTCATACCAAGGAAAAATTTCTCTCCTAGTTCCCCTCACAAGATTGTTTCATGTTCAAAAAAAGGCAAGTAAAGATATAGTAGTTCCACATTCCTCACACAAACGAATGTAGGAGACTAATGCAAATTTGGGTAGTAGTTTTAGCCCAAAGCTGCTAAACATAAAGCAGTATACCAAATTAGTTGTGAGACAAGGCAAAACCAAACAAGCAATGACCCCTTATCTTGAGATAAGGACTGTCTTTAGAATAATACACTCATCCAAGATGACTGCAGAAGTTAAATAAAAAACCAAGTTTTCCTGTTGATATTGTATCCTAGGACAGGACAAAGAGGACATCACAAACAGAAAAACATGAGAATTAGGCAGATAACCTGTAAAGCAAAGGAGACAGATGAAGACATAGATCTACTTTGATTCAAGCAGAATCCCATTAATGTGATTAAGCCTGATGTCTAAAATGTTTGCAAAAAGCACATTTGCTTGGAATCCTGAGAGGAATCCTGGAATCCGCGTCAACGATGCTTTTCCCAGGGTGACTTTGATCTTCCCCATGTACAGCCCAGACATTCCTAGCACAAGTCCCAATGTTCAGCCAACAGAGAGGTACATAGCTGTGATCAGCTCAGCTCACAGCTCAGCACTCACGTAGCCGCCAGTCTTAGCAAAGCCCCTGTCCAGCTTTGTCAGTTCTTTTTGATTAACTTCAAAAAAGCAACTTTAATTTCTAGAAGGATTTGCTTTTATGAAACACATTTACATGGATTATGTATTAACAGTGGTGGCAGAGCAAGAGAGTGATTGACCATTTCTACCTCGATACAACTGTTGCACCACTCGAGCCCTTTGTGTCCTGGACGCAAAGAAAATGTTCTGTAGCTCTGGCCTTTTCTCATCATCACCAAGCTGCTCAATGCCATGCAAGAGCAGATCAGCTATGAATCTGCTTTCAATCCACAAAACTAATCCCCTTGCTCTTTCACACTCTAGAAAAAGACAGGTCTCTTACCTGTTTCAATATGCTGCAGAAACTCCTGTGCTGTCACTCTCTCATGAGGCTGTAGGATGGGCTTGTACAGCTGCCTGTTTTTAGAGCTGTTTTGCTTTAAGCAGAAGCACTTGCTTATCAGAGTTAAGCATTCCTTGATGCCTTGCACCAAGTCAGAGGACATCCTTTGAACAAAGCCTATGAAGTCCCGCAGGAGCTGCATGCATCGTCCACATAGCTGACCCATTCTTGTTCCAACAGCAGCGCAAAACAAGAAGAAAAGGAAAGAGATGGAAACAAAAGTTTCTTCTCAATTCGTTCACTTTTCTCACTGTACTGTCTTACAGATATTAACACCACACCATGTGCAGATGCTGTAAGGCAAACAGACTTCTGCATCCAAAGAACTACATTTCACAAGGCTGGTTTCTGCAGATCTCCTAGAGTTCATAAATTATTATTCAAAATGAGTGCACCGGAGACACGCCTTCCTTTTGCTTGAAGAAAAGTAAGATAACAACCTAAACATATTTCATGGAGAGGAAATTGAGTTTAGGTCATGAGCATCTACCAAAGCCTCTATGAGGCTAGAAAAAACTCTGGGATAATGGAAAATGTAACCTAGTTTTGTAAGGCAGCTTTCCACACGTAAGGTAGGCACCACCTTGTCTGCATTTGTACGAGCTGCAGCTACCAATTGGAGAGCAGAAGATTAAAAAAAAAAAAAAAAAAAAAAGAAGCAAGTGAACAGGTTTTTCCAGTTTTTGCTGAAGCACAGATCAGAACAAAGGAGCTGTTGGACAAACAACACATAACTCATAACCTGAGACTTTGCAAATCAGCAAGAATAGAAAACTGGGGAAGAAAAAGAAAAAAGAAAAAAAGAAAAAGGAAAAAAGAAAAAAAGAAAAAAAAAGAAAAAAGAGAGAAAGAGAGAAAGAAAGAGAGAAAGAGAAAGAAAGAAAGAAAGAAAGAAAGAAAGAAAGAAAGAAAGAAAGAAAGAAAGAAAGAAAGAAAGAAAGAAAGAAAGAAAGAAAGAAAGAAAGAAAGAAAGAAAGAAAGAAAGAAAGAAAGAAAGAAAGAAAGAAAGAAAGAAAGAAAGAAAGAGAGAGACGGTGGCCAAACAAATTTAGCATTGTTTTCTTCCTGTCAAGCCAGTCCTGCTGAGTGGGCTGGATAATTTAGCAATGGGAGGATGCAAAAATTATCTATGGTTTTCGTGCAGAAAAAGGTAGTAAAAGGAAAATGTTTGGTTCTCCTTTTGCTTAAAATTCACCAGTCTGGTGCTTGTGCCCATCCTTGGCTGAAGAGTTTTACAAATGATCCTGGTTTAGATCTTGTAGCATGAGGTGATATTTGTAATGTTGAGGATTCCAGTAAAAACTGGTTTGATTCATGGTCACCTTAATTAGGGATCCTGTAGGTATGGATCTGCTGAAAGTTAATCACTTTTATTAACTTATTCATAGATTTGGTGGATTTATTCTAACTATTGCATTTGATACATTTATTGGTAAGTTTGGCCTCTGTCCTTTAATAAATCTTTATTTTCTAAATAAATCATGTTTGAAAATCAACCCTTTGTTCTGCACCCATCACCAAATACTCATGAACTGACTGACCCAAATCCCTCTGGTCTGTCCAGAAACTGTTTTTTTTTTTCTCTTGATGTAATTTCCCTAATCACAAATACCACTTGTCATAAATAAGCCTATCTACACTGGTAAACCAAAAGATATGACACTTCTAATACATAATGAAATTCATTACAAAGAATTGGGACTTTGATTTTTCTGGCTACTTCCTTGACCAGCTCTGAAACCCACTGAGTTCGGATCTCTATCTGGCATCTTAATGTTATCGAAAGTGGGGCTAGTATGTCTAATTGCTTGCCATGTTTTCTGGATCCTTTCTGTAGGGGTCTTCCAAAGAACAGGGAACACATATGATTGCCAGGTCCTACTTCTGCCACCACTTGCTCTTCACCTTTTCTCATTATCTTACATCCTTCAGCTTTCATTCTAAAACCCTGTTATCCATCACATGCTCCTTCTGTCTCTTGCTCTGTTCTATCCAATAAGCTGTAATGTTTAATTGAGAAGTTCTTTAAAGGTAACTTGAACTGTACTGCACTGAGATGAGAAAACAACAGGACTGTTTCAATGAAACATCTGCTAGAAATGACTGCATTTCTGTAATGCTCTTACTAAACATTTCAAAATGTACTGCATACACTAAAACAGCTTTCCAATGCATCTGTAAAGAAGATATTCCCAAAATGGTTTATAAACAAGTTTAAGAGGTGCCAAGCTCTTGCAACTCTGTTTTAATAAGTGGGCGTTAAAGAAGTGCATAACACTGAAAATTAGGCTATAATTTGCCTGAATGCATAAAACTCAGGTATCCTGATACATAGTTTGATGACTCAGTCAGGCAATTGTTCTTTGATTTGAAACAACTACTTGAAAGCAAGTGTAGAAGGCTGGTTTGTGGATCTGCAGACATACTCTGAAATCACAACAGCTGCTATAAAGGTAAAGGTTGAAACTATAAATCAAATGGTTTTGATTGGTTTCATGACCTTGATAAATTTCCTTATTAATTGAATAAAATGTCAGCTCAAGTTTGCAGAAGAGGAAAAGAATAGTAGTACTGTAATAATGTTAGACTATTTTTGCTTTTATTCTTGTACAGAACATGCTTCAAACAGTAAATGTCTCACACTCAACATCTTGATTTTTGTTTCCAAAGGGGGAAAAAAAAATTCGTTCCTTTTTACAGTGTTAAAAAAAGCCTCTCTAAACCATTTCCATTCAGTTTGTGTGCAAAAGAGACTTCCAAGCAGTAACCTTACTGTGTGAAGGTTGTTTAGAATTCTGTATAAAATGCATTTGGAAGTTTAAATCTATTTGCCAAAAAACCAGATGAATGCTGTAGCTAATAGTACTTTCAACAGAAAGATTCCACTGGTCCAGCATTTGATATGGCATATAGCTTCTCTGCAAAATGACAGAAAATACTGCTTTTGGGCACAGTCCCTTAAGGACCTGACACTCAGTACGTTTGTTTTTCAAAACCAGAAAATGTAAAAAATATACTTATTCATCTACCATTTCGCTCATGCAGCATGCCACTGCTTGAACTGCTTCTTTTAACAGAAATTTTTTTATCCAGTTTGCGATGGAGCATAACTTTTAATTGCTCAAAAGTTGACTGTGACTGGAGAGAACTACACAATAATCCTTTCTACTCCTCTTCATACATGACCTTGGGCCACTTCATGCTATCAGCCCCCACAACACCCTCAGGCTCTGACACAAATATTGTGAGGGGAAAGGTCCACTTTATTTGAGGAATGGTAGTAAAATTTTAGCTCCCGGGTGTGTATTTTAAAAATACTGTCTTCCCTATGGTTTTAATCAATGGGGAAAAGATTTTTGCAAAGTAGGGGAGAGGCAGTGATTACCTGTGTAGTCTTATTTGACTTGTGTACAAGCAAGTGTACACTGTTGCAAATCACAATCTGTTGTGATTTCAGAGTATGTCTGCAGATCCACAATCCACAAAGAAAAGATACTTAATAGCCTAAAAAGCAGTACATTGAAAGAATATACTCACATTACTCAAGAACTCAAAACTCTAAGAAATTGAACTAATTAAATTTGTATTTTATAAATTTTTCCCATGTAATTTTTTATTTCAACTTTGTCTTATACACATTTCTTTCACACTCTTCTCTCACCTTCCTGTTCAAGGGTGTGGAAAACACTGTACAGTTTAGAAAGATGTATGATGGCTGTACATTGCTGCTTGTTTAAGCAAGATTTGATTCAGAAGGTTGTAGCTTCCCTAAGGCCTAGCAGGTCTTCATTGTCCCCATAACTGCAGGTGAGGCCTCCTCACTTGTGCTAATTCAGTACTCTTTAAACTAGATCTATGAACATTTGTGACTATAAAATACCAAGAGAAAACTAACAACTAACCAAAGGACTTAAGTTCTCAAAATGGACCTACCATGAACAGAATAGTAGAATAAAATAGATAATTGGGGAAAAAAAAGATTTGGAAAGCAGAACAATTGTAAACTCTGAGTCTAATGTCTGCAACTTATGTTACCACTGAGCCCTTTAATATATATATATATATATGCACATATATATGACTATATGTATATATATATACACAAAATACACACAACATATATATAAAAAAAATAAATACACACGTGTGTGTATGTGTGTTCACTGTTACAAATTCAGGAAAAGTTCAGCTGAACATAAAAAGACTACAGTCATTCAAGTAGGGAGGAAGCCAGATGTGAGGACTTCACAGATCCAGATTTGTGAAAATCTGTCAGGGGTTACTTCATTGCATAGCTAGGCAGAGCTTTATGTGCATTCACTGCAATTTCTGTAGAGTATAAAGGAAGCTGTTCTCACTGCATCTAATTCCTTGGCTGAGGTATTTGCCCATCCTCCTTCAGAGGGAGAGTGCCATCTACTGAAGCATTCCTTTACACAGCTCCCTTGAGCCTTGTCCCACTCGCGGATTGACAAAATCCATCAAAGGGGTTGTAAAACTGAACAATGTTTTAAAAGGAAAAGCAGCTGCTGTAGATGTGAATCTCTGTTGTAAAGCACCAGCTGCATGTAAAGAACCAGGCCAAAGATGATAAATACAACCACTGACTTGTGCAAGCTTGTGCTCCAGCTTTTGAAGAGATTAAAGACAACTTCACTCTGAGGTTTCTTCATTCCTAATAAATCTTTGGAACTGAGACGAGGCTACACTACCATTTTATAACTCTTAGGAATGGCACTCCCAGATCAGACAACCCAATTTCACTGCTGACTATCCGCTATGGGCTTTCCTACCGATTCCTCTTTTCTGTGTTAGTGCTCACAAGATGTACAACTACTCAGCCGACTTACTGAACAGTGAGAACACCTGGTAACAGTCACCCAGAGACTGGCTTGGGCCAGTATTATTGTGCTGTTTGTCTTTATGTATTTTTTCCCATTGTCTTGAGCTTCATATTTCTTTGTAAATTTTCTGGACTGCTGCTGTATTCAAATAAAGCAGCAGTTTGCGTTATGACTAGAGCTACTGTCTCCTATGATAATAATAAGCATATAAATTGAAATATTTTTTTAATTTTTATTGCTTTGTAGCAAAAGTTTGTGTCTCTAAAACATGAAAGGCAGCTCAGAGGTGCCCATGTACCTTAGAGGTCTGAACAAATTGTATAAAAAGAAAGTTAAATTTTACCACGCAAAGTCATGGAGTCATAGGAGAGGGAAACCTGTCAGGT
The DNA here is from genome assembly GCF_009819655.1 of Sylvia atricapilla. Classification (NCBI taxonomy): domain Eukaryota; kingdom Metazoa; phylum Chordata; class Aves; order Passeriformes; family Sylviidae; genus Sylvia; species Sylvia atricapilla. Next base: position 64,489,520 of record NC_089142.1, read on the forward strand.
TGTGTTTCATGTAAATATCCTTAGAAAACCACTGGTTTGATGTGTTTCAAAGCAGAGGTGCCTGTCCTGATGCTTTTGCTACCAAGGGGTTTCAATGAAGAATCACACAGCCCATAGCTCAAATGTCACAATTGGCAAGACAAGGAGTGAACAAAACTTTGAAAGAACTTACATTATTTGCCATCAGGCAAATATATTTGAAAAAATTTACAATATATTTTCAAAAAGTTTCACATCACAGTTTGTTTTTTCCATCTGGGCACATAGCATGTTGTCTTAAACACAATAAAGAACTGAAGGAGTAGAAGTCTTTCTGTCCCAATAAGATACATCCCATGTATCTTATATTGGCTTATGTCCCACAAATCTTTGTTGGTGCCAGTGGGATTGAATCCACCCTCAGCAAGTTTTCCAGTGGCACCAAGCTGAGAGGTTTGGGGGAAGCTGTCATCTGTGGTCAGCACACGGGAGGGAAGGGATGCCATCCAGAGGGACCAGAACAGGCTTGAGGTGGGCCTGTATGAAACTCATGAAATTCAACAGGGCCAAGTACTAGGTTCTACACCTAGATTGGGACAATCCCAAGCATAAGCACAAGCTGGCAGAGAATGGAGGGAGAGCAGCACTAAAAGAACTTGGGGGTGCTGATGGCTGAAAGGCTGGACATAAGCCAGCAATGTGAGCCCACAGCACAGAAAGCAAATCATGTTCTGGGCTGCACCCAAAGTAGCGTGCGCAGTAGGATGAGAGAGGGGATTCTGCCCCTCTGCTCTGCTCTGGTGAGACCCCACCTGGAGTGCTGCATCCAGCACTGAGGCCTCAACACAACATGGACATGGACCTCTTCAGGCAAGTCCAGAGGGCTGGAGCACCTCTCCTGTGAAAGGCAGGCTGAGAGAGCTGGGGGAGTTCACTCAGGACATGAGGGAGCTCCGAGGAGATTGCACAGCAGCCTTCCAGTTCCTATGGGCAGGGGACCACAAGAGGGCTGGAGAGTGAGTTTTACAGGGGCATGTAATGACAGGACAAGGGGCAATGGCTTTAAACTAAAAGAAAGTAGGTTTAGTTTAGATATTCTGAAGAAATTCTTACTCTGAGAATGATGAGGCACTGGTACAGGTTACCTACAGAAGCTGTGGATGCACCAGATATGAGAGTGTTCAAGCCCAGATTGGTGGAGCAAACTAGTCTAGTGGAAGGTGTCCCTGCATAAGCAATTCTCAGAACCATTTAAAAGTAAGTGTATTAAATGCAGCCAAATCTCAGGACAGTTCTGAAAACATTATATGCCCTGGCAAAGTGTCTTCTCTCACAGGTTCCTTTTTATAGCTCAAAGAGCTTCTTCATTAGTAGTGCCTTATTGTTGGTTACAGCCAAAGCTGTAGCATATATACTGGATTTGAGGTACACATCCATTACACTCTACCCCTACAGAAAGGAAAACCTTATGAGAGAGGGATTTGTTTCTCTCTTGGCCAGACTGTTCATCAGTAAACCACACTGCTTTTATTTCAGCACCAACTACTCACTGCTTGCTGCCTCCACAGAAGGGTACATTTCAAAAAACTTAATAACCACAATAAATAGATCTAACTAGTGCATCACTTTCCCTACACACAGCACAGCAAATCAGCATTTGGGGATTATGTCTGCCTCTCATCTTCCATGCCTTTTTCTTCCATCAGTTGCTTTTGCCTGCCTCCCAGGCATTGTCCCCCGAATTTACAAAACTCACGTTTAAATGGCATATGTGTGTCCCTTCCAATTTTTTTTTGTGGCGGGTTGCTTTATGTTTCTTGCCTCAAAAATAATAGACAGTATCCTTTTCAAAAATAAACCAGCTGTGTAAGATTCAAGAAGTGTGAATTGTTCATCAATGCTCTCAAGAAATTGGTGTGATTCTTGGGGCTACGAGCCGGACTCGAAACGGGCCCCTTCCAACTCAGAATACCCTGTGATGCTGTTAATTGTAGCACTTGGCCACCGTACACGCACTCTTCGTGCATCAAAGGCAGCTCACTCGCAGCCCTCGGCCGCACTTTTCGGTGCTACAGAAACCTCTCGGGCGCGCTTTCCCCGAACGTGGCGCTGCTGTATCGCAACCAGGCGACGGCCGCCCGCCTGCTGCAAAAGGCGCTGCAGTAAAGCGCCGCGGCACCGCCATCTCCCTGCCAATGCCGCTGGATGCCGAGCCGCTGCCTGCGCCGCCCCGCACACAGCCCCTTCCGAGCGACTTCTGTGCATGGATGCGCACACCGCCCCACAGGTAACCAGGCAACGGCCGGGGGGACCCTGCGCTCCCACCTCCCTTCAGGCAACGAGAGAATACAAGGAGCAGCTTTTAGCCGCGGTGGTGCGGGGACGGCCAGGGGCCGCGGCGGGCGGGACACAGAGTCCCCGGGCGTGGGGCAGGGGCGCGGCTCGGCGGGGGCGGGCGGCCACCGGCCGCCATCTTGCTTGAGGACGGGTACCCGAAACCAAGATGGCGCTCGGGCTTTGAGCGCGGCGCTGGCGCTTCCCCGCCCAGAGCGGAAGTGACGCTTCGGCGGCAGCAGCCCCCCACCCACCCCCCCGTGCGTTTTGCTTTTCACCGCGGGCTTCACGTCTCTTCCTCCGGCGAGACGGAAAATGGCCGCCCAGTTGCCATAAGGGAGCGGGGCTGACGGGAGTTCCGCCCGCCAGGTGAGGGAAGAGTGGAGGTGAAGGAGCTGTGTGGGTTTGGCGGGGCGGTGGTCCCTGGTTGGGGGAAAGATGGCGGGGGGAGGCTGAGGGGGATCAGCCCGGCCCCCGCCCCCCCCCCCCCCGAGCGCGCGGTGCTCGCGCCGCGCCGTCCCGCCTTCCCGCGCCGCGTGACCTCGGCGCTCTGCAGCCATTATCCCGATTATCCCGATTATCCCGCGCCAGCCGACGGGAACGGGACGGGAACGGGCGGTCGCCGTCACCGCCCTGAGCGGGCCACCGCTTCTCGCGGGAGCCAGACCGAGCCGGTGCCGTTCCTCTCTGCGCCCCGGAAAGCGAAGGTAGAAGGGGAAGGGACGGTGGGAGGCGGCAGCGGAGCTGCCTTGGAGCTGTTCCGCGGCTCCTGGAAACCTGGCGGGATGGAGCTGTAGGGGTGTGTGCGGAATGGGCGGCCGTCCGGCCCCGTTGGGCTTCCGCCCCGGGTGCGCGGCCTTTTGCTGTGGGCCTCCCTGAGGGAGGCAGGAAGGCCCGAGGGGATGTGGCTGTACAACGCTGGCTACGGGAATGTTAAATTTCCCCGTTATTCCTGTGGGTGTGACACTGGCGAGGGAAACGGTGCCGGAGAGAAAGGATGCTTCCCGATATTGGATCGGCTTTTACGGTCGTTGGAGGAACTTCCCTTCGGGCATGGCTGTGGTTCAGGCGCTTGTGCCTGAAGTACCCCACGCCTCCCTGCGCCTTCCCTGCCCTGATTGCAGATGCCCGCAAAACCCTGTGAGGGATCGCAGTGGGTTTTATACCCCTTGCTGAAAGGGACTATTGTGTTCCCAGTCTTGATTATACTGTACTGTTCAACCATTGCAAGATCATTCCCGTTATTTCCCCTTTGTTTTGTAAACCTCCTGCTTTTTGCCTTTAATTCTATGAAAAGCATATTCCTGTTTTGTGTGTCACGTTGATCCTGTACGAAGTCAGTACAACCCATCACTTGTTTATCTCGGAGATCAAAGTTTTGTCCTCAAAGGAACGGTTAAGTTTTACTACAGAAAGATGTGAGGGCATTCAAAACAAAGGTGCTCTTGCCTTTGCGAGTAGTCACTGTTTAAGCAATGCAAATGTATAAAAATGTCACTTAGAATAGTTGTTCATGGTGTGGGAGGGATTGGTTAAACAGCGTGGAGTTGGAGGGAAATGCTGTCTAGCTGCTTTTCTCCTCCCTCCCCCTCGTCCTCCTCTCTGATAATCATGTCGCTTTGGACAAAAGTGGGGAAAATGTGGACGGGGTAAAGGCTTTGGCACTGAGGTGTGCTCCAGGCATGCATCTTGTGGCAGGGAGAGTAAGAATTGCATCCTCCCACTGGTCACTTTTGATATTGAGTGACAGGCTGTGCTGAATGGGCCGATGATGTTCCGTGTGTTACATACATTGGTGCTTGGAGCTGGAGTGCCTCTCTCCTGAGCAAGGCTTTAGCGGGCAAGCCTGTGTGGAGCAACTTCTCAGGTGAGGGCTGTGGCTGACAGAATCGGAGGAGCAGGAGGTAGGAGCGGGTGCCGTGAAGAAGGGCATTGAGAGTGCAGAAAACTTGGAAGTGGTCGTAGGAATCTAGAAGGAATAGGCAGGGACCTGTTTGGAGCTAGGGTGCAGATATTTAGATGGATTATATTCAAGCTGGTTGTCAAAGAGAGGTTGTGCTGTAGGGGTTTGTGGAATGCCAAAGAGCACTTGGGGTTTGTTTACAGGTAGTGGAGGTAGGTGAAGAAAGCTATTGAAGAAAGTGCCCTGTTTGCCTGTGTGAGAGTTTCTCCCAAAGGTATCCCGAAAGGGCGCGTTGCTTGCTCATTGTGCTGGCGCTGGCCTCGTGCAGCTTTGTGGTGAACGGGGTCTGGGAGGTGATGTGCCTGAAAAGGCAGCTTTTGTCCAGAGCGGTTTTCTTACGGATCGCTGCTGCAGCCCACCAGGCACCTCAGAGAGTGTCAGTCTTGGAGCAAACAGAGGGCGGGAAGATTGCCTTTTCTGCAGCAGCAATTCGTGTGGTTCATAGCAAAGACTGGGGAAACCACGGTGTAAGGGCGTATGAAACACGGCGTGTAAACACAGGCACAAAATAACAAAGGCTGTCCAAAAGCGTGCTAATTCCTTTTTGTGTATGGACACATTTCTCAGTCACTTCGGTTTCTTTGTTTTTTTAGTTAGAGGAGAAACATGATTTTATTCACCAATAGTGTTACATAAAAGACAGCTAACAATCATATGATGATTTTGCAGATGTGATTTTGCTATTACTAGGATGGTGGTTTTTTTACTTAATTTACAAGTATTTTGTGTTATTTTATGTATAGAAATTAACGAATTGAGGGGGAAAAAGGCCTTTGTATGTTTTACTGTTTCCATTACATTTCCAGCATATAAAATGGGGCAAATAATGCTTCCCACCTCTTATTTGTACATAACAAGATAGTTTGGGCAAATTTGCTGTGGAATTTTAGTATTTGTAGGAATCCAAGTCACCAATGATCCAAGTAGGATGGGTTTAAGTCACTATGAAATGCATTCTATTCTTACGTGTGATGTGCCACTGCTACAGTTGTGGACATTAAAAACAAAAAGGAGGGGGGGAGGTAGAGAGTGAATAAGAAAGCACAGCGGATGTGCAAGCGCTGAATAGGTGACTTACAGTGTTGGCTCATTAAGACTGACTTTCTTTATTTCAGTGGGTGTATCATGAGAAGCTATTACAAATTCCTTGGAATTTCATAAAGAGTGTCCTATCCCCTTTTGTGTTGTCATGATTGTATAATCGTCCCGTCTTTTGAAGCCTGAATCTCTGAATGAAAACGTGTTTTGGCGACAGCCTGTGAATTACTTAAACAAGACTTTGATTTAAATCTACCTGACAGCTCTCAAGTAATGTTTAAGCAAGAGAAATATGGACTACTAATTAGCTATAAATGAAGGGTAGCTAAAATATGGATCTAAGAGGAAGCAGTGTTTTGCTAGTGTAAGTGGGTGTAACTGTCCTAAATGTCTTAAACTTATGTGTGATGTATAACTTGTAAAATGGCTTAAGAGATATGTTTAATCTACAGTCTGTGTACTCTGAGAAAACTCCAACATCAGCGGTGTACTGAAGACTCCTAAAAATACTGTATAAGAGGAATTGGATTCCCTTGTCCTCGTCCTTTTTATTTTTTGTCATTAAACATAACAAATGCTGACAGTGCCACTTACTTCTTTCTTCTTGTGTTTCTTGTGGTGGGATAAGCCTGAGGCTGCTGTGTATCTTGTTTTTGATTGAAGGTGGCACTTGCTGGCCAAGATTTATTGAAGACACCCAAAGATCCTGCTGTTTCCTTTGTTAAACTTTTCTGAATGTGATTCAGTAACTGAAAGATGGTGCACTAGCCAATTTTCGGAAAACGCTGTGGTTTGTTTGGGTGTGTTTGGTTTTGGTTATTTTGAATTTCTATGTGTGTTTATTTTGGTGGTGTTTTTTGTTTGTTTGTAGGATTTTTGGTGTTTTTTATTTTTAAGGCTGCTTGCAAGTACTGGTAAAAAGCTTAAATACCACCAAGTTTGTTGCTTCTGAAGGTTATGCCAAGCTGTTTTCAGGGACGCTTCAAGTTTGTGGTGCTGCCAAAAGAAGCAGTCCTGCCTGGCTGCTATTTCAATTTCCCTGTGTTGGCCCAAGTGTTTGTGGGCTGTGTAATGAACCATGTAAAAAAAAAAGTTGTATTGAAAGTGATCCAGTATGTGGGTGCAGAAATACTTAGACTGGCATAGGAGAGATCATCAGGAATGTGAGGAAACACAGGACAGGAGAGATGGGACTGTTCCTTTTAGCTAGCAGAGCTACCTTGTTCTGTGGAGCTGCAGCAGCTCCTTTGTAAAATCCAGATTTTTTAGCATAGCAGTGAAATAGTTGAGAGCCACGCATCTCCGTTGTTTAGGGTGGGAAGCAAGGAGAAAGGATGCTTGAGGGGAAAAGAAGTGTTTAAATTAGAGCCCTGGCACAGACTGTTCCTAGCAGTCGTGGTCCTCTTTCAGAAATGCTGGGTGACGGTGGTGACACCTTGTGTCCCATTGTTGATGTAAGCCTTTGGCTGAGTGCGGGTCTCTTCTGAGAGAGCAGCAATGGTCCTCAGGACCTCTTTGTCACTGCTCTGTGGCCGTGCTCGACCTGGTGTAGCCCCTCCAGCCTGGCCGTGAGCAGGAAGAGGCTGTGGGTGATTTCATTTGCTTCTGTGACCCAGAATGTCGTAGCTGTGGTGCTCTGAGGAATTTCATTTTTTCTGTGAAGGTGAAGTCAGCATGTAGGAGCTGACTGTCACAGAGAGATGTTTCCTACATACTCCTGGTACTACCACAGGTTTTTTGTAAATGAGCTTTAACAAAGGTTAATAAAATTTTATATTCTTCCATATTGTGACAATATTTACACAGACCAAAAAAACCTCACCTATGAAGTCTTTTCACTTCGGTTCCTAACTATGAGTGTTGTTTGGATAAGTGAGTCTTGTGTGTCAAGGTTTTACCTATTGAATGAATTGAATGGAAACAAAAGCTGCAAATAGTTAGATGTTTTTTTCATTCAGTACTTAAGGTTTTTTTTATTCAATATTTTTTTAAATATCTGTACTCTTCTTTAAAAACTTAATTGGGAAAAGGATTGCAGATGTATTTTAGCTGCCAGGGTTGGTTGGTGTAGCTAATACATTGTTTAAAAACAGAAGTCCGGCTACTTTTCACCTTTGCAAGTTGCTAGAAGAGATATCTAAGACTGCAGAACTGACTAGCAGAGTTTGAATTATGGTAATTTAAAATCTTGTCTCTGCTTGGAGGTTTTAAAAGGAAGTAACTATCTTGTTCCATATCCCCAGGATCTAAAGACTTGTCTAAATTAGGATTTGGGATTTCAGCTAACACCAGTTCAAGTCAGAAATAATAGATTATTTAAGCATTCATTTAAAGTCTCAGCCTGAACTTGAAGTTTATATTGCTTTTTCTGTACTAGACTTCTGAATGCCTTCGTTACCCGTTACTGGCTAATACCATCTCGCCTTTTGTCTAGACAAAATCTGAAATGGTCCGATACACTACTGTGCTCCTTCAGAGACTCATGCTTGCTGATGATGAGAAGTAAAAACTTAATCTTAATAAAGCATATATTTGTAGAAATTGGAAATATCTTGGTCACTACTAGTGAATGGTAAGTGGACTTTTGAAAGCAGTGTTTATGAACACAAATGCTACGTTTCTTCTTTTAGATGAAGAAAACACCTGTGAACAAGTGTGGAAGTGTCCTTTAGGAGCAGTCGATGTTTATGCCTTTAGATTGAATTAATTGAATTGTTGACCTGCAGAATTTCTGGAGATTCAGCCTGTCTGTAGTGAACTGGGATAAATTCCTGTTTTGTTGGTTGAGGGGAATTGAAAAGTGTGCTTAATGTTGAGTTAGACTACAAATAGTCTTAAGGCTTGGAGGTAATTAAAAACTGAGGCCAGTGAAAAATTCATACATCCAAGCTGGTTTTGTTATGACAGTTACGTTTCCTTTCTGCATAACTGTAAAAGAGCTGGTTCTTGGAAGATGTTGGCTCTTCAGGTGAAATCATATATGTGTGCATTTTAAACACAAAGTTATACTAGAGTAATGCTTCTGGAAATATTGCTAGAGAAACCTAAAAATAAAGCTTTTGCTGTTGACCTGGTTCTCATCCCCATTTTTTTCCCAATAAGATAGCTCTAGTGAAGTGCAGAGCTGTGTGCTGGAGCTCAAACTGGTCTAACAGCTTGCCACTGTCCTTTTTGCCTTCCTTCTTCTGGCTGTGACTTGCTCCATAATCCAGCTCAGTTTGGCCCTATATTAAGCCACTTGGATAACCTAGTTAAATGAAAGTGGTTTCTAGGTATCAAGAGCTGGTCACTGGAGGAGCTGATGAAGGCTGTCAGGGCTGCTGCGAAGGTGAGGAGAATGTTACACCACCGTGTTACCAGGGCTGAGGAAGGAGTGGTCACATATGGAAAGAGTAGGATTTGCCACTTGGCAGTGGCTGGCTCTTGTGCAGCATCATGGAGTCCAGGAGTAAATTTGCTATTTCTTATGTGTTGTCTTTTCATGAGAAACAGATTAATGTTTGAACCCATGTAAGCAAAAAGGTGCTGCCTTTTAGCAAGTGTTCATGCCTTTGACAGTCTCGCTTTTTGTTCTATAGGGATCAGTATTGCTGAAAGCACAAATACAGTTTGAAATTGTTTCTTCATTGGCACCAACTAACGGTTTGAGGTAAGTTTAGCTTAAGTCCTTTCTAAGTATTCTGATTTATCTCAGCTATCAAAAATTAAATCTTTTGCTTTCCTAAATTTTATGCTTGCTGTAAGAAGCTACAGTTTATAAAACTGTTCTGTAAAGATCAGCTATACTTGTCATACATAGAAGGCAAATAATTTAAAGCTGAGATTGAATTTATAATATGAACATTAGGCATCTGATGTTTGGTTTGATAATTACTTGTAACAGAAAAAAAACCCATTCTTGGAAATTTGGCATGTCTTAAACAGTTTTAAAGGTCTAAATTTAATGTTGCCCATTAGGTGTTGATTCTAAGACATTACAAGCCATTTTCTGTAAGTTTAATTGAACTCAATGAATTAGAAAATGTCTTCAGACTGTAGGTTTTGCAATTTGCTTTTTAGTGGAAGAAGCCAACAAAAAAAGAGCATTCAACATACTCCTTCACCAAGGTAAATAGTTTTTCTGAGGTACATGGAAGGCTGGTTTAAGTTCAGTTTTTACTGGGGCTAGTTTCAGATGAGGTTACGTCTCTTAGGCCATGCAAACTCTTATGGGGAAAGTCATGTGGGGCAGGAGGGACCAGTTGATTGGAGAAAAGTTTGGTCTCCTTTTTTCTTTTGGGTTCTCTTAGATGTGTCTATGATTTTGTTAACTGTAAATTAAATTCTTAGCTCTAATGTGTTTTGTCTTTACATAATTGAATACCACCCAGGTAACAAGAGAGATTATGTAAGACAGTGCTTGTTGTGTGAGCTAATATTTTTGATACAGTAATGTTAGGCTTTGAAGCCTGTTGGCAGTACAGAAGGTAAATGTTTAGTTTTTTTCCATTCTGTTTTAATTATTATTAAACAATGATAATTAAGCAGTCAAAGGCCTGAAAATGTTGTAGTTGCTTGTTCATAGCTTGTATTCAGGTTGTCTAATGTGACACTTTTTTTTTTTTTTTTTTTAAAGCTGGGGCAATTTCAAAAGAAAATGGTAATGGGTCAGAGTTTTTATTAATTAAATTGGGGATTTTAGCCACTGATCCGAAAAGGAAAAGGTGTGTATTTTTTTTATGGTAGCACTAATTCTAAATATCTATTGTACATAAGAAGAAATGATAGTTTATTAGAATGACTTTCTTTTAGTTCATATTGATTATAATCAGTTGTAGTTTTTCATAGCTTAATTTGTGCTGATTGAAGTGTGTTGAATCTTGTTGCAACCCATATTGTTTGACTAATTGTTAAAGCTTTAAGTTGGCTGTGCATTTTACATGTAGCATAAAAAGCAAAGTTAACCTGAAAAGATGCAGGATGAGCCTGGAAATTAGGATCAGAGTGATGAGCTTTAGTACAAGAGTTAAGAGAAATATACCTGCGGGTTAGTAAACTGCTATATGGACATGGACCAAATACTGCAGGGCTTTTTCCTTGCTGAGTGCAATAGGTGCATTGTAGAGGACTGTAAGCTCCTCCTGGAAAAGGAGGAGGAATGGAAATGCAAGAGAACTATAAACTACACAATAGCTAGAATTTGTTACAATATATTAAGATGTCCAGAGTTGTATTATTCTTGCCTTAATTGCAGAAATGTTTCATTTTCTGCTGCTTCCTCTCTCCTACAGGATCTGTGTGCAGTTGAATCTGGAAAAAAACTTTTACTGTTACACTTCATGTTTTCAGAGAAAGTGTGTGCACTGCAGCAATGTCAAATTCTTTAAAATGTGGTTAAACTTTTAATTTTATTAATAAATGTACTACATTGTCTCCAAAGCCCTTTTGTTTAGCAAATGCTATACTATTTCTAATAGTGTCATTTTAGTAGATGCAAATTTGTTCCTTTATATCATTACATGGATGCTAAATGGTTGCTTCCTTTTATTTCCCTCCTCTCATTGCTTTTCTTTTTGGGGAAGGAGTAGATCTACTGGCAAAGATGGGTCGATCTAACTCTAGATCCCATTCATCAGATCGAAGTCCAGATCTCAGTCCAGCTCTAGGTCAAGATCCAGATCACATTCAAGAAAAAAGAGATACAGGCAAGTTGGTGTCTTAGTGCCTGAAAAGGTGATTTGGTGTATTAGTTTTTGTCTGGAAAATGTTTTTCACTTGCACAATGCTGTGGCAGAGGGGAGCCTGGGATCCCATTTCATTTTAGGTAGTAGGTAAACTATGCTTTGAGTGTAATTTCTATTTAAGTTTTTTCCCCTTTTCCTGTATCTCAGGATAGCTTCAGAATGCTAAATGATTTCTGGCCCGTTGATTCTTCCCTTCCCTTTACATGATGTTTTCTTCATCCACTTTTCTTTCCCTGTAATTTGTTATTTCTTACTAAGCATTTCATATCTGAAGTAACTTAAGCCTGCAGTAGATAAGCTTTGTTGTATCTGTCTTCCTCAGTTGCCTCCAGGTGTTTTCTCATCTTACTTACTAGTGGACATTACCATCTCCCATAAAAGAAGTGGGTCAGTCTAAGGTTTACTGCCTCAGCTGCTGCCGTCCACAGGCTGCATATTAAACTGGGGATCATGTCACTCCCTGTTCCAGGCTGTGAATCGTGATGGCTGAGAAACTGAATGCCGTGTTCCAGAGTGGTGATAAACTCTGATAAAATGGTTGGGGAGGCCACTGAGGCTGGTAGTGTCTTAAACATGTGATACCAAGTTTCAAAGTCCTTAGCAGTATAGACATGTTTATTATAATTAAATATTACAGAAATAATGAATAAAGAGAGACTGTAGAAGTTACTTTAAGGCTGTAGACACATCCTTTACCATTCTGACTGCATTTTAAGAAATACAGCATTTGTGTCAAGGCACTTTGTTTTAAATTTTTTCAGTAGTTAAATGTTAATGTTTGCCTTTTAATTTTAGTTCTAGGTCTCGGTCAAGGACATATTCCCGATCTCGGAGCAGAGATCGTGTTTATTCTAGAGATTATCGCAGAGATTACAGAACAATAGAGGAATGAGACGTCCCTATGGTTACAGAGGAAGAGGTAGAGGGTATTACCAAGGAGGAGTGGTAGATACCATCGTGGAGGTTACAGGCCTGTCTGGAACCGAAGACACTCCAGAAGCCCCAGGCGTGGCCGCTCACGTTCCAGAAGTCCGAAACGAAGGTCTGTGTCTTCCCAGAGGTCCCGGAGCAGGTCTCGTCGATCTTACAGATCTTCCAGGTCCCCGAGGTCCTCTTCATCTCGTTCTTCATCCCATACAGCAAATCACCCGTCTCTTCCAAAAGACGTGCATCTCTGGAAAAGCAGGCAAAGAAAACCGAAGGAGCTCCTTTGCAAGACAGTCCCTTGAAAAATAAATCACAAGATGAACAGAAAGATACATTTGAACATGACCCTCAGAGTCTCTTGACGATTTTAACAAATCATCAGCAGCTTCTGGCGACATTTGGCCCGGCCTTTCAGCTTATGATAACAGTCCAAGGTCACCTCATAGTCCTTCTATTGCCACCCCACCTAGTCAGAGTTCATCTTGCTCTGATGCCCCTCTGCTTAGCACAGCCCACCTCAGCAAAGGACACACCTCAGCATTCCCATTCCATTCAGCATAGTCCTGAGAGATCTGGCTCTGGTTCTCTTGGAAATGGTTCTAGCCGCTATAGTCCTTCTCAGAATAGCCCATTGCATCATATCCCTTCGAGGAGAAGCCCTGCAAAGACAATCCCATCACAGAGGTGCCCCCCGTGAGGAGGCTCGAGTGCGGTCGTTTTATCCTGAGGGTGGTGAACAGGAAACTGCAAAAGGTGGAAAGTTTATGAAAAGGTAAGAACCAAGTTAAAAGCCTACTGTTGCCTCTTAAAAATATTGTTAGAGTTTCATCAGATCATCACCTTTACTTTGGAAAATCCATTATGGAACACTAGTAATACTAGTGTGGAATTGAACTTGAAAGATACATATGCCTTTTCCTGCTAGGATCTTCAAGGCCTGGAACGTTGGCTAGTAGAGATAGGGACATGTATCCTTGAGGAAGAGTTGGTTTGTGCTTTTCCTCTATGGTTTATTTTCTTGTACTCAGTTTTTTACTATTAAAAAAAAATCTCAATTGAAATCGTGTCATCAGAGTTGCTGGCTTGATAGTGAACGCTGTTCAGGTATTTCAAAATTTTAATGCTTTGTGTAGTTGAAATGCAAATATTCTGGAAGTCTAAAATGTCGCTGTTGTGCACTAATTTCTTTGTGTTGACATAAACAGCATCAATAGCTGATTATGTGGTGCAGTATGAAGACTTTGATGTCTTGAGTTGCATTACTTATCAAAGAGGGCAGGTGTTGGTATTCTAGGAATATAATGCTGATGATGTGAAGGAAGTTCAGTGTTCCAATGAATGTAAAATTCTTCAATTTGTTCTTAAAAAATTTGAAATAGTAGTAATTTTTGAAAGCCGTAAAAGTCTTACTGGCATTAGACTGTGCTTCTCTAATATGACTGTGTTTCAGTGGATGTCTTATGAAATGAGTGAGGGAGAAAAGTTGTGACTATGCTATATAGGCTTGATTGTAGGCTTTTTAAATCAATTTGTCTAGTCAGTGATTTATTATGTAAAAAAAATTACTGCTTAGGAGATCAAAAATACAACTTCTCTTGGATTAGATGTGTTGGAGTTGCTGAACGTTTGGAAGCTGTGTGAACATAGCGTACAGATAAGGCAGTGGCTGAAATAATTAATTGGTGTGTTTCTGTGTTTAGGAATGCTGCCTTCTAAGGTTCCCTGCTTGTACACAATATAGTGAATGCACTAAGCCTGTGCCAGATTGTGGAATTATATTAGTGATGTGCAGGATCCTGAAAAGAATTCACTTTTTTATGCTACTGCTTCAGCTCTTTTCAGTAAAAAGTGCGAAAAGGAATTGTGGTCTGAATTTTTAAACCATGTGAATTTGATGGAAAAATTACTAGTGTAAGAGAATTTGAAACTGGCAAGAAAACAAGCAAGTAAATATCTAGACATTCTACAGAGAGGCATTATATTCTTCAGATGTCTCCATCAGTGCATAAATGACAGTGAATACAGTGTTAATAGTGTGCCAGGCATTGCATGCTAAAGTTAATTGTTCAGAGAAATGTATTTTCATCTTCTTCTTGGTGTGGAATTGACACAAAAGAGGAATGCAAGTGAACTGGAGTGAATGCAATCCAGAGTTACCAGTCCTCTTCTTTGCTATCCACAGGTACACAGATGAAGAGTCAGAGTTTACCTGCTTGATAGGGGTAATACCAGGGAGAAGGAGGCCCAGAAGGAGAGAGGATCAGAAAAAGGGAGGACAGAGGGAGAAAGGGAATGGGAGGAACAGGAAACTTTAGATTTTTTCGTTGATAAAGAGACTGGGAAGGAAAAGTTTAATGACTCTGAAGGGGAGGACACAGAGGAGACAGAGGATTACAGACGTTCAGAAAATCTGTCCTGCAGATCAGGGTAAAAATTTTCCTACTGCATCTCACCGGAATGCTGAGGAGGAAGGAACCAAATACAAATCTAAAGTATCGATCAAGGGCAATAGAGAGAGCGATGGATTTAGAGATGAGAAAAGTTATAAGCTTAAAGAGACTGGCTATGTAGTGGAAAGGCCTAGTGCAACAAAAGATAAGCACAAGGAAGAAGACAAGAATTCTGAGAGACTAATGATGAAGAAAGAAACTCAGTCACCTGAGCAGGTAAAGTCTGAAAAGCTCAAAGAACTCTTTGATTACAGTCCCTCCTCTACACAAGAATCTGGATGCGAGAGAAAAATCCACCTTCAGAGAGGAGAGCCCACTTAGGATCAAAATGATAGCCAGTGACTCCCATCGTCCTGAAGTTAAACTCAAAATGGCACCAGTACCTCTTGATGATTCCAATAGGTAAATTATTCCACTTTACAGTGTGGTTCTCCACCTGCCTGCAGTGTTGTTTGTATTTATTTAAACTAGTGGTTTCTTTTTGTGTGTCTCTTTTGTTGTTGATGCATTTTAGACCTGCTTCCTTGACTAAAGACAGGCTGCTTGCTAGCACACTTGTCCATTCCGTCAAGAAGGAGCAAGAGTTCCGATCCATCTTGACCACATTAAGTTGCCACAGGCCAGCAAAAGCACATCAGAGTCATTATTCAGCAACATTGTGTCCTTGGTTCACCATGTCAAAGGTATGTGTTTAGTTGATTGTACCAGATACGTGTCTGACAGGTTCATTTAAGGCTATTTGCTGTCTTTAGTACGGTAAGATTTCAGGCTTCTTTTACTGTTGTGATTTATCCAGACTTCCTTCCTGTTGAGGTATGCATGAAGATAATTAGAAAAATAATAACCACACAAGCTAGGACAAAAACCCACAAGCAGTGTAAAGTGTAATAGCAGGTATTCTATGTTTCTGGATACATTTTTTAGCTTAGGTTGCATAGAAAGTTTGAATTTCTGCGTGTAGTTTTAAACATATTACTACACTAGTCAGTTTTTCTGATTTTATTTTAATGAGTCTAAACATAAAATTTTACATTAAATGTTGCAGTGTGGTTTGAAAGGTGTCTTTGGACTAGTAATACAATGGCACCCTTTGGGCACCCTAGAGGTCATTTCCGGTTTGTATTAGAAGAGATGTTTTTTGGGTTTTTTGTTTTTTTTTTTTTTTCCCTCAGTAAGATTTAAGAAAAATTGTATTTTAAATGGCAGTAAAGTTCATGGTGATAATATGTTTTATTCCTAGTGACAATATTTTCAGGAATTTCACTTCTAGAAACCTGGCAGTGGGTAAATAAACTTCCATTCGATGAGCTGTACACTAATTATTTTCTGATACAGCAGTAGTGGCTATTTCTAAAATACCAAGAAGAACCCTCAACAAACAAAGCACAAACAAAAGTCCTCCCCCAAAATCACTGAAATCCAAACCTGGACCATAAAAGTAGATATATCTCACTTAGGTCATATATCCTCTGAAGTTTTTTGATGGGAAGATAGATAATTCCTAAAATCCCTGGGGATGTCTGGAGTGTTCTTAAATGCTTCTTTTCGATGCTTTTGCTTTATTTCTTGGACTGTTGTCCTGCTGTTGTGTTATATATAACTGAGATAATACAAAGCTGGTGAAAGTAATTTTGTATCATCACAGTAAAGGGAAAAGTGGAAATGCTTAATTAGGTACCAGTTCAATGAACCTGTCTGTAAGCATTGTTTTTTAAAAGATCTGTTAGCTTCTAAAATTGCAGAGATTTGTGTGCTAGAAATATGTGCTGAAGTTCAGTTAAAAATCTAATTTTCTTGGCATAATTCAGATCACTAAAGCCGAATTATTTCCTTCATATTGAATTACTTACCAAGTAATAGTCAACAGTAATGCACTATGATAATGTATTAGTTAAAAAAAATTTGGGATAACTGTTTAGTGTATAATGATTTGTTGTGAACATATCTGTTGATATGTAAAGAAATGTAAGACTCAATCCAGTGAGAGCGTCTGTAAATTTTTGCTTATATGGTGCATATGTAACTGTAGGTGAAAATAGTACTTGTGGAACTCTCACAGCTTAATCACAGAATAGACTTTTTCTGTAATCTTTGTATTTTGAATATGTGATAATTTAACAGCCTGTCAGGTCAAGTACTAGAATATGTACTGTTATGATGTTTTTAAAAGCAGAACATCTCTTGAAGTTTCAGATTTACTGTGGTCTGTGATCAGAAATTTTTGTAACTTTTTTGGACAATCTGAAGTTATGTTCATTATTGGTATGATGCGACCAGTCTGAACAGCTCTTTATCAATGTAGAGCTGAAAATGCCCAGTGATGTTTTCTTTTTCATTGTAACTAGGTCCTGGAATGTGTTTTGAAATGGCAAAATCCATGTTACAAAAGTAAAATAGCTGTTGAAAGATACAGGATGCCAAACAGGCAAAGTTGAACCTTCTGTCTTCCTGGCAAAAATGGCATAAAACAGAATTACTAGCTCAAATTCCTGTGTTTGATGGAATTATGATTGAGGCACTACCCTTGTAGTGGCCGTTTCAAGTTTAATGGTTGTTATGAGACAATGCTGGATGCCGGGCGTAAGTTGATACAGATGTATGTTGACCTGTTAAGCAGATAGCTTGCTTCATATGTAACATTTCATAGCTCATGACTTTATTATTTCTATATTACATTTAAACACATTTGTTGAGCTGGTTTGAAAACTGAGTTTTACTGTGGTAATTTAACTGTCTCTGAAGAAGGAGAAAACTTGTCAGAGAAGTTGTCAAGTTTGCCAAGATGCCAGATGTTTAAATGAATTTATTTATGCATGAGGTGTGTTAATTGTATCGTTTATCATCACCCAATCAAGAAATTGTATTCTTTAAGGAAAGACTTTTTAGATCATTCATGTAGCTATTGAAGCGTACATTACTTAAATGCTTTCACTAATTCTTCATCTTAAGTTAAAGATGAGATGGATAGTAGCGTGTACTTGCTGCAGAGTATTCATGACTCATAGTAATTTCACTTTCTCTTGTGGTGCAAAGTATAAAGTAATAGTTTAAGAAATTGCTCTCTTATCATTAGAGGAAATGTCACTGAAAATGAGCAAGTCCAGTCAATAATGATGCTTGAATTAGATGTGATACAGTCCATGGGCATAGTAGAATTATCAGTGATGCTGTGTGCTGTTACTTGTTGGGTTAGAGTGTGTAAAAATAGGGAAAACACCACATTTGCTTGTCCTGATAAATTTATTGAAAATACTGTGGGGTTTGCCTGCTACTTGCCTTTCTGTCAGGAGTAAGATAAGTGTCAGTTGAATTAAACTAACGAAACAGTGTTTTTTTCCTATTGTAACACAGAGCAATTACTTCAAGTCGGGCTGGAATGACCCTAAATGAGAGGTTCACTGCGTATCAAAAAGCAACTGAAGAGCACTGCACCCGACAAAAGAGCCCAGAAATACATAGGTATATGTATTATATATGTATGCAGATGCTTTGTGTTTCTAATAATGTCTTCCAGTATTTCTTTTGAGAACTCAAAATACTTTTTTTAATCTGGATGAGGTAATTTGTATGATTACAAAATACAAAAAACAAACAAATTCTGTAAAAGAGAACTCACCTGAGTCAGGTCTGGCTTCATCTGTGGTTTTTGTGACAGATGTCTTCTCTACCTCTGTATCTCATTTGGGATATATTTACTTTTCTCACATGCAGTGCTCAAATATTGAGGGGCATATGTCTTGAAGATGAAAAGAAGCCCTGTACATGCATCTTTCTTCTTCAGTGTGAAATGTTCCATCTCATACTACTTTAGTTTTTGTGTGTGTTAATTTACAGCAGTTTTTGAAAAATCTGAGAATCTAAAAGGTAAGAAGGTAGGCATGCAGATGTAGTGTCTGATCATGTGCTCTAGTTTATGATGCAGTGTATTATATTTGTGTTGCATGTGAGGATACAGTATCTAACTTCACAATTTTTCTTACTAAGAATTTTTCACTTTACAGCAAACTGTCATAGTGCTGATGGTTTCTTGGAGGGGGTGGGCTTTCAACTGGCTACATATACTGGTCCTTTTGAAATAAATCATTAAACATTTTTTCTGTCTTCCAAGCCATACTTAAAATGTGAAATATCAGTTTGCCTGTTTTCTGTATTTGTGTCTTTAGCATACTTCACACAGAACAGATCTTTGGTTTTTCATTTTTAGTTGCTTCTGTACTCTGATGGTGAGGTTTAATAATGCATAAAGTTTATACTGCTGCAAAAACGCCTTGTTTGTCAGTTTTCTGTTGAAATGAGATGTCTGAGGTTGTTAACAGTCATGTACGTATGTGGCAAGACACTGCTTTTATTTTACATTTAGGAGGATTGACATCTCTCCAAGTACCCTGAGGAAGCATACCCGTTTAACAGGTGAAGAGAGAGTCTTTAAGGAAGAAAGTCAAAAAGTAGGTTCTAAATAAAGTCCTAGCTGTGCTTCTAAACTTACTAAACTTAATCTCATTTTAAATCTCAGATTCATCTCTGGTTTTCTGTATGAAAATACAAAATAATTTGTATTTATTGTAGCTAGAGTACTTGGCGTTTAGAATTTTTTTTCTTTCAGTAAAACATGTTGCCAAGCTGGTTTATGTAGCGTGATTTTGCTATATTAATAACACAATATGTAAGGTCAAGTATTCTGCCATGCTTCCTTTCTTCTTGCATGTTTCTTGACCACTAACCTGCCCAAGGACAAAGATAGGTTTGGGGCAGAGAGAAGTACCAAGATGGTCAGTGAGTTGTGTGGTTGAACTGCAAAGGTGCTTGCTTGTGCTCTGCTTAAAAACAGTTCACCAGAAGAAACGAATACTTAATTATCTCCTCAAACCATGTCTGTCTGTACCATCAAAAACTAGACACCAATTGGCTTGATGGGAATGCTTGTTTGAAACTGAAATTCTTAGCTGTTCTTTTTTTAGATGCAGCCATTGCGTGTCAAGGGCAAAGTCAATTTGTGTGCTGTAGTTTGTTTAAAAATAGGTAAATTATCTTTTTTTATTTTAATTGATGCACAGCTTGCCTTTTCACTGATATTGTCTTGATGTTTTATTTCAATATTTTGTTGCAAAATATATATTTGTTTTCAGGGAGATAAAAAATTAAGGTGTGATTCTGCTGATCTTCGGCATGACATTGACCGACGTAGAAAAGAACGAAGTAAAGAGCGAGGAGACTCAAAGGGTTCCAGGGATCCAGTGGGTCAAGAAACAGGAGAAAACTCCAAAAGATTACAAGGATTACAAATCTTACAAAGATGACAGGTAAATATTTGAAGTCCCTATAGAGGATTTTAGCTTCTAATTAGCCTTTTGTAATTGTAAGCTTTTGCTTTCAATTTTCAATGTATAATGGAACATTTAATTTTAAACAATTAAAATTATTTGTTTTACAGCAAATATGTATTATCTGTCTTTTACACGGCTTATGGTGGATGAGGACAAAAACTTTGGAATAGCAAGCTAACACTGAAAAAAAAAATGACAAATTAATCTGTCCTATTATCCAGGCTACATCAGGAGGTTGGACTTCAATGCAGTACATTTCTATAAACAGTTTGTGTAAGAACTTTGGTTCGTTATGCTTGATTCCGCACTTTTTCAACTCATAACACCCAGATTATGAGAGTTTTACTGATACTTAGGTTTTAACATGGGTGAGAAGGGGAATTTTTTAATTTTTGTCTAAAGCCAGTGGGCTGTTTTAAGAAAAAATGTTAGCATATCTCAGTGGATACTGTGTAGAAGTGGTAAGAGTTACTTCAGGTATGACCTTTCTTTGAATAGAATGCTAAGATCTTGTAAAGTGGGTCAAGTTAATACCACTATGGGGTTACTAAAGTTTTGCTGTAGGAATTTTTTCCCTGCTTTGTACTGTATGTAAAGTGAATTTTTACTTACACTTCCTGTTTCCCATTTACTTTGACTTTGGTATCCACATTTTCTTCCACTGGCTAATTTCCCTACGACCATCAATGTAGGGAAGCCCATACCATACCTCTCAACAGTGTGCAAACTGAACTGTGTCAAGTTACTGTAAAACTTTATCTTGAGGGTTTTTTCCCTTTAACTTCTGTTTTTCTGCCTCAGAAGAAGGGCAGATCTTAAAAGTAACAGCATCTCTTCATGGCAGCAAAATCTAGAAAAGTTGTATTTTACAGTTTGCAGACTGCTGCTTTCCAACTCACCAGCAATAATATGCACTTAGTGCCCTTAAATGTGTCAGAGGAGGCTGGAAAGTGGAAATATACTTCACTTTAATATCTCAGATATGTAATGTGACCTTATAACCAGAAGGGGGTTAGTTTTTCATAAAATATAGAGACCCGGTTTAGTATAGCATGTTACAGACTATCCAGTACGTTTAAAATAGCACATAGTGTATTTTTTTATTTTTCAGTAAACAAAAAAGAGACCAAGACCGTGCTCGGTCCTCCCCATCTTCCTCCCCATCTTCTTCCTCATCCAGTTCTCGAGAAGAAAAGGATTGCAAGAAAGAAAGAGATGAAGAGTTCAAAACCCACCATGAACAGAAAGAATACTCTGGTTTTGCAGGAGTCAACAGGCCAAGAGGCACCTTTGTAAGTTTTTCTCTCCTTCCCCCAAATAATGAACACTTCACCGATGATAATAGTGTAACAAAGAAAATGAGGGATTGTTGTAGTGATTCACATTAGGCTAGACTTGAGGTCATGTGATATACTGAACCTGAAATATTGAGTCATTTTCTTTTTCCCCAGCACTCCCCAGTAGCAGTTAAATGATATGTAAACATGCATTAGCATGACATTAGAGATCCTAGCATAAGGATCTGGGGAACAGAATTTCTTGATTATTCCTTGCTCTTCTGTAATAATGCTATTTCCTAACAGGATCTGAAAATTCAATGTTGTGTAAATTTTAAATCTTGGGTCCTGATACCTTTTAGCTCCTTGCAGCTTCTGTTTTTCCCTCTCACGTTGGGTTTGGTCTTGCCCCCTTTGAGTGTAAGGCCTGCAACTTTTAAAATAAAAAATGGCACATAATTAAAATATATGTCAACCTTGAAACAGTTGTGTTGAGGAGATGGTATAATTGTTATTTTTGTGTTTCTTTGGCTTAGACTAGCCACTGAGCATGAAAGGTCATTGATCTACCTCTATAATGTATTTAAGCATTGTGATTTGGAAAGTGGCATATTGACCACTATAGTCTTCAGAAAAATGTTTAACTTTCTGATTCCATGTTAATGTAATTATTGATACATAATTGGGAAATGTAGAAGCATTTGGAAAAACTAGGAATCAGTAAAGTAGACCTTGAAACAGATCACGAGTACTTTAAAACACCATACACCCAAATGGAAAAAAACCCAACAAAACAACTCACAGATAGATGCCACACACTCACCCCCCAACAACACAGCAGAACAGACCTCCGGACCACAGTTGAGCACACAAGAAAAGTTTAAGTTCCATGTAGGTTGGGAAAAACTGTTTCACTTAATAAGTAGAAGCAATTTCATACTTCCAACAATAATTCCTTAATGTAGCCTGTAATTAAGACCAATAATGCTAAAATGCATTGTTTAATATAAACATTTAGTCATGCAAGAAATGTTTTGAACTGCACATAAAGGTGTCTGAAATGCACGTGGCACATGCCAACACTTTAGGCTTGAATCTTCCATGTGAAAACTAGCTGCCTAGAGGATAATTCAAAGTTCTAAATTTCTAACACTAAAAGTGCATCATTTCCTCCTTTCTTCTTATTTTTATATAGTTATGCTATGGAACTATGTAGCATAAGTATATAAATCCCTGGATGGTGTAGGCATCAAATATGACTATCAGCACAATTTCTGCCTATAAAAAACAGTGGCACAAAAACCCTAGAAGTGGAGCTTAACACTCCATCTCCTCTCTAGGAGATAGAGTGGGAGAAAACTTGTAATTCATTGAAGCCTTCTTGCTTTATAAAACCAGATTTGTATGTATTGTGAAAGAGGTGCTACTTTACATGCAATTGAGGTAGATGGGAACTGGAAAGTTAATAGATTTCTACTAATTTAATTGCTGGTGACTGCCAGTTTGGTCTGTGCAGTGATAACAGGTTAATGTTCCCTAACAGCATACATGGTCACACACAGGCTCTTGGAACAAAGTGTCTGAGCAGATGAATCTAAATAGGTAAACTACTGACTCCTCTTCAGGGATACGTCTTGGATGGTAACAAAAAACACAGACAGGTAGTGTAGGAATGTGTTTGTAAATACAGGCTAATAGTGGCTGCATTCCAATGAATACTCCCTTGCTTTTGGAGTAGATAAAATGCTTTGGTTTTGAATCCTTTTCCTAACAGGAAGCCTTGGAGAATGTAACATCTCCCCTATCTAGCAAGCTGGTATTAAAGCAGCAATGTTTTTCACTAACTTTGGCTGGTACATGATTCCGTTGGATTCTAGGCTTCTCATACATAAGCATCATTAATCGTTTTGAAATATGACACAGAAATAAGGATAAATAGAATTTTTCAGTGGCAATGTCATTAGTATCCATATATGAAAGAATTCTGTGTAGTGGCTCTGTTTAAAGTGACTTCTATATAGAAAATACACTGTTGTGGTGGTCTTTCTAATAAGCAAGCCCATGAAGATAAAACCACAGTAGATTTTATGTCCTATAATTCTTTACCTGAAAGATGTTTTGGAGGGGAAAAGCATTAATAAAATGGTGAGGGAAACTGTAGATGTTTTTCTTAATGGGAATCCGATCCCAGGACTGAATACCAGGAAAATCTGATAGCTTTTTTTTTTTTTTTCTATTTTTTAATCCTGTCATCATTCTGTCTGCCCCCTGCTGCTCCCCCTAGGTTGCAGTTTTTTGTGCCCTAATTTTGTAAAGCTGTTGGAAGTAAAAGAAAGCATGTCTTATTTCCTCCCTTGTACAGTTAGTCTGTCACTTTCCAAATGACTCTCCAAACAATTTTTTGTTTGGGATTTTAGTTTGTTTTTTTTCCCCTCCAGAGTTTTAGATAGGTCTTATTAGCCCTCTACAGATTGTTTTACAGTCTGTTTGATTTCAGAGTAATTTTAAATCTGTCCAGCATAAATGCTACATTAGAAGTTTTGGAGCTTTGTGGAACTAAGTATGCATAATGGTTACCTTTTGAATTTGTTAATTATATACATTTTTGATAAATGTTTATGGAACATGCTTATTTTTAACAAATAAATTAGCTTCCTGTCATGTTTTTGTACAATTACTCTGAAGATGCAGTTCTGTGTTTTTAAGTAGGTTACTTGTGGAAATTGTGTTCTGTAGTAACTGCAGTTTTTAGCAGTCTTGTCTTCCCAGACTAACCTTTCTTCTCCCCTGGGATGAAGGATATAAACTCATTTTAATGTTTTCAACAGGCTAAGTATTACATGCTGAGATAACTGTATACATTACTACTTAGTGTATTCTGAGTTAAGGCTGGTTTTGGTGTGAGACTTCCTAGCCTTGTGTTTTAAAACCCCAGTATTTCATTATAAAGGATATTTAAAACACTCTTTATCACTTTAAACATTGCTACTCTGCACAGTACATACAATTGACTTTTTTCTGTGCAAAGAATTTATGCATATGAACTGTAATTTGGCCTAAGATACATTCTTGAATCTCAGTGTGAAATGCTTGAGTACACACAGTGGGTATGCTCCTTTGAAAACTGCACTGTTAGTATGTGTTCCAGAGACACCTTTTCATAAATGATTCAGCTGACTCCATAAATACCTTTCTTTTCCCCCAGCAGTTTTGTCCCTGTTTCAGTCTAGTTTTCTCCCTGGCTTCTTGTCTATGAAGAGCTTCAGAGCTTCTTGTGACCTTTTGTTCCAACACACTGGTTTACTAGCAGTCAAATTTCTTTTCAGTGGTTGTGGGTGAACTTATGCCAAGAACTCAAATGTGTTGCAATTAAGTTTAATGGAATCATTATTTCAAAATGAATGCTTGAATATATTACTTAAGGTAGTATGTGAATTTGAAAATGGTTTTTCCACTTGCAGATACTGTAATTAAGCACAGAAAGTATTTTCAGTAACAGAGAACTTGAACTTTACTTTGTGGTGTTATGTAAATGGATTAAATGACATCTTGGTTAATCAGTTTCGAATTAGGGGCAGAGGAAGAGCCAGAGGAGTCTTTGCTGGAACAAATACTGGTCCCAGCAACTCAAATACTACTTTTCAGAAGAGACCGAAGGAAGAGGAATGGGATCCTGAATATACCCCAAAAAGCAAGAAATACTTCTTGGTGGGTGTGGAGAACTCGATGTGTTATGCATGCTTTTGTTTTTTCAAACTTTCTACGAGTGTAGAAGTAGCATGCATGTATGGACAGGGACTAGAGTAACTGTGAGAGTATCAGGGTGGCTGTAGTGGTTGGTTCTGCTTATCTTTCATCTTTCTGCAGCAGGCTGGCAGTAACTGAGGCATGACATGGAATTTATCTCCAAAAGTTTCATCAGGGAGTGGGAAAGAAGGCAGGTTCAGACAAAATTTATTACAACCCAACTATAAACCAAAAAGGTTTATGCTGTGTTTTCTTGGATTTGCATTCTCTATGACATTTGAGATTTGTAGATTGGTCTGGAACTCTACAGAAGTGAATGATCAGGAAAAGCTGACAGTATTTGTGCATGTACATAGGCAGACTCTGTTATGAGCAGTTTTCTGCTCTGAGTAGTGTGATAGTCATAAGAAAATCACCACAGTTTTGA
Source organism: Sylvia atricapilla (assembly GCF_009819655.1). Classification (NCBI taxonomy): domain Eukaryota; kingdom Metazoa; phylum Chordata; class Aves; order Passeriformes; family Sylviidae; genus Sylvia; species Sylvia atricapilla. The sequence goes on from NC_089142.1 coordinate 64,514,709, forward strand.
TGCCTTTTTCCTATCTGGATTATGAAAGGAGGACCTTTGATGTAACCACTTTTAGTAGTGCAGTACACTGAATGTGTGGCCTCTACGCCAGTTACTTCTGTAACAATGCAAACTTTGAAGGATATTGTTTCATCATTGAAAAATGATAAGTAGTGAAGATGAGATCTTCTCCTGTAGTATATAGCTTGTCACAGATAACAGGTAACTAAGAAATAATGCAGTCACAATTCAGATAAGTTTTTAAGGAGTTCTGTCTTCCTAGACATATGTAAATTTTCCTGATCTGTTAACAGAGATGTGATAATCTATTCGTGATATTAGAACAATCAATTGTAGCTATTAAACTTGAATTTCTAAAAATATTTGAAATTAGATAAGCCACCCTTCAACTACTTCTGTGTAATTAAACCATGTTATATGGGTGTGATACATGTTTAACAGTTCAGACTTCTTTCCAAATCACAAGTTAAAAAAAGTATGTTGAAGCAAGTGTACCTCACCGTTCTAAATATAAACTTTTTTCTATTAAGTAATGGTTTATAGATTTCATGCAGTGCATGAAATGATTGTGTGAGCAGACCAAGCTATGTAGGGCTGTGTTTGGTAGCAAGACAGCAAACTTTAGGCTTATTAATGAGAGAAACTCAACTATAGTTTGGTAAGTTAGATTTAAAGAGTTTGAACTTAATTTGCCCTACGTTGTTCATGTGGGGGCAGGTTTTCTGAAGACTACCTTCAGTTACTTCTTGTGAACGCCCCCTGTGCTAAAGTAACCTAGCACTTTCCTAGAGCTTCTTTTAAAGTAACATTTTTTCCCCTGCAAAACTAGTAATTCTTAATTCTGTCTGAGTGTAAGTTACAGACAAGTGATTTATTACTAACATTTGAGTAGACCCACAATGAATAAGGACTCTTCAGACAATTCTGTTGTGGTTTTAGTTAAGGCATTATGCCTTTTAAGAATAATTATGATCTGAAGAGAACTTTTTTAACAGTTACTTTGTTCTATAGATTTGCTATAGAGTACTAACATAATGGGGTACATTTAAGAGGTGTCTAACCTTACTCTTTTGCTGGTGTTATTGTAGCATGATGACAGAGATGATGGTGTGGATTATTGGGCCAAAAGAGGAAGAGGCCGTGGTACTTTCCAGCGTGGCAGAGGGCGTTTTAACTTCAAGAAGTCAGGTAGCAGTCCGAAGTGGACACATGACAAATATCAAGGTGATGGGATTGTGGTGAGGAAGAAACAATTGAGAATAATGAAGAAAAGGACAGACGCAAAGAGGAAAAGGTAAATCATTTAGTGAATTCCAGATTAGACAGTTCATCTTGCATTATGCCAAGTAATTGGATGCATGTAGGGATCACTTTAAAGGTTTTGGAATTTGAATATTAACAGTTTACAACAAGACTGTTTTCTTTCTTTCCACAGGAATAACCCGGAAGAAAGTTGTAGCTGAAAGAGCAGCTCTTGCACCACCCACACAACATTTTTAATATGTTTTTTTGTTGTCAAATGAATGTAAGCATTTTACTTAAATTTTACTGTTGGAAAGTAGTTTAGAGAGATTGTTTTTGTTTCAAGCCTTTAGAAAAAAATCATGATATAGTAAACTATGTTAATGATCGTACAGGTAGAAAGTAAAATATTTGTAACAACTTTTAAGAAATTTTACTGTTTGTTATGCAGTGTAATTCTGCTTTGTCCAAATACATGGTTAAGTACAACTCTAAAAGTTTCGATTCTCCCCTATGTCTGTGTTTTATTCTGAAGTAAACTTACAGCTCTGCACACCTGAAATCTTGGAGCAGCATTTTTATAAACTGATCACTACTTCTCTGTTGCCTTTTTATGAGAATTTTATTTAAAGGTAGTTACCCAGTCACAGTATAAGTACAAACAGTTGTGCAAAATGCTGATGTATGCTAGTTCATGAGAATCACATTTACATAGTGATAGACCTGATTCTTACTCCAGCCCTGCAAGGGTGCAGCAAGAATTTTCTTTCAGCGGTGAAATCATCACTCTTCATTAGGAGCCTAAGAATACATATGCATACAGACTACAGTGAATTTCAAGTGTATTCTTTGATAGCTTAGTCATCATCAGAACACTTGAGTTAAATTGGTGGCAGTATCAATTCAGCTTCTTTTTTAGCAGTTTCTTTTTACAGTTTGTTAGAATTGTCTCTTTAATTTCTCTTTGTGGGCTTGCCTCTCTGGGTATGTAATCTGACAGGAGTGAGTCAATCGCATGTACAGCATTTAAGTTAAAATGAGACAGCAAGGCAGGAGCAGGTGGGAGGAGAGAAAAAACAAAATACCACAAAATCCTTGAAAAAATAAAGCAAGATATGTTAAAACCTGAGAGAAATTCATTTATACCAGAAGTGTGAGAAATGAACCCTGCTTTCTTCAATGCTCATTTCTAATAATTGTGCTGCAAGAATTTTTGTAGCCAAAGTGCAGGTGCTAAGGTGTGTTTGTTTTTTTTTGTTTGTTTGGTTTTTTTGGGTTTTTTTTATTTTTTTTTTTTTTTTTTTTTTTTTAGTTTTTTTTTTTTTTGTTTTTTGTTTGTTTTGACAAAAATAACCCTCAAGCTTAGTTTTAGTGGTAAATACACACTTAACCCTAGAGTGTTAAGGATGACAGTAACATACTTGAATTAGGAGAACAAGGACATTCTAAGGCAAGAGATTACTTTGTTTCTCTTTCTCAAAATTCTGTAGATAAACTAAATCTTAATGTTATGTGGAGTTAAAAGTCTGGTTATTCTTACCCATTCAGATGGCATAATATCTTTAAAAGTAGGAGGATTAATTTTAAAAAAAAATAATTCTCACTGTAGCTGAAGAAACTATTTAAGGTTGTACTAGTTTGCCAGCAGCTGTGTAGAAAGGGAAACAGGAATAATACTTGCCTCCCAATAGTAGTCAGTTAATAAGAATCATTCCTTCTTTATGTTTTAAAATGTTTAGTCCAGCTAAACTGTTTTTGCAAGATTTGCTTTTACATGTACAGCACATCTTTTAATAGCAGTTTGAAATGATAAACCGAGTATTCTTTGGACTTCTCAGCAAAACTCAGACTTTGTGTATATTAAATTAGAATAAGCAAAAAAGGAAACAAAGCAAACTTGACATCAGGGTCAAAGTCTCCTAATGGAGTAAAATTAAACATCAGTCTAAAACCAAACAGGATCAAGATATTTTTGAGCTGTCATGGCTTTAGAACAGGTAATTTGTATCATTTACATCAAGTTGAAAGTGGGTTGTTAGGGTCTGTGTGTCATAAAGAAGTACAATTCCTGCAAAACAAGGCAGATTTAAATTTTGTACTTCAGCTGAATGTCCGAGGAGGTCCGGTAGAGATTGCTTTGGTAATGGCGTTTGATGCTACCAACCTGTCTGGAGGTTAGATAATATAAATCTATTTTTTGCAATCCCTGATTTCATTATAGTTTATCAGAAATGTATTACAAAACACATGAGGACAGCCACTAACATTTTTTAAAATTATTCAGATTAAGAGATAATGTAGTTGAAAGTGCAAGTTGCAATCTGTCTCTCTCTGAGAGATCTGTAAGAAACAAAGAGTGAAGATCACTTTTTAATCCAAGTCTAGTGCTTCAGCGATTACTAGTCTTTCAGCACGAGCAGTGAATTTTCACTGTGCTAGGAAAAACCATTTTTTGAGGTTTTCACTTGGTGCTGCTAAGGTAGTTGCATGGCCTGTGAATGGAATTTCAGTGCATTTTGCATTTCTCTTGTTAAAAGGTAGAGACCATCATTGGTGGCACGGGGAAAAAATGTGTAGACATTATGCTGGTATAAAATGTTTAACTGTCTGTTGAATTCAGTTATTCGTTCTGACTGACTGCTCTTCAGCAATGAAGCACTTTTTAAGGACACCATGCAGAGATGAAGTGGATTCACAAAGTTTGAAGTTATCCCTGCAGTTCAGATAAAATCAGGCATACATTTTACTGGGCCAAAGAAAGGCCACCAACCAACCTGGAATCCAGTAGCTGTACTGTTGATACAGTGTCCATTTAGTTTCTTGGTTTGAAATTAAATCACATTCTCTTCCCTCCTAGGAACAATCAGCATTACTGTAACAGTGGGCAGCTACATAAGAGTAAAGCTTTGCTTCATTTGTTTTGCTAGTGCTTTAAAAAGAGAGCTGTCCCTGAGCTTTGGCTCAGCTTCAGGGTTACGGCTGCAGCATTAAGCCTTGAGCCCTATGTCACTTCTCCTTGTTTTTTAAAGCTGGCCTGTCACAAGATGCTTTTTTCAGAAGATCCTGCCGATCCCTTCTGTACTCTTCAGAGCTGTACCTGCTGACTTGAAGTATTTCTCGACGAGTTCCCAACTGCACTTTCATTCTGTGCACCTGGTACTTGTGTGCAGTGAAATAAATTGTCTCAGGTTTGCTGCTGCTTGTGAGATGCTGCCTCTTTCTGGCTTTCTGGTAGAGCTGTGTGTTGTTCCCTTCTGTTGACGCTTTTAGTAAGGTGTTGGAAGAGTAGGTGAGAAGTTTGTTTGTTTGTTTTTTTTTTAGGCAAGTGTTTTAGTACAGTTTTTCAAAATGCTTGTTAAAATATTCTGCCCTTCCTCTCCTGAAGCTTAAAGCTTCCTAGTTCCCTGAACCAGTTGTATGCTGTTACTACAGTGTGTATTACCAGTACTTCTTTGCGTTTGGTCTGAGAGAATGGATCCATGTGACAGGTGAGGACAGGTAACCAGCAATGCTGCCATAGGAACTCCAGTACTGACAATAGGAACACAGAGGCGGGAAGGTGTCTCCAAACACTCAGGGCATAGCAGCAGGAAAAGGGTATTCTCCTAGTAAAGCACGGTTAGCACTGTTGACTTTCTTGTAGTTTTCGAATTTACTTGAGGAAAACAATAGAAAATTTCTTTATGAAGATGAAAAAATGCAAGATAAAAGATCAAGTGCAGAATTTCAAAGCCAGGTTTTGAAGTGAAGTCAAGGCATTCAGGTGTTACTGGGCAGTTGTTGCGTTGAGAATACTTTGTGCATTTGTTTAGGTGTCTGAATGAAATGGTTACGACTTTGCTACATCCATCCTAAAGAAGACCTAAACCATCTCAGTTTAGCTCCTTGCATTAATTAAATGCACCAGTGAGTTAACAGGCCCTGGTGCATTTCTTCTGTTGTGCGTACTGTGTTCTGCCTTCGCAGTTTTCCTGTGAGTACACTCCCTTGGGCGCTCAGGCGTTCGGAGCTGGCCGCGGTGCGCCGCGGGCCCCGCGCCGCCCGCATTCCCGGGAGCGCTGTCTGGGAAGAGGGGCGGGCCCGGGCAGCGCGGCGTTCAAACCGCTCCCTCCCGACACCCCGCGCGACGGGCCCGCCCCGCCGCCCATTGGCTCTGCCGCGGGCGCTGCCGGCTTCCTATTGGCGGGGCTGCCGCGATGCCCCGCCCCAGCCGCGGGGCCTGGCCTTGCCGCGCGCTCGGGCTGCGCGTGGGAGCGCTGCCCGCGTGCTGGGGGCGCGCGGGGCCTCTGCCCGCCATGGCGCTGCTGCTGCAGCTGCTCCGGCGCTGCTGCGCTGCCTCGGCTGGCCGCACCACCAGGTGAGACACCGCGGCGGCGCCTGCCTCCGCCCGGAGAGCCGCTCGGGCGGGGCGTCTCGCCTGCAGCCGCTGCGCTCGGCGGAGGGAGGGAAGGTCGGCACCGCGGGCGGGGGCGCGGCTGCAGCTCTCCTTGCCCGCAGATGGGTTTGTCGGAGCACGCGCCGACGCGTGGGGTCACTGCCTTGGCGCAGCCGGTCGAGCGGCTCCTTTTGCCCTAAACTGAGCCTAAGAAAGTCAGTGGTGGTGTCTGCTCATGCGTTGGTGCTCCAAGTAAAGGCTGTGCGCCCTTCCCAAGTAGCAGCTGGTCCCGTGTGCTCGGCCTGGGAAGGGCGCGGCGGGGGGCGCTGCGAGAGGCGCTGGTGCCGTGCCGGCGGCCGGCGCTGGAGCCGAGGTCGCGGCAGCTCCTCGGTGGGGCTGTCAGCGCTGCTGCCGCTTGTGGTCCTGAGACAGCCCTGGCGTTCTGCCTGGGAAACTACCGGAGTATGTCCAGGAGTGCTGATTTGGCTGAGCTGCCCCTTTACTTTCTGGCGCCGTTGTTGGGAGCTGTTGGTTTTTTTTGGCAGGCCGTGTTTTTTGAAACTCAAGTGCTTGGCAGCAGTATCAGTCGTACTCTCGGAACATGCCTTCCTTCAGCAGTCTCATCAGGAAGGCATTTCCAGCAGTTATATGCCATCAAGAAAGTATCAGGCCAAGGTATGTTAAATTTATTTCACTTCTTTGCTAATTGTTCTTTTCCAAGATTTATACAGATGCATGTAGTTAATTAAACGGACACTTCTGCCAGTATGTCAAGATATTGGCCTTTGTGCCTCTTTAAAATGTTCTGTATTTTGGCAGTGTTTTAGACACTGTCTGTCATACCAGTGCAGTGTGGACCTCTTTGGACTTTCAGCTTGGGAAGAGCATTAAAAAGTTAGCTTAACCAAAAACTGCATTATATTTGATTACCTGTAACATGGAATAATTAAATAACTTTGATGGGCTTGCGATTAAGAACTGAGGGCTTTGATTTTGCTTCTTAAGTTCAAAGGTTTTCTGATTTTTAGGTCCTATCTGTTTGCCAAAAAAAGGAATATGGACCTACTCGAAGTATTGTCCGTAGGCTTGGGACGATTCTTTCCTTGGAGCCCTACCCCAGACCTTGTTTTCAAGTAAGCAATTTATTTTATATGTATATTTCACCTGTTTGTATTTTCTTGTTTCTTAATTTGATGATAGCTCTCCTATTGTTGTGCTTATGTAATTGTGTGGTGCATCCTTTATACTCAGTTTTCAGCTTCCTTATAGCACTGTTCAGAAATTCCTTTTTGAGGCTGTGCTGGATCGAGTTTCCCTTCCTACCTTTTTATGGCATTGTTTGTTTTTAGTTTGTTCAAGACTCAGATTTGTTGGGTTATGATGGACAAAGTGCAACTCCAGCTCCTGTGGCTCCATCACTTGCTGATGTCCTGTGGGTGGCAAATGATGAAGGACAAGCATGTACTAGACTTAGGTAAGTAAAAGTGTAAAAAGGAGTACTAGAAATAACTTTTACCTGCTTTTGTGGGATTTTGTGCTTATTTTCCTTTTCCACTAACCTTTTCTGGAAACATTTTGTGCTTTTTTTTGGGGGGGGGTGCACTTCCTCCTTACCTGAAAACTTTCACTATGTAAAACATTCTTTTCTGAAAGATTTCTGAAATTGAGTCTCCTCTTCTTCTCTTCATAATAGGTATGTCAGGTTCATTACTGGTACTTTAAATATTTTCACTCACAGAGTATTTTGTGAGGAAGGGAGCTGGTTGTTGCAGTATACTGTAAGACTATTCCTTCTAGTTTATAAGCTTTTTGATAAAGTTTATAAACAGGGGATAACAAGAAAAACTATTTAAATGTCTCCTTTGGGCTTTAATTTTTACAGTGCCATGTGTAAACCTTGATGGTTGGCTTTGATGGAAAAACAAACATAATTATTTTAAAAAATTAAAATTCTCAATATAGTTTATAGAAATATTTCTAGCTTTTATTGAGGATGGAAGAAAAATATTTTTACACATTACAAAATATTTCAGGTGAAATGACAAATTATCCAGGAATTTGCAGACACAAATAGTGTAGAAGTTTTGTCCTTTTTTTCTCTCTCAGTGGTGCAGAAATAGAAGGTTGTCTCTTCTAAAGATCTGTTCAAAATCAGAGGGTGAGTTAGAGCTAGAAGCAAGATTAAAATGTGGACACATGTATTGTCTTGTACTGCATCTGTATAGGACAATGTAATTATGTTTCATACTGGTATTTGTTTGTCTGTGATCTTTGTGCTGATTGCCAGTAATGAAAATACAAGAAATTGATGACTTCAGATAACACGCTTTTCAGAAGTCTGGAGAAGTTTGATACAATGTGTTTCATCTTATGTTTCCTGAGGCATTATTGTTAAATTATTAGTTTGTTTGTAACAGCTGTAATATAGAAGAAGAAGAAGAGACTGTTGAAAGAACAAAAAACTCCTGGTCTGTTTAGTCCTGTTTGTGCTGGTCAGATTCACAGGACTATGACAGTTCATTCTTGTTATGTTTCTATTCTTCACTCCTCCTCCTCTCTGGCTCTGTGGGATGTTTTTCAAGAACTATTCTAATTGATATCTTTTCCTTCTGAAGCTGTGTTTATAGCAATGAGGTTGTGGCAAATCAGAAAGCAGTGCTGCAGGTCTGATTTGAAGTAAAAGGATGTTTTAAATAAGGGAAAAGGTCTGGGTTTTTTAAATCAAAGCTTAGTGCATCTTAAATGACTCTGGTAAATTCAATTTCTTTCCATGTTCCATACTGAAATTCTGGTAGTTTGATTTTATACTGTGTTTTAAGTTTATTTCTGCGGCACAGACTTGGAACAATTTTTACAATTAAAACCTAAGACTTACAGCACAGTATTCTAATGTTGTCTTTGGTTATAGTAGCTTACAGAAGGTGAGATTCTTGTTCTGTAAGTCTGTATAAACCTTATTATTTTCAAGCACATTTTCTGAAACATTGTAACTACTTTGCTGCTTGCAGTGTTCATCTTAAGAGTTTGATAAATGATTAAAATTTCTGAGGCCAAATTAAGATATTATTTTTCTTTGACTCTCCTGCCTTTCATATTCATGTGGCAAGAACAGAGAGACACATTACAGTGTGAGTTTAATAGTTACTGAATAACAACAGTCCTACTGTATGATTCTATGATGTTTAATTCTCCCTGAATGAACTGTCTGAATAATTCTTATGATGACTTTGCAAGGGTCTGCATTGCACTTGAGCAAAGGGAGACTTGAAACATTTTAGAAGTTATGAGTGGTTAAAATTGTAGTTTCCTTAAATAGTTGGAAAAGTTAGGTATTGCTGAATGTTGATAACTTGCTTGAACAGCCCAAGTAGTTTTGAAGTTTCCATTGTTGGCTAAACCTTTTGAAACTTTTTTTTGCTTTGTAGGACTGAAGTGAGGAGTAAACAGAAAAGTACAGTTCCTCCTGATTCATATCCACATCTGGATTCAATACAGAGCATTCCAAAAAACGGTGCACAAAAAGATGGTGTTGATCAAGCAGCACTCCAGAAAATTCTGCACTTGAAGAGGAGCTGACCTTTCTTCGTGCTCAGATTGCTGCAATTGTTTCAGTGCAGACCTTGGGAAGTGTTCCCTCACGTAAGCCCTTCTGGTTTGAAGCAAACCAGTGTTCCTTGTTTGGCTTTAGAGCTTGCTGTGTCTGAACTGGTAGGGAACATCTTTAAGTTTTCTAACTGAAGATACACCAACTAAATTTACAGAAGTTACACCACTAAATTTACTGTATATAATACCTTGTTTTCCTTTTTGCTATTTATTTGGTGTGCTTTCTCTTTCCTATTTTATGGTCTGTTTGCTGAGTTTAAATGCAATTGATCCTAAGTAGTCTTTATGCTCATTTCAATGTTGGTGAAGGGGCTTAGTAACATCACTATCTATGGGCTACTAATAACTAGTTTAAAAAGTTACAGACAGTTAATTGTCCCTTTGGGGTTTTGCACTGTGTTTTCTAAGACATTATTAAAATAATGGGTAGAAGAAGACTTCTAAGTCAGTCAGGTTGGGGCATTAACAAAAACAAATGCTACAAACAGATATGTCCTAGGTAGATGGTCTCCAATATGCTCTATCTTGGGACCTCTTTTTCTTCCTGGTAAGTTTGAGTCTCATTGTCTTACTTGCAGACCACAGTGGTTGCTGAAATACTTGGACTGGTGCGAGGTAGTTACTTTTGTGTGGCATTGTGAGGCACTTCTGTGATTCAGCTGTTCCATTGGGTCTTGTCTTCTCCATTGCACTCAGTATTGTAATCTGTTTTACATGTTTTGTGGTTATCTTTTGCTCATGTAGGTTATTGTAACCTCTAGAACACTGATTATCATAACAGGCAGCTTTGCTGATCTATCTAGTGCCTAGATTGAGGACACAGGAAGAGAAAATCCAAGTAGCACAAGACGCCTCAGATTCATTACTTCAGGTATTCTGAGTCTGTGGGTTTGAAGTAATGTTCTTTGTTTTAACTTTAGTTCTTCTGTGTTGTAATGTGCAAGTTGTCTAAGAAGTGCTTTCAGAGGGCAGTCTTGACTTAAAAGTGATTAATCCTAGATGTTCATATATGTTGTTTTTTTTCTCTAACTGTATGCAGAAGCCTTTAAAACACTCAGCACTTCAGATGGATTTTTACCCACTGCCAGCCATGACTTCTACACCTCTGTCCATCTCTCACAATCACTTTGTAATTCCCTCGCCTCCTCCACTTCCTTCTGGTGCACCATCTGCTGTTGATGCTAGTAATTCTGCACTGGAACTTATCAAACAACGCCGAGCTGCCAGAAGCAGTGGTTCAACTACAGCTGAAAGTGCTGATCACCACAGGACAAAGGACGTTCCCAGTATGATGGATGTTTGAAAGACCTAAACAAAGTTCAGTTGCGAGCTGTTGAGAGGGTAGGTTGGATTGGATGTGCACCTCAGCAAGCCAAGGCCACCTAAGCATGAGCAACACTTTAGTAGCACCAGAGAACACCAGTCATTTAAAGAGCAGCTACTGCTGACAAACTGAAGTTGGCAACTTCTGAGTCACAGCGTGGAATGTAAGGAACTTGTGATGTGGCTTTTAGATACATTTAAAATATGCTGACTATCACAGCCTTTTTAACTACCCTGCTGCTTCGGTATGCAAATCTCAGGTTGGTGTGGGGAGGTGAGAGGTTTACTTACAAGGTTGCATGTACAGGCACAGGAAACTGATCTGAAAAAATAACTCTTCTGCATTCACTGTGAAAGGTCAGAACCTCAGGGAAACTTCAGAAAACTACTGTTAGCATATTCAAAACATCCTGGATCAAGCTTTGAAGCATTAACAAAAATATGTGCTGTATCATTTATTGAAAATGTTTCATAAATTTGTATTTCAGGAGTGCAGTTGGATTATAAATATTTTTAGTGGTGAACTGTTTTGATGGCAGGTGTAGTTGACTTGTAAAAAAATGCTTTACTGAAGAGTGCAACACCTCTTCTAGGTGCTATGTTTGTGCTAGGTATAGTAGAGATTACACCTTCAGAGTTCTTTTCTGAACTTCTTGGGTTGAAAAAGTAAGAAAAACTGAACCTGTAATGAATATTTGAAGCTCTGAATGTGGGAAGAATGTCACTTGGCAAAACTTACTGCATTCTCATTTCAACATTTTCAAAACTGTGAGCTTTACCGCCAAAAGTGACTAGCACAAAACTTGGGCAAATAATTTACATGCAAATCTAAAGCATGTCTACATACTTTTGATGACATTCTCACAGTAAGTAAAACAATACAAAATGTCCTTAGGTAAACCTGGGTGTTTCCTTTCTATATGTTTTTTTTTCTCTATGATTCCATGTACAATGAAGGAGGAAGAGGAGATGTTCAGGTTGACAGTTTTAACATCTTGAGCAGGGGCATAATTAGCAGAAAGTGGTAGATCCAGAATGCTTTCTGGCTTTAGGTATTACATGTATTCTGAAGTAGAACTTTAATGAATGATGAATAATTTATATTTTGGGGGTGAGTAATGATGATCAAAATGTAACAATCTTTCTGACAGTAGTTTAATGTGTGCAGTGCAAAGCGAAGTCCTCTGTTCTCAGAAACTGAGACCTGAGGATCCCAGTTTCTACCACCCAAACACCGTCTTACATGTTGTGCAAGTGCTCTGAGGGCTTGTTTTTATAGGGGCTGTGAACTCAAACCTCTCAGGTTTTGTGTTTAAGCAACATTTACTGTAACTGCCAGACCTGGAACTTGGTGTTGTCAGTGTGCATTATTAGGTACAAATCATCAGCCCGGAGACAGCACTTTACTGGCAGAACTCGGAACATCTCTATATTTTTCCACCCCACCACCCCCCAAGGTATCTCAGAGGTCAGGAAGTCTTATGATGTATTGTCTTGGACTAGTCACTGGCTTCCACATTTATGCTGAGTTTGGGGTGTAGATGCTGTTTTGATTTCTGAATTTAAATGAACTGAAAATGAATAAATTAAATTCAATTGTATTCACAATGATTTTGAAATACCTTATTGGACATACTTTAACATACTTTAGTATAACTTAAAAATTACTTGGTATAAAACCTGCAATTTTCCTTTTTTTGGCTCGTTATTTGCAATACTTTGACACTTCATGTTGGTTTTCTGCCTGTTTTCATGGAACAGCATCAGGTTGTGTTTTCAGGTTAGGAATGTAGCTGACAAGTTGTTGGGTGTAATTTTATCAGTTGGATTTGATGAATTGTTTTAAAGTTACAGCAGCATTACTTGTGTAATCAAGGATTTATAGAATTAGGGTGTTTATAGAAGTTGTGTCTCTAGATTTTGGATTAGTCGCACAGGATTAGGGTGAGGAGAAAATAATTTTTTTGGTTGTTGTTCATAGGTCTCCTGGAGGTACTCCTCTTTCCAGACCCAAAAAAATACAAAGCTCAGATTGGGATCCAGTTGCTCTGCTCACTCACGCTCTAAAGCAGAAATTTGCACATAAAAATGATGATGAAGATGATTCCCTGGACAAAGAAAATTATTCCTTTGATAGCTCTCCATTTTCTAGTCCTGAGGTGCCAGTGGTATGTTTTTATATAAGAATGTGTGTTTGTATTCTTGAACTGACTGCTGTTTTCATGGATAGTTGCAGAGTTTTCACAAGCCTAGACCTTCTCTACAATTTTTTTAGCCATCAGCTTAGTTGCTTACTTTCTTTAAAGCATAATCAAAGCAGAAAATCTCAGATTAATTTGGGTGGATTTAGACTGGTAAATGCACTTCCAGATGTGCAAAGATAAAAACTTAGAAGACTGATTTTAAAAATTCAGCTCATAGTTGATTGAACTGTGGACCTTAGCTTGATGGTAACTGGCTGGTATCCATGCATAGAAACTGTATTTAGATAGTTACTGACTAATTTTTCAAATAGTATGTTAGGAGGGTGCAGAAAGGTCTGACTGATACACCCTAACTGTTCAGAAATGAAAGTAAATGCATAGTCTGTAATACTTTCCTTGGAGTGTAATTTCCACACAGTTTGAATCTTTATCCAAGATGAGTTGGGATTCTGTTGTAAAGCCCATGAAGGTTACAGTTTTTCCTAGGAACAAAGAAGTGGTAGACAGAGCCATTGGACTAAGATGACTCCGAGCACTGATTTCTGCGTATCAGCCTGTGGCAGCTACCCTCAGCTTATACAGTCCAGCAGTGCTGTTGTTTGGTGTTTCCACAAACCTCAGGACTGCTCAGATGAGATGGACTGAAATAGGTGGCATTAATTAAACTCTGTCTTCTCTCTTTTTATCATAAGAATGAGATAAGAGATTCAGGCTGTGGCATTTGTTACCCTAATACAGGGAAATAATAATAGAGAATGTACACTGGAATCCAGATATTCTTAGATATCCTTTGGAAGCTGCTCGTAGGTGTGGCTAGCTCTGTGGCTCAGAACTTGAGGAAAGTTAATGTGTATGTGTTCCTCTTTCTAGCTATAATGATTTGAGTTTTTAAATTTATTTCAACTGCCACAAGGATCTTTCCAAGCTAAATTAGCATATATTTTACAGACTGCATTGTGTCAACAGTTCTGGTGCAGTCTTAGTAAATTTCTTCAGCTTTTTTTTCCCCCAAAGGAAAAATTAAAATGTCTTAAAAATAACCATGTTGGTGTTTTGGATACTGCAGACTATTGCACTGCATAGCTGACATACCTAATTCTAGATACAAAGATCAAAAATAGCTCCTGGAACAGCTTGTATATGGAATAACTTTTGTTCCGGGATCTAACAGCTGGATTACAAAGTCATGGAAGAAATACTGCTTAAGGTCAGCATGTTGAGGTGTAGATACAAAAAGATAGAATTTTTCTGGTTAAAGCAGAATAATCTTATGAGTTTGTAACCAAGCCTCTAACTGTTAACTGTTGAGTGTTTTGAGGAATAAATTTACTTAAACTAATTGCACAGACTTATTATTTCACTCTTTCTATGTTGAGAGAAGTGCAACAACTGTTCCGAAATGTTTTTCTTGAAAACATCTTCTAATTCAGTTTCTTGAGTATAGTTTTAACTTTGTCTCTGCTTCTCAGGTTGGACACTGCACTCTGAAGCAAAATGCAAAACCCAGCCTTACAAGAACTGGTGGAGTTAAGCAGATGCCTGCATGGAAAGGGAGAGCTCATATTTAGTGGAGGCTTCCAAGGAAGGTTCACTGTGTATAAGTGGTGGGTCCACTTTGAAACTGCTGTAAGGTGCTGTAACATGTTCTAGAACATACCTTTCCTATGCTGTTGAAGTTGCAGTGTTGCAAGGTTTGTAAAATTACCTCTTCCTTCTCTTTGGTTTCTCAGTAGCCAAACTTGTGAATGTGATGCTTTTACCAGAAGCACAGAGCTGAGAGAAGGCTTCTGTTGCTATGGAGCAGTGGGAAATTGAAGAAAGCAGTGTGTGTGGGGAAAACAAAGATTTATTGCTGTGGGAGCTGAGGTTATGCTCTGTTTGCACTCCAGTGTAAATAATAAGGAAGTGTAAACTTTTTGTTAGTGTGTTACAACTACTGTATATAATGGTAATACTTTTTCATGAGAGTGGCGTAGTTGCCTTGGTTTTCCTTGCAGTTTGCCAATACAGCTCTTTATTCCATGTGTAAACAGTTTTCTAATTTATTTTGGGTCAGGAGATGAACTTTCATGTTTGTGGAACTTTGTGCTTTAAGTAAGCTTCAGGTCGTCTATTAAATGCCTGTAATATGAGGGAGTTGTGTTCTGAGGTAAAAAGACCTTGCAGAGAAATCTGCTTGCACACAGTCTAAATTCCATATGTAAGTAAATATTAATTCCTGTCTTGGCATGTACATCCGAACTCAGTTTTGTTCACAAGGGCTTATGAAATAAAATTCTCTATATATTGTAGGTGTGTGTGGTAGTGGCCTTTTGTGTTGCAGTCTCTTTTGTGTCTTAAAAACTGATTATATTAGACAAGTCCTTAAATACCATCTAAAACTAATTAAAGAACAGCTTGTTTTTTCCTACCAGAGTGGCACCTCATGAAACCACTTTTTTAGAAATTTATTATGATCCACTGCTTACAGGTGCTGCTTTCACCTAATCTTTTGTCTAACAATCCTGACATATAAAACCCAAATTCTATCAGACTGTTGAATGTGTCCCTTATATTCCATGTGTCTTCTATTTCCCACCTCACTTATACAGAGCAGACTGACAGCTGCGTCCCCTCTTACTGCTGGATCTTATTTGCACAGTTGTAAGAAATTAGTGTGTAAATACCATACTTGCATTTTAGTTTTAAAAATATCTTTTGACTAAAACTGGAGCTTAAGTGTATTGATACATTATGCTTCTAAAATTAAATCCTCTAGGTTGTTTATTTCTTCTGGATTTAATAATTACTGAACTTTATCTCTCTCTTCTCCCATTCCTTGATTGGTTCGTAGCAGTTTGGCCTTCACTTTTTTCCAAATAAGCATTTGCTGCTTTCCTCCTACCTAAACTCAATAATTGCTATGAAATCTGTACAGAATGTCCAGCTGAGCCCCATACTTTATAAATTTACCCTCTTCCATCAGAGCTCCTCATTGTCCTTTGTCTGCTGCTCTGGTCTCTGCTGTACAAGAGCAGCAGGTAGTGACAGTGAAGGGAAGTCCATTGTGGTGCCTGCTGAAGAGGACATGAAGGCACGGAGTCCCAGTGAGCATAAGGGCTTTGAATTGGCTCCCTCTTGCTCAGTGTCTGCAGTGCAGTGAGGTGGAGCAAGTCATCTCCTGGTTTGTATCAGTGTTCCTAGATCCAAGGGATTTCAGGTGGTGTAGCCCTGCTGTTGTGACTGATAAGCGAGGATGGAATTCCTTCTTTGAGAGACTGAATTATGCGCAAAGCGATGTGGTAGTCTCTCCCCTGCATCAATTTATGCTTTATGTAACCAACAGTTTCTTCTCTTCATGAAGAACTATTGAAGAAAACTTTTGCAATTTTCCTGTTTTCCCTAGGGTTCATCATTTAACTACAAACTTGGCCAACAGAGCAGTTTGTGGTGAGGCATTTTGACTTTGAAACTCTTTTCAAAGAGTTTCAAAGAGTTCAAAAATCATTTTAGAAGGGACTTCTGAGGAATATCTCAGTACCTGCTTAACACAGTAATCTAGTGTCAGAAGCATCTGCTAATTTTAGTGAGCTATGTGACCCTTGTGGTTGTTGGATACTGTCTGATTTTGTCATTTTGATGTGACTTGTGCAGTGATACAGTTTATAGCTGATCTGCTTCCTTAGGGAAAAATAATAAGTAATGGGCCATGTGATTTTTTTTTTCCGCCACCTACACATGTTACAGGAACAGATTCTTTATTTTATATAGTTCCAGATGTAAAGAAGTCTGTGGGTGGCATCTGGTAGCATCTGACAGTTTTTAATCCCAAGAAGTTGGAAAGCTTAGCAAAAGTTAGTAATGAAAAGTTTTGTTGCTCATTGCAGAGATTTTTCTCCCTTTTCAGGACTGATGAAACATGGCTTTATCACCTTATTTTCTTTGACTAAAACTTCTGTATCGGCAACTGGGAAGCAGCTTTAGGTTTTCTGAAGCTTGTTGTAGCCACCAATAATCCATTCCATGTTTTACCTACAAATGCCCTTGTTTACATAAGGTTCCTGACTGAATTGCTCAGTCACAGTGGAACTCAAGAGTTGTGCTATTGATCTGGGAGAGGAGGAAGAGATTCAGGAACATGAGTGCTCTATTGGACTGCTGGCATGATCATGTGAAAGGTTGTGCCTTCTTATCACTGAAGAAGTCTGAAAAACTTACTCTCCTACCACTCCCATGAATTTTGGAGCAGGATGTCTTCCTTCAGGACCTGCTGAGGTGGTTGCTGGATGAAAGTTAGTTTTGTTTTTCTACTAGAAAGCCTTAAAAGGTATGTATATTATATCAAATTTTCCAGCTGATAAATTGAAAGGAGCAAATGTTTTCAAATGTTTTGAGTAAAAGGGCTAAAAGGAAAAGTATGCAGTTCTTTAAAAATATATTTACAGATTTTCTTCTAGGAAATCCTAAAAGATGAGTTCTCTGTCAGTGAGATTCCCATTACAAGGAGCTCAATGAATACAGATAACCTGGCAATTACTGTCAGAATATCACTGCTGACATACCCTTATAATACACCAGACCTGTCCAGATACTCACTACTTGTGAGGGACAATTAATATAGAATTCTATATATATTAATTATTAATATTAATCTATATTCATTTATATACTCTCTGTATTTGTAGGTACAGAGTTTTTGGGAAAAAGGCAGAGCAGAGATTATGCAACAGTATTCACTACCCTTAGTTGATTCTCCTTGTTAGGAATTACGTTGTTCTTTAGTCCACCTAAATAGTGATGTTACATACAGGGTTCTTGCAAAAGCCAAACTTACAAAGGGAACCTGCTAAACAAGTTAGCCTTGAGTTACTGATCAGATGCCTTGGGGAAAGGAAGTTCTACAGACAAGACTATTGAAATACTGATGTCCCAGTGTTGAGCTGGGTCTGGAGCCAAATTTCATTTCCACTTTATCTGAAATGTGATTGTAGGTACTTGGGAGATATTTATCATTCTGATTACCAGGTTCTCAGATCTCTATGTGATTTACCAATACATTTTTCATAGTGACACTGACTTCAGCTACATCTGTGTTACCTTCCAGGTTTATCTGAATAATCTATTAATTGATTTGTATGATTTTTTAGAGCATTGTTGCACATCTATGTGAAATTAAATAGTTTACAGTGGGGAAGGTGGCCTGCTGTGCCTGTTTGCAAACAAAGAAGGACTGGAGGGTGATGTGATGGTTGGAGACATCTTGGTACAGTGCTCATAGAGCGCTAGTGTTCTCAGAGAAGTCAGGAGGGGAGTAAACAGCGCTGCAATTCTGGACTTCTGCAGGAGAGACTTTGGCCTGCCTAGGAGACTGAGTGAATCTCCTGGGAGGCAGTCCAAGAAGGCAAAGGAGTCCAGGGAAAAATGGATATTCTTCAAGCAAAAAAAAATGCTGCTGGCACAGGAGGAGGTGATTTCCATGGACTGAAAGGACCAGTTGGTGGGGAAGACCCATCTGGCTTGACAGGGAGCTTTGTCCTATGACCTTTAGAAGAAGGGGCAGGCCACTCAGGAAGACTACAAGAATTTTGTGAGGTAACTAGAAGAAAATTACAAGAGTCAAAGCCCAGCTAAAACTTAGTCTGACTACTGCAGTAACAAAGTATTTCTCTACATTAATAATGACAAGAGGGCCAAGGAAAAGCTCCATCCTTTCTAGGTGTGGGGAGAAACATAGTGACAAAGGACTGGAAGAGACTGAGGTACTTAATGCCTTTTTTGTGTCATCCTAATAGCTGACCACTTGTTCCCCAGATACCCAGCCCCCTGAGCTGGAAGACATGGGCAGGGAGAGAAATGAAACCCCCCTAATCCAAGGGGAAATGGCCAGTGACTTGCTGCCACACTTGGACATGCACAAGTTCATGGGACCAGATAGGATCCACTCAAGAGTACTGAGGGAGCTGGTGGAAGTGCTCCCCCTTTGCATCATTATCATCAATCCTATCTAATGGAGGACTTTAGTAAAGCCTTTGACAGTTTCCACAGCATTCTCCTGGAGAAACTGGCCAGTCATGGCTTGTACAGATGCTCTGTGAAAACCTGACTGGGTGGCTGGGCCCAGAGAGTGTTGGTGAATGGAGCTACAGCCATCTGGGAATCAGTTCTGCCTTTATCTCCATGTGAGGATTGAGGAGTTGTGTGGGAGTGTTGATCTGCTGGAGGGCAGGAAGGCTCTGCAGAGGGATCTGAACTGGCAGGATCAATGGGGCAAGGCCAAACTGTGAGGTTCAACAGCGCCAAGTGCCAGGTCCTGCCCTTGGGTCACAAGACCCTCATGCATTGCTACAGGCTGGGTGCAGAGCAGCTAGAAAGCGAGCTGGCAAAAAAGACCTGGGGGTACTGGTTGGCAGCTGACTGAACATGGGCCAGTGTATGCCCAAGTGGCCAAAAAAGCCAATGGCATCCTGGCCGGGATCAGGAATAGTGTGGCCAGCAGGAGCAGGGCAGTGATTGTGCCCCTGTACTGGGCACTGGTGAGGCCACACTTTGAGTTCTGTGTCTCCTGTTTTCAGCCCCTCTCTGAAAAAAAGATATGGAGGTGCTTGAGCATGTCCAGAGAAGGGCAATTTATTTTAAAGATCCAGAGGGTGGGGGGGGGGGGGGGGGGGGGGGGGGAAAGGGCATGTAGCTTAACTAGTAGGAATAGGATACCTGTTGTAGATACCAATATATAGAGAGGGAAATTGTTCATAATTTCTCAAAATACTTCAAAGTATTTGAATCTGGAATCACTCTATATTAACAGTACAGCAAAAAGAATGGGTATTTTATAGTTGTAAAGAAGGTTTTTGTAAAAAAAGGAAGAATCTTATAAAGCCCTAAATAGTGGATGTGTTTGAGTAATTCAGGTTATGTAAAAGGAATTACATACATGAATCAATGCTTGTAAATGATTCTGCTTTTGTTTCTGCAAGTTAGCCAAATGTGAAAGGCACAATCTGGAAGGATCTTTGACAGGCTTGCTGTTTGTAGACGTTTCAGTGGTTAGAGCAATGTGCATCATTCACCATAGTTATGCCTTGAAACACTTTGTTTAGGAACTCAGTCTTGAATTGTGGTGCTAATTTTGGCAATATCTAAAACTGTTGTGAGTAAAGGCCAAAGATGACAGCTGTCCTACTTCAGAGAAATTTGGCACATTTCAGTATTATTTGGCTGGATTATTTACAAATTTTGATTATAATAATCAAAAGGCCCTTCTTTTGATATTCATTATTTTCCTCAATAATACTGTCAGCAGGGCTTCTCTTTTGCAGTGGGAATTAGATTTTTTTTTTTTTGTACACTGAAAGAATAACAGCATGGTGCTTTTGTTCCAGCTGTGTTTCTAGACCTCTTTACATTTTAATTTCTGCCTATATTTTCATCTAGCCTGGAAAGCAAAAGTAGGCCTTAAAGCAAATTATTGATCTATGTTATGAAGAGTGTTCAGACTTGCATTGTTATTGGGATGGATGTATTCTTACCTTTTGTTTAAGGCTTATTTTAGGTATTTGATTTCAATGGGACACAGAAGCAGAAGCAACAGTCTAAATTCTCTCTTTAGGTAACAGAGACATGGCAGTACAGTCTGCAGAGATGGAGCTGGAACTGATTGCTTCAAACCACTGATCAGCTAAAAATGTCTTAAAATACATTTGAAAATCTATAAAATAATTCATACAATAGTTGTTACATTTTGCAGATGAACTGCATGGGTTTAACCACAAGAGAGCAGCATCACACTAAGGTTATGTAGCAAGTTTAAAACTAAAAAGGAATTCTGCTTATCAACATGAAGTCTCACAAAAAAAAAATTTAATCCCTTTATATTTTTATTTTTATAGTGGTATACACTAGATTGTAGGGGTAGATGATTCTGTCTTACTAGCATTATGATGAGTGTACTTATGTGCACTTGGATTAGTAAAAAGTCAACACCTCAAATATCCTCTTTATCCCATGTAAAATGGCCGTTGGAAATTTCTCTTTGTGGTCCAGTACACATATCATGAACGTTGCCACAGAATTGCATGGATTTGTATACCTAACGTCTAGCTTATGTAAATGAAAATAGGCTGCTTTTTACTGATTAAGAGTCAAAGTGTCTATGGGGCATAGAAATTCACATGTTTTCTTTCAGATGAAACACCATACTGCTCTTCTGTAAACATATGCATTCTTTGCTCCTCACATGTACAGAGTGACTTGAAAGAGTTTAGGTGCATCCATAAAGCTGGGGTAAGGGGATGTTGGCAGAGCATGGCAAATTTTAACCTTCATTAATGTCAATCTTCGAATTGTCAACTTCATTTCTTGCCATCTATGCTTTCTCTGTGGTAGCTGGCATTTTACTTAGTAGGGAAAGTTGAACTGGATTGATTGTTCCCACTTCTCTGTTTCACTTATAGTTCTCGTGCTGTAACACAGCAGCTGTGTTTGCTGGAAGCAGTTGCCACTGAGCAACAGCTGCTGGCATAAAGAGCAGTAAGAAGAAATATAAAGTAAGCTTAGTTTTAGTTTTTTTTTTCCCTGTGTTATTTTTGCGTTATGGCTGTTTGATGCATGGTTACCTTACAGTTTACAGCCTGTGTTTGTCCTGTTTTTCTTTAATGAGCACTGCAGGAATAACTGAAGTAGCAGCAGTTGTGTGTTCTATTGCTGAAGTGAGGGGTTTCTGTCCTTTGGAATATTGGGGTTTTTAAATGTGTATTCTGTTGTTTCTTACACAATTTTGTCTGTCTGGTATTTTACTCATCTTTTTCCATTATCTGTTTTCTCGCAGGTGTTTTTGCCTGACTTGCATACATATTTGACTGTTATCTACTGGGGCAGTAGATAAGCCAGGCTGTTTTTAAACTCTCTTTGCTTGTAAGGAAGTGTTTCTGAAGAGGTCAAGCTCAGTGTTCTTGGTTTTAATTTACTAAGTGGGGAGTTCCTTACCAGCATGGACAGTGGGAAATAATCTCTAGCTCAGTATTTTGTGATAGTAAAATAGGTAGTTTGAAGATGTACTTCAGTTTGCCTCAGGTGAAATGTGGGCTTTATCAACATCCTCTGTTCCTATCTGCTCCTTTGACCACTCCAATATTTTTCGTGCATTTGTGCTTGTTTCTGTCTGTTCCTCTCATGTGTGCTGTCTGCATGTACAAGAATTATATTAAGGCTTTACTAGTTATTAATTCTAGCAAATCCCCAGCCCATTTATTATTTCTCAGTAGTGGCACAGCCTTTTCTTGCAGATTTTAAGAGGATACTTTGTTTTTAGTATATTAGAACAACGCAGCTGCTAGTGAGGACTTATACCAAGTAATCTGCGGTATAACCTAGCTTGTCACTGAACTAGTTTTTTATGTTAAATTAGGTTTTTGAGTTCACAAATAAAAGAATATATTGAAGATACATTGACATAGGGCGAGCAAAATAAACAGAATTCGTGAGATGGTGCTTGGTACCTAGTGAGCTCTCGGAGCTGTTGCTAGGAGAGGAGCATGGTAACAGTGCTCTATGCTGGTAGTTGCCTGGGGAACCCACAGACACTTGTGCTATTTCTACACATCTGTACCAACTCACAAGATTTTTTCTTCCATGTCCTCCCTTTTTCCTCTTCTCTAGCATAATAAAAGGTGTGGGGGATCTTGGCCAGCGGACTCAGTCCTTTGTCATCCTCCTGCATACAGGTCTCAGAGTCAAGACTTAGCAGCTTTGAAGAAAATTGGTTTTTGGCAAGATCTTGACTTGAGCACAATAGTGGTGAATAGCTGACCCAGTACAGTTGAGGATGCTGAACATCACACCTGGTAATGGGCCCTGGCACTTCTATTTGGAAGTTGTTGCTGTTACATGTTTCAATATGAGTAAAATACTGAATTCTACTCACTTACCAATTGTGTAGATTTTAGAAAAAGTGGAATGTATTTACATAGAAAAAAAACAGGATCACTAATTACCACTGAAGTAATTATCTGATGGAGGAATAACTTAAAGTCTGCTTACTAGGACAAAACTTTGAACTGCAGATGACTAGGCAATTTAAATCTGCAAATTCTAAGGAAACTGGCTGACAGGCGTATCTGGCCCTTTATATTTACTTTGAATGAACTTTGCAGTTATACAGAAATTCAGAAAATTGTGTTGTCTAAGTCTTCTTTTAAAGAAAAGTGGGGTAAGACACATGACTATAGGTCAATTGGCATCTCTCAATTCTAGGCAAAAAATCTGCATGATGGTATCCTTTTGCATAGTTGGAAGTACTCAGATAACAAGACTGTTCTCTTGTGATTTTATTGTAAAATAGATGGTTTAAATAATCTTTTAAAAATATCTCCAATAGAGTAGCATAAATGAAAATACAACAATTTTATTACCCACAAAGTAGATGTTAAATGGATGTAGAACTGATCAGCGGCAGATAATAGTAATCACTGAAAGGAAGTATTTCTACTAAAGATTATAGAAAATGGTACTGGGCTAATGCAGTTTCGTATTTTTAGTAATGAAATAAGTGATGAAATTTGTGGATAATTAAAACCAGAAATTACACAGAGAGAAGCAATGAAGACGTGAATCATTGTGGCAAATGCCATAGCAGGGTACGTCTTCAGAAGAAAAGTACATCCTAGTACAGTCAGTTGAAAAACTATAAAGCTGTTTCATTCAAACTATTATTCAGAAACAGAAAATCTGCAGTGACTTGATTTGTCTGTGTATGCATGAAGATTAAAAAGAAGTGCTAAAGACTTTCTGTGACAGACAGAAATGTAGTATTAGCCAGTTGTAAGAAGCAATACTAAAATAATTTAAATTTCAGTTCATTTCAATAATGAACATGACATCCACAGTGGGAATTGGTGCCTCCTCTTTATTTCTTTGTAGTAGAACCCAATGCCTGTTTGACAGTGACCCAGCTATAGAGTGAAACAATTGTCCCTTTTTGACAATGCTGCCTTCCTTCCTCATATGTTTATTTTCTAGTGCATTTATTATAGGCTGTCTCAGAAAGAGAACAGCTCTTACTATATTTTTTTTTTACATCTCAAAAGTACTTTTTAGTTTTGCAGAGTAACTTGTGCTACTCTTTAAAGTACAAACTCTTTGCTGATATTCCAATATTTAAGAAGACTTCATTCCATCATGAATCTCAGTAAAATTTAAGCTTGTGGATGTGCCATGCCAGCTGAAAATTACATCTGCATTATTATGTAAGATGTCCCTGAGAGCAATGTAACACCCACAGGCAAAATTTCAAGCTGTCAAGTAACTCAAGAGTGATGATGTAAGTTCTCCCTTTAAATTAATGACACTGAAGTATCAGGAAAGAAAGAACTACAGTTGGACTGCGAAGGGAATAAAATTAAAAGAAAGAAAACAAAACCAGGACTCCAAACCCCTAGCAACAGGTACAGATTTTTTTAAGGTACCGGAGAAGATCAATTCACTTTTTCCATGAAACTATAGAAGTTGTGCTCCTTTATCATTAAAGTAAAAGCTGTCCCTTCACACTAGCTCTCTTCAGAATCTGTGATGATTTGCTTCTTGACCTCTAACATGAGTTTGTTATTAAATTAATTCTCTTATAGCAGCTTGTCATGGGAGCTGTATTGGTGTTCCTTGTGCATAACTAGATCCATAACTGGAGTGCTCCAAGTGTAACCACGGTGCAAATAAATAAACTACACCTCTATTTAGCATTTCTCATACAGCATGACTGTTGAGTTGCCATAGTCAGAATGCCAGATAATTTTGTTGGTGGTTTGTATTTCAAAACCTGTCAACATAAAGGCCTAAGCAGTGGAACTGGTCAGAAGAAAATGAAGACTGTTGGTCACACAGGATTATATTGCAACACGTTTAGGTCATGGGCAGGTGGAGGATTTGGCAAAAGGCAACTGAAGTCCAGGCACTTTTCTTATGCTTCATCCTAAGCAAACATTAATAGTAATATTATTGACTGTTCTTCCTTTAAACTGGAGAACTGAAAAAATGAAATACTCTTTAAAATATATATATTTCATACTATTGTAAAATATGCTTAATAAAGAGTGGGATGGGAATTGAAGCAAATCTGAGCCTCAGAAAGCTGTTTCCCTTGAAATCAAAAAGCCATGCTCTATTACAATAAAACCTCCACAGTTTTATCTAGAGAGAACACAGGAATTATCCAGGGAAGACAGAAAATAAAAAGGGAGTGTGACCTTGCATGCGAGTCTTTGTCTACTTAATACCTTTCTGAGTTGCAGCGGAGTCTCTTAGGCCCCTCTCATGTCTGGCCAACAGCAAAGCCTCCCAAGAATTTTATTTACTTGCTTCATTCTCTGAGTGAGCTTCTGCTATGGCTTTCTTTTCATGGGTTATTCTGCAGTTTCTGATCTTTCTATCTTCCGGATAAATCCAGAGCATCTCAGAGAAGAAAGAAATTTCCTGCTTCTCTTGAGAGGGAGGGGGAAATCACATTGCTCTTAAGAGAATATAACATATGATTGGAATGATGGTAAATACCATCATTTCCAAATCAAATTCTTTTTTGTGTTGCTTGTGATTAGTTGGTGTTTTCAAGAAGCTGACCATAATAGGTATGGAGGGGAGGGGATGAGGGCAAGACTTCTAAGAAGGTAAAAATGAGGCTTGATAACCAGTTTAGTTGTCTCCAGACAGGACTCCTGATAGACTAAGCACAGAGGATTTGTGAGGAACAAGTGCAAAAGGAAATCCACTACACAGCTTCTTATCAAAGTTTCCTCACTTTAATTCACTAATCCCTTCAGGTAACATAATTTCTGTTTTATGTTTGTAGCTATATTGAAGTTAAAGGAAATGTATTTGCTCTGTTAAAACTTTAGTACACACCTTTATGCACCTAAAGCTAATGTGCCAATATCACTTAGCCATTTTGAGTGGCTGATGTACCTATTCCAAATCTTATTTATGTTTGTTTTTTTTTTATTTGTTTAATACCTGCTTTATATAGTCAGTCTTCAGGCAGTGGCATTGTAGAGGAAGATTTCCTTTTCATGTGAGAGCTGGGACAGTTACCATGCACATCTGTGTGCATATTAATTCAGCTGTAGCACAGATAAAAGGGACTTCAAAGCACCGAAGTGCAAGTGTCCACTCCTTAATGGTCCTTGCAGAAATGGTGGAACTGGTGGCAGTGACTTTCCTGATGCATTAAGGGAAATAAATCTGCTGTCCAAAGGTACCACAGAGGGCAGTGGTGATGCCCCAAGGTATTTGTCTCCTACATGGAACCTCATCCCTGCAAAACAGTACATTTTTTTTAACAAAGTAATTCCACTTATGTTTTGGTCTCTCAGCTGATGATACCAATATACCTATTTATTTCTCCTTCTAGAAGTTGATTTGAAATATATTTATCCAACACAAAGCATGGCAGATACAAACAAGTGATCTTTGAGACTACTTTCTCAATCTGCCCTTGAATCTACCATATGTTCCATTACCTCCTATTTTCTTTGCATTTTGGTTGCCTAATGTAGACTAGCCTCGGAGACTGTCTGCAGGTGTTGGTAGGTTGGTTATAGAAATGAGGCATCAAATACATGTGTAGGTGTAGCACCAGATTTTTCTTTTTGGTAGCTGATGTTTTTCATAAATGTGGTTATGTATGAGCTAAGCTCATAGGAATCCTCCACACATAGGAATGGAAAATCTGGATTTGGAATGCAACAGCTGCTGAGCAGCATGCGTAGGTCAGGACAGCATCATTTTAAACTAACGGTGGATTTAAGTATTAAACTGTATTTTCTTCAGGATTATGATTTTAGTAGTATTTATTTGTAACCAGGAATTCCCTTTTTGTTTCATGTAAATGTTCAATCTTTTAAGCTTTTCTGTGTGGTTAAAGATTACCCTTATGGCAGCAACTTCCATATGTATTGCTGTGTTTTGATTTGGGGAAAGCAGAAGCTCTCAGTCTGCCCCAATAATCTTGAGTTTTTTTAATAGGTGGTAGTGATGAAGCTACAGTACTTTTTCCTCTCTCTCCCTCCTGGAGGTTCTTTGTGATTCAAAATTGCTTTTTGCCACCCTTTGCACTTCCCACTCGTGTACTTGCACTTTCTAGAGAGGGAAGATTGGTATACAAATTGAATTTATCTCTAGGTGGTAGGAGTGCTGGAAATAATAGGGCAACTCCTCTGTTTGTATAAATTCTAATACTCCATTTTAGTTACAGCTTCTTAGGACACCCAGATCCCTGTCCTAATCTAGCAGTACAATATATTTAGAGCTCTGTAGGGTACAGGATTTAATTCTCCTCTCTAAACTGTATTACTATAAAATCTGACATGAAATTCAGCTGCTGTTGCAATACTTCCTTGTGTGTTTAGGTCTGTGTGGCCCTGCATAGACACCCAAGTAGCTTTTAGGAAGTGCTGCTGCTGGTAGCATAATCCAATTGTCATGGATTAGGGTGTTGCATGGTCTTCATCTCTGCCTAAGAGCCAAACTAGCCCAGACTACAGTAAGATGATCTACTGGTTTTACTGGTAGAGACACTTTAAACTCTTCTCTAACCTGTGATTCATTTGCTATCTGTCTGTCCCTAAACAGCTGTTTTTGTACACAACATCATTGGAAAATTGAGAGGTGTAGAACTGGGGACACCACAAACCTGCTTTTTTGGTAAAACCAGGGCAATTTGTAATAGCACTCATTTTATGTTAAAGAGTATTGAGCACTGGGGAGACTCTGCCTTCCTTACCTTTAGCTAAAAGGAGTGTCACATAACTGATTGTCACTTACATTGTTTCTTCTCTTGCTGAATAGATGTATTTCCAAGATTTTCCACCTGAACTTTAAACTATAATTAAGTACTTGGCAGGACAAAAATACTGCCATATAAATAATTTTTCTTTTGCTGTTTATTGATGCATTTCAACTTGCTGGTCTGCATTTTTTTGTTTTGAACCATTAAACATCAGCAACCATTAAATATCAGCATCCATCCAGACGGTGCCTGTGCAGAGTGGGAATATGTATTGACTTAGCTGTACTTGAAAATAACTGTTAAATCTCTTACAGAAAACTGAGTGGTTTTCCAATGTTGACTATGTAGAACTACTCCTGAAGAAACCATTACAACTCCAACCCTATACAGGACAGATCTCTAAGGGGTTTCATTCTAAAATCAATTTTGCCGTTCTGCTTGCATCTGGGGGACATAAGAAAATACTATGATTCTGAAGGGTGGATTTCTTAAAGAAAAGTTTGAATTTAAAATGTTGGCTAAATAGCACTGAAATAAAGTATATTTCCAGATCCTATATTTTGTTTTATTGTAGTATTTGCATGGCACAAACTATGTGAGTATTGTTGCTGAATACTTTGAGGTACAAATGAATTCTGGTTTTATATATGTGTCAGGAAGAGTCCCTGCAGTGATATCTCTCAGTGATTGACAACTATTTCTCACTTAGAAATACTTATCAGTGTAGAACACCAATACTAAACATATATTCAATTAAATTTCACAAGCTTCTGTCATGTTGCACATATAAAGAACATGGCCTGAAACAGAAATGGGAAAATGGAGATTAAAACTGACCAATGATTCTAATGAGAACTCATTGCTGGAACTGAAACAACTGTTTAGGAAAACTCTCCTTTAAATACTTAACCAGGTAAACATTTTCCCTGGCATTTGAAAATCCTTCTATTACATGCTTAAGAAAATTACATGGAAATGTCTTCCTTGCTGGGAACTCTATTTATATTCATACAGCAAGTCTAAGGGGAAATTTAGAGAACAGTTCTTCTCAGAAACAACACACTAGGAAAGTGGTTATTCTGTTGGTAGAAAGGAGAGGCAGTGCGAGAATGGATGCAGTGGTATTTTTGCTGCCTTGTCAAACCAGAATGTCTTCTGAAAACAAAACAAAAGGAGATCCTTCAATCAACTGGTTTTACCAAAGAATAGGGAACACTTCACTTTTTTTTTTTTTTTTTTTATTAGTTGTCATTCTTCAACATGATGAATACTTACAGCAGTATGTTAAAAAAGATACAGTTAAGTCTCTTGGCATCACTGCATAGCAGTCACAGCATTTTCACACAATCTAGTGCTTCCTTTCAGAATGATGCATATGGCATATATACGCACATATGGGGCTGATTCTTGGTCCCAGTGAAGTTGGGGGGACCAGCATTTGGCCCATAGTTGTATAAGATATGTGACTATGTATATATAAAATGCTTTACAATAAACATGACATATACAATCTTGAATTCAAAGATAAGCAGAATATATTTTACATCCAAGTCAAGCTTATGCTCTGCACTTAAAAGTTTATGTACCTAAAATATTGGATGGATTATAGAAACAAAGAGTAACAGTTTGCACCAAAGTAATTTGAATACATATTCATGGCATCGAGCTTGCCTTGTGTTTTTGTTTTGGGGTGGCTTTTTTTTTTTTTTTTTTTTTTTTGGCAGGGTTTTAATTCAAACTTAATTATTGATTTTTGTGGGTCATGAGAGTCATGGTGACTTCAGAAGCGGAATGGGCATACTTTATGGACAACTCAGCTGAGTGACTTTAAATATAAGGCAATAAATTATGGCTGGCACCCTGCCTGATACCTGAAAATAAAATTGTGACTACTTGAGTTTCTCCTTTCTGAGGAGAATTTATCTGGAAGGGCTAAGTGTGCATTCTCTATCTAATTTGATAGAAACTTTTAACAGAAATTTAAACCCCAGATTGCAAAAGCTGGTGAGATCACTATGCACTGTAACAACAGCCTTATCTCATTTACAGCTTTCTCATTAATCTCTGGGGAGGCTTTGGTTTTCTTCATGAAAACCGAGTTCATACAAAAATAATTGACCTGTGTTGTAGATTAGGTTTGATACAACTGCAGATCATGTGTGTTTTTTTATTTTACCTCCACAGACTTTACTTAATCTCAGCTACTCCTGTCTTTGTTCCTTGTATTCCAAAGGTACATTTTGTCAATAGTCCTTTTATCCCCCATTGACTGGTGACTGGACCATTGACACTTAAAAACACAAGGTAAGGAAAGTCTTTAGTTAATGACAATGCATATGTATGCATTATTCTAACCAGCCCAAGATTTTCACTTACTGCTTATTGTTGTTAGTTATACAGAATTGCCTCTTAGATGGTATGAAATCTTCATTTAGAGCAGCTAGATTTTAATCGTATTTGTGGGGCCTAAAAACATTTTAATGTCTTGCTTATAACAGTTTTTTTTTCTCTTTCTATATATGAAAACCTTAATGCAGTTTGAAAACTTTAAAATCTTTTGGCTCCACTGGCCCAGTAGGAAGGAAAAATAATTTAAAAGGGCCTTCTGTAAAGTGGCTGATAGGGCTGACACCACCAAAATCTGTGCTATCTCCATAGCTTTTCTATTCTGTGCATCAGCAGCCTGTTGGCTCACTGGGGCCTCCAAACCAGAGAATACCAAATGTATCACAACTGCATGTGCTGAGCACTGGTGCTGCTGGACTGGCTGGGACCAGTGATGGTTTCTACGGGAAATCGGTTGCATTTCGCATTACAGGGAATCTGGCTGCCAGGCATCTGCTGCCAGAGCCTACCCTTTCTGAGCACTTCTGTCTGGAGCACCTGAGGCAAACTGGCCCAGGCCCAAACCTGTGTAATGGGCTTGGCTCACAAGTACAGAAGCATTGCTGGGGCCACCCTGAACTTCTTTCAGGCACTGTTTCATTAGACAAGGTGATTGAAATCTGGCCGGTATGTTCAGTGCACCAAAATGCCCCACAGCCTGATAATTTTCAGAAGAGTTTTTAAAGGTAGAAAGTCTTAATGTGGTAAGAGCAAACTTGTAATGGAACCTGTAGTTTCCACTTGTAGAAAAGGGCTTGGGTTTAATGTGGCTGTAACAAAATTTGATATGTACTTAAGCTTTCCTGTTGGACCTATTTTCTGGAAGCTCTTCAGAAACAGCTTGACAATGTTTCTGTCAAGAGCTTTTTATGCTGCTAGACACTGGGTTTAACTGATCTTCAGAGCATTTTTTAAAAATTCTTTGAACTAGATGGAAAAGGGCTTCCATTTCTTAGTAAAGAGATAAAACATGGGAAATTACATCCTTTTGTATGGACTTAAGTGCTTCTAAGCAGTGCATTACATTGCTCACGTAATGTCCTAATAATTGTCCTACATCTGTCAGAAGGAAAGGTACACCTAAACAGCTGCAAAGTGGTGGTGCTTCCATCCCCACCACCCTCATGTGATTAAGAAGCCATTTATGTCCTGTAGTTAGAAACAGTTTAATTCTATTACAACTCTCTTGAGTGTCCTTTGCTTGCTGTGGTCCTTCTATTATATGAATCTCATTTAGATTAGTGGGAGGAAGAAGGAGGTTTGCTATTGGTTGTACCTTACACAACAGTGGAGGGGCAGAAAAACATCACTGGAGTTCTGTGTGCTCACCACGTTTTGCCTTTTTTTTACTTCACTGGGTTTCAGCCTCTTTTCTCTGAAGATACATACAAAGAATTAGTGGAATAAATCATCCTTCACTAAAACTCATGCTTTTAATTTTCTTCTGAACATATTAGCCACCTTATGAGCATGAACTTTCTCTCATCAAGTCAATATCCCCTGTAATTGAGAAAAATGTATTATATTTTCCTTTGCATTTTCTGTGAGTAAAACATCTTTCTCATGTTTCTGAAACACCAGCTTAAAAAGCTCTTTCTTTGTTGGCCTCTTCAAGGTCTTCACAGCCCAACATGACTATCCATATGTGACTACGTGGCCATACCTGCTCATTCTTTTGGAAAGCAGCTGTACAGATTGGATGTACAGGGGGTTCACAGCAACACTGTACTTCACCTGAATGCAGTTATTCTTTCTGGGGGCAGAGGAGCAGGGGCCAATCCTTTTGGTGCGACCGCAGTGGTGTCTGAGAATACAATCTCACTGAAATGGTGGAAGCTTACGTAAAGTTTAATAAAGACTTTCCAAACTGAGGTTGTTTATGGCATAGTTAAGGCCAAGTATCTTCCACAAACATGAGATCATAGAAAATTCCTCAGCCACTATGATAGCTAAGAGGATTTTTCTTAATAGTCTGACTACAACACATTTTTTTCCTTCATTGACTGAGTAATCTAAAAAGTCAGTTGAAGTATTCTTTTAATTAAAAGAAAAATACAAATGCATTTTGATGCTGACTATCTAAGGAGGAAATGTGGGGGAAAAATCAGCTACACTGCAACATTTCTCAAGAAAACAACTGAACTCCAGAACTAATGCCGTGCTTTGTAGATCACTAAGCTATTTAGTAAAAATTCACACTTATGAATAAATGGTAATCAGACTGAACTGTCAAATCATGTGGTTTTGCTCTGAGGCCTGGGGGTTTTTCTGAACTTTAAACTTCAGGTTCTGTGAAACATTTGCCTAGACTGAATGTGCAAGGTGCCATGGATTAATGACACGGACCCATATGGAATGTGTTTGAAGTTTTCAAGAAGTTATCCTGCCAGACTTCATTCCTCAATGACCTTTGATACACCTTGGATAGTGGAAAGGCAGTTCAGAATCATATCTTGTAATCATATGATTTTGGCAGCTATCAGAAGATGAAGGATGCTAGAAGTTAAGGCTTTTATCCACAAACAATGGTGTATATTAATAAACTCTATACCATATTTACAAATGCTTTCTCTTGTATTAAAACTAACAGTATTCTGTTCACAGTGCCAATGTTTTTACAGGTAGCAATCATCCCACAGTACTCCAGTATTTTGGCATGGGAATCAGTAGCGCTTTCTATTTACAGAAAATGTACACATATGAATATAAACAGGTAACTTGAAACAGTACTCAAAAGATAGATCTATTCGTGTTTCAAAGGTTTAGACTGTACTACACCTTCCCATTTGGCTGCGAGGGAATACTGTTCCTTGCAATGAGAAGATGCCTGTCTTTTATCCAAAGTGGCATAAAAATGATTACCAAAACGAGCCTTGTTACACTGGAGGTGTGTATATGGAGAGTAACTTCAGTCCAAGGTTTTTAGATCTGTTGTTTAGTGCACAGAATACAAAAGTTAAAAAGGGTTTTAACTACTAAAACAACCCAACTCTCTGCCCTCTACGAGCACTGCCCCACTCAGTCCATGACCTCTGGATGCTGGAGATGCTGGTGGTTTAATGTGCAGCCCAGCTGCCAGCCTAGAAAGGGTGTGGCGCTCTGGGCCTATATACATGTCACCATATGACTTGTGGTAAATGAAAAGATCACCAAGAGTGCCTCTCTGTGTCCCCTGTTCTCTCAGCAATCCTCCCTGCTTCGTGGCAGTCAGGACTGACCTGGCTTCCCTGGTGCTGACTGGGACTCTGCACTGGGGCAGTTCGGGATCAGGAGTGACGAATGGCATCAGGCATGCACAGAATGGAGAGAGGGGAGAGGAACATGAAGATCAGAAGGAAACCCAGCAGAACCATGGGTGTGTTTGTGAGGACCCTTAGAGCTTTGCCATTTCTTGCCTTTGCACGGTGTTGACAACAGGCTCCTGCTCCCCGGGACCTTGTTTGCTGCTGTGACCAAGACGGAGATAGCAGTGCTAGAAGAAGTGTAAAGCTGCCACTAAGGAGTCTCTTCTTCATTTAAAGTCTGTTCCTGGCTGCTAGTCACTTGGCCTGAGTGGTCGTTGCTCCTACTGCTGCTGTGTTGCTTGTGGAGCAGACTTCTCCACTTGGCCTTGTTCCTCCTGAGATGGTTTAGCATGTTTTCAGATAGGGGGGTGTTGCCTGTAAACTGGGCCCACCTCTCAAAGAGTGGCTCAACTATGTACGTCATGAACCCTGGAGAAACACACAAGGGACAGCTGGTGAGCAACAGGTTAATTCCAGAAGTGTACTGCCCCACCAAGTGCCTTGAAATTACCAGAGCAAGGTAAGTGGCAAAAGCCCTAAAGAGAAACAACAAACTCTCAAACATACATCAATTCCTTTTGAAATGCAGAGCTTTTAACCAGCATACATGACAAGATACGGCTTTGTCTGGGTGTGTCACAGTAAACTGTGACAGTCAGCAACCCTCGGAGGAGATTGCAGACAAGAAAGTAACCAGTGTTTAACACTGGCTGCAATTTTTTCCCATGGGTATTTTCTCCCCTATGCAAAGACTTCTTTGTCTTTCTGTTGAACATTTGCCTTAAATATGTTTCTTTTTGAACATTTTAATTTAGGACATATTTTTTAACTCTTAAGAGCTGCTGTATTATCAGCAGCTCTTATTGTTAAAACAACTGGATCAGAGTGGGGCACATGGTGGATAAAAGTTTCTCGTAGAGCTTCTGACACAGTGAGATAAACATGAAGAGAATGAAACTAATACCTACCAATCTGGATGCTTGGTACTGTATCCTTTTGCTGATTACAAAGGGGGCTTATTTCCAGTTCAAATTTTTGTTCCAGATCACCTGGAAAAAAAGAGAATTTTTTTTTTTCTGCCACTTTTATCTCTTCTCCTATGCCACACTCACACAGTGTCTGCAACTGTGTGAGGAGTTGAAATCTTCTACCAATGATGACCATGGTAAAAGTCTAAATACCTTCATTTTCTGGACTTTTTAGGTATCAGAAACCAATTATCCATACAAAGAAAAATCTAAGAAAAGAAGACTTTTAGATGAACATTAAATCTGAGCATGAAAGTGTTCTGAGTATCTAAATTTTTAAAGTAGACTCTCTCATGTGAAAGATTTTTAAGACACTCCAGTCGCTTACTCGTTGTTCAAATCTCTTCCTACCAGAAAATTGCAGTATATCAATTTTAGAAGAAATGCATCTCGAGTAGAACTGCAGTGGAAATTGCTAGTGTGTTCTTGTGGAAGTGGCTTGTAAAGGGAAGAGTGTTGGAGCCTGGCAGCCCACAGCTGTGGCTGTACTAACAAACTAGTAAGGGCCAAAGCATGGACTCCAGCAATGCTTCAGGTGTCAAGAGCTATGGAGCTTAAGCTATAAATGTGGAAAAAGGATGAAATTAAAAGTCTGTCTTATTACTGTGCAGTAGCTGGGTATCAAGCTATACCTTTGGTGCTGCACTGATTTATTTCCTGGCTTGTCCAGACAGTCCCCAGGCATCTGCACAGGACTGAACTGAGACAGCAATGTAGTTGGCTGAACTCATAGCCACCTTCATAGCAGAGTATTTGACTAATTGGACAAGGAGGTCTCCAGTTCCAAATCCAGGACTGCCCTCAAGATTCCTGCAGGCAACTCTTGCTGTGACCAGCCCTGGGGACTGTTTCAAACTGTTGGAAGAAAAACCTGGCTGAGGAATCTGCTCACTCTAGATGCCACCTTAGATTGCTCCTGATGCAGAATTGACCAGGTTTGACATTGAGAAGACTCTTATAAACAGTCAGTAGAAATTATTTCTGCAGAAATGGACACACAGGACAAGCTCCTGTACATAGTGATGGCAGGAGATGTTTTGTATGGAGCTGAAGGTAATCAATAACAACGACCATCCTGGATTTAGGAATTCAGCCAAAAAACATCTCAGAGGGTGTAGTTTGCTCACAGCCACGCAAGACAACAGTCACTTTTTCTGCTGGAAAGACTGCATTCCCCTGTGCCTGCAATTACTTCATGCAAAGATTGCTCTGAGTTAAGTTTTGGGTGTAGGGGTTTTCTTGAAACAAACACTCACTGTCTGTGAGTGCAACAAGTTCATCCTTTGTGATTGTTAGCCTTCCCTGCCAGTGTACAATCCTGGTTACTGCATGAGGTTCAGGACGTTTCCTGTCTACAGTATGGAAGGGAAGTGAGAGTTAACTGTGCAAGCTTAGATGTGCCACTTCCCCTCAGACAATAATATTTTGTCCATCTGATTTACTAATAAGGATGTAGCGAGGGCTGGTTAGGAAAAACTTTCCTGTAAGAAAGACAGACCTGCTAGTTTAGCCAAAACACTGTATTCAACCCATAAAGAAACATTTTGCTTTTAATCCACTGTTTTTGTTTAAAAGCTCTTTTCCCTCCACTAACAGTTTTTTTCTATTGTGCTACTGTGCTACTCAAGTTCTGTAGCCCCATATGAAACACTGTGTGCATTTCTAGGCCTTGCCTTTCTTCCCTCTGCAGCAAGCAATCACTTCTTAAATGTGAGCAGAGTATTTTCAGTTCCAATTGAGTCCTTAGAAGTATCAGGAAAACATTTCTAGCTTGATGAACACTCAAAATGGAACAATTTAGCAAAACTGAGACAATAACAGTTTCTCATATTTCCAAATGTGCAATTTGTCTTCTCATCTACCCCTCCAAAAATTTCTGACTAAAAGAAAGTTTCTAACTCCAGTGATATCCCCTCTGTAGGTGTCCTAGGTAGAAAATGGTTGACCCATCTGGCTCAAAGTATATCCACATCTTTGTGTCTTTCAGAAGTCACTTAATTGACAAAAATAAGATTTGCTTTTGCCTGGTAAGAACTTAAAATGATGGTCAATTTCTTTTGTTTCAAGTTAATATAAAAGGAGGTACATGAATTAGTTCCTGAGAACTTTCATGCTAGGGAAAACCTTCCAAGCAATTTTAAAACCTTATCAGAGAAACTGATCATTAATGTTGCTTCAACATTAGCCATTTTCTTGAAAGCTTTTTCTTACTACTTCCAGTTTCATATATACAAATCAAGTTTTATTACTTACCCAGTGTTCCTAGCTTTGTTGACTTAAAAGATCTGAAAACAAAGTATTTTTCTAGGAAAGGTTTCTGTTAGGAGCTGCTGTAGGTGCCAGATGCTCCATGAAATGTGCCTGGATTGTGTATTTCATTTACTAACATGTAGGGTAGATGCACCAGAACATTGGAAGATCAGGATCTGAGTCTCTATTAAAATGACCTTAGAAATGTTCTATTAAAACAATGTTAAAACTTTGTATCTGTTCCAGAAGGAAGATTAATACCACAATTAGTGTTTTGTTTATCCATCTCATCTATACTTAAAAATCAAAACACGAGACCTTATGGTTTCCAAATGTGAAACTTTCTACCAAAAAATATGTTCAAGCCCCATCACTGTGCGTAAGGGGGGAGAGAGGTCTACAAAAACACTTTAAAGTGATAATGGTATCTAAATGCATGCTATTTAATAACTGGGGGTGTTGTACCACTGAACAGCATTATACAGCCACTAGTAATGGTCAGACCACAGTTTCTGTATAATTGTCCCACATAAAATGCTCCTTTTTTCCCCTGTGATGTTTCTTACTGGTCTCATGCACCCAGGTATCCCCTATCAGAGGTCTGTTTTAGATGTTAGACTAACAAATTTTGAGGGCAGTGGAAAAAGCTTACATTTGTAAGAGTTGAGCTGTCTTTCTCAGCATGGTCCCCCAGTACACTAAAGGCAAGGTACTGCATCTTACAAGCTTCATACTGATTATGCCTTCACTCCATATCTGACTAACTAAACCTGCATTGGGCAAGTTGCTTACATTACTTCAAAGGTATCCAAGTCAAAGACATTTCGCCAGCTTAAACTGACATTGGCTGAAAATTAACTAGCTGACCTGTTTGTCCTTGTTACAGACTAACTGTACCAGGTACCAGCTCAGATGTGGCTTAATTTTGTAGTGCAGAATGTTAAATGAACTAAGAATTTCATTGTGTGCTCCTCCACTTGCATCTCAGGATGCTCTGAACAAAGAATTTAACAGTGATTAAACTCTGCTGCACCCTGTATTGTAGCACAGCATGACCTTGCCTATGCAGATAGCGCCAAATGGTGTAATTACTGTGTTTCAAAAAACCCCCTGCTTGACTGTGCTCTCTGCAGGGGTCTGAAAACATTTGCAGTAGGTTCTAGCTGAGGGTTGGCTTGCCTGCTTTGGCCCTTTCAACAGCATGCTGGGAAGCTGTTTGAACCCTTTCTTTGCATTTGCAGGCAGAAGAATGTGCCATATTTGGGAAACCGTGAGGGTAAGGCGGTAGTGGGAGCATGAAAAACGAGACAAAACACAGTGCTAGGATTTTGGGGCAGTGTGGTGCCGGCGCCATTCCAGCTCAGAAACGCTCATGGTGACTGGAGGGTCTCAGAGAAGAACCCAGCCGTGGGCTTTTCCGCTGAGTTCAAGTGCTGAGGCACAGCAAAACCCTCCCTCCTGCCTGATGCTGCGAGAGGAGCAAAGAAACGCTACTTTTCTACGCCTTCCCACTTTTCCAATGAGGCAGCACATCTCTGAAGAGCTCATTCCCAAGTGACATTTCAGTGCTACCTCCGACTTGCCACACAGAAACCACGGAAAGCTGAGGGGAAAGGGGACTGCTGTGAGTTGAAGGGGCTGACCTTGCCGGTAGAACTCTTCACAGACCCGTTCACTCCACTGTTTGCTCAGATCCCAGACCCGGCAAGGGTTGCAAATGTCAGCACACTTGAGTGCAATCTGAAAGCAAGAAGAAAAGTAGTAGTGAGAAAAGAAGTTACTGTTTAGCAGTGCTTCAGCAGTAAATCTGCAGTCATGGAACTCCCAGGCCCCACCAGCAATGCTGGGAAGGGTTAAGATTACCTTTCAGAGACTCAACCTCACCCAAATGTGCCCTTTGAGGAAAAAGCATTTATTTAAGCTGCAAACAAAACTTTCATTCAGCCCTCCGCTTTACCATAGTGAAAACAAGAGCAGGGCCACATGCCAAGGCTGCAAAGTGTTTTGGATATTCCTTGCAAGGACTAAGCCAACAAAAGCCTCAG
This sequence comes from Sylvia atricapilla, assembly GCF_009819655.1. Classification (NCBI taxonomy): domain Eukaryota; kingdom Metazoa; phylum Chordata; class Aves; order Passeriformes; family Sylviidae; genus Sylvia; species Sylvia atricapilla. Next base: position 64,553,197 of record NC_089142.1, read on the forward strand.
GCTGGCTCCTGCTGACTGCTTGGCTCAGCATCTATGGCTGATGACAAGGAAGGGAAGAGCCAAGCTGGTGTATTTGGGCATGATTTCTCTGCGGTCTCAGTGAGTGACCTTGCATCTCACTTCGGTTACACTTCATCCCAATGTCTGCATATTTTTGTTTACAAAGCTAAGCACAGGGCTCTCCACACTGCCCCTGGCCGGGTTTCACTCAGTTAACTAGTACTTTTAAGTGCTTTGTAAGAGAACGAGTACAGGTGAAAAGGTTTTTAAAACTGAGTAACTGCTTCAGAAAAGTAAACCATGTAATAGTCTGCCAGTCACACTGCCTTGAAACAAAATATCATGTGCCTTGTCTCTTCAGACAGAACATAGTCATTCCGTCTGACAGAAGTCAGAAGTCATTCTGGCACCCGGGAAGAAAACATAAATATTTCCTGTAAGAGTTCAGACCCGTGAACCAGCAGAGTGAAATCTCCAAGTCACTTATCTCTTTGCGTTAAGCTGATTAGCCTTAATGTTATTGTCTACTGCAAGGACCTTTCAAACATTCTTTAGGTTACTCCAATCAATCAAGATTTCTTCATTTTTTTCTTTTCTTCTTCCATAACTAACTCACCAGATAAGTAAATCTTACTATGTCTGTTCGCTTGGTCCTAAGTTCCTAGTGCATAAGAAACCTTTTTTTGCTGTAGCTGAGACCTGCAATTCCTCTGCTTCTGGCATTTGCACAATTTTCTTTCCTCATCTGTCCAGAAATATGGTCAACCTGTCACCCAGCTCTGCACAGTCTGGGCAGGTATCTGACAGAAGACTGTGTTTCGGGCAGGACAGGTAAGAAGCTACTACATTTCCCATGCTGCTGGAGGGGGAAGAATTCCAATCTTTCCTTGCAGCTGTCACCTTTTCTGTAACTTTGAAGGAAGGGAAAGATGTAGGTGTTTGTTTTATAATGAAAAAGATTACTTCAACTTCTTTATGTATTTAGGAATGAAATTAATAAAATTTCTCTAAAGAAGCAAGTATATGTAGCTTCCATTTTAATCACAATACTGCTTTAATAGGTAGAGGCTTATTCTTAAGAGTCTGCTAATGACTGCTGCTTAGCTGGAAGAACCAGGGTGAACCTATTTGATTTTTGACTAAAGCATGAGTTTTTCATTAGCTGGGCAGATGCACTAGAGAAGCATGAGCTGCCATGGCAACAGCTGTCTCTGCAGAGGCAATTTCTGAGCATCCATCACAGGAACAGGACTTGGAGACCTGATGTCAGGCTGTCCTGGAGAGAACACCAAGGAGGGGGCTCTCTTGCACAGTGCTAAAAAGCAACACCAGTAACACCAGTGGAGTGACATTTGCCAGAAGAGAGAGACACTACAATTGAAACATTACCTGGCAAAGAGAAGCAGTGTTCTGGAAGTAAAATAATTACTGTCTTATCTTCATTCCTTAGCATTTGATACTCTCCTGTATCTGTTGCATTCACAGCTTTTTAACTCAAGGAAATTACATAAGGAAATGCTGGTGACACCTTATGCTTGCCTGATGTTCCAGAAGGTGGCAGAAGGGAAGTGTTTATGGTAATAGGTAAGGAGAGGCTGATGTCCAGACATGCTATAATATACTGCTCTTAACATATACTAGGAAATACTATGACCTGAAAAATTTATAAAAACAATTAAAAATTTCTTGCAGTTACCTGAAGCATAAAATGTCTGTCTTGTGCATCCTCCAGCCTCAAATCCTGATTGTCAAGGTGAGATTTCAGACGGATCAAAAACTCATTCTGCCTGTTGATGTCTGTTGCCAAGATCAGGGAGCCCAACTGCTGTTCAATGTCCTGTCTGCAATGACAGTAAATGAGCCCCTTTAATCATGGAACCATTCAACATTAAGAACTCAAAACAACCTGCTCTCGATCACTGGACCTGGCATAAAGCTCCCTCTTTCTTTAGGGACCCAGTCTGAACTGTTTGGTCAGTCTCTGCTGGGATTTGTGCAGTACAACTGTTCTATCTGCCCAAATGGGTTCAAGAAGAATAGGTAACGTCAAAGAAAAATGCTTGCCGGCACAGGTTGTTCTGAAAAGTGCTAGGAAAGTACAAAAAAACCCACCCTGAAGCAACACCATCTTGCATCAAGAAAAATGCTCATGTCTTACTTCAGCTGTTCAGATGTGAGCAGTGAATACTGCAACTTTGAAGTTGCAGTCAAAATTGTGAAGGTCTAGACTGAAATCCATTAAAGTTGTTGGTCTGATGCAAAGAAATTCTGGAGGGATATGGAGCTTATTGCTTCCAGGTAACTTGTTTATGTTCTTGGTAGGGTCACTTATGATTTCAAATTTAAGACTGTAGTCTGTTCTCTGTCTCAATCTCCCATCCTTGGTGGGACTAACACAAGTAAAAAGCTAGCTGCAACTTGCCAAGGTGCTCATGTGGCTGCTCTTCTTTTGCTTTATCCATAAAGACTGAACCACATTCCTTCAGTGAGGTGTGGAAGTTCAGAGCAGTCTTGATGCTCCTCGACCAACTCCTTCAATTTCCTGGTTTTAATCACTAAATCTTTCCCTATTCGTTCGGTGCTATGTAGAATGAAAAATGCCAACAATCCATCTGAACAAGTCCACTCTTTGCTGGGAATCTCTGTGTTCCTGCTGCCGAGTGGCCATTCCTGTGCTGCAGAAGTGGGTAGGTCTTAAAAAACACTTCTGCTGTTTAACTTTGTCTCACGATTTCATAGTGGCACCAAGGAGGGGCAGGAAGTTCAGCCTATTCTGAAGCCTGGGCCTCTTTGTCAGCGTGCTTTTAGGAAGGGAGAAGGAGGCCACGGCCTAGTTGCAGTGATGCTGGTGGACACTTACGTGACCTCCTTGGGCAGGTGGGCGAGCAGCCGTGACTCCCGCAGCATGCCTATGGTAGAGCGCCAGTGGTGGTTCTCCAGCACGGAAACGTTCTGGGGAGGAATTACACCAATAAATGCAAGGGTTAGGATAGTATCCATGGTACAGGTACACATATGGATTTGCCTTATCACATGATACCCAGAGCTGGCTGGACATGCTGTAACGTGAGCCTAAAATGTGTGCTTTGCAACCACAGCTGGATTAGAGTAATTGGTCCAGATTTCTACAGTTAAGGACCTTTTGCTTCTGGGTTTCTTAGCTAAGGTCAGCCCTAGGGGCCTGTTGTTCTGCAGTTTTTGAGTCCTGCTGTGAACAGAGGAGCTAATCTCATCTGTGTGGGAGGCAGCTTGCATTCTAACAGATTTATTAACAAGTGAATTGAAGCAGGAGTGCAAAATCGTATTTTTACCTCCTGTTGATTCCAGGTTGACTTTTCAGCCTCTACAGTTTCAATGCAGAGAGGACAAGAAAAAGAAAACTAAACTGCCAAATTTCCCTTTGAGTCAAGGAACTGGAAGCTGCCTGCAGCTGTTTAATGAAAGCAAGGAGAATAGCAGTACTGCTGAGCATTTGCAGGCTTCAGCAACTTGGTCTGCAACAAATTTTGACTCCTCTTTGTTTCCTTGCTTTCAACTAAGTCAAACCAAAGTTAGGTTGGAAAAAAACTGCTGGGGAGCTGAAATCCAACTTTCTAGGTTGTCAGTAAATTACAACAAATTTGGTATCTTATGTCTGATGACTTGAAATTACTATCCTAACACACAATGCATTTTCCCATCATCACTTGTTTAGTTCACAGAGTACTTTCTACCACCAAATGCCCCAGAAATGTCACTTGTTCAGAAACCTCTATCATCTGTTCCCTGTTTTGGGCAGTTCACAGCATTTGCAGTAGATGAGCACTGGATAAGAAAAACAAAACAAAGCCAAACCTTTTGAGCAGGCAGCAGAACAAGGACTCCACCCTGTCACTGCCATCTGGGAAAGGGGAGTCAGAATCCTCCCTCCAGCCACTGTCCATCTCTAGCTCCCTCACGTGCAGTCCCACAGCTCTGAGGTGTTGCTGCCACAGTACTGCCTTTCCCGTGGGACATGATGTGCAGCTTCCACTTTTCCAAGAGGGACTGAGCAGTATTTTCTCCCTAAGTCCTCCCCATCTTCCTTTGTACTCCTGTCCTATCTGATGACTGTTGAAACACTAAACATTGCCAGTAACCAAGATCCAATCTGCATTTTGATCATCTTGCTTAGTGCAAAGGTGAGAGACTGGGCTGACTTCCTATCACAGTCCTTTCTGCAGTGCTTTTTGTTGCTTCTGAATTCACACAGCGCTGCTTCGGTATTTCTCCGAGTTTGTTTGTTTGTTTCCCTTACCGAAACCACAGATTCTGGAGGAAAAAAAGAAGTAAAACCAACTCCAAAACTTTCAAATAATGCGAAAACCAATTCCTTTTCTTAGGAAGAGCTGATGGACTCAGATCTCAACATCAGTTATGCAATATAGAAATTACTTTTGACAGCAATTCTGTTCATTTGCCAACTTAAATATCCTTTTTCTCCTTTTGCCTAAATACATCAGGATGGACTTTTGCAACCCTAAACTCTGACCAAGAAAAATAAGAGAATGTAATAGGACATAATAACAAAATTTTGTTGTTGTTGTTTTTTTTTCCACCTATCCAGTTGCAGAGCTGAATACTGGTCCCAAGAGTCACCCAAGGCCAGAGGCTGCCATCTTCCTCCTAAATTGGACAAATGCTACCTGACTGTCACCTTTGGCTTTTTGGAAGGCTTACAGTTGTTTAAGACAGTGCCTGTGTGCAAGTTTCCTGTGACTCTGGTCTGACTGCATGCTTGAAAAACTGCAGCCAGGGAGATTCCCCCTTGGAACACTCTGTCCCCACATCCCTTCCAGTGTGGCAGCCTTACTTGCTGTGAGGAGCTGCTTCAGCAGCACTTGCCTCAAACAGAGAATTACACTCCATGCATGCAGCTGCTCCTTGACCAGACTGAAGGCCAGCCTGAGCAGGGCTGAGGCATCTGAGACTTTTCTTGCATCCAGTTAGTAGTTACTCGCAGGAAAAAGCAATCTCAGGTATTCACCTCAGAGTATTTCCACTTCAGGCAAAGTTTCTGCTCTTTGCCTGTTGCTGTAGGGGGAACCTTAAGCTGACACTGCTGCCCTATTTAGTTTCCCACACTGAAACTACAAGGAGGAGGGAAAAAGAAAGGTCATGTTAACAAGCAACAACTGCATGAAGTCATATGACTCTCCTCTTAAATGTAAGGAGCCAGAATCACCGAAACGGCTGCCAGCAATTAGCAGAGTCAGCTATTCCACCTAGGAACACACTACTGCTTTATTAAGACTAATTGCCATGAGCTAACTGATCACCCAGGCTGGTGGGAGACAACCCATGCAGGGAAAGTCTCCGTGCTGGTTTGCAGACTGGGGTTCTCAGCTCTGCTTCACGTGGTGTTTTAGTTTTTTGAAAAAAACTGAGTGGTGCAGCTTTGCTTTAAAGGCTACACTGTAGGAAGCTTCTGTCACATTTACAGCCCAAACCCAGTGGATTGCTACAACAGAGATTTCAGGACTATGACTATTTTACTTAACCTACCACAGTATTTCCAATCTGTTATTTAGTCTGAGCTATTTGAACCATGGCATTTGACATACACATTTGAAAAAGAAGAGTAACTTGAAGAGAGGGAGACTTGCTGCTAACTAGGTCCAGGTCGAACTTGAATTTTAATTCTAAGTCAAAGGGGATCAGAATTTCTTTGAATCTCTTCAATCTATTCTTACTCATTGAGCAGTTGGTTTAACTACATAATGTTAAATAGTCAAAAATGACACTTACAATTAGAAACACTGCTTTTAAGGAAGACTGCAAAGGAGAACTGTTTTTACTGATGCCCAAAATGTACTTTCCTATTTCCAGCTTACCTACATCTATATTAAAATTGTAAAGTGTCCTTTCATAGTTTTCTGAAACCTATTTTGTACTACAGATGATGTATGTGACCTATCCACATTTCTAAACTTTTTACCCTTCATTTAAAAGCCAGACAATGCAAGTTAGAAGCAAAGTCTGCATCACATTACAAGGAATGCTGTTGTGCTCTTCACAGGAGAACTAAGCGACCTCCAGACCACTAGAGTCACCCTCGATGCTCTCAACTGTCCTTGTAATGCTGGAGATTTCAATGAGCTGCTTTTATTTTTGTAGAAATTTTTGGTGCATGCAATCACATGGATAGACTCTTGTGAAAATCACCCTATATATTTCAAAACAAAGTGTCTTGCCTCATACAATATGGATTTAATTTGAAAATAAATATTGAAAACTCTGAAGTCCTTGGTGATATCTTCCTGAAATATGACTCTGCTCATATGCATTTCAGAAGCTGTCAAACACTTTACATCTTTGTCAAAAGCTGACCTACCTCATTTTGCAAAACCTTTTCCTCCAAATGTAAATGTAAAGTTCTAATTTAAATGTCAAGAGACATTTAAAAGCATAGAAATGCCATACATGGATAAGTCCACTGTCTCAATGACAGATGACTGCCAGCCCTATTAAAACTTACTTTCATTTGATCCTTTTTCTGATTAATCCCAGCAGTTCTGTGGCTCTGCTACTTAAAACACAAAACCCTAAGAACTTTGTTTCAGTTTCAAGCACATGTTAAAGTATGTTTTAAAGACTATTCACTAAATCTAAATTTTTGACTAAAAATGTTTTCAGCAAAACCTTTTTCCAAGAGTTATTTTTATTGGCATCCATATACTATATACTACTAAAATCTTTGGAAACAATGTGGGATCATTTTCAGTTAAAATAACTCAAACTTGCCAGTGAATGTCCTTAAGCAGGGTACTTCAGATCTCATTTGCTGTTCAAAGATTGCATTTTCTGCTTTGTCACTGCCTTTTCTAACCAACATTTGTAAATATGTTCAAACCCAAATAACTGAGCAGAAACCACTTCTCCAAAATACTAATATTTTAGCTGTATGTATTTCAGATTAGCCTGATTTTTCAACCTAATTATGAAGTACTGTTTGCCACTATTAATTTGAGAAGGAATTGTTTTTTCACAAGACAAGGGATTTTGTGGAATGGCTCTACTCACTCCTCTTCAAAGCACCCTTACCGCTCCCAAAGTACCTCAGCTTAGGCCCCTGGCTTTTCTCCCTCCTCACTCAGCTGGCCTGACATTTAGAAAACACTGGACCAGAAACATGGGTATGACATAATAAGCTGCATCAGCTTATGATGAGGCCAGTCACAAAGTTTTCAGTGTTTGAACATCACTGTGCCTTGGCTGGGGCTCCAACAGCGCAGCCCTTTCCCATGTCTGAGGGCAGATCAGTTGCACCATTACACAATCCACTTCTTATGAGAAAACCCAAATGTTGCTTGTGTAAGGTCAAAAAAGAGAGACTCTACTCTCTTATTAAGTAGTATGCACATCACAGCAATCTCTTGATTTGCTAAGTATGTGCATGTAGCTATTAGTGAGTCTTCTTCAAGTAGATTAATTTTTAACATGAGATATTCTGTTTCTGCAACCTCCACAAAGGCTGAAATTGACTCCTCAAAGTGGCTGGGAAGCAGCCCAGTGGGAGTGCTGGTTGTATCCTGGCCTGTGTCAGCAACAGTGTGGCCAGCAGGAGCAGGGCAGGGACTGTGCCCCTGTACTGGGCACTGGTGAGGCCACACCTCAAGTGCTGCATGCAGTTCTAGGCCCTTCACTTTAAAAAGGACATGGAGTCACCATTCCTGGAGGTGTTTAAGGGGTGTCTGGATCTGGCACTGGGTGCTGGATGAACAGTTGGGTTAGACCTGATGACCATAAAGGTCTTTTCCAACTTTCACGATTCTATGATTCTATGATTCTATGAGTCTGTGATTATAAAGGCTAGAAATCAATACTATCTCCATTTATTACCTCTGAATTATGGTTAGTGCAACCAAAATTAAGATGTACAGCACTGCTCTGGCACCTTGTGTATGTAAGTACAATGGAAAGAATAGAGAGATGTGCATATATAATAACAACATATACATGTGTGTGGAGATTATACTCATAGAACAGTTTTAGATAAAATACAGAGCTACAATGATTGTCATGGGCCAAAACTTCAAATATATTCAAAAAGGACAACAAAAATGAGGCAGCATGGGTTCATTGCTAGATATTGAACAAGAGGGTCTGTGTTTTTTGTTTCAGGAAGTTTTCTACTACTGCTTGCCAGAGCTGAAAGGATGTATACTAGGTGAAGGACAACTCTGTACTTTTCCCAGACTTCTGTTTCTCTCTGAGATCTTTTACTGGCTCCTCTTAAAAACAGGATACTGGTCTAGACAGCCTGTGGTGTGACCTAGTGGCTTTCTTGAAGCTCTTTCTTTGTATCTTGAAGGAATGTTACAGTAAATGTCTACAACTTTTCCTTTGGTTTCATCTGTCTTCTATTTTTTTTTAATGCAGTGTTCATTAAGTGTTTAATTTTCCTACAGCGACAAGAAGCAAAGGCTTCTTTTAACAGAACACCAATTTAGAGCATGCCTGCTGCTTACTTGCTCACTGAAAGAAAATGAAATCTTCTTGTTATGATTTTAAATAATTTAAAATTTTAAACCCACAGTTCCTCACCCCAGATAATTTACAGCAGAAACAACCCAGGCAACTGATCTGGCTTAAATGTCCTCAAAAAAGTCTGACATTTCAACTTCTTTTCCTGTATCAGCTTTGCTGTAAGAAGTGACACCCAGTGATGTGCTTGACTGAAATTGTCCAGACTCCAAAGTGCAGGGTGACTTGACCCACATCTCCGATTACCAGATTTTGGCATTAAAAGTTCACTGCAAATTGCTTAAATTCTTCTTGACTACATTTTACACATTAGCAACTCTATGAGCAATTTTACCTGGTACAAGCTGGCAAGGTGGTGTTTAGTTTTAATCAGAAAGGGTTGGTTGACCCCTGGGTGATCCACGTCATGAGCTGCAGCAGCGAGCAGTCCGAGCATGATGTCCGATGGGGTGAGGAAGCTGGCAAGCTGAATCATCACACACGTTAATCCCAACAAGAACATGAACAGTAAACACTTTTTTTGGTAAATAAACAAATCAGCTGGACATCATGGCATTGCTTGGGTTTGTAGGCATTTGTAAACATATATCAAGTATCAATTTTGTGAACAGTTTGAAGGTAAATGTTGAGCATACATCTACAAAGATGTTCGATTTCATAATCATCTTTTATTACATTGTATTTCTTATCTCTTTATCATTGATGGCAATATAAGGATTGTTATAATATAAGTGCTTGAGCATAGTCTCAAAGATTTAGTTTAAAAAGCAAACAGGTAGACTGGCAGGTTGGCATATGTTAGCATCCACTGTAAGAGCTCTGTCTCTCCAAGTATTTAGTAATACCACCAAAAGATCAGGCTTCAATTTTCTAGCATAGCACTGTGTTATAAAATGCAGTTTATCAACTTCTGAAATTTCAGCCTTGGCTGTTAAATATTAATCTCAGTTCAAGTATATGTATTTTATTAGAGAACATGATTTACTTTTCTAACTTCAAACATTCAAGTTGGAAAAGCTGTCCAGATTATTTTTTCTGCTACAGGGCTCATTTAGAAGCAAAAAAAGGTAGTCTTAGCATTTTCTGTTTGTGACAATGAGGCAGTTATTACCAGCCCAATGAGTCTGTACACTCAATGTACATTGTACATTGTATTAGAGAACATGAGGTCTATGAGATGAAAGAAGCATCCTGAGGTGAGAACTGATGAGCAGCATGGTCCAGGTTTTGGATGTTGGCTGTCCTCTGCACTTCCTGGCAAGAAAAGACTTGCAGATCTTGCAGGAGATTAAAATACAGGAAAGGTGGAGCCTGATCCTGTCCTCACTTACCATTGCTATATTCTGGTGTAACAAACTGCTAGTTCTAGCAGAACAGCCTTTCATTTGAGTCAAGCCAACTAAAAGATTTGTTATATTCCTATACTGCGGCTCAGCACAGCAATACTGCAATGCCTTCAAGTAACACTCAAGGCAACACCACCCTGAAGCTCTGAGGACTTGCAGTAGCAGTCAAATACTTGTGCAGAGGACGCCTTTGCAACAGACCCATCTGAAGGGTCTGTTTTCCCCTTTCCTGGTGTGGCACTGCGCCTAATTTGGTACTTTGAAATAGTGATGTGGGGAGCTTATGCTCTGAGGTGGCTGAGGCACAGACATGCATTGCCTCCTGGTGAGTTTGATGGGAGAAGAACTGCAGGCACCAGTGGGTGGCTGGGTCACATCACCGAGGTGGCTGGAGCTCACACGGCAGCACTCAGACATGATGCCTGCACGGTAAGAAGTGACTCTCTCTTGACTGAAACATCTGTAACCTGTAGCTGAAGCTGATCCTGACTTCCAGCATGCCATCGCTTTCTGCTGTCTAGAAGTATCTCTTGGGGGTTGTATTTCAGTCCTGGGAGAAAACATCTGAGAACCATCTGAAAGCAACATCTGAAAGTGTGAAAGGTGGCCATTACCTTGGGCTCCCTCAGATAGCAGTGCATAGCTTGTGTGACATCAGCGGCATGGACAGCATTGTGGTATGGGTTCTGGCTATGGTAATCTTCTTGAACCATAACTGGGAATCAAAACAGAAAACAAAGATCCTTTTGTCTCTGAATGCCATGGCCACAAGTGGGAACTGGACTTAAAGCACAATCTGAGGTTTTGCAGTCAGCTGCCTAAGGAGTTTCTTCAAATAGCTGTAGCTTATTTAAATTGCTGCTTTTATCGGGATACCTTTAGAGGAAAAATGCATGAAAGGATTTGTGAGGCCTCAGGGGATACACTGGGTCTAGTGCATAAATCACCTCTTTCTTGCCTTGGTGAAGGCTCTCATTGAGGAGTAAAATAAACAAGGAAGAGAGGCAATTTTATCCGCAATGGAGTGTAATGATTTAAGCTGCTGTCATAGGGTAGTAGTGTGCCATTAAGGCAGTACCACCTATTTTTTTTACGGCAGCAGGGAGTGAGACCCTGATATCCTGCCATCATTTGTTATTTGAGTGATGAACTACAGCCAAAGACATTCCTAGCCCCCCAGGTGAAGAATCAAAAAAACCAGCTTTGGGGTATTCACAGCAAAATCTCCCGTGACAATTTTAGTCATATATGTCTGTTCATTTTGAAATGCCAGTTCTTCTTTAGTTTGCAGTGTTGGAACTGGTCCAGCTGGACCAGAAGCATCAACCTCTTAACTCTCAGCTTTCTCTCAGACAGAAAAATCATTGAGATGCGTGCTTCACACCCCTCCTGCAGGGCTTGCAGCAGTGTTTGTCAGTGTTTGTACCATTACATGCTCTTGGGACGCCACCATGTGAGTGCTGGAAGCTGCATGTGATCCTTCCTAAAGCACTCTCCTAGACATGACCAAATTAATCAGATAGAAAGTGAACAGGCAGATCTCCCATGGCGCTCACTGCCAGCATGAGGAGCACCAAAGAAAGTCCAGGCCTTCTGTTTGTTCCCAGCCACACAAGCATCTGGAGGTACAGTGGGTAATCCCTTAAACTGTGAGTACCACTAGCTCTAATTACCCGACTGTCCACTTCATGTCTGCCCAGAGGAGTTAGAAACAGCAGGGAGATTTTGTCTGTCTCTGCACCAGAGGAACCCTTTCCAGAAGCAACAATTAAGCAGTCTTAAAGAAGACTTCCTTGCTTTGGAAACTCTGCCTAACAGCCTGAAAAACTGGCATTTAGCTGCTTTAAAAAGTGATACAAAAAGTAATTGATTTTGCCAATTTCTTTTGGTTCACTGACAGCATGGGGCTAATATTTCTGTTGGCAGTAACAGCAGCAGGGGCTTTCATCAACACTATTCAGTGTAGACAGCTTGATATAATTTGTTAAATTTTGCACATAAGCTTTTAACTGCCCTGGGTCTCGGTGGTCTTTTAGTCACACTAAACAATTACAGTGCACCACAATTGTACTGTGCACGCGTAGGTTCTGCAGTGTCTGTCTGTCTGTGTGGGCCTAAGCCAGCCACATCTCTGCATGGCATACTTTATTTTAAACCACCAGTGTGACTGTGGTGCTGGGATGCTTCAGCCCAAAGCAGGGCCTTTTGAAATCTCTCCACTGATTATGTACTGAACCAAGTACTTGAATACCTGCAAATTGTATGATGCTATATATCATAGACACCTTTTCTAAAGTATTTCCAATGACATCATCATTTTCACAGAGACAGACCAAGCCAGTGCCTTCTCTGATGCTCTAATTAAGGTATAAACTTCATTCAAAGATGGCTTTGAGGTGCGCACTTACCAAAAAACCTGTGTAATGTAACCATGTCTAACTGGAAATGGTGAATAAGTCCATGCACATTGAAGAGGTGACAAAGCAATGTTACAAGACTGTTTCCTAAAAGCAGAAAGGAAACAACTCTTAGATTCCCTTTACATGTAGTTACAAACCAAGCAAGGCTAAAAATCTGGGTAATTTCCTATTAGTCAGCTCCTATCACCTCATCTCCAATGAAGTGAGCTTAGACGACTCTCATATACACAGAAGTCACTTATATAAATAATCAAGACTTGATGGAAGGGTTGTACCAATGGACTGCCATTCTTGTGTCTAGATGCCATAAAGTCACATTTGCTGCTTCAGTATGACAGGCAAACTGTGGTTTTAACTGGAAGAAGGCAAACTGACATGGTTTTAACAAAATCTTTTGACAGGCTTGTCTGAGAGCAACAGCATCTTCATAATTCAGGTCTATCTTCAGAAACAACAGAAACAAGTGTGGCTTTTCTGCCACTTTGATTTGCCATACTGTACTAATTAATTAATTACTAAAAATCAGGAGTTTGGAATTTTTTTTTTTTTTTGCATATGGCTGTACAAACACGTAATTAACCCCTGTAACCTAGCTCAGCTACAATTGCATGTTGCAGCATCTACAGTCTCAAGTCCCACTGTAATGTTGCACTGGCCTTACTGTTAATCCAATACTGGGAACACTGGCAAAATTGAGCCTTACTAGTATTACAGGATCAGCTATACATAAACACAGTAATTCAAAAAGTTTGCACTGCTTAATTCAGCGGCACTTTTATCCGCAATGTTTCCATAGAAGTTAGAAAAAACCCCAAACCAACCAACCCATACTACACATAAACAAAGTTTGAAGGGAGTCTTTTCTTATTTAATGTAACTCAGGAAGGAAAATAAATATCTGTATGAAGAACACATGGAAACTGATTTGGTCTTGACTACTGAGCAGGGGCAGAGAAAGATAATTTAGAAGAACTATGCTTTTGCTTCCCAGGCAATTTGCAATCCTTTTCACTCTTCACTGCCAGTCACTCAGCTGAATGACCCTCTAAAACAACTTTTTTCTACACCTTCTGCCCTAGCCAAACCTATTTAGACTGGGGGTAAGGAATAAGAGATCTCAGTTCTCTGAGCAGTACAGAAAGGGGAAAGGTGCAACCATGATCCTCTTCAGCAGTTACCTGATCAAGAGGTATTGCCTGGATGTTTGTGGGGAAGAGGGATGGTTTTACAAGCATATATTTAAAGAAAAGATTTCACAGATTTTTACTCTCAATAAATTTCCTAATTTTTGCCACTAAACAGAAGCAAGAGTATCTTCACTCAAATGTCCTTAGTATTGATAGAAATTGATTGATTATGGAGATCTGGATGTATTAACCAATGTACCTAACATAAATATTTAAAAAGTAGCTTGGGAGTTTCACAGGTAAAAGAAACAGAAACACCTTCTTGAAAAGGTGACAACAACAAATGTAGGAGATTAATACAAAAGCTCACTTTAAACATTACCCTATAGATCAGAAAAAGCCTAAAAAAGCTCCAGGATGTGATTTTACTAGAGGTTAAAAGTAGCCAATTTCTCTTCAGTAATCTGAACTGGAAATATTTAGCAAACAATTAATTAGGGATTTTTTTGAAAAGTCATATATGAGAGATAGTAAAATAAAGCCTTAAAAATTTTACTTACCATTTGTCAAGCGATCAAACAAGAAAATGTCAAAATCCCACATTCCCACTTTGGACAGCATATGCTGGAAAAAACAAATGTGAAAAGGCCAATGACTGGTATGTCATACTGTAAAGCAAATTTTAATTATTATTCCAGATTAACCAGTCATGGGATTGGTTACTGCAGCTTTAAAGTTTTTTTCAAGAAACCTACAGAGGTTGTATTTGAAGTATCAAAAATCAGGCTCATTAAGCTGTACTGCAAAAAATATCACTTGCATTTTTAAATGAGAAGGTTTTGAACATAACACTAAAAATACCTTCTAAATGGAACACAAAACAATGAATAATATAAATCAAAATATTATTAAAATACTCCCTTCTGTTGTAGAAAAGCTTTATTGCTTCTTCATATCCCCAAATTGTCAGTGCAAATTCTCTCCGGTTTTCAATACAGTGTTTTAAAATCTTAGTTCTCATGGTGAATATGGGCTACAATGCGCTAAACAAAGCAGTACACAGGAATAGCTTTTATAAACTACTGTTTATAACTACTGTGCTACTGTTAAGCCCACTCAGACATGCAGAAGAATCCATCATTACCACCAAATGTAGTGTTTTTGCAGCTACATCAGTTGAGTCAGGAGACTGATGCTGGACTACCTCTATGACAGACAGTGATGTATGAGTGAATGAAATACACATTCACTCCCATTTCTAGTCTATATTCAACAGTTCTGGATTCTTAATTACTTTCTAACACCCGGCATATAATATCCTCTAGCAGAGAATAAAAATTGCCTAGTCATATAATCCAAATACCATCAATTGTGTAAGTTTTGCTAGAAAATACCATTCAAAGTGTTAGAGCTGCAAAATAAGGTAATTATATTTTGATCACTGTGAAGTTTGCACTCCATGTTCCTCCATGTTTCCTAGCCTTTTGCACTATGGAGAGTTATGGTGGGTTGCCTAATAGCTGTTCCATGCCGAATGAGAGACACATGTCTTTTTTCAAGGGGATGAACTAAATGCTGTGTCAGAGCTGCACTTAAATCAGTTAACTTAACCTGAAATCCTTCATTCTTTAATAAATCCATATTACAATTTCAGTTGTTGGAATCTGAAAATGCTGAATAGAATTAGCAATATTCTCTGTTGTTTTGAGACCTCAGCCTTCAAGGCTGTAACCACATATGAGGAATGGACAGTTCATTGTGAGGTAGGCATGTGGGTCATTTGAGAAAGCTCAGTCATGAATTTGATTATCTGAAGACTAAAACAGAACTGAAACTCTTTGTAGTATTATTAAAAGAAATGGAGATCTGGAGACTTGTCTTACCCTTGCCTGCCCAAGGTAGTCTTCATCCAGTAAGTACAGAGAGGCTTGTGGTATAATTCCACGCAGTAACCGGGATGCATGGAAATATCTCTGGAAACTTAACAGTCTTTTCACTTTTTTCTTGGTGCCAATTTCCCCTGAGAGTGTAGTATCTGAAAAGCAATCAGTACAGAAACCATGAAACCTGAGATGGTGGATGACATTATCAGTTTAATAAGCGAAATATCAAACACTTTAAAATAGTAATACAAAAATCATGAAGTTCATGCTTCTTTCCAAGCCACATGAAGGAGCAGTATTCAAATCACTTCAGGATAATATACTTGTTTCTTTTAGAAAAGAAATACGTTCCAAGAAAGAGAACATTATTGTAGGTTTTGGAAGAACTGAGTTCAGCATGCTGCCTGCCATAGCCTTTAATGTGACCAGCTCAGTCACTGCGGGGAAGGGGGTCGTACATCTCCAAACTGCAGGTGTTAGAGGGAGCCTAAATGACTAGGCAGAGTTAGGTACAGGAAAGCTGCTCTTACCCTCTCTGCCTCTGTTCCCTAACTATACACCTGAAAATGACATTACCTTGCTACCTCACTGGAGTGTCACTGGAGTATATTAAAAATTGCACAGCACTAGAGGTACAAGGTGATTATGGGTATAAAATCAGAAAGTGACACTAAAAGAGAACTCAAAATACAAATGTGAAAACATTTTAAAACACAAACATGTCACCCACTTTTGGAAAATTAAATAATAGAGAGAAAGAAATCAGAAAAGGCTAATAACCCTACTGTATTGTCTGCTGTCTTTTCTACATATTAAAGCAAACTATAAATGAAGAAAATATTTGAGCTCTGCAATAAGGAAAGCAGGTATATTCAGATAATACAGGCATTTCAGGTTACACAATGGAATATCATCTTTTCTCTCAGTACCAGGATAATTCTAATTCCCTAATGCTGTATTAGGAGATTTTCATATAGGGCTAAACGTGACACAAAAACCAAGGCAGTTTTTATACAGTGATTAAATCACTAATTCGAGTAACTAAATTACCTCATTGTTAGTAAGAATAATATGGAGGCTTTCTAAAACCCCTAACGGTTTAGGTAATTTCATTTGAACCTTTAATAGAACCTCACAGTTGTGGTGTTTTCATTTTGCAGTCTGGTATAAGTCTTGGAAAAAAGGGAGGACAGAAACTGGACAGTTGGTCAAAGGTAGCAAGATTCAATACAGTTTTATCTGTAAGACAAACCTTGTAAGAAACTGAAGATTAAACAGTCCTCTGAGAGAACAGTATTGATTTCTTGAGATAAGAAGCTCCATAGCAATTCACTGGATTTCTGGTTTAAATGAGCTCACAAAAAATATCCACACACTGAAGATGACGCTCTCTATTCTCTGTTTTTCCATCTATTTTTATGAAAAAACACTGAATGTTTGTTCTACTGTGAAATTAAAATATCACTTTGTCTGCTGTTTCTATGGGTGGTATTATTCCGAGAGGATTTTCAGAGAAGTTGCTAAGGTTTTTTTTGGATCATGGATGGTTCAGGATTTGATTTCTCTAACAGCAGATGTGCAAGCACCCTCTGTAGGAGGTTTCTTCCTTATTAAGTAATGCAACACAGCACAAAGTCAGTAATAACATCAAAAAAAGCCATCCTTACATACTGAGTATCAATATAACTTCCAACACCAGTAATCCTCATGGTCCTCATGTGCAGTCCAAAGACCTCACTGCGTTTCAATAATATAAAAGCACAAAGTAACTTCATTGCAACTTGACAGCCATATGACTTCCAGAATGCAAAGAGTAACAACACCACTACTGTACCAGCCTGAACGCCAGGTTTTCATTTATGATGTGCCAGCACCTGTCTCGATTTTCTCACAGATTTTAAAAGCTGGAACAATTTCATGGCCTGTTGAAGGAGTGACTAATGTAGGTGTAAACAGTTACCTACTGGCAGTGACATGTGGACATGTTTTCTTATTTCTTTTTGTTTATACAGGGCTGCTACAAAATGACTGGCATTCAGTTTAATTCCTGGATAACAAAACACTCTTAAAATCAATTCACTTTTTAAACTTGTGTTAGCTGTTTCTCGACTTTCCAACTTTCCTAGTTCCATCTTGGCCCACGAACTGTCACTACTTTCAGGTAACGAGTTTAAATTTTAAAGTACAAAAAACTTCACTTTTTTGCACTAAAAATTAGAAGTCACTCCCACTAATTTTTATCTAAGTTAATATCTGTTTTTTTAGTTAAAGACAGATGACTGAAATCACCACCTACCCTCTCTTGAACTGTCTATAAAACTCACACTTAGAGTTGCGGTGGATGATCTGAAGGTGAAGGTTTGGCCTGAGTTGCAACATGCAGCTGTACGCTGGATTATGAAGAATGTTTATTTCATCCTTTGGATTACCAGTAGCATAAATAATACTTGCCAAAGCACAAACATATCGGATGGAAACAAGTAACTTTTTGCTATGGAAATATATTTTCTGAATTGAACCATCAAACTTGCTGCCCACTGCTCTGTATGGTTGTCATGGGTCTCAATTCAAATTCAGTCATCAGCAGACAGTGCTCCTGAAACCTGACTTGATGCTTCAGGTGAGTGCTGTATTCTAATATATTATACTAAAAAGATTACCCACAATAATCTTTTATTCTGTATTTTCATTCATAAGCGAAGACATTCATAATACTGATGAGGAATTGTAGCAAACGTATTTTCAAAACTGGGCTCTTGACAGAACAGCCTGAATCCAACACTGCAGGCTATCCACATGCAAACTCTGGATGTCAGCTTGAAAGAATACCATGCTAAAATCACATCCTTTGGGTCATTTCAGTAATAACTGATTTGCCTTTGAATCACAGGACTTATCAGCTGATTTCTATGCCCCATCTCAGATTACTGTGACATCCACAGTAATGTACTTTATTATGATATATCTTGCATAAAATTGGACTGAGACGCTGCCCTTGTCTGAGCACAACACGGCTCAAACAAGTATAATCTCACAAGCATTTTCTCTTTCCCCTTCCAAGCTCAGTGTCAAACAAACAAAGAAAAGCACAGCTATATGAAATTGAGAGAAAAAGGTTAATTAGAACAGAAGAGCAAAAGGTAATGCAGCCAGAAGTGAATGCTCAAATTCTGCCCTCAGCAGTTGTGTCTGAATCTCCCAGAAGCAAAGAGCCATTCCCAGCCTATGGGATCCACCAGCTGACACAAAATCAAGATGCAGATTTAAGATGAAATTAAGGGTTTATGTGAATGACTTACAGGAAGATGCTGAACATACTACTTCTTTATTGACAACTGTAATTTTCAATTTAAATCATAAATATAAAATTTTGATGATGATGACATGTGATATAGTGTCTTCAGGTGAAATTGAATTACAAAGTAAATGAATCAAAAATATTACTGCAGATATCCCTGAACTTCAACTGTGGAACTATGGACACTGAAACATATGCTATAGCATCTGGTTGAAGACCATGATCTGCAAAGCTCACATGGGAAGGATATAGTAATTATGTGCAATTTTGAAATGATCATGAAAGACAAACAAGAATGTCTTTTGTTTATACCCATAAAACTTCCCTCGAGAACTGTGTTTAACTTAACTCATTGTGGCAACTTGAATGTTTTGCTTACCTAAAAAAACTCCTGCCTAGCGCAGGGGTTGTAGAAACCCTCCTTTGTACACTGAACGAAGTCATTGTAGGAATTACACAGACATCTTGTATGAATTACATACATGTTTACAGAAGTGTTCCTACAAGCATTCCTCACAAAGCTCAACTTCTGCCTTCAAAAGCTCAGGCAGCCTGATCTGGCAGCATATCTCCCGTGTTTTAGCAGTCAACCAAAGTGGCTGCATTTTTCTTCAGGTAATTTGATAGCCACATCACGCACACACACACCAGCAGACCATGGATGATGTCTGCATTACTGCTCATGGCACTCAAGAGGTTAATAAGCTGCAGAAATCAATGGCTGCCTTCTTTCTCCTAACACAGCTCCTCCAGTCACACAGATCTTCTCGCCTTAAATTGATCTATGGCTCACTACACACCAACCTCTGTTATTTCAGGAAAAGAGTCTTCCTGCTCTGGGAACTGCTACCAATTTTATTTCATATTTCTTTCACACTGCTGTGTTACTATGTGCCCACAGGCAGCATGAATATAAAAACGATGGAGGTTATGCTAACAATGGTTGAGTTAACATCCAGAAATGATCACATAAATCAAATTTGGACAAGGACGTACTTAACTCTGCACCAGACATTTATTACATTGTTACTGTTCTTTCAAAGTAAACAAACTTTGTTATGCATTGAAATAAAGCCTCTGAGTTTTTCTTCACAGTACTGCCTTTGTTATTTTATTGCACCTCAGCATACAATAAAAACAGGTCACCCAGCAGCATGAGTGGATAAAAAAGGGTTTATTAATTTTCAAAAGTCAACTGATTCAGAAAAGGAAAATATTTTTTCCTCTTCTTTCCTAAAGGATGCAGAATAAATCAGGTCCTCAAGCAGCTGCCTTTGACTCATACAATTTGTAATACCCTTTCCCCTCTTCTGAGGATGCAAAGACATTTCATACACAGCCACTGTATGCCTGAAGAGCCAGGCAGGATTGGTGGAAAACTGTTGGGATATCTGGAAAATAAGATGAGAGGATGAGTCCTCCAACTTAAGGCCTGGACAGTCTGCAAACAGTGAGGGCTCTGGGAAACAATTTGTCTCTGGTCCTACAATTTTCCGCACTGGTTCCTGACTTGACAGCTGGTTAGAAAACTTCTCTTTGTCAGCTTGAGAGGAATGTAATTGACTTAGGAGGAATAACTGGCGTTTGTCCTTATTTTTGAATGTAAAACTATTCCACGCATTTAGATCACCTTTACTGAAGTCTTGTTTGACATATTCATTGCATGCTTGGTTGCTGAATTCTTCTTACGCAAGAGAGTGCATAGCACTGACGACAGAAAAAAACTGCTGTGCCTTCCTAGTATCTTCTTACATTACAGATTTATCATAGTGTCCAAAAGACAACAGCAGTATTAGTAGTACAGGTAGTTGAACTAACACAGGTGATCTAAAAATTAATGACAAACTTAGTATTTTAAATTTTAAATGTGGAGAAAGCGCTTGTCAACTAGACAAACAGAAAACCTCTTCTCTCTGCACTGTCTAGGCTTTCTGGATATGTTTCACCTTGTAGTCCAAATAGCCTTCAGAAAAAAAACCACTGAAATTTTGAAGAAAGGCCTGAGAAAATGCACAAACCACCAGAAGCCCATGTCGAAGGACTGTCACTTAAAAGCTTTCAGTCTAGTGCAGAAGGATCAAGGTGCTCAGAGGATGAATAAATACTCCAGAGTTCTACATCTCAATCATCTCTGTTAGAAACTAACTGGCTGGTGTAAGAAATCCCCTAACAGGACTGATTCAAAAATAGTAAGATTGTGTCAATTTTATCATCTGAATATACACTGGTCACTGCAAGAAAAAAGACTGAGACAAAGTCCTTGCACTATATCAGATCTACAGAAAAAGAAGTGTTGTACTGAAATCTTGTAAATGCAAAAATCCTCATGAGACTTCCTCAGACTATACGGAATGCAGAAGAGTTGTGTTATAAACACTTTGTTTAAATTTGCTCTCTGACATCTAAAATATTCTTTGTTCCTTGACTTCTGATAACATTTGTTTTTAGAGATTAAGTGCTCTCTGTTAGCTGCCATTGTTCATATAGGTGGCAACTGTATTATTTCTCTTTAGAGGGGTAAACTTTTTATCAATTAGGCAGAAGCTGTTAGAAAGAGAGCGGGAACCTGAACACATCAGAGAAAAGCACAAAATTGGAAGTAGAGCAAAAGAACTTTAAAATTTTCTGCTTTTGAGTAAAAATTTTGTTCTCCAACCACAGGCACAAGTGCACAAAACCAATGCAAAGCCCTGTTTACAGAGGAGGTACTTGTGCTTCTCTGGCTGGTGGGAGAGATTCTGAAAAACCACCTTTCTAGTGACCTTGGCTTTGGAGTTTCCTTTTCTTTGAACGTCACTTGGAGTGATGGTGGCTTGCAATAGCTGAGTTTCCAACTCATGAAATTCCTGCACAATTATTGGCATCTTGAAGAACACTAGTCATGCAGTTTCCTCCCCATCCCCAAAGACATTCTTTTTGATACTGTTTGAAAGAGTATACAGAATTAAGAATTACGCTAACAATCCCACTTATATACTGAATAATCCTATTACAACAAGTTCTGGAGAAATTAGGGTTTCAAAGACCACTTAAGTAACAGAATATTAGCCATAATAACAGGAAGAAGAATAGATTAAATCTAAATTTAAGAAGCACTTAGATGTGTTTCTTATCACAATTTGACGCCTTTATTTCAGCTTAAGGCAAACAAACATTTTGACATCTTTTTATTAAGCTTCCTCCAATTTCTTAGGAAATGGCATGCTATTTTCTGTTTTGTCACAATCTCATTATCATTTCATTGTGAACCTTTGCTCTGCCACTTCAGTCTTTGTACAGCAGCCAGGACCTTTTCTTCCTAAAACTGCAAATGTTCCATAGCTGATTACAGTTTCTCCAACAGGAAACAGTGCATCCTCTCCTCCTTCACTCCCCTTGAGAAAAAACAACATAACCTGTAATAACAGCAAATCCAACTTTCATTTATCATTTTAATGATCCCTTCTCCTCCTTCTTTCTTTTCCTTTGGTCATTTGGAAAGTATCCTCAGTGTTATCTTCAGTACATCCTTTCCCTTTTCTAATCAAGGAAAAGAAGGTGGGGTGGCAGAATGGGTCACACACCATTTGGCAACTTTTAAAGGGACATCTTCAGTTAAATGAATCCCAAGTGTCTGTCTACTAAAAAATAGATGTGTGTAATCAGGTCAGTGTTTTTTTCTAAGACTTTGTGTGCGAAGCACATGTAGGTTTTTTGTTTGCCTTGCTAGCTTTTGTTTGTTTTGAGTCCTCCTGAAGCATGCATAACCCAAAATGATGCATTATGTTAGCATATGAGGGCAGGTGCATCTATCAGTTTTACATTCTGGCTTTCATTTTTCTGTAAATGTGGCATTAAAGCTAAACAAGGAGCATGAATGGCAGGAAGTAGAGTATACTTTTCAAACTCTGTTATTAAATTTTGCATAGAACAATACTTAGAAAAATACAAAAATGCAAACTCTTTCTCCAAAAAAGAACCAAACTCTTGCTGTTATCTGATGAAAAGAGTGAACCAGATTGACTTCCAGTGACAGGAAGACTTTTATAATATAGTGAGGAGTTACTGGAAGGGAGAACAATCTCTGTGCTGAAATATTAAGAGGATTCCAATTTCTCTTCCCCGAACAGGTAACTGATAGCAAAGCCACAGGCTGATCAGTCCTGGAAGTGTTCATCCCATTCAAACAAGATAACTGGATTAAGAAGCCTATGTGTTTTAGGGATGTTGATGAGTATCTTTTAGATGGGCTTATCCATAAGGAACTAGGGGAGGTATTATGTAGAAACAATGCAGACCTCGTAAGATCTCTCCCTTTCTAAGTTAAAAAACATCTGGAACTTTGGATCCATCTCCACAGGCTGAGCTAGGATCTGAGTAATCCAATCAGCCCTTGAAACTTCCTCACAAGACTTTTACTGTCCTAATTTAACCTAGGTCAGAAATATCTATAAAGGCATCTCTCACTCCCACTTCTTTTTCTAGCCAAAGGCAACAAAACAAGGCACTTAACCAAACTCTTTTTAACCTCCCTCAATTGGGTTTGGGTTACTTGATGGTTCAGTTTTGGGCTGGTGGCTGTGGTTAAATTTTATTTTCCCTGGAGATGGGCCTTACCTGAAAGCCCTGGAGCGTTCAAAATCCAAACCCAAAAATGAATGTAAATTTTGCAACAGACCCTTCTGTAGACAGGCAAAAACCACAGATTCATATGTCCACAGACTTTGGTTCTTTGAGATGGAGACATTTTCATGACTTCATATCTTCCCTTATTAATCCTGACAACACATTTCATTTCTCCAATACCTAATTCATCACATGCCTGCCAAGTATGTGATGAATTTATTTGCAAACAAACTGAAAACCTGAGTATTTTGCTTGACTTAGATCAGACAGCAAATCAAGGACAGAGACGGAATGTTACCTAATATTACCATTCATCACCATCTGGAATTAAAAGTATATAATCTGTAATAAATTAATTTGCCTGCATGACAACATCAAGATCCTAAGTAATACAGAGACATACCTTTGGAATGTCTACAAATATGTTTTGACATTTTACATATTCTCAGATCCCATCCTGTGTTCCTGTTGTGCAAGGAGTGAGAAAACAGGTATCTCTCCGGGTAACACCATCTGGGTACAGAGACTCCAATTTGCAGGTTACATAGATAAATACTGAAGTGAATACTAAAGATGTGAATTAAATATAGTCAATTAAAGGCTAATAATTTTGTCATTTGCAAGCCAAAATTTAATCCAGATAAAAGCTTAGCATAAACAAGATGGGAACTGGAGAATTTAAGTCTTAAGAACCTCTTGTCTTCTGACTTGCTTGACAAGCATACTTGTAAATAGTAAGTTACTTATCTCAGCTGTAAACTATGTTATTTTGTTACTCTACTTGATTGAACCTGGCAGTAAAACAAAGTATCTAACATAATTGCAGAAGGGTGAGGTCTTAGTGCTCACTGCTGCATGTTTACCTACAAGCCCAGATTTATCACAAGGAATTCCCTCAAACTTTGAGTTAAGGCAATGAAGAAGTGTACCATCAAAAAACCTCATAATGAGATAATGAAATCCACTTAAATCAATGCATATTAGTCACTGGTGGGATCTGATTCAATGACTCACTGAGCAACTTTGTGAATCAGAGAACTAAATCATTGCTTACCATAGCTATGCTCCTTTATTCCTCAAATCCAAACTATACTCTGCTAAAAGGAAGATTGGATTTTCACTGCAGAAGTGCTTCAAATTTTAAATCATTACCCTAAAAATATTCAGTATAACTCCTTTTTGTCCTGTGAATACAATGAGGTTCATTTAATTCACTGAAATGCTGAACTGTCAGTGAGCTGCCAACATCAATTTCAACCTGCACCAGGTTCATTTTCAAGCTTGAGCTACGCAGTTCAGAGTCAAAATTTCCTAAAATTTGTGAGGTTTTGTTTGGTATTAATTGAAAACTTTCATCCTATTTTCCTATAAACCTATAGGGGCATGAAAATCTTGTTTCTCCTACTTTAGGAGTTTGTTCATTAAGACTCCTAGTGAACATGGAGCCTCAAGTCAGTTATGAGGGGCTTATTTTTCCCTGGGGGATGTCAGGGGCCATTGGGAGCAGGTGGTTTGGCTGCCCGATCAGGACAGAAGGAGGACTGGTGGAGTTGCCTCCAGTGGGTCTCCACACCAAGCTGACAACAAGCCACGGCTGCTGCAACTTGAAGGAGCTGCGACACGGCTCCCCCTCAAACTTCTGACTCCCTGCCATCAACACAGAACAGAATCTGTGTCTCCACAAAGTGCAGGACTAACTCTAGAGGCTGGGGCAAACATTCGCTCCTCAGAAAACAGAACCAAGGAGTTCTCAGTGGCACAGGGGTATTTTACACTCAGTTTTGTATTCCAGCGTTGTCTTAAGAGTCCCCAAACCCAACAGTGCAACTATGCCTGAGAAAGCTTGCTACTAGGCAGAGAAAAGACAGGAAGACACTAAAGCCCTGCATCTCCCCGAGACAGGATTCTGAAAAATCCTCATGGTCCTGACAGGTTGGCAAAGAGAAGGTGAAGTAACACTATTGATATACTGCAGAGTCACTGCAGGAATGCATAGATGGCATCACAGACTCAAACAGCAAGAAGCTAACATTAATCCAGTTGGCTTTGATTAGGGCTACAGAAGATCCCACTTTCAGAGTGCAGGAAGTTTCCCTCTCCAAAAAGACTTCACGGTGTCTTAAGTTACACAGTGACTTTACAGGAGGACTCCAGAAAAAACAAAAGATATGGTCTAGTCAATGTTAACCCTTAACAGATAAAGCAGGGAAAAATCCACTAATTTGACTGAATCTGCAAGCACACTAAAAAAGGTTACATGTAAGTAACCTTTAGTCTGACATTAAATATCAATGCCCTGTATTTTTTTTTTTACACATGTGAATTCACATAATAGATGTCAACTGTTCAAGAATGGGCTTCAGTGTTTTCCCTTACTTTAAAACAAGGCTGGTACTGTTATTTGGAACAGCATTTCAGATGCAAGATGGAACAATCCCTATTTAAGCTCAGTTTGTTAGTGAGAAGCTGGAGTACTGTTTATGCTGCATTTGTTTATGACCTCTGAGGATATTTACTATAAAATTTCCTCTGCCTCTTCTCTCCCTCACTCTAACATCTTTCAGTATACAGTTGCTGCCTGCCAGTTACTGCCCCCAAAGAAATGCAATATGGTGACAAAGTTTTACTGCAAGTATTAGTTGGGTACTCTTCAAGAAAGTGTGCAGTAGTGACATTTATATCTATTGCTTTTTGATAGGACATGCAGCACCATGTTTTCTGCTGCTTGCGTGCTTATGTTTTTTACTACTTCTGCACAGCAGAAATGGATTCAACGGACAGATGTAGATGAGCAAATATTACAAAAGCCTGTTTATTTCCTGGCAAAACACATCTGCATGCTCTGACACTGAGCATCTTCATTTACTTGTAGGTCACCAAGTGAGCCAGGCCCCGTGCACTTACCAGCTACGAAATCAGTAGTCAAGTATCTAGAAATCTCACTTCATTTTGCACTGAAAATTTAAAGCCACACTACTCTTAGAGAGAAAATGGTAAATACGCAAAAACTTGAAAAACCATGGGAAATCCGAAGTCAGGGTCACTGCTTTCCCTTACAGAGATCATGATCTGCCATGCTGACGTATTTCAGATTAGGGAAAGGCAGTAAAAAGAGTAAGCTGGAGGTCTCCGTGACAGAGAGCACGGGAGCATAGAACCCCAGGTGCCCCACCCTGTTGGACCAGAGGTGCACACACAAGGAGGCACCACTTTCCAGCTTCAGCAGTTACCTTTAGAGGGGTTATGTGGCGTGCCCTGCTCCCGGCGTGACCAAAGGCTGAGGATTCATCAGAGCATCCCCCACCACGGATGTCTCCCTACACAGCCCACAGACAGCAGCAGCATTTCCCAGAAACTAGCAGGACCCGGAGGACGGCAGGACTCATCTACAGGGGCTAAAAGTGAAAGCCCTATCACCGGAAAAAAAAAACAAACCTGAAACCATTCCTGTGTTCTTCCTTCTCCATGAAGGAAAACTGCAAAGTTTTCAGTTTCTTTACCCATGGAGAAGTAAGAATACAAGAATGGAATTTCATATAAAATGTACATATTCAAAATGAAAAAGAAGTAATTAATTTTGTCACATTTGAATATGAATACATATCCACTTCTACTTCATGAATGAAAAGCGCTTTATTTTCTCTCAGTCTTTACAAGGGCATGCATGACCAGTACTGTTTCCAGCTAATCTACACCTTATTTTTTCTTCATGCTTTTCATTGGGAAGTCAGAACTAAATTGTCCTCAAAACTCTGCTCAACTAGTAAGTTCTTCCCTTTGTCCTGGGAAAAGTGATGGACTCATCTTACCCCTTATGTCTTTCTACCTCAGCCATAGCAAGCTCTCAGACGGACTTACAACCCAGAAAACACCTTTAATCACCAAGACTGATAGCAGCACATTGCTGGGTGGAAGTAACTCTGCCAGTGTGGCTGAATGCAGCTCATCAGATCCCAAATCCTCCCCTCCCCAGCTCCTCCTTACTCCTGACTCCCAGCCAACCTTCCCACTTTGCTTCCTCCCCACTCCCTTCCCTCCCCACTTCCTCCTCCCTTCCCCAGGCACCCAGGCAAGGAGGTACAAAAAGGAGAATTCAAACTTTGTTTTGACAATTGCTCTTTGATAAAAAGCACAACTGCTAAAATCCTAAATGTTAGCACTGAAACTGTTGGAGTTCCAGTCTGTTTTGATGAAGACAGTGAATAACTTTTTTCAGAGGTTGCCTGTGCAGTACAAAAGGACACATCAAGACCTGCCTGTGTCTCAACACTGAAGTTAACACAGCATCCAGGCTCAGTGCTACAGGGCCCAAAACTAAGTGGTCACTGTTCTTTTTATTTTAATTTTTACACACTCTCTAATGGGTTTGCATCAGTATAGAGAGTCCACCAAGAGGAAAAAACCCCAACAGGATCTCAGTTTATTTTTTTCTTTTTCGATTGCACAGCAATCCGTCCTTTATTTACAACAGTGGCAAAATAACTTCAATCAAAATGAGGTTAAGATTATTTTTAACAGATGTTCACTGCTGGCCTGACCCAAAATCCATTGACGTCAATGAGAAGACTCCACGGGGCTTTGGATTGGGTTCTAATTGTTGGAAAAATTAATGTTATTGTAAACCACTGGTCAGTGCTGTCACATGCTCCCCTTCTGTGCCAATTCTATATGACCGGATAACAGCTTCACATAAATCTATTCCAACTGCTGTCTAAGAGGCTAAAGGACACAGAGATTTATCTTTTTAATTCTGAACTGCCCTCACTCCTTCCCTAGCCCACCTCATGGCCCTACTGTATTTACAATTGACAGATTGAGCATTATGGACTATTCCCACAATCAAAGTATTTCACAGCCAGACACTGAGTGGAAATAATGGAATTAATGCTGACTGTGCGAAGACAGCTGAGCTACAGATATGTATGAGATGAAGCCATTTGGTTCATATACTTTCAACAGAGATTTTTTTTTTATTATTTATTTAAATACAGACCTGAAGGAAGGGTTGCACTTACTGTTAAGAAGACGGAAGTCTATAAACGGGTAGGAGCCGCGGCGCTCGGAGACAACCCCTGTCTGACCTCTCACCCGTGCATCTCCTGCAAAACACAAAACCCCCAGAGACATTAGAAGGGGCAGCTGCCTTTCTCTGCTGTTTTGATCTAGATCTATTTTTTAATACAAAGTGACGACATTACACTTCTCCAGTGGGAAAACTGAGGTCCAAAAAATCATCTCCCATGACATCCCTGGGTAATTGGGTAAAGCAGTACAGCTGATCCTCTTATCAGAACAAAGACACAAAAAACCCTTCACTGCTGCCTGGCATTAAACCACAACATTATCCTATTGAACAAATTCTTGCCCAGCAAGCAGACTCTCATTGCTTCAGAAACAGTGCAGACATCTGCCTTTTTTTTCTCAAGCAAGAAGAGGTAGACTCTGACTGTCATGGCTTCACATACAAGTCAAAGTCTCATACAAAGGTCCCAATCCTGGACTAGGTCCACAAACCAACTGACCTCCAAAGTTGTGGGAGTGGTCCCAAAATCATTAGCTGACGAAAAAATCCCCTCCAAAAAGTATGAAGATGTTTTTATACTTGGGTGGTTTGTTTGTTTGTTTTTGTTTTACTTTCTGCTCTTTGAGCACTCTGGAAAATGCAAGCCTTCTCCTCAAACATTGCAGCTGTTTTATGTAAGTGAAAACCTGATGTTCTCAGATAAGTATTACTCTGGAGCATTAATATGTGTATTTAAAGATGATGAAGTGCCAACACAATACTAAGAACTAGTACTGCCGTCCAAATCACACTGACTAGTTCTTTACTTACCATGTAATATTGAAATAGGCAAAACTAATTTATGGAGAAAAATGCTTCTCAGGATGAGTTAGTTAACAAAACCTCTAGCCAAGTAGACAGGAAGTAGTGGGAAAGCAGATGTAATTTTTATGTTTTCATAATTTTAATGATCTTGTAGTGCAATGTAATTGTTTCTTTACAGAGAAGACCAAAATATTAAAAATTCTTAAATAAGAGGAAGCTTGGAGACTTTGACATTCTGGTTAGAGTACTCTAGTTCTTCACCATACTAATTCCCCTTCTACAGAAACAGACCACAGTGTTGAAAGCATACCAACTGCACATCCTTACACAGCTCACATGGTAGTCCTCTCAAAGTTTGCAATAAATTTTTAGTTAGTTTGAATTGCATTTCCTCTGGGATACAAATATAGCATCTGACTAATCTAAACAACAATAATTTAAGAATTTGGCTGCTAGTGCTAGCTTCTACTGCTTGTGTTTAAAAACAAGAAAACATCTAGTAGCATAAAAGAAGGACCTAGTTAAATTTATTTTTTTTGTATCTAATGTTCACTTAAAATGTGCTTACAGTTATGTTTGAGGGAAGAAAGCCAAGTAGAATTATTAAGTTGAATATCTGAGGTGGAGAAAAACTTCCGTGCCCTGTAGGGGTCCTTAGAGATACGAAAGACACAAGAGAGTGCATGCAAATTAAGAATATTTCAAACACAGTCACTTTTGATTATAAATATAAATCTAGGTTCTCTCATCCTTACTTTCACTTTGCTTTTTTGTGCCCAAAGACAGAACACGTGTTCCCTGCTCTCGGCTCCTGCTTGCCAACCACTCTAAGGGACCAGTCCAAAACAACTCAAGCTGTTGTTGACCCCACTTACCCCTCCTGATAGCAGGGGCAGGAGGTACAAACCTCTACCTGCTCTTCAGCTGTTCCACTTCAAAGGTATGGTAATGGCATGGGTCTACCTTCATCAGCAGTTTAAAATTACATGCAGTGAAATTGTGGCAGTGAAGGTGGATGCACCCATCCCCCTGCCATCCTCGTGCTGAAGAGCAGAAGGGTGGAGCAAATAGCTGGAGAGTTTGTAGAACACCGACGC
Source organism: Sylvia atricapilla (assembly GCF_009819655.1). Classification (NCBI taxonomy): domain Eukaryota; kingdom Metazoa; phylum Chordata; class Aves; order Passeriformes; family Sylviidae; genus Sylvia; species Sylvia atricapilla. The sequence goes on from NC_089142.1 coordinate 64,583,305, forward strand.
AAGATTCATCAGCACCCACAAGCCAGAGCCCATGAAGCAGCACCCAGACTTAAAAGCATTGCTCTCTGCCACAGGTAACCCCATCAGATTGGCTCACGTGTGCAGAAACAGTAAGAACGGCAAGCATATGGTACACATTATATAAACTCAAAAAAATCAGGCAGGCTTGAGCCTGCTACTAATACAGGCATCAGCAAATTAAGAACGGGTGAGAATTCAGAGCATGCCTTGACTGACGCTTTTGTTTTTCTGCAGGCACCAATGAATTAACAGGAATCTGCAAGTAATCCCCTGCCTTACACACTGATAAACATGTCACTTGTGACTATTTGAGCAGAGAAATTGGAAAAAAAAAAATAAATTTCAGACTCCAAAAATCTGAAAAAACACCCAAAGCATATGATACTATAAAACCAGCAAGATAGATATTCTTTCTAGGCATGAAATAATACATCTATCAAATCAAAGGAGAAAACCATATACAGTGATGTATCAAAAAGATTACCTAACGCTGATCTCAATAGTATGACCCAAATTTTTGAGGAAGAGAACACTAAAGGTAGGTAGACAACTGTAACACTGAAGAAAACATAAGGTAGACCTACCAAAAGTAGACCATACAAGATACAGCTAACTGTTAGACAAAAGGAAAGGAAAGCAACAGTGTAGTGCAATTCGACCATATGGACCTTGTTAAACATACAAAACAAGGCAAGATACAAGAACTGAAGATGAAAAACAGGAAGAAAACACGGTGCGCTGAAAGGAAACTTCTGCTTGGGAACAACTACTCCATGATCTTCATGATATTTAGAAAATTCATGCTGGGAATGGTCATAAAGTATTTTTATTGATGATCTTGACACAGAAGAGCACTACTGATACTTTAGGACAACACAATGCTGGCAGATACCAGGTATTAACAGCTCCAGCTTTTTATATTAAGTTCACTGCTGTGACCTTTTCTGTCCCAACTGCTCTGTGGCCCAGATACCTGGATGTTCCTGTTAGCCCAGCTTCCTCCCATGGTGCTGCTGTCTCATACAGAACTACAGACTAGCCAAATTAGATGGTTATGTACACTATTCAAAGCAATTTCAGCAAAGAGAAGGAAAGCAATGGAGCTATTGGTGCAATTAGTAAGAAATGTGAATGAGTTTTACCGAACTAGCAAAGCCCAGGAACTGAACTAATGACAAATTAGTGATGATTCCAACTGGCTATCTCTGTAATTTTACATTTTTTACTGACAATACAATTTTGGGTTATCTCTAGCACTACAGGAATCTGTATGCAGAGTAAATCTGCATCCCTGCTGACTTAGGAAAAGTCACTAAAATCTTTATATTCTTACATGATTATTAACTTTATCCTGAGGGAAGGCAAGTTTCTGATGAGTCAAAGATGTTATCAAGCAGCTCTACCTCATGAATCTGTTATTTCAAAATACTTCTCCAGGTGCCACCTAGTCTCCCTCTACATCATTAGAGAAAGATTAGTTAGGAAGTGGTGGTGGGCAAAAAGGACCACACCTCCCTTCCTCCATTTTTTCTTGGCTCACGTGTTTGAAAAATATTTATATACTGCCCTATTACTTTTAATCAAAATACATTCAACAGAGAGACTAAGAACAGGGATTGCACCAAATATACCACTTATCACATAGGTTTTAAATTTCCAAGAGGCAAGGGCCATTCATGTCAAGACACTCAATGTTATTTTTTGCTTTGGCAGATGACTTCAAGGCTGGCTTTCATCAGTCCACCAGACCTTTACATCTCTTTGTCTCCACCTTAAAAATCAAGCTAAGCAGTCATTCTGACAATTTATGCAATTAGAAGTTTTAGATAAATAATCCTTTTTAGAGCAAAAGGAAGGAATTCTGTGGTAACAAGGCAGGAAATTTTGACAGCTCATTGTGTTCCCAAATGGAACAAGAAGGGTGAAGGGAAATGGTCAGGGTACAGGTTCTCCTTGACTCCTCTGGGCTGAAGATGCAAGGCTGGAGTATCTGCAGCTGCAAACACCACGGTCTGCACCCTCACTGGCACCAAGCTGCCACAGGAGCTTCCAGCAGGGACATCTACCAAGGACTGTTGTGCTCCTGAATTTTACTTTGTCCTTGTTGAAACAGACAAGAACACAAACCAAATAAACCAAAGCACCCTCTATAAGGAGCCTGGGCTGTGACTGACATGCACGACAGAAAATCACTATAGGACAAGAACCACGGCACTACTGCAGCCATAGCATCAAGGACACTTCAAGATGGTTCAGAAGGGTTAAGAAAAAAATGAAGTAGCTCTTAACTGCCTTTCACATCTGGAGGAAAGAGCCATCTGCACCGAGGAAAACAACTTCTCCAAAACTTGCCTGAAACAGAGTATGATTCAATTTCGCTGAGCAAGCACAACAAATTAGGAGAGAAAATAGGGCCATAGCTGTGCCAAAACAACAGAGTAGCTTAATCCAGCAGAAGTTAGGATGAACCACCGAAGTATTGATTCTATTTAGTACACAGCTCCATGTGGTAAATTGGGAATACCACGGCAAATTCACAAGAGGTTATAAGTATTAATTCCAGTCAAGCCTTCTTACAATCTTCATTCCAGTATTTCTTAAGTTGACTGTTCAGGGTACATACTGCAGTGGCTGACAGTTTTTCATGGAAAACCAAGCAGCAGTAGTAAGGCCTCTTGTGGGCTCCATGGAGCCCATGGCTCCTCCACTATTTCAGTTATGAAAAGGCTTGGGATTTCTGACCTGAAAGAAGAGGATCTGACGATGTTTTAAGCATCAATCTGGTTTTAGTGGAAAGCTTTCTAAAAGACAGAAGCGTTGCTCTGCAAAAGTAGCAAACTTAAGTGAAAAGGTGTGTTAAACGTGAGTACCAGAATTACTGAAATTATATTTTTATTTGAAGAGATCTAATGCTTGTTCATGGTGATTTTCATTCTGTTTTATTTGTGCTGTAAGTGTTACCGTAAACTCTTGTTTGTAGAAGGCATTTTGTAAAGATTTTTCATGTGCATCAGATCTTCTGAACAAAACCATTTCCTCTGAACAGACAGAGAGAGATTGATTAAGGGTTACAGACTCAGGACAATGCCCCTTTGCAGGAGGAGAAACTGAAGCACCCACCTCACTTCATTCATTTTTAAGCACTGAATTTTTAAGCATGAAAACATTCCAAAATGTAAGATTTTCTGTGCTGCATGCTGGATGGTTCTACTATTTCTGCTAGCAGTCCTAATGAGCTCGTAAGTATTGATTTCATCCAGTGTATTCTGAAGTTTTGTTTCAAAATGCTCTGTGCAAAGGAATTAATTGCTGGTACTCCTTTTTTACAAAAAGAGGATAAAATGATTATGTAGAAACTGTAATTCAGTTTTGTATATTTTTTTTTTACACAGAAAATAAATAATTTCCCTTGTAGTGGTCCTACCCTGTGAATGAATTGTTTTTATTTATTTACTACCGGTCCATTACTTGAAATTCAGCTATTAAAAATTCCTTTTCTAGCTGCAGATGAGGCATTTCACACATCCTCTGTTTTCTTAGTATTTTGAAGTGCAGTGAATGGTAGTTCTTATGTCCACTAAGAACTACTGGGACTTCTTTACTGCACCTGCTAGCTCTAACTTCTGCCCTCCTTTACTGACCAAAATCCACACCACAGTTGTATCTTGGCCTCCCAAACAGTACTATCACCATTTCTTGTGCCAATCAGTAAAATGTGGGAAAGAGAAGTTGACAATCTGTTCGTAAAACCCTTCCCAATGCTGGAATTCTCCTGGTATGTCTTAGCTGGATATAGAGGAAGACTGAAGGATCCACAGGCATGCCTTTAATAGCCACTGTCCATTCGGACAAATGAACAAGTTAAATGAGTATTTTACAGTATTTTACACCCTAGAAATCCTCTCTTTAACCATATCATATGACACCAGTGACTCTGGTGAAAAGACGGAACTGACGGATCTTGAGGCAAAGCTCTTCCAGTGTGCAGACTTTGGAAAAAGTTCTTGCAGACAAGTGAAAACCAAGAGGATGAGAAAAATGCCATTGTGAATCAGATAACATCAGCCATCAGAAGCTCAGATATTGAAGCAGTACACACACTTCCTCTTCACAGATCTGTTTGCTCTTGCATGAGCAAATGTAGAGCCTGCTACACTAACATTTGACTGAAAAAGTGGCCAGATTGGGCAGACATCGACTATCTGTCATGTGAGCTAACAAATACAGGTTTCCAAAACGTCAATGTATTATATTGCACTGGCAATTCTTTCACTTGTTTTTGAGTTTGATAATGGGCTACGAATTATTGCCTTAAGGTCAAATGTATTTCACACACACGTAGGCCTAAATGAGTGAAGTAGGTGCCTCCACCCAGTGACTAATGCTTAAAGAGATTTTCAAAGAAATACGTTTCTGTCTTTGATGCAGATGGAGTCTAAGACCCTTCTTTTCCTAAATTAGGTGCCATTATTATAAGCAGAGCATGGAGGGAGGAAGAATCCAAGACCTCACCTGTGAGGACTGTATTCAGAAAACTGAGACCACCCCAAAGCCCTTACCTGTGAGTGTGCCTTTCACCGCGACTATCTGGTAACAAACAGAACAGATACATACACCTTCAGTTCACACCAGTGTAGGCACACCCTCAAAACTCATACTGTGTATACTTGTACAGTGTAATATTATCTCATAGCTCAGTTAAAAAAAACCCAGCACTTGTTATGCAATAGCCATTGGAGTACTGTTCTGGATAAAACACAATAACTTATCTCTTTGATTCTACTGCATCATATCTACTTAACTTTCAGTATTTTCTAGATAAAATATGGAAGTTTATATAAAACTTTACATAAAGTGCTAAACCACAGGACATGAAGACAGAGAGGGACATAAGAACAGGCAATTTTCACAGCCTGCTTAATCAGGGACTTTTCCTTTTGAAGACATGAGAGATTCAGATATAGGAAGGAGCTTGCCAGTAAAACTTTTGCAAAATTCAGCCAATGGCTTTCACATGCAGATAAAACGATAGACAAGTGTTATCTAGCAGGAAAGGATAGGGAGTTACTGAACTAAAACCAGGAGAGAGGTTTTGAAAAAAAGAATGCAACAAGAGAGAATGGAGATTAGTATAAATACACCATTTTAAGTGCAGAAGACAGAAGTAATCTTTCACTACCTCCATACTTGAAAGGCATGATTTAGACAACCATCTTGGCTTTGGTAAATATTTTTCTTGCAGTGAACTGTAAAGAGCAAGCCATCTACTTTCTAGAGGGGCTGAAGTCACTAGCAATAGAGGAAAAGAAAAGTCTGGGAGAACAGTTGCATACAACTGATGGTATTTTGAGACTCTCACTGCTGTGATCTCAAATGGAAGCACTCTGGCTGACTTGAGGCTTACCATACTCTTGCTACTCAGCAGGGTTGGTGCAGTAACAGAGGTCCTGGGACACTCTGAAGCAGACAGTATCCTTTTAGTAAAGTGGATATAACCAACCATTCCAAGTTCTAATGCTAGGAACCACCTGTTTGTATCTTGAGCTTTGCATGGTGTTATCAGTAGGCCATTTCTATCTCCAAATACTGATTGCAGACTTTACAGGAAAAGTGGATATTAATATAGATAGGGCATTGAACTGATAATCTTGCCTTCCAAAATGGTTTGATAGCTTGTAAATTTCTCTGCATTAGAGGACAGAAGCCATGTCAGCAGAATCAGGTTCTTGCATTGCTATCATTGCTATTACCATAGAACCCTGCTGCCAAGTGGCAAAACTTACTGGTTTTCCTAAAAATGAAACTGAATTGTAACAAACACCTTAAAAACTAAAGGATACATCCAGTAATGTTAAGAGCTGTAATAAAAGTAGTAACAGCAACAGCACAGTCTTAGCAACAGGTAGTAGGTTGCATTACCATGGTAACTTTGAACATAATATCCTACTGTCATGCTACATCCATCCTTCTCCCAAATAAATAACAGCATAAATAAAAGAACATTATTACTTATTCAATTTGAATTGTTTTTACTCTAGTCTTCAGCTAGACTCTCAACTACTGAAATAAACATGTACTTAATAACAAACTTTTAAGACAGCTACACACCCAATTCCAAGTCATTAGCCTTTCATTTTGTATAAAAGAAAAAGAACAAAAGGATTTTTCTAAGACCAATACCAAAAACAGGTACAGAATTCAAATCTCTATGCACAGAGCAACAGGTGAAGCTACTTCTGTTGTCATGCCCCAAAGACAAGGATTTTCTTCTCTCATGAATACACCAAAACCCTAAGTTACCCAAATATAAATTACATTTTCTTAACTGTAATAACATTCCAGATATAGATACTCTTTCAGAGACCCTTTTCTATTTGCTTATGTATTGTAACTTCAAACTGAATTCCTTTAAACATCTCCATTTTATTTTATTGTATGGATTTCTGATTTGAACATTGTCAATGCTTTAAATGCTTCTACTGTGAGAACACAATTGGACTCCTTGAATCCACCAGTGAGGGTTTTGCAGTTGAAAAACAGATCCTTTTTCTGCAGAAAGCTGAGCTAATTGTCAAGCACTTATTCAACCAAGTCTGCCTTACTGTTCTGCATTCGCATTTCTCACCCACCAATAATATTTGTTAAGGGATCTGTTCAATTAACTTTTTATTTTGTTCTACAAGTTCTTCAAGAACTTACATGTAAGTGTACTTACATAATGGGTTGCACTGACTGAGCCACAAGGTATCATTCTCATTTTCTGCTGAGGCACTATTATATTGGCAAGCAGAAAACGGGTGATATTACAATCCATATAAACTTAGCACAGCCATTGCTATTATTTTCAATAATTTGGTATTAAGATCTTTTGTTTCTGAGAAAGAGAGGGCATGCTTGGAAATAACATGCAGGATGATAATCATAAGCCCTGAGGTCATTTCCTGGTTTCTTTTGAAACAAACTGTTTTCTTTCCATGCCTCAGTTTTCCACTTCTGTGTTTTGTTTGTTCTGAGTAGACAGTGAATTCTCTAACGCAGGGCCTCAGCAGTTCAACAGCATTTTCTACCTGCAGTTCTGGTCCTGGTTTCTACATTATCACAGTTTAAACACTAATTATCTTTGCTTTTTTTACAACCAACAGTGAAGTTGGACAACACAATAGAAAATGAATGCAGAGGGCTTTACTCGTGCCATTAAATCAAAATTTGCTTTCAACTCTTTAATGTGACACTTAAGAAAATTTCCCTCTATTTTCACAGCTTTGCCCACGAGATTTCTCCACCCTGTCTTTCCCATTAAACTACAAAAGGCACATGTTTAAGACCATAAGTAGTAATACAGCAATTGCCATTGACTACTTTTGAAACACCTAACATTAGCCAAAACCTCAAGTCTATCAACAGCTTTGACAGAACGGCAGCCTGTGGAGCCAAACAGGAAAAGCACAAGACCCTCTGAATTTGCTCCCCTCTGGTTTTGCACTAAAATTACACGGCTGCCATTTGCCTCACACAAGGAGATTGAGTCTCTGCTGATTCAGTCTGTCTCACTGTACTTAACACACGGTGCTTGCACAACCCTTTAAGTGCATCAGTACAAAGCCAACACTGGAGATGAGTGAGACACAATAAACTTAATTTGTCTCAGTCTTGTGTGTTGACCCAGGATGATCCGTCCTTGTCAGTCTCTGCATGTCTCCATCTCCTTTTTTCTGACTCTTCTCTGCATTATGTATACACACATACATACATACATAAATATATATACACACACATGCATCCCTAACTCTTATGGGACCCTTTTCTTCCTCGCCTCTGACCCAGCACTAATTTAGCCTCCCCTCTGCTCACTGCCTCTCCTGAGGCTGGAATACTGGTCTAACAACCAGCCCAGCCACACCGGCCATTTATTCTTCCCCATGGGGCTACCCCAAGGGTCTTCATGGCTGGAGAGGACAATGACAGGGAGAAGGAGGAGAAGGAAGTGCTGGCAGCACAGGGAGGTGCCTTATGTCCTGCAGAAGAAAAACTTTACTCGCCACCTGAAGCTTTGCTCTGATTAAAAGCTTTATGTATATGGGAGACTGCAGGAACAGATGTCTTGAGGTTAATAATTTGAATTATTTTTGTACATTATACATTACAATAAATTCTTCCCTATCTTTTCAATTCAAAAAAAGTATCTATGGTAAATAACTGCAAATCTTCTTTCTTATTTTTAAAATTGGTCCATTATCTCTATGGAACATATAAATACCTCCGTAACTCAGTGAATTACTCCGTGATCAATAAGGCAAGAGAACTTTGTCAAAAATAAGCACTGTTTTTTTGCAGTAAGGTAACCTTGGCGTTATTTGTTTATTCAAGATGAGTATTTCCTGAGCTAGTCCTAGGCTAGTCTACATCTTATCATGCAATACTTCTTAATAATAAAGTTTTATTTTAATAAAAAGATAGCATATGTATGTAACATAGCTATTCAGAATGCAACCTGTTACATTTTGATGCTAGACACAAACACAAAGCTGCACCAAGTGGAAGCTGAGCTTAACTGATCTACTGGTTGGAAAATTCTTTTCTCTTCCTGTTTTCCATACTGTATTTTTCAAATAATCCATTGGATCTTAAAAAAAAAAAAAAATCAAGCCAAAAATATCCCACCAAAAACCACCACACCCAAATAATCAAATGCAGAATGCTAATCTGGCTATAATTTAGCAAATTCAGTTGCCTTAAATATCTAAAGTACAATTAAATAGCAGTTTACCTTTTTTCTTCACGGCACACTCTTAAGAGAGGTAAGCACAAGCTGGCTCAAAGGAAAATAATTATCTACATATTTCTGTAATTACAAAACACCTGATAAACCCATCTAATTAGGTGTTTCCCACGGGCAAAGTCTGGTTATTTCCCCAGAACCGGGATTTGTGTCTCCTGGGATGGCTGAGCCCTGACCATGACACAAAGCAGCATCAGGAGCAAGTGGCATCTGGGCCTCTTTCCCAAACAATGTGCTGGCAACCAGAGCTTCACTGAGCCCAGCAAATGTGCAAGCTGCTGCCAGGCAGCCTCTACCCAACTTCTTTGGACGAATATGGGGTTCCACTCCAGCTCTTTATTCCAGAAACCGCAAAACTTCATCATCTGGATGGAAGGGCAACTCGCAAGCTACGCAGAGAGGGTTAAGCATGGCTTACCATAACAGGACCCCCTCCCAAGGACCTTTTACATCACCATCTTCTTCCCTCAACCCATGATGATGTACCCTGACTGTTGCTTTCACTTTGACAAACAACAGTGTCCCATAAGAGACCTGCACTGAACACTGCCCTTTGTGAGGAAACGCCAAGCATACCTGAAGAGAAGGAAATCCTGTCTTGCCCTGGAAATAAATAGATTCCGCCGGGCCCCTTGCTGAGGAGGACAGACAGATCAGCGGAGAGAAAGCATTCTCCTGCTTCCTCCTACTCTACCTACTTCCACAAGAAGTCAGGAAAAAAATCTGGTTTTCAGATTCACTGCTCAACATTTGCAACAATACATATTTGATTAATAATCTTCCAAACCCACCATGAATGGACAAAACCATCAATTAACATTGTAAAAACTGTACAAATTATTCAATCTGCTAACTGGCCCAACTCAGCAGTCTCCATTTACGAACAACTACACTGGAGCTACACCTACAGACTATCTGCAATTCAGGCCCATTGTGGCATAAACCTTGCCAAAATTTTATTTACTGTGTCAGCATCAAGAACCAGGAGGCAAATACAGGCAAACCACTGTGAAGGGAGCCAGCAAGGAAGCTTTTTTGGGATGCTGGCAACCCAAAGCAGGCTGGCAGCATACCCTTTCTGGAAGCCAAGACGCACAGTACTATCTTCCTATTTTATATCTTCCAATGACTTCATCCTTTAAGAAGCACCATTTGCAAATAAAAGTTTTTAACTGTAAGGTTAACTTTATATTTGAAGTTTCCACTAAAAGCCCCATGCATTTCATCCCTGTTTTTAGTTAATACAGAAAAACAACAAAACTTCAGCATCAGAAGTATGAACAACTTTTCAGACGTTTTTTCACGAGAAATGCCTGGTCCTCTGACAGACAGCATGCACTGCAACACTGCCTTTCTCCACAACCAGGACTAAAAACAGAAGCTGAGGCTTTTGTCTCCTGTATTTTAACATACTCTTAGGGAATTCAAGTAGTTGCTCAAGTCTTTCAGAAAGAAGAGAAAACAGCAGTCTCAAACTTGTAATTCAACAAAGATAGTTTTTTGGGTGGAGGCAAAGAACACTGGAGATGTTTTTATAAATCCCAAAGGAACAGTAAACTACGCAAACAGTAATTTAATTTTGTTTTGTCTCAAAATTTACCTTTCAATTACAACTTAGCAGCCCAAGAGTTCTGTCTTAGATATTAAACAGATCCTTTTTCTGAGCAATCCAGCTCCTCAGGCTCCTCCTCAGATAGTACTTTAAAGGACAAAGAGCAAGGCAGCTCTTCAGTGTTTGCTCTTCACAACCCCCTGTAAATTCCACTAGAGAATAGCTCTGGCAGAGACCTTTTGGCATGTGCATGTGAAGACACATATAAAGTATTTCTCGACTCATACTCTTGTGCAATTCATACTAAGCAAAGTTGGGGAGTTTTTTGCTTTTTGTTTTGCATTTGGTGGGGGGGTTTAGTTGTTCTGGGAATTGAAAGATGTAACAGAAAAAACAGTAAGGTAACTATCTTTTTCTTCATAACAGATCAGCTTGAATAAACATTGAGTGTAACCTGAAGCAGTATTTGGAAAAAGGTTTTGTTTCTCCTAGAATCTACCTTAACAGTATATTCAGAAGCTAGAGATCAGCAAATAAAAATCAAGACCTGTATGAAAATAATCGTAACTAGCTAGACTCTACTTTTAAATGATATCTAATGCAAACGTTCTGCAAATTAGGTTTTAAATTATTACAGAAAAGCAGTCCTGAAACTCTGCTAGAAAACTTCCAAGAACCTTCTTTACTCAAATATTTGGCTGACTGACTGAACCAGTGAAACACTTACCTAAACACTTGGAAATTTTGAAAAAGTTTAGATTTTAATTTGGTTCTACACTGATGAGAAAGGTCATGAAGATTTTTAAGAATCAGCTCATCATTATCACATTACTGAAGAATGTAATAAAATTCTGTCTATAGTTGTAGAACTGACTAATGTGTTGGAGCAGGCTCTAATACCAGATGTACATTACTGGGAAAAACACTGTACTCCAGTAGTTCCCACGCAAGTGTAGCAAGGTAATGTACACTGCATTCACACACAGCTATTCAAACACAGATCCTATATCAACTATATGATGAAAAACATTGATTAAAATTCTACCAGCTGACAGAAGTGTGCCCAATGTTTTAACAAAGGACGTATATTCCAGTTTACCTTAAAGTGAGCCACCTGTTTTATTCCTCCCCAATACCAAACAGCTGAGTAATTCTCTCTCCAGAATGCAACACAATCCATTGCAACAGGAAGGGATTGGTATAGAGAAAAATAAATATTCTGCCAGCACCATCTTGTTTAGTACACTGCAGCTGTGAGCTCATACTTCAGATTAGTTGTTTCAGTATGAGATGTTCCTGTTCTCTCAGTCTTTATGAGATAAAGCTCTGCAAACGTTTGTTGAGTTCTTTCCCCTAGATATAGGAAGAATAGTTTTTCCTAGATCTCAGATATCAACTACGGAGTGTCTTCAGTCCCTGTGTTGGTTCCTGCAGTTGCTCTGAGATCTGCTGGCCCATCTCCAGGTGTCCCATCAGCCCTGGACACCGAGAGATCTCGTGCATAAAGGCCAGTGGAGGTAGTGGCCACACAAAGGAGCAGCCTGCCCTGCTTTTCCACCTGAAAAGACAAATCTGATCTTCCTGAACTGACTTTCCATTTGTATAATAAAAGGGGAAAATAATTTCCACTATGCAAATGGGAAAGGGATTCTGGGGGTGACCTAGTCACTTTCCCATTCCTTGATCACCTCTGTGATGTCACTTCCCAATCTCAGTAACTGACATCGTCACTGGGGATCCCAGAAAAGTCAGTGTGTTGGTCTGGGGAGGCGTTGGGAGTAACAAGAAGAAAAGAACAGGTTGTCCCGAGCCTTCCACAGAAGGAACAGCTGATGCAGCACACCCTCAGGCCCGTGGGGCAGAGGCAGCAGCCACTGTTCCCAAATTTTTCATTTTCAGAAACTGAATTACTGCATCTGCATTCAGATACTTCAGGAACCACTGTGGTGAGTGAAAAATCAAAGTTGTTGGCACTGGTGAAGGGTGAAAACAGGCAAGCAGGATCCTACCACTACTAAAAGGATATGCTATCCTGTTTGCATATTAATGAGGAGTCTTGAAATTTCAGATCAGAAACTGAGTTGGAAGTTACAACTTGTAAAAAATCACATGCATTCAAAGACCTTGATCCAACAGTCTAAGAACTCCATCTCCTAAAAGCAAGCAGTGACACCCAGCACTCCTAGGATACTCATGTCAGGCTGTGAGGAAATTCAGCGGAGACCAAAACACTTTTCAAAAACTAGACCCAAAAATTCACTTACATTTTTCTTCCCCGTAGTCAGGTAAATATCTGAAGTGCAACAGACAGAAAGTGGAAGAAATTGAAGTTACTATAGACTTTCTAAAATGAAATATAGGTAACTTAGTAAGAAGTAATCCCTGTATTCATCCTCAACATAATACATAAAAAGGAAAAATACTTCCTTATTCACTAATATCCAGATATTAGTGAAGAATGGATAAACTTAATTGGGTTTTAGCAAATCATTAACTTGATTTCTGCAATACCTTGTCTAGCAGATATAAAAGGTAGCATATCAGATTTTCTTTCTCTATAAAATGAGTTTCTCAAAGAAGAGCATATATAGCTAAACCAGAGAAGTACAGAGGTTTCTTTCTTTCTTTCTGAGTTTCTTTCACAGCTACAAAGTACTGGAAAAAGAAGCACCTTGGCCAACAACCTTTGTAGCATTACTTACAATCCTCAGAAAATGTGCATAATCATAAAAAAAAACAGTAGTCATAGAGTACAAATGTTTTCACTACATTTATGAGAGGGTGGAGGGAGCCAGGGGAGATCAAAGCCAGCTATTCTACATCTTTCCTATGTGTTTCACCCAAGTGTCTTTTCTTCATTTATTTTCTCTGAGATTTTATGTGCTGTCTTACCACATTTTCAGTTGAAATCAAGAAAATTTTTGCTCACATGGAATTTTGTGTCAGCTGATCAATACTGGCGCAGGCAGTGCAATGAGAAATTTTCTATAGATATTAACATTACATACAGTAAAAATAAACATACTGGGAAAACCCTCCTACAGCATAGGACACCTTCAAATATCTTCAGATGATTTCATATCCCAGTTCTTGAAGAATATCGTAGTCCCTGAACAAAACAGTCTTACATATTTAATTGATTCTGAAAAAAATTCTTTAACAATCTTAATTGCCTAATCTTATCAACAGTAATAAATAGGACAGGTGTGAAATAGATTTATTTTATTGAAAGCTATTCTGCACATCCAAGAAAGCTTCATCTCTACCCATTCTTCAAAGGCTTTTTACTATTTTACATTGTATAATAAACAATCAATAAGACCTTGTCTTTTTCTGTCACATCAGTATGAATGAATGGGTTTCCCTTGCCGATATAATTTTTTTTCAAAACACCAGGCACTTCACATTTCAGATTTATCATAATTAGTTTCACACCCAAAGACTGCCAACGATATGTGCTTGCTATTGTTTTTAAGAGTAAAAGTGGGTTTGTATAAACATTCCTACATCATCTGCCTGGCAAGCCATCGGCTCCATCTGTGAGCAGTCCTTCAGTGTGCAAGTTCCTGCCTAATTACTGCAGACAGATGTTGTCCTGCTGTAGCTGCAGACACTGTGGAGGCTCCTGCCATGTTAATTAACCAGCTTAGACATTCCTTTTACAAACTGAAAAACCTAGAAACACAGTAGAAATGCAAGGTCTCACCTTACCTCAATTTTTTTTTTCCTAAAAGGAATTTTTTCTATATTCCTTGCTAGATGCTCAGTGGAAATTCAGCCTAGCTTGGTGACAAAGAATGTTTAACCTCTCCTCACCCAAGCAGTCCTTTTCAATTGGCTTTGGGCAACTACTCTGAGAGACCAGCATAATTTTATACTTGCCAGAGACTAATTTCACTAAAGTAGCCTATTAATAGACGGCAATGATCCACAATTTCTCTAAAAGTTATACTGACAAAACAACAAGTGGCAAAGCTGGTCATGAATTATATCAGACTAGTACAGGATCTGGATAACCAGGTGCCTGAAAAAAAAGGGGAAAAAAAAGCAAAGTAAAAAGAAAGGGGAAATAGAAATTTTAGAAAATAGAATATTTAATATAAATATAAATAGAATATTTACAGACATGCAAAATACATGTTTATGTACCTAAAGATATATTTAAACATATTTTAAAGATTTTTAAGTTGTGATGGCTCCCACCGCAGTGAATTGGTAAGGCAGTCAAAATGGTGTCTGTGTAAATTATTTTATCAAGGGAAACAAAGGTTTAAACATTGCAATTATTTCAGAAACATGACCCTTTCCAAAAACTTTATTTACCAGTAAGATCCTAAGATGAAAGAGTTTGACAAAAAAGGGAAAATAAACTGTCCTTCCATTCTCTTGTTTATACTTCTATTCTGGCTGGAAAAACAGATGTTTGGGGTTTAACTGAAAGAAAACATATATGCTCTGCCCTTGTTATGTCTTCAAGAAACACCAAAGAATTTTTATGTGACTAGTGGTAAAGGTCACAAACTAGTTTTTCAACTAGTATTGCTACAAGTGGCTTTCCTTCGCAAAACCTTCTGCAAGTGGTCAGACCAAACCTGACCAGTCCAAAACACAAGCAGAACACCAGACTTTTCCAGTTAATGCAAGCAAGGCATGAAGGTAAAGTAGGCTCAGATCATTCTTATGCAGCTCTTAAATATAAAGTCCATTTCACACATGGGAAACTGATGCTGGAAACTGAAACTGACTTCTGAGAAGCCATTAAGTCCAAACTCCTTCACATCAAACACTGCTTATCCTTCACCCTATTATTAAGTAGAACATTTAGTTTACATGAAGGTGTTTTGGTCTCCAGGAGACTTCTGCACTTCAGAACAAAGGTGGAGAACAGGATGGCACCTCAGGTTTTCAGTACCTGAAATCTCTGCAACAAGCAGGTAAGTGCTGTGCCCAGATGACTGCAACAGACAAACAAATGAGAAGCCATGATCCACGAAAGTGTCTTGTTTTAAAGTAAATTAATGTTGAAATTGAAAGTTTCCGTATTTGTACTCCGATCTTCAAATGACTCTGCAACATAGCTCTGTGTTTCTGTGACACAAAACATCACAACAACATACACATTAAGGGGCAGAGATGGACCTGATTTCTGGGATTCTCCTAACTCAATTTAATGGAAAAGCAGCTCTTGAGTCTGGGCTCCAGTTCACAAACAGGCCACGTCCTAGTGCCACTTCATTTTTCCTCTTGGTCCCAAATACAAGGTGAATCTAGTTGTAGGTGCAACTGCAGCCTTCCATCTATCAGGTCAATGCACACTGCCCCACAGTAATGCTCCACCAGCTGTATGGCAGAGGCGGGAGACAAGAGGCATTAACTAAAACCTACTCATAACTAAGGGAAATGCTAATACAGAGTGAAAAATCAGATGAAAATTAACAGAAGAACCAGGAGCACACAGCACTATGCCCTTGCAGTAAGGGCACATTCATCTAGAATCTATTCCACCTTCATCACCTATAAATAATTATCTCTTATGAGACTTTTGAACCTCAGATTGCTAGATTGCATTAAATCCTCTCAGATGTCAGTATAAATATCACTGTAAAAAAAATTATGTCTTTCCTGTATGGGATGTATTTGTCCTGAGGAGGTCCCACGGATAATTAGAAAAGAAGTCACTTTGACAAAGAACTTGACCATTGGCTGAGGCAGGACAGCAGTCAGCATATATACTGTGAGCCACATGGACACTAAATGGCTGCAATGTACTCAGCAGGTTACCAAACAACTGCAAAAAATGAAATGGCAATGCACATGCACACCCAAAATACGTAGCAGGCACATAGATGCTGCCGTACAGATGGCTGCTCTAAAAGATGTAAATGCAAACAAAACACCCCACTGCCTAGAACATGATGTTCTTGAGCATGTGACGGCTAGTGTGACATCTTTAAAAATATCTCATTTGTCAGGTACGAAAGATGATATGTAATTACTTCTTCACAGCTCTGAAGTAGGTCCAACATCCTTCCTTCTTTGTGTGAAAAATCTATTACAGTTGACTCTGAGCCTCCATAATTGGTCTCCATTAGTAATGATTTACATGATATTACAGCTGTCACCGAATGTCAAGGTAATTTTCCTGTTTTCTTTCTTTGAATCCTTTTATAAATTTTAGTTTAAAAGCGTACCTACTGTAAACATGTTCTAACAGAGGAAACTGCTGAAGAAAAACAAATTCTAAAGGACATGAGGCTGTGATTTTGAAGTATCTTGTCATTACAAAATTGACATTATTCATTTCTAGTTATGAAGAATCTGTATTTCTTTTTGCACCTAAGGAAACATCGTGAGGAGTGAAGAATTCAATTTTCTGATCTGACAATGGCATAGGACAGGCTGGAACAATCTGTCACTCTACTTGGAAACTTGATAATGTGATGTTTTCAATTCATACAGCTTCAGTATGAAGCTAAGAAATCCAAAGTTAATCTTCATAAAAGTCATTTCTTAGGATTACATGCCAAAACTGGGCTTAGGACCTGCAGCCTGAAAACTGCCGGAAAGAGGACAGGCCTCGAGCTGCCTCCCTTTCCAGCTGTAAGCCTGGAGGAGAAGCTGATGTTGGAAATGAGGCTGCCTCCCACACCAGTCTTGTGTTGGATGAAGGAGCATGGCACACTGGTGCATGGCATGGGAAGCTGGCAGAGCAGCACAGAGTTGAAGCGTCCTGGCTGTATACTGTGAGCCACTGGACCCAAAAGAGATGAAGTATAAGCATTTTCTCTTCAAAGGAGCTGTCCTGGACTGAGACTGACCTGAACATGGTGGGTACAGGAACACAGACTGTAAGTACAGCTTCTCCGTGGGTGTGACTCAGGCAGCTCCTTATGGTGATGTTGACAACAGACTTGCTAAGAGTGTCTTCTCAAAACCTACAGACCCAAGCTATGTCCTGCATTTTCACATTTGACAAGTCTAGTTAAAGTCACTGAGTAGTCACTGACCCCTAACTAGGAAGTTCAAGATTCAGAAAGAAATACATATGAGGGTGTCCCATAATGCCATTTAGACATGGAAAATAAAAGGTAGGAAGAACTTAGTGGTGGACACAATTGGACTGCTCCCTTTAAAATTTTTCCTAACACTAATTTAGACCTTGATTTTTTTTTTTTTTTTTTTTTTTTTGGTGCAGGTTTCTATTTAATTCGCACTTACTAAAGAACATTCAGGAACTACTTAGGAAAAGTGTAAGTGAACTTACTAAGAAATAAGATCCACTGGAAATCTGCCCTGGGCAGATTTGGTTTCATTTTGAATAATTTGTCTTTCTTCCAAACACAAGTCCCATTGATTATCACTATAAAGAAAATCTGCTTCCCTTTAAAAAGTAATTAAGAGTAAGTTGGTTTGTGTTCTCTTCTCTGTAGCCAAATCTTCACGTCATAAAATAACCAGTACCATTTACACTATTGGGTGAACTTCTCAGGGAGATTAATAGGGAGTTTTGAGGGCTCTGCTGTCCCAGCAGATGATGCTCAGTTATTCCTGAAGATCCCACGGAAAATCAGGACAGAACAACTCAGAGACAGTTAAATGGGAACAGCTGCAGCCACAAATGACCACGCTGTGACTGAGCAGAGTAATTCACTCCTAACAGCTTCATGCTGTCCATAACAACCTACCAAGGGTAGCACAGCCTACTTGGAAAAATATTTATCTGTCAAACAGTAATTTTTCAAATAACATTAAAGAAGCAGTTCTCAGAAGCTCCAGCCTACATCAAACATTGTTCATCCCTAACAACCAAAGGGTGGAAACTACTGCAGTATTATTCTGTGCTGGGGAGGGAGACCAAAAGAAAAGCAGAAGGCTGTTTTAAGATGTAATTCATTAGTGATTAAAACACCAAAGTACCCCCCATCCCCCTCCCAGCCCACATAATACAAAAACTAATAGCCTCCAACATAATAGAGAAGTTTCCTTAATGCTTTAACACATGGAAGGAGAACACCATCTATGCGGAATCAGGAAACTGCTCAAAATTGTGGCCAACAGTTACACATACTAAGTATTAGGAGAGATATCAAAATCATGGTTGAATTTCTAACAACTACTTCATGAGACATAAATGGCAGACAGACATAACAGAGGTGAGTTTCATCCTTCCTTTTGCTTTATTTTACTTTCTCCTATTCTTTTTTTACCATCATAGCAAACAGCTAAACAGCAAATGTTCAGATCCCCTGAGCTTTACTGAATTTTTTTTGCCAAAATATAAAAAAAAACCAAAAACAACCCAGCTTTTTAAGGTGTTGGGCAAAAGTGGGGCAAAGAAGCTGTGTATTGTGTTGGGTCTCAGTGCTGGGTCCTGCTGTACCGACTTTCCTCTGAAACTCAGGCATAAGATGGATGAAGGAAAGACTGTTCCCTCTCCCCGCGACCACTATGGGAAGGGATTGGATAAAGCATCACAAGCTGCCTTTGCCTGCCCTCTCCTTGGTTTGTTTATGCTGTCAGAGCTGCTGGCTGCTGGCAGCACAGCCAGGCTGGCCATGCCTGCTGGGTCTGGGCCTACAAGGGTGCTCCTGGCTGCTCTGGTTTGGGGAACATAAGAAATAAAGGCATCCTGGTGAAGGGAGTGGACTTACAAGCTAAGATGTGGGTTTCTCTTGTACTGTCAGTGAGGTGAGGGCCCCCATGGACCCATTCCAGCCTTACAAAACACACCTGGGGAGGTCAGCCTGGGGAGCAGAAGCAGCCTGTACCACCCTCTGAGCTCTCCGTCCTTCACGTCTGCTTCTCCCAGAGCTTCCACCCCTCTGCATGGCCTGGCAAGTCCTACCAGCCTTCCTCAGCCTTCCTTGTCCTCAGCTTCTTTCACTGGCACTAAAGTACTGTGTTCTGCTGTAATCAAAGGTAAGCACAGAATATGTATTCCTTTGTCCTTGGAGAGGCCAAATTTTGCCTTGTACATTGAGAAACCCCGAGCTAGATCTAGATCAGGCCATCACAAACTAATATCACCAGAGTCTAGCAGAACCTAAAGGCTGAGAGAAAATTCCCTATATGTAATACCTAAATGTAAGCATTTGCATGTGAGCTACCTGTCTCGGCTCTCATTACAGCCAAAGCTGTAAGCCAGTGGAGCTTAGAGAAGCATTCAGTTGATTCAATTTCCCCTGGCTACACCAAGAACTTACCTACCAAACTTGAAGTGTCCTATCCTAGAGCTGAATCACTGACCCCTAGTGACCAAGAACAAAAGTCTCTAGAAGGATCACAATTTTAGGATAAGTTGTACAGAAAGGACATACCTATTTGAATGCTGGGGGTAATTTAGAATAACATGTAAAATCCCATTAGAATCACCCACGTTTTTTGAGTTTGTGCTTTGATGTTGGGGTTCTTTTGGGGTTGGTTTTTTTTTTTTTTTTTTTGAGAGGGGTGATTTTTTCAGGGAGGGTTTTTTTGTTTTTGTTTTTGTTTAGTTGTTGCTGTTTTGTTTGTTTGGTGGTGCTATTTAAAGGGGTTTTTCAAGGTTTTTTGTTTGTTTTGGCTTGGTTTTCTTGTGGAGGGGTTTCAGTGAAGTATTTTCAACAAGTTATCTGTTATAAATAACAGTTATTCAATAAACAAATCAGACTTAAATGCTATTAGTTCAATAGTATCAAGGCAGAAAACCCCCCATCTAGACAGGCTTTCAGCAGAAAACTATTCTGTAGATATTACTCAAGAACACTCTAGCTTTCAGCATGTTTTCTGATTGTAAATTCATACTTTCCCAGTCTTAACTCAGAAAGACAATAACATACTAAAACATTTGCTTTTCATAGCAAGCTAGGTTTAAGCTCAACTAATTAAACTAAATCCTCAGCAAGAAACTACTAGCAGTACATAAGTATGCTTTGTGAAGTGAAAACTCAGAAACCACTCATTACCACCATAATTATATAATAATTGTGGTCAAATTCATTGAGCTACGCACTATGGTGCCCGTATCTGAATATTTACTTCTAGCTTACCACAGTTCATTAACTACCATCTTAGACATTCTTGAGCAGCACTACGTGAGATGCTTTCAGGCTGTACAAACCCACTGAAAGATGTGGAAACATCCACTGTCAGCTTTGCCTAAATCTGCATAATCTTTGCTATCTGAAACTAATGAATACTAATTTAAAGGCTCCTTTCCAAATTCAGTCCCACAATGTAAATGTAACACCCACCACTCTCATGAAGTATCTAATGCTTCTACTTCACTGCACCTGCACAGCAGCCATATGCAGCAGGAGAGAATGAGGATTTTCACCAGGGCAGTGAAAAAATGACATTTGAAATGTGTGTGTGTGTGTGTGTGTGTGCAGTTTGAGTCAATATGTGCAGTTTGAGTCAATAAGACAGTTTCCTCAGCTCGCTGAGGAATGCTATGGCTAGCTATGGCCTAGCTGATGTTCAGTGCATTTTCCTATAGAGATGAAGCTCTGCTTGTTTAATGAAATTAGCAGGAAATTGAACAGTTTCCATTGCTGGAGCTACAGAGTTCTGCTGTAATTTCTTGCCTTTAAGAGCAAGCAGTAGGCTAATGGAAAAGTAACATTTTTGGTCGTAGCAAAGAGTCCCAAAGAAAGTTACATTACATTTTGGCTGGGTTGGAAATACTAAAGGAATAATCGACCTCACAGCATTTTTGTTCAGTTTCTATGAGATTTTGGGTGAAGAACTTCGATGGGCTTTGAACTTTAACAAGCCTACCGTCTTCAGGTCAGGTGACATTACTTTAAGACATTTCTCTACCAGCACACAAATTAACATCCGTGGCTTTGACAAGTCTACATACATAAGGTAGACTGCTAAGGCAGAACACTGATTTTCTTAAAAATTCAGTCAAGGATCACATAGACAGGCCTTGTACGATTCAGTCTTCATGTCTGTCCTCAAAAGAATATTGAGATAAGACTTCTTTGCAGGCCTTTGTGTAAGCATACATTTCAACTAGTGCGGGCCAAACCCTGAAACTGCAGGGGAAAAAATTAAAATGCTAGAAAAACCAAAAAGGAAAGAGAACTCTTTTCATGGTCTCAGACAACACTGTTCTCAGTGTGTGGTTCATCTGGGTCTCGGGGTGCCCCTCTGCAATTTCTAAGAAGTGATTCTAAAAAAAGAACCAGAACAGAATATATTTGAACCATGGGCATGCCTACAACAGGAAGCTGCATTTTAAAACTAATTTTGCAAAGGCACCTTTTGTGACAGCAAACAATTGCTAACTTTTAATTTTTTTTCTGCAACTTTGTGACAGGAATGTCAGCTTCTGGAAAGCACTGACATGTCTCCAATCGATTACAATTGCTAACATCTCTATTTGTTATTCTGAATAGATAAATTTCTATGGAACTAGTAAGTGAATGAATCAAAGTACCTTAAATCATGAATATTTTTATTACACATTTTGTTCTTTAAAGCACTGTATCAGGATGAGAGAAAATAAGAACTGTTAAGGAAGGGCATCTTGAGTTGTTATGTGACTATTTTCTCTGAGTCTCACCTTACACTTACAAGAACTCTGTAATTCTACGGAGAGGATGATGATATTCTCATTCCTGCTGCAAAGAGAGATGGGTGCATGCTGTGCTCTTCTAGAGAGAGCTTTTTTTTTTCACTCTAACTGCTCCTGTTATCAATTTAAAGTGAATTCTACTCTTAGTAGATAACTATGACCACTCATCATTATTTTCTGAAGTTCATGGCTCAGTGACAAAGCCTCTCATTAGAAGAAAGAATTTGTTCTCTCATAAGGATGTTTTTCCACCTCTGGCCTCCTGCATTTCCTTTGTTCATTCACCTGTCTTTTCAAGAGAGATGTCTAAAGTTTAAAATGTACAGCACCCAACACCCTGTCTATCTGCAATTTGCCACAATTTCTGCACAAACTCCATGCCCTGGCATTAGCAGCACAGTGGAGTCCATGGGAGTGCAGGGGGGTTCTCCCGCCCAACAGGTTCTGCAAATGTGTTTTTACTGCACAGACTAAGTTTCTGACAGCTCAAGCATGATTAAAATTTTCAAATGCCTGGCAGATACCTCTGCTAAAGCAGAAGGAAAATGGTGGGTAAATAAAGCAAAGACATGCTTACCATTTAGCAACAGCTTTTCTCTCTTCATTATTCCAGTTTTTGTAATCTTCCCATCAAAAGTTGTTTGTTTCATACACAGGCACTGCTGTACAAAGCCCTGCTAATCTGCCCTTGCCGCCTCCTCCTGTGCTTCAAATATAACAAAAGGTGATTTTCTTTCCTTTTTTGTGTAATTGATTTAAGTGAAGGACGTGTTCTTTTAATTTAAAACCTTCTTTATACAAGACTGAAATACCACATCTTAGACCCAAGCATTAGGTATTTATTAGATATAAACAAATATACTGTCAAACCTGGCACTTGAAACAAAAGAAAATTCTCCTTTCCCCAACACCTCTCTGTTCTCCAAACTACTGTATTATTTGCTATACTCAGATTCTGACCATAAGAGACTGTTCTTGTTGATAAATGCAGTGTAAGTTTCCACCCCTATCAACATCCATCTGCTTGCCTAAAAGCTTCCGTTTTGCTGTTATTTCATCCAACACAGATTCATGCAATGAGGCGAAACAGATTTGGAAACTGAATGTTCATGCTTTGATGCTGGGTACGTCATGCAGAGTGTGATGAGATGTTATATCAAGCCTTTCAGAATTTCAGGCAGAAACAAGAGTTAATTGGATAGGATTTGTCTCTCTCATGCACCCAAGTCACACTTTCACAACGCTGCGAAAACTGGCTTTTTCCAGCTTTCCCTTCATAAAGAATTGCTACTGATGTCCAGTCACAACGAGTTGTTGAACAAAATCAGCTTGCTTAGCCTGATATTCTGAAAATTCTAAGCTCTGAAAAGGATTCTCAACTCAGAGTGGTCCGACAGTTAGAGAAAAATAGAATGCAGCCTAATAATTTTCAGTGCCAGCCCTGGTTTGCTCCTCTTCTACCCTAAAACCATCTTCAGACCCAAACCCAGGACAGCTCCAAATCTGCAGGAGGGATGGGCCTGAAATGCACATGTACTCATCAAAATAAGTCTGAATTTTGACCAAGCAAACGTTATTTCTGTAATGGCATTTTTTTTCTTTTTTGATCCTGACTGGTTCCTATAGGATTTATCAGATTTGAAACAAGAGTGTTACAACTACAAATTTGGACACCGAAATACTAAATTTCAAAAGTTTTACATTTGTACATCATTTCTGAATAAGTAATAAATATCATTCACTCCTACTCCTAACAAAGTACTGTCGTGTTCAATGACAAAATACATAACCTTGGCATTACCAGCCTTGCATTTCAAAGGCATTTCATAATTGTTTACCTCTTGGCTTGAACAGTAGTACTGTACGTACAAGGCCCTCCTTGAACTTGTGTAACTCAAAACTGTTTGGAAAAATTTTCTTCAAACTAATTTCTTCAGGGGAAAAAAAAAAAGCAAACAATAATATTAATAACATATTCCAATATAGGATTTCTGCTAAGCCTTTTTGTTAAAAATAAAAAATTCCTTTCTCTTTTACTCCAGAAAAGCAGTTTTCATTCCTGCTTATTTCAAAGGAATGTCTGCAATTTTGCGGTATTATGCAAACCCCAATTAGCAGTCCACAAGGTGTTTTGAGAAACAGTGCCTAATGTGTTACAGACACATTTAGTGGCCAACCTCCAACAGCCTGAAAAAATGCCTTTTTTGAAAGAATGTTTGGGAATTAAGTCACCTCCATTTTACTGGGAAATGCTAATAGAAATAATTCTTCCAACAGTTAATAAAACTTTTTTTTATTAGTTGTTGTTGCTTTATGTTCTCTTACAGGAACAGAGCAGGACATTTCTGGCATCTGAGCAATTTGGTTTCCTTCAGTCTTTCCTTAAAATCCAGTTCTACAACTACTCACTGCTGAGCAAAGTGGTTAGTCCAACAAATTGTATTCATTGCTTGAAAGCAGTTCAAACGATATCCGTGATTACATTTGTTTATTTAGATTTGTTATGGTACCTAATAACTGTGGGGTTTTTTTCACCACACTGCCCAACATAACAGGACACAGGTACTTAAGCTGCTTGATAGGGTAACCTCCAGGACTGGGTTTTACAACAGTAAGAAGAGTAAAGGATGGGGTACACTGTTTATTCTGGGAGCGCTTCTGGGCTACATATACCAAGACTACCACTGAGCAGAATGTGCTGTCTGACACAGATTACCTGCACTTTGGAAACAAGACTCCAAGGATTTAAAACACTCAAAGCACCACTGACGTGTACAAGTGACAGAGAAGTTGCTGCTCATTCACAGGGCTGGGGTTTTATTCCTCCCTTCCTCACTAGAATAGTGGAAAGATTTTATGAATGCCAAAGTCAGAAAGAAAGCAAGGACATACATGTGTGCATTTCAAACACTTGTTATTTCAAACACATATTATGCTGGGTATTTCATTCCCCTTAATTTCTCTTCCCTGCAGAGGGAAAAAACCCTCATCCTATTGTTAGCAATCTTTTACAAGTGATCCCACCCCAGCCAACTCCAATAAGCACGTTTTATTGCTCAATTAGTTCTTTAGTTCTATCATGCCTAGGAACAGAAGCAAGGTCTTGAAAAGTTTAAACCTTTTTTCTTCTTGGCTCACATTCTACAAAAACTGTTTCTAAAACTCTCATCCTTTCTCACTGACACACAAAAGTTCCTGGTCTCCTTTTTCCAGTTTCTAATCATGCCTCAACTCCTCATGAAACTCCAAGAGGCCCTGGCAGGCTCAGCCCCTCTTTCTCATTCTTTGCTAGCACGAAGTGGGGCTTACTGGACAAAGGGACAGAAGGCGCAAGGCTTTATTAAACGTACTCTCAAAAGATTTTAATTATCATCAGAATAAACACAAAGAAGACAAGTATCTTAAACTGCAATAATTTTTTTCTTGAAGACATAAAATATTTGGCATATCTAGAAATACCATAAATTACATATCAACTGTCAATACATTGTGTAAATAAACATTTGGTGATTGAATAAGACATATTTCTGAACCTCTGGGGCTGAGTAACATTTAAGTCATTCAATAGCACATCAAAATTTATTTTTGTTTTAGTTTTCCTGAGAAGCCAGTTTTGCTGACCAATTGCCATTTTACTCTTCCTTGTTTTGAAATTTACAAAAGGAAAATACATATTCAAAAATATGAAAGTCATAAATCAGTGAATCTAAAGAGGAAGGATCTGAGCTTCAGCTGAGTGATTCTTACAATCTTGGCTTTACTCTATGCTTTACTAGGCCTCAAGCTGACAAAATGGGGTCAGACAGCCAAACGCTTTTCCTTTTGGTTCAGTCTGGCAAACTGGGAAGGGCTGAGTCAGTCACAAAATATGAGGCCCAATCTGTTCTGTTAGAACACCCACTTTTGGTAGCTGGTCTTGCTAACAGGCCATTGCTTTCAACAACCTGAAGTCTTTCAGGCACTCACCAGCTTTCAAGTGAGAGGCAGGTAATGTGATGGTACTCAAAGTGTGCATTGGTTAACTAAAGCAACTGCCCTGCTGCTGATGGCATCATCCCTCTAGCTCTGTTATGTTAGAGGAGCAACACCCCTAGCCTCCCTCAATGCAAGACACGTTAAATATGTTAAATAACCTTGAACCTAAATAACCTGATGAACCTGTGGGTGGTTTCCAAAGTTATCATCCCATCCATTTGTACCCACATGCTGCGGGCTGCTTTTAAAGGTGAACTGCATAGGAGGCTATGATACAGACTGTTTTTACCTCACTAGCAGGCATAACAGTCTCTCTGCCAGAGGTCAGCATTGATGGCAAAGCAGATCCAGAAGGTGAAGGGTTTGGCCCTCATCTTACATGTCAACTAACATAAGTTCATGCAGTTTCAAAGCCAGAAACTCAAAGACAAATTTATATGCTTTTCCTGTTCAATTACAGCAGTAAGAGAAACTGCCATTCTGAGCCTAAATAAAGTGCATTTAGGGCTTGGGCTCTATTTCAAGTTCTTATTAGCTCCTGGAAAGGTGCCACAGCAGCTCAAAACCTCTCCTGCCTGAAGCTGCTTAACTCTGCTGTACAAAGAGAGCTGCATCTGCATGGAAGAAGACCAGTTCCTTTGGATTCCCCACTTGTGGCCTTGCTTAGCTCTGTACAACCACACTCTGGATGTGCTGAGCTGCCTGAGCCAGATGCTCTGCTCTGCTCAGCTCTGCTCCCCATCTCCACATTCTCCTGCAGCCCAGGAAACACAACCTGCTGCCACACAGCAAGAAGGCACCACCAGACCATCACTGATCAGATGCACAGATTACCTGTGACATATCAACACAGCCCTGAGCAGCTTCTGAGTGCCTCATGCATAATTCATGCTTCCTGAAGTGGTTTCTATGTGTATTTTGAAGGCTGACACTCCAAGCTCATTTCTGATCTGTTGTACCGTGGCATTGAAGAGCTCTAAATGCTAGCTGACTTCCCCCAGAAAGCATTAAGTTAACACAGAGTCTTTGTTCTCCACACCTCCCCCCCAACAACAACAACAAAAAGCCTGGCAGCTTTCCTGTAAATTGGTTCATGCCTTCAGTAGCTAAAAAGGAAATAGAAGAAAGTCAGTTCCTTCCTCCACTCTGCATCTCATAACAGACTTGTACAGAACACCCAACACAGTGGTCACCCATCCTCCTCCCACCTCTCCTTTCCAAGCAGCAGAAACAGCTCTTTGAAGGCCATCTCCTCTGGTTACAGTCTGCAGGCTGCACTTTCAGAGCCTGTAACTGGTGATTTCAGAAAATCACAATGTGTGACTCCACCAGCTTAACTTACTGCCTCTCTCAGCTGGTCAAGCATTTCCACTCAAAGCCAGCATAAGATACACTACTCAAGGCAGTGGGAGCTGGCAGGCAGCTTCTTTTGGTTTGGGGCTTTTTTCATTATTTCTCCCATGTTTCTTTATTTGTAGAAACATCTTGTAAACAGAGACAGAAAAATTAAATATTTGCCCCGATTTTCCATGGTTCCATTGTAACATCTGTTGGCAGATTTTACATTTGATAACAAAGGGAGAGAAATAACAGAGAAAACAGTTTTAATTGTTCCATCTTCCCTTCCCCTTCAAAGAGTGAGTACTCCTGACCCTAAAGGGGACTGAACGCCAACTATTTTGTGAATTGGTGCCTCCTGTTCACAGACTACCTTCCACTAGCACCCGTATCAAGCCTTAAACAAAATATTTTCTTATTTCATCCTCAAGGATGACAGCCTGAAATGGAGGTCATACACGCCCTCACTTTCAAAGAAGTTTTTGATTTATACAGCACTCATGGGCTACTTAGATTTTCTGGGAACTAACAGAAAACTAACTAACTAACTAACTAACTAACTAACTAACTAACTTTTCTGGGAAGTAGCTAAGCCACTCTCCATTCCATCATATTTGAGTAGCTGTGGCATTTCAGTAAAGTTCCCACCAACTGGAAAAGGGGAAGCAAAATCCCCCTTTTTAAAAAGGTTACAAAGAAGACCTTGGGAATTACATGTCAGTAGGTTGGTCAGGCTCAGGCTGGTCAGTCTCACCTCTGCGACCAGCAAGATCATGGAGCAGATCCTCCCGGAAACTCCACTGAATGCTCACATGGAAAATAAGGAGGTGATTAGTGACAGCAAACACAGCTCCAGTAAGGACAAATCATGCCTGACAAACTGGTGGCCTTCTACAATGGCATTAACGTGCTGGTGCGCAAGGGAAGAGCTACTGACATCATCTACCTGGATTTGTGCAAAGCAGTTGACGCTGTCACACACAATTCCCCTGTCTCTAAACTGGAGAGACGTGGGTTTGACAGATGGACTATGCAGTGGATAAAGAACTGACAGGATGGTCACACTCAAGACCTGCAGTCAACGGCTCAATGTCTAAAGTGGCACTCCTCAGGGGTTGGCTTGGCAACCAGCACTATTCCACACTTTTGCTGGCAACATGGACAGTGGGACTGAGCGCACTCTCAGCAAGTTTGCCAACAATGCCAAGCTCTATGGTGTGTTCTGTATGCTGGAAGGAAAAGATGCCATCCAGAGAGGCCTTAACAGGCTAGAGAAGTGGGCCTGTGCAAATCTCATTAGGTTCAACAAGACCAAGGGCAAGGTCCTGCAAGTGGATAGGGGCAATCCCAAGCACAAGTGCAGGCTGAGCAGAGAATAGATTGAGAGCAGCTCTTGTGAGAAGGACTTGAACGTGTTGGTGGCTGAGAAACTTGACATGAATAGTCTGTGTAAATGTCTTGGTTTGGGAAGACAGGTATCTGCCAGAGAAAGCTGGAGTTTCCTTTGGAATGAAGAATGTAAACTATCACCTTCCTCCCTTTTTTTCCAATCATAAATTTGCAGTTAAAAGCTTTTAGACAAAAGTTTTTGGAAATAGAAATAGCAGTTCTTTACTAGTATGTATAACAAAGCAAACAAAAACAACAACTACAGCATTAATAACAAAACCAGTACCAAGAACCTCGAGGGCTTTGCTTCATAAAAACCCAGGGCAGTTTGATCTCGGTGCCTTTGTGGGATCCTCAGAGCACCAAGCTGGAAACAGTGAAGTCCTGGGCTGGTAGCTGGGATGTCAGTGTGTCCCGCCAGGCAGGGGCAGGGTGTCCGGGTAAGGCGATGTGGAATCACACCGCAGCAAGAGGAGCAGTGCCGACGAAACCGCGACGGCGGGGCAGGGCTGGCCCAGCTCTTGCAGGGTGGCAGAGGAGCTCAGAATTCCAGAATGAGCAGATGATGGCAGATTTCCCAGGACTGGACCCCTCCAGAGACAGTGAACTCTTCTAGCAGCGAGCAGCAACCCAGCTGTTCTCTCTCCCCGAACGCCGAAAAGCAGAGCCTAACTGCCTCAAGCTGTCCTTGACCTGCCCCAAAACTCGTGTTCTCGCTCCCTCCGAGCTTTGACCACCCCTTTGTTTTTTGTTAAATAGTCTTAAGTATCCAACACTTAATCTCCTTGGTAATTTATGGGGAAAAAAATTCTTTAGAGGAAAAAGGAACAAACAACCCCAAACACTATGCTTGCAGCTAAGGTGGTCAACCATGTCCTGGGCTGCATCAAAAACAGCTAATTCTGCCACTTCAGTCTGCTCACATGAGACCTCATCCGAAGTGCTGCATCCAGCTCTGGGGCCCCCAACAGGAGAAGGACATGGATCTGTGGAAGCAGGTCCAGAGAAAGGACACGGAGATGTTCACAGGGCTGGAGCACCTCTCCTATGAGGACAGGCTGAGAGAGTTGGGGCTATCCTGGAGATGCAAAGGCTACAAAGAGACCTTATAGCACCTTCTGGTACCTAAACGGGGCCTACAGGAGACCTGCAGAGAGACTTTTTACATGGGCACGAAATGACATAACAGGGGGAAATGGTTTCAAACTGAAAAAGGGCAGGTTTAGATTAGAGATAAGAAAGAAATTCTTAACTATGAGGGTGGTGAGACATTGGGACAGGTTACTCAGAGAAGCAGTCAATGCCCTGTTCCTGGAAATTCTCAAGGCCAGGTTGGATGGGGCTTTGAGAAACCTGGTCTAGTGGAAGGCGTCCCTGCCCATGGTGGCGTGGTTGGAACCACCACTTTTCCCTCTTCTTTTAATGATGGAAGGACTCTGAGGTCCCTTCCATCCCAAACCATGCTATGATTTGTAATGCCACGTAGCACTACATAAGGCATGTCTAAACAGTTGTTCTTTCCTCATTTCAGTGCAGCTTATATTTGCTCTATCCTTGTCCAATCCAGTTCAACTACCGATTTCCCTCTTTAAAGAGATTTTAAAACAGTCATCCAACTGTTCTCATATTCCATGGATTAGCTGTGCTCCCCACCCAAGCCATCTGTCTGGCATTCATATTTTTACATGCTTTTCTTTTTACTATCACACTGCTTTATTTTATTTAATCTCTGCTCCTTCCAATTCTGCCCGTGTGTACAGCTCTGATGGTTCTGAGTTACTTTATCAGACTCTTAACTATAAGAGAAATTTTGGTCAGATACCAAGTTTTGTTGCTGCATTCCCTGCTTGTGCTCACTCAGAAGAGGTTGAGGCTCTTCTCTTGATAAAAAGATGGGGTTGAGAACAGGAGCAGAACTTCCGAGCAACGGTTTAAAGCCAGAAAAGTTTCTACTGGCAGCACCTTACCAGTTGACTTGGGAAAGCTGCTGACTCCTACAAGCCATAGGGTTTTGGTGATTGCAATGCTTGTGACCCAGTGTACAATGAGGTTTTTACAGAAAATTAAGGCTCGGTATCTACTCTCTCGTTCTGGACAAAGGTAAAGGAGAAGCTCCTGCAGGGCACTGAATATACACCTTCCAGCTGAGACACATAATTTAAACAGTTGCTGGTTAGAAGCATGCCTGCCTTTGCACTGTGACAGTCACCCCCATAGCTTCAGCTACCCTAATTAAAATAATGTGTGGGGTGCTATCTAGGGAAAAACAGGAGTTCTATTGACTTGAGACAGGGAGCAGATATTTATGAGGCATTTCACAAGCCATTCCTACAGTGACATAGCAAGCTGTATTTGTAGGGGACATCAACTGTCTGCAGACTCCAACAGGACACAGCCTTACCTACCATGTGCTATCCTTTGTTAACAGAAAGGAGCAGTAAATAAAATTCTGGCTGTAGCAAGGAGGAAGAAGGAGTGCAAGGGGCAGGGGATGCCAATTTTGTGTTGAAAGAAGCATCAGTGAAAATGTACTGTGCGCAGAGGTGGAGGCTACAGGAGAGGAAAGTTTCAAAGACTATATAAAATAGTGAAGAGGTAAGTAAGGTTCTGCAGGTGTGGGAACCAGTTAAGTTGAAGACAGAGAAGATTGCAACAGAAGAGAATTAACTTGCAGCGAGGTAGTCAGTCTGGTCATAATAATTTGGAAAGATGCTCAAAGGCATGGCGGCTGAGGTGTACACTAGGACAGACCTTGCAGTATGAAGGAAGAACAAATGACTGTTCAGAGAAATCAAGGACTTGACAGTGATGGCGAAAAAGAAATCCTGTATTGAACTGTTACTTTGCTTTTCTAAAATGGAGGAGAACTGGCCTGGTGATTTTCTCACCTTCATCTCTCCACATGATCTGAAGTCAATATGAAGATTGAAGTCTATATAGGAAAACAGGGGGGAAAAAAATTAAGCAGATGACCAGAAAAACACAGATTCTCAATGATGATCTAAACTTCAGTAGTTCTGCCTCTAATTCATAGTGTTGCTTTTAACTCATGCTGTTAACAAGGTCACATGCAAAACGTTTTTTTGCCTGTATGACAAGACAGCTAAGTATAGAGTGCTTTCCCCTTCTAGTCATTTGATCCTATTCAAAACATATAATCTCCCTGGTCTCCAGTCTGTGCAAAGCCAGACATCAGCACATTTTTGACTACACAGCACCTACAAAAAGATTAGTGACAGTCTTGTGAGGCTTGTGGTGCACATTCTGTCAAGGGGCCAACATTTAAATAAGGTACCTCACATTTTCATTATGAGAATTCCAGCTCACTATTAGCAAAGTTGGTTTAATTTTTACTCTGTTGTGCCAGCTACTTAGTAGGTACTTAATGATGTGCACGGCTGGAAATGGGGGAAGGGAAGATCTACTCTATTGCTATTCCGCAGGGAAATTAAATAGGCTTGCTGAGTCTGCCTGGTTAGGGTTTATAACTTTATTCTGAATTCCATCTCTTTAATGTAATTATGATTTAACAGCTATGTGATTTCAGTAGATGATGACATTTCACAGATTGCATCTTATAATTCAGAAAACCAGAACGGTATTCTGTAGGTAGGTAGCTTAAGCATTTATTTGGCACAAATCAGGTAGCTTCCTTGACACTTAAGTCAGCCTCTATCTTGAAGCAGAACTTCAGACCTAGTTATTAGTGAAGATCTGAGTATTCAGATTCTACTGATGAGCTGTGAAATCTTGTCAAGGATCATACATTTCTAACAGGTAACTCACGCAGACCACTCAGTGAACACATCCCAGTCCAGTTCTGACAGGAAAATCCCATACTTCTGGCTCTTATTTTCTCCCCAGGCAAAAACGAGTCTTCAGGCACACTTCTGTCTTAAGCTACTTATTATTTGCTGCACTTTACCTTGCACACAGTATGTTATCTGCACTTGCCTCACAAGTCCTACTATCCCTTTCACTTTTACAACGGGTAAGTTAACTAGTACTCAGGAAGAAAGAGAAGATATACTGAAACCTTTTGATTACTCATTAAGCTGAACTATTATAGTCCTGTAACAGCTCCTTTATGCTCTTGCCTGCAGCACATCTTCAGCACGAGCCCTCATGCTGCTGTAACTTGAGCTGCTATCCTCGGTATTTTCCATCACTCTGGCTGAGAGGCATGAAGCTGGAAAAATGGATAAACCATACTTCACACAAACATACTCCTTAAAAAAAAAGTCTCTGAGAGTCAATGCAGGACTGAACCAAACCCACCTCATCTGTGTCACCATGCCCTTATCCACATCTGCAATTATGGTTTTCAGTGAGAGGGCAGGACAACTTGACAGAAAGAAGATGGGCAAAAAGCTGTGCCAGCACTTATATGCAGCAATGATCGTTGCCTTATTCATGACTGACAAGGAGGGAACTTGGGATTAAACTTGGGACATGTTAGTGGACTAAATGGCACTGAAGAAATTACCATCTCTCCCTCCAACTCCTATGCCTCCTCTAAGTGTGCTCTGCTCCTCGCTGCTCTGAGAGCTCTCAGTTTGCTGACTCTAAGCAGGATGTTCAAAATGACCTTGCTTGGAAGTGTATGCTGACAGTGTCTCACCTAAATTGCCTTGCACCTCTGCCATTTTAGGGTGGTAGTTCCCAGCTGTGTAGTGAATTCTTCTCTCCTTAGTCTCTTGTCCAGTGGTCATGGAAAGCAACACACAGACTTTTACACACACAGAAATTAATTCAGTTCTGAGATACTACCAGTACTAATTTATTCAGCTAGCTTTAGTTCCCAAAGAAAAACATGAAATGCACATTCACTAGTGCTTCCAGGAAGAACACATATCAAGTGCAATATCTATGCAGCACCTATAAAGTTCAGAATCTCTTGCACGTGGTTCTCTGCTTCTCGCTGTTAGTGTGCCTGAACATATTCCATGTCATTAAAATAAACTGCAAGCAGGGAGTGAAGAATTCTTTTCCTCTCCCCACTTCTTTTAATGAGACAAACCTGCATGCAAACCCCAAGCTGAATCAAACTGGTTTTTTCTAGCATTTCCTAAAAGCCCAGTCTCTCTCACCCCTTTATTCTCTCAGTTCCACTTGGAATTAGAAATGCAATTGCGCAATTACTGTGAAGGCAGCTGTTCCTGCCATATATCCAATCAGGCTGGAAGCAGGAAATAAAAAATCTTCCATGAAAGCCTGTGATTACAAGATCCCCAGTTTTAAGTTTTGCACACATGAACTGTTTGGAAGATGTTTGGATAAGCCCAGTTTGGAGCACAGCTATTTGGATATGCACCTGGTGCTTCCGTGAACACAGTCTCCTGATAACTTAGATAACATGCAGAGATAACCCCCACCCTGAGAATTTACCACAGATAACCTTAACTAACGGAAAGCTTGGAAAACTCACTCACAGAGGCACTTACTAGACAAGGAAGAACATAGGCAACAGCTATTAAAAACAGGGTAGTGGGCTGTGTATGGAAGGTGTTTTCGGCACCTGTCAAAATTTTGATGGCTTAAGAAACGTTCTGCACCTGCATTTTCCTATTATTCTGTGTGATTTTTAACTGAATATTCACCTAGCACATCTGTGTAGACAGTAGTTTCTGACTGTTGTGGAACATAGTTCTAGCAAGCTTAAAACTAATTCCTTCTACTTCATGAACCTACTTTATGACTTAACTTTCAAAAGCAGTGTTCAAACACTGTTGTATAGTACTTAGTTCAGAGTTATTCTTCTGTCTGATCTGTAAGTCCAGCAGCTTGAAAACAAAGCATTCAATCTCAAGGCAGTGCTTAAGCAGCAGGAAAGAAGCAATGCCTGCCACAGCCCAGTGCATTCTGAAAACCCTCCAGGATAATGCTTCACTTCTAACTGCACCTGCACAGAGCATCTTTTAAGTAGGCCTTTGAGTTAATACTTTGTCCTTACCTTAGGTCAGGGATATCAGGAGAACACTGAGAAAGCAATATTTGAAGGGCATTACCTCCACAAAGGCCAGAGCTGGCTACAGATGAAAGGATTTCATACTCTCCCACAGGAAGCAGAGTTTTGCACATTTCCCCTTCAGAAGGGATCAGAGCGGGGGATGTTTACAGCAATTTCTCCAAATAGTCTCGTGTGTATAAAGAGACACTCAAGAGTACACCTTCCACATGCTTTTACCTAAAAGTAACACTGAACATCCTGGTTTAGAACACAGCCCATCCATGCCCATGGAAAGACTGTCTCTGGTTTCACTGCAACTTCAAACAGGTCCTTGGTTCCTGGGACTGGGGAGGACTCCCACGGCATTGCATTCCCAGAGATTACAAAGAAACTAGCAAAGGTCACTGGCAAAGTTTTATTTTCTGAGGGAAATTTGAAGGACACCTGAATTTCAGGATATTCTGTTCAAGGAACAATGGAAGGGGGTTGCCTCTCTATTACTACTATAATAAGGGGCAGATCTGACAGTAGTACACTTGAGCCAATCCTTGTCAGGTTGGACCGCTCTCTTTGTACACACCTTGGACGATATTACCTTCAACTTTTTCAGGGAAAACCACAGCTGGCATTCCACAGAGGAGTCAAAAGAATGCCTTATCCAGAAGGTGAGAAAAAAGTATTTGTTCCTTCTCTCATACAGGGCTTGTTTGTTTGTTTGTAGCCATAACAGTGACAGAAGAAATTTTATTCTGCAAGCTGAGGAAAAAAAGGAAGAGCGAAGACATTTTTGTTCTGCATTTGCAAGTCTACACCATGGGCCAGTCAAGTACTTAACTTAATGTAATTTATCCCATCATTTAGTAGGCTGAAGTGCTCTATTTTGCACAAGGTCAGGATGACTTACAGAAAGTTTTTAACAAATGTAAAAGCATATTTTAAGCTTGATATCTCAAGAGTGTTTCACTTTTTAGTCCAGACAAAAAGAAGACAGGAGAACTAGAAAGTTTTACAGACTTATGGCCAGAATCAGATGCATAATTGCTGTGAAGAATCAGCCTGAGGTCAACTGACTTTTTTCAAAGAAAGTGACACCAGGGAGCTCCTGCAGGACAACTGCAATTCAGACAAGTTTGCCCATGTTAAAGATGCCCCTTGGAACATGGCAGTGGTGGGGCAGCATGTGAGCTTACTGTCATAAGTAACATGGCGTAGCATATTCTGAAAGCAGAGCTCTGGGGAGGGGGTGTGAATCAGTCACAATGGAGAAAATGGTGACATGGACACCCTTTTTCTTTGTTGTCTGGATGGAAAACCAAACTCACACTTCCTAGAGCCAGACTACAGAAAGCTGTCTGGGATGTGTGTCTCCAAGCAAACTCTTTTAAGTATGACAGATCACAAACTAAGTTTGTTATGAAGAAGCACTGAAACAGCAAACATGTTGCATACAATGTGCTTCCTACTTTGGAAGCTGGAATGCAGTATTGAGCCTCCCACAATGCATTTTAAACACTTTCCTCACAACATTTAGGCAATACAGAAAACCACCACCACTAGGCAGGCATGGCTAATATCACCACTGCTTTCTATCAGCCACTTACCAGTTTAATTCTCCGCAGAGTACAGAGAACTTTAGAGTCATTACCAAAGATACAAGAAAACTACCAGCTTTAACCCTAATGAAGCAAACAAGCATACAGCCACCTCCTCACCAGCAACACCCCTGCCCCAGCTCTGTTTGTATCACAATGTAGAAGCTTTTCCAGCTTTTCCTTTAGAAACAATATTTTTACGTATAAAGCCACATCTCTGGCTCCTAATATTTAGAACAGCTTCACTGAAAGCAACAGATCTGGCCACCATTACACAGCTGACTGGAATTCGCTCTATTTGTATTTACAGTTTTCAGCAGACTGCTCATTTGTCTCTTGAGCTGACAGACCAATAAACCTCTGTCACTTTTCTAGCACACCAGCCCCATTCCCTTCTTCATGCTGGCCTACATCAAACCTGGGCAATTATGTTTTATCTCCTAACTTTATCCCGAAGTCTTAGCTCTACTAATAATTATTGTAATCTTTTTCTCTCTTTTGTGGCTGCACATAGCTGAACAGCTGCTCAAAGAGCTTCTCCAAATATTTCTGCAAATAAATTTTGTTTTCCAACATCCACAATAATGCAAACAAAAAATGTGCCAGCCAGGCTGAACTGAAAGACCATTTAGAAATCAGTAAGATTTTCACATTATTTCTTCTCTTCTATTTACCCCTGGTGTAGCTCCTATTTTGGTGTTCACAGCAGTGGTTGAACTTGGTCATCTTAAAGGTCACTTTCAACTTAACTCTGAATTTCCCAAAATTCCAAAGAAACCACACCAGAAAATTTAACTAAGAATGAAGTAGAAAAAGTGGTTAAGCACAGTGGTTAAGTAGAAATTTTTCACTTACAAAATAAACACGACTTCAATTGACAAACACACTCACACAAGCTCATTTTGACATGTTCAAAATTAAAGACTTCTAACATCACTTCAGCTTCTCATTCTACACTGCATTTTAAACATACTTCCAAGTAAAGAGGTAGGTATCAAACAAAGACCAGAATTTGAATGGTGACCATGATTTAATACCTCAAAATAATTTCTTTTAATCTTTGGAACCAATTCTCTAATTAGTATACCCTTTTGTAAAAAAAAAAAAAAAAAAAAAAAAAAAAACAAAAAAAAAAAAAAAAAAAACCAGCCCCAAATCTTATGCATTAATAACTTATGTTCAGCCAGTGAACAGCATTACCCATAGATGTGGATAGATGTGGTCTGAATTTTCTCTCTTGGTCTACATACACATGCTATAGAAAAAGTACTGCACACTGTCTAATTTCACTGCTTTTAATGAGACCATCACACATAGTTCCACTGATTTAACCAGCTCTTTACGAAATATAGAAGAGCATATTTCTTGTTCCCAGGGGCAGGATTTTCAATACAACAGTCAGTGAGCAATCAAAGTTGCCACAGGTAGTCTTGATCCCATCAAATTCACATTCTTTGTCCTTCTAAGTGTAATGGATTTAACAAGTCTCAACATAAAACTTGGGGGGAAAAAAGAAGAAAAGGAAACCTAACCTCAGAAATATATAGCAAGCTGCCTTCCTGCCTGCTGTGCATCTGTCAGCAGGACATAAACAAAGCTGATTTCAATCTAAACAATAACACAGGAGACTGGTCAGATGCTAAGACAATGCTATTTGATACCTCCCACGTTTTATTTATTACAGGATCTATATTTGTGGCACCTACATGCTCAGCACCAAATACTCAAAACTACGAGCTTTTAAGCTGTTAGTCAACCCCCCATTTGGTTCTCAATAATTTGCAGATTTAAATTTTAAGGTTTTATAATTATTAGTCATTGCAGTTGAGCTACAAACACAAGCATGAGCTTCAAGGTGTCACAACTAAACATGATTCAGCAAATACACACTCAAACAGGTTGTTCAGAGAAGTTATGGATGCCAATTCCTGGAAGTCTTCAATTCCTGGAAGCCAGGTGGGATGGAACTTTGAGCAACCTGTTCTAGTGGAAGGGGTCCCTGCCCATGGCCAGGGAGTTGAAATTAGATGGTGTTTAAAAGTCTCTTCAAACCCAAATAATTTTATGATTCTGTAAACAATGATAGGAAGCAGAAGCATGAAATTTCTTCTAACATGCACAGCCAAGCTATTGCACAGCATGATAAAAATTGTTAAACATAAAAGAAAAATTAAGTAGAAGGCATGTTTCCTGGGATACAATGGAAGAACTAAGTCTTTGAGAATCTTGTGAATAACTTTAAGGAAGACCTTCAAGCAACCACTGAGGAAACACATATGATTTGACTCTGACCTCTCCTACAGGTGCATCACAAGATTGCTCAGCAATCTTAGAGACAGCTCTAAGGTTTGAAAGAGCAAGAAAGAACTTTGAATAGACTGCTGAACTGTAAAGGAGACAGTGGACTGAAGAGGAGAAGTAAACAGACACACCAGTAACTGCTAGATATTTTCCCAACTGTAAGAGGAGTGATGTGTGGTACCTGCTTGTTTTTCCTACTCATGGCAAAGGGACTCACC
Source organism: Sylvia atricapilla (assembly GCF_009819655.1). Taxonomy (NCBI): domain Eukaryota; kingdom Metazoa; phylum Chordata; class Aves; order Passeriformes; family Sylviidae; genus Sylvia; species Sylvia atricapilla. The sequence goes on from NC_089142.1 coordinate 64,621,980, forward strand.
AGTTAACAACAAGCATGATGCACACATGAATCAGAACGTACATTTCTGAGAAAACATCCACCAACAGAAAGAGGTGACTGGAAAAAAACATTCAGAGTTATTTCAAAAAACCCACAGTGTCTCAACAGACCTCGGTAATTCTCAGCAGCACTGCACCTTCTCTCAATGTCTTGCATGTTAGCACATGTGCAAGACTCAGTACAGAATATCTCTCTGGAGTTATCTGGGATGTTCACAGTAAGCTTAAGAGGTTGCTAATGCTCATAAACGAAGACTTTTGGAGGCAAACCTGTACCTGTTCCCTGATCAGGTTTGTTTGATATGCAAAGCTACTGCTGAACTCTAGGAAAGGATGATAAGAAAGTTAGGGTCATAAACAGAACACAGCTCCCTCCTAGAGATCAACAAAGTTTCAGATCAGAATTATTTGAATAATTCAACTGTAATAATATCAACACATGCTGTTATATTATTCAAGTAAAAGGCATTGGCTTGCAAATAATCTATTTGAAACACAGTATGGAATGACATCAAATTATACCCATTTCCCACAGAAATGGCTTCTGGCACAGCCAGAGACAGTCTTCAACAAATCTCAGTTTTGTGCTGATTTGGTCAGGGATTGAAATGTGTGTGGGGGGAAAAGAGTTACTAAGCAACAGCAAGCCAGGAGCAGGAGAAAGGTCTGTCGTCTTAATTGATACTAACATAAAAAAGCGGTGTAACAAGAAGAGAAGGCTCAAGATGAGAGTTTTACTGCTTTGGAAGTGAAAGTAAATCATCATTAGAAACCCCAGGCAGGCAGTCACTGAAATCCGAGTTCTTCATTCATCCCAACTATATGCTGAATGATGTATTGCAAACCCTTTTCTTGCAGGGAGATTAAGTAGCTTATTCTTGGTACTGAACAAGATGAAAGACCCAGATATAGCTCTTACACTTGAGAGCCCAGGACACACAGATAGTTTTGCTCTCTACTCCTACCTCAGGAAAGGGGAATGTGGTATAAATGACAGTTAAATGGGTCCCCAAGACATTGCCATCCTCAGAACTGACATCATGTACAGATATAGCTCTCCCTCCTCTACACTATCTATGGTGAAGAGGGTTGTGACTTTTCTAGAAAGCCAGCCCAAGCCGAGCCTGATCACTCGGACAAGGCAAAGAAATTTGCTTAGCTAGATCTGCATTAATATGATCAAGCAAGCCAGAAATCCTGACAGTTTCCTTCCAGAATTCATATCTGTTTCCTCTTCTACTGTAAGCAAAGTAGTTTCATGAGGATGTGATAACAGAACATGAGTTATCACATGAATACTTACAAATTCAAATGAAAAAGCCCTTGATGTGGAAAGTGCTGTGAACTCTGCTACTGAACAATCAACCTTTATTTGCCTAGCTAGCAGTACCTCAAGCAGAAGTTATTTGCTTCAACTTCACCTGAAGAAAATCTGATTCCTGACTAGGTACTGCCTTTTTTTATAAGATAAGAGTTATTAAGTTTTGTTCTGATTGTTTTTTGGTTTTTTTCAGGAATCAAACATGCAAAAAACACCACACAAACACGAAGCTGAGTACCTCAAACAACTGAGCCTTCCAAATAATTATCTCTTCTTCCCATTTCTGCATTCTTTGACTCTGCACTTATTTAAGTATACTAGATTTCAGCATTTACTGGTTTTCCCACATACTCCAATGTACTTAAAGTGACTAAAATGAAACCACAAGAGGGAAAACTACTAGGATGACTGTTGCTGAGGAGGAAAAACCAGCAACCCAGGTCTGGTTCACTCAAACCGTCTGATGATTCGTATTTAAAGTGTTGAGAGTTAAGACTCATCTTCTGCCCTGATTTGTACTGGCGCAAGTCAGCTGCATTTATGAAACAGGATCTGGCACCATGAAGAGGACTGTCCCCTCACAGGATACGAGTAATGGCCATTTGAGTAAATGCAAGTTACTCACATCCTGCTAGTGGACTAATCTGTCTCTGTACATTCAGGCTCATTTTTAGTTGCCTCCAGGAATCTGAAGGTGAATCTCATTTGTTACCTAATGAAAGTAATTTCACCAGATACAACACAAGCACACTGAAAAACCACCATTACTCATACACGAGGTGTAAGCAATGCAGCATTTTTTAGGTTGCTTAATTAGGGTCCATCTCTTGAACACTCAGCATTCACCACACGAGCCTCAGTCTCCCTGGTTGGCTACAGTACATTCCCAGCTGATTTGCTCCAAGTCTTAAAAGAGCAATATGACCTCCTCTTTCATTATTCACATCCTTCTTATTATTCTTTTAAACTGAAGTGACTCCCTTCAGAGAAGGGTGTAGACGACTGTATATCTTCCTTCTCTGAAGAAAATGTACAATCTGTCCCTCTATTCCCTAGAGAATAGGACAGATTGTACATCTTCCTCAGAGCCTGAGACCCATCTCCCCTTCTTCAAAATGGAAGTGGACCATGTGTTTTTTGATTCAACTGCAAGCATTTTAAATAACAGACATACAATGACCAACCAGACAACCTTAGTAAGCATTCAGAAGTGATTGACTGATACCTATTTAACATTCAAGTTTATATATATAATTATGGAGAATACATACATACACACAACAAGCACTTCGAAACACCTAAGAAGATGTCATTCTACCTAAGAAACTAAGTTATCCTGGTACAAAGTACTGTAGATTATAGGTATCAATAACAGGTACACCAAAGAAGGAGAAGGCACAATGTTTGACAACTGAATGCATCAGAAGAATTTAGTGACCAAGTCGCAGAGACTAGATAATCCAGAGTTCTGAAGATATAAGCCACACAGTTTCATTAAGTCCATTAAATCACAGCAGTACAATTACAGGAGAATAAAAAATTACCAACTGATACTCAAGACAACTACAGGCCTATGACCCTGACTTCATCAGAAGGCAAGAGGTTTTGAACTGTAAGCAATGCGGAGCGCAGCTTAAGACACAACTGAATCAACAGATCAGAAGTACCATGCTAACCTGAAAACTCATCTCTACCTAATAAAAATGCTGCAGGTCTAACTTGGACTTCAGTAAAGCATGTGATGATGTGCCACATGTTAGCGAGATCAGAAAAAACTTACAGACAAGATTTATCAAGTTCATGAAAAAGCACGTGCTCTGTACCCAGTAATATACCACGTTTAAAGAGAAAGCAGTCGGATAGGGCAGCGTTTCTCAAGTTTTTAATAGTGGTGGCTATCAAAACCCAAGCCGTAAGGGAGTCGCTCCGCTTGGCACAAGGGAAGCGCGGGCCGGTCCCGTGAAGAGCACGCAAAGATCGCGGGCAGCTTTAGCGGCCAAGAGGAGAGGCCATGCGCTCGGAAGGGCACGGCGAACACAGCCGGGAAAGCTCCTGCGGCGGCCGGGCTGCCCGGCGGCCCCGCTTCTCCGCCACCCTGACCGCGGGGCCGCCGCTGCGGAGCCCCGTGCGGGCCGGGAGAGCTCTCCTCGCCGGCACTGAGCCCGGCCGCCCCGGCGGGGGTCAGCCTCCGAGCCGCGGACACACTCGCTCTGGTTTTCGGCCGCGCTTTTATCATCCCGCGTACAAAAACCACGCAACAGACGGGAGCGGGGGAGCGCCATCGGCGAACTGACGTGGCCTCAGCGCGGCACAAACTCCGGTGCGCGCGTCCCGGCGGCGACATGGAGCTGCCCAAGGCACGGCTCCTTCTCAGCCCGGCCGCGCTCGCTCGGGCGGCCCCGCCGCTCTGCCCCACGACGGGACGGTCCGGCTCCGGCCGCGGCTCCCCGCCATGCCCGGGCCCCCAGCCGCGTTTGCCCTGCAGCTTCCCCGAGCAGCAGGACGGAGGAAACCTACCTGGGGAACAGCCCAGGGCATCCTCGCTCTCCGGAACGCCTCTGTGCTTCGCCCCGCGGAGCTCTCCCTTGGATTTCCAAACGAGCTTTACCATCTTGATCATCTCGGGCAAGTCCCAGGCCAGGGTCCCCTGCTGATAACCGGGCAGGCTGCCCATGGGAAAGGGCATCGGCTCTTCCCCCGTCCTCCTCCGCCTGCCCGGCTCTGCCGCGGGGAAGAAGCGCTCCAGCACCGGCATCCTGGCCCGCGCCCCCCGCCGGGGAGCCGCAGCCACCCCCCGGCCCGAGCAGCCGCGATGGGCATCCAGAGCGGGGCGAGGGCGCCCGGCCGCCCACCGCCGCCGCCCCTCGGCAGGGGCGCGCCCGGCCCCGGCCCCGCGGAAGGAAGGAAGGAGCGCCGGGCTCCGGAGCTCGGCTCCCGCCGCTGCGCGCCCTCAGCCCGCCGCCAGGCGCCTGCAGCCGGGGCGAAGCGGCTGCCGGGCAGGCGCGGGGCCGCCGCTCATGCCGGCGCGGCGCCGGGACCCGGGGGCGGGGGCTCGGGCCGCTGCTGCGGGCGGCACTCGGGGCGGCCGCAAGCTCACACGCCCCGCTAAGCTCCGCGGCGGAGACACTTTGACTTTATCCCTGCCGCGATGCCGTGGGGGAGCCCCCGCCGCCCCGCCTTCCTCCTCGCCCAGCTGGCTGCGGAGCCGGTGGGGGTTTTGGCCTCTTAGTCAAACCCCGCCGTCACCTCGGCTGCCCTTCGGGAGCGGGAGGAAGGGCGGTGATTCACGGGACGCTGCGAGGGCCGGGAGCGCAGCCCGAGTGCGCTGGCGGCGTGCGGTGCCCCCGCCTGCCCCGCTGTCGCCGGCCCGGCCGGGCCGCGGAGGGGCAGCGGAGGAGCCGGCGCTTGAAGGGCTCGCAGAGGAACGAGCCGCTGGAAGGACGGGTCACGGCGAGGCTGCGGGGTCTGCCCCGAGCCCGCAATCGCTTCGGCTGTAAAGCTCCACCTGAAACGGGTTCACGTTAGGACAGCGCCTGGTGGCAGCGGTCGCTCCCAAACTACGACGAGGAGGCAATTATTCATCGCTAATCTTTAAAAACAAGGCAAAGCCGCCCGGGGGAGCGCTCTGTCTCATGCAGCAGCCGAGGCGGCGTGCTGGGGCCGCACAGCTGTCAGCGAGGGCTTCCCCGGGCTTGTGGGCTGCCTTTGGCCAGGTCCTGTAGGAGCACCCTGCCCTCCCTGGGATCCCGAGCCCGGAGGGACCATGCGATTTTCACATTTATATTGCCTTTATAAACCGTATCTTTTTTAGCCCGCTCGTAGTACTGGTCTGTCCCTTAGTTTGCGGAGCACACAGCGGGGGCGTGGAGGTTCAAGCCTTGCACCAGCCCCTAGTTTTCAGTAAAATTGCAGAAGACTAATGGGATTTTAGTGGGCATTATAACATTCCCTAGCATGCACAGTTAATACGTTTGTCTTCTCTAGGTTACATTCAGTGTTCTGCCTTCTCCCCAGATGGAAAAGTAAACCGTGAAACAAGCAGGACCTTTCTTCACACAGGAGGAGAAGCCAAGAGAATGGGCTGAAACTTAACACCCTTACGTGTAGAAAACAGAGCGCGCAAGTCTTTCCTCCTCACATTAACATCAATCTGTTTCCCCTGTTACAGGATCTCTGCCTTGTTTATCTTGATGTTCCAACCTCAAACTGACAACTCTAATGGTTTGCTAAAGGTTTGATTGCAGATGGCAGTGCCGTACTATTAGCCCTCTACACTTGGTAGCTTTGCCTTGAAAATTATGAAGCACTTCCAAAGTAGTGTAGTATTCTTGTTGTTGTGCTGATATTTTGAAGTCTTTTGTATCAGGATATCCTGACTCATTGAACAAAGGAGTTAAGAACAAAGAAATAGACGATGTGCAGAGCAGTAGCACAAGCATTGGCACATTCATACAATCTGTGATTGTATCTAGAAAGGCAGATTTATTTTAATATGGCTTATTGTGATCTTTTAGGTGTTTCATATTGATGTGTCTCGTGCAAATATTCTTTAAAGCGTTGTTCCTATCAAAAAGGGACAAAAAACTAGGCAACTGAAACCCAGAAGACTTTGAAGACTCTTTGCCTACTGGGTGGTTTAAACCGTACACCCCAACTACTTCATTTTGGTTTTGCCCAACAAGGAACTGCAATAACTTTTTTCAGCTATTGTTTTTCCTCTTTGTTTACCTCTGTGCTTTGTGGTCCTCACTGAGACAAAGAGCAGAAGTGCCAGCACACTCTGAAAGAGAGGCTGCCATTTCTAGCTTCACTGGATGCAAAAAGTGGTCAAGAAATAACTGAAAGTGGCACTTAGCACTGGGGTCTACCTGACAAGGTGATGTACTGCCAAAGGTTGGACTCAATGGTCATGGAGATCTTTCCCAACCATAATGATTCTATGATAAAAGATACCAGACATTGTGGAAGGCAGTGTATTCACAGATGTTCAGACTAATTTTTAAATTAATATCTGAATATTTAATTGGCTAACAGAACTTAGCCACCAGCCCTCTTGATTGCAGCAATAAAAATCAGAGATTTCAAAATCTGCACTACTTTCTTGAATCCTTAAAACTGTGAAAGATTTTGTATCATTTGTAGTTAGTCACTTGGGTCACCTGTCTTACGGGTAGGATCAGGATTAATTGTTGTATTTGTTTTCACTAACAGTTCTACAGGTGCAAAGGAGGAGGCCAGTCAAAAAAACGAACTGAAATACATCTGGTCTTATAGTATCAGTATTTCAAGAAGCTATGTAATAAACCTGCTGAAATGTATGTGCTTTTTCTCTTGTAAAATTACTGTCAAATGAAAACAACTGGTTTAGATAGCCTGAAGGGTCTTTTGATTTTTTTTTCCTGATTTCTGGCCACTTTAAGGATCAGCAGTTGTGAAAAAAAAAAAATTAAAAATTTTGCTTGGCATTAATGGGTATGTCTGTAAATTAATTCATCTTATTCTTAATAAACTTATGCTTCACAGTTGTACTCCAATTCAGTGATTTCTTTATCCTTAATTCATCCAAGATTTTGCTGTAACTGACTTTCTTTTTGTCTTTTTCATTATAAGAATGGAGCCACATAAGAGCTGCTCACAGGAAAGCCTGGAAGATCTATATTTGAATATGAGGAGTTCCAGCACCAAAAATCAGCTGTAGCGTCACTCTCAGAGATTTCTAATTGATAAAATGCTCAGATTTTGCAAGTTCTCTGTTTCTCTGACTTCAGCTGTGCTGTGATGATTTACCCAACTTGAAGATGTGACCTCAACATCATGCTTTTTGTTTAAGAAAATCCATCAGAAATAAAACATACTCCTACACACCAGTGTACCCAGCCATTTGTAACTGCATTTTACACAGTCCTTCGGCAAGCTTGGGTCACCTAAAATTTCTTTTTTGCCCTCACACTTTTAGTCATATTTGAAGGAAATAGTTCAGCAGAGATGGATGGCTTTATTTCTACCAATTGCATTTCTCTCTAACTCCGAGTTAAAGAAGCTTAAGGGATTACAAGAGAAATATAAATGTATTAACTCTGTCCCTCATTCATTCTGAGAAGCAATGCCAAAATATAGGCAAATGGAGTCATCTGAAATCATGACAAGGCAGTGTGTATTTTCACAGGTAGACATGAGAACTGGAAAAGACTTGAGGAAAGGAATACTGTGGTGGGTAAAAAGGGAAGAGAGTAAGCTGACAGATTAATACCTGGTGTTTCTTAGTTGGTGTCTCTTAAAAAGCTTTACTTGTTTTCTTATTCACTCTAAAGTGATGTACTAAGAGCAGCAGCAGCAGAATTGCATGCCAGATAGTAGAGGAAGTGCCTCGTGTATCTTTCCAGTCTACTGAAGCCTGCAGGGTTCTTGTTAACTCACTGCTCTGGTTTTCATAGCAAATCCCTTTCTTCCCCTTTTTTCTTTTCCTTCCTTCAAAGAAAAAGGAGGGAGGGGGGAAGAAAAAAAAAAAAAAAAAAAAAAAAGCCATAGTTTAAACTGGCAATAGCACCATCCTTTTGGCTTTGAGCTACCCTGTCCTGTGCCAAATATACTGTCTCCAGCAGCTCTCCCACAACAAATCAGTCCAGACACACAAAAGCTGTAAAAAAAGAATGGTGAAGAAAGATGCTTGATTCTCCTCTTCTACCCCCCGCTACAGCCTTTTCCTTTTGCTTCCCTCCTCGAGCTTCATTCCCCAGCAGTGGTCTCCTCCTTGCCAGTACTGTAAGCGATACTGGGACCTCCAGCCTGCAGCTTTGCTGACAGCTTCCTTAGAGTACAGGCGCCTTTGCCTTTCTGTATTAACAGGCCATTGTAAAGCAGAAGTTATATTCTATTATTCCTCCCACTTCCATCTGATAGCTGATGTTTGAAAAAATGGCTCATAAATTATTAGCGTGGCAGTCATTACTTTTGGAAACTTTTCCTATTCTTTCGGCTAACCCACACCACTGCATTGTGTCAGAACTTGCATTTCCAAAGAGACACCTAAAAAGATTTTATATAGTGTGTTTTTACAGTATATTGTTTTTAAATATTGGAAAAATACTGCCAATTTTTAAGTGATTCATGAACATTGAGAAGTCCAGATGTAGAGACCACTTTCAAAGACTATCAGATACTGATTTTTAGAAAGTGTAAAGCATGTGTCTTTAGACAGCACTTACTAGTGAAATCATCTTAAATCAGTAGTCGCTTATGAAAAGCAGCCTTTGTCTCTGTTTGAGGTATTTTAGAGTCATGTAAAGACAATAGGTGAGGCCATTGCCTAGGGTCAGAACCAGGAGATGACACAATGACCAAATCAAGTTTTAGGAGGTTTCAGGGGGGTGAGTTTAATGTAGAAGAGAAGATTGCAAGCACTGAGGCACAGTCCCTACACCGAAAGTAAAAAAAAAAAAATAATAAAAAAAAAGTGCACATAGTGCACATTTGCTGGACAGCATAATCAGAGCAACAAAGAAAACAAGAATGCAAGTGAGTAACTTTTAAAAGTGACAAGGGAACAGAGTGCCTGAGAAAGCTGGAGGATATGACAGAAGAAACATAAGCAGGCATAGTTATGCAGAATTTTTTCTAATAGCCTCCTGGAAGGTTTTTTTCACCACTTTTAAAATCATGGTATAATTTTCTTATTCTTTTCCCCACATTTGTCTCATTCCAGATGTCTGTTATTTTTAATGTCATTCTTAATAGTAAGAACAATTACTCTTAGTTATTGCTATCATTGCAATAACTTCATTAAATATGAAAAATATTTATATTTATATTTATTTGAGGACAGTCGCTATGTCTTTGCTCTAAAGGGGGCATATCAAATTCTCTAAATTCTACCTCAGAACATTTTTCCCAACCCTGAAATGTTTTTAGGGTTTTTTTACTACTAATTCCCAACGATTCACAAACTTTTCTTTGATGCATACTGAAGGTACACAGTAGAAGATTTTTTGCTTGCTACCAACTCACTCTCAAGCGCTGTGAGCTGAACTGCTAAGAGAATGGCACAGTTAATTAATTAATTAATTAATTAATATTGCCTGAGCTTTGCACAGCATCACACCTTGAGAGCCTCACTTACTGGGAAATGTAGAAAACAGGCAGTAGTATTCTATGGGTTCATAAACTGTTGGTTGCTTTCATCAGTTAATCAGATTCCTTGGAAAAAGGTTCTGGAAATGGAGGAATAATGATTGCTTGAGTTCTGTAGGGCAAGGAGAAAATTCATTCTTAGTGCAAGTGAGAGAATAATTTTTTAGGATTAACAGTTTGTACTTGTAACTGAGCAAAAAATGCTTGCAGTAAAGGAATAAACAGAAGTCCATAACTAATTGGAAACAGTGAGGTTGTGTAATATTTCCTTTGCTTGCTTGGGAAAATTAAAAGTTCAGCATACTGAATCTGATGATTCAAATCTCCCACAGTAAACAGCAAAATTCTATGTAGCTTTAAAGAGAATAGAAAATAACAGAGAATAGACTCATCTCACCTTAATAAACCAGAATAAGAAAATAATAATGATAAGCTGAAAGCAAATTGAAAAGGGAATTGCCAGCAAGATATTTAATTGTGTTGCACAATGTATCTGATGGAATCTACTAGTTTATTCCCTTCCTTAATTCTTACACACAAGCAGAATTTACTTGATCTCAGGCAAAGTCAAGGGATTTTAAAAAACTCATTGCCTGAGTTTACAGAGTGATCATTGTAACAGATGCTTAATGGTGGACTAAGCTAATGGAGTGGGAGGTTAAGAACACTGCATCAGCTTGAAAATATTGGTAGGAATCAGGTAGGTAGAAAATAATAACCTAGTATTTGGGATGGTGGACATGCTAGTAATCATCTTTATGAAACAGCCCTATGAAAAGAATAACCTCTGCATCCCACAGGATTCCCTTTAGGGGATACAGGAAAGAAGCTGAGTAAAAAAAAGGAGCTAACTATGTGAGAGACATTCCTTAAATACATAACTAATAGTAAGTAACTGTACGGTCTCAATGAATTCAAAGGGCTTGCTGCCATCTTTAAAGCTGAGCACGTGCATAGATATTTTCTCACTTGGGATCTGTATATCTAAAAATTATTGCAGCAGTTTGAAAGATGAGAGATGTTTCTTCTGTCACCTCTTACCTTAATGAGATGGCGTGGGTGGCCTCATGGCCTGTGGTGGACTTGCCCCTTATAGTATACAGAAAAGACTTGTGACTATGATTTTATCTTTGTCTGTCTTTTGAAACTGTAGAAGTGAATAACTAAGAAATCCGCATTAAGTGATATCTAGTTAAATTTTTTTGTCAAAGAAAGCTTAATACCGTAAGAATAAATGGAGTGTAAGTCCATGGATAAATGCAGACCCATAATAGTGCTTGCTCCCTCTTTTGTAAATCAGATATCACAAGATCTGATAACTTAGTTTTTCCTTTTCATTTTTAAAGTATATTTGACTAGGAAAAGAAGCACTATTTTAAATAAAATTAATACATATTCTTAGCTTTGTTTAATTATTAGCTATTTGATGGCTGCACATATTAATATTGCAGAGTATCTCTCTGAGTATCCTCACTATTCTTCAGACTTTATCTTTCTGACTTTATAATTAATGGTGAATTTATTTCTTTGTATAATCCCATTCAGACCCTATAGAAAGCGTGAGGATTGCATAGGTGCAGACCTCTCACAAATTTATTCCTATTTGCAATGCAAGAGTAAAATAATACAGCTGAATTGCATTTTGCCTGATGCCATTTTGGTTGCAGACTTGTTACTATCTCTGACTAAATAATCTTGATGCTTTGGTCATGTTGAATAGTTAGGCCACTAAGAATTTCAGATTAAATATCTACGATACTTGAGTACCGTGCCTACACTTCTGCTCACATTGTATCCACACTTTGTGCTTCCTGATGCTGCCTGCACATCAGCATTCCAATGACATGTATATCCAAAAGCTGACATTATTTGCCCTCTCACAGGAGTCCTATGGCTTCATTTGCCTCTTTGAATCATGCATGACAGCACTGGGTGCAGTTTGCTGTGGGGACAGACAGGAGATGTAGCTGCAAAGTCGTGGGAAATGCCTAACAATGATGCACAAATATCCTAGTGATAAACTAAGCTCCCTCTGACCTAGTTTCTCATGACTGCAAAATCAGGCCATATTTACTGTAATCAAGCTCTTTGCATTTCTTACAACTGCATTTGTGTAAATGTAGCTCCACTGGGATGAGCAGCTTTGGAAATATGCTGTCACCCCTGTCCTGGCATTTTATTACCATGCACTCAAAATCCACTGATAATCATGCAAACACACATTGCTTCTTTTTTCACTACAGATTCTTATTGAAATAAATTCATACTGATGAAGCTGCAGAAGGAAAAAAACTTAGAGTAGATAGCCTAGGAAGGAAAGCTCTCTCCACTAGACCTGCAGATGGAGGGAAGGCTTTCTGGAAAACCTATTTGTCTCAGATGTATTTGGGCAGGTTGCTCTCAGTAGTGTAGTTCCAGCTGTACTGTGCTTTCCAAGATATCCTGACAATGTGTAAAACCATAAATGTTTTTGAGTGTTTCCTAAGATATCTGTTACAATTATTTTTTTTCCAATCCAGGCAATCGCATGTAATTTTGCCAGGCTCTGCACAGCTTTTATGATAGCAATCATAATTTATATACACAGCAATTGTAAGACACATTTAAAAAGCACAAATGCTTAGTAAAAGAAGAAAGTGTTCAGGTTATTTTGAAAAGGTGGCCATGGAAATACTGTACTATATGCAGATGGTTCCCCAGACCCTAGCCACATATCAAAACGTGAGCTTTGGTTGTGGTATTGACATCCATAAACATCTCTTTCCATCAGTAGCAGTGCAATTACAGAAGTTTTCAGGTGGGATTCTGGTGAGTAAAAAGTTCTGTCTCCCTTTCACCACCTGCTCAGTACTAGGAATTACATTTGCTTGTACTTTTTTTCTGAGGTTTGGAGTATTTTCAATCTATTTTTCTGAGGTTTGCAGTATCGTGTGCTAAATCAACTACAAGGTGTCACTGGCTACTTAATGTTAAAATTTTAGGACTTTTGGGTTACCTTCTGCTGACAGAGATCCTCTAGAAAGAGCAAAACCATTTTCAGCCACCTTGGGGTGGGATGAAAGCTAATTGTAGGAGTGATTGCTCCCACAATCAGTGTCTGCCAGTTGCAACCTGAAGAGGCTTAATTCAGAAACCAAGCTCAGATCCTTAGAATGACAGGCACAGTCTTCTCTCTATAAATACGGGCTTGTCAAACAATCACCCTTTTACTGGAGTCTGTAGATTTCTGATCACACTCAGAGAAGCTGACTGAGGGAGATTGCTGTGGATTTCAGCCAAGGAAAGACAATTTCCATGCTCAAGGGAGCTTTGAACTTCCAGAGACAATTTTGCTCCCCGGTTCTATATTCCCTGTCTGTAGAGCTCTTGAGCACTTTGAGTAGTGGAGATGTTACAGAGTGTTTGTTACTGTGTCCCAGAATCAGAGTTTAAAAAAAAGTCCAAAGAATGGCCTAGTCTATCTTTTCACTTGTTTTTGATGGAATATTGTGAATATACTAAATAAGTGAAATGGTTTATGTTATTTTTATCAGGAGCTTCCGTTGCAGTTCAATGAAACCCATGACATAGTTGTTGCTGGCTTTTTTTAAAGTACAATATTGATGTTCAAGTAATACCAGATGAAACTGATTTCAGCCACCACTAACTGTGGCTTTTCAGAAAGGGAAAGGAATCCTTCAGTATTTCCAACTTCAGCTGGAACATTGGCACAGGAAACTATTTAGCAGGGCTAGTGTGCAAGGAAGTGATGTAACTTTGACCACATTTTCTGACTCTGTGGAAAAAACCATCCAGCATCCATTGGCCTATTAGCCCATTAAACCACTATTTTCCTGTGCCAATGAATTGGAAAATGAACTGCATCTTCCTTTGTTGATATTTGCTATTTACATCAGCTGGTTTCTTAATGGTTAAATATCAGATTTCCAACTATGCCGTAAGATGTGCTTGAGTAAGTCCAATAGGAAATACTTATTTAAGTCTAATTTTGGCCTGAACATAAACTTCCCTTTCTAGTCATATCAGAAACAGAAGTGTGAATTGATCTAGGACTGCCTGCTGGTTCATTAATATATTCTTTTTAAAATCCTGGTTCCTTAGTTCAGAATACAATTCCTAAGATAATGGTAGTAATGTTAGCAGTAGCTAGTTGGAAAGCAGAATTTGCTTTACAAAAATGTCAGATTTTTTTTATTAGAAGTTAAAATCAAATGTCCACCAAGAGAATTTAAATTTTTGCAGGAAATGACTTCTGAGAAAATATTTTTCCCTTTTGATGTACTGAGTATTCTGTTGAGATAAACTCAAAAAATCGCAATATAATAAGAGATCCTATAACCTGGTATTTGAATAACATTTAACCTGGTATTTGAATAACATTTGAATAAACATGTTAGAATAATAAAGCCTAAATAAATTAACAAAACAATAGTGAAGGAAAATTACCAGAAAAGGTCAGAATGTAATTCTGGTTGTTTTCCTAAGAAAATGAGAAACAAGGAGCAACCTTTCCCTCACAGAAAAAAATGCTAATAATTTCTTTTTTAGAAAAGTATTAAAATACTGCCTTTTCTAAAGCAGTATGAATCCACTGAAAAAAACGAAACCAAACTTGCTATTTTATGGAACATTTTGTCCATGAAAGTGTGTGGAAGCCAGAGCAAGTATTGGACAATGTGAATGCAAGAATGAGGAAGGGTTTGAGTGAAGAGCTCAGTGGCTTGCAGAGGAAGACATGATAGCATCCTTGAAGAACTCGAATATCTTTGAGTATTTACCAGTATCTTGAGTATCAGTATATTGAGTATCTTTGTGGCTCTGCAGTTGATGTCCTTTTCTGTGGCTGGGACTAATGTACTGTGATAGAGGAATTGGAAGAAATTTTTCTGTTGAAGCAAGGTGAAATAGTGTAGGAGAAAATTCATGGTAGAAGAGAGTCATAGAATAATTTGGATTGGAAGGAACCTCTGAAGGTCATCTAGTCCAAAGCTTCTGCAATGAGGAGGAACATTTTCAACTAGATCAGGTTGCTGTCCAGGCCAGACTTGAATGATTCCAGAGGTGGGGCATGCACCATCTCTCTGGTCATACACACCTTCAGTGACTGGTAGCTATTTAGCATGGCTACTCGAATTTTGTAAAAAAAAAAAAAAGTAGCAGACATTTATTAAGCAGATGATAGTTTTCTAGATAAGATGAAAAATATTAAGCTCATAGTTTATATATTTAAATATTAAAGGTAAATGATAGTTTTATTTAACATGTACATCAATTTTAGGTTATTTTTGTCATTTCACTGCATCATCGAACCAAATATAACTTTCCTAATGGCTTTTTTTTTTCTTTAATACTAAGCACCCATGTATTTTATTGTGTATGTGGGAGTACGAATAATTTGAATTAGATAATGTGATAAGAGATGTCTATGTTATTGGAGCCTTATTTTGCTAGATGTCATACAGACAGGTCGTAATTATCATTTAAAGGTCATTGTAAGAAACAGGGAGCTTTCACAATGCAAACTAATTTACTTAGCCTTCTACTCTGAATCACTGTATCAGAGAGTCTGTGTCTTCCCTTTGACTCAAAGAGGAACCCTGGGAAAACAGCTAGACAATTTAACCAGCCAAGCTTTGTGCTTATATTTGGGTAAGCTAATTGTACTCTAAATTGTAGTAATGGACAGTGGAGTAGCATTTGAGACAGACCAACTGTCCTAAGTTGTAACATTTGCTGTTTAAACATGGTATAGTAGAATTTGGCAGACATCCAAACAACCTAACTTTCCTTCTTTTTGTTTTGATATTCAAAATGTTCCATTGCTTTAGAAATAAATAAATATTGGAGTCATCTGTGCACTCCAGTTTTTGATGAGATCAGAAGTAGGATAAGAATGGTGCAGAAGGCACTTCCAGGGAAGAGAATCTCATGAGAAAATTCTGATCTCAGTTTTTTTGCCTAAATTCCAAGATACTAAAATAAATTGAAACAATCAGAATTTGATTTTTTTTTTTAAATAAAACACACCAAAGCTTTTGAGGTTTGCCTGTTATCTGCTAAATATATCAGCAGTATTTCTTGAAAAGCTGAAGCTTGAGAAAACAGTAATGGTAATGGTTGTGTGACTATCTGTAAAGCAGCACAATAACCAAAACAGTTTTGTTTTCAGCAGTTCTCAAAATATCTACTCTTATTTAAAGAGTTCCACTGTACTGGTGGCATTTTGTCACTTCCCCTCTCCTACATACTGTCCTCATGGGAAAATAAAGGAAAATGAGCTGTCCTTTCGAAATGGTCTTTCATCTCTACAGATGTTACCTGAAGACTATCCAAATGATCTGTCACAAATTACATATATTCCTGAAAAGTAATTTACTTCTTTTCAGAACAGATACAAATTTAGCTCTCTGGTCCGTCACAATTCCTGTGTGATACTAAGAAATCAATTTAAATCAGTTTGGCTAAACTCTGGAGTTCCTCCTCCTTCAATTGTTGGCAACATACAACAACTGAGAGCTAGGATGAGATCTAGAGCCTATTTCTTGTTTGTCTCTTGCTTCCTGGTTTCTCTGTGAAAAAGTCCAGGGACGTAAGCTGAAAAAGGACCATGCTGCACTGGATAATGGTGGTTGATAAGGAAACCAGAACTAAGTTCTTTGTAGCATCTGTCACACTGTATATGTGTAACTATTATCTTTCAATAATATGGGAATAGTGTTGACTTTTCAGCAGAAGAAAGTAAAGTTAGGAATAATGAACCTTTAGTATACTGTAATAAGAGAGGCTTTGCACCTCTTTCTAAACACATTTATTTTGAAGAATCTGCCTCAAACATAGTTGTATACATACAGTTTACCAGTTGTAATTGATGATCTAAAAGGTCTTTTCTAATCTAAATGATTCTGTGGTTCTGTGAACCTGGACTATCAAGATTTATAGCTATCTAGTCACCCTCAGGGCACAAGTGCAATTGGCAAGATAGTACAAATAACAAATGCATGTTGAAATGTAGCACTGTTAGCCAGGTTCAGATATGGTGGTGTTTTTCCCAGAGAGTCGAGTGGGAGTTTATCACTTTGCAATGTCTGTGAGTCATGCCAGGTAGTACTGGCAGCCCTGCATGACCTTGCAGAGTGCTGTGTCCCCAGCTAACCTGAGTGTCTTGGTGTGAAGGACGTGAGAAGCTTCTCCCTGGGCAGGGAGGGAGTACTTGCAGCCACCCCTAAAGCCCTCAGCAGGCACAGTGTTCAAGTGATGTTACTGTTGTCTTGTTGTCCAGCCCAGTTCTGGTTGGGCAGTTATGGTTCACACGAAGTGTCCTGCATCTTCAGTTGCTTTTATTATAAATAATATTTAAAAGGGGTTTTTTTTGTTGCAAAAATAATTTGATTATTTGTGTTGTCTTGCCAACAACACCTGGACTATTAGGTGGGGGTAGAGTTGGAAACTATGGTAATATCTGTAAGCTTTGCTCTTCACTCATGACTGAAGTTTTACTAGTACTGAAAGAGGGTTGGATATAAATGATATTTGTATCTATGGAACTTGAACAGATTATGAGCAAAAATTTAAAATATTAAAACATAAAAATTAAAAATATCTCTGACCAATATTTTGGTCAGAGAAGTGGGATAGAGACCAATTTGAAGAATCATCTATCATTGCCCCAAGTAACAAAGGCCACAGTTACTTTATCCCCTTTATGGTTTGTGAGGAGTCATTTCCCTTAATTTAACCCAGGGAGGACTGCTTACCTAATTCATCTTTTGTTTCAGTCCTGTCCTGTCTTGTCCTGACTGGTGGATCAGCTGGCAGGCACAACCCTCACGTGCAGCCTGCCCCAAGCTGGGCAAAGCTGTGGGCCTGGCTGGAAACTGAAAGGCTTTGGAGGTGAGATGTGTTCAGAAATTTCCCCTGTCTGGCCTACCACCAGCTGCAGCACTGAAATCAGCTGCAACAAATGCTTGCCTTCTCACCTAAATACCAAAAAAATGCTACTGCTGTTGAGATGAGCCAGTTTGCTCTGCACAGTAAGTTAAATTCCTGTGTGTGATTTCTCTGTTCCTGATGTGTGTGGCCTTGGCGGAGAGAAAATCTTCCCATCCCATCTGAAAGTAACAGTGTCTCTTTTATGAGAAGAGCATAGACTTTGGGAAGTTTTTATTCGGAGTATCTCTAAGCAGTTTTTTGCATTTCTTTCACATGTACCATTTTCCACATTGCTGAAGGCACTTATCTTTTTGTTAAATTTTGCTAAGAATTTACATCAAACTCCTCCAATTGTACTACACTATATCCTGTGTTGTAGTATAGGATGTATTCCATCACCATCTTCATGAACTGATGAATTCAATTGTTGGAGCAGTGTTTTCCCAGGCCCCCTCCCTCTGGGGTGTCCTCTGTTAATGGCCCATCAATGCCTTGTGCATGACTCACAGATAATTCCCTCCAGGAGCTATCTCTGGTTAATGGGCCATCAAGGACACACTGTATGACTCATCATCCCATTGTGAGATGCTCCACCCAGGGGGAGGAGCCAAGCGTTCTCACCTGGATATAAGCTGGGATTTGGGGCAGGACAGGCAGCCCTTACCCACTGGATTCCCAGAGGACCTTTCTATGGGATCACTGCTTCAGGAACACCACCTCACCTGGACTGCTTCCATCACCCTGCTCAGGCTGTATTCTGACTCTGTCAATGATCTTTTTGTATTATTGCATTTATTTTATTTTATCTTTTTTTTCCATTTTCTTCTCATTAAATTTTATTTCTGACTTAGAGCCTCTCACTCATTTTACTTTCAGACCACAACACACTAAAAAGCATTTAAATGTATGAAATTCCTTTTCATTATGAATCCATAGATTGTAAAACCTAGAAGCTGGTTTCCAAAGAGGCTGCTGATTTGGATGTCCTGATTCCAGACAATTCAGTTAGAAGCATTTAATATTAATTGATTTTCAGGAACTAATTAATAGGTATTATTTCACTAAAACGGTGTTTCTTTAACATATTGCATGTTGGTATCATAAAATCATAGCCTGAGGTTTCAAGTTATGATGGAAAAGATATAATATCTGAGGAAAAGGTATCATCATTCCTTAAAGGGCCAAATTGCCTTTTTAAATATGTGGTATCATGTTTCTTGGCTGGACTAATTCCTTCCATGTCATGAAGTACTATCTGCATTCTCAGAGCATGTCTAGTGTAGTGATTTTTCTCTGTTTTACCACGTAAAATGCCTTTTACATACACATTGTAGTACCTTGTATTTGCTTAGTACTGCACAATGAGCAGTGTATATTTTCTAGAAAACCTGTGTATTCTCTCTAATGCCCATGCATGTGGGGTAGGCATGTGTGCAGACACAGCAAGGCAAGCCAACACTCCCACTCATGCACTTCAGGGACATTTAGAATTAAAAACATAAATATCGGGCAATGTGAGATTCCCTTTCTACACCTGTGGCTGGATTACCCATGACCACTGTTAAAAAATTAAGGTTGGAGACAAGTTGCAACCAAATGTTTTAAAATTTCCTTTATTATTCTATAATCAGAACTACCTGATTTCAAACATGACGCGTACTGGGTGTCTGATTCATCATAAATATGAGCCCTCTCAAAGTCTCACTGCCCTCTTTTATTTCTATTCCTCCTCACACAGGAGGAAACTCTTGAATTAGTCATCTTTGGGTCCTTCCTAGTTAACCAACAGAAACAGCTTATTTGACTCTTACGAGGTATTTACACTGCCACACTTTATTTTGAGAGATGAAAAGAGCTGTCAAAATGCTTGTGTCCTTCTGTTGACTGACATAGGCATTTTGACAGATGAAAACATTCTTACTGTGGACACATAAAGGTAAAAAATAGGTAAGGAGAAAGCACGCTGCTCCCCTGGCCATTCAGTGTGCTCTCTGTGAAGAGAATTTAACAGTATTGTGCAATAACAATTCCTTCTTTAGAGCTGAGCTCCCCAGTCTGTACTTTTCAAGCCAGGCCTTTCTGTGCCTTATTGATTCCTGCTTTCTTTTTTTTTTTTTTCCAAGGTGAAACTCCTTCTTAAACAGTATTAATAGGGTGAGAGGAGATAGTTCAAGGCTTCAGAACCAGGAGTTTCTTTATAATAAAGGCCTATAACTTATTTGTAAATTTATTTTGCATGTTTGATATATGCATAAAACATGACTAAACAAGCCTAGGGAATATATGAATCTTGATATTTTGGCTCAGTACCAGTCTCTTACAAACTTTTCCTCAATTCACTCATCCAAAAAATCTAGAACTTCAGTCAGGGTTATCTATTTTGTATATTCAGCCTATGATGGAAAAAGAGCTTACAAATATTAGCAGCTATTCCATAATTATGAAACAATGAAATGAAGTTCCTCCAAATAACTCCAGTAGATTTTAATTATTTTTTCCCCTAAATAAACCTCAGGAATTAAAACAAATCCCATTTAGATAGGCCATGTTTTAGGTGACAGTTAATGACAGAAACAGTAATTACAGGAAAGGCTACCTCAAAGAGCCTGAGTTCCACATCAGTAACAAACTGTTACTGATGAATCAAGAAGATAAGACTACCTTTATGGACAAACGGGAAAGGGTCTAAAAACAGATATTCCTGTTAACAATAGGAAAATATCTGGAGAAAAGCCAAAGTCTCATTTATTTGTGCAGCCTTTAGGGAAGAAAGTATAATGTATGGTTGACATGTTAGGAATATGAGAAAGCAAATTAGTAACTGAGAGGCTTTTCAAACAGAAATCTATCTTAAAAGGTAGCATATGTGATTCCTAGGATTTGTATGTGACAAGGCTTTTGTAATGTTTATGTGGATGGTTTAAGGATGTTTATAAAGAGACACACAAAAGTGGGGTTTAGAATATGAGAGAGAGCAGGGTAGGGAATCTGACTTCCTGTCACATAATTGAGTAAAGCATTAAAGGAGAAGAGGTATGTCAATTTTCTGATGGTAGGAGATGAGAAGGCGGCTGCTGGAATCTGCAGCTGGCCTGAGCCAGAGGAATTACTTTGTTATAACCTTGCGAGCTTCCATGTGTTTGTTTCCCTGGGGGCAGGAGCTAAAACCTGTTGTGATGTGGTAGTCCTTGACTCCCTGGAAGCAGCAGATAGCCCACCAGATGACTAATAGCCTCAGCACACTGCGGGGGCAAAACACCCAGCTCCTACAATCTCCTATCAGTCAATGGGTGGTGTGATGAAAACTTCGCTACAATTTTAGGGAAATGTTGGGACTGCTGGGACTCAGCACTAACACGATTTTTGGAGAGGGATGGACAGTTGAGCAGCTGTAGAGCAGAAGCACAGATGAGAGTTTGGTGAGGATGGAAGTAGCAGACTGCCTAGGTCTTGTGACAGCCCATGGTGAGCTGAAAGTGGCAAATTCAGACACAATTAACAATGAACCTCACAAGTACATCACTTGGAATTTTTGGTGCCTTGTAGAATGAAAAAGGCCAATGTGTAGAGAGAGCTTGATGGTGATGGAAGGTAGTCACTACAGCTGCTCTCTGTTGGCTGGAGAACTAGATGCCCAAAGGCTCTGGAAGATGTATTCCTTGCGTTTGTCAACTGGTAACTTCCTGGACTTCTGAACTGGGAGAGTCTTAAGTTTTTACCTCACCATAAAATGAAATGTCGAGAGCATCAGGTCTGTAATTTAACAATAATCATGAAGCCAGTAAGTGTAGCTTTGTATAAGTAAGACCTGGTTAGGTCATATCTCTTAAAAGTAAATGAAAAGGAAAGATTAAAGTGGGTTCAGCAGCAAATTATTATCTTTGACCACATGTTATCAACAAGATAGCCTTATGCCTTTAAGTCTAAGTTAATTATGGTTTTTTCCAACAATATCCAATTACATGACGAATAACCTTGGCATCTAAGGCAGGAACCTCTGATATGCGTCACTTCTTACCTCAAGAAGACTGTTTATCAGAGTTATCAGTGCTGGCTGCTGAAAAATCAGCCTGCTATTGTTACATTCCCATTCAGAGCACGCTGTCTTCCAAAACATCCGAGCAGACCTGACAGGCTGATGGCTAGGAGTGCTTTGACACACTCTACCAGAGGGAACTCCTGGAGGGGAATAAGCCAACTGCATTCATTGCACTTCCTCCTTTATAGTGTGTGGTAATGTAGCTAGGGAATCCAGGGGAGGTCTCTTCTGTGAGAAATGAAGCAGCAAATACATATAGGAAATATTCAGGTCATATTTCTGCTTTGCACTTATCTTACTCCAGGTTCTTGTTAGGGCAGTGGTTGCAAACTACAAGGACAGAAATATCTTGCACTATGGAAAAAAAGGCTTTTATGTACAGGGATGACTCCACAGTTGTTCCACAAAGAGAGAAGCATTCAATTTCTGACTAGCCTTAGACCCTTGCTTTGGGAATAAGCAACAAAGACTGAAAAACATTATTAGAACAAGTGTTACCAAGAAAATTCTTCCCAAGAATAGATTAGAAGGTGATGTACTTTGTACAGTAACTTCTTTTACTGTCTTAGAATAAGAAGAGTCACTGTATATTGGAAAAAGAAGGCATGAACTTCATTACAGAATTGTTTGGGATACTCATTAATAGAAATGGCTATTTGATACATATTATTTATTTATCAATTTAGCTATATGATGCTCTAATTAACCTGGGATTTGCCCTTAATATATATGTCCTTTTTGAATCTTGGGTTAATGTTTTTGAAACAAAAACTGTCCCAAAGAAAAATTACCTTCCCAGCCCTTTGCCAGAAAAAAATAATCTTTTGACTCATAGCTAATAAAAATTAAAAATTTTGTTAATAGTTAAAGAATGTTGATGATTAGAAGCAGCCTACAGCTGCTATACATGTATATTACAGATGAGATCTATCAGTCTCTGTTTCTTAGTGAATGTGAAAATATGGCATAGGTCATCAAGATGTTCTGGACTATATCCAAAATACATTCCTGAACTGGGATTTTGGAATTTCAAATAGGATTTTGTGCTTACATCCAAGGATAAGACCCTGAAAACTCCCATTTCACTTTTGTTTGACATTGAAAATGCTTCAACACTCTGCCTGGTGCAAATTTCTTGCTTTGCTTTCTTGCTTTCCAACTTTAGAACCCCATTGGTGTCTCAAAGATTTGAGTGAGAACTTGCTCAAAAGAACCTCAGACTGAGACAGATCAGAACCACTGCTGCCTTCCATCCTGTTTGCATCCAGAATTTTTTTTTCTCCAGAAAAGGAACACTTTTTCTGGAGTTCCCTTGGGTTTTCTCCAATTGTTGTTCTCAGTATCTACCAGGTACAGCTCATCACAAGCTCTAGTGGTGACCACTAAAAGTAGGACCAAGAAGAAAAAAGGTGCCTTTTCTTTATATAAAAATAAAACTGAGCATGGAATTTATGTATCAGCTTAACATTTATAAGGGTTATCCATAAATTCGGGGAGAGGTTAAATTTCATTGTCTGCCGGGGGAAGGCTTCTTCCACAACCTGTAGCTCCTAGCTCCTGTTTAGTACACCTTGCCTGCAGCATTAGGTGTACTAAACAGGAAAAGCCTGTCTATGCAGTAAAGAATTCAAGGGTAGCTGTGTGTGCAAGAGTGAAATGGGTTTGTAGTGTAATGCTTATGACATGCACCTAGGATGAGGGAGAATGGAAGTCTTGTCTCATAGTCTTCTTCTTGGATTTTATTACATGACTTCCTTGGGGGACATCTAGTCTGGAGGACCAGAGTTTAGGAGTGCATCTTCAGTAGTGTGTGATTTTAACTGGAGCAGAGTAAGCTACAATTTTAAAATTTAATTTATTTTCGGCTTTTAAAGTCAGCTTTTTTTATTTAAGAGTTTTTTTAATTTCAGATTTAAAGTGGTTTTACAGTAACTCTCTATGATTAAAAAATTGGTCAGGTGCTTGTAAGCCAAATGAAATGACTGAGAGTTCCCAAGTGAACAGGGACTGTTTGCAATGAGTTTGTTCATATTATTTTTCTATCTGGCTGATAAGCTACATAGAGATGCTTTCAAAGTCCCACTGGGACTGGAGTGACTATTTCAATACTTCATAATTTTAAAGGACTGAACCTGCAGTTTTCCTGTTCCAGTGTTGCTGCTTTATTTTGTGGATACATATTTGAGTTCCCCATTTGAATCAACATTTGCACTTCTGAGGCAGACTCAGACTCAAATTGCTGTGATGCTTTGCCTTGGAAAAATAACAAATAACTTGCCACGAAGTCTTGCATTACACACCAGCCAGCACTTTAGGGTAGCTTTATAATGACAAGGAGAATATAGACAAAGAGTTGTTCTACCAAGAAAGATGCATTCATTCTGGTGGCCTGGCTTCAGAAACGTGATTGATGACAGCTTCTTTGTTTGTTTGTTTATTTTTTTGTGATAGACAAAGGGTAACTGGCAAGTGTTTGTGCACCAGCACTCTTGGGAGAAAACAGCCTGGAACGTGGGAGCAGGTGTTGCATTGGCCAACTTGAAACAGAGGGAAGATGACTAAAACCCTCCTTCATTCTCATCCCTTGCCAAATTAAATCCAATTTAGAGCAATGTGTTGCTACACATTGCACCAACAATTAAAGAGGATAAAACTCCTGACTTATTTATTTTAAAACTGAAGGAGTCCTGTTTTACAGTACCGTAACAACTGCTCTTACAAAAGAGATGCCACAGGACCAGTGAGCAAAGGACATTAAGAGCAGAATTTTATATCTTTTCAAGCAGACAGCTCCTCCATGAGCAGGAAACTCACAAACTGCACAACAGCACCAATCTACAGCTGACATGGGCACTACATCAGCTCCATCCCTCCTGTTATGTCATCCACGCCACTGTGTTAATCCAACTCATCTGCCTTTTTGTCAGATAAGTTTATTACCACAAAACTGGGTCATTAGATCCTACTCGTTAGCTCTAAGTGTACAAGCTCAATAAAGACACATGGTAGAAACTGAAATGTTGGCTACAAAGTATTTTTATAAAAAAATTCCTGAATTCCACAGGGTTTTTTTCTTTTTGTCAGATGGTTTAGTGCTCATTTTCTTCCACAAATGAAATTTCAGTTTTCATCTGTAAATACCAGATTCACAGATGCTATAGGAATTCCTCAGGTGACCCTTAACACGTCTGTCTCTTTATCCCATTTTCTTCTGTGGCTAAGGTTACTCAGCCAAGCTGAACCTGCTGTGACCCATCACCAGGGACTCCAGCCATATGCTGGAGTAACTCAGTGAGACAGTGATGCACCTCCCACATAAAAGACTGAAGCACACAGACCTTTAACAACACAGCCTTTTAAACACCAAATCAACTTTTCTGAATCTAAAGTTTGTTACCGGCCAAAGGATTTCACCAAAAGCTATTGAATTTGGGTCTCAAGTTTTCATCTGAAATGTAATGATAAGATCGAATTTCAGGAAGATGATTTTTGTCAAACATTTCTGGTGAAATTCTTCTTCCAGTCAGCTTAGGTGTACACTTGCTATCAAAAGCAGAGCAGTTTTTTAGTGGAAAAGAAGTGGACATAGTGGACAGCAAAAATAACTGAATAATGATGGGCCCTGCCTATGTGAACATATACTTCTGGTGTAGCTTCCACCAAGGGAGTTAAATATGTCCATAATACGAGATCCTGCATCACGTCTTGTTACTCTCAAAGCAGCTTCAGCAAGAATATAAAAAACAGATGGATAAAGGTACTAGTCATTCCTGCAGATGATCTTTCCATTTCAAGTGAGATGATTTCTGTCCAGGACAGTGTTAGAGGGACTTATGCTGTTTTGCAGAGCGAGGGCTTGAGGCTGCACAGCTGCCAGCCTAAAACCTTTCTAGATCTGCTACTGGAAATTCACTTAAACACCAGAAACACCCTCCCCCTAACAAAGATTAGGAACATAAAATATCAAGTAAGAAATGTTCAGGCCAAAGAGAGAATTGTGGTGCTTCTGATTAAAATCAAAATCAAACTCTCCCCCATCCCATTCTAGGATTTCAGAAAGCTTTCCAGCAAACATCTGCCTCCAGTTTCCTCTTTGTTTATTCAGTCATCAATTATCAAGAGACTTTTTGTTTTGTCTCAAAGAGCTGCACAATTTGAAGCAACTGTGGTATCTAAGATGGTTCTGCCTAAACCAAACACAAATTCCTTCATGGCACAGAGAAACTGGTTTGGATTAAAATAAAAATATCCAAAACCAACAGCATTTTCTCTGTAAACTGTTCTGAGGGCTATTATAATGTCATTTTCCCCCGTGAAACAAATAATACACAGACTTCAAAAGGCCTGAGTCTTGTTCTCAAACAACTGAAAATAAATGAGATTTGACATGTTGATTTATGATCTTCCATTCATTTCTTTAAAAAGAAAAGTAAAATATGCTAATAATTAAATTAATGCAAATTTGGATTCTTCTGGCTTCTTATGTATTATGACATGCACTTACCCTAAGAGCCCTCTAGGACAACTGTACAATGACAGCAGTTGCACTTGTGCCTTTAATGTGGGAGCTTCCTGGATATATTATTACCTGTGATAAACCAGTCTGTTACAGTCTCTGCTGATAACAAGAAATTACAGTGAGGCATCTGCCATTCATCTTTCCTTTCCAGCAGAACTCTGTCAGGGACTGCCACTGTTGTTACATCCTGTGGCTGCTAGCTGGAGACTGGGAAGATTTGTGCTACCCCTTAGCTTACACGTGCATCTTCACAACTCCTTCCACAGGAGAAGTTCCACGGTGATTTTAATTTAATACTTACAGATGGCTGAGTGTATTGGCTACTCCATTTGAGGTTTACCAAGCAAAGCCAAATAATACCAGTTTAACAATGATTTTTCTGTATTGCAGATACTGCCCTAAGTTTGTAAATATAGTACTTCAGATACCAATAGTTAAAGAAATTAAGTTCCATTAGAAAATCTTCACAGGGCAGTTAGAGCTGAAGGAAGTAAAATTTCTGTCTCTTCCTTAGACAATGACCTTTCTCTTCACAAATGCCCGTCTCAACCATCAAAGTTCCAGAGCATTCTGGGACATGATAGTCATGTACCTTAACTATAAATTTGTCTTCCTTCTTTTGTAGAAACCTGAAATATAATTCAGGGGGTGGAAATGCACCATACCCTTCTTTTGAAGAGTATGTTCATACATCATTCATTAACAAGAGCAATAATAGGACAAGCATATATATATATGTGTATGTATGGGGTATCTTTACATATTGTTATCTATCTGTCTGAAAAGACACAGAAAGTAACTGTCTCTTCTTCTGTCAGCAGGATAATATGCTTCCTGATATGATCATGTTATACATTTCTGCTGTCAGTTTATAGCACCATTTTCAGATGAAGTCAATTCTAGTGCACTAATCCTTGCTTTCTTCTAAGTCTACTAATAAAATGCATGATCCCTGTATTTCTGAGTCCTTTCATTAGCACTCTCTGCTATAAAACAAAGTACTCAATTATAATTTGTCCTATATAGGATCTCATTATTGTATGTCAATAAACAAAACTCTGCAATATGAATGAATAATTCCTTTAAATTAAGTGTTAAATGAAATTTGCTCTGTATTAATTTGTATGATCAGTGTGAAAATGTGATCTAGACTTAAAAATCATTTAGTCTTATGTTTCATAAAGGACAAAATTCTCAGTGGACTTAATCATATTTGCCATTCCCTATAAACCTGTCCTCATGTGAGCGTATAAGACAAATATCTGATAAAGTTGTAGGTTGCATGCACTAATTAATGGCTTGTGTACTCGAAGTAGGCAAATGAAAAACACACACTTACAACCCATCATAAATTATGAATTATATACATTCTAAACATCCTCAGTTGAATCTTAACTGAGTAATTTGTGGCTACAGAAGTTTGTAGGATAGTGCAACAGTTGGGTTGAAATCCCACTGGGTGTTGACTCTCTGGCAGGGTTTAGAGAAGCAGGAGCACAAGAAGAGCAAATTGGCTGAGTTCAACAGCTGCAGCAGAGGCTCCCAGGTCTGCACTGTGTATGCTTTGGAGGATTTTGTTTGGGCTACTTCTAATCTGTGTCCATGGATTAGATGTCCAGTAGCAGCTAGAATGTACTAGAAGTACTCCCAGAGGAC
Organism: Sylvia atricapilla; assembly: GCF_009819655.1. Lineage (NCBI taxonomy): Eukaryota > Metazoa > Chordata > Aves > Passeriformes > Sylviidae > Sylvia > Sylvia atricapilla. The sequence continues at coordinate 64,649,590 of NC_089142.1, forward strand.
AGGGCTTGCTCTATTACATGTGAAAGTTGTCCAGTTTGTCTATTCTGAGGCTGCTTCATAAGGCAAACCGGAATTCGTACTATTCGCACAAGAACACACTCCTGAGATGATCTAAATCACTACTGTGTATGCTTTCTTTACAAAAATGATCTATAGAGTACCCTCCATAAAAAAGATACTGTAGATTAATATTAATGATGTTATGAAAATCAAAACCATATTTGACACATTAATGGCAGGATTTAGTCTTCATATCTGAAGGTTTCATGATACAGTCAAATTTTCTTCCCATGGGACAATGTGCTGAATCCCTTAAGCATTGGAAAAATCCTTTGTCATGTTTTCAATTTACTTCATTCAACTCAAATTCAGGAGCTATTCAGATGTCAGAAGAGGTCCTGCAGCTATGTCAAAGGGAGGGAGAGAGAAATGAAGACTTCACAAAAGCAATGTGGAAAAGAATTCAGTTAATAAAAACAATTTCCCACAAATACTTTTCTAGAAATATCCTGAAAACTTGAGATTTGATTTTATGTTCAAAGAAAAAAAAATCTTGCAGATGAGGTTGATTAGCCTATTTTTCTACTATTCCCTCAACTTTAAACCTGAGAGATTTGAATGCCATGAAAAACAGTATCTCTGCTCCAGGAGTAAGATTATTCTCCTCCAACTGCTCACATCCACACTTCGGTTTCTTGAGGAGTCAATGAGGAGAGTAGAATTCCTCAGACCAGTTTTGGACATCTGTTTTGCAATGATCTAAGTCTGAAGGAAGCACCTCTTTCTTGTTCTTTTCAGCTTCAAAAGGGATGATTAGATGATGGCTGTAGACTTTAAATTTTTTTACAGATGTTTACAGACATTCTGCTAGATTAATTGTATCCCAGCTGTCTTCAGCAGTATTTCCTCTGCAGAGCAAGAAGAATGCTCTGTGAGGGAATTCTAGTAGGAGAACTCTCTGAACTTTTCTGTAAGAAATACATTAATTTCTTTACATAGCCAGCTGTGATTCAGAAATTCCATTTCTTGTTGCTAAATAGAATTTCCATCACTTACTACCAATATTCCCACTCCATGATTTCATAAGCCCAGAGCCTCAAGTGTTTGGATCAGATCAGTGCTTGAGCATACTCTGTTCTGGACATTATGACTGACTCTGGCATGCAAACTTATTTCAACCTACTAATTTTTTAGCTCCAGTGAGAATATGTAAATACATGCTTAAGTAGTTTGATGATCAACAGATGATCTAAGCAAGCAATTTGATGCTTTAAGAAGTATGAGATGTACAAGGAGACAACAGATTATAATTAAAAATTATATTTTAATACTAAAAAAAATTAAAAGGAAAAGGAAGCTAAAGCCATCAAGGAAAACTAGTTACCCAGCTAACCAGGCAAAAGAACAGCAGGGTTTTGTTTTGGTAGCTCTGTTGTTTTATATTAGAGGTGAAAAGAATTCCTACAAATATTACACTGCCTATTCTCAGTAAGAATGGTAAAATTATTAACAACATTTCAGAACAGCAAAACTGTTTACCTCCAGAATACAAGATATCCTCATAATACAAAGCAGAGAAGAATATAGGAAAATGCCTTTTTAACCTGAGAAGTTTATGAGCAGGAACTGAGTGCTTGAAAGCCCAGGAATTTCATGGCTTTGTCAGACATAAATCACTCTTACTAAGGGTAGCTATCTGTAGGACATTGCAGAGACTGTGAAATTCCAAGGTATCACCACGTAATAATTAAAGAAGCAAAGACTAATTCCTAGAGATGAGGTCAAACCACAAATTATAAATCTGAATATTTTAATTCTAATTTTGAAAAGTTTAGCTCCGGAGATTTCATTATATGTATGCTATCGTGAAGAGATGGCTGATGTAAAACTGTGAATAAGTGTTTTCTTCTTCAATTTGGTCCCCAATTTGGAGTTCCTTTCCCCCCTCCCGATCTTTTGAGAGAAGATTATTATAGCAGTGTGGTTAGTCACAGCAATTTTCTGTACAGCAAGTACTTTGGGTGAGCACAACCCACTCATAACACTTCGGACAAAGAAGATGGGAAACTACGTGAATGCAGTCCATGTTTGGGCACGAGGTTAGGCATGAGGAAAAATCAAACTGTGAGGAAGCAGAGTGAATAGGCACTTGAAATCTATTTTCCAGCAGAGGATCAGCAATAACTCATGTGACAAATACCATGAAACAACATATGAGATCATCTTAAGTAAATCAATCAAGCCACTGTTCCTCTGCTTTTCTCAGAAGCGCTTAGTTAAAAAAAAAAAAAAAAAAAAAAAAAAAAAAAAAAAAAAAAGAAAAGAAAAAGGAAATGTCTGTGAAACAAAATACAGGATTCTTCTTCTCTTACATGTGTGTGCTCCCCCAGATGCGGGGGGCTATTTCTTATTCTCCTGGAGGCATAGCCAGCATCTGTCCTTGTGCAAAGTCAATAGATGGAATAGAGTGCATTTAATCCCAACCTGTGTTGCCTTTATTTTGGTAGGTAAGGAAAAAGTGAGTGCTGTGAAGTTTAACTATCTTAGTATGATGTAAGTTCAGAATTAAAAAGTTAACATCTCACTAGATTATTATTACACAGATGGGCAGCAGAATGCAACCCTTCTGTTTGCAACATGCTTTGGACAGAAAGGGAGACACCTGGCTTTGCTGTCTGCTAGAATTTGCAAGTATTTGTAGCCATGCTTTGAGTGCAACTTCTGGAGAGGACTTGGAAATCTGTAGCTTTTTCCTAAATTCTCAAACAAGTCAAAAACCATTTTTGATAGAAAGAAAAGCTGAAGAGTCACAGGGTTGGGGTATTTAGCTGGGGGACTGAAGGGTTTTTATCATCATCTCTTGAGGTTTTGAATCTCAGCTGGATCTCCTGGTCCAAATGAATGGCTTTTGCAGACATGGGCAACACAGTAACACGCACTTCTCCAGAAAGCCATCATGCTGTGCTTACATGATATAGATGCTGCCAAATCCTCATTACTGCATTCTCTACAAGTGCTCTGACACTCTCATTTCTTTCCTGTACCAGGTTCAGACATAGAATAAAACTATATATGATAATTAAAGGTAGTGTTTACGTGATAGAAAACCAAGAATCCTAAATTAAATTTAAAAAAGTGTTTTATATGCATGCTCAAAAGGACAAGGCCAGTTTTTGTCTCCCTCAGCACTCTTCTGAAAGGTAGAATACTGCAAGAGAAGTAGTTTCAGTCTGACCTGATTTACGAGACAGGACAGAACAGGATAAACAGGTGGTCACTGTCACTCAACTACCAGCCTATATAATTACCTAAAATAGCAATTCGATCAAAATTACTTGAATAATAAGATGTTAATAGAGAACTGTTCTTAAAAATATTCTTAGGGCATCAGAAATAGGCAATCAGAATTTTTAGTTTTGGGGTTTTTTTTAATATAATTTCATACCCAAATTAATCAAATAGTCATGAAAGTAAAATGTGGATTTGATATTTACATTCTTTGCAGTTTTGGGCAAAAATCTTATCATAGTAGAGACAAAGAGTTCCTACTTGTCTAGCCTGAAACCGTAACATGGTGATGAAGTGGTACAACAATGGTTTGTGTACATCATAAAGTCCTTGACAAAGGAATTGCTGTTGTGGCCTCGTGGCTGCTGGGTTTCCACTTTCTGTCCCCAAGCAACACTCCCATGTAGGCAGCCTGGCATCTCAGCCTTCCACATCAGGCACAGGGTGACAGCCCAAGCCTTTAGCCTGGTCTGTACCAACACGGCCAACAAGTCATGGGCGCCCTCGGAGAAGACAGGTGAGAATTAGAAATTGTTGCATTTCAGGAAGATACAGTCAACCCAGGGAGGAGGTATTAATTGACATGAAGGAGCAACAAGCCTCTATTTCAGTGGTGGTGAGAACACAAGGAATCCACTTTTTAAAATTCATTTACAAGCATAGTTGCAATATCAGGAGTTAATCTTATTTTTAAATTTAATTGCTTTCTAGACGTAAAAGGGGAAAGTGTTAGAAGTTATTTGAAAATCACTACTCAGTTGGGAAGAAGAACTACAGTTCCATAAGTCCTATCTATACAATCCTGTTCTCATCAAAATAAATTGTTGGTAGAGAGTGGCAGCTGAAATATGAAATGTAAGTGAAAAACTTGAAGCATTGACTTTTATGTTAAAATTTGAATTTGTCTACATTAACAAGATATCAAAAGGAGACAGTGTTTATCTTTCTGTATGCATTCACACCATTTCTTTATAAATGGAAAAAACCTGCTTCTCTTCATCCTGTGTTGCAAGCTGCTCATGAAATAGAAGCCTATCTTTTTGTAGCAGACAGCCTAAGCCTCTCCTTCTGACAGCTATGAAATTCTGAGTAATCCTGATGGGCAGTGTAGCAATGAGAATGGATTTCTTGCTAGTCACTGTAGATTTTAGGCCTTTTCCCCATAAATATGTTGCTTAATTTTACAAAAATTAATTAATGTCTTTATCTGCCTCTTATTTGCGCAGATAAAATACTGAGTCTGCCTGAGGTCAAATGGAGGTGTAAGACTTTGAGTAACTGGGATATAAATAGTTCATATATTTGGCTATTTAGAACAGCATTGCTCATGTATGACTATCAGTTGCAGCAGAAGTTTTGCATGTGCAAGAGATATAGGGTCACATTTCAAATGATGTCAGTGAGGGCTCCAGGAAAGGCTCGCAAGCTCTTCACCAGTGCAGAACCATTTGACCAGGTGCCTCATTTCTCTTTCTCCCTTTGCTGCAGGGCAAGTTGACGCATTTAATTACTCCTCAGTATTTTTACCCATTAAATTATTTGGTTATTTACCTGATCAAGTTTTGCAAAGTAAGTTATAATAGATTCTTTTTCTACCACAAGTGAAGGTGCCTGCAATGGTTATATAAGGCAGGGATCAGCCAGCCAGAGCCTTGCCAGTACCCCTCTCTCCTGGCTTTCAACACAGTTGTTATTCCAGTAATGTCTCTCTCTCTTAAGCTGTGGCTGCCAACTCTGTTCAAATGTGTGGTGGTTTCCTGCAGTGGGCAAAGAGCCACCAAGACTGAAGCTGGATCCACGAAACTAATTTCATGGCTAAATGCCAATTCCTTTACCCGTAATTCTTCATAGGCAATAAATGGTGGAAGTATGCCACAAAGAACTTCTTAGGGGGGATGAGGGAGGTAGACACATGAGGGAGGCAAACACCTCTCTGTGATAGAATATGAAAAAGTTTGTTGCCTCAAAGCAACAAAATTATGCACTAGCAGTAGGGAGAATTTTTTTAAAAAGTGGCCCTACCTCAATTTTTTTAAAGAATTGGGTTTTGTTGTTGTTGTTGATTAATTCTAAATGGCCATTTGTGAGGAAACTCCTTTTATTCCAAGCAAGGATTCATCTGTCTGCTTTTGCAAGGATTAAGACTGCACCTAATGGGGAAAAAAAACTCAGCCACATCATTCCTGTCTGCATGGAATTTACAGTAATGAAAAGAAAGCATCTCAGCTTTTTGCCATGGGGTGTCTGGAAGGCTTGTGTTTTCATCTTACGAACCAGCTCCTTAAGGAGGGCAATTCACATTTTCCCTGGAAGAATTTCTGCAGACAGCAGAGTCGGCCAGCAAGAGATGTGACCTGTTCAAAATCTGCCCAGCATTTCATTAAGGCGTAAAGACTAAATCTGGTGGTGAAAGACAGCTTGCTGGAGTAACAAACTAGATAATTTGCTCTTGCCATCCATCCCCCTTACTTCACTATCATTAATCAGGTTGAACAGATTAAAACAAAAGGGATAATTTAATTTTGTATGTGTTGTTTGTTTGTATGTGCCTATTTTCTACACAGCATATAAGGATAGCCATATTTATTCCATAGAAACAGGTAATTATTTATATAAACAAAATTGCATACATACACACATACATACATACATACATACATACATACATACATACATATATATATATCTCATTGAAGTTTGAAGTTTCTCTTTTAGTTGGCAGACCTTTTTGCTTTTGTGCTAGTCCTGGAGCCAGCTATGGGAACTTATTTTTTCCAGGACAAATTCTTAAAACTCAGTCGAGGTTAGTGAGTTAACTTTTTTAATTGAGCTAGTTAAGGAAGTGAGAACCAGTTAAGTTGCCTTAACTTTGGACTCTTACAAGCTCATATGCAATCCTTCCCAGCAGAGTTAATTAGCTTAGGCATCCAACCAGCAATTTTCACAGCAAACTAAACCAATTATCTCTGCATGATATGATACTCTGTCATGTCTGAGCCCAGAATATGTCTGTCTGCATATGGGAAAAATTAACCTCAGGTTGTGCCATTGAAAATAGCAGTGGGTGCTCTAGGGAGAGGGATAGCTCCCTTCTGCCTTTCATAATATGAATCTCAAGACTGATAACTACATAGCGAGTACATATAATCTCAATTTTTGTGCTAACTATAATTTTTTAAGTCAAAATCATTTAAAGTAAAGAGCATGAGGAGCCCAGGGTTCTAACTTGCAGAATGCAGCATAAAGCATAATTTTTTTGACATCCTGTTCAGCATTATCAGACAATTTTTTTACAGCCAAGTGCCCTCACTAACTTGATAACAGTTCCAATTTAGTTCAGATTTTCTTCCTTGCCCTGGAAGTGCTGATGACCTGCCATTATCTCCCAATAGACTTGGAGATTCAAGGGAAACCTCTGATAACACACTTCTATTGACAGTGTGATATTTTCATTACTTGTATTACTGTAGAACTTCAGCTTCTCATTGTACGTATAAATTTATTCTTTTTGTCCATAAGAAGTGAAGAAGGACTTAGCTTCTCATTTTTTTGAAGGACAATATATGTGCAGGGTTCAAAGTCTTATCCAATGCCATACTCAAGAAAACTGTGATATATTTAAAATCTGAACACTTCAGGTCTTCAAAAGACTAAGGTGGGCCACTGACCAACTTTCTTCTGTGACAGTTATCAAAGCCGTGTTGCTTTAACTGATATAACATATTGTCCTGGTTTTGACTGGGATGGAGTTAATTTTATTCTTTGTAATTTATACAGTACTGTGTTTTTAATTAAGTATGAGAAAGTTGTTGAAAACACACTGACATTAGAGTTTTGTTCAGTAGAACTTGCTCTAAGTCAAGGACTTTTTGGTTTCCTTTACTCTGACTGTGAGCAGGTGCACTGAACTTGCCAAAGGGATATTCCATACAATACAGCATCATGATCAGGAAATAAACTTGTGTTTCTCTCTGTGTGTGTGGTGTGTGTGTGTGTGCATTGGCTGGGAGCTGCTGATCACTTTGGTCAGCAGGTGGTGAGCGCTTGTATTGTGTATCACTTGTTTCTCTTGGGTTTTATTCCTCTCTCTCTCTTTTTCTTTAATGCTATTAATATTGTTGGTATTAGTATTATCATTATATTTTATTTTGTTTCTATTATTCAACTGTTCCTGTCTCAACCCACAAGTTTTAGTTTTTCTCTGATTCAGCTCCCGCTGCTGGGGGGAAGGGGGCAAGTGGCTGCATGTTGCTTAGTTTCCAGATGGGATTGAATCATGACAACAGATAAAAGTGTAAGAAAACAAGCACAATATAAAAATTAAGAGGGAGAATATAATTTTCTGTAACAACTTTAGTGTGGATAATTACACTAACACTAGACATATTCTGGTCAGAGCACATAGCTATTATCCTTTATATCCTCAGGAAACACTGCTAAGTGATCATTTAATTTTGTTATCTTTTACTTGAATTATAAATATCCATCACTCTGATGCTGAAGGATGAGGCATTGAGATGATTCTATGCTCTTAAACTCAGGCTGAGTGATATCTAGTCAGCGCCTTGAAAAGTTACTTACCTTCAGTCTAGGAATTGTTATAATTTTGGCTTTTTTCAGTGTATTATTTACTGTTTTCTAGCAGGAAGACAGGATTTTTACTGCAAATCCCTCTTCCTCAACCTTTACAGGAAAAGAACTTTATACACATAATCCATGTTACCTCAAGGAATTACTCAGTGGCAAGCCTGGCATTACTTCTAAAAAACTTTAAATTTGAAGCTAGCCCAGAACCAATAGTATAAAGCAGATACAGACATTTTCTGACAGAAAGAGCTACTACATTTTAGAGTACAGCTCAATAATGTGCAGTTTCAAGTATGGACAGATTTTGCATCAAAGGTCCCTGAAGAAACAGTCAGTACTCCAGGCTCCCATGTTTCTTTTCTTACTAGAGTCATTATCCTCTTGCAGTTGCTGGGACTTGCCCTCTAGATTTCTGTCTAGAGCACTGGTGTCACTGTTACATTAAATGACAGCATGACAGTTTCAGCATATTTTAAAGACAGAGCAGCCAACAAAGATGTCCCTCTCTGAAGGCACGCTGTGCTTTGTTCACTGGTTACACCCACAGACATTAATCATGTCAGCTTTGCATTGATCAGTGACAAACCGTGTCACATTCTCTTGGAAATTCAATTCCCTTGTAAAATGTGAGATTGGGCACTGCACGACACATTCAACACAAAGTCTTAGGCCTTTTTGGCTGCGCAATTTCTGGTTTCTGTTCCTCCCTACAAGTTCAGTATCAAACGAGAGGTGTTCAGAATGGACACTCTCTGGCTTTACAGCATGACCAGGACCACACAGATTTCTGCAATAAATTGAGACAATGGAACTAGTCTTCAGTAATCACTCTGAGAGAAGCTATAGTTTCTGTTGTGTTTGTACTTGGTTTCTTCTTCCCCCACCTCTCAGAGAGCCAGGTCTGGAGTATACAAATTTCGCTTAGAATAGTTTCAGTTCTGTACGTGATTTGGGATACCTTGGGGTGAAATGAAAAATTCTGTATTGTGTATGACACTGCAGTCCTTAATTTGTTAGCAACACTGAAAAATAACAATAGAAGGCGAAATATTTTTTTAATACAAGAGACGGAACCTCTGAGAATCAGTTACACCTTTGGCATGTGCTCTTGGAGTCATTTTTACATTCCTAGCAGTTTCCTTACCCAGCACAGCATATGTTCTCATTCGGGTATGTATATATACTACAAGACATAGATAAGAACATGTGTAATGGAAATAAGATCTTGTTCTTCTCACTTCTCCTAAAGAATTGTTTGCACTAAGAGGGATGTCAAACTCCCAATTTTAGACTGACTTCTTCTAAAAATGCCAAATGAAATGATGAACCAACCCACGCAGAATGGGCTTTTTTGTTCTCCTCTCTCCCATTGCCCATTCCTCCCCCTAATGCATAATAACATTTGCATGGATATAACTTCCTTAGAACTAGAGTATTAGGAACTCAATTGTATTTACACTGTAGATTATAATTGGCATGATAAAGGATCACAAGTGTATCTTTTTTTGTCAGCCTGTTCCATTAAGGATTTCTAACCATGGATCATTGATGTAACAGATCATTATGGCCCATTGTGTCAGTTCATCTGTTGGGATCTGTGCACTACAAGCATGACAGATTTCCTCTGCAGCAATTATAGTCTGTTGTGACAATAGGATTTAATGAATATAAACAACAAACCACATAATCTGTTAGTACAGAGCACAGCTATGCACTCAGATGGGAATTAAGTTCCTAAATATTGCCAGTTGGAGTTTTAAAAATTGTGGCTATTTCAATCTCCACATTATTAGATGCAGTGTTCTAATTTACAGCATATATTTATCTCTTTCCTGGCAGGTCAAAGGTCTTCAGAATTTAAGGCTTAATCTTCCAAGTGTTCTGTGATTTCATTTTTTTCTGAGTAAACATTATCTCTTAGGTTTTTAGACACTTACTCCCTGCCTTGCACTGTGATACTAGCCATGCTATTAATGCTCAGTTACTAGCATTGTAGACTAAACAAACAGCCACAATGAAATTGGTCACAGAAATTAATAAAACATAGCAGAACATTTTTGTATTGTTTCTAAAGAAAAGGCACTTCTACTTAATATGATTTTTTTACAAAGCTACACCACTGCAAACATGTAAAATCACATTGACTGAATTTTCCCTTACTGACACAGCTGAAGGTCTGCTCTAGAGACTTTTGATACATGTTTGTGGAATTAATACTGTCTTTAGAAGTACAGATTTTTAGCTTTTGAATATGAATTCTAGACTTTAGGTCATCAGAGCTTCCAATTACAGTGTTGGTACTGCTATATTTTCATCAATGCACATGGACACTTCTGGAATATATGTACTTTGTCTAAATAAATGAAAGTTCATTGTAAAGAATATATTCAGGAAGACTACCTGTGGATAAGCCATGTAAATGCCATTGTGTATCATCACGATCATTATCATGTACTTTTAAGAAAAAATCCAAATTAAACATTTTTCCATATCCAACACTTGAATAAAAAAGGGAATAGATTCTTACCCTTACCTAGCATGCGAACACATTTGGCATTCTGGTCAGGACTATCAAATGAGATTTCTCCGCACCTCTGGGGAAAAAAAGAGATATATTTTGTTAAAGACTCCATGATAGTCCTCATCATCTGATACGTCTCTTTATGTTTTGGAGCTAGGGATGTTCAAGACACATTGTAAAAAAGTCAAAATGAAAGTCTTTGCAGGTAGCCAAAGGTTAAGAAAAAAATGGTTACGCAAATGTGCCAGAATGGGTCAACACTCTACTCCAAGGTGTTCTTCAAGGAATACTCAAGGTAATGTCTTACTGTCTTTGGATCTGTCTTAAGCTAAGACTGATGTCTGTCCCTGTCATCAAGGATGATTGTCTCCCTGTATATTCCTGGTCAAGGAATATCATTAGAGTTATGATCAGAATACAGAAGTGTTGGGTTGTTTTCAAACACAAGATATCATTTTTGAGTTTATGCAGATAGACCTGTCGGTTTAGTTGCCAGGAGAAACATGATTGGTGTGGCTCATGGATCCGATCCATCTTCAATTAAAGATAATCAGTGGACACATCCCACTAACTTCAGTAGTGGTTTCTTCAGGAGCTACACAAAAGATTCAGTTTCATATTACCACACTCAAAGCCTGTGAGAGGGGCTTAAGGACAGTCTTTCTGTTTTTTCTAGGTAAATGTGGTCTAGGTATTTTCCAGGTGAAAGTGGTCTGTACTTCCTTATGGTTTTGGTATCCATGACCAAATGAGAGTAAAAGCAGAGTGAGTAAAGTTTGGAAAAATAACTGAGCTGTCCATTTCCCTTCCTCTTTCTTATTTTCTCTTATATACTGTCTTCTTTTCAGCACCTATGGTGAAGTTGTTAGAACTGGTTTTTTGTTTGTTTTAATTAATGAAGGTGACATTGCAGCAAATATTAAAACCTACAAATCAGGTAAGTAAAAACCTCAGAGCATCAAAAAAGATGAAAAAGAGCAGCAGTTTCATAAATGAACAACACATTTGGAACTCACTATTGTTAAAAATTTTTCACCTCCCTCACACTGAAATAAACACAAATAAACAAACAAAAGTCCCACACAGAGTCTTTTCATATATCAGTACATCTAAAAAGAGCAAACAGATGCCTATATTAGCCTTCCTAGGTGGGAGCACATACTACAGAAACATTGAAAAAACAACACCTTGTTTTAACATCAAAGTTAATTTTACAAATGCCCTTGTATCAGCTTCTGGTCAGAAGAAACAGAAACTTGGTATTTATTCTTCTGAGAAGAATGCTAAAATATAGGATCTTTTCACAGCAATCTCCCCGCTGCTTCTTCTCAAGCAAGCATACTTAGTCAAACACAGATGGTAGAAAGCATGTCAAAATTCACTGCCCACCCCACCCCTGGAATTATGGTGCTCTGTGAAAGTCTTAGGTTATTTTTGATTCAGTCCCTCAGAGGTACTGTATATTCCAGACATATTTATATAAACATCACATTTCAGGCTGGTAAATGGTGTCTTACAATATCTAACAATACTCACCAGTCCTAGTGTTGTGAAACTGGGAAAAGGGCTAACGCTCCCCAGAGCCAACTAACATCCCACGGGATCCATTGTGATGATGGATGAACTTTGAAAACTTGGCAAGTAAAATTCAGATAACTGTATACAAGTTCATAGCCTTATCTGAATTCCCTTTATGCCTACAGTTCACAGAAGTGGTTGAAAATCATGTTACAACAGTCAGCCTAGGGGATTTTTCACCACTACCAGTGCAGCTAGAAATACCAGGAGAAAGAGCTTCTGCAGCAATTTCACTTCTGTTGCTAGTTAAAATTCATAGGTACATGTCAGTGAGATGAAAAATAAAAAGCTACCAAACTGCTCAGAGCATCTGAAAAAGACTTAGATGGATTCTGGATGTGTAAAATGGCACAGAAATACAGCAGGAACTCACTTTTGCTCGTCCAAAGAATAGAGTTGTTTCCACATTTTTGCTGTTAGCTGATGTTTTCCATGAACAAGAAGTGAGGAATGATTTCTAGATTTAATCTTTAGGATTAAACTGAGACTTTACTACAAGTGCTGTGAATTACTTCCAGGGCTGGATAAGCTTCCTCTGCCCTTTTCCTGGACTGGCATACTTCCTTGTTTTAGTTTGTTCTGCCTGCTTGTACATCGGAGTTGGTACTGTGAGATGTGGCCAAAAGTCTCTCCAGACCCAATCCATTTCCAAACTAATCTTACAGCAGCTGCTCATTCCCTCCTGAAAATATCTAAGTTGGCTATAGAGTCAGTAAAGAATCTATCAGGGAAAAGAAATAGGAATTTGACATTAGATGCTGGTTATTCTACTTCTTAATTTCAACCAGTCAGAAAGCAGAGAGAGAAGGAGGAAAGACCTTGGACATACCTGAGTTTGGGATACTTTAAATCTCAGTTTGAGCTTCATGGCTGGGCCTAGTATAGTACTGGCTGAACTGGCTCTGCCATATGCAATCCTGGATGTTGGGCTGGTGAGTTCACAAAGGCAGCACTGCTGAAAATAATACCACCGGGGTTCAATTTATTTCCCTGAAGTGTGAGAGCCTTTGTTGTTGAAAATCATAAAAAACTGTTGTGTTTTGAGTTAGTTAGATTTAACAAAGAAATGGGTAAATATAAGTAAAATTCAACCTTCTGAGTATTCGTTGTACATTCATGTACTTTGAATAACTGAACTCTAGACTAGACTGATTTTTTTTTTTCTCCTTCTGGAGAAAAGGAAAACATAGGTGCTCCCAGTTAATAATATTTTCAGTAATAGAGGTGTATTTCCACATAGAATTGCAGCCTGCAGTTCATTACACATGTGAATTTTTTATATTTATATAAGAAAATTAATTAATAAATTATCTATTTTCTACTCCCTTTTTTGAGATCAGATGCATGCCATGATTTTGAGCCTGGTACACAAGCTGCAATGTAGTAAATTAGAATGGAACTTACACGTCCCCCATGGAAAAGAGACTGAATCATGGAGCAGCTGAAAGTAGAGCTTAACATAAAACAAAGTGAAAAATGAGACTAGAGACCAAGGGACATGGAATTTAGAAGAAATGTGGCAGTAAGGTAAGTAAATCAGAGAGCTTGAAGCCAGCCTGGATGACTCTGACTGCACAGTACCACTTGTCAAAAGGTACAGGCACCATCTTCCACAGAGAAAGGCTCCATTGGAGAAGGGTGCTCTCAGGCAAGATCACCACTTTGCATGATACTGTGAGGAGTACACAGGAAAATGGGCAGCCATCTGCAAGAAGCCCTGCACCAAAAGAGTGTAAGTAAAACTGCAACAGAGCAGGGCATAACTAGCAGGAAAAAAGTTCATGCAGAGAATGGATGGAAAATCTACTCTGTGTACGAATGCAGTAATGCATCTCATGTTACTTCTCTGGTATTACGTGATCATTCATAGGTTGGGTTTCCATTTCCAGCATGCCTGGGCTCACACCAGCTGCATTTGAGGATTTGAGATATGTAGCAATAAACAGCATGTATATACCCCAGCCAGAATATGCTCTTAGTTCATTAGGGGTTTTTGGTTTCTTTTCTAATATTGTGGAGAAAATTTTACCTATGGAAAAACCGGTTTTGAAGTCGTTCTATTCAACTTTTTTCTGTATGATAAACTAATGCAGTACTCATTTTAAGGAGGAAGATGCCAGTCAAGTAACTGAAATAAATGGGTCTAAACTCTTTTCTATGACAAAATTCAGCAAGTAAATGGCTGAAAGTGTTTTTCATGAAAATTTCAGTAAGTAGCATGTTAAGTCTTTACTTATTAAAGGCATATAATTAACACTGATGTAGCATTTAACTATTTTAATCCTGTTAGATTCTATAGTATTTTAAAAATGTAATAGGAATTTTTCTGGCATGAAATTTGAACTTTTTAAGCCAAGTTTTGTAAAGCCTGTTTGAAAGGTTATTGGAGTAGGAACCATATTTATGGGCTTCTTCACTGCAATCTGTTTTGTTCTGTATGTTCTGAGTATGGTGTTCAACACGTCTCTCCCACCATTGCAATAATCAGGGAGGTACTTGATGTACACAATCAGCCAAACATGACAAGAACTGCATTATTTTCTTTTTTCAGGGGGTGACAGGGATTATTGTACCTCCAAACAGAGGAGATGTGTTAACTGCACATTGATTGCATGCCAAATATTTTTAAAGAATCTATTGATTTCTTTTTTTAAAGTAACCTTCAGTTACTATGTTTCACTCTTACCAATAGTAGATTGAAGTAGATTTCACATAACAATATAGTTTGGTGAGAGCTTTTTCTTTCTTTTTTTTTTTTCCTAGAGTACTACATACAATTTCTTACTCCTTTAGAAAATAGAGTTAAAAGATATATCCATAAACACAACTTATTAAAAGAATTTAAGGTAGAGCAAAAAGTTTCTATGCTTTTATAAATAAATGGATAATCTCAGAAGCAAAATAAATTCTACTGTTAATCCCATTTCTGTTTCCCTATTATGTTCCTTTCTCTATCACCTTTAAAAAGTACTTAAATAATGTTCTCTAGTATGTAAAAACATCATTCTATTTTCCTAAGGATTGTATAGATGTAAAATCTGCTAGTGTGAAAAACAGTGCTACATTTTAAGTCTTAGCAAATTTCCATAAAAACAACAACCCACTCATAAATAGGTGAAATCTAAGGGCAGTATTTCAGAAAGAGTCAGGCCACACACCTTTCATCTTCAGGCTGCATGGGAGGCCTTTTAAGGTTGATTCACTTAATTAAGTATCAGAGTGCAGGAATTGTAGGATATCCAAGGCATTGTGCTTCCCTTTCTGCCTCTCCTCCCTGACAGACACAAAAGACAGTACAGGAACTACAAAAGCAGACTGACATGTAATCTCTCTTACCTGCAGCCTTTCCACTATCACCTCCCCAAAATAAAAGCCTTGTAATAACATCTGCTAGTGATTAAATCAATTTTTATGCAAAACAAGGAAGTTTCTTACCGATACTCTGTAATCTTGAGATGCGCTTAAATGTCAAATACTTCTAAGTTTTGCTGAATCTTTATTGGCCTTAACAAAGGAAATAAAGCCACTGTTTTCATTTGTTTTGAGACAAAAGCTCCCTTTCTCTGTAACACACTGTATTTTAATTTTAACAGGCCCATATTTGATCAATTTTCTCTGAAGACAGTAATTGCAAAAGCTTACCCTATTCATGTGATCTTGAATTGATGACTCTATGTTCTTCAGGAATTTTACTTATCCTTTTTTACATGAAAGCATGTGTATAATGAATGCAGGTTGAGAATTATACATATAAACATTCCCATTGGTAGCAAACACTACTAAAATCTTTCGGCTAGTGAAATTGCCCAAGACCTATAAAAGATTGTGATTGGTTTTATGTACTATTTTCCAAGGACTTATTAACAGGTCCCATAATGATTACAGATAAAATCTTATACTTACCTAAAAATTTAGACCTACATTAGGCAAGTCAAGAGTTTCACTAAATTGGGCTGAAAATAACTACGCTTCCCTTGAACTGGTGTGTATTATGTGTATGTCCATCCACTTGCAACTATGGTGTAATCACAGGATACTGTTTAACTGCCAGTTAATATTTATATAAAGTATTTAACTGCCTTTTAAATACTATTAGAAGTTGAATGCTATATGTTTTGCTATTCAAATTACTACTATTGCATTGCAACTATTATATGGCAGCTGTACTGTATTTCATGGGTATTTCCAGCTTCTCTATTTAGTATCAGCATTGAGGCATACTTAAACTGAAAATTCAGGTTCTCTTAACCCCTGGATGGTTTTCTGCAGAGTAGAATAGCTATGTCTGAGCAGACTTATTCAGAGAGTTCATCCCTTTCCAAGTTTTCCCAGTGAAAGGGAAGGTTTCTCTTCCCTCCAAGAAATTAAAACACATTGCTCAAGTAACCTTTCAATATTGGCACTGTCAATCTCCAGCAGAACTCTGACACCACATTTCACTCGGGAATCTACCAGCTAGTCTGAACAGAAGACACAGCAAACTAAGTAACTGCAACTAAATTGAGCAATAATTGCCAACCACCCATTATTGCCAGTAGTCAGCATCTTGTTTGTGGGCTAAATAGCCCGAGGTGAACCTTTAGGCAGTTCATTTTATCACAAACCTGTGATTTAATATGGTTAAGAGTGGTTTGAAATGGATTAATGTTGCTGGAAAATGAATATAGCAGTTTAACTGCTTTGTTTTCTTCTTGAGTCTAGGAAAAAAAAATTAACAGTGTGTGACTTCATTAGGGAGGCGCCAGTAGCCCTGACCCCCATGAGAATCTGTCAGCGTTTCAATATGGCATCCCTACGTTTAAGTGTTTATAACAGGGACACTGGGAGCCAAATCCAGAATTACTAAGCAATAAAAATGTTGTGTTTTAATAAGCAGTAAGTTCTAGTTAAGAGTGCATTAATGGGTGAGGCACAACTTTCAGGCATGTTCTGAAGGGGTGCCATCATCCAAAGAACACTAAAGAGCAGACTAGTTTTTTACCCTCATGGGATGAATCTGTATTACAATTCATTTTCCAGTTTACATTTAAAAATGTAAAACATCTGTAGAGTACCTAATGGATCCTCCCACCACAGAAACAGTTCTAAGTAGGAGGGAAGATGGGAGGAAAATATCAATATTAGGGAAAAGGCAAATATGTTCTCTCTATTTATTGTTGCTCTGATGCGAAACATCAAAGTTCTTTGTATTTAAAACATTTCCTCACCACATAATTATCTTTCCTCCTCTGAACTGTAGAACTGGGCTGCTCTCCTAGTTACTTTCCGTGGTCACAGCCATTTTAGCTTTCACTTTCTATTGAAATACGTAATGGGAGGAAAATATGGGATTAATTTGTGAAAATTTAGGTCTCAACTTCAACCACATGTTTTTGTCACATAATTCCCACCGATTTACTGGATCAAAGCCTTGGAAGCACCAGCTGACACACCACTCTCTCCAATAAGCAAATCAAAGGTCTGTGGGAGAATGAATCTCCTGAAAAGTGTCCTCAGGCTGTTCAGAGCAGTGTGGGATGAATTTTGGCACCTGCTTGTTTGTCTGTGCCCACTGCATACCATATGGTTTGCAGGCAAAAGCGCAGGATGGACAGGAAGACTGAGAGCCAGGGAGTTGAAACAGGCCTCACAAGACTGTCTCCCTGACTGCTTCCTGAGCAGTACCAAGCACCAGTGGCCACCTGCCTCTCCAGAGCTGGGTATTCCTGGTCCCCTAAAACATTGGAATATACTGAGGCAGTCCTGTTTTGTTCTTTATAGGGCTTAATTTTTAAGGAATAGGAGTTGGTGGGAGCAACCCATGTCAAAATCATACCAACAATTAAGCAATGTATTCACAACTCCACCTCTTTCACTCACTTTCTGGCGTACTTAGGTAACAGAACTGGCACTGGAGCAAACAAACCATGTAGGAGAGAGTTAGAAGTCATCAAACAAACCTGAAAACACATATGGAAGACCCACTGTTTTGTCAAGTTGACAGCTTCGGCAGAAGTGAAAACAGAACACTTAGAGGCAGAAGGCAGGAAACTACTTTTCCCTAGTTCCTGCTTGTGAGCCACACACTGCCTGGGTCTGAAGGTAGTAGGGTCTCAAGGACAGCTGCTAAATGATTGCAGAATTGTCCATCCTGTAAAAAGGGAGCTTTTCCCTTTTTTCATTCCTCACTCCCTCTCTCCCTTTGCTCTTTCCCTAAGGTAACTTTGGCATCCAAAAGGAACTGGGCAAATAAAACTCTGTATAAACAAAGTCCTTTCTGCAACACTTTGAGGCCCCATGATGCCCTAAGGAGACCTGGGCCCAATTGCTGTGTGAAGAGGACACCACCAAAGGATGGCCACAGGCCCTCTTTTGATCAGCTGTTTAGATTATTTCAATGTGTCACAACATGAATAGCTCATGCCACACAGTATCTCCTGGGTTTATTGCCAATCACTTACAGTTTTACTCCCAAATTTGCTCCTGGTTATACTTTCCAAACATCGTGAGCTCTCCTGCATTGTACTTACTTTTAATCTCTTTTGCCACTATAAGCAATACAGTATATAACTGCTATCTTCAATAGTTCTGCAAAATTGGACTGATAAAAAAATTTCATGAGCACCTGTCCAGCATGTAACCAAACACATGCTGCAAAAATGGGGGGCTATTTAGTTTGTTAACACATGCTTCTACAGTCATAGCTATCCATTAGAAGTACTTATTCTACTTATGTACTCATTGAGTATCTCCCTCACTGGGAGGTTCAAGAACTCTCTGGATTCAATCCTGTGCCATGTGCTCTAGGATACGCTTGAGCAGGGATGTTGGACCAGATGACTCACTGTGGTCCCTTCCAACCTGAGCCATTCTGTGGTTCTGTTATGCTCTTATATCACTGCAGTTTAGAAGAGGAAATTAAACCAAAAAACTGAGTGACCGTAACACTAAAACCATGGCTTTTATAAATTCAAGTACAGCCAGCATACATCATGTTTCTATGTGCAGAACATATGGAGCTAAAAAACAGGGAGTGTTGTTTTGACAGGAAAAACTTGCATTTCAAAAATTGTCATATTAGATATTGTGGAAGAACATCTTCTGTATTAAAAGAAAGTGTCATTGGTATACTAATGTCTCTTTGTCAACTTTCAAAGTGGGATTAATAACATCTGGAGCCATACATATGCTATTATATGATCAGGAAATGCTTAGATGCTACTGCCAGTAATCCCTGAACATATTTCAAATGCAGGGGAAACACATATTATTTTGACACATTAGCTACTGTTTCCAAGGTTGCAGTCTTTTGGAGTAGCGCTAAAAAGACTATTTTTCTCCCAGAAAGCAGATTGCTTTGTTTTGCTTTATGTGTGGAAACATCAGTTTCAAATAGGTGTATTGCTGGCATGAATTGCACAAAGCTGCTCTTTTCTTTCACTTCTGAACAGATCCTGATTATAATCTCTTAGCCAAGATAACATCCATGCTTGTCCTTGAGAACATAAAAGAAAAGGAAAGGTACCTGCAAATGTTTCTTTTCCTGTGGTAAAACTCATCATAGGAGTTTACTCAAGAAATTAATTGCCCAGGTATCTTCCTTCTCCTCTAGCAGTTCCAAGGCCTTCCCAAGTGATTTGCATGTTGATTCTCCATACAAAACTTGTACAGGCTCTTCATTCTAAAGAGGCTTATTTTAGACTGCAGAAATAACTAGGATAAAAACCAGCAAAAACACTCAATGGGAACAAAATGTTCCCTGGTCTGAACTCAATGTCTTTTAGAGCTACCAATCTCTAGTCTAGAGAAAATTAAGCCATCATAGTTTCATAGCTAGTTGCAACTGCTGTCATAATCCTGTTTGAGAGCAGGTATTCAAACAAGTCTGAAATTTTATTATAGAGTTCACTTCCATGTGTAATCCAAACAATATCCTGATCATATTGGAAGGTAAGAGACCTCTAAAGTCACTCTATTGCAAGCATTTTACCTGCCACTCTTTATTTTCTTACTAGGTTTTCTCATGAATAGGAAACATGAAAGTATTTAAGA
This sequence comes from Sylvia atricapilla, assembly GCF_009819655.1. NCBI lineage: Eukaryota > Metazoa > Chordata > Aves > Passeriformes > Sylviidae > Sylvia > Sylvia atricapilla. The sequence continues at coordinate 64,669,595 of NC_089142.1, forward strand.
CTTGATTATGAACAACTGCATTTTGCAATAGAAAAAAGGTCAAGTACCTCACATTTTAACTACAACATACAGTAAAGCACATTAAATAAGAAAAGTAATATTTATTGAAAAAGACAGGGTACAAATTAATTTCATAGAATGCCTCTGTATTAAACTGACTTTCTTTGTAACAGAAACAGGAAAAAGGAGGTAGTTACTATTCTTTCAGGCTTTGCTAAGAGGTGACAACACCTACTATTTATGGGACCTAAATGAAGGTTAGAGGAGGACTCTGTTGAATGTGGTTCCCTCCCTTAATCCAGATTATTCTCTTGAAGAGATGTCTTCCTGCTGTAAGTAGTAAACCCCAAGAATTTTACCAAAAGGCATGTCTGCTGTTACTCCCTATCCAGCTGGATACTGCTTTTCAGGGAGAAAACTGAGAACTCTACTTCATCTGTAGAACGAAGAAATATTAACCTGTTGACCTCTGTTGTCATGGGAATAATCTTTGATTGCCTTTTGGCCTGGCTTTGCTCCTATCTTCCACTCTTACTTGCCAAAGTGAACATTTTACTGGTGGAGTCTCTGTCATATATCCCCTACCTGTCTGTACCAAACCAGATAATCTGTTTCATTTTTAGTATAAATCAACTTGATTCTGACTAATACAGATGGCATCATCTCTCTTCAGTGTCCATTACCAATCTTATCACCACTGCTGAGTTTCTTGCAGTGGGTGTATCAATGTAACTAATGCCTGCCATGTATAGTTTATTCTTTAACCGATCCCCCAAAGGGAAAACTGGGTTCATTTTCTATAAAATTGTTTGCAAAAGATTTTATTCTTGTATCTGTTTGCTTTTGTCTTGTGTTATTTAAGTGTGACTGCTATTATGTATTTATGTTAAAGATGGGTTTCAAAACCAATTGGTTTTGAATTTTTTTCCTTTAATTCCCGACTTTTATATGATAGGCTTCAGGAAAAATCATTCTCTCTGTATATTTTCAAACAATTGCTAAGATACTGAGTGCCTTACCAAGTTCATTTTTTATATGAAGTCTCTCTATTGGTAGAAGTATGTTTCATAAAATTACCAAGAATTAACATGTATGTCGTATTTAAAACTATGGTTGGCTTTTTTTGAATCTCACTTGAGGGAACTGAGCTCTAGATTTTTGTGTTGATAAAGGAAGAGAGAGAGAGATTTCTAGAGAGAGATTTCTTATTTAGCCCACCTGATTACAGAGAAAAGCCTGGATGCCCAACTCTTCATCAAATTCAGCTGACTCTTAGTGTAAACACTGGCTGTACATTTGGACCCTAAAATCAGCATTAATCCTGAATGGAGAGAGGTTGGATCTGCACAGCTGGAAAAATGTTTTCCCAGTTGCCACATGACCTTAAGGTGGCTGCCAGGGAAGCAGAACTAGGGGAGTTACAAATGGTCTCACTGGGATGTAGGATATCCAGAATGTTTGGTCAGAGAGGGAGGACAGCATGAACTGTTTAATAACTCTAAATTCCCTGTGTTTTTCTGAAGGAACTAAAATATCTTTTAAATACTGTTATGGCCACAATTTTTAGGACTAATTAACCACTTGGGAAGAGTACAAGGTGAATAGCAGAATACAGCTGTGAGGCTCAATAACAGCTGAAGGAAAATACGCCATTTTCTTCCCAGTAAAGAGAAGACCTTTTCTGAAGTTAGGGATAAATCTTATTATTCCCTCTCAGTTTTAAAAAATGATAAAGCAGTTAGCAAAATAATGTTTCCCATTTCTCTATTTTATATTGTTATATGCCTTTGTATATAAAATACAATTATTATAATGAAGCATAAAAATACAGGCATAATTTCACGGAGATAAGGGTTGCTGAGTAAATTGTGCTTTGTGAGAAGCAGTGGTACATTTAGAAGTTGTGCAGTGAAGTGATTGAGAACAAGGACCAGAAGCACTTTGCCAGAATCTGAAAGCACTTCTTAAAAATTCTCTTTTAAAAACATTTATACATTATTATGGTACCTTGGTATCCACATATGGCAGGTCTTTTTTCATTCTTTACAAATGAGTCATGGTTTCCCATATATTGCAATGTACCTGAGCCATGTGACACTGAAAAACCTGCACTTATTACAAGTGGTGCATCCACATAATTTTTACAAGGAAGAGCAATGGCTTTCCTTTACAGCTTTAGAAACTTTGTTTAAGGCTACTTTCCTAGCATTTTCAAAAATTATTTCAAAACAGATTTTACATAATATGAATAATAAAGTTGTATCTAATTATCTTTGCTGATTTTAAAATCTGAATGTGCTGCTCAATTTATTCTACACAATCTTAATTAATAACACAGGTGAAAATGCTGTTCAGTGCAAACAAGTTTTTGAGTAGAAATTAAAGGAGGTTCTGAAGTACCCTGTATTTATAAGGAAACACATGAAATTTGCATTTGGGTGTAAATTCACGTTGCCCAGGCACATCTGTATTATGGGTGTTGAGGCATTTCTCCTATTTGAATGCTGGCAATGAAATGCTGAACTACTGACTAAAGTGACTGCAGCAGTTGTCATGCTGAGCCTGACACAAACAATGTAATGAGTTTTCAGCAGGTCTCTGCAAGTGAAAAACATTTGGTGCCTCTTGTGATTTTTATGATTTTTTGTTGTTGTTCTTTGATTTTTTTTTTTTGTTCAGTTTTTATTTACGATATTATTTAACATTACCCTTGAGGCTGGTAAGATTTTACAGTTAGGTCTTGTACAGATAGGAAAAGGAGGAAAGGACTGCTTACACAACTTGCTAAAGGTCACCAGCCCACTGAGAGAGCAGAGAGTAACATTCCAGTTGCCTGTGATTCTGTGTGCTATTTCTTACATTAACAGTATGACTACAGTTATCTTTTTGAGTAATGGATGACTAAATACAGGAACTAATAATGCCGACTGATGAGCACTCTCACCTCATAAAGTCAACTGAGAAACTTAGACCAGAAAAATCAGATTTGAGGGGAGATATTTTGAAAACAAATGTCACATTAGATCAGAACTCCGTGAAGATTTATACTTGAAAGGCACCTGGGTGACTTATAAGAGCATGGTTATTAAAACAGTCCTGTGCTTTTTGAGCATTTTCTTCCTTATGAACCTGTAATAAATAAATCCAGCATATACAGGCAACATTTTTGTCAGCACAAGAGGCTCTGTTTGACTCTGATCTGCAGAGGGAGTAAAGATCCTGGCTGGTACAGCAGTGGTTGTTTATCTACAGATGACCACACACACTAGCCCCCACACTCCTCCCCTCCCCATTTGAAAGCCACTGGGTGAGTCCCTGGACTATCAGCCAGCATCACACATCGACAGCAAAAGGAGCTGTGGGGAGAGGGTGAGCACTGCCAGCACTGCAGATCAGATGGTCTGTGCTGTATTTCGTATTGACACATTCATTTTGCATGAAACGACATTGATTTGTACAAAAATGTGAATGAGGACCTCTCTTCAAGGGGAAACAAAGAAGGGTTTATCCTCATGAAATTTCTGTTTCCAGAAAAATCAGATTGGTAACAAGATGTAAAACTGAAACCAAAGAGATTCTAATTTTGAAACAATCACCAAGCAAAAAACTCCTTAAGTTGAAAAAACCTCTTAGTCAAACTAATCTTCCCATCTGGCTGTACAGTAATCCAAGAGGAGGATAAGAAAGTTATTGTGTGGGTTTTTCAATGTTTTTCTTGTGTTTAGTGTGATATTTCACAACTGTCTGGGGCCTCCTTCCTCAGTGCATTGGGAAACATCCATTGAAATATTAGATTCTGTAAATGAAAAAAAAAATAATAGTTTGCCAGAAATGTTATATTTCTCTAACACAGGAAGTTGGCTACTTGAGTAGCTCAGTTTTCAGCCATTGATAAATTGATCTACAGATGACAGACAGACCTCTTTGGCCATCAGAAATCATGCTTTGGCTGAATTAGAAGGTCTACTGACACCTGGGCTAATGCTACTTAGAATTCCAATGTCCACAGACTGATGTGGACAACACTCAGCATCTCCCATCGTGCAGACAGAAGAGACAGCAGCCAAAAGAGAAAGGTGCCCAAAAAGACAGCAGCCATCAACTCAGATCCCAAGCAAGACTCAACCCTGCTTTTGTGGCAAGCAGAAAGGCAGCTTTCCCTTATACACCTAACTCCTAAACCACCATCATTAAACAAATCTACTGTCTTCTATTCTTTTAGCCATATATGGCTTAAATAACAGTTCCTGTTCATCACTGAATGCCCACCAAAAATGGAAGCCATAAGACATCTGTGGCTTTCTGGACAACACTGTGATAACATAGCCCCTCATTCAAGCTGACTGTTCACCTCTGTTTAGGCAGTCTCTGCTTAGCTACTGAACTCTTCTGCTGGTGCTCACTAACCACAACATCTCCAAATATGACATGGACCAGTGTGGTTAGTATCCTGAAGTATGGTGGTTTTCCCACTGTTATATTGCTTAATGGGTGAAAACTCTGTCCTAAGTTCACCTCCCTTCTCAACAGAAGATTTGACATCGTTTGATCACACATTTATTTTTGTCTGGTGACTGTATAGAAGAGATTAAAAAAAACCTATTGTAATAACACAGAATCCTGGAATAAGACTAAAAATGTGTCATTCCCATGGAAAGATGTTAATCCAGTATCAAAAAGTGTTTAGGTTGTGATATCTTTGGAAATTTAACGGATGTCACCTTACAATGGTGTGATAGCTCTGAATGGTCTGACTGAAACTAACAAAGATGAAATTCAATGTCATCCTGATCCTGCTTATCGTTTACACATTATATCACACTAAAGCAGGGAATTTCAAAACAGCAAACTGCCATAATCCCAATGGAAAATCAAGGATGGAGAATTTCCTGTCCTTTGATATTTAAAATCAGAAATGCTGATGTTTTCTTTCAACTTACTTTTATTGGTTTTGCATAATACTTGAAACAATACATAAATAAATATTTTATAATTTTTTTTCCTGAACATTCTCACAAAATAAACACAAGATAGTGCAACCTTGTCACCATTGTCTCCTCTGTTGGCCTCACCACAAGTGTCCAGGACATGAGTACCTCCACCCACCAGCCAGCTACATAAAGGATTAATATGATATTTTAAAAGAGAAAATTGGGAGCGTGCAAGGACTGCTTGAGAAGAGATAATGCGGGAAGTATGCTGTTAGAGGGTTCTCCAACAATCTTTACCAAAACCACAAGGCATAATGAAAACTCAAGGCTTCTTTTAAAAGCGCTCAGCCCTCCATAGCTAGACCAAGCCCAGCGCAGTAGTCACAAAAGTATATCTCCATGGCTCTTTCTAACCATGTTTGAAAATTTTGCTTAACCATTGTTTAAAATCCTGGCAACTCACATCTTACATCTGGGAGACCTGATATTTCACTCAGCAAAAGGAGCGAACTGCCTTACCTCACCTCCTGCAGAGATTATTAACAAAGAACACCTTATAGCTTTTTACCAAAGCACTGATACTTTCAAAGACTGACGGAAATACTCTTTGTCCCATGCATGATCACAACAAAGTAGTTTACTCCCAAAGAGAGAGCATCATCAAGCCTTTGAAGAAACACATGTTATGGCCAGTCACATCAGTGGTCTCTGCTTCCAGAACACTAAAATTACCAGATATCTTGACCTACTTCTAACCAGAAGAGATTGACATATTTTTAAACCTCTTTACACTTTATTCAAAAGGAAAACATTTTGTCCAAAATTCAATATGTACGTGAACAAACGCAAACCTATATGTGAAAACATGAGCAATCCATAGCCTCAGTACTTCACAATGTTTACTTATCCTTCTGAAGAGTAAACCAAGTAACTGATAGACCAGCAGATCAGACCAGTCTTCGGACAGAATTTAGAATAAGGACCTGCATAAGAATTTAAATCATGCTTTTTGAAAAGTGCCTTTCAATATAATCACAAATTAATACTTTGCTGTATGGTCTTTTTACATAATTTTTTTTGGATCTGATCAGTGCTTCCATTAAAATATTATCTGGAAAATAATTACCTGCACAGATTTAATAAACAAATCGTTTTCTGAACTTTACAAGTTTGGACATTAAGGTGTTGTCTATCTTAGCAAATTATGATACCAGGGACAGTTCTTTGTGGCCTACTGGCACAGAACATCTGACATCAATCATCTTAAATTTTGTGTAGTCTCCAAAGCAGCCCACAGTGACAAATTGAGAAACACCAAGTCCACCTGGGAGGATGAAACTGCTGTGAATCAAATCAAACCCCATAGATGAGCACAGTCCTCACAATTGCTAAATATAGCAACGCCTTGAAACTGTCTGAATTACTGTGAAACTGCTTATCCCCATAAGCCTGGCAAGAAAGCCAAGCTCAGAGCCTCCCTTTCCCTGTTTGCAGTGTGAGGTTTCTGTGCTTAATTACCTCACAGAGATGTTGTGAGGCCCACCTAATGTTTGCAAAGTTATGTTTGCAGAGCAGTGTATGGCGCATGAAAAGTAGGGAAGCGAGCCAGGCACCAAGGTGGAGATGGAGCAGGCAATTGAGCTCTGGGTTCCTATGCTTCTGCTACCCTCTGATAGCTTTTGCACTGTGGCTGCAGACATTTAGGTAGCACAGCCTTGCAATTAATTAATGATTTCCTTGGTATAAAGTGTATTAAAGGCTCCTGTATAAGACCACTCTTTACAGCTGACAAGTAGCTGCTTTTTTCTGCTTCATGTTACATCCTGGCATGGCTACTCCCCTGTACACAGAGTGGCGTGGATTTTCCACGTAGTTACCTGACCTTGGACAGTTTTAGCTCCTAAGGAAACTGCTTAGGAAATATGTGTGAAAACAGCATTGTTAAGGGAAATATTGTTCCCGAATTGTAGCAGTCTTTACCGGTGACTGCTACAGTGATATTTATGCACGTGTGCGGAGGAATTCACTGCAGGCTCACAGCAACTGGGGAAAGGCAGACCCATCTAGAATGAATGGTGGCTGTTCAAGCAGGACACAGTATTGCTACTGTTGCAGACAGCTGGGAGGAAGTCTTAGAGAGGCATCACAGTCCACCGCCTGCACACTTCTGTCTGACAGCTTTCAAAGAGACCAGCAAGAAAAATCTCTCCTATTAAACAGTGGCAAACCCTGTTCCCTGGGGAACCATGGGAGCCAGGAGACCAAAATTCAGTTGCCTTAATCATTCCTCCAGAAAACAAAATATCCTACAATTTAAAGCTCCATTTTACCTTGCATATATTGGCTCAAATGCATAAAAAGGGCTGAAATTGCAGAAAGCTGCCCTGTGGTTTTGATCCTGAGAGCTAAAGTCAGGCAGGCACATAGCTGTAATCTCCATGTCTCCTGTTCAGGCCATTTGCTCAACTACTCTCAGAATAAGCTTGCCTGTTGTTGGCATTCATGCACTTCCAAAATGCCCTCAGCACAGGAGCAAAGACTGGTCCAAATCCAGCCTGAAAGTAGGCAATGCAGAAGGTGTGAGCCCCCCCTGGTTTCATTGCTACTCACACTAGGCAGTCTTCTCTGTTATTCTTGTGTGTAGATGCTGCTATGTACAACTCCTGTGCTTTAAAACCAGTAAGCACAGCCAGGTTACTCTCCAGGAGATGACCAACTCCTGGCATGTAAATCCACTGTACCATTCCCATTGGGCAGGGACTCATGAAAGCCCAAGTGATTTCAGCTGTGGGAGAGCCAGCTCTGAACAGGTATTTCTGAGAGATGACAGCGGTGACAAAATACAAAACTGATGAAAGTGACTTTTTAGACTTTGTTCATAAGCTGTGATTTTAACAGCTGATCTTATTGGGCTGTATGGAGTCGTCTCCAGAAAATCCTGTCTCATGTGGGAATAGCTCATCTGAGAACTGGAAGGGCATTAGAGCCCACATGCCCTAAAGTTCTGTGCTTAAGGCACTGACATAATAAACATAATTTAATAATATACATAAATATCTCATCCAAAAGCAACATGGCTGCCTCATGTGCCACAAAAGGCATGAAAATAGCTTCTTTTACTGCAGCTAATAGCCAGCTCAGGACATCAAACACTGTTCAGCTACTGGAGTGCACTGATTTTGAGGTTGCAAGTCAAGGACTGGTTTGCAATAGGGAAAAAAAAAAGTGCAGCCTTTGGCACTAAGGGTACTGTGACCTGGAAAGGAAAGGCTGTGATTCAGAGTTCTGACACTGCTCTGTGTTTTGCATAAAATAGATACTGACCAATAAATATAAACAATCCAGAAGGCAAAGACTACAAATCCCTTTGCCTCCTAATACCATTGTCCAAATCATAAAGAATGAGATCTGTGCTTACTCTCACTCCCAGCCCTGGTCCACTAAATCTTTGAAGGCACCAGGCAAAGAACAACACATTCAAGAGGTCATATGGAGCACATCACCCCAAACTGCATGTGATCTGGTGGTTGGGAAGGTAAGATTCACTGCTCTTAGCAGAGTATCATATAGAACTGGCTTCAATATAGCGTGACAGTTTTATAAAAATACAGTTTTTCTGTTTCTCAACTGATGCAGGATCAACTAACAAGTAAAAGGCGCTAAGTGCCTTGGAGAGAGGTTTGTACATGAGCCTGTGAAAACGATGATGTTCAAGAGACATTTTTATTGTTATTTATCATTTTTGCTATCTGAAAATGCTGTTGTCTCTCTCAGTTGGCTCAGTTTATAATTGGCTTGATTTTGTAAGCCTCAAAAATCTATTTCAAGAGAATCAGCCCTTTTTACTAGCACATTGTAATGCTTTCAGATACTTTTATGCTAGAAATCCATGCTTTGGGAAGTTCAATGCAAAACAATTGTATAGCATAAAGTGAAGGCAAAAGCAGTCATGGCAACACAGGGATTTATTTGAAAATTTCCTTAGAAACTTTTAAGGACCTGCATTTATGGAAATGGTTTAAGAGTTTGGTGGGGCAGATACACAATTTAGAAAGAAATAAATTAAGGGTCACTAGAATATAAAATCCCTGAATGTTTGTTCACTAATAGCAGGAAAGAGAGGTTACACAGTACACAAGCATTTGGTTCCTGTAAGCAACACAATCCCTACGGAAATAAATTTTGTAAAACCGACTGTGGAGTAAAGGTGAAGATATTCTGAACTATTCAGCAGCTGATCCCATTCAGATCAGCACTGTTGTTCTCTAGGAAGATGCTGTAAGAAACTCTCTTCAACAAAACTAAATATTACTGCCAAAACATTGTTTTACTTGCATTTCCAACACGGCATATGTGTTACTGTGTAAAGCCTGTGAGAATATGTTTGCACTGCAGATAGCTCCACAAAAGAAAGCCATACTGTACTTTTGTTTGCCACTAGCAACATCTTGGAAGTTGGGAGATATGCCAATAATCATGAGGCAGTTATGTTGTTGAGATACACCAAAAAGATTTTGCAAGCTTCTGCTATGCAATTTTTCTGTAATTCTAGTTAACAATTTAGTTTCCATAGTAGTGGTGTTTGTTCATTCTTACCAAAACAGTTGACCTGATTTATTAATAACAGAAATGAGCACAAGTAAGTAACAGTCAAAGTTGTGGAGTTCCAAGAAGGATGTGGGGAAAGAAAAAGCTTCATTTGGTCACCCACCACTGAACCTTTACAAAACAAGACCTAAATTAGACCAATGCTTCCTAGAATAGTAGAAATATTAAGGTTTGAAAACACCTCCAAGAACACAAATGCCAACCTTCAATCAAGTACCACCATGCCTTCTAAACCATATCATGAAGTGCTACATTTACCCATTTTTTGAACATTTCCGAGATGGTGACTCCACCACTTTCCTGGGGAGCCTGTTCTTCCAATGTTTAACTACCCTTCCTGCTCAGTTCTTGCTCTTTTCTCTATGAAAATCGTTGGAATTTTTAAAATAGTTTCTCAGTTGGATGCCAATTTATTGTGTTTTTGCAGCTATTGTACTTGCATTTTAGGAATATATTTCAAGTCAGTGCTTAAATGGGAATATATTATAAGGCTAACATGCACTCATTTTTCCAAGATGGCCTCTTGTTAAAATATGAGCAAAATAGCTGTAAAAACCTTTGGCAAAATATTTCATACAACTTCTCTGGATATTTTGTGTAGACAATGGAAGTTCATCAGTGTTAATCTCAACTCATTACAGGTCCAGTCCTGCCATAGACCACAGAAATTTCCATTTAGGCTGAAAATCTTCTTCTATAAAAGCTGAGATAAAAGTGTATAATAAATCTTTTTTTAAAAAATGTCACAAAGTATGTAAAATCATTAAAGACTGTTAAAACATATCCATGATGAAGTGACATTAGGGCAACCTTAAACCTTATTATTTTCTAAGGAAATGTCACTGCTTTTAATCTTGTCAAGATTTACTACCGAGTTTGAATCTTTGCCTTTATGACAAAAGTATTGCTTAGCCTCATTTAAAAAACATCTAATAGCACATGGAAGTTAAAAATATGATAACAGGAAGAATGTCAGGAAGATACTTGTGAAAGTGTGTATGTGTACTTCTGGACAGAGTTGATTGCAATGTTAACTGGAGACACATGTAAGACCAAAGGCTATTTTAAATTTCTAAATTAAAGAGCAGAACTTTCTGTCAATTATCAGTTCTGTCCTCATGTCTACATATTTGGGATTAAACTTACTTCATCCAGAAGTGTCCTCAGTCTTAATTACTGACATAAAACCACCACAAATCTTAGATGAAGATTTGTAGATTCAAAAAGCTTGGTTTTCTTCATCATCCAAGTCTTCTAATCACAGATGGTCTACTACAACAGTATGAAGGAAAAACACACCATATTGGATTAGCCAAAACGGAAGTACAGGTGATATGATTAGAAAACTGACTAGCCTCTAGATGTGAATTTGCCAGTTTTTAATCTTACCTTTTTGTTGTTGTTGTTGTTTTTTGTTTGCTTGTTTTTTGTTTTTGTTTTTGTTTTGTACAGGCTGCTATGTTTTATTGGCTAATGCCTGGACTGTTTTTCAGAGAGCTCTTCATGACAGGGAATGAAAAATCTATTCACATAATATGATGTGATCAATCATTTTTCTGCATATGGGATTATGACTAGCATATATCTGTCTTTTACTTATAGACTTAAAAAAAAAAAAAAACAAGTAGAAGATATCAGGTCTTTTTTTTTTTTTTTTTTTTTTTTTTTTTTTTTTTTTTTTTCCTCTCTCTCTCTAAATGGGATCAAAAATGCCATTGAAGATCCAAAATCAACATGGAACTTTGGGGGGGAAAAAAAGTGTGGCAGCAACTCACTGAAATCACACCTGGATTTCTGAAAACATTTTTGGTTAGTGTGTAGACAGTGTAGACACCAAGAAAGCATGATTAGTAAGTCACAAACTATTCACCCCTGTCTTCCAAAATGCATCTCACTGAGGTACTTGTATCATCCTCTAAATTAATGATCTCCTCAGCTGTGATCGTGTCATCATCATTCTCCAAATTGGGTTTTACAGTGCAGTTGAGCCCCATGACACCACTTCAAAGTATGTCTAGGTGTGTATTTCTCTGCCTTGTTTATAACTTGTCAGAACAAATTGTTACTGTGGTGTAACAGCTCAGACATGACCACACCGATATTACTCAAAGCTATAAGATAAATAACTAATTTCTTTATCACAGTGAAGTAAAAAAAAAGGGGTTATCTTTAAACAAGCTACACCAGATAAAGTAGTATGCCCTGTCCATGATACTTGTGTTCTATCTCTAGCAGAGCTCCGGATTCCCTTCTTGCTAGAGATCACTCATCTAGGAGAACCAGAGATTTCCTTATCTGGCTGGCAAGATGCCAGAGTGATGCTTAGCACAAGAATCATCAGGAATATTGCACAGCATGTGGCTGTGGGCTTAATACCACAGCATGCTTTATCTGACACCCCTTCTCTTTAAAATAGCAGTTCTAATCTTGACTTGTGGTCCCATAATTATACCTTCCCCATTGTCCCTAATAAAACTCTCTTTGCTTAGTGTAGAAGGAGGCATTGAAAACTGTCAATCAAATATAAAGAAAAATCCTATTCATTAAATTAAAACAACGTTGATACTTGAGAACCTGAATATTCAGTACCTAAAAAATCAAGACTTTTTTCCACGTGGCATTCACAAACTAATCCTTTCTGCAGAATTTTGCCTAACAGAAACAGCTTGCATTACTTGCATACATTTTTAATAATAATAGATATATACAGTACAATTAATTTTTTTCTAAATTTAGATAATCTCAAAAGACCCTAACAGTACAACAAATAGGGCAATTTTTAAGTGGGATATTATGCCTTTCCAGTAGCAGGTTACCCCATTATCTGTAACAGTTTCATTTTTGGTAGAAGAACAAATAATTCTTCTGCTCCTTAAAATGAAAATATGGGATAGCTAAGATATAGCAGAGGCTAAAAGGGATCTAAAGCCCTCCACTCCAATCTTTTTAGATGAGTTTTGCTACAAAGTAGTTTCCAATAACTTTACAAAAAGGACTCTTCCCAGTCTGGACTTAAACGGACTGCTCCCACAGATGCCCATCCTTTAGGCTTTCTAATTCTAGTTTTGCTCTGCTGTTAGAGGAACACTTCTGGTTTTTTATAAGTTGGCTGGTGTTGCATTTTCAGTTCCTAAAACGTTTCTGTTGTAAATATTTGGAGGAAAAAAGTATAAAGCCTGCCAGAAAAATTATTCAACATTTCAACATATCCACTTCCCACCTGAACATAGTACAGCTTTGGACATACTCCATCGAGTTTCAGGCAGAAGCAATCATAGCACACAATTTCAAATCTAATCTGTCATTTTTTCTTGCCTGTGAACCTGACTTAAAGGTATTTTCCAACCTAAATTACTTTATTCTATGGTTTTCTACTTCCAATAGCAGAAGTAGAATACTAGAGGAGTAGTGTTTCCATGTTAAAGAGAAAACATGAGGAGCACTTTATAATGGCTGTAATATGTACATTTTACACATAGAAACTGATGTGTTACCATGAAGTACAGTCTTAACAGAAAAACGGAATACTGATGAAGAATCTTTTTAACGTCTACAAAGACAGATTAAATGAAAACTTGTAAAACTTCAAGCAAAAAGAGAATTGTCTGTGCAAAAGGCAACAAATAAGTATTAATCTTTGGTAAGGGAGTTATTTAAACATTTCTTTAATGGATTTCAATAAACAAATGTCAACATATAGCAGGAGTCCTCTAGCAGCATAACTGATATGGTGGGAAAAAAAGGTTAACCATGGGGTTAATTTTGAAATATATAATGAGAAATAATGAAAATCTGTTTATTTTTTCATTTAACTTACGTTGTTTTCTACAAGACATGCTCATTTCCCATTTAAATGTCTCATGCAATAGAATTTCATTCTGTATGAAGAGCGTTCTGACAAAGAATTGGTGGCAACAAAATTATGTGTATTGTAGATATTTCTGATATTAACATTTTTCAGCCAAGTATGACTGCCTGTTTTTCTCACTATTCCAACACAGATATATTGAATGGAAGTAGATCTGTGTGAAATAGATCTTAGAGGGTGGTATCCAAAACTGTGTGCCTCCCAATTATGAAAATGACAGTAAAATATTTTTGGTGTACCAAAATAATGCTTCAGAGTATAGCTATTAATCAGTGGCATAAAGCTGTCTTTATCCTATTTGTCTGACAACATTTACGTGGTGTGATGGATAAAGAAGTAAAGGAATGATAATGTACAATAAAAGAAACACTTCATAGCACCGGATCTCTGCTGAATCCCTAAAGGTGGGGAAAGCTGGATCCAACTAGAAACCACTGTTCACAGCAGCTGAGAAAACAGGGTAAAACAGGAGAAGTGCTCTGAGTCAAAGTCCTGTCTGTCAAACAGAATTTCCAGGAAGGAGTTGTAGGTGCCATTACCAGACATTCAAGGACAGGTTAAGTAGGAATGCAAGAAAATAATCCAGATTGTAAAAGGCCAGATATACAAGAGCTTTCATATAACTACTTGTTTATAAGTCTGTGTGAAAATAATTCTGCCACATTTATCTATACATGGATAGCTTTCTCTAATTAAAAACACTGGAGTTTATAGGCTCCAGGCCAATGACAGAAAAATCAATGCAAAATAAAATCTATAAATACAATAGGAGAAAAAAACCCCCAAATGAAATGACTGAAGTCTTTGTGCAACACAGCAGTATTCTTTGGTGTTGTTATTCCTTTGTTAATCAGGAAAATAGCAAAATGACCCCACTTAACTTCACTCCAGAAAGAGTGGGAACACCATTGAGCTGATAGCTATCTAGTCAGGCCTCTAAACAAAATAAACTAGTTTTTATGGTCACATTTCCATACCTTATACAGCCATCTGTTTGCCCATGTCCATATTACACATGAACACTGACTTTTTTGTAGAGATAGACAACATCCCATTGTGCATTTGCGTGTAATAAACAAATGGCACCCCTACCAAAAAAGTATTTAAGTAATACAACTGAATAAAACCACAATCAACATTGCTCTTTAGTTTAATTTGTAAAAAACTGGGATTACTTTAACCTCCAAGGTTTTGTTTTTTGATATTACAGAAATTTTATCAGAAAGTGCCACAATGAGTTTTTATAGTTAAACAAGTGTAATAAAATGATGAGTTCCTATTTTACATCTTTGAATTTCTGGTTCTGCTCCAGTAGCACCAAGTGTTATGTTTGATTTCATTACTGTACAAATCTGCAGAACAGTTTAAAACTCAAAATGATTAAATAAAACGTAGTATTTCCAAGTTAATTTATGAACAAGAAACCAAGACATCTCAGCAACCTAACATTCCATTCTTGTCAAACAAAATATCTTAGGCAAAAGTTTTGAAATTATTTTCTTGAAGATTTTTTTAATTTATCACTTGGTTTATTTCATTTTTCTTATTAATAATTAATTTTTAAAATGAGTGATATTGGCATTTTCTTTCAAAAATTAAACATCTGGGAAAACTAATTTTTTGCATCTTCTTTGAAACAGAACCATGCACGTGAGACCCTTATTGCAGCAATTCCTTGGATTGTTCCATATTGCCTTTTTTTCTCTCCTGTCCTTTCCAGATAACACACTGATTAAGGGGATAGTACAGGAAAAAAAAGCCCACAGCACTGAAAATTAAAAACATCTTTTCCTGAAGTGTAGGAGGTTTTTTCCAAAATGAAGTTTCTTTTTTTTTCCAAGAGCAAGAATTGAGTGAAAAAATCAATTGGCCAAAATGGAGATTTTGAAAGGAATATTTTGCAAAGCATCATCCATTCCTAATAAAAATCTCTCTGTTTCTTATTTGGAAATAATGGCTTTACATAATTTATTGCAGATGTATTATTTAGCCTTTCTTTGTAGATCTTTTCTTTGTAAATCTGGTGACAAGAGAGTTAACAGATTTTGGGAAGGCGTGGTGGTGAGCTATGGTGGAGGGCCTGACCGGTTCAAAACTGCCCCAAGCAGCTGGGGCTTCATGGAGTTCCAAGGAATTGCAACACTTATGCCAGATCTAAATATATCTGCATCTGAAGAGTTTCTATTAACTAAAATAATCATACTTCAAAGAAACGTTGGGGTTTGTCATGATTTCTGTATCTGGAAGGTCTAATTACAGAAATCCTTTGAGCTCTCCATGAGAAGAGCAAAAACTAGTCTGGTCCACATCTGTGACAGAAAATGTTTTATTTTTCAGGTTTCTGATGAAGAAAAATATATGTTCAAAGTAAACAGACCCTTTCCAGTAAAAGCTTTTATCAAAATATAGCAGTGAGTAGTTGTGCTGTGTGAAAATGGTGTATTTTATAGGTTGATTTCCATGCTATGCAGGGACCACAGATAGGATCCTTTGCCTTTTTTCTACTTCTGTCCACCTTTTTCGTATAAACCATACAAAAATAAGAAAAAATGGCGATTTTTTAAAAAGAGTTTGCCTTTTGTTAAAAGAAAGTAATAGAAACTCCTGAAAAATGTAGGTAAAATGTCAACCTAAGCAGATATGTAAATAGTCATAGGATTGTATTCTTCTGGGCCGGCTCTAAAAAACTGAAGCCAGAAAATGCTTTAGGAAAGGAAATCAATTTGTTCCTGACACATTCCCTCAGCCAGGGAATGTTTGGCTGAGGGCAGAACATGACCCTACCAAGGGCCGCTCTGGACAGCTGCTCAGGACAAAGCTAACAGGGCTGCTGTGCTTGGGGTCCCCGAAGTTTACAGTTGTTCTGATTCTGTTCACAATTAGCAAAAACCCACAGAGATGGGGTCATGTTAGAGATCCTTCTGCTTGTAATTATTTTATTAAAGACAAGGAAGAGATGTTGATGTAAAGACCATAAGAAATAGAACTCGTAGATTAAACCTCTCCTGGTAAGTAGCTGTTGTGGTTTGGGAATGGTATTCTCCAATTTAGGACTCCCACTAAAACCCAGTATTGCTCACTCCCAATTCCCCATCCCCAGCAGCACTCTGAAGACGGAATTGAGGCAAAAAGGGCAAATATCACAGACTGAGATAAGAACAACTTACTGGAAACAGCAACAAGACAAGAAATGAACAGTAATAGTAACAATATGAATGACAGAGGGTACAAGAAAGAAACAATTCACACAAAACCCCCCGGGAGCAGACAATACCAGCTGGCTCCCTCTGGCACCTTTGCTCAGCCAGACCAGACCCCTTCTCCTGGAAGACAGTCTCTTCTCCTCCTGCCTCTGGAAATGACACGAGGGCTATAGAATAACCTCCAGGTCCCAGCCATGCTGCCTCCTGGATATTGAAAAGAATTAACCTTGTCCTGGCAGAAACCAGGACGGTAGGCTGTCTTCTTTCTGGAATTTGTCAATCCCGTGATTTCCTGAGCAGGTTGCAACTGGGCCATTTTGTTTAGCTGCATTTAATGGATCTATTCAGCATGAATTTGCATCTTTCATCTTTGAACTTATTTGTATTTTTGGCCTCTTCAACACTCTGTGGAAAGGAGTTCCATGATTTAATTATGCATTGTGTGAAAAAGTACTTCCTTTTTCACCTAACTCTGCTCTCCAACATTTCTCATTAGTGTTTCCTCAGTCCTGCCTATGAAAAATAGTGAAATTCCACACCTTTCAAAATTTTCTAGACCTCTGTTAAATCCTTCCCTTTCTGGTGATCACACCTCTTCCACTCCATGGCTTGTCTTCCACCTGGAAGCCAAATCCATTTGTGCAGTAATGCTCAACAAACCATACTGCTACCAGAGCAAGCAGGCTGCATTCTGGCTGAACTGGCTGCCTGACCTGTCACGGCAATAAGAATGTGGCTGGGATGGATGAGTTATTTAGTAAGCTTTTCTGTGAGGATCTAAATGCCATTGTCTGTCCCCATTTCTCTCCACGAGGGAGGGTTCACATTAGTGGTATTTTACATTTCAGTAATGGAGTGCACTTTCCGACTGTGGAAATGACTTCACTTCTAACTTTATGCTATAGTCTGGGGAGAAAACTGAGCATTACCTTTACCTCATTTCTTTAACATGCTATCAAATTCTAAGGTAACAAAGACAGCCTCTAAAAGCCAGGGAAAAAATTCCATCCTCAGTTGTACTTAAGTAATATCTTTTTGATGTCTAAAAATTAACTCCTAGTCAGTGTCTAATTTGGTGTACGGGGGAGGGGAAGATTCTTCTCTTTTTATTCTGGGCAAATGTTCCTGGTAAGTCACTATTTTAGCTTTGACTGTTTGGAATTACCATGGCAGTTCATTTATTTAGGCTTGAAATGATTTCTATAAGAAATATTTTTCTCCGAATTTACATGACATTTCTGGCATCAGCTCACAATTGCACCATAAAACTGCTTTATTTCCAGAACTTTCACCCTCCCTTGTCAACACACAGCTGGAATGGAACAGAAGGCAGACAAATACAGACTGTTTGTGGGCTTTTGAGAGAAATGCATTAATCACTGAGCCCAATATGAAAAGGTACATCTGACTTCTTAACCACTTCTCTGCTACAGACCATCTTTCACTTATACTACTGACACCTCTGAAATGTGTTCTTGAGAAAAGGATGAAATGTCAACAAGTACAAATCTTGAAGTGATTTCTTTTCTGGTAGCAAAAAAGCCCAGGCTGAGTAATTATCAACTGTGTCTATCATCAACTTTAAAGAAAGCCGCACTAAAGTATGGATGCAGAAACTAACTGTGTTCCTGGAACTAAATGTAGCACCACTCAGAGTTGAGAGACAGGCTGCCAAAACCCAAATTTTAGGAACTTTCTGCTGTGCTACTAAAAATAGAGAAACCTGGAACAGGAGCAGCATTGGCCTATTTCACCGCAAAATACCTGGATATGACATCTCACTGATGCAGAATGCAGAAAAAGAAGAGAAAGGAGTATATACAGAGATCATGAAACAAAATCTAGTACAAGGAGCAGAGATATGGAAGAAATGTGAATAAGTGTGAATTGGAAATGCTTCTGTGCCAGAAGCTTAGGCACAGTATCTGTGGAAATTGGTCTGAATGAATTTGAGATACCAATCTAACAAAGAGGAAAACTCAATGCTGTAGCAAGAACATGTACTGACTATTACAAAGGATGAGGTTGATATTTGACCAGAAAATGGGAAATGGGGATGTGGGTAAATTTGAGGGTATGGCAGAATCATCACAAGTTCCACAAGAAAGGAAGTAAAAGGGGAGGTAGTTCTTAGATAGAAATTGGAAAAGAGAAATCAGAAAAGAGGAACCCTCTGAATTTCTCAGAAAATCTGACTGGCAGTCACCTGTAGCTGAAAGTAGAAGATGATGATGAATCAGGGAAGAAGCAATAACAAACCTAAGGCAATCTTCAGTGCAGCCATAGAAATACCTACATACTCATGCAGAATGAAAGTATTTCCTTAGTGTAAATTAGAGTTCTTTTCACATTTAAATTCTGTAGAGAGTGGAGGCAAACCTTTATATGAAAAAAAAAAAAAAAAAAAAAGTAGGAATTCAATCTGCTGAAATAATTTGAAATTTCATCAAATTCAAATAAACATATATGGCAAAGCATAATCTGCATCATTCTATGCTACTTTCTCTACTTAAATTTACCTGGATTGTAGCCAAAATATTCATGGGACTCAGATCAACACATCACGAGTGAAGTCAGAAATATATGGTCATACACAGATGGGAAAATATTTCTTTCAACCACATCAGTAAATGAGGATTTGAGATCCCTGTTTTGTGAACATATAAGAACTAAATGCACTGCCTGAGTCAGAAAATGCTTCATCCTATCACTGCACTTGTCCCCTGGGTAATGCTCCAACATCTCTTTCACCACTTCACTCAGCTGGTTCTCAAGGAGACCTTGAGAACCTCAAGGACACCAGGCTGAGCAGTCGAGGTGTAAATGCTGGGTATCACTCATGCTTTACACTACCTTTCAACCAGGCCCCTCAAGGATCCCAGCATGTGCTGAACAGAGAGGATGACAGGCTAGACCTCATCTCTCTGCAGAAGGTATGTCAGCAAGAGAAAACTCTCCATCTCTAACAGAGAAACTGGTATTGATGGAAGACATTTAAAAGTTCTGTAAATCCAGTTTAAGAAATGGGACTCAGTTTTCATTCTTTCTAGGAGAAGCTTGCCTGCCAATGTAATCAACACTATTACAGTTCCAAATATGAGTGCAAAACCTCTGAATGCTGCAAGAAGTTGACGTTTCAGCTTCTTGTTTACTTGCTATCATGTTTTCTGCCTCATTCAATGATAGATCATTTCTAAATGATGGAGATGCAAAATTACATTGAACAAATAGTAGGCTCTTCAAAACCTTCATGCTACTCTGTTTATCATGAGGTTATTTAAGTCTTAAAGTAAGTAAGGATTATGCCATATTATAATTCTATTTTGAACTGACTAAGTGGCATAATGTTGTTTTCCTCTTAGACTGTTCTGAAATAGTGCATTAGGATCTCAGTGGATAAATGGAGAAGAGCAGGGCAATGAAATATTTTTTGTTGTTAATCTTTTTTGATGTGATGCTTAGGGGCGTGGTTTATTGGTGGACTTGGCATTTCCAGTACTGGGAAAATGTCTGGACTCAATCCTAAAGGTCTTTTCCAACTTAAATGATTCTATGGCTCTTTGAAGCTGTGAACAGCTCCAAGCTTTTGGCTAAAATATGTTGAATACCTATTAATGGCATAGGCAGCTGAGGACACCATGAAGGGCAGTACAGATGCTCTGTTGTTGAGCAGACACTCTCCTGCACAGTTAATGGCAACCAGCTCCAGCATGGCTGAGGATGGGCTGGCAGCAAAGAGTCACCCACATTTGCATCAGGTGTTATATCCTGAGATATCCAGAAAAAAACCAAATCCTGCAACGCCTCTTCCAATTAAATTTGCCTTCTGATTAAGAATGTGGTGATAGATAAGAAAGATCCTTTTAAGAGGAATTTGTTTCCATCTCTCTGCTTGATTTTCAGCAGAAAAGATGTCTTTGTCAAATAGACACGTTTGTTCCAAGATTATTCCACCTTGTTCTGTCTTATTTCTTTACTTTGTGTAAAGTGCAGGAACTTTCCTTGTTTCCACAGAGCTATGTCTACCTCATTACCAAGTCTGTCTATGTCACTTAGAGATGTGCAGTACCTGACTTTCTGTTCCTGTGTCCAAGTTCTGTGACTCTTTACTCTGCCACAAACAATGAAGCTGACATTTCCTTCAACTGAGAAGAGCAAAGTACCTTTAATGTATATTTAAGGTTGCCAGTCACATTGATTGATACAGTGGGCTGTCAGAAGCATTAATTACATGTCAAAAGGTGTACATTTATTCTGTTTGTTTAATCTCCAGTGGGGTAAGTACCACAGAACATGAATCCTTTATGCTTGTCAGGACCTGGCAAATCAATAGTAACCTTCTGTGATCTGCTGCTTTAAGTTGGATGAGTTCATAAGGCTGTACTCAGTCTAAATCCACAATGGATATTGTGTGGAGATTACTTTAACCAGCCATATAGCATTAATAAAATTAAGGAGATCTTTTCCTTGGTATCCGAAGAAACATTGCCTTCCACTTTTTCTAAAGGGCTTCTTTACTTCTTCAGAAATATCAAACTGGAAGAACTTTTGGGAACATCCTACTAGCACTGGAGGTATTTTAATAATATAATATTATCAGAGCTCTTCAACAACTATTGCAGACCACATGTACTTTGTCCCCTTGCTACAAAAAAAATTTTTTAAAGAAAAAAACCTGTCAGATTTGAGGAAAGGAACAATTTCTTTAATTGAAATAAAAGCACAGTAGCCTGTGAGGTGTGATTCTGCACTTGACTTGTAAGTACAGTACAGCGTTGAGTGCAATAGCTACAAAGGGTAAAAAGTCCAACCATCCCCTAGAGTCATTAGGTGCTTAGGCTGCAGCAATGGATGAACTAATTAAATAAAAGTGAATTAGACTGGAGCCCTTCTTGGAAAATACTTGGCTAATGACTTGATGAGAAAATGTCAACATACATTTTCAAAGTGTTTCCAGATTATACAGTAAGGTACTAATAGAAAATCCTGTTCCCTTGAGAAATTTCTAGACTAGTTTCTTCACAGGGAAAAGACAGCAAACAAGACCCCATTGTTGTGACTTCCAAGTTTAGAAAAAAGTTTGGGTGCAAGCATTTACTTTTATTTTTTTTCCTTTTTTTTTTGGTACAGTTTTTAAAATATAGTGTACAAACATTAGTATGCATTCATAGCACATAATTCTGATTATGCAGTCTTTTCCCTAATTAATGCATACAACTAGGCAACACAGGAAGAAGATAATCTTACGAAAAGAATCACGAAGATGGAAGATTTCAGTAAAACTCTACCTGGATTTGCTGGAATGGTTCTTTTTGCAGGATCCTCTCTTCCATTTGCAGCATGCATGATCAAAGTATGGGAGCTGTATTATCTTTAGCCCTCTATACTAAACAGCACACACTTTCTCTCAGAAAGACCTTAGATTCTAATTTATTCCCACACATTAAAGGAAAAAAAAATAAGTATTGTGTGCAAACACTGTGTGTGTATGTATGTGTGGGAGGTATTTTGCAATGTAGATGCAGCTGTTGCTTTGTGAGCTGCAGCTAGTAAAACTAGAATTATGAGCTGAAGGTGTCCACTTTCAGGTTCCTCTTGTGGCATTATGAGGCCCCCGTACATTTTTGATCCTGCTATCAACAAATATCTTTGCAGCCTTCTGAAAATTACTTTTGGCCTTGTCTGAAGGTCATTTCCATGCAAGATGAGGAGTTACTCTGTTGGCTACAGGGGAAACCTTGATGCTGCTACCTTGCTGTATCGCATCCATAATAGAAACACTTTTCTTAAGTTTGGGTTTTTCCTTTAAAAATGCAGGAACCTCTTATTTTTCTGCTTAAAAATCCAGCGCTGTACAAAGCATTTAAAGGGAAAGAACCCCAATTGTCAATTTACTTCAGTTAAAACAAAAAATCCCCTTCTGAGTCTGTATTTGAGAAAAAAACCCTAACTTCACAACCTGCTGACTTTCTCCCACTGAATCTCTACCTGGTTTATTGGGGAAGTAACAATGCTGAGGATTAACCAACATTTGGTTCCTGCTACTCTCATGGAGTTCCTGGGTTATGCTTCCTAATTAAGGGACGGATTGTTACTTTGCTTCATAAAGATGCAAATATGTGCCAAAAGGGATTTCAAGATGAGAAACATCAGCTTTACAAATGATTCAAACATATTTTTTAAGGTGGGTTATGAATTTCTATTTGTTACTTTCTCAGGGCCCAAGTAAGAACTCAATGGAATTGTGTTTAACATATAAATATCAAAATAATAGAATTAACTTGGAAATCTAAATTCCAAGCATTAAAAATTGGGAAAATCAGACAAGAGTATGCTTAGATTTGGGGAACAGGATTATTTGTCATCTTTGAAGATTCTAAAGTCTTGAACTTTAGAAGGATTCAGCTTTGGTTCATATTTTACAAGTTAATTTCTACTACTGATAGAACCCTTGAACATAACCTGTCTCAGGAAGCAACAAGGCAGGTTAGACAGGTAAAAATTGACTAGTTACTAAATGGAAGAGAAAGTAGGAGAACAACAATTTCACAATAAAAAACAGGAAGACAAAGGAATTTTGCCTGCCCAGCAATCAAAATATGAAGGTAAAAAATACTGAACAATAAATTTGAATTTAAAAATATAGGTGAATGCTTTCATACTGTGCAAAAATAGGATAAATTATTAAATTTATAACTACTAAAGACACCAAGAAGATGGAGGGACGGGAAGCTAACATGTACTGATTACCTTTGCAAGTATTTGTTATACAGAAAGAGAATCCATGGTATTTACTCACATTTGAAGTCTAGGGTAACAGACATAAAAGAAGGGTATCAGACCTGCAGCTCTTAAGTAGCTAGTAAACTATGAACCATGTATAAAACACATGCATTCTCAAAGAACTCCCAAGCACACAGAAAAAAAGGTAGAAGAGGCTGAAATAATTAATTTTCACACAATGTGAGACCATGACCCCCTATCAGACAAAGCTCATGTTCTATTTAAGGCTGATCACATCTTAGTTGGTCACAGGATATCCTGAGTTGGAAGGGATCCATGAGGATCATCGAAGTCCAGCTCCAAGAAGTATAACTGTACAACTACAAGGGGTACAAATGCAAAACTTCAGACACTGTCAAGCACTCAAGACATTGCAACAGAGATCCTTTCTCCTGCCCTTCTGCAAGTGTTATTTTAAACAAACAGTGGTATTGAAATATGAGCAATGGAAGAATGTACACCAAAGCTGGTAAGATCTTTTCGGATCTTAGGTAGGTAGGTAAACAGTAGGTAAAGGGCTCATTTGTTTTTGCATGGGCACTTTTTTTACATGGGAATATAAAAATACTGCATGGCCACCATCACTGTTAATGCAGCCTCATGCGGCAAACGAAGCAGGTGTGCCTTGCATAAAGTGCTGTTACTAGGTTGTGCAAATATGATAAAGAACAATATTTATATGCCATTTACAAATTACAACTCTTAGGAAGAAGCAATATAAACATTTAGCAGGCACTTTTTTTCCTACCAGGAACCTGTGAGAAATTCTCAGCCAAGAGAATTGATTCGACGTTTACTGCAGTCGAAGAGAGACTCTCCCATGTATTTTATAGGGCTTTGGATCTGCACTTAAATCACAAATAGCTTTGCAGATGAGAATAAGAACATTATACTAAAGAAACAAGATAATAAATAATGAACTAAAACTTATTAACTTGAAGACTACAAAATGCATTTACTTGTTATGGAATGATTTTGTCTATTTTCAGCATTACTGTCTCCTTCTTCTGGCAAACAAAGGAGACAATGTTGTACTATATATTTATCACATGCCTAACCAGGAGCCAAATAAGAGTTTACAAATGTATTACAATTAAAAATTCTTCAATATGACAAACACAGCTATGCAAGGACCACAAATATGATATGTAGGACTTGAAAGCTTTTTACAGCTCTAGCATTAAAAATCTGGATTAATAAGAACTAATAAGCCTATTACTGTTATTGTCAAATATGACATCAAATATTCACTGAATTCACTTTTCCCAACATAATATAATTCCAAGCCTGCTGCTGCTGAGTTATTACAACTAATATTTGCAGTAGAAAAATGAAGAAAAGCAGATTCTGTCATATATACATGTGAAGAACCTTGATCATCAAACACATTTAGAACAAACACATTTAGAACATGAGTCAAACAAAGTCTTCACAAAACTAGCATCCAACTAATATGTTGACTATTTCAGAAAACCCTACTTACATAGAACTTTGTACAAACAACACAGCCTTTTGATTTAGTAATTATTCTGTAACTAGAATACGCAGTCACACTTGAAAGGTTCAAGTAGTCTGTTGCTAAAAACACACTGCAAAAACTTGGATAGGAAATAAGCAAGCCCATTTAACATTGTAATGAAATTGCAATTGATGCTGATGATAATTACATCATCAGGTTTCAATGTATGAGGTTGCAATGTATACCCATGTGAAATTAAGTTTTCAGCAAACTATGCATACGGACACTGTACAAATCAAAGCACATTCACTTCCACTATACTGAATGCAATTTCAGTTTCTAAGCAGGAAAGAACCATGTTTAAACATTCCAATTGACTGCATCCTGTAACAGTGTAACAAACAGAAGACACTCCTGAAATTAAACACCAAAATCAAGACAATTATTGCCAGCAGGCAGCCAAGAATTGGCAAATGCAATTTATCCATACATTGCAATGAAGTTTAAGAAGTAAGCTAGGCAGTCAGTCCATCCCTTAGGTATGCAATTTCTTTCAGAGGTTTAAGGTAGGTATATTTCTAGTGGTTTGCTGCCAAAAATGACTAAGCCATTACAGTGGTGACAAAAGGACAACACCACAGTGTTGAAATGCCACCTTCTGAAAAATTCCACAGACCTATTTGTTCTGCATTCAGACCCTCAATTTGTTATGTTGGTAAGAAGTTTCTTGGCTGACTAGTTAAAGTGAGGTTAAAGAGGTTCCTAACAATGGGAATAAGTGCAGTGTACCAATCAGCTTTAGAAAAAGCCTCTTAAAATAAAATAATTAAAATAATTTTTATTTGAGAACAGAAGAAATCCAAGTCAGTTACACTGAGATAACAGATACAGAGCTCCACATAAATGGAGTGAAAAATTATTTTGTTGAAAGACTCTGTGCCATTTCTTGATCAAGATGAACCACATGGATGATTGTATTAATCAGACAGGGCAGACTGGGACATGTCAGGAGATTTAATAGAGTTTTGGTTCCTACTGTTGTGCTAGTATCTCACGGTTATTGTGATACTCCGGGTCTGCTGTAGTTCACAGGAGATTTATTACAGAGCTCATTACATTCATTTGATACACTTTAATTAAAATATTAATTAAAGATAACTCTAACAAGGGACCTGGGATATATTGTGTGAGATCAGATTCATAGAATGACATGTTGCTTCTCATCTTCAAATGTAGATTCTTAAGCAGGGCTGCCACACACAAGCAGAATTTCTGCTTTATCTGTTGATAGGGACAACATACTGGGTTTTTCAAGGTTGTTCTTAAACTCAGAACTGTTTGGGATTTATGCCTTACTTGTAGGTAGTAAATTTCCATTTGTTTTGATTGAGAGTCCTAGAAATTTTCAGGGATGTAAATATCTGAATTATAAAATATGATTCATTAATAGTTAGGAAAAACCTTTGTGGTAGTAGGCTTTTAGAGCGGAGAATATGCAGCTGATGCTTTCACATAACCTTATCCCTCTAATACAAGCTATTAATCAGTGGGTTCAGAAATATTTTCTCTTCTGAATAAATCTAGCAAACACAGGCAGCAGATACACTCAAAAAATTAGAAGTTGTAAAGGTAAATTATGTGCAAATTACAATGTGGCTTCCCTAAGGATTTAAGAGTCTTTGGAAGAGATACAAGTACCAATGCCTGGGCATGTGCACACACGTACATACACATAAACAAAATCAGGCCTTCAAATTACCTATAGTAGCAATTATCTGGAACATCATAAGAAACAGGGCTCTTATTCATCTTCTGAAAGCATAAATACTGACTGAAAGCATATGTTATATTTGAAACATTTACTATTGTGCTCCTTTTGAACTCTAATAGTACACTAATGGATGTACCAGAAAAATATTAAAGCATAGATGACCTAGAATGCCCAGTGGCAAAAGGGTACTTTATTGAATGTGAATTAATGGATAAAATGTTCTGAAAGATAATTTGACCAGACTAATAAAAGCAGGAACAGACATAATCCAGAATATCCTCAAAATATTCTAAAATATAATGGAAATATAAATTACCTACATAAATTAACATAAACAGAAATTGTTTTGATAAAGAAACAAAGGTGATAATTTCTACACTTACTTGAAATAATTTGTTAGCTTGGACCTTCCTGTTACAGAAAACTTGCTAATAGAGGGATGCTCCTTCTGTCTTCTCCCTGAATGATATTACTGGCATTTACAGTTCCAGCTGCTGCCTGCTGGCAGTGCTAGCACAGCTGTGGGGCTTGGCACTCTGCTGGCCTTACGTGTGTCATGCTTGGAGTCACCAAATGGCTGGTGTTGGAAGGGACCTCTGGAGACTGCCTGGTCTATGATCCCTGTCTCTCTCTAACACACTCCATCCTACAGTGACACAGCTACCTAAACACACTGACAAGATCTTTTCCAAGCCTTCCCTTCTCCAGGCTGAACAGTCTCCCAGCTCTCTCATCCCCTCCATGCACGGCAGGTCCTCCCAGTCCTTATTCATCTTTGTGGTGCTTCGCTGAGCTCACTCCAGTAACTTCACGTCTTTCTTACACTGGGGAGCCCAGAACTGTATACAGTGCTCCAGATGTGGCTTCACAGCATGGATTGTTAATGAACTGTGAATCTCTAAGGATCTCAGTAGAAGGTGTCATTAAGGACTATGGACTAAGAAGGCCTACAAAGTTTTTTTAGATCAAATAAATACTGATTCAAAGGTAGGCTAACCATTTAACTTAGCAAGCATGCATCAAAACAATAACTTCTAATGAAAGTATAGTTTGAATTCCCCAAAAAGAATAAAAGTGCTTTTACTCTGAAATAAATATAAAGGATAACATTTATATCACTGAAAAAAATTTTACATCTGAAAAGGTTCCATACTTCATTAGCTCATTTTAACATACAAAAATTTAGAATGCCAGTTTATGCAACAATTAAACCATGCAAATATCAAATTTTACTTTTTTATGCTTGTATTGCTTCTTCTCTTTCATTTGCTACACTTGACTTTTGTTTCCAATTAAATGACCAAAGCAGTGCCTTTCTCTCTATGTCACCTTGATTACACAGCAGCTAGAGCAATTGAGATGGCAGAGGGAAGTAGGATAGCTGCAATGCAAGTAAATACATAGGAAGCAAAAACATGGGAAAAGTGAAAGCAAATATTCTTTTCATTCAGGTCTGTCTTTGGCTTTGCATTTTAAAAGAAAGCTAGACTTTGCTATGATACTGTGAAATAATTTAGAAATCTTTGACAAAATTTGGTGTTAAAAAAGAAAAAATCTGCTTTGTCACAACAGGAAAATCCACTGGTTTAAAAAAGCATTGATCTGTTGTTTTATCTTACATATTGATATAGGAGTAGAGTCAGTTTAGCTGTCAAATAGTTCTATATGTCAGAATTAAGCAGTCCAGTGTTTAATCAAATATCAGATTTCTAGGAATGGGCAATATCAATTTATTCACATAAAGACAGAAAATGTTTATTTACTTCTTCATACCACACATCTTAGTGTTGGTGGTCAAAAACTTCTTCCTGATCCTGTAGAATACAAATTTGTACTTTCAAATATGGATATACTGCCCTTACCCCTTCCAAGCATCACACGTGTTCCAGCTTCCTTGTCACTCCTTTCCAGTAGCAAACATGCCTTCAGACATGAATTAGTTGGAAATTATGCTTTCTTCTGCTAGTTCTCAAGTCCATCTTTCACATAAAATCAGAGTATATTTTAAAAAAACCTGAAAGTTTGTTCACGTAAGAACAAATTCCACACCTTAAAAATAAGGAATCAAGTGAAGCAAGAAGAAAACACTCTCTGCAGAACCTGAATAGCACAGTAAAGCCTGTGGCTTTACAATAGATGGCTCCTGTGGATTTGTCTTTCAAAAAACTGCCATGTGGTCATTTGACACTTGTACTCAAATTAAAAGAGTGTTCCCAAACAGCCACAGGAAATGCTAATTTGACATGGCTATGATGCATACAGAAAACCAGAGGTAGCAAGATGATATGTTGTTATTATTACATCTGATTTTTGTAAGTTGTTCATACTTTGTTCTTGAAAATCAGCACTTTAGATTTCCAATATGTTGTACTATAAAAGACACTATGGATTGGTAACTTTTTCTTGTAATATTGAACCTATGCCTAGTGCTGTTTGTTTTTACAAGAGTTATTCTCAGTTCATTCATGTAAAAATTCCCATTTGCATTCTAAATTATCTTCCTCCGTAAGTAACAAATCCATTTATAAAGATTTAATAAGGAGATCTCTTAAGTAGGTCTGGAAGGCTAGCCTAGTTAATCATAATATTGACTTGAATAAATATACATTTTAAATTATGGTATTTTTATATTGCTATGAATCTTCCTACAGATAGCGTCATACAATTCTTAGAAAACCTTATATTTTAGGGAAGAAAAATCGTTTCAAAGTGTTACCATAAAAAGAAAGGAGCATATAATTTTTTTCCTTATTAAAACAAATAAAATTAAGATTGTAGCCATACGTAAATATTAAGGATAAAGAGCAGTGACATACCCTGGCACATCAGACCTCAGCCACCCATGGGATGGGCAGAGCAGGAACAGATAGCAAGGGCAAACAGACATCACCAATGGCACCGTTTGGTGATCTTGGTGACTTGCCACCCCCACTGTGAGGCACAGCCAGGTAGACCAGGCACCAAGAAATGGTCTCAGCACAGTCAAAACAGGCAGCACACTTGATTCACCAATCAAACTTTCAGGAGCCTGCAGAAGACATAGATTAACAGGTCTGTAGGCTAAACTTCCATCAGTCAGAAGTACAACTAGAACTTGACTACGAAATAGAGTTGTGGACACTGATCTGCCATTTCTCTTTAGCAACATATATGCCAAATATATATGTATGTGTATATTAAATCTGTGCATTTGTTGCTTCTTGATAGGATATTTCTGATTATGAAGAACAACAAGTTTTGCTGTGCAAAGAAAGCTGCTGCTTGTCTGCCTTTGGAACATACAGTGAGAGTAACTTCTGGGCTGAAATCAGACTTAAAGTATTAAAACAGCAAAGGCCAGGAGAAGTCTGAGAGTACAACTATCCAAATCTTATTAAGCAAGTGGTTTGTTTCTTAGGATTTAAACGATTTCATAGCATTTAAATTATTCTGTGTCAAACTTTGTCTTTTATCAGGACTTCCTGACATCATAGGGTGATATCACAAGAAAAATGCACAGGTAATATTCCAACGTGGCTGGTATGAGTGGAGGTACAAGGAAAAGGAAAATAAAGAATTAGACAGACCACAATGCCTAGAGGCCTCATGCATTGTTTGTTGTCAAACACTAATAGTCTAGTTTGATGTTTCTCAGTGATGTAAAACACGTGGTAACCTTTGCCCATTCCTTACTCTGGAATTCCCATGTACCAAATGCCACCGAGGCAGAGCAGCTTCCCTGGGACGGCTGCCAGCACTCTGAGTACAGCTTGCTGAAAATAAACCTGGTGCCAAGAAGATGCAAAGGGCAATCACTTAAAGGGAAAGATGCCATCAGAGGATTAAGCACAAAATGACTACAGCAAGAGAGTGAGAGAGGCAATACGGCTTTAAAGTGAGAACCAACTGACTATTTCAGAACAACTACTACAGTTCCTAGGGCTTATTTCATTAATTTCAATAACTTCAGATGCCTGTAGGCAAATTCATTTTAAATTTGTACTGATTTTTTCAGAATGATTAGGAATCTGGAATCAAGACAAAGGCATAGCCTGATTTGCTTGATGTGTCAGTGACAAGAAGATACCAGCCAAATTCATAATTCTGCCAAATTCATTTATTTATGCACAGATACGTTTTGGGAGATATGGTAAAGGCTTTGTAATCCCAGAAAGTGTTAGATATTTGGCTCTTCAAAGTGAAATGCAGTAGAGATTAGCTGCCAGAATATTAACACAGAACTGACTTAAAACATATAAACCAACAAGGGCTGGTTGATAAAATGGGAGAGCAGGATTTTTCTTATTATTAAACTCAGATATAAGCTGAATCCTAAAACTGGAAACAATACTAAATTTTTTTATGTAACATAGCTGTCTTTCATACATGCAAGATGACTATGAAACCAAGCAGTCTTCTTCTTTCATGTATAAAATAGAATATATGTCTACCAAGTTTTCTGTACTGTGCAGTGTTTAGGATATCTTGAGAGCTTAAGTATCTAGTCTCAGACACGATCTTTCACCTCATGAGTTTGTGTTAGATCCTAATTTCTTTTTTATATCTGTATTTAGTAACTCACAATTAGTAGCTGAAATCTTTCATACCAATATAAAATTTAGAAGGATATAGAAGTACTTCAAATCCATAGACATATTCTGCCAGTTTTCCAAAGCAACCATTACCTAAATATCATACAGACTTTCTAAAAATGATTTAGTGATTGAGAAATCAATTGTTGGTACTGTGAAGTGGTATTGTCAAGATCTGCAGAGACATTAAATACTGGCACTTCCTCAGTATTTAAACACTCAAGATGCAAAGTTATTCACATAATTAAATACATTGTTAAACCATTCAAAGTATTCAAAATCACAGTTCTCCATGATGGGGGGGGGGGGGAAAGAAAAAAAGAGGATATTGCTCTTGTGAAACACATTATTTGCAGGTAACATCATAATGACTTTTATTTCACGTAGCAAATAAAACTGCCATAACAAATTCTCAAAGACTGTGTGAACAGTCCAGATAATTGCATATAATGGGATGTCACAGGGTGAACTACTGAGGTTAAAAAATATTCTGGAGTAAACAAATAGTGATCTTCATCGTTTCTTGTTCCTAAAGGGCAAATCTTTATGTTTCCAACAGTCTTCTCAGATTTTTCTCTGTTTTGTCCTTCATTCTCAAGGGTGAATACTTTCCAGTACTGTATAAACTAGGACTGTGGTATCTGTTTGATTTGTAGTCTCAATTACTCTCTTTTAAACATGTGATTACCTCTTTGAAAAGTTGGGAGAAATATTTCTTGCACTTGGAAAGGGAAGTGTTGAGGAATATGATAATCCTCAGTTTCTTAGCAGCTGATTTTGAAATTTCACAGACATATCTCCTATACAGTCTTTACCCTGCTGCTGGAGACAGTCTTTATGTCATCATAGACATTCAGCCTATCACCATAAAGAAATCTGTGTAAAGCTGGACCCAAACCCCTGAGAACCCTGATGTTTAACAGATTAATTTTTTTTTTTTTATGAACAGCTTGTGTGAAAATACTGAGGGGGGTGTGTGTCAAAAGGTCAAGCCATGGAAACAGGGAGAAACAGTGCTGACATTGACTTAATATCAGCAATTTTAGAGTCAGTGTCAGAGAAAGGTACATTATTACAGATGTTTAAGATAGCAAAATACAGTGAAATTTCTCTCCCATAATTCTCTGTATCCACCCTTTCCCATTTCTTCCTCCTTTGCTCTTTCACTCTCTGTCTGCTCCCACCCTGCCCACACAATGGGAAGCAGAGCTGGGGCTTTTGGGTCAGAGATGACAAATTCTCTGTGGGAGATTCTGCTCCCAGCCTGAGCTGTGCCCAGTGATGCTGAGGGAAGCTGCACTCTTAGCAGAGCTATGGGACCACTCGATTTGGCATTCTCTGCTGTGGGGGTGCCTACAGGAAACAGCTCCAGGGAATGTGAGGTTTCCACCCTGCCTGCTGGAACAAGTCTGTGCTTTGGGCTCAGGGGGAGATGGGCACGGTTTGTACTCAGGGTACATATGGTAGGTGAACTGAACACTTCCTTTTTAGTTTTTCAAATAGTGAAAATCAAATAGATAGATGAATTCATTCTATCCTCAGTTCAAGAACTCCCAATCCCTACAACGGAGAGCAATTTGCCATAACAAATTATTTATTTTATGAAATGGCAAATTTCTGTAGTAGAAAACTCTGTCAACATAAACTGCTTAAACAAAGGTTTGATTGTTCTGCAAATAACTAGGTTCACATACAAAGAATAGAAAGACTCAGTATTGTGCTTAAGCACTAAATTATCTCTGAGCTAATAAAAAAAATATTTTCTGAGTTAGAAAATATGGAATGACAAAAGTTTGACTCTCCAACTTTTAAAAAGTTTATGCACAGAGAGGGAGGCCATTTCCAGAAAGTAGCCTTTAATACATCTGCATTTCTACCTGTGGGCAATACAGATGTTGAACTTAAATGACTGTTACTGACCTGACTTATATTTTACATACAATATTTTCATACTCTGCTGCTACTGCAACACACTTTGCAACGTAGAGCGAGAGCCTTAAATAATCTCTTAGCTCAATACAATTTTTCCTAGGCTAGCATTTCATTTGGTATGAGTCTGAACATGATATCATGCTCCTATTTGGGATACAGAGTCTCTGAGACCATATCTGCTTGCCCTCCTCTCTTTCACTCTCTTATCAGTCACAATCAGAAATGCTTCTGACGTCTTCTGACAGATGAGGTTATACCTTCCTCTGAAGCCTGCCTGCAGCACAGTACATTGACTGCCTGTAACTCTGCCCACAGATCAGAAGGACAGGGTACTTGCAATGGCTCACAATCAGAGGAAAAAAGATTTTTTTTCCTTTGATATTTCAACTTTTAAAATAAGTTAGATAAAATATTCTTTATCCCTAAATGTAGTTAGAAGATAATTGTTTAGAAGTAGCAAGCAGCTGCTGTGAATGTAATATAAAATATGGACAGAAGGGCCACACTTTTCATAATGAGCTCCCCAAAACCTTTTAAAGTGGGTAAGTTTGAAATTTCTGAATCTGACTCTTAAAATAATCTTCATTTTAAGTACAAATGTTGGGGTGACCAAGTCAAACTAAAATTCTTTCTATGCCTCTATTTGTAAAACTGATAATGTTAAAGTTTCTCTTAAAAAAACCCAATTCTGGCTTTATTCAGTGTGCTCAGAAACATCCTCTGTCTATAGGAGGGCTTTCATTAACACAGCTTTTTATACTAGACTCTGAGAACAGTGAATGCCATTGTACACATGAAACATGAAAAAAACCTTATAACTTCTTATACCGTATACAGTAATGTCACAACTTAGGCTGACACAATTTCATATCTGCCTGGGCTAAAACTAAGGCTATTTCCATTTACATAACTGACTTTCCAATGCACACCAAGACAGATTGCCTACAGAGATTTTGGAGTCTCCCACACCAGAGATATTCAAGAACTGGCTGGATGCAATCCTGTGCATGCATTCTAGGATGACCCTGCTTGAGCCAGGAGGCTGGACCAGATGGCCACCGTGGCCCCTTCCAACCTGACCCATTTTGTGGTTCCATGAGCTCCTCTTCCAGCTGCAAGGAACTGCAGGAATGGTCAGAGGTTCACGGCCAAGTTGCATGGGACATTAATTAGTAAACAACCTGTGTGCTCTGGCACATATTTGACTCGTATTTGACATATTCAAATATGCGCTCCAGCAAATATTTGACTCTGCAAAGCAGTGAGGGCAATTCAAGGGACCAAAATTATAGCACCACTGGTGACTTAGTAGAAACATCTTCATAAAAGCTTTTCTGTTCTATGTGTCACTGAAATCTACGGTATCTCCTATCTCAGAAACATATTCTCTACATTACACTTTATTTGTTGCCAGGCAGACAAATATGTCGTGTGTCAAATATGAGGGTAAAATACGTTGAATCTCATGTCCCAAGAAGAACCACAAGAACAGCTCTCTTGACAGCATTATTCATATTTGATGTTTTAATGTAAATTAGCTAAACCAATTTTTTTCTCTCTGCTGCACTCAAGTGGCACTTCTCTGCAGAACTCAGTGCTATCACAATTTGGATGCCAGTTTTCCACAGAGACTGACTTACTATTGTTACTTTATAAATTAATTAATGTCTTGTATACCTGCAACATGGACAAGAACTCCCTTGTTCAAAGGCATTAGATTTGCTTGTGTTGAACTCAATAAAGTGTAAAACAGTTTAGGTAATGAAGAAGTTGTTAACATCAGATTGTGACTAATTTTCTGTCTGCTACTAGGAGAAAGAGCATTATTTCCCGTGCCAGAACCTATAAATCAGTGTGGTGAAAATATCATTTTAAGACAAGCGTTCTCAGGAGAAAATAAAGGTTACGGATTCACAAAGGAGAAATGCCCTTTTAATATGGCATTTCAGAAAATGTTTCTAGAAATTGAGGAATTAGCTCAGAGGCTTTTGAAATTCTCCTGAAGCCAGAACTGAAGAAGTTCAGCAGTTGAAGTATTGTCAAAAGATGACAAAGTGTGGATAAAATGCACTGAGACCTCTCTGCTAATTATTTTCTACGTCCTAAACATCAGGACCTTTTGAGACATTTTAGAAATTGGTTTGCTTATTGGCAAACTAATTTTTATCAGCTATAAAATGGTGCAATGCCAAGCACAAATTGACATTGAATGATTTAACTTTATTTTTTTGTGACATGTGAAAGAATTTTTACTAATACTTAGAAAATAGCAGACACTAGCTCCAGCTTGTTCACATAAGTAGCAAACATGATTAATTTTTTAAAACATTATTATCCAAATGATGCTCTAAACCCATGAATACTAATTAAAAATTTCTAAGCTAGTAAGACCAAGCTGCAGTGGTCTACTAGGTGGTCCAGATAACTGTGACATTGCCCCCAAAGAGGCTTTCTGATCAGCTGACATATTAAACCATTTTAATCTTCCCTTTGTCATATTATTGGATTTGAAACAATGTTTGCTATGGTGTTTAGAAAAAAAAAAAAAAAAAAAAAAAAAAAAAGAACAAGCAGAATCCCATACTTCTTTGCTCTGGTAGAGAAGCCCTGAAGGGCTGAAGGGGTGAGAATAATAATAATAATAATAATAATAATAATAATAATAATAATAATATCTGTAGTGCATATGAAAACCTCTTTTCAAAGCAAATGTGTTTCACAGTTAAGGAAAAAAGTGAACTCTACAAGCAAATCTTCATGCAGGAATAATCTATTCAGCACTATAGGGATCCTATAAATAAATTATGGATTGCTGATTTTTCCCCCACTTATTTTGAAAATAAGAAGCAGAAGTAAAACTAAGTCTATTGGTAGGAGAGCGAGAAGAGCATTCCTGAAACATTTGGAAATTCAAGGTTTCAGTGATCTCTGACCTTTCAATTCAGGTGCTATAAAATAAAATCTAAGCAAATTTCAAAATGGTCACTGCATGGTCACCAGAAGTTCACAGAATCATCAGCGTTGGAAGAGACCTTGTAGATCATGTAGTCCAACCATCAATGACTCACCTCTGCCCACGAGCAGGCACCCAAACCAATGTCCCTGCACCCCTCAGTCCTCACAAGCAAGATGGACATCCTGCAGTTGTGCTGAGATTTTTTCCCCCTTTGTAAAATATATCTGAGCTTTCTTTTTAAAAATAACTCTTCATTGGTACAAGAGTTGTTCAGAAGGAAGGGCTCATTTGAAGAAAACACCCATCAGAAAAGTTTCTCGGGCTCAGGATAGAACTCCTGGAGCTGGAGTTAAATGTCTGCCTGAAACCACCTTTATGTGCCCCTTCAGCAGTGTAGGAGCTCAAGTTCCCCTCTGGGCTGAAGGTGGGGCAGTGGACTGTGGGCTGCCTCTACAAGGCCCCATGAAGACACAGCTCACCCCGTAGAGGACACTGCAGTCATAATCCACCTCAGGAAAGCTGACAGAAGCCGAGAAGGAACTTGAATCTTATCTTCCACACCTTCTTGAAAGCACTAACAACAGGCTCTAGGCTACTTCTATCTGTCTGAGGTAGAAAGGGAAAACATTTGCCAGGCAACCTCTAAAGCACAGCAATTTTTCAGATCCAGCTATTTAATTTAGAGATAAAAGTGAATTTTAGCTTTTTAGAAAGCCTTGGCTTTTCTATCAGCTTATATATATCAGATGATGATATATAGGATGAACTTCATTCAATGTTCTCATGTTGCACTGGTGTCTGTTACCATACTATTACAGAGATTACACTTTGATAGTGGATAGGATTGCTATAGTTATAGTTTTATGGTTCAAAGAGACAGGATATTACAATCCTACTGTATGAAAATTTTCTTGTGAGACAGCACAGTACACGTTGGTTCCTAAACAAAATTACTATTTTCCTGTTATTCCTCAGCTTTTAAAAATATTTAGCTTACATAGCTGTGTCCTTAATACAGATCCTAGTCTGTTCCAAAAACGAGCAACATCAGCCCGTTCTGTATTACAAATATATAAAGTTTTACAGATGCTAGTACATAAGCCAAAATTTAAATGTAGGTATCTGATTTCAAATAAAATCTGGTAAATTTTTATTTTCTCTTAGAAAGACAAGGAGAGAAGGGAGGGTTAGAGTGTGACAGATGGAAAAGAATGCATCACAGCTTCTGTGGAACCAGGAAAACAGCCTTATTTTACCACAGTGCTGGGAAAGTTGTGGAAAACTGGTATGAAACACGTATGATGCAAGGTTAATTAACCTAAAATTCAAACTAACCATTGAAGAGAAGGAATGAATTTTAGTCCTGAAAGCTCAGTGTGTCTGATCTTTCACAGGTATAAATTGAAGGAGTCCTATTAAACTCAGTGGAATTATGACATTTTATACTCTTATACAAAACTCCAATTTGAGTCCTGTTTTTATCTTTTAGTTGTTCTGCTTCTCAAAGCAGTCCTAGTAAAACAAACCAACTGTGCACTGAAGGAATTTGTTTGGTGAAGAAATACATTCCAGTTTTATCTTTGTAGCTGACACTTACAGTTTGCTCAAGATTTTCTTTTTTATGAGAGAATTTTATTTCGGGTTGTAAGAGCATTTTCAAACATTTTTTAATAAGTGTTCTCAGATCCACTTATAGCAGGAAGCAACCTGCTGTCCTCCCAAGCCCTGAACATGGACAGCTTCTCTCTTTCCTTCACTGATGTGTGCAAGTTCTTCTTTATTAATCAGGACTAATTATTGTTTTCCTGGCTGTCTTACAGTCTTCTAATGACCGTATTGATTAAACTGGAGATACACTGCCTAATCACATTTATGATGGCCATTCTGATGCTACTCAAACATCATTATTAATAGATACTCAGATGTTATGGCTGTGTTTAAAACAAAAATGACTCTGCATCAAAGTCAGAGCTAAGTCATATTCCAACATTTTGAAACAGAAAGGGCCCTAGAAAATGGCCTGTTTCAACATGGTTTTCAGCTAAGACAAAGCCAGAAGTGTGCTTTCTCCATGAAGTTGTCATGCGTCTGTTTTCATCTCTCTCTGGGTGTCTACGTGAGGTCTTCCCTTCACCACAGCAGCCTGCTATGCACCAAACCCTCATTCTGTCTGACCTTCTCAGAGGTTTAAAGCCACCTGGTAAGTTGAGGAAAAGACAAAAGCAAATATCAGGTGTTGCTGGTATTTAGTGCACTTCAGTGTACAGCTGCTTATGTGTTCCTCTACAGAAATACGAAGCAGATTATGTCCTCTGGGGCTGTGAAAGCAGGTCCCAGGCGTCACTCTATACCCAGATCACTGTACATAAATGGGAAAATAGCTACACCCTTTGGATGACAGCTGAATTTTTGAGAAAGTACTGAGGTGTTTGCTTGCACAGCAACCACCCGGAGATCCACACCTCCTTTACCAAGGGATAAATCCTTGCACACTTGATGGTAACTCTGCCACCTCACATTAGGACAAGTCCCAGATCCTAGCCAGTGTTCACATGCTCTGTAGGAAGTGTGCTGAGTTGTGTAGGGAGAAGGAATAAGAACGTGAGCACACATACCCTTTCTTTCAGAAGTAATAAAGAGCAATTGCCAACGGCGGCAGCAGTGATCACACAGTGGATCAATACCATCCTATGGGAGCTTTCTAGTTAAGTTGGTGCTTCTTAATTTCATTTTTACAGATGTATATTTCTCTAAGCCATTCTTGAGTTGCTGCATATTCAGTCAAAACATGTCTACCTCCTGCTTTATTCTTTGAAGGGTAATGACCATCCTTTTCAAAACACCTTTCCTACATACAGAGGGGTTGGTATCATAGACTCTGCTGTGAACAACCACTCAGAAAACTGTACACGGGTCCTGACAGCAGTTGCCCCACAAGTGTGTTTTTATGCCACCGTGACAATTAGCTAAACTTACTCTGACAGGAGATTCTCCGCTCTTCTTTTCAAAACCTTACACTGCCAGCATTAACACACACCATAGTGAGATATTAGTTGGTGAGTTTTCTCATACCAGAAATTTTTGTGGGTAACTAATAAAAACCTACCAGCCACAGGAAAAAAAAGCACTATGCAACACTTTCCTTCTCTATACTTGTTTCTACTTTTTGAAAAAATAACCTGCCCAAAGAGAAGTAAATCTTGCTGCTTGTGTCTGAGGACAATTCTTCTTTAGCTAAAATGTAACAAATCTGTTGCTGTGTGTGACTGGAAGAATCCTAACTGTTCATGCTCACCTATTAAGAGGAAGAGGTCATCTGCTATGTTTATCCATCCAGGCAACCCGGATGTCTTATTTGGCTGGACAGCAAGCTAGCAGAAGAATATCATATGCCACTACAAGACTATGTGACTTAAATAAGTAGCTAAACTGAGTCCTTACCCATCCTCACTCACAGCTCCTACTGGAAGAAAGAATAAAAAGAAAGAGCAGAATAAAATAATACAACTCAATAGGACCCTTTCATTAGTTCAGTTTCTCTCATTTGACACTGTTTACATACTTAAATGATAGCTCTAGACTTTCCATTTTTCAAAGAACAGAACAAGTGACAAATGTATATCAAAATTACTGCATCAATGGACTGATGATACCACACCATTGAATGTGTGCAAAAGAAATGCTTGATTCACTGGACTGCTGGTTTTTGAGAATTGTCTCTGTCACTAAATTTTCACTTATAGTTTTGTCACTGAAGTCTGGCCTCTGGAAATACACTTCATTCTATCTGAATTGTCTCCAATTTGTTAATTTTGTACTTTAAAACTGGAGGCTTTAAAACAGATAGCTATCACTAGCCTCAACCTAAGCACTGTGAACCCTTGAAATGTATCATCTGAATCTGGTACAGGATAACAGAAGCAACAGGGTTCAGAGCTTCAAATATTGTTTTCTAATGCAGTTTTTTTGGAATGGCACTGTAGTAAGAACAATAGAAAAAATTACATTTAACAGTTCACCAGAGTTTCTAGGATGATACAGAAGAAGTCCTTTTGCAAAGAAAACCTTGCAGAAGTTGACATTGCATTTTCAAATTCTGTGAATTTAAGAAATTGTCTTAAATGAGAAAAAAATTACATTCTATCTCTCTAGTATTTATACAAAGCTAATACTTCATATCTGAAAAACTACTGCTTTCAGAAGGCATATTGTTTGGTTTCCACTCATCTACTGTGAAACACAGGTTACTAGCAATCGTCATCCGATTGCATACGTGGTACCTGGCACTGTATGTGACCCATCTTCTCAGCATTATTCATCTTTAGGTGCCAAAATTGATGCACCTTGTGGTGGCCAGAGCGAGAAAAAGCATCAGAACTTCTGAACTTCCCCTGCACAGTTAGGCTGCATCTGCCTCTCAGTGTCATCAGGGTATAAACTCTAAATAACATCAATCCCACACCCTGAAGCTTGTGACTGAAAAGCACAGATTTCACACTAGAGGCAAAGCCAGTGTTTCATTGGATGTCCTGAACTGATGTCCCTGCAAGAGTAAACCAGCCTGCTGGCTGAGGAACAAGAAGGATGAATTTCATAGTTTCGGTATCTTACACTCAATAGGGATGTGAGAGGAGGAATACTGACCCATCATTTCTCTACAAAAGACTTATCTTTGTTCTGGCAGCTAGTAGGACTGCAGCTATCCCTTTCACCCTGTGACAAGCACATGGACGCTGTAATAATTTCAGGCACGGAAATGGACTAACAATGTGATGATGAACAACACTGGGTAGCTAAGAATTCCCATTTACATATCTTCCTGCCTGCTCCAAACGACTTGTTTTTCTTTTAGAGCAGAAACCAGGTGCAATCTCATCAAGAGCTTTTGGCAATATATCTACCTTGATTTGAGGAGAGATTAAGTCTCAAATCTTTCCTATGATCAAATAGAGACGTGTCAGGTTTTACTCTATTGACAGTAATGGTTTGGTTAGTACCTGGCATTTTTGCTTCATACAGCTCCTTGTAAAAGAAACTACCAGTACAAGTGCATTTTTTTTGCCTGAGATTACAGGAAAACCATATATGTGTCATTTAATACCAATTTTCAGACAATTTCTCTTAAAATATGCTTTACTATTGGTAGAAGAACTGTGTGTGTGATGAGCAAAAAGGAATTACATATGATCAAAAGTCTTAAATATACATCACACTTGGAATGAAGACACTGGAAAATCAGTCTGATTTACCATGACTTACCTAGAGGTCTGGTAAGGGTGAGCAGAGGGCTCAGCTTCAGAAGAGAAAAGGACATAAACAGGGAAAAGGGGGAGCTACTGTTCTAATGATATATTTGTATAGTATTTTATGCAATTGAATATTTTATGATTTTAAAAAGGGATCTGCAGTATATTGGATTAGGCTCAGCAGAGTGTGCCTTGCTCTGATGGAATCACTGGAACTTCACTGGTGTCAAGTCCTGTCCAACCTATGGAAATAAACTCAAAGCAGCCATTCATAGCCCATGAAACTTCTGCAATACACAATTTTTTTGAGACAATGTGAGTGCAAATCAGTCAGTAAGTGTTTTGTCCGCTGCGGAGAGGCCAACCTGAAATAGGAATTTTTTCTAGGTGTTGAATTGAGATTGTTCAGAGGAAACATTGCAAATAAACTTTTCTTACTAAACCAGTAAAACTAATTTCTTTAACTGAAATCCACTTACCATATTTTCTATTAATACCACTAGTAATTGCTACAGAACACAGATGCATCAACATGTAGATAGTGAGCTTAGAAACAAAGCTTCTCTAAATATTGTTTATCAAAGGAAGTCAATAATTTAATTCTGAGATATTATTATCAGCAAATATCTTACAGATTGTCTTTTGGAAACTTGAATATATTCATACAGTTACAGGGGGTTTTGTTACAGAACAGGTTATAGTCTCTATATGCTGAGACACATTCTTAGTTAATTTACAGATCAATCATCTAACCAGCCTATATTAGCCTTTCTGAACCTGAGCCTAGAGAAGTAGTACTTTAGTTTTTGAAAACAGCTGGCAGTTCACATAGTAGGAATTTGAGGAGGGCTGAGGAGGAAAGAATGCCACGGAGATCACAGAATAACAGTTCATCCAACTAAGCTTGACTATGGGTTGTTGGATGATATGAGAAAATATCTTCCAGCATCTTCAAAGAGATGGGGCACTAAAGAGCTTATCTGTGACAAACCTCTTTGTTTCTGCAGTCATCAGTGAAGATACAGCAAAGGAAATGGAGGAGCTGCAGTTATGCATTTGCAATACACAAAGTCCTTGTTTTCCCACTAGGCACTGCAGAATAGCAATTGTCCATTCACAGCACATAGCACATCCTCTGCATTTCAGAGCTAATATTTTTGCAGTCCTTAAGCTAGCACGCTTCAGCCTAGAGTAGTTGATTTTTTTAACCCTATGGGGTTATGCCCTGCAGGAGACAGGTGTGTTCAGTTCCTAGTTAGAGAAATTGGTTTTTTAGGTATAATTTTAAAGTTAAACTGAAATATTTTCAAATTGCAGAGGATTTATATCTACAGCAA
The DNA here is from genome assembly GCF_009819655.1 of Sylvia atricapilla. Lineage (NCBI taxonomy): Eukaryota > Metazoa > Chordata > Aves > Passeriformes > Sylviidae > Sylvia > Sylvia atricapilla. The sequence goes on from NC_089142.1 coordinate 64,712,260, forward strand.
CATTTCAAACAGGGCTATAAAAAGTCTCTTTCCACAAATCGGAAAAATGTGAAGACTGCTGGTCATTGAACATACCTGCATATTAACCAATTAACAACAGAAATCTGTGTTGGCTGGAGTTATTTTTAAGACTACTTGTACACACACACACACAAGCTCTGACAAGTGGCTCTTCCTCTCATAATTTGGAATCACACTCCCGAAAACAATGTTAGTTTGAGGGTAGCAGTTGCTTTCATTTACTGCAGCACTCACTGCCCACTGTGATGCTGCAACATTCATTCAAGGCAGATCAGTGGCTCCAACATGAATTGAAGCTATATGCTATCAAACAGATGCCAGGTCACATCACTTCAACTCCTGAGCAAATTTCCACTTTTCTCTGTTTAGGTAGCAAAAGCTGTATGAAAACTGCTGTTGATATAAGATGACCAGCTGTCCCCCTCCCAGTGGGGATCTGTTTCTTAGCCAGAACTCAGTCTGCTTCTTAAGTTTGAACTTCTGAACCCAAACTAAGAAAAGTAATCTAAGCATGTATTTAAAAACCCTCCAAAAAACAGTATATGTACTCCTAAAAATGAGGCCAATATTCTTTTCTGCTTGACCTGTTTATTTACAACTCTTCCTCCCTCTAAATCAGAAAAACTCAGCCCTCTCAAGACAGGAACAAGTTTGTGTTTTCTTCTCCCTTCATCTAAGCCAGACAAGTCCCAGGTCTTCTCTCCTGCCACAGAGCAATAGGAAAACATACAGAAAAATCAATCACACCTTCCCCAGTGGGGTCAGAAATGACCACCACAAGAGACTCTTTTTGCAATCCTCTGTAACCATCAAATGGTTAAATCAACATAAGTTAAAATTTTCTTCTAGTTTGAATAAAGAGAAAAGGGGAGGAAATTCAAAAAACGGTTGCTGTAGTAACAATCACCAGTAAAAATCTTTTCCACTAAATAATAGTATTATCTCCCTCTCCCCCTCACAATTTTAGCTCCCCTTCAAAAAATAATCATGCTGCCTCTTTTAGATTTGCTGTACATACCTCAACCATTAAACAAGACATTTAACCATAGTGGCAGTTCTGTGACCTTTGAATGCCGTGAAATCTCTAAGCGGTGCAGCTTGTTCATGAAGACTTGTACTGCAGAATCCAGTAACTGCATCCAGGATTGGGAATAGAAATAAGTAACGACAGCAGACAAAAATTAATAATAATTTAAAAAAAAAAAGAAATTAAAAAAAAAAAAAAAAGGATTTAAGAAGGGGGAAAAAAGGAAAAAAAAAAAAAAAAAGAAAAAAAGGAAAGCAAACCTCCCCGAGTCCCCAATCAAACCACCTTAAGAAGCGAAAAGGCAGCGGCGGAGAGCGCGGCGGTGCGCCAGGCGCGGCTGGGGGCTCCGCAGTGTGCCGCCCGTGTCAGGCAGCGCAGGCCGGCGGGCGGGAGGCGCTGCCGGAGGAGCCGCGCAGACCAATCCCGGCCGCGCTGCCGGCGCCGCCGAGAAGCCTTTGCTGTTTATGTTTCCTCATCTCGGGAGTGACGTCAAAGGGTTTAGTTTTTCCTCTGCATGTGCTATTAATTTTAAACGACTACTATGGGAGGAATGTGGCAGCGATATAGGCTGGCTACCCTAGGCGAAAGAAACCGGAGTCGTGATTTATCTGTCCTGGATTCAGCTCAGAAAGATTTTTCTATCCAGAGGTACCAGAAAGATCCAAAATATCTTCACAACATGGGGAGAGGCTATAAATATGCTTACATATATGAAAGTATTCTTAAATACACACAAGATGTTTTCCAGGGAGAGCGGGGTTATCTCTCTGGGTTGTGGTGCAAAATCAGACCCGATCCTGCCCTCGCCCTACAGTAAATCAGGAACTGCTTGTCTAAGTTCAGCAGTGTCACACCAGTGTAAACCTGGCTGAGGAGATAAGACTGAGACTACTGTACACATCCTTCTATCAGTCACCAGGAGCTGCACTGCAGATCAGCAAACTGCTTCGCTTACCCCATCCGAGTCACGAGTCACGGCCGCAGTTGCCCTCGGGGGCCGCTCTGGGCACACAGCTGTTCCTTCCACGGGCAGATCCAAGCCCAGTTGTGCTCACCTGAGAGCTCTGCTGTCTGTGGACCTCCGCACGGCCTTTTATTTCCTACCAAAGTCCACATCAAAAGGCAAGAGCAAGGTAGAGCCTGGCTTTCAGTATGACCACGCCACTGATAGTGGAGAAACCACGCTGCTGAAGCATCAAGAAACAAATAACATTCATCAAGGTCAATTAGCATGGGTGAAAAAGGCCAAAACGGCACAAGATAATTGATAGGTCAGTTGACAGCAGTATCTGTTTTGTTATCTGCATCATTCTGATTTTTTCGATTTGTTCTTCTAGAGAACCCTTTCAAAGGTCTTGGTCTATGAGGCACGATTAATTTCTAAAAAGTCTTAACAGGCTCACATTTAATTTTAAAACACAGAGAAGTGCTTTTAAAAATGAGTAGGCAGAAAGCTTCTGAGAAAGAAATTTCTCAGTGCTCCACAGAAGACGTACAAGTACAGTTGAAGGCATAGGAACTTCCCCATGACCACCAATTGATTGTACCAAAATGAAGCTCCAGAGAGGCCAAAATATTTAATGATTTTTGCTTACTGAAAAGTCTGTCTGTGCTATCACTGCTAATGCAATCATCCTCCCAAAAACTGCTAAGGGTTACAGGGATGTAAATGCTAAAACAACATACTCAATAGTATTAAATAAGGCAGAGATATTAAAAAAAATCAATTATAGCACATTAAGTTCACTGACTGTACTTAGAGAACAGTATATGCAGTGTCTTGTTACTGGCTATTTTTAAAAATATGGTTAGTCAACTATTATTAATGAACAGTTTTGATACAGGTGGTCCTACTGTGGAGTATAGATGTAAAAGTAGGAGATTTTCAAATGTCTATTTCAGTCTGATTATTTTCTTGGTTTTGTGTTTTAGGATCAATCTCATTAACAACATTACATTACATTTCATTAATTAGAGTCCAGGTACATTCCTGTTTTGCACAAAGTCTTAGGTCTTGTCTCTCTCCTAAATAAATTACAGGTTACTTCAACCTCCTGCAACCAAGTGGCCCTATGAGAGTGAGTGGTCACTGTGGGTTCTGTGATGTGGAGGTTTCTTTGATGAAAAGATATAGTGGCCTGGAAGCACTTCTGATTTCAGCTTCTACCTGGACAAAGAATCTTAATGCATGAGGAGATGCAAGGGAGGGCGAGAATGAGAAGGAATATCTTGGTTACTTCAGCATAGCCATGCATTTCCATGATGGGCTGGGAAGGACTCATAAGAAAAAACAGGCTCCACCTAGCAAAGAAAAAACTTCAGCATAGATTTGCTAATCTGATTTGATATATGCTAAAATATCCTGTCAGACTGCTGACATGCATGTCCAGATAAATGTGAGCCACGCTGGCCTAAACAAAAAAAAGCTGAAAAAGTTGTGATTCTTTAAAAAATGTCATTGAGGGAAGAAAAAAGAAAACAAAACAACTGATGTTCTAGACTGATGTAAACTGTATCTAAATAAACATAATGGAGCCAGTACACTTCAAGCGAGATCAAAATTGGGACTTAATTGACATAACAGAAACTTGGTAGGGTAGAGTCATGTGAGTATGTGACTGGAATACTAATGCCAAAGAACACAGCTTGTTCAGGAGCAGGAGGAGGGAACAACAAGAGGAAAAAAGGTGAAAGAGATTATGCCTCATGTCTTACTGAGACATTCAGAATGCAGCAGGAAACATGCATTGAAAGTTTGAGCAAAAGTAAAAAGGACAAGAATATAGGCATTGTTGGGGAATCTGCTGCAGATCCAGGCAGATAAAGACAAACTCTTTTTGTTGGCAATTAGCAGGATTGTCCAAAGCATAGAACTTAGTCATAATGGGAGATTTTAATAATGCAACTCTTGAAAAAAGAGCTGAGCTTGACTCAGACACCATGGTTCCTTCTCCCTGGAATAAGAATTAGAGTATATACGGGAATCACTCAAATTTATGAGCCTGCCTTTTTTAGCAATCCTTCTTCTTGAAATAATTTATTTGACTTTCTTTTACAGTTCTGGTTCAGCATTGGAGATGCTTTAATATTTGTTTTTAGCTATTCTCCTTTCTTATTACAAGTGGCACACCAAGACATGTTACCATGGAATGGCATTCCTCTTCACAAATCTGCAATCCTTCTGCTGTGGTCTTTGGAAAGGAAGTTGGATATTAGACAGGCTACTTAATTGGCCTCACCCAAATCACACTCCTTATACCCAGATATAATCCTTGAAACTTAAAAAGAATAGATTCATCTCAGTGCCAGTAAAATTTGTTCGCACATGATAGAACGGCAGGCACTGTGCGTGGAGAGGCAAAAAGATCTCTCCTAAGACACCTTCCACTTTCTTCCCACTGCTTTATTTCTACCCCAACCATCTTTGGGACTGGCTGCAGAACTGGACCAAGTATTGCTCTTCATATTGCTCTCAGTGACATCTGAATGGGAGCTGGGAATAAGGAGTGGAAAATGAGGCATCATGTTCAAGCTGCTACCACAGATGAGTGAGTTCATGTCTCATTCTTCCTTTCTGCTTTCCTCCGCTCCCCCCAAAATTGCTCTGAATTGCAAAGTCGTAGATGTTACAGTGATTCCTCAAAGTATTTCTACTTTTCCTTAGGGCATAAACATGTAAATCTGAGGATGCTGAAAATTCTGTGATGAAAGTTGTCAATTCTGTTGCAGCTTTCTTTGTCAGGGTACAATAAAGGTGGGCAAGTAGTGCAGAGTGACAGCGGCCTGCATTCATAAAAATGAAGGAAAGGGTCAACAGCCACAGTCAAGGTATAGTTTCAAGGAAGTTTATACTTATCCCACCCCACACTACTGTTGGAGGTGAGTTCACATATTATACTGTAATTTCTGTTGGGAAAATTCTAAAGGCAAATTTCTCCAGGCTGAATTATGTGAAACTGCTACCAGTGACTAGATGTGAATGTTCTGTGCCTGCTTATTTCCAAATCAATGCCTTCAGATTAGTCATGTTATAGTTGCAATGAATGCCTGGAAGCATCCTTGGTGCACAGTTTGTGGAACAGACTCCCTTACAGTTCTTTTCTTCTCCTGGGATCTGTGTGATGTTTTCAGTGTGTTTACAGAGAGCCTGTGTGAACTCTCAGAAGCTGCTGCTGGCTGATACCAGCTGAGGTTCTGGGCTCTTTGAAATGACCCAGGGCCATGTGACTCAGACAAGAATGGAGGTTGGTAAGTGCATAATGTTGTTCAGAGTGAGCTGGTTCCCACAGGAGGACATGGATTGCTGACTTGACTTTGGTTCTCATTTATTTGACCTAAAAGCTGCTGTGTTGGTACATAGTTTGGACTTCTGGGCTTCCAAGTGCTGTCATAAGAGGATTACACTGTTCCCAAGAAAGGTGTCTCCAAAAGGGAATGATTTCCAGCTTTCTCAAATTTATCCATGCAATAATTTGTTCAGCTTTCCAGCCTTGATGCCACCTATCATATTTTCCAATATGAGATAGAAATTCAGCTTTTTCTGGCAAAAAATTGCCTCTAACTGTACCCTACGGCCTGTCAGAGTTCCCAGTCTTCTTCCCATGAACTGCTGAGCTTTAGAAAAAAAGTATTTATTTATGTCATTCTGTTCCTTTTAGCTTTCTTTTTACTTTTCCTTTTTACTTCTATACACTTATTCACAGATTTAAGTGATGGGAAATATCCCCAATAAAATGTATTTTTTTTAAAATGAAAATCTTTAACTTTTTATCAGAAAATAATGATTTCTCATCTATGGACTAGATACTTCATATAAACAGCATTGGATGAAGTCAACAAGCATTATATAGGCTGATGACATCAGGAAGAGAATTTCAAATGCCCATTACCTTGAGGCAGTGATCTAGAATGTTGCGTAGACCTTGATTTTCAGCAGATGTGACCCTTGAGTTAATAAAAAAAACAAACTGGATACATGAATGTTATGAACTTATCTTGGGTCCAGTCATAGTCTGGTTTCTGTTTTGCAGCATTTAAATGACTTCCAAAGGATGTCAGTTGGATTACTCGTGAAGAAGACGACCGCATGACTCTGCCCTCAGTGTCAGGTCTCTTGGCCACAGAGCAGTGTAGAGTCCCCAAAGTCAGCATAAGCCATCTCAGCAAAGGTGCAGTTCATACAGCTACCACAAACGCTGTACACAGGTACAAAGGACTTCATCACATGGGACAGAGGAGCTGGCACACAGCTCCCAGGCATTGAAAAAGACGTGTGAGAAAACATTGCTGTCAATGACTCATATTTGCTTTAGAGATCAGACCATATGCAAAAACATTTTGTTTTGTCAGACCCAATAAAATAATATTTGACATTTTATTTCAAACCCAAGAAAACCGAGAAGAGGCAGGTGAGAATTTTAAGTATTTTTCCTTACCTGAGAGGGAACAAGCTTTTATTTTGGCCAATGCTGAGTACTTTTGTCTTCATTTTATCACTCATAGGTGGGTGGCATAACTTATCCCTAAAATACAAACGTGTCCAGAGGAAATTTGAAGTCATAAAGAGCAGCAAGAACAGCAAATCCAAAACTTCATCTTTTTAATACCACTTTATTTCCTTAGCATCTTATACAAAAATACCCTTAATTACCATCACATACATGTTAGTCTACAGAGTTAAAGCATATGTAGCAGTGTCGAATCAGTGATATTTATGCAGCAATAGATCCATTGGTTTCAAAGAACCAATAATTTGCAGTGGTTTTCCATGCAATTTGAGCCTTTAAATGAATTATAATTAAAAGCTTTTTAAAAGAGGAAGTTAAAACTAGTATGAATCCACTCAAATGCTAAAGATGTGAACATTATATAAAGTAGGTAAGTCAGGAAAATAGTGGAAATGTATTGAAAATACATAATGGATAAAGTCTTTGAAGGCAATAGGATTTCACCATTTACTTCAATGGATTGCATCTCCTATACCTTATAATTATATACTTAGGAAGAATATATTCAATGTTAAACAGTGTAGTGATACTTCAAGATGCTAATCTTCACATTTTCACGTATATTCAGGATCTGGGTGAATGGGCTAAATAGTTAAGTAAGACACAAAGCATGTAAATGCTTAGCTCCTGTTGTGAAAGCAGATTCATTAAGGACAAATACAGGTTGCTTTGATGTTGTGCCAAACATATGTAATTTTGTAAATTACAGAATACAGTAACATTTTGAGACAACTTGCCTTGGCAACGACATTGACAGACAACAAACCATTGATTTTCTGTCAGCTGCTTTCTTCCTCCTTTTTCAGTTCTCTAATTCTAAACATCTTCAGTCGATATCTTCACAGAACTTAAGCGAGACCATGGGTTTCCACTAGGATTCTAGGCAGTAGATGAACCATGGTGATGGAAGTAACTATTCCCTGCATTCCTCAGCCTATGTATGACTTGGAGGACGCCTCTTCTGCACTGATGTGTTTTCTGGAGCTGCTTCAGTTTCTCTGGTTGTGAGAACAGTGAATTCTAGGAGAAGCATCTCCCCCAACAATCTGACTTCACCCACTCCATCCATCAATATAATTGTGCTGATTTAAAACTCAGGGTGTATAAGAACCTAGGTTACTGAAAATTTGTCAATCTAGGTTACTTGTTTCGATGTGTCCTTTGAAGTTGAAGGCACATAAAATCTTTGATTTTAATTTTGTCCAATTTATACATATACTCCAGACTTGCAAACAAATGTAAACAATGATTTGAAAAGATGGCTCCTTTCCTATGAAATGCTATAAATCTTAGGATCCTTATTTTCCAATTTTTTCTAATGTAGAAATATTTTCAGTTGGTAATTCTTGTAGGACACTGGAAAAGTAAAGCGCAGTGACATTACACATAAGAAATTATAAATATACTTTTTCAAGGACTCATTATGCATTCAGTAAAAACTTTTGAGGACAAAAATGTTGTCCCAGATGGGGAGAATAACAATCACAACATTAACACACAGATCTGACAATATGAATATTTGTTTACTTGCATCAGAGGCCTGTGTTTACGCAGCAGTAATTACAAACTTGTTCTGGTATTCAGCCACTTGACTATTAAATTATCTATTTTACACCATCCATTAAAGATAGGACAAAGCTATCAAGGTCTCCTAGATTTTGGAGTCCAGGTTTGTTCTTTAGAGCAATTTAACATTATTTTAAATGGCATCAAACAGGACTTCAATTAATGCTCCCTGTTACTCCATCTGACACATACTCCCCCTGCACCCACACTTTTGTTTTACAAGCAAGAGTTTTTCCTTATAAGCTCTCTAGATTTAGCTTCTAAACCAGGCACTTACTGTCTCTGCTTTGAACTCTTAAAATATGTAATCCCATTCCTAGATGCTTGCAATGCCAAGGTACATAAAGTGTAACTGTCTTTTATGGTCCTTTTTGTGACTCAGAAAGTGACATTCAGACAGGTTTGCTAATCACATAAAATGTGTTGTTATAATTATTATCCAGCAGTAACTATTAGGAATCAATGTCAGGCCAAACTAGGACATTTAATCCATCTCCCAAAACTCAATAAATATTAAAATAATAACTAGGTAAAGACGACCAAAATTAATTTGTTTTCTATGCAGTTGTCAGGCATGGCTACATATCATGTGCTTCTACAGTTTAGTTCATTCCTGAAACTCCAGGTTATTGTGTAGCAAAGAGAAAACACAGAACCAAGGTACTAGGAATTGTAGCTGTAATGCTCAAAGAAGCCCAGCCACTCACACTGAAGTGCAATTGCCCTCTAAGATATTTTACTGTGATAACTAAGATCATAAAGTACCATGAGATAAACCAATCTCTAATAAGGACATAAATGGAAACTACTAAAGAACAAAAATGAGCAGATAAGAGAGAAAATATTATCAACAAGAATTGTGAGAAGGAAAACATATTTTTACCTGTTCCTTAATTTTTCCAATGTGTTTAGCTTTTAATCTTAAAGGCAAAATGTTACACCCGTCGCACCCATGAGATATATAAACAGACTAAACATGACCCAGATTAAGGACAAAAGCAAACATGGGCCTGCATTGACACAGGAGAAGATGAGCTCAGTGATGTTCAGAGATTAACTCAGCTACACATTGAGGATCAGGAGAGATTTGACAGCCAATGCCTTGTTAAAACAGCAGCATTGCAGACCACTCTCACAAACTGAGATCCAGTTGTCTCATTGGGACTGTGAAACACACATTGCTCTAATCAGTCTGGTTGATCTCTTAATACAAACAATGATTTTTATTTCTGAAGTCCCAATTTAGACTTCCCTGCCTACACACAAAATTATCATTGGACTGCAGCTTTGTATTCTCACAGACACACAAACACATACAACCAAGTATTTCTTACTATGCCACAAAATGTCACTATTTACCGTTCTAAAGCTCAAATTATCTTTATTGTATTCCAAAGAAATGTCAATATTTTAAGTGTTGATGAAAGTACCTATTCCTTTTTACATTGGTTAGTCACCATGTGGAAATACTATTTTGTGAAAATCTCCTTTCTCAAGGAGACTTTTGTGAACTTTGTGACTTTCTTTCAGTCAGCTACACCATTCCATCACTGGAATTTTGAGATCAGAGGACAGCAGGATAATTTCTTGCAAAGTTAGTAAAGGTTTAAACAGAAGCCGTTCAAAATAAAAGTTTCTTTAAAAACACTGGAAATCAAATGAAGGAACAATTCTTTAACACAAGATGCTGTCATACTTGTGTGAGAATATCTTTATTTGAACCTTCTGTTTTCACTGCTGTCTGGCTTAGGCACATCTGTAATTGCCATATAAAGACAGATAGGGGCAACAAGCAATTTCAGTTATTATCTGAAGTAGTATTAAGGAGTGGAAACCATACTGGATGAAACAATGATATTAAAGGCAGATGAAGATTTGGTTGATATAATAAATAGGAATTTGGACTCAGGGACTTACATTTTACTCACAGCATGAAGCAAAATCAGACAGGTTTTGTTTATTATTTGTTGGGACTCTAAAGTTATGAGAAAGATTTTCCACTGTGACTGGGTGTGGAAGCACTAGAAATCTCCTGAGAAAGCATCCTCTACCCAAACATGAAAAGCCCAAGAGACTTGCCTGGATGAACTTTGATACAGCACTATAAATAATGAGCATGTGTCCGGGGAACAACACTGGATTCTGAGGTTTTTTCTATGTCATTCATCCCTACCCCAGTAAAGAGCTATAGGAACCAAAGGACTCATCCAAGGTTTGCCACCATTCCTATATCAGAACTTGTGCTCATGGATTGTACTTGAACGTTTTAGTTTCACTGTGTACAGTGAAACTCTTGTATAGCTGCTGCTGAAGAAGGTTAGAAGTTTTTCTAGTAAATGGACAAAGGAGAAGAGAAATGAGGGCAAGCAGTAAGCAGAGAAAGCAAAATCTGGCTTGGATTGGGTTCTGCCTAGGACTTGAATTACTTGTCCATTATACGACTACAGGAAGATCCCACCGTGTTGCTTTTCCCCCACTCCTGCTGCATATATCAAATCATAACATGGCTTGGTTCTCTCTTTGGATGCTTTGGATACAGGACAAATGGTGGGACACCTCCCAAGCCTTAGGAACCTGCTGATCACACTTGTCTGCACCACTTCACGTTTCTACCTTCAGATCCAGAGCTCCATAGGAAATGAGTTTGGGTAGAAAGGAATTATAGGAGAAAAAGCAAAGTTTTATGAGAAAAAATGTGGGCAGTCAGGTCTCTTTGGTCTCTGTATAGACCTGAAATTAGAGAGATCCTCCCCTATCTGAAATACAAATAGCTTCTGAAGGTCTCTGAAGAACCAAAGGAAAGGCTTCCAAATGAGAAATTTGCCAAACATGATGTTTGCTGTCTCCCTCTCCAACAGAAACAATGTTTTCTGGTTCTCCCTGACTACAAATCTGGAGGAATTTGTAAGTTTCCAGACAAGTTTGGAAAGGAAACACTGTGGTCTGTGCTGGGCCATGTCAATCCAGGCAGATTCAGTCTGCCTTTTGTGGCTTTACACCTTACTGTGTGCCACTGCTGAGTGAGGCAGCTTAGACACGAGCTTCACAGAAATGCATCCAGGTAGACAAGATCTGCATGAAACCCTTGAAGTGGGACTTGCTTACACCTTACTGTGGTAAGTCATAAAGCCACTTAGAACTTTGAACAGCAACACACAGCTACCTATAGAGGCCCTGGCTTGTTTATTTTTGAATGATGGCACAAGCTGCAGCTCGTCAGGAGCCATTGTGTTCCCCAGGGCAGCATTCTGCTGGGGAATTGATGGCTCCTTTGAAGTTCCTGCAGACAATGCATTCACATTGCTGTGAATCCACATTCACATCGAATTCCAGAAAGAACAGTTAGGCCCAGCAGTAACTATGCTCAGTAGTACTACTAATAGCAAATGGCTGTAATTGAGATAATTTTTTTGTCCATGGTGTACTAAAATACTGAAAAATAGTTTTAAATCAAGTATATCCCACTAGCACTACTAACAACAACATGAAACTCTTTTCTGTCTCAAAAAGTAGGTCACATATTTTGCTTGTGTTTGCTTAGCACCTATCACTGTAAAATCCTGGTCCATGACTCACAAAGCACCAGTAACAAGCAGAAATTTCTTCTTGCACTCCCCTGCTGCATTCTCGATTGCAATATGATCTGAGAGGACAGGGATTTCTCTGACCATAATTAGTTAGGAAGCATTTGAAAGCGTGATAGGCATCCACATCCAACACTATTAATTTTTGTTTTTGCTTTTGAATATTTTACTAACAATACCTATTAAGTAAAGCAGAGGTGCTCATGAAAGTGTGCAAGGCACAGAAAAATTCCTTGCACATAATTTCAGTGGAAGTGTGACCTACTTTGATGGCAAGACACACTTAGCTTTGGCTGATACCCTTAGTTCAGCTGAGACACTTCCATAAGGCCAACTGTAAATTTATTCAGGACTGGAGAAAGCAACTATTTATTCGATGTATACATGCATTACTGGGAAAGGGAGGTAGCATTTAAGCTTTTGCTAATATAACATATGTTTTATAAATCTGAAACCCATTAAAGTGGGTATTGCTGTGGAAAAATAGAACAGGATGATGATAATTACTAAAAACACTCATTATAGTAATCAAGGGTAGTAAAGGTCATGCAAATGAACAACATTCAGAGAACAGGATATGAGACACTGACTTCTCTGGACGGAGGGCAGGGAAAGAGATGGGAGAAAATGTTAAAGGGGAGTGCAAAGGAAGGAAATGTGAGACAGAGTGAAAAGACAGCAAGTCTGTGTCATTTACGTCACAACTGCCTTAAACAAGAGCAGCCAGGAAGATGCTTCAGAATTTTTCCATTTCGGTAGCACTGAAATTATTTATGTATGAAAATTGTAGAGACCATAATAATTTTGTTTTAGAGTAAAGCACAGATGTTTGAATTCAAACACATAGAACATGAGCAAGATGGCAAAAAGGGAAACTGATGGGAACAAAATAAATTGAAGAGATCTGATTTTGTTACTCTGAATGGATATGAACATTATATCTCTCAGTCCTTCAAGGGACTTTGCATCAGTCTGGCTATAAATGAAGGTGCTGAGCAGTTAGAGGGATCTTCCTTCACACGCTCCAACAAAATATTACTTGATCTTTCCCCTAGGCTCAAAAAGAATTTTTTTCCATTTTTTCCAATCGATCCTGAAGGTGCCCCTCCTCCTGCAGCTCCTCAAAAATTTCTGATCAGCAGAGGACAACAGAAACTCAGTACTGTGCTGAACCTGGTGTACTGAGATTCTCCTCAGCCCATGGGCTACTGCATCCAACAGGAAATTTCCAGAGAGGCCAGGGGAGGCATCTGCCTAGAAACCTCCAAATGAGTGGATATGTGTTTTGATAAATCCTGAAAAACAGTATTCACTACATTCATATGTAGCAATGATTTGCTGCTGGCATATGTCTTAAAGAAACTTCCTTGAAGCTTCGTGGAATTATTTTTCCTTCCCTGAGCTGCAAGAGCAAAATCAGAGGTGTGTGGGCAATGTCATGACTTAACAGGCAATTTCTCAAGCAAGAAGTCACAAACATGATTTTTATTTCACTTAGCTCAGCTTCAAGAAAATAAAAAGCATTTAAGTTTTCTAGTTTAAATTTTGTCAGCAGATATGTCTTCAGGCTGACTTCTATAATGTAAGTAAGGCTTGAATAACAATTGTTTTCTTTAATATATACTGCAAAGATTTGATTGATTGATCCAGCCTTCCTCTTAGTTAAGTGAAAAGTGAAGGAAATCAGTGTCATCCTTTACAAAGAGCAAAGGCTGTCACACCAACTGGTTTTATTCGAAGTAAAGCTACAGGCATTGAAATTACATGCAGAAGTTAGGCTAAGACTGTGTGTAGGAGTTATCATGATGTTCTAATAATCCCTCAGTGTAAAAACACATCCTTGGAAACTACTGACTGAAAAAATAGAATGTGCACATGCATAAAGCCAGCTGTAACTTTACTGCTTTGAGAATTAAAAAACTCAGATAGAGGTAAATTCCTGTTGTTTTACCTGTGATAATGCCAATTCCTTTAATCTCTATGAACCCTGAAAATAATTTGTAGATTATTCTGCATACTAATGCTTACCTTACTGCATATCACATGTTCCTTCAGTCTTCTAACTCAACAGAAGATTTGTGGGGAAAAGCTTATGAAAAACCTAACAGTAAAAATTTGGCTCTGAATACAGCTCAGCTCTTAATCAGTTGAGAAAAGCTATTACCATACAGTTGACCCGTCATTTATAATTTAAAGATTTAGTATTTCTCCTGAATCCTAGTTTACCTATTCAGAAATGCACATTAAAATAAACTGATGATGAAATATCCACAGAATTTCATGTCCCAATGCTCTGCGGCAATTAATTCTTGAGCTATACTATTCCCCTTAAAACACACAGAGCTTGCAATTTGTTAGTATTGTTTTCCACCACAGGAAACATCTGATTTGCTGTAATTAGGCAAGGCAGCAATACATGCCATCACTCAGCAAACTGAACAGCAATCGACTTTCATGATTGTTTGCCAATCTTCAAGCATTAATAGGAAGCCAACATCGTTTCTTTTGACGTAATCTCTGTACAGTAAATAGGGCACTTGTGCAAATTTGATGGGCTTCATTAAAGCTTGTGGAGCAAGAAAAAAAGAAAAAGATGGTGCAGTGTAATGGAGTGTAGCCTTGGGACATTCTATTCTGTGATAGTAGAGAGTTGCCAGGGGAAACTGCAAGATGCAGATGCCAAACATATTTTGTAAGGGAAGAAACACTGATAGTGGAATGGTGTCCTTTCATGCTCCCTTTTCTGTGTGGGACTGCAGAGCTCATATCAAATGCTCGTATTACACCTTCTGTACTGCTATGTGTTGGAAGACTTTCCAATTTTAAATTGTGCTAAATGAATGCTTAGCAGAAGTTTGTTAGTACCGAGCAAGTACTTGGTTTTCCCAACAGCATCTGAATTTTAAACTGCAATGCACTCAACTTCATGGGTACCATGACTCACGCTTGACAGACTGTAGACCAAGGAAGAAGAGGTGTACAGACAACCAACCTTCCCTCCTGCTTATATTTTTTGGTTTTGTCTGTTTTTCTTTTCTTCCCCTCACTATCTGATTAGATCATCTGATTTTGTCTAAGAAATGGAATCAAATTTCTGAGATGGACTTGCAAATTAATGTATATCCTAAACACCTTTTTTTAACTGTATACTACACTAAAGGTAAGACTTTCAATCTAACTAGAAATGGACTTTTTTTCACTGTGATTTGTAGCTGAGCCAGGTACCTTTATTAACAAAAGTACACATCACACATCAGAAATACAACTTCAAGTAGATCAATCAAAAAAGCAGATAACCACAAATTTTCTTTCTGTTGCTTCCTTTTGATGTATCTGAGCATATTTAAGTACTGCACCTGTGCAAAACCAATTCCTCCCTTGTGCGGGTGAGCAAAGCAGAGAGCACAGGGTTGTCTTCTCATAAACCTTATACCTCTGACAGCCATCATGGCAGTTATTGATAGATCAGAGACAGAAATCTGCTTTCTGTGAACATCCCAACTAGTCATTTGCAGTGAAGTAGGAAGACCACAGCTGAGAATTTAAATCACATTTCTTTCTAACGTTGCAGCAGAAGGGTTGCTGCCTTTGCTGTAACGCTCTGAACAAAATATCACGCATATCACTCACCAGGCAGGGCAGACTGGCATGGCTTAAGTTCTGGCCAATAGTTAAAATGCATAACAAAGCCAAATTCTCAGTAAACTGAAAAACTCTGGTGGTGAAAAAAATGCCACCCACCTCAACGCAAAGTGAATAAATCCTTCCATTTATTTCTATTTCAGCACCAGCTGCCCCGACATAAAGCAATCACCCCTGGATCACCACTAGAGTATTTTATACAAGTGTTATTAATTTGGAGTTGCATTTGTGAATATCCCCACAGCACCAGAAGAATCCTGCCTTGTAATTAACAACTCTGAACATAGCTTGTAGGATACAGCTGGAAACCTTGTGATTTTATCCTGTCTCCAAGGAAAATCATGAGGAAAAATTTCCTTTCTTTATCTCACAGCCTAAGCCTCCTAGTAAGCCTGTAATTCATCAGGTTATGGCTCACAATGATGAGATGCTCTTATGTAGAAATTAAATTTATCAGATGCTGAACCAAGCTGATCTTTACAGTGAGAACTACTTAATCCATTTTGATTAAATCAACAAAGCTCCTGGTGAAAAACAAGTAGAATATTTGAGAGTGAGCTATACAAGGATGGATTCTGAAGTCAGAAGCACCAGTTGCAATTTTGTTATAGAAAGAAAGCCATTTCTACGAGGAATTCAAAAATGTTCATAGATAATACTTAAATTTGAGATGCTCTGCAGTGTTTTGAATACTATAGTTCTGTTTCAGATCCCTGGTTTTATATGTGTTTATGCTCTTTTCCCCTACACACATTTTATCTAGCTTTTATATGCTGCTTTTATTCAGAGCCATTTAGAGGTGCTCGTATATGAACCCTATCTCTCTTATTGCCTTTGTGATGTACAGAGTGAGAAAGAGGCACAGCACTCCAGTGATTTATCTGAGACAGGGGACAAGGTGAGACATGCAGACGTGTGCTCTGCTCAGGAAATCATGCTGACAGCCACACACAGGCACGAAGTGAAATATTTCACAAACAATTACTGAAATCAGAAATCCATCTGTCTATGAAATACTGCAACAAAACCAAAACTAGTAAAAACTAACACCACCACCCCCCCAAAAACGTCTGAGCACAAGGCTTATTCTGCAATACAGTATAAATGCTGTGTAAGTTGAAATCTGTGGATAGACTGGGGGAAAACTGTCTCAAGTGAAAGAAAAGAAAATTTATCAATTTTCAACAATTTCACCAATAGTACCAGTGGATGAATAGGAATTCAGATTCCTTTTAGTGATTGAAGTACCAGATATTGTTCAAAGCACTCAGGATACACAAGTATCCTGAGATCACATTTAATCTCGTAGTGAAGAGCAGGTTCTAGACCACCTGATGAAACTGATCTTTGAGGGGCACAAATCTTTGAGGGGTTTTCAGCAAACTGTTGTTTGACATAGATGGTCTTTAAGGTCCCTCCTAACCCAAACCACTCTCTGATTGTATTTTTATGTTGTATTACCCACAGGCTTTCAGCCTTTAACTGAAATGAAAGGCTCATAAGTACAAAATATTTCAGACTAATTCTAGAACAATAATTACAGGTTTCAAAGTTATGACTCAAACCCATATAAACTACATGGGCTACAATTCAATTTGGACAGAACGCTAAATTTAGTGGTTACCTGTAATAATTTTCTAATTTAGATATGGAATAGGTAGTTAACTAGCCACATGTAAGGTTGTCTATCATCTGGAATATTCAAATAGATATTTGATGTGTTTTCTCAACAAAATACTGTAGGTCAGAGAGAAGTGATGGACAAGTGCGACTTCAGCTTATGTTGTCCTGATGTGTAGCTGTTCTTACTAAGTCATGAGCACAGGGCTAAAATGTAACTCTGTGATTGATAAACCACCTTTAATTATACATGTACAGATTCTAGTTTGAGATTGAGGCTAGCAGCATGTTTGTACTTTAAGCAAGGCCAACACAGTCAACTCTCTGTTGGGAGCAGCCATCACAGCATGTGCTGATAGCAGTGCTCTTCCCCCTTCTTTGCCCTGTTAAAATCCCAGACTGTAATTTCAGGAAGAAAATATGTATTTCCTTCTTTACAGTTAAACATCTTTAGTAAGGTGCTGTTCTGAAAAAAGAGGAGACTCTCTATGGAGAAAACCAAAGAGTAAGAAACTGGGTTTATGCTTCATACCTGTTTTGAAGTGACATAGTACTTGCCTTCACTATTGCAAGGTTAATATTTCCTAGCCCTGCATTATTTAAAAAGTCTTTGTGTGGTACTTAAAATTGGGACAACATTAGTGATGCTTCTTTTCCCGAACTTCGAATGCCCCAAAGTCCTACAGACATGGTGGCTCATCATCTGGATAGACACATACTTTCTTTTACAACTACAATTTTGGACAGAGGGAAGGTGATATTTTTCTTATACGCAAGAATTATTAAAGTATAACTAACTTGGTGATGCTGATCACCTCGAACATGGATGGACCATCTTTAGTCTTCGGGAAAGTACCAAGGAAACATTCTAGGGAAAAGGAACTAGCTCAGCTTTGTTCCTAAAAACTAAAAACCTAAATCACAAAACAAAGGAGCGACCAAGAAAAGGAAGAAGTCTTTTCTTCCTGACAGGTTTTTCATAATAGGAGTTGTTAGTGGCCTCATACTTGTACCCAGCCACGCTGTGGTACAAGGTCAGACAAGATGCATCCTTCTTGGCCACTGGTTAGGAGAGTATTTCTGAATAATATTCTGTCTGCACAGAAAAAATTACCTCAGGCAGTCAGAAATTCTATTGAAACTCAAGTGCTCTACCTTATAAACGAAGGGGTTTTTTTCTTCTAGGCATTATTTTCTAAAGAGACTGAAATATCAAGAGCTGTACAACCACTCTTTGTACCATCAGAATAAATTTCTAAAATTTTTCCAATGTTTTGTAAATGGGCATATGACCTGGAAAATTTTCATCTTGTTGATAATGTATGAAAATGTTAGCAGGTATAAAAGTGATGCTTAAATACTCTATGTTAATAAATATCTAAGCAGCTTTAAAAACATACTATTTGTTGAAGAGACCACATACCTGTATAATTTGGGAGCAACTATATCATAGTCAGCTGAGAGATGATCAAGTGAAAAATCAGTTTGAAAATCTACTTGTAAAAGGCAGCCATTAAAAATTTTACTTTTTTTAAAGCTTCCTAAAGTGCTCAGAGAAAACAAAGGCATCGAAATAAACATAACTCCAAAAAACTTAAGTAAATTTTTTGCTTTTTTTAATTATAGAGGAGCTTAAGTGACTGCTCATGCTGCATGGCTTTTATATGGCAGGCCCATAAGATTATCTGACGCAAACTGAAAACTCATTAAAGGAGATTACAGAACTGACTGTTAACATTTATTTTGTCAAATCACAAGGTCCAGGTGGTGATGTGTAACGTCCTACTCAGAGCTGCTTGGTGTCTGAAGAGTGGAAGGTAAGCAGCAATGAAACTATTTAATGAAGTGATTTCAGGGGCGGTTTGGGGTGAAGGCTTGAATTTACAAGCTTGTAAATTTGAAGCTTGGGCAAATTGGTAGATATCTGTTTAAAGTTGTGAGCAACTTGATGCTAGGAGGAATATGAAACATGCTACTAGGTACTGGGGTTTGTTTTTTTTAACAAAATTATTTTAACTGGGCAAAATGTATACTATTGCTCAAGTGATGGAGATTTTTGTGTGTCCTAATTTCAAAATGCTAACTTAGATGGATGGCCCCTTGGCATAGCCTAGAACAGCTGTTTCTGATCAAAAAAGTTTTCCTTATACTTGCTATTTTCACTTTAGTTGAGACAAAATATATAATTTTCAATTAAACCTGATTTTCTTGCTCATGTATAGATTACTTAGCACAGAGACTGAGAAACCTGGGGTCTAGTCAGAATATAAAACTCTGTATAGCAGTGTACATACAAGGAATTGTTGGACTGCTAGATTTGACTTAATGCATGTTTAAATTATATTAATCTGCTAATCTGCTGCAAACCATTTTTAAAACAAAATTTCCATAGGCTGATTTGTATACTGTGCTTTTGTGCAGTGTGAAGTTATTACTTATCTTGATTAATCCCTTGTTTTGAATGTTTCCATTCAGATATCAACGTTCTAGACATGTGGTCTCATAGGAGAAATAATAAGGCTACTTTCTGACTGCATAATAACATTTCTCCCCCTAAACCTTTTCCCTGTACTCCCATTATATCATAATGTTAGACACTGTTATTTCTCTGAGGAAAACCACATTCTACCATTATTGCTTCTTTTAATAACTGTGTAAGTTTCAGAAACTTTTGGTCATCAAGTGCTTGATAGGCCCTTATCAATAAAAAAGCCTTCCTTAGTCTTCTTGTACCCTTTTACAGTCAAAGTACTTTTTTCTCATTATTTAGTACTGTAAACATTGATATTTACAAAGGATGTAATATTTTGGCAATATATATCCTGTTAATTGTTGTTTTGAAATATATTCTACTAGCTCTAATATAATGTTCCATGCCATGTAAAATTTATTTGCTCTATGTTTATATTTAAAAAAAGATTTTCACTGAAGAATTAATTATTTGTTCCAAGCTGATGGCCTAATCATCCCTCCTTTAGACAACAAACTGCCAGTAAAAGTATTGTACTACTCTATTATTGGAGCATTTTTCATCTGCTTTGTATTAGTTTCAAATGTATTCTGACAAATAGTTCAGAATAACTTTAGTTGGTTTAAAACATGGCATCTTCAACATGAAGTTTTTACCTTTTTGTGGCTCGGTCTCACAAGGTAAGATTTTTCAATATAAACAGCAAATGTATTCCAGTACTTTTTTACCTTTCTCTTCAGTCTGGCAAGTGCATTATAGATACTGTCAGGAGTGTTAAGTCTTTCTGATGGAGAAACAAACTGATTTCTGAATTTCTGAAAATTACCCTTTCTTGTGTAAGAACAGAACGAGCAACACTAATATAAGCTTATAACTTGAGTAAATGTCTCTGATTCCATCTGAGCATTGCTCCATTGCCTGTCCACCAGATGAAGTCTCCATATAAGTAACTTGACTGGGCATCAGGGCTCTGTGTTAGCTCTGCTTTGCTTCCTGCATGAAAGGCAAGGATCTAGTTTGTACCTCTTGGGTTTTTCAAAGCAAATACTTCCAGTGTGGTCCAAGTGTGTGCAACATAACTAGTATTTGAATTCAGAGAGAGATTAAAAAAAGAAAAAAGAGTTTGAGGCGTGAACAGTCCCATTCATTGTGAGAATGTTACCTCATGTAAATAGCATTTTAAAATATCAGCACTCTTAACTATTTTGTTACAGCAAGCATGTAAGAGCAGATGGGAAGTACAATAGGAAGATTCATGCAATGTGCTCTGAGAGTTGCTCTTTTGAGAGAAGCATTTAACAATACACAGTAAAAGATCTTTTTCATTTTTACTAATTATTTTAAGTTCCTCAAAAGAAGACAGGCACAACTTTCAAAATGTGCTCTTGTCAGAGAGTGAGTTAAATCAAGGGTCTGGTTTAGCTAAATGGTAAGGGAGATTCAGACCATAAAATTCAGCTGCACATATAGGAAAAAGGAAATACATAATGTGATACATAAAGTTACTGCAACTGCCAAGCATTCATACCAGAACAACCTTATTGCTTTACAAATACAGGCTTACTGCAAAGCCTGGCACCATGCAATGCCTAGGTTAGAGCTGACATGATTTGCCTTTGGCTTCATCACCATCACTGGCTAAACAACAGTATGTGCTGCATTCTGTGCTGTGTGTAATGCATGAATCTTTTTGCATATGATGCTGCGTAAGTCAATCTCATGGTGGAATAC
The DNA here is from genome assembly GCF_009819655.1 of Sylvia atricapilla. NCBI lineage: Eukaryota > Metazoa > Chordata > Aves > Passeriformes > Sylviidae > Sylvia > Sylvia atricapilla. The sequence goes on from NC_089142.1 coordinate 64,733,428, forward strand.
TGAATTAGCTGTACTAATGCTCTTGCACACAGATATCTTAAAACTCCTTTTACTCTTTTATTTTCTACTGTCTGTTGAGATTTCTGTTTCTTCTAAAAAGCAGTTGTAGAATTTTCCTTCGACTGAAAAAAGGATGATTTGCAAATATTTGAAGACCAAATTTAATTTTGTTCTTGTCTCGCTTGTACTTAGAATTGACTTCTGGAGTATCTTCTGTTTATGCTGTGGTTTGGTAAAGATATGTCACTTCAGTAGATTGAACTCACTAACAGTAAAGGACCACTATGAGAAGATTTTTTTACTTCAGTCCCCTTTCTTTAACTTATTTAATCATATCTCCTTAAAAGCATGCAATATATTCACTGTATTACAGGACAATGAAGTTCAAGAGGTCTAAGAGACAAAGGGCATTTTCAGATATTTTCATTAGATGTATTCAGCTGCCATCTTAAGCAGTAACTGTAGTGTGCCCTTTCTCTGAAACAAGAACACCCAGGGATGAGCAACATTAGGACTGGAGCAAACAGTGTTGCAGCACATGTTATGTGCATTAACTAAAATATGGTCATTACTGTTTCACTCCTTACAAAGAGATGCATAGTTTTAGATGAATGTTTTGGATATATCTGACATACCTCTGATTGGAAGAGTGCCTGTTGTACTGTTACAGGCAAATAATCAAAAGCAGAATTTCCAGGCCGCATATCTCTGGTGATTTGGACATGAGATCCTTTTGCTCTTTAATTCATGTGTGATCTTTGAATCAGATTTTTTTACTTGGTGTATTAAGAGCATGGGTTTTCTGCCTCCATTTTAACACACACATATTAGTCAGCTTTAATGCATTTAACATGTAAAACATTCATTTTGTATCATTCTAAATTGTTAGCAGAATGGTCTATTCAATTCTTGACGTTTCACAAAAACTTGTGTGTACTCTCTTAACAGCATTAACATTGAGTAAAAACTTAAAAGCTAATTAAAATGCATAATTTGACATGTCCTGTTGCCCAGATTATATTTTATAAATGTTATACAAACACATATAAATTAGTATCATTTAAATAAGCCCCTTTTAATTGATTTTTTAATCAATATTTTCACTTTTCTCCAGGATTGATGTTAATCTGCTGGAACTATTATTTCCCAAATCAGTTTTTTCACTCTCTTAAATGCTGGCTTTGTTTTTCTTCCCACCCTGCTGAGGTTCTGTAGCATTCTGAGATGAGTTCTAGAGCCCCTTTGCTTTGCACCAAAGGCCTCTTGCAGCCTGTGACCAGGATTTTTTGATTATTCTCTTCTCTGCTGTGACACCAACAGAGACAGCTGAAAATTGCCAACAGCTGGAATGAAAAGGTTGAACATTTCCATTCCATCAGCAGTGAGCTGTGATGTGGAAGGTTCAGTCTCCTTTCCTTGCTGGTGAAAATAATTCTATCTTCCTTAAAACTTCTTTGTCTTTTTCCTCTTCTGCCATCAATGGCAGCTCCCATAGCACAGGAATGAATCACTGCTCATGTCCCTACCTCTTCATTCTAAAACTGGAAACAGAAGATGCTCTGACTATTCTAGGAACTGGGAATTGGTTCACACATTCTGAAGACATAGTAAACACTTCAGGGAAGGAAAGACAGAAACTGCTTTTCTTGGAAGTCAGAAAGTACTATGAAAGAGATATTTTATCAGTGTAACATTGAAACATTTATCTCTGATGTAAAACTGAACAAAAAGTGCATGTACTGGATAACTTTGTTATTTATTGTCTCTCTTCAGCCTTCTCTCAGAGTGTCATTAACGATAACAGTACTTCAAAGAAAAAGAAGAGATTAATCTAATGATCCACTCCTATGAACTGTTCATCTCACATTGACCCTTGAGCCACATCTATCAAACTGTCCCTTTTTGAATGGGCTCAGATCCTGGAGCATCCTATTAACTCTGAGGACTGACTGCCACAATATGTGTGAATCATGTACTGTGAAGTGATGCTTAAAAAACCAAATAATAAAAATAAATTACTTCATATATTGGTAGAAGTTTCTGCAGTTCATTTTCATTACAGCAGATGTTTATTGTGACTCAGGAAGTACAAATTCTTCTATAGAAACTTCTGCAATACTTGAATTCATGCTACTCCCCTCTGTCTATGACTTTTTTTTTTAATTTATCTCGCTTGACTTTAATGCTCTACCTTGTATTGAATTAGTTATTAAATTAATGCAATTCTAGCCTCAGAACACTGGCCAAGGAACATGGACCGAGGATTTCATTACAATTGACAATTACAAGGATATATTTCCAAGCGTATTAAAAAAGCAGTATGGCAAAAATGTTCAAGTGTTGGTTTGCAGTAAAAATGAAAAAGTGATGGGCTACACAATTACCAAGCACTTGATATGCCAATATGTTTACAACACACACCAAAAACAGTGTAACAGTAATGATTATGAGTGCAGGCCAAACCAGAGGATGCCTGTAAAACCAGCTTATGAACTTTAAATGCTGGGCTTTGTAAATAAAGTCACTTTGATTAAGTATCAAGAGGGGACAGGATTGTATTGCCATGAAATTCTGATTAGTTTTGACACAATACCAGATTAAATGAGCATATAATGGCAAAATCTGTGCTGGCAGGACTACAGAAGTGAAGTTAAATGTCAGAAGCATACACAATAGTTTTTCCTTTTCCTGATGCTTGTGCTGTGAAATTTAGATTCTTTTTGCTATTTGAATCCTTTACATGAGTTTAAAGGCTGGATCATTTTTAGAGGTGAAGGAATAAATATATGCCAGTTATTTTAAAAATTACTAGTTAAAGGTCTAGTAAGATTGAGGGGTTCACACTGGAGCAGGTCTTGAAACAAAGCAATAGCAAACAAAATAATTATTATTAATAATAACATATTTTGGCTAGTCATGCTGGTATTATTTAGAATCTCCTGCTCACATAATCACCCTTCAGACTCACTATTTTTCTGCCTTCATGAAATCAAACATTTTTGATATCATAGTTTATTTCAGTTGTCAGGATAATTTTCATGTTGAAAGAACAAATACTACTTGTTCCTATTTGAGATCTTGCTTAAAGTGGAATAGGGACTTTAATCAAATCAGCAAGATTGAGACCAACAGTATACCACAGATGTATTATGCTTTCTGCTTTTCTTACAAGATGAAGTAGTAAATAAGGTTTATTACAAGATGCCACATAATCAGGCTACAGAGGCTTTCAAGTATATATAGGAAAGGATTAGACAAATTCATGGAAAACAGGTCTATAAATACAAAAGTAAAAGCAGTTTTAAGATATCTGTGTGCAAGGGCATCAGTACAGCTAATTCGGTATTCCACCATGAGTTTGACTTACACAGCATCATATGCAAAAAGATTCATGCATTACACACAGCACAGAATGCAGCAAATACTGTTGTTTAGCCAGTGATGGTGATGAAGCCAAAGGCAAATCATGTCAGCTCTAAACTAGGCTTTGCAGTAAGCCTGTATTTGTAAAGCAATAAGGTTGTTCTGGTATTAATGCTTGGCAGTTGCAGTAACTTTATGTATCACTTGTATTTCCTTTTTCCTATATGTGCAGGATCAGGAAGAGGCAAAGTTCTGATGTCTGTAACGCAACAACTGGAGTAATGGTGGAGTAGAAGGTGAGTGTGTGCCTGAAAGGTGCCAGGTTTGGGTGTTCTCCCTAAGCTGCATCTCCAGCTGCCATTAGAGCAGTAGGAAAGAGAGATCATTGGTCTGCCTCAGTAGGGCAATGTTTTATGTTCAAATAAAGATGCCCTCAGTAGGGCAATGTTTATGTTCAAATAAAGATGATTCTTATCCATTAAAAATGGATAAGAATCAATAAAATAAGATTAGTATGAAAATAAGACAAATGTAATTTGGTAACACAGCAGATAAGGCAAAGCAATTCTTACAGTGGACACTCAACCACAATGAATATTAAAAGGACAGATAAATAATATATAGGGAAAGAATAATTAGAAATACACAGATGCAAAGAAACTACAATAAAATTTAGGGAAGGAAAAAGCAACTTGCCACTAAATAGGAGAGAGAGAAACATGAAATACACCTGTGAAAAGTCATACCAAAAAACTAATAATCGTAACTAGAAATTAAAGTAGAAATAAATGAGGGCAATATGATTTCAGATTTATGTGCCACTATTAATCATAAAAGAACAGATTATCAAGAATAATCAGCAGATGAAGTGAAACTGATTGTCATCAAATATATCCAGTCTGACTTCATGTGCTTGGTACTGGGGTCACAAATACAATTAAATGTCTGAATCCAGATCTCCAGTAGATAGAAGTGTTGAGGATCCTATTTTGCAATAACTTTATTAGCATTAGTACTCAAAATTCCTTTAAAATAGACACAAAAATCAAGAGATCTAATACATCTGGCCTCTTAAACAGTGCTTCATTTTAAGTGTCTGCATAACTCCATACAGTTTAATTAATGAAGCTATATTTAAAGTTAGTAATACTCCATTAATTTCGTTTTAAGTATTGTTCTGAATATTTCAGTAAACAGAGTGGTGAGGACTTTCAGAAAAGTGATTACTTATGAGCTTGGAAGTTTGTCACAGTGAAATGCGCTAGATACAGATCCAAGTTCTGTTCTCAGTTATACTGCTGTAAATCCAGAACAATTCTACTGATGTCATTGGGTGCTGGGGCGAGACAGAAAGAAAATCATGTGTTTCAGTACAAAAAGCAAAAAGAAGGCACAGCTTGTAACTGGAGATGTCAATGAATGTTTTTGCTCTAAAAACCAAGCAAATACTTCTCTCCCCTTCCAAGCTGATTGTAATGCAAAAACACCAGTCAAATTATGTATCCAGCCAGCAAATTTCCAAACAAGAAAAGTGTAGATGTGTCTATAGCCCATCTTCACCCCAGAAAAGAAATCATATGGCTCTTACATGCAAAGAATGAATGCAAATGCCAACTCCCCTGCAAAATTTCACAGCACACGTAACAGGATGAGACAAGAAGCTAAAAGTATCTGTTGCATGTCTTCAGTCCTATCAGTCTTCCAGACTGTTGTGTGCATCTGGCTAGCCTGTCATTGGGTGAGAATTTACACTACTCATACTGTTAGTGAAGTTATCCTGGATTTATATTGCTGAAATCAAAAGCTTTCTAGATGTTGAGAGCATTACAAAATCTGCTACGACAAGAACTTAGAAGTTACAAAGTCTGCTACAACAAGAACTTAGAAGTTATAGAGAAAGACAGCAAAGATACAGGATTCAGGGCAGATAACAAGGTTAAGTGCAACCTCTTTGGAAACATTATTTAATAAAGGCAATAGAAGAACACAGAGCCTATCAACAAGAGGCTTGTTCAGAGATAAAAGGAGAGAATGAATCTTACATTTAAAGAAAGGAGGTGTCTGCTGATCGTCATGATAAACCTCATTTATTTTACACTCTTTATATCCAGTTCACAGTATATCATTGTACAGTTAAGAAAAGTGGGCTGGGCAAAGCACTAAAATACATAAGTATTAAGGAATTCTGCAGCGCAAATGGGAATAAACTGGGCTAACATAAAACACCATTAGTTTAAATGATGTGGGTTCACATTATGGGTTCAATTTAGAGCAAGAAGCACTTATCACATTTAATCAATCACAACCCTTCTAGTTACTTTCTATGTCCTCTCCTTAGTCTATTAGCAACCTAGTAAGTGGATTAGATCACATCCCCAAAAGCAGTAATACTCTTTCCAAACTCCCTCATTAAAATGATCTCTTGCTAGATATTTTGATAAGTATTTATTCCATCACTATTGTTAACAGTTCGGATTGATGAAAAAAAATATTCCAGAGTTACAGGTTTGACCTGGACAGTGTGAACTGCAAGTTTTCTTCAGGTGCCTGAAATGTGAGCTATACCATTAAAAATCAGTTACCCCTGACTCACAGCTTGTGGAGCCAAACCTGCAAACCTGTGCACAGACAAGATCCTTCACTCTGGATGTCACAGTGGTTCCCAAAGTGCTTTTGGCTTCAACTACTAAGCGAACATCCTCAAGCTGCAAGTGCCATTTCTGCACCACAGTGTTGGCAGGAGCCAGACTCACTTCAGTGATGTCTACAGAGCTGTAGAGGACTCGCTTTGGTCTAGACTAATCTGGTAGATCTGCCTCAAACTGACTTCAGAAGATTTTAATTTCATATACTTGTCAATCTGTTTCTCTCAAACTGCACATTAGACAGTGAGTAAGACAGTGAGTAAGCCTTGCTGCAGTATTTTTCATCCATTGGGGAGGCTTTGCAAATGGAATATTGTCTGTAGTTTCACTTTTTGTTCCTAATGTGATTTAAAATAATTATTTAACACTTAATTTAGATTAACTAATTACATTAATAAGAAATTAATAATTAACTTGTAACATCAGAGACTTCCCAAACACTCTTCATTTGAGAATATTTCTTGCCTTTCGTAACTTCCTTGCTTATCTGTTACTATATTACACTAATAATGAGTCAACTTCTTGCTTATTTGACTATAATCAAAAAGTCATGCTGAAACCAAATTGCCTAAGGATGTTTTCAGTTATCTTCTCTTTTCCCAAGCTTCTTACAGAAGTTTTGTCTTCTTGACCTGTCGTCAAGCCAGCATGTTCAGCATATTGCAATCTTAGATTGAGAACCCACTGTTGTGTAATAAATGAGACATTAGGGGCACATGTGACAGTGAGTTGAGGAGTTAAAATGCCAGTTTAGGCATCTGAAGTCATAGAATGTATCTTGAGTATGAAGGAACCCATAAGTGTCATTGACTACAAGTCCCAGTTTTGTGCAGGACTATGGAAAACTAAACAACATGAGTGAGAACATCATCTGAAAAAAATTGGAAAAACACTGTAGATGCTGAGGAAACAATTTTTCATCCTTGACCTTTCAATGATAATAGGAAAACTCTAGGATTTCGATTTAGCCTAAATTCTAGTTAAGGCCTAGTGCTTTTGCTATTTATCTTACATTGCTAAAAAAGGGGGTTCTCACTTTGGCCTATGATTTAACAACACAAATGGGATACAAAAAGAAGAGAGTTTTTTCTAGCTCTGATAATTGATGTTGAGCTGTGTTAATCCTATGTTTGCAATAATGTATAACAAAGCAGCTGATCATGTCTCAAAGGGCTCTGCTGGACTTTTGAAGCAGTCTCAGGTCAGATCTTTCTTTACATTGGGATTTTGTCACTGTAGTAAATGAAAGATGATTAAGCAAGCAAACAAACCCACAAAGCTAGAACTCCAGATTGCCTTTTAGATGATCCAGTCCTGTTTATTGTTAACAATTGTAATTTTGAGAAAAATAAGGACTCTTAACATATTCCTAATTTTCATTACAAGTAAAAATATTACAGCTGCAGTGATTGTTCTTGTCCCAGTTTAGGAATGGTTTAGTGGTCCCTTGCTGCTTCTTGCTCCCCGTTCCCTCCTGAGGGTGGCTGGAGAGGAGAATTGGAGACATAAAAGACAAAGATAACAGGTTGAGATAAGAACAATTTACTGGAAATGGCAATGAGATAAGAACAGTAGCAGCAACAATGCCAATGACAGAGGGTAGAAGAGAAGAAAGTATCCACATGGAAAAAAACAACCTGGTGATAGGAAATATTGGAAATATGGCTCCCTCTGCCATGTTTTCTCAACAATCAGCAATCCCTTCTTGCTAGAAAAGACTCCCTTTTCCCCACTCCTAGCAAAGAAGTGAGGAATTACAGAATGACTTCTGTGGCTTGGCCATGCCCCTTCTGGTTGCTGTAAAAAAATTTACCCTGTTCTGGCTGGAACCAGGATAGTGCTGGAGCATCAAATGTTAAAAATCCAACAAATCATGGTGTTAATAAATTGGCAGAATGGTAAAAAAAAAAAAGCCCTAGGGAATATATTATGAATAACCTTAAAAGCATGAATGCAGTGAAAGCAGTGGGAATTTTACCATTCAACATGACAAAGTTCCACTGAAACAGAATATTTTGTTGCTTTTCAATATTTATCATTTATTCCTATTGTGGTACTATTCAGAGGTTTGGTATTTTATTCGTAGAAGAGTTGTGAGTCCCAAAACTAATCCAAAAGTTTACACAAATGAGCACTGGTGGCATTTTGTCTGATTATTCTTATTATTTCTTGTAGCAATGTCATGTATTGACTCAGAGGACAGAAACAAAAATGTGACTCAGTGACTGACACCATATTTCATGTAAGGGATCACAGAAAAAGCTATCTAAAAACTGAAATTTATTTGCATAAATTATTTGGTGAATAATTATGACTAATAGGAACATTAAAACAAAATCTGGACCATCACAGAAGACAGCAACAAAAGAAGCAGCCAAGACCAAGACAAATTATCCTGTGCAGGGTTCTGTTGTGCCACAGCTGAGCTACCACTGGTCTTCAAGCTGCATCACATCAGGCTGGCTTGAGTACTTCAAGTTGCTACAAGTTGCTGCTGTTTTGTCTAAATAAACCACTTAGAATAAATTATTCAAACAATTCAAAATCTCAGAACACTCAGTTTATTATTAAACATCAGTTTATTAATACATACTAACTTCAGCAGTTTCCAACTGTTTGCCATTCTTTACTATTCACTTAAAATTTTTATTAACATGTTTAATCATAGTAACAGCATAGAGACAAACAAATGTTTTACAAATGTTTGAAAACACAGAAAAAGAACATCTAAATTAATGTGTGTGAGGGTTTTTTCCTCTGTGGTACTCTTGTTTGAAACATGTGAAGTAAGACAAGGAATTAATTTGCTGCTAACAATTTCTCCAGTTTTCTCATTCCGCCTAGGTTTCCCTTTGGTTGAATGGCAGTAGAATAAACTAGATTTAGAAGGAACTACCACAATTTTGTGCTATGTGATGTCCTGCTGGGTCTCCTACATGAAGTAGCCATTCAAGCACATAAATCAAATACAGTATAATAAATCTAAATACATTTTAAATGCTCAGCCTAATTTCCATATTATTGGAGAAAAACACTGTCATTTTCTTCTTCTAACTGAAATTAATTTAAAAGAGGGAGCGAAATCTGCAGAAAATGAGGGCTCTAGCTGGGTTCTACATAGACTACCTCCTCCCACATCCCACACCCCAATTTCTGCCACAGGTTTTCACCAGCTGCTAAAGAAAGCATATGCAGAAAATAGAAATATTTATATTAACATCTAGAGCACCATGAAGCAGAGATAGAATTTAAATTCTGTGGACATTGGTTCCTTAAGTGATACACAAAGCTTCTATTATATTACCTAGCTTCTTTCTTCATGGAACAAAAGCTTTGCAGAGCCTTAGGTCAGGATAAAATTATTAAAGCCTACATCTTCTGTTGGGAGTCTGCTTCCACTTGAAAAGACCTCCTTGCCAGGAAAAAATGCTGACAATTTGGTCTGCTTTGAGATCCACTCAAGGCTGCTTGCCCAGCTCTTACTCTGAATTTTAACATTATGGCTGACCAGTTTATACCATTAAAATGGTGATTTAGGTTTGAACTAGTTTCAAATTGTGCTTTTCTCTCTCTTTTAAAAAAAAAATAGTTTTGTTCTGCTCAAAATCATTGTAGCTTCTACCAAACAAGGTTTTTAATAAGAAAATTTTCTGCATTCCTGAAAAAAACTAACACTTTTTCATTAAATTACCCTCAGTGATGCAATGTTTGACTTACTCCATTTGGGATTTGGTTGATGCTGAGTGAACTTGCCGATCTACTATAAAACTTATTGTGAAAACTCAGCAAGTACTCTGGATCCACAATGTTTCTGTTCTCTTACAATGAGATTATAAAAGTATTTCTCTCACAGATGCTTCATAAAAATCAACACTCCAAAGAATGGGAGTAATGTAAATTACAATAAAAATCAGAGAGACAATTTCTTGGACAAAAAATAGGGGAGAAAAAAGCTGTTTCTGGGATGGTGCCAAAGAGCCTCGGTAAATTTTATTCAGAAGTAGGCTGAACCTAATTTCCTTGTTTGTTTTTAAAGCCTCACTGAGGATTTATGTAGCTTGCAGAGCTTGTTGTTGGTAGTTTCAAGTGGCCATGTCTGCCCAAATTGCAAGAAGATTTCAGTCATGGAAATACAGAGGGTTTTTTTCTTTTCATAATCTAAAACATAGTCTGTACCTCCATATATATCGTAAAAGGACAGAAAAGTTTATATGTACTTCAGGATTTTGTAAAAGTAAACTTCTGAAAAACTTGAAATCATTATAAAATCTTTCCCAGATTTGTGTTTGTTTTTTCAAATGCCAGTGAGGGTCTGTATACATTATAGAAATCTATTTATATAAAGCAAAACAGGGACAAAAAGACCCTTAATCCAAATGTGTTGAAAATGACACATTTTTCTATGGCAAGTTTGTTCAGCTGCTGTCAATAAGGTCATTATTTAACTGTTTTCTAGATGGAGACAGTTTATCTTATAAAAATGTTTTATTTTGTTTTTTAAAGGACATAGTTCAATCTTTGCTTGGTTTTTGCAATGGAGTACAGCAAATCCTTTTTCTACAAACAAAATGTTCTAATTTACTGCCCTCAATAAGATCCCCATGCTTGCTTAAATTGTTCAAAGTGTTAGAGGTGCAACCTATGCCAAAAACTATACTAGAATAAACATTGCATATATTTTCAGTTTGTGGGTGAATGTAATGCAAAACAATTTTGGTTGTTAGGCACATTGCAGGCAGGCTGTGCAGGCTTCCCACACACATTGCTACCAAAGCACTTCAGTCCTGACAGTTAACACCATATGATGTTCCACTCTTGAATTACCTTATGAGCAGCAACTGCCAACTCTGTCTGCAAGTTTTGGAATATTCAAGCCCTGTAGACCTGATGAGTGGTTGGATTTTTTGGTTTATTTTCCTAATCACCCTGCTGTTGACACACTATGAATGTCTTCTTGCTGTGAAGGATTTCTTCTGCATACTTAACTTTGCCCCCTGGAAAGCCAATTTTGCTCAACTTACTTTCATTTTAGATCATGGGACACCTTCTTTCTAAGTGAAGCTATTGGATTTTTTCTCCACCTTCTATAATTAACTTGTGTGTACTCAGACTATGAGTATATAAGTTGGTCTTCAGTCTCTTCCTAAAATTTCTTAGCACTTAAGAAATTGACTACTAGAAGAGATATACTCAGTACACTGAAATGAGAATGGCCCAAAAAGTGTCCCCAACAACAACAAAAAATATTCTTCCTCCAGCAGTACTAGAAAGAAAAAGCAGCAGGTTGTGGGGAAGGAAAGAACAGTATGCCTGGTTCTATGCATTAACTTAAATTTATATTGGCTCATTCTTTATTGCACACTAGAAATTTTCTGGTTTTGTTCCACAGTGGTCAGATGAAGAAACTTTAGAGAATGGAGAAAACAGGTAAAGTAAGAATAGGCTGCTTTGGAAAGGCACTGAAGACCAATGAACCCTTTATTTTGTTCAATGTTGCCCAGTATCATTTGTCCCATGAGAGCTCAGCATCACTTGTGGCTTTGGAACATTTGCACATGCCTAACAAGGCAAGGTGTTGTCCGGTCATACTCCCTTCAGACCCTTGCTGTCAAAAAAGATTTATAATAAAGGTTATAAATAATGAAACTAGTAGTCCATGTGCAGAGAGAGAAAATTCAAAAAATTACTATTAGCACATACACGTAGAAATATTTTTGGTAATAGTGTTGGAAATGTAATCTGTACACCTATAGGACTGGAGAAAGTCATTAAATTAATGACTACTAATAAATTAAAGAAAGCCTACATACCACCTACACATCAGTGAAATCAAAAATACAGAAAAGCATATCCAGCTGAAGCAACGCAGGGAATTCTAATATTATTCAACATCCTTAAGTATTTTTTATTATCCTAAGACACTTTACATTGAACTCGGAGTCGAATCAAGCTCCCTAAGCATTCAGGGTGTTTTCAGAAACAAGCCCTGCTGCAGTGTACCACCAAGAAAATGTTGGCTTTTGGATGGGCTTGTAAATAATTTTTAAGTACATGAGCCTCTTTAAAATGGAGCAGCAACAGAACTCATTAAATTAGGTCATCAAACACAGATATAGCTTTTCCTGCCTACTTTGGCCAGTGTTGCTACAAGAACCTCTCTTCAGTCTTATGCCTCTACCAGAGCTGGAATTTGTAGTTACTGTACAGTTCAACGTTAGTCCACAGCACCTGTCCACTTCACTTAATCAACAGATCTGCTGGGTTGCGCTCTTCCCCTCTGGTTTTGGGAAGTATGAAAGAAGTGAGCATGGAAATTTGACAGTCTTACTGCTCAGCTTTGGTTGAACATGGTTAACATCAAAAATTAAAAACAAAGCATTTAAAGAAAGACAATAAACAAATAGAATGATGGGGTTTTTCCATCTACAAACACCCTGCTTAAGTTTATTTGTTAAGTGTCTCTGAGCATTTACTCAGTGAGAGAGATCATATTCATCCAGCCAAAGATCCTTGGCTCTGGTTCATTCTCAAGGTTTGCCTCTGTTTGCCCAAACCTGTTCATCAGGTTCATGAGGACACTGGGCCTAATCTTCTCATCCCAACAGTTATGTCATTGCCATTAATGGCACTCATATGTTTGCTACGGTATGATTGGTCTTCACTGCATCTTCCTTCCTTGTTTTTAAGTTTAACCAAAAGAATTTATTTGCAAAATAAGTGCCTTATAAGCCCAATCTGTTTTGCTGCTTTGCTGAGCCTCAACTCAGAGCAGCTAATTGCTTTGCTGTGTTGCCCTCCTTGCTTAATATCTGTTCCTTCCATCATTTCGTACCTTGTTCAAATAATGCCCATATTGTCTTCAGTTTGATTATATTTGGTCACTGTTTCAAAGGACATATTCTGTTGTAAGAAATTCCTGCATGCAGATGCACTTGGATGGACAATTGCCTGCCAGCATCTTTCACCCATGCTTCCTCTGTGAGGAGCAGGAGTAATAAGGTGAAACGGCAACACTGTCCTGTAGTCGTCACAGGTCTGTGAAATTTCATCTTTACCCTGCCTCACTCCTTTCCTTTTTTCAGTCACAAGTACTGATGGGAGGCACAGAAAAATTGTACCATTCACACACTCACCACAAGTAGATACGGTAGATAAGAGTTCAATTACCCAGAGAAAATGATCCTGATGTTCCTTGTTAAAAGCACCAAAGGGAAGCAGCAGATATCTTAGCTGAGCAGACACTGCTGCCTTAAATAGCCATCAGAAAAGGAAGAGAGGTGTGGGAGAACACTGATTATGTGGCAATTGAGGAGGCAGCAGGACTGATGTACCATTCATGTTGACATAGTTCAACAATCCTTTCTACCCTATGACAACCATGTTAATCCTCTGTGCAAGCCTGATGGGCTTATTCACCCCAGCCTGGCTTCCCGTGTAAAAAACCAGCATAAAAACCCTGCATGAAATTGTGTTTTGTTGCAGCATTGCTGTTTTGGGGGTGCATCACACCTAGCCACCCTTCCACAAGAAAATAAGGCAATATTCAAAGACAGTTACTTGCCAAAGAAAACAGAAGTAAGTATTCCTGTGGCAATTCCCATGTTAGGCTATCAAAATAAAACAGCATGTCTTGTGTAAAGAAAAGAAATTAAAAGCGTTTTTAAGTGTAAGAATTTTGTTCAATTCATCATTCAGGGAAAAGAGCTTTCACATGGGGGAAAACAAAAAAAGCTTTTCTGTGTTGATCTGCTTATATGTGTGGCAAGAGAATCCTACCTGCACTTGGCATGGAGAGAAAAAAACGATGTAATTCAGCTGCAGATGATAAATGACCTGGACAAAAAGAGCTGAAAAAGTCATGCACTACAGGAATCCTGTTGTATGTACAGGATCACTCCTTTGGTCACTCTTAAGCATTCTGATTTGGAGGAGAACAAATGAAACACAATATAGCTGCAACAAGATTAGTATGTAAATTGCACAAGGCAAAGATCATGTCGGGGGTTTTTTGTATTTACACTTGTCACTACCACCACTAAAATTTTTGGAGACTAATATAACACAAACATTACTGTTTCTAGTAGTACTTCTATGGTAGCAAATGCTATTTATAGGAAAGATAAAACTGATAAAAATCCTCTGTAAAAGAAAAGAAATTTAAAATGGCTGTAAATTACGGGGGATATATTGCAGGGATATATTGAGATTACAGCACCTGGCAGTTTAAGTTTCTTCTCTCCTATGCATAATTGCTGAATTAAGCATAGAATGACAGGTAAGGGGGCTCACAAAAATGTTGATACTATTATCATGAGAGCTATATCATTTATTTTACTACACAAAGAGGTTAAATTATGATCAATAGTGATCCATTCAGCCCAGACTAACATGCTGTATCTGGCACGGATGCACAGCTATCTCAGAATTCCCAGTGCAATCCTGACAGCTACTCCTTTAGTCTTGTGCATAGTTTTGGGTGTGTGCATGAAAAGGGTGCCTCAACTTTGGGATTGCACAGATCTCTGCCCCTCAGCATGGCTTCATTCTGATCCTTGGGTTTTCAGTGTCTCCAAGAGGCTCAGCAGTGAGGCCAACATTGACTGCTGCAAATGATAGAGAAGAGTCACAACCAGTCACAAAACTGGGATAATGTTTTGACCTCCAAAGTTGAATTTTCATCATACTAGCACTGGGCTCATCATTCAAACCAGGCTGAGCCTGGTTCGAATATCCCTTTCCATATTAGGGGATATTTCTGAAGTCAAGTCTGGAGTCAGAACCTTTAATGTGATAAACTTCCCTACCTGAGTAATGAGATCTCTACCTCCTAAGCTCTAAGCAGTTCTTGCTGCCAAGCTCTAGATCCAGACTCTTACCAACTCCTTTCTTGAATGTAGTATTGTGTCTTATCCCTCCCTGCTCTCTCCCCTCCAGACTAGTTACCCCTCCAAATAATCAAGTCTCACCATTCCCTCTAGTATCTCAGCTCTGTGTTGCATCTGGTGTTTATCCCATTCTCCATGCTATCCTGGAAAGGGGAGGAGGTACTTTTCAACATTCACCATCCTCCCAAACTTTTATACGGATTAAAAATATGCCTAATTTCCCCTGCTCCAGTCTCCTTGTATCTGTTTCATATTTCTTTTCAAATACGCAGCTACTTGAAGATGTCCTGGCTGACACGAGATTTGCATGTTATGCTAACATACTGTAATCTTGTAGAGGAGAAATGATGAAACAACATCTTATTGTTTAGAAATTATAAAGCATATATTGTTCCCTCCCCCCTCTATCTTTCCTTACAAGCTTCCAATTTGATTGCTAGCTTGGTTGTGGTTTTTTTTTTTTTTTTTTTTTTTTTGTCCTCCTTGCTCACACCATGCTCCTGAAAGATTCTGTGTACTTTTTTGGATGCAGAAAGCTGTAATGTTCCACCCACTGCATTGCAGTTGTGACTGAGAAATAGTCTGCAAAAAATATGAGACTCCCAGAAGATCTGAGACAAGATTAAAAATATATTTAATGTTAATACTCTATGATAATGTTTACTTAGAAATCATATATGGTGTTAAATAGTGGCATTATTGCTCACCACAAGGACTGTAGTTTCCTCCTTTATTTGAAGAGGTTCACTATGGTTCTATTTCATTTCAGTTTGATTTTCATGAAAACAGCTAGCTGCTTACTCCTTAGCGACTGCTCTCTTACTGAAAAAATGTTGTGTAAAAATATGATTTATGCCCAAAAGGCAAAGCTTTTCTTCCGTCTGAGCCCAAGTGAAAGAAGTGCCCACTTAGAATGGCCCTCTGATTTCTTGGCAAGTCTGGCTCATGAGCCATTACTCCATGTGGTATACTGGAGCTCACAAAAAAATCTTCTCAGAAACAATTACCCTAAAGCAGTTCCCAAGGGGTCTGAAGAGTAAAGCCCAGGTCATTACAAAAGGTCAATAGGTGGATATCATACTGTAGAGAACATAAATTCACAAGCTCTGATTTTCTCCAAAACGTAGTCTAGAAGCACAGGAAACAAAGCATAACTTAACCCTGTTGTCAGCAGATGAAATTTCCACATTTCATACTTTTCATGTACTCCAAAATAATTTTTCTAACAATATGAATATCATCCTAACAACTAATAGACCTAGCCATCATACATTAATTTAAAGAATATTTTCTTAACTGTTTTGCAGGAGTTTAAAATTAAGGAGCCACAGTACAAAAAGGAACAGCCTTAGTTAGGCATGTGTCTTGCTGGAAGGGGAGGGAAGGCAGAAGGAAAAGGAAGGAGTTGAAGGAGGCAGTGAAGGAGGGAGAAAAATAAACTCCCTCTCTTAATTTCTCTCCCTAGCCATCCCCACTGAAGCAGATAATGATGTAATAGCTTACAATGTTTTTTTTCTTTTTTCAGACAACTTGCAATAAGTTTTGCTTCCAAAAACTCTTATACCGGCTATACAGGAGAATGTTATAACAACAGAATTCATGACATATATTTCTTTCTGTATTGTCTATTTGAAAAACTAGCTCTGTCAAGAACTAGTTTATTGTGTGAAGAAAGTGCTCACTTTATTTTCTGGCTAGACACAATTCATTGTTTTCCTGTGGGTGATGACAGATCTTCCCCCTGTTACTGCTGAAAGCTGGCAAACAGCTATTTGATGCTGTTAGGAAAAAATCCTATAAGACAAGTAGAGAAAATGTAAGCCTAAATAAGAAACTCCTGTAGAAACCGAAAGGCAAAACGGTGTTTGTTGACAGGTTCTAATACTGGGGTATTAGAAAGCAAAGCTGAGTGAAGATTATTTCAACATTCACCTCTCTTATTTATACAAATAATTTTGCATGTGTCTTTGAACATCTCTGTCTTGAAAAGATTTTCAAGTGCAAAGCATAGTTTGGGGTTTGATTTTTTGTGACTGAGTCCCTGCCTGTAAGGATAATTATAACTATAAATACCACAAGAGTATTTTATGTTAGTTTGATACATCGTTTTACATTAATTCAATATTTACATGTTTGTGTGCAGCTTTGCAAAAGTCTCACAAGAAAACTTAGTACTAAATTTCCTGCTGTATATTATGCCTTATAGTCTTTACATTCCTTCTTGTTAGGTGGTGAACTGCTCCTGAAACTTCTTGGAAGGTCAGGAAAGCATTACTGGGGGACTCTGGTAACAGTAATTCAGTCGTGATTCAAATTCAGAAGACCTTTTAGTCTCCTATTTCTCCCCATGAGGTAAAATGACTATATAGAAAATAAAAAAGGGATGCCTTTTTAAAAAAGGGTTATTTGTTTTGAGTTAATAGTATAAAAACGCTTCTTAAGTGAAGTAGCAGGGCATTCTGTAATTAACAGATAAAGCAGAATTCAATATTTATTGACTTTGGTATGAAAGCTGCTATAGGATTCACAGATATATTAGCAATACTTTGCAGAAGACATACCAAACACGCTTCACCAGGATTACTCTACACACTGATTTCAGTATCTTCATTTTTGAAAGAGAGGTTGTGGTAACAAATCTACCTTTAACAGTTGTTTTCCTTTTGAAAGATTATAGAGTGATTGGAATGAAAGCAGTGAAACTATAATAGGCTTTCATTTCTCTCTGTTTGGATGTTGAAGCCAACACTCAACACTGATTTAAAACAGATTTCTTAGAATACTTAGAAATCTTGCCAGGTATTTATCATCTTGACCAAGCCCAGCACAGTACATTAGAAAAAAAGAGTCATATTTGATGTTTTTATTATTCTTCTCTTGAAGAAGGATTCTGGTCTGGGTGGCTTGATAGACCAGAAGTACAACAGTTATCTATAGGGTCACATTCTGCAGTTGTTTGCTGTTTTAAAACCACAGTATATGAACATGAAGGAAAACAAAAACACTTGGGATCTGGGAAAATCTAAAGAGTGATGATTAAGATTTTGAGGCAAACAAATAATGCAAGTATATATATTTTTTTTTTCAAGAAAATATTTGTTCCTGTAATTTAATATATATTTTTTAAAAGACATTCATACATTCCTCAGTCATCTACAAGAAAACTTCTATGTGGAAGCATTATGAAGTAAGGCCTTTTTGTCTGTTAATCAGTGAATGATTCATATACATGAGCAACTTAAAAAGTAAAGTGTGCAGATTTAAATACATACCATCTCATACATCCAAAATTATTTCTCAGCACAGAAAGACAGGCTACTTGTGGAATCTTTTTTGTGACTGTACAACAGCAACGGATGATGATCCCTGGCTAAGTCAAGACCTGGAAGGCACTGATAATGTTTGTCTCACCTTTTTATTTTCCACTGTAACCCCGAGGCTAGACTCTTTGTTTGCTGGTGTTTGCTTATTGCTTTTCCATTTGTTCCTACAAAATGGCAGCATCTATTTATGTTCTCCCTTTATCTTAAGGTATAGTGCTGCACTGTATTATAAGCTTTGATGAGCCCTCAAAATACTTGACATTTTCATTGTGCTTATTATATTAATATGAAAAATATCGGGGTCTCACATCAAGATAATTAGTACACTGATCTTATGGTCCCATCCATAATCACGTCTGTTCATATACATAATGAATTATTTCTTCAAAACCAAGCTTTTCAATTTCAGCTACAAAAACTTTACATAAGAGACTGACACCAAGGAAAAAATTCTGTGTTTTCTAAAACCCCATCTTCCTGCACACATGCCCAAAGTGTGCGGATATATTTTTTAAATCACAAATATGAGCGGCAAAGTTTTTCAAAAATAATTTCAAATACATGTTAATGAAGGTACAGTGGTTGAAGACTGGCTTTCCTCTTGCAGTTAGGAACATCGACAGTAGCACACTTTCAAAAAACATTCATTAAAAAAAATCAGCCCTGAGCTGAAAAAATCAGCAAAATACATTTGCCATTTGGTTTTCAAAATCTGGTAAAAAAACAGATGTGAGAATGCCACAGAAAAACACTGAATTAAGGCAGATTTTGACTATTTATCGTGATTAATTATTAAATTGTTGGTGTATTCTATTCTGTGGGGGATTTTTAGGTCCTTGATATACAGCAAGGTTTGAAAATTCCTCTTAATACAGGGGAAAAGAGTGTGAAAAGAAAGACCTGGGTGCAGAATAAAAGACCATTTTAAGCTGAATTCTGTCTTTAATGCTAATAAATATGCCATATTAATGCCTCAACAAGAAGCCCATACGGGGGTTTTCGCATTCAAAGCAGCAGACCAGCTTTCCATGGCTACTGCTCCTTGCCTTTCACACCCGCCTCGTCTGCCAACTGGATCTATCTTGGAGGAGAGACCTTAAATCCCTGCAAGCAGGCTGTAAGGCACATGCATTTGCAGCAGTGTACTGACATTTGCTAAGCACCAGCGTCCCTCAAGTGACTGGGAGCGAAGCCATTGACGTCACTGAACAATAGGCAAAATATTTCCTCCTCCTCCATAGTCCTGAACTGTAAACACCCAGCTTGCACACAGCAGGCTGAACATTTGGGGAGAGGCGGAGAAGGAGAATGTGAAAAACTCTCAACTGATGCTGCTGAAAACAAGCAGCTGTTCCTGCATAACCAGTCTCTCCTTACTCCTTCCATTTTGCTGTGGGGATTGCTGGTTGCCCCTTAGTGTAGGTCACGCAGTAAAGAAGATAAAGCTAAAATAAACTACCAATAAAACTGTGTCTATTAAACTCACAGGGAATTTTTTGAAGTAAAATGCCTATTAATTACAAGTTTAAAAAAACACACTCCTTTTCTCCCTCCTTCTGTTTCTGTTATGGATAACTGCAGTATTGTAACAGTCATCCATGTATTTTGGACAAGGTGTGGTGGACTGAATGTAAGTAAATTTCCATCTCAGTCACCATCTCTCCATGCTGCTTCATTATTGCACGGCAGAGAAAAAAAAACACCCATAGATCATAATTATAATTACAAAGTCACGTAGATCGGTATATGCTCTAGATTTGCTGTGAAGACTGGTTTAACTCCTTGAGATGGAGAGGTATGGTCATGGCATAGTCATAAAACAAAAGGACAGTTAATTTTGAAAATGGAAATCAAATCTAAATCTTTTTGTGACTATATTAAAAAAATACTGATGCATGAAATCATTAGGATTTGCCAGTTATTTGACAGAATATTGTACAGTGGTATGAACAGTGAAACAGTTCTGGAACGTAGTAAATCCAGGGAAACTAATTCAGCTCTTTTCTTTGCAGCCTTTTGGAAGCAGCTGGAATCCTACAATCTTCTCTGTTTCCAGAGCATCTCTTGGATTATCCCTGGAGTGCAGGAAAAGCAGACTACTAGAAACATGGAGCAATGTGGTGCTGAGAAGAGGACAGAAATGCTGTACCTCTGAAAAAAGCTCAAGAAAACCACTGAATCAGGGAGTCCTGGAAGCTTCTGTAAGCCATTTCATGGAATGCAGCAGCTTATTTGGTCCATCAACGTGAACTAAATAAATGAGTCTCACCAGGTGTCCTCAGCCTTGGATCCAAAACCAGCATTGGAAGAAATCCTCAGAAGTACCTCCATGAAGGTATTAGTTTTGTTTTTAGAGCCTTGTCTGAAAAAAACAGCTTGATGTGCCTGGAGCCTGCCTTTAGCAGTGGCAAAAAAATTCTTGTGCCACCTGATTGCTGCAGAGTTATGTCTATGGAAGTCAAAGTGATCCAGGCACCAGTAATGTCTGTCTCCCTCTGCCTCATACAGGCTTTGCTCACTATGGCCAAGGTGGTGAATAAGCCCCCTTGGACCTACTTGTTCTCAGACTAAGATGAAGGAATCATGCCCATCACCATTTTCTGCAGAAGACAACAGTAAGAGCCAGGGAGGAGCACCTTTTCCCTCTCCAGTGAGGCTCTCTGTTGAATGAAGCTGTTAGGTGACACGTCACATTTGCAGCATATACTGAGTTATGGTTTCAAAGTGCTGGACAGACAGTCATTTTTTCCAAACAGACCATAAACAGTTGCTCATTATCCCCCATTTAATATGCAGGAAAAATAGGTGGGCAAATAGCGCAGTTTGCTGTTCAATCACCCCAGTGGGCCAGGATACTGCACTAATGTGACTTCATGTCCAGCTGCTGTGCTCCTGCTGAATAATCTATGCTGTTGAAAGTGCCGAGCTGAAAAAGAATGAACCTCATCACCTCTCCAGAGTGTGCAGCAACAGAACACCCAATTAATTGCACTTCTGGGACTTGACACCTACAGTTCCACGTGTTTTGCTCCATTTGTCAATGTGCTGGCACTGAACCTCCTCACCCTGCCTGTGCTTTCACACAGAAAACAGTGGCTGAAATGCAACTTCTTATCTTACTAGAAAAAAGGCATGTGGAAAAGTAACACTTTTCTGGCCTGTTGTCCTTTCTTTTTTCCTTTTTATAATTTTTTTGTCTTTACATGAGCTACTCCATGGTTAAATACTGTACCTCTGCTGAGCAAGGCGGCAAATCAAAACATGTAGTAAAATATAGATTAAATAATTAAACTGCTGCCTGACATGACCATTTCACACAAATACGTGTAATACTAAGATAAAATGCTATATTTTTGGTCTGATCAAATCTCACTCTTTCTTTGCTTACATCTGAACAACCACCTCCAGTGCAAAGCAATGCAAGCCTTATTTGGGTCTGGGAAAGCCTTTCTCACAGCTTTGGGAAGCCAAGTATGTTGAGACATATTTAGAAGCCTGAGTTTAGTGAGTGTAGCCTGGGCTGCACAGCTGAGAAGGTCTCAGATCTTTGTGCATGCCTCAGTAGTATCCTAGTCCCAGAGACATGTTCAAGCAAGTGTCTTTAGGAAGATTTTTTTGTACCGGAGGAAAACTCAGGCATCTGGATTTGAGTGAGGCTACGACCCTAGGACAACCTGTAAAAATATTTGCCACTCAGTCTTATGTCTATCTTGGCATCTTCCTTGAGAAGTACTGTTGCTGGAAGCCAAGTGCAGACTCAGAGAGGGTTACACGCTCTTTGGGGAACAGCCTAAAAGAACAGCCTGGAATGTTAAGTACATTTACTTCATTCATAGTAATGCATTTTAAAGCATACCTTCAGGCGAACATTTGTGCATTTGAGTTTTACTAGTACAAATACTGAAAGAAAATACATCTTATTTTGGTTGCTTGCCTACACTGATGTGAACATCATTTGATACACTCTTACCCTTGGTTAATTCCAAGGTTTTCCACTTTTTCCCTTTCCCACACTTGAAAACATATTTCTCAGTAAATATTGTACATAGGACACTCAAACATTTCAAGCTGCCCCCTGAACATATGTGTAGAAGAAATAAGGGATGAGTGAAGGAGTGACAGAAAAAAAAACAAAGGAAAATTTCCCTCACAGAAGGAAACATTCCTTGAACATGGAGCTTTGATAGCTCCATGTATAACTGAATGGATTTTACACAAATTCGCCTTCAGGCAGAGACTGAGAAGAGAAAATACTGTGAAAGTACTGGAAAACTATTCACTGTAATGAAGTCTCCTACAATTTAAACTTCAGTGTATTTGCATAAAATTAAAAGTTAACAGAACATAATATTTTCTCTTGTTCCCATCTGAGCTAAAATGAAAGTGTAATATACTGAAAAGAATATAAGCAGCATTTTCCTCTCCATTAATGACAATCAGACCAATGACAATCAGAAAAACCAAAAGTAAAGCTAAACCACTTGTGTATAATTCAAAACATGAGCAGATTCTTTAACTTATTCACAAAGTGTCAAGGAATACTTTGGCAAATAGCATCCCTGCACTCCTAGGAAAGAACAGCAGAATCGTTGCATAGCTGAATTTTCAAAGGCTAATGTATCTTTAAACAACAGTCCATAGAAATTTGTTTTATAGATTCTGCTTTAGGGTCTACCATGTTATAGGCATGTCAGTCATGTTTAATTCTGGCTTTTCTTTCTTTAATGAGTCTTTCAGCAGTCATACGAGGGAAGTTTATTAAAAAACAGGTTTCTATGTGTCCATAGATGGCATGCATAGATTAATTATTTAAGTATCCTCATTAGGATTTGGAAATCTGAACTTGTGATTTAGATTGTGAATTTTGGCAAGTATGGTACAAGCTAAAGTCTAGACAGACTGATTGTATGTGAAGTAGATATTGATATCTAAAGTAATTGGTGAAAACAAATTATCCTCTTCACAAGACAGAGTTTTTACATGGAAACCACACTATTCTCTTGAATATCTTCTTGAATTTCTTTGTTTGTCACCTTGAATCCATATTGCGGTTGACACAAAAGAATTTGCTGATTGTGTTTCTTGTCCTCATGTAACAGCTAGATATTTATTCCCAGCACAAGTATATTTGTTGTAACCAAAAAGTGGATGCAGCAGGGAAAAAAGTTAATATAGTATAAATGTGATGGAAATTATATCAACAATGTTAAAAATCAAAGACAATTTTATAGCAGTGTGTTTTCTAAGTACTACTGATATACTAAGTACTACTTGCCTCAAAATTTTATGCTCTAGTTCAGAAAACCTCAAGATCTATGAAAACAAGGCAGTGTGCTTTCTACTGCTTGGAATAATCAAGCCCAGTGGGAGTACTGGGAGAAGCATCTTAGCGATGCTTCAGTTTTTAGGAAAGTCAAGTGGCAATGTAGATTACTGCATATCTAACAAGAGGTGTTCAGAAAACCTTGATGAACTGTAAAAGAAAAGTTGAACTCAGTCTTTCATTGAGCACATAAGTTAGCTTTTATCCAATAACTATTGAACTGTTGAAGTCAGTACAGCTTTGACATGTTAAGGAAATTAACACAGGTAGGTCTATTGTTCTCACTCTGACTAATTGCAAGTTTAAAATTAGACATTAATTAAAGAACTCTTTAATGTCATTCTGCAGTGGGAAAATGATTTGTTCCTACAAAACTTCCATTATTCTCAGCTCTCTACAAAAGCAAAGCTTCTTTTCTGGCCCCGCGTCCTGTGTGGTAGGTCACAGAAGATAAAATTTTATAGTGAGGACAGTGGAGTGGCTTTAGCTCACATAATCTTACCATACATCCACAGTGATTACCCTGTACTGAGGTAAACTGGTGACGTTTTCTTTATTATGGATGACAAAGAGCCAAAGACTTACCAAGCAAACCTCCTAGGAAATCTTATGCAGCCTGTAAACATTTGCTACTTTTAAAATTCTCATAATATGCAGCAAACAAGAAATAAAATTAAATTAATGTAAAACTCAAGAAATTCAATGTTGTGCACAAATCAAACAGTAATAAAGGATAAGATACTGACATGCAAGGTCATAGCAGCTGTTCCAAGACTTGGCTAACCACCAAGGTTGCCTTGACATTCCTCATGTTATTTATAATCCTGGAAGTTAGGAGTAGATTTATTTATTTAATAGGAGGCTAAATCTAGTGCTCCAGAGCTACTTTAGTAGAAAGTACTGATATACATCAAAGGGCAATGTTTATGGATGGCTGAAACTATAAGGCAAGCAAAACAAAGCAGACTGGAAGCTCACCAGGAGTTTCGAGATGTATCAGAGAAGAACAACATACTTCTTTTGGCTGTAGATTCACTGTGGATATAGATGAAGGACATAATTTCATCCAATATTTTCGTGGTTAATTTGCAACCAGGGTATTTGTATAAAGTAAATTGCTAGAACTGGAAACTTGATTCTTTGCTTACTGATCATATCTCAAACCTAAAGTGCATTTCAGGAGGTTAGCTCAGAACCTAACTTAGACACAGCCAGCATTTTACATTTATATCTAGAACTTACTTTCTATCTTTCTCCTAACCCTGATTATTTATTGCCATCAATCTCTTTCACATAAATGAAAATGAAATAGAAAAAGATTAGAAAATATGAAAATGAAAAATGCATTCACATACTTTTTAAAAAGTGCAAAAGACAACCATGTAAACCTGCAAAAAAACAGTATCATGGGGGTTAATTCTAGAAGAAGTTATAGTGTGAGATCACATCATAGCATGTTTAGAAAGCAGTCTTTGGAATAGCCAGCAATTAGTCTTTGGAGTTATTTGACTTTAGGGCTAGACCAACACTGTAACACCCTGACTTAGCAACTGGTTCAGCTCACGAGGATGTGGAGTGCAATTATTCTTCAAGATACTGACCTAAGGAAAAACAGGCAGTTCAATATCATGCCAGTAATTCTTTTCACTTCAGATTGAAGGTTGTTATTTTTCGCTACCCCTCTTCCTTCTTCAGTTTCTTCTGTTTCAGGATGACTGTATTATCTACAGAATTTTACTGCACAAACCGCCAGGATTGAATTTAGTCAGTAAAAAGAGTTTAAAAAAAGCAGACTCTGGATTTACAGGAAAAGAAATGGACATTAAATGAGGCACCTGCAAAAAGAGACCAGAAAATGAAGATTCAGACAACTACATTTATTTTCCTTTCATGTATTCTTGTCAAAAACTGCTGTTAGTTGTGGCATCGCTTTACCTGAATGCTGCCTTCTACTGAAATGGAAATTCCCCTGTTCTTTTGCTTTAAATGAAGGTAGCTACAAGAAGGAGCAATTTCATTAACCAGATTTCTAGAGGAAGCTCTAAGAGAAAAGTTTAGCCTACATAGTAAGAAGCATGTTCATTTAGCACTTGCCATATGCCACCAAAGCTGTTAAGGTTCAGATGTTGAGCATCAAATTCTTGGAGTAGATATAAACATGAAAATGCAGGGGAAAAAGATAAATCATAGTTATCAATAAAGGCTTTGAGTCTTAGTTATTCATTATGCAATTGCACTCTCAAGCCATAAGATTTCCAACCTTCCAGTCTTAACATTTTGGGAGCATTTTCAGCTTTGTGAAGGTAAGAAATCTGAAACAACATCCCATCTCACAATGAATAGTTAAAGACATGGGCCTTCGATGTATCTGCATTTTTTTTTTATTAAAACCATTAGTGTTGTGGATGTCTCAGTGGATTTCATTCTTTTGACAGAAACACTCACCTATTCTTTTCCTCAAAGAAAAAATGTTTGTGAAAAATGTACTTTAAATGAGAATTTTTGTAATTAGGGCATTCAGAATGTATTTTTTCTAGTTCAGAAATTCACGTTTTATTAATTCTTAAGCACTAGAATGTTTTTCATAATGGCATACCATTGTTAATCAAAAGGTCTCCTCTGTATTTCTTGGAATAAAGCCAAAGCAAAATCACATTATGCCTGAAGCAGAATGCAAATGATCTCTCTTGCTTATTGCCTATCTCATTTCAATTTTTTTTAATGAATATTTGAATTTTCTCTCCTAAATTAAATTAAACTGCTGTTTTATATATGTACACCTACCATTCCACTGCCCTCTGCTGGAGGGAGTATATCCTATAGCCAATTTATGGGAAAGTAATCTGTGGTTGACTAGGGGTTGATGTCTCTGGACTTAAAACAAGGGTGTTCCCCTCTTTATAAAGCCTGCAAGGTACATCTACAGGCAGTTATTTGATCAATATCTGTCTCCAGCACAAATAAACATCCCATTTGAAAAAGTACCATGTTAAGAATACATTAAGACGGCACAATTAAGTACCCAAAAGTTAGGAAATTCCAGAGGTAAAGTTTCATGTGGAGATGTGTCTCTAATTCCATGTGCACATGCATTTACAGTGCAGATTTTTTTTTTTCCTGTGGAAGAAAGCCTAAATATTTTTCTACCTGGTTTAGGGGTGCTCTCAAATTCAGGTAGATTTTCAGTATGTTTAGCCACAGGTAAGGATTTGTCTAAATCTACTGTCTAATTAACCTCCCCAAAATATTATCAGGTGCTTTTCTGCTTTTTTTAATTGAAACCATCTATAAACATAAGGTGCAAACCAAATTAATTCATAAATAGGCAGAACACACAAAGTCAATCTGGATTGTTTAAGCAATATTTAATTAATACATTATTTTGCAGAATAATACATTAAAGTACCACTTTCTACTGATTCAAATAACTATTCATAACTAGTATTTTGCATAAGCAAAGGACGATAATGAGGACTTGCCTCACTTCAGGCAGCTAGTAGGTTACAAAGTGATCACTCATTCAAACACAAAACACTAAATGAAAATGAGCAGATCTCTTTAATGCACTGTCACTGGCAAAAAACAGTCAATATGATGAATTAACATTTTTCAAAGCTGGTTTAACATTTATCTTGCTGCATTACAAAATTCCTCTGTGGTTTTCACCAAGAAAGCTTCTCACTGGGAACTACTTCAGGTCAAAAGCTGGTAAAAGAGACTGGGAAACAAACAGCATACAGCAAGTTTTCCTATATTCTTTCTTTTGCTCTCTGTTTAGTTTGCAAAGACAGATCTGCAAACCACTTTTCCTATTTTGAATTCCTTCTGATGAACAAAGGGGGGAAATGAGGATCAAATACCTTACTTATTTCAATTTGAGATACTCTCATTAACTCAGATTTACCTACACATCATGAATAAAAAATTATATGTGCACTTCTAGGTTTATGGTACTAGATATTCTGTAAGTGACATGACTATAAAATCCATTTGTAAAATTATTTGCTTTTATTTCAGCTGCACTTTTGCTGTAAGACAACTGAATTTAGTCACAAGCTACACACAAGAAATATTTTTGCTTAATATAATACTCAACATACAATCCAGACATTCAAATTTTCATCAGAAACCATCATTGTTGTTCCCTTACAGCTGCTTTTTGTCAGACTAAATTTTATTTCACAAGCCTTACGGTAACATGAGTAAACCCCTCCTGGCAAGACTTTGTTAGAGACTGGAGAAGTCCTTCTCTTGTATTACCTGCAGGCAGCACAACATTCAGCAAGTCCCTTGGATCCAAATGGATGTGGTGGGAAAATCTAATTAAATGGATTTGATTTTTTTTTTTCTGGGGATGATGATTTCGCACTGCTCTGGAGCAGAAATGCTGAAAAAGCCGTGTTAGACTGGCCGTGTCCTGCTGCTCAGGGTACAGAGAGTACAGACACAACAGGCTCCCAGACCTCGGGCAGGGGATGTGTAACCTGCCATCACCAGCACCATTGGGCAGTGTAACTCCTCCACTTGGAGGCTTCATTCACAGACCTTTAAGTTTTTTCCCTATAACTGAAACCCCTGAAGAAGAACAAAACCAATCCCGACAAAAACTCCCAGCTTGAGGGAAATGGTGATTTGTGTATGTCTGTTTGACAGATGCTCGTCCGATCTTCCAGGTCCCGAGGCTTTCCAGCAAATGAGCCACAAATCTGTTCCCCACTGGTTCAGGCAGGAAAATCTCCTGGTGTATGAATATATTTTTCTTTCCATTCGGCTGAACCTTTGCCCATCTTCATGTAGCGGGCCTCACTTTAATAGAGAGATTATTCCCTGTGTATTGAAATACATAGGAAAAAGGAATTTCAGTAGAAGTACAGAATGACCTCATGCCTGTATCATTTTTCCCACCAGTCTATTTTGGAGGCAAAGGCAGGATCCTGGTGTGTGCAGCTCAAAGCCACCTGGCCTACAAGTCTGATGTTCTCTTGGAATTCCTCTCTTGGTTCTCAACACAGGGTAAAAATAATCAAGACCATGAACGTTTTGAGTAATAAAATATTTGAAAGTAAGTGCATGTGATGTTGCCTTCATCAGTGGTTTCCTCATCAATTTGTTGACATCATGGAATGCAGTGGAGTCGTGTGACAGCTGCTGAAACGAAACAAACTCGACCTTAACTCTAAACAAAGTTAGTTACCTCGTGTGTGTACAGAACTAGCATGAAAATGAAGCTGAAAAACCTAACAAAACCTCAGGCTAACTAGAAGGCCTGGAGGAGGAATGATTTGAAAAGAGATATTCATTTCCATAACCAGTTCAAATCTTTGCTGGCTAAAGCCAGGCACAATAATATTAACTTATAGTCTTATAACAGCCCCTCACAAGACTGACACAGACAGGTGTGTCTGTAGTAAGATTTCTCACATTTCTGCCTTAAAATAGATTTAAAAATCATTAATTTCTAGAAGCTTTGGGAAAGACATAGTATTGATCTTGTATACATTTTTGCATCCTCATAAGTTATTAAGAGGAGCTATATTAAAGAGTTTAGTTTCAATATTAAAATATTTTGTTCTATGGTCATGGTGGGGGGAAACTTAAAAAATTGTTCAGTCTTTTGCCATGAAAATTTTCTTTTCTCAGAAGCTCCTCTCAGTTCATTGCTTATATATTCCAATGAAAATCGTTGAAATTGTAGCTTTCATGAGACCACATGCAAAAGAAGACTCTCTCTCACCTACAGATTGAACTGGTCAAAGGAAGGTTCTGAATCCTAAACCAAAACTTTTCCAGTTGACTTAGAAGCTGATACATGCAGCAGAACACCAGCCTGGTGAGCTCTGTGCAGCCTGTGTTGCTAAGGAGACGAGGAACTGGTTTTGGAAAGCAGCGTTTAGGACATTTATATAACAAGGACTTGCAGATTTCAGTGCTCTAAGTGTAACGATTTCTGCAGTAACATATATTGGATATGTTTGAGAGGGCTGTTTTTTTCCACAAAAAAATTTCCAAAAACAACAACAAAAAAAACCCCAAAATCAAAACAAACCAAAACAAAAAATGCAGCAAAAAACATTTACAGGAGAATAAGTGGAGAAATATTTGAGACACCATTAAGAGATTTTTTTAAAATTTTATATAAATTTAGTTTTGTTCTTACACTACTTGAGTAATCAGTAGCCTTGAAGGAGTCAAAAGATTCTGAAGACAAGAACTGACTTAATCTGAGCCAGGCCCACACAAAACACTTCCTGAAGGTTGTACCCTGCTCCAGACCCATTCATGTGGCCAGCCAAGAGCTGAGAGGAGCAGTCATCTGTCCAGTGAGGATTCTGAGCCGTGGAGATGCCTCCTTCCTCACCCAACAAGTAAACTGAGGTAGGGCTGACTGGGACAGAATAGGTGCAACCAAAGCTGAACTGTTTTCTTGCCTATCCTCGATGTGCAGGTGCATTTGATGACCAGGTGTTTTCAAGGAAACAGTTTTTCTTCTAAAGCATTTTCTCTCACTCTGGTTCAGTTTTATCTTGCTTTTTTCATTTCAGCTGCCCATTTTGACAGTGTATTTAGAAGGCTATACTTCTCCCTTTTGGTTGAAAGGAATTGTAGAGTTTTTTAGGTTATATTTGCTAATTCTGATAAATAAATTTAAAAATCCCAAGCATAATGATAACTTCTATTTCATTTAATAATTTCAACACAAAGTAATAAGACAATGGCATTGAAACATATTTTTCTAATTTGTTTGACACTTCAAACATAAATATATATTTAAAAGTTCTTGCTTTTACCACCAATCAGCTTTGT
This sequence comes from Sylvia atricapilla, assembly GCF_009819655.1. Classification (NCBI taxonomy): domain Eukaryota; kingdom Metazoa; phylum Chordata; class Aves; order Passeriformes; family Sylviidae; genus Sylvia; species Sylvia atricapilla. The sequence continues at coordinate 64,763,771 of NC_089142.1, forward strand.
ACTAAATTGAGACCTTTGCTAAAATACTCACTGAGGAGAAGTTAATTCAGAGAAATTAGTTCTGCATTTAGTTCCAAAAATTACTGGCATCGTGGGACTACAAAATTGCTGATCTAAAAGCTTTTGTGAGTACTTATTTCATATTAGAATGTACTAACTGTCATATTAATAAAGTCACTATAGAAATAAATGGGATCAGTTTAATTTATTCACTTCTTTATAGAGGTACACAAGATTCTGTCTAACTATAGGAAACACAAATTTCCATAAATTTGCTACAAAAGTTAAAATTAGTAACAGCATATGTCCTGCTTCACATGTTTGGGAAAAACAGACCTTACTTTCTGCTTCCTAAAATCCAGATTTGCCAATAAAATAAATCAGAGTCCTTCAATCAAATTCTGCATTTGCAGAATAAGACACTTCAGCTATATTAATTCTTGGTATTTAAATACTATAATGAAGGCAGGAGCCAGATACTGTGGAAGCACATTCAAAATGACAAATTCTGAATCAAAGAATTTACACACTAGCAGAGAGTATCACAGGCACACAGCAGAACAATTTCCCTGTGGTGTGTTATTCGTCCAATGGCAGGAATAGGAAATCCTCAGGCTTTATAATCATCACGTGACTTAAAATAATTAGAAATTATTCAGATGCATATTGCTAGTTTTGTGTTAAAGGAGTTGACCACAACAGAAAATAATGTTGGCCACAACCCATGTAAGACACGTTCATACAACTAATAACACCTTGTTGAGGACCACTGGTGTTGTAAGAAACCTAAACTGAACGGCTTTTATTTATTGATAAGCTCTGCCCATTGTGAAATCAAAGAAAAATATATTTAGATATGAGAATAGGTGTCCTATGTGATGAAAGGCACAAACCAATATTTCCCAGAACTGGTGAGATAATTGCTCGTCTAGTTCTGTGGCTACAAATGATAGATTGTTTCCAGATTACTGAATGACTCTACACTAAATTTTCTGTTGTCTTAAAAAGGTTGCATTCTGTGGCAACCAAGAAGAAGGCTCTATGTTTATCTTACTCTGGCTGCTGTACTCTAAGTAAAATTGAAACTTCTGGAAAGGAGGAGGAAGGGGGAATAGCTTGTTTTCTCAAGAGAAAGATCGCCTCTGCAGAACTTTTTAAATGCAGATGGAAAAGACAAGAGGAACGGTGAGCAGCATGAGAACAGACTGGGATATTCCTGAGAGGACCAAGATACTTGCCTACAGCATTGCCTACAAAGTTGAGCTCTGGAGGAAACAGACTAGAGAACAATTCCTAGGAATGGAGATAAGGTTTCAGTGTTTATTTCAACCCACAAAGTCACTGGCCGCTGCTGATTTTGGCAGAATTTGGAGGACTCTCATACTGCAAAAAATATTGGTTGGGGTTGATTTTTTTCATGCTTCCTTCATCCAGTATCCTGACGTTCCCTACTTCCTGAGCCATCTTCTCCAACTGTGTTTGCTTTTGTGCTAATGGCTCAAGTAATATTAGAGTTTGGATGTTTTGTAGCTTATATAAAAGAAAGTATGGCAGGAAGACAGCAAAATGGTTCTGTTTCCAGATTTTAGCAAACTGAGTGTTGAGACAGGAAAGAGGCATAAGTGCCAAGTAATCCCAGGCTAGAATATCAGGACACAGATATCCACAGGGTTCTGCTAACAAATTTGTTCTTAAGCTGCTTTTAGCATTATGTTTAGAGGAATAGGAAATGATGATGCTAAGCAGTTCAAAGGGCAGTTGCATCAAACAGCAGGTATCAGAGATTCTGTGAACAACTGGCTACCATCAAAAAGCTTGAAATCTGAAATTACTACAAATAGCTCAAAACCATATTCAGTGTCACAAATAGCAATGTTATTATGGATCTTGGAGACAATTCTTGAAAATCAAATATTTTCCACCAGAATTTCTCAGCTGCCCAGTATTTAGCATCTGTGCATGATCAAGAAATTAGGTTTACAAGCATCCTATTCTGTCTAAACTTAAAAAACACAAAATATTTGTTTCCTAGGAGGAAAAGGTGATATTATAAAAAGTTGATTGTTTTTTATTAGCTCTTTTTAACTTTCACCAGCTACACAATTATTTTTGCTTCGATCAGACCATAGACAGAACTACTAAATTAAGGATTTTCATTATGATTTGCTGAATTTAAATTAATCTGTTTATGTCAATTAAGAGAACAAAGTGGGACATTTGATCTTCATTATCAAGCAGATTAAAAACCTCTGTTCAACAGATGTTAATAAACATGCACAACACTTTCATAGATTTGTGAAATAGAATATTGGGAAAGAAATTATATTCCTGATCTTCAAGCTGACCTTTAATTTGGTGGTCATTGGAATCAGATCACTTGTGGCCTCAGTCTAGCATAGTCTTTCATCCTAAAAAAGAATATAGTAGCAAATCATAATCAGAGCAGTAATGAACTCCCAGCTTTGTACTGAGTTCTGTTTCAAAGGACCGCAGCACCAAAGAAAAGTTAGAATTCACCTATTTTGTATTCCTGATGGCAGATGACTTTAGGAATACTGGTAATGAGATAATACTGGACCTGTGAAAGAAAAAAAATTACTCAACAACTAAAAAACAAGACCAGAGCTTGTTATATCAAATACCAGGGCATTTTTCAGAAGACTGACTACATAATCTTTCTGGTAATTCATTAACATTGCTAATTCTAAGGTTTGCTTCTGTTTTCCAAACCCATGAGATTTAATATGTAGTTTTCAAAAAATCATGAAGACTCAGGGTGAAATTGTCAACGTTACTTTAATTTAAAAACTAGCACATTGGTATCTGAGATGCACTTGCAGCTATACACCATCTCTCTGCCACTAAACCCGAATACTCACTCATTGCATTTCCAAACTTGTTCTTGTACCCTGCTGAAAGTCATACTTCAGATTGTCGCAGGAGGAAAGCTGCTGCCTGCACAAACAATTTTACTGGATTAGTTACTCTCTAGAGAACTGATTTTCTTTGAAGTTTTGTCCAGTCAGGCTTTCCACCACAAAGATCAGAAGCAAAAACTAAAGTTTAATCAAGGAAAGCAAAAGCTAAAGTTCTTGATTTCAAGAGTGGAAACTTACAGAAGTGGAAGAAACAAACAAACAAACAAACAAAACCCAATTATGGGTTGTACCCAGCGGTAATACACTATGAGCCTTGAGGGATTATGTAAAACATTCTTACTCAAGGAACAGCTTCAACTCATACCACTTCGTGCTCATCCTTGCTGCTGCTCTTAGTATGGATCAGAACTAGTTTGAAGACCTGAGCAGCTCCCACACTGCTAGAGTTCATCAAATTCTTTTGTGAGTTATTTTCTCTCTTTACTCAGAACAGAATCCCATTCCCCTTTCTCATCTCTTCTGTGGTGTTGTTACCGCGTAGGAACACAGCTTCTGGATCTCCACAATAATGAGTGTTTTGACTCCTGTCCCCCCACCCTGTCTTTCAGGAGAAGCTATAACAGGAGTTTTACCTTTAGATAATTAGCAAGTATCTCAAGTGCATGGGATCACCCACAGTGTTAATGCATATGGATGAGTACTGAAGGAGAAAGAAAACTTAACTTTCAGTCACTGTGGTTCTTCTGTGCTCTTCTTCAGATCTCTGTCCTGGAATTGCTCCTGTGGGCAAAGCGAACTGCCCTCTTATCCACCTGGAAAATAGAAGGAGAATGAAGGTGCAAGGGTATTTTTCCAAGTCAGTTTAGAAGATCTGAGGTTCTCAGAGCTGAGGTCATCAGTCCTCTACAGAACTGACAGCAAAGACAGATTAGTAGTCAGCTTGAGTGCCAAAGCCTCTTGACGGTTTGGAAGTCTTTTGAATGACCAGATTCGAAAGAAAACTGTGCCTAGCCAAGAAATTCTTATGTATATATGAATCACTGTGTTTGTACCTAGGAATTAAAAGAATGGTGACTTTTGTTCAAAACCTAAACTGTCTATGCTAAAATATGCTTGCTAAAAGATGGTGATGATGATAGATGAAATGGCCTGCAGAAATTGGCAAGGTCCTGATAGGAATCCAGAGGTAAAATAGCCATTAACATGAATGGATATTTCAGGTTATCAGAAGCAAAAAGGGCAAAAAAGGTAGCTGTGGGATCACAGCTGAGTGCAACCTTCATATCATTTTACAGAGCTGGAAAAATTAGTAATAAACAGAACAAAACAAAAGAACTCCACCCCAAAACCCATGAATGAAATCATACGAAAAACATTTTGTTTTGGCAAAAAGACATAATATAGAAAGAGTTTCGTTTTGTCAAAAATATTTCTCTCCTCTCTCTGAGTGTTATGATTCAGCTGAGAAGGTTATATGATGCAAGGGACACAGGCAAGTGCACAAAGAACAGCACCTTCCAGGCACATCTAAGGCAAAACAGGGTCTGACTTAAGCACCTGCAAAACAAAAACACATCATAACATGACTATACATGTAGAAAACATTTAACAGAGAATTGCCTTCCTCTGCATGTTTCAGCTGAGGAGGTTTATGAAATATTTCCAAATCAACTTCCAAAATATGTCCATCTAAGCATGATTTTTAGCACAAGTAAGACTTTTAAGCACTAGTTCATACTAAAAATGATACTTGTATTTTAAGAAGTTATCTCCGTATGTAAATCTTGTTGGCTATATTCTTGCTCCAATGGGATTTAAAGCTTTGCTAGGTCAGATTTCCATCAGTAAATACTTCTCACTCAGCAGGCATTATGACACAACTAAATCCATTCTCCTTTTAAATATTCAAAGCAAGGAGAAGGTTGAGGGCAGCCCAGGGCACACATCAAAACCCACAAATTAAGTAACTAACAGAGAAGAATAGGAGGCATTTGGCAAAAATTTTCTTTCACAATAAACCACACAGAAACTTGATTTCATTTTTGAAGCAAACATTCAGAGGTTTCAAAATCTAGATTTTTCAAACTAAAAAGAGGTCTTGAAACAGGTTTGTTCAACCATTTGGGGCCAATACTTAATATGACAAATGCTGAAAGACAAAGCTGGAAGACCTCCAAGTTCCAGATAAAGTTAAAAGAACAAAACTTTTGTTTAGTTTTCCATTGCAATTGCCGTTCACTGCATACATATATATATATATACTCTAAGAAAACCTTCACAGTATTTTTTTTAATTTATAAAGAAATTCCTAAAAATCACCATTACTACAAGTTGCTCTTTTCACTGTAGTCTTATTTCCCTTTGCAAAAAATGTAACAGTCATAAAATAACTTACATACAATGAAAGAATGAACCCAGACCTGAGAAATATGAACAGCAGATGAGGGGGTTGTGATTGACTATATAGTCAAAATACAGCGACTGTTGTGGAGAAGAGGCAAAAATGCTTGTAGTCTACAACGTATGGGTGTTGAAAAGTAAGCAAAGGTAATATACATTTCTGCTTTGTTTGATTTTCTCTTCCTTTCCACTTATACCCCATCCAAACACAGGTGCATTCTATCCCAAGGAACTTGAAAGTGTTTTAGTGTTATGATTGACATTGTCCAGTTGAACCGTACACTCAACTCATTAGCTTTTATTTACCAGAAGTACAACAAACTATATCTACTCTACTGAATTCTTTCAAATATCAGGTTCTGCAGACCCAGCTGAGTAAGTACAGCTGCAGAAAATTATTTCCATATTACAGTTTAGTTTACTCAAAATGTAATCTGTAACTCCAAACAAAACATGTTATAACACTGTGCAATTTGGCAACAAAATAATTACTAAAACTTGAATTTGTGGGCTAATTAACAGAAATAAGTAAGCCCAGCAAGACAGCCTGCAAGAGAACTCAGAGGCGATTTGAATAGGAGTCTAGCCAAAAGAAAGGGATTAGCACTTCTTCCTTGAGTAATTGCACCGTCTGGCATTCCATTCAGTCTTTTTGTACTACGTGCATGCGAAACTTGTCATAATGAGGTTTGAGCTCAGACCAGAATTTCACAGGTATTGCAAAGAATAAATGTTTAATTTTTCTGAATCATTTTTCAGCAATGTACAACAGAAAGTAACTGAATTGGTCTCTTGATGTCTTCAAATTATATCTGAGTGTCTTTTTAAGAACATATGCTTTACCACAGAACCATCTTGTTACAGGGGTTAGAGTATTAAATAGTATGTCTTATGCAGGAAGTCAAACAAGACTTTTTGCTAGTACCTTAGTGGCACTGTCTGGCTTAAAAAAATTGTCAAATACAGGTCAGAAGTGAAAAAGTACCTACAGGCTGCATTTTATCAGGAGGCAGTAATCGCTGTGTTGGGTGCTATAACGTGATCACATGGAAACCAGCTTTGTGTTTTGCTCTCATGTTTTGTAAAATAAACCAGGGATTATAGGCAAAACCTAAATACCCACTACTTCTAAAAATACATATATTTCTCCATCATACTAACAAAATTAATGACTCTTTTTTTTTCTTTTTTGCAGTGGTATACACTCTGTCCTTGACTTAATGCTGCTATTTAGATGTGATTATCCATTCACTTGGAATCAATAAGAACTAATCAAAAACAGTGAAAAAGAAAGTAAGGGCTTCAGAAACACGAGTTACTATCAAATACCAGAAGATCCTGCAAGTCCACAGCAATATCCTCTTGAGAATGTCAGTGACCTTGACTCCATCCCTCCTTCAGTCAAAATGGCTGCTGTCTTGATACCAAAGCATATATTGGGTGGCAAAGGAAAGCAAGGGAAAGCATGACCAACAGCTTGATCCAGCTCTAGTGAGCTGTGGTGGGAATGAGCATTTGCATTCTAGTACAGCTGGTCTGCTGCAGCGTCTGAATGGAGTGACTATACAAAGCACAGCCACACAGCATCAGTTTTGTAGTCTGCCCCTTTCCAGGAGGGTTAATAAAGTCCTGAAGGAAAATTAAGCCAAAATAAAGAGAAGCTTTCATGCTTTAGGGAGACTCAAAATAAGGAACGATATCACATGCTTTGCTAGGACCACACAAGCAGGGAGAACAGCTGGTGAAATAAAAGATATGGGGACCTTCTGCCTAAGGTAATAATTTGTTTTGGGAAACAAGATTTCATAGAATCAACTATCAAACTCACTCGCTCCAAATACATCATTTTTGACCTTGCATTTGCTGATTTAGTGCCACTGATTACCAGAAACAGAGTCTCCATCTGCAACTTCAGGGTTTTCCCCTAAGAATTCTTGGTGAGAAAGCAATGAGACTTTTCAACAAAATGTAGGCCCAAGTCTCTAAATGCCCCACTGCAGTAGATCATTCAAGAGAAATAACCTGATTTAAGGATTCTTTCAGGGTAAATCACATAGCTCAAAAATCACCATAGGCTTAGATAAGAATCACGATTAACAACATCCCAGTGTCATTTGGCACTCACTCCCTTGTCATATCCCCATTGCAGCTTCAGTGATTTAGAGGATGTGTGTTTCCATGATTATACAGTAAACTATAAAACACTTTCTTACGTATCACAGAATCTCACAAGCATCAAGGTTGGAAGAGGCCTTCAAATCTAGTCCAACCTTCAACCCAGAACCACCATAATCACAAGCCACATCCAAGCACCTCTTGAATACTTACAGAGACAATGAGACAATATCTCCCTGGACAACTAGTTCAAATACCTAACCACTCTTTCAGAGATTTTCTTTTTCAAATATCTAACCGGGACCCCTCCTGAAAAATGTGGAGTTTTTTATTTGTGTTTCAATAATTCATCAAATATTGTTGAAGGTTCAAATAGGTTTACTTGAATTGTGTTTTTTCTGCCTTGTTATTTCTGCCAAAACTAATGTCAGTTCACTTCAGATGGTGATGAAGGATGGTTAAAAATTCATAGCAATAGAAGTAATGCCAGAAGAATGTGCTTGTGAAGTGGGAGTGGCTACCCAGCAGCACAGGCAATTCATACAAAACTATCAGGTGTTGATCCAGTAAGACAGAAACTCTCATTTTGGATACTTCCTTTCCAGCTGAGAGAAGTCTGCCTTAGCTGGATTACATAAAAAAACCCAAGAGGAAAGCAAAGTGGGTTGGGCAGCTTGGCAAGCACTGAGAAGAACACATGCATGCACATACTTCTGTGCACGTGTGTGATGGGCACGTGTGTGCAAGTCCCTGGGTGAATGTATTTTCTTCCACTGCATTGTTAAAGTGGAGTGAAAGGGCACTGCCCACGCTCCTCTCCCAGGACTTGACCCAGTGGCAAGGGCCTTACATTCCTCAGCTGAGAAGTGTGTCTGTTTGCCTGAGCTGAAGCAGATGAAAGCAGCATTACCAGGCTCTAGCTTTGCCCTCAGGCCTTTGCTTTTCAAAGAGCCAAACCTGCTGTTTCTCTTTGGGGCTTATTTCTGGTTTGAGAAGTATTGGCTGAAAGGAAAATCTTCCATTTTTCATTTGCCTTTGTAGCTTAGTAAGGAGAAAACATATATTTTTCATTTGAAAGTTCATTTATTTTAAATATGGCAAGAGTTTGAATTTTATGCTTGAAATTCACAATCAAATCCCCCAAGACAAATTGATGCTTTCATAAACTGGAATGTGTTTAGAGCAAGACAGCTTCTTACAATTTCATTTATAAGCAAGAACAGGTTTTAGAAAACTGCTGGTTCCATAATTCAGTTGCATTGGAAAGTAGCATCAGGCAGTGATGTTCCTAGTGGTATCCCTGACCAGCTACTTGGGCAAGTCCTTCAACTTCATTGTGTAACCAGCTTCCAAGAATGATGCCTTTCTGTTGGAAGCTATATTGCGGATTGGGCAGTGTGAGCACTTTCTCATACATACATATTTTGTACTAGGTTCAGCATGGCTATTTAAAATGGTATAAATAGTTTTGTACTAAATGTTAATACAGTTTCTCTGAAAAGGCTATCACTGAAATATTGAACATACTAATATCTTTCTTGGTATGATCACTCTCCCATGAAGAAGTCTCTCACCCGAGAGCCAGATGTCAAGTCTCATGCATGGACTATGAGACTCACTGTCTCCCAGGATTACTCTCCCAACCAGACCTACATGCTACCATTATGCTGTGCAGTTCTGAAGTATCTCTGGTATATTCTGACAGCCATCTGTTAGACACTGTTGAAAACCTGTTAACTGGATACATTTAGTATTCTAGGTCATGATAGGGGAAAGCCAAGGCACATTAATGCAGCAAGGAGATGTGCAACCCTCCCATATTAGTTGTTTTGTTACTTTCATTACATTATCCAATGATGCTCTGATGCAATTTGTAAGTTTTGCAATGCAGAGCTGCCAACACAAAAGATATGAAGGTACAGTTATGAAAGAGATTAACAGAGCTTTCCACATGCAGAAAAGTGTACCACAATGTTGGGTTTTTCTCTATATATTTTTTCTATTAAAAAGCTGATTATAAACACTTTTAAAAACACCCAAGTTATTCAATATTTGATTAGAATCATAGTTCCATAGAACAGTTTGTGTTGAAAGACACCTTAAAGATCATCTAGCTCTAACTCCCCAGCCACAGGCTGGGATACCTTTCACTAGACCAAGCTGCTCAAAGCTCCATTTAACTTGGCCTTGAACACTTCCAGGGACTGGGCATCTACAGCTTCTCTGGGCAATCTCTTCTAGTGTCTCACCCCCCTCAAACTAAGGAATTTCTGCCTAATATCTAACCTATATTACCCTCCTTCAGTCTGTGGACATTCCTCCTTGTCCCATCACCACATGACAGAGGGACAGTAAAAAGTCCCTCTCCAGCTCTCTTGCAGGCCCCCTTTGGGTACTATAAGGTCACAATTAGGTGTCTATATTTTTCACCCATATGAATACAATCAAAGCTTTTTCATTTAACCTGTATTTTATTCATCACAATCTCAGTTCATTCTAAAGTTAATCCTCTGTTTCTGAGACCAGATGGATTTTTTTAAAACATTGGAAGAAACCAAGGCTGAGTCAAATGGTTTCAGTGGCTTTTTGTTCTTTTCTAGTGTTGTCTGGAAGCAATTTTCTCAAGCTTTGTAATTTATTTGTCATCTTCCTCAAAATCCCCACGCAAGAAAGAATGAGAGCCTTTCTTTGGAATTAAAAACAAACAGAAGAAACCTTGACATTAGATTTTTATACATATTGTTCATATCCTGAGTGTAAAAAATAGGTGTTTTTAGTACTGGTGGTGGGGATCTTGAGGAAAATAAGTTATGACTGAAATCTTGTATTCTGGAGAACAGAAGTGATAGTTTGGGTCTCCAGGGATCCAGTCACACATTACCTGCTAAAATGCAAGCAGCCACATATTTTTCTGTTGTAAAATCTGACATATAAAAGCAGAGTATATACACCAGTCTTTAACCTGGTGTTTAAGTGTTGTTTCTATACTCTCAAACCAAGAAAGCAACTCTGCAATAAAAAGAATATCCAACAACATCTTCCTTTTTCACAAATGTAATTTTCTTATGTTTTGTTTTTTTCACAGTCTGGGTAAAGAGGTTAATGTTCTCATGAGCACACAAGAAAATTAAATTGCAATACTATAGGACCAAAAAAGAGAGAAAAAAAACCAAATTCAAAGCAGAAAGTTCCTGAAAGAAAAACCCCTTATCTTTACTTGTTATTTCTCTCTCTTTATTCACTTACTCTTTTTTTCTATTTTCTTGATCCAGCTCAAATGCTTCCAACTGGACAGAGCTGTGTCAGGATGATAGAGGGAATAAAACTAGGGTGTGTAGGTTCCAATTCATTCTTGCAAAATAATCTGTATGTTCAGCTGCATCTGGAAACTCACATGGACATTTGTGAGAATTCATTTTGGCCTGCACGCCGCCAAAATGCAGTGGTTAAGTGTCAGGTGTGGTATTCTGTATCAGCTATGGGTTCCAGATTGATTTAAATTCCAGGGCTCAAAATATATACAAACAATCAAAATGGAAAAAAGCCTTGTCTGTGTTCAAAGTAGACCAAAGCCATTTGTAAGCCAAAGATGGGAATAGCTTTCCCCAGCAATACTGGAATGTGATAATTTTACAGCAGTCTGGCCTCTACATTAGAGTATTTGGTAAACATAAGTTATGAAAAACCAAAACATTGAATAAGAAGAACAGTTAGAGTCACCACATATATACAATTACTCCTACAGCTCATCAGGATTAGCTCAGGCTGATTGGATTCAGTGCCAGTCAATTAGCTAATATCTGTGCATATGGATGTATACAAACACTCTCAAACAATAGAAACAAATCTTGGCATTCAACTAATTTATTGTTATTTTATATTCAATTCCAGAAAAATTCTAAATAAAACAATTCTGAGTTATATGAATGGAGCCAATAATGTGAAGTTCTGAAATATTCTCCATGTATTATAATAATCATAATCTTCACACAGTTCATTGCATCATAATGTCTTTCCCATGGAAAGCACAAAAAAGCAAAAAAGCTGTATTGAGTAATAAAAAAAAATGATGAAAGAAGAAAGCCCAGCCCAGGTCAGCTTATTTGGAAAATATTTGTTTGCATTATTTGTAACTGTGAAGAAAGGGCAAGAAAGCTGGATACACTTGAGAAGAGGCCATGAGAACTTCTAACTTCACATGTGAAAACTTTGAATTGTTCTGCAAGTGCAGGGTGATTCACCTGAGTTGGGGCAGACACCAGCACGGACTGGGAGAAGAATTCATCGAGAGTAGTCCTGCAGAGAAAGGCTTGGGGCTTCTGGAGGATGGTAAGCTGGGCTTGAAGACACTATGGTCTTGCAAGCCAGAAGTACAACCACATGCTGGGCTGCATCCAAAGCAGTGTGGCCAGCAGGGTGAGGGAAGGGATTCTGCCCCTCATCTCCATGCTGATGAGACCCCACCCAGAGTGCTGCGTCCAGATCTGGGTGCCTCAGCACAAGGTAGATGAGGACCTGTTGGAAGACACCCAGAGGCAGCCACAGAGATAATCAGAGGGCTGGAGCACCTCTCCTATGGAGACAGACAGAGAGTTCAGGTTGTTCACTTTGGAGAAGGGAAGGGCCTGGGGATATCTTACAGCGCCCTTTCAGTACCTCAGGGGGACCTACAAGAGACATGGAGAGCGACTTTGTACAAGACCATAAGACCAAGGGGTAACAGTTTTAAATTAAAAGAGGTGGGATTTGGGTTGAATATTATGAAGAAATTCTTCATTGTAATGGGGGTGAGATGCTGCAACAGATTGCCAAGAGACTTTGGGAATGTCCCATCCCTTGAAGTATTCAAGACCACTCAAGCTGGATGAGATCTTGATCAATCTGAACTAGTGGAAGGTGACCCTGCCCATGGCAGGAGTGTTGAAATGAAATGATCTTTAAGGGCTCTTTAAAGTCAAAGCATCAGTTTCTACAAAACTAATGAAAAATCTATTGAATAACACAATGATGTATCCAGATGTTCCAAAGATGAATCCAGAGACATATTTTCTAGAAAATATCAAATAGTCCATGAAAGCATTCACCTAGAAAGTTGTATGCAGTTCTTCTCACTTTTTTCCCCCTTAAAACCATGTGCATTCTCGAATTTTCCTCCATTACTCAAACAAGTATATTCTTGTCTCTCACTAAAAAGTAATTTTTATAACTGAAATTTAGGTGGAATTATAATGTTAGTTTTACATATCTGACAGCATAAAAGCATATCAATCTCTTGCTGTTGCATGCCATGTAGTCCTTTTCATGAAGGGATCAAAAAGTGGTTACAATGCCTACCTACACTACTCCTACTGGGATCCTCTTTTAGAGTCTTGTACCTCTGGTGGTTAAAAATTCTATTCTAATCTCCCGCCTAAGTCTTTTATGACAAGCTTAATAGGTGTTCTCTTTCTGGCAAAATGCACCACCCCAGTGCATTTATAGAGAAAACCTGTTATTTCTTCTCAGTCTTCACTTTGCTAGGGTATACAAGCCAAGCCTTTTTTCCTCGTTTTGTCTAACAGTCTCTCCATGTCCTTGATTGCCACTGCAGGTCTTTACATCTGTATTTTACTTGAACAATTGCACCTAAAAAAAACAGAGTAGAACTGTACCAAATTTGCTAGATGAAGGCTTCCACAGGCTATTTTTTCAGAAGATATATCTCTGGATATGTCTTGGGATGATGTTTGTCTTTTCTTCACAGCCATAACAATTACAGGACTTGCAGTCCACTTAAGTAACATATGCTGATTACTTTCCTCTACTTTCTTATAACTAGATACTCCATATCCACATGACAGTGGTTATCTGCATTATTAGTAGCAAGATGAAATACTACATCCACAGAATGCTTTTTATTTGCACATAAATGTGCATTTTGTTTCTTTATTACTTTTAGGGCACATTCCTGATTCTTGAAGATAATTTGTCAAATACTTATCTATCTATAAAAATTCCTCTTTTTCTACATGGAGGAAATATTTTACAATATTTTTTTAATTTTTAAAAATTTAATTTTTGTTCATATAAAATTCAGCATTTCTACCACTTTCTCCTACACAACCAGATTTTTCCAGGGGCATGAATTTGAGTCAGTCAAATTTTTATGTAAATAAGGTATTTAAACCTGATAAAATCTATAATTTGTCCTTGATCTACTGAGTCAACTGTTGTTTGCTTTTTATCTGTATATTTAGGTAAAATATTTCCTTACTAGAGAACTGCTGTATCTGTGGGGCTTCCATTTTAACCGTTTAACTTCTAGAACCTGTTGTTTTAGTTTCCTTGATAAACCATTGTTTCATGATGTTGGCTCATGTCCCAGTGCCAAGTTTAAAATTAACGATTCTGGGTTGTTTACGCTGATAATATATTCATCTTCTGCTACAATGTTCGTCATTGAACATTTCAAAATACCAATGAAGAATCCAATGAGGAGAGAAAGCCAGCAGCAGTGAATAAGGAAGCAATAGAACTTGCAATAATAGTATGAATGTTTTGGAAAAGAAACATACTCATTTTGCATTCAAAGCAGAAATCACTTATGATCAATTATAAGTAATTTTGTCATGTAATTTGTTTATTCAGAAAATGTCTTCTTCTACACAAGCTGTCAGGAACTACACAGAGGCTTCAGCCAAAGGGCTACCACTCTTTAAATAAGAAGCAATTTTGCATGGTTTCATTCTTTGACACTCTTCCTAATCTACTCCAGATCTGACCTGCTCCAAACCCTGGGTTTTAAACTTGACGAACACTTCAGCCTCAAACTCCTCATGGGAGAACAGAATTTTCTTTCTTAAGTAAATTTTCTTTTGTGAAATTTCTCTGTCATATGAAATTATTTCCTGGATTTAATAATGAGACAAAAGAAAAGTCTTTTATCAAGAAAGAGTTCTTGCTGTTATGCACATTCATATATTTATTAAAATATATGTCCTAGAAAAGATGAATGCTCTGTAAAGTTTAAATATTATAATGCAAACATTAGGTGCAAATGCAGCAGACAAAAATCAAGAGGCAATGGCTTAAATATGTAACTGTTTTTTCATCTGTGAAACATTGGTTTTATCTGAAAATACTTAATTTTGAGTCATTTTTCTGTGTTAAAAAGTTCCTGTAAGGAGAAAATTCAATACACTGCCTCTATTTTATCGCATTCCACAACAAAAAATAATGAAGTGTTAAACTAACACAGCTGTCTGAAATCAGGTCATGGTAGGAGGTCTTAAAGCTTATAGCAGCTTTCTAGCCTGTAAGACACAGTGCCAGAAATTCTAGATCTGGTTCTGCTGTGATTTGAAACTTAATTGTGTGACTGTGGCAAAATTACTTCTCACTCATTCATCCACCCTTCTCACTCTAATCTTCTTCTGCAGTGAACAGGTAACAGTCGTATAACAGCGATACCAAAGTGGTCTCGTTTGGATAGCAGCCCTTCCCATAATGACTGAAGGACTACAATTATGAGCCATTTCCAGGAGTCTCCATTGAAGTGCATTTCCCTTGGCTTTTTTTTAAGTTTCAGAAATATTTTATGACCAAATCTTGCAAAAATGCATGCCAAATACAAAGCAAAGAATTAATTTAGCAAAGTCTTTCCTCTAGATTATTTCCCACAATGATTATATATCAGAGCACTATAGATTATACCGTGCATGCTGACCATGAAGCTGTCTTCACACCAAATACAATTAACTGTGTCAACATAGAACGAAAGCACAGAAATGATCAACAAGGAGAGAGAGAAAAAAAGTTAGTTTGAATAGTCAAGAAGTCACACAGCCTCCCTCTGGAAAACTACTTAGATTCTTTAAGGATGTTTTAAAAAGCCAATCTGCCCAACACACTGGAATTGTACGGTTTTATTAGAATTGAATATGTCTCTAGACAGAATTTTTGATCCATGTGTTTCAAATGTTAAGAAAACTGTTGATAGTTTGATTTTTCCATGTTAAAGGTGGGAGAACAGTGACACGAAACAATTAAGCCTTCTCCCCATGTTCACAAAATTCAGTGCTGAAGGTGAAGATAAAAGTTCTGTGCTCCAGGACTCTGTCTTGCTACCAAAAGTTGAATGGTGACAAGATTTTTTAGCACTGTTTAGAAGATCTGGATAGATGAAGTTAGTCATGTAACAGTAGATCTAAAATGAATGGGGAAAAAATTATTTGTCTAACACAAGCACACCTCTTGACCTGCTTCAAAGAAATGAAAACCATGAATACCAACACTGACCAGGAACTTTTCGTTCAGATATTTTTATTAAACTGTTGAAATGAAAAACAGCCTACAGGGAGTAAAAATATAAATAAAGTGAGGACAAAACCAGAAATCTTTGTCAGGACAGAAAAAAAGTAATTACTGCAGGATTGACAGTGTAACAAGGTGGAAAGAAAAATGGCCACTGAATTATCCCTAAGTTCCATGAACACTGCATCCACAGCCCTTCAGACCCTTCTCAAATAAAACTACATAGGGCACACATCCTCCTCGCGATCTGAGATTGTAAGAACTCTCATTTAGAACAGTATCAAAAGACACATTTTTTATTGCCACAGCAGAGTGACATGAATAAAGAAAATGTAATATAATAGGTACTAACTATACTGAACAGGGTAAGTTCATGAAACTGATACACAGCTCGGAACCATAGAATTTGCAAAACAAAATCTTTTATTGCACAGTTCCTCAGTTTCTGTGGTCCTCTTGATTCTGTATCTTTCACATGCTTGACATAAGTGTTATTCAGTTGCTTTGCTTATTGACTCATTAGTTTGGATTGGTGCAGTGAATTCTATATCAGCTCATGAGGGCTTTTACCCTGCTCAGTATGGTTGGCTCCCATTACATTTTCTTTATTCTACTGAATATGACAAATTTGGTAAATTTATTCAGTGTACTATGTCAACTCAATTATATGTTTCATCTCTTTCTTTGTGAGCTAAATTTTTCTTAGAACATGTCATATAAAAGCTCAGTATTTTCATACTTATTGCTTGTATAACTTGCAATGTGTTATGCATTCCCAGCAAGTTAATCTGTAGCTTTCCACTTTCTTTCTCTGCTGTATATGCATTCTATCATCTTTCCATCTAAAAAGGAACTAAGTCATTGTGCATTTTTTAAACAGCTGTGAAGTCTGAATTAAAACTTTCTATTTTTTTAAAAAAGAAACAATTCATTAATGTCACTCTAGTGCCAAGACTACTTTCTTTTAATGTTATAATAACCAAACAAAAAGAGAGGACTGAGATAGTGAGACAAGTGTACTTGTAAATGTGAAAAATTCAGGAACCCAAAGGGTTACTCTCATTTTTAGGTTAGGTACTGTTCCATAGAGAGTGCTCGAGAGTTGCAAGTCTGAAATACCTCTTAAGTTTGTCTATTACAAAGAATAAATTCCTAGAAACAACCACAATGCTTGTTTAATATTTACCATCTTTGTCTGGAAATGCCTGCGCTTCCTGAATTTGTCTAGAAGATGTCCTCAGAAACAAAGATTAGCAGATTACCCAGTAATCTTGATTTTCCTCAGGCTGTTCAGACTACAGAACTGCTGCCTAAACAGGGAAGGTGTTCTACAGAGACAGCAGCATCTGACAGCAATTAGGTAAACCAAGATCTTGTAGGTGAAATTACACAGAGGTTATTACCGCTGATAAATAGATCTGCGGTAGTTGCCTGGAGAGAGTTACCTTGGTGCCTAAAGTGCAGTGTCCCTAATAAGTTCTGTTTTTTAATATATGGACTGACACTAACAAAGAACCTAATGATTGTCAAAATGGAGCAGATCAAGTTGCTTATAAATTTAGCCAGAATTTATTACCTTAACGATTTTATTCAAATTTATTGTTTTCCTGCATTTCTTCATACTTGATATTTGTTCCTATTTAAAAAAAAAAAAAAAAAAACAACAAAACAACAAACCAAAAAAACTGAAAACCAAGAAAAAAAACCAACACAACAAAAAAAACCAAACCAAACCAACAACAACAACAACAACACCCTTTAACTGTTTCTTTAACTGTTTCTTTCCGTATGGTTGAAAAAATGCAAACAATGCAAACCTTCTTCTTTTACAGAATCCTTGCAAATGTTTCACTGATGAATTCTATTGCATCCAAACTTCAGAGCACAAACACAAAACTTGGCAGAAGCAAAATAAATCAATCTCTTAGGGCAGCTTATATCATCACAGCTAGGCTGCTTTGGGTATTGATGCTAGGTCAGAGCCACTGCTGATACCCATTCCTCCCTGTGGATGTGTGCCCCTGGGAGAAAACCTGCATTTCATAAGGGGACCTCATAATGCATAAAAAAATAAATCAGAAAAGGCTTCACATGTACTATTTTTAATCAGAGATACTGCAGCACTTGCTGAATAAATGGTTGTGCAGTCTGAAAGCATGTGCAGCCCTGGCTCATGCTACTCACGAGGTTTTGATATTGTTGGCTTGTGTAAAAGAGTGCCCTTGAGGAAGTACAGCATGTCCCACACAGCTGTAGTCCAATCTGATGGGATAAACTAGAGAATGCATATTGCCGAAGCACTTTATGAAAGTCAGTGCCTCTTTTATCTGGGTTTCTAAGAAAAGTAAAGTGCAAATGTATTTTCAGCTTTATTAAGGTTAGCAATTAATGATGACACCCACAAACTGATGGTGATGGCCAGAGTGCAGTGCAGCAAGCCCTCCCACTGGCAGAGCATCTAGGGGGGGAATTCAGGGTCACATCCTTTGTTTTGAGCAGGGTTTACAAAGTCAAAGCTTCCCTTGCTGTACAGCTCACAGCAAATGGAAATTGCATCCCCCAGAAAAGCCCTTGGACACTCATTAAAACCCCTAAATCTCAGTTCATTATTTTGCTGAATTCACAATGGATAGAACTGCAGGATATACTCATACCAGCCCCTGTAATCAGCATTAGTGAGGCCACACCTTAAATCCTGTGTCCAGTTCTGGGCCCCTCAGAACAGACATTGAGGGGCTGGAGCAAGTCTAAGAGAAGGGCAATAGAGCTGGTGAAAGGGTCTGGAGCACAAGTTCTGTGGGGTGCAGCTGAGGGAGTCAGGGCTGTTTAGCCTGGAAAAAAGGAGGTTCAAGGGTTATAACTCTCTGCAACTGCCTGAAAGAAGGGTGTAGCCAGCTAGGGGTTGGCCTCTTCTCCCTGGTAACTAGTGACAGGCCTCACGGTATGCCAAGGGAGATTGAGGTTGGATATTCAGAAAAGTTTCTTCACTCTAAAGGTGGTCACACATTGGAACAGGCTGCCCAAGGAAATGGTCAAATCACAAGCTCTGGAAGCATTCAAAAAATGTGTGGATGTTGCACCTTGGGCCATGGTTTAGCGGTGAATATGGCAACACCAAGTTAAAGGTGGGACTTGATGATCTAAGAGGTCTTTGCCAACCTTAATGAGTCTGTGGTTCTAAGAAAGCTGCCTGCCCACACCATGCTCTTCTTGTAATGTCCCTGGAGAGCCTATTTAGGATTAACTTCCTCTAGAGGAAAACTACCACCTGTCCTGGCTCCTCTAGGGACTAAGGAGCTGCATCTGCTGGCTTGAACAAATAGAACTTCATCAGCACCTTTTTGAAAGGTTTTGTGGTTTCCTAAAAAGATCTCTCACACTATGAAGAGGGTTTATAAATTTTGTCTGATGAATAATCACACTCTACTACTATCTTAGTTTCCAAATATTTAGTTTTTACAGAAATTGAGAAATTTTAATTTGGGGCCAGGGTTGTAGTAAGGTTGTAGTAATGCTGACTCTAAGGCCATCTTACTGTTTCAGGGAGCAGGAATAAATCAGCATGGTGTATTTAATAGCTGCATTTATACTTATCTTCTGAATGCCACTTTCTGATGTCATGCAGAGTACTAACATCCCTGTTCTCTCAACCACTGTCCCACAGCTTCTCTTTTTTCTGCTTTATTTTTTCAAACCTATGAACATCTCATCTCAGCCACTTTAGGGCCAGCTATAAAACACAAGGGGATGATTTAAACTCCACAGTAGATGGTCCTGCCTAAAACCAGATTTGTAACTAGACAGAAATGATAGATTTTCTTAAAATTTCCGTATAATTCCCCAAGCATTTGCAGATTTTTCTAAAAAAAATTAAGAGACTGTAGCCCCCATTTGCATTTCTGAGTTGGCAGCCTATGGTAGTGACCTATGGTAGGTCCCAAGGCCCCTGCCTGTGCCGAGCTTGGAAGCTCAGAAAACAATCATACACCTATAATCAGGAAAAGAAGGGAGCCTACTGAGCTGTTACATAAATCTGTTGCTGCAGTAGATTTATAAAATCAATTTACAGACTACAATTATTAAATAAGTGTGTTTTTCAGGCCCTGGTTTCTAAAAAGTACTTTCCAAAAGGGAATTTTAATGGGTACTGAACAGAGACAGTAACTTAGAGATGTCTTTATTTCGCCTTATTCCACCTCAGTGTATGGAGCATACAGCTTACATACTGCTGTTCCACAATGAACTGCAATGTTCTTTCTCATTGCATGTGTTGTGGCAAAGCTGACCCATCCAATCTAATGAGAAATCTGGAAGCTTCATTTCATATATACCATCTGTGTGCCACTTGCTCACTGCTTCTTAAAATCTTAAATCTTAGTGGCCAGTCCTCTCCTGCGTTTGATCCCATTTCAGGGAAATGTGTAAGAATCAAAACATACACGCAATTTTGCTCCCAGTGGAATTTATGGACCAGGGCAGATCTTGCCTCACAGGTATGACACTATGCAGAACCTAATGTTGCAATTTGTAGTGAATGGGCTTTGCAATTACTGCTCTAAAACAGCCTTTGGTGAATGTGGCAAAGTAAATGTGGCAAATTCTGACAGTTTGTGTACACAAGATACTCATTAAGCACTGTAAAAATAAAATTCCTCAGATCCACAGACAGGGGGAATTTTACAGACTTGCAAATTCATGAGATCTGAGAAAGAATACTCCAAAGGACTCCAAAGAAATAACTCATGCAATAACAGATTACAATCTGAAAGTATGTAGGAGACACTGACTGCGTAAATCTACTCACTTCAGGTTAGGATCTGCTTATCCAGTTTGTCACCATTGTAGAAGCATCTGGGAGAAGAGCAGCTAGGGCTGAAAGAGTACAAAATCTAAATTCAAATTATCAAGGGCATTTTCACAGAAAACACAGAACACACAATGTAGTGGCTTTTTTCAAAAGGATGGATAACATACTGAACAAAACAATCCAGCAGAGAAGACTGAATACTACAAAAAACTTAGTAATAATTCATTGGCACTGGTTCTGTAATAATTCCCATTACAAGCTAGATTTATATTTGTGTCCCTTGTTTTTGATATGATCCATGAATATCAAAGTGAGGATGAAGTGGTTTAAACTTTCATTGAAAACAAAATATTGCATTAAATGTGCAACTGCTGACAGCTGTTGGGTTTACAATCACAGAGCAGAATACCCTTTGTGATAAATCATTTTTATACTCAACCTGTTTGGAAGTGATAATGAATCCATATGACATCTGACATTAACAATGAAATAACATACTGAAATAAATGCCAAATGCTCAAATAAAATTTAGAGTTCAATTGTATCACAGAATGTTTGAATACTTCCAAAAAGCAATTGAGGAAGGTGGGATATGTTTTGGATTTCCTGTAAGGAGAAAAATATGTAAGATCCAAATTACCCAAAATGTATTATTCACTTAGGTTTAAATTCAAGACTAACAGCCTGGCCATTTTATTTGACCTGAAATTTCCAAGGAAACACTTTTAGAATACTTTATAGCTCTACTCAAACTAATGGCATTTTTGATGAACCAAATATTTTTGCCCTGATCATACTGCACACATATACTGCCCACACAAACTTCTCACAACATTTATCCAAGCAATCAGTGCTCAGAACAAATAGCAACTTTGACTGAGAACATTTCAAATGATGTCATATACTGTCTAGCAGCTGCTGTACGACTAATACCATAAAATAAATACCAACATCTTTTATAGTGATCCTTCTCTCATGGATTTGAACGCATTTTGGAATGAAAGATGAGCACTGGCTGCCACATTTTCCCCCTCCTCATGTGCACTTGTACTTCAGTGGTGGCTTATCTTGTCATTGCAGGAGACAAAGCAAACAGCAGGTGGAGGGAGCCAGTGCTGCAAGCAACCAAGCTCTAGAATTCTGCTTAGCAATTTCAAGCATCAATATGAACTGAATGCTTGAACCACCCTCACCCAGCTAGACTGTTGGAGCACTGACTGGGAAAGGCATGTGAACTGCAAAGCTTGTCTGTTTTTCTCAGCTATCCAAGGAAACTACGTGTCTCTCTATTAGCTTAGCCTCTCACATATCACTGCACCTTCATGGCCCCTGCAGTGCTGGTAGCATGACATCTTTGAGTCTAATTATAAAGAACTTTAACTTTGCCTCTTGAGTTCTGCTAACATAAAAATCTGGTGGGATGGATGACAGTAATTTCAGAGTAAATTGGTCAGAGCTGAAGGTAGCAAAAGCAGCAAGTATTAAAGTTTAGCTTGATTATCAGAGCTTCCTCTGAGATAGTTTCAGGGCAACTGTGTTATTCTTATTAAACCTTAGTCTTCATCCGATTTCAATATTAATTTTTATAATAAGTTGGGGTGTCTTTTTTAAACACTCACCACTTTGTTATTATTTTATTCACCTGAAAGATATTTCTTCCTCTTTCTTGAAAAGTTATTCACATCTACTTCCTGTACAGCAGGCAACCATCACATAGTTCCTCCTATTCAACCATAATGTTTCATGTGCAGTGTGTTCCTGGATTTGTTTCCTTAGGCAGACCAGGGCTGGTCTCTAATGTATTCTGCCCCTTTGCTGAAGAAGGCCTTGTAATCTTCCCTTTCATCTTTCACTGCAGGCAGCTCTCCATTTTCCATTCCCTTTCCTATCCCTGTGGTTTATCTTTCCTGAAGGTTATAGCATTCTCCAGAGATTAAGTCAGGCAGTGGTAATGAAGACCAGTCTAAAGAAATTAGGTCAGATATCTGTAACTTTTAGAATTAGCATAACAGATGCCATCAAGTGAGTTCATGCATAGGTACATGGCAGCTGATGATCTGCAAACCAGTATTGGGTTTCTTGATATTAATATTCTCTTCTTGTTCCCTAGTGCCCAAGGAATGCTAGTCCGTGTATAGTCCTTCTCTGAACCCTTGTGTCCTTGAGCAACTTGATAACCAGGGAGATGGATAAGCAGCACGTCCCCAGCAACTTCCTCAAGTTTCTGGAGGGTGAGGGCTGGCATCAGACTCATTCTGAAACTGCCCTGGATTCAGAGGGTTGATCACAGGATATGATCACCAGCATGACACACTCAAAGTAGAACTAGCCCAAAGATTATGTGGTAAGTCCCTTTATGAAAGAAATAATGATCAGAAAGACCTTAAAAATGTAATGTATAAAGCCAGCTTATGGGTAGAATTCATCCAGCTCCTGAATTTATCAGATTTTTCCTGTATCTACCTTTCCAAAGAGCAGGATATGAAGACATGGCAAACCCAATTTACAGAACAATGCACTCTCTGAATGCCTGCTACAGTCTTCCTGCTCATCTAACCCCTTTCACAGCCTTTTAAAAGTCTTTTCTAACTTCTCCCAAATGCTCCTATCAATGTACTTACGTTCCCATAGCACTGTCATTAAACCTGTTGTCCCAAGCCAACATCTCCTAACAGCTTATCTAATTCCAGTTGCTCTGTAAATCATTTTGCTACTCTATCTGTCTCTTGGCTCATTCTCTACCTCACTAAGAAAGTTAAGAACTGAATAAATTGAAGCCTTGTGGCTTTTAAATTGATGGATGAGCCTCTGTTCTCATTCCTAAATACATCTCGCTTCCAATTCATGACCATGACTGAACTGGAACTGCAAGCTATAAAGATTGGTTCCTCAGATGTCCAGGCTGTGGATTATGAATTTGCCAGGTAAGAATAACTGAAACCTGGATAGACCCAGGAAAGTGCACTTGAGGTGTATGCAGCACATACACAGGAGAGACAACTTAAGCAGCTGTGTCATAAGCATTTTCCTGTGTTAGAGTCCTGATATATACAGAACTTAGTTGTTTAGGGGCAGAGGACCTAAAGCTAAGGAATAAGATAAAGGAAGATGAATCTTTGAGATTTAGGCTTGGGTTCCAGGTACATAGTGTTTCTGATAATAAAGCTTTTTAAGCTTTAGAGGTTATTGCTGCAAGCAATCCCAGATTGCTTGTTCCTTCACCATCCTTAGTGGTGTTTAAGCGGGGTCTGTGGCACTGGGTGATGTGGCTTTGTTGGTTTGGGCATTACAGTGGTAGTGCTGGGTTGAGAGTTGAACAAGATCATCTTACAGCTCTCTTCCAAACTCGATGATTCTATGATTTGTTAATGTAGCAATATGTAACTATTGATACATAATGTTTTTGCACCCACAATTTTTTTTTTTTTGTTTTGATGTCAATTCATAAACTTCATCATGGAAATGGTCAAAAAACCTTCACCCACTTGTTGCCTCTGCCACTCTTACCATGTGGATCTTGCCTTGCCATTTATCTCGGGTGTTAAGAACTTGTTGGCAAAGTTTTGTAGTTCCTGTCAGCCAGCTCAGTTCCACTATCTGGAGCTAAATTGAAAAGACGGAATCTGGTTGTTGACCAGATTCTACCGTATCTCTGCTTCTACTAAACTATTTTGGCACTATTCCCATTAGTGCTCTCTATGTTAATAAGAAAGGAAGAAAAAAAAAATTTCCTTCTATATGTACAGGCTCAGCAACAATCCAGTGCTGCACATATGATTCAGATGAAGCTGGTAAAATCAACATGAAAAACACTGTATTAGTAATGCACATCCGGCCATTGGCGTGGTGTGTCAGCAATATAAATGAAAAGTACAAAGGAAAGAGGTTTGTTAAATTAAGTAATCCTTAAACTACATGAACTATGAATTCAGTTTGGCTAACCACAGGGAGACACAGGGAGACAAGAGCCTATTCTGAGAAAAGGCAGGAAAGATCCTCAGCGTGTACTCAACAAATAAATGTTTTCCTAGAATATATAAACGAAGAGATTTGCTTATCCTTCTGTATATAAAAAGAATTCCTACTGATACCACGTATGTTTACATCAAGCACAGACTAATTTTGTACACTGGCCATATCAAGCCTTCCTTGCTTTTAATGACACACACTATAAAAGAATTCTGCAAGTAACATAAATCTCTAATTATTTTTTTAGCTCTTTAGCTAATATGCTTGCTATTATTTGTGGGAAAAAAATAAAAATCCTTCAGCCAAAGAAAATCAGTCTGCCCTTTCTTCCTTCCTCTCCTTCCTCCAGATGAAAAATCAAATACTGAATTACGCAGGTGAAGGCTTTAGCCAACAGTTTCAACATCATGAAAACAAGAGTCATCACAGTTAGCATGGCTGTGAGGTGTTCTATCCAAAATATCAAGGGTGGAACAAATAATCAGCATTTTCCCCTTAGAAGGAACTCTTCTGTTGTCAGATTTTGAATCCCTGAAACAATGGATAGCCCCATGACTTCAAAAGGGTTACATGAAAAACAGAGTATTTGTCAAAAAAAGGACAACAGAGCCTAAGTAGACCATAAGTATGTCATTATGAAACATTTTGATCTCTTGCTGTCCTTGACGCATTTGTGTTGGGAGTAAACCCCTTTAGTGCTCTGGAGATCAAACAGACATATTTCCTGAATGCTATACTAATACAAATATTTTTTGAGGAAAAATAAATAATTGAAACAAAACAAATTCTATGAAATCTTGGTACTATTGATATAGCTGGAAAAAATATCCAGTGCTTTGCATCGTTCTTCCATTCTCTTACTGTATATTTAGCCTAGCATTTGCCTCACCCTAAATTCACTCTCCTCCTTCTATTGTCCAAACCTGTGCACTATTATCCTGGTTTGGAGGGAGCTGCCCACTATTAAGATAGCTCTGAGTTGCTTTGAAGATGAATTATCTGAGATTGTTTGAGATGCAGCATCCCTTTTTTCCAAGCTTGGTTCTTTGCAAGAGCACTAATTTAATCCCTTTTGATGTAATTGTTTGCATTTCAGCAGCAATACAAAACTGAAGAAGAGCAGAAAATCAGGCAGCATTAATACTTTCTTTGGGCAGTTTTATATATCCACTATTTTAAAGATCACATGCAATACTTTACCTATTGCAATCCCCAACACAGACAATTAGAATCATACCCCAGGGACAATCTTTCTTTTTTTTCTTACTAGGACAATGTTCCCTTTAAATTTTGTAGTCACATTACCACCCTCCTTCCCACATGGACTTCAGGTTCCTGTCCCAATATAGTGAAGAAGAGCTTCCTTCTGTCTCTTACACCGAAATGCTGATGCCAGCTCCTTTTTCTCAGTCCACATGGAGCTGTGGTTTTCCAGACACACTGGCAGCACTGCTGTCAGTTCTCAGTCTTGCAGGGGGTGTGTGTCTGCAACCTTAGCTGCCTAGTCATGCCTGCCCTTTGCATGAAAGGGCACACAAACTTATTGAAAAAAAGATTCCACCAACTATGGCCTTGGAATAGAAAAAGAAGCAGCCAAGAAATTCAAATTGAGTAGGCTTGAGGGAGGATAACCACTTCCAGGTGAGAGGATACCACACCCAAACTACAGTGAATGCAGACTCTAGGTCACCTCTAGAGCTGGCTATGGGCAACATTCACTATGATTCACAGCCTAGTGTGGGACCCTGTTTTGTGAAAGAAAGGATGGGCTTTGTATGGATGAGAGCACAGTAGCCCCATCTCTGTCAGGACATTCGTTCTTCCCTTTTGCTTTGAAGGTGTCCTCTCTGAAGACCATTTATCTGGGATGCACTGGATCAATGTTATGTGGCCAGCACTGTCTCCTGGTCCTTTCCTTGTCTCTCTGAAATACCTCAGGTATATGAGGTGAGAATTCACACTTGCACAGTGCAGCTCCTGGGTTGTACAGCCAGTACAGGATACTCTGCACTGCCGTGGACAGGTGTCGTATTAGAACGTATGGCCAACTATATACGAGAGCATTCCAAACACTGAAGTTCTACTCAGGCTAAGACTAATTAGCAAAGCTGTGACAGAATTTTTTATATACAATATTGAATGGAATCACTATCCAGATGAATAATTAACAAAAAAATATTGCTCTCCTGTATTTTTAAATTGTGTATTATCTGGTGTTTATCTCATAGCCACAGATAGTGGTGGTGAATTGTAGTGTCTGAAAAATATCTTGCTTCTTAATTCTGACAAAAATATGGAGTCTAACATGTTGTACTAGATAATTTGCAAACATTAAGATAATACAGTCTTCATCCTAAAGCCATTTTGCAAAATGAAAACTGCAAAGAAGGAACAGAATGAAGTATAAGAGAAAATGGCAGATTCCTTGAAAAATTCCTACCCAGCCATCTCTGGTGTTACAAAATGTTAAAATGGGCTTATTTTAGAGGAGGATAAGTTTCACAAATGGGTGAGCCAGGGAAGATGGTATCTGGAAGATGCAGTCTGAAGCTGCGGAAGACAGATTCCGTCAGATCAGTAATCCAGAAACAAGTATTTTTTGCAGCTGCTTGGCCACACTCAGTCTCTGGTAGGTTCCAACTGCATTTTTTCCCCATGCAAATCTACCTGTTTGTGCATCACTGAGGAAATGCCATACAGATCTTTGTGTCTCTAGTGCAAATATCCCCATGACGGCCACTAGTTCAGCAGTGACCTTATAAGCAGATTACATTCTGTGGGTATAGAGGGAACATCAGTCTCCAAATCAAACAGGAAATAAATATGTGGATACAGGTCACTACAGTAATCACAATTCTCCTGTGCTCTGCATCATATTTGTATTGCATTAAAGAATGCAGATGTACTGTAAATTATTCTCATATTGATTCAGTGTTATTCAACACTTGCTGAGCAGAAAGATCCGTAATTAACATTTGTAAAAATCTTCAGACCAAAAGCACAATAAAATCTAGTATTTATATTGATGAACTATGTTGTAGATATTTACCACTACTTATTTAATTTGTAGCTTAGAGCATTACTT
This sequence comes from Sylvia atricapilla, assembly GCF_009819655.1. Taxonomy (NCBI): domain Eukaryota; kingdom Metazoa; phylum Chordata; class Aves; order Passeriformes; family Sylviidae; genus Sylvia; species Sylvia atricapilla. The sequence continues at coordinate 64,791,318 of NC_089142.1, forward strand.
CAATTCCTAAGACTTAAGAGATTCAGAGTGGGTGCAAAAATTTGGACTCGCACCAAAAAGTTTCAAAGCTACCAAAATTGAGGGGATTTCTGCAGTGATGATAACTAAAAAACTTTTATTTCAAATCAAGTGACATAAACCAAATATTAAGTATTAGATACTTGTACTGCTAGTGCAAAACAAGCAACAATCTTTTACATTAACAAAAAAAAAAATCAATATTGCTGCTCTGGCATACATAGCTAACTGCCTAACTTAAACTTTGTTTCCCAGTTGTGGTGTGGGGAGTGGAATATGAATGAAACAATTAGCAAGAACATGCAATCAGTCTGGGATTCATGCCCTGAAGTATGATTTAGGTCAAGAGTCCAGAAGAACTCAAAAAAATCTTGGACATGTGTGGGTAGCAAGAACATCCAAAATAAGCATTTCTAAAAGCCCAAAGGAGTTTGTGGAGGGAGTTAGGCTTCAAGGCAGATCAACATCTAACAAACATGGGTTAAGAAGAACATTACTGTGGCCAGTTGATTCTGTAACATTTTTTGAGGCAGTTGATAGAGGTCCCTGTCAGAAACAGCATGCTGAACTACCAGGTATTGGCATGACTCTATGTGCCACTCTAAGATTTCTTGCTGCAAAGGGGAGATCTGTTCTCAAATGTCCCAAAATCCAAAGTAAACATTTCTGATGGTATTGAAACTAGAAAAAGTATTTCTAAAGGGCTACATGGTGCCCGTTTGCATCTCTCTTTGAAAATTGACTGTTATCTTTGTTTTCCTCTGTTATATCACATGAAAAAACATCCTAAAATACATGAGGTCTTTCCCATGTAAACAAATCGTTACTTCCAGAGGAATGTTTTATGATGACAGGGTACATGAAATGGTCTTAGTGATCATGTGGTAAGATCATGAGACACTGTCTGCATGGAGTTGAATGCAGTCTACTCAAATGCTTTTGGGATCCCCATGATAGAACACTGGTGGAAAGCAAAACCACAAGCATCGGGCAAACCGGAATTTCTCCACCTCCTGATGTCTTGAAGGCCTACAGTTTTGGTATAAAAAGTATACAAAATTGTTGTTAGTCAAACTAATTTAGCAGATAATCAAACAGGCTTTAAATGGTTTAAGAATGGCATAATTTGGGTAGTATGGTAATTTCTCTAGAGTTTTGACAAATTATCCTGGGATGCAAATAAATTCTCTACAGCTGTCAGAAATCTTAGCCTCTATTTACACACTTCAGGGATTGTTTCTGTCCAGCAGTTCATGGAGGGAGGTGACACAGGAAATGTCAATACTGAGCTACAGCTGCTGATTTTTTTTCAACCATTTTTCACAGAGATGGAAAGTGTTCCTACGGAGTTTAGAAAATTTTTTCCTTGGCCTGTTTGTTTTGTTAACAAAAAAACCATGTGGTGTTTAAAATTCAGTATCTTTGTTTCATTTCTCAAAAAAGTAATGTAATTACCATATCTACAGATGACCATTTGACAAGAAAAAAATCCCAAAAGGACAAAAAGAAACAAAAATTAATCCTGTTCAGTACTTTTGAGATATCAACTGTGCTAAGGCAAAACAAAGAAGGTACGGGTCTGTCTTAAAGAAATGGAGCCAATGTGAACTCTGTGAACTATGAAGGAGCAACTCTTTACATTTGGATGCTCTGATTTAATTGAATTAGCAAACGCTGTGAGCAAATGATAATTTCCCATACCCATAAGTTTCTCAAATAAAACAATTTTTAAAATTTTTAAAGTAACTTAGACCAGAACCTGATTTTGTTTTTCATGGAAATATTGATTGGGGGGGGGGGGGGGGGGGAGAGGGGTGTGGTTGGAAGGCGTGAAGCAGGTATGGGTTAACATCATTTTTTTTAAACTTTAGAATTAATATTATTCTTTCAGAGTTTTTGGAAAAAACATTCAAAAGGTGTTCAAAGCCTGAGAAACCAGAGGTTAGGCAGTAGTAGCTGTCACTTTTAGCATGGGCAATAATAGTAAGCTAAAGCTCCGTGGTTTGAACAGCACTGACCAGTTCCATTGTCCTTACTGGCATTTAACCCTTCATGCCGTATCTTAGGCCAAAGGATGTCTAAAAACCCCACCTCCACTGGTACGAATCTGTTCAAGATAATTATCAGTAGCGCATAGGATCTCTTCTTATTAGTGACCTTCAATGAAAACAGCAGCAAGCAATTTTGATTGCTCTGCTTATGCCCTCTACTCTGTCATCTGACCATCTTAACACGCTACCTAAGCATTTGAACAGCAAAAGTTCAGTTCACCATATACATTCAAAACTTATATGGGTCCCATGAGTCACCAAAGCAGAAGAATAGTGCTGGGCTTCTTACAGAGAATCAGAAGACCAAAGCACAGGCAACTGTTTTAGCGCCTATATTTAGTTACCATTACCTGTGATAGAGCTGCTGCCTTGGTAACTGTGTCTGCAGTCAATTGTGAAGGAAAATTAATTCATTTGATTAACACCTTGGGATCTGTAAAGTAATGGTTTTAATATATACTTCAAAGCCAAAGATAATAGTCAAACCTATTTAGATTCTCTGACACCTCCCATTTTAATGACTCCCCTTTCCAGGTACTTGTACCATTACCAAGCTTCAACCATTTTAGATAAAATTTTCCATCTTAGCCGTCTTCATTAGATGAGTTTTAAATTTTTTGTTTGTTTATTTTGGGTATATTACAGCAAAAATACCTTGACTGCTTTCAAGGACAAGGTTATGGAAAAAGAAGTTTTGTCCATGTGAACTGATTCCAGTGACCTTAAACTGAGTGTTTCACATTTCAGATTAAAACCTGGGACAGAGGGAGGAATAAGCACACTTCGTATCAAGGATGTGCCTTTTGGCATCTCTCTGAAATCTGACCCTAGTTGATTAAATTTCATCCTGTTGGGGGGTAGGGTGTGTGTGCCTGCGTGCGCACGCGCGCGGGTGTGTGTGTGTGTGTGGAGAAGGAAGTTCACACCTGTTCAACAGATTAAGATTTTATCAGTTTAATTCCCCAGAGTTGCCATCTGTAAGGGATTGCACATGATGTTATCATGACTTGTGCTCCAGGTACAAAGTCTGAGAACCTAAACTGAGGTCAGCAAACACTAGTTTAGGCCTCCCAGTAATATCTCTTGATTTAGGTTATTAAAAGTAGAGGGGAAAAAAAGTTAGTGAAGAGAGGGGAGTAAATTGTGATAGGGGTAAATCATGGGGCACTACTGAGTAGAGTGGAAATAAAGAGATGAGATAGGCTATGAAAACAAGGTTCAGAGGGCAAGGATAAGGATTGTCAATATAATTATATTTACTGATACAGTAAATGGACAAGAGGCTTAAGAAATTTAAGATAAGAATACCTACCATCTTAAATTTTAACATTTCTTAGTTTCATGTCATAGTTTTCATTTTTTAAATATGTCTTTGCATGCAACTGCTTTTGGAGATGACACAGTATTTCACATAATTCTGTTTCACTCCCCTTCAACATAAACCTCAATTTATGTATCTGCTGAAGCAAGTTTTGATAAGAAAACATGAATAGCTTTCAGTTAACATCTAAGAGAGACTTCTGTCTCTCAGCAATGACAAGAAATGTTATTTTACAGACAAATGTTCAAACACTCTTAATCATTGTAAGTTACTTTATTTCAGTCATTGAAAATGGGTGAGTACTGTGAATGATATAACTTTTAAACCTGAGCACTTCAGATTTAAAGAACAGAAACTGATGCTTTGCAAGCAATTTCAGAACAAGAAGTGTAGGGCAGCACAATTCAAATGGATTCAGTTTCAGACAGTGACTTCACCAAGAAACACCCCATACTTCAAAAAAGAGAAACTGCGTTGCCCTGATTTAAAATCTCCATTGATGTTTTGTCCTCATTTATTTGCCACAGAGTAGTCTGTGCCAAAACTGGTTCAAGTGTTCAAACTGGCACCAGCATGAGGATAAAGATATAAGTCAGCCCAGTGTCAACCATTGCTCTGCTCCCAGAGATATCTTTAAATACTATCTTTCTAATAGTTTCTACGTTCTGATCTTGAAGTTAAGGAAGATCAGATTTTGGACTCTGAGAGAGATCTGACAGGAAATTTGGCCATGATTATACCTCCCACGCACAGCTTCAGAAACTGCTATTGGACATGTTTGATGTCTCTTTCATCAAATGATGGGCAGTATCATTTCAATCTTCCACAAAACTGATTCCAACAAAGCATGATACCACTGAGTATTTTGATGTTATTAGATGTTGTTAATAAAGTGGCTACTGGAATTCCAGAAGAACATAAATGCTATTCTTATGGTTTTGTCTGTGACTTGTTTTTTATGAGAAAGAGAGCAAAAACATTAAACATAAAAATTTCTAGCCAAGAAACTATTCAGAGTACCAACTTATCTCTTTTCTTTTTTTCCTCTGGAAAACCTAAAAAGAGCTCCATAATATAAGCATAAGGTAACTTGACATTGGTAGCATTTTCTGTATGCTTTGGTGACTATACTGATGAGAAGAATAACAATGACGTCAAAGATAATGGTAAAAATTATCTTCAAATACAAAACACAAGAACTTTACTGAAAGAAGAAAAAAACCCCAAAAACCAAACAAACAAGCAAAATCAAAAAACCACACCAAAACAAACAAAAAACCCCAAACCAAACAAAAAACCCCAAATCCTTAGCTTTTAAAAAGAATGAAGTTAGCAAGAAATGCAGAGCAATATAGTAAATTACCTACCTTAAGACTGCTAAAAATCAATCTACCTCTACTGTTCTTTAAGAGTAACTCAAGGTGCATTATTATCATGATTTACACGAACCAATATAGGGTCCAAGATAGGTCAGAAAATAAAGAAAAGAAGATAGACTTTAGATGCAGGAAATGGGTTTCAAGCAGTGCCTGTGGACACTGCATATAATTCAGAGGATAATCATTCCAGAAGAGGAAGGCTTTAAGGCTATGAACTTGTCTGGCACTTTTCATAAGCATTAAATTACCTTAAACAATCAGTGAAATCTTTTTTTTCTCCTGAGGTGATATGTGAGTGATAAAACCCTGACTGATCCAAGTCCAGTAATGCATCACAAGATAAATTTATGAAAGAAAGCGGAAACAGGAATATCTAAACATTTAAACCCTCTAATCCTCTTTGTTTTCTGACTGTGGATATAGTTTTAGTCATGCAATTAATTACATACAGGAACAACAATTGCCTTCCAGCAGGATGACACAAAGCTTCGCTCTGAGAGGTCACCAAATCCTGTCTCACTTTGTGCATTTGCTTTTATTGGCTCTCCACGCCACCTCCAGCACCAGGAAGCAGATGGGACTTCCTTTCCATCTGGCTGCCAAGCAGGAAATGTTTGACTCTTCGACAGCCATGAGCAGACAGCCAAGGGCTGTGGTGGAAGAACACGACGGGAGCTGCCAGGCGCTCAGACACTGCAGTCACTTCTGACTGCAAATAAAAATCTTCCATAATATTAATATTAGGATCAACTAAACATCAAAAGCATCTCTAGACATCATAAAGTACAAGATCCCTACCCAAGGCAAGGACAACTAGACCAGGTTGGTGAGAGGCATTTCCAGATGGAGTAAATGGAATTTCTCGGGTTTCAATTTGTGTCCACTGCTTTTTGTATATTCACTGGATACCACTGAAATAACAATAATAAATATACATAATGCTAATAAAAATACATTGAATATTAAGATTTAAGGGCATAAAGAAGAAAAACATGAGCCAAAAAAACCAGGATGTATTATACCTAAAGATGTGACACTTTTAGATTTAGGACAGAAGAAATTATTAGACCAGTTCATGTGATTCTAGAAATCACAGGTTAAGTAGTCTCATCTGGGGTTTCCTTTATTCCAGCTTAATTTTATGTTGTTGAAAAGGACATTTCATCTTGATAGCTCAGAAGGCAAAAATAGTTGTATATTGAATTAATTTGGAATTGGAAAACATTTTGCACTCTAAATTTCCTCTTTTTTACCCTATATTGATGGAAACATGTCCAGCTGGTTTAGGCACATAATCTTTTTATTCATGCATTTATTTTTTATTATATGTTCTTAATTTTGGACCTTTTTAAAATTCCCAGGCTCTGCACTACATATTACAAATGAGAAAAAAGTCCCACATGAGCATCCATCCTGTCCAGTTCTTCGTTAGAGTGGTCGGAAGCCTGAGCACTGTATACAGATCCTGATGAAATTCTCTTTTAAATCTTGACTAATTTTTCTACTTCTGCTTTTGTAATTTTTTTACCTTTGTATTGTCTCTCTTACATTTCTTTGTGATGGATTCTGCCTTAGTTTCAGCCTTCATGACTGTTGGTGAGGTCATGTATAATCTGTTTTGCCTCTTTAGTAGCTCCTCTCTTAGCCTAGTGTAGACTGAGAAACAAATGGCTCTTCTTTCTCCCCCAGTGTGGATAGACATGTTTGTGGTGTATATTGAAGCAGTCTTTGTAAATGAAGCATTTCATGTTCTCTACAGTCAGGAAAGAAGGCTTTTTCAGCATCACTGGAAGCAATTCTGTTAGCTAAAGCCTATATGTGGTTTAAGCTAACTGGATCCCAGCTCGTGTCTTTTAGGAAGACTATGATTACTCTGTGCCTCTGCATGATTTCTGCTCGATTTCCAGACCAAGTGATTTACACTTCTGTGTCATGTAGCTTAGTGACAACATTGATTTTGTGATAATTTTTTTGGTCTGAAAGGTGCTCTGAGAACATTAAAATCAGCTATGCTGTACCATTATCCTATCGCTTTGCATGGACCTTTTAATTACTGAAGACTAAGCAGCAGAGACTCATCAGTATAATATAAACCATAGCAGAATACAAAAATGAGCTTTAGACCATTTTCCCCTTAATTTAAGGAAAAAATACCTTGAATCAACTTACTGACCATGAAACAAAAGTACTGGGGACTAAATTTAGCTTGTATTTAGCCATATCACAGCTATTTTTCCTGTTCATGTTGCTAAAATATTCCCAACTGACAGCCCTTAACAAAAACAGATCAACGATTACTGTCAATTAATTCCTTGGAATCTGGTAAAAATTAAATCATATCATGACTGCTAAAGAGTCAAGTAGTTGTACCTGACATTCAGGTCTGTCATTAAATGATGCACTCAGAAACTGTGGATTACACATGTTCTAAAGTGACATATTAACAAGGTTAACATATTAACAATGATATGCCCTGAGGTGCTGACAAGCAGTAGTTATTGATTTTATGTGAATTATAGTTCATCTCCTTATAAATCTCAGATAAATATCTGAAATATTTCAAGCTGTCCAGTACTAGAGAAGTGAATAATGAGACATTAATTACCTAGTCATATTTCAATTTCTGTTTTCACTACATAAATACAGCTAGTTGCCAAAGAAATGTTTTAACAGTGTGTGACACTAACTCTGTGACTATTTGCAAAGAACGGGTAAAAGATTGTAATACTGCCCAGCAATATAACGGTTCAGAGATCCTGAATTCAGCCATGTTTTTCTTGCTTTAACTATCATAGTTTTTTGTGCTGTGGACTTACACCTAGCAATAATTCACTTGAAGAAAAGCATTAGATCTGATGGCATACCATTATTAGGTCTCCTGCAGCATTACTTAGAAGAAATCTTAGGGAGGTAATGATGGAAACCAGCAGATAGAGTTAAGAGTTTACATAGGTAAAATCTATGATACCCATTTGATCAGATTCTGGGAAGTCAAGATAAAAGAATTTTCTTGATGTGGTCATAGAGAAAAGCAATTCAAGTATATTCCATCAAATTCCTTACTAAATGATTAGGACTCTAAGATATCTACATTCTACTATGAGAGTAGAACATTAAGAGCACTTTGAATATCTCTGCTGCAAGTACCTAAATTAAAAGGTATACTAGTCAACTCTTAGAAACTCTACATTGAGCAATGCTCTTAATTACTAGTACTGCAAGATTCAGTCACATCTGAAGAAGCAGAAGTTTTCCCTCTAGGTTTTCATGAAACCTGGATTGAAACTTCACCAGTCACTTACTGTCAGTATTTTAATGTGCAAGGCAGATGTGCTTTACAGAAACAGAACGTTAAGAAGCTGTTCAGTTTTTCAGTGAAAATCCTTCAGAAAATTGCTGTAGGTTAATTCTGTCATCAAGGTAAAGACAAGTGCCCAAATTTACAGCCTACCCATATTTAATAAAAAGTTAAAATTTTCCAGATAATTTGGTCATTGATGAGCCAAAGAAGATCAATTTTAAGTCTTGCAGGATAAGGAAGGGATACACAGGACTTTAAATGGCCTATGGTTTCATACCTCAGTCTTCCTAAGGAAGACATAAAGTATAGAAAAAAATTGTTGGGATATGGTTACATTTTTCTTTACAGAGGAGATAGAATATTCTTGTTTAGAGAGAATTTTCTTGTTTATGTGAGAATCCCTTTTGTTTCCATTGACAAGACAATCTGACGGTTGATTATGAACAATTTATATTCCATTATATTCTAATGGAAGTACATGTTACATTAGGAGATGGAAAAATATGCTTCAGGTCACCTAAGTGTCTTTCAGTATTCACTATACTGAAGATTTAATTTTCCAGGAGTTAGTTCAAAATGCTGAACAGTTGCAGTTACAGTTTCTTTGCTCTGGTGGAGACATTTAATAATATGATTTTGTGATTTAAATGACACTATGTCTAAAAAGTTTCCAATTTAATTACTTTTTCTGAGTTACCAACAACTCACAGCAAAATTAAGCTTTCTGGAATTGCATCCTGTTTGTCTATTATAGAAACACCATTCAATCAAGTATACATATTTCTCAGTAAAAAGTCAAAGCCTCTTGAGTGGAGTGATTAGCTATTGTCTCCTCACTCTCAGTTCAGTATCTTTCTTGGTAAAATAATTTTTAAATTGCCTACAAATTAACTCAATTTACACTTAAAAATTAATTTACTCTGCATATGTGCATACAAATAATCCTCACTGTTCTGTCTTCCTTTTTCCCTGATGTAGTTACTGTCTCTCCTGATTGTTTATTCATCAGTAAGAAAGCATCATGAAGAATGAATAACAGAGCAAATATTTGTGGAACAAAATGTTATGTTATTACTCTACATTGATGAATTTTATGCTAATTTTAAACCCATTTAACCTTTTAACATATTATAGAAATTCACCCAATACTTAGGGCCTAATGGAGGTAGTGGAAAGTGTGTGGTAGAGGGTGCTGAAGAAATACATTAAGCTGAACCACTGAATGTAGCTCTAGCTGAAGTACTACTGACAGATATAACTAAGGCAGATAGAGTGTCTTCATTTAAAATTTATTCTCTCAATCATTCTCTGAAGATCACTCTGAAAATTTTAGTTTTTTAGTTGAGATTATGCAAATGTGATTTCTTTTTGTAGGACAAATAGAAATACTTGCAAGCTTGAGAGCCAATGGTTCATCTTTTTCTTTTCTTGTAGACAAGCATCTAGTTACATACAAAGTAATTCTTTTGATTTTAAGAATAAAATCCCTGTGGTAGCAGACTGAAAAATTATATTTTGCATACAGGTGTACCTTTGAATACTCAAGAGAACATTTTTCCATTTCATCTAGCTGAAAATTTTCAAAAATTGATGTGAGACTTCATGACAGATACTGCAGCAATAAGTATACTCCTAAAAACATAGGACACCATTCCCAAAAATTTAGGACACCATTTTAATGAAAAAATGGTTAGATTTTTCACTGTGCACATTCCAGTATGTATATTAACAATATTTACTAAATTATTTAGATCTATTCACAAGTTTCAATTGAGACACAAATTACTCCCTCTTGCTCAGAAATCAACACTGTTAACAAGGATGTACCATCTCATTAGAGAGCCCTTCTCCGGGTCTCTGCAAGTCATAGAATCATAGAATATTGTGAGTTGGAGGGGATCCACCAGGATAATTGAATTCCAGCTCCTATGATTCATTTCAGGCAGTCTTTGGGTGTTACAGAAAGAAATCCTTACTCTGTGGTTTTGAATATTTACTGATAAGAAAAAAATAATAAAGCATATAATAGTGGATAGGATGCATTATTTCTGTGCTTAGACATAGGTTTATATTGCATAGTCTTCTGTTTTATGATCATGTATCTGATTCTACACAATACTCATCAGCCAAGATCAGCAAATCTTCCTTCCAGGGATTCCCAAGTGCAGACTGTAAAACTCTGAACAACAGTCACAGACAAAGCCCTGCATGTTTCAGGCAAACAAAACCTTACCCAAGGAGGGGGTTTGCAGAGGTACATCAGGTGGCATAAGGTACGGTGCACTAAACAAATCAGTGCTTAAGAGCATTCTGCAAACCCCTATGCCTAACCTGGTATATCTGATTTTGCATAACATTTTGGAAATATTACATGATAGTGTACTGATTCCTGTGTTCATCTTAATTTCAGAATTTTGTGCCTAGTATATTAACCATGACTCCATAAGGTTCTTTTTGGGCTTTTTTTTTTTTCTGTGCTTGGTTGTGCACAAAAAAAAGGATAAGATGCTGAAAAATTTATTTTGCAAAATATCTTGCCTTCTGCTTCTTGCCACACAAACATCATATTTACAGAAACATGAAACAATAACACTGAAAAACAAGACTTTCATCAGGTGTACTAACAATTTGTTCCCAAATGATAAGTATGTATCTGAATGAATGCAAAAACTTGAATTGTCTTCTATAGCTGGCTTGCACACAGAATGGAAAAAAACAGACTAGAAGATTTCAAAACTACTGTTTTAGTGTCCAAATACTATTTTGGGCAGTATACAATACCAAGCCAAACAACTGGAAATAACAAAAGTAGGACGTGGCTTATCTTTTTTTAATTCACTGCACCCATATTCAATCTCAATTTGAATATGAGAAAGCTTGAATGGGTTACTGTGAGCTTCTCCATCCTGCGTAAGGTCACTAAATTAAAAGCACATCCAGCTTTCATGTGTTTTGGCAGTCTTCACTGTGAAGCTAAACCCTCAGCCTCAGACAGATTCCAAATCAGATAAAAGCCTCAATACTACTGATCTCATGATCAGCTGTGAACTCTACCACTAAAGCATATGATTTGTGGGCATCTTATTTAGCCAACTGACAGGATATGGAAGTCTGTAGTTACAGGACACAGAGCATATATAATTTTTCAGCATTTAGACTCAAGAGAACATCTTCAAAATTTTCATTACATGAAAGGTCATCTATAGGTATTACCCAGCAAAGCGCAAAAAAAAAAAATCACATATTATTTCCATGGATAGCAATAGATCCATTCCTCTCATAAATATTCCCTTTTTGTATTATGTGATGAATATACAAGTTGTTATGAAAGTATAAAATAATGATTTTCATGCAATTGATTTTTAACAAACAGGGCAGTATCTTTGAGCTCATCTTTGATATTCCCAAGAATGAGCATTGGCCAAATTATCTATAATAAATGGCTATTAAAATAAAATACCAATTTCTTTAATTGCTGCAAATGCGGCATTGCATATATAACTACTGTGAATTACTCATTGTCCCAGCCTTATCTTGCTTCTATGAACAATACTAATGACATCAATGGGATGGCAGTTAACAGAGATAAAAATCTATTTAATGAGAGCCTTATTTAAGAATTTAAGAAATTTTAACTATTCCCTGTGATCCGTATCAGGTATGCCTGTCAAAATGAGGCAGCCGATTAAGCACTCTTTGTTTCAAAGTGATTCTGTGAGAGGCTTTCTTTGCTATTTTGGAAGGTGTCCTTTTCATTCCAGTATCATTATTTAAAGTAGGAAATAGGAACATAGCTCACTCTCTGTGAGGCTCTCTGGACTGGGATCCTGAATGCCTTGAAGCAAACTCCTTGGGGAAGTCAAGGTGACCTTTCAAGGTAGTGCACTTGGGTACAAGGCGTAATCCTTGAGCAGGCCAAATTGAGACTATTTATGTAGAAACACAGCTGTCTTGATAAAGGAAGCCATATAGTTTTGTCAGACTACAATATTTAGCGACATGCTTGAGATCTCTCATCCTGTTGCTTCAACCCCATCACCCTAGGAAAGAAAAAAAAAAAAAAAACAAATACAAAAGAACAGAGCTCAACAGTAGCAAAGTAAACAAATACCTTTTGCATAGTAATGCTGCTAACAGAGTTGCCCAGCTACATAGATGTAAACTCTTCCATTCTTGCATTGGAAACAGGTAAAAATACCCCCCCTTGCTGTCTTTGCAAAAGTTAAAAAGCTTTTGAGCCTGGGAAAAAATTTTGTAGTTCTTTTTTTGTTTGTTTTCTCTAACCAGTTTAACCACTTCTTGTCTGTGAGAACATATAAGGCTTTTGAAGACTGGTTCTTCACTCCCAAAACTATTCTGAAAAAATTAAACCACTAAACTACCTGTTAAAATGTTTTCCTCTTCAAGGCAGCATAGTCGTAGGTGTTATTCAGGGGAAGGTGTGCTAAACTCACACCCAAAAATAGTATTGTTTGGTCCTACAGAAAGTCTATATATATGTATGAACTCCACTGACATTCCAAACAGACAAATATTAAATGCTGTTGTATAGAAATTCTCAGTATCTAGAGGAGTGCTTCTGTATGCCAGCTGGTGGATGGGGTCCGCCGCTTGGGACCCAGAGCGCCACAGCCACCCCAAAGGATGTCTCCCTAGAAACAGCTCCTTGGGGGGTCAGGGCGCTCCTCAGCTGGGCAGAGGGGCTTCTCAGCATCAGGCAGAGCAGTGATTTTTCAGCTCAGTGATTTCAGCTTTCAGTGATTTCAGCCCAGTGCTCTTAGCTCATGTCCTTGTGAGTTAGCCCCTCTTTTAGCCGGTCGTGGTGAGAGAGAGAGAGGTCTCGTGTGGAATTTCCGCAGGTGGTACTTTATTGAGAGGGTACCAGCGAAAGGGATCCAGGGACGAGGAACCTCTCCCGACCAGAGGAAACCCAGGGGTTTTTATGGGACACCAGGGTGGGAGGAAAAGGGTACAGAACCAATCAATTGTAACAGATCTACATAAAATCCCGAGGGGGCTTGTGAGTCTCCAGCCAGGTCGCCGTGGCTAGGAGGTTTGTCTTTGTCTTAGGTGCTCTGGCTGAAGTTGCGAAATTCTTCCTTGACTCCTCAGCTAAGCTCCCTCCAGGGCAGAGCAGCCGGGGCTCTGCCCACCTCCACACTTCTGTATTCATGGTAGCATTTTTTCTCTTGCAATATACTACGGCCAATAATGGAATACCAAAATTACTATTGAATAGATATTTTATGATTTTAGATGCCAAAATATTTCTGAACATTGTCCCTTGGTTATTCTATTTCGACCACTTGAAACAAGCTTAATTCATGATGTACCAGTATGTATTCCACAAGTTCACATCTAAACTATCAACTAAAAGTCTAGCTAGAATCAGAAGCTGCAGTAACATTTTGGTAACCCAATAGCTACACGTCTGGAATACTCTGATAGCACTTATCTATCTTCTGGTAACAAACAATAATTACCTCTATCAATAATGGTTGAAATGCTCTGGTATGACATGACATAGAAATGCAGATTATCAGTTTTACAGAAAGTATTTGATACTTAAATATGTATATATTTGTGCTGCTTTGATTGACAATATTTAAAAGTAAACATGGTTCAAAATCGACCTGGGCAAGGTTCTAAAAAGCAACTTCCCTTCCCATAACAAACCTCATACAATCTGTGTTCCAGTTACAGTATTGTGGCCGAAATCTCCCCAAAAAGAGTACCTTCTAACATGATGACATATGTATGTATAGTAATGGCAAATGAAATTCAGGAAGACCATAGAAGCAACATTAATCACATGTGTGAAGAATATAAAAATTGTGCAAAAACTACAACAGTCAATATCTCCACCAAAAAAAAAAAAAAAAAAAAAAAAAAAGGAAATGTAGAAATCTAATATTAAATCTGAGAGAAAATATTATTGTAATAGATACACAAACAAACCAAAATTACCAGGAGAATGATTCAGCCTGACATAGTTGCACCAAAATAGCTAAAATTTGCCAAGACATTTTTGAAGAACTCAATCCTCAGCTATCCTGTATCTCAAACTGAATAAATTAACTGACCCAGAATATCATCTATCTTCAATACTATTTTCTCAGTTAATGAATTTTGGAATATATATGTAATAGGAGTAGCAGTTAAGGAATACAATGGATGCAATAGGAGTAAATGAATATAATTTTTGTAGATAAGCACATGAAAATAAAGCTTCCTGTCTAGAGAAACAAACCTCCAAGGTTACTTGTCATCCTGTGAAACAAGGCAAAGCCCAAATAGTGCAAGAAAAAATACTAAAGAGATATGACTATTACATGCCTACAAGTGATGAATATTACAGATATGTTAAATATAATATTTTCCAATATTGTGGAAAATAGAAGTGGATGAGAAAATCATTGCTCATCTCGTTTCAGGAAACAGAAGAGGATTCTAGAAATCTGTAGTGGATAAATAGCAGTATTGCTGTTTTTATCTGTGACTGCTAATTTAGTGGTGTTATAGTCAAATAGTGTGGCTACTTGTTTCTGACAGTAAAAGACATTCTAAAGGCATTTTTAGGTATATCTTTCAACTTCTGTTATATGAGCACAAAGATCTCATTCGTGCCATTAAGAGGCAAGGAAATGAATCTCAACTTTCAAAAACAAAGTAATCTGTGTTTTGAAACTTGCAACCCCCTCAGAGAAAGCAGCAAGCAAAAGACAAAAGCATTTCAGTGCACATTCAGATCTACAGGTACTAATTAATGAAGATACTATCAGAATTTTTAAACTCCCAGAGCCTTTCAGATATAAAAAACTAATGTGCAATGGTGTTTGCATATGTTAAATGCTTAAGCATTATGCCCAAGGAAAGAGATCATTAGTGATTCATGACCACTGAGATTACTGAGAGGCCCACACAAACTCTGAGGCACTCTGATCTTAATACCAAAACTACACAAATACAGTTTAAGCAAATCACTAGTGTGCATAGCTGCATTTTAGGCAAAGCCAGTCTTTAAGCATGAAAATATGGCGGATTAACCAGATTCTCAACTCATTTTGAAGCATCAACCAAGTTATTTATGAATCCAAATTTAAAAAGAACTGGAAAGAACTGCAAAGCAATTATATATGGAAAGAAATTGACATCTGCATAGTCCCTGTTGAGGTGGTCAGGAAATAGTAAAGGTATTGCACAGGTCTCACAAGAATGCTGGAATTATAAAGATGAGACAAAGAAGCCAGAAGCAAAAAGACTGAAAACCCAGAGCATTGCAAACAAGATTTATCTCTGATATAGAAGCCTGTATTCAGAATAGAAGGAGTGATAAAATTCCCCCAAATTATAACTGAGATGTCCAAGTAAATGAATAACTATTATATAGGCAGACATACATCTAGCTACAAGGAGAGTGTAAATTTCCTACAGTATATTACAAATCTGTCAACAAACTAGGGATGGACTTCTCAACCAATCTACAATTCAGTTAAAATTTCACTTCAGAGCACTGTCCACACTTGCAGATACTAGCCAAAGTATAAAATACTGCTACAGTCCACATTATTGAAAAACAATCAAACATTTCAATAAACACAAATATTATCTAATTTTAGCTGATGGAATCTGAGACATGAAAGACCATTTTCTATTAGCTATCTTGCCACAGAGCAAGTCACGATTGAACACAAATAAATTGGTTATTCACATGCAAGGTAATTTCATCTGGCTTTGACTCAATTCTTCCTAATCAAAATGGAGTCATAATTGATCCATTCCTGCAAAGAGATGCAATCATAACTATTAGTGTTTATGATGAAACATCACCCAGTTTAAGTATTTTCAAATGCTTCTGAAAAATGATTGTTGTATATGCATTCTGCCTTATAAGTACACCTGATTCTACTGGCAATAGTAATAACTCAGAGAAGATAGATAGAAGATTGATGATAGGTCAAAGCCTATTCTGGCAGGCAAGCTAATGACTGCCCAGACACTGGTTGTTTCAAGCCAGACACAACCAGACATTTCCTCAGCATGCACCAAACACCTGTCTTAAGCTTTATAACATCTAGTGATAAGTACTGAATCTGTGCTTGTTCCCAAAAAGAGGAGCTTGCCTTTTTTCACATACTTTGATGGCATTGACTGATTTGGACGCTTACAGTACCTTACAGTGGTATCTGATGTAACAGTGGCCATCACAATTGTATTGTAGCTATCCAAGTGGGGATGCATGGTGTGATATGACCCTGGAATGTGATCCATGTCTTGGATATTGAATCAGGGCAAGCATGAAACAAAGGGGAGGAAAGATGGCCATTCAGACGTACTTGGCAATATTGTACTGCTAAGCCACTGAGCTATGGCTGGTAATCAGCAACATGTTGGGAGTGCAATATGTAGTGTTGATGAAAACTGTGATGCCTGATCAGAGCAATCATGTTTCAGTGAAACTGAGCTCACTGCTAAAACCCTCCAAAATCTGCAGCTATTCCCTGAGTCTCAGAGGTCCATGCAGTTATGGGATTGTATCTCCTATAAATGATCAGATGGTGTCCAGCTACCCTTGCGGAGAACACCAGAACCTTCCACTGCAAAGTGGCAGGTTAGTCTTTTTATGTTTTCTGTGCTACCTCTAGCTCTTCCTGGCACTCAGTAATGTGTTACAACACACTGCTTTGCCATACTGGCACACACAGGATTTCCCTTCAGATGTTGATAGAGCTGAAAGAAGCAGATTTGTTTATTCTCTCAAAGAGAAATGCCCAGAAATAGGTCTGAAATTGATTTGGAAACAGGCAATACTCTGTGTGGGAGTCTCTCTATAGAGAGGAGTAGCATGAAGCAGTATTGTTTAAACTAATTTACCTGCTTTGGCTTCTAGATAATAAATGCTCCAGGGAAACAATCATGAGATGCTGTACTAAAGAATACCCTAAGAAAAAGAGAAAAAGGGTATTTCAGCAGCAAACATGCAAGGAAGTAGGCTTAATGGAATACTAAATACAGAGAGACTTACATATTAAAGAACTATCACATTAATGGGGTTGAGAACTGTAGGGAATCATTAAAGGGTAGGGAACTAATAAGACATGGATGTTTTCCATTTTGAAGGCAGTGATATAGAGAAGTTATTTAGAAATCCTGGCCCTTCACCCCTTCACACACCCTTCAAGGTCAAGTATTCCCTATGAGCTCCTCAAAACACAAACACAAATTAGAGAACTGTGTTTTGACTGAAACAGCTGCTTTAGAAGGATGAGTTAAAAATTTAAAGAGTCAGAAAAATTTCTGCAATTTGAAAATGAGGGGATGGGCTTCTAAAGGTGGAGGAAACATGGATTAAGTAGCCCATGATGGTGATAAAGCATGGTTTCACCTTTCTTTTACCAGGGTCCCTATAACTAAGATGTGGATATAGTATAGACAAACACGTCATGAAATCCAGATTATGCAAGACAGCAAGCTTGGTTTTTTCCTTCAGACTCTTGCTTAACTGACAGATGTAGCCTTTTTGAAGTCAGTATGAACTGACCTTTAGAAATGGAAGTGGTAGGAATGACTGATTCTAGAGCCACAAAGAAATCTCAGACTAGTAATTCACTCATTACATACAACTTTATAAAATGCTTTAACAAAAATCACTGCCTCAATAAAGGCACTCAGCACTCCTAGTAATTTGCAGTAGAGTGGATGGACAATTTTCACTGCACCCTCTCATATCGAATTACTTAAGTTTGAAATGTCCAGTGAGATTAATGAGTCATTTAGAAAAGTGAGAAAGAATAAGGGAGATGCTGAAAAAAAAAAAAGACACAAAAACCTAGTCTTAGGGACTTCCTATTATCATCAAGTATCAGAACAGAGAGCCTAAAAATTCACATTACAAAAATGGTGTAGCTTTTTAAAAACAAGTCACACACTTACATGCTTTTATTCTTATTTTGCTTGCTCTAGTAATTTATTTCTCAGTATAAAGCTATAAATATAGCACCTTACAAGGAGAGTATTATAATCATTAAGGTTGGAGAACACCTCCAAGTTCATCAAGTCCACAAAGTAATAAAAGGTCTCCTGCACTATCCCAGAAGAAAGCTCAAATACAGCAGCAGTTGTAGTAGTTTTTGCATAACTAGGAGTGAGTACCTTCATTCAAAAGTGCACATTATTCTGGTGTTTGTTTTCAGAGGTGTGACCTAGAATTGGTACCTCTGTGTGCGTTGCCCATAGAAGCAAGGAGGATGTGATTTTGGCCTCCTGTCTCAACAGTGGCAGCTACTTGATACGGTACTTACAGTGCCCCTACAGAGACTCTGATATAGTACTTGAAAAAGAATAACAGTTATTATCAATCCCTCCAGAGTTTTCTAGACTGTGAGACAAAGTATATGCCAGAGATTTACAAAAAAAATTTTTTTGAACATAATATGCCCTAAGGATATATAATTTAAGTTGAAAGAATTATCATTTCATAGGCCAAAGAGGGAAATATTTTAGTCACTTTGTTTCAACAAATGATGTTATGGGTTGCTTCTTTTTTGGCTACAAACAGAGCTATCAAATAAATACCTCAAAAAGCGCCCTAAAAATTATCTAGGCTGGTCTAGTAGCTATTGGTTTGTTGGAAAAACATATATAGACATAAAGCATACATCGAAATAGTACTTATAGCTCTGGATGACTGTGAAAATCAATTATTGTATGTTAAGAACCTACTGATATTTTTATTTCTTCTGCAATCATACGCAATATTAAAATTAATTTTAATTATTCTATAGATTAAAGTATTTCCACAACTTCACCTCATTTGCAGATCAGAAAAGCAAGCTGATACAGTGAGGCAATGGGTAAGGCAAGATGCTTCACTGTGTTTTAGGCTTCTATATTTTCTTTCCAGTTCTAAGAAAAAAAGCAGATCCTAACATACAAGGAAAAACTAATTCAAAAGGAGAGATTTTCACATCAGCATAATTATGTCTTATACTTTTTTTCCCTTGAACATAAGAAAGAAAGCATTCACAGACCAAAAATGCAAACAGTTGTTGAAAAGATCTCAAGACCTTCTCTAACTGAGACACTGAGATATGGTCTGATCAACCATATTGCCCTTAGTCACCTGTAAATTATAATCCCCTTCAGGCCCTTGCTAGCCTATAAAACTTTTCAATCACCTTCCCTGAGAATCATCATACCAAGGGGACTTGGCTGAAAAGCCCATAGCAGTGAGTGACCTTAAAATAGGAGGACATCAGCTGCTGGACAGATTATTCCACTGGTAACAGCCCAGCACCTGTTAGGGTTTGTAATGATCCGCTGGCCACGTGCATGTTTCTATTAACCCTACCTTTTTTCCTGCTGCCTCACAGGGGTGATATCACTCAATACAAAGCAATTCTTCCTCCAGCATGGAGGGCATTTGGTGGTCAATACACAGTGATATAAAACAGAGGAAGATTTACTGATACTATCAGATTAATTGTTTTGCTGATCTTCAGGGTTTCTTTTAGATAATGCATATTTCCCTATCAAAAGCATAAAAAATATCAATAGCAAAAACTCCAGAATAGACAACCACATGGAATATATTTTAAAAGGAAATATTTTGTAGTCTAAAAACTATTGCTGTAGGGCATCTGATGTCTAATTATGAGGACTGACAATCGCTGTTAATGCCTAAAGTTCCTGGTAAGACCAGGAACTTTTACCACAATTTTTAAAATTTAAACTATTATTTAAAGTAGTGTTTGCTATCATCCTATCACCCAGTAACCACAGCAGTGCAGTTCAGTGTTTGAATACAATTGTTCAGTGCAAGGGAGTTTTGGTCAGCGTCCCAGGCAACCTCCAGAGACATGTCAGATGCCTTCCAGGTTAAAAGGGAGAAGACAGTAGAATCCATATGTTACATAAGGTTTGTTCAGTGACACAGCAATTGCAAAAGGATTAAAAGTGTATCTCTACCATGTGATAGAGACTTTTCAATGCCAGTGTAAACTGGATGATCTGAATCATCCACATAACCTGGAGTCAGGTGGAGTTAAGGTCCTGAAGCAATCTGGTAGTGGTAAACTGTTCCAGAATCTGGGCATTCGTCAGAAAGTAGAAGTCTCTGTGCTCTGCTCCGCTGTGCTGTAGAGATACAGTCCTAAATCTGACAAGCCCTCAGAACTGAATTGTCTTACTGCTATTCTAAATACTCAGTGTGGATGAAATTCAACTGCTAACAAAACTCAAAGTCACATTCATCTTTAGAATGATCTATTTGAGGCCTATGTCTCCAAGATTATTTGCCCTTAATTTGCAAGGCAAAATGCTCTTTATTAACAAAAGAATCTCTGAATCCCACACTACAAATTCAGAAATAAGTTTTGCAGCTATTCCTACAATTGAATAGATTAAACCTCAGTTAGATAAACCTGAAGATGACAGTGATAAGTAAATTGCTTATATAAGAGTGAATTTAGAAAGCCCTTCTGTTAAATGAGAGTACATGTAAGTATATCCATTTATCATAATTACTAACTTCTACTTGGGGAAAGGATGTTCTCTGAAGTTGAGAGAAGCTGTATTGTTTAAACTTTTTTGGGCAGAAGTATTTGAAACACAGATGTATCAAAAATGCTAGAAGTTAATGTTAGAAGTTAAAGTTAACAGGGGTGAGAAAACTACCTTCAAACTGAAAACAAAATTAAGTGAACCTATCCTTAAGTTATGGTGACAGGTTTTATACTGTGGAGGGGATGAAGTCATATGCTGCTGTCTTTGTATGCAGCTGCCATTAATAAAACAAAATACATTTTCTACAAGCCAACCATCACACATCATACATCACACATCAATAGAATTTCTGCTCCATCTTCAGAGGAAATATAAATTTTGTTCCAATAAAATGAAGGATGGGGAAAATGGCAAGATGGGGAAAAGCCTATGCCTAAAACAATGGATGGCAACTTCTTCCTTATGAAGAGACTAAAAAAAAACAATAAAAACTATGAATTAAATTACTGATTACTACATGCAGCTGGGTTACTGCTTCATGTAGTAATCAGTAAAAGTGGAGAAAGTCCAAGATGACTTAGGTGCCACACTGTGGGTGTAGATAATGATATAGTATTTGAACTATTTTATCTCTGAGTCCATTTTATCTCTGAGTACCAACTGACATTGTGCTCATGTGACACTGACTTTTAGCATATTTATGGACACTAATATAATGTAGGGAAGAGTGAGATATGGCTCCTATAGTTAATACATATTGGATTGTCCTTTCTTCACACTCTCATAGTGGTAAGAGATGCTACAGTGAACTCCAGCTAATGTAAATATTTAAATAGCAAGGCACTTTCTTTTTCATTCCCAATATACAAAGCCCAATTGTCTCTACATAGGATGATGTATCACAGATGTGATCTCTTTTGTTAGAGATCCTAAAAATGAAATCTTGGGTTAAAAGTCAGGCTGTATTAACTAATTAACATGCTAAATAAGCTCTGACATGGAATTATTCCTAACAAAGACTATTAATTACAAAAAGCTGAGCTTACAAAATACAATAAAAACATTTATTTGTAAAACCATTTAAAGAAAATAACAACTATAAAAGCAAGACCAAACTTATTTACAGATTTCCAGAGAAACTACTCATTAAAATACTGGTTTGCTGCTTAAATATTATTCTGATGAGTAATATTTAACCCCCTGCATCTAACCCCCCTGCAATTCTTAATTCTTCCCTCATAAAAAGTTGTTTTATAATGTATAACTTTAAGTACTTTGAGGAAAGATTATATATAGTTTGGTTTTACATTAGCATGAGTATAGATGTTAAAAGCAATTAGCAAGAAGGCACTGAGACTTCCTCAGTAACACAAAGGTTTATTGTTTCGGAGATTAAGATTCTGTTCTTTTCTTTTTTCCTGACTTCTTTTGAAATGCTGAAACTCAGTTATTAACCTTTCAAACTTTCCACAAAGCTTCATTTCTTGAACAATTACATGCTCATTAAGTGTAAAGAAAATATGTAACAATTAAACAGAGCTTTTCTCCTCAGGACTCCTCCACCTTTAAGTTCAAATTCTGATTCTGTTAATTTAAAGTGGTTTTCTTTTTGGAAATAACTTTAGTGGCACATAGCTGGTGGATTTTTTCATGTGATTGACTTCAGCCTTCAGAATACATGAGAGTCCTTTTGAAACCAACATTTTGCCAAGGTGTGACATTTACCTGAGTGGTTAGAAACCCATGTTTTGTAGATGTAAGATCAAGGACTACTCCTAGAATTTGTGTGACTTATCAGTACAGAAACATTACTTTGCTCTACACCCTTTACAATAGGATTTACTTTACTGTCTTTATAATAGGATTTAAACTCTAATTAGCATGGAGTAGGAAAGATGAGTTTAATCTTGCCTTAAGGTGTCAGTTTGACTATTCTATACTCAGAAGTTTATGAACTTTTCAGAAAAGCTCAAGAAAAATAACTTTAAGTAGGATTTTAAAGAATTTAAACACCCATGAGAACAGTTCAAGATTCAATTTTTTTATCAGTTAGAGAATGAGAAGGAAAAAATGGGCCTGGTACATGTTCATTGTTAACTTTCTTTACCTTCTTTCCCTACGAATACATCCCTTGAATAATTTTGTACTATTTTCCAGGTGTGGTATTATTTAACCCAAGACCTATAGGTGCTGGAAAGGTTTGGACCTGTTGCTCAAAACCAAAAATGTTTTTCAAGAATACTGGTTTTGTTCTTGCAAGAAATCCTGTGATTCAAAGGTAAATAAGCCCTAAGTATAATTACAGGATCAGTACTTTCAGATTTAAAATTACTTTAAAAATCAGATTTAATTGAAAGCAAGAAAGAGTCTGACTCAGAAAAATATGCATATTTTTTTTATTAACTGATCCATACTGTGAAAAGATGACACACTGTATCCCAAACTACATCTCTGGGATTTGATATATCTTTTATTTCAAAGCAAGTATGCTTTATGCAGTGGGAGACAGATGTTTCCATGTTTTTGTGTAATTTAGTTTACTAATTTAGATCTTGGTTTATTTTTCAGATGTTTGATGTTGTACTGTGCTATTGTTAAGAACTGATCATTAGAAGAAAGGAAACAATGTAGCATATTTTAACAACTACATTGTTAACAACTTGGTATAACAAATTGTTTTTAACAAACGGGTTTGA
Organism: Sylvia atricapilla; assembly: GCF_009819655.1. NCBI lineage: Eukaryota > Metazoa > Chordata > Aves > Passeriformes > Sylviidae > Sylvia > Sylvia atricapilla. Next base: position 64,814,588 of record NC_089142.1, read on the forward strand.
AGAGGTTAATGTATTTATGACTTTGTATATGACTACACTGAGACAGCTAAAGTAATTAGAAGTACATTCTGTTATGCACAGTATAAGCCATGGATTAAAAAATTGAAAGGAAAATGGGATAATACAAGATAGAAAAAGAAAAACCCCACAAAACTTTTACAGTGAAACAGAAGGAGGTTCTGTTTCATGCTATCTCCAAAATTTTGTTGATCATACTTTTTATTCTATTTTTACTAGGAATCTGTCAAACAATCAAAGTCATCTATTTTTAATAATGCAGCCTAAAATTAAAGCTCCAAGACGTCAGTTGATGGAACACAGAGGAACTATAGCTTATGATCAGTTTTGGTGGTCATGGGAAGTACTTTTCAGAGGAGGGAGGAACTGACATTCTTCAAGAGTGTTTTTCCACATTCAGTAATTAATCTTCCAAAGATATCCTTCTCTCATTTTCCAACGCTCTTCCTGAGGTTCTTTTCAGCAAAGAGAATTGGGGAAATATTCAGAATCCCTGCTCAAATTCCCCAATGGGTCCAGTCTTGGATTCTCCATAATAAATAAGCCAACCTCTTGGAATCGCTTCTAAAAAGGTTTTCAGGAGTTCATTACGTAAGTTACCATCCATCTCACATTACTCTAACCTCGTGCTACAAATGTCAGCATGCTAATGAATAGGTCATGTCCAACCTTTTCCTTCATCATATGGCTGGGCAAGAAGGGGCTTACACAATCATTCACTGTAAATGTTTCTGCTACAGCTGAAGCAACCAGAAGACTAACATGTCTATTTATAGTATTTCTAATTATGTGTGTATTAAATAGCAGTGGCACTTAATATGTGTTTTAGAATAACTTCCTTTTCCACTGACAGTTTTTTTTCCAAGCTGACTTCAATTATCTCAAGAAGCCAGGCTTGACATACTAACATACCACTCACACATGTGCTTAGGACAGTCTCGGAATAGTAATGTCACTCTGCCTGGAGACTGGCAACTTTAGAAGGGATGTTCAGATACGGCTTCAGGTAACCTAGAGAAGTCACAAACACATGCAATGTAAATCCAGCATGATTGTCTTTCTGTTCCTCTTTTTTCCTAGTTATCCCACTGTAGGAAACCTAAAGTGCTTTGCTCATTATTACTACTTCTGTTAACCGTCCTTCAACCTTAAAATTTTGCATTCAGTTATACGGTTCCATTCAGACTGTCACAAAATTCTGCAGTATTCTGTGGATCAGTTTTTGATAATTTAAACATCATCTTACTGACTAATATGAAAGATTTTTTCACATAAGCATTAAAATCCAGACTGAGTTTTGGTATGAGAGCAAGGAAATGTGGGAGCAAAAGCTGTTTCAAAATGATGGTAGGAGAAGATTAAAAACAAAAATCTCCTTTGCAGAGGCAATATTTAAAAGGCCCAATATACCACTTTTAATTTAAATTTATTATCAGGAATTAAACATCCAGAATAAACTAGTAATTGCACAAAGTGTGTCAAATTCTGTCATATTACATAACTATTATATCCATTGATTTAAATGGGCTTATAAAATACCACTGATTGACAAATGAAGATTTAATCCTCTGAATGCTATATTCCTTTGTACTTATTTTGAACATCTTTCAGTACCAACACTGGGACTGTTGTTTCATCTCTTCTAGAAAGAAGTTACAAGAAGATAATTTTGCTCTGAAAAACCGAGGATGTAAAGGGAAGAAAGTAGAGAAGGAAGGTATAACTTTCCATTCATAGTCAGCATTAGCAAAAATAATTCAGTTCATATTTAACTACTTAGTAGCTGTGTCTTTAAATGTTACCATCACCTTATTTGAACAGAGGATTCTTTTCATAGCACTGAACTGGAAAAATGTGCATTTACATTTTTAACCCTAAGGAAGAGTCTCAGTGTTTTCCTAAGGAAACACTTTTTGATGGCATCATTCTTCATGTTGTTTCACTCTTTCAGATAGACTTGTTCCCACTGTGCAAATGACTCCTCAGCATCTGGTAAAGTTATTTTCCTATTTTTGTGGAGACAGGCCAAGGTGTGCAGTAACAGCTAGTAACTCCGTAATAATGAAATAACTCTTTCCTGGAAAGTTAGGAGTTTAAAATTATTTTAAAATAAATACTGAAAAAGCAGTATTACAATGTAGAAAACAGAGTTCATTGCATTATTCCCTTAAAACAAAAGATAAGAAATGCATGTACAGAAGGAAATATTATTTAGTATGCAGCATATTATCATTTAGTAGATAGAAAGTCACACTACGTACTTGCCCTTGTTCTCTTACTCCATAAGTACTACGCATCTATGCTGTGCCACAGGTAAAGGTCTGGGTCCGTGATCATTTACAGGCCTGCCTTGCACATTTTTTTAGCATGGACCACTGAGCAAACGTGGTGTTATTTCAGGGATAGCCTCCAAAGTAGAGAAATCAGGTTTAAGACACCCCTTCATGAGGACCTTGGCTCACAATTTTAGGTGTGGATGGGGCCATGCCATGCCGTGCCCTGCTGCCTCCCTGGATTTCAGAGGGACGCCACATTTTTGTAGGGTCCTATGAGGGTCCTGTTATGGGAGGCAAACAGAACCCCTGGTCAGCCTGAAGCAAGGCTGTTTGTGGGTTTGCATCTATCCCTGCAGCTGAGCAGGGTCAGTGCAGCACACACTTGCTGGCCACCGTAACAGAGGATGTGGTTTACATCAGCATGAAATGTAGAGAAGATGCCAACTAGATGTGACAAGAACATAAGCAGGGAAAGTGGGAATGTGGGAAAACCTTTTTGCTTCTCCATCATTATTGTCCACCAAAAGCTAACAGGAGAGAGAGGAACAAAAATCAGATCTCCCATATCTCTCTTCCATGCTAGGTGTCCCCCATTTCTCTCTCTTGTTTTTTCATCTCATTGAAGGTAGATTTGTTGATTTAGAAATATCTTTAGGACTACTGCAGATAAGCTGAGGCTAACAGACTACACTCAAGTATTTTGCTTGAACTCTAGACCTCATTCTGGCACATCTTCCTTTTATTGTATTACTGTCCCCTCTCTTACCATAAAAAGAATGAAAATGTACACTAAAATTTTAATTGGTTTACAGGGTGCATGATGACTTTGACAAGTGAGGTATGTTTGATAACTACATGGCACTCATTTATTAATGTTTTGGTCAACATTTCTCCACATTTCATTCCAGGAAATCCTTCTATTGAATCCCAGTCTCCAGAGGTGGATGAGCTGGGTGTGGGTACAGTTGCTGATATTACCAAGATTTTGCTTATGCTGCAAAACTGATGATCTGGGAGAAAACTCTTCTAAGAATACTAAAAATATCACTTATCTTGTGCTTTATATCTTCTAGATAGTCTTGTTTCTCTCTCTGCTTTGGTCTTTTTCCCTTATCCCCTCCCTACATATACACATAAATGAACAAACACCACTGCCTCCTCTTAGAGCATTATCTCATCACATATCTCATCTCATCTCATCTCATCTCATCTCATCTCATCTCATCTCATCTCATCTCATCTCATCTCATCTCATCTCATCTCTCCTTCCTTCTGCCTTCAACAATCTAATATTTGACTCCTGGAATCTTTTGTTTGGTTTGTTTTTTTGGTTTTTTTTTTTCTCCTATTTGTACTCACAGTTCTAACCAGGAACAGAAAACATGGTCAGAAAGAATAAAACAAACCAGGAAGTTTCAATTTTCCCATAGGTTATGGCATATTTTGACAACAAAGGATTCTTATTTCTCTCCCACTTCAGGAAATCACTGATTTACAAATGCTCACCATGGGACTGGTGGGAACAGAGAGCACAGGGAACGGTACTTCCATTTAAAAAGCAGACGCTTTTTTGGACTCTACTGAGTAAGCAGTGTTCTGCTGGCACAGCAAACCAAACAACCTAACCTTCTGCTATACTCTACACTGACTAAAAGTGTCCTCCAAGGCACATGTCTGTGAAACTCAGAGCTGGTTTAAAAATTTGCGGTGGAGGGTAGGGGGAAGATTGTTGTTGGGGGCTGGGAGGAGGAGAGTGATAAAAATTTTTGTACTTCAAAACTGTTAAAAGTCCGTTGTGTTGCTGGAAATTTGCCAGACATGAAATCTTTAATCCTGCTGAAAATGTCATGTAGTGATGTCTTGAGAATAATTAAGAGCAATAAGAATCATACTTAACTGAGGGCAAAGAGAATTTTCTATGAAGGCTGGTATTTTCAAGTTTCATTTTTATTGACAAACTTTGAATAAAGGAATGGCAATCTAAGAGTTTAGTAAAAAGAAATCATGAATCATATAGTGATTAATATAGATTGTCCTTGCATATGGCCTACCTGTTGCATCTTCCTTCTGTGCCACAATTGAGACACTTTGCTAAAAGATAGTGTGCCCTTTAAAGAAGACACCAAAAGCAGCAGTTTAGAGCCTACAAAGGATTGCCAGGTAAGCAGCAACATATTATCTGGAGACACATGAGAAAACTTACAGAGAATTTTAAACATTAGTTTGATTAGATATCTATTAGATATTGGAGACATATAGATTTCATATGTCTCCAACCTGCTGGGAATTCCCCCTCTAAAAGCCTCACATTCCTGTAGTATTGCAACAAATGAAGCCATCTTAAAATCACTAAGAGTGAAAGTAGTGTCGAGCAGTACACTCACGATATGTTGATAAAGCAGTTTAAGCTACAGCACATGTATTCTATCTAATAAATTTGAACTGAAAAAGTCAAATCCATAGAGAATTTGGTGTAAAGAAGTTCTGCAGGAACACACAATGACTTAACATGTGTGCACATTTGTGTAGATCTGAGGATTTTCCTAAGTCCTTGCAGTAATCCGTCATAAATGGAAGAAACACAAATAAAGCAGAAAAGACTGAAGAAAAAAGAAAGCAAAGCAGCAAGTAAAAATGGCTTTGTAGGTCAGATGCAACAGACAACTTAGGTCCCTAGCATGGACCTGGGATTTAGAGGGTGATTATGTATTTAAATCTGATTCTCAAGCCCAGGCACACTCCACTCTTCATGCTTTCCCTTATAATCCTCTGCATTCTTCTAAGGATGACATGAATTTTCCAAGTCAAAATGAACTGGATAATTTGATGCCTAGATCAATTTCAGGATCCAGAAGACATATATTTCTGCTAAAATATCTGAGGTAACCAGTCTGGTTGGTATTTAAAAGCATTCACAAAACTCTCCTGGAGCACTGAAGTCTCTACAAATGTGGTAGCAAAGTTGCTTTCTACTCAGAGAAGTGACCTGCAGAGGAGATCCTGTCTGTACTCCCTCTCCACATTATATCCCAAAGATCAGTAGACTTATATGTTGGTTTCTGTTCAGGACCATGCTAACTACCACCTGAGACCATTGTTGTATTTCTCTAAGTAATTCTTCCATGTGAAACACAAGAATGGTAGTCCAAACAGATTTTAAAGACCGTGAGTTTTTGCTCTTAGAAAAACACAATTAGTAAACTATGAAAGATTACTGATTCCTCATAGGTTTTCTTCCTGACTCCATGATTCTTGAATTTTTTTCTATACACTTACAATAAATGCAATGAAAAATATTCTGCTTTACTTTTCTTTAGTCTCTAAATCAAATTTTATTACAGGTAGTGCAAGTAATTAGTATGAAAGCCTTTAAGCTGAGCAAATCACTGACCAAAACCTTGTTCTTCCTATAGAAATGCTTGAAGCGGTAACCTATAGTACAAAAGATGGGCATCACCAGCTATGCATCTGGCCATATCTTAAAAAATACCCAAGTATTCAAAAATCTGTCTATTCTCATCAGATCTTTGACTAGCATCCTGACCGCTTTGCTAGTTTCATGCAGCTGCCTCTCGATTTATGTAATCACATTCTTAAAGTGATGCAGGCTTTGAATTTTGTTTTGGTGCACTCCATTGCCAGAAACACCACAGAGGGAGACATGACGTGTTCTGACACGATTGATTCAGTGTTCTGACTTCACCAAGAGAAATGGACTGAAAAATGATAAAGTAACGGATAGATCTAACTTTGGACAGTGCAGGTTATGAATTAACCCAAGAAGCAGCTTAAAGCATGGGAGGGCCCATCTCTAGATGGTGAAGAACCTTCACCTTCTCTAGATCCACTAGTCATTTCCTGTAATTACTGAATTGAATTAGCTTCTTCAAGCTAAAGAAGTTTTATCACTGAAGCAAACAAAAGTAACTGTACAGTAGAGCAAACTTTTGTTATCTGAATTTTGATTTAGAACAATATGTTTCCCCAAATTTAAAAGTCTTTCCAGTTTTAACTGTAAGAGGAAAATTCTTTTATTCCCAATCTTGTAAAACTAGTGAAAAAGAAAATTAAGAATCTGACAATGTTTTTATGATTTAAGGATTTTTTTAAGAGAAGATCTTGAGTAGACTTTCTAAAATGTCTCAACAGTAGCAGTACAAATTTGTTTCTGCTACTGATTTATTCACAGGAAATGGCTTTAAAGCATAGCAACACACCACAGATAGGATAATTAGGTACCATATTTTGGGCTCTCACAGTAGGCTTTCCTCTAATATACCAAAAGAAGAATTTATTTTTTTTAAATTTCAGAAACTTTCTACATCTCTTAACATCCGGAATAATAAACTGTCTTGCTACCTTTGCACAATCTGTAGCTCCCCAGTATCTGCAGGAAACCCACAAGAAAAACCTCACATACGCACATATTCACCACAGCAAAATCACATGGTCGGCAAGGTGAAAATAACAACTGAAGCCTGATGCAGCTGGAATACATTTGAAATATAAAAAGACAAAACTATCTACTCCTCAGCATTATTTTTTCTTGGAAAAGTTGTCTTTTCTTGCATTTTATTGTAAGTATATAATATAAACACACAAACATACCATTAAAAGAAACAACTATTAAAAGCCATGGAATTTTACAATTATTTTAATGTGAATTTTAAAAATCATTGTGATGTAAAATGTATATGTTCTGGAAGAACTCAAATGTAATTTAGTCATTCTATGATACTATAATCCTTTATGTCAACAGAAACCTTATGTGCTTGTTCAAACTTGTCTACTCTTGAACTGCCTGAAATTGATATTTGACCTTCTGGGTTTAAAATCTACACGTACATCAATTTATATCCATAACTGCACATTTTGTACAAACATGGCTAGACAGCTATCATGAAAATCAACTACACTCTCATAACTTGTTAGGTGATATCTTTAGAAAAATATTTTTAGTCATACAAGCAAGTGTTACACTAGTTTGCTGAGTGCCACTGTACAATACCTCTGTCTTTACAATACTTCTCTCAGAGCTTTATAGCCAACATATGTACAAAAAGCACATAGTTAACTTCAAAAACATGAACTTCAGGCACATTAGTTCTTAATACTGAACAAAAGAGTAGGGAGGGGTGAACCACTGCTGTCCAAACAAAAGCCAAATAGAAATGTTTTCTGAGGTTTGAAAAGGTTGCACTAAATTTGCTTGTTTGTCCTCTTCCAGTTTTATGCATTATGGCACTTCCTAGATTCAGGCAGAAGCTCAAATACAGTGCTAAGAGAAGAGCTCTTCCTCTGCTACTGTATTTCTGCTCTGATGAGAAACAGGAAATACCAGCAGTCTCATGAGAGTTCCTGTTCTCTGCAGATCCCCAGCTGAAATGGGGATTATTACACAAACCCAGCTAAGCCTGAAAACTTTTTGAAATTGTGGGACACAAAAAATCCTAGTGGAATTCAGTAGCTTTATCATTTGAAGACACTCATAAATACATAGTGAAACAATACTATTTATGTGGCATGACTACAACAAGCCTTAATCATTAACATTGAATGGAAATATTTCCAGGTCTATATACAAATATTTAAAACTCACTTTAACACATAAATAAAAATAAACATTTTATAAGAGGGGTTCATGTCTTTACTTTGTAATGGCTTAAAAGGACTAGATTTTTCACAGGTGTGTTTTTGTACCTTTTCCTTCAAATTTTACCATTAAGTGTATGAGACCTTGGCCTCTGTGAACATCAGTTTTCAAATCCTTGATTAAAAGTTTCAAAACTCAAAAGGTATTCAACATCAATTGACAACAAGAGAATTCATGAGCAGAGTGGCTATACTGGTGCCAAAAGTAAAGCTGGCAACAGCCAACAGCAGTTTCTTAGAGTATAAAAAAGACAAACAGACTGATCCTTTCTCTAGAAAGGATTTTGGCAATCTAGTAAGGGACCTTTTGAGACAGAAGGCGTATTTGGGTCATTATGTTTACTGGCAATACGAATCTTAAATTTCATTTTGAAAACAATCATATTTTTGGCCTCAGGATCTCGAGGTGATGAATCCAACAACTTAACTATGCATTGTGTGAAAGAGTGCTTCCTTTGTTTTGCTTTCAAAGTTCCTGTGTTACAAAGTGCATAACGATTCCTTATGTGCCTTCTCCGTGATTTTATTATGCTTTTTCCTCTCAACTCACCTCTGGTCTTTTTCCACACCATAGGGATCTCTCCTAACCTATTAACTCCCTGTGTTCTATACTCCTTACCATGCTTCATACCCCTTACTTTTGTACTTTATATCCTAATGTCTACTTTCTTAAATGCAGTACCTGTGACTGCAAATAATGTTAAAGATGTGAGCATATCCTGGATTTATTTAGTGGTGTAATGACTCTGTTTATTTTATTCTCCACTGCTTTCCTCATTCTTTTCTTGGCTTTGTCTAGTAATATGTGAGCTGATGTTTTCAGAGGTCTGCCCAAGGAGTCCAAGATGTCTTTCCTTCAAATATGCTTACTTACAGTTGATTGCTTTGCAAACATAATTGAGGTTTCCTCCCACCCTCGCACATTACAGATATTAAGACTCACAAGTAATGTTTTTACCCACTACGGACTTTGCTACAGATCACAAAGTCCTCTGGCAACTAGCTGTAGTTCTGGCCATCCTGAATGATATTTGATTATTGGAAAATTTCTTCATATCCTTGTTCCTCCACTTTTTTGAGTCTCTTTATGAATAGCTGAACAGTTTTCCAGCACATACCCATGTGAGACTCCAGTGGAAATTTCCCAACATCTCCCATGAAAACTTACTCATATTTTGACCACTGTCCTTGAAAGGATCTATTTTACAGGTTTTGCCTTTTCACAAACTATTGTGAAGGACTTCGTGAGCACTTACTTTTAAATACGAGTACGCTTTACTCATTAGACCACCACCATCCACATGCTGTTGACTCTTTCTAAGAAACTCAATACAAGAGCAGGAATGGCTTCCCTCTACAAAAGGGTTTTGGTGTTAGGTATTAGTTCTATTTATTATGATGATTTATAAAGATTTGGCTGGTAATGCTGGTAATGAAGACAGGGTCTGTAAGTTGCCAGAGCACTCAAGGACTTCTAAAGTGTGCTGTCACATTTTCTTCCTTAACGTCCTCAGAGAGGGTAACTGCTACAAGTGATGTGTTACACACAGTTCTTTGTTCACTGTTTTAATATCTGAGCTCCTTTAAAAATCCAGGGTGGCTCTGGTAAGCTGATTACCCTTACCTATGATTTTAAAAAAATTATTTCCTTTAAATTCAGTGATAGACTGGCATAAAAAGCAACAAAAACAACAACAAAAAATCCCAACAACAACAACAAAAGAAAACAAACCCAAAAAACCCCCAAGGCAAACCAAAACAAACCCTAACCAACAAAATAACCCTACAGATTTCCTACCTATGTAATCCAATAGATATCTTTGCTATTCTCCTACAGAGCTGCATCTTCCCATTGCTTCTTGATGGCGCCTATACAAGAGACTGGATTCGCTATGGATAACTTAGTAAAACCATTTTCTATGATAGTAAAATACGAAGATGAAAACTCTCACAAAAGCAGCTAGACTAGGTCTTAAAAGAATTATGTATCTGTGAGCAAAAGACTAAGCTGGGCTTGGTCACTGACAAAAGTGAAGCAGCAAGTACATGCAAAACCTCTGTCCTGTCCTCTGAAAGAAGCACTCAAGATAGACAACACTACCAGATCAATACATTTTTAAAGAAAGCTTCTAAAATTCTTAAGAGCTTTGTAATCATGACTGATATTCAAATAATTTGATACAAAGATTTTCAGTCATGAAGAGGTTTTGGAGGAAGAACACAGAACATAAGAACTTACTAAATCAGAAGAGGTGGTCAGAGTAGAGCCATGATTACTATTCTGTTTGCAGTAGCAATCAGATGATCCACTGCAGATTCAGAATAAAAGATTATAGAAAAATGCAAAACTTGAATCTCATCTTAACTTTCTAAATCTCATTTAGAAAGATTTTGATTTCATAGTTTATACTGTCTTGAATCCTCATTATTTCTAGACTATTCTGCCCTGTGGAAATCCATTCTACATAGTAAATTTCAAATCTGTTATTATTTTTAAATTTATTTTAAATGTACTACTTTGAAATGCCTTTAGTATACCCTGGGGTTTATATTCTGAGAGAAGATAAACAAATATGTAACTATCTCACTTGTCACTTTTATCCAAAATGTTTTAAATCTAATGAGTTTACATGCTAAATTTCAATCGATCATTATTTAATGATTTTAGTTTCCCTGGCTTTAGTTTTAGCGTGGTTTTTAGAACAAGACATATTAATACAACATGTTCTATGACAATTTTTATTCCCCAGAAATACTGATGAGTACAAGTTAGCGTAGATTACAAAAAAGCCTCTGAACTCTTCTTCCTCAAGGTTTAAAATGCTTTAAATAATTTTGACCAGATTTAGAAAAACAAAGAATCTGGATGATTGCTTCCAAATTAGACTTTGGAAGTGTTCCACTTTCTCTAGGCTTCTACGAGTACCTTTCCCTATTCTCTACTCTCCTACTGCTCCATTCTCCTGTTCACATTCACATTTGACATTGTTTCCATTCCACAAGCATGCAGAATTTTACAAAGTACTTTTTTTTTTCTGTCACTTTATACAAGTCCTGCCCCAAAATATAACTTTAAAGACCTTTTTATAACACTGTTACATATTGTCATTTTAACAGCATCATTTGTCATCTGAATAATATCCCTGGCGCAAGACGGTGTTAGCATATATCTCACCCAGCCTGTAACAAATCCTTTCAGGCAGTGCTGATAAGGTCCTTTAAGCTGCAGACTGTTCAGACTGTATTAGACACAGTCACATTAGACCAGCATACTGTCAATAGTCCCCTGATCCCTGCAGACTGTGGAACTGCAGTCTGGCTTCCCCCTTCCTGCTCTAGAATATTTCCTGAACTTAGTTTTTCTGCACGTCCCCCCCGGCCAGACTCCCAGGCAAGGGCTGACAGTACACGTATCCTCCTGCAAGTCTCTGGGGACTCTGCTGTTAGGACTCATCCTTAAAGAACATGTGAGCCTGAGCCATTATGTGCATGTGCTTCCTTGTTGTAGATGGTTTTTAGATTAATATTGGGCACTTTTTCAGGTGAGATCATAGGACTCTTGGGAGACAAGAAATCTAGTCCAAACCCATCCCTAATGCTGCCGAGAGTTTCTCCTCCATATCATGGGATCTGCCTTCCATGCAAGCATACTTTCCTCTTTCCTGGCTGACTCCACAGAGTCCCTATTATAATAAAAATATTGTCTCTTTTTTTCTGCCTTTCCTAAGCTTCCTGCCCGAGAGCTTCCCTGGATAAGCCAACACAGGGCGTGACGGGTTTCTGCCATTACATCCCTGAGCGCAGCACCCTCTGCAGCCTATCCACCTACTTACACAGCTGCTTGCAGGCGGCCTCTTGGCTCGGCCAGCTGACACAGGGAGTAGCTGACATCCTGCTGTACCTCTGCTGACTCGAGTATTGCATTTGGAAGTGTGCTGTCCTTAATGACCAAACGCGCTGTGCTGAGGGCAACTGTCAAAAGATGGTCGTGATAAAAGTTTTTAGCTGCCTCTCCACCCATCCACTGGTGCTTGCCAGCAGTTTGGTTTTTCAGACTCTGCATTAGACCATCATTTCTTTGTCTTCCTTACTGGGGGATTTCCACATTCAAACCACTGTCCCCAGCAGAGCTTTTGGAGAAGACTGGAAGGATGAAGGATGTGGCTACCTCATTGTTGTAAGTCAGGACAATTCAAGCTTTTTTCATCACTGTAGGCAAAATGGAACATAGAAGAGGCAGAGTAACTGCCCTAAGCTCCATACCGCATTGTGTCACCACTCTGTTAGTCCACTGCAGCACAACCTCTCCTTTAGCTGCAAGAGGTGGAGATGAGGACCATGCAGAATGGGGCTGAGCACCCGCCTTGTGGGGCTACCAGCACCCACTAGTGTAGATTTTGCTCGGGCTGCTCTGTGAGAACCTCGTCTAGAACTACTCTAATGCTGTTATTGCCACATTGAAGTAACATGGTTACAGAGTTGACCTGCAGCAGCCGCAGCTCAGGATGAGACCCACCCCCCACCCCGCTGCCTCAAGTTTGCCTGCTTTTCACTGTTTGCATTTTGTTCTCACGCAGCTTCAAGTAAACTATGTATGTTTTTAGAAATTATATCTTTGTTTACATTCTTCTCCTCTGGGAGGAGAAAGACGATTGATGGTGATGTTCACCAACTAGGTTGAAGAAGTGGCTACCTGTGTAGCCAATCTTGGCCTGTTTGTAAAATTGTATATATATGGAGTCAGAAAAATAAAGTAGACCTTTCCTGCTTGACCTCCTGCTGCCTGCTTCGTCCTTTCCTGCTCCTAATAGCAGCCACATCCCCCTCAGCCCTTTTTTTAAAGACATGATTTGGCCACTCCTCTTTGTCTCTGCAGACACCAGCTCTAATCTGGTCATGCTTATAGCCAGCCACAGCTTCAATGTCCTCTCATCTGCATCTGAAGGGCTGAAGCCCAATGATCCTGCACTGTCTCCATCTGACAAAGGAGCCTGACAGCATCCAGATGAGTCCACACGCATGAAAACATTCTTGATTCACAAGAAGCAATTCCCCCCAAATTGCAAGAGCGATTTTTACAACAGATAAAATGTAAAATCCAGAGCTAAAAGCAACAGTACAGTGAGGATAATGTTATTGTTTTATTTGATAAATACTATACAGTGTATTACAAATACCACGATGAACTGAGCAGTAGGCAAAATAGGTGCTTAAATAGAAAAGAGTAGATTTTGGAATTTAAATACATAATCTGTAAACCTGAATTTTAGTCCCTGGAACCCTTTCCCAAAGCTGAACAGACCTAATGACAATGGCTTCCAGTTTTAATTTCTTCTGGTTGTTGGGGGTTTTTTTGTTTTTGTTTTTGTTTTTGTTTTTGTTTTGTTTTGTGGGGGGGGTTTTGTTTTTGTTTTGTTTTGTTTTGTTCGTTTTGGGGGGTTTTTTGTTTGTTTGGTTTGGTTTGTTTTGGTGTTTTTGTGGTTTTTTGGTGGGGTTGGGATTTTGTTTTGTTTTGTTTGTGTTTTTTTGGTTTTGTTTGAGGTTTTTTGTTTTTGTTTTTGTTTTTGGTTTTGTTGGGTTTTTTTTGTTGGGAATCTTTTTTAAACTGATAATAAAACCACAAAAATTGGATGTCAAAGAAAAAAAAATCAGCCTTGATCTACAGACCCTCTCAAGACTCCACATTTTTGCCTCTAAAGACACCTATCATCATCTTCTGTATTACATTGTGATCAAGGGACAATACTAACAGAAGAGAAAAAATGCAGGTACTATTATTTGTAATTTATTTGGCAGATACAAGTTATAAGAAAAAAGATATATGAACTGCTGTTTCCTTATCTTTTGTATATCAATCCACTTTCTTTCAGAAGACTAAATTTTATGGGAAAGCATTAAAAACAATTTTGCAAAAGGTCATAATTGCAACAACAGCCAGTATTTCCTAGCTAAGCTTGGGAACTCTTCAGTAAATTGCAATATCCAGTAGATGACATCTCTCTATTAATAGATACAAAAAATGTCCTGCTTTTCCTAACATGTGTGTGCCACACATGGAAGCAATTTCCTGTTACAGTATTATCTGGACTGTGAAAAAGAAGACATTCACTTCCAGGAAACCTGACTGACAGCTTTTCTTGTACTTTCCAGCAGGCCTGGATGCATGACACAGAAGCTCTTAGTAACAGACCTTTTACATCCTATTTATTATCGCTTTAATAGGAACAGATCCAATGATGAGACACATTAGCAAGGTCATATATGCATTTCCCTAGCAGAAGACAAGCATTAATTTCCACTGCAATTTACATGTTAACAGACATCATTTTCATTCATGAAAAGAATTTTTGGTAATGACTGCTACATATTTATTACATGTACAGTCTTTAAGCTTAGGAAATAGAATTATTCTAGTTTGCAAACAAAAGCTAATGAATTAAACTGATGTAATTTAAAACAAGAGTGTCAGTCAGAAATAAATTGGAGAATTCTGATACATCTCATTCTGCCATGACTTTAGATACTGTCAGCCTTTAGGATAAAGTTGTGTCTTCTGTTTTGTTTGGCCCATACTCTTTAAGAGAATTCAAAATTGAAGATGAATAAAATAAGTTCAGAGTATTTCACCTTCAGAAAAAAATGTGTAGAATAGAACTGCAGCTTTCCAGGAGGGAATTTACTTAGTACAAGTCACAAAATGATGGAACATAGCGTTATAATAATATTTAATAATTATTTATTTATACAGAATAAGATGCCTGAATGACTTTATAAAAACACACAGAAGAATTAACAATAATTATTCTGGGAAAAGAGAGGAGGTGGATAGTTCTGACCATGTTCCCCTGTGCTCCTGCCAGCTTGGCTGTGTCTGCCAGGCGTGGGGCTTGCAACACTGCAGCTGCAGAGCCTGCCTGCAGATGCAATTACACAGACAAACCTGTACCTGCCCTGGAACACTCTATTTGCCTGGATGGAGGAGGAAAGCAGGACAAGGAGCCTCACGGAACAAAGCACTTCTGCTACTCAAAGCTGTATTCACACATAATGCTACTAACATAACACATGGCCGCAGTAAATACAGTGGCAAAGCATGCCTGGTGTAAATCCAGATGAGATGATGCTTGTGGTTAGGAGTGAGAAGTAAGTAGTAACAATAAAGTGCTAAATATAATCCTAAAATAAGGATAGAGTCTGGAAAGAAAGAAACTGAGAGAGAAATGTCTAACTATAAAGAATGGGATTTTATGCACTTACTAACTTATAGTAAAGAGGTGAAGAAAAACTTACAGGACTTAAATAAAGCACAATGATCTCTTCCGTGAATATTCTTTTGAATTACTAGATGGCATATAAATTGGAAAGGATGTCATTGGGGTGCTTCTAAAAATCACAAAGCATACTAAGTCTAGGACACACAGTCTGTCTACAGACTAATTACAAGCAGGCTGCATCACATTCTTTCTCATAAACTTGCACATTACAGAGACAAATTTAGGTTAGTTGTGAAGCTGGAGACAAATGCAAAAGGATTTCAGTTGCTGAGAAATGTTTCACTTTACTAAAAAAATTCTCAGGAAAAAACAGAAGAAAAAGAAAAAAAGAAAAGCAGAGAAGTGAAAAAAGAAGCATCTCCGGAGGTTTACTGCTAGCTTAGTTTCTGGTTTGTGTCAACTTGTTTATATCAGCTGCTGATTTGCGTCACTGGCTTGGCTTTGTGGTTGTATCTGGGGCCTGATGGACACCCTGGTGCATTAAGAAATTCACCACAACAGTACAGCATGTTAAGATCAGATAGCACAGCCTAATGTTGTTTTCTTAAGCACACACACCACACACAACCCTACTAAGAAGTTACTGCAGGCAGCTAAGAGAGGTGAACTCTAGGTTTGATGCAAACCAGCTTTAAATTCAGATAATAGGAAAATGCCCATATAGCACTAAAAAAGTGCATACTACATATTTTTAGGGCTACCAAAAGTTGTACATATATCTTTTAAAGGATTTACATTTCTAGGAATCAAAATACTTCATTTTGATTTATATTAATTTCCTCAAAGTTTTTAGTAGAGGCACTTTGTGCCACTGCATACTTACGGTGGTGTGCAGGGAAAATTTTACTTTGAGATGTAAAACATTATTTTAGCTGTGGCTTTAATTAGCTCATCAGAAATTTAAAAAAGTAAATTCTGACCGTTTAACCTTAAACTTCTGACCATTTGTACTAGTACCCACAGTATAACTTAGATGCTCTGCCTACAACACACAGGGTGCCCATACAGAAGTCGAAGTTACACTTTAAGCTTTGTACCCATGATTAGATGGCACATGTTCACACATACTGGATTACCTAATTAAATTGCCTGTCAAACCGAATCCTGCAGGAATGATGCCTTCCTGCTATTCCAGATGCACGAAAATTATGACACTAATCAGGGACTACTGTAATTCTGAGAGCAGACTTCAATAAAGCTTTTACTTCAGCTGAGTTTCTGCTTCACATTTTCTGTCCAAGTTTCCAGAAAAAAGCCTTACAATTCTTTGTATTTTTATGGTAGCTCACATAAAGTCTAGTGAACAAAGATAATACACCTTAACAGACATATTTCATAAAGCAAAACAAAATGTTTTTAAACCCATGTTTTCTTTATGCAAACTTCCTACAAGAAAGAGCAGATTCAAGAGCCTCAAAATATTCCACAAGCATGTTCCTGAAATAAATCATGGATTTTCTGTTTAAAAATTATTAATTTGATCAAATTTATGTTAAGATATTAAAATTACTTCCAGTACAAATACTATGGTTAAAATCTTTTGACCAATATGTTTTATTTCTCTTTTTCTTTCTGAAAATTTCAAAATACTTGGCTTTTGCCCAATTTGAGATGAAGTCAGATTTTGAAATCTTGAATTCTTGAGTGAAACAGAATGATTATCCTCTAAGTTGTACTGATAATATACTATATTTTAGATTGAGGAGCTGATGTTCTAGAGACTACCCAGTGAATCCAGGAAGACCCAGCAAAGCAAAAAAAAAAAAAAAACTTGCAAAGAACAATAATCCAATTTTTAAACAATGGGTCCTGGAACAATCCAGGGAAAAGCACATCCTAGTCTGTATGGTCTAGAGCTATTTTTTAGAAGCATATGGTTCACTACAGCAGAATGTGTACAGAAATGGTGCTGCTGCCTGCACAGAAAATGGAAGTGAATATCACAAGAGATGCTACAGCAGCTTTACACTTGCCAGAATATTCTACAATGCAGGAGTAACCCATTTAGTAGTGAGTATAACTTCCTGGAGGGATGGGCAGTATTGCTCCTATGAAGTAAAAAAGCTGACCTCCCTATCTGTCCAAACACACAATGCCCATTCTCATCCTGAGGAACATCCCCATTCTCCCCCTCTCCTGTGTGTTGACACTAAGTACCATATTACATCCTGACTGACAAGGTATTCACCTAGAGTCATCACTTTTGATAGATACTTTTTTCAAGAGGAGCTGGAACATATGGTGTCAAAGAGAAATTTATCACTTGGCAGCTTGGCTTGCTGAGTTTGACCTGCATCTTGAAGTAAATAGCAGATTGTGTACAGAATTGCCATGATTTACTCTTTCAAAAGTATAATACAACAGCAAATACTAAAGACAGTTTTCACTGAGTCTTTATTAGTAATCCCTGTTAAAATTTAGTTGAGAGAAGCAGAGGAGTTTTGATTTAATTCAACACCTTTATAAATATTTCCTCATCTTCCTCTATATCAGCACTCCTCTGTTCTGGAACTGGGAGTTTCCAGAAACATTGTGAAGTGTTAACAGCGCTGGCGAAATCTACCACACCAGCTGGAAGAGCCACCCTGAGGATCTGGAGAGTAGGAATGAGCCAGAACTTTGGCCAGAAAAGGTCTGTGGTTTCAGAGCTGTGCCACAGACCTTGGGCTTTAAGGAATTCTGGTCCTGTTGGCTCCAGCATAGGAGGGAAGAACAATGAGGAACAGTAAGGAGCAATTTGGCCATGGTTTGCTGTATGAACACTGTGCTGAAGATAGCAGAACTCCCTGGATGACCAACTCCAGCACAGGGAGGATGGGAAGAGGAACATAAAAGGGATGAGCAGTGGTCTCCAGTGGGTTTGTGCACCAAAGAGTACTGTCATCTCATCTCCACGGGAGCTACTTCTTTTGGGGGCCCTTCTGCTCTTCACCACTACTATAAGTAAGGAGTTCTGCTTTCCCTATGTTTTCAAGTCTCTCTTGATTCAGCCATCCCAGAGAGTTTTTGTGGTTCCCAAATTCCATCCTTTCAGGCCTCCTTAAAAATAGCAGAAGGGCCCCAAAGTATGCCACTAAGACAGTCAGAGAAATTTAGAAAGGAGGTTTTGGAAAAATATTTACTATGTGAACACCCTTCTGCTGGTCTTCATAGGAACTGAACTAAGTGACCAAGGGGGAAATCTGAAACCAAAACTTCTAACTGAACCCACAATTAAATAGAAAATCAACATGCCCTGCCTATAATGGCAACTGAAAAGCTATGTCAAAGCACAAGTCTTTAGTGCCTTTATAGCTTCACAATAATTTTTTCCAATTTGTTTAAGTGTATACTAGTTGAATAAGATACAGAGAAAGACGTGTCCTCTTTGGTGCTCTGCTGACAACTAAAACTAATTCTGCACAGTTCAGAGGTTTGGCTAACTGCTTATCATCAATTCTGGCTATTGATTACTTACTTCGATGTAGCAAAGTTGGAAAATAACAAGTTAAGTCAGTCCTTTAGTCCAACAAAACTCTAGCTGAGATCATAAGAAAATTAAAATTTGGCTGTAATACTTACAATTTTAATTCTTCAGAAATTTCAGCATTAGTAAATAATTATTGTAGGGAAAAGGTGTATATGTTTTGGGTTTTGGGGTTTTTTTTGTGTTTTGGTTTTAGTAGGGTTGTTGTGGGTTTTTTTGTTTGTTTTTTTTTTTTTTTGATAGACAAGTAACTGCTTTTGAAATAAACAACTGTAAATTGCACTGTACCTAATGTTGTTCGAGCGGTATTACTTAGTATTTCACACTCCTTGTTTTATGTAACTGACATGGTAAGAATGGGTGAGGCAGAGTTAGTACAGTTATATAATGTGATAGAGAAACTACTGCGGAGCTTTACTATACCATAACAGAGATAGCTACAGCAATGTAGGGGAAAGCCATTCTTGGCCCAAGAAAATCACCACTTGTCACCAGTGAAAACTGCTCTGATGGTAGGTGAAAACCCACTTCAGTGGTTGCAGGTACATGCACAGTCCATAAAAATGAATATTTGATATTGTCCAGAAGAGAATCCTGAGAATAGCACTACAAAGAGAATTCTATAACTTCAAAGGGAACAAACAAAATTTTCACCTAAAACAATGAATGTCACAGATTTAATGTCAAGATTAAAAAAGGTGGAGGACAGTAATTGCGCCATTCCAAGGAGTTGAAAGTGGGGGAGGGCTTGTGGACATGCCGTATCAAACAAAAAATCCTCCCATGGGAAAGGTCTAGCCATAAGTACAGGGGCAGTATGACTGTAGGTGAGAGAGTAAGACTATGAAGGAAAATACTGTCTTGCTAAACAGTAGATTTGGCATCCTTTGGGATATTTGTCCAAAATTTCATGTTTTTAAGCTGTTGCAAATCAGAGAGAACAGTTTTGTGAGAAATATGTAAACAGGTCAGTGTGACACTCATCAGATGAACAGATAACTCATTTTAAGACAGTGTCAAATGCCGCAATGCAGTTATTGCTCAAATTTAACTGGTGCCAGTATCACTGAATAAAAACACAGTTTAATGTATTACAATATCCAACTACTGGCTTGGTGACCACTTCAGGTCAAAGATTCAGTCTGCTTTTTCTTTACAGTTTAACAGAACAAAGGTTTGAGACGCAGAAAATCCTGTGCCAAGACAGCTTCAACAAATCACTTCAGCCTGCCACAATTTCCCTACAAATTAAACATAGCACAATATTTTTAACTCTTAGCAAAGTGCTTTCAAATCAATTGATCAAACTTTAGAAACTGTACGAGTGTCATCACTTGTGTATACTTATTTGAATGCTCCACTTGGCATAATATTATTAATAAGGCATATTAATATTAATATTTCTGTGTAAACACATACATGTTCTTACCCAAATTCTTAATTTAATGAATACGTTCATGTAAGTTATTTTTATATTTTTATATATTTTTATATATTTTAATATATTATTGCACTTGTCTTTCTGGCATCTTTATAAAATTCATGAATGATGCAGAGTATGCTGCTCTCCTCCACTATTTTTCAAGCTGTCTATATTTCTCAATTTAATATTCATTTAAACTAGTTTCCTGTACACAGAGGCAAGGGTTTCCAGCAGAGAAATACTGATGTAGCCACAACAGGCTATTTAAAATGCTAGCCCTTTTACCTATCCTTTTCTCCTCCTTGATGGAAGCCTAGCAGACTTGGTAAATTGGGAAACACATGAACTTTGCAAGTATTGCTTGCATAATCCATCAATTCAGAGTGAATCCCCTTCCCTGCTGTTAAAGCCAAGCCTTCAGGCTGAATCTGAACAGCCAATACCTTCTTTTTCTGTGAACTCTGCAACAAGATGTTAAGGGAAAGGTAAGGTACAATGTGCAAATACTCTGGTGTTCATCAGTGAGTTTACTGACTCATTATTTTTAATTTCCATTGGCTCATAGCATATTCATATTATGGTAAGGCAACCCAGGCTGGAATGGACCCCAGGAGATTCCTACTCCAATCTTCTGCTCAAAGCAGGATCAGCTGTAAGGTTTCTCAGGGCTTTATCTATCCAGGCTATAGAGAAGACACAGCCCCACTGGGAAAATTATTCCAATGTTTGGTTGCCCTCATGGTAAAAAAGTTTTCTACTTGTATCCATTCTGAACCTCTCTCGCTTCAGCTTATACCTCCTGTCACCATGCAGCACTGTGAAAGGATCTGTTTGCTTTTTTCTATGGTAATTTGATCATGGCAAGGGCAAAGTGTTTTGGTCTCCCCAAAGCTTTCTGTCTTGCGCACTGAACAGGCCCAGCTGCTTCAGCCTCTCTGCAAAACAAGTGCTTCAGCCTCCTGACCACCTGGGTTGCCTTCCACTGAACTTGCTCAAGTTTATTAATGTTTTTTCTGAAATGGAGGGGTCTGAAACTGGACATAGGCTTACAGATTTCATTTCATGACTACAGATCTCATGAGTACTAGGTAAAGAAGGCTAGTTACTTCTCTGGATCTTGTTAGCATAGCTCAGGAAGCTGTTGCTTTTCTTTTCTGCCAGGGTATGCTGCTGGCCCATGTGCAGCTTGGTGTCTGACAGTACTCCCATGGCCTTTTTTGCTTTCATTATCTCTGTCTAGTAGCTCCTGCTGTCCAAAGCAGGTCTTATGCTCATAAAATCCAAATTCCTGTCAATGACATCAGCTGTGCAACCAGACATTGACCCATGGAATCCATCCACCCCTCCAAGCCTTTCCTCTGCACTGGCAAGGCTCAACATAACATCACCCAGGTCTCAATAACTTTGGCCCTCATTCCCATAGCTGTCTAATCACTTCTGATATGTTCAAGGCTCCTGCTCCAGATGTATTAGTGCTGCCAATGTACTTAAGCAGCAAGAGAATTAGCACATGGCACAGACAAGCCTCAGCAGTTTCCTTGCATCATGCTGGATCTGAGTTCCCAGAAAGTACCAGACTTGTTAGACAGCAAGCCAGATGAACATATTGAGCCTTCTGTACCCCTAGAGGTGAGCCCAACTCCACTGTCAGTCATGACTTCCCCTTGGTGCCAATGCCTGGCTCACCAGGAGGCTGTGTTTCCTCCTCAGGGATAGCTGCCTCTAACCTTGCCTGCTACCAGCACACTGAACCAGTCCTGCAACTGCAGGTCAGCCATCCTCCCCTCACTAGGAGTCACCAAACTCCTGTCTTCCCCAGGCTGGGGCTTTTCACTTGACTCTCACAACTGACTGGTCTTTGACTGCTGTCCCTCTGTGAAGTTACAGGTTCAGGCTTTTGCATCTGCAAGATGTCTATGAAGATGCCATTTATTCTCCCTGCTGCTATGCAGTTTGTCCCCTTGCTCCCAGAGCTCCCTGTCTTGGCAAAATATTTCCCAATTTAGTACATGCCTTGAGCAGGCAAGGACACTTTTCTCCTGCTCCAGCCTTGGGGAGACACACCAGCTGTGCTCTTCAGTCTGAAAAGTTTTATCCTCCCACTAGAGCTGTGACTCAAATAGAGGCTTCTACTGTGCCAGGGGTGGTTACCCTGTTTGGTGCACCCTGTGGTGCAACACTGCTGCTGATGAGTCCCACATGGCCTTCTGCAGATTTCTTCCATGTGCCTTTCTGAGCAAGCTGCTGCTTCGGAGAGCTGTGCACTGGGACCTGTGCTCTGGGGCTGCTAACATGAGCTGAATGGATACTTGAATCCTGGACCAGATCAATCTTAACCAGCATGGAGTCTGGAACTGAGGACACAAGAGAAAACACATCAGAAGATGTAGAAGTGAAGTCCAAAGCAGCTCACCAAGCTGCAAGCACTGGAAGAGCCCAAGAAGTACCCCAGCTCCACGGCATGTTCCAAATCCCATGAATTGCCACTCTGAATGCCAGGTCCCTCTTTGTAGCTCCTAGTTACTGTGTTTCCAAAAGAACTTTGCTGTTACAGAATTAGCCTAGCTCCAGTGTGGGGTACCCCCTCATGAGGCTAGATGTCCACTCGAATGTGTCCTGACAGCAGTGTACCCATGAACTCAGTCCCCCCTCTCTGCCCTCACAGGAGCTGGAAGCCAAGCTCAGGCAATTGTCTCTCCATGATGGAACCGTTCTATCACCCTCATTTGTTGTGTCCCTTCTTGCAAAGCAAGCCTGCCAAAGCACCCCTAAAGCATTGATCGGTTCTGGAGGCCACCACCACACACCTACGTCACATCCACAGTAGCTGGAAACCCAGCACAGGCATAAAATCATAGAATCCTTGGTTTAGAAAGGATCTCTAAAATCATTGAGTCAAACCATTAACCCAACACTGCCATTCCACCATTGATCATGTCCCCAGGCACCTCATCTACCTCTCTTAAATACTTCTGGGGTGGAGAATCAACCAACCACTTCCCTGGGCAGCCTCTTCCAATGCTGGATAGTCCTTCTAGTGAAGAAATCTCCGCTGCTCACCAAGGTCCTACACCAAGAGCCCCTGCTAATGAGACCATGAAATTGCTCTAACACCCTCTGAGCAGGTCACACTTAGCTCATGGCTGCAGCTGCCCCTGTAATATCCAAAACCCAATATGATTTCTGTAGAAGTCATCATTTTATGACAGATTCATATTTTCTACTTTCCATCAGCAGTTGCTTTTAAAGAGCCTATATAGTATTGTTAGCATCTCAGGTGTGTCACCCTTAAATTCCTAAGATGCCTTTGGTGAAGAGTGTAAGGATCCAGATATTGCTAATCTTTAATAATTATCATATTACTAAAAAGAATAATTTCTTAAAGACAATAAGTTACTTAAAACATCACTTTTCCTTTCTTTGGACTTAAAAATTATCTCAGCCACCCCAGAAAAAGAAACTATGTTACAAAAGAAGAGACGTTTATATATATAAGGTTATGCCATGTCCTTTCAATATGCATATACTTCTCCAACTGCACTAAAAAGGTTGCCTGCACACTGATGGGTAGACTTTGGCTTAAAATACTGACACCTTGTTTAGCCTAAGACAGATATCGTCAGAAGTGATAGGGTAAAAATGTGACCAAATATTTTTCTTGTATCTTTTTACAGTGCTCACGTAATTCTCCAGGCAAAAGGGTCAAAACAAAATAAAAATCAACATTTCAAAGCTCTGCTCATAAAATAAAACAAATGTCAAAACTCCTAGATTGTAACAAGCTACTATGAGATGGAGAAAATATTGTAAGAAAAATATTTCTAATCCAGAATGCCAAATAGACTCTCACATAAGATAAGGAGGAAATACTTTAAATACAAGAAGAGTCTTGTTTAAAATGTAGTAGAATAATAAACTGAACATTTAATAACAAAGAAAGGCCTAAAATTAACTAAACTATGCCACATGAAAAGATACGAAAAAACGAAGTTTGACAGAGGAATGTGCAGTTCTCATTGCTATTGATAGAATTTGTACATGTATCAGAGACAATGTGGTTCATTGTATATAGCAGAATTCACAAATAATGAGACCAGATTCAGAAAAATTAACAACGATTCACCATTACCATACTTTCAGCCCTCTGACTTTACAGGTAGGCATTGCCTTGTCTAGTTTACATGGGATTAAAAATCTGTAGGATGACGCTGAATTGATATTCTTTGCATACCATCAGGAGGCACATCTGGAGTCATGAATTGCCCATGACAGATAAAACCATTACCACAGCATCCTCTCAAATTTAATTTCAAAATCCAGAATTAAGTGGAACATCAATTCACAAAAAAACTACTTTCTTAAAACAGGGAGGTTGTCCCAGACAACAGAAGCAGTGAGGATCTGCTATCTACATCTTGCCACTAAAGATTTAAAAACTTGAATTTAAGCATCCAAGAGTTCTGAATATTCTATTCTGACATACTGTCTCCAAAGCAAAATATTTGGGGATTTTAGTGGGGTTTTAGTTCTTTCCACATGAGTACCATTTAGACATTTTGTCCCAATGTGGAATGAAAAATATTTCCAAATCTTGAAATTTTTCATGGAACTGAAATTAGGTTTGCCAGCTTGCACTAGTTAACACAAAAGCCATTTCAAAAGAAAATACAACAATTTGATCTAAGTAAGGACAAGAACACATATTTTAGAACATGAAGGGCTTAAGTAAACTTCAGCTGTTGTTTTCAACAACAAACAAATATTTCTGTAGTCACAGGGAGTAAGCCCAAGAGGCCTGGACACTGTTTGCACGTACTGAGCTCAGAAGTGCATTGGGATGCAGTGCTTGGAATCACTCCTGCCTTGGATTCATTTTGCATAGCAGAATGTAGGAAGGAAGAAAGTCCGTGAAGGCCCATTCTACATCTCCAATGTCCCCATCATATAAAGTGAAAACCTTTGAGGTTTCTCCAACTCTGTGGAAAAAATATTTATCTATGGAAGCTGAGCTGCTTGCTGAGTTTAAGGAGATTCTTGGGGCAATGATGCACACAATGGAACTGTTGGCAAGTGCATTGGCTGTCAGCCTGTGAACATCACAGCAGTTATGCACTTTCTGTCTTCTGCAGTGCACCTGAGCCAAGGTGCTGTGCTGAGCTTTGGCTCAGGAGAAGGAAGTGATGCCTTTGCCAGCACCCTGAATGCTCTGAGAGGGCCTAATAGCTGTGACTGGCCTCACCCAAAGACTTCTCACACATCCCCTGTCCATTGGCTCAGGAGCCCCATCTGGCTCTGCCAGGAAATCTGGACTGGCTCTGGCTGATCCTCCTCCCTTCCTGCAGCTGTCAGAGGGCAAGTGTTTTTAACCAAACAGCCCGCTTGTATTTTGTATACACCTGAAAGGGTTCACTGTAAAACTTGAAAATGGAAGTCTTGTAATGCATCATACCATGAGCCTTTTAGGATAATTTCGTCAAGAGGCAACTTAGGTGTGTATTGATATATTTGTGCTGATAAAGGTGGGTATATTAAGAGTAACATTAATTGAATAACACAGCACCATGAAACTTCAGTAAAACCTGCTGTGTTTTCTTAGTTTGTGGACTGTAAAGTTTCTCAGTAAGTCAGAGTATTAGCATCAGTTCTACAAAGTGCCACTTGATATTGGTACTGTATGTGGTTATTAAAGCACATTACAAAATATTAATGATCAGCTTTTCCTTTCACCTAGTGAAAATAAAACTGCACATAGCACTATTTATGACAAAACCTTTTTTTTTTTTTTTTTTAAAAGCAACCTTAGTAAATAGTTTTAAAGTTACTCTTCCCATCTGAGATACTGAGAGTGGAGCATTTATCTACAGAAGAAAAAATATGAAGAAAAATACTTGATACTTACAATTTCCTCCCAAAAATCATTGAAAATAAGAAGCACTAATAATTAAAAATCACAGTTAGAGTACTATTGTACCTGGTTATTTTTCATTTCCTGGGTGCAATTGTATAATCACTATGAAAGGTGATAAAGCTTCCAGTTCTGAAATTTTTGCAAGTACCAGTGGGCATAAACGATGACCTTCAATTTTTCTTTTGCACCCGTTATTCTTCCATGAGCTGTACAGCTTCAAGCTATAAAATCTAGTTCTAGGTGTACATAGCTAAAACGTAGCACCTTCTTGTCAAATTTGAGAATGAAATTTTGCAGAGAAGCAGCTTGCTAATTTAAGACAATAAAATACGGGGCAAATATAAAAAAACATGTATCCTCTGCTGTTTCTGTTTACTTTAAATGGGCAACACTGGAGTTCAGTCTGTACAAATATATTCCAGCTAACCTACAGTGTTAGGAAATAATTTTGCTTTACTGGCACTTTTCAAAATTAGAGTTCTCTTGCATTATGGAAATGTGGAGAGTTATTCTAACTTTGCTCACCAAAATCAGTATACAGTTCCTCAAGGACAAAGACCCCCAAACACTTAATGAAATTTTCTGTGAAAGTCAGATTTAGTGTGTAGCTAGAGGCATTGTTCCCAGTGAAGCACAGGAATGAAAAGATAGGCTTTCTGCTAGAGCCTGGAAGGCTGGGCAGGAGACTGGAGTTGGCAAATGGGCTTTGGCTCACAGTTCATTTGGCACAGTGTGTGGGTTGTGGGCCTGCAGTTAATGCCAAGATTCAGGTCGGATTGTGTCAGGTTTTGAATTAATGACAGTTAGGATTGAAGACCTCTGTTTATCCTGGGAATTGCAAGGAACCTGGTGCTGATGTAAGTAGCAGCAATGAAAGATTCATGGTATATTTCTTGGTATCTGGTGGTCGCTAGACTGTAGATAGCTAAAATGAGTGTTATGCTTAGAATGTAGGGCAGAAGAGCTATAAGAGTTTGCTTTGCTTCACTGTGCAAGGTTTAAGTCTCTGTAGTAGTTTTCCCATTTCCTTTTAATAAAATACTTGGAAGTTGTTTGTTTGGGTTTTTTTTTAATTTCACCCAGTAGGACTGCGAAGGTGTCCAAATATGAAGATCATGATGGCAAATACATCACTACTGCACCTTAGGAAACAGATAAGAAGAAAGCTTCAAAAATCTGTTTTACAAAACTTTTGGAAAGTCAAAGAATGGATGAATTTACACCTGTAATCCATTTCAAAAAAAGTTCAAGGTGACAAAACTGATATGAAAAATGTAACAACTGCAACAAGCAGGTGAGTATTTGGATTGATTCACCATGCTCATTCGTCTTCAGTATCAATGAAGACCTAGCCCCACTTCATACTAAATATTTGTAGGAAAAAAAAGTCATTATGACTATTTTTAAGCTGAAAATATTTCATCTCTGCATTAAATCTGCAACATTTTCCCCAAGGTTCTAGCATTCCTTAGTTTGCCCCAGAACAAGAAAAGAGTGGTAAAAAACCAACTCAAACCTAAACCCAGAGAAAAAAAAAACAGGAAAATCAAACAACTTTTATCACCTTATAGAATATCTACTAATTTCTCTCTGCAGTACAGTATAGATGTCTGTCGTAAGACACTATGAAAGAACAAAGTTTCACTTAAACTTCTATTCAGCTTTTCCATTTGGTGCATTTTGAAAGCAATAACTGGAAATTAATATGATAATCACAAGGAAACAAGATACAATTTTATTCAGGAACTTGATCAACACACTTTTGTTCAGAAAATAATAATGCAGCACTTGAGGAGAAGGGTTGGCATTTAAACAAAAGCTGAATGCATATGAAACAATGTTTTAAATTTGCAAAAAGGTGACAATCCTTTTTGCTTGACTGCCACAGAGAGGTTGGAAATAAATAGCTTTTTTAAACAAAAAGACATTGTCTCTTTTAATTATTGCTCATACAGAACTCTAGGTACATAAGAGCAAAAATATTGTTTTCTTAACTCAGACTATTTCCTACTTCCTTTGAAAAGGATCATTACTTTTATGATTTTTAGAGTTAGATTTAGACTTCCATTCAGAATATAACAGACAAAATTGATTTGCTTTAAAAGAAGTATTAGCTTGCTTTTTGGTTTGGTTTTTTAGGGGAGGGGAGTGGGGTTTTTGTTGTTTGTTTGGGGGGTTGTGGGTTTTTTTGTTTGTTGTTGTTGGTTGGTTGGTTAGTTGTTTTTCTCATCATCCATTTTAGTACTGGATAGAGCTGTACAAAATTATAAAGTAAAAAAATTGCAGTCTCATTCCCTTGAGAAAAAGAACACATAGAGAATCCAAGATGACAACAACACTCTACAAACAGTAAATTTAAGCATATGGTATTCAGTTTCTGTTAAAAACTCTAGCAATTTCGAAGAGAAACCACATAAGAAGTGCTGGCTTAGCATTCTCCTTGCTCAAAAGGAAACTTGGTTCTTTATGGACTTTTATGCGAGTATGACCAATAGAACCAGTCTGACACAAGGGCTCAAGACATCCATTTTTCTGGCATTCAAGCTGCCCTATATCATGGCTGAGTAAAACAGGGCAGAAAATTATAAGAAAACCAGATATTCTTTGAAGACTTTTAACTGAAAAGAGATAAACATGTAAAGATACAACTAAAGCAAAGTTTAAAAGAGCAAGGTTTTTCCAATGAACAATCCCCTCCTCCCCTTATTTCTAACATATTTTTGCATCTCTGTGCTACTAAAAAGAAAATAAACAGTGCATTTATTGAAAAAGCCTTTTTTTTATCTGAAAATAAGTCTGAAGCAAGCAAATGCTATCACCTGCAAACCACTTAAAAGATTATGAAGTTCCACAGCATGTGTGGGTCACTGGAACAATGGTACATACTTAGGAACAATTTAGTACTCCTGTGTCTAAGAAACATAGTTATATTTTGAGTATACAGTGATTATAATTTTTTTAAGAGCAGAGGACTGTGCAATTGGAGTATCTTGTCTTTTGCCATTCCGTGTCAGCAGCTAATTCACTAAAATCTACAAAATTCAATGCATTTTTTCCATTTTTATGTATGCAATCTGGCAAATTTTCCTTTTCAAGGTGCCTCTAAGAGACGAGGCCAAATCTCTCACTCCGCAAAAAGGACTTTGCAGAAACACAGTGCAGTGGTTACAAGAAGGCAAAATATGCCTTTTCCCAGCATATTTTAGACTGTCTATGAATTACTAAGAATGAGAATAGTATTTAGCATCTTGAAAATATCACAGCATTCAGACTTTTTTATTATTACAATTAACTTAAGAGTCTGGGATTCATCTTTATGTAAAAAGCCATGCTTTTTAAGAAGTTAACATGTTAAAGACTAATTCTGTAAAGCAAGCAAGAAAGTCTCTCAGTTTACTTGAACCAGCAGAATTTGACCCAAATTATTATTTGCCTCTAACATGGATCTTGTGTTGCTGAAGTGTATGAAAAGAATTTCCAAATCAGCAACCCACAACTATAATTTGCCAGTATGTGGCTTCATATCAGGGGTTGCAAAGAAATGTTTGTTTTTATTCTGTGAAATATGGACACCTCCCACAAAACTCAGAACTGCTCATTAATATAAACTTGGAGTAAAATAATCAAAAGGAGCATTACTTGGTAGTGCCAGGAAATGAAACAAAACTGAAAATTTGAATAAATTTTCTTAGATATATTACTCTTAAACTTCATAATATTTAATAGCTGGAAGCTATTAAAATAGTATAAAATCATCTAATTTGATCTTACTATTAGATTTTACCCAGGTACTTGTACATAAATCTGTTCATACAAATGTGTCCATTCTCAGATAACTAAGTTGTATGTCCCAGGCATAGAAAAGAGTTTGGCTCTCAGTAGTGATGGGTGCTAGGTAGCCAAGATGAATATATCAGCAGACAAACCATACTGGTGACTGCTGAAGGAAGCAAAAGTTCTTGTCTACCAGGAGAGAGAAAAACGCTCTCGTGGTTCTGAAAGTATTAGCATGGGCCTAGTAAGCATCTCAGCCTTGAACGCGTCAGCACAAGTACCTCAGCACAACTTTCCCTCTAAAAAAGAGAATTAGTCCTACCTTGTACCTCTTCTGCAGTTCTGCTTTTGTGATCCTCCTTTGATCCATCTCAAGGAACTTCAAGGCTGAGCAAGGACATATACAGAAGCATAGGAGAAAGATTAAAAGGGTTATTTGAAAATTACCTAACCATCACTTTAGCAGTAGCTCCTATTAAAAAAGAAAAACAAATCATGGAATGAATAATCAAACCACTGCATGACTGAAGCAGCACTCATCATAGTTGTGTTGAAAATAAATTGGGTCAGATCATAGTTTCTTTCTGTGAAAAGAGTAACATGCTTTGAGAGGGTAACACTTTGTGCATAAGGAAGAGGCAGCAGCTGCCATATATCCATCTTCTGTAGAGTTTTTGACATTTTTTCACATATCCCTAGTTTGCTTATGCAAAAATGTTACCTAGTCTAGAGGAAATATGCACACTGAAGGTACAAAACCGGTAGAAAACCTATTTAGAAGTGGCTATCATTAGTTCACAACCAATGTGACATCTGCAGGAGTCTGCCCTAGGGCTTTTACCATCTGATGCATTAGCTCTTGAAGTGGGTTGTAAAGCAAAGAGGAAGCTTTTTAAACTGGCAGTTACACCAGGCTGAGAAAAACTGCAAGCATTTGGGGCAGGAGGGCTATAATTCAAAGTGATCTTGACAAACAGGAAATAAATCTGAAAAAGGAGACTGCAAATCAGTAAGGACATGTGCAAGATGTAGATGCAGAGCAACAAGCATACATACAATTTGGGGAATGTTTAGCTGGCAGCTGTGCTGAAAAGGATCTGAAACTCCAGGACTGACATGCTGTATGTGAGTCAACAGTATCAATGCCATTGGTAAAAAGAACACATGACTATCATGCAGGAAATCGATAAAGTTGTTATTCTACCTTTTCCAACTCTAAGGGCTTACCTGCCGTACTGTGTTTAATTCAGGCACATTTTGAAAGAGATTTGGACAAATTCCAGAGCCTGACAAAAAGCAACAGGCACGGCTGAAATCTCGAACACATCATCTCTGAGGACAGACTGAAAGCACTGAGATTGTTTAGGCTGAAGAAGAGACCAAGGAGGAAAATTATTTTAGTGTTTAAATTCTGAAAAATGTTCCTCCTGACTGATACATAGACGAAGGCAATAATCTACTCTATTCGCAGGTAATAGGAGTAATATGCATATGCATGGCAGCAAAAAAGGAGTTATTAGCTGATACAATTGTACCACTCTACCCAGCACTTGACAGGTACACCTGCAGGACAGTTCTGATCCCAACAAAGAAAAATGCAGACAGCCTAGAGAGGGTCCAAAGAAGGGACACAAAGATGATCAAAGACTGAAGGAGTTAGGTGTTTTCTCCCTGGAGGAAAGAGGGCTCAGAAGAACCCCATCAAATATTACAGTACTTAAAGGGTGTCTACAAGGAGGCCAGAGGATCTCTCTTCACAAAGAGCCACATGGAAAAGACAAAGGGCAATCGGTACAGGTTGCACTGGGAGAGGTTTCACCTTTATATATATAGAAATTGTTAAAGCAGTGAATCACTGCAATGGCCTCCCCAGGGGCATAGTAGAGGCCCCACTATTGGAAGTTTTCAAGATGTGACTGGACAGGGTGCTAGATAAGCCCATCTAAGTAAGCTCCTTTTCATGTGAAAAGCTGAACCAGATCATCTTTTGAGATCTTTTCCAACACATGTTCTTCTATGAACTTTTTCAGACCACAAGTAAAAATGCAGCAGAAAACAGTAGGTGAAGAGGATGTGTAATCTCCAGCTCTGGAAGATTTTTAAGAACAGTCTGTGTTGATATGTACATGATTTGCCTTGCTTTAGAGAGGCCAAAGAGAATGCAGGTCACTTTAGAGTCCTGTGTTCTATGATTCTGGGGCAAGCATATCAAATAGACTTTTCTCTCCACAGCTCATTCGATTAGTACCAAGTGCTGCAATTACTAAAAGTAGTAAGTAGAATTAATACAGTGAGGCTGAGAAAGGTAGGCTTTACCAGCTTACTAAAAAAGAAATAAGTTTGGGTAGTGCAAACAGAAGATGAGAGCTATGAAACATCAAAGCTACAAAATAATTGCAAGTACAGTAAAAAGCATAGTGAGAACTATAAGTAATTTCATAACCATTCACTAGTGACTGGACTTACATATGTGTATAAGAATGAAGATTCAAGTGTATTCATATTCCAGCTTTATCTAATAGTGCAGAGAAGTGAGCTGCAGTGGGGAAATAGAAAACCAAAACCATTTTGAGAAGGTGATTCAATAAGCTGTATATAGAAGCCTGAGAGAGTGGGGTAATACAAAATTAGTCTTTAGTTCTTTGAGGATCTGTAGGCCCAAGTAAGAGAAATGATCAAGAGACCAAAGACCTACCATGTAAAAGTAGAATAATTTAATCAAGAGCTGAAATGGAGAATGATAGAAAATTACTATATTTGATAGGTAGAACCAGACTCTCTATGATCTAGGAAAAGAATGCTAGTAATACAACCTTAGCCATGAAACAGTTTGCAAAGTCTTAAAAGCACCTAGCAAGAAACCTTGCTTATCAAAATACCACAGAGATAAGTAAAAGTATCTAGAAAGTATTTCAGGAGTATTTCAGTAATCAATTTGCCTCAATCCTGCTATTTTCTAATACATTAGTATTATGTAATATGTTTTCTATTTGAGTGATTTATGTACCTGCATCTGAGATCTTTGTCCCTGATGTGGTCAGGTTGCTATGCCCTTGCTTTAAAAAGCCTTTTTGCAGTGACAAGAAACCAGTAGCAAAACACATAGGTATTAAATTCTGCATCCTGAAGCAAAAAAACAACCAGAAGAAGTAGCTGCCTTTAGATTATCTGGCTAAACAGCAAGAAGATATAGAAAGGCTATAAGAAGTTGTATCAGGAATGAAAAAACGTTACAAACACAGGAAAAAAGAGGCAATGCTATGTTAAGTACAAATTTCTGTCTGTGTTCAAAGAGTAGACAAAGAACCTAACAAAAACATCACACAGAAGAAAAAGAAGAAGGATCAAGGACAATTACTAGATTTCTGCTTTCAGAAACAAAATGAGTTAATAAATGTAGAATGAAATGAGAAATAGAGAAAAGAAAAACTTTTTGCCAATAATGTTTTTATAAATGAAGTCATTCCTGTACTCAGAAGGCAACAGAATCAAGATAGGCATGTAAGTAGGAGTTAGAAAATGTACACTTTATAGAATATACATAGAAACAATAGCTAAAATAGGCACTCATTATGAATCGTGACAGGATAAAGATGTATCAAAACTTCCTGACATGATAGGATTCTTAAAGATCTCTAGGGATGGCAATAGAAGGTTGCAAGGTTAGTCAGCATTGAAAATCGAAGAATGGAAAACTATCTTCAGTCAATTCCTCATCTCTTGCTCAACAGAACAGGCAGAACAGTCTTAGATGTTGTCTATGTTGAGAATCTGAACCGCAGGATTTTTTTAAACTACAAGCATCTTTACAAGCAATTTGTGTTCTTGCTGTACACAGTAGTTAAGGAGAAACATTTTATGAAAAACAGTGTTCTGTTCATTTTGCTTTCAATCATCAAATAATTTAGATGTTTAATTAGTAATTCACTAAGTTTCATTTTGAGTTCATATTACTCAGAAATTACTTTGACTGTCAACTTACACTGACTTCTAAAACATCTTGATAAACCTCATATGTAACTTTGACAGAGCAGTACATTTAAGTAAGACAAATTAAACCTGAAGTTTTTATTTTTGCTTGGCAGATACCAAAACTGACTATAGCACAGTATCAGCACATCACCCTAGCAGAGGCAGAATCACCACATAACTCTGCCCATCACTACAGAAATAAACTGCATGTTAGGTTGAACGCAGAATTTTATTACGAAACAAAGATGAGATTTTTCAGGTTATTTGGTCCCAGTCAAAACTTCTTCCATCTCTCTTGGAGACTGACTAAAGTTTAGAAGTTGCTGCAAGCTATCTTTCCTTTGTCTGCTGTTTAGACATACTCAAGCACAAAGTGCTCCCTACGAACACCAGCTCCATCTCATGCATTGGCCAAGTGCAACACATTCAAGTGAATCACCTAGGGCCCACCTAGAAAGGACCCGGATTTCAGTACAAGTGCAAAATTGTTTTACCCCTTGGCTAATCATAAAAGGATGAAAAATTTTAATGTTTTGATATAAAAACATAAATTGCAGAAAACAGTAATGTTTTTGATATATATGGCTTGAAAATTTGCCATGAGGGCAAACAAATTTACATTAGTTCATTTACCTCTCAGATATCTTCAGTGAAGGTCTAGCAAGACTCCACAACAGAGTGATTTGAAACAGGTAACAGCAAGGATTAACAACACCACATTTGCAATAGAACTTTAAAGTATCCCCCAAGTTAAAACTGGCCACTCTTTTGCTGACAATAGTGACTCTTACTCAAGTAAGAGTAAGAATCCAAAGTATGAAAGCATGGAAAGAACTGAACATTAATAAAATACTGAAGAATAAAATATCCCAGAGAAATAAACAATAATGTTTTAAAAGATAGGCTTGAAGACTGAAAAAAAGACTTATGAGAACCTACCAAAGGACTACAAACTAAAGTCTGTAAAAAACCCCAACCCTTAAAAAAAAAAAAAAGAAAAGATACCAGATGAAGGACATCAACAATTACATTTTGAAACAAAACAAGTACATTTTAAACAACAAATTACTTTTCTGGAAAAAAAAATGGTGGGAAGTTCTCTACAAATAAAATACTATTAAGCATAGGATACAATAGGGATATTCAGGAGATTAATTACTCTTTATTAAAGCTTATTGTATAGCTAATAAACAGCACAAAAGCAAAACAATTTAATTAAAACATAGGCAAAGATGCACTAACCATACAAGGGGAACAATGGTATTTTGAAAAGTTAAAAAGCAACACTGCTGCACTTAGTTACAGACAAATTCTATCTTCAATACCCAGCGTCTCGAGAACACTTCAGAAAAATTGATCTGAACATCATGTGCTGCTAAACTGCCATCCTGTGGCAAAGTACCCAAAGCTTTCTGTGAACATAAGGGTTTTCCAAATGATGACCTCCTTTCAAAAAGACTTAACATTCTATTTCTGAATGTTCTACTCCAGGAAAACATAGTAGGGATTTAGCTATACAGGAAATGCTGCTCAAGAAGAATTTACTTTAGTGAAAACACAATACAGTTTTTCTTTGGAGGGTTCATGACCTCATTGTCTGGACACAAAATTTGAACCTATGGCTTCTGAAACCTAGTTTTCTGGCAGTGAAATAAAATGAGTTTACCTTCTTTTCCTCATGTTGCAAAATAAATATATATGCTAGTACGTTGAAAATACTGGTACACAATCAGAGATACAAGAGAGTGTTCATGTGACTCTCCTAATAACTTCAGACCATTTAAAATGAAAAGAATCTTACATTTCCTGTTAATATCAGATCTTAGGATTGTGCCACTTTGTAGTTCCAGCCTTGCTTCAAGTCTCTGCATAAATGACTAAGACTTGATTTCCTTAAAATATTTTAAAATTCTAAACTGGAAATATGTTCAGATGGGGGGCGGGGGGGGAATAGTAGGTTGCTTTCAATGTTTTGCTGAATTTTAATATAAGTATTTTTTGCATTTGGCCTCTAAGTAAAAACTGCAGTAGACTGTTAAATAAGTCTTCTGCATTACAGAATTTGCTTTGTGGGAACAATCACTCACAAGAAGGTGATAAAACACAAGAAAAAGACCCGTGGTCAAAACTGGTCTTGTACCTACTCTAGAAAACACTTTGAGATGGTAACAAAGCTCAACAAAATAAATGAGGATAAAAGACATTCTTAAACACATGCAGAACTCTTTTCTGAGGAAAGACTAATTACATGTCCCCCTGAACTGAGGACACACTTCAGGAGTAGGAAATGAGTCAAGGATTAAACTAATATAGAAATCATCTCAGTTCAAAGACTTTCAGATCTCTGAGAAGCTGGCAAAGACATTTAGATTTCAAAAAAACCCACATACAGATATTTCTACTGCCAATATCCACATATTTGGGGCACAAACGCTTAATATCCACATATTTGGAGCACACCAGCTTTCTAGCATAGTTAGTCCTTATGACTTGCTTTCAAAGCACTAGAAATCTAGTGCCATACAAGATGCAATAATCTCAGGATGCATAATATCTTGCATAACTGGTCTCTGATTATTAAGGAAATTGGTGATTGATTTTAACTTTTTAACACTTCTTTTTCTTATCAATATCATATATTTTAAAATCTTCTTTCAATAGCCCCATAAATTACTCCAGCTTCAACTTATGTCAAATAATCAGATCGTTTGGTCAGAATACCAAATACCAAGAACTTGATTATATTTTGCTATCGTAATCCATTAATCAGTTAAAAAATTAACTTCTCCCAAAAGAGCACTGTATCTTGAAAGCTCTTAGGTTATCCAGTCCCAGTCCTTGTTCCTACTTTGTATACTCAAGTGACACCTAGAGGCTGTTCCTGCATGTGACAGATTTTACCTTTTGTTGGAAGTTAGGCTATGACAAAAACCTTGATCTATTGTTCATCATTCTAAAACTCCTGCAAGATCTTAAAAATATATCTGACATCTACAAACTTTCTAAATGTACACTACAACATTCTATCTTTGTTCATGTCTCTTTCTACTTCCCATACATACCAAATGTAAGATAATGGGAAGCCCCTGCAACAGAAAATTCAGGTGAACAGAGTGAGCACGTGTTTTTGAATCCACTGAAATACCCCATGCATCCATAATTACTGTTCTGTCTTTTTCAAAAGTTTGGTAGAACAGGAACTGCAAACTTGTTTCTTCTTTTGGGCAGGATGTGTTGTGTTCAGAGTATGCTTTCTTTTCCTCGGTCTTTCACAGCCATCAAGGTACAGACAAAACTCATCCTATTATTTTGGGGCTGTACAAGTTCCTAGGCTGGATTTCTTAGTTGCTTGTCACTTCCACTGCCTTTAATGAGTGAATTGTAATGAGTGTAAAAAAAAAATACTGTCAGGAAACAGAAAAAAATAGATTTGTGACACTGAGACTTAAATACATATTGCCACATCTTTAGCTCTAATGAAAGTGCGATAATCAACTTTAGAAACTGCTTAATGTCAGCAGATCATATTATGCCCTATGGGAAGTTAATCGGAAGAACTGTAAGACATAGGACCTCATAAGAAGCAACATGGGGCAAAAAGTCTTCTTTAGATCACCATTTCAAACCTTGGCTTACAGTAGCTTTCTATATGGAACATTCTTAACTCCAGAATAGAGATTTTTTAACTGTCCTTTTATCTGAGCAATTTCCACATCACACCTAAAGTATCACAAAATCCAAGGTTGGTATTTTCTGCAAGCTATCTCTTAGTGACAGATATCAGGTATGGCTGCTACTAAGAAGGTAGCAAATGCATCATACTAAAATCCCCAAAAGTTCTCATCAATAAAAGCAGGTAAAAGAGAAAGCATTATAGAGTTCATTGGCAAGGTTCACTCTACTGGTTACTAGATGGTAAAAGCACACAGAGAAAAAGCAAACTAAAATCTGAAATAAATCATCAGAAAAGTGAATTCAACCCAAAAAATATCTATGCAGAGACAGGGGAAAGGGTAAGGATAAGAAAGGGCGAGGATTAAAGGGAATAAGGGAGACCTTCCTGTTGAGTCACAGGGTTCCAAGTGGACTCCCTTGCCAAACTTTGCCCCAGACTTAACCAAAGATGCAAAAGGCATCTACCTGTGAATGCAATGCAAAGCAAAGCAAATTCCCTGTCCCAGCCCAGGCTCCTGGGGGCTTGGCCCAGCCCAGTCCAGGCACAGGGGACTTTGGAATGGGATGGGTGAGAACAGGAGAGGTGTGTCCAGGATGGAGCTGAGGCCCCACTGAGCAGGGAAGGTCCAAGCGGGATGAGCCTTTCTCCTGGCCTTTCCCGAGTGCTGCTTCCCTTGCATGGTCAGGCAGTGCTCAGGACTAAAGTCACAAACAAACCCACTGGCCTGCTGTCCCTCAGAATTAAAAAAGCAAAAGTTTAGGCGCTTGACTGTAGTGAAATAACACAGCTCTAACAATCCCCAACATGACTGAGGAATATCTTAATGCAAGTATTACATAAATTAATAATGCCATCAGTCCTAGGTCTTTGCCATGCCTTTATTCTGAAGGACAGCATAGAAAACGGATGCACAAATTTTCTGGCCAAACTAGGAGCAATCTTTTTCTGAGGCAAAGGAGGAGATGAATGTGCCCTGGATGGGAGCTTGTGCTCTGTCTAAATTCCTATATTTTA
This sequence comes from Sylvia atricapilla, assembly GCF_009819655.1. Taxonomy (NCBI): domain Eukaryota; kingdom Metazoa; phylum Chordata; class Aves; order Passeriformes; family Sylviidae; genus Sylvia; species Sylvia atricapilla. The sequence goes on from NC_089142.1 coordinate 64,853,041, forward strand.
AAGGTACAAGTAAAGCAAACAGTAATGAGGATCAGTTCCAGAAATCCACTGAGATGCTTTATATGTACAAAAACCAGCCTAGAGTTCGTTCTTTGCTCAGCTGTGTTTGGCTGCAAAGGCGTTTTGACAGCTGAAGTAAAAATTGGATGTCATCTTTGCTATCCTAAGAGGGAAGCCCAGAAGCCCTGAATGCTTTTCTTTCATGCATATGCTTTGTCCTGCCTCAAAAATACCTAAGCGTTAGAGTATTTCCAGAACTAAACTTGAGATTGTGCCATTTTCAAACTTCAGAGTAAAATTCTCTCCAACTGACTGAGCAGACTCGTATTTCATCCTCCTCAAGCATCTGAAAGAGCTCTTCTATCTGGAATGTATGCATTTCCCATAAGGGGCAAAATACCATTTCTTAACCATTATGCAATTTTGAGTTGGAGTTAACACATTAAAAGAAAAAAGCTGTTCACAAGATATAAGAGGTTTCCCTTGGCAGTAGATCTTTCCATTTAACCTCTTTGTTTTTATACAGTGTTTCTGTTCACACGGATGCGGGGAGACCCACAGATGGTTGTGGTGCTGTTGGAATACATCCTGCTCTCTTGGCTGCCAACCCTTGTGCTTTGGGATTCAGTCACGGGGCTCTGGTAAATTCTCTGCAGCTCATTGCTCTCCATTCTGTCGAGGCACTTCTACCCTTCTGCAAGAGAGACTTTTCCTGATTTGCTGCAACTGATTCCCTTAATGGCTCATGCCAAAGGCATGGGAATTACAGCCAGGGAACTCAGGGTTTGAACTTGCAACACACTATATACCTACTTTGGGAAAAGTGCCTGAGAGAGTTTCTTCTGCCCTGTTTTGTTCCTTATAGCACCTCAGTGATGCAAGGAAAGTTCCACCAAGAAAGAGGCAGAAGATCCCATATTTGAGCCTAAAGAAAGGATGGGCAATGGCCACTAGCTACAGAGCAGAGCTACAGAGCACTAGCTAGTCCTCATTGCTAGTTTACCAGAAGTAACTTGTCTTGAGCCCTTATCTTCAGTTTATGTTTATTGCAGGAAAAGAGCATCCCCACAGAGTGATACCCAGGAGCAGGCATTTTACTTTGCAGTCTATTCTCTCTTATTTTCTTTTTGTAGAGAGGGCCTGAAGCCCCCTGCTCAGCTTTGCCAAGAAAAATGCTTTGTTCCTGGTTCATGACATCAGCTTTTCTGGTAATGTCCTTGGAGAAGTGGTGGGGGTAGATAAGCTTTCAGAAAAAGGTTAACAGGTAACTGCCATAAGGGCAACATGAAAGATAAAATCTCTTCCTCTAAGAATTATTAAGCACCGTGATCCCTCAACACTGCTGCCTCATTTACTAGAAAACATATATCACGTCCAACAGATAATACAGTTCTTGTACTTTGCTGACTTCAGCCCACCTTTCTGCCAGTGCTGGCAGTCTCACCGGTGCATGTGTTAGGAATTAGTTTTCAGTGTTTTAAGTTTGGCTTTTCACTGTCTCATCTGCACCACACTTCCTATTCTGAGAGCCAAGCAGCAGCTCAGAGTGACACCCTTGGAAGGATGAGGCCCATGTTCTGCAGCTCACAGCCACAAAACTTTGGTGTGATGTTCATGCAGCTAGCATGATAGCGATGTCACTGGACATTATTCCATTAGCTTTCATAGGGATCCTCTTTTCCTGTGGGCTTCACATACACATTTCTTCTGACCAGATTGCAGGCCCTCTTGGGGCTCCTCCCTTGCTTGCAAAGCACCTGGCAGGGTACAACCCTTCATCGGCAGAGAAGAAAACTCACCTGAAGGCCTGACCCAGAGAGACACTGAGTGGTTAAACACAGTGATTGCATGAGAATCTCCAGATGAGACTGTAAAAGCTGGATTACACCCAGGCCTGGATGAATAACAGACTGAATGTTCAAGTGCCCTGCTCCGCAGGCTGAAATCCCAGCCTGAGGGGAGCAAAGCCTCCCAAAGCCTGCACTGCCCCACAAAGTCTTCCCTTTCCACCCACACAGCCATCCTGCTGCTGAGATCCTACAGGCCTACTTGCTTCCTCTGACAGGTTTGATGAGCATATGGATAGTCTTTTTCCTTGAAAGCCTCATCATAAACAAGCAATCAAAATACTGGGAATAAAATCACAAGGTGGAGCACTGGGGGAACTGTTTGCCAAAGCCTTCACTCACTGCAACCTCCCAGGCTCATCCCAGGCCAGCTGCAATGCTCACAGATTTGGTTTTGCAAATAGCTGATTCAGAATCAGCGTCTTTGAAGGAAAACATTTTAACAAGCAATGAAACGCAAGATATAGCTCTTTAAACAACACCTGCATGAAGGCCTAGTGTAGCTCCTTAGCAAAGTCCCAAAACTCCGGTGTGGGCACAGACCACCTGTGGATGTGGATGGATCCACTGTCAGGATAGCCCAAGGAGGCTCTGCTCAATCAAGGTGTCTGACCCAGTAACACCTTGCAGAGTCCAGTCCCATGAGTGGAAAGGTGCCTCAAAAGGCACTGTGGAGCAGTGGCAGGTGAAGCAGTGAGCTTAGCTGTCCCACTTATTGTAGTCTCTTAAACCATCACAGACAGTGGTCTGATAATGCCAAAGGCACTCCTAGGCTTTTAAAATATGAAGTATTGAATCTGCATGCATGTCACCCAAGATGTCCAAGTGGGAAGTGACTTACTGTCAAGATCCGATTACTAAGGCTCTTAGAAATGCCTCTGCCTGAATGAAGGTGCAAATGAGACCATGTGCCAGTGACAATAGTATAAATTTTATTTGACAGTAAACATGACAGAAAGAGAGAGAGATTGAGAGATAAATAGAAAATGGGGGGGGGGGGGCACAAAAACAAAGTAACAGAGACAGAATAAGGAAGGTATCACCACTCTGTGGATCCCAACGATGCTCTGTTGATCCTCTCCAGCTGGTCTTCTTGATGGTGAAGGTCCATCACAAAGCATAGAATCCAGTGGGTTAATATGCACTCAGGCCAGGTAGGAAACCCCAGGCACCTCCCTGGTGGGGAGGGTTTGCCATTGTCTCTTACAAGACTCTGGGTTTGTGGCATGCCATGCAGTCCTGTGGTACAAGGCCTCAGGAATGACTCTGGGGGACACTTTGGGGGACACTTTGGGGGACCTTGATGGATTAAGGCACCCCCTCAGCTGTCTCTGACCTGAATGTCCCATGGATGTGGCCTTCCCAGGGCTGGGGGCTCCATAGCCAGTTTGTGTAAGGAAGGATGGGTTCACTGCCCTGAGGAGAGGTTACAACACACCCAAACTTCCTCCCCCCTCCTCAGCCGGAGGGAGATCTGTGCAAACCAGCTCCCAGCAAAGGGGTCTGTGGGCTACAGCCTCCCCCACCCCAAAGTAAGCCACTGATGATTCTTAGCACGGCTGCTGGGCTTGGCTCACATTCTTTTCCTTGTTTACTTATTTGTTTCAGCTGTTTGAAGAATGGGTTTTCCTTGCAGTTTGACTTAAAGTCTGAAGTCCCAGTCAGGTATCTTCAGGGAGGCTTCTTTACACAGTTTTTGTTATAATGAGCAAAACTTTATATCAATGTTTGAGGCATGAACTATTTCAGTCTCTGACACATGCTAATCAGCACATATACTGTCATCAGTAAACAGAAAACACAAGCATTTATTATTCTCCATTCATCAGCATCATATATTTGGTTTTTTCAGATATTTATATAATGAAATATATATAAAAGAAATATTTTGTATTTATCTATGTCCAATAGGTCATAAAATACAAATGCTGCAATGTTCAGAAAATTCCTGCACCAGTCTCAGCTCAGCCTCAGCTGCAATCAGAAGTGTGTCACGACATCACGGTACCATGCTAAGATAGCAGAAAACAGCTTATTTTGGTTTTCATCAGACTGTTGCTTTACAGATATACCAGAACGATGAAAGGAATTCTAAAGAAACACATTTCTTTCTATTTCTCATTGGGTTTGCTACTCCACAGATTGAAAAAGAGCTTTCAGAGTCTTATGATGTGAAGACAGTTTCTGCAAAAGAGGTGAGGAGAGGCAAGTGCCACATATTCTTCCATGCTCAGTCTTTTTAAACTTGTTTTATTAATGTCATGCTAAGGTTGTTCTGTGAAATGGACATCAGAGAAGTAAAAGCTAAATGCCTGATTTTTTTAGATGCAGTGTTGCCTTGACAGTGATCTAGCAGAAGGACATTTGAAAAAAAGCTGTATCCTTCAGCACAATGACATGAAAGCCTGTGGGTTTTACAATTGAAAAGTAACATTGTCACATGCCCTGCACTGGAAAGACATGAGAGAGCACTGCCACGATCTTAGCGACAGCTTTGATCCTTTCTAGAGCAAAACAACACTCTTTATTTTGCTCAGCTTGAAAGGTACCAACTATGACACTTTGATAGATGAGATTTTTCCCACTCACATTAGAATCATAGAATAAGAAAGTGGTTTGGGTTGGAAGGGACCTTTAAAGGTCATCTAGACCAACCCTCCAGCAAGAAGCAGGGACATCTTCACCTACACCAGGCTGCTCAGAGCCTCATCCAGCCTGGCCTTGAACCCTTCCAGGGACAGAGACTCCACAACCTCTCTGAGCAACCCGTTCCAGTGTTCTTGCTATTCTCATAGTAAAAAATTTCTTCCTTAAACCTAGTCTCAATCTACCCTCTTTCAGTTAAAAACCATTACCCACTTGTTCCATCACAACAGATCCTGATTTTCACTAAGTTACTATTATTTTTTTTTTATAAGCCCCCTTTAGCTTCTCTTCCCCCACAAACATGGACTGGCACAGGATGAAAGCTTTATTTTCTTCTGTGACTTTTCATTTCAATGTTATTAGGACAGTAACTGTTTTAAGTCAGCAGTTCCCTAATGTTTCCTCTTCCTCCAGGAAATCTCATCAGAACAATAAAGTTAAGGTGAATACTTAAACACTGGGGCCATGCTATCACTGGAAAACATAGTATGTGAAGAAATATGCTCCAAATTTAACTAATTTTATCTTCATCCTGAACATGACATTGGAAACTCACTGCTTGGTTTTGGAAAACTACATTTAACAAAAACTTTCTACCTCCTCTATATATCCTTGGCTTCTCCATTAATTCTGTAGTAATAGACAGTATATAAACAGTAATACAAATAACAAATTTTCAGTCTGTGACACATACTAAAAAATCTGAGGATCAAGTATGATACATGATGGAAAACCTACTAGGCTAATAACTATTAGGATTTTCCTTTTAACAAACTAGAAAGTAGATTCAATTTCTTCTAATGCTATATAAAAGAACATTACTTACATGTACTTACACATGAGGAAATGCAAAATTTGTTGTCTATGCCATCTAATGTCTGCTCTGTTGTGTGCTGGGATCATATTGAATTCTGATTCTCTGGGCCTTACACATGCGGTCAGCTGTGCATGTACCAAATCATGCAGCAGCCTGCAGGTTACTACCCCATAGTTACTGCACAGAATGTAATGACTTGTGACTCAGAATAAAAAATAAGTACGTTTCTCAGCAAAGGCAACTTCAGACATTTTCACATTCAGTTGTTTATTCCCAGTCTGTCCACAGTAGCTCACTGCTCTCTTATGCCAGAGCCACACGTGGTCAAGCTATAAACCTGAAGAGTGAAGAGAAACATTAAATGCAACCTCGGGGCTTTGTAGGATGTTTACAAACCTTAATTTTGCAAGTTTAATCTTCTCTCAATTTCAGCAATGTGATTTACACTGCAGCCCCACAAGCACTGATAGCAGCATTACCTGTGAGGCATCAGATTCTGAGAGCTTCTTAGCCAGCTGTCCGGTGGAAAAAAAAATTTCACATCACCTCAAGATACTTTGTGGTTTGTGGGGTTTTTTTTTGGTTTTGGGATTTTTGGTTTTTTTTTTTGGTTGGGTTTTTTTTGTTTGTTTGTTTTTGCAACTTACAAGAAATTTGAACTGTCATTCATCAAGGATCAGAGTATCAATTATTTGGACTAAATTTCTTTTTCTCAAAAATCAAGGAGTCTGAGTAGACATAGCTGAGGTGGACTCTTCCAGCCATTTGATAGGGGTTTCAAAGTAAATTCCAGATGCGAACTACTTGTGGCAGAGACTATTCTGGTAAGTGTTACAAGGGGAAGTCCAACATATTTTGTGATATTTTTCAATAAAAAGTGAATACCAACTTTGCATAAAAATGAGAAAAAAAACCGGCGAAGTTCTGAACCAAAGAAAATATGTTATTCTATTCTTAGAGCAGTCAGAAGTATTCAGGTATGTCAACCTCCTTTTACATTTCTTCATGGTAACACAGAATGATGGCTCAGTTTCAAAAGCCAACAACCAATACACTGAACTGGATTACATTCCCAGGGTTTGGGGTTTTTTTTTCCCAAATCAAGTATGACTGAAATTTAAAAAGAGATTAATATAGAAGGAAAAGGGCAAATAGACAAGGAATAAAGGAACACTAATATGATTTTCAAACAACATTTTCTAACTTGCAGCAATGTGCCACAGGTGAATCCATTTTAAAAGTAGTAAGTTCCTTGGGGCAATTAAGCTAGCACTAGGGCAGTAGAAAGTGCATAGAGCATGCATTTATGGATGTATTATAACAACAGTTCTAAAACAAAATATTGCATGATTAAATTGTGATAACCAAGAAACAGTCCCTTTGTGTACCATGAAACCAAATAGATCTTGTAGGGTGAAGGGGAAGGATGATGCTTGGGGAGGCTTTTCATTTTACTACAAAAAATCTATGGAGTTAGTGGTGCAACATCACAGAACCAATGGAGCCCTGATGGGGATTCAGAAACCAGTTCTGGTTTTGCATTAATTGATTTGTGGTGAAGACAGAAAGTCAGTGTTGCTTAAAAAAAAAGGTCAGCTTTAAAAAGGAATTATCTCGTGATGAAGTAAAATCTTGATGCTAAAACAGACTGCAAATGTTATCTATATAAGTTTAATATATGCAAATGATCTTAAAAACCAACTGAGTTTTATGCTGAATATGACAAAAACGAAAGAACGGGTGCAAGTTTTACAGTTTGCAGAAAACAGCTCACTAGTGCAATTGCTGCACTGTGTAAATGTTAACTAATGTACTGCTAGCATCCTGATAAATCAGGAAATTAAAGAGAGATCAAGGTATCCCAAGCAACAGAGTGATGTTATTGTGCTAGGACTCCCACACTGTTCTATTCACCGACTGTGAAAAAAAGGCGTAATACACACTTGGAACCTTAGAACTACCCCACTGACAAAAGCTAATACTTTTTCCTATTGGAAGGAAATTGGAAGAAAAACCATATTGCTTGGATGGAGAAAGAACGCAATACAAATATCATGCAAATTTATAAACAGTATATATCATCTTTGAATCAGGATAGAGGTAAAAGTCAAATGTATCCCAACAGGACACATAATTAACCCTGTTCTCTGTAGGCTTTATCCTCTCAGTAACAAAATGTAAAACAATTCACTGCCTTTGTTGGTTTTTAAAATGATTTGGGATTTAGGAAAAATACCATAGTCCAAAACCAAACTCCTCAGTGTCTCCCAATTCACTTCTCATTTATCTAGAATTCCTAGGAATTATAGCTCCCCTTTGGATTTCTTAAGGAAGTTTATAATGTTTCATAATCATTACTCAGTACAGACACACTAAAAACATCTTCCAACCATGCTAAAACAGGGATATGTGCCTAACTGGGATCCAAGCAAGTATACCCAGAAGGACCAGCAAGTTCATTCACCATGTGAATCTTGACTTGTCCCTGAGGGCTGTTTGGCCTTTATAGTGAAGAGCTGACCTTCAAAGGAGCATTGATCTTTACTTATGTGTCACATATTTGTTGCTCACATTTTAAAATGTACTGAGAACATCCACAGATAGAGCCTATTGGTAGCTTATCCTAAGATAAATCTCTTGTGAAATAGCTTTAATGCAGGAGTGATTAAATTGCATGGTTTCTGTTTGTCCTTATTGTAGGAGATTCAAGACTTCACAAAAGGTTGCAAGTTCAGCTCACAAACCATTACAAAAGCACCTGTTATTCTCAGTCCAGTTTTTCCAGCTGCCAAGGACCAGCACTAAGGCTCAAGCCCCTCTGCCACCCTCTGTTGCACACACTGCCTGCTGGCTGCCAGCAGAGGAAACACCTCATGCAAGGCAAGTTCTAAGACTTGGTACTAGAGCAGACTTTTAGCAGGAACTGTTAAACTGAACAGGAAACTTGGTTTATTTAGCTGCAAATTTTGCCCAATTCAAAGCAAGACTGCCTTGCATACCTACTCCTAAGTGCCTGAACTCAACTTACTACACATTTTCAGCCCTGTTCCCCAGTATGTGAGAAACAGATGCTCTTCAAATTACCTTCACCTGCTTGCAGGCAATCTGAAAACTAATTTTCTACATATTCCCCTTATTTATTGTGAAGTGAAGTAGTTCCCCACAAAATTTTCAGGCAAAATGTCTTTCTGACCACTTCATCCACGCCCTTATCTTACTATGCACAACAAAGTCTGAAAAATGCCATCTCTGAATTCTTCAGAAGATGGATGTACTGACTTGAGATCGCCGATTTCAGAAAGTAGTCATTGATAAGCTTGCGTAGTGTCTTAATAGGACCACAAAACGCTGGACTTCCCCCTCCACCGTTAATACAAACAAACATGTCAGAAATGACAAATTTTATTTCCCCAAGCAACACATCTCACAGTTTTGATCTGAGGTCTTTCCATCTTTTACAACTCAAAATTTATTTTTACCGTAAGTAAACAGAAAGCCTATTTTAAGTGACAAATCAGAATCAACATCTGTACAGTATGCAATCTGACCTAAGACTATGTCACCTCGAAGCATTTACTTCTAAGTAGTAGTGAGTAACCCTTATATTCTTAATCCAAATTAACAAGGCCCAACCCAATATTAATGTCTTTGTTTGATGTAAGGTAGAAAAAACTTGAATGCTAGGTTACTAGAAAGTATACGAGGAAAAAAGAGTGGTTAATTTTTATCAGAAAGAATCGAGGTTTGAAAACCTCAAAGGCACGGGAAAGAGGAAAATGAAGCAAGAAAACAGTGTTTAAAGAAAAGCCATTTTGGAATTTCTAAGTACTACAGGGACTGACTTATGCTATACCACAAACCACCCCACATAATATTGCTACCAAGAAATCAAACCCTTTGAGTACCAACAAACTTCCCCCCTCTCCCCCCAAAACTGAGTTCTGTAAGCAAGCATCAATCCGCCCGGTCGGGAAAACGCTGTCTGGGATATCCGAGACTTTCACCTCGGATGGCTCCATTGAAACGCTCAATACCCAGTACCAGCACTCCTCTGGGAACAAAACCCTCGTACTAAAAACTACCAAACATCAGGAATGCCCAGGAAGGTTTATTATATCCACTTGAAAAAAGTCGAACGACTGCACAGTCAGAGTCCAGAAGCAGGCATTCTCGCTTCTCCCGGTCAGTCCTTGGCGGGAACCATACAGGAGAGAGGGCCGGGCCCAGGAGGACGGAGGGTCAGGACTCGTCGGGCTTGTCGGCGGGCGGCCCGCAGGGCTGCAGCATCTTCTCCATCAGGTTGAAGCGGACGCGCGCCTTGCTCTCGTTCTCGGCGATGGCGAAGTAGTTGAGCAGGTCGAAGTGGCCCATGTAGGAGCAGTACGAGTCGCGGTGCTGGTTCACCAGCCACTCCCACTTGGTGGTGTCGGCGTGCCCCGTGCCGATGTACTTAGACTGCAGATGCTCCAGCTGGCTGTGGATGGTGTAGCGGTCCGTCATGGCGCGGCGGGATGGCGGGCGGAGCGCGGGATGGCGGGATGGCGGGCGGGCGGACGGCTCTCGACGCCGGGACCTTTTCCGGCGGGCGCCGCAGCGCTTCCCGCCGCTTTTCCTGCCGCAGTGCCCGACGGGAGCGCGCCGGGCAGGGCCTGCCGGGAGCTGTAGTCTTCTCTCCACCCCGCCCGCGGGCGCGGGCTCTGGCATAACTAAATATTGATATCGTAATAAAATAGTTTACTCCCGGCCCGATCACGTCAGTTGGGTAATCCATAGTAAGGCACGTTGGTAGTGACAAGGCCGGGCCGGCATCTGTAACACAGGGTCATTTTAAAGCGCCTACGTGAGGGCTGAGGGCTGGCCCCAGACCAGATTTCGCGTTCTTGGCACGGGTCCGGGCTGCGCCTCAGACTGAGGCAGATGCTCAGCCGAGCCTCGATGTAAAGCCTCCAGCCTCCCGTCAATTTGTAAAACAAAGATACGGCTTTGATACTGAGCAATTCACCTGGAATCCAAGGGGCTTGCGCTGTCAAATCTGGCTACGAAATGGGGAACAACATCAAAAAGTCTCTCCTGCCAGGAGGTGTCAGAAAACAGGAAAGCAAAGCCCCGAGGCTCACGCTTCAGGGCACAGCTTAATCCCAGCTCCTGACACTGGCTCTTTATAAACCACAGCTCAGTGTTGCTTCCCAAATAAACGGCGTGGGGAAGCCTGGCTCTGGAAAAGGAAAAAACTATCACAGAAAGTCCGGGAGGTGCCAAGGGCAGCATAACACCCCTTTTCGTTAGCCCTTTGCTTGGTAAGAGAGCAATACAGCGCCTTCTGTAGTCACTCTCACCAAGTCCACGTAGAGAAGGGCTGAAGAGGTCACGGCATTTGCAGGTCCTCCCAAAATAAGAAGCTTGGTGATGTTACTTCTGCTGCATACAGTCGAGGAAGGTCCTGTATGAGAGCTCTGAGTTACTCTACCTAGGCAGCTGTGCAGCTGAGCAGGGTCAGGGGATTTAAGTCAAAATTAAATATGAATGTTGAAATTTTTAATTATTTATTTATTTATTTATTTATTTATTTATTTATTCAGAGCAGCTAGTATTTTAGCTGAATGTTAAACTCACAAGCAGATATAAAACCCACTGAAAATGTAACTTGTGTTGCCTGTTCTTTTGGTCAAAGTGAAGCTTGAAAGAAATTTTTTCATCCACAAAAACAGAAGTTTTTTCCAGCTCTGTTCAAGAGCTTACATAATGTGAAGTTTAAAATGCATGAAATGATTCATGCTTTCATATGCTAGTAGTGTTTTTAATTATTTGTTTTAAAAAAGGAAAGACACATTGCCAGAAATTTTTCAATAGGATGCTGAGCTATTTCTTCCTGTCCTTGTAAATGCCCTGTAGTCAAAAAGAAATCCACAGAAATGTTGTGTGAAAAGCCAGATGATTCTATGCCCCTTGTTTAAAAGTGTCTTATAAAACCAAGGCCATATAAAGCAGTGCAAAAATGTTCTGAAGTGTCCTTACCCTTCAGTGCAAAGAGCTAAATGAGGACTATGATTTTTTATTTTTGTTATTTTTATGAGGCTCTGTTGAGTCGTTGCTACCAAGGCTTACTTAGCTGGAAGCAGATTACACAGCTGGATACAGCAGTTGCGTTCTGTGGTTGCTTTCAGAGAGACCAGCAGAGGAAAAATAAACAAACATGACATTTTAGGAGTTTCTGTGTATGCTGGCATACAGAAACACAAAAAAGGACATATTCTCAACAAGGGGGAGCTTTCATTTTTTTTTTAATGACATCTTTTTAAAGAGTGGGATGGCAAGAAGAATGCTAGCTTTTAACAGATGTTCCATGCCAACACAGTGACACATAGGGCTGCTCTCAGAGTTGTTTTGAAGTTAGCCTCTTGAAAACTCTAAACCAGGAGATGTATTGAATAAAATACTCAGTCTTTGGAGCAGAAAAGATTCCCATAATCTTATCCATCACTTGCAGATGTTGCAGTTTTTAGGAGAAATAACTGCATTGAATTAAACAGTGTAGGAGTTCTCATTAAGACCAAAAACACAACACCAAACTGAAAACAAAACCAAAACCAAAACAAATAACGAAAAATCCCAACCAACCAAAACAATGAAACAACAACAATAAAATCGCAACCAACGAAAAACAAACAAACCCAAACAAACAAAAAATCCCAAACCCAAATGGGAAGTGTAAATCTGACTTTTTCAGAAAGTTTGTTAGTGAGCCAGATAAAAATGCTGCATTCAGGCATTCAGAGTTCTGGGGAAACACACCAAAGCTTCACTCTATATTGGCTTTGATCAAAAACCACTGAGACTGCCAGACAAGCTTACCAATTCAAGGCAGAAAAAATAGGTAGTAAAATTTCCAGCTGAGAGGCAAACAACAATTATTTACAAGTAATCATTTAACTTTAATTTCACTCTAAAAAGTTTCATCTGCTAGCTTTCAAGAATTATATTCAATTATATTCACTTTCTCTTAATTTCTTGTTCTACACAAAAATGAAATCTCTTGTTGGGCATTCTTTTTCTTGTTAGGTCCATTTGTACAAAATGAATGCCTGCACTAGGGCACTTTCATTTCAAGTTTAGGAATACTAGATGAGTGGGGGAAAGGGGGTGCAGATATATATAGAGAGAATTGTTGCTCAGTGGTAACATGCCTGTATGACTAAGATTCCTGAAAAAGTAGCATTTTGGGATATTGTCAAGGTTTTTGTACTGAATGCCATTAAATAACATCAGAATATACAATAATGGATGCTTACTTATGGAAATCACACAAATGGGTTGATTTAAATGCTGAAATTATCTATGTGGAGAGTAACATCGTATCCCTTCAAGCCGAATTTCAAAAGGTGGAGACACCGGGAGGATGTAAGGAGCTGTGGAGGCCACTGGGTGTCAGGGTTGGACGTGCAAAAATTCTTCTTCCACCCAAACGGAATTGTTCGTTGCTTCTCTGAAAAGTAGAAAGGGTAGAAGGGGCTACTGGACCAAGAAAGACAGTGGCAGTGACTGCCCAGTGCGAGAGAGAACCAAATTTCTGAATTTTCTACTGACTCTTTGGGTGGAAGTGTGGAGACATAAATACCCTGCAAACAAGAGGATGTGATGAGCATAATAGATAAATCCAACACATCCCCAGAAAGATGATAAAATGGGGAGGCATGCTTTTTTTTTTCCCCCTCTTTTTTTTTTCCTTCCATTCCCCCCCCCCCCCCCCCCACCCCCCCCCCCCCCCCAGAAATTCCTCTGTTCTTCACTTTACTGATGTATCCTACAAATACAGTGAGGGGAAAAAAAAGATATTTCATTAGCCTGGCAAGAATAGTGCTGGAAATTAAATAACAATAAAAACCCATGTCTGTGTGGCATGTGATTTTTTTTAAAGAATATATTTCCTTAAAAATATGTTGCTTCTGCTAAAATGGAGTTCTTAGATCATTATTTGCAGAGGTCACACTACCACTTAGTAATTTTAGGCTGGAAAAGTTACGTTTTCTAATTGTATATTTTGGGCTTTTTTTTCCCCTCCATGCTATCACATGAACTGTGATGTAGTTTCTTAAATGTTGTTATAGCCTGTGAACATTATCAGCCTCAGAAAGCCCTTATTTTGGCCCTGTAGGAGGTGGAAGACAATTATTTTGCTTTTCTCAAAGATCCTGTAAAAACCATTTTTCACAAACAAGCCTCTTTTCCCACCTGGTTTTATGTAAACTCCTCTGATTTCTTTCTTTGCCTTGTAGTCAGAACCATGATGTTGCTACAGGGTGAGAATATGCCTTCACGCTGCAGCCACCTGCAGCCTTTGGGCTGCTTCCGGGACAGAGGAAACACAGGCCTTGCAAGCCTGGCTAAGTTTCAAACTTTTTTCCACTATTAGAAACTGTGTTTTGTTACTTCTTTGATTTTATAGTGCATAAATACTCCGACATCTGAAGGCTGTTTTAGGATTGTATGGCTGATTCTCTGCCAAAGCTATAGATTGGAAGAATGTGGAGTAAAAAAAAAAAAAAAATCGTGAAAGAAGGAATACTGTGTATCCTACCATTGAAGGCATACACTTTGTGCTGCTCTGTATCAACATAATCGATCATATGATCTTGAATCAGACTGCAGCTGGGGAAAATCGCTGCTGGAGTCAAACTGAGGAGACCTGTGACCTGCACTAATGGTGTCTTGCCTAGGAGCAGCTTAGGGATCACAGAGACTGTGCCTTGTAGCTTCACACCCCATCAGTTGTTTGAGAACATCACTGTGATGCTCTACACCTTCTGTATGGGGTTGGATAATAGCTGTGTGCCTTAGGTGCTCAGCACAACTGAATTAGCTTAGGTTAGGTGCCACTGAGAATTTCCTAGCAAGGAGCAGGAACACCCTAAAAGCAGAGAGGCAGTAGGGGTCACTAGCACAGCGCTTACAGACGAGACACTGAAATAATGTGGTGATCTGAGGAATGTGGTGTGGAGGGAGATGGAGCACAACGGAGGCCTGGTAGAGGCAGCTCCCACTTGCTGTTTAGAGGAAAGTTCTTTTCTCACTTTGAAAATAAAAGCCTGTCCACTAATGTGATTAGTTACCTCTTCAGGCTAAAAATAGAGCCAGTAATAGTCTGCCAGGTGAATTGAAATTACTTGTGTCCAGATACGTTTTTGTAATGGGAAAGGTTTGTTCTTGTCATGCATTTGGAAATAAAATTAATAAGAGTAAACATAACAAAACTGGGGAAGACTACAGGACTATCCAAGAAGCAGCTGTATTCTGCCTATTTTCTTTGTGTGTTTTTTCTTCATTCACTCCACATAAACTGCCACAGCTAGTACAACTATTGATTGTGTTCAATAAGGTATATAAAAGTAGCAGTGATGAAAGGTACATCTTTAAATAGGCAAATATTTTGAATATTAGAAACGTACACAAATTTACATTAGAGAAATTGATTTGGCCATTGAGTAGCTCTATGTATCATATCACTGTATGCTTTCTGTGTGCAAGAAAGAGTGAGAGCAGAGGAAGTGACTTTCCTTTTTTTAAGTCTGACTTGAAGATGCTTAATGCAGCTGTTTCTTTTTTTATGTGCCACATAATTAGCATGTTTTAAACATACTGACTTCTTCAGAACAGTACTTAAAAGTGTTCTGTACAGAACACTTATCTGTAGACAGCCTTTTCTCTCTCCATCACACATAGTGCACAAGCATTCATCATTTCTCTGCAGTCAGCACAGAGGACATTGGTGTCATCACCCTTATCTAGACAAAAGAATCCATCATCTGCGTTGTGCACAAGGGCAGCTCATCTGTTACTGCACGGCAAGTCAGTTCATAAAAGTAAAAAATAAGAGCAGGAGAAGCATAGAACCATTGATACTAGTGAGTCATCACCTTGCCTATTTGGTGTGTGTTTTACTAATTCATGTTGTGAAATTTCAGACAGTGGATTGTTTGTGGGGCAAACAGTAAAGGAGAGAGGAGGCAGCAATGAATACTTATATGGATATTAGTATCACTGCAGGTAGAAGGAGACAACTGTCACTTCCATGTGTCTCTAGGAAATGGCACAGCAGTCACACTCAGTTGCCCACAGAATTGTAGACCCAAGTTTAAGCCTACCCTCCTTCAGTTTAAGGCCTTTTTCCCTTGTCCTGTCACTACAGACCCTGCTAAAAAGTCCCTCTCCAGCCTTCTTGCAAGTCCCCTTTAGCTACTGGAAGGCTGCTATATAAACCAGTTGTTTCTCAGCCTGGGTTGGGAACTTCCTCACTTGAAATAAGAAATGTACAGAAGCCTCTTGCATTTACTGTGAAAGTAAAGCTCTCACTGATAAGATGATGCAACATATCTTACCTTCAGCTTTATCAAAGTATGAAAAATATGAAAAATACTTATTGAAGTATTGCTGTTTATTACTTTTAAGGCAAATAGAATATGATTTTTCACAACACCAAGCACCGCAGACAAATTAATATGTTCCAATGACAATTCTTACTAACTCATAATAAATGTCTTTTTGGTTGCTGGTTTCATTGTTGGGAATGTCTTATTCATCTCAAGCTGAAAATTGCTTAAATGACAAGATCCTCAAAATAAAAAATAAACCCAGGGTGTAGAGACTTGCAGAGGAATAAGCCACTGGAACCAAGGCATTTATAGTCAGGATTGGGCAATGTTAGTAATGTAAGATAATAACCATCCCATCTATGCATTTTGGAATGTGATTTGAGAGCTTGAAAGAGAATTGCTGCTTTTGCAAAGCAAACATTGAAAGAGTACAGCAAAAAGATATTATCTCTTTAGACTGTAATATTTCTTCCCACCTCCTCAGCACCATGCAGAATAAGAAACCTTGAAACCAACAAAAACCAGAAACTACCTGACCAAAAAATCACCCAAACCTGGACATTTTAAAGTAAGCTTTCATAGATGTGATTTCTTTTGCTGTTGTTTTTAAGTAGCATGTATTGTTTGCTCTCTTTTTTCTTTTCTTTTTGCATTTTGAGCTTCTGTATTTCACTTTGTATTTGCTCTTCTCCATAAATGTTTGAAAGTATTTATTTTTATGATATTTGAAGGCACTTAATTTTAGAAGATTAGAGCTGAAATGTTCACATAGTTGTTTGCAGGGAAAGAGGCTTTAAGAAAAGCACTGTGAAAACTGCTGGCACCGGGGCTGTATCCTAGAGCCCCAACAGGATGTGCGTAGATCGTGTCGAGGGCGGCTGATGCATCTCTTAGAATAGCTGTTGTGAAGCACAGAAGCTGTTGTGAAGCTGTGTTGGTATTCACATACAGCTGCATATTGCAGCCCATTGGTGGAAAAGCCTTCAGTATGAAATGCAAACATTTGAAAACCAGAGCTGTCCGTTCCCTTTTCTCCACCTTTTTCAGCCTTTTGTAACTTAACAATGAGCTCCTCCTCTTGGCTAAGGTGTTCTCCCACAGTGTTTGCACTCACCCAATGGGGCCTTGTTCACAGTCTCGTGGTGCTATTGTTACATCAGCTATGGTGGCTATTTGTGATATTCACCTCTGGGCATAAAGACACCTGGTTTTGAACAGGATTAATGGGATATATTTTTAACAGTAAGAGAAAGAGAAGTGCAGTCTATGCAGTAGGTTCTTCACTTTAAGCTCCAAGTGCAGTCTACATGTTCTGCCAGTAGAATTAAGAACTTAGACTCATGGTAGGTATGTCATGTACTAAGACCATTGCCAGCAGTCGATCATACCTGGCACCTCAAAAGGATCAAGCCTGAAGGGTAAGGAAAGCTTTTTATTAGTGCCAGCAAAAAGTCAGCATTCAAGGAACAGGTTGGAGCAGAGATTCCCAAACCAATGTGCATGAACCTGTGACCTGCCTGTAGCTGTCATGACACCTTGTCACACTCAAACATATAGGAAATTATTTGCAAACCTTGAAAGAAAAGTCAATAACAATTAAAGAAATTAATTGTCAGCTACATTTGCAATTACAGCAAGTTGTTGTCAGGTGATTTTTATTAAGGCAAGGGATGAATACACAACAGAAAACATTATCAGAAAAAAAAATCTAATCTCTTTTAGTTAAGAGACCATGAACATTGGTCAATGTCATCCCAAGACAGCTCTTCTCTCCCCCATTCAATGAGTTCCTTGTGTGAAGATGAGCTGCAGATTATTCTCCTGTAAAATATGTTTATTCTATCTCACACAGGTAATACCATAGCTGACTGCTGAATTTATCAGTGTGAAAAGAGCTGCTCTGAGTGACTCAGCTGCAGAACTGCTTTGTCTCATTGGAGAACAGACTTGTATAGCTGCTGAGTCACAAACTGGCTTGCATAACTGGAAGGGTAAAACAAGCTTGTCGAGTGACTCAGTTTGTAATTTGATCTTCCTCTCATTCCCAAATGCACGTGCACCTGTATTTTGAAAGTGCTGGGATCGTTAATTACAGTTTGAATCATTTCGGTGGTACCCATGGAATGTGTCCTTACACTCTGCTGTTCAGTACTCACATAATGTCTGGGATGCAGCCAAGTGTTTCTTCCTTCACACGGGGGGGGGAAATTATCTGTGTTTTCCTTCACTACTAAAACGAGTCACCATTATGATCCTAACAGATCATAGCAGTGGAGCTTAAATCAAAAAAACCAGCATCTGTGCTTTTCACCTTTTTTAAGGCACTTATTACTCCATTTCAAAGACTATTTTCACTAATAAGTTAGGTTTAGGAAATAAGGTGGATCTTTTTTGTGTGTGTATAGAATTCCAAAATGTTGGCAGAGAAATCATAAGCCAAAATCTTCCTGCATGAGTAGGTACATTATTTTGACTTGCTGTTTGTGGAAGAAGAAAATGGCCTTTTAGCTAAGAATATTTTATGCTTAGGAGGAATTAGAAAAAAACTTTGCTGTAAGAGTTGTTTGTCTGATGCTCTATCAGCCAGAGAAACAGAAGCATGTAACTGTGATTTAAGAAAAAGCTAGCCTTAAACCTAGATAGAAAAGAAAACAAAACATTAAGGGCGGTAATCTACTTATGGAAGTCATTATTTCCTTTATGAAACATTTTATAGAAAGTGCAGTAGCCCTTCTTCAGAGAACTGCATAGTATCCTACAAAGCACTAACTCTTGATGGCCGTACTAAGAAAGGAAAATACTCTCCTAATCAAATAGATGAGGATGTTGACAGAGGCACTGAAATCCAAGGCCAGAAGCCCCACACACTGCCCCGGTGTCAGAGTAGGCTCCTTGGTAGTACTGCACTGTGCCCATCACCCAGCTCTGCTCCAGCTCTCCATGAAGGTTTTTCATTGACTCGGCTCAGCATAGCACAGCACATCACCTCTAGGTGAGACTTGTTTATGACTGTAATAGTTTAATTAAGGTAAATGAGCCCTTTGGAAAATTTTATAGTCTGTTAAGTTTCTGTTTCCTCCTACGAACTCAAGCAGAATCTGAGCTGAGCCCACACTCCCGCTGACACATTTCTCGCCCTTCTCAAACTGTACCAAGGAGCTCCTCTGAAAGCTGCATTTTGATTTGTATGCAGACACAGTCATATCATCAAATAGAACAAGTTCTACCATTTTTGTAGCAAAGATGAAAATTTCCACTTTTTACCCAAATCAAAATGAAATTCTGTTTGCCCAGGATGAGCTGGCAGGAAGTGGGGATGAATCTGAATGCACTTTTAAATTGTTTCGACCAATATGTTCCATACAACAACAACAACTTGTGCATTGACCCAGTGATACCTTTTCAGCTGTTTGAATGCTTGAATGCAGCCTTCATCTCGGAAATCCTACAGCTGTCTGAATATACAGGTCACCTTCAACGTCTTTTTTAGTTTTCTCCTGAATGGTATTAATGGCTTGTAAAAGAAATAGCCTTTGAATTTAGATAGACCTTTTGTTCTAAGAAAAGTACTCTTATAAAGGTACACTAACAAAAAACATTCCTTACAGATGTGTGGTGCTATTGGTTTGAATTACTTTGCCTATATCTAGGTATGAACCCCTACTTCAAGGTTTAGGGCATCAGAGTTGGGATTCTTGGATCAGCTCATTAGGAAGACGAGACAGTAACAAATCTGGTTGCGATTTGCAGTTGTGTAAATATCTGGGTTCTAGGGGCTTGTTTGTGCTTGTCTGTAGGATCTGGGAAGGATTTCATTAAAAAAACCCCATATGTTTTAAATGCCAAAGGCAGCTGCCAAGACATTTATATAATCAATTTAATTTTGCTTTCTGGTACTTAAGAGCATTGGCTAGAGGACACATTTGGTCCATTCACTCCCCTGGATACTTGATCCTTATCATGGATTCATAGGATGGTTTGGGTTGGAACAGACCTTAAATATCATTCAGTTCTAACTCACCAGCTATGGGCAGGGGTAGCTTTCACTACACCAGGTTGCTCAAAGCCCCATCCAACCAGATCCAGGGATGGCCACAACATCTCTGGGCAACCTGTTCCAGTGTCCCACCACCCTCACAGCAAAGAATTCATTCTAAATATCTAATCTAAACCTATGGTCTTTCAGATTAAAGCCACTTTCTCTTTTCCTATCACTACATATCCTTATAAAAAGTTTGATTCTCCTCTATATCAGAAACAAAACAACCCACTGTCTATCCTCCATGTTATGCTTCCTGTAGTTTATAATATTGGGTCTGTCTCATTTGATGCCATGTTCAAACTTTCACCAACTTCACTGAAAGCAGAATTTGACAATTAATCTTAACTGGTATAGACTCAATAAATATCACACAGTTTTTTCCATGTCATCTGAATAACATTCACACATAAGAAAGTACTGAAGGGAGAGAATTCTTTAAGTAGAAAGATGGTTGTACAGAGGCATAAGCCTTTAGAGAAACAAAATATCTGTAAGAAAAAAGCAGAGGCATGAAAAGACATGTAATCTTTTCATTCAAAGAGAGAACTAGCACTCAGGGGATTTGGATGCAACTTCTAGTTAGATCAAGACTTGCTGTACACCTCTAGGCATTTTGACACTTTCTCTGATTTCTTTCCCATCTATAATACATGGGTAGCAATACACACAGCAGTATTTTAAAGTAATTGCTTGCAAATTGGTTTAGAGAACCTGAAGTGGAGCATAGTTTATAAATGTAACGCAATATTATTATTGTTGTCACATAAAAACCTAGCTTAGTCCATCAATTTAATTGTCACCAAACCACATGGATGGCAGGGCTTCTAATGTTACTTGTAAAATCATCTTTCAAGTCTAATGTTATCCTTCAACAACTGGCACATCTATCTCCTTTCATCTTCATGGAATAAGATTCAGAAAATTTCCATGTAGTAAAGGTTTGAAGACTGATGGGCATATTACTGAGTGTGTAAGACAAGTTGGAGTGTGCTTTTCAGCATCTAATCAACCCCTCTTATCACCTGATATATACTGCAAACATGTGTTACACTGTGACACTGCCTGCTACAGTGCTTTGACCAAGTCACAGAGAGCCTGGATACACCTCGGCACCTACTAATCCCATGAAAGTTTGGCAGTGCTCCCTGTCAGGCCACCAGCTGGTGCCAGGAGAGCATGTTTTATGTCTTGCACTGACAGATAATGCAGGGAGATTGCGCTCCCCAGAAACCTGAATGAAGACAGAGTTGTTTTCAAAGCAAGCTGCAAATGCTACAACTGCAGATACATATCACTGGAAATAAGAAATCTTGGGAAAATAAGTGCAGTGGATCAGCAGCCAAGAAATGTAGGTGTGTTGCTGTGAGAACATTGCCTGTGAAGAGCTGGCTTTGGTGCAGCAGCTAATGAGCCTACCTCAGACACTGTTACTGCACTAACAGGCACTGCACGGGCAGCCCGGCTGTTCTTGCACTGCAGTATAAGCATGTGGGATTTAAGGGTTTCCCTGTTTAGAAGGATCTTTCAGCACCAAGATCTGGCCTCTACAGCTGTGGATTTTGGACCATATTAGAATCACAGGTTAGGAGAGACATCAGGTAGTAATTTTGTCTAATTTCCTGCTCCAATCTCTCAGAGTCAACAGTGATCTCTGTGCTTTGGCCAGATGGATGTTGAAAATCTCCAAGAATAGAGATTCCACAACTTCATCAGGCAATCTCCTGTTCCAGTGCTTCATTGCTCTCCTAATGTGGATTTGCCCCTTTATTTCCCATTGGAACTGTATAGCAATTTATGGGCATTGTTTCTCATTCTTCTAGCATACACTTGGGTTGTGTCAGTAATCTCTCCAGTACATTGAGGCTGCTGTTAGATTCTCTAAATATTTTCTTTTCTTTTCTGGGCTAAACAAACCTGGTTCCTTCAGCCTCTCCCTACTCCTAAGCTATGGCCATCTTGGTGACTCTACTGGACTCACTCAAGTTTGTCTACATCTTCCTCATACTGGGAACCCCAGATCTGTTGTCTTTCTTACAAAAATCAAGGAAAGAGAGCAAGAACTCTTCCTATAGCATATTTTCAGGCCATGAAGTTCTATAGCAGTAGGGAGGGTAATTTATCTGCTTGCTCTTTTCCAAGGGTAAGGGAAGCATAAGGCAGCAGAGAGAACATTACTCAGGTTTCCAAAGCTCACATCCATACATCCTCACTGACCAGAGTAGCCCCACAAATTGGCTGTGAATTGCAAAAGTAGTTATGATCTTCTCTGTGAACCACAAGGGGCTAAATCCTATGTTGAGAATCCAGTCAGAGGGAGACAGAGGAATGGCACTATTATGGGTAACAGAATAATCTTGAGAAAACTGTATATTCCAAGATGGGTGGAGGTGGAAATTTAGGGAATCTGCCATCCTAGTGTGTTTTTTGCCCACCTCTCCTCCATGTTTCCTACAGAGTTTAAAGGACTCCATGGCATCAATTGAATGGGTGACCTGACGCCTTTGAGGAATGAAGAGGGAGAAAAAGTTTCTAAAGAAGGATTATCTTATATGTAATTAATTTAACTGTCACTAAAGTTGCAGATATGGCAAGATTTCAATCATCACTTGGAAAATTTTCTTGCCATGTCACAAAATAGAAACATTTTTCATCATAAATTGATGGGTCTATCTCCTGTCGTCTTCAAGTAGTGAGCATGTGGAAATTTTATATGCAGGTATTCAGTGCTATTTGGAATGAAATAAACTTCTCTAGTTGTATTCTAGATGTAGTACTGATTACTGGTGAACTTTTAATTTGCTTTTGTATATTAATCACATTTTAAAAATTATTTTAAATTAAATATTACATTAAAATTTCTTCAGTATATTAATTTTAATGTTATTGAATTATTTTGTAAATACTTCATACTTCATTTTAAATTCACACCAAATTTGTACTCATAGCAATTGTATATGCTGTAGTTAACATTAAATATGGACAGTGGTAAAAATTATTATTTAGGTGGTATCTTCCCTTGCATAAATAAATAATAGTTGGGTTTTCTTTCATTTACCATGTTGTAAAAATCTTTTCTGTAAGATAGAAACCGTCTTTAACATCCTTGTCACATACAGGTGTAACACTTCCAGTGTCCCCTTCCAGGTTTGCAGTGAAATAATGGTTCCAAGCCATGTAGCATAAGAAGTGTGGAGCATTGTTTTGTGTGCTTGTCGCCTATCTGTGCGGTATTTCTGCGGGGGACAGGTTTATGTTGGTAGGCATGGTACAAAGATATAGTAGATGATGGATATTTCCAGAAGAAATTTTCTTCCAGGTTAAAAAAAAAAAAAAAAAAAAAATTGAATTGAATTGAATTGAATTGAATTAATTTCTCAGGATTAAAAGAACAGTGGCAGATTTACCTTACAATATTTTTTAGTATGATCTTAATAGATTTTCTGTAATCTGTCAAAAATCTTCATATATCATTGCAACTGTTTATTATCTTAATAAAAAATACCCATTTCCAACATTTGGCTTGAATTTTGGAGAACTGATTTACCCCTCTGAGGATGTAGTCTTATATTTCAGTGTATTTTAATATTTGTAATTCTACAAACATATTAAATATATAGAGAATTTACAATACATAAATATTCTATAAATATCTTTGACATAAGATTCAGAAAATGTGCCTAAAATGAGTTTAGGAAGTTATCTAATCTGTCCCCTACCTCAGTTTAAAATCAGCCATACTTGAATTGTTCCTAGTAGATACTTATCCAGCTGAACAAGAGCCACAGCCTAGGCTAGTTGCATTGCTGAAGCTGAGAGTACAAGGAAGAAATAAGAACTGAGCCTGTATGCACAGTACAGTCCTCCTTCTCTGCCATAGCAGTACACAACCTACACAGAGATGGAACTTGTAGAGTGTATATGTATGTATATAGTATAAATATATATATGTGTGTGTGTGTGTGTGTGTAAAATGCATTTACAGACTAAGATTGACAAATTGGAAGAGAGGCTGTGTGCTCTGGTTTTGGTTCATCTGTTGGGACTTCTACATCACTTCACTTACTCAGTTATGAACTTGGCAAATGCAAAGGCTAGAACCTGATGTTTTGAGACATCCAGAAGTTAAAGAATATGTTTAACAGGGCCAGTGCCCAGCTCCATCCTAATGGATGCACATTAAATTAATTGGAAGCTAATAGTTGCTGCTCATAGAAAGATGACTGCACCCTTTGTCTGCCGCAAAGCCTCCTCTGTTGCTGCCTCTGAGCACAGGGTGATCTGGGCAGAGCTGGAAGCATCTGGGACTCACCCAGGTGCCCAGAAGATTTGGGCAGGTTTGATCTTTCTGTGAACAACCACCAAGGCAGCAGCATCCATCGAACGCTGGCAACTGTATAAAAGGAGTGCAGGCACTCAGCTGCCCCTCTGCCTTACTTCTCATGGACAGAGGCTTCACGTACCCTGGCTGGGGTAAATGGGAGGGGACCCGCGGGCTCCCGTGGCCTTGCTGTGCGGCTGCTCAGTGCCCTCAGTACTCCCTGTCCTTGCATTTTGCGTTTCTTAACTACGGGGCTTGAAGCACGTCAGGGAGCAGCTGCCTCTCAGAATCCCGGGATATTTGCCACAGGCTTCAAAGATAAAATATAACCCTTCACTTTTCCCAGATAAGTTTTGCAAGGTGTTTCACAAAGACCCTTCTACTTTGACAAATACCATTAATTTTGGGGGGCCTTTTTTTTTTTTTTTTTAAGCTAAGACATGCAAACATCAGCGGTAATTTTGTTTCATTGCAAAGAAATCTATCATGCTGTTCCTAAGTCACAAACAGTGACACAGTATTTGCTTAGATGCCATGTGCCTTGCCATTCACAAAGGATTCCAGGCAGCAATGGGTCATTACTGGGCTGTGAAACTAATTGCTCCCTGGCTGCGTATTCTCAGTCAAGTAATCCAAAATACTTCTTCCTTCAGCTTCAACTAAACAAAAAGCTTTTCTTTTTCTTCTCAGATCCATAGCATGGCACTACCATACTACCCTTGGGAAGGCCTACCACAAGGTATTAAGATCTAGCCACAAACCTGAAGTTTCCACATGTGCAGCATGCCTTCAGAGGAAGGTAGTCTGCAAAGTACAGGAAGTCCCTGTGTACTTGGGCAGGCTCCCCACCACTTTCTGGATGTTATACTGCTTGTCGAGAAGCATTGGCAGTATGAATAATGTGATCCATCAACATGGCTGTATAGAATTTATGTTCACACAGTTCTAGGATAGAATTGTTTTTTTCATTGAAACTTGGTGAGTTTTAGAAAACTTTTCTATGAATGACTAATGTGAAAATGATGCTCCAAGAAAAGCTATGGAAATGTGCCCGTTTTGCAATAGCTCTTTGTGAAGGTCTATTTACTTTTTGCCTCACCCTTCTAAGCTATCTCAGGCTTTTAACCTCAGGAAAAAAAAACAATGATAAAAAACAAAAAAACAAAAAAACAAACAAAAAAAACCCACAAAAAAAAACCAAAAAAAACCCCTGCCACCAACAAAACAAAACAAAACAAAACCAAAAACAACAAAAAAATCCCCCAAAAAACAAACCCAAACAAACAAACAAAAAACACCCTAAAAACCCTACTCCCCAGGCACTTCTGCCTTCATACCTAATATACAGCCTGCTCAGAGAGTAGTGATGAGGGAAAAATAGCACATGTAGTTTTTGGAAATATGAACTTGCTCTAGAATCTGTTGTTACTGGGACTATACCCAAATCTGAGTACCTGCTATGTGCCCTTCCTCCCCTCACTTTTTTATCCCTCTTGAATGACATAAAGATGTCCTTGTCTCTGCTCTGACAGCTTGCAAAGTGCTCCCTGTACTGCAGAAGTTAACAGATCTCAGTCTATGGGCATGCAAATGTGCAGAAGAAATCCCTCACTTCTGTCCAATAACAGGAGTTAGAATACATACCTTTACTAAGTACAGGAACATGGTTAAAGGATAAAGCTTCTCATTAGGCTAGCTGATGTGACAGGACTTTTGCCATGGTTATAAGTGTGGGCTATGCTCTTGTAGTCAAAAGCTGTGACAGCAGCAGAGAAATCCAGTGGCTTACTTGACAATCAACCAAGCCTTCAGTTCCCAGAAATCAGTATTGCTCCATTGGCTCCAGTTAACCATGCTTGTTTACATCCACCATGTGAAAGCATTTTGAACTTGTTCATTTATTGGTCACTTGCTTAATAAAGCATGCTGACCCCTGCCATCATCTCTGAAGTCAACAGAAGTCCCAGGGCTGTTTCCCATGCATCCAATCTGGCATTTGATACAGCTCTAACTAGATTAAGAACTCATGTATGGGTAATGAACTTTCAGAGCCATACATGAGTGCCAAGTTGTGGTTCACAAGGAATTCAGGGGCAATACACCCAGGGCTGGCTTCACATGCCTTTGGGGCATAATTGGAGAAGAACGTTAAATCCTTTCCTAAATAAGCAGGAGAGAGGGACCTGCACAGGGCATCCATCCTTTGACTCCGCAGCAATTACATCTTCAGAGCTTTCAGCACTCCAGCCTTTTGGAGCAGTCTTCTTCCTTCATAATGAAGGGGAGAAAAGGAAAGCAAAAAGAAAAATATCTGCAGGGCTCAATACCTAGAGCACTGTGTTATCCCTATGTAAATCCAAATATCTGCATGGGCTTCAACAAAGAATTAAGGTGGATTTAGCTAACTGTGGAGATACTTGGCTCCTGAATTCTTTTCAGCACTCGATTCCTCATGCAGCCAAGGAGAATCTCTTTGCACCCGCAACATTTATTGCTGAAGCTTTTCTGTAACATCCGTAGCTTTTGTGAGAGGTGACAATGAAATGTGTAAAGGCAGAGCAGGAATGTTGGACCTTTCTCAAATGGAAGTATCACAGCTGAAGACTCAGTTTCTCTGGTAAATTAATGTAATGAAAGATTTTTCTAGCATCAGACTTGTGGTGCCTCCCTTCAACTCACCTTGGCAACTGATAAATCATGTACTGTCAGAATGACTCTACTGATCCATGAGGTTAAAAAGAAAAAAGTTAATTGTCCAGGACCGTGAATCATTACTTTGATTGAGTCAGTGTGAGCTAGATTACACTAGATCTGATTCCAGCTTAGAAGAGGCTCATGTGTACTGCACATCTAGAAAAGGATACGAGAATTTTATGTGTCTGGCTCTAGGGTACACAGCTGAGCTGGTAGCAATTTGCTGTTTTTGGCTAAAAGTTTCACAAGTGTCAATTATTATAGATTGATAATGAAACTAATACAGATGTTATGGGTAAAAACTGCTTTTATAGAGATGAGTAAGCTCCAGAAAAACAGGGATCTGTATGTCACCTGTATGTAAGTTGCCCTGTGAAACTGCTCTTCCCAAAAATTGACATTACCCAGAGTTCCCAGATGCCCTGAGATGTTGGTTAGTGATAGCAAACATAATTTCTAATTTCTTGAGGTCTGGAAGAAACTCAGTTTCCTGGTTGGAAATGTCTTTAGAAGCATCACACACCAGCGCATGATGGGTCTCCCTCATACAGTAAATTGTCCTTGAAATGCGACACATTATCATGGTACCTTAACATACATGAGAGTCCAATTCGTTTATGTATTACTTTTCACTACTCATTTA
Organism: Sylvia atricapilla; assembly: GCF_009819655.1. Lineage (NCBI taxonomy): Eukaryota > Metazoa > Chordata > Aves > Passeriformes > Sylviidae > Sylvia > Sylvia atricapilla. Next base: position 64,880,415 of record NC_089142.1, read on the forward strand.
TGAGAACTGAAAGTAATTATCTCTATCCTCTTACTAGAGATGAGAGACCTGGAAGCAAAACCTGGCTCATTCAAAGCAATCACTCAAGACCTAGGTCAGGACTGTAAGTGCTTAAGGAAAAAAATGCAAGAGTTCTTCAGGAAAAAGAAAAAAGAACTGAAAGAGAGGCTTACTGTCTGCAGATGTATTGTGCATTTATGTTGCCCAAACTCCTTTAGAAACTTATTGGCATCTGTGATCCCAATACTAATGAGTTCTGCCTTTATCTATGTAAACTGAGTATTTATTTTCACTGGTAAACTACAAAGTATTTCTCTTAAAATAGGAGACAGCAGAAAGTGAAAAAAAATGATGTTACTTTTGTAGCTTGATATATATTGCTGCTCAGGACTCATAGGAGAATAAAATTACAAGACTGAAAATTCTTTATCTCTCATTTTGGAAAACTGCTTTCCTTTGTCTAATCATTTCCATTATCAATCACTGCTGTTCATGTTATTTCAGAAGATATTGAAATGAGCATAACAACGCAAAAGAATTGTCTTTGGTACATATGATGACACCACAATCTTTTCATATGACTCATCTGGTTTTTTTTCTCATAATACCATGCAAATGGGCACCTTAGCAACATAATATCACTTCATGATACTGGTTTGGCAATGGTGATTTTTTTGTGTTGCTTAATTAGTGAGCTTTTTATGAGAGTTTTGAACCTTCTTTAACCTCATCTAATCTTGGCAAAATCTGTAGAAATAATACATTTCTCTCACTCTCCATTAGTTTCTTAGATGACTGGTGTTTTAACAATAATGCTGCCTTGCCTGCTACTCAGGTAAATTTTTACTGAAGTCTATCCCAAAGCAGGGGAGACTTGACAGTCATCTCTTTGGTCTTCCATATCCTACTGATGAATAATAGGGAAGATACCAGGTGTTTGTGGATGAGCATCTTGCTCTTGACAGGATCATCAGACACATCAATCAATGCGCCCATAGCTTTACCTGTGCTACAACAAGAGCAGGTTAATTTGTAATTGTTGTTCCAAGCCACGCAAAGCAGCTTGTACCTTTGATTACCCATGACATTACATTAACACCCAGCTCTATTTTCAGCTCCACTTGCATTAACAACACCAAACAACACTAAGGCCCCATTTGCTTTCTGCGGTCCAGTGGCAAGAAGAAAACCGCCTGCCCACATGTGGCGATGCTGCAGCTGGACTCACAAAGCAGCAGCCTGGAAGAGAAAATCCACTCACAATTTTGTGCCTTCAGGTAGTTTTAGGGAACTGGTGAGACCTATGCACCTGAATTTTTCTCCAGCATGAAGGTCTAAGAGAAAAATCCCAGCAAAATGTCCAGTGCAGTCCTGGATTTTTCAAAAGTAAAAGTGCCTTTCTGTCAGATATATTTTTAACTGACTTTTAACCATAAAACCTCAAATATTTTCCTTTACTTACATTTTTTTTCCTGACACAAAACCAGCATAGAAAATAAGGTTGAAGGAAGCTTCCTACATCTCTGCAATTGTCTCTATCATGACAGAATTTGTTCTCAGTCACCCAGGGTGGGATTGATGCAATGTAAGAAATTTGGAGCCTTATAACTGATGACTGCTCAAGAAAGTACAGTTGCTCTTTCAGCTACTTCTCAGTACCAACAAAAAAAAGTAACTTCTATATTTCAAAATTTTCAGATTCAGATTATATTCAAGTTTTGTGATGAAAAGGAGAAAAAAGCACATGTTCAAGAATTTCAAGAAAAGCAAAACCTTCCTATCTTAGAAAGACTTAACAACCTCTATAACTACTTATGTGGCTAAATAATGTGTAAAATTACCAGATATTGTAACACCTGTGTTTCGTTAGAGGGTTGTGGGTGTTTTTTTTTTTTTTTTTTTTTTTTTTTTTTTTTTTTTTTTTTTTTTTTCAGTTAGAATGATGGGGAAGGTGTTGGGTTTTTTTCCCTCACGAAGTCACAACGCAAAAAAACCCTTAATTTGACCCATACTCTGAAGCGAAGAGTACATCATCCTTACACTAAGCAGCGGGAACCTGAATCGCAGAATCACAGAGTGGGAAAGCCCCCGCTTGCCGACGGGGAGGCGAAGACAAGAAAGGTGAGAGGACGTCCACGGGGACGATGGCGAAGAAACGGGCCAGCCCACCGCACCCACGCTTCCCGGCACCCACGGGGCGGACTTTCCCGCGCCGGGCAGCCACGGGAGCCGGGCATCTTCCCACACGGTCGGGAGGGGGGCGGCCCGGGAGGGGGCGTGGCGCCTCTATGCAAATCAGCTCCTCGCAGCCAATAGTCGGGCGAGCCGGACAGGGGGCGGGGCGCTCCGCGGGGATCAGCGCTCGCCCCGACGGCGCGGGCGCTGCGGCGGCATCTACAACTCGGGAGCGGCACCTCGGGAGCGAGATCGGCACCTCGGGAGCGACACCGGCACCTCGGGGAGCGGCGCGGGCGGAGCGACACGGGACGGGCCGGGCTGCCCTGCCCGGGGGTGAGTACCTGCCGGGACGGGGGCGGACAAGACAGCGCTTTCCTCGGCGGCCAGGCAGGGTTTGGTTTCTTCAAGCCGGGCACGGCCGCTGCCGGATCCCAGGACGGGGGCGCGGCCGTATTCCCGAGCTCCCCTGAGCATCAGCTGGGGTTCCCGGGCGCGCCCGGAGCTGATGCCGAAGGCAGGGCAGTGCTGGGCAGCGCCGGGCAGCGCCAGAGCCCGGGCTGGCCGCCCCTTCGCGGGCTGTCGGGGCGTGCCCGGGGCTCGGCAGCCAGCCCAGCCCAGCCGGCGGGGCGTGCGGGGCGCTCGGCACCTCGGTTTTGCCTAAGAGTAGACGAAACTGCCCGTTTTGAGTCGAGTGGCGAAGTCTGAAGCCCGGAGGCAGGAGAGATGATAGGAAATGCGGACTGGGCTTTTGGGTCTGGAGGTGCCTTAGGCTAGCCGCTCTCCTCATGGAGTGCAAAAGGGATGGCTGGGTTTTCACAGGATGAGAGAAAAACAGAGGCACTTTCAAATATGTGTCTTCTCATCCAGTCACAACGGATGTCTGCATTTCTACTGCCCTGTTTGTCTGGCTTAACAAGTATTAATATTGTATTCATAGTGCTCATACTTTGTTATGAATAGCTCCACAGCAGATTTTACAGAAAATTTGGCTTATATGCAAAATATAATGGCTTTTCCTTTGTTCTTGAGCATCATCATGGCCAGATCTGGAAGTGGGTGCAGAAGCTAGCATTCTTTGATTGCTTCCTATTATATTGATACTCATTTCCTTTCTACCAAGAAGAACTGGCAGTCGTGTATTTCTGAGATAACTACATGTCCCTCTGTCATACTGAGAGAGGAAATGACTAAAATAACAACACTGGCCAAAAATGGACGCTTGCACTTCTTGTTCCTGTTCTTTAGATAGTATTTTAGCAACTGTCTTTTAAGTTGTCCAGTACCAAGATGGCAATATATTACTTTTTAGGATTAGAATACAATTTGAATGATGATGCTCTCTTACCAGTGCTGATACTCACTATTTAAATAGTGGTGAGACTACAAGATGACCATAACTTTTTTTAAAATTCAAAACAGACCAGAGCTCTAACAGATGAACAGAATAAATGTCATCATTAGGAAAGGATGGTTTAGGTGTCCAACTAATCTGATGACCTTTTTCTCATTTTTTTTTCTCTGACTGACTTGTATGTCCACTGCTTTGAAACCAAAACTGCATTTTCAGTCATATGTTATCTGGTGTTTTGGCTGAGGCTAAAAGTGCAAGTTAAACTCTGTTGTTGAAAGACATCTTGATGAAGAAAGTAAACATGGTTCAGAAGATCTCTTGAGACATTAAAATGAGTAAAATGTAATACCTTCTGGGTACTGCAGAAGAACCTGATGGTGTGGAATGCAATTGCATACTCTATCAGTCCTGGAGAATTTGGCTGCTGTGGGATTAGGCTCCATGTCCGACATCTTTCACTATGGTAACTGTATACTAACAGTAACCAAGGCCTGCTTCAGAAGGAGAAATGGTAGTTGCCACTGGTGCATAAAAAATAGAGAAGGAAGAGAATCTGCTGAGTGAAGAGTTACCTAAATTTCTCCCCAGCATGGGCAGCACTGCGTGAACACACACCTTGTGCTGGACATACAGTGACACTGGGGGCGGGCCACTGAACAAATCCTGGGAATGCAGGGCCTCTGTGGGACTGTAAAACATTGCTTTATCCATTTGGTGCACTGTAGCTGTACACCTAAACCAGGCCTGAGAGGGGTTTCTGTATCTTCTCTCTTTCTGCTAAGGAAGAAGGTCCCACAGTGCTTCCACAGGGAAATGGTCCAATTTTCAGCAAGTCACAGCCAGTTCAACATAGGCCTTGGGAAAGAAACTGATTACTTTGTGTGTTTCCAGTGATCACAGGGATCAGACTGACCATTTCCATTTTGACAGAAAACTCCTTTTTTGTGTTGGAGTACTGTGTCCCTCTCCCTGGTCTTCAGAATTAAATTATGATAATTTCTTCAGCTCCTCTTTCTCTGGGAGTGTATCTTCTGAATTGTTTGGAGACAATCCCAAATATGGTCCCTTTGACTTTCCTAATGTGATAACTGTTTCAGGCTGTACTTTTCCAACTGAGGCCTTATCTAGGCCAAGCAGAGTAAAACCAGCCTTTCTCATGTCATCTCGTATAAGACATGAGGTTTTTGTTTTTTTACAATGACATTATATTGTGAACTTGTTTTGTGGCTTGCAATCAGTTATAACCTGCTGCCAAACTAGTTGTTTCCTACTTTATATTTGTGTGAATAATTTTATCTAAATGTGCTAGGCTTGTCTATATTGAATTTCCTTTTATTTTTGTTAATTCTTTTCTTACTGTCAAGATCACCTTAAATTCTTATCATTTGTCCTCCCCTGTCCCCACCAAATGCTTGCTTCTACTCCCTTCCAGTTCAGTGTCGCTGGTACAAGTTCATGTTTGGTTCCACTCTCCAAGTCACTAATGGAAAATATGGATAACCTCTGAGTGTGACAGATACCCATCCTAATGCTGGTGTGTTCAAAACCAGTTCTGATGGTGAGAAGACAACTGTTGTGTCAAATATGAAGGTGCTTGACCAGATACACTTCCTATTATCTTTTATCTTTCCCATCAATTTTCTTTGACTCTGGGTCATCCCTGTAGTTCAAGGATGACAAAGCATGATGCAGAAATTACTGAGGCAGTGTTAACTTGATCCAGTAAACCCATATCAATGCCAAAACTGTGGTTACCACTTTTTTCAGTGAAGCCGTTTTTGATTACACTTGCATTTTGGGTTGTTCCCCAAGATGTGGCCATGAACCAGCTCTGGTAAGGAACATCATTCCCACGGAGCAGTCTAGGGCTGGCTCCTGGGAACACCCTCTTGGGTAGGGGGGGTGCTCCATATGAGGAGAGCAAAGCAATTTGGATTTTATCTCTGCTTTGATAGGCTAGATGCGATATCAAGACACTCTACACAATCAGCAAGAGCTCTCACACAGTGCTTGGCACTTACATCTAGGTCATACTTATGTTGTTTTATCAGAGAGAGAATGATGTCTCATATCTTTACTTCAGAAGGCTTATCATCTTTGCAGCTTTTGTCTAATCTGCTATGGCAGTTAACCCATTAATTACCAGGATTATTCTCAACAAGCTCATGTTTGCGAAAGTCAAGGAATTACTGCATACTCCAGTACTGCACACTCCATATTTTCCTGCTATGCCTTTTCTCTGTGTTGTGTTTGTGGTAGTGACAACACACTTATTTTTGAAAGCAGAATAAAGCTTGCTTGAGCTTTTGATATGCCCGATCAGGTGTATCCCTAATTACATCTATATCTTGTCTCAACTTCACTGGTGCTTTGAATAGGCCTGTAAACACCCCTGGGCTGCTAAGTAGGGTAACTGCCATTAAGCCTGATGTGTCCTGGGGCTGAGGCTGTGGATATGCATGTGTGGCTGTAGGGGTTATTTCCTGGTTGGAACTAGTTTGGTGCAGGTACAGTTGTGTAGATTTTGCAATAGGATCCCAAGCTGAGCCTCATGGCCTCAGCCCAAACTGGCCCACAACACCAACTACCAAGAAAACACTCTGTATTTAACCTTAAAGGATTTTTTTTAAAGTCAAGAGTACTTGGTCTCAGATTGTGACACTTCATCACAAGCCTTAAATATATGTGCTTTTCAAAAAATAATGCAGTTGTGCTAATTTAAAAACATCAGTGGAACATGTTGCTTCTGACTGATGGTCACATTTCCATTTGCATACCAACATAATGTCTTAATCACTTACAAATGCCACTGTGTGGTAGCACTAGTAGTTATATAAATGTGGTATGTACACAGCTATTTCGCTGAGCCAATGTGTTCCAGGGAAGCCGAGGTGATTAATTGGATAATGTATATACTCGTGGTGCTGAAATGCCAGCACTGTCTGTGAGTGTGTTGGCTGCTTGCCCTGCACGGTGACCTGCAATGATGCCGAGCTGTAGTAATTGCCAAGAAATGCATGGATGGCTTCCTCACTGTTTATGTTCGTGGTATGGATCTGTCTTAACCATTTGCCAAGCCCTTGGAGGTACAGTTCACACTCCCCTTGTCTCCATCTAGGCCAATTTGACCTGAAGACCTTGGTGTTGCAGACCAGTGAAGATGGAGAAACTTTTTTTCTCTACTGTCCTGTTACAAGTGCTCCCCACTCCTCCCAACCAACATCAGATCTAGTTACAATTTATGTGACATTGTGAGGAAAAGGTCAAGAGGAGATACTGAGAATCCATTTTATCTGTCCACTATTGAAAATTTGTCAGTGGTGATCCATAGCTGTGCAGTGAAAATTTAGACAACCGAGTAAATAATAGCAGTCAACCCACGTAAAACTAGTTGACTTCTCCAATGCAGGAATAATGTTTACTCTCACGGCTATTGATCAATAACAAGTTAAAACATCAGATTTTTTTCTCAGTCTGATCATAAATATGTGAAAAATGGCATATTATAGTGCATTTAATGCACACCAGCAGCGTCTTCTAGTTTAGATACTAATGTCTGGGAAAGCTGATAACCAGTCTATGGAGAACACCAGGATAGTTAACTGTATTGAGTCCATCTGAGAAGTACAACATGCACTCTAGATCTTTGAATTTATAATATGTTTCATACAAAAATTGAGAGTTCCTATCTGTTGAAGAGATTGAATACTTGTAAAGAAACTGAGATAAGTCAAAGAAGAACCTCTAAAGTTATCAGTATTTTAGCAATTACTGCCTCACTTCTTTGAATTAGGAGCAACAATCTGAATTATTTTTCCCCCCTATGTTTTTTCCTAGCCTTTATTATAGCAAAGGAGCCACTGGAGACTTGGAGATTCTGCCAGATGCAGAAGTAGCCTGCAAAGAATGGAGTCATCCCTACTTTTCTGAATATACCAGCTTCTAATTAATAACTTGCCTTGGCACAAACAGAGAAATTGACACTTTATGCAAGCTTTTGGGAAAAAAGTAATGCCCTGAGACACTTGCAATTGCAGATATTTTTCTCTAGGGTGACGGAAAGTATAGAGGTGGCGTTCTCCTGTACACAGGCTCTGATGAGCATATGAGCTGGGTAGTGTAGTCTTCAGAGACACTTGGCAACTTCTTAATGGATGTCTGTGGTTTTATAGCTGGCATTCAATGTTAGCTGATGGAATTTAATTCCTGAATACATTTTGTCTATTTTTAAATATTGTGAAATCCAAAAAATTTTGGAGAGGATAACTTCCATTCAGTGAGGCCACAAAAAGATTTTGAATTGCTGATCTCTGTCATAGTAGGTAATACTGGAGTTAGTACACATACGTGATCTTAGAACTTGAAAAGGCAAACTGTCCTAATTATTAGATTATATATATATTCTTTTTTTGTTTCAGGCTATTACGGAGGAGAAGAGAGAAAAAAGAGATGAGTAATTTGAAAAATTCAAGCCTGCTGTGCTGCCTGTGAGGGGCATGGTTGGGAAGACAGGGAATTTGGGCTGAAAAGATGACTAGTACTCTGCTATAAGCCAATTAATTACTCTTCTGGAAAGAGGAAAACCTACTGTTAAAAAAAAAAACCAAACAAGTATTTTTGGTTTTAGTTTTGGGTTGTTTTTTTTTTTTTTTTTTAAAGTATTTTTCCCTAGTTAATTAATATTGTCAAATCTATTATTAGAAAACAGATACCAAGCAAAGATATTAAATCTGGTCTAAGACAATTGTTTACAAAACAGATAGTTACTAGAAAATTATTGAAACTGAAACTCCAACTCTTAAACAAAAGGCTTCAGCTAAATGTAACATTTTTTACCTAGGCATGACTTGCATTTTAGTGCAACAGCAGCACTCTATTTCCCTTGGAATGCAGTGTGTTCAATTCAGCAAGTCCATCTGAGTAGACTTGCATCAATACTGCATCCTCTGAAAGCCATATGGGAAGTCATTGAAATGTGCTGACACACACTTAGCTATGAAGTAATTTTGCCTAAGAGCAGATTATTTCCTAATTGTTCACCACTTGTTTTTTGGGTCACATCTATGGTGTGTCATGCAATCAAAATCACATGCCATTCCGAGCCAGGATGAGCCACGTGGGTTCCTTTTACCTTCCAAGGGCAAGAAGAACTACTGACAGAAATTATTTTTAACTGACTTGTTTTGAAATATCTATTGTTCCTCAAAAAACTGAAGTAAAAACTTCATCTTGTTAGGCCCTACTCAAGGCTGAAAAAATTACTGACTAGACTTTTGGTAAGCCGCAAGATGGTATTAAGTAGCAGCTGCCATTTATGAATGCTGCAAGAAGGAAAAATGTACACTGCCTTCCTTCCCAGCAGCTGGCCATGAAATATGGATGCTGTGCTGAAGCTGCTTCATCATTTCAACATTTGTCCCCAAACTGATCACAGAATATTCTGAGCTGGAAGGAGCACACAAGGATCATTGAGACAAACTCTTATGAGCCCATGTGGGGATATAGTGTGGATATACAAATATTAAAGCTGAAATAAATATAAGTGTGTAACTCACTTGTTTCTATAGAAATAAGTTTTCATCCTTAGATTACTTCTACGTAGTTAATAGGCTTCAGATAATTAGCATGGCCATGTTAGGCAATGTTTGCAGGACTCCCTTTTGTACGTATATGGGGCTAACATAAAGGAGGTGTATTGATATGCATAGTTTTTGATTTCCAGAGTGGATTTTCTTTCTTGACTGAAATCCCATGGGGCTGCAGTCTTATTGCAACAGGGTATTTGTATGTTTCTCATGCATCATGGGAAAGCTTGTCACTGTGGTGATTAATACCAGTAAGTAGCACAGTGACACGAAAAGATGAGCACTGAACATGCCTTCAGCTGACTATACTTGCTGGGTACCTGCCTTCAAAGTTGTAACTTCTGCAGTCATCACTTGGCCTGTATTTCCTGTGTGTGTGTTTGGGTGTACACATCATGATGGACTGCAGAAGGAACTTCATTTTTATAAGGACAGATTTACCTAGCCCAAAAATACAAATGTGGAAGTACATGCTCCAGTTTGAATATACATAGTATTTTAAAATAAAATAAAACTGACAGCTAATTTATTATACCTCACAGTCTTAGAGTTAAGGCAGTTTACCCTTCTGGTTGTTACTCCAGAGTATCTGCTGTCTTAATATTCTAATGTGTTAGATGTCTCTTATATAGACTTGGGCAAGTAGCTGAATATATTCAATGTTCATGGTTGAATTAGCAAACTTTTATCTGAGGCTGATTACCAGAACAGTTTAGACTGGACCTTGGGACGTTGTCTAATCCAGGCCTGCTCAAAATGCACACAGGCAGTTTAGGTTGCTGAAGGCCATGTCAAATAGTTTTAAATATCTTCAAGGATGCTGATTCCAAAACTTTTCTGGGCACCTTTTCCATTGTTTCTAAACGTTTGGGGTTTTCTTCTTCTTTTCCTTCCCCCCCACCCCCCTTCCCCCCATCTTGTATCTGTCTGGCTCTTCTCTTGTTTCTGCTTAGGTGTGTTGCATCTTGTGCTATTGCTGTACATTTCCGTGAAGGGTCTAGCCTTGCATTAAGCAGTTAGTGATGGCACCAAGATCTCTCTGAGCTTCCTATTTCTCAAGCTGAATATTTCCAAATCTCTCAGCCTCTCTTCATATGTCAGGTGCTCCAGCACCTCTGACAACCTCTGTGGCCTTGCCCTGAGCTCACATCAGTGTGTCTGGTGAGTAACATTCCAGATGTGGTCTCTCCAGTGTCAGACCAGAGGGGTCCCTTTCCTTCCTCACTTTTGCTGCTCCAGCCTGGATGCATGTCTCATGTTCCTGTTCATGCCTACCAGCACACCAAGGTCCTGCTTCCCCATCAGAGAGCTCAACTTCTGCTGCTGCACCAGGCACTGTATGAAGGGAGAGACTGACACTCATTTTGCAGACTGAGGTTTGAGGCTATCCCTAACAACCAGTAATGTACCATGTATTAATGTACTGCTGTTCTAATTACAAGCAATGCAATCAACATATACGTAGATGCAAACTTTGCTGAGTAACAACAGCATCTGATAAAGGAGGCCAACTTCTCTAAATGATGGTTTGTTAAGTTGAAATGTTTCAAACTGTTGTTCCCCCTTGCTCTCTCTGCTTATTTATTTCAGCTCTTTAGTGTCAGTTCTGTCCCTGACACCGTCCAAGGAATGCTTGGAAGTTATTGTCCTCTCTTGGGAAGATCTGTTTCCCTCCTGTTTGAAATGAGAATTTGAAATAGAAAAAGATCTCTGTGGTGATGTTACATTCCAGCCTACTGTTTTCTTTATGTAAAAAACCTGAAATTCTGCCAAATTGCATGTTTCTCAAAGCAACAGTTTCCAAATACCCTAAATAAATTTACTGTGTTCCTTGAGCAAAAAGGTGCTCAAGAAAGCTGAAACTCAAATATTTTCTTGAACCTCACAAATCTCTTCATCCAAATATTGCAAATGCTGACCTACAGAGTACTTGAGCATGTTCAGCATAAAGCTGGACAGATGTCCTATGTAATTTGTGGTGTTTGTGGCCTAATATAATGCTGAAATACAGGCATAAAGTTACTCACTTCCTGTGCTTCCATCTTGTCCAGGTACTGTGTGTAGATAAGGAAGGGCATCTTGAAAATGTGAAGATGAAGTGGGAAGCAGGCTAGGTGAAGCACTTTAGAAACAGAATGTAAAAGACAGGACTTGGAGAGAATGAAAGAAAGTGCCAAGAAGTCCCTGATTTTGCAGAACTCCAAAGTCAGGCTTAAAGAGATGGCATCTATTTGTTAGGACAAAAGTGTGAACACTTTAGTTCTGGAGACATACCCCAGACAGGTACAGGTCCTCAATGCAGAGTTAAAAGATACTAATGTTGAGCACCTTAATTGCAAGTTTTGGTACATATGTATGAATAATGTAGGCCTTTAGAACTAAGTATTGGGAAGCTGGAAAAACCCAGGTGAAGACTGTAAGTGCAACTGCAACTTGGTCCTTCTGTTCTGCTTACAACTAGACTACTGGATCTGCTGGATCACTGAGATCGTGTGTGATGCTGTCCACGTCACTGGAGAGGAGCTCTTCACAAGTGGCCTTGATCCATGTGTTCATTCACTGATGTCCAGCTCGTTCCTTCGCGATTTTACTCAGCAAAGCGCTCGAGGCTTGCAGCAGTGACTGAAGTCAGAAGGACTTTTGAACATTCCAGGTACAAAGTATGGTGCTTGAAGTGTCTCAAGTGGGCATCATAAATTACCAAGAGTCTGTCACTATTGTCCTTAATGACTCAAGGCTGAAACCTGACTGTGGGTCTGTTAGATCCGCTTTCCCCAAAAAACTGGTAGTTTACAGAACTTTCCAAAGATTTTGCAGGGGAAATCCCTGAGGAAATGAACAGTAGCAACATAGTCAATGAGATAGCATGAACTGATTGATGAATATTAACTTTTATCTTGTACAACTTTTGTTCAGCCTGTACAGCCTCGAGGCAGAGACTTGGTGGAAGTGGTAGTGCACAGGCCAGTGTTTAATTGCGTGATCTTCCTGTGTGCAGGCGACATTGTGGTGCAATCCAAGGCAACACTTGACAGCTTCTTATTCTTCTTTTAATGTTTGACTTTTTAACCCTTCCTTTTGTATCAAAAGAAAGAAAAAAAAAAAAGCAATATTTTTAGAGATGCTGCAGAATTAGTATACATATGAATTTACTACAGCATTAATACTTTCATGTTGTGAATTTGCCTCTCCATTTCTTCCTGGGAAAGGAAGGGTAGACCTACTCTTACAAAACTATGAGTTTATTACATAGGAGCTTTACTCAGGGTTTGCCTGACAAAGAAAACACAAACAGAAAGTGAAATAATTGTTGAGCCAGTTGTTACTATGCTCTCTGTAGAGGGCCAGTGAAATTTAATTTTTCTTAAGTTTAAGGCATGGTAGGCACAAAGTTCACAGAATTGCAAAATTGTTAGGAAGGGATCTTGGAGATAATTTAGTCCAAATCCCCTGCCAAGACAGGGTCACCTAAATCAGGTGACACAGGAATGTGTCCTCCCAGTGGGTTTTGAATGCCTCCAGAGAGGGAGACTCCACAACCTCCCTGGACAGCCTCTGCCACCCTCACTGTAGAAAAGTTCTTCCTCATGTTGAGATGAAACTTCTAAACTTCTTGTGTTTTTGTTTATGGACATTTTGCTTCATCCTGTTGCTGGGAACCACTGAAAAGAGTCTGGCACCATCCTCCTGGCACCTGCCTTTGGCATATTTATACGTATTGATCAGATCCTCTCTCAGTCTTCTCTTCTCTAGACAAAATAGGCCCAGCTCTTGCAGTCTCTCCTCATAAGAGAGATGCTCCACACCCCTAATTGTTAATGTCTGATACTCTATGGTTAATGATAGCATCTGGAGACACTAGAGTTGCTCTTTTTTTCTTTTTTCTCTTTTTTCTTTTTTCCTTTTCTTTTTTTTTTTTTTTTTCCCCTATCTTGATACTTTCCACACCATTTTTTTGAAACTTTTCTTTCCCAACTGTATAGGTAAATGCCATTTCTATTTCTGAGAGGCTTCATAGTATTGTCCCAGGAAAAGCAAACTTGGAACAAGGGAAGCCCTGTGACATTTTGGACAGTTGATTTAATGAAGGAACAGGAGTTAGAGGAGATTTCTCTAGTGAGCAGCAGTGGGAGGTGTTCAGTTATTAACACGTCTACAGATGCTGAATGTCCTGATGCTGAAGGCTATCAGGAGTCTGGTTTTCACCTCCAAGTAAAAGACTGGAATTTTGTGGGGAAATTGGGACTGTTCTACTATTCTTTTTGATTTGTCTTCAGGATTTGTTGTCTTCTTCCCTGCAGTTTTTGTTTCTAACCTTTGTACTTTCTAGAAAAGTATTATAACAGAGTTTTGGATGTGATATCCATCACTCTATAAAATACTGTGAACAAATTTAAAATCTGGTATTTTGGGTTATGTTTGATGTGTTATGTTTGTTATCTATGATTTAGTTATCACCATGTTATAGTGATTAGTTACAAATTGTCAACTCTTTTAACAAATATTTTAGTTACTTCAAACTCATTCCTTCTGTTCCTTTTTACAGGCAGGATGAAAGACCGTTTAAGTGAGCTGCGTGAATTTGCCAGGTTACACAACCAACAGTTTTCTGATAGTGACGATGATGAAAATTCACCTCAGGATATTCTCCTTTATGAGACGGATTATGCCTTGGAAATTCTTCATAAGGACATACAGAACATCCGGACAGAAAATGACCACTTAAAAGCAGATGTCAACCGCCTCAGAAAGCAAAACACCCGCTTCCTTACTTCCATGCGCCGCCTTAGCAGCATCAAACGAGATACTAATTGTATTGCCAGAGACATTAAGAGCCGTGGAGAGACCATCCACAGGAAACTGCAGGTAATGAGAGATTTCTGTGAAGATGCAATAACAAAATACGGAGCTATGTCTGTCATTGCCAGGGTGGCAAAGAACCACTACGTCGACCTCATGCACACATTTCAGGACGCTATGTTTGATTACAATGCAACGGAGATGAACCAGCGGGAGAACTGCAAGATTCGGATTCAGCGGCAGCTGGAGATCATGGGCAAAGATGTTTCTGGACACCAGATTGAGGAGATGATTGAGCAAGGCAAATGGGATGTCTTCTCCGAGAATCTCTTGTCAGATGTCAAGGGAGCCCGCGCAGCCTTGAACGAGATAGAGACGCGGCACAAGGAGCTGGTGAAGTTAGAGGGTCGCATTAAGGAAGTTCATGAGCTCTTTCTGCAGGTGGCCCTGCTGGTAGAGGAACAGGCAGACACCTTTGATGTTATTGAGATAAATATGCAAAATGTTGAGGACTATGTAGGAGATGCTAAAGACCAAGTGAAAAAAGCTTTGGAATACAGGAGGAAACATCCCCTCAGAACAATCCTCTGCTGCTGCTTATCATGTTGCAGAAGGTGATGGTCCCACTGGAGCTGTCACTGACTTGAATGTCTTCAAAATCAGGTGTTCTTTCCAGAGACTTTTCTGTAGCAACAAGCCCTAGAAATAGGGGGCATAATTTGCAGTTGGTTTTGTTGACTGCCTTTTTCACTAAATGTGCTGAAGGCTGTTTCTATTTATGAACTCCTAGAAATGTTGATAAACTATTATTAATCTAATTTTTATTGAAAGGGCCTGTTACTGTAACTAGAGGTGCAATATCTCTACAGTGATATTTGTTTTGTATAGGCAAGAAAAAAGAATGAATAACTTATCCTAGAGAAAATGAATACTTTCAAAAAGTAACTTCATTCTTACTTGTCAAAGCGAGGCTGCAGGTGGTGAAGCCTTATTGCCTGTGGCAACACAGTACACCGCAGAGTCGGGAGGTTTCAGTTTTAACTAGTCTGGAGCCTGCTTGATGCAAATTTGACAAAATTCTGAGCCTGAAGCAGGAGCAGGACACAGAACCCGTTTCTCTTTTGACTTGAATTCCAGCTGTCTGGCATCCTAACAGAAGTGGCTGCACCTTAAATGATAATGTGTACATTTTGCTTTATTTGTTTGCAAGTGACTGCTTTTTTCCGTTTTGAGTACCCAACTCTCTCAAAGTGGCTAAAAGCACTGCAACACTGAAGCATCTCACTCACTTTTAACTTGAGCCACTCTCTGGACTTTCAGTTTCAAACCTTCCGTGCTTTCAAGTTCTGACACATTTTTCTGCCAATTAACACTTCAGCCAGAGGAGAAACATGGAGTAGACTCCTGCAGAAACACCCAAAAGAAGCCAACAGCTGTGGGGTAGAGAAAGCATTTTAGGGTCTCCTGTACTGCACATAAAAAGTAGCAGTTTTAGTGGAATGACTGGCCTGTAAGTACACTTTTATTTTTTATAAGCATTGACCAAATATGGATGGTTTTATATCTGTTTTAAATAGGATGAAGGATTACATTTTTTTAATACGCAATTTTACTGGTGTTCAAAAATTTTGACTTCTCTCCAATTGCTGGGAAATCTCCACCTGGGAAAGCAAATTCCTTCAGTACATCTGAAGAAGAAAGAAAACAATTTCAATGTCATTTCAGTGCTCTTCAAGCTTAAAAGGAAACTCTCCTTTTGTATAATGGGAATCTGCCCTTACACAAGGGCAAACCAGTTGGTTTGGAGTATTGCAAGGAAATAAAAAATGTGCAGTCTTGGTAAGCACTGAGCATTTTCAGTGAAACATATTCGCAAAGTCTGGTGATTGATCACAGCTCCTGCTTCTGGAAGTTTTCCAGCTATATTTCTTGGTGGCTTCCTGATACACTGTGATCTATTGCTACCCCTTGAAATAATGCAGGACATTTTTTCAGAAATTAATTTTTTTAACTGATCATCCTATTTGTACTTATTTTAATAAATACATTTCAACATTTCAAATATTTTTGTATTTGAGAGTTTTCCTCAGATGTGCATATAGGTACATCTTCCTGCACCAGTTGCAGTGAAACTTTTCCTTTCTTACCTTTTGCACTTTGATTTTATGTGTGAAAAAATCTCTCCAAACATTTCTTACTTTGTATTGTAAGTACAGTAAGTGTTGTAAGTACTTATAATATTGTAAGTATTATAAACAGAACTTGTTTGTATTAATATAACAAAACAGCAAAATAAATCCTACTTCCAAGCTTTTATATCTTACTGGGAAACAATTTTAGCCATACAGGCTCTTTTACACAAATAAAAACTAAAGCAATGACTCTTCTCAGAAACTGTGTGTCCCTTTTGCTGTAGCACCTGCCTCTGATTACATGGAAGAGTGAGGAACATCAATATCCTAAACTGTAAGATATTTTGATATTCAGTGGTATACTGGTGATATCAGTGTTATGCTTTTCTGAAGACCTCTCCAGTGAGGTGTTTAAACTTGAAGTTAGGAGAAATGAGGGTGATGAGCTGGGACCACAGCCAGTGGCTTTGGTGCTACTCAAGACAAAGTTGTTTACTCTGTAGGTACTGTCATTAAGACAGTGGAATTGTGCATTTGAAGAGAAATACCCTAAACCTCTGAGAATCAGCATGTGGGGATAAATCAATGAAGAAGGAAATAATGTGTTTCTTTTCACATGCATGTTCCTAGCACTTGCCAATGTTTTTGATAAAAAATATGTACATTTTTTATGCTGGTTCCTTTTTTGCATTTACAAATGGAATAAAAGATTTAATAAGAAAAAATGAAAGTGCAGAGTGTTGTACATTGAATCTGAAGCTCTGATTGGTTTTTTGCATTGTCAAAGTTTAGTTTAAAACTTGCTGGACTGAATTATGAGTTGGTAAAAGGAGATTAAACAAGGCCTAGGAAAAAAAGTCCTCCTAATATTTGTTGCCATGGTAAATTAAATGTGTTGCATATTGAGACAGAATTATTATTGTTTTTGCCCTAAGAAAACCCAAGAAAAATGAGTATCATACATTCTAAGATGATTTTAAAAAATCAAATTTATTCTGGCAGCTCTGAGAAACCTTGATAATTTCATTAGTAAATATGCAAAACTGGTATTCAAAACTTTAGTTTGATTTGAGGCACAGGGAAAGAGAGCAGAAAGAAAAGATAATTGTAGCCCTTCTCTCCTGACTTAAGGCTGTAGGGGAAAAAAGAGAATTAGTCAAAAAACTAACCTGAGACCTTTCAAAATTATTTTAAAGATGCATTGTGAGTTAAGAGACACTTGAAAATTGCTTCTAGTAATTGAAGCAATCATTCTATCATTCTCACATCCATTGCTTAATACTTTGGGGTTTTTTGTACCCTTCAGTTGTTTAAGAACTCAAATTTAGCTGCCCCATGGACTTGCCTAATCACAGTTAAACAGACTTTTGGAAAAAAAACAAACTGATCACACTGTAGCTGCAAGGACTCATGCCACACAGGATGAGTGGAAGAAGATGATAAAAGCTGCTTGATAATATGTTAGCATACTAATAACAGATGCTGCAGAATGGACCTCTTCTGAAGAAAGCTGCCTTTTCCTTCTCGAAGTCAGCACAACTCCTATGCAGATGTGTGTAAACATTATATGGGCTGGTAGGGGGTTTGTCCCCCTCTTCCTTCATATGGAAAACCTTAAATTTGGTTTGAGGGTGAATGAGTTAAAATCTGATATGGGATGTTTTAGGTTTTAGGATTGCTGTTACTTTGGTTTTGTTTTCTACTGAAGCTGAACCTTCACAACCCACACCACCAGCCAGCCACCAACCAGTCCTTTCTGAGGAAGACAAAGAACTGGCAACCAGGGGCACTTTGCTCCTTCTAAAAAATGTAAGACAGCACAGCATACATAAAAAAGAGACAAAAAGAATTCCCCTATTACAAAATATAATCTTTAGTATGTAATGGATATGCATATGGGTCTCCATTGCATCTTGAGGGACTTTTTTGGTTTTGTTTGTTTGCTTGTTTTAGGTTTTGTTGTTGGCAGTAGTTTTTTTGGTTTTGTTTTTTGTTTTTGTTGCATCATTGGTTTCATTTTAGAGAAATGACAGTGGGACAATTGCTTCCTCAAAATGAAGGACCAGAAGTAAAGGGGTAGCTCTTAAGATCCAGATACCTTTTTTTTCTGGAGGCTGACCTGAGCAGCTTTGCTAAGCTGCTGCTTTTCTAATTTAACCTGCATTAAGGATATTTTCAATGCACAGCCCAAGTTGTATTTTTATTATTTCTTGAAAACAAGACATGTTCTCTAGATTTTTGAACCATGCTATTTGAAATTGCTTTGAAAAAGGAAAGAGCTACATGGGATTGTGCTTCTATGGCTAGGAAAATATCACAGATATAATGAAGGCAGGAAACAGTGTAATTTAATAGATACTGTGTGTGGTGTGATGTGGTGATTCTGGTTAATAAATTTCCAATGCAATGGGATTGTCACATGGAGCCATGCTGTCTGTTTCTCTGATATGTAAGAAGGCAACAGCAAATCTATCTTCTTCCACGTTTTTAGCATGTTATGGTAATGTCTTCAGAATAGCTGAGCACGTAAGAGCCGGCAGAAGACAGTTTCACCATCACGCCTTACTGTGCATACATTGTTAGGGCACCAAGTTGGAACAAGGAAAAGTAACATTTTATTGTGTTTCTTAGAAACAGTGTTAGATGCGAGCAGAAAAGGGAAAAAAACCTAACTGACCGTGTTTCTCTACTCAATACTTTGCTGAAAGGCACAACCCTACTGAATAGAGAACTATGGCATGCCACTCATTTCAAGGTAATGCTACAGCACGGCAAGTTCCATTGGAAGAGCTGTTCTTTTATTCATGAGGTCCCGCGTGTGAATAACATGTATGTAAAACGTTAACAATTAATTTGCATGGTACGCGAGAAGTACTTTCCCTCACAAGCATGCCTGGTGTCCCGGGGTCCCTGAGCACTAAGAGCGGAGGAGGCCAGGCACCACCCGCAAACTGGAGCCCCAGACCCTCTGCAGAGGGACAGCCAGGGTGCCCAGCTCCGAGCGGGGAGCGCGCTCCTGCCCCGCCTGTGGGGAAGCAGAAAGCCGCCTGCCTGCCCGTGTGCTGGAGGCGGGCACAGGCCCGTGTCCGCAGCCTGAGCTGTGTGGAGTGTGCTCCTCACACCTCAAAGGTGCCCAGCTTTGGTGCCATGCAGGGTGCCCATTTCCTCCGCTGGAAAGTAGCAGCGAGAGCGGGAGCCAGTGCCAGGGGTAACGCCAGACAAGCGACACTTCCTCACTTCCCCTGTGATTAAGTGAAGAAGGGGGAGGTCCCAGGGCAGGCAGGAACCGGGAATAGTGCGATCGGTGCTTCCGTCGACCCGGCATACAATTTTGTTAGTTTCGATTCTCCTACGAGCTAGAGAAGGTACATTCCAGGAAACCCTTGGACGGAAATAAGAAAGTGGGGGTGCCTTATCGGCACAACCTCTCCGCTGCCTCTCACGGCCGACGAGCCCGCCAGCACCACGGCCCTGCCGCTCCGAGGGGGCAGAGCCCGCGGTGCCCAGACCCGCGCCGCCCGCAGCCCTCGCCCCCCGCCGCCCCCGGCCCGGCGCTGCCGCCCGCTCTCCCCAGGGGCGGGCCCGTGCCGGCGCCGCGCACCTCCCCCGCCTCCCCCTTCCGCTACCGGCCCGGCGCCCGGCGGCGGCGAGGCGGCGGCCGCGGTGGGCTCGGCCCGGCTCGGCCCGGCTCGGTGTCGGTCCGTGGCAGCGCTCCCCGCCGGGCCTTGCCCGTCCGCCTCCCGCTTCCCGCCGCCGGGAGAGGCCGCCCGCGCGCGCCGCCCCGTGGGCTCCGCGCCCGCCGCGCCGGGAATAGAGGCGGGAGGGCACGGCGGCGGCGGGCGGGGAGGGCGAGGGGACATCCCCGAGGGTCGCGGGCGGCCCGGGGGGCGGGTGGGAGCGCGGCCGTGAATGTAGGAGCGGCTGCGAGCCGTCCCGGTATCTGCACCAGGATGGCCGAGTGGTTAAGGCGTTGGACTTAAGATCCAATGGACGCATGTCCGCGTGGGTTCGAACCCCACTCCTGGTAACTGCCGTTTTTTTATCGGGAGCCCCGTCCGGACGCGGGGCAGGGCGCGGTGTCCCGGCACAGGCGCGGCCGAAGGGAGCCCGGGGCCGCGGGGACACGGCGGGAGGCGGCCGAGAGGGGCGGGGAGGGGCGCCGCAGCGGGCGGATGGCGGCACCCGGCAGCCCGAGCGGGTGTCCCGGCCCTGGCCGGCCGGCGGGGGCAGTGCGAGCCGGGGAGAGCGCTGCGGGGCCGCGGGAGGCTCCTGCAGCCACCGTCACTTCAGCTTTAAAGCCCTTTAAATACGATTATTAAAAAAGAGTTTCTGTATATATGTATGCATGTATATACACATATAATATATGTGTGTATATGTATACACACAGGGAAATATATATACATACATATATACACATATATGTATATGTATGTATGTGTATGTAAGTATGTATATACGTGTGTATGTATGTGTATGTATATACGCACATATAAAATATATGTATATAAATATACATATAATTTAGGTGTATAAGTGTCTGCATATATTGATATGTATAATATAAGTACATATTTGTGTATTCACATATACATAAATAGACACAAACCACATATGCACATTTATACATGTATGTGTAGATATATATACACATACAGGTGTATATATACAGATATATGTAGATATGTATACACACTCAGCTACGGTCTCAGTGGTGGAGCCTCGGGCAGGGGCACCAGGCACCTCCAGCTTTGTCATCCCCGGACCGTGCCTTTGCTGTTTGCCATTTAGGCTATTTTTTGTAGGTTTGTTTTCCTTTTTTTCCAGTTCCAAGCCCTTCAAAGGCTGCATGTCAGCTTGTCAGAGTGCTTTTTACAGCGTGAAAGCTGGTGTAGTTCCGCATGCATTGGGGTATGGAATGTCCACAAGTGCCCAGCCTGCTGAGGTGTCCTTGGCCAACCCTGGAGGGTGGTGGAAAGGCAATCCCCACTTCTGGGGAATGGTCCCTCGTGCTGGCTGTACCCTAAACTGTGCCAGGGCTTTAGCTAGAAGTTAAGCAGAAGGAGCATGCCAGATTTTCAGGCTGACCTTGTGCTTTTGTTTCATTTGTTAGGACACATGGAGCAGTTGTATGTTTTGAGGTGTTTAATTCGCTGGGACATGATTCTGTTTTTGGGTTTTGTGGGATTTTTTGACAGAGTAGTGTCCTTAGGTTTAATATAATTGAAGATGCGGGAAGTATGAATCAAGCACTGACCAACACATTTTAAAATTTTAAGGGAAATATAGGTTGGGTATTAGGAAGAAGTTTTTCACAGAAAGAGTGATTAAGTACTGGAATAGTCTGCCCAGGGAGGTGGTGGAGTCACCATTCCTGGATGTGTTTAAAAAAAGACTGGATGTGGCACTCGGTGCCATGATTTAGTTGAAGTGGTAGGGCTGGGTTGGACTCAGTGATCTTGAACGTTTCTTCCAACACAGTCACTCTGTGATTCTGTGATTCTGTAAATAGTAGTGTTTGTCAGAGCATGCTGGTCAAATTCTAACATAGCTAAACGTAGTTGTTCCCAGCCACCCTCTTCCAAATAATTTGACCTGAAAAATTATCCTAAACTTTCAGTCCAGATATATCATGTGATGATACAGACTCATTAAAGGGTAAACACTCAAGAAAGGGATAACAACTCATGGTGGGCCTTCAGTGTAATATGAAATAGAAGGTGAAATATGTCAGGATATTTTATTTTATGCCCACATTAGAGGATCAGGCATTACACATGCGAGCATGGTAAAAACATAGAAATATGACAGTTCAAGAGTTGTGTAGGGAAGCCTGATCTGTGGGGAATTTCTAGGAAATGCAAGCATATACATTGTCTTTTTTGAGTGCTACCACAATAAAATTAGAAATGCAAAACATACTGCACTTTCTAGAACTGTTCATTAAGAAGTGGTACTGCCAGGTTCAGATGTTGTATGAAGTAAACTCTCATTGCTGTTCTTCATTAAGGTACAAATTAGTAAAAATGTGTGCATGTTTGAAGGTACATTTCACCTGTAATGTTGTCATGGTAAAATGCTGCCCTTGGAAACCCACATCTTTGCATACAAATTGTGTAATTCTGCTTATGTGCTTATTTACAAGCATTTTTGAACATACACTAAGTAATCATGTAGATTTTGTGGATGCAGTGCTGATTTTGATGAAAACTTGGCTCCAGCTGTGTCAGTTACAGGGATGAATTAATGGTGGCTATTCTACACTGTGAGAGAAAAAAGAAAAGTAAAAATAATCACACTTTTTACAAGAAGAGTAATTGCTGAACAGAAAAAAGGGGCAGGTTTTGTGATAAAGCAGTAGAGAAAACAGAATTTCTTGGTTAGAAATGTTCCTGTTTCAGATTCAGCCTTTCTCTTTCCTGAAAGGACTTGCTTTGCAGAGAACTTCCCTCAGTCCTTTGCTGAACCTATGTTCCCTGTTTCTTAAACCAGCTTCTTATTGCATGTGCTGATCAGGAATGGAACAGAAGATTTTTTTAACTGTTCTGGCTCTCAAGAAATACCCACAGAATCTACTTGCAACAAGTATATCCCAATCCCTTCCCACATTTATTCATAAAGGAAGGTATAATCTGATGGGGTTATTGGTTTCTATTTTAGGTGGAGTGCCAGGGTGATGTACTGTATTTCAGCTCTGGAGCTGAGCATTATTATAAAGGTTTTATTTTGTTGAGCAGGTTCCTTTCTTTGGTTCCTTGTTAAAACCTCATGAATTTTTGGTGGTTCCCATTGCAATTTGACATTCTTACATTCACTTTTTATAATCTGGCCTTTAGTTTAAACAATATTGTTTTTTGTTGGACTCCATTCTGGGAATGCGTTGTTTTTCTAAAAGATGTCATTATCTGAAGGAACCTTGCCTTGTTTATTGAAAGAAAGTAGAAAAAATATACTGACTAGTGCTAGAAACTGGAATAAAAAAAAGGAGATTCATATGCAGACATTTGAATGCTACCCTGATGAACCAGGGGTGCTTTTCATGCCTCTGCATATTTCCTGTATGATGAGAAGCCAGTCACTTGAAACAGATTTTTCAAAAGCAATAATTCATTTTCATGTTCCTTATTTTGAGGTCTCTGTCTTGAGAACCTCAATCTGATTTGCAGAAATGCAGAGCTTTTGCAAAAACAGGTGAAATCAGTGTATCACCTATATTTTAAGCAGTCTCTGAAATAATTTTTTTCTGAAAAAAAAATTATGACTCTTAGTAGTCAGATTTATTTGAGATACTTGATATGAATCTTTCCACACCTCAATTTCCCATTGTATAAAGTGGAAGTAATAAAAACACACAGTTTGCAAAATGGGCTGCTGTGAAGTAAATTCATTCTCATTTGCAAAGAATTCAGATGAACACTTAGGTAATCTGGTCATGTTAGACAAGCCCATGAGTGAATTCAGAAAATAACATGAAAGAAACAAGCTTCAGAGCCACAGTTTGAGCTGTGAAGTCTTTGCAAAGTGTTGAACAGCTGCTTAGCGAGCACTTCATGATGTATGCTGAACAAGGTAGGAGTCTTATAGGAAAACAACAAGCCGTAGCATAACTCAAAATTCTATCTTGCTTCAAAACGGAATGGGCTCAAATCAATAAGAAGGCAACCTGTTGGTGACATAATTAGGTGATATTTCAAAATAGTTTAATCTTAAAAAAAACCCTTTCAGCAGCTTGTTGTTGTTGTTATTGTTGTTTCATTTTAGCATGTGATGGAAAATGTAATTTTTTTACTTGAGTTAAAACATTCTTTAATCAGTGACCACTATATCATGTTGAGGTAAAAGGGCTGTGAAGTTCTTGATCTGTTGCATAATCTTGTGTGTAGGATGGTCAATATACCCTCTTATTCATTTTGTAGACTAATTCAAAGTGTATGAAGTAGGACTAGTCTCTTATGTTAGCAGGAATAACTGCATGTAAAGAACTTGTTAATTTTTGAACTGTTCTCATTTTGGGACTTCTGTGGTAGATAAGAGGGGTAGGCTCTATTTTATGTATTCCCATCATTCTTAGGACGCTTGTTCAAAATTTACCACTATTCAATGCAGACAGTTGTGTCTCTGTTTATACATGTGTTTATACAGGTTCATTTTTAACAACTGCTGGGCTGTTTGATCTGCTGACTGCCTCCGATCTTACCTGGAGGTTCTTAGAATAATTTCTGTTGGACTTGATAGCCACAGCAATCAAGGGTCATTAGCAATGTGAGCTAATCCTGCCTCCTTCTCTAGAACATTACAACACACGCTCCCAAACAGATTCTTGCATCGTGTTATTGCTGAACTATATTTCTCTCTTTCAATAAGGCAAATGAAGGGATTTTCTGCTTGGTTAGTTCAGCAAGCTCTGGGGAATTGTGCTGTGGTAGAACATTGATGGAAGGGAACAACGGTCTACATATCACTTACTGGTGTGCAAAGCCCTTCAATTTATTTACACTGCAGGCAGAGGTAGGTTCACTCTTAAGACTGACTGATGAGCCTGGCAAGGCTTGTCATGGTCACTTAGAGCATCATCAGCCCCAGCAGGAGGATGGCCCAACACAGCTTCAGAAGAGACCAGGTGCCCACTCAGCTGCTCAGGTTGGTGTCTGGCATTTTAGCTCAAAGCCACTACACTGGCAGAGTGAAGGGCAGTAACTTTGCCCTGGGGTAAAGGGGTGTGGGCACGTGTTGGGATTTTTTTAGAGAGTGTTATATTTGGATTGATTGAGGGTGAGCAATTCCTGACTGGGCCCTTTGGCCTGCAGAGCCTGTGGGCCCCTGAGCCCACAGCGCCTGCAAGCCACAGTGACACAGTTAGAAATTCACAGTTGTGGCGCAGTAGAAAAACTCACAGCTTATAGTAAGGTGTTCTGGGAAGTAATGGGTTTCTAAATGTAGAATTGTAGTTCTAACACTTCAGCTACCTTAAGACTTAGATAAATAAGGGTTGTTTGCATTTTTTATAGCCTGTAATTGTAAACTATGTAGCGAACCTATATAACTTACCCCGGGCTGATAATAAAGGGGAATTCGACATGGAAGCCGTATTGGTTAGGTGTATCGTCTGTTCCGTCCAATCTCCTAATAGTCAAGACTCTTGCTACAGGCACGGGTTTACTCAAGGGTATTGCTGAAAATGTCAAAATACTGGTCTGTGCACTAGAGCACCCCCAGTCTGGGAACATTTTCCCTTGTGCTCACTTTGCTATGGTGGCACCAGCCTCTATAAGAAAGACAGAGCAGACAAGTCATAATTTACACTGCAGCAGCAAGGTTTGGCAGAGCACCTACTGAATGAGGAGTCCTGAGTGCCCTAAAATGAAGGCAGCATAATGCAGAATGTTGAAGCTAAAATTTCTGGGATCTTAGATTACTGGACTTAAAGCATGCTAGCATTCATTGTCTGGTGTATTTTTGACTGTGTTAAACTTACCTGAATGAACAGATTCTTTCTTGCTGCCAAGGAAGAGCTTTTGTCTGAAGACCATAGAAAATGTACACATTCTTCTGAAGATGGTCCTCTTAAATGTGCAGTAACAAAAAATGCCTTCCTTCCCCTAAATATTTTGAGAGAAGAATGCGCTTTCCAGAATCCTTCATTTTCCTGGATTGCTTCTTCTTTCACCATCTGTTCAACTGTGACCTTCTTTCTGGCTTGGAAATGCTACAAGATCTTTCCTTCAGACCACATCTGCCTCATTTCTAACTGCTTGCTGAAGTGGTTCATGCAATTCTTGGCAGGGGATCACTCACTGAACATGTGACTTGACGAATTTGTGACACCCATCTCTTGCTATTTCATCATGTGTTGCAAACTTTTTCATGTGAGAGCGGAATCCCTATTGGGAAGTATGGACTGCATTAATGAGTACTGCTTTGCAACTAATCCAAGTTTGATGATTGATGAGCATATGTATTTTAGTTTCACTTGTCTTTACATATCTGTAATTATTTTCTGTCACACTCCCACCTTTTGCTTTTTGTGTGCATACCAAGAAACAGATCTAGCTGGTCTAGCAGTTAACTGCTGCTAAAAGAGGCAGATACTGCCTTTCCTCTGCCCTGGCTGTACTGCACATTCCTACTGTTTCCCTCTTGGGTCCCTCAGTCTTTGATGGTCCTGCAATATGTAACAAAAGTCCCAATTAATTTCGTGTTACTTGGATCTAAAATTAATCTCTGATATTATAAGAAATTTTCTGTGAAGCAATGAGGAATTGGAGACAATTTTTTACATGTTTTGAGCTCCTTGACATAGGTAATATAGATCCAGTGTTTTTATTCATCACAGAATGGCAAAGGCCAGAAGGCCCCTCTGAGAGTTACCTAGTTCACCTCCTAGCTCAGAGGAAGGTCAGCTTGAGTCAGGTTTTGAGTATTTTTGAGGATAAAAACACCACAGCCTCTCTGAATACCCATGCCAGTATTTGAACACCCTCACGGTAAGAAAAATGGGGTTTTTTCTTAAAAATAAGGGTTCTCTGCAGATTAGACTATTGTAAATTGCTCTGGGTTTTCCTTCAGAATGGTCTGGTAGCTATAGTGCAAACCAATGGCATCCATCTATTGAGTTGAGGGGAGGTAATGCAAGTGATATCACTCATCTTCATCCAGTACTGTGGCTAATGACTTCTCATCCTCAATTAGGAAGGACTTTGAGATACTTGAGCATGTCCAGAGGAGGCAATGAGGCTGGTGAGGGGCTTGGAACACAAACCCTGTGAGGAATGACTGAGGGAGCTGGGGTTGTTTAGCCTGGAGAAAAGGAGACTCAGAGGTGACATTATCACTCTCTACAACTCCCTGAAAGGTGGCTGTAGCCAGCTGGGGGTTGGTCTCTTTCTCCAGGCAGCAACTGGCAGAATGAGAGGACACAGTCTCAAGCTGTGCCAAAGGAAATATAGGTTGGATATTAGGAAAAAGTTTCTCACAGAAAGAATAATAAAATACTGGAATGATCTGCCTGGGGAGGTGGTGGAGTCACCATCCCTGGATGTGTTTAAGAAAAGACTGTGGCACTCAGTGCCATGGTTTAGTTGAAGTGTTAGGGCATGGGCTGGACTCAATGATCTTGAGGGTCTCTTCCAACCGAGTCATTCTGTGATTCTGTGAATTCTGTGAATCCTAGATCCAGAGGCTGTCTCTGAAGAAGGACATCAGTATAGTTTAGAAATCTGATTTAAGTAAAGCTTTCCAAATCCTTTTGTAGCTAGATCCAGAATAAAAATAATTTATGTGTTTAGTTACTGTGACTTCTATCTTTTATCATAATATGTTGGATATTATTTGTTTCTTTTGCAGTGTTTGCTGTGAGAATAACTGATTTTTTTTTCTGAATGTAGTTTTAATGTTTATGTAGCAAGCTTTATAGCTGTGGTTTCCCCAGTCTGTATTGTGATGGCACTATGATAGTGCAGGCTGTGTCTGTGCCACTTAACAATTCCTGTGGTGTTCTGTGACTGAAAACTGACTGAGACATGCCCAACCTGTTGTGCTGCATTCATTTGCGTGACCTGCCCCAGAAGTTATTTGACACATCAGTAAAGAAGGAATACTGAAAGCAGCTAGATACAGTGTTTGTGATGTCTCTGCCTGCTCAGTGTCTCTGAACAAAATATATTTCTACAAAAAAGAATTAGCAAGTACAATAATAATTGTATGGTATGAATGCTTAAGTTAGATTTCTTTAAGAGAAGGAAGTAGTTATCCCTCCCAATAGACAGTAAAGGAGACATCATGGATGAGATAAGGTTTCTGCTCTGTATGAAGTTGTAGTTAGGGAGAGAGGTCAGCCATCAACACAAGAAAAAGGACCTGTATGACAGAGTAGGTAGTGTGACTGTGTCCAGCTGAAATACTGACAGACTTGAGCATGTTATGAAGTACATGAGTGTATGAGATAAGAATGGCATGGGATTGGGAACTGTCATTAAAATGTTGTAAAACCGGAAGTTGTTGTGGTTAGAGATTCTATTTCTATGCCTGTTTCTGTTGTTTTCTTGTCAAGTTGTCTCCAAGAGGGGTTTAGCTAGAGTTTGAATGCTCCTGTTTTAGGTTGAGCTCTGCAGAGAATGTGTCAGGAGATCTTCAAGAACATGGTGGTACCCTCAGCCCCCAAATGGAGCTGGGGGGTCCTTTATTGCCGGCGTTAAAGGCTATGCCTCATATTCACCTGGAAGTCCTTAGCAAACTTTCCTCTGTAGTCAGGAATGCAATGTAGCCTGGATTGCAATGTTAGCTATCTCAGAATGTTTTATATTTTTAACAAAAAATGTTATACCAAGGTAGTCTTAACTGTCAAACTGGGATGCATCAAGTTTGCATTTTACATTGTTTCCTTTTATGTACTGTTTGTCTTTAACAGACTCGGCATGATTGCTTCCCAGGCAATAAATATTCTGGCATAATTAAAGCACTTCCACATCCTTTGCAGGCAAAACCTCAGAGATGGTATCTCTGGAGGGAGATGTTGGAACTGCCCCAGAAGCTGCCAACTGCTGTTTATCTGTTAACCAGTACCTGAGCTGCTGTCTTTCTGAATCACCATCCCACACCACATCTGTATTTACAGTGAGCCCCTCTGATCCACAGGTCATTACTTGGGCAATGATAAAAACTGATCTATAAAAAATGCTGTGGTTTTTAATCTTATTTTTTAGTGCATTAGATGTGTTCAGCCAGAAACAGAAAAAAGGAGCCAGAGAAAGCAACTTGAAGACTTGGGTTTTATCCATGTAAAAATCCATGTAAGACAGTATTACTTAGTTAATTCTTAACAAGGCAGATTTCCTTCAGCAAGGTAGCTATATGGCATGCACTTCTGAGGATATACCCAATTAGTTCTGCTGCTGCAGCCAATGTTAATGGACATAAATTTATGGATCTTGATCCTGTTGCTGCCACTGTGTAAGCAGATTGTTTATCACTTTTTGTTTGGACAGGCACGGAAGCCTGCTTGTATAATTAAAGTTGTAGCATCTGCACAATAGTTATATACTTAAAATTACTGTGCCTTGGCATCACCTTCCTCTATTGATCTTCAAACCAGCACAAAATGAAATTGAAAATACAAGCCATTCAGGCAAAAATTCCATTAAGGATAGTAAAGAGTACAGGGTACTGTGGGGCTTCTGGTGCAAGGGCAGGACTACAATGTTTGTCTTATCTCACAGGAAAGTTGTAAGGGTCATCTTAATATTAAGTGATGGAAAAGGACATAAATCTATATAGATAAAGTGAAATTATGCATAAGCAATTAGCTTCTGCAAAAGAAGAGGCATAGGCTGTAAACACTTTGAAAAGCCCTTCTGCCATGCCATCAAGTAATTTAAACCACAGACTATTCTTTGGGGAATATTAGAGCTGCAAAACTAGCCTGGTCATAACTTTATGTAAGTAATAAATTAAGTGCAACTATTAACTCATGACTGTTTGGAAAATAAAGGCATAGTTTGCATTAACAAGGTTGAACTGGATGATTTCTTTTGGAAAAACACTTGTATCCTTTTTAAATATGTTTTACAAAAAAAAAAAAAGTGTAATGTTTCAGGTGACTGCTGCACTCTGTATTTAAAATTTTATTTGAAAAAAGGCTCAAGGATAAAAAAAGTTTCATATTAATATTTGTGGAATACCTTGTGTATTTCCAGGACAAAAAAAAATTGAGTGGATTTAAAAGAGATCCCTCCAGAGATGAATTTTACCAGTAACAGAAAAAGTTTCTAAAATAAATGTTTCTCATCAAGTTGAAACAGTTGCTATTTAATGTTTTGACTGACCTTAAATCTAACCATAATGGGATTTTGTAATCCTCAATTACACAGATGGACCATAGACTTAGTTTGACAACTTTATTTATGATGAACTTCATTAGGAGTGCAGTAGTATTCCATGTTGTCTCCTCCTCCTGTGTTTTGCGAAGTGACAATGTCCATTTTATAAGTGGCTTTTGCAAATTAAATGAGCTTGGAGGAGCCTGGTCTGTACCCAGCCTCAGTGTCAAGGGTGGCTGTGACAACACTGAATTGCTGTGGAGAACGGATATTTTGGGGTGATGGCCGTGCAGGAGCAGTAGAACCACACTGCTGCCAGAGCCTGTGGAGGAGCAGCCAGGACCCGCTTCTGTGGCCATAGGGCCTGCAGGGGCCCCTCTGGACTACAGGGGCTGGGGTGCACCTCTGCAAGCCACTGATCTTGGACTGGGTCCTTCTAAGTGACATCACAGCACTTCCCTCCTGTTCTTGTACCATGCTGTGTGCACCTCGGAATTGCAGCAGGGAGTTTAATTCCTTGGGTACAGTGTGGGGCGAATGTCCTCCCAGGGTTAAATGGGGATTGGTGCGTGCTGTTTAAGGGTGGAAAGGTCAGGCACTGAGTGGGTAAACAAATCTGTGTTCTTCACCATTTCTGAGGGAATCCTTTTCTTCCCTTTTGCTTACTTTGAGTTTCAAAGGCTTGATACATCCTTGTCCATCCTTGTCGATACCTTGTAGTAAACACCAGTTTTAGTCAATAGGTACAGAGGCAGCTTTAGGAAGTAATAAAGTGGCTTACTGCTAGCAATCCTACCTTCTTCACAGGTGCAGCCAATTGCTATATAAGAAGCAGGGCAGAGCTAAGCAAAAAGCAGAACTGAGCAGGGGTGGGCAGGTCTGGACCTCTGGGTGATGTGACTGCATGCTTTAGGAGTTACATCTCTGTGATTCAATTACTGAATCATTCCCCTCATTTTGTTAGGCTGCAGAAGTGTAGTTATGTCAGGGACTTGCATCAGGAGACAAATATCATGGTTTAGCTACCATGTCTGGGAAGAATCTTCTAGGCAGAATGGCAGGATGGTGGGATAGTTACAATTAATACCTTAGTAGGCTGTCTATTTGTACTTCATTTCTTTGTATGACCCTGCTCTCACCAAAGTTGGGGCAATTCACCCATTTAAATAGTGTTTTCATTGGCATGGCTTGCATTCATTTTTGTCATGTTGATGCTCTCTTTTTCTTGCCCTGACTGGTGGGAGCCCTTAGGTGTAGGAAGCAAATGTATAGGAATTTAAAGGAGTTTCTGACAGTCCAGCAGTCTCCTGGTCAGTTTGGATGGCCCCAAAAACAGGGTGGAGCAAATGGACAGGAAAAAACCAGACAGGAGTCTGGTCATGAGCAGAAAGCAGTGTCTGACTTTCAGCCTTATTGAACTGTTTGTTTCTTAGTTACTTCCTGTGAGGAATGAGCAGAGTGTGAGATGGTGATACTGATAACATCACCTGTGAATTAGGGTGTCGGGGGGTCTGGAGGCTACCTGTATATGAAAACTGCTGACACAGAGTCTGGGAATTGTGCAGAGCTTCCAGGCATCTCCTGCCTTACACAGAGACAGAGAACAGCCCTAAAAGTGGAACTATTTATGGGAGGTTGTCTGTTTTCTCTTGTGACTTGAGAATGTTGTTTCTTGTTCATCCAGGCTCTGAGCCCTATCAGTTTGCTTTTAAATATAACTTTCCCAGATTTTCAAATCTGCCGTTTTCCCAGAGGAATGTCTGTTCCTGGCATGTAGCCCTCCTTTTTATCATACTGAAGATCACCTCACTCACTGAGTGTTGGTAGCTTCTGGTAGATGACCAGCAGCCTAAATATTGTCAGCTACCAGACCCCTCCTCTCTGCCCTCACATGGAGACATTGTGGCTTGCTTGATTCTGCCCTGTGTGATGCCCCATGCCTTCAGGTTCTTCAGCACAACCCTGGCCATGATCCTGAAATACCTTGCCAAGGAGAGAGCGATGGAGGAGGTTTACATTCCTTGAAGTTTGAGTCAGGTGGCACTGGGAATCACAGAAGTGCTTGCAGGGGGGTGGTGTGTGGCCTGTGACTCTCCCATGTATCTAGTCCTCGTGTGTCTAATTGTCACAGACAATGCCTAAGTCTATCTGCCAAAGCTGTCAAGATCATGTGCTGTTTTTGCATATACTCTCCAACTTAGCCAAATACTGTATTGCTGGGAAATTTTCTCAAGAAAATCTAAAGGGTTAGACTGAATAATATCCATAAGTGACAGTTTAAATAGAGACGCAGCACTATGTTTAGCCTCATAGTTACTAACTGATATAGGTTCTGTAAAACACAACTTTCTTGCGTTTTTCAAAATAGGAATTTCATTTGCCATCTTTAGTAAAAAAAACTTGATTCTGTATGATTCTGCTCTCAAACCAAGTCTCACTCTTGTTTTATTTTTTGAGTCATTCAGAACTGCAGTACATTTATACTTTGGTTAATGCACATGTGTCATGGCTAGTGACTGCTAGTTTAGCTGTTCTTAAATTCTTGTACTGTTGCTTCAGGTCAGAGAGAACAAAGGTCTGGTATTTTAAGGGATTTGGTGCTTCTAGATAAAAACATTTTGCATTCCTTGCATGCTCGATCTCTAAAGATAAGTAGGGAGGAATACTGGAAAACCCTGGTATCTCAATAGAAACAATACTCAGAATGTAACTTACCTTGCATGGTGCTAGTTTGCATTCATCAACATACCTTTGTTTTTGTTTTCTACTTGTTATAAAACCTTTTGCACTTCTTTTTAGTACTCATATGAACATTTGATGACTGCTGCTGTGAATATTTTATCTTTGAAACAACTGTTTCCTGAGCACTTCATTTCTGTAGGTAGTCCTATCAATGATTATAGCTTTGGGGGCTTTAAAACTAAAGTAAATTTAACATACAGTAATGCTACTTTATAGAGTCTTCTGGGAACTCAACCACTGTGTTAGCTAAAACAACTGAATCAAGAATGCTGTTATCATGGATCAAACACTTGTAATGCTGTCCCACCCAAACTAACCTCAGCATGAGGGTGACTTTTAATACATGGATGGGATAAGCAATGAAACTATTTGTTACTGTCCCTCACATGTGAATGTATTTCTTTCAACCAATATTTAACAGTTATTATTGAACTGTCTTTCTTTTACTGCTAACAAAAATAAAATCTTATAATTATAAAAGAGACAGGTGTTTCAGTCTGTTGTACAAAATAAAGGTATTGCTGGTTGGCTCTGAGCAGCTTGTATAGAATTCTGTTCATGAAATCAAATTAAATGCAGGGTATGAAAGGAAACCTTTTTCTAAGTGAAGGAGAAGATTGGCTTACATTAGGCCAGAAACATTAATGGCAATTTCACTAAAATCTTAGTGTTGCAGTTCTTTCTGGCTGCACTGTAATTTTTCACAAGAAACCATCCCAGGAATTCATCCTAGCATGATAACAGGACCGTCTTTAAAAAGTATCAATTTCATCACGCACGTGCATGGGTCATAAAATTCCAAAGTATCCCAAGTTATCCCATCATGCTAATGCAGGATTTTTTTATTTGATGAGAATCTTTGGATAATTTCTTCCATGATGCTTTTTCACCTCATTTCCATACTGCTGCTGCTAGCATTTTGTACCAGATGCTCTTGTGTCATTAAAGCAACTGCTTCCTGATTCTTTTTTGTGTGAAAACTTGTCTATGTGTATCTGGTCACCCAATAAAATCTACTTCAAATCTTGCTCCTTTTCTATCATGAGACTATTAATAATTTCTCATCATGAAACCAATTAAAAATACCTTACTATCCTCCATGCCCCCAATACTCCATTATTGTTTTAGCTTGAATACAGTCCTGTCCTTACATATGCCTGGTGTGATTGATGAAGATGGGTGACATGGATTCAGTGCTATCTTACTTACTTGATACCTCCACCTCTTGGGGAGTCAGACTGCATGTATTTTTCTATAGCAAATCTATAAAAGTAGGGTCTGATAATACTACCTTGAATGGCTGACCCCGTTGCTAACCTGTACATAAGCAGAGAGAGAGAGACCTGTGCCAGATGAAACAATAGATATCTGCCTTTCTGCATAATTAGAAGGAAACCAAGATATGATACGTAAGATAAATATGAGCTTGTTATAAGCTGATAATATTGCTATTTCTCTCCCCTTGTATACAGCAGCAACCAGATGGATGGAGGCAATGGCCCTTTCTCCATTTGCAAGGGAACTTTGCTCAGTCCTAGGCCATCCAGGTGTTTAACAGATGATATCTGAAGCTTCAGGTGGAATTTTGCGGCTTCAGGAACTTACAAGTGTCTCATCAGTCCTATATGTACTATCTTGGGTAGTTAATTGGACTACATACCAATGTGTATGTTACTAAATCTTTTCCCTCTGTCTGAAAGCAATATGCTCAGATGAGCAGTTTGAGGTCACCACCAGTGTTACCTGGATCCATACACACATCTGCTTTGGGCCCTCATTCTCATCATACTTCTGTGGTGCAGTTTATGCTGGAGTAGATATATGTGGTGGTGGCCAGAAAGGGCAATTGTGTGTTTACTTTCTCTCCCGCGGCGTCACTCTCCCACTGCTCCCCTCAGTGCTGAAGCAGCCTGCTTTTGGGTCGGCTGAACAGCAATGCTGGAGATGCAGACCTGGTAGAAACATGGATGTGAGAAGGAAAAGTCTGCCCTCTGGCCCAGCCTTGTCACAGAATTCCTAGTTAGGTACCCACTTGGCCCTGTCTTGTCTTTGGCTCTACAAATCCAGAGTAATTGAGCTGTTCAGGAAAAAAGTAGATCATAAGGGTGTGAAAGGCAAACATAATCTGGAGATAAATCATGCACAGCCAATGGAGTTGGGGCTGTGAAGTTAATTTCCAGGGAAGATAAAATAAATCAGAAAGCAGACCCTTTTGAGCATGCATTGCAACATACATTTGACAGAATTCCTCCCCTAGAGGCCCCTGGCCATCTGCAGACCTCCCCAGACTAAACCTAAGAGCCTTCGTGTAAATAAAGAAGGGACAGGCTCTGGAGGCAATCTGGATCTCTGTGAAAAGCCTCTTTGTTCCAGTCTGCAAGGGCTGGAAAATTGTTAGGCAGCAGAACTATGGATGCTGACGGGAACAACTCCTCCTGCTGGTTTGGCTCTCTAATGGGAGAGTGAGTGGCTGGCTCTGCTAGTGGATCTGGACCCCATCCGTGCAGCTGAGGGAGACTGGCAAGCTTATTGGGGCATCTGGCAAATGTAAAACCTTACGTGGTTTTGGGGCTTGCTCTCCCTGACTGCTTTCTGCCTCTCCTGGAGTGGGAAGGTGGATAGCTTCCAGCTGAAACAGTTGATGGAAAATTCCTGCTAAGGAAGGAAAACTACAGGCTTAACTCTGGTAAACACTGTAGTGGTGGGCTGGGGCCAAACCTAGGAAGATCAGAGCATAGGCTGGTGCCATCCCACTGTGCCTGTTGTCCGTGAGGGATGCTGGGATGCTTCTGCTGCTGTCAGGACGAGGGATGGTGAGTCAGGGATCTGCACTGCTTTCTCGGGTTGTTCTTTCTCTCTGCAGCAGGTGAAGCTCATGAAAATGTCATAGGTCAGCAACCAAACTGGCCGTACTTACTGTTTGGAGAGGATGCCCTGTGAGGAGAATGCATAAAGCATCTGAATTACTTCACCATCCATGGAAATACTCTACAAATAAAGTTGTATTGTTTAGTTATAAATTTCATGCTGGAATGATTATTATTGAATGTGTATAGGGGAGAACACCCAGAAATTAGTATTACATTAATGATTAATGACAGATTTGGCCAAATTTGAAAGTGTATCCTAAATTTGAAAATCAATCCTTGGATTGACAGAATTTCTGACCAGTCCTAGGACTTGTAGACTTCCTCAGGCATTGTTGAAAAGGTTTTGTTTTCCTTCATTTTTCATATTTGAATTTGGTAACGTTTCTTTCCCATTGATAGTTTTCCTGTTCCTCTATTTCTTGGTTACAATTCTGAAAAATAATCTAGGCTTTTGAGGAAAAGGCTGTGGAGCAGGGAAAGAGAGCAAGGCCCTTTGGAAGGTTTGTGGAATTTGATAATGTTATAAGTGAGGCCAATCGCCATTTTAAAAATTGCTATTCAAGTATATTTTTCTGACAGAAATGGAGAAGTCCAAGGAAACCCTTACCAGCTTTTGTTCTGAGGCTCAAGGCATTCCCCCTGTTATATTTCTCCCTCTGCTGAATACTTTATCTTCTGCAGGTGTCAGTGGAGGGTTTCATAACAGACTGCTTGGTTCACTTTCTTGCCCTGAGATCTTGGTGCAGCTTTGCACTTTGCATCTTTATAAATAAATCATCTGCTTTCACAAATGACTCACCTATTGTTTGAGGTGGGCAGAATGTTTTAATGACATCTAAGTTAAGAATTGTGATTTTTAAGTGCTTGGTTTGTATTTTTGACCCGCTGTAGCTAGATTTTATGTCCAAGGAGATATAGAGAAAGAACAGGACAAAAAGGCTCACTGAGCTGCAGCTGTAACAGAGACCCACGTCCTTGGTGTTATTATTATTCATGACTTGTCGTGTAACTGTAGGGTGGAGGAGTCGCATTCCTTGGCAGCTCAGGTCTGGGCATTGCTGAAACATAGGACTGAAATGGCCCAAAGCTTTTTCCTGATGAGAAATTACAAACGGAGCTATGTACTGGAGGACAGGGAAACAGCAAAATGTCAGGATGTGAAGAGGTGTTTTTGTGCTCAGAACTCACCTGGTTTTCTGCTGTACCAGCTGGATATCTCAAAGCTGTTCCTGCTCCCTGCAGATCTTGCCACAAACACTCCTGGAGGCCAGGCAGTCTCACTTGCAGCACATCTACTTCAGTATCGAGGCATGGTGGGTCAGCATGGTGGGCTGCAGGCATCTTGTACATTCCTCTCAGAGCCTGCTGTAATACTCTTATGAAATTTTAAGGGTTCTTTCTGTTGTATTAAGAACATCTATTTGAGGTTTGCTGATCCATTTTGGAAATAATTCTTTTTGGCTCTTCTCTGAACCCTTCATGCTTGGCACTACACTGGGAGGCATCCAGGGTTTTGCTTTACTCTCCTTTTGGGACTGGGTCCTCCAGGAGCAGTCCTGTACCTCATTCCATGCTCAAAATAGCAAAGTTCTTTCTGTGGAAAATTAACTTCCATGATTCCTGAGGAAATAAATGCTACTGAATAGTGCTATGTGGGGGCTTTAGCCATGCATAGGACAGGAAGGACACACGTAAAAAAAAACCCCAAAAAAGGCTTCAAAAGTTTTTAAAGAACAAGTTAGTGAATGTAACAGATGAAACAGGATTAAAAGTGTTTCTCTTGGCCTCTACCACCCACTTAGCTGAGGGCAAGTTGAGAGGCAGGACTGGATGCGTTGAGAAGGCAGAAATACACTGAGGGGCAGGACGTGGGTGTCTGGGAGTGCAGGGTCCCTGGCTCAGATGGGATGTCTGTGTGCTCATCGAATCCCACCCAGAGACACCAAGGAACGTGTCTTGGGGAGTTAAGTACACACAAGTGGTTTAAGCAAACAGCAGTGAAGGGAGGGGATGAGGGGTGAGCCTGCAGGGCTTTTTTCCAGGGACTGTGCTTTTGTATTTAGTAACTTGAGCAAAACTGTGCTGCATCCAGAGATGAAATGCACTTGCTGAAACCAGTTTTGTACTTCACTCTGCTTCTTTGCATCCCTGTCAGGACTTTTTCTGGTTTGATGCTGACACAAAATTGCTAGATAGTGATTGCCACTTGAGGAATAGTACAGATGATTTTATGTTTCATAACGAATGTAACAGAGGATTTGCTAAAATGAAGGCTCATTCCCAGCTAGCTTTCCCTTCATACAATTTTACTTGCTGTTGTCTTTTTTCTTCATGTTTGTGGCATCGTATTTCATACTAGATTTAAACCCTGAATTTGCCAGAACTTGAATACATTTATATTTTGAATATATATTTTAAGAGAAGTAACACTATTTGTCAGATCATATTAGCTGAGTTTTAAAATATACCTTTGTTCCTGCTTCCAGATTTAAGCTGTGTGGTTGAGAGACTTTGTTGCTCTGTTGTGCTCAAAGGAACCTGATCCTGACAGAGTGAGCTTTTTGCTACTTCTGTGCTAGAAATAATACCTGTACATAATAATGTACAGATAATCCTGTACCTGCTAAATATTTTTAGATGAGTCTGTAAGTGCTTGAAGTGTAAGAGTTTGGATATTATGTAACAACTATATTCTAATGGCACAGTATTGTGGACACTCTTAAGAAGACTCTTGCTCTCACATGGTTGGCTACTAAGGAAAATGCTACTAAGGCTTTATTTTCTGAAATGCAAAGTTCACATATGAGCTCTCTCCCAGCAAGGACAAACTCCAGCATTGCTCCCATTTCAAAGGTTTGGCTTCTGCAAGTAACTTCCAGTTAGATACATCAGTAATGTATTAAGGAGTTTTGTTGCTCTCCTATTTTCTTCTGACAGTAACTCCAAAAAAGGGGCTTGTGCATAGTAAGAAAATTGTTTCAATCCTCTTTTCATTCAGTTTTGTGGTCTTTTCATTTCAATGATTAAGGACTTGGCAGGGCTGGACTTCTTTTTTGGTTTGGACGATAGCTTTGGTTTGGAACATCCCAAAATAAATTACATCCAAAAGTTTCCTCTTTGTCTGCTGTGATTTCAAAGCAATTTTCATGGCTCAGTTCAGGGCTGCCTAATACAAGAAAATGGAAGAATAATTACTGCCTGCAGAGCTTCTAGCACAGCAGTTATTTAAGTAGCTGCAAAATAATTTAAGGTACAGGCAAATTTCTTGTTCCCTGAAGAACTGTGTGCTTTGAGCCAAACATTTTTCCTTGAACTAGGCACATAGTTCCAGTGGCAGTCAGGCAGCAGGCACAGCCCCAGTGTGCCAGCAGTACTAGCAAGGGCAGAACTGGCATTCCTGCCTGTCTGAGGTGAAAAGCTCATCCCCATCAACACTGCCCTGTGGGCTGGGTGTTGTGGCTCTTCATCACTTCTGGAAATCTTATCATTTCAAACCCCCCATTGAATAAAAAAACCCCAAAAATTTAAAAAATAGAGTACTCTTCCCTCTGGGAAACCCACAGCACTGACTAAGTTCAGACCACAACGTTGGCCCTGGCTGTGCTAAGCAGACAGAAGGCTGCCCTAATAGAGCAGCCAAGATTTCCTGCTCATGTAGGGGAAATTTCACAATAGACATTCCAGCACACGGCCAGCCAAATGGTGGCATGTGGAGAAGGGAGGGCGGTGAAGCAGCTGATCTCTGTCCTGCACCTCACTGGGGGCAGCCCCACTGCTGTCCAGTCCAGGAGGAACTTGGGAGGGGGATGAGAGGCTTTGTCAAGATGATTTAAAGCATTAGCTGAAATACATTTGACTGAATCCTGTGGTAAGTGACTTCGTTCAGGCTGACTCCTCGTAAAGTGC
This sequence comes from Sylvia atricapilla, assembly GCF_009819655.1. NCBI lineage: Eukaryota > Metazoa > Chordata > Aves > Passeriformes > Sylviidae > Sylvia > Sylvia atricapilla. The sequence continues at coordinate 64,919,793 of NC_089142.1, forward strand.
ATGTGAAAATGCAAAGTGGCCAAGAGGGAGTTTACCTAGGCAGCATGGAGGTCTACAAGTGGGCTCTGTCAGATGCCACAGCTTGTAGAGCACCTCCTGTTTTACAGGCATAGCCACAGAACACCAGGCGCCGGAAAACAAACTCCTAACTGAAGTCTTTAGTGGGTATGAAACTAAATTTGCGTAATTTATCTTGTTGACTAAAAAGGCCATTAATTTCCCTAGAATTAAATTAATTTCTGTACACACCTGTAAATCTGACCTGTTCAGATCTAGTGTTATCACAGTGACTTTTTATTTATCTTAGTTAAAAGCCAAAATTCTTGTCATTTCAGGGAAAGCAAAAGTCACTTAGTGGTAGTAATTAAAAATCATTTAAGCTTTCAGCACATTAGCAGCTACACGTTATGGAAATAGGAGGATGGTGGCAGTCTTGCAAGTTCATATAGAGTTAAGAGAGGGGCTTTCTAGAGGCTCTCAGGGCATGCCCACAGTGGCAAATACAGCAAGACCTGGCCAAGCCTTCTGGCCATAGGTTGTCCATCTGTGTCAGCCAAATGTGCCAAGAATTTGGTCAGAGCAGTGCTACACATCTTCTAGACTGCTGTGGTCTTGCAGCTGGAGGGTTCAGTGCTGAAGCATTTCAAGCCTGGCATCTGTCTCAGTCCCAGATACCACCTATGTCCTTATGTGATTCAGGGAGGCAAAAGACACAGGATGTCAAGTCTAAGCTATGGGAGAATTTTAGCTGGATGATAAGTGTTTAGTGGGTGGGAAGATGGGACATCCACAGCACAGGTTTTTGCTGGTGCCTTTGGTGTCCCAGGGGGTGCCATTACCCCACTAAAGACCTTAATGAGTTGTGTTTTCCAGCAGAGAGACATGTTTATTAACACTTAGGCAATTTTCTATGTAAAATCTTAAATTCTAATTAGGGAACATCTTAAGGGCTCAAGTACAAAACATCCACATGGATAATTCAACAGGAAACAGCAAAAAAAAGGTGACATACCTAATTGGTCTAAAGTGAGGGTAATCAATATAAAAAAGAATGAGAATTTGTGAAAACTTGTTTTGTTTCATTTCTCCAGATTTGGTGTGTAGTCATTCCATATTGGGAGCACTCATAGGGTGCTAAGGAGCTACTATTTAATTTCAGCAAGAATAAACTCTGTCTTCTCCCACTGCCTACCCTTAAAATAAAAAGACTTACAAAGTAACATCCTTTCCACTGATTATTTTTGCAGACTGGTGAGATCTTTCATTTTTAAAGTGTTTCCAAGTTGTCTTTGTCCAATTATCATATTATTTCATTCAATAGATAATGTGCTTATGATGGAAGACGCTAATTATTTTCCTTACTAAAAGAGTGAAACAATTTACTGAAATGAAACAAGTTACCCAAGTTTCTATGTTGTGTTAACACAGGATTTCTGTTTCTTTGTCTAATTGTTAACTGATAAACTCGATGAAAAAGTGTACATATTCTATAATTCTACAAGCATTAGGTATTTGTGTGTCTAGCCACTGAACATACCTATGCAAATATATTGCACAGGCTATTCAGATGGGAATGGAACAGCACTGAAAAATAGCCAGGAGTGAGAGAAATAAACAGAAAAAGGAAATAAATAAACAGAAATCAACTTTTGTTAGGAGTGACTTTGACTAAGAATTTGCACCTGGTCTTGCAAGGAATTGCCTCATTGTGTTGGTCAAAGGTTCCTTTATGAGAGGGGGGAAATGATGCCTTAAGTTGTACTTCCATGCTTTTCAGATTCTGTGCTCCTAGGGGTGTCATTCTGAGCCTTGTATTAATGTTAGTAAACTCTCTTCACAGAGCAGGTAGATGAAACAAATCCTTTTCCTGCTGAAGACCAAGGGCAAGGAGTACAAGTTTCAGGCCCAAAAGCATAAACAACGGTGGACTGAAGAAATAAAACATGAAGGATGAGGCTTCACAACCCAAAGCTATAATTGGACAATTAAACTCCAATAATGCAAATGGACCAAAACTTACAAAAGTGTGAGACATCGTGAGGAATCCCTTTTGTGACCATTTTAAGTCCACCCTGTGTGTAGCCCTGATCAGGCTCTTGTGCTGCCCAAGGTGTACCCTCAAAGGCCTTTCAATAAATATCTACTTTATTCTCTTAGCTCTGCACAGTCTCTGTTCCAGGTTAGACTTCCCAAGGCATCACTATTGTTGATGGTTTTCTTTTTTCAATCCTTTGCTGCAGTTGAGGGAGTTATGTTGGGAGGGTAAATTGATTATTACAATTGTTCATTAATGCACTCTTATTTAATGTACTTTGAGAGGTTATATTCTTCAGAATGATGATAAATTATGGTAACTCAAATTAATGTCACTGCAACTAAAGGGATGTAAGCATTTCTATTAATATGGAGCAGTTTTCTGGGGCTTTATAAAGAAGCTATAAAAAATTGCTGAAACTTATGGTACAAATTTCCAGTATACTTTATGCACACAATATTCCCTTGAATCTGATCTAATCGATAGCTATATCAAATCTAATAAGATATAAATAGAGTGGAAAGAATCTACTGAAGATACAGATTCCAACTTATAGAAATGGAAATATACAAGGGGAATAGACTGCTTTCTCTTTAAGTTAAAGCAGGTGGACATGTGGTGGTACATGTGACAGGCATTTTGCTCAAAGTGCAGCTTGCACCCTGGGCTAGTGTTTTTATCAGGATTCCTGCTGCCCTCTGCCTCAGTCCATTCTCTGCACCTAATAGCTCCTGATGTGTGGTTAACTTGGTATAGCAAAACAGTGTTCAATATATTAAGCTATGTTTATATTCTTGGAGAAGCTCACAAGGAGCTTGCACACAAAGGCAGCTGACCTGGGAATAAAAATAAACAATTTAACATTAAAATCAGATCCCATCATAAAAAGTCAGAGGTACAAAATGCTGACCCACCTTTAAGAATTGTGTTGACTTTGGATACTTTAGGGTGAGATGCTTGAACAATAAAGATAACTCCAAAGATTTTAAATGACAGATAAAGAAAGGATGAGAAACCAGCTAACTATAGTATCCTGATGTACCAAAGTTTTTCAAAGGCACTGGCAAAGGAGTTGCAGATAAAACTGACCCAAACATTTAGAAATCTTGGTCATTTTTCTCACAAGAGGAAAATACAGAGAGAGAATATTTAATTTTTTAAATATATATTTTCCCCCTTGGATTAGAGATAATGAAAACATTAAGGTACTTGTACTAACTGGTTAGTGCACCAAAGTAAGCACCAAAGCACTTGATTTCTGATGCAAGTTCTGCAGGGAAAGAAAAAAGTCTGCTGAGTAACAACTTGCCTGATCTGATAACTGAAACTGACAACATGATGGGCTATGCAGAAAGGGGCAATAAAGATGCTCTACTGACAAAGCAATCTATTTGGTATCTCCTGTCTTCCTGAATATGGAATGGTTTTCTGAAATCATGACAAAACATTGATGAATGGGCACATGTATTATTATAGCAGTCAATCTCAAGGTAATGAGATACACAAAATTCCTAGTTATATTGTAATCCTGTCAATTATGAGTGCATTTTAAAAACAGAAATGCTAAGAACAAAGAAAAGAGACGGAGACAAGGTAAGATGAGCTCAGAGTCTCGCAACAGCATTGTCTTCATGCACCAAGGAATAAAGTATTTATTTACTTTGGTCAAAGTTCAAGGGCCTCACATCTTCTCAGCCACCTTTCTTTTCTTTGCCTTTGTCTTTTAAAACATTATCTAAGTGGTTAATGGACTATTCATTTATTTTCCTATTTTATTCTGCATATGCAGAAAAGTAACCATGCTACACAATCCACATGATACTAATGTTCAGTAGGTATTTGTAGGTGAATGTAGGTTTTAGGAATGCAACTGAGTGGAGACAGCTGTTTGACTTTAAAATTGTGCTAGTCACCATTTGCTAATTATGCCAATCACTGGAATAAAAAATTAGACACCTAAAGCATATACATGTACAGAATATTAAAGGTTAGATTATTTTCATTTTTTTCCCCTGATGGAGATGTGCCTAAAGACCCTATAAAAGCATATTTTTTGTATATCTAATTGTATGTATATAAATTTTAGCTGTTGCTTGAGAGGCCTGCAGTCTAAACAAGTAGCTCAGAAAACTCAGGCTTTGGTCAACATTAGAGGGAGGATGGCCCTGGAGAGAGACATGTTTGAAACACACCAGGAAGAAATTAACCTGCTTCCTTGATGTAGTGTGCAGTCTCATTATTCTATTACCCTTCTGTTGGCACTTTGCAGTTCAAAGGAACATAATGCTACTTCTGACTAAAAGAGGGGAAAAAAAAAAAAAAAAAGGAAAAAAGATGAAACACTAATGAAACACTATAAGGTTAAACTGAAATGAGTATCTTTTTGAAAAATAATTTATAAGTGCATTCAGAGCAAGACTGTAAAAATTGGGACCTTGGAATTAGACACAGTGATTTGAAATGAGATATACCAGCTCTCCCCTCCTGCTTATCAGTTTGACTGCAGCTTTTACCAATCAAAGTTACAGCTACTTGATAGCGGTCTTGGGTAACCTCTGTGGAAGGAGTAAGCCCCTCAGTTCAGCCCACAAAAGAAAGGGCTTTTTTCCACTTAGCATTTCCCTGCATTAGACAAGGCAATCAGTGCTCTGGGACGCCTATCTCTGCACTGCTGCTGGGTACCCAGCAGTGGGAAGTGACAATCTCCATCTGTGCTGACTCCTGAGCGGGCACTGGATTACACAGGGATTTATGTCTCTTGAACTGTGTGAAAAGCAGCTGGGTCTGGATTGTGAGTTTCCAGTGTTTGTGTGTTTTTCCTTACTGGGCACTGAAAATCCAGCACACAGAGGCAATGCATGGAATGGGGCAGAGAAGCCAGTCAGGAGCAGCAGAGAACAAGTGGTGCTCCTCTAACCACAGACATTATGTATGGAGTACAAGTTTTTCAGTTTAGTGTAAATAAATAGGCATAAACACAAACCATATCTTTCCAATAAATCCAGTTACTGCTCAGTGCTGCCTAAAGTTAGACACTGATAGGCATCAATGTCCATGTTTTTATAGTGTTTGTCATCCATGAGCTGCAATTCTCAATAGATTCACAATTCCAGTCATCAATTTTTTTTGCACATTATTATTATCCTTTTATAAGTAAGAACCATTAATGACTTCATGCAGTGGTTTGGATTAAGCAGATCAAGGATGAATTAACTAATTTGCACTGAATCACCAAGGAAATCTATGGAATGATCCAAACTAAGCATCTTCATTTTCAGGCTTCTTTGAAATGCAAAAATATGGCACACTCTCAGCCAGGCCTTCCATCCTGCAATACAGAAGCAAAAGACCCAGTCCCTGTTCCATATGTACTGCACCAATCAAAGGCTGAGCAAAACAATGTTAAATGCAGTTAGAATTATGGTAATAATAATTTACAGGTACCAGATTTTGTTTCTTCGAGGTATCTCTTTTTTCCTTGGGGGAAAGAGTAAAGTAAGTGTAAATATCAAAGTTAGGTTAGGCTAACATGCTCATAGTCATTGTTTACTCTTGTTATCTGTAGTGCCTAGTAAACCCATGAGCTGTGTACTGGTAAGAAAAAAGACTTTTGAAGACAAATCCTGCTTGTTTCACAGTGCTACCAATTTCTGTTCACCTGGAGATACAGAATAAGTATGTTGCCAAGCCTGGGCTTCCTCCTTTCTGCTAGCTGACAAATTCTGCACCTCCATTCCTGCAGATTGCTGGCCTGTCTTATTTAGGTGGTGAAGTACTCGGTGTTGGGAATGTATCTAACCTTGAAAACATTTTGGGCTGCATGGCCTGAGGCCTGGTAGGTAACACCGAGAAATTACTCAGCTACAGTTTCTCTCTGATATTGCTGAAACTCCAGACTAATGCTTATCGAGATAAATACAGCCACGTGTTCTGCAGCCTCGCAGTGCAGGTGAGCACGGATTACTTGCCTGTGCAAACATGAGTAAGTTCATTCGCAGATTGCAAATGTGGCAATAAATTAATTAGTGTCAGCTAAATATTTTACTAGCATTTATGTCCGTTCATACATCAAAAATGATTACAGACACCCAGCATCAGCACATTTTTATCGATCATAACTGTTCCTTTCTCTCCCGGCCGAAAACTACCCGGGAGTTGTCACTGCCAAGTGACGCCGTGAGATGGTGCACGGACAGCTGCCCAAAGCAGGAGGGTTTCGGGAGAGTTGTTTCCGGCTGTTTGTAAATTTCCTAAGTGCTTCTCAAATTCTGTCACACTTCCTGACTTCTGTGTTCACGGGACGCCGCGGGGCGCTTCGCCTCCGAAGTGCTGCGGGACTGCGCGTCTCTGGGAGGGAAAGGAGCGGAAGGAGAGGCGGGAGCGCACAGGTGCGGCCGGGCAGGCCCCAGGGGAGGAGCGGAGCGGGGCAACACTTCAGCACCACCTCGGGCGGGGCCCTGGGCGGAGCGGGGCCGCGGCCGGGACCCGCTCCGCCCCTCCCCTGCATTCCCTTCCCTCGGCGCCCGCCCGGCCCCTCCCCGCCGCTCGCTCCGAGAAGGGGCCGCGGCCGGGCGGTCCTCCCGCACCCACGGCGCCGGCCCGGCCAACAAAGGGGGCGCCGGGGCCGAGGGAGGGGCCGCCGCAGGGCCGGGCCGCGAGGGGCGGGTTCGAAGGGGGCGGAGAAGGGGGAGGACGGACGGCGGCGGCTGGCACAGAAAGTTGTGGGTCCGCCAGCGCAGCGCCGCGGGAGTCGCCGCCGGGGGACGGGGTGCGGGGAGGAGCTGGGCTGCGCCGTGGGGCAGCGCGGCCGCCTCCCGCCGCCGCGCCCGAGGGGTGAGTGGCGGCCGAGCAGAGTTGCTGTCGGCGGCGGCTCCGGGAGCGGGGCGGCTCCGCGGGGAGGCGGCGGCACCGGGAGGGGCTCGGCGCGGAAAGTTTGTTCCGCGGCTCCGGTAACATCGCGGGGCGGGCGCACCTGCGGGCGGGACCGAGCGGCCGCGGGGAGCCGGGGCGAGGAGCGGCTCCGCCGTAGGGGTGCCCGAGGCCGCTGCTGCGGCCGCGTACCCCGCGGGGAGGAGGTGCCGGCAAGCCCGGCCGGCTGCCAGGTCAAAATCCCCGCCGGGGGAGCGGGGGCGGCGGCCGCTCTGCCGGGGCGGCCGGGCGGGGGCGGCCGTGCCCGGGGCCTGCCCCGCGGAGCTCCGCTTCCCTCGCCCGGGAGAGGGGCTGCGTGGCTTCTCCCACACGTGGCCGTCGCGCCCTGGGCCGGCCACGGCAGCGCGCCCGCCTCTGCCCCTTTTCCGCGGGCACACGCCCCGGGCGGCGGGAGCCGAGCGCCTGGCCGCGCCGCCCCCGCTGCGGGGCTGTCCCGCCCGGAGCCGGTGGCCGGCGGTGGCGGTGCTGTCGGGGGTCTGACCTCTGGGGGTCACGGCTGGCCACGGGGCGCCCTATGGCCCGAGGCTGAGTGAAGCTTGGCTTTCGCGGCTGAGGATTCAGCTGCGCTGCTGCACCTTCACGGCCCTCCCACTTTTTAGATGCCACCATGGGGTGTCCCGCGGCAGGGGCACAGCCGGTGGGCTGCCCCGCGACTCGCGTGGGCACGGCCGGCACGCCTCCATCCCTCCCATCGCACGCGGAGTCGCAGCTGGCGTAGCCCGTGGAGTTACCGTGCCTTTCTGCTCCCGGTCCCGTGCTGCAGGTGCTGAGCCGTGGCCCTCCATGGGAGCCTTCTCCCGAAGGATTTAGGCTCCGCCCGTGGCACACCGCAGCCCACGAGCATGGCCCGTGTCTCCGAGGCGGAGGAAGGACCTGGCGGGGGACACAGCGAGTTCAGCGACATCATCAAGTCCAGATCAGGTAAACTGTCGAGGGGAACGGTGTTTTCCTCTCTTCTCCTCTACTCATAGCTTCTGACATAAGCTCACATGTTTGAACAGCACCTTTGTCCGGCTGTTTTTTGGGCATGTGTTGGTAGTACAGCGAGTGACTGAGGCAGTTCATGCAGCTCACCTACTGTTACCGTGTAATAGTAATTGTAGGTCTCAGGGTTTGTTTGTTTTGGGTTTTTTGTCAGTGTTAGTCAAGTATGTTTGTTTGCGATCCACTTCTGGCATCATAATTAGCTCTACTTTTGTAAATTGCCACGTGCTTAGAGCGCTCTTATGCAAGCTGGTGTTGGTATCTTTCCTGTTTATTCTCAGACACTGAAAATGGCAACTGTGGCTGCAACATTGTACCTCTTGAAAGTGCATCGCGGTAGTACTCGTGCAGTGAATTACCGTGCTTCCTCCTTAATGTAAAACAGTTGTCTAAGGCTGCTCACTCAGGCATTTCCTCCGGCAGAATGTTCGTGTAACAGATCTGAAGGTTATTGGGAAAACGTGGGTTTTGTCTGGTTGCAGTGTATTGGGGTCTCCTGAGGCTCTGATGGATGTTGGGGTGTGTAATGAGGTGCCATCACTTTAGCAGCGGGAGAACAGAGGTTTTGGAGGGACAGCTGTGAGCTGTTTAAACCTTGGTAGAAATTTGTGCTCCACTCAGAGACTGGATACTTGGTTCCTGAGCCTCACAGGCTCCCTTTTCTTTCTTACATGCAAAATGCTCCTGTTATCAGAAGATTTTCATGTGCTATCTAGCAAACCTATCAGTGTGGGGGTTTTTTGGTTTGGTTTTTTTTTTCCACATGTTAAGACCTGTAGGTCTTCAGTTGGTTGTGATTTGATATGTCAGCTGACAGAGGATGTGGGTTTGATCTGGATCCTATTGGTGTTTGAATAGTTTGTTTCTTAGACCTTTGCTTTCTGAAGAAGAGCAGTTTATGAAACAGGTGCTTCTGAGTTTTTCATCTTGAATTCTGTAGTGTTGGTTTGCTTTCTGCTGTTACTTTGGAACCTCTGGACATAAATTCGTTTGATTGTAAGTGTGTAGTCAGTATCTTTATCGGCTTTGAGTATGGGGATAGCTTGCAGACAATTTGTACACATGTATGTATGTAAGTACTATGTTTTTATAAGATGTGTGAGGAAACATGGATGTATTGGAGGTTTTTAATGAATGAACGAATTGTATAGCAAGTTCTGTTGTTTTGGTTGAGGCAGCTGATTGTAAATTTCCACTTAAAATTTCTTCAGTGTGCATGAGAAAATGCTGTAAATTGAGATACAAGGCTAAAGTACTTGTGCACTAAATGAAAAATAGTGTATGATGACTGATCTTAAATATTTTTTTCTAATTGTCATGCTGGTTTGAATCTGGATGTATGATTTCTTCAAATAAATTACTGTACTACTGTGGCTCAGATCTGAACCATCCACTGCAAGTAAATCTGTGGGATCGTTTTCCTAATGAAAGGACTGAAGTTTCCTGAAGCACAGGTGACAACAAATTAAAGGCTAGTTGTCAGGACTGAGGAGAAGATATTTTAACTTTCCTAGATATTTTGGAAAGAGAATGCTAATTTTGATACTTAGAAAGGAAAGCCGAGGGGTTTTGCTATGAAGATTTCTCCAGCCTAAATGACTTGAAATACAGTAGACGTGTTATAAATTATTAATATTCAGGGTAGCTAAGGCATCTGTATGGCTTTTGAGGCTCAAGAGATCAGAAAAAGACAATAATTTGCTGTCAAAGAAAATCGGCTGTTCTGTCTCTTGCTGCACTGTAAGTTCCTAGCACCAGTGATGTGGGAAGTCTCTTAACACATTGGTTAGGGAGCACATGCAAATGTGCATTTAGTATTTTCAGTGAATAAATAAAATACAAAAAACACAGTGGGTGAAAAACTCTCTAAGTGATGTAATATGTGATCAAGTGACTTAATATGTCATAATTTTTTTAGTGTGTATTATTCCTATGCATTTTTAAATAAACACACTGAAAACAGTTTACTCTATTCTTGTAAATAAAAGAAGATAGATGTATAATGTCCTGTGTAAAGATCACTTTCTCTGTGTTCTCCTGGGCAATTGTCTGTCTATTTCAATGTTTATCTTCATCTTTTCTGAACAGATCACCAAGCAGTCGGATATTGAGGTTATTTAAAATCATTCGTGTTTTACAAGTGATGTTTAAGACCTATGGCTAAGTCTTTTTTGTTATTTTTCTTGTAACAACTTGGCATTTCAAATCATAATTTCTTCCAGAATCTTTGTGGGTTAGACCTTAACAAAGAGGGGTACTAATAACAATGTTTTTAAATATTTGGATACAAGTGTAAACTTTGGTCTTTACCAGCCTGTCAACTCAGTATATTGTCTTTTTTTGTAGCCATTGCTGCTTTACTTACCTTGCATTGTGATGCAGTTAGAAAGCCATAAAGGTGGCACTGTCAATACAGGCAGTGTGTTGGTTACTGAGCTTTAATCTAAAGTCACTCTCATGAGACTGTATTAAGACACATAAAGTTTTACACCTGCTCAGGGCTGTGTGGGGTCCATCTATGCCTGTTTTTATTAGCAGAACAAACGATGTAATTTTTTCTTAGACTTGTAATTGGAAAGCTACCAATGTGCTACATGAAGGATTTAGGAGAACTGCAGAAAATTGTGATTTCTCCATAGACCAATCAAAAGAAATTAACAGTATTTCCATTTGACAGTATTAAAAAAAAAAAAAAAAAGGTGGAGTGCCATAGGATTTTACAGATGGGAAAGACTAATTTTGCAAGTATCTCATTTGTTTTTTCCTCTGAAACTAAGAGAATGAAGGATAAAACACTTTGAATAGGCATCTCTGTATGTTATTGATTATATTGGAAACACTTTTTCTGTTCAGTGGTCAGCAAAAACACTTTAAATGAACGTGCTAGAATCTGTTCTAAGTGGTAAGTGCTTGATTTTTCCACAGCAGAGAACTTCCATGACCTTAATATAATTTCTGTCACTTGTGGTGAAAGAAAAAGCCTTTTTTCTATTGTCCAATTAGCATTTATTATTTTCTGCTCTGGATATGGCTCCTCTTTGATTAAGTAGTCTGTTAGTACTGATTTAGATATAGCTACAAGTTATCTTTGAAGAGACCTCTTCTGCACTTAGAATAGTATTTGATGATGACCAAAACTGCCTATAAAATAACTTTTAGTTATTTTGTTTATAAAGGAAGCTGCTTTTTAGTCTCAGAAAGACCAATGATCTGTTTGCCTCCCTTCTTTCTGCACCAGTGGTGGATGCTGATGGCTCGGTGGTGTTTAATGGGTAGGATACTTGTTCCTTGATGCTTATGCAAGGTTTATATATTTATAATTGGTATTATTTAGCATCATTAGCTGTGCATCTGTATAAAGGCTTGCTGTGGAAAAGCAGTTGTCATTTTTATTCATTTCCCTGTAGTATGAAGTAATGTATATGGAGCTGATTTATATCTTTGAAGGCATCTTGTGCAGATAGGTGAGCTTTCCTCATTGCAATACCTTTGGGGAAGGAATGCTGTGGGATGATTGCCTTACAGTGGTGAAAACAGTGCTGTCATCACGGGCTTGAAAAACAGATGAGTCTTTGCTATGATTAATTATGGAAAAAAGACAAACTCACTTAAAATCTGTCATGGTAGCTTGGAATAGTAATATATAATTAAACAGTAAGACATAGCAGGAAAAACATTTTTAGAAGATTGCATTTGAAGATATGAGCTCTCTCTAAATTAAGAGGAACTTAATTCTCCTCAAATATATTTGACTGAAAGACTGCTTTGAGAAGTTTTAACTTAATTTTGGACTTCTGGGGCAAAGCTTATTCTGAAAACTGCTACTGCTGTCTGTCCTCCTGCCCCTTGAAGCAACACTTACTTGGCTGGCAGCCCCCTTGCTCCCGGGGAGCTCCTGGGATCTCCCTGCCCCATGGTGCCACATGTTGTCTTTGGAACCACTTCCAGTCTCTCGCTGCCAGATAACTACAGGCCAAATGTGCTGCTTCTCCTTTTCCATTTTGGCTCTGCTAGTGTGATGCTGTCAGTTGTCATAGTTGCATGTGGACCCTTAGGATTCTGTCAAGTGGGTGCAGAGTTTGTGTAGCTGGATTTGCACTGTGTGAACTCTTCAGGGACGTGTGTGCGCATAGGATGTTAAAGACGAGTGAAAAACTTGCTCTCCTTGTTTCTAGCCACTGAAATGAGTTTTTTGAGACTAAGCCTTTGAGTTGCTGTAGGCTGGCTCGTTTCTGTCAACTGTATCACTTCCTTTTCTTGGGCTGTCTGGTGGGGACAGATTGGATGCTGCAATGAAGACAGTTCTAGGGTATTGCCTAGCATTTATAAAATGACAGATATAGAAGTACCAGGCTGGTTTCTTCTAGCATCTTGATTGGTAGGTGAAGAAATAACATATGCTGCTCTTTGTGTTTGAAGCACGATTCTGCCTTGGAATAGAAATTGAGGCTCCTCAGGGAGGGGAAAAACCCAACCCAAAACCCAAACCATAAAAGCAGCCCATGGATTTGCACGTGCTCTGCCAGGAAAGGAGGACGTAACCCTGAGCAAGAGCTGCTATGTGAGGCACTGTGTCTAGTGTGGTAAATGTTTCTAAAGAGGTAAAAAGCTGGTGTGAGAAGGGGCTGGTGCTATAGGAACCCCTCACTGATGAGGATCCTGTGGAGGAGGGGTGCTTAGGTGAGGGGCAAACTAGGAGCAAGGTGGAGTTTCTTTCTATGCCTTCACCAGCACCCTTTGACACTCTGTCCCCTCTTCTTCTCTCAGGTCTGGGGAAGAAAGGAAGACTCTCATACAGTAGCATGGAAATATTATAATGTGTAAATAAATTCTTAAAGCTCACAACATTGGGCAGCTTAGCAAAGAACTAGCTGGGCTGTGTTAACACCTCTGATATTTGCTCCTAGTTTTGATTTTCCCTTAGTTCCTCCTAGCAAAATCACTTGTGTATGTTGGGGTTGACTCTTGTGAGCAGGGAAGAGTAGGGAAGTATTGTTATTAAAATCTTTTGAATACAAGTAAGGAATCAGTGTATGTGTGGAAGGGGAAGAGCATATGGGCTTGTGCTGAACTGATGTTGTTTCTGGACAGTGTAGCCTGTTCTGCTGCCAGGTAGCAGTGTGGATTGGTGTGTGTAGAGCCTGCATGATCTGCTTTTTGCGTGTTGCATGGTATCCCTCCTTCAAAGGAAAATCCACAATTAGAAAAGCACAGCTGATTCCACTTATTTTGGGAACTGAGACACTCCTAGCACGAAGCTGTGGAGAACTGCATTTATTTGGATGCCTTAATAACAGTCTGAAGAATGAATAACAGGGTTTAAACGTTGTGAGGTGGGAGGGAGGAGTTCCGTTGTCTGAATACTTATTGTGTTGATGAAAGAATAAGTTATAGTGCCCTGTACCTTATCAGAAGGCTGTTTTATGTCTTTCTTCCCTCCCCCAGTGTGTTCTGGGGATGCAGCTGAGCTGTAATTTCAGAAAGTGATTGAAGAAAGTGGGAGTTTTAAAGGTAGCAACAAAAATGACTGCCTGAGGAAACAGAAGAGTCCATTGGAATCTGTGGGTTTGACAGAAGCAATGGTAGGGCTCTGTTGCAAGCTTGAGTTTTGGTAATTAGGCAAGGAACTACTGATTTGTAAATATACCTAGCTACAAAGTCAGTGAAACATGGGCCATTGAGAAACAGGCGTCAAACTGCCATTTCTTTCTTTATTTATTTGATGTCTTTGAGCCTTTTCCTTTGAAAAGACATTGACCCGATACTGCCTTGGAGGCAAAAAAAAAAAAGAGAAACTTTGGTTATTGGGCCTGAGCTGGGCTCAGCCCTGAGTGAAGCCTGAAAAAAATAAAGAAATTAACTGAAATACAAATACTTGCAGGTGTATTTTGTCACTTACCTGTGAGACCAGCAGGTAGGGGCTGGTACAGAGTCACTGCCCCTGACACAGGGTGCATATCCTAGCAGTTGAGAGACACTGACATGGCTGTAGATGGTGCTTGCAGAGGCTGGGCCTGGGCTGGGAGGTGGTTGTCAGTGTGGAGGCTGCTGGAGGCTGCCCAGCTCTTACAGAGGGCGTGGGCAGTTCCAGTTCCCTTCAGCAAGGGCAGGGTTGAGTTTGGGGAGTTTTGGGCTGCATTTTCCCTCTGGTGTTCTGACCAACTCTGGGTGAGAGCTGCAGCCATGCAGAGGAGGCTGTTTATCAGTAGGGACATCTACACATCTGCAGCTGTGGCAGTAACCTTGTGACGGTTTCTTTCAGAAATATGTTCACTCTTTAATAAATTGCATTTCATTAATCTGTTGAGTGCATGGGACAGATGCATTATCCAACATGTCAAGATTCCAGAGAGGAATGATGTGAGTTGTGTAGCTTAATTGTAGTTCCTCTTGTAAGGAGGCATCTCCTGTGCTAGGGAAGCATTCTCTGGCAGCCTAGCATCTTTTCAGGTGTGTGGATATTCTGCTGGATATGGAAGAAGTGGTGAAGAGTTGTTGAAACTCTGGTGGAAGATAGTGACTGCAGTTCAGTAAAAGACCAGCTTCTATCTCAAAAGCACAGGATGCATGATGGGAGGAAAGGATCTGGCTGCAGGACGGAGATTGGATCTGATATGTATCCTTAACGTTATTCTGATGATCAGTATAGGGAATGTACAGCAGTACTTTTCAGCCATACATTGATCATGAAGTTCATTTCTGGACTTCAACATCACTTTGTTGTGAACCAGGAGGACCTACCATCCAAAAACTGAAAGATTTTGTAGTGGAATTAGACAAACATATTAGGACAGTCAGTGGCTTATGCATTTAACTGTGGAGAAACATGCAATTAAGCCATGAAAGAACATGCTTTGATGGGTCTATGTAATTCATTCCACAAATAACTTTAGTTAGTTCCCATGTACTCTGCTTTTATTTCCTAGCATTGAAATGTGGTTTTCTGCCCTCCCCCCCCCCCCCCCCCCCCCATTTAGATCATGGCAGAGGGCCAAAGATGAAATATGCTCCTAAAATGTTATTGTAACAATTTATTGATCAGAGAAAAGTGGTATGATGGGTAAGTTCTGAAATGTTTTGCTAGCTATTTTTGTTCTTAATTTACCACACTATCCTGGATGAGCAAAGAGCAGCAGTCTGTGCATGAATAACAAGTGGGGATTTATTTGAAGATTTTATGGGAGTACACTGGGAGCAGTGCAAAGTTTTTTTGGTTTCTGTATTGTTTTAATAGTTATATTATAAAATGATTGTATTAACAGAAGATAATAAATAAAGTAGTATTTAAAGGCCAACAGACCAAAGCCTTTCTATTACTTCTTTCCAGGCTTTTAGTTCTGTTACAGCTTTATAATGAACAACAGCTATGGTCAGCATAAATCATTTCCAGAGAGAGTTCATCATCCCTATTTTCCTGGTTTCTACATGTACATCTTGTTCTTGGATGAGACTCCTTGTGGAAATTCACAGGAACATATTGTGTTAACACCGTGCATCCACAGTCTTTTGTCAAGAAAGTCTGGTGGTGTCCTTCTGAATATAGTTTTGCTCTCTCTGGAATAGTGATGTGTAATTGTTTTGTTTTGATTTCTCTGTGCTCAGGAATTTGTCTTGGACCTGGCTGTTGTGTCCAATTTAGAGCTTGTTGGTCTGTTTTATTGAACTTTTAAAAAAATAGTTTTCTTAACTTAGTTAACACACTTTTCATTTAGAACAGAGTTCAAGTTTGATCAGGGAGTTATTAAAATATTCACTCTGGTCTTTGTACTCAAGTACACTCTTGAGTACACACTTTATAATTTGTGCAGAGGACAGTTCTGTTTGACAGTGGCACTTGCACAGTGCCCTGCTACTTGTTGGTGAGGATGCTGAGTTTCACTGGCACACTGAGATTGGGAGCATTGAGCTAATTCAGGGCAAAAGGACGTTTTTAAAGAAACGCCCACCTCCACCCCTGTTCTGCTTTCACCAGACATTTGAGAATTTATTAAAGTTGTGAAACAAACTTTTGGAAGATTACGTTGTTATCTTGATAGGACAAGTTAAAAGTTGAGAATTGTATTTATGTGGAAATGATTTAATACTTACATGCACAATCAGCATGTTCAAAATGGAAAAGAAGAAAAGAAAGGGAAGAGTCCAAATGGAGTTTTGTCCATTGTCAGAAATCATACCATTCTGTGTTGGGCTTATTTCTGCCTTGAAGGCTATTGAAACCCAGTTCACGTTCATTTTTTGCCTGTTCAATGTTAACTGAAAGTTTATTGGTTATAGGTGAATCAGTACTGAAAGAAAGAAGATCGAAAGAACTCTGCTATTCCTAATTTTAGTAAAGAATTTTACAGAGTCCATAGATGTCAGGCTCCTATCCTGATGTTCTGCAATGCTGCCTCTGCAGATTCCTGTTGCTCTCTTCCCTCCCCGGTGAGGAGGTCAAGTTTTTGCAAATATATTCCAGTGTTAGCAAGAAGCTTCTAATGCCCAGACGCATCATAGCACTATTTGGAAAACTTGTTTCCATGTATATGCTTTCTTATCCAAAAAAACCCCTAGCTCAGTCAAGACTTAAGAGAGCTGTTGAGATGCAGACACAGAGTGGCTGCTGCATTAGCCTCAGTCGTGACTGTTACTTCTCAGTCCTCCTGCAGAGCCTCTCCTTGAATGACACCTCTGCAGTTTGGCAAAGGCCTTTTTATGCCAGAAGGATTAATGCACTGTCTTCATCTTTCTTACACATCACAGCAGGAAGGAGCACGAGAACCTGCTATGGAGTCTCAGGACTCAATTGTTGGGGTCTTTATGTAGACCTTCTCTGGAGAAAAGTGACGCATGGACCTGAGAAACCAAAGTTTAGATTTTATTATTTTTGTAATCTAAACCAGCTCTTTAGAAAGGCCTTCTTTTAGGCTATAATGAAGTAAGTGGTTGCTAAAACTTGGGAAACTTGATGAATTCTATATAAACTGTGTTTTGCTCATATTTGTTTTAAGAGGGGAAATAATTTCTATACTAGATCGTTAAGGTTGTCTTCCAAATCTTTGAACTAAGAATTTCCTGACTGAGACCTTTTTCTACCTGTAACCTGCTGGAGTGGGTTTTCTGTCACTATGTGGCGAGTAACTTTCCCTTCTCAGCAGACAGTGCTAAATATTTCATCATTGGTAAAAGATAGTAGTTACTTTGCTTACATAATCACTATCAGTATTGGGTGTGTTTGTCTCCTTGAAGAAAACAGAGACAGACTGTAACTTTTCTGACTTTAAAAAACAACCAGACTAAGTCTAATCAAAACTCCTTCAAACTCTTTGATTTGTAAGATCAGTTATTTTTGAGCAAGGTGCACAACAACATGGTTGTGGTGTGTGTTGTAGGGTACCATATCTAAAGAAAGGAAGTGTGTTCACTCAAGCATTTTTGCTTCCCCTAGGTAGGGGTGTGTGCAATAGGATGAAAGAACAATACCTGGCCTTGCAAAATGGGCTGCTTTTGGAGGGTGATTAACCCTTGCTAGTTTGAGACTTATTCTCCCTCTTGGAGAAACAGTGAAATTAATGATGGGAGTGCAGTGGTGAAGGTGGTCAGGCATGTCTGAGGCATCAAGTGGGGCAGTGTCTTGGTGGTAACGTGCCTTTTCATGTGTCACCCTGTATAAATTACAGTCCCCAAAATAGACAGCACAAACTGGAAAAGTGTGTACTGGACTGAAGCAAACTCTGCATTCATCTGCCTCCTGTTTGCACTAGTGGTGGTCTACTGCCACTTGTGAGACTGGGATATTTTACTTCTCAAATCAAGACTCCATTATATAAAGATAAAATTTATTACCCTTCTCTCTGTGTGTATAAACTTGCCTCAATGTATATAGCTGGCAGAATCTGGACATGAAAGAAGATGCTTTGGAGCATTTAACTGGATTTAAAATGTGGGATCTTGAGTCTGATAAGGTGCCTATATTAGAAAGGTTTTGTGGCATGTACAATCCAGGAGTGCATGTAAAATATGAACATACAATGCAACATAAAATGGCCAGCTGGGCTAATTTACAGCCAGGGTGACTCTGTGCTTGCTGGAGACATTGATTTATTATTATTTGTCTTGTCTCTGGGGATGACTTGTGACTGAATGAATAATACTTAAAAATAGATGTCCTGTTCAATTCTAAGTATAAAGATAATAATTTTTGAACATGATATGCAGTTAAAAATAATTATCCAAAATAAACTAACAAGCCCTGAGCCTTTCTTTATGCAAAACATACTTGTGTTCTTTCCAGAAGTTGCTTTTTTTGTGTGTGCACATGTTCTGTTACTTCCTTTGCCTTGTTCAGCTTCGTGGTTTTTCTCCCAGCTGAAGAAAGACTGCAGTGATTGATTCAGTGTGTGCTGCAGTGTATGGGGAAAGAGCAGAAGAGCTGGAAATACACTTTTTTTTTTCCCCCCCCCATTCCCCCCTTGCTGTCATCCTGGTATGAGGGAAGGGTAAAGAGATGAATGTGGCAGTGCTGGTTCCCACTGCCCTGGGACATGTCCTGATGTGTGGTGGAGTTGTGTGCTGACACCTGAGGCCCCTTGTGCTTCTGTTTTTTCAGGCAGCATCTCCTCTGTGCCGTGAACAGAAGGCAATTAGAGACAGTCTGAAAATCTAGTGAAACAGGTGGAAAATGTCATACTGTTTTTTTGTTGCTGGACTCTGTTGCCTCCTTGGCTTCACCTTCCTGTCCTGGCAGGTATTTGCAGGGAAAAAAATGGAATCCTCAAGGATTTAGCTGCTGTTTTAGATCATCTTCACAGAACATAACTCCAGTGAAGTCAGGATTGTTTGCAAAGGTATGTTCTGTGAATATTTGTACAGTGAAGACTGGGTGGAAGATGAACTGAAGGCAGTAATTACTGAGGAGAGACTTGGGGCCCTGGTGCTCCCAGAGCAGTTTGATGGGGAAAGAGCCCATAGCTATGGTAGTGGAACCACAAAGGGCTGAGGGGTTTATCTTCCCCTCCAATAGGTTATTGGAGCAGTTGGCTTGTCACCGTGGTGGAGCTGTGTGCTGGGACGCTGGCACAGACAGAGTACATGGCTGTCAGCATCTGCCTGCTGTGCAAGCACCTGGTTCCTGGCCTGGCCACTGAGCACTGTGAGAAATGCACATCCAAAGGGGTCACCTTTTCCAAAAACTGGCTGGGAGCACATTTGGGGTTGTACCTGTCTTTCCTGCCACTGCCTCGTAATTAGAGCCCTCATGCTGGCTTGTCACTTGTTGAAACGTGTTGACAAGTTTCTTTCACTGTTTGTATTTTCAAGGAGTTCAAACCACTGACCATTCCACTGAGCACCTGACTGCAGTGTAGGATGAGATAGGCCTATGATCTTAGAGGTCTCTTCCAACATAAGTGATTCTATAATTCTGGAAAAATTGCTGCTAAAAGATGCTGGTCTGAGTGGAAGAGCAGGCTTGCAGTAAGTCTTGATTCCCACCCCTTCTCCAGGAGAAAGACATTGTAAGGACATTAAGAGCTAGAGAAATGGAGCATTGCTCTCCTTTTTCTTTCTCCAAAACAAGACAATCACAACAAATGCCTCCATTGCCCATATTGACAACCATCCAGCCCTGGTAGTGCTTGTGAGGATGTAGCGTTATCATGATAAACTGCCAGTGTGTTGCAAGATCAACTGGCCATCTTGCACACAGGGACAGCTCTGATACATTCCTTTTAACAAGAACCCACTGCAGGAAAAAAGGGGATGTCATTGCTGTAGTTTACCTGAGATGAGATAATGGTCATGGTACTTATGTTTGTGTCAGAGTCCAAATAGTTGGGATGCTTACAAAGGAGGAGAGCTTAGGGCTGTATACAGAAGGGAAATATGTCACCACATAGAAAATGATGGATCCTTTGACAAGAGATGGAGTCCACGTTTACCTGGAGGAAATGTGGGGGATCTATATGGGGAGCTATTTCCTTGGTTTGCCTGGTGCAAAAGAGGATGCTGAGCTGTGGTGCAGGGGATGCACAGTAGAGAGTGTGCTCAGGCATGGTGATGCTCTGGCACTGAGGTAACTAGTGTGCTTAGAGGGGCATTGTGTAGGGCTGTCCTGGTTAAATGTCTCCTAGCTTTATGATCTGTGCTGCATTCATTCCTGTCCTGAAGTGAACAACATGGCATGCTGTGGTTGGCCCATTTGAGGTCTGGTTCTCAATTACTTCCTGGGTGAGGTTGCCATCCTTGGTGTTCCCAAATTCCCACAGCAATCTCATGCATGTGTTGTGTCAGTAAGTGCAGCTCTTCCCCAAAGAGGAATTTGAATGTGGTACTTCTGCCCCAGGGCACTTTGACATTGCAGGAGCTCTTGCATTTTGCAGCTACTTTGTTGTTGTTGCTTACTGGTTCACTTGATGCTACACCTAAATTAGAAGTTACTGGGTTAGGTCAGGGATCACTTTAGCATGTTAATGCCCCCTTCTGAGACAGATATGTTTTCTTCAGTAGGAATTAGGGTAGAAGAGGAGTGTATAGTACCTGGTGGATCCCATAGCTCGTGGCTTTATGTATTAATGTAATTAAATGCTAACTTATTTTCTATATTCTGGGCAAAATATCACATGGGGTGTAGAGGCTTCTTTGCCTATTAACTGGGCAGGGTGCCTTAGCAATGAGAAAACTAATATGAAAGCAGTGAAGAGTCCTAAAAACCCTGACCTGTTGTAGGCATGTCAAATTTGATTTTACTCTGTCTCTGCAATATAGTGTTGAAAATGTCTTGTGCTGATGTATTCATCCTTAAAGGATTCACTGTCCTTAATGTAGTTGATTTAGTTTAGTTTCAGGATTAAGTCTGTGACTGACAGTAGAGTCATGTCTGAAGTAGTCCAGATCTGTTGAATCTTTAGAGGAAATGGGATATACTGGAAAAATTTGGAGCTGGCTAGGAAAAATTAATTCATGTTGTGTAATGTATTCAGTGAAGAATTTGTTTCAAGGGTGATTTGGGGAGAAAGAAAATGAAATCTCTAAATTTGCTGCTGCCTGATGCATCCTTTCTTCCACAGTGCTTCCATGCTGCTGTTGGGCAGAGGAAGCTGGGATGGAGCAGAAACCATTAGTCATTAGTGGTAAAAATGGACTGCATCTATATAATGCTCAAATAATGCTAAGAGAAATTAAGACTGCTTAGAAATGTTTTGCTGATTAATTTATATTCCATGCTAGTTTTCACCTCCTTTTTTATAGCTTCTTATTTTGGCCCTGCATTTTCTGCCTTTAACTTATTTGTCCCCGTATAATAAAAATTGGAAGTGTAATGTTCAGTTGAACTTCATTTTGCTGCCTGGAGAAAGAAGGGAGGAATTAAAGAATATAAGTTCTTGGGACACACTGCAATGCTGAAATATGATAATGTACTGTAGTGATCATCTGAAACAAAAATTTATATGGCTGAGAGAAGTGCAACCTGATTATGAAAGTATTCTGCATAATTTGCATGGATATGGTAGGGAGAAGAGTAATTGTGAAATGAATTGCAACTTTAAGTTAGATTTCTTCAGTTGGAGAAGTCTTTTTTCTTATGGATTTGAGTCCTTATGCTCTCTAATCTGACATTTTTTTTCCCTTCATACCAAAATGCTTGTCTTTCTCCTGGTGTTGGAGGGCAGAAAGCAGAAAAAGGGGTTTTGTTCCTCCTAAGATATTATGTGGGCCTGGTATTCTCATTTGCAATAAGGTTCCTTTCATATTCTTCCAGCACTGAGAAAGGACCTTAACTTGCTATCCTATTAAAAACCTCTTGTGCTGCCAAAAAAATGTAAAAATGTAGAAGCTGGAGACTCAACTCTCCTCTACAATAAAATGGAAAAAGGGAAATGGTATGTTCTTGGCACTCCCAAATTTAGCAGAGCCAAAAGGTTATCATCTGACAGAGCAGATGAATGGTAATTAAGATAACTGGTGTTACTGGAAGTCTTTAAAAAGCAATTAAATTATTATGTTTGATCTTGGTGAGAATCTGTGGCTGTGAGTTGGATTTTGATCTGGATCTGTTATCTGGGATGCAATGTGGTGTAAGTAGGGGAAAAGTAATGTGTGTCAATTGTGTGAGACTTTTTTAACTGCTTTGTATCTCTATTGTGGTATACTTAATAGAGGTTCTATTTTTTTTCCTTTCTCTTTATCCCTCTCCTTTTTGGATGAATAAATTGAACTCTGCTACAGTTTGGAATCTGTAAGGTATTACAAAAGCCTTTTTGGAAAGGCTGACAAATTGTAAAATCTAATTTCAGTGAAAATGGGTGTATGATATAGAGCTTGCACCTTCTGTGTAAGGTGGATATAGTTAAAAGACTTACGAACCCTATTTTGCAGACAATTATTTTTGCACCCAAGCATTGAAATAATGCAAAAAATAGGAACAAAAGAGAATTTCTGGTTTAATTGCTATTTTTTAACTTAGACATTCTTGACATATCTTAATCACAGGGAACCAGATACAGGTTTTACTACATAAATAATTCCTTCCTTAACAGTCTTTAGACATTTCCCCCACCCTTCTCCAGTCCTGCAGGGCTTGGAATGGTGAGAGTACAGCTGAGGAATGGGTGGGTCAGTTAGATCATGTCTTCCAAAATCATCCAGCTTGTTATAAATAATAATCTGTTGTTTATTTAAATCTCTGTAATGTAAGTGGGTAACTTGTTTCTCTAATATTCAAGTGCAAAGATAGTGCCCTGCACCTGATGTAAACCAGTCAAATTATATCTCAGTAATGAAGGGCAGTGTATTAATATAAGGTGAGCAAATTTCTTTGCTAGAACCTTACCAAGAGCTAATTCAATAATTGTAATTTCTTTTTATAAAAAGTAGAACTTTTTAAATATGTTCTCTCAGTTTTAAATAGTTTGTAAAGTCCTATTTCAAGTTTTCTTCTGTAGAATAAACAACTAAATTAAATATGAATAGCCACATATTTATTTTGATGGTTATTTTAAATTCCTGTTCGAGTAAGAATATATGAGTAAAAGAGACTACTTTTAAAATTACATCCTTAAGGAAAATATACTTATTTAATGTAAAACTAGGTTAAATAAGGGTCTAAAATATCACCTTGGCATTGAGTCCTTTGATCTCTTAAATGACAAAATTAGCCTCTTGAAACAGATAAAAGACAAAATTAGCCTCTTGAAACAGATAAAAAATGTGACTAAAACAGAATCTAATCTCACTTGTTGTTTTCCCTTCATGCCTACTTCTGTCTCACAGCCTGTTTCTATTTAGTGTAAAGCAAGCCTGGTCCTTCCCAAACTCATTTTGTATTTGGTCATTAGCTGTGGAGGATAGGGTTGATTTGCTTCCCTTCTTAGCTGAGATGTCACATAGTGAGCTCTTGCTTTTCAGTGGTTTTACCAGTATTTGAAGGACATGTGAGGTGTAGAGTGTGGTCACCTTTCTCTCTGTCCCTTTGCAACTCTTGATATAGAAACTCATCCTGACATGAATTTTTCAGGCTTGTCTTGGACTGTTGGGTAAAAACTGTGGAAGCAGTAGGCAAAGGAAACTTTATGCATTAGGTACAAGGAAGCTTTTGGGGTTCCTGTTTTGCTCTAGGCAGCTAAATATCAAAGGGTAAAATGTCCTGGAGTGACCACGATGCCTTGCTTTTTTTCTAGGGATTTTTTTTTTTTTCCTGTCCTAGTAGAGCTTTTTTTGCTTGGCCTTGCATTTCCACCCTAGGGCAGAACATTACTATAGTGAGCTAAGTAAGCATGGATGTGGCTGTGTAGCTACAGGGGAGTGTGTTCCCTTCTGGCAGGTATTCAAGAATATCTTTGAATATTTATATGGTGAATTAACACTGTAGTGCAGAGGAGGTTTGGCAGAAAATCTTTGAGGATCTTGCAAGTTGCTGCATGCAAAGTTAGTGGTTTGGTTGCAAAATCACATATTAAAAAAACCCCCAAATGCCACATCTAAGATGTGCTGAGTAAGGGTGCTGAGAGTTGAATCTGGCAATATGTGATTTTTACAAAGGCATCTTACTTTAGACTGTCATTTATTCAATGAAACCTTTATTTTAAAAATTGCTTATACAGGGGAAAAGCTTTATACCTCCTCTAACAGATATCTAAATTTTACTGAGATTCACCAGATTGAATTAGGCAGACCTTATTAAAGGTTTTTCAAAAATTGCAAGTTGACCTTGTGTTTGATAAATCTGCTGGTCCTTTTCAGTTGTTATTGGCACCCTGTGTTAGGGATGAGGAATTATTATCTTTGAAGAAATGTGACAAATTTAGAAGATCAGAGGAGATCATAAAAATCAGAACAACTGATTTGGTTTAGAAATTGCTCTGTTTACAGTAGCCATGGCATTACCAGGGAGAATTCTTCAACTGGGTTTGAGCAGTGTAATTTCTGTTTAGCACCCACCTCAGCTCCTCCATGCAGGAGTCACACCTGACCCACTGCTCCACTTCCCCCACTACCTGGATATGTTGAAGGTAACTCATGGGCGCAGCAGTGGGCTTCATGAAGTGCCAGTGTGCTACATAAGGTGCAGAGAAACTACCCATGTGGATCTGTTCATGTGGGAAGATAAGGCTAAACTCAACCACCTGTAGGCAATTAAAATTCATGACAGAAGGTCAGGATATTATACTCTCTGCCAGTCACTACTTCATTAACTAGACCTATGCAAATACAATGTGGTCTGTTAAAATTTAACCCCAAGAGATGACTTCTTGCAAGAGAATCAGTGTTGATGCGTAAAAATAGGGAGTAGGTGGAAATGCTGAAAAACTGTAGACACCTTTCAGCTTAGTATAAAGATGCAGTGGCTGAGAAAAAGGCAGTTTCTACACATAACAGTATTTAGTAAGTAGTTGTGTCTAGTAGATATTATGTGATGGAAGCATCTGATATGAACTGCATCCTTGTAGTGTGTTTTTAAATTCTTACTAATGGATTCAGATCCCCTTTACTATTTAAGAATACCCTTGATTTCTCTTGTAGCTATATCTTATCTAAGTATTGTATTTCAGCATGGTAGGTTTTTTTGTTGGTGTTTTTTTTTTTTCTTAAATATGGTGTCCTTTTGTCCCTGTACTACTTTGTCCTTCCTTTTCCCTGGTTATTTCTTATTGTTTTTTCTGTTGAGATATGGTAAGAGTAAAGAAGCAGCTCTAACTTCCCACCCATGTGCTTAGTTTTCCTGAACTTGGCTCCCAGTAGTGATGTCTTGGTGGTGTTTCCTGGACCAGTGGAGCCCTTTAAAAGCCTTTGTTTCACTTGGGTGCAATCTGTGTGTAGTGCCAACTGCCTGTAAGAGTTCATCTTTGCTGTTACCACGTTGAATGCTGTGTCTTGTTTTTGTTCAGTGAATGACTGTGAATAAGCTCAAAGTCTTCACATTTTTCTTCTTTTTCAACTTGTAGTCAGGCTAACATCAGAGCCACCTTATCAAAGATCTTTTATCCTGTTAGGGCAGGGTGTTCCTAAGGGTAGATATCCAGATGAAATTTGAAGTGGTAAAGGCCTCTTTATACCATAGTTTTGGGTCACCATGTTACAATAGTAGCTCTCAATTATTAAGGTATCTGCAGCTGAGACCTGTTTATGCTACAGAACTGTTTTTTTTTTTTTTTTCCTTTGCTCTTAATCTGAAGGAAAAACTGTAAAAATGGTCTCATTTGTCACTCTTCAGTGCTATTGATCATCACAGACCTTGGGCTTGACAGATGAGTGTAACATTTGGTGTATCCATAACTCAGATCTATGCTTTTTTCAGGGGAAATATCAAAAACATCCAGTAAGGTCAGCCTTAATCATTAGCACTATAGCCTAGTCTTCTTAAAGAAAACAAACAAATCATAAAAGAAAACAAACAGAAAAGCTTACCCTGACTTTCTTTTCCTTTCTCTGTTTTCTCACTGCAGATGTGGAGTAATGCCTTCAAAATTGAAAGAAGGTAGACTTTCAAAGATTAGTATGTTCCTATACCTCGCTTTCTTTGTTATAACTAGTCACTAGTTAGGTAGGTGTAACTTGTGACTAATGTTGAGAGAAAGGCAACAAGATTTCTCCTGTGTGGCAGTAATTGCTCAAATAAAATACTGAATATTAAATACAGTATTTGGGGATTAGCAAGGTGCTTAGATGTACCCACTGAAGTTATTATAAGGGTTAGGGAATGGAGATGGTAGAGTTCCAAGGGGAAAAAAAACCCCTCTGTTTCTCAAAAACCCCATGTTTCATGAGTTTCAGCCCTCAGGGAAGGACATATTTTTAACTGTTCCTGTTCCTACCCCTCCCCCCCATAAAGTAAATGGTAAAGTAAATAGAAATTTAATTATGCCCTTTCTGGCTTGGATGTTACTTCCTGGTATACAAAAGCACAGCCACAAGGTAAGGCAGTGGTTTCTAAATGATGGAACAAGATGTGATGGGGGTGGGTTTTTGTCATCTTTGTTGTGTGTACTCAAAGCTAAGCGAGAAGGAGGTATATGTGGCTGTATATGTGCCTGTGTACACATATAGACCTATATCTACTTTCCTCTTCCAGGACTTGCATTTAGACATTGTGATATTCCTTGGAAATTATGCAGCCATTTCAAGTTGAGAATAATTATACAGCAATGTGTGGATCTGAGACTGTTAGAAGTCTGTCTTTAATGAGGTATTTCTGGTTAGTTGCTTGGGAGTATGATAAAGCCTCATATTAAACATGTAGCTGTGCTTCTTCCATCACATGCTGGGGTGGGAATTCTTGCAACCCATGCTGAACACACCCTTGAGTTGTCCCCAGCCAACAAAGGGTGGCTTGGAGGCAGCTAGCAAAAAGTGTGTGTGGGCAAATGTGAGAATACATCACTGACATGACTGGGCCACTCTTAAGGGATGGGTTTGTTTTCTTGTCACATCCAGACTGTGTGGGAAGGTCCCGGGCATTGGGGATGTAGAAGATAACTCTTGAAAACCTTGAGTGAGAATAATTCCTAGAAACATGGTGATTAGTATTTTTTTTTAAACTATCTGAGTTTGGTATAAGAATTGGTGTATGTTGTCCTGAAGTCTTTGGATTTTTTTGAATGGTAGTTCTCTAGGTTGTGACTGGAATAATTTTCTCAAGTATGAGCAAATGCCATGTTGACAATATGTATTCTTGCATATTCAATTTGTTTTTAAAAAAACAATGCTATAACTGAGCTAAAGCTAAATCTTCTGATTCAACCAGTAAAAGGTTTTTAAGTGGCAGACAGAGGACATGCTTGCTGCTTCATGAGTTTGAGAAAAAATGCATCTCAGGCAAACAACTGAGGGAATTCAGCCTATGTGTGATAAAATTTGTTGCTGCTTTCTTTTGTTTCCCTTCCATCCTCAACCCACCCCTGTTCCTGGTCAGCTCTGATGGTCAGCTTTCAAATGGGAAGCAAATCTCAAACACTCTCATGACTGTTTATGGATGTTGAGCTCAGCTACTCTGCATGTTTGGTAAAGGTTTCTCATAGATGTCTTCATTTTCTGACATCCGTCAGTTTCTCCTATATGTATAGTGTCTGGATATTGACATTTGGGCTCTGAAAATGCAGGTAGAGTCACTGCTTCCTTACAACTCTGCTGGAGAAAAGCTGTAGGTTGTTTGGTGTGGGTTTTTTTTGTTTTTGTTTTTTGTTTTGTTTTGTTTTTTGTTTTTTCTCACTTGGTCCAAGATAGGCTAAAGCTGTCCTGCTGGTCAGTGTCTGAATTTGGAAGCTTATTTTCCTTTCTTTCTGTATGCTTGTCTCCTTCCTTGTCTGTGTACTTACTTGTGTCTGTGACTGTGAAAGTTGTGTTTGAATAGCCTCACTGAATGGAGAGGGATAGTGGTGGTTTTATGAACTTGCTGGAAATTTTTAGTTTCACTGTCTGCAAGAGGTCCCCACCCAGCTGGGGAGGCTTCTGTGGTTCTGTGCTGGTGACTGCACTGGGCTTGTTCCTGTGACCTTGGTTTTGTGGAAGTAAAAACTTAACTCAGCCTTTAAGTGTCATATATATAGCTCCCTTGTGGTTTTATACTGTGTTGGGATGTGCCCAGCTTTTTAGACTTTTTAGCTTTTTAGAGATAATAGTTTGATTTTTTTATTCCATTTCCTGCATTCAGTATTCATAAATCACAGTCAAAGGTCTGGCAATAACTTGTTAATGCAAACACAAGACACATGGTTCTAGTCTACCTAGCTTTCACTTTCATAGTGAATTTTGTGTCCAGCCACAAGGGGTGTGTGTCATATGGTGTGATTCTTGGGGTGTGCTGGGCAGGGCCAGGAGTTGGACTCAGTGATCCTGAGGTGTCCCTTCCAAATTAGCAGGTTTTGTGATGTATAGTGATCTGCCCTTCCCACACCTGGTGTCATTTGCTATTTTTTGCACTGTTACAGTGCCAGAAAAGGAGGAGAGACTGATTATAGAGGGCTAAACTCTCTGCAGTGCTTAGCTGGAAGGTGCTTGGGGGCTAGTGGTGCCTCTAAAAGATTATTTGAGTAAGTGGATCTTGGCAATGCCTATTTCTGAACCTGGGTTATATTAAAAGGCATGTGGCTTATTCCAAAATATTTTCTGGGAACTTGTGCTCAGGTTAATGGTGCTGAAACACTTCTGCTGCATTTCTGTGAAGTTGTTGTAGATGAGAGTGCTGTTTTGTACTTGCAATGTTTACCAAGCCTTTCTAACATTATTCTGATTTGTGGTGGCTTTTTTCTTTTTCTATGCTGATACAGCACTCTTTAGAGTGGAATGTAATAAGTGTTAAACTTTTTACAGATAATGAAGGAAATTTGCATTTCATAGTGGTATTAGCCGTGAAACTTAATTATAAAATTTGACCATTTTATCTTCAGAGAAAAGCCTGGCTGAAGCTGTCAAATTTCTGATGTCTTCAGGAGCCTTGCATAATTTCTGTATCCAGTGGGCTGAGTTGGAATTGCTCACCTTCTCTATTTCTACTCCCCAAGCTCTGCACTGTTTTGGATTGCTGCTGCTGTTTGAACCTTATTGCTCCTCAGCAGCCGCAGAACCTGAATGTGCCTGGTATGCTTCCAAATCATAACAAATCTCTTGGCTCTTCTGTTTTGTTATAGAAGATGGGGTTTAAGGGAGGGGAAGAACCTGCCAAAAGAACTCTTTGATCTTCTCGCTATGTCTGTAATCCATTCCTGGGTTTTGAGGGACAGGTGGGCTGTAGAATTGGTTGTGGCCAGATGCCATGGCTAAGAAATGAAGCATGAGGAATTCCCTCCTGTCATCACTGCTGCCCTGGCATGTCTTTCCAGCAGACTTCCTGTTTTTAGTTGGAAAATAGGTTGTTGGTGAGACTGGTATTCTGAAGCAGTGAAATAAATGGCAAATGAGCTACATCATAGGAGTCCTCTTGGTGTTTTTGGTGCCAGAAAGGACTGTAGGGTGTGTGGGGAACTGAATGAATGGTGATGGTAGGAGCTGGAGAGGTGCTCCAGCTGTTACAGTAGTAATCACAAAGTTCTTGCTGTCTGCAGTTGGATGTGTATCCCTGTACTGTCCTCCTCCTTCAACAATTACTGAAATACAGAGGTTGAAATGTGTTGGAGCAATTCCTCCTAGTTCCTGGAGGAGGCAACAAGGGCTGGGGTACACCCTGGGAGGTTCTCCAGTCATGTTTGTCAGATGGAGGTAGCAAAGCTCTCTGGCTGAGCGGGGCTTAGTCAGAAGCCTGGTTTTGTGGATCTTTGACTCATGATCCAGCTGGTAGCTAAAATGCCATCACAGGGACATCTGATGCAAGTTAGATTTCTTGTGAAAATGTGTCTCCCCTCTCCCACCATGTCTACTTGTTCCTGCTTTTGTGTGCTGGTGGAAGAATTTCAGTGGTTGACTCTGATCCTGACCAGGAACATGTCCTGTTCATTGCTGCTTCTTCGTCCCAGCTGCCTGATCAAGAGACAAAATGAGGGACATGCATGTTTTCTATGCAGTATTGGCAGGGATTTATACTCACTTCACTGGGATTATACTGGATGGAATGCAATCAACTGGTCTGTCTCATTGATTTTGACCCTCTGGACAGAGAGTCAAAAGACTGATGAACAGCTGTGTAGATTAGGGGTAGAACAAGGGAAGGAAGATAAAGTTAATTATGGTGGAATGGTAGGTATAAAATTGTTAGTATGACAGCACCTGATGATCATGTGGGAGTAAGAAGACTGAATCAACTGTCCTGAGGTTTGCTTTGAGAGCTGATCATCTTTTATTCTTAACAGTAGTGGAGTTTTTGTCATTTACAAGAAGAGAAAATAAGTATTTGGAGGCAATAAGAAGAAAGGTGGTGGAAAACTGCAGGGCTAGGGAAGTTATTTGAGTGTAAAAGTAAGTTTCTGAAAACCCCTGGGTAATGCAGCTTCTTGACTCTTTGTGGTCATACAGCTGCATTTACACTAGAGCTACTTTTCAGTGACACAGAGTTCCACATGCACTTACTAGCACAAGTTCCCAGAAACATAGGTTGTAGCAGGTTGTTTTTAAATAGCATCACAAACACTTTAATTACATCTGTATGAAGTTTTGTTTCTGAACCTTGCCACTTATATCCTAAACTGTCTTGCTTATCTCACAGGGAAAACTGTAAAGATAATTATTCTGTTAATCCCCTCTTTCATACCATATTTATGGAGATATGTAGTAAGAGTTTATCTTTTTTCTGTGGCTGACCTGAAATACTTGTGGCAGACTTTGTTAGAGGGAGGAGAATGTGTCAGAATGCTGTAATTTAAAATTAAACAAAGTCACCTACAAGCAGATTAAAGAAAACAAACAGTAGCAATGCAGTGGTTATTGTACAAAGTAAAACAAAAACCCACACCAACCAAAACCAAGCAGCAGTGAAGTTTTATAATGCTTTGTTCGTGCAACTCTCTTAAAGCAGTCCAGTTACGTAACAAATATAAATAGAAAAGTTTGCACATAAATAGAAAAGTTTGTGGCGGTTAATTGTGATAATACTACAGTCAGATATAACATGGTTGGTAATGAAGGCATAATAATGATTGGTTGACCATAGGTATTATAGAGAAGTGCTCAAATCTAGGGCAAGTTGAAGGGAGAGTAACAAAGACAGTTGCACACTCATATTTGAGTAAATTACAGCTGCCATACAACTTGTTTGTGTTTTGTTGTCCATCTCCTTTATTTAGTTTTGCCAACCTATAAAGTTGTT
Source organism: Sylvia atricapilla (assembly GCF_009819655.1). NCBI lineage: Eukaryota > Metazoa > Chordata > Aves > Passeriformes > Sylviidae > Sylvia > Sylvia atricapilla. Next base: position 64,950,950 of record NC_089142.1, read on the forward strand.
GTTGTTGTGGGTTTTTTTTTTTTTTTTTTTTTTTTTTTTAGGGAGACTTGTGAACAAGTTTAATGCAACTTTCTTCAGTATTAGCTTTGTGAAGTTGAAATGGTTGTTGCCTGGATGTGTTGGCAGCCCTGCAGAGAGAAACAAAGCTTGCTTCTTAGTAGCAACTTGTTGCTGGTCAAGCAGAAGTTAAACTAGTAAGAAAAATAACCCTATGATTCAATGTTTGGTAGCAGCCACAAAAGCGAGTAGGGTAGTAGGAAAGATAAGAGAACCAATGTAAATGTGTTCCATTTGGAGCACTTTGCTTCCTGTGCTAGGGAGTTTGGGGGTTATAAAAGCTAATCTGCTAAATGGGGTGAGGGTCTTGGACACACAGGATGGTGCAGGGTGTTTTGGAATCTCAATCTGTCCGCTCTGGTGTAAAGACTTTTGAACAAACGTGCTTATGTTACATATTCACATTCTCGTTGTAAGTATAGCCATGATATATAAATATTAGAAATATGTGAAAACAGTGGTTGTTTATTTAAACACTAAATACAACGGGGGAAAAGGCAATTATTAAAGGCTTCAGCCTTAAAATATTTTTGTTAAAATAATGTGAAATTTTATTGACCCGGTTGTAAGGTTGTTGCAGGCAATATTAGAATGCTTCATAACCAGTATGGAATAGAGGTGTGAAATGAATAGCTGAAAAGCTGCTGTTCAGACCATGGATGAGACTGCCTGCTTACACATCAAGTTCAAGGTGTGATGCTTCAGTGAGGTGACCAATAATGTTGTGTGTGCATCTGTTTTTAGCCCTTTTGAAATTTGATATTTTAAAATCAGATAGTAAACATGTGTATTGTTGACATGAAATATTTGTGGGAATGCTGTGCTGCATCTGTTGCATCACAGTAATTGTCAAGGAGCAGTTGTGTTTTGGGGCTTCATTTGTCTGGCTTAGGAACATGTATGATTTGCCAGTTAGTCTTGCACAAAAAGACTTTTTAGAATATACTGTACATGTGGTCTCTATCTCAACCTTCACATGATTTAGGCTTTAAATCCGACTAACACTTGGTTATGGACAAAAACAATGATGGTGGTGGCAGCAAGTAGCGGAGTTGTTCATTGTGCCACAGTACTTTGAGAGGCATAGATGGAGTTTTTGAGATGGGTACTATGTGATTGCAGGCTAACTTCTGCACAGTGTTTGCTGGATTTGCTTACAAGGTTTCTAAGAGTTTTATTATCAAATCTTAGTGGGTGGTGGCATTTGAAGAATAAAAGAATGCAATCCTTCTGTCCAGTGGAGCTTTGGTAATTACTCCTCCACACACTCGAGCTTAAATAACTGAGCCCAGTGTTTTCCATTTGACCTGGCAGAAGCCTGCAAAGTATACACACAGAAAGCTTGCTGAAAATTTCTTGAAAACAAGCGAGGGTGTAAACATGCAATTTTTTGCTGGCATGCAGAACTGAATTAGGAGCTGCCCCTCAACTGCTTACCGCTGTCTAGTCCTCTTTTCACCACATCTCTGCTGATCGTGGCTAGTGTGAGCTTCCCTTAGCTAGTGTGGAGTGAGGTGCCTGTTAACCCAGCCTCTTCAGACTGGGCTGTTTCCCTGTCTCTGCTTAGGAACCTGGGCCAGTGGCATGAGATAGATACGTGCACATTCTGTCCCAAATAAAATAGACAATCATTTTCACTGCTGTTGGATCTCTGCTTATGGCTCTGTGTGTGTAGAATTACTGTCAGAGAGACTTGAGGCTTTTTGGTGTTTATTTGTGTGGGTCTATTCTTTATTTAGGTAATGGTTCAGTTGTGCTGTGTGCTTTGTCTCTTTTTCACACTCCTTCCCAAGTTCCCTGATACACAGAAATGCTGTGCTAAACTGAAGAGCACTCCCTCTGAGAGCTGTAATTCTCACTTCTGTGGCCCTAAGAAAGCAGGTTGATGCTGTTTGTTGCTTTGCTCTTTGTTCTTATGTTTCTCTTTGCTACTTGGCACTGCAGTGTGGTGAATCTGTGTTGCCATAGCTGCTGAGTGATGGTTCCTCTGAAAACTGACCTCAGCCTCAGAGTAGTTTATTAATCTGTTATTTTGCAGGTTCCAATAGGTTCAATATTTAACAAAGCACATGATTTTACCTCATTCTTTCTCTTCTGTGCTAATTCGTGAGGGTGGAGAGATAGAAGACCCTTAATTTTACCAGTTTTAATAATTCTTTTCTAGTATCTGACAATTGATGCTATGATTTTTTAAATACAGTCTTTGTAGAATGTTATACTTACCAAAATGTCTGAATGTTGGATTATCTGTTGAAATATACTCTGACCTTGTTGAAGTCTTGATAACCTAAATCACACAATGATTTGTAATTTGTAGCTGTTAAAAGGAGATCAGTGGCAAAAGGTTGTGGATGCTGTGTAAGCTTTTAGCGGTGAGTGTAAATTTAACTATTGGGACAAATTATCAAGAAATATATTAAGTCTGTTAAGTTAACTGGAAGGTTTAATGAGGATTGAACAGGAGTATATTTTGTGTGGATTTTCCCTTCTTTTGGTAAAGGGCCATTTCATGAAAGTAAAGGCTTGTGCAGTGGCAGCAGTGTAGATAATTCTAAGATGGTTTTCTATAGCTTAGAAAATTTTACATTTTTACTCTGGCATCATGCAGAAGGAATGGTGTGATGCCTGCCCTTAGCAAGGTGGCTGCTTTAGGACTGTGGGCTGAATGCCTGCACCCGAGCTGGCTGCTCTGTCACTCACTTAAGTCCTGAACATCCAGTGCAGCTTTCCTGCACTAGAGCTGAGTAGATGTGTTTTGGGTTGATTTTTCTTTCTTTTTTGACTCTGATAACAGCAATGCAGTTTCAGAAAGAGGGATGTTTGCCTTGGGTCCTTGGCAAGAGACAGATTTGTCCTCTGAGGAGTGGGGAGTTTAACTGGAGATGTTTGTGTTGGACCTGACCATGGTCCATAGGGAACACTTAGTTTTATTCTCCTTAGTTTTAGAATGCCTCTAATAGTTTCTTACTGATTTTGAGCTCTCTGAACTAGGAAAAGACAGCGTATTTAACTTAGGGGAGCTCTCTTCAGTATTCCTGTTCAAGGAAGGAATAGGGAAACTTGGGGGCTCCTCATGGAGACTTTCTGCATATCCCTCTTTTCCAAGTAAGCAAAACTTTCCATCCCCAGCATCTTCCATCTTTGGACTCGGAAGTCCGAAGAATTTTTTAATAGTTCCTGCAGAAAGCAGGGCAGCTCTGTACAATGCTGTCCCTCTTTGTCCTCTGTGTTTTTTTGTTGTGGGAAAGCATGAACAGAATACATTGTTGCAAGCAGGAAGGGAAGTAGACTGTCTGGGTGGAAGAAATTGATCGCTAATTTTAACAAGACCGGTTATGTGTATACTCGCAACACTCAGTGTCAGTTTGGAAATAAATCGCTGTTCTAAATGGTACAGCTGAAGAGTTAGGGTCTTAGAGGGTGCTGTCTGATCACCCATGCATTGTTACAGGTCATTAAAAAAAGGAAAACTAAGCTTTCAGGTCTTTGGAGTTTCAGTGTTGGTGTAACCCTATTGTTCATTGGCCAAGGTCATTGGCCAGGGTGCACCATTGTTGAAATGTGCCTGTGATTATATTTAACTGTGAATACATCCCCTCCTTCTCCTCACCATGGCAGGAGGATAAGAGTTTTAGCTTTTGGGATGAAGGCTGTGGTTGCAGCCCTAGCTGGTAGACTGAAGGCGTGAAGACTTGGGAGATGTGCTTGCTCCAGAACTCCTCTCCAGGCTTCCTGATGTGTTTTCCTTCCTCTCTGCCCAGCTTGAGGCAGACACCAATGCACAGCCTTGTGAAGTCTGGATGGGGAAAGCAAGAAGAGCTTAAAAAGAATCTGTTGGAGGATACTTTCTAAGGAAAAAAGCCCTGTGAGGTTTACAAGGAAGCTTTGAGATGTTTATGTTCTTGGAGGTACAAACAGACATTTACAAAATGAGTGACAGGAAAGTGTACAAGTAAATTATTCATATTCCTTCCTAAACCATTGCTTCCAAAGCTTTGGGTTGTGTCCTGGCATATGAAGGATAGAAGAATGAGATGGTTTTTGGAAGCAGTGCCTTTTTCTGCAGCAGTCCCTGATGCTATGAGGTATGCTGAAGGCAGTTGCCTGTCCTAGGTGGAGTTGCTTACTAGAAGCTCTTACAGCTGCTTGGCCACTGGCTTGCACCCAGTCTGTCCCACTGCAGCAGGGCAAGCTGTTTTGAAAACTGTGAACCACCAGGATTGCTTGTTGGAGGAGCTGGGGCAGCTCAAGTGATGGCCCCTGTCCTGTGCTTGGGCTTGCCTGCTGTCACTCAGGGCTCAGTCCCTGGGCTTCTGCTGAAATACATGTTACACCCCAGCATATGGGCACAAAAGTGTTGAGCAGTGCATCTGTCATGGATTCATTTGGATTTGTTTTATAAAGATGCTGTGAATGGGCTGAAACCTTGTCTTGGAAGGTGTGCTCAGCTTTTTAAATGAGAAGCAAAACGCAGAGGGCTTCCACTTTACCTGTGGACCTCCAGCCACTCCTCTTGAGTTGCTGTAAACAGGTGGCCCAGGTTGTTTTGTGAAAAGCAGGCACTGTTGGATGTGGTTGGGTTTTACAGGTGTGATTATAATGTAAACAATACATTCAGAAGATTAACGTGCTCCACAAATTTTCTCAGCATTTACATTCAAAATATTTTGCTTTTACAAAAGGAAAAGGGAAGCTGTAAGAGAAATGTCAAAAAAGACTAAAATTATGGTGATTCTTGAACGGCATTACAATTTATGTACAGTTGCTACCATTATTTCTTTTGCAGGATGAGTCAGTTATTTGTGGCAGCCACAGACATGCTGTTTTACGAGACCCGTGTGTCAAGTGCCTGAAGCGCTGTGTGCTGGAAGGGTTTGTGTCAGAGCTGCCTGTGAGAGCACTGAGAGAATATCTCTATGTGTTATCTGTACTGCAGAGCTCCACTAGCTGCCACACACTCTGTTCCTCTTCCACAGTAGTGAGGGCATTTACTGTATTGATAATGCTCTTTTCAGTAGAAAGCTTTATGCTGACATGAACCTGGCTGTGTGAAACCGAGGTTTCAATAGAAATGCTAAAAACTCGTTGTTCTCCATCTGAATTTTCTCGTGTTGTGCATTTCCTGGAAGTAGGGGTTAAACTAATAACTAGTTTCCATCAAAATGCAACAGGCATTTGAAACATGACTTTTATGTTCAAGTTGCCCTTCCACCATCCTTCTTAGCATCTCCTTGGAAGTGCTTATTTGCTTGCTGAAACAAGTATTGTGTGGCCTGCTAATTCAAATAATATTTGGCAGGCCAGCAAAAAAAGTTGTCAGGTTGTTGTGGTGAAATAAAACATCCTGAACAAAATTATGGGGTGTTAATCTCACAGCATGAGAAGCTCTTAACTAGATGCTCATTACAGCAGTATTATAAAGGGTAGGACTAGACAGGCAGCGCAGGAGCTTTGAGAAAGGCTGAGCTTCCCCTCTAGAAAAACTCTAGACTTGTTTGGCTCTCACCTTAGAGAAGGAAGGTGAAGGAGGAGCTTCTGTACCTCCTTGTTCTACTCCCATAAGGAGTCCCTTCGATTTGTTTTCTTCCTCTGCCATAAACCCAAGCCTTTTTCTAAGGACTTGTATGGAAGAGTGGAAGTTCAGAGCTACCCAAGGCCTACTTGGAACACAGCTGGCAGGAGGCAGACTCTGAAAAAGAAGCTGGTTTCCTTTTCTCAGAGTCAAGGCTTTCAAGGCTCTTGGAAGGCTCCCAGAAAGCAAAGAAGAAATGGAAAGCAATCTCATTATAGATTGTCTTGCATACAGGGGAGTTTAATAACTAAAGCATGTTGCCCTCTGCTCCCATTGTTGTTCACCTCTGTGAACTTTACTTTTACTCTGAACCCAGTGCTGGCTGTGTATATGCAGGGGCTGTGATAGAAAAGGGATCTTAAGTATATATGAGCTCACCTTCAAATGAATGGGTACAGTTATCTGAGGTTTTTTTTCCCCCCTCTTGTTTTCCTTTCCCTCCACCTCTAGGTGCTTTTCTGCTTTCCCATTCCCTGATGTGTGGACTGAGCTATAGATGAGTAATGTTTCCCATATGAAGTGTGGCATTCAGACTACTCTTCAACAAGGGCTGAATTGTCATCCAAGCTCCAGTCCTTCTGAAATCTGTTAAAGCAAGCTTGTCATGTGTTGAGTGTAGCCTTGTTCTTCATGCTTTGTAATACATGGGCAAGCATAAAAAGACATGATTTCTACTTACTAGGCTTCTAGTTAGGCTTCTGTCTTCCCACAGTAGTTTCAGCTGGTCTGTTTGGCTGGTCTTTTTTATCATACATGATAAGAAGCCTAGGCAGCCAGCCAGCTGCTGTGGAACTATAATAGGGCCAGTGGCATGTACAAAATTTGATTACTGCTGTCAACACTACAGAGAATAGAAGAGAGCACGTATTCCAGTCAGAGAGCTACTAAATAAATGGCCTGCTGGATTCAGTAGTAGTAGAAATAAGACCGTCTTCCTCCCAATGAATGAAGTGGTTCATGGGCAGAGAGTATATTAGTAGGTTGAGCTCTGGAGTTAGGTTAATTTTTTTTTTTTTTAAAAGTCTTCCTTTGCCTTCTTCAAAGATTACTTTACTAGAAATTTCTATTTCTCTTCTGCTTATCTGCTCCTGCAGTTAATGCATGGATTTCACACCCAATACTTCAGACATTAACAGAGGCCGTGATTTCACTTTTAAAACCTAGCTTAAAAGTATTCCAGCTATCTTAAAGCTAACTTCTTTGCAGATGGGTTTTGATATGCAACTATTTCATGCTAGGAATTCTATCTCCATTTAGGCAAGAGATGTTTGTTTTTTAATTTAAACATAGTGCAACACCCCCTGGCCTTCTTCCCTCATCTCAAGTTAATAAATATTCTCAGTGTATATTCTTATTGAAATGTTGGATTTCTGGGGTAAAACCTGCTGTTAGATGAAAGTGGTTTTTCTGATGTTCATGGGGCAGCTGCTGATGGTAGGCAGAGCTGGAGAGCTGAGTTCCTCTGGAAGCTCTGGTGCATGAATGATTTGCTAATAGCTTCACATTGAATGAAGTTCTTGGGACTGATGGAGTCAGACTGGTGTTTCTCTAACTGCTCTCACTGACTGCAATCTGTCTCTCATTTGAGAAGTGGTAAACCCAGAAATGTTGTTACAAACTAGCTGACTCATGAAACTTGTGCTTATTCTTCAGTCTTGCCAAGTGTGGGTGGGCCTTATCTTGGAGCAGCGGGGACTAAGGGAGGTGAGGTCTTGGATACACAGGAGAGCATTCTTAGGGAATTTGGACCAGTGTCATCAAAACTTGAAAAAAGGAACATGTGGTGCTGTTGGTGAGACTTCTGGCATATGTGCAGGACTATCTGCTAATTCGCATAGTTTGCTTGGTGGAGTTGGCAGTGTCTTTTTGTTTTGTGCTTGGGAAGTGCTTGGCACAGTAAGATTTGTATTTGTATTTACAAAATACATCCTTGTTTGTTTCTAAAATAAAGTAGAAATCCTAGCTTTAAAACTTTTATTACCTTTCCACTTTGCTCTTATTTGCATGGTTCATAGAAATGTTTGGACACAAATGTCTGACTTAGCCCTCTGAATGTATAGTCGTCTTTATTCATGGAAACAAAACTCCTTTTGTGTGAAACCTTTCAGCCTTCAACTTTGGGGAATTCTTGAATTTGGGGGAAAAAACATCTGACCCACAAATTTAAGTAAGCCCAACTTCTGGCCCTCAAAAATTTGAAGAAAAATCTGATCTTGATTTCTCCCTCCTTCCCTTCTCTGAGTAGTGTCTGGAGTGTGAAACAGTAAACTGTCCTGACAGGATATCAATGAAGAGAGGAGAGCTGTGTCTAGAATATTTGTCTCATAGCATGATACAATGAGACAGACAGACAAATCAAACAGCCTCTGTCTTTCTGCTTTAGAAACCAATTCTGTGGTTTAAAACACTCCTCTGGTCATGGTGCTTGTATGTATGTGTTATAGTTAATCTCTTCTTGCATTACTTTGTTGTGACTATTGGAATTCTGTACAGTTCAGTACCTGAAAGTGTGGAATATGGAGTGTCTTTCATAAGTACAGTATTTGGAGTAATCTTAATTTGATTATAAAGTTGGTAACAGGCTGTTGAAGACAGAGGGATTTGATTCACTTTTTGTACTGATGGTAAGTGCAGCTTAAAGGCCCACTTGAAAAAATCTCTGATCCTATCATAGCCTTGCATTACCAACTTTCTGCATGCCTAATCAGAGTTTGTAATTTTTGACTAGGAGGTTGATTTGTACAACTTCCTTTTTATGCTGTAATCTTACGTTTAAAATTCTTGGAGCTTTTTTGAAAGGCCATTAAAAGATGTGGATGCTTACTTTGCAGAGTTGTTCTGGTTTTATATTCTCTTGAATGTGTGGAAAAAAAAGTGTTATAGTGATACTGCAAACTTTTTATGGAACGAATGCTAAAAATATTTAGGATTTTTAGAATGAGTATGGTGTTTGACCAGAGAGTTTGATTTCAGCAGAAGAGGCAAATTACCATTAGCTTTCCTATTTTCAGTTTGTAGAATTTAACTTGACAGTTCTCTGAAAGCTGGAGTGTCCTCCTGTTTTCATAAAGAGTAGCAAAGCAGCGTATTTATCTGATTTTGAAGAGAAAAGAAATCTCAATTAATTTGAAGTCTGTTACTTGTTAACATGCGGCTTTTTTAAAGGTTTGTTTCCTGACTGGTTTTGTCAGTCGCTGTGTGGCTGAATGTGTCAAACCCTCTGAGGAAAACCAGCGCTTCCCTCCCCCTTGAATCCCAGCATGCAGTTCTTGCGTGGGTACTAGCGTGTACTTCCTCTGCATCTTCACTTTCCTGTTATTCAAAGAGTCAGCTTGATCATGAGCGTTCAGACAGCCAAAAAAGTTGTGTGGAAAAAGTCCAAGGTGGCTGCACCTCGGGATACTGACCGGCAGACCTGTTGCGCTGCGCTGGGTGAGTGCTTCCCTGTGTTCTGAAGGCTGTGGGAGGTGAGGGGATCCAGCCATGTGGGTCTGTCTTTATCTTCCACACCTGATGAAAGCTGCTTTTCTCAACTTTGTGGAAGTTTATTTACTCTAAGAGAGCAGGTCGTGGAAGGCAGGGCAGGAAACAGAGCAGGGAAAGGCTGTTTTCTGTGGCACTGCTCCATTGCAAGTGTTGTGTGAGCTCTGGCTGCGTCACACCTGCAGCCACAAGATCCTCTTGGTAATGCTTGTGCTGTGGGCTTCCCTTTCACCTGTAACAGTACCTTGCTCGTGGTAGAAGTTTTAGCGTCATTCTGTCTGATTGAAAGTCCTAATGTCCCCAGTTTTCTTAAACTGTGCATTAAATTATGTTGATTTCAGCATTTACTTGTTTTGATTCTTTACAGTTCTGCCTAGTGTGGCTTCTGATGCCTTTGAATGTATAAACTTAGAGCAGCTCCTTGACAGCCCACAAGTTCTCCTCCTCATTTTGGTGGTGTGTCAAGAGAGCAGTATTTCCTGTAATTTGGAAAGAATGTTCTGTGGAGGGATGCTTTGACAAAGAGACATTTGGGATATTATTCTTTCTTCTTCCCTTTACCATCTTTCATACCTATTCTGATTGAAATTTCATGGATTGTCTCTTCTGTTTTTTGACTGGGGCCAAATAACCTGGATTGACAAGGAGAAGACAATTTGATCATTCCTAGTACCTGTGAATATGCTATGTAGATACAGTTATTGACAGATGGAAACTGTTTATTTTGTGAATTGGTGTCCCATTCATGAAAGCAGAAACTGTTGATCTGTAAAGAATTTGGTCCGCTTGACCTTTCATGTGAAGTTTTTTTTTACAAAGCTGGAGTCTGAATATGGGTTTTTGGAAAGAGAAACTAAAATCCCTTGAAGATGCATCAGTGTAATTGCTAACTTTAGAATAAAATGGTGGGCTGGGACTCTGATTTCAAATGTGTTTGCCTCTAGAACAATGAGGTGGATTTGGATATATGCCAGTTTAGCTGAGAGCAGAAACTTTTCCTTTGGCTCAGTCCAAACTTCCTTAAGAAACTGACAAAAATGTCGAGAAAACTCAGTAATGTGAGTGGAGTTGCTTTTGACTAACTCTGGAGAGCTCAGTAAATTACAGGTTGGAAAGATCTAGTGTTCTTCAAAATCTGCACATATTCAGCCCTCAAATGTGAGACAGCTGCTGTTGATCACTCTTGGAAGGTTAGCAACCGGAGAAAAATCAATGTGCTTGGTTTTTAACCTGGGCTGCTGTTCATGGAAGTTGTTTGTTCTGGCTCCGTGTGTATTGGTGTAGGGGTTTTGGGACTATTTCTTGGATTTTTTTCCTTTCTTTTTTGTTATATTTTTAGAAGAGCACAAACTTGGGACAGGTGTTACAAGCAGCCACGTAGTTAAGTGATGAACACTGTAATTGTGAAACCTCTGAAATGTTCATCTGTGGGATAATAGGAGGGTCAGTCTCTGAGGTTTTCTGCCTCAATCCTTCAGGTCTTTTTAATGCGTAAGTGCCAATGTGTGCACACTTAATATTTGGTGATGTTTATGTATCTGTGGATAATTTCTCTGGTTCTTGCTCCAGGTGGCTAGGCTAAGGTGTAAATCTCCTAGGTAAGTAGTAGCTACATGCTTGCTCAGGTGCTTTAAATGATTGAGCACAGTGTTTAGTGATTGTTTCTTAAAGCCTGTTTAAAGCCCTGGGGAGTTGGGTCCTCAGTTTGTGAAAGAGCATAGATCATGGTTGGTATGTTGCAATTATGATTTTTTTTTCAAGCAGCAAGATTTTTTTTCAGGAAACTTGTTTAATTATAATCTTCCTAAGTGTTCCTAAAGTTTAGCACTGTAGATTTGCTTTCCAAGAGAGTCATAATTTCACATTCATTGTCATCCTCTCTTTTTTTTAAAACCTCTGTATTTGGCGATGGTGAGGGAGTTGTGGCTTTGGATGCTTCTTAGTGTGTTGTAAATGCACACAGGAGGGAAAAAAACTAGGCGGTAAGAGGCATGGAAGGGAAAATGAGGAAAAAGCTTGAGGGTAAAATGTGTGTGTGTGCATGCTGTGGTGAAGAGGCCATTCTCTGAGAGGACAGGATATTTAATGATGCAGTACTGGAAATACTCAGAGAAAAAAATGGGTGGAGAAGTTGGAAGAGGTGTGTATGTCATTGTTTCTTCATGTCCTTTACTTTTCACAGAAATCTAGAATATAAATAACAGGGACACTTTTCAGTCAGCAGAGGTGTGGCTTTGGCTTTTTTGGTTGTATACTTGCTGTGAGAATTGGCAGGGACTGGAGGAAGGGAAGTTGAAGCTCATACCTGATGAAGTATCTGACTGTAAATGAATTAGTTTGGGTGAAACTAAAATGGATAAGACTAACTTCTATTCTCTGAAGCCTAAACTACTCAAGTAGGTTTTGTCAGCGGTTGATTTATGGTCTAAAACATATAAAATAATTAACTCATCTAGTGGGATGCACCTCTTTTATAAGAGTTTAATCTCAACCTTTAAAACCCTCGAGTTGGTGATAGGTGCTGGGAGTGTGGTGGCACTGGTAGGCTACTGGTGCCTAATGGAACCAAAGCTTAGTCTTTATCTAAGAGGAGAAAAAGGAAGGGATCTTGTACTTTCTTTACCTGTTTGAACAAAAGGCCTTTCTTCATTGCTGTTCCATGCCATGGGAGAATAATCTGTGTTCTTCTAGTAAAAATTCTTAAACTGTTCCAGGAAAATGATTGGGCTCTTTTGTGTTTACATATACATGCTCTACTGTTGCAGCACTATTTGATGTGATTGTTTAATAATTTTTTTCCACCTCAATTGCCTCGTTACCCAGATGGAAATCACCGGCATTGGAGGGAGGCTACCTAAGCTATGTTACACAGGCAGAAAAAGATGCTGGTTCTGTGAAACCTTCTGAAAGGGGTTGCCTTCTGGATCTTTTCCTGTCAAGTGTCAACTCCTGAAGCCAGTAAAGCACCCTGCAGTAATTGAATAATCTGTTAGCATCTCAGCATTATGCAACTAGGTGTTGTTTTGTTATTTTATTCACACAATTGTTAACAGAATCAAGAGATCAAGTTATATTTTGTTGTATGAATTAATTGTGCAGCCATCAGTGACTGAAATGAGTGTTACAGTGGTTGAAATGAGTGTTACTTTTCAACAGCAGTAGAAGGCAATGGCATGACTGAGGTATTTTGCAAACAGATGGTTTGAGAGCATATCTTTTGAAACTCTGCATTTAGCTTCTACCATTTGTGTCTCAGAAGCAGTAGCCTATAAATGATATGCTTTCTTTCAGATGGGAAGGTTGCCACAAGATATATGCCCTGATAGCAGCTTCAAATTGAGACCACACACAACCTGTTACAATAGCCAAAATATTTATGGTGTTGTTTATATTACTGTAAACTCTGGTCTTGTTAGTTGTTTAGTAGAGCCGTGTTGGACCTCAAACCTGTTTGATTTCAAACAACTCTAGCTTTTTAAACACTTGTAAATGATATATTTCCTTTTTGGCAGCAGGTGATGAAGTAAGTATGTGTTCTGAAATACAGCATTAGTAGTACATAGAAACAGGTTTACATAGTAATTACATCACGTCGCCTTTTGGGTCTTCAAATGAACTTTATTTTCAAGGTCTGCAGGACTTAAAGAAACTCATGTAAATTAGACTTTTAAATGCACATAGGTACTGAAAAAGTGGTCAGTATTTTCTGTTGTCCTGTGTTAGAGTCCCTTTGTTAGGCTGTGCGGGGGGATTGTTTCGCTGCTGGAGGCAGGCTGTGCCCCTGTGCACAGTGTGGGGCAGAGCGGTGCCCGTGACTCAGCTCTGCCTTGCGGTGAAACCGCGTTCCCTCAGCGGTGAATTGGCTGCCGCACGTTCGCTTTCATGTTCCTACTGAAACGTTGCGACCCTTAACTTGAGGGCTCCATCTGCTTCCTGCCCTCGTCCCTGATGAATAGGGCAGGAATTGGCAGCAGTGTGTGGTCAGCTATGTGACCTCATTTGTGTGGCGTCTGGGTGGAGCGCGCCCTAATCTTCGCTAAACGAGCAGCTGAGAAAGCGAATTGCAGTAATTCCCTGGCTGATCCTTCCAGCGGTAACCCGGGCTTGTGCTGCAGGGCAAGGAGATGCCTTCATTCTGACACTTGGTACGTGCGGAGACGAATTTCTGTCGGAGCAGTCAGGAAAAGCAGTAAATGGTTCGAGGGCTCTCTGCAGAAGTCGGGAGGTTGCTGTCCGGGTTCCGTGCGGTGCAGGGGGACAGTCAACAGCTTTGCCCTTGTGTCGGCCCGAATCAAAGCTGTCACACAAGCGTGCCCTGGCAGCCCTTGCTAATAATTGACACTGAGCAGAGCCTTCTGGATCCCTTGTGCCTATGCAAGCAGAGTGGGTGATCTGTCTTGCTGAATTTCACTACAGCATGGATTTTGTACTGTGGTTATGACATATCTCCTCTTTATTGAGATAGTGTTGGTCAGGGTTAACTGGCCTGGGTCTGATTAACTCGAAATTAAGGCCTGTGGTATGATATGCTAGTTCGGAGTGCATAGGTCCTATCCCTGCCCATTCCCTCTTGTGCCGGTGGCTGGTTCTATCCCAGTGCTTTTCAAGGCTGCCCCGAGCTGGCCCCCAACATCACAGTTCAGGACTGCCTGCTTGGCTTTATGAGCTGTTCAAGTGCAGCCTTTAATGCTGTTTCTCTTTTTCTCAGCTATACTTTTTACCCTGAAAAAATTGTACAGCTCAATCATTTTAAGCTTCAGATTATTTTAAAAGGTTCTTAGCTGGTTTAATACCTTGTAATGCAAAATATTTTTAAAGCAGTTTGTAAAGCATTCTGTGCAGACCATTGAAATTAACTTCTGCTCCCAGCTCAGCTATAGTAAAATCAATATTTACTTGGCTTGTGTTGCAGACCTGAATTGCCTTATATACAAGGAAAACATTTCCGCTGCTGCTTTTAAGTAGGAAAGAGATAGTAAAGTTGTGACTTTCTGAAAGCAGAATGATAGATCCCCTCTAAAGCTACTTTTTCCCCTTTTAAAGTCCTTATACAGATTCTTTTGCCAAATTTGTCAGGCACACTCCTTTCTAAAAGGTTAATTGCCATTTTTCCACTTCTAATGAAGAAAGCAAATTCATATAATCTGTTTAGTTGCTGTAAATAAATGTAAACTTGGAATTGAATATCTGGAAGCTATTCTGTATTACTAAATATCATCCAGTTTGTTTTTCTGATTTTCTGTAATGTAGGTTTTGCACTGTATTTTTTTCCAAACACTTTGCTACTAATTCTAGTTGTAGTTTTCAGTGAATAAGTTGTAAGCTTTTGCTTGCTGATGGCAATTTGAGATTGTAGGATAATATGCTGGGATTCCTAGCCTCGTGTACAAGAAAGCCATAAAACTGTCACCTGATGTCTTACCATCATTTCCATATCTGTTGCCATAAAATCTCATGCAAGCATTCCTTGTCTTATCTACAAGCAGTAAATGCAGTAGCTTGAAAAAAAGTTCCAAGTGTGGGTTACACAGATAACTTTCCTGTGGGAACATGCATCAACCTTTTGTTTAGTACTCTTGAATGTAGGTAGAGCCTCCCCCAATGTTCAAGCTCGTTTCTGGTTAATAAAAGTGAGAGAAATTGTAGTTGGTGACCTTGAGTATCCAATGATGATGTACTGATGGTGTACTTTGCTGTATTAATCAAGCAGTAAATGTGCTGTACCGCTGTACAGGAAGCAAGTGTTTTAGTTTTGGTTTTTGATCTGTGAACAGAACTGGTTATACAAAAGTTGTTAGCAGAAAGTGTTGCAAGTCCTTATACCTAGACAGAATTAAACCAGTCACAGTATGCTTCTTGTGCTTTTAGTTGATTTTGATGCAGTTTCATTCTTGTCTCTAATATAGTTATGTAGTATATTCTTGAAAATTATCAAACTGTCATTTGTCACAAGTTATTCCCACTTCAGTGCACAGTGCCAGACTTCTGTTGGAGGTGCTTTTTGGTTTAAGTAATTTATTTGCCTGTCCCTAAGGGGAGAAAAATGTGCTTATTTTAACCAAATATTTTTTTTTAGGTTTGCATCTGAAAGAGAAACCAGATGCTGACCTTCCAATGTATTTTGTTTTACAATGGATTAATATCAGAAAACAGTGCTATTTGTATTATTAGGATCAAATCATTAGAGTTATAGTGAGAAATACTATAATAGACCTTGCTTCTTTTTTTTTTTTTTTTAATTTTTTTTTTTTGTGTATTTGCTGGTTTGTTTGGGGTTTTTGTTCATCTTTTATTGTTTTTGTTAAGGTAATAAAAATAACTCTTAAGAGTTTGTCCTCAGGAGTTGAGCTGGAATTATTTTATGGCCAGGTAAACTAGCTTGCTATCTTATTGGACATTCTTCTCTGAGCTAAAGGGAAAGATTTTTCTATATAAATTGCTGTAAGTGTGCCTTCTTGCAGTTGATATTGTCTTTGCCTCTACATAACAAATTTGCTGTTCAGCTGCTGTGGTAGGTTGACTTTGGTAGTTGTCAAATGCCCACCCAACTATGCCCTCACCCTCCTCTCAGTTGGACGGGGGAGAAAAATAAGACTGAAAGCTCATGGGTTGAAATATGGATAGGGATATATATTACTTGCCAGTTTGAACTGTGAGCAAAATAGACTTGATTGAGGGGAATTTTCTTTTTCCACTTACTGACAATTAGAATAGGATAGAATGAAACAAGGAGGAAAAATGAAAACGCCTTCTACCTAGCTTGTCTCCATCTTCCCAGACTCTATTTCACTCTTTAATTCTCAATTCTCACCCCTTTCCCAATGGGAATGAAAAAGACTGTTTATTTAAATTGCATCTTCAACTGGAAATTTTTTTTTTGAGAGGAAAAGCTGGGTTTTCTCGGCAGACACATGCAGTCAACTCTCAGCAAGAGTAAGAGCTTAAAAACCTTGTGGTCCAAAAATTTTCAGATGGTAAAAATGAACTCTTGGTCTGAAACAAACTAAAATATATCCAAAAATAATTCAAAGTTTGGTTTAGCAAATATGCTAATGCTTGTGGGAGCAGGGTTTGGCTGACACTGAGTCCTTGTGCCTTTCTGTGTGCTTCTCAAACGTACACCAGTGAAACCTATGTCTGAGGCATGCAGGCTTGCACTGAGCACTTGCAGCTTCTTAGAAATGGTCCTGGCCAGCTGCTAAACACATGAAGAGTTCTGCTGCTTGTCTGTGGACACTGTTCCTGCTTCTGATGGCATCACCTGAAGGAGCCTGCAGGAGCAGTGAGGCTGGGTCACAGCCAGCATCAGCTGGAGCAGTGGATGTTTTCTAGCCCCTCTTGCTGAAGTCCTGGCACAATCTTCCTTATTCCTGCATGCTGCCCTGTCTCCACTCCCCTTTGCATGCTTGGTAGCTGTGACCCTCCAGAGGGACAGAGAGTGAGTCAGATCTCAGGGACAACATGTGTATTCTAACAGCCTTGTCCTATCTAATATCCTTGAACATTATACATGGCAGTCATATCAGGTAAATAATTAGCTGCTGTTTTGACAGTATGAATGTACTGTCTATTGGATTAGCCAAAACCATTTACTCTAGCCATTAAACATAACACCCCAAGAAAAACAGCCCTACCAAATCCAAACAGAACCAAATATATCTGTGTATACAAATTATCAGTGGCTGAAGGAATTAGGAAAAATAAGTGTTCTTCATCAGCTCAGTAGTTTAGCGTGCAGTCCTGCCAGGGCCATTGCTCCTTGTTCAATTCAAAATTGGATGTGATGCTATGAATAAATCTGTAGTCATCTTATTTTTCATAGTGTATTCTGGGGGGAGCAGAGAAAAGTTGATACTAGAGTTAGAAGAAGTTCCTGTAAAATGGCTCAAGCAGCTACAGGTCTTGGGGCAATGTTCTCCTGATTTAGCGGTAGCTCTTGAAGACTTTTGAGACAAAGAGATAATCTCTGATTCTCTTGTTTTATTATTGACTGCTTTGCAGTGGAAAAGTGCAATAAATAATTGGGTCTAATAAATCAAGGAAGCTTTTTTTCTTGTTTCTGTCTTTGCATATTCATTCTCCTATTATGTTCTCATGCCAGTGTGAGTGACTTACTGAGCCTTCACCTTTGCAAGAAACAAACCGAATGTTCAGTTAAGAAAGTTAAAGTTCCAAGCTAGTATCTTATGTTGTCAAAGAAACTGGGTTTTTTTGGGAAATTTCCCTGGTATGAATAAGTGACATGGTGTGTGTTTTTAAACTTTGCCCAATTATGATTTTGCTGCTACTGTGGTTTTTTTTTTGTCATCTTCAGCTTTTCTCCTTTTGTTACACTTAAATGCCTCTTTGAAGTTATTTGATTAGTATCTTCAATTTCTCAGGCTTGTTTTATTTTTCCCGGTCTTTTATAATATGACACTTCTGCATTTGTCTTAACTCATAAAGTTCTATCTTAACTGGTACCTGCTTTCTGTCTGCATCTTCCTCCTCCCCAAATTCTTTTTTGCTGCCCTGTGGTTTAAAAACTGACATGATCCAGATGAAGAATGTGTGTCATAATTGATACAGTAAATACAAACATTCATGTTTCATCCTTGGGCACTCTTAGTCTTTCTTAATGTTTTCTTCTCTTCCAAGAATGTGTGTCCTCACAAACTGCTTTCTTACATGGCCTCTTCTAATATGCTAAAATTAGAGAACAAAAGGTAGAAACTCAAGCCTTTCTTGAAGATTTCCATGGTTTTTTTTTTTCTATAATGTTCATGTCTAAGAGGTGCAGTTATTACAACTGAGCAGCTGGAGTTCTGTCATCTTCTAATGCTCCCTTACTGAGACCAAATTTCATTCTGCTTTTGAAGGATTAGAAGTTTGGTAGTCAGTTTTAATTGCTTTCCCTTTTTGCAGCCACATAGACTTGAGGAATAACAGTGAAGTGTTGTGACACAAATAGAAAGACTGGAACAATGTGACAAGATTTAAGGTTTTGAGCTTTATTTAATTTTAAGCAAGTTGTTTTTATTATATACTTATCTCTGCAGGGCTGCAGACAGGTCTCTTTCACATGTAGAAGGCTATAATTAAATGCACCGAAATTGAAATAGGCATAAAAGGCTGCTAAGTCATCTCTTAATTATGCTAATTCTTCTGAGAGCAAAAGTCTTCACATATAATGCTTTTTTCTCTAGCCTCTTTAGAAGTCCACTCTGATTCTTCCTTTGCACTTTCCCCCTTTTACTCAGTTTTCACTTGTCATTTACAAAATTTGAGGCATCTGTTTCTGAATAAATTGAAGTCTGCAAAGGCTGTTTTGTGAAGCCAGTCATGGTAGTTCACAGCTGGACTGAAAAGGTGCTGCAGGATAAAGCATGTCTGTATTGCCTTCTAAGCACTCCCAGAGCTCTTCTTAGCTGGAGTGTGTAACTTTGAGGGGGATCATGGCAGTGTTTAGTAGAATCATCCTATGAAGAAAAAGAAGAATGTGTATCTTCTGGCTATTTGAGTTATTTGTCAGTGTGAATTTTCATTTCCAAACCTGTTGGACAGTGATGTCTCTTGTGCTGTTTGAGCAAGTAGTAAGTGACTGACATTTAGGATGCATTTGGTTCTGCAACACCAGCCATGTACAGCTGCAGGAATTCTTTCCTTTCTCCCATTTGTGGTAGGCGTCATGAATACTTGGGTTTTGTGAAGAATAATTCTTCTGCCACAGGTTGCTTGTGTGTCAGTGGTGAACAGCCTGACATATGAGCACTGTACTGCAGTTCCATGATCTTCAGACAGCAGTTTATATGCCCTTCTGTACATCCTTACTACTGTTTCCCACCTCCTTGCTTCTTTGCAGCTTAAAGTTTTTTTGTGGGTTGTTTTTTTTTTTTTTTTTTTTTTTTTTTTTGTGGGTGGTTTTTTTTTTTTTTTTTTTTTTTGCGCTGCTGCTTTTGCTGTTGTGTTCTGGACAAGAAAATATTGTAACTTTTAAAGAGTTGCCTTAATGTAGCAATACTCTGGAAAACTGGATGTGGTAGTTGTCTCCAGTGAAATTAGAGATCTTCAGATATCAAGGTCTAATCTGTATTATGTGAATTAAGCTTCTTATGTCATTGTGTCAGGGATGAAAATGGTGTTTGGGATGTTTCTTGAAAGTAATGAGTGGTATTGTGATTTAGTTTTTAGGACTGTTGTCCAAAGGAACAAACAGCTGTAGAAAAATCTTGTAATATCTTAATATTAAAAGCTATTAGAGGTTTTCAACTGTTTTTTATATTACAGTAGTTAAAGATATGTTAAAGTAGGATGACTTAAAAGTTGTAGCAAATTTCATCAATCACATTGCTTTTGGTTTTACCTTATGTGATGCAGGTAAAAGTGTGAGAAATACTGAAGTTATTTGTGATAGTTAGAAATGCAGAGTGTTGAAGGCAGGCTCTTTTTGCTTTTTAGTTTGTATAAATGAATTTAAAAAATTAAGTTAAAAGTACTCTTTAGATGCATTCCCCACTTTTCCTCCACATCACATTTATAGTACACAAAGCCAAAGATTCGAAGGCAAGTTATATGTCAACAGCAGCATCTTTAGGAGATGACCTTGTGATTTGTTCTGTTTATTTGACTCAGTTCATAACACCTGTTTTTTTCTGTGAAGGTAATGTTATTGTTTCTGAAATAAGGATCTGTCTATCTGTCTTTTTATTCCCTTCATTGAGGCCTTACATTTATCCACATAACCTGAAGAGTGTGGAATACATTGCAGGGTTGTGTTTTTTTTTTTTTTTTTTTTTTTTTTTTTTTTGTGCCACTAAGCTTTATAGTTTGTGGTAAATTAAATGCATCATTTTATTGAGACTTTGAAATTCTTGTAAATGTGTATGAGGTTAATTTGTTGTAATACTTTTCTCACTCAGAAGTGCAAAAACATGTTAAATAGAAAACAGGCTTCTCTTACCCCCTTTGAGGAACCACACGAGTTTTTCTTTTGCACAGAGACAGTCTTTTTGTATGCTTCTGGGAGTGCATCTTGGCCTTACCCCATCTCTTTTCTCTCCTTCATTTGACCCTTTATTCTGAGCAGTGGCACATCAATGTAGATCCTTCGCCAGCTACTCAAATATGTTGGAGCAGTTGGGCTTTGCTTTTCACCAGAGCTGTCTGGTACTTGAAAGTGTTTGCATGGGTAGATCTGACAGAACTAATGTGTGCCTGGCTCTTTGGAGAGCTGGGATGTACAGAGAAGGTGCTGAGAGGTAACATCAGGCTGGGATGTTGTACTGAACCCCAGCTTTAAGTGCAGCTCTTATTCTAGCTATGCTTATAGCATGCATTTTGGGAGATTGGGGAGTACTCGTTCATAAAACTGTTTGTAGATAGAAATACTGTTTGATTCTTCTTGGATATAGCTTTTTCTTTCTGGGATGGAGTGAGAGTGGGAGTGTCAAAACCTTAGAAGAATTTCCCCCTTGCCTTATGTGACCCAGCAATGGTGATCTTGTCCTGGCTTTTTGTAGGATGGGGGTTAAAGACTGTGTCTTAGTCTGTGTAGGCAGTGGAAAGTTATAAGTATATTTATTGATTAAAAAGTATCAGACCAAGTGTTCTGAGTTTCAAGGTAAACCACTGAATTGAGGAAATGATTTTGTATTGCATCAAATGCTTTTGTCTGCTGCAGAGGCTGTACTTGGCATTTTGGTTTGCTGTATAGCCTGCCTTTCTTGCTGGCAAGGAGTTGATCTGCCATGCAGTTGCAATCATTTCCTCATCATTGCCTGTAGTGGCATCCACAGGTAGATACCATGTGCTTATACTTCTTCTATAAGCACATCTTTAATGGTGCTTCCTCTAAAATACCTTATTTTCACATTCTGATTTGCAGTTCAGGGATCTCTTCAGCCATAAATTATCATCTGTCTTTTTGTGGACTCTAATTCCATAAGCTTGTCTTGGCTTTTTTAGCCAGTTTATACTAGTTGCCTTGTTTTTCTTGTTTTGCTGGTGGTTATCATCATTTTGGTCTTCAGGCTAGCAACGTTCAGGCTGCAAGCTCCATCCTCACTGAGGCATAGACCCCACCTGTCTGCTGCAGGGACATTGACCTTTGGCAGAGGGCAAAAAAAAAAGTGAATCCTGAGCCTGCTTGTTGCCTGACTCATTAGCACTGGGAAGGCATGCAAAAGAACCCTCTCTGAAAAAGCTCCCAGGACAGGATTATACCCATGAGTGTGACTGATCTACTGGAATAGTTGCCAGAGGCAGCAGTACTAATATGACATGTAATTATCTATTTTCATTAGGTGATCTTTCTGTTGTTTAACCAGTTTCTACAAAGCTAAAGGTGATGTGTCTATTCCAAATTGTACACAAACCCACTTGATATGTTAGAGTAACAGAAATCAAACTCTACATTTGCACAGGCTCTACTACAGTTCTCTTCAAAGCTTGTCAATACAATAATAACAGCATGGGGAATGGGATGTGTGCATGTAATCCTTTGCTTAAACAATGAAGAGCTGAAAGCCTATGGCTCAGGTTCTGCCAAAGGCTTGGTAGGCTTTGAACTTTAGTTGGTCTCCTTGTGACTGCTCTGTTGCTGTATTTCCATTGAACCAACAGTTTGAGTTGGAAGGGGCCTTAAAGAACTTCTATTTCCGAACTCCCTGTCATGGGCAGGGACATCTTCTGCTAGATGAGGTTGCTCAAAGCCCCATCTAATCTGGCTTGGAATGCTTTCAGGGATGAGGCATCCACAGCTTCTCTGGCCAATGTGTTCCAGTTCTACCACCCTCACAGCAAAGAATTGCTTCCTTATATGTAATCTAAATATATTCTTTCCCTTTCAAACATTTATTCCTTGCCCTATCAATGTACTTCCTGATAGTCTCCCTCCCCATTTTTCTTGTAGTTCACCTTTAAGTACTGGAAGGCTGCTCTTCCCCAGCTGAACAACCCTGACTCTCTCAGCCTGTCTTCATGGGAGCGATGTTCCAGCCCTCAAATCATCTTTGTAGCCTCCTCTGGATCTGCTCCAACAGGTCCTTGCCCCCTTGTGCTGGGGCCCCCAGACCTGGAAGCAGTACTCCAGGTGGAGTCTGATGACAGCAGACTGTCTTCTCCAGTTTTTCCTCACACTATTGAGAATGGTATATCCTTAAAGGTCTTTCTCTATTGAAGTAGGAAATATTCAGTGGGCTCACACTGATGGTCAGTGCTTGCTTGATTGCATAAATAACTGGTTTAATGTGTTCCAGATATTTGTCCTGCAATTGCCAAACAGAATTTATGTACTTTCAGAGCAGTTAATCAAGAGGGTGTTCAGCTTTGGGGACTAATTAATGACTAAGCCAGGGAAGGAAATGAGAATTTAATTAGGATATAGGATTAGCAGTGCCTCAACTTACTGCTGTTCCGATCAAATGACAAAAGAAAATCTTACGTTTGCCAGAAGCCATAAGAAGAGACCATTCATAATACTTTACTCCAATTTATCTTATATTTTTTTCTCCGTTAAGATGTCTCACTAAAAACACAAAGTGACTGCCAGGAAAGACAGTCTTTATGACTGTTTCTTCTTACCTCTAGAGGAAGAAGAGTAATTTTGTCATGAGCAAAGTGCTCAAAGATTTGCTTAGCATTTCAGTTTCTGCACAAATGTACAGAACCTTCCCCAGTGGTGCAATATTCTTTGACCAGCAAAGGGTTGTAACTGGGAAAGGAAATAATTTATCTAAAGGATTGGATTTGCCTTTCACTTAATCCTCCTCACTGGGGCTGGGTGGCAGTATAAGAAATCTAGCATTCTTTGACTTGGTAATGTGAAGCTAAAAGCAGCCAAACTTATGGTCACCATTTCTGTAGTGAACTTTCTGGATTATTTTAGGGATAGAAATGAGAGTATTTGGTGTAGTTTGCACTAAGAAATATTTTGGATTAAAATTTTTCAGTTATCCTGTTTATTCTTTTTGCTTGCTTCTCTTTCATCTTTAGAGCACTACTATGCTATGTGACTTTCAGGGGCTTCCTTTAAACCTTCTGTGTTTCAGGTTTCATCTTTGTTATTACTAAGATTAATAGGCTAAGGTAAATAATTTACAGGCATCAGTGACTGATCCTTAACAAAATAATGGAATAGCCAATGAAGCTCAGACTTGGCCTGTCTGGAAACAAAATAAACAATTTCTGCTTTTTTTTAACTTTCTTTGTCTATTTGATTTCTGTGAAGACTGAGTTTAACTTTGTTGTCAAGATTGGTGTGCAACTGTTTCCTCCAGTTCTGTTTTCCAAGTGTTGCCTGCCCTGGAATTTTTAAGAGTAGCATCACTTGGTATGAATCTTAGATGTGAAGAATTGAAATGTTCTAGTAAACTGTTATAAGCTGGACAGAAGTGTGAAAAATCTTTCTGTTACATAGTCTGTTTGGTGAAATTATCTAGCTTTTCACAAAACCCTATTTGGTGAGTGCTTTGCTCACATGCCCTTTGTATGCTTCCAGGGATGGCGATTCCAGCACCTCCCTGGGCAGCCTGTTCTAATGCTTGACTACTCTTCCAGTGAAGTTTTTCTTAGTATCTAGTCTAAACCTCCCCTTGTGCAACTGGAGGCCATCTCCTCTTGCCCTGTCACTTGGTACCTGGGAGAAGAGACTGAACCCCACCTGGCTACACCTCCTTTTCAGGCAGTTGTAGAGAGTGATAAGGCCACCCCTGAACCTCCTTTTGTCCAGGCTAAACACCTCCAGCTCCCTCAGCGACTCCTTACAAGATCTGAGCTCTAAACACTTCACTGTTGCCATTCTCTGGACTCAGTCCTGCATCTCAGTGTCCTTCTTGTAGTGCTGGGCCCAAGACTGGACACGGGATTTGAGGTGTGGTGTCATCAGTGCCAAGTACAGGGAAATGATCACTGCTGGCCATGCTTTCTGACACAGACCAGGATGCCATTGGCCTTCTTGGCTACCTGGGCATACTGCTGGCAAGTTTGTGAAAATGGAACTTGCTTCCTTTCTCTTAATTCCTTTAGGCATGATCATGCTGCATGTTTTTGGATGTGTTCTCGTCTACTTCATGTTGGTGATGCCACACCTGGAGTACTTGGTCTAGTTCTAGGCTCCTCAGTACAGGAGAGATGTGAACATACTGGAGTGAGGACCATGATGGTGATGGACTGGAGCATTCCTCCTGTGGGGAATGACAGAGAGCTGGGACTGTTCAACCAGAAGAAAAGGATCAGAGTCCAAGGGATGCTACTGAAGTTTATAAATATCTGAAAGGATGGTGCAAAGAAGGTTGTTAGGCTCTTCTGAGGCCATTGAAAGGACAAGAAGCAAGGGGAGCAAACTGAAACACAGCAAACTCCATTCTTGTTAAAACCCTGTCTTGGGTTGCTTAGAGAGGCTGTGAAGTCTGTCACTGCAGATGTTAAAAATCTGGCTGGACATGGCCTTGGGCAGCCTGCATTGACTGGGGGACTGGATTAGACAAATGATCTCCAAAGATGCCTTCTGACCTCTACCATGTTGTACTTTCTACAAAAAGCACTTCAATCAAAATTTTACTAATCTTTCTAGGAACAATACAAAAACCAGTGGATGTCTTCTGCGCTGGACTGCCAGGAAAGACTTAAATTACATGGGGTTGTAAATTCCATTTTTTAATAATGACTCTGCACACTGCTGTCACTGAAATGGGACCTACACAGTCTGTATCCAGAGATGCTTGGTTAACTTCCTTTCAGAAACCTCTAAATAGCATTTATATAATTTTGAAAATGTTAACAGCATACAGTTTTTTGAAATCTGTTGATTTAATGCATTTTCACAAGAATAGTAGGATACTCTAATTAAACTTGTCTTCCCATCTTTTTTTTTTCTCTGCACAACTAGTTCAACTTGTAGTAACTAGTGGAAGTTTAATCCAGTATTCATAAACCTAATTGTGTGTTATAAAGCTAATTAAGCAGCTAGAAGGTTGTGTGAGCATACCAGTCAAATATGCCAGTCAGCATGTGCATGTGAAGGACAACCTGGTGCATGTGCATAAACAACTACCTGTAGCCTCTGCGCGTGTGCTGGGATGGGGTGGGAGTTGCAGTGAGAGGCCAGGGAAGCGGTGGGCAGGAGCTGGCACTGATGGGGTATCTACTGATATGTAGGAGGCCAAGAATTCTTCTATTTAGGAAATTGGAGCATTTAGTTATGTATAGGAGCCAGGTATTACTATTTAAATCTCAGGAACAGGCTTCTGTTTGTTGACCTAGAGACTTTTATAGAAGAATGGTAGAATCTATGAACTTGGTTAAAAGAGAGGCAGCTCTGAGGGGCTGGATCAGGAAGAGTTTTAATATTTGGAGTGAAAAGACAGGGAGTGAGGAGGGTTTAGGATTGCAGCCTTTGGATTGTTGAAAAAGAAAAATAGGGAAACCCCAGACTGAAAGAGATGGGAGAGAAGCGACACTGGAATACAAGTGGGCAGAAAAATTTAGTGTTGGGAATAACTTTTTGGTGCTACTGTCTTTACCTACCTGTCACAGAGAACAAAATAACATTGTCTTTTGTACTGTGAACATTATTTCCTGAAGATGTTCAAACAAAGTTGGTTGTGATGTCTGCCTGATTTGAAACTCTGCCATAACTAGAAGATAGAGCTACTTGCATATATACAGTTTATGGCTTGTCTTCCTTCTCTGTCCAAGCAATCTTGTTTACTTGTGCCTGTACAGGGTCTCTGACATCTGTTGTCTCTGCTTCCTTTCTGGTATGCAGATGGGCTTTTTGTGGGGCTGGCTCTTCTGTTACACAGAAGATTATGCTGGTTGATCACAGTGATCCCTCCAACCTTATATCCTGTAAATCACCTCCACAAGTGCAAGTGAGCCTAATAACAGTTCTAATTTGGGCGCAGAAAAAGGAGCAGATGGCTATCACCAACTTGTGGATTCCATTTTCTTTATAACCACTTAGAAATTCAAAGACCTAATCTGTGCTCATAACAAAACCAGCTGTAGTAAATCTAGTTTGTGATTTTATTTGTCTTCGTAAATTTACTTTGTCTTTTTTTCTTTAAGTGCCTTCCTGTGTGTTGCTTAGAAACATCTTCGGTAGATTTTGGGCAGGAGTTATCTGCCTTTCTCTGCTCTTTCCATGTGCTGGCCAGCTTGTGAAATATGTGCTCAAATGTATTTGTATTGTATGTGAAAGCTTCACAGGGCTGTCTTGCACAGGGAGCTGATGCTGCTTGCTTTGACCCTGTGTTAGGGACACATTGCGAGCTGTTGGAGTGACGTGTGGGGTTTCTGGCTCTGGTGACCCCCTGGAGCAGCCTTGTGTGCTGCCTGCAGTTCTGGAGCAGCAGATATTGGGGGCACTGCTTACAGCTCTTGGGTTTGCACTGTCATCCCGTGAAAACAGCAGGGTTACTGGCTGAGCAGCGTGGGCTGTCAGGCCTCATGTTGAGCATTATTTCTGTCTCCTGAGAGCTTGGTTATCTATACCTCCCTTTTAATCATCATTCCAATGTGCTGAGACCACAGCGTGGCGTGTTAGGTTGCTTTTGTTGGGAGGTATGGAAACAGCTATTTTAATATTACTTCAGCTGTGAGGATGCCTTCCTCTAGGTTATCAGTTGCTGGGGGAATTTTTGTTGTGAAGTAAACACAATTCAGCTTAAACTTACAGTACACTTTGGTGAGAACCAGGGGGTGGTCCTTATTACTTGTTTGTGGTGTCTCTTTGGTGGTGTCTGCTGTTGGGAAACACAAGGTAGTGAGATGCATGACATTTCCTTTTGCATTATTTTTTTTTTTGCTAATTCTTATATTCCATAGTTTGGTCTCTATAGAAAACTTAAAATTTAGATAACTGTATTTTGTTTGCCAGTTGCTGTAAGCAGATTTTATATATATATATATATATATATGTGTGTGTATTTTTTTTTTTAGATACACTATTAATAGTGTAACTGTGGGTTTGCCTGACTGCTGAAGTTTGCAGAGAGAAAGAAAAGGAGTGAGGGAAAGCATACCACTGATTGCAGAAATTAAAATTGCAGCACAGAGGTGAAAGTTTACAAGCAAATTATGTGTTGCTGGAGCTGTTTTTTTTCTACTATGGTGTTGCAAGAGAAGAGAGAATCTGCAGAACAATCTCAACTTTTGCTTTTTGTTCCTTGAAAAAGACTAGACATCTTACCTCCCCCTTTCCCCCTCAATCCTTAAAAAAGGCCCAGCCCAAAACCTGCTGATAAAGATTATTCTGTGTTGATAAAGTCAGGGGGCAGTACTCCCAATGAGCTCAGGGGTGCTTCTGTGAGCTTGGTGGTCACAAACTGGTGCTACATGGCTTGCTTGGCTTTTTGCTTCTTGCTAACAGGGATAAAAACAGTGCTGGTTTCCATGCTTAAGTTTAAAATACTTACTTTGTGTCTTTTGCTGTATGAATTAATCTGAGTTAGACAAAAAGATAGCTGCTTTCAAAAGGCTTTTGCCGTCCAGAAATACAAACCTTATCCATCCTTTTTGTTACTGTTGTCAGGGTTTCATAGGTGTGCTATTCTTGGGTGGGGCGGTATCTACGATAGATACTCTCGATTGCCTAAAGGCTTAGGCAAAGAGATGTTTCTAACTTCCCTACATTCCAAGTGTCTTAATTGAAACCCACAGGCTAATTCCTTCTTTTATTTCTAAATTCCTTTGCTGAGAACCTAAATAACGAGGTGGTGAAGGCAAATTTAAGTCTTCAAATGTGAGATGACCCTTGGTAACTGTGCTGGAGTCGTTGGGCAATTTCTGTGCTTTATTTGCCAATCAAGTCTGTGCTTCTCCAGGGCATTTTCACTACAGCGTTGTTCTGCCAGCTGTTTTGGGTGCGATAACTTCTGTCTTTCAAAAGCTAAATAATGCAGTTCTGTCATGCAAGCATGTAATGTGTTTTGGGGAAATAAGAAAGCTCTTTCAGCATGAAACAGAGGTTGAGTAGAGGACGAACTGCAGTTCAGTGAGGCTTTTGGTTTTGCCTCTATTTTTAGATAATTTAGATCCCTTTTTGCTCTCCAACATGATATTCACCAGGTAATAGATTGACCTTGAACTGTGTTCAGGCGCCCCAAACAAAATTAAAGGACAGGGTTGTGGGTAGAGGAGGTATGTAAGGCTCCAAAAGCGGCTGTTGGGGGCGACTGAGTGCCAGGACACAGCCTGGGCTCTGATCTGGGGATTCTTTCGAGTGTGCTCCAGTTGGGGTGGACATAGATCATCCTGTGTAACAGAAGCAGGCTTCAGCAAACAGGCATCCGGGATAGGAAGCTTTTCTACTCTCTTTTGTCATCACAAGAGTTTAATTTTGTGTGTGTGTGTGTGTTTAGGTTTGTTTTTATTTCCTCTTAAAGGAACAAACTGTTCTGACAGTGTCCATTACTAGTCCATTAAGTGGCTGGAGGGCAGGCAGAGCCACATTGGCCAAAGGAAACAGTCGGTAGGTAATGGAGCAGAATTTGGCCCTGAGTCAGTCCTTGGCTTTTATTGTCAGGCTGTAGCAGTGTGAAAGGAAACAAATGTTTTAGCAGCTTGGTGAATTTGTTTCTCACTGGGCTGTAACTTGCTGACATTTTTAATGTCTTGTGTGAGAAGTTGACTGGCTGGATTACTGTGTGCTTTGCTGAATGGTGATATTGTTCTTTTGGCTGAATGTGGCTAATTTGTTTTCTGAATCATAACGTCAGCCTCTGGGAGTTAGCCTTACAGACTTATAAGAATCTATAGAAAATTACTTTGAGGGAATAAAATAACTTGTCAGTGTTGCTATCAAAGCACCAGCATTTCAAGTTGGTGGGGTTTTTTTTTATTTGTTTTGTTTTTTCAGGGATTTATAGCAGAAAGCTTGACAAAACTATAGCTGTAATGACCAGTTACAAAAATCCTAGTTTCAGAGGCTTTTTAAAAGTAAACATAAAAGCAGAGCCTGACTGGAAAGGGTTGTCTACATATTTTATAACTGACCAGGATGTTGTAGGAAGATGGGAGTAGTGGGGTTTCTCATTCCTTGCATAAAAATAGAAAGGACGCTCTTTATCTTAGGGAATAGTAGGGATATGTACATTAATATTCTTTCATTCACCAAGTCTTTTATCAAGACTAAGTAATTTGTGTTTATCAAAGTTGTGAGTTTTGATGGATTTTTTTTTCCTTCCCCTTCCTAGAAAACCTTCCTTTCGAAAGGAGAGAAAAGGGGCTGGATTATTTGTAAGTGCCCTGTGTGCTACTGCAGGAGCAGTGCCACAAGCTGGACTGAGGTGCTGGGGAGCAGCTGTAGGAGCAAGGCCTGCTGAGGGAGTCCTGGCAGGCTGAAGCTGGTGATTGCTGAGGAGAGCTGTCACCTCCTGCTGTGCATATGCTGGGGAAGGAGCTGAATCCTCCAAGAGTGGGGTGTGTAGAGCTCCTCCTACTGCACAGGATTTAAAAATCCAGGACCCTTTTCATAACTGTTGCTCTCCTTTTATGTAGTCATACAACTGGTTTTGGCCTCTCTGTTCTTTGCCTTTATCATCCTAAGGAGTAATGTTAAAAGAATTGATATCTCAAACCGTGGCATTGTGTTGCGTTGTCGCGGCTGTTCCTGCCCTGGCTAACCCTGACACCGCAGCAGGAAAGGTACTCTCCAGTGACCAGGTCACCTTAGAGATCCTGTGGGTCCTGGCTGGCCCTTGGCTGGAGGCAGTGATGGCGCGAGAGAGAAAGAGGGGACACTGTCGAGGGTCAACCAAACTGGGTTTATTTGCCCAGGGCGTCTGCCTCGACAGACTCCGAGTCACCCTTTGTGCAATAACTTTTATCCCGGGGGTGGTACAGAGGGATGGGTTCTGTGTGGGTCCAATCAGAGGTAACTCAGGCGTGGCTCAAGACACAATAGACACACAGGGGAACAAACCAAGGTGGGGTAGGAGGGGAAATCAGGAATCCTGTCCTATCACTCGAGGCTCCCCCTAGAACTTTCCAGAGGTAAGGAGAGGCCTCGAGGTGACAGGCAGGGCCCCTGGGTTACATAACAAAGGATTGACAGAAAACAGTGACTGGGGTAAACCAAGCGGGGAATAACCAAAGGGGTACATGGAACAAACCATTATAAATAACTTCAAGTAATGAAAACATACATAACCCAAAACACACCACCACATCTCCCCCTTTTCTTTTTATTAGAACGAGGAGAACTGCGGCTGAGGGGCTAGATGCTCAGAGTCAGGATGTAAGTCCCCAAACCATTGCTGGTTCGTAGGCCAGTCCTCGAAAGGAACCGGCCACTGTCCCTCTTCTCCGGGAATGTAGTTCTCCTCGTCGTCTTGTCCTTCTGGTACCTCTTCTTCCGGTGCAGTAGGGATGGTGAGGTGATTTGCATTGGGGAGTGTGGTGGAAACAGAAAGTAGTCTATAAATAAGTCTCTTTAAGAGTCCAAATGCAACAGAAATAATTATTATAATAAATAAAACCAAAAGTCCAGTCTTTATAATAGATCCAGCCCATCTGGAGACACCCCAGTTCCCCAGAATCTGGTCAAACCAGTCTCCTGTCTCTTTTTTGATGGTTCCTTGCAATTGAGTTGTGGACGTCCTCAGCTTTGGCTTTGGCTGAGGGACGATCCACGAGCTGGTCAGCAGCAGGAGACTGGCGACAGTCGCAGCTCTCAGGAGGTGGGCTGCCATGGGTGTCTTCCTCTGGGCTGTTTCCATTGCTTAACCTGAGGAAACTTAAGGTATAACATAATTAAATAAAGAGCCACACCTGAGTCAAATGGGGATAGGACTCCACTCTGGACTGACTGACTTCTTCTTCCTTCTCCAGGAAGCCACCGTTACCTGACTTGCCTTTTTTCCAGAGGCCTTGGGGACGTAGGGCCTCACCCACTTGGAGGGAACCCACCGCAAACCGGCAGGCGTGGAAACGCAGGCGTACCCGCGCCCCCAAGTGACTAAGTCATGAGGTCCCTCCGTTCCCAAGGTCTCCGGGTCCTTCACAAGGACCTTCGGTCTCTCCCGCAGAGCCAGTTGTCCGCTCCCCCCGAAATGTTTTATAATCGGTGGATTAAGTGCTTCAAAGGAGCAATTTAAGAAATTTAGTGTGAACAAAGCCCGGGCAAGCCGTACCGAGGGAGGCTCGATCTTAAGAACCTGTTGCTGTTGACACAGGACTCTCTTCAGATTTGAATGAGTCCTTTCCACGATCGCCTGGCCTGTCGGGGAGTGGGGGATGCCTGTTTTATGTTCCACACCCCATTGCTGCAGGAAACTGCAGAACTCCCTGGACTTGTACGCAGGGCCATTGTCAGTTTTTATGGACTTTGGGATGCCCAGGCAGGAGAAAGCCTGAATTAGATGCTTGATAGCATCTGCAGATTTCTCCCCTGTGTGGGCAGAGGCATAGACAGCTCCTGAGAAGGTGTCCACTGAGACGTGCACATACTTCTGCTTCCCAAACTGAGGGAAGTGTGTGACGTCTGTCTGCCACACCTCGCAGCTGTTAAGTCCCCGGGGATTCACTCCCGCACTCATGGTGGGGAGGGCATGTTGCTGACAATTGGGACATCCGGCCACGATCGCCTTGGCCTGATCCCGAGTAAGGTGGAAACGCCGGACCAGACCTGGCGCATTCTGGTGGAAGAGCTGGTGACTGATCTTGGCTTGCTCGAAAATATTCGGCAGCGGGGCCATTTCAGCAGGAGCAGCAAGAGCATCAGCTCTCCTGTTTCCCTCTGCAATGAACCCTGGCAGATCCGTGTGCGACCTGGTATGCATCACGTAAAATGAGTGCTCTCGGTGGGAAATCAGCTTAACTAATTTCGAGAGCAACTCGAACAGCACGATGTTGGACACCTCCTGCAGAATAGACTTTTCTGCTCTGGACACTACTCCAGCGACATAGGCCGAATCAGTTACTAAATTGAATGGTTCAGAGAACCTCTCGAAAGCCCTGACGACTGCAGCCAACTCAGCAACTTGAGGTGATCCCTCGACCTCAGCTACATCTGATTCCCACTGCTGAGTTTTAGGGTCTTTCCAAGTCATCACTGACTTATGGGACCTCCCGGACGCGTCTGTAAAAATGGTCAAGGCATCAAGAGGCCTTTTGCTCTGAACGCTTTCCAATGCCAATTTAAATTGAGCGTCCTGATTAAAAATTTTATGGGCAGGCCGATGGATAGAAATTTGTCCCGAGTAATTATCCAGCGCGAACTGCAGCGCTTCATTTTCCTGAAGCAGGTGTTCCAGCATTGCTTTTGTAATTTGGCCCGATTTTAGCCTAATCGGTACGTGAATGCATTCAAAGTCGCAACCAGCCAGTTCTCTAAGCCGGACTCTGGCTTTCCGGATTAGATCTGCCATCAGCTCCTGCGGCCGTGTCATTCTCTTGGACCTCTGGTGGCTGAGAAAGACCCACTCTATAATCAAAAGAGGATCTTCTCCGCCTCGGTCCCTTTTGGGAATGGTGGCAACTTTCCCGTCCCATTGAAATATCACCCCGTGGAGGTGTGGCAACTGTCCTAAAATGATGAATTTAAATGGCAGGTCAGGGTCACACCTGCTGGCCTGTCTTGTGGACATTGCTGTTTGGACCCTTTCCAGGGCTTTCTTTGCCTCTGGGGTGAGTGACCTAGGGGAACTCAGCCCCTCTCCCCCTTTCAATAAATTGAAAAGAGGGGCTAGGTCTTCGGTGGATAGACCCAGCCAAGGCCTCACCCAGTTCAAAGCTCCACACAGTTGATGGACATCCGCAAGAGTCGCAATATTGGTTTTAATAGCCAATTTTTGCGGAACAATGGTCCGCTTACCGATTTCAAGCCCTAAGTACCTCCAGGGCGGCATCTTCTGAATTTTTGACTCCTGCAGCTCGAACCCTGCATCAACCAGTGCAGTCACTGTCAGGTCAAGTGCGTGGGTCAACAGGTCGTCAGTTGGGGCGCACACGAGCACATCATCCATATAGTGATGAATAATGGTCTCGTGTGCGGCTGCACGGACTGGGGACAGCAGGGAAGAGACATACCACTGGCATATGACTGGGCTGTTCTTCATGCCCTGTGGCAAAACTTTCCAATGGTACCTCTTCCGAGGGGCCTCCCGGTTGATGGTAGGAACCGAGAAGGCAAAGCGTGGGGCATCATCAGGGTGCAGAGGAATCTGAAAGAAACAATCTTTAATATCAATGACAGCCAAATTCCAATTTCGGGGGAGCATGGTTGGGGAGGGCATTCCTGGTTGAAGAGAACCCATATCCTCAATGCATTCATTAATTTTTCGGAGGTCGTGGAGGAGGCGCCACCTGGTCTTATCTGATTTCTGAATGCAAAACACCGGGGAGTTCCATGGAGACGTGGTTTCCTCGATGTTGCCCTTCTTTAGCTGCTCCTCCACGAGCTCATTGAGCGCCTTTAATTTCTGTTTTGATAGCGGCCACTGTTCCACCCATACTGGGTCATTCGTTTTCCAATTCAGTTTTTGGATGGGGCGCTTCTCAGTGACCGCCGCCCAAAAATCCTTTGGAGGGTCGGGTATGTCAATTTTGACCCCCCACTGGGCCATCAGGTCTCTTCCCCACAGGGGTGCCTCATAGTCTAAAACGAAAGGACGAAGGGTAGCCAATTGTCCTTTCGGCCCCTCAATTTGTACCACGCTTTGATTGTCTGGCCAATTGCATGCCCCCTACACCTTTAACGTGTCCAGCCACGCTTTGCAAAGCCCAATGTGATGGCCACATCTTTTGTGGTATAATTGTCACATCTGCCCCAGTGTCTAGGAGACCTTCTACCGTGGTGGTCTCCCCACCCACCGTGAGTTTACATGTCTCTTTAGGTTTGTCCTTCCCAATCGCCCTTACCGCGTTCACCTGCGGGGTGGCGTCTGTGTCAGCTGGAATTACCTGGGCAATGACTTGCCCCTTGGGAAGGAAGGTTGGTGGGTTTAGACAGTGCAGCCAAAGGACAAATCGCTCAGGGTCAGATGTTATCAACCCCGGAGCAACCTCTATCTCCTGAGGTGTGTATTTACAGTCCCCAACGACGACAAACTTTCCCTCGATACGATGCCACGTACCTCGTTCTTTGGCCACTACAGCAGTGTGCCAATCGCGATTTCGAAGGTGGAGCGGCTCAACGAGACTCAGGCGAAACGGCTCGTACCGGGAGTCAGTTGTCAGTGTGACCGATGGGGGAGGCAAGATCAGGCGTGCTGTCCGGTCCGGTGGATCCTGAAGAGGATCTGTGGAAAAAGTCAGTTTAGTGTCATGTGTGTCAGTCAGTCCAGAGGATTTGTCCCTTCCCCCCCCCCTTTTAGCTCGGGCCACCCGATTTTTGTCATCGCGCTGGGTGGTCCCGCGCTCTCCCTCTAGTTTTTTTGAAGCCTTGTCGGGCAGCTACAACCCCCCCCTTTTCCCTTCCCGTCCCTGAACTGGTCAAATTCTTTCTTTAAGGGGCATTGCTGACACCAATGTCCCCCTTTCCCGCACAATGCACAAGGCCTATCAGCGGCTCCCCGAAAGGAGCGCTTCCTCTGAGCCGGGGTGCGGGTAGCCGGCGGAACAGTCGATGGTCGGGCATCATTAGCAACAGCGGCAGCAGCAGCAGGAGGTCTCCCCTTCCGTTGATCTCCTGAGGGCCCAATGAGCGGAACTCTTTGCTCGCAGACCTCGAGCATATCTTCTAGTGTAGGAGGAGGATTCAGCGGCAATGTAAGGATTGCAGCTTTGCAGTTCTCGTTGGCATTCGCGAATGCCAACTGCTCCAACACCTCCTCTCGAGTCGCCTCTCGCCGAACCTGGACTTCGACAGCCTTGGTGAGACGCTCGACAAAGTGAATAAACGGCTCAGATGGACCCTGAAAAATCTTTGAATGATGCGGGAGGGGACCCGCAGGCTGCATTTTTAAAAATGCCCTTTCCGCGGCCTCTGTGACTTGTTCTAGGACGGGGGGTGGGATGTCAGAAGCCTGCACCCTCGCATCTGCCCACCGGCCCTCACCGCTTAGGTGGTTAAGGGTGAGGTCGAGCCCTTTCTCATCTGTCGCTGTAGTAGGATCTTGTAACAGACTCAGGAGGGAGTCCTGTAAAATACGCTTCCACGATCTCTCCCAAACCTTATACTCTGTAGCGTTCAAGAGAGACCGGAAAAGGTACTTTAGGTCGTATGGGACTACTACACTCCCGGTCAATTGGGCATTTAACACTCCTCTAAAATACGGACTATCCCGCCCGTATTCTTTGAGGGCCTTGCACAGATCCTGTACTACCTTTGGCGACAACGGTTGCCAGGATGGAGTGGTACTATTCCCTCCTCTTGACCGCCGGTATGTAACCGGAGCAAGCGAAGGGATTAAGTCCTGGCCCGGGCCTTCCAGTTCCGGCTCATCCTCGTCCGAGCTCCAACCGTGGGAACCGGAAGAGAGGGCGTGGGAACTGGGAGGGGGAGCGTGGGAACCAGGAGGTGGGCGTGGCCTCGGGCACTCAGGGGGAGTGGTCTGACACCCTGATGATGTCACCCGAGGGGCAGGTCTATGGGAGGAGCGCGAGGGAGGAGACTGCCAAGGAGGAGGAGCTCGGGGAGAGGGAGGGGTTCCGGAAAGGAAGGGGTTAGTCGGGGAACGAAAGGGGTTCTGGGAAGGAGAAGGGGTAAAGGCGGGAAAAGAATGCAAGGAGGATGACCGTGCCATGTGGTCGCCGCCATTACGCGAACCAGGCAAAGAGTACGACCGCGCCATGCGGTCGCCGCCATTTTGCGGCATCTCCCCCCCCGCCAAACTGAACCGAACACGGGGTTTTTCACTGGGGAAAGAACGGGGAAGGGAAAAATCCTGAGCAGCCTGGCCAGGGCTGCCGCAGGAATCCCGAGCAGTCCGGCCAAGACTACCCGAGCGGGGGGACTCCGGTATTCTAGGGGAGCCAGGGTTGGCGGGAGAAGGCTTCTGCCTTCCTGCCGCTCCCTTGAGAATACCTGCTTTGGGGTAGAGGGATTTGGGACTGGGGTGAGGAGAAACTGAACTGGGGGAAACAACACTCTCTCGAGAGGGCTGCCTTTTCTCCACTCCCTTAATCCCCAAAAGCGCAGATCGGATCTGCGTCGGCCAAAACATCATTTTTACAATTTGAACATCTCCCGATCGCGCCAATTGATCAAATTTTTCAATCACTGAGTCCCAATATTGGACTTCAGTGACAATCTCAGGAGATGTCTGCGGGAAGTGGAGGAAAAGCCGTCTGACAAACCGCTTCAGCTCACCCTTCGAGAATTTAACATTAGAAACAGACAAAACACCAGAAACTGTATAAAAAACCTCTTTCTGGGCGGTGGAGAGCCTGGCACCCATTATGGCTCGATGTAATTTCACCGCTCACCAACACAACCGGACAACGAAAAATTAAAATCAAAAACCAGCGCCCCAAGACACACTTAAAACCGGAGGGGACACCCAGAAATCCACACCCCCGGGGTGCCGCGCACAAACAAAAAGAGAGTCAGCAGCAAAACCACAAACCAGCCACTTGCTGGAAAGGCTACTGACCCATAAAATCAAAAGCAAGTATCAAACTAAAACGAACACAAATTTTCCCAGAGTTTTTTCTCGGGAGAGGGCAGAAACAACCTTTCCCCCCCCCCGGGACTGCGCAGTCCAAAGCAGGCTCAAACGGAGCTGCTTTCCCAGATGAGGCGTAAAGCCTCCAGGCTCGGAGCCTTTACCAAGTGCGCCCCGTCAGGGGCTGACCACTTACCGCTCCGGGATGGGATCTTCAAAGCCGGCGGTGTTGGTTCTCTCCGCCTGGGGAAGACTTCTCCGGGTGCAGGAGAAGCTACCTTCCCCTCCTACCAGGAGCGCACCCACGAAGGGCTGCTACGACTGGTAGGTGCGTGGCGTGCCGAAAGCCCCTGCAGCTCCGCAGGAATAAATTCCAGCGGTCCAGGGATGCAATCCACGGGGTCCGGAGATGTCCTCGGGCCAACCGCGTCGGTCACCACGCTACTGCCTCGTGGTCAGCGGCCTCAAGAGGGCCCCACGTGATGGGCGCCAGCTGTTTCGTTGTCGCGGCTGTTCCTGCCCTGGCTAACCCTGACACCGCAGCAGGAAAGGTACTCTCCAGTGACCAGGTCACCTTAGAGATCCTGTGGGTCCTGGCTGGCCCTTGGCTGGAGGCAGTGATGGCGCGAGAGAGAAAGAGGGGACACTGTCGAGGGTCAACCAAACTGGGTTTATTTGCCCAGGGCGTCTGCCTCGACAGACTCCGAGTCACCCTTTGTGCAATAACTTTTATCCCGGGGGTGGTACAGAGGGATGGGTTCTGTGTGGGTCCAATCAGAGGTAACTCAGGCGTGGCTCAAGACACAATAGACACACAGGGGAACAAACCAAGGTGGGGTAGGAGGGGAAATCAGGAATCCTGTCCTATCACTCGAGGCTCCCCCTAGAACTTTCCAGAGGTAAGGAGAGGCCTCGAGGTGACAGGCAGGGCCCCTGGGTTACATAACAAAGGATTGACAGAAAACGGTGACTGGGGTAAACCAAGCGGGGAATAACCAAAGGGGTACATGGAACAAACCATTATAAATAACTTCAAGTAATGAAAACATACATAACCCAAAACACACCACCACAGCATTGCTCTTCATTCTCACAGATGCTTAAGGAAGGAAAAAGGCAGATGGGGCCTTAGGAAAGCATCATGGTACATAGGTGTGTACTTGGGGGTGTTGGCACAAAAGGGGTAGGCAGGTTAATGAATGATATTTAAAAAGAGAAACATGTTTTAATAACACTATGTTCAGTACAAATAATATTTGAAATAATTTCTAATGGAAAATATTGGTC
Source organism: Sylvia atricapilla (assembly GCF_009819655.1). Taxonomy (NCBI): domain Eukaryota; kingdom Metazoa; phylum Chordata; class Aves; order Passeriformes; family Sylviidae; genus Sylvia; species Sylvia atricapilla. The sequence goes on from NC_089142.1 coordinate 64,988,876, forward strand.
CAACAGTAGCAGTTGGACCAATCTAGTCCATTCCTATGTCTTAAAAGACAAAACCAACCAAACAGACTTGTGGGGAAAAGATGGATAATTTTTTTTTTTTTAATCTTATCTGCCAGATTCCTGTGAGATGAGTACTTTGGGTCCACCAGGAAGTTACTTGGTTCTGTCTGTCTTTGATGGCAAGGAGCTCTGTGCCCCTGAGGGGAAAAGTCAGGGTCAACACGATTTCTTAGGTAGTTGTACTCCCCTGAAACAACATCTAAAAGAAGCCCAGAACTGAGGTTTTATTTTAAGTGGGTATGAACAATTTCATACCGTTTAAGTTTTTCAACTGTCATGCCACTTCATTTCTTACCAATGTGACTAGTATCTGGACTGAGCTGTCGCCACTCTTCCTTGCTCTTAGATAAAACATACCTGATTGTTGATTTCTGTTTGTAACAGCTTTTTGGCTAGATAATGAATCGTTAGATGTGAATACATGGGTAGTGTCAGTTTCAGATACATGTTAGGCCAGAAATGAGAAATACTGAGGTTAATTATAAAAGAAATCTTCTGGTTTTGTTCTGTTATTTTGAAATTTAAAAAAAAATAATTTGGATTTTGTAGATAAAACTTTATTTTACAGCAGTCTCAATTGCTGCTGAGGTATATGATCTTGTAAGTGTTGCTTTTTAATAATCATCTGATATTGCTTCAGAGTGCCTACATTTTTGTGATTGCATGAAGTAGAAAATTTGAGTTGCAATCAGGCTTTTTCTATGGCTTCATTCCAAGTGCAGGGACAGTTAGTCTGAACACCATCATGATTTGCTGCTTTGTGGTATGGATTCTGGAAAAATTGATGCCAGCTGCCACCAAGAGGTTCTGAAAGAGAGTGTTCCAGACAGCAGCATGCTGTGGTCACCTCAAGGGTGTCTCGAGACTGGTCTGCCAAGAAGCTGGTGGAGTCTTGGAGGGCCTTGGAGACTCCTGATAGTGGCTGCAGCTGTCCAACAGTTTGCCTGGTGTAAGGCACTGACTGCCCTGGCCGTGGTTTGTGCAGGGATTTGGAGGTTAAAGCCTTTGACAGGCTGTGTGTATGTATTTTCTTGTTTGCAGCAAGCGGGAAGTCCATACTGGGTGAACCTCCCTTGCCTAGTCTGGTTGTCAGCAGTTATTTCACTGTCATTAAAATACAGATGATGTAGCACAGGCTCACCTTTAGCAGTGCTCAGTGCAATTTACCCAAGATGTGTCCTGTGATACAGGCCTGTACTGTGCTGGAGGTGACTCACCCTGGTTTAGTGGGACAGGCTCAGGTGACTCCTAAATGGTTTCCTTAGACATCCTGGGAAGCTGCCTTCTCTCTGCACAGCTGGAGGCCACTGCTCCTCCCTCTGCTCTGACCGACAGGCACTTGCCTGCCCTTCCTCCTTGTCCTGCTGGGCCCTTCTGGCTGTCTCCCAGACCCTAGGTGGTGGTACTTCGGTGTCACATCAGCAGGGCAACAGAAGGGAATGGCTCGGCAGCCCTTCCCACTCCTCAGCTGAACTTGTCTGTGGCTGATCACTAACAGGGCTCTGAACCCAGGTGCAAAAGCAGGCTGAGGGTGGGTGAGGCTGCCAGTGCTTCGAGGGTTGTCCCCAGGAGCTTTGCTACCACAGTTGCTGTGCTGTGTACTGAAGGAAGCTATTATCTGCATCAGAAGCTTGAATAAGGGCCTCAGCACCTTTTGGAGTAATGCATTCAGGCAAAAAGGTGTTGACAAAGTCTGTTAATTAAAAGCCCACGGTTTGGTAGGTTGTTTTTCAGCAGATGGGAAGCTTGTGAATTTTATGCATCAGAAACCCGCTTGGGAGGTGCTGTGAGGCTGATTCTAATGCAAAGGAACTGCTGTGGTTACTAGCAAAGGCAGAACATTTGTGTAACTCTGCAAGTACCAAAGTGTTGTGGATGATTGAACAGCTTTATTGACAGATAAAGCAAGAAGTTCTCCCACTTCTCAGGATAGTGTTTAAGGTGATCTGTATTGAACAATCTAGGATTAAGAAGAATGCATTTTCACTCATTGTTTTCTTATTCTCTCTCTCCAGATGAGCACAATGATGTACAGAAAAAAACATTTACAAAATGGATAAACGCTCGGTTTTCCAAGGTAATGTTGGTTTGGATGTACTACTTTGTTTTGTTTGGTTCACTGTTTAGAATAATTTTGGCTAAGTATACTTTGGTCTTACTCTTGTTGAATATTCCTAATGTCAGTGTGTAGTGAAAACGGATAAAATAGTGTAGTGTTTGTTTGCCCAATTTCCTAATGCACATAAACATTTGATACTATGTTTTAAGAAAAAAAAATAATTCTATTTGTTACTGTATCAGAATAGTTATTTGCATGAGCATGTCTGTTTGGTTTTGTTTAGGTTGGGTTTAGTTAATTTCTACATGCAGTTTTCAGAGTGCATTGCAGCAGATTTTGAACCTTCATCACTGTGTTTACTCTGTTGCTGAGTCAGCTTTGCTCATGCTGCAAACATCTAGTTGAAGCCACCTGGTGTTGCTACTTGAGTCTTTACTGAAATTTTATGTAATTACTTGCTCATTTTGAATTTTCCTTGGCTCTCATGCTGTACATTCCTCATTTTAATTCTCTCTACTGGCTTGAAACTTCCTGAGGATCTTTCATGGTTTGGGATGATAAAGGAAGTGAAATTTGCTTTGGAATGCTATTTAAAGCCTGCTTTTTACACTGTTCTGCTGATAGGTAAAAATGACACTTTGCCCAGGAGCATGTCTGTGGAAAGTTTTCCTGCTTCATAGTTTGAATGTGTGAAAGAATCTGGAATATTATCAGGGAAAACTCAACTTTCTGCCTAGCATGGTGCTGCAAATGGGGTAACTACTATTTTGCATGCTCTTATTGAAAAGCAGCATGTGTGTGAAATCCTGAAAGTAGGTATAAAAGGAAAGGGATGTGTTTTGTTGTGGGTGGTTTTTTTTTTTTTTTTCCAAATGAAGCTCCAACTGTGCTTGAGCAATGAATGGCTGCTTCTGGAGCGCTGCCCTTCTGAAGTTCTTGATCAGTAATGTAAGGAATTTTTACCTTCCTTTCCTTCCTGTGCAACAGGACACTGGGCAATGCAAGGCTTGTGGCCTTGGCTGAATCATTTTGGCTTAGGTTTGTTTTGGTTGAAAGCTGATATCCTGCACTCTTCGTCCAGTGCATTCTTGGCTAGTTTGCTCTTCAGAGGAGGAGTGTGTGTGGGTAGCTGGTTGCTCTATGCTGTCTTCAATGCTGCCCAGAGGAGTGGTGGTCCTGCAGAAGGAGAATCAGAATTATGTAAGGAAGGAAAATGTGGCGAGAAAGAAAGGACTGACTCTAGTCCTGTAGCTGGCATGAACGTGGAAATGATAGTGATACTGAGAATGCATTACAGTCATACTGACAACATGCCAGGTGACTTACCTGTGAGTGCTGTGGGCATTGTATTGAAGAAGGTAAAGTTGTTTTCAGGACTGCTCCTAAAATTTCTCCTGGATTTCCCTAGCACAGGGTATGGTCAGATACTCCCAGGATTTGAAGTAACTTTGTAACTCTGTAACTTCATGGTCCATTAAACACCTGAAGCTATGAAACCTTGTTAATGATTAAAGAGACTGCTATAAAAGGACATACTCCCCAGCTGCTGTTTGTCCAATTCAAACTTGACCATGGCTATTTTGGCATGGCAAGGCACATATTTATGAAGACTGGCAAATTCAAACTGCAAGGAAAATGAGTGTGTTAAGTAGAAATCACCTCATGTAAGAGTCTAGTTTCAGCTGTACCTTAAAAATAGAAAGGGACTGATTTTAGTCCTGTCATGTCAAAGTTTTTTAATGTACCAAGTCATTTGGGTTGTTTAAAATTCCTTTTCTGTGAACTAGATTGATTTAGCTGCTTAGTAGAGTAGAGAGATTTTAGAGGTTAGTTAAATGTAATCCGACTTACATTGCAGGAAACAAAATGGTAACTTAGGGAATTTTGTGTGGAATTGCGAACTTCATTCCGAGAATTTTAGTTGTTTTTCCATGTTAATTATATTGTACTTGCCCTTCATTTAAGCAAATAAAAAGTAATCTGTTGATCCTTTATAAACTAGCTTCGCATACTAAAATCATGAAATTGCAATTGCGTAGTGCTGAGTTTGATTTAAGTCAATTCAATAAGGTTTTTCAAAGGATTTAGAGTGTTGTGTCCTTCCCTTCTCTCATCAGGGAATAGGTAGGTGAGTAAAACTCTTCAAGTATCTCAGGTGTGCTGTGAGGTGCCTGCTTTGGTACCTCGATGGGTGAGATAAGAGTTCTTGGTGTAGTTCTCAGTACAGTAACTTGGTTTTGCGCTCTTGGTATAACCTGTGCTAAAATGATGCCTTTTATTTGTATGTGTTGTTCGAAATCAAGGCACAAACATTTAAAGTGGATCAAGTCTTAAGGTGGATAAATGTACTCAGCTAAGACTGAGTGCTCCCTTAGACATACCTTAGGAGAGCTGTACACACTAAAACTCACAAGCCTATGATGGCTGTGTAATAAGGATATTTTGTTAAAATTAAAGGGGATAAAAAGTTAGAGACATAGTCTGTTACCCAGCTTTAACCAATAGAGATGTTTATACTCAAATAAATATTGAGGCAGAGCATTTCAGCATATGTTTATAAAGCCATGTGATGTTTTTACTTACCGTATTTTTTCCATTGCCCTGTCCAGTCTAATTTCAAGAGTCAGGTTTAGCTGTTTTCCTGTGGTATAGCCTTACCAATTAAAGCATCTAGTTGTATGGATAGCTGATATGCACTCTTTACACTGTGTAGAATTGTTTTCTATCCCTCTATCCCTTTCTGTATTAATCTTCATTAATACTTACCAGTCCATACACATGCTATTTTCAGAACAGCATTCTGCAATGCAGAAGTGCTATCTTGTCACAGTGGTTTTTAGCCACTGCAAAGGTAAACATACATCAGTACTGGCTACTAATTTTGAGTACCCAATCTAGGACTTTAGCTAAATTATCCCAGAGGATTTGACATTTATTTGACGTTTCTTAATATAAAACAGAGCTCTTGATCCTTATGGCAGAATTCAGAGGGATCATCTCCTCTGAAAACTCAATCAAATCATCCAAAATATCTAGTTGGTTTTCAGATGGAGCTTGATCAGCATAGGAAAGGGACTTGAAGATGATTATCCCTGTGTCAGCAAGGACTGGCTTTAATGATCTAAGGAAATCTCTTCATCTAGCACACAGTTAGTAACTGCATGTAAAATTGTGTTTTAAATTATTCCAATGAGTTACAGAGGAACTTCTGGCTAACAGTGGAGTTTGAATTCAAGTCTGGAGGATAATTTAGTGTTCCAGTTGCCATGTTACTTGTTTCACATAAGTAAAGTGAACAAAGATTTTGTAATCCACCCTAGTTTGTCCGAATATCTGAATAGCTTCAATCTTTATCTACTTACATGTTTTGTCAGCAGGCCCAGGATTTTTAACTGCATCTTGCAGATCTCTGATGTTTCAGCTTTTAATTACAGAGCAAAGTAGTTGGATGCTTGCACTTGCAACTCCAGAAGGTTTCTAGAAACTTGATAGTCATGTTAAGGAATTCAGGGGCCTTGTGTCCCACTTGAGAACCCTGCAAGTACAATTCTTTCTGCCCTATTTCCTTACTCCTACTCTCTGACCCTGTTTAGGGTTTGTTTGTTTTTTTCCCCTCACTTACTATTACACCCTCTCATGTCAGAAGCCTTGCCTGCCTGGCGAATCCTTGCAAATCTGGAGTTTGACTGCCCTGCCTATTTCACTTTTGCCTTTGTCACTATACTTTTTTTCCCATCAAGACCTAGTTTTTCTTTTTAAAGCTCCAGTCCTGCTCCATCTGCCCTTCATTTCCCCTCTCCCACCTTTACAGGATTTGATGCTTGTGTGGCCAGTCCTATTTTTGCATCTCCCTTTGTCTCAGTGGGAGACAAAAACCTTCCCCTGCCTTGCAGGATTTGGTCTTTGCTGGCTTTAGTTTTCTCATATTGCAAGATGGTACTTTTCCAAGTTTGCTTTCAGATTGGTTCCTCTCCTCCTCTGCTATTCCTGAACTTGGCAGGTGGAGCACAGAGTCAGCACAAGAAACATGATCCCCTAACTTAATTTAGACCCATGGAGTCAGGTCTGTCACAGCCTGTTGGAACTTAGTGCTGTCACTCACTAGAGGAAGTTTACAGATCCAGCACTGGCAATCTGAAGCTCTGTCTTTTTACCGAAAACTTGTTTCTTCACTGTGTTTGGGAAGTTTTCCCACTGGGGTCACAAAAAAGCGTTTTTTTGCTGGGAAGGTTGTGCTCTGCAAAAAGAGCATAAAAGCCGAGAGATTTGCAGTATTCAGTGAAAATGACACTAGATTTCCCTGCCCCTCAGTTATAAGTCTTGGATATGGGAGGCTGTTGAATGGAGCCAGCTGGGGCATTGTTCCAAGGTGTCAGGAACTGCATTCAAAGCCCTTGCATGCCTGAGCGCTGGGCCTCCCTTTCCTTTCCATCATGTGTTCCCATCACTTTTCAATCCAAGCTCAATTTCTTTTTTTTATGTACAGAAACCTTATACAGTCTTGTTTGTGCATTTGCGGTGTTCTTGCTGCATGTATTCGTGATTCTGCTCCTCCATGTCCTGTGCAAGTGCCCTGACATCTGCTTTGGCCAGCATTGACAGGGTTTGGAGCCAGGCCAGGATCTGCCAGTGTGAATACAACCAGACATCCCACACTTTTACAGCATCTTAAACTCTTTCCTACACTGTGGTCTTCCAAAAACGCATTTCACTTTAGGGTTTAGAGTAAAGAAGAGGTGGAGGTGCAGCTTGGGAGCAGAATGCATCCTCCAGGGCTGAGCTGCAAGTTAGCCTTTCAGAAGGCAGGTGCTCTGTGTGGGGCTCCTGTGCATTTCCTCTCCTGGGCTCTGTTGTGTCTCCTGGAAGGACACCAAAGGGAGATGAGAGGGGACAGGCCAGTAGGAGAACCAATGAGTTGTACTTAAGAGTGCTTTGGGATGTTGTGGCTTTATATGCATCTTAAAACTGAAATGGCTAATTCCTCATTATACCAGGCATTCGTTAATTTGTTAATTGCAAAGTCATCTTTTAGCTTTTTGTGTGGTGTGCTGAATGGATCTTTTCCTCCATTTCTGCTCCTTAATTTTCTTTCTTTTAAGGGTTGTTTTGTCATGATACTAAATGTCAGGTGCTGTACTTCTGCAGACATTTTGCAGCTTCACTGCTGACCCTTAGCAACTGTGATAAATCTTTTTAAAGGCAAAATTATACCTATTCATGATAATTAATTTCACATGACCCAAGGTACCTCAGGTCAAAGACATTTCAGAAGTATTTTGAGGGGGGAGAAGGAGGATTACAGAGTTCAGTGTATTAGTCATGCAACAAAAGAGATCAAAAAGATTGATTAGGCAATTTTGTCTGTCCAAGGTGACATCACCTAAGATGCTGTCTAGTTCTTTTTACAGCTCAGTTTTTGTGGTGCAAACAAGGAAATACTCAATGGCTGGTGAAATATTCTGCAGTCTAATTGCTTCTAATATTTTTCAATGCTGAATTAAACTGTAAAATGTAACTTCACTCAAAAAGATAGCCAAAGCTTAAAAAACAACAGTCTTGGTAGAAAAGAGGAATAATCTGGGTAAATAGAATTAGCGTTTGCATGAGCGAGCCTTGAAAAAAATCAATTTTTAGTTTACTTTTTACTTAGTCTCTTTTTATGAGAAGACCAAATAAGTCTTTCTAGGCCTAGGTTATGTATTAGCCAAGAAGCATAAAAGTAACTTTTCCTTCTCTAATAGGTTGTGAGTTATGTTACACTCACAACCAATGTGAGTTAAGTTATACTTTCTAGCATAAAACCAATAATATGTAGCAGTTTGTGTTCCCTCCCAGATATAATCACAGCAAAATTTTGTCAGTTTTCTGCTCTCCTTTCGACTTCTGCCCTCCTTTCAACTTTCTGCTCTAAGAACAAGGTGTGGGCAGCATCTCCCTTTCTGGACTTGAAAGCTTGGTGTAGTAATGTCAGCTGTGAGTATTGCTGGCTTGGTTAATGCCCTGGGTTTGGGACAGAGTTTGACTCTGATTCTTGGACTTGGTTATCATCCCAGTTGTTGGAGTGTTGTGGGACCGTCTCAAGTACTATAACTGAACCTGGAAGAGGCACCAGAGCAAATCTGTTCCTTTACCTGTTAGCTGCTAATGAGAATAGTCAACCTGGTAAGAAGGAATATTTTTTTAAGGGTCCAATTGAAGTTATCTGACTTGAAGAACTATGAGAATGACCTTTCAGTCTCACAAGTGAGATAACTGACAGTGGTAAGCAGGGTCCCAACTGCCCCTGCTGGTATTGTGATGTAATGAGATTTAATTGCAAGCTGAGGTTAGTACTGTTACATTAAACATGTTATAATAAAACATAGGCTTATGTAAATGTGTTAATTATTACACTGGAGAGAGAAAGACCTACAGAGTTACTGATGCACTGCTTTTCTGTTTGCACTGATAGATCTTCCCTCCTTTGGTTGTGCTGTCAGTCGAGTATTTTAGGTGTCCTGTGAATTGAACTATCTTTATCTTTTCAGCTTTACTGCTCCTTAAACTCATGTCTGTCATCTAGTAGAATCAAAATTTCCAGCATATCTCAGTGATGAGTATTACTTCCCCCTGCCTCCCCCGTTTAGTCTGGGGTTTTAAATAACTATTTAGTTGCTTGTAACTATTTTGTTTTTGAGCACCAGTAGTTAAAAATAATTTGGTCTATAAGGTGTTTTTCTCTTATGATTGTAACTTTTAATGTATTTTTTTTCCTTGGTATTTAAAATCATAGTTTTGGTACTAGTGTCGTGTCGAGATGACACAACTCCCTGGAAATATTCAGTATAGAGTAGAGTATACTCAGTGAAAATATCTGTCACAGTATAGCTAGTGTTTATGAATGGTGTCCTGTAACTCCTGCATGTTAGTGGAAGGAGAATGGAAAAAAGTATCACATTTTAATAAAAATACTTCTGTAAACAATGAATGGTCTTAAATTAGAAACTGGCAAGATTATTTGTTGACATGATTGTTTACTTTATGCAATGACCTTTTTGCTTTCTGATTTGTTTCCCACATTGAGTTCCCATGTGCTGGCCTTATGATGTCGCAGCACTTGACATGTTTCTTTCTTGGTCTTGGTCATGATAAAGTTCTTGCTCCTGTGCTCTTTGAGTTTAAACTGTTTACCATGAGCTCCCTGGGAATGTACTTGAACATTAGGAGTGGTTAATGCTCTCATTTAAGAGTCAGACCAGTCCAATATTTGCCCCTTCCCAAAGGAGAGGGAACTTTGCAGTTCTACTACTATTTTGACCTATGTGTTGAGCATCGTATTAGATGTTAAAATTTTTCATGTATTGCTTAAGAAAAATAATCTGAAACAACTCCTAAGTTCATGAAAGTGACATTTGAAGATTGAAGAATCTAATGGAAAATCAGTATGTGTTGCTTCTTATGTCTTTTCAGGTTGTTTTGGTGTTCCTGAAGTGGAAAATTATGTAAATGGCAACCAGGGCTTTTCCCAGCACTGCTTTGGGCAGTGGAACTTGTCTGCTGCATTCCCTTAGTGGCTGGTGAAGGTCACTTGTATGGTTTTATGAAACGTGTTACTTTCCTGGTGACAGCCAGTGTTCATTAACTGTGAAACTGAGAGGACCTTTCATCCTGGTTTTCATGTTGTGACTACAAGGTCTGAATCAGTATCACCGAGGAGGATGTGAAATGGAGGTGGCTTATCTCTTACTCTCCAATCTCTTTGGCATTCGTTAATTGGAAAAGTTTGGCTTAATAATGTAGCTTCAATAATTATTGATTTAAAGCACAAGTAATCTGTGCTACAGGTAATGAATATGAGAAAATTTCATGTTTCTAGTTAAACAGCTAGGTAAACATTTTAACTTCCGTAATGATTGGCTTTGCATATGTTCATGTTCAAGAATAACAAAGTATATAGTCATGATAAAATGATAAATAATAGCTGGTGTTTGAAAAAAAAAGGTTTTGTCCTCCAGAGAATTTGTTGACTCCATTTCTCTCTCTAACTTGGCTCAGTTTGATACATTCCCCATTGATAATATAGGGACAATTAGGACTATTCTACTGTAGAACATACTCAAGAGCGATCACTGCCTTATGGCTGTGGTGGCTTCAGTAGAACAAACTGTAAGTGTTGATGGCTGGGCTTTCAGCTGTCAGCAGCATTGGATGACTTTAAAAACTCTGATCTGGATTTTGTTTGCCTTCCTCCATTTCCTGGGAACGCTTTCTGGCAAAGAGAAGGAATGATTTCTGCACAGTCATGTTGGCTGGCCTGGATGACCCTTGGTTGTAAGTAATTCTAGATGCACACAAGGAAGTGAGTCACCCTCTTAAACCTGATCCCGGTAGAAGGACTTGAAAGATGGCCAAAGGGGCATATGAGGGCTGCTGGTGTGAGAAGAGCACTGTGTGTGGTACCCCCTTCCCAAACACTGCTGCTATCTTACTGGAAAATGCAAAACTGATGCCTGAGTTCCTGGTCTTGTGTACGTATGGTAGCATCTGGTCTCCAGCTCAGAGATCATTAATAAACTGCTGCTTCCTCATGACATAAATCATCAGAAAAAAAGTGGTTTCTGCTGTGGATAACTAACGAAAGTTTTTTGTCTCTTCCTTCCCTTACTTGTGTTCACACAAAGGCTGGCACCAAAATATTTGTTGGAATAAATGTAACGTGATGGATTGGATCTGGTTCTGATCCTTGTGTATGTGCCTAGTGGTGCATAACAAATGTTATCACCATGCAAAGTTCATAAGAACACAAGCAAACCTAGCCCACAGCTTGTGTATAGTCTCTAGCTTTTACTTTTTTACTTTCCTTTCTCTTGCTCTGCCTCCCTTTCCTTTTCTCTCTTCCTCTTTCCCTTACACTAGTCCTGGTAAGTGAATCAACTCTTTTCCTGCTATCAGTGCTAATTTAAAGCACTGGGGAACCAACACTGCCTCGTTCTAAGTCTGTTAATTATGTTCTTTTGTCTGTTTTATCAAGCCCTTGTGTCTATTACAGTAGCTGTGTGTACAGCTCTGCTGGCAAAGGTTTCTTGAACAGGCTGAGAGAAAGCGATTTCTGCCAGGATTTTCCTGCGCGCCCCCCCCCCCCCCCCCCCCCCCCCCCGCTCTTGTAGCAAATGTAAGCGAAGCTGAGAGAAACTACCTTCTGTTAATTATAAAAGTGTTCGGTGAGGGGGATGTGAACGCTTTACACCCTGAACCGGCACAGATCTTCTGGTAGGAAGTGTGTCCTTGCCTGTCCTTTATACTATCTTTGTAGTGTAAACTGGACTCTATTTTGTCTTTGAGAAAGGACCCATTAGCTCTCTCATATTTGTACAGTGCTTACCACAATGTAAGCGGCTCTTTAAGTACTTACCAGCACAACCGTGACTAGCCATTTGCCCTTGGAAAGGGGTCGGTGTGCTTTGTCACTGTCACTCTTTCTTATAAGATAAATACTTACATTTCTCAATCTATTATGCTCAGTGATGGACTACTTCTCCTTACAGGATGCTGGCAGGGGCTGAACTACTTTGTACTTGTGTAGTCTTTAAGTATTTAGAAAGTGAGTAAAATGTCAGTTCTGAAAAAAAGAAATTTAGATTGCCTTAGCATACTATAAGCCAGATGAAACTCTACAGAGAGAAATACATGTGCTTTTTGCATGCTGCAGATTGTGTATTTATTTGTGCGTGTATCTGTGGGTACAGTCCTTATTTTGCAGAAGGCCAGATTATTTTCTGAGTGTTAGGAGTGAGCAGTATGGATGTGGGTAGGTATGGTGAAGGAAGCAAGCTGCAGAGCTCTGTGCCTTACCTTCTGTCCTCCCCCAGAGCCCAGACTCTTGTCTGCATACCAGCCTGCCCCAGCACGTAGCTGGTCTGTCTCAGGGCTGCCTGCTTCACCCCAGTGCAGTCTGCATGGAACAGGTGCCCTTGTGGGAGTCAGACTGCTGGGTCAGGGCCGAGTTCAAGTGTACTCCTGGCCCCTGGAAATAGCAGAGGTCCAGCCTTAGAGGCCATGTATTGCAACTCCCAGATTGCCCTTGCACTGCCACAGCAGCTGCCTCCGTAGGCTGGGTGGTGGGCACTGCTCCTGAGCTTGTCGGGGGCGCTGCATGGGTTTATCACAAAGAGAGGGCTGGCTCATGCCTGGAACAGGAGAGCATGAATGGCTGCTTTGTTAGCATTGCCCGAGAGCTTTTTCTTGCCATGTCTTGGGAAATAAGGGTATAGGACTATCCCTTGCGACTGCCATTTAAAGAAATTATTTTCCTGCACCCTTCTATGCTTAATAAACTTCAAGAGTCGTGGTGGTCAGAAGCTGGGATCTGTAGCTGTTCTGTTTGCATAAAGAAGGTAGAAGACTTCCTGAAGCACAGTGGGTTGCTATTGAACTGCATCCCAAGAAAGCAGTCCAGTATCCAGTCGCACTGGAGGACAGAGCAGTGATGTTTCTGACTGCAGACCATATGGTTCACATTGCAGATCCTGCATGGAAATGTGCGTTCAGGCACATGTGGAAAATGCAAGAGTGGGAGGAGGCAGTGTGAGCAGAGCAGGATGCAGTGCCTGTGCAGTCTCTGCTCAATTGGGATATCAGCTGACTGTCAGGATTGGCTTTGTGCCCTGATGGGACAGCTGAGGCTGCCTGGGTGGCAGCTGCCACCAGGTGTATGCATGTGATTCAGGTGGGCGTGGGAAGCTGGAGAAGCAGGTTTCCAGCTTTCCTATGGGTGTGCTTCTGTGGATGTGGTGATGGGCTTGGTGGGCTGGATGCTGCAACCCTTCCTTAGCAAACTTGAGTCAGCCTGCCTGTGAGAAAATCTATCCTGTGAGTTGTCTTCCTCAGAAACTTCCTCAGAAAGCATTTACCAGACTTCACTAAATGCAGTGGCTTTTGAGGATAGTGGATAATTTTTCAAACCAGGAATGAGTATCTTAGATTACAGAAATAATTTGATAGTCTTCTGTTGATAAACTGGCACAAAACATGGTTCTCTGACAGCCAGCAAAATGGAAAAGTCATTCTCATGAAAAGCAGATCTAAATTCTACCATTCCAGCAGTGTGCATTGCATAGGACTGGAATATACCATGATCTGTTGAAATGAATGACTAAAAGCAGGAAGTCATTCAGCTTGTTTTCAAGCATGTGAGGTGAGGGGATGGAAGCAAAGAAAGAAGGCGATATTCTCTCAATATCTTTGTTGCACTGTATTAAATGGAGTATCTTTCTGCTTTTTCAGTAGTGCCAAATCCTTTTTAACCTATGGCAACAAATCAGTTGAGGATATTATGACTGTAACATTCTCTGTTTTGGTGTTATATATGTGTATGACATTCTAATAATATATTCTGATAATATTAGGATAATAATATTCTAATGATATTCTAGTAATATATAAAGTCTTTCTTTCTGTAGGGCCTTTTAGGGTATCTCCCACAACATCATTTGTCACTAAATTGTAGAGATAGGGGATTGATGAATGGACTGTTACATAAATGAGGAATTGTCTAGATAGCTGCATCCAAAGATTTGCAGTCAACTGCTCAATGTCCGAATGGAGATCAGAAATAAGTGCTGTCCCTCAGGAGTCCATAATGTGGTCTGTAGGGTTCAGTAACACCAATGACATGCAGTGGGTTTGAGTGTGCTCTCAGCAAGTTTGTGGATGACACCACACTGAGCAAGTGCAGTTGATGGGAATGGACGTCCCCCAGGAAGACTTCAGGCTAGAGAAGTGGCCCATGTGAATCTCATGAAGTTTGGTGTGTGGTCCTGGCCTGCACCTGCATCATGGCATTTCCCAATATCTGTACAGACTGGGATAAGAATAGATTAGGAGCAGCCCTGAGGAGAAGGACTTGGGGATGCTGGTGGACAAAAAACTGGGCATGAGACAGCAATGTCAGCTGTCAGCTTTCTTCAGCTCAGAAAGCCAGTCATACCCTGGGCTTCATAAAAAGAAGTGTGGCAAGCAGGTCAGTGGAAGAGATTCGCCCCCTCTGCTCTGGAAAGGCCACACTTCAATGACTAAGCAGTTTGTTTGGTTGAGTTTTTTTTTTTAGGTTTTTGCTTTCACAATGAATGTTTGAATATTATTGCATCCAGAGACCTCTGCTAGCTCCTACTGCTTGTTTTTCTGGTCATATGAACAATTTCCTTGTGCCCTTAGCAACCTGTTTTTACTGTCTTCAAAGTGGTGATGCAAACCAAATGTAAACTAAATTTTACTGACATCTGGGTTGATTGCACTGTGGCTGATCTCCTGTACTACACCATAAACTGTGGAATAGGCTTCTCTGCGTCTCTGTTTCAGTTACCCTGTTCTCTGGCTCATAAAATCACAGAATGGTTAATGTTGGAAGAGACCACTGGAGATCATCTAGTCCAGCCTCCCTGCTCACACAGGGAGCCCTAGAGCCTGTTACTTAGGATTGCATCCAGATGTTTTTTTGAATATCTCCAATGAGGGAAATTCCACAACCTCTCAGGATAGTCTATTCTGTTGTGTGGTCACCTGCACAGGGAAGGTATTCCTTATCTTCAGGTGAAACTTCTATCAGTTTCTGCCTGTTGCCTCTTGTCCTGTTGCTCCACTGAGAAGAGCTTGGCTCCATCCTCCATCACCCTTCAGATACCTACAGACACTGATCATGTCTCTCTGAACTGCTGGCTCAGGGATAGCTTGCTGTCCAGCAGGACTCCCAGGTCCTTGTCCACATAGCTGCTTCCCAGCAGATCAGCCCAAGTCTGTACCACTGCATGAAGTTATTCTTCCCCTGGTTCTGGACCCGCACTTGCCTTTGTTGAATTTCACACTGTTCTCCTCTGCCCATCTCTCCAACCTGTCGAGGTCCCTCTGAGTGGCTGCACAGGCCCTCTGAGGTATTGGCCACTCTTCCCAGCTTTGTGTCATCTTGCTGAGGAGGCATCTGTCCTTCCATCCAAGTCATTGATGAGGAAATTAAACAGTACTGGGCCCAGTATTGAACCTTAGAGGACACCACAAGTGACAGGCCTCCAACTAGACCCTGTGCCAATGGTAGTGACCTTCTGGGATTTGCCATTCAATCCACCTCACCTTTCACTTGTCCAGTTCACACACCTGCGTTTGCCTATGTGGATATGATGGGAGACAGTGTCAAAAGACTTGCTGAAGTAGGTAGGGAGCAGCCATTGGTCTCCCCTCATGTCTCCAGCCAGTTCTCCCAGTTTAGGCTTCAGCATGCTTTACAAGCTTGGTTAATTTGCTATGCAGCTGTGAGGCATCTGAATCATCTGTGAAAAGTACACACTCTGAGAGGAAGATCATACTTATCACTTTTTAGCTTGTTGAAATTGTTAGATTTAGTTATGTTTTTGTACAAGAAACTAAAATATTTCCTTGCAGCTGTTCAACTCAGACCTTTTTTTTTTTGTGTGTTGGTGGTTTTAGTAGTATTAAATCTAACTAAATGGGACACCCATGTGAATTTTGGGGAAAACCAGACATTTGCCAAAAAACGGGATTCATTGGGCTGTCCAGTTTTCTTTTCTGGATTTGTTAGCCAGTATTTGGCAATTACCAGCAGCTGTAGGGCAGAAGGAGATAAGTGAAGACTGAAGAGATCTATGCCAGCTAATTCATGTCATATAAGGTGGGCCTCTGACAGCCTTCCTACTGAAGAGTGATGTTGAAAAGTCGAGGTGATAGGAAAAGGCAATACTGGAGCTTTCTGTGGTAGTTAGAAAATATTTTTCTTCTCCTCAAATTGGCACTTGAAAGGGACGCTGAAAGCAGTAGTTTAATTGATTTCTTGGCAGCCAGCAGGTGAATATTACAAAGCAAATGCACTTAGTTGCTGGCTGGCTGTGTCTTCTCCCCCTGCCCTGTAGAACTGTCCCACAGTTACTTTCTTATGGTCCAAGAAGAGATAAAAGGGAAGCATGGAAAAGTTTAACATGATTCCATTCTCATCTCTGACACAATTCATGTGCAGAGTCCCTCCACTCCAAAAGAAAGCAAAAATTTGAAATTTATGATTAGAGTAGCTCTGGGTTTCAGATTATGCTTCTTTTTCATGGTAGAAAAATTGATTAATCTATTTTGATAAATATTATACCTTTTGATCTACTGGTCTTTGTAGAACAGTGGCATCTTCTTACACAGGGCTCAATTCCAAGTAATTTTTGTCCTTTTCTTTTTTTTTAATCTGAGAGAACTTGTCCAAATAGCTTCTTTCTGAAAAGCCTCAGTTTCTTCTTCCTTTAGATGCAGCCAAACCAAAGCATTCCTTCTCAAATGACTCCTCAAACTTGCCAAGTTTTCCTTCATTGCCATCTTTGTGTGTTGATGCATCCACCCTAATCTCAGCCAGGATGCACTGATTTGGTTCCTTAGTGCAAGGTTGCTGATGCACAGAACTGCAGTGATAGGGAGGAAAGAAAAAAGACACTTAAAAAGGGAAAGGTTCCTTCTTGATCACTGTAGCAAGTCCCCTAGCTTTCATTTACTACTTTTAGTGCCAAATAAGAATAAATTAAAAG
The DNA here is from genome assembly GCF_009819655.1 of Sylvia atricapilla. Classification (NCBI taxonomy): domain Eukaryota; kingdom Metazoa; phylum Chordata; class Aves; order Passeriformes; family Sylviidae; genus Sylvia; species Sylvia atricapilla. The sequence goes on from NC_089142.1 coordinate 65,005,541, forward strand.
ATACAAAGGAAAAAAATCTATTTTGAGGGAAGTTCTGCTTAAACACTGGTTTTATTACTCCTTTTGTTTCTTCTGCAGAGTGGGAAGGCCCCAGTGAAAGACATGTTCACAGATCTCAAAGATGGAAGGAAGCTTTTGGACCTTTTGGAGGGTCTGACGGGGAAGCCTCTGGTAAGAGAAATATCTGAGTCATATTTCTATTTATTAAAAAAAAATTAATAAACAAAACACAAACTGAGGCATGTGGGTTTTTTTTTAATTTGAATTTATTTAAAACATGATTTTGCTTGTAGTGTGTACTTGTTCTCTACAGTTCCAGTGAAATTCCCATGAACTCCACTCATGAGATACAGGGTCAGGCTGAAGCTTAACTGTGTAACCCTCTCTTGAGGATTTACATACTCTCTAGCAAAGCATGTAAAACCAGTGGTGGTGTTCACACAGAGTATGTTTTTAATAGAGATCTTTTAAAGGTCTGTTTCTGGATGTTCAGGTAGACCTGTGTTCAGCTGGATCGCCGTGGGCTTGTAGTAAGCTCATGAAAGATCCCTTAAAGAAAAAAAGGAAAGTAAAAGGACAACAGCTAGTAGGAAAAAAAAAATCTGCATCTCCACTGAAAAAATTTGTCATCTACAGACAGGAAAAGGCTGAAAACTGCTTGAAATGTGTATGGCAAAGTGTGTGTGGCTGAAAACTCTTCCCCTGCTTACATTAATAGCTCTACAGAAAGATATATGAAATATGGTGAAGCCTGTTAATTCGAATTAAATTCTTAATTTCACTTCTTATATTAAGTCTCAAATTTGTTTATGGACCATATAAAATTTTAGTTGCATGCTTACTTTGTTTTTTTAAGCAGACGTGTTTTACTAGTACTTTTAAAAATTTGTGGTGTGATTTGGAGTATGCTGAAAACAACAGGTTTTTTGTTTCTAAGTTGATTATTGTGTTCCAAGTTCAGCCTTGTGCTCTTGCAGTATGATCACTTTCTGCCACAGGAATTAAATTATGGTGATTAAAAGCAAACTGAGTGGCAGGTATTGTCAAGAGTTGAATGTTTGTGGTTTTTTGGTGGGCTCTTTTTTTTTTTTTTTTTTTTTTCCCTGATGTTAAAGGGAAGGGAAAGTCAGGAAGCATAACTTCTTCCCAGTATGCAAAGATTTAGCAGGCTTTTGGTGCCAGAAAAACAAATTGCTGCTTGTTCTCTCTCGGGAGCCAGAAAATTTCAAGTACTCTGGCAAATGTTCAAAAGCCTCAGATTTTCCCCAGGAACTCTCCCTTTGCCTTTTGCATTACCAGTTTATAATTCTGTAGATGCTGGGAATAAAACTTTTGGACTTACTGAAGATGAGCTGAAACACATTTTGAATCCAAGGCCTGTCTGGTGCCTTGAATTGTGGAATATTGTTCTGACCAGTTTTCATTTTGAAATTACTGTGGATGATCTTGTTTGCTTTTTTTTACTACTACTAAAAGAAGAAAAAAGTTAAAATCTGGAGAATGTTTTTCTCTAACTTTGTTTGCTGAGTCCATTAATTCTGATGTTGAACAGATTGTAACTTTTTATTTTCAGCCTAAAGAGCGAGGTTCCACGCGAGTACACGCCTTAAACAATGTCAACCGAGTACTGCAAGTCTTGCATCAGAACAATGTGAGCATGTTTTTTCACAACTTTCTGAGAGAATCTTTGGTTTGTTGCTGTATATAAATGAGTTCAGAATGTAGAGTAAAGATTTTTTTTTGTAGTTAAAATGAGACCTCATTGAGATGGATAAACTGTTTATAGTTTCTTACATGGTGTAGAATTTTGGTGTCCAGCAATTTTGTGACTTAAAATACAAACTCAATAATGGTATTAAACCACTAATCATAAAACTCTGGTTTGTTGAAATGTGTGCAGCTCCCAAGAAAAAGGTGCCCTGAAGCTTTGCTATTGCATAGCTGATGAACACAGCAGGACAAAAAATTAACTTCCAGTAATGCTGCATAACTTGTGAGATATCTGTAAGGGGATGGCAGGTTTCTGTGGCTCTGTCCTGCTCTCTGTTTCCAGGAGGGTAATTTTATTGACTTCTGTCATCTCTGTGTAAAGTGTTTCTAAATTGCAGCTTTGGTAACTCATCAAAAGAACAAACAAGCAAACAAAATCAAATCCTTTAAGAAAAATAAAAGTAATAATTACTTGGCTTAATATTTGTTTTTACTGCCTGGAAGGCAGTATTGCTATAGTAAAGTGATTTTAGTTTTTCTTCCTTTTTTGACGAACAATTCCTAGTAAGTGTGCTCTCTATACTTAGAATTTCTATTTGTGAATGTCAAGTCATAAATAACCTAATAAGAACATTCTGGCAATAAAATACATCGAATACAAGAAAGCATGGGCCTATTTGTATAAACTGCTGATTGAAGAGTGATACCAACATGCTGTATTATACTGCAATTTCCCCTCTGTGTTGGTGGACTAGTGTCATATTTCTTGTAAGCAGACAAAGCTGGCAGTGGGTTGTTTTTGTTCTTTGAGCTACTGTAAATATTAACTTTTACAAGGATAAATAATGAGGTTTTTCAGCTTGAAATTGATTTATTTTATTATAATAATAAATGAAACAATACGGAATTGCAATAATTAATTATTTCTTCCTTAAGCTGGCAGCATCTGGGTTTCTGGAAGTAAACAGATGATCTTAGTTAGCTGAAGGTTGTTAAGGTCATGTACTTGATTTATGCCTACTGCTTAACTTCATTAGAAAGTGTGTTGTGTGTTACAATGGAGGGAAAAGGCAGCCACTGAGAAATAGTTGCATTCTGTTGTTTGAGAGTTTGTGGGCTATGCAATATTCATAACTCATGAAATAATTTATAGAAGTGTTTAAATATATATTGCAAGGATCAGACAAACCTAGGGTGTAGGTGATCAAGTGATCCTGTGGACCTTATCCTTTAAGCAGAATTGCTCCAATTAAGGAAAGTCAACTTCTTTGATTTGTCAATAAAATTAAAAAATACTAAAAAATGAGGACCAAACTTGCTAAACTTTTATTTTCCCGTCAGATCCTTCATGCTTGCATTTCTGTTGTTCAGTTTTGACTGCTGGTATGCCCCTGTATATTTAGAGGAGAGAATAAAACTCTTCCAATGGAATATCTTCTTTGGTGCCATCTTTTGTCATGCAGTTGAAACAGTTAACATTAAGTTTATTTAAGCAGTCGTCATGACAAATTCAGATGAACAGTTCTCTGTCAACTCTGCTTTTCTCTTCAACTACTTTTAATTTCAGAGCACTTGGTAATACTTGGCTGTACAGCCAGGCATGCGGGGTGGGGTTGTGTCTTGGGGCTGTGATAACAGTATGTAATAGAGAGTGATTCAACGTCTCCAGGTGGAGTTGGTGAATATTGGAGGAACTGACATCGTTGATGGAAATCACAAGCTGACGCTGGGGCTGCTGTGGAGCATTATCTTGCACTGGCAGGTGAGAGGCTGCTCTGAGATTTCTTCCTTTCCAGGAATCATGTACATTGTTCTGCTGCGATTCTCGCAAACCTTCCCAGGCTCTTGGTGGCAGAAAATACCGCTTCTATTTTGGGCTGGTAAATAAAGGCAGGCCAGTATTTGGTTTCTGCTGGAAGTCTATTGGCTGCCTCCCATGATCCGTATTCTCGTATGTGCCCAGTTGTGCTCAGCCGCCCAGTTTAGTTCCTGCTGGTGTGAATTGCGGAGAGGCTTTTCGGGCTGGAGCATTGTATTTCTTTTCCTCCCTCAAGGGCTTGGGGCAGGTAGTGTTTTACTCTTCAGGTAGCTGTGTTTGTGTGCATCTTACAGCTGCTTTGTTAGGTTTGTTCGTGTCATAGAGTAAATTGCTCCTAGTTTATCCAAGTATCTGGGAAAATCAGTGAATTAACTTGGAGGACTTTGGTAGATGTGTATAACTATTACCCAAACGACAAACTACTTTTGTTGGATAAGCAGATAGCCTCTTCTTGCAAAAAAACCTATACAAACTGTATTTTTGGAGTTTGTTTATTGGTGGAAGCACAGCAAGAGGCAATGAGGAGTGTTATTCCCTATGCTCAAACCAGACTGCACCAAGGAGAGGGGGAGGATCATGATATCAGAGTAATCTGTTATTATTACACAAAGCATTACTGGCTCTTGTAATCAATAGAGGGCATAGATGGCCTGAAGACTACTGTTCCCAAATTTTATGTGAGGAATTTGATTTTGATTCATAGCTTTTCATGAGGGAGCCCCTTCCATGATTTGTGAAGTAATTTGGTTTTGTTAGGAGGAAAAGTTGGTTATAGGTTTGTAAGGTGTAGTTGTTGCTGACTTGCAGGTCAAGGATGTCATGAAGAACATCATGTCAGATTTGCAGCAGACCAACAGTGAGAAGATACTGCTGAGCTGGGTTCGGCAGTCCACCAGACCTTACAGTCAGGTCAATGTTTTGAATTTCACCACGAGCTGGGCTGATGGACTCGCCTTTAATGCTGTGATTCACAGACACAAGTAAGTGGCAAACAGCTTCCCTTTGACCTAGTGAAGTAAATAGCTTTTTTTCCTGTCTTCATGCTTGAGCATTTGACAGCTTCTAGCCTATTTCAGTGATTCATTGTCCAGGTGTTTTGTTTGTTTGTCTTTTTTTGTGGTAACAATAGCAGTGGTGGGACATTGCCAGAGCCTTGCAAAGGCAGGAGTGTAACATTGAGTTCCTGCACATGTACAAACACTTGCTAATTGGAGTGAACTTACATCCCACTTGGTATGCATTTTACAGTGAATATATTGAAAGGGTCCTGGCAGAGGAAGGGGGAGCTGACCATCTCTTTCACCTGTGCTTCCTTCCTTCTACCTGCTCTCCTCTGCAAATAGAAATATTTCTTCTGTTGGAGATTGCCATATAATTTCAATAGGAAGATACAGATGCTTCAAAATGAAGGAATGAGAGACTGCTGCTTTTCTTTTTTTTTTTTTTTTCCGTTTCTTGCTTGAAAGACAGTGTATGCAGTTCTTTCAGGTGAACTGTGGGGCAGAATATGAAAGGGTAATAGAACACTTCAGGTATCTGTAGAGTCTCCTTTAGTTTGTTCATTATACTTTATAAGGAATAGCATTAAAGTTTCTTTGCACAGATCTTTTGTGTTCTTTCTGATTTTTTCAGAACTCTTCAGAAGTTTAAATAAATCACCATTACAGATTCTATTAGCATTGCATACCTTTTTTTACTTCCTTTTAAAAATCTTTTCTTTGAGAGCTACTGGGCAGTCTAATCCAATGTCTCTTAAACGAAGTCAGCTCATTGCTTTGCAAGGTCTGACTGTTCTTGTCCATAAATAACCATTTTCATGTGGAAATGGTATAATAATTTCTAGAATTCAATCAGACTTCCTGGTAACCAGGTATTTGACACAGCAACTGCTTTACAAACACTCATGTTTACACCCAGCAGGTGCAAAGGGTTTGAGCCTGCTCTGAAGTGCCCATTTGGCCTGTGGTAACTGCAATAGGCTCTGTCTCAGGCTCTCTGGCTTCAGGACAGGTCTGCCCTGGCATACCCAGGGAGCTGGCATGTGTTCAGCCTGCATGGGTGTGTAAGGAAGATGCATCATGCTGAGGGCTTCTGCAGGTTTGGAAGGACTGCTATGCAAGGACAGAGCAATACTACCAAACCATCTCAGTGGAATTTATCACAAGTATTATTGAGTCCCTCCCCTGGATAGTGTGAGCCGTTGTGATTTTTTTTTTTTTTTCCTGCCAGCACAACTGCCTATAGTGGCCTTGCTCTGCTGCTGAATGTGTGAAGCTTTGTGATAGAGAGTGTGTCAGCTTTAGACACAAATGAAACCTAGGTGACCTGAGAGAAGAAAAAAAATTAGTTTTAGACATTCGTTGCCCGTTTTGTTATGACTATGTGCTTAGGCTTTGCACGATCTGAAGTTTGTGAGCTCTGCCCTTTTCAGAGCACTGTTAGGTAGCAAGAGCCCCAGCTGAAAGCTTTGACTTCATAACTGTGCTTTCCTGTGACTTAAAATCTGGGTCTGAGCCTTTTATTCCCTATTCCTTGGAGCCTGACAGCTGCTGGCATGACAGAATTCAGCTTTGTTGTCCCTAGGCACAAGTCCTTTAGTCAGAAAGCACCCTTTTCCCCATACTTTTAAGAAGTCTTAAACTGGGTTTCTCTGTCCAGCTTTGAAGGAGAGACTTGAAAAGCATTTGCAAAGAACAAGGAGATTGGGGCAGGTTGCAGAAGCGATAGGACAACAAACTTACCCAGAGAGTAGTGCTTCCCTACTTAAGGGGCATTTTTCAGTACTGCTTTTTTATTTTAGTTTAACATGATGCTTAAGAGAATGGAATCTTCATGGCTTCCATTAAGAGACTTAATATCTTTCTGTTCTCTTCTTCTATCTATCAACAATTGTTAGTTGAACTACCTCTTGCCTACAATGTCTAGTAACTTTGTAACACCTGCTGCATGTTAGTAACCTATCACCTCATAATTTTATTAGCCGTTTACTGCACTGGTTGCTTTCATTTACTAATATTAGCTTAGTTTCTCCTTGGATTGATTTCTGCTTTTTGGTTTGATTCCCTCACTCTTAGGTAAGCACCTAGTTGTGATTTAATAAAACTTTGGTTTCAAAGTCAGTGTCTACTATCCATGTCTATTCTTAAATGAATCTGTGCTTATCCTTGTTGCTTTTGCATAGATGTAAAGTATTCTGTGAGCTTCTATGTGTATCTTTGTTCCTGCTCACCTTGCTTTCTTCTGGCTTTTTGCTTCTTAGACTCTATTGGCCTAGGGACTTCCTGTTTCGCAAATATAATAATTTGACAGCTGATAAAGGGTACTCTTAATTCAGTTTACAACTGAATCACATATTAAAAGAATTGAAGGCAAGCCCATCTCTTCCTCCCTAAGTTCTATAGAGTACAGAATCAATAGCAGTGTTTTGATGAGAAGCCATTGCTGCAGGAGAATGGAAGGTGTTTTAAATGCTGCTGCAGCACTTGGCTGATCACACCCCACAGGTGTAGGTCCTGCTAGGAATGGGCCCTGTTGGCTCCCTCTGCTTCCTGCTGTGCGCTCTGCTCTTTCCCCTTGAGACCCACCAGTGTGTTTTGGGTGCACAGCTGGACTGGAGATTGGGTTAGCACTGATCTTAGATGAAGGCTGCTGGTGCTGCAAATTGATCAGCTCCTTGGCCTGATTTGCACTGGGACTCATGAGCACTTGTGATGGGACTTTTTCACGTAGGCTGTTTTTTGTTACTGGGAGAAAAAGACTGTGGGGAAGAGTGAAGGAGTGGGATAGAGACTGCTGTTCCTCCTGACTGTGAGGGCCTGGGGTGGTCACTAAGCCACATCACAATTTTGGAATGAGGTTTTCCAGGAACAGAGTGACTCTTCATTACCCAGCAGTGCCTGATGCAGAAAATGTGTAGCTGTAAAAGAAACAGTTGAGGAAAACTGGTTCTGGGATAAGTTTTAAACACAGCTGATGTGTTCTTGCTAGTGGTATTTGATCTCCTGTTGCAGTCAATGACTTTGTTTAGGACACAGAATGGAAGGTGGATGTTACTGTGGGCATGCAGTCAGTTAATTTGAAATTGCCTTTTTTTTACATTTGTGTATATGCACTTATGTCCGTATTTGGTATATATGTGTATGAATATGTTATTTGGGTAGCTACTATCATATACATAACTTGATATTCTGCATGGTATGGAATTTTGTTATGGATTGATTTCCTTTTGTCCTTGTTTTGCTTTCACTTTTAGACCGGAGCTGTTCAGCTGGGATAAAGTTAAAAAGATGTCCCCAATTGAGAGACTGGAAAATGCTTTCAATGTAGCCAAGAACCACTTAGGAATAGAGAAACTGTTGGATCCTGAAGGTGGGATACAATTATTTTACTCAGCAAGAAGCTTTTTTTGAGCTCTCTTAAAAGAAATTTCTTCTCTTGATACTAAGTAAGAATAACAATTCTATCAGCTTTGCTATTTAATTTCATTTGCTATTTAATTTCAAGCCTTTAAATTTAGATTCAAACAAGTGCCATTTTTTCGGGTAAGGGTGTGAATATAGGTGTGTAGACTTTGACATTTTGAATATTAAGGTTTGGGTTGACTTTCCATCCAAAGGCTGTATAACGAAGGTGAGGTTGGTAGGCTGACTGTTTCCTCTTGGGTAGTAGTTGTGCTGCAAGGGTGTGTGGTTTTCAGGTGCAGTAGTGCATTCTGTTTAAGAGCTGATAATTTATTGTTCTTTACATACATACTGAGTAGCAGTAACTGCCTAGGAATGCTTACCAGGAAACTTTTATGACTCCTTTATAAAATACTGACCTGTTGCTCTGATTTGAAGGGAATCTCTAAAGATTTATTCTGTAAGACAAGCCGTCAAACTTCAAGCACCACCTTCTTTTTAAAAAAATTGTATTAACTGAATGTGTACTGTTCATAACCCAAAAGAAGTGAATCTGGCTTGATGAAACTTTCTAATGTGGAAAACAAGAAAATTACCTAACGTGGGAAAGGGGTTAGGGCCTTAGTGGAAATGTTTTTTATGTAGGATACTGTCCTTGAAATGCATTTCTGCTTGGGAGATACTTCGGAACAATTTTCCCCAAACAAATTTTCTTCCTTAGCAACACCAAATCTGGGTTCTTACTTCATATAATCAAGACTTTTAATGTGTATTCACTTCCAAATGTAGAAATATTTTTTTTAATATTTCTTTTCCTTCATGCTACTTTTAATTTATGTCAAACCTATGAAAGGCTATTGAACAGGAGAATATGTGAATTGTTACCTGTGTTCTATGTAATGATTTTAAAAAAGTCTTCATTTATTTTTCCCCATGTTTTATCTTTTTGATGCAGATGTTGCTGTACAGCTTCCAGACAAAAAGTCCATTATTATGTATTTAACTTCTTTGTTTGAGGTCCTTCCTAAGCAAGTTACAATGGAAGACATTCGGGAGGTAGAAACTCTTCCAAGGAGATACAAGCAGGAATGTGAGGATGCAGAATTCAGCATGCAGCAGGTGTGTTTGTCATCAAAGCCAGCCTTTCTTTTCTTGAGTTGCAGTTTTAGCTGATTTTCATGTTTGTCAGTTGTCACTGGAACATGCCTTCTGTCCTGGGCAACACAACTGGGAAAATGCAAGAAATCATAGCAACTTCTTTGTCATTAACTTCAGTCTTCCTGTCTTCCTTATTCTTTTCTGAAACCTGTACAAAGTCTTGTGTATTGAGGTATAAAATTCCATTTTATAGGCTATACTGCCTTTTTTTTTTTTTTTTTTTTTTTTTTTTACTTCTCTGTTTCACACATTTTGATCAGCTGAAGAGGGTGGTCCAGAATCTTTAACTGAATTTGCCAGGGAACTTGTAGTGGTTAGTGGTAGTGATGAGATTTTGACTGGTTCTGAGATTCACTGTTGACAGAGCAAGATGAAAGTTGTGTTTTCTATCTAGGTTCTTTACTAAAGAACTTGCATTTCAATATGGTGACATTGGCCTTTCTCATTAAAATGTATGCAACAATTATTTGTAACATTGAGTGAAAGAGATATTAGTTCTGTTTTTAATACCATTTGGGAGGACATCTTCTGTGCACTTCTAAGACATCTCTTTCCTCTTGGCTGCCTAGAGTGTAGCACTTGAAGAAGACCAGGACAGTTCTAGAGCAGAGACTCCCAGCACAGTGACAGAGGTGGATATGGACTTGGATAGCTACCAAGTTGCTCTGGAAGAAGTTCTTACATGGTTGCTGTCAGCTGAAGATACATTTCGGGAACAGGAGGAAATATCTGGTGATGTTGAGGAAGTCAAAGAACAATTTTCCACCCATGAAGTAAGCTTCACTTATAAATTTTTTTGTTGTGGTTTGGATTCTTTTTTTGTGTGTGTGTATGTAAATAAGCTGCAGAACTTCTATTTCCTAGTCTTTATTCAAGGCAAAATTCTTCTAATAAAAGAACCTAGACTGTAGCATGCTTTGAAACCTTAATGTATTTTTTTTAATCAGCCATTGCTGGCCAGTTTACTGATGTGCATAGTACAAAGGCAGTCTGATCCAGACTGAGTTGTACTTCCTTGCTGCCAATTGCTAGAAAGCCTGGTCAGCTGTATGCCACTTGCTGTTAAGTAAGGGTAATGCTGAAATTGATGATTGTGTCAATTTATTCAGTGGTCTTCCTGTGATGTTTTAGGATAGTTTGTTTCAGAAACATGTGTTGATGCTTCAAAATCTTCAAAATTATTTTTTTTTAAATTTTGATTTGACATTGTTCTAAATCTGAACAAATATCCTAATGTTGCTAGAAGCTTGTCATATTAGATGTTTTACTTTTCTCCCATGTCAGCTTACTGCATAAAATAGAATGTAGAGTTTGAATGCTGATCAATAGGAGGATTTTTTTCCTTGTGCTACAGTTTTAAAGCTATGAAGCAAAGGAAGAGGTGTTCTGGATTTACAGTAAATATATGTTGCTAACTCATAGGGTTCTAATTGCTTTCCTACAATATATATCAGGTGTTGCTTTATATTCTGCTGCCCATAGGTAAATTCCTGATCTATATTCTTGGTGTGGTGGTTTGAAGGCTCTTTTCTCCCAAGCAGGTCTGAGCTGGGCAGCTTTTTTTTCCTCTGTTTTACTGGATCCAGAATATTTTAGCCCATGGAAAAATCTTGTGTCAAAGACAGAAGCAGATTTGCCGTCCTCATGCATTTGATGGTGCCAGCTCCTACTACAGCACTGTTTCAAGCATGATAATTTTTTAGGATATTTACCAAGTCATAAACTCTCATAGGACCTCACAGTGGTCTGCTTGTACCATTTCCAGGGTTTTATGATGGAACTGACTGCGCACCAGAGCAGTGTGGGCAATGTTCTGCAGGCTGGAAACCAACTGGTGGCCCAGGGAAATCTGTCACCTGAAGAAGAGTTTGAGATCCAGGAGCAAATGCTGCTGCTGAACTCCCGCTGGGAGGAGCTCAGGGTGGAGAGTATGGACAGGCAGTCCCGGTGAGTTCATGGCACATAACCTCTTGGAGAGGTTCAGGACTGACTGCTGGTGATTGCTCTGTCTTGGAGAATTCGGTTTACATCTGTTTGTAAGACTTTTTTTAGAATTGGCATTTCAGTTTGTGAGACAAAATCCACCTTCATACTTTCTAAAGTTAAACAAAGGAATGAGGATGATGGATTGGGGTTTTTTTTTTTTGGTCATTATGTAAAGTATTTTGTGAATTGCTATGTAGATGTGCCAGACTAAATATATGGTATTTAAATGCAGTGGTTGCATAAACTACGGAAACAATATTAGAAACACATTTAAGTTTCTCAATAAAGCCTACAGTGGATGTGGATATCTATGGGTATTAGCATAACTAATTTTTATTAGCATAAAAAGCTTTCAGAAGAATTTTTTCCTACATATGGGTTACTTAGGTAAGAGCTGCACATCAAGGGAGAAACTGTGACTTTCAGTAATGGCTTTATTAGCAGCAAACCCCCACTGGAAGAAACAATCCCTGATATAAATTGCAAAGTTCATGAACATTTTTTTTTCTGAAAGAATATCTGTGTTCCTTAACACAGCTTAATGGTGAAAATTTTATTTGATGATAGGTAAGAGTTTTCCGTATGGCCTTGCTTCTTTCCTGTATGAACTAGAATTTAGTTCCTTTCCGCAGAAAAGTTGTGTCTGAAGTAACTCTGTGCTTCCCCCTGCAGCCTGCACGACATGCTGATGGAGCTTCAGAAGCAGCAGTTGCAGCAGCTGTCTGACTGGCTGACAGTCACAGAAGAGCGCATTCAGAAGATGGAGTCTCAGCTCCTGGCGGAAGATTTGGAGTCACTTCAAAAACAGCTGGAAGAACATAAGGTAAACCTTTTGCCTGTTATGTAATATGTATAGGGAAAGTGTTTGGAAGAGGTGTACATCGGTGGATTCCTTGGCTGAGAAACTTGATTGTGTCAGAAGTCACCTATGGCCACATTTGGTGTTTGGAAAAGGATGATGATGGTGTAGAAAGGAATTAGAAGCCTTAGGCAAACACTTGAGCACTGCTGACTAGCAGGAAATATTACATTTGCTTCATCCAGGAAGCGAAACCTTTAGAGAAAATTGTTACCCTTACTTTGTGCAGAGAATAAGGCCTCCCCTGGTAAACTGTTGGTGTGAAGAACAGTATGAAAGGTACTGTGAACAGACTTAATTACTGGCAGGCTAAAGTCTGCTTGAGACTTGCACATGAAAATAATGTCAGAGTTAAAACGATGAGGGCCTTCCAAGTCACCAATTCCAGTCTCTGCTTTTACAGGGATCGCATCTCAATGGAGTGCTTAGACACTGCCTTCTCATGTGTGCAATATTTTGGAATTGGTTTTTGTCTCCACTGAGTTTTTGGGTGCAAATCCAGCCTTTCTGTCCTGCAATGTTTTTGTGAAGGAGAAAGATGTCCTTTTGATATTTGTCGTGGTGCAGCTGTAGTTTTCATGCTCAGTGCTGAGGTTTGACCTTCTCCCCAGCATGGGACATACCTCACAGAACAAGAACACTAGAGTATTTTTAGTCTGTGTAGTTTCCTGTCCCACATTTGCATTCTTTCCTTTGTTTTCAAAGTCTGGAGAGTTTGAGGCATGTGTTTCTTAGAGTAATTTAGGATATGCTGGGGAAAAAAGTGGTATTTACAGTACTGTAAAGGTGTGTTCTTGCAGAGATATTATGTAGCAGGCTTTAACCATTGAATCTGTTCTTTTAGAAGTTGTATGAATATTTAAATCTACAGATTGTTTTAAACCAATCAGAGCTGCACATTTTCTGCACTTTTCAACTATTTTCTTAGGAACATCATGATCAGTTATTGCACTGTTGATAACTATTTGAATTATTTGAATTGAATGTTGTCAACTCTTGAAAAATGGGTGTTCTTAATGATTTCTGTTTGGCATGCCCTGTGTTGCTTGCTTATTAACAATAGCAGCCCTGTGTAGAAACACTTAACTTTTCCACATGTAACATCAGACATATGGAAAGTCAGTGCAGTTGTCATGTGATTCTCCTAGTCAAGTATGGGGCATCCAACTTAAAGCACCCCATCTTTTACAGCATTTTAACACAGTGGTTTTGTGTTCATTTCTAGCGGTCTTTTGCTTACCACTTTTAAACTGTGCAGTGATTCCTAGTGGTAAAATCTGTGCTAAGCTGTCGGATCTGAAATACCAAAGTTCCTTTGCCACAGCAGCTGTGATAGTCTCTGTGGCCAAAATTGCAGATTAGCAAATGCATTCAAAGTTGGTAACCTCTGATTTGTTCTTGTAGAGCCTGCAGAGTGACCTAGAGGCAGAACAGGTGAAGGTCAACTCCCTAACACACATGGTGGTCATTGTTGATGAAAGCAGTGGGGAAGGTGCAACAGCTATTCTGGAGGAACAGTTGCAGGTAAAATCTTAAGAGTCCTCTTTTTTAAACTGTGGTATTAAGCACATTTGCATGTAATTGTTAATCAACATCTTTGTGTTTAAAGACAATTTATCTTAGAAAGTAACTTCAAATAACATTTTCTTTAGGAGCAATAATAACTTAAAGAATTATTAAATCACGTCAAGCTAAAACCTGCAAGAGTGCTTTGGTGACTTTAAGGCTGTTGGTATTCCCAATGATTTAAGTAATTTGGTAGTGTCTCCTTTCAGCAGTTTCATTAGATGGGGGAAGGTGCATACTACAACCCTTTGTTCATGTAAATTATTGTCCTTAGAAAGCTGAAATCTGATAGGAGAAATGCCTGAAGACATGAACACAATTAATCTAAGGAATATCATATGAAGTGTTTTTCTGTCACTTAGGACTGCAACCTGAAGTACAGTGAGTCCATGAGACAATTTTTTCAAACAGAATTCATGCTACTTTGTTCATTCCTTTTTAAGTGAATTAAATAGCTCAAATATTTGAACAAAACCAGAATTTAGGCCATATGTGAATGTTTTTGAAAGTGTTAATCTCCAGCTCTGTTCAATACAGCAATATTAATTATGGACAATGAAAGTAGATATAATGTAGACAGAAGTTAATGTGAAGTAGAAATCGCACTTTTGAATATCTGGTTTTGGAGCTTCTTTGTGAGGTCCTTGATCATTCCCTGAGTGTTTTGTACTTTTTGCAGAGGCTTGGTGAGCGGTGGACAGCAGTTTGTCGTTGGACTGAGGATCGGAGGGTCAAGCTCCAAGAAATTCAGCTTTTATGGCAGGAGCTGCTGGAAGAACAGGTGAGTAGCTGTCCAGTTTCTTAAGGTGACTGGTCAATTTGTGGAGGGGAAAAAACCAAACTGAAAAAGCCTAAACAGTCCAAGTTCTAATGAGGATTGAGCAACTCATGAAAAAGACACCTAGAAAGCCTAGAATTTGTTATTGTTTAGGTTCCCAGTGTTTTTTGAGGACAGGAGTAGCTCTGAGGTGCAAGAGAAGTACTTTTCCAAAGTTTAAGAATAGAAGTTTATAGCTTCTTATAAAACAATTTCCTAGATATCGTATAAAATGCTCAAGAAATGGGAATATCTGTGATACTTAGGAAATTCATCGTCATTTTCCTATCTGGTTGTTTTTTAATTACAGAAATCTTCCTAATTAACGTATATGTGCTGTCAGCAATATACGTATATGTGCTTTCAACAATTGCACAATACTGAAGCGTTTTCTGGCTTTGATATCACAATATTTTACATATACAATACTGCTTAAACACAAGTAACTGATGGCATAAAAAATACGGCACCACAACTACATGTGCTGTGTGTATGTCTAGAACTAGAGCTTGTTTCATTTCTCAGCTTAAAATATTTTGTTTTTTTCTTTTAAGGTTTTACTGAAATTGTTGGGTTTTTTTAAAGGATGTTATTTATCACTGTAAGCTATTGTTTAAACAGGGCAGTACTCAGAGATTGTTTAGACACTTGAAAGAAGTAGAACAGTGCTGGTATAGCTACTGGAATCAGCTGCAGCCTGATTTCTTTGACAAGGATGTTTTGTCTGCATTCTTTGGGGCTGCATGTGTGTTTCTCTCTTAACCCTTACATATCTGTTTGTAGTATATTGATACACTGAATTTGTAGCTCATGTGACCTTATTGTTAATATGGACTCAAGGTTAAGAGTCAGCTTTATTCCATGACAAGTATCTGTTTATGTATCTTTCATTAAAATAATGCTTTGTCACCTGTGTATGTGTAGCCAGAAAATCTTGTGCTAATCTTAAACATGGTAACTCAGATATGAGAAATAAAATCCTTGCTGTGTACGTTCAAGTTACAGACTTCAACTGCTCTTAGTTTTGATGACTGTGTCATCATGTCAACATGTTTGTCGTCTTCTACCCTTGCATTTGTTTTGGGACCACTCACTGACTATAACAATACTTTTAAAAGTGCCATATTCTGTTGGAGTTGAACATTTGAACTCAGCTTTTTTAAATTTGTGTGTAGCTATGTTGCTGTGTAAAATGAAGCAATGAGTGTGCTTAATTAAGAATGTCAGAGAGCAAATAAGGAGGAAATAGAAGTTTGTTTTGAGTGGTTTAGGTGAGCCTTTTTGTTCTCACTGTTTACCTGAACAATGCATTTATTACTAACAGGTTTGAATTACAAATCCACAAGAATGATCAAGTGATTTACAAGAATTGCAATCTGAAACCACTTAAAAATTGAATACAAACACTTTGATAACACAGAAGTAACTAAAACACTTTGTTACAAGCATTTTCTATTTTGCCCAACCACATGGAGAGATGAGCAACAGTGGTGATGCATCAGCCTTTTTGCTAGAAAACTTTTGTACACCACATTTTCAAGTCAACACAATCCTTACCACTCAGGAAACAAATTCCTCAATCAGTGCCAGGGACTTCTTAGCACTGTGGTAATTATGTTTCAGTTTTCTAGGGAGAATTATCTTTGACTGCTGATTTAGCAGAAATTAACTGAACGCATGAAGGGTTTTTGAGCTCCTCTTATGCATAAAATATGTTGGCTGGGATGCCAGCATGATTTTGCCAGAGTGTGTGTGGTGTTATATTTTTTTTTTTTCTCACAGCCTTATGCCATTTCAGCCACCATCATATTTTCTGTCTGTAGATTTTGCATGTTGGTTTACATTTGGAATGTAAACTGCCTTAACCCTGTGGCCCAAAGTTGCTGTAGTAAGTTTTGGTACAATGCCAAAAATAAGCAGTTAGGATGGGGAACCTATGGCTGCTGTAGAGTGTGCTGTTCAAAGAACAAAAAGGTCTGTCTTGCTGTGTGATTTAGTTTTAAACAGAGAGGAACAGTACCAATGGCTAGGCAGCTGAGCTTGATAGACATGGGCATTCTAGTCCATGGAGATCGCTGTCTATCAGCAGCATTATGTGGGGACGTAATACAGAATACATAAAATCCTTCCTGATACTTGATGCCAGTTATTGCTGGTGTTACTACAGGACTGCTGTGTTACTAAAGAAAAGTGAGACCCAGGACAGGTTCCTGGAAGAAATAATGGAAAAAGTTAAAGATCCCCGAGTTAGAACTATTCAGAGCAGACCACTCCAGCTTGCAGTAGTTAATGAACTCAGATTTGCTGAAGTTATTTTGCAATTGAAAGTAGGTACCATAAGCAGGGAGGTGACTGATTAGTCACTTAGTCAGACTAATTATCAGAGTCTTTGATCAACTGCCTGGACCAAAAGAAATATGAATTACCAGAGGTGTCACTTCTGTGACAAAATGTTTGTAACAGCTCCGTTTGAGTCACAGAGGAGGAAGGGTGGAAAACAAAAGAACACATACATGCCATTTTGATATATTCTAATATGATTTATAAATCCTGTGTTAGCTTTATGGTGGCTATCTCTTTGCTGTGTAAATAACTTCAGGGGATATGTGCTCTGATATATTGAGAAATGATTTTGTTGAAATTGTTTCACTTGGAAGTATTACTGATATTAATATAATCTGATATTTTTGTCCTCTTATGTGTACTATTTTTGTTAAAGTCAATTGAAATTCCAACATATAAAGACTGCAGAACTGTACTTTGAATGCAAAGATTTTAAAGAAGCAATTGTCAATAGCTGCTTGACAATCTTGGTATTTTCTTGTAATATTTTTCTTATGATCTGCAGTGCTTATTGAAAGCTTGGTTAACTGAGAAAGAAGAGGCTTTGAGTAAGGTCCAGACAAGCAACTTTAAAGATCAAACAGACCTGAGTGTGAATGTTCGAAAACTAGCAGTGAGTATTGATATCCTGCTCTATCCCATCAAATCTCGTAGACTAGGTGAGTGGCAAATTACTAGTTTGACGACTATGAGTTGTGAATGCATGATAGAAGCCAGGTCAGCATTCTCTCCTTGGCAAATTCTCACACTTGAATTTAAAAAATATGTACTACTTACTCTATGGCTGTTCTGTCTTGGTGTGCCAAACTCTGAAACAGCTATCCCAGATTTTTGAGAAGGTTTGGATGTTACTGCAGACCACCAGTCAGCTGTGCTTTCCAAAGTGTAGGTTTGTGGTGTGGGTTCTTTATTTCGTTGGAGCAGCTTTTACCTGAACTAATAATTTGTAACTGTTACCGAAGAGATACTGCTAGTTCCTCTAGGACATGTGTCAAGGATGTGCTCTTTAAAAATAGTATCTGTTAGTGCTTTTTTTACACAAAAGCACTACCTGTTCATCTGGCTCAGGTAGTACATCTTTCACCCTGTCACCACCCTTTCAACCCCCTTTGCCTCTTAGCCATGGAATTAAAGCTTAGGGGAAGTACAGTACTTGATGTCATATTTTAATCTTTTCTTTTAACTACAGATTTTAAAAGAGGACATGGGCATGAAACGACAAACACTAGACCAGCTGAATGAACTAGGTCAGGATGTAGCCCAAATTCTTGGGAATGGCAAAGCATCCAGTAAAATTGATCAGGATCAAGAAGAACTAACTCAGAGGTGGGACAGTTTGGTTCAGAAGCTAGAAGATTACTCTAACCAGGTATTTACAAAGCTTTGTTATTTTTTAGCTTTTTATATGGCTGTATGTATGCAAACTTCACTGTGTCAGCAAAATTTTCCAGGCATCAGGCTGGAGGGGTAGGTGAGTGCTATTTCACATGGGGCTGACAAAGCTGTCTGCATTTTTGGTCTCCAAAAGCCCAAGTTGTTAACCTGACTAGTACTATTACTCCTTTCTCACACAGATTAAGCTTCATTTTTCTGATGAGTAAAGCAGGCTTGCCATGTATTATCAGTCAATGCAAATGCCTTTAAACATTATAAGAGTGCTGGGACTGGATTAAATCTGACACTAAAAGAAAATTGATACTAAAAGAAAACAAAGGCAGAACCCAAACCCCAGAATAGATAAATAAATGGGAGTCATACAAGTATTTATGCTCTGTGAGTATGATTTCTCATCTGTTGAAAATAGAGTAGTTGTTTATTTGACATGTAACGATGATAGCCAAGCTGGATTGTTCAATGTTTATTATAGTATTTTGAGTGCTTGCTAATGTTTTTATTTAGGCAGAACTCCTACTGGATTCTGTGAGGGCCTTATTTGACAGCTTTATAACTCATATGTGCTTTTTCTGGTGATATTAATTTGTTGTTATGGTGAAAACTATGGCACTAATTCGTGATCCGTTTAGTGTATAGTGAATGAGTTGTGCAGTCTGAGCAGGAGTTCATTTCAGCCATGTGGCTTTAATGTCATCTTGTGTTTGAGTCAAAGCACTAGAGAATGTCTGTTCCTGTCTCTATTTTTTTGCTCCCCTTAAATATCAAGCACATTCTTAGAACTTACAGGTTGAGTGTCCTGGGACTTAGGTTATAACCTAGTAAAGAGCATGGGAGGTTTCTATTGACTTGAGTGAGGTTTTAGGTCAAATTCACTGTGTATCAGCTCTTTGAGATCCAGGCTTTGTTTTATGGAGTAAGAGTACAAAATGTAGAATTGCTCTTAATAAACTCCAAGTACCTCTGTTCTTTTTGTGAAAAAATGAAGAAAGAAAATACATATAATGCTCCTTTTTTTAAGTTTAGCTCACTTGGACTGGCATGATTCTAGTTGAACTGAGAATTTTGATGCTTAGTTCCTATCTGTAAAATGAGAATAATGATCTTTTTCTCTGGAGTGTACCTATGATAAAAGTGCTTCATGACAATTCAGTGTGGTCATTTGTGGGAGTGAATGAACAGGTTTTTTTACTGAATAAGAGAAAATAAGGAAAAGCAACTCAGCTTGTGTAAAAATGGCACATAACCCTTGCCCTAAATTATTTTGTATAGGTAACTCAAGCTGTAGGAAGCGTAGGAATGTCACAGGCTTCACAGAAGACTGCTGTAGAAACACCATTGAAGGAACAGACAGTGGTTAAACAGTCCAGACAGGAGTTGCCCCCACCGCCACTCCCTAAGAAAAGGCAAATTCCAGGGGACAGTGAAGCAAAGAAAAAGTAAGTATATGTCATTGCAATTTTCCCTTGCTCATTGGATACTACAGAGACTGCCTTGACTTTTGATCCTCCTTTTATGCAAGTGAGCAATACTTAAGTTGCAGTTGTGAAGTTGGCCTTGACTAGATTATCTCCAGTTGTCCCTTCCAACCCTAACAATTCTGTGATTCTTTGAATGGGAATGGCATGTTATATATGGCCTTGTTTTCAGAGCAGCAGAAAACCTGTAGCTTCCATTAATTTCAAAGGAAAACAGGGATGTTTTATTTCTCATAGAAGCAACTCTTTAGTCCTTTGTACCCCAGCTCATTTGCTGAAAAGACAGAATTACATTTACTTTCTTTAGGGAAAACATCTTATCTTTGCTCAAGAGGTGGTGTGGAAGTGTCAAGCATTTTGATTGATTATTTATTTATATTCTTCACAAAATATGTGCGAAAAGTGGGAGAAACAGCACAAAAAAACATTTTCAGAAAGGTTTTCCATCTCTCTTGTATTTAGGAATAAGAATAATATTACACTGATATCTCTTTTGAAAAATATTTCTGGAGTGTCTGGCTCATTTGCATACATAGACATGTAGAATAATTTCTGCTGAAGAGATCTTAAAGATCGTCTCATTCCAACCTCCCTGCTATGGGCAGGGAGACCTTCCACTAATCCAGATTGTTTGGAGCCTTATTCAACCTGGTCTGGTAGGCTTCCAGGGAGCATCTCTAACTTCTCTGGGCAGCCTGTTCCAGTATCCCACCACCCTCATACTGAAGAATTTCTTGCTTATATGCCGTCTAAATATATTCCTTTTCACTTGAAAAGTTACTCCTTGTCCTATCAATATACTTCCCCATAAAGTGCATCTCTGTTTTTCTTGTAGCCCCCCTTTGAGTACTGGAAGGCTGCTATCAAGTTTTCCTGGAACCTTCTTTCCTCTTAGGCTAAACAGTGTTTAATAACTTGTGTTGAATTCTCTTTATTAAATAGCTTACCTAAAACTAAAGGAATTGTTTCAATATAAATTAAGAAATTAAGTGCTGTGTGCTGTATGCAAAATGAGATTTTGCTTTTTGTGCTTGGCTGATGTAATCAGCGTTTCCTTAAAGTGTCACTGGTTTAAATCTCTGTTAGGTCATTTAGAGATACAATAGAGACTGCATCAAGACTAAGGAATCACTGTGCTAGGAGATATGCATTTGCACAATGAAGAAGAGTTTTAAAATTTTTTTAAATCTTTTTCTATTTTGGAGGAGGAATGGAGGTTTGAATGGGTGAGGAACCTGCCCAAACCCTCTTGAGGACTCTGGTCCAACCCTTTGAGCTCTGGTGGGGGTTTTGTGTGCATCTGGATGTGCCAGTGCAGTAAAGCAGTCAGCAAGCATCTGTCCCTTTTCTGTCTCTCATGAGTTATAGAAACTATTTTAGATTTTGAAAGCAAAAGTGATTTATCTGTCATCTGTTTTCCTAGAGTTCAAACTGTATTAAAACCAGGGATAGTAATAAACTTTTTGATGCTTTTGTGTGAAATCATTTACTTATGTTGAAATCAACAAATGGCCAGTAAGAGAAATTTTGCTAGTTTTCCCATGGAAGCTTGGAGTGATTGACAATTGCATTTACTGGGATGCTGTTATTCCATGTTAGCATTCACACTGTTGAGTGTGAATAATACAACCTGACTTGTGTATCTGTCCATCTCTCAAGTTCTGTACAGTACTGATTAATTTGAGAGTTGATTTGGGTTTTTTTGGTGTTGTAGGGGTAAAAGTTGTGAGTATAGATGTGTCCTTTGTGGACAAAACCAGTAAGCTATAAGTTACTCTTTTGTCAGCTAAGTGTGCAAAAATGTTTGTCAGCTGTCACTGCCACTGTTAGCCTTCAGACAAAATAGCATTGCACACTTTTGAAACTTGGAACTGCAATTCTTACTTGTCTTGTTCCTGAAGTCCAGTTTATTACTTTCAAAATACTTGGCATTCTGTAATATATTAAAAGAAATGGTTATAGTTTGTGTGAAGCTATGTGGGGGAGGAAAAAAAAAAAAAAAATTGCAACATGTATTCTCAATTTTTTCCAAAAGGCTGATACTGTGGCTTTAATTTCTGTTATGGAAGGCTTTTGAAAGTCTCTCTACCTCGCTTTCTGTGGGTAGTAACATAAGGAGCATGAATTTTATAGACAGCCTTGCTGGTTTGGGATCGAATAATGTGCTGAACTTTAAGACTTTTGATTTTTAAGACAGACTGACCAAAACCAAAAAACAAACCACTGTCTGATCTGACCTTCTAAACTAGGTTTGATGCTGAAAGTGCTGAGCTCTTGAACTGGATTTCAAAATCAAAATCTACCATTCAGGCCACAGACATCAAAGAATATAAGAAGATGAGAGAGACTTCAAGCATGAAAGAAAAATTGAAGGTAAAATGAGGAGATAGAACATGTTTCAGTGAATACTCGACTTTGTATCTAAGCTGGCTGTCAGCTGGAGGTGTGAGCTGATCCCTGTGCTTTGAGGGGATTAAGTCCCTCAGTTAAACAGTTTCAGAACTGAGCATACATGGAAATCTCTGACCAGCTGGACACATTTTTTTGCTGGTGTTGTTGCATAATCCACAGGAAATTTAAAAAACATATTACTGATGTCTCCCTTGGAGTTCTGAAAAATGTCTGTTTTCAGGATTATTATCTTTTACACTAAGTAGCATGTTTTGGTTTAATTTTTTCACAGTTGGAAATGGCCTTGATTAGCACTACTTATGTAATTTTGGTAGAGATAGGCCAGTGGGGTGCTCAGAGACCCCTTGAATCATGCTGTGGCACACCTCAAACGCTGTACCACCCAGGGTCCAAAGTGGTTTTATAATGCTTGGACATATTGTTTGCTCTATTAATTTTGGAGAAAACCTGATTGTTACAGCTTGTGTACAGTCTTGCTGACCTGCAAGACAGACTACATAATTTTTACGGAGTTTTGTGGGAGCTGTGAAATAGCTATTTTTTTCCTATTCTTTTCTTTTCAGGAATGAATTATTGCCTTTTTCTGGTTCTTGAGCATTCTTTGTTAATGAGGACTTACTGGAGCTTTACTGGAGGAGAACCTCAATCTACTTTTGAAATCAAAAACAATACCTAAAAAATCCATAAAGAGGCTCCTCCTTAGTGCTCTTGTGGAAAATGGTGCCAGTAGGAATGTTCGGAATGACAGTACTGTTGGAAATAAAAGCCAAAACAGCTATCTCGATATTTTATTTATAGATCTTTAAGAATGTTTATAGCTCTTTAAAAAAGAAGCTCCGAGATGAACACCAGGTTCCCATGAACAGTAATGTTTTTAAATGACTGGACTGTAAGTGGATAGGACATAGTTTGTTCTTCCCAGCTGTGCAAATAAGTGCATGCCTCTGAATGTACTGTAGCAAGTCTAAACCAGAGTCATGACCTTTGACATGAGGTTCAAAAAGATTTTAGTTTGGAGATACTCTGTAATCACAGAGGATATTGAGGTTGTGGTTTTGTGGCCAAGGATCATCTTTCCTCTGTGGATGTATTCTACCTATTGATTCACAAAGGAATATTCACCAATGTGTATTATTTGTAGGAGGAGCTTTTTCCTTTAAAAATCTTGGTGGTCACAGAGAATTTCCCTCTCTAAATCTTTGTGAAGGAGAGTAAAGCACTAGAGCTTATGAGAGTGGATTACTGGTGTCCTATAGTTCTTGTTGTTTGGACGTCTAGGGAGCAGGTCTGTTGCTCCTTTCTGCTGGAAATCACAGTAGAAACTGTAGGAATGAAGGACTATTAAGGTCTTTTCTCCACTGGTTCACATTAGAGAATTACAGCTGAATTTTGATCACAAGTGACTTGTTTTAGCTGGTCTCCCAATATCTTATTCACACTGTGGGATCATCAAGCCTTTAAAC
This sequence comes from Sylvia atricapilla, assembly GCF_009819655.1. Classification (NCBI taxonomy): domain Eukaryota; kingdom Metazoa; phylum Chordata; class Aves; order Passeriformes; family Sylviidae; genus Sylvia; species Sylvia atricapilla. The sequence continues at coordinate 65,028,944 of NC_089142.1, forward strand.
AATATTTTAGTCCTGGTGCTGTAGTACTAATCTCTCACATGCCTGGTACTTGTGAGAGGTGACTCCTTTTGAATTTCTTTTCTGCACAAGCAGAACTAATGTGCACCTCAGAAGGTGGTGTATCCAAGACAATGATGTGTTTTGGGTAGTAGGGGGAAAAAAAAATTTACTGGGCGAAAGAGTGAAGTCAAGGAAAATAAATAACCCTTGCTGCCGCTGTATTCTTTTGGGATTCACTTTGAAGGTGATTGAAAAGGAAAGAGCTGAAAAAAGCCAGAAGTTAGATGAACTGAAACGGAGTGGACGTATTGTTTTGGATCAAATGGGAAAGGGTAAGCAACTTGGAGGCTTTTCTCTTTTGTGGTTTATATCAGTTGAGTTGCTGGGAAATAATATTGAAATACATTATCTCCTTCCTTCTCCCTTTAATTTCTTTCCTTCATTGGTTGTTGTTACTGTTACTAGTCAGTTATGTGTGGCTTTTAAATTAAAGCTTTTAGAAAAACAATATTATTATTCATTAATGTGCATGTGTTCATTTGCAGTCTTTTTAAGGGATATTTTAAGAAATTATTTCAGTAACAATGATAGTTATATGCTTTCAAGGAATTGGTTTGATTTTAAGTAAAAGTTTTAAAACAACTGCTATAGAGAAGTGAAAATTTAAAAACCAAATTTAAACCTGATACGTATGTGTGAATCTATTTTTTCATTCATAGTTTTATCTATTTTTGTAAAGATTGTCAGTGTGTTTTTAATGATACAGTTACAATCTATGGCTCAAAGGCAAGAGAAGTCTGTATGATTGAGAAAATGATTGCCAATTAAAACCCTTATCTATGGAATCTTATAATTGACATCCATGAAAGTTGAATCTTTAAGCCTTGCCAAAATCTTGTTTCACATGGAGAAAACTCCATCAGTGAAATGATGTCTCTATGAAAGAGATGTTCACATCATCTAGAGGCAGTCTTTTAGATCTGCTGAGCCCTTGACTTCTGGTGAAGTTATCGCTGGTAGCATTCAGACACGAGAGAGGATGGCATATCACTGTCCTGCCTAATGACCAGCATCTCTTTTGAAAAATGCTGAATTCCATTGGATTTCTCAGCAATCACATTTTTTTTTTGCAGTGTGATGCTTTGCTCACATGCCCCAATTTACTAAGCGTGTCCAGTCCTCCCCTTCTTGCCTACTGCAGCTGAAGTTTTTAGAGTGGGTGCTATTGCCCTGAATTTATGGCTGAAAGTCACTGATTTGACCTAGAGTTTGGTTTATAAAATTTTATATGTTTCTTGTTTCAAACCCAAAGAGAAATCAATCCTCTCTTCCTCTTTCTTTTACAAGTGCTTTTAGCTGTGATAGGTCATGGTATGAAACCAGCATCTGTTAACCATAGTTGAAAAGCTGCTTTGTATCAGCAAAGAGTAAGGTCAAGAATTTTCTTTCTAATTGATTGTCATCTGGGATCTACAGAAAATAACCAATCTACAACACCTGGTTTTGTTAGAGTCTGATAGTATGTTCTGTCCAGCTTGGGCTCACAGCCTTTTTCCAGACCTAGGCCCAGCTACACCTGTGTGGAATAACACACAGCACTGGCACATTTGTGCCTGCATCCATTTCTGTCCTGGGACAGGTACAGGCTGTGCCATAATGGCAGGGACTGGTCCCTGTGCATGCTCCTCCCCTGTGGCTGCTGTGGTGTTGGTGTGCCCAGCCTTTGGCCAATGTGTTAGCACAGGGGTATCTATGGAGCAGGGTCATCAAGTGCTCTTGTAGAAGCTGGCTGGCTGCCCTGACCAGAGCTTTGGGCTCTGCTTGTGCTAGAGTGGGTCAGCAAAAAAAACCCTCCCTGTGTCTTTCCTCAAAATTAGAGTATCTCACTCATTTTACTAGACATATAAACCTGAAATGGTGCTAGCAATAAGTATAGATTTATAGATATTGGACTTGGAATCAGACCATTTTGTATAATAATGTGAAAGTGCACTTCTATTTGAAGAGAGGAAAGGTTAAATGGCTGTTAATGAAAATATGTTGCAGTTAATACAACAATAATTTTTATAATCTTTGTAGAGGGACTTCCTACAGTGGATATAAAGTCTGTGATGGAGAAAATTTTGTCGGGGTGGAAAGATGTGGTTCAAAATCTAGAAGAAGCGACCAGAAAGATAAAGTACCAGGACGATATAAATGCTTATTTAAAGGAAATGAATGAGCTTGAGAAAACTTTAATAGAGAAGGATGACTGGCTTAAAAATGACGCTTCTTCAGCATCCCAGTCCTCAGCAGTCCTGAAAGACTTATGTCAGGTAAGTCTGGCCAAACTTGTTAATTTTGATTGGAGGCTGTCAGAAGCACAGGATGCCTCAGAAGAACTTGGCCTTAGTCAGTAAGGTAACTCAATTGCTAAGGCATGCAGGGCACCTGATTGGACTGGAAGATTTTGGTATCTCTGTCACAGAAGTATTTTAGTGTTGTCACCCTAGTAATGTGGATGAGCTGTGCTGCAGTATTGTACTAAAATCTTTGTGTTTACAGGGCATATGTGAGTTTTGGGTTTGGTTTTTCTCTTTTACAGCAGCAGTTAACTCATCTTGTAAGCCTGAGTCCACAGCTGGAACATCTGAAAGCCACCTGCAAGACACTCACCTCTCAGCCAATGCCTCCAAATTTCATTCAGGAGAACTTGACTGGTTTTCTTGATCACTTCAAATTGACTCGTCAGAAACTAGAGGAACGTCACCAACAGCTGAAAAAGGGTAAATAAACATATATATGTTAGCATAAAGCCTCCTCCTTGGTTGTGTTTTGATTTTTTTTAAAAATTTGTTTTGAGCTAACTGAAACTTCATTGGATTCTGGTAGAGTTTTTTTAAGGTTTATGCTAGGCTTTGTGTCAAACTGACAAAATTATTTTATTTACCTGGAAGAATATGGCCTCCTCTGTGCACAGTTCAAAAATCTATCATTCCATGGTGTTTGAAATGATTACACAGGGATGCAAGTTTCTGAAACCTCATTTAACTACTTAGCAAGACATATTTAAGATGGATAATATAGCTCAGAAATATCTCTTTCTCTGGCACTTACAGAAATAAATGTTCTATAATGAAATTCTAGAAATGAAAAGTAGAAGATTAGGAGTACATTGTAAAATGAAAGTGTAGATGACAGTTTTTTTTCTTTTTCATAGCTTTGAGCACATTAATCATAATTCCTTTTGGAAATTTCATCTTTGAAGTGATTTGGAATCTGACTTGCTTTTCAGGCAGTTTCTACTTGGGTTGTTGTTGCATTAAAAATTTCATTATGAGCATTCAAACCAGTCATGCTGGTTCCTAGAGGATTTTAAATGTAGTCCATGAAATATGCAATTCTGGCAATACTTTACCGCTGAATAGCAACAGCACAGACCTGTAAGAGATTTTTTTTTTAGCTTAGTTTTTGTTTCAGAGGAATTTGAGGAAATGTTTTATTAACAGCCCCAAATGGAAGAGCATTAACACTCTATTCTGTGTGTAATAAAAATTACTGAATTGTTAGGCCAGCCATACAATGTGTTGCGCCAGGCCTGCATACTTCAATTATATCCATGCAGAAAACTGTGTGAATGAACTATCTGTCAGCCATGTTCATATTACAAAGGTATGTTTTCATTCCTACTGTGACAAGTTGTTATTTTATAGCTGTTTTGAGTTCATTTACTTGTGAGTAGTTTTACTGGTATTTTGTATTTTGGTAACTATATATCATGTAACAAGAAACCATTTTTTGTGTGTGTCACACATCACTTGAGGAGTTACTGGTATACTTGAACCAATCATTACCTGGTAGAAACACCATATATATCCTAGCACATTAAATTTGTCTTTGTGTCTTTTGAATGAGACAACCTGCTGAGAAATTATATTGCTGAAGAACAGAGGGAAATGTCAGTTCAGGGGTTTACCTGTTTATTTACAGTGTAATTTGAATTGCTGCCAGGTGAAAACTTCCAGAGCTATGTAACTGGTGGAAACAACTGCTGGTGTGACTTATAGTGTGACTTAGGCATTTGTGAACTTGGCAGGCTTTGACTGACAGAAGGCCAGCTCCTCTTATGCCCCTTCTTTTAACCTCTGAAAGTTCTCCCATGGAGTGCTACTCAGTCCCATCTCTCTGGTCATGTTTTAGATGGGAATTGATTCAATATTTTTGTTACTGGGAAACAATTTTAACTATTTTCTTCTCCTTTAGGATTTTGTGTAGTTTAGTGACAGTGCACCTATATGCTTTTTATTCACCCCCCCCCCCTTTAAATTGATCTGGCTTTTTGAGAAAAGGGATAACTCTGACTCTCTCAAAAATGTTGACTCATTTTTATAAATGGTGAGACAGTTCTGACAGTAAGCTGTTGAAAAGCTACCTGGTGAGTCACAACAAGGCTCAGATTAATTTTCACTTGTGGCAGTAACAAAATTGCTTAGGAATCCAGGGCCAGAAAATGTGCATACCACAGTACAGGACTTACAGGCAAAATCCTGTTTACTGTAGTTACTCTAATTGGTAGTTTTCGTTCTGAAACACCAGTGAGGTGCTGTCTCCTGCCTAGGATTCCACACAGGGCTGGACTGAACAAATTTTGTTATGTGATTGAAGATGGCAAGCAGATACTCCATCCAAACTTTAATTCCCTTTTAACTCTTCCTAGATGGTGCATCTGTTCTGGCAGCAGGCTGTAAGCTGCTATTTTTATGTATTTGTGTGGGTAATTATGTTAAAAAGATGTAAAAAAAGCAACCAAAACACAAGCCCACACTAGTATGTGTTTTATGTGTTTATATACATATATGCATACACACATTTATAAATACTAGACTATATAGTTGCTATATATAGTGTGTATATTTAATTTAATATGTAATGTTGGCTTTTATATTTGCTATACTATATTTTATATATATAGTGTCTGTATGTGTATTTGCAGATAAATAGTAGATATGTTAAAGCTTAAAAATGCAACATACTAAATTTGGGTGGTTTATATATGTTAAATAATATGGATTACTCATGATATAATAATATATAATTTAAATACTATTGATTCTATTATCCCGCCCACCCAAACAGATTTAGGTGCTTAAGTGTATAAAAAGAATTTCTGAAAATGGATTGAGTTTATAAAATTTTTGAGGTTGTAATTGCATATTTATTATTTTATTCTATATAGTAATATATTATTTAATATTTTTAAAGGAAGGACAGTGCTATCTGTTGAAGAGTTTTTTAGCTCTTAGAAAGTAGATTATATTCACATCTCCTATGATTTGTGTTGGAAGTACATTTCCTTACTTTGTGTTTTCTCCCTGTATTCTTTTGCACGGTACCAGAGGCAGAGAGGCAGCCGAGCCGGGAGTATGTGGAGTCCCTGCAGCAGCTGAAGGATGTGCTGGGTGAGCTGGAGGGCAAGCAGCACTCCATGCTGAGTGGCCTGAGTGAGCCCAGCAAGGTGGAGAGTGCCCTGAAGCAGGCAAAGGTAACTCTCCCCTTGTTACTGAAGGATGTTACTCCACAGCTGTCGCCGCGTGTTCTCCTGCCTTGTTTTCAATGGGGTAGCTAACACTGCTCAGAGGGGTGTCAGTGTGGAACCCACTTTTGGGGGTGGCTTGCTGGGTTATCAGGCTGCTGAGGGCTGGGAATCTCTGAGCCTGCAAGACTTCCCTGTGCCCCAGGGAGGGACATGGCCTCCCCAGGACAGAAGGCCAGGCATAGGCATGACTGTGATGTGGCTCAGGCAGAGGCAGCTCCCAGGGGAGGGAAAGGCAGATCCCAGCTCCTGGTTTTCCTTAGAACTGCACTTGGCAACAGAGGAGCAGGTTTTGCTGCTTAGGAGGTTGTTTGGACATCTCTGCTGTGTAACTACTGTAACTGGAGTATCACTCTTCACTGAGTCTGCTCTCTGAACAACGAAACTTTTGATGTACTTGTGCTTGTATGCAAGTGTGTATGCATTGTGTGGCTAATACTGGAAGGAGGCTTTTTTTTCCTTTGTTATAGACAGTTTGTGAGACACTGGAAGCCCAGAAGCCCAAGGTAGATAAACTTGCTGAAGAAACAAAGGCTTTGGAGAAGCATGTATCTTCGGACATAAAAAACACCTATATGCAAGAGTTTAAGGATGTACAGGGACGCTGGGACAAGTTAAAGCTCAAGATTTCCAAAGATGTTAAACTACTGGAGGAAATTATGCCCAAATTGAGAATATTTGAGGTAAAATGAGGGGGATTTTTTGGGGGCCTTGCATTACTCAGTTGCTTTAGAGGCCTTTCTTTCTCTGTGTTCCTGCAGGAGTCCAGATGAAACTGATTGAGAAGTGGAATGTTGATGATCCACTGGTCTTGCAGAGGCTGAAAGCATATGTAGTATATTTCTAGCGGTGTAGAAGTGGAATTCTATTAGGCCTAGCATATTATTTTGTCTTCTAACAGAAATACTTTTCACTTGAAACAAGTGTTTCTCTCTTTCCATAAGCAAAGGTTATGCTAAAGTCAAGGGTATGCCAGCTGTGCTGTTGATCCCAGTAGAGGCTGCTGATCTTCAGAGTGATTGGTATCAGATGCCCACTCATCTTAAAGTGTAATTCCATGCCTGCTACGGAAAACCTGCTCCTTCAAGTGGGGTTTTGGTGAACAGGAATGAAAAGGAGTACAAGTTCTGTACAAGGGAGTAAAGAAAATGCTTGGGTATAGTGACTTTTCCAATTCCAATCCTGGCCTCTGAAGTTACAGGAAGAACAGTTAAAAAATTAAGGTTACTCAGCCTTCTTACCTATTTTATGAATACATGCACATGCCTATGAAATCCTGCAAGACTGAAAACCCCACTGTTCTGAGAACAGAATTAGGTCCTGAGCAAGATGTTAGAAACTTTCCTGTTAGCTTAGAAGGAGGTACAGAAGCCAAAAAGGAAATCAGAGCAGAAGAAACAATGGAAGCAATTATTAAATAGCTGCTTTACTAATATTAAACTATTATTATAATTAACTGAAAATGAAAGAAATACCTACTGATGCTATCAGTTGAAATATGGGGCTTACATTGTTTTCTTAAGAGCTGTATTTTTAAGTACACAATTCCTGTTTTCTAAATGTTTTGTAAAGCTGTCAGTGTAAAGGCAGTTGTGTTATATTCTCTGATTTTTCGTTTGGTAGTTATCTATACAGAGATTTTTGTAGATAAATATAGATATGTCTGGAACAGGTTGAATAAAAATGCTGTGGACAACACTGGGCACACCAGGATGTAACTTGTACAGAAGGAAAGATTGGTATGGCAGCGTTGGTGTATGGTCCTGGTGCAGACACCAAACTGGAGACACAAGATTAGTTTGGAGAATGACTGAGCAGGATGTTCTTGGCTAACAGAGGAGTTGAAGCACCTGGCTGTTAAAGGGGGAAAAAAAATTATGTGGAGGAGGAAAAAAAGTGAATGTCAATGCTTGGTGGACATGTGGTTTATGTTCAACTGCATGCAAGTATTAGTTTATTTTTAAGGTTTCTTTTTTTCCTAAATCACCATTAAAAACTGGCGTTTTCCAAAAAGCACTCATCATATTTAGCATTTTGAAAAGAAGCAATGTAAATATTTTCATTTTAACAGTGAGCTGACAGGTGAACTGAGCATGTCAGTGGCAGATCTGCCTGTGAGTCCTACTGATTAGGTGGCTCTTTCATTATTTGTGATGTGACAGAGGCTCCCCCAAGCTGACAACGCATGCATTAGTGACGTGAACTGGGAGTAATGTTTTACTGGGAGACTGTAGTACTCATGTGATGAGAAGAGTAGACAAGGCCAAGGCTCATTTTATCAGTTTTGCATCTTGTTTTTTTCTAAGGAAATTTTTTTTAATCTTGTATTCTGTTATCATACCTCTAGTAATGTACGGCTTGCTGCATCTTTTATTATGTATCACTTTCAGATCTTTTAAATCTGCTGCATGGCTGTACCTCATGTAGTTTTTCTAGGAGTGAACAATTTAAGATTCAGCACATTTGATCTTTGTTCCTGCCAGGAATAAATGTCAAAAACTGACCCCGAAGAAGTGAAGCCATTATAAGGAAGACCTTATAGCAGCATTCCAGTACCTAAAGGGGACCTTCAAGGGAGCTAAGGGAAAACTTTTTGCGTGGGCTTGTAAGGATAGGACAAGGATAATAGGCTCTAAACAGAAAGAGGATAAGTTTAGATTGGGTATTAGGAAGAAATTCTTTACTGTGAGGGCAGTGAGACACTGGAACATGTTGTCCAGGGAAGCTGTGCATGCTTCATTCATGGAAGTGTCCAAGGCCCATTTGGATGGGGTCCAGTGGAAGATGACTCTGCCCATGGCTGGTGAGTTGGAACTGGATAATCTTTAAAATCCATTCCAACCCAAGCCATTCTATGATGAGAATGTTTTTGTCTAAATATTGTGAACTCTTGTACATCAACAGCCTGTACTGGTTATTTGACCACTGATAATTATTTACCTGTGTAGTGCAGGAGCATTTACTTAATTAAACTTTTGTAGACTTGGTTTGTGATTCAGCAAGTTATTTAAATGTGTGTCTATCTTTGAGTAATCCCATTTAATTCCCTTCAGCTACTTATGTAAATAGCTTATTGTAAGAGAGCTAAATTAGTTGTGTGCTAAAGTACTTTGTCAAAAGGTAGCCTTTATACATAGTTTTTTACATTGGGCCGTGGTTCACTGTTAAGCGTCCTAGGGTCTGTTTTTTGGAAAACGATTTTCAGGCTAATCATCTGCAGGAAATTCCCCCAAAATAGAAAAGGCATGAAGAAAATGTCATGACTTTCACCTCTAATGGTTGCATTGATCTAAAAATAAGCATGAACTTAGTCTAATGGGTTTTCATTAATGCAGACTTTTTTGAGAAACAGTGTGTAATGTATTGATCTTGAAAAAAACTGTTAGTGTAGGGTTTTTAAGAAAATGAAATGTATGCTTTCCTCCTCTGTTACATGCAAAATAGAAGGTGGAGCTGATAAGCTCTTCTATGATGATGATTGTGTCAGGATAAATAGATGCCATCTATGAAAAACTCCAACCAAATAGACAAAAAATATTGAGTTAAGGAAATCCAGCTATATTAATAAAAAAATGTCGACTGCGTAAGTTGATTGAACCAAGGGAAGGAAAATCCCTCTTTGTGCTCTGTGTTGGTTTTATTTGTAAGGATGATTTGGAACGTCCATGATTGCACAGGAAGGAGATGGCAGTGCCTTCTCTCTCCTTCCCTCCCTCCTTCACTTCCTACCTCATTGCAGGGTATAAGACAACTTCCAATGGTTATATCACATAATTCTGAAATTTGGGTGTGTGCTTACTTTTTTCCAGAAGAGTTGCTCTAGTGAGTACCGTACCTGCTATTGGCCTCAAACAGTTAGGCTATTTTTTTAATTTTAGTGGGTAATCTGATCCTCTGTGTTTTTTTCCTTCTACATGTGTCTCACTTATGCAAATGGCTTTCCCAGCATGGTTTCTACCTGAAAAGTACATTTAGCATTATCCACTCCTCTTTTACTCACCTATATCTTTATAGGGCCATCTCTTTTCCTTGGGAGTGCAGTTTTCAAACAAGTGTGGGAACAGTCATGCATTTTTTTAATCATAGTTTTTAGGCATATTTCCAACCTTCAGCCAATCCTTCATGTGAAGAGTAACTACATAATTCTTGAAGGCATGCTCTCCTCCTTACCTGATCTGTACTTCGGTGTGATAGATAGCCTGGAGCAATGCTGTGTTACTTAAACCATGCTCTGGTGGATGGAAGAATATCACTATTGTAAATTTAATATTCCTATAAATTTGGGAACAGAGAAATTTGGGATACCCCTCTTCTCCCAAACAAACCCAAAAATTAAACAAAAGTTGGTCTGCTTCGAATCCAAGACTATGCCAGCAGCTTGTAGAATACTCTTTGCAAGCTGCTAGAAGTGGAAATGCAGCAGCCATACAATCTTTATCACATCAATATGTCAACTGTTCCTTACTGTATTTGATTTAGACTGACTCAAAAGTTGTTCAGAAGTGGATGGATGGTGTGAAAGACTTTCTAAAGACAGAAAAGGCTGTTCAAGGGGATACTGAAGGACTTCAAAGGCAACTTGACCAGTGCACAGTGAGTTTTGATTTAATAAGCAGTCTTTTGAAATAACAAGTAGCATCTCTTCTTTTTTATTTTGCTTGTATTAAGTACTGTCTGTAGCACATTAAGAGCACCAGAAAAATTGTTTTATCTTTCTTCAGAGAAAGTTGGAGTTGGCGTCTTTTTTGCAGCTATAATATTTTGTGCTTTTCAAAGATCTTCACTGTAGTTACAAGTACCTATCTACAAGTTGGCATTACTTCTTCTATAAAAGGTTTATGTATTTTTCCCAATTTTTTGTGATTACGGAATTGAATCTGTGGGTGAAAAATGCCTTTTGCATGACATTTCCATGGATGGTGAAAGTAAGAAGCAAATAACTTTGGATGTCCTCAAGTTTAGAATTGTAGCCATCTTACAAGGAAGATTCTTGGCTAGTCAGTGGCACATAATGACCACAGTTATGTAGAATTTCATCTTATAGTAAGTAATTACAGTGTACCTTGAAATGTTTGTTTCTAGGAGAAGAATATAAATTAGGCGCACCAGAAATATTTAGTGCGTGTAATCTGCAAACTTGTGTTGTTTTGATGTTGATATTTGGCATATGAAAATGTTTATGCTGTGTGTGGCAAGCTTTGTACTTTGTTCTTTAGCGGCATAGTGCTGATGTTTTGAATCACTGAAGGATTATTTAAAGCAGTCTGGTATTGATCTGATCACAGTATTGATTGGCTCAAAAATTTTTTTCTGGAATAATTAAAGGTTGAAAAATTATTAATACTGTTATAAATTAATGTAATATGTTGCTGAAAAGCAATATTCATTTTCTCTGTTGTGTGTTGAGATGTTTATCAATGAAATGGAGACAATTGAACCATCACTGAAAGAGATGAAAGAAGTAGAAGCTGTTTTAAGAGCTCAGCCTGTTGCAAGCATAAATACTTGGACCAAGTCTAAGCTAGTAGACTGCCAGACTCAGTGGGAGAAGCTGAGCAAACAGGTGAGTTCTCAACATGTTGCAAGTGCTTGCTCATTACTATGGCACTGTGAGGATTATAAGAAGCTGAAACAGTGGGATGAGAATGTTTTACTTGTTTCACTGTCAGAGTGGCTGAAGTCCAACTTGAATACACATATTTCTTGGTACCTGACTGGAAGGAGCAAAATAAACTCTTTAATTGTTTGTAATTAAAAATTAATTTGTTCACTTTGCTTTATGCTGCTCTTTCTGGAGAGTGTGGGAGGAAAGTAACTTTTTGTTGTTGTTGTTTCTGAAGTCTGGAATATTATGCTGTCCCTGTATAATTTTTGCCTGTTTCCAAGCAGCTTTGAAAAATAAAAGGCTAATAATAGACTACCACTCAAGTATATTTGGTTGTTTGTTTTGGGTGGAAGCCGCCTGCTTTCTATAGAAGTATACTTTTGTTGCAATTGCTGATGAAAATCTGTGCTGGAGAACCTTGCTGTTAGTACAAAATCCAGAGTGACTGGCTTGTGGAAAGAAGTGAGACCTAAAGAGGTCTCAATTTTATTCTCAATGTAATATATAGCTAACTGTATGACATTTGTTATCAGAGGAGGATTTTACTTTGTCTGACTTTTTCCAGGGATTGTTACCAGTTTATGTTCAATGGAGAGGAAAAAAAAAAGTGATATTTCTCCTTCCTTCACTTTTAGACTTTGTTGATCTGCTAAAATGGGTTCATATGTTTGTGTCTGCATGTAAAAATGCTTTGTTAATTAAAAAGGCCTGAAGATGTTTTGGTAGTAGAGTGTTTTAACCAAGATTTTTCTCTTTTCTTATGTACAAGGACATTTAAGTAACAAAGCTGCTATTTCTTTATCCACCTTGGATTCTAGATCATTAGTCAGAAAAATCGCCTGTCTGAAAGTCAGGAAAAAGCTGTAAATCTGAAGAAGGATTTGGCAGAGATGCAAGAATGGATGACCCAAGCTGAAGAAGAATATTTGGAGAAAGACTTTGAATACAAGTCCCCCGAAGAGCTAGAGAATGCAGTAGAGGAAATGAAGGTCAGCAATGCCAGCTCATTGTAGAGGCCTGATTAAAGAGAAACAAAACTTCACAGTTTTGGGGGGGTTGACCTTTTATGGAATTATATTTGTGGAAAGGAGCTCAGGTTATGACAAGACTAGTGGTATTTTTCATCTTTGCTTCATGGAATTTTTGGTTTTTAAAGTGTAAACTATAAAAGCAGATGTTCTTTTTGGCCATGAGGAGTAGGGAGTTCATAATAAATAACAGCTTGCTCAGCTGTTGAGTCCAACTTCTTATGTATAGCATATGAAACATTAGAAGTACAGAAAATTTTTGCAGGAGATGAAAGTTGAGAAAGGTATAGTGTCATCTTTTATTTCTATCTAAATTAGTGGTTGTGAAAACGTTCTGCTTCTATCTCTTGGACTTCAGTTTCTTGTCCCCTAAATATTGTAACTCCACATTTAGAAAATCACTTTGACAGGTGTGTTGTAAGGTTATCATGTGTTCATCTCTTGCCAAGTGATTTTTTTAATATTGTGAGTTTGAAGAGATTCACAAGAATCAGTTAGTGATGTTGCTCCCTGCTTCTATAGTTTTGGGTCTGGTGGCCAAATAAATGGAGAGGAAGGAGATATTTTTATCTCATTATAATATTGTCAGTTAAACAGATAATTTTCTTGGCTATGTGTACAGAGCAAATAATTCTCTGCTTTTTAGTCTCAGAGTTCAGTCATTTCTTCATAAATGTTTTGACTTGTGTGTACACTTTTTAAATGAGTATCCACTTTACTGTTACTTGATGGACCATAAAAAAAATTATCCCTTACAAGTGCTTTGGTAAAGCCATTTGAAGTTTTGAATTGCCCTTTTTGAAGGGGTTTTCTGAAGCAGTCCTTAACAAGAGTTTTAATATATTCATGTCCTTTGAAGCCACTTGAGATCACATAGTCTGACAGCTGGCTGAACACAAGCCAAGGAAAGAAAGAGCCTTCTTTTCATTGGCAAATCTGTGAGACTTTTAGCACATTTACCTTTGTCAAATCCAGATTATATTATGTATATTATGACAGTTCTGTCAGTGAGCCCCTAAGCTTATTGTAACACTTACAATTCCCTTTCATTTGCAGTAACAATATTATCCTGGGACTACTTTCAAGACTGGGAAAGAGCGCTTTCTGGATTTGCCTCATTTTTGCATTTGCTTTTAAGTTTGCTGGTTCTGCTTTCATTTGAACAGAGAGTGGAACTCCTGCTGACATTAGGAGTTTAGATATAGGTTTAAGGAAGGTTTTAAGGAATAGGTTTAATATAAGGCTGGGTGGTTTTTAAAAATCCTGCCATAAAATATATTTCCAAAATTTTCTATTCTTTGCTCTTCTCTCAACTGACTTTTTTATTGCCTTACATTTAGAAGACATCTTGAAATATATGTTTAAGACATCTTGAAATAATGAAAATTATGCTAAATTCTATTATATAGTGCAATGCCTTATTTATTAGAGGTATTTCAACTGCATAAAACTGTTCTTGGAACCTGAAAAGAAAGATACTGAACAGTCTATTTCTGGAGGCTTTTATTTGTCTCAGCAGGGGAACTCAGACTGGCCTGCCTGATCTGTCTTCCAGCTATCCTTCTTCCTCAGTTCTGGCTAAGGCAAAATTTGACAAGTGATAATACAGTTTCTCCAGGCCTGTGTGCTGGGAGTTGTCCTGTACTTATCCCGTAAATGTGTTGCCAGGCTCCTCTGAGTGGAGTTAGATTGAAGGAATTCTTCTAGCTGTCCTTTTTGTGTGTTCCTCAAGCACACCCAGCAGCTGTGAGGGAGGTTCCAGCTTTGCAGTTGCACGTGTCCTGGGTAATTACATCATCTTTCCTGGGTAACTTTGGGAGATAGTTACTGAGCTCTGAGACTCATCATTTATGTAAATTCACCCTACCTTTCTCTTCCTGATATACTTGTTTTTAGCAAACATCTGGGGGTTTTTTTTCTATTGGTTATTTTGGTTTTTGTATTTGCATGATAGCATAGAAATAGCACTGAAATTAAATTTTTTTTTTGGTTTGAGTCATGAGGTTTTTTTAATGAACGAAGTGTAAATGGTAAATATATCTGTATGCTTAATAAAACAGGATCTTTCAACACTTGCTAACATGACCTGAATTCCATGCAAGTCAGTGCTGTCTTTTGTTGTGTTCAGGCCCAAGAAGTACACTGGCAGCAAGACCTCCAATGTGGAACTGCTGATTTTTGATTTGAGTGGTGAGTAGCTGAGTGTAAAACAATTGAAAGCTGATAGTGTAATACTTTTTTTGACAGAGAGCGAAGGAGGATGTGTTGCAGAAGGAGGTGAGGGTGAAGATTCTCAAAGACAACATCAACATGTTGGCCACCAAAGTGCCATCCAGTGGTCAGGACCTGGCAACTGAGTTGAATGTTGTGCTGGAGAACTACCAGCTGCTGTGTAATCGGATCCGGGGGAAATGCCACACTTTGGAGGTAAGAATGATAGCTTAGAAATATCTGTTCAATTCCTTTATTGACAGTCTGTATGAGGGTATCAAGTCTACCCTTAGTAAATTTGTAGATGACACCAAGTTGGGTGGGAGTATTCATCTGTTGCAGGGTAGGAAGGCTCTGCAAAGGAATCTGGATAATCTGTTTAGGTGGGGTGAAGCCAAGGGTGTGAGGTTCAAGAAGACCAAGTGCCAGGTGCTGCACTTGGGTGACAACAACCCCATGTAGTGCTACAGCCTGGGGAAAGAACAGCTAGAAGACATCCAATGTTGCTGATACACACCCACAGGATGTGAGTCAGCAGTGTGCCCTGGTGGCTGAGAATGACATCTTGGCATGTGTTAGAAACAGTGTGGCCAGCAGGACTGGGGTAAGGATTGTCCCTCTGTATGTACTTGGTGCTGTTGGGGCCATACCTTGAGTGCATTGTCCAGTTCTGGGCATCTCACTAAAGGGAGGACATCAGGGTGCTGAGAAAGGCAGCAAAGCTGGTTGGAAGGTCTGGAGCACAAGTGCTATGAGGAGCTCCTGAGGGACCTGGAAGTGTTTAGTGTGGAGAAAAGGAGGCTGAGGGGTGACCTTATTGCTCTTTACAACTACTTGAAAGGGAAGTGGGGTTTGGCCTCTTCTCTGAGACCAGTGACAGGATGAGAGGAAATGGCTTCAAGCTGCTCCAGAGGGGGTTTTAGGTTGGGCATTGGGAAGAATTTCTTCACAGAAGGAATGATTAAACATTGGAATGGGCTGCCCAGTAAGGTGCTGGAGTTACTGTCCCTGGAAGTGTTTAAGGCAAGAGTGGATGTGGCACTGAGTCTCATTGACCAGGTGGTTGATGTTTGGACTGAATAATCTCTCAGATCTTTTGCAACTTAAGCAATTCTGTGATTCTGTAAAATGGAGGCAGGTGGCACAAGGACACTGAAAACGTCTGAATACAGTAGCTTCAGCATAAATGCATTTTACTCCTTTCCAAGATTACTTTCCCTTGAGATGGAATCCATGAGACATCATCTAACTTTGTTTTTATAATTGTATTAGATGCTTCTGCAAATAAGTAAACTTGTCTCTCAGACCTGTTACTGATTGGCGTGTCTTCCAAAATGGCCAAAAAGAACTTAACAGAAATTAAAGGTTTAAATCCAATAATAACTAGAACATGAGATCACAGTCTGGGGTAGGGTGTGCATATCCTGACTTTCACAGAGGAGTGGATGCATTTTGTTACATTATTACATAGTTACGTATGTAAGTGTCTTTATTTAACAGGAGTTTGGAGACTACTATGCTCTTTTCTCTCTATCTTCCTGATAGAGCTGTGGGGTTTTTCTGTCTAGAATATACTGTATTGTGACATTTTTATTAATATTTTTTACTTGTCTCTTTTAGGTGGTTTTTTAGACACACATCTATAAGTTTCCCATAGGGTCTATGAGCTACGCCTGGCATTCTAATTTTTTTTTCTTTCCTGTTGCTCCTAGGAAGTGTGGTCCTGTTGGATTGAGCTGCTTCAGTATCTTGATTTAGAAACAGCTTGGCTAAACAATCTGGAAGAAAGGGTGCAAATGACAGGAAATCTGCCTGATAAATTGGATGCTGTCAATGATGCTCTTGAGGTATTATAATGATTCTATCAGATGAGTAATTTTGCAGATAGCTCTGCTTAAAAAAATAAAATTCTGCACTTCAGTAGCATACTGAAATGTGCTGAATATTCTGATTCTTCACATTAAATGAACATATTACTCTGAATTGGAAATGAATATTTGTAAGATCCTCCACCAAAAGTGGACTTTTACTGTATGTGATAGTGCCATACTTGGTACTGTGATAAAATTGTATGCTCTCTCCTGGCCTGTGTAAATGCGTTAATTCCTTCCAGTGCTATAGTAGTATGAAATTATGTGAGTAGGCAAAAAGTGCTGTGAAATTTGATTATCACCTCTGTGCTATAATGCCACATGCCATTATGAATTAAACCATATGTAATTTATGCTTTTAAAGCACTCTCAAGACAGTTGAAGTGTTAAACTTGTGTATACAACCAGATTTTCAGCTCTGAAAATATGGTAATGTTCTGCATCTTGACCTTTAAAACTTTCTCTAATTAGTCCCTGGAATCAGTCTTGCGTCACCCAGCTGATAACCGAACCCAGATTCGGGAACTTGGGCAGACGTTGATTGATGGAGGGATTCTCGACGACATCATCAGTGAAAAATTGGAAGCTTTCAATGCCCGCTATGAAGAATTGAGTCACTTGGTAAGAACTTGGGGTTGGGGCTGAAGTAGCCTGCATTTTTCAGTTCAAGTCTGAAATGATTCTTGTTAGCTGAATTCAAAGATGTCAGACTGCAATACAGGAAAAGAAAAAAATAGCGTCAGTGTTGTCAGCTGTTTTCAGTTAGTAAAAATGTCCAAAGAGCAAGATGCTTTTGTTTTTCATGACATGAGTCAAGTTTTGTTTTGCAAGCTTCCACTGCAACAATGCCCTGGTATTGTTCAGATCATTTTGACAAAAAGACGATTCCAAAATCAAGGAACAGCTCAATATTAGCAACTTAATATTGCCTTGCTACTGCTATAAATGCTAGTCATTTTCTCACTAACTGTAAAAATGAGGATCATAAGTGACATTTTCACTCTTAGAAATAGCTAGGAAGAAGTCATGCTGAAACAAAGAGCAGAAGGAAAACATTCTTCTCATTACTCCTCTATAAGGTTGTCCTCTTCCTCTTCTCCTACTTCAGTGTAGTCTTTTATAGATTTAATAACTAGAGGAAGACTAGCTGTATTGCAGGTAGCACAGGTTTGTAATTTGTGTTCTGTATCCTGGTAATGGTGGCCCCTGCCAAACTGTGGGATGGGAGTTACTTTGTGTCACTGATGAAAAAATGTAATCATAGATGGAATTTCAGTTCATCCTCATTACAATGAGCAGCATGAATGCAGTGCCCTCAACTGGGGACTATGTGCTGGCATTTAAGTTAGCATGGACTGCTGTTCTTCCTGTTACAACAGTATTGCCATATAAAAACCTGTTTGTTTTGGCAGCTACAGCATTGGCACCCTGGGCTTTTGGCAGCTCTCCACATCTGTGTCTGTGTGCACATGCACTGGTCTGTGCATGCATGTGCTGATAGTGAGGAATTTATGTTCCTGTTCAAGTAGTGACACTTCAGATGCTGTTAAAGGAACAGGCAATAAAGGGAAAAAACTGTGAACTTCTGTTTTGACAGTATAACCCAATGAGTTTATTGTTTTGAAAGAAAATGTGAATATTAACATATCAAGCAACAATGATCTGTGGTCTTGCAAAGTTCCTGTTTCCCATTGATTAGCTAGCTTTTGAGACTGGTATGGTTTTAACAGAATCCTTTCTTCCCGAGGTGGTAGGAGAGGTGTGTTTTACTATCTCATAAGTATCTAGCAGCAGAACTCTTTCTGTTCTACTGTTTGTCAGTTACTGATTCAGAAGCCACAGCAAACTTCCAAAATTGTTGCTTTCTAGGATTCTTTTTAGCCAGTCCTCCAAGTATAGGATTTTTTTTTTACTCTCTTCCACCTTGTTTTGAGGATGTCTACTATAATTTGTATTGAATTACTGCTGTGTCTTGTCTTGCTTTTTTGTCTTGCTCAGGCGGTGAGCCGACAGATCTCCTTGGAACAACAGCTTCAGACCATGCGAGAAACAGACCACATGCTGCAGGTCTTGCAGGAAAGTTTAGGTGATCTGGATAGACAGCTGACATCTTACCTGACTGATAGGATAGATGCCTTTCAGCTGCCTCAGGAGGCCCAGGTATTTCTGTATAGCTCTTCACTACAAAACTTTTGGAAATGTTTGATGATAGTGCTTAGTCTAGACTTAGTAATGAATTTCACTCCTATGCTGATACACTAGGTGTTATATTTTCTAATCTGGAGTGTTTTCTTTTTTTAAGAAGGCTGTATTGAATAACAGCAGCTTTCAATTTAGCAAGTTGTCAACAAAGGCAGAATATTTAAAATAAACCTGGTGATGTTTAAGTTTTACAGAATAGATTTACTTCTGGTGGGTGCTAAGAAAGCTCCCTTTCCTCTCTCTGCAAGCAATTTTGTGATGTGTTTTTTTTCCTACTTCTGTGACATGGCAGAAAATTCAAGCTGAAATTGCAGCTCATGAATCCACCTTAGAGGAGCTGAAGAAAAGTGCTCGCTCTTTCCCTCCTGCTTCTCCTGAATGCAGGTCTCCCCGTGGTGGAACTCAGCTGGATGCTTTGCAGGTAAAGACATGAGTCACCCTTACACACTGCTGTGTCAGCCTGTAAATTGTTTGATGCAGTCAGCTGAACCTCAGAAGAAAACAGCATGTGCTTTTATGCTTTCATAAGGAAACAAACAGCCCTAGATGAATTGAACAATAAAGCTTAAATTTCACAAATGTCATGGGATAAATGCTGAACGTTAGCACGTCTCTGTACTTGAGTGGAATGGGTATTTTCAAAGTGTATGATACAGATTTCCATCTCTCTTGCACCTTGGGTAGAGATTAGGAATGGCAACATTATTTGCCAAGCCAAAATTCCATATATATTGATTCATGGTGACATGATGGGGTTCTAATCTGTGGTGTGAGATGCTTTAAAGGTGATTTTTTGAAGTGCAGATACTAATTTAAAATAATCTTTCAATGTAATATTCATTAAAACAGAGAAAGCTCCGTGAGGTATGTACGAAGTATCAGCTTTTCCAGAAACCAGCCAATTTTG
This sequence comes from Sylvia atricapilla, assembly GCF_009819655.1. Lineage (NCBI taxonomy): Eukaryota > Metazoa > Chordata > Aves > Passeriformes > Sylviidae > Sylvia > Sylvia atricapilla. The sequence goes on from NC_089142.1 coordinate 65,048,340, forward strand.
AGCAGCGCATGTTAGATTGCAAACGGGTGTTGGACGGTGTAAAAGCAGAACTTCACGTCTTGGATGTGAAGGATACTGACCCGGATGTAATCCAAGCTCACTTGGAGAAGTGCATGGTATGTATACAATGTTCATGACTCATGCTTGGGGGTGCTTCCTTTTCGTGTTCTTGTAGCTTAAACTCTCTGCTGAGGAAATTTTGCTTAAAGTCTTCATGAAACTATTGCAGCTCATTGGGAGATGCTAACAGAGCACTTTATAACTAAACCCCTTGTATTCTTGTGGGGCATAAAAGTAGTGAGCTGTTGATCGTAGGTGGAACAGCTGTGTTTTTATAAACTCCCTTCCCTGGTTCATCCTTATGTTCTGGAGAAGCATCACCGTCATTAGTATTTGAACAAAACAAATACTGTGCATAAGATGAAGTACAGATCACAATGTTAGCCTTGGAGTAAACACTGTTAAATTATTGATCTTATTCATTGTTGAAAATACAAGCTAGAATAAACTATAGAATGTGAGGAGTTTGGAATCTTCTTGTCAGATATTGCTATTAATTTGTAAATCAGAGTTTAAGTGCAGTTTGAAGTTAAGGTACTTAGAGGAAGCAGAGTCAGAAAACCTGCACTACAAATTGATCACCAATTAAAATATTTGCACTTTTAGAAACTCTATAAGACCCTCAGTGAGGTGAAACTGGAAGTTGAAACTGTCATCAAGACAGGAAGGCAAATTGTGCAGAAACAACAGACAGATAATCCCAAAGGGATGGATGAACAACTGACAGCACTGAAATTTCTTTACAATGACTTGGGGGCACAGGTAAGAAAAATAAATAAATGTATGAATGTTTGTCTGTATGTGATTTCTCTTCTTTGTTGTTAGATGGTGTTTGAAGTTTGATTCTAAAGCTAATAGTATGTAGGCTAGTTGGTGCATCCAGGAGCAATCAGGTGAGAGATTAAAGATTACACATACCTCCGTGGAGGAGAGGTAGCCTTGAAGAAAGGAAGGTTCACAGAGTTTTGATTGCCCTGGCAAAGCATTCATTGAAGTCCTTTAAGATAATTTATGGTCAGATTGACTCACATTTCTCACATGACAATCTGAGGTTTTTTGGGTGTCATGATGGTTTTGAATTTTAGTCCATCTAAATGGCTGCTCTGTGTGAAATAGAAAGTGCAGGCAAATCTGTTTTTCCCATGAACTGTATTAAATATTGCATAATTTTCTTATTAGTTGAATATTTACTTGTCCAAGAGAAGTGTTTAAAAATGGTTAAACCCTTATAGGAATGTTTGGACTCTCTACTTAAACTAAGATGGAATCCCAAGGATTTATGTCTGTTGAGTGCTCCATGAATTAAGCTGGGGGTAAAGGGTCAGATTACAGTGCTGGAATATCTTGAGATGGGTCCCAGGAAAGATTTTGCAGTTATAAAGTTGAGAACATCCAAGAAGCTGTGGATTCTAGAAGGGGCACGTAGGCAAGAGATTAGGAAAGAATAGAAAGGCAGTTACTTGCAGTATAATGTTATGATTTTTTCTTTCTGAGCAGAGAACAGAGCACAATTTTTTTAAATGTCAATTGATTCTGACTATGATGCTTGGAGTTCTTCTCAAGTCTGTGTTAAATTTGACCAGTTATATAATTGTATAACTGGTGTGAAATACAGATTATTTTACTGCAGCAACAGCAAATTTCATATTAATTTTGCTGATGTGTTTTTAAGGGCAGACTAGATTTTTAGTGAAATTTTTCTTTACAGCTTTCTGCTAGCAGGCCTTACAAATTACTAGGAGGAATTGAATTTTACCTTTGTGAGTGACTGACTGGATTCTATGATCCTTTGAGTTTCAGCTAAAGGATCAAAATAAAGTGATAAACATCAGTTTGGGGATTGCTGGCTAAAATAAATCAATAAATCAATATGCAGGTTTCTTTATCTCCTTTAGGTGTATCTAAATTTGAAGTTATTTGTATATATTCTGTGTTGTATAGTAAGATACAGATGCTTATAAATTTTACTTTTAGAGTCCTTCCTAAAAGCAAGACAGTTTTAAGATGAAATGATTGTATATATTTAGGTGGATATTTTAGCTGGCTAGCACTTTTGTGTTTGCTGTCTCTTAAAATCTAATTTTGTTTTCTTCCCTCTTAATTTTTTTTTTTTTGTAGGTGACAGAAGGAAAACAAGACCTCGAAAGAGCAACCCAGCTGGCACGCAAAATGAGGAAGGAGTCTGCCTCACTGTCAGAGTGGCTGGCTACCACTGAAGCTGACCTCGTGCAGAAGTCCGCTTCAGAGAGCTTGCTTTCTGATCTAGATTCAGAAATTGCTTGGGCCAAAGTAAGCATGCTTACCAAATATTTGTAGAAAAAAATTTGTGACATTATGGCAATACTATGTATAAGTGGCTGTGAATTTAAATTCCTGTAACTTGTTTCTAAATTTCCCACATCCTGAAATTTTGGTGGAATCAATAGTTTATGTTCAGTACCTTACTGGGTTTGATCAGTTTCATCTTAGACAACTTGCATCAAGCTTAAATGGCCAGTGAAATATTTAAGATATTTCTACATATTTGGTACTAATAGGTATTTAATACTTACTGTATCTCTTACACATTTCACAAGTATAATATTCTTAAAATTATCAGCAAACACAATTGTGGACTCAATCAAGTATTTTACTTGTAGAGCAAACTAAAAGTGCATTGAATGAAAAGTGCATTCAATGAAAAATTGAGTTCGTAACTTTTCTTTTAAACAGTTTTGTCTTCAAAACTGTGATTTTGCAAAATAAGGCTACTGTAATTCCTTATTTTCTTTCACATACAAGTTGAAACTTTTAATTGAAACAGGCAAATGCGTTAGTTACTTTCTTCAGAGTAATTATATTTTCTCATATATATTTTCAAAATTTGGATATTACTAGGAGTCAACAAGGGTCAGTTGATACAGTTCAGCAATATTGAACTTTCCAGTTTTTGTTTTCTGTCACCTCTTACCTCTGGAATGGGTCTGTCTGCAGTCTTAAAACTTGAAAGCTCACCAAATTGTGCACTCATCTAATATAACCTGTTCTCACGTGTTTCAATTAGCAATTATTAGTACTATGGTTTTGCTGTGGCCGTGTCCCCAAGATTCCTCTCCAAACAAACTTTTGAATCCTAATTGGAAGTATACGTACCATACATTTGTAAGCCATGCAGGTAATGACACTTATGCTGCACCACCAGGAGGACAAGTCCTTTATGTTGCATACAGAGTTGTCCTTTCTGTTTTGAAGTTTTCCGGAGGCAATTTTAAAATGTAGTAACTTGAGTATTTGTTTCTGTTTCTAAGGTAATAAGTTATGATAAAATAATAAGTTACTTCATAGATAATATGTTCAAGGAGCTCCAGACACTGGCTGTGATGAAGTGCATTCTTCACCACATTGTACACTGACATCAAAGAGCCTTCTAAGCAAGCAGATATCATCAGTAATGATTGGTGATCTTGTATGGCAAGAGGTCTGTTTTCCACATGGAAACAGTGTGCTGATATTCAAGAGATGACATATTATTTAATTTGCATGTCAGTATGCCTATGTTCAAAAAAGGTGTGTTTTTTTAGATTAAAAAACTATTTAAAAGCAGAGATGACTTGGAAAACGAGTAGAGCTAAAGATACACATATTTATGTATCTCTTTATAGATAATATAACAGTAGGGCTTCTGTAATATGGAGCCACTGAATTGAACATCTGCAGTAATGGGTTGTGATGGTTCTCAAAAAATGTTAAGCATTGGCCTAAGCAATGCTTAGGTTAAGCAATGTTTCTCATTGTTGCCAACTGTAAAACTACTTTAATAGGAGAAGATATAGAGGAATCCAGAATGTCTCTTGAAATTTGTTTTCTGCTTTACAATGCAGAAAAGAACCTTGTAAAACTGGACTTGCAATGTAGTGTGATGCATTTGCTTTACCTAAATAGTGAAAAGAAACAGTGAAGACAGTGTAAGACAACAAACCAAAGGAGTCCGTCCCTTAGTTGTTCAGAACAATTTATATGCATTGTGTTCTCATTCTTAAAAAATGAGATCACTGTCTACAGAGAGTGACTGTAAACAGAAGGCAATTATACTTGGTTTAATTCTTTCCAAAAGTAGAAGATCATCTACATATATTTGTTTCCTGTAGAGGCAAAAATCTTCCTCTCCTGTGTTTGGAAGCATTGCAGTGTTAATGGCTGAACTTGTTTCAGAATGTGCTGAGAGAGCTGGAGAGGAGGAAGGCTGATCTGAAGAGCATCACAGAAAGTTGCACTGCACTCCAGTCTCTGGTGGAAGGGAGTGAGACTGTCCTGGAGGAGAAGCTGTGTGTCCTCAATGCTGGCTGGAGCAGAGTTCGAACCTGGACTGAGGACTGGTGTGACACCTTGTTGGTAAGTTGCATGTGTGAGAAATATTCAGGGTAGCTCTCCTTCCACCCTTTGGAGCAGTTGGAGTTTTCACTTGTCTCACTTTACTGTAAATTGAGGCTTCCATGATGCCTCATGGACTTAAAAGAATGTGGAATGGTTATCTATTTATGCTGTAGATGGAGAGGTAAGTCATGAGGTGGTATGCAAAGAGCAAGATGGGAAACTGGGCTGCTGCATATGCTGGTCTTTATTCAGCCTGAATATTCAGCCTCTGTGCTGGCTCCAACGTGAACAGGGTGGGTTTGTGTTGATAGATTTCCTTGGGGCCCAGATGATGGCTGTTTCCTGGACAATGACTTTGTAGTGGTGTTCAGAAAAGCACTTGTGACTCTGTCAGCCTATTGCTCTTTTGGCCAGACCATAACTACAAGTGTTTGAGTATGGCAACAGCATCTGTTTGGCTCATTAAATGATAGCCTGAACATATTATACAGCTAAAGCTGCTAATTAAGCTAAATGGACATGAAACAGTCTACAACTGATACTAGTATAAGACTGATGTTTTTATATAAATATTTTGGTGTTGTTTAACTAGTTATGACAATCAACCCATATGAGGGACTTCTAAAGGTGGAAGTTGTGGAAATTTTAGTGTATACACGGGTGGTGAGCCCTGTGCCTCATGTCCAATGCCTGTTGCAAGTGACAGTGTTTTTGTAATCCAATCCCATGTTAGGAGTAGTCAGTAGCTTATGTGTAAATGCTGTAAGAATGATCCATAACTAAATACTTCTACATTCTCTTCATATCTGCTGACAAGGATTGTCTATGCTTTCTCTATCAGCATTAAGAAACTAATAGCTACATGTCGCAAAACAATAATTCATCCTTACAAAGCACATTCATAGGCTTTGTCTCTTTTCTCTCTTCCCTTTGTCTTATTATTCTAAAAGAGCGAGTCTGTCTACCTTTTCGTTTTGGTGAAAGGTTTAAGTAGATTGGTAATTTGCTGAATCTGATAGACAAAATAGTGTTACATCTGTCTGGGGTACCTAATGTTACAATTTCTGACTGCATGTGAAAGCAGACCTAATGAACACATCTACAGTTTTGTGACTCTTCTTAAGAGGAGGAAACATTTTAATGTCATCAGTAAAATATCAAAACTTGATTGCTATAATTTGTAAGTTTGACATAATCCCTTTCCAATTAAAAAAACACCAACAACCACACATAGTGCATACTGTTGTACCTGCTAGTGCTGATAGAAAAAATTGTGGCATTTTTGGTTGACAGATATTATGATCTGGCTGTAATGTTGTAATACATTGTCTATCTTCAGTTTTATGAACTGCCTCAGCTACTTCTATTTCCCTTTCTGTGAATTAGAAATTATATTATCAAAGAGTCAAGAATGAAAATTGAATTTTTGTAAATACTGTTGAAGATGAAAGGTACAATCAAATTTTTAGTGTTTCATTCCAAAGTGTGTCCATAGCACTATTTTATTAATCACCCTTTTACTCATAAGATTTTGACAGAGTTGATTATTTGATGGGTTTTTTGAGTTTGTGGGAGATTTTTGGTGTGCAGTGTTTTTTTGTTTGTTTGTTTTGGATTTTTTTTTGTTGGAGTTTTAGAAGTTTCTCGCATTTATAAATTTTTTCATCTTTTTCCAGAATCATCAGGGCCAGCTGGAAATTTTTGACGAAAATGTCGCCCACATAAGTACTTGGTTGTATCAGGCTGAAGCCTTACTTGATGAAATTGAGAAAAAGTCAGCCAGCCAAAAGGAGGAAACTGTGAAGGTAAGAAATGCTGTGTCATCTTTCAAAATATTACCAGTCAATTAATGGATTCTGAATAATGTCAGATTTGCTTCCTGTTTAGTTTTAGATGTTTTATTTTTCTCTCCTTGCCTAGGAGATAATAATTTCCATTTTCTTTCACTTCTTAGCGTTTAACATCTGAATTAGACGATGTCAGTCTCCGAGTGGATAACGTGCGTGACCAGGCTGTCATCTTAATGAATGGCCGGGGCGTGTCCTGCCGGGAACTTGTTGAACCCAAACTGGCAGAACTCAACCGTAATTTTGAGAAGGTCTCTCAGCACATCAAAAGTTCCAAGGTGAGGATGAACAAGCCCTAGAGCTTGCTTTGGAGGTCTGTGCCAAGAAGATGGCAATGGCTGTAGTGGATAGATTACTATGTCACTATGTGTGTTTATTAGAACAGCACTTCAGTGGTTTTGAGTTCTCTTCTAAGTGTAGGTATTTATGTGTAAAAAACAGACTGATTTTTAGGCCAGCTGCTTTTTTAACCTGAGTGACAGGTGATGACTTGTGTTTCATGGGAAAACTTACAAACAACTGTCCAGAAAATTGTATATATTGCAGTACATATTTGTGAGCTACAAAACAATACCATAAGCTAATGTGACTGGAGATTTTTCATTTATTTTGAGAACAAAAAACTCGGATCCAAGTTTGAAGGTAGAAACTTGGTAATAACTACCAAGTGTGTTCAAGCTATCTTTCAAATCAAATAACTCTTACAATTCTGATTTATACTGATATCTAACGGTCCTGCAAACTGATATACCTGTTTATGGGGGGTTGTGTGGGGCAGCTGAGACTTTCAGCTTGACCAACGTTTTATTTTGCTTGGCAGATGCTTGTTGGACAAGAACGACTTCCTGTCATGTCAGAGCCCTGTGAAGCTAGAGTGGCATTTCTAGACCTGGACAAATTTGAAAGTGACATACAGAATATGTTAAAAGTTGTGGAAAAGCACCTGGAGTTGAGCGGGGAAGATGAAAAGGTTTGTGAGCAATGGAACAAATATTGACTAAATAACTTTCTATTTTGTCCCCAGGTTGCATTGCTCCAGACTTTGAGGAGGAATTCTCAGAAAATGTCTTTAGGTTAGTTTAGAAAAGGAAGGGAACTACTAGGTTGTTGGATACCCTACCCAATTTTCTAATACTTTTCCCATGGCTCTTGCCTCTTGGCTGTTGTGATGAGAGTAACTAATCATACTTGAGTTGGTATTTTCGTCATGATTTTATAGAATACAGACGGTGAACTCTGACCTTTGTTTATCTGTCTTCTTTCTCCTACTCAAAGTAGCTCTTTGTAAGGAATCCTTTCTGTATTTGAATGATGTTTGAATGAGGTTCAGACTTAAACTGGTATGATAAAGTGAATCACAGCGCATAGGCCAGGTCAGAGGATGCTTGCAAGGTAAGGTGCAAGTAAATCTTGTAATCTGGCTCTATGTTGAAAGACCAAAGTTTATCTTCTAGATTTTTATCTAGACTCTGCTATTCACCCATATAAAACTGCCATAGTTTTGTTAGCATCTTGTCCCTTGTAGCCTTGCTGCCTACTAAATCGGACAAATTCCTGTCAGGTCACTCTATCTGCCTTCCTTTTCAGTAGCTCAAATACTATAAACTGAGCTGGAAAGCTGGACATGAGTCTATGGAAAATGCCATGTATGTTACAGAATACAAGTTTTAAAGGATTTCTATAGAAGGGACTATTGTTCTAGAACATAGCCAGCCTTTTATACTGGTTTTATATTTATTGAATTTTTTGTTTTGTGCTGTTGTGCTCTGAGCTTGCTTGTTATTGTCAATGAATGTCTAAAATAGAAGTGGCACTAAAGTCATAATAGCCTATTGATGTGACTGCATACTGTTGGCTCATTAAATTTCCTTCAGTACGTCTCTTGATAAAAAGTTTATGGAATGAGCAAGTTGGATTTTATGACTTGGTAGTTGTAGAAGAGAATCTCTGCTTGAATTTGTGTGGTTCCCATTTGGATAATAAGACAAAAGCTTGGTACAATTGCTGTTAATATCTGAGCAGCTAATGTTTCTAAAATTAATTTCTGTAGATAATAGAGATTTGTGTAATTTTAGCTGGATCAAGAAAGAGCTCAGATTGAAGAAGTTCTGCAGAGAGGAGGGGAGTTGCTCCAGCAGCCTATGGAGGACCACAGGAGAGAGAAGATCCGCCTACAGTTGTTGCTTCTGCAGAAAAAATACAACAGTGTGCAGGTACAGTTATGATAGTTACTACTGTTTGTTTATCAATTTTCCCTTTGGTATTCCACTTACAACCTGTAATCCATATCTTATAACTTGTGACTTTTTCAGCATATGTGCTTCTCTGGAAGAGAGTTAAATGTATGTATACACAATCTGACACTCTGAATCTTTGCAATTCCAAAATATGAATTTTCCCATTTCTAGGTTTTAGGGGAATGGTTATGATTTTTAAAGTCTTTTTCACAGCGGGCCACCCTGTGTATTTACCCAGATAGGTGCATTGAGTTGGGCATTTGCTCCACCTGTCTTTGCTGGCCCTTGAACTGAGGTTTTTCTCCACCACCAGGCTGTGTGAAGAGTGACTGTATACACACATACACAAGCATACCAACCTCTCAGCGTTTTCTGTGATTGAGCCTGCTCCCAATTTCCTCTTCCTTCCAACAAAGGATATTAGCAGTAACAGCAGACTGCAGCATGTTCTGGTGAATGTGTATACTCATACTGTGTTAAAAATGGTTTTGTCTAGAGCAAAGATGCCCTTTTTAGCTCACCTGTTTGAATAATGTTAGAGTTGTCAAGCTGAGGTGTAGTTCAAAAGTGCAGGGCAAGACCCTCAGGCTGGCTTTGCAGATAAAAAGAGTATAGCTATTACAAAAATAAATTAGTACTTTGCATATTTTGGAATTTGCTCCTTCAAATGAATCCCTCAAGTATTTTTGTTTTTCAAATAAGTAAAACCTATTCTGTTCACTACTTGCCTCTTTTTACACCATATTTTCCTAACATACTGGACTGTAGGAGTGCAGGTCATTTCAAAGGAGGCAGGCGGTGGAACTCTCTCCAGTGTTTTCCCAGTATAAGAAGGAACATGATAGTCTAATGAAGTGGCTGAATGAGGCTGAGGAGCGTCTGTCAGGGCTGCAAGGTGTGGAGGATGAACAAAAACTGCAGGTAAATGAGGCTTCTGTTTCTTAGAGCAAAGAGTTAATGGTGTGTATGAACTTTGGAGATTCATACACTAGAGTTTAGTCTAGTCCAGTGATCTTCTTTGGACACTTCTGTGGAAAGGACTGTTTCAAAATGACAGCATTCATTTTTTGTTAGGAAATTACCAGCATATGCTAGTAAATCTTAGACCATGATCTGGGCAGTGGGCCTGATTCAGGACAGTTTGTCTTGCCAGTCTCCATCCATGAGGATTACACCTTAACCCTTTTTAAGAACTCTTAACTCAAACAGCCTAATTTAATATCACTTTGGTGCAGGTGTGATAAAAGCCTTGTTTGAGGCTTAAATCCAGTGCCTCTGCACCCTGTGGTCAGTGTATTGTAACTACTCTGCTGTCTTTTCCTGCCTCAAGTGCTTAGAGACGGATAACTGCCCTCATGTAATGGATATTACTGTACACAATAAATATTAATAAAACAGACAAAGGTTGAAGTATTTCTGATAATGTGTGTGTGGGTCTTGACAAACAATTTTGCCACTGATGTCAGGGTCTGGTAAAATTTATTGCCCAAAAAGTTGTGTCTTGAATGTTGAGGATTCAGATACTTTTTGATTGCTTTTGTTGTGGCATTGTGGATTTTTTTTTTTTTTTGGTTCATGTTTTTAAAATCTTTTACTTCTCCTCTCCATCCTTAAAAAAAACTTTGTGGTTTTTGTGGTAATTACATTAATAATTTAGACAATAACAGTGAAGAAACTTGTAATTTCTTGAACAAGCTTGAGTGCTAGGTGATCTGTCAAGGACTTTTCAATTTGTGCATATAAAGCTTTGTAATTAACATCTATCAATCTTTTTGACTGCTCTGCAACTTTTTTAACCCAGAACCAATAACCTTGGAGGCAGGGATAACATGCTCTGGCTCCCTATGAGATTCGCACCACAAAATCATAACGTGGTGCTCTTCATTCACAGCTAGTGCTGTGTGGCTTCAGCTGCCTGTGATAGGTGGTCTGCTGTCCTTTGTCACCCAGGCCATTCAGAATCAACTTCTACATCTGCTGCCCTTTAGAAAGGGTGTTTCACATGATAAGGCTCCCACGCAGAGCTGGGCAGCAGAGGGCCTGAGGTCTGTAGAACAGTCTGACATCTGACTGCTCTGTTGTGTCTCCAGCAGTCTCTTCTGGTGACATAAGTTCCTTGGGACATGGCTGATGCTGTGGAGTTTTCTTGAAGGGAATGGGGATCCATGTGTATTTAAAGTAAAACAACATTATTCAGTTTTTCTGTTTGACCATCAGATGCTTTGAATGAATCAATAACTGGACAGAAATAGGAAAATGGTGCACCTACATGGCTCTTTGCTAATGGGGGCGGTCCAGTCATGCCTCAGACCAGTCCTGCTTGTCACTGTTGGCCTCACTGTCCTTTTCTAAGGAAGATACTTTGTTTCCCGTAAAGCCCTTTTCTTAAAGGGATATCCTGCAGCTGATCCCTGTTACTGCTAGATCCGTTCCTGGATTAGTGAATTTGGTGGCTGAAATTAGAATGTCATGTAATTGTGGATTACCGTAGCAATTACAATAAATAGAATGTTGATGGAGAAACATTATCCTTGCTCAGGTCAGCTAGACTGTCAGAAAGGGACCACAGCAGTTTCCATTACTGGCATGAAACTTGGAAACTCAAACTGCTGCTTTTGCTTCATGTGCTTGTTCCTCTGTATTTCTGATATTTGAGTGCTAAGGCAGCTTGTCTCAAGTGACCTTATTTTACTTTTATTGCTTGTTCTTTCACTGGCTCTACTAATCAGTCTTGAACACCAAAAATGGTGTGAGACCATAACATTGTTAAAGGCAGAAATAGTCTTCCCAAATATCATCATCATTTTACATAATCACTGTTGCTCCAGAATTTTCTTGGAGCCACCAGACTTGAAAATTACAGCGCTTGTTGCTCATTGCAGTTCAGGACTAAGCAGCAGTAAATGAATTCCTGACCAGCTGGTGTGCAGGTGGCTTAAGCCCTCACCTTGATATAAGGAAGCTGTAGTGAGCAGAGAATGAGAAACTGCAGTTTGGTGTGAACAAAATAGGGAGGGAAAGGAAGATTTCAGCTGGGGAGTAGACTTCAACTGAGCTTTTATGTAATTCATTATTTATGCTTTTGTAAGTAAGTGCGGAGGAGAGGACTTATTTATGGTGCTTGAAGGTCATATCTATATATTGATTTGCTGGAAGTAGTTGGATCATAAATATTCCTCTTCATTTATACTTCTAGGTATTATGGAGTTAAAATATCTCTGAAATATTGGTAATGCTTCTGCATAGTAGGTACTTTTGAGTAAGCCTTGTTTTGCCACAAATCCATTAGCAAGAAAAGCTTGCATTGGAAGTTTGCATCTCCTAGAGGTCCTTCTTTTCTAACAGTGTTTTAGTATTTCTTTAAATTGGACAATTCTGCCTTTGTTCAAAATGAGGGAAAGGAAAAACCTTAAATTGCAGAGGTAATTAGTTGCCTGAATTACTGAGAGATTTTACCAGGTTTTAGGAATTTGTTTTGAAGTGAAAATGGTAATTTTGCAGATGGTGAGTATACGGTTGCAGGCACAGTGCATTTCTTCCTGTAAACGGAAGCAGACATCATCCTGAAGGCTCTTGAAGTATTATTTTTGTAATAAAGAAAACTTACTTGTTTTTTGAGCACGCTTTTTTTTACGAAAGATTCTGGATTACTTAAATATGAACAATTGTTTGCTGGTTGCGTTAATTGAATGGACACAAGCTTTTGGGAAACCTTTTTTTTAGAAAACTGGCCCTGAAATAGCTTGAGATTTAAAAACTGGTGTATAGTTAAACGTCCAAGGAGGTAAATTATTTAATTTTATGTCAATGTCTAAGGCAGTATTTTCTAAAATCCACTTGGAAGCAAGTCAGAAAATCTTCCTAAGTTGAAGCATTGGTAGATTTTGTTTCAAAATATATTTCAGTGTAAAAGTAGAGAGGGGGAAAAATCTGAAACTGAATTCTGAATTGCAAGTTTAACAGTATGCTGAGTATGGGAGGAAATAAATTTTTATTTGACCTCCAAATTAAAAGCCTTTTTTAGCAGTTCTTATTGAGAGGCCTTATTTATAGAATGTTCACTAATAACCCAGTATTCTCTTTATTGCCCCAATTGTTTGTTCTTGGTAGTATTTAAAGAGAGAGCAAATTTATTGAGCATGCTCTATTCAACACTGAAATGAAAGTAAAAAAGGATTATTAAGTCAGCCGGTCAGATTTCCTCTTAAATAACCTTAGATTGACTTTTCATTTGTGTATGCTTAAGAAAAAGTGTGGGAGGACTGAAGCACTGCTCCTATGAAAACAGTCTGAGAAGGGTCTTTTAACCTGGAGAAGAGACAGCTCTGGGGAGGTTGTTATAGCAGCCTGCCAGTACCTCCAGGAAAGCTGGAGGGGACTCTTTACAAAGGCATGGAGGAATGAAACAAGGGGCAATGGCTTTAACCTGTAAGAGGGTGGGTTTAGTTTAGACATTAGGGAGGAATTTTTCGCTGTGAGGCACTGGAACAGGTTGCCCAGAGGAGCCGTGCGTTCCATATCCCTGGAAGTGTTCTAGTACAGGTTTGATGAGACTTTGTGCAGCCTGATGTAGTGGAAGTTGTCCCTGCCCGTGGCAGGGGGGTTGAAATGAGATGATCTTTATGGTCCCTTTGCAACCTAAACCATCCTGATTCTGTGAAGAGTTTGCTTACCTGAGGTTTTCTTTTCTTTATAAAACTGCAACAACAACAAAAAAACCCACCAAAACAAAACACCCCCCTCCCAAAAACGAGAGCCAAGCAACCAAAACCATCTTCTGTAATATTTAGGTATTTGTCAGGTAACTGTGAAAGAGTTACATAAAACTCCTATTTTTTTAACATATTTTGCTGCATTTTAGAAGCTTCCAGTCTGCAATGCAAGGTAGAGAACAGCTGAACAATTAAAACTCTGCTGTACTAAAGCACTAATGTGTTTATGGCACTTACATATGTTCACCTTTAAGAATCAGGATTGTGAGAGGAGGAAGCATCTCAGTGATGGGAGGCAACTGGAGGAGATTAGCATGGAGATACACTCTGGTGGAGCAGCATCAGGAGGAATTCACTGCTTAGCAGAAAAGAGTAATCTGGTAACACTTTCCTGGTGTTACCGGGAAAGCAGAAAGTTTCAGATCATGTCAATGCACAAGTACAAAACAGGTTTACCATGTGCCAACATGTGCTGTTTAAATCTCGTGCAAGTTTTTTCTAATGAGAGACAAAGCAGTGTATGGGAAGTGGAAACATAATAAATAAAGCCCAGTGACCTATTCATGTGGGTGAAGTCTTGATTCTGAAATCTTGAAGTCTTGTCACCTGGGTGAGAATGGGACTTTTGGAATGACTGGGAGTTAGAGAAAACACCCTGTGAAGATGTTGCAAATAGCTCTGCTGTAGAAGGTATCCTGGTGTTTTTTCTTACCTTGACTTGTTTCATATTGCTCGGGAAAACATACTTTAGGTTGCACAGACTGATTTCTTAGGAACTGGGGCCCTTTTCTTCCACAGGACAACCATACACAGGACACAGTGGTATATCTTAGACAGTGGTACCCTTCCCATTGGAGTTTTAATCAAGAATAATACAGAGTTAGTTTGAGGCATGACATCTACTCTTTTCTAACTTTTAAAATAAGGAAACTATCCTGTGCAGGACTTGCAGCTTTCTGAATTTATGTAATCTTGCTAAAAAGGCTTGTGTTTTCTCTTCTAATGTAGAAGAATAATTATTCTGATTATAGTTTATTGATTTAGAATATTTTCATGAAATTGATTATTGTTTGAAATATAAAATGAATTTTTGTGGTTTTAGGCAATCCCTGTCCAGCAGAGGTTAAAAGGCCAGTTTACTAAAGGAATTAGAACCTTGCCTTTCTCCGCTGAGTACTTGGTTGAAATCAACAAAGTTCTGCTGGCCATGGCTGATGTTGAACTGCTGCTGAACGCACCAGAGCTGAATACTGGCATCTATGAGGATTTTTCAGCTCAGGAAGATGCATTGAAGGTACTGCATGCCTAAGCATTATATTCAGAGTGGAATCAGAAGAAAGACCAGCACCTTTACAACTGTATTGCTATATTTATGGTTTTGCTTGATATATACAGGATGAATATGCACTGAAAAATAAAAATGGCAGTTACTTTGGCTAACTTTTTTTCTATGCATAGTTTAGCTACAAAATGTAGCGGTATGGGAGGTTGAGGTTTAATTTGTTGTAGACATTTGTGTTTTTCATCATAGCCTACATAACACTTAGAGAAATGTTAAAGCCAATCTCCTTACATTCCTGCTTCATATCTTTAATACCCCTACTGTTCTTAGGTCATGTGAAAATAGTTGCTCAAATAGGAGCAGGAGAAAGGGTGAATCCTGACATTTTATGAGGCTGTGTATGAGGCCACAAGATGATGGTACCTGTTCTGATGAGCAAAACAGTAATATTCTTTCAGTTTTAAGCTCCCCCTTCTTAGTGTCATCCAGTGGATTTACATGTGTGATTAACAGTGAAGAAATAGTTAAGGACCTGGTCTTTTTCAAAAGGAGATGAAGAGATTATATTTGAAAATACTGAATCCTGCTGTCAAATATGAGCTGAGTGTGGAGAAGTCCAAGTCCTGGTTAATTCTTGGCATAGAAAAGAGTGTGAAACAAATTCCCTCAGAAAATATACACTGGAGTTGGGAATTACACATGGCATGGTGCAGTGTAGTGTACCTCTCTGGACTGGGAATCATAGTGGGGTCCATGTGCCATATCTGAAGTGCAGTCAGGCTTTTGCTTTCAGCTAGATTAGCTGTTTTTGCGGCTGCTAGATAGGTCCTTTAAAAACTTTTCAGAATTCAGTCTACTTTCCTGACATGCTTTTCTTTCTGCTGTGTGCATGCTTCCATTTCTCATGTTTCTTTTTTTTTTTTTTTTTTTTTTTTTTTTTTTTTTACAGATTTTATAGAAGCAAATATGGGAAGGGTGCCAGCCTTTGATAAAGGGGGGCAGCCCTTTTTTTATTTTGTTGGTGAAGTTATCTTATTCCTGCTTACACTGCTTCTGTGCTGCCTTGAGTGCAGTTTGGAGTGTTTTTGTTAAGATGGGTTTAAAATACTTCATTTTGGTGCAGGTGTCTCATCTGATTTTGAAGTTTTGGTATATTCTAAAGGTGTCTTCAGAAATAGCAAATAGCAGAACATAGAATTTTTGAAGCATTACTGTACTAAATTCAAAAAGATAAGTAAATTCCACTGTCTGCATGGACTGTTTGTCTTCTGAATACCAAGGCAGTCTTACAACAGTATCTGGTTTAAAGGAATTTTCACATAATAGTTCAATGGTATTTGAAATTCATTCCATTAACTTTGTCATTTAAATCTAAAACCTTTATGCAGCCTTATGCTTTTCTGTGCACATGCAGTTCTGTGTATATGGGAGGTTACGCGAAGCATGACGAAGTTGCATTTTGTGGTCCATGTTTTTCCCCATGGGGGAAGAGTATTTATAGTGTCTTCATTACATGGGCAGATTTGTTTAATAATGAAGATACTGTTGTTTTGAGAAGTATGGTATGCACCTTTATCTTAGGAACAAATTGGATACATCCTTTTCACAAAAACCTGAAAAGGACACACACTTAAAGAGTGTGATGAACTATTCAGTTCAGTTGCTAAAACTGATTTAAACTGTAAATTGCTGATACTGGTGGTCATGGTCTTACTGCAGATTCTGATTTTTGGAGAAGAATTTTGGACATATTATTTTTTGGTATTTTTCTTTTATTTTCTGCTGGTGTTGACTTTACTAATGACTTGTGCCATTACTGTGCTTGCAGAACATAAAAGATATTTTGGATAAACTTGGGGATCAAATTGCAGTAATACATGAGAAGCAGCCTGATGTTATATTGGAAGCATCTGGACCTGAAGCAATACAAATAGGAGATGCATTAACCCAGCTGAATGCAGAATGGGACAGAATTAATAGAATGTACAATGATCGTAAGTGGTAAGTAAAGAGTGATTGATCTCTGTGGCTGTATGGTGAATACTTTATGTGCATGTTTATGTAAGTGTTTTTCAAATCTACCTTAATGATAAAGATGAGTTTGGCTCATTGTTCCTACTTTGAGATAGAAGGTTTTGTTTATAGAATGTAAAATTTTGGTTTTCTAAAGGTATTGCAAAGCAAAGTTCTAGAAGTGTAATGTTGAATAGGACATCTTTTAACAAAGAATTCAAGGCTGATTTTTTGATTTTTGAAGGAAGTATTCAGTTTGAAAGAATGGAGTCTTTAGAAAACAGCACCTATGACAGTTGTAGATAATATTTGTTGTAAGTACTTGAAAATGAGAGACTACCTGATTAAAAAATTTTGCTGTTAGGGAAATAAGAGAATACTAAAATAAGTACCTAAAAAGTAGGTATTTTAATTTCCTTGCCACAAATAGGTGTAATTTCATGTGGGCAAAAATTTTGATTTCTCCCCACCCCCTACAGAAGAGACATTAAACTTTTTTCCTTATCTGAATCACTTTTAAATCTTTAAAAACAAACTCAGTGCTGCTTAGACAATCTTGGAAAAGTGTATTAGATGAGTATTTTAAGTTGGAATTTGTAAAAGAGTCAAAGTATGTGTTCAGAAAGTTATCAGTAGGCTGGAGGTGCTCACACTGCAATCAGCAATGGACACTGAGATTACTGCTGTGCAAAAAAACCCTTAATGACTGAAAATTATTCCATGAAATTTAAAATTAAATGCAAAGGCTTATACTGTCGTTAATTTGCTTTTACGGTATTTCCTTTTTAATATGTTGTAAGGTAATGGACAATGCAGAAGTTTTGTAGAGCATGAAGTATGCATAACCATGTTTACTTGCATTGTAGCACCAGAAATCTGATATCAGACACGTGTGGTAATATATTTTGAAGAGATATTTTTAGGAAACGTGTGTATTGCATAAGAAGATGTTTGCAACTCTTTTTCAAAGTACTGATATGTGTGTAGGACATAAAAATCAGTTGGTGGTATCATCTAAACAGAGACTTCCAGAAATTCTGGGCCCTTGGATCAGTGAAGGATCAAGATTTCTAATTACTCAGCAGGCCATGCTGTTTCACTGTGGGTTCTCTAATTAGAAAATAGTGATGCAAGCTACATACAACTTTCTGTGCTCTTGCTGGGTGCTTGTGGTCACCTGCTATACTTGGAGACAAGTGCTCCAGAATCTGGTGCCCATCCATATTTATATGCCTGTAGCTATTCTGTTGTCCTCACAGATACTGTAGGCACTAAACTTTAGTTATGACTTTCTTTTCCACTTGTAACTTAGTTGAAAAAGCTTTAACTAATGTTAACATTTTGTAAGTATGAGTACAGTTTAATTTACTACTCAGATTTGCTTAGATTAAATAGCCAGGGCTAACCAGAAACTTAGGCACCTTATTGAAAAGCTAAGTGTGTCAAAGAGTAAGTTCAGTGTTTATGAATAACTGGCAAAATGCAACAGACTGCCTCTTCTGTCACTTTGCTGATACAGAATAATCTTGAACTTCATAAAGTTTGTAAAGCTCTGCATATTAATGACAATAATATTGGGCTTCATTTTCATGTGAAAAGGGACTACTGGACTACTAATTTAGCTATGTAGCTTCTTGAATATATAAAATGCTGCAATTTTAATAGAAGCACACTCTTTGATCAATGAAGACATTATTAATTGCAATATTAAAATGGTATTAGTATTTTTATACCCTGTTACAAAGAAGAATTCTTAGCCAAGTTTAACCTTGCCTTTCCTAGTGTCGCACTAAGTACAAGCGGGACGACTATCTCCTTAATAATTTTTGGCTTTTTTCTATTTCTGGAGTAGGTGGAGATTTTGACAAAATTAGAAGCAGCAGCATCTGAGGCCTCTGGCAAAAGATTGACTTAGTTTTCAGAGCTAGTCAAGATTTTGTGATTGAATTGAATGCCAGCTAAGTAGTTAAACCTTTGGTAAATGCTCTGATGAAGCCAAGCACAAGTTGAATTAAACTTTATTTAGCAAAGCTTCTAAATAGTCAACTAAATCCAGCTGACTGCAGTTGGAGTTG
This sequence comes from Sylvia atricapilla, assembly GCF_009819655.1. Classification (NCBI taxonomy): domain Eukaryota; kingdom Metazoa; phylum Chordata; class Aves; order Passeriformes; family Sylviidae; genus Sylvia; species Sylvia atricapilla. Next base: position 65,066,919 of record NC_089142.1, read on the forward strand.
AACATGTGTAGAGTAAAATGTGTGTGTTTTGTATGTATATAAGGTCTCAATGCTTTGAACTGTTTGTAACAGTGCTGGTTTGCTGGATCTGCTCCTTTTGCTGTGGGTTTTCTTCTAGTGCTGAAAGTGTTGATGACTTGGGAATGAGATATGGATTGGAAGCAGTGGATTCTTGCAGAGGAGGCAAATGATAGCCAAGTTTGGTGCAATAGTCACAGGAATTTGGTACTTTTAGCTTTCTGATGAGGCAGTCTGTAGGGAAACAGCAGCACATGCATCTGAATAAAAACTGGAGTTGCTCGTTGCTCAAAATACTGATGGAGCTGTCATCTCAAAACAGAAATGGCACAAGTTAAAACTTTCTATCTCGGTGTTCTCTGAAGTTTTAAAATTTTGTGTTCTGAAAAAGTCATGTGGTCAAAACTCCCTCAAAAAGTTTAATTTTTAAGGAAGCCTATGAAACCTTCTTTTAATCTATTTTAAGTGCTTAGAATGTATCTTCTCATTAAATGTGAAATGAGTTACTGTCATGAGACCATATGCTTAGACTGAAATGTTAGCCATTGAGATTTGAGGTCAGTGTACAGGTTGGTCTAGGCTATTAAATCAAGGGATGTGCTAAAACTGAAATGGTAAAACTAGAAGATGAGGTTAGAAGAATTGAAGTGGAGATTTTTAAGACTTTTTTTGCTAGAATTGGCTAGTAATAATAATATATAATAAGACCTGTATATGTCAAGAAATATGTATCTTTTGTAAAATGAGAATTAATTTTGATGAAATTAATCTCACTAAGAACTCTGGGATTGTTGACTTAGTGAAAAAAATAATTGCAATGGTAGGTCTTTTAAGTTTGGTTTTAGATATCATTATGCTGCTAATTTCAGATTGCATCTATATTTATATATGCAATAATCCTGGAGTCTTTATTGTTGCCATTATTTGCAGTTGTTTGCAATAGTGGGCTGCAAATGACAGTTCCTCAGTCAAAACAGAGGGTCCCCTGATTAATAGTAGTCTTGGCCTCTTAGGTCTTTAAAAATGACTGTTTCAATTAGTTTGGAATAGTTAACAATCAACAAATAGAAAGCAAGCCACTCTATTCCTTTCTGACATGTTTTTGTCATGCTCTCACTTTGGTAGCTTGTTAACATAACAGAACTCTCATTTTATTAAAAAATAACTTTGTGACTGTGGTTATTCTGTTTTTCCATGCTAGAACATGTTGCCCTTCCAGTTAAGCAACATATTAATTTGAAGCTGCAAAGATAATCACAATGAAATTGTGATTCAATTCTATGACCTATTTATGTGTGCTCACTTTTAATACTATATAATCAAATATATAATCTATATTATCAAAAATCACCTTCACCTAATGAATTCAGGCACCAACACCCCATTTTCTCCTTATGAAGGAGAACAGAAATCTGAGCAATTAATCATATTCCATACTTCACACCGTCTGATAGCTGAATTGTTTCACAATAAAGGAGGAAAGGGTTCTGCAAAGCAAGTTTGATGTAGCTAATCAATCTTTATTTTTTAAGTGATAGAAACAAGTTTGCTTAGGACTGCCCTCTCTTCCGTCAACTGGAAGTTAATGACAGTTTGTGCTGTTGGCTTTCACCAGCTGCTACTGTGCTAGGAAGCCTTCAGTACAAGGACTTGATTAACCAGGCTCTGTTAGTCTTTCCATTCTGCAAGGCAAATTTCTCCACCCTGGAGTAGGGCTTCTAGCCTTCTAACTGAAACTTTGGGTAATTTTTCTGTCCTTTGTTTTCCCACAGCAGCTTTGACAGGGCGATAGAGGCGTGGCGGCAGTTCCACTGCGATCTCAATGATCTCTCCCACTGGATAGCAGAGGCTGAGGTGCTGCTGGCCGATGCCCGTGGGCTAGATGGCAGCCTGGAGCTGCAGGCAGCTGGGCTGCATCAGCAGGTATGTGGGATGCAGGCAGAAAGTGAGCAAGATGGAAAAAGCCTAGATTTTCATCTAAAATTGTAGCTTTATAGATAGACATATGGATTTGCAGAGAGGCTGTGCAATTACGCTTCAGAAAGCAGTAACTCTTAACATTTCTATTTTGGCTGCTGTTTAAAATTTATTCTTGGGGAAGAGCTCAACTCCTGCTTGTAGTATGGGGTTTTATAATCACTTATGATAAGGATTGGTTTGAGATAATCTGATAATTCAAATGTTGGCATAATTTGTTGATTTGTAAATTTTTTACAGCTTCCAAAATATATTAGCCAGATAAAAAAATCCAATATATTATTTCAGTTACTTTTGACTCATAGTTTAAAAAGTGGACCCCAATGAAGGTAATTTATAACTTACCAAATTATTTATTTAAACAAATGTCATTTGGACATACTGCCTTGTATAAATAGTCTAGAAAAAAGATTCCAATTACAGGGGTTGTATGTTTGATTTTTTTTTTTTTTTGGTCTTGGAATTTGATAACTTTATCTCTGATATATTTTAATTTTACTTCCTTTTAAATAAGGAGAAGAAAGCATCACTTTAAAGATCAGACTTTTTTTCTTTTGAGAGTATTAGTTATCCAAGTGTCAGTGTGTGTTGTGAAAGAAAAGTAAGTTCTGTCTAAGACACAGCTTCTGTTTTATCCTTATTGCTGCTTGAAGTTTTGTTCTAGGGCATTTCACTTCTCTTTCTTGAATCATCATATTCCTAATCTAGTTGGAAAGAAATTTTTGCTAACAGGGTAGAACTTCAGTAGATGTTAGGGCTTTTGAAGACTTAATCCTGACATCTTCTAACTTTCTTTAGCTTCATGGATTTTCTGTGATGTCTGGGACCATGGCAGCACTGCCATAATTATCCTAGCTAAAACACTCTGAAGGTAAAGAAATATTTGGGGTATTATAGATTATGAAAGGACCTGGTTCAAGTCAAACCATCTGTTAGAACCTGTAAGAAGTGCTGTAACATTAAGAGAAAAGGAATCAAATATGTGTGTAGATTTTAGCACTGGTGGCTTAAATGAATTCTTGTGATTCTTTGTAATATTCATAGCCTATTGTGTATCACTATTTTCTTATGACACCTAAGAAAATTGAAAATTGACACCTAAGAAAATTGAATTAGATTCAACAACAGAACATTAATTACTTTATCAACAGCATCCATTTCTAAGTGAGATGGTTGTGAGTGCCTCTTTTAGTAAAATAGTGTGCACCCAGGATTCATCCTGCATATCATGTGCCAGATCAAAGTCATTTCAGGTCAGTAATAAAATTCTATGTGGCTTTTATGTTTCTGACAGGAACTTGAAGAGGGAGTCAGCAGCCATCAGACCAGTGTTTCAGCTTTGAACAGAACTGGGGAAGGGATCATACAGAAACTGTCTGCTACAGATGGGAGCTTCCTACAGGAGAAACTGGCAGGATTGAATAGACGCTGGAAAGCAATCACAACAGAGGTCATGGATAGACAACAGAGGTAATAAGTTCATCAAAAATTTGGATGCCTGACCAGATGCAATAAGGAGAATTTAATTTAGTAAATTCTGAGAGAGAGAGAGTGCATTCTATTGCATGCTGTCATTAATCTGAATTTTCCTAATGTTCAAAGCCCTGTTTTGAACTGTCTTCTAAAACAAATTTCTCATAAATTCACCTGCAATTGATTGCTTAGTAAGTCGGTTTAAAACAACTCACAAAATGACAACCACAAAACTACTTTTCTTACAGTTTTCCTTTGTTTTAAAAACAATTTTGTTATAAAGTTAGATGTTTTAGGAAGAATTGCCCAGCTGCTTTCTCTGGCTGAAGCTGAACTGTAAGTACCTTACAGTAAATTTTGTTTTATCATTGACAGAGATGCACTAATTGAAACAACTTGTACTGTTCTTGAGTTTCCACAGTACTATAAAGTAAGATCTTTATGTAATTATGTGCTTTTAACATCTCCTGCTCCATTTATAAACAAAATAGGACCGTACTTAATAATTAAGTTGGAAAATTTCATTAAAGTTTCATATAATTTAGTGGAAGTATTATATATGTCCCTAAAACCTCCAGGAGAAAAATTCAGTGACCTTATAATGATTAGGCCTGAAGATTGTCATTACTATCACTTACATTTAATGATTTCTGCAGTCTTTTAAAAGTCTGTTTTATGACTTTGGAACTAAAATGTGTCTGGTTTTAAGACAGTAGCATTTATTTGCATTTTTTTAATAATGACAGTAGAATCTATTGATGATAGAATGAATCCTTTAAAATACTGCAAGCACTGAAAAAAAGTTGACTGTGACATCAGAAGTAATTGAGGACCGATGTGCTGGACTTCTTGTTTCACTTTTTAAGGCTAAAAGGAGAGAACCAGCAGCTGATAGAGTGCAGAAAGAAGCTTGATGAACTGCGTTGTTGGTTGGAAAATGTAGAAAATGCTCTGGACACAAGATTTACATTCAACCATGAAGAAAACTTGCAAGAATTGCAGGCAAGACTGTTTAGTATAATATAGTGTATATATGTATACATCTGTATGTGTAAAGCATCAGGACATGGCTTTTGAGGAGGGAAATTTTCACATTGTGAATAGCCAAAAAAAATTATGGTTGTGTGAGACAATTTTGTAAGATTACTTGCACAGACAAGATGCACCTCAAAATGAAGTTGGGTTGAGTTGGTAACTGGTACGTAGTCAAAAGATGGTGTTTATGTATGAGACAGTGAGAACCAGATGTACTGCTGATAAAATGTAGTAAGTAGAATTTCACTGGAGAAGATGTGAATGTGTCAACTTTAAAATTGCTACAACCTATAGAAAAAAAGCTGATATCCTTAAAAGGTAAGTAGCAACATTGTCCCATTTACAGGGCAGTTGTAATAATCTCTTGTGTGTGTAAGATTTTTATTTAACCTGTTTTTTCAACTGTGTAAGGGTTTTGGCCATTTTAAGTAAGAGTAGTGTGCACATGTGAAAATTTTTCCTGTTTATTTTGTGTGTAACTTTGACAACAAAACATCGTTGTTTTGTAGAATGTGTGTAAGAAAATGTTCTTGAAATCCTAAAAGAACAAGAGGAGTAGTCAGTCCAACTAACCTGCTTGCTCATTTTTTAAAACTCAGTAATTTAAAAAAAGGCAACAAAAAACCCCAACAAAACCCTGACGAACCTCTTTTAGACCAAATCTAAGTAGGAGGTCTTGAACAAGTGTTTATAAATGATGTAAAGTAGTTTCAGTTGTGTTTGCCTAAACAAATTGACTCATGTCAGTTGAGTATTTCCTGCCTGTCATCAAAGGTAATTTTTCTTGTCATCTACCTTAATATAAATGCTAGAAGTGAATGTTTCAATAATTTCTAGATCAAGCATAGAAACTAAAATAGAAGCTTTTCTATTTATGTTCAGGGAAATGTCTAATATTGGACTTAAAGCTTTTCTCCTCCTTTAAGTAAGCATGTATGCATTTATTTCAGTCTAAAACTTTTCTTCTATTTTAGATCTTAAGTGAAGAAATGGAAGTTCTGGCTGAAAAACTTGAATGGCTGAACAGAACTGAACCTGAAGTGCTACTGGATAAAAATATTGATCTTCAGGAAAAAAACAAACTTTCTGATTGCCTGCAGTCCCTTAATGTGAGGTGGAACAAGGTGTGCATTTCTTCAGCATTGAGTACTTGAGGCTGAAAACAGAGTGCGATACTTGGAATAGTTGTTTTCCTTTTCATGCATCTGTGACATGTACATAAAATGATCTGGAAACCATACAGGCATGATCGGGAAATGTACCTCAGACCACTTACACATGAAAATTCTGATGACATTTTTCCATCAGATTGAGTTTAATTGGTTAGCTTAGGTTTTTCTGTTGATTTTTTTTTTCTTTTGTATTGCCTTTTTTTTTTTTTTTTTTTAAAGATGGATCAACAGTATCAGCTAGATCAAAAATATTTTGTTTGAGTCAAACAGTAATGTATTAACTTGAAATTGAGAGTTAGAATAAATTTTTGCTGTATAGGAAAGTTGAATGTTTGTAGCAGTTAAGAGGAAAATAAATGAAGCTGTGGTAAAGTTTAGAAAATCTTGCCAAGTGTATCTGAGATTCTTCTTAAACATTACTGTAAATTAGAAACTCGTGTTCAATCTCATTGGCAAAGCTGGCTGGAGTAAAGCAAGATTTTTTTCAAGCAAAGCCTGGAGATCCACATGAAAATATTAAATTATTTTAGATTATTTTATGGATGACAGTGGTAAGAATGTACTGAGGGAAGGGGCTTTTGATACCGCAGGGAAAGAAAAAGGTGTGTTTTTACCAACTCAGCCATGAAAATAGGGATTCCCCCTCTGCTTTGAGCACTACAATTTCATCACTGCCTTTTAAAAACTTTTAAAAAGCAAATTGACAATTTTGCTTTCACTGCAATGGGGTTGTAACACTTTATTTTTTCAATTAGTTTCCTATTTCTCTACTTTTGTGTGACTGACAAGTCATGCTTTGCATCATCTTTTCTTCAAAGTATATTTAAATAGTGAGTTATAGTTTTGGTGCCTAGACCATAAAAAACATGTAAATGATCTGTCTACAACAATTTATTTATTTCTTTTCAATATTTAGGTGTGACACTGGGATGTACTGAAAAAACATTTTAGCACCTCTTGAAGTTTTTATTGTTTTTTAAATGATACCTTCCAAAAATAATTGAAATATATCTGAGGCATGGTGTGGAATATTTTGTCTTCCAATAAGAGATGACTTTTCTGCCATTAATATAGGTTTTGTTACTGTTTTTATTTCTCCCTGTTGGGCTGTAGGTGTTCAGAGAAGTGCCTGACAAAATGAGAGAACTGGAGGCGTTTGTTGGGCAGTCCCGTCTTGTTACAAAGACAAAGCCTCCTGGTGAGTGATTGGTCCTTCTCTTCTGCTTAATTGTCTTGAGTGTTATCTTGGTTTGCAGTCAAAAGTAATAAAAAAAAGGAAAAAAACTCTATGAACTTAAACAAACATAAATAAAAAGTGTTGAAGCATCATGCTGAACTTGAGGCTGCCTTCTCATTACTATGGGAGAGAGGGAATATTTGGGTAGGGAAGAAGTCACTCTATTGTTCAGGACTGGGGAAGTATTTTGGAGTTCCTCTAACAGTTTTGAAATGGAGAATTTTTTTTTAAAGCTTAGGCCTCCTCATCAGGACTAGATAAAGAGTAGAAACCAAAATAGCTGTGTTTGTGACAGCCTGTTTCCTGTGTTTTATTTCCTGTGGATTTGTGGTCATGCCTTTGACTAATTAAGATCCACTAAAAGCTTTCCATACATCTAAATATTCTTAAAGTATCTCTTGCATGCAGATTTTTTGCCGTCCTATAAAAAAAGGCCATTCTGCTTCTCTTGGCTCAGTTAGGAGGACAGATGGGTCTTCCTTATCTGCTAGATAGTGACCTTCCTGAATCTCTTAGGGAAATCTGTCTAAATATATGTTCTTGTGTCAGACACTGACACTGGTCATGTTTTCAAATGGTTGGAGTTGGTTCAGCACACACAGATTGTAAACAACATGCCCAGGCCTTTGTTTTGGAAATTTAGGTAAAGAAAACAGGCCTTGCTGGAAAGAATTTGCAACACAAACTTCAGTGAATTAATTCTAATTATTTTTTAATTCAGCACCAATAAACAAAATTTGAGGCAAACCAACTTCTGTTTAATCCTTTTAAAACCTTGAGTACAGCTTGTTCTCTTTTCATACATGTTTGTTAAACAAAGCTCCTGTATTTTGTTGTTTGAGGGAAGTGTGAAATATTTATGCTTCAGCTTGATGTAACTTAGTGTTCCTTGGAACTATAACACAACTTCTGGAGTGAATCTTACTGTTCATTCAGCTCATTTCTCACTCCTTTGTTGTGACAGGTTAAAGAGGGAGAAAGGTGTGACTGAACTAGTCGGCATCTGTCCCTTCCTCAGATAGTTGTGTAATGCCAAATCCATGAAGCATCTGTTGCAGAAGCTTCACTTGTCCTTAAGTGAATTCTGAGCCAAGAGTGGAGAGAGACCTTTTTGCTACCTAGTAGAAAACTGAGGAAGACAATTTTGGATGTTTACCTTAAATGTATTGGGTTTTATGCTTAATAAGTGTCAATGAGTGTTTAGCTTCATTCCATTAGGTTTAATGTAATTTTGTCTTTGCAAGTTTTCATCTTGTTTATTTTGAATTTAGGCTGAATCATTTGGGTGAGTCTTTTTGGTATGCAGTAAAAAAATAGCTGCCTTAATGGTGCAAAAGGAATTTCTAATTACTTAGCTTCTGGTTGTTAAAATACAATTTTTGCTGTGCTTTTTCTATAGATGCTGTTACATATTTATAAGAATTGCATAAAACCCCCTATAATTCCAAGAACTGCTCATGTGGCCATGACTACTTTTTCTTTAACAGAATCCCCACACTCTGTTTCAGATATCCAAAGGATGGTGCTAGCATCTTCTTCATTGGAAATTCCTGTTCAGACTCAGCAGGCTTTGGAACTTTCTGCACCTGCTGATCTGGACAAAACTAGAACTGAGCTGGCTGACTGGTTGGTATTGATTGACCAGATGCTCAAGTCAAACATAGTCACTGTGGGAAATACTGAAGAGATCAATCGGACTATTGCACGAATGAAAGTATGTGTTTTTGTGAAACCTAGTAGAAAATTGTCTTACATTTTAATAGTTCTTATATTCACTAAAGAAGCTAAAAGCAATAATGTGTTTAAGGGGAAAAAAAACCTGACTGCAACTAAATGTATAACATGGAAGTTACACATGAAATGCTGTTATTACACTTCTTTCTCCTTCTGAGCCATTTCCTATTTATTCTTGTGTCCCTGTGTGAGCTAAGCACTGTTCTATTTTGTTTAAAACAAAGAAAATGGAGAATACCTCGTGACATCTTTTGGGATTTGTAATAGTTAACTTACACAGAAGACTTAAGAGCAGTTTCATGTTTGTTTAGTAGGTGAACTTTGATTCACTCTTTGCTGGTTTCTAATGAGTTTTGTTTGGTGTACTTACACTAAACTGATTTCCAGAGACATGCTAAGAGGATTAAAAGTTGTAACATAAGTGCTTATGATGTAAATGTTTATTTCTGTTGAACTGTGACTAAGGGCAGTATTAGTGAGATGTATGAGGCTGTTAAGGTTCATTTTATTTGACTTAATATCAATTAACTAAGTGTAGAGTAGAAGCCGTAGGCTAGACAAGTGCTAAACTGTTTCAGTGAGTATCTCACATAGTGTGGAATTTGGAAGAATAATGTGATGTAGCTTTGGAAACACTTTCTTTTAACTGTACAATATTTGTAATATGGGATTCTGGTACATTGCCATGTAGTGAACAATGGTTTATAGAGCAACATGATATAATCTGATTGTTCCTTCCAGTTGTTCCCCTTCACTTTCCCCCTGCACTCACTGCTGCTTCTGGTACATATAAATGATGCCAGCTGGGTTAGGAGAAAAATAATTTATTGAGAAGTGAAAAATAGATATTGGAAAATATTGTGCAACAACTGTGGTAACAATGTAGTTTGTTCAGGTTAACCTTCACCTCTGGATTTTCAGTAACTGCAATTTAAAATATTTTAGCTTTTTAAAGCAGTGCTATAATACTGTGACAATTCAAGCGTTGTAGTAATGACGAGACCGGCTGTATACTTGTGGAGACACATGTTTTTTTACCTAAATAATGTAGATGAGTTTAACTATTTACTACTTTTTGGACTTAAAATCATATCCTAACTCTCAACAGATAACCAATGCAGATATGGACCATCGGCACCCTCAACTTGATTCTATTTTTACATTGGCTCAGAATCTGAAAAATAAAACTTCCAGTTCAGACATTAGGACAGAGATCACAGAAAAAAGTAAGTTTCTCCATCCTGTGTCTGCAAATACATTGTTTCCATGGCAGTAAAAAACCTTCATATCTTCTAAAATTCTCGATTTAGCATAGCTGAAGTTACCTTCCTTGAAAAAGAGAAGAAAACTTGGCAGTTAAGTAGCTTTCATTTAAACAGTCTAATGAAAATTCCTGGAACAAGAATTGCCACTTGTTTTTTTGACAGGCCATTTTTTTAAGTATGGAGGTCAGTGGTTTTGGTGGGATTTTGAAATATTTTGTGAAGAATTTGAGTTGCTTCACAATCATAAACCCAGGGATGAGGATTTTATTTATTGAGAAAAGGAGCTAATAGTGTTTTTTTCTTGTTGAACTCTGAGGCCCTGGACAGTTAAAAACATCAATGTATTGGCATTAGGACAATGATTTTGCATGTGTACTTTGAAAATTGCTAACTGAGAGTAGAGATTTTAAGTTACTGACATGTACTTGAAAATTTAATTTCTGATTTAAAGGTCCTCACTCCCTCTGAAAATTTATTTTACTCATACTGAAGAAATGTACAATTGTCACAATTTGAAACAAATGGACAATCTGTTTTTTGAAGTCTTAAGCTTTGCTGGTTGCATGAAAATTCATGCCATGAGGAATACTATAGTAAGAAAGAAAAATGGAAAGATATATTTTCTTATGCTCTCCTCTGTAATGTAGTTTTCCTTCACTCCGTCTACCAGAATTTCTTTGGTGTCCATAAGACTTGATGGAGATGATGTGGTCAGATGGAAAGCCCACAGGTGGGTTGTTTTTCTGGACCTCTGATGAGATGGCATCTGCTGTCTAAGATTCGCAGTCTATGGATTAGTAGGGGCAGTAAGATTCAAAGAAGCAACTTAGTTTTGCAGTCACTGAGAACTAGGAGTGAGGTGGAAACTCGAGGCAGGATAATAACCATGTAGTCCATAGGAGTCAGTCAACAAGGAGACATGATGTCAGTCACAAAACATTCTGGATTCTTCAGAAAAGCTGAACAAGAAGTAAAGGACTGTGTGTTTAAAGTTTGAGTTCCCTTATAGTCATGTGCTTCCAGGGTGGGAAAAGAGATGTTGTATATGGTGTCATGGATTAAGCTTCCAGTAGATCCTTCAGATGTATGTGAAGAATTTCTGCTTTCATGAAACACAAAAATATGAAGGTTTTTTTTTTTACTGCTGACATTTGTTAAGAAAAGTTTGCTCTTTGAAGAAAGGTAAAGCTCAGGAATGCTTTTGCACCTCATTATTTAAACACTGAGTACATATAGACACCAAATATCTATCAGAATATACTAATGTCCTACAACCTTCTGTGAGTCTGCTGTGTGTCATCAGATGAAGCATAATTACTCAAATTGATAGGAGCAGAGAAACAGAGAAAAGCTTCCTTCTCTGGAACTTCCCTCCCAATTGCTTTATGGACACTGGGAACTGAAAAAACAGTCTCATCAGGAATTCTTTCTAGTCCTTCTGCCTGTGATATCAGACATGACAGATACCGGCCAATGACAAATTTTTCTAGGAACTTAGGTCTTGAACCCACCGAATCCTGAGGTTACCAGGAATGTCACTATTTTTCTGTCCTGTTTTGCTGGAGGTAGAAAATGGGTAAATATGTCGGCAGTGTTGAGAGTAAGGTTGATCTGTCCATTAATAAGAAAAAGTATATAAATAAATATTGGTTCTATAATAGTAATACTACTGTGTAAACATCAAATATCTGTTCTTGAAAATTAATCCACAAGCTGCTTGTGGGTTGAAATGGATGAATCTATATTGCACAAATTATTAGGTTTGTCCACCAGTATGGTGGAGTGATATTTACTCTTGACAGGTGAGCTTTGCTGCTACCATGTTTGAGAGCTTTGTGGAACTAAACAGAATATTGTTGAACGTATTAAAGTTAAGAGATTTTCTCAAGCAGATAAAACACAATGGCTTTGTGTAATTGCAAAAGGTTAAAAAAGATGTAAACCAGTTAAATGGTTTCAATTTAAGTGCAATCTTTGGCATTTTTGCTTCATGAAAAATTGAAGTGACTTAAGCATCAAGGGTGTTAATTTTTTAATAAAATTGTGTACTTACTGTTAAAATAATACTTTGGATGGCTTACATACTGTGTACATCTTTCTGATTAGAGTAACAAGATGCTCAAGAAAGCTGGCTTAGTCTTTTTTGGTTTTGCGTTTTACCATTCACTTTTTTTCAACATTCTTTATCATGTTCTTTAGTGATATAATTTTTCCCCTGTAACTGTCATGACAGCTGGTAGAGAAACCTGTTTCCACCTCTGTAGACTTTCAAGTAATATACTTGCTTTAATGGTCTGTAAGTGTCCAGGAAAAGGGATGATGCTGTGCATTTATCTCCAAAGACAGATTCACTGCTTTTTGTGATGCACTATTTTTATTCTAGGCTCTTATGTTATCTTTTTCACTCCTTGTTTATTAAAGGTTAAATGTGTTTATCCATCATCTAATACAACTTTTTATTGAGAGAGGAATTTCTTTTACTTGAAGGAAGTGGGGTGTAATCAATAACTTCTCTGTTCTCCTGTGTAATCTACTAAACTCTGTAGAAACCTGTAGTGGAATTAAAGTGCTGAAGTAGATTGTTACTACCTTGTACAATGTTTCTACCTTGGCCAAAGCTGTAGTACAGGTGCCATGAGATAGTGGTCTGGAATGTTCAGTTTGCTTTGTACAAGCTGTCTAAACAGTATTTATTTACTTATTTGTACTGGCCTAAGTTACAGAGGCACAAAGAAAACTTGCTGGTCCTGTCACCCTAAAATCACCCTTAAGCTGTGCTTCTTGGAGCCCTGTTCCTGGCATATCTCTACAGTGCACTTCCCTACATGTGTGTACTTTAAAAGTAAATACTGACTTTGAATTATTCCAGAAATGATCATTGTTACTTGTATGCTATCCTGCTTAAGCAAGAGGAATGCAAACACCTGATTTTTTCATTTGCTTCTGTGAATACGTCAACTACACGAGGAGCTAAAATACTGAATATGGAAACTACTGTATTTGAGAATGTGTTATATTATTTCCTTTTGCCCTGGAATTTAAGAGGCAGTTACAGCTACTTTTTCATTTGCCTCATATATTTCATGTTCTATGTTGTCCTCTGCAGTGGAGAAGCTGAAGAATCAGTGGGACAGCACGCAGCACAGTGTGGAGGTGCGGCAGCAGCAGCTGAAGTACATGCTGGCAGACAGCCTGCAGTGGCACGAGCAGAGGCAGGAGATGGAGCACCTCATGGAGCAGTGCGAGATCCGCCTGCGAATGCTCCTGCAGGCCCCAAAGGAGATGCTTGCCAAACAGATTGCAGAGAGCAAAGTAACACCACTTATGCTTATTTTTTTTTCCAATCCAGTCTGTGTAATGCTACTTGTTCAGCTGATGAGTGAATGTGCAATTTAGTTGTTGTACTATTTTCTGTCTTTTTGGGCATGATATTTTCTTAATTGTCTATGCTTTTCAATATATCAGACTTCCCAAGCATCCCCATTCGGGGAGGTAAACAGGTGGCATGTGTGCATGTGTGTCTTTGAAAGCTTAGCTCAAATGAGTATAATGTAGCATCAAAGAAATTATATTGTGCAAAGAGCTTGAACCTCAGACCAATTAAAATTTAATGATACTGCCACAAAATTGACTTCATAGAAATACTTAAAGGTAGCTTAGTAAGTCAAGGAATGGACTAAGGTATTTAAAATAGTCCTGAATTTCACTTCTGTGGGTGCCAGGCATATCCAATGCTGCTTTTTTTTTTTTTTTTTTTGATTCCATGCAATCTTTGATGCTTTTTATATCATGTCAAGCGTGCTGTGATAAATCTGTAAGTCTAGTGTCATTTGTCCTGGTGCCTGTCACAAAAAGGACAGGCTGTAGGTGGCACAGTATGAGAACTAAAGACACAAAGCAGTGAGGAGAGGCTCTTACCAGTGCAGTATTTAGAACAGGGATATAATAGAGTTTAAAAAAATATGTGCATGTTTATATATAGATGCACATATATATTCATGAAGGGGTGATGTAGGGGTGCGGCTGGGTATGGAAAGAGGCAAGGAAGTATGTTTCTGAGAGCTGCTTACCAATCCACAGCTATTTAAGTACACAGTAAAGCTGTGTGCTTTGCATAACTATCTGACTAGTGTCTTCTCTACATGAGCAGGGAAATAGAAATAGATTATTATGTCCACTTTGTTTACTTAAGTGAAATCAGACCCATGTCCAAACAGAAAGTTAGAGGCCCTAATATGCAACTGCATATATATATATTTATCTGCAAATATTTTTTTATTTAGAAATAATCTTGAGTTCAGATTCTCTAATGTTAAGGCCCATTATAAATATCTTGCCACAATAAACAAACATTTGTAATGTATTTTTTAATTCTAAACAAACAAAAAACAAAACCAAAAGAAAAAAAAACCAAAGAATGAAATCAAATTTTTATACTGCCCATTTCATTTATGCCACTTTTGGGTGCCGCTTATATTGCTATTAGAATAATTCAGACTTATTCATGCTATTCAAAATGCAGAAGTGTTTTTATTTCTGTTGCTAGTAGACTCTAAAAGAGGATTTCTCTAACCTTTGGCAGTTCTGGTAATTGCCAATTTTTCTCACCTATTTCTGTTCTGATTAGTTCATTATCAGGACACTTAATATCTGTAGATTTTCTCTTTATGGTTTTACTCCTAGATGAAAAATATGCACATTTTGCTTTTTAGAAAAGAGGAAAAAATGAGAGGTTTATAGTATGTGATAAAATGGATAATGTGAGAAATAGTCTGATTTTAATCTGTCTCATTTGGCATTGCTTTTTAGCTGTTAGTACAGGATTTGCACAGAGGTGACATCACAGTAGCAGCATTCAATGATCTTTCTAATAAACTGCTTCGGGAGTATCGTGATGATGACTCAAGGAAGGTGAAGGAAACCACTGACCAAATGAACACTTGCTGGGTTAATCTGAACCAAAGGTAATTACAAGGTTTCACTCTATCTGTAGCAGCTGGTGCCTTAAACTTGCATTCTCTGTATACATGTGTATTGTAGTCTCTGTGTGCTTTAGTGCAGCATTTAGGGCTGCTGGGGATAATTAGTCAGTTCCAGTCAAATTCTTTTGATGATTGAAGTTCCCACAGTTCACAATATAAAGCTTCTGTATCACTTCCGTTTATGCAGTATATTTTTAAGCAGAAAAAGAGGGGACTTCTCATGTTTGGTTTCGGGTTTTACTGTAGCTATTATTCTCAAAGTGACTTTGAAAGTTCCTCTCTTATTCTTTATTGCTGGTATGATTTATGTATTTGTAGTTTGTTTTTGTCCTTCCTTTCTATGAGGGTCTAAGTGTTCAGCTTCATCTTCCCATGCATAAATTCCTTACAGCCTTTCATCTAATGGAAACTTCCCCTGAATGGGGCTGTGCTTTGGGTTCTCGAGTGCAATCCTGCCAGTACACCCATCTAGAAAATACATGCACTGTAGGAACTGAGACTTAATTGAAGCTTCTTTCCTTCTATTCATCCTCTATTTAAGATGTATCTGCAGATATGTCTCACTGAAAATGTGGTATTTTTCTATGCATAATTTTTTTTTCCTGCAGGGTAATCTAATTTCTGCAGAAATGCTTTTGAGTATTTGGTATTGATGAGCAACTAACATTTAGAATAGTGTCTGACTCTGAATGTCTAAATGCATTGTGATTAAAGGGATAGAAGACAAAATTAATCCTCTGTATGTGGGAGTGGGGAAGATGACAATATATGTGCATGTGAAAAATGCTGCTGGTTTTGGAATGGGATGTCAGTTAAAGGAATGAAAAGCCTACTTACTGAAGTTTAAGGAGGTGTTATTTCTTGAGGAGTAAGAGGAGGAGAAGGTTATACAAATTGTGGAGTTATAGAATAGTGTGAATTAGAAGAGGTCTTAAAGATTATTTTGTTCCAACCCCCCTGCCACAGGCAGACCATAATCCACTAGATCAGCTTGCTGAAAGTGTGAGTCAGTCTGACCATAGACATTTCCAGGGATGGGGCTTCACAGCTTCTCCTGTTCCAGTGCTCCACCACCCTTACAGTGAAGAATTTTTTCCTGATAGCTAATCTAAATATTCCGTCTTTCACTTTAGAGTCATTGTTCTTGTTCTGTCCTTACATGCCCTTGCAAAAAGTCTCTCTCCATGTTTCATGTAGGCCCCATCAGGCTCTGCAAGGCTGCTATAAGGTCCCCTAGGGGCCTTTGTTTCTCCAGGCTGAACAACTCTGACTGACTCAGCCTTTCCTCATAGGAGTGGTGCTCCAGCCCTCAGAATATTTTAGTGGTTGTCCTCTGGACCTGCTTCAACAGGTTCCCATCCTTCTTAAGTGGGGGCCCCAGAGCTGGATGCAGCACTCCAGGTGGGATCTCATTAGAGTGTAGTAGAGGTACAGGATCCCCTCCCTGGCCCTGCTGCCCACACTGCTTTGGATGCAGCCCAGGACACCATTGGCTTTCTGGGCTGCAAGCTCACATTGCTGGCTCATGCCCAGCCTTTCACCCACCAGCACCCCCAAGTCCTTCTCAGCAGGACTATTTTCAATAAGCAGGTAATGAAGAAAACAGAGTAGAATGTCATCTTATCCTTCCTTGGAGGAAAATGATTCTTCTGTCATTTTGTGCTTTGGATGTAGCAGCGTGTTTCCTAGTTAATTAGGGGCTGAAGGGAAACATTGGATCCTTGTTGGATTGGCATTGACAGTAGACTAAAACTCTCATTCACATTCAGACTTTGCAGTGTTATGGCTAGAACTGGCATAAAACTGCCCACTACTCAGGGAAGGTGACCAGAAAGAAGAGCTCCTGCCTGGAAGCCTCTAATTAGTTTGGAATCTGCTTAAAGTCTAAAATAATAAGCTACTGCACTTTGTTTTGTATAACTGAAGCGCCTTAATTATCACTGGGGCTACTGTTTGAAGTCTGCAGCCTAAGGAAGGTGAATATCTGCTTTGTTTATTAACTAGTGGCAGAATATAAAGGACAATTCCGAGCTAGTGGATAGCCAATGTGTGGAGCTGCTTAGTGTAATCCCATCTGAGCAGCACGGTAGAATTAAAAGGAGAGAATGTGTGATTAAAACACCTTTTCAACAGGATGAAGATTTTTATACTTAGTTTAAATGCAAGAAATAGAACTATCAGTGATGACGCTTACCTTTAGTCACAGATGTTGGGACATGTGGGGCTTATACATAGAGTGGACATGTAGTCCTCTGACTATAGAATATGGTCTATAAGAATAAATCTGTATATCATAATGCTTTAAAATACCAGTTTGTTCCTCTACTTGGAGGTTGTGGAGAGGGTCCTTAGTAACATCACCTGGAAGGATTGCTGTCCTGGTCACCATAAGAACACCACCTGGCCAATTGTAGGTGGTGAAGGACCTTATTTTAAAACTGTTGGCATTAAGAGATTGAAGCTCCTCTGCTTGATATTGTGTAAATTGGATACTTTGCCCAGTGGCTGTTAATGTTCTATTTTTACACTTTAGGGTGAAACTCTAGTCATTCTGTGTGTTTGTGCTGCCTAGATAATGGATTATAGTTGCTTTCTGTACTGTCTCAGATGTTAGTTTCTGAGTTTCTTGTGATCACACGTGTATGCATTATGGATTTTTAGTATAAATCTAAAAAAATAATTGGGTGGAACAGAAACCCGAAACAGAGCCATGAAAACTTAAATAATAGAATAACAATTTTTCCTTGGGTGTGTGTTTGCCAACAGAATCTGCATAGACTTTCCCCACTATCACTGTATTAAGTTAGCTTCATTTGAAAATAATTCTCCAGCTTTTCCTCACATTTAGTTCTTGCAGCCTGGAAGATGTACAGATCCTCTGTCTTTTGAGGCTGCTCTAATTGTATCAGAACTATTTGAAAATCTGAGTTACATTTTTAGAGCATGGGGTAGTTTATAATCTGCAGCACAGAATTCTCCATTTTCTGTTTTATGTTTGGAGTCCTTACTAGCAGGGTAGGAAAGTATTTCCATCAGCTATCTAAAAGTGTTGCTCACTACTGCTATACATGTCCTCTTTAAAAACACCCATGTAATCTTACAATGTTAGTTGTACATTTGTATGTATTTAGTGATGGGATTGTTTTTCAGCTTTAATTCAAATATATGGTGGCAGTGGCTCAGTAATAGGATTTCATTCTTTCCTTAAAGCTTAGCCAAGCTGAAAGCTTGAGAAATTAAAACTTCAGGATGAAGACAATATTCTTCAATGAATGTTGTTAACTTCAAAGTTCAAGTTGTCTCGATTCCTATCTAATATATCAGTACTTAGACTTAGAGATCTGGGTCATTTAGTATTTCATCCTTTGGGGCTGTTCTTTTTATTTGAAGGTCACCTTTATTAACAGTCTGTTCTTCCTGCTGTCACTCCTGTTCTTCCACCTTTGGCCTTAACCTCCTGCTAGGGAAAAAAAATCCCTGCAGAGGGAGAGTTTTGAAGTTAGAGCTCATAACTGCTTTTATTTTACATTTTTTCACAGTTCCTTGGTGTGCTCTAATTTTTAGCTGGTGCTTATTATCTTTTCTGGACAATATCAAACTCCTTGTTATCCCTAGCTTGCTACTTACCATTTTTTCTCAAGACTGGGTGAAGCATTCCAGCTGCAAGTAAGAAGCAAGAATGAAAGCTTCTTGCTCTCTTAGTCATTTGCTAGTAGCCAAAACTTGGGCAAGCACAAAATCAGGAATGTTTCTTAAACTCTTATTTTTCATAAAGCGATTATTAACGAGTAATGTAGGACCTAAGCTCCTAAAGTAGGGGCTGCAACACTGTCTTTGGGCTAATTGTCTCTAAAATATTCAGTTGGTTATGCTAAAACTTAGGAATGTGAGCCTGGCAGAATTTGGGTTGCATGAGATTTCCTCACAGTCCTTGAAAGAAAACAGCTTTTACTTGCATCTGTCTCATCTGATGTGCTAGTAAACCAGGCTGCTTGCTTTGAACTGTCATCCTGAATGGTACT
This sequence comes from Sylvia atricapilla, assembly GCF_009819655.1. Taxonomy (NCBI): domain Eukaryota; kingdom Metazoa; phylum Chordata; class Aves; order Passeriformes; family Sylviidae; genus Sylvia; species Sylvia atricapilla. The sequence goes on from NC_089142.1 coordinate 65,085,834, forward strand.
GAACACCTACTGCTTCTTTTCTAAAAGGAATATTTTAACTAGTTCTGAAATTCACAATTCCAGACATGGTTATTCCTTCATACTGCTGAGCAGTACTTGTGCCTCAGCATGACAAGGAGGAAAGAAAGATGAAGTAGATGGGAAGATGCAGAAGACACAAGTTTGGGCCTGTCAGGAGAAATGTGGAAATACCACATACTGAGTGTTTTGGCCTTGATTGTCTTGAAATTAAATATCACTTTATCCCTAAAATCTTATAATACATCTAATGCTTGATGTGAAGATAAAATTGAACTTTCTACTTAGCAGAAGCTGTTAGCTCTGTTAGAGGTTTCTCTACAGTAGGCTGATGTGGGACAGCTTGCTTCTTTTGTCCTGGCTTTGGCAGAAGGAATGCTGCAGAATTACAGCCTCAAATGGATGAAATTTAGTTTGTCATGCTTTATTAATGTTGTTAATCAGAGCTTTTAAAATTGCTGACTGTAATAGTTTCTCATCTGGGTTTGATTTCAGACACTAGGAGACAGTACCGTTATGCAAAACTATAAGGTGATTCTTTTTTTCAGGAAATTGTTTGAAATTGCTAGTAACATAAAATGTTTGGATTATATTGTTATTAGATGAAAAAAATCTCCTTACAGACACAAACTTCAGTGTTTGCATCAGTCAGAAATCTTTTGGATGATTGAAAATTCGGACCGTATTCTGCCAGTCTTTTTTTAGGTTTAATCTGTTGAGCGTGGCTTGACTGTTATTATGGCAGTGCATTATTCTGCTTGAGTGATAGTGTCAAAAGTCTTCTAGCAGAGAGTATCTGACCAAGTATCTGATCCCTTAGTACTTTAACTCTTAAGAATTTATGGCAGTGTTTCTGCTCGCTGTAGAAGAGGAACAAAAATGTCCCAAGCACTCAGTGCTTCTGCTCCATGTAGTTTTTGTTGATGGGGAAAAGCCAATTTTTCACACATGGAAATAACACTTCCACCATTTGGGGTAACATATGTTGATGGATGGTAACACTCTAAAAGGAAAACCTAGGGTTTTAATGAATAACTGAGTTTTTACTGCATGCCTCTTTAAAAAGGTCTGTCAAATGCCTAACCAGTTCAGGACATCTGTGGGTAGCTATAGATACATTAAAAACAGTGATATAAATAATGATAAAACAAGCTGTACAGATGAATAGTTTCTTACTAGAGATATCTTTCAGATTTCCTTTTAGGAGTTTCATTATGATGTATATATAATGCTGTATGTTATGGGGGAATATTCTGACACTTGTCTCCTTTTCAGAGCTGTCGACAGGCAGAATTTCTTGGAGACAGAGATGAAGACAGTACAGGCCTCACACAAGGATCTGGAGAGCTTCCTCAAGTGGCTTCAAGAGGCAGAGACAACAGTTAATGTTCTGGCAGATGCATCCGAGCGTGAGAACACTGCTCAGGATAGTGTCTACGTAAGGGAACTCAGAAAGCAAATGCAGGTGAGAAACTGAATAGTATTGCTGTTATTCAGGTTTTCTCTCAATGACAAACGTTGTGAAGAAAAGCTATCTGCTTGCTTGGGGAAAGCTGCAGCCTATTGAAAAGTGTTTCCTAAAACAGTGTTTTAGAAGTCAGGTGTACAAAGCCAGCAGATTTGTCTTCCTAAGGTTTGAAGTACATATTTTTTGTGTATGTCTTTGGCACAGAGGGCTCTTAAATGTCCTTGGAGGGTGACTGCATTCAGGAAGTGTACGCTTCATTAAACCGAGTCATGTTGTGTGATTGTCCAACCGAACAATTTAATCTACTTCCCTCCAAGTAAAGCCCTCCTGGGCTGCACTCTCCTACTTCTGTCTGCCACCTTTCTCCTGCTTTTTCAGCAGTCTAAGAAGTTGTTGTGCTTGGATTACCTCTTCTCCCTCTCCTACTGCCCAACAGCTCCCAGCTGGCCTTCCTTCTTTTTCAGGCCCCAAACTGGAAACCTTAGAAATGACTGAGGAGTTTAACTGACACCACTTATTAAATCCTGCACTCTGTGTTTGGATTAATGTCATCTGTGATCTAAGTGGGTTTGAGCAGCTTATAAGGAAAAAAAAATGTTGCTTTTAGTAGCACTCTTAATCTGAATATATCTACACTGAATTGAAATGAAACAAGACTGTTAAAAGTATCTGATAGGAAGCTATTCTTGTTAATCATAGTGAAGAGCACAATATTTTGTGGAAACTTGTATCTGTTGAAGATGAGATGTCACCCATCAATACTCAAATGATTCTAGTCAGTCAGGAAACTCGTCTGTAGACAAGTGGCTTTTTGTGAAATGCTGAGACTAGTCTGTAGTGGTGACACCTAGAACTTAATGCTATGCTTTCTATTGGCTGTAATGTAGTGGAAGTGGAAGAGCTAAAAGAGGGCACAGGCAGCTAACAACAGAAGGCAGTGCTATGTGCAAATAGACTTATTTCTGCATTACCTTGCGTTCTGTGTAGTCAATAACACCAAGATACAGCTAATTTCACAGTTTGTTTTTTGGCTCTGTGTGGCTGTGAGGCATTGTGAGTGTGGAAGTTTGTTTGCCATTCTTTGTTGGGCAATCTGATTAAAATTGCCTGAATTGTGCTGGGCAAGAGTGCCTGCTGTGAGGGAAGGAGAAGGTCTATAACCAACCCCTGACTGTGCTTGTTGTCCTGGCTTGTAACAACTGAAAAGGCAGGTGGAGGTGCTGGGACATCTTACATATGGTAAGATTTCTATATAGAGAGTGGAATTTATATATCTGATTCCCCTGGTTCAGCACCTCAGTACCAGATATTGACCATCTCTTTCTGCGACTATGTTTTTATGTTTTTATACACTGTGCACATGAAGTATCATCACTTAACTCACCCATGACCTTACTTAATATTGTGAGCCTTTTCTGGCTACCCTAGGGAGTGAAGTAGAACCTGTCAAAGACTGTCATAATGTAATGACTTCCAGAATAAACTTTTTCCCCTACCATCTTACAGTCTTACTTTTTAAATGAAGGCATATCATGGCACTGGCAAATACTCTAAAATCACTCTTTATGTTTTCAAGTATTTGTTGCACTTCTGAAAACAAAATGAAGCTCAAACATCTTCCTGTACCTCAAAGGATCAAGCCCACTCCGTTGAAAGTTCTTAAGCTTATTATCTGACTAAACAAAGATCATTTCCCATTCCCCCATTATGTGGTGTAAAATAACAGTTCTGTTGCTCTCTTGGCACTTTGTTTAATATGTAAAGAAGTATTGGTTTTAAGGTTAGTGGTTAAATGTTTTTAGGAAGAATGTAAGGATCTGCTCCCAAGGGTGTCAAGTAAATCTTTACTATGAGTTTGAGTTGTGATAAATTCTAGGTGACATGAGCTGAACCTAGACCAAACATGATGAATTTGTTGTTGTTGCTGTTATATGCCATGCGTTTTCAAAATAGGATCATCTGTTAAACTGACATCTGTCCATACATGAGAGGACCGTCCTCCATTACGTTTTGGGACTAGCTTGTTTGGCTGCAGCTCAAGTCACTCTACAGTGGAATCAATGATCTGAGCCCTGAAGCCCTGTTTTTCCTTCCATTGTGTTACCTGAGGCCAGCATTATGCAACCTTTGAGTGTGATAGCAATGTCTTTTTGAAGAGGAGAAATCCACAATTATTTCATCAGTCAGTTCAATTCATTCTCTCAGTATCTAAATGTTGTAGAAGACTTTCTATTCAGGTTAGTGCCAAAATGCTACAGTCTGTGTTGGAAAATGTTTAGCTGTGAGTTGGAAGAGATTGAAATATAATCTGAAAAAAGATGCAGAAATAAGCTAGAAAATAGTTAAAAGTAGTGGAATGCATGTGGAGTCCTGTGCCTATAGATGTGAGGGTGTTCAAAATAGTTTGAAGTTTTTATTATATTGTAAAAAAAGTTACCATAAATAGTGGCCAGCTGTTTGTCTCACTGCTTGATTCAAACTTGTAGACTGATCTGGGAAGATAAAAAGCAGAACTGAAGTAAGGAAGGTGTGGACTGTGGGGTCTCTTGCACAGCAGAGGTTTGAGCTTCTGCATAGTAATTTCTGAGTGCTTCCATGGTTTCAGAGTTCTGCTGCTTCATTGGTTTCCTTAAAAGATATTTGGTAAGTGCATGTCAGCTAGTCATGGTAGGCTCAATCTGGAAGGTTAAAAAGGCAGGCTTCTGGTGGGAATAGATGTCAACCAGGAGCAATGGCATGCAGAGGAACAGTTCAAATAAGTGGCAAAGATGAGAAAAGACAGCGTGTCTGGCAAGGTGAATACAGATGGTAAGATTTCTATATATAGAGTGGAATCTGTATATCTGTTTACTCAAAATGATGTTGTTATTGTTGCAGACAGATCAAGAAGAAATCAGAGTACAGGGAAGTGGGGTTTATGTATAGAGGAGTGGTAGAAACATTGATTCAGTCCTAAAAATAAAGATGAAAAGGTTGTCTTCACAGAATTGGATGGGAACAGTTTTTAAATGTCCTGTATGAAGAACCTGAACCTTGTATTCATCTCCTTTGTAGGAAAGTGCCTTAGAAGAGGCAAAACAGTGTATAATGCACTGACATCTAAGCTGTGCACTACTTGGATCATAAGAACTTGTCAGGATAGTTATTGCCTGTGTATTGTGCTGATTGATGTACTTGAAACGTGTAGGTACCTTTGCATGTGGAAATATGCTCTTTAAATCATATGATCAGTGAGTGTTCCACCTACTGTGTTCAAGCCTCCCTGAACCTTTGCTACAGCAGCCCCTCTGATACAGGTTTAAGTAGATTCATCAAAGCACCTTTGGAAGCAAGGAGTAGCTGGTTCTGGCTATGCTGCAGTTTTGCCACACCTAGGGGTATGTTGGCTGTATTTCCTTGGGAGTGCTTTGCTGGTAGCAAAATACTTCCATGTTCTTCAACATCCTACTGTCATCCTTAGATGGCTTAAATAATTCTGTTTTGTCAGGGGAAATACACCAAAATTATGTTAGCTCTTTGGATTCAAGGATGACTTAGAGAAGGGGTTGATGATGCAACTGTATGCTTTTACTTTGTCAAAACCCTATATTTTTTTTTTTTTGTCTAAAGTCATTCCGGAAAATATTTAATTGTGAAAAGCATTATTACTTCCTGGTGCAAGTGAGAATCCTTTGAGATCCTTTTGACTAAATTAGCTTTAAGAGAGTTTTTATAGAAAGAGGTTTACCCCCCTGCAGTTTTCCCTTTTGTGTTGGGTAATCTAGTTTTGAGAAACGCCTATGTGATTTATTAGCCTTTATTGTATGGCTGATATAATGAGGGCAGGTATCCCTGTGCTCCTCTCTCAAGATTTATAACACAATCTGTTATTCACTCACTCTACAGCTCTGCCAGAGCTGCGTTCAGTCTGAGAACGAGAGCATCCTTTCCCGGAGTGAGGGAGCAAACACTCAGTCTGCTGATAGAAAGCAGCTACTAAGGAAGAGCAACTGTTGTGATACACTGGAGCCGTCTTCCTGAAGGAATTCTTCTTCTGTTCCTGCAGCTTTCAGGCTTAAATTAATAACCTTGTTCTGGCTATTTAGTGCACTCCTGAACAGAGGCAGACGATCGGCTGCTCAACTTCATTTGCCCTCTGCAAAAGCAGAGCTGAGCAGTACCGATCAGAAGAATCTGGGAAGGCTGTTATTTTTTTGCTTTTGTTTTGTGGGGTTATTTTGGGAGAAAAACTTATGCTATATCAATCTCCTTTGCCTTTGAAACGTATAAAGCCTGTAGCTTGCAAAAGCAGTCCTGGAAGAGAGCATGCTCAGAAAGCTGGCAAATCATTGTCCAGTGACCGGGAGGAAATGATAGTTGCTCTTCATTTATAATGCAAATTCTGAGGTATCTTCAGAAGTGTGGCAAACTTAAAATGATGGCTGTGGTGAGAAGCTCTCTTCAGAAAGTTGTGGTGTTGTTGCATCGCTTACAGAGGATGGCAGTTTCTTCTCCCCGTTACCAGAAGCTCTGTAAGGTAAGAAACATAAGCCCTAAATGTCGAGTGTGTGTCTTGCTAACTCTCCCTTTATGAGATGAAAGGAAAAGAAAGTGAGCATGGGATGAGTGTCAAAATCATTTAGGCTATCTAGTGCTTTTAAGCCTGTAATGCTCTCCATATGTGTTTTGTTAAAGAATGCAATACAAAAAAAACCCACCAAACAACCAAAACAACCCTGTGCTTGTCAGAGTGATATATTTTTTTAGCAAAGTGCTCTCTTGCCCACCATCTGGGTGTCTGGAGAGAAACTGTTACGTTCAGTGATTTTTTATGTTTTTTAACTGCCAGTTGTTTTCCCAGGGAGTTATTTACTTCTTGGTAAATATGATTCTTTAACTCCTGTGTACCCATTATGTAGAATAACTCTGTTTTTCCATGGCCAGTGTTATTTTTCTTTTGAGCTTTATGAAACTTTTAATTAGGAATGAGTTCAGCAGACTTAATATGCAGCTGTTAATTTCTGCCTTCACCAAATGAGCTCTTTCAGTTAAAAAAAAATCAGGAAAAGTTGGAGGAAAAGCATGTTGACATAGGCTACAACTTATTGCTATTTTTGATGGTACTTGGTTTGGTGGATGATTGTTTCTGTTTCCAAAGACGGTGTTTACGTTTTGGGTTTTTTTCACAAGCTCAATAGTTCTGAACCTTAATACTATGGTGATGATCTAGGATACCCAGTAAAATTCACTTTTAAAAGTAGCTTGATCACTCACCAGATTAAAATAAGTAAATAAAATTAATAAACTTCTAACTAATCTGTAAAGTCTGTGAGTTAATACTGCTGTAGTGTTGATGTCTATGTGACGTGGTCATACTGGCCTAATATTACTGAACTTTTATTATGAGAATTCTGTCTTGAAACTTTGCAAAATTATAAAATATGATAGGTCTTCAGCTGTATATATAATGACATAACATTACATAAGTTCTATTTAGCTGCCTTTGAAATTGTTTTTCTCTTCTTGCTGCTTGTGATACTTTAAAGTGTCTGTTTTTTGATGAAAATAGGTCTGCGTTTTGCATACAAGGTGTGTGAGAACCAAAGTCTTGTTCTGATGATGATGATGAAGCAAAGCCACCTTAACTCATCCTACCTGCTTCAATCTGAAATGTGCTTTCTGTTGTGAGGAATTTAAAAATTACATCAAGTGAGAGAGAGCTCATCCTTAGGGTTGGGTTTGAAAGTAAGGAAAAAGTATCATGCACGATGTTGTTTGTAACAGTGAAGCTTGTAGATGAAGTTCTGGCATATGGGGAAAAATGTTTTATTCAAATGGCTGTTTCAGCATGCTTCAGTTTACCAAGCTGTACTAATAGATGCATCTTCATTATGAAGAATGAGAGACAGTAGTTTGTGTACACACAAGCTGTTTTAACAAACATTCCTCAGTTGTTATTGTTTATCAGTTGCCATTAAACAGCCTGTTTGCTTTTGTGAATATAGCAGATTTTTTAATAATGCAAAGATAGAAGTTATAATTGCCTGTTTAGTCACATTTTTTGTGTAAATTTGTTTGTAAAATGTTTTTCAAGCCACTGTTTAGTGACTCTTACAGTAATAATTATTTGGTAATTACCCTGAGAGCCCAGTAAATGGTTGCATACTGAATCTGTTGAGTTTAAATCTACCCAAGGGGTAGTGAAAAAAAATCTTCTAAAAGGCTGTTATTAAAATACATTTTCTGATTGAGAACCTATGCAGTAGTAGCCTTGGGAATACACATTGCTTAAAATTACAGTGTATTTTTTTTTTTTGCTTGTTAAAAAGTCATGTGGCTTAGTTTTTCAGATGTCTGTGCTTAGTTTAGTGAAGATAGAATTGTTGGTCTTCTCGTAGAGTTAAATCACACACAAATTGAGGAGGGAAAAAAAGAAATGCTTTACAATCCCAGTCACTTCCAGCAGGTGTCAATGTAAGGCAATGATAGATGGAAGTCTGGTGATGGAAATGTTAATGCTTAGATGAGAAAATGTATGGAAATTACTAAAAGCAACCATGACAGCATGTCAGGAAGGATTTCTTGTAGTGCCCTGTATACTCCTGTCTTTGGAATGTCAGATGTTTGTGTGTATCTTGTCCACTCTCTGGACACACTGGTATAGTTCAGATCTACTGAAGAAAAGCTGTTTACTACAGTGTGTGAATTAATGCATTGTATATCCAGGGTAGATGCTTCATGAGCTACATCTACATGTTTCATGTGAAGTGTCCTCTGAAGCATAACAGAAGGCAAATATAATATTTAAGGCAAATTCTTGAAGTTTAGTGTTTGTTTTAAACTGCACTGTTTATGAAAGAAGTAGTAAGACTTATTATTTAACTGTACTGGGAAAAGTCATGATTTTTCCTTTTAATAGCCTCATATAAGAGTAGCAATCAGCATTAATAGTCCACATATTGCAACTTCCTTTATAGCAAAACCAAAAATAAACACTTTGTTGACATACTACAACATATCTGAAAACTACAAAATCCCAAGTTTAGGAAATTTCTTCTTTTGCTGCTTTTTCTTTCACAAGTTTCTTCATACCAAGATGAGTTTTGCCAGATAGACCTTTTCACCAGTTGCTATTTGATTCTTTTACCTTGAAATTAGTGGCATACCAGGGCAAAATGTCTGCACTTGGCATTGTGTGGTCAGTATGTAATAAGTTTTGCTTTATTGTTAGCAGCTTTGTTAAAAAACTCGTGTGTAAGACTTTGATGCTGATAATTAACAATCAGAAAACTGTTGTACAGGCTGTCATCTGCTCTGTGTTTTGCTGATATGATTGTTCCTTAAAGAAAGACTTGTTTGTTATAGCCAACTCACTCAGACTAGAATGGATTTATAACAGGGAAAATAATTTTGAGGTACGAGTTGATAGATCTTTTCTGAGAGACTAGAACTACAACATTACTTATAAAAATAAAGTAGAGAATTGTGAAACTTTCTTTAACTTCCCTTATGGGAAGGTAAGGGATAGTGCATCTCGGGCAGATAGCTAAATGACTATCTTGAAATATGTATCCTGCTTGTGGAATTTTACTGTGTTGCTTTTGAAACATACTGCTAGCATTCAGGAGCATTCATCCACTGGAAAACAGGCTGAGGAAAATACCTAGTTGCTGAGAAGGTTATTTTCTCATTTTTATCTCTCACTTTTTTTATAAATTCTTGAGAAGAACTTGCTTTAAAAATAAATATTCAGCTCCCTTCATATAAAATACTCAAGTCTCAAACCTAATCCAGCATGTGTCTTCATGTGGCAACTTAGGTGAGTTCCTGACTTCCTCAGCTATGAAACACATCAGAAATGTCTCCTGAGGGTTTTTTTAGCATATGTAACTTAAAATGCAGTCGTCTTATTTTATGCTGTTTTTTTCTAATGGCTAGTGTTAAATTCATAAAACTGCAGGAAATTAGAAGCACAGCAATTGCTGGGGTCAGCCAAAACCTTTTTTTGCTGTGATACTGGTGATGCATTCCAAAAGACGTTTACATCACGTTGAATTTTGAGAGTAGCAGCAAAGGCACTGTTCCTATGAAATTTTGAAAAAAAATATGAAGGTCGTGAGGGCAGGGGAAATAAAAGAGCCTGGAAGGCTGTTGAGAAATGTGTAAGTTAATCATGGTTCCTATGAATTCAAGAAAGATACAAGTTTTTTAATGTTTACATGACTTTGACTTAATTTCGAAAATAAATCATTGGCACTTGATGTATTCAGGTATAAAATATAAAAAAAACCAAGTGTGGATGAGGAGGAGCAGCAATGTGGTACAATTATTGGATAGCAGAAGTGAGAATAAAAGTTAATTTTGGAAACATGTTCTGAAGTAGGCTACTCTATTGAGCAGATTGTTGATTGGAAAATGAAGAAGTGTCGTCATAAAGCTTTGCTAAATTATGCAGAGTTGCTTTTTTTAGATAAGAAAGTCAAATCCAGACTGCTCAATATGGTTCTAGTTGTATAAAGGACGTTCTAACTAGATCTAGATCTACAAAAAAGCCTTTTTGAAGGGAGGAGGCCAAAATTAAAGGGAGACTGATAATAATGATTGCTACCTACTAAAATGTAGTGAGACTAGAGGTGAATGGATAAAAACAAAATGACTATTTTGAAAAAGGAGATGTAGTAAATAATAAGTAATGATCAGCCTCTCAGGAGTTTGGGATTTACCATTTTAGAAAACAACTGAGTAGTGTAACTGGTAACCACACCACCTCAGAACATCCACAGCTTATTTGTGTTGGGAATGATAATAGAAGTGGTTTTAAGTGTATTTTTTTGAGAGAATGTACAGGGCTGAAACATGACTTGCATTCTTGATAAGCAGAACAGGGCCAACATACAGCTAATAAAGGGGAACAAGGTACCTTGATGGTGTTTAGTGGCAGAATATAACCCTTATTTGAAGGAACATGAATAGGGTAAGAATTTGTCAGTCAATGGTCATTTAAAATTAGTGAGATGGACATAATTTCTTTGCGGGTTTGGATTAAAAGTTGTGAAGCTGGTGGGGAATACTTGAAATGATAAGCATCTTGAAATCTTGGGAGGTGACAGCTGATTTGCTTCTGGCCTTTGTTATAGAATGATCACAGCAGCTAGAGAAACATTGGAAGGTTGAAGGGAGAAAAATTGTAATAGCCTTAAAAAAATGAGGAAAATGAAAGTTGAAAATGACTATCCAGTGAGTCAAAAGACATGAAAAGTAGAAATATGGACAAGAAATTGAATTCCAGTTGGAAATATAATAACTATAATGGAATTCAATTCTCCATTGGTATCAAATTGCACTAGTGATGGACAAGCACAATTAAGGGCTTTGGTGTGTAGGCAAGATGTTGTTAACTCTTAGCATGTTATTTACTGATTGATTTCCTTTGCACTTTTTTAGGGATCTGGTAAAAAAAAAAGTCAGTGGGATATTGGAGGGATATTTTCATATTTTGATAGGTCAGTGAGATAGGAGATCCTCAGAACTCCCATAGTCATCCTAGGTAGTATAAGTTGGCTCATGAAAAAAGGTGTGGATTTTGGTTGTGGTTGGAGTTGGAGTGTTGAAGAATGAGCAGAATTTCAAAGAGGAGCTTGTAAGTAAAGTTGCCAACAAGACATTTTGATAGTGAGACTTAAGAGCTTATTTAAGTGTCTTTCCCCAAGGACTCCTGTGTCCTTAGTCCTTAAAGAAAACATTTCCCAGTGCAATGGCTTACTTCAGTAAGGCAGTTCCAAGCAGAAAAGGCAAGATGGTGATTGTGAAGAGCCATCATGGATTTTGAGAAGAGTGCCCAAGCTGTTTCCTTTCTGTGAGAAAGTTGTCCCTTTGTCTTTGGCTGTAGGGAAAGCAGTACTGTTCCTTGACTGCGATTTTAGAAAGACTTTAGATGCAGCTTCTCACAGCCAAATCAGAGACATGGGCAAGACATATGAGCCAAAAGGTGGGACGACAACTGTCCTTACCATTCGTGTTCCTCAAGGGGTGGAACAGAGACTGGTACAGTTTAGCATTGTTATGAATCCAGAGTGGGATGAAGTGCACTCTCAGCAGGTTTGTAAATGATAATAGACTGTGGAGGAACACTTCCCATTCCTTGGGGCCTTGACGGAGGGGTAGGCTGACAGGAGCCCCGTGAATTTTTTAAAAAGGTCTCCAAAGAACCCAAAGCCAATTCTTGCACCTGAGAAGGAGTAATCCAATGCATTGGTACAAGTGTGAGAAGGATCGTAGCCACACAGGAAGGAGTGTTTATGTTTTTCTACTTAGCACTCATGAGGTCATGTCTGGAATACCACAGTTGGTTTCAGGCCCCCAGTTTGATGCATAGTGAGAGACTGAGGCGAGTGCAGTGCTTGGAGCATAGCAGTGGAGCAGCAGGGGAGCTGACTTCATTCAATTTGGAAGGGAGAAGGCTCCAGGAATTTGCAGCTGCTGTCACTGCATACCTGGTGAGTTGTTACTATAAAAGTTAGAGCCAGGCTCTTCTTGGAGGGGCCATGTGGAAGGAAAAGAGGCAATGAGAATACCCTGCAGCAAGGGAGATTAGTGTAAGGGCAAATATTCTGCACAGGAGGTGTAACTGTGCACTGGAGTGGAGTGCCCAGAAAAAGAGGCTGTTATATTTCCATCTCTGGTGGTATCAACATTTGTAGTGGATAAGGCCCTTAGCAGCAAACCCAGCTTTGAAATTGGTTCTTGGAATTGGCAGGAGGTTTGACCTCCAGAGCTTCCAGCTTGTGATTTTCTATGATTCTCTGTCTAGTGCTCTATTAGCTTATAAGTGAAGACTAAAATAGTCAAAATGATAGTGCAGCAGTTTTCAGCTGTGGGTTGCTCACTTCTTATGAAAAGGAGCTTCACAATTTTACTCCATGTGGAAAAAGTTCTTACTTCTCTGCTGAATTTTGATCTAAATCTGAGCCTGCTATGAGTCTGCTGAACAGCCACAGCATGTACTCATGTGCAAATCCTTTTGCTGTAGTCTAACCTCGATGGTGGTAATGCAGTACAGTCACTTGGTGCATACCTGAATTCTGTGCCTATGATTGGAAGGCATTTTAATATAGCATAAAACTTTGTCATCTAACCTTCCCCCCACTTCTGCATTCTCAGATAACGTTTTCAGAACTAAAGTAGAAGGCAGAAAGGTTTTGCACATCTTGAGTGATGGGGCTGACCTAAATGAAACCACTTTGTTTTGCCATTTGTCTAATTAGGATCACTGCCAAATAAAACTGTAATATAATAAATGGGTACATTATAATAAAGCCTTGTGCTCTCTAGTCCTCTGTGTATTAGGCGGCTTCTCTAGAAATGGAATGGTTTCTTTAAGGTGAAATAACAAGGAAAAAGAAAATGGGAGAGGACAAAGCTTCAGAATTTCAGTGTTGCTAAGTGCTGCATCAGTCATTCCTATTTGCAAACAAAATGCAGCTTAACAAAAGTTAAGACAGGTTCTAGGATATGGCACTTTTTAATAGCATTTTGTAGTAATGTGGAAGGGAGGAAAGGAGAGAGGAGATGAGAGAAATATTTCAGGACATGCTTTTAGAATCTTCTTACATTTATTTAAAGGCAACTCTGATTTTTAAGCTGAAAATATTTTGCTTATTGCAGCAAAAATGAATCTAAAATATGAGGTACTTCTATTAAAGCATGAATGTAGCAATAATGGGAAACTTGACTTCCATGAACTTTACATGTTTACAGGAGCTGGATCAATATTTGTTATAAGACCCTCTTGTCATAGTATTTTGCCACAGTGCTTTTTGATTGCTGCTGTTTTTCAGGAAGCAATTTCCCCCCCCCACTCTTTCCCTTAGGGCTTAATTACCCATCCCAAATACATGGAGTCGTGAAGCAGTAGTTGCCTAGAACAGCACAGTACTTCACTAGTTTGTGTCTAGAGAACTGACATTTTTTTCTTGTCTTCTTCAGATAGATCATTTGAGCTTATTTTTAAAAAAAGCTGCACTCACTAGGTAGCTGGGAAAATAATGCTGTTTGAAGATGTCCTGTCACTGTTAGTCATCATGGGGCTCTGGAGGAGTTCTGGCCTCCTTTTTGCCTTCCTCTCTGTTTTTAATCAGACAAACTGTAAGAGACATCATGTTCCAAAGTTGCCCTAAGAGTTTTCTTTTTCATATCCACTGCTTGCAGACCTGTGTTGCATTCTGGCTGCTCTGTGATGTTTTAATGCTGGGCACTCTTGAAACATTTTGGTGCAAAGGATTTTACTTCAAAAGTAACTTGCTCAGCCCTGTGCAGTTGAGTAATTCAATGTGGGTGGAAGATGTCAGTGATGTTTTTGATAATTGATATTTGTGTTGTGCTACAGAAAGCAATTCTTCATAGTCATAGAGTAATTATATTTACTGGTGGTATATGGTAAATATGGTAGGTGCTGCGAGTGAAGTAACAAAGTGAAATGCTGCGCAACTCAAGTTGTGCCAGGGGAGGTTTAGTATTAGCAAAAAAATCTTCACTGAAAGGGTGGTCAGGCATTGGAATAAGCTGCCTAGAGAAGTGGTAGAATTAGAGTTCCTGGAAATGTAGGAAAAAATGTGTAGGTGGGTTAGTGCTGGACTTGGCAGTGCTAGGTGAGTGACTGGAACTGAAGATCTTAGAAGTCTTTTCCAATCTGAATGATTCTGTGAATCTGTAGATGCTCCTCCGTTGCTGATGAGCCCTGTATTTATGAGCACAGTGTTGTGGTAGTGGGGAAAGTGCTGTTTTCTCTGCTCTGGTGTTCCAGATTTCTGACCTGGAGAAAGAATCCTTTCTGGGGAGAGGTGGAGACTTTGGTTTTCAATGCCTGCTCAATTCTTGGCATTTCTGCTGAGACTGCTGATCAATTAGTGCTAATTGTGCTGGCTTTTGGGATATGGTCCTAGAACAGTCATCTGAGGTCACCGCTTTCTGTCACCTGCTGTCTTTGGACTCAGTTTGTGAACTATGATTTTTGCTTACTTATTTTTCCTTTCTTTTAAGAAGGGATGCATTATTAACCCTGAAATAATCACTTACCCTTCACATTCAATTTTGGATGTTCCATATCAAATACTGGAAGTCTCTTGGTTATTATTCTCTTATTTTTTGCTACAAAGAGGAGTATTCTTTTACTGCAAGTTCCAACACAGCAAACTATTTGAAACAAATGTCTTTCTCCTCTTTCTGTTACATGAAATTAAGCTTTAAATTTCAGAAGTTAAATGGAAGTTACGCAATATTTGAAATTCTTGGGCACCTCTGAGAAGGTCGCAAGCATAATAAAAGATTACACAAGATCTCATTTCCCCACTTTTTCCTTTATTAGCAAGCATGACAATTTCCTCTCTTGGAAGAGAGGGGAAATGGGTCCAGAAATAAAAGGGAGAAGCCTATCAATGATGTTTTCACTTCTTTAGCTGTTTGCATCAGGAGTTAAAAGCAGTTCCTCAGCTGTTTCGGTGAAATAGTTTTATATCAATTTGTAGGCCATTATCTTTCACTTCATATAGCCCAGCAGTGTAATGATAAATTAATTCTGAATTTCTTTCCATAGTTCTCAGTAAGAAGAATGCAGTCTTAAATGATTCAGCTGTTACCTGTAAGCAGATAACTTAGCCTAGTTGTGGAAGACTTGCAACCCTTATAACATTGTTCCCTCTATATTAAGGATACTTCTAAATGAAAATAAGGGAGATAATTCAGGTTCAGTTGAAGAATTTGGATGTGGACATGACCTTCCATGTGCATTGTCTCTAAGTGAGATTAGAGATTTACATAGGACTAGTTACAATTATTTAGATTTAGAAGACAACGGAATTCTAGATTTTTTGCACTAAGCTAGAATTTTGATTGATACTCATTTTGTCTAAACTTCCTTTTTACCAGATGTCTTACTATTACCTGAAATCTTGAAATTTGTCATTGCATCTCAGACTCCATGGGATGAGGAGAGCAGTTTTGTTTTGGTTGAACAAGTATTTCCTCTCCCATTTTTCAGTGGTAGAGGTGTGGTAATGATCTCTTCCATAAGGAGAAACTGTCATTGTCAGCAGAACCTGAATATACATTTTGAAAGTGTTTGGTTGTGACTGAAATTGGGGATGGAGGAGAGGGATGCTCTTTCAAGAAGCACTGAAAATGTGAGTTGCCTTTTAATCCTGGTGTGAACTATTGTTTTAATTGGAAAAGAGTGCAAACAACCCCAAACTAGCCCATGAATTTTGTGGTTGTGCAGAAATCTTAGGAAATTGTGATCAAATTCCAAGGACTATAGCAGGTTTTATCCATTGGAAAAGCCTCTTGTTTAAACTATCATTCGATAGCAGTCTGCAGTATAGCCTAGCTTTCTGCACTTCAGGAGCGCATTTTGTTGTCTAAAGCCAATATCATGTCAGCCTCATAGATTCACAGTACCAGATGAAAGTTTCCCTCTATGGATTAAAGTCAATTCGAGGAGGGGAAAGTGTCAGACCAAATGGCACTGCTAGAACTTGCAACATGGTTTTATTGTGATGTTGCTGGTAAGTGACTGCAAGAGGAGAATCTGCAGATTCTCTGGGCAGCCTGTCCAGTGCCTCACCACCCTCATAGTGAAGAATTTTTTTCTGAACAACTTATCTTACTGTCTCCTCTTTAATTTTTAAACCATTTTCTCTTATTCTATTACTATCTTCCTATGTAAAAATGTCACTGTCCCTCTTTTTTATAATCATCCTTTAATTATTGGAAGACTGCAGTGAGCTCTCTGGAGTCTTCTCCAGGCTGAAGGACCTCAGTTTCTTAGTCTGTCTTCAAAGAAGAGGTGGTCCAGCCCCCTGACTTTGTATTCCTCCTCCTCTGGACCTGCACTAACAGGTTTGTGTGCTGAGGGCTCCAGACCTGGATTCTGAACTTGAAGTGGAGTTTCATGAAGGCAAGGAAGAAAGGGAGGATCCTTTCTTCACCCACGGGCCCCACTTCTTTTGATGCAGCCCAGGATGGTACTGGCCTTTGAGCCTG
The DNA here is from genome assembly GCF_009819655.1 of Sylvia atricapilla. NCBI lineage: Eukaryota > Metazoa > Chordata > Aves > Passeriformes > Sylviidae > Sylvia > Sylvia atricapilla. Next base: position 65,102,335 of record NC_089142.1, read on the forward strand.
GAAGCTCACATTGCTGGGTCCCGTCCAGCTTTTCATTCCGCTGGGTCCTCCAAGCTCCATAGGGCTGGTCTCAGTCAGCTCTTCTCCCAGTCTGTACTCCTGTCTGGGATTGCCCTGACCCAGGTGTAGCACCTTGAACTTGGAATTTATGATCTTTATAAGGTTCTTGTGGTCCCGCATCTCAAATTAGTCCAGGTCCTGCTGGATATTGAATTTAGGAATAAGCCAAGGGTATGCTTTGGTCCAAGTCTGTATGGTTCACTAGGTTAAAAGTATGTTAATCTTTATAACTCAATGTTCCAAGTCAAAATTTGAGAAGAAAATGAAGATTTTGCTAGTGAGCAAATAGAGGCTTTAATATTAATGAGGCCCAGTGCATTGTTTTGAAGGTGTATGTTCCCTGGTGGATTGTGTTGGTTGTGTTGAAATGTAATGAACATGATTTTAGAAAAAATGATACATTATAGGCTGAGCAAAAAATTAACAGCTGTAAGGGAGAAGAAATTAAGCTACCTAATGATGTTACTTTTGCATATTTTAACTTGGCTGTCAGCATGCCCACTGTAACTTTCTTGTGCCAGGTGAATGCTGCTAGAATTTGTCAGTCTGTGTAAAAACAACCTATACCATTTTTGAATCGAGGACAAAGAAACCATATATGCATAGAAAATACCTGTTTTTTTCCTGTAGGAAATCAAGAGAAATGAAACTTACATGGTAGTTGTTTTTATACTCTCTAAATGGCAGATCTAGAACAGCATGCAATAAATTTTAAAGTAGAAATGAGAAGGTGTAGGAAAGCTCTATACTATATCTTTTCCAGGCTTTAGTCCAATTGCATAGGACATGTTGAAAGGGAACTGTGATTTAGATCATCTTAGAAAGCCCAGGGCATAAAGTTAAGTATACTAATTTGTCTTGTTTAGCATTGTTTAATTTGATTATAAAATATGTTTAGATTTTATGACTCTTTTGGTATTGTCCCAGCATCTTTGCAAGAGATAAGTCTTTGGCAGTGGCATTTGTGTAGTGACTTAGGGAAAAATAAAATGAGATTAAAGACACTTTAGAAAGAGAAACAGCTGGCTTATAGTTTATAATGATGGTATGAATTTTGTGGTCTTGTTGTTTCACCGAATTGTGATTTACTGAGATGGTTTTTGAAGTCAAAGTCAACACACTGAAACGGAGAGCTGGTAGTTGGTCATTACTGCACTGGGAGTATTGTGACTTCAGTTTATAAGGGAGCCTGGGACTTCTACAGGCAAGGTGGCCAGAGTAAATGAACCTGCTGGAAAGACAAAAAGACATAAAATAGCACAACTAGGCACTGAACTACAGAAAACACCCATCTCCCCAGTTGTTGTAGCACTGTCTGGTTTGTTCTTCTGATGCAACATTTTAGTAGACGCTCTAAGGTGAAAGTTGAATAAATTGCTGTTGCTGCAGGAGAATGAGAGATTGGGTGACATGAAATAACTGCTCTGGAGAATTTCTCAGTACAAGAAGCAAATGAGTCATGATCCCTAGGCAAATGCTGACACTTGTGTTGATTTTTTTTTAACCTTTCTTCCTTCTCCAGACCCCTAGAAATTTCATCAACAGAAAATGAATGCTTGCTTCTGATACAGCCCCTTCTCAGACTTTGCATTATTTCTGTGATTTGGCTGCCTCAAGCAGCAGGACTGTCAGGGTTTGCAAAAAGTACGAAGAGATAAAAGAAGCTGCACCTTCTTGTGCTGTAAATCTATGCAGATATGCAGGCCATCACTGCCTGTGGCTTTCTTTTTGTAAAAGTAAGTACATTTCAATTTTTCTTAGTGGAAGAAAGCAGAACAAAGGAAAGTAAATAAAGTGTTGTTCCTTTTGATATCTTGTGGCTAATTTCTTTCATCATAATTTTGTCACAGCCATGGGAATTTTGTGTGCTGATATTCCCTGTTAGTGTAGCTGGTTCTGGCAACTTCCTTTGTGCAATCATTTGACATTAATTTTCATACATGCCACCTACTGATTCCTCTGCAGGAGGCACCACAAATGCTTCATGTTCACTTTTTGAAGGAGGAGGAAGCCCTATTTCCTCTTCTCCATGAGCACTTTCCCAGCTGATGCAATGTAGGTGGAGATATAATTGTGAACGTAAAGAAGAATGAAACATTTTGCCACTATGTATTTTGGAGAAGTGAAGAAAGGCCCTGGTTTCAAAGTAGTGTTATCCTGTATTTTGTTTACTTGTTATATTTGCTGCTGCCATTTGGTTTCACTAATAATAGTTCTGAGATTTGGCGAAGTGAATACTGCAAAAAGTTTTCCTGTGGCACCACTGGTATGTAAGTTCTTTTAGGGTGAGGCTCTCTAGAAAGTATTAAATTGCACTGTGCCTGTGATCACAGTGAAACTGTGCATGGAAGGGAAAGCTGCTCACTTTTCCAGTCTTGTCTGTCATGGTATTTTTATAGATGTGTGAATGAGGTGAGCTATGAAATTCAGCCTAAGTGATAAAATGGGTTTGATTTAAAATGAGAGACACAGTGCTGTGGAGGTATATGATATAACTATACCCAAAAGGGCCTTTGAAATTGCAAATAGAATTTAGCAAGCCACCTTCCTAAGAACATCTGTTCCTGATGATAGGCAAATACGTGCTAAATTTGCTACTCGAGTTTAAAAAGAGATGTAAGTTGGGTACTTGTTGTTCTGCCCCAGCATTTCTTTTTGAATTTTTAATGTGTCAGAAATGTTTTTTGTTGAGGTAAAAGCCCCAAATTTTTAGGCTTGCATATGAAAGCATGAGCTGTGTATGTATACAAGGATTGTGTGATGATATAGATAGCATTGGAGATGGACAAACTTTATCACTGAGTGATTCTGGAAGATATTTCCCTTGTGTTTGAAGACGCTTTTCCTCGTGTTTGGGGAATTCAGAGATGTACATATGAATTCAGTATTGAAAGATCAAGTAGGCATTTGAGGTGACATTATCTTCATGTTTCTAGTACATGAGGAAATAATCTGAGTGGTAAGAAACAGTGCAGATAAAAGCAGAGATTCTTGCTTGTCACCTGTCTTAGCCCAATGCTGAGATCATCTCTTCCTGTGTCACTTTAGAATATTTGTCACCTTTAAAATAAAATTTAAAATTGAGTCACCTTTTTCAAGCTATTAAAGCTTTTTTTTTTTGTATTTTATCCTGATGTATAAATTAAATTTTATTCCTTATAATTGAGAGAAGTATATTATAAGGTCCTTCAACTCACCCCAAATCTGAATTTACAGTTCAAGAATATATTCTCATGGTAGTTTGCACATGTTTCACTATGTATTGAAAGTACATTGTGCTTTCTCCTTTCTCATTTGCTCTTTGGTAATTTATAGTTCATTTAACTGTTTCTGAAAACTAGTGAAGTTAAGGTAAATGACACTCACTACCATTCCCATATTACCAAGGTTTGTTATCCTGTCACTGAAGGATAGTAGGTTAACCTGACATGATTAATTTTTGACAAATCATGTTGGCTGGTGCTAATTTTCTTCTTATGTATCATGCGAGTACTACTTTTTTCACAGGAATTGAATAAAGCTTATGGACAGTAAATTCCTTACTTCCCTCTTTGATTCCTAATTTAAAGAGAAAAATTGTATCTCTATTTTTCTGCCATCTTTTGTTGGTGCTCAGAGATAACTGCTAATAGCTCTTAGACACTAATGGCCTATTATTTAAGTATTATTTGCCAAATTTAATAAGTTATGCATAATTGGAGAAAGCCACACTTATTACTACTTGGCCTTTTCTCTCCAGTTGAAGCTCAAAATTTTGCTGCTTCATCTGTGTGGTTAAGTAGTTACCTGAAACACAATATTCCTCATTAGTGAGATTGGAAGCAGAGGAAAGTATTGAACATTCCTTCCTTTTCAGCATAATTACTTAATAGCTTCCCTTTGTGGTCTTGTTACTGGCTTGAATAAAAAAACCTGCTGTTTTCAAAAGGTAACATCATAGATAAATACAGGAATTAAGGTATCATTTATTGAATTTTTCCCTTTAAAAGAAACTAACCGTTCCCTTAGTAAGATGTTTAATTTCAAAACAATATAGTAATCTTGTTGTTGTCGATAAAAATAACAGCTCATCTTTGTATTAAGAAGGTGGATCTGCACGCAGTGAAGCAAACTTTGGCAGGATGGTGTAGAAGTGAGTCTAGAAATCACCATGCAAACAGTCTGATCTGAACCTTAAACCTCAGCATGTATGTTCTTACATGAATGCTTGAGGTGTATATCAGACACCTTTGCCAGGTTTTGAATATCCAGGTAAAAAAATAACTGATTTTATGATACTAGAAAGCAAAGGCCTATTTTGAACAAACACTACCTATATCTTAGTTCAAGGATTTGGCAAAATCTTCATACTTAAAGGCAATTGTGGAAATGAATGATATCTAGTAGTGAAGAGACCTACCTGTCACTCTTTCAAGGAAGGTTGGTTACATAAAGATGTCTGTGTAGATCTTGCTGAAGTGATAATGTGTCCAGTTGGCTCTAAAAAGAAGGCAGGGATTTTGCCTCCATTACATTCACAATGGGAAAGATGGCATTTTTGGAGCACTTTTTGGCTAATTGGAAACTGAGCATATCATGGAACAAGTTTTGACAGTGAATGGTATATGGAAAACAGGCATAAAGAAGAATTAAACTACAACAAAACCTCTTTTCTGATCACTTTAAGCATGGAAAATTCAAGTGGAGGGAATTAAAAAGGATTATGATATTGTGCATTTTTACCTTTAAAGACTGTGAAAAGCTTAGTAAGTAAGTAGCAAATTGTTTAAGCAGATAAATGTTTGAGGGCACTGTATCATTTTTTAGGTCTGCTTAGAGAAATTCCAAAAAGCTCCATGGTGGCTCACAAAATGGGTTTTTCTGGAATGCACAATACAAATTAGACATGTACAGCTATGTAAGAAATTATAATATGAAAAACTGAGGCGAATGACAGCTCAATAAAGAAACCTAATAATAATGAAGAAAATTGAAGGCTTGTTTAATGAGCTTTTTGCTAAGACGAATACTTGTATACGCACAGAGAATATTTGCTTCTTCTGGGGTTGGGAATGGGTCTTTGGTTTGGAACTTACTAACTGTAATGCGATCTTTGTTTAAAGTAGGTCCAGCAGTGAAAATAAGGGGAAGGAAAAGGATAATAAATTTCTAAACAGTGAACAGCAAGAAGACCCAAAAGTAATTAACCTGAGTGTGCAAATACACTATAAAAATGCTTTACTGTTTTCATACCTTCCTGTTGGGTGTTTTCTGTTGTTATACGTTTTCTGCTTCACAAGGTGGAAGATAATTTTTGATGCATCTCAGAGGAGGGTAGCCTTTGGTTTTGTTTCCAATATGTATCAGTTTTATAAAGGATTGAAACGCCACAGAAAAGCTTGTTCTGCTAAAAGAAGCTTACTGCTTGTTACTGCTGCTTCTCGTGCTGACTTGTCTTGATGGTCTCTCTTTAGGCTCTCAGTTGTCTGTGTTTTGCTTTCTGCTGGGGCTACAGACTGCCTTCAACCTCTGCACTCTGTCAACCACTGCACAGCCTGTGCTTGTTCAGTGCTCTGATTGTTGATACTCTTGGGCTCCAAGCTCCTGGGTGTCAGGATAACACAAGTAATTAAACACAGAAAGCTGATCGTGCTTTGCGAAAGTCTTAGGCTTAAACCATGAGGAATGGTACCAGTGGGAAAAAACTGCCAAAGCCCTTCAACTGGAATTCCTGGCTCATGTCTCTCTGTGATATCTCTCTCTCTCTCTCTCTCTCTCTCTCTCTCTCTCTCTCTCTCTTTTTTTTTTTTTTTTTTTTTTTTTTCCCCCCCCCTTCCCCCCCGAAGTGGAAAGATTTGGGTAGATGCTTAGTGTCTGAGCAGGTTTAAGGCAGTGGTGTTGTGGTTTTACTTTCTGTACTTTTCCTCTCACACATTCATGTATCCATTTATAGAATGCTCATTTGTGTTTTCTGTATTCTCAACAGGGGATGACATTTTGCATACTTGTAACAAATGCTATCTTTTTCCAGCTCAGGGTGGTCATCATTTTCTGCCTATATTATTAGTTGGCTTTGCTGAATTTTTGGTGTTTCTCGACATTGTTTTAAAATGTTGGTCTGTGAATGCATGATTAAAATGCTCTGAATGCAGCAGCAAGATTCCACTATGGACAGCAAAGGAACTATTTAGCTCTCGTTTCACTTTAGGCTCCTCAGTTTATATACTAAGAATTAACAATTAATTACTGTTTTGCTGTTTTGAAATAGCAGTATTTATAGTTGATAATTATGTCTGAATTTGTTGAAAATAAAAATAATAAAAGCAAGGCTTAAACACTTATCTTTTAAAATAGCTCTGTGGTGAATGCATGGAGCCATCTAAAAGATGTAGGTTACATATGTGAGAGGTGTCACTGGAAGTTACTATTTAGCATCTGGTAAGTAAAATTTACCTTTTTTATAATCCTTCTGATTTGCTTGGGAATAGGGATTTATATTTTTACAGCTTCAATAAAGAATAATAAATGACTTATGTGTTTCATAATTTAGGGTGGAAGTGCTCTGTAAATGAAAAGCTTTTTCAAAACAAATAAGCAAGTCACTTAACATCATTAATCTAAACTAACTTTTTGCCTCCATTTTGCCACTTCTATAAATTTTAAATGTAGTAAAGCAAAGCTTGTTATGAAGATGGAGTGGCCTGCTGGTTGCCAAATGTCTGTGACAGCTACACAGGTTAGGATTCTCCTCCCTCCTGTGCCATGTAAGATGCTGATTAAATTCACAGGTCTGTGGATTAAGCTGTTAATCAAAAAAACATCTGAAAAGCAAAACCACTCCCAAAGGTATTGTTAATGTTTAAATAGTGGAAATTTTCACATTTTAAGTATAAAAATGACTGTTTTCACATTTAGAACTATAGCTGTACAATTCCTGTCAATGTGTGATGTGGTCTTAAAGAATATGAATTGCTGATACATCCACTTTCAGATTCTCAATTTTCCATGTTTTTCCACTTTTTTATGACTCCTGGCTTATGTAAAGTTGTTCTTGTAAACATTTGGCATCTTTAGACTTTCCAAATGAGAAAGCTCACTCCCTTCTCTATTGTATGGGTCATCTGCAGAGAAGCAGGAGTCAGGCTGTGGTCATTCCATAGTGGGTGACCTACCAGCCGACATGGAGCTGATGATCAGCCGCGTAAAAGGCTAAAAGTCCTGGATTTTCTGGTAATTCATTCCCAGTCATAAAATAGTAATAGTGACACTTGGATGAAAGGAGATGCTAAAGTGAAGGGCTTTTGATTGATGTTCATTTTCCTAATTTTTCCATGAATGCCCATAATTAAAGCTTAGACCAATTTAATATTTTTAAATAGATGTGTAATTGCACAGCATATGTCTTAATGTAGAAAACTTAGTTTAGTTAGATAAAACCAAAGAAAGGTAATCTAATGCCTGACTCTTTCTGACAGGCCCTCTCTTCTGTATCATTCAAGGTATAACTTTACGCACTGAGTCTGGAGACTCACTGAATGCTGGCTTTGGTATTTTGAGTACTCTCATTTTTTCTATGCTTATGAGGTTTGGGAGCAACAATCTCTGCAATATTAAAGAAAAAATAAGAGAAAAGAAAAAGTATCTAAATATCAGTTTATCTGGATTAATGCTGCTTTTTATCTCATGGTTTGCTTGATTCTTCAGGACATTTAAATGCAGGAAAATCTGTGGGTGGGAGACTGAAATGAAAAAGATCAAATGTGAAAGTGTATTGCCCAGGAAGGCTGGGTGCAGGTAGGAGGAAGTAAGCAGAAAATGAGATTGACACTTATTAATGATGACCGGGGTAATGCCTGCAAGTCAACCTGACTCAGGATGTCTTAACATCTGTGAGGATCAGAACAGTCAAAAGGCTTCTGAAGCAAGTATTCCCTTGCTTGTCGTGGGCATTAATGTGTAATGATTTTGTCCTATAGTTCAACTTCATCTCAGATTGCGTAATACGTTGAAAAGAGGGAATTTTTAGTCTTCTCTCGGCTTGCTCTTTATATTCTAATAGCAAATAATTTTTAATGTATTGCTGTAGACCCAAGGTTGTGTTTATTCCACTGCATGATTGCAGTTGTAGTTTAACCTCACCTGGCAACTAAGCATCATGCAGCCACTTGCTCTTTCCCACTCTTATGGGAAGGAGAGGGGAATCAGGAAAAAACCCCAAACATTTGAGTTAAGAACACTTTTATAACTGAAACAAAGACAAAGTAAAATATTATAATGGATGTAGATAATCCAATAAATAAAAGAGTTAATAAAATATACTACTACTTTTACTACTAACTATAAAAATAATAGTAATGGGCAAAAAGACTGCAAGTAAAAAATGAAGCACAAGTGATGCACAATAGAATTGTTTATCACCTATGGACCAATGCCCAGCCTATCTCTGAGCAGCGATCGGCAGCTCTTCTAAAGTAAGTAAAGATACTCATAAGATTTAAAAGATGTGCTTTATAGTTGACATATGTATTTGTTTAGAAAATGCATGGCCTTTAGCAAAAGTACGCAGGTAGCTTAATGTAAGACACCACTTTCTGCCTAGAGGTCTTTATTAAGTGAATTATACCTTTGGATATAAAAAGAATAGATTTATATGTCCAATAATCGTTTGAATCACAATATTTACTTTTAGGAGTATAATAGAGGAAATGCCCTCTACTTCAGTATGGATTAATGAAGATTGGTGAGGTTCTGCCGCCTTCCAGAGGAAACTTTATTGTTCCCTGGTTTTATCATACTATTATTTGCTAACCAAAGAGTAAGATTTGATTTCTTTATCTGTTTCTTAGGTTCAGCAGCATAAAAGTATTACTTGTATTTTTAATACAGAGCTTAATGCATTTTTGTTCCGGAAATATTTTTGTGGCTGTGACCCAAATTAAACAGTAGTTCATCCAGCTGGTCATCACTGTGTCTTCCTTGACAGAAATGTCAGGTCTTGATGCTTGTGCTCACTTCAGATTGAGAGTGTCTAGCCTGTTGTCAGGTGAGCAAGTTTGATCTTTGACCCTTTTTTGCATAGTGTTGTTGGAAGTTGAAAACATCATGCTAAATCAAGCACTGTTTATTCCATAACAGGAGAGCACAGAGAGTGTCATTAAAGGCAAGAGCTGCATCTAAATGACAGAATGTGTGTAGTGATGGTGTCCAAAATGTTCAGCACTAGATTAAGTGCTTCCATCTGCTAGGCAGAGTAGATCTGTGGTGTTGCCAGGCAGGTAGCATCAGTTCACATATTCTGCTCTCCTGTAAGAATAAACTGTCATCTTTTCATGTTTATACTTTGTCCATTACATGTTAGTGTTTTGAAAAGAGAAAAAAAATGCCTTCTCAACCAATGAGCTTATTTTTGTTTAAAGTCTCCACAAAGCTTTTAGTGTATGCCCTGTTCTAGAAGTTTTCAGTAGCAGAGATGTCTTCAAAATGGTGTTCATTTTCAATGTGTTGGTATTACATTTTTTAAAGTGAAGAGTTGCCAAATCTGTTTTACCTGTTCCCTACTGCCCAATATTTAAATTGCAACCATGGATTCTGGATTTGGATAGCAACTATTTTAACTGTGAAATTACCACTCCTAAGAGTGGCTGGAGGTAAGGAGTGATTAGCATTCAGGTGGGGTTTTTTAACCTTTTTTATTACTGTATTCAAAAAGCTTGCTTCTGAATTGAGTGTTCTTCCTACCTATTGTTGGCACCTCAATTTACTGAGCCCTTTTGTCATTGTGTTTCTTGTTTCTTTATTCTGCTGCTACTTCAGTTTGCTTTGGAGGGTGAGACTGGCATAAGAATCCTGTGTGTCTTTCGCAGCATCCCAGTGACCTGGATTGTGAAGTGGTTGTAGACACCCTCTTTCTTTCAGTTTTCTCTTTCAGTAAAGGCTGGTTGAGTTTCTTGCTGTGTCATTACAGGTCAGCTGACAAAAAGGTTACTGACAAACCACAATGTTAGAGTTTCGGCAGTAAGTTCAAGTGCAACAGACATGCATAGGATGCTCTCTGAAGAGTCCTGATCTCTCTGGGCAGCAGATATATAAAAGAAATTGTGACACCCTTCAAGAAAATTTGAATTGGCTTACAAAAATAAAATGTCTGTTTTAAATTACTGTGTTTGCCTAAAGGCAGAACAGCTTTTGATTAGATGTGTGTGTGAGCATGTATTTTTCTTAACTGTGAGGGAAATTGCGTTTTCATGCAAGGCATGCACTCTCACCTGCTTTAGCCCAGTCCTTTGATACAGTCTGTCTCTCTGATACAGTACCTTCTCAAGAGTTTGCTGTGCCATAGCCTCAGACAAATGTTTGTCCTGATGTGTGCTCCTGACCAGGAGGCAGGAAGGCTCAAGCAGTCTCTAATGAGCAGTGTGCTGCCTGGCAGTGAGTATGTGCTATGGATTCTTGCAAGTTTTGTTGTTCCTGGGTGCAGGGAGACACATTTTGTGCCACCCCAGCCAGCTGTCTGTGGTATGAGCTTAGTCAAGTGTTGTCTGTGCTGAGATTCTAGAGCTTGGGAGATCTGATTATGGTGAGCTCTTGAATGGCTATAAGGAGTTTCATTATTTTATCACTGTTAAATATTACTGCAGAGTCAATTACCTTATTTTACTGGCAAATCTCTTCTTTTAGATCTTGGTGATAAGTTCAAGTAAATACAAAAGTTGAATATACAGACCTTCATGTGCAGTTCTGTACATGTCTCTTTAAGACAAGATTTTAAACCTAGGGTTTATGTTGGAAAAAAAGACAAACAACATCAAGGTGTCTCAAGCACCTGAGAACTACAAAATTGAGTATTCAAGCTGTCCAGCTGGTTATTAAAATCCTTCTCTGCCTAATTAGTCTTTGATAGCTTGTCACTTAATAGCCTGGAAGAATTATTTACAAAAAGTGATAGAGTGTAAAGGAAAACTGGAGAGGACTGGAGACTGCCTTGAAGTTGGATGTAAGAGGTGTAATAAGCTGGCAACAGCAATGTCTGCTTGTGGATTTGACTGCTGATTTACTTTTTCTTGAGATTTAGCAGAGGCACTTCGGTGTTCCTTGGTGCCTTCTGTGCTGACACTAGCGTGGGCCAAGACTTTTTCAGCTTTTTGAACCTGAGCATGACCTGATTTAAAATCAGCTTAGAGGCTTGGTGTTGTGTTGTTTCTTCAGTATTGTAATGATGCTTTTGAAACAGGCACTTGCAAAAATACTACCCTGCTCAAGAATGTTAATGACTTTGTAGATGCAGACACTTGTGAATAATATGCACATGGGGATGTGTAAATGCTGGGCAGCTGTACCAAAAGATCCTTGTATATTTTGGTTTATTCCACTGTATGTCTGTGGAAAATGACAGAGTTCAGTATTACTGAAGATGTAGTGCTTAATCTGCTGATAAAACCTAATTTATCATAAAATTAGAGTTCTTGTAAATGTTGATTGTTTACAGGAAAAAACAAAGTACTACCATGGGAGCTAATCTCTGGGATAAGGAGAAAACAAAACAAACCAACCTGGAAAGGCAGCAGCCATACTAGATATTATTTTCCACAAATCAGACTGATGTTTAGAACAAATTAATCTACTTTAATCCAGTTGCATTTTTCTGTTGGCAGTAGATTGTTTTAATCATTTTGTAGCATTTATAATGCATGATAAAAATGGCACTTTACAGAAATAGAAATTAAAACCTGAAGAACTTGCAGTCTAAATCAAAGCAAGTGATAAATATTGTCAAACATGACCAGAGAGAATCTGTTCTATACAAGCAGTGTCTGTTTCTACTTGGTTGCAAACATGCTGGCAGACTTCTTTAATTATGTTCTTAGCAAGAGAACCAAAATAGGTGATGCTAGCAGTAGAAAGCAAGAAGTTGTAAAGAGGAGAGCTTAGCATGCTGGAAGGGGAATCCCTCCCACGTATCCATGCAGGAAGTAGGTGTAAGGCATCATTTGGGAATTGAAGGGAGTCTCCAAACAGTACGTGAAAGTGCTTTGAAAAGAAAATTGAGACAATCAACAATCGTGCTACTTGGAGCACGAGAAGAAATGGTTTTGTGCCTGATATATTGAATAGATTGAATTTAAATGTGGTGGTCAGAAAGGAAGAGGTAATGCAGCTGACAGGAAAGAAAGATAATGTAGGATTTTCTCCTAGCAGCTGATGAGAAATATACTCACTTCATATATATCCTAGAGGGATGGAACAAATTTATTGATTTAAAACATATAATGTTATAGTCACAGAAAACTGAGAGGATAATGAGATTGTTGTTTATGGAGCTGCTGGATGGAAATAAGGTAGTTTGTCTGTGCAGTGTTACTAAAATAGCCTTTAGCCACAACCTCCGGTAACTCAAAATTCCAAAGTAGTAACTGCTTGAACTCTAGCACTTATTAAGAGTATCAATACAATTCTTGGCAAATACTGTATGTTATGAAATATAGTTCTCAAACTGTTTCTGCTTAAGAAATTCAACTTAGAAGTACCCTGCTTTCTTAGTCCTATTGCAAGTATTCTACATCTTGCAGCCTCATGTAGAATTGCTACATTTCACTGATTTTATGTGAAGAGTAAATTATAGGCTATTATTTATTACACAAATAATTCCAAATGCTGCATGTACAAAGGAACTGTGCTGTCCTATGAATGAAAGCATTTTACTTATCTCCCTGAAAGTGTCTAGAAGTAATTACTTCCAGTTCTGGTCAACTAAATATTGAATTCAGATCTGCTCTGGGAGTAAGTAACCATCTCCTTAAAATTTAGGATAGTATAATTGCTGTAGAAGTAAAATCTTTGCCTTTAAAAATATACCCACAAAGTTAATGTCTCCATTTTTGTTGCACTGAAATAGGGTGGTTTTTTATTTTAGCTCCTGCCAGTTTCTGCAAGTAAACCCAGAACTCTCAACATTATCTCTGGTTTTGTTTCCCTTTTTTAATAGTAAAATGCCATCTGTTCAGTAGGCAAAAAAAGAAAAATGGAGTACTGCATGTTAACATCCATGAAGAAATTTGGGATATAGGCAGATATAAAGATAGAAAGAACTATTATTACTGCAGTTTTATTTATTATTAAATCAATATACTTTTCCCTATGCAAAAATGACTCTTGCATTCAAATGGCTAATTGTACAAGTACTGGAAATTCCACATGGAAATTAATCAGTTGTATACAAGTGCTGCATATGCAAAAAATGATGTTCAGCTGCACATGGGTTTTTTCTTCTGATTGTACAACATTTAAATTTAGCAGCAGAAGTTTAATGAGTTTCATATTCTGTGCAAAGGACTTCACACTTTACCTGCTTTATCAGCAGAGTAGCAGAATCTGAAAAGTACCTAAAGGGAATTTTCAGAAAGAAGGGAACCATCCTTCCACTAAGGAAGGGAATGATCTCAAAAACTGTAGGAAGCTGGAGCTGGTAGCTGCTGTTCAGTGCCAGTGGGATGTGGCTCTCTGTATTCAAATCAGAAATGGTCTCTTGAGGGAAATCTCTTGGAGCAGGCTTGTCCCTCCTATTTGAGTTATATCAACAGGGATAGTTTCTGCACTTAGAGTGAATGAAGCTGCACTAGAAGATAAGTCTCAAGGCACACTGAATTGTGGTCCAAAGGCACTGGTAGGCATGCAGTCTGTACGGTCACTGGAGAATTAGCCTGAAGCCTTGAGCACTGAAAGAGGATGCATAGCAATTGTTTGCATTCCCCAGGTCTGTTCCTATTGCATTTCTGGGCTTCTTGATAGAGATGTGGCCTGTATCATGGCCTGTCTGCTATAGTACTGTGCAGGAGCAATATTATAGTTGGACAGGAGAAGCAGTGCTTTTACAGTGCTCTTCATCAGGAAGTCCAGAGTCCTCCTCAGTTTTACTGAAGCAGGTGCTGTGCAAATAGATTAGAAATATTTTCCTGCATTCATTAATCCAAAGTGCAAAGTAGGAGATGGGTGGATAGACCTGGGTATGGAATCAGAGTGGTAGGGAGCAGGGCCACCATCCTCCTTGCCTAAGTAGTTGAGTATGATAAATACCATTTAATGATGTCATTGTCATACAATAGGTGGTCACTTTTCCTAGTACTACAGTGGTACAGATCTGTTCCTCAGATTTGAATATGAGGTGTGCTTCTTGATCACTTGGGGCAACTCAGAAATCAGCTGAGAACATCTGTCTGTGTATTCTCAGTAGAAATGCTGGTGCTTTCTGAACTGCCATCTCTCACTGTTCTGTGGCCCTTTATTCAAGCTGTATGTTTGTCTTGGTTTGGGAAGACAGGTATCTGCCAGGGAAAGCTGGAGCTTCCCTTGGAATGGGGAATGTAAACCACTACTACTCATTTTTTTTCCCAATTATAATTTTTTCAGTTAAAATCTTTTAGGCAAAAGATTTTGGAAATAGAAATAGCAGTTCTTTACTAATATATAACAAAGCAAACAAACAAACAAACAAAACCAACTACAGCATTGATAACAAAAACAGTACCAAGAGCTTCGAGGGCAGTTTGATTTCGGTGCTTTTGTAGGATCCTCAGAGCACCAAGCTGGGAACAGTGGAAAAAGAGTCTCGGTAGCTGTGAAGTGGCAGAAATGTCCCTTCAAGGGACAGTGGCAGGGCAGGGGGATGCAGGGTCGCTGAAGCAAGAGGAGCAGCGCTGATGGAACCGTGACGGCAGGGCAGGGCTGGCCCAGCTCTCACAGGGCAGCAGAGAAGCTCAGAATTCCAGGGCGAGCAGATGATGGCAGATTTCCCAGGACTGGAACCAGTGAAATCCACCAGCAGGAGCACCAACCCAGCCATGCTTTCTCCCCGAACGCCGAAAACCAGAGAGCGGCTACCTGAAGCTCTGTCCTTTTTTCTGCCCCAAAACCCTACCCCCTCCAAGCTTCGACCATCTGTTTGTTTTGTTAAATTGTCTTAAGTACGACATTTAGTCTTCTTGGTAACTTATGGGGAAAAAATTCTTTATAGTAGAAAGGAACAAAACCTAATCCCCAACAATGTTAATGAAGCAGAATAATTTTGGTAAGTTAACTCTGAGTGTCAGTTATGTTCGTTTTGGCAACTCCACATAGAAAGCCTGTACCCAAGTTTCAAACACATGCAGACTGGACATAAATTTGGGGCATTTAGGCTCCTAAATCTTTATTTTCTCCTGTGGACGTGCTGGCTTTTACCTCTTCATTTATATATAAACCTATTGTTTATTTAAATCCTCAGAGAAATAGTCAAATTTTAGTGGATTTTTATGTTGATTTACATTTTAATTTGGTGATAGAGGAGCCAACCCCTACCTCTGATGTATGCTGCTATTGTTATTTTAAATACTGCTTTTTTTCTTGTTTCTTTATTACAATAAAAGGGAATAAAAGCTGTAAAAATGGATAATTCTAGCTTGAATTTTGAAGTTTTGCTGAAATGATGAGCAAAAGTAACGAGTTTATAGTTAATGAAGGTAACGTAAAGGACTGTGCTGGATTTATGACTACCTCTGTTAACATTAAAATATTGTTATGTAACTCAGAGAACATAACTGATTGTAAATTTGGAATCAGTTGTGCTGTCAGGCTTCTAGAGCTGAGAATTTTATTCCAAAATCTATATGAGATGAAAATATGCTATCTTAAGAAGAGGGGTAGTATGGGTATTTCACTAATCATTTTTATTGTGCAATATTTATTTTTATTATTGATATGTAGCTTATTATTTAGTCCTCATGGTGTGTACAAGACCTAGATATAGACTGAGACCCTGGGATAAATAAGTTTAAAGGAAAATGGATTCTGCTCTTATGCATTTTTACTCTGACAACAGATTTGGGAAACATTTTTTAATAATTATTCCATAAGTTAATTAAGCAAAAGTTAGACCTCTGTACAAAACATAAAACCAAAAAGCCAGTCTGAGTGCTTGAATTTTATTTTGAAGCAAGTAAATTGTACACGTAATGAATGAAAGGTGTGTGTGACTGGGTGAAAATTTTATCTTCGAGTCTGAGCAAACCTGAGGGTCTCTCCCAAACAGAAATCCAGTAGAAGCAGTTCTAATAAGTTAGTGCTGTGCATTAAAATGAGTAATAACCAGATTATTACATTGAGGTATTTTCATGCAAACCTTGTAGGGCATTGCTGAACTGGTGTTTCTGGTGGACAACATTTTTCCTTTACTGGCTTGCATATAAATTTGTGGAAAGGTGGCAAATGTTATGGTAGCTTTAAAAACAACAACAACAAACCAAAAAAAAACCCCAACAACAAAAAACCGAACCAAAAAAACCCACACTACAACTACAGTCCTGGAAGTCATGGACCAGCAAATCTGTTTTTTCATACCAATAGTACAGCTAAAAATCATAGAAATAGAATTGGTAGCTATTTAAAACTGTTACATATTTGAGAAACAGTTACCAGGTTTTGGTGAGATGCTACACCACAAAAATATTTCAGAGTTCTTTCAATTTAGGGTAAAAAAGGCCACCACAGAGAGTCATTCAGTCAACACTATTTATATTACCAAAACCTATTGATGGATCCCTGTATGCATATATTAAAGGGAGAGGAAGCTACCGTGGTTCATGTTTTTGTAGGTAAAAATACCAAAATCCCTGATGCTGTCATGGTGTAAGGAGTCTTCTTTTGGATTTAGGTTTCTTGATGAACTTTCATGGTTCAATATATTAGTGAATAATTTGTGAAAAAAGGATGAATAATGGGATGCTGAAGTGTACTGCCTGCACATATGTATTAAAGACAGCAAAACTACCGTGAAGAGTTGCAGTGCTTTCTAAGGTGATTAAAATGGCATATGAATGACTGTGCCAGAAGAAACAGTCCTAATTACACATGAACAGTAATTGGTTCTTAATTGGCTACACTTCAAAAAAGGATCTTCAGGGTAATTCTGGGTTTGAGTTTGGTGTTGTTTTAGACACAGAATTTTCTAAACAAAACACAAAGATAGTTTCAGGAATTGAAATAAATTAATAGTTTCTAATAAAAGAAGAGAGAACAGAATGAAAACATTATTTACACTACTGCCTGCCCTTGGTAAATGGTGTTGCTGGATACTACGATTTTTTGATTTGCCTTCGCCTCAGAAGTTCAGTATAGTGTAATACAGTTCAACCAGAACAGATACTGAGAAAAGTAAGCAGAGCAATTGGATGTCCTGGAAGGTTTAGAATGGGATGAAAGTAAGTAAATTATGACTCTTGGTATGGAAAGCCATGGGCCCATCCTCATCTCACTGAAGTCTATAAACTCTTGAATAGCAGGGAAAAGATGAAGAGGGAATGATTTATTTCTTATATCTCCTGACATGACAATGAGGATATATTTAATAAGGCAGTAAGTTATTAAATAGAAGGAAATACCTTGTTCATATGACAATTATGATAATTATGATAATTAAATTATAGGAATTATTTCTGAGAGATGATGTAGTGGCCAGATGTAAAAATGAATGATGTAAAAAAGATGTAGAATGTTTGGACAAAATCATGGCAAAAAAAGTAGTCCATCAGGGTTATTAAACATGATGTTTAGATTGTGTCTGATTCATTAAGCCCCCTGGCTTAGTGATAGTTGAAGACAAGGAAAGTTTGTTGAAGGAAAGATTCCTGCTGTTGTACTCTGCAGTGTGACATCTTGCAGCTGCTTTCAGGTTACATTCATGACTGTGCATCCTGTTCTTTGTCTTAAAGCAGAAGACAATCCATTCACCTGTTCTGCCTTTATTTAGAAGCAGAAGTATAATGTGGATTCCTTCCTTGAAAAGAGGCTGAAGACCTTTTCAGGTTTCACATTGTTTGTATTAAGTACTTCTATTTGATAGAATGGCACTATTGTCAGTTGTCCTATTTTGATCCTCTGAAATGTGAGCTATGGTTTTGGTTCAAAACTATGTTCTGCCTTGAAATAGTAATTGGTCAAGTTGAAGTATTTTAATGTTTGGGGTGTTTTTTTGCTCTGCTTTAGGCTAGGGCGTGATTTTTGTCCTCTGCTGATAAAGGTATTTTGATTGACATCAGTGAGCCAACCACTGAGAAACAGTTTGTGACAAAAGAAGAGGAGAAAAAGGACATGCATTGACAGAAGAGATGTATGAGATGCTGGCACAGGCTCACACAGATAAATGGATTGTTCACTTGCTAGAACTGACCCATTTGTTGTTCCTTACACACTGACTTCTACTCTTAAAGTCAAACAGAAGAGCTATCAAAACCTCTTCAAACTTGCTCAGTTGTTTGCTTTAGCTTGAGTATTGTGTATTTCTATCTTTTTCTATCCCCTCTGTACCATATCAGGCAAAGAAATTTTTAAGTCCTCAATTGCTGGCTGGAAGTCAGCCTGGTGTCTGTACATCTCAGAGGACTCCTCAGCACAGAAGGGAGGGAGAAAGTGTGGATGCATGCATGTACAGATATTTTCAGTTAATCCCTTCCTAATTGGGTTACTGCTGAGCTCAGTACTGCCAGCACCATTGCGCGTTTCAGAACATTTTCACTTTTCCTCTGGGAGCTTGTTATTAGAGTGGTAATCTTACTTCCTTTTTTTGTATTTAAAAAGTGTTTAAAAAAACTGTAAAGGGAGCAAAGTGTATCCTAAAAGCCCTTCAAACAGTTGACTATTAAGCTTTTATTTTTGACTGGTGGGTTTTGAATTTTTAGCAGCACTTGACATTGGCAACCTGATAGAAAAACTTCTTCCATTGAATTCCTGGAAACCAAAACTGAAATTGTGGCCAGTAGAAGGGGTATTTAAGACTCAGTTCTGGAATTGCCTGAGAGAGCCAGTGCTCTCGCACAGATGATTCAGCCTTACAAAGATTACATTCCCTATTTTCCATGTTTTCAGTAAGATATCTACTGACTTTGATAAAGGCAAAGCATTGATTACCAATGTGAGAATTTTGAATTTGTGCTATTGTTTTCTTTGTGTCTGTGGTTCAGACCCTGGACTCACTTATAATGAGCAAAAGTTGTTCTGATCATCTTCCCATTGCAATTCACTGAATGGAGAATGTAGATTTTCAGACTCCTCGTTTTTCTAAATGACAGCAGTTTAATATTTGGGTAAGATACTGCTTAGGAAAGGAATAATGCAAATTAAATAGATAATCTAAACAGAAATTTTCCCCTGGCAAATGTTTGCATGTAAATGAAAACAAAGTCAGTTTTGTTTTGCCTTTATGATGAAACACAGGGACAGTTTTAATGTTTCCTCAACTGTAGACTGAAGTCAGAGTCTGCATCACAAAAGTTTGCCAAGTTTGTATTTTTTGCTTTAACTGTTGATATTTTTTGAGTTTTGTTCCTATTTTGTTAATATTTGAGCTACTTAGAAAACAAGTATGCTGATATATCCTGTATAGTAGAGGATTTCTTTGTGCTTGATCAAATAGCTTCTTGGTGAAATAGTATCACCTTTTTTAACAGTTTGTTTGCTTGTTTGTTCCAATCACTCCCATCAGGAAATTGTGCTTGAATCTCATTATTCTGATGTGTAGAATCTCTTGTCTCTCCTATGTAGTTAATGAAAATGAGCAAGCTCCATGCAAAGATAATTCATATTCAGTCTTTAGGAAGAGAACTCAATTCTTCCGGGGTGCCCTTGGAAAGACTGTGTTTCCATTGATGAAGTAAATGGTGACTGGTTCAGGTTTTCAGTGTAAATCCTCTTATTTTAGCCCAAACATATTTACAGCCATTCTGTAAAACTGTGGAAAGCAGAGCATGGTTTCATCAGGTGAAATTTTTTTTTTTTTAAGGTGGTAGTTTTTCACAACATAGACTTAAATACAGCTGTGAATATATCAAAATACTGGTATGACTTTGTTATATAGATTATTTTTCTTTAACACAAAACAAGAAAATTTTCATACTAATAATAATGTAGAGAAGTGTTACTGAGTGCATGAAAAGACAAATGGCCTTATAAATTCCTGTTTGTATGGAATGTAGTAAACAGGAACAAGTTGATATAAAAATATTGGGGATATGAGTGAGGGCAAGGTTTTGAGGGGCCTTGGGGTTTTTTTTTGTTTGTCCCTCAAGCTATCAAACAAAAAACCCAAGCAAGAATTGAATGTAATTAGTAAATAAAGGTGATCTGCCTCAAGAGATAGAAATCTAAGACTCTAACCAAAGGAATGCACGTGATGTTCAAGTTCTCATGGATGTTTCAGGTGAAGGGTGTGCTCTTATTTCACCTGTTGAAGATCGAATTCTGACTTTGAATGTGAGCATGGACTCCAAGTTAGACTCACACTTATCTCTACTTAGTTATTTATTGCACCAGGTTTCAATGCTACCAGCTTTCTCAGGAGCAGTGGTGGGACAAATGTTCTGAAAAAGGGTGTCAAAGTGTTAAACAGAAGCAGATGAACAGAAGAGAGATTGCGAACCAATAGGATTTGTATTAATTTGAAAATATTCTGAAAATTAATTTTTAGACTAAGTAAGTGATGTAGTGTTGTTGAAATGTCGCTTTAGACAAGCTCCTCTAAGGTGGCAGTACATCATACAATGTTTTGTAAGTCTAGGTTCTGTGCTGATGTGAAACCAATTATGAAACCACAAAATTCTGTTTCATTAACCTTAGAGAAACCAAGATACATCTCATATTCTGCTCCAGTATGAATGTGTGAAATGCATCAAACAATAATATAAAATATTCAAATGTTAATGGTCAGATTTTGTCAATAAATATATAGTCAACATAAAGGTTGTGAAATCAAATTAAACATGGGAATTTATTAAAAGCTAGATTTCATATTTACTTTAAAATATAATTATGCAAATCTTAATGATACATATTATGCACACTATTCTCTTTTCTTCCCTAAAGAAACATAGTTTTTATAAACTACAAATACCTCTATTACAAAATTGCTGGAAATGCAGCAAGTATTGTTTTACTGGAGTACTTACTGTCTGCCCTAGTCTAAATTTATTAGCATTTATTTTTCCTCTAATTTCATTGCTGACTGTACCTAGGACCAATGAGGAAAGTGCTGCCTTCTTGGTTTTGCACAATGGCTTGAATACTTTGCAAATATTGTACATCTGGGTGGGATGTGTATAACTTTTTCTTTCAATTGTTATTTTGAATAGTATTTTTAGGACGTCAGTTTCAAATTCTGATATATGGGGAACTGAGTGTTCACAAAAAACTGATTCGTGACATGTCTTTTCATGTTGGAATGGTTTCATGTGTTTCCAGTAAAGTCATCCTCTGTTGTGATTTGATTATATATCTTTAAAATGTGGATTTTGGCAGACAGCTTCCTCTAATCTAAGGTTATTTGAAAATGTATGAAGTGTTGGTGTGTGTGTATGCAAGTGTGCTCTGGTGGACTGACTGATTTACAAGCCTTACAAAGCCTTACAAGATCATGAATTTCTCTTCCTATTTCCTTCTCAGCTGCCTTGTACATAATGGAGTCCACCCTTGTTGCCCTTCTTATGGAGGGAAAGACTCAGTAGAAATACTTCTACTACTGTCTTCTGTTTTACTTCCTTAGTATTGATCAGGTTCTTCCATGTTTAGTTAGATCTTTGAAGTAGTTGATAAATGGAATGAAATTTCACTTATTACTAATAATGATTTTGAAGACTCTTGGCTGGAGTAATTGATCATCTTTTCTCATGTGAAACTATGGACTGTAGAAAATCAGTTTTTGACTGCAAAGGAGAAAGAGATGCATGCCTTTGTGCTTATTTACTGACAAAGCAACATGATAATGGAAAACAAATGTGCAGTTGCTCTTTGAACAAGAGGTGTAATTTCTGTCAGCTAGGTTTTTGTTATAATTACAGTTTATCTCTAGCAAAACTATGGTCGAGCTTCTCAGGATCGTAAGAAGTTGACTTTGAATCAAAGACTGTGTAAGAAGTGATTAAATACAGTTGCAGGTATTGCAGGTGAAGTTCTGTTAACTCCAGTCCTTTGTTCTCAGAGGAGAAATGAGTACTGCAGCAGTGTTTGCATTTGTTTGAAGCCATAACACTTGTTCTGGGTGTATTTTCAGCAAGGAGTTTCCTTAGGAATGAGTCTTCTCATCAAGAGTAGTTGGTCTCCCTAGAAATGAGATGACTGCAAAGAAATCAGTCCCTTTGTACCCCTCACTGGCCAGATTATTCTCTTGTCACATGTGTGAGCTTTGCTGTGGGGTTGGGGGCTGTGAGTGAGCCTTCACCAGTCACTGCCACTCCTCATCCAGCAGGATGGAGAGGAAAGCAGCACAGGCATGGTGCATTTGGTTGACACAAACACACTGTGCAGTTCCTTCTGCGCTGAGGATTTTCTTCTGACACCTATGCCACTTTCTCAGGGTCCCATTCTCTGCTGGAATGAGAGAATTGGGAGCACAAACATGTGGCAGCTAGTGCTCACCTGATCAACAAGTCCTGAAGTACTCAAGTGGTCCCTTGATTGAATAAGACCTTATGACTACCTTGTAATACCATAAATTTTGACCTTTTAATTTTTTTTCAATTTTTAAAGCCACATAAATTTCCCAATGTAAGCAAAGAAAGCATTAACTGCCTGTGTGTTGGTAAAAGCAGAATTTTAAAGAAGTACCCGATCCTATGTTACTTTCAGTCCATCTAAATTGAAATAATACTGACTAGAAAGTGCCAAGGATTTTAAATCATCAGTTGTAGGTTGGGATCTTTCCCAAACTGAATTTACTTTTGTGTGATGGTACAGGTCAAATGTATCACCCAGGGTTGCACTGTGCATTGTGATTTCACTATAGAAACTCGTGTAAATGAATCAGTCTGTGGACAGTTATTAATGCTGCTCTAATCTAGAGGTCTGCATCATGTATACGGAACAGATGCTAATGGATGGTGTGTGAATCAAAACTCTCCAAGGGCTGGTTTGGATCTTGGTCTTGTTTGTTTTAATTTTCATTAGGAAGCTGATTGTATGCATGTGTGTCAGCATTGTGAAACGGTGTTGTAAATCTCATGTGGGAAAACAGCAAATATATGTTTCTAGAAAAGTAACATACAAGTACAGGAATTTTCCATGTCATAGAGTATTTTATGTCTTCCATTGCGTGATTTTTGGGAGCAATGTTAATCAGTGTAATTAAGGGAAATAAGACTCCTGATGTGACAGGAATGAATTCATGTCTGTAAACCTTTTTAACTAAACTAGTTCTGGTATTTGATTTAGATTTTTTTTCTTGAATGCCTGTAGGAAATGAGAGGAAAATTAAATATCTTCTGGCATAACAAACACTGTATCTATTAATTCATTAAAGGAGACCTACGTGACTAATTCTATTGGAAATATTCACTGTCCATATATATTTTTAACAAAAATGTCTACACTACTTTATCTGAATACAAAATTAATAATTGGCAATGACCTTGAAGTTAATTAATTTCTCTTTCTGAAGTGTATAACCCTTCTATATGAACAGAAAGAAAATAAGCACTTGGATGGAATCTCTTCTACTCAATTGAGTTGCTATTTTAATTAATATTTGTAATATTGTAGTTTTAATGTTCTTGCAATTACTGGAGTTTGTAATGGATAAAAAGTACTGCTAGACTGCATGAGGTTCAAGTAGGAACAGGTATTGGATGAAGGGTGCTGCCTTCTCTTTTGCTTGTTTCCAATTGTGAATAGGCTCTGGGCTTAACTCGAATTATGATGGTCTTCCTCACTGCTGTTTCAAAAGGAGGGAATAGGTTTATATTTTTAAGAAGAAACTTTTAAGCAGAGGTCTTGTCTTCCACGTGGCAGTGCTTTTTGAGGGAATCGAGAACTTTCATCGCGGTGAAATACACCAGAAATCTGTTGAAGGAAGTTGTAAGAAGCATAGCACATTGCTTGCCTCCATGTTGTCCTTGACTCCTTCTAGTCTTTTGTGTATATTTATCTTAAAATTAATTCAGGAACGCATTTCTGGTGCTGCATTTGTGATATAAATATATATAGATATATTTGTGTATTTATATATACACATATATATATATGTATTATATATATGTTTATACCTCAGAAAGTTTCAGTGTGCTGAAGGCTCTCATTCTAACGGTTTATCTTCTTACCATGATAAAGAGCCAGATCACAGTCATATTTGCTTGTGGAGTAGATTAGATAATTTCATAAGAATAATCTTCTATTAAAAGCTTGTATTTCTTTAATCAGATTTCCTGGGGAAATAAATTTAAGCTTTTTTCATGAGTATTTGGCTGTTTTTCCTTGATTCTGTTTCCAAAGAAGCAATAAAGATTTAATTTATAGTGTTTTTTAATCAGTATAAGTCTTTTGGGTATATTCATAATATAGATGTGCTAATTGCTGCTAGTTTTGATTTCTGCTTGCATTGTCTAATCAGCTAGTTTGTAAAAGGAACATCATGTAAAACAGTTCCTCTTTAAGTTTATTCAACTGTTTTTAAAGTGCCAAAATCCTATCTGTACATACTGCACTATCCTCTTCTGTAGAAGTGAGATTGTCCATTTAGTTTAGGGTTAGTGCATAATTTTCTCCAAAATTCAAGTGTAATTACGTTTTTGAGTAATTTTGGTAATGCTAGATTGCTGCAAATACAAGTTGTTTTCCAAATGAATGGCAGAAGTGGCAAGGCAACTAATTTACAGTTAAATAAGCTGTTAAACTGTATTTTTGCAAAGATAATTTTATACAGCTTAAAATTTAACACATTCATATGCAACGCATTCATTTCACAAAATGAACAATTTCCCATCTTATCTTTGTCATCAAAAGAATGGCATTCTTATTGCAGATCTGCCAAGATTTTGGTAATGTTCCTTTTAATTGCCTTCTAGGATACTGCTTTGCAAAAGATCATATCTTTCAAGTAGCATTTTCCATAGCATTTCATTTGTTATTGCTTCCAAGTGCATACTCATAAACTTTAAAGTAATAAGTATTTCTATAGCAGTTCATGTGAATGTATTGCAAGGAGGAGAAAGATGACAAGAAATGAAAACTGCTGCCTTAATTTTTTTACCTAGGCTTTTTTTCAATGTGTGATATATTAAATGTGCATTGATAAAAGTGCATAGCATGCAGAATGATGTGGGAAAACACCTCATATCTTGAATCATTATGAATTGTAAAGAGAAGTAGGGCATAGACAGGAGACAATGGACTGCACAATGATTTCAGCAGTGTAACCCTTACTTTAGGATCAGCCTTGCATTTACCTGGTGAGCTGCAGAGCTTCTTCCATCCTAGATGGATGTGTCATCCTGTGAAAGTGCAATTTGTTTGTTTCGCCCAAACACTGCAAGTGCTGTCCATGTTGTTGTCCATTCTACAAATGAAACTTGATAAAACTGTATCAACCTGATTAGGAGTTGAATGGTCATGGTCATTCGTTAACTTAATTCTTCAGGGAAGTCTTATGAGTTTTGCACGTGGGTTTTGCTTTAGTCATGTGCTGTCTTGGCAAAGAGGAGACCTGCTCTTTTTAGTATAACTTCCATGCAATTTGAAGTTATACTTCCTAGCAAGCAAATGATGGAAACTGAAAACAACAGGTGGAAAGAGGCATATGAATACAAAAAGCAACTTGTTTTGGGGGGATTTTGCCTCAAAATAAAAATACAGCAGAAAATTACTTGCACAGTAATTTTTAATCTGTGCTCACTACTTCTGTTTTTACCATTGACATTGTTCTTGTGGAAAGTAAGTGTTTTATTTCCAAATGTTTGTCCACATATTTTCAAGAACGCTTTCAGAAATACTTCTAAAAATTGAAGGGAAGTCAGTTAGAAATCACTGTAATGGTTCACCACCAGTGGATTTAAATATTGTGGTTAAAAATTGATGTTTTTTTAAAAAAACCATGATGGGTGTTTTTGTTGTTTTTTTTCCCAACTGCTTTCCTTCTCTCTCTCCCAGTGTACATGATACTGTCACTGTCTCTTTGGATGTGTATAGACAAGCTTAGCAAAAATAGATTTTAAACTCTGTTACAGAGAGAAGGGTGATCTTCAGAATGGAGAGAACTGTGGACACTGCTATTACTTGTAAAATAATGACTTGGACAAGATGACATTTTAACCTGTTCTTTCTAGTCAAAAAACTAAATGAAACACGAGAATAGGTGCCTCTTGCTGCCCATTAACAGGAAAATTCACAAGGGTGGATTTTTCTGAAACATTCTTGATGAATGGAGGGAAAGCATAGCTATTTATGATGAGAAGGTGAATTTTCAGCCATAATCTTCTTTTGCTTATCATGCGAGTAGCCATTTGAACTTAGGTTTTATTTATAGTTGCAATGAAAATAAAGCTGATCTTGCTTAATTTCTGGGGCATGTCTCTTACCCAGTATTTAACTGCTTGCCACAAAGTAGACTAGAATGGTGCACTAGTTTGACTTTACTCCCATCACCTGAGAACTTCTTTTCATATTCTCCTGCTTGGAGACTGATTGGTGTGTGAATTTTGATGTTGCTCGTTTGCAAACAGTACATGCAGTCTAATTAGATATATTTTAAACAAATAAATAATCCTTCAGAGAACTACTGAAGTTTCCTAATTAGTTATGAGCAACTGAGTCTTCTGATCAAATGTTAGCCTCCAGGCATATAAAATAGTAGTCAAAGAAAACATCAGCAACAAAAATAAGGGTGCACAAATAGATTTTTGCTTATAAATATATGTATGTATATATCTATATATATCTATGATCAGACGTAAGGCTTTGGCTTACTCTCTGTGGTCATAAGCTTTAAACTGTCTATCCCCAGACCACTGTCTTCCCAGATTTATGAGATTGTGTTTTGTTCCCTATGAAGTTAACAAATGTTTTTTGGTTCCTTCTAAGTCTGAAAAGGTAAGAAATAACCGTAGATCTATTCAAGTACTCTTGCAATGGCAGCTCAAAGATAAGTCAAAAGCTGAAATCTGGTTGTGCTGAGGAAGCATGTAGTTACACATTATCTTGTTGATGAAAGAAATTTAGAAATACTGAAGTAAATAACTCTGTACCTCCACAGTGCACATTATTTGAGTGTACACAGTGTGAGAGACAAATATACATATAAGTAAGTGTGTGTATGCATATAAGAACAAATGTGTGACCCTCCCAAAAGCAACCTCATGCTGGTAACATCAGTCAGATTTCAAGTATTTTGTGGTACTTCAAAGCCAGAAGTAATGAAGGCAGTGCAGGGATAGTTGTGGATCTTGGCTAGGAGCAATCAACTGCACATGTGAAATAACATAAGAATATTGAACAATGTTAACTTTTGTGAAGACCATTTCCATGAAAATATATTGTATCTATATTTTCTTACCTGAGCCCGACTGAAAAACTTTTGAGTAGTTGTATTTTGATTATTTGATATCAAATACATTCTGGGATATCTCAGGGTATTAAATTTTGTATCTTGTGTTTGAAATGAAATTTTAAGTATAATGACCAACTCTATTTTCTTTTTAAAGAACCTTCTCATTTATGGTGAGGTGTACTACCTGTAGCTGTGTGTTTCATTTCTTAAACAGGGCTGAATTTGTTTTGACAACAGGAGAGAATCTTCTCTGTCAAAGGGAAGAGTGTACTGGTGTACTGGGCCCAGTCCCCCTCCTGTCACAGTGCTGTGGTTGCTTGTAGCATAAGGAGAGCTGAGCCCTGGAAGTGCTCTGGAAGCTGTAGTTTGCCCTCCTCCCTTGGGAGTGCTCTCATGAATAAAAGCCCTCATATAGGGGTCAAAGCTGGCTGGCTTGCTTGGTGCAACCATGGACCTTACCACTGAGGCTTGGGGTTGTTTCCAGCCCAAGGTGAAGCTCAAATTGTGTTCATTCCTATTGGAATGGTCAGCTTTTGAGCTTTTGCAGTTCCGCCCACCATGCCTCATCTTTGGGTACAGGTTGCGTGAGGGTGTCTGACATTTCAGAAACATTGTTAGATGCCAGTTCAGAGAGAGAATGAGGAATGAAAGCCCAAACTTATGATACTATTTTGACTTATTAGCTCTGTAGAACAGACTGCTTTAGATGTCTGCCCTCTGTCTCCTCTCTCCTTTAAAATAGGGTTTACTGAGTACTGGTTGAAAAGATGTTTGTAGACAGATAGGAAGAGCAGTGAAAGATTGTATCTGTTAATGAAAGTTATTTTGAAATCCAGTCTCTACTATAGAATTTTTCTGTCCAGCCAAGCAGCAGTTTTTCTGATCAATGCTGCCACACAAGGCACAACAGTCGCATTGTGAATTTTAGGTCCTTCTGAAGGAGACAGAAGATATGTGGCTGAAATACTAATTTACTCCTGTCTAAGACTGCTGCTTGTGGGTGAACCAATAACACATCACACTTTAAAGAATGTATGATCTGTAGATGTTTTTGTTGTTGTTGTTTTGGTGTAATATATAATACAGAACCAAATCTCACTTCAGCAGAGTGGAATATGTCTCTGTAGTAATGGAATCAGATTCAGGACCATCCCATGGGTGAAAAGAACCTTTTCCTTAGGTGGCAACTGACTATTAGGAGATATTGAATGCTCACAGAGAAAGCTTGAATGCAAGAGCTGTCCTGAAGTTTCTACAGCTTCCTTTTTGATAATTTACTGTAGTGAAATTATTTTCTGGAGAAAAGAATGAGGCCGTGCTTATTAGAACAGATGTGTTTAATCATTCAGAAAAAAGTGGATTGACCTGTTCAGATGCATGTGTGTTTTCGTTCACATGATATGCATAAATTCTTTTTAGATTTTAGGAAGGAAAAAGAAGATAAACTGGAGTAATTATTGAAACAGTAGTTTCTGTTTGAGACCATGACACATCTCTGATGTAATGGATGCATTTTTTCAGCCTCAGCTTCTGCTTGTGGGGAGTGTGTTAAACTAACATTTTTAAAGCATACAAAATGCCACAGTCACCTACGTGGCTGGCACTGATGGCACTACATTGGTCAGGAAATATCAGATACATGATGTGTTAAGGACAACGTTTCAAATTTGCAAGCCTCATATTGGCATTTTGGGAATTCCATGAATTCAGAGGGTTTAAGGATCAAAATATGTGGTTGTAGTAATACACTTATGTCAACCCCTCATCGGTATATATTGTAATGATCTGAAATAAGAGAGAAAATTTTTTTCTAGAAACAAAGTTGTAGGAGAAGTGCAAAAATATGAAACTTTATATTTAACACAGAGAACATCTATTTTATAAATGGACATAAACTGTGAACAGTTTAAATATTCTGTTGATTTAGCTGCATGCTCACATTGGGAAGGTGAGTTTTGGAGATGGTGCATTGTAAGTAGCTTATTGACGTTGGGAGGTATGATCGCATTTCAAACAATGCTTATTTTGTGGAATAATCTTCTAAAGCAGAGAATTTTTTCTGTATCACTGGTGGCGAAGACTGATTTTTATGTTCTAAACCAGGTCTTTTTAATGTAGTTCATAAGCTCATGCATGGCATTTCCTCAGTGACAAGGAACAATTGTTTTATTCACTTCTTGCAGATTTATTTTAAATGCATTAAGATAGTTCAAAATACTCTTTTTTTACTTTCTCATCTGCAATGCGAGCTTTGTTTTGCAATTGTTGTCTTTTGCTGTGGCTCTTGACTTTGCTTGACCCCTGATATGACTATCTGGACTGCCTTCACAGATGCTTGTTCCTTCCCTCTACATCTCGCATTAGCAATAATGTTTTTCTCTCTTGATTGACGAACTACTTATAACTCCAAATGGCATTCCTTCAACAATATATAGGAATGCAAAATATTCACTCTGAACAATTCAGTTATGCTTTGATTGTTGGCAGCCTTTTCACTATGGAAATCACTCAATAGGGTCATTCAACTCCTTGCAAACATAAGCTTTTCTGCTCTCCTCCAGCCTTTACTGAGGGTAGCAGAAGAGAAGGAAGGGTTGTCTGCAGCGGGGTGGGTGTGCTCTCAGGCTGGCAGTAGTGCCCCTGGCATGAAAGTACACAAGTACTGGTGGCAAGGAAATGGCCAAAACAGAGTTCAGCCCTGGGTACTTTATTTTGAACATCATCAAACTCAAAGAGAGAGGCTATTTTTTTTTAAGCTGCTGTAATTAATATTGGTCCTCCAAACACAAAAACCCACAGCTGTTTCTGTGATGGTGCTTTGTGCTGTTGAAAGTGCTTATTTCAGCAAGCAGCTAATATGTGCAGAGTATAGAAATTACTTAATACGTGGGCTTGTCTTGCTGCAGTGAATCACCTTTGTAGATCTGTTGTAAACTCATCCATTTCTTACAAATGCTGATACATGATCAGTTGATTTGACAGTAGGCTTATGGCATAGGTAAATTCACTGCTCCTTGCCAGGCTATCTAGCAAAAATTTTCAGTAATAAGTGCAGTAAAAAAATATACTGGAGCAGGAATATATTTTTCTTTGTGTCTTCAATCATTTCTATAATTCATTTTTATAACCTCCTGCAGCAGAATAAATTGCTTTATAATGCTTTGCAGTGCAGCATTTTGTAAAGGCTTGTATTTTTTTTTAAATTTTAACCCAGTAGAAAAGAATTAAAACCCCCTATTTCTTGCACTACTTCTCACTTTTTCTGCCTTTTTCATTCTTTGCCCTTTGTCTTTAATCCATAAAGACACATGCTAACTGTTTCTACTACTTCATAGTTTTTAGCATCTCTCTTTTGCATTACTTCAGTTTTCTTCTTTCCCTCTTTTACTTGTTCGGGTGCAGTACTGGTACTTCAGGAAATAGTTTGTTGATATCTGAAAGGGATGGTTTCTGCTCTACCTGTGGTACACAGGTCCCTGAGATGTCAGTGCCCCATGTAGCCCAGCTTTCACGCCAGTAGTTTTCTTGCAGCATGTAGCAGTGAGGAAGAGATTCCTATGTCTAAAGCTGCTGCGTATCTTGAATCTGCAGCAATCAAAAGAGTAGCCAAATATCTTTGTTATATTGCAATTGGAAGAGAAACCTGCCTGCCTAAACTCCTTTGAAAAACTGGTTACTTTGTTATGTGAGTAATACCTTCTCTTTGTTTCAGTGCCGCAGGATTTCTTTTCTTAATTTCCACTGGAGCTGTTGGCTGAGGCCCTGGGCTCCTGCCATCTGGTAATTTTCCTTTCCCGTTGTAGCTGCTCCTTAAATATGAGATTGCACTGCTTTTTCCGGATATAAGTGGAACGAGATTCTCCAAAAATAGTTTTTCTTTTAGTGATCCCAGGCCCTTGGCATGAACTCAGCTGCATCTTTTTATTAATTATGTTACTCCATCTCCACTGTCTTGCTCCCATCAGCTCCAAAGTGCTGAAGCTTTTAGGTGATCTCTTAGCCCTCACTTGCCAGATGGCATCGCAAGGCATCACCGTAGGTGTGTTCAGTGCAGTCTTCCCAGTTTCAATCTAATCATGCTGTACATCATTAGTTTTTAAAGAGGCACTTGTATTCCAGTCTGAGGTCAATAACGTTCCCCAAATTCTGCAGGGTCTGTCTCACAGGGTCATTCATCACTGTGGCTAAGCAGGGAGAAGAACAGCCAAGAAAATGCTGCTGGGTGGGCATTGCACATAACAATTATGTGGGGCAATTGAGACTTTGAAAAAACTTAAGCAGTTGCTGGTAAAAGAGACAGATGTTTCTCATTTCATTAGTAATTCAGAGCTTAAGAGCACTAATTTGTATATGCCGTTTTGTCATCTCTGTGTCCTTCTGTCAATATCCATTCTGTTGTCAAGAGAGCACACTTCCTGAACTTCTTCTCACTTGTTTCATCCTCAAATTAAGCTCAGATTTGATGTACTGTATGGCCTACGGTATCCTCACTATGCTAAAAAGACAAAAAAATTGTGTATTGCTTGGAGAGATTAGAAAACATCTTGCAGTTTGTAGAAATACTTTATTTTTTCAATTGTAATATGGTTTGGAGATGAGTATTTTCCCATATTCACTTCCAAAAAGTAAGACTAATAAATGAAAGACTGCAGGAAAAGCCAAAAGCCCTTAAAAACTCCCATAAAATGAAACCACTTCCAGTAAGTCCATTTGCAGTAGCAATACTGTTTGCATAGTAGAGTGGATCTCAAAAAGAACTTCTTCCTTAAAATAGCTATAAATTTCTTCTCCCTAAAAGAAACATTTTTGTGTTATTTTACTGTCTTGAATTCCCGTGTGTTCAGTTAATACTTCAAGTTAGGAAAGAAATATTTAAAAAGCAAGTCAAATACAGTGTCTGGCATGGCTTTAAAAAATTTTATTCCAAAAAAATTTTATAGACTAATGCAGTCAATTATAATTGTGTTTACTGTATTTGAAAGAATCTTCATTTAATTAGGTTTAATATTTCTTATACTATTCTAATAATTTTTTTTACTCTAGAGAATTTCTACAGAAATTTCTACTAAGAATTTCCTTCTTTTTCAAATGTGTGGCATTTGAAACATGTTCTGTTTTCTCAGAAGGGAAAGTGTACAGGAGACTGCTCTAAGTGATCACTGTAAAAAGAGCATTTTTCCATCTCTACTGGGATCACCCATCAGTTGTGCTTTCTGATAGTATGAGTCAGCATTTGTCCTTCTTTCTGTGTTAGAAATTATGGGAATTGGTGCCTTCTTCAGACATTTCTATAGGATTAAATAAATGGAATTGTATTTGGTATGTTTTTGGCAATTCAAGTGTCAAAGGAAGATCTTGCATATCTCAAAGAGCAAATTTAAATTGTGTTAGATGGTATAAAACTTGATCCAAAACACTTGATCCAAGTGCACAGATAAGGACACTCGGGACAAGTGTGGTGACACTCTGGAGAAAAAAGGAGATGAATAAAAATAATATACTTTAATTTTGGTTGGTTTTAGCATCCATATTGTGTACTTTATAGGGATTTTTGGGGAGATTTTTTTCTCAATAAGATCAAAAGGGGAGCTTCTATTAAAAAGTTGCAGTCTTATAGTATTCAGTGTGTTACTGTCATGAGCCCTTATAGGTACAGGTACCTCTATGTGATTTATTAGGTCTGGGAATTACTGAAAATAGTCTCATTAACAGGTGCTGTAGTGAGAGAGAACATTGTGAAGCCTGCTGCAAGTAATTTAAAAGGCACAATTCGTATTCTTCATTTCTTTCTTTCATTTCTTATGAAACCTTAGTATATCCAGATGGAAGGGTTACATTTGCCAAAAATAGAAAAACAGTTATTTAAAAAAAAAAGAGGCTGCAGAGAAGGGAAGACTCCTTTCCCAATTTAAATATATGAAAAGAAAATTCAACAAAGAACCCTTACTCATTTGAACTGCAGGTTCAGCAGCAGTTCTGGAGGTTCCTGCTTCTGTATTGGAATAAGACCATAACTCAAGTCAGTAGAAATTCTAAACAAGTACATAATGATGAAAAGGGTATCAAGACAACGTAGGTTGCAACAATTCCTGTGCTTGTTTGACATGATTAACTCCAACACATTTTACAGTTTGAGTGTCACAATCTAATCACAATTAGATTAGGAGAGTCCTCTATATTTGAGGTTTATGAAGTAAAGTGTCAAGCAACTTGCAGCAATGAAGAATTGTGTATTCAAAATACATCTTTCCTGCAAGTGTGATTGCATTTCAGTAAGAACAATAAAGACCTATTATGACTATATTAAATGTCCCCAAATGTAGTAATAATTATTTGTATTTTTAAACAGAAGCAAATAATCAGGAGATGTTCAGAGAGAGATTCTTATAATGCCAACTATACATTTCAGTGACCACTTGTATCATCTAATGCTGCTCCATGTCAGCACATGCCACCTTTCTTTGATTGCTAGTGTTCTTTAAAGGATATCTTATTTCTCTTTAGAGTAGTAGAGGGCAGTTATGGTGCAGATCACAGACAGTTTCTGCATCATATATTTGATTATTTCATTTTCCAAAATGAACATGAATACTTCTTAGGGACACAGTAGTTTTAAAGGTTAAAAGTTCAATTCTTAGCTCCTGCAGCAAAATGATATTGTCATTTTTTTTTCATTATCTGTCAGGAAACTGCACTGTTTCCACCTGTAATTTTTAACTAAGTTTAATTGAACAATGTATAATAATTTAAAATACTTTAAAAATAGTTAAGCTAAGATTAATCTGGTTAGACTGTTAATTATCAGCAGAATTAACTTCGGCTAAAATAAGATACCTTTAAGCAGAAATGTGAATAATGAAAACTGTACTGAGAAAGTCTTAGGGGTGATTGAAAGGCTTTTGCATAAACAAGGTGACAATTTAACCTTAAAGAAGTTTTTGAGATGGAGCATTTGAAATATATAAAAGACTTTGTAAGAGGTATCCCTTTAATCCTCTTCAGAATCTGTATGTTGTTACAATAGACTTAGTGGGTTTCTTATTTTAAAATAGCAATAATTGATATTTTGCATATTTAAGTGTATTGCATATAAATTAATCCTCAAAACTCTGGCTAGTCACATGTCAAATAATATTGTCATTGGTTTCTGCCTTTGATTTGCTGTGGAAATTTGCCAGATTTATATACTTGTCAACAAGAATTAGCTTTTCAGTTTGAAGTACTGGAAGTCAAGTTAGCCCTCAGACTGTGCCCAGCAGAGGTGGTTTGATCACTCTTGTTAAGGAGATAGAAGCTACCAACACAATGATTTTCTTTATAGGCTGAAGGTCTGCCAGCTGAGTTTTGGTGCTTTATTTTCTAAATGGTGGTGGATCTGATCTGCATTTCCAGTCCAATCTTCTGTGCCCATCTTTGATACCTTAAAACCACAAATTTGAAGTTTGTGTTGTGTGTGGGGTTTTTTTTGGTTTTGTGTTGTTTTTTTCTTTTTTTTTTTTTTTTGTGTGTGTGTGGTTTTTTGTTTTGTTTTGTTTTGTTTTTGTTTTGTTTTTTTTTTTTTTGGGGGGGTGGGGGGGTGTTGGTGGTCAATGTAGCTTTCTTTTAGTCATTAATTTACGATATCTCAGTTCCGGTAATGCAGTGATAAATGAGAATTGTCTTCTTGCATTTGTTTCAACAGCTTTTTCCACACAGAACCTCAATTTCTGTTAAAGCTGCCATGCTGTATTTTAGGTAAATCTGTTAAAGATGAAGAATAGGGTAGGAGAATTTTTGGTGTTTCTGGGTATTTTTTGGTGTTTCTAAGCATGATCATATCTTGGTCTCCATGGGCTTTCGTTTAGAAGGCAGTACCAATTTTGCAAATTTTTGTGCATTTTGGAAGAATTTTCTTTTGGTGTTGCTGTTGTTCCTGTGGAGCTTTTTGGAAGTGGGTATTTTGAGAGTCATAAAAATAAAAATTGAAAAACATAAATCTTAGTGGTATTTAAACAAGGCCAGGTGCTTATCTAGGCATTTAGAACATCAGCAGATGTTAACATGAGAAACACTAAGGTTTATGCAGCATGGGTGTGATGTTTGGATGCTTTATTTTGATTGTTGCAGAACAGCTGCATATCAGCAGAACTGTCTTTTCTGTCCTGGAAAAAAGAAAGCAACAATGAAAAGGGTCATGTGCCTTCAGTGGGTATCGACTTTTAGGAAATTAACAGTCAATGCAATGTCATGCAATGCTTGCAAAAGTATCACAATGTAAATTAAATGCAAGAGGCGATAGCTAAAAAAATCTTTAAATTTTCTGTTTTCTAGGGGTCAGGGTGCTAAGTTTTTATTTCATTTTTTGTTTGTTTGTTTTTGGGGTTTTTTTGTGTGTGTGGTTTGTTTTGTTGTTTTTTTTGTTTGTTTGTTTGTTTTGTTTTTTTTTTAATGTCATTGATGAAATGTGTGAAATTAAATTACATTCTTTTTTGCTAGGTTTTGCTAGTCTCTTCCTTTGTTCTTGATATTACAAAAACCTTTTAGACTAATTTTGCTTTCTTTTGTAAGTGTTCTGCCATAACAGGAGCGTCTTCAGAAATACTGGAGACATTGCAAATAAACCTAAATTGGGTACCTGAGCCTTCATGAGCATAGCCTAATCTCCTTACTTAATAAAAGTAGCAATTAATAGTAATTCTTCTATCCACAGATGCCATTGTACATGTTTTTCAGGCATTTATTGCTTTCTAACATAAAGGCTGGTATAAACACTGTTTCTTTTCCTGACAACTTTAAGTGCTTTTTTTATTGTTACTACTTGAGCTCTTCTGAGATCAGTGCAATTTTTCTCCACTTTTTTTTTTCTTTTGCGAGATATTGAGGCAACAGCTAAAATGAACATAAAATTCTCTGAAGTGACCTAACATTCCTTAATGTGCTTCATGAAACCATGATGGTCCTTTTTTTTCTGGTTCTCCCTTCTTTTCCTTCAGAAGTTTCACTAATACTGTTATATTAATTAACAACAAATCCAAATGAATTTTAGGTGAGTCTTGCCATTTTCTTCAAAAGCAAAATTATATACTTAAAGAGGAAGGAAAACATTTTAAGCTTCCATTGAGATGACCAAAACAGTAACTTAGAAAAAAAGGAATAAGATGGTGGGGGGAAATTATTTTTGTTGAGTGAATATAGCCCCTTAATGATGCAATGACCCATGCAGGTTTGCTAATAATTCCTATGCTTAGATTGATAGGAAATGCAAGTGTCAATTTCCAGTTATTTTTGCAGCAACTGTTTTAAGCAAATTTAAATATTAGTTTATCATTGTACAAAACTTGAGGTACTAGATTTTGTTCAAAGTTTGATTGTAAGTCTGTAAGTGCCTGAAATAACAAACGTAATCATCATACTCCCTTTATTTGGGGTATGCCTTCCTGATTCTTGTTTGCATGAAATAGGAAGGCAACACCCACACTTTGTGCAAGGCCACTCTGTGAACTTTTCCGAAGCTGGAAAGATTTCATAGCAGCTTCTGAAGCCAAAATGATTTCTGTGGTGATAGTGAGAGTCTGTGTCCAGAGAAGATATATTTACTTTTTACACCCCTCAGGCATGGATGTCAGCTCAAATTGACTAGTAAATCCTTTTGGTCTTGGGGGATGCCTCTGGCATATCACTCGGGAGAAAGGTGTTTGCTGCCTCAGCATGTAACAACTATGTCTTGATAAAGCAAAGTCCTGCAATGTAATTGGAGTACTGGCTGAAGTGGAGATGACTGCTGGAAAAAGTCCTGTGCATACAGGTCAAGAGGTGGAAGAAAACCAGTGTAGAACATCAGGTGAAAGAAATCTTGTGTCGAGACTGCATGAACAAGGAGAGCTGTGTGGAAAGTTACCTGGAGAAAAATTTATTGAGAGCCATGCGTCACTGGTCCACTGCTCACAGTTCACCTTTGCTTCAAATGAGTTGCTCTTCAGGTTAAGTGAAACTTCATGAATTCTTTTTTTGGCAGAATTAAGAGCCCATTGACCCTGTCAGAGCATGGAATTTCAAACCTACTGTTTAGACCACCTTCTACACTTTCACTGAAAGATGATTGTGTTGTTGCAGGTGACATTGTAGAATAGAACTTAATGAAGGAGAAGAACTGTCCAAGCTCAGCTTTCCTTTCTCCTTTTCCCCTCTGCTCAAGGTGATTTTAAATGCCTTTTTGAGTACACTGTGTAATGGACAAAGCAGCAATTATTCCTTGCCAAATTTATGGTTACTTGATTATTTACATCAGCTGAAAGAGGCCAAAATCAATGGGAGCTCTTTTGTGCTTACAGTGGAACTTCATTTTATCCCTGTCAGAGACCTAATTTGCCTCAGCAACTGCTATTGTTAAAGTAGGGCAGAGACTCTTTCCCTGAAGACCTTAGGCCAAATTGCTAATGCTGCTCTCCTCTCTGCTGTTCTAGACAGGCAGTGAACAGTCATAGAGAGGAAACTAGCTCGAAAAATTTGGTACTTGTGAATGTCTTTTGTTATTTCCAGGTCTTCTGTAGGATAGCTCCATTTCTGCCAATGTTAACCATTTTAAATTCTTTGTCCCTCTTGAGGGAACCCCCTCTCAGAACGAGGGCTCTGAGAAGTGCTTGTTTTTCGTATTTCTCTCACTGATCTTTTCTGCTACTCTGTAGAAGTCTGATGTACATTTAAAACATTGTAGGCAGAAGGGCAGTCTTAAAACTGTTCTGCTGTTATTGAGGAAGCTGTTGTATATTTAATTTCACGAATGTTGTACACAAAAACTGCAGTTCACCATCTGTCAGCATATAATGTAGCTCTGAATGAAAGACCATTTGTGATCATGTCTGACAGCGTGGCCTAGGTACTCCTTCAAGTTATATTTAAGAATGGCTGACCACAGTGCTAGCTACTTTTTCTGTGTAGCAGGGTTTGAACTACTCCATGTTGTTGTAATTTCAGTAGGACCCCAATATGAGCTCAAAACTACTTCATTCAGTTTCAAATTTTTGTGAGGTGTCCAAAAACACCACAATGCTCACTTCTCAAGGGAGCTGTGAGTTCAGAAAATATGGCTTTTACCAAGTGCTGGAGGAAAATGCACAAGGTTGTTACAGGTGAGAGATTCCTTTAGCAGGTGTTAAGTTGCAGTAATAGCAGTTGAAGATTCTTTGTTTTTGAAAGTATCTGGCACAATAAAAAGCAGCATTTGTCTTTTACAGTGACTTTTTGGAGCTATAGAGTACTATTCTTTGATGGGCTTCATTTCCTTGCAGGCAAGCTTTCACTCATGTTTGCTTTAGCTTTACTTGTATAAATACTAGGCTTTGCTAAGAAGCATATTGCCTTCAAGATTCAAGGGTTGCTGCAAGTACTTGGCATCCTTGACAGATGATCCAATGTTGTTTTTTAACAAATCTGCTTTTTTACAAATCTGTTTACTCATTGCATGCCCTCTTACAATGTATGAATGAAAAGCACAGAGGGAAGAGGAAACCATGTATGCACAAACATGGATATTTTTTATTCCTTGGTAGTTATTGAGAAGTCTCAGAGTAGTTTCAAGTTGATCTGTGATGACAGTACCAATGGGAAATGCCAGTGACCTGAAGAAGGATTTGGAATTGGTTGCTCTTCAAGGAAACAGTGCCTAAGAGTGAAAGGGCATAGGTTTCATCTTGCAGTAGTTTCATCTTACAGTCAATTTGAGGGGTTTTTTTTGCCGCTATTCTTCTTAAAGTAGCTCTTGAATATAGTAATATAATTCAATATGTTGAACAAGTCACGTTTAACAGAGTGCTTTTGGTTTTTTTTGCTTGTTTGCAAGACAAGCAACGTGTAATGGAAAAGGGTTTTAGAGAGAGGCAGCTTGCACATTTGCTTGTGCCTTTCTGCCCTGAAGTTTTTATAGCTTGATTTTACTAAATATACCAAAGACATGGGACTTTTTAGCTGAATAGGCTTTAGGTATGCTTTAAAATAGTTTTTATTTTATTTTACTTGATTAATTTTTAAATTTATTTTTTTATTATTTTCTCCTTTCAATTGTTTCTTCATTGTGCATATTTTACTGTGAGTTACCTCTTGCCATATTGAACCTTTTTCACCTTATCACTAAATGGCTGACTAGGCACAAAATTCTCAAATGGAAAATGTAGCAGCAGAAGGGACTTGTTCTAGGAATACACATTGCTCTGGACCAGTCAGTTCTTAGCCTTCATCCAGCTGTGTTCCACAGGTGGAGGGAATGCAAGGGACCAATGCCTCTGCCCTTCACAGCTGTTTGATTCAGTGTGTTTAAAATGGCTGTGCTCACCTGCCATGCCTTACTAGGGCACTTACTCCTACTCTTCTGTCCTCTGTAGAAAGCCCATTTTAGTTATTATTTGATCAGCACAAACATGAATATGCCTTTGGTTTTCCCACCTTCACAACTTTTTAGGAATTCTTGTTCTGTTATGTTTTATTGTATGTGCTTCATCTCTTCCTTCTCCTCTGGTTGGGACTTGAGGCATACAGAAAGGCCAGCAGAATTTGATCCTGCATGGACCTACATGGATGAAGTGCTAGTAAACATGTAATGAACTATTATACTTCTTCAGCAGTATGACTGCCAGGTGTACTTTTTGTCTCTCATGCCTAGAGTTAAACAGTTTTTATCTGAATCTTCAGGACCTGCGAATCTTTCTTTAAGTTTACAATGCTACAATTGTTTTTAAAACTCAGTATGAATGAATGTAAAGCAGTGGATGTTTTTAAAATTAATTTCCTCAAATTTTCCTTTATGCTGACCAGACTTTTTCAGTGATACTCTTTTTTTTTTTTTTTTTTTTGTGAAGCAAAAAACCCCCCAAACAAACCTAAGGCCTCCTTTCAAGAATTTGCTACCCAATGAAAAGCCAGGAATTGTTGAGTTGCAAATGCCATAAGGTGATCCCATGCCTCTTGTGTCCTTGTGAAGCTGACTGTAACCTTCATTTTAGGCTTTTGTGTGCAGATCTTCAACCTCCTTCCTCCAGCACAGTTGGGTGCTTCTCAAAAGTAGGTGGAGTCCTTGACTTTAAATGAGAATTAAATGAGAATAAAAGCATTCAATAATTCAATGGAAATGGAGCTTCTGACTAACATTAGACAATGAAAGCTCTGGCTGAATAAATTTGGAAAACCAATTTGTTCCCTGTATAGTAGCCTATAATAAAGTGGGGCTAGAGAAGCCTTAGGCATGTTGTATTTAAATAAGCTTCTTTTTCAAACCAGAGCAAAAGTGCAGTTACGGATAATTTTATTACATTTTATTTCAAGAATAAATATTATATTACCATAATTTCAATTGTAAATGCTCTTTACTTTTGTCAACAGGCCGGTGATAAGATCATTGTGACTGAGCTTTCAGTTAGCAAAATGACACAGAATGCATAAAGATTATAAATCTGTGCGGAAATTCAGTTTAGTGCTTAATAACTTAAATCAGGTGGGTTGTTTTGAAAGAGAAGCATGGTTACAGCAATGGCACTGGGAGCAAGCATCAAATCTCTCTGTGAATGTGGGGACAGCCTCCTGTCCTGCACAGTGTCTGTTCCCCATTTTCTGAGCTTTACTTACCTTGTGCAAAGGGGTGACAGTACATAAGTGCACAAGAAAGGATTTTTTTTTTTTTTTTTTTTTTTGCTAGTCTGGCACTTCACTAAGCAACATGAATTTGCCACAAGCAATCATGTATGTATATCTACCTTAAAAGAAACAAGATAGGGGCTGCATGGGGTTGTTTTTGAGAGGTTCATCTAAGTGTATCTGCTTACTGAGACTTTACATTGATTTCTTACTCTGGTAAATGCTAGGAAGAATTTCACAGACTGAATTCAGGGGAAAAAAATTAGGGAAATAAGAGATGAAAACAACCTGTGTGAAGACAAAGACTGTAGGCCAATTATTCAGGCGTTGCAGTGGAGAGCACTTCTTGCTGTGGGAGATAGCAGAAATATAGCAGCAGTACATGAAAAAATGCTCTCAACCATTCTGTTACTTAAGAGCATGTGGTATTCCCTTGGAAGTCCTTAGATAATGGTTGTTGAAAGCTTTAATGTTACTTAAATTAATATAATTTGGCTAGAAAATATGCAATTGGTTTCCTTGATGCCTTTTGGTAAGTCTTTTATTTACTCTTCTAAAATTCTGAAGGACTTCAGAGGAGTCTTTCTGTAGAGCTAACTGCCTTGGAAAGTCTTTTTAGTCAGAAACAAAGGTGTTTTTAAAAGAATTTCTGCATTTTCTACTTTACCTTTATTCTTTACCTAGCAGTGTCGCATTACAATTTCTTGATTTTGCCTCACTGATCAAAGTAATATTAATTAGTTTCTGATTGCATGTACATATAAAATATATGAATAACAGAACTCACTCCTGCACATGGATCTCTCTCATATGTTCCTTGCATGTGATTGAGCTTTAGACAGTGAATGAGAGTATTATTCTTCCCAGTTCTGTTGGCTACAAAATAGAATAATCTCATCTCTCAACAGCATTGAGTATTTGTTGACTTGGATCAGAACTTAGACTTTTAGGGCTTTTTATATTACCTGTGACACTTATTGATTTAATAAGTACTAACTTGTTCAGTTAGAAAAAAAAAAATTAAAAACACAGTGCTTTTCATGTGTTCCATGGAGATACAGGACTATAATGCATTCATTTAATTTATCTAACTGCAGAGTTGGAAGATCATATTACAGTTAATGGCAAAAATTAATACCCTTTCTGCACTTCAACACTTAGACCCTGGTCTTAAAACCAGTTTTTAAGGTTTAATTCTGTGGTTTGAAAATTAATTTAGATCAAGACAAGATTGTCATATGGTATCAGTCATAAGGCCTCTAAAGTAAGCCTGCCCATCAGATGCTCTTCTTTCTCCACTCACAGCAAAAGCTCAGTTTGCTGGTGAAACATTGTGGGTTGCTGCTTTGATGCAGTTTCAACAGCATGAAAAGATTTAAAATAAATATTAGTGGAACATCTCTGTAGTCCAGGGTCATTGATCATTTTTTGTGAACTTTGGAAACAAACAAAACCAAAACCTTCACCTTTTTGGTAAATTGCAGTGGTCTGCTTCGGTATTTCTTGCTTGATTAGGAAATAGACCTTCTGTGGTTTGATAGAACCTCCTCGTAGATGGGCACTTGCTAAACTCCCAAGAGTGACTCTCGTACTGTTCTTCTCTTGTGCGATGTTAAAGTTGATATAGAGGCACATTTCTTGGTAAATGTTTTAAGGATACTCACTTTATAGTGACTTGAAGAAGTTACTTGAAATCATATTGATTACATTGCTTTTAATTCCTGAAATGTCTAGCTAATATTCAAATACGGCAAAGTTGACTGTTGAAAAGCTTACAGCTGAAGCATATTTTTATGGCTGTGAATAGAGTTTTCATTGGATAGGGAGAGTCCCATTCCCAGTGGCTTTCAAACAGACCAAAAAAAGCCCCAAATCAACTAGATCTTGGTAATACTTCTCCTTCCTGCAAAATAATGCCGCTTAGTTAAATGAGAATATAACACAAGTTAGAGCATAATACATGGACAGACTGAGTCAGAAGGTACTTAACCTTGGAGTGTGGCAAAATGATAAATTACACAGGATAACTGAAATGGCTCTGAATCCATGTTAGACACTTGAGTCTAAAGCTATTGCTAAGAAGTGAAATAAGAGGAGACTGCAATACATTATTTGAATGATATTTTAATCCACAGATACTGAGTTAGTGCTGTAGAATTTAAGATGCTCTATCAATTATTTATTATGAACTCAAATGAAAATATGTTTTTTGTGGTCTTTCTACTACTGGGATTGAGTACTTGTCTAAAAACTACTAAATAAATCATCTTTTCATTGATCAATATCTCAAGAGATGGGTACTCTTTACTAAGTAATAGATATATAAATAAGCCCTTCTTTAGCCCTTCTAGAATTCTTTAAAGATGTATAATATGCATGGATTTAATGAGGCTTTTATTGTGCTAAAGCTATAAAATAGTTTTCATTACATTTCAAAAAAATTTTTAAGGCAAACATTTTTCAAGTTGATCCAAAATACTGTAA
This sequence comes from Sylvia atricapilla, assembly GCF_009819655.1. Classification (NCBI taxonomy): domain Eukaryota; kingdom Metazoa; phylum Chordata; class Aves; order Passeriformes; family Sylviidae; genus Sylvia; species Sylvia atricapilla. Next base: position 65,145,788 of record NC_089142.1, read on the forward strand.
GTCCCATTTCTTAAACTTGAGAAACTGGCTATTTACTGTGGGTGTGGGTTAATGCAGAGTTTAGAATGTTTTTTTGGATATGTTACTTTGGCAGTCTGTCGTGTTGTATCACCACTAGGCAGTCACCCTCTTTTTAGTTTTACTCTTTTAAATAAAAATGTGAATAAGTACATCTCAGATAATGTTTTTATTTTGTTTTGTTCAAAGAGATCAGCATAAAAACGCCTATTTAAGACTGACCACAAGGTGCCCTGACACTTTGTGTTTTCCAGTGTGATTATTGCAAGCAAGCCACTAGTATTGTGCTTGAAAAGGAAACAAGGAGGAAAGGCAACTTACAGTTTTAGAAAGAGACTTCCCCACTGAAATCTTTACAGACAGCTGATAAATAGGAGCATTTTATTTAGTCACCATTACAAACTAGAAAGTAACACCCAATGATCAAGTTCCTGCTTGGCACAAAAGCCAAATTTCATCCATATCTCTTCCGCCTCCTTCGTTCTGTCATTTAGGGTCAGGATTAATATCTTCATGTTCTGGTCAGTCCCATAAATTGAATTTAAATCTTGGTCTATCTTGGTTCAGTAAAGTTTTTATGCATGAAATAGATGCCATGGTGGTACTTTCCCTCCATACTTCCCTTTGACATTTAATTTCTTTTTGGTATACTCCAAAGTTTATATACTTCCTTCTTTTCTTGAGTATATTTGAAATATTCTGCTTTTAGGGCTGGGTTCTTCTGGGAAGTTTGAAGAACATAGCAGTTTATATGTAAGTCTAAACCATTATAAAATTGTGATTGTTTCATAAAGCTGAAAGCCATGTGTTGTCCAAACAAATAAAAAGTAACAGACCATTAAAGCCCACCAGCAAACCACCCAGTCCTGCATAAATCCTTCATGGTAGTATAGCACTGCTTGCCATCAACACTACATCTGGAATTCTACCAAATTTTATTCTTGCGGTTTAAAGTCTTGTCTCATTTGTTTCAGGAAGGCCACAGTCTATTTCCACTTACCTAATGTAGAGCTCTGTCATTGAATGTGGCAGATGTTGCACAGGGTAAACCACTGAATGTGACTGGTTGATCCTTGTAAAAACATCTTCCTAGGCAAACCATTACCTTTAGTCATAGAGGAGGAATAAAAACCAAAACAAATCTGGTGGTTGTGTTGCTCTAAGCTCTAGGGACTTTCATGTAATTCATTATCAGCATTGCAATCACCCCTGCAATACCTAACTGGTAATTTTGGCAACCATATTTATGTTACTTTTGTCTTACCCTGCCTCTTGTACCTCTTTATTGTAAGATTTTGATCTGTCCATTTGTCCTGATGAATTGCTGGTCCTTGGGATACTATGTTGCTTGAGTGATTTGACTTTTGGCAGAGGTTATCAGTGAACCTCTTCAAAATTGAAATCTTTATGTTGGGTTCAATTGATAATAAGCCTCAGTGTAGGACTGACCTTGCTGGAGCGGTGTGTTAACTCTGTATTGTAAATGCTGACCTGCTGTAGGAAGGGAGAGGGCATCTGCCCCTCCTGGTCTGATCAGATTGACATCAGATATTTTTCAAGGCAGGTGAATATAGCACAGTGCTTTTGAACTGCTGGATTTTTTGTGTTCCTGCCTAAAGCTGCATGTCTTGAGTGAAAACAGGATGTCTTGACTTGCTGTAACCACCTATTGACCTCTGTGCCCTTTACATCTGAGTCACACAAGGCAACACTATTCTTTTTATCTTTCTGTTGTCATTACTTGTTGTTGTGAGTCACATAAGATGTATGTATGCTCCAAGTATAAACAACCTCATTTATTTACTCTTAAGGTTCTTGTTGCTCTTTATTTTCCCCATTTTTCTTCTAGGAAAAGAAAAAAAACTTTCCCTTTTCTTTAGTTTGCATTCCAAAATCAAGTTGTGTTCAGCTTGAGAGTTTTCTTGTGTATTTTGCACATCATCTCAAGTGTGAAGCAAATTCCCTATTGCATACATATTTAATATTGTTTCACACAGTAAAGTGTAAGAGGCTTTTATCTTTCCTGAAATTGAACTTTAGAGGTGTGTATAAGATCATCTCCAAGTTGATCAGATATTTTTATTTCAAGTAGAACTGGAGTAACTTTTTTTCTCTCTTTTTATTTTGCAGTATGTTAACATTAAGTTGCTTCTGGATTTATACTTGATAGAAGCAGGAGGTTTTTAGTTAATTCTTTGAAGTATTAAGATTTTTGATGTAAAATTCTGCTCTCAGTTTTAGAATCTCTGCATTATGCCTTGCTAAATGACAAGGCTCTTAAGCCTGGATTTGTGGGGGGTGCACTGCAGAACCCATGCCTAAAAACAGTTTCCAGCAGATGTGATTGCAGTTGTGTCACAGGCTGCTGTGCTGACTCTCCTTTTCCTACCATTAATGGACATGCTTTTCTTTTGATGGCCCTTGAATTTTGCAGGCTGTCATTACTAACATTACCAATGATTATAAAATGCTGTTTACTGGTTGTTTTATTTTTATTCAGTTTTATGTTCTTATTTAAGATACATGAGAAAATGCACCAAACCACTTTAATAACAAAAGTAAGAAAAAGCTTCACTGCACCTAATCTGTGGCTGTACGTTGTTTCCAGTGTCTTAAATTCCCAGTTGTGGGTCTACAAGATCACTTTGGAAGGATGCTTTGTTACAGTTGGTGGTGCACTTGTTTTCAGCTCTATATTATGTATTTCCGTGGGAGCCTAAATTCTCAGAATGTGAATTTCTTTGGCCTCTAAAATTCAAATATTTCATCTGTGTAATAGCTGCAGTTCCCAGTATAAAATTTGCATTTTCATTGCCAATACTGTATGCAGGGCTGTTTTTAAAGAAAATTATGATGAAGCTGATCAAGAAAAGTTGAACTTTAGTAGCTATAAGTAATGTAAAGCTGTCTTAAAATGTATGTTGTATTTCTGGAGCTTGTGCTCTAATATTGCCATATCTACAGAACTGCTGACTTGTATTAAATACATGTCAATGAAGAGCTTATTTTAGTTACGTTGTCTTCTACATATTCAGAATTTCTCAAATACTGCAGTGCTTTCATTTGAGAAAGCAACTGAAAAAGTCATTATTCAGTATAATTTTCAAAGCTGTTTTGCTGAAAGCCTTGGTCCAACACTGTGTATATACGTAAATATTTTATAACCTTTTATAGAATTATGCAACATGGTACCTATTCACCTTAAAGGCCATTTAATTTGCATCTAATAGTGCTGGAAGATCTAGAATGCATGATTTCTTTAATGACAAATGAAAATTGGAAAACAAGTTATCTAAGTATGAAGCCTGAGACCAAACATAATATTAATGTTGTATATTTGGATTCAGTCCTGGAGTTATGAAGCTTCATTATAATCCAGCCTGACACTCATTTTTATTTATATACATTAACATCTCTGAAGTGGATCTAAAGTCTGTTCATTTCTGGTTTGAAAAGATTTTTTTCTCTATGAGCAGCAGAAAGCCTAAGTGTGCAGGAGAATAGGATCCAAAGTTTGTCTGTCTTGAGGAGAAGAAAGGAGATTCTCAGATAGTGATTCTAGTTACATCTCTTGCAGAATGGTTTTACTTTTTCACTCTAATGTGTAGTTTTTCCTTCTGTAAGTAGTTAATTGTAAGCAAATTGTATGTGAACATGATAGACAGGCTTTTTGCTTGCAGAAGAAGTGGAATAAATTCAGACTGTTTAAGCTTATCTGTTACATGGGCTATAAAGCTGGTTTAGTTCTGTCACCTTTGGAAAACTTTCCTGAGTTTATTTTGCAAGCACTTCTGCAGTTTGTGTAATATGCCCACATAAAACATCCAGACAGGAGGCAAAGTACAAATAAACCAAGTAAAAATTCTGCTAATGCCAATATTTTTCTTTCCCCCCTTCAGAGTTATTTTTAAAATTCTGACCCATACCAGATTTACTAGTATAATCCACTAGCTCAGAGTAATTTTAAGACAGTTTTGCTGCTGGTGCTTCATATGATGGTTGGGTGAATTAAAATAAAAGTAAAAGCAACATGTGATATCCAATGTGTTCGTAGGAGAATTAGTTGTAACGGGTTTTGCAAGTGATGGGTTCCTGGTTTGGTTTTAATTATACATTTGCTGACTTGCTGGCAACTATTACTGAATCTGGTTTTGGCGGCTGAGTAATGTGTGTTTGTGCGGAAGGCATTAATGGCAGCTTAAATAGGCCTTCACATGCACATGGGGTTTCCAGTGGGAATGGTTGGAAATGGAATGATTTCCTCACAGCCACCCATGGGGTGTCAGGTTTCCCGCGGGCAAGCAAAGGCTCATATGGAAAACAATCTGGCTGGCGGAGCGTGCCCTGCTGAGCAGCCCCAGCCCGTGGTGGCTTTGTGCAGCACTGCTTGCTTTTACAGCTCCAAAGCTTGCTCAGGGACTGAACAGCCATTTTTCCGTTCCAGGGGAAGAAAAAGGGGAGAGTGAGGGGCTTTGGTCTGGAGTTTCTGCAGCCTCAGGGGTGGTGGTGGTTTTCCAGCAGGGAGGCCTCCAGGAAGGGGGAGTGTGCTTGGCTTCGGAGCAGCACCAGGGCTGCTGGAAGGGAGGATGCTGATTACAATAATAAACAAATGCCGGGGATAGATTACCACACGGCTGTCAGAACACGCAGCACCAAAGGAGGAGATCCCCAGGGAAGCTTTGGAGGTTGCAGCAGGATCCTTTGCTGGACTTTTTTTTTCTGACACAAAGGAAGTTACTTTTTAGACTGCTTCTAATGGGCCTTGGCTTTTCTGTGGAGCAGCATCTCCTGGGCAATGCCAAGAGGGCTGGAGGTGCCTGATTACTGCCATGGCAGCACCAGCCCGTGGTGCTGGCTCTGAGGAAGGCAGAGGAGACATGGCCTCCCATCTGGTCACACCACCATGTTTCCTAGGTGTTTTCCTCATCCCTTTTTAACTTGCCTGAGAAGTTGGTTTTTTATGCTTTCTATAGACAGAAATTTTTCCGGGAATTTCTTTTTTTTTCCCCTTGAATGGAGCGCCATGGAAGGACATGTTCCTCCTCTCCACCTGTCATATACCAGCAGGTTATGGCTTCTCTCACTCAGGGTCACTGAGACCAACCACTGAGCTTGAGGCCTGCAAGAAGTGCTTGGATCCTTCAGGCCATTGCTGAGGTGAGCCGGAGGCAGTCCTGGGGAGGAGTGGAGCCAAGGAGATCCCCACAGTGCCATGAAGTCAGGTCAGCCCTGCAAGGAGCAGTGCCCAGTGCCAGCGGCTCACCCCTGGGTGCCCAGCCCATGGGAAGGAGCAGGGACACGGAGACTGTGACGATGGCACTGTGTGAGCTGTTCCAAGGGGAGCACAGCCCAGGAGAGGGACACACACTGGAGCGCTTGGAGCGTTTGGAGACTGTATAGGTGGAAAAGGAGAGAAACTTTTTGAAGGCTATAGACGTGGCTTGGAGGACGTACCAGGAGAATGTAGGCTTCAGGAGACGCTTAATGATGATTGGTCTGAACTTCAGCTTACGTGAGTTGCTGACAAAATTTGAAAAGGTATGAGAGGCACTTGCACACATGCCTTTGAAAAAGGCTGTGTATGCCTTGGAAAATTACACAGTACATAAAAAAGGCGGGTTGATGTTTAACTTCGGTTTTCTGTATTGCTGTTTATGTCCTCATGTGTACTCTGTTTATAGAAACCTAATGTTGCTTATCTTCCTCATTTCAGGTTCTACAAAATTAGTTTTAGAGCATGTCCCCTGATCGTGGGCATTTTTATTTATTTAATTTTAAATTCCAAAGCAAATTAAGAACAGTTTGGCCTTTGCTAAGCCAAGGGTATAAGGGGACATTACAGGCTGCTTGTGACTTTGTTCCACTATTGACATAGAGCAAGTGCTCTGGGGTTTACTGTTAAATTTAGTTGAGTGTTATTTTAGTTGAATTGGAAGATCTCATGATAGCATTTGTAAGTAGGATTATTTCCAATGAATATGCAACTTTCCCACTCTTTTATCTGTTCTTCTTTTATTCCAACTAGTTGCTCTTTGTATTACCAGGTTGTTTGGTAGCAGTAATTCTTAGAGGCAGGAGGTTTGGCTTTGCAGTTTGTGCTGATTAGCAAGAGACATGAGGATGTTGAAGAACAGATTGTTTTCATCTATTTGTCATCATTTCTAGTGAAACCTCATTTCCATGCTTGTAACCACTCTTAGATTTGCTTTGTCTTTTTTTTCACCATAGAAACTTCCTGTATCCTGCAAGTATGTAACATAATACAAAGTAGGTTATTTATGAATTTAGATAAAACACCTTAAAAATGTGGTCCCACAGTAGGAGAGTGGCTTGTAAAGCCTGATTCCAAAAGTAGCCAAGAGTAATAGCAAAAGCATTTGAGATCTGATTTATTCACTGTGTAAGTCACTGGCTTCTCTCTTGCTCCCAGTCTATCATCTGGACTTCACTCTTCTCTTGCAGCTGCCACTGTGGTAGCCTGTAAAGACAAGGACACGTGCCAGACTCTGAAATGCTGACTTCGTTAAGAGAGAAGTTTTTGAGCAGTGTTTCTAATATTTTATGAATCATACAAGCCCTGGTATTTATAAACTCCCCTGTGACTTTGAATATTCCAGTGTTTATCTTAAAGAAATTGATCATAGCAATTGTCACCAAACCCAAAACTTAGAGGTCTCACAGCTCTGCTGTATTTTTTAGCTAGAAGCTTGCTGTGAAATTTTGTTGTCTACTGTGCTGAAATTTGAAATGCAACATAAAAGGATACTTTGGTGCTGGAGAAAGTTAACGTTTTATTTGGTGGACTTTGATCACAAATTCTAAAACGTTAGTCTGTGCTTATTTAGCAAACTCCCCTCCTCTCCTGCTTCATCTGTCCCTCTTATGATTCCCCACACACCCATCCTGTCCTTCCTGAGGTTTTTGGTGCCAGGAGAAACAGTGTTATGACAGTGATCCTGGCTTGTAAGCTACTTTCAGCTCTCTGGATTCGTTAATACGTTCTACAGAGAGAATTATGAGTGCTGTTACTGTGATCGTAATGCAGAAGCCAGATGGCATTTGCAGAAGCTTGCATGACACTCCCTTCCTATGCAAAAGCAGAGTCACATTACACTGCAGTAGGCAGGGCTGCTTTGGCTTTGTTCCGTCGTAATTATGTGACTGCTGGAATTAGTATTAACACATTTATGGTGCCCCTCAGATGTTGAGTCTATGCCATGCAATGGAGCCACAGAGGTTGTTGGAGGCGGTCTCAGCCTTCCTGTAAATGCATCATCATTCTTGTGATAAAATTAATCTTTAACTACACCATATGTCCCCTCTTAGGGTGCTCTCCAAGAGGCTTAAGCGCAAGTCAACATTTTAGAAACTTGACGTGTTGAAACAAGGCTCTTGGTAATACAAGCCTTTGAAAATTAGAAGTGAAAAATGTCCTAAAGTGGGTTTTGCTCCAAAAAAGTTCTGTTTTTTCTTCATGAAATATCTGAGAATTTAAGTAGTAAATACATTTCTGTTGTATCTACAGGAAATTGCTTTGTAAATTGCTTTGATCTTACACTATGGTCACAGTGGCTGCAGTGAAATGGTGTGATCTGTGTATGACACTTGAGAGAGATTTAATGTCATCTTTATACGCTTCTGGCACTGGTGGATTTAAGATAATGACAATTCTAACTAAAAGTTTTCAATGTGTACTGCTTTCTGAATGTGAATTCATTGTAAATGGATTGCTTAAGAGCAACTGCTACTGCAGGCAGGCCTCTGAAACAGCGAATGGGATGAGCCCTTTTAAAGGAATCACTGTTCTCTGACATCAGAAACTTCCTGGATGAGATGTTTTTAGCCATCTTTTTTACACAAGCATATCTTTTTCCCAGCCACCTCCAGCATTTTAAGGTGGAGACCAATAAAAGTCCAATTTCCCTTTCACAAAGGGCCACTTTCATACACCTCTATCATGCTCTAATTCTTACTCTTTCCTTAAGATTCATCAGAAAGTGAAAAGCTCCAAGTAAAGCAGAGGCTAAAAGGAATATTTGCCACAGCAGTGTTCCCAGAAGCAGTTGACAACAGCAGGTAAAATGTACCTGGTTCAAAATAAACGAAGCAATCTGCTATTAAGAAATAAAAGGTCCATTTCTTTGACACCTGCTGCGAGACCTCAGAGAACAATGTTCTGTCTTGTTGTCTGTGGTGTGCAGTTATGTTCTTTAGTTAGCACTGACGTTTTTCTGCAGGTACTTTGAGCAGTCATCACATTTCTTCCTGACCTTTGGAAGAGGCAAGTGCAGCATTTCTGTAACTGTGTCTTAGCTGACTAGAACACTGTCAGTGAAGGCAATGGGCAATCATTTTTATGAGACTTGCAATTCTGTGTGCCTGTTCCAATCACAGGCATGATCTGTATTGGGTGCATGAAGTACAAAACTGTTCTGGCAAAATAGCCTGAGAGTAGCTTTTGCTAGAGAAAAATGCAATTTTTCAATCTGATTTTCATTTATGAAGAGTCAACTTCAACCCCACTAGTTCCTTTTAAGATAAACATGTGGTTTGAAAGCCACAACAGATGGCTGGTCCCTGGGGACCAAAAGGATGTGTGTGCCAACATAAAATGATACCAGGCTTTGTTGCACAGCATCAGCATTGTACTTGTATGTCCATTTCTTGCAAGCCATGTCTGGTTTATGTGACATAACTTGCCATCTCTGATATGTGGTCAGATGTTTATGAAAATTCAGTGGGATTCTGTTTCCTAATAAACATAAAAATAATTTTAATGTAATGCAGAATTTTGCTGTATATAGTGGGTTCAAAAAACTTTGTAGTAAAATGTTGATGAGTCTTGCCTTTAAACCCTCTGTGGAGCTATGATTTCGTACAGAATGCTGTTGACTTTTTTCTTGAGAGGCTAAGTTGAGTTTTGTGTCCTATATGTAAGAAAAATTTCATTAAGGTTTCTTGATAATAGAACCTTTAGTGCTATGGGAACATATTTATTTCACTTACAAAATAAAATAACTTCCCTGGTTTAGATTCTTTTATTATTACCCCAGCATTTTTAATAGTGAGAATTCAATACAGTAATATTTTGTGTATTTTAAAATGCATCGCTTCTTCCACTTCAATTTGACCATGGAGTTTTCTTCTATTAGTTGTGATTTTATCTTCATTAGTTGTGTTTTCATCTTCAACAGAAGTGTTTGGGCCCTATAAAAAGGGAAATAGTCTTCCTTTGTTACAGTCTTTACTGGTATATTACCAATACAGACAAAATCTGAAAAAATGTGAGTAGAAATGAATCGGTTAATAGCTTAGAGGATTGCGGAGTGAATTAGAGGCCCTCTGGTTTTGTAATTTAGTAAAGACACATCATGGGAATGATGTTAGTTTGATTTGGAGGTTTTTTGCCTTTTGTAAAGTATTGATAGTTTCCAAAGGACAATCATGCCTAATGCTGTAACTGCGTTTAGCATATCCTTGCAGTCCATAAGGGGGAAACAAAAGACAAAAGTTTAATTTGTGGTTGATCTTGGAGTTGGGCTCAGAAGTTGAGTTCTGTTCCAATCTTTGTCACATACTTTCTTTTACCCTGGGCACATCACTCCAGTCTGCCTTTGGGCTGTTCTGGTAGCAACTTCAAAGGGATTCAACTGTGTTTTTGGGTCCTTTTTCGTATTGCCATCTGCAGCCTTCTGTGTGGCACATATTTATATGTTCTTTAAAGACACATGCTCTTCAGTTGTCATTGCATGATTCTTTAGATTTTATTTGGTAGGAGTTAAAACAAGAAATAGGGTTTTTTTTATTATGAAGACAAGGTTTAAAATCAAATCCAAACATAAAATGAAAGCTTGAATTCTGCAGGAAGAATGGTAAAGAGGAAGAGAAGGAAAGTAGTCAGAGAAGATTCAGAATGGAAATAGAATTTTGGAATCACCACACCAAAGTGGAGAAAGGCAGCAGTTTGATCTTAATACTTAAAAGGAATTTAAGGGAAGTGGCAATGTTTTAATAGTCTGGCTAGGATTAAGTACATATCTAAATGCCAGTTTGGTTATTTCTTCTCCTTTCTGTCTTTTAAACTTTGGAGCTTTCACCTTGATTTATATATGAGATAAATCTTTCCTCAAAGAGCTTTCTTTTAATTAGGGCATTAATCCTGCAAGCAGTTGCATGTCAACAAATATGTTGACCTCATCCAATAAATTATCAATTCTGTTTAACAGATAGGTGCACATAAATATTTGCAAAATATGGCATCTCTATAGTAGTGCCTCAAAAAAACCAAAGTTGATAAAGCAAGAAGACATTTTCTGTTTATAGTGTATTTCTTTAGGTTTCTGGGGTTTTTTTCTTGTTGTGTTTTTGTTTGGTTTTTCTTTTCTCTGACCTTTGACTTGTTTCACATGCACTGGGAAACCAGTCTGGCCCAGATCCCTTAAGCATTGGGCTTAAGAGCAATGATGGAGTTTCATAGTTGTATCCCCCTCTTTACCTGGCAAAAGCAACAGAATTTTTCCTTCTTCTCCTGCATTCTCCAGTGTGTTGCCCCAGTGACTCTGAATATGGGATCTTCTATGTCATAATAGGGGAATATTTAGAGTTTCTTCTAAAGTATTGCAAAATTGAAAGTGGATTAACTGTTACTAGAATTAATCCTCACTGGGGCCTGAGCAGGCATAACCAACTTTTTCCATCCCATTTTTTTGCCACACAGACGACAATGGAGAATCAAAGACTAAGAGAAAGGCAGGAGAAAGAGAAATAATAGGTTAGGAGGAACATAAATTTTGGGGTTTACAGAATGATAGAGTCCTTTCCACTTAGAAATTTGAAGGGAGGGTAACCACATGTTTACGAATAAGAATTGAAGGACTGATAACACAGTGAGTAAAGGAGAGTATTCCCAACTGCTACCAATTACAGCAGTCTTAGAATAAGATGGGAGCCTATCATCCAGAAGACAGTACATGATTAAAAATCCAAATGTTTTATATCATTATTGGAGAATAATTAACTTTTTGTGTCCGTTTCTTGCTATTAGTAATTTTTCATATCCCCCTTTCCTGCTCTATTTTTTTCCATATGCACACTGACGGGGGTATGTTATTTGCATTTCTCTCCATCTTTTGTTTGAAGACTGTTACAAATTCACATTCATTAACTTTATCAATCCTTTTGGGTTATCTGTCAGCTGGCAGTGGTTTGTTGGGTTTTTTACCTGGAAAGTGGAAATCAGAATTGAGAGATAAGTTACATAATTAACTTTATTCTTTGAACTGAGTTGTCTCAACATGGTTATTACAGATGGGACTCAAGGATGTGAACAGATTTATTGTACCTTAATTAATATTACATGATGACTGGAAAATGTAAAATCAAACCCATTGTGAATGGAACATTTTTGAGCATGCATGCTGAATTGTCCTCTCAAGTCAAAGAATGCTTTATGAAGGTTCTAGAATGAATGGATTTACAATTAATATTGTGATTGTAGTATAGAAGATTAGAAATCAGTTTGTTTTCAGTGAAGTTGTTTGTGACTTTGAAGAGGCAAAGAGAAATTTTTTGCATGACCCAGCTTTAGTAGCAGATTCATTGCAGTTAGAATTGTAACTAGTGTGCAGTGTTTGTATCTCCTGCTGTGTGGGATTGAGCTGCGTTTCACTGCACCTGCATGCATATTGGGGTTGTAAGGACAGGAGCTGCAAACGTTTTCGGATAGGCATCTAATTCAGCTAATGACTCTGCCATCTTACTTGTGTTGGCTGATCATCAGACAGTTCCACTTCATTTTTTCCTCTTAAATGTAATTTTTGTTTCTGTGTTTATTATGGTGATTTTTATTGGGCTGTTTTAAAGACAACAAAAGTGTCTTTTTATGTGCTTTAAAGGAGTGAATCTCAGGGCAAAGAAAGGCAGTTGTTCAAAGTCACACTATAGTTCCTCTGGCCGGACAGGGCTTCACCAGTGCCTCCTTCCCCCTCTCACCTCCTTTCCCTCTGCCCCATCTTTCCTCCCTCCACTTCTTCACCTGTATCCTGACTTCTTTGTTTTTTTTTTCATTAACTCAAGAAAGCTTTCATACTATCTCTAATTCATGGCTATTTTTCCACTTCAGTTTGTGTATGTGGCTGCAGGAATACATCTTTTGGATGGGGAGGTGCAAAAGCCCCCTCCTTTTCTGCTTCTGAACAGATGTGATTACTTAGGAGTTGATTGGAAGAATAGAAACCTTTAAGGAATTTGTTATTTGATTTCCTCCTTTGCAAAAGAAGTTTCTTTACATCTGCATCAAGTTCCTGTCATAATCATCGTTGATTAATCCTATTGAGACAGCCTGTACACCTCCTGGCTTTCCACACATTTACATTGCTTTATTGGAGTATAGATAGATGTATGGATGCTAGAAACCATTGGCAGTGGTGCAGGAAGTTTTGTTTGCTTTTATTATGTGTTTTAAAAATAATACTGTGCTCAATTAGATGAAGACAACATCTGTAATGTGTTTCTTGAGGCAGATGGTAGATGAGAGAATAAAATGTGTTTCATTTCTAAGGGGAGGAGAAATGAATCAACTGAATGGAAATCACAAGCTTTTCTTTTTCTTTTCGGTATGTAGTGAAATTCAGATTATAATGCATCCTGCCATTTTATGTCTACCTCTCCACATATTCAGCCCACACTGTAATGTAGTTTGATTGTAAAAATGGACTTTAGGTTGCTGTAACCATTTAGCTGCAATTTAAGGGGACAGATTTTAGTTAAATGCTTTCATTATGTGTGACCTAAAATACTAGGTAAAGGCTCTATTTCACTAGACTGTGTAAAGTTTCTGGAATGTTTTGTTTCAAAGGAGAAAGAGATGACATAGCTAAGGCTGAATCTGTGTAACTTCTGGAGAGGAAATGAGTTCTAGTGCATTTGCAAATGCCACACTGTGTGAAATGCGTGGGTGAACAGGAGACAGTTAGTTACCTTCAGTGCTACAAAACACAACATCACAGAACTTGGTGTTTATAATTTTCTTTCCTTTTTTGCAGCCTTGGATGACTTTCAGACTCCTTTTCTCACACTTAAGAAAGCTAGACCTTTTGAAGTGACGTTAATAGGATTGCAGTTTTTCTCCTGTGCATCTTTTATCAGAGCCACCCAAGAAAGCTGGAACACATACTCTGTCCTAGTGTTTAGGAGTATTTGTTAGAGTCAGCTCTTCCCTCCTCTCCTTACGGAGTTACTCACAGAACTATGTTTGAACTTTTCTTGCTGGTATTTCAGGACATCCAAGCTGAGATTGATGCCCACAATGACATCTTTAAAAGCATTGATGGAAACAGACAGAAAATGGTGAAAGCCTTGGGAAACTCTGAGGAAGCTGCTCTGCTCCAGCACCGGCTTGATGACATGAACCAGCGTTGGAATGACCTGAAGGCAAAGTCAGCTAACATCAGGTGAGTGATGGAAACATCAAGGTGTGATGGGGCACAGTACCTGTCTTGTAAGAGGCTTGACAAATATGACCATAGCATTGAAATAAAATATTTATTCTCTTTTGTGAAGGACTCCTGAGTGCAGAAATAGAAACTTGGTGAATTTGTTCACCAGTTTGCCTTAACTACTTGTTTTCTCTCCAGATCTTCACAGTTGTAACTTGCCGACCTTGTACCAAAATTTCCAGAAAGTGCATTGAGTCTTTCCTTATTGTAAATCAATGGCAGTGTCAGTGAAATAATTCTGCAAATCTGCCATTACTTAGAGTAGAAATCAGGAGTTGGTTGATGGTTTTGTTTTTACAAAATTTTGGTTTTGAAATTATTAAGTTAATAGAACTTCATCTTAGTATCTTGATGCCTTTAATTGGTTTTTAATTATTAATTGCTGCCATTCAACTGAAATTTTTTTAAAGTACTTATTAATCAAGGAATGCATTTTACAGTTTCTATACCCTATCTGTGCCAAGCTCAAGTGTGGTAATTGTTAAATCTTCGTGATGCCATTTTTGAAATAGATACTGCCATATTCATTATTGAGTTAAACTCTACATGATATTGAATTACATAGGAAATAATTTCTAGAGCTTTTAATTGCAACTACTTGCTTGTTGGCTTCAGAAAACCATTCTTTTAAAAGAAAAGAACAATGTTAAACATTGAGATGAATATTCCAAAGGCCAGGAAAATGAGATGAGCTTGAAATTCAGGCACAAGAGTTTGAATGAATGAAATAGAGTGGATAATGTGGTGTTTATTTTTCATATCCACTTTTCCAATCACCAGTTAAATGAAACAGGTAAATCAGCTCCTTGAAAGCCCACAGGCAGAACTTGAACCCAAAGAACTAAGCAGTTTGGTCTGCGGGCTTGCAGAGACTGGCTTCACTACATACCCAATTTAATGCAAGAGCTGCTGGGCTTGAGGAGCTATGAGGTCTATTCACAGGTTTATCTGAGAGAAAGACAAAAGCGTGCTCTTAAAAGAATAGCTTATCAATTGTGGAGTCCTAGTAAGAACCATTGGGTTGCTTGGCCATTCCTGGGGTTGGTCATAATTTCAAAGAAATGGAAAAGGGCCTTCAAGCCACTTATCCTGTACAACTATGAGTACAGAAAGACCAATTGTGCAGTCACTGCTCAGAAATTGGGAATACATTTTCTGACCACGGACCCATCTTTTCTGTTCTTCATAGATGTGGCATGTGTATACCACTGGGCAGCATTAGTGTTGCTCTGCTGGTACCTGCACTGCTGCAGAGCCACATGTCAGCAGAGATTCAAGTGGAAGATAGACAAGAAAGAGAATACTGGTGATAATCTAAGACAAGTAAATTAACCTTTCAAATCTCAGTCATTACTGAAAAGAGTGTAGTATTTCTGAGTCCATGCATTTTGCCCTGTTCTTTGATTGCAGTTCATTTTTCTAATTTGTGCAAGAGTCCTGTAAACTTTCATAGGGAAGTAACAAAGCACAGAACTGATATGAAGTCTGTTTGTCTTCAATTTTTGCTTTCTTGACGTATCTTTCTGCTTTCTTGTTGTATCTTTGATCAATTAGAAAGTATGGATGGATGACTCTAGTGAGAACAATATGTAACTCTAACATGCTAGGACTGAAGAATGAAAAAGATGATTGCTCTGTTATGGGTTTTAGCTTAGGAGAGTGTTCCTAAATTAATTTTCTGTAAGCTTTTTAGACTATTTTCAGGTATGTGTATATTCTGATTATGCTGATTTTTAATTGCTGAAAGTACTACACTCCCAAACAGAGATAGTGTGGATTTTTCCTCACCACTTCAGTCCTCAGAGCTGGCGTTGCTATTCACTGTGTTTACTTTGGTACTGTAGCTAATGGGAGTTCCAAACTCGAAAAGCAGTGGTGTTCTGACATATTTTTAAAGGCATGGAAGCTGCTTAAACCTGTACTTAAAGTGTTATGATGCCACGCATCTCTTCTTGAAATCCTTTCTTTTTTCTCTTATTTCCAGGAAGAAAATAAAGCTGCAGGCTTGTGGGGGGGTCTGCTTTTTAAAGCCAAATGCTTAGAGGAGATTCTTTTCTCCTGGGGCAGGAGGTGTGAGGATGTCAGTGTTTGAGGGAGGGGAGAAACAGAAAAGGAGTTTCTCTGTGTTTCTCTTATATTTGGACCACCCACCAATCTTCTTTTATTCCGTGTCTTCCCCTGTCAGTCAGTGGGAAAAGTGCTACCTCCATAGCAGGATCCAAAGCTGAGGAGATGTCCAGCTGGGAAGAGAGTGCCTTTGGGTCAGCAGAAGGGGAATTGTGTCAGAGTTGCTGTTTTCTGGATGATTTTATTCAGCATGAGGTGGGGCAGGGAGGGTTCTTCTTAGTCTGGTCACTTGGATGGGAGCATCTGTGTGTTCTTCAGGTTCATCCAGGATTCCCTTAGGAAAAAAGCCCAAGAAAGATTTCAGAACTTCTGCATAGCTTATATTCTGTCTCTAATAATGACTGTGTGACAAATGTAAACATGATACTAAACTTTTACACTGAAATGCAATTTGAAGCATATCTTGACTCTCTTGCTCCTGTGCAGCATTTGCTTTGATTGGGATTTACTGAATATGTGTTTTTTTGCTCCCCAGGAAAATTGAATGCTTGTGTCTGCTCTTTAGCTGCTGCATCAGCTTGCTCTCATTTTCAGTATTGCTTTTGATAAGAATAAAAGGACAGTGTTCTGGGAAAATCCAGGCTGATGTGATGAGTTTTTTTTCCTGTGTGCTTTTTTCCCTTTTTAATGTCTTTCTTTAGAATGTTAGGTCACTTTTGTACTCAGTGAAAAATTTTGAAGTCCCTGCTGGTGTAGTCCATTTCCTCTCCACCTTTTACTGCTCTACCTCTGCAGGATTAACTTGCGCTGGACTTTGAACTTGCTGGTGTTATTTTTGGTATTGACAATAATTTGGCATGCACACAAGTACTAAGTGGTAAATTACAATGCATTTAATCCTTTAACATATGCTGTATGATTCACATTAATATCAGATTAGTTTTTTCACTATTAATATTATTGCACTGTATGTTAAATAGTGGTGAACCACCCTTTAATTGTCCTTTATCTAGATGCAGCAGTTTTTCCCCTTCTTACAAATCTCCCAAGTTATTTTGCATACAAGAATTCCACTAAATAATTAGAGCAGAATCTTGAGGCCTCAGAGTGCTAGTTTTTAGAGGCAAGTGATGCTTATATGGACTAGAAACAGCAATAAGTCATGATGAATAGAGCTCTCACTATGAAATGTACAAAAAGCTATAAATCTGAACATTTTAATTGTAGTTGGTAGTAGAAATTCTCAAATATACACACACACTTTTTTTTTTTTAACAATCAAAGTCTAATGGCAAAACTGTAAATTTAAGTGTGGGCTGCCTTGGCTTAGATGAGAGGGCAGTGTCTCCTCTGCCTGATTAATAAGTATAACTGTTTTCACTTCAAGAAAGAAGGGCCAGTTCTGAAAAATATCAGGAGAGTGGAGACAATACATTCCACTCAGAAGCTGCTGCCCTGTACACCAAGGCCAACACAACAGCTTGTGCTTCAGTGCAGGGTGGGATGCTGACTCTGCTGTTTAGGCCTGAGCTACAAGCAGCTTGTTGCAATTCAGTGTTGAGATCAAGGTATCAGTGAGAGCAATAAGGGACAATAGGAACCATAACACAAAACTGTAGGTGGTAAAATGTCGCTTCGAGCAAGCACTTAAATTTTATTTTTTTTCCCAAGTAGTTACCTAAGTGCTTTCCTTCACAGGAGTGAAGGAGAATAGATTCTCTTTCTAAAGGTACTTAGTTTATCCTTTTCAGAAATGTGGATTTTTTTTCTTTGTATTTCCCTCCTTATATACTCTTACTCGATTGCTTTATTGATTCCCCTATCCTCATATTGCTGGGAGATGTGTGGCCAAACCTAGCTTGTGTTGAAGTTAACTTTTTAGCACATAATCTCTTCAGTGCAAATGTTGTTGGATCAGCCCCAAACATTCACTCTAATGCCATCTGAAATCATAATATAGGACAAGACAGGTGAAAGTTTCTAGGTGTGAGTCATGGTGAATCAGGAAAAAAAAAGATAACCAACAACATGCAAAATAGGAAAGGGAATAGAGTTTAGTTCATTCATCCTTCAGAAGCAGGGGAGAAACTTGCAGAACTGGTGTTAAACTACACTGAAAATTATTCAGGTCTACTCCCCCACCTGTGCGAAGAAAGAGACTGGTCTTTGCTGATATAAATTAGATACGTGCTGATCTTGAATGATACCATATATGTTATGGTTCTGTGCAGTCATATGCAGGTTTTACTGCAGTCATCCTGTGGAATGACTGCAGTAAAGGAGGGGTAGCTGGTCCCTGTTGAAGATTTCTATCCATCCTTTAGGCACTGCAGGGAGAAGACAGCCCATAAGGTATTTCCGAAAATTATAGAAAAAGATATTGTGGAACTGGACTTTTATTGTCAATTAAAGTGAGGAACAGATTCAGTATATTAATTGTCTAGTAACTCAACATTGATGAAAGATGATTTATTAAGTAACCTTGTGTCACTGATTGGTATGTTCAGGAGCAATTTGCTGTTGATCACTGCTGGTAGAACACACTGGATTTTGCTTCTGAAGAGTCAAGATCTGGTGTGAAAGGATTCAGTTTTGCAGTGCTTTAGCTCACAAAATAATGCTTGTGCTTGTTGCACAACAGTGGTGGAGTTACAACAAAATATGGGATTTTTCGTTGCTTAGACATGCAGTGTTCAAGGTTTTAGATGAGTTAGAGCATCAGGGATATATTTATCTGTGTTCCCTTGTTTCTCCTCTGCTTATTTTCATTTACTGTGCAAAGTGTTCCAAAATAGAGTTAATTTTTTTTAAACACAAAGTAGCTTTGCAGTTAAACATTTGAAACATTCTCATTTTACTGATGGAGTAATTTTGTTTATTGTTTTCCCACGCTGGTTTTGCCATTCAGTATTTTAAAGATGCTGTTATGCTGTCTCACAGGGCTCACTTGGAGGCCAGTGCAGAGAAATGGAACAGACTGCTGACATCCCTGGAAGAGTTAATCAAATGGCTGAACGCAAAAGATGAAGAACTGAAAAAACAAATGCCTGTTGGAGGGGATGTTCCAACCTTACAGCAGCAGTATGACCACTGCAAAGTAAGTTACTTAAGTTTTATAGATATGCTGCTATGAATTAGGGAATGAAGCAGATTTTTATACAGGGGAAATGATGAATTCCTAGTGACTAATTTCTATTAAAAACCTTTTGGTCTCCACCCATTTTGCTTACCCGCCTTGCCCAGTAAAACACAACTAAGATACGCTATAAAATTTCATCTAAAGGGTTTTTGAGACATATGTTTAGTTTAAACACTTTTTTCCTTTGCTGTTCCTTGATATTTTGTGAATCCTGGTGGATGAATCTGTTATTTTACTCCAAAAGTTAAGGAAGGCATGCAAAAATGTCACAAAGAAGTGACCAAGAAAGCAAAGATGAATGTAAATTCAGTAAAATCGTGAATAGTGCCTTTCTACCTGTCACTAAACTCACCAGTGATAGCAGCCCCCTACCCATGCTGCTTACACTGCAAGGATGACTCAAAACTATTTTAGAGAACTATAAGTTTTCTGTGCCTTGTACTGTTGTAACTATAGCATACTGTTCTGTTTTTCTGGTTTTGCTTGTCCTGCTCTGGTTTGTACATGATAGACTATTAATTCCTAAATACTACTCAACAGTAAAAAAGTTACTTGCATCTACATTTCTTCATTCATGTAGCATTTAGAGTCTATCTTGCCAATTTTGATCAGTAATCAAGTGAAGATTATTTTGCCATTGGAAAAATTCAATCTAGGTGGTCTCATCTCATTTGTTGATCTGTATAGTGTAGACAGGGAAAGAGAACAATGCAGCTTTATATTGCTAATTGTATGATAAACATGTCCACCTCTGCCAGCTGCAGTGGTGTCTTTGCTGTGGTGTTTGGGAGGGCAAAATTGGAGTATGGAAAAACTTACTAATACAGAAATACTTGGAATACTGTGGGGTAGTACAGAAAAGGTAGTCTGTCATGAGCAGCACTTTTGCCTCTACACTCCAAAGTAGAAGTGCTCAAGGAAATCTGCATACATTTCTCCTTGATTTTGTCTTTTAAAGTAAGTTTATTAGCATAAACTCAGGAACTTTGTTTCTTGAGAGTTTGTCTCTTCCTAATCCACTTAAAGCTTCATGCTCTCTCTGTTTGTAGGCACATCTGCTGTGATTTTTTTTTTTTATAATGATGAAATGGTGGATTACTAGTGCCAAAGAGCAATAAAAGGCTGAAACAAAGCCAAATATGATTTTGACGGAGATCAGTGGAAGGTGATAGACCTCTACAGGTCATTTTCTAAAGGCTTGTTTGTGTCTTGTTTAGATTACAGTATGTATATACATGATAGTAGCAAAATACTACTAGTAAGTACCTCTCATCTGAAGAACTCAAATTGATTAATAAAACTGGGACTTTATTCTGAAGTGGAAAAATTCAGTAGTAATGATGCTGGATGGTTCATTTGGACTGCTAGTGAACTGCAGCAGTATGAAGGAGAAGAGCACTGCTGGGTTGTTTAATCCTTGCCTTTGTGTTTAAAGAATAACTGATGTTTTGTTATGCATCAAGGCCAGGACTCTAGTGAGTTAATTTGGGAGCTTTTGGAGATTATTCTTTCATTTTTCAAAAAGGCAAGGTTCTTGCAATGTCACCAGGAGTATTGGATATAGTTGTCTGAGTCAAGTATTTACCACGAGCTGCGTTAATGGTCTGCTACAGCATGAAGTTAAAGCAACCCTGAATATCACTTTATTTTTTATACACCTATGCCAGTAGAAGCATTATGTACACTTGCAGATATTTCTTAGATGATGTCTGGAGGACTATTTCCAAACAGTTATTTTGTTAGGGGGAAACAAGAGATTCCCATTATCTTATAATGATACTGCGCTATATCAAATACAAATTATTAGCAGGTGGCATTTCACATTCTGTCAAAGTGTTGCTTATTAACTATTGCCAGAGGAGGGGAGGTGAACCACAGCTGTCTATTGGTTTGATTCTCATGGCAATGCTTCACTGCTGTTCTCTTAGCAGGAGCTATTCATTCCTTGCTGAATCTCCAGTTTGCTAATAAACTCGATCGAGCTGAAAAGTTGTGGTTTTTTCAGCTAGAAAACTGAAGGGGAAAAAAAACCCCATACCAACAAAAAGCCAACAAAACAAACTGCCAAACCTGTTAGAAGTCCTTCTGCTTCCTCAGTTAGGTTAAGTGATTGTTTGATGTGGTTAGGATGCTGGATAAAGTGTCCTTGGTAGAGGAGCACAAGTTTTATCCCTGTGATTTTTTTTTTCTGTATCAAAACATTATGCCAAGACTGTTACATGGATTTTTTGTAAACGTAATGTGAGTTACTCTGTGCCTTGTAGTGGGTATTGCTGGCTGGTGTCATTTGCTTTGCCTTTAAGGTGTTCCATTTAGAATATATATCCTGTGTTAAGAGGAGAGTTTTCTTTGTTTCAGATTTGAGGTATAACTGTATCAGATGAATATTGCAGAGATATGACTTGATTTCTCTCGCTCCAAAGAATACTCCCTTTATTCCACCTCTCATCACTGGCTGTCCTGGTACTGTTTAAAATGTTTCTTTGCCCATGCTTTAAGCATTAAATCTCCTGATCATTTAATTTTTAAGATTTACTTTTGATCAAAGGGTTTTTTGTGATCCCTTGTTGAGTTTCTGCAGCATCACATCAGCTGACCTTGAAAATGTTCTCCCAGGTCTGTTTGTGTGCCTCTGCTCCCCTCCTTTAGTTTCATACCTGAGTGTAGATTTGAAGTTGTCTTTATGCAAATTGAACAGTTGAGTACCTCATTCTGTCTCCACTACTCTGTGACCCATTTTCTCCTATTTCCAACATGCTTGCCTGATCTTGTCCTTGCTGGCACTTCAAAATGTGAGTGGTAAAACAGTGGCTCAGTTCTGTAAGATGTGTCCTCATGATAGCACCATCTCCTTCCCTTTAATTTTTTGAGTTCTGTTGCATTAGCATTATTTTTTTTCCTCTAGTTACTCAATAATTGTTTTTATTAACCTACTTTTTTTCCCCCCTCAGGTACAGGAGATGACTTGTTTGCTTCAATGTAATGGTGCTAATTCTATTGGCCTTTCCCTCTGTTAGTATCTTCCTCACTCAGTGCTTGGCTTCAGCAGTGCTAGATAGATAAGTACAGTATTATGTGACAGTTTGGGTTGGCTCACATTGTTTGGGTGCTGCTGAGGTCTGTTTGGACAGGAGGAAATAAATGGTTTGCTGTTTGATTTTTAAACTTGTTTTTGTTTTAAGTAACACTCATTCTTCTGTGCTTTTAAAGCAAACAATGCCCACAGCACTGTTAATGAGTTTAATTAGGGCTACAGATTTAGCCTATATTTCTCATGTTAACAGGAATCTTTTAGAATGTGACAAATATTTATAATTTTTTGACTATTTTTGATGTTCCATCATCTGTATTAGTTCATAGTCTTATCACATACTAAATGCTAAATGCTGTCTAGGTGTTCAGTGTTGCTCTGTGCATTGCAGGGGACAGGGCAAGAGGAAGGTTAAACAATGGTGCATGAATTTCCTATTTTGATTGTTTTTCTAATAAATTTAATAAATTTTGTCAAAATTTCTTTGCCTTAAAAAGAGGGATTGTAGAGTAAGAAGTCCGAAGAGTACTGGAAAATTTGGGACACAGAGAAAAAGCTTACAAGTACCTGAGCAGAAAAGCTGTTCATATGGGGTGTACCTATAGCTGAGTCTACATTCACACTCCAGAAGTGGGGGACACAGCAGGCAGTTCATAGGGAAAAAGAAACTGGAGGCACTTAACCTTTTCAGAGTTTACTGCCATGTATTTTCCCATAATTTCAGTTTCTCACTGCTGCTAGTTCTTAGCAGCTCATGTTTCCCTTTCATTCTGTTCTTTACCAGTCTTCCTTATAAATATTTATTTAGGATTTTAATGTGTTTGATGCAAATTTTGATCAGCTGCATAGACCAGGAACAAAACCCCACACCAATTCACCAAAACTGAGAAACCAAAAGCACCACCCCAAGCCTGTTCCTCCCAACCTCTATCCCTTGAAAATCCACCTCTACATACATATTTCAATATGCCAGAAAAGAAAATCTCAAAAAAATACCATGAGAATTCAGTGGGCTGGTTTTGGATATGTGGAAGTACCTAGATTCACAAGTGTTTACAAGAGGAGGCAGCACAGATGCTGCTGACACCTTGTTCTTTGGAGATGCACTGAAACCTTTATATATCTCGCTTTTCTACTGGAAGAGTTTCTGACTGTAGCTTTTTGAAAGTGCGCTTTTGCTGAAATACAAAGACTTCCTAAAAGCTGTAAATCATTGTGCTTTAGATTCCAGGGAGAGAACCAGGACATATCAAATTAAGCAGAAATGGGTACCTCTTGCATAAATCCTGTTGGCATGTGTCTGCATAAATGAACAAATGTCTAGCTAATGCTAAATAATGCATGCATCTTGGATCAAAGAGATGCTTAACTTAGCTTCATTTGAGCTCAGAATGAATTGGCAAAGGACCTGTGAATGTTTGATTGATAATTTTATATCTATGGATAGGTCATTAATATTCTAGATACTCTTCAAACTTTTTGGGGTTGCTGTCTATGTATTTCATGTTTCAGACTTCTTTTGTTAAAGTAATCAAATAATGAAAGTTGTAGTATTTCAGTCTGTTTTATGTGGCTGTTTTCACTTTTGTTTCATCAAAACTATTAGCATAGCCAACTGGAAACCACTTTCTAAGTGTTATCCCTTCAGGGTGCCTATAATTCTGTTATTCTCTTCAACAGTGAGAGAAGTCTGTGAGGAAAAAATCTATTTCTAGCCTTAAACTTGCCTTCACTCGTTCAGTTGGGCAATGGGCTTATTCTTAAATTAATTCCTACTTAATTATTCTAGATTTGTTTTTTTGGGATATTTTCTGTATTAGAATCTACTTCCATGTTAGGAATTATTAGATTTAAGAATGAAAAGAGAAGCATTAAAGTCTTGCTGCTGCTTTGGGCTATGCTCTTAATTATAGTCTAGAAAGAGCTTTATTAATTTGTTACTCATCACATAAGACACAAAGCACTTAAAATCTCTGCAGCTTAGAGGTGATCAGCTAAATTCGTTGGTCAGTTAATGGATGGTTGCTAAAACATTAGTTTTGACTAGAGTTATGAGTGAGCTATGTGTGGCTGAGAAAGGAGAATTAAGTGGTCTGTGGTTGGAAGAGGAAAATCAATACAGCCTCTTGCTTAGAGGAAGAGCTGCAATGTGGTCTGATGGACAAGGATGTGATAGAAGCAGGAGCTTGAACAGTATGTACCATGCTGCTCTGAAGTGGCTCTTTAAAGTCAGGATGTGGTTTCAAAAACTACATGCTCTATCAAGAGGGGGAATAGCCTTCCCAATAGTCAATCAGCATTACTGAGGGGTATGAGAGCTCCTTAAGAAAACTTATAAGGGATAAGAGTTTTTTAAGAACTCTTGAAATTTTGCATATTTGAGAGTTCTGCATGTTGATTGTTGGTGAAAAAATCTGCTATTGTACTACACTGAAAATTTGTACTGTTCAAGGACAGTACAACTCATTAATCTACCACTGAGATTTTTCTTTGTGGTGTGTTTAGGAGGAAGAAGTGGAAATTGTGGGTGGGAATATTTTGTTACAGGAGAGGAGGAGTGTAGTTAATGCTTGAAGTTAAATGAGGATTCTCAAGTGGACAGACTTAAATGCATTGCTCACTAAGGATTTACTTAAACTGATTTGTGTGTTACATGAATGATTCAGGTGTGTGTCACTGCTCTCCTGGGCTTTTTCTCCAGAAGAATAGTGCGTAAACAAAAGCATGGCACGAAGAATGAAGTGTTAAATTAAGATGCCGGTGCAGCGTATTTTTAACTTTTACAAAAAAAAAGTTGTTTCTCCTGGCTGTATTTCATCTTGTTCCCAGAAGTGTGGTTGTCTTGCGATAAGACAGGAAAGTTGCAACGGATCAGTACTTAAAATAATAAATAACCTGGATAATGAAAGAACAAATTATTCTGTCACTAATGCAGAATAAAGCAGGTTATCTTACTGTGGAAAAAAACAATTCATAAACACTTTTCCAGTACAAAAAATGAAACATTTTGGTGGGGTTGCCTTTTTAATAATATCATTTTGATGTATACAGATCATGCTACTCTTTCCTGAGGAACCGTTGTCTCATTTATTTCAATCAAAGACTTCCATATAAATTTTTAGGATCTCACTGGGTCTTTTTCAAACCACTGAATAGAGGAAGATTTGTAGATATCCTCAAATACCTAAGAGGTCATTCTGACATTGCTGTGGAGGAGAATGCTTGTGTGTCATAAATTAGACTTACACTGCAGAAACAGAACAGCAATCAGCCTTCTTCTTTGTCCTTAAAAAGCTGCAATGAGTTGAATGCCTGTTTCTGTGGTATCTGTATTTCACTTCACAAAAGACCACTCTAGTTCCATCACTGTTAGTAGTAGCCCATCTACAACTAATGACATCTTGTAACATCTCGATGTGCTAGAACGTAGCAGACATCTGTTTTACTCCCCTGTCTTCAGCCACAATACCATGACTGGCTGATATTCAGGGGTGAGCCATGAGCACTGCCAGGGAACATGATGGAGCACAAGCATAATACTGACTGATTTTTAATCTCCACCCATAAGACAGCCACTCTATTCTCTTAGCTGTCTGTGTGGTTCATCTTGCTGTGTTGTTCTGACTCAACTTACATCCTTAGGGAACTAAAATGACTGCTATTGCATGTGATACTTAGGATGAAGTTGCATTAATGCAATGTTTGATACTGTAGTACAACAGGGTTTTGGTTTTTTTGGTCATTTCTGAGAATGCTTAATATTTTATTGGCTATTTTTTGGTTGCAGTGGCATATTAAGTAAATTATTTCGAGGACCAGGCGATGAAACTCCCAAGACCTTTTTTTTTCTGAGTTGTAACTGCCCAGAAAAATGCTCATGGATTTCAACTTGTGTATGCTTCTTTTTAACAGTCGGTTGGTGTTTCAATTGCATTTGAAAATGCTGGGTGCTACCTGAAACCTAAGGATGGTATGTCAACAGAAGAGCTGCCCCACTGGATCCCAGAGATGGACTGGTATAAGGAAATGAGACAGGACATTTCTCTGAATGCAAATATTGTTTTTTGCTGAGGTCTGTTTTTCCAAAGGCAGAGAGCCAGGAAAAAATACTGGCACAGTCACAGTGAATCCATTTTTTCAGCTGGGAAGTGCTGCTAGGGAGCCACAATAATACAGGGTTCACTGCCATGTTTTTTTCAGATGCTTTCATAGCTTGTACTACAGATGAACATTGTTCTTGCTCATACCTTTCTCATTTTGACACCAATTTGAGGTTCTTTCTGTATAGTCAATAAAACTAGCTCAGGTTTCCTTGATTTCTCTGTGATCTGTTTTGATAAACTAGACCACTAAGAAGAAACCTACTTTTTTTGACAAAGCTGTTCACTTGTCACTTGGGTGTGGACTGGAGCTTGTAGGGACTAATGCAAATTTTAAGAACCTTTTTATATAACTGACATATTTCCATATGAATTTTGTGCAAACACCAGAGTGTTTTATTTTCTTTCGTCTTGTGTTCTCAGTGGGCAGAGTCCCCTACGCATCGCTCGTCTGGAGAAACTGAACAGAAGCATTAGTTTATGATGCGCTTCTTAAATATGCAGTAAGACAGAGGCTGTTACCACTTTAAAATCCTCCTGAAACTTACTGCATTTGCAGACAGGGACTGGTGAAGAATCTGTTTTATTTTCAGTTAAGAACGTCTTAATCTATATCCTGCTTCTTGCTGCTGCAGGCAGACTCTTTAGGGAAGAAGAATATTTATTCCAGTTAACTCCTGAACTCAAGGATGCTCAATCCCTTGTTATTACAGTCAGTAATCCACCCTAGGAAGATCAGCAATAAATTGGAAAAAAAATTGTGTTTCCATGGCAGCCACCCACTCCTGTTTTCATGCAGATTCTAGAGATTCAGATTCTATGTTTCAAAATTTATGTACAAAACAGAGGAGGGGATGGGATTCTGCTTTTTCTTACACTTTTTTGTTAGTTTTCCCATTTTTTGTTGTTGAATTTTTTCAAATGCAATGGTAGGTATGGGTTTAATAGGTAAGGTAATCACAGGAGGTATTTTGCTCTGTTTTGTTTTCTTTCCAAGAACTCTTAACCATAGCTAATAGTAGTTCCTAAACAGTTTCCACACATCTGTATCTTCTGACCTGGGTTTCAATGAACTTCTCTTCTCCAAGGTGGTTAGTCTGTGAGGCTGGGAAATTGCTAGGAATGTTGCCAGAAGCAATTTTCTTCTCTGAAGCTTTGGTCTTTCAGCTTTGGATGCCAAAGGGTGCTAAGCCTAAAATGATGCTTAAAGATTTCAATCTTTGTTTTTAGGGAAGCTGCTGGGCGTTATGTTTTTGCTAATGTGTTTCCTGCAAAGTGAATTCAGTGTTGTGCTTCAGAAAGGCGTTATATTGGGTCTTGGTGCCCACTCCTACACCTTGAGCTGCTAGAGGCCACATAGAGATTCATCCAGGGTTAGTTGTTTTGGGGAAAAGATGGGTTTTTTTTCTTTTAATCAGATTTGGAATCTGAGTGCTCATTTTGTGAGGCCAGCAACATGATTCCTCCTGTCATTTAAAGTATCATCAGTAGTTGTCCACATCAAGAAACTTGGAGTACCCTGAGCTCCAGTACTAAGGTACAAGTATAATTCCTCCAAATAGTGCTGTGCCTGGTAGGTCTGCAGTCATTCCTTAGAGTTACTGAGATTACTTTGTTTTAATCAGAAGATTACTGGATTTTACGAGCATGATGTAATTAAGATAGAAAATATTTGCTTGACGAAGTGGCTGTTGGTTGTAAGGGTTAGGTCGCTTTTGGTCTGTGTCTTGGTTTTGAGGTGGTTCTATAGGCATCTCTTTCTGGAAGGAGTGCAATGCTGTCCTCACACGTTTACCACTAATGAGTTATTTTACATGCATGGTTGGTCATCTTTTAATTTATTCCCCTGTAATGTGTGAGGACAGTTTAAACGCATCCTGTACAAAATCTAGGTTTTCTCGAGGGTCCTGTCTATCTTGCTTAATGATAACGTAGCATTATGTCAGCGCTAGTAATGAAGCTACTGTGTCCTAAAGTGGTTTCAAGCACTGTATATTAACTGGGTATGAAACTTTGTAGCCTGCTCTGCCAAACAGACAGTGCAAATGCAGTAACTTCTGTGACATGAACAGCCTTTTCTGGTTCTGCAGTGAATGAAGATCAGCCTTAACTCTAGTTTTTGATAGTCTGAGAGGCCATGCTATTACTGTCACATGACTCTGCTGTTTGGTTGTTGCTGTTGGTTATCCCTATATTCTGTCTCTCTTGGGGCAGATTTTGAGGGGATATGGGAAGCTGAATAGTTCTTCTGAACTTCCAGCCACTGGGGGCCTGTTCCTTACATGAGCAGGCATAGCCTGCCTCTTTTCTCAAAGAATTTAATAGCTACTACTAATGGTAATTCATGTATTTTATGATAGGATTTTAATCTTTCAGACCTTTCTTGTTAAATGAATGTGTAAATGGAGAGGGAAAAAATCTCTATGCCATCTCTTTGATGGTATAGCACAATACGCCAGTGGTATTTCCTAGTCAGTTTTATAGTATTGTTGTCAGCAAATTCGTGTTTGAAAGCAATATTTAGAAGCTTAAGAGAGAGTAAACCAAAGCCATAAATCATTAAAATGTTCTGATACATTTATTTTCCCTATTGTTTGAAGTTCGACTGAATTTTATGTGCTCTGTCTGTCACTAAGGAATTTTTAGTCTAAAAGTCCTAATATAGGTAATAGGATGGATTTTTTTTTTAAACCTATAGACTTCCTCTCCCTTGAAACAGCTGGTTTGCAACTTATATACTTGAAGAATTTTTAAAATATAAAGTAAAATATCATGATTAATGAAAAGACAGTCCTTGTCATTTTATAAACAATCATTTAAAAATGCATACTTTATAACTGTGTGATTTATTTGGATCTAAATTAAAATTTTCAGTAGCAGCAGAGGCTTGAATGATTGAATTGAATCATTACTTTTATTAGTATATTTTTCATTAAGTCAGTGTAACAGGTCAGCAGGAATTTAATATTAGCAGTAATAGAAGAGAATAGTAAATGAGATGGTTTTAAAGAAATTACTGGAACAAATGGATAATTTTTCAGTTATATATTACTGCAGGTCATCTAAAATTTCTTTTCTTTTTGTTCTAGATTTTATAGTCTATAATTATTTACCTTGCAATCAATCTGATATGAAGTCTTGTTTCTTTCGTCTATTTGTGCATTTTCTCTTTTGTGGTTCCATCTTTTTTTGAGTGATGGATCTGCCTGAGAGAGAATGTAGAAGTTTATGTGAGCATTCACTACCTTGAAGGGATAACGTTCAAGCCAGGGAAGAAACCCTCCAGCAGAACAAAATGCTGAAAGGGTGACATTTTGATGCCCTGAAAGGAGAGGGAACACTAATTGTGAAAACATTTTTATCATCAAATAAATGCAAGGAAGGGTGTGTAATTTTTAGGTAAATTTCAATGGTATCTGATAATTTTATCCTGTGCATGTGATTTTTCAATCTCAAGATTTGTAGCAGAGAGATACTGAGCAATACCTGATGCTGTGGTCAGCACCTGCCATCACGCTGGGTAGGGAGGCTTTCAGCAGCCTCAGTCCTTGACAGAGAAACAAGTCCCCTGGCTTTGACTAAAACACAGACTGCTACAAAGCAGTCATGCTTGGTTGAAATTTCTCATTTTCAGTAGGTCAGCCTCATTTGGGATGATTTTCTGATGAACTTGTATTCTTCTGTATGATCACACAGATAATGCCTTCTGACATTTCTGGCTGCTACAAGATTCTTAGTCCAGCGAGCATGGGTGCTTGGCTGCAGTTTATCATATCCTTTTTTTACCTGTGTCTTCCTGCTTGTGCTTTGCATGGCGCTGGTGCAGCAACACTGGAAGAGAAGGAAGAAGTTATTATCTTAATTGTAGATCCATGAGGGACTGGCTAGTGGTAAGCACAGCACGGTATATAAAACAAACAAATAAACAAAACCCCATGGTGCTATAAAAACAAAGGTGCTTTTATTGCTAGAGAGAAAACTAAACAAACACAGGTCAGATGTGAAACACATTATTAACGCTGTTCTGGAAAAACAACTTGGGTACCAAGATGATGTGTGTGGCCTAACAAATCTACATACTGCAAGTAAGCATGCTAACTGCATTTTTGGTTATCCTTGTAGAAAAACGTGAAGAAATTTCTAAGAAAACAATGAGTTCAGAGTGAAAAGCACAGAAGCTAGAGCACTCTATTGCTAAATACATTATAAATGAACGAAATACAAAAAATAAGTGAAATTCTTTTACTTTTTTTAAAATCTGTATTCATGCTGTACACTTTTCACTAAGGTTTTTGGGCAAAGAGCAGTATAGAGATGTCTTGCTACATTTACGTGTTTTCACCTTTTTTAAATGGCTTTAAGTTGACAGTTTACATTTCTGGGAAATTGTTGCAGATGTGTTGAAGTATTCTTTGGCATTCAGTCACTAAAACCAATTATAGTTTTTGGTTTTGAGACATTCCCTGTGTTCTCAATGTTATTGTTTATATTGTTTATACCTTCAGTATTTTGCTTACTGCTTTTACTTTTCTCCATACCTTTACTAGGTAACTTTGCTGTGGTATAGAGCTTGTTTCTAGGTATTGAGGACTAAAAATAACAAATTGACTCTATGGTTTTGTTTTTGGGTTTTTTTTTCTTAATGAGAAATCGTTTGTGGTTTCAAATTCTGTTTCCAAAGAAAAAGAAATCCTGTTTTATACATGCTGGTTCCACTACATGTAAAATATTACAATTCTTTGCCTGAGGAGCTACAGATAAAAAAGCTCATCATATGGAGAAATAAAGCAGAGGAAGGAAATGAAGTGAGTGAACATGAGTAATAATCTGTCTTCTGATTTCTCTGATATGTTCACCCTCTATTGGAAAATATTTATGGGACTGAGTTAAATAGCCCTGCTTCACAGAAGTATTATTTAAGTCCTGGTATCTTTATCTAATTGACCCCTAATCACTGTCAGTAATATTAAATTACTTTTTTTTTTCTCATGGGCAGAAAGACACTTTGTAGTCATCCTCAAAAAAATGGTTGATGACAATTTTTGCAATAAGTTTCAGTAAGACCTTTTTTCTTTTTTTCCAGGTTAACCGTCTTTCTTATAGAATTATTTTTAATCAAGGAATATGGTTTATGTGAACAGCTATTAAAAGAACTTACCATGGGTAAAAGAAAGGCAAAGTTTTGTCTTTATTGTCCATGGATATTTTGCAGAGCTTTGTCTGGATTATTTTGGTTTCAGTCTTTTTCTACTGAATAAAACCCCTAGCAAATTGTTAAAATCAAATAGCAAACTCAGTTGAAAGGTGGAGGGCCATACCCTGTAACCAGGTGATGGAACACTATTTGGAAAATATTGACAATTTTTGAGTGAGTTTGCTCAGTGTTTTGTATCAGTAGATGTATACTGAATGCCCAGCAGTATTTCTTAACGGTAGGATTGTCTGAAAGCACCCCCCTTTTTTTTCCTTATCTCCTAAGTTGAATTTACAGGTCCAGCTGGATTTTCTCTTGTTTCAATGAGATGTTGTTAGATCATCTATTTGAAAATGCAATAACTGAGCAAGGCTGTTGTGTTGGAAAAGTGCAGTTTGCAGAGGCATAAATGGAGCTAGTAAAGCAACACACTATTGCATGTTGTGAAAGGTTTGAGTGTCCCCTCTTTGACAAGGGGCTTAAACTCCCAGCAGAAATCTATATGTTATTTATGTTCTTTGTGATTCATGATGAGGGAAAATTCTCTGCTACTTGAAACGAATGCAGCACCTCCCCCCACCCAAAAACACCCAAACAAAAAACCAAACAAAACCCAACCAAACAAAAAAACCCACACCACCACAAAACAACCCCACAACTATGTTGTGATACCAGCTGCATTGCTGCTGTGCTGTAGAATATATGAAATATTACACTTGGGGCTTGCCTTTTTTGCCTTTTTTTTTTTTCTTCTTCTTCTTCTTCTTAAATGCCACTGGCTTTTACAGATATGACATTGGTGCCAGTTTCTATGCTTTCATGTTCCTGTAACTTCTGTTGGCAACTAGAATGAGCTGAAGGAGATGACTTAAGCAGAAGGGAGTCATGTTGCCCTTAGGGTATTCCTACCTCATGACTCTCTCATAAATGCCTAGAAAATTGTTTGAAGTAGAGTGTTTCTTCTTTCAAACACTACTTATTTTATTCAGTAATGGTTTTACAGTAATCTTTCTCTGCAGAACAGATGTTGGATATACTAGCACACGATCCAGAGACAGGAAATTCTGGAGAAGTGACCTAAAGCAGAGATCCAGCATAATTTGTCATGTCACAGTAACAAACTGTGTGATAACAGCTTTACAAAGATGCTGTCATTTTAGATAGTTTTGAAAATGGAAGGCCATAGTGGAAGAGTTGAGAGCAAAAAGCTACAAAGGAAATTGGAGTAGACTGTGGTGAGGAAGACAATTTGTTGACTGGTGATTATACAGTTGTCTGTCCTGGACCATTTGCTTCCAAAGAGAAACCAAAGTGACTGTTTCTAAGAAGGAGGAGTAATTAGCTTTGACAGGGTTTCTGCTTCTGAAAGGATTTTCAGTAGCAGTCCTCTCTCATGTATACATGCATGCATACAGAACAGGAACACTAGAACTAGACTCAAATTGCAACTGGTCCCTAGCAATTTTTTCTGCTTCAGTATTCAGCTGGGCTCTGTTGCCTGTACTTTCTCTTCCCCTTATACAGTTGTCATACAGGTGATGCTCCCTTGAGACTTTTTGCAGTGATCTGATTATTTATAATTTATAGGTGATGCTGTACAGTACATTCACTATTTTTCTTGGTGATCACAATTCATTGTCAAGGACACTGATGTTCTCTTGCACTAAGGAGGCTGATGTGGAGGAAACCTCTCATGAGATGTGGGCATGCTCACAAAGTGCATCCTATCTTTATATATGGAATGAATATTCATAGTGCTGCATATCACAAAGTTTCTCTTAAGTGTATTGACTTTGAACTGTAATTACTAAAAGTCTTTCTCAAGACATCTGCATTATTACAGGAGGTACCATTTAATAGTGAAGTAGCTTATGATACCAAACATACCTTGTCCCATTTGTCCCATTGGTGGTTTTTTTAAGAAATGCAGACGAATCTTAATCGCAAAAAATGAGGAAAAGGTGACCTGAGTTTTACTACTCTTAACAACAATGCAGCACCCAACTTGTTAATGGTGGCATCATTTCAGTTTGAAGCAAGAAACTAATGGCAGTTCATCAGTGCTCTGCAATCACACAGCCTAAACAAACCCAAGCTAGTCTGTTGCCAGCAAAGAAAGAGGAATGTGTCTCTCTCGTGTTGAAGAGCTAGATGATTACTGCTGTGGGTGCAAGAAAATAGGCAGTGCTAACAGGATATTTGAGGGCTCTTGCTCAATTAAGTAATAAGCCATTTAACATGCAGCAGATGTTTTGTGTGTCTTGTGTCAGGCTGGAGGCGGTACATGTTTTGGATGCATAAACAGAACAGTGCTTTTTTGTGTGTTCTTATCTCTCCCCCTTTTTCTGTGAGTATTTTCTGGTATAAAAAGCAGAAGTTATACCAGTTGCTACCCATAAAGAAAAGATAGAGTTTGATGCTCAGACAGTGTTACTTCCATAAACTCATTTGCTGGGTTTTATGTAACTGAATATGAACTGTTATCCAAAGCTACCCAGTTATGCACTCTGCAGTGCACAGTTACACAGTTTGAAGCTAATTGGAGTTAGCATTGAGGACACAAATTTCCTTTGGTTCTTCAAAGGAGGTACAACTTTGAAGAATGTGGAAGAAATGTGACTTCTGTTCTGCAGACAGCTTTACAAAACAGTTTCATCTGAAATGGAAGGATCCTTATTTTGATGGTATATTGCTTTGTCTTTAAGGCTACTTTTTTGAGGATGTAATCTTTTAAAATGTCTTTGAAATAGACTCAGTGCAATGCTTTAGCTGGCATTGTACAGTGATCTTTTCCTCTGAGGTTTTTTAGGGCTTTTTTGGCAGACAACTTAAAATGTTATTTTATCTTTGCTGATTTCTTGCTGTCAGTCCCCTGTGTCTGGACACCAGTTCTTGTATACTTTAGATTAAAGGTTCTGGTTTGTCCCTAAGTTACATATAAGTAGTTGTCCTGTTTCTGACAAGAGACAGGCAAAAGAAAAGATTAGAGGGTCAGTTGATCTCTGTTGATCAGAGATGTATGAAAATGCCTGTGATGACACTATTTGTTTACTATAAAATAAATAAAAATAGAAATAAAAAGGGATCAAGTCTTCCAAGGTTGCTGATATCAGATAGCTGCCGTGTTTACTAAATAGGGTTTGGTGGGATAAATTTTCCTTCACCAAAAGTACACTGTAGTCCTTTTGATGTAAAACTGAGTGTGCTTTTACTGGCAGTTTGGCATTTGAAAATTGGTACCACTGCTAGCAGAGTAATTACTGCTGTTGTGTAAAAGTAAACACTTTCTCCACCACACAAAGAGCAGAAAGCTGTGACAGCTTCCCTCTCTCTTCGTCTTTCAGTCTTCACACTGATTTAGGCATTTTTTCCGTCTCTGGGGTACAATCTGTATGAATTCTTGTATTAAATCCTGATTAGATATGTTAAACATATTTTTTTCTAAAAGCTCCATAAAAAATTTTTTTTCTTATGCATAGCATTGTAAGACAAGCCTGTTTTAATCTACTCCTTTTGTATAGTTTATGCAAGCCATCAAATGTAATGATTCTCATTCTTTTAGCTGTCATATTACAGTGGATTAAAACCAAAATATGCTCATTTTGGATGAGCAAAATAGGCATATTCTATCAGATTTTGTTCTGTTGTTTATATGATACCTTTGTAGTACTCATGCTATGGTGAAATGCAAAGTAAGGATTGAATATTAAAAATTGCTTTCTCGAAGAAGAGAGAAAGAGCCCACAAAGCAAGTTCAGTGGATATGCACTGTGTAGCAAACCCATCACAAAAGGGTTCCAGTGGCCATAGTGGTTATATTTCTGGGGATTTCAGTAGTTGATTCAGTAGAGAATTCACTTTAGCATACTGAAGCCTGGCTTTTCACTTTTGTTAAGAAAATAATTATGTTTTAAAAAAGCTTTTTGATGATTACATGTTCGGCATTAGCTAAAGGATGTGTGGTGTGGGTTTTTTCCCCCTCGACGTAGTTCCTAATCATATTTAAAACACACCCCACCCCCAACATAAATACATAAATTTTAATAGGAAAAAAAAGAAAAGCCTTTAGGCATTCCGTGTTTTCCAGTCCCTAAAGACTGTGCTCTGTTGAGCTTCCAGACTTCTCTGGGCAACCAAGTCTTGGTTATCATTGACCTAGAAACACAAAGTCTCATTTCAGTGGACTAGGAATTAAGAAATCAAGTTACGTAAGGTTATTGGTGCTGGAAGACATATTAACGAACATCATTATGCCTCATTTTTTGTAACCTTTGCTCAATTAAGCAGTGTCTCCCATCTCTAGTTGGATTTAGATCCTGTAGCATCTCTAGGGAATGCAGGACTTGCAGTTCTTGCTTCAGAAAAAACTGAAGAGCTTCTTTCTTGGAAAATTAACTATGTAAAAAAAATTAGTTTAATTTTGAAGAAAAAGCATAGCCCTGTGATGTTTAATTTAAGAATAGCTTTTTAATATCTTTTTTGATGCAATCTGTGTGACAATGAAGCTTACTTCTGCCTTTTGCTGTAGTACTGGATTCTTTTCTAGGCACAAAGGAGGCCTTTCAAAGCCTTCATGAGGTTATTTTAAGTGTGGTTTTTCCAAACAGGCTTCAAAACATATTTCCTGATTTTAAAGTGCTGTTAAATGAAAATGGAGGAAATAGCCTTACTGGTTTTGTATAGCCTTACTGGTTTTGAACTGTGACAAGTTCAGAAGAAAGCCAGTTACCCTTCTTTATATTGAAGTGTCTCACAGGAATGTACAGATGCAGTCTGAGATTGTCAGGTTATTGGTTTTTAGAATGTCACTAATAGCTTTGTGTTTTTTGTCTAAGTCTGAGCAGTAATGATACAGCATACTTTCCTTCCCCTATCTCTTTGGCTGCACTGCTGCAAAGTACTTTGTCTGAGAGATGTTTTACATGCTTTTTTTTGTGATGTGTGTCTATTACTGCATATTCGGAGGTGGGTGGCGTTTTCTGTGAGTAGCCATGAGCACACATGGTCCTCCAGAGAGAGACGGGAAATTATCAAGGAACAAGAAAGTCTCAGTGAAAAAGTGCCCCTATTTCTTGGCCTGAAGCATCTATTTGGATAAATCAAAGGGAAAGTCTTAAGTAAGCTAACATTTATTTGCTTCTGGTAAAGGATCACCAGCATGCATAGTCTAATTCTCTTTTACCCACATCTATGCTTTTAAATTCCTGTCAGTTTAGTTTCCTTGTGCATGCAGGCAAAAAAGAGGAATTTGCTATAGATGGGACTTCTCGGTCTATACTCTCATTGAACTCTCTCTACCCTCAAATAAGTTGACCCCTTATTTGCACACTCTTTATTGACACTACAGCAAAAGGGAGGGCAAGTGGCAAATGGTAAACTGAGAGAATTTAGAAAAATGCAGCCTTTGCCACTTCTTTTTGGTCTTTTTTGAGATGTCAATTTTAGATTCGTCTATTAAAAAAATCTAAAATACTCAGCATATATTTATTATGAAGGCAAACACTTCTTTTTTTTTATTTTTTCCTTCAGATTTTTTCCCCACTCTCATATTTCCTTTTCTTTTTTTATTCTGGTGTTGGTCACTGTTTGTCACTGATTAATCAGAACATGTAGGATTCGATCTTGTCTTTAATGTCCCATGAGCTACATGTGTCTTCATATCTCTAGGTATTAATGGTTGTATATTAGGCACCATTTTCCTCCTTCATTATTTGTCTTGCCACACAGATTTTGTATGAAGTAGTAAAAGGTAAATAAATGCATGGTGGGCTGCATGATCTCAAGTTAAATATGGCTCTTTATTTGACTATTTTCTTTATCAGATGGGGTAGACATATAAAATTGACTTTTACAGAGAGACGTGTACAGAGACCAAAAGACTTTTTAAATTTTATGCATGCATGTTCCATTAAATAATATCTGGCAGGAAGGAACAGCTTTTAAACATGCTATGCTTATTTTCTTTCTAGTTCATTCTTTAGTGATGGAGACAGCTGGCAGAGACTGAGTCACAACCTTTATCTCTGTATGATCTTTATAAACAATTTCTCATCTCACTCTGAGTTTGCTCAATCATCCTGCTTATTCTTCCCATCCTATTAAATGCCACAGATTATTTTTTTCCATTCCATTTTAGTGTAGAAAAGTAACAGGAGTTTTTCAAGCACTGGGTACAGAATAAAGATGAATAAGTAATTAAATGCTACAGGAGCTGCTGATTGGCACATAAGGCTACAGTGTGCTGAACTGATATGAGTTACAATAACTTGCATCTTTACTTCCTTGAAAGAGTGCATAATGAGACCTGATTTAAATATGTTCTGTTTTTAAGAAACATCCCATGTGTTTTCTTTGAAATTAGCTTTGCCTTCATCTGTTGGAACTATTAAGCAGATCTGCTCCTTGAATTATTCTGTACAAGCCTGTACAATTCAAAAGAGAAAAAGAGACTGCAAATTAACAGTGAGTAATTTTGGAAGTCCACTTACTATGCTCAAAAAACAATTTTAAGGTCCAGCTGAAGGAAATAGGTGCTTTCAGCATACATTAAACAGTGTAAAAATCACAATAGCAAAAGTTTTGTAGCCTTTGAATTTTGCAAGAGTGGAAAAGACTTCAGCTGCAAAGCATTCCCAACAGAAATTTTGTAATGCCCTGGTTTAGGCAACTTCCTTTAAAAATCTTAGCCTATAAGAAGAGTTGGTTTTTATATTAGAAATCAGAGGTATCTTTTAACATAGAGAGGCCAAATGGGTTTGATTATCTTGGTGTAACAGAGCAAATGGTCTATCTGCATTTCTAGAGTTATAAAGGGAGTAACATATGTTTCACGGTCACTGAAAGAGGAACAAATCAAAACAGAAAGTAAATTACTGGCTCATGGTTGAAAATCATGGAGGCACATTTGTTCTCTTCCCTGAGAGGAGGATTGTGTTAGTGGGGTCCTGAGTTACTCCACCATAGTTGGCTAACTTGAGACCTTATACCTTACAAAATGAATGCTGCTGATTATAGTTATTGCTTTGTTTCATGCTGCACAAAATATTTCAAGAGTGTAGTTTTGTAAGCACATGTCCATCTACCAGTGGAAGACTTTTTTCAAAGTAGGTTTTTTAAAAAAATATTTTGGCTAGTATTGTTTAGGGTCAGATATGGAAACAATTTGTGTTGACACTGCATAAGCACGCCAAATTTTAAGTTTTCAGGGCTTTTTTCATCTCTTTTGTTAGAATCACGGATGTCTAAAATTAGTGTTGGTTTTTCCAGGACCTCTTGCATGTCCCCCAGTTTATGTAGGAAGTAAGAATGGATTTGCAAATGCAAGACAACTGTGTAAACCATAGACATTGGATTTAGCAGTCTGTCCCGTCAGATTACTGTGGGAAGTGAAGCTTTCATTTTAAACCATTGCCTAAAGTATACAGTAATTTTGTAATTTATAATAGTTGGATGAAATACAATGGTATGAATTACTGCCCAAGTTGTGTACAGCCCCTTTCTGCATGACCAATATAGCTTTAAAATATTATTGTGCTTTTATAAACAAACAAAATAAATGTTATCTCTTTGCTTAGAACTCACTTTTTCATTTCACATCTGCATGCTCAACAGGACTCAAAAAATACTTGCATCCGTATCTTTAGCTTATTAGTGGACAGTTTTCAGTGACATGTTTTGAGATGCTTCTCAAGTTTTTTCTGCCATTCCTTCACCAATTTAATCTATTCCAAAACCCTAGTATCAATTTGCTCCTAATTTTCTCCCTGAAATGCATCATCAGCAACTGGAGGGGAATTCTTCCTCTACTAAAACCTATGATCCACTCAAAACTTACAAATGCTTTAACTGTTTTAATCCTAATGACGAAAGGAGAGTGAAGTAATATCCTTGTCTACTGAAGGAGGTACGTCCATTCTGAGTAGCCACTGGAGGAGTAGCTCTTGAAAAACTAAATAAACCACCAAAATATATGATTATACTTATTATATAAAAACCTTTACAATAATCAAATTCACCATTGCAGGTTTTATGTTCCTTGCTGGGCTTTTTATGACTTACTGTGTAGAGTTCCTTTAGATGTGATTTTTCCAATGAAATCTTTGTTTTGTC
Source organism: Sylvia atricapilla (assembly GCF_009819655.1). Lineage (NCBI taxonomy): Eukaryota > Metazoa > Chordata > Aves > Passeriformes > Sylviidae > Sylvia > Sylvia atricapilla. The sequence continues at coordinate 65,184,942 of NC_089142.1, forward strand.
CATTCAAGACACATGATATTTCAGCTCAAGATCAGATTTATGAGTGGGTTTCTTCTGTTCTGTTGCAGAGAGGTTTGCTGGGACAAGCAATAGTATTATTGGTATGCTGAGTTATCCTTGAGTTGTGTACTCTCATTGATCTTGTTTACTGTCAGAGAGACACAGAGAAATGTAGTGAGTATTGCTAAGAAAAAGTTATGCAAGTCTAAATGCATTATTTTTTGTACCAGTGGTATAAGGAAAAAAAAAAAACAAAAACAAAAGAAAACAATCTAGGAAGTCTGTGGTGTGTTCAAGGTACTCTACTTCTAAATTGTTTTAGCAGTAGTATTTCAGAGAGTGTGTGGCTTATTTCATGCTAAAAGAGTTTTCTATCAAAAATATTGATAAAGATGGCAACGGATGACTTATAGCTGATGAGCTGTATGGGCAAAACTCTTAAAATCTTTGTGTTGTCAACCTCAATTTGAACAACTTCAATGGCAGGGATGTAGGAGAATTAAATCCAAGGTCTCTTAGGTCAAACTTGATTGAAGTTTTATTGAGGGTCAGGAGAAACTGATGAAACACGTTATGTGAGGGTAAACAGGAGAGACAGAGTAAAAGAGATCCACCTCTAGATTGTTTCTAACTGCTGGACTTAGCATACTTGAAATGTGACATAGCCTCCCTTTTCTTGTACACTTTGGGAATATTTTGGAAGTTATATGGAGGGGAGAAAAGTACTTCTGGAAATATTTCCTACTTTAAAGTGTAGCTATCAGCCCTCTGTTTCTGACGAAGTTTTTGAAATTTAAATGCATTATATTTTACTGATGTATCCACACAGGTTCTACTAACCAAAAGTCTTTTTTAAATGGGGAATTTTTCGAACCATAATACTACCTTTCCTCTTTCTTGAAACAAATTCCTGCATAGAGAGTGCTTTAATGATTTGTAAGCTATGGATGATTTCAAGTGCCTTATTCTAGTGCATGTAATGTGAAATTTACATACTGATATGTACTGTGATGAGCTGAAGAGACTCTTCAGGCATGTTGCTTTTACAATGTTTCCATTTCTGTTGTTTGGGGGGTTTTTTAATAAGGAGGGCTTGCTTTTTAAATGGCAATTTTGGTTACTACATGTAGTGTGTACTGAATTCTACAAAGAATATTGTTGCTCTTCAGAAGCATACAGAGATAACACTGTTCTGAGGAGTGCTTGTATAAATACAACAATTAATGAGTAGTGAAAGTTGGACTGTATAATGCAGACTTCTTCTAAATGTAATGGAGGTTTGTGTGTTTTCAGTGATTAGTTTTTGTTGGGGCTATTTATTTGTTTATTTTATCTGAAGCAGTAGAATGGAAGGATTTGAAAAGATGAGGACAATAAAGGAATGAAGTGGAAGAGGGAGGAAAAAGAGCATCTTGCCTCCTGCCAAGTTAAAGTTGAAATAAGGGTATATTTTGTGATTGTGACATCAAGAGACTAACTAAAGAAAATTATAAGACAGCATTTGTGATGCTTTTATGGTATCTGTTTTTCAAACTTTTTTGTACTAGACGACTCATTTTATTATATAATGTTGTCAACATTGAGTAACTGCTTTTTTTTGATCTGGAATGGGCCCGTAGCAAATCATGACAGCAAAATAAGCCTCGACTTTTTAAATAAAACCAAGAAATACATTGTAAAAAATAAACATAGCATTCTAATAATGTTTAAAGTATCTTCTTTCGTGTTTCTATGTGTAGGAAACAGTACAAATAAAACAGGAAAATCAGTTCCCTTCTAGGTGAGACAGATTTATGCTTTATGCTGGAAGAAAATGCTTCATAAGCTGACTACTTATAACCTTTTTTTTTTTAAGGTTGGTTACACTTAACCCTTTAATAAAGTCATATATGCTGCAAAAGTAAAATATCCTGAAATTAATTTCCACCACAATAAAAAAATCTTACATAAAATTTTATTTCTTTCTGTATATAAATTTCAAAGGGTTTTGGCATAATAGATATCAAAATTTTTTTGAGTAATTTAAAAGATGACTTTTTCAGAATGTGTTAACTCAATAAAATTTCTGATACATGTTTTCCAAATTTTAAAAATATTAGTAAATAGTGGACAGAAACAAGATATTTCATTTTCTAAGGAATGTTAACAATTTTTGCAATTCTTCTTAGCATTTCTAAAATAATTTTCTGAAGTCTCAGTAGATGCTGTTTACTGTTATTCCAGCTATCAAAAAAGTAAATGGTCTGTTGTAGCAATCTACTATATATTAGCAATGTTGAAAGCAATAAATGCATTCAGTTTACTTTTTAATAGCATTTTAATGTAGTAGTTTCAGTTTGTTAGGCTTTTTTAAAAGTCACCATCATTACCATTCTTGTATTCCTTTCTTCAAGTCAATTTTCTAAAAATTACCCTTTCAGCCTCAATTTCCTGCTGCTTCTGTTTCGTAAAATTTGCATTTTATCTTGCAGTCTCAATAACATTGGCTATTACTCACTCAGTAGGCAGGTCTGGTTGGAGAGGTGAAAACAGAGAAAACTGTATGGTTCACAAGGTCAAGTTACAAATGCATTCTCCTTTCCCTTCCCAAAAGGCACTGAGGCGTGAACTGAAGGATAAAGAGCAAACCATTCTCAACGCTGTGGACCAGGCACGAGTTTTCCTTGCTGACCAACCAATTGAGGGCCCTGAGGAACCGAGGAGGAGCTTGCACTCAAAAACAGGTCAGAAAACACTTCTGGGGAAGGTCAAAAAAGGAGAGAAAGGACTTGCACTTCTCTAGTACCTATTTTAAAACCCAGTTACTTGCTCAGACCTCAGAATTTTCTCAATGGCATCCTGATGGCTTTTATTTCAGTGTTTTAGGCTTACAGATTACTTCTCTGTTTTGTAAGTGCTTACATTTTAATGGAAGAAGTAGAAACATCTCTTCTGCCTTTTCCAATTTTTGATTCAAAATGCTAATGAGAGTTCTGTTCTTTTTTCTTAACACAATAACAAATGCATCTTAAGTGTAGTCAGAATAGTACTTCAAGGATTCCCATTCAAACATTCTTATGTCTATTGTAAAGTTTTACTCCACAAATAGAAAAAAGCATATTTAGTGGTGTATCTTATTAGAAGTAAAATAAATCAGCTTTGGGAAGGCAGTCATTACAGAGTCCTTAGGATTTCAATATTAGTTGAATCATTGCTAAGGAATGGAACCACCTAGCTCTCCTAGAAACTGTTTTTACATAGTATTTGTTGAGATATTGCTCTAAATATCAGACACCTAAAAGAAAATAATAATTTTTCTCCAGTCCCCGGCCACAAAATAGGAAATTCTCTCCAAGTTCTACAATTATATCTCTGATACAAGCTACAGCATTAAGAAATCTTGCTTTTAGTTACACAAGAACTGTTCTCAGAAAATGTAATTTGCTTTTGCAGAATTATCAGTTGCTGTAAGATGTGAAATATTTACTGTTCTGTATAATTTACAAAATTGCAATCTATCTGCTTTTATCAGGATTAGTTTTTTCTTTCTATACATCATCGTATACATCTCCATTGCAAACTTCTTAACTTTGCTCAGTGGAAACAACTAATCTTTTCTGCACCCACACATTGTGTTATTCCTGCACAAATTTTTAAGTGGTTTCATATTCCTTAGTTCAACTTTGTGATAAAGTTTGAATAGCTGATTAAAGCCAATGAACCATTTTTCCCATTGGTAAGTACTGCTGGCACCTTAGCTTTACTTCTAATGTTTTAGTTGGTCTAAATCACAAGCAAACCAGCAGTTGAAAAGTAAGGATGCTCTCTGTATATTTGTTCATTCTTTCATACAGAAATTTGAAATTGCAGGTTCTCCCCTCAAAAATAGAACCTCTCAGCACAAACAATGCCAGTAGGCAAAACCTTACCAATGTAAAATGTTCATTTTTAACAGGATTTGATATTAATGATTTAGTCAGTATTGACCAGATGCAAAGTGCAAGAGCAAACTTCAGATGATAAGATGCATCATAAATTCTTGCTATCCAGTCTATTATGATGAAAATTATTATTTTTTTTGTGCTATACCAATGGCAGTGAGAACAGTATAACAGGGAATTTGATGACTGTGATAAACTCTATAGCAATAGCAGTTGTGGTCTACAAGTGTTGTGTGCATGTTTCTGGTCTAGTCATCGTATTTGAAAAACAATCATATGTTCAGACTGGAAAGCCTCATACATGTGCACTGAGCTTCTTTTCTTCTTTCTTCTTCACACTCAGTACTTCCATGGATTTTCTTTTTTGAGCATGTGATGGGTTAGTTTTGACTAGCAGCCAAACTCCCACCCATCCACTTTTACATCTTCCACTGCAGTGGAATGGAGGCAGGAGATGGGAAGAACGAGAGTGAGAAAGCTCATGGGTCGGGATGGGCATCAGATGGATCACAGATGCAGATCCACTACAAACTATTCTTGTGGACCTAACCAGTTTAGCTTGGGGAAAACAAACTGTTCATTGCCATTTAAAATAATTAAATACCAGGTTGATTCACAGTGGGGGAAAAAACCTCACAAACATTAAAACCATGGCTTTCTTCCCACCTTTCACAAACTCAGCTAGACTCCCTCATTCCTGTCCCTTCCTTCACCTTGTGATGCCAGAGTGTCATGCTCAGAGAGGCAACAAGTGGCATGAGAAAGTGGGAAGGTGGTGACTCCATCGTTAGCCTAGCAGTTTCTTTCTCCTCCTTCTTTCCTCTCATGGCTTCCCTCTGTGTGCTGTCTCCATGGGGAGTATCTGCCTTACCATGGGATTGCTCCTCCTCTGACTTTGGTGTTCTCTCTGCTGTTTCTCCTATTGGTTCTCTCCTCTTTGGTGTTTTCTGTTTCTCAGATACACTTTACCTGAGGTGTCACCAGCGTGGCTGAAGGGCCCAGGTGTGCCCCAAGGTTAGTTGGCTGGAGTCTGCTGTCCCTGGCACAGGGCAGCCCCAGCCTCTTCCAGACATCCCTGTGAAGCTCCCGCTGCTGGCAGTGGGCACTCACACCCTGTGCAGAACAGGCCTGCACTTTCTGTTTATTAATAGACCTTCAGGCCAAAAGCCATCCTTGAATCATATTGTCTGAGCTCATGTATATATAATAAACTGTTAATTTTTATCTAGGAGCAAGCCTAGTAAATTTTTTTCTGGCAACTGATGCCACCAATCTCCAGAAAACTTAATCTCTGAACTAGAAGACAGCCAAACAGACACAATTTTTCTTCAGAGTAACCATTTTCAGTGAAGAGTGTGGGCATTCATTTGCCTTTAAGATGTTAATTTTTTTTCATTTTCTGTCAGCTTCTTCATCACTGGCATTCTCTGTAGTTGATTGAAGTTAACTTGTTAACTTCAATGAAGTCCATTTCATGTTGATAAAGGTGGAGTGTGGTTACAGATTATAAACTGATAGTCTGTTTTCCAACGATATTGACAAACTGTCAACACTGTACAGTCTGGATTTGAACAGTGCTGTGGCGTGTTCTATAACAGAAATAGCAAAACTGGCTTACTAAATCAAACTTGCATTAATTGGAAATCACAGTTTCTTGAGGTTATTTCTTACTTGTATAAGGGAAGAGGTTGTTATGGGGGAATGGTTAGCTAATTGGAAGATGATAAAGGTTGTAAAACTGTTTTCTGTTTTCTTCAATCTCGCAGTCTAATTTTTTAAAGTAATTTTTAAAAATGATTTTATTATTTTCTTTTTCACCACGCGTCTTTTCATGCCAGAGAAGGCATTGTTGCAAGGGCAAGGAATGAGAGAGGTTTAGAGAAAACTGATAAGAATCAGTTTTAAATTTACATGACTGAGACCTGTTTGAAGGGCTTGTGCATATATACATTTATTGTATATAAATAGAACATTTGTCAAAGGATGCCTTATGATAAACCATTATTGTCTGTAATGGTCTCACTAATTGCAAACATATGAAAAAAACGTAGATTCATGTTGTGAGTAAGCCTTGGTTTCTTCTTTCCCATCTTCACCTTATGGTTCTTGTGTTGGCCTTCCACTGTATCAGAGAGTAATTGGCACATTCAGACAGAGTTCTCTATCTTCCAGGAAACTACTTCCTTAGTTAATTATATTCCCATCTATCTTTTCTTCTGCTTTTGTTTTTACCCCGTTTCTGTAGAGAGGCTCCATCACAAAAAAGCAAATTTCACAGCTTCCTGTATTTGAGCTGCCTCAGTATCTGAGTGGAGCTGATTGATAAGCTGGCAGGCCAGCTGCTGAATTTCATGGATGGACAAGTTAAAGAAATTGAAAATCCTCAGGTTTTTAGCGGTTTTTGTTACTTGTCTATATAAGAGAAAACTTTGTTCTTAAAATGTTAATTATGATTCTCTACAGCATAGTTACAGCTAGCTTCTTAAATCCATTTACTGTAAGGTTACAGGCCACTGGAAAGACAAAGGAAAGCTGATTTCATATTTTATGTCCCCAAGGTACTATGAACTGATGATAAAGCTTTGCTGAAATTCTGTCCTTTTATTTCCACTGAAGCAGTGGAGAGTCCTAGCAGATTATCACGGGCCACTGCACTGATTCTCATTGTAATAGTGAATGTTTCTAGGAGCCTGCATTGTTGTCCAACTACTTTAGTAACTTAGTTTTCTTAAGAAAATTAGATTCCTACCTTTGAAAGCTGCTACTTGGTAGCAAAAGTTGTTGTGATAAACACAGCATTTAAAAATAAGTACTTATTATCTGTTATCTATTAATTTAATAGAAAACCCCATAAATCACATCTGTGTTACAAGAGACATATATTAATAAGTATCTGTGTATGTAGATACTTCATTTAAAGTTGTAGAGGGACAATATCTTTACCTGTTTCAGGCATAAATAAAAACTGAACTGTTTTGCTTACCACCACTGACCACATTTAGGTAAATTTCTCTGCAAGGAGAAATTTTTTACTTTTGCAAGCAAGATCTCACTGAAAACAGGCAATTTACTCTCTTCTAATATATAACAGGTATATAGCAGGCAGCATGTTTCTAGTATATAGCTTTGCAGGCAACATTTCTATTCCCAGTCACTTGTGTTTGTTCTCTAGCTATCACACACCACTGGAATTTTGTTTTTCCTCTGCTGTGCAATTGGATTGAGCATGAAGTCTTGTCTGTAAATTAGAAGTGGTTAGGAGAATGAAGAGGACATAGCCTACTGGAATCAGTGGAATCATATCCAGAAACTGCTTACACTATTTTCAAAATTGCTGCTTTAGTTTTAGTTGGACCTCTTTGATTTTTAAATTTTCTTCCTATGATAAGAGAAATGTGCAGTTACCTGTGAGAGAATCATAAAACACTTATCTCTCTCCTTTTCAAAATTAGAACTTTTAGTCACCCTACTTTGGTAGAGCTTTGAAACTCTTCCTATAGGATCTACAGGGGCTGCTTGGAGCCATATTAGTAAGGTTAAGGAAATTGTTTCCACTTGCTGAGTGGTGTGGAATGCAAACTTAGAGGGTTTTAATGGAAACATGCTGGCCTGAGTTCCAAATGTTTAATTTTATTATTGGTTGATTGGTTGGTTGTGTCCCAGTTTTACCTGAAATAAGGGATGTTCTCTGGGTGGAAGCAGGTTCTTAAAGTTTAACTGTTGCCTTGTTTAAAAGGCCCTAGAAACCAGTGAAGCTTTGTTGCAAGAGAATTTTCAGTTATGCCAGGAGCAGTGCAGATGACTGATGGCTGTCAAAGGTTAGGACTTTGTGTGAAAGAAAATGTCTTTCTTATTCTCTAGAGCAAGCATAGCTCAAAAAGCATTGTAAATGAACTTCAAGAAAGCAAATGAGAAATGCATAATAATAATAATAAAAAAATGTAATGTCTATGAAGGAGAAAGCAGGTTGAAAATAGTTGCTTAGAAGGTCAGAAAAATTCAGAACATGGATGTTTTTAAGTCCTGTGTGGCCATTATAGGGTGCTGCTAAGTTGGGGAGCCATATCTTTTGTGCTATTTAATTTGTCTATTTTCTGGGTTTGTATGGTTTTGGAATTAAATAAGTGCCTTTGTTTTGTTTTTAAATGCTGTTGGAGGATGTATGTCTGCTGCAGTCGTGCTGCATATGTGCCAAATGTGCATACCTGCCATATGTGCAGTGCCAAAAAAAAAAATCCTTATTGATCTTTGGGATAAATAAAAGGCTTGTTACAATCTGCAGTCACAGTGCTTTGAAAAGAAGCAGGAATAATTTCTTGGTTGCGTTGAGTAACTGAGATACAGGAGTAATAATCCATTGGTGCTTTCCCTTTATCAGCAATTGGGAGAAGACACAGCCTGGTAATACTGTAACAGTACTGTTATATTTGCATTTTTCTGGGATTGTGTCAGGAGCATACTAGAACTGAACTCATACCTGGTTTCTGTTCCTGGAGCAGCATAAAGTTTGGGTTTTCACTATGCAGAAGTATGGTTAGCTTGCTTTGGATCACACCATTTATTACAAAATGTTGTCATGCTTATAGTGAGAAGTACTGTGTGTAGTTTGTTTATGTTGACAAATGACACTGATTATGCTGTATAGACGTCTGATTCCCAGGCTTGCTGTAAGCTTCATTGGTTTTCTGGAGAGAGATGCTATGGGATGACTTAATGATCTATTACCTATAAGCTATTTTCTTTGTTTCATCCTTCTGTGTCTTCACCACCAGCACCCACTGGGAAATATCAACAATCATTAATAAAGGACATGTGTATTTTCTGGTAGTGTTCTCAGTTGTCTTTATCTGGAATCCATACTTGAGGCCTTTTCCAGAACTATTCATCATACATGACATTACCAGTTCTGTTTGCTCTACTTTTGCAATTCTGTCCTCTATAGACCAGAGATAATTTGTCTTTTATCCTGAAGAGACCTTTCTCATTCACTCTTTATTTCTCTAGTTTAAAGAACTTTGACTTTTGGTATAAGAAAACCTAAGTGGGCATCAAGGAAAAACGACTGTGCTCTTTGCTTGTTTTCACTTTATATTCAATAGACAGGAGATAGGAGAAGAAGGTGACATTGTGGTTTGTGGCTGGATGCTGAGAATCTGACTAATTGCTGCATTTAACCAACTGCTGCTTATTCTTAAACTTCCTCTTCCCATCACATCAGGACTAAGTTTTCTATCAAGATTGTTAGAAACTCAGACAATGCTTTCTCTGCAGCAATGCTAAAGACTTCATGAGGCAAATGCTTTTGGATCTTCTGTGTAGGAGTTGATAATGGGCCATTGTGCCTGTTCAAATCCTCTGAAAGTTTTGGTAATGAGCACAGTGCTGTGTCATCTATTGTTTTTTGCTGCAAAGATTGATTGAACTAAGGAGGCAATGTTTGACATCATGTGAGAAGGAGGCAACATGAAATCATCTCCAGTTCCAGTATGTTTGGTGAAGAATTTAGCAGAAGTGAAAGGAAATTAACATAATTTTAACAAGATGTAAAGAGATGCCTAGTTCAAGGCTACATAATAAGGATTAATCAGTTGCTTAGAATGAAAACTGCTACAGCCAAATAGTCCAAGAGGTCTAAAATTAATTCTTAAGCAAGAAGAATTTTCTTCATTGGTATTATCTATATATGTAAGCATGCAAGAAAATTATATGCTGAAAATTCAGGCCTGAAAGTTTTCCTTCTATGGCATTCAGGCTTTGCTAGAGACACAGAAAAGCTGTTGGAGCTTTCAGTGCTTTTTTGTGACAAAAATGTATATTAAAATCAAGATTTGGGGTTTTTTTTCCACTACAGAAGAGGACTTTTTTCCCTGTCTGCAAAGTCAGTTAATATCTGTTCTCTTTGGTAAACAAATGGTCCAGTGAATATAGGCTGTTTTTACTCTCTGAGCAGAAGCTGAAGTGTGAAGATAATGTAATAAGTACCATTAAAAAAAAAGAGGGGTGGGAAGACACTGATCAAACTGATGTTTGAGAAGACTTTATATAAAGTAGGAACAAAAGAGTAATGACTACTGTGTAAAATTTTTTCCCAGCAGAAAGGAATCCTCTCTGCTGCTTTGTGTAATGACAGGCTGGTTAAATTAATTCCAAACTAACAGAAGAAAAATCCTACTGTTAAGACACTTTCTTTGAGATTTACAATTTTATGCTATACAACCAGTATCTTGAAGAATGTGATCTCTGCTTGAAAAAAAGTAATGTGTTGCTCATTAATAATTTGGGCTTTTGTGATGGGAAACATGAAGTTATACAAGATACATTTCTCTTAAATGAATGGTTTATAGCTCATAAAAGCACTTTTTGCTCTGTTTCCTTAGTAAATGTCTTTTTAGTGCAAGGTTTACAAGCACTTCCAAAGCCTTTGTAAAATAAAGCAGTCTTGCAATGAATTAATATTTTTCAAATACAATATGTGGTAGATATCCTTGCACAATAACACTGATTTGACAAATGGTCTTCAGACATGTTTTTGGCTTCAGTTCTGTTGGGATATTTGTATCACCCCAGTCATTCTGGAATTTTTTCCCATCCCCAAGTAAGTGACTAGTTCTTTTGAGAGTAAAACTGCCTTGTATTAGCTGGCCAGACAAATAAATTCAGGCTAGTGTTCCCCTCTCCTAATCACTGAGTCATTAAGCTTGGAAGAGACTTTCATGATCATCTAATCTACTTGTTAACCCAGCACCACCATAACCACCCCTCAGCCTATCCCCAAGTGCTACATCCAGTCTATTTATTGCTACAGCCACTTATTGCCTGTCAGAGCAAGAAGCACTCATTGGAGCATTGACTCTGCTGTGTCAATACCTTTAAGGAAAGCCAAAGAGTTTTGCAGGATCTTTAGCTCTTACTATAAAGCTTTCCATGTGCTCTTTGTCAAGTGGCTGATGTTTTTAACTGGCTAATAATCTAGATTAGACCAGCTCAGGTCTTGCAACATTCTACTCTTTTATGCAGAATTGGTAGGTTTTGGCTGTGACAACAAATAATGAATGATGCGACTGCATGATGTTGGATCAAAATGGTAGATTGAAGCTTTGCATATATGGAATTTCTCCTTAGTCCAGTTTCTGGGTAGTGTGTCCCCTATGTTCACATATTCAAGATACCAACAGAGGAGGCTTCATCCAATAGGTGTGCAATTTTCTGTCCCCTTTCAATGAAGCTTGGTATTGCCTTACCTTAGGTAAAATATTCCACCTCTGGGTGCTTCCTTAATCCTCATTTATAAGCGTTGCAGCTTTTACTCCTGATGTCTGGTTGTCCACAACCTATAGCTGTATCATAGGAAACCTCAACCTGTTATACTAAACTTTGGTCCTTAGGTGCAGCTTGACTTCTAGATTGTTCACAGTCCCTTTGTTACTGGACTGTAGTGTATTTCCATTCATTCATCAATATTAATATTTTTAAAGGTGGATTATTACAAAATTATTTATGGTAACAACTTTGATGTCTTTATATAAGCAATTTGTAGCTGTTCTCTTCTGTGCAAAAGATTTTTTTTCCTGAAAGATGGTTTTACTTAGAGCATGAGCTTTTTTTCTTTTCAGAAGAAATAAAGAGACATTTGTTTTTGCAGACCTTGGGGTGCTAAAGATCATTCCAAAACTGTTGTGCTATGATGCAGTTTATTCTATTGTGAAATGCTGTAAATCCAGAGACAAGGTGCAATTTATCACAGCATTTGGTCTTCATCTTTGTTCTGGTGTATCAGTACTGCAAATCGTAGGTTACTGCCATGTCTCTGTGTCCCAGAGTTACGTATGTAGTTCATATCTCTTTGCATCTAAGCCAAAGATGCGGGGTTTTTTAAGCATTGCAGGTTTTTTTCACAACTATTTCATTCCAGGTTTTTCTTCTGTAATACCTTCTTGCCACTGCAGTGTCCCTAAGCCTGGGTATAATCTCTGCTTTTACAGACAGAGTGCACATAGGCAGTGCTGTCATGTGACAGCTTATGACACCCAACAAGTTCACTGAAATATTAACCTAAGACACTTGGTAAACTGAAAATGTCATTTGTACCACCCAACTGCACTCTTTCTTCAAATGGCTCTCTTTTGAGGTCAAAACATGCACCAGAACCCACAGGCTGGGTGTGTGTCTTCCTTCCCTTGGTGCTGTTGCCTCTTATTGATACTCTTTGCCTTCCACTGTGCTCTGGTTACCATTCCTTGTTTGTTTTTTCTCCTACATAATCACTTCCCAACAAGCTCCTTGTGCTTTTGAGCAACACCTTCTCCTCCCTATATCAACAATTGTTATACAAATTATAATTGCATTGTGGTTGATCTTTGTTTGTTTGTTTTCCCAGATGGCATCTGGATTGTCTTGTTAAACATGCTTCTAGTATTCATAGTCTAGAATGTATGAAGACTAATATGGGCTAACAAGATTTGAAAAAAGCTTCAAAAGAAAAAACAGGAAAAATATGTGGAATTGGTGGGCAGAAACTCTAGTTGTGATTCAAACAACTCCCTGTTACTTTTTTATCTGGAAAAAAGTGACTTAACAACAAATTGGAGTGTATTTCAGTGTTTTATTTTGTGTTAATTACTTACAATATGCTTTTCTGTATTGGGTGCTATGGGAAAACAGTTGCATACAAGAGGCATACATGCAATCATAACTGCATTTACTTTGATATTCATCTGGCCTTTGCAGAGCAAAAACTTTTCTCCCACACCATTTTTTTGTCTGTTGCCCCCTCACCCTTCTCCACCACATTAGCAACTCCAAGCTCAGTCAGTTATAATGATTTTAAAGACAGTCTATCATTATATGGAAGATTGTATGTCTCATCTGACTTCTGACAAAAATGGTACTTTCATCTATGCATGATTGTTTATAATTTATTCATAGGCAACACTTGAATTTTAATCACAAGAGTACTGTGATAAACCTTTTCCAGGGCTTTTATATAGGACTGAATAGAAGGCCAATTGGCTTAGTTTCAGTGCATGTCACGTCTCTGCTCCTTCTTTTGTTCTCTGTTTTTTGCATTATAGTTTCCTCTGCTTGCTTTTGTACAGAAGGGGAATCCCCTGTGACTGGCTGTGTTTGTTTGTCATTACTGAAACAACTCTTTCCTGATGAAGGAAGCTTCCCATGATTTTTTTTCAGCAAGGGCCCCCTGGGCACTAGACAGCAGGACCTGCTGAGGATATTTTAGGGTTTTCTTTTTAGCTTTCTGGCTGTCTGGATTTTGCTCAGTCTCAAACTAAAGGTTTTCCATGGCTGCTGGATTGTGTGGGGTCTGGACGTATAAGCCTGAAATTTGTGAGAAATACTGCATTGTAAGCTAAATTATTTTTCAGTCAATAGCTTCAAAGAACATTTGCAGGTTTGGAAAGGTATTTAAACTGGCCTTTTTGGACTTTGGTGTTAACACAGAAAAACCAATGTAATGCTGCAGACCACCCATGGTACTTAGCATACCTGGGGGTTTGCTACTGAATATGAAGAGACATCCTGATGCCACAGTGAAAGGTGGTGGTAAGAGATTCAGGAACAAAGCACTGTCCTTGCTCTTTCTATGTAAAATGATTCAGAATTATCCAAAATGACCTACTGAAGTTTCCAGGAAGAAAGGAAGATGTTGTATTTCATTTCCCTGTGCCTCCAAAAGTAACAGATCAGCAGTAAGCTGCTTTTACTTTGTGTGTATCATAATATATGAAAGTCAGGAATAGTTTCCTGTGTTCTGATCAAGGTCTGTGTTGTCAGTGGGAGTGATTGAGGTTTATTTGAGTTACAGCAAGGTGCACTTTCTTCTACCTTGTACTTGCTGAAATGAGTTATCAGTTGACACTGGACTTACTGGCGGTCTTGAGTGTGTATTTCAGGAGCAGTATCTGTTCCACTAGACAAAAATAAGAAATAAACAGTATAACTGTTCGTTCCCCCTGCAGAATTGACCCCTGAGGAGAAAGCCTTGAAGATTGCCAAAGCTATGCGTAAGCAGTCATCGGAGGTAAAAGAGAAATGGGAGAACCTAAATGCCAGTGCCAGTATCTGGCAGAAGCAAGTGGACAAAGCATTAGAAAAACTGAAAGACCTTCAGTGTGCCATGGATGACCTTGATGCTGATTTGAAGGAGGCTGAAAATGTGAGGAATGGCTGGAAACCTGTAGGAGACCTGCTCATAGATTCATTACCAGATCACATTGAAAAAACTACGGTAAGTGTGGAACTCCTGGAAAATACTAAGTTTGTGTGTCAGACCTCTCCATTCTAGTCCCTCTAGTCATATTAGATATTTATACACTGTATGCTGAAATTCTCACGTGCAGTATAAAGTCTTTAAAGATATCTGAAGTATCAAATAAATTCCAGTGCTAGGCCACATTCCTAATGTTGGCTGGGATTACATACACACATAGATCTGTTTGGTCATTAGACTTTCTTGTTAGAAAAACATTTAGAACTTTTTTAATCATACAGAAATATATACATAGTTTTAAATTCTGTTCCTTAACTTTCACAAACTTAACACGTCTATTGTCTGGTTTTGTTTGTATAAGTGAATGCATTTACTTTTACTTTAGCCTGGCTTCTCATCAGGATTATTTCAAACTGAAGAGCACATACTACCCTATAATGTTGTGAGCAAACCAGTTCTTGCTGCCTGGGTTCCATGCAGGGCTCAGCATCCCAAGGTGTGGCTGCTCCTGATGGGTAGTAGTCATGCCCTACTCTTGGGATGCAGAGCTCCCCAAGAAGGAATATTTTCTGATAATTAGCATTGTCCAGAAAAGCCTGGAAACAATACAGTGAATATCATGGATTCCAGGAGAACATGTGGGTATGCACATGTAGGTAGAGAAGATTGCTCTGTCAGGCAAATTCAGCATTTACTGCTAAGCTTCTGATTCACAAACACAGATTTTCAGGTTTTAAGCTTAAGAATGAATATGGTAAAGCATTAGAAGACCCTGGGGTTGTGTACCTGACCATCCATGTCTTCTGCATAGGATGCTGGTGTTAGAAGGATAAAATAGGCTACTACCAGATTTATGTAGATATTCTCTTCATGTATACAGTGTCAGTGAATTCACAGGGCTACATTATTTCCCATATAGCAATGTAAGCATCCTCATTTTCCAAATTATATTGTTATTTTCAAGCTTAATGGAACCAAAATCTTTAAAACAAAGGCAGTCAATGCTGAGTTAGTATTCTGACTGCTGTTGATTTGAAAAGAGTAATGAATCTCTTCCTCCTTCTCTTATATTTTAATATAGATACTAAAGCAAGAAATAAGATGCTGATGCTGGATAGCTCCCTGTTCTCATGCTAAACAGTGATTTGTCATATCTTAATGGCTTTTTCTGTAAAGTACATGAAAGAAAAGTCTTTAAGATTTTCGTTGCTGTGGGGAAACAGGAGCATCTGCTGTAGCAATAGGGGACTACTGGCTGTCCAGAAGCCCAATGTTACTTTCTTGACAGTATGTTCCTTCTGTTCCTTGGCCTGATGAGAATGATTTTTGAAGGGGGGTAAATAATTGAGTTGTCCAAAGAAAGTACTTTCTTTACAGCTGTTTTGGGCTTGTTTCATGATGTTTAATCAAGCTGTTTATAGGATTGAACACTTAACTACTCCCAGCAAGAAAGACATTTGGTGTGTCTTTTTAACTGTAACTAAAACAAGTGTCAATTTTGTCTTAATACTGTATTTAGTTCGATTTGATTCAATAAACCTTTTACTTCTTTTTAGTCATTGTAATGGCTTTACTCTCTGGTTCTGATCAGGTAAAATATTGTACTCCTTTTCCTTATAAGCTACATTCCTTCATGCTTTGCTAGTTCAATAATAGTTTTTAAATTGAATTTTTGTCAGCTGCTTAATACTTAAACTATAGCTACTGAACAATTTTTTTCTTAAGAACACTTGGCAGGCTGTATGCTGGTAAAGCTCCTAATATAGCATTGTGTATTTCCTTTTGCAAAGAAAAGCTCTATTGCCATACAGCACCACAATAAAATAATAAATTATTTTAGGGGTGCCATTTGCCTATGGGCATTTCAGTAAGTTTAATACTGTTTTTCCTTAAAGGTGGCTGTGAGTGATACAATAAGAATATTGGAGTGAACTTTCCTTGCTGAGAACTGACTTGTGTGTAGTTGTTTAGCATAAATTGCCACACTGGGCAGGTCAGCACCATGTGGAGTTTACAGTGGCTTTTGTGCTGCTCAGATGTCAGTTGAACATAGGTGTATGTTTCCTACCCTTTTAGGCTTTTAGAGAAGAAATTGCTCCCATCAACTTAAAAGTTAAAACAGTGAATGATCTGTCCAGCCAGCTGTCTCCACTTGACCTTTATCCATCTTTAAAGATGTCTCGTCAACTGGATGATCTCAATATGCGGTGGAAACTTTTACAGGTATTCTTCTGAATATGTGCAGTTGGTGTGTGGGGAGGGATATTTCTCAGTCTCCTCTGTTTTCTTTAAAATGTTCACTTGTTGCCATTTGTTCATTACTTCTGTCACTAAGGTGTTATTCTGTTAGTACCAGTGCAACAAAAGGAGCTGCCTTTCCTGCTGTAGCTTGGCCAAAAGCTTTTCCTTTCAATCTGTTTCAGCAGTTTATTTGAACAGAAAGCTGCATTAAAGTCTGAGGAATAGTGGGAACTATTGCTGCATGGGTTTTTTGTATGTCTTGTAGCAGTAGATTTTACTGCATAAATCTGTGACACCAAAAACTGGTGTAAAAATTTTCTGTTGTGTTTCCAGCTTGTGTGAAAGCTGTTTTATTTTGTCTTTGAATGTTCAGTTTCTGTAGGAAATTTCAGTGATTTAAGTATTAGTAGAGCTCTAAAAAGATATAAGCAATAGCAATTTAGCATGAAAAGCAGAAGAGGATATGCTGAGATATTCATATTGCTTAGTTATGATTATTGTGCTTAGATGATCTGAGAAGGGTAAATCAATGTGCCTGATTACAGCTGAAACTCATACATAGTTTCACAGTGACTGATTTAGTGAAGTTTCTTACATCAGTTTAAAGTTCATTTATGAATTTTTGAAGTTTCTCCCTTTTTTTGTGTTTGTTTTTGTAGGAAATACTTATCACATTTCTAGTGAGAGTGGTGGGAATTAATTTTCAAAACCTGGGCACCAGTGTCTTGGCCAAGAGTCAAAGCCATTATCGTGTCATATCAGACCTTTCCTGTCCTAATACCATTTGGTAGTGGGGTTTCTTTTCTTATATTGTTTGTGAGTTTGCTTGGTTTTTTTGGTTTTGTTTTTGGTGGGTTGTTTTATTTTTTTGGTGGAGGGGGCAGGTATTGTGTGTGCCCTCTCAAATTTAGTTAACTAAGCAACCAAAGAACTGCTGGGTCTGCTACTGCAGTTTCAATTAAACTGAGGGAAGGCATATCAGCCGGTGAAAGCAGTGACTTCCAAAGTGGTTCTGTGCTGGAAAGGCAGCTGTGAGATCAGTGCAATCAAACTGAGACCTGCTGACTGTGGGAATTAGGACAACAGAAGGGTTGGTAGAGGTCAAAAACTTCAGCAGTTGGCTGTAGTCACCATGAAACTCCTCATGTTCATTATTGATCTACAGTTCTCACACAAGAACACTACAAAACAGAAACATGATTCTCGTTAAGCAGATGAAAGAAAAATATGTAGCCTTAAGTAGGTGGATGTCAAATATTTGCTGTGGCACACAAGCAAATTGATTTCGGTAAAAGAAATGTAAACAACTGATTTTGTTATCATGACCTTGGTGTTGCAAAGTACATGCAATGTAGGTTTTGTGTGTTTGTTTATGTGTAGGTGTCTGTAGAGGATCGCCTTAAACAGTTACAGGAGGCACACCGAGATTTTGGACCTGCATCACAGCATTTTCTTTCCAGTAAGTTCCTTGAATTAATAGATACATGTAAGATATGAGGCTTTCTCAAACACTGACTGATCTCTACTCCAGGTTTCCCTGTGGCTTGAGGAAGTTCCTCTTCCATGATATTATCATCATGGGTGTTTCATCTTCATAACTTCACTGACATTTT
The DNA here is from genome assembly GCF_009819655.1 of Sylvia atricapilla. Lineage (NCBI taxonomy): Eukaryota > Metazoa > Chordata > Aves > Passeriformes > Sylviidae > Sylvia > Sylvia atricapilla. The sequence continues at coordinate 65,202,941 of NC_089142.1, forward strand.
GACTGGTGTGCTTCCCCCTTTCTGAGATGATTGTGCCCTCCTTGCTTTATTCTGTGTCCTCTGCTACAAAGTCTGACCAGGGACTGTTCCAGAATCTTGGCATGTTGGTGACCACATCTTTTCATCCTTTGCCAACTATCTTCCATTTCCTTTTGCTTTCCCCCTTGCTGGGATGGCACAAAGGAAAAGCTCCCTGAATTTCTCTTTTTTTTTTTTTTTTTTTTTTTTAAAGACACCATGTCTTACATTCCCAGAACTTCAAGTAAAGAGCTGGGAAAAGCAAACATGCATAATTTCCTCAGGACTTATCCTTGCATATTTTTAATAAACATTTTAGAGGTATAAGATTATAATCTCACATCTAGTAAGAGGGGAAAAGCTGCGTTGATATAATTGTTACACATAGATAGGTTGTCGTATCGAGGTCCCTGTTTCCTGATGTTCCTGCCTACCTGCTACCAGAGCTAATGAGACAGAATTTTAACCCAGTCACCTCTCCAGTTTTTAACTGAGAGCTTCTATAAAAAAGATAATATTATTGCAGGAGTTATGAAGTCAAAATGAGCAGCCCTTTCTCAAAATTCTGTAGTGTATATCACTGTATAACTAAACTGCTATTATAATTTAAAGCACTAAATAAATCTTGATTTTTTTTCTTATGTTACAACCATGTTATTATTTTGAATTGAAAGTTAGTTTTTCATTAGACCAAATGCAGTGTATATAAAATATTACAGCTGTTATGTGAACCAGCAATTCCTGGAGCCATTTATTCTTTTTTTGTAAATTGACAGAACAAACAAGTTTAAAAGAATATTATTTGTTTCTTTTATAAAGCCCTATTAGAAATATTGCATGCTGTTGCCACAGTGATTTTGTAGCTCTTGTAGTCTCAAATGTATAACCTGGTCAGTACTCCTATGTAATAATTTGTTCAGAAGATCATGTTTGTAAGACTAGCCAGTCTAGTCTCTGTTAATAAAACAGATTAAGAAGCAATGTAGAAGTTGTTTCTCAGAATTTAGCTCTTACTCTAGTTGAGAGAGAATCACTGAAAGAGTCCACATGTAAAACTTGCCAGGAAAGGCTGGCTGGTTTTGTTTGTCTCGGCCTGGATCGTTTCCTTGAATTGGCTTACAACATGCCACAATAAAACACGGTGTTCACAAGTCTGAGTGGTGAACTGGCTTTGTTGCTGCTTAAAACATTCATAGAATTATGTCCACAGAGACTATGCCGTGCCTTATCAGCATTCCTCAGCCATATTTAGGGAATATTCTTCAGGCTTAAGGAGACATTCAGTTTATGTTATATACCTAAGTAAAAAAGGGGAAGTTTCCAGGATGGTTTCTGTGTTGGTAGATACCACAAAGAATTACACCTATGTAACACGGTTTTAGAAAAACAAATAATATGTAGTTATTAATTTAAACCATAACAACCAATAACAACCTCTTTCTCCACACCAACTAAAACTAAAGTGTCTTAAAAAACCCCAACAACAATAAAAAAACCAACAACCAAACCTTTTCTAGAGCTTTAAGAAGACAGAGTTAAAGAACCTGTATCTACAACTTGATATAGTGTCTGGTAAATGTAAGTCAGAGACAGTAACTTCAGAAGTAAAATAATAATAGAATAAAATCATTTAATCTTGAAAGTTGAAGGCTTTATCCTGACAGGTTGAAAGGCTGTGTATTCTAAATCAAAAATTTCAAACCTTTTTAGAGGCCATAAGTGACTCCTAGCTGTGAGGAACAAGTAGAATAGTAGTCTGAATAAAACAATCTCAGACTCCGAAGACTGAGATTGATTATGTATGTCTTCTGCAAATCTTCATTTCCAAAGCTGCACTTCTGAATTAGAGGGCAGGCTATTATCTGTGCTTATCTGACAGCAGCAATTTTCAGTTTACCTCACCTACCTGTTACCCTTCCTCCAAATACTAAGCAGGAGCCATAATTTACCATCACACCATTTTCAACAGACTGGATCCCAGTTATCATATAATCAGGAATTTTTTTTAAAAAGCCTATTTTTGGCTGTTCATCAGATTCATATAATGATGGAATAGCCCTGTTTAAGAGGGACTGACCTCAAAAGATCATGACATTTTATAGGAAAGGGAGCTTAGCTGAGATTATCCAGCACCCTGGTTCCAGCCCTATTAGTCCAGTGATGTCATCTCTGCAGTGGCAAGAAACTTTTCTTTACTAAAAAGGCACACTGCTGCATTTGCTACTAGTGTTTGGCTTCTTGGAACACCATTTACATGGATTCTTGCAGACCATCACTATGAAAAAAACTTCAGAATCTTTTTGAAGACTACCAAACAGTGTATTAGCCCTTTGTAAAATGTTCTGTGTTAGGAGAATGAGGTAAAGCTGTATTAAGAGGCCACTGCAATCTACAGTCCCTCTTTTTGCTGAGCTATTTGGCCCCTCCCCTCATTGGGAGGCAGAATTTGGTTGATTTGTTTTTCAGTGGTTTTGAGATGGAAGGTAAGCACAGTGAATTTTACACATCCCTAACACAGATAAAGGTGAAGAATCCTTATAATCCATTATTCTTTGCAGAAAGATTGCTTTTTGCTGCCTCCTGCCTTTAGAAATAGTAACTTGGTTTTTCTGTAAGTTATTTTCCAAAACTGACTGATCCACTACTCTGTTATGCTCTTGTATGCCTTCTAAGATGAATCCATGAACATCCACAGAGCTCTGATTCCACATGTTCCCTAACAAACAGCTTATGTCTCCAGTGGCCTGCTCAAAGCATCTGTCACACATACTAATATCTGCAGCCTGCTAGTGAATACCAAGCTGATAACTGCTATGTTCAGTTTTCATCAGTGATTTTTAAAAGAAAATAGTAATCTCATTTTCCAGACTTTTATACAGCAGAGAGTTTTACAAAGGTTGTTCCTAAATAAATAGAATATTACTTGTTCCATAATAATTAGTAATTTAATTGATTGCATTGTTTAGTTCATATTTATGTCAGTGCAGAATATCTACATTTCTCATAGCAAATAAATTGAAGTTAAGCAAATTCTTACTTAGCTGCCATATTTCATGTGAACAGGACGTCACAAGAGCCACCATTAAGTGCCAAATTGCAACACTAGAGAATTAAACTCTAAAGCTGATGGTCACCTTCGTCTGTCAGGTTGATTTTACTGGTTTTTTCAGATTTATGAAGGCATAAGGATTATTTTTCACCAAGCTATGTCTTTTTGAGCATTTAGCTTTTACTATGTTTTTTTTTACCTACGTCTTTGTTGCAAATGTTATCTTCATCAAATGAAGATGTAATTTTCTCTTTTTTTTTTTTTTTTTTTTTCCAGTAAAGTGGTTTATGTTATTCCTGTAATTTCCCAAATATTCTTCCCAGTTGATAGGTCTTTCAGTGCGTGAACATTTCTTAAATTATAAACTGTGATTTTTTTTTTTTTGTGTGGTTGAGGAGGAGGTCACAGCCATGAAAGCCTTGGGCACCAGCCAGCTGGTCACAGGGCAAGACCTGCCTCTGGCTGTAGCTGCAACAGCCTATGGGGCTTATACAGCTTTTAAAGCTTCACTGCAGTTTTGAGAGGTCTTTAGGGAAGAGGAGAGGGTTACTTTCAAGTGGATTTTTTTTTTCCCCCAGAGAGGGATGAATCCTAAAGTGGGCCAAGCTTGCAGAAAATTACATTAATTGAGAGTTTAATTACTTGAGATCTAGTGTAGATCAAAGCTGTCTCATTTTACCAGGGTTCTAAATGGGGGTTGTTAGGACCCGAGAGCAGGCGCTCTGTGTCAGAAGCACTGACATAGGTGTGCAATCACTTATTCCTGCCTGCTCCTTCAATCTCTGCTTCCACAGGGAATCTAGTGCAGGGAGTTTTTTCCATGCTAAAACCCTAATTACCCAGGCACTAGTCAGGTAATTTCTGATATGTGTCCCTATGGTTTTTCAGTAAATAGCTCTTTTTATGTTGAGCACCAACAGTCCTGTTAGCCGGAACACTTTTTACCTTTTACCCCTTGGGATCTCTAGGAATCTTCATGCCTTTTTCAACTCAGTGTGCAGAAACCTTTCTGATATTGTGGATGATATCTGATAAATTCTGCAAAGATTGCAATTCTTTAGCAAGGAGTGCTAAGACAGGTTTTAATTTTTTTTTCTTTTTATTTTTTTTGGCCATACAGTGTTAATCAATATTAATTTGAGTTGCAAGTAGGAACTAAGTGTTGCAACTAAGAAAAACAGGGTTGATATTTCTTCTTGTTCTGTTGCAGAACATTATTTATACTAGTAGAATAATTTACTGTAAAAGCATAAACTGATAATAATCCTATAGAAGTAGGAAAACAAGTGTCTGCAGTTTCCCTAAATGGGTAGCTTGCTTGGTCAGAATTTATCATCCTTCTTTGAAGTAGAATCATCACATTTGTTTTATTTCCAGCATGGCATCAAATAGATGCCCGTTTTCATCCTTGATAGATTGCCGTAATTTTCTTTGGCTGCTTTTCTAATTGCTGAAAGTAGTCTGGGAAATATTAATTGATTCTGTTTAATTTATTATTACCATATTAATTGTAAAATAAATAAAAGAGAGTTAATTTTTTTAATATGACAGGTACTTTATAATAACAACCTTCTCTTTATTTCCTCAGCGTCAGTACAGTTTCCATGGCAGAGATCTGTTTCACATAACAAAGTGCCCTATTATATCAAGTAAGTTTGCCTTGATTCCTTTTTTTCTTAAGTATAACAGAGGATCCTATCACCATAACCTTGCAGAAAAACAAAGGCATAAAATAGTTGCCAGAAATGCTATTGGGAGTTTCTCTGCGTAGTGTTATGCTGCCTATACTATAAAGTCATGTTTAGTGCTTTGTGTGCTGTGTAATTTAGAAATATGTAAAAATAAGTCACTGACAAACACAAATTAAAAGCCTCATTCACATAAGAAACAGCAAAGGCCCTCCAGTGTAATACACTGTCAATGTCCAAACTGCACTTGTTCTTGTGTGTGCGGCTCATTCAGAGTATAAACTGTAGAGGAAAAAAAAAACTGAGTAAATTACAAAGTTCATAACCCAGAGCAGAACAGTGGTGACTAATATCTATTGAGCCCATTAGTCCTTTTATGCAAAATTCCCTTGGAAATAGGTGTGCCTTGACTGTTCTTTTGTCATCTTATTTACTTTATGGAATTTTTATAGGGGTTAATATTAAGGTAAGTTTTACTGTGATGTGAACATTTATAAAAATTTTCAAACATCTTGATTACCAAGAGGACTGATTGAGATACTTATTTTGAATAAGGAATACCTAAGTTACAGAGGTGTGGAGATCTTGATGTGTTCTACAAAGAGCAGTCTCTAACTTTGCTTTTCTTACTCTACTAGCATTCATTTTGTTTTCCTGTACTTTCAAGGTCAACTATTGCAGCTTTGAGAGGGGGATAGGTCTTTACTAGAAAGGTAAATGAAATTTTAAGAAGGTACAGTGTATAAACGAGACCCAGAGCAGTTCATTTTAGGCTGAAGGAAATCTGTGTTTAAAATGTTATCAGTTTGGGAAAAGAATAGGGTTTTTAAGTCTGTAGGATGACTATGAATTGGACCTGAAGATAGATAGTTAATTTTAAAAGAATGTGTGAGGATATTTTACTATTGCATATTTCTCTGAGAGCCACATTTTGTGCTTCAGACAATTTACAAGTGCTTGAGAGCTTTGAAAAGCAGGTAGCAATAAATCTGTCGATCAAACCTGTTAGCAGTCTTGAGATGTGACAGTTGTTTTTAAGCTGTCATACCAAGATTAATTTCTTTAAAGGGTCTGAGTAGGTAACTAGAAAAAGCAAAAACCTGCTATGAACATCCTTGAATTCTCTACAAAAGCATTGGTGCTTCTCCTTAAAACTTTTGCAAGAGGCAGCAAAAACTGTGACACACTGGAGAAGAGGTTGCTGCCTCCCTCCCAAAGGAAGAAGAGAGGGCAGAAGTTGGATGTGGAGGCACACTCACTGCTCAGACTCAGGCAGAGGTGCTGTTAAAATGATCACACCTGCAACAGTAATTCAAGGAAAATGCTGAAGTAGCAAACTGCAGAAAGTGAGAGGAAAACTACTCTAAACCTGACATTTTTTCTTGTGGGTATGTCCTTAGTGGATGTTGGAAGATTCATGTTCCTATTCTGCCTTATCAGAGTCAATAACTGGAGTTGGGAGCATGAGTTGGCCTCAGAGGGTTCTGTGGAGCTCACCAGTTCATTCAGAGCTGGGGAACAGACATAGGAACAGATGGAACAAACTAAGATATACCTTCTGATCTGTGCTGGGCAAACCAAAGATTTTAAACTTGAATATTTCATATGTATATCTTTATTTTTTTCTTATCTAATACATTCTTCTGAGTTTCTGAGGCTCTCTCTTACCCTACCTCAGCAAAAGTTCAGTTTTTGAGGTTTTATATTTTTTCATTGGTGGTTCAGAAGAAAATCTTTCCAGCATGTACACTAGGTGCAATCTTTCAAGCACATCCGTTGGTGGCAAAGTATCGTCTGTACAGTGGCCTTGGTCCCGTAGTAGTGTGTTGGTGGCCCTGGAGCTAGATTGTGGAATGAAACCAGTTGAGGCTCAAACCCCAGCATCTCTTAGAAATTGTTTTTAATGGTCTTTCACAGAAAGTTTGGTAGGGGGGCAGAAGTGTAGGGTCGAGGTCTTTATAGTAGCAGAGACCACTGCTTTATTTACAGGTTGGCTTTAATGAAGTCAACAGAATTAACTCCTACATCTCAAATAAGGCTTTTCCAGTAATCTTTCAACATAATACATGCTGCTAAAGCAATGTCTTGATTCTTGTGTCTTGAAAAAGAATGATAGTACATGTACTTAGTAGGGTTTGTTTTTTAAAAAAAAAACTTGTGGATTTCAATAGCTTCACTGTCTAGAAAGCAGACTGACATTTGCAGTTTCCTACATTTTTTATTTCTTAATTGATCTAAACATCATTTTCAGCAGCACCTAGATAAATCAGAGGGTTGTGGAAGATAAAGTAGAAAATAGCTGATTCTGAACTTCATTTGCATTGTTATGATCAGGCTTAGAGTTCTCTTGGCTTTAAATACCCTTTTAAATCTTTGTCTGTTACTTAATTTCAGACACAATTTAAAGAAGAGAGAAAAACAATAGTGACATGAAAAACTTACTTGTTTGGAGTGATTACATGAGTAAGACGATTCAATAGAGCAGTCAATAAGATTTAATGATTTTTTTAATATAGAAAGAAAAGCTAGGAAAAAGGAAGAAACTTACTTAATTTTCATTTTTATTTTAATTATACTAATGTTGTCTTTCAAGTTACCTTTGATATAAAGTACAGCATGAGTAGAAAGAGCAGCTGCAATAAGTCTCAAAAATTTTATCATTGAAGAGCAACTGACTGTATTTACAGTGAGACTTCCCTCTGAACATAGAAAATGTAAAATGCTAGTTGTTCATTTTATGGTATAGCAGGACAAAGATAATAGAAGTATGATGCAATGATTGGTGGCTGAAAAATGAGAAGTTTCAAAAATTAATTTTGAAAGGGAAATAAATGCTGATTGAAATCAGGTTGCTTAAATTCTGATTAAGAACACCTTTTATGGACAACCATGAATTCATAACTTCACTTCATTTTGATAGCTTTTTGTTAGTGTCCTTGAATGAGAAATGTAAAATATTCAGAAAGTGAATTCCAGTTAGAAAATTTTAGAGAAATGTAGTCTGTGTCTTCTCTGTCAAAGTAAAATTTAATGAAAAACTTAATCTGTAAAATCTTGAGGCTGCTGGGAAAAAACCCCTGCATAGTCTTTCATACTTTTTAATTGAGCTAATGAGCATGTGGAAGGGAATGCAACACAGAAAGCGCAATATTTACCAGTGCATTTTTGGTGATAAATATGTGAGGTTTGGAAAAAAAGGTTTAGCAAACTTGGCATTGAATACACTTTTCATACGTTGGTTTGTAAAGATTTGAGATTTAATAGTAAAAAGTTTCTGTTGTTGTTAATTTATAACAATTTGGTTCATACAAATAAGATATTCTTGGCCTCCGTAAATGTAAATAATTAAAGCCTATATTATGTAGGCTTTCAATAAAAATATCCTAAAGAGAAACAAAATAATAAATGAAATATTATGATCATTAAACATCCATGAGGGAAACATGATGAATATGCAGAAAGCATAATTACCCTAGCATTTCTCACTGTTTGTCTTTTAACTAGAATTTAAGTGTTCTTCAGTCATGTACCTTTCAGTGCCATAAATTATTAGATATTTGTGCTGTGCAGAAGAAACAAAAGGGTAATACAGAAGAGGTCACAGTGAGTTTAATCTCATGCAGGGCATTACATAGGGAGAGCAACTTCTTGTTGCAACCATTAAATTGATCAATACCAAACTCCATGGTTGCCTTACTTTTTCTGTAATCCTGCAAAGTGGCTGGCATCACCAGTGTCTTAGAAATCCTATTTTATCAAATCCTGTATTTTATTCAGTTTTATGGGGACAGGAATAAAATGCTTTCTGCTTCTCCATTTTTTAAGACTCTTCAGAAAGACTTTGCTGGATGTTTGGTTTATGGTATATTGGTATGGGGAGGAGGTGGAGAAGTAATGGAAGAGAGAGAAAAAAAATAGTTTTTCTTATTATAATTATATCCATAATCTCATTCTTAGAAGTATGAGGTGTTTCCCTTAGAAGGGAAAACAAAATCTAATTTACAGAAGGAGGTAATACAGATTTGAAGGTTTGAGAGTTTCTTCAATTACCAGTTCCTGTGTTTGTCTTTGTTTTCAATTAAAGAAATGCAGTAGCACATTTCTCTGGAGTGATTGGAAAATATCTGCATGTAAATTGTTCTGCCAACCTCTGAGGTACAATACTCTTGTGATGCATTATGCCAACTCCTTTTACCACTGAACACTATTTTCTAATGGGCTTTAAAAAAAAAAAGGAAAAAAAGAAAATATGCAGTATCTAGATAAAACACCATGACATAAAGTGGGGATGTTATGCCATTTGAAATTTGGCAAGGGTAGCAAAGTCAGAGTTCTGAGTGCTGTCAATTCATTAGTGATCAGTAAAGATTTTGGGTAATGTTTTGTGCAAATTACTATAGGAACAGAAGGGTACTTAACATCATGCCAGAGTGCTGTTTCTTGTGGTGTTTGCCAGTGGTTATCAACAGAGGCCTTGTCCATGATAAGAAATGAGAAAAAATACCCACCACCTATATCTGCTTTTCTTTCTTGTACAAAAGAGCTGAAAGAGAACAAATGGATTTTTTTTCACAACTCCAGGAGCATCCTGAAACACCTGGAGATGCTGAACTTAATCCATTCATTTCAATAGGACTGTTCTTTTATTTCTAAAGCATAAATTAAATGACATGCTAACTGTTTCTCAGCTTTTTATTTACAATCAGGAAGTGTTTTTAAAATGGATTATCTTTGTCAATTATAATTAGAAAGCTGCCAGCAAACATAATGGATAAGAAACAGAGTGTAAGGGCAAATGTTTGTCATGTAAGATTTCAAGCACTTCATTCATATGTGGGGGATTTGTAGTTTGGAGCATTTCATGGTTATCATGGTTTTTTGTTAGTGAAATTTACACAAATGCACTTAGACTTTTTAAATTACACTGCTTTGTCGGGTAATATATTTATGGATGCATGTTTTGCTGCGTGGCTCATATTGGGTCCATAAATTTGGCAGAAGGGATTTAGAAGACTCTTGCTCTGAATATCTCATTCTTTTGATAGGAGCAACAACAACAAAAAAATCATTTTTCAGTGAAATGCTTTTAATTCTGTCCCGACTAAACCATGAGAAAAGATGTAATATGTTCATACAGCTTGTGTTACTGCCCTGTAGAGCTGCTTGCTTCTGTAATAGCAGAAATCCCTCCTTATACCATCCACTGAACAGAATGAAATCTTGTATCCTGGGCCTTGTATCCTGTACACCTTGAAAAGGTTTTTTTTTGGTGCCATCTACAAGCAAGATGAATAATGGGCCCAGTTGTTCACCTTCAATGAAAGTTAATATCACCTCACTCTACGAGTAGTTCTTGACATCAGCAGAGTACTTCCGAGAGAAGGTGCTTTTTGCACAGTCATCACTGTGACTGGGACAGAAGTGCCATGGTAGCTGTGACAGAGCAGACTCTGCAGGTTTCTCTGCTCTTGGTAAAATGCTTAGTATGAATCTTTTCGGAAGTTCAATGAGCTGATATTTTGTAGCTCTTACTAAATTTACAGTCATGTGGTTTTTCCATGGTTTTGTCCAGAGAATTCTGACTTTGGTGCCTAAATGAACCTCCCCATGAGATATATTTGGTGATGGTAGCAGCACTGCCCGTGACCGTGAAGCTGCTGCCTCCCTTGACCTGAACAGACTGTTAAGCTGGTGGTTCATTCGCTCTGAGCCCATTCCTCTTCTCTGCGGGATCCTCATAGGGAATTGCTTGGCTGTTGCCAGTTTTCTCGCTGGGTGTTTTGGGATTAGGCTGGCACAGTCATGTTCACCCTCTGTAGTCACTTAGCAGTTGTCAGGTAGTACTGACTTCAGGGTATTGGAAGGGATATTCTCTCTTGCCTTTTTTCAGTTGCTCCAGATGATGTTCGCTTGGCCTCTTTTCTCACAAATTCTGTGTGGCATAGAAAGAAACTGAGTGATAAGCTTTTTAAAAGCCCATTGCTCTTCATGTGATTTGGCACAAATGTATTTCTTTTGCAAATAAAACAGAAGCAGAAAAATATTTTATGGTCATTATTTTATTAGGTATAAATTTTATGTTCTGTGTTTTTCTGTAAAGAGAAAATTTTGCTGTTCAGGTATTTAATGCCTCGAATGCAAAAACAAGATTACAGTGTGGGACACAGAAGTTTTTATATCTCGTTCACTTCTTCTGCTTCATGTTAAGTAAACACAAAATAGAAAAAGTGTATTTTTTGTATGGCATGTTGTCACTATTAAAGTAATTTTTGTCTTTCAGATAAAACTGTACTTAAACTCTATTTAGAATATACAATTTCAATAATGAAACTGTTGTTTGCTCTTAATTCTTGGAAGCTTGATTTAAGGGATAATGTTTGATTGGTAAAATCAGCTCTTATTCATTGCATATGGGTTTATAAATTACTTACAAGCTGGAATCTAAATTGCAATTAACTATGCCCACATCCTAATTAAGTATTGCAAATGCATTAGAGTATATTTCCAGAGGGGAATAAAAAAAAGACAAGGATTTATACAAGTATTTAAGTACTATTTTTCCTATATTTTTAGCAATTAAAAAAAAAAAAAAAAAAGAGGAAAAAAGAGAAAAGGTCTCTGGACCTAGCTAAATAAACTTTGCACATGGAACCATATATTTAATGCCAGAAAACAGGGAACTGGAAAATAAAGGCTGCAGTTCAATAAAGTCCTCGTGATCATGGCTAGTTTTGACATCATAATTTCTAGCACCGTAAACAGGATTTGACTCAGCTAAATTGTAGTTTACATGCAGTGTTTGCATTGATATTTCAACATTTAAAATAGAGGGAAATGTGTTTCTTTGTATACATGTGTCTACAGCTTCTGTCACGATACTTCCATATACCTTTACTTTTTACATAGAAGTTTGAAGGTGTTTAAGGTTTGTTTTGTTTTGTTTTTCTCAGAATATCCTAAGAAATCCTTTTCACTTGTTGACAGTAAAATCACTAGTTGTTTGGGGGGTTTTTGCTTTGTTTTGGGACTTGACTTTTGGGAGTGGCTTCTTAGGGAATTTGAGTTAAAGCCATGTCCTTAAAACAAGCTTTATTAAACTGATCACATATGGTATTCATTTTTGTGGGCAGTTGCAGTGGGTTTAGTCAACAATTCTAAATAGGCAACATGATATTTATGGCATCCTGTTAACATGATAGTGCAGACATTTGGCAGCTTCCAGAGTAGTTTTGAGATAATTAAGTAAGTTGAGCAGTATGAACTGTTATATTTTATTTCCTGTTCCTATTTACTTCAATAATTACTGAAGCTGTATGTGTTCTTTTTTCTGATATACTGTAGTCTTTTGACACCAGGGTGAGAATGCTGGACAGTCACCAGCCTTTACCATGGCAAAGCATAAAATCTAAATGCATTCTTTCCTGTTGCTGGCTTCATGATGATTTATTGGTGTGCCTTTTAGAAGAAAATGATTGTCAATCTACTTGTTTTCAAAATTACTCTTCTGGACAAAGATAAACATAGTGCTGTTTTAGAAGTATCTTTCAAAAAAGTGCAAACACACTGATTTACTGGTGTGCATTAGTTTTGGAGTTTAGCATTACCAGAGCCTCAAACACCTTATTGGAAATTTGAAACATGAATACAATTCATGTGATAATGATATCAAAATGAAATCAAATAAAAGCTTCTATTCAGGAAGATGTGTTCAGATGTAAAGATGTATTTAAGTGTTTTCTTCTAAGTTGAGGAGAGTCAATCAAAGTATGATAGAAGCTTTTTTGATTATTGTATAAATCTCTCTTGTTTAAATATAGTCATGTTAAGTCAGCAACTAGGAAATAATCACAAAGAGGGAAAAAAAGACTTGTACCTACTGTATTAATAGGAAATACATATTTTGCCCATGAACTTACATGAAAAGCACCTCACAAAGCTGTGATAGTGCCAGATAGACAAATGAGATGCATGGCAGAGAGTAGAGAATAGAGAGTGGTGATGGGGAGAAACTGTCTCTGAATGCCTAGGCTGGACTCAAAGCTGGAAGGGTTATCCTGGTGGCTGGACTGCAAAATGAGGATCATGTCCCATGTACAGAGACCCATTTCATGCTTTTTCCACTGGTGTATGTTTGAGGCTAATGTATACACAAACCAGGTCCTCAGCACTTTGTTAGAAGCTTGCCTTCACTTATGGGACATGTCCTGTCTCTGCAGTTCTTTGGAGCAAGGATTTTCTATACAAATTTTTTGTACCATGTAGCAAAAAAGGGTCCATTCTTGGTAAAAAAATTAACATTGATGATAAATTACTGTGCACTCACTGAGGTACAGCCGTTTATATATGGCAAATGATGATACAGTTCACTATGTTTAATGTCAAAGTGGCCTTTTTTAAGTCATTATTTACAACCTCTATGCAAGAAAAAAAAGGGTATATTAAGAATTTTTAAATAGAAATAAATGTGAAATTAGCATTCTCTGAGTATTACTGTTAAATTTGCTAACATAGCAGAATTTAATTTTCATTAACTTTTAAAGGGAATCCTATGATCCTTTTAATATGACTTCTCTGATTAATTACCTTGCAAAACTAATTCAAGTGTATTTAATGCATTCAATATTGATAAATACAAATAAAGTGTGGCTTGTAGATGGGAATTGGAGATTTCAATGAACCTGACATAATACATGTTTTGACCCCTATGTCTGCCTGCTTGAAACCCTGATAAATTTAAACAGCAACTCTAAAAAGTAGGTTAAGGGATGCTGCCTATTAAATCTCTGTCCTGTGAACTGTAGTGTGGAGCATGTCCCCTAAATCAAGAAATTTATTGACTGGTTATGTGAATGGTGATCAGGCTTCCTATTGGACTCCAGGATCTTAAAGGTCCTTTCCAACCTAAATGATCATGTTACATATGAAATAAATGCTACAGGTGAAGCTTAACATCATTGTCTGTGTTCTGATACATGTGCTCAGATATGCAAAGAAGATTAAAATAAAATCTTAAGATTTTAATTTTTAAATTGTTTTTACAACTATATTTATCATTTTACAGCACAGGAAATTTTGTATTTTACCTTATTAGTGTGCCTCCTAGCTGCAGGGTCAGACTCCAGCTCTTACTATCACAATGAGAATCAGAAGTAAAATATTGTTAAATATTGTCTGCCTAATTTTGTGGTTATAAAATCAAGTAGCTAGGTGGTACAGATTATGCATTTTAATTAGAGCTGAGGGATTTCTTACCACTTAATGCAGAAAATCAGAATATCTTTAAGATTTTATTCTTTGAAAGTGTATATTTGTGTTTCCTGAAACTTGAATTACTTTGTTTCTTTGTAGTCATGAGACACAGACAACTTGTTGGGATCATCCTAAAATGACTGATCTCTTCCAGTCCTTAGGTGAGTGCATTCATAAAAGCATTGTGATTTTTATTCCATGAGTAAAAGCTGTATTTGGATACCGAATATGTTTGAGTTCTCATGAACTGAGTGTAACAGCATTTCCTGCTTTGATGAGACACACTTTGCCCAAAACCTACTGTCTTGGTCATGTTGTGTATTGTCTTTTGGTGATATTAGTTCTGAACCGTTTACCCTGACTATATGCCTGAATGCAGTACCTTGGGATTTTTTTCTTTTAATTTCACAAGGAATTGTCCAATGATACAGGCTCTCTGCATGTATAAACTATGGTGCAGGTCTGCAAGGAACTAATTTTGATAATAAAATAGAGCAGCTACCTTTTCAGTAAAAGCTACACTGTATTATGGTGCCACTAGTTCCACATGCCCTGATAGCATCAACATTTACTGTGAAATCTCCCATTCTAAAGAGAGGAAGGGTAAAATTACTGTTAAGCGAGGAAAAAATGTTACTGTACCAATCAGTTTCCAAAATAGAACTAACAGCTGTTTGATTGTCCCTTTTAAAGCACTTCTAAAGTTTGCAAAATCATGGCATATAAATTATAGCTTAAGCCATTTTTTTCTGTTACTGTGACATTTGCTGCCCCCTGTTTCCTCTGTGTTATCTGATGGAGTTGTAAATTATTTGAGACACTTACAGTATTTGAACAATTGTCTCAAACAATTGCAATGTATAGAACCAAATACCAGTGCATAATATGTCTGTAAAACTCTATTACACATGCCATGACAGTGTCAGCATTTCTGGAGGGCCTCTCTCTCTGGACTGTCAGAGTCAAGAGGCTTTCCCTGAAGGTGAACTGGACTGAGGTCTCAACTTGTCAGGTTTTTTTAATTTGTTCTGATATATCCTATTAATTCATTGAAGAGAAGGGATATCAGACTTCTTCCAAAATATGAAGATTTGTATGTAAAGGAAAGTTACAGGCTGTACTTTTAGGGCTGCTCATGTTTCTGTTCTGCCGTTCCAGCTGACTTGAACAACGTGCGCTTCTCCGCCTACCGCACGGCCATCAAGATCCGCCGGCTGCAGAAAGCACTGTGCTGTGAGTTTCAGGGAAATGCTTTCTCTGCTGTACTTGGGGAGGGGAGGGTCAGCTTCGCTCTGGCAACACTGATGGTGGACCAGCGTCAGCCTTGACACACTGTCAAACCAACAAAATGGCAAGAAGAATTGCCGATAGTAGGTGCCATTATTACAAATAAAGAAAATAAATTAATAAAAAAAGAGGTGCAGCAGGTAAGTTGAAATGGTGAGCCTGCTAATAATTGTTTGTATCTCAAATTTTCTGTTCAGTAAGTAAATTTATTTACTTGTAAGTTTAATTTTTTATCTTACTAGGTATTATAGCAATATAAATAACTGTGTCATAACTGTGTTATATTGCTAGGTATTCAAAAAGTTGTGTCATAACTATGGTTTAATTCAGGAGCAAGTTGCATGATTACCACGTTCATTCAAAGTTTAGCAGCCTCAGAGGTGATAAATCAGGAGATCTTGTCCTGGCCTCTGAACTTAGGACTTCTCCACATCACACAGCAAGTACCACACTGAGGATCTGTGCTCATGTTGAGTCTCCTGTGCAAAGCAAACTGAGTTTTAAAAACTATGGAAATACATAAGAACACACATCTAACAGAAAAAAAAAATAGGGTGAAGTAGAAAAAGCAAAAGGAAACTAGACAATTTTGGAAGGAGATACAAGATGTGAATGAGAGTAAAGGTTGTTGATTTAAGACCTTTTGAAATTTATTGGCAACAGATGGTAGAAAGATATATGATATTACCAAATTTTCTTGTTAGAGATTGTGGTCCCACCAAGGACTACAGCTTAATCTCCCAGCAAAACAAAAGAACATGAGCTTTTTGCTTATCAGTTTGCAGGGTATAAAGTATTCATCAACTTGTACCTAAAAACAAAAAGCAAATCAAGAAATCAGAAAGTAGAGTAAATTTCTCCTTGTGTGTGCTCCTCCTCAGAGAAGAGGAGAAAAACCAGACTGCATGTGACAGATGCTAATCTTGCTGCCTATTTCTTACAGACATACAGCTTTTCTGGTGACCCATATAGATCAACCCTCACTTTTATTACTTCTAATAAGCTTTGAAGAGGGACATACTTTCTCCTCTTGCTTTTACTGCAAAATATAATAATAACTGCCATGTAATAACTCTATAATAACTGCTGTAGTTAGCTCTCCTCATTCACAGATTTCAGAAGTGCCCTCTTGTTATTTCCAGTTTCAGGGGAGGAAGTTGAAGGGAGGACAGAAGGAAATAGTAAGAAGTAAAGAGAATACTCTGCTTTGAAAGGGCTAGGAGTGAAACTCATCTCTACAGATCTACTCTATCTTACTGTCTATAAAGCTGTTTACTCTGTCTCTGTGCTACATAGGAAGAGACAGCAGCCAAAAAAATTTTTGTCCTTGTTATATATGTGTACTTGATAAAGAATTTGTTTTATTTTTAGGTAGGGAGTCATCTTCTGTGCTATTGCCATTCATTTTTTGGTCTGAGTTACTTTGGTCTTCTGTTGTATTTCCTGTAATTTTAATTGCAGATGCATTTTAGAGGTGTTTCGATGCAGAATGCTTAAAAAAAGGCTTATGTGCTAAGGCAAAGAAAATGTCAAAACAAATCATCAAAAATGGCGATCACTGTAAAATCTGACAAATTGCTGTCACAGGCATGGTGTGTGTATAATGTCAAAGGCATTTTTAGTGGGAACTCCCAAAAGCACAGCTGGAGCTGGATGCAGAGTTCCACTTGCACCTGATAGATTTCGACTTTGTGGTGTAAGTGCTTTACAAGCAGATTCAGGACCAATTGCACTTTAGAACCTTCATTTGAGAACTGTACTTTAGAAAACTTTGCTGATGCCATTTCTCTTCTTGGTAAGTGTCAAAAAACCTCAGCTCTAGGGAACTTACTCCCACTTCCCTCATTCTCCTTTTAAAAGAGAAAGTAGAGTTGTGTTCTTGTTTTGTTTTTGACAGGTAGATTCCCGCAGAGAATCTGAATATGAGAATATGAAAATACATTTTCTTATACATGTGTATGTATTTTGCAGGAATATAAGGAAGGTTGAAAGTTGGAAATAACAAATTCTTAGCTTCTCTGTCTCAGATTATGTGGCCAGATGCAGTGAGAGTGCTTTCCCACTGTAGCAGAATCCTGTGTTTCAGATGTACTGGGCAATTGTGTAGCACCAGGTCCTGATGATATTTTATTCTTGTGCAGCATTTTTTTATCTCATTTTTCAAGAACTTAAAATGCTGCCGATACTGAAGTATAGTATGCTGAAGTACTGAAAGGCAAAAAGGTAACAAAATCACCATGTATATTCAGAATTCTGTTGCTGTGTTCTTCTAGGTGATTTAAAATATAAGAGTATTAATAGGAATATCAACCCCACAAGGGGGAAAAATGGAACATTTAGGTATCAGGGACTAAGAGAGCTGGGAGCACTTCCCTCTTTGAGGGAAGAGTGCAGTCTCTTTGCTATAGTTTTCAAGGCCTCTTTATTAAAAAACTCCACAATAATGCCTGACTATTTTCCATGGGGTTACAGCAACCTCAAATGTGCCACTAGCAGCTGCATGTAGTTACTTGCTTCTGAGTCAGTCACTCACACCTGCTTTAACAATGCTGAATGATATGGTTTCTCTTTTTCTTTGGGAAAGTCTCCTTGCTGTATAAAGGGGAGAAATGGGCCTTGGTTGGTTAGGAGCAGGATTGGCCATTCAGTATGTTCAAGCAGATGCAGAATGGTACTGCAAAAATGCACTGCAACCTGTGTAGGCATTGTGCCAGAAATGGCATGATAGGAGGACTGCCTGTCTCAAATTTTATTCAGCCAGGTAAGTGCTGAAGTAAGCAGGAAGGGAAGTAATTTCCTCTGGTTGTTCTGCATGAATAGTGCCATCCAAAAGTGTAAGTTTAGCTTAATTTGCATGAGGATAGCATCAGAGTTGTTGTATTTCTTAGTATATAAATACTGAAAGTACCTCTCCCAGGTCCTTCTGGAATGGTTCAGCAGAAATGTGAATGAGGGATCTTGATGCTAGCAGATCAAGATGTGAAGTTAGCAGGCTTCGTGTCTGTTGAATTGCTTCTTTTCAGTGCATGGATGATAATGTTAAGCCAAACCCAAAAGCTACAACTTCCTGGCATTTCAAAGCTTTCTGAATTTTCACAGGCTTTAAAAAGGGCAGATTTCATGTGCTGTCAGTCTGTTTTATGAAGGTAATTACCTGCTTTTAGCCAGCCATTAAGTACTTTACAGAAACAGGTTGCAAAATAAGCAGAAAACATAAAACCCCACAAACAAACAAACAAACAAAAAATCTTCCACAACCCAAACCTAAAATGAAAGCTAACCCCAAAACAAAACTAGCAAACTGCTTGCATTAATTTTTACGGGGTTTTCTTTGTCATGAAGGTTTTTGAAGTCATGAAAGGAAAGCATGAAAAGTGGCCATTTCTTAAGTTCAGTATGTATGTCATCGGATAGCAGGTTAACCTCACTTGGCTTCATTCCACTCTCTCCACAGCTCAAAAAGTAGTCAGGGTTATACTGTGAACTTTTTGTGAATTCATATTGTTTTAAAATATGCCTATGAGCCTTTCCCAGTGTATCACATTCCTTATAGCTATTGTAGAAGATTATGCTGCAGTGAGTGTGTTGCCAAACATTTCAACTACCTCAGGTCAAACTAGTGGCAAGGTGTTTTGCTGCAATTACCAGTCTGCCTCTTTGATAAATACATGGCTGGCATTTGTTTGCAAGCCCAAGAGAAGGGCTTAAAATATCCCCAAACAAACAAAAATCAAAATGAAAACCAAACAAATGTAAACCCCTGCAAATCCGACACTGTGCGTTCAGAATAGAATGTACTGATTTTAGTGCAGGAGAGGAAAGGCAAGGTATGAGGTTCTGTTTCTCACTTTACAAAGATGTGAGGAAGGGTAGATAGGGGAAAAGGGCTTGGAAATGTAACTGTCTTGTGGTAGATGATCATCTGAGTTCTTGACAAAATTGCTCTCAGCGGTTAATGTTATCTTGCTCTTGCTTCTTTTTCTGTTGTCCTTGTTTTCCAGCCCAGATAGAATTACCCCATTTGCACAGGCTGCAAATCTGGGGTCCTTATTTAATATTTTCATCTTCACTCTCTGCTCTTGTGAGACCCCGCCTGGAATAGTGCATCCAGATCTAGGGTCCTCAGCACGGGAAAGTTGTAGACCTATTGGAGCAGTCAAGAGGCGAGCAGTGAGGATGGTTGGGGATGCAGCACCTCTCCTTTGAGGAAAGGCTGAGAGCTGAGGTTGTTCATTCCGGAAAAGAGAAGGCTCCAGGGAGACCTTAGAGCAGCCCTTCAGTACCTAGGGAAGGCTAATAAAAAATAGGGAGAGTAACTTTTTTGAAAGGACAGATTGTGATAGGACAAGGAAAAACAGTTCTAAAGTAGAAGAGAAAACATTTAGATTAGGTATTAGGAAGAAATTATTCACTGTGAGAATGGTGAGACCCTGGCACAGGTTGCCCAGAGAAGTTGTGGATGCTCCATTCCATAAAGCCAGGTTGAATGAGGCTTTAAGCAACCTGGTCTAGTGGGTGGTGTCCCTTCCCATGGCAGAGGGGTTGGAACTAAAAAAGTCTTTAAGGTTCTGTCCAACAAAATCATTTTCTGATTCTATGTTTCATTGTGGTGATTGGTGAAGACAGTTCACAACATGTGCCATGTGGATTTTTTTCATTTGAGGGATGAAATTTGTAGTGCAAATGTGTTACTGACTCTTCACAAACAGCTCAGTATGAGCTTTTGATATACTTCAACTGCATGTTACGTATATTGTAGCAAGCATACTACTACATTGCAACTATTTGTTTTTTACTTAAATAGTAATTTTTATTTTTTTACTTAAAATCCTTACTTCTGTAAAAAAAAAGTCTGAGGATTTTACCATTTATGTTTTGTCTTTTCCACTTCCTTTTGCAAAAGGAATTAGAAGAGCTCATTGATGGCCTCTCATTTTCACCATGCAAACCCCAGATTTTCACAACCACATTTGAATGGTTTTGAGAGCAAAACCCTTTTTGGCCTGTAAAATATGAATTGCATCACCAACTGCTTATAGAAAGAATTCTGTAATATAGGAGATAAAAATATTTTTTAAGAAAATATAGCATTTTTGTTCTGAAAAACTACAAAAAATCACCTTCCTGTGTCCCTCTCCCTGCTTTCTTTTAAGCCCTAATTTAACAACTGCTGTTCAGTTAATCAGGCCTCAGTACATTTCTACTGCCTTTCAGAAAGAATTCTTACCTAAGAATTTGTTTGTTTTACATTTTAAAAGTGATAGTCATTTTATAGGATTCTGCTTTATGGTAAATGTGAAGAATCCTGTAAGCCTAGTGAATTTTCTGTGTGTGCATCCAAAGTTAGGGTCCTCTAATTACAAAGATTACTTTAGCAACTATTTTAATGTTGTTCTGAGCTGTGCAGTGTCATTATGATGATTGTATTCTAGGTTTTTTTAATAAATAGTGCCAAAATGCTGTTGACTTGTCACAGAGAACGATTTGTCACTATAATGTTACTAAAAGAAAGCCACTGGGCTAGCTGTTTGCAGTGTTTGCTACAATTTGCATATGAAGAATTATTGTCAATGCTATGTTCAGGTATCTGTATTCACACTTATTTTATTTTATTTTAATCCTATTGTTTTTTAAAATCTATTGTTAGTGGACCTGTTGGACCTAAACATGACAAGTGAAGTTTTCAAACAGCACAAGTTGAGTCAAAATGATCAGCTGATTGGTGTCCAGGATGTGATCAGCTGTCTCACTACCATCTACAGTGGACTTGAAGAGAAACACAAAGATATGGTGAATGTTCCTCTCTGTGTAGACATGTGTCTTAACTGGCTACTCAACGTGTATGATAGGTAAGAAAAATGGGTTTTTTTTGTCACGGTGTGTACCCCCAGGAAATTATAAAGCCTTAAAAATGTCTTTATTAAAAAGTTATCTTCTGATGTTTTGTCTCCATAATGAAATTGAAGTTGCATGCAATAAGATGTTTCTTATGCTGTCCTGCTCAGCACTGAACTAAGATTGCACTGCTTTTATACTACTACCAAAGAAACATTGAAAGGATTTCAAGAAATACGTGTGTGTGTGTGTATGTGTGTGTGTGTGTGTGTGTGTGTGTGGAGAGCTAGGACACTGCTTTAGCTGTGTTCCTTCCTGTGAATATTCCACGTTTCCCTGATTGATTGCCTTTCATATCAGATTCTATTTGGGGCATAGTTAGGGACAGTTTTTTCATGTATTTAATCCTTAGTTACTTGCACTTATCATCCTGGCTGAGCTCCCTGCCCTGTGTCCTCTGTTGAATGGAGGTTGTTGTGATCTCAGCACTGAAGCCTGTCTGACTCTGTAGGGTCAGCAGTGTCCTGGTTCTGGCTCAATTCCAGGGCATACAGCTCCTGCCATTGATCAGTTCTGAGAGCTGGTGTTACGTGGTTCACCTGCCCTTGTCCTGGCAACAAGGCTGTATTTCCCAAGGGCTTTGAGTTTACCTCAAGAATGTTTTGGGATGCTTACAGTAAGAACTTGTGGGTTTATTTAAATACACATTTGCTGTTTCCAGAGAGAGAACTAAGTCTCAAAAAAAAACCCAAAAAAACATCCACTCCAACAGCCCCTTGTGGTTGTGGCCAGTTCTTCTTTCTGAGCTTCTCATCCTTTCTTCTGCTGGAAATTGAACTCTGCCCTGCCCTATGTCAGCCTGCATGACCTGCAAGCAATCTGCTTTTATTTAGTTGTGCTTTTGAGGCATGAGCTTGTTGCTTATTTTTCAGTGGCATTCACTATTCTTGTCTCCCTTGTATAGTAAAAACTGGGGAGAGACTTGGTTTCCATCAACTCCTCCATGCCCTAAAATATGTCTCCTCATATTGCTTCAACAAAGGCATTTCAGGACTCTTTTGGAGCTGACTAAAGACTCAATAGTGCATTACAGGTTGTGATTGCTTCAGTGTGTTTGATTGAATGTGCGCTTTAGTTCAGAGCTATAAACAGAATTGCAAATTGGAATTTCTAAGCTCCATGAGGGTGGTTACAAAATTTGTTTTTTTTCTCTCCATTTGAAGTTGAAAAGAACAAAAGTATTTCTTGAATAACAATAAAAATTCTTATACCTGGCTTTGCCAATGGGAGCTTTTGCTTGTGGATGAATGCATTATCTTCAATATGTTCACTCAGTGCCAAATTCTAACAGTTCGTAGCTTTTTTGCTTTTTTTCCTCCTCAGAGGATTAATACCAGTTGTCCTATACTTCATGGATATTTTACTTTATTTTGGTTTTAGCGGGGAGGGAAGGAGGGAACAGAGTACATAGAACCATTTGTCATTTATGTGCTGGCTTCTGGCATTCAAACATTGCTTTTAAGTATTGTGACATTTCTGTTAGTTGGACTTCTCCCCTTTGCTCCTGAAAAATTAGAGGGTCTATCAAATATTGACTAGGATTTCTTCCTGCATTTATTTTTATTTTGAAGAGTTCTGTATTGTGAGTAAATAAACACACCACTTGTAAATAGAGCAGTAGATCAAGTGAGTTGCCTGACTTAAATGTTATTGGCAATTTAGAATAAGAGACATAATAATGGCAGAAAATTTTTTGTAGTAACTAGCTGATTTTTGTTTTATTTCAGACTGAACACAAATCTACTACATTTTCTTCAGCTTGCCTTTTAATCTTCTGTTAGAAGTCAGTTGTTTAATCTGTTCATATTTAAAATGCATTTAGTAACCAGCAAACCTTTCTTTCAATGTTTCCAGTTTCTCCCATTTCCCATTGACTGTTATGTTGACAACTTAATGTAGATAATTCTTTAAGCCTGTTAAATTGAGTCTTTATTCAAACTTCGAAAAATTGAGGATGAAGGTTTACTAAGAGAAAATTAAGTTTCACACTGTGTTTCCTTGTTCCCCTTTCAAATTCACTCCAGGAAGAAAAAGAAATGCTAAAAGACCAGGCACCAATTCTAAACTGAATTTTTTGATTTTGTTTTCTAAACTGGCCTTTACAAAAGAGCTGATTTGTGTTTTGGCATTTCCATTGTGTATATTGCATCGGTGTAACACATAGAAAATGTGTCAAGTTGTTAAACTGCCAACAAAAAGCATCTGTTAGTCACATGCTGCTAACCTGAGATTTAATTACAGATTCACAGGTTAATGGCAAACTGAATAGCTCTCCTGACTTAACCTGCAGATGTGATTGGCCCTTAAAAAGAAGCAATTTATTTTTAGAAAAGGTCTGTTATGTTCTGGTATTTTCTGACACATTAGGAATGATTCATTCTGAGCAGAGGATAGAAACACTAAAATTACTCAGTGACTTTTACTACATCAAAGACTCAAAGGTTGTTCCAGACATCAACATCTGCCGTTATAAACACTTTCCAGACTAAAAGTTCTATTTTTTGGCAAGTTCAAAGACTTTTTTTTTTTTTTTTAATGAAATTAGAGATAAATATCTTGATACTTACGATGAGAACTGTGAAAGAGATTTTTTGCTCTTTAAAATACTTTGGCTAGGCCTGTGTTTAAAGCATCCAAAAGCAATAACTGATGGTTTTTCTTTTCAGCTATATACTGTCCAATTTGCTGAAATCTCGAGACATCATTTATATAAAAAAGACTGATAGCTTTCAGTGCTAATGGAAAAGCTTAACACCCCTTGAAATGAGTTGTTTCTATATGTACTGATTCAGGGTGATGACTCATTTCAATTAGAATTACCCATAAAGAAACTTTTATGTGCACTGTTTAAATATTTTGCAATGTTTATCTGACTTTCTGTATTTCAACTTTTAAATTTTCTTAGTTTTTTTTTTTTTTAATTCTAGGATACTTTTGATAATGCCTTCTTTTAAATTGAATTTCTTTGCTACATTAGTCTGAGAAGGGTATCTGTGGTATCTATGCTGACATTTTCCATATGATCAAAGCTGTCTTTCATGATCATTCTCTGCAGCCCAATTTTCCCCTGGAGAATCACAGCTTTGTTATTTATCATTGCACTCATACACCTGGCAGCTTCTAACACCAGGCTGTTAATATCCCAGGCCTTAGCAGTGTGCTCATTTCAGTAAAATCAGAACTTCTGAGGAATGAGGATGAGACATCTGCTCAATCAGCCTTAACTTTATGCCCTGGTTTTGACAGTAGCTGATGGAAGTTTTCTGTATGCACTCCAATTTCATCCCCAGTGTTTATGATGGCTGTTTGGATTCATAGAGCATTCTGTGGAAGCAGCTTAGCAGGCTGTGATAGCACGAAGAATGCTCTGGGAAGGTTCTAGCCCTCTGTAAGGCAGGAAAATTAGGTCCTTTTTCTGGCTTATCTGTGGGTGATCAAGGGGAGGTGTCTGTGCTGACCTTCATTGATCTACCAGGCTGCCTCCTATTGCTGGGCTGTGCAGATAACTGATAGCTGCAGTCCCTGGTAGTCCTCAGCTGCAGTGCCAGTGTTGTCTAGGCTTGAGAGCTCTGGGCAAGAGAAGTCTGAATGGCTCTGGGCTCTTCTTCATGCTCTAGTTTTCCTTGCTAGTAGCTGAAGTTTTTATGCTGTTGTCCCTCCTCCTCCACGGACATAGGGCTCTTCTAGACTTCATGTTATAATTTTGTTTTCCAAGAGTCTTTATTGTGTATTTGTGTTTGCAATCTCTTATACTTAATCTTATTGCCTGTCTGACAACTTCTTTTTAATCTGGCTAACTCCTGTATGCAGCTGTGCCCATCACTGGTTGTCCTTTTGTCATTCACATACTTAGATAAAATGCTTATATGTTCTATGTCCGTGCCATCAACAATGCTACCATTGTAGCATATTTGCATACCATTGTTGGTAAAATGGTAGTTTCTATATTTGCATTCAGCAATAATATTAATTAATTAACATTCAATAATTATATTTATTGTATAGTGATTAGTACATTTATCATTTACAGGTTTCACTGCCTCTGTTTTGACTGTGGTATAGACTGTTTGCCTGTCAAGAAGTTTTGGATCCTAACTCTGTGTTAGGAAGTTATTTAGAGAAAGGAATAAATTCAGGCTACCTTTCATCAGGAACAGACCAAGAAAGTATCTGAGCTGCTTATCAATTGATTTTTTAATGACAAGCATGCTTGTATTGCTGTAATGGGTCTGAAAAATGTGCTGACATTTGTGGTATATATGACCCATAAATTTTTACAAATTCAGAAATTAAAAAGTTTCCTTAACCTTCCCACTATAAGGCCTTGATTCTTAGGTGTTTGTACCCCTTGGACAATTAGGTGGTTGTGCTGCCACTCAGAGGCACCTTGCAAAACAGGCTTGTGGCAAACTAGCCTAATAGTCTCCCAGCAGGTTGAGGGAGGTGATCCTGCACTTCTGCTCAGCATTGCTGAGGCGCATCTGGAATCTTGGGTCCAGTTCTGGGCTCCCCCAGGACGAAAGAGATGTGGAGAAATTGACATGAGTCCAATGAAGGACATGGAGTAACTGATGTATCAGTAGGGGCTGAGAGAAATGGGACTTTTCAACTGGAGAAGTTTTAGAGGGGTCTTATCAATGTGCATAATACCCAATGGGAGCAGAAGAGAAGATGGAGCCAGGCTTTTCTCAGTGCTGTGCAGTGACAGGACAAGAGGCAGCAGGCACAACCTGAAACACAGGAAATTTTGCTTAAACATATGAAACATGATGTTTGTAGTGTAAGAGTGATCAAACAGTGCCACAGGTTACTCAGAGAAGCTGTTCAGTCTCCATCCTTGAAGATACTGAAGTGATGGCATATGATCCAGGAAAACCTGCTTTCCCTGACTGAGCAGGGGCATTGGTCTCTGGAGGCCTCTCCTGATCTCAGTGCTTTTGTGGCTCACTAAGCTGGGAAAGCTTAAACCATTGGCTTGGAAATGTTAGGACTGCAAAGTCTATGGGTTTGGAGGGAGAGAAGGAGCATGTGTGACGTTTGGTTCTGGTGTGTTGGGGTTTTTTGCTGTATATATGTCATTACAGTGCTAATATTTATCTGTTTCCAAGATAGAGACTAGGGATGAATATGTTACTCTTTTGAAAAATGTAATATTGCAGGCTCTGTAATTATTTATCTAATTTATTGGGAAAATGTTTTTTATGTGAAGGAAGTTTTTCAAGGCCTTAGCTGAAATCTCCTGAAATCAGGAGAACCCTGGAGCCTTGACATTTGTGCCCTGATCTTTTAGCTGCAAAGTCTCAGTTTCTGTCTTTAATAAACAATTTATGTGGTCTGTCCTGAGTTAAATCAAACCCAAATGAATGTTCACTCTTTTTCTGACAAATACAAATTTAAAGTACAAACAACCATACACAGAAGGAATAGGGAAATAACTTTATCAGGGTGTAAAATGAGCCATTTAGATGGCAAGGTATGCCAGAATGATGTAGTGTCTGTGATTGAAGGAGGTAATTTGAAGCTAAGCTTGAATATATAAAAAGGTGGCACTTTTATAACATTCTGGAAAATTGGGTCCTGATTTTCCAACTAGGCAGTAAAAGTAATAAATGTTTTTGATTAATTTGGCAATAATTTCTCTGTACCTTTGTTCCATCTTATGGAATGAAGATACTGCTGTCTAGTGTTACTAGATTAGATGATGTTGTAAAGACAAATGCATTAATATTTGTAAGTTGCTTAGCTAATTTATCAAGAACCCAGGAGTAAATTAATAATTTTGTATTCAGCACAACATTTGTGAAGTAAATCAGACAGCAGACCATATGCTGAATGGATAGGATAGAAAGAGAGATGTAATTACCGTTTCAGAAGTAATTAAAGTATATATAACTTCAGTGTGGCAGAAAGCAAAGTTTGAGGTGATATTAAATTTAGTGTTATCTTACTTGTTGGTGAAAGACCCAGCTAACCTTATGTGTGTCATAAATACAGTTTAATTATTCTGAAGATTTTTTTTTTGCAGCATCTCATTTAAAGACAAATTGTGTCATGTTTTTTTCATGTTTGAAAGAAGAAAGAATTTTCAAGAATATGTTTCTGCATTGATCTTCTGAACTTTAAAATTGTCCTTTTCCATGTAAGCTGGGTTTGTTGTTTTAGTGTCTTTTTGAACAGTGTTTGCCCTGCAGGCTTAACATTGCACACTTTGGAACCTACTTATCTGTTCTCAAGTTGCTTTTTAGGTTTGGACATACTTTTTTTCCATGCTGGACAAGATGAGCCTGAAGTGACATTGCTTAAAAAGAATGACAGCTCCAAATCATTGAATTAGTGCATTTGATTGCTTATTTACATCCCAATATTGTGTATGTCAGAACATCTTAAAAATAAAACAAACAACAACAAAAGGAAAATGTTTAATTAATGTGATATAAAAACTTGGTTTTATTTTACAGTCCTTGTGTTTCGCACTGAGTAATAGGCCTTCCTGCTGTGTGCTCATGTATTTTTTCTCTGTATATCACATTAATAAATCCCTTTCAAAACTTTTCAGAACTAAATGTTTGTTCTTTTAGAGTAATACAAGCTGGTTTGACATGTGACCACTTGAAAGGCGAGCTGAGCTTTTGTATGGGAAGAATTCTTAATGTGATTTTCAGTGTTAATGGTTTTTTTGAGATCTGAATTATATTTGAAATATAACTGTCCAATGTCTTTGTATTATTTAATAGCCTTAAGTTGGAATGAAATAAAATGCAACTGAATTAACTTGTCTTGTCTTTATCATTTCAGTGGCCGAACTGGAAAAATTCGAGTGCAGTCCCTGAAAATTGGCTTGATGTCTCTTTCTAAGGGCCTTCTGGAAGAGAAGTACAGATGTAAGGAAGAATTTCTTTTACAAGATACTCTATGTAATTAAGTTGTGTACAATGACAAAGCACCTAGCAAAATTTTTAGTAAAACATTTCTCAGGCCTGTTGCAAGGCAGTTTTCTGTTGAGTAAGTGAAAGAGAATTCTTTTATCACCAGTGGCAATGGTTAAAGTAGGATTTATATCTTGACCAGAATGTATTGCTGTCCATTCTGAATTGTCAGAAGTCACAGTACTGCTGTCCCCAAAAGAAAAGGAGAATATAGCTGTGTGGAAGGTAGAGAAGTATTATATTTGATTCTGCTCTCTCTTGTATGTGTATATGTCATATTTACAGAAAAATCAAGCAGGTTAGTGCTGATTGCATCAGATTGATATGGCTGATGAAGCAAGGAAATACATCAAAATCCCACAACTGTATTTAGTGATCTACAACAAAGACTATCTGAACTCTGAAAGTGGTTTTCCAGTATATGTGTTTTCTGCAAGAACTGCACAATGGAAGTTTAAATTAAGTTGGTTTTAGTAATCTCACAAGCTTGAGAAATGCTGAGTAATATAAAAATATTTCAGAAAAATAAATGCAGGACCAGAAGAGAATTGAGTAAATTTGTGGAAAAAAATCGCTGTAAATACAGAAAAAAAGATAAAGTGCTATATTAGAGCATTCTAGGTAGTGGACATATACATATTATGCACATAATCTTAAATTGGCTGCTCTTTACAGTAGTTCCTTGACTCATTTTGGAAACACATAAAAAAATTATAGAGACTGAATTTGTTCCATGTACCTTTGGAGAGCTGCAAAAATTTCTGCTTTCCTTAAGAGCATTTGTAAGCAATCTTGTAAACTTACTTATTAACATATAACAAAAGTAGAGGTGCTTTATGCTTTGGGACATACTTTGACATCTGAACGACATAGTGAGACTTTGGGGTGTTTAGCTTCCTTCTGACATATATGTGAAGTGTTCCATAACTAAAAAAGAGCTTGATGGATATATGTTTATTCCATAATGACAATTCAGAAGGTAATCTGATGTTCTCTGTGAAATAAAAAGCTTTCATAAAGTGTAGGAGTTAGGCTGTGGATGATAAATTGATTACCCTAGGAAAAGATGGTTTTTATAGTTGCCAAATATGGGCACTGAAGTAGAATAAGGAAATAATAATTAAGGTCAGCTTCATATTTATGTTGTTGCTTTGTTTTTAGTAAAAAAATTAAAATGGCAGCTGATGATGGCTACAGATTTTATAAAATTTATGTCAACAAGATGGACTTTTTACTCTGAAGGATGCTATGAGAATTCCTGAAAAAATTAGTAGAGAATAAGTTTCGGAGGACTTCTGTACCAACTGATTGTAACTTCAGCCTGAAATACATCTGAAATTAAAATAGTTGCTTGCATTCTTGAAGCTGAGAATTAATAGTCAGATAATGCATCCTTTTTGTTGTAACTTCTGTTCTGATCAATGTGCCAGGCTTTGATATCTTTGTTAGCTTTATTGTCCTTATGAACCTTAAAATTGTCACAGAAGAGCTCTTCAATCCAAAAGAAATTTTGCAAATGAAGGAAGTGTGTGTCAGGTACTGTTCTTGTTTGCACTGGCTTTGAAGTCAGCGTTTTTGGGTCCTCTGGCACGAGCTGTCACAGACTCCTGTTTGGTATGAGCTCTTTTGATCCTTTTGATTTTGTCATACCCTACTCTCTTGTTTAGAGAAGTTTTGTCATATATACTGAGTTTTCAGTTCTTGAGTGAAAATTGTAATGGAATTCCTGAGCATTGTCAAGAAAGTCAGTCACTTTGAAAAAAATCAGGACCCCCAAACACGAGTGCTTAATACTAATTACCTGCCTTTTGATTTTTCTCTTTCTTGGACCAATTCTTGGAGTTTGCTTCTCCTTTTGGCTGTTTCTTCGAAGCATTTCTGAGGTGTTGGCAGTCCCAGGCTGCTCTGAGAGTGGCAGTCGTTGGATGGTTGTAGTTAGAGCCCTCAGCAGAGCACAGACTGTGCCTTCAGTGCACTGGCCCTGGAGAGGCATACTCTTCTTGGAGTAGTTGATGGTAAAATAAGCAAGTTTCTTGTTTTAAAAACTTTTGGATAGACCCTTAATGCTTTTGTAAGACTCTTGACTGGAATTTTTTCTGCTCAAATGTTCAGCTTTCCTAGAGACTCGATGTTCATTTCCAGTATAGGTAGGATCTTTTCACTTGACCCATTTTTAAAAAATGTTTTGACAGAGAAATTTCTGTGATATTTTTTTTAATTTAATTTAATTAAGCTACTTTTTAGGATTCTGGACTTCAGGACTGACATGAGAATGGATTTTTATTTAAAAGTTCCAATTGCTTTAGAGGAAACATTGAAGCCTCAATTAAAGAATGCCTGTTCTTGAAAATGTTTAAGACATGCTTAACTTCAAGCACATGCCTGAGTGCTCATGACAATAAAAATGGACCTCCAAAAGTAATTCAGTAGTTGTGAGCTGCCTACATCTATGCTTTAGGGTGAGGAGCCTCAGGATTCTAAGCTGTTGATGAGGCCAATGTCCTGGTCTGGCCATAACTATATTATTCTCTGATTTCTCTAGTAACAAAGAGGGTCACTTGTGAGCTACATAAGAATACATTTGCGTGCACTGCACTCTTACCTGCACTTGTTTCTAACACCCAAACCCCAGACTGGCAGCAGAAACAGAAAAAACTTCATATGAAGTTTCTTACAGTTTGTAGCTTTTGGGTAATATCGTTTAATGAATAAAACCTTTATGATTTGAGATGAAAAAGAAGGGATACTTAATAAATCTCATCTTCTAAGCAATTCATTTTTCAAGTGATGTACAACATCCTTGATATGTGTTGGGTTTTTATTTTTTTTACTTTTATGTTTATTTCATTATTTTTACTTTTATGTTTATTACTTTTATAGCAAACCATTTGGAACTAACTAAAAAAAAGAAGAAATTAGAATGTGCATTGTGTTTTTGACAATGTCACAAAATGTGGATTGTTATCTTTCTACTAACTATCTTATTATCCTTTTGATAGGAATTTAATATATTTTTCAATATTTTCAAGTGGCCATTTTTTTATCAACCATTAAGTACATTTTTTCGTATTGTCCAGCTGTGCAGTTTGAGTTCCACTGGCTTTAATCCTCAAAATACTAGTGTGAGGCTGAATTTATTTAACTGATTTCTCTTCTCCTAGTTTCAGTTTTTTTCTGACAAGTCAAATCTGAATAATATTTCTCTGCTTTCTCGGTCGTTCTTCTTGTCCTTTTGTAGAGCCCCTTATACAGTTTAACCTTTTATATCAATGTATTTTATGTTGAAACTCCTTTAGTGTGTGTGTACATGTTAACAAACTCCATTAAAAGGAGGTTGTGGCTTTTGAGATTGCTGGTGGGTGATGTGTGGAGTCTCCTTTCCCACTGGTGGTGAGTAGGGTGCCTGGGTGCTCCCTGTCAGAGCTAAAACAGACTCTCCTCTGTCTCCCACTTGAGAGATGCTCTTTGCCATGCCTCCTTTGCCAAGGAATAGCTCATGGATTATTTGGGGTAGGTAGGCCAGATAACAGGAGCATTCTTACTTTCCATGCCTTCAGTTTACGAGCTCCTCCTACTATGTGCCACACTGAAGGCCTTGAGGGGTTTGGGAAAAGAGAACTCCTTGCACCTGGACAGTCTTTTGTTGTGGCACAGGTTCCAGTGTTAAGAAACAAATGATTTGGAGGAATTTGTATTTCAAAGGTATTTTCTGGTTTCCTCTTAGCTAATCACTGTTCTCTGTCCTGTCACATCGTTTTCCTCTATTTACCAGCTCCACAATCAACTGAAGTTTTAAGGCTTAGGAAATTACTTCATCTGCCTCCCAGCCAGCTCCAGCAGCTAATGAATTGTTCTTTTATGGCCTGTTTCCACAGCAGACTGATGCAAACAGAAAGAAGACAATTTCTTTTTTCCTTTTTTTTTTTTTTTTTTAATACGATCCATTTTTTTTAAATTGACTCGTAGAAATTGAAAAACTGTCCCACCCTCAGCTGAAGAAGATAACCAGGATCTGGGATTGCCAAGAGGAGCCTGCAGCTCTACAGTATTAATACTGTCCTGTCTATTGTCTGTGTTGTGTGTCTTTTTTCTCAACACAGAGTGGACAAGATGCTGTAGCTGCTGTTTGACTAGTCAAGAAAGGGTGAGAAAAATACAATAAAATCTAAAAATTAGTTCAGTCATTTGGATTTTTATTTTGTGAAGATTGTTTCTTCTGCTTCCACCTCCTGTGAGAAGGAAAAAAGTGTGCCCACACTGTCTGAAGCACACTGGCAAAGCTTGCCAGTTGCTCCAAATGAAGGGCAAAACAATTTACACCATGTAATAAGAGTTACTAATGAGTTTCTGAACAGAGGATGTCTTTTCCTCAATCAGAAGTGCAGTCAGACTGAATTTTCAAATTTTATGTATTTCTGATTTATTAGTGGTTGTTCTGATGGAAAACATGAAAAAGTAAGGGTATAATATAAATGGATTCTTTTCCTTTTAAGATTACTTGGAGCTTTAATCCAAGCCAGCCATTTAGTTCAAAAGGGGATTGCAAAAACCAGCTGGAATGAACATAAGAATTTCATTCCACTTCTTCTGTAATTTGTATAAATCACAGAATTAAGAAATATTTCTTAGATAAGCTCAGCATTTAAGATGTTTTCAGAAAAGATTAGTCTTGTGACTAAATGCTAATGTACACAGCTGCAGAGTTCATAAATCAAAATTATTGGCAGAAACATTACCGTTATTAGCTGAGAATTTTAACAAATAAAATTGTCCAATCAAAGAAATGTGCTAAGAAAGCACTCGAGAAATAATAACTACACTGCTGACAGGCTTGTTAACTAGGTGCTTTACTGTGAGTGTAGGTACAAGCAGTATCTTCTTTCCCAGTGCCTGTATCTGGAAAAATTTTCTTGATCTCTTTCAGCATCATTTTTTTCCATTGTTACAGTCATCCTGGTTCATCCATTTATACTGCAGGGCTTGACACCTACCTTAGGAAAATGGAATCAGTGAAGGAAAAGTACATGGAAGTAGACGTGTTTATCCAGGAAGAAAATGTGATTATTGTTAAGTTAAGCTTGTTAAGCTCAAGTTGTCTTTTTGGCTTCTGCTCTTGCTTTAAACTATTTCACATTTTGACTTCTGGTAACTTCCAATCTCAGTTCAGAGTGATTGTGCTTCTGTCCCTAACCAACTGAAGCATGACATAGTTTTTTAGCATAAGATGCTGATACTCATTACCATCTGAAATATTAATTCATTCTTCATGGAATCATTAAATAGTTTGGTTTGGAAGGGGCTTTAAAAGGTCATCTAGACCAACTGCCTTGCAATTGGCAGGGTTATCTTCTGCTTGAGCATGTTGCTCAGAGCCTGTCCAATTCAGCCTTGAATATTTCCAGGGATAGAACATCTACCACATTTCTGGACAACTTGTTTTAGTGTTTTGCTACCCTCATTGTAAAAAAATTTCTTTCTTAATAACAAGTCTAAATCTGCCTTCTTTTAGTTTAAAACCATTACTACTTGTCCTATTGCAACAAGCCCTGCTAAAAAGCATTGTTCTCAGCTTTTTTATAAGTTCCCTTTGAGTACTGAAAAGCCACAATAAGGTCTCCCTGGAGTCCTCAGGCTGAACAACCCTGACTTTCTCAGCCTTTCTTCAGAATGATGGAATGTCTCTCCTTGGCCTTCCTCTGGATCTGTTCTTACAGGTCCACATTTTTCCTGTGCTAGTGACCCCAGAGCTGGACTCAGTACTCCAGGTGGGGTCTCACAGTAGCTGAGTGTGCAGAATCACCTCCCTTCGTTTGCTGGTGCTTCTGATGCAGCCTAGGTTGACTTTCTGGGCTACAAGTGCACATGTTCAGCTTTCCAGCTACCAACATGCCCAAGTTCTTCTCCACAGGGCTGCCCTCAGTCCCTCAGTATCAGCCTGAACTGATACTGCGGGTTGCCGTGACTCAGGTGCAGCACCTTGCATTTGACCTTGTTGAACTCCATGAGGTTCCTAAGTACCCACTTCTTGAGCTTGTCCAGGTGTAGATAGCATCCTGTCTTCCAGGTGTGTCAGCCACACCACTTGGATTAGCGTCACTTGCAGACCTGCTGAGGGTGCACTCAATCCCTTCATCTCTTTTATTAATGAAGACAGTAAATAACGCTGGTCCCAGTACAAACCCTTGAGGGACATCACTTGTCATTGTTGTCCATTGGGACTCTGAGCTGTGGCCATCCAACCAATTCCTTATCCATCCAGCAGCCTACCCATCCAATCCATCTCTCTTGAATTTAGAGAGAAGAATGTTGGAGATGTTAAGGTGACTTTTTGATAGTGAAGAAATATATTTGACCTTATTTATTTGACCCTATTTTTCTCTTATTTATGGTTATAAATTGAGATTAGATGAAAGTAAACTCTTGTAAATGGGACAGTGGTCATTTGCAGCCATGACAATAATGCAGAAATTAAAAGCTTGAGCTGCAGCATTATTGAAGGAAAGGAGGTGTACATGGAAATGGAATGAGATGGAGTCTTATATTGATGTTGCAGACCTCTTCAAGGAGGTGGCAGGCCCTACAGAAATGTGTGACCAGAGGCAGCTGGGCCTTCTGCTTCACGATGCTATCCAGATCCCACGACAGCTTGGGGAAGTGGCAGCCTTTGGTGGCAGCAACATTGAACCCAGCGTGCGCAGCTGCTTCCAACAGGTAAGATAAAGACGTTCATGTAAAGAACAAAACAAAACCAAACGTCTCTGATGTCTCCAGTTTCACTTATGCACAATGATGTAAAAAGAAGAGAGGAATATAAAAATATCCACTGAATTTTGAGTAGAAATTAATATGCTCCTGCAACTAAGTATGGGAAAATCATGTGAAAATGTAGCTGTAAAAGATAGTTTATGGTTTAGGAGAGGATCAAACAGATTATGTTTAGCCAACAGAATATATAAATCTTCATGAGTCTGACAGTGATGTGTTTGCTGCTCTAAAAGCTGTAAAAAATGTAGCAGCCAATCATCCTGCTATGCATTGTTGAAAGCAACCTGATGCTGTGAGAACAACATGCTTTTTCCAGCTGGAATAAGGCATAATCTCAACAGAACAAGAAAATGATGTTGATAGTAATTTTTGACCTTTTGCACCAGGAAATTATTTAGCATTATGTTACTGACAAAAGACCTTGCAGTTACATGAAACTTCAAGCATAGTCTTCTTGCAAGCCTTTATGCAGCAGAATAGAACATGGAATAAAGCTCTTGCAGCCTGCTGTGCAGCTCCACACTACATGCAGGGGGTTAATGAAGCTGCAAGAAGTGTCTGTCTGTTTAAAGAAGATGAGAATTAAAAACAGGATGTTGTAATGAGACACAACTAACTCTGACTTTTTCAAGGATGCCTAAGGCTCCAAATGTTAGCTAGTGATAGCTATACTGCTTTGGTGCATTATTTTTCTGAAAGCAGCTGATTTGAGCATTGTCAGAAATTGTATATGGTTTAAAAATACACCATGGCTTATATAAAATTACTGACTTGGATATTTCTGATTTAATTGAATTGAACGTAAAAGATTTTAGTGAACTTTCAGAGGATTTTCTTTTGCCAGTCTTTCATAGAGATGTCTACATTTTTGTCCAGTTCTTTGAAAAATGCAATTGTGCTGGCTTTTTTCCAGAACTATTAGAACAATTTCTGGATTCAGACGATTAGGATTGGAAGCGTGTTTTGCAGGTCATGAATAATTTGGTAGATACTTATGGAAGTTGGGTTGACCAATTAACCATGTAATGCTTCCCCTGATATTTTAACATTGCTGCTTCAGACCATAAGGGATGGCACTTGACATATTTATCACTGGCCTTCAGAGGTTTGAGTCATGCTGAAATAAATAATTCATTTGTTGTTTGAAGACATTCTGTGTGACAGAGGAATGATCTTTATGTCCCACAAGGATCTGCCCCATCTCCCATGCTATTCAATTACAGGTGAGGGGTACTAGCAAGACAGTGTTCAAATACTTGACGTGTTATTACGATTATATTGATGATGAAGCTGCATCCCTCATCTCACATGAATAGGTCAGTCCCTAGTTGTTAGGAGAGCATAGAGAAAAAATGTCTGGCTGTATGTCAGTTATCTCAGCCCAGTGAAAACAAGTTGGTGAAGAAGAAACACTTCTTTTTTTCATGCTTCTCCCTCTTAATGCCAAAAACTGACTTGGACTATGAATAGGTTAAGATGCCTAAGCATTGCTTTCTATCATGTACTACCATTTAATAATAGCTTTCATTTTAATTTTTATTTCATTCCTTCCACTGAGCTCAGAAATATGACCTCTGTTATTGCTAATGAAGTTGATGAATACAATACCTTTATAGCTAGGCTCCTCTGGTGGTTGCAACTTAAGAAACATGGGAGCGTATTTGTTTGCTTCTTAGAACAATCGTGTTAATATACTAGCTCTGCTACATTCTTGCAGTGATTGCCTATAAATGGCAGATTCCTTTCTTGCTCTTTACTTTGTTTGTTTGTTATGTGCATGTGTTGTGTTTACTGTGCTCTCTAGAAAGAACGCCGTGGGCTTAGAACACAATAAAAAAATGATGAGTCTTGGGGCCATCAGTACACACATGCAAACACTACTGACTTCTAGCATTTTGTCATTGATATTAAGTCAGAAGGCAACCATGCCTTCAGTATGTCTGAACTGCAGAATGTGCTTCCCTTTTATGCTCATACTTATTTTTCAAGTGCTTTCTGTTGAAAGATGGCTGTACTATGCACTGTTACTTCTTTACTATGTCCTCCATCTTTGATACCATCTGTCTATTCTATCACAGCTGTTTAGTCTTCTAAAGTCTTACTGACTTGTTGTCTTTATTTTCTTTTTCATTGAGGCTATTTCTTGTATCCTCTAAATGTTTTTGGATTAAACTGTCATAGAAAGAATTCATGCACTTTGTTTGGGCCTTTTTTCCATAGAATCCTATGGAAAATCTACTTGTGGATGTCTATTGTTTTGGTTTGTTTGTTGGTTGATTTTTTGGTTTGTTGGGGGTTTTTTGTTGGTTGGTTGGTTTTTTCATGTTTGGGGTTTTTTTTTGTTGTTGTTTGTTTGTTTTTTGGGGTTTTTTTTTTGTTTTTGTTTTTGTTTTGTTTTTTAATTTGGATGTGGGTTTTTTCTCCACAGAACCACAATAAGCCAGAAATAAGTGTAAAGCAATTTATAGATTGGATGCGCTTAGAACCACAGTCTATGGTGTGGTTACCGGTTCTACACCGTGTGGCGGCTGCAGAAACAGCAAAACATCAAGCCAAGTGCAACATCTGTAAAGAATGTCCAATTGTTGGATTTAGGTAAGAGGAGAGGTGTTAGGTGCAATGTTTCTCTGGAAATATCCACATTTTTAAGTCATCCAACAAGTGAAGTTCTTTCTGTCTGTTCTTTCACTGTTTTCCTTCTTTAAGATGAGATCTGTCACCCACAGTGTGGCCTGAGCTGGTGCAGTTCTGGGTCATGCAGTGCCACTGTTAGACACCTAGTGGTCCTGTGGCTGACAGAGGTACATGTGAGTCTGGATTGATGGATCCAAGAGATAGCAAATGAAATATAAATGCACCCGATGTGTTTTGTAAGCACAAGATCAAAAGGAGGTGATCAGTAAGAAAAAACGTGGACAGTCTGTCTGCTCTCCTGCATAAGGCTTGAGAAACTAACTTATGCCAGGCACTATAAAACACCCTTCAGCATCAGTCTTGCCTTGCTTAAAACAAACAGTGATACATTACTGTAATGAGACTTGCAAAGTCCCTGTCTATGTCCCTGAACATAATCTAACTTTTGTCTTTTCAAAGAAAGGTGTGAATTCTAGAAGAAAATATTACAAGGGGACTATTCCCCATGTTATTCTCCTAAACTGTAGTTGGCACCCTTAGTAAGTATTACCATGATCAACATGCATTTGTAAATTGATTGCTGCAGTATATAAAGTGATGCAACCCCCATCTCCAAAATCTGCAGTAGAGACTAGAGTTCAGTGTAACTGGCTTTTTCCTCTGCTGTGGTCAGGGAGTCTAATGTATTGTCTAGGAAAAATATAAATCAGTCTTATCATGTGCTTCTAAGTGCTCCTAACATCTTTCTTCAGGTATCTAGGCAGATGAGTAATTTTTGTTCATTGTGCTTTCTGTTTTCCATCTTCCTGTTTTTTTAGAGGATAATAATATGAATCCTGAGGTCAGATTCATTTTGCTTAGTTTTAGGAATGCTGGCTTTAGTCGATCTTATGGGATTGAGCTAGCAACCCTTTTTCTTTTTTTATTATAAATATAGATTGTGAGTATTTGCAGAAGTAATAATCTGATCAAACTTCGTTGCCTATCTTAAAAGGAGATGAAATTCTCTAAGTGTTCTTGCTTTATTATTGTTTGAGGAAGCATAGGGGGACAAAGCTCTAGCTCAGCTATGTTATACTGTGTGCAGGAGGACAGAAAGACAGAAGAGAAGACAAAGACCCATTTAGAATGGGTCATTCTAAATAATTTCTACAATGAAGTTAGAGATCTGCAACAACAAAAGCATCTAGCATCTTAGCAGAAGGTAAATGTAGCCATTTAATGCACAGGCTCTGAGAAAAGATTATAAACAAGTTGGATCAGCATCTTTTAAAGTGAACCTTTTACATTTATAGACACATATTCTCTTGCAAAACAAAACATAAAACTCAAGAGGGGAAGAATGTGGATGGGTACCGAAAACTGCTCTCGGGAAGCAATTTAATTTAAACTTTAACTATTCAGTAGCTATTCAATTTGGTTCAGTTAACTCATTTTAGTTTCATATGAATGATATAACCTCATCCAGTCAGAACAACCACAGGATAGAAACAGTAGGTAGAATCTGGAACTGTACTGTTGATTTAGTCTAAATAAATAAATAAGTCATGCTCCTGGTGATTACATTTAGTAAAAGGGATACTGTAGACGTTTGTTACCCTATTTATACATACATCCTCTTGAAAAAACAACCAAAAGTAAACAAATCATTGTATATTTTTAACTGAATTTTAAACTATTTTTACAATTAATGAATTCTTGATAATATAATTTCTCAAGAAATTAAAATGTGTGTAGAATTTCTGAGAATCAAAATTATTTACAAACCTTTAACTGTTGAGTGTAAAAACTAAAATAAACCAGTCTGATTTATAAAAGTTTCTTTGAGATAACATGAAAATACTAAATAGAGGAAAAGAAAAACTAAAGCAATATAGTTAAAAGTCAGTAAAAACTTTAAAATTATAAATTCTTCCCAGTCCATCAATGAAGCTGATGCCTGTAAGATTTTCTGCATCAAAGCTACTTGGGCAGCAAGTGACTGACAAGAGAGCAAGTGGCTCTCTACACTGATATGGAGACAGGAGCTTTTAAATACACATTGAGGTGGGTAGAGTAGGAAGATTCTGTGGACTGAGAGGGCTGCAGGTTTGCTGTGTCCACTGCAGCTGCTGCAGTGGCACTTGTGTCCCTGGGCCTGCAGCTCTGACAAGTGCTGGCTGTGCCACGTTCTGGTTGTGCACACTCACACAATTTGGAGTTCTCTCGGAGCTAATCCCAGCAAACTCACTGTGTCCTTATGTTGCTGCTGCTGAATAGCAGGTGACACCATTTCAGAGAGTAATTTGCTTTGTGAGGCTTAGTTAGAAGTAAACCTCTAATCACTTTGTTTAATGTTCCCACAGGTACCGGAGTTTAAAACATTTCAACTATGATGTCTGTCAGAGCTGTTTCTTTTCTGGCCGTACAGCAAAGGGGCATAAATTGCATTATCCTATGGTGGAGTATTGTATACCTGTGAGTACCAATTTACTCAGTGTTTCTAATGGAGAACAACACAGACTTGAGGTCTAAATTTTTTTCATAATCTTTGTTACCTAGCCAGGATTTCTTTTTCGTGTGTTTAATATGGCTTGTCTTCCCACCTTTCTCTTTTGAAGGCATCAGGAACTTTTCAGGTTTTGTTGATTTTATGTGGGGAGTGTTTGGATTCTATAGAAATGGGTAGCAGTATCCACCTCTGAGAGAATTTGAATTTCACTTCTGATTGGTGAAACAAAGCTTGAATATTAAAAGTAAATGCTGTTCTTATATATACACACACGATAAGGGCAAGAACATGTCAGAGAAATAGGACTTGCTTTACTATTGCAATACTGTGGCAAAGAGTATCTAATATTCTAGTAATGCATATTAATATTTTTAGGGGGGTGTGATCTATCTTTGTTTTCAAGTCCAGCATTTCCTTGCTTCATGAAAATGTGGTTAGAAATAGGTTGTGTTTCATTCTGTTGTATAATTGCTGTACTGGGATATATAAAAGTTGATGTGTAGCTGGAAAAAAATAAACAAAATTGATAGTTTCTAACTAGAAATGGTATGGAAATTCTAGCCAGAAATGGTGT
Organism: Sylvia atricapilla; assembly: GCF_009819655.1. Classification (NCBI taxonomy): domain Eukaryota; kingdom Metazoa; phylum Chordata; class Aves; order Passeriformes; family Sylviidae; genus Sylvia; species Sylvia atricapilla. The sequence continues at coordinate 65,243,517 of NC_089142.1, forward strand.
GAGATATTTACCAGCAGTAGCTGACAAATGCATTAACATTACTCACGTAATTTTATAACACTGTATTTTCCTAAGGATGTTTCAAATACAATTTTTAAAGGAGATTCCTAGGAGTCTTTTTTAACTGAAGTAGTGGCTGGGTTGCTACATGCAGATACCACTCTCACTTTTTTATCAGATTGTTCTTTACATTCTCAAATTTTAACTCAGTCACAAATAAATTAATAGGATAGTTGGTATGGGCTCTATAGGACAGTGGTGAAAGGTCTGCATGTTCATAAAAATTCGGACCAGAATGTAACTAGAGCTGATTCAATAGATCAAATTTTTCAATGGTGTTACAAGATACTGTGGGTTCTTATAGTAGCAAAAATTCATTGAGCTATTTGACTCTTTTGCTGTAGTTGTTGGACTTACTATCTGTGTTTTCCCTCTTTTTTGTCTGGTGTATTTTCTGTAACAGACTTCAAATTCTGTTAAGTAGTGGTTTTCCTTCATTATGGTCAGAAAAAAAAAGAGTTTTAAAAGAATTTTAATGTATTTTTATTAATTCTATAACCAAATGTTAGGATTTTATTGATAAATTGGCATATCAGGGAATACTCTGAAAAATATTTTTTATGTAGATGTATTTTCTGCTGGTTTTAATGTTATTATATTTTATCACATGACTGTTCTAACCTCAGGACTTGGAGGTCTATGGTTAGACATCATTAAAAATTCACTTTTTTTTTTTTTTTTTTTTTTTTTGTTTCCCCTCCGTATAAGCCTCATCTTTAGGGAACAGAAATGTCCTTTGTTGCTACCTATAATATTCAGAAAATTCAGAAATTGAAGTGTAAGGAGTGTTGAAATAGATAATGCTGCTTGTCTGGGTATCCTTTCTGTTGAGTTAGTCAAATACAGATTACATCTGGCATGGGGTATTGTACCTTCCCTAGAACATGATGACATATTTCTGTTGAATTCCAGATTTTGTCTGAAGCAGCAGATTTGATATCTAAGATAAATTTTCAGTTCTTGTTAAACAAGTTCACATTATGTAACTGTGAGCCATCCCATTTACAAGTGAAAGCTGACAAACTGGAAAATATATTCTGGAAATGGCTGGAATCCTCTCTGTCCCTGGGAATAGAGATAGCTTGTATTATAATGAAGATTTCTGTTACTGCTGCAGAAAGAATGTAGTTTTAAAGCAATATTAGGTGTAAAATAAGGTAACATAAGGCAAAAGTTCCTTCTTTCCATGAAATATAGGAGGAATGAGGTGAATCCACTATGGGATAATAAGAGGAGTAAAATGACATTCTTGATTAAAGCCAGTGTAAAAGAGGGAAAAGGAAGGAACTTGGGAAAGTTTTAAGTATAGCAGAATAATAGAAATGGCATATAATTTAGGTGATGCATAAAACTAGATATTCAGCACTGACCTCTGTTAATTTGGAAGCTGAATATGAGAGCTGGAATTTTATTTGGGTCCTGATGTAAGTACACTCTGTTACCTCCATTTCTGTAAAAAGAAATGACCCATTATATGAACAGACCTAGATCCTTATTAGACTTCCATAATCACCCACATGCAATCTATTTTAACTAGTCTTATTTGATCTAGGAATGAAGAATTGATTTCACAAAAAGAATCCTGTATTATTCTTACTATTTGCAATAATTCACTATGGTTGGTATACAATTTGTTGCTAAACCTCTCTACATATTGAACTCGTTAAGTGCCATACAGTAGTCAAGAACAGCAAAATTTTTTGCAGTGAGTAGAATGGCTTGTATGTTTAAATGGAATAATGCCTGAAAAATAGCATAGACCTAGGTCTGTGAAATAAAAGTACCAAAGGTCACTTAATTTTTCATTAAAATCCATTATATTACAGTACAAATAGCTTGAACAGGAAGAGTGCATCCACTCTGCCTTTTCAACTAAATTCAAAGGCTGTTGATGTTAAAATGTTGCTTTCTTGGCCAGTGTTGAAAAGGGGAGTACAAATGCATGTACTCATCAAACTGCATTAATAAAATCTAGCTTCACTTACTGCTAATGCATATTAATACATTTTTAATCAAGAATACTCGCAATAAATAGGTTAAAAAATGCTTCCATTACTTAAGCTGACATTTAGAACTGGAGCTTAGTCACAGATGGAGGGAAGACCATTTAATTGTCTTCAGGTGAGCAGTTCAGTGTAGGATATAAAGGGATTTTTCAGAAGCACAGTAAGTTCTTATAAAATTTAAAATAATGTGGAGAATGGGTTTAGGAATATGTTCTCCAGTTTAATGAGTTTTGTGATATTTGTATTAGGTAAGATTTGCTTCATAATTTCAGATTAGGACCGTTTACCCCACATAGCTATATGTAGTTACTGCATTTTAATCTGTAATGTCATTCTGCATTTTCTTACCTTGCAATTTAGTTTTCTTGATGATGAACATTTAAAAAAAAGAAAAAAGAAGATGTTATAATGAGTTATGTTTTTTCTTTCATCCAAGATTTAGAGTTCAATATGAGAAGCACCTGAAAACATAATTCTCTTTTAAGTATTAGAAATGCGAAGTTTTTCTAGTTTGTTTTTCACCTTTACGTATTCTTTTTTCTGAAAAGATGGGAAAATAAGATTTTTAATATAGAATTTTACACAGATATGTAAAAAATATTCTTAGATTTTCCTTGCATTTAATTTGTGAATAGTCCTACATAACTACCTACACAGGGTTTTTTTTTTTTATTTTTTTGAATGGAAATCCTGTCAGTAATGGCACTTGTATTATATTAATGTGGCTGGTCTTAATGACCGCATACATTAGTGAAGTTCACACCTCTTCTGGGAATCAATTTCTCTGTGTGTATTAAAACAGCTAATTGGTTTTGTGTTAGATATAATGAATGTAATCAAGAGAATGATGACTTAGGTGCAGACTAGTCAGCATTTTACATAGATAAGGGAAGTAAAAGGGATAAGAACATGGGGTTCCACTATTACTTTTTCTTTGAAAGAGAGAATAGTGATAAATAAAATTAAACATATATATGTATTATGAGTATTTTATACGATTTATTCATGTTTCATATAGTTATTGTAATTTTTATATTATATATTACTTAACTTAGAACTCTGAAATTAGTTTATTATAATCTTGGTATTACTTTTTACTAATGAAGGCTCGTTCTCTTTCCAATAGACTGAAAGCATACACCAGCTGGGTTTTTAAGATATGTATGGAAAACATATTTCACCATGCTATTTTTTTTTTTCACTGCTTTCCATAAAATCCTGGTTTCTTACATTTTTGTTTGGTTACAAGTAATTGTATCTTAGTTTGTTGCTTATACCTCTCTTTGTGCATGATTGGTGTATTGAAGAGTGCTGATGCAGTTTGTCAATTGTTACAGATTGTAGCTAGTGACATCTTGAGATGTCTTTGTACCATTGGTTTTTAGTTGTGTGCGGCAGCCATGGATATTAGATGTTTCTTCCTGAACTTTGTTTTACTCTAAGAACTGAGATTTTAAATTGAGTTCAAAAGCATGGTCTTTAGATTGAATTTTCAGTGAAGGAAAGTATTTTTTCTTTGCTTTTGAAGTGGTTCTGTAACAATGCTGCTATTTGTCCTATTGATTTGTGTGGAAATAGTTAGGATGTCATGATGTAAGGAAGTGTACAAGGTACCTGCTAGTTTTAATTTAGAAGATAGATTCTTCACAACAGTGCCTGGCTAGTCTTTTTTTAAGGGAAAATGTTATAGTACATCTATAACATGCCTTTGGCATGATTTTGGATTGGACTGTATTTGGTGGTTGTTTGCCCAAAAGAAAAAAAATAGAAGGCATTTTTCAGAATTGCACCTTAATTGCACGTAAATCTAAATAGTTCTTTCAAATCTGGTCAAATTTCACTGGTTAGTATTTGCAGTGCTCAGTCAGTACACAGTCATACTAGTCCTCTTTCTGAGAATCAGGTTGTCGTACCAAATAAAGAATACACCAGAGGAAAAGTCAGTAGACATTTATTTCTACTATGTGTAAGTATTAAAATTTTCATTCCTTGGCCTTGAGGCGGAGTTCCATCTGTTGGATTTACTACTGCATGAGAATTAGCAGCCCTTTGCATTGCCTCATTTGCATTGTTCCTTCTTTGGATGGTGCAGTGGTTGGAGAGATGCTTTTTGAGAATGATTTTGTGAATCCTCTCTGGATTCACTTTTAATAAATTCTGGGATTCAAACAACCCTTGGTCACAAATTTGCTCTGTTGTCTACTTTTTAAAACCATATATGAGAAATTTCTATCAAAGACAGTTTATTTTACTGTTTTTATTGCATTGCAGAGTTTGTAACTGCATACATTAAAATATATGGAATATGGAAGTATTTTATGTTTTGACAGCAGAGAATAGTTTGCCTGACCTGTCCCTAGGTCTCTTTGTAGTACATGAAGAAAAAGATTACAAAACTGCAGTCTTCTTCTCTATTTTCCACATGGTTGTCCATCGGCTTTGGCATCTTTTGATGCTAACAGGCTTCTCCCAAAGCAGAGAGTACAGGAATGGAATTTGTAGTTTGTTACAGAGGCTGGACTGGAAGTCTGTAAAAGCTGTTGCAAATCGTCAAGTAATTCTGGAGGTGAATGGCTATGTTTTCTTTACTGCTGTTGCAAGAGAAAATGCTTAATAGTACTGGCTGGAAGGGGACGTTCTGTTGAAATATTCAGCACAGTCTGAGCTCATACACTAAAGGCAGGCTCTATACTATTGTTTCTTCCTGCAAATCTCTTTATTGCCATTTTTTCCTTATATTTATTTTATGTCTGTATGTATACCTGCTTTTGTAGCAGAAATTAGCCGAATAGTATTACCAGAGCAGTGCTGCCATTATTGCTGTGGTTATCACCAGTTAAAGGGATTTTTAAAAGTAGTTGAATAAATTTTAATTTTGTTTTCAAGATAGGGTGGTGTGCAGGGAGGGAGCAGAGAGGGATGGGACTAAGCACTTAGCAGGTTTGGAAGAGGCTGCATCAGTCACGAGCAGTAAAAAAAGTTGCTGTGAGGGATGGAAGATGTTGATTATAACTTGCAAATTTAGACTTGTGTAATTTTGTGGCTAATCTATGTCCTAATCTTACTCCTTGTAGAGTAAGGAGACCACTGAATTAGTCTGAATTTGTTACTTCAGGCATTAATTGCTCTTATCAGGCCTGCCTGTGCTTTTGAGTAGTGCCTGTACACTGGCCACCACTTCATCTGTGCATTTTTTGACTCTAGAATATTACAAATAGTGGCAGAATCCTAAAGGAAGAGATTTGATAACTTGAGAAAATGTTTATGAAAATCATTGCCATTGCAGCAGAGTATGGTTTAGCACATAGCACTCCATTCTTGTGGCAGGGTTTTCTGTTGTAGGTCTAGAATGGGAGGCAGAGTATTTTGTCAAACTTTGTTTATAGAGTGCTGTATCTTAACAACTGATTTTTGCTCTTTTAAATTTTTTCTAAAAAAATAAATTCTTGTGGTTTTTATGACTGGATATAAATGCTTAGCTTAAGACTTCAACCTGTGTCAATTTTTCTCTAATTTATAAAGTATTTGGTAAATGCATTTATTTCTGGGAATTTGAAGCCTTGCTGTTATTTTCCAGTAGAAGAGAACTTGTAGGTGCATTAGCATTATTATTGTACTGTATCGCTTGACACTAAAAAAGCAGTTTTTGCATCATTGAAATTTCAAAGTTTTTCCTTGAATTTTTTTTTTTCAGGACAGTACCAGCAGTATCAATAATATTAACATTAAATCAGTACTGTTCAGCAATGTTGAATTTTATTTCTTTTTTATTTTTAAGACAACATCTGGGGAGGATGTACGGGACTTCACGAAGGTGCTAAAGAATAAATTCCGGTCAAAGAAGTATTTTGCAAAGCATCCCCGACTTGGCTACTTACCTGTGCAGACAGTATTGGAGGGTGACAACCTGGAGACGTAAGCTTGGTTTATAGAGCAGATGCTCCTGGAGGCACTGGCCTATTCCATCAGAAACAAAAAGCTGAAACTCAAAAGAAGGCCAACAACAGTTGCAGAACCTTGTGCTATATTATTCTGTATTGTTTCACATTATTTGCAGATCTTCTCTATTATTTTTAAAGTATTAGATTTTTATCAGCATTGGACTTTACAATGTCCATGGTAATGGACAAAGCAGGTAATTTTGATGGGGGCTGAATAGCCATTTTACGGAGAGTAGTACGTTTGAGGAGACTGTGTTTTTGGAACTGCACTGCTTATTTGATTATGTCAAAATTCCTGGAATTAGAAATGTCTGAGTTAATTGGGGTCCTACAGGCTTCAGAAATATTGGTGACCTAATCAGAGAGAGCACTCTCAGTGTCTCCACAGCATTATTTATGGCACTGACAGAAGTGCTCCACTTTATTTACTCACTTGGCAGTTGTGAGCAAAAGACACTCTTACAAGAGCAAAAATTAAGATGTGTTGACAGGGTGCTAGAATTAGTTTCATGGCTTGACTGTCCCTCCCATCCTGGAGTCTGTGGCACTGCTGCACTGTCTGAACACAGCACCACTTAGCAACTGCCCAGGCGAGGCTTCAGCAAAGATGCTCTGCATTCACACAGCAGCTCACTGCCAGTGCCCACGGTCTGAGGGCTTTCATAGCTGTAGGGCTGTGCTTGCAATAAGTAAACAAAACCTCCTCATGAGCAGTTTAAGATACAGGAGGAAGTAATCTGAAAACTGGTTGATTGATTGCCTGGCTTCTAAGGAAGCTGCCACCAACACAGGAAAGCAAAGCTGCTTTAATGTGATGAAAGTTTGCCAGTGCTGACAGAAATTGGAATGATAAAACTATAATCACAAGTCAGGATAAAATTCTGGTGGTCCAGTCCTGTGGGAAATATACAGATAAACAGTCAGCACCATGCTGAGAAAACTCTTGGCATCAGTTCTCTGCCCTGAAGGTGGCAATAATACAGTAATACATTCCTTTTAATTAAAAAAAATTAAAGAAAAAAATTATAGTTATTCAAGTGTGAGAATGAAATACAATATGTATTTACCCCATTTTTATGCGTAAAGAGAAGCAACATTGTTAATTGTGACTTATGTGGGGGGATGTTATTGGTGGGGTTTTTGCACTCCACTTTTTTTTTTAATACGTTTTACTAGTTACTTTAAAATGAAAGTTCCAGTGCTTGAGCAGAATTTAAATTAATTGATTATGGTTTATGAACTGCAGTTCTATCAATAACACTGATTTGGATTTTTCTTTAAATTGATTTTTATGTAACAAAATTAAGTATGTAGGTCAGTCTTCTGTCTCTCCATGACGCTGGCAGTATTTGTTGCTGTCTCTTTTCTACATCAATTGTTACTGGTTCAGAGTGGGTTGCTGTTTAAAATATTTTGTGTTTCTCCAGCTTTCTCTTGCTTAAATGGGTACTAAAGTTTTAGTTTCATGGTTTCATTCTTTCTCTCTCTCTCTTTTTTTTTTCTTTTTGTCTTCCTTACAGTCCTATCACTCTCATCAGTATGTGGCCAGAGCAATATGAGTGAGTATGCAGAACCCATTTATCTGGAAAGCCTCATTTGCCAGTTATTTTCTTTTAGCTCAGTTGCAGCTAATCTGATGTCCCTGAACTATAAGGCATGGCTGACCCAAAGCAATAACCAGGAATACTGTGCATGGATTTATTTGTCATCAGTCTAACTTGATTTAAAAATAATGTTGTCTATATCATGAATTGCTTTGGACACCACTAATTTTTTATTGTTGTTTTTAAACTAGTCCTTCCCAGTCTCCACAGCTGTTTCATGATGACACACACTCCAGGATAGAACAGTATGCTACTAGGTAAGAAAAACATGGTTTTTCACTAGTCCATTGCATTTTGTGATTGATTCCTGCAGTTTTTAATGCACACTACTGATTGAATATTATTTGTTAAAAAGATATAATTCTCTGTACTTAGAAGTAACTTAAATGTTTTTAAATAATTATTTTCCGATTGTGGTCTTATTAAATGTAAAATACATGTGTTAAGTCTATCATCTCTAATACAGAATTGAAGCTGTTGCAAAATTGTATTATTTCTGAAATGTGCCATTATTGGTTTCTTTCTTCATCTTTAACCTTTGAAATAAACCGAACTTTTACATATAAGTTTTCCCAGTAGGAAAATAGATCCAGGGGTTTGTTTTCTTCTGTGGTAGGCTGACACTCAGCATTACTGTTGGCTTTTAGCAGAGTAGATTGTAATTATGAATATTTTATGTTGTGGTTTTTGTGGGGTCACCCTAGTCCTGTCATGATAAAATGACTGTTATGCCAGGTCCATCTCAATGTTTGTGTGTTTTGTTAACTCACTTCTGTGCATTCAGAGCTGGTGATCACAGAATCATTAAGGTTGGAAAAGACCTCTAAAATCATCCAGCTCAGCCATTAACTCAGCATGACTGTATTCACCACTAAACCATGTCCCTGAGTGCCACCCACCCTCACATGCCTTTTGAACACTTCCAGGGAAGGTAGTTCCAACTCCTCCTTGGGCAGCCTATTCCAATACCAGACCACCTTTTTATGGAAGAAACTTTTTGTAATATCTAACCTGAACCTTCCCTGGCACAACTCAAGGCCATTTCCTCTCATCTGGAGTTAAGAGTGTGATGACGGTGAAACATTAACCAGAGACACCCTCTCAAAAATAAGTACCATGGGAACTGACTAGGTTTTTCTTTGGGTATTTTTATTGTTATATCTGATCTCCACAACTGGAAAATAATTTTAACTTTTTCATTTCTTTGAATAAAAATTCAGAGTACATGTTTAAATTAATAGCATTCTTATTTACAGGCACCTTAAAAATCTTCAGACCAGTTTTTTAAATGGCTAGGACATGCTGCACATGATCTTTGCAGCAAGAGAAAATAGGGCAGGAAATAAAGCTGAAGGACTACCTACAGTGAGCCTATATATATATATATTTTTTTTGCTCCCCAACAGCAAATATTTTCATCCTTTATTAGTATTATAGCACAATGAAATACAAAGTCATTAGAGATATTTTCAGTTTTTTGAAACATGTCGTTCATATAAATCATCCAACATTTCTTTGACTCTATAACTTAGGCCATGTTGTAATCAATTAAAACCCCTGAACCAGACAAATTAAATTTCTCTAGAGAGGTGGAAGAATTTTCTACCTATGTCCTTTTTTCAGCCTGTGGTGCCACAATACTGTGGCTTTTTGCCCCCAGATGAAGCTCAAACTTTGGACTCTCAGTGAGGATCAGTGGAGATCCTACATGCAATAGCTGTTTTCTCTCTCCTCCCCCTCACCTCTTGCCAGTTCTGCTTGGGATGAGATTAGCTGAAGGTGGACTGTGCACTACTCGATTATCATTCAGGATATAAACCTGAATCTGTACCTGCTATGTGCAAACATTGCTTAGCAAAATCAAAAAGCTTGCTAGTGATTGCCTCACAGGTAATCTGTCTAAAACGATTCATGATTGTTTTTCTTCCAGCAATAAAATCAAACTAAAGGGGACACAATTCTGTGTCTTCCATGTAATTTTTATTGTGTCTTTTCTAGTTGAATCTGTTATGCATATGTTGCATATAAAGTAGTAAATCTTTTTTATTGTTCTGGTCTTTTCAGCTAAGCATCTTTAAATAAATATTTTCAGGGCTTCCCTAATAAGATAATGCCCAGCAAAAATAGTATATTAGGGCTTAAAGCCTTCATTGTCACTGTTTGGAGAATATTCAACTGACTTTTCTGTTTACTAAATCCCCTGCCTGTAATCAGGTACCATCTCCCTGTTCTGCTGTGCTGTGTCACCTCCGAGTTGTTTCTAATTTCCTTCCTCGGCTTTCAGTTTTTATCGTACCTTGAAGGCTCTTTGCAACTCTAGGGTCCCTTCCCTGTCTCACTGTGCTCCCTGATTAGGGTCATCTGCTGGTTCCATATACACTATCTCAAGCAAATCTTCATAAATGATGGAAATCCTAAACGTGATAATAATGCTGTAATCTGCATTCGCAAGTTGGACTATCTATTATTCACTAAGGGATTCAAGGCAAGCCCTTCTCTCTTAAGAGCAAGTGCGGTTGTACTACTTCCCTATGTGACAAAGGGACTATAAAGATGAATTTGTAAAATTGTTTCATCAAAAGATTAAAAGATGCTGAGCTTAGCAACTTTATAAAGGTGACTTGTAAGCATGTTGCTCACTGTGAAATAGATTTGTTTGAGATGCCCTAGAGCAGAGATGATCTGATTTGTCCTAAGTCACTTCAGAGATTCTCTTCCCTTCAGGGAGATGTTAGAGCACAGTGTCCTACCCTGGCCATGGTGGAATAGACAATCAAGATGACACCCAGTGTGTGCCTTCATTTATTCTTCTTCTTTGACCCTCAGGAATCGTAAGAAATGTACAGGAGGGCAAACTTGCTCCATTCTAAAAGAAGTCACCAGTTCCCTGTTCTTTAGGGCCTTGCACACTCTCTTCAAGAGGAAGTTTGAGGATGTCTATAGTAATGCATAATGCACTCGCAAAAATCTATGTGAAATTAAGATATCTTCATAGTGAAGGAAATAGCCATATTTGGTGCAGTTGAATAATGTGTGTAGAGCATTAAATGTTCCTCAATTTTTATGTATGTCTCTTATGTACATAAGGTACGTCTTTCCTGGAAACTTGAATAGATAGAAAATTTCTGCTTTGGTTTTAAAGAACCAAAGACCTTGGAACTTAAAGACCTTGTATATACGGTCTAATAATCTGGCTTTTTTTAGATTAATGGCTTCCAAAATGAGGAACTGTAGGCAATGATTCCCTGTAATTATACTGCTTTTTGTGCTGTTTTACAGGACTTGTCTGTCCACAGTGTGGTATTATTTGCCAAGCATAATTTCAGATGTTGCATGTGCTATATTTAAAAAGGATTCATCCTCTTTTGTTAGTCCAGCTTCAGAAAATGCAAAAAGAAAACCATCTGTGAAAACATCTCTTTAACTAATTTTGCCATGAGAGTTCTGGTGATGCTAATGATAATTATACTAGAGTTAGAAAATACGATTTTGTTGTTGTTTGGCAAGTAGAATTAATTAATCATAGCACAAGTTTCTCATAAAAGTCCTCTGGATTATAGGTTTTTGTCACAAAATCTAGGAGTTTATTCCTAACCATGTATACAAAGATTGTCATATCCGAGCTGTTAGGAAGTAGAATTGATATTCACACTGCCTCTGTTTAGATTGTGCAGCATGTTGTCTGAAAGTCGTGGTCTTTCCCTGCCTTTCAGGCTTGCACAGATGGAGAGGACCAACGGCTCCTTCCTCATGGACGGCAGCTCCACCACTGGGAGCGTGTAAGTAGCTCAGACTCATTACGGCTCCCAGGAACTTTGGTTACACATACATGGTATAATCTTCAGCAGTTCTAGCACAGTAGCTGCTCTCACTGGGACTAAGTCCTAAGTAGGAGCCCAAGGATGCCTCCATAAGTTTAATTTTTCCAAGCACCAGTCGTGGAAATTGGAGATGTTCACTTGACGATGTGTGGGAACTCTGTCTGTCAGCCATTCTGCTTCAACATGAGGATATTTCATTGACCAGTAAAAGGCCACAGCCCTGTTCATTCTACTTTGTATTCCTTTTCTGCTTTTATCGTAGTATAAAAGAAAAATCCTCTTTTAGGCTTTTGCTAGACCCTAGACAACCTTCTTCTTAAAATAAAAAAATCATCTGTACTTTGAAGATTCTTCAGAGCCAGGGCAGTGTTGCTACTTCTTGTTTATATTTCAGTTTTCTGGCTGCTGATCCATCTGTTTGTACCTGGAATTATCCTATGTAATGAACATAGTCCTACATTAATTTTACTGATTTTCTTCCTTTTTTTTTTTTTTAATTATGTGTCATTTTTATTATAAAAAACCTAAATTAAAATGCATTGGTTGGAAAGCATAGAACCTCTTGAATTGCTGATGTGCTAAATACTTTTTTTTAAAATGTAGAAACAAATGTTTTTAACCTCACTTTATCCTCAGTTCAGTTAATTAAATCAGCATTGTAGGACTCTGCCTATTCTAAGTCATTTACAAATACCATCAGCATTTTTAAAGAGGAAAACTGAAATTGTCCTTATTCAGCTTTAGTCAGAAAATGCTGTTGGTCTCAGTAATACTTTCATTTACTGTTTTAAATATAGTGAAATAATAGTGAAATTATTCTATCCATGAGTGTACTAACAGCTTGAGATTTAAAAATACTTTGCTTGAAAGAAGCACATGTAACCCCCTTTAAATGTTGCCTCTTTTCTGATTAATTAACTCTATTTACATACCAAATAAAATCTTTTTTCATGCAAACAGTTTTAATGAGTTTCTGTCATTGGCACACTCACCAGTGACAGAAATGCAGCCAGAATATTCCCTTTTGATTTACCTTCCACAAAAAAAGAAGAGCAAACATACATTCATTTGGCAGAAAAGCTGGAAACTTGAAGGCAGCTAAATGCTTATACACTTTAGTTGTGTATTTAGAAATTAATGAGCCTACTCATATACAAAGACAGAACAACCATCTATCCCAATGATAAAAGGGAGGATGTATGCCTAATTTTTACTGACAAGTCAGCTAATGATTTTAAAGCAATTTCCCTGAATTCCTTTTCCTTAGAAAAAGAATTATCATCATATAAACTTGTGTACCAACAAATGATAGGTACCTCTGAATTTGGGTCTCAGTCAGGGGACTGTTACCCAAACAAAATATGGGTAAGAAAGTACCCTTGTACACAATGGCACCTTCTGTTCTATTTGCAGATTTTAATGCATGCTCTCATTAAGGCACGAGTACTGAAGTATTCAAAATTATGAAGGCCTGTGTTTTAAAGTTTAAACTATTGTCATAGAATCATTTATGTTGGAAAAGTCCTGTAAGATCCAACTGCCCAAGTCCATGATTAACCATGTTCCCAAGTGCCACATCTACCTCCCTTAAACACCTGCAGTGATGGTGACTCAACCACTGCCCTGGGCTACCTGCTTCAGTGCTTGACAGCCCTTTTTGATCCAGCGAACTACAGAGCTGTGAAGTTGTATCCCAGTTTGGATCAGAAGTTGCTGAAACACTGGGAAATTAGGATTATAGTTCAAATATATTCTTATATTTTTTTAATGCCATTTAACATAGAAATGGGGATGGTGTACCCATTCTCATATGGATGGATTTCAAAAGGAGCAGTTTGAAATGTGAATACATATTTTTTTCAGTTCAGATGTAAATCCCTGAGCCAAACTTCCTTTATATACAGTATTATTTCAAACGTTCAGGAAACAATTACTAGTTTGGAAATAAAATTCTGTGCTTCTCATAATTGGATTTCTGTTTCATGATCTTTTTTATTGCCCCTGAAGAGTCCTTCAGTTTACTGTGAATATGGAACAGAGGCAGTGTTGCACTTGATTTTGCAAGTGACTTCTTTGGTCTTGTCAGGTTCACAAGCTCAGCAACAATACTTTTAACACACTTCATGCTTCAGAGATTAAATGTAAGAAGTCATCTACATTTGAATAAGAAGACTTCTGCTCTTAGTTAAACATAATGAGTTTATTCTCAGGAATATTTTGCAATATGCCATTTGATTAAGAAAGCACTCATCAAAGATAATTCTTGGGGTTTAACTAACCTGTTTTCTTGAATGTAATTGTGACTTCTATCTCTCTGACTAACCTTTGCTAACCCTCTCCTTTTCAAAAGATGTGTGAATTTCATTAAAAAATGCATTTTCCTCAATAAAAAACCCAGCTGTAGATAGCAAAATAAAAGCCATGGTCTCTACTGTAGCATGTCTGGCTTTTTAAAAAACATTCTAATGCTCTCATGCATGAATCTTCTGGTACAAATACATTCATTGAATAGAAATATTTTTCCTTCATGTTGTGTTCGCTGTGGATTAGACAGTTTTAAATGTTTAGGCTAGAATGTTGTGATGGATTTTATTTGGCTTTAATTCATGAAAAAGCTTCTCTGTCTTTAAAGCAGACTTACCTATTCACAAATGAAGATGAACATAAGGAAAAAGTAAGTCTTTACAACAAAGAATGATGACGTATTCCTGACAGAAAGCTATGCCTCACAATTTGAGAAATCATGGTGTAGTAGAATGAAACTAAAAATCGTTAGAGAAATAGGACAAGAGTGTAACTCTCCTATTCCTGTAAAGTATGAGCAATCCTATCCAGCCCATACTGAAGTGAATTGCACTGGGCATAGTATAAATACTTTCAGAATAAATGCAGATGCTTAATAGCTATTTTCTGCCTTTACTACCATTTATCTTCACATCCACTATATTGTTGATGCTATTTCACATTTATCCCAAGGCAGAGTTGGAATATATCTGAAATTTTATTTGTTAGAGAACTCTGCACTCAGATTCAGAAGTAGGAACAGGTTCAGAAGTGCAGGCCATTGATACTTTTACCTGGCACTGCTACTTAATGTGGTTTAAGCTGAACTGGAGCCCCAGTATGTAGTAACTGAATACTGTGACATGATATAAGTGGTTAAAGGGTATTTTGTCACAATAAGCAATTTGTTTCATGTGATGGTAAAATTAGGAGATGAAATTTGACTAATTTCGAAATTTGACTGATTTTTCAGTACCTTTTTCATCCTTATTCTACTATGTTTCATAGCATCAGTAGGTCAAGGTACACTTTATTTGGACTAGAACACATGGTGCTTAGTATGAGAGCTACAGCAAAAAGGAAAATTTTTAATGAAGTAAGTTCACAAATTAGCCACATGTTCCTGTCTTAAATCCAATTTAGCAATCAGTTTTCCTAATCAGATATAATTATAAAATAATTCACTGATGAAAAGTGATGGTCAGGAAATCTGAATTTTTCTTTCTACAGCATAGTCCAATAAAAGGGAAGTCATATGCAGCTTTATTTGCCTCTTGCTTCCTCTATGCACAATGCATGTTTTGGAACAGACATCTTGAAAATACACATCCACAAGGAGAATAGGATACTTCAAAGGCTGTTTTCCCCAGGCTTCTTTCTTGGGGTGTTCTTTTTCTCTGAGATGTACTTTTTTCAAGTCTGATCTTCTGGTATGTCTTGTTTGCTCCTTTTTACTATGGTGAAATGCAGAATAGGAACTACAGCCTCTGCTGTCAAAGGACTTTGTGTACTTCCAGTTGTTTCTCAAAGCACGAAGAGCATTCAATAAAATAACCACCAAGAAAGAGTGAGCAATTAAATTTTACATGATGCTTTTATTTTGTTTGCTGATTTCCATCTCCTACCACTTCTACAGAACAATGTTCCAGGTTCTCAAAATGAAACTATTTTCCTGGCATAAAACAATGAGCTTATGTTGCAGGTCATTTGAAACCCTGTCCTGAGACTCCTGTGCTACTAAAGAATCTATCCTAATTACAGTCATGAGGTTTGTTGGTGCAGGTTCAAGATGGTGTTTTTTCAAACTAGCAATTTTGCAGGACAGACCAAAAGTAGAATACATGGTAAGAAACCACTTTTGCTTCAGAAGGCTTCCTTTATCTAGTGCCTATGAAAAAACGTGCTCTTAGTTGCAACCTGTGATGCCTAAAAACAGAGCAATCAATATTCACAGCCTCTCCAGTAGGCTCTGAACCAGTGGAAGAGAAGAGAAATGAAGTTTTTGTTGACTGAATAACTCTGAGACCAAAATTATTTACCTGTATTTAGCTGTGTTGATCTCATCTACTGGATCACAACACAGTCAAGAGTATATAAGCTTTTACTGTGTAAACGCTTTTTTTTTTTTTTTTTTTTAAGCGCTTATAGGTTTCATTAAAAATGAGGTTTCACCTAATGCAAAATCTTGACAGATTCTCAGATTTAACAAATTCCAATAAATATAATAAATCCACTTTGCAGAGTCCTATTTTTAAAAAGATCCAGTTTAGGTGTCCTAAATTTTGTTTATAAACTATTTCACTATTTCAAAACCTAGACAGCAGCATTTTGATGCCTAATTAAAGTAAACTAGGTAGACTAAACTAGACCAAGCGAACATTTCCTGACATCATCAACACCCTTGCACAAAACTATGTGTAGCCACACAGTATCACCTAAATTCACATGTAAACAGTGTTTTGAAGCCTGGATAATAAAGCTGTGTTCTCACCTGTCTGCTTTAACTCTGTTTTTGTGCTCGCCCAAGGTGTGACATTGAATTGCTGGCACTCTTGCCTTGCTGGGGCCATTTCAGTCACAGGGTACTTTGCACCTTTTGGAGGCCTGTGCCCTGCAGAGTTTGAAGTCCCCAGAGGGTTTACCTCACTTTGGCAAAAATTTTGTTATGAGATAGGGTATTTTTGTGAGGATGATAATAGGTAGAGAAATACGGTGAGGTTTTAATCATTGCACTGAGACCTGATCCAAACTCCATTACCTGCACTTGCCTTTGTTTTAGTTTCAGGTAGACATGAAGTATTAATGAAAAACAGTAGTGGTTATGAATTTCCCTGAGATAACTCAAGTAGTGAAGATAAGGCAGTTAAAGGCTTTTTGTTTTGTAGATAAGGGGCTGAAAAGGAACATTGTTTCTTTTTCACTCTTGGATGTTGCTATTGTTTTTAAGGACTTAAATGCACAATGCAACTCCAATTATATTTAACTCTCTCTATACATATATATGTATTTAATGAAAAATAATTAAATTTATTCATTTGCAGAGAAGATCCATGTTGTCATTTCTTCTCATGAGTGTAGTACTGAACCCAGCTTAGACAGCTAAGAAAGAAGTGAATGTACATTAGTTTCTTTAAAATTTTTACTCATTTTGCTTTTTCAATTTGCTTTTTAAAAAGCAAAACTCAACGATTAGGTTTTTTATCCAGTGGACAGAACTGTCACAGGCTATATTTTTTCTTGTTTGGATTTTTTTCAGCAAGCATAGTGTTACTTGATGTACGTTTCTTTGATTGTGTGAGTCTAAATTTTCAAGTCTCTATGATGGGTTTGAAAGTGGAAGTCTCATAGCTTTGGATAGACAGTGAATAGTTACCCTTGAGAAGAAATAATTTGGTGTTGTTCTACCATGAGATTAGTCTTCAGTACAAATTTTGTCTTAAGCAATGCTACAAAGAACCAAATCATTTTGCTAAATGATAGAAGTACTTATCCAAGAGAGGCACACCAGGAATCTGGATTTCTTTAATCTTTGGCTATTTTGTCTTGCTTCTAATACTGGTGATGTTTTTTAATTGATACTGATATATTGAGCTAACAAAAAATCTTGGTTAAACAGGATAAAGTAAGGTTTTTCTTTACACAAACAGTATTTATGCAACTCTCATCTGTTCCTGTCACGTGCATTGTCTCCTTTTGTCCCAAGAGTTTGAACTTATTTTTGAGGAAACTCCCAATCCATATACATGGACTGTAAGACACCTAATGTATTTTACTTGTACATGCATTTACCTCTAGGCTATTCTCACCACAGAAGTAACTGCTATTTCTTCCGGGGTATACTTTTCTGAATAACTGTTTTTTACTATTATTCAAATGAAATGTGACATTTGGAAATTCTGTGATGAAAGATGTTAAATTGACTGACAGGAAATTTTTAAAAGCCTCTTGAAAATCTCCATTATGCTTTTATTTGAAAAATAAATACTTTGCATATAATGAACTTCTGATTTTTTTGCATGTGCTTTCAAAGGCAGTCATTGAAGATACTTTTCATTCTGTAACCAGTGGATAGCAGATTTCTCAGCTGCTACTTTCCAACAGCAGGAGGAAATAAAGAGCACAAAATATTTTTAATGTGAAACTTTCTTTTCTAAATAATATCTGAATATGTGTGTATAAACTGTCTATGTGGTGTCACTCTGCTTTGACCATGCTTTAACTGTAGGAGATCCTTAAGGTAAAGTGTGTACCAATACTTCATGGTATCATAAGGTATGCAATATCTGGTTTGTAGTCAACTAATGGAGATAATTTAAGGAGGGCTTTCTTCGGCATTTATACTCCTGCAGCAATTTCTCTCTTAAAAATTAATACTGTATATTTTTTCTGTTGTTGATCCATCCTTCTTGAATAACCAAGCAAGCAAACTGGTTTTAGGATGTGGTATCTTTCACTTTCTATCCATCTGACTTTATTTATGGAGAAAAGTCAGCAACTTGGAAAGTAAGGCACATCTATACAAAACCAAATTCACTTGGGTATTGAAGCATAATTGAAAGTGTCAGAACTTCTCTATCTCCTTACCAAAGGTAATTTCATGTGAGTCAGGAGGAGGACAGTGTTATAATTTATTTCTGTTCCTGAATCTCTAAGAAGGAAATCTATAACCAATGCAGAATTTCAAGGTATTGTATGTGTATATCAAAATAGAGAGAAAAAAATGCAACTTTTTTCTTCTAAGTTTAATGGGACTTTTTTCTCTAATTTTATGAGGTAAATTGAGCAAACCAAAATTGTTTCCTAAAAATTTCAAAAATGTCACATATTGTTAAAAAATGGATCTAGAAGATGCTTGTTTGTTTTATTTATTTTTAAGGCATTTCAAATCAGTCATCTTTGGTTGCTGACTGATTCTTGTTTTCACTCTTCCTTTTCAAACCACTAGCAGAATTTGTTTTTTGTGCATAGATTAAACTAAATTGATCCTTTATCAGAGATTAATCTTTTTTTCATGTGCACTGTATGTTTATATGGTTTCCTTTCAGTACGTTTTTTAGGCTTGATTTAGTCTCACTTACTCTTTTTTCCATAAACAAACAAAATCCCCCAGCTCGATAGAGATGTTTGCTCACATAATAAATGTTTTACTGCTCTGTCTTTATCTGTTTTGTTTTATTGTTTCAGAGAGGATGAGCATGCCCTTATCCAGCAGTATTGTCAGACGCTGGGAGGAGAGTCACCTGTGAGCCAGCCACAGAGTCCTGCTCAGATACTCAAGTCAGTGGAGAAGGAAGAGCGGGGAGAGTTGGAGCGTATCATTGCTGACCTTGAGGAAGAGCAAAGGTCTCGTAATCACCCTAATGGTGTTTGAATTGTCATTTTGTTGTTGTTTGAGAGATGCCATGTACTATCTTGAAGATGAGAAAGACCTAGAAGTCATGATTTTAGGAAAAGAAAACCCCAACCAACCATCCACAATCAAGGCATGCGTTGTGCGTAGCCTGGCTCTGTTAGATAGAAGAAGGAGTGTCCATGAAAGATAAATTGGTTTCACTTTTACTTCACTGCCTTTTTTTCAATCCCCCATAAAGTCAAGACATTGTCTTTGTTTGAACTATTTGTATTGTTAGTTGGAGATGTTAACACATTTTATCTAAAAAGTATTTTATTTTCATTTACTTGGTTAAGTCATCATTCGTCTCCACTTTTCAATATATCCCAGGAATCTACAGATAGAATATGAGCAACTAAAGGAGCAACATCTTCGGAGAGGAATAAACCCTCTTGCGTCACCTCCTGACTCCGTTGTGTCACCTCAGCACGCTTCTGAAGATGCCGAGCTCATTGCTGAAGCTAAACTGCTGAGGCAACATAAAGGTCGCCTGGAAGCAAGGATGCAAATATTGGAAGATCACAACAAACAATTGGAGTCTCAGCTTCACCGGCTACGGCAGCTCCTTGAGCAGGTACTTGTACGCTTTGCCCCGTATTGTTTCTGCACAATGCATTTATTGGTGGAGCAAAGGCATTGACATTTTACTGCAGGTATTTTCACCGTGCTCTCTTGGTCTGTTGCAATCATTCATTTCTAACCGGATATTTGGTTTTTTTCTTACCCACTAGTATAACCCGTGGTTAATGTCAAATGAGCAGAAAATGATTGCAAGTGCTGGAGTGATCATGGGAACTGAGGAAACACTGAGAATAACACAAACAAGAGGAATAGGTTTTCATTAATTAAAAAGCATGGGAAGAAATATATACCCTACTCCAAATAATGATGCCAGCCACATCCCGTGTTTGACTTCAGTTTTCCCAGACACTTTCCTTAAATAATACGTTTATTTGCTGTCAAGCCTCTTAGCATGCCAGAGACAGATGGCCAAAGATATATCTGAAATCCAAAGGCGCAATTAATTACATTAAAAATCCAGTTCCTCTTGAGTAGCATATTTAGAGCAAAGTGGTCTTTCACACAAGTAAATGCTGGAGGCAAGAGGCTTTTAGCAAGTGTTGGTAGCTGGAGGTCGTAGGGTTTCCTTGTTGGCAGAAGGAACACTGCTTTGGAAGTCACCTTCCATATACATATGCACACCTGGCTTATGGAAATAACAGGACTTACATACACCAGGTTTTGTTAGAGATGGTAGTTTGCACTATATCCTGTGGAGAAAATTGAGTAATGAAGATAAATTTGTATGAATGTTTTCTTCAAACTAGTCATTACTATTGGGTCAGAGCACAATAAAACAAGTATTTCCTGCCTTCCATGACTCAGATGTAGTAGGGGATTTGACTAAGCCAAGAAACAGACTACATAAGCCAGGTATTAAAATGGCCTAAGTTCCTTCTGTAGATGATACTCTCATTACAGGGATTAAGGTATTTGCTATTTGTTTCACTGGCTGACTTTGTCATTTTTTTCTAGGCAATTTTGGTTGAATAGTATTTAGATGCATCTGTTCAATGACTTCCCTGCCCCTCTAGCAGAGTAAATTTTTTTTCTTGCTACTGTTATTCTAGCATTTTAATCAGGATTTGAGTGGCTGTAATATTTCACAGGGAAGATAGCAACTGGTGCACTGTTAACAATAATATATAAAGTAAGAATCTTGGGATATGTGGCAAATACTTAGTCTTTCAAAGAAGGGTTTAAGATCTGCAAAGAAAAGTGGTTGAATAGAAAGCAAGTTCTGCCAAACCCATGGTCACTTGCAGCCTAGTGCTTAGAGCAGAAACTTGTTTGCCCCTTAAAACCCTTTTTTTCCCCCTAATGTAGCTGAGGATGATCTCACAATTTTGTAATCTTTTTTGAATCATTCTTAGTAACACCTTTAGGGTATACATTTCTGTTGTGATAAAATGGATGGGAGAAGGGACAGTAGTTCTTTCTTATCATTTCTGCCTTTGGAATTTTTAGGCATTCTGCAGCTTTTGGGTTCATATAGGGTAAAGTAGAATAGAGGTGACCTTTTTCAATATTTCTGACTATTTACACTTCATTTACTGTATACTGTTGCTCTTTTGCTTTCTGTCCACATTGTCCTGTCTCTGTGGGAGTCATGCCATGCTTCTGATTGTTCCAAGTATTATTTCCTGAGGTCTTTGTTTCTCCTCTGTCATTTAATAAAGTGGCTTGTGCAGAGTCAAGTATATAAGAAGATCTGCATTATTTCTTTTATAACATATTTGTGGCTTTTCAATGTACCTTTCTTTACATATCGGTACTTAATTTACCGGATGTTTTACAAGCTATTTCCAGAATGTTGAAGCTACTCCCCTGATGGGAATTCAGCAAAATAATTTAAATTTCAGTAATGTTCTTTGAAATGTATTTTGACATTGATACAATTATGAAGCAGCATTGATTTCTGTTACTGCTCCCTTTCTGAAAAAAAATGACAACTCTTCAGCATGTTTGTTGTTCCATCAGCTTGGCCACTGCCTTTTTGAGCAGCCTTTATTTCTTTCATTGTTTGGGAAAGGACTCTATAAGAAGCCTGTCTATATTTATTTGCTTCTTTTGCTTTTATTTGCTGTCCCAGTTATTTTTAGTGGCTAAAAAGGAATACCTTTTCTTATTAATAAGATGGATGATTTGCAAGAAAGATACTCATTGGTCCTGATCAAAATATATAACAACAGTATAATTACTAGTATTAAAAGACACAACTGTCTTACAGCAATATCTTTTCTATGGCTGGCATTTCATGCCATCTCTATTTGTCTATTCTATCAACAGCACATACCCTCATTCCTCTTCTCCACTAGCCTCCTAACCGGTGTTTTATACCACTGAATATAAAAAATTTGGACTTTTTTTCTCTCCAAAAGACTAGAATGAGTCCGTATACACACAGATATTGGGGTAGAAAGTTAATGAAATTTAGAAACTTTGATCTAGTAACTGCTTAATCTGGATAAGAGCATTCTAGGACATTCTTAAGAGAGCACCTTTAGCAGAAATATTCATGCATCCTCACTGCACATTTGTCTGCTTCAGGTCACAGTTCTGAGGTTGCGATACTATTTTTATTTTAGCAAGCCCAAAGGATTGGTAGCTGTCACAGAATGTTGTCATTTTGTCTGCCTGATTGATTAGGGTGCCAAAGAGGAAGGTGAAACAGAACTGGCATGTGACAGCTTTGATATCAACATGTTAATCAGACAGAGAAAAAAAACAAAGAATACATTCTCATTTTTCTTTCTTCAGCCTTTATAGATACTGCATTTGCAAAGTCAAAGTGAGACCTATTATGAAGGACATTTAAAGCCTGTTTGGATTTTTCTGTTTTCTTTGAGCTACTCAATAGAGGTTTCATATTGGATTTGATATTGAAGTTAATGGGAGCTAAAATCATCTGTCAACAGCTTTATGATCAGACAGGGAGTAAATAGAGGCTGCAACTCCCTCTCCAGCTGAAAGCAGAGGAGCTTTATCAGAGGAGTGCAGAAGAGTTTGTTTCTTTCGTAGCTGGGAGAAAAAGTCTGGAGCAAGAAGAAACATCTGTAATGAATGTGATAGTAAAATCAGCATTTTTGAGGTTTCTTGTGATTCAAATTGGGGACACTGAGGTTTAGTCTGGTTTTTACCAAAAGCAGTAGAAGTCAAGGAAAGAGCAGGCATGTCTTAGCTATCCATTAAACTACAGAGCACTTCAGACTCTTCTTTGGGAAAGACACCAGCAGGAGGCATAGTGAAATAAGGCGCTGTAGATTAAAACTGGTTGAAATAAATATTTCCTTTGAAATGCTTTAAAAACTGCTGTAATGCAGAAACAAAACCATAATTTCAGAGTTTTCTGGAGAAGGACTTATTTGTCCCTTCATATCTTTGCTTGGTTTTACCTAAAAAGAAGTTTCAAAACTCCCTGAGACTGGAGTTGGAAATCTCTCCCTCATCCCTACAGAGGCATGCTCAGTATCCCTGCTTTTATTTCTTTCAAGAAGCAGCAGCAGGTGTATAATTACCTATAAATATCTAGAGCTATTTGCTTTTAGTTTCTGGCTTAAGGGATGTCTGCTGAGTTGTTTTGGATAAGAATACATGAATAAATGATGCCTGAAGTGGGACAGGATAGAAATGCTCATATTTTGTAGGTGTTATGTAATTGGAGTCCAATAGAATGTGATTTTCTACTGTTATTTTTCTCAAGTTCTCCAACAATAAAATTGTTAAATCATGTAAATACATGCTGATATATTTATATCCTCAACTGGTTTGCACTTAACATTTTCCAGTATCTGATTATTATAGTAAGGCAAACCTTCACTTTCTGCTCCAAACCTCACTCTTCAGCTACTTAACAATATTGTTGTTAATTTAGAAGGAGAGTTGGGTTTGTTTAGGCATTCTTTTTATTGCAGTCACTGGAACTAGGCAGTGTAACATTTATCAGTATATTTAAATGAAAATGAAGTAATCTGGTGTTGCCATCTGATTAGAAATTGGTTGTTTTGAGGGTTTTGACTTGTTTTTAAACTCAGCTGCAATATTTCATTCTGACTGCTGCAGCAATATATGGTACATCAATGTAAGGTATTCCAAGTATGTTTTGTTTTCTCTCAGTTTATCCACTGATAGTCCTTGTGCCCTTTGGTGCTCTTTTATCACTTACAATAGAACTAGTGAATGGTACCTTGAGTAACTCATCACCTGAGTTTGTTGGCATTTAGTTAATGTTGGTAGACATTAATTGTTGACTTTGTAGTGCCTCACTGTGCTTGACTGAGCCTATGTGTTGCTGTGCTGCAGTTTTGTACATCCAGCACAGATCTTCTCATTTAACCTCATTCATCTGAGCACAATTTATTCATAGTTACTGCTTGAACAGGGCCAGAGGAAGAGATTTACTCCAGGTGCAAGTTTGCATTTTGGATGATTCACGTTCTCTCTGTTCATCTATTTGTGGGGATGGCAAGCAGTGACTCTGCTGCTGGAGGTAGTTTTGTTGTTCTGTATTGAAGTGACTCCTAACCTTTGGAGAATTTCCTTCTTCTCATTACCATTACAGCTCTAACATCTCAAACAGTGGTTCCTGGAAATACAGTACTGCCTGGGTTAAGTTATCCTTAACTACTTAAGTTATTACTTAACTACTTGATAGTAATTCACTGTTCATAGAAGTATCTTGACAGTAAAATCCTTCTCTGGCTTGAAAGCATTTCCGTTTTTTTTGTCTCCTACGCAGACTAATATTTCTTGGCTTATTCTTTTAGTCAAAGCTGGTCTTTAGTATTGT
This sequence comes from Sylvia atricapilla, assembly GCF_009819655.1. Classification (NCBI taxonomy): domain Eukaryota; kingdom Metazoa; phylum Chordata; class Aves; order Passeriformes; family Sylviidae; genus Sylvia; species Sylvia atricapilla. Next base: position 65,267,974 of record NC_089142.1, read on the forward strand.
CATGCTGAGAGAGACAAGATTTAGAGGAATTTTACTGAAGATTGTTTTTGTTAAGTTGGAAGCTATCTCAAGAAATAGAATATTTCACTGAAGGCTGTGAAGTGCAAAGGAGCAAACTTGGGCACAAATCAACAGCTATTCTGTATTCTAACTCTGCATCAAATCCCATAGCTGTTCTAGATACTTGCTCAGTTTCAAAAAGACCTTAAAAGCAATGATTTTCTGTATTACTTCAATATCTGTTTCTGATTGATTTACTTAAATAATCTGCTCCTTAAGCTGTTCAGAAGTAATTTCATAATTTGAAATCAAAAAGATAAGTGATAGCAGCAACAATTTAGCTACATCTCCCTCAGATGTAAATATTATTTCACTTACTTCTGGTTTTTTTAGAACAAACAACTTCTGGAGCTCAAATACTGTATTACTAGTGTCTTCCTTGAAAGAATTTTTAAAAGAAGGAAGGAAGGAAAAGAAGGGGAAAATGCCTGTATAAGGTCCCTTTCAGTATTTCTGAGCTGCTATGGTGTTTTCTTGTTCTCTGTCCATATATGTACAGAAATGTAATCTCAGACACACATATGGTTACAGCTAAAGGAAAAATCAATTTCAGTGATTCTTCAAGTGAATTTAAGAGCTCTGAAAAGCTTCTTTTCTGAGTATATAAGTTATTTCTCATCATTTTCAGGAGTCTATGTAGTACAATTTTTGCGTAGTCCAAATTCCTGCAAATTTGGTGTCTTCCACATGGTTGAGAAGTAGCATCAGCAGGAGTGATAGCTGGCTACCACTTTTTAGATTTAAAGAAGTTGTTTTGAATCGGTCTTGATTCATCACTTGACTCTGGAGTTCCACAAATCTGTTAATGATTGAACAGTTGTTTCTAAGCATGCTTAGTCATCCTTGTAAAGCTTTTAATGGGCCCCTAACTGAATGTCCTATTTGTCTGAGTATATACCCATGCAGATAAATACAACCCAAATAATGCCATTGTGTAATCTTTCTGCAGAGCTGGACTGGGAACCTTGGCATACTGTGTGTGTTGTACATTACACTGTGTTTTTGTGATGCAACAGAATGTTGTTTTTAACAAGACCATCAACTGGAGTCTTGTAATAGCTGTTCTTAAGTCTAAAGTTTCTTTTAACAAGTTCTTGGTTTGTTTTTTGGGGTTTTTTTACCTCTCATCAGCTGCATAGACCTAAGCCAACTTTCAGTAGTTTGGACAACAAGCAAGAAACGGCACCTAAAAAAGGAAAGGAACAAGATGGCTGCTGGCAAAACTACAATTAAATTCTGTGGATACAAGTAACATAAATTTGTGTCTTCTTGTCTTTAATGTAGCCTGACTCAGACTCCCGGATCAATGGCGCCTCCCCCTGTGCTTCACCCCAGCACTCTGCCCTCGGCTTCCCCCTGGAGCAGGACACGAGCTCACAGTTCCATCAGACAGGTGAGTGTTCTGATCAGATAATGTCCTCATGGGGCCATAGGTGACTACTGGATAGATTTGTTGGAACCTTCTGGAAAGATTTGTAAATAAAACAAGCAAATCTTTGTGATGCTTCTGGTCAGTGCAGCTGGAGATGTTGCTTCCTTACGCTTGCAAAGAGCTGCAGGATCCTAAAGATCCATGCGACTCCAAATTACAGACTTTTGTCAATAGACTCCTTGGTTCCATCTGTTCTGACCAGGTGAATTTACTGGGCAAATCCATCCTCACTGAAAGGGAAACCAGACTTCACTGGACTGAAGTGGCCAAGAGCTGTTTGTCCTACAGTACACACATGGACCCAAGTAATCTGTCAGATACAGGATAAATGTCCAAATCATGTAATCTACCCCTGCTATCCGCTTTAAAAATTCTTGTGTAGCCTCTTCTTATCATAATATTTTGATTCCTACTCCTAAAAGATTTGCATCTTTAGGAGTAATTCAATATTTATGGCTATAGGCTCTGCACATAAAGGGATTTCTCTCTTGAAAGATTATTTTAAATTCTCCAGTATCAGAATTCATTCATTTCACTGGGAGTTAGCAGAAATAACTATAGACATGGTCAAAAGTAGGGGAAAAGGGAAAATATTTTTCTTAAATTATCTTAGGTAAAAGTTCCTCCTGTTTTTGTTTTTAAGCATTGTGTTATAGATTAAAAATTATTTTGCTTCTGTAGAAAACAGGAAAAATGCTTTCTTACATACTGAACATTTTTCATTCAGTATTAGTATATGTTTTTATTTTACCTGGAAAAACATGGAACTTCTTTGAGTCTGATTTCATGGAGTAAAAGATGCAATATGAAAGATGCTGTCCAATAAAACTGCCAACAACACAGCCAGTTATGTTCCCTAACCATTCTCTTGGCTAATTTTAGCATCATTTTTCAAAGAGATGGCAAGGAGGATTTTAGCACAACTGAAATGGCTGGTACATATTGAATAAAAACCATGTAAAAGATAAATGTTGGGATTTTTTTCAGAGAAAAAATTGTGTATTCACTCCGAAAATCACATGACAAATCTTCTGCAACTGGAACAGAATTTTAATTGAGCAGAGTTTAATTCCCTCATCTTGTCATTTTATTTATTTTAACTGTAGATTTTTATATACTGTTCCTTGCTGACAGCTTCTAGTTAAATCCTGGATGCAATGGTTAAGTTTTAATAAAAGAGAAATTTGCAGTTTGACTTCAAATCAAGAATGTAAGTTTCATGTCCTCTCCTAAGTCTGGCAATTATAAGTGATAGTTCCTGCACATTGCAAAGACTTCAGGTACTGTTTTCCCTTGAAATATAAAAGAGTATTTAACTGGAAGGTTGGCTAAGAGTGCCTTTAAGAATGTTGTCCTTTTTTTTCCTCCTCTTGTTACAATTTTGTTGTTGTTGTTGTTGTCATATCTGCAGATGACTTGTTAGTTCCACCTCATGATACCAACACAGATCTAACAGATGTTATGGAGCAAATCAACAACACATTTCCAGCTTGCTGCTGTAAGTTGAACAAAATATGTCTCTGAGAATCATACTGAATTTGAGGTGGTTTTTTGAAGAAAAAAAATCATTCTTGTGGTATTGACTAGGAAAATAAATATCTCTGAGGAGATTTCTTGTAGATATGTAAGCTATATAATTCTGTCCCTTAAAATTCCTCAATAGACATTATTTGAGAAGGTAGATAAATGTTCTTGTTTTAAGCAGAAGTGATTCGCTATAAGAAAAGCCTTCAGCTCAATGTGGAATTTTCAGCAGAGCCCACATAAGTAGAAAGACATCTAGAATCTCACTAGCTGCTGATAAAAACCTTTTGTAGAAGAACTGAAGTGAATGTAGATTCAGAATTTCTGAATGCAGCTTTTGTAATAAAGGTTGAAAAAAATGCCCTTAGACAATTAGTCCTTAGACTAATTACTGAACTAGTTATCAAATAGACCAGAGGAGATCTGTGAATGCTGCACATTACACTTCTCCCTGCTTAAATGCTTTGGAAGTTGATATTTTATTCAGTGTCTATTAAAGAGAGATCAAAAGGAAAACCAGCTTGTTCCTATGCATGTCTTGTACCAGCTGACATACATTTCCACTGATCCTCCTCCTTCCACTGTCACTGCACTTGAAAAAGTGAGGAGCTGTCTTATGTATTTTGGTGGGTTTTGTAAAATACATTTATACATATACACATCTCTATCTATAATTCAGCTCTTTTGCCTTGGAAAAACAGTAGTGAAAACTTTTATATATTCTCAAAACTGTTGAAAGTTTAAATTTAATTTATTCATAATAGTCATCTTTAAAACTGAGTGTGGATGTTTATGACCAGTCCTTTTGGAAGCATCAAGACTCAACTCTATGCTATTTCATAAATTTTCTGAACCCTTTTAAAATATCCCTTTTATCTCTTGAATATACATTGTTTGGCTGTGACAAGCTGCATCACGGAAGATGCACCTTGAGTGTTTTAAAAAAGCAAGTCAGATTCTAGCAAAAAAGTCTTGTTTCAGCTGTCCTTTTTGATTTTTTATCAGTTCAATAATTCAGAGCCCCTTGTTCTGCAAATTAAGGATTTTATTCTAAGGAACATCTCATTTGAAGTCAACAGCTACTGGAGCTGCTCAGCACACCTTTGTATGCACACACAGGGTGTATGAATATACAAATCAGTATAAAATGCAACTCAAGCATTTGTTCTTGGTTTTGCAAATTACTGTCTTGCTATGTGACTATATAGCTACGTGGTCATTTGTCCCAAATGAATTTAAAGCAAATTGCATTGTGTCAGCGCAAGCTTGGTAATGATGGTTGTTTTCCAGACCTGGAAAACAAACAAAAAAATCCTCTGATTCCATGCAAAAACACCTTGAACGAGAGAGGAGAATACTGCAAGTGAAAACCGTGGGCCCTTCATATTGTGAAGTCTATCTGAGCATTTAAGATTAAAAGAAGCCACAGTTCCAAATTTCATGTGATTCTCCCCCATTGTCAGGCTAAACCTCTTTGCCCCAGTTAGTAGGTACTACTTATGTTTGCTCTCATTCAGTCATTCTGTAACATCTTTTACTTGGGAGTAAATTTTTTTGACTGTCAGGTTCATATCTTAAATGTTTTAGAAGCCTGGAATGATGATTATTAGTCTGGCCCTCCCAACAGAGGGCATTAGACTCTGAGTTTTGCTACGGAAGACCATGAGAGACTATCTCAGTCCATCATCTATTCCTGTGGCCATTTGAGAGGGATCTGTCCCCCTGGCTGGGCAATTGTCAGATCTGTTCTGTAAGACTTGAAATTATGTAGATTCCACAGAATCTCTAGGCATCACAGTGATGCCTAGATTCCTAACCTCTAAGAATAACATCCTTAGCCTCTTTATTATACCCAATCTCAATTTCATCAAAACAATCTGTGCCACATCTCATGGCCAATTATTGGAAAAAAAAAAAAAAGAAAAAGTAAAAAACTTCCTTCACAACTTCATCTTTCCTTGTCTCTTCTGCTATGGCCACAGCCTCTATGAAGGAGTTACTAGCATCTGAGCCTTATGCAGATAATTTTTATCCCATTTTGACTGTTTAACAGAGATGGTTGTCTTACTTGCTTTATTTGTTTTCGTGGGTTTCAGGTTATAATTCATCTTGAAATCAGTCTTTCTATTTGTGTCAAATATCCTTTATGAAGCAATTATTCATATAGTAAGCCCAGCAATGCTTTTAATGGTGGATTTTATTTTTTTGTGGTTTGTTTGTTGTTGGTTTTTTTCCTTCCTTATTTATGTCATTGGTCCTCAGAAGTAAGCAGGTGTACAGCACTCTGCAGAAGTCTTGTCTGTACATCTGAAAGATGGCTAGAACAGAACATTTTAAACAGATGATAGTATAATACATCACTCAGGGGTTTCTATGGCTACAAATGGTGAAAAGGAAAGTGTTCATATTAACTATATCATTATAATGCTATAAATTTGTTCAAAGTAAGTTTGTGAAGAATTAAGCCATTACAACACATTTCTAGTTAAGTGTTTAGTGTTTTGAAGATAAGTCTTTTTTTTTTTCTGTAATATGTATTTTCCTGATAATAACTTTGTTTTTAAACTGTCAAGATGAAGAATCATGTAAAATTCTAACCTTTTTTTTTCTCCTATTTGCAGCAAGTTTCACTGGCAGACCACAGGTATGAGACTTGTTTACATACTTGCATAGTCATTGGAAACAAAGTGAAGCAAGTGAAAAGGTCCATTAAAGCAAAGGGGCTTGGGTGGTTTTTGTCTACATTTTTCTCAAGTGGTGGGAGCTTGGCTGATACAAAAGAAAGGCAAGGTTTCAGAATATCATAGATAATAGGAAATTTCTACTAAGTCAGGCACTGCCACACCCATTATGGTTCTGCAGGTCTGTGTTGCTATCCAGATGAAAACAGCTTGCATTTACTTTGGCCAATTGGTTTCAGGCCAGCATCAGCTTGCAAGAGGAAATCTGGTTCTTCCAAGGATCTGTGGGCATCAGGAGCCACACAGTACCTTAGGCATTAGATTAAACACTGCAGTATTGTAAACTTAGATTTAAATATATGCCTCAGTTATTTTTCTGAGTCTCAGGCCAATACATGTAAATTTTTTAAATATAGTGCTTTGTAAGATGATGCCACAGTGGTGAGCTGACTGAGCCCAGAGCAGTTAGGGGTTTCTGTGCGTGCCAACACGTGGCACTGATGTTGTTTCCCATCACAACAGGCCATGTGAAGTGTCCATTGGGATATCAGCCAGTGCTTCCTGGCATGCAGTGCAGCCCTGCCCTGCGACCCGCCGGCCGCGTGTTCGCCTCATCAGAAACCTGCACGGGACACGCCGTGCGCTCTGACCGCGTGTGCGACTTGAAACAGTTCAACACTGAATACCCAAAGACCACGATGTTGTTTTTATAGTGTCTTTTTTTTTTTTTTCCTCCTTCTTCCCTTTCTATGCAACTGTAAATTAACGAGCAGTGGAATATTTGTCACTGATTTGTATAAATATACAGCCAGGGGAAAAGGGGCAGGGGCTTTATATACATTCTTTTTGATAATCGTAAAGAGAAGAACTGCATAAGGAGTTTGAAGCAAGACGTTACATTTATACATTCCTTTCAGCTCTTTGCTTTTGCATTGTAAAGTACTCTCAGTTATATTCTCACACATGTAATATTCTGTACTGATTATTTATATACTAACCATCTGACCACACAGATTTCAGAATATCCTTGCATTATTTTCAGTATTGGCATATGAAGTTCCCATAATTTGCATAATTGTTACTGGTTAACAACAACTGTCATTGGGTGCAAGATACAGTATTTTAATTCAATTAAGCAAGGTAAACTTTCATTTCAAGTAGTAAGGAGCATTCTCATGTACCTAAGTGGTATTTTTAACTTTTTTTTTTTTTTTCATTATTTCCAGCCAACACTCCATTTGGAGGATTATTTTTTTAAGCCTTACATTATTTTGAATCAGGAGATAGCTAAAAAGAGGACTTAGTTCTTACTAAAAACAACTTAAGCTATCATCTAAGTTAGTGTAATCTTTCCCAACTATGTTCAAAGACAAAGCTTTGCTGTTCCCTGCTGGGCCAAACTTGCTTCAAGTTTTGGAATTTACAGTCTATGAATTAAAACTCATTTCTGTGAGATCCCTTTCTTTTGTCTGCCTTGTGAAGATGAAGAGACAATTAGAAAGCCCTTTCCAATACTATTAGCAAATGAACTTCCTCCAGAACTACAATGCACTTAGATATTATCATTTGGCATTGTAACCTTGTAGATCATCCTTATCTTTGAAATAATTTATTTATGTATTTTTGATAAGGATAATTATGGGCAAGTTATGTCACTGATCAGCTGATCTCTAGTTTAAAGATTATTGCAAGAGATTTTAATGCCTTCACAGAGTTTACAATGCTGCATGGACACTTGCTTTAATTCTAGGACATACCTTTAATTGGTAAAACTGCATGCAATATCTTTCATGTATAGTAAAGAGAAAAAAGCTATGTTGTTTTTAATTATCACTGAAGGAAAAAATACTTACTTCAAAATGGTATTGAAAGAGGTGTAAAATTCTCAACTGCTACTAAAAAATGCTAGGGGACATTAAAAGAGCAGGTCCGGAATTTCTAGTGGTTTTGTGAAGTTTTGCCAACCAGACTGTCCTGCACCCACAGTATTTACTCCTGAACTGCTGCTGCTTGAGGAGTGATTCAGGCACAGTGTTGACCACATTCAACTGTTGGCACCAGTGCCAGTTCTTTCTGAACCCTTTGGCAAATTACTTAACCACTCTGCCTCTGTTTTCCCATCTGTAAAATGGGGATGATAGTGCTTACCTCTCAAAGGTGATGTAGGACTTACTGTTTGAAAAGCTCTGTAGAAATGCTAAGTATTAGTCCTGAGTAAGTGGAGCAAAGTTGTCAAGGTGAGAAGAGAAGATGCTGGCTCCTATTAAAATGTAATGTAGTTATTCTGAGAAGATAAAACCCCACATTTTACAGAAGAGGAAAGCCATGACCACCTTTCTACCTCAGACCTATCTTCATAAGTAGTATTGGAAATAGCTTTATATTCTGTTCTCTGCAAAGTACTTGGCTTTTATCAAGCTACATAATTCTCTAGGAAAAGAATCTTTAAAAATATTCCCAACATAAGTATAAAAAAGAAATCAGTAGTGAATTTGGTGGGTTTTATTTTTGTTCTGAATATGAGGTTATGTATAAAGTTGTTTTTCTGCCTGTGTTTGTATGCATCCTTTGTTCTCTGCTGCCAAGTAAATGCTGCTTCAAACACTACATTGTAACATTCTTCCTCTGAGACAATAATAAATAAAAGGAATATATTGCAGTAACATGAGAAAAAGTATGGAGTTCTTCCAAATTTTTGGGGCGTCTTCAAGGATGGCACATCTCATTGCTAAATGCTGAACATTTCATTCTGAAGACTAACATGAACAAGCTGTGATAGTCAATTTCTATGTCCTAGCTTTTTCTCTGTGTGGTTTGAGTTTATATAAATAAGATTAAGCAGTGGTTTTTTTCTTCATAAATTTTACATATTTTCTCTACTTTTCCATTTTTAGTGATTTTAGTCTGAAATCCTTCTCAGTTTCAGGACAGATAGCAAATCTGATCACTCAGAAACAGACTGCTTATTTTAAAATGTTCTGTACATGTATTACAGAACAGCAATAATGCATGAAGCTCTGTCAAATAGGACAACTGTAAATTAGTCTTCAGTTTTCTGGTGGCTTTCAGCCAACATGCATAGCTGAACCACAGCATTAGGCATTCAGTTAGAAAGTATATATTTTCTACCTTGTGCTGGTTTTAGGTATTCGCATTGATGCAAATTATCTTAATGACTATGTTAGTATTGCTACACTTAAAGTAGAAAAAGAAAGTCCAAAGCCTTAACAATTCTTATCATAACAGTTGGCACTGGTTTAATGTTTAGTTATTGGGTTTTGTTTGGGTTTTTTTTTAAACTATAAGCAATGTCAAACGTGTCAAAGTGATGACATTTTCCCTCAATTTGTGAAAGGATGGTTAACAAATAAGTTGTAGGGAAAGATCATTATTTAAATGATTCAGCAGTTATCAAGGAATTTAACTACAGAAATAGCAATATATCAAATCAAATTAAGTTCTGTATTTAGAACAAGAGGCATGTCTTAAGAGGAAGAGACAACTAGATTAAAGCATGTATTGAACCACATAACCTGTCATTTAAAAAAAAAAAGTAAACATTTTAGTTATATGTTTGTAGAGTAGGAGACAGCAGAAGAGAATGGTATGGATCAGTTCCAGGGTCTGACCGGGAGTAATTTATGAAGGTGCACCTATCTACAATTTGCACCCTCTGTACCTCTATTGCCAAGACAGCAGGTGCCAGAGTTCTGTGCAGCTTAAAAATCATTCTTCAGTGCTGTGCCATGAAGGTCCTGGCCCTTGGCAGGGGGAAGAGAATGATCCTCATTTCTAACCAACCACAGGGCTTTTCTCAGGGCTGTTGGGGACAGTGTGTGGCCACCCCTGGTCCTCCATGCACAGTGCAATGGTGAGCAGTCCCTCCCTTCTCCTCCCAACCTTTACCTTTGAGCATTAACCAGCCTCTTGTGCTGTGATTTTGTCAGGCCCAATAAAGCCAACCTGATACTTTTCATGAGAAGGATATGTCTCAGTCCAAAATACACATCTGTACAAAACATCAGGAGGGACACCCTCCTGCACAGCCTAGATTGGATGGCATTGGTTGATAGCAAATCAGTTTAAATTCTCATTAGAAAACACTCTTAAGCTGTAGTATTAACATGTCAGTTCATTTTCTCAGAGAAGATGCAAGATTGATGCATATAATTAAAATTGGAGGGTAGGAACCCTTCTACTATTGGGGCTTCATCTTCAGGGGAACTTCCACAGTGAAACAATCATCGTAGTATGAGTGGTATTATTTCTTTGGTATGTGACCAAGAGAAGGCTCATCACATGTTCAAAACCAAGACAGATAGATTATGAGACACCAGCCCTGCTAGGTCAGAAATACTGGACACAAACCATCAGTAGGCACATGACAATTTGTGGCACCTTCCTGTCCAGGGTCAGGGGTTCTGTCCTCTTTTCTTTTATTTCTACAGTTGAAAAAAAACCAACAACAACTTGACCAACCAAGAAACAACCCCAAAAAGGTCACTAAACAACAAAATCTAAAAACCAAACAAGCCTAAACTCAGCCAAATTAAAAATTTATTGCTGTAATGGTCAAGTTTTGGATTTATGCAGAAGACCAAGATACTCTTTTAAGCATTTCCAGTACAAATTATCCCTTGAGAAAGAATTTTTTCATTATATATATATATTGTTCTCAACTTTACTATGGAATTTCCCTAAGAAAAACCTTCATGAAGGCATTTTTTGCAGCATTGCAAAACTGAAAAATGGATCCTGTCTCCTGTCATGCAGAAATGAAGATGTCATGCCATATGGCTGAGAATTCTGTTCCCACAACAACTGCAATAAAATCAGTCTAACAAATCCTGGCAAGGTGTAAATTACTAACAGTGGAGTATGAAAAAAAAACCCAACAAAAAACAACTTTTAGAGGGGAAAAGAATATTTAGGCAGGAAGAGAGTTCTTGCATCTTAGAAGCAAAAAAAGCTCTCAGTAGTCATCAGCTGCTGCTTTCCTCAAACAATGGTCTTGAGGCTGGAAAAGGTGATATCATTCTTGGCTCACAAAGGATTGGGAATCTTATGTCTTTAGTGCCACTTCCATGATGTGCCAGCAAAAATTACAGTCCTTACAACTAAATTTATACGTAAGAAAGAACAGCTGCATGCAAGTGTAGCAGCCACCTTCAGGAGGTAGTAGGTAGTGTTTTCATCAGCTGCTTTTCTAAACACCTCTGAGACACCAGGTATGGGCTGGCTCAGCTCCTTTTCCCAGGCATCTCAGCACTGCAGCAAACTGGTGCAGCCAACACAAAGGTATAATTTAAATTGAAACCTGCTCTATGTTAGTATGCTTATTAAAAGTGAGAATCCAGGAGAGCTGCATAGAATTGCTAGCTGTGCTTGTCTTCAGTACATTGGACAGGAGAAAAAAATTAAAAAACCTCACACACCACTTTAGTGTCCATGCTTTGCTATTTGTTATCTCATAGTCATCTCTGAATCTGTATTTACAGATTAACTATTCATGCTCTTGTTAGTCACTATCTTTATGCAGTCAGATAAACACTGAAAATGTCTGGTTTTCTGACTGAGGTGGGTTAAGCCTGACTGAATGCCTGGTGCCCACCAAAGCCTCTCTATCACTCCCTTCCTCAACTGGACCTGGGAGAGAAAATATAATGAAAGCTCATTAATTAAGGACATAAGAGGTCACACACCTAACCCACAAATGAAGCTGCATACATTAATAACTAAGAGACCAGACAAGATACAATAGTAACTGCTACTGACAATCCACATCACTGATTTAAATGCAGGCAGAAATTAGGAAAGTTAAGGGTTACCTAGACTGTCATTCTTGAAGATCAAAGTGACATTTACCTTCTTCCAGTCCTCAGGGTCTTCCTCTGTTTCCCATGGCCTTCCAAAGATAATTAAGAGCAGTCTTGCAATGATACCAGCCTCTTCTCACAGCACTCCTGGGTATGTCCCAACACATCCCATGGGCAGTTTGTTCAGTACATCCAGTTTGTTTAAGTGTTCCCTAACCTGATTTTTCTCCACCAAGGAGGAGTAAATCTCCCTCGCTCCAGACTTCTGGCCAGTCTTACTACTAAAAGCTGAGATAAAAAAGGGATTCAGTACCTCAGACATTCCTATGCCCTTTGTCACCAGATCCTCTTCAACAGTGGGCTCGTGTTTTCCCCAGCCTGCTTTTTTCTGCTGCTGTACTCAAAGTAATACTTCACACCTTCTGTATAAGGCCTTGGCTTTCCTAACCCTATCCCTGCAGGACTGAGCAGTATATCTGCCCTTCTTGGTCCCCAAACAGGCTGAAGCTGGCTCTCCTGAGGCCCAGGGATGTGATACTGCTTTTTGCCTTAATCCCTTTGGAATCCTGAGCGTTGTCATCTCATAGTCACTGCAGCTACAGCAACCCTTAACTTTCACATCCCTTACCCACTCTTCCTTTGTGAATAGGAGGTCCAGCAAGATCTCTCCTCTCACCATATTCTCAGTCATTTACATGAAGAAATTGTCACCAGTACACTCAAGAAATTTTTCCCTCAGTTAGTAAAATTCTTGCATGATGCCCTGAAAAGAAATCTTTCGCCAGAGAATTGCAATACATGAGTAGAGGACCTTTTAAACACAGATGCTTTGGTTGATTTTGTTTAGTACCTCTGAAAGTATTTTGGTAAGCAGTTGTGAGAAGCCTAATGAATGGCAGCAACACCCAGACAAATAAAAACATCCAGCTGTATTTCTGTCTCTCCAGTGCCAGCAGCCCCTCTGGAATCGGAAGTATAGCTCTGACCTACTTGCTTTCAACATACCATAATTACAGCACATATCAATTTTCTATAAAAGTACAGACGTGAACAAATAGAAAACCCAAGTGGCTGAAACATGAGCAGAATAACAATGTTATTTCATTCCCCTAAATCCCAGTTCCTGCGAAGATGATGCTTGCAGGCTGAAAAGTAAAACCAGTGAAATGACAGTAAACTATCAGAATAATAGTTGAGTTTATTATGAAATACAAGCCAGACTTTATACACAAACAAAGATGTACCACAGTATTTGACACTCTGCTGCCTGGACTTGGAATTTCTTCCTCCGCAAAATGTCTGCTTGCTATGACAGGAAAATTAGTGATAGCTTTAGCAGAAGGGAATTATTTTGACTTTCATCTGGTTTCTCAATATGCAGAATGTGCTACCCATTTAGTGAACTGGGTGTTCAAAGCAGGACCCAGCACTCCAGCCTCAGTGTCCCCAGATAAAAGGGAATAGTCACTCCCTTTGATCTGCAGACTGATTTTCTTAGGATACCCTCCCTTTGCTGGCTGAGAACTCTGCCTTGGAACAACACAGGACCATGCATGGAGAAGGCAGTAGGTGACAGATGAGGCTGCTGACTTCCAGGTGTGCCCACTCAATTCAATTGGTAGCATTTGGCAAAGAAATTCTGATAACTATCCAGATTCTTGTTACTGCAGGCAGTTTGGTTCTCTTTTCCTGCAAGTCACAGTACTTGTAACACTATTTAGAAAAAAGGGATTAAGAGAGAAGCATTTCCTACCATGCCACTTTCATTGAGCTGCTCTTCTTGCAGAAAAAAGCCTTGCTTTCCCAGGCATTGACTCATATGTGGGTTTGATTGACTTCTTTCATTCACATGTGCAGAGACAGGCAACCTTTGAACATTAAAAAAGACAGAAAACCAAGCCACACCTAGTGTTTTAATTAAAAGTTATATAAGCTCGTCAATGTTGCTGCTCACTTTATTATTTATGCCATCTCCTGTACCTTACAAATTACTGCTGAGTGGACAAAAACAGTACACTTTCCAGTTCTCTGCCCAAAAAAAGGCTCCTAATGAAAGGTTCTTGGAAAGTCTGACTTAAAAATAACAGCTTGATGAATGGGACAATGTCATTACATACAACTAAGTTACACTTCTTAAAGGTTGATTACAAACACCCTCAAATGTCATCTCTTCTTGACATTGCTGATTTTAGGGCTCTTTAAGGTTAATATAAACTAATCCAGAAAAAAAAAAATCCATCACATCTTTCAAGGCTCTTTGTACATACAGAAGCTTAAGCCTGTCAGCCTTGTCTGCAGTCACTGCATTTATTTATTAGCTTTTAACCCAGTTGCAAAGGAAAGAGAAGTTTATAGCACATCTGTTTCCACAGAGATCGGATATAAAGTATAGCAGTTTAGTTAATGAGAGTATTTTTTCTTAATCTGTTTTTGCTTGGATAGCTAATATAAAAAAATGCTTAAGAAAAAGAGGGGAATTTTTTCCCTAGTTTCTAATAGTAGTATTATGCTCCTATCAAACAAAATGTACCTAGTTAGTTAAATGATGTGATTAAAACCAAGACATTTCACACCCATCTACCTTCCTTCCTAGACTAGCAGAAATGAAAAGAACAAAAACAACAAAAAGATAATACTGTAATGAGGCAGACGTAAAAAAATCAGTCCTGAGGATTGCCCTTCCAATAAGAAGTATCTCAAATAGCAACACTGAAAATAATATGCCATTATTTCAGTTATATATATATCTACACACATGCAGTGTATTATGCTTTTTTTATATACACACACACTGGAGACAACTGTGTATAAAAAGACAGGATTATACCAGTGAAAGTTTAATAAACACTTAAAAAAATTAAATAAAATGGGAAAAAAAAATCACAGCTGGCTCCCTCACCATGTGCCTTGGCATCTTCCTGGAGCTCATCCCTCCCCATCAATGTCAGTCTCCCCTCTCAGGAGAGGCACTACTGGCCCCTGGAGGCTCCCACCCCATCAGGCACTCCAAGGCCTTGTCCTCCCAACCACGGAGCAAAGCGGGAAGGAGGATATCCCAGTTTATGCTCGGCATCCCCAACCTGGGACCACTTAATATTCTAGTTCAGCAACACTCAAAAGAAAGACTGTGTTTATCTGGTGGGTATTAGCAGCATAATGGCGGTAATTAAGTAATAATCACCTTAAAAATGTGTTCTTATCTTAGAGCTTGAGAAAGAACAGAGACTGAAGGCTGGGGCAATTATCTCCTGCTTTAGCTCCAGGGAAGCAAGCACTGAATAAGCATTCATATCAAAGTGAGTAAATAATTTGGCCAATTACCTATTCCCACATCACCATTGAAGTTTCTTGATTGAAGATTGCAAACATTTATGTTCAGCCTTCAGCTTAGTATTTAGAATGCCATATAGGAACTGAGTCTGCATTAAAAATTTATCCCTGAGTTACTGCAATAAACATACAAATACAAAAAGTCAATACATTCAGTATTTGTGCCTCCCTGTGAGCATGGACTTGTAAAAAACCTTTTGTGTTATCACAAACCATTTTTTGTACATATAAGCACAGGGTCTGTCATGGAATTAATTGGCGTTTCAGTTCCCCAAACACCTTGATTTCGCAGGGTGGACGCAAATTTAATACACATGTTAGTATAGCTGATAAACTACTCATTTTAGAATTACAGCAAGGAGTTTTAACATGCACTGAAATAGCGAGTCTTTCTAAAAGTTTCCTTACTGCTATCCTTCTTCCCCAGGAAGCCCTAAAAAAATGTTTTGGGTATAGATGGGCGTCTCCTCCCACTTCCTCTCTCCTGCAGTGTATATCGGGGGGAACACACTCACTCTGTGCCAGTCCAAGTGTGTGCCTTGGAATGCCTTCTCCTTCCTCCCTCTGGTATTTCACCAGCACTAGATTATACTGCAAATACCTTTAGTCAGAGCCTAGGAATAGATTTGCTGACCCACCATCTCCCTATGACATTTGCAATAGGCTCAAGTAGATTTAGAACAAATGTATCTGCAAGGCTGTCATCAAAAGCCAAATTTCAACAAACTAGATAGCCAGTGAGTAGTTAAACACATTCTGGGCCAGAAAATTGTCTTTGTTGTAAGCAGACAAGAAAAATAATAGGATCTCTAAGAAAAAGAAAAAAAAAATCAAGTTGAATTTCAGGTAAATTGATGGGATTGATAGGGCATTAGAAGGACAGACTTCTCAGAGATGCTCTTTCTGCAAGGACTCTAAAAGCAGACCTACAGTGTAGCTGCAGGTCCTGGCTACTCAGGCATTAAGAA
This sequence comes from Sylvia atricapilla, assembly GCF_009819655.1. NCBI lineage: Eukaryota > Metazoa > Chordata > Aves > Passeriformes > Sylviidae > Sylvia > Sylvia atricapilla. The sequence continues at coordinate 65,283,785 of NC_089142.1, forward strand.
CTTGCCATCTGGGACTGCAGGCTTCCTGTAAGGGCACTGGACTTCTTAAATTAATTTCTTAAGTATTGAATTTTTCAACGTAAAACAGTTACATGGAAATAATAAAGAAAAAAAAATAAATACAAAAAGTCCACACCAAGAACTATAATGACAAGATTACTTAATGAGCAGTGTAGGGCCCAGACTCTAAAACTGTGGTTCTCAAACATTTTACCTTTGCCAGCATCTAGAAATTAAGATTTATTTCACAGTATAGACACATTCATGTCAGGGAAAAGAAAAGGTTGAACAAAGAAAAGTCTAGAGAATGCAATACTAATCCTGCTTGTGGTGTGCTTTAACCCTCAGCTTTTTACACATTTTGCCCTATCTTTTATAAAAGCTCTGTGGGCATTTATACCTGTTAATGATCCCCTTCTCATTGGTAGTGTGTTCATGCTCCTGGTGTTCTCTCCAAAATTGGTGGCACTTAAAAGATTTTCTTAAGGAATTAATCTCAGAAGCTTTATACTTCCAGTTTTTTTCTCATGGTGCAACTACAGATGGATGTTTGACAGTAATTATGACCTCTATCTTTCTGAAAGATTTTTTTATTCTTATTACAATGACATACTGCTGTCCAGGGTTAGCAATCGATGCAAAGCATTTGCAGGATATTTCATGGGTAAGTACTTAATCATACAACAAGCAGCTAGGTAAAGGATTAACCAAGCAACTTAAAGAAATGAATGATAATAATTTAAGACTGCTAAATTTAGCAAAATTTTCTACTAGCTATTTTCCTATAGTCTGTTTTCAGGAACTCCCCAATACCATTAAAATATATAAATATAAATGACAAAACAATCATCAGTCTAAACATCAACAACCATCAGGCATTCTTTCCTAATAGAAACAACTTCTGGGAAAAGTCACTTGATTTAAAAAACAAGACCCAAGCCAAAACCCCATCAAACATGTAGACTGAAGAGTTCAGACTTTCCAAAGGAAAAAAAAATCTATCCCACTTCAGCCAAGAGTCTGCTACTGTCCACTAAACAATCACTTCTTGTCTGCACTGATTTAGAGCTCTCTTTACTAGTCCTTTTATAAGTTAACTGCTCCCTAGTTTGTATGTGTCACATACATAACCTGAATAAGATGCTGGAGTTGCCATCCACGGTGGCTTTTCTAACTGTGTACTCCCAAGGGACACCAAGATAATGAAAAGACTGGAGCATCTCTCCTACAAGGAAACACTGAGACCTGGGATGGTTCAGGCTTGGGAAGAAAGGCACCAAGGTATATAAATACCTGATGGGACCGTCCAAAAGGACAGAGCCAGCTTGTTTTCACTGGCACTCAGTGACAACACAAAGATCAATGGGCACAAGCTGAAACAAACAAACAAAAAAATCCCTCAGAGCATCAGGAAAAATTTCCTTATTATGAGAGTCTCCAAGTGCTGGCAGAGGCTGCCCAAAAAGTTTGTGAAGTCTCCATCCCTGGAGATATTAAAAGCCATGCAAGTAACTAGTTCTGGGTGGCACTACTTGAGTGGAAAGGGAATGTTAGATAAGATGACCTCCAGAAGTCCAACCTCAACCACTTCATGAGTCTGTGAAAGTGTTTTAAGATTAAAAACTTTATTATTTAGACTATTGGAAGGCTTTATGCTACAAATAAGACTTTGTACACAGTTAAAAAATAACAAAATATGAAAAAAACATGTTGGTCTATGAAGTGCCTCCTAAAAAGAGGCAGGCAGCCCTTTCTCCAGCTATTGGAATTACTGGACCAGATTTCTAATAAATCTCCTTCACCTTAACTTCCTGCCTTCATAGAGCAGGAAACAGCAGCTTTTCAGCCCCTGTTTTTCTTGCTCTTTATTCACAGGAAGTCTTTGCCTCCCTTTTCACTAGAGCAGATCCTGAACATCAGTCTGTGTTGGGAAGGAGGCAGTATCCAAGAATGCCAGTTGCCAAAGTTACAAAATTGCTGGTATAATTTTCACATATTCACTTGTATTTGGCATGGAGAGCTTAACACAGATTTATTTTTCCCTTTGTTCTCAAGAGCTGCACAGACATCCAGCTGGTGGCTTGCTATTTCACAGACGTGTTTCACCACTAGTGACAGTGAGGCACTTTCAGCAGCCTCTCCCTCAGCCGTTCCAGCTGCAGTTGGAGCTCCTGGGCCCAGACATTCCTCTGGGAATGATTCAGGACTATATAAGAGGGATGGCAATACAAAAAAACCTAAAATGCTTTCAGTTTCTGAGAAAGTCTCTATAAGCAAGATAATGAATGTATAAAATCTGAATAAAAGCCTCAATTCCTACTCCAACCTCTACATCAGTAGCTTTGTGTTTCAGTATCAAACTGATATGCACTGTGCTAATGTAGGATGAAACTAAGATTGCTTTTCAGTCAAGTCCCTCCCTCAAGCAGTTTCTCTTCCAGGGAGCCAGATCACTGCCATGTGGGCACTCCTGGGAGGGAGGCATCTCAAGGTAGTATCAGAACAAAGCCTGGGGGAGGCAGCAGTCTTGTGCAATGCCCAGCTCAGCTGGACAAAACTAAGTAGTTTGAGGGTCTCCTTTTCACCTGGGCCCCACAGCATCAGACAACTCTTCAGCAGAAAACCTTCCTTTGCAAAGGCCCGGCTGGGCTGTGTCTTAGCACTCTGCCTTCAGCTTATGGCCAAGATGCAGCTCACGATGAATTCTATGGAAATGACAAGGGGGGATAACAGCACCATGCACACAGAGCTGTTGCTTTCCAAAGGTGTTATAAATTAAATTATTCCATTTTAAGTCACAAGCACCCCTTCGGTTCCTCCTACTCTTCTCCCTGGTTGGCCAAAAACAAGCCAAACCCCAGAAGACCACTCAGCAAAAAACTGTGAGAAAAGGTTCTTCATCTTGAACTTCTGCTGTGTTCTTTGGAAGACTAATATCAGCTTGAGCCTCAGGCATTGCCAAACTTGCCAGTCGTGAGATGCAGCTTTTTTAAATGAAGATACCAAAACCACAAAAGAGTTCACTGAAAAGGCGACTCCTCAGCCACTTCTGTGCAAACTGAAAACTGTCACTGAAGAACCTGCACTGCAAATATCCACATTCAAAATAGAAACGAGCTAAACCCCAGCAGTCTTTGACTGTCCTAGGAGTTTTAAGAGGCTTCAGACTTGATTGTTACAGTACTTTTACTTACTGTAAATTAGAGACAGTCTCTTGGCTTTCATACTATTAAAAGTTCACAGCTGTGAGTTCTCCCAGGTGGCTTTGGTTTCAAGAATGTCAATCTCAAAGGAGTAGCTCTTACCAACTCTTTACTTCAAGCCAGAGGGGTTTTAATTCAGGTTTGTTTGGATGTTTTTGAGAAAAATACAATATCCTTAAAACACTAGATTTATTATCAAATCCAACTCCTACCTAGAAATCTAACATGATTTGATCTGGGTCTATTTATTCTATCCCTATGGCTAGTAAAAGCCTGAAAGAAATCAGGCTTTGCCCTGCAGCAGCAGGAAATCTCTGGATCTCGCAACTGTTTATCATCTACTTTTGTAACTTCATCCTGTGAGAGATCAGGCTGCTACCAAAAACAGAGCCCCTTTGCACATTATTGAACCTTGCAAACCATTAGTGCTGACTTCTAAAACAACAAAGTTCCAACAGCCATAGTGACAAACAACATGAACTTACTGCAGTCAGAGAAGATTATTTTCAGCTTTGACTTGAGTGTTTTAAATAAGGGACAGAGGCAGCAGGCAGTACTTACCTTCTCTCTCGAAGACAAAGGGGAGAATTGCTGCCACAGGAACCCAACTTCTCTTTCAGCCTCTGAATCCCTCCTGATCCCATTCCAGACTGGGCTGCTCCCCTCTGTCTTCCCCAATCCTTCAGACTCCATAGCTATTACCCTTCCCAACCCACGGCACAGTCGAGACCCATCTTACAACCATCATCAATTCCACCCCCCCGAGGGGATGCTTATGTAGGGACCAGAGCAAAGAAAGAGCAAACTGAGCCGGTGAAGCCAATTGCTGCTCCAGGAGGCACAGCTGGGAAAGAGCTGGGCCATCCCAGCCGGGCTCAGGCCAGGTGCCCTCACTCAGGGCTTGTTTGAACCTCAGCAGCTCTTGCCTGTTTGCACTACTGATCCCGGCTTTGCTCTTCCCTAACAAAATTTTTGTTTCCTGTTGTCCTGGTTTCAGCCAGGACAGGGTCAAGGTTTTTTGCAGTAACCAGGCGAGGACCTGACTGTGGGGGTGTGGCTGGCGCCCAAATTTGTTTTTGTTATGGCCTCATCAATTGCCATGGGAGCAGAAGGGGAGACTCACTGTAGTTTCCAGGGAGAACGGTGTTCCTTCTCTTATTGATGCTATTCATTGACTTATCTCATTATTGTTCCCAGTACATTGTTCTTGTCTCAACCCATGACCTTCACGTTTTGTGTTTCCAACTGGAACAAGCAGTGGTTTTAGTGGGGGTACTGAACTGGAGAATATCATTCCCAGACCATGACACCTGTGTGTTCCTGGCACAACTTCGTTGCTTTCTGAGGGAAGAGAGAGCTGGTGGCTGAGCTGCAGAGTAAAGGTGAATCCCTGAAATGAAGAGATGAATGAAAATTACAGAGTTAATCTGAAAAAAGTTCTAAGAAAATGTGTCAACCCTATCATCTGACATACATTGCAGAAAAATCTTTGCATTATATTATTTTCACATCCACGGGGATATGAAACATCTCAGGGCTGTTTAGTATTTCTTCACTCTTCCTTGGGTGACACCAGGCCAGCAAAGCCTCAGATGTGTCAAAAATGCTACAAAAATGTTCTGAACAGGGAAAGGCTGATCCAGCGAGCTATTCTAAAGCTGGAATAAAGTGCTGGGTTAATATTTCCAAAAGCCCTGGGATGAGTTGGCTTGCTCTGTTTGTTCCATGCTCTGCAGGAGGAGCTCAGAAGCCAGAAGTATATGCAAGGAACCAGATGAAGCCCAGCAGACTGCATTGGTGTGAGAACTTGAAGCACACTGTTCCTGTCACACCAGAGTGGGAAATGCGTACTAGAGCTTGGGAAAAAAACAACCCAGTCTTTTCCAAGGTAGTAGATCCCCCTGCTAGGTATAACTAGCTGTTCCATGCTGTTCCAAATAGCTGCCCTGCAGGATTAATGGATGGCAATGCACTTTGTATAATATTTTTCAAAAGCAATAAAGTTTAAAAAGGAGTACTGCTCAGTGCTCCACTGTGTAAGTAAAGGCTTCTCATTTTCTGTGAATCATTTTCTCCTTAGCTTAAAAAAACCTCCCCATTTGAAAATTTAGGGCTGGAATTATTGTTCTGCATTAATGAGATGCTCTGAAGGACAGATACAGATAAGGTTAGGTCAGTGTTTTAATTTATAAACCCCGCTATTCAAGGATTCCTCACATAAGTGTAATAGGTATTTATGGTAGATATTGTACTACATATGTGCTGAAATTTGGGTAGAAGAAATTTTTTGATTAGTTAAAAGAGAACAAAGAGAAAGAACAGCTGACCTGTCAGGTTGTATTTGGTGAACATTCATTACCTGCTTCTCTCTTGGTTACTTACTGTGCATGAACAATGTGTTCTTACCTGTGGTTCATCCTAAACTCTTAAAACTGGGAGCCTGCTGATGCCTAAAATGCTCTAGTCTAGAAATACTACATTTTGCAAGTGGATTAGTCAAAGAATTACGTGTAAGTTTTGTAGTTAAAATGAGAAATTCCTGAGTGATGAGTGTGGACAAGTACTCTACATAATAGCAGACAGCAAGAAGGCTGGCTGTGTGCCTGAAAGGAGTTTACTTCTTCCTTGCTGAAAGCAAGGCAGTGCTTGGTGCTTCAGCAGTCAGCATAGCTCTGGGGACATGCAGTGATGGCTGTGTGCCCAGGCCTGTACCCAGCAGGGCAGAGAAGGGCTGGTCTGTGGAAATCAGAGATCCAGGCCTGCAACCTGCTAGCCTGGCAGGTACTGACATCTCAGGAGTCAAACCCCAAAGAGCCCAAGTGCAGGAGAGGCTGTGCGAGGGCCGATCTCAAACAGAGCCTCGCTGCAGCCAGACCTGCAGTGGCACTATTACCAATGACAGCAGTACCTGCCTGCAGCAGAGCAGCTTGTCAGCCTCATCCTGATTAGATGATCCCAGCACTGTTGCTCCTTCCTTTCACAGTGCCTGCACAGACAGATGTACCACTTCTCTGCAAGTTCAGGGAGGGAAGTGGGAAGAAAGTCACCTCTTGTATTCTCTTGAGTCAGCAGTGCAAAACTACCAGAGAGTGGCAATTAGTCACACTGACAGTAGAAGTCATCTGTGTTTCAATACATAATGCATTGCATTTTTAATTTTTAGAGAGGTTTTTGTACCATTATAAACACAGACAAGAATCTCATGTGATTTTTAAAAATTATTTTGAAGTCTGCAAATCTCATGCACCCCATTCAGCATAGTTTTGTCCTGCTAATGGGCATCAGAAAATGTCACAAAACCAAATTTAAGTGCAGGAAAAGCAACAGCTGAATGTTACCTGGAGTCCTCAGATGCTCCTCTTGTACTGTTCACAGTGCCTCCACCAGGAAGCCAGATGTGATACTTTCTGGTAAAACTCAAACATTAGTCAGATATCCCAGGAGTTTCATATGGTTTCATCATACATGTATATCATCTTCACAGGTACCAAGTGAAGAACCAGTCTGGAGCATTGTTTTTGTTTTGACAGTCTGGCTCTACTTAGCAGTCATAGGACCATTTGTAATGTATATGCTCAGTGAGCATTAGAGTTAAGCCCTATCCTTCTTGGAAAAACTGTGTTCATTTGGCTCCCTGCTGAGGTGTTACAAATACTCTGCTCCCTCGAGATGCTTGATGATCCCTACCAATAAGCTTTTGTAAATAGGATAAGGGTATCACTCCCTCTGCATTCAAAGAACTAACACAGGAATCTCTCTTGGAGCCACTATTTGTGTGTGCAACGACTACAGAGAGAGGACTCGCATTACTCCTGGTTTTTAGTTTAAGGAGGATGTGGTTGGATAGTGAAGAATTTTCATCTCTGCTTTGGACAGCATTTTGCCATTTCCTAGGAACCCTCTGCTGTGAAACTGTACCAATAGTTATAAATCAGCAGTGACAGCTGTGTTAATACTCACAGGATTGTTGGAGGTTGCTGTGCATGACAGTCACCTCCCCCTTCTATGTATTTTCATACTGTGCCTATACAGAAAGAGTTGTGAGAAAATACCTTTAAAATCAAATATAGTTGAAGGTTATATTGATTGCCAATTACTTAATTTAAGCATCTGCAGGAATCACTGCTGTGTGCAAGGACAATAACCATGGGGAGGCAGGTGAATTAACAGAACATGAGCTATAAAAATTAGTAGGCTGTTCAAGCCACGGTTGTTGCTGTGTCTGGTGAACTGAAGTGTTAAAGAGTCTGATGACCCACAGGGTTAATGCAAATTGCCGCTTGCATATGATGATGGCTCTACCCTCCGAGTTTCCTGAAGCAGAGACTGCAAATTAGATTTACAGGTTAATATAATTATAAACGTTTCTTCTTTAAACAGTGTTCATGTAGAGATTATTTTGACTGAAATGACAGCTACAGAAGAGTTATATAATTATCATAAAAAGTAAAAAAAAAAAAAAAAGGTAATTGTTCTTGAAGCAAGTCAAACTTGTGAAGAATATCCAATGTAAGCTTCATTTCAGGCAATTTTGTTCTAATTACTCATATGTATTTAGAAAATATCTCCTGAAATTAGAATTGCTTTAGCCTCTCAGTTCAACTTCAAAACATTTTCCATGATAGCTTCACTACATATTTTAATTGATTGGCAAATTAATGCAAGCTGTAACTGAGATAATATTGCAAGGCGATGAAATCAGGGGAATTGAACATTTAGAGCTAAGATGCTAGGTTTACTGAATTTTGAAGCTTGACTTGTTTTTCTTATTTTCCTGTAATTTCTTCTGTCATTAATATTCATATGGACTGGTACAGTTTTGTACTCGTTCTTGTTACAGTACCTCACACTGCTGACTATTTCTGTGACTTAGAGTCATTCGCTCTTCTGACCACAGTATGATTTCCTTCAGCCAGTAGATACATTGGCTATGAAACTTCTAACAGTTGTTTTTAGTTTTTATTTCCATGGTTGCTGCCATGGCACTGTGGAAGAAGCCCAAGCTCAGAGCCTTGTCCTGGCTTCACTAGTTTAGTAAAACTAGTCCTAGTTGAAAATCCGTCTCTCACCTCTGTAAATGGGATGTAGGCAACAGTGAGACTTAAAATGTAGTACCTCTTCCCAGGCAGAGAGTAACTGAGGGAGGTTCCTTTCTACAAAGCTGGTCAGTCATTGATGTGGGTTTGGTTGTTCTGGCTTTTGCAGTAACACTGAGCAGATGGTGGTGATTAAACACTAAATATCAGTGCAGCAAGTTATGTTCCTTGAAATCAGGTTGCAGCTCTGCCTCAAAACTGTCTCACTTATAAATCTGGTCTGTAACCTGCTTGACTGTGAAAGTACCACAAAAGGTGTCCCTGCATGTCTTGGTGTCAGCAGCAGTGCTCTGATAGGTTTTGTTTACTACAAACAAGACAGCCATCAGTCTTAAGTCTGGAGAGAGAGTTAAGATTGGCTTGTATTCCCAGAGACTAGATACTAATGTTTTTTTACCACCAAAAGGTGCTCCAAGCCTCACACCTGAACTCTGCTTTTACTTTCTTTTTTTTCCTCCTGAAAGGAGGAAAAGCAAGGAGAAAAGAAAGGAGGATAAGCAAAGATCTGCCCACTTCTTCGTTTGCTCCTGACAGGACTTTGATCACCTTGCACACAGCAGGTTATCCCTGTGTCTCAAGGTATACTTATCCAATTTCAAAAAGCCAGTCATGGAGTAGGGCAAAAAATATGACTAGAGGAATCCAGAGGGGAAAAAATCCAAAAATTTATTATCTCAGTGTGAAATTGCTTATTGCAACGTGCAGAGATGTGGCTCTTCAGCTCTTCAGCTCCTTCAGCCAGCTCTCTTTGTGTAAGGGAAGAGGACGGGATGGAGTTCTGGGTCAGTCGAACTGGTGGTCTCTATCAAAAAGGCCACTGGAGGAGACCTTCAGGGCCAGGTCTGCTGCTGGTGACTGTGCTTAGTAAACCCCAGTGCTGCCTCTCAGTATTTGTATGTCAAGGTGCTGAGAAATGCAGGGGCTCTTGTCCAGTGCACTCAGTATCCCATGACTTACAGGCACTTGTCCACAAGCAAAGAATGCACTTCTACTCTAGGACATTTTTAAAATAAAATAATAAAATCCTTTTGCTTTCCAGTGCCACATTTGGTACAATGGGAGAGGGAACTGCCTGATATGTACTCAGGGTGTTAATGAAGGCAGCCATTCAAGAGAAACAATCATCTTTAATGTCAGCAGGGAGAAGTGCCAATCTCCAGTGAGACAGGGCAATGTACAGTTCTGTTTGTCCTGCTTTGCAGCACAGCCAGGCTCTTCCCACACCACCATCTCGGGGCATTGCCAGCACACAGGACACCTCAAACATCACAGCCATTAGTAATGGAGAACATTCCTACAAAAGATCTGATCCACTGCGATGATGAGAGGAAACAAGATGTGGGAATGCAGATCTGAGGCAATAAAGTATCTTTGAATCTTTACAACAAGGATAGTGTGATGAGGAGTAAATTAAAATCTGCTTTATTCTAAAGAGGCAGTACAAACATTTGCAGTAAATTATTCATAATCACCTGTCACTGCATGGTCTTGCAACAGATTTTCGAGCAGGCATCTTCTCCCATTGCTCTGTTAATGGAGAGATATCAGAAGGCTGCAGTTTCTGAATTGCTCAGAATTACCTGAAGTGATAGTTCTTTCCTTAGCTTATGAATTAATTCTGATCACTAACTCAATTTATAACCTTTAACTTCTGAAACACCTTCTTCTGTAATTCATTCCCCACTGTGCTCATCCGTGAGTCTACTTTATAAGTATATACATATAAACAATATATATAATTTAGGGAAGAATTTTGTGTCTCTTAACCATCATTAAATACTTCTTTCTCTATTATGGGAAGTATGATTTCCTGGTTTAACAAGTCTTTCATAAGTACAGTAAAGAAAGTATTCCTGAATCCAGGAACATTACAACAGCTGACAGCTGTATTTACTATAATTATGTGGAAAAGCAGATTTTGATCACCACATTCTGACCTGGCTACTGTCAGTGACTCTGCCACATGCAAAGGCTTAAGACGAAGCAACTCATCTTGATGTTTTCCAGATTGACCTGAATTTTCATATCTATAAATAATTGCAAGCACACAAGTATTAACATGAAGGAGTTGGAGTGCATTTTATTCCGTTCACATCTTTAATTGCTAGGCTTACCACAAAGACTTTGATTGATAGGAATACTCTTATAAGTTGTATAGAGTGAGCTCAGTAGAGTTGTTTGTTCCAGAAAGTTGGTGAAAAATTTTTCACACTGCCTTAAAAATCCATCAAACCCTAGACCTGATTTCGTTTCTCTGCTTTACTCTAAAGACCTTTCTAAGCACTGGCAATATTTGCCATAGATTTAAAGGTTGCAATTAAATTATTTTGTAGCTATCTGGTTTGCTCCATCCGCTCCATCTGTTAAGCAAGAGTTTTATTTTTCTCTCAAAATGTTCTATAACTCTTGGAATTTTAAGGATTTAATTGTTTTTAGTGTATTGCTCTGTATAACAATCTCTTAACAATGCTGGACCATATCAAAAAGCTTTCACAAATCTATGTCACAAAGCGTGCACAGTGTGACACAACTTTCTTGGCTCTCTGTGGCTTGTGTTGAGTCTAGGATGCACTGGTTTTTTTTTAACAGAAGACATGATTGATCACTGAAATAAACTACAGCAGCACATTCTCTGTTTTCTGAATTCCTCAAATGGAAACTGCTGATATACATGGAACTGGGTTAGGTGGTGCTTCCTAATGTTAAAATGAGTGGCAGCCCCTCTGAGATGGCCCTGTCTTCTTAATTCATTGGTTTATCCCAAAACAAAAGTGCTGTTCAATCTTCCAGCTGATTTTTGTTTTGCTGAGGAGATTAATCAACCAGTAAACAGTGACTTACGTGCTGAGAAAACTACCAAAAAATCCAAGTGCAGACACACAAATTCTATGTAATACCTGACTTCAAATTAAACACACAGACATGCTGGGGAAACAAAAGATTAATTCAGCCTCAGAATACAAGTGGAGAAATTTCAGGTGAGTTTAAAAAGTCATTTGAACTGATCAATTAGCAATTGATCTAAATTACTGCTAATGCTTTGCTGTTAATTTATTCTAGGCAAAACCAATGGTTGCCACTAAAGGTTATGGAAGGAGGAAGCTTTGTTTTTTGTTTCTTTTTTTCCTGTTTCTTTGCTGAAGGAAGCTTTTCTGCAGGACAGATGGACACTTTTTCAGATCCCTCTTCTCTGTCTTCCAGTTCACTCCTCAACATATTGAAGAATTCTGGATTTTGCTTTTTACTAATGGGGCCTCTAGTGAGCCTGATATGACAGCAATATGAAGCTTCTGACTGTTAATTAAGAAATAATTAACACAGGAATTCAGGGAATCTCAACTATTTTAACAAGACCTTCTGTTGATACTGGGCACATACTGCTTCTTAGTTTCTTTTTTTGGAAGAGTGTAGGAAAATTTCTGCACAGTTATAACTGAACTTTCAATTTGTCCTGGTATCTGGGGTGTTAATTTTTGATCATGGATGTGCTACCAATAATTGCAGAAGAAAACTGTTGATAGAAAAGCTGACATCTGTTTACAGCAAATCCTAATGGTGTGTCCTAGATTAGCAGAAAAGCTTGACACATTGATGTTTAAGTCTTTTTTCATGAATGTTTCATCACTAGCAGTAATAAGTCTTTGTACGTCAATAATTTTCTACTTGATCCCTCTGATTTTCTTCCAAATTAAGTCATATTCTCACTTGCACTATCACTAAATGCCAGATGCTCACAGCCATTTAGGCATATCTGTGCTGACTGTCACACCACAGCAGCTTTTAAGGCACATGGGTTTTGCAGCAGAACTCATGAATATGTCACAGAATTCACAGAATCACAGAATTATTATCTTGAAAGAGACCTCCAAGATCATCGAGTCCAGCCCATGCCCTAACACCTCAACTAGACCATGGCACTGAGTGCCATAACCAGTCCTTTTTTAAACACATCCAGAGATGGTGACTCCACCAGCTCCCCAAGCAGTTCATTCCAGTACTTTACTATTCTTTCCATGAAAAACCTTTTCCTAATATCCAACCTATATTTCCTTTGGCACAGCTTGAGACTGTGTCCCCTCATTCTGTCAGTTGCTGCCTGGAGAAAGAGACCAACCCCCAGCTGGCTACAGCCACCTTTCAGGGAGTTGCAGAGAGTGATAATGTCACCTCTGAGTCTCCTTTTCTCCCGGCTAAACACCCCCAGCTCCCTCAGTCATTCCTCACAGGGTTTGTGTTCCAAGCCCCTCACCAGCCTCATTGCCTCCTCTGGACGCACTCAAGCATCTCAGCATCCCTCCTAAACCAAAAGTTCTGGGTGGATTGGCTCCTGTGGGCATGGGTTCGCACTCAGGGAAGGAATACATGGTATGCAGGCAAGGGGTGAGTATATGGCAGCTGGTGTGGGGGGCATAATGGGTGCCCAAGCAACCCTACAGAGCAGAGGCAGTGGAGACACATGTGGCTGAAGCCTTGCTGGGCTGATTGGCTCACAGATGGGTGCCATTGTCAGCCTGACACCAGAGCTCTCATCTCCTTTGCCCTAGAAGGCAACATCCTCTATGTGTGGTCATCTGATGCCTTAAGCTTTAGCTTTCATATTTTCAGATTCTGTGCTGTCTAGGGGTGTAGTTCTGAGCCTCATATTAAGTGCTAGTGAGTTTTCTTCACAGAGTAGGTAGACAAAACAAATCTTTTTGCTGCTAAGGACTAAGGACAACTTTCAGCCCAACAGCATAAACAATGAAGAAGGATGAAACCTCACAACCTGAAGTTGTAATTGGACAATTAAACCCAATATGCAAATGGACCAAAACTTATAAAAATGTAAGATCTCATGACCGGTCAGCCAACGGTGGCTGTTCTTAGTCTACCCTGGGTGTAGCCCTGGTCAGGCTCCTGTCCTGCCCAAGGTGTATCCTAAAGGCCTTTCAGTAAATACCTACTTTATTCTCTAGCTCTATCCAGTCTCTGTTTCAAGTCAGCCTTCCCAAGGCATCACAACCATCTCACACTTCTTGTTGTACTGCTGAGCTCTGTGTCAGGGTGCAGGGAGGGCTGGCTGCTCCCAAAAGCCAGGTGACATGGGAACTCAAGTGATTGATACTTGTAACTGCCCCAACCAGTGCAGAGAGGAAAAAGCCCATGTCCTGACACTCACCTGGAGGCACCAGGCTCTGCACCCCTCCTGGGTGACAGCACACACTTCATAGTGGAGGGTACAGGACAGATGGCAGACTGAGCCTCTGCTCTGATGAACTCCTGGTTGTTCACTGTGCTCCAGCAAGTCACTGACAAAACACAGGGTGCATTCGTTGGGAGACTGGAGCCCTTAACTTGTCTTAAAACCATTTACAAGTTTTTTTGCTACCTTTAAAATAGTGCTCCTTTTCCCCTGTAGTAGGGGAGAAGAGCCTTTCTCCATGCAGTTACTCTGCTGTCTTACATGGCATGCAGTCCGAGGTATCAGACCCTGTGGACAGAAGAGCTGCAGTTAGGTCTTTAACCATAATGCTACCTAGAGTGAGATTTTTTTTTTCTGGTGATTTTACTTCAGATTTTTCAACTTAGCCCTTAAATCTTCAGATTAGGTGAGTATCACAGCTTCCATTTGCTAGGAAGACACTTTCCAAGTCTCAAAACTCAGGATAAATACCTGAGACTTCAAATATCAAAGTGCAACTCTTACTTTCTTTGCTACAAAAATATATAATCATTTTTTTTTTACATTTCTTATGACCTTGTACAGGATAGTAGGTGCAGAAAGTGGCTTATGAATACTTAAAGTGCCATTAATTACTTTCGTGTCACGTACTTGTGAATGTGGAAGTCCAGCTGGTAAAACAAGAGACAGTAAATGAGAAAGTGTTTAGCCTGAAGACTGAAACTCATCATGGGACTTACTTTGTGAACCAAAGCTGCAGCAAATAGGTCAGCATACTTTCAACACAGTTGGGCTTTGTTAGTCAAGTTTAAAAGAAACTTTTCAAACAAGTGGATATTTATAGCACACAGAACATTAATTGCAAGCTCCTGTTGCCCCAAGTATGTTAATTTTTTTGTTTCAGTATCGTATTTTCTTCATCTCACCCCCAGTTTTTTGATAAGCAACCTTATTTCTCAGATAATCTTCACTCTCAGGTAAATAAGCTGTCCTGTAGCTACAGGTCACCTTGTGGATTTATTAGAGATGAATCAATTAATTATATCTTTAGGGAGAAAACTGGTACAGAAATGAGGTAAGAGAGTAGATGGGTGCAGTGGTTAATAAGCGTGAGAAAAAATTGTTCTCTCTTCTCCTTCACAGAGTTCCTATTTAAGCCGGCAAGGCACATGTCAAACTGCCCATAAATAATTACACCTGCATCCCTTAAGCTGATATATAAGTAAAAAATACGATGAAAAAGGTTTCGGCATCTTCCATCTATGACAAAGACAGTGAATGAAAAGTATGAATTAGCCCCCTCCGTGCAGCTCTGCTCACTTTGCCTCAAGTGATCCCTGGCTGACCACAGCTTTTTATTTGTTTCAACCTTTTGGGTAGGACAAGCACCCTTGTCTTGTTCTGCCCTGACCTGTCAGGCTGCAGCCCAGCTCTGTGAAGTGAGGGACATATTCTGGCTCCGGTTTTCAACAGCTCAGCACTGAGCTTTCTTGCTGTTGCCTCCCTCCTGCCTGTTACTGCTGCAGGTAAGGAAAGGTCCTGCAGGGCACCCAGTAGCCAACCCAGTCCATATGGCTGGGAGGAAGAAGCTGCCACTCAGAGTAATTTAGAAACAGAGGGAAAACCAGGAAGAACCTGGGGAGTCTGAAAGGACTGCATGGCAGGTTCTTACCATAAGAACGGTTGGTAGTGTGGGAGTGAGATGAGGAAAACATGGAAGTGTGAAGAAGTGGGTGACCCACTCAGGGATTGCCACTGCTCTCACAGTCTGCCAGCTGTATGTAAAGAGCAGAGTATGATCATGTTTTCTCAGCTTATTATACAAAGGTCAGCAAACAGCTCTGTTGAGGATACTTATCATTTCATGAGGGTCTGATGATCATAAACTGAGCTGCAAGATTCCATGGAAATTGAACTCGTTATGTATTGTAATGTGCATAAACACAAGCATGAGCTGTTCTCACAAGTAGTCCTCGGCCTGGTGATGGCTCTGTCCAGCTGCCTTACAGAGGGGTCCCTTAATGCAACATCAGAGTGTACACTGGGCATGAAAGGGATCTTGTGTAATTGCAGACACAAGTAAGAGGCGTACACTTGTGATTTCATCTTCCCTTCTGGGCCCTACTGATACATGAACTGTTCCCAGAGACCCTTTAAAGTCAAAATTACCTACTTACCTTTAGACATCTCTGCCTAAAATGACTCAGATAAAATGAGAATGGATTTCCTAACTAACCTAAAACAATTTTTTAACTAAAATTTGTTGAACTCTAAAAAACCCCAAAATTTTTAAATGATTCTGTACTTTTGCGCTTCTTTTAGAAAATAATTCAATGGTGAAAAGGTTATTTTTCTGTAGTATTCTGGATCCAAATTGAATAAAGATGTATAAGCAATTTTTATCATGTTGTTCATCTAATTTTACTAAGCAAAAAGCATCAGGAATAAACTTTGGAGATATCTCAAAAAAAATTCTAACTTTTTTGAATCAAAAATTAGAAATGTTAAATTTCTTCAAGATTAATTCCATGCATTATGACATTCCATACCTCTTATACTAAACTATTGGAAAATATTTTGTTAACACTTGTTAGCATTTTCTGGCTATTATTTTTTTGCGGGTGAAACAATAGTCTTAATTTAAAAAAAAAAGAAGTTAATTTTGCTTTCCATTTGAGTTTTTTCATGACAAATATGTGTGATACCCTAGGCTACTGTTGTTTATGTGGCAAGATGTCTTTGTCACTTTGACTGAGGTGCACCTGATTTCACTTTGGTATTTCACAGAGCCCAGAAGCAATACTGTTCACAAAAGAGAATAGAAAATGGAGAGAAACACTGAGGATAGACTACCTGTACTAATCTATGGGTAGGAAAGCTTACACAAGCCAGTCCTGGTTCCACTTGCACATGTTTTTCGCTGGCACAATTTCTTCCCTCTAGGGGTGTTTTTCCAATTTGTCTTAGCTCATGCAAAACCAGATTGAGCCTTGCTAATGGTGAGGGACCTGAAGTTACCCAGTAATTTAGAAACCCAGAAATTGTGTCTAAATGGCTTCGCTGGGATTGGAACTGGAAAACAAAATTAAATGCCAGAAGAGAGAGTATACAGTCACTTTCCTTGGTGAGGTAACATTGCTCCAAGAGAAGAACTCCTGGATGGCTCAGGAGGGATCCTTATTTCATCAGATGAGTCTTTGCCATTTCCCTTAAGATCGGGCTCTGCCACTGCATGCAGACTGTGCTGGTCTACGGGAGCCACATGGGTGTCTTACCATTGTCTGTAGTAGGAATGGTGTAAGGCTTTATCTCTGAAATCATTTGTGCCCAAACATGTAAAACTATCCTCACATATAAAATATTATCTATATAAAAATCTCTCCCACCACAAAAGCTCTGATTCTGCATGCTGTTTTGGTTTTACAAAACTCCATGGTGCTGCAGAACCAACACTTACTAGTAAGCGAAAAAAGTTCTTCAGGCTTTTGTCTCATCCAAGCTGAATACTCATTAATATTTATTACTGAACAGGTGTAACTGAAATTATGAGGAACTCATTTGTATGGTGCCACAATTTTCAGCTAGTTAATTTTAAATTTGTAATTAGATTTTCTCCAGCAGTCTAATTACTGAAGCCAGGGGAGCACCCACATTGCAAGAGAAAGATGAAGTAAAAGTTATTTTATTGCACAACTTACCCTCAGATTCTAAAAATCAATGGAAAAACTCCTCCTCCAGTTTAGCTGATTCTGCTCAACATACAGGATTCAGTCCTCCACTGCATGGCTGGTGTGGTAATGACTCTGCATTCACTGAAAATTAAAACTGCCTCAAGGAATTCAGAGCAAGCACTAGATTGACCTATGCAGATGATGAAAGAGTGATCCTGTGAACTTGTTTATGAATAAAAATTCCTTTGCTGCTGTTAGAAAGTTTTCTTTTGCAGTAAATGGAGTTTATCTGTGAAAACCTGGATGATTTGAAGTACTCTTTTTCTGCTCCACTTCCCAGCACTTAATTCTCAGTCTACCACTTGACTGTTTTTCATGGAAACCAGGAGTCGTTTGACATTAGAACTATGTTCAAAGTGGGGGTAATGTCTCCTCCATCTGATCCAATCAGAGGCATTAAATGACAATGATTTATTTTGTAAAAAACAACAGTAACTGTGAACACCTGCTTTATAGCCCCCAGGGCTCTCTTTTTGAAATAAGCTTTCCTAATAGTTGAGCTCAGAGAAGCTATTAAGATCTTTCCAAAATTGCACTTCAAAGTACATCACAAAGACTTTTTCTCACCCTTCCCTTCCCTTCCCTTCCCTTCCCTTCCCTTCCCTTCCCTTCCCTTCCCTTCCCTTCCCTTCCCTTCCCTTCCCTTCCCTTCCCTTCCCTTCCCTTCCCTTCCCTTCCCTTCCCTTCCCTTCCCTTCCCTTCCCTTCCCTTCCCTTCCCTTCCCTTCCCTTCCCTTCCCTTCCCTTCCCTTCCCTTCCCTTCCCTTCCCTTCCCTTCCCTTCCCTTCCCCACACATTGGAATGTCAGTTCAGTCTCCTCCCTGCAGGTTCAGCCAGAGAGGCAGCTGTAGATGCTCTCCCCTCCCACAGCAGCCCAGGTGCTGATACAGATCCCCCATGGCTGAGCAGCTGTGTGCTGCTGGGTCTGTTGGATCATCCCACGTGCTGTGTGTGACACATTGATCCATGTCTGGATTCTGGCCTTCGGACAAGGAGGTGCTTATTCATCACAGGAAATCTGAGTGAGGGCCAGCACATAGGGCATGCTGGGGTCCAGAACATGAATACGATATAGATTCTACTTCTGCCAGGCTTGACTGTGCCCTGCTGTTCCCAGTCCTTCAGAGCAGTCCAAGGAGGTCTCCTGTGTCCCACACAATGCCTCAGCTGTCACTGTGCCTCAGCCTTGGCCTCCCACCACTGAACGCTGGCCCTGCTGGGCTTAGGGATGCTGTAAGGGGATGTGTGTAGACAGAGTTAATGGCTCTGATGAGGCCAAGGCCTTCTCCATGGACTGTAACATCATATTTTCCCTCTGTTCCATCTGAACGAAGTCCAAGAACGATCAGCTACACAAGGGCAGCCATCTGGCATGACTCAGAAATCCAGTTTTAGCAAATGTCTTTGAGACAGGTGCCTGTGCTGATCTCAGTTTAGACAGAGGCAGGAAAGGGCATGTAGACTGCACGAAGGGCTTGGAAGCTGCCTACTGCAGCAAGCAGCCTTGAAGTAATCAGGAAACACGGCACCCAAATGTGGAGAGGGAATCCAAAGCATTACATGGCTTAATGCACTGTCAGAAATGGACAGTTATTGGCCCTGAATCTACTGAGGATGACTGGAAAGGGAGCTAGATGGTAAGCCTCTCATTTCAGAAGCAGCAAGTTCCAAGTCAATCCTGTACTGCCAGTGTTGTTTTCTTGGCTGCACTCACCCTATCCCTGGGTTGTATGGATCAATATTGAGAGGTGAGAGTGTCACAGATTTTATTACAGGAGACTCAAACCCTGTTCTGCCCACCAGACACAGCAAAATGTAACCTACAAAGGCAGTCCATGTCTATGTCTGCAAACCACCCCTTCTGTGTCCCTTGGTCTCATAAAACCCCTAGGAGGCCTAAGATCTTCAAAGCTGTCCATCGTTCCATAACCTGTGTTGACAACTTTTTTAATGTCTAAGTACTCCCAGCGTGAACTTTGGTTTCTGGAGATGCGTATCTGGGGTAAAGTGCTCTGATACTTAAGTCAAATATTGTGTGTTGCAGTAATAGGTCTTGCAGCTGTTTGCAAAGAGATGTAGTTATTTTCCTTACTTTAAGTGTGGGAAGTGATGTTCTCATCATCACCTAGAAGAGTAAGGAGAGATTAGGATGCTTTTCTCTTGATCTTAAAACTAGTAAGAGTAATTTTAAAAACATGATGCCCCTGAGTGCTATGGAGTTTTTTATCATTTTTTCCACAAATACCTGCATACCCATGGGCAGAATCTCACTGTTATATTTTAGGCATATTTGTTACTCTGTGTGTGGGCAGGTTGTGTAGAGCTAGTCAGGATTTTTTATAAAGTAAATATCAGGAAAGGACAATTTCTTGTTGCAAAAAATCTTCTGTCCAAATCTGTTTTGACAAATCTTTCAATGGAAATAGACTTCAGAATTTGAAAAAGATGGGATTCTAAGGATCTAAATCCTATATTCTCTTAAGAGAGTCCTGCATCTCAGAGTAAAGCATAAAAACTACTTGGTTTTGCTCTTGTGCATTTTCTGCTTTAATGAAAACACAGAAAAATGTGTCTGTTTCATTTATATGCCAGACTTTATAAAAATGCCAACATTGCCTTAATAGTCAGAACATAATGGCCTTAATATCTGATTCATTTGAAAAGCCTTCATTTGCATAGTCCTCACTGTTACTGTGAGGATGTTACAGGATGTCTTTGACATCTTGGGACAGATCAGAGCTGCTTTGGATTGTGCTGATTCTGAGGAAGTGTAATGTTAGCTTGTAGGTCCCAGGAGAGACACTACTTAGGAATATTGTATAGATATAGATATAGATATAGATATATACTGTATATATATGCTGTATATTTAATATATACTGTGTATATATATATCATATATATTGTATTGAGATATTTTTCTAGAGATTTGAGTCGTGCGTCAATACTGCAACATTTTCATTTTAATGTTTTATGAACATTCCGATTGCCATTCTATGAAGGTAATTAGGAGACGCCTTGGGCTAGAGGAAAGGCTTAACCCTATGATTGAAGAGCTCCAATAACATCATTAAAATTAAAGAGATTTAGTCATGGGTTTTGAGGCAAAAAAATCTAATTATCATATCATAACTTAAGGAAAAAAAAAAAGAAAAAAGAAAAAAATTAAACTAGGAGGGAAGTCTAGGTGTTTCAGTTTTAAGGTGTCAGGAAACTTATTGATACATTGCATGCTTTGCAGCCCTCTGGGTGGGAAGCCATTCAGCTAGAGACATATTTTTGATCCTGCATATTTTTGACCCAGTGTGCATATGTTTAGAGTGATACACTCTTTCTCTACACTTGTTTTCATCTTTCTAGGAAAGATATGACTAGTCTGCAATAGAAATATATGATAAATTTGAAGTGTCCTTCTTGCATGAACTCATGAGGAGCTCACAAAAGCAATGTGGGGGTGGTAGCCCTCTTTTGGGGTGTGGAGATGTGGCTCTGCTCCACCCAGCTCTGTGAACATCATCTTCTTTTGGGTGTATATGGAATATTAAACCCAAGGTGAAATCTTGTCTCTTTGGAGCCCAGTGGTAGAAGTTCGCTGGTAAGAGCTGAGCTAGGTTGTGCTTCTGGGCTTGCACTTGGTCTGACTTGTCTTCCTGTAGGAAGCCTGACCCTGTTTGAAGACCAGGTCTGAGGAAAGGCAGGCAGCATGGTGAGGGCCAGCTGGGGTAGGGCAGGCCAGCTGAGGTGACCCCAGCACAGGCCACCCTCCCCTTGCTGCTAGACCTGGGGGCAGAGCATGTGGAGGGAGACCCCCAAGGAAGCTGGGTCAGGCCCATGGGGGTTGGCAGCATCCTCAGGACCCTGGCCAGCAGAATGAACTTGATTCATGGATAGGAAAAACCAGGAAAAATAATTTAAGTAATGCATCCTGAAGGCCTCTCACCCAGTACTATTCAGGATCAAGCCTCTCTAACAGTATTTTAAGTCCCAGATGATTTTTCTTTTGCATATGAAATTATGCATTTTCCATCTGTGGCTCCTTCTCATTCCTTCTTCTTCACCTGGGAATAATTATTTTTCTGTTGTTATGTAAACTCAGAGGAGATGCTAGTCTGCGATGTTCCCTCCTGAATGGTTTATCTTGTTATTTAGATCTATCTCCTTTCTTCTTTACTCTTGTGTTTTGCCTGGTGGGAAATTATTTCTTGACCTTTCCATTCTATGCAATTTTTCATACATTTCTTAAATTACCAAGCTAAAAATTGCCTGCAGAAGTCACAATTTCGGCTAAAGATAAAGAACCCCCTACTACTCAGGATGGTTTTGAAATTTCTCTATTATCTAGGATTTGCAAAAGTCAAGACAGAAATCCTAAAAGACTCTTTACCAATGTGCTTACAACAGTTCTCCTATTTCCCTGTGAAAGTGCTATGAGGACAACCTTGCTTGTTCTAGCTGCATCAATTTCATTGCACTGTCAAATGCTTCTTTTCCCAGAATTTTGTATTGCCCAGGTGTTGGATTATGTTTTGCCCAGATTCTGGCTTCATTGGAGTTATGGCATTACTCCCAATCCTTGAAGCAAACTAACTTTCACATAGATTTATTTGTTATTATTAACTCCAAAGTTTATTCCAATATTTACATTTATGCACTAGAAATGTTGGGTTCTACAACAGTTAGAGATATGAGAGTCTAATACTGAATGATTGTCTCTCCACAAAAATAGTTCTGTTTGTAAGTGAAAAAACACTCCACTGTGTTAATGGAGGAAAGGCAGGAGCAGAAAGTTAAACACAGAGGTCATCCCTAAACCTCATAAAGCCAAAAACGCAGTGGAAGTTGCTTCCCAGCAGTGTATAAAATATGGTCTGCCCTTACTAAAGTGTACTGGGAAACTTGAAAAAGAAAACCTCTTGAGGTTTTGGGTTTTTTTTCCTGCTTGATCAGGTTTCATAAATGCTCAGAAAATCTGTGCCAGGTTACCTGGAAGGTTGGAGAGCAGGCTGCTGTTGAAGGATGGATGTTACCAACTCAAAAGCTTTTTGTACAGGGCATTTTCTTGTGACTCTTTCTTAAGCATGGCTTCCTTTATTTTTGAGGAAAAAAGTCACATCTAGGTGATATGATTACAATTACTTCATTTTTAAAAGTACAAAATTAATGAATTTGAAACTCTTTGTTTCAGCCAGTTTTGTGTTGCAAAGCTATATGAATTTTTTAGACCAAAGCAAATTATTATAAATATGAATTTATATTTCTGATCTATTAAGATCATTAATAGATCATTATAAATTCATTAAGGTGACCTGTATGGAGCATATATTCCAAGTAAGCAAAAGATCTATTTTAAGATTTTTACAAATTTTATCAAGATTTTAATATAGCATTTTTAAAAGGCCTGTGTACTACTTAATGAATATTCAATGTCTTTTTACTTCAAAGAATATCTTCAGAATACCTACAAAAAATGAACTAAATTCCTTAACTTTTGTTTTTTAAGGATAAGACATATTAATACACAAAAAACTTAGAGAAAATATTTGCCAAATATTTCATAAAACTATGGGTCATAAAAGTCTGATAGTTCCTATTATAATGTTGTTATTTTATTCAATAAATGTAAAAGTATCCAATAAGAAAATGTGCAGACATTCAGGAATTTTAAATTATCCACTGGATAATTTAATTATAGGAAAGAGCTTATATTGTTCCCTAATGCACTAAGAATTGTGAGAACAATACCAATTTGTGAATGAGAAGGCCATAGAACTGGAGTTATTATCTTTTTATATCTGCAGTGACTTAATAAAAATTTTGAATGGAAATTTATATGATTCATATTCTTTGTGTGTGGTGGAAAAATAAGCCATATAACAATTGATTTAGAAGCAAGAAGATTTTTATTTAATATTAAAAATTTAAATTGGAGAGGCGTAGAGAATTCTAACCAAGCTCAGCATTTAAAATTACAGTAGTTCCCTTGCGTTTCCATTCTTAGAAATGGAAAATCTCTGAATCAAACCCTTCATTGACTCTCTCTTAAAAAAATTAAATAATTATCCCATCAACTTTCAACTTTGTCATCTGCCTCATATGCTTTCTGTACTGCACACTTAAAAAAATGAAATGGTAGATGCAGATGAATCTTTGATTTTGAACCTGATTATGATCATTTGGCTGTAGAACACAGTTTTGTCTGCTTTATCCATAAGTGACTGTTAGTCTTCTGAGCTCCTGCTCCCATGGAACTCTTCCTTTTCACTAAGCATTATTTCTCTTTAAACTTTGTTGTGAATTTGGTTATCAGGAGGGTCTCATTCTAAATAATGTGGATCTGAAGCTGTCAAAAAAATTGACTGTTGTCTTTTGTATTGGATACCATAATGAATATGACTGCGCAAAGACCTCTTGAGATATCAATATCTCATAGTGGTGGTTAGCTCTTAGTACTTGCTTGCCATCTTACCTTTGGGTGGTCTTTTGAGTTGGACTTTAGTTGGCTTAAACCTGAATTCAAAAGCTAAAAGAGAAAACCAGTGCTCTTACAACTTCATATTTATGTCCCCCATACTAATGTCCTCAGGCAATTGAATTGCTCTTTCTTAAAGTCACTGAAAAGGAAATTCTACCTGTGAGACTGACAGCCATTTCTCACCAATCCACCCATGAGAAACTCAGCTCAGCTTGCTCTGGTGGCTGACCTTGGGATACTTCTGTGGCTCAGCAGGAACACGGTGTAGCACGATTCTTTTGACAGTTGCTTTTGTATTTTGCACATGTACATACCTTCAAACAAACAGAGTGAAATGCCTTTGAAAACACAAAGTATTTCACAGTCAAAACTGTCTTTCTTCTACTCTATTGTGATTGGGGAAAATGCATTTGAGTTACTGCTCCTTCTGCTTGAACTGACTTTCTGACTGGAAAGGCCCAAATTTGATTCTTGTTTGTTTTCTGTGTGCTTTCTAATCACATACTCATTAACAAAGCTAATACCCAGTCGGGTCTTTTCTTTCAGAAAGACATCCTTTAAAAAAAAACAGTTCAAGATCTGCTTGCAGCAGAGACATCTTTCATGATATTTACGTGAGATACCCCTTCTCAACCTGACTAGTTTCTATACCTACAGTGTGGCCCACTATTGTGTATTTCTGGCTACATTCAACTCAAGCATCTTTCTTTTTTGACTTTTTTTTCTTCCTCTAATAATTATTCATTACACCCCAAGCAGTTTAAAAGTATTGTGGGATATAAATACATGCACATGAAATCATTATGGAAATGCTTTATACATCTTCAGAATAAAGGATGCCTTTGTTCTTAAAGTAATAGGAATGTTTTCTTGTCAAATTGATTTATGGAATGATGAAGAAATAAATCTGTTTCATTCACTTTATCTGCAGGAATTTTTCCGACTTTTTGTATTACAAAATACATGTATTTTAAATCAGATTTGTTTACTAGATCTCCAGGTTAATACATTATGTCACATCTGGAAGCAGCAAATCACTGTAGGATGATGTTTACTTGTAGACTTTCTAATATTTTACTTCTCAGACAGGTATAGAATTGTTTTGTCCTCATAACCTGGGTGATTTTGCAAGAATTTTTTAATCTGATTGTACTAAAGAAATTGAAAAACTTAATTTCTGGTTTTCAATGCATAAAACAGAAGAGGTGATACAGATGTATTTGCCATTTCTAAAGCAATTTCAGCTCCTTCAAATCCAATTTTGCAAACAATTATTATCTCACCTGTCACTGATTGTCCTGTGACCTTGTTAGCATGTATGTTTTTGGAAATCTTTGTCCTTCTTGGCCTAGAGATAAGGAAAATAAGATAGTAAGGTGAATGGGACCTCTGGTGAGCAGGAGTTCTGTGTATTATCAGCTTGAACGATAATTGGCAAGGTATAATCTTGGAGCATACTCAGACATTTAATTGCATTCCTCACAGTGTGGTTAGGTTTTCTTTCCACTGTATCACTTAGCACAACTTTTGTGTTTGTTTGACCTTTTCTCTTCTCTTTCAGACATGCAAAAATTACTCTCAAGAACCTTTCTTTCTCCTTTACCTAGGTTTGTCTCTTTAATCACTTTCGGCCCTCGGATTACTCCTCAACTGGACCACATTGGAAAATTCCCAGAGGTCTTTGGGAAGGCTTTGCCTTCTATACAAAGAGGCAATTTTATTTGATGCTACAATAAAAACAAGCCAAGGAATGGCTTGTAAGTTGCTATTCCAGATTTTCAGGTAAAAAAAAAAATAGAAAATTATTTAATTAGAAAATACATTGGGATATGTATTTAGTACCTGTTGAAAGCTGGAGTCTGGCAGCTCTGAAAAGAGAAATAATTGCTAGAAAAACCATAATATATTTCAAAGTCTGCCAACCAAACTCCACCAACAGAACAGAAAAATTACCTAATGAACCATGATTTTGGAGAATCTACTGCTCACAGTATTGGCTAGTGAAGTCTGTGACATTTCTGCTGAGAAGAAAAATGTTGACTTACAGTGGGAGATTTTTGTTTATGCTGAACAAACATAAAAATTTTTATATGTATGACTGCTTTACAGAGAATACAAAACATATGGGTAGGTTCTCAATGTCAATACATACAAATATTCTAACAATAACCTTTGTCTGAGGTGGAGAAAAAGAGACTTCCCCAGCCTACTGAGACATTATCTTTGTCATTCAAGCAAAATTAATAAGTCGCTTTTGAATTTTTCCATCTACAGTCTGTCACCTAAAATACAGGAAACACTTCCAAAGCCATGCAGAGATAGGACAAAGAGTAATGGCTTCAAACAGAAAGATGGCTGGTTTAGATTAGGTATTAGGAATTGTCCTGGTTTGGAATAAATTAGGGAAGAACCTCCAAAAGGAGTCCCCTAAACCAAAACCTCCACCACCCCTTCCCCCCCCCACAGCCCTGGGTTCGGGAAGGAAAATACCTTGGAGGAAAAGTGGAAAAACTGGTTTATTGCCAATGAAAAAGAACACTCCCCAACACCGAAAGTGGGAAAAGGGTTACTTGTGAATGAGGAGGGTGTGACGCTTCTCTTGCAGGCCCAGGACTTCTCCAACTTCTCAGGTCAGGTCAGGTCCAGAGCCGGTTCAAACCTTTGTGGGGGGGAGGGTGGGAAAGGAAGGAAAAAAACCCCAAACGGAAGCAGCGAAAACCAGCGGCAGGGGTAGCAGGAGAGAGAGAGAGAGAAAAGAAGGAAAAAAGAAAAGAAGAAAGAGAAACAACAGGAAAAAAAGAGAAAAAAAACCCAGACCAAGCAAAAGCAAAAGCAAGCAGCAGAGAGCAGAGAGCCAGAGCGAGCAAGCCAGCAGCAGCAAAGCAAAAAAACCAAGCCAGCCAGCAGGCCCCGCCAGAGGGGCAGCTGCCAGACACAACAATGTATCCAAGATATGGGATATATGGGATAGGAGGCAGGTCAACCCAGAACAGGAAGAAATTCTTTTTTGTGAGAGTGGTGAGGCTCCAGATCAGGTTGCCCGGAGAACTTGTGGATGCCCCATCCCTGGAAATGTTGTAACCCAGGTTGGATTGGCCTTTGAGCAACCTGGTTAGTGGAAGATGTCCCTTACCATGGCAGAGGAGCTGGAACTAGATGCTAAGGTCCTTTCCAACAGAAATCATTCTGTGATTCTATGATTCTGTGAAACACTGCGTTTCTAAATTCGTTGGTGATTCCTAAATTGGATGATAATTGCAAATATGACCCTAGTTAAATTCTGCTTAGACATGAAAATGAATTCAAGCAATACAATCAGTCCATCATGAAAACAATTTAGCTGTAGTCCAAGTGTAGATATCTTGCTGCTCTTGCTGTTTGACTAAGGTCCACTAAGACAGGCTTCTTATCTCACTTGCAGTAATATTGAATAAGCTCTCTGGAGTTCCTCTGATGAAAAATCAACTAAAAATATGTCAGACCAAGATATGTTGAGTGTAAGTTCATCTGGACATTGTAATTTCCAAGGAAAGAGTGTAAGAAATTTCAAAAACTTGGTTTCTAAACTGAAGTTTAAAATGTTTCCTAGCCCTTTGGCTTTTTAGTTTTACTCTAGCTTCCACAGTGGAAGGACAACATTGCAAAAGCACTCTGAAAAACTGGGAGAAATTCAATACTCATTGAAGTTCACAACATACTTACCAATAGTGTGATCTGTTGGAAACTGTAAAACTATCATTCTGCTCTCTTAATTTCATGCCTGTCAGCTATCTGATAGATCATGATTAGAGCAGGTTTCATTTATATCTGCTATTTTTATTAAGTTCAAAAGAAAGCAGGCTTTACCAAGAAGTCACATGCTTATTTAAGAAGAAATGAAGAGCCACAGTTAATGCTCTAAGTTAATTCAAAGAAGAAAACTGAAAAGAAAATCTTCCCGGTAATTTTTTTTATCCTTTTTATATTTGCGCTTTTTTTTCTTTTTTTGGCAGAAGACGGCCAACAGATGTAAAATGTACTGCTGCTTTGGCGATAGTGCGGGAGAGTTTGGCCTTAGTTACACTTGTAGGACTCAGTTATCAGATGAACCCAATTATCAGATGAACAAATTTATCCACAAATATTTCTCATCACATTTGGAATACTTCACTATCAGTTAAATTCTTTAATAATTAACTTGGCTCTTGTAACGACCTTAGGGCACAGTAACCATGCATGTGTCCTGTCTGGAATCAATTTGTATCACTGATACAAATCACTGCATTGAAGTCAAGAAATGATGATAACCTACATGGCATATGGCTTTGCTCTGATAATTCCTTTTTGCTCTGAAACAGGGATTCTCATTGCAGATATGCTTATGAGAGAACAGTTACATGCCTTCTCAGGCACATACCCATTTCCCTCAAAAATTCTTCTGATAAGCTGCTAAATCTTCTGGGATGTGTTTGATTTTGATTATTTGGGGGTTCTGTCCCTCCTCCCACCCACCACAGGTTTTTTTGCTTGGTCTTTTTTTCTTTTTTTCTCTTTCTATTCTTTTGATATTCCCTTTTTTCATTGTTTTATGCCATATAAAAATGAATAGATAACAAAAGCAGCATGCAGGTGGCTGAGCATACCTTTAGCAGTGCATCTTGAGATAACTTCTCAGTTCAAACTTCAAACCCACTATACAAGGTAATGGTTCAAACTTGTGCAGCTGATGAGAAAATCCCTACATTTTGGAGGACTACTGATATTGCTGTTACCACACAGCGCTGGAAACATTTTTGTTCTGAATGACAAATTTGTATCCTAGCATACCTCCAGCAACCAACTGATGTTGTCTTTCCAAGCAGTGTTTCCATAAGTTTAGTATATTTGCTGCAGTGACACTTAGTAATGAAAGTGAACTTTGAATTTTAAACATCAGTAGCTCCTTCAATGACAGTAGCTATGGATCTTCCAGGAAATTTACTGATGATTCACAGAAGCATAAGTGGGTTCTTGTTAAGATCAAAGAAGGGACAGTCTTTTAAGTTAACCCTGGGTTGATAAACTCCAACTCTTATCTCCTCTCTGAGCGAAACATTAATTTTAAACAGTAGAAGAGGGGCTCTGATGGTTCCCTGACCTGTTCTATTTTAGAGGTCTAGGGACTTTTTCTTCTTCATTTTGGAACTTTGCCAAAATATTTCAGTGAAAAAGAGGAGTTTTAAGAGTGGTAAGGAGCATGATCCCATATCAAAAGAAAGTTGAGTAGGGCAGGAAGGTTGCCTCTGCATATGTCATTCACAATAGTGAAATTTATAAATTTCAGAAAGTAGCTACAAATCTGTAAGCACCTACCTTTTCTCTGGCTCGGCCCACTGGAGTGTCATTACCTAAACTCTATCTACAAAATGGGAAAATCAAACATATTCTCCCTTTTACTTTTGCAAACAAATGGCTTGAGTCTTGGGAGAAGTTAGTGTCTGATCTCCCATGTAGCATTTGCTTTTCATCTTTTTCATCTTGGGTCAATTCTCGTACATGTCACTCTTTCAAAACATGCGATCTAAACCCAAAACCAAAAAAAGAGAGTTTTTAAGGCTTCCCATATTAAACATTTATACCAAAGTAGAAGCTGCAAATGAGGGGCAGATTAATTTGTGTTAACCAAGTGGAAAGACACAATCTGTAATAATACAGAATACCCTATTCCAACTTTTCCAAAGATTGCAGTATTCTAATTTTTAGCAACTCCCCTGAGGGGTCAGTAGCAGAGACATCCAGAAAATAATCCCCTTCTTATGTGTAATTCAACTCTGTATCTTTTGAGACTAATTCTGAATTATTTATAAAGTATTTCTTTGGTAAGCATATAAAAATAAGAAAGTACAATAAACTTGCAGCTTCCTTTAATACTTCTTTCAGGAACATATTCACTTCTGTGCATGACTACAATTATGTGTTTGTTTTAAACGAAGTTGATAACATTATGAGTGCAACAAAAGGGAAAATTTTCTACAACTGATCAGTTCAAAGAGGGTATTTTCTGATATTTTTGTTTTTCTTTAAGAATATGAGCTCGAGAAAGGCTTGGAAATGGCAACTATCTATTTCACAGAACATATTGCTGTCACCTCAGTGCCAAGAATGCAGATCCCAGTAGCTCATTCAGAATCATCTTCTCCTCCCTGGAAGACCATCTGAGAAGGGAAGCTGTAAAAAATAAGCTGTCAGCAAACAAAAGCCAGTAATACATAAGAATTACAGGAAATGCTTTACTGAATGATTAGAAGATGAAAGCAAATTTGTGCTGGTAAGTTACTAATTAAAATCCTGGAAAGCAACTCGGGACATTATTCAAGGCTTGAGATCTTAACAGAGCATTACTTTTAACCCTTATGCAATCAGTTTCTTCTGGAGATTTAGACAATCTTATCCAGATCTTTAAGGAGTGAATCACCTTTGAGGGTGATTCTGGAGCCAGGTCAGGACTCTAAAAGAGAACAAAGACTTATTTCACTCTGGGGCTGTGTTTTGGATCAATGGTCATAAGAAAATGCTTTGCCCAGGAGACCCTTCCAGATATGTATGCCTGAAAAACAGCATCAAAGGAACATCCAATACAAAACTGTTGATGCATAACTGCAACTGGTGGAACCTCCTGGACAATCATGAAACATATTCTGGCATTCACATTTTTTTTAAATCCTCTGTGTAATTTTTCACATTGTCAGTGTAGCCTACAAAAATTTCTTAATTGTCAGTCCAGTCTACAAAATAAACCAGGCTGGTCAGAGCAGTCTCAGTGTCTATAAATTGTTAGGAATATACAATTGAAAGATATATATATATATTTAAAAATAAGAGAAATAATTGAAAGTTATCTTTTGAAATGACTGCAGAATGTGGTCCAAGCTTTATAAAAAGAATAGTATGTTCCACTGCTCAGGGAAAAAGCTTGTCCAGAGTAAATCCTAAAATGTCTAAAAACATTACTGAAAGGTGAAATTAACTTCGGCTACTACTATTATTGAGCTGAAATGGAAACACAGCCACTTACTGAAGCACATGCTAAAGTGAGCTCCCACTTGCACAGTTAAAAAATGCTGATTGTGTTCCATAGAAAAAAATAACAAAAGGCACACTAAGCAGCTTATTTAATTAAAGTAATGTCTGTGAGTTTGTATGCTCTCATATACACTCTGTTGTTAGTTTCTTCAGTTGCCTTTAACCCAAAGAATCCATAAAGAAAAGCCAGTGGAAACGAAAGTTTCTCATATTCTCGCAGAAGGACTTTGTGTGATGCATTGAGGGAGTTAAAAGTATAGGCTAAGTAGATTAAGTATTCAATGAAAAATACTTTGAGAACATGTACCTTTTATCTGCAGCAGTGCCAATGGAGGCAGCTCTAACCAGAGCTTGCTCCAGTAGGAAGTTAGAGGTCTCACAGGAGTGTGAGAGCTTAGAAACTCCTATCTCAGTTATTTTTTATCAATGGATTGAAACAGCTCCTTGACTATACTTTGAATTACTCTAGTGATTTGAAGTCTCAAGTTCTGAAGAATGAAGTAAAGCTGGAGACACATAGGTAATTACCAGATTAAAAGGCAAGTGGGCAAGGGACAGCCAAGTTTTTCATAGGGAATGATGGGCAAGGTGTGCAAACAAACCTGTGCCCAGTGTTAGGAATGGCCGAGTCTCTGCGAGGTTGACTAAAGAGAAGAAATTTAGGCAATTAATTTTTTTGGCTTTGGCTGAAATGGCTGAACAACATGTCATTGATTAGAGTGATTGTATTTTTTTAGGCTCTTAGGAGCTACCAAGATTAATATCTTTGCAAAGGTCTGTTTGAACCTCACCCCAGAACAATTATTTAATGGATTACAAACCAATGTTGTCTTTTCTTTATGGTGGTTTTGCTCATTCCTTCTGCAACATAAATTTTGGATTTGTG
The DNA here is from genome assembly GCF_009819655.1 of Sylvia atricapilla. NCBI lineage: Eukaryota > Metazoa > Chordata > Aves > Passeriformes > Sylviidae > Sylvia > Sylvia atricapilla. Next base: position 65,315,374 of record NC_089142.1, read on the forward strand.
TGTGAAAGTAAGTGCAAATAAACTGGTGCGATTCACAAAGCTAAGATTTACTTTCCCAGTATCTGCCCTTTTGTGCTCAGTCGCTTCTTCACTTTTTCACTGTCTCGCCTCTTCATTCTTCATGGCTGCCTTGTTGATGTGGCCTTTTGCTACTCAGTAAACTAGAAGACAAAATAAGAAATGGCATCAAAAGGGTTGCTAATGTTATGCATGCTAATAATGGTGAGCTGTTTCAGGCACTTCAGAAAGAGCATTTTGTTAAGTCTTCATTGTTAATGGCTTAAAGGCAAATATAACAGCTTACTGGGGAAAAACAAAACCCCAAACCTACAGAAATATTCATTTTCCATCTAAGTATACTTGTATTTTTCGTTAATTCTCTTGCCAAAGGCAGAACATCAACAGACAGGTATGTCAAACCTGTCATCTGCATTCTGTATTAGAATACAGAACCTGTATTCTAATCTGAGTAATTTAACATCTCAATACTTCCCAACAAAGCATTCAATTCCTTTTATCTTATGGTTCTTGACTTATGTTCTGATGTTCAGTGTGGTTTGCCTAGTCATCTTCATTTCTGTGAAGTGCAGGGATGGATAACAGCAGTAGCAGCATCCAAAAAATTGACAGGGCACTGCCACAGCCCCTTTCTTCCCTCTCCTCCATGAGCTACATCAGGCACAAAGGTAGGCAAATCACTGGCAAACGATAATCCTGCAATCATTCCCTCATGGTATTTTTAGCATTTTCCAGCCAGACTGCACAGACATAAATGTCCATTGAAATGCAGAGCAGCACTGAATTAAACAGTAGCTGTTTGGTAGCAGAGAGGATCACAGCAGAAACCACCCAAGGATGTTTGCCCAGGGATGCAGGTGTTGCCTGTCATGACAGTATTTGTGCTCTACATGTGAAAAATGACCATGGAAAATAGATAATAGAAACTGGAAAATAATTTCTTAGTAGAATTATGGACTTCCTGTCTTCTCATATCCTCTTTTTTTAAAAAATTTCTTTGACAGTGTTCTGAATTCACCTAAGTTCAAGGAAACTCACATCTGGCCTTATTTTCAATTAGAAGTTTCAGGTTTACAACAAAGTTGATGTAGTTAGAACATTCTACAACACAAGAGATGACCTGTGCCTCCAGCAGTTATTCTTTTCCTGACTTTGATTTCTTATCCTCTAACATTTTTATGTGGAGAGAGTCTTTGTTATTGCTTTGCAATTTCCAATAATTGTATTAAGCTGCAGGGAAAAAAATCAATTAATCACTCAACAATAAGGAATATATTTTTGCTGGAAAATTATATTTCTTTTGGTATTTTTCTCATAATTTTAGTATGCAGTTATTAGTGTGCAGAGGTAGATAAAACAGAGTTCCTGAATATAAATGTGATTTCCTCCTTTCAATTGGTAGAACTTTGATTATCTGATTATGCTTATACCAAACCCATGAGTGAATCTGAGGTATCTTTTCTCATCATGCAGTACAACCAAGAAAAAAGTGCTATTAATAATAAGCCTATTTCTGCTCACAGATTCTTGATTTAACCTTTGGTGAACTGGAAGCACCATGGAGTTGCTTCATGTTAGTGCCTGACATGAAAAGGTCACTTGGAAACTGATCTTCTAATAGCAACTTTCTTCAGATCATACTTTCTTTTAAACTGAACTTTATTTAATTCTGTGGGCATTAGAAAGACAGGAAGAATACGAACTTGCACTAGACTCAATAACTTATACAAAGAATTTGAGAGAACTCAAAATCTAACATTTATTTACAAATGTAACTTCAAATTGGAATGATGGCTACTTCTCTATAGATTTCTTTTTAGAGTGGTACTGTCAAGCAACATCACGCATTGCCTAGGAATGAACTCTTACTATTGCCTCCTAAGGCAACTATGTTTCTCCATCTTTTTTAATTAAAAATAAATTATTTAATGGGGAAGAGTTTCAAGCCAACAGGAAAAAGTTTGTATGAACCTGCTAAATAAACATGATTCATTCTCTTTTATTGTTACCATAGACTGAAGTTCTTGGCTCTCCCTAAGTGTTTGCTCTTGTCCCTGCCTTCAGGCTTCCTAGTGGGACCGAGTACTGCAGTAGAGCTGTTCAGAAAAACCAACCTGAATTGTTAGATTTCTGTCATGTGCTTTGAGAAGCAGCTCGCTGCATTTTGCCTAGGATGAAGAAGAAGTATTGCAAGGCATCACTCTTGAGTGCTTGCTGCCTACTCCAGATGTGAAGGGGCAGTTTCTACAGTGGGATGCTTCCCAGGATCTGGACATTGTTTTGGGTTGGATAGCAGCCAGAGAGGACATTGGCTGTGTGCAGTCTGCAGAGTGCAGACTGGCCTCTATTTAAGTGGCAACCTAAATGTGGGGGCTTTTGTTGCAGATTTCTCCTTTCTGCTACGAAACCTCCAAATTCTGGCACATAGTTAAAGGGGCAAGGCTTGTGCATGGAGCAATGAAAGACAAATCCATTTAGAGAGTCTCAGCTTGTAGAACTGGATATGGAAAGCTATCTATACAAGTACAAGTGATCACAAGTAATCTCAGAGCTGACCTGGAAAACCTGCCAAGTAAGTGTTCCTAAATGATAATATCAACATTTCTGTGTACTTGCTTGCCTCCTGACAACAAGCTATGGGAATGCCATTCAAATATTTGCTCTAGAAAGTCTCCCTAATGTTATTCTTGCTTTCCCCACATGAGGTGTTTCTGAGTTGGCAGGGACCATAAATACAGTCTCCTGGGATTTGGGCTTATTCATGTTGATTTGGGCTTATTCATGTTGATTTGCATGAAACCTAGGATGCCATTCAAAGAAAAATGTCTGGCCAATATTGTGTTTGATTGATTTTTTTTTATTTCTTATTCAGGACCTGAAATCAGACAAAACATTTGCACTCAGTGGGAGAGATTTCATGTGTCAGCTTTCATTTCTGATAGTTTTTTTGGCTATTAGTTCTTACTTTCAGCTGGCTTTAAAATGAATTATTTTCATAGTAATGTTTATTGGCAAGTCTGTCCTTTAACTGTCCATTTTTTGTCTTCCTGTCACTTTTTTTATGATCATTGACAAATGTATTGGGAAAACTATATTTGCTTTAAAAAGTAGACATTCATCTAAGATCACTTTCCTGAAAACAGGAAATTTTAGAGTTCTTAATGGAAAAGTCATTTTAGAATCTTTATATTAATTTTTAAGTCAGCCTTTTTAAACTAAAGCCATGGAGATTGAATGATCTTGCAGAAACTGAATGGAACAATCAAATGGCAAAACACTAAAGACATGTATTGAGAATAATTTGTTCTGGGAGTAAAGGTAGAAACTTCTTTCTTAACAGTAATATATTCATTCTGCATAGCCAACTGAAAATTCCAGCTGAAAATGCAAGTAAGATCAGCTAATGAAGACAAAACCTCAAGAAACACGTTCTCCATTTGAGAGATGTTTCTGAAAGAAAAAGTCTGAAAGGAAAGTTTCTGAAGATATTCCTTTTTCTGTGCTTGCTGAGATGTCATGAGAGAAGTTGCTTTGTTATGATTGCATATCGGAAGAAGAATTATGAAGCTGTGGCATCTCATGGCCTTGGAGATTTACAAGATTCCCATTCTCCACTGTGGGGTGGTGGTTTTTTTTGGTTTTGTTTGTTTGTTTGTTTGTTTTGTGGTTTTTTTGGTTGTTTGGTTTGGGTTTGGTTTTGGTTCATTGGTTGGTGGGGTTTTTGGGTGTTTTTTTTTTGTGTTTTTTTTTTTTTTTTTTTTTTTTTTTTTTTTTTTTTCCTTTTCCAAAAACACCCACATTTGTAAATTTACTAGTTCAGGAGGGCCGAGTTTCACGCTGCTGATGCATAGCAGAAAGCAACTTCCCAAAATTCTGTGGGTGGAGATGTTATTAGCATCTTCTTAGGAAAATTGGGTGTAAGTAAAAATTCATGATTCCTTGATATCTCCTGATCAACACTGAATGGTCAAGCTGAAGAGTTTTCTGTTTCATAGAGAACAGAATTATTGTGCTATGTTTAAATTGGATCTGGTTCCCAATTTCAGATCAACCTCTTGCATACTAAATTTTAAACAATTGTATGAGCTCAAGATATTGATTGCATAATCTTGGTTATTATTAAGTGAGTAAATGATTTCCCCTTGATAAGGCTGAAGTCCTTTTTAATTCATATGCTCCCTCCAGACCACTGTGAATGGTATGATGGCTGGAAAATAGGATGGCTGTGATATGCAAACTGCATTGTGCCAGGTGGGGCTGTGACTTGGGTAATTGTCCACACTACAGGATCAAACATAAAGCTAAAGGATGAGCCTCATGCAAGGGCAGAGTTTTGCATATGAGAGCTTCTGATTCTGGTTGCAATCAATGAAAATTAAACTGGTAATGCACCAGTAGGCCAAGTCAGTGGAGGCTGGGGTTTTCTGCCTGACTGAGCCGGTTCTTAAAGTGTGACCTGTTACATTAAGTGCCCGAACTCCTCAGATGATGGGTCAAAAAGGATTCCAAGCAAAATAAAGACCTACATTGTACACAATCCTTTATTTCCTCTACTTGCACCTATACTAACAAAAAAGAGAGAGATATATGAAAATATGAAACATTTATGAAAGTTGCACCAAACTGTTCTTATGACAGTTGCTCATAGCATGGTCTTTGGTATTTTCTGAAAAGCTTTGAATGTTCCTGGATCCTTTAGAGAAGGAAGCCAGGAACTGAAAAGGCTGAGCAGGGCAGACTTCAAAAGTGATTTATGCTTTGATAGAAGAAGTTCCTCCAGCAGTTTTCTCCTAGAGAGAAAGTGATTGTAGAGTGAATTACCACCTAGTTTTTGTTGTTTGTTCTAATTTATTCTGCTGTTGTTGTTCTCACCCATTGACATTTCTTGATCTAGTTGTAGGGTACAAATATTTCTATATGATGAAATCCAGAATTCAGTTTGCTTTCTTAGTCACAGGATTTCTTAAAGTAGGCAGCACCCTTTTGACAGACACCAGGAGACAACTCAGTAACATGACTTAAAAAGATCTTTATTCCTTCACACATCTTGTTTGGTCACTTAATGATAACATGATGTGGCATATCAGTATTTATAGCTTTCCTCTTCCGCTTTGTATTAATTAAAGGTACATTTACTCAAAGAGATTTGTTTTCATATTGCTATAGTGAAGTACTTCCCTGAACCAGCTCCAACTAGTAAAAAATAAGAACTTGAAAACCTTCTTTTTAAGTCTAACAGTTTCTGGACTTAGTAGTCTATGGTGCTCAAGCTGAGTGGAAAAATAACAAAGAGAATATCAGGAAAATGACACCCTATAGAAGGAGAAGCAAGTCTCTGTTAAGGTTGGTAAAATCTGTTATCCTCTTCACCTGCTTTCTGAGTGATAAAAACCTTGTCCAACTTCCAAAATTATTCTCTCAGTTTCCATAAGATATCCTTCCCACTACTCCTCCCTACAAGCCTCACCTGTTTTGTATGTCAGAAGAGCATTGTTACAAGTACAAAATTCAAAGTTTGATTTGGCATCATTAGCTAAAATGATAATTTACTTTTACTTGGGATATTCTAGAGGAGAAAGGACAGATATTTTGAAGTAGGTTTGCAGGTTATTACAAACATTTTTAAATTACAATTCCTTTCTGGTTTCAATTGACAAATTACCTCTTGAGAAACAGCTTCTTCCTTTCCTTTGCCTCTATTAATTTTGAAAGATTTTTTGTACAATTCTTCTCAAATAATTAGGATATACTCTATGATGGAAAGCCAGCTTCAGGATTTGGCGTAATCAAACAAAAGACTTTTAAGTGCTACGTCATTGAGGAAAGGAAGGAATTTGTTGCCAAAGAGCTATCCTCTGGTTAAATATCAAGCATTATGAACAAACACTTTTTAAGTCTTGTAGTGGCTCCAGAAACACAGAGGAGGTAATGTTGGACAGATTTATTTTTTTAATTGGAAAATAAATCTTTCCTGAGAAAAAGTACCTACAAGTATTTGACTTTTTGTAGAAACCCTAAAGGAGAATGACACACTGGTGAATTTCAAGAATAGTCCTGATGGTCAGATTGTTCCAAATTATTTAAATTCTAAAAAATAGCACAATGATAGAGACAAGAATATTAATGTGCTCTGTATTTAAAAAGAGATACTCTATGATTCTATGATATCGCTCGATTTCTATAAATAGCAGTATCTTAAATTAAGTGCGCCTCATCAATGTCAAATTAATGGTATTATCTTCTAACATCTGGGGCTGGCAGAATTCCATTTTTTCTGTTTGCAAGTAATTCATGTAGCATTTTTCATTCTGCATGTTTTTATTTCTGGGCATCCATTGGGTAGCATGGGTGAGTCATTTATCAAATGTTTATTTTAACAGTTCTATAAACATATATGATGCTTTTTCTCTTCCATAATTGGACTGAATCCTTGAAATAAAATAAAATGAGATAAAATAAAATAAACAAATTAAAAATATGATTAAGGCAACATGTTAATTAACTACAGCCCTTTTCTGAACTGTAAAAGATGCAGCAATTGTAATCTTTTGTTAGTAAAGCCATTTAGCACAACCTGAAGGGAAAAATAACTAATGGAAACCATTCAAAGTACACACCATTAAATGCCTTGGGACTTGTCACTCTTCATGTACAGAAATATAGAGAAATGTTTTGATGTATAAAGTGAATTATGCGAATTCCAATCTTGTTTCTTAATGGGTTCAGTTCCATTGGTGGATTTTCAAAGTTAAGCCATCCACTTTACCATTTTTAGTTCGTTTGTATAAGAGGAACTTTACTCAAATGATAACTCTGCTGCTAGATACTTTTTCCTTTCCCTGAACATGTGATGTGGAAGCAGCAGAACTCAGGATCTTTGAAATGAAGCTGGTATGAAAGCAATTTCATCCTGAGAGAAACAGAAGAACAAATAATGAAAATGGTGAAGAAAGAAATAAGGGTTTATAGGAAGAAGCTGAATACTTGCTAGCAATGTTGTATTTTCTTACAGTGAAGAAGAGACCAGCAGACTAACTGGCTTAGAGCAGTGCTGTCCTGTGATTATCCTAGTACTAGATATGCTTGTTGAATCTGACTAACAGCGTTCCATCTGCTAAACCCTAGCCTGTGTGCTCCTGGAATGTTTAGCGCAGCATCAAATAGAACTGAGCAGCTGCTTAACAGTTCCAAACCATCCTAAATTTCAATTTGTAGTGGATTGAGGTGGACGGGATTGGTGACTCTAAGACTAGAAGAGTCATTGACACAGCATCATCCCAAAAACTTGTTTCCCTAATATTCAAGCAAAAAATATTAGCCAGGAAGGGTGAGAGATCCACAAAGAAAACTCCAGTAATGTACTTGAAGCCTCGATATTTCATCTGAATGGTGTAAGAGACATGAATTCTGACTGAGACTGCAGGTCAGGTAGATCTTCACTGTGGAGAGCTGCAGCAGCAGGCACTGGATAAGGGAACTTAACCTCTGCTAAGAGCCATCACAGAAAAGAGGCTCCCACAACCTGTCCTTAGGTATTTATGTTATCATTTGTTGCTGGATATAAGATTTATTTTGCAGCTGTCTTGTTAATGCCACGGTTGATGTTAGTGCGTGAGAGGCAGAATTATTGCCTGAGGTACATTTAGTCTCATATGCTCTGTGACCTTCACACTGTGAGCTTCATCCTCGCCAATGCCAGCCTTTTTCAGGGAATTTACAATGTTTCTATTTGTCATTGTTTGAACATTTCCAGTCATATAAGAGGAAGAGGGCAAAGAGCAGGATGAGTGAGGCTGTTGCTTGGACACAAATGGCTGTTGTCTGGACACTGATAAGTCTTCTAAGGAAAGATTTTCTTACTGCAGAAGAGTAAACCCTAGGATTCTCACAGTTTATTTATCTATTAGCAAAACATAAAAGTAAAAAAAAACCAAAACAAAAACAAACAAACAAAAAAACCAAAAAAACCAAACCAACCAACCAAACAAACAAAAACCCAAAAAAACCCCAAACAAACACAAAAAACCCCCAAAAAACCAACCCATCAAGCATACCTCAGCTAAGCTATTACAGAAATCAGGCAAAGGCTAAGTTTGAGAGACACCAGGTGAATAATATTGCCATTTTTTTAAATATTCAGTTTGGATAACTCAGCTTAAAACCCAAAACCTCTTCTGGGCTGTACTGAAAAATTGTGCTGATAACACCATTTACCAATTCTTTTGTGTTCCAGATAAGAAGACAAGAGGAAAAAGAGAAAACTAAATTTCAGCAAGTGTAACCACACCACCTTATTGTGCTTTGAGGAGCCTTGAACTTATGTGAGTTGAAGATTTTTCCACTCACGTCTTCAAAGGATGGGAATCTATTAGTGACTATGCTGCCTATAAAAGTCTCTGTTATTTGGGGGTCTACATGCAAAGGATTTATCAATGCTCCCACTGTAGTCAATGGAGATGTTGCATTCAAGACAGTTGTCTTGACAAGGGTATGACAAGATATGATGCAAGAACTATGACCCTCTGCAGAGCTGACTGAAGGCTGGGAGGGGTAACCTGGGTCTTCTGAAATGGCACTTTGTGTGTCCTTGTCTAAACAACTAACATCAGTCTTAGCTGTGAGCTTTGGAGAAACATGAGCTACTTGCTAAACTCCATTAACTCTATTCACATGTGCAACCCTGGAGCGGCTATTTTGGATATCACAACCTAAGTCAAAGAGTACTAGAGGTCCACATTTAGGCATCTGAACTGAGCCCCACATCTTTATTAATTGTAACAGGAGCTTAAACCTGAGCATGAATTTCGGTGTCCTATTCTTGAAAAAACACGCCATCCAAAGTGCCCAGCCATTTCCATTTGCTGAGCTTTAATCAGTAGTAATCAGATGTTTTTCTATGAAAGAAGGAAAAAATGCAAAAGCCTTGATTCAGTAATCTCAGTTTTTCATGAAAAATATCAAGCAAATAAAACCCTAAACTAAAGGACATAGCTTGGCACTAGTTGTAGACTAATTTGGTCAACTTTTAAAAGTGATATTGCTGCACTGGTCAAGGCCTCTTGCTAGAAAGTTCTAGTACTAAGAAAATAACATCCATATGCATCCTGTATACATACCACAACTGTACTCAAGAGACTTTACTGACGTGGATAAATATCCCATCCCACAATTATAGTAGGAAAGGGAATTTCTATAGAGTAGTTTGGCAGTAGCTGCTTTGCCTGTGTGTCAAAGTGTTTGGCAATACCTCACAGAACAGCTATGGAATTTGGGGTTTATGATTCACCCTTTTCCTTCAGCCATTGTCAATGTTTTTCAAGCTGCTTAATCCATCTCTTATATTTTTCTACCTCTCTTCTCTGAGACTTTGTCTTTCTTCATAATTTTTCGTCACTGATAAACGCCTAAAATGCGTGGTGGGAAACTTAAAGTATAAAAGTTTTAAGAAATGAGCAAGTCTGATATTTTCTCATTGCCAGGTTGCCTTGATATTTTTTATGCTCTGTGGTGATTATGGGAGTCCATTACTTAGGCATCTGATTTTATCTCCATCTTGAACCTAAAATAGCAAAAAATTGGTGGTTCCTTTGTTCTCATCCACAGGATGTTTGTTTAATTCAAACTTCAACACTGAGCAAGTCAGATGCATGTGGTACTTGTGTTTCCAAAGACCATTAAGTGATATGGTTACTTCTTGCTGTCTCTACATGAAAGTTAGCAGTTTTCCTGGTGAAGGGCCTTTGGGGGAGACATAATATTTCATAATATGGAGGTAGCAGGCAGCCACACACACAGCTGCATGTCAAAGAGCTGTACAAGTCTTAAAAGAAAGAGCAAAACATGAAATTTTTGGCCCAATTGATTATTTTACTTCACAGTGTATTTCTTCATTACCTCTTGATGTTTCAAAAGATCTAGCAACTTTGTCTGTGACCTTCACTGGAATTTGATTTTTCATCTTACACATTCTTAGCCAACAGCTCATTAGCTTGAAGAATTGGACTTGGAGAAAAAGATGCTTTAAAATTTTTTTTGGAAAGCACTAAGATCCAAGTTATTTTTTTCCTTTTGCTCTAGTGTTGCAGCAATCTGCTGAAAGTTATATGTACAATATGTCCTCAGATAATGGGTGTTTTGCTAGATTAGGTGGCAATTTTATGACAGACTGCTCCAGTTTTGGAGTGCTCCAAAGGAGGTTCTCCAGTATTAACAAAGGAAATGCGTCATTACTGTTGTGACTGTTCCACTATTTGAAGAGAAAGGGTCACGAGGCTGTAGAATATCTATATTATTTTGAGGTTTTTCTTTACTGTTCCAGTATGCAGCTGGAAGAGAGAAAGGTGACAGGATTCCAAGTTTGCTCCTTCTTCCTTATTCACTGCTGGAGTAAATATAATGACAAAAAAAATTCTGCATACATGACTGGCAGAAATCGAAAGGACTTTTTGTTGAAGAGACTGTATTGTCCAAGGGAAATAGATGTTTCAGAGACTTCTCAGCTTTTGTAAATAATGTTTTAGGATAATGGAGTATACAATGTAGCCATCTGTAGCATAGCCTATATAATATAGGAGGGTATAAAGAATTGTAGTCCTTGTTAGTCTAGGATGTTATATGTTTTATGAAAGGAAATAGAAAAATTTCGCATATGACAGTAACTCGGATGCCTCACACAAGGCTGTAATAGTTTACTGTCATCAAACAGTATTGCCTGTATTACTTTATGTTAATAAACATATATTGTCTTAGTTACTTCTGTAGGTAGACAACTTTAGTAACAGGCATTCTGTTAGGATTTGAATAATTTTCAAGGATTAAAAGCAAATTTTTATGAAGACACATGATTCCACACTCTATTCAGTTTGTCTTTATCTAAACTACACAGTGACCATCTGAGAGTGCTGTATTCCAAGCAAGCAGTTGGGTGTTTACACAGAAGCTTTCTTTAATTAATTTCTTTCCCCTTCACCTAGCCTCAGGCAAGGCTCCCTTTTCTTCTTTTTTGCCACAATAGTGTACATCATAATGAACTACAGCTATTCATGGGACACAATATGGTAATCAGAAGCAAATTACACCATTTAAAATTACCATCCTTAATGACAATACCTACAACAATGTGATAATTGCTGTCATGGGAACATGGGAAAAAATAGACTAGTCATTAAACAAATACTATAATCATTAATAACAAGTGGCATGTGAAATAACAATTTTCTACTGGCCAGTAACCTAGAGCTGTAGTGCAAACTGAAGATTCTCTTTCATAAAGTAAACTGGAGACTTACAGCTAGAAAGGCATAAACTTGCAAAAATATTTTGCCCATTATCAGGTTTTGTACTGTGTTTTGTGCAACTATACATTTCCCCATACATACATGGGTTTCTATATGCAGCAGCCATACAACTGCACATTAATTTCTCCTTTGCCCTTTTGACCTCTAGTAAGGTTATCAAACTCAAATTTTGAGGAAAAAACCTACATTCAGATGTTGGTCACTTGCATTGTCAAAACTTCCAATTAAGAAAAAGAAAACTCACATAAGGAAAGAATATATCGGAAACAAAATGTGCTAGGGCCACCTTTTTCTTATTGCTCACTCATGTTTTAGTCTCCAAGAACCAGAGCATTGCACAGAGAAGAAAAGAAAAAAAAAGTTTTACCAGCAAATTTGGCATGAGCTTAAAAGGGCTTCCTCTAATGGATAAGGCCAAGCTAAAAAGAAACCTGGGAGCATTAGTGCCTTTTGTTTGATGTTAGAGATGCTCAACGGTAATATCACAAACTGAATATCTGAAGTCTTGTTATCAGTGCAGGTAGGGTGAGAACGAGGCAGAACTGGGCAGCTGTGTGCATCTTCTAGCTGTCAGCAGGTGCTGTTTGGAGTCTTAAATCCCACAATTACCAGAAAATGATTCTTCCTTACACAGATAGTGAGGAAATTTGTCCTGTCTGTCTAGCTGGCTACATTTTCTGAAGTAAGGAAGTCTGGTTCTTCGTTCCTATTAGAGCACAGGCTTACATAGCATTCATGAGGACCATTAAGGTGATTTAAATTCTGTGACTTTTAATTCTACGTAGACTATGAGTCTAAGCATTATTTGTGCCTCAAAAAATGGCCTTCAAATGTTTGCTTTGTGTTTTCTCATTGAGAAAGAAGATTTACACCAGAAAAGTAGTCAGCAAAAGCCTGATTTGTATGTTGCCAGTGTATTCCTTGAGGAAAGGTAATACAGCCACTGAAATGCAATTAAATTGGGAAATGAGGATTTTTATTTTTGGTGCCTATCATTGGTGCTTTTAAAGGCCTCAGGCTGGAGCCTTCTCACCACAAACTGTTCAAAGGCAGTGAGATCGTGTAAGACTGTGGGAAAAAAGGTTATAGGGTCAGAAGTTTTGTCATTCAGCTCACTAATTGCAGCTTGGTTATTATCTTCAGAAGTGCAGAGGAGCAAAATGGTCTATCTGCACTTTTATTTCCATCCAAGCATAGGCAGGAAAGCAGGGAAGAATTTTAACCACTCTTGTATTTTTCTGAAAAGACTTGCTTTCTTGGAAAACAATTCAGTTGCAAACCAAATACCCTTCTTGTGTCTGCTCCAACATATATGGGTGGGCAAGGTGTGTCTCCCACAGCTTCCTGCCCAGTCCAAGCTGCAGGGTCAGGCTGTGGGAGGCTGAGATATCCCTGCCCAGCAGGACCAGTGCCTCTGCAGATCCCTTAACTGTGCCTTGGTTAAGAGAAACATGAAGGAGGAAGTGATGAATTTTTTTGTGTATTTCTCAAGGGTTTTTTTCCAGCAGGTGATGCTCACTAGTCAAAACTACCCCAAGGAGGGCTGAGTCAATTAATTTCTCCAAAATAATTTGGAGATGGACACCATTAGCTTGCTGGGAACTTACCCAGGTAGGCAGGCATGGGCAGGGAATAAGTAAGGGAAAGATTTAGACTCATGTCGATATTTCTGTTATTTTCACAAGTTAGTTATGACCCTGAGTGGAATGAAGAAGTGATGGAGTGTCACTTTTGAAGTGAAAACGTTTTTCTCCCATTCTTCCTCATTAATTGACTTCACCAGGAAAAAAAGATTTTTGCTCAAGTAAACCAAAAATTAACTCCTGGGTTTATTTCATTTTTCTCGTCAAAAACAAACAATGAAAACCCCTCAAAAGACAAGTTAAAAAAACCCCATACAAAATACTTCTTAACGTGTTATGCAAATGGCACATTAACTTATATGTGTCCAACTAATCTTTCATGAACTATAAACAAGTCCTCATTTGCTTTCAGTTATTTCTGTTTCTCCTTTTTAGTGGTGATTTCCAAGTTGCTTTTAAAATATTCAAAATGAGTAATTTATTTTTAATGATCTGTAGCTCTGAAACAGGTTAGGCAATGTGCCTTATACTCTGCAGAAAAATTCTCCTTGGTCCCCAGGGAAAACTTGCACTTTTTTCAGGCTAAGCCAATTTTTGATAATGAAGATGTTTATTAAAAAGAGAGAACTACAGAGAAGCAGACAGAGCAAGGAAACTAGTGTTAAAAGTATTGACTGAAAAGGTCCCTGGGGACATTTTAAAACAGAATAAATTGAGGCTGATTTTTAATTGATTTAAAACCTCTCTGATCATTTTTACCTAGGAAAGATTGGTATGAAACACTGTGAAACAAGATTTTCATTCATCATTTACACAAATGGGAACTTAGCACACTGTGTTCATATATAGGTGAAATACTCAAAATAAAAGCTGAGAACTAGCAGAAACTGTTGTTGGGTGCATCTGCATTTCCGAAACTCCTGTTATAAAAGAAGTTGCATCCCATGATGTCTTTGAGAAAGATTTTGCAGAAACAATTTTTGAAGGCTCAATAAGATGTAAGTAACATCACACAGAAAAGGCACTTATTGATCATTGAGCCCCTAAGTAGAGGCCTATTTAGCTTGTTTCCAAAAGACGTGCCAATCTTTCCTTCAGTTTTACAGTTTATGTTGCTTATCTAACATTAATCTTATCCGCTGAGACAAATCACTGGACTTTATCCTTGATACCTCTACTTAGTTTCAGTGAAGTACACACACTGCCATATATGTTTATACTTTGTGAGCCAGATCAATGTTTTCTTTCAATTATCTATTTCTTTTTCTTCCACTATCTTTCACAGTGTTTCAGTGTTTGAACACCATTCTGCTTTCTTTTAGCTGCCTGGTTGCAGCCTTTTGGCCTCATCATAGTTTCAGGAGAAGAGGTTTTCTCTGGCTGGGGACTGGAGCACAGAACTGTCCTGTTCCTGTCTTTGCAGAAGGATTGTATTTACTGATGGTAAAAATGTCTTTCCCTACCCGCAGCCTAAAACTTTTTCAATATTCTCATCATTAATTAGATAATCTAAGTTGATTGTGAGATGAGAGGTCATATTTAATTTGATGTACTTAATTTGGTACGCTACTGATTCCATATAATTTTTCCTGCTGCTACAACTTCAAATTAAGGGATCTAGTTTTATACCGCTTGTCATTTATTCAGACCTCAGAAGGTGTTGCTAAATTCTCTGTCTTTCTGTAGCAGATGAATTTAATTCCATGCAGACATTCGTGGTAAGCTTCTCTTCTTTCTTTAGTCTGGAAGATATTTTCAAAAGAAACAAGCTACAGCTCCTCTCATTTTGGAATATAAGCACTGCTTCTTCAGTCAGGCTGAGTAATTCCTTAGTATCTGTGGCACAGTAAAACTGAACTCAGAGAAGTTGTGTCCCCTTTTTTCCTTTACAGTCGATTTGTGGGGCAGAGGAAATGGCTGAGACCACCAAGCTTAGGCACAGGGCTGACAGAATGACAGAACAGGATTACAAAGGCAGCTCTCTGAATGTTCCAAACAGCTCAGACTAGCACTGCAAGAGTTCTGTAGGATATATGGGGATTATATGCATATACACATATATATGTATTTTTTCCCCATTCTATTCTCTCACATGGATTTCACTGTCTCTAGCAGTTTTGGTACATACATCCTGTACACTATAAATAGAAATGCTGTGTTGTGGCATTCTATTTTCTTGAAGTTATAAGAAGTAAATCATGCTAGTTCTTTATACAGAGAATGAAAAAAGGGTTGGGATATTAAGATAAATACAAAGCAAAGATGTTACAGTATCTCACCACCTGTTTGGCTTTTCAAAATCTTTTCATTTCAACATTCAGAGAGATAGCAATGGATATTATTCATCAACTGAAAAAAGAATTAAACATCAGCAGTGCAAAATGTATTTACATAAGCATAATAAAAAATAAGTTTTTTATGTTATTGTTGAGATGACAGTAATAATAGATGGGAAATACAAGTGGGAAGTGATTCAGAAAATCTCCATGTAAATTTTATTTATGAAGATGTTAATATTTTCACTGAATAGATGGAAGAAAATCACAGTAAAAATTCCAAACATACTTTAAATGCTTAACAATTTCAAGATAAAGCACTTTCCTTCAGGAGAAAAGAAAATTTCTGCTGAAGTCTTGTGTCAGAAGACTGGTAGATGGGAATTTTAAATTCAAAAAACCCTCAAATTTTTGATTTTTTTCCTGTTGAAGACAGGATTTCACTTTCAGAAGAATTTGACACACACTAAAGAAATAATTTAAAATTACTTCCGGTTTTCATAGTTTATGGCTCTTTTTTTTTCTGAGTGTAGCAAATATGTGATTGTATTCCCCTAACAGCTACATCTCTTGAATGTGTCTAAACTATTATTTTCAATGTCATTGTTTATAGATGCATAAATTTCCAAACTTAAAATAAAAGTTTGCATTTCAGCTGCTCTCTGAGGGCAACTGCAAAATGCTGTAGAACACCAAATGTTCCTAAATTAGCTAGTTGGAACAGTTTAAGCTCAGAAAGAACAGCTTTTTCCTTGGCTGAAGAACACAGAAAATCTTTGAATTATTAGAATGAAAAACATGCAGCTGTGGTCTCTTGGGTGCAAGAGAATTGTGTTTATTTTCTCTTAGAGGGAAAATGAATTTATCATCTGGATTTGTGTCATTTGCACCTAGAGGGAATAGAGGGAACATGAATAGCCCTCCAAAACTGTCAATATGTGAATGACATTAGTTACAATCAAGAACCAGGAGCAGATGAATTTTACCAACAGTGAGGCATAGAATGGGATATGTAAAAATAAGATAATCATACACTGAGAGAGAGCTGGCAGGAATGGGCAGACAGCCCTCTTTACTGTATGAGAGATGCTGAGTCTTTCCTCTTTACAGTGGGTGTTGCTGTGTCCATTGCTGGCCATCTCAGCTTTGCTGTCATTTTGCCCATCTGCATCATCAAATTTACTGGTCTGTAATTTGTGGATTTCTCCTGAGCCCCCCCTTTAAAAATTGTCAGATGTGGCACATTCCATCTTTTCAGCACCAAGGTTAACTGAAATGGTTCACCATGCACAGCAATTAGTTAGCAATCATATATTTTAATTTCTTCAGACTTTGGGTAAAAAAAACCCCAGATGTTAGCACAGCTAAAAGCCATTTCCCCTCTATTGCTCTCACTTTACCTTACTTTTTCTAAAAACTGGTCATCTATCACCCCATCATCATTTTGGTAGACCACTGGCATTTGCATTTGGTTTTACCTTTATCCAGCTTCAAAACATATCCATCAGCCTAACTGTGGAACATGGAACTTATTTTCAGCTTTCCCTGCTTAGATGCTACTTTTTCTTTTATAAGTCTGATTCCTCTGCTTAAACATACTGATGTTGGAGAACAAGGAAACGGAATCCTTTCCATAGTGGTCTTTTTTAATAGTTGTAATACATATATTGTAAAAGACAACATAAAACTAAATGCCCTGGGAGTGTTTTACCCATTTGACTACTGTTTCTTGGAATTCTTCAAATCGGTTTCCTCAGCCTTATCCGGCTCTAGTTTCTGAGGTTAAGTGCACCCATGGTTGGTATTTTTGTTGTAGCTGTTCTTTTCAAGACACTAGCTGTGGATGCCTTCAGTTCTGTGTCACTGCGAGCAGGTTTAGGAAAGGTTTGATCTCTCACATCATGTCAGTACATTTGCACAAAAATGTGATGTTGCCAAGAGCAGGGGACCAACTGCAGTATGAACTTCTCCATGATGAAGGAGACAGAGCCTAGAGCTAAATAAACATAATTCCAGATTGCTTTAGACATTCAGAAAAAATATATTTCATGACAGTAGCATAATGGGACACTTGCTGGTCATATGTCAGTGTCCCACATTTCCACATGAAAAATGTGCTTTTTTGTAGAGTTATCTGATGCAACACACAGATGCTATGTGTTGACATAACTTGCAGTTCCATTTTATATCAGGATGTTAATGTTTACCAAACATAATTAAAAACTATATCATTCTATCATAATAATAAATCACTGAATGGTTATACAAATTTAAAAGCTTATCATACCAAAACAGACGTTGTCTTAAATGGGACAGTTGCTTTAAGAAATTGCAAAATTCAGCACATATTATTTACACAACTAAAGACTATTTAAGTAGGAAAAAACCATTTTAGCAGTGAATAAAAAAAAAAATCACAGAAGTGATTTTAACATGGTCCTCAGATATTTCAGTATCTACTTGGCAGACACCTAGGACTGTGTGACATGAGGACATACTACAGGCCAGCTAATGCAGCTGGCATCCAGCTGTGGTCCTGAGCAGCTGTGTGCATGAGAATGACAGGAAGGTAATGATAAAGAAATTTAATATGTTTGATCTTCAATAGTGCTTACAGGTGAAAATATGTACATATTCTTTATTTCCCCCTCTGGCGCTAATTCTGAGAACATTATAATGCTACACATTATAGTTATGCTAGAACTAATATGAAAATTCCATTAGTTTCAAGAGTTACAAGGGGTTTCCTTCGACTGAGAAAAATCCTAGAAAACAGTAACTCTTCATGGCATTATTTATTTATTTATAATATTATTTATTTTATAAAAGTGACTTCAGATTGTATTTTTCTAGGAGACAGTATAATCCTCACTTTAAAAACATTAGTGATCCCTCTTGAGAAAAATATAGTGAGGAGACAACTCACTCTTCAAATGAAGGCTTTGAAGACCCAGGCTAGACCTCTAGAGGGGACAGTAATCCAGGCTTTTCATCATATATTTTGTCATTCCTATTTGTTGATACTTCCCCAGTATGACCTTAGAAAGTAAAAATACAAATGCAGTTCATCTATTTTATGTTGTCTCTGTAGAAAGCTGTACCATATTCCTGCTTCAGTTTTCTGTCATGTTTCTATCTGAGTTGAAGAACTGGGTCCCTCTGTTCGATAGCTAAGACTTACTAAATTAAGAGAGAACTTGCCTCTTGTTTACTCACCTCTGCAGACAATAATGCGCTTGTGTTGCCATCCACCTGGTCTGACTGAATACCAAGCCAGTGCTACAAGGCATTTGGAAAAATATGATCAGTTTTTGTTCTTTCTAATTATTTTCTTTCTGCAGAATTCTCTAGACCTGCTGAGGACATAGGACACAAATGAGCGAACATCAGGAGGGTTTCTGATGTTTCTATTTCTGTTTGAGAAAGAGGAATAAAATTATTAGGCACTTCATCTGAATCTTCTAGGCCAGTTTTTCAGACCTAGAAGATTTAGAAATCTTGTGTGCCAAACAAAATTTTTCACTTAGACTTCCCAAGGTTTTAGAGTGAGAATATTTCAGTTATTTTTGTAGTTAATTAGGAGTGATATTAATGCTCATGGCGATAAAATTGTGATTAAATAATTTTGAAGTCAGGTACTTAGTTAAAATATGCAGAATGTGAAGAATGATAAATGCTATTTGCTAGGATTAAAGAAATAACTAAATTTGTGACAATGACCCTCAAGGGCTTGAGATGTGTCTAACCTATTTAAAACCTTTTATTCTCCTCCTCTTAAGAAGCAAATCTTTACTGGAAAAATAACATAATGAAATTTAGCCTGATGTGGAGAGGTTAGTTTCAGGGACTCTTGTCCCTGCTGGCAAGTGACTCAGATGATAAATTGCCAGTACAAATCATCAGACTGATGCCTGGCAAGAACTGAAGCTAATCTTGTTCAGTACTTTTTAATTAAAAGAAAAAAAAATATTTCTAAGGAAAAATGTTGCAGAAAAAATCAGGCAGAGGACCTGAGAAAAGGAGGAAGATGGTCTAAAATACTCCTTTGCATCTTGGCCAAAACCAAGTCCTAATGGTAATGATGCTGGGAATGGGAGAGAAGAGAAGAGATGACCCTGATCATTGTAACACAAAAGCTTCCAAGTAGCTTGCAGACAGCATTCCCCAGATTTTTGTGCACTTGTAAAAATGACAAAGATCAACTCTGCTGCCTCTTATTGTACTACGGTGAGGGGACAGTCCAATAAAACTTGGGAAAGGAATATTTTTAGTTTAAAGATCTGAATTTAATTCAGACTAGTAAGTGCATGAACTGCTTGGGCAGAAGCCAAAGGTTTCCATCCAGCAAAATGGCCTCCATATCAAAGGAAAATGGAAGCTCTCCAGAGCTACAGGGAAATCCTACAGTGTGTCGAAACAGAAATGTTTTCTGATATTTAAAAGTAAATATCTTCACTTCGAGAAACTCTGATGGTGACACAGTCAAAGACTTCTGCCAGATTTTCCAGAGGTCTACTTTGCTTGTAGCCTTCAAGGTCTACAGCCACAGTCTTCCTGCACAGAAGCACAAACCTTAAGATAGTAGAAACTCCAGAAAAGAAAAGTAAATCTTTTTCTTTGAATGTATGGAAAATTTTGCAGTCAGGTTGCACTTTTGGGTTTATATTTTACTTGTAAGTGGAGTAAAATGTCTGAGTCCCCAAATCAGTATTCACATATATAGAAAGTCCTGTCCTAGTCAATAAAAGCCTAGCTGAAGAGCTACAGCTGGACAAAATGGCTGCAAAGAGGGTCCTGCCTCTGCTGCTAATAAATGAAAAATGTCCTGAAGGATTACCGTAAGGATAATGGTCTTACAGGGGTTCTGTGAAACTGGAAAAAAAAAAAAAAAAAAAAAAAAAGATTACACTATCTAGGTGTAATATGTCATTCAGGCAGGTCTCTTGAGACAGTAAAACAGCAAATATTCAGTAAGGTTAAACTTCCAGAGAAGTTCATATTCTGTTCCACTGCTTCCCTGTTAATGCAGGCTGTCTAACCTTCTGCAGTACATAACCCATTACATACCAGGAAAAACCACTAATGTGTGAAGCTACACCAGCCTGTCAGTCTCTTTTCATATAAGAATAAAAATAAAAAATGCAATACTTTGGTAGTGTTTCAGCCAATTTCTTCAGGCATTGTGTGATTAGAAAACAGTTCTAGGTGAGATGAGTGCTTGTATTTGCTGCTGTTTTTTACATTTTTCCTATTAGTGCTGTTGTGTGCAGAGATTAGCAGGAAGAGCTATGATGAATGTTGAGTGATCAAGGGGATGAGTTGAGTATGCTTTTGCTTTCTCTGATTAGGCTGAGTCAACTAATTTTTTCATAAGTTTATTATTGGAAGTGTGATTACATTTGAATCCAGTTAGAATGATTAATTTCATCTTTATCTAGTTACTTCAAGAAATTATTTTGTTTTATTGTTTTATTTAAGTTTATAAACAGGAAGATAGTATTTCCTTTAACTTTGTTAAGTATATTACTTGATTTTTTCCTGAAATATTTCAAAATATCATGAACATTAAATTTCTATCTTTTTCTATTCTTCTGTCCATTCTCCAATAAGTCCTTTTACTCAATCAGTGCTTAAAAGAAGTGAGAATCTTGCCTCAAATGTGCACTAAGAAAGCCTTTCATCTCTAATATGATTTATTTTAAATATATAATTAATTCTCAAAGAGAACTTTCAACCTTTCTTTGTCACTGTTCTTTTTACAATATTGTGAAGATCAGTCTTGCATCCTTTCAAAGTCAAAACTTAAAAGTCATAGGAAAGATATTAGTATGTTTTTAAAGTAAAAGATCATATCCACACCAAATTGGTATTTCATCCTATAATGAACTCAAGCCTTTGTCAAAGCCAAAACGTGGGATATTTCTAAATGGGGAAGATATACCTAGACTAAATGTGACATTCAGGGTGGAGGGTTGGCTGAAAGAAGAAATATCGACCTTCAGGACAGGTTGCTATGGCTAGCAAGGAGACTGTATCTGAAAACAGAAGCCAGAAGCCGTCAGAGAGACCTTTGGAAGGTGTCAGAGTGCTCTCACCAGCCCTGAGATGACTCTGACTTGACCAGGAAAGTTGTAACATGATGCTTAAAGATTCATAACATCCATCCTCTTTAAGGATCCTCAAAGCTACAAAGTGTTCCTTTTTAGAGACCCTCTGTGGTAAGTAATGTAACAGCACCAGCTGGCAACTTCTGTCAGCTTTCACTATTTAATAATATCCAGGTGAGAATCAGCAACGGAGACCGGAGACTAAAGAACACAAAGAAATAAGTTTAAAATGATTAGATAAAAATTCCTGTAGTGCCAGAGATATATAAACCCCCTACGAATGTACTGAAGAATCAGACTGTGTCTCTGCACGTACAACTATGCAAATGTGCCATTTACCCCTTTTCCTCTGAAAGGTTTCAGCAATTTCATCCAATCTACGCTGGTTGTTGGAGGGAATTCTTTGGGAATGAGCCAATACAGTCTCCTCTTCATAGTTCTTAGTTCTTCATAGTTCATAGTTCTGCTCTTGTTTCCAGCAGCCCAGTTGTTTCATGGTGAGTCCAGTTTGGCCACTTCTGCTCATTTCTATGCAACCCCACTTGGGTTTCACCAGGATGAAAGGCAGCCCCTTGCTGGAGCTTAATGTCAGGTACCCTAACATCTCTGTGAAGAGATTGGAGTCTGTGGGTTCTCTATAATTTCCATAACCTCCTAACTAAAGGTCTATTGCTGTCCCTACCTAGTCTGAGAGGGAGAGGGTGGGATCCTCTTGTCCAGGCAGGGGCCCTGACTGGAACATACTGTGGTACATTTCTGTGTGTGGCACATTTTTATCTTTTCAAAGGAAGACACAGTACAAAGTAGACAGTGGGTGCTGAAACAGGGGCACCCCTCCCACAGTTTGTGTCCAGTGAAATTAATGTTGAGAAGGGCAGAAGTGCTCCCAGACCAAAAATTTAAAATTATTCTTAGAGCATTCAGGAGAGATTTGTATTGTTACTGGATAGCGTAGGGGTGGAACAAATGTCTGTGACAGAGACACATCTTGAGGCCTCATGACCCAAGTTGCCAAATGTCACACAATAGAACTGGTCTCTTTCATGTCCTTGGCCATGGATTTTTTATATGACATCTATGGCATAAGTAGCTTCTGGTGAGCAGCCCCGAAACCTTTCAAGTGCCCTAAGGGACATTTCTGAGAACAGATCAAGTGGATATGGTGACAGCTAACTTCAGCGGGAGCATCTTTCAGACCAAGAAAGAATTAAAAAAAAAAACAACATTATGTGCTCTGGAAAATTAAGGCTGGACTTGCAAACTTAATGGGCACTTTAAACAATTTGAGGAGTTTAAAATCCACGTCTCTGCATTCCAGTTACTTGGCTACAGAATGGGGTGATTCACACTGCCTAATTTCACAAGAGAAACTCATCCATATTTATAAAGCACTTCAGACAGTTTCATGTAGAAAGCCCTGATGATGAAGTTCGCCAGCCTCCTCTAATGTAGTCCCATGCAGAGAAAGATACTTGCTGTTCTTGTAAGACGCTCTGCTAGGTGCAGAGGCATAGATCTGTGAAGGAGATCCAGTGTGTCATACCTTGCTGATGACATACACAGGTGTCAGCATGATGCAAGGTGATAACAGTTATGTTTTTTTCTCACAGTTTTTGATCTGGAAAACTGTGTACAAGAAATGCATTGTTAATGAGTTTTTAATATTCCAAAAACAAATATTAACAAGGTATGTAGAATTAGAATTAAATTTTCTGATACAAGTAGATAAAATAATTTGAAGGTGTAATTTAAATGAATTAAAATTAAATAGAATGAGTGTTAATTTCTTTATAGCTCCTATAGCTACCTGTAAAATGGATGTGATGCCTACTCTCAGAAACATATTTATTGATGATTGTGATACATTTTGAGCAGCCTGTTTAAACTGCAAAAGGCATCCATACAGAAATTAATAATTTCTCTAGTCAGTCTAGACTTAACTGATGTGTGGAGAATAAGACCAGAGGCTATACCATGAATAGCAATGATATGTACAGACTGAGTAACTCCTTGTTCATTGAATGAGACAGGAAACAATAAAATATGGTAATTTAATTAAAGCTATCTCGCAGTGCAAGTGCACAAGGGATGAAGAGTCCTGCACAGTTTAGCTTAACTTCTAAAACTTCCTCCTTCTGTTTTTGCAGGCTGATACTCTTCTTACGTATATGGGGACTTTTGTTGTGTTGTGTTTTGGGTTTTTTTGTTCATGTCATTGCTACTTCTTGAACCTCAGTTCATGTTTTGTGCTTGTCCAATGGTCCTCAACAGCAATCTCTGTCACTTGCAGGTCTGTTTATTTACCATCTAAAGTGGTGAATCCAGGGAAAGGAGAGGTTTGCCCACAGCATCCAAACTCCTCCTGGGCCTGAGAAGTGTTATAAACACTCCTGTAGATAAATCAACACAGGGAAGTACAAGATAGTTAATATAGTTGTACTCAACACACCGTAGCAACAGAACTGGAGCACTCCCAATTGTGTGAATACATCTCACCTGACAGTAGGTTTCTCTTTTAAATAAACTATCAGCAAAAGCCAGTGATTATGCTCTCCAATGCCATTTAGTCTTGACTACACTCGTGAACTGATGGGCGTGATTACTTACTGTAAAAAAGCAAGTAAATAAGAAAAACCAAAACCAAACTCTAAAAACAAGAGCTAGATCCCAATAATAGTGGGTGTTAAAAAGGAATACAGCCTCTGTGTATCTTCATCATGTCACAAATTTATCCAAACCACAGAAATAAAATAATCAGGCCTTTTTTGAATTAGTGTTTTCACTAAAGTTTATACTTATAAAGTCCTTGAGGCTCGAATTAACCTTTCTTGCCTTGAAGAAATTCAGCTATGTCTATGGCTGTCCATGTCTATGCTTAAACATATCCAGTGGCTTAACAGGAGTGTGAAATAATTCCAGTTTATTTGGGGGAAGGTAAGAAATGAAACAGAGTAGAAGAACTTAAACCCTAGAGATGAGAAATAATGTAGCAAGATGACAATGGTCAGAGAAATAGAGAAAGAGCGGTAAAGAGAACAAGCCATTTCCTCTCTGTGTTCCTTAGAGATTGTTCTGAGGTATTGTCTTCAGAAACAGCAGACAAAGGTAGGCGTACAAACGAGCAGCCTGTACCTGAGAGGTTTCCTTCCATTTTGTAAACAAGGTACCAAAAATCTCTTGTCAGAGGCTCTGAGCTGTTAGAGTGGTGCACCATTGTGGCAGGCTGGCAGAAACAAGCTGAGCTGTGCTCCTCCCTGCTGGCATGACCCCTGTGTGTGTGAGCAGGGAAGTCAGATTGTGGGTGTATCAACAGCTGCTGGTCTTTCTTGTCAGAAGGGTACAGCCCTCCTCGACTGCCTTTTCCTTACCTCCTACTGAAGTGGGCACTCCTGGAGCACCCCTCGGGCATTAGTTTTTGTTCACAACAGTAGTACCTTTGTAGATCAGGAAATCTAAAGTCAAAGAGGTTTGCTGGGAGCCTCATCTCTGAGGTTTTAAGTAACGTATTTAGTTGTGTTAAAAGGCTATTTCTTTAAGAGGCAGCATTTGTTGTTTTTAAGATATTTGACAAATTATAGGTCACACTAGGCCCTATATGTCTCCTTGTCATCTGATTTAAATAAAAAAATCCAGATTTTTTTAAAACTTAAGATGAAGAATTTCTGTTTATTTGCATAGAGTCCATGGTGTATTACTTTGGTCATTGTTTGACTACCTGTCACTTTAAATGTGTGGAGAAAAAAAAAAGTCTGAATGGCATTTATCCATTTATCCATAGGTATTAAAATAATTAATTATTTTTGCCACCTAAATATGTGAAAGATTAAATTACCTTTGGAAAAAAAATTGACACTTTTAGAATCCTGATAGGTCTTGTAAAAACCTGATAAGACTTGAGGTAAGATTACCAGTGCTAATCCTGTAGGACATTGATGGAGGGGGGATGGAGAAAAAGGAAAATTCAAGAGTATTTGAATATCTCTCAGAAAGCAAGGCTCCCTATGCGTAGCTCGCAGCTCTCTGCCTTGGTGACCTGCCAAATACAGAATCCAATTGCAAGTTTTGCTCCTACCCCTCGGTAGGACATGCTCTAGCAATGCAGGCTATAACAGAGGAAAAGAAATGTGGTTTAGCATGACTGCCACAGCCTCCCCTAAGCTCTTAGCTATCTCAGGGACTCAGGCTCTGCTGGACAGGAATGGTTCTTGGGAAACTTGCTCATTTTAGCAATTGTTTCTGACTCATGACATATTGATTCCACATTGCATTTTCTGGTGAGGTGTCTATTTGTTTCTTGTCAAACGTTTGTGGGGAGCTGAGGGACTGTTGCAGCAGCAAATGATGTCTCTTGGCCAGGTCTTGGTTGTTGAAAACTGTCTCATCCCAGTGTGTCAGCTTTTTGTCTTCATTTTGGTTTAATTTGAAATCTAATCCCTGTTCATATTCAGACTGTGGTTTATCACATCAAAGCCAAGTGAGAGTGAAGAGCTGCTTGAATAATTTTTTACAGTAATCATTCATAGGCACAAATCTGCTGTTAAATTCCCCAAGCACAGCAATTCTGACAGTAGTCCTATCAGACTTACTCTGGTTCCTAGGTCTGATAAGCAACTGATTATGTTATTTCTAACTTCCCTCTGTTTAGGCATCCTACTGTAAGCAGACTGCAATCCTGCTGGCAGGTTTCGTGTCTGTCTTGAACTCATTTCTCACTTTGTCACGCTGTTTATCTGTATCAACATCCCGTAAAATTGAAGACAGCTGGGATGTTATTTCAATATTTAATCTTTAGATTTTGGAAAACTCCAGCCCACCTCTAGCCAAAATGTATCCTCACAGGCCCTTCAAACATCCCAGATTTTGATTGATATTAAGTGGGGAAGAAACCTACTAATGAAGAACATCAGTAAACGAGGAATTCTCCAGAATGTCTTCTTCCTTATGTGTATTCCACAGCCTGCAGGTAGATCCAAGCTTTATCTGGTGTTGAAAGGAATATTTACAAATGGGTTCCTTTATACTTAAAGATTTTTTTTTTCTGGAGATATGACTATTTTTCAAATTAACAGAGTTTTTGTCTGTTTGTGTTTGGTTGGGGCTTTTTTTAATTTTAATGTATGATGAACGGGAAGAAGTAACCATGGGAAATCTAGTTTAAGGCCACTTCCAAAACAACTTAAGAAATTGTAATTTTTAAAAGACTTGTGTCACTTTGGGGTTCATCCTTCACAAAAATCTGAAATGAAATCCAACGTCCATTTACATCACTATTTTGACCTATCAATTCACTGTTTGCTGCTGAATGCCTTAGAATTAATCTTTTTATCCATTCTCATTTGCAAACCTTTGTACCCCAGTACCAAGACCATGAACCAGGATGTTACTGCCCAGAGAGAGCTGTGGAGCTCTGCTGGGGGGGCTGCAGTGCCTGCAGCTGAAATGGGTACCAGCAAGTGTTTATCAAGGCACACACTCAAGCTTTGCAATGGAGCAGAGAGAAGTGAGAACTGTGGCACTTGTTTTTCTCTCTGGTTCTGTCCTTGGCTTTTAAGAAAACTTTTCTCTGATGCTTTGTTTGTTTTGGTGTTGATTTTTATTTTAAGATTTGAACTTCAACTCAAAAATCCTTGGCACTTGAAGGGAGGGCAAGTGGATAAAGTGCATACCTTAGTGAAGGGAGAATTTCCAGGAGCAAAAGTTTCAATAGCAACTAAAAACATGACTGTGATTATGGTAACAATGGAACTACCACAAGCATGAGAAATGGCAGGCACAGTCTTCAGAAATCATAGGTTGTTAACAAGTAAATACAGAATTGTTAGACTACTGAACAAAGTGTTAAGGAAGTAATACATGAACTGGTACTTAAAATTACAGTAGTGCATACATGTGGAATGCAGGGGTTCAATTCTGAATTAATTTCCTGAATTTTGGGCTATAAATGTGTAACAGAGAAACTAAAACTCTTCAGTTACAACATCCCTCCCCTAGCATCAGCCAACACTTTATTCCATGTAATGCCAGTAACTGACTTAAATGCTTGGGTACAGGTTATTAACCCTATCCAAAGCTGTGGAAGGATAGAAATTCATGTGTTATCTGCATTATAGCATATCTGTATATATATGGGGAGAGAGAGAGAGATATTCTTTGTCTCTGAAATACTTATCACAAAACTTCCTGTGTGTCCCAGTTTCTTCAGGATGACTTTTGGCAGAGCTTTATCCACATCTGTCTCTGTCAGTGACATTATCCAGCTCTATGCACACAGAAGGTCACGCTTCCAACCCTGTTTAAGCTCACAAGTTATTAGAGCATTTCTTATCATATAAAATAAGTCACCTGAAAAGAGCACTAAGTTTCACAAGTGCTGCTAAAAAAGTCCAATGCTTTCAGAGTATATATTGTAATGTTCAGTGTAACACAGTGTCCCACAGAGCTTCCCCTTTCACTGGCTTTTAGCTATTGCTTTCTATTCTTTTTTGCCTTTATGGCAATATTTTCCTTCAGATTGCTTCATAACATATAAGCTGTGTTAATGGGAAAATTTTCACGGATTTTTATCTCCTACACTGAAAACAGCAGAAAGCAAAATCAGAGGGCATAAGCACTCACTGAAACAAAAATCAGCAATTCTGTATTTACTTGTAACAGGCACCTAATAGTTCTGTAAAAGTCATCTTTGTGAGAGGTGAATGATTACTTCCTCTCACTGATTCATTGTTATTTTCAGCTAATACCTTTTCATTATCTTTCCCTCTTTTGTAATATGCATTTTCTTTTCTCACCATATAAACCATGATTACAGACTAGTGGGCAAATTTTGGATACAAAAATGAGCAAGAGTTGTGTTGTGCCAAAAATACTTAGAATCACAGAATTACAGAATATTCTGAGCTAGAAGGGACTCATCAGGATCATCGAAGTCTGACTCCTGGACCTGTACAGGACAGCCCCAAGAGTAAGTGCCTGGAAGCATTGTCCAAACACTTCCTGAACTCTGTCAGGCTGGTGCTGTGACCACCTCCCTGGGGAGCCTGTTCCAGTGCCCAACCACCTTCTATGTGAAGAACCTTCTCCTGATATCTCAATCTAAACCTCCCCTGACACAACTTCAGGCCGGTACCTCAAGTCCTGCCATTGGGCACCAAAACGAAGAAATCTGTACTTGCCCCTGCTCTTCCCTTCACAAGAAAGTTGCAGACTTTGATGAGATCTCCCCTGGGTCTCCTCCCGGCTGAACAGACCAAGTGACCTCTGCTGCTCCTCATACAACTTCACCTCCAACCCTTCACCATTTTCATTGACCTCCTTTGGACACTCTCTAATGATAGCTTTAAATCCTTACATTGTGGTGCTCAGAACTGCCCCCAGGACTCAAGGGAAGGCCATGGCAGTGCAGAGCAGATTGGGACAATCAACTTCCTTGACTGGTTTAAACAATTCTAGTGTTTTTGTATGTAGCTATCTATGAAATTGAGAAGTATTTAACTCATGAAGTGCTGAAATGACATTTGATTGGGTATTTTGATACGATTTTCTTAAAAAGAAACTTATAGCCTGAGATGCATGTATATATCACAGTAGGTTGGGATTTTTTGCATAAAACCTAAGTTACACGTAAAATGTTAGCAGAATTATCCAGCTAATCCAAGTCAAAGATATTCAAATATAAAACTTCAATTGAAAAGACTTTGTTAGTCTGACATCCTTATTTTCAGAACATTCCTAACGCCTAATGGCAATTAGAAGAGTGGACTTCAATAGTCCCAGTAATTAATCTTTAGTAGAAAATCCTTCTCCTGGAAGTTAATTGCATGTCTTGCCTCATGTCCCAAATGAGCAGAGCTGTGTGAGAATGTGGTAATGTCTATCCCAGGCTGCAAACTGCTGAGCATGCCAGGAAGCAATGCACATTGTTGATGTATCTGCAGTCTGGGAGACTGCCAGGGAGGTTTCACATAAAAGCAAGCTTTTTCTTGCGTGTTGTTTTGAAACTGCATGGTTACAGTGAAAGCATTACAGGAATCTGTTTTCATGTAATGATGGTTAATGGAGACAGCAAGGCCTACTCTGCAAAGATAAATTCCCACTCTTAGGGCTAGTCATTATTTGTTCCATTTAGTATACAACTGTCTTTTATTAAAATTATTTCCTAATTTCAAATTAAAGCTATGACCTGTAAGAAAACAACTGAACCTGATTTCTTTTTTCTCTTTTTCTTGTCATTATATGAGAAGGAGAAATGTGAAACTATTTTTACAGAATACAGTAAAGCTTTGGGAAGTCTTTTCACCACAGCAGGATATTCATTTGCCCCTCTATTCCAAAGCAAATGAGCCACAAAATGTTAACCTCTGAAAAGTGTTGGCTTGACCATGTATTACTATGAGAGACTTTAGTATATCCCTCAGAGATTTCATCATCGATTTTGAGGCTCAGTGGAATTTGCTTCTCTGTGGATGGGATGATGGAGGGTATTTGGGAAAAAAAAAGAAACAAGGAAAATTTGCAGAGAGCCACTAGATAATAAACTCTTTGGAGTTCAATAAACTCTTTAGATAAGAAAGGTCTCATTCTTATCTGTCTTTTTTCCTGCTTATTATCAATTTGCCTAAAGAAAAGACACTTTCTCTCCACAAATCCTGTTTCATTACTTCAATAGGAAGCAGTATGAAATCCTCCAATAATTGTACCAGTGCTTCTCATCTGCTTTGTGTCTTAAATCCCCTACTGATAAAGTTTCTTTGTTGCCCCGAAGAGTGAAAGGTTTTTCTTATCAAGGAGAAGCAGTTTATATTCCTTTGTACAAAAAGGGTATCCTTGGTTGGACAGAACGGTAAGACGGTTCCGAGGTCACTGCCAAGAAAAACCATTTCTCCTGCTGATGACACCTGCGAAATAGGGAACTAAACAGGAGGAATAGTTCCATTCTTACCAGCTTCATGGCAGTGTTTTCCTTTTGCTCACACAACCCTGGTCCTTTGATTGAACTTTTCCAAACCAGGCTTCATTTGTGGGTTTTGTTAAAATACAATTGCAGGTAGCACCGACAGACATGAACTTTTCATGTCAATTATGTGTAATAACACTTGATCGCCTCTCTGAGATTTGTTGTAAGACTAACAAAATCACTGCATACCCCCATAAAAATGCTACTTTCAGTGACTTATACTAGTTTATTTTACATAACATTTAGGCACAGATTTGCCTTTTAAAAATCTTCCGTCTGTAGAAATTAAAACCACCAAAAGGGCTTTTAATCAGAGAAGGTCTACTTAGAAGGAGCCCTATAAACCTGAATAATAATTAATATGATAGATTATTTAGAAATAGTAGTGTGGGGAAGAGACAAAAAACAAAGCCAATAAAAATCCAAACCATAAACTCTAGAGGTCTGTAAGTACCTTGATTTAAAGGTATTTTGACATTAATTAGAAGAGGAACAGCTGTCATTTCTTGTGCAATGACACTGCTCTTTTTTTTTTTTTCTTTTTTTTTTTTTTCTTTTTTTTTTTTTTTTTATTTGCTGTGGAGGTGGAGCACAAAGTAATCACTTTGGTTTCTTCATCAGCATGTTTGAATGCCTGATATAACTGAAGACATAGGAGATACTGCCCTTTATCTCCGCCCTTGGTGGTGCTGTGCTGGTCTGTGTAAGCCTTCTTGGCAATTTCTTTCCAAGTCTGTCTACATAAATTATACTCTGCATTCCTAACAGTATGTGCAGTTTCAAGGATGGTATGGATATTCGTGGAGAAAATATTATCTGCAGATTCCTTTCCATGAGAAGTAGGGAAAATTCATCATTCAAACACATGAGAAACCATTTTCAAAAAGGACAGAAGCAATAAAATGTAGGGAAAATAAATACTTTTCATATTCAGTTGTGATGCAATGATTTCTTCACAAAAGAAATCTAGCTTTCTATGACATTTAATTTTCCATTTCTGCACAAGGAAATGATTAAAAGGAAAATGAAATATTTCAAATATATATATATTCAGACAAGAAATTATTCCCTATGTCAATTGTATTAAACAATATCTGTGAGAGTGGGACTAAACTTTATATTTAAAGTTTAAACTTTATATATAAGTGCACACCTATGAAATCATGCTATATGAGAATTACAAACATACATTTCTCTTCATAGGAGACATGCTCATGTTTTCTAGCTAATTTAGAATGCCACTGCTGGAGGGAAGAGTATCTTGGAAGACAGGTAACCTTGAAAACCACTTAAACATTACAATGTGAAAGCTTTTCCACCTGAGTCCTTGTCCAGTACTGTGGAAAAGGTGAATGAGAACTGTGGCCATGATGTAAGGAGGAGAATAATGAATACCAGTTGGCAGCTGGTGTTGCTTTGGCAAGTGCCACTAGCAGAACTGACACTCTTAGATGACCTTTACCTTCTGAGCCCATAGTTGTAGAGTGATTTTGAAATATCTCAGATGGGAAAAAAAAAAAAAAAAAAAAAAAAGACTGTTGAGCTGAATATTGTGCTTTATTCCACCACTGCACAAGCACATGAAGCTGGCATAAACCAGACCACTGCCTAAAAAGGGCAAGCCTACCTTTTCCAGATCTGCACTGTTTCCTCCCTTGATTCTTGTCTTTCTTTTGGACCAGGGTATTTTAAACTGATTCACCATCCAGGTGTGTGAATATTGTGCAGGTAGAAAAGAGAAAGCAGCTGAGGGACAAAAGGTGACCAGAAGGGTTGGTCTGGTTGCTTCTGCTGGCTTTGCAGTCTTGGGGAGGGTGTGTGGAGGGCTAAGGCAGGAGAGGAAAAGGACTGGACCATGTGAATTTGCTTAGTTTATCAATAAAGCTAAAGTAATTTGATTTAGTGGAAACTGAGTATCAAAAGGTTCTTCAGTGTCAACAAAGAAACAGCATAGCTAAGAGCTGCTCCTTGGCTCCTGTTCAGAAATTGAGGGAGGTAAAAATAATTTAATGGTGAGAATGCTTAAGAATTAGGAAAAAACCCTTCTGGATGGTCTCTTTTATGTCTTAAAATCAACAGTAATTGTCTTTCTGAAATACATAAAACACACACTTAAAGACACAAAGTGACAGGTTCAATGGAGGAAGAAATTAATGAAATGCAGTGGCCTATAAGAAGCAATACTAGTTGATATAAGATCCCTTCTGGCCTTAAGCTCAGTGAAATAAGACTGTGGCAAGACTATGAAAATACACTGAAAATTTTATACAGAGCTGCAAAAAATCTTTTACTTCTTTACTTTACCGAGAGTTGAGCAAAGAAACAAATTGATTCTTATTTAAAATTGGTTTTGAGCTTTTTCTGAGCAAAACCAAAATGAAAAAAGCGTAGGTAGAGCTCTAAAAGTACTAAAAAGATGGTGGATACTGGAGACTGATGGGAAGGCTTTTCTGTGTACACCACATTTTTTTTAATTTACTAGTAGTCAATACTCTGGTGATGATGCTCTGGTCTGTTCTTCCTTGCATTCACCCATATTTTTAAAGTTTATTTCAGCTTAGGCAGAAGAGTATACCAGCCCAGCTCAGAATTAGAAGGCATTTATTCATGGAAAAGAGGCAAATGATAGATGTATCCACTCCCTTAATTTTCCTTAAGCAGTGTCAATACTGATTATTTTGCAGGAAAAACACAAAGTGACTTGTGTAGCACTGTTCCCCACAGCACAGCAAACTGGGTTGTGCTCAGTGTTCAGTGTTGGGATCATTGAGGCCACAGCCAGAAGGTCATTACAATAATTTGAGGCTTTAAACTACTGCTTTTGCAGCTCTGTCTACTGCAATGGTCTTTAATTTACAGCTGTTGATATATTTCCATTAGATTTATGGAATGATGTGCAGAAACCATATGCTTCTTTTGTAAGAAGGTCATGAAGCCCCCAGGGGTCTCTTGAGTGTAGGTTGAAATCCACTAGTCTATGTGATGATGCAGCCAAGTGTAAGTCAATAAAATTATCTTTGTTAGAGTTTTCCTCTCTTCAGTATGGGGTACCTAAGCATTTTATTATTTGACATGTAAGAAGTCTTGCTAATAAAAAGATTCTCTCAAAATCATTCACAGTTCTATCATCTCTTTAATTAAAAAAAAGCACTAAAAACTTGCCAATGGCAATGATTGAGATTCTAGTATGTACTGCACTAGCAAAAAAATAATGGCACCAGATTGAAATGTGAGTCCATGGGCTTTATAGAAATTTTACAAAATAAACTGAACAATTTTGAAAGGACAGATTTTAGAATCTACATTAAAATTTCCTCTGTACTTTAAGTGAGTGCCTGCTCTCTGAACCCTCAGTCAGTGGTGGGGCAGTCGTGAGGAATGCATCCACCAAATTCTACCACTGGCATCCATCTGGAAAAATGTCTGTGTCTGAATTTGCCATTTGTTCATAAGCCAAAGGTGAAGGTCTTGCTCCTACAGATTGTATCCTTCTGTTTTCTTGAGTGGATAGGGATTTGCAACAGGGAGATGGGAACACACATTTTGCAAAATAAGAAAGCATCTTCTCTGTAACTAAACATTTGTTCCTCATATAGAAAACATTTTCATTTTTGTCACTTAGGTTCAGCAGATTTTTGCCACTCCTTCATATGGAGTCAACATGTAAACATAAATAAGACTCTTTACTCACCTGTATGATGTAGATGCTAATTCTGTGTGACTTGGAGGTCTATGCAGTCATAATGTACTCAAGATGTCTTATCAGTGAAGAAAGAAACAGTCCCAGGGGTCCATTTATCCTTTACACATGCAAAAGATACACAAGTCAGCTCCTAGAGATGCTTTTTTTTTTGTCTCACTTGCCTCTTAAGATGGCCTGGCATCATCACCTAAATTCTACGTGTATGGCACAGTAGACTTGGAGTAGTGCAGGGGATCCCATCAGGCCCTCGTGTGCCATTCAGCCCCAATTGCAGCATCCCAATAACAGCTTGGGTTTTGCACTGGCTTCTGAAATCCTGACTCCCAGAAAAGAAGTGAATGCAGATGTCCACTAAGGCTACAGTGACGTGGCAATGCTCATTTGTTCACATGCACTCTCTACCAGTTACAGACTTGTGATGCTCTCTAGGGTTGCACTTGCTTTTCCAATAGGAAGAAATACTTTTGCTATCTGGATGCTATCCCCAATACTAGGCTGTTGATAATGAAAACACTCCTATTAATGGGAAATAAGATTAGTTTAAATAAAAATTAATTTTAATTGAAAATGTATGTTAGAATTTCACAGTTGTTGTTTCATTTTTTACTTTTTATTGATCAATTTTTCCAATTATATTTTCATTTCTCTATTTTATGGTCTTCATGCCTAACTCAAGCTTTGCTTCTGTGGGCTTATTCTGAATTCATATTGTCTAAACTAGATGAGATTAAAGCTCATATTTTAAGTGAAAAAGAAGCTCTGGAAAATACAGGAAATCAAACAAGTCAAATGGATCAAAACAGAAGTTATGACTACCGTTGGAGAGATTGGGCATAACCTTAGATCAGCACCCAAATTTTGGCCTTATTCAAATGAAATTACAGATATTTTTAAACTGACTCTCTACATAATTTACAAGTCTTGATATTACATTCTCTTCTTGAATTGTGAGTGGATTTGGCTCACAAGTCTCAACTGGCATAAGGGAGTATGTGGGACACGTGCTTGACATACGCAGTATGCTGTTACATTTTCAGGCATTATCACTCCCATAGGATCATGACCATTCCAGTGTATCAAAATAGATGAACGCAGGTGGTGGTTGTGCATCAGCCCAACTGCACATGTCCCAGCTGTGAGTAGATATGTGAGCATTCTACTGGGAGCTGGGAGCCGCTACTGGAACATTGAGAAAAAATGTCACATGATGAATGGACCCACCTCTGAGGAGTCTGGACATAAGCTCAGGTCTTGGCATGCTGGTGGAGCCTCTATAAATAGCACTGACCTAACTCACAGGAATTGTGTAACTGCATGCTGTCACAGGAGCAGAGGGGGCTAAGTGCAGTGAGAGGTTAGAGACATTCTTGTCTAGGACACCTGGGATGCACATTTTAAGTTAGTCTAAAGCTAATATAAGGTGTGTGTTGCCATCTGATTTCCTGCTTCAGTAGGAAATTTATTGCAATAAGGAGTGCTAGTATGCAAGCAATCAGAAGCTGACAGAGAAGGACTTGTATCTGAGGACCATGAGTTCAACACATCAGAGGATTTGCTTGTGCATAGAGAATCACCTATGGGCAAATAAAGCTGTATTGAGCCTTGTAGCAGTGCTACAACAAGACTTGGTCCATAATAAGTTGTGGCTTCTAACTTACTTCTGTGTGTTCATCTTCTTGTGCTCACTGTTGTGGGCATTTAAGGTTGTCTTGTTAATTTTCCCTCAACTTTGAACTCAGAAAAAAAAAATCCTCTATTTCTCTTTTGTTGTGCTGGGTGAGCATCTGGCAAGAAAAATCCTGGAGTTTAGCAAGTGTAGTTAATGCCAAGGAGGACAGGAAGACTGTGAGTAGCTGAGAGCCTCTGGTACCTGTTCATTCAGAGGAGCCCAGATGTGGCCATGCTCATATGGAGAGTGAAGGGAACCACAGAGGGCTGCCTAACAATATGTAGTGACAAATGTGCCCTTCAATTAACATTAGAAACTCTTTAAATCAAAATCTTTTCTTTCCCCCTTCATTGATTTTGTAATCTCTCTGAAATCACTGGTTCCCCTAATTGGCTGATGAAATAATTAGTCGACTCTGACATTCATTTGGACTTCTTCTAATTAGAAACTCTATTCCACCAGATGTCATGTCAAAACAGGTTTCTGTCTGAGAATTTACAGCAGTCATCTTTTCCTGTGTAACTTTTTGAGCACTGTCTTTCTCTGTTCAGAAATGATCGTCTAACTTTTTCAACGTTTTTAACAGCAATTAACTGCTGAAGATTTGGGTTTAGTTGAATACAGTAAACAATATTTTATTTTGATTTGTGCCTAAAGTATTGTAAATCAACATTTAAAATACATTAATCTTGTCCCAAAATAGGCAAACCAGCATTTTAAATTAACACCTAGACTGTTTTCAAAGAAATAAGATTAGTCTGTTTTAAAATTATCATTCCCTTTTAAAAAATATCCTGTAAACCTTTTAAAATCTCATTCTATTAATAATAATTTAAACATCACTTTGTCAATGCAAATGTCAATAGAAACCTTCAGAAATACTCTTTGTTTAAAAAAAATCCCAACATTTTGAAGATCATCAACATTAGTGTCTGGAAAATTTGTAATATGCCTAGTAAATACTTTTGTGCATCAACAAAAAATGTAATCCACCAACCCCAATTTACTGATGTAAATGAGCTGCATTCATTTTAGTCCTGCATAAATTTAGATCCTTTTGCCTGTGATGCAGGAGAAAAATGTCACCAAAAATGTTATTTTTAGGTAGTTCATGTGAATAAAGTTTCATGTACATGAGTGGAAAGTATAACATCTCTGAAATAATTCTGATGCAAGCAATCTGCTTCCCAACTGGAGTCCAGGGAGAGATGCAATGCATTTTACTGTTTTACTGCTCATGGGATGTTGTTTCTCAGAAGGACTCCGAAGGCAATACTGGTTGTTCATGAAGCATGGAGAATGATAAATTAAATGTATCACTAAAAATATAGGAGTCTAGGTGCTTTAGAGCTTTGCAAAATTCTTGTCTGGCTGAAGTTATGCTCCTAAACTAATTTTATCACTCAATATAGCACTCTTTGCTTTTAATAATGCAGCAATGAAAGAAAATTACTTCAGGTAGCCTGCCTAATGCATTTGGTTAATGCTCATAACCAAGCAGTAAAAGATGTATATTTCAGCATATTTTGCCAAGACGTGTGGAGTAAGTAAGAACACCTTGAACAGTATGAATACTAAAAAAATATATAGGAATTATATATAAACACAATTTTCTATATTTTACTACTTGAGGCCGTAAAGAAATAAAAATGTGATAACATAGGAAGATCCCATCAAGGGGACACAATCTTCTATACGGCTACTCTTGTGATACTATTTATTTCCAGACCCATTTCATGCATAGGAAAATCCCTCATGGAGATTGTTTTTGTCCCCTAAGAAACAGAACTCTGTGACAGTGGGGTGGAAATGAAAATAATATCCCTTTGATGGCCTTCTGCTCCTCCTACCTGATGCATCAGAGAAAGAAATACCACTTGAAATGAAGCTACTGTGGAAAGTCTAAACCATACTTTATGATACTATTTTGGCTGTTTTTCTATGCTCTATTACTACCTCTTTTGCATTCGGTTCCTGCACTTCTGCTCAATCTGTCTTCTATATCCCAACTCTTTCAGACACTGGTTGTATCTTAATTTTGGGATTATGACCCACAAGTGGTGTGAAATATTGCCTGGTTTATTTACTTATAGTTTGGCTTTGTCTGTCCATGAAAGAGCCAGATCTCATGGCTGTGGTGGAGGCTTGTTCTGCAGAGTGTTGCACGACAGATTTTCTGCTCTCTCTGAAGCTCTGGGATGAGGCACTCTGAGCCTGGGAGTTCTATTCTAGGCAGAGGCTGAACCTGTAGCTGATCTATTGCTAGCTTTCAGCTCTGGCTATTCTCATGCCGGCTGCCCACAGTTGTTGAGTGGGGTTTTGAGAGGGGGAATTGGTTGGTTTGTTTGTTATAGTGTTACTCTTGCTTCTCAGTGCACCCAAAGAATTTTTACAAATATTACTTTTTTCCCCCAGCTCTCCAGTAGGTAACCAAAGAAGTTTGCACTGTAGACCTTGTATGTACTGGGAAAAAGCTCAAATTGTTTTTGCATTGTTGAAAGTTTGCATAGACGGAGCACTTCTTCCTCTTTCTTCCTCTCAGGATACACTTAACATGTGATTTCTTCTTTTGTGTTTGTGCATTTATCATTATTATTATCGTTTATTCATTATCATTTTTCCCCCTCTGGCTTAATCATGTCTGATGTTTAAGATACTTAGATTCCTCCTACAATTTGTGTTCTTACATCAGGTACCTGCAATCCTGACATGATTTTTTTTTTTTCATTAGAGGATACTGTGTGTGCGTAACTCTCTCTCACTTAAGCAGGTAAGTTAAGCACACTTGACATTTTTTCTTTAATGTCTCTGACTCAAGGATGTCTTTGAAGCAGTTGATCTTCCTTTATTCCTGCCTCTCTTCTCAGTGTTCATCACATGAATATCTTAATTTACTGGACTGAACATTTTTTTAAATTTAGCTTGGGCACAGGTATCATCTCCTGGACACCGCTGGATTGAACCAGAACATCTAAAAATGTGACTAATTAAAACATCTAAAAATGTGACATCTAAAATTTCAAGCTGTCCAGCGTGACCTCCTGGAAGCTGCACCATACAAGACACAGGTTCTGTACCATTGCTGTCTGCAGCCTGACATATGAAGCTGCCTTCGAAAAAGGTCTGGATTGGCTTGGATACACTGACAAAAATGCTGTAATGATTCCAGAATCATCCTCTGTGCCACTCGGCTCTCCTTGCCAGAAGGACAGAAACTGGAAGTAGACACAGAGGGATGGAAGTAATTCCAGCTGTTTCTGTCAATTCATGTGTGCTAATGTGCTCTCAGTTTGGTTTTGAACCTTGCTTTTTCGAATTTTTTCTTAAACTGATCATACCATTTTCCATGCTACTACTATTTACTCGGCCATGATACAGCTGAGCCAACAGTAGTACTACTAATAAATTTCCAGAGTAAGTGTACTGTGGACAAAGTCTTATGGGGACAATATTATATTTTGTTTTCAGGGGCTTACTTGGAGGTGTATTTATATAATTATTTATATTTCAAAGCTGGAAAAAATGGAGTGTTCTAGTAGCACTAATAACATTTGCATTGATTGCATTCTTTTAGAAGCGGATGAGACAAGCATAGGTTAATTAAATCTGACCAGAAAGTCAACCATATAACAGTTGTGTATAAATGCCTTTAATGCAATAGTGACCTCTTTGCACAGAAGTGCTAGCTCTATAAAATCTGTTAAAGATCTTGAATTGGTAGTTTAAGATGTCTACAGTGCTCTTTGATGAAAAAGCCAGTAGTTACACAAGACACCCTGGTAGAATAGCAGCAATTAGCACCAACACTTTTCAGGGATCTGAAGCAAATTTTTTGTCAGGACTACAGCCTGAATAATTATGGCATCTATTTCTGAGATATCACTGAGAATGTTAGCCTAGACAGTACACTGGCAAGTACAACCTATCTGTAAGTTATAGTCATTGTGAGTCATAAATGAACTGTACCTACAAAATCTTCTTCTGGCTTTAGGGTTCACTTAAGTACTTGCAGACCATCAGGTCACAAAACTAAAGATTTGTGTTGTTAGTGGATTTATATAGTTAAAAATATCAAATTTCAACCTACTACCTGTGGATTTGATATTTATTCTCTGAGTCTTCAGGTGTGTCTTCCATAGTAATGTTAATGTTACTTATTGACCGTCTAAGTGACAGTCACACATAACACTGTAATGTAATTACATAGTGTCTGACTGTAGATAAATAAAAGCTAACTAGGGGAATATTACATAAACCCCCAAACAAAAAGTGATGCAGGTGTGACACATAGCTAAATGAGTTTAAATAAAACTCCTTATGATCCGTCGCAGAACAGAATACGATGTGGTGGTAGAATTCCCTTGTCTTTCATATTGGTCCTTAGGACATTGGTCATAATTATTTGCTTTTTTATCTCATTATGCGTTGCTCAAATATATTTGCAACCTTGCCACAATTCACCTGAAAATCATGAGTGTTTCAGTCTTGTTGGAGAGAATTTAATAAAGACTCTGTAGCTGTTTTTTGGGTACTTGCACAAGAAATCACTCAACGCCCTGCAGGCATGTTTCCCAAGCACTCCATCAGCATTTCCACGGGCTGCTCCATCAGCAAGCTGCTTTATAAAGTTGAGTGATTGACTGTATCTTCAAAGCAATTTTGAAAGTCCTGGGAGGTCTTCAGGAAAACCTTCCATCTTATCTGAAGTGTCTCCCAAAGGACACGACAAATTCAATGCAAAGAAGTGCCACTGTAGTTGACAGGGGGTTTCTGAAAGCCCCTGCCTGTGGAGGCAGGAATATCCCCTCTTCCCCTTCTAGAGAGCTGAGGCCAGGAGGCTGAATAATGAACATATGTAGGAATGAGAAGGGAAGAAAACATAATTTCATGGCTGGTTAGTCTCCGTTCTGTCCAGACAAACAAGACCTACTGAGGACAATTTCCCCAGAAAACATATATTTTGGGAGGGATGAATTAAAGGAGCATTTAGGCCTTAAAATAATTTCTTGCTTTTCTGTAGAAGGATTTCAGTTCCCTCTCCATCTTTCCTGTGGTCCATGGTCTTACGTAAGAGTGACAGCATAGTGTAGGGAGATGAATGATATTTTCCCTGCAGTCATTAGATTCAGGAGTAGAGCAATTCCCACAGACATGATAATAATATCCAACAAAGACAAAAGCATTTAGAATGAATGAAAGATACATGTGTTAGCCCTTTGGTACATGCTTTGATATAAGAAAATATGCAATTTTACACAGAAGAACTTGCTGGAATTTCCCCATACTGGAAAGATGTTATAGTTCAGGTTTCCGCAAGGGTAAATATTTGTAACCAAACTCAAATTTCAATCAGGAATAGTAGGATTCCTACAGAAAGCTAAACCCAGAATATTTTCTTGTCTGTTAACTTGTAAGTACAATCATAAGAGTTTAAATTCCAATTGTTTTGACTGCTTTACCATACCTTGCTGGCTTACTCCCTTGTTGCTCATTGGAAATACTATTTCACAATGGAACAGAAAAGTATCTGGGAAAGAGGCTCTGGGATGTGTCTTGGTCTGCTCTTAAATGTTTAACTGTTTCTGAATGAACAAGTGCAGTTTTTTCATTGCCTCACTTTGGACTGGCAAACCTATTTTTGTTTCCAAGTATAAAAAACACACTGAAATTACTACTGACATATTTGTTTGACTCACAAAGGATTTTGCAAAAGATTTTGCTAATCTCTGAAGGAAATCTACTTTTTATTTCTTTGGATGTATTATAGGTGCTAGAAAAATAAAGGAGACTTTTGGGGAGGAAAGAAAAGGAAAATATTCCTGTTATAATTCCAAGTTTTCCCACATGTATTAATTTCATATATTGTTCTGAAATTTTTTTGTGCAATTTTATGGTACAATGGTACAATTGCAATATGAAAGCAGCTGGTGGCAATTTATGAACATTTGCTATAGAATTATAATGAAAACTTTTTTTTTTTTTTTCTTTTTGCAACATTAGTCATATTCTGACTGCATGCAAGTGAAAAATATTGGAGTCCTGGTGCTGGAGGTGCAGCAGCAGGACTTTTTACTAATGGTTCTCTCTGAATCAGAAAAAGCTCCTCCTATTTCACTTTTCCTTTTATTAGTCATTGTTACTTAGATAACATGTTTTTCCCACATGCCCTCTCATCATCTTTTTGGGAGAAAAGTGAGCTAATTATGGTGTCAAAGCTGCAATAAAGAGGAATTCTCAATTGCATTATCCTTGTTCACTCAAAAGGCTTTTTCTTCACTATCTTTAAAATACTTAGTAGATACACAATAGATATCTACACAAGACAAATGGCTTTTTAGAGGGTAATCAATCATAATTTCCCACATATTTTAATAACTAAGTGTTGGATTATGCATTTTTTATGTATTTAAATGAGGATTGAAGTCATTACAGTCTGCAAAACAAACAACATAATTGAAATGGACTAATAAAAACACTGCTATAAAAATTGCTGGGTTTATATGTCTGTAATAAATGATAATAGGCTGAGAGGGAAATAATGCATTGGAAAATCAGATTAGGGTGATGGCCCAAAAATAATGCTTTTCAATCACCAAGCATTATACAAGAATTTGCTCTTACAACTTATCATTCTTTACATGGAGAAGTTTATATAACTCAAAATTTGATATTTTTCATCTTAGCCCAGTGAGGCTTTCCGTTCATGTTAAAACAAATAATTTTTTTCATTTGTTTGTAATATTGCTCATTTTTTGTTTCTTACAGAGACATCCTTTCACTCCTCCATTCCACATCAGTTTTTATTCCATGTAGAAGATGAAAAGTCTTAAGGATCTGTGGTTATGTCATTAAACAGATTTTCATGGATGCACTTTTTTCAAATGTATTTTTGCAGATGACAGAAAATATATTAAAAAGAAAATGAAACAAAGTAAAACACAGATATGTCATAAGTAGCACAGAACTGATGGTTGTGTTTTTTACTAGAGTTTCCTTTTTCAGCCTCAATAATCTGCTTTCCATGGCTACTAACCTTTGACCCAGAAGTGCATACACACACACACACAAAACGACCCAGAAACGGTTATTTTCTGAAGCTGATTTTTTTACTACTACTGGTTGGATTGGGGTGTGGGTTTCTGGGCATTGGGTTGTTTGGTGGTTTGTTTTTTTCATTTTTAAATTAATTGTATCTGTATCTCAAAATTGCATAGAGTGTCCATTTATTTTCACCAGGAGTATTCTGTAAGTAAAATGCACAGGGAATTCCTCCCAGCTGGACTGGAGATGACATGGAGAATATTTGTTTCACAACATGTCTCTTTTTCTCCTACCAACTCTGTTCCCTTTTTATATCTGGAATTAAAGTGAGTCTGTTTCTGCACAACTACTTCTAGTTGTTTTGCTTTTGGAGAAGAGCTAGTTCTTGAAGTTTTACATTTGAGGCGATCTTCAGAGGGTGCTCCAAGAGGACCAAAGTAATTCTATAATTTGGACCTCAGCAGCAGAGATACAACCAAAAATTACAGGGCCAGATATGATATCAACTTATAATTTATTATGACAAACACTCACATCCCCAGTGAAAAATGGATGAGTAAAATTCCTCTAATATTTTTCACATTTTTAGCATGAGTTGGCCTCACCCATGTCTTGGGGTTTCATTTGCTGTCAGTATTCTACCAACTGAACTCACTGAGCAGCACGTCTGTGGATTTTAGAAGAAAGACTTCAGGCTATCTACAAGGAAAAAGACCCCACAGCAGTTTGATTAAAGATCTGAAATAAATCACAGTGTTCAATATATATAGCTTGTATTTCAGTAATTAAATATTCAGGGTGTTGTCGGCTTCAAATTTTCAAAGCTCAGGACCTCAAAATGTATGTAATCTAAGAAAAGCAAGACATTGAACTACTAATAAATAGTTTTTAGCTGGGAGGAGCAGAGAGGCTATGGCCAGGCACTGACATGAAATGTTACATTAGCCAGCAATGTGGCCGCTGCCCCTGTGTGATGATCTAGAGCAGCCAGGTCAGGCATTAAGGTTCTCACACACAGAGGAGTGGTGAATGCAGTAGCAGAGTGTTGGGTGCTTCTTGACAGAGACAGCTGATGACACACTGAGCTGCCTATTCACTGCCTGTGAGAAAGGATACCTGTCAAGTATGTTGGAACTTTTTCCCATCCTGGCACTTAGGGACCTGAAAGAAGATGAAATTCTTGTGCTCTGCACCTAGTCATCATTGAAAATACCTTAATACTTCTAGAAATACTTCTAGGGGAAGTAGGTGTCAAGTTTTTCTCAGCCCAGAAGGGGCTGAATGACCAAATGCTTGGTGCACTGGCAGAGGGCGGGCAACAGTTTCTCTCCCTGCTGAAGTTTGAGTCATGATGCATGGTGAGCTTCAGGTATCCTAAACTAAAAGAGAATCATCCCTTCGTCATTGCAATGAACTGAGACATTGAGATATGGAGGCCATTTATACAAAGCTGTGAAAAAACATAAAAATGATGAAGGAAAACCAGAACAATGGCAGTCAAATGTTCAGGTTTTGGGAATTGCTACAGGTCTCTGAGCCCAGTGAGAAATATATTATTGTACATGCTGAAGTTATGTCCCATAAAGAAGAAAATGGTTCTTTTCATGTGGGAGGCAACACGTCTAGATACATCAGAATGTCACTTTGTCTCAGTGTGCTCAGCATGAGTGTTACTGTAACACGTACATGAAATGACACTGACTTAAGGCTCCAGACAGAACAGACCTACTTGTCTTTATCCCTGCATCTTTCACAGCCTTCCAGGAATGCCAATGTGCATGTTTGTCTATAAGAATAAGTCACTGATTCAATTAGAGTGATAAGTGGTGTGTCTGCACTAGGGCAGAGAAAGTACAGAGCACCATTTCAAGCAAAGTGCCCTTGAAGACTTTCATCACTCATAACCTACTGTTCCCACTGCCCTGCAGAAGGA
The DNA here is from genome assembly GCF_009819655.1 of Sylvia atricapilla. Classification (NCBI taxonomy): domain Eukaryota; kingdom Metazoa; phylum Chordata; class Aves; order Passeriformes; family Sylviidae; genus Sylvia; species Sylvia atricapilla. The sequence continues at coordinate 65,359,954 of NC_089142.1, forward strand.
GATGCTTTTCCATATGTCATTATTTGTGCAGGAATGTCATGCTTTTGTTGGTATGCTACTCAGGGCTTTCTGCAAACAGAAAAACATTTTGGTAATACAAAAGCTATTGGATTGTTTTTCTTCAAGCTATATCACAACAAACTGGAACAACTTTCTCTGCCCCTGGGCTCTTCAGAGAGACAGCCAGACAAGCAATAGTGGCCGGTTGAAAATTTTGTTTTAGGGGTGAGCAACAAGGGCCTGATGGGCATCCCTGGGACTGTTACATAGTTGTGCAAGTCACAGTAGAGTTGGACAGAAAAAGAAAAGGCTTTTTACTTTAACCCATGGATGGGCTCCAAAAAGCCTGATGCCAGCTCTCACTGACAAAGAGTGAGAAATGCTTAACATCTCTTGGCTGTGATTTCCAAATTTATGAGGTAGCCGGAAAGAGTAACTTAGACTCTGTCTGCAAGACACCGAGTTGTAATTAGCTTTTCTTGATTTAACCTTGTTCCACCAGGGGTTTAATGCTCCTCAGAAAGTTACACATCTGATACCCATTACCCACCTATTTCCTTGAATACCTCAGTGGGATGGCACTTCAGGATTAGGAACCTTCTGTTGGAAGGAGAAAAGGAGCTTTAAATATCATATTGCTCTGAACAGTTCCATGAGATCCATTTTGCATGGCTGTAAGGAACAACAAAAGATGGATTTCAAAAGACGAGCAATATGACACTGCTCTTGGGCTGTGTAAACTCTCAACTAGAGATTAGCAACAAAATAAAGAAAAAGCTGACATAAATGCAGGAAATGTGCTAGGCAGAACTTGATCATCAGCTGCAACAGCAGAGAAATTATGCAGTATCCCAGGGAAGAGCCTCACCTTTTATGGTGATTACACTAAAAGACTGAGCTCAAACATAAGCAGATAAACCCAGTAATTGGAAAGGACAGACCTACAACAGCTTCTTATATCCCATCACACTTGCATATAAAAACAAACTATGTACTCAGATCCACCTTGTAAACCTGCTGTGTTCATGAAGGCAATGCAGCTGTGATTTTACCATTAAAACAGATCTTCTATATCAGTCTTGCTCCAGAATTCACAAACCCCGCTGTTCTTGGATTGTTCATCGTATAAAGGCTTTAGATAAAAGCAGATTGATTTTTTTAACAGTCCTTAATTTTGTCCATATTAGCAAAATCAGGAATGGTGAGATAATCCCATTATGGTAAGATAAACCAAAAACTTTACTCTTTTTATGATCTAGCCTCTGAGTACTTACCATCAGTGTGAAGAGTTGTTCTCTCTGTAGTTTATTGTTGGTTTTATAGTTGGCTAAGTTCTATTTCATCGCCCAAGAGGCTGGCAACAGCAACGTGTGTAGAACTGCACTCACAAAGACACTTTTGTTGCTTGCTTCAGGGAGTAGAAAGACATTTTTTGCTGTTAATTTTATGTAATTATCTCTTTTATGTCTACACTTCTAGTGTTTATATTCAGCCTGCTACTGACATCAGTGCAGTATAATCTCTGTTCTGAAGTCCTGGAGACTCTGACAGTAAGCATGGCCTGATGTTGAGATTTACATAGTTCTTAAAAAATATCAAATAAATGAGCAATTTCCTCAGCTTCTCAACTGTGCAGCAAACTGAATGATGTAACCATAATCTTTCCTTGACCCAGTTTAAAGAAACAGCCTATAAAGCTGGGTTTCATACTTACTTTAGATTCGTACACTGTACACAGAAAGTGTAAATCCACAATCTTGCCAATTATTTGTTTTGATAAATTCTAGGATGCAGCAGTTTTTCACCAGAGAATTCTCTTGCTTCTCACAATAATCAATCAAACTCTGGAAGCCAACAGCCAAAATCAACAGAGGCAACAAATCAGGAAATAACAGGTGATAGAAGAGCAGCAGTACCATTGATAATAGTAAAGGCAACTCAAGCAAACTTATATTTTTGATAGATATTAAACTACATTTATAAATTATTTATAGTTTATTTATATAGTTACTAATTTTAAACTATAATTCTAAATATTTTCTGTGCATTCATAATCTATTATGTTCTCATTAGCATCTCTTTTTCCTCCCTTTCTTTATTCCTTATCATTTGTTTCCTGCGACAGGTGAGTTTTGGTCAATTCTTTGTAGCATTCTCGTGGGAAGTTTTCTCAGCAATTGTGCTTTAAGCAGGCTCTTCGTGTGGTTGAATTTTGACTCTGGCAATAAGGAGCTAATTCTTTGCAACCACCTTGGTTATTTGGCTTAGCAAAGACCCCCTTTGAGGCTCTCTTTTCATCCTGACTCCTTCAGGCTGACACTAATCACCACGAGAACTCAACGGCACTGCGTTTCTCCAGCATAACTGTGTTTAGCTGAGTATGAGGAAGTATCATGGGATGCTTTGGACAGTGCCAGACTCATTACCTTTAAATCTGTAGTGAATCAACAGATTCACTTAAAGCAATGCAGTAAAGCAATTTGAGAGCAATGGGAGCTGTCTATGGTACAAAAAAGCACCCTCTGGCAGCTGGGGATTTAATGTAATGGGGATGAATGGTTGTTGCTTGGAGATCTTAATTCTTGTCAGAAAAAATTCACTGTATTTATGGCGATGTTTTTTAACCAAGGGTAAAAGGAGATTGCATGAAAATTCTAATTCTCATTGATCGGTGCAATGCTGAAAAACAAGCCTCAAACTTCCTTTCAGCCTAAGTAACTTTGGAAAGGAAATTACTTTGTTGACCTTTATCTTGTCTCATTTTCAATACGTAGGCTGCTTTTTACACTTGCACGTTTGTGAGGTCAGCTCATTCTACCCTTTGGGACACCTCATGGCAATGGGAATCCCATGTAGCAGCTGTCTGTCTGGAAAAATAACAAATACTGATACATGTTTTGCATGTCTTTCATCAATATGTAGCACCCAAATCCAGGAGGAGCTAATACCAGGCGAGGAATAATTTCTTCTTTGCCCTCTATTAAACCGTCTTGTGAAACTATTTTTTGTAAACAAAACTAGCACAGAAATATTGCTGAAGTAAAGACCATCCCTCTAGACCATCCCTGCTGAACTGTTCATGCTGTAGTGCCCTAAACAGTCCCTCTCCACAATAATAAATATGCTTTTATTATTGTGTTTGCTATTCACTGTAATTTGATTAATCATTCATCTTGATTTCTTTATATTTTTAGAATTATGACCTATGTTTTCACCTTATTTGCTTTCTTTTATGTCTTCTTACGTTTCTAACTGGTTGTTTCTCTTTTTTATAGGCCTTCATAAAGTGGTATGTTTTATTTTACAATTCTTTCTGAACTAGATGTTTAATATTTCCTGTATCAAGTAGTTTTTAGTCTTTCTGCAAGTCTCTGTAATACTCTTGTTTTGATATTTCTCTTGTTTAAATCATAGGATCAAATATGCACATCTTGGCAAACCCTGTAGATTTTCCATGCTGTTTTGCTGATGTTTCCATTCTACCACCTACACTTTATTAGAAACAGGAGTGTTGCTGCTACTTTCAAAAGACATATTTTAAAGAGCATGCACTAATTTACTCACAAAACCCCCAATTATAATAAATATTTCAGAAGATTTTTCACTTTGCTTTCTGATATTATTTTATCAGCTCCATGTATAACAATAGCTTTCCCTTCTAATCAGGCTGTTTATGATAATGCTCATTTCCTAAATACTATTCCAAAGTAAAATATCAGCTCAACCTTTAAAATCTTTTTGTTCAGAGTGGGCTTCATTACATCATTCTTACGATGAGAGAGGAGAGTAAACCTCTAGAAGTGAAACTTGTGCCATTTTTCATCAATAGGAGTTTTGCTGTGACCTCTGTAAAGTCAAATTTCTTGACAAGATGTCAGTGTGTGATGTCAATATCCCCCTGTTCAGAGGACACTGAGCCTATATTCTCTATTATTTTGTATAACTGTCTATGCCTGTGTGCAAGTGGAACAGAGGCACAATAATGAATCTTCATGGTTTTGTCCTCTGGCTATGAGTAATCAGAAAATCAGATACATGTTGCATTGTTATCCCCAAAACATCTTTATCTTTTCTTTTACAGGGTCCAGTTCAGAATTAACGTAGAGAATAATTGTGAATGTGACATTGACCGAAGCCCTACACCAGGCAAGTATAACTAACATAAAAATTAAATAATGGTGGTTGTAACTAGCGTTTATGATTTCAATGTTCTTACCTCTGCTGAAGCTTACAAGAGTCACAGACTTGAAATACGCATATAACAAAACTCCATGGGACATTAAATGCATTGGTTCCTTTGGTCTTTAGCAATTCTGGTGAGTCTTGCATTGCCTTCTCCCTAATGAACCATTTTTTGACATTTTAGAATTATGCATATTACATACTCACATGACTGTAAAGAATAATACAGAATGATGCTGCCCACATATCCTTGTCAGTGAAAAACTTGTAATCTACAGACTATCCTGTATCATTAATACATTAAGTATTAACCAATCAGACACATACTGTAATCCAGACACATGCTGTAGTCCACAGCTTTCAAACCTGTAGAGTGGTCTTACAGGATGCTGCAGCCCCAAACAAACAAGCTTGTATTATTATCTTCCCAGTTTCTTTGGATTATGTCTTTTCTTTCAAAAGTCATGCAGGCTTTTCTAAATGTGAGCTATGATTGTTACCCTTTTGCATACACTTTCGGAGCATCTGAAGAGCATCTCTGACAGCAATAATAAAAACTTAGCAAGACTACATTTCTCCCACTGGATCATCAGCTGGTGAGTGAATTGATTATTTAATACATTTAGCAGTTTTCTTAGACTTGTGGCAACAAGATGTAAATAAATGACTTAGTCAATGCATTCACTTATATCAGCTCAATCACTTAACAGTGACTCAGCAGGAGGTGTGACATTGACAGCAAAAGCACTAAGTGGCCAAATTCTATGGCAGTTAATTTGATACTGCTTACAGCATCCTTCCACAAGGACTATTTATGTGAGGATGTAGTGGTTTTCCAGCATTTATGACACAGTTTAGAGGACACAGGAAGAGGTGTCCTAAAAAGAACCCATTACAGATTATGCATTTTCGTAGCAATTCTCACCAAAGATTTACATACACTTGCTTCTCTGCATTTACTATTTTAAAATCAGATACATTATGGATTACACAAGCACACAGTTTTGCTTGCACCAGCTATAAATTTATGATTTCAATTTAATGTGGGAACAGAGAGTAATTAACAAGAGGCACAATCATATAAAGACGTAGCTGAAAGGTCTTTTGCCTCATGTAGCCTGTTAGAGCTAAATTTTAGAATATATTTGGGTTGCTAAAAATGACATAGACAGTCATGAAAGAATTTCAAAGCACTTCTGTACCTAAATTACACCATAATGAACAGAGATTATACACTGAGGCATCTTCAAATATCCAAGCAAGATATCTCCCTAAATGTCTAGCCATCATTTCTCCCTTGACTGTTTTGGAGAACTTGTTCCACACACCCAACACAACATGTGAGACTCTCTCTCCTCTTAGCATGGACATTCTGACCAGAGAGGGTACAGAGGTTGACTCACCTTACCATGCATTCCTACTCTGAAACCCTACCTCTAGTTTGTAAACAGCAGAGAGTCAGTGCTCTAGTGTAAAGAACAAGGGTTCAGAATCACTAGGAACATTTCCCAAACATAGAAGATATGGCTTTGTTTCCTTCCTATTTTAGCGAGATGAGAATCCACTGGAGTTCTTCTACAAGTTTGCCTGCCAGAGTTTTCCTGACCCTGTTTTGACAGGGTGTCTTACATTAGAGCAGGATGTGTATTCGCTAAGCTTAGAGTTTAAAAAAAGAGGGGTTTTGGTGAGGCCTTGGGGTGGTTTTTTGTTTGTTGGTTGGTTTTGTTTTGTTTCGTTTTGGGGGTTTTTTTCCCATGTTTTTTGTGTTTTTTTGGGTTTTTGTTTGGTTAGGGTTGGTTGGGTTTTTTTTTGTTTGTTTGTTTTGGTGGGTTTTTTTGTTTGGTTGGTGTTTTGGGGTTTTTTGGGGTTTTTTTGGGTTTTTTGGTTTTTCTTTTTTTTTTTTTTTCAGGCAGGCAGTCTCGGATGAAGTCTCTAAGCAGGGATTAAAATTAAATAATGCATATTGCAGATTCCTGTGCAGATTGCACTAAATAACAGTCTTTGTACTTTTTTTACACCTTTGACATGGAATATTTTATCTTACCCTTTTACATGCTCCAGCCTGCTATTTGTGATCTTGTTTCCGAGGGCAGTGCCTACCATGGTGAACTGTAGACAGGGAAAGAAATGTGGATGCAGCTGTTCCTGATCCATTGATGGATGGCACTTTCTCCTTAGTGCCCAACTGGCAATACAAAAGGCCTACAAATGTTGACCCTGCTGAGGAAAGAGATGGGTGGTGAGTGTCCTTGCAAACTCAAAACCCAGCAATTCTTCAACATTCATCTACAGTCACAGCGAATTACAGGAAGGGCAAAGGAGGTATTAATAGCCATCTAACGGGTTTCAACCACAATCCCTGGAGCTCAGTTATCAGAAACCCCTGCAACTTATCATTAATCACTATGTGATGCTTCCTGACCTTCCTGACAAAGATTAATAATCTTGCATGAGCATACAGGATGCAAAGGCTATAAGAATAGGCAGACATTTCAGACCCATCTCTCCACTGCCACACAAGTAATCATTTACAGCAGTAATGCATTACCAAATTAGCAGTCAGTAAATGTTTAATCAAGGAGCAATGTAAGGACCCTTCAGCTTTTCTCTGAAAAAAAATTTAATGGGCAATGCTTATAAAAGACAGATATACAAAATTGCCTGAAGCTTTTGAAATTCTTCTTCAGCCTGTTCATGCAAGTGAAATGGGTGCAAGACCCTGAAAATTCAGAATCCAAGTAACAAAATGCTTCTTCCTTTAGTCGCGAACTTGAAAAAGCTTGTTGTGAATCTAAAAGCTTATTTTATCTTTACTTACTCACCCTGACAACTGAAATGAACAATGTCCATCTTCTTGGGTTAGTCACTTCCCTCTCCCCACTTTACAGTGACATGTTTTAGATTATGCACTCTGATTACAGAGGTCCCGATTTGCTCCACTGAACACCCAATTTCCTGGCTTCATCTATTGACAGCAAGGAGTACAACTCATGATTCATCCTCAGTGTTAAACATGGACATATTCTCTTAGCAAGTGTGGCCTGGTCATGTCTATTTTTCTTTCCAGCCTGGGATTTTTTTTTTTTTTTTTTACTATGTGTCATCTCTGGCACTGAATGGTGTACTGGGTAACAGCTTAGCTTCTTCACCCTTTGGTCACCCCAGGTAGATTATCTGAAGTACCAGAGAACTATTTTAATCTCTATTCAAAGAAGATAAAACCTGTATCATGCTATCCATATATATACCAAGCCTCTACTCCCAAACTTACAACAGTTGTACTCAAATTTGTGTAGCAGCTGTCTCAAAACCCCCTTTTTTTACAAATTTCATGCAACAAGAGAGAAATAAAGACCATGGGATCCCATTGTGCCTTCACTGTTAGAGGGTACCAGCGAATTTAAAGAAGGGATACTGCTGTAGGAAGTCAGTCTTCGTTGCTTCAGCTGCCCGAGGGAACACATTTTAAATGTATCAGTGGGCCTTAAAGCAGTAAACAATAAAATATTTGCTGAGGTATTGCAAGCAACATGGGAGTTTGGCTATAAACATTTTCCTGACAGTTTTCTGTACTCCACAAGGTCTATGCAAGTCTTTTGCAAATGGAATTGAAGGACTGAGAAAGGCCTCTGGTACCTGTTACCAGCAGCACCACAAGTGTTGCAAAGCTGGAATATCACAGAACCTCAGTCAGGAAGGAGGGGAGTGAGCCTGGGTGCCTGCAGCCAGCTCCTGAAAATGCAGCTCAGGGTGTCCCCTGAAGAATGGTGGCTCAGATGAAGAGTAAAGCTTCCAGAGCCTCTTTAAAAATTTGTCCTGGTATTTCTTGTACAAAATGACAGGAAAAAAAACTCACCCAAAAACGAAGTAGGAAAGTTTAATTTAATTGAAAATGACTGTGCAGAGGAGAGTTGTAAAGGAAAGGAGGACAGTCCACTGCGAACAGATCATTAGCAAGGCTGTTTCAGAGATGCAAAGCCCTTTGAGAGCTTTGTTCCAGGCAATAATTGTTTTTGATCATTTTCTTTTTTTTTTCTTGAACCAAATGGGAAATTAAAGATCATTATAAAACTGCTGATGTTTGGTCTTCTGAAATAAAGCTTTGGTATGTAGACTTCGGTTTCCTTCCTGTTGAATAGAGAATGGATTAGTGTTCCTTCTGAACCAGCCCTGCTGGTTGCTCCCAGACTCCTTGGAGAGGAGGGTTTAGATCCGTGGCTAGTCTGAAACTGCTGTTGTAGTTGTAGGAGAAGAAATTGCTTCCTAAAAATTAAGCCAGTGAACCAAAGCTGATGTTTGTTACAAGATCTCTGCTTGAGATGGTATGAGCTCAAAGGCAGACATGCATCTTGTTCCCTTCTACTTAAGGCAAGGCTGAACAGGGAAGTGTGACTAGCAATGAAGTGTACAGATAAGGTGAAGAGAATACAAGAACATCTTCATCTAGATTATTCTGACACATTGACTGCCCAGAACTAAAAAATTTCGGGTTATGGATACTAATTCCTGGGCACTCCAAGGAAACTATCAGCTCCTTGTTTTGTTTTGGGGTTTTTTCTGTCTGGGCATTTTCATGTGTGAGGCCAAAGACTAGCTGTGATATCAGTATTGACTTGTTCTTCACATAATTCCTGCAAATCAAGGTCTGGCACGCTGCTAACGCTCTTGTACAGGGAGTGAGGGAAACATTTCCAACCTAGAGTATAGAGATGACTGACAAACTTCAGAAATATAGTAACCAGATCTCATTTTACATGTAAGCTTGTCTGTGGGTAAACTCCACTATGTACTGGAGTTTGTGGACAGTGGGCACTCATTAGTGCAACACCCTCTCCGTAATACTTCTTGGTAGTCACGGCTATGACTTCTGTCACTGCCCAGTCTCAGCTGCCAGCTCCTTCATGTTGTCTGTTACCTAAAGTAAAATGGGCACCACAGGCCATAATTGAAGGGTTTTTTGTTTCCTTTGGCTCATATCACAGAGCAGCATTAGAATTTTCTTCTGAAACTATAGCATTAGAATTTCTTGCAAGATCCTGGATAGTACTGTGTCCTTTGTAATTCAAAGAATGTTGATTTTCCATATCTGCCATCTTCTTCAAGGAAAATTATGTTATCAGTCTCCAAAACTGTCTGTTGAGGCTGGGGAATACAAATGAACTAAGGTTTCTTAGCACTAATAGAAATTAGTGTTTTCTGTCACTTTCTTTTCCCCTCTTCTTTTCACTCATTCACAATAGGGTTTTGGTCAAATCATACCTGAGGGGTACAATGAAGGAAGTCGTGAAACTTTTCTATTGCAAGGTTTTTCCAGATAGATTAGGGTAGCTGAAGGTTTAGACATAATAAGCAAAGGAGAGCTAGAACTTTGTGAAATTGGGGCAATTTGTAAATTAAAGTCACAGTTTATTTTTCAGACAATGGAAGTTGTGGTACACAGCATGAAAATGTGAATACCTTCACTGTTAATGAAGGAGGAAGGTTAAAACTTCCTGTGCTTTGGTACCCTACTCCGAATTGAAGAAAACCATACCTTATCTGGATGGCTAATTCATTACTGTTGGTAAAGGCCTGGAGGTCAGCTCATGGAAAAGAATATCGGAAGTCTTACTGTGTTTCCCCTGACAGTCTTATTTCTTACTAGGCATTGAAATGGCTTCCACTCTAGAGCAGTTTCTCATGGCCATGCATTGATGAATTTCATATCTTTATATTCTGCGTCCTGCCTAATATAAACTCTACTAGCAGACTTCCTGTGAGGGCACAGCAGCAGTGTTTCAGTAAGCTATGCACTATAAGTTTATGTCATAAATCCTTGAATTATTTTCTCTATTTCTCAAATTCTGTATGCCCAAGCTCCCAATGCCAACATACATACAGCATGCAAACTCCAGTACTAATGCTTGACAAACAAATAGGTTTATCAACCTATTTGAAAAAGAATGGGGGCATTAATTGGCATGAATTTGCATTCTTTGATGTCTGAGCCTCATTTGTCTTGTGTGTGTTATTTGTCTATGTGTCTGTGACAGTCAAGGATAAAATGGCTATTGTCCCTTTGCTCTTTTTTGACTAGCATAAATAACTGATCCCATATAGAATGTTGGCTGTATTTTTCAGAGGAAAAGATTATAACTAGCTTTTTTTGCTCGTTTCTTCTGCCTCTGCTGATAAGGTTTCCCATAGCACACTGGGGTGTCAGAAATGAACAAAATAATCAGAGACGAATATTTAAAGTTCTATTTTGTCCTGAGATACATAAAATCCTCTGTTTATAGGGAGCAAAAATACAGCAGGCATAACTAGGAATGCTATAACATGTGGAGATTTACAAATAGGGCTTCAGTTCTATATCTGAATGAAGCTCAGCAATGAGACATCCACGTTTTACAAAGTCTATGGGAAAGACTAATGAGCACAGCCTTCTTGTCAGCACCTTACTCTGACAAAAGTGGCCTTGTGATATTTTGCTCCGTGACTTTCAGACTAGTCCACGTGTTCCTGTGTGCCAAAGTCTCCACACATAATATTAGTGCATGCCACAAGTCAGGTCACACAAATTTCAGGTTTCCAGGAAAGCTTGTCCTAAGGACTTGCACATCTTTTTCTACAGATCGTATAGCTTTTGAATTGCATTTGGTTTATTTCTTGTCATAAAAATTTAAGAAACTACTTTCACCTGGAAAAGAAAGTAACCTCAGCAGGTATTATGGCAAAAACGTTTAGAGAGATTTGATGAACAAATCTGCTATTCAGACAGAAAGACCCAGAGATTGAAATGAGAATTGCTGAGCTGGGCTGAAGGAGAAGATTTTGTACCATAAGGAGATGGGTTTGTTCAGTCACTAAGGAGCATCAGGTTATGGTTTGTAACCAATTCATGTTCTTGGATATTTATCTCAGAAAGATCTGGTGACAATCATCTTCTTTGGGCTTTCAGTTAATTTTACCATTATTCTATTGATTTATCTATCTAATTTAGGCAATTTAGCTATTTTTAGTTATGTTACTGGTGACTTCATGTTGAAAGAATTATGAAGTGCTCAGTAACATAACTATCAATAGTTCACTAATAAAAGAGGAAAGAGTTTTAAGAAAGTATTAATGCTCGACTTAGTCTTCTGTGAAAACAAAAGAAGAACAAAAAGATTTTTCATTAGTTCATATTTGGTGCATATATTTTTCTGTGAAGTCATAGCAGCACAGGCAGAAGAGCACGTTTGTCTGGTCTTGCTAAGTATCACACATACATCAGTCATGCCTCAAATCAGCCATTTCCATCAGTTTGAGAGCCACCCTAATACAATACCTATGAAGGACCCATAAAGATACAAATTGAATTATATGAACAAATTATACAATCTCAGGAATAAAAATGCATTTCTTATATTAATGAAGAAGACTGAAAAAAAAAGTAAGTTTGGTGTTTCAATTTAGTTTTATTTGTGTTATTTAGATTATGACATTAGCTAAAACTGCTAACACATTGAAAATAGCCATTAGGTAGCTATTACGACAAAAAAAAAGAACAAAGGAAAAATCACCTGCAATGAATGAAAGCATTAATAAATTGTAATATTGTATTATAGTGGCATAGGTCACTACAGATTGTGTTTACAGTTCACACCAATTTTATGCTTTTGATTTCCCTCAGGAACATATAGCTTTTCTTAGACTCAGCTGAGAAATAGGGTATCCCAGGCAGATAGAGTGAAAGGCTCCATCTCCCTTTTTCTATTATCTGCGCCAGTTTGTCACTTCATGTCATACCTTACTTTTAAGTGAGAAAAGCAAATAATTATGGCATTTTATAGAAAAACTTAATTTAAATGATCAATTATTTTAAATATCGGACAAAATGATAACACAAGTTTTCTATCAATGTAATGTTTGCGTTTTGGGAAGCTACTTATTGCAGAGACCCACAAACTTACCCCAGTTGTGGGGTTTGAACTTTGGATTCCAATTTTTCTAGAGATGTGGATCACATTGGAGAGTCCCACAAGAAAATCAGAATCATAGAACTGGAAGTTAATTACATTATTTTGGTGCTCAGTCCTGAATATATCTGTAGGATTAGTTTTGTTTGGTTCTTTTTTTTTACATTCTGATACTCAGCAACAGCTTTACCATAATTAGTTTTGATTTTTTGTCAAAGTGAATACATTAGTAAAATATTCATTAAAGGAATTAAAAAAACATCAAATAGAAGTATGACATTTTTCCACCTTAGTATTCAGTTATCATTATTTCTCTCTTTAGAATAATCTTTCTGAATATATCTAGGAAGTTAACTCTTGTTACGAGCATGAATTTCATTATTTGATATCAATATACATTACTAAATACTAGGGAAATCAATATGCTGTTAACCAAAGTACTTCATTTTTTACAGTCCTGTAATTGACTTCCCACTGAATCCAGCTGAAACTGTTTATGGTTACTAGAGATCACCAATGTAATTTGCAGTTCCTTTATTAGTTTTGTCCTTATAGGTGAATTCCAGTTCATTGGGAAGTTCTAAAAGAGGTTAAAATATTATTATAGTTACAGTATAAAATTTGTAATTACTAGAATGACCTCATTGATAAATAAAACAAGTGAGGAGGGAGATTTGAATTTCTAGTTTATATTCCGAATAAAGCACTAGAAAAACGAGAATATGTTCTTATTAGCATAATTCAATACTCTGCAGAGAGGTGGCAATTGCATTTGAATCAACTAATTTGCAAGACATTAAAGAAAACTAGATCTACAGGAAAGTGCAGAAGATAAGTGAGCCATTACTGCATCAGAGGAGTGAGATGTGCTCTGTGAGGTGTTTGTAGGGGCCTGAGATCCAGCTCCTGGTTAAATGGTACCCCAGCTCTGGGGGCTGAGACCACTTCCCCCACATCCTGAGCAATTACAGCTGGTAAACACTGTCTCCCTTTCTCAGGGAATGCAGGACACAGCAGCACTTTGGACACACCAGATTTTCTGTGGTTTCCCCTTAATCCCTGTGCATGAAACATCTTTGCTTTGCCTGGGTTTAAACACACCTGTTTAAACACACCTGGCAAGAAAGTCAACAAGCTGCAACAAATACGATGTTGGTGACTAAACCAGGAAGAGGAGCTGGATCCTATATTCTCCCAACTTCTCAAATTAGCTGTGATATAAAGGAATACCTAAAAACAGAACACTTTTTGCTGTCCCATTTAGGGTCACATGGTATAGAATTCAGAATAAAAAAGAAACAGTGATTTTTTTTCCTATTCTTATTACTCTGATTTATTAATGTGATATGTACATGGCTCTGATTATAATTTTTGTTTTTAAGACTTTAATATCTAATATTTTGATGGCCTACAGGGTCAGATGGCTCTTTAGTTGGTGCTTCCAGCTACATCTAAGCTCTGTATTGCAAAGAAGTATCTAGATACCCACACATGACTGCTAGGAATACTTCTACTTTTTTTCTGCCCTATTTGTGGATGAGAAAGAAAAACAAAAGCAGCCTAAAGGGAATGCTGTGGGGAAAGGGAAAAATCAATAAAGTCTCTACAACATCATGCCTTTAAGCAGAAGAAGACAAGAAGGAGCAACATTGATGAAGGAATTGTTCAGGGAAACAGAGCAAGGCATGAGTTGGAAGAAGTAGGAAAGAGCAAAAGCAAACTGACTGGTAGAGAAAATAGAAAAGAACACAGCTGTTTTTGCAAAAGAAAACAGCCTTAAAGATAACTGTAGGTGAAACTCTTGTTATTTCAAGCTATTGTTTTTTTTTTTTATTAAAGAAAAATCTCCATGACAATCCTAGGTGAATATGTGCAATTTGAACCTTTTATGCCTACAATTAAGATGTCCAGATGGGAGCTGTTGGGTATGATGCCTTTATTTAACAGCAGCACATCTTATGAATATGGTGTGATTTCAGCTTCCTGCTGTTTGCTCACAGTCCTCCCTCTACAGACTTGGCTTGGACTCATTCTGCTATCACATCGCTTTGTGTTGCAACATCAGCACAGGCTTTGAATAGTTCTGCACTTGGCATTCTCAGAAGTTATCTCTTAATACATTTTATCGAGTACCTCTCCATCAAAATCAGACATAATTAGTTATTGGCACCCTTAGCTTGGGTACAAAAATAAATCTGCCATTTTTAACTATTGGTTGAATATATAATCTCCATATAGAGTGCTCACTCTGAGAAAAACATGCAGTGGAGGGTCCCTGCACATATGGTCCAGACCATGATTTAGAGCAAGTGACTTGTCCTTAGTGAAGCCTATCTAAGGCAGATAATTAACAAGGTAAAAGCATCCTATTAATTCAGCAAATCTGTTTCTAACATTTAAGACCATCACCAGAAGCAAGGTCAGGAACACAGTGTCAGCAACTGTGGAGGCAGGCAGGTAGACCTTCTCTCTCCATCATAATTCTTTCTCCAGGTCTTTCCACTGGTAAGGTTTAGTTTCATTCAGATTAAGAAATCTGTAAATGTTGAACTAGAAAGGCTGGAAACTCTATGAGGAACTTTGAGATGATAAAGAAAAGAGTGTATTTTAATGCATTACTCACTCATATAAGGACAAAAGTGTTGAGCTAATAAAAAGAATTTGAGGAGTGTCTGCTAAAAGAAGGAACTTTTAAATAAAATTCTGCCTCTCTCTGCAAGAATGTCTCTCAGAAAAACCTTCTTCATGACTTTAAATCTCTAGTGTTCAAAGGCTTACAATACGTACCCTTTCAAAAAAAAAAAAAAAAGTTTCATAATTTATTGGAATTTATTGTTTGTTTGGGACACGGCTAAATGTTCAAAAGTTATTTACATTCTTTATTGTCTGGAAAAAAATAGGGATAGAGCACTGAACAGTAGCTCCCAAATTCAAATTCAAGCTCCCCTCTGGCCCTCCATGATTCTCTTGCCTTTTGCCAGTCTCAGGTCTCCTATAAACAGGAAGATGGGAGATGCTGCATCTCAAGTGATAATCCCTTGTATACATCCTACATAAGTGTTGTGACATGGAGTCTTGATTTTTTTATAAACAAGACACTTACTTCCTGCATGCTGCATACCAGGTGTTGTTAAATAAGATGTCACCAAATGAAACAGTAATTGGTATTTCTGCAAGAAAACCTCAGTTTGTCTGTGCAACAAATGAATACCTTGTATACCTTGTATAAAACAAAGCATTTGTATGATTTTTTTTAAACAAGAAAGTTTTCCTCTTCTCTCTTTGGAAAAAAAAAGACCTTATTTCATGTAGTACATTTGTATAATTAATTTTTAATTTATTCAAATATTAAAGAGCAAATTTCTGCATCGTTTAGGGCTAATATTAATTTGCATACTCTAATTAACAATGACCTCTCTACCTTACTGTGAAGTCGGATTTTATTTAGCTCAGTTTGTGTTAGCTTTTATTGATAAGAAAATGTGCATGCATTAATATGTGCAGATCCTGTCTCTTGCAGTATAGCAACACATGCCAGGACGTGCCTGTCAAAGACAGTCAAAAGCTGCTCTTGGATTCAAATCAGTATTTAAATATACAGCATATTAATAGTTACATCTTACAACAATTGTTTTGGAATTAGTGTCACTGTCAGCTGGGTGAGAAGAAAATATGAGTGGAGAGTGATCCTGCACCATCCAAGCAACCTGATTATGTTCTAGCTGGACAAGAGTTATCATCAAGGTCAAACTTCACCCATTTTTGGGAAGAGACCTTCCTTTGGACCTCAGAATTTTACCTCATGCACCTTCAGGGTTGCAGCTGAAATGTGCTTGTCGAAATGCAGCAGCAGCCTAGAAGACTGCTGATAGCATCTAATGATTAAAGCCTAAGCTCTGCTGAGAGGTGTCCACGCTTTACAAATGTGTTAGACTTCACAGATGACCTGTCTACCTGGAATGGCTTAAATCTCAAAGTGAGAGGAATGAATTGGAGCAGGCACAGTACATCAGATTCTCTATTTTAAGCATGAGGTGCTGGGCTACAATGTCACCTGCAAAAGTGTGAGACACTCAGACATGCTACACTTGGAAAAAATCATCACTCTGTGAGTGAGGGTTTCATTTCACAATAAAGCAGCTCTATACATGCCCACCTACTAAGTGGCTGAAATCCAGGTGGTTTTGAGGTGAGCTCAGATTCTACATTCTCATCCTGTGGCCAGGGATATTTATTCACCTGTAAATGCATCTGTACATGCTTAAATTATTTTCCAAGCTATTGAAAGGTAGATATAGAAAGACTATATCTGTAATTTTGTATATTGCTGGAACATTTACACAGAGTTTAATGAAGACAATCGTTCTCTGAGGGCTCCATCTTCTGTTGCTTTGTGAGGGGATTATTGAAGTAAACACTATTATTATTAAAGGGATAAAGAACTGTAAGCTGTTTTATTTCCT
The DNA here is from genome assembly GCF_009819655.1 of Sylvia atricapilla. NCBI lineage: Eukaryota > Metazoa > Chordata > Aves > Passeriformes > Sylviidae > Sylvia > Sylvia atricapilla. The sequence goes on from NC_089142.1 coordinate 65,376,539, forward strand.
AATCCCAAATCTGATAGGAATTTGCTATTGAATGTTTACACTAATGCCATAGTATGAATGGTTAGATGCATGAAGATGAGATCCATAAGTACTTTCCGAAATGTAATGATAGATGATGGTACAGCCTGGGACAAAATGAACAGATTAAAAAACCTTGGAGAAAAAAAAAGACTACAAAGGGGGTGTTTTGTAAGACTGATTTGAGGAGTGCTTCTCTGACAGAGTAGATGTAACAAGTCACGGGGGATCACCTCCTTCCTACTCTTCACAGTTTGTTGAGGGAAGGGAGTACCCCCACAACTCTTCTGCTGAACCTTCCCCTCCCAAAAAAAGATAAGGATGGTTTTGTGAGTGGACCTCCTGTCTGGATTCTTTTAAAAAATAACAACATTCGAGCTCTAAATCATATTTCACTTCTGCACTCTTTCTGAAAATTTCAAGTGGGAGATAACTCTGTTTAGCCACAAGAGCAGGAGTTGCATCTATGATGATTCACCATGGCAAACCTTTCAGAAAATGGTCTTATAAACTAACCTCTCGTTTCTTCTGAGTACTGTGTGCAGTAACACTGCCTGAATCCCATGCTGGCAGAATGGTTGCTGTCCTTAAACTGTCTTGTACTGATTTTTATTTCAAGTAGTGAAGCATTATCCACAAGACCATACTTCGAGCATAATGTATTTTAAAAAATTTGTCAGCAGCTTGTTTCGCCATAAGAACATGAGTTCTTCCACTGACTTTTTCAAGGTGACTTTTCTTCTATTAATATACTTACTCCATCAGACCTATGGACTCCTGCCTCTCCTATTTCTGAAAGTAATATGTAGCTTGCTGAGTCAGGGAACAGGAAGAGGAGCTTTGCCTCCCTAGGATATTGGCAGCAAATCATGGAACACTGGGCCCTGGTGTTATCAACCAGCCATGGCAAACGCTTCCTGGCACTTGCCACTCCTTTTCTTTTAAAGCTGTGAGTAGTTTTAAAGCAGATCTTTTGCATGTACCTATGGCCCTGAGTTCCTTGTGTCTGTGTAGAATATATAGCCTGTACATGAAGGTGTGCCACTATAGCTTTAAGTGAGAGATATATACCCCATAGAAAGCTGTAACCTCATGAAGAGGCAAAATTAAATTTGAAAAAGGAATTTCTGTTCACTAGATGCCAGGACAGTGATGTAGAGAGCCAAACAGGTCCAGAAAAACAGGAAATAACTTGAATCACACATTGCACACACAGTTTATTTTGCAGACAGATAACACTATCTTTTTATCTTCCGCTTTCAGATTCTTATTATCTGCCAGACTGAAAATAAAAATCATGTCAAAATATTGTCTGAAAAGGGTTGTTCCTGTGATTTTCTGGTCTGAAAGGCTCTAGGCAATATGCAAAATCTAAAAATAAAGCTTATATTAATTATATGGCCAGTGATATATCAAATATAAAAATGTTCAGGTAAATTTCAAATAGACACTAATGGGTTTCAATTTTGTCTGAGCTATTATTTCTAACAAGGTTCATGGCCTGCTTTATAATAATTTCTGTATTGTTGTGGCTCTGAATAGTCTGGTCAGGTATGAGGCATAATTGGTCAGTGCCATTTGTAACAGCACAGCCACTAGCTTCTAAACTAGAATTAATATTATGATATTTCCCATGCATTCTAGAGTTCATCTTCATATTTTCTCCTTTCTTTTGTATTACTAGCAAAATAAAAAAAAAATGTAGACACACAAATATTTAAGGTATGTAGAAGTTGCAAACTTGAGATAAAAGGAGATCATCTTACATGTATACTTTTAAAACTTCAATTTTGTCCTGCAGGTGTTTATTCTTGTAACTGGTCCACAATAGTTTTCTAAGTGTGAATCTTGAAAACTGCTGACTGGACTAGTAGTATCATGTCTCCAGTCTACTTTTAAATGTCTGGAGAATATTTAGAAACTAGTTCAGAGGTTTTCAGCTCTCACAATCCATATTTTCTACTGCTAACAAGAATTCATGCAGCTAGAGCTTGGCTCTGAAACTCTTTAGGGTTTTTTGCACTGTTTTTCCTTTTCTGCTCTTTCATGCAGTTAAATGCTGTGGAAGCTTCATTACATAGCAAGGGGCTGTGACTCTATATCAGAGCCTAGAAGTGCATCCTTGTGTGGAATCACATCAGAATGCTGTTCACTTGTGCATCTGTGCCCTCATAGCTTTCTGGAAGTTAGTTTCCTAGAGCTTTCACATAAGTTCTAAGACCCTGGTGGGTAATGTGTTACCATTTGGAATCAAGTGAAAGATCCATTATTTATATACTTGGTGTTCTTCTATGAAGACTTTGGAGATGTGCCCATGATAACTATTTGAAAATGCAGTCAATAAAAACAGAATAAAACCAGCAACCCTCCCTCAAAATATGACTAATTGCATAGATGACACTGTGCAGATGAAGAATCTGCCAAACACACTTAACACCCCTTTCAAGCTGTGGGTCTAACATAAAAAGCTTCCTGAAATATGTATGCATATTTATATATGTATATATACCTGAAAAGACAATAATGAAGATGATACCACTAGCATTTAGCCCCATGCAATTAAAATAGCTTATCTGCTTCTGCTGTATTTCATAGCCTTGATTGGTTTTTGCTCTCTTTGTCAACCTGACACCTTGTGAAACAGTCCTTTATAGAGATCCTAAATTGCTGTAAGATCTTTCTAGTTTGGAGCAGTGACATTTTTCTTTCATGGAAATAAGCACATGAGGACAAGAGCAAGGGCAAATTGCCCAAAGGCTGGGCAGCATTCAAGAATAAAAACTGCTCAGAAGCATTCCAGTATTATTTCTGCCTCTTTCCTCTTTAAGCAATTTTCATGGAAACAGCTAGATGGTATTTAGAAAGAGAATTTAAAATGAATCTTTTATTTCCCCTGGAATTATTGAAGAATTATCAAATTACATTTCAAAGGAGTTTATGATGTTTAGATTGCCTTATATTTTAAAATATACAGGACTCTTTCTGCTTAGAATATAGCATCTCTTTCAAGTTAACATGTGGTTCAGTTTCCTGGATGTGGTGTTGCAAAAACATGCTGCCTCTCTTTTTAACTCTCTGCAGACATTTATTTCTGTAATATGAGCTGGGGATTTTATATATTTCACCCTGTCAAGAAACCTCTTCTTTTCCTCTCTCAGAGTATTCATTTTTAAGGTGATTATTTTCCATTTGAATGCTCTTGAAGCTCATCTCTTTGGGAAAGGCCAACATGGAACTGTAGGGGTCCCTTTAACCCACTTTGAGAAAGTAAATAGTATGTTGACTTTGCCCTGGCCTTTGGCAGATAGGCAGATTCTACTTTCTCCTTCAACTCTTGATTTATAAAACATTTTTCAAATGTTGTAAGGCACGCAGGCCTAATAACGGATGTGTTACATTTTCTTTAAAATCAGGTAGGTCACTGAAGTATTGCTAAATCATTATCCATTGGTTTGTACTTTTTTTACAAGGTGGTGAACAGGCATATTTTTGCCATCAGGTAAAATATCCCTACCCATCTGCACATGCTTGGTGCTGGGACACTTCTTGGAAGGAACCCTTTTTCACACCCTTTCCTTCCTCCTCCTCTCACGGTGCTCCAAAGGAGGGGCAACAGTTTTGTTCCACCATGGACTCAGGTGGAGATCCAGATCAACTCCTTTTCTCACTCTGGTTTCACCTTGTTCTAGATTGTTCTTTTTAACTTGGCAAGTAACAGTCATTGATAGCCTTCTGTTTTTCTTCACTGAATCAGCAAAGCCCCAGAAAAACTCTCCGATTTCCTGCAACCTACAAACTGCTGCTGACAGGGACCTTGTAACAATCCAGCTCCCTCTAGCTGTGAAGATGGTGTCCTCTTGAATACTGAGGAGGAAGAAAAGCAATAAAATAAAGATGTTTGAAAAAGAAAAATTCAGCCTCTTTTAATCCTCTCAGAGCTCAATCTGTAACATAGTGTATGGGGACGTCTGGTAACAAATCCTGTTAGCAAACAACAGGATTTACGTATGTAGTTCCCATGACACCACTTTCAAAATTGTTCTCCTTATGACTTCACTCTAGCAACATCAGTTCACAGTTTATTAGTATTACTCATGGAAAAAAATCTTTTGGGAATATCAGTAGTGCTTTGCCACTTTAAGGTCTTTTAAAAACCTGTTTCAGAAGGGAGTTATGCAAATTCTAATAATCTCAGTAATTCTGTTTCAAAGTGCCTTCCATTTTTTTTCACAGTGTTCACCTGCTGGTTTCTGGAACTAGCTTGTCCCTCTCCATTCACTTGAATAAAACAGGTTTTATGCAAATATTGTATACAAATATAGAAAAATTTTCGAATTCTATACCCAGTTTTCTTATGTATTTATAAGAACTGGTCAAAAAAAAGTTGTACCAAAAATGTAACTCAGTGAGGCTGATGGGAATGTTATGAAAAGTAATGCTTATCATTGCAGATTAATTTTTGTATTTAATTGCCATTTGGAGCTTCTACTCTCTTTGGTTAGATCCACGCCCCTTAAAACCTAAAATAATATGAAAATGTGAAAAAATCTTGTTTCTTTGATTTTTTTTTTTATAGAATGCTCTGCAGTGATTCTCTAAGTCAGTGCTTTCCTGTCAACTTAAAACATGCACATAACTTCTTCTGACAAAGCCTTTTTCATTTTATTTATTCATCTTTTCTACATGTATCACTGCTTAATCCATTCCATTTCTTCTCATTCTGAAGAGAGAGCATATGGATGACAAGAAATTACATTAAAATTGCTGCCTCTTATAGGTTATGAGTTGGCACTGAGCCAAGCAGACAGGATATCTGAAGCTATAAATAGCACAGGAATAGTGGAATTCCCCCATATCATGCTAATATGGTGCACAGGAGCCAACACCCACCAGCAGTTACTAATTGCCAGGGAGTACTGAAGTGGTGAAAGATGGGGAGGACTGTTGTGTTGGCAGGCAGAAGATACGAGTCTCAGTCAGCTGCTGATTCATTACCTTTACTTCTGATTTATAAGCAGTCTTATTAGCACACCGTTAGTGAAATCAGAGGTGGAAAAAAAAACCCAAACAACCCAGGAATAAATGATCAATGTTATCCAGATCCTTCCACCCCTGAGCCACCACACAGGGGACCATGTGAATACTCTGGTATTGAGTGTCCAGGGCTGAAAGTGCCTGGGCTTCCTCCTTCTTACAAGGATATGACAGAGTCCTGACTAAAAATCCAGATGTTGTGAGAAAACCAGGCAGTTCTGGTTATGATGGTGACTTAGAGCAGGTTTTGATGAATGGGGATGGATAAAGGATTGTACACATATGGGTTTTCTAGCTGCCTTGGGATGTATCGAAGCTGTGACTGACTTGAGTTTTGCTGTGGGCACTCACTTTTGTACTTGAATACTCCCAGAGTAAGGGACACCTTAAACAAATTAATGTTATAAGCATTATAGTGTATTTTATCTGAAACAAACCCAGGGCATTTCTAGGAAAACAAGCTGGAGCAGTAAATCGTAGAGAATCTCATAAATGTAAATTCAATGCCCAAGGCTTAGCATTTACTTATTCCATCTCCTCTTTCTTTTTTCTTTCATTTTTCACTTCCCCAAGCAACATTTCATGCGAAGCTTTATAGCATATAATAAATTTTGTCCAAGCCAATAATTAACTTACATCTGGCTAATACATCTGGCAGAATGATAGCATGGAGCTGCTAACATCACCTTAGGAGGACGTAGTAACGGCCTGCTGCTTGAGCTTGGGGTGGAGTTTATAAATTTGACTATCCCTTCAAATTTAACATATTAAATCTTGTTTGTAGGGGAACAGGTATGAATATTTAAACAACTCGATGCATTGTTGAATCCATTTAGAGGTCTATTATGAAACCCAGTACATAAATAAGGTGTTCTGCCATTGATGGCAGTCCTTGAGCTCACAGCTACCTGAGTCTGATCGATTATGAGCCCTTAAAAAACAATTTTATGGCAGATGCAGAATATTTTTTATTATGGAAACCCCATTAAATATTTAACAGTTGTTGTTTGCTAGATTTACAGAGGTTTTTTTGGGGTAAGAAAAGCTTCTGATAAAGAGAGGCAGCATGGAAGGTGGCAAAATTTGACAATCAGACAGATTATTTGATTTCTATTGGAGCTGATGATCTTGAATGATAAAAAGAATTATTTTAAGATGTAGAATTCTTCCATTGTTCATTATTCCCGTGGAATAACAAAACCCCAACTCATTCATGACCAGCAGTTTGTAACAGAAAATGCAAACAATACAGCTGAAAAGGAAAAACTTTGGAATTACCATTTCCATTTCAAGCACTGGAGCAGCATTAAGCAACTCTTCACCTTGTTTTCATGGCTTCTTATAAAGCTGATTCTTTTCCTTAGCTTCTTCTCATGACCTCTTTCCTTGAGAGATCAAAAGTGGAGAGAATCTCTGATATCCCCCTTTAGAAATTCAGAAATTTTAGAAGTCTCCTTCACACATTGATAGCTGAGAGATGTTGTGTGAGAAATAACTGAGAGCTCGTTCAGAGCAACATTAGCTAAAGTTCAGTTTAACTGATGGTTTGTATTTTATTGTCAGTCTTTTTCTCCTTAAGACACTAGAAGTTTCTTTGTGAACAGTTTGGGCCTGTCTAGATTTTATTCTCTGTATTGCCAGTGCCAGGCCTCAAGAGGGGTCAGTTGGAAATTTATGGTTGCTGCTCTGTGAAGAACACCAGTCATGGGCCACTTTATTAATCAGGTTTTGTTCCAAAATTTGCAATGGTCTGGACTTCATTTTCTTTCATTGTGCTCTATGACTACTACTGGATCTTTTCTTGCAACACTGTGACTCAGGAGCCAAAAGGTTTTTTTGGTTGTTTTTTTATTCAGCGCACCATAGACTTACTACAGCAGATCAGATCCACCCACACAGTATTTCCAGCAGAACATTTATCCTCAGTAAGATGAGTCATCCTGCTGTTTGCTTTTCTCTGAGTTTTTTTTTTTTTTGTTGTTGTTGTTGCTTTATTTTTTTGGGAGAAAAATGTTCTTATTTATGCTGAATTCAAACCCAAAGAAAAGGCTTACCCTTCACTCCCAATTATTATCTTGGAAAGAGAGTAGAAACAATGAATTTCTGATATGGAAGAAGCTCTGGGAATTAACCGATAAAATAACATTGAAATTGGGAATAAAAAAAATATAAAGTGTTTTTCTCTAGGTGATTCTGGTGAGAAAAACTTATAATGTTTAGCATTTGAAATCTAGGCCTGCACCTGTATGCTAATGTCTAAAAATCTCAGTTGACCACAGAACTTGCATTGCTCTTAAGATGTCAGCACTATGGAAATAAAGGTACACAGAAAGAGATTACCATTGTGCCCTACACTCATTAGATTTTTTAATGGACTTTTGTGAGGTGGTGCATTCTAAATATAATATATTCACTATCTGCCCATTCCTATGTGGAGATAATATGACCAGGAATTCCAGGTTGCAGTTTTTAAAATAATGACTAGAAATATTATCATCATTGGTGGCTTACTGTTAATAACTAGTAGCATTACAGAAAAAAACCCTGCCTTTGTTCCCAGTATGAAGGAACTGTGGAGCACTGGGAGACTCTACAGATGGGAGCCCTGAGGGTGGAGGAACGATAAGCACCAACTTTCAACCTGGAAAATAAAGTAATGGACCTAACTGATTCTTAAACTCTTTTCTTCTTTACAAACTTTACAAACAACTCAAAAGGATTGTATAATTTTTGTGATAAGGAAAAAAGTTCCATTAATTGCATCAACAAGACTTTTAAAATTAATGTACCGTATTTCTGCAATGGTGAAAAAACCAGCCATTTTAAGCCTAATGGTAACAAGAATTCCTCCATATTTGGTACTTGCTCTCACATCTTTTACAGAGCTTTCTATCTCAGATTTATTTCACTATGGTATAAAATTGAGAAACATAGAGAATGTTTTACTGGTTTCCAAACTTTAACAGTTATAATTATTGTTTCTTTCCCTTTAAGGTTTGGTCTATTTTCCTTGCAAACATTTATCTTCCTGTTTGTTCTCTGTCTTTTGTTTTGAAATTGCAGTTTATTATTTTCTTTCTGAGAATGCAAGAAGCATCATATATGGAGAGCAGAATCTTTACCGAAATCAAGATGATGTATAGAAATAGAAAATGTGAGAAATGGACAGAACAATGGCAAAGTGCCCTGTAAACCTGTATAGAATATCTGCCACAGACCTGGAAAACAGCCAAAGCCACAGGACATATATCTTCGCTTGTAGCTTGATTAAAACACTGGTGGCAAAAATCTGCTCTCATAGCTGAGCAATGATTGCCTTTATGCTGGTGTTGTGTGTTCACTGCAGAACAACCTTTCCACCAACATCAGTGCAAGGCCCTCACTTTGAGGGGTGCACCCAGAACTTGAGCGTTCTGATGGCTTTGTGAGGAAGAAGATGGCATGTTCATCTGTCAAATAACAATTACTCCTATGGAAGAGCACATATGCACAAACCCAAGCTTCCCCTCCTCCTGAAACGAAGTGCTTTGTCAGCTTTTGTTTCCTCTAGTTCTGGGATTTTTCTTTCAATGCGTTGGATGTGCCAAAAGTATGTCTGATGAGCAGGGCATGCTGCATGCAATTCTTGCTCATACATGATGGACTGGGTGTCCAGAGACAGGCTCTGGTATCCATGGTACTGCAATAGAGTCATTCTCCTGTGGTGTAATGTTGAAAACCTTGTTTATATCTGTGTTCCTTCCTTTCCCTTCCTGCAGCATGAATGTAATAATAAGGCAATTTTTCATGAAGGGTTTTATAAGAGCTTTTCTATTTCCAGGTTAATAGTCCCTTGCTGTAAAGGATAAATATCCTAAGTGCTCTAACACCTCCCCCTGACTGCCTTGAAGTTGGCTGTGCCATTCAACGAGTAGGATTCAATTTTCTTCTTAATTATTAACTTAAAAACTCTGAGAAATAATTGTTGACCCTTGGGATTAGTTTCATTCTTTTACAACCTAATCCTTCAGTTTTAAACATGAAAAAGGTCCTTCTCCAAACTTGTCTATGTGAGTGAGAGCCTGAGGATCTGGTCTCCAGCCCTTTTAAAGAGTTAATCTGGCTTGGCACTCAGCTGTTTTATCTTTGTCTTAGCTGAAAGTGTAATTGCAAGCAAAGCCTTCCAGGGACCATCCGACTTCCTCAATGGAGGAGAACAGTCAAATCTGTCTTAGTGAAAGCAGAATGATATCCTTTAGAGATTAAGAACAATATCATCTTACTGATGATATTTAGCTCTTCTCTTTTTCATGTAGGAAAGTGGCAACAACAGCCAATACATTCAAGAGGCAGGAAAGGATTTTTCATAAGGGATTATAGAGCTGTTTTGCTGCTCACATCTCTTGTTTTTGCATAATAATCTCCATAACAAACTGTGCTTGATTCTGCTCCTGTTGACACAAGTGACAAAACTCCCACAGATTTTAGCTGGCAAAGCATCAAATACTATTTTACTGATGGTTTGAAAGAAAAATTATATTTTCTCCTAAGTTTCATATATAATTTCTTGTCCCCTTTTATTTCCTCTTGTCTAGAGGCTTGGAGACCTTGTAGGAGCTTGTAGTATCCCTGTGACTGTCACAGCAGCAAATTACAATGCCAAAATCTCAAGGACTTTATTGTTACAACTCACAAACATCTCCCAGAAAAGAAAGGTTCTACTGAATTTCACTGAGAGCATAGGACAGATTATGAGGAATAAAATAACAGTTTGAGCCTCTGCATGTGTTTTCTACTCCTCTCTTGTCTGTTTGAGCAACCTTTGGTCTTCAGAAATGGTTAAAGCATTTCCTGTGCCTATTTCCTATTTCCTGTTGGAAAATATGTCAGGATACAGCACCACTCAAATCTCCCTCTTACCTTAATATCAAGTTGATGGTCCTACTGTCACTTTTTTATTGTTGTTGTTGATCATGGTTCCTGCAGGGAATCTAGCCTCAACTGTTAGTACCACAACATATAGTACCTCAACTATTAGTACCACAAGGAACAACTGTAAATACTCCCTCCTTGCACAAGTCACTAACCTGTAATTCACACCTGCAAGGCAGGCAGGGTGCATAAACATCTCTGTACACATTACTGTGCTGACTGTACTTCAAAAACTCTCATGAGGCTTAAAAGAACATGAACTCATATACACAATATGAGGGAGGTACAGGAGCTTCATGTTTCCTCTGTAGAAAGAGTTCCATGAGAACATCCATACCATTGATTTTTAAACTAGACTCCCCAGCAAAATCCTGATTATGGTATGAGCCCTATTGGCTGAAAAAGGTGTGATTTGTCTGTTCAATTTTTTCTATATAGAAAAATTCTTGCAATAAGGTTAGTATAAGGAGAGTAAGATTTTTCTCACTAGTATGAATTATGTTAATGAGAAAAATTAGTTGCTTTTTTTTTAACTATGACTTTTCTCAGTAACATAATGCACTTTTTTTTTTTTACAGAAGAGCAGTAGAAGGTGAGCAGTGATCACAGTCATTCTCTGACCAGCATTTGAAGAAGAATGGTTTTGAAATCTATGTTTTAATGTTTTTAAGACAGAAGTACCTTTTTAAAAATCAGGTTGATCTTGTATAATTCATATAATATAGTCCATATTGCTGTAATCTGATTTAATTTTATATTAGATCAACTATATAGACAGTCTTTACAAAGGTGTTCATGCAGAAAGTCAATGAGAAACCACTGCTCCAGAGAATATTTATTGTGCAGATAAGCCATTTGATACAGGCAACTGACCATGGAGTGACTGAGTGGGTGCAGCAAGCTACCTCTGCAGTCACAGGTCTTGCAGACATCATTATATTGAGCCTGCTGCAAGATGAAAAGTGTTGGCTTAGCTCGTGGAAAGGTGGTGTAAGGTCATGCGTTTAAGCTGCAGTCAGAGTAGCAGGGAGACTGAGAGATGCACACACTGTCTGGTACTGTGATTTGACTGAAGATGAGCTCAGCCCTGGTAACAATTGCTAGAGATTGTGTGGCCATCACTCTGACATCTGCAGTGCTATTGCATTTTGTGTATTTGCCTTCATTTTTCCTCTGAGCCGAAGAACTGTAAGGGGCCAACAGCTCAGAAGATGCCCTCTGAAACAAAGTACAAGGAATTTAAACTGGGTTATTCTGGACTCTCCAGTGAATAAATACTTGCTGGGGAATTCTGTAACAACTTCTTCTTGCCAGTTACCTAAATAAGACTTGGAGTTTACATAGCTGGTGCCTTGCATGCTTACAGCCACGTGGGGAGAAATTTCCTACTGCTAGTTTTACTGACACATGAAGACATAAGTTAAAACATTTATGAGATGTTTTCTCCATGCTCCAGAAAAAAAAACCAAACAAAACACCTTCATTTTTTGTCTTTTGTGGTTTTGGTTTTTTGTTTTTTTTTTTTTTTTTTTAAGATTAACTTTTGCACAACATATCAAAAGAAATTCTCTCTGCCTCACAGTCTGAGAACAGTAGCAGCTAGGCTGAAATGCTCAGCAGAACAAAAGCACAGCAAACTGAAATTAAGCAAGAGACTTCAAATTATAGGGACAATTGCCAACAGCTAATCTTTTATTTAGTTAGAGCTGGCTTCTACCCCAGTTGGTTACAAAACCATGTCCAAGGGTTCTGAATGATGTGCCAAGGAGATCTGAGGTCTGTCAACAGTAGTCTTGTTTCATGGTTGACTGTGCAAGAATTAGAACAGAATTCTGTGGAGAAAGGTATTCATATAAAATACAAGCAGTCAAGGCAAAAGGAGATGCATTGCCTTACTGAAGGGGTATTGACAAAGGATAGATTTTAGTCTAATGGCACCAGCTTCCTGAGGGGCCCAGTACCTTCAGTGCATTGAAATTGGCTACAAATGTAGATGATTTGGAGCGGTTGAATTACTCATTGGTATCTGTCTTCCTGAAGCATCTCCACCTATTGCATTCATTTCATCCCGCCTCATTATTTCTTCCTTATTCTGAGCCCAGGAATGACCTGTGACAGCTTTCTCAAGCTGTGATGGTCTGCTCTGGGCACAAAGTGAGCACAGCCCAGGCCATGCAGAGTTCAGTGGGTGAAGGGAAGTGGAGAAGGTGGAAACACATTAAGAGAAATGCATAGGGTCATTTTTTTGAGGGATGAGTGAGGGAAGGAAAAGGTATATTTCTTTGTTCACACATCTCATTAGCAAGGCAGAAGAATTGTGGAAAATACTTAGGGTCTGTTTGTGCTTTGCAGTCCAGTAATGCTGAAAGACGGCCAAGTTAGTCATGGAGCTAAAAGCAGGAGTAAAAGCAGAGTTGTGCTGTGCCCAGAATAAATTGAACTCTTAAGACAAGAACGAGCCCTGGTGGAACTTGATGGTAATGTAGCTATGGTATCCCCAGGCCAGAGGTAGTATTTCACTGAACATACTCTTATTAATCTCTAGGAGATCCTTAAATGTGAAGTTTGATCAATGAACTGGAATAATTAGGAGAATAGATAACAAGAAAATTAATCTCTTTTGCTGTACAAAACAGAATGAATGTCAGGCAGATGCCGCAGTCCACCTTAAAATTTTTCATATGCCCCCAACTCTAGCCAGCCACCCAGCAGATCCTGTTTCTCAGAGTGCTATCTGATACCTCCTTCTGATATGGTTCCCAAATTCATATTTCTTTTCTGTAATCTGATTAAATCCTTTGGGATCACTGTTATCACTGGGCATCCAGTAACATTTAGATGAGATAAGCTGGAGAGTGTGGAATGGAAGTGCTTAAATGGAACAAATTGCAAGTAGGGAAAGGGTGTTTAAAACCAGCCTGGTGTTGAAGTTGCAAAACAATTGTGTGAATAGCGAGATGGGAAATTACAAGCCTTGAAATAGTAGGATATTAGGAGATCACAGAACATTGGATAATTCTTTTCAGATTTCATCTTCATTTAAATTTCACTGGTAAAATTATTGGTAAGGTCAGGATTTTGTGTCAGGATGTTGAGTTGGACTCAGTGATACTGATGGATCTTTTCCAGCTCAGCATATCCATTCTATGATTCTATGAAAATGGGTAATCATGTAATGAAGACTTGCCTTAGAAGTTGGGACAGACTTTGTGTGAATGTGGAGTTATAACTTATATTAGGATTTATGTATCTCTGCAGAACATATCACCCTTGTAATTATTTGTTTACCTCAAAGCCCCCTTAAATTAGCAGTTTTTATGATTTATCTCCTATGCATAAACTCCTGGAAATATGAAGGAAATTAGTTTGCAAACCTAGACAACCTGAAAGTAATTAGATTATCAAAAAAGATGCTTTCTAATTAAAAGTAAATTACTACCTGATAAGAAAAAGTCCTCCTCCACCTGTCACCAACATAAGAAACACACAGAATAACTCTATTGCTGAAAGACTTGGAGAGCTGGTAACACCACTTCTCCCTTTAAAGTGGAGGGTCAGAGGGCTGCTTGACTTACTAGAGAGGAACCAAAATTTTTTTAAAAAAACTTCTTCGTATGCAAAAATCATTCTTCTCTTACAAGCAGATAAAGTTCAGAGTCTACTATACAGCCATGTAGCAACACTTGTGAAATGTTTCTAGGGTCAGAGGAATCTCCTGTACACACATTTGAGGAATGTGTGATGTTCTATGATACTATCTGTCTGTGAGCACACAGTTGTCAAGGAAGACCCAGCACTCGGCAAAAGAAATTGTTGAGCACAGTGATCACCCACAACACGACTGGCATCATTCCCTTTTGTGCATCTCAGCTGTAACATTCTGCCCACAGGAAAGGCTGAGCTGTTCTGGTGGAAGTAAGTGATTCCCCAATATCTAAAACACCTTGAGAAGTCAGGTATCAAGTCCTCAGCTGATGTAATGAAGGATTGCTCCATTACTGTGTCTGGAGCTCTTGTTACCCAAGAGTCGTGTTCCCCAAGAGAGCTTTGTTTTTTCTGAAAACAATGGAAAGACTTTTATTTTTTTAAAATGGATGGCTGTTCTGTGTAAACTCTGAATTTTATTCATAACTTATGGTATGGCTCACCTCTAAAATCACCTCTGGAGACTATAATTGGAGTTCCTTCTGCTGAAGCATTTGGCTTAGCTATATTTTCTCTTGCTGTTCAGTTTAGTGATGTATTTCACTGTGAAAGTCTTGTAGTCACTTATTCCCTTCTCAGATGACCATTTCTATTGGGAAAGCAACCTGTACAGCACACAGGAACACTCAGAACTTATTCAAAGCCTTCACTGGAGACTGTACACGCCAAGTTAACATTGAAAAGACATACATATTTGATGAGACAGGCTTTTGCATAAGCAGAATGAATGAGATTTTTCGGAAGCAATGAACATCTGGTGCCAGATGAAAATGCTGTGGTTTTAAATTTTGTTAAACTGTGATGTCTGAACAAAATATACAGTAGTTATCAGAAAATTATCTGGAACCTATTCAACCATAAAATGGCATGGGATCCCAGTTTTTCATTCTAGACAATTCTAATAATTAGAATTTTTCAGCAAGTTTTGTTTATTAAATTCCATTATTTTCTAGGCTAATGTATAACTTCTTTTTCTTCTCCCTAGCTAATATCTAGAACATCTTGGTTTATATGAGGCTTATGTAACAACTATGTAGCAGACACCTCAAGAGCAACAGATCAGGTGTACTTAGATTCAAGATCATCTGCAATGGGGAATAAAGAAACTGGCACTGAAGAGAAAAGCACAAACAAAATAAAGTGACATTCTTAAAATTTTTTTCTAGTTCATTTCTAGAAAAATGGAAACAAAATTGAGAGGTGTTTTGCATACCCCTAATAAGCTTTGGAGCGTATCCCTAGAGGGCTGCCAAAGAGTAGGAAAACACTGAAATTTTCTATTCTGATTAATGATCATTTCTTCCATGTCCTTCTCTTACTCCAACAGCTCTCCACAGTGATAAGACTATTAAAAAGGAATTGGGATTTTAGTTTATGGGTTTTTCTGTCTGACTGCTGATCAGAATGTGAAAGGAGGAATAGAAAGGAGGAATGAGTTGAAGCAAGATTTGAGGTGATACCTCAAATGTAGCACTGGTGTGTGTCTGTTGTATGTTATTACTAGCAAGCAAAACAGATTCATCGGCTGGAAGGACAGCACGAAGATATGACCAGAATCTTCATGTCCAGCTGGAACTAGCTTGGAAACAGTAAGGAACTGTTTTTATCTTTACCTTTCTATGATAGCTGGGAATAAACATAAATCCAAAATATTCAATATAGTCAAGTAGGTTTGGCTGTCAATAATGTCATGTAATACCAGTAGAAGAAGACACAAGAAAAACACTTTCTTCTGCTTCTCACAGCTAAAGCTTGGATATAGGACTGGAGGTCCTCCTGGGGTATTTTCATTCACTGGCAGAAATCAAAGTCACCAAAAGTGAAGACAGAGGAGCTGAAAAGTAATATCATGAGAGGTATTTTCTCAAATAAGATGTTACTCAATGAGATTCATTGCTAAATAAGTTCGTTGCTAAATGAAGTTCATGGCTAAATTCTCTCTGAAAGAAATGTTCTCCTTCTAATTAGATAGAAAGAAGCTGTTCATCAGTACTTCAGATTAACAATTCAATTTATTATTATTATTACTATTATTATTATTGTTATTACTACTACTATATCTATTTAAAACCATTAAGTCTTCAAACTCCAAACAGTTGTCAACATAATTCAAAATTCCAAAATGTGCAGGCAAAGTATTCAGCTTTTTTACAACAATCCTACTTATTATCCCTAAGTTTTTCAGGAAAGATCAGTCTACATCATTTTAATCACTTCCCTTCTCTGTTTATTCCCTCAACCTTAGAAATTTTAACAGTGCTTCTACTCACATTGCTTTATGATCATTCCCTCTTCTGTTTGGCAAATATGGTATTTCACTTCTCTGATAAGCTTTGTTTACACTCCTGTGTTTTCTGTACTTTTTGGGTTAAACTCCCCAATTCTTTCAATTGGATTTAACAAAGACTTCAGCAGAGGGGCAGCTCCTTTCTCAGATGTACATTAGAAAGCATGAGTAATGTGGATTTCCACTGCTTGCAGCTTAATCCTCCATCTTCTTCAGTGTAATAGCAGTAGATTGTAATTTATCAATGGCATTTTAGTCAAATTTTAAATTCTCTTTACTGTTACAAAGTCTTTGAGAAGGATTTTGATGTAGGTTTATAACCGAAATACAAGCAGATCAACCTCAAATCTTGATGTGAATCTGGTGCCTCACCCCTCTGCACTGAAAATCCATTCTTCACTAGACATTACTATTTAAAAATTCTCTTTTTTCAGAAGCAATTATGAGTTGTAGGGCACATGTCTCATTGACCTTCAAGGTGCCACAAGCAAGACTAGTTCTCATTGTTTCTGCACTCTGGGCAAAGAACTTCCATATTCCCACAGTAAATTGGGAGCTACAACGAGCATTTAGTATTAGTGCCTAATTGACTTTAGAAATATTGTCTTTCTGGTTCTGCAGTTTATTCAGAAGTTAAGTCAGCCTCAGTCTTCTAAAACTGAGAACTTTTTAAAAAGGTAGTAAAAATTCTTCAGTGATATTAATTAATTAAGTACTTTGGAGACACTTTTTAATATGGCACTAGAAAATGATGGCTAAAATATGCAGATCTTTCCCAGACAGTGCATTGCAACTCAGTGAAAAACTAGATACTTGAGACAGAAATTTTTGCTTGAAATTCTGAGGTCTGTATACAACAGGATGTCAGACTGATAGTTTACTAAGAACTTCTGGGACTTCTTACTGCATGAACAATGCAATATCTGCTGACCCAAATACCAGAAGTAAGAGTGATCTCTTTATACCCAGAAAACAAAAGACCGTGTTATTCTATCATAGTTGTTAATTCTACATTGACCTTATGCAAAAAGAATTAAAATATTTTGTTATGAGAATTCTACTTTTGATCAATTTTTCAGGCAACTTTATGTGCTGTGTAAACATCAGCTAAACTTACCAATGCAAGAGAGTACAAAAATTGCATAGGAACAGTGTTAACTGCTGTAAGAATTTTAATCCTAGTATGATACAAAGAACCTCTCCACTTTCTTCTTTCGTCTTGTACTGGTAATGTCATGCACCATAAATCAGAGTTACTGGTTTATGAATTAGCAGACCTACAAGCATACCCTAACAGGAGAATGAAATGATCCAGAGAAAATTGTTTTCAGCCCTACACTACCAGAGAAGGAGAAGAACACAAAGAATTCTGTGAAGAACTTTTGGTGGACTCAGAGCACCTTATATCAGTACCTAATATTATCTCTGTATCCAACGATGTAGACTATCAAATTTTTGCTTTTAGAGATATGAACCTTGTTTGACATGCCCTGACTGTGTGAAGTTAATCACATGGTAGACTCAGAACCAGGACACAGAACTGCTGTATCTGAAGTGAGATGGCTCTCATATCAGGTTTCAGCTTAGTTATGTATGCCATATTTGTACTTTCTGGTTCTCCTGTGGTTACTAATAAGTAGAATCATTGATCTAGGCAGTACCCTTTACCCTCAATTTCCCTTTCCACTAAGCATCTCTTTCCAGGAATTTGCTTTTGCCATTATTGCTCACATTTTGAATAGTATTATGGTGACAAAAGCAATCAAAGCCATGGAGAGGGCTAAGAAAGTTATTTAAATCATGTCTGACTTTATGGATTGCAACAAAGATCTTGTTGAAATGGGGCTGTGAATAACTACAGTACTAGGAAATGTGGAAGGTTTTTAAATGCCACGTTATGTTATATGAAACAAACTGGTTACTGACTCCGCCTCATAACCGTGTCACACAAAACATGGATGAGGCCCTAACCATGCACAGCAGTCCCAGGTTGAAAAATGAAAAAAAAAAAAAAAAAAAAAAAGATGATGAACACAGAGTAAATATTAAAAGCCAGCAGCATAAAATGACGGAAAGGGCAAAATGGGAGCCACACACATCACTGCCTCACCGCTGACAGCTGCACTGACTATGCATATATAGAATCATACAATGGTTTAGGTAAGAAGAGACCTTTAAGATAATCTATTTCCATCCCCCCTGCCATGGACAGGATCACCTTCCACTGGACCAGGCTGCTGAAAGACCCATCCAGCTTGGCTTTGGAGAATTCCAGGGATTGAGCATGCACAACGTTTCTAGGCAACCTCTTTCTTTGCCTCTCCACCGTCACAGTGGTGAGTGTATAAAGTATTTCTTCTTAATATCCAATCTACTCTCTTTGAGTTTGAAGCCATTACCCCTTGTCCTATCACTGCATGACATTGTAAAAAGTCCTACTCCAGCCCTCTCATAATCTTCCTTTAGGTGCTGGAAGGTGCTGCAGTTGCTTCTATGTGGATGCCTCAGTTGACATCTCGATATCTCTTGATCTTTATTGACATCAGCCACAGAGGAAACCCTGTGGCTATTTATCTACCAACAAATTTAAGTCAGATGCAAATGATCATCAAGTGAACATTTTTCAAAATGTCCAGTGTCCCTATTTTTCAAAATCTCTAGGTAGCTACTCCCAGGAAAAGTCAAAGATGTTCTGATTAATGGTTTCACTAATTGTTTAACTATTTCACAGGTTAAAATGACCTTCTATCTATTTTGAGGCTTCTATTCAGAGGAAAGCTCCCTGGTAATTAAATCCACACTAAAGCACATTAATTTATGTACCTATGCTTCCCTTATGCTGTTTGTGTCCCTGTGGCCTCTGCTCTGGCTTCCAGCCAGTTGCCCCTCTCTGGTTCAGGGCACACATTTGATTTGTCCCAGAGGCTCCCTTGCAAGAACACAGGCTCCTTTGTCGCTCAGGGCCACAAAAAGATGAGGAGGAAGGTCTTTTTGGGACAGTCTGCCTTTTGGCCCATCCTCCCCATCCCACCACTCTTCTGCCTGCCAGACTGCTGAAAATGGTCATCCACCAGCTGAGTGGTCCAAAAAAAATAAACAAACTCCTGTGCAGTTGCAATTACAAAGATGGGCATTTAAGTCCACTATCTTTTGTATTTTATGAGAGGGAAAGGAAGATCTATGTCCCAGCAAACTTGATCTCTGACCAGAAAAGACATTGAAAAAATATTGAAGATCTGCAATGTCCCTTCATAAGTCAGACAAAAATGTGGTATAATAAATGGCTGCTCTCATCCTCCTTCACCAAAGCTGTTTTTCATTTTGATTGGTGATTTTAAAAAGCTCATTTCTTAGTTTTCTATTTTACCTCTAGGAAAGTTTTCCATTATGCAGTTCTTATAAATATATCAAAACAGAGATCACAATAAACCAATATATTTACTGAGACTAGAACATTCTTTCTTCTCAAATGAAATGATGCTGGTGTTATAAACAGCTGAAAATATTTTACTGAGGTATCAATAGCCCCAGGATCTGTATTAATAACAGGCTTGTTAGAGTGTGAAATGTCTCATGGCTTTTCTCCAGGGTGTTTAAACAAATACACTGCTAAGAATAAGGGAACTATTTTGCTTTTACTCTCACTTTGAGACTTTCAAATTTTCATTGACTTTACAGATATCTGTGCTGCTTTGCAGTCATGTTAGTGAGAGAAGCATCAAGCCAGAGTCCACACATAGGAGCAGGTCTTAAAGATGAACTGGGGGTAATGTTACTAAAGGGAGGATAAGTCAACTTCTTACACCACGACAAAAACTGCATCCTAGCTATTAGACTTTTCCCTTCTGTTTTTTTTGCATCCATATAAATTTAGTTCATTCAACCTGATATTTAACAATTCTGAATAAATTAAAATAAGCAAAAAGCAAACTAGAAGAAAACAAGCAAGTAACAAAATTCATATAGATCTTTCCCTGTATTCTGAGCTTGGTAGCAGCCATTGATGTATTGCTCCAATGCAGATTGGTTTTGTGAGTTGTTTTAATTCAGGGGGGAAATCTGACCAATTATCTTTTTTATATTGTATACAAATAAGATAATCAGACAGCTTTGAAAAGGATTGTGTGGTTCAAAAGATTAAAACAAGTAAAAGGGAATAAATCGCTTAAGCCATGAAATATTAAAAAAAACAGTCCATCAAAAGTTCAGATAATCCCCAAAAGTGACACATATCAACTCTCTAAACCTAATCTACAATCTTTATTGGAAGCCTTAAGTAATCATTTTGGTGTAGAATGATTGTGCTCTTGAGGTGATCAGAGATTGTTGTACAGCCAAATGAAAGTAGGGCTGCTGGGCACATAATGCCATTGAGAGCTGAAGTTACCTAGCTGCCAAAATAAGGAAACATAAAATAAGTAGTAATGAAAATAATTTTGTCATCTAGTTTAACCCCTTGCTCATACTGAGGGGGAGTTCCAATCAGGACTCAGTTTTCTTTCACTTTTTCGAACAAATTTGATCAGGGTCTTGTGACTGTCTTCAATGTATTTGTTGTTTGTCATTTCTGTCCAGTTACTCTGTAAAAAAATTAATGCATTTGTGAAAAGAATACTAGCTGTATCTGTGAGAGTAAGTAATTGAATTGGAAGTAGTCTTGGAAGTGGAACTTACTGGTGTTCATGCCTGCAGAAGGAAGCTTTTTAGAGATGTCTATTGACAGATAACAAATGTGAAAGATTGCAGAAGAAAGACCCCATGTTTTTTGAAATGCAGGACTGAGCAGGGAATCAGCATCCTGCCCTGTAACATCCCAACCAAGAAAATACTGAGAACTAACAGTACCGTCAGAAGCAGTGCAGTGTGAATGCTGCCAAGCTCTGCAAGCCAAAACCAACATCAGAGAAAAAGGAGTCGTAACTGCTCTTCCCTGCAAGAACTGAAAATGTACTGGAAGACTAAAAAGGATGAAGGAAGGATGATGTCACTGAACACTTGAAAAGACTTGACAATAGTGGGAAAACGCTGGAAATTAATACTATCAGTATATCAAAGCTATTAAGCTTTCAGCTTCACTTGGCATTTTCAATGACATTTCCTCAGCCAGAAGGTGAACTGTATCGTAAACACTCTGGAGTCACAGATCATTTGAGCAGCTTCAGTCTGGGCAATGTTTGCATGCTATTAGTTTTACAGGAGTGCATTGAATAATTTAAAATTGAGTACATAAAGCATACTTTTGATAATCACATGTTCTCTCTAGTCATGCATGAATTTATATTCCCAATTATCTTTATCAACAAACATTTCCAGATTGCTTCTGACTTATCTATTAAAATATACTTGGTGCTAATCAAAACTGTGCATAACCTACTAATCATGCTGTCAGCTGCTACTTAGCTCCATGGAGATGGCAAGATTATGGAAAAAAACCCAAATTTAAATTGTATGGTTATTTAACCTGGTTGGTTATCACCATTTGTTGATGGGTGTATCACTCTGGAAGCATTCAAAAGTCATGTAGATGTGGCACCTGGGGACATAGTTTAGTGGTATGTGGTGGGGCTGGGTTAGTGGTGGTCCTCAATGATCTTACAGGCCACTTCCAACCTTCAATGATTCTGTGACTCAATTTTATTCTTGCATGTTTGTTCAAAAGGGCAAGGAAAAAGGATACAATTAGGAGGCTTGGACAGAGGTTACCAGATGCTCTAAAACTGTGATCAGGTTTCTAAATACCTGCACATGGTAAAGTGTAGGCAAAGGCCCTTGCAAGACATGTTCTAGTGTGCTTTTTGTAAGTAGAACTTAAACAATTAATTTCAATTTGCACTCAGTTAACAATTCCATGTCAATCAGAAAGCAGCCAATGAAGAACTGTTTTGCAATGTAATAAGGAAAAAAAAATCCACTTATTTTTTCACTTGAGAATATTTCCTACTATTATGAACTTGCTATTTTGACTTACTGAATTATTTAATTGTTATTGACTTCCATGCTGGTAGCACTCAGATGCTTGGAGATGTTTCAAGCAGTGATTGAATACATGATCATGCACTCTCTCCAAAACATAATCTTAAAATGTTCTAGTGTCAGTTAACAAGGCAAGAAATACCTTTATTATTTTTATTCCTTGGAATAAAAATTAAGATCTGGAAAGATCAGGGTCATTACAAGTCCTGTAATTGACCATGCACTAGCAGGCAGAAATTTCTTGTTTTCAGAGGGACTGATGTGAACACAGCACAGGCCTGCAGGGAGCAGGGCTGCAAGGCCAGGTCCCGGTTTGTCACTTAATGGCACTCCAAGACTTAGCTCTGTGCACACAGGGTAAGTCCAGCAATACAAGTTGATTAAAGGGATGGACAAGGACATGAGAGACATTCATAACTGAATCAGAGAATCATAAAATAAGCTGAGTTGGAAGGGACCCTCAAGGATAATTGAGTCCAACTCCTGACCCTGTGTACAACACCCCAAAACACACCCTTAAGCACATCCTGTGCTGTGAGTATTGCCCAAGCATTTGGATTATGTCAGGCTTGGTGCTGTGACCACTTCCCTGGGGAATCAGTGGCCAGCCATCCTGGAGGTAAAGAATATTTGTCCAATATCCAGCCTAACCACCCCCTGACACAACTTCAGGCCATTCTCTTGGAGCGTGTCACTGGAAACCAGAGTGAAGAAATCAGTGCCTGCCCCTCCTGTTTGCCTCACAAGAATTTAAAGACTGTGATGAGGTCTCCCCTCAGTCTCCTCCAGAATGAACAGACCAAATGACCTCAGCCATACAGCTTCCCCTCAAGGTGATTCACCATCCTTGTGGCCCTCCTTTGCATGTTTCCCAATATTTTAATGTCTTTTTTATATTGTGGTGTCCAAACCTGCACACAGGGCTCAATTTTTCAGTGTTACAATTGGTTTGCTTTGTTTGTTGGTTTTTGGGTTTTTTCCATTTAGCCGTTCATGTCTCACTAGTTAAAATACAAAGCTTCTGCAATAATTGCACAGGGTTTGTTGAAGACACAATGTATTGGGAAAGTGATAGCTTTCAAAAAATGTTCACCAATCAGTAGGGAAACAGCAGGGTGAAGAAGTGTAATAGAGTTTCTCAAAAAAAATCCTCATGCCTAGGTATAGCTTGTGTTGGAATCAAAGATCAAATATGTTTTCTTATAATAATCACCAGCTCTGGTGGAGGCACAGAACAGAGGAATTTGCTCCTTAGATCCATATTTCTAAAGGGCCCTAGGCTGTTTCACAATTGCTGCTGATCATTGGTGCACTCAAGCTCTGTTTTGCTGCTGTTTATAGAGAGAATGGGAAACATGTCGAGGTAAGAACCTCCTTCAAACCAATTTATTGCCTCATTATAGGGTGAGAAGGCAGGGTTCTACCAAGGGATAAAAAATCCTAACCCCCAGATATTAGCTATAGCTGTATAAGGAACTATTCTTAAGGCTACAGTCACATAAAAAGTTAATCTCTGTATTCTTGCCCCAGAGTAAATGAAGGGGGGGAACTTAAAATATCAGGTTCCTCCCTGAAAACTATCTCAGTCCTCTTCTCCATACATACAGGCAAACATCTCCATAGCTCTTGTAGATGCATCCCTACACGCTGCTAAGAAAACAGGGTTAGAAGAACCACATTTATGGTAAAATCTGTTTGTTTCCAACTGTTTTGTTCAAGACACTATAAAGTTTTGTAGAAGTGAGACTACAACATTCACTTATTTGCATCAATTAAGTATAAAGTTCAGCGAAGTGTATACAGCTATTTCTAGGAAACAGATGGTTCAGATTTTTTTTTTCTTTCACAGAAAGGGCAGAGAATTCATGTTGTATTCCTGAAAAAAACCTGTGTAAAACACAAAAAACCAACAAAACAAAACAATCTGAAGAGAGATACAATCTTAGTGTGGATGGTGATGAATAAGGGTAGAAAATACACATATCCAGTTTCCAGAAGTGCAGTGCCATCCCCACAGCTGGCCATGGTTAGACAGTTGCACTAAAAATGTTCCATTAGGTGCATTTTGAATGTACACTAATCAGGTTGGCAAAAGATCAGAAAAGTCTATACAGCTCTGAAGCTGACAAAAAGTGTGATACTGTGAAATCAATGAAAGTCGTATTCTGTCACGAAAGTGTGGATGTGAACCTCAGCAGGATGATTCTGTCAGACTTCAATTAAACCTAATCATAACACACGTGAATTGGAAAGAGGAACTGGAGGAAAGGCCGCAATGGTGCTAAGTTATTAAAAAAGATATAGGTACACATATATTAAGGATTAATTTTACTTCTACCATTTGTCATATATTAAAGGCAAATAAATGCAAACACAGAGGTACCAATGATATTTGCCATTCTACAAAGCTATTCTACACGTCTTTAATACAGAGTTTGAATTATATGAGAAGAGCAGAATAAATGATGTGTGCAGGGGCTTAGGATGAGCTTAAGAAAGCTGAGAAGTCTCCAAGTTATTCTGAAAGTAGCTTATAGTACGGAAAAAAAAAAGAAAAAAAAAAAAAAAGGAGGCATAAGAATTAAGAGATTTGTTTAAAAGCAGGGGAAAAAAGGCCAGTGGTATCCTGGTTTGTATCACGAATAGCGTGGCCAATGGGACCAGGGAGGAGATTGCTTCCCTGTACTCAGCTCTGATGAGGTCACACCTTGAATCCTGTGGCCAGGTCTGGGCCCCTGCGCTGCAAGAAAGGTCCAGAAAAGGGCAGCGGAGTTGGGGAAGACTTGGATCACAAGTCTTGTCAGGAGTGGCTGTGGGAACTGGGGGTGTTTAGCCTGAAGAGAAAAGGAGGCTCAGGGTGACCTTAACACTCTCTACATCTACCCAGCAGGAGGCTGTAGCCAGGTAGGGGTAGAGTTTCTCCTCACAGGCAACCAGCAACAGGACGAGAGGACATTCCTGCCTTCTGGAAGGCCCCTTTATCCAACCAACCTCCTGCCATCAAAGAAGTTTTCAATACTAAACTTTTCTTCTCCAATTACATTCAATGAGGGCTCTTCTGTCCACTAATGGCCTGGACTTAGCCCATTTTCTTCCCTGTTTTTTTTCCCTGCTTCCTTGGGATCTTTCCCTGCTCCTGGCAGAAAGAGTATTCTTGCTGTCTCAAGGGTTTCCTCTCCAGTGAACCATTCCTCTGCGGATTCATTATTTCTGCTGCTTTGTCCATAGCTCTTCTGATTTTTCACCCTTCTATTATTGGTCTGTTTCCTCCCAGTTTTGCTCAAGGTCTTCAAGCCTTCCACTCACTTTCATCTTTCTGTCTTTGAGCCTCATTCCTCTGCACCCTATCTGTTCCTGCCACAATTCCAGCTGCATTTGGAAAAAAATGAGCCCTAACAGGAGTGGCTGCTTACTATTGTACAGATACCTTCATCATATAATTTGCAAAACACTGCAGGGTCAGTGGTTTTAGCAGCACTAGTAGGCAATCCCAGAGATTGCATAAGACCCCAAAAATTTTTTAAGAAACCTAGGGAAGAATTTCAAAAAGATCCAGTCGCTCAATTTCATTGGTATGCTCTCCATGTAAGGTCCTCTTTCTGTGCTTACAGTCTATTAATGTATTACTGACTGGAAAAAAAAGCGTGGTTTTCTTGATAAGGAAGGGAAGAAGGGAGAGCAACTAGACTGCTCTTTGAATCTTTTTGAGGCACAATGTCCTCACATGACTGTGTAAATGGTGGTGTTTCTCTGTACTTCCATTCAGTATGAAATGAGCAAGGTGGTTTGCTTTGCTCACGGAATTGTTGTAAGGATGAATACATTCTGGGTTTTAAAGGACTCTGTCACTACATCACTGTGGTACTGTGAGTGCTTAAGAAACAAACATGATTTATTCCCCTTATCCCCAATTTATTACTCTTATCCCCAAAGCCTAACTGTTTTCTAGTAGCATTAAGCAGAAATGTTTTCAACAGCTTTGTTTAGCATATATTCCCTTTTCTTTCACAGAGTAGTTGCATTTACATATTCCTCATGCATAACTACAGAAATATTCTACAATATCTGATGGGATGGAGAAGACCCAAGTTCCTGCAGCTCAGGGAAGGTCATTAGAGTGATTTAGATTTCCTCTGGCATAAAATAGGGCTGTTTATTCTGTTAGTAAGAGGAACATTTTATAAACATTACTCATATTCTGAATGAGCATACATGTCACACATTTGAGTCTCCTGATTTTCTTTCCTCTCAAAAAATACATGATGAATGTGAAATCCAGAAAAATACCATGGGTGTCACTCCAAATCCTTGTATATTTTATATGAATATTAATTTTTGCAATTGCTCTTGGGACTTCAAATGAATAAAGGGGCTTCAGGGTATGGAGGTCACATTTTGGTGACAACTTCTTGTAAATGTTACTTAGAGGCTGCTGGTCTTTGTCCAATACCTTAAGAGATTTCTCATTTGGCTTCACATTTTTATGAGAGATAAACTAGTCCCATGGAAACAGATCGATTTATGAACAGTCGGGTTTCTCCTTGGCTCACTGCTGAAGGCTTAAAACCCAACATATAATGTTTAAATCCTTATTCTAACCTGCAGTGCCATGTATGTTTCCCCTTAAGGAAAAAATTGAGGGATTCCAGATTTTCTCTAAATTAGGTTAATAAAAAATTTTATCGTGATTTTATTCACTGTGGGAGATTGCTATAAATTTCTACAGATGTGATTGCCCAAGATGCCAGGCACTCATCTGACGTACAGAAGTTGTTAGATATTGCGAGTGGTCAGAGCCGCTAACAGTTTGCATATGATATCTGAAAAAACCCTCAGTATGAACAAAGGACCCTCACATACCCACTTCTCTCAGTGGAGAGATGTTGATAAGTGCAGCTGAATTCTTTTTTAAAACTAAGAAAAATGAAAGACGACAAGGTCGATACTTCTCAGAACTTTATGGTAGATTATGTTTTTGCCATTTTTCTCTAATGAACATATGGAAGACTACTAATAAACTAAATATTTTCATAAAACAGTTCCTTTTTCATCACACAAACAAACATTTCTTGTTTTTCAGATTGACTGATGAAATAAAAAAATTGATTGTTCTTGATAAAAATCAATCAGTATAGCATGTGCGAGGACTTTAAAGTGCATTCCACACAGAAAATATCTCATACTTTGAATCTGCCAACCTTGAGAATATGCCCTTAATTTTTAGCCAGATGTTTTAACACAGTGGATAAAAACAGGTGTTTAGGTAAACACCTAAAAATTAGGTGGAAAATTAGCTTTGTATAGAGCAGCTCTAAGCCGTTTATAATCACAGAAAATAGAGACAGCAACAACTTCCCGAAAGACGTTGTAGATACTACAGACACACAGTATTTTGTGCATTAGTTATTGCATTTCCCATTGCAAATCCCCTGTAACTTTTTGGGAAGCTTTCCCTACAGCCTGCCACCTGTCCCATGGCATCAGAAGAGGCTGCAGTGTCTGTGGTGTGGAAGACATGGCATCGGTCAGGGTTGCTGCTGAGAAAAAGAAATCTTTTGGAGCATCCACAGAGTCTGAAGCTGGCGAATTCTGGCTGGTGGAGTTTCCCCCAGACACACAATTTACTATTTCAATCTGTTGAAAACTCACAATAGGAAGGTTCAATTGCATCATTTGGAAGTACTCTTCATGAAGAAACACTTTTTCAAAACAGCTTAGCTCCGAGTTGTCCAGTTCATACAGATTTGAGTATGTACTCTTCCATAGTATAAACGACATTGAAAAATGGGAGAGAGATGTCTTTCTCCCTTTCTTACCTAATATTTATTTAATTTGAAGTTATGTCTAGGGACAGGAATGTTATGCTTCAGGCTTTATGCTCTTTAATTTTTGCTCAGCTCCTGGCAGAAACTGCTACATCTGGACACCCCTCTGCTGATCCCCCATCTGCCCTTTGCTGTTTTTGATGGGACACAGGCACCCAGTCGGGGCAGCAGCTGAAAGGTGGGCAGGACAGGTAAAAAAGATGGATTTGACAAAGGCCTCTCTGGGCGGGAAAGCAAATCTCCAGTTTGCATTGCCTGAAAAGCCTGATCTTCTACCTCAGCTCTCCCAGGCATGCCAGCACCACAGAAAAGAGCACATCATGGTTACAGCATGCTCCTGTCCTACCCTGCTGCCTGACAGCCATGCACACAAAGCATAACACTCCTGGACACCATGCTACTATCACAATCGAGTTCAGACATCCCTCATGCATCCCTCTCCAACCCCTCTACCCACAGACTTACCCCAGCAGTTCTGGCCTCCCTCTCTGATGTACTCAGAACAGGCAAAGTTTGTATTTATCTGTGTCTTTCCACAAAGCTGTTTGTAGAAGGGCAGATTAACCATAAACTGAAATTAATTGGCATGCGAAATTATTTGAAAAATGCAAATTATTCCATCAAATAATTTGAAATGTCATGCATGGTGCAGCACAAAATTTGGCAGGGAGAAGGAGTGATTATCACAGGTAGACAAGCCAGCAGATGGCTGAGTGCTCTGAAAGAGTGGCTGTGAGAAAAGGATGTTGTTCATAGTCCTGGACTGCCTTTTTCCATGTTAATAAACAACTATAAATGCAGCAACGAAAATGCCAATCAGCTTTTTGTTGTACTGGGGCGTTAACATAACACTGATATCTGCATAACCACAATATTACCATGTACTTATCTCTGCAGGGTCAACTTCAATTTTAATATTTCCAAAGCTGTAAATGAGAGCTGGTAAAGGGAGGTGTGGTTTTAGTGGGAGAGTAATGATGCCCACTATTTTCCATATTTAGTATTCCTTGGTGAGGAATGAATTAGAAAACATTTTAACTGTAAATAATGTTACTCTTCCTATGGGAATGGATGGTGCCTGTGTAGAAATGTGCATAGTGTCTGGCTAGAGAGTTGTGGTGTTCCTACAGTGCAGGAAAAGGAGCTAAAACCAGATGGGACCAACCTCAGAAAAGAAACTGGGCCATGAAGCAGGTGGTGGATGAAACTGCCTGTGTAAGAAAGTCCAGATGGTCAGAGCTGCAAATATGCTGTGCCAGGGAGGCTGGACCTTCATGCCAGGATCCCTGGCACCTGGATTTCATCTTGCAGTCTGCCTGAATTCAGCCTGGGCTCAGACTTCCCACAAAATCCTCTGATCCCCTTCTGTCCCTCCCACCCTGCACCAGAAGGATGGGGAGACCTTCAAAGGACAGTCGGGGTCCCTGTGACTGCTTGAAGTAGCCTCAAAAAAGGGGGAGAAAAAGCCTTCTCAGGAGTAGAAAAAGGAAGAAAAGTTGCTGCAGTGCTGGCCCTCATGACACCCTTCCTGCTAGGAGTGCAGACAGGCAGCAGTCTCAGATTTGAAGGTGTCCTGTGGATCAGACCACTCTCAGAGCAGACACTACATAGAGTAACTTCGTGGAGTCAGGCCTGATTTTGATAGAAACTGCACCCCTGAAGGAAAACAAAACAAAACAAAACCCAAAACAAAACAAAACAAAACACCCAAAAAAACCCAAAAAAACCCAAAACAAAACAAAAAAACAAAAACAAACCACCACTTCTGACTGAAGGTAGGAGTATAAGGTGGAAAGTGTCCCATATGAGGCTTTTATTTGAAAGGGACAGTGTTTGCATTTCCTCTGATCCATAAAGCACACATCCCACAAGCCAGACACCCAACGTGATGGTTGCCACCACACTTGGAGTAACCTTCCCTGGAGCAGGTGCAATATGTCAAGTATTTTAAGGCATTCATACCCATTGATATCTGTGGAGATACTCAGAACCTGACTGGACATGGTCTTGGGCAACCTGTCCTCGGTGACTCTACTTGAACAGGGGGCATTGAATTAGGCAATATCTAGGAGCCCCTTTCAAGCTCAACCTTTATAGCTCTGAGTTTAGAAGCTGACATGAGCTATAGTGTGAGAAAACCACCTACTTTGAAAAATGGAGTAGATGAAGTGCCAGCTGGTCAGCATGATATTCCCACAGCCTGGATTTATGGTACATAAATTTGAAATCAGACTTCTCTATGTCTGCCTAACTGAAAATACAACTCTGTCACGCAGAGCTCCCCAAAAGACAAATTACTTTCTATGGCTGAAAGCACATAATCTTCAAGTTAATTTCTAAACCTAGAATCTTGCATCAAAAGAATATAAAACTCATGATTTCACCTCGTCTCAATCTGAACAGAATATTTTCCAACACAATAACACATGAATACTTTGAGAAATCAGGATGGCACTAATCAGCATCTTTTAAATCAAAAAATTATATGGTCAAAAGAGTAGTAGATTTGGGATTTATTCTTTCACTGTGGAACACGCAATTAATACTTCTCTTTCTTCCAGTAACTTGCTGTGTGATATCCAAATAATAAATTCACTGAGGTGAAAGCAATCTAAGAGACCCTGTACATATTTCATGTCAGTTTATAGATTGTTTTGCTATTATTTTTTTTACTGATGCCTAACTTGGAAGTTTCTCTAGCTTCATAGCCCTTCTGTAAGTGTGCTTAGTTTTAATTACCAGTGCAAACAAAAGGTGGCATTAGAGTCCTGGATTTGGTTTGAGTTTTTTGTAGGAATATTCATAACAAAAATGTGAAAAATGAGAAAAAGGTCAATCTGACCTAGCAATACTGATTGTTTATAGGTTTTTTACAAGAAGCTTCCTTTAAAATCTTTGCACAACCTATCTGCATGCTATAAACTGCTTAATATTACCTAGCTCTTTCTCAAATAATCAGTGTTTTCTCCCCTTGTGACCATTTCCCTTGAAACCTCAAAAAAAAAAAAAAAAAAAAAGATAGATAAGCAGTAAATATAAATTAAAGAGACAAGAATCTGAGGTAGCTGTAAGATCTCATGGCATAACAGGTTTCTTTCTTACAAGTGACAACATTCATTATCACAACTGCTTAACCCTGAGACTCAATTAAGGCTTTCAAAGTGCTTTTAAATTATTGATTGAAAGGCAACAAGGAGCAACCAATGGTTGAATATGACTTTGCACTGCAAAAGTAACAGTAATTTAAACTGCAACCCACAAGTGTTTAAAAAGGGGTATTTAATGGAGTCAGGGCTTGCCAAATAGGGAGGCAACCCTCAGCCTCACAATTTATTGATTTCTCTTTCATTTTAAATGCTTTTTATCCCCATTGCTCAGAATAACACACATGATGATTGCTGTCAGGCAGTAATGAAGTTTCTGTTCAACACACTCTTTGACAAAAGAAAGTCAATGCAACAGCGTTTGTCGAAGGAAATGAGATGCTACTAAATCCTTTGAGGCAGAATTTGTCCCCTTCCCTACCCAAAGAAAGTGAACAAAGGAAGCTGGTCTAAGGAAACTGCAGAAGGGGCTGGTGCTGGTAAGGCCTAATGTATACACATTTTTTAAAATAATACTTCTTACTTTGGGTATGATGGCAGTTAGCATTACTTTGGAAATTCAAATTATTCAGTGTTCTGCTTACTTCTGAATTCCATAACATCTCAGATGGTTGTAAGAAGGCTTGTGCATATCCAGGACACTCAATTATGTTCTCTTTTAGAACATGATTTCTCTCATTGTTTGATTCTCCATTAGACAGGAACAATATTTGTGATTAGTAACCAATGTCTGCTGTAAATTCGTGGTTCAGGATTTGGGTCAATGGATAGGTAAAATCAGGACTGTAGCTTGAAATCTTATGTTCTATTTATCACCAAAATTGATGCATTGCCTATAACTAAGTTTAGGTTTGTGGGTTTCAGTTAAGAAACATAAAGTCTAAAAATCTTATTTTATTATTGAATTGTTTCCAGCATATAGAGTAAGGAGACGTGCTCACTCCCATAAAGACCCTTACTGTGTTTGCATTTAAGTGATCCTCTGGGAAGGATAGGGTAAGGATTATGAGTGGGAATGTAGTTAATATTGGAAAAATCTAAATACACAGAAAGCTGTTATGCTATAAGTTACTTCAGATTTTCCAGAGATAAATAGAAGAATTCTTAGCTGTTGCAATCTTCTAGTAGAAGACTTTTACCAAGGTTACAAGTTCAGGATTGTGGTTATATTACAGCAATTCAAGAAGCTCATAAAGGTCAAAAAAATAGGAAAAAAAAATTGGATTAGGCATTATATTCTGTTTTACAGTAGGATGATTATGATACACAGAGAGCAATAATATTAATGCCAAGGATACAATTAGGGCTGGGGTTGTAAAATAGAAAACAGCAACCATCCATTCTGCCCATTCTGAAAGATAGAAAGGAAATAGGTACAACATTAAGGCAAACCCCTTAATCTTATGCATTTACATCGAGTGTCTGTAGTTTAAATTCTGAGCTAGAGTCAGGGTTCATGCTTTGGAACATGTGGAATTAAAAGCTGTACTTGTTGCTGGATTAGTTAAGGCCTTTGACATGGGAAATAAAGATCAAAAATATCAAAAATATCTTTATACTATTGTATTTTTTGATTTCCTACACATCTTGACTGACTACTAAATTAAAGATGACAAGTGAGTTAACTCTAGCATTGGACCCTAAAGCTTACCAGCAACTTGTTAACTCTTTCCTCACCTGTTACAAATTAAAATCTTCAAGACAAATTTCACAGTTGATTCCAGAGATAGATTACAATAAGTCTGTTTCTTTCTGCCCAGTACCATCTCCCTAGCCTGTGCATCTATTTTCTCCTGCTTTCATTCCCGTGTACACAAAACAAGACTTGCATTGCTGTTACAAAAATGCCAGCCCTAAATATTTCTGTCTCTATCTAAAAGAGTAAGAGTTCTCAAATGAAAGACACACAGCTCCATGAGATTTACTACTATGAAACTTTGCTACTGCACTTTGCTACAGTAAACTCTGCTGCTTTAAATCTCGTCTTAGTCATGGAAAGCATCGAATATTTTCAAAGAAGAATCTTGAGGGAAAGCTCCTGAAAAGCCCAACAATTTAATATCATGGCAAAATTTGTGTGGAAATATGATAGCTTAAGGTAATTCAGTTGAAAGCATGTCCGTAGAACAAGAATGAGGCTGTTAACTTACTCTTTTGGTCTAAGAGCACAGAGCACCTCAGAAATGCCCAAATGCTCAAATGCCCAAAACTCAGTTTTAGCAAAATCCTGCCTTGACCCAACAAATTTGAGATGTCCTGAAGGGCTGAAGCAGAAAGCTCTGCGCTGAATACATTCAAAGGAAAAAAGAATAAAACCTGGACTCAAAACTCCAATGATTTAAATGTAGATGAAACACCCTGAGGTTACTTAGAAATAGACTAACCCAAAAAAGTGACCTTCATAAGTGCCCTAAAGGAAAACAATTCTGGTATTTGTAATACCAAGTTCATTAAAAAATTAGAGAAATTCATATGGATGCCCAAGGTATTTTTCAGTGTGTGACCCTCTTTCTGCTTTTTATAACTGAATGAGATGCTGAGATGACAGGGATACAGCTGCAACAAAAGCTGGTCCAGCAGCATTAGTTACAAAAACATCACCATTTATAAATGCATTACACTTCTTATTGAAATCCTATATATTTAAAGCAAAATCTATTTTTTGTCAGAGTAACTGTTTCGTGAAATGTCTTCAAATTCTGTTCCATTTGACTATAAATTGTCTTTATTATGCTGTACATGGAAATTGAGCAGAGTCATTCTTTGTCTCCTTGAATTGAAAAGAGCCAGAGAGTCTTTTTCAGACAGCCACCCATTTTATCACTCCACTACCCTTTCTTATGGTGAAAACTCCCTGAGCCACTAGTAGCACTGGTGTGTATTTAATATTATACACCAAGACAACCTGGAGTGGGAGAAACCTCTAAATTTGCTATGACACCAGACCACCCCTAACACAATTTAATGATGACAGTAGTGGCCACTCAGAGGATTGATGAAGGGAATGTATTTTTCAGCTTCTTGGAAGTTAGTCTTGAAACATGTGATGGAAAATTTTTATTGTCAGATGGCTGTAGGCTGTTGGTACCATACATGACAAAGGCTGATTTTAGTCAGCTTCTGTCTTACTGAATCCTCTGCTGTGCTTAACACAGCAGAAGAAATGCCAGGGGGCTGAAGAGTTACTCAGAAGTAAGAACCCACATACATAGAACCCAGGTTGTAGCTCTTCAGAATCTAAGCTGAGCTTCTTCCAGACACCAAAATGAAGAGTATTCCATTATCAGATCCTACAGGACAGAAGTTCTATGACTCACCAGAGTATTATGATGACATAAGGCAGTAATTTGAGCATACATTTTACAATGCATTTGCAGGCCTCCGTGTTCACAGATAGGAATAGTTTTCCTAGATCTCCAAATATGCTGCCAGAGCTGTATCCTTTAAGTCTTCACTGCCCATCTACATGGGTAGATGGCTACCCAGCTTTGTGGATAAGCAAGATGGGAAAAAAAAATCTATGTGAATGTACTCCTTACTGAACAAGCAAAATAAGCACATTTTTATGATTTAGTAATAGGCTGAGCAGTCAGTTTTGCACTCATCTGAAACCTTCAGAAATGCTGAGCTAGGTGTCTAGCTCTCTAGACCATTTTATACATTATGAAAACAGCAAGACCCACCTGCTTGCAGCTGACTCCATGTCAGTGTGGAAAGTTCACTTTTGCTGTAGAATCAATAAAGGCTTCAAACACCTGACTCAGGATTTTTGAGATGCACTGAGAAGATTAAATAAGCAAAATACATTTTTACTCTTTTTCTCTAAACTGAGAAAATATTTTGCTGCCTTCATTACTGCAGGTGCACTATCACCCACCTATGGGGGCTGTAGGCACGCAGTGGAGGATTCTGCAGAAAAAAACATTAATTGTATTTATTTCAAAAAACCCAGGAAAATATGTCCATAATCATAGAGCAGGAAGCTCACTACTCAGAGGAAATTGATAGCAGGAGTTTTGGTCAGCATCACTCATGTGTGTTGGTGGTATGCAAACATCTGAACACTCAGCTTTTGCAACTACATGTTCGCGACAACTGTGTTGAATTGTTACTCTGAAAAAATACTCTGAAAAAAAATTATTAGTTGAATTTTATTCACCTAATTTTGCTCGTATGGAAAAATTGCCTCCCAAAGGTGTTTTCCATGTATGTGCCATTAATAAGCTATGTCTGGAAGTGCATTATTATGTTTCATACCATGCAGTCATTCTAAGAAATGCTCTAAAACCATGCTGGTGCTAGTGATTAGGTTTTTAATGCTCAATTACATCACAGCCTTGGCTGAAGTAACTGGACAGTGCTCTGGTCAAAGTCTTGACTCAGCCATGTGAGGTTAATTGTGTAGGACTACAAAAGTAGTGAGTCTAAAAAAGAAGTATTGTAGTTTAAATGCATAGTTGACTTTTTTTCCCCAAGTGGCAGTTCAACAAGGTTGACTGCAATAAATCCTTTTTTCCTCTTCATTGGAATGGAAAAAATTCAAGAGATCCAGGCACTGTATCAGTTAAGTATCATGCTACCTGGATCCTGCCTCAAAAGCATTTGACCACAGAAAGCAAACATAAACTGACAGAGCTAAATTTAACAATTTATGAAATTCACTGCACAGAAGCAGGCATGTGCACTGTCACATGCACACTTGCTGTCCCCCTCGGGAGCCCAGTATCCTCTGCCACCTGTGTGGGCTGGGAGGGCTCCTGCTGCAAGAGCTCTTTGCAGAGACCTGTTTCTCTGAGATTTGTTACAGCATATGTAAAGAAGACATTTAGATTATATGCATGGTTGGAGTACAGAGAGCTATTCCCTTAGGAGTCTTGATTTGTCTGTGTTTATAAAGAATCTGGAAATCCTCTGAGAAAAATTGTAAGAAGCAGTGCAGAATAATTCTTGTAAGCAACAGTGGAGGAAGGGGAGTCACATTACCCTGGTTTTTGTCAGTTCACACGTCAGAATATTCTGATTATTCACACTTAGTTCTGTGTTGTATTGTAAACCATAACACTTGGAATGTTTAATCTTTTTTTCTCCCCTGAGTGTACATCTAGACACATTTCAGCAAACTTAAATTCAATGTGTAGTTTTCTGTCTCTGAAAGGTAATCTTGCTGTATTTTTTAACACATTAACTTCACTAACCCCAGCTATGTCTAAGAAAGTCTTCAAAGGGCATAGAGGTGTCAAATTTATGAATGCAGGAGGCACTTGATTCAAAGACCTTTTTTAAAAAATGAAATTATATTAAAAGTATGGAATAAATAATCACCAGTGGAACAGCTATCTTGTTCTGGGAGAGGCTAAATAGGATGTTGGTAGGTAGTGATAAACTGGAACTTGATCTGGAGCCTGTATTACCTACAGAAAAAGCATCATAACTTCTGAATGCCTATTGCACTCATTCACTAATCCTGGCTCTCTGCTTACCTGCAGTGAGAAATATAAGCCTTGGGCGGCAGGATCTGATCACAGCTTAAGTGCATTTCTATATACCCACAGCCTCTAGGAAAGGCAGAAGTAATATAGTTACCCCAAAATGTGCTGGAAGTGCTGCTGCAATAACAAAATTAGTAAGTGTAATTTAGTTCTACTTCCAATCTGTTTCTCTTTGCCATCCAATTCAGATGATGTTTCCTGAGAGAAAAAACAAGGCTTCCCTGGCATATCAGTTAAAATGGGACAGCATTATAGACAACTTCTTCCTCTCTGGGTTGACCTGAACCTGGTCTTTTCTCTGGAGACACACAGCAGACTTTTGCTCCACTCCTAGCCCCCAAAAAACAGAACACTACTTGGAAAAAAACAAAGAAAAAAAAATATTAAATCCACATTATTGCTTGAAATCAAGTGTGTTTTAGAGAATTCTACAGAATGTATGTCTTTGACATACACATCTAAAATTCACAGCAAACTCAAAAACAGCAGGAAGCAAAGAAACCATGTGAAGGAAAGAGGGGCCTTCCTTCACTTCTGTTTATGAAGTACAAGCA
Source organism: Sylvia atricapilla (assembly GCF_009819655.1). Taxonomy (NCBI): domain Eukaryota; kingdom Metazoa; phylum Chordata; class Aves; order Passeriformes; family Sylviidae; genus Sylvia; species Sylvia atricapilla. The sequence goes on from NC_089142.1 coordinate 65,413,439, forward strand.
GCTAAAGTTGTTTGTGATTGAAAACAGGAGAAAATACTTGGTTTTTTTCCCTATTGCAACTAAAATTATCAAATTCTAAATAAATCAATATTACCACTAAACCACTGGAGACCAACATATTATATTTTAAAAATCTAGTCAGTCTGTATGATTAATATATCTCCAGAATTACTGTGTCACTGGCGATGTGACATGAACTGGACCAGCTGGGGTGACAACTGAAATAGGGACAGGAATGATCAAGTAAACCCAGAAAATAACTTCAATATAACTGAGCCAACAAAAGAACATAAGCTGAACACAGTATGGGGGCAATCTTGAAAGACCCAACAATGGGGCAAACATAACAGTATATAGACTTTAGCCATGACTGCGAACCAACGACCATTAACATTACCTCATATGTAAAACCCTGTTAAGCAGTCATATACAAGAACTCATATAACAACCTTATATGGCACAACTTCATTAACATAATCGTTCCCATAATCCCATTCTACTCTCCATAATCTAGCCAGATGTTCCCCTTCCTAGCATCTTGTTTCCCAGGGTCTTAGACTAATGCCCACTTTGTTGTCGACCACGGCCAGCCCTCTCCCAGTCCCTGGCTGCCCACATGACTGTATCACACTCTCACCAGCAATGGAAGGATGTCTTTGTAGGGAGCCTAAAACTGTAATTTTTCCTGGTAATCTTGTGCAAACTTTTTTTTTTTACTCCAAATAAGAAACTTAATTCTTCAGGATTTATCAATATGTTCAGAGAGAAAAGCAGACTAGAATTAAAAATAATAATTAAAAAAGAGGTGCTGTACACAGGAGACCAAATCAGAAAAGAAGAAAATCACCCTTAATTTAACTGTAGAACTTTGACGGGATGTTTCTGAGAGCTGCCAAGAATATAACTCAATTCAATTTGACCAGAAAGCAATAATTTTTTTGCTTTGCTAGCAAAATACTTGTGAATGGTTCAGCTGAAATGATACATTCTCATGGAAAATTTCAGGGTTGTAGGAACTATAGTTTCTGCCACCTCTGCCACTTTTTCTGCAACCCAAAAAAGTGACAATGCTTGGGCTTTGGTCCAAAAGTGTATCAGATACCATTGTAACAATGTTATGGTGTGGGTGGCTGAATTACAGCCTCCAGGAGTCTTCCTTTTTCAATTACTGGTAATACAGCCAAAATGTCCAAGGGTTGTTCACATCTAAGGTCGATGTTCTGCAAAGGCAGGCCACAGTTATTACAGGGCTGACTTGTTCTGTAGCACATTATAGGGAAATAATTAATTTGAGTTAATACATTTCTGTTTCTCTTTGTAGACAGTCTCAGTAAAACTATTAATGCCATGTAATCCCACTCATGGCAAAAAGCTTTGATTAGCTCAAAGTTAAATACTCCCTTTCAGAGATACATATGTAGTTCTAAAAAGTCATGATTTTTTCCCAGTCTTCTTTTAGATAGTGAGATGAGATTTGCTCTGGGTGATTTTTTCAGAGTAACAGGTACTGACATTCTAATATCTTAAAACTGTAAAATATTACATGCTAACTTTCATTTGATGAATTTAATCTCATTTATTTCATACAGATACTGTTTGAATCACTCTTCCTAATACGGTATTTATAATCTTCAAAAATTTGGTCTTTATTCCTTCTAGTAACTCAGTTTTTGGTGTGTGCTTATTAAAAGGCCCTCATCATGTCACTATAAAAGAATGATTTTGTTGCTTCTCTCCAAAATTGAAATGTCTCCAACTTTTCTAAGTATTTCTGGTGTTTTCCTAATTAGTATTGTTCTTTAGGTGGCGACTAGAGTTAGATATATGAAACAAACCAAAAAATTCATTTTCATGGGTAATGAAAAAATATTTCTGGGAAATTTATCAATTTCTCCTTGGCTGCAATTCTGCTATACTATTTGACATCTTTCCTGGATCACCGAAGATACCAAATATTTACATTCTTCTGAATTCAAAGTTTTCATAGTGTCTTAAAGGATTCAGCAAAGGTGTTTTTCTAATTCTGTCACAGTTTTATTAGACAAAAAAATATGACTTCTTATCAATAAGATCAACAATGTAAAGTTTCCACATGTTCCTTGGAAAACGCTATTTTTGAGTAAGGCAACGTATACATAGGCAACATATATACACTGATTACATGACTGTGGTTTGGATATCTTTTTCATAACTAGGTTTATTTTTCCTCCATTCTATTACACAAATCTGCTTTAAAATAAACCCACAACCATTTGTAAAAGACAAAAATTATGTAAATACACTCTCTCAGAATACCTTTTCTTCCTTCTTCTGTGTGTGGGAGGGTTTAGTGACAGTGCCTTTTACATTCCTGACTATCCCATAAGGAAGAATAGCAAAGTAATTCTGCAGTGCATGAAGTTGAGACCTTCACATCTCATCTGACCTCTAACAGGCTATTTCTACCTAAGATTGCGACTCAGTCTTCCTCACCTCGTGAGTTCTAGTGCGCAGCAGTCAAAAAGAACACTGATGGTAAGTGGGAAGGTCCAGCCATCCCATTGTGTCAATGAATCACAGAATTACAGAATATGCTGAGTTGCAAAGGACCCTCAAGGATCATCAAGTCCAACCCCCAGCTCTGCACAGTACCATCCCCAAAAGTCACACCATGTGCCTGAGAGAATTGTTCAAACCCTTCTTCAGCTTCTGTCAGTCCCTGGGGACCCTGTTCCAGCGTCCAAATACCCTGTGCCTTTTCCTAATGTCCAACCTAAACCTCCCCTGACACAACTTCAGATCATTCCCTCAGATCTTATCACTAGACTCAACTCAATTGTACAATTAGACAAAAGACTTGCTGTGAAGGACAGGGAGAACAAACAGCAAAAATAGCTGGTGCCATTCCCCCTGGTTGCAATTCCCCCACCCTTTCTAAGTTCCTCAGGGTGTTCTGAAGAAGTAACCAACGCGGAGCTGGCAACCTGGATGCAATAAAGATGGGAGTGAAAAGACAGAAGAGCTATCAGATATGTAAACAGGGTGTTTATGTTTCTTGAGATGTAAATATAATTTATAAAACTTGTCCAGAAGTTTAAAATCGAGCAAAGGACAGTAATGAACATCTTCAACACTGAACCAGTAAATTAAATATGACACAAATGGGAACCACTTAATGTATTTCAGATCTGCTTTGATGGCCATTTTAATTAGATTGTTGATCTGCTGCTGACAGCATCAGAAAACCAAGCCTTGAAATACAGAATCTCGTCAGATGTTGCTGGATCTCAATTTCCATGTATAATTAATGAGATAAGTCTCTCTCTTGACATGGCTTGTAGGAGGGTAATTTGATTCACATGTCAAGCACATGGGTATTCACTGGGAGCTCTCCAGACTGTGACCTGAGCCCAGTAGTGGGCTGCTGCAACTGCTGTGACAGTCTGTCCTTGATTGCAGGGCTAATAGGTAACTGGTCTGATTCAAAAGCCTTGCATGTATAGACAAGAAGGTTAGATGAATTCTAATGGCAAGAAGGGTAAGGGTTACAAATACCTCTCATAAACAATCAAAATTCCAGCAGAACTAAAACCTTATATGAGAAATAGTATCCTATCCATTTTAACTTCATATGCAGGATACCATCCTTCCTCTATCTTTCCAGAGACCTACAGAAGTTAAAGGTCAGGCTCTTTTGAACTCAAAAGAAAAAAAAGAAGGACAGCAATTTTTCTGTATTAGATGGTTACTTCTGAATGACTTTGAAATGGTAAGAAAAATAAACCTTAAAAGCCTTAATGCCTTGAAAGGGAAACCACACCATAACTTCATTTCAAGTACATGGCTAGTCACTAACCCTTTAGAAATGCACACACATTTTTCAATTTATAATGTAACATTTGACTGTCGGAAAGTTTAAAGTCAGCCTGTCTGCAAAAGTTGAGGCATTGAGCAGACAGAATTTGTGCCACTGTCCTCTGTTACTTAGAAAATTCTGGCAGTCTAATGGCTTTTACTAAAAAGCTCCACTACTGCAACAGGCATGATTTAAGGAGCTCTATCTTCCTTTTCTAGGAGAGCAAAGATCAGCTCAGTGATAAATAAGAATGAGACTTTGGGAAAAAAGTGAGTAATTTCAAAGGGTCATTTATACTTTCAGTGCTGTACCTTGTTCTTGTCATCCAGCCTCAGTAAAGATTCAGTAGGAATTATGAGCAAAGACTTTTGAAGAATAAAGCTTTCTATGTTGTGGAGGTATTAGAAAAATGTCAGAAATGCTATTTCATTAAAAAGATCAATGAAGATATGCACAATCCATTTATTCAAATGAGAACCAAGTTCATAGAAAATCCATTATAAATATTAAGCACTTTGCATTTCTCTTCATTATTGTCTTATAAAACATACTGGATAAAATGTTCAAAATCAGTAGCAACATAGAGAAGTTCATCTGAAAATCTCCATTAAAGCTGTCACATAAACCAGAAACAATGGCTTATTAAATTGGAAATCTGGAAATGAGACACAATACAAAAAAAGTTGTTGACTTGCTTTTTAAATACAGTTCTTAAACTGTGAATCTTCTTTGTCATAATGTACAAAGAACTAGCTAGGATTCACATAAGTGAATTGGGCTTTTGGAGTTAGCTAAGGTGTTGCTGTTAGGGACATGAAAGAACGAAGCAGGCAGCAGAAAGATCAGCAGGAAAGCTCTCTAAACTTTATTATTCTGACTCCATATATATACACTTTTACAAGCAGGCCAAAGATTGGCTACACAGGTTGCCACCTCTTCGACCTCGTTGGTGAACATCACCATCAAGGATGCTGAATATGTAAACAAAGAGGAAAATATGAAAACAAAGTAGATAAGTTCTAAAAATATACATAGTTTTCTTAAAGCTGTGTGAGAACAAAATGCAAACAGTGAAAAGCAGGCAAACTTGAGGCAACACTAAGGCCTTTAAGTTCCATGACATAAATCAGAATATCATGCCATATGTAAAAAAAGGGGGAAAAGCAGAATATAAAATCAAATGCATTCTGTAGAATTTAGAAGTCTGAGAGACTCCACTGCTCCTTGCTTTTCAGTAAGGTCCTCTACTTATAATAATCTCTTTTTTCTGCAAACCTGAATTCAGCTGCTATTATGTTGTTTGATGTTTTGCTTCAGGCCTGGAGTGCAATTCTGAAGCAAATGTGCCCAACATCTCCAGAACTCCTATACTCACCTCCTTCTGTGGCACTAGTGACACCAAGACCTTTTCTGTTTTTATGGGGTGCACTTGACAGCACTTGGCTGTGGCTGTTATCCCAACTTCCACTATCATGTGAACAGACTTCAGATGACAGGAAAAGAGGTTATGAGGGAGAGTCTTCAGAGCAGATGGCCATGCAGCCCAGTGAGATGAAGTGCTTGGTCATTGAAGGCAGCAGGTTAAAAATATCCATAATAAATACAGAAAAATAGCAATTCTTTGGAGATGTACTGGGGCAGGAGCTCCAGATTTTACAAATCCCACATCAAAGATCCTATGTACAAAAGGCAACACTGTCCTCTTCATAGCAACTTGCCAGGTACCACAAGTCTGGCCATTTAGTCTATTCACCACTTTGATCTACTCTTCTTCTCTTTCTCTGTTCATTGCCTATCTTCTTGCTCATTTGCACAACCCTCAGAAGACTCTGTCTTTCTGATTTTCTTGCCCCTCTTCCACTCACTGTGCTCCTGCAGAGGATGCAGAGATGAAGGAAATATGTGATGAACACAGGTCACTGTAATGTGACCCTCAGTAAGAAAGGGAAGGAAGTAACTGTCCCCTTCAGGAAATGAACAGTAATTATTATGCCGTGTGTAAAAATGAAGTAAGGCCTTGAATTAACTTGCAGTCTTTAAGATTAAAGACTTTGTGCCCAGCAATTGGTGTTTTCCTCAGATAAAACCCTAGGTTTATTTATAAACACATTTATATGGTTTTGCTTTATCTCTTCATCTTAAAAATCTCTCCCATTTGAATTTTCCTGACTTCAGGAGTGTTGGATAATTAAAACACCTCAGTGAAGTGCACTATTAACCCAGCCAAATATCACCTGAACTACTGAAAGAAGTAAGTCCTGTGTGACCATCAGACTAGCAGCTGAAATCACTATTCAGTTAACAACTGGGTACATTATTCTATTGACGTAATTTATTTGAACAAAGATCCCCATTTCAACCTGCATCTCAGCCTGGATGAGGGATGGCTGAAATAATTCGAGCAGCATAGGACTATACTGCATAAATACCTACATTTTTGCAATAGAACACTTCAGATCTGAAAGATTCTGTCAACCATGTTTTTAAAAAGCAGAGGAAAATGAAGGATCAGACTGCCACATATCAAGTCTTCTCAGTTTGTATCTTGTCTGTCTAAACTTAAACTTCATTATTATTTAATTTGCTTTGTTTGATTGAAATGACAGTCTTTGACTGTAAGGGGTCACCTATATTAGTGTTTCAGGAGATTTTGCACCTCCTTTTTCTGGGAAGAATTTCCCCCTGTAGACTGGTTCAAGTGTATAACTTGAATTCACCTTAACAACAACTGAAGGGACAGGTGGCAACAAGGCAAAGGATGGAGCAAGTGCACTTGATCAGTGCTGAAGAAGGTCGGACAGTATTAATCCCAGGAAGCTATTGATGGCCTGGGGGACTGGCACGGGAGTGTCAATCCCAAAGAAAACAATTCATGACCCTGTATGAGCACGTAATTGTAAACCAGCAATAAGTGCAACTTCTGTGTCTGGAGGAGAATGGAGGCTGACAATGTGAACACCTGGAAGAGGTTTTTGCAGCCTGCAGATGTAAAATAAGGATTCCAGAGGAAGCAGGCTGTACAGCAGAGCAGTTATGATGTGCACAACCCCCCTGCAGAAAGCCCAGCAGTCACCTCTGTCTGTGACACTCCTGTCTGCAGACAGATACTTCAGGAAAGAGGACTGAAAATTCACCTGTATCAGAAGACTTCCACCTCTCAGATATCTGCCTTAACAAGTGCTGATGTGCTGTAAACTATACTCCAATAATGTTTCCTGGAGGAAGGCAACAATGGTAGGTGGCAATAATTAGTGGATTTTGCACTTTCAGTTAAGCTGGGACTGTTTTGGAGAATTTGCAATAAAAAAGGAAAAGTATCTGCATTTAGCACCCAGCATAGTATCTAATCATGTAACTACAAACTTCTGCCAGGAGATGAATACCTGTTGATCAATATATAAATATTCTACATATCTCAAGTCATGTTTTACTAAGCTATTTTATTACATTGACCTAATTAGAGGAATCTATGAAAGCCTTGAGCTAGAAATGCTTATCTTCTGTTCCTGATGCAAACTTGTGAAAAGTTCAAGAAAATCATAGGCTTCCCAGTTAATTATGATGAGTTATCAGTGTTTCACATCTGGGAAACGCTCTTCAAGCTAAACTGTTACATAACAATTTCCTATCGAAATACCTGCTTCTTCTGACCCAGTGTGGATATATTGATAAATTTAATGCCCATGATTGCAAGAAAAAGAGATCTAAAAATACAGATGTCAACTGTGTGTGGCCCTGAATAAGCCTTTTTTTCTTTGAGTAGCAGTATCATCATAGGAAGATTATCAATAAATAAATCTATTTTTCTAATGCATGCTCAAAAGTCACCATAAAGAGCTTGAAAAATGCCTGTTGTTGACCACCCCACTGGCCTTGTTAGTGACTCGCTTGTTATAGCTAATAATGCACTCATAGCACAAGTGTATAAATATCCTTCAGCTGGATGAATTTCTTCTGCTTCTTCACCTCTCCTTTACCTTGTGCTCACATCCCACCCACAGTGAGGGCATCCTGGTTTGAAATTTCTGTTTCCTCATACTGCTGTCTTGTAGAAAACCAGTGAGAGAGAAGACAAATCTCTATGTTGGGTTGATGGCAGCTCAGCACACAGCCAGCAAACCCCAGCTTTGGCAAAATGGGCAGCCCAGTGGTGCCCCAAGGGTCAATGTCAGATCATGCTTTCTTCACTGTTTACATTTGCTTACAAAAACCAAATGAATGGGAAAAATTAGGCAGTGATTTTCTCTACTCATGCATGCAGCTGGAAGGAGGCAGATGACAGTAAGTGAAACAAATACATAACTTATGATCTTTACTCCCTGCCTCAAGATAAGCCTTCCAGAAGGTTTTGGTTGATAGGGTATTTGTGCACTGGTATGAGCTGTCCATTTTGATGACAAATTTCCTTTGAGCATCTCTAAGGAATCTACAGATATTGATTAAACTTCATAATGCCCTAAAGTATCTCTGATTTCTGTTCCTGTATAACAGATGAGTAGCCTGAAGGACAGAGAGAAGTTTGGCCCAAGGTCATAAAATGAGATATTGGCAGGATTAGAAATAGGTCTCAGGAACCATGGTATGAGTCTTGCTTAAATACAGTGCCTCTCAAGAACAAGAGGACATATACTGCCATCATGGTTTACATTTCCCAAGGCTTTTCTGTATAAAATATACAATAACAACTGACAGAATGAAGAAGAAAATGTGCAGTATCATGCAGAGGCATTTTATGAGATTGTGAGAGGGTTTCCAGCCCAGTTCTTTTAAATCCTTTTAAATAAGGGAGAAAGATCAGAAAATAAAAAGGAAAAAAAAAATCAAGCAGTTCTCTTCCAGCTAATAAATGACAGCAACACTTGGGAAAGGACATGTTGCTCTAATCTGCCACGATTTTTCTTTTTATTTGCCAAACATCACACCTAGGGAAGATGAGTATATCTGTCTTCTGATTGTGACAGAATTACCTTAGGCAATTTTTACCTAAACTTCTAGAGCAGGTTGAAATGTTTTCCAGATCAAAATTTAAAATGTTTGCAGAATATTTTTATACCTGAATAAATTAAAGTGGATGCACTGTTTTTCTCCCTTCCCCTTAAACTTTTTCCAGTCCTCTCTCCCCTTTCTGCTTGCAAGCTGGATAATATAAAATGGATGAAGAAAGTGAGGAAGAAGAAAATTAACAGAATTTGGGTACAAAAAAAGGACATGGGATTTTGAACATTTACCAAGCAGTCAGGGAAAAAAAACCCTACAGACGTGAAATATTACCAGAATTAACGCCTTGAAATAATGTTTTTCATTGCATTCATACTTAAAAATGGCAAAAAATGTGTCAGGCTATATGAACCTAAAGGTGAAAATATAAATCAGTAATGTTACAAGTTTTCTTTTTCTTGATATACAATGTTTCCAGAAAATTATTGGTTTTGCTGTTACATTCTTAAATATGATTACTGGGTGTTATTCTCTTCTTAAATTTAAAGGTAAAATCTTATCCTAACATATATATTAAAATTTATGAATTGAGAGAAGCTCTACCAATGCTTCTAAGTTTTTGAAAATGACAAATGTGATTCACCACCCCATTAAACCTCTATAACAAAGTGATGAATCAGTCCTGGTGTTTTAAATAAGGCACCATTTCTGGAAACTGCAAGCAACTTGTGCAGCCCTGATAAGACCAGTAAGTGATTTCCATTAGTTTTAGGACAGTGCAGCCTGCAATCTCCTGTGCGGCTGGATGGTGACTCTTTGAGGGATTGGATCCCACTGGAGTCATCTTGCCATATCTCTCACTGAGAATCAGCTGGAGTCAGCGCTCTGTTTCCTCCACTGCTGTGTTTAGGGTATTCAAAACCACAAGGTGCAATGGATCCACAGTGCCATATTATGTTTATGGCTTCTCAGAGATAGTGCAGGGGATAAGGATTTAAGGGCTAGTGGGACACAGTGACACCCCGATCTCTCCTTTAGTTTTCATGCCCAATTCCATTATCTGTGTTATTTCCTATTCAAACTTGCATAAAAACACTGCAAAAAAACTATGACTACTTTATCTTACTCCAACTGGAATGCAAAAGCAATTTGATTTGCATTACTTACTTACTGTATTACTTGTGATAAATGCTGTGAGGATCACAAAGAGAGAGTAGAGATTGGAGCACATGACGTAGGATCAGACTGGAACAGTTGGGTTTGTTTACTCCAGAGAAGGGAAGACAAAGAGAGATTTAATTGCTATCCTCCCCTCCCCAAATGGGAGAGTATGAAAATTTACACTCTTCACAGAAGGGCACAATGAAGAGAATAGGTGACAGTCTCAAATTGCAAGTAAATTTCAACTCGATATGAGGCAAAAATTCACAATGAGGGTGGTTCAATGCAAGAACAGATTGCCCAGAGAATCTGCGTATGTCTGTTCTTGAAGGTTTTCAAATTTCAGCTGGGAGTATCTCTGTGCAACCTGCTCTGACACTGAAGCTGGCCCCGCTTTGAGCAGGAGATGGACAAAAAAGCCCTCAAAGAATTCCTTTAATGTATATTCTGATTATTTTAGGAATGCACTGGAGCATCATGCTGAAGATGAAAATAACTAAAGGGAAATACTCTTTTAAGGCATGTTTTCCACTTATACCATGAATATAATTTGTTGCAAAGAGCACAATAGCAAGAGAAGTTATCTTTCAAAGTGTTGGAAGGAGCAGTTAAGGTTTTACAGCTTCTGCATTTGCTAATCCCAAGCATTGCCTACATGGCTTTCAAAGCAGAGATTCACAAAGCACATTAAAGCACTTTGCCACATTAGAGATTCCCTAGACTACCATCACCTTTTGTTTCTAATCAACATAAGAAGCTTATCAAAATTTATCAATAACACAGCTGAGGAATCCCCAGGCAAAGTATAATACAAGCAGGGGTTAATTAGAAAAGGGAAAGGTGAAGTTGCAAAGCTGTCCTTATGTAAATCCAGATCCCTGACTCTGTAAATTAGGGATGAGGGCTTTGGAAGGATCACCTGCAATTCTGGCTGTCAGCTAAGCTGTACACTTCTATTCAATTTATGCAAAGCCCAGTCAGAAAGGTTTGGAAGGCAGTGCTCAGCAAGACTTTCTGAGGAAAGGCTATTTTGAAATCGTGCAGGGTAGGATGAAAATTGGGATTTGGATAACTAAGCAACCATCTGTGCCAAACTGTTAAAAAAAAACACACAAGAAACATCTACCACAGCTTTTATCTGGATGTTAGCCCAAGTGCTCACAGCACAGCATTTATTCTGCTCAACAATTTTTATTCCCATTGCTGGAATCATTCCTGTAGCCAAAAGTAGTCTGGAGATATAGGACATTGACAGGAAAAAAATGGAATATGAGGAAACTCAGGAAAACATGACATAAACTGCAAGTGGTTAGTGACAACGAGATAAATCAAAATCTTTGACAGGGAACTCTGTCAGCCTTATTACCTTATATTATTCCTAATCTTAAACAACTTTCAGATGACAGCCACTTTAGTACAAACTATCCTCCCCCCATGTGACAAACTCCTAGATTCTAAATGTGTGAGAAAGTAAGATTCAGTAAGTCATTTTCTAGCTCTAACTGGAGGATTCAGATACTCCTTTCCTTCATTATACATTAAGCTCCTCTGTTGTACTTGCTGGAACATAAACAAGAATGTCAAGCCAGCTCAGAATTTCATGTAAAATGATTTATAGGATAGAATTGGTTGGGACTGTTATCAGAAGAAATCCCAGAGACCTTCTCATGGCCAATAGAAATGTATAAAATTGGGTAGCCCCAAGGGTGTACATAACCTTAAGTGACCTAGTGCCTGTGCTGCTTCTCACTGACATTATCCCACATTAATGCAAATTCGTAAATGTGGATTCATCATGTGATTTCACTGGTTACATTACTGCTGATTTATTGCTGTTTATAAAAACAGGACACTCCCCAGGTAGACTTAAATGGCCTCTGGGAGCTCCTTATTGTGCCCTCTCCTACAGGGCAAGCAGTGTGAGACTTCACATCACCCTTGGGCTCAGTAAAAGCTTGGGAATAGATGAACTCACTTTGTTGTTCAAGCGTTTGTTCTGGGTTGGCAGAAAACCATGCTCAGTAACTCTTTTAATCCCCTCTCAGGTTGGTTAGGCCTTTCCATGCTCATTCAAGCTGCAGGCAAGGTTTCAACATGGGAAACATTTCCATAGGATGTTTTCTTACTTGCAGTAGCACATAAAAATTGGAATTAAATTGTGAGCCTTTCCAGCAATTCTATATATTCAGGTGTATAATAAATGTTTATTGTTGGCCTCAAAATGGCACTCCAACGAGATGGGCTGTTGGCAAAAAAGTACAAAATTGACTGTTTGAGGAAGGCCTCTGTCTCAAAGATACCACAATCTAAGGAATTATGATTGAAAATTAGTATTCTTATGCCATATAAAATGTTCTACTGCAAATATTTGCATAAAAGTACATGAATGTGCAGACATAATGCTTTTTCATTAAAATCACCTTCATTTTAAAGCCCTAAATCCCTGTAACCCCCTGCCTCTATGCAGCTTTACTCTTTTTCCATTCCTCCAGGAGAGAAAATAAATGGGATTTTTCTAGGGTGATATATGTCACTTCTCAATCATCTGCACACAACCAGTTGTCCCATTTCATGGGAGATAAATAAAAGACTTTGGATGTGCCTTAAGTATCATCAATCACAGGTCTATTTGATTCAGTGCTTTACACATCACAGCTCTCACTTTTTCTGCCCTGGACTGCAAAGTGTTTCCTTCCTAAGAAGAAGCCAATGTTGCCTCTGTCACAGGGGAAAGATTTTGCAGAGGCCTTGCACTTAAGATAACTTTTCTGAGAAGATTTAATCTCTTTTCATGTACTTCAGACTGTTTTTCTCTGCAGTAAACACCTGCTCAGTTTAAAAGTTTCTCATTGCTTTTAGGATTTTAGGTGATTTCAAAATGAAGGTGTCTTTGTAAGCCTGTGTATTCAATACACATAGCTACTACCTATGTTTAAAATATTACAGCTGTCATTGGAAACCACCTTTCAATCAGTGTTATTCAGCAAAAAGTGACAGAACAACTCTACAGACATTTATCATTCCAATTACTGCTCAGTAGTACATTATTCTCTGCGAAGTCCTTTTGCACAAAGAAAAAAAAAACGTTGTATAGTGTGCCTCTCCTTGGGAACTTTAATGCTATTATTGTTGGCTTATTATTAAAATGTGTTAATGTTTTGGTGGTGGTTGTTTTTTTTGGTTTTTTTTTTTTTTTGGTTTGGTTTTTTTTTTTTTTTTTTTTTTTTTTCCATACAAGTCCTGATGCTAAATGCCTATTTCCATAATGAGGTTTTTGGAAATCACACAGTGTGTCAGACAAAAAGTATGAGTAACATTTCTGCTACCATTTTCTATCATAGTGCTGTGACAATACCATGAGATTCCTTAGACTTTCTGGGATAAACTTACACCATCCATTCTGATACTGACTTTGTTCAGCTTGTTGGCTGATTTCAATATAACATGGAACCATTCAGTTCTGGTGTCTGCAGAAAAGTGGCATACTTTTACGTTGAGGATAGAATAAATGACTCTTGTCCAAAAACAGGACTTGCCCTTGTGTATAGGCATATATGTCCATATATGAACACATTAAAAATATTAATAGGAGAAAAAAAAAGAGAGTTTAAAAACTGGCCTTGAACATATGAATAATGGTGTCTACATGGAGAGTTTGCTTGGACTCCTTTCCCTTCAAACCCTTGGTCTCTGCAGGATGAAGACATTCCAGAGCAGACTGTGCTTCTTTCTTTATTAAGGGCATTTGAGGTGATTAAATGCCTGTAATAACCATAGAAAAGGTTATGCAGGGTATGATTCTGCAGAGTGTGTCCAGCAACACAAAGGAAAAAAAAGGGTTTGTTTCTTTAGGTTTTCCCTGCTCCAAGGGCCTTTGTAAGGGATTTGCAGCACTTCCTTGGACTTTCATTGTAATAACTATCAGCAAAATCCGCTATGAAGAAAGCTCACATTAGGTTTGATTTTTTTTCTATTTAGTACTTCATATTTTAAATATTTAAATATTTTAAATCTTATCACAATGATTTTTGGATCATTATAGATGGAAGGTCTTTTGGCTCACTGCAGGGAAAACAGGATCTGTTGGCTGTTTAGAGAGGAATCTCATATAATCCTCTATTAATATTCCAGTACAGGTTTTGACTGTCAATGTATTCTCATCAGTCTAAAGGTCTCCTTTTTTTTCTCCTTTGAATTGACATAACTAATGACAAGTAGCAGTAAAGCTTTGAAGACGAAAGCCACTTCAGCCCTTCACAGTTGGCAATTCCTCTGCCTTCATGTGCTTATGCAGGAGGTTAAAAAACTCAGAGCACAAAGAAAAGTTAGCATCCAGGAGGTGTGATTTATCTGCTTCTGGCTCCTGCACTCATCTGCTGTCAGGCTCACAAGATGTTTTGTAGCTGCAACTTTCAAGACACAAATCAACTGCAGTCTTTGCTGAAGACTCCCAGCTGAAAGGCTGGGGAGGTGGAGGGGCTGGGCAGGGGACAAGGAACAGAGGATATGGAGAGGCAGGGGAGACCCAGCAAGGGACTAGTGTCTTTTAAATATCACAGCTGGTTGGGGGAAATTGTAGATAACAAAATACTTTTAGATAACTTCACTGTTCTCTCCAAGAAGCTATTGCTAGAAATTTCTCATAGTTTGAAAGGGATGAAAAATGTCTGAACTCTGGAGAGCTGTGCCAGATTGTCTCAGCAGGATATATTTCTTAGTGCCTGGCTTGCAGTAAACATGAGCTATTGACACAAAACATATCCAATATGGAAAGAAATGCATAAATTTACCCTTACCAAAAAAAGGAACCTCATCTAAGAAATTCATAGACATCATCTGGAGAAGGATTCTGCAAGAGAACAAATGCCTAGATGCTGACTGCATCTTCCTTTGTCAAGGTCTCTGGTAAGCAGGGAGCACTAGGCAAACTTATGGGACTGACTGCAGAAATGGGCTCTGTCACAATGCTCCCTGGGCCCATTGTGGTGAGAAATCATCACACATCAGCCCAGAGCGGTGCCTGGGGAGCCATCAGCTGAGCAAAATTGCTCTGGCACCAACCTCCTCAGAGTGCATTTACCAGTATTTCTCATTGCTATCAAACATCCACCCCAAGAAGAGCCTTTTTGCTTCTTGTCCATGTCAGTTGGTTATCTATTACTAAATGCATGCATACACAAGAAAAATAAATTATTTTGTATTTTTTATATCTCCTTTGTCCTTCCCTGACTTGTTTCTCTCTTACATTTCAATTCTTCCTCTACCTCTGATTGCTTACTGCAAAATTGCCAGCAAGCAAGTACTCTGCATGTGGCAAATGCTACCCTCAAAATCCCAAACACCCACACACCAGCAACCAGGTGAAATTAAACCAGGGCAGGCAGGAAAAGTTATGAAAGTTATAAACAGCAAATGCTTCTGGAGAAGTTGCAGATACTCGGATACATCCAGACTGAAGGAAGGATGAAACACATGGTTTACAGACAAGTAAAGGAAGTAAAATCTATAAATCTGGCGAACCAGCAGACTTGAAGTTGCAACCTACATCAAGGTAATGGCTGTTAATATATTATCAATGGGAAAAAATAGTAAAGAAAATCATATTCAGAGCCAATCACTTGTCAGAAGTTTCCTCATGAACTCCGATTAAGGTAGCAATAAATTAAAATCTAAAGTGGACTGAGTACACATTTGTATCTCAGACTGGCAGGTACTGGTGATAAGGTAGGAAAGCTTTTTCTGCAGCAGGTGGAGCCATCAATTTTTTAGAATCACTTTGAGCATTTCCACTTAAAACATTTACTTGCTACTAAAGTGAGCTAGAATTGTCAACTCACCCTTGAACTACCCTGCTCTTTTCTTATGTGACACAAAATCTTTTCATGGCTGAATAGAAGTTTATAATAGAGTGCAAAAGGTACTGTCTGGCTGAATTCCTGAGAGTAAGGACTCAATACTCTGTGGACTTTAGCTGGACTAAGCAGCTACTGACTCACTTGAAGTTGTGAGGGACAGGACTGGATAATCCTTACTGTCTGAAATCCAGAGGAGAGAATCCTATATTGGTTTGGGAATGGCATTTTCACCATCCTCTCTAAGGCTTCTAAATATACCACCACTGAATCTATCAACTTTTTACTGACTTTGTAAAGAGGGTGCCTCAGCAGAGAGGAAACAAAGACAAGGAAGAAATGCAATACATCACTGTAAATGGTTACAGTTTTTGGATGGAAGACAGACTTGGGATCCGTTGTATTCCCATGGATTATTTCACAGACATTCTCGGAAATACAGAACCAGAAGCTACAACTTGTGGCATCATTAAATATCTATGCTTGTTGCCCTCACAAGCTGCTTTGAGAAAGCAAAGCTTCTGAAAGTTTTGCAGAAAGCATTCACTGCAATTCCAGTCTTTGACAAACAGCTCACAGTTTTTATTGTGAGTAGTATGGCAGAGTTAGACAGGCTTGCTGCTGTCCGGATCTGGAAGTTACCACTTAGACACTTGGGTCCCTAAATGTTTTAATTTATGAAAAGAAATATAATCCCCAAGATTGACTGGTAATCAAACACTTTGTGCTTGGTACACCACTGTTGAGAAGGAGAGTCCTATGGTGACATCTCAACACATCAAGGATGAAACTCTAACTTCTTTCTATTTTAACACTATAGTTACGGATCATCTGCACAATAATTCTTATACAGAGCATGAAAACATAAAGGATTCACAATATGAATAACAGTGAATAACTATATATGTATATCCTCTGTATTTCTCTATAGGGTTCTTTCCATGCATGTTTGAAATATGAGGCGGGCCACTAGAGGAAGATTTGCACTCATTGATTGATAGGCAAAAGCTCAGGGACTTCCTGAACTTTAATATCAGCCCATATGCAGCCTCAGTTATTTTTCTTTGGATGCTTTCCATTTTTTCCCAAGCTGTATGAAGAACTAATTTGATTTCTCTGTCATTGTTCTGGCACAGACAATTAGGCTTCTGAAAATCAGTTAATTACATAAAGCACTTTCTTTTAAATTCTACCAGTTTCAAATCACCATGGATATGCGGGGACAAAGGACAAGAGGCACAGAAGAACTGGTACACTGTATGCTGTGAAACATGCTATTGACCAATACCAACCCAAGGAAAGTACCATTTTGTTCCACAGAGATACTTTTTTGAAAATTAATTCTCTTTCTCTTTCTTTTTAGCAAGATTCCTTTCCAGTGCACTACTTTGATTCAAATTCATACTTTCCCTTTTCTTTTCCACAAACCTAATCTAGCTGTTGCCTTCTTCATAAAACTGTTTTCCATTGCATTAATTCATCTTCTTTCTTATTTGCCAGAATTCAGTGTATCAGGTGATTGAAATACTTAAGCCTACTGAAAAACTGAGTATCCAGACAGAGCTGATCTGTGCTGACCCTTTTAGTGTAAAAATTCTTTGGTCCTGGGGTGAAAGGCAAGTTGTCATGGACTGAGAAAATTTTCCCAATGTAATCCTGGAAACTTCTAATGAGCTAACATCATTACTAAATTTCTGAAAGTCCCCTCTCTGCACCATTGTTGTGCAATATGGCAGCTGAAAGAAAAAGAGAAAAATAAATAAAAGGAAAAGGGAAAAGGAAAAGGACAAAAAGGAAAAGGTTGGGGTTTTGTGTCTAAGTAGAACAAGCATCTGCACAATTAGCCCTTGTTGAGACTACACTGTGAAAATTAGTCAAGCAAGACCCTGACCACTCACTATCCCATCCCACAGAACCAAACCCAGGGTTTATGACCAAGCAGTGCTTTCTCTGCCCCTGTTACATGGACTTGTACAAACAGGAATATTACAGAGATAAATGAGCCACTAAACTCTGGCATGGAACTTTGGGGTGCATCAGGGATGAGTGGGTGAATCTGGAATGTACAAATGTGATGGAATTTCTGTAAGGGGAAGAAAAGTTTAGAAATATCTACATATGTGCACTATGTGTTCAGTAGAGAAGGGCTGGCTTGTGTTCTTTTACCACTCACATTTTTAAATCTTGATAAATAAAGATTGAGAAGATTACATTCAGCCTGAAAAGGAAAGAATCTCTTACTGAGTAGCTGATCAGGGGTGCTGACAAGTGACAGTTCTCAATTTTGAGGATTGAGGAACACAGCAGGGCACTGAACACAGCAGCTCCACTAGAGGGAAATACTGGCCATAGAGAAAAATTAGAAGTGACTGCATGAGAGTTGATAGAAAACATTTTAAGGTTTCTACAGATCATTGCATTCAGGAAAAGAAATCAAAATAAAAACTTAGAGGTGTTCTGAATGCTCTAGAAGTAAAAAAGTGTCTGTCTTATTTTTTTAATGGTGGTACACACTGAAACTCATATTAACCTCTAAAGAAAAAGCAACTCTCAGGGATCCAGGAAAAAATTAGTATAAATACCTAAATATATGCAAGCATGTGTGCTCTCTGGTGAAAAATAAATGTTTCTTTATTACACGAGTAAAATGGAATATTTTTTTCTTTGTGTTAGTTTCCTTCACCAATAGAGTTTTGAAACTTAATGACTAATACCTGTAGCTATTCCACAGCCATCTAAAAAGATACCCTATGCAGGTAATAAAAAATAGCACACTGGTGGGTTTTATTAGGCTATTTCTGTAATTGCACCTCTGTGACTGAAGAGAGCTATTGGGTGATAATCACATCATTGTTTGCAGAAGAGGGGAGAGGTGAATGAGTTGCTATTAAATAATCAAGGATAAGAATGTTCTTGAAAGTACAGATGCTATATTTTCTTTTCAGTTTGATCTATAAGGACCTGAGCTGCTATTTCCAAGTTAGCTCAGTGCAAGAAAAGAGAAGAAAAGGCAGAGATATCTACTTCTGTGTTTAGACAGTGCTGTTGAAATCATGGAGATAAGTATCTATATCCCCATTTGAAGCATCATGAAGTTTATTTGGATTGAAGAAATTAAGGCTCTTGGTTAGAAATTATATGCCATTTCTAGTGCTACATTCCACAGAAAACTGAGTCCCTGAAAACTTGAGGGTACTTCTCTTCAGTTTGTTTTCTGTAGTTCAGAGCATGATAATATTGAGAGCGATACTTTTTCCTCTGTGGAGGCTTTCGGCACCTTTGCATAAAACCAGCCAGTTCAAGACAGGAGACATCTTTGCAAGATTTATCATGGACTGAGGCATGGACATTTTTAAACATGTTGGATGATACTGTTCTTCATGTGGCTCTTAAGTTTTTTGGGGTTTTATTGTAGTAATATATAAATATTTAAATATAAGTAATATATAAAAATATAAATAATATTTTCTCAATTTGACAGGTCTGTTGTATAACACATTGAATTTTGTGTTGCTATGTAAATGTGTTTTTTTTTTTCTTTTTTTAGAACATTATTCTATGTTTGTTTTCCCTCAAAACTTTTAATAGGGAAATGAGCTGAGAAAAAAATAAAAGGTGACTACCTTTTTAAGATAAGTTGTGAATAAAGGTCCTTAAAGTCCCACAGACCTCCTGAAGTATTTGGGAAGCCTGTTTTCCTTCTGACAGACATATTTATATTGATATCAGCTTTGAGAGTTCAGTGGAGCAAGTGCTCTTAGCAAATTTTTCCAATAGGCTGACACAAACATGGTTGTTTTTTGGACTATGATGACATCGAGAACATGAACAAGTTATAAATTTCAAAAATGTAATTAGATCTACAGCTACCTCTTTTTTGGCTATGAAAGCATCAAGACTTTATATGCCTATTACTAAGAAAACACTGGCTTGAGGGACCTGCTGTAATAGTTTAAAATGAGTCCATATTTCATCCTCTGGTTTAGGTGGTGAGCACTTTTTAATTCTCCTGGTTTTAAAACTGCACTCAATTTAAAAAATCTCCTTTATATTTTTTCTGTTTTTATATTTTTCTCCTTTATATTTTTTCTGATTTTATAAAATCTCCTTTATGTAGTTTTTATATTGTATTCCATTATTATATGCAAATGAGTGTAAATCCATCATTTTCATCATTTCCATCCATCATTTCTTATCTTTTCAATAACAAGTATACTTTCAATCCAACAAATCTATCTTATGTTATCTTTTCAAGGTATGATCCAATCATCAGTGATTACTTGATGTCTCTTACAAGGCTTTATATCACTCTGAGCAGAAAGCCAAGTATATGGCCATTAGAAACAGTTGTGAGTTAATCCAAAAAGCTGAGGAAACCTACTACAGATTGAAGTGAGTAGTGGTGTGATAAACACTTTGCTTCACAATGGAAAATGCATAATAAAAGTACAAGAACAATATGCTGTGGGAGGAGTGAATCAGATGTATGAGGAGTTTCCAAATAGTTCTATCAATGTGCTCAATATAAGAAAAGGTTTATTTCAGTTTAAAAGGGATAAATCTAAGACAGATTTTAAATCCTGTGAATGGTGACCTGAACATCACATTTTGTAGCAGAGAAAAATATAGTTAATCTAAACTGGTATAGAAATCATAATAGAACTATGATCACAGAAGGAAGAAAGAGAAATCAAAGTGGAATATTCTTACATGCTTGTTGTCTTTAATCTAGACATACGAAAATGCATTAAAAACCAGATGTCACAAAGAGGAAAGGGCTCAAAACACCGTATTGGTGAAGAAGCTACTTGTGTTACTGCCTCTTATCAGTTTGACAATGGAAGAAAACATCCCAACACATGTTCAAACAAATACAGAAGAAGTTAAGCCACGGAATCATTAAGGTTGGAAAAGGTCTTAAATATCATAATGTCCAACTGTCAACCTAGCACCATCACCATGTGCTAAACTGTCCTCCCTCTTTTATTTTTTTTTTTCCTCTGTTTATTGTTTGCAGGCTTAGATGTTCCATTCTTAGGGTTCTGAGTTTCATTCTGAGCATCTTCTTTATGCCTTGATCATAAAATGACCTTCAGGACCTTCTCAACCATTGCAAATTTCAACATAGCTTCTAGACTTTAACTTTACACTGAAACATTCAGCATGAACATGGTTAAGATCTTCAAAAAACTTGAAGCAAATTTTTGTCCCATCTCCTAAACATGGCTTTGAATTTGTGGGACATGTGGCAAATTTTCACTTTTTCAATGCTTTACTGACTTATATTACTGCGAGACAGAAGGAAAAAGGATTTGTTGCCTTTAGGTGATGTATTTTTTCCTGATAGAAGCTGACAATGAACTAAATAACCTTGCTTGGTATTCTGCATGAACACAACTGTGACTGGCCACTCCATACAAAAATGTCAGTGCTTTAAAAGCAACAAATGGCTATTTTACTTCTGTTAGCTCCATAATAATCACTGAAATCTGCTTGACCAGAGCTGAGTGTCTAGTACAATAGTTCCCCTGATTGTGCTCTCAAAGTATTATGAATTAAAGAATAAATTAATAAATATCTACCGCAATGTTTCAGGCAGAGGCAATAAATCCTCTTTATACACCGAAATATACTATTTAATAATGACTATAGAGAGAATTTTTTTCCGAGTGGTAGGTAAAAAAAGTTTTAAAATAGGAACATTATTAATCCTTACGAGCTTTATCTTTGTTTTAGGCTACGTTACCAAAAAATAAGTTTATTCTATTCCATCTGTTAAAAAACACTTGGGGAAGGTGTATCTTCCTTACTGTTGTAACTCCAGGAGAGAGGGAGTGGCAGCCTCTCAGGTAAGAAACCAGCTGTGAAAAGCAGGTGGGGCAGTGTTTATTATCTCTGCCTACCCTCCCATTACCTCCCAGAAAGGAGGAGCCAAACTATTTCCATGTAGATAAAAAAGAGCCACAGGTAGGACCAGATGTCAGGTGTTCCCAAAGGAGTCAAAGGAGCCCCTGGCCGGCTTGCCCTGCCCATTCTCATCCTTTTCTTTCTCCTGAATGGCTGACTTTCTATATGCAAGGATCTCCGAATTCCACTGATCACTTGGACTGGCTTCACTGTCCTTGTTTTTCTGGCATCCTGCTCACTTCCCATTCCCAGCAGCTCTTTCTCATGCCCACACTACTCATCCCTCGAAGTAATTTGCAGTCAAACTGTGAAGTTGGTCATAAAACTAACATGGCCCGGGGCAAGCTGCTTCTCGAGTGACTTTTCAGCCACCTCAATCCACAGGTAGTCCACTGAATGCTGGCACAAATTACTTGCCAAACCCAGAGGGAAAAGATTGAGTGGTACAACCTCTTTGGTAGCAGCACTGAATTGTGCCGTCCTAAAGTGGCTTTCCAGACACACATCATAGCACTATCAGGCTATTACCATCCTGTCACAGTGCCAGATTTTCAAGAAGGAAGAAGTGTTCTTACCCTAATGTTTGTTTCTATTGCTCCTGCAATGCTGAACAGCTCGGTCCTGGCAGGTGCAGTGGCTGCAGGGGAAAGAGGTTGTCACCACACCTCCACAGTGTGGCTATTGCCCTGTTCCAACTTTCCAACATACCTAGAAAAATGATATGCCAGCTGATGTGACAGAAATGTAATGTTCAGGTAAACCAGTAAACTATGTATGCTGTGCATTTTTAATTGAGCAAAGCTCAGAAATTAAGGCACTGGGCTCACATTGCACAAGGAAGTCCATGGGAGTCACTTTGGCACCAACTCAGTGTGCAAGCTGAGCTGCATCAGGGCTATGATTCAAGAATATCCAAGTGCTGTACATTCTCTGAATTCTTCAGCTGAGCAATTCATGCTGTTTTCCAGAAAACTGTATTTTAATCACCATAATTGATAAAATGCAGGAACATTCTATGAAAAGGAAAAAAATCATCCTCTGAATGTCATGGCACAGCAGGAAAATGAGCAGGATGATATTTAAACTGTGAAGTAATGTGCACATCTACAGTACAAATGTTCTTTATCAAGCATCATACCATCATGAAGAGCATGGCAGGCAAAATATATTATATAATTTCTTGCAAGAGGATGAGACACAAATCCCTACATAAGGAAACAAAAAGGGCTGATTTTCTGCTCTTTCCCAAATGGCAGAGAGGAGAAGGAAGAAAACTTCATGCAAAGGTTAAAGGAAATTTGTGGAATATTAGAAGTACCACCAAATTAAATAACCAATTCAGCTCAGTATCCCAGACAATCAAAAGATACAGATACCCTCAGCAGATGCCGGAAAGCAGTAGCAAACAGTTGTGTGGCAAGCTGTGTCTATGACAAAGTAGACAAGGAAAAATATTGGATTCATCTTTACTTTTCATATGGTTATAATTTTATTCACGTCATTTATGTCAACTCATAGTCAAGAGAGACCATGGGTAGTATGACTGGTGACATTCTTCACCACATTGCAGATAATGAGAGCTTTATTACTCTTCTTCTTCTTCCTATTATTATTATTATTGTTGTCATTATTATTACTTACTTACTCTTGCTATTATGTTTATTACTTACCATAGATGTACCAGAAAAACAAGGGCAGTAATTATTGGTAGGTCTATGGGTGACTATCCTCCTAAAAATTAAATCTCACTGTATTTTGGGTCATTTGGTAACATCAGTGACTTTGTACACAGTAAATAAGCATGTAAAAAGATATAAGACAAGAATAAAAGATTATTTTATATGTTTTGTTACCAATTATGAGTGACTCAGAAGTCAGCAAATCGAAACAAAATCATCCTTCAAGTTCATCACAGTAGGAACTTCCTTATGACATTGGTGAGCAAATTCAACAATTTGTTTATAATGAACTTAGTCACAGATGGAGAGTACACTGGAGGCTGTTCAAAAACAATTCTAAATCCTTTGCAGAAAGTAACTGTGTCAGGGATTTGGGGACTAAACCTCACACAAGAACCTGGTTTGAGAGGACATAGAACTGATTGGATTACCTGTGCCTCATACAAGTGTTTGTCAAAGCAAAAGGAGCAGGGAGTGGAAACTGATTTGTACCTGAAAAAGCACTGACTGCTCCTTAATTCCTGCTGTTTCATTCTGAGTGGGGGAGAGGAAACCATTCACCTCTCGGCCAGTGGCCTAAACAGTGAGACAAAAGGCAGTAAATTGGCTGGACTACACTCTTTTTCTCTCAATAATCAATTTTTTTCTCTATATACCCTTTTCAAAATGGACTTGTGGGGAGATACCCACACTGGGATTCCATTTCTCTGCCACTTCTTTCCACAGGGGCTCTGCTTCTCACAGAATCCCACCACAGACAGCATGCTGCTTGCAGTGGTATGGACATTTTCTGGACTCTTGGCTCTAATTTCGGTTTAAGATCCTCTGCAAGAAAAACAGATGTCCTGGAGGGAGGAAGAATTGTTGTCTGAGTGCTCCCTTTCATGGCTAAGCTGCACGAGGAGCAGCAATGGAAACGAGGCCCCAGCTGTGTTTCTTACAGGAGCTGGTCCCATCCAGGGACAGGTTTTCAGCCACCCCCTGAGCAGGATGCTCACATGACTCCCGTGTCCCTGTTCCCTGTGCCATGGTCCTGGCTGCACAGAGGATTGGACAGAAGCCAGCCCAGCACCCTGCAGTCCCCACTGTAGAGCTGCTGCCATGCTGAGGACAGCTTCAGACAAACTTGGTCACCAGCTTGGACCCAAACCGCCAAAGACTCCTGACATCTCATTTCAGACTCCTCTGCCTGATACACTGTTCTGAGATCAGATTTTTCTGACTCCTAGTTCAGCTGTCCTTTTTGATAATTTTTAAACCAACATTTTATTTTTGTTGTATTTAGAAGGTTCTATTTGCTCCTCACTATCCTCCCAGAGACTTTCACACCACTCAATCTTTTAACTCTTTTTAGCAGGGAAATTATTTTGTTTGTCTTCTTCAGTAAATGAGCTCTGCTCTTTTTCATTATTATTGATAAGGGTATTCCATACATCACTGTGCCAGAAGTCCTGATTCAGCACAGAGAAATGCAACAACCCTCCATACAAGATGAGGCTTTGGGTTAAGGAACACTCCACTGAACCAATCCACAGATGTCCCGGTAAGATACCTTTTTCTGTAATTTTGCTTCAGTGAAATAATTTTCTTCCACGAAGAATATATATATTATAAATTATAAAATAAATTACATAAATGATCAGGTTGTTTTTATTCTAAATTGTATTTTATATGAAGCAGTCATCAGAAAAGTGAAGATCCAAGAGATTCAATGTTTAAAGCCAGAAGGAGTCATTAGATCATCCAGTCAGGCTTCTGAAATATCATAGGCCATTAAATTTCATGATGGTATCTTATATTAAATCCAAAGGCTTTAGAAAAACTAAAGATTTTCAGGCACTGACATCTTTTGAGGAGATTAAACTGCATGTTGCAGGCAGAATACCAGAGAGACCAAGCTGGTGCCAAAGGAGTAGTGAATGGCAAAGAATTGATTAGGTACAGGATGTTCCTGGAAAATAGTGTCCTCATCACTGGGGAAGGTAAAAAAAGAAGCATCTGTCAATCTTCCCTGGGACTGAAGCCGCATTTCTGACCCCCAGACTGAACATGTCACAGACAAAGTAAACAACCTGTATCAGCAAAACAAGGGATCAGAGGCTATCTGGTCCCACCAACTTGAAAAGCAAGGAAGACCTCCTTGGTCAGTCTAACCACACTGCAGAGTCTGTTGCATTTTGTTAAGACAAAGCATTAAATCCTCTTTTCTAAGAAAGGATTTTAGGTGATCCTTTTCTATTCATCTGATAGGAAATCAAGTCAGCACAAAGAAAACTGACTGAAAGTTTCAACTGCACTTCCTCAGTGGCACTGGTTGGTGGAATGGACCACCTAGAGTTGACTGAGGCAGCTGGATAGGCCCTCACCCAGAACCCAGCAGTCTTGCTGGGTCCTCCTCCAGCTACAACTCTCTATAAACAGTGAATTTGGCTTTAAGGCCATGCTTGAAAGAAAATCCTGTTTTACACTCACAGTTTTTATAATATCTGGACTTCTTAAAATTTAAGAAAACTTGCTATATTTAACAGTCAGCAATGTGAGCTTTGAAATAGAATAAAAGTGAGTGGGGAAACATAAAGAAGAATTATTTTCTAGGGAAAGTGGCAGAAGAATGAGCATCTTGTTGAAGTGCCCAAAGCTGTTACCAGTTAGGGTATATATTTACCAAATATTCATGGACTCTATCCTTCTATAGGCTTCAAACATTTAGCTTTAAACTGTTCCTTACCTTTCAGTGATTCTGAAGAGGCTGAAAGCTCCCAAAAATCCAGAAGACCAAGTGGATATGGGCAAACCCTCATTATAATCATCTCACAGTGAGGTAGCTGCATTTAAGTGGATTGCTCAAGGGAAAATCTCTGAAGAGCTACCTCGTCATCTCACTACATCGAGATACATTTCCTTGGATAACGACTAAAATCTAAGCACTCATCTGATTCAGGAACTCTCAATGTATTTCTTAAGTGTTACCTTTTTATTATTGAGCAAGGATAAAATAAACAGTGAATATTATTGTAGTACCAAAGACATCCTTCTGGATTATAGGTGAACAGGAGTCATTAAAGTCTGGCAGGCACCTATGGGCTGCTTAAAATGGAATATTCAATATTCTGTGAATATCCTCTTGCCTTCAAGGGGTCCTCATGCAGATTTGAGATGTGTTGTCAGCCACTTTGCTTGATGCCTTGAAGGAGAGTGGTAACCCATACAAAAGCAAACTGCAGCAGTATTTAAGTTCCTGAAAGGACAGAGGAGCACATTTTCTGCCTGATATATTGAACACACTGAGTCTTTACTCAATTAATTTCTCAGAGCTGGCAGGGAATCCTTTATGCTAGGAGAAAGTGATCTTAACACCTCTTATCAATATCTCTATAAAGATCAGCTCTTGACTGGTACTTTTGGCTCATGTGTCAGCTTAGTGCATGTCAGAGGAAATGACTCTGGGCAGCTACAGGAGTGGGTGGTGGTGGCGTGAGAATTCAGTCTCCAAGATCATACAGTGTACTGAAACAAGGATCTGAGTGGCATTTAGCTCAGCCTGTAAATGAATGAAAGCAAACTGTCATCCTGCACTTCAGAATGAAAAAAAATAATTCCTTTAGACAGACTGATCTAGTTTTATCAGCATTGACTGAAGTGGCAGGTCGGGGTGAAAATCTTTTGAAATTTCTGTGTTGGAGCAGGAGAGGTTTGCCAGTTAACACAGAATTAACTCTGCCCAAGATTTATCTCCTCTGACAGATTATTAGACAGTGGAATCCATAAGTGAAATTTCATGGTGGCTTCCAGGAGGTCAGACTTGATGATGAAAATGGTCTGTTCTGAACCAAAGTAAATATCCATGGCAGTTTTTAAAGAATGCATTCTATTTTAAAATTTATTTAAAAATTGGTGAATTGAGTGGAAGAAAGAAAGTTGCAGTAAAAGTGGAACAGATAATTCAATCTTTGCTAATATTTCTTGGCTCTTACCAGATTTTTTTCTATTTGCAAGAGAAGGAAAGATCACAGTCTTTTCATCTCTTTCACATTCTTCAACATGAAGCAAAGAAGAGTGACCTCAGCTCTACAGAGCTGAAGCCAAGGACTGGTTTATGAGGGTTTCAACATATAAAATATATTTAAAAATCAACAAATAAATAAATAAATAACTAAATAAATAAATAAATAAATAAAACCAGATTTGAATAACAGTCTGCACTGTAAAAACTTTGAAACCTTGTTCTATTTTCCCCAGAGCTGTTCTTTCATACCGTTCCCTACCTTCCAAAACCAAGTCCCCGCTGCAGGTCTGGCTTGCCATGCATGAAGCTCTCCATCCTCTTTTACTGGCACCAGCCACCTTCAAATGCAATTGGGCAACCCCTTAGCCTGGAGCATTCACAAAGCAGACTGCTACATTTGTAACCGAGCTCGTGTAAATTATAGTTTCGTGCAAGTAAACTGTTTTCATACAACTTTTTCAAAATGTCTGTGTTGTTAGCAAGCAACCTATAACTTGAAAACCAGCAATTTTTTGTGTGAAGAAAAGAAAATCATTGTTTTCAGTGATCCATCCTTTGTGTTCCCATGCGGCAGTAAAAGCCAGGGCTATAGCAGCATAACTTGACTCAGAGACTACCTCCTATCCTACAGATGGTGAGTGAATAAATGTTTATTAAAATAGCAAGTGTAAGGCAATAATGTATTTTCAACTTGTTCAAAAGGAGGCATTAAGAACATAAGACCAGCTCTTTGCCATTCCAGGCAAGTGCACAAGAGAGATCCAGCTTACAATGGTCCACAGTATCCCTGTCCTACAGCTATCGCCTTGGGCACCTCAAAAAATCTCAAAGAGCTTTGGAACTGCAAGGAGAGATCAGAAGCTACCATGAGGGTGGGTCATAGGAAATCAAATCACCTTCCCCATTTTCATCTGCAAAAACAAGGTCCTCATCAAAGTACTCTGCCTCTCTCCCTCCAGGTGACCAGCACGAGCCTTGAAGCAATGCAGATGCATGACTGTCACTGCAGAGCAGGGGCTCATCCAGCCAGACACTGAGGAGCTCAGAGCCAGTTCTGTGAGCACAGCTCAGAAATGCTCTCCGTGAACTTAATGAGAGGCTTTTCTTGATGAAAATTGGCAGCTGGTGACAAGTTCAGTGGTTTTGGAGGGATATATTGTGAGGGAATAATCAGACAGCATTTACAAGGGCCTACTTCTTTTTTGTCTCAGTCTACAAAACAACCCTGATTATGTAAAGAAAATAGCAGCTGTTTATCTTTGAAGGTACACGTCTCAGCTGTGAGTTTTACATCTTTGTAACAGCTTTGAATAATTTCTTATAAGAAGGTTAAGTGCCAGTGCTTTTTTTTTAAGGCCGTATGATACAGCACTGACACTACAACCTTAGGCTCCCACTCATTTCGAAGGATCCATTGACTTCATAGGCCCAGAGACAAAAGTGTCTTAACACACTTCATTTTAGCTAAAGTGAAAAAAAAATCTAAAGAAAGGGGCAAGTATTATGTTCCTAAAATTGGAAATTGAGTCATTTGGACAAACTGTGACACTCTTGTCTCTCTCCCTGGCAATCAGAAGACAAAATGTCAGCTCTTTTCTCCAAAAAAAGAAACAACAGGCTAGATGTTAATTTTTGACCTCTATGACTCACCAGGGATTGTCTTACTGCACACCACTCACATGACAGACAATTTTTATCAGTGCGGACTCTAAGATGTCTTTCAGCAGCATATTGTCAAGGACCATGATCAAAATCACACCCTTCTCTTCTTCCCCCAAAGATATTATGCATTTTTAGTGTCCTTGGAATAGCCTGCCCCTACTCCATAGCAAGGCTTTGAAAGCAGTGGGCAAAGCTCTCTGACAGTGCAGTTTGATTTTACTGAGCACAATTCACAATGAGCTCGTTGCTCTCCTCTTCTATTACAAAGTGAACAATAAAGATTGAATAGATCTGGTTATGATGTGACTTTTTTCCTGGTGAACAGAACTCTCTCTGTGTTCCTAGTTCTGCATCTGAAGAAATAAGAAATAAATACATAAGCAGCTTCATTTGAAAACAAACTCATGTGCTGCTTTATTGCTTTTTCCTCCCTTTCTATTAGTCATTTTACACTAATGTTGTAAGCAACTAACCTATTTTATGTGCTTTATTTTGTGCAGCTAAAATAAGATTAAGTGCATTCCACCAAGTGTTGTTCCTGTTTCACACTAAATGCTGTGTGAACAATGTCATAAACTCTTGTGAAAGCACTAATCTGGGACCTCCCAAATTGTTGAGGTGATTAGGAGCACGTGCTCTGCTGGCTGTTATGGTTACACTTCCAGATCATTTCATACTTGTGAAATTCCCATGCCATTTCAAGCTTATGCCTAGACTAGACTGATTTTGACAATTTTAAAACCTATTCCAAATATTTAAAAAAACCCTTCCAATTACTGTGCTGCTGAGAAAGACAGAAAATTCCAAGTACAATGTTGATTCTAGTTATGTAGGCCAGTGGATTTGCATTTGCCTGGCTGAGATCAGCACCTTCATTTTATCAGAGATAAAACTCTGTTTGCCACTAATTCTCATAATGACCTCAGTATTTTTTCCTTCACATGGTCATTTAGTTTGTCTCATGTACTAGAAAGAGAAGGCATTCCACACTGCCCATAAAAATGTGCTACATTTTTCTGGTGTATTTTACATGTGAGCAGCCTAGAGGCAGAAAAACTTTGGTCCACCTCTTTCTTCTCAGTCTGAACATCATGTCTTCAGTTATCACCATGAGCAAAAAAGCACTTATAGAAACTTTTCTATTTAATTATATTCAATAACTGCTCTAATTTCTTGATTATTAATCTTCTTCAGACATTATTGGAAACTCAGATTTAGTGCTCTGACAAAAGTATGTCATAAGTTCCACAGAAAGTCTAGACTGCAGAAACCTAAAGGAAGAATTTTTGGCCTCTTTTTTCTCTGGAGAAGTACAAGCTTTAGGCAATTTTATGTTTGGCTCTTTCCATAATTTCACCTAATACCTTTGAATGCCTTCAGTTATTCTCTGCTCCTGAACCACAAACATCCCAACTCTCAAATCAGAATTGTCTTGGTCAAAATGCCACTACAGCCTCTCTGTGCTAAGCAGCTTCAGTTGGGAATTCTCTTACACATTCCCATTTTTCTACTATGGAGTCATTATCTGGGATGATACTTGCCTAAATTTAAAATATTTAGAAATATAAGGTGAGGCTTATTTTGGGATGTAAAATTAGTCCCCACAAAAAACAGAAGATTCAAAATGAGAGTGCAGGGGAACAGCACTGTAGATCCATACCTAAATCACAGGAGCTTTATCCCAGAGCTCCTTATATTGATGCAAAGTTCCCTTGCAAGCTTCTTCTCCAGTGAGCATTGATGTCATGCAGAAAGGACAGAACAAGGCACCAGTTTGGACACAAGCTCCTGTCCACACCTCCACTGGTTGCTGCTCTGATTAGTGATGCTCTACTGGTTGTACAAACGTGATGGCAAAGGGGAAGAAAGATGCCTGTGAAGGCTCAGGCAAAGCTTGATATCTGTCTATGTGAGTATCCACTTTACAGTGTTAATGCTGAGGTAAACTAGGTACCCATTATGTAATCAGCAAATGACACATTAAACCATTCGATGATCTAATGAAAATGATAACTTTTTTTTTAATGTTATAAGACAACGGGAAAATGCTGATGAGAGAGGAGTCCTTTCTCTGCTATTGCAGCAATTTACAATATGGGTCTTAAATAGCCTCTTCCCTCTGTTGCCCCTGTCCTTCATTGCAGAACTGACTTGTTTTCTCATTTGAAAAAATGCAGCCCTCTAGCAGATCACTGGTCTCTGGAAAAGGATTAACCTATTTGAAGCCATCACTAGGGGCTTCAAGCAGCTGTCCAGAAGAGCAGATGTGAACTGTTCTCAGTAATTACTTTCAGCTCTCAATTTGTTCTTCATTGGCTATTGGAAATTCAACCTTAAAGGAGTCAGATGGCACTTCCTCCTCATCTTCAAAGTGTGCAAAACTCAAAGCAAAAAAAGTTACAACACAGGAACTTCTCCAGCTTTTTCTTGACATGAAAGCCCTTGCAGATGCTTCTGAGATGTAAGGGGTTAGGAGAGGTGGAGATGTTGCCTGAGATGTCAGAGTACTCTTGAGAGAGGTTGTGACACAATGGAGCAGGCTGTGCTTGACCAGAATTTGTGAACAGGCCAGCTAGTATCACCTGGCCACAATAAGATCCAGATGACAAAGATTCTCAAGCAGTGAATCTGTACTTCCTGTCTGTCTCACGTGGGAATATATATCTCAAGTTACTGTATTTTAACCGTAACTTCTACTTGACAGCTGCTTTACAACAGACTGTAGGCTCAGACACACTTTCTCACTTTGGCAAATACATGCTCATAGTAAAAATTACAAGGGGAAGAAAGGAATTTCAGCTCTGTGCAAAGTAATTACAGCAAAGATAGACAGGAATTAGACCATCCAAAGAATGTAATTTTAAGCTTTAATGATCACAGACTATATACTACAAAATGCCTGTGACAGATTATGTTAACCACCATGTGGCTGCCTGCAAAGACCATGGCTGTCTCATCCTCCTGGCTGCAGTGGGGTTCTAATCTTTTTCTCCCATTAGAATGGCACGTTTTTGAAAACACCCTGGAAACTGTTAAAAATGATGTCTTGTGTTTGTGTTTGCTTGTCTGATACTCTTTTTTTAAGCATTTTCATTAAAGAAAATTATCAAATTCTCCCTGAGGCCACAACTACAGAGTTTTACTGAGTTTCCATCATTCTGATATGACATTTTGCAGTTGATGTCAGGTCTCCTACCTTAAAAGTTATGAAGTCTGTTTAAAACTATTTTTTGCATAGAAAAGTTAAATGCAGTCCTCATAAGCCTAAACATATTTGACTAGGCTTTGCAACATAAGGGATCCTAATTTGTCACCTTAAAATCCCCCACTCTGAATTCAGAACTCTGAATTTTATGCTTAAAAGGTTCCTCAAAATTCCTCAAGTTTCCTTAAAACTGTGTACAACCCTAAAACATATTCAGCTAGAATTGTCTTAAATCCAGATACATCAGACTTTGAACTAATCTTTTTCTTTGGCCTTTTTTTATAGTTATATTTTCTAAACACTGATCCAATCAACTGAAAAGCATTTGCTGAATCCATCATGTGCCACTCTGCACTACCTTAAAATGAAAATGCAATCTCCAGTTCCACAATCAAATACCCATGGAGAAGATAAACCAAGCAGCGCACAAGCGGTGTACCTGATTTTATTGTGTGGTGACACAGGTCCATG
Source organism: Sylvia atricapilla (assembly GCF_009819655.1). Lineage (NCBI taxonomy): Eukaryota > Metazoa > Chordata > Aves > Passeriformes > Sylviidae > Sylvia > Sylvia atricapilla. The sequence continues at coordinate 65,446,155 of NC_089142.1, forward strand.
GAATTCCTCCAGCACTGATGATCACAGGTGGGCTCTGCCTGGACCCAGTCTCCCAAAAGATCCTCTGTGAAACTTTAATTTCTCCCTCTCTCCACAGGAGTTTGAGGAAGAAAAATTTTATAGTTTAAATACCAAGAGGAGTGAGGTTGTGCAATATTTGGTACTGCTGGGCAACATGTTGGTCAGCTCACTGAAAGTGAGACAAGAATTTCTGGGGATATGGTGCTTGGAAAATCAAGGCCAGATGCTTGGGGAGTGTCCTGGGGTGACTATGATGCCTCTGTATCCCCAGTCGTCTGTTCTGTGTGTGCTGTAGGCTGTGTTCTGTGCCTTTCAGACTGGTTCGGAGGGTGAGCAGGGAAAGAAGATGCGCACAGTTTGTTTTGAAAAGTGTTCATTCCTCCACATTCCTTTTTCCTCCTTCCTCGGGACGGTGTGTTCATTGGATACACGGACAGCGGCCAGAAAGAAGTTATTTTTTTCCTTTTAGTTAGTTTAGCTAGCTGAGGCACAGAAGCTTCCTGAACTGGTTTTTTTTCCTTTTCTTGCGATTGTTTAAATCTACTCTGGACTGAAAACCCAGAGTAGGACTGGGATCTGGTACACGTGGCCCGCCAGGGCCTGGAACCTCGGCATTTTCCAGCACTGAAGGGACTGGGACTGATAAGAGACTGAGAGAGCCAAGCTAACTCCTAGTGAGAACTTCCTCAGTTTTGCCATCTCTCTTCGGAGGGGTTTTATTGTTTAATTTTTTTTCATTTCTCATGCTTGTGAGCATTTTGTTTGTTAAATAAATAGTTTTTTTCACTTTTCTCTGAGAAAATTCTTTTCCCCAGACTGGCTGGGGGGAGGAGCTGTTTAGGTTTTGCTCTCCAGAGGAACCCCATTCAGAGGTTTCCTCCCAGATTTGCCCTAAACCAAGACAGGGAGGTTGGATGAATTTTCGGGTAAATGGAGAGGTTGCACTTTCAGACTGGCATGACTGTGACAGAGAGGCCTGATTCCATTTCAGAGATAAATACCAGAGACTCTTGTTGCATTATAAGAAGGGTGAATTTCCTAAATACTGTATAAAAAATGAACAGTATTAATGCCAGTGCAAGGATTCATGGATATATTACTCAGCACATTTCTTCATCACAGTTACAGTCAATGAGATGTAACAGTGTGGGATTTCAGCAAGTGTAAAGGACATTAAAAGAGAGATGGCTAATGGACAAAATAATAGAAAGTAACTTCAGAATGATAAAAAAATTAGTCAGTTTATATTTAAAATCAAAGAACAAATAGGACTAGATCTTTAGCTAAAGATTTGGACTTCAGAAAAGCAAATTTAGATAAGCTAAGGAAAATGATTAGCAAACTCTGTTGGACTGAGATGATACAGCAGCTTGACTGTGGAAGGAAAAAGGAATTTATTGCTGGCTGAAGAGCACTGAAAGTAACAGAAATCTTTAACCTCAGCCAGAAATAAAACTTAGAGAAATGCATTAAACACTTATGTAAATAAATATCTACCTTTAAAAGGATATTTTAAAATATATTATAGTACCCTTTAAAAGGATATAAGCAAAAAGCTTACAAGACATAGAAAGGTAAAAAGACAGATATGTAAGTAAACCTAAATTTTGCAGGTTAAGACATGCAAGGATAAAGACAGTAACTGACAAAGTAACCTGAGCTAGGTCCTGCAAGGAATAGAAATCTGAAAAAAAAAAAAAAAAAAAAAAAAAGCCATTTGGAAATCTGTAGCAGAAGGAAACAAGGAAAATAAAATTGCCTGCTAGTCCTGATGACTGGGTAACCTGCAGGTTAAAGATCAGTTAGTTATTATCCCCCAAAAAATCTTGATTTTCAATAGCCAAGGATGCATAGACAGCACAGGCAGTATACAGACTGGGATTGGCAATAGAGTAATTATACTTAGTTCCATGAAGAAGAGAGAAAATTTGAGGGTCACAAATGAGCATATCAGGGCAAGAAGTGGGAGAAGTCTCCGCACCAGAAATAAGATCTTGTACACAATGCAGGTATATTTGTAGGCTGATTTTAGGAAATACTCCAAATCCTGCTATATGGTACTTTCTAAATTGAATCTACTTACAAGAAGGTAAGTGGGACATCAGATGAGAAAACTTCTCCAAAAAGGATCAAAAAATTTATCATTCTCTTTACTTCAGTAATATGGCTTTACAAAATCTTTAGAAGGAAAGGAGAACACAAACATGGAGATAAGCACAAAGGGTCTTGCCAATACCCTGATCTCAATAGGGAACACCTACTAAACATGTGTGCCCCCCACTGGTCTTCTTGGTGCTCCTGGCTCTGCTCAAATCCAGCTAACTTAGTGAAGAATCCAAACCCAAAGAAGCTAAAGCATTTAATAAGGTAAAACACATGTTTTCTATTTGTATTTATACCATAAAGACACACACCATAGTCAGCCTTTTTTCTTCATTTCATTAATAATTTTCTATTCTCCTACACAGTATCTTGTCCTCTGACTAGCTGGCCAGAATTTTTTGACATCTTCTAGGTTCAGTTCATTTTTCTTGAACTCATCAAGACAAAACTCTTGACAGCTGTATTCAGAGGAGGGCTTCTCAGGACATTGCCCAGTGATACTTAGACTTCTTGAACTGGGGAATATCTTTCCCAAAGAATTCTAAGGCTATGTCTGTCTGTCTCTCTTATATATGACAAGAGGTAAGACACCTGTCATTCACAAGTATATTCAAGTCTACATTAGTCACCTCCCCCTGATCAGGTTGCAGTAGAAGTTTAAAACAGAGACTTTCTTGTCCTAAAGGTCTCTTTTAATGTCCTGTACTCAAATATTTTTCAGCCACATCCACCATCCTTCTCCTGTGCTGGTATTCTCATACTGTTCTGCATGCTGATGCTTCTCAAATCGGTCAGTGCTGCACTCCTGCTGATTGTGTGAAGGTCATTAATGGAAACAAACATTTTTGTTTGTTTGGGTCAGATCTAGGAACATCCTGCTACCTCATCTTTAAAGCTGAGTATTTCCTGCGCAGCGAGTTCCTGGGTGTGCTCTAGTTCCAAGGAAACACAGAAATTTCCATATCTGAAATAGACTGTGGTACTCAAATCTAAAATGAATGGCAATCAAAAGAGATATGGAGCTAAACTCCATTGAAACTATCCGATGAGTTGTAGCCTTTATCAGGATTTGTCTCTTTATCTGTTTCCAGCCCACATGAAACATCTATCATGTAAACTAATAAATGTTGTCATCACCAGATGGGGAATGAGGAAGATGTTTAAAGCAGAAATGCCTGGCTGGTTTGTAAAGGAAATCTTCTACCTAAAGATGAGTATGCCTTAGTAAAAGTTGCAGAGATAGACCATATGCAGGCAAACATGTAAAGAATAGGAAAAAACTCAGGGCTTTTCACTGTTTTTCTGTTGCTTTTTATGTCCCAATTTCCTGAAAATATTACTGCTTTCAGAAAGAAAACAACCCACAAGTGTCTGGAGAAGAGTTATATGAGAGAGTCTCTCTGGAAATATGCCTGGATATAGGCCTGAGCATCCTGGTCTGACCTTGGCTGACCTTGCTTTAAGCATGTGAACCCTTCTGATGCCTCTTCCACTCCAAATTATCTGATGGTCCAGTGAGGCTAAGTTGCCTCTCTGTGGCCCTGTAGCATAAGCAGAAAGGCTGAGCTTGCACAGCAAAGGTGTGCTGGCTGCTCAAGGGCACAAAGTGTCTCAGACTTTCCTGTCTGCTTTCCACCTCTCCAGGGAAGGATGCCCAGCAGGTTTCTAAGGGGCTCAATCAGAGCCCTGTGAGACCTGACAATAATGCTCTGTGGGGGCTTTAAGGTACACAAAGTGAGCAGCAAGAACCATGACACCAACATCTGTCTCAAGCCTGCTCTTTGAGTAGAGCACAATGCCCCAGGAAAAGCAACCTTCATGCTACTTTGACTGCTATGCAGTCCCCTGGCAGGCCAAAAAATAGACATATAAAAGTAACATGCAGTCATTCTTATCACTGCAGATGCGTGCTCCCACCCTAGCACAGAAAGGATGATGAGGAGCAGCACTGCCTGTCTCCTGCCTGAAACTGCCTCCCTGGGCCTGCTTTAGAAACCAAGAAAAGACAAGAAATCAAATAAACCTCAGATCACAATCTTACTGACCCCTAGGGATAACATGTTACAACCAAACAAACCTGCAAGGACTGCAGCCATCCTTGCCTGCTGCTTCCCCAGGCTGGCTGCAAGTGACCTCATGAGACAGTGAAAAAAGGAAACATCACCTGGATCTGCATGTCTGAAGCATCCTCTAACAACTCAGAAGTGTACATCTCTTAGACACTGAAAGAAAACTTAAGAAATATCACAATACACTCAAAAGGTTTAAAAAACCCCCTGTATTCTGAAAGAGACAGTAAATTCTGCCTTGTTCCTTAGAAAACCTTTAGTGCATGCATTCAGCCAGAGCTCTCTTGGCTGTATTTCCAAGAGCTAGGTGATGCCCAAGATTTATAAAGTCCCAAGACTGTGTCCAAGGAATCAGGAAAAAAACCAAAGGCTAAGATCTTTCTGATAAAAATAAATAAGTCCTTGACTATGTGTTATGGGACCTGAGTCCTGGCACAGCAAGTGTTTGTTTGCCTCTTGAGGGTGGGCCGAAGCATGAGTGAGACTTCATTCTCCTGGAGCATGACAAAGAAAAGGGTAACATGCTTCTTAACTGAACAGGACAAAAGATTCAAGCCAATTGCTTTTCTGGTGAGCCCTGGCTTCCAGAGAGCTGAAAGCTTCCTTAAGAAAATTCTGGGTTTGATTTACTATTTACATTTGAAATAAAAATAGTAAATTTTATTCTTCCTCTACCAGAAGACTCAAATTAAACAACTTGTCTGCATGGCTTTAATTTCTGCGGGTTTTTTCAGCTAGTTTTTTCTGTGCTTTGTGGCTGCTGTTGTCATCTATTTGATGTTCCCATGGTCTCTGGACAGACTGCCTAAACTATATATCTGATGGCACTCATTGCTCCAAAATTGTTCAGTTCATTTAATTTTCATATCGCGTTTGTGATAAAAGTTTCTATTTCACCTTTTAATATTCCCAAAGGTAAAAACCAAACACCAAAGTACTGGAAATTCCTTCCAGGTATAAAATCCATTTTCCCATCATCTCTATTTTTAGTTGGATAAACAAAAAATGAAAATGAAAACATCTCTCGCTTTGGCACAAAGGCAGGATGGAAGGCATGTTCATTTTGAGTTTATTTTAGTCTTCTCTGTGAGACACTGTGGAACACAAGATCCTTCATGTTCTATTACTCAGTAGGGCTTCTCATTGACCCTGCCAAGCAACACCTACAGCCATTGGAACAGCAGGGTCAGCCATGACTGGTGGAAGCTGTTGGGAAATCTGAAAGCAAACAAACTGTATAAAAAATAAGTATCAGGTGAAAAAAAAAAAAAAAAAAGAAAATAGCTTGAGACCATGCCAGCAGCTCAGAGCTCATCCCTACCCCCTTTGATTAAATTGTCAAAATATATTCTTTGTGGTGTACCAATACCATAGTGTTTGTCTAGGGCTCAGTGACACTGAGAGGAAAGGATTTAGCTGTCTGCAAAACAAACACAGAAACAAAATCACAAAGCTAGAGCAGGTGAGACGAAAGGCACAAAACTCTCTTTTTCAATCATTAGCTCCACAGTGCTCATAGACCTGTGCCAGGAGCCAGGCTATAAAGCAGATGCCTGTGTTATCAACAACACCTAGGGTAAGAGAATCATTCTCCTCTCGTCAACAAAAGGGTAAATCAACCCCACTGATTTCCACAGAGAGTTATTCCTGTTTATGCCACTATTTGTCAGGAGACAGTTAGGATCTTGATATGCCCTGGACATTCTCTGCAGCCTGTCCTTCTGACTAAGTGTACTGTGGCTATTCCCACAGACAGGAGTGGAGGGTGGTTGATTAAAAAGAAATTGAGTTAGAGGTACCCTTTCAACCTTGGCATACCTCCACAATCTCCCCAGGCAGCAAACACTGAGGTTGGCACTGGAAGGCACAGCAGTGCTGAGGGCAGACTCACTTTATCACACAGCCATGGGGACCAGGAAAGTGACTGAAATTGTAGGTCAGGCACGAGTAGCTGAAATGGAGCCCAGGCAGAACACAAAGGCTAAAACTAAGCCTGTAGGAAATATCATCAGACCTTTAGTTATTGAAGTTGGGCAGCACCTTGATCCTTTGTTGTCCTGAAAAGCAGATGACGTATATGCCTGAGGAAACGGTGAATATACCTCTGTGCATAGTTCAGCTGCATTCACAATAAATTTTAAAACATCGTCTACTCATTATCATTGCCCTCCTAGAGTCCCTAATTGTGTCAAGTTATGAGATTTAGACAAGGCATTGGGCAATTATATTCCAAATTCAAGCCTTATTACTTTTTAAAATTTACAAGCTTGCCTTAATATAAAAATATTCCCTTTAGGGTTTCTTGGCAGAATTAGAAACATTAAAAATTATTTCATAGCTGCAGGAAGGCATGGTTTCTGAGATAATACTGGTTTCTGTAAAGAGATTATTCAAATACAGTGGCAGCCTCTTTCAAAATACTGGAAGGTTACATTCAGGAAAAATCCTAAGATTGCTTAACATGAATTTTGGCAGAATCGTGCAGCAAAGACTGTGGTAAGTGCTGATTCTGATCTGCAAGAAATTTAGCTAAGAGGATAAAATTGTGGATGGGAGAAACTCACAAAAAAATCTCTGGATGGGGCAAAACACACAGAAACACTTGGAGAAAAAGAGCCTGAGGTAGTGGTCATAGAACCAGAGTTAACCTGGAAGGCTGTGCTACACCAATGCCAAACTGGTACAGCACATCATGAGCAGGATTTTAATTTTTAAAGCTCTTTACTGGGCCAACTCTCCTTACTCCACTTAGCAGAACAGATCTGGGCATTTTTTAGATTTTTCCATTGCTTCCAACAAAGAAGTAATGGGTCTGTTTTCCCAAAGTGCTTGTTCTGTTGTTGGAAAACCATAGCATTTAAGGCAATGCCATGAAGTCTTATTTAGCAGAAAAGTAAGAAAATGTACAAATTTCTCTCAATCGTGCCCCAAAAATCTCCCTTTTGTTTAAACAGAAGGGACAGTGCTTCAAGGGATAAAAGCTCACTAAATAATTCGTGTGCTCTGGCTTTCTAAGTAGCATCTTTTAACTGGTCCAAAGATTTCGTCACCTGCTGACCGGGCATAAATTCAAGTAGATTGGTCTCTCCACTCCTGATTTTGGTGTGCACTATCCTTAATCTAAAGGATGCCTCAGTTTGCATGTCAGCTGTGATTTTGCAGATGTCTGTGGATTAACTAGTAAACGACAGGGATGAAATAATAAAAGTCATTGCTTTACATCTTGGAGAGAATCATAATGGAAAGCACCCAAATACAGTATATCAGGCACACCAACGTTGTTTTCCTTCTACAGAACCACAGTTTTCAACATCTCTTCATGAACGAGTGCTGTTTGTTTAGAGCAAATACCCAGAAATATTAGTTTCTGCCTCCCTGTTTTAAAAAAAACTCTTACCCTTCTGCAGCTAGCAGCCTCCTGTCCCAATGTTTACAGCAAATACCTGCTCTTTCCAGTTTCTTCTTGAAATGGCTTTATGGCACAATCCAGGGTGAACAAGCATAATGCTGACAAGTATATGCACAAACCAGAATGGGACAGAAGCAAATGGGCTCATTATCATCTTTCAGCCTTTTGCTTCCTTTTACATAAGTGATGCCTTGTACACATTAAGTATGGAAATGAAGGATTGCAGGTAGTCTGATTCAATTTTATTAAGTATTAAGTATATATTTAAGGCAAGCCCTTGGGATGTAAAAACATCTTTGGACAGATCCTCTAATAACAGAACAGATTGAACAAGTCACTAAATGACTGAACTAAAAATTGTATGATTAAAAGGAAAAAGACATGGACTTATGTATCATTTTAATGAAATCATAGTACTTCTCAAGAGTGTCCCTATGCAAGCTTTTTTTTTCCTGATCATCTTGCTTTACCCCTTAAATATGACCCCTACTTTGCATGTGTGGGCCTCCATGCACGGGATGCTTTAGCAGAGCAGCCTTAGTGGTATTCACTGTTGTTGTCATTTATCCAAAACTAAACTTGTGCAATTCAAGACATGAAGTGATTTTGGGGTGGAACAGGACTTTTAAGTAAGTCTGCACTGCTTCAACATCAATTGTTTAATAAACATACTTAGCTACACTGTCAAAAATATTTATTGCACAATTGTGATTATTTCTAACAGATGTTGAGGTGACTTTGTATTAATATCTGGGGGGTTTAGAATTATGAGACTAGCACATTTAAATGATAAATAGTTGTGTCAGTTTAACTAATACCTACATTTGCAGTCTAAGCTTTCTTCCTGAGGGAATGAGAGGAATACAAATATTTTTGGTATGAATGTCCTTCATAATTTTTCTTTTACTTCTAGACCTTTCTGTTGCTACCATCACCTTCCACATATGGATGGTGCATCAGTTAATATATCTGGAAGTAAGCAATTAACCTAAAGTGTTTTTTCTTTATTAGGGTTGTAAAGATAATATGTTTTAAAGTTTGATGCTAGTCATCCCTGTGACCTTAGAAAAGCAGAGAATAGTCTAATTTTGCATTTCTGTGAAGTCTCCCAGGAAAATTAATTTCATGATGGAGTGCCAAGATCAAAGCTTATCTGAAAACATCTGAGATTACAAAGATGCCAAGTTCATCCAGATCTTCCCTAAAGCAGTTTCCACCAAATATCTGGCCTAGCATTCCGCTTTCATGAAAGTATAGCTAAATGCTTAATTCCTGGAGTCAAAAATATTTCCATATATTTAAACACTATCAAGAGACATGACTATCTTGCTGCCAGCTCTGTGGACAGTTTAATAACCCTGTTAATGATGCGCTACTGCATGTCAGAGACTGGTGTTGACTTTGGATGGATAGATAGTGGTCTGCAAAAGGAAGTGCAAGGAACCTTGCTTGGCATACAGAAGAATGGTGCTGAACTTAGAGAGACAGCTTCCACCTGGGAGACAAATACATCCCAAGGAAGTTAAAAGAGGTGAGTCACCTCACTAGAAACAGTCAGGGATGCAGTTTCATTATAAACTACTAAAATTTTTAAAGCTCAACAGCAACCCTGATTTATGTTGCCTTGATAAAATAACTTTTCTTTTCCTGCTCATCACTCTTCTCATTTCCCCTTGCCAATCTTTTTTTTTTTTTTTTTTTTTGACAGTGGTAGATTCTATCTTCTTGGTTGAATGTTGAGATGTTTACCTACCTACCTTTGTTTTTTCAAAAAGAGGATTACTATGTTTGAATGGAGTGTAAATTCCCAGGCTGTATGCATGTGCTGTATATAATCCCAGTGATTGCATACCATGCTCTTTACGTAGGCAGTAACACAGGCAAGCAGTAGGTCTTTTTGGAGTTGCAAGGGTGGAAAGAAAGTGTTAGGATGCCTGATAAGAATTCTCAAAATGCAGCCAAAAATATGTGTCCATGGGACAGATACTTTCTATTAAATTTTAACTCAGTCATCAAAGACAGAGGAGAAAAAAAATCCCTTTTGATGATTAAGGACATTGTGGCATACAGTTCTGCCCCTACCTTGGCAGTGCCATTTCACACTTCTTGTTGGAAGTGGAAGCTCTAGCATGGGGATTGAATAGATTTGGTAAATTATCAAAAAACCTTTGGCTATTAGCTAAGGGATATGAAAACTTTTGCTTTAATATTTTTAATGTAACTATCAAAAGATTGAAGAAGCTTTTGAGTTTAGGTTGGACTAAAAAGTAGGCATTGACTTTCTCTTTAAACACAGTATAAAATGCAGAGTTCACTTAGAGCACTATCCCAGCTTCTGCAGTGAAAGGGCAAATAAAGCAAGAACCTTCCCCCTGCAGCTCTTCTAAACCTCTCTTGCAGACTTTGTATCCAGGCCTGCTTTAGGGATATAGCTGGTCAAGCAAGACAACAAAGTTTTGCTGCTCTTGAGGCGTCACACACACACAGAGTAGCACAGCCCAGCTTCGGAAGGCTCCTCTTTGCAACTCAGTGCTGTTCATTACTCCCTTATTGTCTGCCCAGCTCAGCATAAACAAACTGCAAATAAATAATGAGACAAAAAGATGAATTCTGGGACCAAGAAATGTTTATTTCCCCAGAACTTATGGACTTAATCCAACAGCAAGCTCTGAGTCTGCATGATCATTGTTCCCTTGAAACAGCAACACACAGTTCTTCACTCCCTGCCTGATTTATTGCCCACAAATATGAGCCTGTGTGTCAGTCTTGTCATCTGATATACTTCTTTTAGTAGACCATATAATATGAATTGATTACCAGAAAATGCATATTTGTTTCACAGCCAAGATGAAATACAAAATATATTTGCAGCTCCACCATTTTTTCCCCTGTTTATTAATATATGAAGCCAAATGCTATTACTCTTATCGAAGTCAGTGGGATTAGTTGGGCTAAGGAATGCTTTCATTCACATGAGGCTATCAATGTGCATTTTTGTGACCAGACTAAATTTAGGAAACAGATTTTAGCAGCAGACCAAGAGCAAAGCACGATATGAAAGATGACTGAAAAAGGTGATGCTGCTGGGTGGCATAACAGCAGGAGGGGCAGAAAGCATGGAAGAGCTAAAGACCCTTGAAAACTGGCCTTCTGGTGTCTCCCTTGGCCCCTCATCATTCAGGCTTTAATGATCACCAGTTATTCTGGTCACTTCAACTACCTTTTCTTCAGTATCCTGTTTGTAAATCAAGCATGACAACAGCAGTCCATTTTGCCTGGTTGTCATGACACCAAATGAATGATGCATTCAAATAACAGGATGAGCAACCCAAGAAGTCCACAAGGAAAACAACATTTCTACCTTTAGCCCAGTGCTTATGTGGGGTGAAGGAAGCAACAGAACAAAAATACTAACACCTTTCCTTTGGAAAATGGAGTCAGAGATGGGGATTCAGGAGAATGTTGTGAATATCTCAGGGAAACTGACCTTCACAGGAGCTGTCATACCATGGCTGTCAGAAAACACCTTAGAGTATCAACTGAGGGCTGCCCAGAGCTTGGGAGCTAGGCTGGTCTGAAAGCAAACTGGTCAGAGAACTGACCCCCACTCAAACACCCCAAGAGAGATTACAGTTTGGACTTGCAACTTACTGAAGAGGTTACAACAAATACAACAATGCAGAGAAAACTAGTTTTGACCCCCAGCATCAGAGTATAACCTGGCACCTGTTGGTCAGAGTCATGGTAGAGTCCTGGGGAAATTCTGATCCTCCTCTGGATCTATCCAATGGTGCTGTCTCCAGCCCCTAAGCCAAAGATTTGTACGTGCTAAGGTTCAGGAGGGGTTGCTCAGTACCTCCCCCAAAGAAGGGAGTTTCACAGTGGACGATGTAACACTGAATCATGAGATATTTTGGGAGTTCTTGGTGGTCTAAGTCATTGCAGCTGCCTCTTCTGCTGGTGCCATGGAGTGCACCAGGGCACATTAGCAGACATGACCCCTCAGGGCGGGTGTAACTGTGCTGGTGCTTCTCCAGAGGGGAGTTATCACAGCTGAGCTATTTCTGAGGAAAAAGAAACATCAGCCTGTGTAGCAGGGTTTGCCTCTTTATCTCATTTAACAACCAGCTTGTAGCTTGAGGTGTGGGGTGTGCACTGGGATGTAGAGGGGAGTCAAATACACAGTTTGGTTCCACTCACATGGTGCTAAACTGGCACACTACTCCTGTCACAGGACAGGAACAAACTGTCACCCTTTGCACAGACTGGCTCCCAGGGTGTCAGCATAGTCCATCGAGTCAACAGTGGCAGGTGCACATTTAAATCATGCAGGAATTAGGGAGACGATGAGGGCAAGATGGCTTTAACATGGGAAACTGATGCTGCTGACACTTGATGGTGCTTGGATTAGACATGAGCTCTTCATGGTGGTGAAGCAGCAATTAGTGAGAGATAAACTGACTGCCATCATAGATGTTGAGTGCATTAATGCTAAAGGGATCTTTGTTTCAAAACCTTCAACATGCACAAAAGTAAGAGGGGAAAACATCAGATCACCTGCTGCTCAGTTCCTCTGAAGTTATAAGCCAGTAACTTAATTTTTTAAATCTTTTGCACAAACATCTCATTAGCAAATGTATCCAAACCATTGATATGAATAACAATTTTAGCTTCAAATACCAAACTATTTTTCTGTTGATTGATTTCTGGATGGTGTAAAAGCCTGTCAGAGAGAAAGCACCGGGTAACATAGGTGAGCCAAGGTGCTGCTACAGCTCTGAGAACCTGAGGCTGAGATTAAAAAAAGAAAGAGAATAAGCACACATGAAAGTGAGAACACATAGAAAAATGAGAAATGAAGCTTTCAGTTTTAAAGAACTTGTTTCTGGCTCCAGCATTTTTGCTCTCCTTCCTAGGACATCCAGATGTAGCCTTGACACGGGCAAATTTCTCTTAATTCTAGAAGGTGCCTTGTACAAGACTAAAATTTGAAGAGCTCTAAAACTTTAAAAACTATTTGTGTGAGGTTTGTTCTCTCTTGGGATTTCGCTGGGGAAAAGATCTGCCTCAGCAATCAGGAAGGATCTATTCTAAGATATGTTTAAACACATTGTTGGGTTGGTTGGGTTTGTGTTGCATTTTTATTTGTTTGTTTGTTTTTAAATGCCACGTAACATTGACAAAATAGTAAATAACAATAGGAGGCTCCTCCCTGATTTTAGTCTTCTCAGATTTTGCTCGTTTAGGAGAGCAGAGCAACCATTTATGTCCAGGAGCTCTGTGCCCTGAAACCTATGGTTCTAGTGAGTGTAGCTCAATAACCCAGTGATGCAGGACAAGTTATTGTGCTGGTTTGAACAAATGAATAGAGAAAAACTTAAAGTAGTTGCAAGGTACTTTTACTAAGAGAATTATTGCATAGAGTAAGGAATTATATCATCCACTAGCAACAAATAAAAAACTGCATATAAATAAATAGGAAATATAGTTTTGAATATATATTTATATTTATATTTATATTTCACAAGGAAGGTGTTAAATATGTAGCGGGGAAATTACGCTGCTATTTTTCCAATAAGAGAAGCAAGCTCAGAGCCTACAAGAAGTTTATTTTGTGTAGAGTTTTCATACTGTTAAATATACTCTGAGAATAGAAGAACAATCACATTTCACAGGGGGGGGTCCAAGCCAGCAGGTTGGTTGTGTGTTTACACTACAAAGTCTCTATAGTTGAGGCATGCAAATGCTATAAAAATTTGCTAGAGTTTTAAATGCCTTGCTGAATGAAAATGAAAAAAGCTACAGAAAACCAAGCTCAACCTGTAAATGTTTCCCATAAATTTGTTGATAAAAGCCATTTTCTGGCAAAGCTGAAGAAAAATGTTTCTGCCTGGTTTAGGCAATTCATGGAGAATTCAACAGTGAAACTGAACTCCAGGTATTTACTTGGGGTCCTAAATTGGCACAGAATTAGTAAGAGAAAATATTTGAATTTCAAATTGTGTTTGAAGCACCTGAAGTGTTGCCTTGATACCTGGGTGGTAGACATACCATACCTATCACTCCAGTGAGCTGGGAGTGATGAAGGACCACATCCTTCTCTGTCATTGCAAGATCATGGCAAGAATCTGGGTGATCATTTGTACTGGGAGCCAGGGAGCTTGGACAATTAGTTTTTCTTCTCGTGGCTCCTGGCATCATAACCCTCAGTGCACCCACAAAGCAATCTAACTGCAATGGTGCCCAAACTATTAACATTTAGGTAATTTTTAAAATCTCAAGTTCACCCTCATCCCCTCTTGCATTTTATTTTTATTGAATTGAAGGGTTTTTTTCTATTTTTCTTAGCCTTTTCCTTTTGTGTTTTTCTTTTTCCTGTTTCAAACTTAACAAAGACAGGCCACTTATTCATGACACCTGATTAATCCAAATGTTTACTGGGAAAGACCTTGCTGCAGCCTGTAGAGAAGATGTGATGAATTAAGAACCTATCTTATGAAAAAAAATTCCCTGAATCTGAAACTAAAGAGAAAACTTTTTCCAAGGAAATTTTACTTTTTTAATTTGTCTATTTAACTTTCCCCAGTATTTATATAGGTGTCTGGCAACAGAGGAGGGTGGAAGGTGGTTGATGTCCCTGTGACAGGATGCCCAGATCCATGAGAACATGGATGGATCTGAATGGATCTAATCTTCCACTGATCAAGACGATCTCCTCTTGAGGTGAGGGGACAGGATTTTATTTTGTGGTTATTGTGTGTGGTTTATTTTCCTTTTGTTTTCTCTTTCTTTATTTTCTGGTGGAAAGAATATAATCTAATCTTTTTCACATTCCTGAGAAGTTTCCTTCTTTCTAGGTGTTCCCATCTGCTCCAGCATTACGTACTTTACTATGTCAGCGTGCAATACCATTTTAAATTGTAGTTTCAGTTCAATGAAACACTCAAGTGTTGAAATGCTTTCCCACACAGCAATACCTTAATGTGCTAATAGCCAAGCACTCATGTTAGAACTTCCTTCACCGAACACTAGTACCCAAACCAACCAACACAGGAAAGTAATTTTTGGTAAGGCAATAAATTGCTTTTCACCTTGCTGTTAAAATACAGCTAAAAAGCAGTGGTAAAGAATGGTAATGAAATGACATTTTCCATAGTATTTCAGGAGATTTATGCTGATAAAATTTAACTCTGAAATTTCAAGATGCCTGATTTTTTTCTTTAAAAGTCAGAAGACTGACAGTACTGTCTTTTCACTTGGAATGGCCAAAATTAGAAAATGTTCCTGAAAGGTACTATTTGATTTATTTTCTTCTATTCTAAAATTTCAGGTGTTCTCATTTCTATGGAAAGGACTTCAATTAAATGTCTATTTGCTTTCCTAATAATAAAAATAAAACCGTCAAAAGCACAGAAATATGCAACCCTGAACCCTCCTGCTCAGTGGTGAGATACATGGTTTTTATTTGCCTAACATTCTCAGCATGAATGGCTGCAGTCATTTAAAGAAGGCAATCAATGAAATACTGCTATCCACTCAGTGTTGGTAGGAATTAGGATGTGGAAATTAGAATTCACCAGAAATTAGAATTTACCAGAAAGTTAGAACGAGAACAAAAATGAAACCAGACAAATTCCAGGTTTTGTATCTCAAACCCACAGGCCCAGACCGAAAGAAAAGCATTCACAAGGAAATCATCATGCAAAGTCCCATTGTCTTGGTTTTACTCTGTGACACTGAGATCAGTTGCTGTCTGTTTCCAGCACCCTTCTCTCTTTCTACATAGTCCCTTCTTCAGTCAGTATCTCCTACCAGGTGCCACCCAAATAACATCCTCCATCTTCTTTGGCAACTTCCTTCAGGAAATAGAAGTAGCTCGCAATAAAGTACTAAGTCAAACAGTGCTTAAAGGATTTTGAGCCACAAAGGACACAAAAAAACCTCTCATCTCCCTTGTGTGAGTGATGCTTAAGAAATCAATAGCACTCCACCAGAACACAAGAGATACCACTGAAGAAGACACTAAGTGATACACCTTTATCCTGTTCATCAGTTGGTGATACAACCCCATTTCTCCCTATTCTCTGTGCCCTTTTCAAGAGGGCCACAAATCTAAAGACACTTTTGAGGGGTGTTACTAGCTGTGCTTCAAAAGAAATAAGGGAAATTAATGTTTTGGGTAGCTCTTGTTTGATTTATTAAATAGTTTGATTTCTTTTTCCTTACATTGAATTTTTTGAAGGGTGCAAAATATATGCTTTTGTTTGGTCCCTTTTCCATGCTGAGCAACCGAATTCATTCACAGTCCACATATTTGAAGCAAAAAGCCTGGTTCTTTTCATAGCTCTTTGTCTTGTTTTAAAGCCAATTTTTTGCTTCTGCCAACTTCTAATTGCTCAGAAACTTGACGTCTGTGAGTGTGAAAGGAGGTTTGCTATCATTATGTCTGATGGCTGTTCTGCTTCTGTTGGTGATTATTCATTCACCTCTGATGTTTGCAGGTCTTGGCGGCCACTGCTACAAAACTTGCAGAAATTTGGTGCTACTTCCTATTTGTCATTCACAGAATCATTTGTTTTCCGTTCTAGGAAAACGTCAACATCTTAATGCAATTTATTCTTCTGATTAATGAAAGAAGTAAACCCATACATTTTTCTAGTTTACACCCATTTTATTCAATAAGCTACAGCTGTAGGTATTCAAGAATATTTGAATTGAAAGCACACCGTGAAATTTTAATCCTCATATGGAAAAGAAAACATTTTAGCTGATTAGTCTCACTTTTTCTAATCATCTGCTACAGGAAACAGAGATAGTAGAGAAATGAATTTTGCAATAATCAAGTAAGCTTGGCAAAGCAGTATTTTTATTTCCATGTGCTCACTGTGACCCATGAGGAGGCCGCCTGGTTTTATCTGTCATGAGCAGTAGGTCTGTCATTGGGGAATATAAATCCTGATGTCCTCTTTGTGAATCCCAAGACTATGCCCAAAACAGACTCAAATTCACACTTCCTAACTAGTCCATTTTAAAAGTCAATTTAGAAACATAGTATTTTTCTGTAAAGGCTTTGGAATTAAATTGTTTCTTAGTTAAATATGAAGCAGGTCAGAATCAGTCCTGGTATTCACTGAGGCAGAGCCATGAACATTAGTGGATAATACGTATTTGCAGAATATACATTTGATCCAATCAGTACTGGTGAAAGGTATGAGACTGCATTTTAACTGAGATCCTGACACTCTATGAACATGGATGATGGGTTGAAGCTGTAAGAGGCACCCATCACCCCACCTTTGGTTTTAGCAGACAGCTTTTCACTTAAAAGGAAGATAATTGCTTTAAGCCTCAAAGACAATGATTTTTGCTTGAATTTGTTAGCAGGAAGAACTTAACTCTTACTGAATAAGTAATGATTCAATACATCTTAATCAGAGTATATCTCCTTCAGAGACTGAAGGTTTTGGGAAATTTCACCAGCAGCCCACATTCACCAGTTTGACAAAGTTCAGCACTTGTTTGGTACTATAAAACATGTAGATGCATTTCATCATCATCTCCCTTATGCTTTCTCTGAAGGACATACCAGCCCAGATCTTTCTGGTAAAAATAGGTATCAAATGTATAATTTCTCACAGCAGTTATTATTTACCATCTCTCTTCTTGCATGGTCTGATATGGTATGGAAAGGGGTTTATTCTGTCTTCCTACACAGAACTTACACAGACCTTGGCTTCTTTGACCCCATTTTGCCATCACAACAGAAATACCCATTCAAGTGCAAACTCCCCTGAAAAGTTTTTAGAAAGAGTGATTGAAAGATAACTCAAAGTTTTCAATCTTTTTTTTGTTTTGCTGTGAGTGGCAGAAGACGTCAGGGTACCATGGATATGGTCACCATCAGCTCCTGAGTCCAAAGTGCTGCAATAGAATCTGAGACCTCAGCAGCCCAAAACTTTCTCTGAAAAACAGCCAGTTCTGTATACTGAACAAAAAGCCTTTAGCTTCAGCTGGGGAGCTGGGGAGAGTAACAGATTTGCTTCTGGGTGAAAATTTTCATCCTGTAAAATGTTCCCCAGGACTAATTCTGGGGGTATGAATAAGAGGCTTAAAAACACAAATTTTACCATGCAAGTGAATAATCTGTCATTGGCCTTCCATCAGCTTTACTGCTGTTAGTGAGCCTCATATGGGTCTTGCTGATATGCCGTGTAAGGTTCCAGTAACTTTGAGTATACTTTCCTAAAAGACTAGATAATTCTGTGCAATCATTAACCACCTCTTGCTGCTTGGCACGCTAAAATAATAAGGGTAATTGAATATCACGCTTCTGGGTGTATGCTAATTGCCTGCAGGGCTCTGGAAGGATGTTTCATCCCTGTACACCACACAGGATAATTGGATATGTAAGAGGCATTATGGGAGCCTTCCACCTTCCTCAAGAACATCAGTGCAGAAGGCAAAATGTCAAGTTAGATGAACAAATGATTTAATACAGTCTGGCAAGCCCTCTGCTCCTACGGTGCCGTAGTGAGCAACTGATTGCTGGGTATGCACCTGCCATTGTGAAATGAGATCCTGAGCATCCCAGGTCACTACTTTTAACCTGAAACACCAGCAAAAGCCCCAAACTTCTCAATATGTTAATTTCTATGGCAAACTCCATTTAAAGTAATGTTAAATTGTGAATTAAAATGTATTTATGCTTAAATAAGATTCAGGAGTGACTATTCCTGGTTTTATAAACACACCACCCCTGAATCCCTTTAATCTTTCTGTGTGCTGCTGGATGTCAGGTAATGGAAAAGCACAGTGTGAGTCAATTAGTTTTAAAATCTTATCATTGTAATAGGGCAGGATGAGCTGTATTATCTTGCCAAATAGGATTCAACACATTGAGTTTATTTACTAATTTTTTATATTCTTCCAAATGCAATTAACTGCATAACCATTAGAAGTTAATAATAATTAATTAACAGGGTTCTTACATAATTGTATGTGATAGATATGCCCAAATGAGTCCTTTAACGTTATTGGAAAGTAGGGAGGGGGATTGCTACCATGAATACCAAATCTCCTTGGCAGACTGACTCACCTATAAATGATGCTCAGGTACAATTAGGAAAATGGCCCATGCTAACGATGACTCTAGAGCACACACTGCCACACACATGGCCTCAGCTTAGAGACGCAGCGCATCATTAAATCAGAATAACCTTGGTGAAATCAGAACTCTTGAAAAACTGTCTACAAGAATGACCTCACTACTTTCATCTGCCTTACCGATGCCGAGAAACTTCACCGACTTCAAGAAATTTCTGTCTTCAAATTATTTTTTACTAAATATCCTTTCCCTACAATTTCAGCTAACTGGGGCTGAAAGCTTTCCATGTAACAAGGCATTTCCTCTGGGGTTGTTTACCAAGGACCCCTGCTCATGTGTGCCCAGCACGTAGCTGCACTGCTGTCTTCCTTTAACCACCAAAATAGCCTCCTCTCAACAAAAGTAGGGACACTGAAGTGTGTGCGTCTGGGCTTCTGGGCTGGTCGTCCTGTTTTCTTGCAGACAACAATATGGAAGCCACATAAAATTATATCAGTGACCATCCAGTTGCTGAATCAAAGTCCCAGAGCACTGTTGCTATTCTGCCATTAGAAGTGCCACCGTTTACAGCAGTTGTAAACCCTGAATGCCTGTGCTTATTTCAGCTGCTGAACTGCCTTATTAGCTAGAAGAGGCTGCTACGATCCTCACCAATTTTCTGACTTGGTGTTCATTGTGTATTAGCAGGGTACTGCTGTTATCATCAAACTTTTCTGGAGCAGGAATTCATTCCCTGCTCCTGACTTGGGCTGTCTAGGGAGCCTGTGTTTCAGCAGGATGAGCATGTCAAAGGGGCTCCATCAGTAGCCACTGATTTTTTGCAAGGACATTGAGCACCTCTGAGAGTCAGAAAGCATGTACTACCTAAATAAATTCAGAATAAACTAGAAATTTGTTGGTTTTGATCAAAATACTAGCTATAGAGTATGACAGGCAGATCAGATACCTTCCACATGATGCCCATAATACAAACAGGTTTGAACCAAGTAAGGGATGAGATGAAGTAAAATTTAATGTCAGAAAATTATTTCAGCTGAATATTCATTTTTTAGCTACACTTTTATGTGAAGGTCCCCTGCTGTTTCTGCTGGATTCTGCTTTGCTTCTGTCCTTCACTACGGGACAGGGTTGTTATTCACAATTAAACACATATCCAATTTGTGCTCCAGAGACTGTGGCAGCTGTACCTCAACAGAGGGTGAAGACAGAGCAGATGGATAGAAGGTGAAGTGCTGTCAGTCCATCGGGATTGAAGATGCCACAAAAATGCAAACAGGACCTATAGTTTATAAGAGAAAATAATGTCCTGACAGCCTGATGAAAGACTAACTCAGAAACCCTCATTCCCCCAAAAGTTAAGATCAGCTAAGATTGATATGGCTGTATTGTCAAGTGCTTAATCTTTTTTATCCTGTTTTTTTTTTTTTTTTTTTTTTTTTTTTTTTTTTTTTTTTTTTTTTTTTTTTTTTAATGAGAAACCAGACCAATCTAATCTGAATGAGGAAAGTCACCTTCCCTAGTGCTCCATTTAATTTTCCTCAAGCATAGAAATGAAAATAAAATTCCATTTCAAAAACATGAAAAGAGGAATATTCTCGTGAAGGTAGAAAAAAACCTCAACCCCACAAGAAAAACTTTAAAACTGTCACTCACTTCCCTAAAAATGAAGCCCTACAAAACAGAATGTTCAAAACCCATATGTGGGTGCTGCATTTTTTTTCCTCGAAGACCAATAGCAACTGCAGTAACTTAAAAATTCAATTCATGCATAGCAAGGGAACACTTGAGAAGGGAAGCAGAGAAGGAAGACAGGATGAAGTCAAGTTAATTTGGAAGACACTTTCAGAAAAGAATGTGAACACCATTCTGGAGGTCCCAGCTCTGCACATTAGTCAGTAACCAAAGAAGGTGCTGATGCGTGGATCAACATTTAAACCCGTAACACTTTTGACAAAGTGCTGTTTTTAGCTTTATTCTGTACTTATTGTTATTCACACTGTATCTGTTTCACATGCACTTGTCCCTATTTCTTGCAGACCAAATGTTGCACATCTGAAGCAGTACTCCACCCCATGAAACCAATGAAACTTTTAACCGTAACCAGAAAGCAGGATATCAGTATGTTTTCATGTGTTGATCTTTGTGATCCCAAGCAAACAATCACTTGTGGCAGTGTATGAATTTCCCAATCCCAGTGAAAGTAACTCTTCACCTCACCAGTTCTAGCCCAGCCAGCAGCAATGAATTGTGTATCTGCTCCGCTGTCATTTTACTGATCTGCCCTTTGTGTATATATTGCAGCAAAGATTTCCAGTCAGCCAGCTTGATATTTTTCTATGAATTGACTATGAAATGATACAGCTAAAGGGCTGTATGCCAAGGAATGACCAATTCAAGCATGGCAAACATTGACTGAAACAGAATATTTCAGAGTATGAGGGGCTTGCTTGGATTTTTCCATAAGTACCTCAGATATTCTCAGCATTTGCATCCTCAGAATTTCCACCTGTGCTATAGGCATACCTCCACACCCAGCAGCAAGAGGAGCTCATCACACTGTCTGCTCTGTAGACAGAGAACTGAAAAACTTGAACCTGCTCAAAATCATTTTAAAAAAGATTTGTTTCTACAAGTACATGTTTTTACCCAGTTACAGAGAAGTAAGAGACAATGGAAATAAATCCTGAGTTGCTGACGCCAGTGACCTGGAATCTCCTGGGAGAGAGGATGAGCAAGGAAGCTGGTTCACACACCACGAGGTGCCCTGAGGACATGGAGCACTGGCACAGTCTACTGCACTGTCAAGTGAGATCAAGACAAAGGCACTCTTACGTGGATCTCTCAGGATCTTGCATCTTCCAGAGCAAACTGTTTTCCCTCCAAAGTGTTATTGGAGCTGCCTGAGGTCTCTTGTCAAGATGTCCCCATTAGAGGCTTAATCACAGAAATTTCAGGATATTTGGGGTAAACTGTAGGGGAGGTTTGTCCTTTCTCCCTTTCACAGAAACTTACTGATATTATAATGTGAAATGCTAGGATAAGAGAATGCCCTTTTCCCTTGGAGCACCTTGTGGGGAAGTAGAAGAAAATACAGTATAAGAAAATTTGCCTGTTATGATATGGCTACGTGCAGGGTAAATGCCTGCTTTTTACCAAGTGCAAAAGCTTTATGATACAGGATAGAAGGACAGACCTATGGCAAAGTTATCACCAGAGAAGGTGGTATTAAAGGATCTTCTGTGGATTCCTATATTTCTGTATATATTTCATCTATACCCTTCAGTCAGCAAGACACAGAACAAAATAAAACCCCAAGAAACAACAATCTCTGTTTGAATCCATGTGTGGATAGGAGATTGTGATGAGTGTGTGGGGGGACTGTTTATTAGAATTGTATAAACACCAGGGGCTGTAAATCTAGACTCTTTTTTTTCTACTCCTTTCTTGGGGATGATGGGAACATTTTGACAGAGTTGCTAAACCACACATACATGCACCTGGGTGTTCTCTCAGTTTCTTCTCCTGGTGTATTTTTCCTCACTTTCCAGGTCTCTCATTTCCTTTACAATATGGTTTCTCCTGTTTTTATACTACTAAATAGCAGTTTATCTTTGTGTTTTGCCCTGCTCGCCTGCTCAGATAGGTGGTGGGGCAGAGTGGCAAGAGATCTGGGCTCTCTGCTGCCCTCTGAAACTTGCTGGCAGGTGGCTGAGCAGGATTTCAGCACAATGCTCCAAACACATTTTGTGATGACTCTCAAAACCTTGCTTATATTATGAGGCTATTGTGAGGGGTTTTTTTAAGCATGAGTCTGTCTCAGTTTTTGTGCCCAGCTGCAAGAGCTGATATTGCTTCAAACTGTTCAAACCCCATAAGCCATACTGAGCCAGGGGCTCCCTGCTATGCCTTTGCTCTGCTTCCATTCCTCCTGAGGTGCCCCAGCCCCCAGTCTGGACTGCCAGAGTCCACACAAACACTGTGATGGGAACACTCCAGCCTGGGCCTAAAGTACCCCAAAACTGTCCATAGCTCAGAGGTAGAGAGGCTGGTCTCTGCTGTAAGGCTGCCCCCAAACCTGATGCTCTGGCAGACAGGCAGCTCCTCACAGGAGGCCATGACCTGTCTGTGCACAGTAGAACTCTCCTGGGTTGCACTGAACTCCCACAGCAATCAAAAAGTCATCCCTCACCTTGACACCCACTTTAAGGTCATGATTTTGTATGCCCCATTTTTTGCAAATATATTTCCTGAGGGAATTCAGCCTAGTTCAGAATTCCCCCACCGTGGTACCAGCAGTTTGAGAGTGGCAGGTGAAGGCTGTTGGAATGGCTGCAAAGGCACACGTCCTTTCTGTTCCCCTTTCTTTTTCCCCCACACAGCTACCTTTTTAGAAAATCACCAGTTATTTGGTGTTTTCTATGACTGATCTCCAACTTCCCTTAGAATTATTATTTAAATAATTTCACCATTTGGGGAAAAGAAGAAAAAGACAACAGGGAAATCAGATTCTTTGTACTATAAACCCATAGTATTTGTCCATTTCAAGTACAGCTTTTGCAGTCAGTATGGGCTACGAATGGGAAGAAACTAAACACTTCTTTGGTGAGGCAGCACACAAACTTTCCTCTTTTTTTTCACTAGAAAATGTTGCAAACTGTTGAATAAAACAGTGATGGCACATACACATTTTTTTGTACTTACAACAGATGACAGACGAAGAAGGAGCTGACATTCAAAAACCCCCTTAGATTCTGGGGTGATGATGGTGGTGGCAGCACAGAGCATTTCCAAACCTTGTATACCTCAGCTACCAGGGCTGGGATTTACAACATTGCTGATTCCACAGTGAGTTGAGGCTTCAGAGCACAAATATCTCTTACTGGCTGTCGGTCTCTTGATGCTGATGTGAACATATGCTACCACTTCTCTCATTTCTTCTGAAACACCTGAGATTATGGTGATATTTTTGGCATAACAGCTTTCTTCTAAGAATTCTTGCTTTGGAAGTGAGCATAAAATCTGCAAGTTCCTTTACCAATATGTTCTAGGCCAGGCTGTATTATCATGGGATCAAATCCCCGAAATCTCCCCAGCACCTTTCTGCTCTCCAGGAAGTTTTTGGCTGGTTAAGGCTCTTCAACATCAATTTCCTTCACATGCTATACAACTCAGCATCTAGGGCAACATCCTGGGAGACAATAGTTGTGAAATATTTTTGGCAGATGAGGGTATTAAGCCTGCAGTCCCATTTTCTAGGCCAGTATTTTAATCCCTGAAAAATTGCAATGAGCACTACAGGTATGACCCCTGTCCCACCACCCTAAAAAAGAAGCAGGAGTCAGCAAATTCATTACAAATAAGAGGTATCTCCTCTAGGGATGATGCTATGCCCCATATCCCAGGCAGGTTGAGGTGTTTATCCGAAGTTCTCCCAAGCTAGGGACAGGTATCAGATTTGCCTCTGACCTCTGGTTTTCTATTCAGTATCTCCAGTGACTCCTCTGTCAGCATGCAGGTGGCATATAGGGGCTGGGACGCCAAACAATTTAGCTTCATCTGGTCCACAAAAGCCATAAAACTGCTGGGGTTTAATGAAGTTTTTAGCTGGTAATTAAAAAAAAAATAATAAACTTCTTGGTGTCTGCTCTATGGCTGGGCTATTACAACTGCAGGTCACATGCTCAGAAATAAATCTCTGGGGACAGGGATGGGAAAAGGACTTTATGAGGCATTAGTCATAAACATGAGGACCCTTTTTCCTTTAAGTTATCCTCCATTACTTCTAGGTCTTTTAACTGTGCATATATGCATCAGAATCTTTACAAATAAAATAAATCACTAGAATTACATTTGCACAAGCACTACGAGAACCACACAAGCAATGCTAATGTGATGATTGCTTCCACTTGGTCGTTTAAGTACCTAGAAGCAGCATTTGGTGCTCACAGGAGTTTTAGATCTTCAGTCTCTGTGAGATGGCCAAATGAGTGTAAGGACTCGTTTCCTTCTGGGTGCTGGTGGCCTCTGACCACAGCAGAGAACAAATGGAAATCAAAGGTAAAAAAGAGTTGAGAATGAAAGTTATGTGGGAATGGCCTGAACACTTCATTAATAACTTAATAAACCAGAGGGGTTTTGAGGGAGCAGATAACAAATAGGGGTAGGGGGGAAAAGTTTGCCTCAAGGAAAGCAGAGGTTTAGAAGGGACATTTTAAACCTCTACACCTAAATGAAGATTTGGAGCAGGGAGTTCTGTTTTAAAGCAGAACAGAATTAGTATAGCTCAACTCCACAGCAATGCTGTCAGAACTCTCAAGCTCAGCAAAGCACTTGCAGGTGAGAGAGTATTTAGGTTTGGCTTAAGATTTTGCTCATTCCCAGTGGAGCTCCTCAAGTGCTTAATATTCTGTTACATGTGTGCTTAACAGAGCACGTGTTCTCAGATGGAAAAGGTGAAGAACAGATTAATTACGCTCTGAATCTTCCAGTATGAAAACTTGAGGATATGAAATGCACTGCAAAACAAACAAAATAATCTGGTTATTCCTCTACCATGTAGTAGACTTGTGGAATTTCTTGCCAGAGGCCCCTGTGAATGCTTGAAGCTTATGCACACTGAAGACAGCACAAGGACTTGAATAGAGATTATATTCTAGATTCCTAAACAGAGAGATTACATCAGCTTGGGAAATATCCTGAGCTATAAATGCTCAGAGCCTGGGGGCAGCAAAGTACCTTTGATGTTTGCCCTGCCCTTGGCTTCTGCTTTCATCCACCATCTGAGTGGGGTGTTGGGCTGGAGGAACCCTCATCGTTACCCCATCTCACTGCTCTGTGCAGCTGTGGCCTGTGGGAGAACAACTTTATTAGCCTCACTTTAGAAGGACTGATGGAAAAATCCTGCTCACGTGTAGGATCCAGAGTCTTCAGCAGGGAGATTTCTATCTAATTGCTATGATTTCCGCACCCCTCTTGTAGGTGATTCAGAGCCATGCAGAATCCTCACATAGTTTTGTGTTTCTCTCCACTGAATAAAAGCACTATGGAGAAACACAGGTGAAAAGAAGCAGCTGTGGCACCGAACCATGTATAGGATTGCTCTGTTTTCTGGCAGGTCTGGAATGAACAGTTACCAAGACAGATTGCAGAAGCCCATGGAGAAAAAAATTCCACAAGTCAAAGAATTTTCTCCAAATTTCTGTAGTATGAGTCCTTCTAAATGGGAGGAATAGCAGGGGTAGAAAGAAAGCAGAAAAGTACAGGAGTAAATGTGTACATACACTAGACAAAAATTATGCTCATGCCAAATACAACAGCAATATTGCTGAAAAATGCAAGTGTCTCACCAAGAAACTGCAGAGCTCAGTTGCATTTGCAGCCACTATGTAGCTGACATGTACACTTCCACCCTTTTAATTTGCAGTCTTGAAAACCCTGATGTTGGATAGGCTTGCTCTTCATTTTATTTGTGTTCCAAGGAGGCATGCAGCACCTGAACACAGACGGTCAGAAAAGTCTGTTGGTGTGCACAACAGATACTGTCAGATATTGTTTGCATAAAGAAGTTCCAACACATATTACCACCCAATATCTTGAAAAATGAAGTGATTTAACTTTGCCACCTTACACAGCTTGTTTGAGTCACAGTCATGAGAGTGTCCTTATCCTCAAACTCATGGCATTTTCTGGGGGCATTTTAGTTGCAGCAATGAATCAAGTTTTAATTTGTTTCACCAAACATCACAGTGGAGAATGCAACCAAGCACTTGGGCACCAAGTGTAAAATATTCAACTTAAAATCCCCATGACTGTTCTGGTACTAAAATTTCCACAAGCTGTGTGTATTTTGTTAGATCAATTTGTATCTAAAGGATGTGTGACCTGAGTGGAGCCTTTCAGAGCACAGGAAGAGAATCAGCCAATCACCTGCCCAAGTCTACTGCTGAAAAAAGGGAGGAAATGTGCAATGATGTGTATAGGTATGCTTTCTCTTTGACTTTAACAAGTTTTTCTAAACAATCTTCTCTCTTGCTTGCCAAATGAAAAGCAGGTTCAGCAGGATAACAGCAGATTCTGGTAAATACTGCATTTCTCATCAATGTTTCTTTTACAGATGTGAGGGTTCTAACAAAAATTTTGGCACAGTGAACCTTGGATCTTCATAGCAACACAAAAACCATAACATTTTCAAACATAGTTTTATAATAACTGTGCTATCCAAGAATAGATTTTAATCAGGAATATAACACAGTTATAAGTATATAATATATACAGTTGAGCAAAAAGAAGATAACTGTTCTGTGTTTAGTAATACCCCAATAAACCAGACTTAAAAGCACAGAAATTACCCTATTGATATAATTTCCAGAAATTCCTGATATAATTCTTTGGTTTTTTTTTTTTTTTCCTTTTTTAATCAGAGTACTTTGAAAGGATACTTTGAAATTACAGCTATTCAGGAAAGCAAAATAAAACCGTGTTTATAGCTAAAATTAAGTTACTGATTTTAGCTCCATAAGCATAAGTACACAAATGGCAGAGCTCAGCATTTTCTGAAGTGTACTCAAGTCATATTCCCAGCAATCAAGAGAGACCTAATCAGATTTTTTCCTCTCAAAAATAATGATCTTGGCAGATTTTGTTAAATGGCTTCCAGGCTTTGCTGTTCCCAAGGGTGTTGCGTGCTTATGGTGATTGCTGGGTGCTGAGATATATTTGTGCCTCAACGCTGCATTTCCTCAGTCCCTGTGTCTCAACAGCTGAATGAGGTATTTCCAAGTGCCCGGAAACCCGAGTGAAAATGGGAGGCTGTGCCTGTGGCTCTGCTAACCCCGGGGAAGAGCCTCTACCCTGCAGTTTGACTGCTTCCCACCCACTCTTGGTTCACAGAGCTCTCCCTGTCTCCCCTCCCTGCCATCAGCCTGTGTTGCCATCCTCACCTTCGCCTCTGCTTCTTCTCAGGTGACATGAGAGCTCAAGAGATAGGAAGGCCACTTGGCCACTTCCTCTGCCTTTTCCCAGCAGACTGCTCATTTCCTCAGTTCAAGCATTTTCCTGCTCCTGTTTCTCCATCTTTCTCTGCTGGGCTAATATAGCTAGTTATTGCCTTACAAGACCTTTTGCAGTCTTTGCATGAAAATTGCTGCAAACCCATGCATTTATTTTACCATATAGGAAGAGTGGAAGTCTTCAGATTAAGAGCAGCACTTTCAGCTTTAGCTGCCCAGAGCTGAATAGCTAAATTAAGCTTAATTTAAAAACAAAATACGAACAAACTAAAACCACCCCCCAAATGAGTTTTTCAGTGGTGCTGAGACTACCCTATCATGATTACTTACATTATTCTTTGAAAAGGGCACTTGGTTGGAAAGTGCCAAAAGGCACAAAAAAACCTACACTGAGTCTGACTAAAAAGAGCAGCATCTGTTCATGCATCCTTGTTCCAGGTGAGTAAGACACCTCAGGTGGGAAGAAGGTATGATCAGAGTCCTGGTTCTTATTGCTAGACCCTGAGCTACCTGTAAGTGCCATCAAACTGCAACACTCACACATGTGGCAGGAAAGTGTGTGGGAGTCATGGACAAGTGACTCACAGTGAAATTTAAAGTGGTCATTTAGACCATACTAACGTGGAGTTCCAAAGTACCTGAAATACTGTTTGATCAAGTGCTCACAGCAACCCCCTGCCACTGTGAGTGGAGGCACTGGGAACAGCAGTTCTCCCATTTAGCTACTGGTAGCGGACTGTGGTTGAGCATCCTTTGTGTCATGTTAAGAAGTAGAGATTAAATAATCCATTTGACCGGTAGAGTCCAGCCGGTGTCAAGGCCGCTGCTACTACATGAGGATTTCCCGTTCTGGCTCTCTGGCTATTAGCACAGGTATTGCAAGGTAAGAGCCTTGCCTGTTCCAGCAAGCCAGATGTGAAGAGAAAGTCTCCGTCAAGATGCGTTTTTGTTTAGACTTCCACCTGGAGCTATAATTCAAGCATGTATTAAGTGGGGCCCTTACCATTAGTTCTTCTAAAGCATCGATCCTACTTCTGAACCGCACATCTCTACACAAAGGATTTATGTGACTGCCAAACCACAGGGCACCAGCAACCATTTTTGTGCTCATGAAGCTTCACCAGCTTGGGTGCACTGCATGAGTTAATTGCCCAAGAGATGGTATCCAACTGGTCTGTGTTCTTGAAAGCCTACCCTTCCACGTCTCTTTTTTATACAGCTAAATATCGCAAACTGCATTTTAAGCCTAAACACAGTCTTTCATTCTTAACCTCTGTGTTTATGCATTTTATTGAATTTTTGAAGATTGGATTAATTTTCAGCATTTGATTTGTTGCAGTGACTTTGGGCTGGCTGCCCAACTCAACCATGGCTGCTACTCTTGGATGATGGCCTGACCATTAATTATTTCCCTGCTGAAACTGCATTACCACAAAATAAATTTTGTTATAATGACATCAAGTAAAGGCCACAGAAACCTGTCCAGCATTAGAAATTTCTTCTTGGATGCTTTTAAATGCTTTTTTTCCACATTATCTAAATCAAGAATGAGATATCATTTAATATTTTACCATCTTATGAATAAATAGACCTTCTATTTTCCTTGATGTAAATATAACAACATCAGCATTGAAGTAATTATCAAATCACAAATGTTATCCTGCAATTTTTATAAATTCTATCTCCCAAATAAGACAAGACATTTAAGCATAAAAAGACTGAATCACGTCAGGTTAAGTAAGTTACCATCTTTAGTTTACAGGGTGTAACAGTTCTTTCTTCATAAGACAAGTCTCACTATGTAAAAAGGATTTGATAAAATACTCATTACTCATTCTTACAAATATGGAAATTTTTAACCACAAAATTAAAAAGTAAACCATTTAAGACTCTAATGAAAGACCTTGAGGTGAAAGGAAGAGCAAGAGGAAAATATGTATAATTAAGAATGAGCACCCCATAGGTTCATTGTTAGCACAACTGAAGTGCCAACAATATTTATTTTGGTTACTTGTATCAAAATCCTGCAATTATGCAAATATATGGTAATGCCATTGCCCTTGAAAATACTGCTTTCCTCTAATAATTTAGGAAGGAGATCAATTATGAAGTCATGTGGTTTGGTCTTGCTGTTGGTGATGTCACTCTGTTGCTGAGTAAAAAATAAAAAAACATAAAAAATATTGATTCGTTTCCACTTAAACTATTCCCAGTCTGCTCCTTCAGAGCCCATTTCCCTTTATGTCATATTCATGTGGAAAATAAACCACATTTTTTTTTCCAGCAGAATACTTTTTAAGAAATATCTGCAGAGGTGATTTACCACTGAGAATGTAAAAAGAGTTAGAGACATTCAGCTATCCTTTGCTGCATTAATCCAATTTCATTTTAGTTAACAGCAGCCTGGTGTTCATTATCCTTCCAGAAGGTAACTCTTGCTTGCCAAATATATGCTTTTCCATTAGTTATTACACTTCTAAGTATTTTTTCATTGTTTTCTGCTGCACAGTCTGTTTTGTTAAAGATTTTTTTTTGTAACTTCATCATTGGTTTGAAACATCTCACTGCAATTTAATTATGATGAATAAATGGAGTAATAGGCTAATATATTTATGGCAAATGTCTTTGGCTACTTTAGATTTTTTTTCCCCTCAGTTACAGACCAGTAAATTCA
The DNA here is from genome assembly GCF_009819655.1 of Sylvia atricapilla. Taxonomy (NCBI): domain Eukaryota; kingdom Metazoa; phylum Chordata; class Aves; order Passeriformes; family Sylviidae; genus Sylvia; species Sylvia atricapilla. The sequence goes on from NC_089142.1 coordinate 65,476,543, forward strand.
GTGGGATTTATAGATTAGAGCTCAAAAAGGCCATCATGATAGCTGATGGAATAAGTCTAACTTTTTGTGGTTCTTCTTTTAAATAGAGATCTTTATTACCTGCTCCAGCATAATTTACAACCCTTTTTCTTTACCATTGCCCAAGTGAGCTTGATGGGCAGTCTCAAATTTTAATTTCATTCCAGAACAGAGACACTGTTTTGCACAGAATTTTGTGCAGAACATACAACTCAGTTGCCAGGTTTGAGACTTTTCAACCACAGAGAACAGCCTGGTATCAAAGCTGCAGCCACAGCTTCATTGTGCTTGGTGCTGTACAGAGGGAAGATCATCAACTTACAACATATGCAAAGGGACCAAAGTTCAAAGTGTAAAATAGCAACCAAGAAGTAAGAGAGAGAGGAAGGTATTAAATAGTCACACCAGCCACACCTGTCCCCTTTCATCAGCTTGTATCATCAATCTAAAAATGTCCCGCAGAATATTGTCACGAGTACTTTTGTGATGACCAAAGGAAAAATACCCATGAAATTGTATCCCTCAAAGCCCAATCCATCTCTCAAGGAGCCATGCTCATTACAAAATCACTCATAAGCTAATTGCTTAGCCCCTTCATGTGCATAGCCCTGGGAAAGAATATGCACTATTGTTTGGCCTCATCATGACATTGAGATACTTTAGCTACCTTTAGCTACTTTAACTTCCCATTTCAAGCAGCAAACTCTACTTTCTTATTTAATTGAAGTAAAAGCATGGCTCTAACAGGGCAGAGAATAGTGATGCTCACAACATTACAGCTCTTTTCCCCAACTGATGCTCTTCTGTAATGAGTTATCAAAACATTTTTCCCTGGTCCCCATTATTATGGGCTTCTTGGGTCCCCTCCAAAAAAACCATTATTGTCTATCTGATTCTAATTCTTTTCATAGGAGCTGTTTTTCTCTAAATTTTCTAGTGCTTTAGGACTGAAGTGTAGGAGAAGGGAGTACAAGTGACCTTGCTCCTGATAAGTAACAGCTGTGTTAATTACCCAAAATAGCCTCGACCCTGATGAGTCTATCCAATAATGATGAGTGTGATAAAAAGGAGTGGGTTAGCTGCTGAGGGCGGAATCATGAAGGAGGAGGAACCTTGAAGAAGAGGATCATGAAGAAGGATCTTGGGGAGAGAGAATCGTTGCTGTGAGGTCAGTCTGGGTCTGCAGTTAGAGCAGGCTGTTGTTGGAACCTGCAGTCACACTCTAGCCAGGTAAAAGCCTGCAGTCAGAGTCTGCAGACCAATATCTGCAGTCAGAGTTTAGCAGGAAATAACCAGCAGTCAGAGGCTGCAGGGGAAACCTGCAGTAGGAGCTTGCTGCAGCCAGAGTCAATGAATAGTTGGAGTCAGGATGGCTGAGCTGTAAAGAGGAATAAAGCATGACCCTTTCTATGCTGTCATAAACAAGAAGTCTGTGTCTCAGCTCATTTCTACCCTCTAACAAGAGGGCTGCTGCAACATGAAATAGCAAGGAAATGTACAAGTACAAAATCAAGAGCCTGCCATGAGCCTCTCATCCAAATTAAATCAAGAGGTTAGCCTGTGGAAAGAGCTAATGACCCAATATGCATAAGATTACAAATCTGAATTCTAATACATAATCTCTATATGCAGATTTATTATGTAATTATACATTTGAAGAAATTTAATATTTTATATGATTAATTTCTCTGTTGCTGTAGTTTCTTGCAATGATGCCTTTAGCATTTAAGTTCTGTGTTGCATTCCACGGAAAAGGTTTTGAATGAATATTGCCTGTCAGAGTGGCCTCCATTGACAAAGACAGGAAGGTAGCAATGAGGGAAAAAAAGGATGCTACAATTAGGTACAAAGGGACTGCAAGCCCCTGGGATCTCTTTGCATCCTTTGTTAATATGATGTTGGCAAGTTGCTTTTGTGCAGTTCATGAGCTAATGCAATCTCTATGATATGTGCTTCCAAGCAGTTCAGCAGAGAAGCAAACTGAAGTGGCAATAAGCAATAAGTCAACAACCCCTTGCTGAAATGACAGTAAACAATGAATTAACAGCCTGGTAGGGCATCCTTGATTCTGTGACTCCTGTGTTGTATGAATTCCTGCCCTACAAATGAAATATCAGTCTGCTTCCATTGCTGATATAATCAGAATTAGGAAGTAGCCAACAGAGTGGCCGTACTTACTTAGTCATATACGTACTTGTTTGTAGCATGTCATACACTGCTCAGTCCCAAGGGTCCTAAAATTATATTTATATATATATATACATTACCTGTGGAACAAGAATCAACTCTACAAGTATTAGTCCCAGCATTTATTACAAGTTGCATCTGGAGGAAAGGGCTGTCTGTCAGGGATGCTTGGAAACACATTTTAAGCTTGTGGTTTCAAATAAATCTTAGCAGAAATGTAAAACTTTAGGTATACTCTGTACTTCTTATGTTATTCTCCTTCTCTCAGTGCTTGATTTTTGAGGAGAACATGGCAGCAAAAGCTCACCAATTTTACTTTAAACTCAGTCAAAATGAGGTAACTCCTGGGCAGGCAGCTGTAGCTCTGTACATTTGCATGTGAGCCCAGCAGCCAGATAGGAGCACTCACACATTCCCTCTCCTCTCTGCACTGGGCTAGAAGAAGAAATGCCTATTTTTGTCTTTGGAGATACCAGAGGTGCCATATGATCCAGACACCACTGCTGTGCTGTTTTTTTGAGATTTCCTATCAAACTGACACAGCACACCAGACAAGACATGGGCTGTTACGACTAAAGTGGCTGGTTCCACTTCTATATAAAAATATTAGTCATGACCCTTTTTGCTATTTGTGATATTGGGAGACAAAGGCATGACAAAATGGGCTGCTGGAATAGTAGCTTTGTCTTTATTTAACAGAGAAATTTTCTCATCCATTTTGTAAACAGGCAGTGTTACTTCAAAAAATCAGAAATGAAGTCATGATCAAATCCACACATAGAATAACTTAAATAAACATTTTTCTTTTCAATATGATTGAAATATAGGATAAATAAAAAATATTATTTTGGACATTCTCCATAAACAGTTCATATCTAATAGTTTCTCCATTAAGTATTCAGAAAATCAGTATTTATTACTTAAACTACTCTGTCACTGACTGCATCTTTAGAGGGACAACTTGGCTGGAAAAAAATGAGATTTCACTGAAGAATAAACCTAGAGAAATTATGTTTCCTTTTATTTATTTATGAAGATTGAAACCTACAGCAAATTGATTTTATTTGAGCAGGAAGCTGTTGGTGCCACTGTTTAGTTTAGCTAAGGGACCAAGCAGAAATGGAAAACATTAGGGATCATCCACAAAGCTAACACTGAGGCTAAGCTCCTGAGAAACCATCCTCTGCAGAGTTGCTCTTTGTTCCTAGAGAGGGATGTATTCATTCAGCCCAGAGACAGCCCAGCATTAGCTTCAATCAGCTAAACTGAACACACACCCAATGCTTGTACGAGGAAAGGGTTTTGCTGTATTGAAGATATCAATCTAGGCCAACAGCCCAGAGGCTGTGGTGCCAGTCACGCACATTGCTTACCACACAATTCCAATGTCTTACCCCAGTTACTGCTCAGATTGACTTGGTACCTAAGGGAGCCCTTGTACAGCACTGCATGGACCAGAGAAAAATGGAGCTTCAGCTCAGAGAACTCACAGCCTAGGATAATGTAACAAACAGCGCTCCTGCCCCACAACAAAGCAAGGCTGCCACAGCTGGAGCTGAGTCCTCTCTTCATGCCACAGCCTAGCATAACCCCAATGTCATAAAAGAATATAGCTGGAGCTCATAATATTTGACATTAACTAGATAGGCAAAGAGAAAATATTAGTTCACTGTACTAGACATCAGCTTTTTGTTTTTAAACACTGAGTTGAAGAACCAGTTTTCTTATGGTCTTTCTCATTAATACCACTTGTCTACAAAATTACTACAAAACACTGCAACAATCTAGTTAGTATCTGCTTAAAATAACTAAGCAACTTTGATGATGATCTGCTCCATCCTAACTTGAACCTCAATCTAGTTAATATTTGTACTTTTGTCACTGAAATATTCCTCTATTTCACCTCACATCTTATTTAGTGTCTACCTTAAAGCCTCAGTTCTTACAGGCAAGTAGCTAAAAGAGAATCTTGTTTCACTTTGCAGATTTTAGGTCTCATATTTGCACCAAAAGGCTTGAAAACAGGAATCATGTCAGCTTAAGGGAAGCAAATAAAAAACACTCTAAGGCACTTTTTAAACAAAATTCTCATCACTTTTACAAGTTTATAATCTGAAGAGGGGAGGTGGGTGACTGAGTCACAGAAATTTCTAAATCTTTAGGGTTCAAATGTAAGGATTCCTCTTCACCTTCCTTTTCCTCTTCTGCTTTTCTACTCCTGTATTTGGTATGAGGAACGAAGATGCCCAAATTTCTGGTAGAAATCATCTTCAGCACGATTCAGAGCCTCCTCGTCGATGTAGACGGCTGGTCTCCGGGAAGCCAGGAAGTACTGCACCTTGCGCAGGCTCCACCCCAGCACGTACTTCATCCAGCCGCTGACGGCGGCTGTGGAGCGCCCAACGCCGGCGTTGCAGTGCACGTAGACCGTGTGCCCGTTCTGCAGCAGCCCGTGCAGCAGGCACACTGCTTGGGGCAGCATCTGGATCCTTCCTAAGGTGAAAAACAAGGCACGTTCATCTGCACTGGACAAAGGCTGAGGTTCTGCCTGCACAGCCTGATGAACTGTGAGATATAATGGCAGACCTGACATATTCCGCTTTTTTCTTTCTTTTCTCAAATGACCTTCTAGGCTAACTTGATTCTTCTCTTGTAACATGGAATCACTGTAAAATGCCCCAAGTCTTCCCTAAATATACATTCTGATAACATCAGATGTGTGTGGCACATTCATTTTCAAAGAACTGAGACAAGACAACACATTATAGAGAACAGCACAACTTACCCAGCGTTGAAGTTAGCAACCCAAAAATGAAATGGTTTCTTTTTAATACCAGGTATTTGTGAAGGTACCTAAATACTGCTGATTTCCAAACCATTGTAAGGAAGGCCATCATTTCAATAAGTGAGGGAGAAGAACATTTTACTGTACAACTTAAAACCATTATGACTTCATTGTGTACTAAGCATACAGTTAAACAACACAGAATAGTCTTTCTCACTGCCAAAGGGATGCAGATGCCATATTTTCTGACACTTTTTTCTGGCTATCCTGGGAACCAGAGTTGCAAACAGCAGAGTCCAACTTTTCTTCATGGCACATATAAGCAGTGACATTAAGCCCTTTCAAATCCCTTTTTTAAGGTCTCCTGTCTTCTCTGATGTCCTATTGCTGACATGACAGTTATCTATTTGGGGCAGCGGTATTTCACTGTGTTGAAAGCACTCTCTTCTGCTGGCAGGCTGCTCACTTGAAAACATTCACTTTCTAGCCTTCTGATTGGAAATAAGACTTTAGTCTGAGCATTCCAACCAAGGATTTAAAAGTACTAGTAATTGATGTTACAGCTCAGGTGCTGAGTATTTTCAATTAATTACAAACTATTATATAAATGTCTTTCTGGAGTTTCATCAGACTGGGATACTACAGTTAAAGAAAAAGTTTGTTGGGAAGGGAATAGCAGACACCCAGCACTGTCTCTCCATTTTTAATCAGCAAAGGTAGCAAGCTGCTCTGCTCTGCAAACTTTCAGTCTTCCACCTACACAGCATCTTTTCATTATATAGGCTGAACTCCAGCTGAAAGCAAAAACAGTCAAGCAGCTATTGATGTCAGATGGCTTTAAACTCAAATACACATAATACTGCCAGACACAAAGTACTTCAGATGGGCCCTCTGCCTACAAGAATATATGAATAATTAAAGACAGTACACAGAGAAACTATACCTTGTGTGCCAGCTATATTTTCATGCAAAATGTACACTGAACTCCTCCCTCCCAACTGTCATGAAAGTGACAGATTCATAACTCAAAGTGTTTTTTGCTATTAATTTACTGCAAGAGTGACATTACCTTCAGTGCTCATGTCTGCAGTTGGCAGCCAGACATAGGCAAGACCTTCTTCCTTATACAGTTTCATGAGGATTTCGGGGCTCATAGGTTCTGGGTAGCGGTTGCAGCCCCAGGAATTTTGAATAATGTCAGATTCAGTCTGGAAGTTCATCACAGCTGTAACACCCAGCTCATGCTTCAGCTTGATGGTCACATGCTCCAGCTGCCGAGGGCAACTTCCCAGCCAGATGTTGGGCAGAATCCTAGCATTGAGAAAACATTGCAGAGGGATTGATTACAGTATCTTAAGGAAACTGCCAAGTTCAGCAGTGTTCCAGTTCCAAACCTGCTTGACATCATCACACAAACACTGCTAAGCACAGACTTTCCATGTCAGGCAGTAAGAAACTTCTTGTTTCACTACAACTTATTTTGTTACAGTTGAGTTGGTGATGTCTGATGCTGGGGATCAAGCTCCTAGGCTACCAGAAAGAGCTACATGAACTGAGAAAAAATTCCAGACCATAATTATAGCACAGATCTCCAAGGCATCATTCATCACTAAGCTTGCAGTGGAAGATTACTAACATCAGGGATTAGAATAAAAAGACTCTGAAGATTCATGCAGTTTGCACACACAGAGAGAACAAACAAAAACACTGAACCCAACAACAACAAAAACCTAAAAAATTCACATGATCCATATAGGCATTGATTTAATAATAAGTCAAACATAAAGAACTCTTCCAACTCTTTAGCTACCACTATAATGAGGGAAGCAGGAAAAAAAAGCATTTTGAATACCCTTCTGTGTTGAAACATAAAAATTAATGAGGAATTTTCTTCTAATTTTTCTCTGATCTCTTGGAGTCTAGTGGGAATCAAATACAGAATTACAACACATGTATACTTCCCTCAATGCCTGAAGGACCAGAAAGTTTTCAGGAAAAGAGGTTTATGTAGGAAAGTACCAGAAATATGGTTGTTTATCTAAATCAAACTTCAAGAGTTCTATCGTTTTCCCATTGCTAATTCTCATAAAACTATTGTATACTTCAACATTATAAACTGAATATTAAGAAACTTGTTTTCAAATGAGGGGTTTTAATATGCACATGCAATTAAACTGATGGTATCTACAATGGATTATTCAGATGCTCAAACTCCTAGTCATCTACTTTAATTTCTTTAGGCTTCCATTAACTTCGATTTTGAACATGCAATCCACAAACTACACAAAATATCCCTGCATTTAACATAAAACTTTGCAAACCTTATTAACTGCAACAAATCTGTAATACTATTAACCACAAACTTAGCAAACACTATTAAATGCAAATCTAAAACAAAAGCAAGCTCCTCAAACATGTCTGCCATGCATGTCTTATGATCTTTCCCAATTTTAACCTCAGCAACAAATAAGGAAAGCTTTAGGGTCCTGTTTTTACAGGAACTTATAAACCACTCTTAAATTATCAGGTGGCTATTTCCATTTTACTATCACAGTAATAAGTACTAGTATTTAATATAAGACTTGTATTTTACTGTAATTATTAAATCCTGCTATATTAGTACTATAATATTATCAAAAAGGAAAATTCAGATCCAGGAAGCACTAATTACTATTGTTTCCTGTTTGTAAGCTGCATCCATTGTGAGTTGCATACTAGCTACACAAACACAGCCTTGGGCCTTAACAGCCCCTGTTTCAATGGCACAAACCACTTGATCTCAATATATGGTAACTGAGACCAATTTAAACCAATATATTACATAGCAAATAACCATTCCAACCATGTTCCAACAATGAGATCACTTGAAAAGATTTAAACTTAGTTGTTGTTTCCCATACATGTTCAAGAATTGCCCAAAATTCCAACATAACCAGCTCAAGCATTCTCACTGATCAGAGGGAGGGGCAAAGTTGCACTGCAACAACTGCTTCACTGCCCCACTTCCCACGTGCCAGCCCCATGGCAGCCCCCATCCTATCCTGAGAGAGTGACCGCTGCCAGCATTCTGCCACAGGAACCTGCCACGATGATTAGAGCATTTCAGAGTGGTGAATGTAAGCTACAGTGCCCTAACAGATGCTGACGAATGGCTGGAGATGAGCAATGCTCACAAAACTCCATTCCCAGGACAGGGAAATGGCAATATCACTAATACCTTGTGACAATATGAGGATATTATTTCAAGAACAAGAACATTAGTAGCCTTCCTTCAAAGGCTTTCCTGGAGACTCATACATATGTAATTCACTTGATACTTTGTGAAACATCCAGTGCACTAAATTACCTTGATGGGAGAAAAAAAAAATGCTTTCTAGTACTTGATTGAATTAAAACTGACTAAAGCATTCCTGAAATAAAAAAAACCAATCTGGATAGTACTCTTGCTTACTGATAAACCAACACTTTATAATTTTTCCCCCAATGATTTTTTGATGGGTGAACATCACAAGATGTGCTATCTGCCAGATCCCTGGGATACAGACCATTTGTTTATTTTGTTCTTGCAGCCTAACAGGTCTTGTACATGACAAGACCTCCTGTATTGCACAACACTAATTGCATTTACTGAACAATCTGAAGAGTTTACCAAGTTTTTTCACTGTCTTTCCCCATAATTAACTAAACTAGTGGAGGCATTCAGAGAATCACCTAAGGGATGTATTTAGGACAGGTAATTCTTATGAATTAATTTTATGATCAGGTCCTGAAGTTTAGCCTTCGAGAGGATCAAGGTGCAGCCTTGACCTTGGTCTACAAGCCCCTTACCTACCCACCTACAAATAACTGTGATTCTTGGTCATGCTGGCCAAGGCTTAACCACCCTTTTACCATGCAGAAAACAGTACTGCAGAGCTATCCTATCAGCAAATTTATGTAAAAGTTCTAGGATAATCCTACTGCATAGTACCTATATTTCTATTTGGTTTTATGTGTTCAAACCTTACCAATTTCTGACATCACTAGGAAGGAACAAAAGGGGTTAGTGCATGTGCAAGTACAGAGACTAATGGAGAGTTTAGCAGCTATATTTTATATATTCATTTTTCTGATAGCCCTACTGAGGGCTTCATTACACTGAGGTCAGGAAAACATATATATTGAACCAAGCAAGAATGTGGTAACTTAATTTTTACATCTCTTTCTTTAATGATACAACTTTTAGTTTTCCTTTCAATGTGGCCTATTGTGGAGTTTCTTAGATAGCGAGGACATGAATTATATTTGGATTGAGGGTTGAGCAACTCCAGACTGAGCCCTTTGGCTTACGAGGCCTGTGGGCCCCTGTGGCACAGGTCAAAATTCATGTTAAGGCATACCCAGGGAATAGTGGGCTTCTAGGAGTATGTAGTGTTGTGGCATGAACAGTTCAGCCACCTTAAGAATAAGACAAATAGTGTTTGTTTGCATTCTTTGTACGGCCTGTCATTGTAAACTATACTAAGAATCTATCTAACCCATGCTCTGAGAGAGAATAGAGGGAGAACGCCATGCTAACCACATCGGTTCGACGTGCCGTTTTGCTCTCTGTTGGGCCTCCTATAATTTAGAGCCTCTGTCAACAGTGGCCCTTCTTTGAGTTGCCATGGAACCTCAGTAGGTAGCTAGATTTTAGCCACAAAACTATTTGGCATGGGAAAGAGAGCTCTTTTACATTTCTCTCTAAACTGTCAAGTTATAGTGCTCTGAGCTCTCTGACAGCCACTGCTTTCCAGGTCACATGTGGGTGTATTCCAGCAGCAGATCATGTGATCCCTAAGCACATCAAAAAACATTAGGAAATTATTAGTGATCAACAGACCTTTAATCTTTTCAGCCAAACCCCTTTGATGTTCCAAAATATCAAAACAGGATGGTGTCTTAGCAAAATTCTACTTGAAATTTTGCTTTACTATAAAAATGGCACTTTGTACATTTTTACTCTCTGCATCAAGGATAATAAACCATGCTTGGCTCCAGAAGAAATGGTCAATTCAGTCAGAGACAGTTTATCAATGAAAGAATCACCTAGAGTGATTTAAATATTAATGACATTTGGCAGTCTTCTGAAATTAAGACTTGCAGATTGTCTATAAGCCCTTTCTTTATAGGCAGTTTCAGCCTGCCCTACACTTCAGTTCTCCACCAGTAGTAGAGAGAACTTTTAGGGGTCCAATGGATGAATTATTATGAGAAGCTTGAGGTTGTGGAAACAAGGACTAAATGTTAGGCAAACGTTATTCAGTTTATTTTTGCAGAGCCCAGACTAAAGGCTGACATATTTAAAACCTGCTTTTTGACTTATAAACTGAGAAAAACAACAATTATTTATCATTACCACAGACTAAATATGGAACACCATGCAAACACTTGTACACTCCTTTTCCAGCACACTTAAATTATTTTTAATGATCTAGAAATATATTGTGTTAGTTGGCTTCCCCCCAGGACCCTGCACAGTCTAGATTAAAATATAGCAATTCAGAGTGAATGCATCCAAAATTACAAATACATTCCATTTAATCAATGTGTATGCAAATGATCTTCCCATCCCTAAGGACAAAATGAGTCTGAGGCAATGAAAAATTAGCATTGTGAAACTTTTTTTTAATGGTGCAGACTAATTTTCAGGCTGGTTGACAAAGCATGACACACCATACCTCTCAATCTTATGTACAGTACAAAACCAGCCCAGCAACTGTAATTGTAGGGATTTGATTCCCAGGGAAGGTGACCTGACCTAGGGGAAGACACTAGGTTACTGCATCAGGCAGTCAGCTCTTCCTCCATCACACCAATGTCTACTCTGCTTCTTCAGCAGTTCCTGTTCTACTTTTTCTAGTAATGCTTTGAGACAAACAGATCCTAAATAGAAATTTCTTTCAAATGCTGAGTTGCAAGCTGGAATGACTCAGGTACTGCTTCCAGATCTGAACAATCATCAGTGCGCTAGGAGGAGGCATCTTGGAATCTACCCTAAAATTAATCAACCCTCTAAGAGTCACAGTTCTTATAGAAAAGGATAGGATTTGTCACTTAAGGTACACATTTCATCAGAGTATCTACCAGGCACTGACAGACATCCTTTTATCCTGATAGTTGCCAGCTTTATTCAAAAGATATGACATTGCCAAACTAAGGAAAAATAGCAGGGTATTTGTCACTGGTTATTGGCAACAGTGATCCATCAATGATGCCATTTGTTTATACCAGAGATATTTTTGACCAAGGTCCAGTCTATTATTTTAAAGGAAAAATGATGGATTGAATCATCCCTCAGTGCCAGGTCAAGGTGTAGCCTGTGTTAAAGCTTGCACTCCACTTCACTTGTCTACACCAGACTCCCTTAGATCCCGTTAAGCATCTGATGACAGTGGATATAAGTACTAATATGTACATATAACAAAACAGAGCAATTTAGCTGAAACAACAAACAAAATAATGATTACATTGACTGTCATCCCTCAAGACTCTTATTTCCTAAAGGCATAGCACGCAACCACAGCTGCATAGAACTTGCAGTAAAACAATCTGCACTCCCAGAAGAGCAATATATAATTCAGTCAATTTACCCCCAGCATTTTGTGTTGCTTCTAGGCATACAGGGTGATTTTTTGCACCAGTGTAGTGCTACTACCCTGGTACCACTACAAGCAAGCAGCTCAAAGGGAATATAGGCCTGAAGTACAACTGCATTAAAGATGATTTCTGCAGCACTTGAACTACTAGAGACTGTTTCCAATTACACTGCATTCCTATTTCCTCCCCTGATGGCACTGGAGTAGGAACTAATTCAGAATTCTTTTATAAGGTGGATTTTTAATGGAAAATCACGATCTGTCTGAACCAAAGGCTTCGTAGAAATTTTCAACTTTCAGCCAAATTTAAACTAGTTCAGAAACCAGATGTCTGTTCCCTGTCTCTTTTGACACAAAAAGGAGATTTCCAGAAGTATTGCTTTGGGCATATTCAAAATGAGAATATAGGAAATCCTACCAGCTATAGCTGAGATGCGCTTTCATATTTTCTGTATTCTCTGCCTTGTGACAAGGCACATCACTTTAAATGGCGATACCACTGGATTATGATGACCCAGAACTATCATCCTGTATGTGCTCCTTCTTTTGGCCTGTGGCATCCTTCTAACAACATACAGCAGCTTATTCATAGGTCTGTGTGTGCCTTCCCTGAAGTACCAAATTAGACATCTCTTTTCCAGGCCTTCCTTGTTCTTTTCTCTGAACCTGTGACAGTGAGCACTTCCTAGAAATGAGATGAGGTTCCTGTACTTTTGCCAGAGCAATCTAGAAACATTACTTAGATTGCCGTCTAATGCCCTAAATGCATTCACAAACAGAGAAGGATTTTCAAATTACCAAATTCTGTTCTCCAGTGGAAGATCTGAGCATGTTCAAGTATTCTTTGATATGTAGAAAACACACTGATTACTATCTTCACCTCAGAAAAAATTTACTTTTGTCCAATATGAATAGTGCAGTCACAGGTTATAGAGATACTTTCTTGTCTCCACAAAGGACACAAAGAACAGATTATTTCCTTTTACTCTGTAAAATCCTTTTACTTATCTCTAAGTTACTAACACACTCCAACACAGCTTTGCATTCTTCACGCATACACACACACATACTTGTCATATATTCAAAGCATCTGATCACTCTTGTTTGCCTTTGGACTCACTCTCTCTTTTTTACTATGTTATGCCCAGTATTGAAAAGAGTACATTTCTGAGAAGAACCAAAGATTACTTACTTCTTGTGCTTCAAAGGCTTTACCCCTCTTTATAGTTCCCTGGCAGTTCTTCTACAGCATGTCATTGCTGACCTACATTCAACATGGGATTCTTTTTTCAAGTTAAGATCTCTCCAAACAGAAGAACCTACTCAAGGAGAGACCAGAGTTTGCCCAGACCAATATTAGCTTCAATTGCCAATGGTGTCAAATTAAACTAAATGAATATGCAGCAAAGGAGCAGATGAGATTCACAGTTGATGAATGTATCTCAGCAATATGTCCTGGAATAAATAATCTCATATGCACATCACTGTGTTTTAAGCCAACTATAATCAAATAGAAAGGGAAACAGTACCTGCTTGTTGTGACACTCGTGAAAGCATTGCTTTATAAAGAGGTCAAAGTGGAAATATGAGCCTGTACCAAGAAGTGAACTGAAAGTAATGGAAAATTTATAGTAATAGTCTAAAAATCACTGATCCTATTCTATGCACTCAAAATTTGAACCTTTTATTAATATTTTATTGTATCAAGAAAGATAGAGAAAAAAATTAAAATATTCAAAATACAGTACATTCTAGCTATTTCTTGTGAAAATTCTTTCAAATGAGGGCAGACTGAGAATTTAACATTCTTAGGAGGGAATTTAGCAACTGTTTAAATATATATGAGAAGAGGAAACCAACTGGCTTTAACTAAATAAAAGACATAAAGAATATAAAATTCCATATAGCTTCACCTATAAACTAACTAGCAAGAGATGAGAAAAATGGCAACATTTTAAAAATATTTTTTTTAGTCTTGTGTCTTCCTCCAAAATACAGACAGCATGGGCAGATATCAAAACCGAGGAGTCCCTGGTTTGGTCTTGTACAGGAATTCTGGTTTCACTATAGTCTGCTTAAACAAAGGACAGAAAGATCTCTCAGCAAAATGCCTCCTTCCCAATGAAATAATAATGTAGAACTGATGGGTTACAACACTGACATTTCATTGCATATTGCATAGGGCACAAGGGTAAATGGCTGTGGTCTTAATCCCTTCTCCTGTTGATTTACTGATAAAGTCTCCTAGCAGAAGACAAACCAATGGACTCCTCGTGCTGAGAGGCCTGACTAAAGCAGGATTGACTGAGAACTGTCAGATGCACTTGATTTCCCAGCACTGACTCAAGTAGTAGTGGCCAGAGCAGAAGAGCAAGATTTGATGATGCTATGGTCTAACTCCAAGGTAGAATAAACAGGCCTAATAAGATTACTCTTATCAAGAAAGATGGAATAAATGGCCATAACCTTAGCAGAAGCCATCAGAGAAAAGCACTGAATAATGCTAAAACTTATCCTACTGAAACAACACAGCTGCAGACCTTGTAGAAATTACTTATATTCTTGAACAAAAAATTGCTCTTACCTAAATGTCAAATGTAGAAGGAGCACAAGTCATTGCTTTTAAATTTGTTCTACTTTACCACTGAAAGAGTGCTGTTTATTGTGATGTTAAGAATTCTACCTCAGGGTTTTAAATGAGGAAAATTAAACAGGCTACAATGTAGTTCCAAGGTGTTTTTTTTACTTCTACTTATTTGGAACTCTGATGAAAAGCAATTAAGGTCTGGCAAATTTTCTTCTTAGATGTAATTTGAACTACTTATCTAGCCTCTCACATGGGAGCAGACTCAGAATGTAGAAAGAAACACCTGCTTTTATCACTTTAGAACAACACTTTGTCAGTTTAGCAATATGCAAAGTTTCTCAAGCCCTTGAAATGTGAGTCTTATGCTTAATAGTATCTTATTTATTCCATGTTCACAAATCTGTGACACAAAACTACCTTATTTACTGATATGCCAAGCAAATAAGCCATTAAGGTTTGACCTCAAGCTGACAATGTGCTAAAAGTAAAGCAGGTAAGAATAATATCAAACCTGTAACTGAAACACAGACATTCAGCTACAAAGTGGTTCCAGTGTTACACTGCCCTCAGGTTCTGCTGTCTCAGGAAAAGATTTCCATAGCATCAGCTTGACAGTACAAAGGGTTTCCTGGTCCCCGCTTCATCCACCAAACTGCTCTTACAGCAGGCTCCACAGTGCTCTCTTCAGGTTCTGAGACACTGAGCAGCCGTGCCCATGCCTAAGCACAGTACAGCTCTTCCCGCTCACAACCTTCCAGTGCATCCTGTAGGCTGTGTCTGCTTCAGGATTGTCCTGGCTTTGAATTCACCAGGGATAGACAATAAAAAGATCCACGTGAGAAGAATTAAAGTCACATAAGACTTTAGTCTAGACAAATCCACAAAATTTTCTCTTTTTGGCCCATTTTCCCCTTCCACAGCAATCCCAAACATTCCCTTACAGGGAGCATAAGAGCTTTATTAGAAGAAACTCACAAAAAAGGTCTCATAAGGACAGATGCAGAGATCAAGGACATTGCTAACATCCTATATATACCCTGCCACAGCAGGGAACTTACTTGATGAAAACACATAGACAACTGGGAAGTAAACCACATCCCACACTGCAAAAATGACGATAATACTTGGATAAGCCGTAGCACCATGTTGAAGGTCACAAAATAATCCTTCTGTTGCATGCAGTACTGGTAGACCATCATCAGGAAAACTGGGATGAAGGGAGAAACATCTGGAGAGCCCAGCAGAGAGTGCCAGAACAATGAGAGTTCTAGAAGACAAGTTTACAGAGAAAAGACTGAAAGATCCAAGGACTAATATCAGAATGAACATAGTGAGCTATTCCAAAGTCAATCACTCTGATTCTCGGAAAAAAAGAGTTTTCAAGCATATATTAGAGGGCTATAGAGGGCAAGATACTAATTTGTTCTCCAAGTCTTCTGTGGAGAGAACAAGAAGAAATTAACTTAAATTGTACTAGAAAGACTTAAATTGAGATTAGTAAAGCTTTTTAATGGTTGGAATAGTGAGGTAACTGAATGGGAGAGTAACAGGCCTATAGAGCCTCATCACTAAGATGAGATCATAATTTAGATCAGGCTGGATAAACCTGAAATGATTTAAATGTAATTGAGATTAAGTTGGGGCAAGGAAATGGACTGGATATTTTCTGAGGTCTCTCTGAGCCTATGATCTATGACACTATAATCATAAACTTTAATTTCTATTTCTGGAATCACTACCTATATTCATTTATCAAGCTCCATCTTGAAATAATTTAGGTTCCTTGTCCTTCCTGCCCTATTTGAAAGGTCATGCCAGAATTCAGACATCATTCCTTTGATGACAGAAACCTTGTTCTAATTTACACTCTGAATTCATTCAGAAGCAATTAATATCCATTTGATCTTAAAGAAGGTTCAATTTCAATAATTCATCTTCCCCTTTTGTAGTAATTCCTAAATGTCTTTTACAAATAATAATAGATCCTCTTTCTTAGTCTTCATTAAACTATGCTGTCTATCCCAGGCACCAGAAGTAGTCAAACTACAGTAGCATCGACTTATTTCAAGCCAATTTCTTTTGCTTCAACTCCAGTGGCATAAAAGCTACATGTCCTGTGGAAAATACTCTCATTCATTGCATATTTGTTCTCCAGACACAATAATGGATCAAACTTACCTAATTTTGTCTCTAAAATGTAGAGACACATACTCCAGTAAGTTCAGTAGAATTGCTGTTATCAACCTTGCAGTACATTTGAGTCTATACAGTGAAAAGACTCACAACATAAACTCTTGTCCCTTCTTCTTCACTTATTCCACTAAAAAGCTTAAAGCAAATTAATTTATCTCTTATACATTTTTAATAATCTTTTTTTTGTCTCTAGTCTAGATATGATCCAAAGTAATGTGGTCACAGAAGACTTTATGTACATAGCCAAAACTGAAATGTGGAAGACTAAATGTTATTCTCCCTGTATTCAAAATGAAACATTTCATGCCACATTTTTCTATGTATTTCTATTGTAAAGATAAGTAGTGACTCACAAGCACACCAATGCCTTGTAGGACAGGGTGTTCAGATCTAGCCTTATAGGATTTTGCCAGAATTTATTTTCAAACATACATGCAAGATTTCAACTGATGCCTAAGGAGCACACTGTATGCAGCAGAAAGCAAGATTTGCCTTTGTAAGGAATTACTCTCCTTGTACTTTCATTTCATAAACATTCTCTGAAAGTAGATAGTGTGCCAATTACAAAAATACAGCCTAAGAAGAGAGTCAGGTTCCAAGGCTTGTACTGAACAACCTGGAAAGGACTCCTCCATTAGCCTGTAAGCATTAGTGCCTAAATGCTCCAATTATAGAATCTTGTCTCATGCAGCCATGGTTGCCAATGGTTACTTCCCACATATGTCTCCCTTAGATTGCCAACATTCCCATTTGTTTTGAATTAGAACAAATACCCGGAAACACAAGAACAACAGGCTGCTAAACTCAGCCAGACGGCAATAAGCCATGAATCTCTTGGCAATAGGAATGAGAATTTCTAGCATTAATGCTTAGCAATGGGAATGATGCCACTCCTGGCACCTGTAAGTTAAATCATCTCGACAAAATTGACTTAAACTGCTACAAATGAACTTTAAGTTAGTGCCTGAGAAGATTCGGGAATCATTGGTAAAAATATATTTTGTCTTCTTTCAGAGTTTACCTATTAGCGACTGCTTAGGAATCTAGACTGGGAAAACAAAAAAAGATAAATCAACTTTTCAAAATATAGCATTTCAGATCCAATGAAGATACATTCCAATGCTTCAGAAACAAGTACCTATTCATGAAAATTGCATAATTGCAAAGCACAGATTATTGCTAAGTGGCCTTATGATCCACATGGTGCCATTTGCACATGTACAAAATAATGGAATCTCTCAGAACTTCAACAGTCAGAGAAAGATGCACATTCATCCCTTGTGGCACCATCTGAAAACAGCCTTGATGAGCTCTATATAGATGTTCATTCCAATTTATCCAGAATTTCTAGGCCTGCATTAGTTAATTTATTTGAATTTTAAAGAGAGACAGATATACACTATAACAGCACAGGCTGCAGGACAACAACTTGAAAACATGGAGAAAAATGGAATTAATGCCTCACCACAGTCAGCTACATAAACATCTAAAATAAGGTGTTCTCACAGCAAACTCAAATCAAAGGAACCACATGTGCATAGTGCTACCAACAAAATTGTCAGAAAACTTCATTTTAGCTAATGCACCTAGTACTGGATTCTAAACGTAAGATGAATAACCCTGGTGGATGTGCAGCCAACATCAAAGGTTGAGGCTGGGATGGTAATGGAGCTACTGAGAGGCCCCAGAAGAACCTATGTGTGTCTTTTTTAACACAAAACTACAAAGTATAGTAGAATGTCTTGAAGAAGTCTTGGATGACAAAATTGGAAAAAATCATGAGAGTTAAATTTATGAACAATCAATGTTGCAGTTTTTATTGGAGCTCAAAGACTGACATGAATTACCAGGAGTTCTCTATTTTTAAAAAATGGGGTTTGGTTTTTTTGGGGGTTTTTTTGTTTTTTGGGTTTTTTTTTTTTTTTTTCAGAATTCTTTCTTTTCTAGCAATATCATTGCACCTACTTGGAAATTGAAATTTCAAGCATTTGAACAAATATATTAAAGTGATCTACTGTTACTAAAGTCTGCTTAAATGTGTTTACATTATCAGCTGAAGCTTGACTTTGTAAATTTGTTAAACATACTGGATAGCCTTATTACCAAGAATACAGATATATTTGAGCATTTTTTTTTCTCCTTTTATCTCATCAGATTGAAGTAACTCATTATTACAAGGAAGAGAAATTAAATCTTCTGCCGTGAAATCAGTATTTAACATTCTTTAAGACTGATCTGCTCACGGCCAACCCTTCAAGCTGGCAGCCCAATCACAGAGAGAAGGAACATTAGAGAAATTATTTTGTTAGGGAAGCTGCATATCCTCCTTATCAGATAATCACCTTGGGAAAATAAAGGCAGTGGATATAACAGTTCTGAAGAGCTTTTAAAAGGCAGCCCTGGAGAAGTTAGTTAAACTAAAAAATAATAATTGAAAAAGAAAAGGCTCTAGAAGCCCACCAACCTCCCACCCCCATGTACTAGTCCCCAGCATCCAGCCCCTGAAGTGAATGACAGTCACAGAGAGTCTCATTGCTGACCCACAGCTGATGGATGGGAGGGAAGAGGAGGGAAGGAAAGGGGAGAAAGGCAAGCACCTACTTAATTATTAATTTAATTTAAAAGTAAGCAAGCACCTACTTAATTATTAATTTTATATGTATTCCACGTTTTCTTACATCTGTATTAAAACTGAACTGCATGTTTTGCCTTTATCCTCTTCTTGATTCTTAAAATCATAAATTCTATTACTAGGCTTTTCACATCAAATAAGAAAGACATTTCATTTAAACTTATAAACCATGCTGTCTACTGAACCAATAAAGGAAAAATCCACATTCCTTAAAGCTTGGCAATGTCTATGACATTTGACTCAATTTTTATCACAGTTCATGGGAGGACACACATTAAACTTCTGAACAACAGCAGGGATTATGTACCTGACTCCCTGAAATTAAATTTCCCAAAGCACAAGCATTAAAGGAGGGAACAAGAGATTTTCAGTTCAGCCTCTTAATATGTTCCCTGGGAAGACAAATGCAGTTCATTTCTTTGGTTTTTTTTTTTTTTCTTACAGAGAGAAAATTATATATGAGAAAATACAACAACAAATTGATAATCTCTATTCACTCTTGGGAAATAAAATACTTATGTTTCTGAGACACATTTCAAAGGAACTAGAGCTATATTCTAGTTTCCTTCCTAATAAAAAAAAATACCCATTAAGTAGGACTCTCCATATTTTCATATGGAGGCACATTTTTTAAATTATCTTGTAAATATCTAGAGCATTTAAGCCTGAAAACTTACATTCATATCTCTCAGCATTTACAAAAAATATTGAAGATGGAGATAGAATTCATAACTTCATAGCTATGGCTTGCTACTGATAATAAATGAAGTATCTGTAATGCTTTTCCCATTTAATTTAAAATAACTATGCAGTTGTTTATTTCAGATTTGATTTCCAGATCACCTCTTTCAGAAATATAGTATACACTGAGCAAGTAAGCAAACACTAAAACAGCTGGTAGTAATAAAACATCTGACACTTATCACATTTGGGGACTAAAAACTCTCTTGCTTCAAGACTTTTTGACTTTTTTTCTGTAAGAGTCAGCATCAGGCTGGCTGGGCCAATCTGCCCTAGGAGCTGTCCCTGTAAAAAATCACAGGAAGGAGAGGCAGAGTGGGTTTATTTTGCAAACACACCCCTGGTTCAACAGGTTAACCAGGTGTAACATATGGAGTTGTGTTAGGGACATTTTTTCCACAACAACCAGAAATCTGAATTCACTTCCTCCTGGTAAGCTAAATATCAGTAAGGAAGTGTACACAATCTCTAATTTTCAGAAAGAGTTCTGCTATCTTTAGATAAACTGTACTAAGAAATGCCAGCAATTACCCAGCACCTAATAAATGCATGTAAATGCTAGGAAGGAATAAATATCTGCAAGATATCTGGAACATCATCTTCAGTGAGAGAGTGATGCTGCCCCTTCATTGTCATCCCAGCTGTGAGCTAAATTGCCCAGGATTTCACAATCTCAGTCAATTTCATTCACAGCCAGCAACACCAGCAAATTGCTTTCCAATGGAGACAGAACTTTACTCCCTCACTGACAGCCTGAATGTTAAAGAGTAAAGAGGCAAGAAAAAGGGCTGAAAACCTCCAGAAGAAATATGGACAAGCGGCAGGGAGACACAGTAAAACACACAGAAGAATTAGAAGCAACAATAGTTTCTGTTCCCTAACAGTGACACCCCACATAAAATTCTTACTTACTGGACTATCAACATTTTTCTGTTATATCCCACAGAGAAAAACAGAACTACATTTACTCCTCCAGGTTTTTCCATGGAGGGTTCCCAATCTTCCTTCTGTTTTTTCTCCCAGAATGACACAGAATTTTAAGTTTTTCTTAAGAAGGAAAATGTTTCGTGCAGAGGCATACCTATGAAAAGATCCATTTTAAAGCTCAAGAGTGATTTTAATTAAATATTACCCATCGCTGGCCAATTGATTAAAGGCCTTATCTTCTTATCAACAGCCAGTCTGTGCTTGCTGCCATTTTATTAATAAAATACTCATTCCAGAACAATCAGCCTTCTAAATAAAAAAAAAATTCTCAAACACCCATTGCCAAAACCAGATATGAATGGCAGAATGGTAAAGAAAACAACAGAAAAAAACCCTCCAGAAAAAACTGACAAGACTAACCAGATACCATGCTAAGATCTCCTTTAACTTATTCATATAGGTAATGTACCATTCATCAGACATTACTTCAACTTTATCCCAAAGTCTAGCCAAAAATGTGTGTCCCTCAGCCACTGCAGGAGGCAACAAACCTGGCAGCCTGCTGGCTAATAGCCATTCATCAGGCTTTACAGACCAGTCACTGTAGGTGGACGTAATATTGGGTATTCAAATGCTGATGACAGTCATGTAAAAATCACTAATCTAGAAGTTCTGACACTTTTTTTCTTCTGGCAAAATCACCTTTTCTAAAGGTAGATTTCACTTGCTACTACAGAGCTCACAAGAAATGCAATTAGAAATGAGTGACATCCAGGAGTTTCCACGTCAAGTTCCTTTTGGGTGCTCAGGCAGTAGGTCACAGCAAGAGAACCAGAGCTGTGCTGGTAACAGCCATTTGCTAATACTCAAAAAATCAAAATAACTGAAAAGCAAGTTCCTGCCACCTAGTTCATTCCCAGTATTCAACTTCATGGCATGTGACTGCATTGCTGGGATATCCTAGCTCTATTTCTGTTCACGTTCACAAGACTGAGATTTGTAGCTTACTCAAGAATAGCCTGGCTTGAGCTATCCCAGCCGAGTGCCATCTTGCCCAAGCAAGATCACAAAACTTGGAAAAATAGAATCAGTTTTCCTGGGTTTAGCCATTACTATGTAGGGCACAGTGTGGGGAGTTCAGAAAAGGAGAAGCTCTTTGTTTGGATGGACAACAAATGTGAAAGAAAAATGCAGTTGTTACCCAATACAGAGATCACACAAACCAAATACACGAAAACAAATGAGGACTAAAAGCTGATCAAATTATAGCCTCATAATCTGTCTTCTCACTATTGCTCCTATTGCCTCACACTCCTTCACATTCAAGAACTTAAATAAAAATTTGCTTAAATGTCACTTCTTTGTGACATGATTTGAAACCAATTTTCTTCACAACAGAGGCTAGTAAAAGCATTTCCCAGCTCCAGTTGGGGGTGATGTAGAAAAATAAATGAAGACACAGAAAGGACAAAAATAGAATTAACCATTAAACCATTCTATAAAAGGTAATTCCCACTGGTAAATAAACAATAATACAAATTTAGATTAGTTTCAGACTATAGCTCAGTACAGTAAAATATCCAAAGAGTACTCAGATATCCTAGCTTATGAGATAAACATATCAAAAAATGTGCCTTAGAATATTTTCATTACTGACCAGATAACTTTACTGTTAGACCCCCAAGTACTGAAATCAAAGGATGAATTCTTATTGATGTTAAGTCCCTTTGATCAGGATTATTTTACTAGAGCACAATCAATGAATTTTGTTCCAGAGCTCATTATTTCTTATTCTTTTCCCTAATATCACAAGCATTATTTAGGTGCAGGGGACAGTTAGCTCTCAGCTCTTAATGTTAATTATGGTAATCTCTGTAGACATCATTACCTCTAATTCATAATCCAGGCATAAAATATCAGTGCAGCTTTCTGTTATGGTGGCACAGGTCACTGCACTCTAGGGGGCTTTTGTGACAGCTTACTTTTTAAAGACTTTTTTATAATTCAGGAATAAAAAATAACTCTATAGAAAGAATTATATTTAAAACAGGAAGGTATTTTATTTTGTGAATGAATTGCAACCAGTAAAAACAGAAATTAAAGACTAAAAAAATTAGTAAGTGTTCTCTCTTGTATTATTTTCAAAGGTAATTCTAATTTCATACCAAACGAAATATACTTAACCAACTTCTTGTTTTCCACCTAATTAAAGATGCATATCAATCAAGTAAATGCTCCTTTTCTTTCTGTGATTTCCCACAGTAAGAAATTCTGTGCTCCATCAGCAAAATACTGCTCTAGTGCCTCCAAAAGGTAAAACAACCCAAACAAACAAACAAAAAACCCCTATTTTGCCCTGGATCATTCTTCATTCACTCACCTATCTACATTAACATTTACTACAAAGCAGCAGCACTCTCCTAATCATTCCAAAGCAGCAGCACTCTCCTAATCATTCCCACTCAACACCTAACTTAGGTTATAACCTGTATTACTGGGAGTGTTGTAGGAAACTGTCTTACCAACAAGCCACAAAGCATTTGTAAACACTGCATCATAAATTGTGTTTCATTTGCAACCATTGAGAAACAAAAATTATATTTCCAAGCACGGGAGTCAATTTTCTTTTATAATTACCTTAATTTTGTCTTAGGAAAAAAAATCACTGATGATAGCAACACATTTGTCAACTTCCTAATCACTCCATGAACATTAAATATTAGTATTTAATGGCCTATATATACATATAAAATTAAAAAAATGTACTAAAGAAACTCCTACTTCAAAAAATTGTTGTGAGGACCCATGGTTACTCTCATGTAGTGACTCCCCTGATTGTGGACTTCTAGTTGTGTATTTTCCTCCAAAATGTTTAACAGCCATACAATACCACAGCTACAGATTAGCTACGATTCTTGCCTGAGGAATTCACTTACACATTCCAGTTTATCTGCATTTTATATGCAAAGCATGTGAAAATTAATTTTCTTTGTCAGATTTAAGAAACATGACTCCAAAAAAGCACAAACCTAAAATCAGGAAACTAACTAGATGGCTTTTACTTTCAGAGATATTAATTTCCGTAGTACATAATCCTGCCATGAAGCACCATTGTCTTCAACATATTATTTAAGGATTTTGTAATTTTAGGTGTCACTCTCGCTCTTGCTCTTATGTAATGCCTTTCTTCTGAAAAATGCAGATGTTTTAATATAAATAATAAAGTATACTACATCTACAAATTAGGAACTTCCATGTTTCACAAATGGAACTGAAACAGAAATAATATGGCCCAGATTCACAAATTTTCTGAAGTCATCTTCTCTCAGAAAAGATCACAATAACTCTAATTTACTTTGGAAAACTACTGCATCCTATGTGAACTCTCCTGCAATTTGAAGCCATCTTATTGCAGTAATATCTAACACAAAAGAGAAACTCATTGTTTTTGCATTTCTTTTTTTTTTTCCTGAATCACAGTTTGGTTAGAGGTGTCATTACATCTCCAAACCAAGTGAGTATTAATACCATGGAAGTATCAGTCATGACTCTTAGCTGTGGGAAAGCTCCATTTCAGATTTACAAGAAATTAGTTCAAATCTGCTGTTCAAATCACATTATATACTCTCCTACCTGAATGACCATCAATAAATGAGTTCTTGAAATAGAAATTTAAATGTAAGTTCACTAAATTATGAGTAATACATCTACGATGAATGAGAAAAATCTGATTCCTCAGAGCATCATCATCTGCCTCAGCATAATGCAAAATTGGTTTTGGCCCCAGCCAGAAGCAGGGTCTTCTCATCCTGCCGCAGTCCAATTAAAGCAGAAGCTTGTGCTTTATGAAGAAGTAAGACGGCAGAAAGCTCAGAGCAACTAATTGTGATTCAACAGAAGACAAATAAAATCAGTCCCAAGGCTCGTGTGGGAAGCTCCATTGACAGAGGAAAACCTTCCTTTCTCATTAATTCACAAATGGCAGCCCTATTAAATGGAAGCAACATAGAGGATGGACTCACATCAAAAGTTTTCATTGATAAATCACTTCTTTCCAGCCTCTGCCAGTCTGTCAAGATCCTATAAGTGGTGACATGACTCAGAATTTGTGGTCATAATGCTCCCCACAGCACTGCTGCCTTCACTACAGCATGGAAAAAAGTCATCTTAGCTGCAAAACCATGATCTGATCATACTCTAAGATTTAACTGTACAGGCAGAGGGACTGGCTTTTTGCTTCTGTTTGGTTTTTTTTTTTTTTTGCTTTGGGGAAGAGGGGGTTATGTAGGTATTTTTTATTAGATTAATCTTCATAGTACTCCTCTGAATCAATAAATCCATTGCAACATAAAGGCATTTTCATCAGTTCACTTCAGCTGCTCTGCCAACAACATCAAAAAAAAAAAAAATCTAAAACACCTAGTATTTTTGGGCTGCTTTATTATAACCAGCAGAATGGTGAATCTGCCCCCAACTGTTAATAACTAAAAGAAAAACATTTAAGGCAGAATATCTCCAAAGTATTAGAAGTAATTATGTGACAGGACTATTACAGAGTATGCTTACTTAATATAGCTCAAAGAAATGAGATAAGAACTACTAAGATGTACATATAAGGTTGCCTTTCAATGAAGGTACGTGTGTGTGAGAAGGAAATGAAGGAGAAGATCCTCATCTAAAAAGACTACACAGCTCAGAAAATTTTCTTCAAATATTTTCTAGCAGAATCTGCAGCTTTTTTCCTAATCTTTGAAACACATAGTCATGCAGATAAGGCAGCATTAAATGGATCACTGCTGCCTCTGGAAAGGAAGATAAGTTAGCCTCTGCTACTTAGATATTCTCTTTCTGACAGCTGTTCTTCTTTCTCAAAAAAATTCTCTGCCAAGCAAAGATTATTTGGGATTGACAAGTCTGTGCTTTGGAATAAACAAGATCTTTACTCTGATAGGATGTTGGAAACATACGTTTAAGATCCACAGAACACTAGTCTATAAGGCATACTCTGTAACTTGAGGGGGTCTCAAGGAAAAGCTCCCACAAATACCAACATGTGCCTGACAGTGTTAATGAATCCATCCTATTGCAAAAGATACCAAGGGGAAGAAATCTTTCCCACTACAAGTCTAATGAGGAAAAGACAATTGTCCTTCCTACCCTGTTAGAGGGTGGAGATAAAGAGCACAAAGAGGAGACAAGATGATGAGGTTGGTGTAGCTGATAAGTGGTCTGGAGAAATTCACACAAAACAATGCTAAGGTCTAGTGAAAGTACAAGGTGGTTTGATTTCTTAAAAAATACATATCCCTGTGGAATAACTAACTGCTCGGCAATGCATGTGGCATACCAGGCCTGCTAGCATTCACACAACTATTATCAATCCACAAACTTCCTGCTCTATCAATTGACTGGAGTTGGGGAAAAAAGGTACACATGGTCCCAAATTCCTCAGTGCCACTTTGTTAACCATCAGTGCTCAGCCTTTCGCTCTAAATACAGCCTTTGCTTCATCTGCAGCCCTAAAGGGTGGGTGCCCTCCTTGGCCTTTACTGTCTCCAAATTCAAGCCAGGATGCTTCACTGCTGAGACAGTGGACTCAAGTGAATTCTACAGAATATAAACATTTTAGAGCTTGTCTAAGTTTAAGTATTTTGGTAAATACATGCCCAGAAGCAGAAGTCATCAAAAGCAGCTGTCACTAATTGCAGTGGCTGCCACATGAGTGACAACATGTCACCACTAAGTTATGGTGCTGGATTATATTATTTTTCTTTCCCAGGACATGTTCTTCAGTAAAATTATCCCAAACCAAACACATAACATACATGCAATTTTACATGTGTATATAGACAAGCATTTGAAAATGACTGTTCAAAAATTGCCACAAAACTTTTCAGATGTGATGCAACATAATGGACCCATACAGGATACAGGATCCTTTAGCAGATCCTTTAGGATCTGCTAAACTGACATTTAATTGAAAAGAGGTGCTGAGTCTTTGTTAAAGTTTACTGCTACATACAGACAAATATTCACTACTTCAAATGCAGTTTTCAGATATGCCAGTTGAGATTTTCTGTTTGTAACATTTGACACCAGCCAAGCTCTGCACATTTCTTTTACCTGGAGTAATGGATAGCTTGATGTCCTGCGATATTAAAATAGAAATCGGTTGTGTGTTTCATCTCATCAGTATGTCCAGAAACTTCAATCCAGTGTGCTATTGGGAGGCAGTAAACTCCATCTACTATGTTGCTCTGGTTGTAAACACAACTTCGATCATGATGGGGCCCACTACCTAGAACAGAAGACAGGACAGTTGCAGGCTGTGTACCTGGATAATCGTCAAAGAAAACTGTGGGAAGATTTGAACTGAGCATTCAAGGCCAGGAGTGGTGCTTCCTGCTTCTTCAAACTGCATTACCAATAACTGAAATACTGGCAACAGAAGCACTGCCACAAAGCAAATAAATGTTCAGCAGTAAAATAAAATTATGTCGATTATTTTAATTAATTATTTTTTAATTCCCACAATATTAAAAACTCCTAAATAATTTAAAATTTAAGGAATAATTAATGTCATTTAAGTTCCTGATTTCATGTCTCACAATATGAGACCTCAGTGTTTAATATTCTTGCTCAGTGATCTCTCTAGGGTATCAATCTTATTGTGTCTCAGACACGCCATGGCAGCCTGACCTTGGCTCAGGCTGACTTCTAAGGAAGTTGCCAAGATATGGGAAAGACCACAGTGAAAGTTCAAAGGACAGCCATGCCAGAGACAACCACAAAAAAAGGTAGGAGTGGTGACATAGGATTTGCTACCAGCTTAAGGGTTGATGAAAAACATCAATGTGGAAAGGCATCAAAGCCCAAAGAAGGTGGTAGACAACCACCTAGAAACAAGGCAGACTTATTTAAAGGACAAAGAAGGGTGGTCCTCCTCCACCTCACTCACAGCTGCCTGGCCAGCAAAGACTCTTCAGATTCCTGTTGCAGACCAGACAGATACGGATATCTAGCCAAGGAGTTCATTAAACCCTATCTGTCTTCTGTGTTTGCTAACCAGTAAACATCGCTTTGCTGTCTTCAAATGCATGTCTCACTTTGAGTGTCTGTTCACACACAGTAAAGCTGCCCACAGAGAGACAGTCACAGTTGCAATGGTGAATGGCCACAACTACCTTAAACGACCTAGTTAAAATAAGGTTCTTTTTTTACGATTTTCCACTAATATTCATTACCTCTTCTTCTTCTCTTACAGCAGTAGTATGAGCTTTAGTCAGAAAACTGGTTTTTAATACCATGCCAGAGTAGGCAACTTGAATTGAAATAGGTCATGTCATCAATCAAAAGGTTATCTGGCCTCCAAAAATACAGTAAATGTACATTCTCCCCCCCACCACCAATTTACATACTTATTGTAATACTAATTACCATGTAGGAATAATTATCATGCAGATCAGAAGTGACCTAGTCTATGGCTTGCTTAAGCCTGTTAACTTATACATTATTAATGATGTTAAAATATTTCTGAGAAAAATTATGCCCAAAGAATATCTTCAATTTCACATTGCATGTAAATGCATGACCAGTTTTCAAGCATTTCAAGCACCACAGTTAGGGAAATTTACTAGAGCAAGAGCTTTTTGTGAGATGTATTAATGCAATGATTAGAGAGTAAGAATAACATTGAATAGGAAAGCTCAAACCATCTCCTTTTTTCCAGATGACATGCAGGCCATTTTATCATAATTGTGAAATATTATTATTTACCAAAATGAAAAATAATATACGAGGCAGAAAACTATTTTCTCTTTCACATTCCTGAGCAATTATGCATCACATATTTTTTGATTATTTTGATTATAAATAAGGTAAGCAAGATCAGTACAGCTTCAGAAGCTACAAATCTTACCACTATATTTTTATGTCACTTTTCTAATTGTTTACATATTCTTACCACTTTTAAACAATATGAGAAGACAGCAGCATACATCAACAAATACAACAGTGTAGCAGAATCTGTGGATGCTTATGACATTTAATTAATGACTTCATACATTCAGCAAAATACAGTCACAAACATCACATCTTGCCTTCCACACTCTACCCTCCAACACCTGTTTGTAGTGATGCACATCCCCTGGCCATGTCCTGCCATCACGAGGCTGTGTCTGATCCTGACCCCCACATGCCCACGGACCCATGTCCTGTCCCAGCCTTAGTCTTTCCCCAGGGAGATGCCTGATGCTCAGGGCTGCCCTTGTGCCCTTGGCTGTCAGTCCCCAGGGAGCTGCCAGCCCTCACTGCACCCTGGCAGTTTTGAACCACGTTCTCAGGGTCTCTGGCTTTTTTGCTACTCCCATCCCTGTGTTTCCTTGAATTCAGGTATCCACCATGTGCTTCCTACGACCCCATTTCCAATTGCTGCTGCTTGAGGTGTGTGCACTTCTGCCACCTGCCAGTTTTACAGTTCATCATCCTTCTCCTTCTCCAGCTTTAATTCTTGTCTCTTTTTGCCTTCCTTCCTTCTCTATTTCTGACTTTCTCTTCCTTCTGACTTTCCTTATCCTCTCTGCCTTCTTAAGTGCTTCAGCCTCCTTGCCCTGTAACCTTACTGCCTAAACCATCATTAATTCCCTAAATAGCCTACAACCACATACAGAAATGGGGC
The DNA here is from genome assembly GCF_009819655.1 of Sylvia atricapilla. Lineage (NCBI taxonomy): Eukaryota > Metazoa > Chordata > Aves > Passeriformes > Sylviidae > Sylvia > Sylvia atricapilla. Next base: position 65,505,907 of record NC_089142.1, read on the forward strand.
CGAGAGTAAGTTTCCATGAGATGTTTATTTTATTTGTTACCTCTAATAGGTTTTGTCAAATCTCATGCTGAAACACTTTCTTCTATAATCACTATTTATCACTGTTGATTTTTCTACACCACTCATCCTCAGCCTTCCTGCTGTGGCCTACAGTCAAACCTGAATCTCAAAAGGTATGGTTCTGCTATGCCTTTAATAATCAGGTAAACAGTAGTAGCCTGTATTCATATAATATTTCATGAGAATTGCCTAGCTCTTTGCTACTGCTTATGTTATATACTGATCTATGAATTAAACAACTTTCCTACTGAAATAAGACATCTGTGCAACAGAATGTACATCAACATATTTTCAACATACAGATATATATTCACGTGCCATATAGCTTCATACAGGAAGGAGAGAGTGCTACCATCTTCAATGAATACTAATTTAGGGAACGGTATGATCAAAGTGGACTGTGTTCAGAAAGCTGAATTCACTATACTTCTTAAGGGAACTATAAAAATCTGCAATTACCAAAAAATATCAGGTTTCACTACCCAGGTAATAGCCACATGATTACACAAGTACTTCTCACCACAGTTTGCTTCACAATATGCATTTAACAAGTAAGTTTCAAAATGAGAAAAAATTGTTGTATCAGTCAAGATCATGCATCTGCTAGCACAATTTGTCACAGGAAGTCTACCATATTTTGGATGCCATAAGATAACAATTTTTGCAATTTTTATAGTATTTCAACTTTAATGTCCCTAGAGACAATAGTAATGCCAAGAACATCAAATGTTCCATTCACCTGCTCATCTTTGAAAAAAAGGAAAACAAACACAAATGTCCTTTGAGAAAGGGCTCACAACAGCAAATACATGGTTTTACAGCTAAACTCATTTCTATATCAGTATTTTTCTTCATCTTGTTTTATTCATATTCCAAGTGGCAAAATATAAGTTTAATTATTTATCATTGGGAAGCAAATAAACAATCATCTGAAAACATGTAAAATTCAACCATAAAAAGGGATAAGTTAAATATTTGAATAGTGCTGATCTTCCCATTAATTGGGAAGATTGGCTTTCTTAATTAAAGAAGAGTATTTTGGAAGAGTTTATTACAATATACAGGTCCTAGTTTAACTTCTAGGATAGAATTTTTTTCCTTTAATAAGGTCCAGTTTTTAAAAAACCCATCTTTGTGATTCTTCACAGCAAAAGTGCTCATCTGAAAGAGGAAGATTAAAATAAGTTTCTAGGCATTAAATTATAAAGTTCTTCATTGCTTTTGCACTTCTTGTTCTGTACTGCAGATGATTTTGCACAGAATCCACTGACACAGGGAATTGCTGGAGAGCAAAGCAACCAAGTAGCCCTACTTACAGCTCAAGCCTCACAGAGGGCACTTTCAAAATCTGCATAACTGCAGTTTATGGCTCCTTGTTTAATGCATATGAAGCATGATCAAAGGAGCCTAAGAAGTGGCTGTCTAAATAACTAAACGAAAGAATAAAACCAAAGATCTCCATCAAACTGATAAATGGCACTGGTAAAAGGAGGAGACCAGAATGAAGCAAAGGAAAACTTTGGTTTTAATCCTCCTTGAGCAGAGAAGTTGGATCAGATGACGCACTGTGATCCTTTGCAATCTGACTAGTTCTGTGATTCTGTGAAAACCAGATGAAGATACAGGAAGTTATACAAGATGTGCAAAGATCTAGGACTGGAAGAAGGTAAGCATAGACTAGAAGAGGATGTTCTGAAATTCAATCTAATGAGGCACAACCACAAAACACAAAGAAAAAACTGCACTTTATTATAGCTGTACTGCAGGGATGAAAGAAGTAAAATCCAACAGTCTGCCAAGAGCACAGACTCAACACAGGAGAGAACTGCATATGGATTGCACAAGACTCAGAGTGGAGAAATTACCAGCTTGATCTTACAAGATAATAAACAAAATAAACAATAAACAAAATATGGGTCATTGCCATTAAGAGTGGTGAACAAAAACCACATGAATAAATTTTTAAAAATATTTCATCTCCCACTGTCTCTGTAGAGCTCTTTGCACCAAAGGCTCTGTTCAGCCACTGCTCTCCCAGTTACCAGCTTGTTGCACACCTTGTTCAAAGTTTTAATATTTTCTGGTTTGTGTTGTATAAGGGAAGTATGTAGGAACTCCAGGGCACAACAGCAGCATAAATACACTGGGTATCTCATCCCTGCCTTAGCCTGACCCTAAAACACCAATATGCAACTTCCAAACCTCCAAACCCCAGTAAGGTGAAGGTGTTTCTCCATTCACTGCTACCTCTTTAAAAACCACAGGGCTATTTAGATAACCTTAGAGAAATAGATTAACTAATTGACTAACCAACCCAAACCACACACAGCCAATTTTCATATCACCTACTCACAAATCAGTCAGAGCACAGACTAACTCCTATAATCTTTGCCATAAATTTTGCATGAACCAGCAGACTTTAAGTGTCAATTCAAAAATTTAGCTATGTCTAAATACTTTAAGTAATTCCATTTGCTGTATCAAATGAGGTCCTTTAACAAGGTAGATGAGTATCTTAAGTTCATGCTTAGAGATTCCCCTGGAAGAGTTTAATATTATAAGCACTCTCAGGGCAGATAAACAGGGAGGGGTCAAGGAATAAAAGACGGCTTTTAAAAAAACAGTAGTAGAACAGGAAAGAAAGAAAACATGCCCAAAAATCTCCAAAATGAAACATTTGACGGAATAAGTTTTTGCTAGCTTCCTTACCTTTTATACTAAAATTAAAATGAAGAAAAGTCTCAAGTCCTATTTTGGATACAATTCTCAGTTATCTGAATGTGCTATTGCACAGTCTTGTTATCCCACATCACTCTAACTGAACTCCCTTCAGTACACTCACAATATTCAAATTTACCTACCCTTCACACCAGATTCTGTAACAAAAATCTCCCTGCAGCCTGTGAACAAAATTCAATCTCTGATGTTTTGAAATAGGGTCTGTCTCAATCTTGCCAAGACTGAATTGCTATTGATTGTTAAAAAACCAGAGGTAGGGGAGGCTGAATTCCCCTCATTGGAACTGAGCGAGGTCAAGTTTCTGAGAGTTTCAGTCTGCCACAGGCTCTGGAGTCTCACCTTCCTCAAGTCTCAGCAAAGCCCTCAGTAGCAGCCCTTTTGTTCTTACAGCTCTGACAAGTAGCTCCAATTCTGTGTGCCATGTACAAAGCCTCACTCGTATGCCTAAGAAAAGCATACTTTGATTTCTAATGCTATTTTTTTTCTGCTGTCAGTAAAGCATCTTCCCCTTAGATTCTGTAAGTGGTAGATGAATCTATTGTATTACTTAAATACCTAGTATTAACATAGGACAAAACTGTTAATTTGCCACATCATTCAGTAACTCTTTAACTGCTTTGATTTTCAGAAATGTTTCCTTGCATTTGCAAGCCAAGAAGATATCCAAGAAGAAAATCATTTGCATCATATACCACATGTTTATATTCTACCAGACTTAAAGCAGACTGTTTCAACTTCCCTTTTGGTAGAGCTGCTAAATAGAACCATGGAAACAAGTTTTAATTCTATTAAAATCCAGGCTGAATTTAAGATTTTAGTCTATTTATATATCCTAAAAAAATTCTTTGATGGAATTATATTTTGAAATTATGCCAGAATTAAAATGAAATAGTTTACAAGAAAGCCATTCTCAACACTTAATGCTGTTACTCACCAAGGCCTTTTTTTTTTTTTTTCTTTTTTCTTTTTTTTTAATCAGATATAAGAAAATCAGAATTTTCAAAGGGAACTTTCAAAAACATGCTTTATTTCTCTCTCTAGGAATGCTCAGGCCCAAGTGTTTTTCAGTGGGAACTTCTACCGTACTAAGAGATTTTAATTAAATGCCTAGTTTAATGATGGAGAGGAAGTCAGAGAAAAGGAACTAAAAGGAAATGTTCCTCATGTAAAAGAGCTTCTTTTCTGACAGCTGGTAGAAATAAGACTAAAGGAAATTCAGATGCGAGAATAATGGCTGATAGCAACTAAATGTATAATCTTCCCATTTGCTTTGACACTCTCTACTGTACTGTCTGCTACTGATTGCTGCTTTCTATCACACTGGAAGAATGGGCAGGAAACGAGCGACATCAAAATAGCAACCACAGCAACACCTTAACCAAAGTATCAGGCTCGTTACTTATCACTTCTCAGTTTTCTTGCCATTGAAAAGAAGTGGTTGAGCCCTGTTGCATGCTACCACCACGTGGAAGTGAGGGACAGGAAAAAGGGTAACTACAGGATTTGCATAAAAAAATGCATTTATTGTAAATTGCCATTATAACCACAAAGGCTTTAACTAGATTTTCACAGAAATCAGAACTGGCGTCAGATTATCTCTGTAGGTAGGAAAAGATACATGCCTGCCAAACTCAGAGGAATGCCAAGTATATGTATTTGTTTTTATTTTTGTAATTTTACAGTTTTACATAGGCCACTCTACATTGTTTTACTGATGTCTGGTTGTCCGCTCAGTATGAGCTGGTTAATGCTGATAAGCAAATAGAAAATGCATGCTCTATATACGTCTTTGAAGGGGTTGAAGAACAAAACACCAGGAGCTATTGCACTTTGTAACCAAAAGTTCTTTCCATTCGTTAAAGAAGTATTGGGTTGAAGAATTCAAAGTTATCCACTTTTACTCATTAAGTTTAGTCACATCTGAAAGGTGTTAAGGCATCTAGCATTGTCCAGAAGGCAACAGCTTTGCAGGAACGAAAATGCCTATGATGCATAATTATTCAACTATCACATAACCTGTGCTTTGTGTTCATTTCTAGTCACCACCTACTTCAGAACAAGGATGGGATAGGAAAAATAAGTAAATCTCTGGATTATTTTCAAATGCAGAACAGATCACACTAAATACTAATGAAACATTCAAGCAGCTGCAAGATGCTAGGCAGGCGCTGGCTATACACAGGGAATATGGCACCACCCAGTGGGAACAGCACTACATGAAATACCTGCATTAAAAGAGCCCTGAAGAAATGTAACTCTTCAGGGGTTGATAGGGTTTTTTGTTTGGGTTTGTTTTTAATAATGGATCTGCTACCTGTTTTAGGGATCTGTAGATCAGCTTTGGAGAAGTGGAAAAAAATGGATCTCAGCTACAGAAATTAGTATTGTATCCAACTGTACTTCTTGGAATGGCCTCCAAAGAATTTATTTGTGTATCCTGCTGAAGCTCAGCCCCAAATATTGTTCGTTCTGTTAGAGTCTCTCCATGGAAAATCGTGAATGGACCTTAACTTCTCATACAGTCTTGCAAGAATCTCCTTTAAATGAAGAAATTATATCTATTTGTTCAAAGAGCTGAGGCCAATAGTCAGAATGCTTTAAGTTTCAACACACTTTAAAAGTGAAATTTTAATGTGCTTTATTATCACTGATGTTTTCATCAAATCAGGTGCTCAACCCATGAAACCTATGATCAGAATTTACTTTCTGATTGATTATATTACAATGATGTGTATACCTTTACTACTCTATATAAATGTATCAATCTTTTGGTTTATACAAACAGGCTCACAGGAGCATGAACTGGAAATGGACGGCCAACATAACACAGAGTGAATAATTGTTTCTAAATTGCACTGTATTGTTTTGTCTTGCAAACAATACACCTCATTTTCTAACCTACTCCCTCCCCAAAAAACTAGAGATGGGGTTTTTTTGGAAGGCTTAAGGCTCTGCTCACCTGAACAAATTACTACAACATCAGCTGACCCTGCTTTTAAGCTTTCACTACACAAAAATCACAGAAAACCAAAATGGTTTGGGTTGGAAATGGCCTTAAAAGATCATCCACTTCCAAGCCTTCCACCTCTTCCCCAGGCAGGCACACGTTTGAGTAGACCATGTTGCTCAGGGCCCCATCCAACCTGGCCTTCAAAACTTCAAGGAAGGGGCATCCACAATTACTCTGGGCAACAAAGGATCAACATTTCCCAATACAAGCTTATGTATGTACTACAAGCTTATGTAGGTTTTTTAATATAATTTATTTTTTCTTCTTCTCAAAAATATAAATCAGCAGATTGTATTCCATCATCTCAAAATACAGTTTGGGGCATACCTCTAGTAAATTCCCTGTCCTTTTATGCAGCATCTTTCTTGATTAGTACCTATAGTTTATTTAGATGAAAGTAAGGGGATAAAGGCACAGATGAGTGTTCCATCATAAACTCACAAAAACAAATTCAAGCATAAGTTTCATCTTGTATTTATTTAGTTTTGACAGTAGGCACAAAATACTTTTAATTTCCACACTGAAAGATGTTAAGTCCAGTTTTGAAGAATCAACATCAAAACCAAAGTACACAGACACAGGTGCAGCTGGGGGGAAGAAAGCACATACATGAATTTAAGGTTTTTCTAAACCTATTCCCAGATTCTACAGTTCAGCATAACCAACCTGTTTCCACACACACCACAGCATATCACAAACCCTCCCGGACAGCAGGCTTCAGCTTTCACAGCAGATAAGCAAGTACCAACCCTGAAGAAACCCCACACAGCTCATGTGACATGAGCCAGAAACGCTCAATGGCTTTAAGTGACAGTCCTGGGTGCAGACCAGCAACATCACTCCGGGACAGCAGAGGCGAGTATCTGATCCTTCAGGAGCACAGGGGAGCCTCACATCCCACCTCCTCTTTCGAGGGAGGGGAACTTGTTCCCTCCAGGTACAAACAACAAGCCAGCAAATCTCACACAGGCCAAGCCTTGCCTGAAAGCTTCCTACCAAAAGCCACAGAACACTGGCCTGTGACTTGGACTCTTCCAGCCCATAGAAATAACTACCCCCACTTTTATCTTTCAGTCTCCCCACTGCATTGCAATGGCTGCAATTTGTACTCAAAATATATGATATGGCAGGTACTGTACTATCATAAAACCAATATGCACTGCCAGTGGAATTCTCACATACATACATTTAATAAAAAACCTGAAGTAATTTTCTTAAATACAGCACATGATTCAACATCCAATATATGTAAACATCTGACATCCATAACTGGACTAGAGTTTCTCTGGTTACAGATGAATGCCTCAACTCATGAACTTAGAGCAAGTATCATTCTGCACTTTTTTCCATCCCTCATAAACATGTCTTCAAAACTGCAGATGTTCTGCAAGTGCTAAGTCTTTCCCAAAGCACATTTTAATTCTAAACATACAAGGATACTAAAGAGACAACGCACAGTATTTGTTTAGAATAAAAAAAAAAAATTGTTCTTTTCTTTAAGAAGGGAGTTGTATATTCAAGTTGTGGTTTTTATAAGAATAAACAGATGACAGCCAAAACTTTCACTGATCAAGAGTAAAAAAACATTAAAACAAATTAGATTCAATTGATTGATTCAATTAGATTCAATTGATGAAAAAATGTTGATATGAATAACTGATTTAAAAACTCTTCTGCATTTGGATGATATGCCCACTTGCTTTCTATCATTCCAGCTAAGAACTGAGCTCAAACTCCTGAGCATTCACAATGACAAGAACAAAACGCCACCCAGGTTAATCCTGTGTGCAAATCTGCTGAAACACAGTATGTTCATTACTCTGACTACATTTCCTAAATGTGCTCCCTGGAACAGAAATTTGAGCTACCTCTTCTTCCAAACCAGACAGTAACCATGGACCTTACAATTGCTGATTCTCTCCAGTTATTCTCTACTGTTTCTCTAGAATCCTAATTACTTCTAATTCTACTATTATTTATATATTCTGCATGGTGAGGACCGCTTTATATACCAGTATCATTGTCATATTATGTACAACTTGGCACCTTCAAAAGAGACCCAATTCAGCTTCCTTGGATGGACGTAAAGGTTTTTATTCCATAAACTCACTTTTCCTGCAATTCTGGAAAAGAAAAACATGGTTAAAAGAGGAAGAATATACTATTTGTTTTAGCTACTAAATAAAACAATTGCTATTGTATGATGTACATAGTCCTCCATGATGTAAACTTCTGTGAACGTAGCATTAACACAAGGTCTTTTATTAGCATAAAGAAGAACAAACAAATGCAACAGTTATGACAACATGCATGTTTTAGTCTACATGACAGAAAGGCACTTTGGAAGTGTAGTATATATTCTTAAAATGGGTGAAGAGCAACTGCTCTACAATGTGTTATTTTGGTACATGGATTATGATGCTATGAGTTAAAAAAATACCCTCGCAAACTACCAAGTGATCTGTCTTCCTTTCACTAGGTCAGATCTATTCCTCAGAAACAGGAGGTATATTTAGAGCTGTATTTGACTCAGCAGACAATTGTCTGAGTGTTCTCTTGTATTTAAGATACTTAACTATACTAGAACAGCACAGGGAAACTCACTAGAGTTATTCAACCTTTCAAAACACATAGCTGGAGGAAAACACCGTGGAAGTACTACTGAAACAGTAAGAAGACTGGAAAAGCCGTAATCGAACTTCTCCCTGCGTTTTTCTTTAAGAAATCACAATAGTAAAATTTACCAGCCTGAAAATGCCATCATGACATTTCACCTTAGCGAAACAAAATAACAACCCACACCATAGTGGATACTAGGAGATCCTGAATTCTTTACTTCTGAAGGAATGAAGAAAACAAAACACCATGACAATGGATACCGGCAGTAAGCGGGGGGGAAGGGCGGGGGGGATAAAACTGTTTCAAATAACTTTTACCAACCTAGAAAGGGAGCTTCCTTCTGCATTCACCCGCCTCCACCACACGGTTAAAAAATATTTTTGTTTGCGAGAAGCGCCGACAGCCTGGGCGGCTGCAGCGCAGGCTCAGCGGAGGGCAGCGCCGGGCCGGAGCAGCGGCGGCCCGGGCTGGGGCACGGCCGGGCGGGGAGCGGGCGGGGAGCGGGCGGGGAGCGGGGCCGAGCCAGAGGCAGCCAGAGGCAGAGGCGCTGCACCGCCCCTCCCGGCACGGCCGGGACGTCCTTGAGGGGCAGCGCCCGGGCCGCGAAGGACGGCGAGGGGGTCCCCTCCGTTACCTTCCCAGAGGAAGTGGCCGCCCTCCCGCCGCAGGAACTTGTACCAGAAGGGGCTGGCGGCGTCCTCGTCGGGCAGCGCCACCTCCGCCAGCCACAGCGCGGGCTCCTGGGCGGGCAGCGGGGCGCTCGGCCGCGCCCGCCTCATGGGCACGGCGCGCCGCGGGTCCCACTCGCCCAGCTCCGGCCGCGACCCGGACACCAGCAGCTCCGCGCCGCCCTCCGTCACCCGGGCGGGCAGCACCACGCCGAAGCGGAACAGCATCTTACTGCCGCGCACAGAATGTGGGCTAACGAGGAGCTCTGCTGCGGCTGCACCGCCGCCCGGAGCTGGGCCGCCGCCCGGGCCCGCCCTTCCGCCCGGGCCCGGACACCGCCCCTGCCCCGGACAGTGCCCCGGACAGTGCCCCGGACAGTGCCCCGGACAGTGCCCCTGCCCCGGACACCGCCCCTGCCCCGGACAGTGCCCCGGACAGTGCCCCTGCTCCGGACAGCGTCCCTGCCCCGGACAGTGCCCCGGACAGTGCCCCGGACAGTGCTCCTGCCCCGGACACCGCCCCTGCCCCGGACAGTGCCCCGGACAGTGCTCCTGCCCCGGACAGTGCCCCGGACAGTGCCCCGGACAATGCCCCGGACAGTGCCCCTGCCCCGGACACCGCCCCTGCCCCGGACAGTGCTCCGGACAGTGCTCCTGCCCCGGACAGTGCCCCGAACACAGCCCCTGCCCCGGACAGTGCCCCGAACACCGCCCCCGCCCCTTGGCTCGGCGGGCCCGGGCTGTGGCTCCTGCGGCCGGGAGTGTTCCCGGTTGTTTCGGGCGCTTGGCTGCCGCTCGTAGCCGAGGGAACTTTCCCCTCCGAAAGTAGCGGCTGGGAGCTCAAACAACACCGGCCCCCGATCGCCTTCGAGGGTGGGGATGGGAAGCCCTCCCCAGCTAAACACTGGGTCTCCTGGTTGCCAAAGGCTACGCGTCACGTATGCTGACTTTAACAAGGATTATTGCTGCATTAAAGGGGGCCGCTGCAATTCCTCCCAGGAGCCCAGACTTAATTTAGCGCAGCAAACACATCGTTAAAAATCGCCATACGTGCAGCTACAAACAAGGATTGGCTGCAAATAAGGCTTTAGTGTTTGTGTCTTCCCCGCTCACAGCCAGGCAGTTGTGGTGAGAAAAGAAATGTGAAATGCTGAGGGAGGTTAGAAGGCTGTTAAAAGAAATCTGGAGTTCACTGCACGCGTTCTGTTTACAGCCAGAAGGGGAAAATTCGGCAACTCCTACATATTCAGGCCTTAAAAAGACTGAGGAAGAGGATGCAGTCCAACCATTCATGGGGCGGTCCTTGCTTGAATACACCCATTTCAGCAGCTTTTAAGGACAGAAACAGAGGAGTGGTAACCTTATTTAGGTCAAGTTCTGGGAACAGGATCAAGGCCTTTCAATGAGTCAAAAGAAATCCTGCCTGAGAAGATGGCTGTTTGTTTCCTTTATTCAGGGGTGATGACACTGAAGTGTATGTGCTGCCAAATTTATTTTTAAGACTGCTTTAGCCAATTTTTACTGATACTCATTGAACTTGTGTAAGTGATATTCCACTGCTTTTCTAGATGTAACCAAAGCGAATGGAATTCTTGCTGTCCTCCATTTCTACTGGCTTCACTGTAGCACTGCCGCTTTTGTGGAACAGTGCAGTGCATTTTAATCTTTGTTTTTGCTCAACCTTACAGTCAAGCTACCCATACCCTATCTGATAATTGTCTTTCAAATATCTATCTCTCCACCATACACCTTCATTTTAGCAGCATGGATGAGACAGAATGTAACTTTGGGGTTTTATCCTAAAGGTCAAGCATGATAGAAGTCCTAAAACCACCCCAGCATGCTGTGTCTACATAAAACCATATGCTTCTGTTCATTCCAGCCAGTGTGAGCTAAGAAACTGCAGGATCTAATAGTACATCTGACCGACAGTTTAATTCCTGGCTGTTTTCTAAGCGCCAGTGTTATGAGAGACCAGCAACATCCATCTTTGGACAAATCTGAACTGCTTTATTCCTGTAAATATTGAGTCCTCATTTTACACTTGTAAGCCTTGTGGAACAATAAAAAATTGTGCCATAGACTCTGATGTGTCAAGCAGTATCTTTAAAAATAATTCAGTCCATTTCTTCTCCAGGATCTGCCTTAATCCATTTTGTGCCACTCAATACTGTGTGTTAGTTTAAAGTTCAAGATGACAGAAACTGGCCAGCTTGATTTCCTGTGGTTTCCTCAAAAGTCCTAGTGCAGATTAGGGTCAAGTTGAGAGATCAACGGAAAGGGCTGAAAAACTGGATCTACTGATGGATTAATCACTCAAGACTGAGATAGAAACTAGAAATGTAGATTGGCTTGGGACGTCCTATGGCTGGTGACAGTGGGAACAGAAGAGCACTTTTTATTGGTGAAATTACAGGCTGAGTAAGGGCTGGAGACAGGATAAAATTTATTAGCATTAGACCTGAGACTGAGGAGCCAAGGGTACTGTAAGGTCAGGAAGTAAATGCAAATATATGTGTTTTTTCCCCTATTAGATTTGCATTGTCTATGAGTTGTCATTGTCTAAACTGGAACTTCAGCTGGAGTAAAGGCAGGGGAGGTGGGGAGGAGTTCCATTTACTGTTAGTATTTGGGATTGAAGGAGTTGATGAAGTACTTCCACAGTTGAGCCATTGCCATAACCCTAAATTTAGTTTTAAGTGTCACCCTAAGCCTCTTAAGGAATTAACAATAGTTTCCTTTGCCAAAATGACCCATTATTCTAGTACTGCCTGGCCACTGCTCTTCCCATACAGTCCTCAACACTATTCTGAAACCTAAAAGCTTTCCCTATAACCCAGTCATCTTTTACAAGCACAAATTAAACATGACTATTTCCTTTTTTTTTTTTTTTTTTCCACTATAGTAAGTTATTCCAACTTGGCAAGCTTTAAAGTTCCCATCAAAAAGCTTTGGCACAAAGGGGCAAAACCCTAATAATCAAGTTGTTTTTAACTGTCACAAAAACTGTTGATTCCTGTGGGAACGAACCACCGTCTTAGTGGTGTGTCTGCAGTGTAATAATAAACACTGTGCATTTGTGCCCCTCACAGCTGTTTAGCATCTCTCAGTACACTTAACTTACAGCAGCCACTTGCTGAGTGGAAGCCTCGATTGACCTCAAATCGAACAGTGAACTAGCAACACAGTGAGGCTTAGTGCCAAGTTTATTTTAAAGCCTTCAGTTTATTGTTGCTGCTACCATCCCGGGCATTTGCTAAAGCTGATTCTAACTGGCAAAAAGGGAAGAATTGTATGAGAAAAAAAAAAAAAAAAAGACAGCTTATTTTTACACAGCATTAGTGTGCAAGAAGGGACTCGAGAGATCAGAGTTTCTGCAATAATCAATTGCTTCGTGGATTTCACCTAAATTGTACCAATACACAGTAGCCTTATGCAATTTCAAGCTAATTAGCTGGTTTATTATCCAAAATTTGTGCAGGTGGGAATCTCACAGGAGAACTCACCGAGGCTGGGTACCAACTTAACATTAACCAACCATTTGTTATGCCTTCAGGTTTCTGCCTAATGGCTGTATTTAAAGGATTCTAGGGAAAAGTCTGAATGTGCAGAAACTGGAGCTGTAATTCTATTTGCAAACATGTATAACACATTGAAAGGTATCTTCACTTTCTGTGCACTAAACTTCTCCAGAATCACACTTCTAACTTTCTGCAGAAGTCTAATTTCTTACAGTGTCTCTTTCAGGGATAAAATTGTCATGGTATTTTTGTGAACCCAAGAGTTTCAAACCATTTGTTACAGTCAGAAAACTTGGGCAAAATTTGAAATTGGTTGAAATTTTAGCAAAGACAGTAGTTGAGAATTTTGACAGTATACAGCAGTTCAAAATACAGCTTTCCAAGTGGAAAGTCATATTTTTCTTCACAGTTTTCTTATTTAAAAAGTGTCTACTAGGTATAGAGACAGCTCACAGTTATCTGATCAATGTGAACACTAATAAAATGACAAATGAACTTAATAGTTCCATGTTGGGGTAGCCTGTGTCTTCAGTGTACGTGTTCTTTACTGATTCCAAACTTTTACCCCATAGTCCAGTTTGCAGCTTGGAACAGCTTTATCTGTTATTGCTGTACAGTGATCTCAGATGATAGTATTTCCAAGTAGGGAAATCTGTAGTGAAGAGAGAGAATTTGAATAACAGAAACAAAACACAAATACAGAAAGATCTGGTTGGAGAAGGGAGGGGGTGTCCCTGATTGCAAGTTGTGGGTGATGTTTAGATTAGCAGTGCTCCTTCCTAGACTTGCCTTTCTTCCCTTTTTAGGTAATTTTCTTTCTTGTAAAGATACAGAGAAAGTGTTACTGCAATTTCCAAATGTTTCTGCTAATTATAGAAAATAAAAAGGCAGCACATGGTATGCAGTCTTGCTTGTAAAAAGGCAAACATTTATATTATGTGATAAGCTGATTTAGATGTATTAGTGATTTGGGTAAAATGTTCATTGCTGAAAAAATTATAGACAGTCTGCATTTCTTCAAAGAGAATGAGCTAAATATATAAGAAACCCTATTCTAGTGCAAATAATTTAAGACCACTGGTTTAAGTGAAAATTGTTTATGTTGATTAATCTAAACTAATCAATCTATCCTTCTTATTGAATTCTAACTAATTCTAAAAGGAATTCTGTCCCAGTCATCAATTCTGATAGAACTATGAACTAATGCTCTCACCACTACTTCTAATTTGACAATACAGCAGCTAAGAAATACTTCTCTAGATGGAAGACTGAAAGAAGACTAAGAATTAAAGAACTTGTTAACAGAGAAGCACTGCTATCCATAATTTTTAGTTTTAAGTTGAGCTGTGTCAGAGTAGTGATAACTGCATGAACCAGCTGCTTATTGCTAGGAGAGACCTTTTATGCAGACTAAGCTACAGAAGTTCTGTCAGGACTGACCATTTTAGGAATTGTGTTGGAAAATGATTCTGCAACAAGAGGTAGGACACTACAGGAGATTGTTTCCCCTTTTACATGGGGGTTTGTGTAGCATATTTTTTAAAAAAAGTTTGTTATTTTTAGAAGTAACTTGGCAATATAAATACACAATAACATTACAGTAAACATTACAGAAATACATACAGGAATAACTGATCTGGTAGGTTTCTTTTTTCAACATCTAGTAAAGCTGTCTGCATCCTCCCCAGCCTCATATGCCTTGGGAGCTGGAAAAAGTCACAACATATTTCAGCACAGGGCCCTTTCAGGATGTCCAGTCAGCCTCATCAATGTCCAGAAATCAATGAATATTTCAGACTAGTCCAGCACATGGCTCCTTTTCTGCCCAGAGTGAGCCACACAGTTTTTGGAGGGATGCTGCAGGTCATCTGTGGTGCATTTGCACTGGGATGCTGTGGCCCAGGCCAACTCAAGAGTTCTGGTAGCCCTAGCAGGAACATGGCTCTTCTGCCTGGCATAAAGATGTGAGAGAGACCGGGTGCTTACTTGGAGATCAAAGTACCTGGAGCTTCTTGAGTGAAAAACAGTATGTAGCAGAAATCATTACAATATTAACTCACTGTAAGCTTCATTTTTGAAACCGGACTGTTACCACCAATGTTGTATCAAGTTTCTAATTAAAATACCTATGCAAGGAAAAAAGTGTTCAGAAACAAGACAGTATAAAAACAAATATTTGACTGTATGGAACAGCAAAACTTTATTTCATTAGTTAAGAGAATGCAATCTGACCCAAAACTTATGTGCAGTATGACAGATAACCTTTTAAGTAGAACAATGTGCCTGCCTTTTTTTTGTGGATATTTAAATAATCCTTACACTTTCAAAAGCTGATGCTCACAGATCCTAATAACTGTGTTCCAGTCTAATGCACCCGCTGTACCTGTGTAGGGTTTCCTCGTTCTTGGGATCCCCAGCAATTACTGATTGATAGAAAGTGCCTGTGTATTATACTCCTGGGGCCATTTTAGGAAAAATGTAATTGCTTTTCATTTTGAAGACTTTTTAATTGCAATTGTTTTATGTATGGCAAATAACATTTCAGGAAGTCACACACATCACTAGATGTTGAGTAAAAGGTGAGAAAAGCAATCATGGGAAAGGAAGTTTGACAAGAAAACTTCTTTCTCAGTATGTGCTTAAGCAATAAGCTTCTAGCTCCAAAACTGACTGGAATTTAATAAACAGCCTAATTAAAATGGAAGTCTTGCTGAAAAGTCTGACTAGATTTTAAGTAAGTTAGAAATACAACCATTTTATTGTATAATGATTAAACGGCTTTGGAACAAAAGCTGTTTGGAACACTAAAGGGAAACTCTTACTGTTTTTTAAAGAATCAAGCAAACACAAACTGAAGGATATTATCCTTCAAGCCATGGCCCTATATCAGAAAGTGGAACAGAAACAATTATTCATTTAAGTAAAAAATCCTCGGTGGTTATTATATGCTCCCCATAGTACAAGAAATCAAACTTACTGGTGACTGACCCTACCAATCAACTTATTTTTCCAATTACATTAAAAATGTAAAAAAAAAAATCCAAGTGTTTTTCTTAGACTGAAACTGGGTCAAAAATAAATCCAGAAGTTATCTTTAGATCATCACATTATTTTTAAGAGTTAGGAAAAGTGGCAGCAGAAATAAAAAAAATAATTCAGAAAACACCCTACCCAACAGTTCCACCACATACAAAAAATGAGGTTATATCACCAGCTAAATCTAATACAACAAAGATTTAATGTTCAATTGTATATAACAGCATACAGAGTATCTAGTCTCTTATCTTCTTTCCGTATATGAATCTGTTGCTGTATCACTGCATCAATACAACACATTTCTGCTGCTTATCTTCCTGATTTCATGTCTTTACCAAATTTTCCACTGCACATGTCTTTATTTTAAAGAAACTTTATTTTGGCTAATTTCACTTACCTGGCACAAAAATAATCCTTGCTAAGAAGCAAACACTACTCTCATCCAGATATAAAGAAACCCTTGGAAATAGGAATTGCAGTCTAGGATGAGAGTGTAAACAGCCTGCAACTTAGCAACCTTCCACAGGCCATGGCAACAGCTTGCAGCCAAGAACCAGGAGATGTGTATGACATACTTTGCAGACTAGATCATAGACAGGGGACTCCTGCTACTTAATTTGGTGTGTGTATGTTGCTGTGTACCATAGTAACCTGTTTCCACTTGAGCTCAAGTTCTCACACAGATGCCTCCCCATTAGCACAGCCATCCCTAAAGGTAATGCCACAGAAACCACAGCTGAGCTGTACCTGGCCCCTAAGTCAGCAGCTGATCACTTGGTTTTTCTTCACCTGTTTGAAAGAATAATGGGTTTTGAAGATCAGCCCAAAACCAGATCAGTCATGTTAATCAACAGTATTACAACAGCCTTTGAAGCACAGCACACACTTCAAATATTCTCCATGTAGAGTTACACTTGAAGTACACATACATTGTCTTGGACAGCTATAAGAACACTTGAATTTTCAAATGACATTATCTTTCTCAGTGCTTTTAATTCCTTACTGAATGAAACTATAATTATGCAAGCTGTCAAACTTCTAACACCTGTGCTCTCTAAAGTGGTTTTAAGTTTACTGAAAAATAGCACTGAGATCTAATTTTTAGAGATTCCTTCTTGGTTTATGTTTATACATTAAGTAAACTGCACTCTTCCATAAGCATAAATTCTCAAGCTAAGATCCATTAAAGCTTAGTTCTATATAAAATATTGTTGCCCAATGCCTTTCCTAGTCTGAGATAAATTTAATCAGAAAACTTAATATTCATATATTAATAACAGGTGTTAATTTGGCCAAAATTGCGTATTTCTCAAGTATTACACTCATGACCTCAAATTCCAGTGAAGTGGAATTATTCCTTGTCTGTGAAACTTGCAGACTAAGTCCTGATCTGTTCTCTCCCTTTTTACATTCCTGCCCATAAAACAATGAAATGGGAGTTTTAAAAAACATATTTATACAGGGATTGTTGGAACTAGTTCCATGCAAACTTCAAGCACTTTTGAGTCCCTGTCAGCCAACTAACAATTCCTTGTAGCATGTAGTAGAATATTATGTTCCAAGTTCTCAAGAACTTAATCTTATTTAAAGGATCGTTTTTTTACACTGCACACATTTATGAGCAATTTTAGTTTATTACCAAATACAGCTATCTCAGTGGCTAAAATATTTCTAAGGAGGAAAAGGCAAAGGTAATAAAGCTGTTAGAATGGTGTGATGGCCAGTCTGCATTGACAGGGGCCGCACAGTGAAGCATTTAATGTGCCACTATTAGATCTTTGGAAGCAGCCACATTTCAAGTGATTTAAACTGAAAGCAACAATTAAGCTCTGCATTTTCACTTTGACTGTAAGTATGAATATGCAAATAAAATGATTTTGACCTTTATGATCAATGATCTTGTTAATGTTCACTACCCTGAACTGCATTAAATGACACATAAAATAAACTACTCTTCAGCATTCTGCAAAGACTGTGGTGTGAGAACTCAATCTGTTGCTTCCATCATCAGAAGTTCTGAGAGTATCACTTCTGGTTTGGTCAATTTGACTGGTGTTATTGCCCAGTTCCTCCTCACCAGAACACGAGTGTATTACGTGAGGTGCTGACTGTGGGTTCCAAGTATAACGGAGCATTTGTCTTACCTTTGCCTTCTGAACTACTTCGCTTTCAGCTGTACACACATTGCTTTCAAACTACCTGAACTCTACCAGTATAAAATAATAAGCTAAACTAATTGACAGGGTTTTCTTCAACCCTATTTCTAAAGAGTGATTATGCACACAAAATACAATTTAATATTTGCATGTTGATCTCCATACTCCTCTCTCTGCGCACTGCAGGTACTTGTTTTTCTCTATCAGCCATCCTTGTGTGGGTTGGAAGTAAACAGTCTGGCAAGTTATCAGCATCAATTAAAAAAAAAAAAAAAATCAAGCCTGTTTGCCACATGTGACCAGTGAAACAATCCATGCTACAGCATGCTCAAAGCCAGGTACTGCAGGAGAGGTGTCAATCACAGACCTATCCACGTCTGTACCAAACAACCATCTGCAGCACAGCAACACCAGTATTTGATTCCAGAAAGCTCCTATGCCAAACAGGCATGAGACTTAAATTTTTTTACATCTAACACTACAAGAGCTGAGCCCATAATTATTTGCCTTCAAAAAGTAACTGAGCCAAGGTAGCATATTATGTTGTAACAACTCAATTATGCCTACCTTCTAACGCTTTTCCTTTTAATATTTTTAAGGAGAGAGACAAACCAGTACTCATATCATTCTGGTCTCCATGTCATTGTAGGGAAAGTTAAACCAATCTTACTCAAATAAGGCTCCCTAAATGTGTTAAACACTAAACCTCAGAAAGTATGTTTTAATTTAAAAAGCATGAAATAAAAAGCACTGACTTCATTTGCTAGTGGAAAGATTCAAAGTGACTCCAGCAAAACCATTCTTTTTTTGGAAGTCAAAAGCTAAGACTTTACGAGAAGTAACAGATAAATCCATACCTGCCTGTGACTTTATTACCACATAAAGGATTATGCACCTCTGGAAACATGTATTTCATTTTCTGTGCTTTCAGACCATCTTTTTTAAGCCATGGGTATTTAACATGGGTGCAAGTTTTAACTTAAGACTTTATGAAAATAGAATTGCTGTTTATAAAGCTATGAAAAATGGTCTTTTACATACCTAATTTACACTAGTATGACTGCAGATGAAAAGTCTCAGTGAGAACAGCCAGTGGGATATTATTACTTTTTGAACAATGCCAAGAAAATTACAGGCATTAAGGAAAAAGGAAATATTGCAAAGAAGCCCTTCTCTGTCTGAACTATGCCAAGAGAGGCTGATTCTTTTCCTACTGCTTCCCTCAGATGTGTTTTTTTGCAAAGCTCTGTGGATTTCATTGAAGCTCACAAACAATCAGCCCAAAATGTAAAGAGGACTATTAAACTTCAGCAACTGATTTGGGCATCATATATATATATTTTTTTTTAATTGCAGTTCTCTGCCAGTCAGAAATGCTTGCAAACATCACAGGTTTTTTTTGTTTTTTTTTTTTTTTTTTTTTAGGGACAGGCTAACAACCAGAGTCCCGCAAAAGGGAAAGCTACTGAATTATTTCATGGCAATGGACTAGAGTGATGGATGAACGGCACATTATTGCCTAGAAGGGCTTATTTCAGACCTGGAGAGTTAGTACTTTGGTTTAGAACTGAGATGTATTTTAAGCAGCAACCTATGTGACTTGGATTAGAACAGCCTGAAAATTACATGGAAGTCAAGTCACTCATTTCCCCACAAACACCTCTTTATGTAAATTTAGTAATAGTGTTGTCATATGACAGAATGTGAACATGTACAAATGTCTATGCCATGAATGTGTATAACACAAACTAACAAACTTCAGATTGTTCTGCTGAGACCAAAACCACTCAAAAATCTGAGAAAAGTTGTTATTTACACAGTAAATCCATCTGGTAGTTACTGGTAGTCTTTCCTAAGTTCTGTTAAGGTTTATGTCCATAGCACCAGAGAATGAGTGGTTTTATTTTACACTTATTAGTCTGCATTTAATATTTGCTTTGCTGTAGCACATCTTTGTTCAAACATTACTACCTGCATAAATTCAATGAGATAGAAATAAATTCATTTAATACATTGATCCAACTAAGCATAAAATTAACTCTACATGGATTTCAAGGAATTACTATAGTCAAAGCTTTATCATCTTACTTCATTTAAATGTGACTACATCTATATGATCCATATGGCAATAAATAGTGACTTTTTTTTTTTTCCTTACACAAGTTGCATTGTGGGTAAGTTGATGAGAACAACTGCAATTACAAGCTGTGTGGTCATGTGTGTCTGAGGGCCGCATAGCCTTACAATGGGTGAGTCCCCAGACGATGAGCCTCATGATAGTTTCAGTTTGAGCACAACTCTGAAACTTTATCACCATGGATGCAAGTAGCCACTCTAACCTGGTCAAAATATGTAAGAAAAACATGCTCATATGATCTTCATGCAACCATCAGGTACTTTGCTCAAGACCTGAAGTTGCATGGCATGCATCAGTTGGCTACTAAACTTTTCCCCAAGCTCTGCTAGGTCACCACAGCTGCCAGGGAATACTCTTTCACTTTGTGTGTTGTTCTCACTAAGTACCATAGTTAACAGAAAGTTGTTCAATTGCTGTCAACCAAGAGCGGCTTGAAGTTCAAAGAGAATATTCCAAAGGCAGGCTGTGCCCCACCTTTAGAGTAGTGGTTTTTAAACCCACTCTTGCTGAGAGCATAGGCTGGTCAGAGCAAAATTAAAGACCAGTTACAATTTACATTAACTGTCAACAACATAAATGACTCCATATTCCCCACCTATTTCGATGATTTCTTACTTAAATTTTATTTCATCTTATTTTTTCCATTTTACATCTACAGTTTATAGACGTTCTGGCCAGCCTTATTTACCACACCTCTACACGAGGTAACTAATTCATACAGGTTTCTGTGTGTTATTCTGGGACTAGTTAATGTAATAGCCACAAAACCTGCTCCTGCATAGACTCCCTTCCATGGGCAGAATCTCCTGCTGGAAGCCTGCTCCTGTGGGGGCTTTCCACAGACCACAGCTTCCCTCAAGGTAGATCCACCTGCACCCCACATGGTCCTTCACTGGCTGCAGAGCTGATACCTGCTCCTCTGCAGTCCTCCATGGCTAGAGGAATGACCTGAGTTACCAAGGTCTTTTCCACAGATTGCAGGGGAATTTCTCTTCCCAGATCAGACACCTCCTCCCCCTGACCCTTTGTGTCTGCAAGGCTATTTCTCTCACGTGTTTATCACTCTTCTTTCACAGCTACTACATACTCTCTTAAATGTCCAGTCTCTTCTCACAGAGCTTCTTCCCTCTGGATGGCAAAATTAGTAAATCTGGGACGCATAAATTTTCACTTGAAGGTCAAAAGGACAGAAGAAAAGTGATACTGCAAATCATACAGCTTATGTGTCTTGTTTTGACTTTCGTTTCCATTAAAAAGAGGCACTTGCTTATCTACATGCAGGAGACTTCATTTGAACAAAATATAGAAACTGAGTTTTCTGTTTACTTCCCAGCCTCTCCTAACGACCATTAATCAACACTGTTTATACATTAAAAAAATATACCACTGAGAATTTTTCCAGTTGCTGGGATAGGTTTCTTTTTCGTGTGGTGTTGGTTTTTTTTTTTTTTTTTCTTGGCTGGTTTGGTTCTAACCTTTAACATAAAGGCTTCTGTGTGTATCCAAAAAGGCATCAGCTGAAAAATATGATTACAAGTTACAACTCCATTTAACTGATGTCAGAGATGCAGGTCACTTGGATAGAGTCTGCTTTTTCACAAACTGTAGAAGGAATGTTGTATGCAATCCCATCTACTCAGTAGGCTTACTGCATTGTTAATTCAAGAATATCCTAGCCATCTGTATATTAAAAAACACATGCCCAGTGCTGTACCTTATAAAAATCTTCATTTTAAGTAAAGCCACTTTGCTTAGGCAACACGGCATCCAGTCATCCCTTCCTCTTCAAATGCACAATGACCTGAAACTCTGGACAGCTGATGCTCAAGAACAGCTGTCACAGCTCATAGCACTAATATTTTACCTTAACCAAGGTTCAAATCTCTTTAAGCAGCACACTGTTTCCTGTTTGCTGCAAAGGCCTCCAGAATCACATGTGAAACACAACTATATAATTATAATACTAAAGAGAACACAATATTCAGATTACACAACACATAACAATCAAACATTAACACTTCTGAACAAAGTCCAACATAGGTTCACGCCAGGTCATTGATCGTTCATTTGCTAACCAGTCACATAATCAGATTAGTTTTGTCCTGCAGCCTACCCCTGTGCTATGAATACTAATGCAACCCAACTTTCATTTTGCTAGCAGAATTGCCTCCATTTAAATCACATTAAACTTGAAGGTAGCTCTGCTGTTACATACTTGAAAACATACATTAGGGGAGGAAAAAAATGCAAATGTTAAATGAAAAGCATATATCAATCTATTTCTTCTGTTCCTCTCTTTAACATCTTGCAAAAAATCTCAGTTCAATACAACATATGATACTATGAAACTGAAACAATTTTCATTTCATCTTTTCCTACTACTGTTTTCCTGCAGCTCATTCATTTTGTGATTTAGACAAACATATAAATGTCAGCCCAGTTTAGGATGAAACTAAGAACCAGAACACTGAAATATCCTCGAGGCAGAAATCACATTTTCCTGATTCATTGTACAAATCTAGCCCTAATGAAATTCTAGCTTTCCTGTATTTTGCAGTTAAACACTGTATAAGTTTTGTTTTTTTCTACTACCTGAGGCTGTACCTCCTTACACCTCCTTTTACTGCTGCATGTGTCACAGAACTAGTCTGTCAAAACAGTAGAGGTGTCGACTTTTGCCATCATACTGCATCTAATGATGATTAATGTTTTCTTGACCACCAGGTTATTAGTGAGCAATACTGAATGCCATCAATCTTGCTCCTTGCATTCCTTAACACGTTTTTGGTCTCTTTTTCCAGCAAATATCAATAAAAATAAGCAGATGGATCCTCTGTCTCTGAAGGACCTTACTTTTCTATTATTCTTACCGAATACTGCCTCTGATACCACCAGCATGTACAATCTACATCAATTACATACCTTGCATTCAGCAGAGAGGATTATGTTTAACTTGACTAATATTTGATTCAGGAATGCAAGCAGTGCTTGGAGACAGTTTACAACTAAAGCAGCAGCAGGATAACTCCTGGTATTATGGAAAAACTGATAAATCCCCACTGAAACACAGCTGCAGAATGTACAAGTCAAACTTCCAGCATTCTCACAGTCTCTCAGAAGACACTGTATATGCTGGGACTCCATGCCTGAGTTATTCTATCTCTTCATTCAGTTTCTCTCTCCAATACGGATTATTGCTTCAATATTCACCACATGCCAAAAAGTCACAGTATGAGACCCCCATTCTTTAAACTCTGCTTTACATGCCATAACTTCTTATAAATCCTATCTGAATACTACTTTTTCCTCAGTTCTGTAAACAACTGCTAGGTTCTGCTCATCTGAAGATGATCAAAGCTGCCGGAACAGACATTCTGACTAAAGGAATTTAAATCTGATATTACAGCAGGGATTGAACTGTCCACTGAACTTAAATCTCATTTTAGAACATTACATGCAGCACAGAAATTTCAGCAGTAGCAATCTCAGAAAAAAGAACCTAAAACATACAGGCAAATCCCCTACAATACTTCAAGCATCAAGAAAGTTAAAGAAAAAATATTTTCTTACACAGCTGAATATCTAATGCAGTTATGGAGAGAGACCCAAAATGTGGTCTGTCTAAAAACTGAAATAGTCACACATTTTTAAGGCTGAACCTAGTGCAGTATGGGTACCATTTTTATTTGTAAAGACTATTAGTATGCCAGTATTAGCAAGTGTCAGGGCAAAATGTCAATTTCTGAACAGTCTTCTATTTTAATCCTGTTTTATATTTTGCCATTCCATAAGCAGTCTGAAATACAACCATTATCTAAACACCCTAAATTTTTGTTTCTGTACTACTCTAACCAACAACTTTTTACAGAAAACTTTAATCATGAAACAACACACTTAAAATGTTCTTTGCAAACCAGCAGGATATCATGTTGATCAGATAATATTTCTAATTTATTACTCAGAAAAACAAATTAGAACAAGCCAACAACCTACAATATGTGTCTTCAATGTTATGTACTCAAATCTTGAATTGTGGAAGGGAAAATCTATCCTGCATAACAGACCAAAGCAATAGAAATTGGTAGGTAATCTGAAAGTGAATGACCAATGTGTATAAATATTAACCATTTCCAAATTATGCAATGTTTGAATGTTTGTAAATAGTTTCCCATATGTAACTATATTTGGAGTACTTACTGGAATCCTATAGGCAGACTCTGAGCACCATGCTTGAACACCCAAAGGCTGGGGACAAACTTTAAAGAAAATACAATCATACTAAAAGAGAAACTCCAAAAGTTTTATTAGAATTTCAACAGACATTGAAAAAAATTGCATAATGATTGAACACATAATATTTTAAACAAAGTAGCAATGTGGTATCAAGTAAAAGAAAGACTGAACAGCTGTCTATATATGATGTACGGAACATGTACCAGGAAAGGGATATGACATTTTTAAAATTCAAGGGCAAATGTGAGCAAGTCACATTTTGATAGATTGACTATACACCACAGATGTTTTACAAACTGCATAGCAGTGTAAAAAAAAAAAAAAAAAAAAAAAAGGTTTAATCCTAAGTATACTGTATTCCTGCATTTGGAGCAGTTTACAAGGCAGAGATGTTGTTTACGACATTGATATTTTAATAGCTCTGGATTCTCATAAAAAATAAACTAATTTAACAAAAAAGCCTGTATCTACATTTGAAAATAAAAGTGCATGTACTGAGAAATAGTGTTATTTCTTAAGAAGAGTACTTTAAAAGTTCATTTTAATAGATCAACAACTGATGATACTTTAGATGCAGTTCTGCACTGTGCTACAAGCAAGGTTCTAACACCAGTTCCTCTAACTGAACATCCTCTTTTCCATAAGCACCAAGACATGTGCCTGCCTACCATACTTATCAGGGTTCTGAGGAGTTAGAAAGAATGCAGAGTACCAAAACCACCACATTGTTCACTAAAAAATACCAGTAACCCAAGACAGATATTTTAAAGTAGATTTAGGCATAAATACGAGCATTATCTCCTCAACTTTCAGGATTCTCCCAGTCACACAACTACTTTTAAACACTGGAGAGCAGCAGCAAGGAGCCATTAGAGCCAAAAGACAAGAACTGATGAAAGTCCGTCTCCAGCCTTGTACTGAAGAATTTGTGGGTAATGAGCATTTCAATGTGCTCAAAGAACCAGGCTGGGGGTTTAAGATTCCTACCTAAAACCCAGTTGCTGTAGTCAGATCTGTACTTGAAATTAGATTCTCCTTTCTAGAGAGCTGTGATAACAGCTAAGAATTACTGCAAATGTTGCTAACTTCTATAGAGGGTTTACTCCTTTCCTCTCTTCACACAACAAAGAAGAGAAGTTTTGGAACGAGAACATGCAGTTTGAAGATCCAGGCAAAGCTTCTATTTGAATTCTTATTATTTCAAATCATGGCACTGAAGAACTAGTTTTGTTTATTTTTTTTTTTTTTCTGGGCACCTGTAGCACTCTGAATAGAAAAAAGGCAGTGAATGTTTAGCTGGACTGAATCCAGAATGGGAAATGCACAGATACCAAAGCTATGAACTGCAGCCAGACTAGCCATAAACAAGTGTCTGGTACAGAAATTACAAGTAATAAATTTAGCCATCTTTGTAAACATCTCCTCCTTACTAATCTTTTTTTTCCTATAATGGAAATATGAACTGTATTTCATTGTTCCAAGCTCTGGTCTGTTTCTGTTTTAGCTTTGTGGCACAGTTGCTAAGTGCAACAGGCTAGAAACACTGACAGTAATACAAACAAGTAGGAAAGTCAGTTCAAGTTATTAAAGTTTTGCTATACCAGGCCATTTTTCATAGCATGTTTTCTCTGTTCACAAACTCCTTGTAAGATCTTTTCTTATGGAAGACTGGAAGCAAATTGGAGTTATTGGTTTCACAAATGCGGTTTAACATAACATTTCTGATATGCCTTATGCAATTAACAAATCATGTCTCATCTTATGAAGATGATACATTTGCTGTACATACCAGTAATTTAAAATGCTCCTTTAAAAAGCAGCATTTTTGTAGACAAATTAACAGAAAAGGAGACAATACATCTCACAATACCACAGAACAAGTAAAGCCCTTTCATTAGCTGCACTATAAATTCATAACTGTTCATCACATACTTTGAATTTCTGACTGCTCAAGCAATTTAACCCTCAGCCAACTGCAGGACAAGGAAAAATTTTCTGAACGTTTGACATTGATATAATTGTAGGTGTGAGAATAAAAACTAGTATTCCATGGTTTTAGCTCTAAAAGTTTTGCTCCCAGAAGTAAAACAACTGTTAAGAGTTCAGAAGAAAAATAGCAATTGTTGACATGTCAAAACAAAGTTTTACTAAAAATTAAGCTGCTGTAAATCTGAGTTTACTTAGATCATTCCTAAAAAACCTTTTTTTTAAAAAAAAAAAAGCTGATCCTAGATCACCTGTTAACTAGGAAGAGCAGTAAAACACTGATTTCATGAGAAAAGAGGTGCTCAAAATGCTGTGTTTGAGACATCTATTATAAAGTTTTGGATTCTTCCTTATCTTTCAGATATTTGGATTGCAATTTCTTTTTAAAAAAACTGACCAGATACAGAAGGTACAGGATTTGGACTCTCACTACAGTTCAGTGTTTCCTATCCAAATGTGGATACCATTTAGAGGCCATTTTTGAAATGTTATCAGTCAACAGCTACATGGGCACCAGTGAATCAGAAAACACACCTTAAGATTTTTGTTCTTAAATTATATAAGTTAGATAAAACTACCCTGTCCAGCAAGTTCCGAATTTTTCAAACGTTAAGGCAACTTTCATTACTTTCCAGCTAAACAGTATTATAAAAAATAAATGTCACTTCAAACCTTATATACACAGTGACAGAGTAGATTTAGCTAGAAAGTATCTTTAGTACATTAATAAAGTGTCTCGTAATATTACCGAGGTTATATCAGGTGCTTGAGTGTATGTGCAATTGGAGTGGCTGCAATACTTAAAGTACTGGTTTGAGAACCGAGCGCAGTGAGCGTCCCTCCTTGGTGAGCTCCCGTGTCACACACATACATGGCAGCGGCACAGCCTCCTCTCTTCTCTCCACGGCGTTGTAGCTACACTTCTTCAAGTGGTCAGCCATGCTCACTATGTCAGCAAACTTCCACTCATTCACAGTACAGAAGGCTGTACTGAAGCGCCAAACCTAGAAAATAAGCTGCACTTAGGCTCACAACGTTTTAAGATACCTGAACTCAAAGCAGGAAATTACATGCTTGTGCTATAAAACTTCCAGGTAATGTTGTCATTAACTCATACTAAAAATCAACATGACAAAAATACACTATACAGAATTTAGTATTGTTAGTCCCAAGCTGATTCAGACTCCAAGACAATTCTGAACACTAGGAAGAAACAAAGGTAGTATTTTTCGTGTCCACAAAATAGATACAATTAGAAGTTAAATGACAAAGTATTTTAAGACAGATACAACAGTTTACTTCTTATCAACTTCGGCAGCTCCATATGAGTGCTGCAAATACTCTGCAGTTTGGGGTGGGGAGAATGATAAAAACTGCATTACACAAAGGTCATCCAAAGCTTTGAAATTATTTCAATGTTGAAGGCATTCAGTACCAAAGCAATAGATATGATCTCAACAGGTTTGAAAAAAAAAATTGCTGTAAACACTGCACAGGCAAGGAAAACAAACTTTGTAGGCAGCTTTCTCACTTCTATAGAATATTGATCTTAATGCAAATAATGGAGTAATCTTTTAACATTTTAAAATATTGGAAGAAACAGAAGATAATTTACTTATATCCAGCAAAAACTAGACAGACTCTATTTCCACTTCTACAAGTGTGGAGAAGATGGAGACAACCTGCAGCAATTTTCACTTTTTCTATACAACAACCTCTTTCTTGAAAGGCTACTGTACCAAAATCCAGTAGTAATAGATATAATATAAAGAGAAAAAGCAGAAACAGGACCAGAGTAATACTTACCCTTTCACCTTCAAAATAAAAAAAATAGTAACTTACCTTTTCTTTTACCTGCCAAGAACTTCCTTCTGGGCACTTTCTCTTCTCCCAAAGCAGTATCACCATTCCACGTGCTTGAAGCAAGCTTCCACACACATCTCTCATTAAACGTGACACTCTTGAAAGCTGACATAAACTAAAGCCGTCTAGAAAACTAGCAATGTGCTGCAGCACCTCAAATGGTAGACTACTCAGATGGTCATTGTGTAGTCCAATTAAGCAGCTTTTTGCTGGTTCTACTAATACTGTGGATATACAAGGCTGCACTCCAAACGACCGTAAGTGGCGGTCATGAATAATTTTTGCCCCTTGTGTGGAAGGGCAAAACCTTCGTTGAGAATATGTGCACCCATAATATGCCAAAGGACACCTCTGCTCCATCCAGCCATTAAGGCCAGCATGAATGTCTCCATGCACATTCTTAAAATGCGACGAAAATTCATTCCTTCTAAACAACTGTCCACAAACAAATGTAAACATTGAACGCTGTTTTGTTTGGTATCTAGCCACATATTCCAATACCAAATCCAATCCAAGGGTCTGGAATGGACTTGGATTTGAGAGCTGTGGGTTGGCATGATCACATGCAGAAGCTGAAGCTATTTCCCCCACCATTGTATTTGTGGCCAATATAGCAGATGGGAGAGAAAATGTTTGGGTCCCAAAGTCAACGTGATAGACATCGACAGCGCGACTTTCTGATATCCCCCTACCTCCGGGAGAATCTCCGAGGCAGAACAACAGAGCTGCAGTGATTAGATCAATTCCCTGAAGACCCATAGGATCTTCTGTTATCTCCAAATCCGATGTATCAACAGCTTTGTCTTCTTTTGGTGTTGACCAATAATGGTTAACAAGGAATCTGTACGATCGATGCCGTAAAAGTGAAAATGCATCTATGTTTCTCAATCTTTCTTGCTCCACTTGTCTCTCTAGCATTTCTTCTTCATTAGCGTTATGGGGAAGTAGTACATGATTAGCACTGCCATTAACTAAGTGATCAGCTGGTAATACTTCAACTTGTGCTGTTACAGAGCAGGAGCTGCAAGACTGCAATGCTTCATCATCATCGTGAGATGCAGTACATTCACCATTTGCTACACTGGACGGTTTTGAATTAGATACACCAAGATCTTCACTGTGGTCCAACACCTTTGAACATTCATTTTCTACATGAAAGCCATTACACAAAAGCGAGGAGTTACTGAGGTTTAGATTTAAGTCATGGTTTTGCACTACATCATTACAAATATCACAAGAACCATTTTGCTCCACTTGTGAATTTTGACTCAGGCTATCAAAGTTCATTCCCCCAACAGCTCCTACATTATCTTCATCTGCATTTTCAGAGTCAGACGTTTTATCCTGAATAATGCCACTAGAAGCTCGTTCTTTAATCTTGGGATCTTCCTTCATTTCATGTGGTGAAATGCAGTGGTTTGAACTTAACATACCAATGTCCCTTGTAGCAGTGTTCAGGATATCCAGAGCAGCAGCTAAACTCCTCGTTGTTTCTACAGTAGCTTGATAAAGTGCACCATAGGACTCTTCATCTACAGGCATCAAGCCATTGGTATGCACTGTATTGGGGGCACTTGATTTGACAGAGGTTTGCTCTCTGGATTCTGGTACTTGATCACCTGTTTTTGACATCATAGTTGCTACTTTAAGTGATTCTAATAACATGCGCTGGTCTTGAAGAGCTAAAGCCATATCCAACTGCTCCACTTCATCGACATCTTTACTCAGGTTTTCATAAGATTTGCGGTCAGCATAACTGACTGGCCATCTATTCCACTCCATGGTACAACATACCACACTTGCAGGACAAACTTCTAGATGATCAGCAATTTTATTTCGGGCTACTATGAAGGGACATCCAAAGCCACTATTCAAACAAGGCACTCTTTCAAGTGGACATAGCATGCGATGTTCCTCAGCTTTACATGAGTGAAAAACTGCCCCACAAACCAAGGGGCAGCCAATCAAATCACAGGAAATGCCCGGCTCTGGTCTGGTCATACAACGACGGCTGACACAGTTCACACAGTGTAAGTGTTGCTGATGTTCCTCCATGACTGTAAATCCAATTCTGAGTAAAGAGAAAGGAGACAACAGCTTAAAATATTAACCCAATACTGTTAATATTTACTAGCTACTATTTGCAGTTTTGCATGCTTGATTAGTAGATATTTTAAGAAAACAAGTATGTAACATTTCAAAGAAATGGTGCTTAAAAGTTCAGCTGAAAATTAAAACTACACATTTGTATCAGAGCCCAGAACATAGTCTATGCATTCATTTACCAGGGCTAACACATGCAACTTAAAAAAAAATGTTGTATAATCCTTCCCTGTGGAATAGCCCCTTTTCCCTGCTCATTACATGAAAAACAAAGCATGACCTTTGACTATATAGCCAACTACCTAAAATTATAAATGATACAATTACACAGAGCACAGAGACAAAAAATAAGGAAACCAGATTCATCCTCATGTCCTATTCTCTAAATTAAACAGAGGCAACCTGTCCCCCAGGCCGCCTGCTACCACCTATAATGCTGACACCCTCTTCTTGCAGTTCTGCTTAAGGCACTCTGCAGCCTTCAGTGAGCATCTCAAATCCATGCCATGTCCCAATCTCTCCCCACTCCCTGCTTCTTTCTGACAGACTGCAGTTCATTACAACAGCTCTTCACTCTTTTTCTTCATCTATAGCCTGTAGACTCTCCCTTTATTTTTTACAGTAGTTGTTGTAGAAGAGTAGCAACACTACATAATTACATTACATATTTAATAATTCCTTTTATTTCACTGAAAGCCTTTACATAAAACATTAGTTGCCAACATGGTCCTATCTATATGCCCACTTCAACCCACACATCGTAATTTTTTAATGTGTCCTATGGCCACTTTCATCACAATACCAGCAATTCAAAGTGTAAGGATATCAACAACTCTTTGTTTGCATAACAAGGCCAAAAAGCAATAAAAATCAAAATACATAAACATCCATGGTGCAATCTATAACAACACATTGATGCCAACAAAAAATTTGATTCTGTGCTGTGGCACGGAAAAATAAATAAAAACCAAAGGAAAACAAAACAAAACAAACAAAAAAAGCCCCCCAAAAAACCCAAAAAAGAACAACTTTGTGTCTTTGTAGCATACTTTGAGAAAATCTGGAACTGCTCTCTAGCTGGAATGCAGGCCCACACAAGTTACCAAGCTATCCCCTATGCTCTTACAAACTCCCTGTCAGAAGTGATATCAGGGATTAAAGTTCAGAGGTATCAGTGAATGACTTGCACAAAGCCAGATCTCAAAAATACTGCTTCAAAAATGCATTGCTCAGTTCCATCTTTTCCTTACTCTTCCCACTCTAGCAAATTTTTTTGAGAAACAAAATGCTCAAAGAATTTAAGATTAATAAAAATGGTTCCTTATTCTTCTACCAAGTGCTCTCACATTGTCTTTAGACTAAACACTACAGGTTTAATGCATTATTAAACCTTCTTAAATTAAAATTACTCTAAACTATAACAAGAAAACTGCTTCTCTTCAAAATGAAGGTAAAAGGAAACAAAAGTGCGTTTTAGACACTCCACTTTAAATAATTCAAAGCATTTAAATAGAAATCTATGTGATGCTTCACTCACTTGTATTCTTTTGTAATGCTTTGAAATTCACGCCAACTTTAAGTAGCAATCAGTCCTCATACCCCCATGCGTCGTAGTTTGGATAACTTAAATATTTTAGCCACCCACTCTCCCAAACACTTCTAACAAAAAAGCATATGTGCTACACTTAGCAGGCAAAACACAGCTGAATTTCCCCCACCATACCTTAGCATTTTATATACTGAGTAACAGTAAGTTTTGAATAAATTGTCAAGTGTATCAGTCACTGGACTCAGTGACTGACTTGCTCAACATTTTTGCAAGCCTCTCTGGCACACAACCTGCTTTTGACTTGCAAATTAAGTCAGATAGCATCTACTACAAGAGACTAAACATGTTCAGTGAAGAATGAAAAAAATATTTGACTTCTCTGATGACAATTTTAGTTCTTCCAGCAAAGTCCTCTCTGAGTAATTCTTGCCAAATACCGTGGCCTGTTGCTAGACCAATGAAAATCTCAGAAATTGCCAGCAATACTGAAACCAATCTACTTCTCCTCAAGTCAACAGGTGACTAGAGATGAAAAGGAAGCTCTCAGGTTCTGTGTGTATTTTAAGGTGCGTAAGATAAAATGGAAATAGCACTGAAAAAGACAATTGCTAGTTTATAATACCAGGGCATTTAGAGAGCCCCGTCCCTGCTTCATCTATCGAAACAGAGCCCTGCTCCCATAATGCAACAGCCTGCTCACTTCAAGCTGGCCAGAAGTGAGCCACTTGGAAGTGAGCCTGTGTTCAGGGCAGGAGTACCTATGGCTCTCTTAAGATGGGACAGTGCATTGCTAACTGGGCGCAGCTGCACAGGTCACACCTGCCTTTGAGGGCACCCAAGATGACCTCTGCCTCACTGTCAGGGTTATGGATGCTCTCACCCAATCCAGCAGCTTCACCATCCACTTGACAGTACCCCAGGTGAAAAGAGGGCCCTTGTCATGAGCTGCCAATGCCCTTTCCCACTGGGTGGAAAAGCTGACAGCAGCCTGGGGGATAGTGCTGTCAAGACTCACAGGACTCCCACAGGAGGAGGTGTGTTCCTCCACAGCAGTGAGGGGCTGCTGCCGCCGCACGGCTCTGTGCACAACATGGGCACAGAGAGCGGGTGGAGACACACGTCCATTCCAGACCCTCATGGCTGCCCAGAGCCCATTCCATACCCATTGCGATGCTTGGACTGCAGTGGGAATTTCACCTCAACATCAGAGGATGCCAAGATGCGTCGCGTGACAGCAATCTGGGCCAAAATTTTACTGATTTTGGGCAAGGCAGACGAGATACCTTCACTTAACCCAGGAAGAGGACATGTATCAATTATGCTGGAAAAATAGCACACACTGCTAAGCCAGCACTACTCTACAGCTTCTAGGCCAAAACTGGCCCACATGCAGCAGCTCAGAACAGTCAAACTGAGCTCAGGTTTGCCTGCACCGTTTCTGGAGACATACCCTAAATTAGTCAACCACCATTAAATAATATCTTTAAATAGCCTGAGCTTACACAGAACATTCTATTAAGACAGTAAAACATCCTCCTCCCCAGCACACTATCTTGGTCTTTACAAGTCAGATTGTGAAACCTGAGTTGCACGATGATAATGGCTTTTTTCAGACTCCCAAACTCCTTTCACTCATAAGCTAATACTCATCAAAACTTGATTATTTCATATAAGCAAATGACCCTTCAAAGTAAGAAGGAAACAAAGTCTGGTGAAAGCATCAAATATCACTAACAGAGAGTGGGTGAAAGTTAAAGCTGACACTAAAATCCCAAGTCTTATCAATAGCTAGATGCTAATTTGTTCCAGTACAAATGCTTCAGGTTGGTTTTATCAAGAAACAGTTATGCTCAAAATCAATTAAATAACTGAAGTAACTTATTCTCTCAGTTTCTATAAATAAGAATTTTATTGGCCACCAAGCTTGATATTAGTTGCCATTTATCTTAAAATTCAAATCCTTTGGCTCATTTTCTAAACAAAGAATTTAAAACATCTTCAGACATCAGTAGACCATCAGCAGAGCATTCACTAAAATTTTGCACCCTGCTTACAAGCCTTTAACTCCTCACCACCTGCTGCAAAACTTTAATTTAGTCAGAACGTTGCATTTTATTTATAAGTTACTACAAAGTATCTTTAAATATATTTCATGTCCTTTTATGCATTTTTAATTTTAATACTTGAGCTTCAAACTCAATAGCTGTTTTACACAGTCATGAGTTCCTGGACTGCTTGGACTATTTTAGGCTTCTGATATAATTCAATTTTTAAATTGCAAATTAAGTCCAAAAGGAAAAAAAAAAAAAAAAAAAAAAAAAGTGACCCTACAGAATTGGTAAAATAATAGATAAGAACTCAAGAACTAGCACAATGAATAATCAGCAAATGACCATGACTCACTCTGTTTTGTGAGCTAACTTTGTAAGCCACAGAACTTAGCACCTCTTTCATTCACAGATTAAGAGCATTCACATATGAATAATTTCCCACTAAAGAACCACAATCAATATATCATTAGTACTATACTGAGAACAAGAACCACCCTCTTCCCAAATATTGCTTTGTAAAGAAAAAAAAACCTGTTGGGTAAAGGGAAAATAAAGAAAATTCTCTCTGGAGGCAACAAGTCATTTTATTTCCTATAATACAGCAAACTGAAAAGGCTAACAAAGAATGTCATTGCTGACATAAAGAAAAACACCTGTCATTAAAACACATACCCATAATATTTAGTGTTTATATCCCACTGTGTTCCTTGTCACGATATGGTCAGAAGAGAGTGTCACAACAATGACTACAGCAAGAAGGAACAGCTGTTCTCTTCTGATAGTGAAGTGTCAGCAACTAGCTTCAGTTCCTCCAGTTCAGGGTGCCGAAGTACGTACACTTGACTGTTACCAGCAGAGAAACCTAAAAATACATCCCGTTCCAGTGAGGTGACCACTGCTCTCAGAATTTGTGCCATCACTTGATGTTATTGTACATACTATACAGTCAGCTGACTTAATCAGCCAGAACATGCTTTGAAAATCTGTCATAATTAAAAGGATTAAAATTCCAGCTGCTACAGCCACGTGATTTCCAGTTGCTGTTGTAACACAAACATTAAAATAGCATAATAAGGGTTTCAGACAAACACAGTGTTCAGTTGCAAGTGTGAGCTCTCACTTTCTTCTATACCACAATAACTGTACCTAAGTATTATCAAACCCAAACAAAGCCTGCTTCTCACTTTTCTGTATGAATTCTTTGGGGCCAATAAGACAGGAAATCACAGCAACCATTACTGCTATTGGAGCTCTCCATTACAGAGCCACCTTTTATTCATCAAACCTATAAAGACTCTTCTATCAAATTCAACTGAATAGACCAACAAGTTCCTAAATTACTGCTTCAAGGAAGTAGAAGACTAGAGACACACAAGCTGTACTACAGGTTTAAACTCCCAGGAGCATCCAAATCCACCCACAAGCAAATACATGCAAGCCATACTAAAAAATTCCCTTTTGTATTGGACACTGCAGAAGTGATGCCTTAAGGTTTTAGCTTTTATATTTTTCAAATCCTGTACTGGATTAGTGTATAACTCTGAATTTCATACAGAGTGTTAGTTAGCTCTCATCACAGTTTGGTCAGACTAAGCAATCCTTCCAGGCCTGAGAACTAAAGTCATCATCACAGCCTCAGGCCCCAAAAAGTATAAACCAAAGTTAATCTGGGGGGAGCAAACTGGGGGAATGTGACTTCATTACCTGAAGCTGTAACTGGACAATTAACCCCTGATATGTAAATAGACCAAACTTTTATCTGCCCCAAAAATTTGTGACCATCATCCATCTTGGGTGTAGCCTCTGCAAGGCTCCTGCACTGCCCAAGGTTTATCTGTCAAAGACCGTTAATTAATATTCACTTTACTGTCTAGCCTCTGTTCTAGGTAGCCAGTCCAAGGCATCAGAAGAGACAGCTGTATTTCTCAATCCTCCATCTTTTACCCAGGTTTCTGTCAGGAGCTTCTCCTTTAGATGCCAAACTTAAATCCTCAACCTTACACGATACTAATTACCACCCCCAACCCTAAGTTCATCAGGAAAACCCCGATTTCTGTTACAACAAGGTAGACCAGGGAAGCTAAAACTATATTCAAAACAGTTGGATGGATGAGTGTTCACTGCATTCTCAAACATAAATTCATCCACAACAAAGATGAGAGGATCTTCCCTGGCTAGTAATGACTTCACATACATAACATACCAGAATGAGTCTACATTAATTTATTGTTAATCACTGAAAACATGAAAAGAGCTACAATTACTAAAGCTTACTATGTAAGCAGGATGCTACTTCAATCATTACTATCATAGTCTACAGTCTAAAAGAGTCACAAAAAGGTTACACTAAAATATCGCTTTTTACAGCAAGAAAAAAAAACACACTCAGGAGGATACATATTTCTGAAAAGATTCTAGTTTTATCAGTGGTCTAGCACCGAAGGAATATACACTAGCTGCTTTTTTAAAACATAAATCCAAGTTATCTATCCACCTCACAAACAAACCAGACCAAAAAAAAAAAATCTCTACAGCAGAAATAATGAGCACTAGAATTATAGGGAGTTGCAATCTTTTTTATGCCATCCTTATAAGGAAGATATTTCCATGTCTGCCCCTGCTCCAAACAGCCCTTCTTCCTAGTGGCAAACCATCTTCCTACCATTCAGAGAATGCCGTGAAATTATTTCAATCCAAATCATTGCATTCAAGGGGGAAAGAACCAAAGCAAAACACTACTTTGACTGAAGTGGACCCTCCACTGATGCTTCATGTGTCTGGCTTTGTTACATTTTAGAACAGAAGCTCAGATGAAGTAACAGAACACTTTCTTCTATCCCTGTTAAACCCAGTTAAAATAGTGCTAAAAATCAAAAGCAAAACTACTAAGCTTTTCTTTAGAGTACTTTTGTGACACATCTGCCATGCATCTCGCTTCCTTGACAGACTCCCCAGAGAAGAAGCCCAAAGACCTCCATGTGCCTTTGGCCACACACAGACACAGGACAACACGAGGACCAGCTGCACTTGCTGCATGGCTCAGGCACAAAAGCACTCTACCTGTTGAGACGGTGACAGGGCAGAATCAACTAGAGAGCCAGTAGAGTTCATGTGTAAAGCACTTCTGAACTTGAACACAGTGTGACTCCTTGCGTGCTGCAGATTCTGCAAGAAATGAGATCAGAAGTAAGGTTTCATTTCAGGTGTAGACATTACTTTCTGTATGTACAATCCCCTGGAAAGGTCATGCGCTTACACTGTCTGGGGCTACAAACTGAAATTTTCTGTAGCTTTTATGGGAATATAAACAAGTTTTTAACAGACTTCCCAAGTACAACCTAAGTTCTGTCATCTTAGCTTATTGCTGTTAGTTACAGTGGATGGTAGCCTAATTATTTTTAAGGCTGTAACAGATTATTAAAAATTATTATTCTGACCTACTGCACTTAATCCATTGCTCTGACCACTTCAGGAAAAAAAAAAACCAAACTCATATGAAAGATTGCAACAGTTGGAGAAATAAATAAAAGAAATAAAATAAATAAAGTTTGATTCTTTTATGAACTGCATTTTAGTCTCGTTAAAATTTGTCCATCTTCAGTCTTCATACATGGGAACTTATTAAGCAGTTGCTTACTATTTAAAAGCTTTTTACTGAAACAAGATGCTTCTTCCACTCCTTCATGCCCAAGGGTTACCACTAAAACTTGAGAGGCAAAACCGAGGTGATATGCCCAAAGGAACAGTGATATTCTTATCCCAATACCAACTCACAAATCCTCCAGAAAAGCAGGAAAGAAAATAAGCCATTTCTCAGTAACCAGAAACAGAACTACTGGAAAAAAATATATTCTGTATTACAGTAGGCAGTTTTAACCACCCAAAAGAAACCAAAAATAAATCCTTCTTATATAATATTTTAATTCATACACGCTGCTGCTGAAGAATTCCTGACCTCTGCATACTTACAGAAATCAGGCCAAACATCTCATTAACATTCTGTTTCAGGTCTTACTACACAAGTTCATCCAGGTCCCGTAGCAAAATGAGAAAACAGCTTTAAAGTAACTAGACTATGAAAGCAACTTTTCTCCAACATCCTACACTGAAGTGCAATGTCATGTATTCTGTCCATAACAAGTTATTTTTTCGGTTAAAAAGACACCCTTGTCAGCAGACAACAGCCTGACTAACATGCAGCAAAACAGACAGCACACAAAAAAATTTAACAGACATACCCACAAGGATACCTTATCAGATTACACTGAAGTAGAAATTATGTGAGTTTATCTCAAAATATTTAGAAAAAATTGAATTAAAACAAAAAAAAAATAAAAGATATTATAAGAGTTTCAACAACTTTAATCTATTCTATTTTCAGGTATGTCCCCTTCTCTATCAAATGAAAGACATTTTTCAGAGCTACTGTCAGGCTTTTTCCCCTTCCAAGCTGCTTGGTGTTAAAACCAACAAAACAGTAAAAAAAAGAGACAGTTTTAAATAAAACTATTGTCTAAACAAAACTCACCTATTTTAAACAGTTGATGACAAAAAGCTGGGAATATAACTCACAGTGAGCACGTTATACCAGCTCTTTCAATATGTTTCTAACATGAATGGAGAACTGGAAAACACAAGCATCTTGACTACAAGTTTGTACAGGGTTTTAGGACATACGATTATTCATTGATTTGTTATCTCTAATATCATTTAGACCGCCTTTTCCAAATGTCAACAGGCTTGATGTTATTTCTTTTTGCCCAAGGACTCCAGCTGAACGATCCTATCCAAACACATTCCTTATCTGGTCACAACAGTGACTCAGACAAAACAAGGTTTTGTAAGAGTATTAAAGCTTTGCCAATAAAGCACACTCCTATAAAGATCCTATTTGCAATGAATCTGTCACATCAACAAATTTCTCTGTCAAACAGGACTTTTGGAAAACTAAAGCTTGTACTAGAGATGCTTCTAAATAAACAACTAAAAGCCTGAACTTCATCAAAAACACCACCCACCTTCCAGCACCTCTGCAGCTAAGTCTGAACCAGGTATCACAATCAGCCTGAAGCTCAAGTTTTACATGAACAGCTCTAAGCACACCACTCAGAAACTTACCTCACCATGCCTCTCACTCTCAAGCCTTAAATTTAGACCTATCATTTTTTCATCATGACTGCACATTAAAAGCCTAGATCAGTGTTGGACATTTGGTAAGAAACAGCACAGTCTACTCAACTAGATGCTCAACCCCTACTGACTGTAGGGGTTTGCAGGGTCATGAAGCTTCAAACAGCATTAACAGATTACTGTAAAATTATAAAAAGACACCAAGTGTCACATCAGAAACTATTAAAAACAGTAGCTTGCAAAGTAAGTCAGAATCTAGAACTCCCCTGCCATTTTAACTCTCTTGGCCTGTTTCAGACCAGTTTATATTACAAGACTTTTCAGTCTTTTCCTTCATTCGAGTCTAGACAGTGTCCTGCCACTTAGGACAGCTTACAAAGACTTCTCTGTAACCATCAATAATGTAAATATTCGTTTCTTTGTGGTTCAGGAATACTTACCACCCCTTATACAATCTAACTATCTCACCAATAGATACATTATCTTTATTCTTTTTATGCAGATAAGGAAACTGAGGGGAAATTGTCATCTGTACAATGATGACTATACATGATTCCCTGCTCCCATCTTTATTCCTCATGGCCAGAGGAAGACAGCATTTACCTCCTTTTAGATAGAGCCCACTAAAGGAATAGGTCTATCCATATGAGGGAAATTTTGCTCTTTTTAGTTCAATTGGAGTGAAGGCAAAACAGGGTTTTCTTCCACAGTTGAAATCTGCAGCAGCCACAGGAACTCATTTGAAGACTAATAACCATATGCTCTCTTATTCACAACGTTGTAGACTACACCCTCTGCTGTAGATACTCTTTACAACATAAAAATCTGACTGTCCAAAAACGTGCAGAAGTCTTGTCGAGAAACTTTCCAGTCACGTATTGCTTGTTAAACACAGCACTTATTTTGCCCATTAGACTTCTAACAGCAAAGCAGGAGGCAAAGGAAATATAACTCAAATTTAAGAAGCTGATTGACTAAATGCAGAATTCAGTGCAAAAGAATGTTCAGGCAGCAGAGTAAAAACACTGCTTTTGCATAGCCTTTGCCCATTCTGCTGGGATTCTCCTGTTCTCTAACACCTTCTAACATGGGAAGCAAATGAGTGAAGAGATCCCACAAAAAGTTTCAGCTTGCAGTACAATCCAAATTCACTCTCTAATCTGTTTCTTCTCTCAATGAAACTTGACCATTTTGGAGAAATTCCACATAGATGTTTACATACATACAGAGTGGAAGACAGAGTAAAGCTGCCAGTGCAGTTTTCAGTATTCCAGGTACTCCACTTGCTTATCAAGAAAGCTTTTCTAGTATTTTTTTCTGTTTCTGGGAGAGGGGTGCAGAGGGAAGGCCATAAATGACTGACATGCTCCTCAAACCGGACGCATGAACCTTGACCTCCCAAATCACAGCACAAGTTAAGGTGTATCACTCAACCTGAAGCAAAGGCAGCAGGTGTCCAGGTGAAGGACCAGACCATCAAGCACTCCACACTAATTCTAGAGAAAGCAGTGGAGATATCTTGCCTTAAGTGCTAGCACAAACAAGGTGAGGCTCTTACTTCAGGGGCACTGGGTTTGGACTAGTATGCTAACAAACATTTATCTGGCATATTAACAACATAATCAGCAAAAGGGAAACGAGGATTATGAAAAGCTCCTCAGCCAAATCCCAGCAGAGCTTTAGAGAACAAAAGAAAGCCACCTCTCCAGCCCATGGGTTATTTCCCTTAAGAATTCTGAAGATCTGCTGCGAACAACAGCGACACTAGGACTTTTGGAAGCGAGGCCACACAACTGTTCCAACAAGCGAGCCGTTCAACAAGCTGCTGTCATCTCCCTGTGTGCTTTGACTGCCGGCCCGTGGGGTTACAGGAGGGCAACCACACAACCAACCCTCGTTACCTTCATCAACGAGAGAAAGAAACAAAGGCTCCACCGCACGTCAAAAACTGCCATTAAAACAGGGACTGAGAGAAGAGGGAAAACACCACCTCTTGCACGGTCTGAGCACATCTACTCGAAATAACACAAACACGGGGGATTAGAGAAGGATTTCAGCAATACCTCTGGATTATTTGTTCTCTTCCCCCTCCTTTCACGCAGAAAGGCGACTCTCCGACTGCGGTCTCCGCAGCACCGGGCAGACCGCGGCCCCACGCCCTTCCCACGTGCTATCGCGACAGCCCGACAGCGCTGGCAGCCCGGCGGGGTCAGAGCAAGCGGCCGCGGCACAGCTCGCTCCGCCGCCACCCGTGTGCCGGCGGCAGCGGCCAGCCGACACGGCCCGGCACGGCCGGCACACGGCCGGCGCTCGGGGCCCCGCGGGGCACGGCGGGCGGGCGAGGAGGAGGCGACGCCGGCGGCGCCGCACACCGCACCCCTCCGCGGCCTCCTCCAGCCGCGACCTGTCAGGGGCGGGGAGGGGCCCCGGGGCGCTCGGGCCCCCGCCGGGCCGCCATTTGTTTACCGCCCGGCTGCCGGGCAGCGGGCGCGGCCCCGGGCGGGACGCAGGGCCCGGCTCTCCCCGCCGGTCGCGGACAGCAGCGGCGGCTCACCCGTCCCCGTCGCTCCGCAGGCAGGCGAGCAGGCACGGGAGCCTGCCCTGCGCCTGGCGCTTTCCCCCCGCCGGGCTCCGACCGCCACCGCCGCGCTCGGTCCGCTTCTCTTCTCTTCTCTTTGCCTCGCTTCGCTCCGCCTCTCCCGGCCCGGCCTCGCCGCCCGCGGGGCTCCCGGCGCGGCCCCGCTGCGGCCGCGCCCCCGCCGGCCGCGCGCGCGCGTGCCAGGGCCAGGGAGCGCGCAGGGCGGGGCGGGGCCGCCGGGGGCGGGGCCGAGGCCCGTGAGCGCGCGCGCGCCGGCGCGGCCCCGTTGGCCCCGGCAGAGGGGGCGGGGTGCCCGGATGTCGCGCGCGCGCTCCCCCGTGCCCCGCGCGCGTGCGCGGAGGCGGGCGCGGCCGGCGCCGGGAGCGGCGTGTGGGGCCGGGAGGGCGCCGCGGCCTCGGGGCTCCGGGCCCCGCCCTGCCCCGCCGGGAGCCCGGCCCTGGCCCTGGGGCCACTGCCCCCGCGGCTCTCCCCGGCCCTCCCGTCAAGGCAGTGGGGCGGGCGGAGGGCACGGGGGGCACGGCTGTTGCCTTCTGTCCGGACAGCCCCGGTCTGCTCGCCTAGGGCCGGATCAGCCTTGGCTCCAGCGTAGATCCACCAGCGCCGCAATCCGTCCTGTAACCAAAGTCACCTTTTCTGCGCCTCTACAGGCGCTGGGCCTGGCTAAAGCTGTCACCTCAACAAATCCTTTCCTGCCAGCCGTCACAGTACGCCTTTCGGTGTTGCTGGCAATGCTCCTTTAACACCTTTCTTGGAGTGTATTAGCTTTAGTTAGTGTGACCGGAACTTTATTCCCAGAAATTTGGCCATGCACCCCCGGGTGCTGGTTGCTGAGCCTGCCTTTGCAGGTTCTACCCTTCGGCCTATGGAAGCCAGTCCTTTAAGAGCCTGTAACTAGGTATGAATTATACTGGGTGTTACCCCTGTAAGGGTTCTTATTCCTCATTGCATGCCATGTTTTAAGGGGCTGCAGTGTGTCTTAAGAGTCCTGAGGAAAAAAAAAAAAAGGAGTTTAACTTGGACCATGCCCTTTCTTCAGAGGGAAAATATTAAATCTACAGCTAGATCTGTTGTGGCCACAGAAGACAGAGAGTGAGGAGATCAGATAATTGACAAGAAAAAAACCTTTTTTTCTTTAAAATTCCAGGAAAACATTGTTGGTCTGCAGCCAGTTTCTGAAGACCTTATTTCTCTGCCATTTCTGTAGATTTCTGTTGGAGAGAGGTTACACATGTTTAAGATCTAGCCAAATGGATCCTCTCAATCTCTCATCACCCAACCCAGGTGTGGGGAGTAAGTCAAAATGTGACTGTTTCAAGTTTGACATTTATCATCTTAGGAGAGTCTTTCTTACTCGAAGAGAGCAGGAAGGAAATGCATAAATTATCATTTCCATGTTAGCTATGTAAGACAAAATGTAAGATGGCCTTAATATTGAGGCATCATTGCCAGCACTTCCTATAATAAGCACTCTCAGGTTTGCCCCACCCTTATATGACACCCTTGATCTTCCTTGATCCTGAGGACAGGCCCTTTTTCCCCTCAGAGGTTTGATTATAGGATCAGTGTGTAATAATATAGCCAAGTGAGTTGTCCCTACCAGAAGATGGTAGGGATTGGCACCATGACTCAGAGAAGCCAAGCAGAATTGTTTCATCTGCTCATCAGACAATTATATAAATTGCTGGGCAGAATCCATGCAGACAGTCACTGGTTTTCACAACTGCCTCTTACTGGCCATGCCTGCTGTGGGACAGGTGAGGTTACTGTGCTGCTTACTCTCAAAACAGTGGAGTGTGCTCACTGGCTGGCTGAGGTATTAATTACACGGGCTGTTGCAGTGCTTTTGTGGCTGGCTGGCTGGCTCTGTGCTGGAACTGAAGCTTCTATGACAGAAGCCGGGCTTTTTATTTTAATTGCTTCTTTTGAGTGAGGAGAATGAATTTCTGTGGCTTGGACTTCCTTTCTCATACCTCAGCTCAGACTTGTCTGGTCATTCTGCCTCTTTAAATGCTTTGGTGCATATGCTTGCTCATGGTCCTATGGTACCCCACCATGAATCATCATCATTCTCATGAACTGCTGTTTCAGGTAAACAGGCAAGTTTTAATCATACCATTTGGCTAGTACCACTGACCTACAAACAAGGAGGTCTCTGGGAATTCACTGGGTGAACCACTGGAGGGTTATTTTCTACTGGCTTAAATCCAAAATGACTAGAACTTCATTCTGGTACTCACAGATGGAAAATGAATATCTGTGTCTGGTCCACTATTGTTCTGTACATGATACTGTCAGCAAAACCAACAGGAGACTGAAGTGTATTCTTGAGGCGGTGTGATTCCTGTCTTTCCCTTCATCTGAAGTAAAGTCCATGTCAAATGCCAAGGCAGTTGTGAGGTGTGCAAACGATCTCCTGTAAGCCAGTGGTTGTATGT
Source organism: Sylvia atricapilla (assembly GCF_009819655.1). NCBI lineage: Eukaryota > Metazoa > Chordata > Aves > Passeriformes > Sylviidae > Sylvia > Sylvia atricapilla. The sequence goes on from NC_089142.1 coordinate 65,549,802, forward strand.
GAAATAAACCACATCTATTCCTAAGATTGTGGGTCATGCAATTTGATTGCTGTCACTTTCTATGAAATGTGAATTATTTAAGCACTTTCTAATTTCAAATTCAAACTATCACAGTCACTTTTCACTGATGAGTATTAATGTCTGGAAGTTCTTCCAACATGGAGATAGAGAGAGGGACAACAAATTTCAAATGTTTCCAAAATGCATTTGCAAGTAGATTTACTAATGTGAGGGTTCGTATTTAGCAGTGTGTAAAAATAAACAGCTGAGATCTGCCCACAAAGCCACATATGCAATTTGCACTGCACAGCTTTGACAGCAGGATGTTTCCAAACAACAGAGGCCTCAAAAGAAGTTTTTTGCAGCTCTTGAGCTTGTGTTTTCAACCTAGGGCCATCAAGTCTGATACTTACTTTAATGCCTTCGTGTTTATTTGTCTTGAAGCAAAGGCCCTCATCTTTAACAAGGTGCTTTGGCATTAAAAAAAAAAAAGGCTATTAAATAGCCTACAGACGTGAAGTAGCATAGTAATCATAGTAATAAAGCTTTTCTAAAGCTTTTTTGAGTTTATTTTAGAACATCTGGAACATTAATTATAAAAGAAACTGCTTGATAAGCTAATGATTTGGGCATTTTGTGTTGTTTCATCCTGTTCTGTCTTTAGCATAAGAAGAGGTTTTGGTAGGAAAATCTACCCTCAGGGGTCAGATGTTTCAATGTCAGCACAGTTGCCCGCCCACCTAGTTACAACTATTAAAGCTGCAGCGGGTGGTTGCTCCAGTTGTTTTGTGGGAATTCTCGGTCCTCTAATTCAGGTGATTGAATATAAATAACTATAGAATCACAAAATGGTTGGAGTTTGGAAGGGTCCTCTGCAGGCCATCTAGTCCAGCCCCCTCCCAAAGCAGATTCACCCAGCGTAGATTACACTAGATTGTATCCAAACAGGTTTTGAGTACTTCCAGCAAAGGAGATTCCACAACCTAAAAAAGTCAATGAAATTTTAATCCTGCCAGATTGATTCCCTTGGTTGATTGTAGACCCAGGAGGCAGAGTGTGATTGTTAGAGAAACATCACAGTGTTTCAAAAGAAACTCAAAATGATTCCGTGGCACATGTGCAGGATACAATTTTCTGGGATATATTGCCTCTTCAACTCAGGAGTTGCTTTCATAGGGAAGAGCTGTTTTCAGCCATGTGGGCCTCTCCTGTGGTTTCACAGGGGCTTCATCCTGTATGATCCATCCTCTCATAGAGGAGGATCAGTCTCCAGTCTAAAAGGAAAACTGTCCATGATGTTGAGTTGCATCTTCCATTATGGATGACAGCTAGGCTAGACAGGACTTTAGGACTGAATTGTTACTAAAGTCTAAGTACAGCATAGGCATAGGGAACCCGATGGAGTTGTGTCTGATTTGGATAATGGAAAGAGGGAAGAAATGAGTCCTCTGACACCACATTTGAGAGGAGCTGTGTGAATGGCTGAGTTTTACATAGCAGTGTCAGGAGACCTGTCTTTTCTCATGGCAGGTTTGACTTGGAAGCTGCAGTGCTCAGGAGGATCATTGCATCTCCTGGGCTTCATAGCCCAATACTGGGTTTTAGCAGAGGTAGAGTGCCCCATTAAATAAATTAAATAAATGACTTAACGTCTTCACTGGATGTAATTCTCTTTGGTACTAGTAAGTTCTTTGTATAGCTACACTTCAGCAATTTTTATGTGTTAGTATTTTGTGGGGAGACAGATTGTAGGGAGACAGCTAACTCACTCTTTATCACACCCACAGCCGGGAGGGCAAGGCAGTTCCCACTCTTGGATAATTAACACAGCTGTAATATATTAAGGGTGAGATTGACTGCAGTGCTATCTCTATTTGTCTCCCCACAATTTTTTTTTTTTCATATGTTTGGGAATGTTCCAGCTCTTGTTCTTACAACCTTGCCATCCTGTGTGACCTCTGGTTTTAGTGATTCCAAGCTCCATCATTTGTTTAGAAGTAAAAGCAAAGAGCTAGCTAGCATTGACATGGATGATTAATTCAAAAGACTTAGAAATCAGTCACCCACTAGTGCTTTTCATTTCTTTTAATTTTTCCCATACAAAACTGAACTAGTGGTATGACAAATGTCACTTCAGTGTTTTATCTGAGGTATAAAGGAGCTGAAGGTCAGGTCATGGAACTACTGAAATGTTTGAACTTGTCATGCAGGGCTGCAAGGGCAAGCAAAGGTGAGAACATCATATACATGCTACTGCCTGCTGCACAACACCACAGCTTATTTCTGGCTTTGGCAGTATCATGATAGGTGAGAAGAAGAGGCAGGACTAACAGGAGTGCACTTGGAGCTCATTCATCGCCCAGTAAACTATAAACCATTTGTGCCCCAAAATGTGTGACTTTAGTTTCTATCAAAGCTTACTGACAGGGAGGCATGGTAGCTCCCAGCCCTTCAGACTGCTCAGGAAGCAGTGTGTCCATTAGTCATACAGGAACATCTGGCTGGCTGTGCACATGTGCTGATCCAAAGGAGTACAGTGGCAAGAAAAACAAGCCACAGCATGACGTGTGCATGAATATATTTAAGCTTTTTTTGGATTACAGGAGACTTCAGTTTTTAATCTCAAGACTGTGATAAGAATTCAACTTCAAACCAGTGTCACATTTTTTACTTTAAAAGCATGATGGTGATTTTCAGTAGGTTACATGAGCTTTCCTGTTTCTAGTGAACCACTTAGTTGGAGTTGCTTCCCTGTTGGCTGTTAGCTTCTGCTTAATAGGACCATAAAAGTCTGTGTGAGTGGGAAATGAAATTGAATTTATTATTTCTGGTCATTCCTCCATAATTAGTACAATTCTGATTAAAAAATGTAAGGCTTGTATATGCTTCTCTAAAACGAAAAGTCAATTAATACATAAAACTGCTTGCTCAGGATCAAAAGCTGAACAAGAAGAGGAAGGAACAGCTCTACCAGCTCTATGAGGCTGTGTATAGGAGCTATCTTCTTTCAAGAGAGGGCTCTGACACCTATATATACAAACCAATATATCATGTATTCCAGAGGCACAGGACAGCTTGTCCTGCAGCCAAGGCAGGACTATCTGCTGCTTAGAGGACTTGTCGTGGAACACTAATATTTTTGCAGACAGGTTCATTTGAAGTCATTTGAGGTCAGCAGTGGCCTGAACCTGCACACAAAGACGTGGAGCTACAGATGGCCCAGGGCAGCTTGCACAAGTGTAGCTGTACTGGACCTCATTTTCCACCAGTGCAAATCAATACACCTCTTGCAAAAGCTGTGGGGTTTGGTGGCTTTTTTTTTTTTTTTTTTTTTTTTTTTTTTTTTTTTTTTTTTCAGAAGTATTGTTCACAAAGAGGTACTAACAGTCTCTGAGAATTAATTCCTAATCAAATATTATTTTAGTCATACAAGGACTACACCCAGCAACAAGAACAATGAAAGTAAGAAAGTAAGTTAGTGGGGCTTTATTGACTCTCCCAATTGTACATAGGCTTCAGAACTGTTATCAGCAACGCTGATCACATCCAAATTGGGGAAGTTTATTTGTACATATTAGCGTGAATTGCTAGGAAAGTAATGGGCATACTAGAACATATGCTAGGATTTGAGCTCTGGTTTGAAAAATATATTTTTACTTAGCGAGTTTGAAAGATTTCTGTTTCTTTGTTACTAGTATTTGCACATTTGACAAGAAGAAATGTCCGTATTTGCTTATATTTCTGTCTATAATATATAGAATAATATATACTTAAATAGAATACCTTTAAATATTATATTTCTATACTGTACATAATTATATGTAATTTCTGTATATTATATAAAAATAAAAACATTTTCTTGCCAGACCTTACTCTTACATGGAACAAACTTCCATGTACATCAGAAAGTCTTAAGTTTTGGCAACCAGATTTGAAGACAAGTAACACAAGTAACCACTGTGGCTATTTCAAAGAATTGCTAATACACTGTTACCTCTTCATGACAAAACTGACAGATGTACCACAAGAAGAGAAATCAGAGGCAGTTTTGGCATGACAATGTGGCTTTCAACGTGATCCTAGAAGGAAGAATTCCAGTAGTATTTTACCAACAGAGTAATATTGCAATGAATGCTCATATTCAGAAGTATACAGGAAAAACGATGTACATTTTAAAGTTATTTTAAAGTTATTTGTACAATTTGCCTTTTAAAGTAATGTCCTTAATTCTATTTTTTTTTTCTATGCATCTGATTCAACTGAGACTCTCTGCACAGAGAAGATAAGTTATTCCTTCATATTAATTGCTTGTGCCTGCAATGACAGGTTAAATCTGGCATCCTGCACACTCCCTTTTCCCAAGGACAAAGCCTTCTCTCTCCCCAGGCCCTATATATAGAGATAAAGTTCTAGGGAATGATGCTGGGGAACTCCAGTGAGCAATGCTAGTGAATCTCTCAGCATCTTGGTTGGAATGGGGAAGGGAATTCCCCAAGTGTTCAGTCATCTGGGAAATGATCTTGATATGCATGTCCTTGTCTTGATTCAGTTCTGCAAAAATAGTGAATTTTAAAACCAAGACTGCGAATTGAGGAAGAACTTTCACCATCCATAATAAAACAGATCAGGATTCAGAAATTCTACCCCTTTCACACCCTTGCAACATACCCAGAACTGAACATCCAGGTCAGCTGCACGGACGAAAATAAAACTTGCTTCACTGATTGGGCTCTCAGCCCATAACTCCCTCCCATCACAGCTGTGCATAGAAGTTACTGGGGCTGTAGCTATCTCTCCTGCTTCATAAACACACGTGCTGGAGGCTTGGGAATGTCCCAGTTAAAGATATTTTGCAATACCAAAGAAAGAGGTCTGCAGAAGGATTAACTAGGCAGAACTTCAGTTTCTTATCTGGAAGTAGGAGACTGAATCTTGTCAGATTTATGGACCTTAGACCTCGTAAATGCTAACAACTGCAAAAGGCTGAGGAAGGCCACTTGCTGTATGACAGGGTAGGAAATCATTGTCACTTTGTTCCAAAACCCCCAAAAATTGCATGGTAAAAATCTACCCTATTCCACAAAGAGAAGAGGAACTCAGCTACTGCAAATAGATGCTGATGTTATAAGGCTAAAAAGATAAAAAGGTCAGGAATGCATTTTTAAGGGTTTCTTATCCTCCCCGCATCAGTTTTATTCGTATTGTTGAGTAAATGTAAACCAGTAATAGTTTATAGTAACAGACACGAAAGGAAATTCAGGTCCCTTTAAGACAACCACTACTGCATGACCCCCTGTGATGAAATCAAGACCCACCCTGCAGACACATCTTGAGGAGTCTTTGTTTCTCACATGAGCAATAATCAATATGGAATATGCCCTGCCCCTTATGGTACCATGATCTCCTTTTCTTCATAATTAGATGAGGCTAGATTAGGTCCTCCTAGGAAAAATCAATCAGATGCAATGGTAAATTACTCATTTATGCCTTTCCAAAGTATTTTATGATGACATTGGTTTGCCAAGGTTTTGAATCACAAGTTGAACTAAGTACTGGTTTAACAGGATCACATGTTTCTAAAGTTTTGGGGTCTTTGTCTTTTTAAAAGAAGTTGTATGGACAACTTACATAACAAGGGCTGAAGCAATAACTGACATTTATATCTGGAAGCAGAAGCAAACCCTAGTACTGTTTTTCTCAGACTTTGTTTGTTGAGTGTGTTTACAATCTTGTGACTTTCAGACTTAGCATCTGTTTTGGAATCTGTTTCTAAAATGTCACAGTGTCTTCTGCTTTGATTTCTTCCCTTGTTTTAATGTCAGTGTGGTGACTTTCAGATATATCCTTAAAGAGATAAACTAGCTCATAAAACCTTGTTGCCATGAGGCAGCTGCCATTAATGACTAAACCTCTACCACCTGAAACCTATCGAGTAGACACTGTATTTTGTGTCATGGTATCTCATAAGCACCAGGAATATGATATAATATTTTTTCCTCTGATCTACAAAGTATTCTCCCTCTGGGCTTTGAATAATAAATCTTCTTGCTATTATCATCACTATAGGATGCCCCAGCATAAAACAATCTGTTCTTCTGGAATATCATAGTGCTCCCATTAGAGAACTCCTGTTTCAAGACCCCATAATTCATTAGCTGAATGCTTGTAAATGTCACCTAGTTATAACTCCTGTAGGAGCAAGTACTATCTTGTGCTTTCTGGCACTACATGCCTTGTCTGATCAGACAGAGACAGATTCTTTGCTGCTTGTTTTCCTTCAGGACTACAAGTGTGTAATCTAAGCTGTAAACTATCATCACTATGGAACTTTTCTTCTTCTAGGCACATCACTGGACAGGCTGCTCTAGGAATAATACAGAGTATCAGTCCAAATAATGTAGACAAAGCACAAATTGATTTTAATAGTATTTTTGCCTTTTTAATCATGGTTAAATAGTTCACTGTCTAGCTGCAATAATAAACCTAAAGCAAAAATGTGTGCTGATTGCTCCTTAGTTTCTTTTCTGCCAAGTCATTGCACAGGCTTGCTGCAAGAAATATAATTCCTGTAAAGGGGATTCTATAACCCCGTGGTTGAACACTGCTTTGGGCTAAGTATCAGCTGAATGATGGTAGCTGGGATTCAGAAACTGCCATGTAAGAAAACTGCTCTCTTAGCCCAGCAGTAATATAACTTCATCTTTACACTCCATTCATCAGTATAGATGGGGTTTCATCCTTGGCAGCTTTTGGGCAACTATATAAAATAAAAGCTATGATGCAGTTAGATCCACTAAGCTTTTAGACTGTGGAACTGGCTTTATCAGCCATTTAATGATTTAACCGAACAGCAGAATCTAGTGGCTAGACTTGATTTTCATGCATCCTACAAAATAACCTAACTGGGAACTGAAGGAATCAAAATCAGATGGAGAAAAGCAATGAGAATTTACTAAGTTTCAGTAATAAAGTGGTTACTTATTCCGAAGACTCTTTAGAAAAAGGTACTAACTCCATTTCCCTATTAGAAGTCTCAATTTTTGCATCATTTTCAAATAACAATTTTAAATTTTCACACTATTTTTAAACATTCTTAATTTTTCCAGATTTGCCAGAGGATAGAAAAAGTGAAGGACTGCAAGGAAAAAAAACCCCAAACAACCAAACCCACATTTATCTTGTTCTTTTGTCTGAACTTTCTTCTGTGAGAGTTTGAATAAAATCAGAAACCAAAAGCAAAAATTCCTGGGGTTGACTCACAAAATCTTTTTCTAAGAACAAGGAGGTGTTTAAACAACATTGTTGGCTGCTGTGTTGGATGTCATACAACCACTTGTCTCAGGTATGTTTTTACAACATTTCCTGCCTCCCCTTGCCCATGCCTGTTGTTTGGTGCTCAGAGAGCCCTTCTAGGCCTTCCCTTTGAGGCTGGGCAGCCAAGGGTCTGCCTCAGGGGCTGGAGCAGGTAACCTCTCTGCTGTCATTCCTGAGATGGATGTGATTTAATCCTAGGAGTGAACAAAGACCTCAAAATTACTTTAATGCTTGTTCAAAAAGCTGTTACAGTGAAATGCTTAGTTCGTTTCTTCTTCAGTCTTTGTGTGTGACTTCTTGCAAACATTTGACTGAAGAGTAAGGCATCTTTTACACCACTGCATATGTTTATTGTATTTTAGAGAAGAATCCAATATTGTAAATTCTCGGTATCAATGAAAAAAAGGGGGTTTTCATGTTGAGTCAATTTGATGGTCACAAAAGAAAATGGATTCCTAAGGAGACGTGCAGATCCAGCACCTTATGATCTGGATATTCTGGAGACATTAAAAATTTTATGATAATCTTCCATTCTCATAAAAATAAATAAAAATCTTAGCCAGAAAAACTTTTCTGTAGAGGAAAATTGGATGACAAAGTAAGTGAACTCTGACTCCAGGGAATATGGTGCCATCCTGAATCAACATGGTTTGGAGTTGAGGTTTTAATGAAATATGCAAACAGGTAGTATTATACTTGGAGTAAGACAGAGAAGAGTGACTCTGTTATTGTAAATAAATTTGCCTCAATGAAGTTTTTCACTGGCTGAAATGTTCAGTGACACTTTTTTTTTTTTTTTTTTTTTTTTTTTTAATTTCAATCCTTTACATGTGTTAGTTTTTCTGCACACTACAAAATTTAAAATTGTCCCTTAGAGTGAAAGCTGTGATGATCATTTTATTGAAAGATTTAACTTGAAACTGCAAGACAGACTACCCTAAAATTACTGGCATGACTGTTACTGGATTCATTCCAGAAGTATTTGAGCACTCCCACCAAAAATTGCATGAAGAGTTACATGCACCCAGCTGCAGGCCCTGAGGGAAAGAGAAAAGAATCCTGCTGGGGGGACAGCTCCTGCTAACTTGCCCATTTGGTTCATAGTCAGTAACCTGCCTCTGCACAGCGGCCCAAATTAAAACCTGATGCTACAAGAAATACTTGCTTCCCTTGGTAAGCCAGAGCTCTTGGCTGAGCTGGTAAACCAGCAGAGATAAGGATTTAGAGAGGAAGATGTGATGGGCAGCTGGGAGACAGCAGTTTAGTGATATCTTAACCTGGATCAAGAGCAGCTGATGGTTTGTCAGACCAAAGCTCACGTACCTGTCCCTGCAGTCTGCAGCACCAGTTATTGCTCATCCCTGGCTTGTCATTCCTTTTATTACTGGCAGATAAACACATTAGCTTGGTGTTTCTGCTCAGATTATCATCAGCAAAAAGGTAATATATTTAAATTATTGTCAGACTTCATTTTAGTGATGTACAGAGATGAACTGCAGACTCCTCACAGAAGGATGTGTTCTGGGCAGGTTTACAGAGGTATCACAATGCAAATCTACTTTTACTTAAGAAGTTTTCTTTCCCGCCTGCATTAGTTAGTGACTATTTTAAAGCTTTCTTAAATTCTGGAGTAAAATTACATGGGAGCCTATGCAAATATGAAAATACATATGACTTTATGGCCAGACTGTGCATGTTGTTCAGCTAATGATACTGCAATAGAATTGGTCAATATAGAGAATCTCTGTAGTAGATTTCTGCTTTGACTTTTCCTTTTGACCTGAATCCTTTGAATTGAAAGGATAACTTAATATTTTTTTTGTTCCCCATGAAGTAAGAATTCAAGAAATTATTATTTTAAAATTTCAAGCAGCTCTTTTTCAAGTATTTAATCTCATAAAGTAAAGATCTTTGGAACAGCTTCAACCTCATTCATAACCTAATAAGTCCAAATGAAGCACTGATTTTCTTCAAAGCATTTATTCTTCCCATTATTTTCTTACAAAAGTCAATATATTCCTGTGGAAAATTATTCAATTTCATTGCATATTTTCTCCAATAAAAAATAGCACTTCAAAAAAATTTCAGTCAACCCTAGATTCAGATTATTGTTTAATTATTGTATAGGAATACAAGCCTTTCTTCTATAAAGGAGAACTGGACAGCATGGGAAAGTTCTTTGGTTGGTGCAGACCAACAGTTTTCAATGGAAATTATTAAATATCCTGGAACCTGAAGGAGACAGATACAATTTTGTGATGATTATAAATCCTTAGCTTCAAAGCTATTGTTTGTGCCTACATCTAACTGGTGCTTGTGAATTGCAAGCACCAGTTGTGCTGGTTGTGACAAACTCAGAAGTGAGAAGCTACTGTTGGGTGAAAAATTTTGTAGCATTAACTGATTCAGACTTTCAGTTGAGTTTACACCTTTTTAAATATGACAGTTCTTTATAATAAATTCCCTTCAAATTCACTGTGGAAGGAGGCTTAACATTACACATTTCAGTTAAGCAAGTGGTTTTGTCTAAAAGGGGAGAAGAGACTTCACTGAAATATTTTTTCAACATTTTTACCAACACAAAAGGTGCCAACTCTCAAATTTAAAATAATGCTTTTTTTAGAAATATAAACTCCATTTAAAGTTAGAATGATTTAATAACCTGCAGCTAACTAAAATGTTTTAAATTAAAACAGAGCAAAGCTGAGGTCTTCTGTGCAATCTCCTTCTAAAATGTAGGAGAGCCAGGCAGGGAACTTCAGAGACAAGAGGAGAGATAACCCAAGAGAAAATGAACGACAAAAGTACTGAAGATGCTCTTTGCCTGACTCTGCTACTGACTCATGGCAGCAAGGATGCCTGTTCTCTTGGTCAGCTGCAGCAGGTGTGTCAGATGAGGCTCTATGTTTCTCCAGCCTCCCATTCTCTGTGATCTCTCTTGACCAAAAGCCATGCATTACATACTGGCTAAGTGAGGATACAACCTTTCTGGCAGCGTCCTTTATGTGTAATACCCATGAAATGCATTTTTCTCTTGAGCTGTTTCCTTTCCATCCCCATCTGACTGCCTCTGTCATTATGGGGAAACAACAAAGGGTGCCTTTCCACCAACTCAGGATAGGAAAGTCAAAGGCTCAAAACCCGATGCAAGCCACATCATTCCATCACTCATGCTAATCTAAAGCATGATCTAACTGTGTAATGGAACTTTCCTACGAAGAGAGAAAACTTTAGGAACCAGAATGACACATGAATAAAGAAGCATAAACAGGAGTTGAGAGAAGGACCCAGGACTTACATCCTGGGGCAGTCATAGTGGTAGTTGTATCTGTGAGAGAAAAGGCAGAGAACCCCCTGGCAGAGCTATGTGAGTCATAATCTTCTCTGCTATCTATTGCCATTTCAGCACTCTGGCCTCAGAGGAAATGTGTTAGTCATTGTCCTTCAAAAGGTTTTGTGGGGTTTTTTTGTTTGTTTGTTTGTTTATTTAATTCATTCTTAAAGAGAATATTTATATTAAAACCCCCTGTGCTTAACAACTGAAAATATTCCTTTGTTACATCATTAAGCCTCTTCCCTGGACTAAATGTTGATGTTTATGAAGTATCAATGAGAGCTTGCTTCTGTTCACATTGGGCGTGATGATCTCAAGGGTCATTTCCAACATAAATGATTCTGTGACTGTGAAGCACAGTGGTGGTAGTAGCCTTTTGGCATCAGTCTGTCTTCCAGCCTTCGCCTCAGATGTGTTTAGAAAAAAGAAATCACTTTGATGGATTGACCCTGGCTGACATCAAGTACCCAACAAAACCACTCTATCACTCCCCTCCACTCACAGGCAGAGCTCACTCACCCTTTACCATCACAAGCAAAACAGATTTGACTTGGGGGATATTAATTGACTTTATTACCAATCAAAATCAGAGCAGAATAGTGATAAATAAACCCAATTCTTAAAAGCACGTTTCCCCCACCCCTCCTTTCTTTCCATGTTCAACTTCACTTCTGATTTCTCTGTCTCCTTCCCTGAGATGCACAGGGAAAAGTGCAGTCAGTTCATCACAGATTGTCTCTCCTTCCTGCTCAGGGAAAGGACTCCTGCCACTCTTCTCCTGCTTCAGTGTGAGGTCACTCCCATGACAGTGAGTCTTCCATGGACTTCTCCATGGAGTCTCCCATGGACTTCTCCAACCTGAGTCCTTCTGATTTTAACAAAAATTCTGTCCTTCAGAGTTAAAAATGCTGTAACAGTTAATATATCTTCAAATTTGCATCTACAGAGAAATTACCATCTTCTGTATATTTGGTGTAATTGTTCTTTGAACTATTCAGATCAGTCATATAGTTGCAGTGAAACAGTCCATGAAAAGTTCATAAAAACCATGTCTGAACTGAAAAATCACTCTTTGCATGATTTACAGCTATCCATATTGTGGTGCCTTTAGCTTTTATTTGCCTTCTTGTGTCTTTGAATAGCCTCTTATTTTAAGAGACAAAATTACTGCTTTTGAAATATCATAAATAACATAAAAAATTACTGCTTTTGAAATAAACATATTTTCCAAATTTTGGTGGTGCCAGACACACCGTGCTTCTGATGCCACTCTTTGTCACATGATAGATGAAACTGAGTTCAACAAAGCCAGAAATTACAACTCAAGTCCTACTTGAGTCACTAGGGCACAGGCACAGTAACTGCAGCATGAGTTCAGTGCTCTGCTGAATTGGGATCTATGGTGTGAAAGGCTATGCTGAACCTTTCCCAGGAATGCTGAAGTTGGCCCAGAGCTGCTACTGTCAGATCAGCCCTTGGTCTGTGCAGGTGCCTCTCCCCTCCATGTTGTTGGTGCAACATGGATGGTTCTGACATTAGTCCAGTGTGTGACCCAGAAATTCCCAACTCAAACCCACAGGACACTAGATTCCCACAAAAAGGAGAAGTGGCCAGTCCTGTGAATCTTCTCCCTGCGGGGGAGAAGCTGTTTGTAGGAGTTGGTCACATTCCCTGTGGCAAACTAAGGCATTAGCTCAAGAGCTTTCTGACTCTGAGACTTTTATCTATAGGATCCCAGTAAGTGTACTGAAAATTTGTAGGGCTTTTTCGCCTGGGGAGAGACCAAAGCTGCAGTAGTCATTGTATGTATGTAAGTTAATCATGCAGTCTTACAGTTTGAAACAGATCAGAGCCCATTTTGCCAGCGTCACCCTTTATTACAGAGGCCATGTGAAAAGACACTCTTTTAAGGTGAGGAACATCCCTAGACTTTAATTTTTCTTTTACTGGGTCTTTAAACAGAACAGTTTATTAGCTCCAGTTAAAGGGAAGAATAGAATTACCTAATGTCAACACCAGTTTTATTCTATGTGTCAGGTCATTGTGACATGCAACTAATAGGATGGGTGTTGGCAAGTAAACACAATACTGATAAAGGTTCTTGCAATTATACTAGAGAAATTGTGTTCGTGAAATCAGTATGTGCACCAGCAGAAGTCTGAAGGTTAATGAAGCAATATTAGGAGACAAGGAGACTTGTCAGCAGCTGCTGTTTGTACAAACCTCCATAAAGGGAACATTTCCATCTTTACGCACACGCAGCTTCATTAAAAGCAATCATTGTTAAAAGCAATTATGTTTATTTTGTTAGCACTGAGGCATGAGACTGCTCTGCTCTAGAGTCTGGCTTTTGGAATGGGTGGTTTGAGGGGAGCCTTAGTCACGTGCTCCAGGCTTGCTTTTGCTCCGACCCTAAAATCACCTAGTGCCTCCGGAGGGGCACTCCAGTCCGTTGCAGTGAGGCACCCAGAGCCTGGAGGCGCAGGGAGTTCCCTGAAGCACCACACCATCTGTTTGCCAGCACGGTCCTGGCAGCTTCCAGCCTACAGCCCACACTCAACCAGACTTGACAGAGGGGTACTTGCCAGGGACAGTAAGGCTCCACACATGTCACCTGTAAAGGAATGCCCGGATGAGAAGGGAAACTTTCTCAGTGCAAAAAGGAAGGAGGGCCACATCTCTCCCTTCCCCTTCCTGGGAAGTGAGCTGCTGGCAGCCCTGTTGACCCACTGTCTCAATGAACATGGTGCTCATTAGCCCCAGGCTGCCTTCCACCCAGCCACAGACCACTACGGGGTGGGTGGTGAGTACTAGGAGGTGCTGATGAAGGACCAAAAAGGAGGTGAAGGAGAGCTAGAGACATTACTGTGCAAATTTCTAGGGGAAGGAACATTCCAGGCCTGGGCTGATGAGATCCTGGATGAACACCAGCTTCCAGCAGAAGCTGGGACTACATGGTCACCGGGGTCCCTTCCAGCCCAGGGGCTCTGGAATAGATTCTCTGAATGTTTGGCAGAAGGTAGATGCTCTAGAAAACATGGAAGGAAACAAAGCTTTGCAGTGGAGGGTTTGACAGAGGCTGGTGCCATGGCAGCGGGGTGGAGGTGGGAGGTGACATGCAAATACATAAGGAGACAGGTTTTGTTAGCTCTCAAAGCAGAGCAGCTTAAGAGGAGAAAATGAACATTCATCAGTGTATTTTCAAACTAACAGCTGGTGCCAGACATGATTAAACCCACAGTGTGTAAGAGGCAGAGTGAAGCCGAAAGTACACATCAGCTTTTCTGCAATAGGTGTTCAAAACTTAGAATTCAGGCAGTCTCACTCACATGTCCCCTCCTTCCACATACAGAGTACCCTGGCTTCTGGGAAACTGTTGTTCTTCTCAATTCTCCAAAGTGCACATTTATTTGTCATGATTTTTTGCACATTTTAATAATTCACCATCCGAATTATAATTATGGTAATTAATCCAAGGAATGTAACTATAGAAAGCTGCCGTGCCTTGCTGGATTTTTTCCTCTCAAATTATACCTATAGTAAATCTTCTGAATTTGACCTTTCTTTATAGTTGTTGGATTCTTCCTTTAACATATCTTCTGAAACTGCCCTCATAGCAAGTTTTTGTACTTGTCAGTCTTTTAAAGAAAATCTACAGTTTTTCAGAATAGACATACTTGCTCTCATTGCATAATGCTAGTAATATCTTACTACTGATGTTATTTAAATGGTGCATTAAATTTACGCAAATTCTTCATGGTCATAAAAATTTCTGGAACCATCAGGGGGCCTCACAAATAAATAAAAAGAAACTAGGACAGGTCAACATTGTGAAGAAAAGACAGAGAAGGCACAGAACTGTGTGCCTAATCCTCAAATGTGTGCTATTCTGCAGTTTAAGCCATCCCATCTGCAGCACCAGAATAAACACAGCATTTAGGAAAAAATAGGCTTCTTTTGAGAGCAGGCCATGGCACACATTGCCACTATTCTTCCTCATTTGGTCAAAATCTTTTTCATGCTGGATGCAAACATTTCCCTTTTCAAAACCTTGGCATTTGGGGTCATTCAGGTGTAATCTGGAATAAAATAATAAATTTTAGCAGCTTGTTCTGTCTTAACATCAGGTCACTTTGCAGCTAGATTATCTACATGTATTCTAGGCTTTGAAAAGAAACATTTAATTTCTAAATAATAAAATAAATGAGCTATTAATTATAGCTGTGCTCTACAGCAGAAAGACCATAGGTTCAAAATATTGAAATAGGGGCTTGGGTATTTTCTAAGAATCGAGCTTTGAGCCATGGCATGGGGAACACTGAACAGCACACCCACAGGATGCACAGTAGATATCTAGGAGCTGCACTGATGGAGGATGCTGAGTTGCAGGAGATTTATATCCTCATTTACCCAGAATTTCATTGGTAGAAGAAGAGCTCCCATTTTGGTTCTGTAGACAGCCCTGAAATAATGCAGGCAGAAGCACTGGGTTTTTTCTTGCAAAGTTTTGCTGTTGAATTGGAAGGTTGTATGTGTCTGATCATCTTCCTGGATCATCTGAATTGGAAGGCAACTATAATAAAATCCTCTGAGCTTGATTTAGGGAGCTCCAGTATAAGTCTTGTTTTACTTCTACTGTTTTATTTTTGCTGCAAAACATTTTCTTACTGTGCTGGTTTTGGCTTGGATGCATTTAATTTTCTTCAGAGTAGCTGGTGCAGGGCTGTGGTTTGGATTTTTGCTGTAAATGGTGTCGATAACTCAAGAGATGTTTTCATTTACTGCTGGGCAGGTCCTACACAGAGCTAAGGCCTTTTCTGCCTCTCACTCCACTCCACCAGCGAGGACACTGGGAGTGCACACCGAGTTAGGAGGGGCCACAGCTGGGAACGCCCACCCCAAGTGACCGCAGGAATATTCCAAACCATATGGGATCATGCTCAGCATATAGAGCTAGAGGAAGAAGGAGCAAGGAGGGGACATCTGCGGTGGCGGTGTTTGTCTCCTGAAGTAATCCACACATGACATGGAGCCCTGCTTTCCTGGGGTGGCTGAACCTGCCTGCCCATGGGCAGGAGTGAAAAATTCTTTGTTTTTCTTCGCTAATGCACACAGCTTTTGTTTTCCCCTTCAGCCGTGTGTATCTCAAGGCACGAGTTTTGTCACTGTTCTGGTTCTCCCCCCCGTCCCAGCAGTGGGGAGGAAGCCAGCGTCTGCACAGGGCTCTGTCGGCAGCTGGGTTAAACCACACGCTTACATAACAGATGGCATTTCCCTTTGCTTAAATCTTAGCCCTTTTAGGCAATTCAACACGTTTTTTGAGTCAATCACCAAACTTAAGAAGGAACACAACAACAAAAAATTGTCTGGGTGGAAATTAAATGGATGTTTATCTCTGATAAAACGAGCAGACCAACAAACAAGAACACTTTGAACCAATTCAAATGCTCAGCTTTTCCCGCAGGTTAATTGCAAAATGCAAAATATGATTTTAAATCCATATAAATATATCTCTTTCTGGAGGGAATGAAATAATTTATTTACATTTCCAATATGAAACAATTAATTAAAATACCAAATATTTCAGTGTTTTTATAATTCTGTCCTCTTTGGTCCAAATTCAAGTTCTGTGTTTCTGCCCTCAACCTCGCCTTCTTACTACACAAAAATTAATTTTTCAACTTTTCATTTTTGATTAATGATCTGAGAGAATTATAAATTACTTAGCATTATGTAAGGAGTCAAAGCATAATAGGAAACACCATGTAGATGCTTCCTATCTAGCTCCTATCCAGTATGCATGCAAAGAACAGCTGGATTTTTTTTGCATTCAATGCTATTTTCCACATTATCTGTTCTTGCACCCTGAAATGCAACTCACTGCACCATTGGCTGTACGCAGACAACAATTAGGAATGCAAGTCTCTCACAGCTCGGCAAAATATATGGTAAAGTGAGAAAACAAGATTTTTAACCATCAACACATTTTCATTTAACTCAAATAGGACAAAAAAAGGATTTTCACATGACAAACTGAGAGCCAAATGTAATTTTATGCCACTTGTGATACAGGATGTAAAGACTGTTATCTGTTCATTTGAAAGTAAGAGAAAAGAGACAGATAACTATTCCAGGGTGGAAATTGCAAAGCAAACCTTTACTCTTGTAGAAATATTAATGCAACTACAATAAGACCAAGCTTTCATTGCAAGCTCTCTTGTGTTTAAAGACTTCTGATATTTTTTTAACAGGCTATCTATCAAAATTCACAGTTAATGAGGCAAGGTTCCCAGCTACTGCTGGAGAGGACAGTGACAGAGGCCTGATAATTCCTTGTCAATCCTTCAGAAACCCATGACTGAGTGACAGAAATAACTTCTCATCAATTCAGGAAAGAGCCTTTTGGAAAGATCTTCATGTGACTTCTCTGTGCCTTTGCTGGTTTATGGCGGATGGGAAACAGATCTTGTGCCATGTAAAGTCCTTGCAATTATCAGATGAGCTTTGCAACTGAACTTATGAAAGGAATGGGATAGATGTTTTGTCTTTTTTTTTGTTTTTTTCTAACATTCTTTCACCACCATTGATGGTCTGGAGTTGTCTCTGTGAACTCCCACCGCTATTTCTATTTTCCAACAAGAAAAATTCTATTTTATTTACTACTGAAAGAATTATAAAGAAATTAAGAGAAAATGGTTTATCATTTCTACTCTTTCCTCTGACACAAGGATGTCTAGTGAGCCATCTAAATTCAGAGTAAAGTCTAGAGAGCCCACTGTACAGCAGGAACTGTGTCTCCATGGCATTCGCAGTCCAGCATTATCTCTCTGTCCGAATTTGGTAAATTTTACATTATTCAGCAAGTCTGACTACAGGAATATGTAATTGTCACTGAGATCAAATGAAATTATACAGATTACAGGGGAAAAAGCCCATCAGATGAAGGCATAAAAATACCCTATTTGTTTCATGTGGATGAATACTTCCTAGAATCTGAGGATTCTTTTCAAAAGAAGGGTACTTGGAATCTCCACATCAGTCAGGTCCTTGGTAGAGACAAGGGTTTCATTGATTTCTGTATAAACATTAAAATTAAGCATTTGAGTTCATACAGCTGAAGCCAGTTTGATTCTTCATCCTATTAATCTTAATTCAGATTTACCATAACCTTCTTACCAAAGATCTACAAAAGATTGCTGGATTGAAATTTATGTAGAAATACAGGTGTTCTGAGGCTCAGTCACAAAAAGTAGAATGAAAAAAGTACAGCGAAGGCAGAAAAGTAAGACTATCTATTTCTCATAATTTCATAATACTTTGAGTATTATGTACATCCTGAATAGAAAATATCTTTTCCATAAAACATATTTTTGCGAAGGCCAACTCAAAAATGTAACAAAACTAAATGTTTTGGCACTTAAGAATGAATAGTTCTTATTTTAAATCAATAGGACATAGAATTGTGAAATTCTTGCTCAAACTCTTCATGCTTCCACTCCATCCTGTAGGTTGTTTTTCTTCCCTGTGACATACCTCTTGCCACTCACTGCAGTGGGGTATGTGAGGCATTTGGACTAGCAGTCTCAAAGGAAAATGACTCAGGGAAAACTTCTACAGAAACTGAACACTGCATTTAAGGGGTATTTTGCCAAGAAATCCCAGGTCAGCAGAGTAACCCGAGCAGAGTAACAACTTTGCACTCTACCTACTGGTATTGCCTTGTGAGCCCCTAATTACATGTGGTGCTGTCTGGATTACAGAACTAGGCCAGCTCACGTAGTTTAATTTTTAGGAAAATATTTCTTCTCTTTGACTCATGTTCAGATCAGTCTTTTACTCCAAGCATGGACTTTAATGAAGAGCTCTGCATTTTTCTGCAAAGGTAAAAGGTAAAATCTGTGTGTGTCTGGCTCTCAGCAATAGTGCAACACACACCCCTCAAGGAGAGCAGTCAGCAGTTCTTAGGGATGTTTCCTTTGCTTTGTCGGGCTGACTGCTTGGCAGCCCTTTCCATTAGGGAATCAATGCAGTGGGGATGGACATCTTGGGAGACAAAACTTTGTCTGGAAACTCTCACCCCTGGTTGTTCGAGGGGGTGACTCAGAGCCCCTTCATAAAAATCTTATGCTGCTCTAATTAATTTAGCAGTTCCCTGACTCAGAGATGGCTGGAACAATATGTTAGAAAAGCAGCAATTAGTGCCCCACCTTGTCACACAGAGTGGTTAATGATCACTGAAATTAGGAACCAGCCCAGCACCTTTTTCTCTGGTAGCAATAGAGACTCAATAACTCTTTCATGTATGATATCAAATAACCTCCATCATTACAACAATTCCGTTACCCTATCTTTATTCTTTTTCACAGGCCAACTTTTCTGTTGTGAAATACACTGCAATCTTGAAAAACTTCCTTTGGGAAATAATTAAAGCAACTATTTGGGCCTGACGCCTTCTTTTTTCTTACACAAGCCAGCCACCCACAATTTTCTTAATAAAGGGCATCACATTAATTCATAGAAACACAAACCTTTCCTATGCCAATGTCTTCTTAACAAGAGCAACAAAAGTCTTCTGAGTAAAAACTGAACAAGTAACCAAGCCTACCCTATGCTCCAGTATTAGTAATACCACAGGTTCCTCTTTCTGAGCTTTACCAAAGGGCCTTACAGCCACAGCACAGAGTTGAGACCAGCAGCTGATCAAGGCATAGCTCAGTTGTCATGTGGCTCTAGAATTCAAATGAGGGAACCAGTACAGCAACCTGGAAAATGGTAAAGAGATTAAGATTAAAAAAACCAAAACAACAAAACCAAAGCCAATCTGTTAAATGCAATCCAAGGTGTTTATTTTAAGTTTTTACTATGTTTAGTACTGCTAAACATAGATTCTGGAGAACTGGAGATTGGCTGGTGGAGATCCAGAATATTTATGTGTTGTGTGCAAGAGCTGAAGCACCTCTTCCCTCACATCTGTGCCTAGCACACAGTGTCCCCAGAAAAAAAAGGCAGGAATGGAAAAGATTATCCTTTATTTTTCCTGTCAGATGCAGGACCCTTCTGCTCAGACCTCAGCAATTAGTGCAAGGAACAAATCCTAATGTGGAGTTTGTATTAGGGCACATGTAGCTTGTTTTTCAGGTTCTTGTTTGCAATGACCCTCTTGGTGCTGAAGGCAGCATGTGCCACTTACAGCTGGAGTTCTTTGGAAGCAGCAGCTTCTAAAGGCTGACCTGGGTACAAACACAGATACTGAGAGACTGGGATGTACTCACACCCTTGGATGGGCTAGGGAAGGGTGGAATGTTTATCACAGACTGTGTACCAAAGAGGCTTTCCTGCCCCTCAGTGTGAAAAGGGAATTTTGATGAACTGCCCAGTAAGGCTCCTGGAACTGCTTTGGAGGCGTCTACTCTGGCACCAAATGATGGCTTGACAGGACTCCACACCAGTGTGCAACAGCCCTGAAAGCCCCCTTTTCCCATGCACAGCTCACTCTGATTTACAGCTGCACTCACAGCAGAGCAGCTCACAGCTGAGTACCAGAGAAGCTGATCTGAAAAACACCTCCTGAAGCAGCAGAGCAGTGACCCACAGACACTTCCATAGAAGACTGTAGTAATCTCGTTTGCAGTAGAAAGGGCAGCCCTCAAGTTGACAAATTATCTGATAGAGGAGGTCCTCCCCTTCTTTTAGTGTATATATGAACTCTCCTGGAAAAGTAACTAGGAAATATTCAGTATTGTGTTAGTAATAGACAGGTAATAATCAGCTTCACTTTGCTGTAACTGCAAATCCAGTTGGTGACGTGGAAGAGATGATCTCCTGCCACATGAGATGTTAACTTGCATGTGACATCCTCTGGGGCTCAGTTCCTGGCTAAGTGAAGCCATGCTGGTAGTTGCTGAAAACAGCACCAGCAAGAAGTACCAAACTTCCTCCTCTGGTAAACGAGGGACAGAACTCCAGGAACATCTCTGGTTCAAGGCTGGGGCTAAGATCCCAAAAAGGAGATCATGCCAGGGAGCATTTTAATTATATTGGCCAGGGTGAAAAAACCCTGATGTTTTCTACCCAACCTTTGTGATTATTAATACAACCTCTGGTATTTTGCAAAATGAAGGGAAGATTGTTTCTTGTGTTTGCAGAGTTTGCAAACACAGGGAGAGCTCCAGCTCTCTGTTTACCACTGAGTCACCAGCTTAACATCAGCTTGACCAATTCATGTTAAGCTGCAGCCAGTTACTTCCACCTCAGCAGCAGCAGTTCCTCTCACTGCCAGCTAACCCTTGGCACAGAGCTCTGCAAATGCTCTTCCCACATTGCAGACACAAGTTCCTGCTGCTTTAGGACCAGTTCTTACTGTAACTGAAGAAGTTTATGATGGTTTTTATGTACTAATTGTCATCTGAATTGTCTCGGTGGCTATCTGTTTTAACTTCATGTGCTTGAGTGGCTTGTGAGCTCAGGATGCAGAAAGATAGGCTAAATCAATTTTTGCTTTGAATGGATGACTTGTATTTAAGAAGAGGTTGAACTGAGAGACAGAAGTGCAACCATACAATGTATCTAACTCAGAAAGTCTCAAAAATTTAGGCCCGGGTACAAGGGAAGTGCATCTGAAAATACAGCTTTCCCTTTCTAAATATGCATCATCTTCACCCTCAATTTTCATAGTAGATCACTTACTATTCTCTTGGAACAGAGGCTGAGCCTGTAATTATCAAATGATGCATGCCCTGGCTCAGGGTAGACTGAGGCTGGAACTCCCAAGGGATGGGAGACAATTGCTCAGCACCCATTACAGTTTCACTGACACTTAGGAGAATTAGTGCAATTAGAAATTGCAAGACACAGGAAATTCTCAAGCTGACTCCAGGAATCCATGGAGGCTAATTTTAATCTTCCTGAATGTAGGTTTTCCTGCAGAACAGAAATCTGGGAACAGATGCTGCCCTAGGGAGCTCAAATATTTTTCTTGGAAGAAACCCTATGCTCCTGTGAAATAGTTAGCAGGGGTCTCATCCATCTCTCCTTTCTGTAAATATCCTAGTGTTTACGGCAACATCACAATGTTAAGTGTTACTGTACTAAATCCAGATGTCCCAACTCATGAAAAACTTCTATGAAGGCAACAGGAATTCTTCCGTGAGTAAGGCAAGCTGCAGCTTGCTCTAGATGGATGTAACCAGAGCCTAAGTTTACTCTCACTTGCACTGGCACGAGCATGACAAAACTCCATAAAGCTCCAAATTTACAGTGGACTGACTGACAGCAAAACATGTCCCTAGATACTGAAATATACCCAAAGGAACCAACTTGTTTGAACTTCCCATTGGAACTTCTCAAGGAAGTAGCACACCTTACCTTTTGATCTTTCACTCCAGTTGTGACTTCTGTTTAGCTTGTAACTGTTGGAAGTTCAGATTTTCCCTTTGCCATATGAACTAACTATTTTTGTTCTATTAGCACACCACCTTCCTTATTCAGGATACCATGGATAGCTAAGCAAAGGAAAACTAGATGTAGCAAGAATTTCTTATTGTGTGTGCTAGAAGGAAAAGGTTTCTCCCCCCAGGCATTACCCATGCCACTCCCATTTCACTTACTGCAATTCTGCTTCACACATCCCTGTTCCCAACCTCCCTGGAGGAGGATTACAGATCAAAGTCATGCACTCACAATTTCTTAAGCCTGGGGGCTTAAGGGGCTCAGTGCAGGGGCTTGTGGAATTGACACAGGGACCATCCTGTGCAATAGTAGCCAGTAGGGAGTCGGGAGCCAGATTCAGACACAAGCCTTCAGTTATATGCCATGGGTAACACATCCTCACCTGCCCAAAGCCAGAAGGGCTTTCCAACTCCTTCCCAGTCAAACTTCAGTATGAAATGGATGTTTTCAGGGTGATTCCATTGAAATCCTACCTTTCATTTCCAACCCTGTACATCACATTACAGTATTTGGAGCAGAAGGGATAACTCTCTCCAGCAAGGTGTAAGTGTAGTTCATTACTGCAAGTGCTGGTAACAGGTGATGTCATAAAGTGCTCTCATCATAACACACTGTAATGAAAGCCTGCACCTCACTCACACCAGCTACTGAATCAATGAGACTCCACTGTGCACTTTCTGTGCACCCCAAAGAGCCTTGGTGCCTTCCTCTTACATTCTTAACACTTTTCTCTTTCTTTGTTCCAAAGATGTATAAAAGCCTTGATCAATGCGTGCAGTGTTTTTGACTGTTGTATTGCCTTTTGGATAGGAAGACTTCATCCCCTGCCTATTTATGCCTTAAGTACTTCAGCATATCAGGTCATAACATGCTCTGGTCTCTTAAAAGATGTGGTGTTTTTCCTAAGGTCACACTTTTTGCCACATTATTGCTAAAACCTCCTGAGGAAGAGGAACTGGCTGCTTAGTGCAGGATGGCTGTTGAAAGCTGTCAGCCGAGTGTGGGAGACATGGAAGACAATCCTGCTCTGCCTGCACACAACACTCATAGCAGGGAGCATTGCAAGGAACCCAGCAAGTCACAAGAGCCTTTGTGGAGCTGCATCAATATACAATAAACACCACAGTAAGAGCAGGAACAGGATCCCGTTGTGTGCCAGCAGGCACCGTGAGCAACAGCTTGTGCTGAATGGCTCCAGCACTAGTGTGCCAGCAGCTCTGGGCATGCAGGCAGCCCAGACCAGCACTGTGCCAGTGCTGGCTGCCCCTGGCACAGGTAGGAGAGGCTGCTCCCTCCATGGAATGGGAGAGGCTGTAGTTCCATCTCCACTCCGCTGCCATCTGGCTTTGGGCAAGTCTCTTCACCACCCTCACGTCCTTTGCAGCTTCTGTGCAGTGTGGTGGCAGGTTATCTCTCCCTGTGTAACTGCTCCACAGACCATTTAACTCCACAGAAAATATCCTGTTTTGGATTTGTACTTTGGACTATATCCCACTTGTCCAGTGCCAGGAAAAACAAGGCCCTGCTGCAGTGCTGTCTTAAAACTCAGTTAGGATACCTTTTTTTCAATATAATTTCTCATGCTTTGTCAAGAAGTTCAGTTTTATGAAATGTATCAGCTATTTTCTTTATTCTATAGGTTCTATCTAGGTATAACTAAGTGCACTTTCTTTAGATTTTATTAAAATTTGAAAATCTTAAAAGGAATTATAAACAGTAACACATGAACTGCAATACACCAAAGGGCCAAAGAGGTCTCCTAATTATACCACCACTCTCTTAAAAATAGTTTGTATATATTGGGATTGACCAGGACTGATTTACAGTTCTAGGAAGGAAAATATGATACAACTGATCCAACAGATAACTCAATCGAAGAGATGCCACAGGCCTGGTCTCCATGGAGCAGGAGTCTGTAATGAAGAATTGCTGTAGGGAAGAGTGACCTGTTTCCAGAAGTCCGTAGTTTTGGAGCTGGCTTCAACCAACCACATATGGACCCCTGTGCTTCTATACATACTGTAATTGCAGTTTTGAATAACAATTATTTATACATGCAGAGCATTCTTATCAGTCAATACTATTTGACAGGTAACATCTATCAGACAATTCAGTTTCAGACTGAGGAATAGAAACACAAATGATTAAGCACTGTCTCTCAGAAGGGGCACCAGCTATTTTCCCACAAACCAGGAAGATCGAAAGAAAAAGTAATGAATGTTACATCAGGCAGTATTATTTCAGTAGCAGGATAACTTAAGACAAAAATTTATGTTCACAAAGGCTTTGAAATAGCTGCAAAGCTCAAGAGATATTATGATGTAATTTTACAGTGCAAAAGAAAAGCTATTGATGGGAATGTTAAGTTACTCAGAGACCAAGAGAACGTAAGGTTGTGCATTTATCCATACCTGATAACTTTCAAATAAAAATTTAGCTTTGCTACTTTCTAAATAAATTCTTTTATTGAAATTGCAATAGCTATATAAAGCAAGGAAACACAGAGGTAATCGAAATACTCTTTTCTTGGTTTATCATCCAGGATTTTCAGTTTTGGAACATAATTGAACACTGCTCTTTTCTCTCCTGTGGGTTGATTTCTAAAAGTCACTAACCTGCTGCTGCAAAAACTGATTAGTTTTAGTATTCTGTTACTTGAAGAATTATATCACAGGACATGGAACTGCTTGCAAATTCCTGGCAAAGTATCTGTTAATATGCAGTTATATGAAAGAAAATATTTTCTATCAAAATGTGTGTAATTATAGATTTAAGTCCAGGGTTGTGGCTTTGGGCTTTAAAATCTCTCCACAGAATCAAGGGCCCCCAAAAATGGCCAAATGGTGTCTTGTGCCCAACAACAGGATTCCTACAGTGTGGAGTGAGTGGAAACTTTAACACTACTTGGAGAACCTTTCCGCTCTATTTTAGAGTCAAATCCCCCAGGACAGGGCTGGACACTCCTCTCTGCCATTCCCCCAATCTCACATTTGTCTTCTGTGTTACAGTAGCAGCAGCTGTGAGTAAGCAGAAGTAAGACCTCCCTCACTTCATTCACTTTTTCTACCCCTTTGGTGTTTCATGTCCTCTAATTCTATTCTGGAGGCTTTTAATGAGAGCTGTAAATGAGTCAGGATCACAAACCTCTGTTAAGAACAAGTAACAGAAAAGAAATATAAGCTCCACAGGGAAAAAGAAAAGCCCTACTGAACAGCGGTGGCTCACTGATGAAGGAAGTGTATGTTAAGAATTCTAGAAACTTTGCAGAAAATCTATGCTTACAAGATGTTTGAAGATTACAGTACACAAAAGGAGAGATTCCTCAGAAATATCCATGGCATAACACAGCTGCATCAAACGCTTGACAAGATTTCTCAGCACTCATTTCCCTGCACAAGAGGACTAACTATCTTGCACCTCCACTGCAGGCCTTCACAAGGTGCAGAATTTCCCAAGTGGCAATTACCAAGTCCACTGTCTTGCCCCTTCAGAGACACTTGTTAATTTACAGCAGAAGTGATTAATTACCTTGTCTCTATTAGGCAAAACTTGTTTGATTCAGGGAGTTTAATCTATAAATCTATATTACAAGTTTGAACTGTTATCCTTCACAAATCCACAGCATACATTTCACTAGGGAATTCTATGACTTAGGTGCACATTAAAGCATGTATCCCAGGGGCTAAAACTTTTCAATATTCCCATTTGTTCAACCACTGCAAAGCCCTTGTGTGTCCACAGCCCAAGAACTTTCAGTGCAAGAAAGAAAGTTAAGAAACTGACTAATATTTCAAATCTGGAACACAAAAATGTGCCACTGCATTTAGATGAACATTTGGCTCCAATGAATAGGCTGTACTTGCAATCTTTCACCCTTTGTTTATTCATGGCTTGTATCAGTGACTCACTCCTCCCACAGAAAATCAGTAGAAGGGCACTCAGAGGAACACTTTACAACTATTCCTCATTTCCCCCCCCAACCTTCTCCAACTCCATCTAGTACAGATTCCACCTCTACTGCAGCATGTACAACAGCAGTAGATATGAATGGATCACCTAGTCTCAGAGATATCCCCTCCATCTCTTTTCTGCCTGGTGGTGAAGTGCTCTGGGCTTTCAACCTCTGTGACAGGAATTCTAGGATAGAATGTCTTTTAACCAGATCTGCTTACAAGATCTAACAATGGGGGCAGCAGTTATCTCATGTATCATGTCCACAACTCCTACATTGGTGCACTAAGATTTTGTAGAAGGCTAGAAGAGAAACAACACATTTCACTAATGCTTGGTATAATAAATACGATTGAGGTTAGACTAGAAGTCTGTAGTTTCCTGGTCTTTCCCTCATGTCCTTGTAAACTGGAACACTACCTAGCTTCCAGTCAGCAGGGACCTTCCCAAACCTTTGGTAGATGATCAAGAGGGGTTCTTCCATACCATACCAGCTCCTTCAGAATGCTGGGATGAATCCCATCAGGCCCCATGGACTTGTGAACATTCAGCCAGTACAACTAGTCCCTTACAATTTCACCATTCACAAATGGAAAGTCACTATTCTCGTACTTGTGAACCTCCATCTCAGGAGACTCCAAGAGTGACAATGCAAAATACCATCAAGGTAACAAGAAAGGCAGTCTAGATTTTCTTCCTTAAAGAAATTACATAGTCAAGAGAAAGTCTGACAAATGAAGATCATCTGTTAGCATAAGGAAGTGACAATTCACAGTAACATAATATGAATCCCATTAGCTCACTTGCTCCCACAGGATAGAAGAAAAAGCAGCATAAAACTCCCCACAATATCTAAGCCAGCCTACACCACCATTTTACATTCTGAGACACCCTATAAGCAGTCAGACCTTACACTTGGTAGAATTTGGAAAGGTAGTTTCTACCCAATGTGAAAGCTGCTATCAAACCAAGAGGAGTTATATCATGGAAACAATGACAGCTGTTCCTCAACTGAGAAAATCTGGTTTGTGTCCAGTTCAATGGAAGGGGATGGGCACTTGCTTGTGTAAGCTCTATAAATACACAAAACAAAAGAACTTGGAAGTTAGCCCTGGAAGGCTGATATCTTGCACAAAGAAAATCAGAGGTTTACAGGTATCTCACAATCCAATTGTCAGAGAATTATTTTAGTATTATATAGTATTATAGCATTATATATCTAGTATTTATACATTATTTTAGAAAGCCTATGTCATCTATGCCAGGTTACTTAATTCCTTAACAATATTTGAAAGCTACAATTTCTGAAAGCTACAACTACCTGCCTTCTACACAGTGTGTGACTGTAGAATACAGAGTGCCTACCTGGGACTTGAATCCAATACCACCATGAATCAGCAGTCACCTACTCCTTCCTCCTTGTCTAAAGAAGAGAAGTCAGTGGATACACTGTGATTTGTGACAGTGGTTCAGGTGCACTTTATGAATTCCAAAACTATAGACTTTGTAAGTAAAACTTGAAAGCCTTACTGCTTACTCAGTAAGTAGATTACTGGGGTCCTTTTTGTGTGTCAGCTGTAAAATATAAAACCAGATATATAAAAGTTAACAGAATGAAATTCAGTATCTGATTCTACAGTGGTGAAGGAGTAAATGAAAATATTATCAGTACAAAAAAGAATTTATACCAGGCTACAATTCTCTTTACCTCAGATACTTCTCCTGTGATACAGTTTTACTGTAGCCATTTTATGGATTATAACTCACTTACTCTACTTCCACTGACCAAACACATTCTTTGTAACAAATGGAGAAAGCTGGGGGGTGGTGGAGGGTGGGATGAGGTGACCAACACAGAAAAAGAGAAAAATACAGGGAGAGAGAGAGACAGATGTCTTGCACCTCATTTTTTTCTTCATTATGAAATCCATTTTATCTACATTTATAGCATATAATCTTGTAAATATCTCACTTGTTTCAGGCAACCAAAAAAGGAAGGAAAAAAGCACAGGCCCACTGGCTTTATAACTCAACTTTCAGTCTAGAGAAAAGCACAGCATACAGATTTTACCAGCAAGTCTTTAGATTAAGCTTCAGAAACAAGCTTTTTTTACAGCTAGACAAACCCCCTAGATTTCTAGGTTTTCCTTAGAAACTCATCTAATTGCTTACCTTGGGAGAGCAATAAATTTCAAGGTTATTTTTTTCTTACACTGGTCAATGCAAGATTGACCAATACAGACTGTTTTCCCTCCAAATTAACTGAAACACGGTTTTAACTTAACACATAATTCTTTGACTCCTGAAAGAGGTAATGTAGTCATAACAACTGCAAAAATGGATGGAAAGAGGACAGCACTGTTTGTCTCAGAAGAGACAGTGGCAAAGAACTGTTACCTGGTCCCCAGATACTAGTCGAGACAGAATTTTACAGAGGATTTATGTCTAATTATGGGTTTAACCAGGCACAACTATTTTTTGCCTCTGTAGGATCCCAGTTACAGATAGTCCTGGTACATCTGCACACATTCGCAGACATGGTTTGCAAGGCCCATCTCACAAAAAGCATCATCAACTCTGTCCAGTCTTTCATATGAAACTTGAATATGGAAAAGGAGACTGAGGTAAATATTCTTCTGTGGTACCTGACCTGCATGAAAACTGTAGGATATCCTAGACTTTCATTAGTATGCTAAAAATTTTCTTAACAGGTTAAGATGAAAATCTATTCCTGGTAGAGGCTGATTTAGAAAGCAAAGGGAAATCTTGATTTACAAATCCTCTTAAAGATCCACAGTGACATTCATGGAGCTAAATTAATACCAGAAGTTTAGCACCACAGTTTCCAAGATGATCATATTGTGTAGTTCAAGGAAGTTCACTATTTGCATCAAGCTTTTACAGATAGCAAAATGACAGCTCTGTTCTACAAGGAATCGAGCTTTATATACAGTGAGAAAACCCAAATCCTCACCAATTACAATCAAAAAAATTCTTAATATTTTTTGTCATGGAAATGAAAGAGATTAAAAGTCAGCATTGAGATCTCTGGAAACAGCTGAAGCATCATTTTTCAAGGGACTGACTTCACTGGATAAGTAATACTG
Organism: Sylvia atricapilla; assembly: GCF_009819655.1. NCBI lineage: Eukaryota > Metazoa > Chordata > Aves > Passeriformes > Sylviidae > Sylvia > Sylvia atricapilla. The sequence goes on from NC_089142.1 coordinate 65,578,956, forward strand.
TTAACTTGGATCATTTACATGTTTTAGCAAGAGAACACATGAGAATCTTGTACATGACACTGGTATGTCCACACAAAGGTTATGCAAACACTGCAGTCAGTATTTATAGGTTTCTGTCTTCTGTGGAAAATCCCATTTCGATGAGTACACTAGAAGTCTTTGGATAGGGCAGACTTTGTTCTCAGCTAAGATACTGTCTTTCAAAAGTGTTTTGATAGAAAATAAAACCATGACAGCGCCATGAAAACAAGGTTATTGTGCTTTGATAAAAGAAAAGCACTGCAGGTGTACAAGCAACATACTTAGTAGGAAAAAAAAAAAGAAAAGAAAGAATTTCATAAGAAGTCTCTTAAGATGTCTGAAAAGAAAAGCCCTTGTCAAAGATACTAAATATTGCAAAGAATGGAAAAAAGCATTAAATTTAGTCTACTGTATTTGGTATTATGTAGGATTCATTTTACTATTGACAGTGGCTATATACTGCAGTGGTTCAACCCTCCAACTTCAAGAGGTGCTTTAACACGACTCATGCCCCCATTTTAATGTAATACCTCCAGAGCTCTAGGTGCTAGAATGCATATTTTCTGGCATTTCGTGCTGTTATAGGAGTGTAAAACAAGGTAAACCAGGACTAAAGACTCATGCAGTGCTTGATAAGAAGTTATGCTTTTGATTAGGAATTCAAAAGCCACATATTTATAAATAAACAACAAAACCATCATGTTTATATAAACAAGCCCGATGCCTTAAGATTTTAGCCTTTATATTTTTCAAATCCTGTACTGTATTAGTGCATAAAGCCCATATGATGTGTTAACCACTGTCTTCACATTTTGGTCAGACAAAACAATTGCTTTGGGCCCAAAACTCAAGAATATTGTACAGACTCAGGCTAAAAGTATAAAGAAAGGTGAATTGGAGGGGAGCAAACTGGGGGAATATGACTTCGTTACATGAATCTGTAATTGGAGGATTAACCCCTGATTTGCAAATAGACCAAATTTACATCTGTCTGGAAAACCTGTGACCATCGTCCATTTTCGGTGTAGCTCCTTGGGGAGGCTTCATCTGCCCTTGATGTACCTGAAGGCCCTTCATTAAATATATCTGCTTTTATCCTTTTAACTTTGTCTAGCCTCTGTTTCTAGTTAAGTCCAAAAAAGGCATCAAGCCAAACACATGAAGAGGTTCGGAAACCTCTCACAGCTGACATTTTTCAGTTTGCCTTTCTGTCTTCACAGTCATTGACAACTATCCTTCCCACGTCTAGTTAATTAAAATGGGAGCTATGAATGTAAACACTATGTGATTCCAGTTTTTAGCACAGATATATCACTTCTCAGAGTGAATAGCAGCTTCTTGTGCAGTCACATTGTGTCACATCTGAAGCTGATGAGGAAATTGGAATGTTGCTACCCTCAGAGTTCCTGGAGTGTCTGTACAGCATGATCTCCAGTACACTGTAAAATAATTCAGGCTGGAAAGGATCCATGGAGGTCATCTGGTCCAACACATCACACATAGCAGGACCAACTCCGAAGGTGGATCAGGTTGCTTAGGGTTATTTGAGTTCTCAGTATGTTCAAGGATGGAGAAAATATCTTTGGAAATTAATGTCATGTAAATGCACATTCATACCCAATGCCAAAAGGCTTAAAATTTATGAAGGTGCCTACCTTCAGCAATTTGTAAGTTAGTTTGGAAAAGAAATTTAGGCTATCTACATCAACAAAGATGGGATAGAGTGTTCTTGCACATCTAAAGATGAAGCTTCACAGAAATTCCTTTTCCCTTCACGCTTTTTCTGACTTAGACCAGGCACCTAATAACTAGCCTGCCTACCATAATTTCATGTATTTTGTATATTTAGATTGCTGCATCTTTAAGGGGAAGAACTAGACAAAAAGATCAGGATGAGACAATGCACAGAAACACCGAATAATTACGAAGTGATCAGCAGTGTAACCAATTAATTTTTGAAAATTCTGTAGCAAATGCTTTTCTTCTTTTTTCAAACAGAATACTTAGTAACAGCTTCAAGTGAAAACATGTACAGAAAATTCAAATCTTTAACTGATCACTAGACCAACACACATACAAAAAGCATAATTTAATTATCATCTTTTTGCTGTAAGCATTAACAATGAAATATTTAACTGTCAAAAGTCTTTATGAATATCTAAAAGCCTAATACAAATATTGAAACTATTAGTAAACATTTGTAATCTGAAGTGTTAACAATAAGACATTTAATAACTCTGCATTAAATCTAGCAAGCCCTTTCTAAAAGAATATTAATTTACAGTCATTCTTTCTAACAACTCTTTGTACAATAAAAAAAATTAGATTTTTCTGCTTCCCTTTCCCACCCAACCACCCACATAGTTTTGCTCTCAGACTGAGCTACTAGCCGATCAAGCTTGATGGAAAAATCCTCTCAACCAAGGGTCCAAGATCTCAGTTTTAGCATCCAGATCAAATGCTCTTTGGGAAAAAAAAAATAAAAAAATCCATGTTTTTGTAAAATGTGCAAAGTGCAACTTTTATCCAGTGCCATCAGAAGTGTGTGCTGCTGTGAACATCACCAAAGAATAAATCAGTGAAAATTAGGACTTCTCAATTTCCCATTGCTTTCTTATGACAAATGTTAGCTGATATCTACGGGAATGAAGATCAAGTGGATTATTCTGGTGCTTACTGGGTCAGGTACTTTCCAATTTTGTTAGGTCAAACCAATGTTTTTACTCAAGTTCTTCAGTTTCCTCTGTAAAAAGTTCAGCCAAATCTGCCACTGTCAACACTGAGGCTTCTGACTGTTTCATGGAAGAGCTTGTGTGGCTGTTGGAAAAAATGACACGTGTCCATCAGAGAAAGAATCAGTGTAAGTAACAAGCTGTGTGCACTGAAGACAGAGCACACAGTTAAAGAGTCAGCCCAGCTTTGAAGCCCAGCAGGAAAACACACATTCTCTCCAGGAAAAAACATACACTCATCAGCTACTGCTCTTGCACATTCTAAGTAAGATAAAAAGTCCACCTGCTGTCCCCAACTGTGGTCAACATCAAACACTGCAAAGGCAGCAGAACATGGGATAATCCCCTTTGACCTCTTAACATTTCAGGGATTTGCTTCAGCTTCCAAGCATGAAGTATAATATTACTTTCAAAACATTAGCCCTCATGGGATCATTCAACCACTGTACATTTATCCAAATTTTATGTGCAAAAGTAGTGCTACTTCACACATAAGGAGAATAAATCATTCTTCAAGAGCTAAAACTGAAATCTTTCGTAACTACTGCCAAAGATGTGCATGTAATTTTTAGTTTAATAATCTGTAAGAGGCAAATTTTCCTTAAACTAAGGCCTCCTCCTGGATTTGTCATGGGTATACCATCTAGTTAAACCTCTTACACCGTCTGCAAAAGGAATGTAAATAGCATTTTTGGTCCCGCTCCAATCCATCCCTGCTTATAGATTTTGGAAAGATAAATCACAGTAAGAACTGCTTTCTGTGTCTGCACACCAGCCTGATGTATGACTTAGCATCTGGGCAATACTTGCATGGACTGTGAAACCAAGGAATGTGACACAGTACCATCAGACGAGGTTTGTAGGATTAAAAAAATAATGAAAAAAAGAACCCATGTCCTGTGCTAGAGTTTATAACAGATACTGCTGCTCTAGTGGCAGGCTTGGTACTACTCCATCAATTGCAATGCTACCAATGGAAATAGGTAAACTGAAAAGATAAATCATATCATAATACATAATTTATTACTTGGGCTTTTATGAAATAAAATACACAAAACAGAACCAAAATATTTTCCACAAAATTAAAACACCTTAAGCTGCAAGTTACTGGAACCAGGTAAAAACTTTTTAAGTCTTAAAACTGTTTTGCCAATCAAAACAGTTTGAAGAACAATTGAACAGTTTATATATAAGATATACATTCCTAAACATAATAAAAGTATGGTGGAGAACCACCTCTCATTTCCAGTGCAAAAATGATGTTTTAAAAAATTCAACACATACCTTCTATCTACAGTTTTCAGCATAGTCTGCATTCTCTCTTCTATTGTTGCTTTTATCAGGAACCTATGCACAATTGTGGATCTGAATGTGTTTAAAAAGAAGAGAATGCCACCATAAGTGAGCAGAAGTTGTACTGTTACTACCAAAGTTTATAACCTTATTTTTTTCTCATACTAATCCTATTACAAGTGTTGAAAACAGGCTTCTGTTTTTTAAGAAATAAATGTTACAAGTGATTAGCAACTTCCACTGACATTTCAGAGTGCTTAGTGCTTTCCTGTAAACACACTTCCACTTTACTAAATGAATGTAAGCTGTATTAGCTAAAATCCTAACGTAGATACTGGGCTAAGTTCTGCTTTCTGTGTCCTTACTAGAAATATTCCTCCCAAACCTAAAGAAAAAGGAGTTTTGCCCACTGGTGATATACAATGTTCATACTTTATTGTCACAAATTATTTCAAGAGACAAGAGCTCAATGTGATGGATAATTAAACCTAATACTCAGAGTTTTAATAATATTATTTTTGAAGACAGCAAAATATTACAATTTTTTTAAAAGAAGTCAGTAAACACTGGTAAAAATATAAAATCCAAAATGTCAATAAACATAACACAAAATGAAAATTGCATTTATGATGCATTTTGAAATAAAATTTAAAAAAAGAAAGCAGTAATTTAGAAAAGTGCCAGACAGGAGAAGGTGAAATGGAAAAAAGTCAGATCCAAAGACAAAAATGGAAAAGCACCCCATGCTCCCCAGTATAAACATTTTTCAAGTTAAAAACCCTTGAAAATGCCTAGATGGTTTTTTCAGATCTTAGGTTGAAACACTGGCAGGTAACATTTCATAGAAGAATGCAGGGGGAATACTTTTGGACTCACAGGTAAGGTCTACCCCCAAAAAGACTGAACTGGTAATAGTTGCACCAGTGACACTAAACAGAGCATTCTCTAATGCTCAGTGTAATTGGAACACAGCCCTTTTTAAAAATAAGCCTTGCTGAAATCTTAACTCCTAGAAAGTACAGTGTATTCTTGGTGGTTTTATTGCAAGGTTTTTACCACACCTTTTGTGCCAGTATCAGGTAGAATTGCAGTCTGGGCTGTTGCAACCAATCTTTCCTATGCCCTCACAGCTAATTCAAAATCTTTACCAACACACACAAACATCCACCTGTTCATAAATATTCTTTCACATACATGCTCCTTCACATCCTCCTCTCTCTTTGCTTTCATTTCCAGAACACAACCCCCATGATTATTCTACAGTATTGTTATTCCAGAATTGATTACAGTTATTTTTCTTCTTCATGTACTGGGCTTTAATTTTTTTTTTCTAAAGTCACAAGACCTTAGGAAAAATAGACATCTCATATGTTGAGGACAAACTTTCTAAAACCTTTTTTAAGTGTTCAGTACTACCTATGTCAGAGCAACAACACTGGAACAAACAAGAGACATACAAACTCATTAATGTCTTCAGAAAGGGGTGAGGGCGGAACTGTGAATCAAAAACTTTTCAGCTCTGACAAGAGTGTGCTATAACTTGTTTTCTGAAAAAAAAAAAAAAAAAAAAAACAAACCAAAAAACCCAACCAAAAAAAGCCCCAAAACAAGGAAACAAAAGATTCCAAACAATTTATGCAGCTCCTAAGCTGGAGCTGAGAATGACCAGCTAGAAAGAGCCTCTCAAGAAAGCTCAGAAAGCCCATGCCTGAACTTAGCCATATATGGCATAATTGATGAGTTGCTCAGACCTGCAAAGCTAAGACATTCTGGACATTTTTGCAAGCAGAACTCCAAAGTTAAAAGCTAAGTTAAGGCATCAATGACACACAAAAAATAGGGCAATGGCTGAACAAGGTTTTTTCAGATCTATTCTGGACTGTATCTAAACCACTGAACACAACAGCAAATCTTACTTTGTCTGGCCAATACGATGTACTCTGCCAATAGCCTGTAGCTCATGTGCTGGATTCAGAATGGGCTCCACGAGCAGAACATGAGTTGCTTCGATGATGTTGAGTCCATTGGAACCAGTGTGAAGAGGCAGCAGCAAAATATTGATGTTGGGATCATATTTAAATGCAGACAGGTTTTCCTAAAAGGCAAACACCACAGCAGTGTGACAGAAGTTCCTCAGTGAAGACTGTGGGGGACAGGACTGTTTTTCAACAAATTATAGGAGCTAATACAGGCTCTAGAGTGACAATCTTGCAGGTCTGTCATCCCAGAACAGATACATGACAGTCGCAGGAAGGCATGAACTTCTTGCAACAGTGATCAGTGTGTCTCATCCTTAACGTCCATGCAAATGCATCTTTCTCAAAAATGAATGAATTATTTATCTCCAAATGCTTTAAAATAGGACTCTTTTGAGATTGTAAGTTTTAGAAGGAAGAAGTTAGAGATCAAAGCTTCTGCCATACAAATCTGCTGCTCTTTAGTTTCTGAAATGAAGCAATGAAGTAAAAAGGATCAGATTAATTTCTATGAACTATGATTTCCCCACTGAAAAAATTTAAGAAAAATATCCTTTATGTACCTGAAATTTACTTATTCCATTGATCTGAGAAAAAACCATGTTGTTGTCATACAAAGCTTTTGAAATTATATCCAACACATCTTGCCACTGTAAAAAAAAACAAAACAAAACCACACAACACAATAAAAGTAACTCAACATTACAAACAGCAATGACAACTAAAAAATAATAATTAACTTCCCTTAAAAAAAGTAGATTAAAAAGCTTTTCAAATGCTAGCATTTGCAATTTTTAAAAAAACTGTGTGCTAGAAACCAAATCTTTCATAAGACTAATTAAGACAGGTAATTAGAAAGATCAGCTTGAATAAAACGAGATTGGTAGCCATTGCAAAAACACTTTTACAATGTATCAAAAACATCTGGACATCACATTAAAAATATCTAGAATTTCTACTGGTTTCATACAAATCTAAGTGCTTGCCCTTCTAAGAAACAAGCTTTCATCTGCTGACTATGATCATTATTCTTGTTCTAGTTACAGGACTTGCCCTACAAATCCTCAAAACAATCAAGGGGTTGTACAGAGTGATTCAACATTTTGGTAGCTAAACTAGTTCCCGAAAAGATTATGAACACTTTAAACTCAAAACACACATGCAGAGACAAGGCAGAAAATGGTGATTAATACCGTAGAGAAAACTAAGGACTTAGCCCCTGGATCTTTATATTGAATTCTCTTCAGTGTTCGGACCACAGCTTCCACTTTGGTGGAGTGACTTCCCTTTGAAAAGTCAAAGAAGAGCATTAGTTAGAGTAGGATAAAAAACTCCTTCCACATTCAGTGCTTTATTAAATGATGTTGTATGAGGTCTCTTACGCAAAGTTAAAAATGATCAGTCTTGAGGAAGGGCAGGTTAAATAGCACTGAAATACTTCTACCTCTCCCGTAACGCGCTGCTTTAGGATCAGCAGTGTGTAACAGCCTGTGCAGCACATGGAAGAATGAAGTGCCATGCAGACACACTCTCTAGTGCTGCATGAGGCAAAACACATGGTTTTGGTGCCAAGAAGTGCAGTGGCACCAAACATGCCCATTAGGCCTCCTGCAGTTTGACTTTGTGGCACAGTCTTTAGAGAATCTTTCAAACGCACATAAAAATTTCTCTACCTTCACACCTCTTCATAATGGACTAAGAAAGAAACCTACCTGGATGCTATTTATGTTGCTTTTGTCTCTCATTCTGGCAACATCAAACTTAAATATAGTACTATGAAGCTTGTTATTTATATTCAAAACAGTAAGAAAATTGTAAATATAATTAGTTTTTGAATGATGGTGAGCTGCAATGAAAACATCTTTCTATTCTGCATTCAGAAATATTTCAGTGCTTTTAATAAATCCAATACTTTATTATCCTTCTTGTCAATTTGATTTATGTACTCTTCCCTTTCCTCTTAGGTCAGCAAGAGGATACAATGAGATGCAATTCCTTTTCCATCTCCTTCAATACGTACTTTATATTACAGCAATTCTACCTAATGTATTTTTTAAAGAATCCTTTACTTTCTTACTAGTTCCTACACACATAGTAATTTCAAGCTGTGCTAGACTGAGCAGGACAAATATTGTTTTACTTCTGTCTGCACCTGTCTTTTGAACATTGAATTAACTGTGCTGGCTCACTACAATGACAGATCAAATTTACTGAAGTCATGCTGTTTACAGAATTCGCTGGGAAGGATTGTCAGCAGTCTCAGCCCATTCTGGGAACCAATGCTGGGCTGCTTGTTCACTCATGTATTAGGCAGCTAACATGTAAAAGACTTCCTGAAGACTGTTTTACCAAAGGCTGCAGGAAGCAGTGCCATTTTATTACCCAGGGTCCTCCACAGTGATTCCAACTCTGCAATGTCACAGACATAGAAATTAGCCAGCTTTCTTCCAAGTCATTTCTGTTACACCTGGTAGACACTGACTGTTTGCAAAGTCAAATGGACAATTAGAAATGCTTATGTTAGTAGGTGTTCTGATCTGAAAGGATGAGACATTTGCAGCTCTATGGCTGCTGCCTGCCAATCATAAACACCTATACTTAGGAGATCCAAGACTAGCTTTTAGGACTTCCTACATAATTCATTTATCCTACATTTATGTCATTTATGTGCTTTTCCAATACCATTCATCTTTGATTGAGTGATGACAATGCTGGCTAATCTGTTCTAATTGTCTAATTTTCCTCAGAAACTGTTTTTAGAACTTAATCATAGGTTCTATTTTCCCCTGCTATAACAGATAGCAGCTTTAGCCACTGTTGTTGATTTTTCCATCCTTCAGATTCCTGTGACTCAGGTGTCACAAAGGTGACTTTGTACAAGTTCAGTAAGGGGAATTGTGGTGCAGAAACAATGCTCGAAGTGGCCACAGTCTTTTTGCTCTGTTTTTTAAACAACATAACTGTGTACAGTTCTTCATCCCTTTGTCTACATTATGTTTAACTATATTAGATTTACTGAACTTAGAAGTGGCGAAAACTTCGGCTCAGAGCACACATAAAGTTTTCAGTTTTGTTCTCTATGGAGAGATGAAACTTACAGAAGTACCCTTGTTTTTCAGTCTGTTTTAAAAAATTATACCCTACTCTTTACCCCTGGTCTGTCTTACCATGAGTCTGTCATTTTGTTGAATATTCAGACAACTATTTATAAAGAAATTGGCTAGTTCAAATGAATTATGGAACAGTTAACAGTAAACATTAGAACCAAAATTACCCCTAACAAACAACTTCTGTCTCAGATGACAGGCTGGCAACACCCACTGTGATACTGACCAGACACAGGAAGCTTTTACAAAACCAAAAGATGCAGAGATGTCAGTAATCTCCCTCTCAGTATAAAATGCTTCTATTTACAGCAGTCCTTTTGCATCTAAGGAATTAACTTAAGATGGTTAGTGTCGGTACAATAAAAAGTAAGATAGAAAGAAAGAGAGGTAGTGAATACTTTAAGAGACTGGACGATTGAGAAAGATCAGGTTAAAATATAAACACTTAATAAATCACACATTTTTCATATCTATCCTGAAAGATACTAATCTTAACCTTAGTATTCTATAGAAACCATAGTAAGTTTGTTATCTTTGTTCACTGTCCTTTAAAGGAGTAAGAGTAGAAATTTTTGTCTTAAACAATGTTGCTTGTTTAGAGAGCAAATACAGTGAAGTTACAGTGTAAATTTTTAAATTTTCATGAATGGAGAATGAGCTTTGCTCAAGCAAATTCACACAAAATTCATATTTTTGCTTTATTTTTGCTTTGTTCAAAGTCTTTGATGCAGAAATACTTTAAGAAAACCCTACAGCTCGTTACACAGGACAGTAGATGACATGCACTTTCAGTGTCTTATTTATGAAATTTGGTTATTCTAGTTATTTAATGTAATTTATGAAACATATTTGAAATTTTCTTAGAAAGAGGGTGATATCTCTACTGTATATGGAGTTAATATGTAAAAAGCCCTACATGAAGTGATGTTCTAAGAAGTAGCACTTGAAAAATACAGCCTATTTACTCCCCCTGGTGCCACAAACTATCAACTACTTTAATAATTCGAGTTAGGAATCATCTACTTATAAAATGGAATTCCATTTCTCCAAGGAGGTTGAAATAACTAGTGTGAATGTGGCAGCATTGTCTTCAATACAAGGCAGCAACTCTAGACACTGTGCAAGGTTCAAGAGGACTTGAACAGATATCATGGAAATCTGTCAGCACAACTAGTTATTATTTTTAACTACACTAATCAGACTAAAATTATCACAAGGTATGTCCAGCTGTATTATAATCATATTTTAATGAAAGACAGCAGTATCACCTAAACCAAAGTATTATCAATGTATTTTACCTTTGCATTTTAGCCCAGAATCCTCAGTTTTTTCCACAACTGCAATAAACACAAGTTTTTTGTTTCTACAACATTTACAAGATTTCATGCAGAGCAAACATGGAGCTATGCACTACATATATGTCAGTATTGCTAAAGACTCATGGGGATGCTGTCTCTTCAACCCAGTGAAAAGCCTCCATTAGTAAAAAAAGCAGACAAAATCGTGCAATGAGGACTGGATTTCTACATATTTGTGCCTAGAGGTTTTGTCATTAGGACAAACAATTTATAAAACTATATAGTGCACTTGTACTGCCGAAACACAGTATGCTACAAAACACAACAAATAGGCACAGCTGAAAGTTTGGACAACAGAACTCCTGCAAACAACTCACCTTTACAGGAATATCATCCTCCTGATTTGCAGCTTCTGCAGTGAAGACATAAGATATTTCTTTATGAGATGTTGTCTGCCTGCAAATGGCACATTTAATGGAGCTCCGGCGGGTGCCAACGCTGTACTGCTGGATGATGATGGCTATGCACTCATTACAAAAACAGTGTCCACACGTCAGCACTGCCCACTGTGCAGGAAACAAAAAAAACCCAAACACAACACAGTTTCAGTTCTGGACAGGTGCAAAAGAAAAACAGTATACTAATCTATGATAAATTACTTTTTCATAAAGATATTATGTTACTTTCATGACACTCAGCAGACTGAAGAAGAATTTTAAAATTTTTGCACTCCAGCTGCTAAAAAGCCTGAATTTCAAAATTTTCCAGCACACAGACATTCATGATCTAAAGGAAGTCTCTGCATTTACTGTTCATTGTTTGCATTTTCTCAGTTTTGAACTTCAGGAAAGACATTACCATCTTTCATTTCTATGAAAGATAATTCTTTATGTAAATAAGAATATTTAATATTAAATTACTATTAAATTAATTTAATAGTAATTATTTAAATATTAATGTTTAATATGTAAACACAGGTTAAGTATTTACATAATTTTTAAAAAATTACAAAAGTGTTTTTATTTGCCTTCTATAAATATTTTTACCTGTGCATTCATACTAGATGAGTCTTATTAAATAAGTGATAGAAAAAAAGCTTTAGTTTTTCCTTACTGCTAAGTCCTAGACAATATCTTTGACTTACGCAGTGTCTTAATCTCTTTATGATGGAATGCATGTGAAACAGAAGACTGCATTGCAGAAGCTGTTCTCCCCTTGTGAGCCTCGAGCATCTACATGTCAGCCAGAAGCCTCCATAAGAGAGAAGCAATTTGCAGACCAGTAGTTTTGAAATTCAAAACAGTATCTTTTGCTGTACTAGTCTGTTCTTTAAGCCATTCCAAGAGGAAAAACTAAGTTTTCATGGGACCAAGTAGCAAAGAAATTGACTGAACCACTGATTATCAAGCAGAAGGTCTTTTAGGCTTTGTAAGGTTTTTTCAATTGTGCAGAAACAGGATGCACAGTACTTTAAAAGTTCTTTTAAACATGAAAGCTGCTATCATCTAAAGCAGCAGTCTTGCTGTTAACCAAAGATAAAGTTAAAAGATTATTTTCTCTTTCAGTGAGCTTCTTCAGCTCTGAGATAAGGAATAATGGCAGTTAACAGGACTAACAGCAGTTCTCTGTAAAAACCTGTATTACTCTTGGAAGAAGAGTACTGAGGTGATTTTGGAAACATGGCAGGACAGCAGTTCATGTATACACATGTCTATAATGCAATGAGAAGCTAAACCTCCTTAAAATAGCTACCCTTAAAGAAAGAGACAATGTAGTTTCACCATATAGGAGTACTTTCATGTTTTTCCTCTAATGCATGATAAATCAAGTTTAAACTATGGCTTTGTACTTTATGATATAGATTAAGTCTCATTTAGAATTTCAACTCCTGCAGTTCAGCAGGGAAGTGGTGGGGAAAGAAATCCACACTGCTAATATTCATTCTATTGGATTTTGCTATGGTTTGCATATATAATATCCTTTTCTTTAGAAGAAAAATATACCGCCAGTAAGAACAATTAGAGTAAAATACAGTAGTAGACAATAGAAGTTTACCTACTACTTCTTTCTGTTAGCTTATAAATGGGAGATAAAGCTTTCTGCCAAAAGTATAACTTCAGAGTGACAGAACAATCAGGAACACACATTTTTGGAATACGTAAGCACTGATGTCAAAAGCTAAAAGAAGTAGAGGCGCTTCCAGCTGAGAAAGACGTTATTTCAGGAGAGATGCTGGTTGGTACATTACAGGAAACTTTTCCTGTAAAAGCTCATTTCCCCTGTTTCATTAAAACATCCATTTAAAAACAGGTCTTGACAATTTGACACACAACTGGGTCAGCTTTAGATGAAGATGTTCTGAAACTAAAATCTGCTGGATAAGTATCTTACCTGCATTCCCAGTTGACGTGCACAGATTGGACATGGTTCTGGGTTAACTCCTCCAGTAGTTTTATCCTGAGACTATAAATTAGAAAAAAATATATAAGCTTTGTGTTTTGTTTTTCTATAGTTAAAACAAGCTTCTAGAAAAAAAATAATAATGAGGTCCTTAAAAGAAACCAAATCAAACTGAAACACTGTGAGCAAGTTAAAAACATATTCATGTACTCAAGTCTATCTTGAGGGGTTAAAAAAATATGTTACTTATGGTAAGCAAAAGGACAACTTTTCATTCTGCAGTCTTTCAGATGGCATCTGGAGCTCTAGAACAGCTCTGAAAATCCTGGTAAAATAAAAGCTGCAAACAAGAAATGCCACATATTTTCTATCACATTGTTCACACAGCTTCACATTGTTGCAAAAACACTTAAATTTTGCTTAACTATGCTTACTTGAACATAAGTACACTTACTCAAATACTGTGATTAAAATAACATAATATGGAGGCTGTCTATTTTGGTTTTGGGGTTTTTTTAAACATTTACTTAAACTCCAGACGTGATTATTCTTCTGTTTCAGGTACACTCTTTGTAAAATACCAAAGGTATGGCAGAGACATACATAATTTTATAAGGCTTCTACTAAACGTGACCCACTTAGTTTTAATGAAAGTTTTAAGCATCAAGACTAGTTCATAGTTTAATAAGCATGTAATTAAGCAAGTAACTAAAATATATAATGTAATAAATAATTTTATGAGCATACAGTAACACAAAGAACAGCACATGGAATTTGAAAATGTAATGAATCTTCACAGAAACTACAGCTTCTTTAAGATAGTTTTAAATAAAAATAATGGTAGGTTTCTTCCCTTCCACAAGTAAACAGAGTAGGTAAAGACCAAGGAACTATTAATCTTACTTTCTCCAGATTAGTGAGGTACAGAAGTTGTCCTAATTTCTTTTGAAGCTGTGATTTCGCAACTGCCTTGTCATTCAGAAGTTTCACTCGATTTTGCTCTACCTATGAAAACAACATTAAATATGTGTTTAAACAGGGAAAATAAAAGGTAAACTTTTGCAATAAGACTTAAATTAATCTTTTTTGTGAAATTCAGCTGAGTAATTTAATGGCAACAGATGGAAATCAGCTCATGCTGGAAATTTAAGATGTGCTTCTCCCCAAGCAAAATTATCTATTCCTTTCCTGTACCCAGTATGAACACAGCACTGTGAAGGGGATGAGATGCAGAAGGTACACAAAAATTGCTTTTTATTGTTTTATTTACATTGTTGGTTCTTTACAGAAGCAAAATTAAATTAAAATAACCTAAATTTTTAGAAGTTTCTTTTGAACTTTATTCAGTTTCTCAACTATTTCCTTACGATTTTGTATATATATATATTAGAATCAACTGCTGCTTCCAAAAGCAATGTGTAAGAAACAATTATTTTCTTTGTATTTCTTAGAAATTTCCACTTTTGATTTAACCTATACAAAGACAGAAACATCAAGCTGACTTTTATTTAGATTAATTACAGATGATAGTGGAGAAGTATAATACTGCAGAAGAGGCAGGCAACTGAAGGATGAAGGCCAAAGAAATGGGTGTTTCTTTTATGGCTGCATATACATGCATAAATAAATCTTAAGACTTTGTTAGGCAATTGTTAAGCAAAGTGCTTCTTTTTAAAAATTGTTTTAATACAGAGATGAAATTTATTTCCTTATAGAAAGAAGCGCTTTTATCTAACTCAGCATCACAGAAAAAAGCACAAAATGTGTCTATAGAAAATATACTTTTATTGGTGCAAAAGAAAAGAAAAAAGAAAAGAAAAAAAAAAAAGAGGTTACATCAGCCCAGTATTTTTTCTACCATCATAAACCAAGTCAGGAGTAGCTCAGAAATTTCAAAATACTGACAAAAAAAAAAAAAAAAAAAAAAAAAAAAGATTATTCTTTGAGGTGCTCACTTCTGTTTTATATAGGTGTTTGTGGAAAGTGTTAATAAGGGTAAGGAATCAGGTCAACTTAATTTTTCACCAGCTTGGAAAACTGGGCAATTGCAGAGAAGAGAAGGAAGTTGCTGCTGCTGAAAGGACAGCAGTCTTTGGTAAACATGCCACTCTGACAGAAGGCTAACAAAAATGTATCAAAGTAACAGTTACAAGCTTAAAATGGCCCATATGTTTAATGTAGAAATAGGTAAGAATTCTATACTGTGCCAAGTCTGTCTGGAATGAAAACAGAGACACATTATAGACATTATGCATAGATCCAGATGCAAATTTTATTTTTGTAGGAGGTAGGTTCCTCCAAAAAGAAGCCGTTCTTTCCTGCCCAGTACTCTACCTCATGGGGTTCTATAATGTGGAGCACTGGTGGGTTTGGTTTTGGCTCATCAGGGTGACGCACTCTCAGCCGTTCTGTCGCCATTGCCAGCTCATCAATAGCAGACACGTGATCCCTAAGAACCATCCAATACTCATGGAGTAACTGTAAGAAAACCCCAAACAAATGAACAGCAGAACTGAATTGAGTTACACTTACATGACTCATGCCATACAATGTAAAATAAAATGTGAGAATCTTTTTGGAGGAAGAGATAGTATTTCTTTACAGCATTCAGCCGTAACAACAACTAATTGTAAAGGAAAACAAACAGTATAGACATCATTTTGCCTGCTCTCTTTTCCAGCCTCTCTGTATAAACAACTATTAATAGCTGTCTCTCATTTCTTCTACAACTACTAGTATTACAATTCAGAAACAAAATGCCTTGCAAAACAAAAAAACACCATGCTGAATAAAAAAAGTTATTTCACAGAGTATCATCCTTGTAACTCAGTGTATATTAGAGTAGTACAGACCACTGAATCAGTGTTTCCAAGTCTCAACAGATGGAATCACACCACTGTCTCCATTCTCATTGGCATTAGTCCCATCTTTTGTTTACTGACATAAATGCACATGAAAAAACTGTTCCTTCTTCACAAGACTTAAGGTAAGCTGAATTACAGAATCAACCAGTGTTGGATTTGCTGAGTCTTGCTACATTCTGATTCAAGTAAACAGATGAACACATTTAATTACATCTTTATACTGTCTTATATATGCAATTACATTGCTTATTAATTTAATTAGTAGCCAGTATAGCTTTTATAAACCTTTAAATCATATATAAATAATTTAAAATCAAATCCTGTAATAAGCACTGAGGAAAAGATTGGTGTAGGCATAGCCTCATTTCAGGAATACGACTTAGATGTGCTAATATTCAGCTGCAATTTGTTTATAATAAATTAAATGGACCACGCAACTGTTTGATCACCATGCAATTTACTGTACCTTATACTCCTTTTTCCATGCTTCAAAGAGCTCCAGGAATACGCTCCCTTCTTCGGTAAGCCTAGCGTCCATTCGGTGAGCTTTGGCAAAGGAGAGAAGAGCTTTCAAGGCACGCTCAGTTTCACTGGTTGCCCAGAGCCCTCTGCTTGTGGTGGGCAAACGGTCATCGACAAGCCCTTCCTGGTCTTCTATCATCTCCTCAAATATTGCCATTTGGCCTTTAACACTTCAAAACAAACCAAACACAGAACTTAGCACTGATTTTCTACTTCCACATCTATCCGTACTTATTCATCATCTATTTCAGCCTTCTTATATATGATTAAAGGATAATGCAAACCAAGCAAATATAAACAGCTCTTTTATTACCTAATCAAAAGCTTGCTTTGAACAGGGTGACCTCAGTACCAATCCTCAGGCCATTTTGTCAGCTCAAAATCATCAATAGCTTTTGGAGAGGCTCATGCATCTAAATCATCTTTCAATAGTTATTAATGTCACATTCATTAAAAAAATAAATTCTGACTTTTTTAATAAGCAAGAATTACAGTTAAATTCTGATGCAAAATTTGGTGTATATTGCTCTGTGAAAGAACAGAACAGCTTCCCAGTTCAATCCTTGACAAATAAGGCTAATTTAGAAATACATCAATTCTTCCAGATTCCAGTAGTCAACAGAAGGCAACAGAACTCCCACTGGTAAAGACTTCTCAAAATGTTTTCTCAGTAACCTCAAGACTTTTCAATCCAATTTTGACACTGTGAGGTATATGAGAGAGAGAAATCCAAGAGAAAATATGCAGAGAGCTGTAATCTGTCTCTCAGGACAACTCACTATGCATACTTCTCTGACACCCCATGCTGGTGTCACCCTTCTTCCAGCTTCACCCTGTCTGAGATCTCTCATTGTAACACTGAATGAGGGTGGTATTACACCGCTTGCAGCTGGACTGCAAATAAATATTTGCACAAATAGGAACATGTGTTAAACTAGCATACTTGTATTTATATATGCGCTTCTGAACTTCATTTCAAATGTATGGTCATATTACAGTGACTTGAGGGAAAGTGGCATGCGTTCATTCCTTGGACACCATTTCTTCAAATGAAATTTACATAGAAAATTAAACGTAAGAGAACTGCTATCAAAGCCATCAGTAAGAAGTCACTGTTATTTGGTAATAAACTTATTTCAGAAAACAAACCAATCCAACTTTCACTTTTTCTCACAGTGAGAAATTTATAAAGCTATGAACTTACCTATGCATAAAGAGCTTTGACTCATATTCTGTGAACAATTCGTCAGCCTTACAAAAGACACAGCTGCAATACAGAAAATTGAAAATAGATGTACTCAGAATTTAATCAGAAACCAAATTATCATAAGCCCTTATTCCAACATATAAAACTACACAAAATTCTTTAAAAAGAACAAAATAAAAATCATACATACACTAATATTGCTGACACTAGAAGACTTTATAAAAATAAAACCAAAGATCATGATTCTAACAAATGGATCTATGATATCTGTGTGCATACAGCTCCTGAGTACATAATTAAGACTTTAGTGTATTATTTCAAATAAAAGAAAATTTAGTAATACACATCTAAGTTATATTTTGTTTTCAAGACCTACTTGTTAAGTGGCAGTCTAACAGGTCGCAAATGGCAGATAGTGGCAGCCTCAATAACCTGCTTAGAAGGAGGCCCTTCTAAGTTTTTCACTGCTTCTCTTACAATCTTCTGGAACTTCTTCACTTCATCCAGCTGGGTTGTGAGTAGGTATTGAAGGCCTCTGCAGTCACGGAATCTGATTTAAAGAAAAAGGGGGATTACTGTTCACCAAGACACCAAATCAAAACTTGATTCAGTATTTTAAAGTAGAAGAGAAGTACCTAAATAGCAATCTAGGACAACATACAAAGTTGGTACCACAAGGAAATGCTTATTACTACTGTATGCAATGCTGTCAGAAATCCCTCCAGTGTATCCCCAGAGCTGATGCCCGGTATTTTTAGAACAGAAAGACTTTTTCCAAGACTTGAGAGGTGTGGCCAAAAACTAGTACTGAATGCCAACCCGCAATATTCTGGTCCACAATGCAGATCTACTAAAAGGTAGATCACTGCACATACTTACAGTCTTACGTGTGTCTGCTGGGCAACAAAATTATTTTCAATGTACCAGTGCAATTCCCAGCAGACACACGCACCCATCACAGAAATACACTTCATTCAGCAAGTTAGCTTTCAAAGTTAAATTTATTAAATGGACATACCAGTAAACTATTTTCCTAAAACCTAGCTGCCTTTTGTGATTGGAAGAGTGTTGCGGTAATGGACACAAATATGAACACAAGTACTTTACACATTGAGTTTTTCCTGAGAGCATAAGTCTCTTGCTGAAAGATAGTGCATCATTCCTACAAGGTCTGACATTGATGGTTCTACACCATAGAGGAAGTTTGATCCAAAACATCCATTTTCTACAGTGCAGAGAGCAAAGCACAGGTTTAACACCACTAAAGCTTGGCATTCAGTATAACCTACTTCGGTAACGTGCCTTTTAAAATAACACAGAGAAAATTTGCCTAGCCAAGTAGTCTGAAAATAAATGTAAATTGCAACCACCAGTTTGTTCTTAATATCATCAGTTGCCAAATAACACCAGCTTTATAAAAAATCTCCCACACTATACCATGGATTAATCATATCCAGCACTTAGTAAAGAGTACTTGTTGCTTCCACCACTGACCAGTAGCACTTGATAAGACACTGTTTTTAAGTTTTACTTCATGCTAAAATAAATTGAAAAGAAAGCAAGTTTTATCCCTGTGTTATAAAAGAAAGTTTAGTCACAGATAGTTTTCCCAAAGTTATACAATCTCTAAGCAGCAATTTAAGAAGATACTTTCTAAACACCTAATTTGAATCAAGTAAAAAAAAAATCAGTGTGACACAAGCTAACATACAGAGGGATGTACAGGAATAAAAGTTTTGCATGAACATGCAAATAATCCTTTCCTTGTATTTATTTTGACCAGAATGTGATGCTATCCTTCTCAAATAACTACAAAATGTTTCTATCCAGACTCCCAGACTGGCTGAGGTTGGAAGGGACCTCAGGGTGTTGTCTTGCTCAAATGCTCTCCTCAAGCAGGGTCAGCTAGAGCTGGTTGCCCAGGACCATGCCCAGACAACTTCTGAGTATCTTAAGGATGAAGACCCCCCAGCCACTCTGAGCTACCTGTTCCAGTGCTCAGTCACCCTCACAGTAAAAAATATTCCCTGATTTTCAGAGGAAACATCTTGAGTTTCAGTTTGTGCCCTTTGCCTCTTGTGCTGAAGAAAAAAGACATTAAGTTTTGTATCTTTATTTATATTATTCAATAGGATTGTGTTAAGTACTGAAAACAAAAGACAGATTTACTTCCATCAAGAAGAAATTTCAACCTTTTCAAATCATGATGACAGAGTACTCAGAGTGGAGGATACATCTTTCCATATGGAATTAAAACATGCATGTATCTTATGTATTTAAATTTATACACACATTTTATAAACTTGTACACAGATGTACACACATTTATATACATATGCTTTATATATCATAAATATAGTAAAAATGTATTTGACTAAAAAATGATTCAGAAAGACTGTATTTAAGAGCATACCTTCATGTATGTGAGAAAATTGCCTGAGGTTAAACTATGAGAGCACTGTCCTTCCTATGTCTCCATATGCTGTGATGAACTTACAGACCTTCATCCAGAATGTACAAGACGGGGTTAGGAGAATTGTGTCTATTCAATCCTAAAATTCAGGGGAGACCTCATTGCTTTCTATATTTATCTAACTGGAAGGTGCAGAGAAGACTGAGTCAAACTTTTGTCAAAGGCACCTGGCCTTTGACAAAAGAACAAGAGACAATGTACACAAGATGCAACACAGAAAATATTAACGAGGTAAAAGAATTTTAATGTCTTTTTTTTTCCACCAAGTGGGCCAAATACTGGAACAGGCTTCACATAGAAATTATTGAATCTCTCTCCTTGGAGATACTAACAGGTGAAATCCCTGTACAACTTTACTGGATTGAATGGGCATGGGTCTGGATATTAAGATGGAAGTTGATTTAAATGACCTCTGGATTCATTACTCTGTAATTGAACCCAAAAGAGGTGGTGTACTGTTGTCTTGAATATGAAACCAACCTCAAATTTTTTTTTGATGCTATTTTACGGTGTTACACAAGGATTTTCTGATATTGTCTGTGTACTTTATATTTAAGCAAGCCAATTTCTTTTACAGGTTACTCAATTTTAATGTAGTAAACTTTGAATTCTTCTTACTTAGCAGTTTTGTGAGTATAGAAGAATGTAAAACCGCAGTAGATAACACAGAAGAACATTTCAAAGATTTCTTATCTAAGAGAAAACAGTAATTTTCCTGCTTTTCTTTCCAAGTCTTCTATCTAGTTGCACTTTTTCAGGGACTGGTTTTGAAACATAATTGCAGTCCATATGCTCTGAAGCAAAAATGTCTGCTATCTAATTGCAACTGCTAGCACAAACTAGAAAGAAGACTCGAGTAGATTTAACTGTATTTTAGAGCCTGTTTCAGTAATTCTCTTACTTCTCTGCCATGGAGAATTTATTTGTCTGCTGTTTGTAGTTGCAGGTTATTTCGTTTTGCACACGCTGAACAAGCTCCTCATCGATGGCATACTGTATCGCTGTTTGGATGACATCCAACCACCAAGGAGAACGTGAGTGTATCTATGAAAAAGAACAGATTTATCCTTGAACATTCAACAGAAAACCAGTCTGACTCATTGCAGCAGAGGCGTATACTGCTCTTTAGACCATGGTCAAACACAGGCTGGCTAATTCCATAAAAAGTGGAGGATGAAAGTGTGATTAAAAAATATCCCATCTTCTGTTGACATGTAAACGCATGACTAAGAAACTGTTTACATTTTCCACAGTTTTATATTCCTTCAGTAGAGTCAGATTCACCAAGGCTATCCACAGCCACACAGAGATAACTGAGATCTCAAAGTTTCTTCCTTCCCTGTCTGTCTCAAAAGGAGATGAAAAGATCATTTATTCAGAAAAAGCAAAGTTCCCTGTAAAATTTAATAGAGTGACACTGAAGTGACCTTGTAATTTTAAGGTGAAAAGAGATAAAGAGCTGGAGTTCTAGATAAACAGATGAAAATAATATTCTTTAAAAATGTGAGAAGTCAGAGACAAAACATTTAAGTGGTACCTGCCTTTCTCTGAAGTTCCCGAATGGTTTGAAGAACTGGCTGTAAGGCCTGATGGGCTTCTGCAACTTCTGCGTTGGATTTGCTCATATAATGCTGTCGAAGTTGTTCTGCCTGGATAGAAATAGTTTAAGCTACACATAAATCGTGTCTGTGAGGAATACTGCAAATGTGAAAACTCCCCAGCTACCATACTGTTTTTAAATGTTTTTACCTATCTGCTACCCACCTTCCTTTGTAAGCAATATTTTGCAATATTTTATTTTCCTCTAGAATCCAGTATTTATTAGTAAGCCAAAAAAACACCACATTTGTAAAGATAAATTATTATAAAGATGTTAACTGTGCAACTTTGCTTTTGGGTAACCCCAAACAACACAACAGGAATACAGTGCATTACAAAAGGGAACTGGAATACAACTCAGCATTCTTACTTATCTGTGTTAAATGAGCAAACAATAAAAAGATCCTAGAACAGTCTCAGAACAGGACAATTGAACTTACCTACATATAAAGCTCACACATAAAATAACAAGAAAGGCTTAAATTTCATAAAATGCATAAGAATTAATTTTTTTCAGAAAAATTACTTCTAACAGTAAAACCCCTCTTGGCATGCAAGTGCCACTATAAAAGCACTGCCAGTCTATTTTATATTTTAAAAACTGATGAACAAATAACTTAGAAGTAACATGTATCTTGAACCATTATGTACTGATTTCACAACATACATTTATCTTGTGCATTTTAGTGTATGTTTAAGTAAGTCCTTTTTTGTTTGCTACTACTAAGATAGTTCATTGACGTTACAGAGCTCAGTTTACCTGGAGTGGACAGGATTCTCAGGTATTTAGAGGAGCTACTGGCAAAAGGTAGCTGTGAAAAACCACCTCTGCATCACATTTACAAATAAAACAGATTTTCTAATAGCTTTCTTTATAATCATGCCAGGATAATGCAGTATTTAAAAATTGCAAGAACTACAGGTCAATAAAAAACAGGCAGTACTTTTATAGAACTTCTTTAAGGCAGGTACAGACTTCATATATTTAGGAGAACAAGGCTCATTAAAACAGAAAAAACCTGCTATGCTTACACAGAACTTGCATAAAAATGATAAAATATCAGAAGACAGCCAAACAGTAAGACAGATAACTCATCAACAGCATAAAAGAGGGGAGGCTGGAAGAACTGGGCCTGTGCAGTCTGAAGGAGAGAGGCTTAGATATTACTAATGAACAGCTGCCCAGCAGGCAGAAGGAAATCACCAAGATTAGGAGCCCAGGCATTTTACTCAGGTTTTACTCAAGTACATGGCAAGTGAACAAGGGACAAATTGAAACAGGAAAAAAAAAATCACACAGAACTTCCCTACTATGAGATATATGAAGTACTGGAAGTGGCTACTCAGTTAAAAGTTGTGAAATTTCTCTCCTTGGAGGTTTTAAAAGACCAGTTGGATAAAGTCCAGGAATACCTGGACAAAAATCCATGTTGATCTTGCTCTGGGCTGGGGGGAAGTTCAGCTAGAGACATCCCAAAGTCCCTTTCAGCCCAAAGAGTAACACAATAATGACATTCTTTTGCAAAGGTTGTCCCTATGTCCACTGCAAGTAACCAGTGAGGAAGAGTAATCCCAGCTACTCTGCCAGATACTTCTTCATTTAGGATTAAGGATATAGTTAAGCTTATGCATACCAAAAGTGATACAGAGTGATTTGCTCATCTGACCAAAGAAAAATAAATTTTTTATTTATAATAAATAAACAAATAAAACTCGGATTATTTGAAGTTAAAAATGGGGAAAGCCAAAAAAAATGTGAGGAAATAAAGGACTCAGAAGAATTCAGAGTGACACATTCTTTATCAGTAATATCTATGTAAGTTATTTCCACAGGAACATGGGGGTGGGGAAACAGCATTTTAGAGGCAAAAAGTATTAAAATTTCCATAAAACACACTCACAACATAACAAGCCACCAGCATTGAGAACAGCAATACTGTATTGGACATTTCTGCTCTTATCACACAGTAAAAACCTTGATTTTACTAAGTTTAAGGAAAATGTATGCAGTTAACTCAAAAGCTACTTCTTTTGAAATAAAAAGAATTGTTGTTTCTTTAGTTAGAGAAATTGCTGAGGGGACAAAAACTAAAAATGTGCTCTTCAGTATTTATGAAAAACAAAATACGTTTACCTCTTCTGCAAGTCGGCTATCACGCAAAGTTGGAGGAATTCCTGGGTGCTTTGCCAACAATTCCATCAAATTATGTGTAGAATGAAGTCTCTAAATACACACAAAGTCAAGAGTAATCATGAAAAAAATCCATTGCAACATCCGTGACAGGAAAAACCTGAACAGCAATAAAAACTTACAGCAAGAAATTAGCATGCATTTAATTTAGCATGCATTCTGTCTTTCTCTGCTAATCTGGAAGCATCTTATAAAGAAAAGAAAGATTCCTTTCCACATTTTACTGGGATAGGAAATGATAGGAAATGAAATATTAAAAAGACCTTGTTTAACATCTCAAAAGCCAATCAGCAGGCAAGTGTAATACCAGGTCATCAGATCCCATACCACACTCACCCTCCTAACTAAACCCATCCTAGACTATTACAGAAAAAATATTAATTATCTCTGAGCATTTTCTTTGGTAAATGTCTTTTAGAATTTTCTGAGGAAACAATTAATTTAGCCTATCTAAAGCAAAATAAAGTGTAAAGAAAAGACCAGATATCAAGAGTTGTAATAATTTTTCATATTTTTCTTTTGTCTGAAATAAAAGATATTGAAAAACACATGATCTTTTGGTATACTTTTAGGGAAGAAATATTTGGTTATTAATACAAGGAAACTGCTCCTCTTCTCTGGTTTCACCCTTTGTTTCTCAAACCAATAATATTATGCTTCCTGCACAGCTCCCACAAACTTATACTAATAACCTCCACTATTACAAACTTGCACCCTTCTCACATCCTGGATTCTCTTCACCTCTGCGCTATTACTATCTCAGCCACTAACGAAGACTGGCCAGCAGTGATCTGCCCAGTATCCCCAAGAGCTAATCCTACACAACTGAGAAGACCTAACAGAAGTAAAATTTTATTACACTAAGGCAATATTAGGTAACATACATTTTGAGAGGAAAAAACCCTTTATTGGATTGCCCAGTTCAGTAGAACTTAATTAACAACCTATGAACAGCTTAACAAGTTTACACCAACACACCTATGCTAAGCGAAGACAGCCACCAGGAAGTCACAAAGGAAAATGAAAAATCAAAGAAGCACAACAGAGACATCAGCTGAACACATGCAACACAATCAAATAATCATTTGCTCAGAGAAGCAAGTAAAAAAATGGACAACTAATCACTTCTTATCTGTATGTCACTAATGTTTTAAATCTCTTTATTATGCTGAAGAAAATTTTGGTCAATTTAGAGCTAATAGTTCTTAAAGAACTATAAATATGTTACTTAGAGAACCCTGTTTTTTTTTACCAGGAAAATATATTCATACTTCTAAATAATATTCAAAAGGCATGAAGTAAAAGAGAAAAGGCACTTCAATTCTTTTCCATGTTTTGATGTCCTTTTATCTTCTGCAGTGCAAATATTTTATTTGTCATTTGTCATATTAATATCACTCTCAGTGCAAACCCTGCATTCTGTAATTGCAGGATGTAATATAACCATGTTAATGTGAACAGCCACAGTCACATGCACCAGACTAGGAATTCAGCTTGTTAACTATACTGCAGAACAGCAGGTGGAGATCATACACTGCTTCAGGGACATCAAGAAAACTCACAAGCAGGTTTTTAGAAACACAGTAGAGGGTTTTTTTTGGTTAACAAAAAAAAAAAAAAAAAAAAAAAAAAGGCCACGGACAGATTCCTATCTAAAGACTGCGATTGAGTAACTCAGCACACCACTAGGAGGAAGAAAAGACTGACCTGTTAAATTAAATCTAAAGTATTCCAGTTCTTAACTACGTCTCTTTACATTTCAATGCTCACTCACTTGCAAGGAATCTGTTTTGAGCTTTTCTTTGTGCTCTTCAGATGATCTTAGTACTTCTCTGTACAGTTCCGCAGCCAATGCATATTCTCCTGAATTAAAAAAGAATAGCAAAAACACAGAAATATTGTGTTGGTTTTTAAATATACAAGCAGGCATGACCTTACAAAGTGTTACATTACTTCTAACATACTAAGATGTTCTCAGAGTCTGTAGAGTAAGCACCTGTCTTCAAGCAATTCTTTCCTAGTTATTCCATGCCTCCCTCCCAAAAGATTTGTATGACAGAATATGATAGTCTACAAAGACTAATGCAGTTTCCAAATTAAATATATTTTGTGACTGTAAGAGCTATAAACCTCTTAATCTTAAAATATGTATTTGTGGTTGCATAAATCAAAAAAATCTCATGATGCACTTAAAAAAAGTTATCTACAATTCGTTGCAGTGATGCATTGCTAAATTTACACTGCAAATGCATTATTCACTCTCCCAGTGAAAACCATGGAAGTTATGTCATTATTTAAAAATGCAGAAATGATGAGGTACATGCAGGGAGCATAACTACTGATGTAAGCTGCCAGCATCACAATCACTTCTCAGATAATAGCTTATATCAATTAAAAAGAAATAAGAAATTGAAGTTGTGTATGGAAAAGCAGTGAAAAAATAAATCCATTTTAATTTTCTTTTCTCAACTGATAGCAATTTACTTAGCCAGTAAAACTCTTAGAGACTCTTAAAACATGGAGGAGTACAGGGAGAAGAAATGCATAAAGACAGATAACAGAGTAAAACAAAACCCATCATCCTACCTATATGGAAGTGTAACAATTCTATGTCAACAAGATTTGCTGCTTCTTACACTGAAAGAGTTGCATTTGTAAGGGTGTAGTCCTGCACTATAGCATTGCAATTACTAGCAACCAGCCAAAAGCTATGTGCTGAATTTTCTAGCTTGAAGCTTGTTAGGCCTCCCTTGAATTTTTATTGACCTGCCTGAATCTTTCACTTGGTTTAGCTGTGACAGCAGTTTCTGTAATTCTCTAGGTGTCTATAGCTAATTTTTAATATGTTTTTAAACCTTTGTTTATCTTCGTGTGGTACAAAAACAGCTTTATATAGACAGCAGTAACAAGCAGTTATTCCATGTAGAATGAGATATTTACAACTACCACAATGATGTAGTGTAGGGAAATACAGGCCTAGTAACAATAGCAGAGGCTATTGACAAGTAAAGATACAGGATGCAGTGTAGAGTACAGCCATGGAATGCTAAGAGATGGTGCACAGGCTTGGCAGTGAATAAGAAAGCCATGGCTATAAACAACTCACCCACAGTCAAAGAAATGCAGACTTAGAGCTGGACAAAACTGGTTTTAGGGGCAACAAAGAGAACAAAGAAAGAGTATGTAACATTCATAAAAGGCATCATGTACACTAAATTTGGCGTTTTCATGGAGCTGCAGACCAATGAAGAAAGAGAAAGATGCAAACATGCTAGCAAAAATAAAAATGACCCTCACTGGATTCTTGTGTGAGGAAGAAACCATCAACATAAACATCTTATTCCTCTTGATGAAGGTAGTGACAACTGGCCATTGAACTGCCACCACATCTAAGAAACCATTGACCTCAGGTCCAGATGGGCCTAAGTAGAGAGGTGAGCATAAAAGCAGGACAAGAAGTAGATACAAGTAAGTGTGATTGTTACACTTTTCTTTGCCGGTAGCAATTAAATTTGGACTAATAATAATTAGACCTATAAGTTTTCAATTATACAAAGATTAAATTCATGGCCTCACTTTTATGTAAGGTGTGCTTCCCCCTTCCAAAGACTGAGTGTAAGGGTAATACTGGGGGAGGAGTTACAGACCAGAACTCTGCCTCTTTTGTCCTGCTTTTGTTTCTCATCAGATGAAATTTTTATCAATCTGGTTTTCAAAACAGGCCAAACCGTTTTTGCTGCTAGTGTATTTCAGAAGCATTACATCTGTAGGTAACTCTTTTTAAGCACTTAACTCTATCAGAAACACTTATCTCCATCCTGAAATTGTAACAAAGTATTTCAAACCTACTAACTACAGAATAAAGAATCTGAATATAGTCTTTCTGTGAGGCAACTGAGAAAAGGAAATTTGCCTGTTCTCTTTGAAGAAAGACTGACATGAGGTGGAAAAATTCAAACTTAATTTTGCATGTCAACTTTAGAAGAACATGGAAAAGAGGCATTTTTACACTTTCATAACTGAGTAATTTTATTTTTATTTTGTGGGACACTCAAGATTAATGTAATTATTTTGTTTCTCATTCAAAGCTTTTTTTTTTTTCCTTATAATTCAGACAAAATCCCAAAATAGACATAGCTGTCTAGCAGGAACCGCAAAAGGAATCCACAGTCAGCACAGCAGTTTGTGTGGCTGGGGGCACAAGGGAAGCCCAAAAAGCAGATACTAATAAAACAAAAGCAGGTTAAGTAGATTTACACAAATATGACTTCTTTTAACCTCCCAGGACACAGAGATGGAACATACTCTTTACTCCTCTACTGAAAGGAGTAAAGAATATGCTACAGCCCTTTGGTCTTACCTTTAATGATATGGATACCAGCTAAGCCATTAAGAGCACACACCAGCTGTCGGTGAGCCTCTTCACACTCTGTCCGACACTTTTTTTGCAGAGATGCCAACAGCTCCTCCATGGTCATGGTGCTGAAAGGGAGACCAAATGCCTTGAATTTGAAGCAAAATCGCAGTACCAGAGAAGTACATCCAACATACTGCGAATGTTTCTTTTGAGATTTCTTTGCTTATTAAAAAGCCTCTAGCTGTCAGATTTTCTTCCTGCTAAAGCTTTACTCTAACTTGAGTGTGTCCAGAGGTTGACATCTCCTGAAGCACAAAGAAGTAAGAAGCAAGAAGAAATTTTGAACTTGGTAAAATAATCCTTCATGGGGCAAAATACTTTTCTCCTTCTGTTAGTGGTGAACTGAAAACAATCAAAATAGAACTCATTTTGTCAAAAGCTGTTCAGATGAAAACAGCTATGACAGACTACACTTCTACCCTCTGCTACCAATCTAAACACAAAACACATGAAGTGTCAATGTAAAGAAGAAAATGTGTCAAATGAGAACAAAGAAGATTAGCAAAAATCATTCTAAACTTCCTTTTCTACATTTGTCATATCTGCAAATTATGAGAGGAATTTCAGTAGCAGAGAATTAGCTTAACATAAAAATACCAGAAATGGAGGGAAAAGAGAGAAGCAGGAACAGAAATGAGGAGGATGCAAGACGAAAGCTTGAAGGATACCTTGGAGTAAGGCCACAGGTTAGAGAATCAGAAGATTGACATGAAGAGACAGGACAGTGAACAATAGCAACAGCCTACAACAGCTGACCTGATGTTGCTTCTAACACAAATTATTGCTGTTAGACCAGACACCAACCCCCTCCACTGACACCCTGCTCCTCAGCTTCATTCACCTTCAGGAGAAGCATTCGCTAATTGGTGTTCAGCACTGTGGAAAAGAGTAAGAAGTCACATAACTCTTGGACAGACTAGGCTCAAATTATGCTGGAAGGATACCCTTGCCTAGGCCTTTATTTTACCTTCCTTGTAACATTGTTCCAGTTGCAGAAACTGATTTTTGCTTTTATAATACAGTGTTACATTGGAGTCATCTTTAAATCAATATAACCACTATTCATAACCACTGAATTCTGCAAAGGCAATGATAAATACACATAACACCTGCCTATGCTGATACTTCCACCATTGCTACTTACCTTCTATTTTCAAAACCATCAGCAGTTCCAAGAAAAATTTTTACAGTACAAGGATGTACATATAAAATATGCAATTTGATACAAAACCTGAGACTACTAATTAAGGCAAAAAGACAGGGGGTTTATTCAGTTAAACTAGGAGAACCTAGAAAAATCTCTTTTGAGAGCTATTTTTTTTTCTCTGAGTAGATCTCATTTACTGCCTTCACTGCACAGGTGAGGAAAAATTTCATCTATCACAGAACAGAACATGCTCCAAACTCAGGTTTTTATTCCAGGCCCATGTCTTTTATCTATATGCTCCAGCATCAACTTTCTTATTTCAGTAAATTTCTCTTATTCATCAAAGGTCCTAGCACAGAGTTTCTTCATTATTCTCCTACATATATCCAAAGACAGGAACCAATTCTTCTCTCTATTCTGGGTATGTCCACTGCTGCAGTCAAGTTTGGTTCACAAAAAAATGGTATGTAAACAGTGCTGGGAATTGACTTTTCTTTGTACATGTGATTTCAAGAAAGACTTAATTTTCATTGCTGTTTTTCCATCAGTTACTATGCAGCAGCAACCATTCCACCAAAATCAACTCAGTACGAAGCCATTCCCACCACACTCTGCTCAGTTTACATATATTATATTGATACTACATTGGCTCATTTTAATGCAAATTATCTTGTATGATGGGTGGGAATATTGATTTCTCCTATGTCTGAGTCCTTGCTTCTACATTAGCAGACTGCTACAGTAAGTGCTACAGCACAGTGTCTAAGTATTGGTCTCTGCTCAGGTAGGTGCAAAGCCAGCTTCAGCTGCTTAAGCACTGCAGGTCCCCTGTACAATGAAGAGCAAGGAGTAGGACACAAAACTTTTTACAAGTATTGGAAGAGACTAAACAGAATGGATGAACTAGGAAAAAGTAGCAATAACACTGGCAGTGGTAAAAGTTGAATTTCTTCCCTACCTGTAGCTTAAAAAAGAAACACAGACAGTAATCTGAGAGTCTGGAATGGAAAGAGACTGTTCTTTCACAACCTCCCTCTAACTGACTGAAAAAGTAGCAGCTATATTTGACAATAAGACTGGAAACATGATTTTTTGTTTTTGGTCGAACAAAAGCTGAGACCAAACTGGTACTCGCAGAGCACTGGTGAGGGAAGATGATCTTGAAAGCATGCAAATAAAAGAGCATTAGAACAGCTTTCAAGTTTGGATCTACATTTACAAATTCTGCAACCTAAGATAACATTTTCTTTGAACTAAAGAATTATTGCATTCTGTTGATTCAGTTCTTTCATTTTTCTCATTCATGGACGTGAATTTTGTACGAGGCAAAAAAAAAAAAAAAGGCAAAAAAAAAAAGTGGACTTAATTTAAAACAAAAAGAAGAATCTGTTTTGTTTCACACTCAATCACTTACCTGCAACAGTCTAGTCATAGTAAGGTTAGAATGCCACAGGAGAATCAAATGCCTTCAGTACTATGTTCTTTAACACAAGAATTACACTAATTACCCCACTGTGCTGTGTTCAGCTTTTGAGGTCAGATCACCTTGGTGTGCCATAGTCGCACATTTAACTAAAGAAGCCTAAATTGGGCTTACTTGAGGACTGTACAAGAACTTGCACTGCTGGAGACAATTAGAGTTTTTCTTTGGATAAAGCAGGGCATTTAGGAAATGACAGAAATTCACCTTTTCTGCAGTGGCAGGAACTCTCCCCGAACAGCTTGTGGGTGACAGCAGGCCTGCCTCAGCCGTAACAAAGGGTACAGAATAGAAGTCACAGTCCTTCTATCTAGGCTACTAAGCTTAAGAGTCCAGTCCGAAATCTTCCTGAGTTTTGCCAATGCATCCTGGCAGCACACCTCGTGCTGGCGATGGTAGAAGTGTCTCTCCACAGGAGAGAAGTTAAGCCAGTGTATATTTTCTGTCTGAGGGGGGATTTGAATCTGAAATTAAAAAAAGAAAGTAAGTAATTTGCAAATAAAACTATTGATGTTCAGGAATTCTAAAATTCAAAACTTTTATTTACTTGGTCAATCACATCCTTCTTTGCTGATCTCCACATTATCTTCGCAATTAGACTGTAGAGAGGCCGGGGATTTTTCCTACAATAAGGTCGATACAGCAGCTGGTCCCACCAATGTTTGACCCAGTAAGGATCAACTCCAAGAAAAAGGATTAATCCATACAAATCTGCCAAGAAAAGAAAATGTTTCTCTTTTATAACTTTGCAATGTCTCAAAAAAATTAACTGTCATACAAAGACTATCAGGCATAAACCATCTCCATTCAGACCTTATCTTTTGCACTTGCCAGTCACTCCCTCAGCAAAATATTTAATTTCATGCAGGGGACTGGGTGGTGGAAGCTGGGGGTTCTCTCCTTTAGCTCATTTTTGATTTCCACACAACTTGAGAGAATACAGCTATTTGTGGGACACCTTCCTAATTTCAAGTTTAGCAGAAGAGAGTGAAGAATTTAAACCTATTCAGAGCAGAGGCAAGAGGCAGAAATTACATGATTGCATATGGTTAACTGGGTTTGCCAGGTTTTTCTAAACCAATATTGCTCAGCATCACTTCAAAGCCTGCTGTGAACCAACTGTCTGCTGCCCACAATCCTAGAAGGGGCTGCAATTCAGAAGAAATTTCGCTTCTCTACTAATGCATAAGAAATTAACAAAAGACACTTCAATTGTTTTCTTGCTAATTGAGAGAATGCATCTTGCTAATTCTGCTAATTCAGAAACTCGTCACTTTTTGGAATGAAATTTAAGAACATACTGACTTTAAACTTCTGTCTAAATCTTACTGGAAAAATACAGAAGCATTTAAATGCTGCCTGTGGATACTACAGAAACAGAGATATGTGATGATATCTTACAGTTCTTGAAAATCTGGTGGCTACATTGCTGTTGTGGTTTATCTGAGTTACGGCACTATTTATGTGGTGGTTTTACATTTGTTGAATTTGTTTGCTAACTGAGAGAGGATTTTGGGAGAAAAAGGCAAAAGCAGGCTCAACTGAGAAGCAAAACCAGATAGATTTTATTAACATACACTAAGAGACGAAAATAAGAAAAGAAAAAAACTCAACACAAATTAGTTTTTAAAACTAACCTTTTCTCTCACTACAAAATGTTCATTTTCTACAAAGGATGTAAAGAGGCAAAACGCAGAACTTCAGGTCAGTATCACTTATAAAACAGTCTTTTATTCAGTTTTTGAGAGAAAGAAGTCACTCCTGTGGTTTGGCAACTTTCACACAAAAGCAGCCCACCTGGAGGACTTCTGCAGTTGTGGAACTTCTTATATTTTGTAGCTTTTTCCACAATTACATATGGGCCACAGACTTATAGACTGGGGTGGCACTTTTTAAAAAATGAGCCGTTTAAAAAAAAACAACAAAGGATCTTTTTGAACTTAGGGAACAGAAATGGTCTTCTCATTTTTTTCACTGGCAGGTGGCTTGTTTTTATCTTTCTGTTCAGCTTTTTATGGGGGTCACAAAAATCACAGCTGCTAATTCAGTATCCACTCAGTTCATCACAGGTACCTTTGCTCAAATTCACAAATTAGATTCACAAATTAAATTCACAAAAAGATTATCCCGTTACTGTAATTCATAGGAGATTTTCAGCTTAGAACTAAGGCAACTTATCTCTACCACTTAAAAGTTACTCTTCTTGTACTGACTTTGAGACCTCTACATTGTCTCTTTACATGTCTCTAATTTGGCTTTTTCTTTCATCTCTGAGAAAGGGTTAGGGTTTAAAGTCTCAATTTGTGCCAGAAAAGAGTTAAAGCAGGCCTGCGTTGGTCAGGTGATCTCTGCCCTGACAGCTGCAAATATTCCAGAGCCAGGCAGGAGTGGGAAGGCTGATGGATACCTTCTCTTCCACCCCGCGATCTGATGGTGTGAGCCGCTAGCAGCTGCTCTCTTTAAGGCCCAGCACAGAATGGAAGAGATCCTACCCTCTCACCGGGCTAGGGGTAGAGCCGGCAGCCAGGGAGGGCCGGGACACGGTCCTGCCACGACCTGCCCCGATCCCCGCCGCGGCCCCAGGCACCCTCCGGCCCTGCCAGACTCCAGCCCGGCCTCCTCTGGGACAGTGCTCTGGAGTCTGGACACCCTGCCCGACTGCAGCCTGTCTCCTCTGGGACAGCGCTCTGGAGTCTGGACACCCTGCCCGACTGCAGCCCGGCCTCCTCTGGGACAGTGCTCTGGAGTCTGGACACCCTGCCCGACTGCAGCCTGTCTCCTCTGGGACAGTGCTCTGGAGTCTGGACACCCTGCCCGACTGCAGCCTGTCTCCTCTGGGACAGTGCTCTGGAGTCTGGACACCCTGCCCGACTGCAGCCTGTCTCCTCTGGGACAGTGCTCTGGAGTCTGGACACCCTGCCCGACTGCAGCCTGTCTCCTCTGGTACAGTGCTCTGGAGTCTGGACACCCTGCCCGACTGCAGCCTGTCTCCTCTGGGACAGTGCTCTGGAGTCTGGACACCCTGCCCGACTGCAGCCTGTCTCCTCTGGGACAGTGCTCTGGAGTCTGGACACCCTGCCCGACTGCAGCCTGTCTCCTCTGGGACAGTGCTCTGGAGTCTGGACACCCTGCCCCACTGCAGCCTGTCTCCTCTGGGACAGTGCTCTGGAGTCTGGACACCCTGCCCGACTGCAGCCTGTCTCCTCTGGGACAGCGGCTCTGGAGTCTGGACACCCTGCCCGACTGCAGCCTGTCTCCTCTGGGACAGTGCTCTGGAGTCTGGACACCCTGCCCGACTGCAGCCCGGCCTCCTCTGGGACAGTGCTCTGGAGTCTGGACACCCTGCCCGACTGCAGCCCGGCCTCCTCTGGGACAGCGGCTCTGGAGTCTGGACACCCTGCCCGACTGCAGCCTGTCTCCTCTGTGACAGTGCTCTGGAGTCTGGACACCCTGCCCGACTGCAGCCTGTCTCCTCTGGGACAGTGCTCTGGAGTCTGGACACCCTGCCCGACTGCAGCCCGGCCTCCTCTGGGACAGCGGCTCTGGAGTCTGGACACCCTGCCCCACTGCAGCCTGTCTCCTCTGGGACAGTGCTCTGGAGTCTGGACACCCTGCCCGACTGCAGCCTGTCTCCTCTGGGACAGTGCTCTGGAGTCTGGACACCCTGCCCGACTGCAGCCCGGCCTCCTCTGGGACAGTGCTCTGGAGTCTGGACACCCTGCCCGACTGCAGCCTGTCTCCTCTGGGACAGTGCTCTGGAGTCTGGACACCCTGCCCGACTGCAGCCTGTCTCCTCTGGGACAGTGCTCTGGAGTCTGGACACCCTGCCCGACTGCAGCCCGGCCTCCTCTGGGACAGTGCTCTGGTGCCCTGGCCGGCTTCAGCTTCAGCTTTTATATGGTTATTATCAAAAGCTGTCTTCCGTTTTCTGAGTGGTTAGAACTGCATATCAATCCAAAACTTGCCCTCTCATAGGTTCCTGTCCTTTCCAGAGAATTTTATGGCCTTATCAGGGAGATACTGTTTCAACCCATGACAATTCCTTATTCTGTTAGTTTTATCATAATTCACTATTTAGCTGAAAACATAAAGGCATTAACCAAATACATCATAGACCAGAGGAAGAAAAATCCTGAGAATCATTTCTATGCAAGAAGCAATTGTTTACCCAGAAGTTCTATCCCACTGCATTACAGCAACAGTGACACAGATTGAAATGAGTCAGCAGTTTTCATCCCCAACGTGACGGGAGCTGCCTTAGTATAGAGCCCGAGAGTCTCTCAGCATGTATTATGAACTGTATGACATTTCAGATATGTATTAAATCAACACTATCACACACAGGCCCATGAAGGAGTTCATCACAACACTAAAATCAATCACTTCTTTCCACAACTTTGCTTTATTAATGATGTAGTCTCGAAACTATTACATGTATTTATAAATCTATTTCAAAATTCCACAATGAATTAATCTAAAATATTGATTTTTACAACTTAGTATCTAAACAACAGCCCACAGATGCCTACACTGATTTATCCACTTTCAAATGCATTGCCCCAATGTGCATGATATATTCCAAAATCCATCGGGGAACACAGGGAGACAAAGCAGTTAGTCAGCTCCCTTTCTTTTATTCTATCTTTGTCTGAAGCCTGTCTACAGAAACTGAGCACCACACAAAAAAAGACAGGATAAATGTCACCTGCTAACATACAGCTACCTACTCTACACCTCTCAAATTTATTAGGTCCTTACACAAGGACTTGAGACAGTTTCATAAACTTTAGCACGATTTTTAGAATTTATACCCATAGCACTGGATGCCCATGGTAGTTCATACAGAGCTACGCAAAAGCAAATACAGCTTTGCTTGCCGTATTTGGAAGTCCACAGGATTCTGTAACCAGAGCAGAGTTTCTATAATAAAGAAGGGTTAATACTTATCCCCTCCACTAACAACCGACCTGAGTCAGCTATTAGACATAGTTTCTCTGCTCCCCAAAGCATTTGTCTAACTCAGGGAGACAAAAAGATTACAGCTCTTCAGTTTTTATACTGATGCAGTGATGCATATATTGATGGCTTTATTATCATGCTTAATAGTTAGAGCACCTAATGAATTCAGAAAAAACCAGCAGACAATTTAACTGCCTCAAAGCCCCACCTAATTATCAGCACAAGGAAATCCCACAGATTACACTACTCCATAAAATCTCACCTTCTAATCCTCGCTGCACAGGAGTGCCACTGACACACCAGCGATTGATTCCACTCAAACGGAGTGCCATTTCAGCAGCCTAATGAAAGGACATAGAGCCAATGGTAGGAAAGGAAAAACAAAGTAGAACACAGTCTGACAGCACCTTATTTTTGAGAAGTTTGAACTTCTTTTCAGAATGTACCCTTAGACCTACAAGTAGCATTGGTGCAACATTTATAAAAACACATACAAAAATTTTGATCTTTTGAGAAGGTAACTGAAAGCTGATAAAAGCCATGTCCTCTTCCAAGTAATCAAGTACAATTAAGCATTTCACAGAAGGCAAAAAAACCCACACCAAAATAAATTATGTTAAAAAAAAATAAACATTAAAGCCTGTAAGGCATTATATAAGTAGCATTTTTGTCTTCCTGTCTTGGGAAAAAAAACTGGACAAACACTAATTAAAATAATCCCCCCTGAAGACTATATCCCTTGAGTTTGCAGACAGACTGCTGACTATTTTAGCTTCTAGACCCAAAGGACATTATCTATGCCTCTGAACCACATCACGGAACAGGCTACTGTCTCATTTTAAACTATCAAACACTATACACAACATGATGACCTAGTTCTTTAAACTGTCAGTATAGATCACATTAAGTATTTTTTGAGCTGCATATACTTCAAAATCTGCCAAAATTCCAACAGGAGAACCATTTAATAGTAAGTATCTCCAACAGAAAATTCACTTCTGAAGAACAAGGGACAAGGACAAATTACATGAGTGTACTCTGAACATTAAAAGAGGAACAGGAAAGACTACTCTACTATTTCAAATAAACTTGTCCAAACATTTTCAAGTTAAATGAATGCATGACCAGGAATGTCATACCTTTGCAGTAGTGCATTCAACCATTTGTGCTTCATCGAGGCAGATCCTCCACCACTCCACTGCCACCAAGGGGCTGGGGATGGCCATGTAGCGTTTCTGGTTCCTGAAGCGGCGCCCGTCCTCGCTGTTGCTGTGGGGAATGTCCACGTAGTTCAGCTCGGTGCGCAGCACGTCATACGTGGTGATCACCACCTCCTGCTCAGCCAGCATGTGCGGCTGCAGAAAGCCGTGCTTCTTCACACCTTGATACACCTACACAGATTTACAGACAACAGCAAGGAAGAGACACTTGGATGAAAATGCTAAAATATCAGTACACCTTAATATGTGCAAGCTTTTAGCAGTGTTGCTCGTATAAAAAGAAACTATTCATAAAATCTGTATTCATATATATGGTGGGAAATTCATCTAAGTAACCTAATAAACACAGTTAGAGTCATGGATACAAAATTTGTATCCTTTTATGACTGCAAAACCTTTATTTCCTCCTTTGAAGGAGAGAGGACTTCATTATTTTCTACAACAGTTATTTGTTGTAACAGTTGTTTGAAGATTAAGTATTCTGTAATGTTATACATTAAAGAACAACATTATGTAAGTCACTGTTACATGTTCAGTCTTCTCCTCTCCTTTACTGCAGATGTATTACCTTTCTGCCAAAAACTTTACTCACTAAAATTTAGTGGATGATTCGGCAAAGACAGAAATATACATCAAAATATATAAAATGACATATAGAAATGTTATAGAAATGACATATAGAAATTTTATTTTACAGCACATAAAAATGTACATGCTGAAATATAGAAATCACACTCTGAGTAAAGTTTTACCTGCAGAGATTTAGGAGATGAAAAAAACAAAAATACCCTAAGTAAAAAAACAATCCCTGTGCACTAGCAGAAAACTTTCATATTGATGTTGGTTCTATTATCAGAAGTACTTTTCTTATCTCACTCATAATATTAAGCCAAATCCTTTTAGAAACATACAGAAGTTATAATAACTGCTCTTTACCCCTTGATGATCAGCACATGATTTCACTGTTAATTTCACTCTTAACCTTACTTTTTCTCCCAGGGGTAATCTTCCTCTACATTTGTACATATAGCAACAGTGTTTCTATCAACTGAAAGAAACATCTGCAGATAATTTCTTTCCATTCAGCCCCAGAGTGGGACAACAGAGCAACCCAAGTCATTGCACATGAAAAAGAGAGAAGGGGAGTTTGGAAGGGGAAGAAAAAAGAAACAACCAAAAAGAGCAGGCTCTCTGAAGCAACCAAGAAGAAATAAACAGCTGCCAAAGTCCAATGATTTCCTCAAGTATTTATGAATAAATTTTCTGGAGATTTATAACTTGGCCAAGGTTTGGTTGTTTTCACGGCAGCAGAAAAAGACAAACTGTCACAAAGCAAGACCTACTGATAAATTTTAATTTCTTGTTCTATTACATAAAACCATTAGAATTTCCCATGGGTTGTAAGCAGTTGAAGAGTAAAAAACACACTTCATATGCAATGCAAAAGTTGTTAACATGAGAAACTAATTCTTTGAAACATCTTCACTATTTTCATTTTTTACCAGAAAATAAAACAGCAAATTTTCATTTTGAAGCAACACTGAACACAAGTCTCACAGTTGGCAGTTAAAAGAAAATTAAAACAATCTTGAAGAATGGAAGATGTTACAGAGTTTAAAGTACTGACATTCAGTATTTAAACTATTTTATTGTTACCATGTAAATCTATTTTTGATAATTTTTATCAAAGCTGGTATAAACTGGGCTCTAGGCAAACCACGCGAGTTTTCCACACTTGTTACTTCCTGCATTAAATCTAATTGGACTGCTCACACAAATAGCACTGGAGGCCTGGAATTAATTTCTATATTGGGCAACTATATGTAATAGCCAAAGGTACCAGATATATCCCTGAATACAAAGTTATATCAATCTGCTACTACTTTGTTCAAAATACAAGTGATTGATGCTTTTCAAAGCTCTTGATGATTACAGAGGTTTCTGACTGCTGAAAATACAAGGGACAAAACTTGCCTGCATTGGTAATAAAAGACCCTTGAATACTGTGACAACTGTATTTCAAAAAGACCTGTACAGCCATTTTTACTCTAAGGATAATTAGGTTTATTCTAGTGACAGTTATTAGAAACCAAGTGAAAGGACAACACATGAATAAGTAACATCCTAATAAATTTGGCAGATGTTACAGAGACAACGCCCAAATTTTAACAGTATTGTTTTAGATTACAGTATTATTTAGTAAACACCGATGCCCAAGACTTCTTTTGTAAAGCTTGAGAATCAGAAATGCAAAACTACAGGCTTTACCTAAAAACCCATTTTTTATCTAGAACAAAAAGAGGAGCAACAGTCAAATAATTGCTTAAGTGCAAGCGCACAGTGAAACAACACTTGAAACATACATAGGACTTTTTAAGTTCCTTGGTAGTCTTTCTAACAGCCTTCCCTCTCAGAAATCACATGTTGCTGTAACTGCTCAAACATCTGCTTTCAGTTGCTACACAATCTAGTCCACTGATCTATCTGTCAGTGACCAACTAAAACAAAAAAAAAAAAAAATAAGAACTAGTTGCAGACTCTCTTTCTGGGACACCAATGCACCATGTAATGCCAAAGCACTGGTCTAGCTGCAAGAAATGTAGAACTCTGATACAGCAAAGACCTCTGAACTTTGAGTGATGCAGAATACCAAACAGGAAGCCTTGAGCCTCAATAAAGTAACTCTCCAGAATATGAAGCTATATAATCTTACCAGAACTCGAAGAGATGATGACCTTACATGCCTGTTGATCTCATCTACCCACTGGTGACAAATAGAACTCGGAGAAATGATCAGAGTCGCTCCAGTGGGAACTGGTTTCATTGCCACAAGGCAATGGGGACAGTAGAAGGGCCTGCTCTTCAGGTTCTCCTCTTTGTAGTTCACACATTCTACATGCTGCCACAGGTAACATTTCAGGCACTGCACACGAGCTTTGTAGTCAGCCAGCCCGAGCTCACCACAGATGCATTCAAAACGATATTCAGACGTATTAAATGGAAATACAGAACTGGTATGTTGTACGCTACTGCCAGCACGTTCATGAGAAAGTGAGGACTGGACCTTTGGGATTTCCTGCTGCACAGCAGCTGTAGTTTTAGAAACATCAACATCAGGATGACCGCTCATGTCACTGGAGACAAGGAGGCTGCCATGAAAATCAGGAGACTTTGGGACTACAGTTTCTTGCTTAAGATTTTTCTCTTCTACAGAGTTCCCATGATCTGCTTCAGATTTCCGGTTATTTTTACTAGTTGTACAATAATCATGTTCTTCCATGGCGATATTCTCATGTGAGGCAGCTTTCAAGACACTTTCAGATGTTACATCATTGTTTCTTGATTCTTTGGTTTGAGTTTTATCATCAACCAATTGCTTCTTCTGAGTGTTTTCTGGAGTCCTTGCTACCTACAAAGTAAATTTAACCAAGAATGTCAGACTTTACATTCAGACTTGACAATGATGTTTAACATCTACCAGTGCTACTTAATGTCTTCATTAACGACATAGCCAGAGGGATCGAGTGCACCCTCAGCAAATTTGCAGATGACACAAGTTGAGCAGTACAGCTGACACACCTGAAGGGTGGGATGCCATCCAGAGGACCTGGATAAACTTGGGAAGTGGGCCCATGGGAATACCATGCAGTTCAACAAGACCAAATGCAAAGTGCTGCACATGGGCTGGATGAACAGATGGAGACCAGGACTTCATACTGAGAAGGGCTTGAGAGTACTGGTGGGTGAGAGGCTGGAGACGACCCAGCAATGTGCACTTGTAGCCCAGAAAGCCAGTGGTGTCCTGGGTTGTATCCAAAGCAGCATGGGGAGCAGGGCCAGGGAGGGGATACTGCCTATCTATTCACTCTTGTGAGACCCCATCCGAGGTACTGCAGTCTAGCTCTGGGACTCCTAACATAAGGAGCATTTGGAACTGTTGGAGCAAGTCCGGAGGAGGGCCATGAAGGTGAACAGAGGGCTGAAGCACCTCTCCTATGAGGAAAGACTAAGAGAGCTGGGATTGTTCAGCCTGGAGAAGAAAAGGCTTCAGGCTAAATTATGGCCTTCCAGTACCTGAGGGAAGACTATGTAAAGGGACTATTTACAAGAGCATGTAGTGACAGGACAAAGGGCAGTAGTTTTTAAAGAGAGAGAGTAGGTTTAAACAAGATATTAGAAAGAAATTCTTTACTGTGAGGTGGTGAGACACTGGAACAGGTTGCTCAATGATGCTCCAGCCCTGAAGTGTTCAAGGCAGGTTGGATGAGACTTTGGCAATTTGGTCCAGTGGAAGGTGTCCCCATGGCAGGGGGGTTTAGAATTAGATGACTTTTAAAGTCCCTTCCAACCCAAGCAATCTTCTCCTCACCTTTTTTTTTTTTATAAACATATAAACACATCAGTACATAGATATTAAACATTTATACCAATTTCTTGTTTAAGGATTTGGTTAATGTTTACCAGTGTTTTAAAAATAACTTCACAGTAAGAACAATATGACTCCCAGTGACACTATTTTAAAAGACTTATGACAGATATAGTTAATATTGTAGCCACAATTTTTATCTACTTATGATTTCTGCTTCTTTATTTATAAGTGTCAAAGCAATTGTTGCAGTTTTCTTCATTTTTACCACTAAATCAGTGTCACTGGACTAGTGCACGCAGACAGCACAGCTGAGAGTAGCATGCAATTAGCAGAAAAAAACCAGCCTTTGCAACATTCTTTGAAGTAACTACGGCAGCATGTTTTACCTGCTCTTTGCTTCTTTCTCGCTTTTTCTGTTCCTTGTAATTCTTTCCCAGCTTGAAAGACCCAGCCAGACCATGTCCTTTAACTTGTTCCACCACCTGTTCTGCAATTAGTTTTTCTAGAGTTCTTTTGAGAAGCCGCCTATTTCTCTGCGTGTCATACCTATACATAGAACTGATGTACTTAAATATTGCAATAATGGATGCTCCTTTCTTCACATTCATTTCCTTTACAGCTGCTAGTATCATTACTCTTAAGCCTGTATGAAGAATTAAAACAAAACAACTTATAGCTTTAGATAAAAAGAAGTGACCTCACAAAGTGTGTACTAAGGCAACTCTAAATAGTGTTCCTCTAAAAAAATGCACATAGGCAGCAGTTTTGACAAGCTTTTACTCGACGCAGCTCTACAGATTGCTGTTCTAAAGTGACTCTAAAACAATGTTGGACAGCAACAGAAATAAATCACTCAATTTTCTTACGGAGGCATAAAAATACAGCTTATTTTATTTAAATGCATTAACTCTTTTACAAAGACCTCTAGTTACATGGAGCTCTGTACACATGGAGCAGAGAGTTCTGAGTTAGTAACTTTACTCTGAACTGTGAATCATTTGTTTGCAGCATGCAATCCTACATGACAGTGCTAAGCAAAAGAATAATTTCATTCTGAAGAAGTCAAGAGTAGCCTTGAACTCACAGTCAGTGGCCAATATAAGACAATGCTAAAAGCAAAACGTATTTTAAAAGTCATCAGAAATACTTACTGGGATACTGTATTTTTTCCTTTAATTTAGGCTCCATTTCCTTTGGTTTTTTCTTTTTATTTCCTTCTAAAGGTTGAGGTGGAACAAAGAAGTTCACAAGCTTACCCTAATGCAGACAACATTAAATAGTTATTAGCTGATGTCTCTTCATAGTCACTCTGACCTTCATTAATCTCCTCTTACATTTGAAAGTAAGCATGAGCTGCTATAAATGTATGTTCTGGTCTAACTAATTTGCTCAGATAGCTCATTTTAAATTACAGTGGCACATCATTCAGTTCAGTTTCCTGGTAAACCCTAACAAACATAAAGAGCAGCTCTGAAAGCCTCCTGGGTCCCCCACTGCTTTAGCATTAAGTTGTAGGAATCAACAGCTGTCAGTGGTTTAGGTTCCTCATGGGGGAGGAAAATATATATTTAATATATAGCTAGATATACAAAAGGAGGTAAGCAACATAGAAGAAGAGCCCTAGTCAGCTGTATAAAAAGTATGTTTCTCCTTTTAGGGATTGCCTCCCAAAATTTTACTCTATTATTAGAGTAATATATTAGCTAAGATGTCTGTCCCAACTACTTACATCATGGAACAGTCTCAGTAACTCCAGCTCTCCAAAAGCTCTGGTCTTTAGCTATTGTTGTCAGTCAGTGTCCAGACACTTTAGTGCTTATACTCCTCTCTTTGCACTACTCAACACTGACTCTCTCATATATTTAAGAATTATTTTATTCTAAGAATTGAGGCCTTTAAACTGATAAAATTACAAGCAGGCAGGAGGTCACTATGATAAATGTACAATTAAACTGGCTGCCTTGATTTCCAAGGGATGGAACTCACAAAGTAGTAAAAGTTTTGTTAAAAATAATGATTCTTTCCTTTCAGAAAGAATTATTTGGTTTAGTGGATGTGCCAAGTTTTCACAGCATGTATGATGAGGAAAGTGAAAAGATGGAAAACTGTTGCTAAATAAGCCCATTTATTATATGAAATAGAAGGAGAGCAGAAATCTTCATTCAGAACATAAACTGTCCCTATTTTAGCACAGAAAATGTGTCTAACGTGTCTAAAACGTGTCTAAAACGTGTCTAAAACGTGTCTAATGGATGTTTGACACTCATCAATACAACAAAGTGAAGGAAAATGACCTCCAACACAGTAAACTACATTATGTATTTTTACACTCCTGAAGCCTATCCTAACTATATTAACAGCACAGTTGCCTAATAAAACCACTGAACAATGGCAAGAATGGCAAGAATCAACAGCTTCTCATGCACACTATTCCACCATTAATGCTGCCAAGTATCATGTCCTACTAAGGAAAAAATTTTCACAGCAATACAGTTTTAAATATGGACTTCTATAAACCAGAAAGCAACAAACTCAAGAGAAGTGCACTTGCATTCATTCTGAAAAGCATTTTCTTCATAGTAACTCTCAACCTGGTTTCCTTACCTCGGGTAATGTCAGATCATCTTGTTTGACATCTGGTCCAGTA
Organism: Sylvia atricapilla; assembly: GCF_009819655.1. Lineage (NCBI taxonomy): Eukaryota > Metazoa > Chordata > Aves > Passeriformes > Sylviidae > Sylvia > Sylvia atricapilla. The sequence continues at coordinate 65,622,878 of NC_089142.1, forward strand.
TGATTCAGAATAAGAGCCAACACTTCTACTGTTTTTCCAAGACCCATCTCATCTGCCAAGATACCTCCAGGCCACTGGGGTCCAGCAGTTGGATACTCACGGATAATACTAAAATTCAAGTATATTCCCAGTGAAAGTCAGTAACTACAGAAGGTTGTGACAGAGAAGCATGAGTTTAAGGACACACAGCATAGCTCCACCAAGGCAAAGTTTGACAGGTGAGGCATTATCTTTTATTAGTTAAGCTGAGACTAACTAAAACTAGCAAGGTTTTTGGGTGTATGAACCTGACCAAGACAAAAAGGCATACCAGAATTTTTAGAATTTTTTCACCTCCTAATAGGCCTTGCCCTTCTAACCTTAGCATATCATAGCATTAGTCTCAAAACATTTGAAATATTTTTATATTCACATGTGAAAAAGATCTGAAAGATACATAGGGAAAAATAAAAAGCAAACTAGCAATCAAAAGCTTCTATTCTGACCAAGTTAAGAGAAAAGAGAAACAGATTTAGTAATGCCATATCTAGCATTAATAAAAAGCATTATACTGCTGCCTTCCTTTGGGCTTTAAAAACATTGGCTCAGAATACCAATACTATAAGTTAAAAAAATGTTAATATTAAACCACTCAATTCCTGACATTTTTAATGACAAACTTTAATAATTACTTCTTCAACTTGAAATCTACATATTTGTCTGTGCATTACACACTTCAGTTTGTTCTTTTTTTTTCAAATTAAAGGTATCACTGTTAAAATTCTTTAGTTGCTAACGGAAAAAAAAGTTATGGAATACCTTATATCCCGCAGGATAAAGCTACCAATATGGTTTTCATGAAGTACAACCCTGAGGTTTCCCCAGAAAGAGTAACTATAAAAACGTACCAGCCAGTAAATGGATTATAGTAGATTTTTACTCCGTCCAGAGTGATCACCTCCCGCCACAAGAAGTGCAGTGCATTTTCTATGGAGAAAGTGTTCAGGTTACTATGATGAAGTTTCTTTATTAACAGCACACTCCTTAGAATTATTTAGGCTTTCTGTGACATTAAGAGACGAAAAGCTGAAGTCCATCTCCACAGAGCTTCTCAACCAACACAATACATCAACTGCTGTTCAGCAAGACCTAGCATATCATTTTGTGTATTACCCAACAACAGCTTTTATGAAAATACTACTGAAATAATTCACAAAACTGCTAATCAAACAGCAAGGAAACATTACTGCTGACAATAAAATTGCACTTTCCTCAATTATGCAAATTTTCAAATCCATATACTTGCCACTGCTTGGAGTACTTGCGTGGTTCTCTCGGTGAAGCATCCAGTTCACAGCCTCACTTTGGTATGGCCTCAGAATGGGAATTAATGCAGGATGCTGCACATCCTTTCTCAGTAATTGGATATCCTGCTGATGGGTGTGCCTTACAAAGTCATAAAGTTCTTCAATATTTTGTCGTTCTAGTTCTGTGTCAGATTCTTCCTCATCTTCCTCCAGCTCATCTGCATACACCAAATAATTCAAGACATCAATCAACTTGGGACAACATTTCAGTAAATTCTGGAGCAACATATTCAGTTTACACATATGAAAACAAGCAAAGCAAAGTGTCATTTAAACATATGCCATGACTGCATCTGACTCAGCTAGCAGCAGAAGCAAACAATGAGCAGTTTAATAACTGAAAAAAAGGAAAACATTGCAACAATAACAACAGCAATAACAATAATAGTAATAGCAATGAAAAGGGAAAAAGAGAGAGATTAAAAGAACCCAAGATATAAGTGATTCACACAATACAATTGCTCACCTCTCACTGATCAATTCCCAGCCCATCTGCAAGTGGCAACTGGTGGCTCCCAGCCCATACCCACCAATTTATAAACTGAGGTTCATGTTGTTCTCTAGTGTGAAATACTCCTTTAGCTGTCCTAGCCATGCTCCCTCCCTTCCTGTGCACCTGCAGAGCAAGGACTGAAAAGTCCTTGACTTGGGGCAAGCACCCCTCAGCAAGAAGTAACAAATCCTTGCATTACAAACATTATTGTCACAGTGAACCCAAACATGTGGCACTGATCAGCTACTAAGAAGAAAACTAACTCTATCCCAACTGGAACCAGAACACCTAAAAGTTAACAGGGTATGGTGATTACAGATGTACACATGATCAGCAAAGCTCTTTCTTTAGAATTTAAGTATTGAAAGACTTTCCACTAAAAAATTCTAGTTGGTACAGAATCACAAGTATCTCATGCTTCTGATTTAAATATTGATAAATGATCTTATAGAAAGGAGAAAAGCTAACCTTAATTTATTCATCTCTAGCAGCAGGACAACATGTAATTCTCACCACTTGCATCACTACAAAAATTCAGACAAGGAATACTTTCAAAATTAAAAACCTACCTCAGGAGAAGTAAGCACCCTTTGGGACAGAAGACCTACCCTTCTTTTCTACCCTCTAGGAAAGAAGGCCTTGTACTTATGTATTTTTCACATAATTTGGATATATGGGCATACACAGAATTTAAACAATGTAGAACAAAAATTCATGAAAAATTCAAGGACTGGTGTTCCGGAAAACAGATATGAGACAATGGAAGACTTGGAGGCCAAGTTTTAACAGTGTTTTAGGCCTAAAATTAAAACATCAGTATTAAAAAAAAAAATACAGACCAGTTCTAACCTTAGCTAGCATTAGAGATATATTCACCCTGCAGAATTTTTATATTGAAAAAACCAACAAAAAGAAAACAAACAATCAACAATCTTCCAAAATCAACAATCTTCCAAAATAAGAAGCAGGTCAAAGCTATCATTTTCAGCATAAAGTGACTTTAAAGTATATTTAACATTCTAATAAAACAGCTAAGGGCTGGCACACTTAAATTTTAATCCTGATGCCTTGAGCTAACAAGGAAGAGAGTCCCTGGCAAAAACCAGAAAGTTTTATCTTAAAATTAGGTTCAGGAGCTGGTATTAGGACTCTCTTTCAAAAAAAGCAAAAGCTTTCTTTCATTCAAATAGGTGGTGAAAGTGAAGAATGATTGCCAAAACAAAAGGAGGAAATTATACGCCATCAGCACTTTCCCTTAATCCTTCGAAATCAAAGGAACAATCCCAGTGCTTCACAAGGGAAATGAGAATACTGAAAGACATTAATATGTAGACTGAATATGTAGACTTTCTACATATTCATGAAAACTATATATATGACTTGTAATGTAAAGAAGGCAATCAGAGGGCACATGTGGGGTTATTAATGATCCAGCCAAATAAAAAGAAAGCACTCAGCTTTACGTATTAAAGAAACCATTCAAAGGGATCCTTTAACACATACCCTTCACTTTAGGAAAAGAACAGAAAATTAAAGTGCTTGCAAAGTATAACTTTGATCAATAAATTTGATATATAATAACACCTATCATTATACTTGCTAAAATAAGTCTTCAAATCTCACATTTTTAAGCATAATAAATTGACTTCTTTATAAACTAAGTCTATCCAGAATTTTATAAGAGAGCAAAGACTACAATATAATTTATTGTAAGCAATTTTTAAAATACAATTAGATTTTCTGTACATACCTTTTTTATTTTGTTCGTTCTTTCAGAGATTTCTTTTTCATGATTAAATGATTCTACGTACCACAGGGATTTTGAAAAAGATGCTAGGGAAGTTTATCCCTATCTTAGTTATTTATTAAATACTGAATATTTAATTATGCTTTCAACCATTTCAAAATGTAATTCAGTTACAGAGATCTCATCTTAATCTTTTTTACATTTGAGAAACAGATGGCATCTGTTGTACTATCCAAAAATTCTGTTCTCTGATGCTTTTCAAGTGCTCCATTTAATTCTTTCAATGACTGAACTACAGTTCTGCTACTGCATCTGCAGTAGGATCATTACTTTTCCAGACTGCAGTACAATCATATCTGCAATAATCAAAACAGCCTAGATTAACGGAAAACTTGTTGCCTCACATGTAGTAGTTAATAAACATAAAATACCAAAACCATCTTTGTAGAAAGAATTTATTCTTTTTAAGAAAATTGAAGGTGAATGGTATATGATAAAAAGGTAAGATGGCAGAGAACATCTGGCTGAACAGGCAGATTTGGCTGAGACTCAGGGAAAACAGAGAGTTTATGACCTTTGGACAAAAGCGCCGGCAGTACAGGAGGACTACAATGATGTTGTGAGGTTACTGTATCCATTTTTTTTATGCTGGAGCATATGCAGAGCAGAGCAATGAAGCTGGTAATGGATCTGGAACGCAACTCTTACGAGGAGCAGTTGAAGGAGTTGAGGTTGTTTGGAGAAAAAGTAGATGAGGGGGAGACCTTAGTCCTCTCTACAACTACCTGAAAGGAGGTCATAGTGAGGTGGAGGTCAGTCTCTTCTCCCAAGTAACTGAACATGAAGAAATGGCCTCAAGCTGCACCAGGGAAAGGTGAGATTGGGTAACAGGGAAAAGTTCTTCTCATAAAGGATTGCCAAGCATAAGAACAGGCTGCCCAGTGAAGTGGTTGAGTCACCATCACTGGCAATATTTAAAAGACATGTAAATGTGGCACTTAGGGACATGGTTGAGTGATTGACTTGGCAGTGCTGGGTTAAAACCTAAATGATTCAATGATTCCATATTAAATATTTTATCACTTTTTTTTAGATTACTTAAATGCAACTATGCTATGCTTGCCATAACACATAGTTCCTGCCACAAAGTCTCAAAACCATCTAGCAGGACACTAACAGAATTAACTGAGTACAGTGAGGAAAAACATATTAAAATTAAATGTAGCAGTAGAGAGGTCACATCCCTTATTTGTGTAAATCCTTACACACAACCCCATCAGCATGAGAATTTGCTCAGCAGTGGGGGGACCAAGAAGCTTCATCTTGGAATGTTATTGTATAGATTTCACTTTAGATGAATATTGGTAAGTGTTAAAATACATACTTAAATGTAATTTTACAAAACCTCAACTAATTGTGTTTAAAAACAGGTGGAATTTAAACAGAGACTAAGTTGTTAGAAATGTTTAAGAGGAACGCATTCATCAGCACAGAATCAAGGCTGTATTATTTTATGCTACATCAGTAAGTTCATGCTCAAAAACTGTTAGAAAATGAAACGAGTTCCACAGTGCATAATCACCTGGGGTCTTCCCTCACAAATACTCTTCATTTCTGTGGCATACTTTTTCTGAATTCAGAGCAGAGCATAATGCATACTATGGACTTACATAGTGGTTTAAGGACCGTGTTTTGTTCTTTAACACTTTCAGGATAATTCTTTACTTTTGATTTGGTTTCACTGAACATTAAGTTGATGCATTTACTGAGCTATACATCTACCTATTGAACTGCAACCCTGCTTGCAACAGTAAGCAAAGAGGCTATAATTTTTTTCTTCTGCATTGTTTTCTATTCATCTATTGAAGTTCTACTGAAACTCCATTGCCTAGTCTGCTTACAAGCTTTCAGTTGCTCTTCATCTTTATAATGCTGAATAATACATTTTAACATTGTTGATACCATTTCACCAATCATTCTTTCTCTCAAGGCATTAGTAATACATTAAGCTGCACATGCCTTTATAGGACTTGACTGGTGATTTGCAATTGTTATTTCTGTTCTCTGTGTCAGCTATTTTACTTTGTCATTTACATGGCATTCATTGGTGTGAAATCAAGACTCTATTATTTTATTTTACAGCACATAAAAATGTACATGCTGAAAAACAGTCAGAATCTTTACCAGCTGGCAAAATAGCCCCTTTATGAACTTAAGCTGCTTGTATAGCTTCTGAAAAGTTAAGGCACGACAGCCCAACTGCTCAGATCCACATTCTTGCCCCAGTAACTTGGAGGGGCATGTCTTCTCTTTCAGAAAGTGCCTCTTCACCTGAAAGCTACACTGAACCAGGTAGTCCATATGAACACATCCTCTACTGTACTGAAGACAAATGTCCCAGGTTCCAGCAGAAAATTACTTTGGATCTTAAAGTAAGCCACCACTCATTTCTTCATTATCCCTTTCCCCAACTCTTCCACAATGAGAAGACATGCAGAGAAGAAAACTCTGCTTTCTGCTATAGCATTACTCTTACTCCAGCACTCTGTCATATGCCTTAGACATCTCAAGTTCTATGAATTCTCTGGCAGCTATTCTGCTCCTAATGCATTAATGATAATATATTTTTCCTAATGTATTTAAAACCACTGCTATTCATTCTTAGACCTTAAACTCTTTATTCTTCAGACCTCTAATTGGATCTGATTTATTGTGCTTTCAAACCTGAACTGGCATATTTGTGTCAGTCAGACTTCAGTATTTGGAAGGATGATTTCTTAAGTGCAGTATCTTCCCCATTTACGGAGCTATACTGGCCCATCCCTTGGTACATCTCAAGTCTTTCCTCACAGTTGCACGTTTGTTCTTTGTGGCAGGTTCAGATTTTATTCTGTTAGCTCATCCTTTTAGCTTCTCTTTAGCAAAGTTGCCAGATTTTTTATACAACTCTGCCTTTTCTAATTAAGTGCAGTCATATTTGGGGTGAGTGCTAGGCTTCTGTCACAAGAACACAAATTCTGTATACTACAGTCACTGAATCAGTTTTCAGCCAAAATTTTGAATCAGCTCTACACTGAGGAACGAGACAGATTGGTTGAGTTGTTTAGTTGGTTTCTCTACCAGCTTCCTAAGACATCACACCATAAAGCCACTGTTTATCACCCTATAAATCTGTATTACTATTAAGTGTAATCTGGCAAACATATCTTTAATTCTAAAATGATAGCAAGGCCCATGTTTCTCAGTTGGTAATGGTATATTCTCAAAACTGTCATCACGTTGCATTTTGTAGTATTTTACATTGTAGCTGCTTTACAACCAACAGAAATCTATTGCTGCAGTTGTGTGATAGGCCCCAACCTGGGAACAAGTTTTCCAAATTTAATTCTTGGTTCTTTTACACTGTTCTTGTATAACTTGGACAAGATGTTGTTGATCTGTTCAAACAACCCCTATGAACCAGTGAAAACTGTATTTACTCCCAAAAAAGTAAAGACTCAAAACATCTCTATGCTTCAGTACCTGTAGAGAAGAATTATCACCTCTAATTTCAGCATAAATGAATTAGCATGTGATTAATGGCAAGATAACAGTATTGAGTGAATTACCTAATAACACTGCCTGGAAAACAAGAGTTGCTCCAGATGGCAGGAATAACTACTATTTTCCCTTACATTTACAACTACATTTACCACTACACAAGACAAAACTGTTTCTGTTTTCTGTTCATCAACAATCAACTTTATTGCATTACCTGGAATTAAAAAACTGTAAAACTTTTCCATGAGTTTTTGAATCATCTGATTAGCTTTTTTAGGTCTTCCACCTCCATCACTGAGAAATTCTGGTTTACTAAGCCCAGCTTCAAGAAGGTAAATTCCAACCTGAAAAGGTTACACATTTAAAAATTTAATTAGCTATTAAACTGACAAGAAAATTATAAACAAAAGAGTATGAAAAAAATAACAGTGGTTTGAAAATTGACAGGTACAGACAGATTCTGTGATGCCTTCAGGTAATACATTGCTAATGGTGAAAAAATAAAAATATATTTCTAGGAAAAAAAAACCATACTGAAAACATTATAAAAGCATGTAAAAACTATACATTTTCATCACATTATAAATACATAGTAGCTGCCAGACTTTGTTGTTCAGATGTTTTTATTTTATATTTCAAACAAAGAAAAAAAATAAGAGAAGAACTTTCAAAATGCAAAACAAGTATAATGAAGGCATACCTTTAAAGCCTGAGGCTCTCCAGGTCTTTGATAAAGTCCAATTATCTTCTTCTTTTGCAACCATCTCAAGCCTTCCAATATTTCACCACTTAAAGTTGCTTCCACCAGAATACGTTGTTCATAAGTGCCCAGGTATTCTTTTGTTTCATTACTGTGCTCCTCTTCACTTCTTTCATGAACACAAACCTGCAGCTCATCCTCAGAGTCTCCTCGCATTAAAGTAAAGCTCCTGTCATGGAATTTGTCAGTTAGAATTTGCTCAGAAGGGAGATGAAGAGCAAATTCTCCCAACAAAGCCTTCCAGGACCCATCTGCACGGTATGGCAAGACTATAATGTTCAGCTGTACAGACACAGGAGTCAAGATGGAACAACAGTCTTCTTCATCGTTAACTGTCAAAAACTTAACAGATTTTGAGCCACTGCCTTCTTTCCGTACAAGATCTTCATCAGTGCTATCATCATTTATAACAATGAAGGGTGCAGAAGTGCTTGGAACTGGGATATGGTCCTCATTAGTTACTTCATCATCTAATGCCACCACCTCATTTCTCCGGTCTTCGTGCATATTCCAGCAGAGCTTTTTCTTCTTCTCCTCATCCACTTTGGACGGAGGCGCACGTTTTCGGCGACTGCTCATTTTGCCGTTTTCTCAGCGGCACTTTCAGTATCTGCAAGGTGAAGCACATCAGTCAACAACAGGCATTACAAAACCAAATGCTCACACTGGCATTTCACTCTGCAAAACTCTGGGACACAAATATATGCCCTATGCACTCCTACTGTTCAGAATTATTAGCTTTAGAGGGGCCTCTCCTATTCCTGTGCCATCACACAAAGCTGGACACAAAGCATTGTCTCGTACTAGGTCTTACAATTTTGCCAGACAGCTATGGACAAAGAAAAAAAGTGCTTCACTTTAAAGCTGTTACTGAGAGAATCTTGTGCGACAGATCTTAATCAAGAAGCAGTGGAATCCTTCAAAGATGGAGGTGGAGGGAGACAGCAAGAAAAACCCAAAACAAACCTCCACAAACAAAAGTGCAGGAAGTACAGGAGATTTGGGGGTGAGTGTGGGGTAAATACATACAAAATTCCTCTTTCCTTTCAAATCCTACATAAAGCTGAAACTTAAAGCAAACTTGACACATGACTAGTCTGAAGTTGCCACTACATCAAATATGGTTTAGAGCCCAACCCATCACCTTTTGACCTTTGAAGTCCCCAGTGACCTTGCTACAAGTACTGAATAATTTTTCCCAGGAAACAGTGCATCCTGGGCCCTCTTCTGCTTGCAGGAGTGCCTTTAGTTAGTTATTGTGTATTCCAGGAGGACCAATCAGCAAACTAAATGCAGAGTCTCACTGATAGTGACTAACTGCAAACCTAAGTCAAGATGAACATCCAACTCCTCAACTGAACCTGGACACAGAACAAATTTTGTGGAAAAAATACAAGAAAATAAAGTACAGCTGCTAAATGGTATACATGAAGAAGCAAATTATAGAATATTAGACCCATCTAGGAAACTAATAACTACAGAGCCCAAAATCACATGCTCATAATTAAATACTCAAGCAAGTAGGAACTTCTTATTAAGAAAAGATTTTTTACACGGAGCCTGAACACAGCAATAGATCTGTGACCTCATATTATTACACTTTGTCAGTATAGATATTTGTGTCAACTCAGCTTGTGCAAATTTTAAAGGAATGTAGAAAGATGAAAGTATTTCAAGCTACTAAATCCGGTACCCCATATCCTAATGTTAAAGAGGCTTATGCTGGAACACAGCAGAATTCCTGTTAGTGAATAACTTTAGAAGGATCATAGAAAAAAACCCTGAAAAACATAACAAACAAACACTAATTCATGGAAGCCGAAGGAACTATCATGGAATATACAAATCTTGCTGTGTTTGAAATTCAAACACAGAATCAATAAGGTTAGGAAAGACCTCTGACATCATCGAGTCCAACTTGTGACTGAACACCGCCTTCTTAACTAGCCCATGGCACTCAGTGCCACATCCAATCTTGCCTGAAATACCTTCAGGGATGGTGACGCTAGCATCTCCCCGGGCAGCCCATTCCAACGTCTAATCACCCCTTCTGTGAAGAAATTCTTCCCAAGGTTCAATCTAAACATTCCCTGCGAAGCTTAAGGCCATTTCTTCTCATCCTGTCAGAGTTGTTCGGGAGAAGAGGCCAAACCTCACCTGGCTACAGCCTTTCAAGGCAGTTGTGGAGAATGACAGTCTCCCACAACTACACAACAGACTTAACGGAAGGAAGGGCGAGTTTTCCGTAACAATGCTCATGCACACGGAACGATGCTGACAGCACTCGAAGCAAATCCCGACGGCGAACACACACTGCACTTAACCCAGAGGCAGAACGGTCCCTGGGTTATCCCGGCCTGCGCCAGCCCGGGCATCGCACTCTAAGGGACAAGGGGGAGGGAGCAGCTCCGTGAGAGCGGGCTCTGCTCACGGCTCCTGCGGCCACAAGACGCCCGTGCCTACGAGGGGAATAAGCAGCGGCCGCACCCGGGGCAGGGGAAGCGGCCGGGGCTGTCTGCAGAGGCTGACACCGCCCCCAGGGCCGGGGCCTCCCGCACCGCGCTCCGCCGCAGGGACGCGGACAGTCTCGTCTCCAAGGAGGAAAGTGACTGGAAGCACGGGAAGGCGAGCCCGGCAGCGGGATGCGATACCCTCGGCAGCGGCACTGCACCACCGCGACACCTGCCACCGGTGGGCTCTGCGCGCCTGCGGTGACCCGCCGCCGGCCCCCGGGCACCGCGCAGTCGGCCCGCGGCATCCAGCGCTACCCACGGCCACTCGCACAGGCCTCGGGCTGCCCGGCCCCGCCGCCGCCGCCCGCGGGACGGCCGCCGCGCCCCGCAGGACGAGCAAGGCGGGAGCAGCAGCCGCTCCCGGCCGTAGCGGCGGGCGGGGGCGGCCCCGGGGGCGCAGGGTGAGGGGAGCGGGCCGTGAAGCGCGGACGTACCGGAGCGGTGACGCTGCTGCCCCGGCGGCCGCGGCTCCTCCCGGCTCGGGCGGGGCCCCCGCGCGCCAGCGGCGGGGGGCGGGCCCGGGGGGCGCGAGACCGCACCGCCCCTGGCCGCGCCGGACGGAGCCCCCGGACAGCGGGGCTGGAAGGGGAGGCGGGCACGGCGGCGCGCGCACACCCGCGGTGGCCCGAGCGACAGCCAATGGGCTGCAGGAACCGTGCATCTGCCCCGCCCCTCCATGACATCAGCGGAACAAAGAGACGGGAAGACCGGGAAGTAGCGCAGGCGCAGTTGGGTGCGTCCAGGCGAGGGGCGGAGTTAAAGCGGCGGTGCCCTCGGTGGGGCGTGGGTGAGGGCGGGGTTGTGATGTCGCGCGGTGGGCGTGGCCACGGGGCACGCGGGCAGGGGTGGGGCGTTGAGGGGTGGGGGCGTGGGAACCTGGGGCGACCTAGGGAATTCGCGGGGAATTCCACCAGAACCTGGCGAAGAGTTTCGCTGCGCGCTGGGACAGAATGTCCAGAGAGGCTGAGGAGTCTCCCTCGCTGGAGATGCTCAAGAACCGTCTGGTCGCAATCGCGTGCCGTGCGCTCTAGGATGGTCCTGCCCGAGCAGGGAGGTTGGGCCAGATGATCCGCTGTGGTCCCTTCCATCGTGACCCTCTCCGTGTTTTGTGCGTGAAACGCCAGAAGAGAGAGGACTGTTCAGGCATCCGACAAGAATGACTGAAAGAGCGAGTTTTTGGGCTGTTAGTACTGCGAAAAGGCAAAATCAGGCCCATTGATTTTTAACAACATAAATCACTTCAGTAAAAACTACAGAAGGAAGGTGGTGAAGTTGCTGAAGTGTGTGAAGCACAAGTCCTACGAGGAGCGGCTGAGGGAGCGGGGGGTGTGTAGCCTGAAGAAAAGCAGGGACCTTACCACTCTACAGCTCCATGAGAGGGGGCTGCAGCCGGCTGGGGTTTGGCCTCTTCTGTCAGGCAGCCAGCGACAGGATGAGAGAATATGGCCTCAAGCCGTGCCGAGTGGGACTCAGTTTAAACATTAGCAGGAATTTCTTCGTAGAAAGAGCAGTTCAGCTCTGGAATGGGCTGCCCAGGGAGGTGGTGGAGTCACTTTCTTGGAGGTGTTCAAGAAAAGACTGGACATGGCACTTAGTGTAATGCTATAGCTGACAAGGTATTCAGTCCAAGGTTGGACTCGATGATCTCAAAGGACTTTTCCAACCTAAGCCATCCTGTGATTCTGTGAAATGCACAAGTTGACGATTGGAGGCAGCTGTAAATACACAAATAGAAAGCCCTTTACAGCAAGACAGTGGGGCTCTCTTTTAGAACAATACTTTCAACCATTTTTTAGGATTAGTTTTTACAGATTAATTCCTTATTTGCCTGTGTTGATTTTCTGCCATTTTCAGCCTTTCTGAAAGAGTGGGTTCAGAAGAGCTGCTCAAAACCGTGGTGTGCAGTAGCTTTGGAGTGTTGGTCCTTATGCCATGGTGGTTTAGCTGTTTTAATTCACAATGTTTAATTTTGCATTCCTAGATTAAAATTAGCTTAAAAAGCATCACTTGGTCTTATGTTACAACAAGAAATCTCTGCAGAACAGAGATGAAAGACACAACCACACAGAATCATTTAGGTTGAAAAAGACCTCTGAGATCAAGTCCAGCCTCTGATTGATTGCCTTGTCAACTAGATCATGACATTAAGTGCCACATCCAGTCTTTCCTTTAAACACCTCCAGGGGCTCACCTTCTTGTGAGCAGTCCATTTCAATGTTTAATCACCCTTTCTGTGAAGAAATTTCTCCTAATGTCCAACCTGAATCTCCCCTGGCACAGTTTGAGGCTGTGTCCTCTCATCCTGTTCCTCATTGCCGGGAGAAGAGGCTGACCTCCACCTGGCTGCAATCTTCTTTCAGGGAGTTGTAGAGAGCAGTAAGATCCTCCCTAAGCCTCCTTTTCTCCAGGCTAAACAGCCCCAGCTCTCTCAGCTGCTCCTCATAAGATTTGTGCTCCAGACCCCTGCCGAGCTCTGTTGCCCTTCTCTGGACATGCTCCAGCACCTCAGTGTCCTTTTTGAAGTGAGGGGCCCAAAACTGAACACAGAACTCAAGGTGTGTCCTCACAAGGACAGGGAGAGGATCACTTCCCTGTTCCTGCTGGTCACACTATTGCTGATACAGGCCAGGATGCCTATTGATCCTATTGATTCAATCTGTGAGCAGCTGAAGTGATGTGCTTTGCTAGGAATTTGTGAAGCTACCTTGTTTCACTCCTGCGACTGGTATGCACCCATATACCTATGGATAGGTAGGGTAGGCAGCCACCTTTAAAGGAGTGACATCCAGGTTTGTGTTGCAAGATGTGAATATTAAATTTTCTCACTCTGAACTGGCTCTCTTGATGGCAGGAGTGAGAGCAGCCAGAGGACAACTTCCATCACGTTTACTGAGGTGAGGGGGGCATGCTCTCAGTCTGTGACAACATAGAGTTTCTTCACATGGGACCTCAGAGTGGACTCACACTCCTCAGGTGAGTGTCCTGCACCTGCTGTTGATGAACTGATGCTGTGAGAAAGTCCCACACATTACTGCTGCTCACCCTCCTCCACTTGGTGAAATTAGACTCCACCAGAAATGGGAAACAGGAAAGAAAATCATACACTTCCAGAACTCTTGCAGAAATAGCGGACAACAATTCATGCCTCAGTGAGACATGTTCACAGTCTCATTTACAGGGCTGTTCGCAGGGCTGTGATTCTCTTAATGAGTCTTGCCCTTTGGTTAGCTCTTCTATTTCTATATTGCCCATGTCTTCTAGTAATCATTTCCTCTCCTGCGCTGGGATTTTTGCTTTCTTTGGTAGTGATGATAGTCTTTAAAGACTTACAATATAAGTCTGTGAATCTGAACTTTATTTTCTCATCTGTATGTCATGAAAATTAGTAAGCAAGAGAGGAACATTTCAGCTTTCAGAAGAGGGGAAAAACACAATGGTCCCAAGAGGGTGCCTGCTCTACATGACAATATCTGTCTGAGCCTCTCTTTTTCTCTTACCCTCATTTGGTGAGGCATCTTACCTGGTTCCCAGGATAAGCAACCTTGTCATGATCCTTCTACTGAGGGAAGGAGGAGATAACTTCAAACAGGGTAACAGTCACACTCTGGCCTTTCCCAGGTAGAAAAAGGCACTGCTCAAACCCCTCCTGGCTTAAAGCTGAGAAGTCACTTCCCAGGTCTCCCTGCCCAGTTACTGGGTCAAGACTCAGTACCTCTTGGGACTTTTCAACACAAGGAGAAGAAAGAGACTCATATTCGAAAATACCCTTGGGTGGAGGTGCAGTGAAACAACACTAGAGGTCCTTTAACAAGTAACAATTTTATTTGAAGAAAAATTCACATGCAAATGTTAATGCAAAGATGAAGGCACACAGTTAGCAAAAGGCTATATTGGTAAGCCTTGCAATATCCTATGAGAAAGATGAGGGTGGGAAAAAAATAGGGAGAGAAAAGAAAGAAGAAGGGGGAAAAGAGAGAGATCATCTGTCGTGGATCCAGCATAGAGCAAGCTGATGGAGGTCTTTGAAGTGTCAGGAGCACTAGTTATGAACTTCTTGAGTATACTCCGACGCAGTCAGAGGCACAAATCTTACCAAAGAGCTGTCCCTGCTTTGGGGAAGGAAGAGGAACAGGCCTGTTGATTTGTCTGTAAGGTGGTTGCGTTCTCAGCCTGTCATAAAGGATTTCAAATGCCAGTTTTTACTTTTGGAAGAAGTGGAGGTGAGACCATGCTGCCATCATAAATGGGGGCAAGGCAGCCAATTTATATATAAAAGTAACAATTTATATGTAGGGGGACAAAGAGAGGTATTACAAAGACTGTGGGTCTAGTGAAAGGGCAGAGCAGAGCCATGACACCTTAGCATCACCCCCTCTCTCACCTGACTGCAGGGATCAGGGTCATCTCCCCCTCAGCACAACATTCACACATCTCATGGAAATCTCTCAGCTACATATCTCATGGCATATCTCATGGAATCACAGACTCACTATGTTGGAAGAGACCTCCATGATCACTGAGTCCAACTCAGCCCTAATGCCTCAACTAAACCATGGCACTAAGTGCCACATCCAGTCTTTTTTTAAGCCCGTCCAGAGATGGTGACTCCACCACCTCCCTGGGCAGATCATTCCAATCTCATGGAACACTTGACTGTTATCTTGCCTGTTATGGCTCTGTAGGGGTGTTTGAAGTGTTTCTTGAAAGGATACAAAGGGATCTCCACCCCCTATGTCTGTCCTTTGTCTGAAGGAGTTTTGGTTTTCTGTCTAGCCACTTACAAACCTATCTTTTGAAATAAGAGTTGAAAGCAGGTGGAAAAATCCCTATTTCTGTTCAGCTGCTAATGACTAAGGATCCTAGTGATTAGCACCCAGTAGTTTTTTTTCTGTTCTAAAGAAGTTCAGTACATGAAGGAAGATAACTGCCATTCAATCTACGAAAATAAAAAGGAATAGTATAAAGATAAGAGAACATGACATAAAATAAGACCGTGTGATTTTTTGACCATGCTTGAGAATGTAGCCTCCCTTGCCCATGAATAAAAATTCCCCTATGCTTTCAGTAGCAGCTCTTAAAGCCCAGAAAGAATAAGTAAATAAAATCAGGAGACCTGCTACTTTTTAAAGAGTTTCTTTTTTGAGGGAGGATGGAGAAAACAGCATGTTAGTTGCTGTGGTATTTTAAAGTCCTTTTTTAGTTGCAAAGGCAAGCAGAAATCTTCTAAAGAAAATCAAAATTGTATTTGTCTCCAAATTGGTTCTGGCAGGAAATGTGAATGTTCGTAGCAAATGAATAAAACTGAGGGCAGATACACTCCATTTCCTGCACTACAATGGCTGTGTGTTATGCTGTGCCTCAGCAAACTCGTGTGTTACCCGGGTAGTTAACTAGCAGGAAAAATCTATTCAGCTCTTTTGATAAAAATCGCCATGTGACAGAAATGGAAAGATGGACCCCAGTGGAGGTATTAATATCATTCCAGTCTATTCTAGATTAATAAAATCGTGAGCAGTATTCTGTGCCCTGGAAAGAAATTATTTTCATAGGTTAAGCTCTACCCAACTTCCATAGTGTTTGGTATATGTAATAGAAAATAATATAACTGTCATAGTGGGACTTTGAAAGTGTTATCATATAATTGCTACCATCCACAGTGCATAATGCTGCTTTGGGCGAAAGAGTGGAGGATTTAAATATTTTTTGGAGAGCTACAAAGAGCAAAATGTTATCATGTGCCAGAAGCAATCATGTAAGCCAGTAAGCTGAGAACCCAGCATGCGAAAAACACCATGGAGCTATGATGGCAACTCTCCCTGTTTTCGCTTCTTCAGGGTTTCCACTCTTTCTTGTTTCCTCAAAACAGAGAAGTTGAACATATCACTCATGCCCTTCTGCATCTCCTGAGGGAATCTACTTGCACCCCACAGAATAACACACTGCAGGCCATCTGTCTCAGCTCATGTGTGTGCACAATTCTTGTACACCCTTGTCCATCTGCCACTCAGCTGAGCTACGTGCTGGTTTTGTGAAAACCAGGTGATACACCTGACCTCAGGACTGGCAGCAGCATCTGATCTGTCATTGGTGGGAGTTAAGCCCATCTCTCTTTTTCCAAGAGAAAAGGACAGTTAAAAAGACTATCTAAATATAGAGCAGAAAAAAAAATAACCATGTCATTGCATCTAGGACATCATCTAGAGTTATTATGTAGGATTTGGAATCCAGTTCTTGGAGTTATTTAAATATATACCTAAATAAGGTGTTTTCATTGCTTCAATATTCCTTTTATAAGCTTTTTTTTATATATATATAACAAAAATGCATAAAGGAAAAGTTTGCAGTTCCTGAGAAAAAAACAAACCTTCTAATAAAACTGGAATTAAATAAATAAATTGTTTTTAATAAAATCAGTAAAAACATTTGGAATTTTAGGCTCAAAATATAGATGTTTGTAACATAATACAGGGCACAGTGGTTTGAAAGAGATCTGAAGGATGCTCACAACAAAGAGATATTTTAGGCTTTATCTATTAGAGATATATTTCTTGGCAGTGAGAAATGCTGATTTTCACACTCTGTCAAGAGAAGATTTGAATTCATAACTTGCTCTGTAATATAAAAAAACAAGGAAACCAAATCTGCTTGCAAAATTCTTACCTACGTTTTATACTATGGAGAAAAGGCAAATCAAATCGAATTTAAAACAAAAATGTGCAGTCTTCTGGAACTATTTTATTTTAGCCTCTTTCCTCATGAAGAAGTGATAAACAGTCTTGGTAGTTTCTGTCAAAGAAAATAGGAACTTTATCAGGATTGTTTTTTCTTTGATTTATCAGCTTAGAAGTATAGAAAGATCTGCAGTTCTCAAGCCAGAAATCAATGTATTTATTTAACACTGATGAAAATTTGCCTCCGTGGATGTTTTCTTTGAGTTTAACAAGGTTTGACGTTAAAACAAGTATATAAAGATTGATGTAGCTTCATTGCAGAGGGTTAATAATCATTCTCTTCAGAGGATTGTTATATTAAATTGTCTGTCCAAAATTCACCTTTGAGCCCACATAGGTGACGACCTGAGTGAGAGAAAGCAGCAGGTTTCAGAGGGGGCAGGCTGTGCACCGCCCAGTGTTTGCTCTGGCTCTGGGCTGCAGGAGCAGGCAGTGCTGGCTCACGGACTGCGCGGGAGAGCCGAGGAGATGCCCCAAAGCTGTCAGCAAGCTGCCCGGTGCTTGGGGGACATACGCCTTACCTGGGTGTTGTTAGTGCCAGGCAGCGTTTCTGGCGGGACACAGAGGGACGTTTCTCTCTGCAGTCTCCGAGGGAGGTGGACACGATGCGACACTGAGCCGCAGGGGAGTTACAGTGAGGCAGATCTCAGCTGGGCAGCAGAGCTGGCTGCTTTCTGCTGCTACTGACACCTGGCCCCTTATATTCCCTGAAAGGTGCAGTAAATCTGGAACAGGAGAGGCCCGAATGTGGTGGTATTCAGCTGATGCTGCTGTTCAGGGGGAAGGTTAAGACAGCAGAAGCCTTTAGAGCCCCTGTCATGTGGGGCACTGTAGGAGACACTGGAGCAAGTCTAGTAGAAAGGTGCCTGAATCATCCCTGAGCTGAGATTTTACTTTGGGCCGAGGCATTAACTCACTACGGCAACAACCTTAACTAATGAGAAAGGATGTTTTCTCTGGATATAAATGTCATTGTATTTCTAAATAGCCATACACTTAGGTTTATTAATCAAACTATATTTTTGCCTGCCTATGGCCTAAAATTTATAAATGCAATGAGCAGTGAGCAATGAGAAGTTACTCTGGGGCTCCAAATGTGTATTTTGGTTTGTTTTCCTACATAGTACCACGGAAAGCCCAACCTAATGGGGACTGATGGAATGGCTCACGTAAATGGGCAGCTCTGGTTTGTAGTTTATCACCAGCACAAGTGGTGCAAGCAATTTAAGTGTTTTGGTACTTCTATACATATTTGCCACTTCAAATCTCAGAAACTTGTAATCAAATTTTAGTATTTTTCTTTAATTTCCAGCAACTGTAGATATTTTCTTGTTATTGCTCTCTGTTTTGCCTTTCCCCATCCAGCCAAACCCAGATGTATGGATTTTGTTCTAGCTGTAACACAACAAAAAATAATTCTGTGTCTACTGTGGTCTCACTAGGATAGATGCATAACCTGTTACGTAGCTCTACAGTTCCAAAGTTTGTACACAAATGTCAATGATAAACCATGCTTCAGTCCAATCTCCTTTCTGCTTTCAGTGCTCTGAAGGGTTTTCTTTTTGACTGGTTTTGTTCCAAGGTGTTGTCCTACATGGTGCCCCATCTGTGTACCACAGGATTGTTCATGTCTCCTGGCTGGGCTTGGTAGCATCTACATTCTCTGACTGGAGAAATGAGTCAGCAGAAATGACTGTGCATCACTGAGCAGTCTCAGGGAAAAAAAAAAAAAAACCCTCCTTGTCACACTATGAAACAATGAAATATTACATCTCATGACCCTGCTTGAGTAAAAATAAACCTTTTTAATTGAGGAGGTAATTGGAAGCTATTGAGAGATGAGAGAGAACAGGCTTTTATTTGAAAAGTGATTGTGAGAGAAAGTAATGAGGTCAGAACAAAATAAATATTTTCCCTTTTTTTCCAACAAAGTATTATATTTTCATTAATTATGGTTTGTTTCTCTAGGCAATGGGAACATAATACAAAAATTTTGCACAAATATTCTCCTGGGATGCTTATGGTCATGCAGATGTTCTTAGCTGATGAAATCCTGGGTCTGCAGCACAGATGGAAAGTGATAAATGATTAAGATGTTATAGGATATAAATAACAATACTACAGTGTTGTATGTAGAGATATCAGCAAAACAAGGAATGCTTATCTGCTGGCTTGGCAAGCATCTTGTTTACGTCTGATCAGTTTTGCCACAGTTCTGGCTCCTGCCCAAAGCATAAGTTGGTATGTTGCTGCCAGGGCCCTGGAGCCACCGCCAGCCCAGACTGACCCTTCCTGCTCATCCCTTCTGGGCTGGGGAAATGGGAGGGGGCCTGGCTGCCAGGCTCTGTCCTGAGGGACACCTGCTGGGCTCTCCCACCATCACCAGCCCCTCGGGAGCCCTACAATACCTGATCCACAAGGAAACCAATGAGGGTGCCAAGGCCAAGGGTGGTTGTTCCTTTCACCCCTACTTGGAAACCACGTTTGTCAGGAAGCCTTCCAGAAAAGATTAACTTGGTGGGAAATATCTGCATTATCCAGTTTTAACCCAAGTGATTAAAAGCATGGCAGTGCCATGTGCTGCTGCTGATGGCATCCCAGAAAGGAGAAGAGTCAGGTGAGCTCCCTGCACTTGCTGCTGCCCTGGGTTGGGTCCTGCTCTGGGCACAGATCAAGGCATTTTTGAGGAGTGTGATGTCAGAAGACCTGAAGACACATCTCTGGTAGTGCAGAAATATTAGGTTATTTGCAGAGAACCAGAATCTCACCATTATTTATGAGTTATCCACCAAAAGTAATCTTGGATGTCAAGTTTTGTTTTGCTTTGCTACCCTGGTAACTCCAGAAGAATTATTGCAACTGCTGGTCTTTTTTCAAAATTTTTTCTCCTTGCTCTCAAGACAAATTATTTGAGAAGGGGAATAGGGGTAGCATCTACACCAAGTAAATCCTTACTTTTTTTTTGTTTCAGCTTCTTGTGACTTGAGAGCTTGCACGGTTTTGCCTGATTGGACTCAGGCAAAATTTTTCTTTGGGTTGGGTTTGCCTGATGAGAGTTTGGTGTGGGTTGACATTTTGGTGCCACCTTTCCCAGGCAGTCTGCCCAATAACATCTGCTTCTGCACAAGCAAGGTGGTTTCCTGAGGAGCCAAGCTGATTGTTCCCCATACATGCCTTTCATTTCTGAGGGGTTCAGGTGAAGTTAGTGTTGTTTGGAGCAAGAAAACATCAATTTGAATGATTTTTAAATATGTATAAAGTGAAGTAACATAAGAGCAACCCAAGCAGTCTTTATTGTTTGTCCTTCAACTG
Source organism: Sylvia atricapilla (assembly GCF_009819655.1). Taxonomy (NCBI): domain Eukaryota; kingdom Metazoa; phylum Chordata; class Aves; order Passeriformes; family Sylviidae; genus Sylvia; species Sylvia atricapilla. The sequence continues at coordinate 65,643,320 of NC_089142.1, forward strand.
CAGCTAGTTCCCTATCTTGCAGGCCTGAACTATTATATGCTAAACAAATAGCTTTCTCCTGAATAGCTGACTTTTAATACACAATTACCATAGTCATTGTAGATATTGTATGCTTCTGTCCACAGAGTAAGAACTGCATCTAATCAAAATTATCCCATAAACTGTGTAAAGATTTGATACTCTTTACCAGCATTGAATGCAAACTGCCTTCAAAGCAAAGGTTTCTGAATACATTATCTACATGATGAAATTAAAAATAGCATCCAACTGAATAACATCTTCCTCTCACCTACATTTCTTATCTTTAACCAAGATAGTTAAATTGGAAAAAGAGATGAAGCAGTTTTATCTCAGCATTCTAAAAATTACAGTTTACAACTGTGAAACGTTAAGAGACTTTTTGTAACACTCCTTAGAGATCTTCCACACTCTCACATGTACCCTGCAGCCTCAAGGAGCCACTGTGAACTCTGCTCTTGCAGCATCAGCTCTTCCTTTAACACCTAATGGGCCAAGATTTCTGTCTCTTCAGCTCTGAGAGTTTTGAACTAGAAAGTATATGCAGAGGTGGAAGGTATAGCTGAGATGCAGGGAAAACAGGTGGCCCTCACTTCATATAGGATAGTACTTCCTCTGAATTTTTACTGGGTAGAGGTGGGGGGGTTGTTTGTTTGTTTGTTTTTGGAGGGGGGGGTTGGTGTTTTTTTTACTGTAATTTTTAATTTTACTATATTAGAAATGAATGGACTACATAATCAAAGCTGACAGGAGTCTTCTCACCAAATATCCCTGATTCCTCTCCTTACCGTCCTCCTCAATTTCTAAAAACAGAAATGAGGGCACAAACTTAAAAGGTGTGTTAAATGAGAGTGGACTTAAGCGTATGTCCAAATATTCTTTGTGATTAAGTCCTATACATATGTCATCCGTCTATTTGTACGTAGTCACAAAATGAAAGCACACAAAGACTTTTCATATGGATTTGGACTGAAGAATCAAATTTTAGGATGCTTTAGAAAATGGATTGAAAATGTTGTATAATTTGAGTGGTGCATATTACGTTGCCTGGTAAAGGAGAGCAAGAAGAAAGAATGATGTACAGATTTGCATCCCCTGTTGATAGTGGTTGGAATTTAGAAAAAAAACCCACAAAAACAACCCAGCTAAAGAAAATATAAGCCAAGTGCTGATACCACTTAGAAATCAGAAACACAATAGGAATTGAGATGCTTATATGCAGCACAGGCAAGTATTAGTTGAATTTAAATAAAGACATAGAAATCAATAGCTGTCTATTACTGTAGTGACAGCAGCTGCCAAATTGGTTGAGCTGGTTTGGGTAGATTTATTGGGGACTTATGGTTTGCAGCTAAATAAAAAGTGCAGTAGTGATGAAAAGGGTCTTCTTAGAAGCTGTTGCTAAGAAAAGAGAAAACAAAAACAAGCATATGCTGTGAAAACAAACACGTACTATATTTATTGAGAAAACATCCTCTAGAATAAATAATAAAGACTATGCCATGAAATTAGTATGTGCTTTCACAACAGATTTGTACAGAAAATTTGAAAACCACAAGGACATATGGTTTACATAGAATCATCATATATATGTGGACATTCTCTAAACAATGCAATTAACTGCTATTTAAACATTTTCTCTTAAGTGAGTTCTCTTAATTTATTGAAGCAAATGTTGATTACCTATGATCATTATTTACAGTATGGCAATGCAGCTACTCAGCCATGTATTCTTTCTGTGCTTTCATCTGCTCATTGCTAAACAAGCTTCAAGTATCACCTTGTGAGTTACAATTAATAATCTATATGTGATTTACATACAGGAGAGGAATAGGGGTTTCATGAGGACTCCACTTTCCTACACAAAACTAATAATCAGGCATGTGTCATCAGCATGCCTAAGGATTGCTCCATCTTCCACCCCTGGAAGTCATCTCTCCTGAGGACTCAGTTATACCTCCCCAGGACAGAGACTCCCCATCCTGCAGCTGGCCCAGAGCTGTGCTGCCTGGGCACCTGATTGCAGCTGTGGGTTATTTCATAGAATCATAGTATGGTTTGGGTTGGAAGGGACCCTAAAGACCATCAAGTTCCAAGCCCCCCTGCCCTAGCCTGGAACATCTTCCATTGGACCAGGTTGCTCAAAGCCCCATTCAACTTAGTCTTAAACATTCCCTAGGATGGGGCATCCACAGCTTTTGTGGATAACCTATATATCTGTGCCTCACATCCCTCAGTGAAGAATATTACCTGTCTCTCTTGCAGTCTGGGTACTTTTGGGGGTCTATTTCTTCTAGTTGACTGCTGACATTCAAAAATATGCACAAATGTATTTACCTTTGAGACCTTTCCAAACTTCAGTGATTTTTTTTTCCCCAATCGCATGCTGAATATTTTTGGTATTTTGTCAGGAAGGGCTGTGGAGGCAATAGGCACAGTTAACACCTGGCTTTATTTCCTTAGACAAAGAGGATAAAAGTGTTCTTTAACTGAGTGAGGCTCTTCTCTTTGAGTTTTCTTCACTGCTCCTGGCCTTCCTTTTTGATAATTTTCAATTAGCCCCGTGGCTACAAATTGTAAGTAAGATTTTTAAAAAAAAACTGATGGTTTTAGGTGCATCCTAATGTCCAATTCAAAGCATATGAGAGAGTCTGATGTTTCAGAACACTGTTGTTTCAATGTTTATAGAAAATCCGAATCTGCTAATAACTTGTAAGTATGTTTTTCTCAGGTAGAGCAAAAAAAATTATAGTAGTGGTTAAGAAAGAAAATCAGGAGAGCGAACATCCAAGTATGGATCTACTCCATGAACCAAATGTGAGCCATTAGTCATAAGTGGACTAGAGATATAAATGAAATATTGCCTACTTTCAGAAAGGATGACAAAAGGCAACTAGCTGATGGAAATTCAAGATAAAAAGCATTTGTATGTACTTACTGAGGACAGGCATTCACAATCAATGAATTCAAGGTGCTGGATCAGCTGGACTTCAGCCATTTTATCATCCATGGTCGTGTCACACTCAGTGATTATTTTCCTGCCTTAGTAAAGGCAATTTTTGAGATAAATCCAATGTTAGGTCAGATAGAGTTGCATTGGTGGACAAGACTGAGAATGTCTGATTCTGGAGGAGCTGGGGTGCTGGGATTTGAAGCACCCCAAGGACCATCCATTTATAGCAACTAGCTAAGGAGCCAGGCAACCCAGTGAGGATCAAGGTCTTGACATCCCTGCAGTGGCAGGTGCCAGTGAGAGAGTGCAGCCACTTCACCAGAAGGAAGTCACAGAGGAAAAGCAATTAATGTGTCATCAAAGCCACAGAAGCATACTGTCAGGGAAATGAGGGGGAAGAGAGCTACAGCAATGATTCTAATAGATCCTGAAGTAATGAAATGCTTCCAGAAATGCATTTCTTGGATGGAAAGTCAAAATTATAAAGTCTGTGCAATTTCTGTTTTCAAGGCAACTCCTTATGATGACTATAAATAAGTATTTAAAGAAACATATGTCATCTGATATTGTTTTTTGTTATAGCACAGAAGATGTCAGAAAATGTGTAAGCACTTAGTGAGAACTATTTTTTATAATGCTGTGAACTATCCTCTCATTTTGTAGGAATGGTGCTTTTCTGCATCAACTTTTTGAACAAGATGTATCAAGTAATTTGCAAATAGTTGAAGGAGGGTAGTTTGTACTCCATATCCTCATTCTATTTCTGGGTATCAGATTCTTGTTGTGTATGTCTTGCTTTAAGTAACAGCCATATATTACAAATAAATGCAGTATTACTTGGTATTTTATGAGAAAAACCCGTGGGTTAAGATAAAGACATCTTAGTAGGGAAAGCAAAAGCTATTCACAGAAGCAAGGCAAAATAAGGAATTAATTCCCTGCTTCCCATGGGCAGATAAGTGTCCAGCCAACCCTGGGAAAGCAGGGCTCCATCACATGTAATGGCCAGTAGGGAAGAAAAACACCATTGCTCCAAATGTCCCCTCCTTCCTTCTTCTTCCTCTGGCTCTATATGCTGAGCATGATGTTGTAATGTTTGGAATATCCCTTTGGTCATTTGGGGTTGGCTGTCCCAGCTGTGTCCCCTCCAAAATCCTTGTGCACCCCCAGTGTCCTCGCTGGTGGAGTGGAGTGAGGACAGAAAGGGCCTTGGCTCCGTGGAAGCCCTGCCCAGCAGTAGCAAAGACATCTTTGTATTATCTCAGTGTTATCTCTGCATTATCTCTGCATTGTTTTCAGCATAAATCCAAACCACAGCCATGCACCAGCTACTGTGAAGGAAATTAACTCTATCGCGGCCAAAACAAGCACAGATTTACATTATTTTATTGAGTTACTACACAATGATGTGCTATTCTGTCACATTACCTACATTTTAAAAAATTATGAAAAATGTGAATGTGAAACTAGAACAATAGGCTGGAAATTCCCGTAGTTGACATCTCTGAATTCATTTACAACTAGGTATAGGGAGAAAAAAGGGAATAAACCTGACCAATCTGCTGGCATTGATTTTAAGGCATCCTTTTCATCCATCCTGAACAATTGCAAATGCATAAAAGAGGTGGAGTGTAGAAAAGGCGATCATTTCAGTTAAGGGTCACCACAAAATCCTACTAATCTTTAAGGCATTCCATTCCTTCTTATTTTATTTGCTATTGCAGACTTCAAAAATGGGTATTTAGGGAAGCTGACAAACTATCCTGTATACAGTGTTACATAAAGAGTGGCAGACTGCAAATGGAAAAATTAACATTCAGCATGTTAATTTGGGCTTTTTTTCCTTTCCTTTTTTTTTTTTTTTTTTTTTTTTTTAAGCACTGGAAAGGTTCTTTAAAGTATGTAAGGTATTTGTCACACATTGTTTAATTGCTAAACTGATATTTGTAAAACTTCCTCTGATTCTTTAGTCATGTGTAAAATATTCTAATTTTGAAAAGACTGCTAGCTTTTTCCATCTCTGGTATTTGTGATTTTGAATTTTTTTTCTTCTTTTTGTTTTACAAAATGTCTGTAAGGGTTCTATGTGAAGAAATGAAGGACACAAATAACAGCCAGTAAACACAGAGCTGTTTTTCTTCTTTTCTTTTTGCTTACTGAAGTCATGGGGAAAAATTCAGAAATTACTAGCTGCGTGCAGTTTCTCAGAGCAGTGCAGAGATGTGTTGTTACCTTGTACAGTTTGAGTAAACTTTCGATCCTCACAAGTTACTGGCTCCTTTTGTAACTGCAGCCCGAAAGCCAAGATGGCAGGGCAGAGCAGGAGCACCTTTCCCTCATCTTCACAGCAAGGACTTCCTTTCCATATGTAGGTGTTACCAGTTTTCACTGGTACCAGCTGAATTCCTGCAGATGGCTTTACTTCAAGCTGTCCTTGAAAATCAATGGAAAATTTGGCTAGCTATTGGTTCAGCTGCCATTTTTCCCACAGAGTACCAAATCTGTCTCCATAAGGGATGGTGACTTCTTGTTAAATTCCTTGTCCTGTTAGTTACAGTCTAATTAAGTAGACCTGTCTTGTTAATCTGTATTAAATCCCATATATCCAAGGTACTGTCTCTCCTTTCACACTTATATAAGTCCCTGTCTGGTGAGTTCAGCCAGAATGATTCAGACTGACATTTCCAAATTAAATTGGAAGTCTGTGGATTTTAAATTGAGAGTCTGAAGCTCGGGAACTGTGGACCTTTGACTTTGAAATGCACTTTTCTTTTTGGCCGGGTGTAGTGTAAGCTTCTTGGTATGCAAGTCCCAGCAGAGGTTTATGTATTTACTCATGTTGTTTCTCAGGGGATAATTTCAGGGAAATCAGGGAATTTCAGGGCAAGGCAGTTTTATCAAAATTAATCAAAATGGATAGAATTGATGTAAGCTGATGTTGTAAACACTGTATAGAATTTTGGCCTAGGGGGCACCCTAAGTACATTTTTGCAGTTAGAAAACAAATACAGGAATGATTTTAAACATTATCCAAGACTGAATAGTCATGTTGTTTAGCAAAGAAGACATTCAGCTGACTTCTCATTTGATATTTGGGAGCATCCCCATTGCCACGAGACTGAAATTTGTCATTGGGTTTCACAAGAGTGGCTGCCCAGGAAACCTTCAAGATTTGAGACATGTGCCTTCTCTGTAAGGAATGCAAACCAGCTGCCTGTGACTATTGTATGTCATTGATTGGAGGGCACAGGCCTGTGGCAAGGGAACCATTTCTGAGATGAGATGGATTTCCACTGAGGGGAGATAAGGCCCTGTGTCTTCTGGATCACATTCTTCCACTCTCTGCTTAGCAGTTGACATGAAGAAGTTCTGCTGCAAGTTTTTTTTTAATATTGAGTTATAAAAGCAATCGGTTACTTGTTTTTAAATGTAAAAAGAATTACTGTTAGCTTATTAACAGCTTTGCTAGCCAGATATGAAAACTGCTGAATGTCTGGATAAATCTACTCTATTTATCACTTATTGGATTCTATAATCTTTAGAGAGTGTAAAAAATTTTACACTCTATATATATCCCTGAATACTGAATTTTGCATTGATTTGGACTTCACATTTGTTTGAAAGACATCTGAAATCATAACCAGGCAGATACTTTCCTCCTGAGAAAGCCTGAGAGGAGGAACTTTTTTGAAAGGCTGTAAAATCACTTAAATCTGTAAAATATGCTGATAATAGTATGACTTGAGACAGTAGGCAAGAGGGTGTTGGATGACTACCAATGTTAGCTTTTGAATTTGGGAATCCTTGGGTTCAAGGAGTGTCTATTCCTGTCCAAAAAACAAACAAACAAAACAAAAACAAAACAAAACAAACCCAAAAAACCCCCACAAAACACAAATCAAAACAAACAAACAAACAAACAAACAAACCCCACAACCCCCCCCCCCCAAAAAAACCCAACAAAAACCCCAAAGAGAAACAACAAACAAACAAACTCCCCATAAAGTCATAGGTTTGTGTAGAAGCTATTTCCAGTTTCTAAGTATCTAAGAACAAGTCCTAAATTTCCTGGGTTAATCCTATTTAATTTTAATGGATCTACTAGTACAAGAAACAGCTGAGCAATGAGACCTTTACAAAGTTCCATATATACAGACATCTATCCATTTATGTCCATTTCTTAGCAGTTGCAGCAAATAAGTGTAAACAATCAAAACTTAAAAATGCTGTTGCTTTATTTCTTACAGATAGGGCAACTTGAAAGTATAAATACAAGAAAGGAGGTGAAAAGGATGCTGTAGTTGGCACACACTTTAAATAAAGACCTATGAGAAATGTTTACTTTGTTAAGAGAAGAGGAGAAAATGTATCTAATATATTAATAAGATTAAATCCCTGATTTTTCTGAACAAGCCTGCTACATGATGATTCCAAATCTTTGTTCACAAGCAAACAATTCAGTATCTACAACAGTAGGCTGCCTATGCATGTTTTGCATGCACACTGCTTGCAGGTGACATTTCTAAATAACGAAAGGAAAGCAGCTGAGTGAGCAGAATAAAAAGGACTGGAGACAATTTATCAGATAGCTGGTATATGTTTCAACTTACTTCAGACAGGAACACATGAGCTTTTATGTGCAGAATAAAACTGTATAACTTTAGCAGCATTGATCCTTGCAGAATAGCTTTAAATGACCCCAGTAATTTAGTTGGAGACTCTGTACAGCTAGATAGTCAATGTGACTTGTCTCTCTTGGTTGGAAGTAGAGGAGGGAGTAGCAGCGTTCAGGAAACCAAAAGTCGGATTTCAACACACCAGATTTCCAGGCCCAAGACATTGCTACTCCAAATAAACCTCCTTTCAAACCATTTTCTACAATGCACTGGCCTTTCTCCTAAGAGCTGAACAGAACTTTTCCAGTAGAAAAATTTCTGTCAAAAGAGATCATTCTGATGAAATAGAAGTAGAAAAAATAATTTTGTTTGGAAGAAATACTGGAACAACCATTTTATGTTAATGATTGATTTTATCTCAAGTAAAAACTGTTCTGCATTGTACAAAATGTTTAAAAAGAAAGCAGAACAAAACACTTTGGATGCCGTCAAAACTGAATATTTCAATCAACCTCCAAGTGATTTTTAAATTGTGTAACATGGGAATATGAAAATTATTCACTTGTCCTTCATTTCACAGAGAAAAAATATTCAACAGCAGGCAATTTCCCTTGGAAAGGAATTACTGCTTACAAGACAGCTCCAGCCTTGCTCTGGTTTTGCCCTGATTCCCTGCTTGATGGCAGCTCACCTCTCTGCAAAAAAATGCAGTCCCATGTAGTGCCTCCAGGATGGTTATCAGATGATAAAGGGACCATATGCTAAGAATTTTGTGAAAGTGGTAGGACTGGAGACATGGGCTGTTTCTGAGCAGAGAAATATTAGATCTTAGGCCACAGCAGGATCAGGATGTGTAGGAGTTAGGAGGCAGTGGGATAACTCTGTCCTCTTTGTGGGAGAGAGAGACAGCAGTGCTAGTGGTGCTACTTCCCAGTGGGGAAAGCCTTTGCTTCCCCCGTGACAGTCAGGTTGCAGAAGATCAAAGCCACTGCAGTCCCAGTGCTGTCTTTCCCTGGCCTTTCCTACAGATATCCCAGGTGTCTTCATGTGAGCCCCAGACTTCTGTCCATTTCCACCTACTCCCACCTGCTGCTGCAGGGGTGGGAGAGAGAGCATTTGCAGCCATGGCTGGGCATCAGGACCCAGTGACCTGCTTTCCAGTCTCAGCAAAACTCAGACCATCACTGAGGGAGAACAGTTCTGTGTGACAGCTCTGCTCGAGCCTCAGCATAAAGACCTTCTGTCTTTGTGAGTGCCAGGTTAGAGGGGATGAAGGCTACAGGGAAGAATCAATGGGAGCACTTGTAAGTGCTTCCCCTGCCAAAGCCAGAGAAGCAAACCAAAAACTTAACCAATGGAAGAGTTTTCTGGTGTCCTGCAGGTTCATTATGTCAAGGACAGAAATTGAAATTTAGTCATTAAAACGTGCGTGAAGGGGATTTTTCTGCCTTTTGTGCACATCTGAATGTCTCTCCAGATCTAGCCCTGGCAGAACTGCCCTAGGCTGGCCTTGGGGAAACTTCATGTCCACAGGCAGAGGACAGACAGCCCCTTTGACCCTGGTTCCCTCCTTGGGAAATATTACCTGCAGGGAAAGAGGGCACCAGCAACCTCTGGGCTGGGTTCTCCATAATAAACACAGCTCATGGATAAACCGTGCAGACAAATAACTAGCTGTGTGACAATAAAAACAGCTCAGATATTGACACAAGGAGAAGACACTCCTGAGGCAGCACTCATTGCAAACCCGTCTCTGAATGAGCAATAGTTAAATGTTTGTCCTTGCCTCTTTCTTTCAAAAGTAGGGCAAATATCTATAGAGTTCCCAGCGGGGAGGTAATCTAACTTTAACTTTCATACAGTCGAGTAAAACACCCGAGACCTGTGTTAGGGATGCAAGCAGGTCGTCTGAATTATGATTATTCAATCTGGTATTATTTTAATCTGGCATGCCTCTCACGTGCTTCATTTAGGTTCATCTTGACCTGAAAACTGCAATCTCAATGCCTTCTATGCCTTTATCTTTACAGGTGATTTACCTTGTTGCTGTGTATTTTTTCTATTTGGGTTTTTTTTTTCTCCCCTTATATAAATATTTATTTTAAGAGGGAAGCCCTGCCCGTGAGGCAGAGCGGCACATTTCATTGTCTCGGGTTTCCCGAGCGTGGTCTGGGTCCCCTTCCAGCAGCAGCCTCTTGCTTTAACTCTCGCTCCTGCTAATTGAGGCAGGATGATAATGAATTAAATGCCAAGGGAGGTGAGAGCCAACACCTCCCCTGCAGCCGCATCGTGCTCAATGTGATGTTTCCTTACTCGCTTACAAGACAATAGCCGAAAAAAATTAAGGAGGGGGAGAAAATGACTGATCCTTCTGTATGAGATAATGGATGAGCCCGGGATGACCTGTTTTTTTCCTTGCGGTGGAGCGGTGCTGAAGACAGAGGGCACCCGCGCCCAGCCCACAGCCGTCGCCCCGCCGCCAGCGCGCCAGCTCGGGGCGGCCGGAGAGCCGCCAATGCCCGCTCCCGGCAGGCTGGGAGCCACTGCCTCACCCGGCCAGGTACGTCTCAGGGGTGACCCTCCGAGCCGAGCGCGGGGCTCAGCCGTGGGACGGCCCGCGGGGCAGGCAGGGCAGGCGGATGGCACCGCGGAGACGGGGCTGCGGAGCTGCCCGCGGGAGCCGGCTCGGGCGGCTCTGCCCTCCTGCGGGTGCGGACGCGCGGCCAGGACGGCGGCTCCCCTCGGAGCGTCGCCTTCCCCGGGAGCGTCTCCAGCCCCCCTCGCCGCTCGGGGACGCGCAGCCCCCGGTCCCGGCAGCCTGCCCGCCGGCGGGGAGGGACGGAGCGGCGCCCAGCCCGGGGCGGTGCGTGCCGCGGCGGGCTCCGAGCCCCGGGAGCGCTGTGCGGGTGTGTGAGCGAGTGTGTGCGGGCGGTGCGTGTGTGTGTGCGAGCCGCGGTGCGTGTGCATCCGGGGACAGCGCGGCGGCAGCGCCTGGCGGGGGGCAGAAGTTTTGGGGAAGCGCCCCGCAGTGCTGGCGGGCGGCCGAGCCGGCGGTGGCGGGGCCGGGACAGCGGGACACTGGAGCGCCGAGGCAGCGGGGTGTCGGGACAGAGAGACCGCGGGCAGGGGACAGCCGGACAGGGAGACGGCGGACGGGGGTGCGGCGGGGCTGGGGCCCCGGTCCGGCCGCTGCCCCGGCTGCCGGGCGCTGTCTCGGGTGCTGACGGCTCGTCGCGCAACGGGGACCCGGCCCGGCCGCGCTCCCGGGCGGCGGTGGCACCTTCCCTCCCAGCGCGGCGTTTCCAGCCGCCCAGCCCTGTCGCGGGCTCGCCGCCGCTCCCCGCCCGAAGCCTGTCTGCACGGCAGGCGTGCCGGTAAGGCACATCGGGGCTTTGCCCGCTGTTGCCTTAGTAACTAATATGTATTTTCCCCTGCTTTCATGTGGGTGTCCCTGACTGGATTAGAGTTTTGTTTTTTGCCCCCTACACTCGGAAAAGTTAATCTAAACTGTAGAGTGCTTCCTTTCTTCCTCCTTTCGCTGACCTTTAAATGACATTTCCCGTGGCTGGCAGGGCAAGATCGCTCGCTTTCTCTTTTTACTCACGTTATGGATGGAGAAAGGAAATGTCTAAAATGAGAAAGATGCCTTCAGGTAATCAGAACGCAAAGGAAGAAGCGCTTGTCACTCTGCTTTCAGGGCTGGGGCCGCTGGGGCCGGGCTAGGGCCCTTCTTTCACGAGCTGCCAGCCTCCTGAAACTTTTAAAACTTCCCGGGGGCAGAGGGGGTGTGTGCGCTGGCTGGACGTGCGGGAAGTAGCCGCCTTGGCTTGAAAAGCAGACGCAAAAAGGATTGTAGAAACTCAACATATGTAAGTATGCATGATCGTATATCAAGGGAAATAAATACATGATTTAATCCCTCTTGAAACTTCTTGTTGAGAGGCTTATCGAAGCAAATTGCCCTGTGCTTGTGAGAAAGCAGTCATCTCTAACCGTGCGGGGTTGCTTTATGGAGCTCAGGTTTGACATCAATTTCCTGGTTGGCCCGTTTTATCCCCTCTTTCTGTGCCACCAGGTTAAAAGTCACTAGGATGACGACTGTCTTGGCACCTTCAAGAGTGGTACTGTGAGGCTTCGCTGTGATGGTATTCGGAGCAACCTGGCCGTCGTCGGGGAGAAGCAGATGCCATTTCCTACATGTCCTTAAACCATGTGCAGGCAAGGGGAGCCCATGAAATTCGTAACCTGGGTCTGGATGACATCGTGCAACAAAATGATTGGTGTGCTGCTGGTCTTTTTCCCTGCTCTGCTCCTGGAAATGGACGTGCTGCCCAGGAGTGGTGGTCGGAAGGTTCTTCTCTCTGCAGCCTCCTCACAGCGGTCGGTGGCTCGGACGGACGGGGATGTCATCATCGGGGCCCTCTTCTCTGTCCATCACCAGCCGCCAGCCGAGAAAGTGCCCGAGAGGAAGTGCGGGGAAATCCGGGAGCAGTACGGCATTCAGAGAGTCGAAGCCATGTTTCACACTTTGGATAAAATTAACGCGGACCCGGTCCTGCTACCTAACATCACCCTGGGCAGCGAGATCCGAGACTCCTGCTGGCATTCCTCCGTGGCCCTGGAGCAGAGCATCGAGTTCATACGGGACTCCCTCATCTCCATCAGGGACGACAGGGACGGAGGCACCCGCTGCATTTCCGACTCGCAGACCCAGCCCCAGACCAGGGTGAAAAAGCCCATCGCGGGTGTCATCGGCCCCGGCTCCAGCTCAGTTGCTATCCAAGTCCAAAATCTGCTCCAGCTCTTCGACATCCCCCAGATCGCTTACTCCGCCACCAGCATCGACCTGAGCGATAAAACGCTGTACAAGTACTTCCTCAGGGTGGTCCCCTCCGATACGCTGCAAGCCAGGGCCATGCTTGACATCGTCAAGCGTTACAACTGGACCTACGTCTCCGCCGTCCACACGGAAGGTGGGTATGGGGCAGCCCCGCCCGCCCGGCCCGGGGCTGCGGCTCCTCCCCGGGAGACCGCCGGCCGCTGCCACCGCGGGGACCGTGAGGAGAGCGTGGAGAAGCGGGGAGTGCGGGGGTGCCGTGCCGGAGGTGTCCCCCCGCGGCGGGCAGCGGGACCGGGGCCCGGCCACGCAGGAACGCCCGCGAGAGATCGGGCGTCTCCCCGAGCCCTGTCCCCATTCCCACACGGAGTGTTCGGGTGTTTGTAAATAAAAGTTAACAGATGTGAGCAGCTGGATCTGGGGCGAGCAGCCTCGCCCCTCCGGCTGGGCCGGGGCAGGTCCGTGGGGCTGGTGAGTCCGTGGGGCTGATGCCCTCGGTCACCACCTTGGCGGGGACTTGGACAAAACGGAATCAGGGCTCAGCAGGGACTCCAGGATTAGCTGGCTTTGCTGCTTGTGAACTGATCTCCCGAGTCTGCGAGCAGAGAGGAAAGAAAGCTGAAAATCCCTCCCCTGTCCAGATAGCCCCTGCAAAGCCAGGTGCCGTGGGAAAGGGCAGATAGAGGCTCACGCAACTTGCATGCATCTTAAGTAATAGTCAAAGCTATCACTCTGCACAATTTGTTCATAGTCAACAGGTCTTCCTAATTTTAAATATCAAAAGAAAAATAGCAATAGTAAGGTTATTTTGAAGAGGAGACATTGGTTTATAGCCAGGTTAGGTGGACCAACATAAATTGCAGCAGTAATTGCATTTGATAGAAAATAAACCCTTGTGATATTATTGTGATATTCCTGTAGTCCAGTCGTGGTCTTCAAAATGGGATTCTTAAGTATAAAATTGCAAATTTGACCACATTATTGCTATAGCTTTGCAACTCTTCTGTTTGTCTGAGTGTATTTCTTGTATGGATTTGGTTAATGATTCCCTGTGCTTACTGGGCTGACTCCACACCTTTCATTTTCACAGAGATGACAAAGTAAAATGAGGTAAGAACATATACTGTGACAAAAAAAAAAAAAATCTCCAGGAAGAGTTCCATATTTACACATTTAGAAGGGAACTGGATTGATCTAGACACCAAAACTAGAAAATGCTGCAATTTGGGGAGGCTAGGGGACAAGTGAGAGCATGAAGCAATGACCTGACATTTGCAGTTCATTTATGCTCTGTTCAGATGAGAAAATGAGCTGCTAGCAAGACTCCAACATGAACTATTAAGATTCTCTATTGTTGACAGATATGATTAGATCCTGTGGAAGGCCAGGATGACAAATAAACATAAAAGGGGGAAATTCTTTGTTGATCTAAATAGCAATCTCTCCCTTCAAGGCACTCTGAGGTGCTCTGCTAACTCACTGTGCCTGAGGAGTTGCCTCAAGGGATTTGCTGTCTCTCTGTCCCACTCCTGTTAACATTAGTGGACCTTACCTCTTTTGGAAAAGACAACACCTTCCCTTCAGAAGGTTCATTTTAAAACAGCCCATTATAAGCAGCAACTTCAGTCATTTTTTGTGAGAAATTTTGTTTAGATACTTATTTTTATGAATGTTACTGGCTGATGAAAAATAATTGTTGCAAGATACTTTTAGACTTCTGAAGTTATATTTTGAAAATAGGGATAGCCCACAGGTCAGCACTATTCTTAGGAAAGGTCACAATTTTACAGATCATGCAGTTTGAGATTCAGATTTGCTTTTTTATTATTAATCTGTGTCTGTGTTTTATTGTTAAATTCAACCGAAAAATATCACTGAAATTATGTAACAAGCTTCAACTTTTGCACTGCTTTCCAGAAAGACAAATTATTGACCCCCACCCAATTGCTGTTGGGAAGATTCCAAAGGCTTTTTTTCCTTCTATTTAAAGTGAAATTAGTATTCATGAAAATCAGTGTAAATGGTTGCATTTCAAATCCCATGCATTCACTGTTTTGTTAAAGGTGAAATCATTCTTCACAGACAACACAAAGCCACTCTGAATAATAGTCTGTGTGAGCAGAGCTGCTTCATCCATGCTATGTTTGGAAATATGGGCATAAAGTGTAGTCAGAAACTTTCCTCCTCCACAGTTACTCATAGGCCTCTACAATGTCTTTATGGTGGGCTGCAAAATGTGCTGGGAGGCATTCTAGGGTATCACTGGTTAGAGAATGTCTTCAGCAAGGACTGTAAGGAAGGGACATATTTCTAGGAAATGCACAGGTTGACACTGTGAAGTTAATTCTTTCCCCATCCAGGTGCTCCAGATCCAGTTTGACTCCCTTTCCAAAGCAGAAAAGCTGCTTCTTTGCTATCTGACCTCTCATTCTCATGGGGATGGACAATACTCAGCTCTCGTAGGCGCCCAGCCACAAGGGGATGCAGTGAGACCACTGAGTTGCACTGTGACAGTGAGCCACACTCCTCAGTCCTCACTGACCCAGGGCAGGGTTATGGAAACTGCCAGGAGAGACGAGCCCTTTCCCAGCCTGAACCATCCAGCTACTCTGCTTACCCTTCCTCTGCTCCTGCAGCCCAACTGAAGTTGGCTGAATGCCCAAGTCAACACCTGGGTACACAATTATAGATTTAAAGATAATCAGAAATACCACACCATTTGTTGCCCAAGTTTCTTAACATGAAGCCCACATGTGCCATGAGAATGAACGTAAAGAAGTCATCAATACAGGATGATGTGTTTAAATAGTTTGCATTTGACATGGAGTTTATTCTTCATGTGTCAATGTGGTAATTAATCAGTGATGATGACTTTTAACTACATTCAGTCTCGACACTCTGGTACATGAAGCTGCATGGAGATGTGCTAGACTTGGGTTTTTTTTTTTTACACAGTGGTTTATAAAGAAGTATAAACATTACTTGGGTAAAAATTTCATAGTCAGTTAATAAAATCTGTTTTCAGAGGTCCACATAGCACATTGCTGCTTTTAGATTAAAATTGACACATAAATGTCCACATTAAAGAAGAATGAAAGGAGTTACTGTGTCTGGTTACTTTACTATGTATTTCAGTTGAGCATAGTTGCCCATGAGAGCCCAGAGTGGTCGACAGTCTTTAAATGCTGTAGCAAACCTGTGCATCTGTCAGTGTAAGGCTGTATGACGATATAGTATTTGCAAAGCATTTTCAAGGCTATTATTTTTTTAAGTTTTCTTCGAAGATAATTCTGTGTTGGAGTTCTTGGCATGTCTACGGCTCAGATTTTAGGCTTAAAAGTCATTCTTATCTTGAAATGCATATAAGTGAATGGATGTTTAACTTTGAGGCAAAACTTCCTATGGAAATCAAAGGCATCAAGAAGCACGTGGATTCAATTGGACACAATCCTTAGTGTAGTAAAGGCAGAAGGAGTGACACTTGCTAAGGGTAACCTTCCAAGTGAGATATTCTGGTCTTTAGCCAGATAACCTCAGAGTCAGGTATTCTTCTCTATTTAGACCAGGCAGCCACTGATTTGGTAACACTGTGAAGAGTTATAGGGGACACTTTCTTCCTTGCCTGGATAAGAGCCTCTGGGCTGCCTCTGGAGCAAGAAAAAAGATAGCAAGCACCACTGCTGTGCTGCTTTCATGCTGAAGACAGAGAAATAATGAGGTTGCTACCAGAAAATGCAGAATGGTTATGAGATTGCTGTAAGTTATACTGACTTCCAAAACCCACAAGACACATGCACCCTCGCTAGTGATCAGCATGAAGTCTCCATCAAATCCCTCAGTTTTAGCTGTTCCTCTTGTACACAGAGCAGGAGAGATGATGGTGTAAGTAGTCCTTTTATCACTTCAACTTCTAAATACCCCACTTCTGAATAAGCAAATAGAAATACTTAGCGCCTGTACCTGGATTTCATTTCAATCATTGCCTATCTGTTAGCCTTATAAAATGTATGTGAGCATTCATATGAATGCTGTTTGCAATTTATAGACCGTACTTACACTTTATTGTACAAATATCCCTTTATAAACAAGATTTCCATTCCAACAGAATGCAGACTTTGCAGAAGGAACTTTGGAAATGGAATTATTAAGATCATTGCACCAAATTTGGACTGTTTAGAAATTAATTTTAGAGAACAGTGAGATGTTTCTGGTCTTGATTAAATTTTGTCAGATTTGTTTGCCAGGCTATTCCTTTTTCTTGAGTATAAGGCTTAAAATGAACTATGATGAAGCAAATGGCACAACTGTAAAGACTTTCAGATCAAAGTAGATGGTAAGTGTATGATCTTCATAATGGTTTTTGGTAACCTGACTGCTGTACACTATCCATTGTACAGGAAACTCATAAACATGGTTATATATGTTGGAAGGAGGATGCAAAGAGTGAGTCCTGCACTTTATTGCAAATTTCACAAGAAATAAGTTCATTCAGTAGAACCTACTGAAGTTGCTTTAGATTTGCTGGAAGATAATACTTCTGTTTAAAGATAAGTGGGGCTATATTGATCAAATAGCTCAAAGGAATGATTTTCATAAAATTGTGTTTATTTTCCAAAGGTGTTTTGAATAGTGGTCTACTATTAATTATATGGTGTCACTCAGTGATTAATACTTTTTGATAACATTATTGTCAGGCAACAGAATAAGGAATTCCAGTTCAAATGTTTGAAATTTTAGAGTGTACAAATATTTCTATGGATACCAACAATTACAAAAATGCTCTTAAAGGTTAAGGTTATGTAGTGGTATGAAAAGTGCTGAGATGTGTGTTCATAAATACATATGTCCATCTAATTGTTTCTGTGTTTAACTTGCTTCATTGACTATCTTCAGAGGTTTTGTGATAGGAAAAAAAGAAAAGTCTTATATTGCAAGGAAAACAGAAATTAGTTTCAAAACAAGTATCCCTACATTGGATGGATCCTATTAACTGTATTAATTAGAAGGTGCTAGGAGAACAATTTTCATAGATTAATGTTGGAAAAATTATGATATTGACATACACTGTAGAAATCAAGAGAAATTCTTTCTTGAAATTCTACTGCTTTGCATTACTCCTAAATTCACAAGTAGTATAGCTTTTCAGCTACACAACTGGCAGCTGCATGAGTTACGTCAGCTCAAAAGCTTCATCGAACTCCTGTGCCTGCCTTCTCAGCAACACTGCTAGAGTTCATATTTATCAGTCAGCACAATGCCTTCATTTGTGCTTTATTTTTTTATGCATCATGTCCTTGCTATCAGGTTTTTATGACCTACAATCTTTGTTAACTCCTGCAGGTTTCTTGTCTCACTGAAGACTTTTAAAAATGTTAAATGACCTTAGCTTTCTCAAAAAGCTGTGTGAAAATGCCTCTAAAATATACCTTTGAACCTAACATGGAGGTGCTTGCACTGAGGTTTCTGAGACAGAAAACAAAAAGCTACATGGAGTAAAATCATATAACTGAAGCAGCGTCATGCACTGAGAAAGGTTCTTTAGGGGCCTGACACATCAGTGAGCTGGTAACTAGTGAGAGACCAGAAGCATTGCACCTGCCACATGCAGCCCAGGGAAATGCTGATCAAAGCCATTACTAACTGGGGCTCCCTGACCCAGGCGAAGCAATACAGGAATTTCAGTTTGTCTTCTGGGTGGTAGCAGTGCTTGCTGCAAATGCCACTGTCACAGATGGCAGTAATTAACACATGGGCCTGCCGTCTCAGCTGGAGGGCCAGGAACTGATTGGACACGATTCCACCGAAAGAAAGTGTCCTTTCACCCATGGGTATCTAAGGAATTGCCATCCAGTGCATGACCAACTCAGGTTTGCAGTCTAATTTTTCAATAGTGTTTTCTCAAACGTTATTATTCCTATAAATGTACGTCTTAAAGAACAATGTCTAAATCTGGTTTGCCAGCAGAAGGTTGGCTATTGAGAGAGACGCTGAATATGAAAAGAAAAAAGAGGAGGACAGAGCAGATTTCCACAGTTCCGGTCTATAGCAAGTTCCCAAGTACTAGGGCTAGCAGCCACCAATAAATGTTTCCTTTAGGAGTTTGTCTAATCCCATTTCGTATAGTTTATTCTTTGGTGTCTAGAGTATCGCAGATTCACAGAATGGTTAAGGTTGTGACAGACCACTGGAGGTCATCTAATCCAGCCTTCCTGCTCAAGCAGGGTCCACTAAAGCATGCTACTCAGGATTTTGTCCAGATGGCTTTTGTATATCTCCTGGGGAGGAGATTTCACAGTCTTTTTGGTCAGCCTGTCCCAGTGCTCAGTAACACAGAAAAGAAGTTCTCCATCAATTTTATAAATTAACTGTATCTTGTGGGAAGAAATATTTCCTTAAAGCTATTCTGATAACTGCATTACCTTCAGAAGTTCATACAAAACTATTCATCATTTGTTAATCCTGATCACTATTCTGTACTTGTAATTCCAATGTGAAACATGGGCAAGCAGAGCTACATTCAGTACTCAGGGTGTGGGTACACCATGGTTAAAATCCCTTGCGGGGTGATAATTTTAGTATTGCTCTCAGACCTTTCCGGATAAGCTTCCAGTCATCCATTAATTTTTTAATTACCACCATGCACTGAATGGATGTTGTCAGAAAATACCACAAAATTACCGCAAAATCATCTTCTTAAATGGTAAGGCTTTCTTCAGAGGCCATTACACATAGGGTTTTCCTCATGTGTTACTCCTACCTTATTAACACAAATTTCATTTGCTACACTTTGGTTCCTATATGTTAGCTAATTGTTAATCCAGGACCTTCTGTCATATCCTGTATTACCTCTATTTCTGTCAGAGACTTTACTAAGAGACCTAATCAAAAGCTTTCTTAAGTCCTAAGTACTCTATAGTGATTGTATTACTCATATGGTTACCTGCTCCAAAAAAGAAGTCTAATTAGTTTCTGAGATATGTGGGTGTTTTATTTTTTTGGAAATAATTAGTTAGTTTTTCTCTGATATGGCATATTTATTTATATGAACCTTAACACTGTTTTGTTGTTGTTCCTACCAATTAGCTTTGCAAAGAAATATTTAAAATCTGCAGAAATATCATGTCTGTTGTTCACTGGATTACCCTCTATGCCTCTCTATTCTCCATAAATTCAGTTAAAAATGAAAACTGATATGTGAAAAAATGAAATTGCTTTTTCTGCATTACTGCTAGTTTTTTTGCTGAGGCCACTGTATCTGGTGTTAACATGCCACAATCAAAAATTAGCTGGTGTTGGAAATTTGTTGAAGTTCACCTTATGAATTTGGATTTGTTCTAAGATACATGCTATTGACGCTCAGAGACAGTGGTTCATTTCTATCCTACATAAGGAATGACCATTGTGTGAGAGCTGTCCTATCTGCCTTCACAGACAGTGCAGACAGAGAATTAATTTAACTTTTATGTTAAGGTTTTATCTTCCCTGAGTGCTCTCTTTATGCAATTGGTTATCATTGAATATCAGGCTAGTTTCCCATTTCTTGAATATTTGAAGAACGGTGGGTTATTAGATTCTATGTCTTTATGTCTCAGAATTGTTTCATCTTGTGTTTTGTGGTTTTATATTTCAGTTTTCAAGGTACACTCTGTTTTCTTTCCTTCATTAGGACATAACTTCGACTTTTCAAAGTATTTATCTTATTTTATTTACATTTATTTTGTTTTGTTTGTTTTAATAGCATTATAAAATTTACTTTTTTGCTTATCAAGCCAGTTTTTTTGATCCTTTTGAATCTTTTGCTCTCAGCCTCTCGTATTCCTGACCAGTCTTCATGGAATTTGTTCATATTTCACTCTTTTGGCTACTCCTTTTAATATCCTTGAAATTAGCTTTCTCATTTTGATATAATTTATTTTGCTTTGAATTAAATATTACTTTTAATGATTTTTTTTTTAAATTTTATTTTACGTGCAGCTTTTTTCCTGTCCCAATATCACTATTTTTTGGATTGTTAGGTATTAACAATTTATATATGGCTTAAGACTAAATCAAGGGTTGTTTCTTTGTTTGTGAGTTCAATGAACAAGTGAGTAACCCATGAAACACATGAAAAAGAAATCAATGCACAGTATGTAAGATTTGCCTTCATTTGCCATTGTCCAAACTACCTACAAGACAGAGTGTCGTAATAACATTTTGTGACATGGGTGCTGTGCATCAAAGGCTGTTTCCTCTTCTGCTGAGCCACTGTCCAAGTGGCTTGTGTCTATCAAAAACCAGTGTGACAGATATTTCATTTTACTGACAAGTCATATTTTTTGTTCTGTAGAATCATGGTCCTTTGTTAAAACAATTTTCACTCATATTCTCTCTTGAATATTTTTATAAACAAATTAATTTCTTAAAGGATATTTGAATTATGTTAACAGCTATCAATGATTTATAAGTCTCTTGAAAATTTGACAGTAATATTTTAAGCATGGGCATTTGGCAGTTCTGGTAGACAAAGCAGAGAAGGTCATGTCCCGTGCTGGTGCAGAGAGCAAGCGTAGCAATAAGGCTCCTATCAAATGCTCATTGAAGTTAATTGGTGGCCCTCTGTTGACTCCAGTGGATCCTGAATGGAGCTCAGCATGGCCATCAGATATTGTCTTTTCAGGTCATTGAGCTGATGATACTCAGAAAGCCATAAAAATCTGCAGGGATTGTGAATCCCACATCTAGGTGTACGCCACAGTTAATTTGAAGTAGTGCAAAACTGTGCAAAAACAAAACTATGGTTGTTGGATTTGCATATATATTAGAGGATATTCAGATACATAATTTTTTCCTTCCAACTAGAGGGAAGCCGAATCTAGTTCTTCCCATTCAAGTACCCCAGTGAATTTAACACTTGCTTCTCTTTGCAAAATGTTTGAGGAACAAACAAACCTTCATTTTCTTAAATGAAGTTGTTTCACTAGCAACATTCATCCTTATTCATCTGCGGATACAGATGGGTTTGTACAAGCTAGTAATTTCCCAGACATTTATTCAAACAAAACTCATCCTGGAAAACAGCAAGAAGAACCAGACATGAATATTGCTGAAATGACGAGTATTGGAAATCTGAATAAGTGTTCATAAATACTCTTAAAATGTTTGGCTAGGCTCCGTTGAACATTGAATATCTTTTCCTAGGTGGAGTGGAATGTAAAAGATAAATTTGCAATTCATTGTCAGGAAGTGAGAAAACCCTGTATAAACCTTGTATATAAGCCTTTCTTACCCGTGTGGTGTTGTGGAAAGGCTTCAGCAAATGGAAATTTGACGCATAGAAATTTGTGTTGGATACTGAAATTGGTGATCCTCCTAATGAGAATGTATTTCCCTAGCTGGAAGTTCCACATGAGTAGATCTCAGTCTCTTGCCAAAACAAAAAATATTTGAAAGTGAGTATTTGTAGTACTGTTAAGAAATGTTGTGTTATGAGCACTGGAAAATTATAGGATTATTTGAGAGACTGGAAAGTAAAAATCCACTCCTATTGAACTATTCAGAAAAGGTTAGAGTAGCAGGCTGACAACATTCTTTTGGAGGATGCCCTTGTTTTCCAGGCCTTTTTTCCCGAGAGAATAAATTTATTCAGCATCAGATTAAAAACTTTACAGCTATCAGCTATATGAACAAAATGCTGAGCTGGGACAGCTGCTCCACTGGAACAAAAGTGTTGAAGATTTTGAGAAAGGGGAATGAACCAGATGGCAGCCCTGGCAGCAGCCCTGGCAGACTGGGTGTCACTTAGTCCTTTCTTGTTCCCTTCTGCCCTCAAGGCACTACAATTGTAGGTCTCAGGTGTCACTGCATTTCCTGTTTAATAAGCTTAACCTTCCTGGTTCAGGTGGATACCTGCACAACTCAAATCATTCTTTGTCCTCTGTCAAGTTAGACCAGGATACCAACATCTGACAGCTCAGTCTGGGCGTACTAAGTGACATAGTGCCAGTGTGTGTCACCTAGAGGCAGAATTCCTTCCCTTCTCACATAGTGCCAACCTGGAAATGACATTATGACTGGAAGGTTCTCCAGGGGTTCCTTATGCATTTGTCACCAAACTCAGAAAGAGATAAATAGTACTCCATTAAACATATGCCCCAACCATGCTCTTGTCATGTCCTTCAGTGTTGGCATCCTGAAAAAGGGTAGGATAAGGATGTAGTAAAAGTGACATTGAGATAGTAATGTGCAAAACTGATGTTGTGAAGTTGAGTGAGTCAACAAATATTGATTTCAATATCTTATAGGACAGCCAAAAATGGACAGTATTGAGTTATGCCAAAAATCCAAACACAAAAGACAAATGAGCTATGCCAGACAGCTCTGGCTACCAAGACAGCAATCCCCAGAATAATAGTAAGATAGTGACGCAGACTTCAGCTGACAAAAAATTGTAATTAAATTAAAACCAATCAATGTGACGCTATGAAGAATAGATCTTCTCAAACAAACCTGATTTTATTCCCTGGTGAAAATGCAAACTTGGCAGTTACAGATTGAAACTGCAGATCAAGTATCTTAGATTTCTTTTCAGGCACTGAATCAGTATTACAGAATATTTTTATTAAAAAAGCACTGTGCAATGTCAGAAAAACAGATGTCCCATAAATTCAAACTCAGCACACTGATCTCAGCAAGTAAAGGGTGACCATCAAGTGCAGCTTATGTAGGTGAATTGTGTCCTTGAAAGAGTCCTAATACACTTTATGATTATAGAGGAACTATATATAAAAATATTCCCAACTCAGAAGCTAATGTTATCCTTGAGGAAGTGGGAACTTCACCTCAATCTAAGGATTATTACTTTTAATTTCTGTATTTGTTCAGTTCTGTTGTCAACTTTTAGAATCAATATTAAAATATTGAAAAGAGGTAGGGATAAAACACTGAATTATTTGAGGGCTGGAAAAAAGTGCTTAACAGCAGGAATCCAAAACAGCTTAATCTGTCTGGTTTTCAAAAGGAGATGCAGTGTTATGTGTGAAAAATGCTTCATTTCCTCCAAGCAAACAAAGCTACTGGGAACCACAGGGCTCTGCATCCTAACAGTTAAATGCAAAACAAGCCCCGACTGCTGGCAAGCCAACAAATTCCAATTAGAAAAAAAAGACCAATGTTTTCGCTTGTTCTGGTGATTAATCACTGAGATAAATGACTGAGGAAAGTTCAAACTTTTGATGTTGTGTAATCAAAATTAGCTGCAGATATCCCGGAACAGTTTTATTTGAAATGCATCTCACTGGACACAGCACAGCTGGATCTGGAGCAAATGTATGGGCTGGAATTCGATAGGTGGTAGTGGTCAGATAATAAGAGCTGGTAATTCTTTTGTCATTAGATCTTGATCGTTTGTGAATATTTTAAATTGTGTTAGGAGGAAAGGAAAATGTTTTATGTAAAAAGTAGCTTAATATTTTGATTATTCAGCTGCCTAAGACCATCCAAAGTATCCTCTGCTGTGGATACTGTGGATACTTACTGTAGAGGAAGAGAAACTCAGGACAAAATAATTCCATCAGCCAAATTCAGCCCACTGTTGCAGTTTACATGCAGTATTTAAAGTCAGTATTTGTCCTCTCATCAGCAGTTGGTTCCTGTCATGTATTTTGCCCTTAGAGAACCCCAGGTTTCAGAACTGTTTTTATTTGCTTGGTGGAAATTTCCATTTTCATGTAGAATTTGTATTTCACCTATTCTCTTACTTGTGACATAGATGTTGGCCCCTGTGACTGAAGAAAACAGCAAGTTTTCTAAAAAGATGCAATGACATTTTCCAGTGGTCTCACTAATTAGAATACTGCTTTGTACCTAAAATGATTTAATTCATGTGACAGCCCATGCAAAGTAAGTGAATTAAAAAAAATGCTTTGAAAGGAAACAAGAACTTGATGACTAGGTAATTAACATTTTTACCCAGCAGATTTTCTAGAAATTAATTCAGTGCTGAATTTCTGATTATCTGTTTTGATTTCAACAGATATCATATGAACATCAATATTTTCTGGTTATTTCAGATCCCAAACAACATGTTATAACACAGTCCCTTCATCCAGTGAACATCTTAATGTCCTTTTACGAGGCAACTTAGAGTATAGGGCCATGTTTGTAAAATCCTTTGTCCTTGTCACATCTATTTCTGACTTTTCTACTGAGTCCAAATATCTGTGAAATAATGCATTCCACCTTTAACACAGATGTGTTGTCTGTGAAGTGAGAAGCAGGAATGCACTGGTGCCGCAAATATCCAGAGTCACATAACTGCTTTTTATAGTTCATATCCTGAGGACATATGAATAATAAAATTGTCTTCAAAGTTCTGGTAAAACATCTGTATTCAGAGCTATGGTTTGGCTTTAATGAAGTCAATAGGAGCTATTGACTGAAATTTAGCCATGGTGATGCGATGTGATGATCCTCTAAGGTACAGAATACTGTTGCTTGATCTCAGATGGCAAGTGAATGGTATTTTTACTTTAGGCACTTGGATTATGAAGGGCAAGAACTAACCACACACTTGTACAATGTAGTTTCTGGGGGTAGATGGCATCACAACAGTGCCTAGTACCTCACAAGATGAGGATGGGTGTGCTTACCTCACATTAAAGACAGATCTTTTACTGGTAAAGCAGACACTTATAAGCCTTCTAAGGAACTGTGTAGTGGGTTAGTCTAGGGGGAAACTAAAGAGCCCTAGAACTGTGCATATCAAGGGATTATGAAAATTGACAAGTGGGTTAAATAAAGACAGGCTGCAATCCACTGGAGAAAAAGGGCAGGCTTTTGGATGTGCTGTTTTGAAGTGACAGGTAAAGTTAGTTGCTGCTTTCTTAATTTAAAGTGGACTGCTGACATAACTGATTAGGTCAGCTTTCTAATGTCTAATTATTTCTAATTTTATGAATAGAAGATCAAGGTAAGTAGGCAGGTAACTGAGTGTTGAAACTTAATTGCATTTACCCATGTAAAAATTATGATTTATTTTTAAGTATTTTGTGTGTTTTGCTCTAATTACTCACTTGCTATGCTGGATTACACTATGGTAAATGTCACCTGGATTTTTTTCCTCTCTCTTTTATAATGAATAATCTTAAAGTGCTAATTTGTATGTTCTTAAATTCCCAAGTTTAGGCAGCTCTTTTATCATAATACATGCAGGAAAATAACACACAAAGCAGAAGAAGAAAGAAACTACTTTTGTGTCTCTGTCACACAAAGACTTCTGATGTAAAAGGCTTTTATGGTGTTGCCAGGCTTCTTATACTTCTACAAACTTTAACTCCCAAGGATGCTATCTTAAATTGTCTAGCCTCTAACAAATGCTAATTTAAAATTTGGAACACACAATGTTTTATGAAACAGAACTTTTTTAAAAAAATATATATCATATTTAGAACAAGCTCTATCGGTGTTTCATTTCTTAAGAGGCAGGTTTCATTTTCTAACAACAGCATGCAGAAGGCAACTGGAAGCTACCATGAAAGGGAACTGCCTTGTTTTGAGGGGACATTTTTTGTTATGATAGGATTTTTGTTGAATCATTTGCTTTTGCTGAATCAGCAGCTTAGAAAAAGGGAAATCTCCTATGGGAATCTTCTAACTGTCTGCCTCTGACTCCAGGTCTCATCATCCCATCCCATAATAATCATAGCCTTAACCTTTCTGTATCTTGCCTTCTAGCTTTTCCTACAGCTCCCTCTCCCAGGCCGGGATCTCAGAATCTATATTGATACTTAGAACAGTCTATAAAAAACTCAGTTGACTTTTCGTTGTTTTCAGAAGGTAATGCCTTCTGGAAAAGCACACAAATACTGCAAAAATCACTCATCTTCAGTGCTGTCCTTTTCATGTTTTTAATGTAATCCACCAGATTTTTGGAGTTCTAGGAAAACTAGGCATAGGCATCTCTGAAACACACAGAATGTATGATCATGCCCTCAGTCAATCGCAAAATCATTTTCTTTAGACTGAAGAAAAAGAAATACCTGAGCTGACCTGTAACCTTATTTTTCAGACAGACAAGAATTTCAAGAATTTGAAAAAAACCTTTGTAGTCATTACAATTCAATCATAATTGACTTTCCCCACTCTAGATTATTCTAAAATAAGAATAAGATTAACTTTCAATTTTATTTGATTGATGTCCATTGAAGATTTTCCACTGATTTCTGTAGGAAGAAGTTTGGTTTTAATTATTGTACAATTTCAAGGCAAATATACATGCATATAAGCAAAATGCACATGTAAATGAGGAAACAAGGTTATAAAACACGTAACCTGAGGGAAAGTCTGTACATCTTACAAATAGAAACAATATTTCTTCAGTTTGTCTTATGTTTGTGTAGAAAGATTTCAGAGATACATTCTAAAAGTGTGAATATCCATCAGGAATTGCTCCATGATAATGTATGTTTGAATTTCAGTGTCAGGGAAATTTTATGCTGCTACTAATGAACTTTATAGTGTCAAAGTCCATTGTTACTTAGAATAAAGGGGAAAGGGTGTTCTCTGTACTGTAGTCAGGAGCATCAATCAGCAAAAGCACACATTTTAATAGAAAGAGGGAATGGGTGGAGCCCACTGCAAGCATAGATGCTTTACCCTTAATTTCTGCAACTTTGATTTTATTCAGAACATTCAAGTTCTGTATGTAGCAAGAAGTTCTGCTCACTGCCAATGAGGAGTAGACCCAGTGGAAAAGAGGGATCTAAATATTTATCACAGTTGAATGAAGAGAACAAAACAAAACAAGAAATGTTTTACCTTAAACCTAATGCGCCTTGCAGTGGTGATTTACTGCACCTTGGCTGTAGACATAAGTGATTAATTCATGTATTTATTATGGAAACGTGCTTTGGACAGCTGGAATAATTTCAACATTAAGAAAATGTTCTCTGAAGCACCCTTAAGAGCCAATGAAGGACACATGAGGTCCTTATGGGTTCTTATTATAAATATTATCTCACTAATAATACTAACTGAAGAGGTTCTGGATCAACTTTTCCCTGAGAGGATTAGAATACCATTTTTTGAAGCATTACTGTCAAATGTGACACTGCTGTATTTTGCAAGAACTATTTCTGTGTTTGTTTTTCCGAGTGGAAGGTTGACCCTGACCAGTCATCAACCACCCACACAGCTGCTCACTCACTCCTCCCCACTCTATACCAAGGGGACAAGGAGAGAAAATAGATAGAACAAGAATGAATCCAAACAGCTGCAAATCCAAAACACAGCCCCATACAGGCTGGTATATGGAAAGATCACTCCATTGCAGCCACATCCAGTTGAGTCCAGCTCAAGAAACACCTTATTCAGTGACTAAGCCACTCTCCTATGTGAGAGATGTATCTTGTTGCTCTCTCCTGTTGAAATTGAAGCTGTATTGCCCACTTCTCTGATGCATGCTCTAAGAGCTGAACTGCTTTATTTGAACTTAAATGTCTGCAGAGGCTTCTTTGAGCTTGTAACATCACAGTGAAACTTTCACAACTAATACCTTAGAGATCACGGCATTAGCATTTCAAAATCTAGCCACTCAAGAACTTAGAAGTGTAAAATTATTTAATCTTGATTTACAGCCTAGAGCACTCTTATGGACAACTCCTACGTTGCATAGTTCGCGCTTAAATAGCCTGGATACCTGTGTGACCGACCCTACTGATGAGATACAGAATTACAGATAAATAACATTTCACACACCTTTATTTGAAAGTTTCTCCATTTTTAAAAGATGTTTCCAAGTGTTGTAGAAGTTGTGGTGTTATGAGAACTTCAACTGTTTTGAAATAGGAGAAATATTTTAGGAATGCAGGGTAGAGACAGGTCTAGCCTTAGTGCCACTTGAGCAGAAGTTTCCCAAGATAAAGGGCAACTTAAAAATCACACAATTCTCCAAACATTTTTTTTCAAGGACTCCTTACACTGTTAGTTGTATGTGTGCACTTAACCCACTTTGAAATCCAGCCTGGTAAGTTCCTTAATATCAATAGTTCTCTTGAAATGTTGTTCTAGAATTTAATTCTTTCTAGAATTTAAAGCTGCTTAATGCTTTACTTTTGGATGGTGCTTTGGAGTTTGTTTGTTAGTTAGTTAGTTTGTTTTTGATCTGAGAAGGAGGCTCAGATAAAAGGCTCAGAGCCTTGTATAACTCACTTAAATTCACATCTTCTGGTCTTTCATGATCTTGATGGCTACTCTTTGAGATTGCACCATTTTCCCATTATCTGGTAATGCTGGATATCAGTGCAGAAGCAGTCATAATACTGTGAAATAGTTAAGTGGTACTATTACTACAGTACCACACTTATTTATGTAACTAAACCCAAATTCTATTGTTTTTTAGCCACGGAATTACTTTTAGTGCTTATCTATTATAAATACCAAGTCAGTAATTGAATCCCATGATGGACTCCAGGATCCCATATATGCAGCATATTTAGTTCCTGAAAATTTAAATTTATGTGTGTGTTTAACTGGGTATTTCTTTGTCTATGTCCGGTTCCCTGATTAACCTAGACCAGGCTGCATTGGTAGCTTGTCTCCCAATCTTGCTGTCATTTGCAAATGTTATTGGTAATATTTTTGTATTTTTGTTTTTCCAGGTCACTGATTAATGTTAAGTTGTAAAATCTAAGGACAGATCCTTATGGGACACAATAAAGGGACACCCAATCAATTAGTGTTCCTTTGCTGCAAGTGTATGTTGAAACCTACCAGCCAGACTTTAATCTATTTTATGTCTGCAGTGCTGATTCTTGTCATTGCAGGTTCGTAGACAAAATGTCATGCAAAATGAAGGTAGATGTCCTGCAGAAATTGAATAATATTGCATTGACTATATTGCTCTTGATAACCAAGACTATAAATTCAGTTTTAAGAGATGATTTGGATAACTGAATTGGAAACACCTAGTTTCCACATACACATACTGGTTGGCAATCCTTACATTGCCCATTCCCTTAATATTTTTTGTACATAAATTCCATGTCAGCTGACAAAATAACACATTATTTTGTCCAAAATGGATGTCAGGCTGACAGACCTGTGAGTACTCAGGTTAACTCACTGATCCTTATAAATATTGCACAACACTGCCTTGTTGCAGACCTCTGGCACTTCACAACTTCCAACAGCTATTAAAAATAGTTTCTAGTAGTTCAGAGGCTCGTCGGCAACTTCTGACAGAAGTTATCTGAACGCATCCATTTAAAAATGCCTGCCTTTTGGAGATGCCACTTGATTTCCTTCTGAGTTGCAAAGGGACATTACCATTCATCATCACCATCAACACTGTCACCATCTTCTGGTATGTATACATTATCTGTCTCTTTCCCAAAATACAGAAAATAAAAACTTATTAGAAGATTCTTTCTGTTCTACAGAATCCCTTCTAGCACTGACACCATCGTTCCTTTTTTTTTTTTTCTTTCTTTTCCAAAGTTCCCACCTTCTAAAGCTTACCTTTCTAAACCTCTTACCTTTTGGACTGCAATATCACCTACCAAATGGCATAATTTCATTTTTTTCCATGAGAGGAAGGCCACTTCAGATCTAAGCAAAGAAAGTGTCTGGGAGGGATTACTGGGAGACGCAGAGGAAGGCCCAGGTCTGCTGCCCAGTTTTAGGATCCACATTTTAGGATCTGCCAGGAACAACCAACCTGCTGCTCCAAAGTTTTCACCTGTCCTTAAATCCCAGGGCCCCTCCTGCCATCTGATAATGCTTTTGACTAACTTTGAGTCAGCTCCAGTTGCAGAGCTCCCTGTGCAGCAGATGGGTGGTGGTGCTGTGTGTTCAGAAGATGGAAAATCTCTAATGGTGCTGCTCAGAGAGATTGCCTAATCAACATTTGGCCACTTGAGTCATTGTTATGCCTTTAGTTGTGCCTGCAGTCGGGTTTTGCATTGAAGAAGCAATGATATTTTGTTTCTCAAGGATGGTAAACACAGCAGTTTTCTCAGAGGAAGTATTAATTCCAAGTGTAGTGTTCTAACATAACTCCATGAGAAAAGAAAGAAAAAATGGTCATTTGTGGTTAAAAAGCCCAACTTCATAGCACCTCAATGGTAAGAGACAAAATCAGCTTGTCTGTCTCCTGCTCTGTATACATACATGAACATAAAGAAGTGCTTCAGAGGTTTTTCATTGATATTTTGTTAATATCTTTTTGTTAATATCTTATCTCACTCAGAATAAAACATTGCTTAGGAGGGGAGAAAAAGCCCCTACTACTCCACTCAAATTAAGTCATCAAGAAGAAGATAATTTGCAGAGATCTCAAGAAATGTTAAGAAAACAAGTAAGCTTTCTGCCTTGGCATTTTCTTCAGATTGGTTACATTAAGATTGCAGGCATCATGTCAGATGAGCAGCAGTGCTTGTGAGAGTGCATTTATCAAGTGCTAAGAAGTGGATGAAGGGAAATTGA
This sequence comes from Sylvia atricapilla, assembly GCF_009819655.1. Classification (NCBI taxonomy): domain Eukaryota; kingdom Metazoa; phylum Chordata; class Aves; order Passeriformes; family Sylviidae; genus Sylvia; species Sylvia atricapilla. The sequence continues at coordinate 65,674,206 of NC_089142.1, forward strand.
AATTCCATTACAATCTTAGTCTTTGTTAAAAGTAAAGTATTAAATTTTGCACTAATTCATTGTGACAGATGATATTCTGACAGGACTGAGATCTATAACAAAATGTGACCAAAGTGGATACAATTCAGGAATGATGTTTCATTTTTTCCACCTACTACTATGATGTCAATGTAACAGATAATTCAGATATGGACTTCGTTTGTCTTAAATGCATTTATCTTTGATCATCAATACTTTTGTTACAGGCAGACATGTACTTACAAAAATAACAAAATCAGTAGCTTCTTAGATTGTAAGAAAATGAAGTAATTAGTCTGATTAATATTGCCAAGGAAAATTGTGTCACCTAACCTCTACTCTCAGGCAATGTGGGTGATAAATTTTAAAGTATGGTGTTTTTAACGGCTTTTTCTGTCTTAGGTTGGATTTTTTTCATTGGAAATGCAAACATTATTATAACTGCTGATGAGACTTAGCAGAATATCAAGTGCTAATGGGGGGAACTCTTACAAGTCACTTTTCTATAAAACTTTACTTACATCTCTCTTTGGGGTGTAGGGTTGAAAGCAAGGTTGATACTGAGTGTTCTGACAAGATATTGCAGAGGTTTTTCAGACGTGATTTTTACTCTTGATTGTTTGCTGGTAATTGAGATAAACTCTAATCTTTGGCTGAGAAGTGCCAAGGGAAACTCATCACACCACGATTTTAGTCCAGATAAAGCCCCTGCTGTTCCTGAGCTTTTCTTTAGATGTTACTGAGGCTTCTCTAATGCTGACTGAGTGAAAGTGGTTACAAGGAAATCATCAACCACAACTATTCTATCAAGCAGTGCAGGCACAAAGCTGCCAGACAGCTGTACTACTTCAGAGGTAGATTAAGGCTTACCTGAAGAGAGGTGATTCTCCCCAGGCAGGTGTACTCATAGGGTGCCACCTAACTTGGTTCCAGCACCACTGAGAAACTACCTACTACTCAGTTGTCTTTCTGAGAGTGTTTGCTTTTCCCCCAAAACTGAATAATGAAAAAACGAAATAATGAAAAGAGAGGACAAAAAAAGGATAATTAGATACAGTTCCTTTGGCTGCAAACTGCAAGACAATGAAGTATTTCAGAAGATTTCTGTATGTTAATTCAGTAAACAAAGTTTGCCTGTTTTTCCTTTGTTAAACAATTGCAGTAAAGTATCAAATGATGCATAGAAAGTACTATCTTTAAATATCATCTTTAAATAAGAAGTTAAACTTACCCCTAGCAGAGTCTGGTGATATACATTTTTATCAGACCATATTTTGTTTCCTCTGTAATCTCTTGATTTTGTTTTTAGCATGTCTTATTAGTTAGACGTGCCCACTTTGTTAGCTAAGAAACATGCAAAAAGATGGTTTGGAAATACTGTCATTCTATACTGTGAGAATTCTCAGAGGCATTGTATAACCCTGAAACCCTCATTTTTTTCAGCAGTCATTTGCTTGAGCTTCTGTTTTTGAAAAATTAAATCAATAGATTTTCAGTCCAGATAAATTTAGACTTTTTTAAAAGGGGCACCATGGAAATGTTTGTTTTCAATTTAATAAGAGCTTGAAATTTTTCAAAAAGCAATAACCTAAGATTAGGGCAGACAAACTACTTAAGTAAAAATGGAAGTCCTTATGCAAAAATACTATGCCAGTAGTCATCAGCCTTTTTTATTGTTATAGAGTAAGGCCTTTTCACAGAATCACAGAATATTCACAGAGTTGGAAGGCAGCCACAAGGATTGAGTCCAACTTTTAAGTGAATAGCCCATACAGGGATCAGAAAAATTAATACATTTCATTTTTAGATATATCTTGATGAAATTATTTCAGCTGACTTTTAGCAGACTTCAAAAGCTTTTTGTGGGGCTGTTTGTCTTTTCTGATTCTTTGGTAATCTTGCCTTGGCTCTTTGGTTCATAAATAAGGAGTTCAGTAATAATTTCTAGGGTTTTCTTACACTGTTCTTAGATTTTTCCACTCCTTACAGGAAGGGTTCTTTTAATTAATCTCAAAAGATAATTGGTTTATCTCTCAGATTCCTCAAAGCCTGTGAATGGATTTTGTCAACTGTGCCTTTGCATTTTTAAACGTGGTCCTGCTGTATCTGTTGGAAACGCAGTCCCCTTGCATCTGTACAGGCAACAGGCACCCAAGGAATAGACAGAGGAATGTTGGAACCAAGAGAAGCAAAAGTAAGAAGACAAGTGCTGCTGATATTTATTAAAATCTCCAAACTTACACAACCTTCATCTTTTCACCTCCCTCTGCAGCAAGTTGCAACAGCATGTTTTAAATTTTCAGAAATATAAGCCCCAACTCCTCCTTCTGTTTTTGCATTTGTATATGCATGTAACCCCATATTCAGTAGGTTAAATCTGCATCCTCAAAACAGTAGTTTTTTGTCCTCACTCTGTCATTTAACATGCTTTCCTACAGCTTATAAATAGTCAAGTTATCAAAGCTGAAGACTGAGGTCTGCCTAATGCGTCTCCTTCTCATAGTATGTTAATATGCATAACCATATGCTTTTCTGATTATATCAAAAAACCTGGACAGATGTATAGGATAAGATTGTAGTTCATTTGGAAATACCATAGCAATGTGGAATGTTGGTTTTTTTTTTGAGGAAAAGCTAATCTTAGGCACAAGATCTTGTACACATAAAATATGAAAACCCAATTGTTGTTATGTAGGAGGGAGGACTGCAGAAAAGTCTAGCAAATGTAGTTTAAGTTAATACAAATTCTATCTATAATTTTGAGGTTTGTTGTTGCCAATGATTTTGCAGGAAAGGGCTTGCTCATTGTTGTGCCAATAATTTCTGTCATCAGGCTAACATTTCAAGAGCAGCCTTCTGCATTTGTACCCACCCTCCCAGATGCATCAAAACTACATTCACACCCTCCCCTCAGCCCCGTGCCCAGGCAGGGGCCTCAGTGACAGTGAGAGAGAGGCCATTGGGTTACTCAAACAATCAGCCCATACCATCTTTGGTGGGCATCTTTCTCTCTCCCTGTGGGAGAGCAACAGCTTGGAACGAGTTGCAATGCTTTGCTCATGGAATTGGGGCATATTGCATATGTGAAGGAGTTTCTTACCTCCGTAATCCTCTGGGTAAACATCCTAGAGCAGTTAAAACTGAATCCATGAAGGAAATAGGCTGAAACCTGTGACAACAATTTGTGTATGGTTTTAGACTGACAGTCTTTTCTCCCTCTCTTCCCCATTGATATTTCATCTGTGCAATCATGAAGTCTTGGGCTGGATCCTGATGATACCAAAGGAAAGGAGCAGTGGCTAAGTTCAATATTACCTTCTGAGGTTTGAACAGTCTTAAAGGATACAGAGAAAAATTTGCATGCAGGCCATATTTTAAACAAAATCACTGTTCACTATTTTTTAACATACAGATAGTGAAAAATATACTGGCTTTATAGAAACAGAGAAACACTGCTGAGAAGGATACAGCTTAATGCATTCTGCACCTTCTAGGGGAATCCCTATCACGTAAGTGGGATCTACCCAGTCCTTGAGCATTTCTGCTGTCATTTACTGCAGATTCACAAATGCCCCAAAGTTCCGTATTCTGAGCAGCCGTGGATTTGTTTCTCTATACAATTGCATACAGAAAGATCACTCTTTTAATCCAATTTAATCATAGACTCTAGCAGGACAGTGCTCTTCAAAACAGGGTAAAGGCAAACCTCATTTCATTAACAATGTCCTGTAAGATCACAGTATCATGATCAGCTTCTCGAAAGATAAGTGCATGCAAACCATACAAACAATTCAACTGCATGAAAAAGAAAGAAAAAATTTAAAATTAATAAAAGGGACATATCAGTGCCATCAAACGTAGCATGTGACTTGTATATCTCTTATTTACATCCTAAGAAAATCATTATTTTCTTTCCACAATAGCAGGGGAAGCATCCATATTTTCTATTCTACTTGGATGAAATAGTTCTCTACTAACAATCATCAAATCTAACAAATGTTATTATGGAGGAGAGGAGGTTATGTGAGACTTCTATAAAATACTAAGAGATCTTATTTTAAGCTCCAGAAATGCTTTGTTGGATAGAGAAAGAATTTGTGTGAAACCTCAGTAGTATACAGAATTTGCAATGGCCTTTGCATTGCTAAGATTTTTTTCTCTAATACCTATTTTTCCTCTCCATCTATTTAACATTTTTATGAACCTTTAATGAGCTTGCTGTCATCAAGACCCTCTCTGTTCTTTTGGTTTTCTTTTCATTAAACACTTGGTCAACTTAACACCTCTGCTTAATACCAATTTTTGTTACTGAAGGTTAGTGGTAATTACTTTAATATGAAGAGAAAGTGAACTTCTTTTTTTCTGAAAGAAAAGAAAAGAACAAAGAAAGGAATTAAAAAGTGCCCAATATAATAGAAACTGAACAATTGTTTATTTTTTTATCTCATATGTGTTTTGCTATCAGCACCAATTCACTCATTTATAAATGGATTAGATATGAGAAGTCAGTGATATTTGGCCTGAAAACTTTCTATATATCTGAAAAATTCAGTATCTTCTCACTCATTGTTGCTTACATCTTGTCACAGAACATTATGTTATTTCATACCAGAGGCATGTTAGTCATGTCAGGTTATACAATTCCAAAATTGAATTTATAGTGTCTTGCACTTTTAGATCAGAGAGAGAGAGAGAAGGAAATAGGAAAAGCAGAAGGAAGGTGGGGGAGAGAAAGAAAAAAGTGACAGGCAGAAGATTAAGTAGAAATATATTCACCACCATTGTGGATCCAGCAGTGTCCCACTTATCCTCTTCTTCTGGTCTTTTGGTGGTGGGGATCCCATAGAACATACAGTACGTTCAGGTATCTGTGGGAACATGCCAAGCACCTCTGCACTGGGAAGTTTTACACTGTCTTTTGCAACACACTGTGGGTCTGTGGAAGGCCTTAGGAATGAGGTTGGGGAGCGTTTCTGGGGTCTTTGATGGCCCTTTTTAAAACAAGACACCTGCCTCTCATGTGAGTGTCCTGTATGAATGTGACATTCCCAATGGTTGGAGGAGATTTACAACTGAGCCAGTTTGTATGAAGAAAGACTCTGCAGGGTCTGCTTCTCATCTGGTTTGTAGCCTCTGGTGATGGGTGTTCAACCCCCCTGTACCAGAGCTTTTGCCATCATACACACAAAACTCTTCTCCTCCCCCTTGGCTGGCAGGGAGTGTGCAAACCTGGCCTCAGCAAATGAGTCTGTGGACTATGACTCCCCTGCCCCAAACCCAGCCAGAGCTGATTTTCAGCACAGATGCTGGGTTTGGCTTTCTTTGTGGATACATTCTTCTCCTTCAGTCCTGTTTACTTCTCCTTGGACCAGACGTAATTGAACAATACTTCCACCTTTGAGTTCCCATTAGGTGAGCCCACAATCCAAATTCCCCAAATCCAAGAGCCATATTTGGGGTGGGGTGGTGGCGACAGTGATGGTGAGAGGGTGGACTTTGATGGTAACAGCTTCTTAATAATGTTTCCCCAAAGTCCTTTGGTGATCTTAATAGTATTTAAGGCAATTATGATTTTTAAGTCTCTTGTATACCCCCATGGTGCCCAGTTGGAGCTTTGGGATGGATTTTCTGACACTCCCAGTGGCAGAAGTACATTTGTTGAACTGCTATATTCTTCTTCATCAAAAATAGATTTATTGCTAGAAGAATATATGGAATACTTAAGTGTGCAGATCAGACCTGCCACACATGTTGTCATAAGATCAAGAGGCATCTATGTCAATCATTTTTTAGTTCAGTCACAGCAGAAATATTGAGCACACTGAAAATCACTCCCTGATGAATACTTTCATCAAAACTCTTGGCACACAGGGGGCTGTGCTGTCTCCCAATGCTGGAGCAGCCACATAGAATGGCCCATAATACATTTGCCAAGAAGATCGCATCTGCACAGCTGCAGATGTATTTCTCCTGGCTCTGAGATGTGAGATCAGAGCCAGCCATGTCAATGCTACCCTTTGGCCACTGTCAAGGCCAAAAGCTTTGCTTCTCCACTGGCAGTGGATGCTGAAGCAGCAGGCCACCCAAATCTGCCTCAGAGCCTGCACCTCACAGCGTGCTTTGGCAGTAGCTGATGCAGAGTTCTGGAGAGCTTGTGCACCGCCAGCTGCGCAAGCACGGCTGCCTTGCCCTCAGTAGCTGCTGCTTTTGGATGTGCTCAGTGTGTGCACAGCCTCGGCCTCTCTCCTCCATGATGCACCTGCCACTGATCCATCTGTGCTCAGCTGCCTCCCCTTGGTCTGCTGTCCATCCTGGGCTCCCCTGCCAGTGCCCGGGGCACGGTGTGGCGAGGGGCCTGCCCTGCCATCAGCCTGCCCGGAGCACGGGCGGCTCAGCGGCCAGGCTGCCGGCAGCCTCCTGTGGGGACAAGCCTCCTGTGGGGACAGGCCTGCTGTGGGGACAGGCCTCCCGTGGGGACAGGCCTCCCGTGGGGACAGGCCTGCTGTGGGGACAGGCTTCCCGTGGGGACAGGCCTGCTGTGGGGACAGGCCTGCTGTGGGGACAGGCCTGCTGTGGGGACAAGCCTCCTGTGGGGACAGGCCTGCTGTGGGGACAGGCCTCCCGTGGGGACAGGCCTGCTGTGGGGACAGGCCTCCCGTGGGGACAGGCCTCCCGTGGGGACAGGCCTCCTGTGGGGACAGGCCTCCCGTGGGGACAGGCCTGCTGTGGGGACAGGCCTGCTGTGGGGACAGGCCTCCTGTGGGGACAAGCCTCCTGTGGGGACAGGCCTGCTGTGGGGACAGGCCTCCCGTGGGGACAGGCCTCCCGTGGGGACAGGCCTCCCGTGGGGACAGGCCTGCTGTGGGGACAGGCCTCCCGTGGGGACAGGCCTCCCGTGGGGACAGGCCTGCTGTGGGGACAGCATGGCTGCTCTGCCGGCTCTGCCTTGTCCAGGCCACAACACCGGTGCCATCTCCCCTCGGCCACTTTGCTGGTGCCCAGTTTCTCTGAGGGCTTTGGCCTCAATTTGGGAAAAGAAAAGGTGGTGAGAGCAAGCAGGGCTTGCCCATCTTCCCTGGTACGTGCCGGGGCCTGCAGGTTTTTGTGGGCCTGTGACAGAGAGCCACTCCTTGCCCTCAGCACATTTACCTGAGGTCAGGGCAGCTGGAACTGTGGTGGAATGATGTGCTTGGGTTCAGGTTGTTTGGAGCTGGGAACAGAAGCTGCTGGGACCTCCTGGATGCCAGTACAACTTGTAAGTACCCAGAAACCATTCCTCAGGATGTAAACCCTGGCTGTAGAGGAGGCAAAACTTCAATGTCTGCAATGTTTGAGAAAAAAACCCAATATTTTTGTCTTTCTCCATGATTTGTCTTTTTTTTTATTCCTTAGCCTGGCAAAAGGTCCTTCTGTTTTTCCTCCAGTGAGAGATTTTACAGGCCTGTGAAGCAACACTGCCCTTATCTCTTCAAGGATAAATGGTGCTTTAAGGACTGCATCAGGAGTGCTGCAAGGGCCTCCGGTCAACCCCAAGGCTTCCCCCATTTTGTCCAGGAGCACAGGAGGTGACCTGGGACCATTCCTGAATGTGAACATGGGTGGGGGTGTGGGAGGACTCAGGCTGTCCAAGGTGTCATCCCTGGGCTGTAGCCTTGCAAAGCTGCACAAGTGCAGACCTACGGGCAGTGTCTCACTGTCTCACGTGTTCAGGCTTGTCACTTTCTTTTACTTGCATTTGGCTATTTTTTTGTAGCTCTCCAGGCTGCCCTTCCAGAGTTCATTCTTTTTTATTACTTCTGTGGGAGTTGTGTAAAGTAAACTACTAATTTGTTCTTGTGGTAATTCAGCTTTTACACTAATTTCCTGTATTAGCTCTGCCTGTGTTCTCAACAGTAAATCACCTTTTCATATGTAAGTACTATAGTGGCCTTTAGGAAAAGTTATTTCAAATGTTCCACCATTTGGCAGCAGACATGACATTTTACACTGTGTAACTCAAACATTTATATTGTGTCAATCCTTGCAGTTTTGAACTCAGTTGGAAATACTGGTATGAGAATCACTCCGCAACTTTATTACTAAGAGAACCTTTCAAACTCAGGATTTGAATTTGTGTTTAGTTTTGAATTTATTTCACATAATATTAAATTATATTAATTTTCATCAAACCCTTGAATGGACATGTAAACCAAGGAAGTTACTGTTTTCCTTAAACGTGAAAATTAACCCACAATTATTTCTAAAATAACATTATATTTTTCTGAATATTAACTTTTTAGACTTGCTAGATTAATTTTAATATTTTCTGAAGAAAACTGGAAGCCCCTTGCTGATAAGTCATGAGCAGAAAGACGAAGTTCAGCAAGCAAATTTTGAGCAAGTACTGTGTGTCAGCTAGGTTTGGAGCTGAAATAGCTTCATTTGAATATAAACCTCTCAAACTCCTTGATAGATACATAATAAATAATCACTGGGTGTATGCTTTGAATACATTTAGGGAAAAAAAGGCATGATACCACATTTTGGAATTTTTCATATTAAAGAAGTGTCATTTAGCATTAGTAGTCTCATTACTTCAGACTGACTTCACCTGTGGTTGTATTTCTGACAAGAATATCAATTAGTTGTTCAAGATATTGCACCTGCTGCTTTCAGGATGAAGGCTTAAATATAGCCACTTTACTCAGTGGAAGGATTTTACCTTTTTCTGTGTCTTCTTTACTGAAGTAACACATTCTTATGGTGAGCTATTATGTACTTACTTTGTAATTAATGACAAGAAGTAACCTAGCATTTCATAAAATTATGTGAGTTTTCTTATTTGAAATATAATCTCATTTCTCTAATAATGTCAGACATAGTGTATTGTTTAATGGATGATATAATAATCTAATTCAGCATTTCAGCTTTTAAAAAAAAAAAAATTCCCATGTTCTCAATTTTGGTTATCTCTAGAAAATGAAAAAAAGACTAGTCTGGCCTTAACAGCTCACTTTCTGCATTTCTAGAAGGGCCTGAAGAAAACAGGCTGTAAGCACAGATGGCTGAGATCTGTATTGTACTAAATATGACTCAGTTCATTCATTTAACATATCCTTCTGGCCTTTGTAAGGCTAGAGTGGAGCTGCTTGGAAATCTCTGATGAATCCAGAAACTTTGCAAAGCTTAAATAAAGATGGAGCGCTTCCAGTGTAGTTTCAATTTCTGATAATGAGTTTTCTTTTCCATAGCTAAGGGATGATAAGGCCTCTATCCTATAAAAAGTCCTTTTGACAATGTCAAAAATAAACAGCTAGGGAAATGAAAGAGAAGCACTGACTTCCTGAGAGCCATAGGTTGGTCTGGAAGGCAAGATGATGGTGCTAAGAAGGACTTTGATACCCATGCATCGTAGCAGGCTAAAAGCAGCATTAGAACTGAGGAGGTGGATAACTGGACCCAATCTAAGCAGTAGGAAGAAGTAACCAATCTAGCTGGTCTTCAGGAGGAGGGAAAACCTCTAGTGAGTAACAGTGATGTTCAACCTGTATTAAACTGTCCTTAGGAGCCAATGTTTGCAGGACTTGTTTCTCTCTTCAAAACCACTGCACTTGGAGAAATTGAAGTAGCCATTTCAGCATTCTTTTTGAAGCACGTTTTGGGTTGTTCCTTCTTCTGTAAACCACTTAGAATGAAATAAGTGGTAAAGGTTTTCCTTTTAAGCTTTGCAGTCTGATATTTTGTGTCGAATGAAGTTTGCAATTTGGATGTTTTCTCTGCTGTTTTGTCCCGACTGGTGGCAGAATCAGAGTCCGTGTCCATGCTGAATTCTACTTATTTTTAGGTAGCCAGTACTTTAGGGTTAGTTCTCTCATAGCCGAATTCACTTGCTTTGAAGTTGTCACTTAAAAACACCTGAGTTGAGATTTACTAAGCAAAAGAAGCTTTCTCAACATAGTTTTCTATCTGAAAAGAAATGTTGCGGTAAAGGGCTTTAGGTAGCAAAGTCAACATTAAGTGTAGAGAGTTCACTGAAAAACAAAAAACAAATTCTATTTGGAATAACTTACAATTTGTAAAATGTCACCCCTCCTGACATCAGTGGGATAGCCTTGAAAAAGATATTCTGGGGAAATGTGGAAGTGTTGGATCTTTGCTTTTTTCCTAGTCTCAAAGAAGTCTGGCAGGGGCTGCATGGTGTCAGTTCAATGGCCCTGGAAGGGCTGCTTTCTATGAATGTAGCATTTATGTTTGGGATAAACCACAATAACATATGCTGGCAGATCCATTTCTACAGCTTTTCTGGGTTTTTGTCCATCTGGTACCTTCAGGGAATAAATATGGATTTTGACTTTTGTTTGTAACTCTCCCAATCAAAGGTGTGGACAAATTGATGTGAGTGGTTGAATTATTACAGCTTAGAAAGTGATTGCTTTTCATTTCAGATTCTTTAGCTGATTCTGTACATGCTCCCAACTTGTTACTAACATACTAGCTTAAATCTGATGGCTGAATTTTTTTAGATTGTTATCAACTGAGAGTATACACAGGATTATTTAATATGGTGCTCATAACAAATGCATTAAAAGTAGAGAACTCAATTTTTTTTCTAGTTTACTGACCCTACTCAAAGATGCTCCTGTGGTGTAGAGAGGCATACCATATTATAGGAAATAAAACTGATGCCCTTTCTGACTTTTTTTTCAGTTCAGTGGTCCCAAACTTTAATGTTTTCTCAGACTTGTATTTGACAATTGTACAGTTACTGTCTTATTTAATATTATCACTAGTTTTTACAAATTACTTTTTGCAATATGTCAGGAACTAGCTTGACAATTAGATCATGTCCTTGCTCTGCTCTTCCCAAGTAATTTGCCTTTGCAGTAGTGAAGATTTTTAAAAGTTATTGCTTGCTGGTATGTCATGCAGTCCTCTTGTTCTCATCTTACTTTCTCTGCCAAAAAGTAGTTAATTAGCTGAATAAGAGAGAGGTCTTGCACTGAATCAGTACTGAGCAATGAAACAGACTTCATACCTCCAGTAATGTATTTAAAAGCTTGAGAGAAGTGAAAAAACAGATCATAACGTTGAGAGAGGAAAGAAGAGGCACAGAAAATAGTTTCCCACTTGTTAATTTGAAATTAATCCCACTTGGGATTAATTTCTTGCAACGTGACTTGACTCTGTAGTACCCTGCAGTGAAACTGGAGTTTGTGATTGTCTTATTTGGTGAATTACCTTTGTTGTGTGCTTGCAGGGTATATGGGAATTTTCATATGTTCACTTTTGATCCAGGTTGTGGTTGCCATGGTTTAGAGGAATAGATGCAGTAAAATAAGCCCCTAGTGGTGAACAACAGGTGACCTCACCTGAAGAGACTACTCATGGCTCAGGTGGAAGAAATAACTCTTACTCCCTACTTTTTGCCATTTTAAATGCATTGGAACATTCTTCCAGGCAGAGTTCTCTGCTGTGGGTTTTGTCGGTGTTTCTCTAAATGGGTCTTTAAAAAGTAGTTGGTATTTCCTATTGACACTGAAAGCAAGAGCAAGAAAGAGCAGTCTCAGTCTTTTCAGTCTTTCTCCTCAGCATTATGGTCTTTAAATTTTTTTTTTTTTAACAGTGATTAGCCTATGTTTCAAGGAAATAATTCTGTTCAGCTCAAATATGAATGATTCATATTTCCTTATGTTATTGCACAAATAAATTAATGGCTGTTTCATTCAAAGATAGAGATTATGTGGGACACATAGTTTTGTTTTTAATCCCCCTGAAAAAACAATACACTGTTATATGGCTTGGGAAGAACCACACAGACATTCTATGCATCCCTTAAGAAAACAATCTCCAAGATTCTCATAAGCGCTTCACTGCTGAGCTGTTTCTGCTCCATTTCATAAATGAAAAACATGGTTCTCTTGATAAAGAGAATGGGGACAAAATTGCCAAACAGCTGTAATAAAAAAAAAGAGCATAAACCTTTTAGATGGAGCTCATGGGTTCTGCTCCCCACACCACTAAAGTGTTAATACAACCAAACAGTGCTAGTTTCAATATAGCTGTGGCACAAATGTAATACTTACTGGCTCACAGGAGCAATTTATGAGGCTAAATTTTTGTTAGTTTCTTCTTTTGTATGTCTTCTGTTGATCAAGATAACATCTCTGATTTTTACTACAGCATCTTAATGTTTTTGTAAGGATATTTAATGCATGAAATGCAATGAGTGAGAATTATTGTCAGTATATGTAACTCTCAGCAGCATCTTTAGGTATGTGGATCGCTTTCAGAAATGGTCATATCTAGGATTTTTGCAGTGGTGAAGCAAAGCTTCCTTTGGCACTGAGAGAAAAGTGTTATGAAAATCCTCCTGGTAAAATTGCAGTCATGATAGGTTTAGAATTTACCTTTATACTGCTGTACAGACTCTGGATGAAGCGTATAAGGAAAATATGTGGTTTTTTGAACAGGGTACAAGTTGAACAGACCTTAAAATAGTTAATAAACAGCAAGGTATTGTGGGGGTTCAAAATATGTTACTGGCTCACCTAGTTTTGGGTAGAGGTCAGAAAGAAAATCACAATAATAATTATTTTACCTTCCACAGCTGATCCTGGTAGCAAAAGGCAGTTTCAGATAAGATTAGATCTTTTATTCAATGGCTCTTTCAAAGGAAAGAAAGGTCTTAGCCTGGGGCTCTGATGTAACTCTTCATTGACTACAATCACACAGAGATTTTTCATTAAATGTCTCACCTCTCAGCTGTTGTCGGAGTGTGGACTGAAATGAATGTACCCACCAAACTGGTACAGATGGCTATGTTCTTGGCTATTGCACACAAATAATTGGTGTTTTCTATACCATATATGCCTTGACATTGTCCATACCTTGGTAGCTGAATGCACTGAATAATCTATGTAACATATCTCACATGTTCTTTTACTCCCTGATCCTTTTCCCTGCAGGGAAAGATGTGCAGTGTGTTGTCTTGCTCTGGGAGCATGGCACACAGATTTTAAGAGAACCTCCTGGGTTACCAAGTCTCATCTCTGGCTGTTGCAGAAACCTACTTTACTGCTCTTGTGAGCTGAGCAAGCTCCAGCCAAATATCAGACTTCTTTGTGCTGCTACTGGACAGCTGTTATGCTACTGTCATTTAAGGATTGGAAATCTTTCATTTTGAGCTGCAGATTTTCTGCCCTTTTTTTTTTTTTTTTTTTTCCTATTCCATCTTGTGTTCATGTTGTTTTTGATCTTAATTCGCTTTTTTCCTTCTAGACTCTCTGTCACACTTACTGAATTTATAGACACCGATCTTTCTTTTAGCATATGTTTTGGTAGGCTGTTGTACTGTTGGTACAGGTGTGACTATGTTTGAGATAATTGTTATTTCATCAACACTAAAGCTGAAAAAAAATCATTCCAAAGGGGTTTATTTTTCATTTCTTGCAATCATTGACTTGAACTACAGCAGAATTACTGATGTATGAAAAAACTCTTCCTTAAAGTTTGGGTAAGAAACTTACTATTTTTTTAAAATATGCATTTCCTAAGCATCTAATAGGATTCCGTTTAGTCTCCTGTCCCTCCTTAGGTAAGACTTTAAGAAGAGTCCTACTAGTTTCAAAGGAGTCTCTGCTGAACAAAGTTCCACATGAAACTGGGAAATAAAGCCTTGTGAAGCATAAAATTCTTGCTAATGGCAAGTCAGGAGTGAGGTTTTCCTGCTTCAGTCTGGGACCTGAGGCAAGTCAATAAAGCAGTACAGCTCAAACTGTACTGCCTTGGAGTAAGTCCCTTGGTGACTGCAGGTCCTGGCCTATAAATACCTGGAAATGCCTCCATCTGTGTCACTCTCAGCACATGACAAGGCCACAGTGTTTACCCGGGTACAGGGCTGTGAGATGGGGCTGCAGTACTGAGCCTATAGGGTGGGCTGCTTGGCTGTGAGTTCCCACCCAGGCACAGATCTTCCTCTCCCCACCCACAGCCATGCAGGACTGCTGCTCTGGAGTACATCTGGCTCACAGAAAGAAAAGCAGAATTGACCTGATTGCTGAATATCATGTTGAGTCACAGGCTAGAAAAGAGGCCATTCTGCTGCTCTTCAAATTTACGAGAAACTAGGGCAGTTCAGTGCAAAGGGCTGGGGAACTTCAGTTTTGAGTTTGACACTAGACCTGTCAGGTTTGTCTGCAACTTAGTATGACAATGACTGTCATAGTGTGTCTGCAGAGTGTTGATCTGTGGTAAATGATCCATGTTTTTGGAAAAATGCACTTATTTCTGCCAGGTTTATATAGAGTGCCTGAACTGTCTCTTGCTGCATTTTATTTCTGATGGCTATACTTTTGAGGAGTTTTAATTTATTTTATGAAGAAATTTGGATTGATTTAGAAGTCTTCCTCTTTGTAATTTGGTGTTTCAAACAGTTGTTGGAAACAGGGAAGTGGGGTCTCTTCAATCACTCCTTGCTTGAAAAGGGCTGGGTCTAGAAGTGATCAGCATATCTGATTTTATTCCCTCATTAAATTAAGGAAACACTATGGATATGGATAGCATCAAATTAATGATTCTCTTTTTGAACCATTTCCTATTACTGTTAGTAGAGATGGGTTTTTTTAGTCCATCTGTTCCTCTTACATGATGGATCTTCATCATAAGTCCTGTCCTCATGTCAGGCATAAAATATTCAAAGAAAACTTGTAGTTTCACCTGTTTCCATAGCAGAAGGCAATCCAAGTTTTGTAAAACTGTTGTTTTGGCTTGCTGAGTGTATAAATAGAAGTGAATTTGAGAACTGTTTTTTTGTATATTGTTTGGACCACACAGTTAAAATATTTCTGTTTTTGAAAGGATTATTTCTGATTTCTTTCAGTTGGAAAGTCTCTTATTCTAAGAGAAACCTCGTCAAGCCTGAATTTTTGCAGTCATGAACACTGCTTGGTCAAATTTGTGTGACTTTGAAAATGTTACCAGATCAGAGTGTTTTAAATTTACATCCATTTTTCCTTCACTTTTGTGCACACGGACTGTCTGCATGTGATACAGACAGCTTGAAATGAGATCCTTTTTTCTCTTTCCTATTACTGTTTTCCTAAACCAGCTCAGCTGTGGGTTTTGCCACAGAAATGTTAAAACTTCACTCTTACTGTCTGATGTGTCCCTTTTTCTACCTATTCATTCCTTGTTTAATATCCCCTTTACTACACTTTACATTGTTAAGTCAACATAAGAAAAGAAACTTACAGTCTCCAGTTCTGTTAAGACCTACTGATACATAGATATGTGGTTGCTCCACTGAACTCTGAGCATGTTCACTTTGATGGATCTCTTCTGCTCTCCCTTCTGCTAATGCCGCTTGATTTTAGGGAGCGAAACTATCACTTTTCCATTACAGTTCAATTGCATATATGCATGATATATATATTTTTTTTTTACAGGAAATTATGGGGAAAGTGGAATGGAAGCCTTCAAAGAGTTGGCTGCCCAAGAGGGTCTCTGCATTGCTCACTCTGACAAGATCTACAGCAACGCTGGCGAAAAGAGCTTTGACCGCCTGCTCCGCAAGCTGCGGGAGCGGCTACCCAAGGCCAGAGTGGTGGTTTGCTTCTGCGAGGGAATGACAGTGAGGGGCATCCTCATCGCCATGCGGCGCCTGGGAGTGCTTGGGGAGTTCCTCTTAATTGGCAGGTAAGGCTCTGAGGGTGCTTTCTCTGCCTTTCCCCTTCCTCTCCTCCTGTAGGCAAGCCTTTGATTTCGGAACTGTGCTGCTTAGACTGACAGTAATTTCATACCGAATTGTCTAAGGAATGAAAAGAAGTGGCAAGATGGTAGAGTAAATTCTCAGGAAGGAGATGTGAAGATGTATGGCAACTTGATCAGTGGTAGTAGCTTTTGCTGAATTAATTACTAGCCCTTTTATGTGGGTATATGATATTACTGGTTTTGTGCTTTTGCATTCTCTAGAGGAATGTTTCATGGATAGACAGATTTTTAGATCTGAAGTAAGGAGTGAAGAATTCTGGTTTCAGCATGTGATCTGTGGCATGTGACAAAATTTTGTGTTTAACTAAGGATGTGACCCCTCATAATTTGAAACTCCAGTTACCAACTGTTTTTTGATTACTGGAACTTCTTTCTGGTCTTATGATTACAACCTTGCAATCTCAATTGTACACTTGACTGTCATCTGTGTTGTTGAAAGCTGGGGCACTGACATTATGGTTTGGTTTTTAAAACATCAAACTTGCTGATGGCTAAATGAGTATGTATGAGTGTTTTTGTATCACCAGAGTAACAGTGCAGAGGTGTGTTGGACCGAAAAAGACAGTTTTTATCAAAATGAGAATGATTGCTTTGCTCTACTAGAGTTTATCTTTGTAGATATTTACTGAAATATGAGAATTTTGTTCTATCACATACTTTATCCACATTCCATTTTTGTGATAATTCTTATTTTGAGGCTTCTTTGACTTTCACCTTGATTTCTGTAATGTCTTTGTCCATTTTTCTGTCTTGATAAACATTGCTCAAATGATGAAGATGGACATTTTCTGTCTTCTGTGTTAGATTGATAATGTCTGTTTTAATCCTTCTATTTACTCTGTTTCTTTATTTGCAATTTTAACATTCTTTGAAGGAATGTTTCAATTAATTCCATCAAGACCTTTGTCAGTTGTCTCCCTGACTATTTAGCTTCTGTTGTCATCTGATCTTATCAGACTTCTTTTTGGCCCATTCTTTCCCTTAAGTCTTTGTGTCTGTCGTTGTGACTGGGATCCTCTCCTTTTATTCTGTGCTATGGTGTTATCTTCCCCTGAATGTATTGCTCCTCAAAACCCATAGCTATGATTTCAACAAGTCAGTTACCTACTCTGGCCAAGGAATAGGCTAAAAGCATTAAGTCATTCTCATCAACCTTTTGTTACAGTCTTTGTTTGATATCTATTTGCAGCTGAGGTTCTAGAGTATCTCTAGAAGGTTGTGAAGATAAGAGATAGCACATTTGGAGAACCATCAGCACTAAAGTGAAACAAAGAGTAAGGCTCTACTGAAAATGCTGTGTTCAATATTGTGTATGTGTGGTTCAAGTGCATAATTTAGTTTGCATTAATTGAAATGAATAATGAAAGGCTTTGGGAGAGACATGTTCTACATATGGGTTTTCAGTGAATAGAATAAACTGAATATAATAAAATTGGTCTCAGTGACAGCATCCCTGCTCTTTAAGTAAATGCTCTGGGCTTTCTTCCTGTACTGTCGCTGTAGCAGTGTCTCACTGTTCACTGATTTTGGTGCTCCCTCTTGGTGCTGTTCATACAGAGAAACAAATAAATAAAACTTCCTACATTAAGCCAGAAATCTTGGTTTCCTATTAGACCACTTGAACCCTTACTCCTTGGATATGTGGAATATTTAAGATTTAAATTTTTACTTCGAGCCCTTACCAAACATGACATTGGTCCATAAATTTCAGTTGTTTGTCTTAGAGTTTGTCCAATAGTGTAGAGCTGAGCTTTTTGTCAAAAAAGCTTACCTATTAAATGTAATAATGGATTTTCTTTGGAAATCACTATGTATTTTTCAAGTAGATTTTTACATACCCTTCCTTCATGCTGGTAATTGAGTATGGGAGACTCCTTTTTAGGGCTGAGTGGGTTCTGTCAATTGTGAAACAGACTGATTATTGCTTTGCATGGTCTGGATTGTGCACAACAGCTGGTTGAAATAAAAAGTATTACAGGGTTTGCACGTGTCCTTATGTGTTTGCAGAACTAAAAGAAAAGAAGTTTTCTTTGAATTGTCCTAATTAAGTGATTTTAAAAAATGGCGAATTAGCAAACTTCTGAATAAGTTCTAGTGGAACTGCAGTGCTGTGAATTTGGTCATCTATATACAAACAGGAACCAAGGCACACATTAATGTTACTTTGATGTGCTATTTAATCTTTTTTACTCAAGTACCCAGCTAAGCAAAAAACTAAGAGTCTTTTAAGAACATTCTTTTAATTCAGGGAAGTGGGAGTGAATGTGAAATCAAGATGATTTTTTTTTTTCTTTGCAATTCTGGGCTAAACAAAGCCTTTAGTTTACCCACAGGTTTATTATCAGCCACATTTTATCAACCCCATACTCTGCTCTGACTCACTGTAAAGAGGAAGCCTTTGCAAATGAACACCTGGCTAAGCAATTCTCTTCTGCTACATCTTCAATATTGCTGTTTATCAAACTAGACAGGAACAGCTTAGCTTAACTAAATTCATGCTATAAGAAAGAGAGCTTGGAACTAAATTTGACTTCTGTTTCATCTGAAGTTCAGTCTCCTTTACTACTGTGTGAGTCTGTAATTTTAGTGAGAAGGGAATCCTCTCTGAATCTGGAGGGGAGCTGGAATTAAGACAATAAAATAGATGAGTTTGCAATCCTGCTTGAGGCAGAATGGCAGATATTCTGAAATCAATAGTGTTGCAATGTAGCGGAGAATCAATGACAAAATTTTACTATGAAATAGTGATGATAAATTTTAAAAGGGACTGATAACGAAAGTGTAAGAAGGCAAAACTTGTTCATGGCTTTTTGTATAAAAAGAAATACTAGAATATAATTGGAGGGAGCAAAAGCAAAATTATGCTAAAAAGTTAACTGTACTCCTAAGGGAGTTCAGGTGATAGCTCTTTTAGCAGAAATTAGTTTTGATGTGAAGAGATTATGTAGGAAGATGCTCAACCTCATGTGTATAATCATGTTTATGGAGGCCACTGGGTTTTATGTTACTTAATAAGAATTAATTAGATTTTGTGAGAATCTTGCAAGATTGATGAATCTCCTATATATCAACTGGGATCATGCATCGAGATAAGGCATGTAACTGACTTTTCAGCATCTGTATGGGTAATGCAAAGGACATGAAAAACAAATGAAATAACCAGTTTTAAGAGATTCTGAGGTAATTGGAGAAATTTTTAGATAAATAGTTGGAAATTAAAATGCTCTTTCACGATTTGTTATCAAACTCCTATGCTCAATGGTTTGTGTAAAAGTACGAAGAACTTTATAAAGGAAGGGTTATATTGGTGCACATGCTGTTTTTCAGTCCTTTGTAAAGGACTAGGTACTTCTTTACTTCTGTAGCCTTTCTGATGCTTTAGAGTCTCCATTAATGTTGCTCTATGGGCTGTTGTAGAACTAAAAATTTTAAATGTCAGTAGAGTGATCTCTCCTGAAAGTTTGAATGCTTAGCAGTGAAGGTATGGTTGGATTCTCTGCTGTCAGCCCATTATGATTAAGGGCATCTCTGTTCTTTCTAAGCATCTAATAAAACTCATTTCACATAGGATGACAGAGCTTCCAGAGTACATAATGTGGTAAATTTTTTTCTGATTGGCCTCCCTTCAAAAGCCAATATTAATAATAGTTTTGGCATTTAACTGCACATTTTCTAAAATATTGACAAGACATTATCACTGTAAACTGTTTGGTCCTATTATGTGACATTGCTGGATAGGTGGAACTTGATTGCATCCAAGTGAAAGACTAAGCAACTTCTTGGCAAGTTGACAGAGAAATCTGACCTGATGGGATCAACCCCTGGGCAGCAGGGTGTATGGGATGGATTTTGGCAGATGCCTAGGGCAGTTATCACCAATCCAGGGCCTGGGATTTTATAGCAGAACAGACATGTAATCCCACTGAGTTGGGATGTAATCCCACAGCATTTGACAAAGGAATGCTTTGCCTACTCCGATCAGACCCACCAGTTCCTTAGCACTAAGACAGCTGAGCCTTTTTCAGCTCCATCACAGCAGAGGAAAGAGGGCCTCTGCACTTGCGGACATCATGGCTAAGGCAGGGACCCAAACCTTATCTACAAGAATCACTCCAGTTGTCAAAAAGTGGTAACAGATCCAGTCAGGAAGATGGTTTTTCAGCAAGGAAGCAGGAGAAGGAAGTGACAGAAGTTTCTCACTGTTTGAATCTATTTTAATTGGCAAGAAATGGTTTTAATTTGCCCCAAATTGAGTCTCGTGCCTGTAATGGTATCTGTTAAGCAACCTCCCTTTTTGTATTTTAACTTGTGAGATTTTTTTTCTCCATTTTCTTTCTTTGTCCTGTTCTGTAGGGTAGCTGGCAAGTGGCTGGGTGAGCATTTGGCTGCTAACCAAGGTTACAGATGACAGTTTGCAGTGCCAAAAGCATGATGCTATGTATTTCTCTTTCATTCAGTTCTGACATCACAAACAACATAAGATTATCACAAATACACCTCATATATGTGACTAAGAAGACTGCCTGCCTTTTGCTCCCTGATGAGTCCTTCGTGCCAGTAATTGTAAAATTACTGAGAATATTCTACTATTGATTGAATACTCTTCATAAGGGAGATGACCATCAGAGGATATGACTGTTCTTTTAAGTTTGACTAGCTGAAAGAAATATGCTGTAATCTGCTCTCCAATGCACCTTGTCTTCATTTGTCACATGGGCTACCCCATATTTATGAAAAATCAATGAAAAATATCCACATTCTCCCAAAGCATCTGAAATGTTTTGCAGGACCAATGTGTTTTATTCCATTAAGAAAAAAATTTGCTACTTCTAGGTACACAAGAGATTACAAAAAAATCAGCAAGATCCAACAATATGTTGTCAGCTAGCACAGCACTGCTAACTTTAAAGTCTGAAACCTCAGAACATGTCCCTAGAAAACTGTATACCTTATTCATGGTTCATTTAGTAGTTGCGGTCTATCATCTGTTTACTATGACAGGAATTTATAATCTGTGTGGATGAAAAAAGAATTACAGGATGCAAGAAGACTGAGTAAGCATATTTTTTTTACCCTCTAACCTACAATAACATAAATCTGTGTTAAAATGCAATTGCATATTAAGTGCCAATTAAATATAATAAAATAGTGTATTTGGGCAGAACTGCATTTCAAGTCTTACTAAAAAAAGCAATGCTTACTTTTACAGAACAAGAAAATACAAGAAGGATATGTATTTTTTTATGGTAAATGGGATTTATGTATTACAGTGGGCAATTTTTTAAATATGGGGTGTTCTTTTGTCTTTTCGCTTCTTGCTTCTGTGTCATCTGAGTTAAGCTAGGTTTTGTATGTAATTAAATTTCTTTCATATGGGCATCCAGAATTAGTTTTAAAAATGTGTATTAACTCTTAGCTATTTCTGTGTATGCACCCAGTGCTTAAAATGAGGATGAAATGTATAGAAGTTGTAGGTGAGATACTGGTGCTTTTGTAAATATGACACAATTTTATTAAAAGCTTACTCTCCTTAATTTTTTTTTTCTCAAAATAAGAATTTCTGCTTTATGTAATAAAAATAGGCACAGAATAATAAATTTCAGCCCAGGTGTCAATGTTATTTCCAGTTCTTCACAGTAGACTCTAACACACAGTTTTCAGTATGGTGCTTACCAAAGTGAATCCACTTTAGATGAAACAGATCACATCACCAACAAGTGTGAGACTCTTCTGGTAATCCATGTAAATTCCTGCCCATACTTCCAGGAAAGGTCCCATACTGATAGACATGAAATACTACGTCTCCAATAGCTTGAAGATATAGGAAAAAGCCCAAACCCTTCATCAGTCTTCTGGGTTGGTTTTTCCTTAGTATCTTTACTGTTTTGTATTTTCACATACCAATGTATCCGAAGACTTCTTGCAAGAATCATGTTTATAGGGATTTAAGGTTGTAGGCCATGTAAATGTGAAATCGCGTGTTTAAACTGTACTTGAATCTGCTTGCAGGTTCTCTGTGTGTAGTGGTTTTAAGTTTGCTTAATTTTGTTTTTCAAATTATGTGTAGTGGTTTGAGTGTTTACTGTAACTATTTACTCTTTTTCTGCCATGAGCCAGGATTAGGAGAAAAGTAAAGCTGGTTAAAAACTTAAAAGGGCATAAAGACAGGTTTATTAACAAACCTACAAGAGAGAAAAATTAATAAGAATCAGAATAAAACTTTCAAAACACTTCCCCTCTCCCCCAACAGCTTTTTCTTCTTTTTTATGGACAACATATAGAGACAAAACTTGGAACTCTAGGTTAGTTTACTACTTATAAAATAGTTTTTTATTAGTTTATTTAGAGAGAGAAGTCTCTTTTGGTTTGTCATGGAACTTGACAACGAAAGTTTTTCCATATGAAAAAACAGTTTTCTTGTGGCTTTTAACTCTCACAAAAGCAGCTGCCTAGGAATTTGATTTTGTGAAGCCTTGTGAAGCTAAGATTTGGTCCAGTGTTTTCAAATTGTCTTGACATGGTTTCTGCAGGAAGAGTTATCTAAGCTAGCAATGTCCAAATGAATTCAAGGAAGGATCAACTTTTACAGAAATAATTTACCTTTAAGTTTTCTGCAAAGTTTTCCGACACTGGGAATGTGCCATAGTTCACGATCTGCTTGTTGTCTGTGAAGTAACATGGATGTTAGGTACTTGAGTTATTAAGTAGTGTTTTGTGTTAATGGATTACTTATTAGGCAGTATATGTTTTATCATTCATTGCCCCTGCAGAAGCCAGGAAGCTGGATGGATGCTGTTCACCTGGGAGATGATGTCTTATGCGAATGAATCATATTGAATGATGTTATTTCAAAGGTCTTTGTGTCATTTAGGTAGGGCCAGACTTTGTCAGGTGTGTGTCTGTGAGGGTGAGGTTCTTTATAAGTAGTTAAGAACCAAAGCAAAATTTGTTTTTCTCACAAGAATTCAAATAAGACCCTAATACTGTGGCCTTTCAAATTTCTACAGTTTACTTCCAGTTCCTTTTAGTGCTCAAATAGAAATGAAACTTAAAGGAGTTTCTGGTAAAAACATGAGTAAAACCCTCACTCAAAAGATAAAACTCTATTATTTATTTTATTTTCTTAATTCTCAGCAGCAAATTAATCACCTTTTTTTAAGAGAAAAATCAGAAATTGAAGATTAATCTAACCTGGAATAATCATAATAATTATTATGTATTACTATTTAAGAATAATTGTTTTTTCATGTTCCCTGACATGTCTTGGTATAAAAATAGGTTTTCCTCTTGTAGTATAGGAATATATATAATCAGCTGTAAGTAACAGTTCCAGTCTTTGGATCACTGGGAAAACATTGATAATAGGGTTAAGTTGTTGACTGATGACAATGATAATTGTCTTAGTTGTGCCCATACAAACAACACTTATTTTGGCAGGCATAAGCACACCAAGGGGAAAATAATACATGTTGCAATTTAATCACCTTTCTCCTGCATCCTGGAAAGGAGGGAATGAAAAGCTTTAGAGCTCCTGTGAATAATCAGTTGGCTGCACTTTCAGTGCAGAAACTTAGTGCTTGTTTAAACCTTTGGCTCATTGAACTGAGAAGGTAAAATAAAGAGTAGGGTATGATGCTATGGAGAAAGGCCATATATTTTTATATACTGCCTTTTTTCATTAATTTTTTCCTTCCTTTTGCAAATGCCCTTAACCTAATGGCCTTTGCTGGAGAACCCTGGTACATTTCCAAGGCTGGAATATGTGCACAGTATTCAGCAGTCTGAGGAGCTGAATTCATCTGAAGGGAGGCTAGCCCTGAAGTGTCTGTATGAACATGCACTGTGAAAATTTTAGGTCATGCAAATGTTGTAATCTGACAGCCAAATACATAATGTTTCAAAAGCAGAAATTAAAGTGGACTAAAGGTAATTGGCTCATGTTGATAGATTCTTAGTCTGATGGTTTTCTGCTGAATTTTTCAGCCAAGAAAAATCCTTTCAGTTTCTGAGGCATAGTAGTGCTTTAGGACTCAGTGATGTCAAGAACCTGTTTCACACAGTCAAAGCTGGATATTTCATGCTTCACTACTGCTTTTTCAGCACCACCAGTCTGTTCTGCAATAGGACTGAAAGACTGGCCAGCTCTTAACCACATTTCACTCTAGTCTTTACTTAACTGCATCTTAGTTCAGTTATTTGTATCTCAGAGAGGGAGAATCAAAAGAAGAATTTTGTTTCAAAGCTTTGCAGATTCACTGCTGCCTGATAAGTGACCTGGCACTTATTTTAACTGACTTTAAACCATATGTATTATTCACTATGAGCTATTTGTGGGTAAGCTTTGATACCTAGGGCTCATACCGTTATTTTCCATGCTGGTGATTTTGTTTTTTTTTTCATTCTGTGGGAAGTCGGTTTTAAGGGTTTTTTCCCTCCTGGCCCTCTTTGAGGATAATGCTGGAAGGATGTAATGCAAGTCAGAGCTAGAAAGAAAAATACACTACTGTTGTTTCACTTAATGGAAATGGAGTGAGCTTTTTTTTTCTGCTTTGGATAATAAAAATCCACTCCTTGGTTTCATTGCTAAGATGAGGCTTAAAATCATCTCTTGCATGTCATCATGAGGATCAGAAGAGCTGCAGAATAAGTCAGATTAAAGCAACTCTGTATGCAGAAATAAGAATGTGAATATGACTCCAGTTATGATTTCTGCTTATTTCTCACAGCAGGGTGAGGCATTATGAGTTGCCATTTATAATCTATACATTTCCTTTACTCTTCTTTTAGTGTATCTCTGAATACACACTTTTAGCTGCTTCCTTATTGTTGTATTGTTGTATATTACTTGCACTCTTCAGTTCCTTTCTTACTGCATTTTGCTCCTTGCATCTTCATCCATCCTTTCTTGGTCTTTCTGCTCCATTTACCCGAGTCTGGACTTTCTTGAACTCTTCAACACCTGCTATTTTGTGTAGTATGCAGTGCTGTTATAATTAAGAAATTATAATTAAGAAATTCTGTTAAGTCATGGAGAGTTTTAGCATTTCCTTAATCAGAAATGGAGATAAGCAAAACTTGCTCTTGAAAATCTTACTCGTATAAAGGAGGTGCTTGAGGAACAGGTTAATTTCATGGCTCTTATGCATCATCTGTTTGTTTCTTTTGTGTTAGGTAGATGAGCACCCTACACCTAAAACCATAATTAAATAGACCTACCAATTTAGGAACTATATATCCTCTTTTTGTTTGTGGATGTGCAACAAGCAGTCAAAGAAAAGAGGCCCTCCCCCTCAAAAGTAGCTATGCAGCTGCGTAAGAAGCTGTGTAACTTGTTGTTTTCAACTGTTCTTGATGGGACTTTGAATTATTATTGCCATTTAAAAATACAAGGTGAAGTATTAGTTATCATATCAACCACTGTTGCCTTTACAGAGCTGAAATACTGTAGCTGACTTGAATCTAGTCTCAAATGCTATCCCTGGTATTTTAAAATCAGGTTCTGAGGAGAGGCAATGGTATAAGGGAGAGAGGCTAGGCCAGTGTTCTGACTTAGGAGGTTGACACTCGATCATTCTCAGATTTGCAAACTGAGTGCATGTGAGGACGCACTAAGAGAAGGCACAATGTAAACAAACAAACCAAATGCCAAAGTCTGTTGAAAGCATCACTGCTAAGGCCACTGCCCAGACTGGTTTCCAGCAGAACATCTAGGGTACAAGAGCAGAGGTGTTAATCTGATTGCTTCTCAAAGGAATTTGTCTCAGCAGGGTGATTACACTTTACTTTAAATGAACCTTGAATGGCAATGGGGAGTTTGCAGCATTTACAAGACACTCTCTGTTGTCTCTAAGTTTAATAAAAATAGAAGATGATAGACCACAATGTTGCTCAAGAGGTCTATGTCCAACTATGATTGATTTCTTTTATGTTTGCCATTGTGTTTATGGGTAAACTTCTTAGATGGGGAGACTTAACTCAAGTAATTGCACAACCAGCTATTCCAGCGGGGTAACAATTGCAGTGGTAGAGAGATGTAGGCAGAATTAAGAAGGAGAAAGATAAAAGGCTAAGAAAGGAGAAGAGGTAGCACTAAAATGTGAGAAAGAAAAACATCTATTATAGGAAGGCAAATAGAATGTGGAAGTGGGGGAGGATGAGTTATAATAGTTTGTATGTAAGACAGAGATGAAGAGTGATAGAGTTTTGGTTGCAGGCAATGATTATTTTTTTTCTGATCTAGATTGAGATATGTTAAGATACATGAAAAAGGAGAATCGTGACTCCAAACAGAAAAAGTGGTGGACTGCTAGCCCATCAGGCTTCCATGCAAGAATACTTTGTTGAACTGAACCTCTCCAGTAAAATTCCAGGGGCTGAATTCTGTTTTCATGCTGCTGTGAATCATGAGTGACACTCTGGGCTCTTAAAGCAAGTGTGAAATAAAAAATATAGTTCTGATATGAAGATCTTACCTCTAAAAAAGAGAAATATCCATTTGTTCTAGGATCGTGTTTGCTGGTAGTGAACATCCAATGCCTGTGATTCAAATTAAGATCTTTTACTTCTGCTTTTTTTTTTCTCCTCTGTGAAGCAATGTATCTCCTTGAGTGTTGTCTGACTATTTTGTTTTCAAGCCAGGTGATTGACATTTCTTGTAGTTTTAATCCTTGGTATAGAAATCCCAGATTTTTTTCTTGTTTAGATCTTCCTAAGCTAGTAACTTAAAAAAATAAGTGGTGTTTAATATTGTTCCCAATATTAATCTAAGAGAATGCCTTCTTTGTACTTTAGATTTGCTGGTTTTTAATTGATTTAAGTCTTTCTAATGGAACAGGGAATATTGTCTACCTGGATTCATTTTTATCATCTATGTTAGACATAGCATCATGTTTGTCCTCATGTCATTTTCTAACTAAATGCACTGTTTTTAAAGTCCTGCATGCTACAAATGCTTTGAGTAAAGGACAATGTATTAGGTCAGTGAAGTGCCATGCAAAGAGGGGTAACCTTGGCTCATAACTGAGTTCATTAATCACTACTGCAACTCATGCAAATAATAATATTTAAAACTGAATAAAAATATTTTACTGCTGGAAAGAATGTACAGGCGTCCCCAGCAGAAGAGGGAGATAAAATATACATGCTTACAAAAAGGTTATTTTGGTGTTGCCTGAGGGTCATGGCCCCACTTCATAAGTGGAGGTGTTCGGCATCAGCAGGAGCAGCTGTGCCTCAAGTCCTGATAACCATGGAAAAGCGGTTGACTGGGAACCTGTAGAAGAAAGTGTTTATTAAAGTGCTGTGGTTCCTTCAGACTGTATAGGCACACTGATAAAAGATTCCATTTCTCTGACAGAGCTCCAGAAACAGATTCTGCAAGATGATGGAGACCTACCTAAAGTCTCCTTTTCCTGGCTTGAGGCAATGAAAGCTGTGCTATCAAATCTAGTTCTTCATCTGTTAAAAACTGAAGCTTACCTTAAGATTAGTGAAAACTGGATTTGTTTAGTGAAAGATTAGTGAAAGATTAAGATTAGTGAAAACTTATTTTATTCAGAGTTCTTTGTAAGCAGTGATTTTGAGATTGCAGTTTTGACTGAAGAAATGTGCCTGTTTCATCACAAGGCATTCTACCAGATTAAAATTTACTTTTCCTGTTAACCTCAAATCACTTTGAGTCCCTAGACAAACAGACCTTCATATACCTGCTCCTTAACTATCCTAATTATCCAAGTCTTTGCTCCTGGCAGCCTCTAAAATAAACTTCATACATTGTTAATGCCTAAATCTGCAGCACAGTGAAAGCTGAAATAGTGGAGACTCTCCAAGCATAAATTGAATTTAACATAAAAATAAACCATCAACTGTTGTATTTGCTGTGTTATTACATGTTGTATGTAACTTAATATGAAGCTCTGGGATCCATTTAAATAAAACTGCCAGAAATTTTCAGACTGAGAAGCAGAAGGAGCCTTGCTGTGTAACTGAAGCCTCCCCTTGAGGTAGGGAGTGATTTGCATGCCTCTTGAAGGAGTCAGGTCTACTGATCATTATGGAGTATATGGAGAGCTAAATGATAGGGGCAGATGTACAGACAGAAAACCAGCTGCGCAGTGCTCCAAATTATATGTATCTGTTTTCTTTGGTTTATTACACAAGAAGTCAATTTATGCAGCAGTGGGTGGTAGCCAAGGAAATGCAAACCTCAGGACCTTGATCTTTGAAAGGTATGCATTTCCAGTTGCTTTTCTCCCTGCTGTTTTTTCAAAGATCTGTACAAATGATGGATTTATCATATTTTTGAAAGTTTAACGGATGAACTAAACATTCTGGATGCAATGCCTATAACAACCTGAAACAACTTTTAATGACTTTAATAGTTTGTTTTCTTTTTTCAGCAGGAAGAAGAATTTTATTCTTTGCCAACCCAAACATTTTTCTTAAATTCAGAGCAATCTTGTGTCAATTTGAAAACAAATATGCTATTTCAAAATTGAAAGTCAGAATGCTCCTATTTTGAAAACATTGAAACTATTTCTTCTAGAAAATGTCAAAATAAATTGTCATAACATTTAACCCTTCGTCTTTTCCAAATTGGTGAATAATTTTGATGTCCCCACAAGTGTAATTTCCTGCAGATGTATTATTCATCCATTTTTTTAGTTTTACTTATGCTTTGGAAATCCTGGATGCTAGTGACTCCACAGATCAAAATCTACCACAATTTTCACTAGTCTGAGACTCCATCCTGTTCTTATGGATAATGATAATAATACAAGCCTCCATTTTTTTTTTTTTTTCTCTGTGACCTGCACAAATGCAATGTTAGTTATGTAGACTCAAGTCCTTAGGAGCCCAGGACAGTGCTACATGCCTTCTCAGCATCATGAAATATGCTGTTCATGATAAACAATCTGCTTTTTTGGATGACTTTGCTTCAAAATCCTTATGTAATGTCAGCTTTCCTATAATCCTTATGGAGAGTGTTGATCTTTGGCAAAGATATCTAAAAGATATCTTTGTCCAAAATGCCAAAAAGGAGTGTTCTGTAATAGCATTAAGCAGTGCTGTGACAAATACAAATAGCTTCTGTCTGAGACCGGCCTTAGGAGATAGAGTATAAGGTTTTCAGCTTAGCTGCAGGCTTCTCTTATCAGCACTCATAAAAATATGTACATGAGGACACAGAATGAACACTCCCATAACAGCTCCCTAGAAAATAGATGCAAACATGTATTGCAGCACAGAAACTCCATGATGTATGCAATGCTCTATCAGCAGAAGGAGGAGAGACCCAAAGAGGCCTCCTTTTAAAGGTTAGGATCTTCCTGCAGACTAGAGCAAGGAAAGCAGTCATGCTGAGCTCTCTACACAAAGCCAAGCTGACCTCTAAAGGCACCTCTCTGTCTGTCCAACCCCGTCTCCCTGCTCCCCTACTCCATTGGCCACAGGGATAAGATATATGCAAAGTTATGCAAGTGAAGTCCAGGAATTCCAGCATCAGATAAGGAGGTTAGAAAGCATGTATACAGAAATAAACAGGTTTTACATGAAATAATTTCTGCCTTTCAGGACAGAAAATAATCCTGTGCTGGCTCCATCACTTCTGTTGCTAAGAAAGGAGGGAATTTTTGTCAGTAAAGGGACAATAACCTCATTTCTCTTACCCTGGTTAATAGAGGGATCCCTGTTAAAGTAAATGAGAGCTGTAGGTCAGCTTCTGGTGTAGGGCTTTTCTATCTTGGATCACTTTGATCCTCTGGGATATGTGGTGGTTCATCCCATGTAGACTTTCCATTTTTGTCCTTACATTTCTTACTGAGGTTGAATGGGCAAGGACGATATTCTTGTTCTGCACAGATTTGCTTAAAAAAGGGAGCAAATATGAATTAGGCTCTGGTTTTCAATTTTTATTATGATAGTATGCATTTATAATTAACATTTTGTTCTGCACTACTAAATAGCAATTTACTACTATAAAACGTAAGCAGTAAGATTCTATTACAGTTTAAGAAGTGGCACAGAATAAAGTGTAGTAGGGCAGCAAAGAATGAGCAAAATTATTGTCAATATATCTTCAGCTTGAGTCTAATCATGCTAATTAAGATGACTACCACACGGAAGGGAAGAAGATTCAGAAACAAGCTGAGACTTGCAGTCATGAAGGTCAAAGAAGCCACTTAATTAAAAAGTCAATAGATGCATTTATAAGCATTGTACAGAATAAACTGATGGTAGATGTGTGATACTGAGTAGCGTGTGGCCAGAGTGTAATAAGCCACGTGCTAATATTTCAGTCTCTGAGGGTCCAACCTGCTGCAGAGAAGTGGCTATAATTAATTAGTGAGGCTGCTTCTTGGAGATGCTTTGTAAATCAATAGGTTTAATAAGCAAAAATATCAAAATAATAAACATTACAGAAAACAAAATAATAAAGCTGCTCACGGGTGTCTGAGAAAATCTCTTGCACTTTGCTAAGACACCCCCAAAAGCCCCTCATTTCCTTAGTACTCCTTCCTAAATACTGAATGTTCTAGGAGGAATAACCTGGCTTGCCGCCAGTAAGATCACTAAGAGCCCAATCCATGCTGGTGTGCTGGCCTTGAGCCAATCTCTGTCAGCAAGGTATGGAAGTTTCTGGGCTCTTTACCTTAAGGAGTGAGCCTTAAAACTTTTCCCTATACAGAAAACACTTGCTTTGTGTGGGAAAAGCTTTACTACAGATGTAGTCATGGAGGCAAGTGAAATAATTTTATAGCAGTGATAAAGTGTTTAAGGCATTGAAAACCAGCAATTTTTGTGCTTTTTTTACCTGCATTTGTGCCTTGGTCCTTGTCTAGCAGTGCAGTAAGATTATATTTGTAATTTTGTTTCTGAATCCAGTGTAATTGAGATAAAAGTTTTTTATAATAAAAAGGCCATCATTTTGTAATTTGTCAAGACAGTTGAAAAATCAGTTTGTGTTTTTTTGTCTAATTTTTATCTTACAGTGTTTTAATAACCACATATTTCATGCAGCTGACATGATTTCATTGTTGTAAAAGTCTGCTGTATTTTATTATTTATTTACTCACTCTATGATATATTTAATGTTTTCTTTAAATTCTTTCTCGTTTTTGTCTCATGTTCCAAGAAGTAATCTTTAATTGAACCTCCACAGTTTCTCTTGTAACTTCTGGAGCATATCTGGTAGCCAGAAAAGCTCATGATGTTTTGAGAGGACAAAGGCATATCTGTAGACCAAAGTATTTTTTAACCATCAGATGAATTTGTGTCAATAGAATACCCAGCCTAACATTTAGAAGTGAGACAGGGCCGTTTAGTAGGTGTTTCCTTGCCATTTCTCTTTCATGCCCCTTCACAAAATAAATTTGAGGTTGAGAAATACATGCTTATATAATTTACATGAATTTCTTTGTTAGAAGTAGCATCCAGACTCTTTACTCATACATAAAAAGAAGGTGGATTTCTGGATTTGTGATGTTGAGGCATCTTTGTTCTGGGTAACTTTTCATTCAGTTGTGAGATAGGACCAGTGTCGCTAGGACATGGAGCTGTACTTGACAATCCCTGAAAAAACAGCTGAAGATGGGGGTCTTCAATTAAACTCGAAGAGTCTTTTTGGCTTCCCTTTATAGGGAGAGAAAGGCCTGAAGTTGTCTCCAGTCTTTTTTGGTACTGTTGGTGTGAGGACTTCTTGACCTCAGGTGATTCAGGAAGCTGTGGCTCATAGCTGGGGCCAGCAGTGCTGGAGGCTCTTTTGTTGTCATAGAAATTCAAGAGGGGAAATCTCTTGAGAGCTTGGTCTGTCTCTGGGTCCTTGGGCAACTGCTTTAATACATCTGGACTCCTTTTTGGTTTGTGGTTTCTGTTAAGTGGCGAAAAAACTCTGATTTCTCTTATATCATAAACTAGATTTCTCCTGAAGCCTGACAGCTTGTAGAGATAGAACCTGTCAGTGATGAAGTGTACAGAACTTTCCTTCAATTAAAAATTTTGTAGTTTTAAGTGTTAGGTACTTTATACTAAAAAAATAATAATAATAAAAAATCTTCTAAAAATATTATTTAAAGTTTCTCAAAGGAAATGAATGTCAAAAGGGCTTTTTGGGCTATTTTAGAATCAAACAGGACCCAGACTTATGATTGGGTTTTATCTATACTGAAGTTAAGGACTGTATCATATTTATGAAAATAGAACAGCAATTTGGCTTTACATCTATAATCAGTTTGGTATAAATACATTTTGCAAATTAATCAGAACAGAGTCCTAACTTTTTAACTTAAAAATAAGAATAATTTCCTGAATCTATTGTCTGTATTGCAAAATTAGATTATGTACTTTTAATTTACACCAGCACTCTGACTAGGCATACTTAATGCAATTGATACAGCTGGCTGAAAGGGGGATGTATTTTGAAACAAAGACGGATGAAAATCAGTGATTTTCTTTCATAGAAGTATGTAATTAAGTAATCCTCTGCTCTGACATACAGGAGAAACGGAACCTTGGCTGCAGCGTGTAAATAGCAGCCCTGTGTTTTGAGGAACAAAAGGTGATATTTACAACAAAGGCAACATGTTATCATTGTCATCACCTCTCTGTAGTTAACAGCACCTGTTTCTGAAGGGTCCCTCAATGTTACAAATTTTGCTATGTAAGATCTGTAGAACACTGAACATTTGCTTTTATTTTCCTTTTTTAATAGAAAATTTCTCTCAATGGTCAATTGTATATTCCAGTCTGCCATCTGCTTTTAATCTGCTAACGCCATTTTAGGCAGCAGTGGCTGTGGTGCCAGGTAGAGCCTTCCCAGGTCCCACATGCCATAGACAAGGTCTCCTGTCCCTGTTTTGGGTTTCTCTGCAGGACACAGTGCACAGTCCCCTCTGCACTGCTAGAGTCAAAAGATATGTTTGGTGGGTACATATAGCTGACTTACAAATATTTCTGAATAATTCTCTTCCATCTTGAGAAGGGAAGCCAGCACTTCTCCTTCCTTCTTTTGCCATTAATCAGTGTCACACTAGTCTGGATTTTAGTGGTGCAGGAGAGCTTTCTGAACTGCTCAGCATCTCTAGGGACAAGTTTTTTTCTCTAGGTTCTCAGCTCAGGACTTCTCATTTACTAAATTCCCTTTGTTCCATCTTCTTCCTTCTTCATCTCTCATCAGACACCTTTTATTGTTTTTGGAATTTAAAGCAAATAAGAAAATCTTGCTAAGCATTTTCTTGATTACCAACTGACATGCTCCACAGTTATATCAAAATTAAAAACTCTGTTCATCAACACATTGCAATTGATTCTTGATACAAGATCCTTATTGGTTGATTATTTAATATAGCTATGAGGCTAGACTTAGGTTTATGTGTTATGAAGTTACTCAACCCAGAAATATTCAAAAAATACCTCCTCCACTCGGTATATGTTAATTTATAAAGTGAATTAACACTTATTTACATGTTCTTTTTCCTATGTGCCAAGGAGAGAAGTAGACAGAAAATCAGAGCTCGTATGCTAATTAACATTCTAACGTATTCTAATAACAGAGTGAGCCTGTCAGAGTCTCAAGCACTGAGGTTTACATAACTATCAGTTTCTTTTGCAGCTGCAATTATTCTACATCAGTTGTTCCCTAGCTTTCCCTTTTCACCAGACCATCAGGTAGAAGCAGGACCTGGTGCAGCCTAGGGAATCTCTTTGGTGTCTCAGTGCATGTGGTGAGGGAGGGATTGAAATGCTCTGCTGGAGATATAGACACAGACTCATCATAGTAGGTTATGGTGAAGTAATGACTATTTACCATGCTTTGCTGACCAAATTTCAGGAACAGCTGCTGGCCAGGATCAGGCCTGGCTAAATGCATTTAGATTTAGATAATTCCTGGTTAGATTCATAAAGAAAGTGTATGTGTGTTTTGTAGTCTGGCAAGTGTTTTGTTTATGGCAGGGTAGAGCACTTAGGTAGTGGAAAACACATGAAATCAAGTGGCTTTTAATGACACCTTTCAATGTATCAGAATACATATTCTTTAGAGACTGGTTTTTGGGTTATGTTCACACTCTGTGGCTTGTATTTGCTGAAAAGGTCTTGTGGCAACCATGTTTTCTATTATTTCAGATCAGACTGAGAACTGAGACAAACTATCTGAATCCTGAATTTTGTGTTTCTGGTCAGCTGCTGCTGAATTATTACTGAATGCTTTTGAATCACTGCTTGACATTTCTAATACAGCTGACTTGTGGAAGATCTGGGGTCAAATAAAAACAGTCACCAAAAATCATGAAATAGGAGTCACTAAGAGACCAGAAACAAGTGTTATATTTTATCCTTATTCCCATCAGCACAAATACCTGTTCTTTGTTTTTTTCCAGCATACTTTGAAACAATAATGTTTAATGATTCTGGTTGTGTCAGGCCACGGGCTACATTATTGGCCTATTTTCAACACAGAGTTGTACAGATTGTGCTGCTGCTTTTCTTTGACCAATTTTTCTGAGTGCAGACAGAGGAGTATATGTTGTTTTCAGTTTGAAAAAGGGAAATTGCAATCTCTATCTAAAGCTTGATAGCAGGAAAATGCTGGTTTATCACTATTATTTCTACTTTGTTGCCCTGAACAGATGACCCCTCCAAATATCTGGTCTTTTTGTAGTCTGTGAAATGGACACTGTAATGCTTTTTTGTCTTTGTTTCTCTGCAGGAGAGTTTTGAGAATTAATGTGTTGATACTTTGCTGTTATTCTATAGGTTAGATCTATGTATCCAGGTATTATCTAAGAATACAGGTTGCAGTTGTATATTTCCCTCAGCTGTCCTGAGGTAAAAATATGCTGAAAGTCAAATGGTACTCTGGTTATATAAGGAAGATCACAAGGGACAAATGTGTGCTATCTAACTGGAATATATTACTAATATTTTAAATTATTTTGGGGAGAAAAGGGACTTTAGTTTCTGTACAACATACTAGAAGGAAAACAGCAGAAATTTACGTCCTTTACAGGCTGAACAGATCTAGTGCAATATCCAAGAATACAATGCTCCAAATGAAAGAGGCCAACTGTCTTTGTCTAGTGATACCAAACGATATGTCAGCTAAATTTTTATTCCAATGGGACTGCTTTTTTTTAATGAGAAACTGGATTCTCATCAGTAAACATTCAATAACAGACACTCATTGATACGGTGATCTCAGTAATTTTTTTATTTAAAGTTGTATGGCTGAACCTAAATACTGGTAGAAGTCTTCACATCTCATTACTTATTCTATAAACTGTCCAGTTCTGGCTATTGATTTTTAAAAAAAGTTATTTAAAAGCACTGAGATGACTGTTGTCGGGGGGGTTTCCTCACCCAAGCTTTAGGTGGTTTAAAGTCCTTGGCCCTCTGAAAGGCCCAAGTCAAGTCGGTGTGAAAAAAGCAGTCCTCAAGGTCTGTTTTCAGGTTTCTCGTGTTGTTTATTATTCGATATCTCAGAATTTTCTCTGCTCCTGGCCGAAGTCTGGACAGCAGCTGAGATACGAGGCGACTCCCCACAGATGGGATGTCCCCTAACATTTATACAGATAACTACATATCCGTTATTTACTATTTTGTACCAATGCCCAGTGCCCACACTAAAAGTGACATTTCTACTTTGCTCCAATCCACTCTAACTACTTTGCGCCATCACCACCCCAAAAGATGGAGGACGAGGAAGAAGTACATGAGGTACCACCCAAATTCCACTATCTTGTCTCCATTTACTTCTATTCTATAAATTCTAAAACTACTGAATTCTGTATCGTCTACTGTGCTAAACTACTATTTTCACATTCTGGTGGTTTGTAATTCCTTTTGCAATGTTGGAAGCTTTTCCCATGGATTAAAATCAAACCTGGTGTTTTCCTGGGCTCTGTACCAAGGTCTCCGAGCCCCCTGGACCGGCTCCACACCCCCCTGTCCAGGGCTCAAATTCCCTTCCTCGGGTCCCAGGCCATCCAAGGGGATGTCCTGGACTCCAACAACTGTCTCTAACATAAATATCTAAGTGTTTCTCAGCCATGATATGGTTTTGTTTGTTTGTTTTAATTAAAAACTCCCTCTCATCAAAGGAAAAAAGTGTGGCTTTGAAGAAAAAAGTATAGATATACAGCTTGGTTCTGAATTGTAGTATCTGGTATTGGCAAGAAATGTGCCATCAGTCAGTAATAGAAAATACCATGTAAAAAAACTCTAATAAAGGCTACAATTCTGGATAATAGTGAGAGATGCAAAAATGAAATATGTCTATCATCCAGTTGTCTTTAAATATTATTACTACTACTACTAATATTAATAGGAGTTGGCTGTGTCCTGGGGAAGCTTAGCAATCTGGGACATTTCATTAGCAGGAATGATTGCATTTCTAAGCTTGCTGAAGTTCTTATTTCACAGTCTTGCTGGAATGCTTTTAAACTTAGCACAAAATTCCCTTTCACAAGGGAAAAAAATAAGAGGGAGGAAAAAAGAAAAAGAACTTCTGAGTGCACTCTTTAATAATGTAGTATAACTTTTACTTTATGGACAGTCACACTTTCTACTGGCAAGGCTAAATCTGGAAGAGCTGAACATCTGAATTCTTACTTATTAAAATTTCAGTTCTGAAAATGAATATGAAAGGGAAGGAATCTGGTCAAAATTCACTTTCCCTTACCCTGACCTCCATAGGAAAAAAAAATATAAAAAAGAATAAGTATTAAGACTCTTGGCCAGTTTCAAACAGATTCGTCAGACAAGTAAAGTTCTTCAAAATTAAAGTTTGTATCAGTCTTACCACAACTGACATCTATGCAGAGGGAAACCCCTCGAGCAGTGTTCTTTAACTCCACAAGAGCTCAAGTTACCTCTTCTGCTTCTTGTCCAGGCAGTCAGCATGGATGGGGCCAGAGGAACTCCTGCTGAGTCTGAGGTCAAAGAAAAGGAGAGCTAAGTTGAGGGTCTGTGGTTATTCACTGGAGTCTGTGTAGAAATGCAGAAACCAACTAGATAATGAATCAGTGCTTTGTTGGTTGTGGTTCTTCTGGAATTCATTTGTTACAGAAACAAATTGGTATAAATATCTTAGTGCTGAATATCCATTAGGAAAGGTATTCATTACAGTGATCTGACAAATACAGTGAGTTCTGGTGTAAGGAGGATGTAAGAAAAGATAGAAGTGATATTGACCTTTAATGTTAGACAATTGGCATTTCACATGGCGTTTCCTATTCATATGCTTTGCATTTACACTCAAACAGTGTTGAAAAAACTTTTAACTCTTACAAAAAGTTAGCGATTTCTTTCTTTTTTACAGTTAGTATTTAAAGATCTTAGTAAGACCTCTGAAATCTGAAGAAGTTTGGTTGCTGGATATACAGACTGATATGAAGTCAAATACAATAATAGCCTTGGCAAAAGTAAATTTTGTTCAAAATAAAAAAAAAAATATATGGCCTTCGCCACAACAAATAATATTTGTTGTCTGCTCAGAAATTGTATACACATGTTACGGCATAAAAAAGTTAAAAATTATTCAAGAAAAGAGGTCTTGTATCAGATGATTTTAGTTCAGTTTTTGGACTGAATTGCAGAGTGTAGTGCCAAGTGAATCTATCAGAAACTGGTAAAACACATACATGCATGCACACATTCTGCTATACTGAGCCTGCACAGGAACTGAAATTAAATTCCTTTGAGCTAATGAATTCTGAAAGTGATAAAATGGCTGTTGTTGATTTGTTTGTTTTCTCTGAAGATTCATTGCCTTCACACACTGTGTTATCTTGCCAAGTACCACAAACTACATCTTTTGCCAGTTTTCTTGGAGTGTTTCCATTAGTAGAGTAACCTACGAAGCAAATTCACATTGCCTGTTTGATCTAATATGCTTTAGTAACTTATCTGTGAGGACATCTTCATATTGCACAAATACAAGCTGGAGTGGGCACAGTGTCATGCGTGACTAGCATCTTTTATAACCCTAATAGTACAAATGTAAAAAGTAAAAGTAGCCTCCAGTTTAAAAACAAAACAAAACAAAACAAAAAAAAAAAAACAAAAAAAAAACAAACCCACAAAAAACCCCCACAAAAACAAAAACAACAAACAAACAAACAAACAAAACCCAGTGCACTTGTGTTTAGCTGCTTCAGTAAAGGGTGTAGTTGGCAATTTTGGGGTTCTTTTTAACCAGCATACATGATAGATGCACCTCAGAGATTTAAATGTCTGGCCATTCTATCAGTGGAACTCAGATGTTGTATTTGTTATTTTATATTTCCAGCTGCTCTCATATATCAACAGGAAAAAATCAGGGATCTGTGTAGTATCAGCCTTTTGGAAAATTATTAAAAATGGGACAGTATAGTTCCAGCCAAGCAGGGTGATGGATGTCCTCTGCTCAGGGACTGATGGGTGCTATGGGCTAAGATCAACATGTGGAGTGCATCAGAGATGTGCCTTTTAATTTTGTATGGTAACAATGAGCCAAAATTCCTATTTGTCAGTATGTGCTCTTGGTACAGCTATAAGCAACAAAATGCTCAATGTTCTTCAGTGTCAGAGGCCTAAAGGATGCCTTGATGACATTTTTGACATCTTGTTGTTCAGCATGTTTAAGACAGAGTGATTAAGCTAGATAGATGAATGGAGCCTGGAGATCACTGCCCTATGTATCATTTATCTCAGAACATCTGGATGAGCCTCTTGCTTTATTATATAAAAAGTATTTTGTATGTCAGTCTATAACAGATACTATTTTGAGGTAAGGGCTGGTTTTCATTAATACCATTCTTGTTTGATACTTGAAATTATATATTTACACTTATAAGGTATCAGTGTTTTTGTTGTACCTGATGTGTTGCTACTTTAATGTCAGAATCCCCCGCAGTGAAATTTCAGAAACTGTGCCAGACAGAGAAGCAGAAAAAGATATAAATTCTGTTCACAAACATAAGCAATTTAAATTATGTGGGAATGATCAGAAAACTATGTATTTTCTTACTGCTTTTGAAGGGGTGGTAATTATTTATAATAATTTTTGGAAGAATTTTATCAGATCTATTTGATTTGAAAAACATATACCAAAGAGACTCTGCCTTTAAAATTAATCAAAACCAGAGGCTTCAAAATGTATTTTTTGGAAGTGAATATACAGTACATCTCACATTATCAATTCTGTCTTTGAAATATGAATGTCTTTTGTTGCCATACCAACAGTTTGATTGGAAGCTGAAACCTGCTAGACATGTCTGTCTTGGCTGTGAAGGACTTTTCCTTTCAATAATTTTGGCTTCCTATTCACTTTTATAAGATCAG
Organism: Sylvia atricapilla; assembly: GCF_009819655.1. Classification (NCBI taxonomy): domain Eukaryota; kingdom Metazoa; phylum Chordata; class Aves; order Passeriformes; family Sylviidae; genus Sylvia; species Sylvia atricapilla. The sequence goes on from NC_089142.1 coordinate 65,713,287, forward strand.
CTCTTGTGAAATGTTGTATTATGAAGGGCAATACTGCAGTGTGAAAATAAACTGATTCTTTCAAGTGGTATGAATAAAGTAAGAAACAATATGATCTAATGAGTTGGGGGGTTTGCAGTAGACACTTTTTTTTTTTTTTTTTTTTTTTTTTAACCTAGACCTCCCCTGCTTTCAAACAGAAAGCTTTCATGAAAAACTTAAAATAAGTTATTTTTGCCTGATGGCCTATGGATTTCCTTTCTACAAGGATTGCATCATTAAATCTCCTGCAGTCATCCAGTCCGTAAAGGAAAAGATGCTTCTGTGCTTAGCAACCTGGTGGATATACAAATCACACCTTCCTTTTTTGGTTCCCATGACACCTATGCAACATCCATAAATATTTTAATCAGAGACCTAGCATAGTGTGGGCTTGTTTTAAAATTTTATAAGTAAACAATGAAAATAGATGTGGATGTAGAAGGAAGGTAGTTAAAACAGCAGGAAGGAAGTACACATGTATGGAAGAAATTACATGATGGTATCAATGTGTAGTGATCAAGATAAGAAAAGCATCGCACGAAAACTTTTGCCTGTCACACTGTAGAATCACAAAATCACAGACTCAGCTAAGTTGGAAGGGACCCACAGGGATCATTGAGTCTGACTTCTGGGCCTGCACAGCACCACCCCAATGGAATCTTATATGTCATTTGAGCAGCAGTGAGATAAACTGGTCTGGCTTTGTGGTGACTATATGGGACCAAATAGAAGACTTGAAGAGCAAGTTGTCTTTGAGACTTCTGAAGCCAAGGTTCAAAATCCTTTTTCTGGTTTTTCTTTTGGGATTTGGCCTGTTGTATTTTTCAGCTAAGCAGATGGGTCAAAAGGGCTAGAGAAAGACTGGGATGTGCTTGAAAATATTATACATGTGCATCTTGTTACTCTGAAGTATAGTCAACTAGACATGAAATACATCCTTGTGTGTATCAGTATGTAGGTGACTTACATAATTTCCTGGATCTTACATGGATGCATAATTCAACCACAACAGACTTAACTTCAAGCATGTTACTGTCAGCTTTATCTCGCATATGGTGTTCAGAGGTAGATTCCAGATGCACTTTTCCTGTAGAAATCTGTCACTGATTTTTTTTCTGTCCTAGAAACCACCAGCTAATTTTTTTTGTCCCTTCAAACGACATATGTAACCTTGTAGCCCAGTAAATTTGAGGACATTTTTGCTTGTAATAGGCAAACTTTCCCTTAGGCACTATTTTGGCCTTCCTGGAGATGTATTTTAGCTTGCAGCACTACTTCTCTAATGACCAGGTCACTATCACCTACTTTTCTTGGTGTTTGCTTAGCTCTCTATGATCGTGTGATTGCGATGATTATTGCTTTTTCTGCAACTAGTACACAATAAATAATGTTAATTGTGTGTGGAATGGATTGCTTCTAATTCTACAATGAACTGCAGCACTGAGCAGTAAAGGGACAGGGTGAAACACAGGCATAGACTTACACTGGACACTCAGGGCTGTAAGCAGCTCTCCAGTGACCAGCAACGGAATAAACCCTGGCAAGTTTGTTATACCTGAAACAGATTTACCAAGAGTAGTTAAAAGAAAAAAAAAAAAAATCCAAAACAGAAAAACCCCTGAAAATCAACGTGTTCCATGGTCTTGCTGAACAATGAAGAAAAAACAAGGTCTGTAGAATATGTTATCAAACCTAAAAATTACTCTAAGTGAGGAGGAGGGAATCAAGCATATTGTTATCCTCCTGGAAAAAAATTCTCTGGATACTACAGGTGACCCTTCTTTTCTCCTCTCCCCTGCATCCCTTCATTTCCATCCCCTCTGCCCCTACCAAGATTTTGGCCTTAAGAAGGTCAACAAAACATAAAAAATATGAAAGCTTGGGTAAAAAGAATTTTAATTGTGTATAATTACATGTATACAATACATCATACTGAATTTTATGCCATATTATATGTGTGATAAAATTTTAGTATCTTTTCAACGAGGTAAAAAATAATGAATCAGGTTGTTAAGAGTAATCAAGCTGCCAAAAAATTCTTGGATTTGCATATAAGGTATGTTCCTTTTCCCTTAAAATTTTTAGTGTAAGTGATGAGAATGAACATCTGTAGCTTGCAAACAACAACTGGGTAACACCTATCTAGAGAATATGGTATACCTGGTGGCATCCTCTCTACTGGAAATCTCTCAACCTTTTATAAAAAAGGAAGATCTAAGTGCTGTGTCTGAGGTCACCACTCAAAGGCTGACTGCATTTTGATGGGATCTGAATCACTGCAACTGAGTTCTCTATGGACACAAGTGATCTCATGCACAATTCACTATTAGTCCAGTTAAATAACCTCTGTTATAAATGTTACCTGCACAACCCCATATAAATAAAAGATTTCAGCATTAAATAAATAATGCGAACAAATAAAAAGGAAAGACTAACATTTCTATGACTTCAGTTAAACCAGAGAGGAAGTATATTTTGAAAAAGGTTTTTTAAAGGAGAATGAATTATTTTTCAGTGTGTCCTGTAAGCCATTGTGTGCTATTCATTTTAGGAGATAGCATTGCTTAAATCCCATAATAAATGCATGGTTGCACAGAGATGGTACCACTGCAATTACATGTGAGTTGCATTTTCTCTAAATCCTCCTTCAGTAGTCACGTAGGAGCTCCAAAAATGTTTTCATTTGACAAAATTTATCACTTTTGGTGTCTAACCAAAACTGCTTATATTGTTAATTTTCATTATAAGAGTGTTTGCTAGGCTATTAGCCAACAGGTTTTACTTGTAATAATGTAAACTACAAAGGAAAATTAAATGACAGAGTCTGTCTCATACTTATCCAGCTGAACACTTCCTTGCTGAAGTTGGCAGGATGACTTCAGTGGAAACATTCATGTAATTGTTCATCAGTGCAAGAACACATCATCAACAGAATATAGGATATTTTTATTTGCATTTATTTGAATAAAAGTTCATATATACTTCTTAATATTGGAAATAATTACCTGATTCACTTTGTAGAATGGCTTAAAATGTAATTTATTAAGGACTAATACATATACATGCAAATCGTACAATAATTTTTTTGGTTTTTTGTTTGTTTGGAAATGCAGATACGTTTCTCTCTAGCAGCTCAGTGGTTAAAAATACATAATGCTGCTTGCTCAGTCTCAAAGTGGAGTGGCTAAACCTGGTACTACAAAAGGAAAAGTAGCCTTTCAACACTGCTGAACTAAAAAAAGATAGTGCAGATGTGCTAGGTTGACTGTTTTTTGTAATGAATGAATATTTCCTGTGGAGTTTGGATCCATTTCTGATAAAAAGACAGATAAAACACAGTGTCTGCTTTGGAACTGTGTTTCTTCCTCAAAAACAAAAAAATGCACTTGGAAAATCTTGTTAATACTTGTTCTAGGAAAAAGTGAATTTGAATATTGTTAAGGCAAATTTAAAATGTATCATACTTGGTTTTCCACTGTTGTTTCTTTTTAAAATGAATTAAGCTGTGGAAGTGCCTGATTCTGCACATGGGATGGGGCAACCCTGGGAATGAGGGACTGGAGAGCAGCACCTCAGACCTGGGGGTCCTGGAGTGTGTCAAGTTGAATCTGAGTCAGCTCTGCTCTGGCAGCCAGGAGGGCCAAATGTGTCCTGGGATGCATCAGGCACAGGATGGCCAGATGGGCAAGGGGGGGGATTGTCCCTCTCTGCTCTGCACTGGGGCAGCCTCACCTCAAGTGCTGGGGGCAGTGTTGGGTGCCACAGAGTCTAAAAGACATTAAACTATTGGGGAGCATCCAAAGGAGGGCCATGAGGATGTTGAAGGGTTGGAGTTGAAGCCATCTGAGGAGCTGCTGAGATCACTTGGTCTGTTCAACCTGGAGGAGACTGAGGGAGAGCTCATTGCAGTCTGCAACTTCCTTGTGAGGGGACGAGGAGGGGCAGGCACTGATCTCTTCTCTGTGCTGGCAAGTGACAGGACCCAAGGAAATGCCATGAAGTCAGGGGAGGTTTAGGTTGGATATCAGGAAAAATCTTTTGACCCAGTGGACCATTAGGCACTAGAACAGGCTCCTCAGGGAAGTGGTGCCTGAGAGAATTCAAGAAGCATTTGGACAGCATTCCTGGGCACTGGGTGTGTTTCTTGGAGTGTCTTGCATAGGGCCAGGAGTTGGACTCAATTCTGATGGGTCCCTTCCAACTGACCAGCTTAGTTCAACCTCCAGCATATTCTATAATCCTGTGTTTCTGTGAATATGCTGGAGGTTGAACTAAGCTGGTCAGTGCTGGTAGAGAGGGGTGTAAGGACAGCAAATCTCTCCAGTAACTCATTTATCACATGATAAAAATTTCTTTAATAGTGTAGTTGAGTTAGATACTTTGCCAAGTAAAGCCACCCCTTAGAAAATGTTCATGCCTTTATAGGAGAATACACCAAGATCCTTTTACCTCCTTTTCTGTATGAGCCTGGAGTTTCATATACTCTAAACCAAGTTTTGGGTTTCCAGATGAAAGCATACTGCATTACTATGGAAGAGAGGAATAGCACACAAACAAAGCATGTGTTTTTGCTCCTACTATCTTTACAACTGCACCCTTTATTGTGTTATTCTATCATGTAATGATTCTGCTGTGGTTTTTAGATATGTGGTTGAGATTCCTCTACAAATTAAGACATCTAAACTGAGGCGTCTCAGTTAGATGTCCAAGTGTATCATATGAATGAGATCTCACTACAGTTACTACAGAGCAAGTCAAGACAACCTTTAAATGAGTCCAGTCCCCTAAAACATACACATGCTACCTGAAACATCATCTAGTCTCTATTGCCTACATTTGAATAAATTTTCTTTATAATTGCAACTTCAGCACCTAACTTGCTTATAGGCATGTAAGCAAACATCTGCATGTACACACATAAACTAAGTGCTGTGAGACTGAATCACAACCAGTGTGTCTCTTTTAAGATGGTGTAGTATCTTGTACAATGTGTGGAATATAGGTTTATTGATTTGAATAAAAGTGTTTCTGGAAGGTTTTTTGGGACTCACAGTGGTGAAGTGACAATTTTAGACCTTCTAAGAAAGCATGGAGTCTCAGTTTCTCCTCTCAAAACAACTTTAAAAAACTGTTTCCTATGAAATGCTAAGCCAAATCCACACAAATAATTTTGTACAGCATTGTTTTCCTTGAAAGAGGACCTCCATGTTTCTAAATTTCAAACCTATGCAAGTCAAAATTAAATTCTGAAATCGGTACAATTGTCTTCTTTCACGACTGTGATGAAAATTTCTAGACCAAACTATGTGTGATTTCAATTATGATCATATTTTGGGAGGGGTTGACCTGAGTCTTGTAGTATCTTTGTGGCTTCTCTCCCAGACTGCAAATACCAAACACTGCACTCTCAGAAAAAGTGGCATGCTTAGGGAATATAAATTCAGAGAATATCTAATGTGAGTTTTACAGAAATGCAAGATCTAGTGCAGACTCAAATCAACAAAGATCTCTTCAGTATTTTCACTTTTATGTGAGATTTAAACAAGAGTCTATCTGCCTTTAATACTTGTTTGGGCTTTTTGAAGCAGTTGGAAAGTGTGCCTGTAGCTGATAGCATCTAAATGTACATGTGATGGAGAGGTATAAATACCACAACTTGGACTTGCTTTTTTTAATCCAGTGTGAGAATATCCACATGTACTTGGTTCACTTTAGAGTATGTCCTTCCCTAGTTGGCATCATGATCTTTTTAATATGGGTTGAACTGCAAGAAAAACTGATCATTTTGTAGTAACTTTACTAAATCCACTCTTCGTAATGCATCAATGGCCTCTGATACTTGTGTTTTCCATCAGGTACATGGTGATAAGATCTTATACTTTGGCTGACAAGTCATGTATCAAAACTAGAAACAAGCAAATCTCTACAGCTTTTGTTTTGCCTGGCCTGTAAAAAGCCCAGTTGTGTTTCTATAGCAACTGCAATGGGACAGCAATGATGTCATTACCCAGCAACCCCCTGAAATGCGTATTAACTTATTGCAAATACTGGGTAAAGATAAACATTGAGTCTTCTAATTGCTAGTATGAATAATTTTGCCACCTTCTTTAACAATTTGCTACAAAGAAGAAAAGAACTCACACCTGACTGGTCAAAACAGGAACCACACTCAGTAATTTGAAACAGGGGGAAGGAATAAAGAAAAGTCTTTGTTGCCAAACTGTTCTTTTCAAGCATGTACAATGTAGAAAATGACTGAAAATATTTCTTTATGTTTGCAGTCAGTTTGTAAAACTTTGTGATATTAGTTGTGAACTTTGGGAGATACTGGTACATCTTTTGCTGAAAATAATTAATCAAACTGAGTCATTGGCATACCTGTACCTGTCTGGCACTGTAGACTGAAACTCTTGAATGAGGTACAAAATAAACACAGAATACAACAGCTACTGCTTGATATTCTTCTCCTCTGGCTAAGCTTGAAAGAAAGGATTTGGTGCGTCTCTAAATTTTGAAAGGAATTATAATTTTTCTCCAAAAGTCAATGGACAAGTAAAATGAGCCAATCAAGATTTCAAGCAAAGTTTATCATGCTTTATTAATTTATTAGCTAGTTGATTGAAAATTTTTATGCTGAATTTGTATAGAAGAGCTGAGTAATACTTCTGGTAGAAATTCTACCTTCTCTCCCCAGGTCATGGATTTCACTGTTTTATCTTGCTGCCTAATATGTTTTCCACTAGACTGGATATCTGCAGGCCTTCATTTTCAAACTAAGAGACTAAGATGAAGTTTCAATCCTTCTGGTGGGAGTCTCTCACTGCTCTATGTCTACCCTTCTGGATCTGAAAAATTAGTAATTTTTCTCAGATCTTACCATAAGTCTATTATGAAAAATCTTGATGTTTATGATCAAAGTCTGTTTGACCCTTCCAGATCCACCCTTTATTTGTATATTCATTTCTATAAAATTAATTTGCTAATTACTCAGTGGTACTCTTAGCTTTCTTGGTAATTCTAAGTGATGTTTAGCCCCTATTTGGAAAAATTCTCTGTCCCTATTGTTCGAAGAACTCTGTTTTCTTGTATGGTGGGAAGAGAAGTGTGAGTTCTTCAAAGTTGTTTTTATATTTCTGTTGATTCTCTCAAAGAAAGAATATTTGAACACCTCTGATGCCAGGTGGTATGCAGACCTTCTTCTGACCACTGCAGTATATCTGCCCTCCTTCCTTGCTTGCATTTTTGGCCTTAACTTCCTGATATTTCCTGCTCTGCCTTTGGTCTCTGCTTTGCACTTGCCTCATTTCCACAGGTCTTTTCTTCTGTTCTAATCCTGGGTCTAAGCAGTTTCCTCCAGCTTGGATTTTCAGTATCTTTCTCTAGCCTTGCCTTGGCTCTCCAGCTGCCTTGTCTATTTCAGCCTTAGTTTCTTTCTCTTAATATTGAATGCAGGAACTAATGCCCCCTATACCCTGTCATTATGATTTGAACTTTATTATTATCTGAGCATTCCCATTATTGCATAAGTCTGAGGGAAAAAAAACAAGCAGGACTGGCGAAGTGCAAATTTAATGACGATATCTTCAATATAAAGCGTTCATTAAAAAGAAACCAGCCATTATGTAACAGGTACTTAGAAGCAAGAGGATGACACAGAGAAGACATTCTGTAAAATTATAGAGATATCTGCAAAATTAGTTTGTTTATCTAACTCACAGCATAGGGAGAGAGCTGCCTTATTTTCTGTATCCTGAGAATACTGTGATTTGACCTGTGCAATTGCCAAGCCAAGGGCTTTTGTGGAAACAGATCTACATGAAAAAGTTAAGCAGCAGGTGGATCAGAACTTCAGCTTTGTGAGCAGATATGAAGTGAATCCTTAGGAATGGTGTATGAATAGAAAAATAAAAGTGAGGGTTGAAAATAAACATAGACCACAGCAGCAAAGAAATTCTAGATACCTTTTGTTCTCAAAATCTGAATTATAATATTGCTTTGGCCTGTCCAAGTCCCAGGTGCTGCATACAGCATGTCCCTGACCAAACCACAGAATAAAATCTAATAATAGAATCATACAATGTCTTGGGCTGGAAGGGAACCCTAAAGATTATCTCATCCAGTCTCTCCTGCTACCTCCTCCCAGCACCTTCCACTAGACTAGGCTGCTCAAATGCCATCAGTATTTCACGCCTCCTAACAGTACATTTCATGCCCTCTACTTTCTTCCACATCGTTTTTATTTGAAATGGTGTGTTTTCCCTAGATAAAATCCAGTGCAGCTGCTCTTACCTTAAGAAAATAGGTAAGAGGCACATTATTCCTAGTACTGATATTTTAATTTAGTCCTCATAATTGCTTCAGCAAGCTAAACAAACATTTCTCTGCCTAAGCACCAGAGCCAGCTGTAAGGAGAACTGTGACTTTGAGGATCGAGCTAAACATGTCAATATTAGATAGCCAAAGCATGAATTATCTGTATAATTTTCACAGTTTCATCTAAAGATATTGCCTGTCTTTTAGCAGATGCTTTATGCACTTGTTTCCATGAGATCCAAGGGGAGATACTAATATATGTTTTCCCTCACTGTGGATATCTTTTCTTAGGATGCTGAACCTTTGTCTTCCTTCAAGTGGCATGTTATACTAGAAATCCTAGTTCAAAGGTTTTATGAATCAGAGCACAAATTCAAATTATGTAAGTTTTCTGTACTTGGAAATGTTCATTGTCACCTCTCACAAGCCTGCCCTGCTTTGAAGAAAAATGGATCATCTAGAGGTTGGAGTTGTTGACCTGTGCCAGAATTTTCTCAGTGCAGTCAGATACATCAGTGTTCAAACTTGGAGCAGAGCTAACCCAGTTGGTAAATTGAGAGTGATTCTACCAATGTTAATTGCTTCAGCTAATGAGAGTTTCAGTATTTTGTGTTAAAACACAGCAATATTGATATATTTTTTTTATTTTTATGGTCTGTATTGTGTGAAGATTTTGGATCTTTTAAGGTAAACTTTCTTTGCTCTCTCTTAATGATCTTAAATAATGAAAACTATGTCCATCAAATATCCATAATATGTGACATTTGCGATAAGTTCCTAAATGAAAAAAAGCTGAAAATTATGCATCTGCTAATTAATAACCACTAGAAAGATCTTTTAATTGCTACTTTTTCCAGAAATTCTCTTGATTTAGAATATTTAATGACATAATGTGAAAGGTCTCTGATTACAACCTCCAGAACAATTTATAGCAGAAACACAATTTTCATAAAAAGTTAAAGAGAAAGGTTAGAGAGTTAGAAAGAAGCAATATGTATTTACAGTGTTTTCAACTGGACAAGAGAAGTAAGGATGAAGGACATTTCAAAAAAACCCAAACTCAGTTTTTGAGTTTGCCTCCATCCCTCCAATTTTCCCCATTGTTCTCCAGTACTTCAGTCTTTCATGGGGTCTTCAAGACAACACTTAAATGGTGCAGGAACTGCCTCCGTCCATTTCTCAGCACTAGATAGTAATTTCATGACACCAGTAAAAGGGATACTCATAGTTTATCTCACAACTCCAGAAGTTTCTCTCCTTTTCTTTTGTCCTTTTATTAAAAAATTGTGGTCAGAACTGATCAATCATTTACTGAAAGCAGAGGACAGAAAAGTATTAGGTGCCACATCATTTATTTGTTCTCCTGCTGTTTAAATAATGGTCTTAAACTTCATTCAAATGGACATGTATAACCTTTATGATTCTTTATCCTTTATTTTTTTAAATTTCTTTTTTAAACCTTCATATCTGCACTCCTCTTTATATTTCCACAGTTGACATCTGCCATTTGTCTGGTTTTTGCCAGTTTCCACAGTGCCAGAAGGTTGTGCTGTTCTGTGTTTGATGCTGTCTCTCTCAGTAAATGGCACTTTTCGCACACATCTGTGCATTACATCCCCTTACTGATACACCCACCTGTTCCCTGAATTAACTGGGGCTCCTTGATGAGAGGCAGCTTTCATTCCTTCTTTGTGTTGACTGCTCACGGATGCCCCAGAATTTATATCCTCTGCATTCTTTAAAAAATTCTTCATTTTTAGCTGGAAACAACTTTAAAATATCATTTGAGTGACTTCATCCACTTTCCCAAGGAAAGAATACTACTGGTACCTGTGCCTTCAGCCTCCAAGTGCCTAAGCCACTCTATTTGGTTCAAATGGTTTGTGGTCAGTCGGCCATATCTGCATTGTTCCAGTTCCTTTTACATCTATGTCAAATATTGGACAAGTCTTTCTCTCACTTTATCCTGAATTTTACATGCCATTCTTGGCCTGAAATAGGAATTGTTGTTGCTGTAAGATTCACAGATCACTCCTGTAACAGGTTTTGAGATTCAGACATGCTACATCTTGACTATAAGTAGTTTTTAAAAAAGTTGAGATTTTTATTAACATTTGATCCATAATTTTTAAGTTTGACTTACATGATAATGTCCATATGCACAGGTGTAGTTGTCTACACAATGTAATAACACAGAATGGGAAATAATTCCCTCATCTCTGGAATGTATTTCTCATCTTAATCTCAAACATGTCTCCTTTAGAAATGTTTGATGTGGCAAAACTAATTAGGTATCACCTGTCATAGTAGTTTAAATAAATTGTAGTTTCCCTTTCTCTACACAGAAAGCCCAAACCAAACTCCCTAATTTTGAACACTGTTATACTCTCTTTAATTAGTTTTAAGTAAATATTCAATCTCAATAATGCCGAAGCTTTAGTGAGCATGCTATGTTCCTGTATGCCAGTGACATTTATTCTAACCTAACATAATTTGATGGTTTTGTGAGCTTCAACACAGTGTCAGTCAGTGCCTGTTCCGTATTTTCATGTAAATGTTCCTGTCATCCAGAGAAATCCTTGAAAAGAGAAAGAGAAGTAGAACATTTTCTAACGGCTCATCCTGAAAAGGCAAAATATTCAGTACAGAAAAACTAGTATGGTCCTTTTGCAGTGTCATCTAATAGTATTTCAAGCAAATAGCTTTACAGTGGGGGCCTGAAACAGGAGAAATTCTGTTTGTCTGAGTACTTCAGCAACTACCTTTTCCAGGCAGGGATAGAAAGATTGCATTAACTGCTCTCTGTGAAGGATGATTCAGGCTGATCAAAGGCTTGTAATTTGCCAAGTTTTTAATTCTAATTTAAATTTCTTTATACCTTCCAAATCTATGTGCTTTTACTCAATCATGCTGTTGTCCACTTTACTATAGGAAGGCTGGAGAGGGTTCGCACAGCTTATTTCATGTTAGAAAACTAGTGGGAATTTCTGATGTATAAAGAAGGACTGCAGAAAAGAAAAAAAAAATTATGAAAGAGATAGGGAGGAGGAAAATTTTCTCTAGGGGTGTTGCCCAGTCTGGTCCAGCACTTAAAAGTCCTATCTGTTGTGGAGGCAGTGTTGCTATGCCAGTATCCTTCTGTGGTCTGATGAAACCCTAGCCTGGGAGGCTGGAAGCAGCTTATTTTGGCTTATATTCTCAAGGCAAACAGAGCTGGCCCATTTCAGTGGGTCAGATGAGCTCAGGCCTCTCCCTCTCCACTGCATTACTCATTCATTTTGTTGACCGAAGCATCTTTTTTCAGCACGTGTATTTTTTCATTATCAACAGATAATGCTAATTACTACCTTTTGGTTTGTACTGAAGTACAAATCTGTGTTCAGTATTGGCTGTAAATGGGAAGATAAATTTAACTTCCAGCTTACAGCAAGGATGACACTTCACTAAAAAGTCTAATATAAAGTCTGAATGTTATCCAAATATCAAAAGAGTATCAAAGCACAAGTTCTTTATTTAAACCTCCGATAGCATTGCTGAGGTAATGCAGAGTGTGTTCGCTAATACATGTGCCTCTGATTGTAAGAAAGCTAAGTTAAATGAAAGAAATGAATATTTTTATATAAATGTTAATGTTTCCACATGTAGGACATATGGATGTCATATTATAATGTCAAAAATGGTCATTTGTAATTTCATTGCTACAATTTAGCTGCAACCCTTAGAATGGTGGAAGCCCCAAATGTTGATTGGTGATGCTATTTGAGGGGTAATTTTAGTTAATTTAAGCAGGAATGCAACACTCCCTCAATGAGAATGTAAAAAGCCCCAAACCAGAGTTCACACCTATGTCATGGAAAATCAAGTGACCACCATTCTGTAAATTTTTTTGGTTAAAGTTCTGACAAAAAAAGCATCTTACATCCAGATATATTTTCTACCTCCTAAAAAGGTGTCCCATGGTATGGAAAGTTTCATAATTTTCCTGATTTTCTTGTTCCACTTTAGTAAATATGCAGTTGGAAAGTACCATGCTGCATAGTTCTAACTAAGAATTTCCTGGCTTGTTTTGTTCTTTGTTTGGAACAAAACAAAAATAGGAAAAGAAAGAAAAAAGGGTCTTACAAATGTGTAAACAATCCAGGAAACTGAGTGAAAGCTACAATCTTCCCCCAGACCTTGTAGCTTGCTTGCAGGCTACAGAAATAGACTCCACTGCATGCTCTTCTTTTTAGCTTCCTTTCTACACTTTAGCCTAATTGGGGCTACAAAAATTAAGATTTAAATTCACCAATGCCCTTCAGATTCACCAACGCCTTAAGACACCTGAGAAGGAATATGGGCCTTTCAAATTGCTTAAACAAAGAATGTGAACCCAAGTTTCTGGCTGTATTAACAGCTTTAGCACTAAGTTAACGTGCAACATGAGCAGTGCTCCTGCTTCATCAGGGTCTGCCAGCCAACACCCCTCTGCCTGCCTTGAGAGGCCCAAAGTAGGTGCCCTTTGAAAAGACCAGATTGTCCATTACAGGTATAACAGCTTGGGAACCAAGGACCTTCAACCACCCAATAGAGATGGTTACACCACAGTTGACAGTGCTCAGACACTAACTTTAGAACTCATAATCAGTCTATTGATGGTTTTCATTCCTTTTATCTTTTCTTCTGCAGCACGGAATTTGAATGACCAATATCATTGCTCTGAATCTGGCACTTATATTGTGCATGGGCTATAAAGGGCTGAGCAGTCTAAAGAGATGCATATTTACTTTAATTCCAGCTCTGGGAAAAAAAACTTTAACTTGTTCGAGTTGACTCTGGCAATAATTGCATTCTGAAATAAGTCAATAGATTGCTTTCTGCAAAAGTAACCACTGCACATATTACATGCTTCTTAATGGCATTGACAGTTTTCTGGGGAAAATGCATGTCTGGGGACTAAAGTGCCTGGTACCCAATTGAATGACACTAGGACCACACTGGAGAAACATTGTGGGCTTTATTGGACTCAATTATGACTTCTATGGAAGCTAAACGAGCTCATTACATCTCACCATATTCCCCTGTACACTGCTTTAGATTAAAAGAAAATTGAATTGAGACATGGTTGCAACTTTTCCATTGCTGTATTGAGAGGCCTGACAGAGCTCAGCTCCTCAGTTGCCCATCTAAAATGTATCTGCCACCTCATTTTCCTATTGTCTCCTACAATTATTATGGTCTTGCACAACATTGCAAAAGATTAGAATTTGGCTGAGATGATCATGTGAGTAATGAAAGAGTCCACGAAAAGTTTTTGTAGTGCTACTACTGCTGACTTCACTGTTGGGGCAATGAATGACAAAATTGTATAGGATCATAGCTGTACAACTCCATACATTTACCTTCGTTGCTCCCTCTGTAGTTGCTCCCTCCCTTGTAGTCACGTGAGACATTCGTCGGTAGAGTGAGTTAGAAAAAGTAATTTCTAAATGACAAGTAAAGGAAAAAAGATTTTCCACCCTTTTGGAATAAAATTGCATGTTTCACATGTGGGTTTTTTTGGCAGTGCTGTTGGGTGTTCTTTATATTTTTTCAAACAAAATGTAGATACAGATTCCTAGGGCCATTCATTTAAGAACTGTTTTCAATGTATATCTGAAAAGATGTTTCTTCTTTTAGTGTCGGAAGCACATCAGGAAAGGAATTTCACTTAATCTGTTTTCTGAGGTGAATATATCTTAGTTCCTCTCTACAGAAGCAAATTTTATCTTAAAATGTCAACTAAAAATGAGAATATAAGATATTGAAATCAGGCTCTGTTTTGGTGACCATCAAAGAAACTGCAAAATGCTTAAGCAATTATAGCTACATCTGCATTTTTACACAGGAAAGTTACTTTTAAAAAAGATAAGAAAAGTTAAGTATACATGCAGTCAAAGTGTCTTGTGCTGCTGTAGCTCAGGTTTGGACTTGAAAGAGATATAGGTCCATCACTTGACTACAGTTTTTTCTGGTGCAACACAGTTGACATAATCGATGATGCAAATTATTTAGGCCTAATTGGTGAGTTTTGGTATTGACTTATACATATGTCTTTTTTTTTTTTTTTTTTTTTTTCCAGCTAGCAAATATTAAAATTCACTGGGTGCAAGGCTTTCCAGGGAGATTAAATAGATTAAATGAAACCTGCTAACTCTAGTCAAATAATGGTTTCAGGAGAATTAATCTTTCTGAAGACTGGCTAGTTGTTATGTTCTGACTTGGGAATTTCCACCATCTGCAAGGTACTCTTGACAGAAACTAGATTATTATTAACCTCTATTCATCTGCCAGTATTAGAAGAATATTAAACTGCTGCAGAGTCCATCTTCTTGATAGTATATTTGATTTGTGGCCTGCAATTTAAAAGTTTTCTACTGTATTTACTCAGATTAATTTTCATTACCAGTTGTTCTCCTTTCTATTTGTTCTGCAGAGACATTCATGCAGTTGACTCTTATGTCTAAGATAGTTGACTTACTTGCTTAGAGTGGATTAAAAATATATATATTTTATATATATATATATTTTATATATATATATATATATGTATATGTTTGTTGAGCTAAAGGACTGTTTAGGACATATGCATACCTTAAATGCTTTCTTTTGAAATTCTTAGCCTCTGTAGCCTGGATCTCTGCCCTGTATAAATTTTCCTCCAAGAGAAGTAAGTATGCTTGTTTTATAAACCACACATTCTGTCATGCGAAGTTGCAACCCTAACTGCACATACCAAATAAATTTGAATCGCTTTCTGGATCCTTCAGTGTGCCTGGTTTTTGTAAGCTCTTTTTTTGCAGCTAAATAATAGCTGATATTAATGATGCAACATAATGCTCGTTGTCTTCATGAAACCAAAACACGCAAAATTCAGCAAAAATGCAAAATTCAGCAAAAGCAGTTTTAAGATCTTGCATATTCAACAATATTAAGGAAGAAAAAGGATACAGATGAAAATGGTGGAATTTATGGACTCATTGCATTTTTGTTTTGAGAGGCCATTGCTAGTTTGTTTTTCTGGGCTTTAATTCTTGAAAAGGTGTGGAAGCTTTCCACATGGGGGGGGTGGGTGATCACTCCTCAGGGAGTCGAGTGTTCCTGTCTCTTGCAGCTGGGTCTCCCTAATTCTGTGAGCTCTGTGGGCTTGGTGTCACTGAGCCCCTTCACGAACTCATCCAGAGGACTAAACAGCTGGGTGGGGACATGTAGCGGGGTCATTACAGTTTTTCCCCAAGAGGCTGCTAGCAAGAACTCCTGAAAAAGAAAATTTTGAGCTGCTTTGACCTTGGTCTCTAATAGCTTTTTCCCCCCTGTGAGATACATTGTCTTGCATGTAATTTATTTTTCTGAGTTGGTATGAGGTGTCAGTTCCACTTGGCTGCATTTCTTGTAGAAAACCACTTCTTTGCTACAGGTTCTCTTTGGAAGTCATGTGGTGGGGAGGATCTAAACCTTGCATGCCATCACTGTATGCATATAAGGGAGCCGTTTACATTATAGCTGGTGAAGTTACCTTTTTTCTTTTTTGTTTCTTTTCGTTAATTTTTTTTCTTCTTTTATGTTTTTGTTTTAAAAGGCAAAAATAACAGCTTGTCTGTTTGAGAGCAAATAACACTCCTTAAAAACGGTTGCCAAGCAACTTACATTTACAGTTTTGCACTAAACTCTGAATGGCAAAGAATCCTTCCTTTCCAGCCCCCAAAATAAAATAAAATAAAATTGAAATAACAGACATACAGAAGACCCACTATTCAAGTGCTCAACATGTTTTTGGTAACACAAAGTATCTTTTTTACAGTGATATGCAAAGTGGAGCAACCTGCTAGTGTTGTGTAACAACACATTCAGGTCAATGAAAGAAGAGTATTTTTTCTTCCAAAATGCACTTGTTTACCACAAGTTTGAGAGGGAACGCAGAAAAACTGTTGATAATTTTCCAATCAAACACTCAGAAGAAAATTTCACCCTAATCCCCAAGGAAATCTGTGAATCATGACTGTTTCTATAAAGTATAGAGGCACACATTTCTCTCCAAGGAAGAATCTAAACACCTTGCATGTTCTAGGCTGCTACCAGGGAGATGGCTGGGAGCAACCTGTGGTAGGGAACTGCTTCTCTCACTATTTCACATGTTTTTTGACATGTGAAATTTTTTTGCCAAGTTTTAGATGGAAATACAAACAGATATGTGAATAATGTGAGAAGAGTGTCAGACTGTGGACGTACCAATGAACCCATGTGCTCTAACACAGAAATTGTCAAGATAGATATGGACGTACACACAAAATTCTTTTATCCAGTCTTGTAATTCTAGTGGTTCAAATCTGTGCATCACTGAGACATCACAATATGAGCAACAAATGTTAGTATGTGAGATTTTGCTTTTCCAAGAGGCAGATCAAAAGGACTAAGGAGAGCTGTTAAGGTCAATTCTAGGCATAGCCCCCACTGCAGAATCAGCCACAAGGAGGGCATTTACCTGAGCCCTGGAATCTGAAGATATTTCAGGGTCTTGGAGTTCATGTAGAGCTTTAAGTCTCATAGATTTATGACCCAATCTACCACTTCTCTGCTATTTCATGCAGGGTGGAATAAGCATGTAAAAAGCCCACAAACTCTTCTTTGAAGCTCTTTGTGAATCACATTTTGTGTAGCTCTATCATCCCCCTTTGGAATTTTGTCATTAATTGTAATTTTCCATCTTAGCTGTCTCTTTTAAACTGCTGTATAGTGCTTCTGTGTACAAAACTGTCTGTTGCATTCTAGAGGCACATTTCAGTTGGGAGGGAGTTTATTACAGCTCCTGACACATTCTTAGCCATTGTGGACTGACTGAGAAGTGAGCTCTCCAAAGATAACAGTTTTGGATGCCTTGAGTCTTCATACTACCAGCAAAAAGACAATTAAATACAAAGACTGTAGGGGACTTTGGCTGCTGAGTGCCAATCTCTTAATTTTATTTTATTATCAATTCTCTTTGCTTTCTTTTCCACAAGAGAAAGGCACACAGAACTGCATAGATTTTAGTGCCCTGTTGGATCACTTTTGCCATGTGACCCAGCATTGAAGCTGCAAGGCTCATGGCCTCCATTTGGCATATTTTAAGATGAACAATACCTTGGGCAAGAGGGACCAGATGGACATAGTTCATTGAACCTTTTTTTTTTTTTTTTTTTTTTGAGACAGGTTTTTGCCTGTAAAATACAAGAAGCAAAAGCACATTTCTGTATTGGTGTCTCTTTGTGTTTCTGTCAGCGACCATGAAGACTGTTGGTTTTGCAGTCACTTCAAATTGAGCTGCACTTCGCACAAAGCTTTAAACCTGTCATTGATGCCTTCTCCAAATGACTTTTTTCATGCATAGCAAGTAACAATGGGATGGATCAAGACATGGGCCTGATAAAACACTTGAGCTTACCCAGCAATATGTCAGTGAGTCTCCCTTCAAGTGAATCTCCCTTCAAGTACCTGAGAGTGCTGTGTTTGCTTGCCTCCCAGTGTCAGCAGCACAAAAGCCGTTTAAGAGTTTGAGTATCCCACATTCTTCATAGTGTCCATAGGCTTAGGTTACCTTCTACTCAGGGGAATAAGGAGGAAGTAAAATAGCAACCAAAGAGTGAATTTGTATTGTATGACTAGGGTTTTGTCTAAGAACTCCTCAGGAAAGTTAAGTGGAATATTCATAGTTAAGGAAAGATGATAAATTCAGAGTTAGCACAGAATCGCAGAGAGCCTGAGGCTGGAAGTGACAGCTGGAGGTCATTTGGTCCAAATCTCTTACTCAAGCAGGGCCACCCACCTAAGGTTGATTTTCCAGGACCATCCAGATCGCTTTTGAGTATCCGCAAAGATGGAAACTCCAGAACATCCCCAGGCAACCTGTGTTAGTGTTGGTTGAACTCAGTGGTGAAGAGGACAACGCAGTGATTGAAAACTCTTGAATGGCACTTTTAACAACTATAAAGCCTTGCTACTGCAAAGGCTTGGAATTAAGGACAGCCTCACAGAATTTCCTTTATCAAATGTTTATTTTCTTCCTATAGTGCAACAATACTTCCAAAAAATTTAAGAAGTATCTTCTGGGAAGTTACATGGCATAGTTAAGACAAATAAATTAGTACTAAATTTTAAAAAAATGTATTTCTTCTGTTCCTATAACATTACTTTTTCTATAATGATGCATTTACAGAAAGTTCAAAATAAATCTAAATAGTGTTTTATTCTTTTGGGTTTTTTTAAAGCCTTCATTGCTGCCAATTCTATGTTAAAAATAATTTGAAAATAAGGAGTCTTTTGAAGATAGGGTCTGTCTTTTTGAGCATTAAACCAAATGTTGTTATCAAATTACTCAAATACTCTGTTAAGTTTTTAACTGTGATTAGTTTTTCTACAGTTCTGGTAAGGCTGCCTCTGCAGTATTCATGTTAGCCTTAGTGGTGCTCATAAACACCTGGCTACTCCTGAACTTCAAACTGTTTTTGCTCTTAACATTAGTTTAGGTCAACTCAGGCTTTCTGCTCTTCTGTGAATACAATACTGGTTAGAATACCAGATTTCTTCACGCCTTTTCAACTATACCTGCAGACTGCTAAGCTTATTATTAACTCCATTTAAGCTTGCAGAGGTAAGAGGCTAATCATAGGGATTTTATCCTTTGCAGTCTGCATAATGCTTCTTGTTTTGAAAACACTGTGCAGTCTGTTGCCCTTATGTATAAATACAATCTACTAACCTGAAAAAAAATGGAAAAGGTTTTTGCCAACATCACAATATTTTGTAAATATTTCACCCAAAGTTACCATTCTGTGGAATGTGAAATAGCAAGTGCAGATACCCACAAGCAACATACAACGAGATGCTGGTGGGGTTTTCTTCTGGATGCTGGTAAGCGCCTTCAGTACAGACCCCCCATGTGTTTCTCTCAGATTTGACTCTCACACCAGTTTGTTACACCACTAGCAGAAGACACAAGAGGATAAGAACTTCAACCTATTTCAACTAGTTATGGGCCTTAGTTTTTTCGAAATGGTTTTCTTCCTAGTTATTCCAACCGTCCCAGATATTTGTGTTAGGGTGTTGCAACAGTATCAGGCAACTTGTACTTCTGTGTATAATTTACTACTGCAAATAATACTGCAGCTGTCAGACTATCAAAACACAATCCTAACACTAACAATTCTAAATGTACAGAATTAAAAAGAGACATTGAAATGCCACATTGGGTTTTAGGAATGACAACTCTTTCACTAGAAAGGTTTCAGAGCAAAGGGAGATAACGGCGCCTTTGGTTTCAGCTGTGACTGACAACTAATTTTTTTAGAGACTTCAGCTATCTGATTGCATATGAGAGAACAACTCTTTTAACATTTATTATGCACAAAGGTTTATTTTACTTTCTTCAACAGTTGGTTTTAATTTATAACAGAATTATATTATCTTTCATTTTTAGTGATTAGTGGATTATTGGTTTTGAAAACTTTGTAGTATGTTATGTATCTTCCACTTCCCTTAGAAATAATGCAGTCTTCTTTCAGCCTCTAGATGTGGAGGCACAAAACTTATTTTAAAGACAATTTGTGAGTAATTTTTTATCAAGCAACCTGTTCAAAAGGCGTCATGTGAAAAATGAAAATGAAATATTTCAGCTTTTTAAATTCAGTAACTATCAAGATACAGGAAATACTTTCAGGCTAACAATCCTAACTGTACTCTATTTACAGACCCAGGTATTCTGCAGTTTTCAGAACAATTACTCTAGTTTAAAAAACTGTAAATTACTATTAAAGCAGCTTAAAATATTCTGGTTTTTATTATTTTTAATTATTTCCATGTACATTTGTTTCAAAATTTTTTGAAAGCTGGTGTTTGTTTTGAAGTGGGCAGTGAAAATAGGTGGGTCACCTTTCCATCTGTTTCTATCAAATTTGTCCAACATAGCAATGTGGTAATAAAATTTATCATACTTGAGTCCTCTGAAAAATAACATAGAAATTCTGTATAAGACTTATGTTTCCAACAAACTCTTTTAAAGGTAAAAATATAAATGTGTTATGTCAGCTGCAATTTGACAATTTTTTTAACCGCATCCAACAATTTAATAGTAGTCTAAGTCACAATAAATATTCCACTTTCCTTCCTAGAGAAGAGAAATGAGATATATATATGCTGGCATACCCAGCCAGTGTTGCAGCTGAAATATCTACTCATAGTCAGTAAAATATTTAAGTCATATTGATACTGGAGGGGTTTGAGTATGTGCTTATAGTTGAGTGCTCTGATGAGTAAGTATGGATTTAGGTGTGCTCTTAAATATTCTGCTGAGCACAGACCTGAACTTGTAATGTAATAGTGATCTATTGAATAGGTAGCAGAGAAACCACTGAAATCAGCGAGTTTCTGAAGGGCTGCAAAAATCTGTCTTTGTGGAGGTTATTTGTTGGATTAGACCAATACCAAGAGTAACAAGTAATCAGCCTCAAATTAAATTCAAAAATGTTTTAATACTCATGGTTTGAAATGTGTTTAAAATTCTTGTAATAATAAAAAAGATACTTGGAGAAAATTCTGCAGCTGGACTCCTTAGAAATATACAGATATTCTAATGTTTTAACTCTTAAATTTGTTGATGCAGGATGGAATTCCAGTTACAACTGTGGCACACGATCATTCAGCAGGTCTCTTCCTGGGTCTAGTATTCAGCTTTTATTTTTTGCATTCGACAGTTCTGGAACATGACATAAATACATATTTTTTAAGCTACAGTTTTTGGTAGATTATTATATTTTTACCCTAATTTCCAACTTTCCTTGGTTTTGTTTTCTTTTACTTCATTCCATGCTCTTTACCAATAGCCCAGTAGCTATGTAATCTGAATATCACTTTCTATTCATTAGTTCTAGGTTGCTTCTCAGGCTAATCCAAACCACTCTCAAGTGGACAGAAAAAGCCATGTGAAACTTGAATCTGATCCAACATCATCATGCTCTTTAACCTTTGCTCCTGATTAGATGCTACTGTCCAGTTCAAATTTCTTCTACTGAGGGTTATTGCTAATTAATTTTAAAAAATCATTGACTTGTGTAAAGTAGCGGAGAACATCTGTCCAAAAGAAATATCTTATTTTCTGCCCATGAGATTTGTCTAGAAACTGGCTATTTAAGCAAAATATTTCATAAATTCTAGCATTTCTATGATGAATGTTTTAAAACAGCTAATAGATTTTTTTTCATGCAGATAGGTTGGGCATAATTATTCTCTATACTATAATTATATTGCATGACTTCACCCAGATGAATGATTTATTTTTTGGTATATGGCATTTTCAAACCTTGTGTAAGGTGTATTTTGTACCTGCTCTAGAGTTTCATTATTGCTCACTATTTTTTTGTTCCTTGTGCATTACAGTGTTTGCCAGCATGTACAGTGAGAGTATTCCAAGGCAGGAGCAATATCCCTACAGCTGTAGGAGCAGATCACTTTTCAACATGTCCAAATTTAAGCAGAAGCAGAAGTTTCTCTCTCCTGCACAAAAAGAAGTGATCTCCAGTTTTTCATGTAGCAATAGATCGCAAGGCTAAGTCCTCCCAGGAAATCACTCTGTGTGTGTTCCTGAGACTTCTATTTATTCTTTTCCCAGATAAAGAAAAGAATAGCTACCAATAAATTTCTCTGTACTGGTATTACCCAGAAATCATTTTCATCTGCTAGACAATTCTGTACATTTATCCCATTTCATAAATTGATTCTGGCTCACAAAGGCCACTGCAGAGACTGTAACAGTGTTACATGATTTAGTCATTTGATTGCAGAGGGACAAGGGCAGTTCACAGAGGAAAGAGTTCATATATTGGGGGTCATCCTGAGAACAAATTTTGTGGGGTGGCTATTATACTGGCTTAACTCTAGTTCTGCCCATTCTGATTTAGTGTTGTGGGAACTCATGCTGTCTAAACAACCTTGAAATCCAGACCCTTTGCCAGATACCACAGTGCTGCCCAGTCAGTTGGTGCTCATCTCAACATTTTTAAAGCTATGTCCAAGGTATTAGCTCCTTGACTCCCGCTGATTTTAATTGAAATACAATTACTTTATTTCTCTTTACTTTCTATGTGGTTTTTGAAAATCCATCCCTGTAGACTGAATGGCAAATATAGGATGAGCCCTGTTTGCTAGACAATAGGCTATTTCAAGTACTGAATATTGTTACTCTTGTTAGCAGGAGTGGGTTTGTGGTCATTACCATGTGAAAAAAGAAAAGGCCACTGCGAATGAACAAAAACCCTGTTCTGAGTGGAACATAAGCATTTTAGCCTAATAATCATATCCTTTCCTGGCTTTTATCCACTTCAAGTGTTTCCTAAACATATATAAAAATATATGAATATTGTCAGTGTTAGGTATTGAATGTACTGTTGGATAGTGTCAATATTTTTGCTTAGGGAAAAAAATTCTGAAGCTGAATATCACACCTGGAAAGTGATGTAATCACCATTTAACTTGCAGTAAGTCCTTAGATTTTCTTTGACTGATAACAAACAGAAAAAAAGTGCAATAAATTCTGTGGGTTTTTAATGATTTCACTTACACATCTCACCTGAGAATCTGTTTCTTTATCATAGCAATAAGCAAGTCCAAGGTGTGTATTTATCAGGTGTAATTTCCTGTTAGAGATCCTTTCCCTAAATACCCGCCTATTGAGGAAAGCAGCTGTGGAATTTGATATTCTTTTCACAGTATGACTGAGTCAAGCCTAGCAGCTTTAAATTTGTGCTGAGGAGGTGGAAGTACATAGCAACAATGTCATGCAAACAGCCTGTAGCAGTCAATACAAGAAACAGAATATTATTTCTGGACATTGCTAATTATTAATTATTTGGTATAATTTTTCCAAATTATCATACAAATTTATCAGCCTAGGCATGATATCAATTTTGCAGTCATTTACTAAAGCAAATATTTTACTCATTCATAGAAAAGATTACACAGTAAGGACAAAAAAAGCAGCAGAAAATAGGGTTACAGTGTCAGATGTACAGAACAATCTGAAAGCAAGCTTCCTAATATCATGGACTATTCCAATAGATATGTTATATTACAAAAAAAAAAAAAAAAAAAAAAGCTCTTGATTCGTATCTGCAGTAGTCAGATTTGACTGATCTGAATGAGATAGGCCCCAACTGCATTGTCAGCACTAAGGTGATTAAAAATCCTCTGTCAGCTAGACAAAGGATTAAAATAGCGTTTCCTTTTTTCTCCTTTACTGCACTTTGAATAAAATGTTTGATTATTTTTAAAAATGATAATCAAATTTCAACAATGGAAAGGAAGTCAAAAGAAGAAAACAAATATTATTTTTGTAATAATTGTGTAATTTTTGTAATTTTCTGAGCAATAATTTCTTCACAATGTATTTCTCACATGTGCAGTAAGAACCATCATTTTCCTAAGCTAGGTAAATTTTCAGGGAAAAAACCTTCCTTGAGAATTTTGATGTCTAACTCAGAACAGGAAACTAAATCTCCTGAGCTTAAGACCTCCATTTTAGTTTTGCACAGCACTGTTTTCCCATTTAATTTCACTTATATCTTGCAAGTTTATTCTTGTCAGCTGTGGCAGTCAGCATTGAACTTTTCTTCCACACTGTGGTGTTGAAAGCTTTGAAAGTGTCTCATGTATAGGCAAAGAATTAAAAAAGATTAATAGAATTGAAACTAATAGATGCCCTTCAGCGAGGTGAAACACTGAAGAGGGCACTAAGAGAATCTGCATTTAGGTAGGACCTTTCTTCCTTTAGGGATCTGTAGGCAGGCTGTGTATTCAAGGCTGGAAAGACCCCTTATGAGGTAATATAGGACAACATGTTACACAAGACTGAATCAATGCACTTATATGTAAGAATACTTAGTTAATAATGCTAGCCTGGAGAGATCTGTCTGACCAATAAATACCAAAATAAAGTAAACCTAGTCAGTGGACAGATGCTGTCTGTCAAGGGTAGGGATTAACTGTGCCCTACACATTTCTCCAAGCATACTTGTTGGCACTTCTGGAGACATTTCATTCATGCAAAAACTTAAGCAAAGAACACATATCATCATTATTTTGTCCTGATAGACATTCTGATTGTACACAGGCTTACCATTTTAATTTTCTGAACTCTCAAAACTCATATTGTTAACCAAATTATCATATGTACAGATCAAATGCTTTCACCATGAAATGTGGGACAAAATCTACATATTCAATGTTGTATACTTATTTATACTGGCCTGCATGTATTTGGCCTAATTTCTTGTTATGAGGACCCTTACTTATTGGTGTAAAAATAATGATGGCATGAAAAGGATCTGGAACATATCTGTGTAGGAAAAGAAAGATGCATAAATCATCAAACCTGTGTTCAGATCCTTAATTTATTTCTTGCCTGATATAATTTCACAAGAGGAGATAACATACAGCTTATATTCCATTGCAAGAGGTTGCTAGGAAAATACATTCTTAAAAAGAGAAGAAATAGTTGGAGGAAGAGGACATTTGTGATGAGGACATGCTTACAAATAGAGAGAACTACTTCTTGACTGTATTCCTAAAGTTATGAAGTAAATCACTTGGCATTTAAGAATGCCATGAAACACTCCTTAATTAATTAACTGCAAGATTCCTTCTCCATGAGACACTACTTTATTCAGTACATGCTGCAGACCTCCTCTGGGTGCAGGCAAGGCTGTGTCAGAAGGCAATTGCCGTTTGGAATAACTCTGCCTCAGGGAATACTGAAATATCACAAATCACAGGGCAAGAGGACAAGGAGGATGAAGCTGGATGACCATAACTGCTAGAATGATCAGCTCTCAGTTGACCCTCAATTTCTCTGGAATCTGCTGCTCCAGTTGGATCCCTACAAATCTATGGGGCCTGACAAGATTCATCAGACTACTCTCAAGGATGACATTGCAAAGCTTTATTCTCAATGATTTTTGAGTGATCTTGGGAACCCAGAGAGGTTCTAGTTGACTGGAAGCTTGTGAATGTTGTCCCAGTTTTCAAGAAGGGCAAGAAGAAGGACCCCAGAAACTATAGGCCTGTCAGTCTTACATCAGTGGCTGTTAAAACCATGGAAACAGTTATTGTGGGAAGTATTGAAAAACACCTGGAGGTCAGCTCAGCCAAGAGTCACAACCAGCATGGCTTCATGAGGGGAGCACTTGTGGAAACTGTTTTCCTTCTCAACAGGGTAACCCCCCTGGTTGATCAAGGAAAGCTGGTTGATAAAATCTATTTGGCTTTCAGTAAAGCTTTTTTTTATACTCTCTCACGGTATATCCTTCTGGACAAAATGTCCAGCACACATCTGGATAACCAGGTTACACAGTGGGTAGCACTGGCTCATGTGTCAGGTGCAAAGGGCTACAGTGAGTGGGTTGACATCAGAATGGTGACATATCCCCAGGGGGGTTGTACAGGGCTCCATCATTGGCCCTATGTGCTTCAGTCTCTCAGGTACAGTTCTTTTCAGTAATGACTTGGATGAAGGACTTGAAGGAATACTGACCAAGTTTGCCAATGACCCTAAACTGGGAGTTGTTGACTCCCTTAAAGGCAGAGAGACCTCAAAAAACTGGAGGGCTGGGAAATCACCAGCTATATGTGGTTTAACAAGGGTGGGTGTCAGATTCTGCACCTGGGAAGGGGCAACCCTGTTTGTGTATACAGACTGGAAAATGAGAGACTGGAGAGCAGCACCTCAGACCTGGGGGTCCTGGAGTGTGTCAAGTTGAATCTGAGTCAGCTCTGCTCTGGCAGCCAGGAGGGCCAAATGTGTCCTGGGATGCATCAGGCACAGGATGGCCAGATGGGCAAGGGGGGAGATTGTCCCTCTCTGCTCTGCACTGGGGCAGCCTGACCTAGAGTGCTGAGGACAGTTCTGGGAGCCACAATATAAAAAAGGCATTAAGGAGGGTCTGAGGATGTTGAAGGGTTGGAGTTGAAGCCATCTAAGGAGCAGCTGAGGTCACTTAGTCTGTTTGGCCAGGAGAAGAGGAGACTTAGAGGAGACCTCACTGTAGCCTGTAATCTCATGAGGGGAAGAGGAGGGGCAGGCATTGATCTCTTCTCTGTTTTGATTAGTGACCTGAGGGAATGGCCTGAAGTTGTATCAGGGGGAGGAGGTTTAGGCTGAATATCGAGAAAAGTTCTTCACCCAGAAGGTGGTCATGCACTGGAACAAGCTCTCCAGGGAAGTGGTCACAGCACCAGCCTGCCCTGAGTTCTTGAACCTGAATTCAAGAAGTGTTTGGACAATGCTCTCAGACACATGGTGTCACTCTTGGGGATGGTGCTCTGTGGGGCCTGGAATTGGACTGAATGATCCTGATGGGTTCTTTCCTAAGCAGAAAGTGTCTGTTATTAAAACAGTTTAACATCACCATTTATGAATTTTTTAAAAAAAAAAACTTGTCTGTACCACAGCATCCCGCTTACATCACATTTCTGTGTAATGTTGACAAAGTCTTGTAGCACAAGGTTTTAACAGGAAGCCAGGATTTGAAGCCTTGAGGTACGATTTGGAAAACTGCTGAGTGCATTAATGTGTCATAAAAATTAATGTGAAATACATACATAATCGAGTAAATAAAATATTTCTGTAGTAGTAATCTGAAAGACTGGTTAGAAGAAGGTGTCCTTATTGGACTTCCAAATTAGTTTGTACTTACTGGTTTTCTCTCATGTCTCAGTTCAGCTCCTGTGAAGAAGAAATAACTAACCTCCTCTTCTCCCACCTTGCATGTATGTTCTGAAGTTAAGTTCATTGTAAGAAATTCATATTCTGAAGCTATGCAAGAAAATGGCTGAGTGGTGGTGAAAAGGTTTTTCTAATTTGTAATAATGTATTTGGCATTTTGAAGGAACTAAAATTATACAGAATTTTGTGAGAGTGAAGACTATTAGATAATGTTTGAAGACATGAAAGTAATTATTTTTTTACTTTTCTAGCTGGAATGCTGAATCATTTAAATTCAGATTCTTGTAAATGAAAATTCTATCTTTTCTCTCTGAGAGGAATTTGCATTTAAGAAATGAACCATGTTAGAAAGGAAAAAGAAAGAAAATGTAAACCTAATACTGAAACAAATTATTTAAATTTTAACAGCATTTTAAGTTGACTTCACATAACAATTTTGATCTTTTTGGCAGCCAAAAAAATCTGAGATCTGAGAGGGGAGGATGACATTGTTTAAAGTTTTAAACACAAAGGAAAAATTAATATTTTTGCCTGTGTCAAACCATTCGAAAAATCCCCCTTCTGTCTTTATATGCCTTGATTTTGCTGTTCTTGTGTTAATTATTTTTCTGGGAAAATGAAGTGTCATTCTTAGATATCTATGCTAGCAATCTCTAGAAGCAACAATACCACCTAGGTAAAAAACAGTGACACTTTTGGAAGTGACTGTTGGAGCTAAGGAGATTTTCAAGCTGCCACAGGAATCTGTTGTTTGATCTGTTTGATCTCCTTGCTCTGACACTTTTTACCATGGATCTCAGCCTGGGCTGACCTCAGAGCTGATCCTCTTTTGAGCAGGAGGCTGGTCAAGAGCCTTTCTCTGCGCCCTGAACACTTAAGAGAGGGATGAGCATTGACTAAAAGTGGATTTTCAAAGGACAGTCTAATAAAAATTCTGTATGCCCTAACAAATTTTAAGATGGAGTTTCCAAGAACTTTTCAAAAGAAGGTCACAAGAGAATTTTTACAAAGGCAAAATAATCTTTTGCTGCAGCTATGATTTCAGAAATTACAAAATTGTTCTGGATATTTTAGAAAGATATCAATAAAAAAAAGAGAGCCTGAGGTAAACAGCAGACATAGACAGGTATTTTTCCAAGTTAAAAATTACTCTAAACAAAATCTTACCCTAGGAAGTCACAGGCAATTTTAGTAATAAACACCCATTTCAGCTCAAGTTTTACTAAGTGTTTGGGATGTGCCAGCTAGGCTAAAATGTTTATTGGAAGCTGTTACCAGTGGGCTTCAAACATGTGAGATAATTCAAACAATCTGTAGTCTTCAGTGGTGAGCAATTCAGTAGGGTTTTCTTATGTTAAGCCTAGTCTCTTATGCTTGATTTATTTACTCATTTTTTATTCATTTTATTAATCTGTAAAATTTGCCGTATTTTTGATTTAAGCCTGCTCAAAATGAGATTTTGATTACTGGGGAGATTGCCAGTGACTGATCCAGAGAGAAAGCCACCTTGGTCTTTAAGTGTCATGAATCTGAGTCTGAATAAAAAAGCAAAGGGTTAAGTAAAGTGTGGTTCCTAGTACTAATGCACATGTGATCTGGTGAATTTTTAGGCGGTGCAGTCAGGAAGCCATTTGAAATGTGTAATCACAGGAACTTTGCTGTGATTACAGCTTGATAAATTCAGTAAATGCTTTTATAAATGCTTTTTTCTGATGTTCCACTCATTAGCTATCTTCATACATAGTGGTTATCTATGCACGCACCACAGTGCATGAAATCCCCAGGCACTCGTACCCAGGCAAGCATGGTGAACAGGGAAGATATTTTTTCATATAGCCTGATTGAAATGACTATCAAAGACCAACAAAAGCATCAAAGTATAAAGGATGTTGGTTTTTTTCTGTAAATTGAAAATGCATTTTATGGTCTAGAAAAGACAAAATTGTTTTTCTTTGGATTCTTCTTTTCTTTAGGACTTAATGTGATGGAAAATTACTTAAATTACATGTTTTCCACTATTTACAGGTCCTATCTTTTTGATATGTCTATAGACCATTATTTTTATAATCCATTATTATTATTGGGCTTTATTTGCATCCTTTGTGTTTCATGTAGTTTGGATGAGCCTCAGGTTCTGACATCCCTGCTCTATTTTTCAGCTTCCCAAGAACACTGTATTATGTTATGTCCCTCTCCTTTGCTTCTTGATGATGCTATCAGGTCTAGCTATGCAGCATTAAAAATAGCATTAATGTCACAATTTCTCTAACTCTGTCACATCATGTGTTTATTATGATGGATTCAGATGGCAAGCTTTCATTGTGTTAAGCTGTGGGTGTCCCATAGTTTTATAATATTAAAACAGAAATAACCTAATTCATATCTAAATATATGTGAGGCTTTCCCTCCAGCATCTCTCTCTATGCAAGATTTCTTCTTCACATGTTATTAGTCTAATCATATTTAGTAACCTTGGGTCTACCAGTCCTGTTTTACTAATCTCTGTGATGTGTAGAGTTGAAAAGCAAGATTCCTGGTGGTTAAAAATGACACTGTGAGTCAGTTACCACCACTGTTTTTTTCAGGAAAGATCCAGGCAATTTTGTCTTTATGTGGTCTTGGCGATTATTTTGTTTTGTATTACAAAACCCTCTTTATACAAAATGGCAATTTCTGAAAAATCTCAGTGACACTTGACTGTCTCAACATATTAGCAGAACTTTAAAGTCTTCACCTTGGCTTGATATGAGCCCCATATTCATCTTTAAAACTTACAGGTACTAGAAACAGGCCATGTGTAGTTGTGCTCCAGGTTGTTGACTGGCCTTCATCACCTTAGACCAGAATATGTTTTCTTTATGGGTTTTTTTGCAAAATCAGTTCCTCAGCCATGCTGTGTTGCCATCTTAGATACACAAAGGTTGTTTTTTTTTTCTATGCAAGCAGTTTGAAGATGCATTTGCAGTTGATTTTTGAGTAGTAGCTGATAAAGTAGTTCACATAACTGTAGTTTAAATGACTGCTACCTATTTTCATCATTCTGAAATTGGAACTTACTTCAGTAAGTTTAATTGAAGTTTTATTTGCATGTCTCTGCAAATCTGCTTATAATCTGAATATGTCAGAAAAAACAACTTTTTTTGCTATATTTGCAATCAAACGTGAATAGATTCTAGAAAGTTCCTTTTCCTTCAGTAGGGCTTTGATACCCAGGTAATAATATTTACATTATTTCAGTTGACTTTAATCCAAAGAAGTACTGTATAACTGTACCCTCAAACTCTGCTGCTAGCATCTTTCAAAATTTCGGGGGCTTTTTTAATACATCTAACAGAGATTTTAGTGTATATCAGCTATTTGCTGCTTGGTCCTTGATGTGTCAGACAGGGCTTTAGCCTTGACTACAACTTATTGTAGTCTTGAAACTCATAGTGACTCCCTGCACCACACAGCAAAGTGATTACTACAGCTGTTCAAAAGAGAGTTCAGTGTGAGATTGTATTCAGGAATAAATGGAAGAAGAGGGGATAGAACAAACTCTAAAGATGTCTCTGGCAAGACCTCATACTTTTGCTTTCTGGGAAGTTGGTTCCATTTAAAGATGAGTAAATGAATAATCATATGGTGCCCGAGCACCTTGGATAAACTTGTGTGGGTGATCTATGTGTCTTAAATTAATTTCACTAAACATATGTAACTGCTAACATGCACACATTCCATACTTACTCCAGACTGTTTTAATGTTTCTTTCAGGAATTTCTTCATCTCAAGTTTTGTCTCTGATTTCACATTTCATTGACTAGATTTGGGTACTTATGCAGTACCTTATAACCTAAGATAATGCTTCCTAGGGCAGGGCAGGGCACAGTAGATCCTTTCACATTATAATTTTTTCTCTTCTCAGAGGGCATTTTATCTTCCTGTCCCTAGAATTCCTGCTGAGAAAACATAAATAAACCACGGTTTCATTTCCTTAATTCTGGATTTAGCCTCTGTAATCTGTGTCCTTCTTCAGATTAAAAGCACAAGGCTTTTCCTTCTTAACATGATAATTAGAAGTTTCGTTAGTCTTTTCAAACTCGTGACAGCCTACAGGAAAAATATTTGGTTTTCTGATAGGACCATAGACACCTCTGAGACAGTGAGATCAGCACCATCCCCTGAAAAGCAGCAGAAGTAAATTAGGCAGTAAATTAATCTTTCATGTATAAAAAAGCTTTTAAAGATTCAGCTGAAAGAGAGAATGGAAATGATTAGGTTGTCTCACTCTGGATGAATATAAAAACCGAGGATTAGAAGAAATACGCACATCTCTGAAAGATCTGGAAGTACAGCTATGGAATGGTTCAAATTATGAAGTCATGAAATTAAGTTAATTTGGTTTTGATCCGCTACCTCACTTGTCTTCTTTTTTAGTTTGTTTCCTTTCATATGCTTCATCACAACCTTCACTGGATGTCTTTAAGTGTCACAAACTGTCTTTGAATTTTATTTCCTAAGGGGGAAAAAAAAAATGCTGGAAGAGAGTTACTTTCTTTTAATTTGCTGTATATGTCATCTATTTTTAAATATAGCATCGCTTTATGGATATTCTACCTGTTACTGCTGTCCTTTCACATCTAAAGCTTTTTAAATGGATTAAGGCTTATTCTGTGAGTTTCCTCAGTCACGTATTTTAAGGTTACTAGTCCAGTACATACTCACTTATAGCTACATGCTGTCTTTCTAATCTTCAGTTACCTATGCTAAGATTTTAGTAATTTATCCTATAGGTCACATTCATAAAAGTGGGACACTTATTCCTGTAAGATTATTCTGCTATTTTCAACTTTTATGGGATGGTATTTTTATCACTGATTTTTTATGAAGACTGGTTTTTGACATTTAATCGTCCTGATACTGCCCAATAAATCTTTATTCCCCTCTTTTCCTTTTTGTGTGTCTGGTTGCTATTTTTTGTGATGCTTGCAAGTAACACTGACCTAGATTCTTTGCTTGGTTTTTTAAGACAACACATTCTTCTAGATTCTGAGTTCTTTCTGGTTTTATCACCTCAGTTTTATTCTTTTCTAGTTCAAGAACTGATGTAGTTCTTCAGGATGCGGAACATTTTCTCAAAATATTATCATTCTATGGTATTCAGGATGGGGAAGATTTTCTCAAGATGATATCATTGTATCTCTTCTACATGTAGTTGCATCAGCACAGTATCCTCTAGGTAACCTAAGCATATATTCTCCACAAAGGAAATTTTCTGCATATGGGAAAGAAAGGAGTTGTAAATGCTTGATGGGCCCTGAAGAGCAGACTATCAGTAGCCCTTGTAATCCGGCCCTGTGTCTTTTTAGTGACTTTGAATACCAATTTCCTGCCCTGTGCTACCACTCAACTCTGGGTTATCCTAAGCAGGCACAGGCTATACAGCAGGCTAATGCTGTGTGCAGCTGTCTGCTGGGAGCTAATACCATCCTGGTGTATTGTTTCAACTTCATGTCATAAAGCTTTTGGAACTCTAAAGTTAAGACAATCCAATTTTGTACATAGATATAAGTCCTGATACAATTTTTTCTAGTACATAGTACTATAACTGTATTAGTTTCGGCTGCTTCTGATTGACTCTGGTCTCAGCGAGGTGAGAAATCAGCTTACATGTTGGATACAAAGTTAAAATGGTTGCACAGATCATGGGAATTTTTCATCTCCCAGTATTTTTGAATGAGGACTGACTATAATTATTGCAGAGTTGTTTGAATCCAACCAGATTCACATTTCCACAGCTGCCTGATCACTGTCAATTACATCACATTCATGAAGCTTGGTCAATGTACCCACTGCTGTTTTGCTGTACATGGGTGCTGGGGAGATTGCTGATATGGTGGCTGTTGTTTTAGCTGTTGAGGATAAGGCATCTACTTCCAACCAAGGTTCAAGTGTCTCTGCTGCTATAGCTGTAAGCAAAATTATATGCTTATATTACATATTCAGCCCATGCTGGCAAGCCTCTTCCTCGTTGGTGTTCAGATGCCATATTAATAAGGACATTAGTTAGATAAGCGTATTGCTTAGCCAGCAAGCAGTGACCTCAAGAAACAGGTTCTTAAACCACCCCTCCCATTTTCAGTGTTGCCTGAACACAGCTGATTTTCTTCATCCCAAGAATGGGAGTGTTTGCACGTTCTGTTTGTGCTGGACTAGGGAAGAAATTGGGCTCAACTGGCAGCTGGCAACTAAAACCCAGAAAGTAATTGATGAAACTTGTCACTTCTGCATTATCACAGTTACTCTTTCCTATAAAATTTCACTATATAAAGAGTATAAAGTGAGAGGGATCCAGATTTGCTCTCTTCTGACATTAACATGTTTCTGCTCAGAACTCATGGTTTCAATTTAATGGTCTTCAGTCATGCAATTTGTTCATAGTTATTTTACTTCATAGGGCCAGTTCATAAATTTCTTGGTTTTCCTTTTCTTTTAGAAAAAGAAGCTGATCTCACCCTAAATATTCTTTTACAGGTGTCATTAAAAACCCCATTAAACTGTTTTAGTAGCACTCTACATACTCTTATTTGTCTTCTAAGAGCACTAAGTTTGACCCATTTTCCACCATTCTGCAATCCTCTAGATCTTTGTACAAGTCTGCTTCCACTTCGCTTTCAGGGAAAAGGGGTTTCTCTTTCCTCTTCTCTCCTCTCTTGCCACTATTATATAGGATATAATAAATATATCCTCAGTCACAGGATATGCTGAGTTGGAAGGGGTCCACAAGGCTCACCACATCCCACTCCTGGTCCTGTACAGGACCATCCCCAGGAGTCACACCATGTACTTGAGGGCACTGTCCTAACATTCCTTGAACTCTGTCAGGCTGGTGCTGTGACCACTTCCCTGAGGAGCCTGTTGCAGTGCACAACCACTCTCTGGGCAAAGTATGTTTTCCTGATATCCAACCTAAACTTCCCATGACACAACTTCAGGCCATTCTCTCAGGTCCTGTCACTGGTCACCACAGAGAAGAGATCAGTGTCTGCCCCTCCGTTTCCCTCATGAGGAAGTTGTAACTGCAATGAGGTCTGTCCTCAGTCTCCTCCAGGCTGAAGAGACCAAGTGACATCAGCCACTTCTCACACAGCTCAGCCTCCAAACTCCTTCGCTATCCTTGTCACCCTCGTTTGGACACCCTCTAATAGCTCTATGTCTTTCTTACATTTAGGTGCCAAAAGTGCCTCTAGCACTCAAGGTGCAGCCATGCAAACTCAGAGCAGAGCAGGACAATCACCTCCCTTGACTTGCTGGCAATGTTTTGACTGGTGCAATTTTTTAAATCAGAAAAACACTGTAATGGTTTCAAGCTTCCCATAAAATATGTTCCCAAGTTTGTATAAGATGAACATAGCACAGTTCCAGAAGTCACTGTCCCCTTGCATCCATTAAATGCCATTATGCACACAGTCTGTAACTCCAGACTTCCAAAAGTTTAATATTCTAGTACTCCATACATACTATCATTGTATCATTTTCTATTCAGAAACTAGGAGGTGTTGTCCTCCTAGTTGAGGAGGTCTGATCTTGATTTTTGTGTAAACTAAATTTCAGGTAGTGGTAGACCATTTTAGAGATGATGCTTACACACTCATCAGAAGTAAGAATACATCTCTTCTAGACTTGCTTGTGAATAACATTTTATCTGTCTAATGGCATTTTCCACCAGCCCATTTAGTTAAGGATGTCTGGAATTTTACAGGTTTGTGTTGAAACCCACAGTCCAGTTCAGCCTATCAGGTGGTAGACTAGGACAAGATGTAGCAGTTTCTAGGACACATCTGGAAAATGCAGATTTAATTCTTCACACAAAAAATTTGGAACAAATTTCTCCATGTAGCCTTATAGTAACGCAAATAATACTCCAGCAATATAACTTCTGAGACAGATTATTTTTTTGTTAACTATTCCCATGTGCAATAATCCATCTTTATTTGTAAGAATTCATTTTGTCTCTATCAGTATGTTTCAGGTTCATTATATATTTTCAAACAGTTTAATTGTCATTGGTATAACTCATCCTATTTTGCAGTTATGTTTAACCAGTGACACCTTTGCTGAGCGCCAATTTTATGTGACTAGTTCTTGCTATTGGCAGCTTTCTGTAAATGAATATGTAAAACTTCTTTCACCCAGCCTTCTCCTCTGCTAAAGCATAGGGACATTCTGATATTGTAAGTGTCCTGTATTCAATCTATTCTGTAAGCATCCTATCCTTCAGTAATTTTCCAAAACACATGAAAATGCCTAGGTCTGTATACTATTATCAAAATGCTTAAGAATAGGAACTTTATTAACCCTGTAACTTTGAAAGTCTCTGTCCAAGCTTGAATGCCATTGTATGCTCTTCTTTCTAAGTGCTTGACAGCTACTAATAAAGACTGTCAAGCTTGGCATGAATTTTCCCACAGATTTTACCATCCCTCCCACTTTGCACACTCATTTGTCTTTTCATCTTTGAAAGCTGGAATGCCTAGGAATTGACTGCCTTCTCTAGGCCGTCTTTCAAATATTTCTGGAGCCTGAAGCTTTACATTTGCTGTATAATTTGGGTCTTATTTCACAGTCCTGTCAAATGCACCTTTTAGTCTTTTGTGATGTTCTGTTTCTGTACTCTCAAAAGTCAGAACATCATCTCTGTGCATTTCAATAGATTCAGTTTCTTCAGGAAATGTGTAGCACTTAGTAAAAATTGTCAGGAATGTATTTTAAGCCAAAGCAAGCCCATGAAACTACTACCTCATGTATAGTGCACCGAATGTGGCTTGCCTCGAATTCCTCATATCTAGGGAGATCTGTAAAAGCAAAGCAGATATATATTTAAGTTAAGTAGTGAAATAATAATGCCTCACTCCATTTTAATAATGCCTCATTCAACTTTTTCTTCAATCTATTTAGTTCTCTTAGATCTAAACACAGATAATGCAGATTTTATTTCCATGTTAGTGGTACTTATTGAGAGGCCATTTCTAGTATCTTGTCTGTTGTTAACTAAATGGTTAAGTTTCTGTTTCCAGCTGAGAGATCTGTAAACCAATAGGATCAGTGGTCTGTATACACATACCATTAAGGACAGCTGGTCTCCTACATTGCCCTTTCAGGACTCTTTTCATGACATACAACCTCTGCATCTCCTGCTGGCTGCAGCACATTTTGAATTGAGTTTGGGCCAAAATATTTGTTCCCACTGATTTTATTTGAATTGTTTTCAGTTTTGTTTCCAATTGAACTCTTCTACTTTAGCTTCACATTTTAAGATTTCAGCTGTACTGAGCTTTCCACTATGTATTTTTGTTTCTGATTCAGTTGTTTGGAGTGCCCCTCATATTCTACTGTTACAAACTGACCCACAGATTCTGTCCTGTACAAGCACCTTCAAAGTTACCTTCCCAGACCTTGGGAATAAGTGCAAATTTGGAAAGCAGCAGGACTTGGTATGCCAAGGCTTGGAAACACACATGTAAAAATAACCCAGAAAAAAGGCATATCAGATAACCAACAGGTGTTCCAAAAGACACATTGACAAGACACTGTAAATTAGTCCTACAGTATATTGGAGTTCCACTGATTTAACCTCATGCTACACACACATCTGCCTAGTAGCCAACCTTATCAGAGCTGGAGATGCCAGTACTCAGTCATAGGAGGCCAATGTAACCAATGCCCTGTGCTTCTACAACTTAATAACATCTTGGTAGCTACCACACATGGATGCTGCTTTCTTGGTCTGACACACCTTGCCAGCCTCACAACAGAAGCCAGAACAGCCAGACATACTCCATTTTTGCTGTCATTTAAAAAGGAACTGTGTTGTCCACAGCCAGGCACACACAAGGGCACAAACTCTTAGCTAGAGAGAAGGTAAACAAGACTGGACTTAGTTTGGGTAATTCCTTTGCCCAAGATTGTCTCCCTTGCCACTCCCTTGTCCCTTCTGACCTCTCAGTTTCTCTTAATCTCTGAGTTGCACTGCCTAAGTTCTGTGAAAATGCCAAGTAGCCAACAACTCCACAAAACCTCACAGCTTACTTTCTGTCTCTCAGGAAAGAGAAATGGACTGTGATCTTTGGCTTCCTCCTGAGCACAGCACTATCCTAATGGGTTCTTTTCATTGAAGTTCTGAAGCAGAAATATTCCAAATAATTTTTTTAGGCCATTAACAGTAGGAAAGACCTGGATTCCCAAACCCTGGGCATTTAAGGTAGTGATCTCTCAGTTCCTATGTGCAATACGGTATGCAAAAGGGTTTCTGGGTTCCCCTATGAACCCAGACCCTTCTGCATTCATGGGGAGAGTTTAATATATATATTGAGTCTACAGAGATGGGAACTGAGCTGGGTTTAAGTCTGCAGCTTTGGCTGTAGCATGTTGTGTATTGGAGATGCACTGCCAGAAGTAATGTCCTGTAGTTCCTCTTTCCACATCCCATATGAGAGCAAATCCATTCAAGCATGGGAGAGGCATGGCAGCATGTGTGCTGCCACTTGTTGAGGTGTGGTGATTTTCCTGCCAAGTCCAAGACAGGTACTGGAAACTAACAGAAGCAGAGCTGAGTGGAGCGGTGAAATCACTGTGTAGCTGGGGGAATAGAGGGCCTGTAACAAAAGAAATTGCTACAATAAATAGGAAACCAGTTTTTATATTTTTTTATTAAGTACAGGTGCATAGGAATATGTGTTCAAACGCATACATAACCATATAGAGAAATAGCAATGCAAAAATTATTAGATTCTCTAAAGGCTAGAAGGGATTTACAAAATTGCTTACTGAAAGCAAGTAATGCTTTTACAACTGTTATATGCTCAGGATTCTTATCCCCTCAAGTAGTAATAAACATATGCCTAAAGATGAAATCAGATGTGCATTAGAAGCTTCTGATTCACATTATTTTGTTATATACTGAATTTCCAAAGACAGATCTTTCTTCTTTTTCTTCTAGGAACTTGCAGTATAAATTACAAGAACAACTTTTTCAAAGTGTATATAAGCAATGTATATCAATTAGACGCTGTGCATATAGAAGAGTATTATTTTTTCAGCCTGGCTATTTGAGCATTCCTGTTTTCTGCCAAGTGGAAGGATATAATAGTAAGCCAAACAAGAACCATGTGTGGAGAAAAGAAATTACAACATATATAAAAGGAGATAGCTGGTTTGTTAAGAAAAATCGGAGCAGCTTATACAATTAAAATGAGAAAAAATAAATAGCAGGAAGGAAGTAAACTCATTAATAAAGATAGGAAAAAATGAGCTTAAAATGACTAAACTGGCTGCTGCTTAAATCCTTCTCAAGACAAACAAAGACAAGGCACACAGGCAAAAGTATTAATGGACATTGCATAGAGAGCTGCTGATATAAGAGAAAGAAATTAAATATTAATGAACAAAGAGGCAAATAATGTCAAGGATGTAAACAGGAGGAAGAAAGATTTAAATTTCTGTTTTGCATGTGAAGAAATTAGTGTAAAAGCATACTGGAGAAGACTGTTATATGTATAAAATTCTGACAAGTATGTGAAAAGGGATGGGTTGAGAAGAATTCTGGGTGTATTTCTATATAGATGTGAAGTTTGAAACTGGAAGCAAATTTTCAACATAAACTTTCAATCATGCAGCAGTGGGCAAGTCCCAGTAATCTGAAGTGTTAGCCCAATCATTAATATTTCCATCTCCTTTTATTTTCTTCCATCTTATTTTAGATATCAGATCTCAGATGCACTCTTCGTTCCAAGACCTTTTGAACCAAGAGAGAATAAACCCTTTGTTTTCTTTTCAACTTAGGAAAATAAATAATTTTACTCCTTACCCTTTTTTAACTCAGACATTATACCCATAATTATCCCAGACTTTCTCGGGATGTTGTAAGCTGTTTTCTGCAGGATAGCAGTGGCTGTTTCAGATACATGCCCCAAAAAAGCTGACATGAAAAAGTTGAATAAGCAGGGATTTAATATCACACTCAGGAGTAGCTGGTGTCGATCTTTCTGGGCTACAAAACTGTCATGAGCCTGTAGGACCAGTCTATGAGCTCAAGGAGCTTTTCTATTATAAAGACACAAAGTTAAGGTTGATTTTGGATGACTTTATATTGTCAGTGGAGTACTGTGCAGCAGATATATCTTGTATGAATATTTTCCAATATTTGTGAATAGATTTTCTGGGAAATTAACTTGAGCAAACTGTGGAATGAAACACTGTGGTTTCTCCTAGCCCCACTGTTATGTGTGCACTTAGATTACTAAATGTGCTTCGCTGTCCTTGGAGGGGTGGGACAGAGCAGCCTTTTTTTTTTTTTTCAAATTTTGAATTATGTTGTATTACTGTTCTATTTTAGTTACTGAAGGCATACATCAACACAAGAATCTTCATTTTCATTTAATATAAAGCAATTGCTTAACTCTTACGATTAACTCTTTCTTTTCCAAAGAAAGCCTCAATAAATGAAATACATAAGCAATGAAGGCTCTAAAAAGTCTCTGAAAATACTGTGTATTACAATATATCTTAATTTTTTCATATCTTACAATTGTATAGCCTGTGATCATCAGGTATTTGGTTTATTGGAAATGTAGAAATCACAGAGAATCTACTTGAAGATGTGAACAGTCAATAATAAATGCTTCAACACTGCAACGCTTCTGAGGATGAAGCATCTTGGCTCTGGGTACTATATTTTACTTGGGACACAGATAAAATTACTGTTGTATGATAGGCAGCTTTCCTCACCTCTTTTTCTGAGGCAGTAGAAAGAATAATTTTTCTTGGTATTGCTCTTTTTTTCTCTGTATAAATGAGAAAACTGCTAGTTCTTTGCAAAGCAGCTAATAACCAATATGGGCTAATGTTAGTTGGTGATGAGATGGTATGTGGTAAAGGTGGTGTCAGAGAGGAGGATGGAGCAGCAGTATCTATTTCCATTATTGTTGAATGGGCTCCTTGGCTTTAAATGAGCTTCTGTTTCAATATAACCAAAAACTCCATGCCTAGAAAATTAGACTTGTGATTTCATGAAAAGAAAAAAAGAGGAAATCAAATCTGACTTACTGAGCTTCATGACTTTTATTTTTATTTTCTTTAAAGGGAAAAGATACTTTTTACAGAGAAGGCTGTCAAATGAATACTGGTATGAGCTTCTCTAAGGATTTCCTGAATATAGCATTTTAAGAGGTTGTCTTATTAAACCAATTCCCATCACACACTTCTCTGTCAAACTGGTCCTGAAAAATAATCCTTGCTATTTCTGGACATTGATTGGACAGACACACAATAAATTCATTCCTCTGCTCTCTTTGGGTATTAGACAACACAGTCCTAAGTTGGAATTCATTGATCTCCACAGCTTTTGAGTCCTAAAGTGGAGACTTCCCTGACAAGGTGGTAAAAATTGACCTAGTAAATATAACTTTCATTGTCTCTTATTCCATTACTTTTTTTCCCAGAATTGTTTATTGCCTTCCTCTTTTCGTGGCTGGCAGAATTACGTAGTACACATACATAACATATATAATATATATACATGACTAGAATATGACAGAATTATATCTTTTTTGGGGGAGTGATATTTTACTTCTGTTGTCAAGATGTAGTTTTCCTTCTGTTTTCTGTGCAAAAATATAGTTTCTAAGTCATAACTGAATTCACAGTAAGAGTGTTATTGTGTTCAACCACTTATATTTTCGACCATTCAAGCAGCTCCATGACAAATACTGGCTCAAGCTCTAATTTTGTTAAACATATGTAGATATAGATATATATATATTAATTGTTATTCAGAATACAAACATGCATTTATATTGTATTGGTGTTTATGTGTCTTGTAGCACAGTTAAACTTGATGCTGAGGGAAATAAATAACATTTTGGTAGTAATTTCATTTTTTGTACTGAGTCAGACTTCCAGGGATAGTTCTGTTCTTCCTCTGCCAAACAGTAGTAGTTCCCACTAATGCCAGTCTTTCACAGCTAATTCTTTTTAACTGATGCAGCACCCTTTTACTTAGTAGTATTTCAGTAGGGATTAAAATGTAATTTTCATCGTGCAATCACTGGCTGTCCATGCGAAAATACTGCCTTTCATGCACAAAATAGTGGCTGAGAAATTTATGTTCCTCTGTCACTTAAATCATGGCAATATCTAGAGGCTTTCATGGAATGAAGTCCCATTATCTAGACAGCGTGAAAGGGTGAAGGTTGTGCAGTGTAGAAAGGAAGAATAACTGGGGAAATAACAGAGGAGCAGATGAGAAAGAGAAAAGTGTGGGGTGGCAAAGGATTTCTTGGCCATAGTGGGGGTCACCAGGACAGAGTACATGGCCTTGTATCATGGCAGGGAAGACTTTGAGAACAGGTGATTGGCAAACTGGCTGGCAAATAGAGTTCATTCCCATTCATGTAAATTCCCTTTTAGTTTTTATCTGTGGTTGCTATATAGATGATACATAGGTTTTACAGCTTCACAGCTCTCCCATTTCCTTCTTCCTCCAATAACAACACTGCACAATTTTTTAAAAATATGACTCTAAATAATTAGTAAATAATTTTTGATTTTAAGTAATGGTTAATTTGGTGAATATTTATATTTTTATTCTCTCTTAAGAAAAAACATAACATGTTATTTCATGAAGATACTGTATCCTTTTTTTTCCCTCTTCTCTCCATTAGTATTGTTTCCTAAATATTGTCAAGTGAGGCATTAGGTTAAATATTTTTTTCTTTTCCTACAACTGGAAATATGATTAATATGTATTGGATAGGTTAAGAAATATTTGTATTTTGATAGGTTGTGAAATATTTATAATCTGAATTACACTGACTGTCATGTAGGAATTTACTACTTTTCTTTTTCCTCTCTCCCTTCTTTTAATTCACTCTGAAAAATTTTTTTGGCCAATAGTTTTATATGTCTGTATTTACACACTCTTCTTTAAAATACTGACAGATCTGCATTATTTTCCAGCCATTGTGTCCTCTGCCTGCCATGGACTTTCTGAAAAGCACCATGATTCAAGTGACCTTGATACTATTCTCATATTCCTTCATTTCTCTGACTGAAGTTTACTAATCCTGAGCAGTCTCATTTATTTCCTTTCGTATCCCTCAGATAAGTAGGTGTTACCAGACCACAGTTAGAGGATCCAGAATCAATCCCATGGTATTCACGAGCGATAAGTAATTTGCTCCATGTAGGATTGCTGGTCCCTCAAGGCTTAGGCTCCTATAGGATTGTTCTTTGAGTCCATTCCTTCTGACTGGGCACATTAAAATTCCCCATGCTTTAGGTCTCACTGGGGTGGGAAAGAAGGAGTTTTAATGCACCAGAAGCCTAGTAGAGAGGAAGGACTATACACAGGTGGCCACCAGAAGAAGATTAAAGGGGATTTGGAAAACTCAAACATTTGTTTTTCTAAGACAGCCGGAAGCAGAGGAAAGCACTCTGCCTGTTTGGCTTTTAATCACATCCCAGTTTTCTCCTAAGGTAGTGCCAACTGTGCAGTCTTCCTTCACTTACAGTTCACAGGACATAATACAGAAAATCCAGAGATCTTTATCTGGATCTCTGCACTTCCATCAATTTTGTTCCTTTGTCCCTTCTACCTTTTTGTGAGGAACAGTACTTGTATTCAAAGTTTCAGGCTGCTGTTCTTACATTTGTTCCACAAGGGTATTTTTAATGAAAAGGCTATTTTCCTTCCTCCCACATTGTTTTATTTGGTGGTTTTCTTTTTTTTTTTCTTCTTCTTGTTCTGTTTGGTATTTTTTGGTTTCTTTTCTTTTAAATTGCATGTGACTTACCCTTAAATTCTGTAGGTTTTGTTGGTAATTCAATGGATAAATATAAGCAAGTATTTTTTATTTTGAATGCTTCCCTAGAAGTAACTGTTTTTTCTCTGATTTTCATGTATAAACAAGGATTTAAAATTTTGCTTTCAGAGCTTGTTGATATAGGTAGATTTCTGTGAATGGTTTCTTTGAGATTGAATCTAAGCCTTTTACAAATCATTCAGCCATAGAGTAAAAGGAAATAACAACAATAGGGACTTGTCACCTTCTCCATGGTTCTGAATTCCCTTTTCTTTCTTACCTTCAGGAAATGGAAATGATCCACTTGGTTGTCACAAGGGTCATTCTCTCTTCTGCCTGGACATGTTGCACATTTGTGATGACTATAGCAGTTATACTTGTGGGACAGAAACATTAATAAGAAGACAGTGTTTCTCATCTCTATTTAAGAGATTATAAAAATTATTCATAAAGGTGAAAACAGAATGTATGCTGAACCTGGCCATGGCACCTGGCTGTCCCTGGCTCTCCTGGCCTGGGCACAATTGTACTGAGCCCTGGCTGGCAAGCCCCTCTCCTGCCCTGCCTGTGGTTCCTTTTCAGTTCCCAGCTCCTCAGCCCTCTAGGAGTAGCTGGCCCATGCAGCATCCTGACAGCAGGCTTTAGTTGATTCCATTTGGCTTTTATTCTTACACCGTTTCTTGCCCATAAACGCAGCATTTTTATAACAAGTTTCTTCACATTGCCTTTTAGATTTTCTTTGCATATTCCAATACTGCATGAAGCAATTGACCAGTATGTCTTTTCTGTTGGTCCAGGCACATTCTCCTTCTCTGGCTAGATTCATGAAAGGAAAAGGAAAGAGTACTCTCTCACTGTATCTTGTAGGAGGAAAGTCAAGTTAATCTTTCAAAGTTG
Source organism: Sylvia atricapilla (assembly GCF_009819655.1). Classification (NCBI taxonomy): domain Eukaryota; kingdom Metazoa; phylum Chordata; class Aves; order Passeriformes; family Sylviidae; genus Sylvia; species Sylvia atricapilla. The sequence goes on from NC_089142.1 coordinate 65,757,120, forward strand.
GGCCTTTGTTCAAAAGCCAGACAAAATCAGGTCCTATTTTTAAAAAGCTTGTTTCAGTTTTCCATTAGTAAGTTGTAAAATCATCATTAATTAATAGAATTTGATCCTAGGAACACTTGGATTGCTCTGGGGTCAATAGATTAATGAAATATAAAAGAAGTTTTACCTTCCTAAGTAAAAGTGTAAAACTTAATTTATAGCAGCAGATTTGTTGTCTCCCAAGTTACATGACTCTAATGATCCAAAGAAAATGACAGGAATGAGACAAATTACTTAAAGGGAGATTGCATGGACTGTATACCTTCCTAAGCTATAAGATCTCCAGGGATCTCTTCCAACCTAAATCATTCCATGACTGCATAAATAAAGGGTACAAAACAGTTTCTACATCAGAAGCAAAGCCTCCATCTTTTTTTGGAACAGATGCTCATTAAGACAATTTTACATCAGGAAAATAGCTGATATCTGAAAAGATATCCAAATATATTGACTGGAAGAAATCTTCCACTTCACGTACAACTTGGGATTTAGAAGGAAAAATTATGCCTTCTCAATCTCCAGTACAGAACCAACAAGGATAAATATTTGTTTTGTCCATTTTGAAATTAATCTGATTATATTGAGCATTAATTTGGTGATCTGGTAAATTAAGCACTTTGAAGAATGGAGGCCTTCTCAGTTGTGACTTTGATGCATTTTTGTATTTTATTTAGTCTAATGAAATGTCAGTAGTTTGCTCAATGTACATTTACTTAATTTCAGTTTGGCTTGATCATATAGAAAGTATATCAAACTCCTTTACTCCTGCAATTTTAAGCATGTTTCAAGTACCTATAAGAATTCATCTAATGTGAGCAATATTTTGGCAAATCATTCCAGTTTTTCTAAATAAACATCTGTTCACAATTTTTATTAATGTTTAAAACCAACAAATGGGGTTTAATTGTTTTTCGTAAAATCTGCAATATATGTTTCTGATTACCATAACTTAAAACGAAACCTATCACTTTCAGTAATTCTTCACTTGAGTAAGTCTGCATATTAATAATTTTTTAAAAGGAAAAAGGCTTTAATAGCTGCTTTTTCCAACCTCTAGATAATCAGGAGGGTAGGAAGGTATTGCTGCCTACAAACTCAGCATTTAAGTATGCACCTCACTATGGCTATTCCGTGTCCCACATGCTACAAAATGAGGTTACGTGCGATGCAATATTATAGCATTGTTCTGCATGCTAGCAGGAACCTGTGTGAACCTTTTCCTTATGTCAGTGAGTACGTGCCATCCTAGGTTTCTCAGTGATGCCAGCATGACACCTGGAAGGAATAACACTTGGACAATCTGAATGATAAACTTGTGATCTAGTCTTTAATAAGTACATTTAAACGAGATGGCATATTTCAGTGCTTTCTCTGAGAAAGAAATTTGATAATTTCCAGTTATATTCAGGACCTTTTTGGTTTTGATATGGACTGGATACCTGAGACCTAAATGCCTAAAAGGCTGCTACTGTCCTACTCTAGCTCTGCTTGCTACAGCAGGAACTCTAAGGTGTAGAGGTCAGCTAGGTGGTGTTGAAATAAATTTGGTTTAGACAAGCATAGGACTGTGCCTACATTTCTCATTTCACAGTGTATAAATTTCTCATTTCATTTCAAGTATATAGCTGCAGCAATAGACACTTACAACCTTAAGACATCAGTAATTGCAGAAGCGTGAATCAATAATTCTTTTATATATTGTTATTGCTCTCTAACATTTCCTTCAGGTCAATTATAATAGAATTGCCTGAACAAAGCAGATTATAAAAAAATTTCAAGGTATTACACCTGTTTAATGTTCAGCAATTGTTCATTAAATGATTAGCCAATTTTCAGGTGAATTCATTATTCAAATTATTCATTGGTTTCTTGGTTTCCTAGCAGTTCATGAGCTTTTCTTTACTGACACAACACAATGCTGTGCTAGTAGGTTATTGAAGTTTTATAATTTTATTTATTCTGAATTTATTTATTCAAGCCTTAAAGTATTACTTGATTCTCTCACTGGAATGGTTTAGGTGCTTAGGAGACTCATTAGCATAATATGAATTTGATATTTCCCATGTCAATATGTTATTTCAAATGAATGACTTATAAATATTTGAGTGGAAATTATATTATTCGTAAACATTCATCGTAATCTGGATGTTCAATTATGCACAGAATGTGAAAAAGAGAGAACGGCAGATAAGGACAAATTTAAAATAATTTTGGTAGAAACAGTCATTTAGGGAGATATTGTAATATATGATAACTTTGATTAATATCTTAATGAGTTTTGTGATTTTATCATTGCTTCAGTCATACTTCTTCTATTGTTCTTAATTTTATTCAATCTGATTTTCAAAGCCCATTTAATACGTGTTGGTATGGAAATGATAATGGACTCTCACTTACAGCTGCCAGTTCCTCCGCAGACACAGCTTCATTAAAGGGCTAGTGTTGCAGATATTGGCATTGGAGGGTGAGTTACCCAGCCTGGGCCTTAATCTGTGAGGCCTGTGGGCCCCTGTGGCGCAGGTCAAAATTCATGTTAAGGCATACCCAGGGAATTGTGGGCTTCTAGGTGTATGTAGTGTTGTGGCATGAACAGTTCAGCCACCTTAAGAATAAGATAAATAGTGTTTGTTTGCATTCTTTGTACGGCCTGTCATTGTAAACTATACTAAGAATCTATCTAACCCATGCTCTGAGAGAGAATAGAGGGAGAACGCCATGCTAACCACATCGGTTTGACGTGCCGTTTTGCTCTCTGTTGGGCCTCCTATAATTTAGAGCCTCTGTCAACAGGCTAGCAAGCCAAAAAGCAGTTCCTAAACAAGTATATGTGTAAAGGTTCAGTTTTCAAGCATGAATGTGGGAAAGGCATTCCAGAAATCCTGTGAGGGTATGAAAAATAGTTTATATGCAAACCAGTAATAGCAAGTATGGGATGTTCTCTTTAGGTCTTAGTATTTGAAATTTAATTTCTATTGAGAAAAAGCCTATATTCTGTGTATTTCTATTAACTCTTGTAATATGAGAGGGTTACAGTAAGTGATAGCTTGAGGGAATCAGCTAAAAATATAAACTGTAAAGTAAAACTTTGGATTATTCTGTGAAAGTAAGCAAACATCATGGAGAAATCTAAAGACTGCAATTCAAATTATTTTTGAAAGTATGGTTTGTATGGAAATGGAAATGGGATTCCAAGGTGTTTCTCTGTTTTCCTGTTCCTTGGCAGGACCTCAAAAAACAAAGCATGGAGGGAAGAAAGGAGCTATGCTTCCACCTTTTCTGCTTGTCGTTAGGGAAGACATCTCTGCTTTATTTTTTTAATAAGTGCAAAAATTAATATCCAAGCATCCAGCAAGATCTGCAGGAGTGACATGTAACAAAGAGGGACTTGTGTTTACCTGATCTCTTTCCCTTACATATATATACCTTCCCATGTATTTCCAGACTGTTTCCCTCCATATGCTATCTCTCTTTCCAGTCCTTCAGATCTAGTTCCAAGACTGTAGTTGGCTAGAGCAGAGGTAGGAATGATTCTATTCCCTGGGTGCCTTTACATGGTTGCGCAAGAAAGACCTCAGTGTCTAACTTTTATACAGATTGGAAGAAACAACAGGAATATTTCTGCCTAATTATCCTTCTTGGAAAGGGATTACAGTTGGGATGTTCGTAGCAGGAATGACCATATCCTTACTATCCATATTCATTTTTTGGTGGAGTCTTCTTGCACAAATACCAAAGTAAAGCAGCAGCAAGGGGATACAAAAAAATCCCCAGACCTGGAACAGAGATGCAAGGCTAAACCTCTCTGTTTTCAGATTTATATGTATTAATAAAATGGTAAAAATCTTGGATTTGACTGCATGTGGCTAAAGTTGTGTCAGGGGAGGTTTAGGTTGGATATCAGGAAAAGGTTCTTCATCCAGAGGGTGTTTGGGTTCTGGAACAGGCTCCCCAGGGAAGCGCCATCCTGACAGAGCTCAAGAAGCATTCAGACAATGCTCTCAGGCATTGATGTGGCTCTTGGGGTGTCCTGTGCAGGGCCAGGATTTGGACTAAGATGACCCTTGTGGGTCCCTTCCAATTCAGCTTATTCTGTGATTCTGTATTTCTGTGATATTGGAGGCCAGCAGCACCTTAGATGAGGCACAATGCTAAGAGTAACATTTCCTATTTGTGTGTGTTTATTTAAAATTAGATATTCTTCTCTATACACATGCTTCCATTTGGAAAAGAAACAGCTTTCATGATGCCTCATGTTATGAATTTCAAACATGAAGAGCAAGGATTTTATCCACTGGTCAGCCTGTGGTGGAAACATGTGTATCCCTTTTAATAAATCAGCCATTGCCTTGGAGAATACACATATGGTTGCTGATTTTCCAAGATATGCGGCATTGTGCACTCTTGAGAACAGTAAAACCTTTCCTGAGTAAAAGCAGCAACTACATTTTAAAATGCCAAACATATCAAGAATCTTCACAGTAAAGACTCTCGAAGATATTGCCTGCATGATAGGCAGTGAAATTACATTATGCAAATTTCATGCAAATATATGCACCGCATATGATAATTAAAACCTTTGTAAATACATATTTGCAAAATACAATCCATCATGGTCCACAAGGTTATAATCTACATTTTTAAATGAACAGTGCAAAAACTTTGAACATTCACACAGAAGTGAATCATGATAATTTGAAACAGTGAGCTATCATTTACCAACTTTACGTTCTTTATAGAGTGTCATTCATTCAAAAAAAAAATCCCTGATTGAATAAATAAAAGTTTCAATCCCTTACCAACATCTTTTGTTTGTGTGAAGTATAATAACAAATGTGCTACTGTGACTGTGAGCCTTCAGTAATCATGAATGGGAAGCGAAAAATGTTGTATGCAACGTCATGAAGCAGAACCTGACAAGAACAGGAATTTTACCAAGAAATGTGACAAAACACTTGCAGCAAGAGGCCTTGGAATAATTTTAAACTTTTTAAACTTCAAATCTCAATTTCTCTCAGGAAATAGCACCTCCTGCAGGACATTAGAGTTAAAACCATAATGGGTACACAGAGCTGTCTCAAACGGAGTGAGGTTAACTGGTAAATCATACCAATCTCTTCCTCAGTCAGTCTAATCCTCTCAAGAGGGAACCAGCCCCAGGCCTGACATGCTTTTCAGTCTATGGCCCATGTGAGGTTTACAGCTCACAGAGCCATAGTAGTGTTGTGTGAGTTCTCAGTCTAAAATCTGGACAGTCTGACATCAAATGACTCTCTTGTACCTTCTCTTGTCCGTGTGTGAGGTCATCAAGGCAGCAGTCTTCTCTTTACTTTTTGCTTTTTATAGCTTTCCCAGAAGAAGTTTCAGTGGTTTTCTTCTCATGCTTAATGTGCAAAACCGATATTCCCATGCTTTCAGCTCATTTTAATCAAGACTGACCTATGGAGGTGAGCAAACTGGAGAAATCTAGTGGAATTCAGGACACATTTGACCTCAGCACAGTTCATAGGAAAAGGAAATAGATACAAATCCCGAAATACCTTGTGACGTGGGTTGAAAAAAAGACAGGGAGCTTAGGAAGGTGGTGACTCCTACCTATCTCCATCCATACATGCAGGAGCCAAACTACTGGCCTATACTGAGGCTTATATTAGAGGAGGTGATTTCCAGTTTTCTGTTTTTGTGAGACCCCATCTGGTGTACTGTATCCAGCTCTGGGGACCTGGAAGGTTTTGGACCTGCTGGAGCAAGTTCAGAGGAAGCCACCAAGATAATCAGAGGGATGATGCACCTCTCCTGTGAAGACAGGCTGAGAGTTATTAAACCTGGAGAAGACTTCAGAGCCTATATCACCTCTCAGAACCTAAAGAGGGCCTACAAGAAAATCTACAGAAAATTTTCACACGGGCTTGTAGTGATAGGACAGGAAGGAATGATTTTAAAAGGAAAAAGAGCAGGTTTAGATAGGATATCAGGAAGAAGTTATTTATTGTGAGGGTGGTGAGACACTGAAACAGGTTTTTCAGATAACCTGGGAATGCCCCATCCCTGGAAGTGTTCCAGACCAGGCTGTATGTGGCTTTGAGTAACCTAGTCTAGTGAAAGGTGTCTCTGCCCATGGCAGGGGGGCTGGAACTAGATGATTTTTAAGGTCCCTTACAACTCAAGCCATTCTATGATTTTATATTATCACCTGTTTGTTTTCCTTTCAGCTGAGAAAATTTAGTGAACTTGATTCTTCTGGTTTTGAGGAGGCCAGTCAGTTGACAGCAGGCCTCAGCCTTCCAGCCTGCTCATGCCAGCAGTGACATAGAGGCTTATCTGTAACCATGGGATTATTTTCCTAATATTGCTAGGATTTATAACACAGATAAAATTAAAACTATACTTTTTAAAATTCCTGGTTGACAGCTAAAGAAAGCTCTCCCACCCTTCAATGTAAGTGTATAATTCTAGTGAATTAGCTAAATGAGTAAGTGCAAAAATGATCTTTTGTTGCCCATGTTTGCAACCATACTAATTAGCAATAATGATCAGCACCTTTAGCTGACATTGCTGACTGCTGGCATTGACTGACAATGCATATGCCTAAGAAGGAAAGTCACTTTGTGAGTTGCTGACTTGTGAGTATTGGCCAGTCTTCAATTTTCTTTACATGGCATGTTCTCTTTAAGGCATGTATTCCACAGACACTGAATATCTTTGCTAGTGTTTCTTATTGCCAGAGAATAGGCCCGTCCTCATCCACAATAAGGTAATTGTGTTTTTCCTTCACATTGCATTGGTGAAATAAAGAATTCCTTAAAAAATCTACTCCCTGAAGAAGGCAGCTGAGCAGTCAGCTACAGAGCTGTTCATGAGTAACTCTGGGCCTGATTCTGCTACCTATGATCATAGCAAGTGGCAGCATTGACTTTTTTTTTTCCTATGAAGTTATCCCACTTGCTACACCACCATATTTTGGATTGGCCTTATGCTGAGCTCTGAGTTTCCATCCATTCTGCCGTTAATAAAGAGGAGCTATACAATCCTTGCATGCAGACAGGAGAATGCGTGCAGGCTTTTCCAGTGGGGTGCTATCAGAAAAGACTTATTTGAAATGAGAAAGTGAAATTTGCAGGCTTCCATGTCTGACCAGCTCTGGATATTGAGAGCACTGGCATTTGCCAGAATCAAATAACAAAATATTTAAATGCTACTTATCATGATTTTGGGTTTTATAGCATTTTGAAATATCTCTAGTTAAGCATTGTCTGAACCCCTAAAAAGGCAATGTCTGACTACAACACAGAAAAATGGTTTTGCAAAAAGCACTTTCCAATTAAAATGTCCAGCCTTTAAAAAAAAAACAACCATATTATATAATCCAGCATATAATAATTGTTTTTAAAAATACAGATATTATAAAAATGTCATGGCACTTTATTGGATGTTGAATTCTCTGAGTGGTGCTGTCCTCATACCTAAATGCATCAGAAGTTTGACAAAACAGCAGGGCAGCTGGCAGCCTTGAGAATGTGGCAAGAAGGCATTCAGCACTGGGCTCTGCAGGGATGTATATCAACATGACAGGGGAAGTGTACTGACATGGGCTTTAGTTTTGTGGAAAGGATGCAAGGCAAGAATGTAGGTTCTGAGCCTTTTGTTATGGTTATGGTCACCTATCTCCCTGCTACCCTGTTTGAATGGGATATCTGCAGGGAGCTGCTGTGAAGGTTGAGCACTTGAAACTCAAGAGATAGAAATCATGTTAATATGACTGATTTATTTGGTTTTATAATGACAAGAATATCTGCTGTAGGCAGAAGGATTATTGCAGAAATAATTCATTTAGCATTTAAAAGGGCTTCTTGCTCTTAATTTTTTTTTTTTTAATGACTTGTCTAGAGAAAAAGAAAATATCTCAACATAAAAATTTCTTAAGGAATCAACCTCAGCTAATGCAAAGGCACTTGCAGCTCTCCAGTCTGAGGAGTCTAAATCAATTGCCCTCTATAGCTTTGGTCAGTCAGTTCAAACCATTCAAGGGTGCAGGGATCAAATTGCCATTCAGTATCCATGACTAATAAACTTGTTTCTTTTTCTTTACCTATGAAAGAATGCTAAGTCGACAATAATCACAGGGAAAGCAGTCCTCATAAACAATAGCATGTTTACTTTTGTGAGTTTGCCTGTTTGGACAAAGCATCTGGATGAGTAGCTCTGTGAGCACTGTGCTGAGAAGCAGAGCAGAGCTGCTGCTGCATCACTTAAGAGTTAAGCCCTGAAGAGATGAAAATAGAAAGGCTGATTGCTGGTTGTCTCATCATCCCTTGTGAAAAGCAGCTGACAGTATTCATGTTTGGAAGAGAAGAGGAAATTGGAAATCCATTCCATCTCTCCCAGTGTTATAGTCACAAGAATATATATGACTGAGTTCAGAGAATATAGGGAGGCTAAGATGCTTAAACCACAATTCAGTGATGTCCATTGTCAAATATTATCAGAACAGTAAGCTGTTTGAAAAAAAATAGCTTAATTTCTTCAAACTCCATCTGTGATAGTGGAAACTAGGACTTCTGATCCTCTGGAGTAGCTTTAAGCTTTTTCCCTTTCCACCTGATTTTTTTTGTGAGTGAACATTGAAATTTGCATTTGGCGCCATTAGTATCAGTTACCAGACTGGGACTTGGACCAAGAGCAGCTTGCAGAGTATCAGTGACCATTTTGACTGTGATAAACACCAGAAAACCACAACAAAAGCTGTTCTTTCTCTCCTAAGAGCAGAAAGAGTGGTTGCTAGTTTGACACCCACATGCTTTTCCCTCCCTCACTGTTTCTGTCATCACACTGTAAACTCCCTCACAGAGTTCCAGATCAACAGTTGCACGAGATACCCAGCATGTTCCAAGGCTAGATTGCCACACACATGGACGCTTACCAGGGATGGCAGTTTGGGTAATGGATATGGGCCACTTCCTGAAATCAGTATTAAAGGCACACAGAAAGAGGGGCTAGCAAAAAGTGCAATGTGTAGTGCTACTTGCTATTCAGCAGGATGAAAGAAGGATAGTAGGTGGCATGTACTTGTTCAGAAATTTCATTTCATAAAAATGAAATTTCATTTTTATGTTGACTCAGCTATTGATCTTGTGATTCTGTCACTGACATTTACACTGCCATCTGACTATCAGTATCATGCTGTTGCCCAACAATAAAAATGTCATTTTTCTCCCCACCATCTTCTGGATCAGTATCCATTTATACATATGACACATGGGGTTCAGTGCTTCCAGAAAATCTTTTTTTAATATGTATATAAACAGCAGAAAGGAATCCAGAAAGGTATTTTAACAGGATCTAATAATCTTCCCAGAGCTGCTGGTAGGGCAGCACATCCCACTTAGGGCAAATTTCAGCTCAGTCAGCCTGCAGCTGCCAGGATGGCATGGATGCCATTAGAAACCAGAAGACTCCTTTGCTTCCTTGACTTTACTGAAAGTAGAGAAAGCTCCCATACGAGCTTCAATACCTATGATTTTTTTTCTCTGATTCCAGTGCTTTTTCTTGACATTTTGCTAAAGATAAACCTTATGAAACAGATTTAACAATTTGAGGAAGTTGAAGAGAGAACAAAAAATATTTGGGGCAAGAAAGAGACAAAGAAACATTATGTGACAATCTGTGTTCCAGTTTAGGGGAACTTTTCAATGAGCTGCCCTCAGACAATGCAAATTACACTTTCTCTTGTTTTGCAGATTTGTTCCGTTTTGCCTTCAAAGTTTATGTGGCCATTTTCTAAGCTAAACATATTGGGGAAGGGGAGAGGAAAAATAAATATTTTTGGTTGGTAGGAATCCAAGCAGTAGGGCAACTACCTCATTTCAACAAGGTCTTGTAAAAAATGGCTCAATTTACTTAATTTTTGTGACTCGCTAATGTTTCTGCTTGAGTCTACCATTTGAAAGCCAAAAACATTGTGACAAATAATGAGGTAATTATGCACTTAGGACTTAATTACTCATTCTGTAAGAGTGATCTCTTTCTTACTTTCACAAAATAAATATTGTGTCTTTTTCTTCTCTGCATTGAAGATTTCCATCTTGAATTATGTGAAATCCAGAAAGTTAATTTTCATGTAAGTAGTAAGGTTTTCCAGAACAGAATTATCTAGACCATAGTCCATCATGAAGGAGTCAGGGGCACATGGCACATTTTATTTTTTGTCCTCAGCAAATGGACAAGTGAAGAGTGGGGGGGATGCAGAGATGTTGAACTGTGGCTTCTTTCCCTCTCCAGGATTTCAGGCAGTGTGTTGGGGCAGGGAGCAGGGTTGGACAAATTGTGGGGTTTTAACTCTCTGCACCCCGTGGCGATTCAGGTGCAGCTGTCAGGGCTATATTGGTACAAGACACTGAGTAACCTACACCCCAGGCTTTGGGAAGAAGTGACCAGCAGCTTCTGCCAGGTTCAGCTTGATGGAGAGAATCCCTTTGGGACACTTGTAAAACTGCTGTCTCCCTCCTGTGACCTACACGCTGCACCTCAGCCAGCTCTTCACTTTTATACTGTATTTGAAATGCAACATGCGCACACGTGTATCTCACGCTATTGAAGATATTTGTCAACAGTTTGTAAACTCAGAAATTTTGAGTAGTTCTACTGCAAGGCCTTGGCAAAGGGGGAAACAGAGAAGAAATCCTGCCTCAAAGGTGCCATGTAGTGTCATCTTAAAATACAAATTTGTGAATTCCTGAGACTAGGTTGAAAGGAATGTATTGATTACTCTGATGTTACTCTGCACTGCCAGATGCCCCATGTCTCAAATAACTTCCATAATAGAAGTTTGTGTTGTGTTTCCAATGTGTAAAGAATTTAGTACATGGCTTTTCCTGTCTTTTCATGGAGAGCTGCCATTTTCTTTCTGGGTGCTTAGGGCAGAGATGCAGCAGTTAATGTGAATGCCAACTAAACCACGCAGCTATTTAGTCTGGTGGCTGAGGATGGAAAGCTCACACATGTCCAGTACACAGTCACTTTTTAGCTGTTTGACCAGGACTGTGATAGAGCTTCAAATCGTCTATATTTTCTTTTGTGGAGACCCAGGCACACCTGTGCTGAGTGTCTCATAAATGCCCTCAGCTGGTAATGGTCTGCACCACAACTATCTTCTCAGGGCTGTGTGCAAAAGGCTTCTAAAAAGGACCTTCTTTCAATCTCTCTGGAATTCAGGATGCAACCCTGTCTTACGTGAATCTGAGACTTCTGTCAGTGGTGAATTGCATTTTTCCTCTTGAGCTCCTTGCTGCTGGAAGTGCTTCATCTGTCTGCTATTCACAGAAGCAGTGCAGCTGATTTGATTCTGAGTGCAATAGACCTAGATCTGAGGTGCCAGAATAATCTATTTCTCTCATTACATGCCCAGCATTTTAAGATTAAGCAATGGCTGACTTATATTTGCACTTAAATTAGACTGTAAAAGCATTGTTCTTAGGGCATGCTAATAAGAACTGGAGAGTGACACTTAATCAATGGGCTCCTAAAGAAGGAGATAAAGAACTAAAGAACTAAATTAAGCTCAGATGCTAAACCCAACAGACTTTGTTCAAACCTGTTAAGATAGACTTTCCATGAAACAATGTTGTCAAGAAAGAGTTTTATCTTCAGGTTTTCAAAAGCATCTCATATATGAAAAAACAGGGAAGTAAAGCAGAAAGCCATTGTTTCTTAATTAAAAAAAAAAAAAAAAAAAAATAAAAAGGAAAAAGAAAGAGAAATAAGAAGGAGGGGAAAAAAGCATGTTATCACAAATCCCATGCAGTGTGAGAATAGTATGTGGGTTTTTTTTTTTTAGTTTGGCCGAGTAGTCTTACTCCATTCCCTTCCAATAGAATGCAATTCTCACTTCATATTTTATTTGAATTGCCCTTCTAGCTGTTTGATCCATGCATACTGAGGTCTATTTTGAAAACCATCCAGGATCCTGGCTCGTTTTCCTTTTCATCAACAATAATTTTCTCATTTCCACCTCTTACAGGACAGCAGAAATTAGGCAGAATCTCTTCAGTCACAGAGACATCGCAGCACAAGCTATGTCTAAATAACCTTTGCAGAAGGACAAGGATAAAACCTCATTATTCTGGATGAGTTAATGAGGACTCTGCACGAAATCAGTCAGACTGCTCATTACAAGCCGCTATCACTCTGCTTTCTCTGCCTGAATTTTACATCTTTAGATTCTCCATTAATCACTTTCTTCCAAGGGTGCCAGTCTGCCTTTGGCTGATCACTTTTTCAAAACAAGCTTTCTCCCTTTGTGTAATAAGTGGTTTTTTTGCCTCTTTTCAGTGATGGTTGGGCAGACAGAGATGAAGTCATTGAAGGTTATGAACCCGAAGCAAATGGAGGCATTACTATCAAACTGCAGTCTCCTGAGGTGCTGGCATTTGATGACTACTACCTGAAGCTGCGTCTGGACACCAACACCCGCAACCCCTGGTTCCCCGAGTTCTGGCAGCACAGATTTCAATGCCGCATTCCAGGGCACCCACTAGAGAATCCCAACTTCCAGAAGAATTGCACTGGTAACTTGTCAAATACTTTAAATATTTTTTCCAGTTTTTGAATCTATACTCTGGCAAAAAAAGAGAAATTTCCTTGGCTCTGGTTTGGGTGTTTCTTCTTGTTGCTTATTGGCTTTTTCTTTGGGGTTTTTAGGTTTGGGTTTTCTTGTTTGTTTTTAATTAAATGTTTGTTGTTTATTTTATGCAAGGAAAGGTGGTGACCTCAAATTGTGCAGATAATAATCACAGCTCTGATGGGAGTATATCTGGTGCTGGTTGCAAAGCCTCCTCTCTATTCCGTTCTGTTCTAGAGTGACTTGCTCCCTTTTCATGTTTTACGGCTATGCTAAGGCTGAGTGCCAAAGTTCGTAATATGGCTTGTGAAAAATAAAGAGCCATGAAATTTTAACAAAAATAGGAACAAATTCATACTTTTTTTCCTCAAAGTCAGCTTTTCTGATCAACTGAGGAATCAGGAAATTCACAGATAATATTACACCAGAAAACCAATTTTAAGGAAAATTGATATGTCTTAAACTTGGCCAGTTGTCTGCTTTACCTCTTTTTTTTCCTTAACCCATTAAAACATATACAGTTTGTTTGTTCCTACTATGTAGCATTCACATAAAAAACCATGTCTTACACATGGAAGTAACTCTTACCTCATAGCAAGGGAATTTGTCTATATTGGTAGACTCTGACAGTTAATAGTCAAGTCAGGCATTCAGACTTGACTCATTTCCCTCCTCTAGAAAGCTGTAAATTTTGCATGAAACCTCTAAATATGTGATACTTCTCAGGCTTTTCTGAAAAGCAATCAGCTCTTAGATTTGATGGTGTACAACTGATAACTCTCAAGCTTATCACACACAAAAAAATCCATAAATGTGTCAAGTCACCAAAAGGAAGCATCACAAGGTATCTTTCCCAGTAATGACATACCTAGAGAATCAAACAAGATCTCCATGTTCCCAGCAAATCTGTGGGCAATGCAATACTTATTTTTATTTAACTACACAGATCTGACTGCTGACTGTCTGGCACCACCAAAGCTTTCTGTGCACATATCTTTATCTGACATTTCTGGAAGGTTAAGAATGTCACTTTAAATACTAGCAGCTTCAAAGCTGTTTGGTGGAGACTTTCTCTCCAAGGAGGTCTAGTATGACAGTGCCAAGAAACTGCCTTCTTTATCTCTCACTGATTTGGAGACAGGCCTTTTCACACACTCTCTGTTAAAAAAAGGAGTCTCTTTCCTCTCCCCTCCTTCACAAATTATCTCCATACACAAATTTGAAGGATAAACTCCATGATGCTCAATAAACAATAAGCACTAACAAGTAAAACTCATTAAAAGTGCCAATAAATGATCTGACTTTTTGTGGTACTACAAATTTAAGTACTCCAGTCACTCCTACATCACCCTAGGAGAATAATCACTAACCATACTGGTATCAAGCACCTTATCTCCAGTATATCTGAGAGCTTTTACTCTTACCTTTATAATCCTATGAAAAAGGCACATAGGGCCATGCATCATCGAAAAAAAAAGCTGAGTGCCCTGTGGTCCCAGGAGTCCCTGCACATTATTAACAAGTGTTGTTATGGGTCATGTCCTCTTTTGTATTACAGAAGAGTGCTGCTAGACCTTACTGAGAACAAAAGACACCCATACTTGAACATAAACACCAATTTTCAAAGGCAATAGCACTCAAGTTCATTTTCCATGTCTGGAGAGCTAACATCTCAGGAAATTATATCATGAAAAAGTGAACCATGTATAAAAGTTCTTGTAATCGGCAAGCATAGTGTAATTATATTTACACAGCAAGAGGTTTCCTAGGAGCAATCAGAAAAAAAAAAAAAAGAAAAAAAAAAAGACAGTGATGTTCTTCAAATACCCTATTAAAAACTATTCACACTATTTGAACCTATCTATCTTTTGAAAAGGAGATTAACAACAAATTTTGTATCTTCAGTTACTGCCTGTCCATTATAATTTACTCATGTACAATCTAATCAGTTTACTGAGTGATTTATTCAGGATTGCCACTGACATGAGAGGTTCAATTTTTGTCATTCATGGATAGACAAGGACTTCTCCTGAAGCAATTACAGCTTGCTGCATCTGCAGTTTCTCACACCCTCTTACTGTTGAGTCAGCATTAGCTTGGGATTGCATACTGTCTACAAAGCAAGGGAAAGCTAGTTCCTAGAAATCTCCTTTCTCTGATGACAGGAATTACTGTTGGAATTCCCTCATTCAGTCTCTGAGAAGACTGATTTTGTCCTTCAGAAATTCTCATATTACACTGAGCCCTGAATGAACATGCATATTTTGGGGGAAAAAAAACCAACCAAGGTATATCTGCTCTAAGCACTATTGGAAGGAAGAAAGTCAGGGTGTGCTCTACTGCATGAAGGCTCTAGAATGCCTAACAGCTTCCCACATTTTCAGAATAGCTTGTCTGGATTACTGGAACTAGGTAGTAGTAGCAACTAATTCTTCGGAGGAGAAGAAATCCATCAAGACTGTTGCTGTTACTGCTCATTTGGATCATCCCTTGTCGCAAAATTAAAACAACTTACTTTTCCCACTTGGGTGGCAGCCAAATGAGTGGGAGCTATTTTTGGCTCAGTCTTTGCAATGTTTTCGCCAAGTGCCTCATGTAATCGAATGCCTTTCCCTATCCCTCTCTCCTTCCCTCTTTCTCCAGCTGCTGTAGAAGATATTCTTCCACAATAGGATTCTAGTATAGAAAGTTTATTATATGTAGATATACTGGATCTGGTTGAGATGGGCTTAACTTTCCTCACACCAGCCCTCATAGTCTTGTACTTTGTATTGGTAGCTAGAAAAGTGTTGGTAACACACCAGTTTTTTAGGGCACTGCCAAGCAGCATTCACAGAGCATTGAAGCTCTTTCCCACTCCACATCCCCACCCTCAAAGGCTGGTAGGCTGGAAGTGAGCAAGACAGCAGGAGAGAGTATGACTAGGAAAACTGACCCAAACTGACTAAAGTTTCCACACCATATGATGTCATAGTCAGCAATAAAGGATGAGAGAAAGGATGAGAAGGTGGAACAGCATTTCTTATTAAGGCATTTGTCTTGTCAAGCAATATTCTGAGGCCCTATTTCCCAGGAAGTAACTGGATGACATCTCGTGACAGAGTTAGAGAATACATTCTCCTTTTCATCCATACATGGTCTTTGTTTTTTTTTATCAAACTGCCTTTATCATGACTCACGCATATTTAATTTTTATTTTATACATTTTTCTCCTCTGTCCTGCTGAGGAGGAGTGAGAGAGTGGCTTGGTGGGCACCTGTCAGCCAGCTGAAGTCAATATATCAAAGTAGAAAATGCACATTTGTATATAGATATTCTCCTAGAGTTTCCTGGATATCTAGCAGGCCAAAATCTCTTCCAGTACAGAGTTGTTCTTAAATTTTCTGTGCCACTAAAGTACTGGTAATGTATCCCACATAGCTGCTACTGTCTGTAGGAAACAAAGCATGTCCTACAGCTCTCCATGGACCCCTGACACATAGTGGAATTCATAAATTTACACCATTCTTCATGCCCTTCAGATGAAAATCAGAACAGAACAGAGTGTTTTAACTGTAACCAAAATGGCTGTTTCTGAATTTGAGGTACTAAGGCAGTATCTGACTCAAGATGGACCTGACAGAAAGTTCCCTGAGCACACAGCCTCAAGTACTGCTCCAAGGAATAGTCCCTACTTGTCTTAGCTCATTAGAAAACTCAGTCTTTTCTGCATTTTGCAGATTGTACACGGACAGCAAGGGTGGATCTTAGACTGTGTACATCAAGCAACAGATTTCAGATATCTTTCCAACAGACTTGTAGGATGTTTTCTCCTCCCTGATCTGATAGCCCAAATGGAAGTGGGGTTTTTTCACACAAAAATACACTGGCTAATCTTTCTCTGTTGCATATGCTGAGCTCACATAGGCCAAAATTAAATGCAAGTCAAACTCACACAAAAATGGTGTAAAATTCAGTGTGGGGCAAACACTTACTTGTAGGGACATCTCAATGCTCCTTTACAGAATGCCTTATTCCCCTCCTGGCAGATAATACAATGGCTGGAGTTTATGTAAACCAGGTGGGCTGAGTCCTCCTCTGCACCACAAGAGACAGTTATGCAATTGGTAATGGAACTGATGCAAATAACAGATTATGCGCACAGCAGTTCATCTGCTGGGACAACAAAATACATTGGCAAGCAATCAGCACAAACATTTTTCAATAGAGCAAAGTGGAACAAAGTGGGCAATTCATGATTCATTCATCAATTCAATTGATCTTTGTGAAGAAGGCTTATTTGTCAGTAAATGTATTTGCTGCAGATAAGAACAAGAAATGTAGATATTTTTTGTTCCAAAGGAGGTCATAGTCCAAGTTCCCTTTAGGATACTTACTCATACTTTGGTCATGCCATAAGAACTGCTTTATCTGCTAATTCCTATCTTGGCCCAAGAGAACTGCAAGCAATCAGTCTGAGTGCATCCAGAGTCACAAGAATCAGAGGATCATTCAGTCTAGAAGATAGCTCAGGAGGACTCTAATCCAAGACCCTGTAAAAGCACAGTAAGTCATCAGTTCAGACCAGGTTGATCAGGCCTTGAAAACCTCCAAGGGGGCACAGTGTGACTGTGAAACCTGTTCCAGTACTTCAATGTGAAAAAGTTTGGCCTCATATCTGAGAGAGTCTAAACCTCTCTTGTTCCAAGATATGCCCGTCATCTCTTATTTTTCACAACGCTTCACTAGGAAACACCTGTCTCTCTCCTCTTCATAACCACCCCATAGGTATGAGGGGCTGCTGTAAGGTTCCCCTGCAGCCATCTCTTCTTTAGGCTGAACAAGCCCGGGCCCTTCAGTCTGCCCTCAAAGGCAAGGATGGCAGCTCCCCACCATCTTGATGGCCCTCTGCTGCAGGTACTCCAGGTTGTCAGTGTCTTTCTGTGTAAGGGATTAACATACCATGTGCAGTGCTCTAGGTGCAGCCTGATGAGCACCAAGGATGGTGGTATTGGTTAGATAGTCACACGACTCAGTCACTGCCTGTGCTGTTGTTACCATCCTGCTTACAGGATGCTGCTTGCCATTATTCCTGCCAAGGATCTGTATGTCCACAGTATTCTTGTGTCAAGTCTGGTCCTAAGAAGGTGTATCTTTTCCCTTCTCCTTTCTGCAGTAGACATACACTTTTACCACACCTGGCCAGTTCTGGAAGAGCACCATGAATTGTCATAACATATTAAATCATAAACAAAACACAATGATAGCCAAAGAAGCTTGGGAAGAAGGCTAAATATTCCAGAAGAGGCATTTATGCTTTGCTATGAATAGAGCTGAGTTGTTTCCAGAGTTGGACAAATTAGATCCAGCAGACATTATCAGGGCTCATCATGCTGTGTCAGACAAGTATGTATATGTTTCTCTGAGAACATTCTTTTGATCTCAACATCTGCTGGGCTCCCCCATGGATCATCTGTCCCATGAGATTTTTCATCAGCAGGAGCACCTACAGTAGGAATTATTGCCACTACAATAATTCAAAAAAAAGTAATTATAAGACAACAGCCTGGTGTGCACTCTGTCAAGTCAGCCACTGCAGGTAAATAATCTTTATGGTGTATGAGAGACATATTTTTAAGCCTTTGATGAAGAAATCAAGCTATTGACATGCTATAATTTCTTCAAAATATACTTTACATTAAGTATCCTGTGACTTGTCCATGCTCACCTCTGCTTTGCATTCTTATTACATATTTAGGTCCTGTATCATGCTCTTTTTCCTCAGTATGAGGCAGAAGATCCCAGTGATTCCAGTAGTGATCAAAACTGATTGAAATTTCATTGGCACCTAGAATGAAGTCTACTGGGGACAACTTGTCTGAAAATATTCTAGTTGCCACATTTCTTAGTCAAGTCTTCTTTTGCAGCAGAGAAGACAGGAGAGTTGTAGTTTCATTTTCTTTCCCAGACAGTGTTACAGGCAGCTTTTAAGGCTTAAAGATAAGGAGGATTAATAATGTGCTTATCTGTGATAAATCATGTGAATTATTCAGAAAAGATATAATGGCCAGGTTTTTGTTCCTTTGGTTCTAGCTTTTTGTGTCCATGTTTGGAAAAAACAGTTACATTTATCTTATATTTTATATTTCCAAAACTACTTTTAAACCAGGCTGTCTATCAATATAAAATAAAAATAAATATCTTTATTCTTTTGAGATCCATAACAAAAAAATTACATCATCATGACATAAAGGAGTGGAGCAATATACATGTGCCTTTGTAAACAGCGTAAAAGACAGTTTGCAGAACCATGCATATTTCAGCAGCATATAGCAAAAATTTTCTGAATCTACACCTACATTTTCCATTTCGGATTTTAACAGTAAAAGCTTGCACTTCTGGGATTAAAAAATACTCAGGTAGATTTGTGACATTCACCCTTCTTCATTACATGGATGAACTGATGGTGGTACTAAGGAAGAGGACACCTGAATCATGCTCCCTTGTGCCTCCTTCAGGCTCCTGTCTCCTGTGCCTAGAAGAGAGACAAGGCCACTCCTTACTGTTCAGATTGCCACAGATGATTTAAACTTTTATCAGGAGCACAGTGAGGACAAAAGCACACAATTAAAATAAAAAAAAAGTACTTGTTCCTAGAAATCAATTGTTTGTGCAGGTTGAGCATCAGAACAATTAGCAGAGATATAAACATTTAACCAAACCAGAAAGTCAGTCAGATGAAATAACAGAAGTAACTGATCTGAACACAAGGCAAACTGCTTTCTGTCAGCCTCCCATGTCTTTTATTTGATGATATCTTCCATTTCCTCATTTACCTGTAGGTGGGAAGTTTTAAACTCGGCTTGCAATTTTACAGGTTGTCATTACTGGCAGCATTACCCCATAAATACAGGTGTAAAGGAGAAGCAGTGGAGGCTAACACATGTAGGCACAGTCCCACATACTCACATATGTCTAGCTGCAGACTAAAGATACTTTTTGTACACAAGGATAATTTCTGAAAATTAGCCAGTAGTGTTCTTAAAATAAATGGGTTCCTCTTAAAAGATTGTGGGCAAGAAGACGCCTAAAGAACAATACATTATGAGCTTGAGTGGTAAAACCTAAACCATGAAAACCACACAATTT
The DNA here is from genome assembly GCF_009819655.1 of Sylvia atricapilla. Taxonomy (NCBI): domain Eukaryota; kingdom Metazoa; phylum Chordata; class Aves; order Passeriformes; family Sylviidae; genus Sylvia; species Sylvia atricapilla. Next base: position 65,776,900 of record NC_089142.1, read on the forward strand.
CCTACTCAGAATATGCTGTATTTGCATCCATAGGGAGAATAATCTGATGGAAGTTGTGTGCTCTGAAGAGCAGTGCTGCTAGAATAAATCTCTGTTTTCCCATTCATACTGGGATATCTGGGGAAATGCAAAAGTTTGCTTGATTGGAGAGAGTTAGGGAAAAAAGATAAAATACTGCATTTACACTCAGTTGCTGGCTGAACCACTGTAGCACAGCAAGGTGCTAGACCAGATGATTTCAAAATGTTTCCTTCGGCTGAGGTTTTTGAGATTCATTCAGTAGAAAGTAGCTTTGGAGTAACCCACCAGTTCAAAGCTTCAATTTTAGCTCTGGATTCAGGCTCAGCTCTATAGGAACGAAAAAGCAGGGCTGTTTTCTTCAAAGCAGTAGCACTGTACCCATCAGGCTATGCAGTAAACTGTCTGCTTTCTGCAGAGGCCAGCTTACTCCACTGCTTTTTTCTGGGTTTATTTTGTCTAAATATTCATAGCATGAGGGCGCATTTTCTTGTGAGATCTCAGGTACTTTTTCTGCATTGTCACATTTGGCTACTCCCAGGGAAACAAGAGGTGGGCTAAAATGGATGCTTTTAAAATTCTTTTAGATCAGAAAGAATTCTGCTTCTGTTTTTCTGTTGAATTTGACATGTGAATACAGGCTAGGACCACTTATTTGATCTTCTGATTTGCTTAGCTCTAGCTTCCTTCTAATCAATGATGCATTGCCCTTGTGCAGACGTTGCTCAGAAACTCCTAATCTTAGCTTAGCTTTAAGATGGATCATTTCTGTGATACTGAACTCAGCTCTAGGCAGGTGCCTGGGTAAGGGGAAAGTAAGGTGGGTCTTTGTGATCTGTGTATTTGTGATTAAATTATTGTATATTGCAAGGGTTAAAGGGAACACATGGGTGGTCCTAACAATCATCTGAAAACTATGCTTAATTTCACCAAAAATTGTGAGTGTATTCTGCTAATTTATAAAGTGGCCTAGCTGGTTAGAGTGGCCAAGACCACTTTTCTCCTCAGCTCCAGAGCAGCTGCAGCATCTGGCTTTGGTCCTGGGAAGCCAGGTTTTTTTTTCTGGAAGAAACTGTATGTTTGCAGGACTGCTGTGTAGCCTGGGCCTTGCACATTGGATATCCACGTGGCTCCAGGAAGCCAGTCCTTCAGACAGAGGCTGTCTTGTGCAAGGATATGGGCTATTAAAAACAAACCCCAAACCAACAGCAAACTTGGAAAAGGAGAAGTTTGGAATAAGCTGTATTTCTGCAGAAGTAAGTTGCGTTGGTGTTCGTATTGATTTGTATTCTGACAGCTAATGTTGGTAGTTTTAGCATTAAGAACAGAAGTGTGGAAGAAGGTTTGTTCTTCTCTTAGAATAAAAAAAAAAAACAAACAAAAAAACCCCAGCAGTACTGGCTGAGGGGTGTTACACTGTCAGACAAGAATTCTGAAGCCCCTCTAAAATCAATAGTGATTTAAAGCACATTAAATAGTGGATATCTTTCCTGACTGTTCTTTGTACTCATGCAGAACAGCTGGAATTTAAGATAGGAAAAGACCAGTCATGTCAGCTAGTTTGTGTCCTACCATGAGGAGAGTACTTGGTCTGTTAACATGACATTTTGACTCACACTTTTTAAAGTCCTCAGGATCTCCTGCCCGCACACTGACAATTGCCACTACTTAGACTTTTACAAATCTAGATCAATGGAGGGAAGAGAGTTTATGATTTGTTCCATTTTCTGTCTCCATGCCAGACAGGAGCACAGATGAATGTGTGTATTTTATTGCCATCATCATATTTTTCCACTCTCATCTGAAGACGCTGACTTTTTGTTTTGGGTTTTCTGCTGGTGCCATATATTTAACATATACTGAGAACAGACCTCTTGTTAATTCCTTTGCCCCATTTGGTGGTAATATATTCTATGGTTAATATAAAAGTTGCTTATTTTCTACTCTGAACCAACATTTTCTGATGAAGATGCTCAAAATTAGGCTTCTCAAGTGCATGCTCTGAGACCTAGATAAATTGGCCTGATTTTTAAGGGTACTGATCTGCCATAATTTCCATGAAAGTCAACAGCAGCTAGAGAATTCAGGCATTAATCAAGTCAATTAATAAGGTGCCTGAATTTGTATTCAGGTTCCTAATTTAAGTATTGTATGGTGGATAATGTTCTGAAAGCTGCAGCACAATTACTGAGTTCCATCTCTTTCTTTCAGATAAGGTCTCAGGCTTCATATGAAAAGCATAACACCTGAAATATAATCAGACCTATTTCCTGAACTTTCCATTTCTCTATCATAGCGTGTTACAATGGGACATCTACAAGGGTATTTGACTCGACTTTTTTTTTCTTTTTATTAGGAGTGAAAACGTGATTAAAACTAGCATAAAAATATGCACACATTTCTTTACATTTGCAAATAAATTTGATTTTAACTGTGTTCATTCCTGTCTCATGTAAGAGTAGCAGCAACTTATTATCTGCTAGACTTGTTCCAAGTAACTGATCTGTTAAGAATAGTAGTTCTAAATATGTCTTTAATTGGCAAGTACAGCAACAAGGTTACACAGCTGCCTGAGGGAGAGGGGAAGACTGAAGATTGGGGTTTCTTTCTTTTTAATTGTTTCTCCCCAGGAGTTCAGGCCATGTAAAAAATGGTCTCTGTGGAATCTTGCTCTTAGAGAATCTTGGCCAGGATCCACATGGCCCTGGGAGAAGGCTGTGAAGAAAGCAAGAGATGAAGATAGATCTGAAGTCTCAGTGATAACTACTACATTAAATAGGATTAAACTTGTGCCTGAGGTCTTGGGAGTATGGACATTTGTGGGACCTTGCAGAGTCTGAGAGAGGCTCAGACATAGTCTATAGTTGAACTCTAACAGACAGAGTTACTATGTGAGACACAGTATAGTCACAAATTAAATTCTCTGCTTTCCTATTCCCAGGAAAGGGGACAGAAGAAAATAAGTGAAAATAATAATAATAATAACAATAATAATAATATGGCCACCCCCCCAAAATAACCTCCCAGCCAAACCCATTATACCAGATGAGAATATGAACAGGCTGAGACAGATCAAAGGACATTCCATTCCATTCCATTCCATTCCATTCCATTCCATTCCATTCCATTCCATTCCATTCCATTCCATTCCATTCCCACTGTTTGTGAATCTTGCATTAAAATAACTTTGCTGCTGCCAATGTCCTTTAGGACCAAGCCTGACGGTTCAAGTGCCTTTTTCGGCATTAAATTTTAGTCAGTTATTTAAATGATAAGATGGATTTCAAATGCTATATTAGGACTTGAAATCAGTGTCTATGTTGATTACATATACAAACCATTCAATCAAAGATTATCTGGCATATTTTATTCCTGATTATAGGATGAAATATTAATTTCTAATTAGAATATGAAATGGGAAATAATATGTTGCTGCAGAAGGTAAATAATAATTTCAAATAATTAAAAGAACATATTGTGGTCATTTTGCAGGTGGACTGTACACAGTCCAGCATTCAAGGAAAACAAATTAATCATAATAATTATTTCTCAAGCTCTCATAATAATTGCCCTCTGTTTCAAAAAAATGTGCTGGAATCAGCTCACATTCCCTTCTATGTTGATTTTTCTGGAACGAATGTGTAATTTAATGTTACTTCCTAACTATCTGATTTAGCTTAGATTTCTTTTAAGCCTAAACTGACTTGATGGATTCCCAAGCTCAGAATCAATATCAGAGTTTTATTGATTTCCAGTTTGAAGCTTTGCATATCATGTTTGAGTATTTGGCCATAATAAGCCACTGTATTTCCATGCGGTTTCCTGGTCAGTTCCATAAGCCTTCCAATATGTGATCACAGTATTTTAATCAGTATTTTAATTAATTTAAACTTCCCTAAGCTAGAATGACCGAATATTGACTTTTATGATCTGCAAGCAGATGAAATATCTTACAGTTTACTTACTTTATGATGGAGTTAATTCCAGACATTTTCATTAGAGTGTGCATAAAAATGAATGTCCATAATTTTATTGCATTATGGCATTTTTAACTATACGTCTGGTTTGGCACATGACTGCAGCCATGAAAATGATGGCACCAAAATACAAAGTCATGTTTCTTTTCAAACCATTTGAACTGATGCTTAATTGGGAGTATAAGATAAAGGAAGTGTTTTATTTCAAATACGGGGAGTTATTTTTTTCTGTTGTTTCTCAGTCTATTAATTCCAAAGAACAGGAATTAAGATAATAGCCAAAACAAGGCAATCAATAACCTCAAAACTTAGCATTTTTGGCAGGTTTTCGTTATCTTGCTTCACTGTTGAATATAATGTGAATTGGACTTCTCAAGCTGATTTCATTGAAGTACACACACAAAGATCAAAAAGATTTTTTTTTTAATGCTTTGAAGTGGGCTGAGTTTTTTTCACTTTGTACTGAGTTATACTTTGTAGATACTTCCATTTCTATTTCATTAAAAACCAGTCTTCACTGCAGAGCTATTTCATCAATATCATTCCAGTAAAAGCTAGGAACAAGGGGAAGCAATGGTAAAATGTCCTGCCAAGCTTTTAACAGTTCATAGCAATGGATGTGTGCAGAAGGGGTTTCAAATGCCAGCTTGCCAGCTTGTTTAGTGAGGAAGGAATCTCAGCATATCCTCCTCATAGGGCCATAAATCCTTTATTTTTTTCTAAGTAAAATTCCTTATGAGGAATTTTAGCCTGGTGGGAAGAAACACAGAGGATTCAGGCCATGTCATCCCCTACAGAATCTTTATTAGGCTGATGAGCTTCTGTCAAGCCATCTGTTCTAAGAGGGTTTCTTCAGACCTGCATTTAACACCATGTCCCTCTGTACATGAACTTGTGAAATTTCTCTGCTTGTTACCTAGTTTCTTGCTCCTTTCTCCTTGCTATATATACTTTTGTGGACTTATATACCTGCAACTTTTCAATTCTGTGATTAGTCTCTTCAGCTCTCAGTGATAGGAATGCATGGGAACAAACGACAGCAAAACCTGTGGTGTTGGAGAGCTACACCTTGCCAGGGGCAGCCTAACGAAGGAAGAGACAGCACTCTCCTGGGGCATCTGGCATGTAGACAGCTGTGCTGTTAGCATGGCCCTCAGGTGGTGCACTGTATTTCCGTCCAAGTCCCTTCTTTTACTGCTAAACAATACAAGAGACAGAGCAGGAAATGCTGAGTTATGGAGACGTGGAAAAGGAACTTTTTCTCCAACAGGTCTGGTTTACCCTCACCTGCCTCCCACTCCAGTGATGCAGTTCTGACAAAGCCATTCTGGTAATTGCTGCGAAGGCCTCCAGCCTTCTATCAGCCTCTTCTGAAGGCAGATAGGGGCTGCAGCATTGTGCATTAGCTGGAAGTGCTTGTGAATATGTAATATGTCAGCCAGACGTGCTCTGTTTGCTCACCACTGCATTGTCCTGTGGCATCAGGCATGCCCAATCTTCACATTTCCTTGAGGTTGCAGCCAGCCCTAGGAAGGTGGTCCCCTCCTTAGCTTCTCTGGGTCACAGAAGGGAGACTGTCTACTCTCTTGGATAAAGACACATTAGAACAGATCTTTATCATCTCTCTCAGTATAAGCATGAGTTATGTGCATTGTCACTTGTTGCTCCTCCTAGAGTCACATGGTTGTGTGAGTGACTGAATGTCCATGGGAAGAGGCAGAAAGACCAGAGGGGGGAGCAGGCTTCAGACTCTTGGGTCTGTTTAGCTAAGTCTGCAGGTTGGAAATTGAAGGAGGAGTTAGATGAGTTTCCTTCTATTTTGCTCCCAAGTCACGTGGTGGATGGGTTGAACCCATGAATTCAGACTTGCCATAGGGCTGGCAGTGCTCCTGGGTCCCCTTTCTCCTGCCCTGTGCTTAGGGACTCTGACACTCCCTCCACAGCTGATTAATGAGTGAGTCAGCGACTTGTACAGTCATTTCTTTTCATAATGTTTCAGCTTCACTGTGGCACTGTTGTATTTGCGTATGCCACAAATTGTTCCAGAGTCTTTGACACTAAGCTCTTAAAGCCCTAATGTGCTTACATAACATGATATTGAGAACCAAGAAAGTAAATTTAATTAAATCTTTCCCCACTCCTTCTGACACACAGGAAGAGATAAAAGGAAGACACTTCCTTTTGAACACTGGAGAATAACATGGCATACTCACAAAAGCAGCAAGGAAACTGAAGACACTGGTGGTGTTTGGTATATATAAAATGGATACCAATCTTCTAAGGTTTAGGTGTTAGACATCTGAAATGAGGGAGAACCTGTATCTTGATTGTTGAATTCACATTCTGGTTTCTTTTAGCCATGGAGTTGACATCTGTAAAAGATATGTTGATAAAAAGAATTAAAAATACCCAAATCCTTTAAAATTTAATATCAACTTCCTTTCAGGAGAAGAAATTTCACCAGTGGTTTGACTAACTATGCTAGGGATAAAAAATAACCCCTTGCATACAAATATTGCTGAAATTACCATCCTGTTAATGCCTTATAAAATTCTAGTGCAAATTTTTGAGCAGCTTTTGCTGAACACCAAGCTTTCAAATGGGTGTTTCTATTCACTTCTCTCTAGTTTTTAACAAGAAAAGAAATACACTAATCCCAATTAAAAAACAACATTCACCAGATGTAACAAAGCAGTAGTATCTGAGAGTCTCATAGATTTTACCATGCTCAGAAAGAAAATAGCAGGGTATCTCAACTGGTAACTGTAATTTTATCCTAGCTTTTCAGGGGAAAATACATCAAATGTAATTGCATGAATTGAATCTCTTTGCTTGGGGAAATAAAAACCATTTAAAGAATGGAAGCAAAACCTTTCTGATTTAATGGCATCCTGAAAACAAAGTCCGAAACCCCATGAACTTCATTTATTGCTTTGCGAGTACTGTAAGATGTTGAATGTTTATCAGCATGTTTCAAAATCTGGTGTAGGACTCACATATTCCTCCTGTGAAAGCTCTGCTTCCTCTCTTGCCAAAAAGTGGAGAAACTTGCAGTTCTAGACAGAGAAATGCATTGCTTCCTATAGAGTGGCAACATGATGCTCAGGGGAAGTTAAGGAAACATCTGTTCTTATATAACAAGAATACATCCTTCCTCAGCCTTACCTTACAAACCTCTGTCCAGTCAAATAGTTCACATACAATGGGAATTGAGTTACCTCTTTCGTCTTGTGCCTTTTGATAGCCCTATCCTCCATGTATGAGATCTATCCTCTCTTTCACTGTATTTAGCTGCCTCTCTTGGACTTGCCTCCCTGCTGCAAAGATAGAGACATCAAAGTGAGAAGTGAAGTGGTAACAACTGTACATATCGTGTTCTGTTTGAAAACAGTATAGTAATGGGTTTTCTAGGAATAGAAGCCATAAAAGAAACAATAATTTACCCTGATGGGATCATTTGTTGTAGGTTGAATGAGACATTTATTAAGGTCTGTGAGAAATTTTTCAGCCTATCAATTCTGTCTCATGAAAATTGCAGATGATTTTTTAATTGAGAACAAAGCAAAGCCTTGTTTATTCTTGCCATGTTTTGGCTTGGAAAATATGGTCTCCCCCAGATAATTTTTCTACAGATTTTTGGTGGTCACATTAGCTTGCACATAGAGACAGCAAAGTCATTGAGACAGCCCATGGCAAGTGGAACCTGTGGCCCTGATCTATTTTTTAATTGCTTGTTCAAGTCACCAAATAATATTTCCTGGCCTTTTCCTTATAGGCAATCAGCTACAGCTTGAAATGTCTTGGAAATCAGACAGTTATGTAGTAAAATAAAACTTTTATTTTGTTTTTCTTTTCACTGTGTACTTGATTGTGGGCTGGAAGAGGTTTTTGGATGTTTTCATACACAATAAATGACTTGTTGCCGTGACTTGTTTTTGGACATAGAGAGTACACTAGCATGGACAGAAGTTCACTTTTTACTCTTAAGATGTGCAGATTTCGTTAGCCATGCAATATTAATGAACAGAATGTGTTTGTTATCAAAAAGGTGATATAAAGAGAGTAAACTAAAAGATGTACAGGTTTTAAATACACCATCATTGTACTTATCACATTTAGAGACATTATAACCTCTGTTATTCATTTTGCAGTGCCTTTAAGGGAAATTTGTTGAATGATTTTGTTGTTATCTTTGAAGTTAGATAATGTAAAAAGATGTTACAAATAGAACATAAGAGGGAGTGAACTGGCAATATTTCTAAAACAACTGAATCAATAATGGCAAATGAGTTAAAAGGAATAAAACCATTTGCAAAAATTATTTTATACAATCATAGTTTGGCATGGTTGTTAGAGGATTATTCATTATTGAATGTTCCCATGTGCAGAAGGATAAGCCAGGGAAGAAGATTGACCTGTCTGAACTGACACCTTTGGCTGGAACTCAGGGAAAAAGAAGGAGAATTTATGGCATTTGAGTGAAGGGGCAACCAACTCCGAAGGACTACAAGAATTTCATGAGGCTGTGTAGGGAGAAAATTAGAAGAGCCAAAACCCAGCTAGAATACAATCTGGCTACTGTCATAAAAGACATTAAAGGGCTTTGTGGCAGACATGGGAGTGTCAGGTTAAGGTTGAACTTAATGATCTTAAAATCCTTTCTGAACCTAAACAATTCTATAGTTAAATAAAATTAAAAATTAAAAATTTTCTAGAAACTGGTGACGAAACAAAAATGTAAAATTGCTTACATTTTCTCTCCTATGTGCACAAAGATAATGTCATAATTAAATACTTAAGCATCTAATTGAAATAAGTAGTTAGCCAAATATCCTAAAATTTTCTAAGTAGCCAAATATCCTAAAATTTTAAAAAAATCAGCACTAAATAACTTTGTTCTTCATCGTTAATGTGCCCTTTAGTTTCCAGAATAATCTTTAATTCTTACCTTTAGGATCCCAGATTTAAAATGACTGGTCCATTAAAAAACTTCAGACCTTCTGCCCTGCTCCTGTGACACAAATTTGTTGTGGTCAAAGTGCGTCAGGTCTTCTCTAGCATGAAGCAGTGTAAGATATGTGACCTCTAGTGTTTTCCAAGGACATGCTATGACACTAGCACCTCTCTACACAAACCTGCACAGAGGAAGATGAGCAGATTCTCAGAGCCACTGGTGGTTCTTTTGTTTCATTGGAGTTTTTTAATTCCAGTTCCATTGGGCCTGACCAGAATTAAAGCAGATTGTTAGGGGCTTTGTTCAAATGGCTCCAGCTGCTGAGAGGCTTGAAGCATTGGCCACCTCTGCAGAAAGCCTCTTCCAGTGTTTGGGCACCCTGTGGTAAAGGCAGCGTATGTTTGGGCTGAAGGGAGCATGAGGAATCTGCCTCCACCATTTGTCCAATACATATGGACATTTGCTATGAGCCTGCATACTGCTCTAACAGTTCATACCTGGCATTTTTTGGGGGGCGCCCTCTTTATTCCTTGGCATATGCAATCCAAGTGTGGAAGATTTATTTTATTTCATTTCATTTCATTTTCCCAATGAAATTTTGCCCAAGTTAGCCTGCTAGATTTTTTTTCCATAAATTAACACTCATTGACTACAACCATCACCCATGTCGTAACTTGCAACAAAGCTAAAATCTCATTTGGCATTCCCGTGAAGCATGACAGTCCTGGAAAGGACCACTGCAAATTGAGAAAGCAGTATATACAATTTTTAATGCCTTCATACCTCTGTCAGGACCACCAGAAATGAAGGTAGTTTTTATGACAGCTGGTAACTTTTTATTCCACTCTAAATATTCAGCAGATGACCATAGCAAATCATAAAACTCTCTGCCGATTCCAGATGAAATATCCTTTATAACAATTTTGCTGAACAGATTTTGGCTTTTTAAGCTAATCAAGAGTCATCTATGAACAGACTGTGTTCTTTATCAAATATGTGTGTTTGCTCAAAATTTGCCAACTGGCTAGGTATTCATTAGATTCTCCAACCAAAATGTTTTTACATTTATTTCCATCACAAATCCTCTCCTGCCCTAACCTTTCTGAGGACTGCAAACGAGTAATACTTGGTGCTGAATTTTATATTGAATATGAAGAGACAGCTACTATCTTCACTTTCATATGATAGTTAACTCTTGTCTTGCCATAATTCCAATAGCATATTTTTTCTTCTTTTCAGTTTGTCATGTTGGATTTGCAAAATACGCCCTCTGTTCTCAAGAGCACTGTTAGCTCCACACTGACTTCACAGCAAAAGCACTAAACTAAATTCATGGCTGCTTCACAGTCACATCCTTCTAAGGACTAGCTGAAGCTGGTATTAGTCAGCTGTAAGGTGCATTATAGTAAATGGAAAGATTAACACTGAGTTCCATGAAAATTTGGACTCTTTTCTCTGCCTTCCTTCCCCCTGTACTTCAGTATCACTTCTAGCCCTATTGGGAGCATTTTTCAGTTGTGTGCAACCAGGATGTGGTGTTTGGCTTTTTCGTTGGGTTTTGTTTGTTGTTTTTTTTCTTCTTTTCCTTTCTGGTTAGTAGTGTTTGTGTGTATATGCCCTTGTCCTCCAAGATTTACTGACAGAAACAGAGACTAAAATCAAAACTGTGATAAAATATTTGACCCAGACTACTGAGAAGTAAAATTGTTTAAAACTAAAATTATTAAAGGGAGATCTGCATTACAGCCAATAGAAAGTTAAGTAAGTAAGATATTTAGGACACCTGAATTCTTCAAGGTCATCCAAAAATTGATGGCCTAATTTGAGTGATTTCAATTAATTCAGTATTCACATGACTTAAGACATACAGGGGGTTTTTTGCTTATTGAAAGCTAAGGTCTCCAAAACTTTAAAAAATAAAAAGGAAGAAAACTAGCAAAATATTTTTCTATTAGTCTTTGTAAATCAATGATATTTTCTCTAAAGGCTGAGAAAAAGGAAAAGAGAAAAGTTTCACTGTTGACAATTCTTCTTTGCTCTTTGTTACATTTCAAAGACTTACTGAGGAAAAAAGACAACTTCATAGAGATGACCCATGACAAATATAGTAATACTTTTGAATTTGTTAATAACTTGCCCTATGAAAACAGAATTGGATATTGTTTTGTCTCTGTCTGAACAAAATTACATTATATATTTTGTTTTAAAAACCCACACATTTCTTTCAGATTGTCTTAAGTGAATTATACAAATTCAAATGCATAAGTGTATCAATAACTTATAGTAATGAAAATGAAATAGAGTGGATTTTGACTCTGGGAAGTTAAGTTTAAGCAAAGCTAGACTGCTCATTCTGGACTTACTGGAAAATATCTTATTTATATATAAAGAGTTTTATATTACTGATCTGGAGACAATTCGTTCAGACAATTCACATGTTACTTTCCTACTACAATGCAATTATTTCTATAGGTGACATTAGGGCAATCACCTCTGCAGTGTGGGACTATACGCTTGCATCCTTCATTTAGTTGTTCATTCAAAAATAGTCAAAAGCAAATCCTTCAACCATCAAATATTTATTCTCTTTGGAAGTATGCAAATTGTATTGAAATATGATAATCCAAAACACATTTTGGTGAGTGAATACATTTATAAGGGAAATTACCTCTTTTTAAGCATTGTCAAGTCCTGTTACATTGTTTTCTACCTCCATCACCTACACGCAGGTTTGCCTCAGGAATCACATGGATTCTATCCTTATGTTTATGCTCCGTTTTTGAACTAATTAAAAAATTGAGGAAGATCTGAGATAAACCTTCATGTAGAAAAGGCTAGATAGTGAGTGCTGTGCACTATCTGTTTTTTGTGATCTCTTCCACAACCTGCTGCTCAGAAACTTCACAAGAGGACTGCTGGTCTTGCCAAACCTACATTCCTTTTGTCTCTAATTCTTTGAGGGACTGAGAACAATTGCATTTTCTAGCTACAGGAAAGCAGAATCAGTGATAAATTCAGAGTGTGCTAATCCTATGGGACTAATCAGCTGATCAAACACACCGACAGATACTTTATTGAGACTATTAGCACATAGAGACATATGGATGTCTAGGATATGCTGTACATAAGTGAGGAGCACTGGAACGCTCTCTGTATCTCTGGGTGAATGTTCTGCCATCTTGCATACAAGGTTTTTATTCTTTCTGTGTTTCTCAACATGAATCTGAATGGTGTTTGTTCCATGTGATTTGAATGGGAGCTGTGAACCTTCTCTCACAAAGAAAGTGGCAGATATGTTGCCTCTGGAAAGAATTTCTTTCTGCTTTCTTTCAAGCTGTTCCTTGCTTGGTGGTGCTGGTGGTGAATGTACGGTAGTGAGGAGCACATGAACTCATTCAGTCAGATTATGCTATATTCACAAAGCTTTTTAAATTCACCATCACATCTGTTTGCTATGCTAAGCTCATATGGAAAATAGTTACTGAGGAAAAATTTTCTTGTCCAGATGCAATGCAAGTCAGGGAAAGACAGATGTCCCTGCATTTGAGATCTCTGCTGTCCTAATGAATTCCCAGCTGAAATTTTTGAGGTTTAGGACTAACAAACTCAGAAGACCTAGCAAATCAGAGCCTTTTCCAATGCTAAATGTAACAACAGTCTTCATGGTTTGATTTGAAAGCCAAATCATAGCTACATTAGGGTAAGGAACTATTTTTTAACTTGAAAATTTTGGTGAACTTGCAGATTTTTACCTCCTTTCAATATATTAAAATGACTAATATCTTCTCCAACCTGGATTCGAGAAGTGGCAGTTAACACCTCGTCTCTCACACATCCTACTTCCCCGGTGTGCACAAGGTGTTACTGAGACAAAATAACAGAGGCTGGATTGCAATTGCCTGTTAAACATCGAGTAACGTGGGAGGCCTGCAGATAAAAGCAACTTGCAATTTGGAGCGTATTGTGATTGAATGACTCAAGGGGAAAGAAACAAAACAAGGAGGTTTCTTACTTCCAGCTGCCTCTGCAGCACAGGTCTGCAGTGCCTTGGGGTCGGCGCTGGCAGCGTTCTGCAGCAGTTCGGCGGGCAGAAGGCAAGAAGGCAGCTGCCCCGGACCCAGCATGGTCTGATGTGAAGTGCAGCCGAAAAACAGCACGCTCTGACAGTGCCAGCCCAGCTGCAGTTCAGAGGGAAAACCCATGTGCGGAGAAAGCCTCTGCTGCCACGTTGTTTCTGATCAGACGAAGGAGACTTTCATGTCTGCTCAGGCTGCAGCTACACAAAAACTCAGCGTCAAAAACTTGGGCTGACTTTCTGTAGCAAAACCATACTGGCATATCTATTTCCACTTTTAATTAAAATTACTTTTTCTGATACTTCAAGAAATGATGCTGATTTATATTGTTTAGTTATTAACATTGAAAAGGACCTAACTTGACCTTCAAAATCATGCGATTAAAAATAAAAATCTTCAAATATAACAAAAAGTCAAATTTTCAAGGAAATCACTAACAAAAATTGTTCCACTGGAAATCTATCCTCTTGTTTAATCTTCCCTAAAATAAATAATGCTGTGGAATCACAAGGAAAAATTCAAAACCCAACAAACCAAAGATGACAACTTCATTAAACAGGTGCCTTTTCATGAAGTATTTCACTTTTAATGAACTCAAGATTTCTGCGGTGGTGGTGAGCAAGTGTTTTATTTAATTATTTATTTAAAATCCTTGCCTGGAACCTTGTTTATGCCTCTAAAGCTTTATAAGAGGAAGAAGGAAATCCCTTTTTATATATCATTACTTTTTCATATTTTCATGTAATTTCATTTTTCTTTATAATAACACATTTTTCTTACTATTGCAGGCAATGAGAGCTTAGAAGAAAATTATGTGCAGGACAGTAAAATGGGATTTGTCATCAATGCAATATACGCTATGGCTTATGGGCTGCAAAATATGCACCATTCCCTTTGCCCTGGACATGTTGGACTGTGTGATGCTATGAAGCCAATTGATGGCAGCAAGCTCTTGGAGTTCCTCCTCAAATCATCATTCGTTGGTGTTTCTGGAGAAGAAGTTTGGTTTGATGAAAAGGGAGATGCCCCTGGAAGGTAAAGAGGTTTCATCTCAACTAATTAAACCAGAGGGGGGAAGTGGGAATGTTACTGTGTTTGTTGATGTAGCTTTCTTTGGCTTTTATTCTAAAGCATAAAGCATGGATCAGTCTTTCCAACAGCCAGGAATAACACTGGTAACACATGGTATCTTATATTGGGACAGGAGCTATAGTAGAGCCTATCAATTTCTAGTGCAGCATCAGATGAAAAACCTCGTAACTCATAGTCTTTTGGTGCGCAAGGTACAGTTGGGTCTCAGCACCAGGGTTTTGGTATGCATAAACCCTAATACAAATGATTGGAAATTAATGAAGCATTTACCTGACGTGGTTTTGAATAGAGGGGGTGTAGAGCAGATCTTTTTCCAACTAGAGCTCTGCTGAAACCTTGCCAGAAACTATTCAGTGTTGATTGGTAAGCTCCTTTATGATCCCCTTAATTTGTTTCACTCCAAATTCCAGTCCCAGAATTTAAAGATAGGTCAGTGTAGGGCAGGACAAATAATAGGGGTTTTTTTGAAAGAAGTTTCTGTGTTTCACTCATTTGGGGTCTGGTCCCAGTTATGGTAGCTGCTATTGTTCAGCCTCCCCAGCAGACACAGGATGTACCCAAGCAGTGGGTAAGACAGCACTTTTGTGGATTTGGACGTCACCTTTGTTTCACTTATGGAGGCAAACTAGAGATCTTTCCTCTCATTTAGTTTTCTAGGTTCTATTTAAACACATTGGGGGTTTTTCTTTGTTCGTTTTCATTTTTATAAATACATTTAATTCATCTGCTGAAGTAGAGAATCCATTATTAATTGAAACCTACCCAGGGATTGTTCCACTGAAGTTTTTTTCCTACTGAGTTGTTAAAGTGTTATAAAAGGCTCTCTCACTCCATCTTTGGGCTTATTGCATAAGTGCATCTGAGTGCCAACACCACACAAAGGGAGGGCTCTGGAGCAAACATAGTCCTCGTGTCTTTTCATGCCTCCGAAGAGTACTCAAAAGACACAGTGGTCTTAAAGCAACTCTTATCTCTATTGCTAAGTTTTATTAGTAAAACTGGCCAATGTTTTACCATTTTCTATATCATGTGTTTTTTCTATTGTCATATTTAAACAGTTTGTTACATTTAATTAATAACAAAAACTAGTCTTGTTGAGCTTTGACTTCAGAATTTATTTGGTCAAAGATACAGATCAGTTAGGTTAGGCTTTGAAAGTAGAAGCAAACAATTCCCTTACATTTGAACACATACTTATCGTCACAAATGCATAAATCAAGTCTTCGCACATATAATTTAGATAATAAAGAGAAATTACTGCTTAGTGTAGCTTTATGCTTTTTGCACATTATTTGTGTCCATAAAAGCATTACTGCAGCTTTGCATATGCTGCATTTTCTGTCTGTTAGCTATTTGGTTTGATGTTTAGATGTAATTTTCCAATTTTAGCCTAATTCCTATTTATTATTTTGTCGCCCAAGAGCATTTCCACAACTCTCATCAGTACCAAGCATAGAATTAGATTGAACACTTGCCGAATTCAAAACATAAGAGAGTTTATATCAGGATATTTCTCTGAATATGCCAGAATGATAGAATTTATTCCAACCATCATTTTGGTCTATAGCAAGGTTCATTTTTCTTGATTCTCTCCCCTACTTCGAATTTGATAGGTTATTTTAGGTAGGCAGGTTTTTTGTTCTTGTTCCTTGCTTATATTTTCATGGTTGGAAGCAAGTTTGGGCAAAGAAATTCAATTAACCTTTTTGTTATTAGTTCTGTAGCTCTTGGATCAATCTGTGGCATTTATGACATGGGCAATATGGTATCAGAGAATGGCTATGTGTATATGAACTGTGATCCGCACATTCTGTCAGATCCTTGTATGGCAGCAGTAGTTTAACAGAATCATCTGCACCTTTAGTCTGCAGTGTTCCCACAGCTTCATGTGGAAAGTCTCTTTGTGGATCAGTGAACAGACCATTGCACTTTGTCAATACCCAGAAGAGCTTTTGTACCTCAGCAAAATGGAAAGATAAACACCACATGCAACACCTAAATACAGCAAAGTCAGTCTGCTATGAAATTTCCTATCTTTTTGCCTTTTCTATGCAAGTGCAAGAATGTCACACAAATGTGTAAAAAGGTTTTAGATATCTTGTCCTCAAATCATGTAAACAAATTAACCTCACATAGTGGAATAATATCTCTTCCTAGAAGGCAGCAAGCTTTCTCATAATTTTCAAAACCTGTGAGGTTCTTTGAGTGATTCACTTCCACAAACTCCTAATTGTGATCATCATGAGTAGAGCAGATAGAGTTGCCTGTAGTTATGTTTGTCTGGCACTCCCATAATCTCCTGCTTTGAAACACATACAGCTTCATGAAAACCTTAGTCATTGTTCAGATATGACACCTTTTCTGTCTCAGGCTCAATTCATGGTTTCAAGGTTTTGTCAAAATGAGATTGGAAAACACAAATCATGCAGCCAAAGATGTATTTCTTCTGTGAAGAATCTTTTCTTTGAGTATGTCTTACACAGAAACATGAAGTAAAATTTTATTGGAAGGGCACAAATGCAGTCATTTAGCTGACCGCACTGCCTCTGGGAAAAAATGACATGGATATAACTCTGAAACTCAGCTCTATGTGCTCACTATACTGTCATTAAGAACATGCTGCTAAAGTTTCTGCACTTTTTACCTTCACTGAGTAGCTCCCATTTCCTTTGTAGAAATCATATCACACAAAATTCCAGAAATGGGTGGAAAAGGTGCGAAGGATGCAATAGTCAACACAACATCCTTCTCTGGGCTACAGAGATATCTTTTTAGCTCTGATCTATCCTAGGTAATTTCCTCCTTTTACCTTCTGGTTGGTATGAAGAACCTTACCTCTCTAGAACAAACAATTTGCATAGACCTGTGACCATAAAATGCTTTGTGACAACACGTGGGAGAACTTTCAGCCCATACAACGAACCTTTGATATGTGGAGAAAAGGTTAGGGTCACAAGTTAAGAGAAAAAATTCACCTAACATTTAATCTTAACTAGACTTGGACTTAGAACCATGTCAATCTATTTAGTCCAAAATTTCCAATAGTTGTTCAGTCTTCAGTCATGACAACATTACCTACTACAATGCTGAGAGTAAATAATCAAATTCTGCTTTATGCAAAGCCTTCAAACTTTCATGTAAAAAATTTATTTCATCCATTTACATTCCAGCATTGCTCAGCATTGCTCTTTTCCATCCTGTCATCCAGGATAGCAAACATCAGTGCCAGTCTGGTATTATGACTATGGAAAAAGGTAACTTCAGCTATCTCAGATTAACTAGAGAGTAAGAGTGTGCCTGTGACCAGCTGATTTATATTTTGGCTTGCCTTACAAGTAACTTCTCCATATGACACCATCTATTGGGTCACATAATTTCCCAATATACCAGAGAGTCTGCTCTTATATTAAAGGAAGGATTAATTTTCTTACCTGCTGAATGTTTTAATGGCTTCTTTAAATGCTGCTCTGTATGTGAAATACACCTGCCTCCAAGAAGTCTCAGGCTCTGAGAGCTTCACAACTGTTTTCAAACCCACTTCTTTTGGGGGTCATAATTTTTAGCATAGACACAGCCCAAAATTGTCAAAGTTGTACATACGTGAGCAAGAGGATGGGAGGAGATATTCCAGCACTGAATTTGTCTTTGCTCAAATAACAGATTTTTCATTGAGAAAAAGAAGGAAAGGATAAAGGACTTAAGCACATCTCCATACACCAAGTGTATTTGCTAGAATACATTTTTCCACTTTAAATTCAAGCTGCATATCAAAGCCACAAACATTGTACTACAACTTGTCATAACACAATACTGTGTAAGAGCTTTTAATCTACATACTTTATTCTTTGACAGGTAACCTATAGGAAAGGGAATAGTATTACAAGAACACAGGAGAAACTCTTAATTGATATTGCATTAATGCTACTCTGTGCCTTGTGATGTATTTTTGTAAAAATGAAAAAACCTGTGTGGGCTCAAAAATTCTATTAATAGAATGTGAGGTTTTAGTAATCTTTTATTCCCCTTCCTAAATTAATTTTCCAGCCCAGAGTAACTGACTTTGTATCAGTCTAATATAAGGTCAAATGAAAAATTCAAGTACATTTCACTTGCTAGAAAGAGGCATGCACATTTCTGCTGAGCTTTATTCCTGTCTGTTGAGTATCCATTATGAAATGCCTGACTCTCACTGCTTCTTGTTATCCTGATTCTTTACAAGCCTGGAAACAGCATTTCTTATTTTAGGCACTTCCTTTAGAAGAACTGGGATATGAGAAGTAATTGTTTGCTAATGAATTTGAAATTTGCCCCTTTCTTAAGCAAAGCCTTGATTAGTGGCCAATTCCCAACCAATGGAGCTGCATCCTGCTTGGAGCTCCATTGAACCCAGTGGCAGGGGTCCCTTTTCAGATGTGGTTTGGTGGAGCTCTGCAGTGGCACTGGCATTATCTGAACATGCGTATTTGTAAAACTGAGGTCTAATTACAGCTGTAAATATGCATTTCTTTAAATCATCTTTAACCAGAGAAACTCAAAGACTTAGTTAAGAAAATTACTCTACCCTAGAGAATAATTCTAGCACCTCTTCCTGCTGTGAAATGCAGAGAGAGTTGAAATTTTGCATATGTGAACCTCAAGATGGAAAAGAAACAAATGGATGTCTCCCTTTGCTAACAACCAACCATCCGAATTTTATTTATGGCTCATACTTGGCTTACCTTACCTTTCATACTTAAAGTATGTACAGATTAGCAACACCCATTATAAACAAATGATTTTTTCCTCCAGAGATTAAGACAATCCAGTACAGAAGAGCAAGGCAGTAAATGCCAGGCTTGGAAAATATATGATGATTTTTCATCTTATACTTTTCAGCTGTAATGCTGATTCCTTGTTCTCAATGCTCTCTTGTAATTCATTAAACAAACCCTCCCACCATCCCTTCTCATCTTAAGAGACCAGGCTGTGGGTTTAGCATCTTTTGTTGTTCTTCCTCTTTGTACACACTCCAACATTCATTCTTCCATTCTGGGTTATTTCCTACTAAGAATCAAGCTAAATTCTGTGTGTAAAGGAATGAATATAATAATTATCAATAGAGGAATATATACACATCAGGTTGAACATATTGAAGGCAATGGGGTAGGATGGATGGTTACTGTAGCAGTTTTTTATGTTTCTCTTCTCTTATTCTTGGGAAGTGCTCTCCTACTTGCCTAGGGTAAGGAAGTAAATGTTGTGACTGAGGCGCTAACTTTTCCTGACAGAATTACTGGGCTGCATAATATGAATGGTTGAATTTAGAGCTTCCAGCTAATTTATGGCAAACCAGTTTGGTTGGTTTGAGCATTTCTGCTTAAGAGCTCCCAGCAAGGGCTATATTACAACCAGCCTGCATGCAGACACCAAGTGAAGGTTAAAGAACTTTTGACAAATTATTTGAAAACTGCAGTCAGACATTGCCTACACGTGCATCTTCAGCAGAGTTTACTGTCTTTGCTGTGCAGTTCTTCTGGGACACATATTTTACCCACAGTTTTATGCAAGCAAGGCAGGCAACCAGCAACTGTGTGTCAATCAGAGCTGACCCTTCCTATGATTCTGCTGCAAATCATAAAGGATTTGGGGTTTTTGTGAAACCCAAGCCCCTGGTATTAAGAGATAATATGAATATTTAGAGGCAGAAGAAGAACAGCAAGGTAAATTTTTTGTCTTTTATGTTGCAGGACAGTGACTTATTGTTCTTTCCTTGCAGATATGACATCATGAACCTACAGTACATAGAGCCCAACCGCTATGACTACGTCCTCATTGGGACCTGGCACGAGGGCGTGCTCAACATTGATGACTACAGGATCCAGATGAACAAGAGTGGAATGGTCCGATCTGTGTGCAGTGAGCCTTGCCTGAAGGGCCAGATTAAGGTGTGCCTCAGACCCCTACTGTGTGCTATAGAAATATGAATATCCAGTCAGTGTTTTTCCCTAAACCCAAGCAAGTTCTTTTCAAGCTGATGGGTAGAACTCCCGTTCCTTCAGGAAGGCCAAAATTATAGAAAGACTCCTAGATTAATACCTTTCTTTAATGATACCATATATAGGCCTATGTTTTCTAAAATTACCCTTTGTAAGGATGCAAAATCTTCTAGAGTGACAGAATTTTAATTTCACCTTATGTGAGAAAGATTTTAGCTTAGTCATTGCCTACAACATTCAGTGGCTGTGATTCACTTGGGGGCTGATCTTGAAAATACCATGACCCACAGGGATCCAGTATTTTTTCCAGCAATCACACCTGCAAAGAAAAATTGAAAAAAACCCTAAGAAATCCCATGCCTGTTTGTATCTCATGTTCACAACAGGATAAATGGAAAGACAAATGAAATCACTGTGTTCACCAAAGAGTAGCAGTTGCATCAAGCTACAAATAATTTGCTACCAGTCATGTCTGGATGACACAGAGATGTTTCACCACTATCAAAATAGTATGAAGGCATTAAGTTTAAAACAGCAAGAAGCTCATTCAGCAAAATCTTAGAGTAGACCTTCCTTTCTATTTTCATTTAATAAGTACATTTGCAGCTTTACATTTCTATATTGCTACTCAAAGCAATAAGCAACTGATGATTTGGCAAAGGCACAGTGACACACTTCAGCATCTTGGAGGAGAAACATTATTGGTATTTACCACCCTCCAAAACATCTTTTCCCTGTTTTTGAGATTGTGCAGTTTGTGTATGTGTGTATATGTAAACACCATACATACAAAATGCCAGCTTCGGCTCTCATTGAAGTCTATTGGACTCTCTCCACAGACTGCACAAGGAAATGTTAACAAAAAAAAAAAAAAAAAAAAAAAACAACACAAAGCCAGTATTCAATAAAACAAACATTTTGCATTTCACTACTGTACTTCTCTCGGCATATAGATCAATAGGAAGATCTGAAAGAAAAGGCTGGATTCTTCCTTCCTGGCAAACAAGGCCAGAGTCTTCATTGGAGCCCTAGGAGCCAGAGATATCCTTACTCTTTCTTTCAGCCTCAGGGTAATGAAACTAGGAATCAAGATAAGGAAATAATCTTTTCAGCATTGGATCATTAAATTTAGCAACCCTCACAGGTAAGAAAGAAAATTTTCAGGGACATTTACCCCCAAAAGATCTATGCCAAAGCATAAGGTGCGTCACTGCCTATTTTTTTTTTTTTCTGGAACCCAGTAGATTCTTTTAGGAGGATGTCCTGTAATTTGTTCATTTTAAAATTTCTATTTACACTTGTGTAATGAGCCCCAAAGAGACTTCCACATAAATAGAAATGTATGTGAATGTGCTTGTGTGTACATGTATATTATAAGTATTTATATACATGCATTACTCTTTGTTCTAACCTTTGACTTTGTTTACTGCTTTTTACTGTGCAAGAGATACTAAGCATGGACTGAATTGCTTGTCCTGACCTCTGCCATCTCACAGATAAAGCCTCAAGTTTGATTGAAAATATGACATTCATCATGCCTCTGTACCAGAAGGAAAATCATTTTGTACTTTTAACTCAGAACAGCTCTCCCCAAAACAAAATAAAATTGCCCCCAAGGTTATCCTTGAACTCCTAAGCACAAATTTTAATACAGGAATTGACACAAAATAATGATTCATGTTTTCTAGCTGTTTGAAATGTGCTATACAGAGGAATCCTGTCATGTTTTAAACAGTGTATTGTGTTATGTGTTTGCTGGGGGGTGGTGGTATGTGCCTCTTTGTTGTCTGATACAGGATCAGAACCAAAGATGTATTTTGTATTGCAGGTGATCAGGAAAGGAGAAGTGAGCTGCTGCTGGATTTGTACTGCTTGCAAGGAGAATGAATTTGTTCAAGATGAATTCACGTGTAAAGCCTGTGAGCTTGGCTGGTGGCCAAATGCTGACCTGACAGGTAGGGATGCATCCCTCCAAACACATTCTTTTTCTACAGGGCACAAGCAGAATGCTGTGTGCTGGACAATAAGATGGCAGCATGCAGAGATATTAAAGGTACACATTTGGACACACGTTCCAATGCAGCTTAGGGTGACTGTCTTTCAGCTTAGTGCAACAGCAGAGACAATAAAAGACAGCAACACTCCTGCCAAGAAAGAATGTCATAGTTTGTCTGTTCCTTTCCTTCATTTAGAACAAGTATTAATAAAGCTGTTAAGACTGTTAATGAGCTCAGCAGCATTTGCTGCAATTTAGCAGTGACTATCATAAGAGTTCAGTGCATTCTTGTCATATTGACTTGATTCTCTTTTCTGATATTTTTACCATTAAATCAGTAGCACTTTATCTGGGATTTCAGGACCTTCAGTAACTGATTACTGGAGTCTTGTTTGGTATAAAGATCATTGTCCCTGCACCCACCAGCAAGAAGAGCTTCAACAAAATCCCGAGAAACGCTGTCTGGAAAGAGTTAGACTTGTGTATATGCTTTGGATGAGTTGCATGATTTGGCATCCCTCTGTTTGTTTTTCACCTTTCAAGGTCAACATCCACACCTGCTCCAGGCTTCACAGCAACCATTACCCCCCCAAAAAATAGCTACAACACATCGAGAAACATCACCCTGGCCTTAACATTTGCTTTGCATCATTGTGAAAGACTAGAGGCACCCCTGCCCCATGTCACCTCCGCAAGTCTTAGATGCCAGTATTCAGCAGGGCATCATTCCTAGCCAGATAAACAATCTGAGCACCTAGCCAAAGATCAAATGTGCAACTTAACGCTTCTCTTCTTTCACCATGACTGGCGGACAGCTAGATGTTGCTGCAACATTTCGCACAAAGACAAAATCCTCAAACTTCAATTAATTTCCTCTATGAGAAACTTCAAACTAGTAACTGAAGCCAAATGAGGTCTCCAAGCACATATTTTGAGAGGGAAAGCTAGACACTTCTCCAGGTTAAAATACACCATTAATCCCAAAAGACTAGGAAATGCAACCCATTCATTGTCTGTCTTGGCTTTCTATGGAAAATAAATTATGGTCACATCCCAGATGTGTGTGTAAATGCCTATATTCTATACCTTCCACTCCCATCACCCTGCTCTGCAGCTAAACTGACAAACAGATTTGTCAGGATACAGAAATCTAAGTAACCATTCATACTGCAGCAGCCCTCTTGTTAGAGGGTAGAAATGAGCTGAGACACAGACTGCTTGTTTATCACAGCATGAAAAGGGTCCTGCTCTATTCCTCTTTACAGCTCAGCCATCCTGACTTCAACTATTCACTGACTCTGGCTACAGCAAGCTCCTACTGCAGCTTTCCCCTGCAGCCTCTGACTGTTGGTTATTTCCTGCTAAACTCTGACTGCAGGCATTGGTCTGCAGACTCTGACTGCAGGCTTTTACCTGGCTAGACTGTGACTGCAGGTTCCAACAACAGCCTGCTCTAACTGCAGACCCAGACTGACCTCACAGCAGCGATTCTCTCTCCTCAGAATCATCCTCCTCTTTCTTCTTCTTCATGATACTCTCCTTCCCTCTTCCTCAAGGTTCCCTCTTCTTCATGAATCTCCTCACCATATAACTAACCCACTCCCTTTTATCACACTTATCTTTACTGGATATAGCTGTGACTCATCAGGGGCAAGGCTGTATTGGGTAATTAACACAGCTGTTACTTATCAGGGACCAGGTCATATGTATTCCCTTCTCCTACAATTTAGACCCTTCAAGTTTCATGTCAGTGGGTTGTAGGGAGAGTAGTTAATGAAAAATATATTCTGAAAGGGCCCAAATAGTTGAAACACATTGGGTATTAATAGAAACCAAAAAATCCACAGAAGCTTTCATAGATGTCCAGACCATTTGAAAAGCTCATATTTAATTCCTGCTCGGACAGGACACCAGTGTCTGCTAATGTTAAAGCAGGTTTCTGTAGACAAACAGGTTTTACTGGTCACGGAGGTTCACAGAATTGCTTCTATCTACTCTTTAGGGAAGAAAAAGAGATTTATTGATTAAAAAGAAGCCAGAACAAAAACCTGGTGAGAGATCAATACACACTTGAGAGAATATGTTTCAGTGCTACTAGCTGCCCAGAGTAGTTCAAAAGGGGTCATGACAAAATGACAGGCACTACTGAAAAGAGTTGCAGAAAGAATTAGTGCTGGAAAAAATCTCCAGGGCATGTTGCAATCTATTAACTTTTAATGAAATCAGTAGATGACCTGCTGATTTGTGTTTCTTCTCAGCAAGGAGACTGGACTGCTGCTGTTCTAAAATCACAGTAATGTCAGCCAAATAACAGCATAGCCATCGACTTATTTCCTAGAGAACATTAAAATGGCAGCCTGCTCCCTCACAGCTTCTTCAGTCTCGTCTTATTGAAGAAAAACCTTCTTTTTTTAACCCCTAAAATTGATTTACTTGAACTATACTAGAAAGTACAAAGCTGTGAAAGGAAGCTGATGCCATCCTTATCTTTAGAAGAAGGTGATTTATCTAGATAAACTCTGTCTCTTGAACTTTGTGGGAGTCACCATTGGTACAATTTAATTTGGAATTCTCTTTTCTTTCCAGGCCTCCCATAAAAAGTGTTTTTATAGCTTGATTTTATGTGTTGTATTCATACTCTGACAGTCACCATAGTATCTAGACACAGACGGAAACATCTCACAGTGCAGATTGTTTTTCCCTTTGCCTTAAATCTTAAATGCTAAGCATGTATGTGGTTTTAGACTCATTTTCCATCACAGATGGAGGCTCTAAAATCCTTAATCCTTTTAAGAAACATGAAGCACATACTAACCTATTTCATAAGACATGCTTTTCAAGGTGCTCATTTTCTCCATTTGAAATCAGTCTCTGTTGCTCAGCAATCATTTCCTGACATTTAAATTTTATTTTTAAACGTACACATTTTCTTTTTTAGATTGTTTCCCTTAAATATGAATTCTGTGAAGTGGACTCAGTAGACCCAAAGGATTTTTCACCACAGATGATGAAAACCAGACCTGAGAAATAGTCACTAAAGCCAGTACCTTAGACCTTGTGCCAATAGAAATCTTATATAGTACCAAATATAATATAATACAAGAATGTGAAGCTCATAAACTCAGTTTACATAAACCATGTTAAATAAGCAATAAAACAAGAGAAGGTAGGAAGTTTTATGGTCTTATGAAAAGAATCATAAGGTTTTGGGGCCATGAGTTACTTGGGATGTGTTAATGACCTCAGAAAACATCATAGATTCTCTTATTGTCCTTGCACTATAAATATAGTAATGAAAAATTTTATTAGCATCTGATCTTGGAAATTATTCAGTTAAAATACAGGGAAAATAGTACATGCAAATTGTCAGACAGCTTCTACAAGAAAATTTTAACTGTGAAGCTTTTGCTCTGATTTTTTTGAGGTTTGGGTTAGTTGCTGAGGGGGATTTATTTTGTTTTGTTTTATTTTGTAAATGCATGCACAATTTCCTGGATATTGTTCCCCAATTCTCAGTGGGGTTCCAGAGCCCACTTTTTCCTAGCTGGGAAATGATCCACCTTCACAGGTGCTGAAAACCAACAACTGTTAACTGATAATAAGCAGTGAAAAGAAATTTTTGCAGCTTGTACAATATGTGGTTCTTGGGCTTGCTGGTGCATAGGAATTACACTGGTTTAATGAAACATTTCTGAGCAAATCTTACACAGGATAAGCTTAAAGCAAACGATAGGCTTAACTACCATGTTGGATCTGGGTTAAGCTCCTGAAAATATAGTTTAAAATGGAATAATGTGAGCATGTCTTGATGTGGTTAAGCTTAAAGTCCATATTGAAACTTAACCCTTCCAACAACCACTGACCAGATTCTTGTATGAGAAGAGCTTCACGTCTATTAACCAAGAAGCTTCTGATCCTTAGTCTTTTATTAAATCATAGAGGAGCCAGCTTCCAGTCAGGGCTGCTGAGGGCAGTGGCCAAAGGTTAACACTTCTAATAAAGAGGTTTTCCTTGATATTTCACCATGAAAGTACTGGTTAGTAGTATGGGTTTTCTATCTGAGTCTTGAACAAAGCATATTGATCAAAATAATTTTCTTTATAAATTTTTCTCTTTATTTTTAATATTTTCTTTCTAAAATAAAGACCTCTGGTAGCCACTGCCATAATTTCTATTGTTTTTTATGTTACAGGGATGTGTAATAACAACATCTGTAGTTAAGTCAGCTTGGAGACAAAGCATACAGAATTGTATGGCCTTCTTTCAGTTCATATGACATTGCCAGACATTAAAAGTTCAAGTAGAAATTTTCCATGTCAGAAATTTTTCTTTGGCTTCTTTTTTTAAATGGTTTTTCTTGGTGGTTTGGTTTTGTTTTGGGTTTTTTGGTTGTTGTTTTTTTTTGTTGTTGTTGGTTTTGTTGTTGTTGTTTTGTTTTGGTTGGTCGGGGTTTTTTTTAATTCCAACAATAAAACATCTTTTCTCCTCTTTTTTAAAATGAGGCTACAGTAAAACTGTTCAACCGTGATCTATACTGTGTTTTACTTCTCAGTTATTTGGAAGGAAGGACTTTACATTACAGGACAAGTATCTACATCACAGTAGGGGTATCTGTTGGTAGCTTTGTGTCACCCCGCGGAAGATGCATATAAATTAGGCAGAACTGTGGTACTCAGAAGCTTTTAGTTCATAGATGGTTTCTGCAAATACACTCCACACTGAGGAGGAAGGGACTGAGCACAACTTTTTCCCATCACAACATCAGGGCCCTTGTTGAGATCTAGCAGCAAAAATGAGAGGAAAAAATGGCTCTGTCATAAGCTTGCTGACACTACCAGCTTTTCCCTGCTCTTTTCAGCCGTGTCCAACAACTCAGATAAGCAGAGTTCATGAGCAGGCAGTCCAGGATGAGAAAAGCTGGACCAGTAGTTTGTAATGAAGACATCTGGGTAGAGAGGTGGCTAGAAACAACTGTAAAGTGAATTGAGGCAAGGATGATGAGGGACTGAGAGGAAAGATACTTGAGAGGTGGGGGAAAGGCAGAAAAGGTGAGTTGTGTCCAGGGGAAACTGGAAGAAGACATAAACAAGAATTATAAGAGGCCATGGATAATTTCCTTGGGAAAAAGAAACATATTAAAAGCATTTTGGAACTATTAAGTCAAGAACAGAAATTAGAAAATGCCATCATGAAAGTTGTCTGTAACAGGTTCACAACGATAACGTCTTATTAACACAGAGGATTTTATTTTTTTTATAGTGTTTATTGCTGGTATTACTTCTTCAGCACAGTGAGGAAGATATCCAGACACTTCCTTAACTTAAGAGTGGGAGAGAGCAGTAAAGAACCGTTTTAAGACACACCTTATGTTTGCACATCTGTACTAGTCAGAAAGGAGTGTCTTTCCAGTTTTTATCTGAAGGCATGCAAATTCTGTGGGTTTCACTTTTCCAAGAGAATTAAATTTTATTATTTAGTGGGAAAACAATGAGCAGAGGGTTTGATAAAATAAGAGTAAGATAACGTGAAGAGAAAAAAGGCAGAAATGTACTACAGAGGTATAGTATCTATGATATGGTTCCATTAAAATGCTGGGTTTATTACCATTTTTCTGTCCATAGACCTCTGATTAATTTATATTATTTATAAAATCACTCTCAAAAAATGTAGTAGATCTAACTATACTGATTGTGGTAACAATTAAATAAATTAATCTGAGGATGTAAAAAAACCTATTCATTTGCAACAATGCTTTCCCTGCTGAAATGAAGAGATGATGGTGAGTTTGTCTGGGTTCTGTTCCCAGCTGTGCCTGTGGTATGCTTGGCTTGTAATCAGGTATCTCTAAAAGCAGATATTACCAAATCAAATTTCCTGTTGCAGCATCACGAGAAAAATGTTTGGGCTGCCCAAAATGGATGGCTGTTTTTTGAACATATTTCATCCAAACATTTCCATAATGCAGTTCACTTCTTTGTAAAATGGTTTTCATAATCCATGTCACATAGACATATGCTAACCTTTGGATTAGACCGAGATCCAGCAAAATAGGTTCTTCCAGAAGCTGCCTTTCTAACACTCTGTTTCTCTTCTGTACACTGCAGGCTGCGAACCCATCCCTGTAAAGTATCTCCAGTGGAGCAATATAGAGTCTATTGTGGCTGTGGTCTTTTCCTGCCTGGGGATCCTGGTCACCATGTTTGTCACCCTTATCTTTGTGCTCTACAGAGACACCCCTGTTGTCAAGTCCTCCAGCCGCGAGCTCTGCTATATTATCCTGGCTGGCATCTTTCTGGGTTACGTCTGCCCTTTCACCCTTATAGCTAAACCCACCACGACATCCTGCTACCTCCAGCGCCTTCTGGTGGGGCTCTCCTCGGCCATGTGCTATTCCGCCCTGGTGACCAAGACCAACCGCATCGCGCGCATCCTGGCGGGCAGCAAGAAGAAGATCTGCACCCGCAAGCCGCGCTTCATGAGCGCCTGGGCGCAGGTGGTCATCGCCTCCATCCTCATCAGCGTGCAGCTGACGCTGGTGATCACCCTGATCATCCTGGAGCCGCCCATGCCCATCCTTTCCTACCCCAGCATTAAGGAAGTTTACCTTATCTGCAACACCAGCAACCTGGGCGTTGTGGCTCCTGTGGGCTACAATGGGCTCCTCATCATGAGCTGCACGTACTATGCCTTCAAGACTCGCAACGTGCCCGCCAATTTCAATGAGGCCAAGTACATTGCATTCACCATGTACACCACTTGTATCATCTGGCTGGCCTTTGTGCCCATCTATTTCGGGAGCAACTACAAGATCATCACCACCTGTTTCGCGGTGAGCCTGAGTGTGACAGTGGCTCTGGGGTGCATGTTCACTCCTAAGATGTACATCATTATAGCCAAGCCCGAGAGGAATGTCCGCAGTGCCTTCACCACCTCAGATGTGGTGCGTATGCATGTCGGGGATGGCAAGGCACCTTGCAAGTCCAACACTTTCCTCAACATATTCCGGAGAAAGAAGCCAGGGGCTGGAAATCCAAAGTAAGTGGATTGACTGCAGGTACAAATCAATCTGTAAATGTTCCTCTCTTTGCCGTCCTCTCTTGGTTCACTGTAGTCTGCTGAATAATAAGGTATGTAATGGTTTTTCATCTCATGTGTAGCAGAGAAGGTGGAAATGACCTTTTAGTTCTAAGCCTCAGATGGATATTGATGTGTTGCTTATTATCTTCTCTCCTGCTCTGCAGGCAGCCCTGTGCACAACTCCCTCTAGCACTGGGGCAGGTCAGGTAGTGACAGAGTAACCAAGCTCCATTTGTAGCTTCTTGCATCTCCCTGTCATATGTGGATGTGACAGGGATCTAACGCCCCGACATCCAGTTGCTCTGCATTATGTTCAAACTGAAGTGCTACTATAGCCTTTTAGAAAAGAAATCTCTGTCTGAATGATTGTAAATCACACGTACTTGCCTAAGGCTACTGGAATGTGTGTGAAAGCTGAGGACTGAACATTAGTTTTTAAAGTAGTGTATTGTGACAGTGCTCATGACTGTGATTCAAGAGCATCGTCCATGCTATCCCTGTGTTCTATTAAATACTCAGCATTATGAGCAATACTCTTACTCATCATTCGTGTAAATCTCTCCATGTTCTCAAACACAGCGTTGGTGTGAAAGTTGCAGAAGTCAACTGATGGTGAAAATGAACTTGCATTCACATCTACAGAGCTTGTTATTTTCCTTGCTAATAATTAAAAGCAACCCAGATGCAGCAGAGCGGGAGAGAGAACTGTTACTTCAAACAGCATCTCGCTGTGAGGAGCTGTCTGAAAATTTGCATTCTTTATTATCTTATTGTTTTTCAATCTTTAAAGAAGCACCATAGGGCTAGATATGAGCTTAGATGATTTTTGACCCAATTAAAAAATGCACCAGTGAAACCTACATTTCTGAGGTTCCCACTAGAATTAAAATTCAGTTAATTTCCAGTTTTTTGAGATTTGTAGGTTTCTTTGAGTCAGGCTCATTTTGATTCAGTTTGCATAAGAACCATTTCCATCTGTCCTGGTGATCGAGGTAATACTGTAGAAAACCCATGCTGTGATCAATTTTATCTTTATGCTACTTCAGTACTTTTTTTTTTTTTTTTTTTTTTAGATAGATGGGAGTCAGAAGTGAAGGGAATGGAGATGTAAGTGACCCCAATACACATCTGTGTGCCACAGAGGCCACATCAAGGCTGATGACTCCTGAGCTAGACAGAGAGAGCAAGGAGTGGCAAGCAGTCCTAGTAGCCATCACCTGCAAGGAGATGGCCAAAACTCTCTGTAGCCCAAGAGTTTGAATTCCGTACAAAATGAAAGGTGGAGCCTGAGCCACCTTCCTCTGACTCTGTGGTAGTTAGATGGAACTCAGCTGTCTGTAAGAAACTAGTGTGGTGTCCTTGCAGTGTAGTTTCTGGCTGAGTGTTGGTTCCTTTAAGTTGATGTCTGACAAAAAAAGAGGACTTTTGAATATTTTAGGTGATGAGAAAATTAATTCTCTGTTCTGCTTACTCTTCTTCTACTTTTATTTAAAAAAGAAAATTAATTTAAATAATCCAAATGTGATATAATTAGAGTGCAGTTCTTAATATGAGTGAATATTACATCCTGTTCAAAAGTTGAGCTTCTCCTTCATCACTGTTACTTTTAAAACTCAACAACTTTTAGCAATTTCTTTGTTACATAATTTTAGTAAGATTTTCTCAACCTCTCTGTTAAGCCTGTGTGAGTGTTACAAAGCAGAAAAGCTCTACAGAGTTTTAAGCTGCTTTTCTGAACTAAAAGCTCAATACCTAGTTAACATGCCTTTTTTCCTCAGGTTAAGCATCCATGTCTTTTATATAGCCAAATTCCCACCTCTGACCTAAACCTCTTGTGCAGTTACTGCATGTTCTTCACCCAAACCAAGACACGTGCAGAGGCACCCTGGGATTGCTCATGGAAAAGGACAGTGCATCTCTCTGTTCATGGGCATGAAGAACTGAAAGAAGCCTAATGGACAAACACAAAGCTTTGGAAATAAAGTCCCAAGGCAAAACAAAAAGTAATTCCAGGGCTTTGGAGGGGTTTTTAGCTGCCAGCTGAGTCCATTGCAAAATTTCTGACACTGTGACAACACAGATAAAAAAGTGAGTCACTGTGGAAATCAAGAAGTTAAAAGTAGAATTTGCTGCAGCCTTTAAAGCACCTAGATAACTCAAATGTGTGATCAGGTCCCTGCTGAAACAGGACTTAAAACTACTGGTACATGCTCAATGCCCACAGGAATGACCTCCAGACTGATTTTCAATGGTTTTGTATGTGGGGTTTTGTTTGTTGATGTTTGTGGTTTTGTTTTGCTTTGGGGTGGTTTTTCTTTAATCTAGTTTGGTTGGTCTGCTTGTTTGTTTTAATTCCCTGTCAAAATCTGGGATTTTTTTGCCATGTTTTCAGTAATTCTAATCCCTGTAAGTATGTTGCTCTGTTTCTAGATTCTTCAATAGTCTCTTCCTGTGGCCACATTTTTCTGTCTATAAGTGGCCAGCAGTTCTGCACTAAAAAGATTTCTCTTCTAGATGTATTCATCTGTCTTCTTGTTATGCCTTCTCCCTCCTCTTAGGTTGCTTTTCTTTTTCTGCTTTTCAATTTTCATCTGTTTTCCTGTCTGTATCAAATCTCTTCTCTGCTTAATCTATTGAATTCCAATTCCCAAACAGAAAAGTGGCGTCCATCTAAATTAAACTGGTGTGCAGATATAGGGTTAAATTGAATTAGTTTTAAAAATAGAAACTGGTTTACATTTACAAGGGCAAATCAAACTTATATAAGCCTATATAAAGCATTTTCCTGCAATGTTGTGCTGTTAGTTTAACTAGTATAGCTTGGGGACTAGAGCAAGCCAAGACACTCTCCCTTTCTGCTTCCTAAAGTAGAGCAAAAGAATCAAAAGAATTAACCAGAGAAGTCTATTAATACAGGATCAATTAGTCAATTCATAATCTTCAGCTGAAAATCTCTGGTGCTGATATAGAGGTCAGAAAAGTCATCTTGAAAAACGTCTGTCTCAGCTGCATTGCCAACAGGGTTTCAGTGAAAATAAATTTCTTAGTAACACTGTCTTCACATAAACAATAAAGCACACTGCCTTTACTGATCTGTGTCATTCTCAAGATGGTATGTGCAATCTTCAGGATTTGAACTTGCTCTTACTTTGTTTGAGTTAAACTATGAGCAGTCACAACCAGCATTGTTTCCCATAAAGCTGGTTGGGAATTTTCCAGTGGAATATGTATGTTTTCTGTCAGAAAATTCTGGCCTTTCAAAACGTTTCATAGAACTGGGCTTTGCTGGTAAGCATTTTCCCTGGGCCAGGGGAACATTCTTTTTTCCCATGGAGGAAGACTTTGGGAAATCATGAGGGAATCTTACCCCAACAGTTAAAGCACTCACTTAGGCTAAGAGCATCTCCTTCATTTCCCAGGTGTATGCTCTATAACTGGATTATGCAGTGTCCAGGACAAGTCTCCTTTCTGTATGTTCTCTTCCAGCAGCATTTTGGAACAGAGAAAAAAACGTTGTAATGCAAACCCTAGGGAAATGCTTTGTATTATTCTGTGAGAGAGCTTGAATCTGGGTCTGAGGGATCCCTTGTGAGTGTCTTCAGTACCAAGCAACCGTCATCCTTTCCCTCTTGTCAAATGAATACTTAAATATGTATAAAAAATGGAGCAGCTCCATCAGGAGAGATGAAGAGAGAGTGATATCTGCTGCTTGTGTTGAAGCTTTGTCAGGGCATTTATTGTTTGTTTGCTGCATGATGGTATTACAAGGTCCTGGCTTTTATAGGGTGATGGCATAGCAGCATTTGTTAGGAGAGCCTTTTGCATCTATTTTTTATTTTTTCCAGATGTGAGATGGAAACTTTTGTGTATGGATATTTCCGTGATCTTTAGCCTTCTTCTTGGCCACAAAAATTATTTTGTTCTATGAGGGTCAATGAGCCTGAAGAGAAGGACACTTTTACAGTGCCTGTACAATCCCTTCCCTGAGGAGGAAATGCTCCCTTCTGTACTACATGAAGAAAAAAATAGCCAGTGACACTTCAGATGCAGATTCTGATGAGGGTTCAGGAAATGCCTTCTTCAGTCACTGCTTCAGATGGACCTTACACAATGTGTAGGAAACTGAAGTCAGGCCAGCAGCCTGCAGGTCTGTTGTGTTGCTTTTCTGTAGTAAGCAGGTAATTCATGTAGAGTTGAGCCACACAGCAAGGCTCACCTCTTCTCTCATCCTTGTTGTGGATTACAGTAGCATGAGAAGGATCAACGCTGCAGGTGTCACCACAGCGAGAAAGTTCATTTTGTATCTTTGGGTAATAAGCTCCAGGTCTGGCAGCGATGCTTATCTGCTCCCTCAGTGTTCACATGAAAATTATTTTAAATTTATGGTTGAAACCTGAGGTCTGGACACCATCTTAGTGCCTTTTGAATCACAGTAAAATAAGTATTTAGTTGCCAATATACATTATGTAGCAAAATCTGAGTTAATAGGAAGCCAACTCACTGAATGACCAGTACTCCACATTAACACGTAGGCTACCTGGTTTTCCCTTGTAATTCTAGTATATTTACAATCAATTATTTTTCATGTAGCTGTCTGCCTTTAGAAAGGAATAACTGATTTAAAGTACTTCCAAACATGCAATTTATCTTTTTCACACATTTCAGCAGTCCATGCCTCTAGACTGCAGTCACAGGCATCCAGTCTGAGCATCATCCAGGCAGTTACCTGGCCCATGGATCTCTCAAATTTGATTTATTTTATTCTGATAAAAATTTGCAGACAACCCAACATCCCCTAGTAACTTCTTCCTGCTTCCCTTTGTCCTTTCTCTCGCTGTTACCTCTAGTAACATATCTGATCCCTTAGCATGGCTTAGGGAACCACCTGCTTTTTTGTAGTACCAGTTATAAAATTATCTCCAGGTATTCTTAAGCTAATATTTGTCTTTAAACTGACTTGTTGGGTTGCCGTTTCATCTTGAGCTGTACTAACAAGCCCTGCTTTTCTGGGCTCATTTCCCTTGGCTATTCACAGTCCACAAAAGCTTTTGGGCTCTTCATCTGCTTTGTTTTCAAAGCCTCCCGCAGGCACATGGTGAGGGGAATCTTAGCACAAGTATGTCCTGAAGATTTTTGTTTCACTGATTGTCATGGTGGTGGGAGGAGGCAAATGCACAATGCAGCATGGCAAGACTTGGAGCTTCCAGACAGAGAGAATAAATGTTCAGCAAGCTCTGCTGCAGTTGCTCAAATGTAGATATTTTACAGCCTGACACTTAATCCACCTTAACAACCTGTCACAGGAATAGGTGCTCAGGAATACTCCATACTATTATGTTATTATTTTGCACTGTCAATATTCTATCTTTAAGCAAGGGTTATAGAGTCAATGAGTGAGGGAGGGAAAAAAAGTGTGAACAGAAAACGTGAAAGCACTTTTGATGTAAGTAAGACAATGCCTTTTGTGCTGATCTCTGCAGGCTAAAGTAGGTGAAATTGAAACAAACCAATCTATATCAACCTGGCACAGCCACACAGGGAATATTCCCCTCTGTCTGGCTGAAATGTATCGAAATTTCTGAAACAAGTAGATTTAGTGGAACGTGCAAGCAGAATTAATAATAACTGGTTACCATTGTACCTTCTCTTACAAAAGAGATATCAAATCCTGTGCTTCAGGATGCAGGCCCAATGTGAGAAGTATTTTCTTTGGTCTTGAAGCATAGCATCAAACCTGCAGCACACAAGGATTATGTTTAAATGCTTCTTATATAGATGAGCATCTCGTGTAGTTTTACCTTCCTGCAGCAGTGCCAAACCAGTATTGAGATGATTGCTGAATCTAATAGGAGATGCTAGACTACCTTGCTTTGCAATTTAGAAAACTGATGCAGTGGGTAAACTTCTTATGTCCTGTAGTAGTGTTGCAGACACAATAAGACAGATCCTCATTTGTAACATTACAGACCTTAGAAAACACCACATTCCAAGGGACTTTCAAGAAGACCCTTAAAGCTGCTTTGCCTGAACAACCATCCTACTGAAGCTTAGCCCAGAGGGAAATGGCATATTATGAAAGAGAATTTTGGAACAGCAGAATGGATGTGAGCTTCTGCCAGTGGGAAATTATACAGAGATTGAAAAGAAAGAAAAAGGCAAAATTGTATAGGACAGATTAGGTTTTTTATTTAAACAATTTGTTGCCGTATATCTGATCTCTCCATTAACCTCCAATAAAATGCTGGCACTCACATCCTGTTTTCAGGGCTGACTCTGTAGGGCAGTGACACCATGGGGCACAAGGTGCTGTGCTGGGCCATGGCTTTGAGGCTCCCAACTCTCCACCAGGGCATGGGGCTCCACTGGATTTTTCGTTCACCCTTGCATTCACACCCAGGACATATCATGGAGGAGTCTGCTTCCTTCACATGTTGTTGCAGATGTGGCAGCCCTAGAATGGCTCCTGGTGACACAGCTGACACGGGGAAGGCAGGTGGCACCCTGGCCTGGCCTGATTCTCCTTCTTATTGCAGCCCTCCCTGACATTTACCCAGCTTCTCTATTCAGTGTAGTCCTTTACCCTTTTCTGAGGTTGCAGTGCCTCCTTGGGAAAGCCTCTTGCATGTTCACAAAGGATAGGTGAAGGTGTTAATGCTAAACATCTCTCTCTCAGCAGTTGGTATGTTTGCTGGCTTTGCTGGGCTGTTTACTGGTTTTAAACCATGAATGATTTTGCAGACACATAGCACTGTGACATGTAAAAGCTCTTACCCTACTCTCTTGTGGATATGATGAGAATTTCATGTAAGAAAACACAAATCCAGTCAAGCTGTTCTGTCCTTGTCAGTATATTGATTTAAGTGAATATTTAAAACTCCCAGAAGACAGTTACATGGTTCCAAAGAGACTCTTAGAACCAATGTTAAAAACTAGAAAGAAACACAAAATAATGGGAGAGTGTGAAACTCAACATTCCAATAGCAAACTCTTCTAGTCCCTGCTGCAGGGTTGTCTGTTAAGTTTGATCTATGTAATTATATTGTCTTCCATAGCCTTGAATTTGCATTTGATTATGAGGTACATATATTGTAGTTCTGGCCCATAGACTAAAAATAAAATATAGAATAAGGGATAGAAGACTCTCAGATATCACTTCCACACTTACATTCTTTCTCATTTAAATAACTACTAAACCCCATATTTATTTAAAAACCAGGCATGGCATATGCATGTATCAAATTATATACCAAATTGTCTATCTGTGTGCATATGTGCAAGATAACCAGTCTGGTGATAGTGAGTCTTTTTAATCCTTCTAATGAGAAATAAGGGGCATAGCTGCATAAAGCACCCTATGTTTTCCTTGCAAATTATACCAGCTAAAGGGAGTCCCAGCTCATGCATAGCTGATCACATGCCATTCCTAAGGCAAGATGTGGAGAAGTGAGCAAAAAATACATGCTATGATTGGGATGTTTGTGATCAAGCAAAAACCAAAAGGCCTGGCAGATTAATCTCATTCCTTTGGGTTTGCTTCCATGGCCAAACAGAGACTGCATTTGGGAGAAATAACTTGGAAAAGCTATGAGGTTCTGCAGCAGCCTCCCAGAAAGAACTGGATAAACCCCTCTCAGACAAAACCCAGGCTATATTAAGTTTACAGCATACATTGCCCACACCCTGCGCTCCCATCCAGACTTCTGCTTCTTTATCACCAGTCAGAGCCACATTTTATGTGCATGGCCCCTTTACATGAGAGGGCTGTTGTGTAAGGTTCTATGCAATTGTCTTCCTTTCTCAGAAGTTCCCAGTCTATGGCAGCCTTGCCGCTGTCTTTTCAGGGCTGGTCACAAGTTTGTTCTCCCAGGAAATTTTGACTGGACATGTATCTAAGGCACGGTGTCTGAGTCCAGCCTGGTTCTTGCCAAAGGATTGCTGGAGGACTTCACTTTACTACTTCTTCTCTTGTTTTGCAGCTCTCAAGATGCTGAATCACTACATTCTTTTCTGCTTGGGGGCACTGCTGTAGCAGCAGGCAGCTTCATTTAATGAATCTCAGTACTTAAGCACAATGACAAAAAGATACACAGTCACATCAGAGGGGAGCTTTGCAGTTATGTACTATAATCTCTGCCTCCTGACTGAGGGGAAGCCAAGGCAGTACTACAGAAATCCTGGGGAAAGCTAGTATCTTCCTTGGCATAAACCACAGGAATAAGGACACCACTTGTAATTTAATTTCTTGCTTGACTGGACCACTTATTACATTTCCTTGTATTCTGGTATTTGTATACATTATTCATATCCAGTTAGGATGCTGCAAAAATGCACTAACTCAATAGAGAGTGATACAAACGATTGTGTTCCCATGTAGGGATAAGCAAGTGTTGTTTGTCTGCTCAGCACCACACTTTCCCGTTGTTTTGGCTACAACTGTCTCTGTGAGAAAAATAAGGAAGAAAACTTCACCTTTCAAGAGTGTCAGATACATAAATAACTGCTGAAGGTTACATCTAGTTAAGCACATAAGACCCTGGACATTTCTCTATATTACATATGGAAATCAGATTCCAACTCTCATAAGCACACCCTTAGGAAAAAAAAAAACCTCCAATCCCTAAACCCATGTTGTGCGAGAGTGGCACTCTGAAATCTAAAATGGAAATGGAATAAAGAACAAAAATACAAGTGTTCTAGAGGTCACTTTAACATTTTTTAAGTCAAGAATTTAATTTACCTTTTTCTATTCTCTAAGTGTGATGTTTCATCCCATGCCACTGTTGCTCACCTCACCTCAGCAGAAACAAAGAGAACTGTGACATTTCACAAACACGTGATAATTCATGTGCAAATACTTGTTAGAATAAACATGCAGGGTGTTCTGCAAGCATTTATTCTGCAGGGGTCTCTGAGCCACCTTGTGATTTCATAGATCTTTGAGCTAATTTAGGGGTGAAAAAAATTTGGGTACTGAAGGATATCACGTGGATATTCTTTATACAAGAACAAGACTATAAAACAGCACAACTATTATACATGTCTATATACAGTGAACACCGGAATTTGGTTTTTTCCCTCAAATTGAGACATCTAAAAACTACTTTTGATTCATCCCAACAATTCAGTGCAAAATTACTAACGTGAAATGCAGAACTACTGCTTATTTATTTAATCCTTTTCCTTACTTAGGGACACATAAGAAGCACATAAGAGCCCAAGAAGGTGACAATACTTGCATGTCTTCTCTTTTACTAATGTGAAAGGCATTTTGCATTCTGGTTTCTCCACCAAGTTCATCCCTTCTTGTGATGAACTCTCCCCTTTGTTAAGGGATGCCTCACAAAATAAAACACCACAGACAAACTGTATATGTTATTATCACACACTGATAAGGCATCTCATTTTAGCCAGACTCTGTAATTCACAAATTAATCCTATCCCCAGAGAGAGAAGATGGTCTGTTTCTGTAGGAGGGTATGGTTCTACACCCTCTTAGAAATTAAATCTGCAGATTTAGACATGTTCATTTACAAATACCTGTATATGGATATGATGGATAATGGCAAAGCAAAGGCTAACTTCTAGCACACTACTCAGTCCAAAATCTGGACTTGGTTTTTGCTAAATATCTGTCCCTCAGATGTGTGTGAGGATGGAGCAACTTGTTTTTTAATTTTTTTGTTCTTGAGGATTTAAGAGTATGTAAAGGGAAAAGTGAGAAATTTAAAAATCTCTTTCTTGGCTTTCTGCATGACTTCAGGTTGGTTTTTTTGTTGGTTTGGTTTGGCTTTTGGGGTTTTTTGTTGTTGGTGGTGGCTTTTTTTGGCTGGTATAGAGTGATGCTTTTTTCACTTATCTTCTGATTCTGTTTTTCCTCTGTCTTAAACACACTGAAAACTAATCACACTCAGAGCAGAGATCTTACCACATTCCCCTCTCTTCTCCATGTTCTTACCTCCGTGCCTCCAGGACTCTGAATGGGCAAATTCTTCATTGTCTGATCTTTTTTAGGATTTTCAGACCAAAGTGTATCTGTAGAACAGACTCCACCACACAGAAGACATACACTGTCAAAGAGTCGCTAATGAACATGGCCAGCCTGAGAAGCTAGGTTCTCTGCTGTACCAAAGGACTCTAAGAAACCACTTTAAGCGTGGGTTGAAAGTATATTGTATCAATATAACATCTGCCTCCACATTAAAGTTGTTAGAGACTATTTAATTTTGAAATAACAAGTGAACTAATTCTTGAGAGCAGATATGTGCTCTTGCATTCAGCCTCCCACACCTGACAAACATAGGTTAAAAGTCATTATCACTGTAAACAGCAAACAATTGTGCAGGCTGAAAGTAATCACACAATTTGTCACTTTAAAGCCCACTTGACAACTTAAAACTCCAGATTTCTTGCTAGTTCGTTATAGATAATTTGCCATTTCTAGCTTGCTGCTTCAGTTTATTTCTTCTTAAGTTGTTTCCCCTTCTCTGCTCTCTGTGGTTCTTCTTTTGTGATGTGCAGGATGTGGCTTTCTTCCACCCTATAAAATTAACCGTAGAAAGAGAAAATAAGAAAAGAAAATTAATTACTATCTACTGCATTCCTTGAGCCAGATTTCAAGGTCAGATACACACTAATGTCAGCATCAGAGAAAATGTCCCTGATGCCCACAGTTTGGGGAACAGGGGTGAGAGCTGTCCCTTTCAGCAGCAAATGATTAGTTTAGCACAGCTGTGCTGCAGCACCACAGCCAGAGATGTCAAAGCTGATCATAAACTCTATCAAAACAAGTGCCCCTTGATCTGATTAATGCAACTCCTCCCTAGTAGATTGTTTGCTGGTGTTTGCAATTTCAGTCTCATCAGCTCCAAAGAATCACAGCTTCAGTTAAATAACCATCTACAAGCCACCTTCTAGGTAGTACATCCTCCTTCTCTTTACCCAACACCATTAATCTTTCCTCATCCTTGGTTTATTAAAGCCACGAATGTTCATGCTTTCCTACTTAGAGTTCTTGCTGGTCTTCCCCTCTACTTGAATGGAATTTTTTAAATGTTGTTTTCTGGCCACTTATTTTCCTGGCACAACCCAAATCTTCAGGTGGTTCCATTCGGCCTATTTTGGCTGGCTTGCAAGCCTAGCATTCCCAGAGAAAGGATTGTCTAGAAATCGGGATTCATTTCACATTGCTGCTTTTTTGTTTGCATCTCAAAGCCCCCCAGACAAGTTAACTAACTAGATAGCCAACACATCCAGGAAACAACCAATCAAACCAAAGGAAGCAAATCCCATAGTCTGTGGAACCCCCTACGGAGGGATTATCTACCTCGAGCAGACTGACAAGGACCGGCGGGGAGCTGCGCCTGAAAGTGCAGCTACAGTGCAGCCACAGCAGCGCAGACGAGGCAGCGAGTGCCCAGCGAGCAGCTGAGGCGCGGGGGTGGCATTAGCCCTGCTGAGCCGCGGGCTCCCGTGCCCAGCCGGCAGCTTCATCCGTGGGCTCAGCGGGCTGGAGTGCGGGATCGCGTGGGTTTGGATTGCGTGGGTGTGCAGTCGGAGCTTGTGTGCCCGAGAAGTACAGGCTCCGGTGGAGCACAAAAGTGTGGCCCCTGGCATCTCTGTTCTCCTCAGTCAGAGAGCAGTCCTCCCTCCTTTATTTTCCCGTATCCACTGAAACATAAGGCTATATACAGTTCTTAATTCTTAGTGTTATATAAGTTATCTCAAAAATCTCTCCTGCCACCGTCCCAGACAGCCAAGAGATTTTCCTGCAGCTACTTTGGGCTATCATAGCTTGTAATTCCACAAATGCTTTAAACTGCTCTAAGCCAGAACTGACACTCAAAGCCTTCCCTTATCCCCATGCCATCACTTCGCCTATGCAGGGACAAGAATCTGGACAGCCATGCTGTGAACTCAAATTGGGAAATATGAGGGGTTTTTTTTCTCCTTTCTTTTTCTGGCATAGTTGTGACCCAGATTAGTTGTCCCTGTCATTCCCTGCCAGATGATTGAATAATTGCACCAAGGGTTGTGCTGACACAGAGAGAAGGTGGAAGAGCAGAAGGGGAGGGCCAGAGCACTCCCCCA
The DNA here is from genome assembly GCF_009819655.1 of Sylvia atricapilla. NCBI lineage: Eukaryota > Metazoa > Chordata > Aves > Passeriformes > Sylviidae > Sylvia > Sylvia atricapilla. The sequence goes on from NC_089142.1 coordinate 65,818,152, forward strand.
GCACACAGCTGGCTCCTGCTGCCCCGGGGTGACCTGAAGTACACGCAGCCTTTGCTCCATCCTCACTATCCAGCTCAGTGCCAGGTCTTTCTGGGCATCCTTCTGGGATTATGTTCTCCTTGGTGACCTTGACCCTTCTGTCCTCTTCAGCAGATGCTCACACCTCGACAGAAAGGGTGTGCCATAAAATCCCTCCTGCTTCTCAATCCTCTCTGGGTGATAAGGATTCATATGTCTCACTCTGCTGGGCAAGGGTAAATACCCCTATGGACTCCTTTCTACTTGTACTGCTCTTTGCACTATGGCTCTTAATTTCGCTCCAAAACTTGTTGCTGTGCCACTGATTAGCATAATTAACTTAAAACCCAGAGCAATTATTTCCAGACACCACTTAGACTGGAATTCAGGACTTGTGATCTAAAAATTAATTTGTACCAGGAATCTGTCCATCTTCCCAACTTCATTGACTGGCTTAGAAATCTTCTATCAGGTTCAATGCTCACAACAAACGTGAAATGAATCCCCCGTAGCCCCCCGGGGCTAGCTCAGTTTCTTGGGAGGCTTTGGGGGAATATTTCAGGGATAGGGCAGAAGATCCAAAAGAGGCTCTTACCCCTAGGGTTGATCCAAGGTGTTTATTCCAGGAGGGAAATGAGGGCAGGAGGCCCAGAGGGCAAGAAAGGTACAGAAGGAGGGAAAGAGGGCTGGAGCCTTGGAGGGCTGGAGGGCAAGAGGAAGAAAGAGGGAGGACAGGCCCTTATCAAGGCTTCTGCCCAGGGGGGATGGCTGGACCTCAGCCAATTAGGTCAAGGAAGGAAGGGTAAAACTACATGGTTACAGGCTTCAGGGGTCCTGGGGAAAAAAACCATTCCCCAGAGAAATACAACACAAACACATTGAAAATTCAGCTCCTTATCCTACAGGAAAAAGGACATGGCCTTGCTTCTTTTTATGTAGATGCCTTTTGATCCAGTCATGACAACTGTAGATAAAACCTGACCTTTCAAGGACACAAACATCTGAAGAGGAATATGCTTCTTCCTAGGAAGATGCTAGAACTGGAGAGGCATGAGGCTTTGGGTTGAGAGTTTAGCTGAACCCTTTAGAGGTCCGGTTCAGCGCATGAGACTTACTTACCTTCCCAGTCACCTTGCAGACTGCTAGAGCACTGAGCAGGGGAAATGCAGACCAGAATTTTTTTGGTGTTGCTGAGATATTCCTTGGGAGTGCAGAGGGCAGCCAGTCTGAGTGTTGGAGCAGAAACTGCTCTTAAATGCGAGGCACTGTGCCAAGGGCACACAGTACAAGGCTTCTCCTTTCCTGTGCTAAAGCTAGGGGTTATATATAAGTTCTTAAATATGAGGAGTTTATTCAGGGCTATCATTTAACTTCCCTTGAATATCCTCCTCACTTTACTTTCTTCCTAATGTTATGGATGGTCAGTTGTTTCAAATGAGATAGTACAAATTCTGGTGATATGCTATTCCGTACTTTTTTCACGTGGGGAATGTGAAAGAGTTTTTACAGCTTGGAGTACATCTAGTGAGGAGAATCTCTGACCATGAATTCAAATTATAAGTAGCACAGTGTACTTACTGCATCTCAGTTTTCTTGGGCAGCAGACAGATTCATTCCGTTTGTGTCTGTTTGAAGAGTCTGACTGAGCAGAGAGAATAATTCCAGAGCAGAAGGTGAATGTTTCTAGTTTCACAGCTGTTCAGATATAAAACATTGCAGATAGCAATTTACACTTCCTATAATCCTGACACAGCTGTTTGCCTCCTGGGATGATTCATTTACACTTAAGAGGGAAAATGGTGGCAAGAGTGACTCTTCCCTCGGATCCTTTATATTCCTCACTGCAAATTTCAACAGGATTTCTACCTACCCTGTTCTGAATGACTAGCCAGAAGCATTTTTCTGCTTCAAAGAACATAAAGTAAAGCAATTAAGCCACTTCTTTCAGGAACCTCTGCACCTCCACCCTGCTTCCTCTGCCAGACTCCCTGTTATTGCACCCAGGGGTTCCTTATAAAGCAACTCAGACACTTTCATGATGGTATGCCAGCTCCTTGTTCAAATGCACAGAAGATTCATCCTGCCTCTGGGCGCAGGATGCAAATAACTACTCAGCAGGAATTACCCTTGAGAAGACTGCCCTCAAAATGACTCATTAATCCTCATGTAGTAAAGATGGCAGAGTATCTAATGTCATATAACCAGAGAAATGTATGTGAAGTGCCATTACTGCCTGCAAGGCTAGGAGAAAGAAGTAGGGATACATTGTCATCATTAAAATAAAAGAAGAAAAAAAGAAAGTTATAGAGATTTGGGCATTAATTCTGAATCACAGCTCTGCAGTATTAGCACACACTACTAGGAAGATAAAAAAAAGCCTACAAGGATATATCATATTCAATGCATCAAAAGTTTATTATTATTTATACAGTTGACATTGATTTGATAATTGGAAAATAATTCACTGAAATACAATTGACAACATGCACTACATTTCCCGTACTATAAATCTAGATTTCACTCTAAATTCAAATTCTACTGAAGCATGAACCCTGAGATTTAGGTGATTTCTGTTGTGTATATGCTGTGCATCACCATGTGGGGATCACTCTTGACCTTGATCAAAAGGGGAGCTTGGCAGCATTTTAACAACAACAACCTCCTCCAGAATGCAAACCTGGCCAAGCATTTGGGGGTTGCATACTCTGTTAGATGTAACGTCTGTTTCTGATTTTGGCTGAGGAGCAGAACCACAGTCACAGTAAGAGAGGAGCTTGTTGTGCTTTGGACATGTTTTGAGGCATTTTGAACTGGAAGGAAGCAGGTTTCTTTCTTCCTTTCACTTAGAAGGATTTCATAACAAGACCTACAAATGCCCAAAACCCATAGAGCAAAATGTTCTGAACTCAGTACAGGGGTATATATACATGAATAAGAAGAAATACAAAGGAGGTGCAGCAAAGTAAACCATAAGAGACAGCAAATGGCAGCAGCTGAGGAACAGTGGCTGCCAAAGCCTGTTGATTCAGAAAGATCCAAGTTCTAAGCAGTGCTCTGAAACAAAAGTCTCCCACCTTTTCCATGGTCCTAAGCAGGGCTGCCTGTGGCTGTGTGCCCTCCATTGAGTGTACAGCACTGCATGTGTGTGAAATACATTTAGCTCCAGGTTTTTCTCTCGCGCAATCAACTGCATGTTACTACTTGTTTTGTAAAATTAGCTCCTGTGACTGAACAAAAAGCCCAGGAAATAGAAAGCTCTTATTCTCTCAATTGATTAAGAAAATTGGAAGACTGTAGAAATGCTGAATATGCTGTCTAATCAGAAGTCTAATAATCCCTGTAACTTTAATAGGGTGGAACAGAAAGCAGGGTAGCTAAGTTCCTAGTAATGCTCACTTTTAAAATTTCAAATCTCAGTGATCTCATTGTGTCTGGTAAGGAAATTAATTTTTCTAGAGGCTTCAAAATAATCAGCTTGGCAAAATTGCTCAGCAGAATGTATTTTTTGTGTTTTATTTATCAGAAGTCATCTCAAGGCATCTACTGCTCTCAAATGGGTATGCATGTGTTCCATGTACATCACTCTGTGCTCCTGTGCTTTAGTATGTGGTGAGAGGAATGGCTTGTATGGCTCATGTACTAAGTATGTAGTACATGCACACATCATCCATGAATCTGTCATTTTGAGGTACATGGAAGTCTGGCAAGCATGCACTATGACGGTTTGATGGGGAGAAATGCTGACTTTTGATTTGCATTTTATTTGCAATACAGTGATGTTTTGGGGCTTTTTTTTTCAGAAATTCAGTGATACATTCCATGTGCAAAAATACCTGAGATTTTTGTCAAAGCACACTTGTGTGTGTGTATTATTTTTATTGATACTGGGGAAGACAAATGAGAATTTTCATCTGCTTGACAGGGCAAGGAAGAAAAGAAAAATGAAGTGGAAATCATTCTATATTAACAGTCCAAACTGCAATCTGCAATCCGTATTGAATTACCATTGCAGATAGAGTGCTTAGGAGACTATTCATTTTGTGTCTACCTCAATAAACCAAGTGCTTCCTTTAAAAAAAGAAGCACAGCAATGAATTAATGTATAATGAAAGCTAGTGACTATTCAGCCAGAGCTCCAAAAGTAAAAGAAACATTTTGAAAAACTGATTAGGAGAAAAGAGACAAAGGAAAAAGTAGCAGCTGAGTATATATTAAAAACTCCACCAGCAAAAGCTTTTGGTGATGCTTTTGTAAATAAGATGTGAAAGGCAGATGCTCCATTTTTTCATTTCATTCTATGTTGAGAATACCAGGGGTGAAGTTCCTCTGACAACTAGATGCACAGCAGCCCTTGCCATCTGGTATGTAAAGTGCATCAAGGTTCAGCACAGGAAGCAGAATGAACATCGTGAAAATCTATTTGAAACAGTATTGTGCTGGAGCCAAGGAGAAATCTGTGTGGAAATTGAGGTGACAAGAGGATAAAAGAAGGGAAAGCCCACAGACATAGGTCAGGGACAGGCACCTATTGAGTGGTATAGCCACCATGTGTGCACATGTGTATAGCCACTCACTGGGTGTCTTTTTCTTTTCAATCTTCAGGAAGAGGCAGCCAGAGTTCTCGCCCACCAGCCAGTGTCCGTCGGCACATGTGCAGCTTTGAAAAATCCCTGCAGTGAATGTGTAAGAGAAGCTGCATGACAAAGAGTGGTTTTACCCCTTGCTTTCTTTTTCTCATTGGTTTATCATGTCTAATGATGGGACAAATGTGGTGCATGCCATTAAAGATGGGAAATTTACTTATGTCCCCTTGTTTCACACAATACTTTAAACATTGTCCAGATGTGATGAAGAGGACACTGAATATTTTTTTGCAGCTTTTACTTTTTAATTTCTAAATGCCTACAACTTTGCAAATATGTCCTCTTTTTTGTACTAATTTTATCTTCTTTTTCCATTTAGCCAACATTTTTCTCCTTTTCATAGTTTTGCATAGAGATGATATTTATCCTGTGTGCTTTACATGACGAGACACCTTTGCTGTGCACAGCTCTTGCTAACCTGTGCTTGTCAGCGAACTGCGGCTGCAGACCCAGCTGAGGGAACACAGAAAATTCTTGTTTGTTGGATTTGCAGAAAACAGGGAAATCACAAGAAGGCATGTGTAAATAAAACCAGCAGGATTTGGTGTAGGAACAAACAGCATCTTAAAATAATAGCAGTGAATCTTTTTTTCTGTTGTAATTCCTGAAAGGTGTTCAGATTCTTCATAGTTCTGCATTCAGCACACAATAGTGAAGTTCAGCTCTTCAGAAGCAAGAAGTGCAAATACTGCCCTCTCTGAGCAAACACAAACACGGTGGAGAAAACAAGTAAGCTGTTGCAAAAAAAAGAGAAAGGCTTCACCTCATTTCTTCCAGATCTGTGCTCATTTCCATTTGATAAGCAGCAGATGTGAAGCAGTCCTGCTCCCTCCCCCAGGGAAGATTGTGCAGTGACTCGGTGGAAAGATGCTTGTGATCCACTGACACAGCATTTTGGGCAGTGCTGCTCACTGCAACCAGAGATGCTGTTGCACTGCCCTGAGCAGTGCAAAGCATTCTGGCTCTGTGTATGTCTCTCAGAATCTATGTAATTTTTGGGTATGTAGCAACAATATTTATTCAATCCAACCTGCCCCTCTGATTTGCAGATCAGAAGAAATCCACAAAACACATCATACATTTGGAGCAGTCATGATGGCTTTACAGGGCTTGTGCAGCAACCAGATTTGGCACCCAGAAAGGCAAACTGTACACGGGCAGTGTAAGGAGCAGTACAGAATATTTGCTACTATCTTCTAGTCAGAACAATGCACCCCTCTTTTCTGAATTGGAACAAGTGCTGCAGATTCTTAGGGTACAGATCACCAATTGTCCGTCTGGAAATTCAAATGGGAGTCCAACACAGGCATACTGTTAGGAGGCAAAAGCAAATGCAACAACAGATTCTATTCAAAAAAGCATGGGCACCAGCTGTGAAACTCCTGAGCACAGGGAAAGCTGCATCTCCTGCTTTTTGCATGACCATGCTTGGGATATTTTTTTCAGTTTGGGAAAAAACCTCTTTATCCGCATAAGCTCCTGAGAAACACCTCCGGTGGGAATCAAATCTGTCAACTGGTCTGCAAATGCTCGTGGTAGCTGCCCAGATAAGAACGGCTTCTAAAAAGCAGGGGAGTTCTTCAGCTCTCCTGAGCATGAAGCTTGCTATTTTGGCTTCTCTGCCCATCTCTGCCCCTCAGGCTTCCCTCTCCCTGGAGGGACAGATGTGTTCAGAGGCCTGGTAGCGTTGCACTGTAGCTCAGGGAAGGGCATGTCCTCCATCAGCAGCCTGAGCTCCTTGTGGCCACTCAGCCCAGTTTGAGCAGACAATTGTCCATCATATCACCAGCTGCCCATCACCACCACCTGGTCTCAAGCCTCAGTCACCAGAAGTCTAGCAGTTTGTAAGTTTAGATTTTCCTTAGGAAGCCACCTCAAACATGCTAGAAATCACCATGTGTGCTATGGCTTTCCTCAGCTTCCACCTACAAGAAAGTAGATGCAGGCTCTTGAAACAGTCTAGGGTTTTAATGCATATAATACTTAGCATCTTTTTTTCACTAATGCTCATCTCCATTCTCCATACAGTGCTGGAGATGGTTAGAAACGTAAAATCATCAAAAATATAGAATCATAAAATTTTATTATTGTATTAAAAAAACCCCAGAAGCGTCAGCTCAGAGTTTCAGGGCTCTTTTCTTCTGAAGCTGCACATTTGTTACCATGGAAACTTTTGGATACACCCAAAAAACCCACAGGCTTTACAGGCTGCTCTATCTACTGCAGCATATTAGGGAGAGCTGCACATTAATAACAAGAGGCCTCATGACTAAGCTTCCTGTGGCAACTTGGCTAAGTTTGCCACAGGGTTAAGCGCTCGAAATGCTGGCATGTTAAGGCAAGTCTGACAGCTCTTTAAGCCCCATTTAAACTGTTGGGAACTTATTTTATTCTCAAGTACACCAGAAAATCTGACAAGTTATTGCGGAAGAAGAACCTCATTGACTGCAACCGCTGCAAGGGTTGTACACTTTTTCGCAGAAAATATCCAGGGCAACAGGTTTTTCTGTTCATTAGGAATTTCTCCTTCTCTGATACAGCTATTGACTAGCAAATTTTCCGGGTGTGGAGTATAATTTGGCCCTTTTGTCGATCCTATTAGGAATCTCAGTTGGGAATCACTTTGCCATGTGAAATACCTTCCAGCCTTGGTGTTAATGCCTTTGAGATGCTTGAAAAGAAACAGAATATATTTAGATATTCTAGTTTTATCTCATGCACCCTATCCTATGTTCCCAGTATTTTTTATTGTTGTTCACAATACAGTTTTCAGCTTGTCAATATATTTTTGGTAAAAACCGTGGTGGCTCAAATAATTTTCCATCAGAGCCACAGAGGATTACAGAAAGCAAGGAAAAACCTCCAACTGTCTTAATTGCTATTAAACTGCATTCATAGGAAGGACTTCCTGATCTCTGCACCCTGGTGTGGTGCTTTTGAGTGGGCAATACAGAATTCATGGGAAAATTTTGTGTTCATTAATTAGTGTTTCTTATTCAACAGCAGCTCCATGGCATTTCTTTTGATGCAATGTTTCTTGAAGGTTGTTGATCTTCACAGCCTCCCAGTCCTACGAAACTATCTTGCCTTAGTTGCACCCACCTACACTTTTTGTAAATGAATTTAATTCTAGCATTTTCTTTGTATGTTCCTAAGCTTTCCAGGTTTCTTTGCTCAAAAATTGTACTTTTCAGTTTTCAGGTTCTATCAACTGTGCTCCCTTCTGAGCCTGTCAGAACACATGCTTCAGCTCAGGCATTGGCATTGGCTGCACTGCCATATACATTTCCTTGAATTTGCAGCATGAAACATACCTTCAGATAACACAAATGGGCTTCTCCATTGATAACAGAGGACCTATGATGATTTACACCATGACTTCCCATGCATTAACTTTATTATCCTTAAAAATATTATTAAAATTATTCAGTAAGATGAATTCATTCTGAATATTTTATGGGGTTTACTTATTAATAAGAAGAAAATAAACAGATTCGAAAGCTTTTCACTACTAAGAGCACTATTTAATTTCACTTTGATTTGCAGGTTTCTTATCTTTATTTCTTGAACTCTGGATGAATTTTCTTGCTGTTTTGGACAAATTGTTTATTATCTTGAACTTTGTATTATCTATTAGATTGTTTTCTCAAACCAACACTTTAGTAGTTATTTGATAATTTTTTTTCAAACTGCCTAATGAACACACAGGTGAAGCAAATTTTTTCACTAATATTGGATGACTGAAATGTGACACAGCTTCTGCATTTAAGATGAGACTGTAAATTTCTAGTAGTAATTATAATTAGTAGTCAGACCTTCATACACATTATGAGTGTAATATTCTCACACCTCTGTTGAGCTAGGTAGGTTAGATCCGTGATACATGCTCAGGTTGTTGGACTTCAACTACACTGAAGCAATGCACTGACCATTTCTTTCACCACACCCAGTCCTCCCAAACTCACAGCTGTACAAAAGCACCTATGCACCTAAAAATTTTTAAGTCTCGAAGTGAATAAATCTACTTTTTTGGGATATTTGGCTATATCTGAGCTGTTGGATTTGGAAGTAATTCCCTACCCCTAGGACCAGCTATGAGCCTAGTAGCAATTCACTTCTATGGTAACACAAGTGTAAAGTGGGTAACCGCAGTCCTGGTTCCGGCTTTCCCCATCTGGGTGACCAGAGCAGAGAGCTGAGGGGGGCTGCCAACCTCTGATCCTGTCCAAGGGTCTGATCCCAACATAGAGACCCTGTGGATGGAAACCAGGATCTCATCACAGGGTGCTCGGCTTAGACATAGCTACTGTATCCACATTACAGAGTGTAAAATATTAAGATTTCAATTTAAAAGAGAGAAAAATACCCCAATTATCAACAGGATCAATATACATTAGAAAGCCTATGTGTAACTCAGATGAGGTAACGCTTAATTTCTTCATTAGAGTAACTTCTGAAGGAAATGAATATGTTACATTTAATTTACATAAACCAGTGGCTAGACAGAGAGTTAGAAAGGCAGCTCTGGACTTGAGCTCAGTCACAGCACCTCTAAGGATCATCAGATTCTGCCCTGGCAAGACAGTGTGACATCATTATGTTTTCCTATATTTTATGTAGCAGTTTTCATCATACATTTAAAGCAGTGCTCTAATTTACATAGAATCTTGTGCCCAATGCCCAAGGCAAATTTGTCCAAAACAAAAAAAATGGGGCAGGGGGGAGGGGGAGCAGCAGAGCAACAAGGAAAAGTTAGTTAAGTAGCTTAAATTTCTAGAAACACAAGTGGGAGGTTGAACATTACCCTAATAATACAGCAATAAACAAAAGCATTGGAGCCACGCTGTGAGAACAGTTAAAGTTCCTCTTGTCACCAAGATAGAGATTATAGTCTAAAAGAGCTAAGGCTGAAATTGGTTTGTGATTCTTTTTTCATTTAGGTGATTATATGAGGCAAAAATCCTGGGCATACAGCAGATAGGGACTGTGGTCGATGATGGCTCCCTCACTCATGAGAGAGTGCAGGGAAGTTTTACCAACCCAGGTTTAAGAAATGAGTCCCTAGAACCAGTATTCTAGAAGTTAGGCTTGCAGGAACATGCAGACCAGCATGGCTTGCTTTGCTAATGAGCACCAGGGCTGGCTGTGGCAGCTCTGAGGAGCGGCTGCTCCATGCAGAGAGATATCACTACCCTGCATTAAAATCTGCTCACTCCTTTAATCAAATTTCATGCCCTAGTGGCCTTACTGAAATGGAGACAATAATGGAAGAGACCTCAGGGATACCAACAAAGCACCTGCAGTGGACTGCAATACAGGTATTAGCCTCAAATTTTCAGTTTGTTAGCCTGGGCCCTGGGAGCTGTGAGGCAGCAGCAGGACAGAGACTGCAGGGTTGGAGAAAGTTTGTCCTTTGCTGACGGCCTCTCTGTCGGCAGGGCAGAAATTCCTCCAGTGGCTTATAGGATCTTCCCTAGGATGTCATCCATCAACAAGAGTAGTGTGAGGATGAGAAAGGATTTGTCCAATGCACAGCTTTTGAACAGTGAATTTCTTTTTGCTCTGTGTCCCACTGCCTCCAAAGGCTGGTCACTTCAGCGTCAGTGCTCAGGGACAGCTCTGCACATGCTGTGCTCCAGAGCCAGCTGTCTGCGGCTGTAGCTGGGCTCTCTGAAGAGAGGAGCAGCATTTGGTGACTGGGCAGTGCCAGACACTGACCTCCTCTGGTTGCTGGTAAGACAGTTCAGGTTCTTTTAGGACTTAATTTTTCCTGATGAAGTTCATAAGCTTCTCAGTTTGCATTTTATGTTCATCACTATAATTTTATCATCATAGAAGAGACTGCCAGGGTATCCCAGCACTTCCTACTGGCTGTGACATTTTAGTTACTACAGTAACTACAAGGAGGTTGGGCGAAAGCATTGGACTGTCAATGAAAGACAGGTAATATTTATTATTTCTCCTATAACCTCTTCCTCTGGTTAATTGCCAATGTTGCTTAAAAAAATCCAAACAGCCTCATACATTAAATCTGTGCTCTGTGTTCTGTCTAATACCACCAAGCTGGCTCAAATGACTGCATCATTCATCTCAGCAAGCTCAAGATTCTTCCTCAGCTCGTGGCCACTTAGAGAAGATAGCAGACCACCACTCTGGCATCCTGAAAGGACAAAACAGAGGATGAACTCTTAACATATCAAGGAATGTCCCTTCTTGTCCCAAACAGAAAGGGCTCTTTTCTCAAGCATTTTGCATCTGAAGCCATTTTCCAACCTGTGGGTTCCTGGAGGTTCCTCATCAGAACACATACCGCTCTGCTTAACTATTTCATGTGCTGTCAATTAGGGATTGTTATGAATAAAATATTCAAGGCAAAAAAAATTGATGACAAAGTTTCAGGCACACAAGACTCAAGGTGTCTTATTCGCTATGCTCTGGATCTCAGGTTATAACTTTGCTGTGAAAGGATCAGAGAGTTGCATAGATTAACTTACCTTGGGACAGTAATTTCTCACCTCAGAAGCATTCAGCCTCTGAGGTGTAAAGAAACATTTTCTATCCAACATCTAAAGCAAGGGATCTTCAGATTCCTGCAGCATGGAGAGGAACCAACTGTTGTGAAGTACTCAGACTTGACATTGCTCCAAGGAAGTCAGCAAGGCCAGATCCTCCAGGAACTGTCAAGAACAGGATCTGTTCTTGGCCTGAAACTGGACTTAGGTCTGGGGTGCTCCTGGTCACAAGGAGGGGCCAGATTTTGGGCATCTAGAGATACTTAAATATAAATAAATAAATATAAGCAAAAACAAGCCCACTCTTTGTGCTGATAGGCTATCCAGGAATCTGCCTCAACATGTAGACTAGATGGGAAGATCTGGAGAAATAGGACTTGGAGTGTTACACTGTGTATACACATATACAAACTTTAAGATCCCTTAAGATCCCTTGAGACTCCAAGAAGTTAATTTCTATGCAGAAAGTGTGAAGTCTAAATCCTATGAGAAACTGACAGGAGAAAGGAAAGATGAATAAATACATGGTGGACATGAACTGGGTAATCATCCTCTTAATAGAATGAAGAAACCGCCACTTGCTGCCACCTTGTCGCTCTGCAATTGAACATTGGGTTTTCAACAGCCCAACTGTGACCTAGCTTGGTACTCTGTCTTGCCTTTGTGTGGAAAACCATCCCTTCTCCCATTATCCCAGGCAGATTATTTTGTTCTTGACCTTCTCCAGTGGATATTTCTTTCCAAAGAGAAGATGGCAATCACTTTGGGAATGGTGACCACACAGTCAGGATTGTCATTGTTGTTTTGCACAAATGAGACAACTCCTTCTCTCACTGAGACACTGTTCAGGTTTGAGCTTTTGCAGAACCTATCTTTGCTTTATGTCTAAATGTCAATTAATGATATTCAAGATGGCTGCTCTTTGTTCCAGCATAACAAGTGCTTTTCTTGTGAGTTAATGATGAATTCTGCCTGAATGTGTCAAACTTGGTCTGATCCTCTACCAGCCATCCAGCAAGACAGAGCCCAGGTATTTCTATGGTAGTCTTGGGACTCCATCTCAAAATATGACTCATTAACAGGCTAGCAGTGCCTTGACATAGCCAAGAAGAGCACATAGAGGGAAAGAACTGGAACAATAATCTGAGGTAACTAATCCCTGGATTTTGTCAAATGGATCCCACAGAGGGCCACTGCAGCCCTAAAGCTCTTTGTCATGAGGCCGCTGGAGCCATGAGCAGTAAGGTCTGGCAAGCAGAGGCAAGGTGTGTCAGCAGCACTAGCTCCCCCCAAGGAGCAAATTGCTACCAGACAAGTCCTGATTAAATGATTTGCTCACGTTTGGACATTGCAGTCCTAGAACAGTTTAAGCATGGCCATTAACTTGACACTGTAGAGAGTCTTACAGAAGTAAGAAGAGCAGAATTTGAGAGCAAGGGAGAGAGAAAAGAACTAAATAGGAGCAGGACTTGAAGACAGAGGTAGTGATTTTCTTAAAATAGTTGTGCCTGCCTTTGATGTAAAACACAAAATCTTGGAATTAAAATGAGATAGAGAAAAAACAGATGGTGTGAGGAGGGATTCAAAAGTGAGGTGTTGCACCAGAACAAGATAGGAAGAAATAAATGATACAGAAGTGGACTAAGCATAAAAGGCAGCAGATAACCATAATATTTTTTAAAAAGCCCTTTGCAGTATTTGTAAGCTACAGCATCAGCAAAATACAAGAGCACTTGACTTATCTTCCTCTCTACAAGAAGAGACTTGTTTTGAAGTTAAAGTAGACCAAATGTGTTTCTGTGTGAAGAGTTTACAGTTCTTGGCATGTTAAACATTACTTTAAAAATCTTTCACACCCAAGAGTTACACTCATTTGCTTATCTTTATAGCACTTCAAAAAAAACAAACAAACAAAAAAAAACCCAAAAAACAACCAAGTCATACCATAGCTCATTTGATCAAAACAGGAATGCTTATAAACCTTTATTCTTATCTTTCATTGATCACTATAATATAGAGCTTTCCTTCTTTAGCTGGGAACACAGATTTCTTATTTCTTAGGTTAAAGCTCTAAATCAAAACATCTCCGGGTCCTACCAACTACATGCTTTGAGGAGTTATGAATATTTTAGATTGGCCCTCTCATGTGCCCCAGTTCCCACAGAGGTGGTGAGTCACAGGTCCAGCATTTGGAGCCTGGAGTTGGAGATGAGCTTCCCGGCTTGGATCCACCTAAAATTGTTTTTTCCCCCAGGAGTACTTACTGCTTGACAGAAAAATGACACATTGTCATGTATATTCCTTTTCTGTTTTGACAGATTTACAACACTGTATGTGTTGTACCAGTCTCTTCCAGCTATGACAAAGTCAGTCAATATGGGTTTTTTTTAAAAAAAATTCAAGTGACGATTATTTACTCCTTAAAAAAGAGAACCACAAGAGTCTGAGCAAGGAAAGTAAAATGCTTAGAACAATACTGCAGTACCGTAGGGGAAGTGATCTCCTCTGGTGTGTGCAGTAGCAGGATGTGAGGCTGCTGTGCCAGCCTCCCACTCACTTTGTCTTCCATCTGCATGGCAATCTCAGGTTCTGAAATCTAATCCTTTATTTGCTTCTGGTCCCTGAGGGATAAAACCCTGAGAAAAGGCTGCTTTGAATAAATCATCTCAGAATTTCTCTCCATCTCTGGTTTCCAACCAGATGATGTATTTTATAGTTTGTGAACCATCTCTACTGCCTGACCTGCAATTAAACAGTTGCTTGGTCCTCTAAAGCACAGCTCAGCTCCACAAGTTGCCACTCAGCTTTGAGTGCTGCTCCCTTCAAGGGAACAGGGAAATGCAAAAACCTACAGTTCCTCAGAGTCAGACATGACTCTCAGATCCTCACTCAGCCAAACTGCCGAGGATTTTGATGGGACCCAGCCTGTATGAGGAGTCAGAGGATTTGACTCACCATGGTCATGCTGCTGCTTGTTCCTCCTCCCACACAAACCAACTGTTTTTGGTCCCAGAATTTTAGCCTAGTTTGTAAATAACAGTCACCCGGGAAGAAGTGCATTTACCTCCTACCTGACAGAGGCCCTGGGAGTCCTTCATTTCTCTGTTAGCTAATCGAAGAGGGAGAGGGAATAAAAAGGAAAGGAGGAGTTAGCAACAATTTATCTCTCTACCCAGTTTGCCAAAGGCTATGACTGTAGATTCGTTTTCTTCCAACAGCTTGAAAATATTTCCTATAAGCTGAAAATCAGGCTAAATTAAAGCTTTCCCTGTAAATTTTTTTCTGTGTTTTTTTCTCCCCCCCTGCAAAACGATGAGCAAACCTAGATACCAAATGACAGCTCAAGTCCTCAAACCACAGATGGCTCTCCCAGAGCCCTTCCCGGAGGCTAGCCTTTCCAGGTTGGCTGTAGGATGGATTACCAACATCACTTTTGGATGAAAATCATAGTGTTGTTTTCTCATGTAGTATTTCTGGGAGGACATGAAAAACTGGAGGGGGGAGGGTTACTAATGAGGCAAAGCAATTAGTATTTTTGTAGGCTTGTTTGTTATACTGCCTGTGTCTTCGTAATGTAAATGCAAATAAACCATCTTTATTTTATTCATAGTTCTAATGGAAAGTCTGTGTCATGGTCTGAACCAGGTGGAAGACAAGATCCAAAGGGGGAACATATGTGGCACAGACTCTCAGTGCATGTGAAGAACCAGGAGACAGGGTGCAATCAGACAGCGGTGATCAAACCCCTCACTAAAGACTACCACGGCCAAAGTCTGACTTTTACTGACATCAGCACTAAGACTCTGTACAATGTGGTGGAGGAAGAAGACAGAGAGCCCGTTCACCTCAACCAGTCCAGCAGTCCTTCCATGGTGGTGCACAGGCGGGTGACAACGACCCCTCCGCTGCAGGCCACCACGGAGGAAACCCAACTCTTCTTGCCTGAGCAGTCCCCCAAGACCCTGCCCCTGCAGCCACAGACTCTCATGGACCAGCTGCAAGGAGTGGTCAACAAGTTTGCCACCGGCATCCCCGACTTCAACGCTGTCCTGCCCACTCCCGGCTCAGGGAGCGGCGTGCGGCCCCCCTGCCCACCCCCGCCACCGCAGCCTTTCCAGGTGGCCGCCTTCAGCGAGGAGCCCCTGTCTCCCCCGGCTGAGGAAGCGGAGAGTGAGAAGGTGAAGCTCATTCAGGGATATGTGTATGAAAAGAGCACAGAGGAGGAGGACGAGGAGCCGGCAACCAGCAAACTGACTCTAGAAGACTCTCCGGCGCTGACGCCCCCGTCCCCTTTCCGGGATTCAGCGGCTTCAGGCAGCTCCGTGCCCAGCTCCCCTGTGTCGGAGTCGGTGCTCTGCACACCCCCAGATGTGACCTATGCCTCTGTCATCCTGAGGGACTATAAGCAAAGCTCGTCCACCCTGTAGATGCTGCAAGAGACAAGATGGGAAGGACTTTGGCAGCTGCCCCCTGGGAGGACTTGTGGAGAAAAGTCTCCCAGGGCCATGGGAGAGAGAGCAGAGAACAAAGTGACAAATGACAGGGCAAAAATTTCATCCTGCACTTAAATAACTAAAATGAAACAAAAAGAAAATAAAAAATCCATTCTGAGGGCTCGAGATTCTCTATCTGTCAAAAATAAAAATATTGTACTTTGGGAAAATGTTAGGAAACCATAACAAAGCACAAACTAAAAGAACAACTTCTACAGCAAAAATAATAATAATAATAATAATAAATATATATATATAATCACAGTCACACCCTCTCTTGGCAATGCTTGAAAAGGACTCTGGGAAGTGTGACCTGGAGAAGTCATTAGCACACCTCATGACTGCTGTCTATCTGCTATGGGAGTAACACACCCAAGAGCTGGAAGGGCGGAGTGTGGTGCAGGGGAACAAAGCTACTGGTATATGAGACACATATGCATAAATATTTTTTCCTGTTTCTACAGGTGGCATAACTGTGGACTTTTGTTTTGGGGAGAGGAGATGATGTGAAAGCACATGGCTCTTACTGACTCCTATCTGAACGATTTGCTCTTCATACTAGGCTGCTTTTTTGGGGGAATTTGGGCTTCTTTTAATGCTGACTGTGAACAAAGCAAGAAATAAGATCAAGTTAAAAGTCAAGAGGTTTCTGAAGAAAGCCTTGCCACAGTACTTGTGATATGATAAGGACTTAGAAAAACTGCCCTTTTGTACAAGGTTGCTAACCATGTGGCTAAACTGTTACACAATGTTTCCTGTAGCAGAACAATATTTATTGACTATCTTTTCATAAAACAACATACTGTGCCATGCCATTGCATCATTCCTTTGTGTTACTTTGGAATCAAATGCGTTGAGGAATAGCTGTTTACTTAGAGCAACAACTGTTAGTCTGGAAGAAAGGCAATTCCATACTGGGGTCACTACTCCAGGCAAGAGAGTGAGCGAACATTTGTGTTTCTGTATGTGTGGGTATGATATGTGTGAAGAGTATTGTCCAATAACTACCACTGGAAGATTGTCTTATATATTATGAATATTTTTATGTTCAAATCATGTTTTTATATCGCGTTGTTACAAATATTCGATAGATCTTTGAAGGTTTGTATGCTGTGTTACACATCCTTTTTTTCATATACAAGCTGAGACAGTCATTACCCTTATAACAGGGTGCTTTGTTTTGCAGATATTTTATGAAGTAGACATATGATATTAATAACCAGTGCATTGAGAACGTGTTATTTTACATGTTTTGCAGCAAGTGTGGTTAACAAAAAAAAAAAAAAGAAAAAAAAAAAAAGAAAAAAAGGTCTGTTTTAGAAATCTTGCAGGTGAGAGACAGGAAAAAAAGAAAAGTAGTTCAACAATTTCACTGCTTCAGATAATTTAAAATAAAATCATGTCAGGACAGGAAATTTCATCAGTGCTTAATGTGTGGATAAATCCCCAGGTTTTGCTATTGACAGTTCTTTTAAACCCTTTATGATGTTTAGTTGCATGTTCTTTCCTTATGCTTTTACTTCTTGCATTTAATATACAATATAGAATCTTAAAGGTCACTTCTAGGTGGTTGTAGTTCTGTCATTTATTCCTCCTCCTCCTCTAGCTTTCATGTGCTTCCTAGAGATGGGCTTAATCCAAAGCTCCCTAATGACTGGCATGATAAAAGTCCAGGTCTAATTGCTGTGGCCTGAATTTAATTATAATGATAGTTATAATTTATAAATGTGCTTATTATACATACACATGTTAGGATTTTATCTGCGATGATCTCTGCTTCTGAATTCAGCTGACGATGAAGATCTGTCCCACAGTTCCACACTGTACTTCAAAAAATATTTTAAAAGAATGTCTTCCTGTTAATATAGTTGCCAACCCTGATTTTAACCGTGCTTCTTTTGAATACTCTACCAGACTTTTCTCGAATTAATCATAATTCTACTATTTTTCTTTCTTTTCACTTGAATTTTAAGAAGTCCTGCTCAAATATCATAGTTTTTCCCTAATTATGCAGTATTGGTATTGAAAGGTTTGGCTCATACTCAAAATCAGAGAGACACTTTTTTTTTTTCATCCTCTTTTCACAATGCTTTTTCCTTCCAACATTACTTGTGGCCAATTGCTATCATTGGCCTGATGTGGAAAGCATGAAATGACTTTGCCCAAAGACAGTCAGTATATTGACGTTTCTATAATGAATTGAAGACACCTGAGGATTAGTTGGTTGATTTTTGTTCTGCCTGGGCCTTCGAGGGGAATATTTTTTGTTGCTGTTTCTTTTATTTAAAATGCTGATTATTCCTTAAAGCAGTGAGAAAAATGCCGTATCTTCTTTGCTGATCACTGCACTGGCAATGAATTCTGTCTTCTAATAACTGTAGAATAAGATCTGCTGTGCTGTTTCCAAAAAACATGTGTTGTCAGTAGCACAGAGCTGATACTAAGAAGCCAGTCTTTGAAGATCTGAGAGAGATAAGAAAAAGAAATATAACAGCTTTGTAGAGATAGATGAGGAGACAGCAATGTGGCAAGGTACTATACTGTTTTCATATCTGTCTGATTTGAAGATATTAAGCACTGATTTTATTACTGCAATGTAATTATATCATGAGTAGGAGTTTTCTTGAAATTCAGTATATTAGCTTTTAGTTTGTAATTGTTAAAACTGGAAACATACACATACATAAATATATCTAAAGGGCAAGAGCTCACCTTGTGTATGCAGCTGTATGAGCTACAAAGCTTTCTGTAGAAGTTCTTTCTTTTGGCCTGTCAAATGCTTGATGAAAACTGCCTTTTTGTCAAAATGATCTTGAAAATGCTGTAAAATAAATATTTTCTATTTAATATTTAAAAATAGAATGCCAAAATTTTTAATTTCTTGTTTCTTGAGTAGAAAATAGTCATGTATTTCATAGACATTCTTTGTTCCAGGGCTTTTTAGCATCACGAATAAGAGATGGTGGGATATTTAAATGGAGATAGGTATCAATTAAATTGTGCCACAAAGGTGAGGTGGTGGAGGGCTGAAGGATTTCTGCATAGATAAAACCCCCAGCTTTTTGGCTCTCAAATAAAATTCAGAAGCACTGTAACTATTCATTCAGATAAATTGTAGAAGAGAATTCAATGGGACATGACAGGAAATTTTGCTTCCCAAGGACATGGGAAAACACCAGCCCTTCCCTGAAAACTGTCTTTGAGATGTCTGCTTCTTCCATCAGGGAAACTGCAATATGCTTTCTTGACAGCTATAGATGATAGGCATTGATCCACCCCGGCATTTTGTGTCCTACCTTTACTGCTTCTGTATACAGCAAAGTACTGGGACTCCTGACTCCTGCTCTGCAGCTCACAAACACTGTGGCTTTCTGGTGACTCCTGAACCGCTCTGTGCCTCAGCAAGATGCTTTCTTGGTATGCTGCTGGGATTTTCAGAAACAAGTGGCACTAAACATAGAAAATCTAGACTTTTTTCTCTTTACACTTGTGAATAGGCTTGTGGCTCCTTTGTTTGGATCTGGCCTTGCAAGAGCCCATGTCTGAGGAGTCAGTCCACCTGCAACTACTGCAATGCAGGACAGTGACATTGCATTAAGTGGTAAGTGCCAAAAGTTTTGTCTCTTTGTTCATAGAGGCTTTTCTTTCCTCTTATCCCCTTTTGTTTTTGTCTTCAAAATCTATTCTGTCTATCTCTTAGTAAAAGTTCTGCTGACCAAGTGTATTCAGTTAGAAAAACATCTACAGAGAAACACAGCACTTACTCCCCTCCAGAACAGCCAGCGGAATGTTGCACAAGCTGCTGAAAAAAATATCTAAAGCTACTTTTCACTGGGTAAGTGGATGAAAGCACAATTGAGATTTAGTCTCCATCCTTCTGTCAAAGACAGAATGTTGGCAGCTCCACCAGCCCAGCCCATGCCTCTCCACCCAAGCTCTGTTCAATAACTTGGGTCTGCAGACTGGTGTCAGGTACACTTTGCATGGAGTAAGTGGCTACCAAAAGAAAAACACAGTTGCAATTTGGCCCTTGGGCTTGTATTCCTCACTCTTGAGACAAAAACAGGGGAGCAGGTTGCTAATATCTGTTCTACATAACATCTGAGTGGTTAAAAATGCTTTTTATATGGGAGTGGAAAAAGTGTGGGTTTGCAGATTGAATTGTTGTGGTCATTTTTTTTTCCCAAATAAATGAGTCACTAGACACTTGGCAACTATCTGTCTGCAAATCATTGAGAAGGAGAAGCAGACACTGTAGCCTATTTTTAACTGTGTAAGATTCCCAACAGGGATATTAGCAAAAAAGAAGCTAAGGAATGCCATGCAGCCAAGTGCATGGTACTACCACAGGCGCCATATCTGGACCTGGACTCACAGTTTGGCAAACCCTGCAAGCTCCCAAGCAGAGATGGTAGAAGAGAGCAGGAGTGACTGGTTGCCATTTCCAGTGTTACAGGTAAATTGTATCCTACTAAAAAAACCAAGCAAGCTATTCTTTGCCTTTGCTAATTCAACTTCCAGATCTCAGAAAATCACACAAAATGGGACTGCTCCCCTGAGAGAGCAGGTCACTCTTTGGTACCAAGTAAGAGCATGTGTTTTCCACTTGGTTTCACGGTGGGCGTAAGCAATGTATCTCTACAGAAGTAAAATATGGTTGTGACTTGTGGGTTTCCATAACCAAAAGGCCTCTAGGTAGGTGGAGAAGCAGCTGGCACAGATAGCAGTGCAGACAGATAAGACTTTAGGAGTGGTATGTATCTGACATTTAATCCACCCACTTTATTTATTGCACACCGTGCAATGTGTAGGTGGCATGAGATCCATTCCCCCACCTACTCCACAGTATGGTGTGTGGGACTCCTACCTCCCCGTGCTGCTCTGAGGCTGAACCAGGAACAGATCTGCAAGACCTCTCTCCTGAAAAGATGCTGTGCCTGGAGGACTGGCTCAGGGCAGGCAAGCCTGCTCAGTTCCCTGTTTTCCTGACACAGAGTGTCTTTGCAATGCACCAAGAGTGTATTTTCCATGCAAGCATCACCTAGAGATGCGGGATTTCTGTGGTATGGAATGTCTCAATATAAGTCAATAGCTTGAAAGGAGCTGTTTCCCCAGCTGCCCTCCAACAGCCCGTGGTGAGGTGTCCCCCACTACAGCTGAACAGACCTGTCAGTCCTATATAACCCAGGGTGTGATGAGCCATTGTTCTCCGGAGTGCCCAGCAGCCCATGCTGCCAGATGTCGGTGGGGCACGCACAGCCCCGAGCAGGTGCCTGGTGAGAACTTCACACTGCTGCTCCCTGAGCTGCTGGTGCTCAGAGGTCTGAGTAGCACCAAGGGCTCCCCATGACCTTCACTGTTCTCAATGACACAGGGAAAGACAAGGAACAAAAGAAAGACAACGACTTGTCTTTATCTCTCTTACAAGAAAGGCAGGCAGGACTGCGCTGTGGAGCCAGAAGTGTAGCCCTTATGGCTTTGTACAAAGTCCTGACAGCTCCTGTGACTGTGTCTCATCAGACATAAGGAGTTGGCCCTTCATTCTTTAGCTACACTTGTTAGGTAACACTAAAACAGAAAAACTGCAAAATTACCATGGCAAGATGCTTAAATACCACCACTGGGAGTGGTGTTTCGCATGGAAGCTGAATCTGAGCAATGTTTTCAAAAATGTATGGTATAGGAGTTTTTAATATGTCTTCTAGACTTGAAAATGCACTGACAAATCAATGTCTTTTTATTTGGGGAAGGAAGCAAGAATGAATGTGTTTTCCTTGTATGTGTTATACGTGTTTTGTTTAAACACTTACATAGAACAATTAAACTGTATTTTAATTTGGCAGGCATCTTGGTAATTATTCAGATATTGTGCTGTTTTCTTTTTTTATGGGGGGGGGGCAGTTGGATTGATTTTGTTTTTTTGCTTAAAAATAATGCCTAGAATACTTAGCAAGGTTATTAACTGTGCCAGGATTTTCATGTGCATCTGTGTGATACTAATTTAGAAACTGAAGCCTCTAAGTGCTGAGATCCTCAATGTGTGTGAATCAGTGTTAAGTCCTGAATTATGTCATTTTCCTTGAGAAGCTGGCTGAGCACCTGTGCTGTTAACTTTTGAGTTTCCTACAGATTCATTTCCCACCCCAAGCTCCATTCTGCAGTTGTGAGGATGTTGATCTTATCTCTATTTTTGAGGCTGCTGTTGCTGATTGGTCTTATCATTTGATGCAATGCCTTTGCACCAGCATTGGCACAATTGCAGGGGGAAATGCCTGTCAGGCTGCAGCTCCTCAGCAGTGCCAAGAGATTTTTCTTCTGAGTTCCATTTCCCTTTATGAGATGTGGTTATGCTGCATGCCCTGCCCTCCAATGTGCTGTTTGTGCTTGGATAATATGGTTGTTGACTTTAAAAACAACAAAGTCAGAAAGTTTTTCCCTCTTATTGCCCCTGACATCCGGATTTACCCAGATGTGTGTATCCAGCTCTCATCTGGGGCAATCTTGCACAAGACACACTGTTGGGCATGAACTTGGTGCATCACAGCCTGGGCCTCAGCTCTGTCCCCAGTTCAGCTCTTGATTCTTTTAATGACCTCGAGGTGTTCATCTACCCAAGGGTATTTCAAAGCTGCATAAGGGAACTGGGTCCTAATGTACAATGGACACAAGTGAAAACTGGGCATAGAAATCCTTTAGATACGTTTGAAAGCTCAGCTGGTCTTTCCTTCCAACTCAGGTATGGACACAAGACAGGCGTGTATAAATAAAAGAAGAATTTCACAGCCCTTTTATTGTCTTTCTGATCTTGATGTCAATGCCAGTTCACTCCTGCTCATTCTTACCCAGCCTGTTTTTTAACGCATACATGGCATAGCTGTGCAAGTGGCACCATACAGTTCAATAATTTTGTCTTGGATTCCTCATTTTCCTTATTTCTGGTTACCTCATGATCAGTGTTAACAGAAGATTTGGGATGTCTGGGAAAGCTTGTGGAATAAAAACATCACACAAAGAAAAGGCACAACAGTTACATCAGCTGGGGCAAGCATAGATGCTGCAGCCATAAAAATCTTTTAACCCTCAGGAGGACAGAAATGCTGGCAGGTCTATGAAAAACTCATTTTTCCAGCAATATCCAGGCTTTGAGTGTCAGCTCTAGAATAAGGCTGTGCTGTCAGATTGCAATACCACCGTTTCCAAAACACTCAGAGCCTTTTCCTTCCTAGAGCCGGGTTGTTGGTTTGTTTAAGGTAGATATCATCTTCTTCAGTGGCTGCTGTGCACAGACCTTTCCCCACCACTTACAAAACATTGCAAGCCTCTCTCTCCTTAATGCTGGTTTTTAAGATAGGTGTCACAGCTTCAATGCTGTAAAGGCATACCCTGCCCATGGCAGGCTGGGCATGGGGTAGTGCTGGAGCAGGATCAGGACCCAGGGAGCAAAAGCTTTCTTGCATAGTGTACTGCTTTCAGACGTGTGTGTTGTTTGTGTTTTCCTTCTGCATTTAGAGCTCTCTGAGCCTCAGCACGTCTGTTCATAGTGGCATGAGCAAAACACAGCTGGCAAAAACACCACAGCAAGCAGTATTTATTGCTCAGTTGCTGGCACTTTCCCTTACCTATGTGCTCCATTTTCCTGTCACAAACAGCTTGTTACCTGTGACAAAAAGGAGCAAGCCTGAGTGAAGAAATAAAGAAGACAAACCCTGTTCTGTGCAAAGGCCCCTTGGTGCTAAAGGCAGGTAACTGTGGGAATACTGATTTACAGAGGCCACGTATATCCCACAGGAGAGTCCCCTATGTCCACAGCAGACAAGGTGCCCACACTGTCACACTGGCAGAGGATGTCACACAGGGCAGATGGAGCCCTCTCAGGCTCTTTAAGACCACAGGGAATTTCACAGGTGCTGTTTGCCAAGGCAATCAAGATCTATGCGTGACCAGTTTGGGACAAAGGGCTCTGAAAAGGGCAAGGATGCGAAGGACCCCCTTGACATCCTCCTCCAAAGGACTCAGCTCATCGGGTCTTTGTGAGTTTAGCACTTGCTGCTGTGTCTGGGACAGCCTACAGCAAGCCTCAGCAATACTATCAAGCGTCAGCCTCCCTTCACCTTCAGACCCTCCTGAGCTCCAGCCCCAGCTCTTCACACTTGTTTCTCTCCTTCCACAGGGGAAGATGCCTGCAGGGGATTGCAGGACTCTGGCTGTTTTGTTTGCTTGCTCCAGAGGTCTCTGCTGATGCATTTTCATCTGGCTTCTAAGCAAAATGCAAGCTGAAATGGGAACCAGTGTTTGTCCCTGTGGGCGCAGGAGCCAGGGGGTGGCCTGCTGTCCCTGTCCTGGCTGGGAAGGGAGAGCAATGGTGCCAATACCCAACCATGTGGGTATAGCACACACAGCACACAGAGACAGAAACAAAGGGAGAGAAGCTGCATGAAAGGCCTCTGTGAGTTGTTTCACTCTGATGTCTATAAAATTCTGGCTAAATCATGAAAATCTAGAGTTCTGACTGGGCTGCATGAGAGAAGTGGCACAGGCTGTCCATTAGACCTTTATGTCTTGCTCCTTATGTGCCAAGCTCAGACATTTCTGCCAGCTGGGGATTCTCTCTGAGTATAAACTCACTGTCACAATGGCAAAGAAAACAGAGGGAAAAAGCAGAAGAGAAGGAGCCCCATTAGACAACAAGTACATCTGTCAGCAAGAAGAGATAATTCTTGAGAGAACAACTGGACTTAATAGCTGAGATGTTACAAGATATTGTTCTACTTATGTGTTAGGCTCAATCCAGCCAAAGGTTAGGAGTAATTTTTAGCAGAGTACCAAGAAATGAAAAGACTCATTGTCCTGCTGAAGTAACACCACGACAAGAATTTCTCCACCTTCTGCTTTTCTGAGAAAATCTGAACCCTTTAAAACAAATTTTAAGTGGTAATCCAACACCTGAGTTTCACAAGGATGGTTAATGTCAAATGACCAGGACAGAGGAATAAGGATCCAGCTTCTAATATAAAAGTTACAGGCTATAGTGGTAAAAAGACTTTTTCTTCTTTAATCCATATTTGAAAATATAACTGCATCTGTAGAATAATTCAAAAGAAACTTGTATAATTTCCTACCAGGAAAGGTTCGCTCAAGCAGTGAAATAATAATTTTATTATCTAGTTTACCAAAGTGTAAAAACTAAGCCTCCAGCAAACCATTAGATATATATAGAAATTGTATCACATCAGCTGGAGAGCACATTATGACCTACCTGGGCTTAAGAAGAAAAGGGAGAGAATTCTCCAGTAATGAATATTTTCCCTAAGGCACTTGGCCGTGTTTTCTTTACAAAAGCAACTACATATAAAGATTCAGTATGCAGGCCTTCCATGTTGCCTAACGCATGATGTGTTCAGCTAAGACTTCATGCTAGTCACCCAGTCAAGCCAGTTTTTGCTAACTTTTCCAAAAGCTCTCTCTCTTGCAGGGAACTCATACCTGACACGAATGGCTAACATGCAGTTATCAAGGTTAAGAAAAAGAAAAAGAGTCCTAAACAGAGGACTGGGTTTGATTTACTTCCTTTATTTTGAGAGGAAAGCCCTGCATAAAACCAGAAAGAAATTACACTTTGCACCATATCTCTGCAAAAAGATTTAACTACATTTGTCTTCATCATTGACAATCATATTAAGCCATGCTGAAAAGGTACTTACTGGTTTTAATCCAATAATTAAGAGACATGAGTTCACCCTTCAACTGTCAATAAACAGAACTTTAATTGGAAAACAGACACTGAACAAATTTACCTTCTCATGCCTACTGGAACACTGAAGTTAGTCAAGAGAGATTTAGGCCTCATGAATATCTGCATTTTCTGTCACAAGTACCTCCAAGACTTTTTAAACTGATGGCATGTAAACTGATACACAATATGTGTTTACACTTGAGCAGCTTAGCCCCAAGTCCTTTCTGCCTCTGATATTCATGTCATTATTCATTCTGGTACAAGACACTCCAACTCTTCAAAGGCTTCTGGAAGGCTATGAGCACTCCTTTCCTAGAGCTTTACAGAGCATAAATAGTTATGGATTCAGTCTGTCTGTAACATAGCATGTTTGTGTGGGATGTCGCACTGTCCTCCCCATTTGGCAGGTGAGGAGGCTGACACATCGTATACTAACACCAACATTTGCAAATATTTTCCTAAAGCTAAGCACTAAGTTCTTATTTTGACATTTAAATTAAAAAAATTGCCTGTTTCAGTTCCTCTCTTCTCCTAAAATTAATGGCAGCTACAGATATTAAACACATATATATAAAATGTGAGCTGTTGATCTCATTTCTAATGGTTTTGGGTACTCTTCTGCAAAAATGTTTCAAATTATTGTTCAAGACAAGAATCCTGTAGCACAAATGAGGACTGGTGGCACTGAGCAAAAGGAGGAGATTCTTCTCTTTCTACCCTATGATTATTTATCTATACTCATCTTGAACACAAAAACCTACATTTATGTCCCTTGGTATGATCTAGCCCCAGAGCTAGATTATGGCATTCTGGAACAGGGCATGCCCAAAGCAAGACTGATTATTCATCTATAGTTCAGATTTCTTTTTTGACGTTCCTTAGGTCAATGACTATGTCACCACATAACCATCTGCCATTTACAGGAGCTCTCCCTCTCTTGCAGTGCAGGGAATGTGCCCAGATAGTGACCAGATTCCCAATGCTTTGTTGGTTTCCACCAATAAGAAGGTGAGCAAGCTTTCTTTATTCAAATTCTTTCAAATTAATTAAACTATATTTCTGCTAAAACTCTCCCATGAGACATGGGGCTTAGTCAGTCAAATATATATAAGACTGAGACACAGAGAGAAGGGTCACACCATTAACTGTGGGTTCTCATTTTGGCCAAGCTGCTTGAATTTACATAATATTAAAATATATAGAAGTCATAAATAAGATCACAGCTTTGCTACTGTGGTACTACATATGGCTGGAAATAAAGACTAATGTTTTCACTTGATGAAAGACAGTTGTCTGATGTCTTTCAATTCCCCTGTTCATTTACTACATGATTTTCACTTACCACATAATTTTAATTTACTTCATGAACCTGAATCATCCATAAAACAAGTTCATCCTGTTACTGAATAGAAAAACAGCCCATAGGAAAATGGTGTTTGCTCCCATATTTAAAAGCCATCTTCACTTGTATATACAAAAGGAACAAAAAAAGGTTTTGCGTTTTAAGCATGTTAGCATTGCTCATACGGGGTGAATAGACCATCTTTTTCAAGCTGTAACATGGGCTGGGTTTGCACTCAGCAGCGGAGCAGCACCAGCCTCGTGGCTGCTGTTCATGGTTTTGGCTGTGCTGATTCATTGCTCAGTCCTTGCAGTACCTGAGCGGTGACACCCCCACCTCAGCCCAGCATTACAGGATAGTGGGGTGCCTTTGTCAGGGAGTTTACAGCATGTGTTGGGATCTCTGGCTCACCCTGGGAAAAGTGGTCTTTGTGTCAGATGTGTCTGCTTCCCCACTGATCTCCTAGAACTTCTCTGCTCCAGGGAGAGGGTCCCAGTCTCCACGCCAAGTATCTCATACTCCTCTGGCAGACACAGCACAGGCCTAACCCCACGGTAAATTCAGAATGAACTTCGGTGCTTGTTAAAAAAAAATGTTGGCTGTATTTTTTTTTTAAGTCACAAAAAGAAGTATTTTAATTGAACGTTTAAAATTTGAGATTGGTTGAGCTGTTGGAAAATCACAGCTCAAACAATTTAACAATGTTTCAAGCAGCTTCAAGCAAAATCTTACAGCAGGAGATGCTCAAAAGCTTTAAGGCAATGCCAAGAAGCATTCCTCAGCAACACATGTTGGAGTAGACCATCAGCCAAATTCAGAAGTACAGGAAAGCACTTTTGCTGCTGTAATTCCTGTTCAGTGGCATATTTTTTGCACTCCCAAACTACTGTCAAGCAGTCTTTCTGGTTCAAAATGTAGATGCATCCATTACCCCCATACGTTTATTGTGGCAGTGTGCTATTAAGATGAAAGAAAAGTTATTCATCTGGGAATCACCTGACAATACAAATGGTGCTATTTTGAGCATTTATTGCCACTACAATTAATCACGTGACAGGCAATCAGTTTGGAGGTATGCTTTTTTTTTTTTTTTTCCGTCTTATTCTATAGTTTATTTAAGAAATCTGGAAACTTCCTTTGCGAGGTAGTGCTAGTTTTGATATTCAGTCCCATTATAAGGCCAGTTTTTTATCAATTTAGCAAGAAGGATTCTGCAGTAGCTTTTAATAGTGTCAGATACTCAGACTTAATGGGCAAGACACAAAATGAAGTATATAAAAAATGCTGCAAAGACTGATAAAGTTCCTTTTTTTTTCCCATAGCTAGTTAGATGTGCAGACACTGGTACATCCAGCCTGGTTTATAGCATTCCTACCCATTTCCCTTTGGTTTTGTTACATGCATGTAGAGTGGGGCCCTAGAATTTCATCAGACACTTTCAGTGAAAGGGAGCATGAGCTGCTGGGAAATTATGTAAGAAGCCACAGAAGAGCTATCAGGTCTCTGGTGTCACTGTTTTGGTGAAATAAATGACAGATATATGAGAACACCAAAAAGTTCTAACATTTTACTTCATAATCCACGATATTGGTGAGAATGCTACTTACATCTAGTGCAGCTAGATGTAACATGATATAATGGTCTCAAATGGATCATTTACAAATGACAAATACTTAGTATTGCCAACTTTTTCTTTCCTCACATCTAAACTAAAAGTCAGTGAACTTCTCTATGGCAAGGAAAAACCTTCCGATCTGTAATCTGAAAAGAAAGAGAAACCAAACAGTACTACGGGTCCAAAATGGAATAAATGTCATCCCAGGTTCATTAAGACAGACAAGCATCTTAGTGAAGAAAAATACTGAGAGAAAAAAGAGAATATGCTGTAAATTCTGGTTACTTAGGCAACTTCTTTATAGTTTTAGCAACATATAAGAAGTAAGAGACAAAATACTTGGGATTTCTAAAATTTTAATTAAAGATTTTATCAGCTTAAAAAGAGTCCATCTCTTCTCACTTTTACTCACCTGAACTTAAAAGAAATGTATTTATCAGCCAATAGGAAAGTAATAAAAAAATAGATAAATAAATAAAATGGCATTTCCAAATAAATAAAATGTAATTTCCAAGTACACAGCAAGTGGTATTGGGGGTAATCAGGAAGAAATAGTAGATATAGCTTTATCTTTTGCTTGGATGCTCCTTCCCTTTTTCTCTTATTTTGTGATTCTCTCCGAATTCCAAATTTTATCCTATAGATGGGGAACCTGGAACATTTTTGGATTCCATGAATGCAGAGCGCATTATTCCTGAATAAATAAGTAAGGTTTCTCTTACTGGAAGCTAGAAAACCAGAGTCTTTTGTATTAATCCATTTTGGCTGGTGTATCTCACTTAGAGGGCACTGAGATATACAGGTAAATCACTCATAGCCAGTGGAATTGGTAAAAAGGTCATTGCTCAGACACTGTGGTCTCATAATATCACAAAGAAGGCAGGTTTTTTATTATTCCAAAGTGATGCACTGAGACTCCAGATATCCATAGGGAGTCCTTGAGCACATTCTCTCCATAGGATGCCAATGTACACATGCAGCTGAATGCCAGACCTCTTTTCATCTGGGGTTATTCACCAAGCGTGGTTGGTGATATATAATGTGAGGCTGACAAAGCTGGCAGTATCCTCTTAAAAAAAAAGTCTGAGGTGAAAAAAAATGAAGCATTTTCACGGTTCAAAAAATACAAACTTCAAAAAGATTTCAGAAAGTATTATCTTGGCTGCGCTCCCAAGCACTTGAGAGCTGACTGCCAAAGTATTAAGTCTCCAGTAAGATAAAAATATCTGTTCATACACACACACACACATATTCAATATGCATCTAAAGACTTATTCAAATAATATTAAACGATTCAAACTGGCACAAGCATGAAGCCTGCAGAGAATATGGCAATCCCTTTAGTAACTGTTGCCTTGTCCACAGAAACTTTGCCAGAGTGAAATTCTATAAAAATCCAAGCTCCAAGAACATCTGCCTTACTGCCACAGCACAGGAGGCATCTATTCCAACAGGACTTACAGCTTCTTTCCAGATTTAGGGCACAAAGTACTCTGCAATGCATTACCTCCCACACTACCAGGGAGACTGCAAATACAGGTGATCATGTTTTTCAGCTATTAGTTTTTATTAACTACGAAAACTTGCTGTGAGTTCATTTATTAATTAATATTAATTAGCTAAGTTTGCCCTGAGGGCAACTGCTGCTTTTACCACTGTCATGTTTCCAGTACCGTTTTACTACAACACCACTGAAAAATCCTCCTTTCCCAAAAAAAGGAATGAATATATAAATTTCTGGCAAAGGAATACTGTCCAAAGGCACAGTTCTAAAGTTGTAAAGACACGGTCAAGCACGTGGTTCTAATGGTTCTTCTCTTGGCGAACAAGAAGCTAAACGGCTTGTAAATGTGGGAACTAATAAAATCAGTTTTTTGCCACAACATGCAACGAGCCCAGAAGTTTTGCAAGTGGCCACATGGTCATGACCATAAACTTCACACGTCCTTAGTGTTTATTAAATGTCTCTTCTGAACCTAGGTGAGAGAACAGGGGTTTAATGAAGGCAGGTGGGACTTAGAACTGAAAAAGCAATGTGTTTTTCTCATGAATAAATATTTCATTAAAAGCTCTGCCGGTCAGCCACTTGTAAGTCAGGATGAGGTAGGGAGGAATTCTGTATTAAGTAGGTAAGTGTCTTGCATAGAAAGATACATCACCACTTTTTTATATCACAGGACATATTAGAACTCAAAAAATTACATGAGAAGATAACTAAGCAAGAGAATTCCACATGCCTCCAGGCCAAGTGAAGCACTGGCTGCTCTATTAAAATGTCTAAGTGTGAAGCTTCATACATTTATCCAGAATCTGAATGTGCATAGGCTTGTTTCTCCAGGTAAAACTGCTCAGAACTGTGCATCTTGCTTAATCTGAGGAACATGAACACTCAGTACATTGAAAATTATCCATATGGAATATTCCTCAGTGCTGAGGAGCTACCCTCATTTTGCATGAAGAAACTACAGGAGTGTTTTATTTTAAAGTGGTTTGGCTGCTAATCTGCATCAGCCTGTGCCTGATGAAAGCTGTGGTTTGAAAGCTTTGAGTTTCTTTTACTGTCTATAGGCAAAGTCTTGTACCAAGCCCTGTATCTTCCCACTGTGCCATGGTTTCCTTCCTCCACATTTTCAGTCAGAGCAAAGGCAGCATCTGATGCACCTCTCTCACCATCTGCAGCAGCAGAAGTTTGCTATTTGTATGTTGATGATTGCACTGCTGCTGCTGAGGTCAGGGTGGCTGTATGGGCTTAGCAGAAGGAAACATTCCAATAAAAACTATGAGACATGAGAAACTGTAGGATGTTTATAGTCTTTGTGCAAACATTTGGCCATTGGGCTCTATAATGACACAAGTGACAGGGTAGGTATTATCTAAAACACCTGTTGAGAACAAGACAAATGGCCTGTCTAGACTGAAGAGGAGGGTATTGCAAAAATGAGGGATGATGTTGTTGCTTTTGGAGATCAGCTTAGAACTGTTGAAACACCCAGCTACTGTTCGCTGTATTTCCAAATTGCTATGTGAACCTGATGATGAGATACTGAGTCTAGAGGTTGCATAATAATAGAAGGAAATAAATTTTTCATTCTCTTTTCAGCATAAAAAGTAAGCTTTAAAATTATTGATGTATTTTGGACAAAATAATTCAAAAACGGTTTCAGAAAAAAAAATATTACCACTCTATATTTTAATCTTAGAATAAGTGAAAGCAAGTGTGCTTTAATTATGTACTGTAATTTGGGCCACAATTAAATCATTCAGTTTTTAATTCAGCCACTCCACTATTTTGGTTTTAAGATTAAAAAAAAAGGAAAAAATCTCAACAAAACAACCAAAAAGCCACAAAACAAGCAAAAGAGAAACGAGCTTGTGTTAGATAGACAATATCTCCCAGGAGGATTGACAAAGGCAAAGTTCTCACTGGGTTGTTTATAAAGAACAGTATCATTTGAATCTAAGCTGAGCACAATCAGCTGTCAAAAGCTTTTGTCCTTCTGATGTCAGCTCAACAGACTGCAACATTAACATGCAAAGGTCACAGACCAAAGTATATAATAAACACTGACATTTGAACTGTGATTTTTATTAATGGCATCAGTGTTCTTTGAAAGACAATTCCAAACATAGGCACAGGAATAATTTACGATGTGATTTTAAAAAGCACAGGGTGGTAAATCACGATATATTTTTGTTTGTTTGTTTTAATAGAGAGAAAGCCATTAGCTCTTGCACACAACCTGCTTTGATAAGACTACTTGGAGGGATCCATTGTCTGAGTGTGTCCATGCTAATGTTCTTAATGATGTTTCTTGCATCTATGTTACCCAAAGGACAATTTTTTCTTGAGTTTGGAAGCTGGCTTTTCAGAATCATACCAACATTGCAGTAAGGATAAAGGCTTTTGCAGGTGAGAAGGCAGCTCAGCATTACAGAGCTCTCCTTGCAGATGAGCCTGTCTGATGGGTGGTTAAGACATTGCTGTGGGTTTGATCTTGCTTCTTCCCAAGTGCACAAAGTTTACCAATACCAGGAAATTTGCTTTCAGGCTACCTGGTACTGTATGACCTCTCAAATTCACTTCAGGTCGAACAGATCAGAGGTGTTCTGAGCAGGGAAACTCCAATCAGGCTGTTTGCAGAATGCAGCAAATGTGACAAGGACAACTGTCAGGTCCAGGTGTCAGGCAGCAGCAGGAAGGGGTGAGGTTTCTGCAGCTCCAGTTCAACATGTGCTGCTGCAGGCAGAAGCCCCTGTGGCTACAGGGATTATAAAGAGAATAAATCAGGTCTAATACCTGGCCCTGAATCATACTGGAATATCACAGCTCAAACATCTGCAGCTAAAATTCCTTGTTCTCCAAAACAGGCTTGTCATACTTGGATTACCTTTGGGCGTGGCTCCTGTCCCATGACAGTATGTGACCAACACCGAGGAATTGCTTGGGGAATTCTCCACAGGCATATACCAAAAAACAAGATGGCACCTTCCTTAATTTTGCTTTTACAAGAAAAAATATGAACAGATCAGCTCATGGAGTTCCTTAGTCCTTGAAATTGGTTGGTTTGAGATTGACAAACTTAAGAAACGCAAAAAAATTTATATGCTAGAGGAAACAGAACTGCACTTGAGTGATGGTGGGAGCATGATTCTCTTTAAATTTCTGCGTATTTTAGTGCCATGCACAAAAGAAAAATTTATTCTGCTCAGTCACTGGCATTTTTTAGGGCATACATGACAATAGGTATCAGCTGCAGTGAAAAATTCAATGAAAGCTTGCTGGAAGCCACGGCAGATAGAAACACCAATCCATAGATTAGCATTTCAGTATTATTTTTCAAGCTATGCAGATGGTGGTTTGCCTAGTGCCTGCTTTTTTCAGTCACTGGCCCTAGTTTCAGGCACTATCCATGCCTTATCTCATTTGCATCATTTTAATTTAAAACAATAGTCTTTAAATTTCATGATATTTTTTAAGCTCAAAGGTGCCAGAATGACCTGGGTAGTGGCAGACACCTGGAGAAAAATACAGACAGAATCTGAAAGTGCTATAGATTATGTTTATTCAAGCTCCAACATTTCCAGTCATCTCTGGTTTAAAGCTCTCTTCTCTCCCCAGAGGAGGTATATATTTCAGTGCACTTTCATGCTTCTGAAAGTTCTGATACCAAGAGCAAAACTAATTACTTTCTCAGTCAGGAGGAACTGGGTTACTGATCTCAGCACTCAATGGGTGTGCACTACATAGGACCAGTCTTGTTCATCAGATACACTCTTCTACACTGAGAATCTGAAAATATTTTAATTTAGGGAACTTGTTATGTTGAATTATTTTTGTTGACACTACAGGATTTCAAATTCTGCCAAGAGGTTAAAGTCCTGGAAATCGTGGCCAGCTTGATATGAAGCTCCTGGACTCAAGAGAGATTGGATATTAAAGAGGGAGGCAGGTGCAGGAAACAAAGCTTGGCATGACAGATTATCCATCACATGTGGCAGGGACAGGAAATGGCAATGCCAAGAGAGCAGCAGCACCCAGCAGCTGTGGATGGGCTATCCAGAGGCCAGCCTGCATCAGCCTGCCATGAAGGAAAAACAGCTCTCAGAAACTCCAGATTTCCTTTGTGCTTGGATGAAATGCTCACCACAGCCCCCCTCGGGGTTACTTCAGAAAACAATTCTCTCTCTGTTTCTCCCCTGCCCTTTAACTCCCCAGGGTTCTTATCAGCATGATGTAGTTTTCAGTCTGAACATGAAAACACAGCCAGCTTCTGTGCCAGGTGTGATGGTGTGACTTTGAGCCCATGCCTGTGATTGCACTTGGAGGCAGGTACACGGCAGCATTATCTAGAAGTGGCTAGACTGGAATGTGTTTTGCCCTCCTGGGGAGCATAGCCATCTACAGCCTGGCCTGTTCCTGTGAGCATCCCAGCAGGCAAGGCTAGGGGGAAGACTGGAGATTTTTATACCCTTCTGCACAAGCAGCTACGAATTTTCTGCTAGAAGGAGCACTGCCAGTGGTATTTTTAGTTTCTACAGTGTAACTACTACTACTTCTTTCCATAGTGCTCTATGACTTTTCCAAAAGGTGAAGACCAAACAGACTCTGCAGTGTGTTCAAGGGCTCCTCTTCAGTGGGTGTTAGGAGCTGCTCCTAGAAAGCATTGCCAGAGATCTTCTCATGTTGAATGAACTCCACGAGGTATATGAGTGAAAAACATAGCGTATAGGAGGTATCATGCTGAAATGCACTGCATAATTCTGGCCACCTCCTTCCTCCTGAGCCATATGATGCACCAGGCTATGTTACTCAGTGCAGAACAATTTCAAGACATAGAAGACCAATAAAAATAGGCAGAGAAATCTCTCTGTTTCTTAACTCTAGTAATTTAGCAAGTGAACACTTGATTTTTAATTTTTTATACAAAATATCAATGTCCTGATGAGTCCTTGGCTGTGATTCACCTTGCAATACAAAATAATACAAGAAACCTTCATTTAAGGTCCTGATCTGAATCAAGAGGTTCTCCATTCTGTTATGTTGCCTGTAGTTATATCGCCTGACAATTAGTATTATTGTAATATTATGCAGCTTATGAACAGGAAAACCACTGTAAGTGCAACTACTTTCTCATGAAAGTTTCATCGAAACAGAAATACTGATTTCTTAGAGTTTTAACTCATTAGTTTCCAACCAAAACTAATTTCTTAAATACCTTCTCAGTCATTCCTATCTAAAAGTTAATATTATTGAGTTCCACATAATGCATGTATAAGCCTTAAGATTTGTGGGAAAACCAGGTAAAACAACCTTGGACCAGGTAAAACAGCCTTGGAGCCCAGGGTCAGTATGGCACTGCTGCTAAGTTTAGCTCCTAGCTCTGAAGTTTACATCCTCTTCACAAATAATCATACCTTTTCTTCAATATATTTGATTTGAGTTCGTATCTATGTTATAAGCACACATAGGTTTAACTATTTTGCTTTTCATTTCAAGAGAGAAAAGAGAGCAGAAATTATCTGGGGGGAAAAGCCAAATAAACCCAACCCCAAAGCATTTTATATAATCTTTTTCAGGAAACTCCTAATCCTCTAAGTGCTAGTACTTTTTTAAACATTCTGATGGTTAAATGATTTGACTTTCTAATGTAAAGGTATTTTACCTAAATTTCCTTCTACTTAATTTTCCAAGTACTCAGAACCCTCAAAATGGGATTTAAAAAATCTTTTTTATGTCTCTATTTTTCTGGAAAAAAATTCAATTTATCCAACCTGAAATGAACTGAAAATCCAGTTTAGTACTGTTTGCTCTGTTGATAACTGACTTCGTGCAAGTAACATCCCTCGTGTTCAGTTTTTCTTCTATCAAACGACTACAATAATCCTTTATAATCCCATTTCAGTTCCTGTCTCTTGGGTGAAGAGACTCCCCTTCACTGTGCTCAGGGACCACATGGAATGTCCATCCTCCAAGGGCTGTTGGACTTAATATAAATTTAATATCACTGAAATGGAAGTCCTTCTTTTACCTAATATTCACATGCATGTTCAAGTATACTCAGAACATTTCTCAGGATGTTTAAAAATCAGTCTAGCTTTCATTTTGGTTTTATGAAGTAGCCATTCCAGATTAAAACTACTTTATTTTGACCTTATTTTCATAATTACATTAAGGTTTTGTCATATTCACTTTCATTAAACTGAATTAAGTCTTCACTTTATTAAACTGTGATTCTCTTAGGTAAGGAGAGAGGAATGACAATGGCATGTGAATATTTCCATATAAAACTGACTTTTTTTGCTCAGAGATTTATTATTTAATAAATTTAAGATTCTTTCCAGTGATTAAAAAATAAAAATCCAGTTTCTTAGTATCATTCATGCCTACAAGATTTAGCAGTAAGCTTCTTAAAACTAAAAGCAGCAACATTACGAAAGTACCATGATGCATTTCTACATGGTGCTCACCTGAAGATACATGTGGGCTGCCTAGCCTTCATCATCCCATGGCTACAACACACGGCTGCATCCTGCTCCTAAAATTTCTTCAGACCTGTACTGCAAACTTTGTTACATCACTGTAGTTTTTTGAAAGCTCATCTATTCATACGTGAAAGGATCAGACTGTTAACATCTCGGTTTTAAGTGATGTGTATTTGTTGACTATTCCTGAGTTCCAGCTCTTCAAGGTGCTCATTGCAATTTCCCAATAATCTTTAGACTAAAATGCCCTTTGTGAATTTTCAATAAGATATGCCCAGTATGTTGCAAAATAAACTCCAAAAATGGAAGGGATGTTTCTGGGTGACCTTAATTACTAAGTGGATCAAAATGCCTGTGTAAAAACTTTTGATGAGGGTTACTTGGTAGACAATTTGTCTCTTTGGTCATGATCCAAAGCTTATTTAGCTCAGTGCTCAGTGCAAAGATTGCCTATATAGGATTTAGATTATAGTCTGCATCTCTATTAAATCCTTTCAGCCACTCCCCTCTTTCAGATAATCTCAGCTTCTGATACTTGATTCTTGTTATGTCTTAGCTCCCCTTTTGCTCTGAAGTGCCTGTGGCACATTGTCTCCTTATCCTCTTCATAAAATATTCTTCATGTGTTTTCCAAGTCCAGGAGATATTTTAAAATAAAAAAAAAGGCCCAAATATTTATTCTCACCATAACTGGTATGCGATTTTATTCAAAAACTTTAAGTAACCCTAGAGTCAAAACCAAAGGCAATGAATGACCTGATAGAGCTCTCTGACTCTCATCTTTGTGTGGCACAGCCCCACTGGAGAAATGCCTTCCTGAGGTTCAGAGCTCTTTGCTGCACTGACTCCAGCTCCTGCCTCATTCCCACTGGGGCAGCTGCTTCAGCTCCTCAGAGCTCCTCTCCAGATGTGCAGGGCAGAGGCAGCTGAGCTGGCCTTGCACACTCCTTATCCCTTGGGAGTGCTGTGGCAAAGATCTTGTGCTTGCACTACAGAGACTCTATTGCTGTAACTAATTTACATTGTAGATGTCAGCAGGCTAGGGAGGACTGGGGTAATATTATAAATAAGAATGATCACAATGCTTTGCTCTGAATTGAAAAATAGGTGGGAAAAAGCTTATCAGAACAGATGGCTTGATGCATACAAAAAATACTTTGTGAATATGTGTTTGGACATGACAGTCCTTATTGTTTCACACACCCAGATTTTGATAGCAGAAGTGATACTAAAATTTTTGAATTCTGAACAAGGCTTTTTCTGCAAAGTTCCTGAGTGGAAACTTAGCTTCTATGAATAGCTTCCCTGTTGGTCTGGTTGTATCAGCCACACAGATAACATAAGCTGAGCTGACAAAAGTTGTCTTCCTTCTACACAGCTGTATGTGCCAAGGGGGCCTGGTTGCACAGCATTACCCAGTAAGGTGATGTGGCTCTGCAGCACCAGCTGACACTGCTGCTCTGCACAGCTCATGCTACACCTAACACCCAAAGAAGCAGTGCTGTCTGGACACATCCCCGGGATTCAGATCCAGCTTTAACCTCAACAATGCACTGTAAAAGTTAAGTCAGCCTGTAAAGACAGCAAACATAGCTGATCAGTCATTCTCAGAATAATTGTGAAGTATTTGTCCTGACAGCTATGAAACTTATTCCATAAGACGTCAAATGATTTGTTCAAATGCTCTGCTCAGGCACTTCTACCTGAGAGCTGTTTAGCCCGGCAATGGCTGACCTCACTTCAGCAGAAGATCCTTCTCCTCTTTTAGTCAATGACAAGAATATCAGGGAGGCACAATAATAGGAAAGATCTCCATTAATCAGTGCTGGTGTCTTCCCTTTCTCTGAAAAACTGCTGTGCAAATAGAGTCAAAATAGTGATAGGAAGAAAACACAGGACAAGGAATACCTTTTGTCTGATGTGTACAATAGGAAGTTACAAATGTGTTGGTTTTGCTAATGATTTGGTTTTGCTACAGTTGATCATAAAAGCAGAATCCTCCTCCTCTCTGTAGATCTTGTGTCCTTTTTAGTGTGGGCAGCGATATCTCTGTCTAAATTGTCAGCAAGTAGGAAAAAGTATCCGCACTTTATACTTAAAATATCTCAGAATTTTCTAAAAAAGATAAAAGCTGCCATAGTAGTTTCAGGAGAAAGGATGGGAAGGATGGGAAAGACGGAAGACAACTAGAGTGTGGTTACAGTTACAATTGCTTTTTATTTGAACATCATTTTGCTCTAGGGGGAAAAAAATTCACAAGAATAAGTTGTTTATAAAATACTATCTAATTGTCTATATTTCATAATTCTTAAGCACAACTTTGCTTTCACCTCTTTCAGAATTTTGAAAAATTATCACTGCATGACAGTTCTAACCTTAAAAATAATTAGCAATATTATGTCTCTCCTCATCTGTCTCTTGACTACAGTTCAACAGCTGGACATGTGCACATAAACTTTGAACACAAGTAACGAAGTGACAATGTGCTATGATAATGTACATGATCATTAGATATGTCATTGGGGCTTCAGTCTTCTGTAAGTCAGGTCATGGTGAGAAGATGTCAGATTACTGGAAAGAAATGTGACATTGTGAACGAAAAATTATCGTAACTCAAAATGGGTAAAAAAACCCCTCTGAGAACAGGGGTCTTGAGCCATAAAAGTAACAATTTATGCCTCTGCAATTAGACATGGTATTCTTATGTTTGGTGAAAATTATAGCATAAGCAGTTTTAAATTAAGAACAAGGATTATCACTCTTTGGATTTAAGGGAGTAATTGATTCATTCAAATAACTACACAATATAACAAGTTAAATGAGGAAATGTGATTAGTTTACAGAGAAGAACTAGAATGTGAGAAAAAATTCACACTTTTATATACTTCTTGTACCTTATAAGACTCATTGGGTTCATTATTAAATATAAGTAGGTCCCTGCAGGCCTGTTTTTAATTTAAGGGTGTCAAAGCCAAAGAACATGGTGTACAAGCATAAGCTTGCAGAATAGAAATGAATGATTACATAATGAAACCAGATCCGCTGGTGTGAAGTTTCTTATCTGCACAGTCTGCTCATTACATTTCACAGCAACCCTACAATTCAAGAAACTCATTGTCAAGCAACTAAGAATACATTAAGCAATGTTTGCAGCTCAACAAGAGAAGTCATTCGTAGCCATGCTTGCCCTTCCTAGCAGAAAGGGGGAAAAAACTGAAAGGACAGCCACATCCTGTTCATGATCTGTAGAATGGATTTGTTTCACTGCAAATAGGGAGAGCTGTCCTGGAACAACCTAGGAGCATGTCATGCTGTGTGGAAATGTTCTCAAATGCTTCCATGCCTATTGCATGATTTTTCTTGAAACAATATGCTCCTTAAATTATTTGGGAACATTTTGTCTTTTCCTTTGTTAATATTATATCCATGAGCCAAATTCACTCAATGAAGCGAGGTTTTATTCATTTGCGAAATAAAAACCAAAACAAAAGAGATTAATAGGCAATGTTCTTCAGGTTAAAATAATTTTATAATTCTGCTCAACTTGCCCATTAGCCTTGTTTATGTTGTGAAGTTCATAGCGTAGGAGGACTGCCTTCCTTGGTGTCTTCTCTATGTGCAAGTTCTTGGGGTTTACAATGACAGTAATTTCCTCTTGTAACTGCAAATATTTCCACTGCTGTGAGGTGCTCCCCCACTCTGTGAACTCTGTGGGTGTCATTAAAGAAGTTTAATTATATGCCACACATATGCTACCATCTCTGCTTTCAGTCTTTATACATGGCCTGCATGAACTTAAAACCCAACAATTTAGGTATGTAATTTTGAGACTCTATAAAATACTACACCAGTTACCAGAAGCTCCTGGATGATTGTTCTCACAGCTGTTCAAAGTTCTCATGGAATGAGGATGCAAAATGGAAAACCCTTGTGTAATACAGTGATAACTTAGGGCAAGCAGAGAAGGCAAGCTGTCGTCCAAATTTTGAGCAGTCTCCGGATGGCAAAGTAAACACCGAATTATCTTGATAATTCAGTGGTGTGTTTTGATCATCATGAACTCTTTGAAGTGAACATAGCATGAGACAGACAGCAAATGCACATGCTAGTCAGTGCTGAAGTGGGAGGAGGTCCACCAGACTTCACTGCATCTGTTTTACAAAGACTTGTTCTGGTGTTTGCCAACCTCCACTAAAGGCCAGAGTTTCTTTGCATGCAACCATGTTACCCAAAATGCCCACAGATCAAAGCACATAGGATCTAGCTTTAAAACTCATCTGAAAATTCTATGGGGTATATACCACATCAAGCCAAATTAAATGCTTCCAAAAAGATGAAGGTTTGGCTAATTAGTTATAAATGCACATTCTAGACAAGCCCAGAAAATGGGTCTATTTTCTGAAATTCCTTTGAAGAAGATGCCCTCCACAACATACTGAGGAGGGCATTTTAGCAAAAGAATGGGCAATCAGCATGCATTCATCATATAGCAATTATCATAGGATATATTACCCTTATTCTTTAACAAGTGTAACTGACCTAAATTATATTAACCAAGAGCCATATTTTCTAAGAATATCTAAAGAAATTGCATGACCTTAGGCACTGGTATGAAAGTACACAGCTTCTAGTTTTCAGATTTTTCAAACCAATTTATGTACTTTTTTTGTCTGAAATACATTAGCACTCTATTGTCTATTAAAACATGACAGTTGAAAGAAAATTATTTTGATTTACCTATCCAAACATTTTCTACTGCTGTTATCCCTGCAAATATCCAGGTAACCTTCATCTAAAAGAGACTGAAAGAGCAAAACCTCATATATATCTGTAAGTATTTTTGCTTCTCAGAACTAGAAACACTTCTCTTGTTGAACATTTAAGTTAAGTTTCTTCTTTTGTAGGAAATAGAAATTGCTCATGGTTGGCCAAGGAAAGATAGTCTATATGTTTACAAGGACTGCATGTTTCCTTTGCCCATCCATCCTTCAGATACCAGGCATTGAACAAGTACATTCATTTCAGCCATACATAGGAGGCTTCCAGCCTTAATTAAGTCCTCATAACTTTCAGAGAAGTAAGGAACTGGATTTATGCTACATGCCCAAACCCCACCACAGAAAAGCAGATGGAATGGTCAATCCCACATTCAGCTGGGCAGCCATGTTCCAGTTCATGCATGGTCACATCAGCTCTGGCCTGATGGTCATCCTGAGTGAAGCTCTGTGCCACCCCTAGCACGAGTGGCGTCTTTCCCAGTGGGTACACTGAAGAAGTCACAAGGAAGAAATGTGGGTTTCAAAGTGAGGAGGAGGAAGCACTAGCCATTTCATTCAGTTTCATCATTCCATTGAAAAGCCTGTTTAAATGAGGCATTTGCTTTTGTTGCATCAGGCATAGAACCACTGCATGTATTTGGCTTTTATCTTCTGGTTGAGCTTTTTAAGATTACCTGTGCTGTGATGGTGAACAGGTATGATTAATGCTCAAAACTGCAAAGTCAATGAGAGCTAAGGCTGCTCAGCACTTCATGGAGGAAAATGGTTTCATCCAGGAGAATGAGGACTGGATTGGGTCCCAAATTCTAGTTCTGCCATCATCTCCCTGAGCAGCCTCCAGAGAGGATTTTGTTCCACTTTCATGGACATCAAATGGAGATAACGATGCATTTCATCTCATAGCAGCCATATGATCATTAAGGTTCATGACTCATTTGGACACCGTTGCACTCTAGTATGCTCTGGAAAAGATCATGAGGAAAGAAATAATTCTCTACTCATTCCATGGTGTAGCCACTAGTTAAGCAAAAAGGATAAAAATAGTGAACAGATGTTGGATTCTCTAAGCTGCACTACAATGAATGGAGCTTGGAACAGGAAAAGAGTATAGTTGCACCGTTAAGGTCTAGCACATATATGGTGCCAAATTAAAATTGGATGGACAGCCTCAATTCTGGCACTTCATAATTTTGAATGCTTGGCTTTTCAAGTAGAACATTATTTCCCAACTAAGCAAAAACACAGTTTCAGTCACTTGAACTATGCAAAAAAGTCCACTGAAAAATACCGTCGAAAGTGACAGCACGTGGTCAGAATTCATGCTATCTAGAATGAGCAGCAGTTGCTGGCATATTAAACAAATGTGTGCTTCAATTCAGCAAATGAGGGGCATGGAAGAAACTCCCACTGCTGGATGTGCCAAATATGTGCAGGTAACCTCTAGTCTTTGCTCTCTCAGCAGTCATTTGATAGAGCACTGGAACACATTAGCTCTGAGGCATGAACCTCAGCTTTTCTACACTAACTCATATGTCTGACACTAAGCATAACTTAAGTGCTGTGTTGGATTGAGACTGTTTTTTGTCAGCCT
Source organism: Sylvia atricapilla (assembly GCF_009819655.1). Taxonomy (NCBI): domain Eukaryota; kingdom Metazoa; phylum Chordata; class Aves; order Passeriformes; family Sylviidae; genus Sylvia; species Sylvia atricapilla. The sequence goes on from NC_089142.1 coordinate 65,860,860, forward strand.
TGTAGTTTTCCAAAACTACTGAATATTCTGCAGTAAATTTTACCCCTTTGTAGATAGATTTCACTGCAATTAAGAGATATAAACTAAAAAATCATTGAAAATAAAATCAGGAACTCTTGAAATACATTAATGGTTTAAAAAAAATCAAATTTGCTGTTTTTTACTCTCCACAAATTTCAAACATCTTGACTAATTTTCCAAGAAGAAGCAGAATAGTAGGTCATCTGGGGGAAAAAAAAGGACTTGAGACATCTTTGAAGTAGTTTATAGGAAGATGTCAGAAGAAATTTTTTCATTTAGGAGAAGAAGAATAAAAGAAAAAAAAACTTGGTTGGTATCCATACATTTCATGTGACAAGCTTCTTTTTGAAGACTGTTTATGGTTGTTAAAACTTTATACACATCTGAGAACCAATTTTAATAAAAAGCTCTCTGATCTCTGGCACATATGCAATCACATGTAAGACAGAAAGTGTTTGCTAGACCCAGAAAAAGGAAGTAATGTCAAATGTAGCTTTGGGACATTTCAAATAAACACCTTCAGTTTTAAACTGAACTTCCATATATGCAATCTATAAGTCTCTGTTCTGTAAGTGATTTTCCTTCTGCTGAGAACTGGATTCTTTGGTGTTTTGCATCTGTGACAGCAAGAAACTGCAAAAGTAGCTCATAAGAGATGAGTCCCAAGCTCTGTGACCAACCAGCTTTTTGTTAGGAAGAAAATGTCCTTCATCTGGAAGTTATGTGAAGAACTTAGTACGTCTGTCAGAGTCACAGAGACAAATCACTGACCCAGAGCTGCAACAGCTTGGAAAAGGAGTGGCTTTGCATTTGGTGGTCCACAATACTTTATCCCACTGAATTTGCTGTGTGGATGTTGGAGGCAGGGTTAATATTTGAGAACTTATCTGTATGACGAAAGCAAATAAACACCCTTGAAATTGTTGAGGTCAACACCATGAGTTACAATATTAGATTAAACAAACAAGGGGACAAACTGCAGACTACATAATTTCTGAAGTAGTCAGGTACTTTTTGTTTCTATAAAATAAATGACTGACTAAAATTTAGTGTCTGGTTTGTAAACTTTACAGGGTATCTTTAAAAGATGTCTAGAGAAGTTAAATTACTTTAATAGAATGTCTTACCAGGAGAAAATAGGAGAAAATAATAAAAAGAGACATGGAAGAAAAAAAAATAGTTACTGATAGAAAATCAGCACTTCATTTTAGGCTACAACAATTTTCATCATGACTGGACTGTGAGATGTCTGTGCTGACTTAGTTGCTTGTGAATGATATAAAGCGTATAGCCTGAAAATATTATTTCTGACATAAAAAGACTGCTCACAAAATAAGGTATTGGAAGTAGAAAGATTTGGTACATAACTCATGTTACCATGGTGAGATGGAAAGTGAGATAAAGATTGTAACTGCGCTCCAAGTACTCCAGTTGGAAGAACAATACTGAACCTAAATATGCAACTCAGTAGCAATTTTATGTACTCTCTCAGCAGTACTTTAAAAACTATCAAATAATAATTTTAGCAGATATTAAACCAGATGCCCTTTTCCTTGCTCATTGCTGCTTACGGAATTAGCAACATTTACATTCTAATTTTCAGCTTGATTGTTATTCAGCGTGCAAAAAATTTCCAAATATATTGATCTGATATGGGTATGGCTCATCATTTCCTTTAATTAGTTCACCTCTCTAACTAGCTATGAAGCCTATTGGATTAAAAAACAAACAAGCAAACAGGCAAAAAACTGGACATTTGAAACATCATATACAGACAAGTGCAAAATTATTTATTGACAAAAGCACCTGCAGCTACCTTTTAGAAGGGTATATCAAAAGCATTAAACACAGATCTTCAGTTGCTGGGGTTTATGCCTAGGGGTGAGGACTTTATTTCCTTTTATGTTCAGACAGTTTAGAGGTGTGTAGGCAATGAGGTCTCCATAGAATAGAGGCTGATGGAGTAAAGCTGCAGCTTAGCAAGTTCCAGCTGACAGCAGCTTATGACTGTTGCTAAAAATGCAGAAAACAGGCAGCAGCGGTTTAGATGGCCACCACAAATAAAAGTAAAATTATGCAAAAATGATGAAAAACTATAGCAAAAAGAAGCTGTGTGTACGTAGAACAGCAGTACAGTGATGAAAACTGGCACTGAGCCAGGAGTCATGCCAGTCTGAAGGACAAGAATGTCTTGGGAGCTGACCAGAGCAAGCATAGATAAGCTATTGTCTTTGTCCCTCAGCTGATCAGCCAGCTGGCAAAAAGTGCTCAGACCCCATTCCCTGGCTGCCAGCTCTTTGTGGGCTGTGGTGCTGCTCCTCAGGAAAGATCTGGCAAAAAAGGCACATACAGCCAGGGGCAGGTTAAGAACTGGAACACTGTAATGGAATACACACTCAGGAAAGAAAATGGCTTCAAGGGCACTCTAATCCTGCTTACAAACCAATTAAAAAATAAAAAAAATTAAAATTAAAAAAAACCCGGTGCTTTTCTCAGAGAATGATGAATCTAAAGACTTTTTTTGTCTACAAATAGAGGTAAAGTGATTGGGTATTAAACAGAGCTTCATTCTCACACAGTCATAGTAGTCACACACTGTCTTCCAAATATGTTATTTTCATGCTTTTCCTTAAGAACTGATGACTGAAGAAAACCCGCTATTTTGTTTAGCAAAATACATTCTCATTTATTATTTATCAAATACAATTTGATGCAGGTTAAGCCTGACAGGTGGGGGGTTCTTTTTTGTTTGGTTTGGGGGTTTTGTTTGTTTGGTTGGTTGGTTTATTTGGTTTTTTTTAATGGTTGAGAGCAGGGCCATAAAACCATGGTTCAAATACCTACAGAATGGAGGAGCAATGAGGATGATACAGTATTGCAGCAGGAGCTATTAGCTTTCCCAGTCGTGAAGACTAGGAATCTCCATTATTGTTCTTTAGCCTGCTTGAAAAGTAAATAAACCTTGTCCATGCCAGGTGTCTGCCTCAGGCTGAAAAGCTCTAAAACCTGTCAACAAGACCTGTTCAAACATTTCTCAGTAATAAACTAGTGTGGAGCAGAGGTGAGAAATGACTGTCCCAAGTCAAAGATCAAAAGCTTTTAGACTGGAAAGGTTTGAACTCCTGTCCTTGGCAGCAGGATCTTGAAAACTGTATCCATTAAAAAAACCCATTAAATTTGTCAGGGTTTGGACACCTCAGTTCAAACAATAATTTTAGCAACTTGCAGATAAAAGTAGTTGTAAGAAAAACACTCAGTTGCAATGTAAATACCAACTCAGTCTTCACATAAACGCGACTACTACATACTGCCATGATAATACAGCTTGCTCCATTACATGGCCTCATGTTTAAACTACACAGCAGCACTGAGGTCAACAAAAAATGTGTAAGTAGGATTAGTTTATTTTTGTTAGACAAGCTTGCTCTTCTGAATATGAAGAGAGGAAAGGGAATTTCCATGTCTTTCTGTCTTTGTTGTGAATTGTGCAGGAAAGAATGCAGTGGAAAACATTTAAATTTTCAGCTGAACATGTAATGAGTGAACAAGCATGATGTCTATTTAAGTCTACATGCATACTAGCTGTATTTCCAGGTCTGCTGCAATAGTTATCTTTTGCATTCTGTGTCCTGCCACAAAAAATAAGAAGCTGGCTGCATGTGATGAAGTTCATGTACAGGAGTGAACGCTAGAAGGTGTAGAGGATGGGATGAGTCATGATGACTGAATTTCTCTTGCTTAAGTGTGTGAGCAGAATGGGGACTTACGACAAAGTTTATAAAAGGTCACAGAATGCTTTTTGTTTCAGTTTTCCTACTTTGCTCCATATGAAAAATGCAACAAATGCAGCCACTTTAAAGGGCTGTTACAAATTAAAGACATTTTAATGAGTTAAAATTCAATATGTCTATCAACAGGGATTTATTTACAATAGTGTCTGGTTATCACTCATCGCTCTAAGAATCTATGTAATTTGCTATCTAAGTTTCCAAGTCTCATCTTTAGTCACATTTCTCTAGCTGCAGATATTATTCAGTGTGATACAGGAAAAGTACATTTTTTAACCATGATAAGCTAGGAATGATAAGAATCTTTAGTTAAAAGTGACACAAAACAATATGGTGAGTAACCAACTTAAACATAATTAGAATTTCTCGTGCCTTTCAGTATTTCAGTTTTAGAACCATTTAAATAACACAAAATAATGCTTTCCTAGGGTGGGTTATGACTGGGTGGTGCCTGCTGCAGATTCCACCCATGCCAAGCTGGAGATGCTGCAGTTTGCTGCGGATTAGAGTAAATCCTCTCCCCACCTTCAGATGCTCACTCCCTCTATGCTCAGCTGAAGATGCTATAGGTTAATCATCACCACACAGATCATTGTCCCATCTTTTATGCTGATGAGAGATCAAAATGACCCTGACTTTATGGAAGAGAGTGGGTGGAGTCACTGTGGATAGGAAGTAAGGCCCTTGCAGGGAAGAACTTGTTTGCTTCCTAGCACATCGCTTGGGAGTACTGAGAATTGAGGGCATGGCTGGTGAATGTGGGAAAAGGTGTTGGGGGAATAAATGTCCACACACAAGCTAGAGTGAACAGCTAGTAAAGGAAGAAAGTTTATCATAATAAATCCCTCAGTATTTCAACTATTTTACCTTGCTTATCTCAATCCCCTCCAATGGCTGTCCTCCCTCCTGGCCTCAGTTTTCAGACTTGCAATGATAGTCTGTAAGTATTTACCTATTTTGCCACAAATCTGTCTGCTGACAGCACTCTGGGGGCTCATTGCACTTGTTCAACACTAGAGTATTGAACTACTATCTTCTTCAGAGTGCTGATAATGGAGGCAAAGAATTTTCCATTCTCACATATAAGGAGGAAGAAATAAGTATTTGCAGTGGAGACAATTCAAAAGCTGTTTCTCTCAGTCTGTTGTCTATGCAGACGGAGATTTACCAAAAGAAGTCAGGGAAGAAATCTGCAGATCTGTAGCACTTTCACTACCGCATGCTCCTGCTTTATGTTTTGCAGTCACAGGCAGATAATGAGAGCCTCTCAGTCACTCAGTGCCTCAGCAGTATGGTATCCATTCACCTCCTGGTAACTGAAAAGGCACAAGAGACTTTTCAAAAGAACAGAATTAATGATAAAACTAATATAGCCCACAATGTGGCTAACAGGAAGCCTGTAACTGGGGAACAAGTAAGCTTGATAGCCATGCGAAAGTGCTATTCCAAGTCCATCATTTACTTGCATAGACTACAGGTGAGAATGACTATCCCATCCTCTGTGCAAGACCATCAGGCCTCATTAAGGAGACTTCTGCCTATGATCACCAGGGGTCTCTCCAGGAGTTTGCCAGCAAATGTCACTTTTTGACCTGACCTCTTCATGGCTGGTTTCTCTTACTCCTCTGCACAGAAGGATCCTTCCATTACTTCATTTTTTAATCATTATTTTACTGTCTTTAAATAAAAAAAAATTGTATTTATTTTTCTGGATTTTTCAATATATATTTATGGTTGTCTAATAATAGTTTTGCACACCTGTGTTTGGGATACATTTTACAACTGACACAGAAACAATACCTGTATTTCTCAAACTACATCATTCGAGTACGAGCAGAACTCTCCTATATGCTGAAAATGTATTACATGTTCAGGCCTGTATCACTCAGTTAAATTTGTGGTCAGGAGACAAGAGCATGTCATAGTGCCTGGCAGGAAGTGAAGCCCCAGGCAGGTTTTATACTATCACATAATCTTAGCTTTCTGTTCACGGGTGCTCTCATACCGCTGATAGCATACAGTGGGCAAAAACTAGGCATGCATTTGTACACTGTAAACTCATCTCTAACTTTCAATTAATATTAATTCAGTCCTCTTGTGTACATGCTTTGTTGTCCAGTGTTTTACTTGACCATAGAAGCACTTTTCCAAAATATCCCCAGTCTTCCATTCCTACCTTGGTCGCCACTGTTCTTACTTTACTATCCCTAGAAGCAGTACTTTGGGACATTTCCCTCAAACCCCACTGTTAAATGAAAGCATTCAGTCACTCGTGCAGCTCCAGCAGAATGTTCTGTCTGTGATCATGGTATTCTTGTAAATCCTGATTTATTCTGCCCTTGACTTTTGGGAAACACTACATGGAGCAGAGTGCTCTGTGCATCCCCCAGCAGATCAAGGAAGCACATAGATAACACAGTGTGCAAACCTGCTCAGTCATAGTGTCCAAGCAGCTCTGCATCCTCATATGCACAGGGAAATCGTCCATCTGTCGTACATCCACTTTTTCAGCCACTAACACCGTCCTTTTAGCTACGAATTTGACTTCTAATACAACTGCAGAGCAAGTTAAATGCATACCTCTGCTTTGGGCAAGAATGTGCCTCCTGTAGCTTTCTTGGTCAAACTGGCTGAACCTGCTGCTGGTCCTTTTCTCACCACTGGCTGACGAGTAGAAACATGAAAAATCTCTCATTCATTCAGAGAGGGAAAAGCCCAAAAGAACAGGAAAGTGAGTATGAAAGAAAGAAATTGTAAAAAAGAAATTATAAAAAAGGCCTAAACTGAGAAAATAGGAGGAAAAAAAACAATAAATAAAAAGAAGGCAATAAGGAAAGTTGTTAAAGAATTACAAGAATTACAGTTGGTATGATGAAAATAGAAGGGAGATAAAATGGTGTTGCAGAGGAAGTGGAGGAGAGACTAACACGGGACAGATTACAAGAAGCAGTCTTGAAGGAAGAGAGATACAAAAGACATTACGGATCAGAGAAAAAGGAAGCTACAGTGTTACAAGCGAAACTATTTCACCAGCTCATTGTGTAATGATCATGGGGCCATTAAAATTTCTGTAGCATTTCCAGCAGCCAGCCAGTTCCTTAAACCCAGCTGCTGTTGGAAGCCAGTGTTCTGACATGTGGATAAACATAATTTAGCAAAGGAGCCCAGTGACTGGGCAGGCTAATACCAACAAACAGCAAAGGTTAAAAAAAAAAAAAAAAACCCAGACCAAACATAAGCCTTTAGGATGAGAGGGTACCAAAAGCCTGTTTTGTAAATACACATTTTTCTTGCTCATTACTGAGACATCCAGTGCAGAGAAAGAAGAAAAAAACAACCCACCAAAACCAAATAGCTTTTATTTTGCATTTGAAATATGAACCACACATCTTATTTAAAGGTAACCAACCAGATAAGCTAAGTAATATGGCCAAAAATAACCCTTCCCTGGTCTCCCAGTGCAGGCAACTGATGCTAAAATATAATGTTGTTATCCCAATTACTGTACCATAATGTCAACAACCCTTGTTCAATAATGTTTTTGTTGACATTCAAGTGACAAAGGGAAGTCAGTTAAAAAGTAGAATTACATGTAAAAAATCAAGTGACACAGACATTTAGCTCCCAATATGAAGATTAAGTGGGTGTTGATTATGTTTTATTCTATAACCTCATGCATGATTGATTGCACTGCCCAGAGACACAGGACTACAAATGGCTGAATTTTTCCAAGCTGTTTCACACAAGTATCAGCCAGCTTGATGAAAATTAATATTAATGAAATTAAGGCAAATTTTTAGTTCAGCAAGATCTATTGCTATATATCTGACATTATGTAATGTAATTAGTACTGATTAAACTGTTAATCATGGCAAATTATCAGTCATATTTTGCCCTTGTTTTTTTATATGGACTCCTCTGTGAATAGATGATGACTTTTATTGACCTCTTTGGTTTTAATATCGGTTCTAATCACTTCAAATCAGTATGTGAGGAAAAAAAAAAAGTTAAATTACAGACTACTTTTGCACTGTGGATATAAAACTTAAGTATCCTGACGCATTTGTATTCAGTTTCCTACTACTAGTACAATTAGTAATAGCTCACTTAGTTAATATAACTCTGTCCCAACCGAAACCAGAATACCTGTCTTGCCTTGCTTGTAAAAAGATAAAATAAAATAAAATAAATAAATAAGGAATGGAGGCAGTAATGGGAGAAATTAATTTCTATGGCATCAGTGAATTTCTATGACATGTAAAAAAGAAAGGGTAGTAGGCAGGCCTAATAAATGGTAGGAAATACATATAATTTTGCTCCCACCTATGCAAGAAAAAACAATTTATCCAATATTATGAGAAACCTGCAGTCAACATGCAAGCATTCCATAGCCTGGTATATAATTCCAGAATGTGCCTAGTAATCAATTAATACAACTCTCCCAGAAGGTAGGAAAGGAATGTAATTACTGTCTCAGTGGTGAGGAATAAAGGCTCAAAGACTCCATCTAAGCCTGTGGAACAAGGCTTCAGCATCCATCCTAAACCCAGCCACCCTTACATGAGCATGGAACAATTCACTTCCATCCCACTTTGGTGTTTTCAAGACAAAGGAAAACTTTGGTACCTACCTGGGGAGAAATATCAGTGTATGCCAGCCAAATTCCCTGAATGGACCATTGGGATGAAACAGATCTCAGTCTATAGCTAGAAAGGTTTACCAGAACCCATAGTGGTTAAAGTATCTGTACCTGAAATAAAATTGTCTCACATCTGCCTTCAACCTTGTGGATAAAGAGCGTTATTTGCTTGTCTCATCTCTTACAGGATCCTGGGCTTCCCTGTATCTCCTTCCATCAAGAAAAAAAATATCTAATGTCTAAGTTATTGTCTTCCCCCAGTTTTTATTCTGGCATCATTACTGTTGGGCAAGTAAATACTAATTACAACAATTGTCATGGAGTTAATATAGCACGACAAATTAACAAATTTATCAAACAAAAATCTCCAAACACATTTTTTCTCCAAGAACGCTCTTTTCTTGCCTTATTTTGCCAAACAACTCTTCTTTTCACCTACTCCCATCTATGCTGCTTGCACCACCTTTGTGTAACATGGCAATACAGTTCTCCAAAAACCAACTGAGGATATCTGGATCATTTTACTGAAGCCACTAATTTAAAGCATTGCAAAGAAATTAGTATGTCCAAAAAACCTGCTATAGCATCAGGAGCAACTGATGGTTGTTTGAATGGATGTTACCATATATTTTAACTTCTACTTTCTTTTCCACTGGGGGCATCCCTTGACTGCTACTCAGATCTTCCCTTGGGTTGCCTGCCTCTGTACACACTGGCTATCCAGACAACCACATAACATTTCCCTTTTGGGGTGGCTGCCGTTGCTCTCCGGCACAAAACAGTTCTGTGTTTAGGTATTTACATGATAAACAAACATTACGGCATGGAGACGCTACCACACAACTTCATCCTCTTGTTACTGGCACAGACACCTTGGGGTGGTGTGTTTCATCTGGAGAGTAAGTTAGCAAAGATTTTCTTTTTTTCCCCTAGCACCTGTAGTCAGCACACACGGTACTACAGGGTCCTAAGGTCGGGAAAAATGTTTTCTGTTGGTTTCTAACAAAGTGTCTGTTTCAGAGAGGCTGTGGGCGCCCCATCCCTGTTCTAGGCCTGCCCAGATGGAGCTGAGCAATCCGGTCCAGCGGAAAGTGTCCCTGCCCATGTCAGGGGAGTTGGGACTGGATGATCCGTAAGGTTCCCTCCGACCCAAACCATTCCACGATCCTATGATTGCCTAGGGTAAATTTAAAACAACCAAAGAATAATAAAAATATTTTATTAGCTCAATTTAGCAACAGGAGGGAACCAAACTTAGCCGTAGGTGTTTGATGAGAATCCTGCAGATAAGGAGCTGATTTCTCCCCTGCTCACAAGAGCCTTTTCGGCAGAACAGCCGTCACTGCCTCACTGCTGCCGCCTGGGCACGGCCCTGTTTGCCCGGGTGGGCTCAGCACTGTGGGCTCAGCACGGCCCTGTTTGCCCGGGTGGGCTCAGCACTGCCGGCCCTGTTTGCCGGGTGGGCTCAGCACTGTGGGCTCAGCACTGCCGGCCCTGTTTGCCGGGTGGGCTCAGCGCTGTGGGCTCAGCGCTGTGGGCTCAGCACGGCCCTGTTTGCCCGGGTGGGCTCAGCACAGATGGCCCTGTTTGCCCCGGTGGGCTCAGCACTGTGGGCTCAGCACTGCCGGCCCTGTTTGCCCGGGGGCTCAGCACGGCCCTGTTTGCCCGGGGGGCTCAGCACTGTGGGCTCAGCGCTGCCGGCCCTGTTTGCCCGGGGGGCTCAGCACTGTGGGCTCAGCACTGCCGGCCCTGTTTGCCCGGGTGGGCTCAGCACTGTGGGCTCAGCACTGCCGGCCCTGTTTGCCCGGGGGGCTCAGCACTGTGGGCTCAGCACGGCCCTGTTTGCCCGGGGGGCTCAGCGCTGCCGGCCCTGTTTGCCCGGGGGGCTCAGCACTGTGGGCTCAGCACTGCCGGCCCTGTTTGCCCGGGTGGGCTCAGCACTGTGGGCTCAGCACTGCCGGCCCTGTTTGCCCGGGTGGGCTCAGCACTGTGGGCTCAGCACTGCCGGCCCTGTTTGCCCGGGTGGGCTCAGCGCTGTGGGCTCAGCACGGCCCTGTTTGCCCGGGTGGGCTCAGCGCTGTGGGCTCAGCACTGCCGGCCCTGTTTGCTCTGGGTGGGCTCAGCACTGTGGGCTCAGCGCTGCCGGCCCTGTTTGCCCGGGTGGGCTCAGCACTGTGGGCTCAGCGCTGCCGGCCCTGTTTGCCCGGGGGCTCAGCGCTGCCGGCCCTGTTTGCCCGGGTGGGCTCAGCACTGTGGGCTCAGCACGGCCCTGTTTGCCCACACGCAGCCCTAGGCCGTGCTGCAGGGCCTGCGAGGGCGGGGAGGCGGCCGGGGCGCAGCATCCTGAGCCTGTAGGCTCCCAAGCTGGCTCCAAGGAATGGGGACTGGGAGCGAGCACGGGCCACTGGAACCTTCCTATCGCCACACACTATGTCCCACGGACCCCTCTGCCATAAAACACTCTTCGCCGGACGGCGGGGAGAAGAACCCGGGCGCTTCCAGAGACTTCACCAGGGAAAACTTGGCTGCCGCCACCACCGCTAGAAGCAAAGCGCCAAAGAATGGTCCCGACAGAGAGCTGACACTTTCCCAACCCGGGCCCTCTTATCAGTCGCCGCTTACGGCGACCCTGCGCTGCCCTGCCGCTCCCAGCCCAGCCCACCCGAAGGAGCTGCGAGACAAATTCCCTCCTGCCCCGGCCCGTTCCCGTTCCCAGCCGGTGTCCCGGCGGGGCGGGCCGATCCCTGCCCCCGCCCCTCCCGCCGCCCTCCCCCGGGCCGCTATAAGCCCGCGGAGTTTCCGCGTCCTGTGACTGCAGTCAGGTGGTGCCTGAGGTTCCCCGCTCTCCCTCCCACCCTCTGCCCCGCTCCGTCTTCCCCCGCCCGGCGAGGGCCGGCCCTGCGGGGAGCCGGCTGGGGAAAGTTGGAGGAAAGTTGCTGGCTGGGGAAGTTTAGGAGCGGGAGAGGCGCGGCGCCCCAGCCCGGCCTCTCCGCCGCACTCCACGGGAGGAGGGAGGGAGGGATGGCCGGCGGGGAAGGAGCGGGCAGCGCCGTGCCGGAGTGCCGGGAGCACCTCTTCAAGGTGCTGGTGATCGGGGAGCTGGGGGTAGGCAAAACCAGCATTATCAAGCGCTACGTGCACCAGCTCTTCTCCCAGCACTACCGGGCCACCATCGGCGTGGATTTCGCACTCAAAGTCATCCACTGGGACAGCAAGACCCTGGTGCGGCTGCAGCTCTGGGATATCGCAGGTACGCGACGGGCGGGCTGCTCCCTGCAGCGTGCTGAGAACCCGGCTGTCGGGGGCCGGCACACGGCCTCTGCGGAGGAAAGCGTGTTTGGGCTGGGAAATCTCCCTTCTTGTTTTTCGTCTTACCCTTGTTATCAGCAACCTCTCATTCTTGCCTTTGAGAGGTAAGTAGAGGGAAGTCTTGATGTGGGAGTGAAGTTTTTTACAGGCTTTGCCCTCTCCCGTTATCAGACTTCGTGGGGCTCTGGGCTTGGCCCAGGGTTTTGTAGCAGTCCTCGAACAGCTGCTTTACTCTCACTGCTGGATCCAGGGCCCCGGAGTGTTCTGCTCATAGCGCTCCTCCTGACCTGCTTGTCTGGCTGCTGGTGGCCTTGGTTATTATGGCTGCTGAAACTAATTCAGGGTTCTGGCTCTGTAATGCATCTGATGCATCATGCATTACAGTTAAAGGTAACTCAAACAGCTAAAATTGTCCTCAAAGGAAGAATGCTTAAACTTCGCATGCTTGGAGTCACCTGGTTAATTTCAAAGTTACTTTCATCCCTGCAGCATCGAGCGAGAGAATGGAACTTGTTATGCTTAGTTCTGTATTCAAATCTATGTATTAGAAATATACTTTGAGCACATGGAAGCAGAAAAGTCATGTGCACTTGTCCAAACCATGCATTATTACTTTCCTATATGTGATTCAAACCTGTTCCTCAGCATGTCTGTTTCCAAGACTCCGACTGTATACCTACCACAGTTAACTTCTCTTGTGCTGTGGTGTTAAATGCCATAGAACAATCTGTTTTGCTGTGGTCTCATAAGAAGTCTGTCCCTTGGCTCTGTAATCACCTTGGTTGGTATTGCATTTCTAGCTTTGCGTGCAATCCAACTGTTAGCCTGTAGCTCTCTCCTCATCCCTATCTACTGCCCTCAGAATATCTTCTTGGATATCAAAAAGCAGACTTTATTTCAAATGCTGGTGTTTAAACTAATGTTACTGGAAGATACAAGGGGAAAAACCTGGTAGTTACTATTTCCATGAACTTTATGCTTATCAGTGGAAGCTCAGAAATAAGGAACTGTGACATGTGGCTGCTGTAACCCTGTGACAGACCAGCTGTACCTCAGCTTCTGGTCCTTTTGCTCTAAAATGCTTCAAATAGGACTCCTCAAACTGAAAAGCCTTCTTACTGCCATATGCCAAAATACACCATGGATCTTTCTGTTGCTGGGCTGTAGGGCAAATCAAAATATTTTGTAATTGCTGTTTTGAAGAGCAAGTAAAATGTTGGCAAGCTTTCTCTTCTGATGTATTCCTTTTGTGAATCAGCTTTAACTTTCTGTGACTCAATTAACAGTATCAGTACAGAGTGCTGCAATCCTCTGGGTATATTTAGCGAGCCTGGGGTTCCAAAGATTGAAGAGGGGAGGCTGTTGGCATCCTGGGGTTTGGCAGGCTGCCATGCTTGTGTTTGACTTCTCAGCCCTTCCTTGCTCAGACTTGGGTAGGCTGTGTGCTTTGCCAAAACAATCTGTTTCAACAGAATAGGCAGAAACTTAGCTTCAACTTGTCACAAAGTTTGGACAGAATTTACTTACAGCTTAGGAAGTTGTATTACTACATCCATACATTAATGTCATGGTGCAGAAGACAGTATTTTTCATTCTTAATTATTGTCCTTGGTGTATTTTTGACACTGCTAGGTGAAGAGTAAGTTAAGAGCTGCTGATAAATCCCTGGAGGGTTGTGGTAAACTGGTTGAAGAATTAAAATTTTTCCTATCACTGAAATATTTTTCCTATTTTATAAGACTTTTGTAAGAAACCCCTAACCAGTCTTTCCCTAGCAAAATAAAAAAGGACCATACAACTGTTCTGCAGTTTGCACTCCAAACTCATAGTTTAATCTGCTGGTTTAGGGTATTCTGTTTCCAAAGGGCTGGGGGGATCTTGCCCAATGAAAAAAAAAAAAAAAAAAAACCACAACCAAGAAGAGAAGTAATCTTGGTGATTTTTGATTGGGTTGTTCTTAGCTAGTGTGACAGCAACAATTTGGAGTCCTATAGTACTTGACATCTGAGAGTTAATTAGTAGAATAAAGAGTATTTTAGTATCCATAGGGGTATTTGATAGTCTTAAAGCTGCTGAAGTTCTCACCCTGGGAGTGTGTTCTGCAGCTGTTTATGTATGCAATCAGGAATATTTCTAAATACCTGAGGATGCTAACAGATTTATATTGAAGTTATTAGTTAAAGAACCAGGTTGAAGATGGCTTCTATAATCACAGACAATATTCTTTAAAGCGCTTTATTGAAGTGTAGCACAGTGTCTGAGCATGTGATAGTCATTCCTTTTTAACTCATCAGCCCAACTGTCTTCTGGCTTTCAACAGCTCGTAGATAATTTCGCTTGCTGATGTGTGCAGACAAACGGCTTTAGATCTCTTCAAGAGATCTAAATCTTATGGTAACTAATGTTACATGTGACTTCCCTGCAAGCGATGTGGTGCTGGCACTCTGAATTGATTTTGATGCACTTAAAAAGGCTGTTGAATTAAAGTCTCACCCTTTAGCATAGAAAAGGATGTTATTTTCACTAGATCAAAGGTTGTATGTAACAGTTCATCATAAGAAGCTTTCCTTAAAGAGCTGGGTGATGCAAACTAAGGTTTTGTATCTAAGTCAATAATGAGAACTGACCCTATAGTTCATGCATCAGCTAAAGATCACAGTGCTGGCTTCTGATGTGATTGTAGGAAAAGTGGTGAGAGTTGTGCTGCTTATTTGTTGTGCAGCAGGTTCAAATTCTCCTGCTAGCTGAAGTTGTTTTGGTTTGGGGTGGGTGTTTTTTTTTTTTTTTTTTTTGTTTTTGTTTTTTTTTTTTGTGATTAGATAATTCTGTCAAATAGAGCATGACCATGTTACACTGCTTATGCTTTTTCTTCTTTCTGCTGAAAATAGCCCTCTTGTTGTAAGGTACAAAGTAATGCAAATTCTTGCAGCAGCAGCATCAAAGGGGAGGGGATATAAAATGATGTAGAGGTAGGAAGGTTACTGTTGTGCCTCGATGTTCGTATTTCGAAGATAGTCAGGTGTTTTAGTTTTTAGACACAGGTTGTAACTTCTTGAATCAAGGTGACAAAAAAGCTTGAGAGTAAGACTGATCAGTTATTGCCAAATGATTTTGGTTACAGCATAAAGAAAGAAGCTGAACAGATTATATGCATGTTCATGCAAGAACTTTAGCTGCCCTTAGGCATTATTCTTGGGTTTTTTGTTTGGCTGGCTTTTGTGTTTTTTGTTTTGCTGTTGTTTGGGTTGTGGGTTTGTTTTTGGTTGTTTGTTTTTTTGGTTTTGTTTCTGTTTTTTTTTCATGTGTGAAGTAATGAAAAGTATATTTCTGGGTAAATTCAGAAAGTGTTAAAACCTTGATCAAAGGCATAAATGATTGGCAAAATAAATAGCATGAGTCACTGTGGTAAAGTGATGCAAAACAAAGATCTCAATGATAGGGAAGCGTTTTTATAGTCTATTTCAAAACAGTAGAGATTCCTACTTGACAAGCATGCTGTTTTAGTGAGGACTGCACTGACCACAGCCTGCTCAGGCTGTGTATGTATGTGGCATATTGATGAAGCTGTCAGGTGGTATTGGAAGAATGCCTAAAGGATTTTCAGTATCATAGGAACTTTCAAGCTGATCCAGTAAAACCAGCAACTGTGTTAGCTGCTGCTTTTGTGCTCATGTTGACTATCACCGTCACTCACATCAGCCTGTATAAAATTCAGTTTGCTGGAGGGCAGGAGTGGTAAAGATCATAGATGGCTGCTTGAGGTTGGCTTCTCAAGAAGAATGTCACCAATGGCAACTGGTAGACAAATTTGATTTTAAAGCTTTATTTGAGGAGTTCTGAATTAACTTTGACGTAATAGCATTCTTCTTCCAGTATTTTATTAGAATTTCTTTGATTTCTTTGAATAAATATTTATTAAAACTGAAGTAATGCTTTAACTGGCAGAGCATGGCTAATGAAGTTGGCCAAACAGAAGAGGAATCATTGTACTTTGGTATTGTAAACATGCTCTACAGGCTTTCAAGAGCTGATTGATAAAGCAGCGTGTAAATTTGTGTGTCTCCTTGAGAGGAACTGAACCGTAATTTGTATATGGGTATATGCAAGTCCCCAAGAGGGCAGAAAAATCAAATTAAATATTTTGGTTAAATACTAAGTTGAGGAAGAGCTGGAATAACCTGTCTTTGTATGAAGACAAATGAGTGTTAACATACGTGCGTGAATGTTAAGGTCAAGTTCACTTTCTAAGTAACTTTTAGCCTTATCTATAGGAAGCTATGAGAAATGGGCATAGTACAGGAAACCATGGATATGGTTGACTTTAAAAGGCATTCAGGCAGTTACAGCATGTGAGAGTTTACTTCCATGTGAAAACTCTAGTTTCAAGCAGCTCTATATTCCAGTTAGTCTGCACTTGTGCCACTGGCATGTCATAAGAGGCTGCCAAATTGCTTCTATGTACTGGGGCATTAGCTTGTTTCTTGAATTATGGACTGATTTTATTTTTTTTTTAATAAGGTCTAAAGCAAATGTTCAGTGAAGTTAATGCGTCCCTTAAAGTCTATAGGGAAACAACCAGAAAACTTATCCTGTTCTGTATCCATGACTGGCTCTGTGCCAGAGGCATGTTCGCTTCAGTTGCTTTGCAGAGAAGTCTCTCCTAAGCACGGAGAATTTGGAGGCAGCAATCTCTAAAAGTAGTCAAGGTATTCTTGTAAGAACTTGTCCTTAGCCACAATGCATGTTGAAGGGATTAAAATGGCAACTCTTGCAAAGAAACCATGAAAAAATTGCTTAGCTGTGTGCCTGGTAGAAGTGAGCATAAGGTGGAGCCAAGACAATCCAGGTGTAACCTGCCCTCACATGTGGGGATTTTTTTCTCACCATTAGAAATATTCCTAATGAGTAAAGCATATGCACATACATAACTGCATCAGAAATGGATGCAGAACTTGGAGCTCAGTTTTTTCAGGAACTTGTATGTTTTCTGAGATTGTTTCCTAGTTTATATGGTGATAGAGGTGCCAGGAGGATCCTTCAGGTGGAAATTAGGAGTGCTATCATTTTGCTTACAGCTGAGGCAGGTCAGAAACCTCCCAGTCAGAGTTGGGGAATCTTCTGTGTGATTATGTCTGCAGACTTATGGAGACATGAAAGACTTAATTTCTGACTGCTTCCTGCTCACACGTTTCAATATGAATCTCATGAGAGAAAATTTACTTAAGGATTGTGCTTACTGGAAACATGCAGGACTAGCAGATGAAGTTTGGAGATGGGAAATAGAAGGCCTGCTCATATAGATTTCGAACACAGAGGCAAGAAACAGAATTAAAGGTGTACTTTGTTTCCTTCTAGAAACCACCCCTCTGTGGGAAATCTTGTGTGGGTGTCCCTTCTTATGACTTTTCTGGAATAGCTGGATTGGGGTTATGAGCTTTCACTTCAAAATGACTTGCTGTGCTTGGAGCTCTACAGATAAATAACAAATAAGTGCTGATGTGTTACACTTGGGGTTTGGTGTTTTTCCAACTTTCAGACATCTCTGAATACAAACAGATTCTGAATGTTTTCTTTTTTGAGAATCCTGTTTAAATACACTTTTAATGAAATGTTATCAAGTGAGGTATGATTGTTTGTCTAATGAAGGAATTTCCACATCTTATCAGTGGGGTACCAATGCATTCATAATGGCGAAGGTTCTTATGCTTAGTACTGTGCTATGTAGCCACTGAGAGTACTATCTGTGTTATTGTGGATTAAGCCTATAACCATTGTGCTGATTGAATTCCATAAGCATAGGGGAAATGCTGCTGTCTTGATGTTGGTGTCGTAAGGTAGTCTAGTGTGGTAATTTTGATTATGCAAAACAGGACTGTTCAGTTAAGTGGGAGAATTGAGACGGATGTTCTTTGAATGTCTTGGAAATAAGCTTAGAATTTCCTCATAAGGCATTTCAAGGTGCTCTATGAGAAATGAGGTTAAAGATGTGATCCTAAAAGACTACCTGATCTAGTACAGGCTTAAAATAAAGTTCAGTGTATTTATCTTACAGGTACTTTCAATTTCTGTCAACAATGGAAATGCGCTTAGTTCTTGAGCTTCTATTGGTGCTTCAGCCTTATTTTCAAACAGATGTCACATAGCAGATGCTCAGAAGTTTTGTGCTTCCTACGAGATGACAATAAAAACTTTCCCAGTACTCTAATACAGAGAATAAGGGATGGCTGGATGGGTATACATCAAATAGACAGGGGAAATTTACCTTAAGAATTTAGGTATTGTTTGCCTTTATGTGCAATAAAGTAGACAGGAGGGAAAATAATATATAGAGCTCAACATAACTAATTTTTGGATTAGTTTATAAAACAAACTAAAATACTTTGCAGAAATAATAATCTTACATGGGTCAATCATAATCTTACCCACTTTTCTGAAGGCAAGTATTAAGTTCTTGCCCTTAATGTAATACTGACTCAAGTAGTCAGAAATTAAGCTGGTTTGACAAGTCAAGCAGTTCAGAGACAAACTGGCTCAGACAATATTGAATATACACTTTTCTCTTAATGTATGGCATTAACATGAATGTAAATCAAGCTTTATCAACTCTCCTTGCATCTTCAGAAGTTGCAGCTTCAGAGTCTTGGTGCTTAACCTTATTTACATCTCTACTTTGTCTCTTACCAGTTTGGTTTTCTTTAGGTGCACATTAGGACACGGTGTTACCGAAGTGTGTATCTGCAAGTACAATTTGTGTTGGCAAGTGCTATAAAGGGGTAATTCTCAACTTATGACATAAAGGAAAGAAAATTTTCTTACTTGACTGGTTCCAGAAAAGGTATTAGCATGCTGTAAAAAATAAGATTCTTCCCCTCAGTAGTGTGTGAGACCACTGGATTGTCTCACAGCTGTCAGAGATACCCTCCATGAATTCCAGTGGTAACCATTGCTCTGCTTTTGTGGTCTGCTGTAAATGGTTCCCTCCAAATACTTGCTTCAGAAGTGTGATAGGCCATGTTAGAAAGAAGTGATTTGCAGGAAGAGAATGTCTATTTATATTTTTGCATGAAATTATACCTCCTGTGAAATTCCTGCAGGTGTTAAAGCTAGCATGACCAGCAGTAAGCAGTGACTACAAAGCACAGCAGGCTTCTCAAGCTACTGTGGTACAGTGTTCAATATTCAAAAATCTATTCAGGCTGTGGAGACATGAGAAGAGGATAAACAGAGTGAAATTATGCTTTGAGAAATGGCGGGATTTCAGGGCTTTATAGAGCTTGCTTAGAAATAAATGTCTTAACTGTCTAGAGAAGGCTGGCAAACTCTCAGTAGCAGTGGCTTCTACATGAGCAGGTAATGAAAACAAATATTCCTTATTGTATAGATGTTAGCAGCTTTTCAAATAATATGTTGAGAAGTAGCCTCTGAATGTCACTGCTAACAGCTTATGGGAACTTGTTCTTCAAATGCTCCCAGGCTAAGAGTGCTGGGTAGAGCAGAGTGGCAGCAATTTGATACAAAATTCCAATCACACACAATGTGCCATGACACATTGACCATTTTAGAGATTAACATTTTTTCAGTCTCGTGATAAAGTTGTTCTGGAGACAAAATGACTTTAGAATTGTTCTCCTGTGTGCTGTGAAATGCTGTAGTGCCATGCAGCATCGCTTTAAAGTGCACAGTGCAGCTCTGACTGCAGGGCAGCACACCAAAAGAAATGGATCAGAGGGTGTCAGGCATGAAATAGCTTAACTCTGGCAGATTATTTGTTTGGGTAAGTCTTGTTAAAGCAAGGTAGGAAGTACAAATTCATGCTGTTGCTGGCACTAATTGGACTATGTCAACTCTTTTGAATACTAATGCAGGAGAATTGTTCCATACATGCTGCATTTGACAGCTAGTTAGAAATTGTTTAGCTTGGTTGCACTCTGATTGTGCCTAAATAGGGACTTTCTCATTTGCTGCTTAGCAAAGATGAGAACAAAAAAAAAAAAAGGTGGATTCTTATATAAACATGGCTGTCATACTGCTGCATAAAATACATGTGATGAACAAAAAGCCATTGAACTCTAAGTGCAGAGTGTTGTCTTTCAACTTCTTAAAGATAGAACAGTAAGCTGCTGAAGTCAGTTTGGACAATAAAATCATTAGATTAGCCCAAGACTACAGGCAGCAGTGAGAAGTCTGTCTTGCTGTAATATTCCCAGTGAGGGCTGTGCGACTATTTGAGGGAAAATTTTCTATCTTTGTGGGAGAGAATGGCATGCCTTTTAGGTTTATAGAAGTGATCATAGCTCCTGGTGGAAATCGGGTGTCTAGCTTCCAGCACTTGCCATCTCTGTGCTCTTGCTGTTTCATGGGTAGTGACCAGGCCTGTCCTGTGTTAAGGTATAATGATAACAAACAGTGAATGGAAGGACTAGCCACTGATTTTGAAGTTACATGTAGTTAACAAAGTGTTTGGTTAGAAACTGGCTGTGTTGGGAAATGGACTTAAAAGAAATCTGCCTCCTAACATTTCAGAATGAAAAAGTGACTTCTGTGCACATGTGGAAATACTTTGTATCTAAAGAATCAAAATAGTGCTGCACTTAAACTGATATTTGTCAGTAACTTTTCAATGACTACAGAGTCTCTCATATATACTGTGTCTGTACAGTATATTGTCAGAGTCATGCCTCTGACATTGCATTGTTCAACAGAACTGCTTCAGCTGCACCCTGCAGCTTTCTAATATAGACATAACCAGAGGATCAAAGGTTGTCTCTCACAATAAAAGTGTGAGTCAGTTGAACAGGGATTAACTGGCTTTTGCCCTGGGGACTGTTCTGAAGCATTTGGGAAAGGGTTAGTGTTGGGAAGAGGTCCATCCAGTGGTCAGTTAACTTAGCCAAACCACCCTTACTAAGAAAGGACACTAGCAGTTGTAATTGTCTGAGGCTGCTTTTGTCTGTTAGAAACTCTTAAAATACTGCAGTCAGTGAAGTTATTTCTAGTACTTGTCCCATACAGGAAGATACAATATTCTAGTAATTCTCACTTCTTAGCCTCTCTGTGTTCTCTCTTAGCAGAACCACAAATACCACTTTTTCACAGTGGTGGAAAGTAAAAGTCAAGCTGGATGTTCTTTAACACTTACGGGTTTCTAACATCTGCTAGAGCTGCTGATGTCATAGACTCACAGAATGGCTTGGGCTGCAAGGAACCTTAAAGATCGTCCTGTTCCAACTCTGCTGCCATGGGACTAGACCATGGGTTGCTCAGAGCACCTTCCAGCCTGGCCTTTGGGATGAGCATCCACAGCTTCTCTGGGCAACTTGTTTTGGTGCCTTACCACCATCACAGTGAAGAATTTCTCCCTAATATCTTATTTAAACCTACTTTCAGTTTAAAACCATTTCCCCTTGTCCCGTCACTACATGCTCTTGTAAGTAGCCCTTCTCTGTCTTTTTTGTAGGGCTCCTTGGAAGGCCTCAGGTCACCCTGAAGTGTTTTCTTCTTCAGGCTGAGCAATCCCAACTCTCTCAGCCTGTCTTCACTGGAGAGGTACTCCAGCCCTCTGATAATTTTCATGGCCTGCCTCTGGATACCACCAAAGCTGGATACCACACTCCAGTTGGGGTCTCTCAAAGACAGAGCAGAGGGGCAGAATCAACCTCCCTCACCTTGATGGCCATGCTGCTTTGGATGTGGCTCAGGACACAAGTGATTTTTCTGGGCTGCAAGCGCACACTGCTGGGTCATGCCCAGCCTCTCATCTGCCAGAACCCATAAGTCCTTCTTGGCCCAGCTGCTCTCCATCTGTTCATTCCCTAGCCTGTGTTGGGACCCCAATCCAGTTGCAGCACCTTGCACTTGGTCTTGTAAACCTCATGATATTCCCATGGGCCCTTTTAGCAAGTTTTTCCAGGTCCCTCTGGATGGCATCCTGCTCTTCAGATATGTCAGCTGTACTGCTCAACTTGGTGTCATCTGCAAATTTGTCTATGTTGCTAAATAAATGGATAGTTCAACACCTCTGTGGTTTTAACATGTGGCGACTTTACACTTAGAGCTTAAATGGATAAGACTGAGGAGTGGGGAGCCATCTGGTATTAACAGTCTTGAAGTCTCTTTACTCTCAATCCATAGCTGCTATCTGTGGGAAAAAGCAGGTAGACACTTGAACGTGAGCTATAATATTGATAGTGGTTTGGTTAACCTACTTCTTGCAGAATAACAGATCCAATCTAATTAGGTAAGACAGTTCTGGGACAAGATGTGCTGGTTTGGGGAGATGGGGGATAGCTGTCAGCAGTGGTAACTTGCCAGTAATGTGCTTATATATCTCTCTAAAAAGGAACTTCAGTCAACTCACACCTGACCCTGGTAATGCTAAAATGTACATTAGGTGTCTGGAGAACTGGGAGATTCATCCTCAGGGCAGTTCTGAATATTTGCTGTGTTGTGCCAAACATACAGCTGGTATCCAAAGTGTGGTGTTTGCCTGCCTGGGGCTCTTGAAGGGCCTAGGTGAGTGTTGAAAGTGACAGTAGTTCTAACTCAATTAGAGGATTGAACTATGTTCCCAGCCATTTTGGACGGTGATTTAACTTAAATTTATCACACTGAATGGCGATAACTTTACTGAGAGTTGGAATTGTAAATATGGAATTGTCACTTAGGTGTTCCTGGGAAAATAAACTTATTGTTCAACTGGTCTTTCTTACCATCTTCATTGATGCACATAAAAGTACAGATGTATCATGGTCCTGCAAATGGATTGAATCAATTTAATTGTGGAGTTTGGCATTGAAGTTTAAATGCTGGAACTGTGCCTGCACACTGGTCAATAAAGTCTTTGATAGCAAGATTGATAGCGCTGATAGTAGCTAATAGCAAGAACCTATGAGCCATAGTGTTGGCAGCCAGAGTTAGTCTGACTGTCCTTGAATTTTGGTATGAGTGAATATTACTGGTCACGGTAAATAGTTGAGAAGGAGAATGCTTCCCACAATGCAAGGAGATTTTTAAAGTATTTCCAGACTAAAAAATAGTTTATTACAATCAGTCACTATAGCTTACTAAGCATTCCATGATGCCTGTGATCACTGCAGTGTATAGTAACTGTTGATAGAAAAGCAGAATTAATGAAATGTACTAGTAGAAAGCTACTTCTATGCATTTTGAGCTAACTGAATTTGGTTTACTAGATCTGTTGGTAATTTTTTTTACTACTGCAATTATTGCTGGATTTTTTTTTTTGTTGGTAGTTTTATAGGTTAAATATTTCATGTGTGGCTTATTGTTGAATTTTTACTGCCTTTTTAACTATTCCACTTCTCATCTTCAGTGTTCTGAAGGACAAAATTGGTAAGAGAATCTTGACTCTGTTCATAAACGGAGGGCTTTTTGATATTTTCAGACTTTTGGCAACTCTATTATTTGGAAAAAAAACCAAAAACTGCCTAGTTTCATTGCTGTGGCCTTCTAGATAATAGCAAACAGCTTGGGAGTAAAACTCTTCAGCTAGTTGTACACTGATTTTTGGGTGACTCCAGTCTGGACTATATTATCTGTGGATTAAGATACTCTTTCTTTATGTAGAAAGATATTATTTCTTTATGTAGAACTGCCGAACTTGTTAAAATCATATGTCAAGCTCTGACTACCCATTAAGCTAATTGTCCTGTTAAAGATGGCTTGAACTAGCAATGCTTTAATGGAAGAAACTACTTGTTCATTTTTGCAGTTGTCAGGCATTTATAACCCTTGGTCATCTGTCTCTTCCTCATCAATTACACGACTTCTGGAGGATTCCAGAATTGTTAAATTGAAAGAGAAAAACTTGGAAGATCTTTGTCCATTTGTCTATCAGTGTTCCTGGTGAAATATTAAGGTTTTAAATGCAACTAACACAACTCTCTTTTGAGTTGTGTGGCTTCAGATAAAGTAAAGTTTGGATTTTTACATTATAGGGGAACTCTTGCTATACTGTTGTTATTGACAGGGGTAATTCAACATATACCTTTATAGCAAAACAGAATAGCTGAGGAAACTTCTTCTAGATGGGCCCTTTTTCTCTCTGAGTAAGTTCTTGTTAGCTGATATAAACTGCCTATTAACTCATAAGTATTATAAGTAGTCGGGGGGAAGGAAGCCTTCAAAGTCATTATTGTGCATAGCCGTAAGTCATTTGTACATTTATTGCTTTTTCTAGCCCCAATTGCCATCATGTAGGAGGAGTTACAAATTGAAATGATGAGTGAAATAATGGGAGTGTAAGGTATCTTTTACTAAATATACACAAGAACTGCTACAATGGTAAATCACACTACTGTAATAAACAGGACTAGTGTTTCTCCTTTACACTGGGAAAGACTGCTCTAGAAACTTTAAAATGTACTTCCAAGCAAGGTTACAATGATACCTTACCTTTGCAGTAAAGCACAAATATAAAGGTTCTAATGTCAACCTGGCTTTAATTTCTTTCATGGAGTTTCTAACTTACAGCTCACCCCCATTACAATATAAACTGGGGAGTGAGAATAGTTCCCAAGTTCTAATGCAGTTTTAAACTCAACGTTATTCCTGTGGTGCTGCTGTAGGGAAGTGTATTAGTTCCTGATGCATGGCATTGTGCAAATATTTTACTTAAGGTTGTTGCAATTACTGGAAAACATGGTGACAATATGTGCTGAGTCATCTCGATATGAAAACTGTGGTTAGAGAATGCAGAACTTTGCATTGCATGAAGTCACTTCCATACCTCCAAATTAAACTTGTGATCCCTGTGACTGTCCTGTATCTTAGCGCCTCATTTACCCCGAACTAAAATACAAACTATATCAGATCAGTGGTACCATCAGATTTATGCCTAGTCACTGGACCAACCAGAATGATTAATCTTGTGATGTTCTTTCTGTACTAAGCAATTAGTTATCTTCCTGCCGTCTTCTTGCTAAGATTATATACACTGGAGATTTTAAGTCTAGTTTAATCTGATCATTTTCAGCCTTTTTCTTCTCTGGGGATATGATCCACTTTCTGTACTGCTCAACACCATTGTCACATATGGAGAAATGACTGTAGCAAATATCTTGCTGGACAGAGGAAGGGACATGACAAATCTCTGAACTGTGCATGGCAGAAGTTGAGACATCTCGTTTCAAGAACAAAGTGAATGATGTTCAGCCTTGAGAATTTGGTGGATTAGTGTTTTCCAGTTGGATTTCTCTGTATGAGGGTTTGTGGGTTTGTTTGGGGGGCTTTTGTGGGTTTTTTTGTGAGGTTTTTTGCAAGTAGAAAAGCGCTTACAAAAGCTCTGCCTGAAAGTCCTGTTAAATTTTCAAAAGGCTGTCTAGAATGCTCTGCATCCTAGACAAGGTCAGCAAGTGCTTTGTCAGTAATGACAGGGTTGTAAAGAAAGTCCACTCAGTTTAAACTGAATTCTTTTTCTGCCTCATGCTGTATACCTTTTACCAAACAAAACTCTTACCTCATGGGCAGGCCATGTTTATTGCTTCTGTCTTTGTGTAAAATACAGTATATCCATCTCCATTAGGCCTCCAGACAGGATTCAAGAGCAGTTGTAAGGTAGTATTCAGGTCAGGTTTATTCTTAGTGGATGTAAATTCTAGAGGTGAAAACATCTGGTTTGGGTTACCCTAGAAAAGGAAAGCACTCGTACTGGGTTGTATTTGGCCTATTAAAAGGAATTAATCTCTGGGAATACAATGCTGTTGAGTTTGTGTGTGTTTAAGGGTAAGAGA
Source organism: Sylvia atricapilla (assembly GCF_009819655.1). Lineage (NCBI taxonomy): Eukaryota > Metazoa > Chordata > Aves > Passeriformes > Sylviidae > Sylvia > Sylvia atricapilla. The sequence goes on from NC_089142.1 coordinate 65,886,368, forward strand.
TAGCAAATCTTCCTAGTATAAAGATTAAATCTAGTAAGTAAAGACAGAAACTTTCATTCTGATAGACACATCAGTTTTCTACTTTCACCCAAATTAAAACTGTGGAAGAATATGTATTGATGTTTTTTTTTTTAATCTACCACTCGGACTACAAGAGAGATAGAGTTTCTAGAAATAAGAATTAAATTATTTTTGTGGAAAACCAAAGCCCATGGTTTATACTGTGGCTGCTATAGAGTACCAAGCAACATACAGCTCCATGCTGAATTCCATTCCTAGCAGAACTACTATCTTACACTGGGAGAAACCACTATACAAGGCTAACCTTGGCTGAGTCCTCAGGTTTGGTTCTGAGTGCTGCTTTGTAACTTTGTTTCTTTTGAAGCTGTATGTAACACTGTACTGATTTCACCTTTTTGTACACCTTAAATGTGCCTTTGTACGTGTTTCAGCAATGGTTATTGCTGTAGGCTAGTATGGCCACCTTGCCAACTGTTTGTGTTTTTAAAGCTTTTTTGGATAGGAGAGCAAATAGGCAGGAAGGGATTCAGTCAATGGTAATGTCCTTCACTGTGCTCAGTGATTACAACCTTATTTATGTACAGCATGCACAGCTAGCTGAGAAATGGTAACTGCCTGATATAACCTTTTCTGCAATTCCTAAATAACTTAGTTTTTATATGTAGCAATCAGGCTCGGTCTACTCCTGGTAACAATCTAGCAACCCTTCCTGCAACTAATCAATACAACTTAATTTTCTTATGTAAATAGGCATCAAGTGTTTGGAAAAACAGCCTTAAGTAAAGCCTGCAAGCCTCCCAGCTCTCCAGCAACTGAATAGGGAGGACTAATGGGACTATTTCCCTTGCTGCTTCAGATTCATGTTCAGTCTCATGTAAATAACAGCAAGTGGTGCTCAATTCTGGATTCTTTCAGGGCTCAATTGAAGAGCTCTTTCTGTAGAAGACTGAGGTTGGTACAGGACATTGTAGACCTTGAGATTATACTGTTTGTTTGGTGGGGCTGTCCTATGGTATGAACGGATATCTCCCTGCATTGGACACTAGAGTGAGTGCTTTAGCATAGTCTAAGGTGTTCCCATGTGGCAAGAGCTGGTGGTCAAACTGACAGCTAAACAAATGGGGAAGCTGAGAAGGAGCTCCTCAAAACTTGTGTGTGCCCTATGCAGTGACTGGCTAAATGTAACTAAATTTGGCTGTGTGGAACACCATTAAGAAAAACCCAACCAAAATTCCCAAAACCAAAATTCCTACATTCTAAGGGAAAAGCTTCTTTAAATGTGGCATCATTGACATGCAGAAGTAGTAAAAGCCTTTTGATTTAACTCTTTCCTAATGGTACTTGATTAGTGGGAAGAGGGGTCAGTGGTATGTTTGTAGTAAGGCTGTTCTAAAAACCTGCTTTAGGCTTAAGAGTCCAGCCTAGGGAGACAATGTGAATTACTTGAGTACTCTGTTTAGGAGAATTCTATTAGCCATGTGGCTTTTCCAGAGGCATAGTCCCAGAGACACAGGCTTGGTGCCTGACTTGTTGCATGGCCTTAACCTTTGAAGCAGCATTTATTGCCATGGAATTTGAGTTTTGAGGATGGAGATGGGAGATTTCTTCTTGGATCCTGCTTGTTCTTACATGGGATAATCAGGCAGTTGTGAAAAAAATAATGTGTAATCTCCATTCTGGGTAGTGATGCTGTTTCCTGGAGCATCATAGTTTAAAGTGAACGGACAGAAATAAAGTCAGCTTCTTTATAGTTCTCTGGAACTTTACCGTGGCTGGTGCTGTTTTCAGGCCATTCTAATAGCTTCTTAGGCAACCTATTCTGAAACGGTCTGTAGGGAATGAGCTAATCATACTGTGAAGTACTGACATTAAAATGAGGCAAGTGAGCTGGAAAAGCACACTGCTGAACAGGATCTCTTTTCAACTTCCTTCATCTACTGAATTTCTGTCTCTTTATGAGAAGGTGGTAACACACCTAATTCTCCTTGTATGTTTGTCCTTGCTAATAAAAGATGGACTTGAATGCTTATAAAAAAAGGACAACCAGGTTTCCAAATACAGCTCTTCCTTTATGTGTTGATAAACCTCATATGCACAAAAAGATAAAAGCTCAAGTGATGATACACTGTAAAACCAAATTATAGAGTTCAGGGTCTGCCTTTCCCAGTGAAGACTTCCAAACAAAGCAGGAAGCTATTTTAGTAGCCTAGACTTCCCAAACAATATGCTAGGACTTGATACTGCAAGACACTCAAATGTAAACACACCATGATAGTCTGACCTTTCAAACACAAGAATAAGTCAACTGGCACACTCAATTCTACATTTCAAGTATTCTGGCTAGAGTAGTTGTACTTAATAAGAAAAGGCTTTTTAAAGTTTTCTCTGCCTATGGGTAATTGATTTTTTTTTTCATAGATTTTTGTTGTGAATAATTGTATTTTATTTATTCTTGTTTTAAATCCTGGGATTGCTGTAGAACTGCTGTAGTTGAAAATTAATCCAGAGTAAATCTTAGACTTGAAAAAATGAAGTCAAAGATAACAGACAGGTTTATCCAGAACTGTTAAACTAGTTCCTTTTGAACTTGTCCCTAAAGAAAAAATTGAGGTGACTTCTTCAGAAGATGCTTTTAAGGCTGTTAGCCTTGAAGCTTGCAAAGGCCCTTGTTGCTCATCATTCAGCAAAAGGCTTAAGTCTTTAGCTGAAGCAACTAGATTTAGATAAGTCTTAATATTCTTTGATGAAATAATGATTTGTATATGGCTGTGCTAGTAGTGTTTTTAGGCATTACTTCTCAAAGAACTCTATTCAACAAATAAGTTTAAGAAAAATTCCAAGTGTAGTTGGGACTGCAAACTACTTTAAGCATCTGACTGATCATGTTTGGTATACATAACAGCTGTTACAATGAACTTACATGAAATAAAGGAAGCAATGTATTATGCTCTAGGTGATTAGACCCAAATGCCAAACTTCTGGGAATTAAACTGGCAGAGTAGTCCATCTGCACTGAATACAGTTCATGCTTCAATATAAATACACTCTGTGACTGTCCTCTCTTTCAGGCCAGGAGCGCTTTGGAAATATGACCAGAGTGTACTACAAAGAGGCAGTTGGTGCTTTTGTGGTCTTTGATGTCACAAGAGGCTCCACTTTTGAGGCTGTTTCAAAATGGAAGCATGATTTGGACAGTAAAGTACTACTTCCCAATGGCAGCCCCATCCCTGCTGTTCTCCTTGCAAACAAGTGTGACCAGAAGAAGGATGGCAGCCAGAATCCCTCTCAAATGGACCAGTTCTGCAGAGAAGGTGGCTTTGTTGGATGGTTTGAAACATCTGCCAAGGTGAGCTTAATAGAAAAATATTTTTAGTCCCTTGAATATTGGCCTAAGAAGAGTGAATATAATCATGTAGGCAATAAAGTTAAGAATGAAGTGTAGGAAGTGGCAGTCAAATTCTGCAAAGTTTGAAGTGATGTGCTGGCTAGCTTCATTCCTGAAGATGAGGCATATTTGGTTTAGATTAATAGTTATGTTAAATTCAGAGGACCTTGAAACTATCTGGAAATCTTGTTTATCAAGTTTGGTAAATTTTTTCATCTTGCATGCATGAGGACATGAGGCTCAGTCATTCGTTAGATGTTAATACTACGAAATGCTGATCAAGCTCCCCAAAAGATACAGGTAATCTTTAGGTGCAGGTTTTTAGATTGCATTTTCTGTTGTCACTGTTTTATGTAGGAAACAGCAAGATTTGAAGTGAACAAGCTATTTGTTTGCTCATTACTACCTACCAACAGTGTTGCTAAAGCACTTTTCTGTTTTATCAGGCAATATCAAGACTAACTGGAGAAAAATTGTTCTGTATAATAATTTAAGTTAAGAAAGACAGCTACTTTATTCAGTTGACTGAGTAATTTCATGTATTGTACAGTTTTAGTCTATATGCTTTTTGTCAATACACAGATTAAACTGGCAGCAGCTTAGTTGGAAGTGAAACCTAGTATTTCCTTAAAGCTCAACTGAGTCTTAAAATGAAGGACTCCTCTAGATGAGGACAGTGTGGCTGACAGACCAGATGACTGGTTTGGCTGATAAATCCTTTATAAAGTAAGATAAGCTTCAAGGTCCCACTTTTCCCTTGGCTTGCCTACTTCCTTTAACTACTGCTGCTGAAGTGTTATACGATGATGTTTAGACAATTCTTAAGAAGCAAAGAGTCTCTAAGATGACTCTAAGAAACAAAGTAACAAGTCACTCTTTGATTACTTTAAGATAAGAATACACAGTTAAAGGAATTAGTTAAACTAGCTAATAATTTGTTTGCATTTGAAAAGACCTTTCCAAATTCACCCATCTGTTACTAAAACCTCTATTTTTAAGGCTCTTTATATTCAAAAAGAACACCAAGATTCTGCTTTGGTAAAAGTCTTCCCTGAAGCTTAACCTGCCTGTAATACTGCTATGTATAACCTGTATTATGGCTTAAAAATAAATGCAAGTAACATTGGAAAAAAAATCTAATGTGAAATTCTAGTGGCAACTTGCATTTTAGGTGGCATTTAAGACAGGACAATGGAAAACAAGGTTCTTGTTGCAGAGAAAAATCCAAACAATAGATTCTAGGTTAGGTCTGAATTGACTTATGTCGAACTCTGAAGAGTTGTAGTTGAAATAGCAAAAATTTAGGACAACTGTCTTGTTTTCTAAGCATACCAAAACAGTTTGTTTTTAAGTCCTGCCCAGTTGGATATCCTATGAATTTGCTTTTGCCTTTTTGTTGGCACTGATAATTGGATCTTAAGCCTAGTTATCAGTAATATACTGGGCTTGTATTTCCTTTGGAAGCAAAGACGTGCAATTCCAAACATGGCAGCCCTGTGCTCCCAATGGCCCAGACAGGTCCAACCTGTGGCCAGAGACTCCTTGGCACTAGGCCAGCTTGGACCCTCAGAAACTGGGATATTCTGACAAAGTACATCTCTAAGTATCCTGCACACATAAATTCTTTAGGGTGTATGGGAAAGGACTTTTCAAAGTATGCACAAGAATATATAGAGTGGCTAGATGAAGCACTTGGAAATAGTTGTGATTTTGAGGCTCATGGAGAAGATCCTGTTACATAAATAAGTGCATCCAAATTCCATCAGAAACAGAAAGTCTCCAAAAGGAAGGACAATACTACAGATGATGTAATTGCCATGGATCTTTCCTGATGCAGAAATGCATTTGGCATTTGTGAATCTTCTAAATGCAGGTGACGCTCATTTCCCTGACTGCCTACTAGATTAGAATAAGAATTCAACTTGTGATATGTATGAATATTTTTGTCTCCAACCTTCCTGCTAACTTTCTCAAAAAAAAAAAAAAAAAAGCGAGAGCAATGACTTGCATCTAAACTATTTGTGCTGTGTTCTGTTGATGAGACTGAAGAATTCTTTTCTTTTTGGACAGATTTTTAATAGGAAAATGTGACTGTTAATAGGAATGTGTGACTGTTTCAAAAAGATCACTGAGTTCCTTGCTTTCAACATTTTTAGGACAACATCAACATAGACGAAGCTGCTCGATTCTTGGTGGAAAACATCCTTGCCAATTACAAAACCTTCCCTAATGAAGAGAATGATGTGGGGAAACCAAAACTGGACCTAGACCCATTGAAAGCAGAGAGTAAATCACAGTGCTGCTAATGCTACCACCATTTAGTAAATGTGATGGGATGAGCAGCAGGACTTTGCCTTAAATTGAAATGCTGCTATGGTGCTGCGTTGTGACAATCCATATGGGGTGTCTGGTACTATCTGAATTGGTGACTCGTTTGGGTGTTTACATATTCTTGTTAAGCATGAAACTGAGTATCTTGTGAGTTATCATTCCACTTGCTTGAGTGTCTGCATCTAAGTCTGCGTTAGTGTCTTCTGACTTGAGAACATAAGGTAGTGTTTACACTCCTAAAAGGAACAAAGACAACATTCCGTGTCTAGTTGGCTTCTAGGACATATGCTACATTACAAGTAGGACTCACTTTTAGCTGAATAGACTCTTGCACCTTTAAAGTAAATTTTTCTTTGTCACCATTTATGTCCCACTTGAGCCTTCTCACTGGCACAGTTGTCCCTATTTATTATTCCCACCATGAGGATCTGTCTTATTGCTAGTTCTCCTGGATCAAGACATCCCAGAAATCTTGAAGGGGCCAATGACACATGGGAGGTATCTTTCCTAGTGTGATCACTAAGAATGAGTGGAGTAGATGGCTTTTACCACTGAATTAAAACAAGATGGTTAAATTATTGTGGTTTAACAAGGGAAAGAAATGGTTATAAGAGATACTAATAAAAATGCATCTCCAGTAATTTAAGGCTGACTATTTTCAGCTAATACTTTACATATGAAACACATTAATGAATACAGTTGTACTGTTGGCACATAGTTATAACCTCACCCCTATGCACATCCAGAAATAAACATCCAGTAACTTTTTCTTGCACTAACACAGAAAACTTTACAAAGAGTACAAAAAGTAAGTAACTTACTGTCCTGTAATGATGAACTTGCTTCTTTTTTCTTCTGTCTAGAGATGGTTCTGAATACCATGAGCAAGGAGAGAGGTCTTGAGGGAAATAGCTTAACTGGGTCATGCTAGTCTGTCGACCTTTCTGCCCCAAGCTCTGTCTTTGTCAGTTTTAGAACTCTTTTGACTGCTTTGAACTAATGGACTGGCTTACCAGTTTGTAACTATACTGAGATGCTTATGTTTCTTTATTATAATACTTATGTATTTTTGGCAGCAAATGAAGTTCAAAAGGATTAGAGATATTTCATGGTTCTTGAATGTGTTCTGGAACTCTGGCTCTGCTTGGCTCAAAGGCTTTGAAGCTCCTTTTTATTTTAAGAGTTTCTTCTGTCCTGGTACCTCATTGCTACTGACTTCAGAAGTCTTACCTTGCTGGGTTTGATGGTGCTGATGTTTACCTAAACATCAGAATTAGGTACATGCAGGATTTGATATACTTTAATCTGAATTGAGATTTCTTAGGCTGGCTTTTTTTTTTTTTTTCCCCTAAAGAGTAACATCCTTTTTAAGAGTTAAATAAATATATTTGGGCATCTTTTGTGTGTTGGTGTATGCTTTTGAGAACATGAATCCTCACATAATGTTCTACCCTATACTAAAATGCTTTCATTGACATTTGAAAACAACTTTATCTTTTAATATGTGCTATGTTAAAGAATTATTAAAATTACTACAGTAAAGCTTGGCATAAACTAAAATGTAGGGAAGACAGACACAAACAATGATTTCTGTTCAGTATAGGATTTTCTGATGTGTCTTAACTGCACTACTAGAAAAATATGAGCTATTCCAAGCTCCAGTGTTTTATTTAAACTTTGTATCAGGCTTGTTGAGTTGTAATAGCTCCTTAGATTGACCAAATCTTTGTTCCTCTATAATAATTAATCTGTGGGGAATAGTCCGAGTCATTCCTAGAGACCCAGTACTTGATGTCACCGTGGAACAGGTGGATACCCAAAGGAGTCTGTGACTGTGTGGAAAGCCCATCCTGGAGCAGGTTCCTGGCAGAACCTATGGCCCCATGGAAGTGCCCATGCTGAAGCAGGTTTTCTGACAGGCCTTGGGACTCTGGGGGAAATCTATACTGGAACTGTCCTGAAGGACTGCACCCCATGGAAGGAACCTACACTGGAGCAGTTCATGGAGCCCAGGGAAAGAACTCACATTGGAGAAGTTTCTGGAAGATTTGTCTCCCATGGGAAGGGCCCCATGCTGGAGCAGGAGAAATGTAAGGAGTTCTCCCTTGAGAAGGAATGAGCAGCAGAGACAACATGTGATGAACTTGTTGCAAACTCCCATTTGCCATCCCGCTGCACCACTGGGTGGAGAAGTAAAGTTAAGCTCAAGAAGAAAGGAGAGGTTTGAAAAGGTGTTTTAATATTTAGGGGTTTTTCCTCATTATCCTACTCAAAATTTGGCAGTAAACTAATTTACCTCGATCAGGTCTGTTTACCCATGAGAGCAACTCATGAGTGATTGCTGCCTGTTCTTACCTCAACCCATGAGCTTTTTGTTATATTTCCTCTCCTCCATCCAGCTGAGAGGGGAGTGATACAGTGGCTTTGGTTGGTACCTGCTGTCCAGCCAGGGTCAACCACTACACAGGCAAACAACTTTGCTTGAAACTTAAAGAATTACTGTTTTCAATGGCACTTTGCCACAAAATACCCAAAATCACTACCTTCTTGTATTTAATAGTTTAAGCAGCAAGAACTTCCCATCAGATTGTCCACCAGGATGCTATTTCATTTCATTGGGTTATTGTTTTAAGCACAGCTCAAATGTTACAGCTATGAGATGACTTACAGCTCAAACGGTTATGGTGGCACTTGGCATATGGATGATGGCATAAGAGTGACAATCATTTATGTAATTTTTATGAGTTTCGATAAGTTGGAGACTATAAACTGCTGTTGTTTTTCATTTAGAGAAGATGATATATGTTTATTTGGTTAAAACAAGTTAGAAGATATCGCTTTATGGTCTTGCTTCTAAATTTTATGAAGAATGTTAATCACATTTCTATTAAAACGTATTTATCCAGGAATCTAACAATTTGCATTTTTCAAATAGTACAGCTTTTTGTTTTTAGCCTGCATTAACAACTGCAGCCCCACTTAAAACACACTAAAGTTAATAACTGTTAAAAAGGATTTGCTGTGATCTGCAGTATGCCTTTACTTAGAGCAAGAAGACTTAACTTTTTAAATCTCCTGCAAAAAAGGTTACATTCTTAAGAGTAAAAAAATTATAAAAACCAAAATACTAAAGTGAAACAGAGTACTAAGAGATTCAATAGGTTCTGCAATTCTGTAGTTTACACTACAGTAAATTTCTGTATTCTCAGTTTAAAAACAAATACCCTTCTGTCCCTCAGGCTACTGTCGCAATTTCATTGTATCTTTTAGCCAAATATCTAGAATTTTTTAAAGAGGTAATAGTGCTGCCTCTGTCCATATCCCAATTTTGTAACAGTTCCAGCAGCTGAATCACAGTTGTCTTATTTAACTCCAGATTTCAGAAAGGGTTTTCACACTGTATCAAACACAGAAAGTCTTTCCTTTTAACATAGAAAGATAGTCCTGTATCATCAAATGTAAATTTACAAAAAAAAGGCAATTGCTCTGCATGATTCTCTGAGCTACTCTGATTTTCCTCTGCTGCCTGCTCTTGAGGCATACATTGTTTTATCCCTGTATTTGAGTGGAGAGATGATCAAAGTTTTGGTGGTCCCCTGTTAACACTTTTACCTAAATCAATAACTGCTCAGGAGCAGCCCCATGGGATTTGATGGTATTGCTGTATTTAAATTGGACTTGAACAGCTGCTTGATCTTTAACAGAATGTTTTGGGTCTGTGTTTCTCCAAAATGATATTATAGCATGAGAATGTGATAAAATGGTGCTCTAGCAAATAAAGAACTTGAAAATAAAAAAGGTAAGTGGAAATAGTAACACAGGACTGATGAACCCCACCTTTCTGACATAATGTCAAGTTCAAGAGAGACTGGAATGCTGGAAAAGCCATGTTCCTGAAAAATCAGATGAGACATTATGTTATTATAAGATATTTTTGAAATGGCAGTGAAGTCCTGTGCTTAGGCAAAGACTATTTTCTGTTATGCAGCTGGCTGTGATTATTCCCCCTACCTTGTCCTATTCTATCAATTTACCCAAGAAAACTCTCATAAACCACTTTACTCTATAGCCTCACTGTTAAGAGTCAACAGAACAGAGCTGCCTGTTTCAGTCCATCTGTTTGTGGATGATTTTGCTCAAATTCAGTTCCCTGGCCTCTGTCACCTCAGTGACTGACTGTTCCTGACTCAGTGCACAGACTGCTCCTCCCAGGCTTTATCACACACTGCAGTGTTTTTGTTTTCTCAGGCAATACCATTTGCCACTCACAATTGCTCTGGTTTTGATCAACCTTCACTCTTCTCCTGATCTTTCACTGCCTACTCTTAAAGAAATGCCAGTGCACTGCTGTCCTCTGTTCATAATTTCCCACTGCCCTGTACCTTCCTTACATCTCTTCCACCTCTCTGTTCACTTAGCAAACAGATGAAATAGAGTACTGAAGTTAAGGGCAATGGGATTTTTATCTGTTAAATGCATTAATTTCAAAACTTAGACTTTCTTATCAAATGATAAAAAGACATGGGGGAAAAAAGTCTCAAAAATAAAACATCAGAATCCTTTCATCTTGTGACTGTTGCAACCTCATGGTTGAAAATGAAGCATCTCTTCTAACAGAAGCCTCTAGCTGATTTTGACCTTAACCCATTTTTTTTCATGTAAAACTTCTTAGAACCAAAGAATGGGTAAAGTTGGAAGTGGCTTTGAAAGATTACGTAGTCCTACATCTCTGCTCAGGCCTTGAGCAGGTTGCTCATGGTCATGCTGAGTTTGATTAAAAACTCCCTAGTCTTGTTGGAAAACCTGCTCCAGTGTTTGACCACCTTCAATGTAATTAAAAATAAAATAGTATTTTATTTTAAAGAATAATTTCTCATTTTTAAATTCTCACATTGATTCTAATCCTGTCACTTGGCATCTCTGAGAAGAATATCTTTAGCCTACTTATCAGTCATTCTAGACATTCTGCTTTGCCCCCTTCCCACACTCCTTCTCTTAAGGCAAAAACTTTTACTCTCTTGTTCTGGAGTCCTTGTGCCCTCTGTAAAATCAGAGGAGACTTAAATCTGAGCTCCAAGACCTCCGAGGGTCTTTGGTAGTGTTGCTGTTCATAATTATTCTTTTTCTTCTCTCTCCAAGTACTATGTGTTGCTATAAAAAAAGTGCAAAATACTTAAAGTAAAAAGGCTGCTTTCCTGCAAGTGACTTGAATGTGCTGTAGCTGTTGATGTGATGGTTTTAGGGAAAAACAAAGAAGCTGGTGTTTTGAATGGTATCTTAGAAGAATGATGACCAGAAGGTCATCCATCCAATGCTAATCAGTACATGCTACCTTAGTATTTGTTTAGTGACATCTCAGTGGGTTCCTAACACTTGCTTTGTTGTCTTGTACATTTATTCCCCATTTTCTGTCAGGCTGCCTCTACCCTAACAATTTCTTTCCTTCAGGGAGTGTCTGTCAGATATACTTTGTGGCTTGAGACATTAGGGCAGTGAAACAGCTGATGTGACTTTACAGATTCTTTGCCAGTTAGAAAACTAGCTTGTTTGAAATTCAGATTAATTTCTCTATCCAAACAAGCTGTCCTTGTCATTGCTGTAAGGTTATGGAATTCTAAATTAACTTCTTGCATAAATAAAAAGATGTAACTTGATGGATGTTAAACTCGAGATTTTTTTCTTTTTCTTCACAAAGCACCTAGATACATTCTTTTAATGCCATCCCTCTTAGCAAACAAACTTACTGTTGATTTTTGTTCTTCTGGCTCTACTACCCAAAAATGTTTACAGACCCAGGCACTCATATTTCAGTTACTTGTACGTTGTCTTTCACGTAAGTGTATTATGAAACCTGTATTTGCTGGGTTCCCACAAACTTTATAGGTCATCTGCAGTGGGATCGGGAAGGAAGTTTTCCTACTATGAAAACTTTCACAAGTGCCTCTTACTTTTATACATATGTTTCATAGATTCTTATTCCATAGTTTTTTCTCTGTCCAGTAAGTGTAGGAAAGGAAAGGGGATTCAGAGGAATAGAAAGTCTGTAATTTCCATGGTGTTTTTATCTGCATTCTGGGTTACAAACTGAATCCTGTCCCCCATTTACAAGTTGACACCAGCATCTAGCAAGGTGTGGAGGTGAACAGCTCTGTGCTGCTACTGAAGAGGTGTAGACAGATGTTTGAACTCACCTGTCTCTGATATTTTTTTATCGCTTTGCCCTAATCAATATTTGATAGCATAATTGTATGAAGAGAAGACCAGTTGTTCAGTTTGAAAAAAAAAATTGAAATGTTTACTTTGCTCTCAAGTGAGAAGTGTCCCAAAGTACACTATTTTAAATGGATGCTGTTGGACATAACACTGAAGGAAATGCCAAGCTGTGGCAGAATTCTGCATTTTGAAATTTATGAGTGTATATCTGGCTGCCTGTCATCTTGATATAAATCAAGATCTGACATTTGTCTAAAACAAGCCTCTAGATGTATCAACATCTGCTTATTTTTCCTCCTATTTTTCATCTACTGATGCCCACTGCAATTTGACAAATAGATTTTCATTGATTTTTATATTTAAAAAGACTTAGCTTGAATAAGAATAAACAAAGAAGTATATTCTGTTTTATCAAGGATTTTTTGTCATTCTCTACAGATTGGGAAAGAGCAAATACGGTGTTAGAAATAGGAGCTGTTAGCAATAATGCAGTCTCTGGGATGTGTCTGAAAAAGTCTGCTTATAAACTAAGCTGAAGTCAACTATCTGCTGAATTCAAACCCAGCAGATTAATGCTAAATTTATCTGACCTTGGTGGAATGGCATTCACTTTGGTAATCATGGACTTCATAGCAGGAATTAATTAATTGCCTCAATCTGAAATTAAAAAGAAAATAAAGACTTGCATAGTCTAGCTCTAAAATTTCTGCAGGCTGCCAGGGCAGAGCTGACTCATAGTCAAGTTGCCATGGACCAAGGCCCCCAGGTCCCTTCCCGCCGCGCTGCTGTCCAGCCCCTGTTCCCGGTCTGTCCGCACATCCAGGGCTGCTCCGTCCCAGGCACAGAGCCCAGCGCTGTCTTGGGCAAACTTCATTCAAGTGGTGATTGCCCGGTCCCCTCCCCTGTCCAGGTCGCTCTGCAGGGCCCCTTTGTCTTCGACGGAGTCGACGGCTTCTCACAACTGATTATCACCCGCAAGCAGGCAAACTGCGTCCTTTGGACAGATGGCTGAAGCTGCCGCCGAAAGCGGTATCTGTTACCCTCGAAGGCATTTCACGCCGCTCCTTTGGCCCGTCGAGCACGAAGCGGGCGGCGGGATCCGGGCTGGGGCGTTCCCTCGGCCTCTCAGCCCCTCAGCCCCCCGGTCCCTCTGCCCTCAGCCCCCCGGTCCCTCTGCCCTCAGCCCCCCGGTCCCTCTGCCCTCAGCCCCCCGGTCCCTCTGCCCCTCTGCTCCCTCGGTCCCTCAGCCCCCCTGCCCTCAGCCCCCCGGTCCCTCTGCCCTCAGCCCCCCGGTCCCTCAGCCCCTCAGCCCCTCGGTCCCTCAGCCCCCTCAGCCCCCCGGTCCCTCAGCCCCCCTGCCCTCAGCCCCCCGGTCCCTCTGCCCTCAGCCCCCCGGTCCCTCTGCCCTCAGCCCCCCGGTCCCTCTGCCCCTCTGCTCCCTCGGTCCCTCAGCCCCCCTGCCCTCAGCCCCCCGGTCCCTCTGCCCTCAGCCCCCCGGTCCCTCAGCCCCTCAGCCCCTCGGTCCCTCAGCCCCCTCAGCCCCCCGGTCCCTCAGCCCCCCTGCCCTCAGCCCCCCGGTCCCTCAGCCCCTCAGCCCCCCGGTCCCTCTGCCCTCAGCCCCTCGGTCCCTCAGCCCCCTCAGCCCCCGGCCCTGGGCGGCCCGCGCGGCCCCTCCCGCGGGGTCTCCCGGCAACGCGGCGGACGCGGCGGCACCGACCCGCGGCCATGGCCTCCAAGGCGGGCAAGAAGAAGGATGCCTCCAACCGCGCCAGCGCCTTCTCCAAAACGTGAGAGCCCTGGGACAGAGCGAGGGTGGGCGCGGGAAGATGGCAGCCCCTCCGGCCGGCCCGACGCCGCGGCGCGCCCGCAGACACCGCCGCGCCCGGCCCGGGCTGCTGCGGCCGCCTCCGGGGCCGGCCGGGAACTGCCCCCGGGGCCTCCCTGCCCCGGCGGGGCCGGCGGGCGCCTCTGCCTGGGGCCCTGGCGTAAGCGCTGTGCCGGCAAACAACCGGTGCTGACAAAGTTCGCTTGCTCGTGTGGGTGCTTCCTTAAACGCGGTCTCTAAAGCCGAGGTGGGGCTGTGTTGCTCTTGGGGTTTTGTTTGGCTGTTCAAACCGGGGGCCCAGCTGGTGTGGAAGTTGTACTCCCGCCCTCCTGGGGAGCTCGGGGCGCTCCTGCCGGGTCGCGCCGTCCTGCCCCGGCCGTGCCCTGCGTGTCTCGGGGCCCTGCTCTGGCACACGCACCTCGGACCTTGCCAGGGGAGCGAAGCCTCCAGCTGCTGCTCGGGAGCTGTCAGAGGTTAAGAGCTCACCGAAATGATGCTGGGTTTAACAGAACCTCGGAGCTGTGAAGCAGGACGATAACGATAATTTTGGCAATGAGGGCGCTCTATTTTCATCAAGTAGAGAGGAATCAAACTAGCTGCAGTTTTGGGGGCAAAATGATTAATGACTGTTCTAGCATATCAGTTTCACGGGAATGACAATTCTCACTGTTTAGGTTTGCTTTATGTTACAAAGAATCTGAGGAAAGCAAGTATCATTAAAAAAAGAATTCTTCCTATTAATTTCTTAAATATTTCCGTGTAAGTAGCATCTCTTGAGTTATTTTAAAATTATTTGCTGTTTGCTGGGGTTTTAGCGTGAATTTGTGTATTTCTGTGTAAATGTCTATTTCTTCCTGAAAACACAAATAAATAGAGAACATTGGCATTCGCCGTCACTGTTTTGACTTGTGAGTTCCGTTTCTATGGTGTTAGCAGCTTTCTCATACTGCATGGCACTGTCAGGATTCAAATGAAAAAGGCATCAAATGTATGCTTCTGACCCCTGCTTCTTTTTTTTTTTTTTTTTTCTGCTACAAATGAAAGTTTCAGTTGTGTCACTTATTTCTCTCCTGAAATGAATCTCAAATGCCTCTTTGTGCTTATTTCACATCTAGTTACACAGTCTTTACTACGCAGTAGTTTCTTATTTCATATTTTCATGTTTCTATTTTATATTTCACACCTTGATTCCCATTTTGCTAACTTTTCTATTGTAGGCTGCCAGTATCTAGTTCCTTCTCCCCACTGCACCCTTTGCTTAGTAACTCTGTTGTTGCTGTTGTTTTGGCCACAGCCATACTGTCCTTCGTACCTACTGCTTCAAAACAGTTTATCAAAATTTTTCTGATGATATTCAAGCTATCAGGGACATTTTTGGTTTTTTCGCTGTTGAAGAAAACAAAGGAAAGTTATTTTACATAATGCGGAGTAGCTGAAGATGTCCTAGTGATGGCTTAGTGATTTTCTTTCCTCTCTAGTCTAGTAACGTGTTACAGTAACCTGATTGCAATGCAGAGCCATGATAACACAGAATAAATAGTTTGTATTGTTTTTTTTTTTCATTAAGTCTATAACTTTTGTTTTAACTGTAGCATGTCTTTTGGGTTTATCCTGTGATAAACCATTGGGATGCAGAGGGCCCCTGTTATAAACATCTTTTTGTCATTCTGAAATGTTACTAAGGCCTTTTGGATGAATAGATAAAAAAAATGTTAGTTTAGGTCAATGCATGTCATTCCAATTTCAGCAAATGACCATATAAGCCTTGACTAAATTGTCAGAAAAGACTTTCCTTTGACATTTCTTGAGCTGCACAAATTAATTTAAATCAAGGAAGGTTATCAATGAGTTTATTAAATTTATATAATTAGTTTATTAAATTTTTGTGTCCATCACTTTTTGTCATGGAACAAAAATTTTACTGAAAGTGTAGACCCATTTTCTCATGTAGCTGTAGAGAATACTGCTATTAAATAGCTGAAAAATTCAGTCGTATTGTTTTGCTCTGTCAGTTTTAAGTGAGTTGATCCAATCTATTCTACTAAAGTGTTTAGTCTCAGTAAGATCTTCATCCTGCTGAAAACCCACAAGCCTCTTAGTATGCTCTTATCAAAGATCTGTATGAAAAACTGGTGTTGTAGAACTCTGGAAATTGTAGGTAGTTGAGAACTGAACATAGTGGGACTAAAATTTTCCCACTGGAAATGCTTTTAACATCTTGAATAGCCTTTCTTGTCTCTTGCCCTTGTTTCCCAGGTGAATTAGAATTTATATGCCAAACTGTCTTGGGTTTTGTAACAAAAAAAAATGTTTATTCTATCCCATCTATTGAAACGCGGTTGGGGAGATTTTTCTTTATGTTGTAACTCCACAAGGGAGGGGATAACTGCCTTCTCTGATAACAAGCCAGCTGTTAAAAACTGGGTGGAGCAGTGTTGCTTATCTCTGCTAAGTGGAGCAGTGTTGCTTATCTCTGTTCATTCTTCCACTACCCCATGGAGATATCTTTTGTTAACGGACCATTGAAGCTCACCAGTGACATGACACATTACATCATACTATTGTAAGGTGCTCTACCCAGGGAGGAGGAGCCAAACCATCTTCACCTAGACAAAAAGGAGCCACAAGTGTCACCAGACATCCGGTGTTTCCATGGGATTCCCAAAGGAAAACTGGGCCCATCTCTGGACCCTTGGCTCCACAGGATCGTCGCTGCTTCCAACAGGACCACATCTGTCACTCCAGGAGGGCTTACTTTTGGACTGTTTCCAACACCCTGACCAACATGGTGTCAGGTTCTATTTCTGACTCTTTCAAAGTTTTCTAGGATTTCTTGTTTGTTTGTTTGCTTGTTTATTCTTCTGTACTACAACATTTGTATTTTTGAAAACTGCTATACCTATTCTCAAAATCTTTGCCTGACAGCCTTTTAATTGCAATTTTATAATTATTATAATTAATAATTTATTTCCCTTTTGGAAAAGGGGAGGAAGGGGGCTTACATTCCAAGGGAAACTCCAATCTTCCCTGGCAGATACCTGTCTATCTAAACCAAGACACAAACTCAGTATCAGAAAGATATTTTAGCATTAGTCCTTCTGAAAGGACTGAAGCATTGAAACAGATCCTTCTTTTCTTTAGTCATGCTGTATGCCAATGGTGTCCAAACCTTTTTTATTGCACAGCTCAATTAGTGGAAAGTTTTTGAGTACACCCTTCCTATATATGTGTATTTATTCCTTTATGAGTTATATACATACACTAGTCAAGCTCTCATTTTTTTCTCCTTGTGTGCACTGCCTGCTTTGGAGACTGCTGCAATACACTGCAGAATTTCTGTGGGAGAGAACAAGCAACTAAGCAGTTCACGATTTGATCTACAGTTGGTAACATTTACAGGGAGTTTTTCTTTGGATTAGGCTCATTGGTCAAAAGTTAGAACTACAGGCTGTGGTGATTTATGCAAAATGGAGGCTGTATGTCATTTTCCAGTTTTCTACAGTGTTTCTAGACTGCTTTTCCCTTTGTCATAGCATTTGAGATTGGTCAGAACAGTGGGAATGCAATTGATAACAGACAGATGGATATGTTGTTCCTTTATTTGGAAGTGGAAAGATGCTGTACAATGAGTGATATCTGTATTATGGTAAAGATGTAATACAGATGTAATCTTGGTCTGCAAGAACAAGATACAAACATCATTCATTTATTAGATAGTACAGTTTTGGACCCAAATGCAGAGAACATTCAATTTTCTGATATAAACCTTAATCTGTGTCATTGTCAAGAACAATCAGAAGAGTACTGAGCTGGTTCTGCAGGAGTCTGCTCTGTGATAAAATGAATAATAGTGATGCTCTTAATAATTGTTGAGAAAAACTGCTGAACATGGTGGTAAAACAACTGTACTGTGTAAGCCTATGATTCATTCCTCATTTTGTTTGGTAAATCCTGTGTTGAACAGGGTGCTCTGTGTTTCCTCAGGTAATGATTTTCTCCTAATACTAGGCAAGTGTTGGTAATGATTATAAATGTTTTATCAAAGGCATTTTAATAAGCCTTTTTTTTAATGGGTTGTGGAAATTAGAACTAAATCTTTTACGCACACTGTAAGATTGCAGCTGTGTTCATTGGAGATATAATACTTACCTCTTAGAGATTTGGATTTCAGTAAAGCTTTTGATACTGTCTCTCACAGCATCGTTCTGGATAAAATGTCCCGCACACAGCTAGATAAACACATCACGGATGGGTGAGCAACTGGCTCATGGGTCGGGCATGAATGGTGATATAGTGAATGGGGTGATATCAGACTGGGGACCTGTCACTAATGGGGTTCCACAGGGCTCCAACACTGGCTCTGTGCTCTTCATTATATTCATAAATGACTTGGACTCAGGAATGGAGAGCAAGTTCACAGATCGTGTAAAATTGTGAGAAGCTGTTGACTCCCTCAAAGACAGAGAGACTTCAACAAATTAGAGAGCTGGGCCAACCACATGAAGTTTAACAAAGACCCATGCCAGATTCTGCACCTGGGATGGGGGAACCCTGGATGTTTGGACAGACTGGGGAAGGAGATGCTGGAGAGCAGCACCTCAGAAAGGAACCTAGGAGTCCTGCTCAGTGGCAAATTGGATATGAATACAGCACTGTGGAGGGCCAGCTGTGAGGAGAAGCTGTGTGAGGAGCAGCTGAGGTCACTTGGTCTGTTCAGCCTGGAGGAGACTGAGGGAAGACCTCATTGGAGTATTTAGCTTCCTCTCAAGGGGAAGAGGAGGGGAAGGCACTGATCTCCTGTCTGGTGACCCATGACAGGACCTGAGGGAATGGCATGGAGTTGTCTCAGGAGAGGTTTACACTGGATATCAGGAAAAGGTTCTTCACCAGAGGGTGATTGGGCACTGGAACAGGCTCCCCAGGTAAAGGGTCACAGGACCAAGCCTGAGAGAGTTCAAGAAGCATTTGGACATGTTCCTGGGCATATGGAGTGAGTCCTGTGCAGGGCCAGGAGTTGAACTTTGATGATCCTAGTGGAATCTGGCTCAAAATATTCTCTGATACCGGTGTTCATTCTGTCACCCAGCTTGTTCAGGATGCTTATGAGACAATTACTGTAAAATTTTTCTGTGACTCTATGAAAACCTAAATAATGTAACTATTCCCGTCTTTGAAAGAGAAATGGATATTTGCAGCCTGCATGAGAAAATGTTGCCTTGTAAGTTTAGTATTCTGTTGTAATTGCAAGATAGATTTTCTGGTTTATTTTAGAACAAAGCTTGCAGTTGCAAGGACAAAAATGTTAAAAATACTTTGTCTCTTGACTAATACTGTCTTTCTGATAGTAAACGTGACTTGTTTTTGTATGTCTGTAATGATCAAAATACTAAATAGAAATATAAATAATACAATAAAGAAAAAGACTAATTTTTCTATAAACAATTTGTAAAAAAATCCTGAAAGCTGTCAGTTCTTACCAAAAAGAATTATTGTTACAATTTAATCTGTTGTGGATAAAACTAGTGCAGAAATCATCTGAGAGTAATGTGTACAAACATCTGTGCAATATATTTTGATCACCTTAAAATCACTTTTCTTAATTTCTAGTGAGGCTTTTTTTGTTTTGTTTTGGGGTGGTTTTTTTTTGTTGTTGTTGTTGTTTTTTTTTTTTTCTTTTCTTTTTTTTTTTTCCCACAAGTGTTTAGAACAGTCAGTTTAGGACAGTACATCTGCACTGTGGAAAATCAGTCAGGGTTATGGCTGGATATACTGCATTGTTGATGTGGGACCTCAGAAGCATATGGAGAAGGCAGGAAAATTCCTCTGGACTTGCTAGCCAGACTTCCCTTGGGTTTCTGAGGGATACTCTATTGGGTCTCTCTTCATTATTGCTTTCTAATTAGATAGCAATTCCCTCAGGAGCTAGGCAGCTGCTGGAGATGATGGGCTGAAGAACTCAAAAGAACTGCTGCCCTTACAGCTTTTCTTAATTGCACCATTAGAGGCTACTAAGAATCTGATCTTTCCCAGATTTCAACAGCTGTGGTGAAAAGGAATTGATGTCTTTGGTGGCACTGAAAGAGATTCTGGCTAGTAAGAATGGATAATGAATTAAAATGCTTTTAAATTAATTTGATGAACCTCTATGCCATCAAGCCCAATCTTCTGAATTAAACTTAAGCCATCAGCATCTATCTCAATTAGGGTTTGGGCTATTAGGGACAAAAGTGAGGAGTTAATGGTCGGTTGCTGTGGAGGTGGGCAGAGCCCCGGCTGCTCTGCCTTGGAGGGAGCTAAGCTGAGGAGTTAAGGAAGAATTTCGCAACTTCACCCTGAGCCACTAGGACAAAAAGACAGGCCTCCTAGCTACGGTGACCTGTCTGGAGACTCACAAGCCCCCTCGGGATTTTATGTAGATCTGTTACAATTGATTGGTTCTGTACCCTTTTCCTCCCACCCTGGTGTCCCATAAAAACCCCTGAGTTTCCTCTGGTCGGCAGAGGTTCCTCGTCCCTGGATCCCTTTCGCTGGTACCCTCTCAATAAAGTACCACCTGCGGAAATTCCATACGAGACCTCTCTCTCTCTCACCACGGCCGGCTAAAAGAGGGGCTAACTCACAAGGGCATGAGCTGAGAGCACTGAGCTGAAATCACTGAAAGCTGAAATCACTGAGCTGAAAAATCACTGCTCTGCCCGATGCTGAGAAGCCCCTCTGCCAGCTGAGGAGCGCCCTGACCCCCCAAGGAGCTGTTTCTAGCGAGACATCCTTTGGGGTGGCTGTGGCTCTCTGGGTCCCAAGCGGCGGACCCCATCCACCAGCTGGCATAGGTTGCCAAGAGAGGCAAGTGATTTAGGAGTAATTTTGGCACAGAGATCACCAATGTATATAGGGGAAGATCAGAGTAGTACTGGAGTTTTTTTTTAATAATTCAGTAACTAATATTTACTGCTGATGTATCCTTAAGGACCAGCAGAGACAGGCTGAAGCCTTCCCTGGCTGGAAGAAATTATTTTTTAGCTGTGTGCCTGGTTGATTGCTGTGAGTAGCAGCTTGCTGCACCAGTGCCTAGGATTACCTAATGTTTCTTATTAAGATTGAAGGATGGGACAATAAGAGAAAAAAACCAAAAAAAACAGTGGCATTGCTTGTTCATTTTTCAGTTCCCATACGCCCATGATGAGGTTTCAGCCATGGCTTGTGATTGAGGTTTTACCCACTGCCCGCATTTGTTCTTAAGGTTTGGTAGTTTAGAGAATATAGACTGACCAGATTAATTTTTTTGATGTTTTGGGATCCTTAGATAGGATGAACGTTTAGATTGGTAAGAACTAATGACTTGTGGATAAGAGTATGGTAATTGAACTTGAAGCTTTTGGTGTTGCACTGGACCTCTCATGTTGGTTAATGTAAGTTTTAATGGGCATTAAAATTTACATGGAATCAGTGAACAAGCCTGCAGAAAAGAAACCCTTTGAAGATTACATTAATACATACCAACTACATCAGGTTTACAAAGTGCTTGAGCACTATTCTTAAAAATACTTAGAGGCTGTGAAAGTATTTGACAAATATACTGGATATACCTTTATGCTCTTTGCAGGTTTTCAGTTGCAGTATTGTTTGAGACAAGGTGTTTGGCTACAGTTCACCCATTCTCTCACTCAGTACTCTGTTTGTGATCTGAGGGGGTAGCCCAGTGGTACGTCTTTGATTTGCAACATAAGTTACAACATGTTTTATTTGAGAGAAGGGCTTGCTGTATTATGTAAAAAGATGGTTACATTTATATGTAGGTACTTATGCTTGTTTTTGACTGTGCATGAGCTACAGAGTTCAGTGTAGATTGCAGGTTATAACCAACTTCTGCTAGGAACTTGAAATAGAGTGAACATTTTGGACAAAAGACACTAGCCCTGATTTTGCATTTTTTTTTATTAGCTGTACCCATTTTATGGTTAATTCTGCCCAGTTTATTGGAAACTGAGCTGTCTAAAAATATAATTTGCTTCAAGTGTCATGGTTTAACCCTATCTGGCAGCCCTGATTCACACTGCTTGCTAGCTCCTCCTGAGCAGGATGATGGCAGGAATCTGGGTAAAAATGCAAAACTTGTGGGTTGAGATAAAAACAGCTTAATAGGTAAACAGCAAAGCAAGAAAAGGAATTCCTTCTCTGTTTCCCATGGACAGGCAGGTGTGCAGCCCTCCCTGTGAAAGCAGGGCTTCGTCACATGTAATGGTGACTTGGGAAGACAAATGTCGTCACTCCTAACATTTTCCACTGTCTTCTTCTTCCTCCAGCTTTTATTGCACAGCATGTCAATGTATGGTCAGAAAAGTCTCTGGTCAGTCAGGGTCAGGTGTCTGGGCTGCGTCCCCTCTGTCCCTTCTTGTGCATCCCCAGCCTACATGCTGGCAGATCCATGAGAAGCACAAAAGGCATTGACTCTGGGTAGTCACTGCTCAGCAATAACTGAAATATTGCTGTGTTATCAACACTGTTTCCATCACAAAATTAAAACATATCCTCCCAACAAGCTGCTCTGAAGAAATTTACTTCAATCCTAGCCAAACCCAGTACAGCTACTCACTGGACTTAGCAAGGAAAATATTTATATGACAAATTGTATACCTTCACTGCATTCATAAGCTGCTTTACAATTGTAACTGGTAACATATTATAAGATTTTCTAATCTTATTACAAAGCTGATTTTCGATAACTCACAAGGCTCTTCTGACTCAAACTTGGTTCAGATCCTTTCTAACCAAAGCCAGTTAAGGCTTCGCCAGACTCTGTGAGTGGTGCATCTTGGACTACAGCAGTTATTCATCTCCAGTTTGTAGCTACTGTCCCGGCAAAACTGAGGATGTTTTGAGATCATGGTCTCCTTTAGCATGCTGTTCATTACAATCCAAAGATAAAAAATTGTTTTGGTTTGAATGCCTATCTGCAGCCTTTTGGAAGATATTTCCTGGTCTCTCAAATAATTTAGCCACAATATAAATCTGTAACGGTCCAGGATTCCAGAACGTTCAGATGCATAGCTGAAGGGAAAACTATTTATGTGTCTTAAAATTTAACCATCTGAAACATTGAGCAAGCAGTACCATCCTGTGCATAGATACTCTCCACAGACATAGCAGTGTTAGTGAATAAACGTGTTGAGATCTTAGGTTCATGATTGTTCTTCGGAAGTTATTTATTGCATCATTGACAATCTGCAAACTCCATTACTATACTATTTTATTAGTACCTAAATTCTAAATTTATTGGGTTTTATTGTCTATTTGTTTTGTAAGTAACTCATTTTTCTCAAGGCCGTAAGTAGTATCAGAAGAAAAATTCTGAATTAGACCTAGAATTTCTGACTGAAAAAATGAAGCTCTTCCTTTCAGCACCTGTGCCTCATTAACTGAAATTTTTCAGTGTGTAAATGAAATACAACCTTAGGTAGTCAGTTTGTTGGTGCTTTTTAATCTCCTCTACTTTTAAATTTCATTTTAGTTTCATGCTTTGTGCCTTTTTTTCCTCTGGTAAATATGGTAAGCATACTAGAAGAACATATAAGCTGACTGTTACAGCCCAGGCCTGGAGAGGAAGGCTGTGTGTCACCATGGCATTTCAGGGGCAAAAGTCCCTTTAGGTGGTGAAATAAATGAGAGATGGGTGTGATTTGGTGACCTGAAAAAGAGCCACTTTAATAAGAAGCAAAACAACAAACAGCAAACCTAGCTCAGTATGGTGTTCACCAAAAAGGCCAGGGCCATGAGGTAACAGTAACTTCTATAAGGTAGAACAAAGGCAGAGTCTGAGGGCAGGGAACCAACTGAGAAAGATGATTAGGAATATGGAAAACATTGCAGCAAACCAGCCAATGGTAACAAGGGGAACAAAGAACTTTTTAGACTCATTAAGATAGAGAGCTCCCATGAGGCTTTGAGGGTGAGATTTTTCTCACCCTGAACAGGGGGATTTTTCCTGATTATTGGTCAGCTCGAGGCCCAATAGCTGACCAATAAGTTTAATTTTTTATTAACTAGATTAAATGTTAATTAGAAAATAATGTATTCAAATTAATTTTCCTAGTTAATTCTAATTAAAACAAGGAACCCCTGAGAGCTCAGCCTCTGATCTGCAGATTTCAAACTCCATGGACTCATGGGCATGAAAATATTAAGTAATTTACTAGTGGCAATATCACACTAAATACTGTACTCCCTACTGATCTTAGTTTTAGGTTTTTCTTTCCATGAAACTCAAAGCACTGTCAGAGAATCTTACAGGCCAACACTCCATGAGCCCTTCGTTAGAGGCTGTTCAATCAGACTGTGCAAGAGAAGCTTTGACTTCTATTATGATGAACAGTGTAATGGAGTGTGATGGCGAAAAGCAGCTTTCAGGAGAAATCTGTAGCAAAAAAAATGTACCGTCAAAAGAATAATGCTAATAATTGTGCTTTGAAACCAGAAAGCATTCTTAAAGTATCGTGTTAAAAATTCTGTTTGCCAGGGATTATTCATCTACTTAAGCAGAATGGTCTTTTATCTTCTGTGAACTCTCTCTAACCAGCACAGAAGAAATGGGATTTCCTGGTTTTCTCAACAATGCATACAAAGTGCTTTTTAAATGAATTGGCCTAAATCCAGAGTAGTACTGGCATGCTCTGCCATTTAGCAGGCTTTTAGCTCTTGGTTAATTGTTCAGGTGCCATACAGAAGGCACACGAGGTTTTGACAGAAACCAACAAAGAAGCGATGCTGTGCTGTTCATATTCTTCTGCTTGATACTTGAGTATCAAATTTTAGTGTCAAAAGCAGTCTTCTTAGCATTCTTACAGCTGGGTCTAAGGTCAGCTTATAATCTTACAATGCCCATTAATTTGCTGCTAGTTGGAAAAAAAGCACATTGATCAGACAGAAATTTGATCTGCAAGTTGGATGTAGATATTACTTGCTTTCAAATCTGTGACTTGTTGGAAAAGTACAAGATGTAGCTTGAACCCCTTGTCTGTGGCAGTCTGTTCACTGGCCTGTCACTGCCACCTTTTGAAACCATTAACTTCAAAGGATTTGGACTGGCTCATAACCCCACCTGGAGCATAACTCAGAGTCAATCATAACCATCTTGGAAGAATCGGTCAGAGATCACTTCTTTTGGCTGAGATTTGCACTTGAAAATATCAGAAAAGACATTCCTCTTTCCAGGTTCTGGGTATGACACTATCTAGGTATGGGTGTATCATATTTCCACATGTGAAACTGGATAGAAAGCCCACCTCTGTAGACTGTTTTTGTCTCTGTACATTACAAGTGCTCATTTAAGAGCTAGATAAAATAGTGTTTCTGCCTTGGCAAGCATCTCTTGGAATTAATTTTCAATGTTCCCCTCTTGGGAATGTAATTCAAAAAAATGAGTTTGAAGGATGTCTTTTAAAAGTTTAGGTGACCTCCAGTGGTAGAACATGAAAGGCTGTCAAATTAATGACCTCCAGGCAATCTGATACCTTCCATTGTGAAGAATGTTTTTCAAATAAATAAAAGGTATTTTGTCTCCATTCTGTATTCAAAGCTTTTTTCATAGCAAATGAAAATGTTTGGTTCCATAGAATCAGGAGCAGAGAAATTTCACTTCAGCTGTCTCAGCAAAGAAAATAGTAGCCGAGTTTCCTGGCATTGCTTTTGCGAGCTACAGGGTCTCAGGCTGCCTTTTGAGAGCAGCACATACATGATATTGTTTCTCGAGTATATGTCATCTGATTTTACTTCTGTCTTTGAGCAGTTTACAAATGATCGTTTCTGCCATAGAAACTATTCTTCCTGGAATGCAAAAATTGAAGGATCAGGGTCCAAAATTCTAACATTGTTCAGGAGCTTGCTATGAGCATGAAAGTTGAATTTTACAGGAATTTCTCAAAAAAAATTTGGTTTTTCTTTACATAGATTTTGTCACACAAGACAAAAAAAGAACATTTTAATCTATATTAAGTATTCAGTTGCTTATCACTCTATTTGTCACCATTTTTTTGAATACATCTTCATTTTTTCCCCTAACACATGGCAAAAATCTATTACTTGATTCTGTCTTATATTCAATTTCTGACTTCAAGTTTTTACATAGAAAAAAGGTTTAGTGGAGATAAATGGATCAAAACGGCAAAAGATACTCAATTTTAGCTGCAATTCTAAAATAACAAGGATAAGAATTCAGACAATATTTATAGAGCAACAAATGGAATCCAGCTGAAAACAAGGTGAACAAAGAAAAAATGTAAGTTTTAAACCCTGCAGTGCTTCTAAACCACTCTTTTCTATTAATTTTTCTTTCAAGTAATGTCCAAGGCATGCTATGGTGTAAAATTTGTACAAGGGATTTGGCATATAGGGTTTTTCTTCCCTCTCCTAGAATCTGGAAAGCAAATTAAGAAGAAAAAACTTGGTTTCCATTAATGTGAAGGCAAATAAAAATAAGAAAATGTGGACTTTGAGATGGTAAAGCTAATTGTAGGGCTAGGTAACTATCTCTCTTAGCAAATGTGTTTCTGCCTTCAAAAGAGGTTCATTCTTGACAAATTACTGAGGTCTATTAGTAGTTTGTCTGACACCTACAAGGATATCAGCTATGTTTAGAAACGAGAACATCACACTTTGGAAGCAGTGATCTAAATTTAAGACCCTTTTAAAAATTATATGTCTACAAAGAATAATCAGTTGGTGTTCATCTTTTCTTTCTATCATCACCTTCATTTTCCAGTTTGAACTTAAATCACACAGAAAGCACTCTGTGCTTTTTGATGAAGAAATCCTACCCCAGTACACACAAGTGAAATGACAATAAAACCTATTGTCATAAACTCTTGCAGGCAACTGTGATTGCCACATAGAGGGTTTACAATTATTTGTTCTGCTCATCATACTCGAACTGCATCCATGGCTTGAGTCTCCCCAAATGTGAGAGCTCTCAGCACGAAGACTAGAGTACTTTGCTTCTGCAGAGAATCCTATAAGTTTTCGCACTAGTATCCAAGATAAGACTAATGGCAAGCTATTGTAAACAACTCATTCATATTTTGGTTTTATTTTGTAACTGCAACTGACTATTCTAATAATAAGGAGAAGACTGTATTGCCTTATTAGCTGCTTATTAAGTTGATTGATTGTGACTCATTCTGTTTGTTCTTCTTCTGAAGAATAGCACTGGGTATGAAGGAAAAGAGCAAATAATTTTGCCAGAGTTACTGATACTTGGCCAAACTTTCTTGTATCCTTTAGAGATTCTTATGAACTTCAGTGTTACCATGGTTTCTGTTCTCGTTTTCTAAGCTATTCAGATGCTACTTTTAAAAAATCATTTCAGTGATTATAGTTTAAAAGAACTTTCTGCTATAAATAAGGTCTTCAAAGGAGCCTTTTGTCTTTGAGGTAGGAAGAGATTAGAGAAAAACTTAAGTAGCTTCCCTGCAGGGCAGATTTGGAGAAAAAGTTGAATCATCTGTTTGTTCTCTGCCCTCTTTTTCCTCATAGAAAAGCTTTACTGAGGACAGAAGTTTTTTTTTTTTTTTTTTTTTTTTTTTTTTTCGACTGTTCAAACAATCCACAGAAAGGGACACTTTTTTTTGCCTTTTGGTGTCTTTCTGACTTCTAAAAAACACCTGCATGGTGTCATGAAATTATTGTTGTCTAATGATCCAGAATGACAAGTACTGGGAAAGGAAGGTTGGAGTAGCCATGCTGTTCTGAAAGTACCTACCAATACTTCTGTAATTCTTGAGAAGGCTCCCATCAGTGTTGCTGAGTTTCCTCTCTGAGGAATGGTCATAGATAATTTACAGCTAGATTTATCTATTTTAGGAAGAAAATATTTGCTTCCTAGACTCCATTAACCAAGCAGACAAGATCTTGCTTGCAGTGTGGTAGTGCATATGTCTACAGACTAAATGACTGTATTACTTGAGAGCACATTTCCAGTGGGCTTGTTTCCTGTCTCTCTATTTAATCTGAAGTTTCTGAAAATCTTAGCTTGCAATCTGTCTGCATTTTCCCTGTTGTGCTTGTCTATCCTGCCATACCCTCTTTTCCCTGTTGGCCCTATATCAATTAAACCAGTATTCTTGAGGAAGCTGCTTAAAGGGTTAGAGGTGAATTAGTGCCAACTTCATGGTATTTCATTTGGCAATTTATTCTTCCTTTTTCTCCTTTAGGGTTTAGCACAGGATTAAAAGGAAGTCTGCCAGTAAATTGGTTTTTAAAATACTGTTGCACAATGAGCCCATCTAGTCTGGGCATAAAATACATTTCATTGTCCTTGTATCTTACAGTTAATTTCAAAGAAATCTCACAGTTCTATTATTCAATTCTTGTAATAGAGGAACTTCCTAATAGCATTACTCAAATGCAGTCTTTTTAATTAAGTCAGCTGTCTTTTTTCATTTATTACTATTTATTACTTATATTTGGAGACCAATTAAATTGCAGTTATTTGTGAATTTTCCAGGTCTTATTGAATTATCCTTTTTGAGATGCAATAGCATTAGACTTCCACAACTTTGTTTAGGCATCTCAATCATAAGTGGCATTGTTCCCATGTCTTCTACATCATTAATGCTGAGAGTATTCTGTTGTGTCAAAGTGTTATGGAAAGTAATTTTCTGTCTTAGTGTGATATCAAATTTTAAAATTATGCTTTTTTATTATTCCATTATTGTCCCAAAGAACTCAGAGATCATAGCAAGAAATGAGGAAAGGCTCTGAGTAACATGGTCTAGTGGAAGGTGTCCCTACTCATGGCAGAAAAGGTGGATGATCTCTCCGGTCTCTTCCAATCCAAACCATTCTGTAGTTCTAGGATTTATTGCAATTATCATTAGTTTTATTTGTGAATGGTGTCAGAATACCTTTATTATCGTGATCAGTAAGTGAAATTTCCATGCTTTTCTATAAATATGTAAAAGAGCAAATGTAGATTCAGAAGTAGAAAAACTATGCAAAAAATTTAGGAGTAGTCCTTAATTATTTAAAATTGCTACATATGCCATTCATATTTCATCTGAAGTAAGAAAAAAGTACAAAAAATTGGTCTTTTTTTTTTTTTTTTTAACTATGTGTAAGAAACTGCCAGGAGTCATATTTTAATAAGTGTTAGAGGTGTTCAGATTTCAAAATATCACAAATGTTGAGTCTGTTGACACAGCCAGCACTTAGTTTTTCATTGTTCTTCATGCCCCCTGTTAGCACAGATGCAACAGATTCTGAAACAACTGGAAATGATACAGAGAAACTGATAAACACCTCAGCATATTTAAATTGCTTGTTAGATATTATTGAATACAGAATGAAGCATCGTTTGAGTCTTCAAGAAAACACTGGAGAAAATATTATACCATTAATGTAAGATCAAATGTTATGGAGTCAATTTACAGATGGCTGAGGTGACAAAGATGAAAAAAATAAAGCTAAGTATCACTCTACTGAATACATCTTCCTTAAGGTTAGAAAAGTAGAAGCTATGTTTGGGCGGTTTTTGCACAGCAGAAGGCACAGATGGTATTGAATTTTAACAGCTGCCTTCCATTAAGAGTTACTGGTAGTGTGGATGAATGTAGTTAATGTCTAGACAGTGAGAAATCTTTATTTTTACCCATGTCTTTGTCCTTACTATTGCTAACAACTGAAGTATTATGGAATTACAGAAAAATATTGATTGAACGGTATCTCTGGGAGCCATTTAGTCAAACTCCTACTGAAGCAGGACCAGTTTACATCAGGTTGCTTAGATCCATGTCTATTTGAGTTAAAATGTCTCCAAGAACTGTGATTACCAAGATCCAAATCAGGCTCCAGTCAACTCCCTCAGTACTTTTGCTCACACTGCAGCTAGTCCCATGGAGCTGTGTGTGTCCAGTTGCTTAAGTGCTGCCCAGCTCCTTCCTCTACTGTGGGTAATGCTTCACTCCCACAGACTCTGTAAATAGACTCTTAGACTGGGGAGAGCCAATTTTGCCAACAAAACCCAAGACACAAAAACACATAGAGTATTTTGGCCTTCCCCATGTTCTTTGTCACTAAGCTGTTCCCCACCCCACTGAGCAGCAGACATGTGCTTCCTTATTTGTCCTTTGCTGCCAATGCACTTATGGGAGCTTTTTTCCTTGTCCTTAACATCCTTTGATTATTTCTACTCCAGCTGAGCTTTTGCTTTTGTAGTTTCACCGCTCTACACTTGAGCAATGCCTCTGTTCCCCCAAGTGACTTGTCCCTGCTTCCACTTTCTGGGTGATGCAGCTTAATAGTATTTTCAGGTATCATTTCCTACACAATATTTTCCTTTAGTCAGATTCATTTAAGTAGTCTGTGTTTGACTTTAGAATGTAGTTACACATTTTTTTGCACTTATACAGGAACAATGAATGGATATTCTAGCCAATTCAGTTTTTCAGCCCTTTGTACGCACTGGAAAGATGAAGATCCACTAGTGCTACTTTGTGGCTATGAACACATTGTGTATTAGTCTTGTGAAAATCCTTTCAGCCTCAGCAAAATTATTGCCAGGATTGTGAAACCCAAGAAGAAGGTAGTGAGAGTGCTTGTAGCACAAGAGGCCCTGAGAATGAAACTATCTGGAGACAGTGCTGGCTTGGTCTAGCAGCTCACAGATGCCTAGAAGTGGGAGTCCTTTTCCCCAGGACATCTTTTATCCATGGCCATCTCCTTCTGGTTATTTAGAGAAAGTAAGGCAGAAAAAAGAAATGAAAGCCTTCAGATGGGTGAGTGAGTTGAACTGAGTGATGAATGCTAAGACTGGGACAAGAGAAAAAGGAAAGCCATGTGGCTTGAAGCACAAGAAAAGAGGAGGGAAGAAACTGTCCTTAAATTCTGGCTTTGTGCTTCAGCTTCCCAATTTATTTCAGCAGAATTCCTTGTGTAAACTCGTTAAAGTATTTTGTTGGTTTATACCTAATAACAACATCAAGCACTGTGGGAGGACAGAGAGAGGGAATCCTGAAGGCAATCTTGCCCCTGATATATTGCAGCCGTGTTAATTGCCACAGAGTGGGAACAGCCTTGCCCTCACAGCTATGGGTGTGATAAAAAAGTGAGTTAGCTGGTAGGGAGTTAGTTGGAGTGTGCTGGCCGTGCTGTGAGGAGGAAGGGGTAAATTGTGCAAGGGACAGACAGGGTTAGATGGTAGTGTAAGGGATCGGAATGACTTAGGAGAGGGTAGAGAGAAGGAGTCTGTGTTGTGTGGAGCTGACTAGGGGAAGGGTACAGAGAAAAGGTCAGTGCACTAAGAGGCTACTAACTAGCTGGTGCTTGAGGTCTTCTTCAGTGTCAGTTGTACATCCACCATCAGAGCACTTCTATAGCTTTGCTTACCTTAGTGACAAAAAAGTTAATGTAGTTAAAAATACTAATTTTTCTATTATAGTACATTTAAAAAAAATATAAGAGTCTTCCTACTACCCTTGTCTAATAATGCTGTTCATTTTTATTTATGCCACTGTGTATTTTGCAGGCCACCTATGCATTCCAAGGTAGCTGCTTCCCAGGAGAAGAGCAAATTTCCTATTTGGCCAGAATGGAATGATGCAGATATCAATGCAGAAAAATGGGATACTGGAAAAGCTGGAAAAGAAAAGCCTGGGAAAGGTCAAATTTCAGTAAGTTTTATGACACATATTATTTCCACTTCATTTTTTGTACTTGTATTTAATAGAGTATTCGTAAAAACTTCACAATTATGTGATACTGATAAACTTATTAATTCTAAATCATATACTTTTAGTATGTTTAGTTCTTTACTAAATTACATAAATAAACCAGAAGTATCATGCATTTTTATTTGCTGCTTTTAAAATGAACTTATATCTGTGCGCATTAATATGTGTACATTAATGGTTTAAAAAAATACATCTCCAAATCTGTTTCATAGCATAACTAGAACTGAGTATATGGGAACAGCTGAACTGTTGCATTATGTCGGGGCACTGCAGTTTCTGTGGGCTTCAAAGGTTTGATGCATCCGTCTTCATTACGGCAAAAATGGATGTTGAAGTACTTTCTTTTGTATGCTGCAGTTTCTGGGAGTGTGAAGCACTGCAGTTCTAGTATGTAGAAAATGACTTTGCAGAAAGTAAGGACCTGATACGTGCAGAAAAATTTCTGTTTTCCATCTCTGAAATGAATTAAAAGTGTCATAGTGTTTTACTCCTTCAAAATTCCTTTGAAATTTAAAATGCATTCAGTACCTTGCTTTATCATCTATTTTACAACAATTTATCTATTTATAAATTCTGCAATGCTCATGTGTTTCTTATGAGTGTGTCCTTGTGTACTATGTTGGTTTCTGTATATATTCCTATATTGTTTTATTCTTAATCCAAGGTTGACTATATTATATCCCTGTGAGGTCAAAGTATTGTTTTGAGAGAAGGTATACATTCTGTATCAAATACTGCCATTAATTGGCAAGTAAATAATTTCCCTTTGTGTCATTTTCTTGTTCCATTACCACATAAGGTGTCTTTGTGCGGTACTCAACATTTATCTAGCACTAATTTTTTTGGTCTACCAGACATTACTGTCATACATAAACTTCAAAATAACCATATCTGAAAATCTTCCTTCTATTTTAGCACAAGAAATGTTCTGTCTTCTTCACTGGACTCTTCAGTTCAGCTACAAGCTGTATGAAACATTGTTTATTTTACAGGTTTAAAGGAATTATATATCAGTCACAGCAGATGAGTTTACAGATCTAATGTATTTTGTAGTGTGACCTCTTTCAATCCAAGAAGGTAGCCAGAATTCAACATCATTTATGTTGTTTCAGTTGGAAACAAAATTAATAATGTCATCCAGGACCTTTGAGTACCCTTGGAACGTGAATATAAACAGTGCTATTTTCTCGTATGGGTGAAGAAATCAACGTGAAATGATCTCTTTCCTTATAACACTGAAGGTCTTTTAACAAGCACCTGTACACTATGCCCTCTCTTAGAGCAGTGCACTGTGTTGCTGCAGTTGTGCATTTGACCTTGTCTTTGTCTCTTGTGCCCATTTCTTCCATGTCCTTCCTGTTGAACTTGTGGCTGCGACTTCTGTCCTTAGAGCATGAACCCCTGAGACTTGGCACTTGTCTCTTATAGCCACCTTAAATAAATGACGAGTTAAAACTTGACTTTTTTTTCAGCCAAGTTTAGCTAAACTGACAATATTCTTCTTCAAAACACTTTTTGCAATACTAATCTCAAGAAAGGCTGATCTTTCCAGGTATGGATTTGTTTGGTTTCTTTTTTGTTTGTTTCGTTTTTTCCTTTGCTTAGTGTCATGTCATTCCCATCTGCCTCCTTTCTCTGGTTTATCTAGTGTTTAAGAGCTAAACTTTCCTGTTATGCCATGAAGTCAGGGTTGAATGTCTCTGAAAGCAGAATATAAACTCTGTCAATACAGTTTTGTATGGTCCAGGCTCCAAGACATTCTTTAAACTTTCAGGGAAAAAAAAAAATAGAGTATTCCTAAAACATTCCTTCTCTGCCCTCCCCACCCCCGCCCCCCCTCCAGCTTATCTTTTTTCCTTCAGGTGCTGAAATAACTTGTTGCACATTATTATGTTGAAGGAACTAACACAAAGAAACTAACAAATAAAAAATATGAGGGAAAGATTATTTAGGAGTCTTTGGTTAGTGTTTGATTTTTCTGCTTTTGTGATGTACTTTGTTTTGCCTTCCTTTAATCATTAAGGACTCAAAGTACAGAGTTTTGTTCCTGGCAACTCTTCCTCTGGTCTGTAGAAGACAGAGTGCATCGTAGACTGTGGAACACACACTGATGTATAATATGCCTAAAAGCTGTTTAAGATCTAGGCACAAATAAAAGGCATTAACCATGTAACTGATTAGCTTATCAGTGGATATGACCTGTATCAGAGGCATGTCCTCATCCTCCATTGTGCCAGTAAGTAAACTGTTATATATCCTGGGTGCCTTCTGTGCTCAAGGAGGATAAGCATCGCTTCAAAAATGCACGTTTGAAAATGACCCTCTCTTTTTAAAGGGCTAATTCATGCTGTATAATTATAGCTTTCTTTGGTTTCTATAGCAGTGCTATGTGTATAGAACATGCTTATTTTGTGTCTTAATAATTACTTTCGATATTTACTTTCAGTCCTCAACTTAAAAAGCTGTAGAAATAAGGGAGTTAGAAAAAGTATGTAGGAATAACTTGTTAGAAGAGTAATTGATTCTAAATTTAAGCTCATTTTTGTAGCTCTTTCTGAAAGGGGAAAAGAAAAAGAATATTTTCATATAGATTTCTTAGAAAGTGTACACCACATAAACTTCTCTGAACAGTGTAGGTGCTGCATCTTGGGCTTTGGGCTCTTTTTGTTCACTTGTAGGTACTAATAGTTCTTTTTTATGCTATTTTTCTCCTTAAGTGCATTATCCTGAACAATATATTATTTTAAGTCTCATGGAAGATACAATACTGTAATTAAGTGGTCATTTTTTCATGCTTATTTCATGTAGCCTGGATTTGATGATCCTGAAGGGAAAATCAAGTTGCCAGCATCCTTAAAAGTGCATTCATGGAAACGTCCACAAGAGTTTTTAACAAATGAGGTAAGAAACAAGCAAGGTCATGATGAAAAAATGCTTATTGCTAAACTTGTGAAAAGTAGAGTAAAATTAGCAGAGGAAGTTGGTTCAGCAGATAAAAGCTACTTGACACACAGTCAGTCCTGTCTTGGAGACTGGTGTACATGAGGGATCAGTGGCCTGTGTGACAGCTCACCTGTGCTGCACACAGGGCTGGAAACCCTGGGCCCAGGGTGAGCTCACACAACTGATGGTAATGGAGGAGCCTGTAGGCAGCTCCTGCTCCTTACTGGCAATTACATCACCTGCATCTCCTTGACTTGATGTAGGCACAGCAGCAAGTTCTTCAATGCCCTTTCATTTTACGGCAGAAATTGTCAGTGGAGTTGTTTTCTTGTAAGAATATCCTTTCACAGGCCAAATTGTATCATAGATCAGTAAAACCAAAATGGATGGGATCTGTACAGAGTGCTGCATAGATGGATCAGAGGTCTGCTTGATGCCACACAACACAGATTTCTCAGTGTCTAAAAGGACGTAAGATTACCTATACTAACCCCATTCTTTACAGTTAACTGTAATTATAGCATTCTCAATTATACTATTCAGAATCATATTAATGGGATAAGATCACCATGGACCAGCACTTCCTGGTGCAAAACATCATGATAGTGTATTCTCCCACATCTGCTTCCCTTTTTGACTCCTATATAAATTTGGAAGACAACTGGATGGAGAGATGCCTTTCTGTTTTTCTTTGTGTTTGTATTTTTTTCTTTTTTTCCTGATTTAAGAATTATTGTCATGGGTACAGAACAAATTCTGTATGTTCCAGCTGTGGCTTCTATTGAGCAGGTATCTGAAGTATTTGTATTTGTCATGAAACTATGAACTAACTTTACCAGAACTACAGTACTTTTTTTCACTTCAGCTATCATATTTTTCTGGGCTACACAGAGTACATGTCCATGTCTTTGACAGTAGTTGTCTACAAGACAATCATTACATTTTAAAATTATGCATAGTTGTTATTCAGTTGAAGTTTAAAATTAATCACAGAGAAAATAAACAGCCTCCCATTTCAAAGGTTAGTGTTCTCCAATACTGTTACTAATCTAAGGGTTTACATGAATTACATCAGATGAAATATTGACGTTTTAAAGCACTTGGACCACCCTTCCAACTTTTTCAGGCTTGTCACTTTTCCTTTTGTCAGCTTGTCAGTTCCATTTTTTATTAATTAGACACTGAACAGATCTAAGTTTAATTTTTAATGGAAGGAGAGGGGGAGGTCAGAGGAGTAATTGACAGGACCAAAAAGATTGAATATTAAATGCTGCCAAAATGCATAGACTGAGTGGAGGTATCTGAAGAACGAGGGCAAGAGAGCTGGCTGCCCAGAAAGTCATGGAAACATGTATCTGTATTAAAAATAGCTTTTACAATCTATGTCTAGAATACTATGAAAAAGATTTTTTTTTTTCTTTAGGACCTGATTAAAACATTGTTGCTTCTTTTGGTCCAATATATTTTGGATCATCACAAGCAATGATTACCAGAGTTTTTTATATAAAAATTAGTGAAAATGTCAAGCAATGAAAGGCTATTAAGAATTATTTGTTACCTGTTATATTTTTAACTGTAAAACAAAGCATAAACAAGACTATTTATTGTGGTAAGCAAAGAATGAAGCAGTATATGGTGAGAGGCACTGATACATTTAGTTCAATAAACTGCACTCCCAGTCTGTTATTATTAAATTGCTTACAAAAAGGAAATGGGCAGTGCAAGAAGGAAATAGTCATGAACACTATGTAATGCAGCCAAAGGTTTGATAAAGTCACTGTTCGGACAACATCATTGTCAAACTGGCCATGAGCAAATCAATCCCTGTGAACCCTGGTGAGTGGCTAAGGGTATCTCAAAGTATGAAACAGTGGTATGATCATGATTTAAATGCAGAACTTCAAATCTCTTAGAAATTGAGAGCATCCAATTTACTTATGTGATTATTTGATTTGATGCTCTTTAAATCTTCTGGTAAAAATAATAATAATTTTTTAAGAATTTGAAACCTACATTTAAGGACTAAGAAATACCAAACCATCTACAAGATGATCACTTCTAGTTTTCAAATGTGCAGTGAATGTTTGCCAGGTGTCCAACATTTGCATGTTCACTGCAGTTAAATGCTAATATTATTTTTTTACAGATAATTTAGTTATGGACCTAACTAATTTACTTTGTACTAGGTTCCTGTGGTAGTCAACAATGAAACCTCATTTGACCTTGTTTCAGCAAATGAGCACATATTTTGTTGCGAGGTAGGTGGAAATGCATTAATGTTTTTTTAAAAAGGAGAAAATGTTCCTTTAAAAAAAGTTTCATTCAGTACATTGACACAGCAAATTCAGAATTCAGCCCCAGAGGTGTAAGGGAGGAAACAGCAGAAGACAGGTCATGTAAATTTTGATGTCCACAAAACCACTAATTTATTTTAGGACAAGTTTCTTGGAGCATCTGTAGAACTGCTAATTAACTTTAGGGCAAATTTCTTGTAATAAAAGCTTTTTTTCATTCCAGTTTATATAAATCATTGTAAGATTTTGGTAATACTTGCTAAAGTATGACATCTATCAGAAATCTGCATGGTATAAAACACAAGTATAAAGCATGATCAGTTAAAGCTGTTATTTTAAGTTTTAAAATTTACTAAGTACATTAAATAATTTAGGATTTCTTTTACTGTGTACAAATAATGACTATTGAAGGCAATACTGATTTTTAGAAGCTGGCTATTTAATGAGAAATTAAAGAAGTGACAACTCCATAATTTCTTTTAAGATTGTATTTTTTCATTAGCCTTTGTTAAATGATGAATAAATTTATTTATATTGTGCTTTTACTGAGTTTCATTAAGTCATTATTGTAGATAGGTATTGTAATGATTTTAGGAGAAGTTGTAACAGTGAAGTTATTTATTCCATTAAACCCTAGCTATATTTTATTTCACTTTTTTATTTACAACAGGGTTAGTTTTATTCTTTGATCATTATAATATAACTTGATTGGTTTTGAACTATGTGTTACTTAAAAAGATTTTTTTTCTATTTTTTTTTTCTTGTTTTAGCTGATGAGATGGATTGTAAGTGAAATCTATGTTGTCTGGAGGATGCATAATGAAAATTTCTTAAATAGTGAAACACCCACACTTGTTTGGAAACCTTGGGAACACATTTATGCCTTATGTAAAGCTACGAAGGATCACATACCACTGTACAATAAATTTGGGAAATATGTATTGAAACTTTATTGGATGGTGAGTAGTTTCCTCCAACAATATAAAAATATGATGCAGCTAGCATGGCAAATTTTAATGGTTAATGGACTTATATTTTATTATTGGAAATACATAGGTTTTTTGGAGTGGAAAAACTGAGAAATTGTTGGTACTTGTTAATTAAAAGAGCTCTTACGGTTCACATGATTTTTGTACATCTTGTGGCTTGATAAATGTTATTACTTGAGAAGACAATATTTTATAGTTTTGTTGGTTTGATGCAAATGCTTAGTTGAGTCAGACGTGTGGGCCACACTTCTGGTGTATTAGGCTAAATTTTTGGTTTTATGTTTAAGTAGTTGTCTGTCTTTACAGACCTATTTGTATCTAAGCATATTTAAAGACAGTTACATACTTCAAGTGTGAGTACCATTTTCTGAAGATGTACTGGTAAAACTAAAACAACACAAGAATTTGTAAAGATAACGGACAATAACTTCTTAACATATTTGGCAGCCAACAGAGAACAATTAATTGCACATTGGACCTTTAATAAAGAAATAATGACATAACAAAGAACTGACATCTAAAAGTTATCGATGTTTTTGGAGTTATTTCAGTTACATTTGTCTTTTGGAAACAGAAAATGTCACAGCATTCTAAGACCTGTAACTAACCCTATTAAACTTCCAGTTGCCCAAAGTTGAAAATATTTTTGAGACAGTCAGTTGGAAATGAAAACTTGAAAGTGACTTCCCTGAAAGGGGAACACTCATCTGATTAACATGCCCATGCTTTCCTCATCCCTTACTGCTGCCTCCATATGTGGAATAACTTATATTCATAGAGAAAGGAGTTGCATGAGTTTGAGAAGGCATAAGTTGCGTTGCTCAAGTTCTTCAGTAGAGGACATTATTCTGAGTGTGGATTTAATGCTGCAGGTATTTTGTAGTCATGTGGTAAAAGACTAAATTGTAAAGCATATCTAAGAGTTACAAGCATGCTTAATTTTCTTTGTCACTTTTGTCAGTTTTTGTCACACTTCTTTGGGGGTTTTTTTTGTTTGTTTGTTTGGGTTGGTTTTTTTGGGGGGGGTTGTGGGGTTTGTTTGGTTTTTGGGTTTTGTTTTTTTTGGGGGGGGTTGGGTTTTTTTGTTGTTTGTTATGTTTTGTTTTTTGGGGGGAGGGCCTGTTTGTTTATTCTGGGTTTTTTCCTCTGGATATACAGCTGTAGTTTACAGAAAGTAAAAGAGGGTCACATGTTGGAAGATTAGCGAAAATGTACAAAGAAGGAAAGACAAATATCAGAAGAGATGGAGGAGAAGGATTTCATAGGGGAAAGTAGAAAATTAAATGAAAAAGAGGGCAAAAGGTGGAAGAATAATGAACTGATTTCACCAATATTCTGCATTGAGTCCAGAAGGCATAGTGGCGCATGACATCAAACCTGTGGATGATATTTTTTCACATAATTGGCAAAATATATAAGTTCTACCCCACATTCTACTTTCACTTTGCATTCCTGGAGTTTATTGAATTTGTTTCTGTAATTATTTTTTTCTCATTTTTTTCCATCTGTAGATCTGCCCCACATTTTTTAAAATTTTCTTTGGTTTCTTTTCCTTTATTTATCAACTTGTACTGTTCTCCTTAGAAATCTTCAGTAATTATTGGCAAGGAGATACACGATCATATCACTGACTAGATCCTTTTCAAATTAGAGAAGTTTAAATATTTTGTTTTGGTTGTCACAAAATTGTTCTTGCTGTTTTAAAGCTAAACTATATTTGCTTTTTTAATACCCTCTGGCCTAAATTTGTTTTCCTCTTAGACCTATAGAATTCATAGCATTAATCAACTGTTATTTCAGCTTGAATCCATAGTTTACTTACAAGCAGAGAAAGGGTTTTGCACTCTCTGAAAACACATGTTGGACACTTTGGACACTTCAGTGATTTGGTCATTCTTCATCATTTTGTGAGTGAATTAGCAGAAGTACTTGGTATTGGTCTACCTATTTTTTATTATAACTTCATCACTAGGAGAGACACTTTTATTTGGAGAATGTTAGACAATATTATTTTGTGGAATATTAGCTCAGTTTACTAATGAAGTATTTGTTATTTTAGATATCAGTACTTTGTCTTACCTGTTTGTTTCTTATCCCAGAAATGTACAAGTATTTTCCAGACTGAGACCTAGAGAGGCATTTAAAAGCTGCTATCTTGGTTCAGCCTTTTTTAATCATTACTGTTTCTGAGGCATCTGTCATGGCAGCTGAAGAAACAGCAATGAATGCATGCACATGATGTACTACACGTATGCGATGAAATATGTTTGGAAATAGTGGCAATTAAATTGATTTCTGAAACAAATAAGTCAGAGCAGTAATAAAATGCTGTTTCCATGCTTCTCATATATTATGTGAGAACTACTTTTAAAGCCATCTGTGATGCAAATCAAGTTACAGCAGAATTGGATTCTTGGGAAAGCATTAAAAGTTCTCTTAGATACTTTTCATTTGTCAGCCCACAAATTAATTTTTCTTCTTTCTGCTTTCCTCCCCTTCCCCTGTCCCAGGGATGTTGGAGAAAGATCATTGTGGATGACACTATGCCTTTCAGCG
The DNA here is from genome assembly GCF_009819655.1 of Sylvia atricapilla. Classification (NCBI taxonomy): domain Eukaryota; kingdom Metazoa; phylum Chordata; class Aves; order Passeriformes; family Sylviidae; genus Sylvia; species Sylvia atricapilla. The sequence goes on from NC_089142.1 coordinate 65,926,642, forward strand.
AAGAGGAGAATTTGTTATTACCAGCTACAACCTGCCAAAATGAACTTTGGCCAATGTTGCTGGCCAAAGCTATCATTAAGTTAGCAAATACTAGGTATGTTTTGTTATCTCACTTTTGCTTTTTGTGAAGGCACATGGTAATAGCAAAGAGTTGATTTAGCATATATAGGAAATATATTTTGCTAAATTTTTGCAATGAAAATTGTACACTTCCAAAGCTGACACTGTAAATCAGTAAAACATAATCTTCTATGATTACAAAAAGTGCAGGCTTTCCTTTTTAGATGTGTTTGTAAATTTATTCACAGAAAACTTACAAAGAAATGGAATAATCTCATCATTTGCTTCATTTGTTTGTCATTATTCCTTGAAACTGCACATACGGCTTTCTGCTAAACAGAAGTACCTGTGAACCCTTAGTGAAATTGTTATTGTCAGCCTTGACGAGTATTGACTCAGCCAATATTGACAGTAGAGTTTTATGGGCTGGTTTTGATACCTTTGCTACAGTTGTGCTGCCATGTACAGTGATCCACTTCCCTTGAAGTGACCAGAAAAGTAGAAGGTGACCTATGATACAGTGATGGATGATTATGGCTACAGGTTCCTATGAAATGAGCAACGAACACCAAGAGTTTAGATGAATAATCTTGAGGAAAGAATTCAAAACATTCATCTGGGTTGTGAAGCTTCCCTGTTCTTATCATATCAAATTATGTTTGTTAGAGTCATCTAAAGTATGTTTACACAGGCTAAGGAGTTGCCTGTTAGGAAACTGCAGGAATGTGATTGAAATACTGCATTTCTCCAGAGCACAAGGGTTAGCCATACAAGTGCTGGCATCTCTGGACTTGGTCATCCCAGGAAACCTCTCCAGAGAGTAGCAGAGTGTCAGTTTGAAAGAATGAACTTTGTTAGAGTGGAAGTAGAACCAGCCTGTTCAGAATAACCTGGGAGTAAGAGAAGCTGCTTAGGAAATGGAAGTTGTAGGATCATAACCCTATTTTAACACAAGGCATTTCAAACCCACATCTCCAACCCTGCAACTGTGAGCAAGTATATATAGTATGCTTGCTAACTAAGTTGAAAAAAATTTCCATTGTACCAGAGGGAACACTAAAATAAAGGAACCTGATGCAAAGGCACTGACTTTGTAGAGGAGTAGTCAGTAGTGCTTTGGAAAACTCCTAAAATGGCAAGTAATTACTTGTTTTTCATCAATCTATTCTGTGTATGGTCTTATTCCTACAGAAAATAATGTAGACTACAGAGTTTACTGTATTGGTTACATTATAATTGTGAAATGTCTGCTTTTGTCTTATAGTATACATGAAACTGGAAAAAGAGAGATGGAGGAATTTACAGTTCTACAAACACTGACTGGATGGATACCAGAAGTTATTCCTCTCCAGTGCGTTCTTTTATTAAACAATTTATTCATTAGCTGCTTAATGTTTAATTATGTGATGCATTATGAAAAATAAAGCTGATCCCTGAAAGTCCTTCACCATCAATTTTGGAAAGTGAATGGTTTATAATTCAGGCATTTGGGAAATGTACCTTTGAGAAATGCAATTTTATTGTGTTTTTGGTTTTAAGTCATATGGTTCGTTGAAAAGCTATTTAACATGCTGATGCCTATTCTTCACAAAATTAATTTAACTGATTTTAAACAGTGTGTTGAAAACAAGATTAGAGAAAACTATGTCTCATTTAGTATGCAGTTACAAAATGTCTGCCAATAATAATAATATTATTATTATAAAATCTGAATATACCATAGAAAATATATGTCATGAATTTGGAAGGAATCAATGTCAGCTAGTATGATGTTTCCACCCTTTAAATTGTAACAGTTGGCAGAACTTTTACTTTCAACTAAAAAAAAGTTTCCTACCGACAATAACATTTTTCTTGTTTCCTGTATGTTTTATGTTCATTTTGTATTTTTAAAGAAAGACATTCTGGCTTTTGAGCATGACATTCTTTTTACTAAATGAATTAGCTGGATAATGATACTAAATATTTAGACTTTTTCTTTTGAATTACACCTTGTTGCCTTTTTGATATGGTTATGGTTTATATATAATTGACTTAGATATAATTGTTTATTTTTAACCATATTTCACTATTAAATAAATTTAGTCAAAGAATATTTTTTTCCATTGTTCAGTAGTTTTTACAGCTCAAGTTATTCTTGCAATTTAAGTATATGGTATATTGGTGTCCTATAGTTGTGTGTATGTAGTTCAAGGACTTAAAGATCTAAGTAGCCTTTTTTTTCTTTCTATAGTTGATTTTACAACTTCAACAGCAAAAACAATATTCACTTACTAAAAGTATATAGTATCATGGAATATGAAAATGTGAATACTACAGAGTTTTTGGAATAGTAGTATGAGATGACTTTAGCTCATTTTACAATCACTTACTTTATGTAAAAAAAAGTTGAATGCAGTTAGCTTGCATGAAACTTGTTCATGGCCCTGTTTGAGATTATTTCTGGAATCACTGAGTTTCTGTGGAAAACTAACATGACCGCAGCTGTTATGTCATATCAAAACTTTTCCAGTTTGTAAGTATCTTTGAGAGGCTTTTTAATATGCAGAATTAAAAACACAATATTATATTGTATAGTTGTAAAGTGGTCTGCAAGTTTCTCTGCCATAACTTGTATCTGCTAAAAGTCTTGAGAAAGTGGTTATACATGCATGCAAATAAAATATCCTATCTTTTTTTTATGTGTCTTTCTATAAGCTGTCTCAACAAATATTTCAGATACAATGTGTTCTATCTAAAATATCTGCTAAAATAACCCGGTAGCACTTTTTCGAGTTGGACTATCAATTATGGTATAGTGTTTTCTCAATGAAAATCAGACTTTCTTCTCTTATTGGAAATATCCCTACCATTGACATATGCATTTGTGTTTTCTCTTAAAGGCCTGAATACCTGGACAAAGTTTGGGGCTTTTTGAAGGAGATTGTGCCAGAATTCAAGTTGCCAGAGAAGAAGGCTTCAGAGCTTGAGGCTGCTCAGGATGACACAAAACCTGAAGAGACCAAAGACTCAGAGTTCAGAAGTGAAGTTTCATCTGTGAATAAGCTGTCAGATATAACTGAGAAAGTAGAGACAGCCAATAGTGTTAGCAAAGGTCTGTAATTTTGCAGTCTAATCTTTGTAGGCCAAGCATAAATAAGTTTAACATCATCTCTGTTTCAAATAAGTATATTTTGCATATATTGCCACATACGGCTCTGAGGGTTTGTTATTTCACTAAACATGTTGCAATGATGTAAATTCAAAATACTTTTGCTTTAGCTATAGATCACATTAGAAGTAATACTAGTCTTTTATTTTATAAAAATAGCTTCACTTTTTGGCAGAGTTTTTTTTTTTTCAGATCCATGTCACAGCCATTTCTCTGAAGTCTGGTTCCTTGCAGAGAGATACCAATCAGGGAGGTTACAGTTTCTCCAAAGGCAACATTTCTCTGACCATCAATTAATTAAACATTTCATAATGGGTGTTGTAAATTGTGATTACCTACAGAGTTGTGACAAATACATTCTAATGGCTACCTGCATTTTTATTTACTGTAGCTTTTCTTTTATGCTGCTAGGTGTAGGCAATAGTTTTCTTTAAGAGCTGCTAATCCTATTTACATTTAAATGAAAAAACTTATTTAGAAACTTGTTTGTTCCAGTGTATTATTCTTCATTGTTTTGAGACTGAGTTTTCTTAACTGCTGTTTTTATCTTGAAGGCCTGTGTGCAATTTCAGACCACTTCTCATGCTTTTGGAAAATACAAATCCTATGCTAAAATTTCTATTTCTTCCTAGATTTTCAGAAAAGTCTGACTTCCTCACTTTGAACCCTAAAAGCTATGTCCCAATGTCAAAAGTGTTATAGAAGTCTTAGAAGTTACGTGGCTGCGGTAGCATTCTCTCTTCTTAGGAAATCCTGCTATCATTTTGACCCAGCAATCAGTGTGGTAGATATTTCGGAGTATGGAATGGGCATGCCACTGGGAACAGCGCTGTTATTCATCCAACAGGGTGCTCTCTTTTTTTTTTTTTCTTTTTTTTTTTTTTTTCTTTTTTTTTTTTTTCTTTTTTTTTTTTTTTTTTTTTTTTTTTTTTTTTCCTAGCAAACTAAGTAAATTGAATTCTGCCTAAGTCTTAAAAATCCTATTAGTAGCTGAAATAGCTAAGAATCAGGCAACGATTGTGTCACAATACAGCTCTGTAGTCTCCAACTCTGAGGCTGAAAGCTTTGTTCACATGTTCTGTTGATGTTTGGGATTAATGTTTGGATGACAAAAAGCCATCCATGACACCGTGAAAGATAAGGACCTTGAGGGTCCTGGTGGACAACAAGCTGTCCCTGAGCCAGCAGCCCTGGGGTCAAGCAGGATAACGATGTCCTGGGATATATCAGGAAAAGCCTTGCCATCAGGTGGAGGGAGCTGATCCTGTCCCTTTACTCAGTCTGCATCTGGAATGCTGTGTCCAGTCTTGGGCTCTTCAGCACATTAGAGACATGGAGTTCCTGAGTCAGCTCAGCAGAGAGGGCAATTAAGGTGACTGGGAGACTGGAGCATCTCTTAGAAGGAAAGGTTGAGCAAGCTGGGCCTGTTCAGCTTTGAGAAGAGACAACTGAGAGGGGACTCAGTGTGTGTAAGTATCTAAAAAGTGGGTTCCAAGAAGATGAAAACAGGCTCTGCTCCGTGGTGCTGAGCAATAGAAAAAGAGGCAATAGATGCACAGGAAACTCCACCTGAACATGAGGAAGAACTTTACTGTGTGGGTGACCAAACAGTGGAACACATTGCCTAGAGAAGTTGTAGATTCTCCTTCACTGGGAATGCCTTTAAACTGGAGATGTTTAAGAACTGTCTGGATGCAATCCTGTGCCATGTGCTCTAGTATGACCCTGGTGGAGTAGGGAGGTTAGACCAGATGACCCACTGTGGTCTCTTTCAACCTGAACAATTCTGTGAAGCTGTGTTGTGCAGTTTACACAGAGGAAGGAAGGAATGCCATCCGAAAGGACTTGGACAAATGAGAATTGGACCCATGAAAATCTAATGGGTTCAGAAAGTGCAAGTGCAAGGTGCTGCACCTAGATGGAGACAGTCTGAGGCGGAGTACAGAGGGGAAGAAGAACTGAGAGCAGCCCTGTAGAGAAGGACATGGGAGATCTGGTGGATGTGGGGCAGTATATGAGTCAACAGTCTGTGCTCACAGCCCTGAAAGTAATTGTAACCTAGGCTGCACCCAAAGCAGTGTGGCCAGCAGGATGAGGAAGGTGAGTCTCCTCCCCTACTCTATTCTTCTGAGACCCCAACCTGGAGTGCAGTATCCAGCTCTGGAGTCCCAGCACAAGAAAGACACAAGACCTTTTGGAACGAGTCCAGAGTAGGGCCACTAAGATGATCAGAGGGCTATAGAACCTTTCCTATGAAGGCAGTCAGAGAGCTGAGATTGTTCAGCCTAGAGAAGAGAAGGCTTCAGGGAGACCTTGGAGCACCCTCCAGCACCTAAAAGGAACCTACTGGGGAGGTGGAGAGGAACTTCTTACAAGGGCATGTAGTGATAGAACAAGAATGAATGGGTGTAAATTCATAGAGGGCATGTTTAGATTGAATATTAAAAGGAAATTCTTTCTGAGGATAGTGAGCTCCTGACACAGGTTCCCCAAAGAATTTGATTGCTTTATCCCTAGAAGTGGTCAAGGCTGGTATGGGACTTTGAGCAACCTGGTCTAATGGAAGGTGTCCCTGCCCACTGTAGGCTGGGTTGGAACTGGATGATCTTTAAGATCCTTTTCAGCCCAAGCCATTCAATGGTTCTATGGGTTGGGATTTTTTTGCATTTAAGAAGTCCTTCTGTAGTCTATGTTCTAAGGCTTCAAAGAACGTTTGGACTGTGAGAGACTTTCTAATTCCATATCGATTGGGAATCTATGCATTGTCTATTTGAAATTTTTTTGTAACTACTGATGCATGAGAGCAAGAACATGAAGAAAATATTTGGCACAGTGTCAGATATACAATGATTTCTTACACTGTGGTAAGAAAATAAAAGTTGTGCAATAACTAAAAAATGGGACCAAAGCCTTCCTGGCTCCTTCTCAGTAAATAGTCATTTACATCTTAAGGACTACTTTTTATTTTTATTTATTTTAATTAAGTTATATTAGTTTTATATTGTGTCTCAACTCTTGACTTCAAGGAGTTTGTGGTTGATTGTTTTTTAAATTCATCAAAAAATTTCAGTCATCAAATGTCATACAGTGCAAATGCTTTAATACGATTTTAATCTGAGAAAGAAAAATATTTCTTCTTTATTTTGCTTAATAGAAAAAGCAGAGCAGAAAAAAGTAGGAAAGAAAAAAAAAGGAGGAGAGAAAGAAAAAAAGGTAGCACTTCAGTCTCCAGGAAAGTTGGCAAAAGCCCAAGGTGTTGAGGACTTAGAAGAAAGTAAGTCCTATTGTTTTCAAGCTAAAAATAGAGACTGGAGTTATATGTAAAGCAAAAGGCTTTGTTCTAATTTGGTTTTGAACTTTAATGGGGGGAAGTTATAGTTACTTTTTTATTTAGTTTAAATTGTAATTGTTTATAGCTCACATTACATGCTGAAGTCATTCTGACCTAATCTGTTACATAGATTAAGAATAGTATATTTCAGTACTTTGTTTTAGTGGCAAGCTGTTTTGCAGTTGTTCTGTGTTTAACACAGAACAGCTCTTTCATAATTTATTTGTTCAATATCTACTTTATACACTAAATTGCAATTGGAAAAAGCAGGAATGCTTCTTTGTTGAAGGGCAGGGGAGCTGGGGTGGGGGGCAATGGTGCAGAAATATTAGTTAGAATTCACTCCATGATGTAAGTCTTACTGTTTTCCTAATCTTTGTCCAGGAAATACATAGCGATTAATTTAATTTCTGTATTGATATATTCATAAGAGCACAAAAATTAGGTAAATTCTTGCTTTGTGCATTTATATTTAATGCTTAAAAAACTTCCCAAAAATCTCAAGAAAATGCATTTCTTTAAAAAAAACAGAAGTAAATACTAATCAGACAGCTAAACAATCAACTAAGATATTTCAAATTCACTTGCATAAACTGTAGAACTTCACAAATGTACAATAAGCTCATATGCTCTTGGCTTTACTTATGTTTGGATAAATGTGTCATTTCCATGTGACTAGCGGCAAAAAACAGTTATTAACTGGAATAATTTGCAGTTGCAAATCAGTAGGTGAGAATAGGTAGAACATCCTCCTAAGGGAAATAACTGCAAAGTAAAAATGAAATATACTACATAAATCCTGCTTCTTGATTTGAATCTTGATTAAAATTAGTGTTTTAAATTATTTTAAACTACAGCAAACTAAGATTGTGGCTTGTCATCAGCAAATATATTTATTTAAATCCCTGCCTTACATACCACTAAATGAGTTAAACAGCAGTGAATTTTAAAATATATTACAGGACTATAGTTTGCTTTAATGTAGCTGGTATGGAATAGGAACTGAGATGTTTTATGTGAATATAAGTAATGTGACTAGCTAGTACTCAAGCACATAATGGCAAAACAAAGGAAAAGGATCCAAGATATGTATTCTTGTACATGTGTACAAAAATTGTACAAAATGAGTGAAAGAACATTAAAAAAAAGAGGCAGTGCTTCCATTTGAAAAATGACATGAATTTTAGGGTTCTTTTCTGCCACTTAAAGCACAGTTTATGCTTTTTTCTGAAAGACAATTAGTGTCCTGTGAAGAGGTTATTTAGAAAGATTATTAGTTCAGGGCTCAAGTACATTGATCAGAAAACTCTTTTCTGCTTCAAACTTAGGAAAAAAAGACTTCTGGAGAAGAGTAAGAAGTAGGTATCTCTATAGCAACAGAGCAAATTTAAGATTATTATACTGCAAGAAAAAAAAAAGGAATTGTAGTTTGATATAATACTCAATTGCAATGCATTTTTCTTGTGAGAGTAGCCAAAAAAGGACTTTACACATGGCCTGCAGAGTGGCCCAGGACAGTAGAACCATTGTTGTGCATAAAATAACATCTGAAACTAGGCCTTGATTCAAAGTCAGACTCCAGAGGCAATAGTTGTAAAAGTGCCTGAATTGTTCTGGTGGAATTTTGTAATGATGACTTTAACTAATGCAGCAACTTTTTTTTTTTTTTTTTTTTTTTTTTTTTTTTTTTATATATATTTGAAAAGTGTTTCATTTCCACCACGACAAAAGTTCTTATTTCGCTGCTTCAAGTTTTCATTCTACCTGTTGACTTCAAGGGAATTTTTCTTCTTTGTGAAAAATATGGACTATTTCTAAAGAGATATTTAATTACTCTAGATATTATTTATATTTGACTTTTAAACTGGCTAAACCATCTGTATTCATTGCATTGTATATTCATTACCTTGTTATTCATGGCATATTGAAGTACCAGTTACTTCTAAATGCTTGGAGACTTCTCTTACAGGCTTTTGATTTTGTGTGGGCTATAATAGTTGATGAGGTGAGTTGATGCTGTATGGCAGCTAAGCTGCGACCCATCCAGCTGCTCCCTCCCCACAGTGGGATGGGGCAGAGAATGAGGGCTGAACCCTTTGCCCGCCCCCAGTGTTCTTGCTGGGGTTGTGGAGTGAGGAACAGTTTTATTGGTGTGTGAGCTCAGCAGTCACTGGGTGTGTTACCCCCAGTGTTTTGGTCACGTATCTAAAACAGCACCATGAGGACTGCTCTGATAAAAACTCAATCCCAGCCAGGTACAATACAAACATATGCAGATCTGAATCACTTGCATATTACACAAATGCCTGCTGCACCCCACAAATGCAGTATGAGTTGTGGGATCATTGAAGCATTGAACTTGTTTCTCTGTTCATCCAGTTGTGTGGATCCAGCTGCATAACAATCCCTTGACATGGTCAGTCTGAAGTCTTCCTGAGAGCAACCAACTCTTTGGTCCTTTGGCTTATCAGTCAGCCAGTCTTCAAGAAGTTTTGGCAGACAATTCGTATGTTCCTACTGACCCATTTTAACATAGAAATATGCACTTTTCTACTCAGCAGCTTTTTCTTCTGGTAACAAACCTTTCATACTTAGAGTATGCCCTTGTTTTATGAGGAGTTTTACAGTGAAATTATATAAGATGAGGTACTGTGAGGTGAGTGTCCAAAGTGATGTGGGGTTCCCATGCAGGTGCAGAGGAGAGTTGCTTTACTGTAAAAACCAGGCCTTTTAAGCAGTTAGCCCATTATCAGTTACATACTTTTAAATCATAACAAACATAATTCAGCTAACCACCATGCACACGATGTGGACATGTGATGGTTACATAACTTGTTTTTCTACCTCTAATTCAGCTGAGTCACTTTCCCATAGTTCTTTTCTCCTTAGCTGAAGTAGCAGGACTGAGCCATGGTTTTGCAAGGCCTTCCTTTTGTAAGGTTTTACCTATATGCAACAAGGTACCCAGTTGCCTTGTTACTATAAAGAATCACTGCTTTTATTTAGGTTTCCAAACTACTGAGTTTCTTAATAATTTCTGAACTGCTGGAAAGAGAACACTCTTCCATTTGAAAAGGCACTAGCTAGGAACTTGGAAGTTTGTTCTACAAACAACCATGTATTTTGCTAATGCCACTGTGCTTTGACAGAAGTTCTGTAATTAAAGGTAATATTTTCTATGTCACAGAAATATTGAGATTATCCTTATACTTAGAAGTTTTGGAAGTCAAACAAGTAGACCTGTAATCATCAGAGGCAATGAGATAGACGTCACATAACTTTGTAATTTTTCTTTTACCTATTCAAGAGTTTTCATTTACAGTATGGATTGAAGCCTAATGTTTTGGTTTTTTAAATGTGTATTATCATTCCTCGATATTTATGTCCATTCTGAAGAGCACACAGAAAACGAAGACATACTTTCTGCTATGCAAAGCTAATCCACGCCTATCACAAAAGCAGAAGTTGACATCTGAGCTGCATGCCTGATGATCAGGATATTGAAAGCCAACTGATGTGTTTTCTTAGAATGGTTTGAGTTGGAAGGGATCTTAAAGATCATTTAGTTCCAACCCTCTGCCATGGGTAGGGACATCTTCCACTAGGCCAGATTTCTCACAGTCCTCTGCCCTGTGCAACCTGGCCTGGAACACATCCAGGAATCCACATCTTCTCTGAACAACCTATTCTGGTGCTTCAACATTCTCATAGTAAAGAACTTTCTTTTTACATCTAAGCCAGCCCTCTTTCAGAGGGGTTACTTAAAACAATTGCCCCTTGTTCTCTCACTCCATGGCCTGAAGAATCTCTCTTCAGCTTTCTTGTAAGTTCCTCTTTAAGTACTAGAAGGCTGCTCTAAGGTCTCACCTGGAGCCTTCTTCAATCCAGGCTGAATATCACAAACTTTTTCAGCCCTTTTCATAGGAGAGGTTCTCCAGCCTTCAGATTACCTTTGTGGTCCTCATCTGGCATCATTAGTCCTTGGAAAGTTAAACTACACCATCAACTGTTGTTTGATAGATAAATATTTAAAAGAAACATTAAGGGTGAGAAAATTCTTTGCAAGTCATATGCAAAACATATGATAAACAAATAAAAATGGTTAAGATCTATTAAAACCAACAACTTTAATTCCTAGCCTTTCTTTTTAAATGGTTGGATATGTATTTTACATAGATCAATTCAAGTCTTACTTTGTCTTCTCAAAGGGACTGAAGCAGTTGTTCAGGTTGTTTAGTATTCATTCTCTGCAAGTGAATTTGCAAAGCTGCAACTGTGAAACATAAGTAGCTACATGGATTCAAAAAGTTTTAAACAAAGCACTGCAGAATTCTTATATCCACACTGATAGATAGAAATAATAGGCTTTGTGGAATCTGTTTTGTTGTACTGTATAACATTTTTCATCTAATAATGCAATTTTATCAAGGCTATCAGTTAACCAGTTTCCCCCAAATGCTGAATCAACACTAATCATCATTACTTGGTGCCAAAGAATTTGCATACATCATCCTCATTTTTTCACAGTAAAAAAACATCAAATAATATATAATTTTTAAAGCTACTAGCATAATGTACTAGTATTGTCATAGTATTGTTAAAGTGGATATGATGTGCCTAGTTAATCATTTGCATGCTCTAATAATTTGTTCATTGCTGTTTATTGTCTGCCCTGCAGACATTTTATTTCACAACCCATCTGGACTGAGTATGACAGCTTTGCCTTCCACCTGGTATTTGATTAAATACTTTCATTTGAGAAATACTTCTCACATGCAATGAGATCAGTATGCCTTGTGGCACATACTGTTCTGTAATGTGCAGGATATCACAGCTAATATTGCTGTGTTTGTAATCGATCAGATATTCATCTCTCAGGTAAGGACTGAGATGAAAGTTAATTACAGCCTTGCTTTTGAATAAGTTGAAACGCTCAACTAACCCAAGAGCTGTGGTTAACATGGATATCACAAGCATGCAGTGAGAAAAATTAAGAATCCATTGGAAAGTAACTTTTACTTGCCTTTAGCTTATATTTAATTGAGTAATTGAATTCCTGGAAGAATATTTAAGATGCAAATATATTGTACTTTGAGAATAAAATGTTGAATACCCTCTAAATAAATAGATTTTAGATCTGTTAAATCAAATTTTCCAGGCGCTTGCCTGTTTACATGTAGATAGTTTTGTTTTATTTCATTTCACAGAAAATACCTATTCTTACAGCAACTTCCAGCTGAATATTTACTAAACAGAGGAAGCATTTTTCTTATATTTGAGATGAAGCTGAAGGGAATAATGAAAGACAGATAATTTTACTGTGTTAGATAGGGATAGAATCATAAAATCATTTAGGTTCGAAAAGACCTCTACATTCATCAAATCCAGCTGTTAGACTGTACTGTCAAGCCCACCACTGAACCATCCTAAGTGCCACATCTACACATCTTTTAAATACCTCCTGGAATAATGTGCCTCTGTTTGTATTCCTTGTCTATAGCAGAATTATGGGCAAACAAGCTTCTATAACGTATGTGGGAAAAGAGCTTCATACTTTCTGAGGCAGCCATCATTACCTCCATTTTTTTACCTACTTGACAGAAGTGAGAGCAGTAACCCTGGTTTACAGGCACTATGTCTCTCAAATTACTTATCTCAGTCTCCGTATGCCTTGGTAGCAGGGGCCAGAGCTCTGGCTTTGGGTCCTTTTATTGGCAAGATCAAATTTTGCCTTCACTGGTGAGAAGCAGTGTACTAGTACTGACCAATCAGGATGTTTTTACTCCATTTACGTGGATTATGTGTATTATTTTCTTTTTGCTAGTATCTACTGTTTTGAAAAAAAAAAAAAAAAAAAAGTAGTTGAAAGCTACCTCTGACCTCTCATTTTTAAATTGTATTTTCTGTTACTCATTTATGTAAAATAAGCAAAATATGCAAATACTGTTGATGATTTAAGTGAGGTGGGGTTTTTTTCTATCCATGGTTTCTTTTCAAAGTGCATTACAATGAGGTCTTCTTTTGAATAAAATAACAGTCAGACCAAGAACATAGTAATAAAGATAAGGCAGAGAAAGCACAATAATCTAGTGTGAGGTAGAGCTACATTTTTTTTTACTGCTCACCTTGTTCTAAAGCATTTTGATGTTCTCTGTGTAGAATCACCCGTACCAACCCAGCCAGAAATGGTCGTGTACGCAGGCTGTGTACCGCTGCATTTGTTTGAAGAGGATATTTTTGTACTAGCACGAATGGTAAGATTCTCTGCTCTCTGGACAGGAAAGCATTACATACTTCGTTATCAGAGCGCTTCATTTTGCTGCAACAATGTTGTAACAAAAATAATACAGTTAGCACAGTGAAACAGTCAATAGATGATGACTATCACTTGAATTTTTATCTTGATATTTCTGTATTCTGAACACGAATTTTCCTGCCAAAGCCTGCAGATTTTACTCAGTTTTCCTCAGGATTCTGGAAGCTGAAGTCACCTGGGAGAGACTAGATGTGAACTAGAAAATGTATCATGATGACATACTTCTGAACAGAAAGTCTAATTATTTTAAGGGCTACTTGAAAAACAGGAATTTTATTTTTTTAAAGACTACAGTTAAGACTACTCCCTGATAAACATTTTCCAGTATGTTGTTTATTTTTATATTGAAATAACATGTTTATATCGATTTCTATCATTAGTGTTGTAACTGCTGAATGTACCTAGACAAAATGCACTTAATGCAGCTGGGGTAAAAACAACACTTAAATATCCACTTAGTGCTCACACTTCTCAGAAAGCTTTTTATAGTGCCAGAGCAGGCTTTCTTGAGTTGATTACTTAGGTTTCCTTTTTTTTTTTTTTTTTTTTTGTACATTTAAGTAATATCTACCCTATTTAGATCATTACATTTTAAGCTGCCTTCTCAGGAAACTGGTAATCTTCATAGAGTGAAGAAATTTCCAGAAATTACTTGCAGGTGTTATGCTTTAGTGCATTTTTTTTTTCACTTTTTAATTTTTTATTTTTTTTTTAATTTTTGCGGTGCATTTTATGCAGTGTTGAAGATTACGTTGTTATCTGTGATATTGGCTTAATTTATTTTAAGGTCTCAGTCAATATTGTCTCTTTGCTAATTATGAGTAATGCTAGCCATCAAAAAGCAGAGTGGAAGGGGGTATATGGGTTTATATCTTTCTTGCCACCTAACACCCTGAGTCTCAAACTTGACTACAGTCTGTTGGGATATAGAGGTTACTGAAAAAGAGGTATGGCAGATCAAATAGGATGAGACAGATGAATCTATATGTCTAAACTAGTATTTTAGTACAGAGTTGATAGAAAAATTGGAGTTGACAGAAGTTAAATATAGAAGTATAGAGGATTTCTTATGGATAAAACCCTCACCATTTTCAAGCTGTATTTAGGGCCTGGGACAAGCTACACTGATTGAAATAAAGTTTACAAAATTGATTCACTGGGATAAGAGTTGCTCCCTAAAGTTGGAGAAAGTCATTGACTTCAATTGTGCCAGAATTTCTCTCCTGAATTTTTGCAGTATCCCTTTTAACTCTACTTTCTAGTATGGATTTCCTTGGATTGTTGTGGCTTGAATTTGTCTTAGTTTGCTCAAATAAAATGAAAAATATGTCAGTAATTGAGTCCTATAAGTGTGTAGTGTACTCTACAGCTGAATTCTCCTTTATGACACCTAACTGGCTGTCTTCAAAATCCTTTCTAATCTTGGATGTTTTAACTAGCATTTTTAGTTTAATTTGTTGCCCACTCTTCAAAAAACTGAAAACCACAACAACATCCTTCTCTACAGAGTTCATAAATACAGAACCTAAGGAACATTTTAAAATTAGTAGAAGCAATCACAGACTTGCTGGTGAGTATGTTAAAGAACTACGTTTTTGGTGATTTATTTAACATGTAAAAGAAAGTGTGATTTTATAATTTAAAGGATGTACAAATCTTCTAACAGAACTTTCAGTTGTGATGTTAAGTACTGGGCCATTATTATTTTAGTGGGAAGAGCACCACTCAATGTCCACATCTAAAACTGCTCTTAAGTGTGTTCCTATGGGCTTTGATATAGAGGTCAACTGACATGCCTTTAATGTGTTTTATAAATAAGCCATCAAATAAAAAGTATAGCTTTAATGATGTGTTGGTTTAAAGCAATACATTATGGAGTTTTTACAAATTATCTAAAAGACCAATTGATTTTAGAATTCTAAATCTAAATTTAGAATCTATTAAACTTTATAAATTCAGCATGAAGTAGGGACTTTTTCCCTCAGAAAATATTTTTAAGTATGATTATTTTAAAGAAAATGTTATGCCTCTTGCTTTCTTGCATATTCATTTTCTTCACTTGTATGTTATGATTATCTAAATAAGTTAAAAGAAGTGATGAATCTACTATGAAAAGTAAAATACATGTAAATACTTCCAAGGATACTTTTAGTGCTGAATATCAAATTCTAATCAACATGGTTTTGGATAGTCT
The DNA here is from genome assembly GCF_009819655.1 of Sylvia atricapilla. Classification (NCBI taxonomy): domain Eukaryota; kingdom Metazoa; phylum Chordata; class Aves; order Passeriformes; family Sylviidae; genus Sylvia; species Sylvia atricapilla. The sequence continues at coordinate 65,941,694 of NC_089142.1, forward strand.
GTCAGGTGGAATATTTCATTTGTTATACAAGCTGTTAGATTTTTTTGTGTGCATACTGTTGTTTGTTAGACAGATAAAAGGACAAAGAAGATCTGACCCAGTCAGATTATCCTTCCATGTTCCATAGGCAGATTCTTCAGAGAAGATGAGGCAATATGGACTTTCTCATATACACAGCCATCCTGTCCTGATCACTAGAACTAGGTCCTGTCCTCTGGTAGCACCACCAGAACCACCACCACTTCCTTCTTGGAAGCTTTTCCGTCAGAAAAAGCACATTGTTGTGACATCTGAACCTCAAGGTTTGTCTACTAAAAACTGCAAAATAAATTTGTAATTATATTTTAATTATTTCAGGACCATACTTATAATCTGTTAGCTTAATTTCAATTGAACTCAATTTTGTATCGCTTCCTCTTAGCCATATTTCCTACGGGCTTTGAGAAATGTCTTAATTTATGCTGAAAAAAGCATTCTAGTGGAGCAAATGAAGAGGGGTTGTTACCAAAGTAACACAGAAGGTCTCTGATGGAGAACCATGAAAGCTTCTGAACACCTATTAAAAGTTTAAAGTATGTGACTAGTCCTGCTGCATCAACTCATAGTTTTAGAGTAATCTTCTTTTTGGCATTTGTCTGTACTGCATAATGGAGTTAGATGCATTATATGAGATAGCTTGGACATGAAAGTCTTACAGGCAGGCTAGCAAAGTGTACTGGGATGAGGAGTAGAGGAAGTTGGCAAAGGCAAAAGGTGCTGCCATAGTTGTTTTGAGCTACCCTCAACAACCTTACATATAACTCAAGAACAATTTAATACTTTACAGGCTGAGGATCAGAGTGTAAAGTATTGATTTTTTCATGATATGTCACCTAGAACCCCCTCTGGCTTTTTTTGTTCCATTCAAGTGTATGGGATGATACTTGGAAAATTATTTAGGGGTTATGAATCCCCATTGGGAATTATTTCTCAACATTAATAGTATTAAATACTTTAATGAATGTATGTTTTTAACAAGATGCTTTTTTTTTCTAGAGCCTGCAGTAGAGAAACCTGAAAAACATGTTGAGATCGTAAGCCTATTTTTTAAATACAAATTGGATATTATCACAATACCAACAGACACGTAAGTATATAATGCAGTTTCAGCATTAGCATTGTGAAATTCCACTGTGAAAGTGCAATGGCTTATCTTTACTTGTGTCACAGGGAGAAACTGCTCAGATCAAGTCTGAAGCACATCAGGACAAAGCACTCTGTTAATGTGTTGGTGTCATGTAATTAATCAGCTAGAAGTGAACTGTTTAGGATCCATATCAGCAATACAACAGCTAAATTTATATATTAGGTGCTTACAAAATGTTAATAAACACCTAAAAAATACTGAACACCTTCTTTCAGCTAATCACAAGAAATTCTAATCAGTCACACAGATTCATACATACATAATTATGTTCACCCTCCTGTCTCTGAGGTTTACAAACGCCTCCTGTTTTAGGAGTGCAGCACACACTTTGCTGTTGGAGATGAGTCTCTGGGCTTAGCTGCTTCTCCCTACAGTCTGCTCATGTCTGCACTGCTGAGAAAGCTTCCCAGGGGGTGGACATGCATGCAGGGGTCCCTACTTGTCACACCCAGTACAAACCATCCCTTAGGCAGATGCACACTTCTCAGGGCTTCTGACCTTGGAGGACAGGGAGTGCTGTCGGGCAAAGACATGTTGCCACATTCTCTACCCAGTGGGCCCAAAGATGTAGAATTTTTGATAGATTACTCCTGCCAGAAATACGAATATTCTTTGATGTCTTTAAAATTTTTCCTCAAACTACTGGTCTTTTATAATTCTAACATAACAATTGACTGGCCATTCAGTATTTTCACGGGCATCACCAGTTTGATATGGAACGCTTCATGTTTATGAATAAAAGAGGCTGTTCTCTGTTCATGATAGTTCTTACAACAAGCCTGAGAGAGAGTGCATGTGAAAAATCTCAGGGTCAAAATGCAGCTTTGTATAAATGCCTTGAGCTAAAGACTGTTTGGAAGTCCTACAAACCCTTGAAAACCAAAGTCTTCATATAGGGTATCTTAGAGATGTTTTAAAAATTTTTGTATACATAACTTCTAGTCAATATTCTATGCTCAGCATAATACTTGCACCCTGAAAAGAAAAGAAAGATAGCCATAAAGTGTATCAGAGCTGTAGTTTTTTTCCTAGGACACACTGCATAATGCACATCTGTCAGGCTTCAGCTTATGATGTGAACATTCAGACAAGCTCTAGAATTATTAATCCTGTCTCTTCTTTTTTTTTTTTTTTTTTTTTTGCTGAGCTTCTGTGATGAAGCACTGAGTGTGTCTTATACCCAGTGTACACAAAAAGGTTTATGTAATTTTGGAGGATATGCCTTTTGTTGAGACTGAGTCCAACAACAGGTTGTAAATTGTTGGAGATCTACGTATTATCCTAGGGTGTCTGTACACCTTAAGTTGTGTACATCTCTAAATAAAATTACTAAATTACATATGTGTCAAGTTCTACATTTTGATCATCCTAGTTGAATGGACTGATAATAAACCTAAACTAAATATCTAAAATAAACTTAGATATTTTTAAGTTTTTTTGAACAGCAGCATTTGTCCATAGAAGACTTGATCTTGGAATATTTTGATAATGTTATGGGTTTGCTGATAGGGTTATATTTTATTTGTTAAAAGTACTTAAATTACTCTTGTTTTCAAAAAGTAGGAGTAGAAATACGTTATAATGCTTTAAGCAATTAAAAGGCTATCAAAGTAATGAGAGATTGTTAATGAAACTGTTGAAGTATTTGCATTTTAACAGATTTTATTTTTTTTTCATATTTGATAGATAGCTTCATGGTCAACTTGCCCCATTTGGGGAAGGATAGCTTATTTAATATGCTAAGTTTCCATGACCATTAGCTAATTTAATCTTTGTGATTTAATTAACAGGTAGTAGCCAAAAATATATAGCAGGTATTAATGTTTCATTAAAGTAATATTGCTGTGTAAATAAGATAAGGGACTTGGATACACAGTTGGGACTGAAAGTTTTTAATCTTTCTTTTCTTCTAATAAATTATTTTGAAACACTAAAAGGTAATTATCACTGTTACTTCAAAAGATTTTGATCTTTCATTATCTCAGCTGTTAAAAAGGGGGCTAGATAACACATTTTAATTTGTTCTTTATTGCTGTTATAGCACAATTACACACTTAAGTCTAATTAGCATGTATGCAAAATTGTTTTGGTCTTGTTCTTCTAGTTCTTCACTAACAAACAAAGTGTTACTTACATATCCTTCAGTTTTTATTCCTGCCTCCAGTGATGTCAGCCATGGAGCTTTCTTCTGCTAGTCCCAGAATAGGCCTGCACAGGTTTCCTCGATTATCCTATGTTTTAGTAGTCTGGTAGCTATGGAGACCCATTTTGAAAGAAAAGCCAAAATGTATTCTGACACAAAATATTTTGATTTTCGCCTTACTTCCACTCAAGTAGTAGTTTTTCTTGTCTAGGACTATAGTAATTTATTCACTTCTAACATTAGCATCTAATTTTCAGCTAGCTTGGGTTTTGCTTTTTTGAGGGTTAGTTAAGAGGTGTTTCTACCATAGGTTTGTGTGTAGTGCCAAGCCAGTAATGACAAGAAATATATGAAGGGTGTGGATTCTGTGCTGCCCTAGGAGTCTTTCAAAATAAAGGATACACAAATTATTTGGAAAAAAAATCTATTAAGAATAGTTATGAAGACTGTCATTTGAAAGAAAATGTATGGATTAAAGTGTTTGTGTTCTCTTTTACTATTTAGCCACTTTCCACAGTCTACCCTCAAAAAAGGATTTCATTCTATATCCCATCTCCCTTCTGTTACTGAAACTGATGAAAATGAAGATGACAGTAATGGGGATATGAATCAAAACGGGAGACACTCAAATCCAGAAGATTATTCTCAGGTAATAATATTTCTATTTTTTAACTTGTCCTAGTTTTATATTACAAAGGATAGTGAAAGACAAAATAGAAACTATTTAATTCTGAAGTATGTGTTTTCAAAGACATTTGAGAAAGCTTTTTCCCTTGCTATTTAAGTAACTTCACTACCCTTTCCACTTTATAGTCATATTGATGTGTATCAGATGGGAAATCTTTCTTAATACCTTTTACTTTAACTTTCTTTTTTTATGATTTTCCCTCAGATTATAAAAGTTCTATGGCTAACACTGTCTTGGTTTTGCTCTTTAAAACCCTTTTGATGTGAGTATATTAAGAAGATAGTCTGCAGTGTTTTAAATAAACCTTAGTTTATATTATGATTAGGTTATTTCTGCTACAGTGGAAGATGTACCTAGGCATGTGACTAGAAAAATGTAAACTTTATTAACACATGCCTTAAAATGGCATCCTCATTTAGGATTGAACGGAAAGACTTCTGACTGGGATCTGGGAAAAAAGGTAAGGCTTCACTACTCAGCTGGCCTGCTCTCAAATTTCAGCAGCTCTGCATTCTAAAGAAATCCTCAGCTATGGTTTAGACCCTCAGGCTTCCTGTGCAACTCTATGGGGGAATAATATATCTCCAAACAGGTTTACTAGAGGCAGCACTGACTACAAGTTGGCTCAAACCACCCAAGCCAATGCTAGTTACTAGGTAGAAGTCTCCACTGTAATTTTCCAAGCTAGATAAGATTAATCTTACTTAAGTTTAATAAAAAATTGCTAGGATGACTTTGGGAAGTTGTAATTACTGATTTTTGTAATAATTTTTTTTTCATTTCTGTTTTAAATTGGAATGTGTATATGCTACCAAAGTCTTCTTTTAGATAAAAGAAGACTTGAACAAAATCCTCCTTCTAATATTTAAATCTTACATGCATAAGAGAGAAAAAATGATACTTTCAAAGAGTTTCTGAAGGATACCTTTCATGAAAAAATATTTCGTACAGGAAAATAATTAGCAACATAGAAAAATAAAGACTCACTTAAAAACAAACAAAACACAGCTCCACTGAAGTTATTTCCCTTGCTCAACACCTACAAAGAAACTCATTGTGGCAGTCCAGCATCTCTTCAATTTCATTCTTACTGCAGCAAACACTACTCAGAAGACTGTTCAATTGCATTTCCCTTTCGGCTTTAAATTTTTAAATTAATGGGAAGCAATTTTCAATGTAATTTTTGGAGTGTCTATTTATATTTCCTCTGCATATTCATATGTACAGAGTACATTCATACCATTTTTATGTTTCAGATCTATATGTATACTCTGTGTTTAGATAATGTACATGTATGGATATCATTAGTGGATTTAATGATTTTAAAATAAGGCAGTTCTGCAGTGAAGAAGAATACAATAGACTCCATCTATTATCTGTGATTGTGATATATTTAGCTATTCTGTATTTCGTGTACATTTTATAAACAATAACCTGCTTAGTTCTTCAATAGCACTTAACCTTTAAAGTATTTTTCATACGGGCATTGTACAAAAATCATTACAAAAAGCAGCAGGGTAAAAAGGAGCTGTAAGTATGTCTTGCTTTGGGAGAAATTTGGAAGGAAATTTGTCAATGGGGTCTTCCTAGAAAGCAAATTCAAGCTGCCCCTCCCCACCACCAGTTTAGGAAATATTTCCTTGGAGAAAAGTTTTTCCTTGGAAAAACCTATTCATTTAACAAGCAAAGTATTCAAAAACATGAAAAAATGAGTAATACTAAACAATAAAAACTCTTGCTGTTCTGAAGAGATGGCAAATTCAGACAGTCCTTGTCGTGGGGTGTAGCTTGGCTTGCTCACTCTCTCCTGCATTGGAAAATGCATCAGTCCCTCCTGCACTGGAAAATGCCATTTCCCAGGGCCTAGTGGGCTGTAGATGTGAGCATCTTATATTTTTTTTTTCCTAAACTTTGAATCCAAAACTAGTTTGAACAGTTCCAAAAAAAAAAAAAAGCCCCCAAAAATACAGTCAAAAAAACTTCTCTGCTTCAGCGAGCTAAAAAACTAACTAAAAGCAAAAGAAACCTCTTTCTCACTGTCTGTGCTGCAAACAGCATGCCCTGAAAGAAAGAATGTGAAAGAACAAGTGCAATTTCTGCAAACAAGCTCCATGCTTCTTCTCCTCCCCTTCTCTCTCAGAACCAATCTTAAAATGCAAAACTTGATATCCAACATAAACAGAGCAGACAATTAGAAATGCAAGCATCATAAAATCACCAAGCAAAAAGTAGCATCTTACAGCATATAATAATTGTTTTCATTACTTCAGTCTCTAGGTACACGCATACAGACTTGGCTAGTTGCCAAGTAATAGCAGTTTATGTGCTGGAAGCATCAAAGGAGTGTGAAACATCCCTTAGATTTTCTGCCCTAGTCCAAGAGTGATTTAGAGGGCTGATTTATCACAGTAGAACATGCAGTCAGGGAGAGACAAGGGCAAGTACGAAAATACATGAGGGAGACTGACAAAACTGGAATGGTTGGAAGACATGAATGTGATGTAGGCTGATTCAGAGATGAAATGTAAGAAGTTATGAGCAGCTAATTGACTTGTACATGAACTTTACTTTTGCCTCAATTTAAACCTCAGCTGAAAAATGCTATGCCTGTTAATAGCTTAAGTATGCAAGTAGAACTTCGTTTTTACAGATTGGAAAAGAAAATGGTTTTAACCTGAAGAACAATCTTTTTTTCACATATTAAATCTTTTCAACAAAATTATGTGGATACCTCTGGCAAATTCATAAAGACCTTGTTTTCTACAGTTTTAAACTTGACATAGTAATATATACTTTTTAAAAACAAGGCAATTAGTGATTAAAAAAGCAAACACTAAAAGAGAAACTTCGATATCCCAAATTCACTATATTATTGCTAATTTTTAGAATTTTGTATTGCAATATACTGAATGTGAATAACTTTGTCTCCATTTTAAACTGTGTGATTACTAGTCAGGAGACATCTGCTTTAAAACCTTTGATACAGATTTGGTAAATCTTTGGGATACAGCAGTTTTATGCTTTAAGCTGACTGAAATTCAGTTAGCTGCTATGGCAGATGCTCTACAAGTTTAAATTGCCATATTTCAATTCACTCTAATGTAAACTGCATGAAGTAACATTACTGAATATCTGATTCACTGTTCCTAAGATCTGTTGTCACAGAAACAGAGACTAGTGATACCTGAAAGACAAAATTCTAGGAGCTGGATGTACCTTCTTTGAAAAATATGAAGTTGAAAGATATGACATTATATATATATATATAATATATATCCCTCATGTCCTCAAAGTATTCATGCCAAAAAAAAAGAAATGCTTCATTACTGAATTTTTCAAAAATTTTTTTTTATTATTATTATTTTTGCTCTGACATTCCTATTCACTGTTTTTACTGTCCTGGAAACACTTGGATTTGCATTAGGGAAAAAATATTTTAAAATATCTTATTTTGGTAGTTAAATTGATGTTGAACCACTGTTCTTAGGAAAATGCATTTTGTTAATTTTTGTTTAAAAACTCCATTACATAGGGCCAAATTTTCAAATGGAGAGGCCCTCTTTCATTCTTGTTCAATAGGAAGTCAAGTAATTTATAAGTGTAGGACACATTGAAATACATGTGAAAGTATTTTGTGGCCAGGAAAAAATCATCATCATATATAAATTGCACAGTCTTGCAGATTTATGCAACAGTAATTTTGTCAAATGCTTCTGAGAAAGAGATTATCCTGGAGTAGTGTTTCCTTTTAGATCTGCCATTCAAAAGCCTACTTGAATATTCTTCATCAGGATGAAATTTTTGATAGAAGTTATCTCAAATTCCATTGAGAGTAAAGCTCTATGTGTTCTGTTTGAGGAAATGCAAAGCAAGAAAATCAGAATCTGTTTACCATCAGTATGTGCAATGGCTACAAGGTATTTTAATATACTGACCTGATTGTTATGTTCATACATCTTAAGCAGAACATTCATATTTCTCTTTGTGACTTCAGTGTCAATCTCCTTGGCAATGCTAACAAATTAGCATTAGAGCAAAAGTGTTAGAGTCTCCATTCTCTTCCAGTGACAGAAATACAAAAAGCTGCTTCTTTAATGTTCATGTTTCCTTCATGTTTCTTACTTCAGTCTGTCTATTATATATGCAAACTCAGTCTTATCTTCTCATGTGCAACTGGTAATAGTTTATTTAATTTCTACTCTCTGTTGAGTGCTCTTTTCATGTTCCCTAAAAATATTACTGACTGTTGTATCATAATAAGTTTTTTCTTCTTTTCACTCCAGTCTTGTTTTGTGTTTTGTAAGTGCTGTGAATTGGTATTGAGTCACCAGCAGAGCTACGTAGGAAATTTTAAAAAAACTTATTTTCTTTACAAATTTTATCATTTTTAAAATTACTTCACCCTACATAAAATGGAAATTCCCTGCTTATTATTTTCAGGGAAAAATTACACATGACATATGAGGCACATGAATGAGGAGAGGGACTTGAGAAGAGGCATTTAGACATTTGTGGTATAGGGACACTTTGATGGGCCCACAATCATCTACTTGCAAATGCATATTGGGCATCTTCAACATTAGAGACTGAAGAAAAGAGATACCAAATTGGTAATACAGTACTTTTAAGCTATTTCTATATCTCAGTTTGTGCACAGCTTTGCAGATGTTTGTCCTTTTGTAACATTTCCTTTTTTCAAAACCCACCTCTGTTACCTCACATCACAATTAATGAGAACTGATATCCCATTTAGTGAACACAGTGACTGAGGAATAAAAAAAACGACTGTGCAAAACCTGTAGATGCAAAATCCTTTGATGATATAACTCTCAGGTCAACATCAAACTTTGAAATTTAAGACAGGTTTAGACTTTAAGAAATATTGTGATCATCTTCATCATTTTGAAGGAATTTAAATGGATTTTTTGTCTTAAAAATAGAGTGCCTGAAACGTTATTCCTTCACCTGCAGTTATATTCAGAGAGCTTATTTTTTGAAGATGACTTCTGCTTTTCACAAAAAAACTGGTGTATTAAGTTTTGCCATGCATCATTTCTGCAAGAGAAAAGGCTACTGTTTTTATAAGAATATCAGATAAATTCTAAAATTTATTATTTGGTAGATTTAAATAATATAAAAATATAGCTAATGTTAGGAGGCTGAAAAAATGAATGAATCCTTGAACATAACAAGATAGTTATATATTTATGAATTACTACTGTTTTTACAAATATGCATTAATTATTATGAAATATAAAATATTATAAACCATATTTTTAAGTTATTTATGGAATTTTCATTCAGATTCGCCATTCACTGGAGGAAGAACAATAATTATTTCTCCCAGAATCTGTGTGCATCTTTCCATGTTCACAGCTGGATCTAAGTATTTTCCAATTTATTTCTTTATAAGATACTGTGGCAGCAGAGCTGACTTTTCAGGCAATGTGTGTTCATTAAGAAGGGAAACTGCCTTTATTTTCTATTTCTGTGCCAATGTCTTAGGCATGGTACATGAGGGAGGAGAAAAGAGTGAGAACTTTCTTGACACTCCAGTAGTCTCCAAGTCAGTGAGGATTAGGTAGATGACCACATCCTGTACCATTGAAAAAGCAGGCAGCTTTTGACTGTGTTATGTTTGTGCCCCAAAAACTGAGTAAATGAGCCTATGGGAATCTCTACACATCTGTGGTTAGATGGTTTCACAGCTCAGACTGTATGAAGATACTAAGCATCCAGATTTTCCGGGCCACATTCTCCTTCTATTCTGGAAATTCTGTTGAGGCAGTTTTTGAAGATTTTCTGTATCTCTCCAGGCTTTCCTGCTGCCAACTGCTTGTACTGAAAAATTAGCTCTATATTAAGCTACCTCATGTCCATACTAGAAGCATGGATCATGTGCACTGTACATGAGCAGTATATTGGGCAGAAAGTGCTAGACTTGTTGTGCAGATGTTGCAGTCTCCAAGGCTTATACAGTAGATCTCATACTTTTTATACTTTGGACACGACCAGGATTTCTGAGAAGGAACGTGATAAATTTTATAGCTGTCTTGTATCTGGGTGGTAAATCCTGTGATTCCTACAAGAATGGCCACAATGGAATCTTGAAAGTTGTAGGCTCACACAGAGAAATATGACAGCTCTGTGGTTGTGTACTTCTGAACTCACAGTTTAAAGGGAAGAAATAGTCTGTGTGATTTTTCAGTATCATATGTTGAGATATGACTCTCAGTGTGACATGACAAGTGATCACAGCCTGACTTGTTCTGAACAGTTGTGTGTACAGAATTCTGGAAACAGGAGCTGAAGTATATGGATATTTGCAAATCCTTTTCAGCTCATGGAAAAACAAGAAATTATCTTAAAAATTACTGTAAAATGCAATATATTTCAATCACTAAGTTCTTAACCCAGGTGTTAACAATTTCAGCAGTGTCTTAATTTTTCTCTTAATTGCTCTTAATATTAGTTATGTCCCCAGCTTTGACTCATGAGCATTAAAAAAAAACAAAACAGACATGGAATAGAATTTCAGATTTTTGCTGTGCAAAAATGGGACTTACAAATCCTCATAATAACCAATATCACAGTTAAATTATGTGTATTAAATTATTTTCTACTTCCAGTTTTTGGGTAGAGATTCTTAAATCTGTAGTTTACTTGCTCAACTCATTCCTTTGCTAATTCAGAGAATATCAAACACCTAAAATTTTGCCAGAATTGAAATTCCTGAGCCTGTTTTCATGTCCTAAGCTCATAGAGATTCTGTAAAATGCTGCAGGAAGACTTTTATTGTAGCCAGAAATTAAAGTAGGAAGCCATAAGGTTTTCCTCTAAGGAAGTATTCGCCTGTCCCTTCACATAGTGTGTGCAGAGTAGTCTGTAATAGGAGGGTTGAGGCAGACCTGGCTTTCCAGCACAATGACCTCGTGCAAGATTTAGATACTGTTGTGGCCTGTCATCCAGTCTAACTCAGACTCTAAATTATGTCACTCTGCACCTCAAAATATATTTCTTGATTGTACTGAAAAAGCGTAAAATCTGCAAGTCAGCACAGCTCCTCTTTGAAATGTGGAACAGAAAAATCACTGTGTCTGTCCAGCTGTTAGCGAGGCCAGGGCTACCAGCTTCAGCATCAGCACCTTTGACCCATGTAAAGATATATGAGGGAATATATGAGGAGTTTGGGTGGGGAGAAGGGTGACAAATCTAGGTAAAGGGAGAGCTGGGGTGAAAGTAAGCTTGCAAATTTGTTTGTAATAGCCTTTTTAGGCCTTAATATTTGTCTTTGCAAAGGCAAAGCTAGTCCAGCTAAGCCATTCAGACATATGACATTCAGAAAGTAAACTGGAAACTGTGCAGTCTCTTTCTCCTGCCCAACCTCATGAAAAAAAAAAAAAAAAAAAAAAAGAGAGAGAAGTGACTCTTTCAATGTATGTCATATTGCAGATAAGAGGACAGTCAGAAAGAAGGATGACTAGGCACGTGTTTTTTAAATCGAAGATTTTAATCTCCTAAAGACAAGGACCCTATCTTCGTAAATTTAATGAGTGGGCCTTCTGAAAGGCTGGCTAACTTCATTTGAATTCCAAGTGTAAGCAGCTATATTGTGTTCATATTAGTTCAGCAATCCCAGTTTGCATTGACCAGGATAAAATTGTTTGCCAAAAACATTAAATAAGAGGCTACTTTTTATTTGTACAGTGATAGAAAATAAAAGATGCTGTTGTAATCAAGGATGCTGTTGCTAGTGACAGTTGAGTACTGTTGCTTGCACAGAGCAAGACATGCTTGTTGGAAAAGGAGTCCTCTGTATATTTTTCAAGAATGAAAACAAGAAAAAAAATTGAATTGGGTGTAGAATAGGAATATTGGTTCTTAGAATAAAACTTTTTTTTAATAGTGAAGTGGTAGGTATATGAAACAGCTTTTATCTTACATTGCAGATGACATGTACTTCTCTAGAAAAGCATTGAACTGTTGACAATATGTATGTAGGTATTACGGTGAAATTTGCTATGTTTATTTTTAATTTAAAAACTCAGCCCAAACCCATTATGATAACTTACCAGCTTGTTTTTCTGTCTCTGGAAGGACTGCCCCAAAATCAGGTATTTTCTCTAACAAAATAATGCAGGATTATAATCACCATCATTAGTTTTTCTTGTTTTGTTTTTTTTCACTGCATAGGAGACCACTCCCTTGTTGCAACAAAATGCAGAGATAGCCAGTAAAGGTAAGTTGAGTGGAAAGTTTTTAATCAGAGTTTTCCCATTCCCATGTCGTTTGGCATCGGTGTTAATCCTAATGTACATATATCAGCAGTCTTACTTTTTTTATGGGTGTTGGTTTTACTGGAAAAGATATCAAAGAACTGGTAATAACCTGTATAATGTCGTGAAGTCTTCTGTGTGGTATTCAAAAAGTTTCAAACACTTCTCATAAGTTACTCTCCGGGAAAATACAGTGGATTCTGTACATAGAGATCTTTTTAAGGACTGTGAATTATAATATTTTCTCCTTTTTTTCTGAAAAATGGCAAAAAACAAACTAACAAACCAGCTTTCATTTTAAGGAATGTTTCTTTAAAATGTGTTTTATATCACTATTTGAAGAATATCCAAAATCTTTTTCTAAACAAATACCTCATTTTTAAATTACTTTGAATGTTTGAAGAATTCGGTCAGAAAAATAAGAGGCTCTTAAAAGTAAGAGCACTGTGGTTGTTTAACTGAAAGCCTAACACTCATGTTAATTTAAATTGAAGAGCAAGTGTAGATTTTACAGCTTTCAGGTAGTTTTTCCATAGCTGAAGGAAAGGAAAAAGGCCTTTGGTGCCTTTCCTTATATTGCATTTCTTTCAGTTCTTGAAAAATAGTTGCAAACTAATTTAGAGCCGTACATAATCTCTGTGTGTATTAATGATAGTGAAATATTACAAAGCAGATTTAAATATAAATTATGTATGTTTCTAATAGCTTTCTCATTTTTTATACCTGATGTTTGAATATTACCTCATCTTTTTCCTCAGCAAGCATTCTGAATTAATAGCAATTCAGTTCTTCTATTCTCAGTTATTGATCTATTCTCAAAACTATGTTTTGGGCCAGGTCAAACATTTTCAGTAACTATTTATATGAATCTCAGAGAATAAATGCAGAGAATGTTCCATTACAACACAAAAAGTTACTGAGTGATTGCAAAATCTGTGTACATATGTCCATGTTCATATTTTAGTATGAATCTGACCTTAATTCTGATTTTCCTGCAAGAAAATTCATGTAATCTAGTTCAAATCTGTTTCTGTTTAGAAATTCTGTTTAGAAGCAGTTAGACTGATTTGTGTGAATAGCATCATAGGGGGTACTGAGTGCCAGAAGCCAGGCTAGGTCTTTGTGTCCTCCAAATTTCTCAATATTTTTTTTCTGTGGCCTGCAAAATACTGCCTCTTTACACTTTCACTGAATAAGAGCTTTGGACAAGGGGATGTATTTTTCTTTATTTACATGAATTTAAGTTTGTAGAAATCACATGTATGTGCACCTAACAAGCTGATATTGAAGATTCTAGGACACAGTTCAATATGTGGTAGTTTATTGAGGCAGATTACTTAAGCAGTTGCAAACCCTGAATTTCCATATAGAGTTGCTTTAGTCACCATTTGAGCTCCTTAGATTAGTGGGATAGCTTTTAGTTTTAAACTATATGCATAATAACTGATGTATGGATAATTTCCTTGTATTTTTAGGATAATTTTTAAGAATGAGACTAGTTTAACTTGTGTATTGTCACTGTATTGGCTCTGTGTGTCTTTTTATCTTTGCAGAAGAACATGACAGTATCAGTTTAGATGCAAAACAAATGTCAGAAAAAGCTGATACTGATATGAAGAGCCAGACAGAGGCTAAATCAAAGGACGAAACAGTGTCAGAAAAGATTTCAGTTTCCAGAGAAACCTGGATTACCTTTGAAGATTTTTGTGTTTGTTTCCAGTAAGGAATAGAGGGTTTGGGGTTTATGCCATACAATGTAGTGTGTAACAATGGTAAAATTCAAAACATGACTATATAAAAATTGTATCTTCTTAACAGATCTTCTTTGTATATCTATCCTGCCTTTCAGTCTGGCTTCAAGGCTACCCTTCAGACCAGACCTACTGTCCCTGTTGACAGTGGGTCTGTAGCTGCTGCCCTCCTCTGTGTCTTGGGTGTGTCCTCCAGAATACTGTGGAGAACACAACACCAGCTCCATAAAGCAACTGTCAGACTGCAGCTGGGCTGGAAGATTGTAGGTCATGGAGTATTGCAGCCATTAGGTGCTTTTATGACCCATGAGGTGCAGGGCAGACACAGTCTGCATCAAGACAAGACAATTTTAGAGAAAAAAAAATGGTTGAAATCTGTTGCCATCAGCATAGCTTTGCTTGATCAACTAGATGTCTTGTCTCACTCCCTTTTCTATAGAATTCCAAGGCATTTATGCCTCTGAAAACATTAAAAAAAACTAGTGTACTTGTAGCATCATATCTTCAGCTTCTTTCAGATTTAAGGAGCCTGGTACAATATATATCCTTTGGAGAATCTAAGATTGCTGAGGGAAGTATATCACAGAAAATTCACCTGGTTTTCTTCTTGCTTGAATGTGTAACTGAGATTTCTTTGTGAAGCTTCTGTTTCCATAAATAATTATTTAAACTCTGCTCGCTCTCTAAAGGAGAATGTATAACTTTTATACCAGCCAGCAGTACAGGAACTTGGAATACAAAGTCATAGATCACTTTAGGCCTTGTTAAGATTTCTGTGCTACTTTTAGGTAATCCCAGGTCCAGGAAGATAGGACATGCAGAAAAAGCATCACAAGCAATTTAATTTCCTTTAAAAGTCTTGCTCACATACAGAGAATGTGAAATATGAACTTTCTATCTTATTAGCCAAATGTTAAAGTACTGCTGACCTTTTGTAGATCAATATAAATATTAATTAGGGCAAAAAAGCATTTGTCAGTTTCTTATCACTAAATGAGTGAGAGTTTATTTTCAGGCTCAATTGATAAAGTAGCTGTTAACAAAGCATCTTGATTGACCTTTGAAGAATTTATTCCTCAGAAGAAATCAGGCATCTAAGATTTTCATTTTACCTGTCTGTTCAGTTGAAAGCTTTTCCTTCTCTGTCATGCCTACCTTTCAGATACAGTGAAAATAAGAAGAATGTTCATAGTTCATATCAACTTTGAGAAGTGAGGAATATTTTAGTAATTGTAGGAATTGATATGTCAGCAGTATATCAGGATCCCTGTGGAGATTTTGAGTAATAACAACATTGGTTCAGATCTGATTCCATCCTCAATTAAAGCTGAAGCCATTTATGTCTCCCTTGGTGAAACCAAAATCAGAAAAAAAATTGTTGCCAGAAACTATATAGCTTTCTGAAGGTCTGCAAAGAGCACAGAACTGAAAAAAAAATATTAATGAAGTGTATAAAACAGTCCTTCTTTCAGTAATACTTTGTATAAAACTTCATTACAGTAATTTTCTTGTATTTTCATCACACATGCTTTCATGAGTAGGGAAGTTTTTGAGTGATATTTGCATGTTACCATTTATAGATTGAAAATAAGCCAATTAGGGGCCTGACTCTCAATGGAGAAGTGTAGAAATGCAGCGAATATATGAATTAATTTTAGCTGCTTTCTCTGGAAGTTAATTTTATTTACCTTTTTATAGCTAAAAGTGTTGAACCATTTTTGAGAAATAGCTGTGAGTCTAACTTATGAAAGCAAAATTAACATCTTGCACTATGAAATAGACATTTACCTAAACAATGTAATTTATACTGATTATTTTCTTACAGTCATGTATCTCTTATATTTCAATTTTATTTTTTTCTTAGGAGGCTGTATGTTTTCCACAAGCCACATACATATGCTCATAATTATCATAAGACATGCTTTAAGGTAAATTACTGTATTGTGCTTTTTTTTTTTTTCAAAGTCTTACATAATTAGATAATGCATATATCCTGAAGAATATTGGTAGAGCATATAGAACTGCTATTACTGAAAAATAATAATCCATTAAGATTACTATTGTCAACACAATGCATGTTTGCAAGCAAATATTCAGCATTATATATATGTGTTTAAGAAAAGGAAAAAATGCTGTGGTGTGCAACTGCACAAAAACAAACAAAAAAAAGGCTTATGTAAAGAAAAATTATAGTGAATCAAATCTCCAACTTCTCTTTATTTTGATTTAAAACTACCTTCTTTTAAAAATTTGGTGTCTAAATTGAATTTATTGATGATTTAGCTACAGAATCTTCTCAATTCTCCTTCATCTTCCCCTGTCACCTAAAACCCAAATTGTGAGTCTGTTTAGCATAGCACTCCATTTTCTCTTTATATGCAAAGTCCTTTTGCTATTTACAGCATCCTCTAGCAGGGATTTAGAAATACTCTGTAGTTACATTTGAATAATGGAATTTCTCTAAACCTGCCATTAGT
The DNA here is from genome assembly GCF_009819655.1 of Sylvia atricapilla. Taxonomy (NCBI): domain Eukaryota; kingdom Metazoa; phylum Chordata; class Aves; order Passeriformes; family Sylviidae; genus Sylvia; species Sylvia atricapilla. The sequence continues at coordinate 65,958,215 of NC_089142.1, forward strand.
TCATATCATCAGAAGGTTATTTGACACGCTTGAATATCCTGTCCTAGCTCTTATTTTATAGTGTATCTGAAGTGTAATTGCAGAGGACGAAAATGTAAACTCCAGGCAGGAGTTCATGTTAAAATTCTGTACTGAGAAGGTTAACTACATGGATTATGCTCCATAATTGTAGTACACCTGCAATTTCCCACCTCTCTGTAATCACATCATGAGAAAATTTCCTAATGACTGCGCAATACACTTTTGTAAGCCATAATCAGCATTAAGACTATATAATAGTCTTGCTTGTAGTGTGCTCGTGTGCCAAAAAAAAAAAAAACCCTAACCCTTTGCTGTAAAACCATTCTAATTTCTAACATTGAAAGAGATGATATATTTATAGTGTTTGTTAAATTTTGTATCGTGCTTATAAAAGAACATTTTCATATTATGATAGGAGAATAAAAACAAATGGATATAAGTCTGGAATATCCAGGAAGACCTGTACTGTAACAGTTCTGAAGAATAAAGCTCATTCACCATTACATTTTGAAGAATTATAGGAACAGTAGAATCATTCTGTAGTTTCTAATATTGGCATAAGAATAATGAATTAAAGTTTAGAGTGAAAAATGTTGCCTTCATAGAGTTTTGAAGGAGAAAAACCCATTTATAAGGGATGTTCACTCATATCTACAAATTCAAAGAATACTTATTTCTTTCAAGCTTTCTGTAATTATTTTAAGTCAGAAAATTACAGCAGAAACCCAAAATTTTTGGTTTTCTATTAATTGTTTATTGCCAAGTAAAAGTACTTATTTTATGTTTTTGTACTTTTTAATACATATGTACCTAAAGAGCATTTAATGATCAGTATAATATAAAAATAGAAATATTCTCATGCAAAAAAAATTCTGTTTCCTTTTATCTCTTAACTGAACACTATTATATATGCAGCATGAGGATCTAGGCTCAAATATGTCTGAAATTCGGAAGAAGTAGTGGCAGTTAATTGCTTACTTCCCATACCATAGCTAAAGTCACCATATCAAAAATCTTATTCCTACTTTGTATGAGGCCAGTTGGACAGTATTCCGTGCAAATAAATGAACAAACATCTATTTTTCTATACAGTCTTCTGAGGAGGAAGTCTTCTATTATTTACTTGTGGACAGTCTGATGCCCATTGAAATCCTGGTTAGCTTTTCTACATTAGTACACTGGTATGATGGTAAGGCCAACAGGCAAAAGTACATGTAAATGTTGTTTTCCCATTCTTGAATATGTTTGTGCTGTTGTGTTTGTCTGTTGTGTGCTTGGGCACAGTTTGAGAGTTTAGCAATAGTTTGAAACAGTCAAACTAGTTTTAAGAAATACACTAATATTCCAGAAATATTTTGTCATTATTTCATATTTACAGTGAACATTTTCATGAAAGATTCCCTCCCTTTTCTCTTTTGTTTATTATGATTTGCTGGAAGGTTTTCATCTGTATATTTCTGGAATGGATTTCCTTGTTTCTTGGGTTTTCTTTTCTGTGGATTCCATTCTTGCAAGCTACTTTATGCCTTAGCTGACACTAATGCAGCAAAAACAGTAATATAAACAAAGTAAATTTTGGAAATTATTTTTAAATTGCTACACAATAAGCTCTCAAGTATGTTTAATTTGGCTTTTTCAAGACCTAAAAACTTGAATGATTAAAATATTAATCCCTTGTATCTCATGAATGAAACTCATGAAAGTTACGGCATTTTATGGTAGTTGGCTTAGGTTAATCAGATATTTAGACACTTGATGTGGATGTAATTCAGTGCATCTGGAGTGGAGTGGAGAGAACTAAAAGAAAGCTTAAAAACCAAAACTGACCATTCTGTAAAAATAATTAAACTATAGCCTATAAGTGTAAATAAATATATGTATTTTTTACAGCTATTTGCTTTGTTTGCATGTGGCCAGAAAGGATTTGTTTGAGTAGCCTTGAGTGACTTGGAAGATGTGTGATGTATGCTTCTTAGTAACATATTTTATAACTATTATTTTCTAGAAAATAGTACAAATAAGCCAAATTTTGTACCACCAATGCATTTTAAGTAACTGGGGTTTATATGTGTTAGCAAAACCTATATTAAGTCTCTTATGACTGTGAACTAGCTACTGATTCTTCATAAGTGTGTCTGAATGTTACTGTTATTCAACCTCCCCATATTATGTCAGTTGTGTATTGTTTTGTTTTCTTGACTTAGGTACTAAAACTGAAGGTTCAATGGGTATGCTGAGGGTTGAATATTTCTCTTGGAAATCTGTGACTCCTGGAGAACTTGTGTTAAAGATGAGTACATCTGCAACCAAAGCTACTGTGGTAAATCTTCCTATTGGGTACGTATGAGGCTTCATCTCTGTCCTGACTATTTAGTTAAGGCTTGAAATGATCATTTACACAGTAACCCAGTAAGAGTTAATTTCCTAAAACATAAGTTTTTGGGGTATCAGACTGGTTGATAACTAGGGTTTGGTAAGACTGGCAAATTACTGTTAGTTTACCAACACTTTTATAAAGATTGAGGTTTTTACTCTTACTTAGGAGCATTTAACAAGAAAAATCACACTGACTTGCTAAAAAATAGATTTAAATTCCTACATATTCCTACTTAAAAGTGTTTCTAACTAGAATGATTTGACATGTTCCCTGGAGTAGCAAGAAAAATGTAAGAATTAGCATTTTTAGTGGAACTGTTAAAGCATGATGATTCCATAGGAGGTTTCAATGCTTTTCTTGAGAAAGGATTTAAGAAATATGACAGGAGAAATTCTAACATGGTCCATGAAGTCTTGCATATCTTACTTCCCATTCACATTCTGCTTAATATGATTTTTTTCTCTTTGCATGTACTCTAAATATTCAGTGTGGGACATTAGCTGATAGTTTAAATAAAGAAATAGATAAAAAGCAAGAGCCCTTGATAAGTTATGTTCTGAAAACCCTTCCAGGGAAACCAGGAAAAGGACATCTTCATGTCTTGTCATAAACATAATATTCCTGACTAATTCACTGAGGCCTTCTACTTTCCCAAACAGGGAAAATCATCAGTTTAATCTCAAAAAGATGAAACAAAATGTATTTTTAAAAAAATTAAGTAAGATGTCAAGTAAATAGGCATAGAAAGAAAATACCACAACACTAGCATACTGAAATTAAATCAAAAGTCTTTAATAGTGCTCTTTATTTATTTTGATTCAGACTAAAACTGGAATAATTATTATTATGTTTATGGACGACATTCACATGTAGTTCTGCACTCATGTGTATTTTCATAGTGTAGTTTCTAAAAATTGTCTCTCTCTATACTGTAGGGGAGCCTAAAATATGTATCTTTTTGCACCTGTAAATTTCAAAGTTAACAGAGATACCATCATCTAAAAATTATAAGTTTCCCCCTTTGATTCTCTTTATTTCGGTCAGAGACAGGAGGCTTTCAGTCAGATTTAATTTGCAAAAGGTGTGGGAGACATATGATTTGTCTCCCCCATTTCATTCCAAAAGGGAAGTCACTTGGTAAGCATGGAAGGCATCCTCTTCCCACTGTCTGTTTTTGGCCGAGGGGCATTTAAATGTCAGTTGAAAAAAGATGTAATTAAATCTATCAGTGTATCTGGAGGGCATTAACTCTCCTTTCTTACTCTCACTGCTGGATCTCTGGTTAGCACTTTGAAGCTGTGGCCTGGATAATTTTCTCCATCTAAACGCAATTCTGACAATGATATTACCAATTTGTGAAAGGAAAAGCTTAAGAATTGCTGCAATTAAAAAATAATTAAAAAGTATGTTTGTTTGTTCTGTCTTGATTGTAGGCGACACATCCTACTCTTCACAGTAACTTGTCCCATAGGGCACCACATTCATCTGTGTACCATGGTGCCCTGTGTCTTCGGAGAGGAGGCTGCTGTGATGCCATCTCTTCAGAAGGTGTGCATAATGACTCATCAAACATTGTGATAATAGTTTTTCTGACTACTAATTAAAGTGAAGTAGTATTGGATTTCCATTTAGAGTTGTGGTGTTAAATGGTATGGTATTAATTTTAATATGAAATTGTGAAGGACATTAAAGATCTGTGTTTCACAGCATGACAGGTAGTGGATGTATATTGCAAAAATTGTCTTACTTAAATATGCAAGTTAAAATTGGCTACTATTGTGGTTTACACAGAAGTGCAGCAAAAAATGTGAAAAATGCTCTTGTTGAAATACATATGTTAGGGTAGCATATAACTCACTCTTTGAGGCATGTCATAAAATACTTGTATAAATATTAATTAATATTGAAAAATACCTACCTGTTTAAATAAAATCTCACATCAGTGAAGTGTGTTTGGTCCCTTGAGGTTGCGTATTACTCACTGGGTCCCAGAGCAGCTTTTATATGTAAAAAGAGAAATTAAATCAAACAACTTTTCATAGCTAAGAGGCCCAGGGGAGAAATTACTACAGCTTTTGTTCTTTGTTTTTCATAATCCAGACAGACGCAAGTGTCATCCATATTTTTAAGGTTTCTTTAGCAAGCACAAGGCCCAAATACTTGTTGAAGTTCCTGAGGGAAGGGAATATATTTTCTAGAGAACATTTGTGCAAAAACATTTTAAAATGTAAGTGTAACTGCAAATTTATACAACTGTCTAGATTCTGGGTCCTAATAATAGAGCACTAAAACAGCTTGTGCAAATTTATCACATTTATTGTGGTAAAGAATTCGAAATACAAGAAGTTGGGTCATTAAAAGTATCTGTGGCTGTACTATACCCTTGCCTTCAATTTTTGGAGGACAAGCTATTATTCATCAAGAAAATAAAGCAGAATTTTATTGTTGGCTTTTCCCTACTCTTCTTTTTGAAGTAACTTCTCCACAGGCTGTTATTTGCAGGAAAGCATCCACATTCTTGCACAGAAATCCTGATGAAGATTATTGAGGCTTTAGGTAGTGTGTATATGATCATTTTTTCAGCAGGATACTAATACTAATTTGTCTTTCCATAACAGAAGATGCTGAGCACTTCAGGTGACAGTCTTATTATCACTGCAGTAGAAAGTCTCTATGTTTTTTTATTAAATTTCCGAGGACTAATGATACAGGAAAAATGAAACATTGAATAGGTATATCTTATGGTGCCAGTTATTTATTTCACTGGCTAAAATCAGTGAGAATTTGATATGCTTTTGAATATCAGAGACATAATTGATTTGTAATATGAAAAAGAACTGCATGAATTCAGAACTTGGTACCTCATCACAGAAAAGAAATGTTGTATTATGTCATGGCCCAGAAAGAAAACCAAATACAGTCTTAAAGCAATCTTTCTAGCCATGGTTGGTTTATTCTCTTTCCCCAGGAGAGCTCTCGATTTATAGAACAGGCTACCACTATCCTGAAAGCTATTGGAAATGTGATAAATAATTTCAGCAATAAGGATGAGCTTCCTAAAGCCTTGAAGGAATTGAAAGTAGCTTATTGTCCTCCTGGCCTCCATGATACTAAAATAGCTAAAGAAAACGTCAAGGTGAGCAAACAGTTTTAATGAACGCATATCTAAAAGCTACAGAAGATGGATAACTGCTTAACATTGTCATTGTCCTCTTCAAAACAATGCCTGTGCACTTAACAAGGACCACCTGCATGCTCTGAATGTGGCATTCATTATAAATCCAAATGACATAACTTGCAACTGTATGATAATTATCTTCTTAAAAAAAAATAAATTCAATCACACAGAGTAGCACATTCTAAATTTAGTCTTTTTTTGTCAATCTAGTTTACTTAGCATACTTAGGGGCAAAAAGCATGAACTGTTTTTATGTTACAACCTTATTTTGAGTTTGAATGATGCTGCCTGAAATGCAGAAAAGTCTAATGGGTACTTTCTGTGCCTAATGTTGATGGAACAGGAAAATATTATTGCAGCTTATATTTCTGAAGGCAGAAATGGGTTCTTTCATTCACAGTATTTCAAGCTGGTTTTCTTTGTTTCTTTGAACTACAGCTTTCTTATTTAACTTTTCTGCTCTGTATGTGTGATAAATTAAAGGCATATGATGAAAACATTACACTTTTCTGTGAATCTCTGTGCTATAGAGCTTTCCAATATTATAAAAAGATTGCAAAAAAAATTTTATAGAACATACATTATTTTTTATCTGTATGCAAATGTTGATCATATTGCTATAGCTTGATTTTTCTATAGTCAATATTTTATATATTTCAGATCAATTTATTTTCATGAAAGTGCTAGAAAGCTCATGCAATTTAGACTGTGTAGTTTAAAAGATTGAATAGAAGAAAGAGTTTCATATTTTTATAACCACTCATATAAAAATTAGAACTCCTGAGCTAGCACTTTTATACATGGGCTTGACACCAGGCTCAAATTCAACAAAATAACAAAATTAATAAAGGATGATTACAGGTGGATCACTCATGAAAGAGGTAATTTACAAGCCAAGTCCACCAGGAAAAAAAAATCAGTTTAACTCAGGATTGGAATATACAAATTTTAAATGCATATGCTTATGTAAAAAAAGTGCAAAATTTTGGGACATCACAAAAAATTCAGTAGTTATAAACACGCATCCCTTAATTTCTCCCTCTCTGCAAAGACTGATGTATAGCTGAAAAGGAATAAAAAGACAGAAATGAGATAAGTGAAAGGCACTGAGCTGACAGTGATTCAAGGATGAAAATATGGAAATTATGTCTTTAATACAAACAGTGAAAAATTGTTCTGAACACAAGAAAGAATCTACTATATTCTTTCTTCCCTAGTTTTATAAATTTAAAAATAAAGGACATGTTTATTAGTATTAAAATACACTAATTATTTCCAGAAAGCAGAAAAATCTGAAACTAAGGGCAATGAAAGAGAAAATTCTTGTTTTTTTCCAATAAGTTATTACTATGTTGTTCAACTTGGATTATGAAACAAGGTCTGTAAAACACACTCTAAAATTCCCATCTACTAGGAGTGGGGGAGGAAAAGACTGGATTTCTGCTCTTTAAAAAGCATCAATATGTCAAAGCATAAAAACAGAGCCAAATCTTCCCGTGCTGTGGCACCTTCTAATGTCAAAAGCATTCCCATTCAATTGTCAGTCTCTGTTCCGAAGCCTCAGGTTTAGAACTACCATTGTCATGATTGCAATTATGTTCTTCCGTCTTCTGGTTTGAGGCCATCAACCCCCTACACATAAACTATTAGCATGTTTCTGGGTGGTAAACACACTGTACAAAAAGTCCTATATTCTTATTTTTATAAGCCAGGCATGAAACATTTTTTCTCTATTGTTGTCTTGAAGCATTGTAGTTCTACAGTTGGGATTATTTTTCAGATACAGTATTTGTTAGACGAAGTTAAAGACTTCATTTATACATGGTAAGAGAAGAGGGAAACAGTTTTTGAAACAATAATGAGAAGTATAAATCAGCCTTTATAAATGAATGATTCTTTGAATGCTTTTCTTCTTTCTGATTTTAGGTTTTTAATAATGCATTTTGGTATTTGATCAAATGTGTGTTAGACAAGAAGGATCTTTGCAGATATAAATTTGCCTTCAGGTGCTTCACTTTGGATTTTAAAGACATTGATATTTCTGGGGATGACACTGTGTTTTCAGGTAATGTATTGATATTGCTCATCAGTTCAAATGTATCTGCCCATTCTTATTCTCAGGGAAGCCAAGTCTTCTCTGTTCTTGTTTTTTCTTGCTAAAGTAGGCACAGTTAATTTTTAAGCCTAAGACTTTAACTGTGGACAGCACATCTGAGGCTCATCTCAGAACAGAAATGATCCTTTTTTTTTTTTTTTCCAGAAAGTCTGTTTACCCTTTGTTAATTTATAAAAATGCCCTTTGTCTTCTCTGAGTTGCATTTGTCAATATTGACAAACGTTAAAAAACATCTGCACTTTTTTACCTGATGTACTGCACCTCATCACTTTTTCCAAGTATCAGCTAAGAAGACCTTAAATGCATATATTGTTCACAAAATGAGAGTGAAGGAAGACTCAAGTTAGTACCTTTATTGAATGTTCAACTGTTTCTTAGTGATGTGTTGAGAGGATTTTGGTTTTTGTTTCAGGGAGGGCTATTTTAATTTTTCTTGGCTTGCTTGCTTGCTTGTTCTTCAAGCTTGCTATATGGGAAATTATTATATGGCTTGGCTAGTCATGCCCATGTAGTGTGGAACTGGCTACAGCACCATCTGCCTCTTCTCCAGCCTGCGGTCAGGCTGTGTTGTGTATCTGAACATACTCTGAGAGAAGCCATTGGAAGGCAAACATATTTATTATGAGCAAGAATAATTCTCTTTCCACTGTTTCTTTGCTTCATTTTTTATGCAGGCTGGAGTTTTATGCAGTTAGAATTAAGTTTGCCTGGCAACCAAATATATGGCTCTTTTCCATTTTAGGACTTATTTTTCAATCTCTGTAACTGTTTAATCTATTAATGTTAGGAATGAATTAAGTAATAAAAGACTTATGTATATGGTTTCATATCACAACAGAAAAATAATTTATCTGATTGGGGGGAAGAGACATGATCACTGCTTGAAGACTTTTTATGGGGACTTCGCTTTTCCTTTGTCTATTGTGAGCTTACAGAATAAATTAAGTTCTACTTAATCAAACAAAATAATACTAACTTCCTTTTTATTAATCAGTTTATTTTGGCAAAATAATAGCAAAAAAAAGCTAAAATAAAATGTATGCAAATATGTTTACTGACACAATGTTGTAATACATTTGTCCTTTTAAGAAAGCATTTATAAGCACATCTCTCTTTACTGCGAACTTTCCTCTGAATCTCCTCTCTTCTGAAGGTTATTCTTCTGTGACATATCAGGTATTTTTCAGAGAATTTCATCCCATGACAAGAGTATGTTACAAGGGTCAGCATATTGACATTTATCACACCACTTGAAGTAAACAACACCTGTCACATTTGTTTAAAGATGACTATGCTAGTGATTTCTGTATCCTAAAAATACCCTTAAACACTTGTCAGCATTAGAAGACATTTTTTAAATAGATTTGAATAATTAGCGCAGTTGACAGGTTGTAGCAAAGATCTTTTATAAATTACTAAAGTATGAGATCCACTGTGACAGAATATTTTTTAGGAGTTGGGCAGGGAATCAAAAAAGTGGAATAAATATTCGGCGATAGAAAGTTCTGCTTCAGTTTTTTTTTCCTCCAGTGCCCTATGTATCCTTTTAAATTATTTGCTTTTCTAGAATTAAATTACAAGAGATCCCTATTGGACTGGAAAGGTAATTGTTTCCCTTTAGTTTTATTGACATTTTTTTGACCTTTATTGATGTTTTGCCCCGCTTAATAAAGATTGCTTTGGAGTAAATGCGTGCTTTTGTTCAGGTTCCATCCAGAACCCTAAAGAAATAAAGCATAAATCAAGTGAAATGTCAAGGAAAAAGAAAGATAGCAAGAAAAACCAGTTGAAAACTGCATTGCAGAAAGGCCTAGAAAGATTGGCCTCAGCTGATTGCCCTGGCCCACATTAGCACTACTGCGATGTCTGGTTAGTTGCTCAAGACATGATGAAGTTGTAAGTTGTAACTCTTTGGAACCTAAGGGACATCAGTGTAAACTACCATACAGATGAATGAAATATTTTTGTCATCTATGTCTGCGAGTATATCAGGTCAGATCTAAGCTTTCTTTGAAACAGCTCCTCTATTCTATGTTGGCATATTCATTTTTCACTTTGTGCTAAATTAATCTCAAGACTTAAACACAGACCAAGGTAGTATGATTTACTGCAGTTTGTGGTGATGCCTGCTAAGGTTTCTGAGAAGCCATCCTGAAAATGATCTAGTCATATTTATTTGACTGCCAAGTATCATCCATCCCCATGGAGCAAGTAGCTGAAGAGACACAAGAAATAAGTGGAGGCCATGACATGTGAACATACCAAAAAAGGATGGAAGTACCTGAAGCTGAGTGCTTCACCAAGGCATGGCTCTTCTGTTGTATCCTGGAAAGAGAGTGAATAAAGGGGCCCTGCAGAACTTTGGGCAGTCATGAGGTACTGAATTTACACAGCTATGTGATGCTTCCTGGGAAACGAAGCCTATCTGGATGATGTTACACAAGAGGCAGCGTTGGCAGTTCAACACAGCCTGCCTGCTCTCTGTTGCACATGTTCTTTGTTTACCTTGACCTGCATTCATTTGGCCCCATAGTGGGCCAGCAGAGCCAGTAGAGGTCTGTGGCACTTAGCATCAAGAGTCTCAAACTCTTGACAGTAATTTAGGCACATTACAAGGCCTACATTTCTTTCTCATGGACAAATTCCAGCTTTGAAGTTGGAAGCAGAGCGTCCTTTGTGTACAGTTCTCTTAAAACCTTCTGGTCTGAAATTTTATCTAGAAGTTGAGCTGTTCTCTGTAAGCTTATCTCTATTTAAGAAGTCCTGCTCAGTTCTTTTTCAGGATAAGCTTGTCTCTCCTCCAGGAACATAGGTTAAGATTACTAATTATACAGTTGCATTATCTTGTATGACTAAAAAGAGAATTCTGAAAATTTGTTTCTTCTTGCACTTTGGATTTGAACTCGAGTTCCAGTAAGGGGTGTGGGAAAGTTTGACATTATTTGGTTGAATATGTAAAGTGCTTCTTGAGTACATGCAAAAGACTCCTTTTTCAAAAAAATCATTGCTACATTGCCTCCAGGAAAACTGCAATGATTTTATGGTGAACAGTGTATTGCTAGGCTGCTTTGAAAGCTTGAGTTTTATTATTAGCACAGTGTCTTCTGATTAACAGCTAAGAGTTGTCAGAGATTTTTGACAAATCTGTTTTCAATCAAAATGTCAAATTTGAAACATCCATTAGTTCAATATTGATGGATTTAAAGCATTCACTAGTTCAAGATTGGTTGATTCAAAGCATTTCACAGTATAAATTTCTCTGCTTATAAGAAAAAATATTAAGTTAAAAAAAAACCTTGATCAGAAGATCAGAATCATTAATTTAGACGACATTATTTTGCCTTAAATGTTGCAAAGAAAAATATTTTTATTTTTATAAACTTGTATAAAAAATTTTGAAAAAAAAAGAAAAGACTCTCCTTAATTATATATAGAATATATAGTTTAGGAATTTATACTCATAATTTTTGGGTTTTAGCCTGATCTGCAGTAACTTTTGACAGTTTCTATAAATAGAATTGATTTCTGTGTGACGGTCCATGCAATTTTTTTATATTTGTGTTTTCAGGAACAGTTCAACATTTAAATAACTTACTGTATATCCATATATTCTTTATCCTCACAAATTAAATGTTTTATTTCTAGAGGTGTAGGTATTTATTTCTAGTTATGGAGTCCACTTGACATCCTCAGTGGTTGAAATTTTCAGCTGGTTCACAGGGCAACACCACACCAATAGTTTTTGTATTTACTTTTCTATATTATTGATTCCTGCTCCATGTTAGGATATTCTTACCTATTAGGTCAATCTGTGTATATGTGTGTTCATATATACAAAACTCTTAGTTTATAATACATTATTTTGCCTTATATGAGGAATGCAGGCTCTGCAGCAGCACTCATTCTTCTGAGCCAAAGCATGAGCTGAAATTTGAAGTCTATTTCCCTTGAAATGAAGACAATGATTAGTGAGGTCAGAAGTCATCTTATTATTTAATGGTAAAATAGACAAATTTGTAGATTGAACAAATTCACTTTGAAATGTGTTACAGTGGTGAATGAATGGGTGAGCCAAACCTTTCCAGAGGTGCACAGACAGGACACATCTTAGAACATGTTAAATTCCAGCTGGATATTAGGAAAACATTTTTTACCATGAGGCTAGTGAAAAATTGGAAAAGAATGCCCACTTAAATTATGGAGTCTCTATGGTTATGGAGTATTAAAAAATGGACTGTACATTTATTCAACAACAGGAGCAACCTGTTCTAAATTCCTCTGACTTTGGCTTTGGGATTGGACCAGATGACCTTCAGTGGTCCACTCGGTTCTGTATTATTCTGTGATTGATTATATGCTTCTGTTTTATAAAAGCACTTGTGTCATTCATATTGTTGAATTCTAATCTGGTTTCTATTAAAGTGGGCTGGTGTAATCTTTCAGTCCCAAGTATTAAAGAGGCTTTCTAGGGTTTGGTAACGAAATACTGATGAGAAATTACAGTTTGAGAACATAGCCAGATTTAGCAATATTGGGTAAAAGTGGTTGGATTGAAATGTGTGATCTGACTGATGAAAGCAGTATCTTAATATAGTTTGTTTGCCTTCTGTGTTGTCTACATTTTTCAAGCAGATTTCTCTTCTCCTTTTCATTTGTTGGAATTTCCTTTTGCAGCACTGTTTCCTTCCTATCACATGGTCTTGCTCCTTTTGTTCCATATGTGTGCAGTTCCAAACTACTCCCCTGGCACTGGCCCCTTGGGGTGTTGCTCCCCACACCCTTACCTAAGTCCTGGTGCTGATGGCTCCCAGGATGCTAATTTCTAGGCAAGAATACCTTCAAAGAGCTCATTTTTAATCTATCAGAACCCGCTAATTTCTATTCCACTTCAAAACTCCTTTGTAAAGTAAAATCAGTCAGATAAATGAACTCTCCCTTTATCATAGATCTTAGCCTTATTCCATGGCTCTTTTGTGAATGCTAAGAAAAATGTTTTGAACAACATTGGTGTTGAAATTATTACTTGATAAAATTATCAGATTGAGAGACAGAAGTACTTCAAATCATGTGAAGCTCTTTTAAGCTTTGTATTGAGTCAGGCTTTGGTATATCAAGTCCTCTTGGTTCATGTTTGGAAGAACATTTTGAAATTATGGTAGGAGATGTGATTTTAAAAAATGTCCCGCAATATCTGTCCATGAAGAGAAAAATTAAATTATTTGATGTTTGTAATTAGCAAAGTAGCTGTCATTTTGACTTTGTGTAATTATACAGTATATTTTCTCCAACTTATGATAAAAACAAAATTTCAAGAGTGATATTTTCATCATAAAATGCTCAAAATCACTCTCTTGCTCTTTTGCATTTGGTTTCTTGTTGTTTATTTTTTCTTTTTAAATTCATTACAGGCAGCTACAGTACACCCAGCTTTGTTGATGTTACTCATTCTCCCATTCCTCCAGAGAGCAGTGAGGAGAAATCCCATAGTAGTTGGGAGAATCGAACACCCACACCTGAAGAAGAAGAAGCAGCTCTCAAAATTCAAGCCATCTGGAGAGGAACCTATATTAGGAAAATACTGAAGAGCAGAGAACCAGGTGTGTAATTTAAAAATGCCTTTCAAAAATGTTTCATACTTTGTTTTATTCAAATCTTCACTGTAAAGATTGTTTTGCTAATTAATATCTAGGTAAAATTAACTGAAGCTAATGAAATAGGAGTTATAGTTCTATTAAGTACAGCTAACTGCTCAGCTAGCACAAACGGTACTAAAAGTATCTGAAAGATACACCCCCCTAGATTTGCATAGATACTAAACCAGAATGTACATTAATGTAGATTTAGGTCAGAGCTGGACTAAATGTTGGAGGATTTATTTCTGGAAATATAAAGGAGATCATACAAGAACCTAAGAATCATAATGAGTAGTTACTGGAACACATACATGGTCAAAGTCCAATGCTGTCCTCCAAAGATGCTGTGTTGACACTCTTCTTCATTATTCTGCATATAGATAGAGGAATCTTGCATAGCAGTTCAGGGCTTGTAGCACATTTCCTATTCAGCAGTTCTATTATCTCAGCTGGACTACTCTGTCCAAGTGCAGTGTCCACAGTCCAGGAAGAAAGATAGATAACAACCGCAAAATTCTGAGTAGAGATGTAAGGATTGAGATTAAATATAGGCCTTGTACTTACAGATTGTTAGTCTTAATTTCAGAAAGACCATTTAAGAAAAGACTTTGCTATAATCTTTAAGTACCCACATGAGGAAAAGAATTTGGTAGTAACTATCTTTAGGCTGATATGCAAAAGGTTACCAAGAAGATCTTTCATCTGATCAAAGTCTGTGGCTTGAATCTGGACATATTCAAGTTAGAAAAAGTGGCATTTATTTTTAAAAAGGATAAGGTATCTATTGGAATAAACCAAGATTCTTATTGTTCTACTGAAGACTTTAAAATCAGTCAAGTCTTCATCTGTATTCCATGTAGAGAAGCAGACACCTTGAGATGACAACACATCCTGTTATGTGAGTTACTCAACATGGGTGGGATGAATTACCCATTGGAGCTGCCCAACTCTTTTCCTGTTAGCTACACAGATAGTTTAGGTACATCCCTACCCCTCCTTGGTATCTGCAGATGAAAGTTGCTGGGAGTTAAAGAACCTATTCTCTGAGGACAGGAATTACCATGTATCACTACAACATGTTACAATGAAAAATCTGTAAATTGGAGAAAATATTAATAATATAATTTCTGCAATTGTAGAAGCCCTAAAAAGTACAAAGATGATGATGAATGGAATATAATTAGTCAAAGGAAAAACAGTTTTCAGCTCAGTGAGACTTCTGTAAAACTCCAAATAAATAAGGCAATTTACTTGTGCAAATGGCATTTTTCAAAATGTTTGACAGGTGTAAATTTAGAACAATAGGAAAATTGGATGCTATATTTTCTGACTTATTTTATTACCTCTAGGTACTAAAGAGAACACTGATGTTGAAGAAACTTTGAAAAACTTGTGGACTATGATTGAGTCAAATTTTGAAGAGTATGCTGTAATGTTGTTAAGGTAATCATGCAATAAATCAAACTATTTTATTTCAGGCAGTTTTAAATTCTTTTTTCACAAAATAAAAAATGGTAAGAACATTATTCATGTCAAAATTACAAAACCCTGATGGAATGATGAAATGTTTTTTACTAAATATATGCTGTGCATTATTCTGTGTACCCTACATGAGTAAAATCTAATTTTCAGATATGTTACAGATTTTTTCTACAGCTTGAGCTCAAATATTAACTTTTTCATGAATTTTATTTTTGAGCATTTGCCAGGCTGCTTCATAAGTATAGATCTGATACCGATTCCTTAGTAAAGCAGTTAACCAGTTGATTTAAAGAAACTTTTTGATTTATGCTACCTGTTAAGCAATCATGGTTGACAGTAGAAAGGAGATAGCTTTACTGTTTATTTGTACCCAGTTTATCATCTCAACAGAGGACATTTTTGTTGCATATACTTGAAGGAAAGTAGATGTATTTCTAGGTAGCAGGAATGTAGTCGGTGTATTTCTATGCTTTCTCTGATATTGTGTTACAGCTTTTGGAAAGACGGCTATTCTAATTTCAGAAGTGTTCATATAAGTAATTTTCAAGCCTAACACTCTTTGGGGATCACATATTTCCATTAAGTCCTCAAAAAAATCTCTCTGCAAATGTTCACACAACTGATCTAGCAGTAAATCAGTTCCTTCAGGGGTGAGGAGTGAAAACTGGCAATAATTACTGCCTGTGGATATAAATCCTCACTCCTTATAACCAGCAATTTGAGCAACACTCACACCAGGAATAATTTTATTTCGCCTTTTAGTGTTTCTAACCTTGTAAAACCAGTTAGGTTTGATGGGATCAGCACTTTGCAACCACAGCCTTTTTCCAAATATTAGCCATCCATCTTAGATTTGCAGTGTTTCTACATCAGCAAAGATGAGATGCAGTTTCTAGTCTGACTTCAGACTTCTAAAACTTACAGGGTTCATAGGCATTGTCCTGAGGGATACATTTGAGTGTTAAAATCATGCTAATGTGCATATGCCTAATTTATTTTTTTTAACAGCTGACAGATTTCCATCTAACATAACAATCTAACACCTTGGCCAATAAGTTTTGCTTTTACTCTTTTGTTGTTCCAAAAAGTTTTAAAACTAAATAAAGGTATTTTAATCTCCTAGTGATTCCACAGCTTTAAGATGACAACTTAAAGAAAGTGAAGTTATGCTAAGTGACATTTATTAGAAAAGAAAAGAGGAAAAGAAAGAGGTAAAGTTTTGTAGAAGTCGTAATATCTTAGGATATTAGAAGCAGCTGTTGTCACAGACTGATTGATAGAAATTTGTGTATATATTTGCCATGAGGTCTGAAAGAACTGATCCCTCCATGATTTTTTTTTATTTAAGAGTGAGCAACTACTAGCGAAACATTAGTAATACATTTTATGTTGTTTTACATTCATGCACAAAGTAGTGTTCTTCCTAATTAGCCTAAGTAAAATTCAGTATATATATATGCCATCCTGATTAAATTGAAGTCTTTATCTTGTTTTTTGCTTTCTAGAGAAATGTTTAAAAGAAACTCTGATTCAGCTGAAAAGTTTCCTTGTTATGCAGATGAATGGTGTAAGATGTATTTCACTGACTATGCAGTAACATATGCCCATCAACCACCACATGCATGGTTTCTGGTTTTCAGGTGAATTTCACAGATTCCTGTACAACTCTTATGGGGAAATAATATCAGTATACTGTGGTTTTTCCCTAACCTGCTTAAAAATCTTCTTATCCGTCTGCTTTCTTTAAAGTCTGACAGGTACTTCTGGCTTTGGCTGGAGCAGAGTTCATTTTCTTCTTGGATTGAGTGTGATAATAATATTGATAACACACTGATATTTTGTTTGTTGAGTCCTTACCCCAAATTGAGGGCTTTTCAGTGTCTCACACTCTGCCAGTGAGGAGGTGCACAAAAATCTGGGAGGGAGTACAGCCAGGACAGCTGTCCTGAAGTGGCCAAGGGATGTTCCATACCAGAGAATGTCATGTTCAGTATATAAATTGGGGGAGGATTACCTGGAAGGGAGCTGATCACTGCTCAGGAACAGGCTGGGCATCGGTCAGTGGGTGGCAACCAATTGTATTGAGCATGATTTGTTTCTCTGGGGTTCTGTTACTCTCTCTCAATCTCCTAATCATTAAAAATATTAATATTATTGGAATATTTCTTAGCGTATTTTGTTTCTGTTGTTAAACTCTTCTAAACACATGAGATTTTTATTTTCTTTCTGATTCTTTCCCTCAGGTGGGTTGGGTGTGGGAAGTGAGTGAACAGCTGCCTTGTTCTTAATTGCTGGGCTTAAACCAATATTTTTTGCTTTGTGTCTCACATATCCTTTTATTTGGGAAAATAATGTTGATATAATTTAATTTTTTTTTTTAGAGAAATATTTATTGTCCCAGAAGACATGCTTATATTGACAAAGGTATTTACCACTATCCCTTCCTGTAGACTTCATGTTCTTGATAATGACACACAGGAGGAAATGCCAAATGCCTTTCTCAAAATGACATCTCAAGTTTATCCCAAAAATAAGGTAAATGCAGTAAGTTGTTGCAAAAAGTATAATTTTAAAACTAATAACAAATGCCCAAATTCTGTGGAGATTTTTAGCTATGTCATAGTGTTCTACTTAAAAGCACAGCCTTATTAATCAGCACGTTTGAACAGAGACTATCACTGATCTGCTTCTGTGCTGAACATTTATTAGTGAACTTTTGATTATTCTCTCTTCTGTACTCTTTCCAGCTGCTGTTGTTTTGGGATTTTTTCCTGTTTATCATGCGTAACACTAAGCACAGTAAACTTTGCACCAATGTTTAACTTGTGGCCATAAAAATTTTGAATAAGTAATGATAAGGGGACATCTTTTCTCCTCGTGGGTACAGCACAGTAGCCTCAGTGATTCTGTCAATTACTAATGAAAATGGCCCTTTTCATTGGATTGCTGCTCTTCCCTATTGAAGAAGTCCCCTCTTAAAGCCATATTTTTGTTATTGTTTACTAAACTAATGGTCTATATTTTGTAATATTAAATGTGGTAAATAGTAGTAAAGACTGATTTTTAGAGTATTAAAACAGAATTGTGCAGGCATGCTGTATTTTTCTACTTATTCTTACTGCATTTCTCAATCACTGAGCTCCTGAGTTCCTCAGTAAGAGTATAACCTTATAGCCTACAATTTAGCTTGTTTCTTCCTATCTCTAAATAGTTGATTATTGTTTCAGCGGGCCTGCACAAGCTTTTGAAAGCTCTGTTGATACTTTGACAAGGCATTTTGCAATTAGTAAACACAGAATACAACAGTATTATTTTAATCTGTTACTTTTTTTTGTGACAATATTTTGTAAAAAATAATCAACAATGTAATACATCAAGCAAGAAATTACACAGTATGCCTGAATTCTTAAATGTCAGTATTATTACATAAAAAAATCATTTTTTTAAAAAAAATACACCTACCAGTTCTGCTTCCAAGCTGTGACTCAGCAGTTTACAACAGTGATAAAAAGGAATCCTGTCAACAGATACTGTTACTCTGCTGCAGAGACAATCCTGGAACACATTAAAGTTCATTTCAGAATGATTGACAATGAAGATAAAATCTGCACACTAGCAATAAAGTCTGTCTTCTTTTTGCAGACTTTACAGCCTAGATGGAAGCTGGCTACTTGCTTAGCATTATTTGGATTTCTTCGGGTTGCATTAAATTTTCTTCTTTTTTGGTGTATTTTTTTCTACTGCTGGATACAGTTAAATTTGTTTTAGTTCTCGGTGGGTTTTTTTTTAATTCTACTCTCTTATTCACAAGTCTTTTGAACAGATTGTAGAAAAGGATAGAGATAAGCACTCAAGCTTCAGCTGACCTACATAGATAAGAGTTTAAGAAATCATCACAAGCATCATATTTAGTCCAGAGAATAGGAGTCTATTTGAGCAAGGACACTGCTCAGTTATTTCTCTTGACTAGTCATAGAAGGACATAAGGGATTCATCTTACTTTGCCATAAAGTTAATTTGGGTAGTATGTTAGGAAATAATGCTTCTGATTCTAGAGGTAGTGAATTGTAACAAGATAGTTACGTAAGTAGTGAAACCTCTTGAAGGTTTTTTAAGAAAGAGACATAAATTTAATGTGGTTGCATTTCATGTTGAGATCTATTTTCTTATTTCTCAGTAGGGACTTGATCTTCCTACCAGATACAAAATTCAGTTATTGTGCTTTCTAATTGCTCATAGTATTCACAAAGTGCTCATTAAAACAAACTTTTGGTCCTAAGCCTAATTTTTCTGAATATTTTTAGTGAATGTTGAGATTGTATAACATTATCTTTATAGATAGGTATACAAAAGAAATTGTACTTCTCATGCATCCCGTGCTGTCAGAAACCATTTGAATATCTGGCTAAATCCTTCTCCATTTCCAGGTGTACTTGATAAGAACAGAGGGATCTGTATGTCTGTGCTTTACTATCTGTCTAAATAAGTGAGTTCTCCTGAATGGTAACCATGAGTGGTTGCTATTACCTTGTGGTGATTAAAGGTTGCAAAGTCCCTTACTGCTACAATTGCACAAATTGGAATCATGAATAATTTACTTTACTTTCATTCTAAATATTCAGTATTCCTGGAGCCACAGCCCTGAATTATTGGATAGTCCTATTTTATTATAGGGATATTTTGACAAAGCTGATTTTGCTGGTAAATGCTGATTTCTTTGAACAGAATTTAGAAGAGGACTGGAAGAAATTAAAGGAGTCTTTCAAAGAATTTTCATTTGGACTATTTCTTGGGTTTAACATGAAATTTTAATATTTGAAATATGGAGATAGTAGGGCTAGTTAGACTACATGAAGAAGGGACTTAATTTTGAGTTCCCCTGCAACATTACAAGTGGTCATTTCACTCCTTATATCCCTTTTTCCTGCCCTTGCCTTTCAAGTAATCACATTCATATTGCCTTCATTTTCACAAATACAAATTCATCAAAGTTTGAAACTTTTTATCTTGAATCCTGGCTTCTTATATTCCTATTCTCAGGATTAATAAAAAACACCTAAATCTGCATCAGCCCTATTAATTGTGTGTTGAATTTTTTATTATTTTTACTTGCATTTCTAATACCAGAAATAATTTCTATTACATCGACCTCTTCATAAAAATAAGATTACTATCTTGTAATTTCATGCTGTATCTGCAGTGGCATTATTAAATTAAGGTAAATGTCAATTTAACCTCAGATTTGAAGACCAAAGTAATCTCATCTCTAAATTTCCATGCAGCAACCTCATCCACTCCTACTTTCACACTGCCTAGGCATGAAGGAGCATTTTAAATCATCAAATAATTTGGTTAGAAAGTGACTTCAGGACTTTGGTTGTACCTGCCCCTAAAAACACCTGCCAGCTTTCCAGTTAGATGAAATTGGATTTAACTTGCTATGCATCTCCTTTGCCAAATATAAATTGCTACAAAAAGAGATGCTCCATAAGTTAGAATAGACTGGAGTTATAAGATTCTTGCTGATGAAGGACATCTTATTTCATTAATAACTGTAATGGACAAAAAAGCATGTTGTATGTAGTCACAAAGTGCCTTTGAGTAGTGTTATTGCCAGATAAAAATGAGTTGTTTTCCCCTTTCAGAAAGGATACACTTTTGTGGCTGAAGCGCACACTGGTGACCAACCTGTGGCAGCTGGAAAATGGACACTGCGCTTCATCAGCTCCCAAAGCGCCCTTCCATTCCTCTCCCGGGAGGCTGTAAATAATCTCTATTTTACTCGACAGTTTAAGGAGCATTACATACCCAACAAGGAGTTCCTAATGTTCAGGTAAATATTGAGAGAAGAATGCATAAATTCTGACTTTTATATCGGTCATCCCTATCAGAAGAGTGTGTTCTTTCCTCTTTCTTAGAAAAGGAAAATATTGATGCAAATAGCTGAATTTTATGGGCTGTCAAATTAACATTTGATTAGTGAAACTGTTATTTGTGAAATATTGCCACTACTTAGTGAAGGACAGGTGTGAAGTACACGGACTATAACTTTAAAATCAAAATCTAGTATTTTCATTTCTGTAAGCTCAGTCTTATCCATACGCCAATTAATGAAATGCCATAGCACTTTAGGGGAATAAACACGTATTAAAATCAGGATTTTTCAGGTGGGGAAGAGGCAAAGTTTGGGGGTTTTTTTCAGCCCTTGGGATAAAGTTTTAATTAATACAGGAATACAATCGTTTTTTCCCAATATATCAGATCAATTTCCATCTTGAAGTATTGGCAGAAAAGGTTATATATGTTTTATTTTAGCGTGCTGATTCCTATAGGAGAATATATTTAACAAACATGTGATTGATTACATTTTTATGAATCCTTTTTAATTGATTAAAGTTTATTAAAATCCCTTCTGAGTTCAGAACCAACCATTACTAAAATGCTATATTGAAGTTTTTACAAAAAGAACTACATGTTGCACTAGGACGGGCCCCGTGCTTAGAGCTGATTAAATGTGATATTTTGAACATTAATTTAAAACATTTTATCCTGATTCCTGAAAGCTTTTTCAATATTTCAAACCAATTGATTATTCTTGGGATAGAGGTCTTTTTAAGAGAAGGAATCTGTTTCAACATACATGAAGATAGCATGTAATGGAAACAAAACAAATGCATTAAACTTTGTAAGCACTCTCTTTCTTGATGATTTTTTTATTCTTTCCCACCTTCTGATGTTACCAATCTTTAAAAAATAGATATATATTTTAGCTCCAAATGTTATGAAGTCAGGGTGATGGATTTTTTGTATGTTGTTGTTTCTTTGCTTGTTTGGTGAGATTAATCAAAACTGATTAATCATCAGTTTGAATGTATGGACAAAGAACATATAATGCATACTGCAGTGGGTTACAACATAACAACTATTTGAACAACATAATTATTTGACTTTTGTCCTCAGACTCTAATTCAACAGGTTTTTAATGCCACAGTCTTAAGCTCACCAAAGCAACTACTGCTATCAAAAGAAGGTAACCCTACCCTTTTGAAAGCATTTTTTTTTCCTCAGGTACTTTTGTAATGATACAGTAGTACATAAATAAATAAGAGTACAGTAGGCAGTCAAATGTCTAATTGGACATTTGATGAGGGAATGAAAAAAAAAAGAAATAGCTAGATCACACCATTTTTCAGCAGCAGTGCTAATTCTTTTTTTGTTGATTTCACTGCATTAAACTTCACTACAGGAAGCTTAGCCCATCAGATACCAGGAAAACTGTTGATTTGTAACTCAATTTTAAGTGTTTGCTTCCAGTTCAGCACAACATTTAGGTACTTTCCTAAAAAAGAATGATCAGGTATAGTTGGTTATATTGCTATAATTTTTTTCTTCCTCTTCAGGTATTTTGTAAAAGTCACAGCACCCCATACTGCTACATTGCAGGTAGAAACATCTAAATCAGATGTGTTCATTAAACTACAAGTCCTAGATAATGAGAAGGAAATTAAGAGTGTCATTGGAAAGGGCAATGCAGTCATCCCAGTTTTTAACTTCTGGAGAAATCAATCACTTCTGAGCTCCCAAGGTAAGTATTGTATTCCATATTTAATAGTTTTATTCACTGCAGGATATACATTCTTACAGTAACTGTAGATAATGACAGAAAATACTGGGTTTTCCTGCTCTTTTCATTAATCTTTAATTTTACTGTTGAAAACCAGTAAGTACAATTGAATGAGGTACATAATTCTTAGACGTTTTTGACAGTGGACACTTGTAGTGCTCAGGTAATTTTAAACAAAAAATTAAGTACCATTCACCTCCCTCCATTATACTACTTATTCGTAATTGATTTTAGAAGCTAGGGCCATGCCATCTTCTTTGATAATCCACTTTTGTTTCCCTGTTTTCTATACACCTCACTCCTAAATCAAATTATTTCTATTTTATTTGCATACTATTTTGAATTATTCATTATAGTTGTGTTTCAATTTTAAAATTAATTCTTTATAAGAATTACAAGTTTGCTTAAATAAAGCAGCTGTTTATAAGCCAACAAGTCTGCTACTGTACTCTCCATAGACACTACTATACATAATATATGTAAAATGAAAGTCTTCAGTCCTTTTATGAAGACTTCTAAACAATAAATCTTCTGTAAATCTGAGTTTGCCTGTTTGAGCATATTGCGAACTTGAGGCAAAGATAAATTGTTCAGATACTGTATTATTGCTTTTCTAAGGTCCAAGATAGCATTATATTTCATCTGCTCACCTCCACTATTTTGAACTGTGGAGTTTTCAAACATGATCCTTTAGCATAATGCGTTATATGAACTCCAGTGCTTTATGGGAAAAATCATTCACTTAATCATATTTATGAAACATCTTGATTTCTGTCTCAACTGCACTTTGTTATTACCAAAATGTAAAATTTTATCCTATGAAGACCATGCTCTTAAAATATAATTCATCAGATGAAAACGTTAGGGTTTTAAAGGAAGTCATAGAGAAGCTGTCATAGTTCTCTCGGAGTTACCAAGATAATCAGTAGCTATTTTTGGTTACTGGTTTTGGAATGTGGAAGTGGTTGAATAAACTTAATAGTAGACTGGTGGATATAGAAACAGGAAAGTATAAAATAGCTCAGCTTAGGATCAGCATCACAATAGAGGCAGTAAGTTGCCGAGTTACCCTCAGTAAAGTGAAGGAGAGATTTTGTTATGGGATACTGTCTCTTGCAAGGGTGATAGTCTGAAGACTGAAGTAAGGTAAAAGGCACAATCAAGTGACAGAGAAGAGAAATGAGTTCCACCAGATTCTGAAAGGAACGCATGGGGCAAAATAACTAGAAGTGGCATTTTGCTTTTGCCAGTCTACCAGGACACATATGTGAGAACTCTTCAAAATATCCTCAGAAATCAGACACACACATTCTAGTTCTAAGGTGCTATGATACAAACAATTTCTTCTAATTTAAATTTTTTTTAATCCACTGTGAATGATTCAATGAAATATCCGCCAAATTAACCTGATTGAAAATAGGAAGGTTTTTGTATCAGGGCTATTTTGTAGTTGTGACCATAAAATTGTGTTAAGATATTAGGATATATTTGAAGTTGAAATTAATATTCTGATGCTCTTTAAGTGTGTGTTAATATATAGAGAATTGCCATTTGGAATGAATGGCGGTGAAGCTGTCACTGTTCGTGGGGTTTTTTTACTATTGCTTCTATTTTTACAATACTTATATTTTTACAATACTAGACCAATAGGCCTTAACACTGAAGTTCTCTTCCTATTAATATACATCCTGTCTATCACAGAGAAGATACATTGTGTAGAATCTTTCATAGCATCAAAATTAAATGAAAATATTGTGAAATGCCCTCAATACAACCAATTTGACAGTATTGTATTACCTGAACTACTGAGTGTCTCTAGGTTCTGTAGTGGTTCAATTTGTGGCATTGTAAAAGTATGTTTCTTTGCTATTGTCAAGTGTTTTTATGGCCTGTACAATAACAATATAGAAACACTCAGAAATAGTGATGCCAAGTTCAAGTGAAGATTAGAACTGACACTTAATACAACAAGATTTCTTTGGTTAGTAGTTCTTTGTTCTCTAAAAATGTGTGTTTTCTCAGAATAGGAATAATCAGAAAATACTCCTATACCATTGGCACCAATCTTGTCAGTTAAGCCATATACAATCCCTGAATTTGACACTTATTCACTACCATACATGTTCTGCCTCTCCTAGAATTGATCACTGTGTTGCCAGAAGTTTTCTTAAGTGACATTATTGTGCCAGCATTGCCAGTAAAACATTCTCTCCCTTGCCCACCTACAGCCTGTTAATTCACCTCCAATTACAGCTGCTCTATTAATGTATTTTACCGCTCAAAACCTACAATAAACCAACTGATTTTGAATATATTTACCTCTTCTGAGATGTAGCACATGACTTGGACCTTGTACATTTGCTTGACAATAAAGGACTTACATATTGACACACACATTGCAACCACAGTTTGTTTTGTTGATACAAGCACAGCAGTTGTGTAAGCACAGATGGGCAAGTGAATGCTCACAATACTTTTATTTTCCATAGTAACAGTCTGATACAATCCTGTTAAAAAGTATAAAAATATCTTTCACATATTTGTTTGAATCTGGAAGCGAGGTAGGCAGAAGTTTCTTCTAGCCAGAACTTAAGAAAACCGGGAGCGACATACCCGTATTTTTTTATGAAAAATAATTTGGTGTTACAGCACCACCTGGTGAGCACTGCGAGAATGATTGGCTGTGTATGTATTTGGGGAGCTTTTCTGAGTGATCTTTCCTGCAAAGGAAGCAGATCAGCTCTTATGGGGGATTCCAACATCTGAGATGAATTATCTTCATGGCAGGATCTTCCTCTGGGAAAATCTTTATAGAATTGTTCAATACTCAAGCTCTTCAGGTTTTAGGAGAGAGAGAAGAGGAGAATAGCGAGGCATTCAGGAAAGCCAGTTGTAGCTTAAGGAATCCAGCCTCCCTTGAACTCCACATATCTTGCTTGGTAGAGGTAAGCTCCTGCCAAGGGCAATGCACATCACCCAAAGCCCCACACAACACATCCTCACTTAGGAGTGGAGCTCACCTCTCTGTTGACTCCAAGGGCGTACATCTAGGTGGCCTCACTGCTTAAATTACCCTTTAGTAAATTACATCTACCGGCCCTTGCTAGCAAGTGCTCAGACAGCACTGAAGATCATTCCTGACTAGAAACCTTTCTGCAAATATTTTAAATGGTAGCCTAAAGGCAATTTATGACATTAGAAAATGTCTTTATGTAGTTATTCTTTCATCTGGAATACAAATTGTTTCTTTGCAGCAGGTTTTCTTGCAGATGTAGAATATTCAAGATTTGGGTCTTTGGATATTGTTTCTTATTCATCCAAATGCACTTCTATTGAGTGAAAGCCTCATGATTTTGGCTTCTTCTGGTGAAAGATCTAATAATCTAACCACTGTGAATTACATCTACTCTCACCTACACAGCATGAGAACTTAACTGATACTTTGAAAGCTCAGCAGCAGCTGAGTGAGAAACTATTCCACAGTTACAGGCTCACTTAGGCATGCCTTTAACAAAATAACAGCCATGGAGTTGCAGCACCCTAAAAATTGTTTAGAAGGAACCAAGTATTGTCCTCCTTCACATTTCTCTCACAGGCTTCCTTGCCACAGGCACAGCCAGAGGGATGGCTCTAGTGGTAAAGATTCTGAATATAAGGCAGAAGAGCAACTCAGGACTTGTGAATAGGAGTCTGAGACCTCTTAAAGAGACCATCTCTGCAAGGTCTAATTTTGATTTCCTAACTTCTACTGCTTTTCTTAGGAACAAGGGAGCACTGGCTTAGGCAGAGGAAAGATGCAATAGGAAGTAATCCATTACATTTGGCGTTCATAAGAAACAATATTTCCTGGCTCCATTTGAGTTTCTAGGGGCACGCTTAACCTCTGATTGGGCATTCATATTTTGACACACCACCAGTAAATTTTGTTGAATCTGGTCTAAGAGTCCTGCCACCTCCTGTGAATTTCCCTGGATGTTTCATCAACGTAAAATGTGCATTTTTCTTTCAAAGTGTTGTAATGATGCAGTATCATTCTTTGTTTATACAATAAACTCCTGGGAGGAGTAAAGCCTCTTATCCTCAGGGAAGTCAAAATACTATCTTTTTCCCAGCTGAGGGTCCAGCTGTCGTTAGTGTAACACAGGTTAAGCTGCTTCCCCAGAGGTGTTCTTCTTTGTCCTTATTCAATTTTCTATGAGATGTTCACTTTTAGAATTTGCTTTATTTTTTCTGTAGACATGCAGGCAAAAGGATATCACGCATTTTGATGGCATTAGAAATGAAAACAGATTTGTTTTCTGAGTTAATATTTCTGTGCCTGCCCTTCTTTAGAACATTCTAGTTTTCAGTTCTTCCACATTAACATCTTTCTTAGGTGACAGTTATATACACTGATAAAGAATTGATCACAAATAATTTTATAGCTCCTTTCAAGGCTGATTTTTTTTTTTTTTAGCTCGAATTAGCTATGATCTTTGTTTCAGGTTGATAGAAAGAGATTAGATAAGAGACTTCTGTAAGGGTCTATGTTCCTTCTGTAAGGAACTGTGGCTAATGCACCTCTTCCTTTCATCCAGTTTTACACAATTAGCTTATCCACAAAGGGATCCCATCATAGGGAGCACAAGGCTGTATGTATTATGTAATGTATAGCATGGTGCTGTGCTGGTTAGTGCAGGAAAGAAGTCTGGGCCTTGATGGGAAAACTTACATGCTTTTTAAACAGTAACAACAGTCATATATACACAGTCTCAATTTTCTCATTATTTACTTTGAAGATATTTTTGATTTGCATTCAAAATGAAATCAGGGTAGTATTTGGAATAAGCACAATTTTAATTGGAAGTTTTTGTGTATAATCCAGTTTGAGAAAATGGACTATGTTTATTCTTTCTGATACTTTCTGGAGGCATCTGTTTACCTCATGCCAGTAATTCATAGAATTTTTGGACCTTTTTTTTTGTCATCTTGCAGTAAAAACCCATCAGGTTCCTCACAGTAGTCCAAAGAAGGGATTTGAAACTCGACGATTAAGAAAAGCAAGTCGTCATTCGTCAAAGGAGGGCAAAATTTCCTCCAAGACAGACCCTGTACAGGAAGTCCCAGTGATACTACTAGATGAATCTTTCCACTTGGAAAACTTTGAAAATAATGTTGGAAGCCCACAAGTAAGAGTTTGTTAATCCCTGGGATTTGGGAAGAAGAAAAAGCAAACGAATAGTGAAGGGTTATTGCTAATTCTTTTGGTACATGTGGAGATTTCCTATCCTGAGGCAGGAACAAGGAATCCAAAATTAAGACTGTTGGTAGTTTTTGAATGTGGTGATGAACAAAGGATAATGTACATGTATGAATGATTAAATAAGTAGGAGGTTTCATATCGAGGTGATTTACTTCATCTTTAAATGTTCTTCATTTGCCAATTCCAGTACAAATATAGTATAACTTTCACATAAAGATCAAAAGTTTCCAGAAATGAAATTAACATTTTGATGCTTCATTATGAGCTTTCTTTGAAATATGGTATTATGGAAGACCATCTGCAATAGTTCACATAGAGAACATCTATTTTCCAGTCAGCTACGAGCTTTGGTAACAGACACATAACATCTGCTACTTGAGCCAAGTTTGTCAGAGGCTAATGTCAAACCATGGGTTTTTCTTGATGTCATTTAGTATTGTTTGTCTATTTTAGAGAAATTAAGTACACTTTCTAAACCAGTTCTTGTTTTACATCTCTTCATGTTTTTCTGCTGTGATTTTTTTCTTGATAGTTGAGTTCAATTGCAACAAAATAACCTAAGAAAACAAAAATTATTGAGAAAGAAACTTCAGAATTGTTCCTTTGACTCAGAACTGAAATTAGAATTTTGGAAAACAATTTCTAAATATAACAATTTCCAATTCAGTCTAGACAATGTTTAAAATGGCCCAAGGACCTTGTCACCTCTACCTCAAATTAAGGCATTATTGAGTGCTAGTACAAGGGCTCAAAGCCCTGTAGTAGGTCTTAAAATCAGAGACAAAAGTCTTTGTTTTAGTACATGGCATACATAGGGAAGTTACATGGAAATCTAACAGGAATGTAGCTCTTTATTGTGTAGCCTAGTTTAGTTTTACTTGATAAACACATGAGTAATTGTTTAATTTCACAGGAATTAAAATAAGATCTGTGGAATTAACATTAATTTTGTAAGCTTCTTGTGAATGCTGTTATGTGCAAGCTTATAAATTAATTATGTGTTTTATTTGCTGAGTTCAATAGCTGGCACTTTACAACCTGCAGGACATGAATGCTTGCTGTAATTGTTATGACTTCAGCATGTTGCATTTTCTTTCACAGTCTCACCAGTATTCCATAGAGGCATTTGTGTTGCATGATAGTTGGCCTCTTACTGAGAGTGAGTCTTTGCTTGTTCAGGAACTGAAAGAAAAGCAGAAAGATGAAATCAAAGGTAGGTTGATATAAGTGCATATTTAGTCAAATGTATCATGTTACTGTTATAAAAAAAAAATATTGTTCCAAGCAGCATTTGGTTGAGTGAAATAACTAGTCAAGAAAACTTTTTCCTCCGTAGCTCTTAGAAATGAAGTTTGACTGCATGAATCTACATCTTCAGTTCACAAAATATAAGGAAACCAGAGAATACACTGCAAGACTTACCTTCTTAGGGCTCAGCTTTAGGCAGAGATCTGGAACAGAAACATGGTGATAATTTAAGAAAATGCACTGAATAAGAACGGGGGGAAAGGCCTGGTTTGGGAAATGTATTGCTTCTGTACTGCTGGGAGAAGAATTTAGTTAGAGAGAAGACTAGGAAAGCTCCCAAGTACAGTTTGTACATCTAAGTCACAAAGGGGACAAATTACAGAAAGTTTTGGGTTTTTTACAGATTATTGTATAATTTCTTCTTAAGGGAGAGTAAAACCAATCCCAAGATACATTAAAAGCATTTAGAATCCTAGTCAGTATTCTGTAAATTAGATAAATGTCTTCTTTTATCAGCAAGATTGACTCAAAATTATTTAGATCTTACTTATGCTAAAGTTTATCACTCTGGACCCAAGAGCCTGAGAGAGACAAGGCTGCTGCCACTGCACATTCCCAGGTCCAACTGTTTGTGAGGCTGAAGATGGGGTCCCACCAAGCACATGCACATAGACACACATACACGATGTATATTTGTATATATATACACACACATTGCACAGATCTCAGACACTCACAGCACACACACAAACATAGCACCAGCTGCTTCATCCTGCTTTTCCCTCTCGAGCTGGAAAGAATGGACATCCCCTAGATGACTGTATATTTCTAAAAAGGTGGATGCTTCCACCAGCTGCAGTTAGGTACCTACTGTGCCCAGTAGCTTGCCTGCATCCCCTACAAGCTCTGAGGCTTCAGTTCTACTCCAGCTGCTGGTGCAGAACATCACGCACATGTGCAGCTAATTTTCCTGTGTTCTCATCCCTAGGTTCCTGCAGAACCTAAAATATTACTTTCCATCATTCAGTAGATATTATGTATCATAAATATTAAAGTTCTATAACTCAACTTTAAAAAGAAACTATAAGAAGAAATTATTTGCTCCCTTATATACATATATTTGCTAATACCCAAAAGAAATTATTTAGGATGGTTTGGTTTTTATTTACTAGTGATATGTCTTACTTTTTATTCTATTTACATATTTCTTTTCAATTGTCTGGTCAAGGTTTTTTTTATAATTTCTAGTACTCTGGACTGAACTTAGAACTTACTTAATAGCAGTAATTGCTGATGGATATTATTTAATTTCTTGAGTTTGGGATGTATGCAATATTTGAGATTTTTTTCAGCGTATCTTCAGTTTTTATTATGGAACTTGAAAAATATGTATCTTCTTGATTTACTGTAGTCTCTAGTCCATTTTAGTAGCATTTGAGGAGCTATTTCATGCAGGCTTACAGCTTTGTACAGAGCTCTTTTAGTGATTTTACCTGCTTGTATTTTGTTGTGTTCTTCACAATATCATATTTTCTTCCTAGATGATTCCATTCATTATCTTAATTTTCCCTGTTAGACTGCTTCTTACAATACACATCTTGTTACATCCTCATACCCTTCTGAGTTGGCTACATAGTGACAGCTTGCACTTGACAATATAATTTTATACAGTTACACTCTCATCTGTAAAACTGCAGGTCAAAGGAGGTCACTTAATATCTAAAGTTTCTCCACTAGTTCTCAGCTCATATCACTGAACCTTGTCAAGGTCATGAGTGTTCTCATGTTGAATTCAAGGTAGCAGTATTCCAGTCCATAGTTACCCTTCTCCAAGCTAACTGATGCTCATTTGCAGTCAAATGTACTCAAGCTACAGTAAACTGATAACAAGCACTTTTTTCTTGGGATTGTTTTAAAATGGTGTAATTTTTTTCCCTTTCATAAAGCTGCCTTTCAAAGTAACTCAAATCTATTTCACAGTTCTTATTAACTGAGTGTTTCTATTTATACAGGGATACCAACAGATTGCCTAGGCCACCAACAGAGTTTAAACACAACTTATATCAAACAATTTAAACACCAATATTCATTTAATAATTAGTGTTTATTTTATGTACCCCTATTAACAGCAATATTTATCTGTGCTTACTACAGTTAAGTATTTTGGGGGAAGGGCCAAACATTTATTTCTTTTTCTGATTGTGAACTACTCTTAAATCAGTTTGAAAACTGACCTTTACCATTTAAAACTGGCAACACAATTGTCAGACCCAAAATTTATATAATAATAATGTTGGTGTGTAGCCAGAAAGGTATTTTTTCACTATGTGATTTTTAAGAACACTGCAGTGAATCAGGTGAAAAAAATTACTGCAAAAAATTTCCCCTTTTCAGGTATCCCTTTTTCCATGTAAGCCAACAGTGCCATCTGGAGTTAATTTTGTATTAAAGCAAATTTATCATGGCAAAAGCATATTTCAACTTTGTATTAAGATCTACTAAAATTTTTTGAACTAGTCTCCCTTTAAATGAAGACTCATGCTATTATACTATTGATATTCACCGATATTTATAACTACTTACTTAAAACGTTTTTGAAGAAAGTAAATTCTCTGCTATAGAGGTTCTATGATAGTTTTGTATTTGTTGATGTTTGTACCTGTAGAAAGAACTGCGTTAGCCAAAGTTACTTTGTGAATAATACTTAGTCATATTTATTATTTATGAAATCCTATTAAATGTTTCCTCAAGAGCCCACTGAATAAACAAAACATTAAAAAGGCATTATGCAGGAAAACCTAAGTACACAGAAATTGGGAAGTTCCACATAGTTTACTTATACTGCCTTCATTCTTTTCTCTCTTTCTTCCTCCATATCTTGGGTTGGGTTTTTTTGTCTCCTTCTGAGCACTGTTATGGATCAAGTCTTCAATAGAAAAATACTTTTGAAAATGTAAGCTCAAGATCATAATTATTTTGAAAAGGGGAACAATTAGTAGGCAATCTTGCAACTGCTAGTACCATTTTCAGTTGCTTGACTGTGTGAAAAAAATAATTTTAAGGTTCATTTTCTATATAGGATTTTCAGCTATTATGGTTTTGCATTCTTTGGTTTTATTTTTCTTGTAGTAAGATCACAATTTTCACTGTGCAACTGTCACAATCCCGAGCTGAATCATCACTGTGTGCTGAATGCTGACTGGAGCATGTATTTTACATATTGCCTTAAATTAAGTTAGGAGTGTAGGCTGTTGATGAGAGGGCTGTCTATGCAACTGGGAAAGCAGAAGATGAGAGTGCTCAGCCCAGGTAGTAGAGGTAGGTTTGAAAAGGCAGGACAGGCAATACGCTTTGGAATATTCCTTTTTATCCTCCAGAACAGTGAAAGTTTCTCGCACAAGTTTTATTTTCTCACAGGAGAACTTGCTGGCTCATACCAAGGAGAGGATTCCATGGGCTGTTTAATGGGATATTCAGATCTTTCTCTTTCCCATCTTGCCTGTCAGCAGTCATTAATCACTTGCCTGGTGTTCAGTGAACAAATAGTTCAGAGAAGATACATGATGATGCTGTAGATCTCTAAGCCACACACTAACCCCACACCACTACTACAACCAGATTATTGGTTTGCTGCTATCCTGGTGTATTTTTCCTGTAACTATAGTGTCTGGGTGAGCCCAGCTTTGGAAAGATTTTTGACATTGCCATCTTTCAAGAATCCTTCTGAGGGTCCAGTCAGAAACAGGAAAAGCAACATCTGAACCTCTCAATTTTTTTTTAATGGAATCTGAAAGTCCCACATGGGGCTTTTTTTTTTTTTTTTTTTTAACAGTCATTACTACCAACTACCAAATGCTCCGAGCCTATTTCAGATAGCGGAAGTGTGATGTCTTCTCAAAGAAATCTGCAAAAGACTCCTCTGTATTATACCTATGAATAAGATAGATTCTCTGTAATTTAAATTTCATAAACCAGGAGTGGCTGTCTATCTTGCCTAAAAAAGAGAATTGATGTATCTCAATCTGAAGCTGAGTTTCAGCTAGGAATCATTTGGTGCAATTGTTTAACTTGTCATAGACAGGACATCAGACTGGATGATCACTTTGGTCCCATTTGGCATTAGACTAAATTAATTTTTGAATAAATAATTGAAGAGCAGTAGGAAAGCTAATTTTAAAGTTGCTGTCAGCTGTGTGTCACCACTGTCAGCCTGTGTAATGCCCAAGCTTTTCTTGGTGCCACAGAGATATAAAAACTGCCACTGAGAGTTTGTGATGATTGATGCATAAGCTATGAGCTGGAATGGCCTTTTACTTTCTGTATCATCTGCCTCCCTTTCTTCTTATCATATCCCATACAAAGCATTTGCCTGACTTTGCCCTTAGAAAAGCCCCAAGTTGCTGCTTGCATCTCCCTTCGAATCAGAGTGGGCTGCATGCCAAAATGCAGTCATTGCCTCTCCAGACATTTCTGGAGGTTGATCCCCAAACTGAGGATACTGCTTGCTCTGCTGAGGGAGTGGGAAGGGCTGGGGGAACCTGGAGATTGCAGCACATGGGAGAGCTTGGAGAGCTCAACTTAATCTTGCCTGGAGCGTTCATATCTGGAATTAAAATCGGTTACCTCATGCTAACCCTGTCATTTCTTATGCTTGCTTGTTCCTTACTGACTTATCAGGGTGTGCTATAAGTTCAGAGTATCAAAATCATATCATTCAGAGTCACAAAATATATCTAGAAACCAGAAAAAGGTTGTAGTATCCCATGACATAGAAAATCTTTGTCTGAGATTATTTAG
Organism: Sylvia atricapilla; assembly: GCF_009819655.1. Classification (NCBI taxonomy): domain Eukaryota; kingdom Metazoa; phylum Chordata; class Aves; order Passeriformes; family Sylviidae; genus Sylvia; species Sylvia atricapilla. The sequence continues at coordinate 65,991,933 of NC_089142.1, forward strand.
CTAACTACACAGAATGTCTTTTGAGTGTTTGTGTAAACAATAGTTTATCCCTAAAAATTAATAATTCCTTGAATATTGCATGTACACCAGCCTGATTTATGGTGCTAGTATGTAATGATGATGGGAAATTAAAGGGAAAGCCATTTATGTAATGATTTTATAACTTTGAATTATCATCACTGTTTTATATTTGCATTTCCTGGGGAGTTGGTTTAGTATATTCAGTATTTATGGAGATCACTTTAATTTTTGCTTTCATTCATTAATATATGTCTTAGTAGGACTGAATCAATTTAAGCTTTACACTTCTGTGACACTGGACATTTTTTAAGTAGCACGAGAAGATAAAAATAATACCATTTCTAGATAAGCACATGTATGATGTATTATATAATACATATATAATATTATATACCATATAATATATATTTGTATGTGGAGCTAAATGTAAGTTTAAAATATGCCTCTATATATTTAATATATACAACTTTATCTATCTATATAACCTCAGTCATGACATTGCAGATCTCATCCAAAGCTGATTAATTGTGCAGTTCAATGATTTGTCCTCACTAGAAAGAAATTGGAAAAGCAATAAGTGAAAGATGTATTACCTTAAAAGCATTAAGTGAAAGATACCTTATTATTATCATCAGACTATGAAACAGTCACTCGTATAAACGTTTTTCTGAGAGAAGTCCGCTATTTTATTGTATTGGCTAAATCTGGGTTTTCGACACTTGCCTCAATGTTTTAGGTAGTAGGAAGGTAGAAGGAAACCGATTTCAGACTCAGGCTTTTAATCTTTCTCATAGAGTTTTGCATTCATCTCTGGTTGTTTCAACTGACACATTTTTATGCTATTAAAGTTAAATGCTATTACATGCTTTATATATTCATTTATTTTAAAAAGACTATGACATGCAAGAAGTCTTGTTTACAGATCTTAACAGCTAAGATATTGCAAAATAAGTGTTGCAAATGTCAGTTCTCAGTATCATTAATTCAAACGTATATTTACGTACATATTTACTGATAATATAATTAATTTAAAATCTTCTCAGATAGTTCTGACAATGACAAACGTGCATATTTTAAATATTCATTGAGTCTCACACTTGTTTCTTTGCCTTAACTTCCTTGCATTTTTGTGGGGTGTATCTACATTCTGTGTTCTAGACAGTCCTAGGATGTGAGATCATGAGAACATTGACTTTACCTGTTTTGAGCTTCTTACCTTCCCTGGTGCATAAAGAACACTGACAGTGTATGAGACTGTCTAAGGCAAGTGAGAGTCAGGCTGTGATTCTGCAGGCTGGGCATTATACTGACCCATACACAAAGCAGCAGTGCAGTAACTGCTGGCAGGTACCATGGAAGACTCTCAGTTAAGCCCCAGGAAAAGTGCTATTTAGGGCAGAAAAGGCTGTCACAATATGTTCACCTTGTAAGTATGTTTTTTAAAGTAGTTTGGTCCTCATATTCTTTCTTGGTCTTACTTGAAAGTGTCAACTAATTAACTGGCTTTTTTTTTGTCTCTCTGTATGGCTATTTTGTGTTGTTATTCCACCCTGGGTTTTATGTGGGGAGCTATATTTATAGATAGCAATGGCATTCTCTAATTCATTATGCATAACTACATCTGAGTAATACACAGGGGAAAGGATAAGGAGCACAGCTTTCCCCTAACTCTCACTTCTTTCCAAGTAAAAAAGATTGCACATATTCATAAATCAACCAGAAGATCAAAAGAGAAATCATTTGAGAAGACAGAAAAAGAGAAGTCCCATAAAGAAAGAGCATCACATGAATCTCAGGTGAGAACAAAGCAAAAGCCTCGATTTGTTTGAATGTGTCATCCTAGTACTGAATATAGGGATATTCTCATGTCTGCAGATCAGTACTACTAGGACTTCTAATGTCTCTTGTATTTCTCTATAGCTCTGTTTTGCAACCTTTTTAGCCTAACACCTGAGAAAGCTTAAATTAAAAATGTTGATTGTAAAAGATGCGCATCCTGGATTTAGACATACAATTTGCCCATTTGTTTATGTATAAAGGAACAACTGGTTGTTCCTTTTGTTAGTGTAGTTTTTGTCTCTGCTGAAGGCTTACTAAATTCCAAGAATTCACCGTATTTTTGTCCCATTAATCCCTCATTGTTTTGGCTTCCATGGGTTCCTAGGGAGACAAAATAGGTCTTTCCACTGTAGTCAGTTCCTGTCTCATATATCACAATTGTCATTAGCATGCAGGAATACAGTGGCAGAAAAATTGATGTGTACTTGCTTACTTGGAAGTTCTTATCCCCTGGGGTGGATCATCTCAGTCTTCTGTGCCTGTCTGAAAAGCAATTGCCAGCCTTTATGCCTTAAAAGGAATAATTTATATTATTTGTTGCAAATGGATTAATGGAAAGCAATGTAGGAACTGACAGCTGTTTGTTTAATGGCATAGCTTTTTCTGGGAGTTCTGCTGCCTCATGGTGTGTAGTTTAAGGAAAGAACCATAGAGGTTTTTATGAAGCAATCTCTACCGATTTTGTTAATTGACTAACCTTGCTGCGCAGCAGACTTCCCTGTGATTCATATCCACACCTAATTATACAGAGTTCTGGAACAGTGCTGTACACTGAAGGTGCTGGGCTGATGGTTCTTGGGAGTCCACCACTAAAATAGATATACAAGTTTTGAGATGGAGCCCTCTCAGATAAAGAACATGCTCTCCTTTAGTCTCAAAGAGCTGAACTCCTAACCCTAGTTCTAAGTCTTAGGCTTAAAGCTTCTTCAGATGGGATGCTTTCCAGAAATACATGCAGCACAGTATCTCATTTCTTGGTCAGGCAGCAGAATAGTCTACTAGACTTCAGGCCCTACTTACCCCTTAATTCTGGTGAAGCCATGCCTTAAGGTGTTTTACAGACTTTAGGAAGTGATTGGAAAAGAACCTTACAGGACAGAGAAAGGTTTAGTTCTATACAAAAAGAGAGGAGAAGGGGAAGGAGAAGGGAGGAGAGAAGTTTGGCAGGGAGATAGAACAATTGCATCAAAAATCACATGAAATACTCTTGTTTGGACAAACTGTTCAGAAGAACTAGGAGTGTGGAGCATGCTGCACAGAGGTGGGGGAAAACATGTAAATAAAACACCTCAAAGAGCTCCCAGGCATTGCAAAGTAATCTTTCTTTGCTTTGGCACTCTTTGTTTGTGTCATAATGCATATTAAAGTCTGTTGATGTACAACATATATCAGACAGAAAAATTACCAGTATACAAAAACATAACTTCATCCTAAAGGGTGGTGTTAGATGTCTACCAGTGACTATATGATGTTTATGATAGGTTCACCCAGAAGATTCAAATGCACCCTACTGGATTTTACACATAGTTAGTGAACAGAAAGACGCAGACTTTCTGGAGGTGAAGAAAGACACCCGACGAGTAGATGAGATCAGAGCCATGAAAGAAGCATGGGAGTCTGCACAGCCAGGGAGAGCTGTCAAGGTAATATCAGAGTGCTATCTCTGCAGTGGTGTTTTTTCACAAGTTCCAGGAGTTATTGTAATGGTAGAGCAGTTGCCACAAGAGAAACCTGCCTTCATAGGGCTGTCCTCTTCACCCCTCTGGAAGACAGGAAATTTTACAGTTTAAAGAATTAAAAGTTATTATATGCCTGAATTCTGGTTAGGAATCCAGATCATCTATATCAGGCTTCTGTAGATCACTGAGACTTTAGATTCTACTTTACAAAACATAGAAAAGTTTGTCCTTAGAAAGCCCACTACCTCTACACATTTGCAAAGCTGTTACTTGTGACAAGTTTAATGTTTAGCATGAACAGATTCTATCGAGAAATACACTGCTATAAACATGCCAAAAATTATTTCTTCTGAAGAACTGGCACCTGGTCATATCCATACCCAAATTGTTCTTTGCAGCCAGGATTCCAAATTCAGTCTGCATTGCATGAACCTGTAACATGCTCAGTATAAATTCACTGTTTCGGAGAAGCAACACTGATCTAGTTGCTAGCTGCATCTGGGTGCTTTTGATGTGACATATGCTTGTGATGGAAAAATAATATATGTTCTTTCTAGCAAAGCAAAAAGTGCAGTGCTGATTCTGAATTGGAAGCATCATTTCCAGAGAAAAATAAAAGAACAAAGTGCAGTCTTCAAACTCACCTGAAAGTCATTCCCTGTCACCACCAATATCATGGCCCATTAGGGATATTCAGCCAGAATCCCCAAAATTAGAAATTTGGGGGGTTTATGTTACCTTTCAGAAATGAACCTCAGACATGAGTCTTCCCAGTTACCCGCTCAGATTTTCACAGTTCTTCCCAGTGTGTTCAAAGCTCAAAATGTTTCCTGACACTACTCTATTAAATCCTGAAGCTAAGGAGAAATGCTGCTCTGCAGCTTTGATTGGTTTTGCTGAGACTGAAAATGCAAGTACAGCCTCCTAAAGATTAGCTGGAAATGAATCCCCTTTGATGTGTAAAGACTCTTCAGAATCTGGTTCTATCACCATTACCTTTTTTTTAATCAGAAAGCCAACTGAATGGCAACTAGAGGGTTCCATTTTTGAAGGCCCTTAGGTTTGTGACTTTTTTTTAAACAGCTACTGTTGAGAAAATTGCAGCAACAACAGAATATACTAAAACAAGGTCTAAATGGGAGATATGCAGATTAAGGAGCTCCCGTTTCCTTTCTTCTTGACAACCCTGGCCCAATGTCTGCTTATTCCAGGGATCACAGACCCTCTGACTCTAGAAATTGAGTGCCTGACTCCAGGCTGACCAAATGCCAAAGGTCTTCTCTATCCATTCTGGCAATGACAGCCCTTAAGAGAATGCCAAGTGAGTCAATGCCGCCTTCTGAAAAGACATCAGAAGTGCTGATGTCTGGTTTTGGCATCAAAGGTAATTGAGTCTGAAAGGGCTTGCACCCAAAGGTCTCATTTTTCAAGAGGAAGTCTAAATCATCAGGCTATAGGAGCTATAGGATGAAGTTATAATTTCCTAAGCAGGTGCATTAGCCATACATCCAGCTATACAGCTTTTGTTTTATTTTTAGTCCCAACACTATTTTAAACTTCCCAGAGATCAGTGATTTCCCAGTATTTCATTGGACAGTGATCTCTAGTCTAAGTGTGCAATGTCTCAGGACTGATTCAGTGGGATCCTGGCATCTCTTCCGATTCCAGCACCAGGCAGACTTGCACACTACACCCTGATGTTAGGTCTTAGTGAAGACTTATAGAATCCGGCTTCTGAAAATTCTTTGAGATTTAAAATATGCGGTAAAAGTTTTGTTATAAGTATATTATAAAACTGTAGAATATATATAAATATAAATAAAATATAGTATATATAAAAATATAGTATATATACTAAGTATATTTAAATATAAATAATTTATAAATAAATTATAAACATTTATAAATAAATTATAACTGTGGTCTGTAGGCTTTTCAGGAGCGTGTACGCTTTATTAATAAGTATGCTGTGAGAGATTCAGAGGAACCCACAGATGGGGCTGGGACTGCTGACTTGACACCTATATCAGGAGAAACAGGTAAAGGAATAACTTTCTGTGCCTTCTGCTCAGCATGTTCCACTCCTTAGGAAAGATTTCTGCATTAGATACTGGTAGTAGATGGATAGATCAGCCCAAATAAAGATGTCCAAATGTGCAATGGCAGGCTTACTCTCTATCCCCTCTTTATTTTAATTGTTTAATTGCTCTATTTCCAGACAGATATATCCACAGATACAGCCTCACAGCTCTTGGAGGCTGCAAAGTTACCCTTAAGCAAACTTCAGGTAGCCCTTCTGTAGTAGAATTCTAACTCTAAATTATTCTGAAATTTTTGGAAGTTTATTGGTAAATACCTTCTCCCTCAGTTCCAAGTACCAGAGTTCATGAGTGCAGAAATGCTAAATAGGTGTTTAGCAGCTAAAATAGCATGTCAGTAAGCGACTAATATGCCTAAAGTGAATTCTCTTTATGTTCATTTTTGTGAAAACTGTTCATGGAGAGTGATCTGGAACTGAGGTGTCTTAAAGTGCATACTGAATAGCATTAGTCTCCTGGAAGCTTCCATAAGTGATGTCTAATTTATTTAGTAGTTACAACTTCTGTGGATTCTTCATATGTATTCTCTGCCAGCTTCTGTACTCTGATGAAAAGTTGAACTGGGTACAAGACTTCAAGCTGTTGTTTTCTTTTCTTCTGTGAATACACTGAGATCTGGCCATCACAAAAAGGAAAAAATACTTCCCAGTCTGATTGTGACAATATCTAGGCATGACTCATGTGCATGGAACTAGAACCTGTGACCTGTATGTACTTAACTATAGATTAGTGTTTTTCCATCCCAGTAAATAGTCTTCACAGGAAAGGTCCAGAACTTAAAGTAGAATTAATCCTCACCTAATGCCTTTAACACAGTATTGGTTACTTGAAACAATATTGTTTCCTCTAAGTTACCAGCTAAAGGACTTCAAAATCAATGGGTGTCCACCTAGAGCTTTGTTCTAAACTAAGCATTTAGGGTCTAATATAAGGTCTTAGGAAGTAAAGAGTGACACCCCAACAACTTTAAGTTGTTGTGGTTCTATTCCACAGAGTGCAGCATTTGGCAATGATGGGATTGAACATTTCTGTAATATGCAGTATCTTAGTGAGGATTTTTATATTCTGGAGAATAATGTTCTAATGGGCAGTGCCTAAGGCGCTTAAAAAGATTCAAATCACCCCTTGAGACCAGCAGAGAAGGCTGGTGTTATTTGTCTATGTATAGACAGTAAATATATAAACAGTAATTATTTTAATGCTCAAAAACCTCTTCCTATTTCTCACGAAAAAAGTCCAGTAATATTTTTTACATATTTCAATTGGCTACTGCTGTAAGTAAGGTAATGAAAGAGTTTTTATAAAAGAAAACTAGTGAAGTCACCAGTCAATCTCATCAAATTTCACAGGTTTTTTCAGCACATCCAGACAAATTGAAAGAAGGAAGCATTGAAATAAGGACAAAACACCTCAGCTCAGTGCCATGCTTAATATCAGATGTGTCATTGTATTGCAAGAATGCTACAATAAAACATAGCATGATTATTATCCATATGGTTAAAAAGAGTCTACGATTTCAGAATACCAGTTTTACTATGTCACGGTTTTTCTTTAAACTGGTATTTCTTAAATTAAATCTTCACCCTGAAAGGGAATATAATTTTTTTAAACTACAGCCAGGACTGGAGAATCAGACTTTTATTGATTTTTTAAACAAAAGAATATGATATCCAGAAGTTGTTTTTATATCTTTTAGGCAGTGCAATTTCAATGTTCTTGCTTAGATTTACTAACTGTTGAGTAGAGGAGATTTAGCTAAAATACACATGTTAGTTTTATTTTAATATATGTGGGTTTTTATAGCATCTTTGATTCTATCCTAGGTGTTGGAAATTAAAGGGAAAAACTTATATATCCTCTCCAGCCCATATTCTCATTTAATAATGTATTTTGCTGAGACAAAGGAAGAAAAATTTGTATAAGAATTTAGGTGGAGCTCCCTAGCATAATCAAATAACCAGTTTAATCTGTTTTGTTTTATTTTTCTTACCACAGGAAAGCAAACACCACCAACAGCCATTGACTCAAGATTAAAAACAGAGAAAAAAAAATGGGAACTTATAGATCTTAGTCCTTACATGAGGTAAACTGCTCTAACATAATAAACGTCAAAGGCGTTGAATCACTGCACTCCATGTAATGAGAACCCGACATAAACTTTTGAAGAAAATGGCCATTCAGGCAAACCTACATATTTCAGTGTTCTTGCAAGGAGCATGTTTTTCTAGTTCACAGGACATTCTGAGTTGGAAGGGACTCACAAGGATCATCAAGTCCTGCTCTTACGTGAATGGCCTGTACAGGGATTGATCCCACAAGATTGGTGTTATCAGCACCACACTCCAACCAACTGAGCCAATCCCAGGGTCATAAGAAATTTTTCAGGATGTTATGCTAGCTTAAAATAACATATTTAACAAATGCAGTTTGTTTAATAATATTTAATAGCTGAAATAATTGTATTAATTATATTTATTGTTCAAAAGAACTATATCCTTTATTACAAGAGTTGACATGAACTTATTGAACTAATTTATATGCACCTCCTTATTTGCTGTGCTGCAGCTGGAACCAACTTCATGCTTAAGTCTGTGTTCAGTGCAGCATTTTTGCATTTCACTGATTTTTAAAAGACTAAAAAATGCTGAAAAAAAAATGCTCAATTTTAATTTTAAATTGAGAGGGAAATTTGCATTATATTGAATGAATAGCATTAAAACAGTAGAAAATATCACAAAATACCTTCCACAAGCCTAAATCTTGAAAGCATTTCATTTGTCTTCAATTCCTTGATTTTTACACTAGTCATTTAGGGCAAAATATAAAAGTATATTATCCACTTACCTGCCATTATGCCAAAAGAAGAAAAAAAAAAAAAAAAAAAGATAAATTGCATTTGTCTCAATGCAGAATCATAGTATCAAAACTTCTGAAAATATATTTCTTGCAAATTATAAGTGTCAGATGTAGGAGCTTTTCATATGCTCGAAAATGAGCATGATTTTACAAATAGATTTAAAATGTACACTCAAGTATAAGAGGATCTGGCCTCAGGAATGTATTTTCTCATTTGTGTTATATAGAAGCAGAAAAATAGTGACTCCTCAACCATATCGAACCATACGATGGTGATGTTGTCAAATACAAGCCAAATACCTGCATATAAATGTTATCAAAATAGACAACAACCAAAACTGCAGTTGATATGAGACAAATATCTGGTTTGTATTTCTTTCAGAAAAACTAGGTCTGAATCTGTGCTGAGAAATGAGTCTATCATTCAACAGCAACAGATACATAAAGAAGAAGAAATCAACCACTTTAAGCAACTTCGCACACTGGCTTTGGAAGAAAAACAAAAAGAAGAAAATGACAGAATTTTATTGAAGAAAAATATACTTGAAATGTATGAGAACCTGCAGGTATGTTTTTGAGATTACTTTCCAGTTAACTATTGCTGTGATGTCCACCACTAGTGTGAATACCTGAACAAACATTAGCAAAATTTCTATATTCAGTACTATTAATTAGAAGCAATGAACAAGCTTGAAATTTCACTTGGGCAAAGATTAAAACTAAAACGCAAAAAAATAGTACTGCATGACATTCTTAATCTAATATTTTTAGTACTTTCTTGATACACTCTCTGCAAAAGCTCTGTTGTATCACCATAAAAGGATGGTTATAAGTCAGAAAAACCTGACCATTTGACATACATGATCAGATGCTTATTTGGTAAAGCATCTCCAGTCTGGCTATTTTTTTGGTTATAGAATTGTATACAGCTTTTTGAAAGGTAATTAAAAAAATACACAGGGGAATAAGTTGCTCTTAATGTGTCTAGGAGAAAAGTTAGTTCTTGAAATATACATGATGCCAGCAAATGAAGAATTTAGATTATTAAACCTCAGAAAAAAACATATCTATAAATATGTGATAGCATTAAGGTAGGATCCACTATGACAATTAATTCAGCCAATGAACTGCACATGAAATTGGTACAAATATCTTACCGAATTGGCTTAACTGTTGAGCACCAACAGGAACAAAATTATGTTGCAGTGGTGATACAATAACCACTATCAATCAGCTGGTGACTATTCAGAGCTCTTAAAACTGGATAAGAGACAGTAAAAATAATTTTACATCAAATCAACCTATTTACAGAAATCTTACTTGAAAACATCTCCTTAACTAGTTCCTAGACACCTTTATTTTTATTATTCAACCACAGATCAGCAAGGAGCTGCAGCTCTTCAACAGTGGCTGACCCTAATAAGGATGCCAGTCCAAGTTTTCAGATTTTGGATGCCTAACATATTGTATATTAGAAGGGCAAATTCTTCCCAAGAGTAGATCCTTGACTCTTTCTAGAAAGCATTTCCATTTAAAATGTTTCACAGTATGAATTTAAAATGAGATTTACTTGTGAAGCACTTTTGCTTGTTCTTTCATCTGTAGACCACAAAGAACTATATAAAGACTTCCAGGTATCCCCATTTCTCAGAATGGAAATGAAAAGGGAAATTATTCAGAGGTGTTGAAGTCCCACTTGCCTCAAGTCTGATTGAAGGTCATTATGATTTAGGCTTTAGCTTCTTAAAAGGTTACAACTCCTAAGCCATTTCAGCATTTCTGACTCCTAGTTTTTAATAGGCTTGTTTAAGACTGCAAAGCAAACCAGTAATTGAAAAGGGACTAGATCCAGATAGGTAACTATTCTGTTGCCCTATTCTTCTTTCACACAACTAGCTTGCTATGCCAGCAGTTTAAACAGGATTTTCCTGAACTTTCTTTTCTTCATGGTGTAAAGATTGACATATAGCTGTTTCTTTTGGGAAATCAATAAACATCCATATGAAAAGAAAAGGAGAGGTGCTCTCCTTGTACTTATAGAGTCACAAAGTGGAACAGAACAGGAAGGATGCAGTTGCTTGTGGTAAAATCAAGACTGATGTGTTGAGCAGGGCAGTATTGCTGTTTGTTTTTGGCTAGGTGTCGTTAGATGAAGTACGAGGCAGAGTTTACAGCATTCGGGAAGCATACAGAGATCAGCTGCTGGAGGCTGAGCGCAAAAGAGAAGAAGAACTGGCAGCTCAGGAAGCAGCCATGAAAGCAGAGAAAAAGAAGAAAAATGCAAGCAAAAAGAAAAAATAGTAAAAGTTTAGCAGGGAAAAAAGTGTAGTTGCTATCACTCGTGAATTGTATTTAACAGTTTGGGAAAGAAAGTTCATATGCAAAGATGAGGAAAAGTGTTTATTATTTTCAAGTATTTTTGACAGCTATATCACATTTTATCTCTTTGCCTGTTGCTAGTGAAAAAATTCATCTAATATTCTTTTTAGAAAAATGTTTGGTATTTTTCTTCACACAAAGCTACTTCCTACTATTGAAGTTTTTATGTTTTATTGGAATGACTTTTGCAATAAAATTCATGATCCCTTCAGACACTTCTCCCAAAGTCACGGTGTCATCTTTTTTTTACAATCAAAAAAAATCCCAGTCAGGAATGAATTAGAGTTGAAAGTGAATGTAACCTGTCAGTTTTGAAAGTCTGGCTCCTTAAGTGGATGACAATTTGTGGAGTTTATCATAACTAAATAGTGGCAAACCACACTTTTCATATGCTGGCATTGGGAGGCTTACCAAAGCCTGATTGAGTAGGCTCACAAGCTTTCTGTGTATTGTAATATTTTTCCCTTCCATCATTCTCTTGAAGTGTTTTGGAAGCTTACAGTAACTCTCTGTAGTGACAACTCATGACACAACCTTCCAAGGTTTGTTAAACATTCCTTAAAATCTTATTATTTGTTCATCTTTCCTAAGATATATTTTGCCCATGCTGGCTTTGCTAAAAATGACTAATTACAATAGACTCTCAGCTGGAATTTAAAACTATTTCTTAAATGTAAACCAGCGTGTTAATAAAGTGGCAGTCACAAGCTTTTTATTAAAGTGGTGAAATATTTCCTCTAAGCCCTTGATTCCATTATCACAGAATTCCTGTATTTGTGGTTGTGTCATCAAACACAAAAAACTAATGTCACATACTGCTGCTCTACCTACCATTCTTCCCCCAAAAATCCACTCACAAGTTACCACTCTGTACTCAGACACAATGCTAAAGACTCTTACAATTGTGAAAACTTTCTAGAACAGACAGAGGTGTTTTAAATGGCTTAAATTATTCCCCATGTATGTAACCACAAGCAGAAGTCTGGGAAGTTAGACTAAGTATGTGTTTGTGTACCTGCAATAAGTCCAGGATACCCAAAAGCATTTCATTATCCAGGCAAGGTGAGAAACTATGCAACTCACCCATTTGATGTAAATCACAAAGAAATTTTATCCTATGCATTTCTGGCTACTGGCTAGCCATTGTTTTTGAAATCAGCCTTTCCTCTGCATCTTAATGATCAGATTTTAAGTTTCTGCTGATTTTGCTCACCTCTATTTTATCTGTACCTCACTATTTGGCTTGAACTTGACTCACTCTTCTATTGGTTCTGTGATGTGTGTGCTTTGTACTTCATCACACCTACACACCTGCTGTGATGCTAGTGCTTCCATTCGCCCTCCTTCCTCCCATACATCACAAACTAAACTAACTATCTTGAATTTTTGTCTTTGAAAAGGAAGAATTGAAACCACAGGCCTAAAACTGCACTGGTGATTTTTATTTCAAAGAGTAAGAGTTAAGTTTTGCTTTGACCCATACAGGGTGCAAATAAAAGCCTGTCAGCTTCTTTGCTATAATTGCTCTTTGTCCTCTCTATTTTGGAATATGGGATATACTGCTTCATAATATTCCTTGCTTCATCTTGTTTCCATGGCAATAGCACGTGTTGGTTGTCTTCTTATGTGAATCTCTAATAAGCTTCTGTAAAGGAAGATCAAGTTGAAGTTCTGTTCTTCATGTCACTGCAAGCACTCTAACGGCATTCTGTTGTAAAAATCAATCCGGCTCCAAAAGCTAGCATTGTCAACATCGAAATGTCAAATATTCAGCTAATAACCTTCATGATCACAACCCGTCCCCATGTGTAATCAGCTGTCAACTGACTTAAACTCAGGTACAGTGTACTCAAATCTACATTATCAAATCTTTCTCTGATGTTAAACATAATTCTAAGTTTCATAATTTTCTCATTTTGAAGGGTAATGAGGCATCATCAAATCCTGCTCTGTGGTTTGTGAATGTCTCTATTGGCTCTTTAATCATTTCAACAACACAGATATGATGAGGGTGTGAATTACTGTCACACTGTTTAATTGCATGTACTTTGGAGTGTGTAATGTTTTAAGAGAGGCACAGTAACAGTTTTATTAAATCCCTGTGCATATTCCAGTAGAACAAAATATTCACTTACTTCAGTGGAGCCAGGAAGAGAAAATGCCTTGTTTGGATTGTGTCAGAATTTACATACGTTGGACCAGAAGCAGATGACTGATGATATTTCATATGCATCAGTTTTACACTAACAAAACAGCTTTTTACATGGTCCACTGTATTACAGGCTAGGTTAGTGGGGAAAGATGTACAAAAACTTAAAAAAAAACTATTTCAAAACAGTCATTTATAGTAAGTTAAAAAGCCATTGTGTTTAGCACTTTACTATAAGGAAACTAAGAACAGTATTTTGTGTTTTAATTGATGGGATTTTTGGCTCCAGTTTGTAGACCAGGCTGCCCAATAGTCAAATTATGTGTTCACGTGAGTAAAACATGTTTATTCTTTTGCCCTGTAGGATGAACACAACTTTTAAACACCATAACTTTATAACATTTAATGTAATATAATTTCTGGAATTTGAATAGTCATGAGTCCTGCTTATACTTAACTCAGCCATACAGGGCCAGATTCACTAGGGGCATAAGGAGATGCTTGAAATTACGTGTGTTCTTACTCAGTGAAGAACTTCAGCAAAGGATTCACACATGGAGTCAAGCCCTTTAGAGAACAGAACAGATAGGGCAAGCTTTTCTGGATCAAGACACGATTGCCTGATCTTTCAAGATGACGCTCATTTTGGAGGTGCAATAGCAGAATGGCTGCATCAAAGCATATTATACCAGGTATCTGATAGCATCACACCACAGAAGAGGTTTGAGGAAGTGGGAGCAGGGACCTTCTAACATTTCATACAGAAAATCATCTCTGCAAATGTTGGCACAATTTGTCACACAGCCTCTCATTTTTTGTTCATAGAAGGACTCTGTGTATGAAAAGCAGCACATATATCTATGTTGATCTCAAAAAGTTGCAGTTTAACTGTCATACTTCTCCCCTGAACTTTCAAGTCTGACTCCTGAAGAAGAGTCTGCCAGCCATTTCTTTACATAGATAAAGAGAATTTGGTAACTCAGCAGTTCAAAAATCTTGATCTGTGTCTTGATCTGGCAGAAGATTGTGTGCTTCTTACAGATGGTCTCCAATATAATGGTAAGATTTTCTTTTTTTTTTTTTCTTTTCTTTTCTTTTCTTTTTTTTTTTTTTTAATTCCCCCACATCTTTAAGTACCTCCAACTCATGAATCAAACACACAGCTGATTCCACTCTCTGCACTTGAAACACTGTTGGAAGGGGCTGTTAGTATCTAAACATCAAGAAAAACCAGTTTCAAGAAGCAGCACAGTGGTATGTGAGAGACATGCCTGGTTTTCCTCCTGTGAACTAGCTATGCTGTTGGAAAGCCTAGTGAGCTCAGACTTTAGAGCAATACTGGAAATGTTTTACAATTATACTTGGTGATTGGCTGGAATTTTGAATATTGATTTAGAATTTCATTAGAGCAGAGGGCATCCTTCAGCATATTGTTAAGGTTGAGCTGCATTTTTTGTGTGGTAAAACTAAAAGAAGTTGTTTATTGTACTCTTTCCTGACACTCATTTCTCTTTCAGTTAAAGCGTAGCCAGTTATACAAAGGAAAATACAAAGGAAAAATGCCATTATTCATAGAAATTTTTAAAAGTTTGGATGGAAACTGCAAAAGTCACAGGAGATGGAAAACATGTTAGATTGGATTGTAAATAGTCCCTAAAGAATTTATCAGTGTTTGATTTCTTTGCTTCTACATTTTAGGAAAAATGGTAGATTCACAGTGTGATGCACGTAGCTGAGAAAGAAAATAAGTCTTTGACCTCATCATTCAATTTAATAGGGATTAAGTCCATAAAGATTTATTCACTTGTAATAATTCTTTGTAGGTATGTTCTGTGAAGCTTTAGCAGTTTTCACTGCTTGATCCTTTTCTTTTGACCAGCTATTCTGAATTAGAAGGGATCTTTTCCATTAAAATATGTATCTACAGTTACTTTTTAATGCAAATAGCTTCATTAATCTTCATATTACTTGTCCCATCTGCTTTGCTTTAATTTGGCTGGCATTTACACAGTGAGTTACAGATCAAAAAGCAGACCAAGCCTGTTCCATGTTGCCTCGCTACTGAGACAAGCAATGTGCTGTGAAAGCAGGCTTGGTTCTGGTCTGCCAGTTTGCTCACCCCTGCAAGGTGCAATTTACCCACTCTGTAAGGTCTCATTTTAATTTGAGGAAGACAGAATTTATGCACACGCACAGCATATCCCCTCCAAAAGGCAAGAAAAGTGTCTACATATTTTGTCTGGCAGAAAACATAAGAGAACAGCTTTGCATAATCACATGGCAGTTTGCAGAATTGAAGAAATCTCACTCTCAGAGCCCTTTTTTCCTCTCATTCATTTCTTGAATCAATCCTAAAAGATTTAGAGTCCAGGTCATATCTCAATGATTCAAATATTCTTCTTTGCAGAAAAACAAGATGCTGTTGTCCTCCATCTCAGAAAAGGACAAAGATAGTAGAGGAGTAGAAAGCCAGGAAAAGAAACAATTTGCATTGTATGAAGTGAGGCAACAGCATGAAAGGAAGGTGCAGTGAAGATGTCACTAGCTATAGTAAGAAAAAATATTTGGTGTGGGGGGTGGGGGGGACCTTGTTAGATAGGACTCAGGAACTTTGATCTCTGTGGCATCAAGAATGTGGTTAGGGTCAGTGATTCAGGGACTGGCAGGCTATTCTGAGAATGAGATAGTGTACAGGCCCAAGGGCCAGATCTGGGTGCACACTCCTCTGAAACCTGAGGTTCCCTGCCCAGCACATGGCTTTCCCCTAAAGGGCAAGCACCAAAATGCTCACTCTTCCACGGGTACATGGGTACCTGCGAGGTGTTTGCCTTGCACATGGCAGCCCTGTGGGCACAGCACAATCCATGGAAAATAATATCCAGGCTTGTCTATTCTCAGCCTAAGAAAGCTGGACTCCATGGGTGTGGGCCCACAGACATGACATCCCAGATATCTTTCCCAGACACCATGGGGAACCCATTCTCACCAGACCCATGCTCACAAGACCAAGCACAGGGCAAGAGAGATCCTGGCTTGGTGTATAATCCAGCTCATTGTAAAGCTGTAACATACAAGGAGGGATACAGCAGCTGCATGTTCATGGAGTTCTGTAAAGTTTGACTTGCCTATAACTCATAAAAGCAAATTGTCTTGCTAAGAGGAGATTACTGTTTTGCAGCCCACAGTGTGCTAGATTTGATTTCCATCCAATGTCTGGACATTCTATTCATGGCAAAAAGTAGTAGATGTCAGCTACAGGCAGGTATAGAGGCAGTCCAAGCACTCAGCAGTGTCACAGCTGGGAGCAACCAGAACTACATCAGACATACAGAAAGCAGAAAGTGCCTAAAAGGACAGAAAGGTGCAGTGAAAAAAACCCTGTCCTTCCTCTTCTCTACTCCACTTCTTCATCTTTAAGGCCATAATTATTATTGTTTTTTTTTTTTTTTTTCCCACTACAGAGAAACCTTCACTTGGCTCTGGAGGCTATTGTTGGCAGAGGTTAGAATCACAGATCCAAAAATCCAGCAAAGACTAAAACTACTCCACCCCTAATTCAACAGAATAGACAAAGGAATGAAAGCCTCTATATCACAGGACTTTACATACCCCATAAAAATTTTACTCTTGGGAACTGGAGAAAGATAAGGGACTAAAAATTAGCCACAAGTGCCTAAAGCTATGTTTGTACTCTTCTCTCTTACACCACAAAAATGTGGCATGAGAGAATGTGAAGTTCAGTTAATGCAGGAATGAGAAACTTCCTCTTACCTTGTCCTTACTCTTGGTAGAATAACTTCTACAGCATTTCACCAAATGCATTAGGAAAAGCAAGGGAATGCATTTCTATTGTTCCAGTGCAGAATGTGAGTTTCCTAAAAGCACATTTCTCAGACTTGCTTAATAGCTTTCACCTGAACTATTCAGTGTTATAATTTTTAAAAGACTCCATTGGTAACTTAGGTTTTTCAAGCAG
This sequence comes from Sylvia atricapilla, assembly GCF_009819655.1. Lineage (NCBI taxonomy): Eukaryota > Metazoa > Chordata > Aves > Passeriformes > Sylviidae > Sylvia > Sylvia atricapilla. The sequence goes on from NC_089142.1 coordinate 66,008,931, forward strand.
TTTCTTTTTGTCCCCCATATATATAACTTGCTTAGCACGTTGCAGCTGTGATCTAGCAGATGGAAACTGTTTTGATAATTGATGCTCTGAAATACCATATGCACAGGCTGAGATATTTAAGTTCTGTTTAGTGTGTTTGTCTGCCTATGTCCATATCTGCTTTCTCCTAAAGACTCTCATTTGTTTACCACAAAACAACAACAAAAAACCTGGAAACATGGCTAAGATGAGAAGAATGTAGATCCCTGTGGTACCACTTACAAACTGGAACCGGAGACAAGTCCAGATAAAGTATCCTTCTCTTTTCACTCTTCTCACTAAACTTAGCATGAGCTGGAGGTCTATTACTGTCCCCCACCTATCTACCTGTCAGCACATGTGTGCAGACTATACCATTGCTATAATTCAACACACAGCCAGCACTGGTACAATAGTGCTGGTGTGCAGTGCAGAACAATTGCAAATCAAGTGTGAGACATTTTTTCAGATGCAGTCTCTGCTCAGTGACATTCAGCTAGACTTTTGTGGGAGGCCAGCGAGATGCACAGGGCAGAACACTGTGAGATATCCCTCTTGGCAGTCCACTTCAGTACTTTGCTTTCAGACTCACCATGATGCAGTCTTCCTGTTCCATCTTTTTTAACAAGTTCCACTGTATTCATTGCTGCTTTCATACTGTCACTTTGGTAGCCGTGTGGCTGTATGGGGAATAATACGGAAATTAATTTAAGCAGAAACCTGCAGAAACCTACAGAAACGTTGTGCTACAGTCTTTTTTTTTAATCAAAAATAGTGCAGATCGTAGAGTGGAGACGCCTTAATCAGTCACTCAGCCACTTTTAAAAATTCACAATTATGGTTGTTGCCTGGAGGACTTTTTAAACCGCGATGTGAACAGGTAATACACACGGAATATTTCACGCAAGGACTTGAGATTTTCCACGCGGTGTCCCGGCGCCGCCATTCCCTCCCTGCCGGGTCCGCCAGGGGGCGCTGCGTCCGTGCCTGCTCCCGCCGGGATCGCGGCGCCGCTGGGCGGCCCCTGCCCTCACGGGCCGCTCCTTGTCCTTATGGGCCGCTCCTTGCCCTTGTGGGCCGCTCCTTGCCCCTGTGGGCCGCCCCTGCCCTCACGGGCTGCTGCTTGTCCTTATGGGCCGCTCCTTGCCCTTGTGCGCCGCCCCTGCCCTCACGGGCTGCTGCTTGTCCTTATGGGCCGCTCCTTGCCCTTGTGCGCCGCCCCTGCCCTCACGGGCTGCTGCTTGGCGTTATGGGCCGCTCCTTGTCCTTATGGGCCGCTCCTTGCCCTTGTGGGCCGCCCCTGCCCTCACGGGCCACTCCTTGTCCTTATGGGCCGCTCCTTGCCCTTGTGGGCCGCCCCTGCCCCGGCGGGCCCGTGCCCGCGCTGCCGCACGCCCCGCCGCCAGCGCGGAGCTCCTGCTCCGAGCTCTGCCCCTCAGCAGTTCGCGGCGACGGGAGAGAGGCGCTGAATCCTCGCTGACCCCGGCTAATTTCCCAGAGGCTGAAGGCAAGGATAGCTAGGGTTTTTTTGGTCTTTTATTTCCCCCGTAGCAAAATGTGTACTCAGTTTGGAGTAGCGCTATAAATAAAGTAAAAAATAATAACTGGGAGGCACCGGGTCTGCGGAGTACCAAAGCCCCGTGCTTTCATATGGGCCCTGCAGAGCTGTGCCCCGTCTGCCCCTGTTCCACTTGAAAGAGAAGGAATCTGTGTGCACTGGAGGGATTTTGTGTGCCTTTCAGCCCTTCTGCCCGTTTCAACACGAGGGCTGCAGCGCAGCTCCGCTGACCCGCGGCTGAACCCCGCTGCTGCCAGCCCCCGGCCGTGCCGGCGCTGGCTGCGCCCGGCCTGAGCTGCCTCGGGCCTTAGAGCCCCTGAAGCGTTTCCCGCTTTTGTTTCCAGGCTTTGCCTGCGGGCCAGCTGCCGGCCTAACTCGGCTGACCTTCCTCCCCCAGCTGACTCCGGTATCGATCTCACTGCGGTACGGGAGGTGCAGCCAAAGCGCCGAGAGGCGCTCACCTCGTACAGTGGAGCGCAGTGAACTTTCACAGAGTAAAAGTGCTTGTTCAGGAGGCTGATAGAGTAAATCATCAAAAATACCCGCTGTCCATTGCGCCTCTTGACATTCACTGCGCTGCAGCTGTGACTTGTTTTATTGACTTATTGTAAGGATATAATGCATTGGGAAGTTAGAAACTTGCAAAGGGAAGTATCTACTGCCCCATAAATTGTCCCTCTAATTTTGTAACATATTACATTTAAAGGCAGGTCATAATGTTCCAAAGCATTTACCAAAAGGTAGGTCTCTAACTAAAAATTACTTGAGTGAGGAGCTGAGGAACTTGATTCAATTTGGAGCACTGAAAATCAGGCCAGTTTGAATTAACTTCTGGTGGAGCCTAGCTCTGAAAACACGGGCTGCTGTCACCAAGTACAACGCTTGCCTTTTGAAACAGATCCAGGGAATGAACAAGCATAAAAATATTCCAGACGACTTCAGCTCTTCAGCGGTACTGACCCTGCCTGCTCCACTAAGGGGCCTGACACGGCACAAGTGCCATCACCACTGGATGTGCATCTGCTTGACCCTGGACAGGTTCTTCAGCTGGAACCAAATCCACACTCTGTGTGTTGTACAAGAGGAAAATGGGGATTGGGATAAGCAAGGGTCGAGTTTTTTTCCCCTCCAAGTATTCTTGCATGGACTGAGTAGGTAACTGTGTAAGTAAGTAAGATCATAACAGGAGCTCCTTAGATTTTTGAATAGCTGATTGGCCTTTTTCTCCCATTTATGAATCTGATACATATTAGTTAGATAATTTCTTTCAGGAAATTTTTGAGCTGCAGCATCGACAGCTGCAGCAAGCATTTGGTTTGTTTATTGCTTATTTTTCAAATATCATCATGCACCAGAGGTCAGCAGAAGCTCATCACTTCCCAAGGACAAGAAGACTGCAAGAACCTTCTGATGGGGAACAGTCTGTGCAGTCTCCTGCCTACAATAGACTTTTTTTTCCCTGTATGTGGGCAAAAAGAATATCACAGAAAGTAAAAAACAGATTGAAGCTATCATTGTGTTTAAGCTGCAGTATATATTAGGATATGGCATTTGTCTAATGATGAGTCTTATGGCTGAGGTGTTAAAAAAGAATTAGTCCAGGCAATTTAGCCACCAGGCAGCCATTGATATTACCAGAAGCAGGCTGATTGACTTTGCAAGTCTCCAATTATAATCCACGCTGTAATTATGATTATACTTCTCCACAGAGCACGACTGAGCCTCTACTCTTGACTCATACCAGATTCCCACTGAAGCCAGCAGGAGCTGTGCTTGAGATGGGGCTTTCACAGGCAGCACTGTTTGTCCGAAATAAACAAGCTGTTCCTGTAAATTGCTTCCCCAAAATGGACTGTGTTCTTCGATGTATGGTCATAGCTCTGATCAGGCACACAGCTTTTTGCTTTGTTCTAACAGAGGAGCAAAGTCAGGTTTAAGGCACTGGCAGTCCGATGTGTCTTCAGACCTGTCCAGCACTATAAAAGTCTTAACTTTTACTTAGAGGCTTAACTTAGAGGCTAGCTGAAGTCTCCATCCAATAATCCAGTAACAAGAATATCCTGTGCTTGCCTGTAAATCTTATTCTCATTCGTTTTTGTGCAGACAAGTAAAATGTATTTAATTGATTTCATCATCATGATTAAAAGGAGGTAAGTAGATTTATGCAAGAGGAGTAAATACTCAGGTTTACTGTGGAAAGCTTACACAGGAAAAATCTATCTTCATCTCCTACCTTATTACACACTCAGGAAAACTCTATGTATTGATTGTGAGTGAAGTTGTTAATTACCTGGCCAGCAATACAACTGAGGAAAGGTACTTGGGAAGCAATTTTCCATTTTGTAGAAAAAGAAGAAACAAAAACCATAAACTGGGGAAAACATGCAACAGCAAAATTCATAAGACTATAAGTTCATGTTAAGATGCACAATATGAGAAGATCTTCATATTAGGAAGTTTCTGTAAAGGCTACCTTGCAGACAAATTGCCCTCATTATCTTGATAATCACTTTCTAAGCCATAAAAACCATGAATCTCCTATCTTGCAAGCAGATCTGTGGAAATCCAATTCTGTGGTGTAGGGCTGCCATCTCAGGCCGTGTTTGAATGTTCTATTCTCTTATTTCTGGGAGGAATAGGAGCTTCACCCTTTGGTATTTGTCTGGGAATTAAAAAGCATGTATCGGAAGTATACGGCCATTTCTTCATGGAGAGTTTTCAGAAATACGATTACAGCTCTCCTTAAACACTATATTCTACACTTCCCTGTGTCCTGTATAGTGCTCTGCTACATGATGGCTGAGTAACCTAAAGCCTTACTAGCATTTTAATCTTGGACTTTTTATTACTGGCTCTTTTAATCTCAGGCTTTTTTTTTTTTCTTTTTTCTTTTTTTTTTTTTTTTTTTTTTCCTTTACTGTCTTGCCTTTTCAAAATTTGCATTGTCAAATACTTGTAATCAATTGCTGAAGCAGAATGAAGAGTATCACTCAGAAAGATCTCTATCATCGTGGTTGCTACGGCATGTTACCCTATGGTATTTGAGCATTTGTATGCAGGAATGATTCTGCCCCCTAAGAGGGCTGAGGCACAAGGAGCTGTCCTGGTTTTGAAAAGAGTAAAATTGGGGTATTGGCCATAACACCACATAAGCCCCATGACTTTTTTAAACTGGTGTTAGGAGTGAGGCACAGCCTGGCCATGGCTTCACAGTGAATTTGGGGTCTTACAGTACCTGGACCCTGAGCCCACCATACTTATGACAAGCTCAATGCCTTCAGCCATGCTCCACAAGTCAACAGAAGACCTCTCACTGAGCTCTGGTTAGCTTGCTTCTGTTGGGAGGGAACCCAAAACTTCAAAAATCTACCTTACTTTTGCAAAATAATCAGGTGGAGGTTCTTAATGTGCAGCCACTTGCAATTAACCAGGCAGTGACTGTGTCTGAGAGAGGCTCAGGGAGCTCCCACCTGGAGCAAAGTTAATCTGCTTTCAAAATTTCTGTGACCTGCAGCCACACTGAGGGTGGCAGGAGCCTTTTCAAGAGATACGAGTGTCATCTAGTGGTGAAACAAACCCACTCGATCACACGCTAAGGGCCACCACCTGCCCTCTGGTTTCCATACAGAGCACTGGGTGACACGTTTTTTTTCTGCCACACTTTAACAGCCTAATGCAGAATGTATGGAATAACCCTTCTTTTAGCTTTCATCCTTGGGGGATTTCTTTTATGCAGGCTAATGGAAAATAATACGAGCCCATAGTTACCCAGGCAGCAGACACTAATGGCTCTCCAGCTGAGGTTCTTCTGTCCCTGTTGATGGGTACAGCAAGGATCTGTCTCCTTGGGAACAGTGACCACCAGCTCCCTAGGAATTAAGTGAGATTTTTACAGGACAGAGGACTGTTTAAAGCTCTATTTATCTATATTGTGTGATGGGTCTGTTAAGCATTTGTGTTTCAGGATAATTTTTTCCCAAACTCCTTTGCTTTCTTTCACACATAAATCCAGATTTAGTAGCGAAGCAGACCATAAACACAACGGTTCTCTTGTAGTTGGTCAAATAAGAAAGGAGAAACAGCTTCTCACCAGAAGCATCACTAGCAGAGGAGCATGCATGGACAGATGGCTGAGCTGCTAACCAGGTGGAGTGGAGAAATACTGGCTGGTTATGTATAATTTTCCTGATGTGACTTCCTGGCAGTTCATCACAGTAACTGTAATGGAACAAATCCAGCTCAAGGTGTTGTGCAGGTATTCTGAGGGAAAACAGTCTGAATTTAGTCAGCTAGAGCTTATCATGTAAAATTACTGCCAGTCCTTGCTCAGTACACACTTTCAAGTGTAGAACTGGAAGCCCATCTTTTTTTTGGAACAAAGCGGAACTCACCATATTTACAGCTGACCGCAAGGACTGAGACTTAGGAAAAATCCCAAGTGCTTCCCAGTTGAATAGGGGCTGGTAGATGGAAGATGTGGAGCTACCCAGCCTTGGAGCAGTGGACAGTGAAAATCTGAAGATCTAGTCCCTCGTCTAGAGGGACTAACCTTATTTTTCAAGTGGTGCTTCATCTCCCACCATTTCCTGCTAGAGCAGGCCTTGGGCAGTCACGCAGGTTTCATGATCTTAACGGTGAACGCACGAGAAAACAACTAATCGACAAAAAGCCTGATAGGAAGCGCTGAATCCCTTTGCAAAGCCGCCAGCTGCCCGTGTGACACGGCACTGGGCAGGGCCGGATCAGCCAGGTAGTCAGAGGCTCTTGGCAAGCCGAGGACAGCGAAGCATATGGGTCTTTCCCCGGAGCCGCTGTGCGCCCAGAGCCACCGAAGGAAGGGGCTCGAGAGCCGCCAGCTCTCGCGCTTTGCCGGCCCCTCAGCTTCCACCTCCCGCTTCCCGGGAAAGCGCACCCGGCGGCGCTCACGCTCCCGCTCTCATTTGTCAGCCCGCCTGCGTCAGCGCTAATGCCGAGCTCAGCTGCTCATCATCCCAGCTGATAATGTCGCGGGAGGAATTAGACAAGGCATGCTGGTAGGAGGGAGAGAGAGGGCTTGAGGGAGAGTAATCACAGGCACAGCGATGGGAAATAAATGAGATCAGAAAAAAACAACCCTCAAACAGGCTATTCTCAGGCTAGAAGGGAGTGTATTTTTAGGAGATGAGGCCGTTTCAGTCCTAGCTGGGGAGCCACGGGATAGCAGCAGGTCTCCCTGGGATTTCAGCTGGACTTGCTTCAAGGCTGAAATGAGGGCGTTGCTACAGGGCACTTGGCATTCGGCTGAGTTGCAGAAAAGCTAAATGGGTGGGCTGGGAGGCTGGGTTGTGCCCTTGTCCGCAGATGAGTTGTGGCAAGAGGCAGGGGAGGGCTCACGGATGCTGCCGCTTCTACATGGGTTCTCTGCAAGATTTCCGTCTTCAGAGAAAAGCGGAAAGGTTTTTGCCCACACAGCTTCTGCCTGAGATTTGGAGCATTCTTTCCCCATGAAAACAGTGCTAATAAGAAGATGCCATGCCACAGTCATGAAACCCAGGGGGGTCCTGGCCCTCCAAGCAGCACCGTTCACTGCACAGCAGCCAGCTGCAGTCCGGTTCCCGGTATCTCCCTCGACAGCAGGCAGAGCAGAGTGCTGTGTCAAAAGAAGGCATAGGTTTAATCATTTCCTGTGGTGCTGTAAAACTCAGATTTAATTTGAATGTATTAAATACACCTTGGCATTTTAACCACTGCTAACAGTAGAGCAGTGTTATTCTTCTGGTTATTTCCCTACAAAATGTATCTCTTTCCATTGAAATTCAGTAAACATTTTGAAAATACTGCAAGGTCAAGAATGTTTTGCAGAATCTTCATCTGTGTAACCTAAAAGGACCTGGCAACAGAACAGCTTGTGCTCTGAACTTGGGGAAAAAGGTGAAATAGCTCATCCCCATCAGTTCTGCTCTTTGTGTGTGCAGTAAATTCAGAGTGACTCCAAGTGCCATGCAGCATTTGGAAATTCTTCCTTTCAGAAAAGGGAATGAAATCTTGAAATTAGAGAATAAAGCCAAACAATCAGTCTGGAAAGGATATATGATCAAAACCACTGCAATTGAAAAAAAAACCAGAAAATTTGGAAATGGAGTGACTACAACCAAATGGACTGAGATGAAACGAGGGGCAGTGAAGAGGACCAAAACTTCCAAAATTACTCCAAATCACGAAATCAGGGAAGAAATGTAAATAAAGAGTGAGAAGAGAAACAAAAGAAATTAAATGTTAAAGACAAAAAAGGGAAAATTCTGAAGCCAAGTGAAAACAGTTAAAGTGAATGGGATGAGAAGTGCAGGGAAATGGACCGAAGCTTGCCCAATTAATCCTCATTGAAATCGCAAGATTTCATTCCCTTTCCTGGAAGAAAATTCTTCCTTTCTCCAAATGCTTCATGGCATCTGGAGTTACAGTCCCTGGACTGTCTGGTTTTGTGTACCATGTAGCTGTTTGGTTCTCCCAAAAGCCACAAAATGACACTTGCAGGACTGTTCTGTATCCAGAGCACAGCTTGGGCCAACCACAGAGCCACAGACCAGACTTCTCAGCTTAGAAAGCTGCCATTCATGAGCACCAGAGAAGAAATAAGTATCACAGTGCAAAATGAGCTTTTTTTTTAATGACTATTGAATGATGACTAGCACATCTAGAACCAAATACTGTAATCATTTATGCCCATGAGTTGCGCTTTTTTTTTTTGTGCATGTGAATTATTTTGACAGACATTTTCGATATCTCCAAATGTTCTGAAAAGTTCAGCAGTAAATTATTATTTAACAATCAAAAAAATTGCTTTCTCAGACCTTTTATTTTCCTTTTTCTTCTTGTGACTGGCCTCCAGGAGAAACACCATTAGAGTGATGCTGGAATCAAAAGCTTTAGCTAAGATTTTCAGAGTGATTGAGGGAGAGCTGTCAAGAGGAAGGTGTCGGCATATCTGGACTCAAAAGGTAAGCCCAAAAAGGAGATACCTTGGTGATTGAATTCTTGGCCAGTGGTTACATTTGAGCATTCAATTGCTGTGATGGCAAAGCCTCCCTTAAAACTATTTTTTTGCTTGGCACCCAAGTTAAATTGTATTTAATTTCATATTTTTCCACGGAAGTTATTCCATATTGTGTCTTTCCTTTTGAAACATGCTTAGGCTAGGTAGGCATTGATTGCTAACAAACCCAAGAGGAAAAGCCTCGATGACACGAGTTAAAAAAATATGTGAAGGGCTGATAGTTTTGGCAGAAAGCACTTCATGGCCCCTGAGTGAGGATCATAAGCTGTCAACTCTCAGCTCATAAATCACCAGATCAGAGCAAGTTTGATTATTCCACTTGTAAAAATGCTAAAAATAAAATTCACCACTATGATTTTGCCATTGTTTGTTCATCCTCTGTAGTTGATTGTGCACTGCAAAGCTTTTCACCAAGCAGTGTTCATTCCAAGGTAGAGTTTAGGGAACAAAAACATTGGTTCCACAAAAATGGAAAGAGAGTTATGTCCATCAGAAACACTCTTTGCTCTAGTGCCCGCCTCAGCTCCTGCTTTTGGACTCCAGCTGTCCCTTGTTTCTGCTGCCCCTGGGGTCTGGGAGCAGGAGACTGTCACCAGGATAACCATCCTCCTTGAACAGCAAAAGTCTCTCAAATTATACAATGAGGTTTACAAATAATCACATCAGCTTAGCACTAATATGCTTGACACATAAACTCTGTGTTGTTTGTCCTTATTTCACTTCAATTGTTGTTTGGAAAATCAAAAGCCAGTCCCACAATAATCTTTCAGTCGAGCTTCATTTTATTACTGCATTGTGGGAAGTCTTCTGAAATGCATCCTAATTTCATCCCCATCTAGATTTACGTTTTTTCTTCATTCTGCCCAAAGGAAGAGCTTTTTGCAGCACAGTGCAGCATACATGTGCAACACAGCTTTTGATGCAATTTGAGAGTATCTTCCCTCTCTGCAGGTATTCCCTGCAAGAATTACCAATACTTCTTTCATTGGAGGTAACTTTTTTCCCCAAGGATTTTGCTCACTGCAGTTGCAGTAATTGGATGCAAATGCAGGAGCAGGGAGTAAGGCCCTTTGTTTTCAGTCAGACCCCACAGGGCTATCCAGAGACTTAATTCACCATATAACAATTTAATTCCCTTCCATTAATTCAGCACATGCAGGTGCTTCTAGAGAAACTGTAACCAGCAGCTCTCAGATGGAGCAGGCTCTGGTGCTGCAGGGGAGGATTTCAGGGCAGGCTGGTCCAAATACCAAGAGTCAATTGAGGCTTAATGGTGACCTTACCCCTCCTCAATACAAAGCTGGGGTCCATTTGGCTCAGAATGGACTCTTGTCTAAATACTTCCTTAGTTCCCCTGTTCTGTCCCTGCTCTGCTCCTCATGTGCTCTGCCCCACGCAGTGATGTGCCAGCCAGGAGGGAGAACTCCTCTAGGACCTCTGCCTTCACCTCAGGAGAGCTTAGTCTTTGGACAAGTTAGGGCATTCCATGGAACCTGGCCTTTAGCAGGAGAAAGCTGAATGGAGAAAGTAAGTGAGACTTGGTGAAGGGAACACATGAGAATGAGATTTGTCTTAGGCCAGCAGGAAATACAATGTGGACCTCAGAGTCTTCTGCCTTGACATCAGGGTTTATTTTGAGATGAATAAAAAAATAGGTCTAGGTTAGCTTCTGTGAATGAAGGGAATGAGACTAGAGTTGATTGATGAGAGACTATTGACGAAGGAAGAAAATGACTGGCTACAGGCTGAAAGTCTGAAAAAGACCCACATTTTTTCAGGATGGGTGTGAGATGAGACAAGAAGCAGCTGGTATTGCATCCATAAGGATTGAAGCAAAGCCTACCAAAAGGAATGCAATGATGATGGGACCACGTCCCATTTTCTGTGTCACAGAATGAAGAAGTCCAACAGTAACCAGCACAGGGGCTTCTGCACACAGGGAACAGGTTAGGCAGGGTTGTGTTTGGGCTTTCCATCCCAGTGGCTAGGGACAGCTAATAGTCTTGTCCCTCTCTAAGGAAACTTCAAATGCTTAGATATTCCAAGGTGCAAACCTTCCTGAAACCTGTGCATTACATCTCTGCTACTTGTAGCACATCATGAGAGTCAGTGCTTACAGGTCTAACTGGTGTCCATTTTTTGGCCAGTGGGTAAGTTGTCCACCATATTTGCTCCTTATTGAAAGCTATTTATGCTCATTTTATAATACCAGCTAGAGGCCCAGAAAATCAGAGTCTATATATTTCTCAGTATATATCTTCACATACACATAGAATAAACTGTATTGAAAATATACAAGGTTGAAGACTAAGGGAGAAGTGTTAGCCGCATTTTATAAATGAGGTGCTGAAGGAAGAGGAGATGACATGAGTTTCAGATCATATTCAATGTCTGTGATCAGGAAACTCAGGTTTAAGAAGAAGACCGTCCTTCCTTCATGGAATGGAAAGAAGGGAGCTCTAATACACACAGGAAAGATGGGGTTGTACCTTCTGTAGAGTATTTGTAGTGTTAAAATGGCCTCAATTCCCTGCATGAGACAGTGTCCCTCCTTTTTCTTCATTTTGCATTCAGTAGTCTAAAACAAGAATTGTGACACTTATTTGATTTTATTTTTTTAAATTTCTTCATTATTTCAGAATAATCTTCAATAAATCATGCTTGGAAGCTCTGGGAAGTTTGCAAAACCAAGCCCTACTCAGCTCCAGGCATTTATACATGACGCATACAGTCATCAGTGCTCACTGCTGTTGTTTCTCTGCCAATCACCTTACCCAATGTGAAGATGTGTCACAACACTGAGCAAACATGGAAACAGCCACTTTAATCAACCATATTTTCCCCATATGGTAACTTTCCTTTACCGTGGTAGTCCAGCTTTCACACAGATTTTATAGAGAGAAAGTGTACAAGCAATAAAAATTAACAGCCAGTATATGCGCAACAAACAAATCAACATCCCCTTCCCCCATAATGTGTGCCTGAGTGGATCTAATTCAAACTGTGACTAAACTGTGGTTGCATTTCCATGAGATATTTTGCCTAAGGATGTGCAGTGTACACAGTGCATGATTCATTTCAGTGAGAACCAGACCAGGGGTGACAGGAAGAAGTTCTGAGGACAAGCACAGAGAAACAGCCATAACAGAAGAGGAAAGCCACAAAATGATTGTGTTGCCATGCCCTTAGAGCAGTAACAGGGCAGTGAGAGCCTTCATTCCCATGTGCCTGTGAAGAGCTTCACTGACTCTCTTCATCTTCGCCTACTCCTCCCCATAAAGGAAAGAAAGCCCAGAGTAATGTGGTGGGATATTGGGGTAGTTCATGTTTCCAAATGCACTCTCTACCTCAGACTGCCTCACAGCTCCTCCTCTTCCACACACACCTGAAGGATAGTTCTGGGAGCACGTCTTTCCCATAAGTCTTGCTAGGGCTGGGGAGCAGGTGCCTTGCTGGAAGTAATCCTCACAGCTGTCTGGTTCATGTGTTGTTAATACAAGCACATAATTTTCACTGGCATAGATTAGGATTATTAATGGCAACAGAACAATGAATGTCTGTGCAATCAGAATTTGACGTCTTGTATTTGTCATGCCACTAAATAGCTTGTTTCCAAATTATAGAACAGTTGTGTGGTGAAGGGAATCAGGCTGTGATAATTTGTATGTTTGAATGATATTTTAAGACCCACTTGTTTTTTGCATCTTGTTCATACACTGCCAGGATGGATGTTGGGTGGATGGAGGAGCATACATACATTCTGTTTTAGAGAGGCTTCTCTTCTCATTCTGCAGTGTGGCTGAGGGATCTGTCTCTCCTCCAGGTATTCATTTTCAGTAAGACTTGGAGAGGAGAAGACAAACCAAACACAGCACAGCATCTGAGGACATAATGTTTTCAGAGTTGGCTGGCAGTGGTAGTCTGTTGTTCTGTCAAAACAAAGATGATGTGACAGCTCTGCCTGTCAGTCTTGGCCCAAACTTCTCCGTTCTTCCCTCCTTACTTCCACTTGCCCTTCTCCTTTTCTATCAGCAGCAGCACCTCAGTCAAATTTGGCAATGGAAGTGAGGGATATTATCTCTAAGATACTAAGTCCCTGCAGTTTTTGCCAAAATCAGACACCCTGCTGGAGCCCACACTGGGGGAGTGGGCAGTCATTGCATACACAGCTCCCAGGTGCTTCAGTCATTTGCTGCTTTTTGTGCAGTGATTTTCTGCTCTTTGTGCAATTGAGAGGCCAAACACTAGTATTTCCGGTGGGATGCAGTGGGAAACAGGAAGAGCATGGAGGGATTACAGGGATGCTGGATGCAGCAGGCAGAGCTCTGCAGCAGGGGTAGAAGTGGAGCTGAGAACTGGAAGCACTTCACATTGGGCTGAGGATGTGCACAATATTTGTGAGTACAGTTCCTCATGTTGGTGAAAAGGAGAGGGAATCTAGAGAAAAAATTTTGTCTATGATAATAATTAATCTTTTTTTTTTTTTCTGTGTAGAACTTAGAGTGAATTAAAAGCAATAAATCTAACCCAAAGTTTCATAATTTATGTTTCACAGAAACAGTTGTTTCTAGTGAATGCAATGGAAATATATTTTAAGAGAAATGAGGAAGAAGAGGGGAAAATATTTAGGGCTCAAAACCAAGGTAAGATAGGTATCTACATTTAAAATGTTCTCAATTTCAATTCTTTATTCAACCACTTAACCATTTGCTTTGATAACATGCGTTTGACTAATTGGCATAATTTTCTTTGTTAGTAACAGTGAAAGGTGATATCAGACTCAGTTAAGAGATGCTTTGCAGGATGTGGTGATTCCATGATAAGATGAACTTGCAGTAGCTATTGTGCAACTTTTATTTTGGGTTTAGTGGGGATTGGGAGGGTGCTGTCTCCTCTTAGGTGCTTGGGTAGTTTTGAGAGCTAATGATATCCAATGCCAAATCAGCAGAGAGGAATGTCTTATGGGCAAATGCAAACAATTTCTCCAAGCAGGAGAGCAGTGGGAAAATATATATGACCATAGGAAATATTTATGGTCCATGATCGAAATAGTGTAAAGATACAGAAGGCAAAAATTATTATGGCCAGAGCAGTCAGAGGTTACCTGACACCAGTCTGTGGGAACCTAAATTTTCCTAGTTCCACACTGATGGAATTTCTCATTCTAGCAAAGTTTGCTGGCATGGTGACTGCTCTGTTCCACTGTATAGTGACCAGAGAGTGTGAGGACAGTAAGAAGTAACTAAAATAAATTCTTAACTGAAGAGTTTTCCTAGTATGCACTTATATTTTTGTTCAACGTACTGAAATATATGATGTTGTTAAATTCAGAAATAAAATAAATTGACAAATTTGACTTAAATAATTTCATACCTATTCTTCTCTGAAGACCAGTATGCAGTGTATGTGTGATCCAATAGGAACTTCATCAACAGAAATTTAATTGCCAGCATATTATCATTTGAGATTTTCTTTGTCATGGAATATTTCAGCATTGATCTTTGCAGCCCAGCTCCACACAGCCAAGATGCTGGGTGAGGAATGCACTTCAGAGAGCTCCTCCAAAAACAGTGGTATGTGCCCAGTGATCCTCTCTTGCAACTCCAACAGCACACTCAAAATGTCAGGACATTTCAGATCTGCCTTTTCCTGTGTGCCTTTGTTTCTGGTGGTGATGGTGGGTGGTTTAGGTGCAGCTGAAGCAGCTGTGCTATATCTGGACAGAGGAAACCACAGCATTTTTGCAGAGCAAGCATGCACCAGGAAGTTGTCTTATATTCTGTTTTGGCATTAACTCCTAAAGTCTCCTGTTCACTTCTTGGATATAATTTTGTTTTAAAGCAATCTAACATAAAACAGGCTTCCTGAAAACTGATAAAGTTTTTCTTGCTCTTTTGAGAGTAGTGGTGCTGTGCTGTTCCAGCTTGGCTTATCAGAACATTCATTAACTTCTAACCTCTCCAATGATATCAAGGGTAGTTTTTCTTTTCCTGATGAAAAAGATTCTTGAGAGCTAATGGAGTGCTGACTTTCTCATTCTCTAAACTCTTTTTCCTGGTGTTTTTGGTTTTGTTTTTTTGTTTTGTTTTGTTTTTTTCTTTTTTTTACCTGGTGATTGCTGGCAGGGTTGAGAGTAGCTGACATTATGAGATGACAAGCACCTCACCCAACATGAGTACTCACTACTGATTCACACAGGGCCTCAGAGTATTCTAGAGAATAATCAACTACATAGGAGTAGTAGGGGTCATTATCACATAAATAGCTGGCTCTTTAATAAATAAACTATTTATCCTAAGTTCTGTTCATAAACTTTATCAAGATGAATGAATGCCTTAGTCTGTAGGTGCCAGTAAGATAATGATTTTTGCTCACAGTACCACAAATCCTATATGAATCCCTACCCCAGTTTTTTAACCTTAAGAGTTTTGTGTTTCTCCCTTAAATTTGCCCTGGTGCCTAATCTTTGAGCAGACACACAACATCTGATGGGAATTTAGAGCTGCCAGGTCCATCTAGTTCACAAAACTCCTGAGTCATCCTATGGCTGGGTGTCTGTCTGTCTGCAGTATTCAACCAAAGTGTTGTGAACTCACAAATGCTCTTACTCAGTTTTGGAGCTTACCCAAATAGCTGCACTGGGAAGAATATTTCTTGAGTTTTCTGTGGAGAATAAGGCCTGCAGATTTGTGATCCGTTTTTCATTGACTGGCCAATTTTGGCCAAATTTGCTGGAAACATGAAGGTCACAAACTTATTGTCTTATGCTTTCAAGAATTGTCAGTTAGGGAGTTGTTTGAACTGCTTACTGAAGGTACAATTTTTTGGCCAAGGAAAGTGGGTTTAGTTTTCTTTACATTAGTTCATTCTACTCATAAGCCAATTATTTAAGAAGGAAGACATTAAGTCACAGTAACTTTTCATCTCCAGTCCTATTATGTGCCACATCCTGTCCTTCACGTGGTTGTCGCTCCAAAGTCAAATCCTACAGCTCTCCCATCTTGATTTGAAATACAGGCTGAAAACGAAGCCCCTGCAGAGGTTTCAGTGTATGAAGGTTCATAGCATTGCCATTATGTATTTCCCTTGGATCCAAGTGGCAAAAAGTGCAGCAATGTAGGGCCTGTTGCCTTTGCTTAACTTTTTTGTTTCCTGAGCCTTTATCAGGACAAACAGCCATCAGCCTTTCCCCTTTTCCATGAGCTGCTATGAAAATTGGTTCAGTCAGCTGTATGTGCAAGTCTTCCTGTGGTTTTAGAAACAGCAGCAGTGGAGCAACATTTAATTTGCAGCTTCTTCTTCTTAACCTCAGAGGAAAAAGGTGGTAACTGTTAATTGCATCACAGCATGTGTGTGCTGACAAGCACAGTTTGCTCTGACTCCAGGTGTCCTGAGACCAGCAAACCTAACCAAACCAGATTCAAAGCATTATGTGTACAAACCTAAGCCCAAACCACACTGCCCAATGTCTGTGTTTATTGTTCCTGTGGATTTGAAGGCAAGAAATCATTAACCATCTCTCAGAGCTCCTGGATAATGCACAAAGGTATAAAAGATTGTGGGAGTATATATTCACTGGTGAAGGCAGTCACATGCTGAAGATGTTTATGTGGCAGCTGTTTCCAAGAGAGCTTGAAACTGTCCAGATCAGCCATGTTGCTAGAAATAGGTTGCAAAATCTGGTTTTGAGGCACCATTCTTTTATTCTGAAGTCATGCTGGACCTCAGGAATTTTTATTTTTTAGAGGTTTGGTCATTTTTCTATCTAATTCTGCATGCAGTGTGGGGAGTGGCTAGGTGGTTTTGTGTGGAAGGCAGCAAAGGCAAGATTCCAGGGTGAATTCTGCAAGGTTACAAACTCTTACTGTTGTTTCTGCCAGGAGTGACCATCCTCCTTTCTCCCCTTCCCTCCTCCCTTCTCCTCCCTGCTCATTTCTTGCCAAGACTAAAGCTGTCGCTCTATGAGGCAAGAGTTCTAAAGGTCTGTGCTGCTTTAGAGCACCTTGCAGGGCAGCTGTGATGATGGAAGTACAATGAAAATTTGGTATATTCTAATTAACCCCGGGAATATTGCCATCAGGAGTGCAGAGTATTCCCCTGGAAAAGTTGCTTTTAAGTGGCTGATTGTATGTTTGTCCGTGAAGCCGTTATCAGACCATATAACAGCTTTGGGAAAAGCTTGTGAAGACTATTCTTGAATAGGCTTCCATCAGATAAGGAGGGGTGGGAAGTCGGCTCGGGTGCTGAGAGGCAGTCTGTTGATTTTAGGAAATACAGCAAACAGCCTTATAGGAGATAAAAAAAAAAAAAAAAAAAAAATTTAAAAACCCAACAGGGCTCTTTGTTTAATGGCTCAAAAGCTTAGGGCCACCTTACCCGGCAATAGCAAGCAATTCCAGACTGATGATTCCTTGATCATCACACACAGAGGAAAGCTTTTCTGTACCAGAACAAATATCAAATCCTACTGCCATGCACAGCAACAGAATCTGGTAAACTATTTTAGCCTAGCTGCAAAATTAATCTGAAACAGACTGGCACCAGACAATAATAAGGTGTAACCCTGGAGCTTTACTGCTGTTCAATGTTTTTTTTTATTAGTGAGTTCAGAACCTCCGCTGTGTGATCCGGAAAGGTCCATTTCAAACAGCACTGCAGGGTGGTATGGGGCGTTTGCCTGCCTTAGGGCCTGAGAGGCTTGTATTTAAAATGAGTTTCTCCCTACCCCCTCGCCCCTTTTCAAACCTAGAGTTAATTTGTTCCCACACCTCAGTTTGTGTGAACAGATGCCTCCATCTCTGAGCTCACAATTGCTGGCTGGGAAGTGATTCAGCTACTAAACAGTTGTAAGTGAGCAGGGGAATAATCACTGGGTATTGCTGACATCTGAAAAATTAATCTTGTGTTCATGACTTCGCTAGCAAATGAAAAGGGACAAAAATAGAAGCCCAAGCTGCCTTGGAGCATGCCTCAATCTGAAGTCACCTGTAGCAAGGAGCAGTTCTTCCCAGGTCCTTGCTACAGACAACTTCAGATGCAGCTGTGCTCGAAGGATGAGCCCCTCTGCATGCAGCACTGGACCTGAAGAGCTGGACAACAGCCCCACATGGACAATTTGGACTTTCAGAGGAAAAGCACTGAAAGAATAGGGTCACATTGGTAGCTGTGGAGGTTGCCTCCATGTCTTCCCACCATTGTCTTCTATCTTGCCTACAGTTCTCAGCTGGGAAGTTTGACTCATAAAGGGGCATTGCTATCCCCGTGGATGGTCACTATAATGGCAAATAGATGGAGCCACAAGGGATGGGTAGTGTGTAGTGTGGTAGTCCTGTACCTGGGGTAAGCGCTGCAAAGCACCACATGCTGCCTTCAGGGGAGCCAAGCTTTGCAACAGAAGATGCCATGAAGAAACAAGAACAAACAAAAAACCCCAAACTCGTGGGTTGCAATGAGCCAACAGAGGGTTGCAAATATTTCTGACTCACTTTCTTTTTTTTTTTTTTTAAATCTCCACAATAAGCAGTTTGTTTTTATAGTCTTGAGTAGGGTTTTTTTGCATACAGCAAATACATTGGAATCATCTTGAATGTCGAGAAGTTTCTTAGTCAAAGTAGCTGAAATAGCTTTTCACAGTTTATTAATCATTGGAGATGCATTTCCTTTTTGATTAAATTGTGTTCAGTTTCACAAATAGAAATTTGGAGATTAAACTCACACAGAAGTGTTAGCAAAGAATGTCAGTTTGGTAATTTTTTGTAGTGCAAAAAGATGAATCCAGCAAATAAATAAACTTGTAAATTAATCAATAAATAATCCAGAAAATAAAAAAACTTGTGCCAAAACAGTAGCACCTCTGCAGCATATTGACTGCAGACATGTCTTTGTAATCTCTCCACTGTAATATTCTGTTTAAAAATAGACAATTTTTGGGTGCCAAATATAAGAAGGAAATAAAGCTATTAGTTATCATTGAGAGGAAGGCAAGAAAAATGGTGAAGGGTCCAGAGGGGAAGCCATATGAAAAGCAGGTGAGGTCACTTGTTCTGTTCAGCCTGGACAAGAGGAGACTGAGGGGAGACCTCATTGCAGTTTCCTCATGAGGGGAAGCAGAAGGGCAAGCACTGATCTCTTCTCTGTGCTGACCGATGACAAGGCCAGAAGAAATGTCCTGAAGCTGTGCCAGGGGAGTTTTTAGGTTGGGTATCAGGAAAAGGTTCTTCACCCAGAAGGTGGTTGGGCACTGGAACAGGCTCCCCAGGGGAAGTGGTCTCAGCACCAAGTCTGACAGAATTCAAGAAGCATTTGGGCAATACTCTTGAGTGCCTTGTGTGACTTTTTGTGTCATCTTGTAAAAGGCCAGGAGCTGGACTCAAGGACCCTTGTGGGTCCCTTCCAACTCAGGATATTCTATGATTTTATAATAATTCCAGTTTCCAGTTATTCTATAATAATTACTAGTTCAGGAATATGTGGTCCTCTTAGGCTGCTAAATCTAAATTTCAGTCAGTCATCAGAATAAAAATAGTGAACAAAAACTGTAATCTAGTCCTAAATTTCTTTATGTCTAGATGGGCAAAACTATGATCCAGCATCAAAGTAGTAATGTGTGATGGAACTGGAACCCCACAACTAAACCTCTCCAGACCGTAGTGTTCTTATGTAGTGTGTGTGAAGTGAACACAGCTTTAGAAGGAAATTCCAAGATCCACTCCTGGGTATAGGTGATGCTTTTCATGTGAGGATTGTATGCTTAATACAGTTTGTCTGCTTTAAAGATCCAAATCTATCATGTAGATACTAGGGCTGACTTGTTCACTAAGCACTTTTTTTGCCTCCACATGGAGAAATGGATTGACATAGACATTATTCTGCTATACAGGTTCAACAGAACAATTCTTACTGTGCAGAGACAGTACTGAGTATTGCCACTCTTATTGCAGAGTGCAGTGTCTGCACAAGAGCCTGTTTCATATGGCATTGTACCACAACTACATTGATTCCACTCCTCGTGCAAAGCAACCTGTAGCAGTCCTGTCATCAGGCTGGCAGGAGGTCCACAGGGTTCTGTTTCTGGTTAAAAAAGGATTATTAGTTTTCAACATGATAAAAATCTCATCTGTAATTCATTCAAGGAAAAAAAAATTCAACAAGTAAAAATCATTACCGTTACCTAAAATCATTGTTACTGCTCACCAGTTTGTTGCTCATATAAATAATATACAATGATGTCCTGCGAGCCAACTTTGAACCCAGTGAATTAACAGAAGGAGACATGAGCATCTCACCACTATGCGCAAGTAAGTGGGCCACTATGAAAATTACCATAGGAAGGAGGTTTTGCAAGGATTCAAATGTTGTGCTTAAGAGGGAGCATTGAAACTTCTTGACATAAAAGTACCTCTAGCAGGGAAGAGCTTTCTGTAAGGAATTAAAAGAGGGTAGTTGAATTAACAAGTGTTTAACTCTGTCTGTCATCCTCTCAAAATATACAGAAAATACAATAAGGAATGAGAGGCATCATATGCTCATCACAAAAATGAAGATGTTGAGATAGACTCCATGCACTGACAAAGTCCTTGGAAGCCTCTGTGGGTACGTGGCCAGCCTCTGGGACACACACTGTACACGTATTTGTACGCATATACAGATATAGCTGTAAGAGCCACCCCTCACCTGGCCCACACACACTCCTACGTGGTCCCTACTGCTTAATAAAAAAGAGCAGAATGATGTATATATGTCTCATGAATACGTATGGACTGAATTTCAGCAAAGTCCTGCATTCCTGGGAGGAACTCCAGAAGCATTCTCCTGGATGCATCACAGATCAGCTGAGATTCCTTGCCACAGTTCCCAGCATGACCAGTATCTATCATATGGTCGTGTGGGCAGAACTGGATCCTACCCACTACTTCCTGCTGAACAGAACTCATTTCCTGGCCTGGCAGTCCAGCCTGGATCTTTGAAGTGCCAGCACAAAAGACATCTTGAGCAGCATCTTGTCACAGGCAACATAATTGTAACTGTATTAAATTCACAGGTTGCACTGGACTGGGAAGAACTGTGGATATGCTGAAGAACAGGATTATAAATCAAAATTAATTTGAAAAATGTGGTGAATTGAAGACCTCCTTCAAAATGGCATAGAATATGGAAGATTAAGGTGGACAAATGCGGAAACTTGGAAATGTGTATGAATTGCACGAATAGCAGCTTTCCAGGGATGAATTCTGCTAGCAATTTCAGAAGGTAACAAGTTGACCAGGAGTCAGAAAGATCACACTGAAAAGAAAATAGCATATTGCAGGGTGGGATGCACACTGCAGCACAGCCTGAAAGGCACATGAAGTAACTCTTGTCTAGACTGGGGTGGACATTCAAGTAAGATTTGCCCATCTGGGCCTCTTCAAGCATCAAAAGCCTCCTTCTTCTGTTTGAAAGAGCAAGACAGATGCACAATAAAACAGGTAAATTGGGATGAATTCTGTGAACAGCAAACAGTACCAAAAAGGGACAAAGTGAAACAAAAAATCATGCTATGGACTCATACCAGCAAAATTATTATGACAGTTCAATTTACCTCTCAAGTTCACCTTTCCAGTCTGAAATGAAATGCAGACAGCCTCCTTTCCTGTTACCAGATGGAAGCAATATACACATAAGAATGTTGACCTGATACCAGTTTTGCCCTATGCTTGCTTGAAGAAATTTGGGACCTCTCTTTGACTTGAGTGGAGCAGACCCTGAAGAAATTACTGCATAAACTCTCTCCAGCATATTTGCAAGATACTGTGCACAGCTACAACGACCTTTCTTCAATGGGATTATTAATTTCAGTCTTCTCTTACTTAATTACTTCATATAAAGTCTCTAACAGCCTCTCGCAACAGTCAGGGCTCCAAAAACCTCTGCCAAAGCCTTCAGTGAAATCCCTCCTTGGCAGACGTAGGTCTCATAAATTTGCTTTAGTTTACCTTCCCACATTTACCTGTAGTAATGCTATGGTTCCTATAATCTCAGAATTTGGCTTATCACACAAAACCAACACTGTACAAGCCCAAAACATCTTAATCTTGGTGGTAGACTTTGTATGCAGTTTTTGCTTCTTATTTTCTGCATTTTTTTTCTCAGCATTTTAATTTACTAATGCTTAGCCCATCCAAGCTTTGTCATATTAACATAAAAGAAAAATTACATAAGAAAATCTTCCTTTCTTGCATTTTCTGGTAGTTTGAGTCTAGTAAATAATATGATGTTATGATAATATTTTAGAATTGGTTATGGCATCATGTAGCAATGTCAGCCCCACAGCAAAGATCTTTGTAATGTGGAAGCTGCAGACTACTCACTCATTTGGGGTGGCAGCAAAGGAGCATCTGGGAGGGAGCAAATCTTATCTGCTGTTTTCAACCAGCCCACTTCAGCCTAGCAATAGCCAGCTGAAAAGCAAGTTCTGAACTGCTGAGAAATATGTGATAAAAAATCATTTGCAGGAGGTTTTAGGTTGACCCTCCAGGTGTTGCAACTATACTGTTTTACTGTTTCCCCACACTAGGATTTTTTTTCCCTTACCTTGTGTTTTACTTAATATCTTTTGCATGAAAAGCACTGTAGTGAAGAGAGTGGTAGACAAAAACTTTCCCTTGACAAGATCAAGGATGATTCAGGTATGGAAGTAATTTTCTTTATTTAGAAAAAAATGCTTCACCAAGTGCATTGTGATTGGAAAAAAAAAAAAAAAAAAAAAAAAAAAAAAAAAAAAAAAAAAAAAAAAAAAAAAAAACCCACTATTTTAAAAATCATAATAAAAGCAGCCAATATGCCTGAATATGAAGAAGACCATGACCAGGATTTTGGAGACTGGTACCTAAAATGGATCCATCAGCATTAGTCACTGTTATGTTGGATCGCTTGAGGCCATTGTTTGGGATTTAGGCTCCTGAGACTTGCATATTTGGAGTAGGTAACAACTAGGATTTTTTTTTTTTTTTTTTTTTTTTTTTTCTAAAAATCAACAGCTTCTCCAAGTAGCTGGAGCTCAGACACTGGGGCTTTGATTTTTTTTGTAACCCTCAAGAGTTCTGCTTCCATCTGGAAAATTAGGTTCTCCGTTCACCAGGCCCAGAAAATAACAAGAGAGGGGGCAAATCAGGGAGAGCTATGCAAAGCTTTCAGGTGCTTTGTGTAATATTGTAGAGTAATCCAAATATCCTAAAGACGTCAGAGCAATATTTAATAAAACACTGCTGTCTCTCAGGTCCATAGGAAAACAGCTGAGATTCCCTGACTTCAGAAGTCATACTGAAAATTATTTTTACCCCAGAATCCTATGGCTTAAAAAAACCTCTAACAACAACTGTTTCCTGTGAAAAGATATTGGATTTTGGAAAAATTTATTGTTTAATTATCTAATATGGAATCCTCCTGATATGGTTATAGTGGGAGTCAGCAGATGGCACTGTTACTCATAGTGATAAAACTTCTTTTTACAGCTGTGCAAAACTTGCTACGCTATTGCTAAGTTCTGCATTGCTGCTCATTTTCTAATGAAATGTCCTTGGCCAAAAACCAGGCACTGTCTCCCCACCTCACCTTATCAAACCAAAGAAAATTCTTGAGATGGATCTGGCCTTAGAGAAGTGTTGAGATTTCCAAGAAAGGGGTGGGTGGGGGGTGGGTTGTTTGCATGTTCTCTGAGTACTGCTGCTGAAAAAAAGATTAATTAAAGGAAATAGTGATCCTTTTTAGGACTTGTCTGCTGGGAAGTTGATGGTTTCCAGGATGCTGGAGCATGAACCATATGGAGTCCTTCTTGGAGGCCATGAGCACTAATGGAAAGGGTGAAGGGGGATGTTGGTGGTAGAACTGAGGCACTTTAGAGGACAGCCAGAAGACCTTGGAAATTAAACTCACCAGCAAGAAAACTGTGGAAGCACTTGAAAACCCAAGGTAGAAACACAGGCAGAGAGCATTGCAGGGGCAGCAAGACTGGAAGTGTGCCCAAAGACAAGGCCTTGGGGCACTCAGTGCTGGTTATTCATTCTCTGGGAAGACTCAGCCCGTTTCAGGGGATTGCTGGTCCAGTCTGAACTATTTACCGTGCTGATCCTATGGATGGGAAGAAACAGTGCATAAAACCCAGTAATTTTCTCGATAATTGCATCTGTCTTCATTAAGGTTTTTTTTTTTCTCCTAAGAGTCTTGCAAAACCTCTGTGAACAAATTCCACTTGTCAATATTTCATTGGTGTTTCTGGCTTCTGTTATTAAAATTGTGACATCAGTCTCTTCAATCTATCAGTTAATGATGGGCAGACACACAGATACAGACACACAGATACTTTTCATCTCGCAATGACTGTTCCTAAGGTAAAAAGGATTTTACTGTTTGACTGAGATGGCATGATGAAAAATCAGCAGCAGCGTCTGTACCTGGTGAGAACAAAAGCTGGATTATGGGAATCTCACTGGGATGTTCCCATCTGGCTTCTTTTTACATGCAAATCCACAGTGATCCAGGGCCCACCAGAGACCGGTTGAAATTCAGCCACAGCTGAGCCAGCTGCAGGGCACTCCAGGTGGGGGAAGAAGAAGAGTTAATAGGTCTCCTTCTTCCTTTCCTTCTTCCTCTCTCATTTAAAAATATCTGTCTCGCTGTGTTCCTGCTTCTGTCAGTTAATGTCAACATCCCATCCACAAGATACAATACAGAGTCACTCTGCCCTGTGGAAATTTGGAGAATGCATTCTTTCATCAGTCTTCACAAAGTGCTCACAACTGGGTAAGTTTATAGGCAATTAAGAAGCACAGTATTCTAAAAATACTGTGTCTATTTATAGTTTATAAGCTATTGTGCTGCTACCATAGTGGTCATAGGTTTTTTCTCTAGTTTGCAAGACACATTATATGGGGTTTTATTTGTCTAAGAAAATGAAAAGAGTTAATAAGAACTTCTATAATGGTTGACTGGATTAATGTTATGCTTTAGGCTCTTGGTTTCTTAGATTCTGCAGCCAAGTTGTTTGTCAGTTACAAAATTTACTAAATCAAAAGTACTAAAAATGGCTTTTAAAGCAAGAGGAGGAGAAGAGGCTATATTCTCAATTTGCTTGCAAAAATATGTTGCTTGCTTGTGTCATCTGTCCTAGGTTTGCCCGCTCTAATCAATATTTGCACCATCATTGATTAGGGCAGCAGTGGACAATAGGAAAACTGGTAACATGGACTGAGTTGCAATACACAAAAGGAAAGAAAAACACAAGTGTGTAACAGACTTCTATTTCTATTCATGGGGTTTTGCACCTGAACTAATATTTTCTTATATTAGCTTCTCTGTAAAGTTCCCTTTAACTACTGGCTGAATTAGTAAGTGAAAACTCCATCCAGGTGATGAAGGAGTGGGAACTGGATTCTAGAGAGCTCCCTATTTACAGATTACTAAATTATATGAGGAACACTCCTGAACAACATTCTGAGCATATGTTCAGTAAGAGCTGCAAGATTGAAGACCTGCTAAAATCATTTGGAAACAAGTCACTTGCATGGCTTCCTTCATAGGCCTTTAGGCAATTATGTATTTAAACTCTCAGCATCTCTATCTTCTATTTCAATGAACAAAGGGCCACAAAAGAAATCCTTTTAAAATCTTATTCAGACAATGTCCAGTTCTGGGTTTGTATTCCTATCAAATTTTGGTAGGTTCAATAATTTTGGTTGAAAAAAATGCAGTCCTCTGGTGCATAAAGGAAGAGGCTGGAGGGGTAGGGGGAAAACAGGAATTTTTATAGTGAAGTATTATTATAGATAATGGTAATTGTGTAATCATTTTGATGAAAATTGCAAGGTAATAATGCTTAAACCTTTCAGTCTATGTTTTGGAACCACTTTTTTTTAAAAAAGGCATCATCTTATTATCTAGCAGACATTTGATATTGTGTGGCATTTTATAAATTTGGAGACAACTTTTCTTGTTATTTTTTTGTTTCTTGGACTTTATTTTTTAGGTTTTATAAAGGTTTCATTGATAGGACCCAGCTCGGCTAGTTACTTGGCCTTTTACTATAGCTGCCTGCTTACAGAGCAGTATATTGGAGAATATCTGCTTTCAGGACAAGAGGAATGGCTGCATTACTTCAATGAAAAAGTACTCATTTCTAGATTGCTTGCTGGGCAATAAAGAGTTGGGACAAGCTCTCAGCAAAGCTTTGTCTGAGTGTGTATCTGATTATTTCTGAGTTAATGTGAATTGTTTATGGCCAAAGCAAATTTGCAATGTAAAGGGGAGTTCTTAAACCATCTTGCCTTCTCCTCCCTCCCCACATTTAAAGAGGGAATTTTAGAATTGTTTGGGTTGGAAAAAGCCTCTAAGACTGTAAGTCCAACCGTTAACTCACTGCTGCCTAGTGTACCACTAAGCCATATTCCTAAGTACCGTATTCTTTAAACACCTCCAGGGATGGTGACTCAACCACTACCCTGGGCAGCCTGTTCCAGTGTTTGATAAGCCTTTTGTTGAAGAATTTTTTCATAGTATCCAATCTAAACTCCCCCGGCAAAATTTGAGGCATTTTACTCTTGTCCTATTGCTTGTTAGTTGGGAGAAGAGACATAATAGCTATAAAATTTATTGTTTATGACCTCAAGACAAAGCTTTGTGATGCAAGAGGATACAGATGTGAATCCAGTCCTTCAGCTGCAAGGGTTGCCTCTGCACTGAGCAGTGCCTGCTTGACTGAGCAATCTCAGTTAGGATGTTGAACAGGGCTGGTGATTTGGAACTTGGTTTTACTGCTCTCCACCAATGTCCCTGGACAGCACACAGCAGCTGACAGGAGTGGAAGTATCACATGTTGCCAGGATGACTGTTGTCTCCTAGCCAGGAGGTAGTTTCTGGTAAAACTCTGGGACACCACAGAAATGAAGGATGCAGCTCCCTATGTGAAGTGTGGAGACTTAGGTCTAGGATATGTAAAAGCTGGGGCAAAGTGAGCACTTTATGATTCTCCAGAGAGAATATTTTCATCAAAGATGTGCTGACAGAGACATCTGTTTAAGTACTGGTAGCCCTTTTTACAGGCCTGGCATGGGATTTATCTCCTGTCAACACCTGTGATTGGGATTTCAAAGATGTCATTATTTGGAACCAAGCAAAGTAGAGGGCTAGCTCATCCAAGGAGATGGCTCAGGAACAGCCTTTCTGATTAAATCAGCCAGATCTCTCACAGAGGTATTTTGTAAATTTAGGATAAAAAGCTTCACTCCCATTTCTGTTCTGTGATACAGCCCCTTCCCTTCCCAGGGAAGGTTTGTTCACAGCCATTCTGTTTGTCACAGCCTTGTATTATCAGATTCTTGAAAAGCCTAAAGGCAGGTGGTCCTAAATCCCTTATGTTCTACTGAAATATTTAAGGATTATTTTAAACAAGAGCCTTAGCTTATAGTGTGTTTTATAGGAGAAGCAAGCAGGAGAGCTGTCCCAAGCCATGTTTTGCTGCAGTGCTTGCTTGGTTAGTCTGTGTAACTTCAGAACTGCTGATTCATTTCCAGGCTTTGAAACTAGTGACCCCAAACATGACCCTTTTCTAACCTGAGGAACATTTTTTTGGAACATTTTTTTAATGGTATGTAGACAAATGACATGTTAATGTAAATCATCATACTAAAGCTAGAGTTAATTTGATTTGCTTCATGGAAGGCAAAACAAGCAAATTCCTTCAAGGCTGTTCCTCCTATTCAGACTCCAGTCAGAGCCTCTTTCTAGAGCTGCCAAAATGTCAGCAGTGATGAGAAAATAATTGTGCTTCAGCATGGGGAGTGTAACAGCTCACAAGAGAAATGCCTGGCCCATCCCTCCACAGTCTAAACCTGTGCACAAGGACCGTGCCAGAGCGCTTGCCAGACCTCTCTCCTTCTCCATTAATGCTTTTGAGATGGGGCATGTGCAGAATTCAGTGAGGCAGAAATATCGCTACTTCTTCCTCCCAAGACTTTTTCCCTCTGGGGCAGCTTGTTAATGTGGGGAGGAGGGAGGGTGTGGGGGGCTGGAAATCAAGTCTCTGAGTAATACAGGGGAAGTTCATTACAGGTCACACAGCTGTGTACCCGGGCTGAAAAGGGCTGGTTGCTTGCTGATGAAAGAGTCTCTCATCACCGGGGTTAACACACGAAGTAACATGAGATTCTACAGTTGTGCAGGAGATTATGGTACAGAAGCTGTATTTCTGTAATCAGATTAAAAACAGGTGGGGGGTGCAGTAAAAGCAACAGATTGATAGATTTCCTTAGAGGCATGGATATCTGAGCTAGCGCATATGCACATGCATGTGGGTTGCTTGCACTAGGAAAGGTTCAGCTAAGAGTAAAGAAAATCCTTAGATTTGTCCCTTTGTTTGAATTTCACTGCACTCTAGAACAATGTGTAGGGACTCAGCTGCTTCCCTTGGGGCTGTGAAGAGTACAGAGTTTATAACTCTGCCTTTAGATATTTCCAAATACAGAGAGATTTTGCAGAGTCACCTCTTGGCTTCCTACAGGTGAGCTTCTGGATGGATGCACCAAATGCTTGGTCTAAACACAGCTAAGTGTCTGATTAAAAACTACATTTTGGAGAAGAGAAAACACTCCCAAGTAATTAACATCTAGTAGAGTGTTCTTCTTCTAATTGCTAGGTGTATACATTAGCTACCAGTGAAACAAGGATTTGCAGCTAATTGTGATAAATCTGTCTTTGGAAAATAATCGATTAAAGTAATTTAAATTTAAGCAAATGAAGACTGCACCTTGGCTCTTCGTATCAAATCCCTTTTCCCTATGCTTTTGGTTGTTGTAATTTAATCCTCCAGGGTGTATGTGATTTACCAGGCAAGAATGCCTATACCTTTTATTGATATAAAAACTGTTAATGTAGGGTATAGATCATACTCTTCTGAAAACAAAATGTATGCAGTATATTCACTTTTGAATAGAAGAATACTTTTTTCACTCTTCCATAACTATCCATGTTTAAAAAGATGGAAAAATAGACAGGATAAGTAGAGAGGATAAAACTTCGAGGTTACTGTTTTGGAGTGAGTATTCCTGCCAGATGACTCAGGATTCAAGCTGCTGCTCACTTTGCAATGCCAAGTGAAAGTCAAGTACCAACCTCACTGATATGAAAGAGTAGACTGGACTGGACTGAACTGAAATATATTGGCAAAAAATGGAGTTGGATTTCTTTAGTTGTACACCACCATCCCATAATCTTTCTGGGATTTCTTCCAAGAGATGCATACTGTAAAACAAAGATGGAGCAAGACAAAAGGCATACAGGGTCACTGCCTGCAATTTTTAATAATGAAAAATAGTTTGAATGGTCTACTATCCATCTTCCATAGCCTGCAGTTAACTTAGATAGAGCATTAAGTATTTATCTGTGAACTTAAGAGTTCTGCCTGGACAGCATGATGATGCCCTGAAAGGAAACAATTCTTTTGACATTACTTCACTTGAAATTCTTGTGAATCAGCTAGAGAAATGTGGTCTATAAGAAGCTGGGTTGGATGAAAATTTTATTCTCTCCAGACAAGCTGGATGTGGTTATCAATGTTACAGCCTCAGTATTGAAGGAAATACTAGTTGGATTCTTTGTATGAAAGGATATTTTGTTTTGTTGGTTTGGTTTTTACATTGTGCTATAACTTATGATAAAACTTGCATTTGAAAAGTACCCACACATACTGCCTTCATGGAAAGGTTAACTTCTAAATGGCTGAGCCAGAAGTGAGGTCTTTTTCTCCTAAGAAATTGAAAAATACTAAATTGATAATGATGTACTGAGTCATTCTTTCCACTGCACCATCAAATTACATGCTTGCATCTGTCAGCCATATGCCATTCCAGTCTTTCCTGTCTTGATTTCATTAATAGCACTGGGCCAAACCAGGCAGAATTCCTGTTTGTGTAGGCAGGTGCCCTCTCTCATTAGTATCTTCTTGCTTTCTGTTTTAGTGAGTATAGCCCCAATAATATGACATTTTGAAATCACATACTTCCTTAGTAGATGTACCCTAGAGTTAGTTCCTAGATGGCAGAAATAAAAATGCCCTCTTTATTTTCAGTTCCCTGCTTCTTGCACCTTACAGGTACCTCATTTTTGCCATTTTCTTCCCGAGTTGCTTGTTCGGCTAATCTTAGGAGGAGCTTTGTAATACTGACAATGATTTTGTCTGACATGAATATGAATTATATGCTTTGTCTGGAAATAATTATGCTATTGAATTGATCCTCTACTGAAGGGATGGCTTGACCTTCCTACTCTGAGTTGTTCCCTTAGAAAACGCTGTGGGACACAGGCGGGAGGTTGTTTTTGTAAGGCTGGGTGACAGTTCAGAGATATGGGACATAATTGTTCTCTGGAAAAAAACTAAAAAAAAATCTCAGTAGGACAGATATGCTAACAGCCCTTTGCTGCTTTAATGAAAAGGCACCTAAATGTCTGCTGCTGTGCCCAGAAAGCTTTTGGAAGATAAAGCCCAGGCTGTCTCATACAGATGAGCAACTTGGATATGATTGCAGATATGGGACTGAGGATGGGAGTCGTTTTGTTTGAATCAGTGAATGTCACCCCCAATTTTATCACCTTGCTAAGAAGGCATTGCAATTGGGGTTAATTCTTCAACTCCCTCCTAAGTGTTTCTCAAGCTTCTCTCTGTGTCCATAATTATCATCTGGGAACCCTCAGACTGTCTTGTAAAAACCCTTGTGATTCAGGTGGGTAGTCAGTAATTGTCCCGCTGGTGCTGCAAGCTGGGGGGGGTGGACCAGCCACCAGTAGGTTTATGATTCTTAAATACTTGGGAAGTGCTGGAAAGAGGTAAGATAGACAAAAATTTTAACATGTACAAGAAGAAAAGTGGTGCACTACTGAAAAAGTTGTGGTGAAATGAGGAAGCTCTTCATATTTATAATATTGTTTGGAGGTGTAAGCCATGCTACCTTAAGACACTTCCTCCACAGACAAAAATAAAGGGTTTGGATCTATGAATGTCATTTGTCATTGAGGACTCCAAGTAAGTGTTGTGGGGGTTTTGGGGGGTTTTTTTTTGTTTGATTTTTTTTTGCTTTGTTTTGTTTTTTTGTTGGTTTTTGGTTTTGGTGGGGTTTTGGTTTTTGTTTTTTTGGGGTTTTTTTGGTTTGTTTTTGTTGGTGGGTTGTTTTTTGGTTTTTTTGTTGGGTTTTTTTGGGTTTTGGTTTGTTGTTGGTTTTGTGTTTTTTGTTGTTTGGTTTGGTTTGGGGTTTTTTTGCCTGTTTATTTTTAAATTGTTTTGTTTACTGAAGGGGCTGATTTTTCTAAAATTATGGTTTCCCTGACCTGTCTTAATGTTCAACATAGTTCCGTGGTTTTATAGTCTCTTCACATTAACTTTACTGTAAAGTTAATATGATAGAATGACATTGTGCCAGAATCTCTCAACATTTTTTTATTTAAAAAAAATATATTCAAAACCACAAAACAAACCATATTGCTCTCAAAAGAATGGGGATATTCAATCATTTCAAGACTCATTCAACTGATATGGAGGTGAGTTATTTTGTTTTAGGAGTATATTTTGAAAAGACTCAGTCTTAAAGCAATTTTTTATATCCTTTCTCAGTCCTCAGTTTCAACACTGACAATGCTTTTTCCTGACATCAAATCTTTTGCTAAGAGAGATTTACAGTTCTTTCCCAGAACAGAGTAGGTATTTGGCCCTCTTATCGAAGTCTTTATTTACATGCTGACTACTTCTGATTTGGGAGTCTTTAGGCTCTTTGAGAGGAAATGTTATTATTTTTTTCCATTTATATCTCAGTTTTATTTTTATCTCAGGTTTTATTCATCTTTATCCAGGGCTGTTTTACCAGGAAGAAAATGTTGACTTTAAATTTCCGTTTGTTGCATGAATGTACTTTAAAAATCCCCTTAACAACAAATGTCAGTTGCTTTGAAATTATATTTTCCAACTGTTGTTTAATTTGCAAAAGATGTAAAACCTCCAAAGGTACATAAAGAGATTTTTATTTTTCAGCAGAGCTAACAGATTTTGAAATCTGATGAAATGTGGTTGATTCTATTTGAATCAGTTCCATTTCAACATTTCTACTTAATATAACCAAAATGACAGAAAAATTACTTATTTGACACTTGTGATGATAAATATAAAATTTTTTCCCCACTGAAAAACTACATCTACAAAAAGGTCTCCTTTCTATTTGAAAATAGAAGATACAGAATAGGGTGTAACGACTGCCCTGAGATTAGCCAGTCTGTCTCTGGAATGGGAAGACATTGACTAAAGTGTATTCTTCAGGTCTGGAAGGGGGGAGAGAAAACAAATAAAGCAGAATAATCCAAGGTGTATACTCACATATGCGTAAAGCAGTACCTCTGGCAGAAAAATAATTCCCTTGCATTCCCTGCTCACAAGGTTAGGAAGAGGTTTTGTGAGGCTATCTTGCAACCTTGATGTGAATTCCTGAACTCTGTTTTAGGTATGGACCCGCAGCCTTTGACAGCCCTTGATGCTCTTCTGTGCTGCAGGGAAGAGGGAGGGAATGGATTTGCTCAGAGCAGATTGCTCGTGGTATTGGAGCAAACAGCTGGTGTGAGGTCTTGCCTACAGGTGGAATTATATTATTTGCATATATCAACATATGTTGGAAGAGGATAAAGCACTTTTACTTAGGCTAGTGTCACTTGTACAAGTGCCTATAGTGCTATCATTTGGGAGTAAGCCAGTAATTCATACTATTTCTGAGCTACCTCAAAAAGTGAGAGTTTTCTGTGACTTAGCTAGAATATTTATATTCAAGTGCTGTGTAAAAGGGCCTTTCATCATAAACAAGTAAATGCCAGAATCATGTAAGAATTACAGAAATCTCAATGCTCTTAGTGGCCTCTTATGTGCAAGGAAACTGAGTTACGTTAATTGGGTGTAGTTTCCGAAGAGGAGAGAACAGGAGAGCTGGAAAGAATCTCAGCTGAGCTTGTATTGAGTCAATACCCAAGTGGCTTGAATAGGCACCGAGATAACAGTCAGAAACAATGGAAAGAATTCTAGCATCCACTAGTGAGATAAGAAAAAATTTTAGCATCTTCACACAGAATCTAAACTGATTGTTTGTTTTATTGGGATGGCTTTTGTCTCAGTTTGTATCTGGAGACCAGATGTACTTCTTTCCTTCAGCTGTTTAGTGTTGAGTTGTGGTGTGTGATGTTATTCCTGAAGTTACTTGATTAGCTTGGACTGAACCCATCTTGCTGCCCTTTCTTCTATTTATGGAAGTACCTATGTTATTGTTTCACTGCAAAGTAGCCAACAGAAATAGTAATAGCATAAAGACTTCTGTCTCCATCACAGGCGGGATTTCAGTTGGGTCAAATCTGTTGCCAAAACCCCTGGAGAAAGTGCACCAGAGAAACACACCTTCACTCAACCCCAGCTTCTTACTGACCTTGAAAGAGTCACACATCCCATGAATGAGATTTCTAGGGGATTGTGGAGGTTGCCAGGACAGCTCCTTTAAATCCTTAGATGCCGTAATGCTCAGCTCTAATGAGAGAAAATGCACTTTGGAGTGCTGAGACTGGTGATCTCTTGTCTTTTTACTACATACCAGTGACTTACTGTTCCCAGCTGTCCCCTGAACGGGGTGGGAGCTGTGCATCCAGCCCTTCCCAGGCCACACAAGCTTTGGACACACAGCACGTGTGTTATGCAGCACACAGTCTCAGTTTAAACCTTTTCCTCTTTGTAAGTTACAGACAAGGGCAAGGCAGAAATACACTCATTTGGATAGAGGAGTAGGCTGCATACATCTATATAGGTTACTGTTGAGTTCTATACATGCTACCTCAAGTGCAAGGGGCAGTAGGAAATTGAAAACATTGTTAATTGAATAGATATTCATCCTAGAAGCATGGTTTCCTAGTACTTAATGTCTATAAATACTGGAATATTCCTGAAATTTGCCAACTTTTCTAGCATTTACACAGATAACACCAGTGGGGGAAAAAAAAAAAAAAAGGTCTTTTTTCATGTACCCATAGCTGCTTCTCCCCTGGGGAGATTGGCTCCCCTGGGGAGGCTGCAGATTGTGAAGTAATGTGGAAAAGAGGAGGCTTTCAAGAGGCGTATTACATGTGGGAAGGGCTTCTGCCCTTAAACCAGTTGAAGAGAAAGACCAAAGTGTTTGAGCAACAGGACTTGCCAAGATACTAAGGCAGGAAGCTAAGAGAAAAATCTGTGGGATGGAAATCTGAGTACAGATTTGTGGCATGAAGGAATATTAACTGTCTCCTCCCCACATCAATTTCCCTCCTCCTCCCTCCACTCACACTTTTCTTTGGTAGAAAACTCCTGTCTTCTCCTTTGATCTCAGACTAGCCTGTCTGTGTGCAAACAGGCCTGGCAAGGATCCCTGGAACATCTTAGAATTTAGAATTGTGCTTGAGTTTAGAATAAGTTTAAAATTGTGCTCTGTGTGGTTTTGTGTGGTGCTATTTGATAGGACAGTGGTAACAACAATATAGACCATCACTTCCCCATTCCCAGGAATAGTCTCAAGAATTATCTAATTAACAAGGACAAGAGAACACTGGTATTTGCATTCTTTGCTGGATGTTCCTAGGGAGCTGCAGTGAAATGACAGAAGCTCTACTGATATTTAGCAACCGAAAATCTGATTGTCAATTGCCAAGAAGAAACTGAAGTGAAAGAAATACAAGAAATTCCTCTTTTAAAATCTCTTCATCTGTTACATGCCTGCTTTTGTAGAGATGGTATTCAAATTCCTGATACCTCCTCCTTGAAAAGCTGTTGGTCATGGTGAACAGTATTTATTCTGAAATCCAGATAAGCTGCTCTTCTAGATCTGTAGCTCAGATGTATCTGAATTAATCTGGAAGTGAGGTGCTATGCATCTTAATACGACAATAGAAAAAAGTCTGCAGGTCAGACTTGGGGACTGGCTTACTATCCTAGCTGCTATAGTGGCCACAAATGGAGGCATGTGGGAGAGTGAAGAGTAGGAACACGGGTAATCTTGAATATTCTCCCTGGTACAGCTATTATTGTCTTAAGGAATGTTGAAAAATGAACCTTTATCCTTTTGTTTGCTTGCAACTTGGCTCCACATTTCTTTCTTTAATGCTTTATTTATTTTATTGGCAAAGAGGGCAAACTAGTGATGCCTTTTTAACCCATTCATGAACATCATGATTTTGTACACCTCTTCGTTAACCTGCTTTTGTCATCTTTTTGTGGCTGAGCTGTCCAGTCCTCATGTTCATGATCTTTGTTGCTTTCCACTTCTGAATCTGTTCCAGACTCCTGCAAGAGATGCAGAGATTTCAGTTATGATCTCATAATGCTCATGAACCAAATGAGCCGTGGCATCATGTAGGTCATTTTTTTTTCTCTGTTTATCACCCAATAGTGCCTAAACTTTAAGTTTTTAAGCACTTCAAATAATTGAGCTGGTGTGTTCATGGAACTTTATTACATTTATATGGATATATCCTATGTTTCTATTTCTGTCATAGTCTCAAGTTACCACTTGTGAGTGGACATGGTCAGCAAAATGGTAAGGACTGCCATTTATATGTGAAGCTGGAATTGTGCTTTGTCCTCTGTGCATCCTTTCTTATCACTTACACTGAATTTCCTCAACTCCTTTATTGTCCACTCAGCTCTTTGGACCTGCAGTTTTTCTGTTGGCCTTCATTCTTAGTACTTCACCAGGATGGGAATTAACATGAATTCAGGTAGAACAATTAGTCATCAAGAAATGATTTTTTATTTTATTTTTTTTTTTTTTTTAGCTTGCTATTTCTTTGCCCCCTACAGGTCAAAAAGCCTGAAGTTCCCTTGAAACTGTAAAAAAATAACATCACATTTTTTGTGGTCCTCTGATACTGATGCAATGAGAGGCTGCACACTATCCTTGGTAATTCAGTTATTTCATCCTTGAG
This sequence comes from Sylvia atricapilla, assembly GCF_009819655.1. Taxonomy (NCBI): domain Eukaryota; kingdom Metazoa; phylum Chordata; class Aves; order Passeriformes; family Sylviidae; genus Sylvia; species Sylvia atricapilla. Next base: position 66,044,531 of record NC_089142.1, read on the forward strand.
TTCCTTTAAAGCTCCTGGGTGAATACCATCTGGACTTGGCAATTTGTTAAGTTCATTTTGTGAATTTGTTTCATAACTTATTCTACAGTTACTTCAATTTCAGACAGCTCCTCTGAGTCACTCATTAAAAAAAACCTCCCTCAAAAGACCCCCACCTTTTTTTTTTTTTGTTCTGGGAACATGGGAATCTTCCCAGCTTCTTGTAGAGTAAAAAGCTGTGCAAGAAATGACATCTTCTCTTCATACATTTCTGCTCTTACGTTATTATCAATTGACTTTGCTATCAATCTATATCTCTATGGATGTATTATTTTATCAATTGTGCTTTGAAGAATTTATGTCTGCCTCCCTGTGTGTTTAGGTTCTAGTCTGTAGGAGTTCATGATCTTTTTTATTCTGTTCATTTGGATACAGATCGCTGCTTTCTAAGGGCAGCCTCTGTTAAAGTATCAGGCTGCAATATTGAACTCTTTTTGCTCCCTTTCCTGAGGATTTCTCAGTAGATTATATTTATTTCCCCCAGGTTTTCAATGTTGTGGCTTTACACAGCTTTGAGTATGTGGATGTGATTCTTGTCTTTACCAAGCTTTTATTTATTTTACAAAGAGTTCTGGATTTCTTCAAAATCATTTTCCTGCTATGAGGAAGAAATTTTTTTTCATTTTTTCAGCTTTGAGTGATTGGGTCAGGGATTCCTTGTTCATTTGCCTGGAAGCTTATCCTAGATATCAGCTACAGTTATACCCCCACTTAGATCCTTCATGTGGTCACTGAACATTGTAAAAAACCCTGATGTATATGCATACACATATATGCATATACATGTACTCTTTGTATATATGAAATATATACACGCAATAGTGAAAGGGAAATTGTGCTGTGTCTGAATCTCTAGCAGCATATTGGATGAACTCGCTAATTCTGGATCATTTTTATGATTTCATATAGTAGAGTTCCCAATGTGTTTGTTCCATAGCCTTATCCATTTTTTTCTGTAAATCTCTTTTAATGGGTTGCGGTGACTGTAATGAACAGTTCAGATAGCTCATAGTTGCTAAGCACCAAGTGGGCCTTTAGTAGAAGGGAAAAGATAAGTATGAAAATTTAAAAATACACAAAAAATTGTATTGGTCCCTAACTGCATTATTTGCTTTGAAATTATTTGATTTTGTCATTCTGAAACAGGCAATTAGGAAGAAGAGAGGTCTAACCTGTGCTTTACTTTCTTTGGTTGCATATGGCATGTCTTGGGAGCATATCTTTACAGAGATCTTAACATAAAGCTAAGGTGGCTCAGAGAGGCTTCCTCTTTATAAATTAACAATTTTTATCAGTTACTAAGAAACACAAGCAATATTATCTGCTGGTAACAGCTCTCTGCATGTGGGCATCCTGAAATATTGACATTATTTGAACCATAAGGGTTCTATGCAATTACATTTTTAAGGCTGATTAAAACACTAGCAGAGTTGCATATTAGTTTTAAATGTTATTAATAAAAGCAATTTAAACTCTCTCTTTGAATGTCTGCCTGCCTGATGCTATGGGTCCAATTGATTTGTGGGCATATCCTTGTGTACTCTACATTTATCCTTGTCTTCCTGGGAAAGATGAGAAAAATGCCTAGTAATAAGATGGATAAAGGAAGACATGCTGCTGCCTTCCTAGCAATGACAGGTTTTACATCTAATGCTTTGATCCTACTGGCCCACTGCAGTGAGATTTGAGCCCTGTCTGTGCACTAGAAGTGGCCAGAATGCATCACAAAACAAATTGAAAATGGTTCACTTAACAAACCCCACTTTTTCTTTTTCTTTTTTTTTTTTTCCCTTTTTTTTTTTTTTTAAATTCAGATTCTGTTGAAGGGCTTAATCTGAGGAAGGTCAAAAGACAATTTGGTTGTGATAAGGTTGAGGCATTTTAGCTCAATTTTATCCAGCAATCTCGTCTCTTACACTCAATGTTAAAAGTTGTTTTAGCGTTTGATCCAGCTTTTAATGCCGTGTTGTGCCGTGACCAGAATAGTAGGCAGGGTGTCATGCAGAGGACACCCGCTGCGGGCACCCCTCTGAGAGCAGTGCCAAACCAAAGCAAATATGCCTGAGTCCCTCCAGCTACTGCTGTCATCCAAGAAGAAGGAATATGATTGTTCCCTGTAAATACATCTTGACACAATATGACCAGCACTTCCATGTGCATACACGGTATTATATAATACAGTGTGTAGACATTCATAGGAAACTTTGGAATCATTGTCATATTTTCTTTTCCTTGATCAGTTGTTGATTTACAAGGACTTTCTGATCTCTTTCAGTAGTGATAGAATCATAACTTAACATTTCTTTTGGGTTCTAATTTTAATACCAGCATAAGGGCTATTGCAAGTAATAGTTTATTTTTCAGTGAAGGTTGTTTAATTTTGTGTTGCATGCTTTAATGGCTTGCAGTTGTTGATAGAGCAGTGAGAAACTGTGATAGCATTTTCAGCTTCGTGAGTAAGACTTTTAGTGAGGTTAAAATTGCCTGCTCTTTTATAAGAAGCATTATACATGGTGAAATAGGATTTATTTCGCCTGAACCTTTTTCTCTGAAACAAGTCTAGGCGAGTTGGCTTGGACATATGTAGCTGATGCAGAGAAGAAAGTTTTTTCAACTCGTGAGGCCTCCCATGCATGGAGCTTGCCTCCTTTGGATGTCACAGATTGTCCTGTGGAGTAGGCTTTGTTTCTTCATTGGCTACATATCCAGCTCATAAATGGCTTTATGATGAGTGCATAAAATGAGAAGTGTAGTTGAAGGATTAGGACTTCAGCAATCCTCTGATAGGTTTAATCTATGCAGGTAGGTCAACAGACCTCTACTTCTTCCATTTTCTAATCAAGTGATACTATTTGCTCAGGTGTGGGGTGATGCTATACCATCTTTTTTACTTTGATCTGTGCAAAATGAGTGTGGCCCACTGATCTCAATGTATAATTCACAATGGACTTCCTTATAAGCTGTGTCTTGTTGTGTCAGCCTTATCAGCTGGCAAACAATTAATTTTTGCTGAATGGAAGATATCTACCAAGGTTGATATGCCTGGTTTCTTTAAACACGTCTGAGCTTTCCTGATGCATGACTGTACCATTTTTCTCTTTCTAAAATGCTAAACTGCTTCTGAAACAAGATTCTTCTCTTCAGCTGAATGGTATTGCTGAGGCAATAACTTACAGTTTTAGTATTTATTTACTTATATTACTAAAGAAAACTTTTCACCCTTACAAAGCAAAGGACTGAAAGAGTTTAGAGACAAATGGAAAATACGGGAACACTCCTAACCTTGTATAAACTGAAGCAATCTCTCAAAATGTGGGGGCTGCTTCTTGGGAAAAGAGTTCAAGGACACTTCATATCCTTTTGGAGGCACTCCTGAGATAAAAACTAAAGGCACCTTAGGGAGTCACAGTCCCACCTTGTTTGCCATATAACCTTCCCATACAAACACGTTCTGGTACTGAATGACATTGCAAAGTTAGTGCTTGATAGTTTGCTTTAACAATTATTTTTTTGTCTCCTCTCCCTATAATTCTCAAGTTATTTAATGGTTAAATCATTTCTTTATGTCTGTTGTTGAATTGCAGCAAATAAGCTTTGAGATTACAAGGGAAGGAGACAGAATATATTTAACATTTTTTGTCACTTACACCTGTTTATGCAGAAATGTGAAAATATTTTCAGCCTCTTCCCAGCAGGGATTTCAGCACTTAATGTGATTCCTGCTTCCCTCTTGATTTGGCACTAGTATGTCCTTTAGGAAGGCCTGTGGACATCTGAAAGATGAAGGAAGTATTCTCCAGCACTTGCCAGCTTTGGAGTTTATTGCTATCTGGGGCTTGAAGTAGTAACAGAAGAAAGGATTCATTAGCAGAAAATGGTTGCTACTTTGGATTTGTTATTTGTTTCCCCCGCCTTCATTTTAATCATCCTAGCTATGGAACAAATTATGATTTCCAAGTAGGGCAAATATGTCTGAGTGTGCTGGCACTGAGGTTAGAAACACCACCACAAAAACCCAGGGCACGCTGTCCATATTCTGGTTTTGTACACAATCATCTCAGAAATCAGGCAAATTAAATGGTGAGAAACCTCAAAAGCAGAAAGCTCAGTGTAAAATGGTGTGAGATAATTACTCTGCAGCAGATGATAAAATTTTGTACACAAGTACTGTCTGCAAGGCACGTCTAGCTAGCAGGATGGGTTTTCTTTTAAACCAAGTCACTCTTAATTGCAAAGAAAATATTGCTGACAATTTATTACTATTGAGTTTCTGAAAGAGACATTTTCAGTTGCAAGTGGTAATTATAGAACAAAATTATAAGTTATATTAATATAAGTTACATGTAAATTAAATTGTATTTCAGCTGCAAATCAAGCCACTCTTTCAAGATTATTACTTAGTTTGAAGAATGAGGTAAATCTGAAAAGATAATAGACTTTATGAACCAATAAAAATTTCTGAATTATATTTCAAAATTTCAACTTTAACGAAATAATTAGTGTCACAGGTGAAACACAGTTGAGAAGACAGAAGAGATTTTTTAGTAAAGATAATTTAATTTTCCATTAACTGCTTAGTATATTGGATAGGAACAAAATCTGTCCCATTCACGAGTTACTTGGAGGGTCTTGCTTGAAAAGGGTGAGCAAGATTTACTGGTCTGAGTCCAGATACAGTATACAGCTAATTAACTTCACAGAGCACCCAGCCACAAAATACCTTTTGCATCAGCATCTAAAGCCACATTGTTTTGAATATGCACACTAGAAATATGCAAGCTGAGGGAAATTAAGAGGCAGGGAAGCAATACGCTTTTAGAGTTTTGGGCTCCTTGATCATTCTAATGAAAGAAGAAACAGCCAGTTTTCTGGAGTGAGTCTAATGGGAACATTTCCAGTTTAAGGATAGAACAAACATCCCCATCAGCCAGGTACTTTTTTTATTTTCCCTCAGGTGTCTCTTAAATTAGTAAGTGAAACAGCTTCCTTCCTCCTTCTGTCTACAGTTACCTACTGAAGCAGCCTGGCACACAAGTGTGTTTCCCATGTTTGCCTCCATGAGGGGATTGCTTGCCACAGACTTAATATATTATATTGCTCCACTGAAACCTGAGCTGATCACTCCAGTGATGCATTGTTGCCACTGTGATGCATGGCAGTGCAGCAGTACCTCTAGTCAGACTGCCTCCTGGTTTGTAAAAGCAGCTCCAAAGCCATTCCAAAGCAATGTAGAGAAGTTGTAGAAAGAATCTGATTCCTGCCGGGCTCTTTGCTTACTAGGATTTTTTTTTCTTGGAAAACCTAAAATTATAAACCCATTAAGGTTGGAAAAGACCTCTAAGACCACCTAGTCTAGTCCTTAACTCAGCATTGCCAAGTTCATCACTAAACCATGTCCAATCCTCACACCATTTGAACACTCCCAGGAATGGTGAATTTACTACTTCCCTGGGCAGCCCACTGCTTATCTGCTGCTTCTGTGAAGAAGTTTTTTATAATATCCAATCTAAACCTTGTCTGGTGCAACTTGAGGCCCTTTCTTCTTGTCCTATTGCTTGTTACCTGGCAGAAGAGACCAAACTCCACCTCACTACAACCTTCTTTCAGGGAATTGTAGATTCCAACTTGTAACTCATAGCACTTATCTTCATCCTTTAGCCAGCTCAGAGTCCCTATTAAATAACAGCTGTCTGTGGTCCTGGAAGACCTTGATACAGCTGCTCTCTTGACAAAGGCAAGATGACCTGAAAGCCATAAAATAACTCTGTTCAGAGAGAGAGACATAGGGGTTCTCTCTATTATCAGCTATAGTTGTGATCTGGTAGAATGCCCACTATTGATTTCAAACAACAGGTTCTATGCTGCCTACTGTGACAGCCTTCTCTTTGATTTTTCTTTTTTGTGACCAGAAACTTTCAGAAGTGGCCACAGCCAAGTTCTGGTACCCAGTTTAGAGGATGTGAGGAGCCCAAGCCAAAAGAACTGGTGTTAAGAAATTCACAGGAAAAAAAGATGATCAACTAAGTTTTTTCAGTAATGTTTTGAAGTTGGCTCATTTACACGAAGCATAATTACACAATGCATACTACCTTTCTCACTTTTAGGGAAGAGGACAACTTTTTTTTGTGATATTGAGTTCTGATTTTTCCTAGTTTAACTTCCTTTATTGGTGCAATATAGATACAGCATATATAACTGTGGTACTGTGTCAGGGTACTGCATGTCCTTGAGTTTCTCTTCTGTAGTGGCGTGTAGTGCTAGCATCTTGTTGTATTACTGGGTATACTTATTAAATTATGCACCATTTAATGTTGGGAGTTTTTTAAAAATCTTTTCAATTATTCAAATTTATTTCAATTTTATTAAAAATTGAAATAGATAACCACGTGTTCTCCACATGAAAAAAAAAAAAAAAGAAAAAAAAAAAAAGTAAAATGTGGAGATGAATTAGAACATTTTAATGTGGAACTCTACAAAGCTGCTTTTGTAGCTTAAATTTTTTCCTGGGTGGCTCAGTACATGCAGAACCAGACTTCGTTCAGTTGGCAAGGCCTTGCTTTTAATCAATTAAAGAGCGGCAATGCTTAGCTCTTCTCAAATTTGAGCCTTCTAGATCCTGTGTTCTCACACTAAAATAATTTTTCCTAATTGGAAGCAATCTGGGAGTTTGCTGGGATTAGCACTAGAACTGTGAGTCCCCAAACTGAGTTTTGGAGATAAGACTCAGCACAGCTTCAGTATTTGTGTTAGCCAGTGCAAAGAAGACTGGAGAGTCTGTGCAAGATGTCTGTCTGGGTTGGATTTCTGTTCCCCCTTCACTTACTCATTATTTTTTTGGAACTCTTACTCTATGCAAAATGCCATACATAAATTTATTTGTCCAAAGGCTTGCTGAGCTTGGGAGTTGACTTTGTCTTGCCTACTTAAAGTCAGGAAGTAGACAGCTGGTGAAATCCTGACCCAGATGAAGATAATAGTTGTTCTGCTGTTGACATTGAGAAACAACATTTTCTTTCACCAGGCTTTAGCACAGGAAGGGACATCTGTGTAAGGGACAGAGTACAGATGAGATGTGCTATCTACTAGTAGTAAGCAATCTAATCACCCCAAGAGCCAATACTACCAACTGTCCTCTCTATCTGGAGAGAAAGGGGGTTAAGGAGAATTGGGTTGGTTTTTTTAGGAGTTTTTGAGGTTTATATAACTAGTCTAATTCTTCACTACTTTTGCTTCAGTTGGTACATACTGGCTCACCAGTCTTCATTTTTCAGTGTCTCCACTTTATTTTTCTCATTAAGCCAATTACAGACAAAATTAATACATATATGACTTTGGCAGTCCTACGTGCTGTATTAAAGGGAAGCAGTGATGAATGATCCACAGCTTGTTTGCGGGGCCGTATAAGCATACAGTGTTCCTGTTTCTCTTTACTTGCCAGAAATTTTCAGGGTTGGTCCTTCAGTCTAAAGAGCAAAAGCAACTGGAAGAGCTTCAGCTTCTGTCTAGTCCACTGTGCAACTGAAACAGATGTTCAACTGCCTTTCACAGGAAAGTTTTTGCGAGATAGACTGATCTTTAATGCCCCCTGCTCTCAGAGAGAATGCACTGACATCAGGCTGATGGAGAGGATGCTGCAGCAGTGCGTTTCTGCACAGGCACGTCTGGCTTCCTTCTTCGGAAGCTTAAAAACAAAGCCAGGCCTCTTGAATTGAGGCCTCTAGAGTGATATTTTGTTCTTTCTGTGATGCATCTACTTGGTTTCCTGCTGTCCAATCCAATAACAATTGAGGAAAATAGGAAGTTCCTAAAAGCTAATGTTACAACTGAAAAGAATGAAGTCCATTGGGGTTTTTTTGAGAGACTTGTTTAAAGAAAAACAAATCCTTTTCCAGTCAGGAAGTACGTGAAGCGCATCCTCTGCTCCTCTTCACTTTACGGAGAACATGTTGAGATAGAAAATCTTTCGTAAGCATTTCCAGAAAATCTGTATTTCTCTTCCTCTGAAGTACCCATTCTCCTCCCACTTTTCTTTATAAACAGAAGAAAAATATTCTAAAAGAAGATGGTTAAACATAATAATGCAGTATCTGTGTTGTTTTGGAAATGTGTGCTAAGTAACTGATAGATGTGATACTAAATGAACAGCAGTACGATGCTATCACAGTAGCCACTCCTACAAGCTAAATTTCTTTGCTATTCATGAAGCTCTTACCTGTATCTAGAAACAATTTTCTTTCTAAGGAAGAAAGAATGTACCAAGACCACTTAAGAAATCTGTCCTACACTCAAATAACTCTTAGTATGCAATAAAGTTACAGCTCTATGTAGATGTATTGCAAGTATTCAAAGGGCTACATAAATGCCTATACACAAATTTGACTTCCTCTACCAGAGAGAAGCTTTTGCAGTGCTCCTAGGAGCCATTCCAGGCTGTTTTACTACTACACTTCCTGGTGGGGTGAGATTCCCAGCAGAATTTCAACTGTGGTTAGCTAAACCCCTTTGCCATCTCTCCTGCCATTTACTACTACTAAGGTGTGCTGATTGTAAACTCTCCACGTAGGAGCTGGATAGCTGTGTTGGTAATAGAAGCCTAAATGGTGTAGCTTCAGAGCAGCTGTATATTCAGGGTGTAGAGATTTTCATGATCTTTTTCTGAGTCTGCAAAGTGCAGTGCCTTGAGAGAGTTGGGTGCTAACATGCTGTAGGCATACACTTTTTTTATAAAGTCTTTTTTTAGGTTTTATGGGAATATTTTTGTTACAGTTCTCACTGTAGTGATACACCCAGAAAAGAACACTATACAAATATGCAAGGTCCTTCTATCCTTGTACACTGATTTTGTCCTATATTTTATGGTTTCTGTTTAAATTTGGGGAAAAAAATAAAGGCAGGGCAGAAGAATTGCAATTTGTTCAAAGAGTTGGTATTCATTTTTCATGTAATATATTCAGGTACTACCAGGGGGCTTATCTATGTATTGACAACCAAAATTTGAATGTGGTAAGACTCTGCATCTATTCAAGAAGAGTAAAAGAAGGAAGTGGAATTCTGTTTTTAAAAATGACTGGTTTATATTTGAACTAAGCTGAAAAGAGGCTGGACATTACTACTTACTTACAACAACAATATCAATGCTGAGGACTCCTGGAAGAAAAGTCCTGTTAGTTGCTGCGCATTAGAACTTCCATAAAGCACAGATTACTTCCAGTTAAACTGAGGAGTTGTCTAGCCCTCCCACCCCTTCCCAGAGTGTGGAGGAGCAGAAATTACTGTTTTCACACTCCACTTAGAACTAATACACTACTTTGAACTAATATATATTAATGCTAAAGAACCTGGCTACTATGCATTGCAAATTTGATTCCTATGGACAACTACACAAAGGAATATTCTAAAATGAGACCTATATACAATCGTTACCAAATACTGAGGTGGATAGGATGAGGTGGGCAACTGAGAGCACAGCAAGTTGCTAATGATACCCTTCAAATAAGTTATTTACATGCCAACCCTGTAGTTATAATCTCATTCATACAGTATAGGTCTCTGAGGGGAAAGAACAGAAATAAATTGTGTTTTGCATCACTAGGCATCTCAGTATAATCAAAGCCCCAGATCCAGGTGAGTATGCTATTGAATTGTAAAGTATTCTGATCCTTTCCTAAAAACATCCATTCATATGTATCAACTTTGCAGTCCTTGTTCTCCTGCTTGAGCTCTGCTGCTAAGCTACAGGGAAAATCAAAAGCTCAGTTCAAACCAGATGTGATAATAAATGGCAGTGATGCCAGGATTTTTGTGAAACTTTCAACAATGCGTTAGAAGAAAAGTCTGAATTTGATAAGTGCTGCTGAGAGGCAAACTACTTGAGTTCCAAATGAGAGGCAGGGGTCAGAATTCTCAGTCATGATGCATGTGGACTGAAAAGTAGATGCTAATCTGTGATTTTCAGGTGTTTCTGAGAAGCCTGGCTTCCTAAAATTAGTGTTTATTCATGTTGACTGTGGTGTTTTGTTCTGCGTGTGTGCTGGTGATAATTTATATATCTGTATATGAAGTCAGTACAACTTTTCTGAGTTCTAGGTGTAGAGGAGTTCTTTCAGTATCTGTGAGACTGGAGAAAAGGATTATTGGCTCAAAACAACTGAAGTGTGTGTGAGGGGGAGTGGGCCAGAGCAAGTTCTGTGAAGGTGCACTGCTCTCTTCTCACCCCACTGGAGCCTGGAGTCCAGCCCAGAATGGCTGTCAGTCACTGGCACAGGGACAGCAGTGTCCCACAGCCCACTCTGGAACCTCAGTCTAGCTTTGGAGTGGCCAGATGAATGGAAACCTCACCTGGGAGGGGCAAATGGCCGCAGGAGGCCAGAGCAGATAAAATCCATTGCCCTGAGACACATGGTCAGATGGACCTGTTCTCTTTGGATTTTATGGCAGCTGACAGGAAGCTGGATCCAAGGCAATAGCTGTATCTTTCTTCACCCTCTCTCTTTTTTCTCTCTTTCTGTCTTTTTCTTCTGCGAATTTTCTCCTCTTGAAATCTGGGTATCTTAAATTTGAGTGGGTTAGAGTTTGCCAAGTCAATGCTTTGTTAAATGCTTTATTTTGATCAAATGTTTGCTTTAAATTTTGCCAAGTTCCTGATCTTCTATTTGCCAGTAAAGTTTGGGGTTTAACCTCTTGGGAACTATTGTCCATTTTCCTTTGCATCACCTCAGGGAAAAGTAGTACTTTAGGACTCTTCTAAATAAATTCACCAAATGAGGACTAGGGCTTTACAGTATGGGTTTTTTTTTTTTTCTATGTGCTCCCTGAGATTCAAGATTTAACTTGCTTTTAATTATGGTTTTTAGCATCTTTCTGGTTAGAAGTTTGACTCTGAGCTGGCCCATTTCAGTTTTTATTCTGCATTACCCTTTACAACTGTAATTTGTACAACTTATACTGCCTTGCACAACCATGTGCCAGGCCATGAAGCTGAAACTGTTGGTTCCAGGACCCAACCTTGACATTAGTTGCTCGGTTTAATGACAACTTAGTAAAGTGTGCATGACAAATGTATCTATTCAGCAAGTTTACCTTGAAGAGAGCTAGAGGCAGAAATTCTATATTATCCCTTATTTTTGTTGATGCTCAACTCTTATGTTTTGCCCTGACAGCATTTTTTTCACTGATTTTTTTCCTGATGGCTGTGTGTAATGACCAGCAACTCTCTCATAATAGCAGGGCTGTTGATAGCTTGCAATATATTTTTTACTATTTTTATAAACCTCAAGTCTTCCAGATGTCATTTTTCCCCAAGCTTGCAAGTTATGGCATGTAACATGTAAGTGAATAACCAAGAAGCAGAAGGAGTGCCACAACTTGGGTGTGTGACCTTAGGAATGGACTGTGTTTTCTTTCTGTATTTAAATTGCCCCAATGCGTTCAAAAGAGTAATATAGTCACGCTCAAATCAGAAGTGGTTCAGAGCCTAGATATACATAATCTGTCACAGGACCACTGCTAAGTAACTTAATTACTGTAAGACTTCAACTTTTTACTATTCCCCATGCTGCTTCTCTACCCTGGGAAGCCTCAGCAACAGTAACTTAGGCTGCAGAACAGTCTGTCTGCTTCTGGCACCAGGCACTCCTAGCTCAATAAGGAGAAACTTCCTCACAGGAAACTGAAGTCATGTCAATTGCCCCCAACCTTTCCAGTCCTTCAAAGAACGCTTTATGTTCTTGGTACCTTGCTGTAAGTCAGGTTCTCATAGTATTTTTAATAGCTAGAAATACGGGGGAGGGCACCTAGAGAAACTTGCACTTCCTGCCCTGTAGCCCCACAGAGAGCAGCAATGGTTGGAGTTCTGAAGCATTTTCTGACCCACAGTGCACTCCCAGGAATACCTGGGATAGTCACAACTGACCAGGACATATCCTGCAGCCTTTAAGACTCAATCTCTCTCTGTTGCTGAGTATGTTCAAAAAGTCATGTCCTTCCCTCTGAATTACAAAAGGTCATTAAACTGTACCAACACTAGTTCTCAATACCAAACCCTGTAGGCTCTGCAGAGTTCAGTACTAGTTTGGACTTTTAGATAGAGCAGGCAAACTTGAATTTTGCTTTCACAAGTATACGGAACAGGGACTACTCTGGTGCTGCTCTAGGATGAGAATGGGGAAGCAGGGGCTTAGAGAGGAGCAGGGCTGGGATGGAAGGTGGCTGTGAGAGGTCCTGGGAAATCGAGTCCTACTTCTTCTTCCAAGGCTGAATGAAGAAAAGATGTGGGAAGGGGACTTTACTGTTGCTACAGAGTGCAGCAACAGCCTGTTACAAAAGCCCTGAGCCTTTCCTTGGCAATGGAGGGACTGCCAGCCCGTCTACCCATTGCAATGACAATGCAGGCAGTGAATGGTAGGCTGCTTTGCCACTCCAGCAGTCTTTCATCTGGAGAGCTGTCCTGATCTGATACCTAGAGATGTGATGTCCCACTGTGGACAGAGCCACTGTGCACCAGACGAAGCAGAGCTCAGCTCCAGCCATGCCTGAACAGCCTGGGATCTGCTCAGATCTGCTAAAGATACAAACTTTGAACATGCATCTCAGAAAAATGTGTCTAGCAGATAAACAGGTCTATAATTAAACAACTGTGGTACCTCCAGCTGGTTTTTTTTATTTTATTTTTAAAAGTGCTTCTTACAAACCAGATTGATCTTTTTGTTGAGTGATCAGTTCACCAGATTCTGTCCCTTAGCAGATGTGTTTTGAAACATAGAGTAATTAATGGGACATTTGTCATAGGGTGTTCCTGGGGTAGACAGAACTGGAGGACTTTTGCTCCTTCTCTGTGATGGAAATATTTCCAATGAACGGTGTATTTGCCTGTTTGCCAAAGCTTCTCTCTTCTTGTCTTCTCCCAGACTTGGAGCAGAGCCATGCTCAGGGCCAGATGTCTGAGTCTGCAGGCCTACTTTCAATTTCGACAGCAGTCAGTACTCACCTTCATTAATAATTCAGGTTTTTTCTTCTGTTAGGGAAACAAGAACTTTTCCTCGCTAATCTTTAAAAGATATTTTAGTCAATTTTATCAATTTTTTCATATTTTTCTAGGTGACAACACTGTCTCTGGTTGGATTCTTAAGGTTTTTTACTCTATAGCTTTCACTTTGAGGACCCTTTTAATTATGTATTATGCAATGTGATCATCCCACTTGGGCGTCTGCTTTTTTTCCCCCACATCCTCTCTTGAGACACAAATGTGTTCAGGAAGCTTCTTATTTCTGAAGGATGGGTCCTGTTCTGCTCTGAAGTAAAGGAAAATATTCTCTTATATTTCAGGGGTGTGTTTTAGATTTACTTGGATTATTACTTGAATTACTATGTGATTGTGCTCTAGAGGACCAAGTTTGAAATGTACCTTTTATATGGCTTGGAAACAAGTTTGGGTTTTTTGTGGGGTTTGTGTTGGAGGTTTTGTTGTTGTTGTTGTTGATTTTTTAGTTTTTCATTTTGTTTTTTTTTGAAAGTTCATTTGAGAATAAATGTGTTCCCCAGTTTCAGATTGGCCCTTCATAAAGTTTAATGTGACAGCTTTATAAGGCACAAAGACAGAATTTCTGCTGTGACATCCCCAATCCTTAATAATTTATGAAGACTTGTCCTGCAGTTTGGCTTTCTTTGACATTTTGTGATTTTATTTAAGCTAAATTTAAGCTGGACAAATAAAAAAACCTTAGAAGCCCAAGAAGAATTAGTTCCAAGGTAAGCATACTGTCCAGATGCATAAAATGTTTGGATATAATTTCATCGAAGGCTCACATTCAGCTGACCTAACACAGAATGACATAGTGGCACTTCTTTCTCACTGACATCTTGTTCCCAAGAATCTGATTCCTTTCATTTTAAATGGTCTCTGACATGGTCACTGAGAAAACTCTGAAAGCTGAATGTCACTGGTCTAGTAGTGGCACTGGGGTGCTATGTCCACTGGCATTTTGGGGAACCTGAGAGAATGGCTTTGCAAAGGATGAGTGTTCCATTCACCACAGTGCCCTGTCACAGTGTTGTAGATGCCAGCCTCCTAATGTGCTCCTCCTCTGAGTGTGTGGAAAAGGCCTGGTGGGGAAAATTCTACCCTTCTGCAAAGATGGCTGACTGTGGCAGTGTTACAGAAACACTTTTCCTGATCATCACAGTGAGAAGTGAGTATCCCACACTTGGAAGCAATCAGATCTTTCTCCTCTCCCATCATTTCTAGTTGATATCCATGCCTTAAAGCAGATGATTTAGCTGTTCATCCTGAAACAAACAAGCTTTCTCTGTGGAATGACATTCACTTGTGCAGTTTCTATTACTCCAGACTGCAAGGTCATCCATTTCTGCCGATTCAAGTGTCTAACCCTATCACATCTCTGAAATGCCTCCCAGCTTCATAGGATTGCTAACTTCACCAGCATGCTCCAAGCCCTAACAAGAACATTATGTAAGATGAGACCAAAAGACCAACTGCTAACAAGCTGCACACCTTCTTTTCTCCCAGCTTCATACCCTTTTCCAAACCACTCTCTTTAGCCCATTTCCTGCAGTTTATGATTCTCACAGGTATTCCCTATCTTCTCCAGTTTAATAGTTACATATGTGGTAGTAATTTAAATATTTTCTGATGTTACATCCACCGTATCATTCTGCCCATTGCTTTCCCCAAAACTCTGGGATGTGAATTGTCCTGTGCCTTCATGTCCAGCACATCACTTTTTCAAGTATTTTACTTGTACCTGGCTTGAGGGTATTTCATGTGTGTACATCAAGTTGTCCCATTCTTGCTTTTTTTCAAGGCAAATTTGAAGTAGTTCTCTGGGACCATAGTTGAAATGCCTTCACCCTGAATGCCCTTCCATGGCAGCGTGCATGAGCTCTGTAAGGGCTCAGGAAAGCAGCTCCTCCCCCTGAAGGCACTGAGTCAGCTGAAGGGAGAAGTCAGCTGGTGGTTTTCAATAGCATGTCTTGGGGAAGAATCCCAGAGGAAAGTGAATTCAGTGTAGGTCTTTACAGGTGGAGGAGGTTCTCTTTCTCAGCTCCAAGCTGAATGAAGGCACTGAACCCAAAACCTGGCACCAGCTGCTGCTCTAACCAGTTTTACAGACGTATCTGTGGCAAGCATCGGTAGGCAGCAGGAGCCACTGTGCTGACCTTTCCCAGCCTTAAAAATAGGAAGGTGATAAAGAAGAAAAAAGTCAATTTGTTTTAAAAAAACATTTGAGGATAGATAGTGTCTATTTGGGGATGTGCCACTGCATCTTTGTACCAGTCTCAATGACAGACAGTAGATGCATCTGGGCCAGTAGAAATAAGTCTGCAGTTCATTTCTTTCCACAATTGCAAGAACAAAAGCTGAAATCTGTTCCAGAATATAACCAGATTATAATTGTATCTTTTCTGGTGCTCTGAAGTCGCACTAATACAGGTTTGCAGTGTTTCAGAATGAAAAGGCCTTATATGAATATGGCAGAGACCCTTGAGAAGCTGTAAAACCTTCTTCAGATCGAATAATCGGATACATAAATTGAGCATTTAGGCTACCTGTGATCTACTTAAAATTATGAATGTAAATTTCTTTCTACAAATAGAAGTTAGGGAATTTTTGACCAATGTCTAGGGGTAGAAGGATGCGGAGAGCAAACAATCTCTTTGGCATCCTCATAGGAGGGCAAGACTGGCCTCCTTTCTAATCAAAACAAGCACTAGCAGTATGAATTCTTTTTTGTGATACTCCAAGCACAACCAAACAACCTCTAGGCTCCTCCTGAAAACCTCTCCTTTGCAGAAGCAAAAAGCTTCAGTGTCATAGTAGCATGATATACAAGACAATAAGCATAGATTGCTCTGTTCTGTTGTGTCCCTTGCCTGAGGGGATCATGTTGCAATTGTTTAAGAGCCTAATTGCAGTACTAAAATGTAATTTAGGGTGGGCAGTGAAGACTGACTTTATTACAAAAAGTGAATTAAAAACAGAATGGAAAATAGCCCAAACACAGAGTCCAGAAGTTGGCCAAAGTAGTGAAGGGTAGCACCTTACTTCTCTAATACTGTGAGACTGATTTATAAGACTACAGTTCTGAATAAAATCTGGTTCCTCCTGGAGAGCTTGGATCTTACTTAATAAGGGTTGCCCCTTCCATTTAATTTTTATTTTAACCTGGATCTAGAATATGAGAGGAAAAGGAAAGCATGTACATTCTTCTATGGGCAGACATCTGAATAGCAACAATTCAGTGTTTTCAGTATGTGCAAAGACTCTCAGTCATCACCTTCGAAATAAATTATTCCAATTGCTCCCAAAGCAGTATGGCCACCTTTGGGTCCTGCAGAACACAAAATTACTTATTTTAGTGTTGATTTAGAAAGTCAAGATTTAGAATAGATGCCAAATAACAAAATGCTGGCAAAGTGACCTTTTTGTCAGCAGTTATGAGAGCCTATGCTGCTTGACTGAGCAGACTGGACAGTTAGAACACTGGAGAACACTGGAATGAAAAATTTAATGGAAGAGACAGGAGACTGCATTCCTACATGGAATATGTGCACAAGAACAAATTTGCAACAGAGTGATCAGTGGTATAATATTTCTAAGGGCTTTCTGAATTTGGGGAAAAAATATTCAGTAGACTTGAAATTTCTAGGCCAAACTGAACTCTGATGTGATAGAGAAACATTCTTTTGCTACTCTTCTGCAAGTGTGTAATACATTACTGCTTAACAAGCTAAGAAACCTCATCTACACATTGACCCATAAGATCTTGTCTTTGTGACTGTGAAAGCAAAATAATCTACAAGAGGTAATAGTTTAGGTGTAAATACAAGATTTGTGTCACAAAAATTATGCACATGTCAGTACACAGCAGGAGGGATGAACAGGATGCATATTGACAGTCCAGCTTGTCCAGAGGAAAGCTTTCCTTGATAAGACAGAGCTACTTCACTGTTAGTTTCAAATCATAATATGGCAGAATTCAAAATCCCAAGCATCATGACTTTCTGCTTTTTGATATATTTAGTTAATATTATTTCTCCCAATGTTCTAGTGGCTCATTCTTTTTGAGGCCTTTTTTAACTTGTCATCAGTGTTTCTGCTGAACAGTGCTCAAGTAAGACAAAACCTTTTGTTGCAGATACATGGAAATTGGTTGGTTTCGTTTTCCATTATGTGGTGAAAGAGATACTTGGCTCATTCTGGTCCATAGCACCTCAGAAGGCAACCTGCCAATATTAGGTCTCTTTCATGTGCTACAACAAATAGCAGCTCCAGTAGAAATATTGTTATCTCAGCTTTCAAGAAGCACTGAGATTTTAGTCTAAACTGTGTTATTAGAGTCTGGTATGAAAACTCAAAAACTTGCATCAAAACTCAGCTATTATCAGCAATTCTTCTCAGTCATAAACTACATTTCTTCCCAGAAGCATATTGCAGCAGACTTGGTCAAGCTTCACTGAAATTTAGTCCAGTCTTTTCATCAGGCTGTGGCTCCTGGTGAATCATAGCTGAGCTGTGGAGCTGTGCTGGGACTGCCAGGCACAGACAAGACAGCTTTGGAGATGCAGTGTTTTATCTGTTACTGAACATGTGCTGCAAAAGACTCTAAAAATTAACTGGAAAATGTTATTTCCAAATGCACTGAAGGAAGATATGTCAACAGTTGCTGTGAATAGGATAAGTAGAGATTTCTGATAAGATTTGTCCCAAGCAGCCCCCATTTGGAGACAGATGTGAAAAGGGGTTTTCAAGCCCTGAGCAAGTACAGCTGGCAAGGCAGTGTCACTTGTGGCAAACTGCTGCTTTGTTGGCTGAGCCTCTGCTTGAGGATTAAATGGGAAAGGGTGTACCTACAGGTGCTTCTTATATATGCCTTATAAAGGCAGACTTTCACAGCTGTGGAGACATATCTGGCTTGACACTCACAGAAAAATTATGGCTGGATTTGATTTCTTGATTTGAAGTAACCCAGCTCCCATGTGCAAGGTGGGTGAGTGTACACAGGAGCAATGTAACACTGTGTGTATAAATATAGGAGATTTGTTTTCTGAGTATACAAAATACAGGATGCTGATGAGTGCTTGAAGGGGAAGGTACTGTTTGTTATTCACATTTGAACATACTAGTTATTAGACTTTGTATTTAGAAAAAAGCCTGTCATCTTTCTCTAGAGTCTGTGAGTTGCTCAGTGTCATTAGTATGTCTATAGCCCTGGCATTAAAATGACATCACTTTTATCTCCAACTGTTTGATTCTGCAAAAAATGCATTTGACCTAATGTGGTGCTGTTTCCAGAAGCTGGGGCTGCATTATAAAACATATTCATAAATAATAAGTTTAATAAAATAAAGTATTCCTTGTGACACTATCAGGATTTCAAGAGTTTGGCAACTCTCTTTTTCATTCAGAGCAAAACAGAAGTGTAGCTTTGTTGTTAGAGCCAGATAGTAATTGACCTATATTTCACACACCTTCATTTCCAAAAGTTGACAAAGGCAATGTGCTCTTGAAGCTGATAGGAGCTTGTACTGGAATTAGGCTTAAACTTTTTGGGGTGGTCCTCTTTCCAGAGGTTTTGAGTATCAAATAACACTGATAAAAATGCATATTGAAAGAGTTAGTGTGATGAGTTGCAGTTTTAAAGAGGAGGAACAAATTCTGTTATTTATTACTGAGCTTGTGAGCTGCTGTCCTAATTAATGTCCACAAGTAAACAAACAAACAAAAAAACCCCTTTACTTTTCCTTTGCCAAGATGTGATCTACCTAAAAGAACAGGGAAGCTGTAAGATTTCTGAATCTTTGTTGGTAGTAAGAGCTGAGAGAGAAAATCAGAAGTGCACACTGAATCAAATATAGTGAAATCTTAAAAAAAATTTAGCAGTGGTATAGAAATTAATCTACCTTACTTCTATGGCCTGTAGGGCTCATACTTTAACCTGACCTATAGATCTAGTGAATGTGTCCAAATACTTGCAAGCTTATTTCAAATATAAGTAGGTTTGAGCTTAAGTTTTCATTTTTACCTTGTTCTTTTGTATCTCTGATTCAGTCTAACTTAGATTTTTCAGAATAGTAATAGTCTCCATCCCTTACAAATATCCTATTTTCTTGAAAATGCCATTGGTTTCAGGTAGTATGATTCTGAGATTGGTGACTTGCATATATAGTTAAAACATAATAGAGTAAGGAAAATCCTCTGCATCCCAAACAAAATCCATGCTCTCCTGCTGGTGTGTCTAGCTGCAGAACTGAACTCAGCATATGTGAGGATGGGCTCTCTCCTAAGGCTGGTGTTCCCTGACAGGCTGGGGAAAAAAAAAACAAAAACAAAAACAAAAACAAAAAAAAAAAAAAAAAAAAAAAAAAAAAAAACCAAAAAAAACACTTCAGGATCATGTCCACTTAACAATAGCCTATGCTGTCAATTGCTGTTTCAGCTAGTTGGGAGTAAAAGTCTTGTCTTACAGAATGAATCATACCTCCAGTGATTTTCTGGTGGGTTCCCTCTCTCAAGGTCACAGAGTCTGTCCATGGGGTCTGAGCTGATTATATGTGTAAATAAGGTATGGCACTGAAATCTCTAAAGATACATAAATTGAACCATATGAGTTCTACAGCCCTAAAAGCAGTTACAGGAGAAATCTCAAAAATAAGGAATCATAGAAACAACATGCTTGATCAAATCACATTCTACATTTTGGATCTGATGTAACTGCACTACATCATGAATTTGAGCTTGTGCTGTTAGAGGAGAAATACCTTGGGGTTTGTTGTTAGAGAAAATTTTGCATTTCCGTTTAATACATTTGTCTTCAAATGAAAGTTTATGGAAAGTAAGTCTTGAACTTTTTCCCCTCCAATTTCATTAAAACCATTATTGCCATTTAATAAGATCAGATTTGTTTGTACTGAGGTTTTTGAGCTAGTTTTAGTAACTGAGTAAAAATTAGACATGTTTAAGTAGCAAAGATTTTTTTTTTTTAATTTCAGCTTTTTAATTAGTCTAGGTTTGTTTTCTAAAGCTTTCTTCCCCTTCCTCACCACAACCCACACATGCTGTATTCATATTACTGCTAGTCACCTGAGGGAGACTAACATCCCATAGAACAAGTAATGGAAGGAGAGCCATGATGATGCTATATGAAGGGAACAACCAGTTTTCCAGAAAGAAAAGGTAATGCTGAAATGAGCAATCTGCAGGTCGTCTGACACCTCTGGCCTCTTCCAGGTTTGTGGAGTCCTGAATTCTCACACTCAAGTGAAATCTCTTCTAAATGGACTTGTCATTTTCTTTAGCCTTTTTTTCAACAGAATCTATTTTCTGTTTTGAGGTTGGTTTGGGACATTTTTGTTTGTTTGTTTGCTTGCTTGTTTGTTTCCGAGGTTTTTTTATAAAATTTAATTGAAATGTTCCCAATCTGGAAGAGAACATAGGATGCATGAAAGTGCAGGAGAAGGCTGCAGACTGATGTTCTTAAGGTGGCATACTTTATCATAGGATTTGCTGTTTTGATGTGTTAAATTAAAAACAAAATTCTCCTCCCCCTACTAAGTATTCCAGTCTAAGAATAAAACAAAGATCCTCTAGTTAATGCAACAAATAGGGAAGAACAAGAATAAAAAGGATAGTCAAGGAGAGAAATTTGATTTAATTATCAGTCACGGTTGAATATTAAAATAAAACATGTGAGTAAAACCTGCTGGCAAGTTGAGTCTTGGATGCAAATACACTGGGAGTTTGCTTTGCCAGCCTGTTTTCCCTCATTAGGCGCTTCCTGCTTAAAAATGGAGCAATTCCTATTCATCAAAAAGAATAGCAATATTCTTGCTTAGGAGTACATATTCATTTTGATACCATGAAAAGTTGTGAATGTTCCAAATCATAATTTATTCTTTTTCTTTAAAAATGCATGTTACAAAAATGCATGTTTATTACAGGGAAAAGGCTTTCAGGTTATTTTTCATTTCAAACAAAAGGGAAAATATTTTATATTCAGAATTGACTGTAACTGTCTGTTCTCTAGCAAACTTTCTGAGGACATCTGCAGACATTCAGTGTGTTGACATAATGAGGGAAAAAAACCGGGAAGCTGGGAATTTAAATTAGATCCAATTCAGAGATGTATATGTGTACGTTGAACAGTTGACAAATACTCATATTTTGGTGTGAACAGGTAAATGGTTAGTTAATGGTTACTGAAAGCATGATTGAGATTAATCCAGAATTACTTAAAAGATCATTAAGCTGTGGCCCAGAGGACCGTTTGTCACAGATGCAAATCTGTTCTGCATTCAGAGCTCAAGGGGTGACTGAGCACTGGGTGCATTGTGTCCTCTGCTCCCTGATGAGGGCTTCTCCTGCCTCACCTCAGCACTTCATCATTCAAATGAGTTGGAGGAAAGTGGCTGTTCTTCCAAATCCAGTGCCATATTCCAGCTGTTATCAAGACAAATCCATGAAAGCATCACAACTGATAGCAGATCACAACGTCTGCCTAAAAGACTGGACTTCTTGACAAGGATTTTCTCGCCCTTGGAAAAAGCATATTCCATAGGAAAAACAAAAGCCTTTTTTCAGAAAAATCTCAAGTGTTGTTTTTCGATTCTCTTTCTCAGTCCAGCAAGATCCCAGCTCTCACATTCAGTTCTGCTTTAATGCTTGAAAGAATCTTGATGCTTGAAAGTCTTGAATTCCTGAATCTTGAATGTTTTAAACTCTTTGATCTCTTAGAAGGACACACTTCCCAGATAGCAACAACTTCAGAATAAAACTGGGAAAATAGGCTGTCATCAAGCCATTCTGGGTAACTGCTTTTTCACCAGGTCGTTCAAAACAGGAAATTGTTTCTGAAGCAGCCCACCTGCCACATCTCTGGGCTTCTACCTCTGCACTCTGCATCTGACACAAATATAAACGAGAGAATGTTTCTTAAGAGTACTTTGGCTGAAATAATCCTCTCCAATCTGATACTGAGTCGTGCTTTTCATAAGATTAACTCATAGGAAATGAGTTTTACTTCTTCCCCTAGCTTCAGTGAGAAAATTCCACTCAATTTTGAGTTGGCTTAAGTCTACAAGTACTGATTGGAAAAAAAAAAAAAAAAAAAAAAAAAAAGCATGGCTTACTCTGATATGAGTTTCTCCTCAAACAGGTATTACATCTTTCCTCCTTGCTGATACCTGGAAATTTGTGTGTGTCTCAGCAAGTGCAGGGGGCCTCCTATTCCTTCAGTGTCCTGGTGGTTTGGTGGTAACTGCAATGCTGCTCTGTACAAGATCATGATGGGAGTAAAGGACACTGATTTCTCTGACACTGAATTGTAAGGTACAGCAGAAAAAAAAAAAAAAAAAAAAGTTTGTAGAGGTAATAGTAAAGATTTCTCTTCTGGTCCCTGAATTCTTATGAGGCCTTTTATAGCACATCCAAGATCAGGAGCCAGCAGTAACATGGTCCCTGCCGAACCTCTTGAGTCAGCAGGACGTGATGCTCCTCTGGCAAATGATGTCAACAGCATTTGACTGTCCAGAGAAGGATGTCATGCCAATGCAACCCTGAGAGAGGCCCTGCTGAGCCAGAGGATTAGCAGATCCTTTTCCTGCAGTGTGGCCAGGGCTGTCCTGCTTGGGCTGTGCCCCTGGGGTGGTGCAGCCAAGCATATACCATGGCTAGGGGTCAGATGCAGCAACACCTCTAGAGCTGCTTTCTAAAGTTAGTGTGTCTGAAGGGAAGAGCTGCTGTGCTATTAGCTACTCTGGCACGTGCCAGACAGGAGGGGTGTCATGAGCTCTGGCTTATATAATGTCCTGCCAGTGTGGGTCTCCTGCTGCTCCCTGAACTGGAAAGTTCCTCCTGGAACTTGCAGGAGGATTGGCCAATGACAAATATCCAGCAAAGGCTTACCAATATTTGTCTCACGATATTAGCAAGGGGAATGGCTTCTGCTGTGTCATGCTCATAGGTCATGCCCTATCTCCAGAAAACTGCCAAAAGGAGAAATTGTGAAGATGATGAGGAAAGAGGAGAGAATTAATGAGATGTGAATCAGTGATAAATCTCTGGAGAGGTAAAAGCTTCCTCTAAGTCATCTTCTCTAGGTACTCGTCTGTTCTGTCTTATTTTTGGCAAGATCCAGCATCAAAACTTTCCAGTGGCTTTTAAGATTCTCTTGCAGCAATTTTTTCTAATACTTCTGGACTACTGGCTCCCTGCCCTCTGTGCTGCTGAGTTGACTGCAGAAAAAATTGCTTCTCCAGGCAGTGACCGACAGCTGCCTGCCCTGGGAGCAGTGGTTCCTCAGAGCTGGTTTATGTCACTTGGCAGGGAATGTCGTGCCTTCCAGGTCCTGCTGCTCCTCCACATCTATAGGCAGCAAAGCTGAAGAGAACATGCTTCTTCATGTCTCAGCGCACAGGCAGCACAGGTTGCCATATTAACAAGCCTTGGTGTCAGCATTGTCAAAATGCCCATGAAAAGAATAAAGTTTAAATAGGCTGCTGATCCCACTGTTACCAATGGATGTAGGGGTTTAGGTAAGTCCATCCTTTTGCCCAGGCCTCTGGCAGCAAAAGTAGCTTTATTGAGGTGTCCAGCACCCCAAAACCCACTCTCGTTTGCAAGTTCTTTAATTATGTCTGATTTGGTCTGTTATAGAATGAATTCTTTATTTCATAGACAGAAAACTAATACTACACAGGAATAAGGATAAAAACAGAAACTACTACTACAGTATGAGGTTAAAGGTACCTATTAATGTTACAGCTAGTGAAGAGATAATGTAATTTAGGATTCAATGTATCTTACCATCCAATTGTTGGTGAGGCACACATCCAGATCCTTTCCCTCAATCCCCAGGGAACTAACCAGGGATTTGCATCTATGCTCCAGGGAGAGGTCTCAAACACTTTGGGGGAAGGGGGGGGGGGGGGGGGGGGGGGCGGGGTGTGTAGAAGACTTCTGCCTCTGTGGTAACTCGTATGTCTTTTGTAGTTATAAAACTGTGTCTCTTATTCAAGAATATTTCTTTTATCTCTTCCCACATCTGCTCTCAAGACTAAGATGTTGATTCTTGGTTGAGGTCTGAGCCCTTTTGGCACCAGACATGACCCTTTGCTGAGCCTTTCAGCCTGGGTTATCTCTTTATGCACCGTCTGTGGTAGAGAGGAGGGGGGACAGCCCTGCCACACCCACAAAGAAAATGTCGAAAGTGTATTTGTATAACCCTGTTAAAAAAGAACACAATGTGTCTTCTGGCCTTTGACGCCTCTTACACCACAAGCTTTGTCTCTTTAGCTGGGGTGGTGTCTCTGTGTTTGGGGGACTGTAGAGCTATAATATTCCAGATACTCAGGGCCAGCATGTCTAGTGAAACTACAGCACATTCACAGGGACAGCAAGAGAGAAAGGAATGGCAGCATGGCAAAGCCAGCTGGCTGCTTGCTGATGTTGTTGTCAGCCACCTGCAACCACACAAAAGCTTTACTAGGGTTTAACATAAGAAACTATAATACACGGCCATATATATCTGTGTAGGGGAGGGTCAGAAAACCAATCTGGAGAAAAAATAATTCACCTTCTTGAAGTTTTTAATTTCTCCAGCTGGTAGCTCTCCTGCTAAAATCATAGTACACCTACAATGTCAGAGCTGTGTCTTCAGCACTGAACCTTGCAGCAGGGTGCTATTATTGGGAGTGGTCCAGGGAAGATTGGATATGGGCACAACCAAGATCTGTACTTCTGTTCCTGCATGCTGTGCGCAGCCACTGCATTCAGACTATGTTGTGGACAACGTGGCAGTATGGCAAGACAGGTCCAGTGCTGAAGAGCTTAAAATTGTTATGGATGTGGGAAGTGGAAAGATGAGAGGAAAAAAATGGGCTTTGTATCAGAAGTTTGCTAAAATGAAAGAGAGGTCTGATACAGAATTGTAGGAGTGAGATCTTAATGCAAACAAGTTTCAAGTATTCAAAATGTATTTAGAGGTTTTCTGGATGCCTGACTTCTTGAGGAGGGGTGAGTGTTTGCAGTGGGGAAAATCAAGATTCCTTAATGGGACAAGTTATGAATGCAGAAATGTTGGCATCCCAGATAAATGGTTTATTTCACAAATTTTTACTTACGTACAAAGATGTGGATTAAAATATACTATATTCTTCAAAACATAAAAGCATTTCTAGAATAGTTCTCACTGGTTTAGGAAGGGATTGTGGGCTTTTAACTAGAGATAACAAGAAGTCAGTTTATGAATATCAGGGAGGAAAATATTCCAGATTTGACAAACAAAAACAAAATGCCCTAAACCCACAGGACCTGAACTTTAAACTCAGATCAGACCTGAAGCAGCAAATCCAACATGTGATGTATGATGTAAGCCAAGCCAGCAGCCTACTGAGCTGATGCCTGCCTGGAGGGGAGGCCAGTGGTGTTCATGTCATGTATAATACAGGCCAAGAAGGCTACAGGCTTCAAAATGGGGAGAATGCACTAACCTTTGCACCGGTTTGAACTGTCAAAGTCTTACTAGAATTTTCCTATAGAGTCAGAAGCAGGTTAGCTCCCAACCACAAAATCAGAGCCTGCTCTGTATGTGGCTTGCATAGTAAAAAGGCTGGTGACTGCTCAGCTGATGGGGAAGCAGTAGAGCAGGAAGACACTTCAATAAAATAGTTTAAAAAGAAAAATCTTCAAGTGTTAAAGTTTAAAAAATATATGAAAGCAAAAGAAGTTTGTCCACAAAGTGGACATTTAGAGCCCAATATAGCTCCATTACTGTTTTTAGAACAGAGCTTTCTCTTCTGCGCCTGCAGAGAAACCACTTTGCTGCCTCTGTATCAGAGTGCAGCTGGGAAGAAGAAATCACCCTTACTGGTGAGGGTGGGTGCCAGCTTGCATAGAAGCGAAGCCTATGCAAGCTCACAGAAAGCCTATGTCTTACAGCCCATTTACATGCCCTCTTCTAGATTTGGTCATTTTTCAGAAGAAGAGTTCAGTCTTATGCAGACAGCCCCTACAACCTGCATACCTATGGATCCCCTGCAGCAAGCATGGTCTGCAGGGCTCAGTGTGTGTGTGCAGAGGAGCAGAGACTTTTCCTTAAGTAAAGCACTTTTCCCTAAGTAAAGCACAAGGTTAGTTGGATCGAACTGTGACACAGTTATACATGTATAATGTGAACTGCTCCAGAGCGTTAGCACCCAGAGCTGCCCTGAATCCTGTGTCACAGCTGGTGGTTACTTTATTTGTGCCTCCTACAGGGATCTTCTTTTTCAGAATTTCTATGCCCAGTGCAAATGGGTTTTGAAAATCTGGATCTTTTTAACGGTTGTAACTGAGCCCAAAGTAGCTCTCTACAACAAACCCGAAAGGAGCTTCTTGTGAGGTGGGAGTCAGTCTCCTGCCATGTAACAAGGGAGAGGGCCAGATGACATGGCCTCAAGTTGCACCATGGGAGGTTTAGATTTGATATTAGAAAAGATTTCTTCACTTAAAGAATGGTCAGGGAGGTGGTGCAATCACTGTCCCTGGAAGTGTTCAAAAGATCTGTGGACGTGGCACTCATAAATGTGGTTCAGTTGTGCACTTGGCAGTGCTGGGTAACCAGTTGGACCTGATCATAGGAGTCTTATTCCAGCTTAATGATTCTGTCATTCTATATAATGACATAACATATGCTCAGTCTCAAATGAAAAAACTAGAAACAGGTTCCTGGGAAAAATCCTGTCTTAAGCCTACCCTTAGTCTTGTATCCGTTTTTCTCTAAAATCTGTAGCTCTCGTATGACTTCATTGTTAGAGGCGATAATAATGGATTCACTTTTAGATTAAAGAAAAAACAGAATTCACTGAAAGCAGAAAAACAGAAGTAGTTTACAGAAGACCTAGCTAAGCTTTAAAAGTCAGTATTTACCACTTCAGGTAATTACAGAAATTTGCAGTTCAATTTAGATGGAGACATTAGGGTACAACTGCAGTGCCTCTTAAGGGAATGTTTTTAAGGTAACAGCTTCTCTTTTTCCCCTTTTTCACTAAGAGAAACCACACACAAGACAAGAAGAAAATTGTCTGGTATTTTTTCACTAGGTGTTTGATGCTTTAAAAGGTCGTGGTAGGGTATTGCTTATTAGATGTACCGATAACAGCAAATTTTTTAAATTAGCTTACGTTCTCTTCATGCTTTTAAAATATCTGCTCAAGTGCTTTTGATGTTTTGCAGTATTTCACGGAGTGCACAACCTGAGAAGGTTAAAATTGACATACTTACTGACTTGTGCTTTCTTTCTGCTGCAGAAGGGATGATTTAAGACTCCAAAGATGGTGAAAGGCTTTCATTTGGAAAATATTTGTATAGAAAACAAGTCACAGAAGAGACACTGAACAGACAGGATTAAAGGACATACAGGATTGCTCAAAAATGCTATTTAAAAGATACTGATAAGACTAATTAAAAGAGCAGCAAAGCCTTAAAAGATTATGTAATCTAAAACTAAAAAATAATTTTTGATTAAAAAAAGAAGAGAAAGAAAAACACATTACTTCTTGTATAGGAAGAGGATAGTCTTTCAAGTAGTAACCAAATAAAATTGACAGTTTGATTTCTATATTTGCCAATGCTTGATGGCTTTCAAACATACACCACCCACCAAAAAAAAAATGAACCCAAAAAGCATTCCCAGCTTCCCAGCCTGAGTAACCATTGCTTCTGGTTACTCTTCCTCAAAGCAGTAAGGACCACATCTAGTCCAGGCCATCAATTGTCTTCCATAACCAATTTTCACTCCTTTCCCACCTGTTATATTGCATGGTGTGTGCACATATGGCATCTCTAATTCTCACTTAAATGCATTAAAATAATATTCTACCAAAACAGAGCGGAAGATGAACCTTCAGTATTTGTTTTAAATTTTTTGTGAAGTCAGAGCAGTACCGTGCTGGCTGGTACTTGAGTTGATGAGATTTTTAATTAATTGATAATGGTCTTTCGCAAAAGAAAAGCTAGTGTTTTTCCTTGGGCAAAACAAATCAGTGTTGTCTTCTTAACTGTTATCTATTCAAAACAGAAAATTGCAAATTATGGGACATTTCACTCTCTTTCCCAGGTTTTCTACCCTCATGTCCCTGAATGACCGTAGTTCTTCCAGTGCCTTCCCATTCAAAACTGAATTATTTCTCTTGCTTCTGCCTTGTGTTTTCAAAGATCCTTATTATTTCTTCAGTACAATTTCTATTGGGAATCAAGCTTTAAAATCAGTCTGTGTTAGAAATACAGAATCTTTACTTGATATTGGCTTTCCTTGAGATATTCACCTATGAAAAATTCTAGCAATAACTTTAGACTTTTAATATTCCTGCTCTTTTTGTCTGGGTCAAAAACATTGCAGAGAAAAATTGCCACTTGAGATGTAAATTCATGAACATTTATCTTGTAAGTTGGAAGACCTCAAAAAACTTGAGAAAACATGTCTTTTTTCAAAAAGAAAGAAAAATAATTTTTTTTTACTAAAAAAATACCACTGTGGAAAGTATAATTTTTTTTAAACAGAAACCAGATGAATTTTAAGTTCTTCTCTAAATGCCAATTTAAAAGCAGACTTAATAATATAATTTCTCACAAAGTTGATTCTTTGCATGGCTGAATAGCTGACAATGTAACCAAGCTTGTTCCTCCGATGCTTCACACCTCAGGGAGTTATTTACAAAAAAGCAGACTCTTGTTTTCTTCTTGCAGTAAGTGGCTATAAATGACTGGTTTTCAACAACAGCAAAAATGCTAGTCTTCATTACTAGTTTGATTTCAGACAACCTGGATGCTGGGAAGAAGTCAGTGACTATATATGTGCATTTATGTGAAGTGAGAGTACATTCCTCATCTCTTTAGCCAAAACACATCTGAACTTATGAAATACATCTGAAATACATCTGATACAAGACTCACATTGTCTCCACTCCCAACCAGCTACTTTCTTCATAGAAACCTTGGGCTGGCCTGTGGCCACTAGCAGAGAATGAGTCCAACAATCTTGGTGGCAATCGTGTACTCTCAGAGTTTCTTCTAGGTCGAGTTCATGATTTTGTAGAAACCACAGTCTTTTCAGTACTGGCTTGGGAGCTAAAAATAAAGAAAAATCTCTAATAGCCAAAAAAATCTCAATAAATGTGGACATAGGTTTATTGGAAGGGTGGTGAAAACCCTGCTAGCTAACATTTCATGGTTCACATTATCATGCTGCAAAGTCAAGGGAAAGTAGAAGATTCCCATCTTAATCTGAAGTTACGGTGTTGTATCACAGTGGTGCTGCAGACAGCTGATCTCAGGGCTGCATCTCACTGGCTTGTGCAGTGGGGGCAGAAACCTTGGCACTCAGGAGGGAAGATATTGTGACTCCTTTGCATGAGGGTTGTTTGTGTTCCTTTCTGACTCACAGAGCAAGTTACCTAGATGTAATTAAGAGATAAAGTTACTTTATAATGGCCCGGAAAACCAGGCCCCTGACCTAGAGCTTTCCCTGGATGTAGTTGCATAAACAACATAAAGCTTGGTTTTCAGCCATTGAGGCCAGGCCAAGAATTTCCAACATGTTTGCCCATGTTGGTCTGCGACTGCTGACTCAGCACCAGGCTTCAGCTTTGCAAAATCCAAGAGGAAGTTTAGGTCTGACATTTTGGTTTGAATGCACTGGGAAAAGAAAGTCTGATTTTGAATGTTAAGAGTGGTCCAGCCAGCTATGGAAGCACTGACTGTTCAGCTCATAGTACTTGTCATTTCCATATGCTCTGAGTTTCAGCCAACTACTAAAAAAAATAAAAATAACAAGCTCTTGCTATGTGCCATACAAATATAGGTTTACCTGCAGATTGGATGCTCATTAAATCTAAACCATTTACCTGGGTTCTTACACCTATAGTCTTGTGGCAGATATTAGAGAATGAAGGAAAAATCCCACCAGGTTTCTCCAGGCTTGACTCCTTTCCTTTTATTTTCCATTCAGCAGGGCTTCATGATAGAACTAACGAGGTGACATCATTCTGCTAGATAAATTAATTTAGATTCTCACCAGAAAGCTGGCAGCCAGAACCAAGGAAGAGAAAGGACTGCAGGAGGAGTGAGAAGGCCACCATCTGCACAGAGAGGTGGCAATTGCCAACTGGGCCCAGGGCTAGAGGATGGAGAAGAGGAGAGGATGACCAGTATTCTATATCCTTGGCTTTTGCTTTTTTCCTAGCTAGAGAGGAGGCATGCCCAGCATTTGGAACTTACTGAAGTTGCTAGGAGAGAATAAAAATGTGGAACCTGGTATTGAAAGCAGGAATCTGAAGTACAACTGTCTGGAGTACAGTTTTGGTGTCTAAACATGAACAATGCAGTGAATTACACCAGTCCTATTCTTCTCACTGTGTTTCTTTTAGAGAGGGTTTAATGTTGAGGAAATATTGAAGAAAGAGTTATTTCCTCATGCTTAACTTTCAATTTGTTATCTGTCACTCTTATCAAAGCAATATTTTCCTAGTCTGGAGAATTCAAGACCGTGATGATCGTAAGAAACATCAGAATCTTTTGTCTGTGTAACCCCATTCAGTCACTAGGAATCTGGTATCAGCTGGAGACTGCTATGGTTGCATCTTCAGTTCAGACACAGGCTGTTGCAGACAAGATGCAGACTGTGTTCTCCCACAGAGTATTTACTTTCAGCTTCTTTTGTTGTTCCTTTTTATGCAAAATAAGTATTTTTGAACGTAAATACGAGATTAGGGCTTGTGTATGGAAAATGTGATTAGTGAGTGTGCGCCTACTAGCATGCATATTATTTTCATTAATCAGTGGTGACAGTCATTTTGTTTTCATGATTTTGGCAATCCGTTTGCTCTATTCTGAGAGACTCGGTATCTAAGGAGTTTGCTGGAAAACAGAATTTTGCAAGAAGACGCTGGAAAAACACATTCTTTCAACCAGCTAAATGCTGTCACTAACAGTTACTCTCACATTACAAGCAAACTATGTGTGAAAGCTCAACACAAGCGCACCCTATTCTCCTGCTTTGTCTGGTACAGAGATAAATTGTACATATTTATTTCTTAGCTCCCTAAGCATTTTGATGTCCTTTAATAGTTTGGTTTGTTCTGTTTAAAAAAAAAAGGCAGTGAGACCAGGTGCTGTTATCTAACCTATTGCCATTTCCAAGCTAAGGCTCGTTTCTTGCCAGGGAGACATCCCAGACTGGATGGCTGTATCATTTGGCTCTTGGCCTAAATAAGCCTACATATGACTGATGTGTCAGGGGTTGTTTTCTTCTTGATGAAAACCAGGTGTTTGACAGTATTGCCTTAGTGTCTCCTCTTGATAATGTTAAACACAAAAAAATGGGATCTGTCCCTTCCAGATGTAGCCACCCAGATGTTATTCCAGGTCATTCACCTAGACTCTTACCATAAAACATTCAGGCACTGCTTAAGAGTTATTTGGTCAGTCTTCTTCTCTTCCCATCAACTAAGGAGATATGTACACAGCAAGATCAGATATCTAACTTTAATGTGGCTAACCATAAATGAGATGATTCTTCTTAACAGTGAACAGCTTAGTTCATTCCTAAAGTAGTAGTTTCTGTAGCTGGCATGTAGTCTTTCATTCAGTTTCCTACTCAGCTGGGACAGTTGAAGTGTCATTTTCTTGATTAAAGTCTGCAAAATTACTTACCTTTGGTTTTCTATGAATTCAAAATCTTGAATCTGGTGCTTAAACTGCAAAAACCTTGCATCACCTCTCTTCCAAGGAGAAGCTGACACTCTGGTGGGGTGTTTCCAATAGCTTCAACATTGAGCCGTAAATAGGAAACGTGTGTC
This sequence comes from Sylvia atricapilla, assembly GCF_009819655.1. Lineage (NCBI taxonomy): Eukaryota > Metazoa > Chordata > Aves > Passeriformes > Sylviidae > Sylvia > Sylvia atricapilla. The sequence continues at coordinate 66,076,418 of NC_089142.1, forward strand.
AAGACAAAAGTTTGAACCTTAAATCTTTGCCATGTCCTGAATCACACAGAGCCTCATTTGATATTGCCCTCCAGGAGTTACTTGGATCACTTAGCCAGGGGATCTGGAGTGCCAAATCAGTTCCCAGAGCCTTAAAGACTCAGGAGGCATAATCTTTTTTCATTTAAACATTCGTCCCTGAGAGAGTCCTACCAGTATGAACTGATCTCCGCCAGGCAGGTATTATTCATTCCTTATTTAATGACAAATAATGGAAAATATTAACAGGTTTTAGGGGTCTGAATTCAAGTTATTGGTTTAAGGTTTTGAAATGTAAAATGTCTTTGTGCTGCCCAGTGAATTCACATCTGTATGCTGCAGGGCCAAGTTTGAAAGTCAGGATTGAGAATATTATGTTAGCTGAGATCCAGTGGTTGGGAGGTTTTGTGTATCCCAAGGCTAGAGACAGCAACTCCAGTCTGAACATCCGAATATCTGAATTAACTGGTAATTAGGACACTCCTTGCTACTGGATGGAGTAAATATGTATGTGTTCATATGATGAGAAAGGGATACTCATCATTCTCCCCTTTCTTCCCTTTCTTTCTCTGTAACTTTGAAAGACTGCAGCTTCCAAAACTTTTGGTTTGTTTTCGTTTTTGTTGGGGTCAAATCCACTTGTGTATATGTTTTCTGCAGGATGTGCTGAGTATGGCTGCTAGGTCTGGTCTTCACTATGGCCAAGAAGCATTTAAATTGAGGAGACTTTATAATTTGGGGATTTAAATAAATTTGCTGAGTCTGTAAGATAAAGAGCTTTCTCTGGAGTTAAAAAAGCAGCCGAACTCCAGGGAACTTACCTGTGAAAATAAAAAAAAAATAGATTTCTCAAAGATCTAAGAAAGAAATTCAAGGACCACCATCAGGACTCTAGGAATCTAGAAATGACTAGTCACTTCTCATGGACTTGCTCCTTTAGCTCTCTAACACCATCTAAGTATTAGGAGAATAAATTCTTAAAGTGGTGATGTTTAGGTTCTGCAGCAGTGGGTGCCCCATAAGCACTCAAGGAAAAAAGAAAAAAAAAAAAAGTCCCAAGCCCTCACTTTGCCCACTCTCAGAACTGTTTTATCATATTAGGTATATAAATTATTACATCTTTATTCAGTTTTGAATCGTCGTTGTGCTATAAGGGTAGGATTTTGTCTCTAAATCCAAAGTGGTTTTTGGCATCACACACATATGGAGGTCTTCTTGCACTTTGGAAGAGGAAGAATAAAAGTGGCATGAAACAGCGTAAAAAAATAAAGTAACCAATTTCTTATTATTTGTCCCTAAACTAATATTTGGCTCAGATTCATTCCTCATTCTACTTGTAGTATACTTATGAAGATAAAGATAGAGGAATAGTCATATATTGCATATCATAGCATCCTGAGAGGAGTGGGCAATCTATTATCTTTTCTTGCTGTAAATGCATTTATCTTACTATTCCACTGTCACAGGAACTGTTATTTCATTGAGGTCATGTGTTTCAGTCTCTCTCCCTTTTTGTTTTTTGACTTTGTACCAGATGTCAGCAGTTACTGCCAGAGCCAAACTCAGTTGTCTCAACAGTCTTGCTTTAAATCTTCCTTGTCCAAAAATGTATGTCTTCTCGTGGTTCAGAGACCGAATCTGTGGCATTTCTAATGGTTTTTCAGATATTCTTCAACCTTTTTAAATCACACGAGAGTCTTTTAAACAGCTTTATTTGGAAAGTATACAATATAGTCATATACATTAAAGTATACAAAACCCACTGTATCAGCAGGGTAGTCCACAGTCCCAGTCTTAATACCTGGTTGGCTTATTGAGGGTGAAAACTCCACCCAGTAAAACATTCCTTTTGCATCTGCAGCTTTCCTCATGCAATGTGGTAGGCTCAGGCTCAGACTGGTTGTCCTTATACAAGGAGTGTATAAGTGCTTACACCCCCTCCAGTCCAACACGGCCCCAGTGCCCAGAGTCTGCTCAGCCTTCCACCTTGGTCTTGTTGAATATGGCCAGCCTTGCTGAATTTCTCTGTTCTTGCCAAAGCTATCAGTACAACACCAACCTTCTCAAGCTTCTTGTCTTCCAGAGGGAGCCCAGTTATTAGGTGGTATTTTTCTACAACAGAACCTACATTTATCCAACTTTTAATTTAAAAAGCCCTGTTGCTGTAAAGTAATTTGAATGAGCATTTCTCACAGCTCTAAAACAGTAGGGTTTTTTAATGAGTTCATGGCAAGTGCTCTGGGCACATTGATAATGGCTGCATCTCACTAAATAGCTGCCCTTAGCCCTTGTTGATTCCTTCCTTCCTTAATGATTTTCCCTCATCTTCCCAGCCCAGATACAAAGAGAAGAATTCCTAACCCATCAGTATGTTCAGATGCAAGTACCACAGTACCTACTGTGATTCTGTCCTTCCTCCTTGTAGGCAGGACCATATTCACCTTTGATATAATTTTATTGTGGTCAGTGGAGTTCCATATGAAATGATTTTTAGGTAATTCCCGGTGGACAGCTCAGCAGGAGCTGAGCTGCATTGCATTGATGCTGATTCCCAAAACTGTCTCTGTTACTTTCTTACTTTAGGAGAAAAGATGGAAAGAGGAGTTTTGATTTTTCAGTGTGATGTTCCCAGAAAGTATTTCCCCTCTGAGTAGAAAATAAAATAACTTTTAAATGTACAAAAAGTGACATAAACTGTATGCAATCTCTTTTTATTGAGCTGCCATTACTGTTGAGAAGCTGTAAAGGACTTGGGGATGTGATTGAGTTAATGTTATTGAGCTTCTCTGACAAGGGTATACCCATCAATACCTTCTGTTATTATATTTTTATGTCCTCCAAAAATAGCTGCTTGTTTGCATTATGTCTCTTTTTTTTTCTCCTTTTTTTTTTCTTTTTCTTTTTTTTTTTTTTTTCTTATTTTCCCCCTCAGAAACAGTTTGTGGAACAGCTCCCTGTAAGGAATAATTAGTTTTAGTTTATGCGTTACAGAACTCCTTGAAGTTTCTCTGAATAGGTTTAGAAGGCATCATAATTTGTTCTCTCCATTTCCTTTTCTCATAGTCTATTGCATTGTGTATGGAAAAGGAGAAAACTACGCTGGTGTGGAACTGAGACTCAGCAAAGAAATCTGGGGTTGACCCATGAGCGAGGAATTAGCACAACTAGGCACTGCTGTGCAGGAACAGTCTACTTCCACCTGGTGATTTCAGGGCTTTTACCAGGGCCAGTGGAGGAGATTTAGGACCCCTTTGGCTCATTCTGGCAAAGAGAAAGAGCTCATCATCAAACTCATAGATAATATAAGAACAAACAGGTAGGCATACAGAAAACAAAATACGGCTTTGTCTCATTTCAAACAACAACACCAGCTCCCATCAGGAATGTTCTCTGGAGATTAGTATCTGCTAGCATTTAATGAGCCAAAGCACAATGTGGGCCATTAACTCCTCCCAGCTGCTTATCAGTTCCCTGGGAAATGTCCTACACCTCACTCATAACTGTTCAGTTTTACCCACATTGCTGGTTTCTGCAGCCTTGCTGTGACATCACATTTCTAACAGCTGTGTCTGGCAGCCGCTCACTAAAAGGCTACATCCCAGTTTGAAAGCCAGTGGAGAGTTAAGGGCATGGGGGCTGGTTGATGAGCAGCTGTGGTCAGTCCTGCGTGCCCTGGCTTTCCGTCAGAGTGGAATGTACTGACAGATTCAAGTGGAGAGGAAAGAAAGCAGCAGTCATGCTGGCCTCTTGGATTAGCTGGGGACAGTGATCAAATCCATGGAAATCAAGAGCCTTCTCCAAGTGTCTGCCCTGCAGAACATGACAGCTTGGGTCAGTGGTTCCCATGCAGAGGTGCTCAGGAACCTGACTAACTGCATGGCATAGGCAAATCTGATTTTTCATTTTGTTTATTAATGCCTCATCTGTCAAACTTCCTATGAGTAGGATGTAGAAACTGCAGAGTGAATCTGCTAGCAAAAAGGTTGCATTGTGAAACTTTTTGCATAAGGTTAAATCACTAAGTCACAGTAATGTCAGAATGCTACGTATCTATGTTATGACTATATAGCAGCTCATTTAAGTATTTAAATGCAAATTAAAATTAAAGTAAAAATCAAAGTAAATCAAAGTGATAAAAGTTGAAATGAACTGTTTTCATGGCAGAAGATTGAAATGAAAAGCCTCATTTTTCAAATGGGAGAAGTCCCAATGAATCAACTCTGTCATTCTTTCCTTGAAATGTGTCAATTTTGATAGAACTGTCTCTTTAGTGGAAACATTATTCTGTCAGAAATTTTGCAACCAGTCATATAGCCAGCAGCAACTGGTAAAAATGGCAGCACTGGCTTTGAAGGCTGTCTCGGTAGCCCAGGGCAGTCTGGCCAGTGAGCCAGCCAGGAACCTCCTTTGCCTGTGAGGAGCTGCTGCTGCTGATTCCATGTGAGGCTGTGGGCAGGTCCTCCTGCCAGCCACGGTGGTGGGTCCTGCTCCTGCTGCATGGCTGCTTGCAGAGTCCTCAGTTTACCTCCTTTGCCACCTTGCAGCTAAGAAATGGATTTCTTCCAGTGTCTCCTATCAAAATGCAAATACTCCCCTTTCAGTCAGAATGGCAAACCATGACATCTCAAGGATTCACATCCCACTCAAGTGCTCAAATCTAAAGGGACAGCTAGATAGGCACATTCCCATCTCTTGGAATTTTTTATTTGCATTTTATGTGAAGGTGACTTTGCAATATTCTCTTAATTCAGTCTGTTAAGTGAAATGAATCAACATTAAACAAATTAATATTTAAATGCCTAGGGGAAAATTGCTGAAGTTTTGAGGAGTCACAAGCACATGGGACACTAAAAATTAAGAGTTTGCAAAGCAGATGGCTTTTAAGGGACACTCTTAAAAACAAAAATCCTAATAATGCCATAACATTTAAAATTAATTTCATCCACTGAGAGCTACATATGCAAGCAGCACAAATAATATCAAATTGAAATCTCAAAGTGTCACTAGTTTTCATGGATAACTTTGAATGTCCACGGGGCTCCTAAAATATCTGGAACTATCTAGTTCAGGGGACCAGTCTGGAAAGTTTTATCCTGGTTACTGACTGTGAATCAAGGCCCAGTACTGTATCTTTTAAATCTATCAAATTCTCATTAGGTAAGCATTTGTGTTGGCTAGGTTTAGTCAGAAAAACTGTTCTGCAAGATGTCTGTTGTATATTATCTACTTTTTTAAATTATAGACTGAATAAGGTTTCTTTTCCTCAATGTAGGTTTTAGGTTGTATGTTCAGCTGTATTTGACTTGCAAGCTCTAGAAACAACGTAGTACATGTTTGAAATTAAAAATAAATTGATTTCATTTTAAAGCATCATGTTAAAAGCAACATCTGTAGAGTGAATTCCAGACAGTCTCAAAATAGACTTTTGATCTTCTGTTCTCATCCATTGCAAAGTGAGAGGCTGTTGCTACAGCAGAATGCAAATCAAGAAGGCAGTCTATTTCTCTGTACCAAACCTTATAAACCCCAAAGTCCATGTATACTCCTAATCCTGTGCTCAGCTCATAAAAAATGGCCCTTAAGAATTCGGGAAGTTATTTAAAAGGCATAAAGAGCAGGGGTGAGGAGTGCCCTGTGCTGCTAGCAGGCACATGGTTATCACCCTCCTGGAGCAGAGTCAGGGCTGTGCTGAGGGCTCTCCCTTCCAGGTCTTTGCAGTGGTGGCAAAGCACACAGTGCCTGCACACATCCTGCCAGGAGAGGGGCAACTGGGTTGCATTCAGGCAGCTTTTTCTTTACACATCTCCAAGGCCAAAGAGCTCTACCTTCTTATTAAAAGATGCTGTTTCTGATAGATCTTTCTGCTTTTCCTGTCCAGGTTTTGCCTTGGACTGACCTTACAGTTTTCTCTGCCTGCTTTTTTCGCTGAGGCCAAGTTGAATTGACTGCCTAGATGGATGGAGTGGAGCTCAGAGCAAGCCCCACTGCTGAGGCCTTACCTGATAGATCTCTGTGTTCTGCATTATGTTCATTATTAATGTTTATTTATTGTAGTTACCTCGAACAGAGTTTATATGAACTGCAGATGCATCTTCAACAAGAGTAGCTAGGAAATGTCCATTGCCTTTTGAATGTCAGGTGCTTTGTAATCTACCCTCCAGGAAAAAAAAATTAAGTCTGAGCTCCAATGGCTCCTTCAGCAGTGAATCCAGGAAAGCTTTCTCCCTCATACCTGTCCTTCAACATTTATTCCTGTGAAAGATGACAAGAAGCTTCTGCCATCCTTGGACTTGTAATGCATAAATTGTGCTCTGCTGCTATACTTTGCAAGGTCCAGCAGCAAGGTTCCCAGACCATAATCCAAAACAACTTCCCATAAATGCTAATGAGGGTCATGTAGATAAGCCTTTACTTTCTGCATGTTAAACTTACCCTGAAGGGCAATTTCCAGGACTTTAAAATATCAGTGAAATGGGGAAGGAGGAATATTAAGACTCGGATCTAATGTCAGTGCCTTCTGGCCAGTTTCACTACTTCCATTTTATTCCTTGCCAGTGATCTTTAAATAGAATTTAGAGTTGTCCATTTTACACTCACCTTTGCAGAGGGTCACAGATGTATCCATGCAGAATGAGTACTCTCATGCAGCCAGAGGAAATAAATGCTCTGGGGAAAAAGAGCTCCAGGTAAAAAAAAAAAAAAAAAAAAAAAAAAGTATAAAATTTCCTGGAACAAGTCAAGCTTCTCTTATCTGCTGTAGAAAACACCCCAAAGGGACTGAGTAAGTTTTAGCTTTGCATACATTATGGGGGCAGCTTTGTGGTCAGTACCGCCACATCCAATGTCATCCTTAGTAAGAACACAATTTCACAGAAAGAATCCAAAGATCTTGGAGGAGAAGTTACACTTGCAACTGAGCTGGCAGAATACAATCTGCCATTTACTTATAAAGATCACGTCTTTTCATGCCATGAGAAATAATACACAGTCCCAGGAGTGCCATACATAAAGTGAGGCAAGAGAACACATATACTGTCCTGGTATGATATTTGACAAAACTGCAGAAACAATAATTATTCTTCACCCTGTTATTGTGACTCCTTTAAGTGCCACTTCACTCGTGGTGTCATATCAAAGAAGCATGTTATCCCATTGTATTGGATTTATATGTCAGATGAGGTGAGGTACCATTGTTGATACACCATTTCAGTGAACTCTCCTTTCTCAGGTCAGAGTTCTGTTTTCTATTGTGAGGTGCCCTGAGTGCAATACTGGTCCAGTAGGGTCATGTCTGAAATTCAGCTGTGCTGGGCTGACCCTGGCTGCTTGCCAGGTGCCAGCCAAAGCCATCATATTGCTCTCCCTCCTCGGCTGTACAGAGGAAAGAAAAAATAGAACAAAACATTTGTGGGTCAAGGTAAGGACAGGAGAGATTGCTCACCAGTTACCATCACAGGCAAAGAGACTTGACTTGGGGAAAAAAATAATTTATTACCAATTAAATTAGAGAAGGATAATGAGAAATAAAATCAAATCTTAAAAATATCTTTCTGCTACCCCTTCCCTCTTCCCAAACTCAAATTCACTCCCGGTTCTCTCTACCTCCTCCCTCCACTGCAGTACAGGGGAGTGAGGAATGGGATTTACAGTCACTTCATCACACGGTTGTTTCTGCCGCTCTTTTCTCTCTTCCTTGCTCCAGTATGAAGTCGCTCCCATGGGATACTGGGATACTCTCATGAACTTTTCCGGCATGAGTCCTTACCATAGGCAGTTCTTTGTGAACTTCTCCATAGTGAGTCCTCTGCAGGGTCCTGTCAGAAAACCGGCTCCAGTGTGGGCTCCTCTCTCCATGGTGCCACAGTTCCTGCCAGGAGCTGCTCCAATACAGGCTTCCCAAGGAGCCACAGCCTCCTTTGGGAATCCACCTGCTCTGATATGGGGTCTTCCAAGGACTTCAGGTGGATCTCTGTTTCACTGCAGACCTCCATGGGCTGCAGGGTGCCAAGTTTGCACGACCATGGTCTGCCCCACAGGCTGTAAGGGAATCTCAGCTTCAGTATTTGGAGCACCTCCTGCCCCTCCTTCTGCACTGACTTGGGTGCCTGCAGAGCTGCTCCTCTCACAGACCCTCACTCCTCTTTTCTCCAGCTGTACTTGCTCTTCACAGTAACTTCTTTCTCCTTAAATACATTATCCCAGCAGTGCTGCTACCATGGGCTCAGGCTTGGCCAGTGGCCCGTCTGTCTTGAAACCAGCTGCCATTGACTTCTCTGGACATAGAGGAAGCTTCTGGCAGCTCCTCTCAGAAGTCATTCCAGTAACCCCCCCATTACCAAAACTTTTCCACACAAGCCAAATAAACCAGTCTGTCACCATCTCACCTGATGAGCCAGGGAAACTGCTGACAGGAAACAATGCCCTGAATGTGCCTTCTGTGAAGAGATTATGTACTGTCTACAATGCCTTCTGCGAAAAAAAACTTCTACAAATTGGCTGAGGGATTTAAAAGTTTTCAGAACTTCAGCCTTCAAAATGAAAGATAACACAGTAAATTCCCAAGGAAGCTAGCACTACAAAATTGTCTTACTCAATAGAACAGTAGCTCTTATGTGATCTCTGTTAATTTTGTCATTGCTGTCTTTCTGAGAAACAGAGTTTAGTGTGACAGTAGCCATGTTACCTTCTTATCACCACAACATATTTTAGTGTCAATGACCAGAAAGTCAAAAGTTTAAAAATTTAAAAATTTACCATATCCTTTTGAAGAATTAGATAGAAGTATCTAGGTAAACCTGACTTGATTTTAAGAAGTAAAATCTAGGATTTTGTCTTTCCTTTCTTAGCTCCTGCATATACTTTGGTCAGACTTGGGACTAGAATTAGAAATCTCAGTACAACCATCAGAAAGGTGTTAGGCAGCTGGGTCCTGTTCCAGGTGGAGCTGAACACTGAAGTATGGGGACACACTTTGAAAATCACAGTTTTGCTGCAAAGTAAGCCTAAAACATTCTAAGGAATGAAGAACATAGGGGATACACTTTAAAAGACGCCCACTGCACTTTATCTAAGATTACTAAAGTGAAGCACCCAGTCTCCTCAAAGGAAAAGTACATGAGACCATGCAGACATTTGTCCTTAGGAAATTTCAGATTTTTTTTTTTTTTTTCTTTATAGCTCAAGGACTTGTAGATCCAAAACAGCCACATGTAGTACTTTAAGTAGGGGAATTGGAACTTCTCGGAATTTTTTCACACTTCTTTCACAATCAGCAGCGGGTTGCAAAGTGAAATGTTGACATATGGGTTACTTCTGCTGACACACTTGCTGGATGGCAAGCAGCTGCCAGTTTTTTTCAAGGACATAGAAATTGTTGGCTTACAGTAAGAGAGCTGCACACAACTCAGCTCCTCTGCAGAAATGTTTACCTGTTTGAAAGTGGTCTTTTTTACTAACTAGACAATATACTGAAGAAAAAAATGCTTTGTATGTCCTTTACAATAATTTATTAGCTAATTGTAGGGGTTGGACCTTTTTTTTCATAGCATGATAGTTGGATGAAAACCAAAGTGCATAGAAAATTTACAAACACAGTTCCAAATACATAAACTTCCTGTAAAACCCATAAGATACTTCTCTATAAAATCCATAAGAGGCTTCTGAAATTTCTCCTGAAAAATATCACACTTCCTTCAGTTCCTGTTCAGATGGTAGAATTAGTGTGGCATTTGAAGACTTTATGGCAGCAGTCTCCATGTAAGATTTGCTGTTTCTCTTTGCTTTGTGTTTGCACTGATCACGTGTATAGCAGAGAGTTTGTTTATGGTCCTAAAAGCAATTGCTACTATTTATATGTAATTCTTCCTGAATGAATCTTCACCACTGTCATTTTTTTTCTGTCTAAAAAGCTCTATTTTAGGATTCTCATTTGTAAAACCAATGCAATAATGGGAAAGCTATCTGATCTATACCATGATTCACAGATAAGTGTTACACTTTTACTGATGGTTGTTATTACTGCAGAGAACACAAATTACTTTCAACTTGAGCTTAGGCTTTTTGGACAGATAGAACACAGTTAATCAAACCTTCACCAATATCTGTAAAAAATTAACTTTCCTGAAAATAAAAAACTTAAGGCATGCAAAAAATTCTAAGTGGAATTCTTGTCTCTGAGAAACAAAATTATTAGTGATGTGCTAATCTTTTTCTGCTGCTTATTCCTTACATACACCTCAGTCTGTAACACCGCAGTCATTTGCTGTGGTGGTGATGGTGCCATGGAGAGCAATGACAGCAGTTGATAAATTAAGCGTGGAAGAGGCTAACTGAGCAATATTCTTGTTTATATCACTTTGACTCACTTGCAGCCCTGAAACTGGGCAAAGAGCTAGTTAGTGTAATATCCTCTGCTTACCTTGGCTACCTTAAATTACTCCATATTTCATAACGTCTTAATGTTGACTTGAATCTCCAAATGCCCTTGTGGATGTCTTGTCACCACAGGCACAAAACAAGTCTCCAAATCTTTGCATGACAGGAGTACTTTTTCTTTGCAGAAACCATTCCATCTTCTTTGCCAGTTTCCTCTTTACAATAGTTCTCTCCTTGATCCTAAACCTACACCAGAGATGAAATTTTCCCCTAATTTCTTCTATAACCTTTCAAAAATTTGCTACTCTCTTCTGTACCCTCACAGATAAATTTCTTATTCCTGTGCTATGACCAGAAGGCTACTGCAACAATCCTTTTCCTGGCTTGTCAGTACTGTCGTGAGGAAGGCAGAGGGCTTGCATTCACCAGTAGAATGAACTATCCATCTAAAAAGAAATTTTAGCAGCACTACTTGTCACTTCAAACCCTTTCTGAAAGAGAAATTTTTGCTGTGAAATACCTGCCTGGACCATCCTCTTGTTTCTCTTGTTGACCCCTTCCTCACCTTTGCCAGTAATATCAGAATTATTGTGCTCTCCTCTATGTAAGAGGAAGCCTCCAAAAATTCTTCTCCTTCAAAACAATCTCTTGTCTTAAAGAAAACAAAAAACACCTGCTTGTTAAAATTTAGGTAGCAGACAAGCTAGGGTGGCTTCTTCTCAATACTAGGCTAAGCAGTATTGAGTCATTCTTGTCTCCCTGTTCTCCCTCCTCTTTCAGCACATTTTCTATTATCAACACAACACTTAGGTTTTAGATTTCTCTATGAGGTAGGTAGCTAGGTAGGTAGGTACTCTGCCTTGTAGGATCAGGCCCACAAGCTGGATTAGTTTCTGACAGCTGCCTCAATTCAATAACAAAAATCACGTGTTACTACCTAAGTTGTGGAAACTGAGACTTGCACTTACAGGCTTGTCAGTCTAATTAGCACCTTCAACAGCCACTATAATTTACTTTAAAATAGCTGATCCAGAACAAATTCTGTTTTACATTGAAACATCTTGCAAACACAGACAGGAGGGCTCAGCCCTATTGGACACAGTCATAGGAAAGCTACTGATGAAGCAATGTTCATGGTGTTCAGCATTACATAGTGTGAGGAATCTAGGGGTTTAGGAGCTGCATAGATATTCTTGAGATAGCAGGTCTGCAGTAAGGAGTTTTTCTAGTTAGAAAGGTAAAGAGGGAAGCAAATTAACAAACTTTGCATGAGAGATGGTTGCTGTTCAAAAGAAACCCCTTCCTAAATGAAAAGGCAATCTTTTCCCCATAGCCTAGTGCAGCCTGTAAGACCAGATGGAAAATCATCAGTCCCTCCCCAACAGGGTGCCCTGAGTTGGCCCAGTTCTTTCTGGGGTTGAGGAACTGGCCATGGAGGTTTCATGTCAGCACCATTGCTTGCCCTTGAGCACACAAACAAACCAAGGCTAAGGTCCCTCATTCTTATTTCCCTGTTGTTTAAGAAGCAATAGGTCTATATGAGAAGCTGCATTTAATGTCTGAGATGCTGCACTTTGTGATGTGGGCACCGCTTGTCTTGGCTGCCACTGCTGAGGAATGCTGGTGCATCCCTTTGAACAGAGGCAGATTGGTACAAGACACTCAGTGAACTGACTGCTTTTCACATCCCCATGAAGTATATTTTCACATCCCCAAGAAATATATTTTAAAAATAAGCTTTTTATGACATCGTGTGAACTCAGAAGCAGGTGAAAGCTTGCCATCCAAAAGACATTTTGAAAGGAGAAAGTATATGCATAGCTATATAAGAAATGTTTTCTATTAAAAAGAGAGCCATAGAGTAGAGACCATGAGAAATGGGGTCTATAATGTGAGCTTATAAACTCAGTATACTACCAGCATTTGTACATTATTTGTCCTGGACATATTAGGGTTTTGAGTAGTGTGAAATTCTGATTCAGTCTTATAATCTCACACATACCTCTTGCAAGTCATGGAGAACACAACCAATTCTGTCTCCACAGGCTAATGTGCATTGTCCTCATCTTGCCACCTGATATCTAACATTCTCCCTAAAAATTTGCTGATCCAGCTTGACCTTCATCTCACACTTAACATCCTTTCTCGACCAACTTTACAGCCACCTTGCCAACAATCTTTAGTTCAGACACAGTCTGGGTTCTTGCTGTCCTGCCACGCATTCATCTTTGCATGCATCAGTTCAGATTTTCCGTTCCTCCGCTTCAGTGGAATTCAGTTATTTTTAATTGAGTTACCCCTGACATCCTCCAGTGACGGAGAAGAGACCTGGCCAACCACCTTTGTTTTGTCAGCTCTAATTCTCAGTTACAGTTTTGTAATGACTATCATGTCCAATTCACTGCCAATTTCAGAGCAGGGCTGGACAAAGCTCAGTTTGAATGGCAACTAGTATGCAAATGGCTTATTAGACTAGTCACTGGAGTCTCTGGCAGAGCACCAGCCCTCATCGAGCTGGAAGCTGTTCAAGCACCCAAAAAACTCTGCACTAAAGGGCATCCAGTTAAAATAGACAAGAAGATGGCTGCAGGGAAAATGGTAGCATAACGAGGATGTGGAACTGAGGAAATGCTGATTTAACAGACTGATATAGAAGAAAAAGGAACATCTACCATTAAGGTTTGACTCTTCTCATAACAGTACTCCTCTTTCCATCCACAAGGTCATTTAAAAAACTTAATTCTTCTCCATTCTTTTTTTTTTTTTTTTTCTTTTTCCAGCTCAACAGGGCTAGAGATGGCTGGTTCATTACCCAGTGCCAGGCTCACTGTCCCAGCTGAAGTCAGCAAGGGCACACTGGTACACACACCTCCATCATGTTGACCCTGATGGCTTGTATTTCCAGGAAATGCAGGGCTGTACAAAGAGGAAGGATTTCTGAAGATTTTATGGACACTTAAGATAGCATTTTATGAGTTCCTGTTTTCTGAGAGCATTGCTAATGCTGTCAGAGAAATAGCATGGGAAAAACAAAAGCAGACAATCTTTTGCATCTTAAAGATTTCAGAACAAAATTATGAAACTGATGTAGGAAATATGGATTTGTATACATGTTTACTGTGAGAAATTAAAATGGCTGATAAATTTTTTGAAGGCACTATTTCTTTCTTTAACACATAACTCAGTACATCAGAAAACTTTCAGCACATGTGGATTTTTAAAGATTGAAGTTCTTGCTTTAGCAAGCTTTTAATGCAAGCAAGTATAAAGGTAGCTTGTATATCATTGCATTACCATTATTCATTTTTTGTTATTGGTTTGCTATCTTTATTTTGTTGGTACTTTTTAGTAAAAGCTCTGAGTAGTTATGCTTTTTGAAAGGGAAGAATTAGCTGCCTACTATTCTACAATAAACAGATGTAGGACATAGGCAGCAATAAAAGAATATTGGTCTTTTAGTAAGCAGCTGGATGTGATATCTGGAGCAGAGGTTCAAGCTAAATAAATTTGATTTTTTAAATGAGATATGAATACTAATCCTTCAAAAAGTAAGACCTAAATTTGATAAAATATATGTCTAAGCATGTCTTTGCAACCATACCAAGCATTGTAAAGCAAAGGGACTATATCAAAATTTCTTAAGCCTGTATTTCCCTGGCATGCTCTGAAAGCATGGCAAAAACTAAACCTGATGGAAAACATTACTGAAAATGTCAAAACCCAATTTTCTTACATTCATGGTATTTTGTTCTAGGGAATGCTGGGATCTCTTTCACTCCTCTGCTGCTGCTGTTTATGCATATATTTAATGTTATTCCTCTGAACAATCTCATCAAATTCTCTAATACTGATCATAAATTTTGGAGTTAAGGATTTGCAGTGTACTTTACTCTTCCAGTTCTAATCTACAGTTAGCATTTTCTACACTTTATCTTAAGCAGTATTCTTCCAATCTCTTGCAAGATTTTAAAACTTTGCAAGACTAGAAAAAATGAATAATTTACAGGTTTGAGGCTATATTTTCTAAAGCATTTTGGAGCCTTTATTTTGTTTAGAATAAAGAATGAAATTAATTTAGAATTAAATATTTTATTTATAATAATCGAAACTGAAAATTATCTTTCTCATCTAAATTTACTTCTATGGACCTCGATATTTCTTGACAACTTTTAGTTAAAAGACAACATTTTCTGTTGCTTCACTTATGAAATATTTGCAAAAACAAAGCCTGACTGGTGAAAAATTAGATTGAGATGCCGATATACTTAGTAAATCATTGCTTCTGAAAATGTGTACTATTTATTTGCTTTTTGCACCTTTCTCTATACAAAAATCGTGTCATGCTGGTAAATGCTGCCCAAGAAGTCTCCCTGTCCAGACCCCTGATTGTTTTGGTTTGATGTTTTGGTTTTAATGTTTGGGGTTGTTGTTGTTGGTGGTTTTTTTTGTTTTTTGGGTTTTTTGTTTTTTTTTTGTTTTTTTTTTTTTTTTTTTTTTTTTTATGTCTTCCATTAATGCTTAAGAGGAAACACTACATATTTCATGCAAAAAATTATTTTATGCAGAACACTGTATATTAAGTATTTTAAAACAGGGAGAATCAAAAAATCTGTCATCTCATCAGAGTTTTCTAATTTCACCAGAGTGAAAATGGCACCATTTCCAAGAGACATCTGCTTTTTTTAAATCAAAACCTTTCCTGATCTTTTTCCTGTATCTGCACAGTGACCAGAATTTGTAATCCATTGACCCATGCATTTGCACAAACTGAAAAATTCAAGGTACACTTTTGTGTAAATAAATCCAGAGTCAAAAATGAATACAACCTGATAACTTCAATAACCTACTGCATGAACTGCAATATATATGATAGTATAGATGTGCTCTAGATAGCTTTAATCCCTAACAAATGTGTGATTATGTACTTTAGCTTGGATGCTATTAATAATATTAAAAATAGGTAATAGATATATTTATATTTTCATATGTAATAATAGCACTACCAGAATGCAGTTAAGGCACATGCTGATATGACATATTCCTAGTTTGGGCAGAGGTACAGATTAATGCTTATTCATAGGAGGGCAGATATTTGACATAAAACTCTAACAATGAAAAAAATCCTTGATGGGAAAGTAATTAATGAGGCAGCACTGGTGTGAAGATCTATCTAATGTCAGCTATAAGGCATCAAAGCAGTTAAATCTGTGCACAGCTAATAATCCCTGCAACACTACTTCCTAGGAAGCATCCTCCTTGAAGAATAGATTATCAAGTTTTTTTGCCTTCAGCTTGCATTACACTGACATAACTTGCATTATAGAAAATAAAATAAGCCCTAGCAAGAAACAGAGACCCATTTTAATCTAATAGATCATGATATGAAATTGCCACTTCTTATTAAACTTTTTAGTATGGCTAAAACCCTATTCCCATGTTCTAGACCTTTGAAGAATATGTCATCTTCATCTGCCTCTTCTCAAATTTTTCACACATATTCGAACTAAAAAAAAAATATTAAAATTGCATTGAATTTCTATGTAAATGCATTTTTCATCCTCCTTAAAGTGGGGCCTCTATTTCAAATGTCAGCTACTGCAACTTCCTTCTCTATTTCTTTGTGAAATGTAGTCTCAGCCTTGCTCCCATCCAGCCTGCACTGACCACTGAGATGGTGGTGACCCTGTCCTCGCCATCCCTGGACTTCCATTCCCTATCTAATCAAACCACACTGGTTGATTTCCTTCTATAAGGCTGTTTAGACCCATCCTGGTCATATGCAATTATTCTCATTTCTTATGAAAATACCAGCCTGCATTTCTCTTGTTAACCTTCAAACGCAGAGGCTTTTTTTTTTTCTGGCACACTTCATACTCTAAAAGAAAAGTCAATGATTAGTCACAGGGCTACCTGAATTATTTTTTCCCTATCTTTCCTATAATTTTCGTTTGCTCTGATGCCTATAAACATTGAACAAATATGCTTGGAGCATATTTTGATCAATAAATACTATTTCTTGAGTCTTTATTAGCCTTTTCCCATAGCCGAAGCTTTTACAGAGGGAGAGGATGTCTTGTGGTCCTTACTGTGCCGAGCACAATGGGACTTTGTCCCTGAATTAGGCATCTAAATGATATAATATTCTGAATAGCAACTTTAATTCCCTATTAGGAGGTCACTACCCATGAAACAGATATATAAGCAAGATTCTAGACGCTTGAGTTAGGAAGAAATGTGTTCTAGGTAATTTCATATTAAAGCCTCAAGGAAGCAACATAAGTGACTTTTGTACTGGGATTTTTCATTGTACATCTCTATTTTATGTGCCCAAGGAAACCTTTCACATCTGACTTCAGTTTGTCTTGTTCTATAAAAACTGCTGACTGCTTCAGGCTAAGATTTAAAAAACTATGTAGAATAAAATTATGTAAAAAATACTATAAAAATTTTGTTTAATCTTATCAATTTATCACTGTCTTACATGCTGAAGCATGAATGTTCAAAAATACTAATTTTCTCAAACAAAAAAAAAAATATTCTGTCCATGACTACTATAATCCTGGAGATTTTAGAAGGGGAGGATAAGTAAAACAAAACAATACAAAACCCCAGAAACATCTTTTTTATACATTTCTTTATTTTCTCTCATTTCCTCTTACTAGGAAAAAGCAAAGAAGAGAAATAGTCAATGACTTTAGAACAGAGATTAAGAAATAAGAAGGACATTAATTGCCATCAAAGAAGCAGGTGCAATGGCAAAAACCAGTAGTATTAAGCTAGAAAAGCCCAGTAAGTTAAAATGTATTCATTACATGAATAGTTGTTGCTAGTTTCTGCAGCAAAGGAGAAAAGTTCCCGAGGCAATGATGCCTTAGTTACTCTTGAAAAATGAAGATTTTACCTTTTTATCTGTAAGTGAATGGAGCGCTAGAGGGAGGAGCATGATGGAAAAGCCTTAGAGTGCATAGCAATAAAAAGAAATGGCTCTACGAATGAACTCTGTGGCACTAGGAGGCAAATACAGTGATTACTAAGTCTAAGGGATGACAAATACAAAATGTCAGCATATGTGCAGACATTCTTGAAAGAAAAGGTCATGAAAAACGACAAAGAAAAGACACATGTATGCTGTGAAAAAATATATTCTAAGCCAAAGCTAAAAACCTTTATTTAAAGACACTTCCACAAGAAGAGTATGTTATCTATAATATCTAGAGTATATGTCCTAATCCACTCACTGTGGTATCAGTTAATAGAAGCTATGGAGATATAAACTATTAAGTGTAAACTTACATCCTTTTAAAAAACACTCAAGCATGAAGAAAAATCTTTGTCTAGAATGAAGGTTTTATTTGAATGAAAATAAATAATTTAAAAAAAATAAAAGGAATCTGTAAGTCCATTTTCCTGAACAATACCTTCAGAAGTGCTGAGAGCTCTTGAACTTTTTTCATGCCAATAATCTTCCTCTCTTTGATTTTGTTTCTGGTTTTCCAAACATTACTTTTCTTGTCATTTGGCTAACACGTCTGTAACCCAGCCACATATGATGTCATTGGAAGCGTTACACCGCTAAGATAAGACCAGCTAAGGGACTTCCTGAGCTAAAGATCTTATCTCTGACTGTATCATAAAATCTGATAACCCTCTGTGAAGAAGTAGTAATGGAATTCCTTTATACTGCAATAAATTAATATGGCCAGTGTTATTTGTTTTTCAGGTACTTGTAATAGCAGCATATTTTGCTTTTGGGATTCCTAGCACTGTAAGGTGGCGTTCAGGTGTCCAGCATCTGAAGGCTCTGGGCTGCCTCTGCTTACTTACCACACCAAGCTCTGGTACTTAACTCACTTTAACAAAATGCTGTGGCCTTGCTCAGGGAAATATGAGACTTCAGATGCGCTGTTTCTTGCAATTTCTTGTAACAGCAACAATAAAAAAAAAAAAAAAAGTCTTAGAGCTATCATTTAAAAAAACACTACCCAAACAGAGATTATCCAAACTCCAAGATCATTCTTGATAGAAAGAAGATAAATTACCTTATCTTGAAGGTGTACACTTTTCTTATTAATATGTTGTATCAGGGTCATTCCTGAACCCTACTAGGAATAAGTCCCAGCATCTTCTGAGGGTATCTTGCAAATACAGAGGGAAAGAATGCACCAGCGATGACTGGGGCCACCTGAATGCCAAAAACTTGTTATAACTCATGCACATGGATGTACATCTAGACATTCTCATTACCTGGTGACAAAAAAATTCACCCTTTGAATCACTGAGGGGCTGTCATCACCTTCCACCAGCACTAGGAGGTGTTGAACACCTGTCTGAAGGACACCATGTGAGCAAGGAAGAAATCATTGTGTAATCAAGGTGTTCCTTAAAAATAAAGTGTCCTAGTCAAATAGTTCCTGACTAAATATTTAAAGAGACTAAATATTTAAAGACAATCTGTTATTTAGAGAGCATTAATACAATTTGTTGTTCTACTCTGCTGTCTTAGGAGAGAACTTAATAATCAAACATCCAAATGCTGTTCCATTAAGAAAAAATGCATGGTTATACTCAACAAATTTGATTTGATAATTTAATGTTAATGTTGTAGCTTATTGACAGTTTAGTGAATGCCTCTTGCATCTTCTCTGCAACTGTTTGACAACATTGCCTTATTACTTCCCTGAGCTGTCAAACACGCTGAATCTAGATCTTCACATGAGTACACATGAATGGTTCAGTAGCTTCTGTGCACAGGAAAGCCAGAATGATGAAACACAGAAGCAGAGTTAGAGGCACAGATAACAAAACTCAATTACTCCGCATAGTTTTCACTCTGTTGACTCTGGTAATTTTAATTGTTTTCAATCACAAACAAGACAAAGGTCAACATGAACGTGAATCATACTGTGTCATGTGGTTCTTGCAGACTTACAAACAGGTTTGTCAGCATTTCTGGCAAACAGCAGCTGCAGGATGATACCAAATGTTTTATGTCTAAAGCTCATTAGCTGTTTCTTTGCTTTACAAAAATAGAAATCTGTGCATGCTTGGAAACAGGAAGCTCTCAACTTAAACTGTACATCACACTCAGCTATCTTCTCTTAAAGTGTCTCTTAAGGTAAGGCCACTAGCATGCTTATCCAGATCCATTTAAAATACAGAATGAGGAAGCAGGTTAGTTATAAAGAAAATGGATCTTTTCCTCATGGCAAGAATCAGTCTGCCTGGTTGTTTAGTTGTAAATAAAATGTAGCATTAGGGAAGGAGGGAAGACACACAGATGTATATAGGTTAGGAACAAATATTTCCTGTGCTTTCTATACCATTGCCCTCACTTTCATAGCACTCTGCCACTTCTAACTATAATGAAGATTTTGTTTTCATAAATCCAATTTTCAAGAAATAATCAAATGAGGGAATGAGATAGATTAAAAAAAGAGAGATCAGATACACTGTCTAAAATTCAATTTCTGTTAGGAACTGCTTAGAAGGATAATCTATTTGTTTCTTTAACTTTCTTTGTTTGCTGATTACAGAAATAATTGTTTTAGTTCTTGACACATACAAGGGCTTGTCACACCTCACAATTTATAACCACTCTATTTTTTTCCCTTTGGCATTGTTTGTACACAGTGTAGCCAGAATGACTAAAAGCTAATGTGTGCTCTTCTAAAAGTTTTATTTGTGTTACAAATGTGTCTTAGGCCTGATTTACTCAAAACTTATATGCACAAATAGATCAATGACATAGGATCTTAAATGATGAAATACCAGAAACTCTGCCAAGAGGCCAAGGGAGTGTTCACTTTCTGCCTTGCTGAGGATAGAAGCAGGATGGTCTGGAGGCAGGGCAATGCAATAATTAAATGGGCATTGCCTAGCAGGAATGGACACAGGCAAGCTGGCCATTGTATGTCCTTCTAAGCCCCTGAAAAAAATTTCAAATAAAAAGATTGGCCAGCTCTAAGCCGGTGATGACCCACTTCTGACTAGCAGACAGCAAAGAGAATTCTTTCTTGTAGCCACACAGAGTTTCAAAGCTGGAAAAAGGGAGGGAAGATTGCCCCTTTCCTCCTGCCACTGCCAAAACATCAAGAATAATGACAATGTATTGACAATGTCATTGTCAGGGCTTAGGTTTTGCCAAGATACCTTCTCTTCAGTACTGTGCTGAAAATCACAGCAAATCACAGCACCCAGAAAATAACATGCAAAATTTAAATAATAACAATTACTGTGCCAACCTTCGTGGACACCAGGAGGAAATATCAAGAGGTATTAAATTGTCTCTGCAGACTTTAGCAATGTTTGATTTGACACCATCTCAGTGCTGTGTCTATGAGAAGTCCTCTCAGGGTGTGGGTAGGAAGCGAATGCAGTATACACTGTTGTACTTTCAGTGCGTGATATCTGAGCAGTGTCCATCACCTCTGCCTCAGACCCCCTCATAAGCTTTAATGCAATTACTCTCTAGTGGTGCTGTGAGGACATGTAATGCTGCTACTCTTATTTATTAGTGCAGAAAGTGATGTATATGTATTGGAAGGCTAAGATCTACATATTAAGATACTTAATTCCAATTAACTCTATTTAAAACAAACCAAATCAGTAGGATACGGGTATCTTCATGGAATCAAAGATGTCATTGAAACAGTTTATCTTTGGGTACAAAAAGGGCTAATGGGATCAGGAGGACTGAACCCTATTGCATTGACTGAACCCTATTTACAGATCTAGTCTGGTTGGTTATTTCCTGTATCTCAGTATTTAATCTCCTTGTAGGGAAATCTGTGTTTAGTGTCACAAGTGGAGATGAAGTTGTTTACTGACTGTAAAATCAGTACACCACCTAGCCTGAGAGAATTTATACAAAGCTATTATTAACCTAGGTATGTAACTGCATCTTTTTCATTCGTTTCTGGCATGTGTGTCCTAGCACGTGCTTGTGTTTCTTTACCACTATCCATTTCAACACCTATGAACTGAAATGAAACTAACTTTATGTTTGAATGAATCTTTAGTACAGAAGTACAGTTCAGTAACACAGAGAAACCTTTTATTTTTCTTTGACATATGCAAAGCCTGCTTGTTAATCTGCTTGTCCTTGTGATACAAGGAACTCCATGAAGATTTATTTGTGATTGACTGCTGTGAAAAAAAATGTTCATACAGATGAATGGGAGCATTTCACAGAAAATTGTAGTAGATTTTGGCTACTACAGTTTTTTTTTCACCTTCTGAGTTACCTCTGATGTAGTTGATATTCTTACTTTTGCTTTCAGTGTTGCTCATGAGACTGTTCAGAGATAATTACTTTATTATTGCTGTAATTGCTTTTCATTTGGACTGCTCATGACTTTCTCCAAATTCCTCAAAATCCATCAGTAACATTCCATGAATCTTTACTGGCTAGAATTTGGAATGACAACTTCCCATTTGTTCCGTGTGTTTTTTCCTGAGCGCACCTCCATTGCTTTCCTCTGCTTTGGCTGACACCTTAATGCATACCTTATTGTACGAGCAATTGGCTACCAGGGCAACATCAGCCTTCAGTGTAATGAAAGGCTATTTTTGTATTGGAGAGCAACACCATTTTCTTTCTTCATCCATAAATTCTCAGATTAATTCAGTCTGCATCATGCAGCTCCAGACTACTGTGTAGTTCAGCCCTGAGGCCTTTGCCAGATCACTGAAAAGATAGAAGCCATCTGTAAAATCTGTATCTCTCTGCAAACTTCCTTAAGACTGGAGCCATTCAGATCTGATGCTTTGATTTGCATGACACACTTCTGAGTATTGACATTTGGCTGTGTCAAAAAACACAAGTTAAACCAGCCCAGATCTTTCCTCTCCACCTGTTTGTACAAAGCTGCCAAGCAGAAAAATTAAACGCTTTTATTATTAAATAAGAAAGCCTGTTAAACTCCTGGGCTGTTGAATTCTGCAGTGAGGTTTTATTTAATTGGTTCTATAAAAATGGTTACCAGAATCTCTTATCAAAGCTGGGTCTCTGTTCAGGGATATTGAGCAAACACCACCAAATCTGGCTTCTCTTTTGCAATACAGACTCACAGATCATCAGAGGCTGGGAGACACGGCTGGAGCTCATCCAGTCCTGTCACTGCAGCCCTGTGGTGGGGTCATGTCTAATGCACATAAGGGTCTCCTGTACAGCCCTAACTGCGGTATCAGTTGGACCAAAACCATGGAGACAGGGATTGGGTACCATCACTGCACAGTCTTTGGAGACTAGTTCAGAGCCCTCTGTGTTCTGCTATGTCTGAAACTCTGGGGCAGACTGTGACTACTGCTTGTCCAATTTGAGGCCATTACATTTATTTTACAGCACAAAAGAGGAGCACACAGGAGCATAATGGGATAGAAGCTGGAAATAGAAGGAATGAGAAGGAGGGTAGGAGGGTAGTGACTCTGGCTTTGAACAGAGGAAACCAATTACAGTCAGCAGATGAGGGAACATCTCTGTAGATCTCTGGCAGCTTGGGGTGACACTGACCTCCCCCTCCCCCTGTCCAATCACATCAGGGAAAACAAATCTAACTGTTGATGGTTAAGTAGGCAGCAGAAGTGATCAAACACCTCCCAGTATGTGCCAAACTTTAGGCACAGCTGTATGTGTATCGCTAGACTGCTTCCTCTGCAGAGAAAATCAAATGGCACATGTTCCCTTCCAACTGGGCTGATGTTTCGCCTCTCGCTTGCGACTTTTTGATCTTCAATCTGTTGACTGTGTTTCCCTCCAAAATAATGAGAGAACCTGCTGAGGAGCCACAAAACACACGAGAGCTGGGAGAGAGAACAACACAGCCCCAGGCTCACTGTAATGGCAGTTTAATGGGACCTCGAGGGACATGTACTTAAAGTGGTAGGGGGACCCCTTAGAGTGTAAATTCTTATTTCCCTTGGAGAAACTGCACTATATAACATTAAGACAATTACAAGGACTTACTGCTATACTTCCTCAGTCATTATTTCACAGATGTTCATGCACCAAGCATCAAATCATGCTGCAAATCATGGGCTTTGAGACAGAGAAGCAGAATTTGGCACAGTTTGTCATTTGAAAAACCCTTTTCTGAAATGCAGAAAGCAAATCCTTGCTACTGCTTTCTAAGAGGGGGTGCTTTTCTTTCAGTTGGCCTGGGCCTTTTTTAAAATACTGTCTCTGTTAAATCATCCCCATTCAAACACCTTTTCTCTCCCCTTAGAGGTTAAGCTACATAGAGCCTATAACACATTACAGTTTGTCTCAGAACTGTTAAACTCAGTGTCTCAGCTCTCAAGATTAGGTGGCACAAGGCCAGTGTAAATTCATTCCTGCAGTGGATTCCTCTTTGGCTTAAAAAGTAACAAATCCTGCTGAAAAAAATATCACAAGGAGTGGTGTAACATTTGGAAGCAGGAGAGCCTGCGAAGAGGCAGCACTGCCCTCTGTATGACATTCATATACCACAGTGGAAGTATGTTATAAGCTGAAACTAATTTTCTTTGAAGGATTAGAGAGAGAAAGAAATGGGTGGAGAAGTTGGAAGGAATTAGATTATGCTTTTGTAATAAGAAGAGAATCTTGAAAATAATGGTTCTCTCAGTGACTGGAAGGGGAATACACAGGGACAAAGGTGCGGAGAAAGCTCTTGCAAGGGAACACATCTCAGGACTCACTGGGACAATTTTGCATGATAGCCTAAAGGGGATGAAAATATTTCCTAGACCTGAAAAAAACACTTAGCCAAGAAAAGAAACCAGCTCTTTCTGGTATTCCCCCATCCTACTCCTCACTGGCACTGGTAACCTGAAAGCTGTCTAGTCCTGCCATTTTCTATCAGACATGCGAATTCTGGGGCCAAGCAGCATTTGGGTCTTACTTTTCCACTACAAGAACTTGACAGACATTTTGTTCTCTTTCCATCCACTTTCTAGATATAATTTCAGAGCTCTTTATCTACTCAGGATTAGCTCTCTGTCTTCTGCGTATAAATCCACATAGATCTCCATCTTATTCTTTTTATAGAAGAACTGTAAGAGTAAAACTGCTTGTTTACTGAGCAGTATATTCAGAGTTCTATCAAAGACTGCTGCTGCATGGCAAATGAAGCTGGAGGGCAGTGGTAGGAAGAGTTAGAAGCAAACTGGGGGACACTGCCTTCTTTATTCTTTTATTACATTTTCTCATTTTCTATAAAATACATAGATACTATGTATTCAACACTACAATAGTGTTGAAGACAATCTTAAAGAAACGGAAAGAGTCAGAAAGGGACAAATACCATCCCTAACTATCTGAGTGGCCAGAGCATACATAGAGGAATATATTTATTTGCCCAGGCCAGCTTAGCTATAGGCTGCTTCCAGCAGTCCTTTTCCTTCTGGATGCACAGCTTTGATGCTGTCTACAAGGAGTGCCTGGAGAAAAATTTGTTTATGTCAGGTTAGAAGAGGAGGGAAGTAAGAAAAGAGGAGGGAGGAAAGTGAGCCTAGGCTCATCTGCACTCTGCAGCTGCCTCAGTCTCTGCTCTCAGCTCACTGGTTCCTGATTTTTTGCCCCTTAAAAGATTTTGTTCATTTTGGTTGTCACCCATCCAGCAGCTGCCTTTATAGTCCTAGCTACCATTCTGCATCCTATGTGACCCAACTGCCAGCATATCTTGCAACCCAGCAAACTCCTCCTGGCTGGCTCCTGCCTTCCTACTGTAACCCTAAATCCCAAACAACATAAGTGTACCCTAGTCCCTATCCCAGAGACTACTGATAGCCCCAGCTAATGCCCCATCCTTGTCCTGGTGACAGGTGAGTGCCGAATACGGGGGAAAAATCCAGGTTGCATTACACTGACTGGATGTTGAAATACCTGAAAAAGGCTAAGTCTCAGCTTAATAAATTCCATTTTAAGGAGACCTGTGCTTGTGAAACATGAACTCTGAGTGGATCTCACCAGCAAAAAATCTTTCGCTGGGCTGTGTCTCAGAAGGCCTGGCCAGCCAGCTGCAAAATCTCACTTTGAGGTAAAAAGAGGATTTCCTGCAGAGAATCAGTAATAAATGGTGATCTATTAAGTTAGTTTGGCCCAGGCTGAGATGTGGAGGGGCAGTTCATGGAGAAATAGGCCTTTTCTTCTGTTTTTTCTTCAGGGAAACTCTGAGGGCAGAAAAAGGACTTTAGGCTGAGTGCCAGGCTCTTGGGGCATCCCAGCAGAGTTCTGGGGGATTGTTTGCTAATTTGCATGACAAGACTCAAGGCAATTTACAGAAACTGAGTTCATGTCACAATCTGACGTGTAGTAAAGCACAATGGGCATACGTCAGCAGGATGTAGCGCTCCTGGGTATGGATAACAGCCTGCATTTTAGTACTGTCCCCCAAAACTTATTCAACCAGAAATGAAAAATAAAAGCTACAATTACAGGAAGCATGCAGTGACTCTGAAGAGGACTCAGGGCACTGATGAAATGGACATATGGGCTCAGCATTCTGATATGGTCACCATAGTTCTGGGAGGAGTGAAAGGGCAGCACAGCTGACATTGTGCTTCCACTGTATTCCTCATTTGCACAGGCACTTCTAGAATGCTTAGTCCAAATTTGGTGTCACAGATCAAACACTACACAGATAAATTGGAGAGACCAGAACAACAAGCAATTTGCAGATGCAGCTCCTGGAGACAAAGAGTGAAAGAACTCAGTGTATTCAGCTTACTGAGATAAACAGTGACACGGTTACAGTCTGTAAGTACAAGAAAAAAGAACAGAAATGTGGTAATAAGGTCTCTGAAGTCTAGCAGACAAATGAATAACAATGTCCTGAGTAGGTGATTAACCCAGATAAGTTCATAAACCTTCAGAAACAAAGTTAAAATTTTAGTACAAAAGATAATTAACAGTTCAACAAAGTTTTGTATTTTGCAATGGATCCTCTATCATTGGAAAAAGTTTAGTCATTGTCAGACACTTTTCTAATAATGGCTTTAGCGCAAGCAGGAATTAATTCAACCCCAGCTTCTGTTACAGATGAGGTCATGAAGGGACGTTGATCAATTTTAACACCAGGATTAATGAGCATATATTCATCCCATAGTCTCTGGGGTATACAGTTTTAAAATCTGGGCTTAAAAGACCAAGATTCTCACCGATTCTATCCTAAAACTCCCCAACAACTCAGGGAGATGTTCTCTAGAGGAGCTTGAGCCATATTATCAGGTGATTTTAGGAAGGATAAAACATTACTCAGAAAACCAAATTTTCCTCAAAACCTCCGGAGGAGAAAAGATGGTGAGAGCTATTTAAGGCTCCTCTGCTGCCACATGTCACACGTTGTGACGCACTCTGTCCATGTGGTTACACAACACCGCCACCTCCTCAGACACAGCCGCCTTTCCATGGAGGGCCTGTGCCCCCCCTGCCACTCCCTGGCCCCCACCATGCCAAAAGCAAAGGACTAAAACTCTGCTGATATCTGTCAAACCCATCAATTGTGAAGCAATGATGCATTCCTCTCTTCCTACAGACTTCTTGCTTCTCTTTGGCACATAAAACCCTTGCTGTGATCAAAGCACAATTGCTATTTTATTTATATTAATTATTTACTGAAATTTGATTCAGAGTTCTATAAAAGTACTAGAGGATTCTGGCATTGCATATGAGAGAATCTATCCAGCAGTTGTTCCATCTCTTGGCACCAGAGCATGAAGCTGTAGTGGGAAGGCAGATAAGCTGCACCTCCAGTTTTGCATACAGCCCTTCTGCAGCCTCATACTCGTGAGCAGCCCAGGTGAATCACTGAATCTTAATGCAATGGCAGAGTGAGGAGGGCCTTGAAATGCTGTTTTGCAGTATTTTGGTCAACATGAAAAAAAACATCAAAAATTAAATTATGACTATGATAGCTAGCAGAAACCAGATAGAAAAACATGTAAGTAGTTTAACAGGAGTATTCTGGTTGGTTTTGGACTGAATGAAGAGCACTAAGCTGAAAAAATATATTGCAATGGTTATGACTTCTTTTTAAAAATGTCTCCAGGCTTTAGAGATAAGCATGTGTTTACATAATAAGCTATTGGCATGAATATGAATATATAGATAGATATATATATGCACAACAAATAAGGCTACATAAGGCTATCAGGAATCTCAGGTGATGGTTGCCCAATGCTTTCCAGAATAGGACTGTGTCTTGAAGCATTTATGGTTGTGTCACTTTTTTTTTTTCTTTTAAACTATAATATTATAGTGTGGGTGTCTGATTCTGAATGAATTTCTAGTGGGAGGGAAAAACAAAGATCAACTATTTCTGACCTTCAGACTAAAGGAAAATATTGTGTTCTAGCATTTTTAAAGTACATGTTCAAGCCTTTACTTAAGCAACTTGGATAACCCTGTGGTTCTTTGATGAGGGAGCCAACTCAGGAGGAAAGGAGCTGTCCCTTGGGTAAACTTTGCCTAAACAGAAATTAAAAGTCTTTCAAAATGTGCATGTTCAACACACAATGAGGATTCCAGCTAAACACCCCCACCATTCTGTCACACTGAGAATAAACCATTTTGGGACTCTCAGGCAAAGAGATGTGCCTGCATTTGCTCTTGCATGTGTGGCTCTGGCCTGAACCATGGGAATACAGGACTCAGGGGAATACAAGGAATTGAAAGCAGCTGTCTCTGCTTTCATGTCCAGCCACTATAAACAACATGACCTGACCCATGTGCATACGAAGGGAGATCAAATGATCATTAAGTCTAAGTTTATAGGTGACTGGATCAAAGACATCTTGAATTTAGGATGACTTTAACTTTGAGGACTAAGTTAAAGTTCCATAAGTGACATTAGTGGTAATGCTGAGTTTGCAAATTTACCATTCTCTAGAGGAAGAAAAAAACACTGAATTTGGGCAGTATATTTTAAACAGAAGACTCTTTGAAATATCTTATCTTTATTTTTTTACTTAAATTTTTAATTTTTTCTCTGCACAAATCAAAGGGAGAGGAATATTCTACAATTACTTTGATAATTCAAGCCCATGTATGTCTTCCAAGGCAAGCTATGTTTTCTTTCTAAAACAGCTTCACATAAAAATATCTCTTCCTTCTCCTTTACAAAATACAAGTACATCAAGCTTTTCCAGAAACAAAGATCAAATGTGGTACTCAGATCTGTGCCCTCTGGGATTAGTCATGTTTTCAGAAACTGCTAAGAGCTTTCCACCCTTCTAAGCTGGCAGGAACCCAAAGCACACAGGAACCTGCAGCAAGTTCCCAGTTTAAAACTGCCCAGGGCTGCTTCTGTTAGGATGTCTGAGAGGAGTACACTGGTGCTTTGCTTCAAATACAATTGTCTTATCTCTTAACTTTGCAGAATCACAGAAGGGTTGAGACAGAAATGGATTTCCGGAGGTCACTTGGTCCAACCCCTACAGCACTGTCACCTAGAGCCAGCTGCCCAGAATCATGTCCAGATGGCTTTTTGGTCTCTGGCAATGGAGACTTCACAGCCTCATAGCTGACTGTGACAACACTCAGGCACCTTTAGAAAGAAACTGTGTTTCCTGAGGGAACCTCTTGTATTTCAGTTCATGTCCACTGTCCTTAGTACTGTCACTGCTGAAAAGCAGCTGGCTCCTCTTTGCATCCATCCTTCAGGTATTTATGTCCTCTGGAAAGAAATTTCCAATCCTTCCCTTCTTTGGGCTAAACAGTCCCAGATCTCTCAGCTTTTCATCATATGTGAGATGGTTGAGTCTCTTCACCATCTACATGGCTGTACATTGGACTTTCTCCAATATGTCCATATCTGTCTTGTACTGAAGAGCCTCGAACTGGAAAGAATGCTCCAGGTGTGGCCTCACCAGTGCTGAGTAGATGGGACGTTTATCACTGCCAGTCACTGGCAATAATCTCTCTAATCAAGGATACTCTTAGACTTCTGTCCTACAAGGGTGCATTGCTTGCTCAGGTTCAACCTGGTGTTCACCAGAATTCCTAGGCCATTTTCTTCTAAGTTGCTTTCCAGCTGGTTGTCATCCAGCATGGGATAGTTCCTCCCCAGGTGCAGGACTTTGCATTTTTCCCTATTGAATTTAATGAGGTTTCTGTTGTCACACTTCTCCAGCCTGTCAATGTTCCTCTGGATAGTGGGACAACCTTCTGGCATATCAGACACTATGCCCAGTTTTGTGTCATTGACAAACTTTCTGAGGGCAAGCTGTCCCATCAACTAGGTCACTGACGAAGGTGCTAAACATGACTGAAATTAGTACTGACCCCTAAGATACATCAACAGGTACTGGCCCCCAGCTAAAATTTGCACTCTCCTCTAAGCCTGGTCATTCAGTCAGTTTTCAGGTCACTGCTGTTCATCCAGCCCACACAACTTGTCTATGAGGATCTTATAGGAAATAGGGTTAAATGCCTTATTGACATCCAGGTATACAGTACCCACTACTTTTCCCTCATCCACCAGGCCAGCCGCTTCTTAGTAGAATTTTATACGTTTGGTCAAGTACTTACCCTTGGTGAAGCCATGCTGACTACTGCTGCTGATTTTTCTGTCCTTAATATGCCAAGAAATGCTTTCCAAAATTAGCTGCTCCATTTTCTGCCAAGGGACTGAGGTGAGGCTGACTGGCCTGTAGTTCCTTGGTTTCTCCTTCTCTCCCTTTTTGAAGACGGGGATGATATTTTCTTTCTTCCAGTCTTCAGAAACTTCTCCTGGTCATCATAATTGATTATAGATTATTGCCTTACTCTGGCAATAAACTCTGGCAGCTGCCTCACTGTTCATAAATGCATCCTAGCAGGGCCCATGGATTTATGCACATACACCTTGCTTTTACATTCGCGAAACTGATCCTTTTCCACCAAGGTACCATTTTCTTCCACCAGGCTTTCTCCCTGCTCGGTGGGACCTGGGATGCCTGAAGGCCAGTCTTGCTAGTAATGACTAAAGCAAAGAAAGCATTCAGTGTTTCATCCTTGTCTTACACCCTGCATAATCAAGTCCCCCATTTCATTGAGTCATGGGCTCACATTTTCTCTAGTCTTCCTTTTGTCATCTGCTCATAGAAACCCTTCTTGTTGCCTTTCACATCCTTGGCCAGTTTTAATTCCATTTAACTTGCCTAACTTCATCATAAATAACCTTATAGAATGGTGGAAACCCTGGCTTTTTGGCATTCTGGTATGATTCTCAGTAGCACCATGGCCTGGCAACAAACTTTGTGAAAGCAGTTCTAAATATGAGGGTCCCATTCTCAGGCAGCACGAAATGTGAACCTTTAATAGAAAAGGTCATGTTCATCCATATTTCACAGCATTATTTGGGAACATTCTATATGGAAATGAATTTTCTAGCATTTCAAAGAATTTCAGACAATGGGTACCTCTCTCACTTTTAGCAGCATATCCTATTTAATTTTTGAAAAAACAGTCTCTCCAATAATCTTTACATGGTGAAGTGGAGGTGATGAGCAGCCATACGAGCCAACTCAGCAAGTGGGGTTTTTGCCGTTGTTTGGGTTGGGTTTGGTGGGGGGGTTTTGGTTTTGTTTGTGTGTTTGTTTGGGGTTTTTTGGGGTTTGGTTTTGGTTTGGTTTGGTTTGGTTGGTTTTTTTTTGTTGTTTTTGTTTTTTTTTTTCAAGAGAAAGTAAGATCAAGCTACAAGGATATGCTGCAAGCATTGTGCAATTCACACCATTTTGGCCATGGTTAGCACACAGAGGGTAAGGAGGTCTGGGCGAATGGTGTTTGCTGACTCACAAATGAATTACACTGAAGTTTGTTTTGGCATTGAAAATATTTGCAAAACCAGTCCAATAGTTTCATATTTATGGGTGGCTAAAAACACCCTTTACATATTATCAGCAGATACATGGAAAACTGAGCCAAATATTTAAGGTAAGTTTGGTTTTGGAGAGCCAAGTCATTTGCCACTTAAAAATTCTACAGCTTTGTCTACTGGAGACTGTACATTAGCCTGCAGACTAAAGTATTCATAGATACATGTGTTTGACATGGGAGATACGTTCTGACATACTTTGGAAATTATTCAGTTCAGTAAACAGGTTCAGCTCAGCTGAAAAAGAGTTGAATCAAACAAGATTTCCAAAATATTTTCTCTGTGCTTCTGACCAGCTCTAGTACTGCTTGCCTTCCCAGAACAATTTCCTTCTCTGCTCTTCTCTGAAATAGTGGTTTTATTGATTTAGGGATTTGTTCAGCCAACTCTGTACATGTTATTAGAGTGAGCAAGCAGGCTGGGATCTCTGGGACTCTGGAACCAATAAAAAGAAAGGTTTAGTTGAAAAAGAGATAGAAATTAAGAGGGAGATTCTTGGATAGCATGTATCAGTGACACACCCCTAGTAACATAGCTTTTCTCAGTCCATTTTCTTATGTTTTAAGTCCTCAAGTCACTTAAAGGAATTAGACCAGCAAGGGAAAGAGATGGGATGTGTCTATCTGTGATTATATTAAACTTAAAGTGTACGACTCCCTGATTTGATCCTTTTTTCCATTTTTGCTTGATGCAAGTCTGTGGAAGTTCGCTTCCTGCAGCAAAGCCAGCTGCACTCAGGACAGAAATATTACCTTGGGGGTAAATTAGAACCCAAGGAGAAGATACTGTAGAGTGCCCTTAACAATGTAACAGCTGGGAGTGCTGAGGTCCTGATTGCCATACTATGGGATAAGCTAAAATAAATGAAGTGTCCCACCAGTTAAGAAGCAATTAAGAAGCAATGTTTAAATTGCCTGTGGTTAGAAGCATAAGCCAGCAAGAGAAACTCCTCTATTTTTAAATAGTTCCTAAATATTTCGTGTAGTCCTTCTACCAGTTAGAGCAGACAGAACATGCACTTCTATCCTGCCAGAGTAAGGTGTTAGCTGTCCCTTTAGTTTAGCACCATTGGGGTCTGGGGGGGGGGGGGGGGGGGGGGGGGGTGGTTATGGCCACCCTTTCAGTCACAGCCAGAAATGAAGGGAAAGGACTCATAACTGTGTTTGTCACTGAGGGTCAGGGAAGACTGGCATCTTCATAATGATGAAGGAAAAGAAGAGAGAAGGCAAAAGTTGGTGTCAGCATGAGGGTGAGCAGAAGGGTCAAAAGGACTGCTAAATGCAGCAACACAACCTGGCTGAACATCTCAGCAAGGGAAAAGGCAGCCTTCAAACTCTTCCTTAGCATTGGAAAGGCAGAAAATTACTGCAAATAGCCAAAGTGTAACTTATCAAAAAATCACAGTCTTTCCCCGTTTTTGGGAATATGACACATCCACAGCGTCAGGCACTGCAAAGTATAAGAATGCTTTGTGGATCTCTGCAGATATTACACAAATGTACAAAACCCCATATTAATCAACCTGGCAGTACAGGCACACACACACAAAATTAAAAAAAAAAAAAAAAAAAAAAAAAAAAAAAAAAAAAAAACAAAAAAAAAAAAAACCCACTTAAAAAGGAAACTTCATCTAGAAAACCTCACCAGATTTAAAAATAAAAGTGGCCACACAAACTCCGTGGAAAGGTTTCATTACGTTCACATAAGATTTGCACTACATAAAACTTCCTAGGATTATATAACTTCACAAAAAGAAGTAAATTCCCTTATTGCAAAGTGTTGACCTTTATTTATTATTTTCCTTAATAGTTTTAATTTTCCTTGAATTTTCAAGCTCTATTGAGAGCACAGTTAAACTGCTCTAGTGTAGCCTTTTTTATTAGCTGGTGATCCCATACACCTGAGTAAGCAAGAGGGCAGAAAGCCCAGTTCTAGAAGGTATCCCACATGGCCACATCTCCTGCTGCAAATTGCCCCGTGAAGGAGTTTCTCTCTCCATTAACTCTAAGGAAGGCTGAGAAAGATATAGCCTGGCTGTTCAGGTGAGTAGTTTCTAATACTGTGGATACAGAGAAGAATATAAGAGATGTGGGAGAAGAATAGATTATTCCTCTGAAGGAAGAGTGAATGAGGGAGTTTCTTATGTTTTTTCTCTCCCATAAGCTGAGAAGCAAAATAGGAAATCTTGCTAACAGTGGTCATACAACAAAGTATAATCTTAACTTTAACTAAAGGACTGTCTGCTTTAAAGGAGTGCTTGAATAATTAAGAATATATTTCAGGGTTTTCTGAGTCATGGCCTGTGTTAATCATGAACTATGAAACCATCAGAGGGTTATATTTGGAAGTGAGATCTTGATAGAGTTTAGCTCTTCCTGACCTTATTTCTTCTACAGCACTGCTTAATGCATCTGTTTAATACTGTGAGATGCATTTCACCTGCATAAGTACCTACCGTGGAATACAATTATCAGACTCTCCAGATTCAACAGTTTTCCCACTCAGCATGCAATTCTCTCCTGCTTTTCATCAAATGTATCTAAAGTTACAACTCTTAAGATTTTGCTCTTAAGTAATAAGGAAAAGGGCTTTATCAAAATACTCAGAAATTGTATTTGTTCTGTGGTTTAAATTTTCCAACTTGTTTGGGAGCTGGGTTTTTCCCTAGAAAAAATTATTTACTTAAAACCTGAAGCACAGCTAGGTAGGGTTCTTCCTTCAGGTTACAGTGATTCATCCTCAGAGAATTTATGTAAATCTTTGGGATTAAATTTTAAAAGTCCTACTCTGGAGAATCCATGTTCTCATAGAACACAAATTTACACTAAAAAAAAAAATCACCAAAAACCAAAAAAAAAACCACCTCACCAAATCACCTCTAAAATAACATAAATCAATCCACAATAAATGAGACAAAATTTCTTTCTTTCTAAAGGCCAAGTTTTGTGGCTTTTGCAAATGGGTATAACATACAAGTTCTCAGAATATACCAGTTTATCCTAGCCAGCCAACTGTTTTCAAAATCTCAATGTCCTGAGCCGTACACTTAATTTTAATGTATTTTGAGTAAGTAGTTGATTACCATGTTTCAAGCCCCAGTTTAGAGAATTGCTGGAAAGCCTGCAAAAATGAGTTGCCAATTGTTGGGTTAGGTTGGTTAACATTAAATTAATGTAATATTTCATGGTACATTAAATAAAGCATGCATAAAACCAATGGAGCAGGTTTTATTTTATATAAGAGCAAGGGAAATCTGTCCTGGAAATAATGCCATTCAGGAAGTACAGATATCGTCACCATTCATTTGCAGTTAATGAATCACTTTCAAAGGTCATAAGCCTTCTATATGGTTTGAGTCTTCTCCTCAGCCTCATTCTTCTCATTATTTTTGTTCTCTTTATTATCCCTAGATTTTTTTATTTCTAGAAGGATCTTCTTGTGGTTCCTTTCACCTTTCATTGATCTATAAATATATATTCCTAGAGAACTATACTTTCTTCTTCCTTTTCTTGGTGTTATTACATTGTGGAGGTGAGGTTTTTATTCTGCCAAAGAATAACTACTATTTCTAGACACAACTAATTAAGCAATTGGTTTGATCTATTGGTTATGATTATTGTTATCATATTTAATCAAATAGAAGCTGGTTACTTGCAAGTCCCAGTTTTACTCCTTTCATTATTAGCTTGCCAGTCCAATCTAATACTTTATGGGGAAAACCAATTTATTTCTGATTGGCCACATTTCTGCTGTGACCACCTGGAACGTGTGAACAGAGCGTGTGTGCTGCTAGAGGAAGGAACCTTTGTAAAGTTCTCTGTAGTCTGCTTTAAGAAACCAAATACTTATTTAATCAGCATCTTTATCACTCTTCCCAGAGGAAAATCATCCAAACTGCCTTTTGAGAACCTTTTTGACAAGTATCAAACATCATCTCTACTGAAGCCATAACTTCACCTAGGGCTTGCAAGATTGTAAAATCATTGGGGACCCTTCCTCAGTGTAATGCTCCTTCTGTGTTCTGTGGCTTCTGAGTCCATGAAGCAATTAGTCAATTAAAAGACCTTATGGTTGATGAGTTGCGTTCATTAAAACCTCTGTCTTTAGGTCCCATCATTTAAGGGGATTTTTTTTTTCTCTGACTTTACTCTGCTCAAAAGTTAATGTTATATAAAATCTGACAAAATTCCACTCGGTTTTTCTAGAGTGAGCTCAGAGTATGAAAAATTATTTTCATTCATTAAATTTTTACATGCTTTTTTCACAGGCAATCAAAAAAACAACCTCAAATAAACACATAATCCCCCAATCAAAAGCAAGTCTGTCCTTATAGATGACTGTTTTAACTTGTTTAAAAAATGCCAACTTTAAAATAAGATATATCTTTTTTTATTTAAAAAAATGGAAGAAATAGTTGAGTGACAGTAAATATATAATAGCATAATGAAAATGCATACCAACGATGAGGATCCATGCCAAGAGATTTTGAACTCTGATCAATGACCCAGCTGTTCATCTGTGTGTGGTGTGTGTTATATACATCCAAACATGAATCCTTGCCATGTTTGACTGGAAAGCACAATTAATCCTAATTTGTAAACTCATTGCAAAGCCTCTCTTCAGTAGTGTCAGATCCATTTTACAAGAACAAGCCAGCCATAGTAATGTAGTAAGCAAAACCACTTGGATTGAGGTGTTCTCTCATCAGAAAGGTTTTTATATGAAGCTGCTGATGCCTTGGAAAAATCTTGGAGTATGTAAGGAATGTCCTGTTATATATAGCTTCAAAATCATATTCCAGACCTTGTGGTTAGATATCACCAGATCACAAGTAGGAGTAACAATGTCCAAATTATCTGATCTCAGATTTTGACGGGACTTGCTGGTTTACATTAAACCTCATTTTAATTATAGTTTCAACTGACTCTATGTGAAGACAGCTGAATGAGAAGGATGGAGAAATGGCTGGCTCACCATGCCTGATCTCAGTTCTAGGCATAGTATATTCAAAAGAGGGAATGCCATTTGTGTCAGCTGGTACATTTTTTTTAAAAGGTTTGTTTTCAAAGATCAATTTCTGTTATTTCTACTTAAAACCAGACAAGCCTAGTAAAGTTTGTGGAACTCCCTGACCTCCTTTGTTTTTAGGCTCTGCATTTGGTAAGTGACAAACCCCTCTCTCCTGATCTTGCCCAGTAACTTGCGGGTCACCTTGGCATACAGGTCCCTCAGTTACCTCCATGCTTGTGGCTACCCAACAATAATGAACTCAGCCTTCATTCACAGTGAGAACCCCACAGAGATGTAGACATAAAAGCATAAAGGTTCCCACTAGAATCAGGGGCATATAGAAGGACATACATTTAATGAAGGGCTAAGACCAAGTAGTGTCTCAATATCTATAAGGGCTTGGAGTTTGGGTTTTGTTGTTGTTTGTTTGTTTTAATTGTGTGGGGAAGTTTGTGGTTTCCTTTCCTTTATGTCACTACAGTAAACATGAAATGGATTATGTTGCAATGGTACAAATTTCCCTGGAGCATCTCCCATTTCCAGAATGAACCAATTAAAGATAAGCTGAATATATTGCAGTAATCTGTTCCTGTTTGTATACTGTTTTGGCTAATGTCAGAGAATAATAAAGCCTGAAATAAAAAGGAGCAAATTAAAAATTCATAAACCAGCTGTGTATTTCTAAAGTTGAGGGTGGGATTTTGGAATTCCAATGAATGCTTGCATCCAGTTGAGATTTGGAACTGATTTCATTTCATAATGATAAATCTAATGATGTTAGTGACCTTCCAGCCATAGTTCTTTAAATGATGTCCACATTCTGTATGTGATTGGGAATATTAATCTTCAAGGCATTTATATGCAATTTGAGGTAGTTAAAAGAACAGTACACACAATCCTCTGATAAAAGTGTTTTTTATGATTATACAGAACTGCCATCTGAAATACCAAGCTCAGAAAAACATAGCTGTTTATTGTATCTCTGTTCTGTGAAATTGGTGAATCAATAGCCTTTTGATTTTCTTAAGAATGCATGGTGAGGAAAGGTATGTACATCTTAAGGCTAAAATGGTTACAATAGAGGTGAAAGAGTAATTTTCAAAGCTGGTGTAATTATGAACATTAGAAAACTTGACTAAGCAGCCCAAAATACTGAAATGAATATGTAGTACTTTACAGATTGGTCTGAGATGACCTAAAACACAAGTGGAGTCATTATGTTTTATCCTCTCACATGTAACATGTAGATTATGACCAAAAATTATGACCTTGATTTTCTTCTCTTTTGTGTTTCCTCTTGCACTTGTAGATGAGAGTTGGAAGGTGTTCTTGCGTGAGAGCTACAGTGCTGAACATTAAGTAGCTGTATCTAAAAATATTGTTGAAGAAGTAAAGGTCTTTCAGACAAGTTATTAATAGTCTATTTTGGTTAAAATGAAGAGAGTAATCTTACATCTGTCACATAAAAATTCCTTTACTGAAGTACCATGATTCAGAGAAGCAAAATATGTCCATTATTATTAGACAGTCATATTTAAAAGTAAATAAGATATAAATAGCAGTGACAGAACATAACATGCTTGTGTCTGCAAAGAAGGCAATTATGTTGCAACAAGTGAATATATTATTATGGAAAGAAATATCAGGAAATTAATATAAGAAAAGAGTATATCTGTTAAAAAACAGAAATTTTTCAAAGTTCAATCCTAAGACTTCTTTCACTCCAGTATATTTCCAACAAAACATTATTAATCAATGGAAATCTTCATGAATTTAAACCAAAACAAATGGTAAACCATACTCAAAATAAAGTGGAAAACTATATAAATATATAGTTTATATATATATATATATATATATATATATATATATATATATATATATATATATATATATATATATAAAAATATATTTTGTATCCTGTAATTAGACCCATTCCAGCTGCCGGACTCTTTTTTGTTGTTTTTTTTTTCCCCACAAAATGCAGGAAAAGTCGTTACTTTCCCTAGTTTTACAGGGGCAAGAAGCTATTGAGGAAAAAGTAATGTAATGTGTAGTGAATGTAATGAACCAAAATTTTAAAGCTTTTCAGGGTGAGGTCTCTGAGCAGCCTGATCTACTCCCTGATCATTGGACTAGAAGTCCTGTAAAGGTTGCTTCCAACCCAGACTATTCCATGATTGAACACTATGATACACTGAAATTCATGGGAATCTTATCTTTTTCCTGTTAATCAGTCTCTCAATATTTTTCAAATAGTTGCAAGTTTAAAGGTTAAATTCAGAGAGCTAATGCTGAGTTTAATGTTCTTTTATTGCAAAAAACAACACTTATCTTCTGCCAAACTCTCCATAGCAATCTGTTGGCATTTTGTTATATGTTCTTCTCCATGCAAAACCTATTCATTTATTTCATCTCAGTGCAGCCTAGCTTCAATACACATCATGCTGCAGAAAGTTAACTCCTCCAAAAATTATTTCTCTTAAATATTCTTTTTCTGTGTTCTTCCATCTGCTTCCCATATTTATGTCCTATATACATCTAAGCCATTTTGCATACTGCTAGCAATGTCTAAACCCAGGTTATACAAACTAGTAACTTCAAGTTGCAGCAACTGAAGTCAACACTGCTCGGAACATTGTTTTCGCATCATTAACACATCTTTACTTTGGAGGTGACTCATTAAAATTTCAGGTAGCCAAAAAATTCTGTTATGAAGTTCATATAGCTTGATCAAAATATTCATAGCTTTTTCTCTATTTTCCTGATCAGCTCTACCTTCTTATGAATAAAATGTATTTACTTATGTGGAGCTATGTGTCATATTGGGTTTTTCTCTGTGTACTTTGTTGCAAGGCAAACATCAAAAAATATCATAGCAGTAAGTATGATACAATCTACACTTGATTTTAAAAGTACGTCCTTGGTCATAATTTGTAGTTACCTGAATCTGGAGTAACTTTACTGGGATGATGCAGAATTATTGATGCATAATAATTTCCTACTCTGGTTGCTTTTATACCTTGGTTGTCAGAGGGAAGTCTGTGTGCAACACACCTTGGATCTGCTACCCTGTCACCGTGTTCCTAAACAGTATCCAGCATTACTGAGCAATTTGACTCTGTACACCTTTGGCAAACAGAAAGAATTGATTGTAGGTAACAATATTACTTCCTCTACTCCAGGAAAAAAAAAAAAAAAAAAACAACAAACTAAAACCAAAATCAAATTACCTTTTTTTTCTTCCTTTTTTTTTTTTTAAGTTCAGAATTATTGTACTTGGATTTGGTTTATTTCAATGAACATTTTCAGAAAAGGGCAAATAATTTTTGTTGAGAGTTATTTTCCATTTTGCAAAGGGTTTCTTTGTCAGCTCTATCTAAAAAGGCACAGGAATGCTCCACCAGCCCCTGGCTCTTAGGTATATTAACCATGAAGCATCACAGCATGCCATGTTAGTGAAGAAAAGATTGGTTTGACCAAGTGCAGGGTTCTCTTTCTAACAGTCTGTAACTCAAGCAAAGT
Organism: Sylvia atricapilla; assembly: GCF_009819655.1. Lineage (NCBI taxonomy): Eukaryota > Metazoa > Chordata > Aves > Passeriformes > Sylviidae > Sylvia > Sylvia atricapilla. The sequence goes on from NC_089142.1 coordinate 66,116,179, forward strand.
GAAGCTGTTTTTCACTCAATTTCAGCTTCTAACATCTCTCCATTACAGTTGTACAGATGTTCAAAATAACACCACTGTCTTTTTTTTCTTAAATGAGAAATGTCCGTCAATTTTCTCATGCTCACACTCTAAAACAAATTTCTCATCAAACATGTTAAAAAATTCCTTTTGGGTAGAATCCAAGCAAGTAATACTCTAATCAAAAGTTGATTTTTTTTTTGGTTTTCTGAGTTTGAGAATAATTTAATAAAAAGGAAAATAATTTTGTTCCCTCAATCAAAGATTTAGTTAGCAGTATGATCCAATAACAGGCTAGCTTTATAAAGTGAGATTAGTCGAGGTATGTGCTCACTAAAAAAGAGGTAGAATTAAATGTACGGTATTCTAAAAGTATAAATGTAACCCAGTGTTAAAAACTGCTAAATCTCTTTTCAGGGAGTGTTTCCCATCCTGTAGACATCTGCACAGAACATTCCAAAAGTTGCAGTACTTATCTGCTGTGAAATTCATAAAAGTACAACAATTCTCCTTTAGTTCTTGCGAAACATTTAACAGGCCAAAATCAATTTCATAAGTACTGAGAAGTATTTTATTTTCAAACACATATTTGTGTTTGAAATTCGCTTTTGGGGGTTAAAGAGGAGGTGACAGTAGAGAGGTGATAGCTGAAGAATGTACTGACTATCGTGGTGCTAATTAGGAACTTTTGTGCTGGTCTTTCCTTTGGCAAATTTGTAAATCACCTGAAACAAGTCTACATCAAAGACTAACAAAATTAAAATTAAATGAAAGAATTAAAAACCAAATTAAAAGAATTCTACATGAACTTCCATCCAGAGAGCACAAATGTACTTTTCAACATGTGAGTTATACATGGATACCCTTAGCATGACAAGATGCCCTTAGCAGACCCACATTTATACTAAAGAGTTATGAACTTCATGGCAAAATAAAACTGGTGTTCAAGATTTTAAGAAAACAGACTCCAATGTTAAAAACAAAAAAACCACACTAATATCCCAGACCCAAGCCCCCTCAATCCTACTAGATAAGGCTTTCCTGCTTTCAGATGATGATAAAGGATTCTGAACATTTCTAGTCCCACTCATACTACACTGCCAGGTAGCAGAGACTGTATTGTGCCTGAGTAGTGACTAATGGAGTATTTCTGCTCCAAATTCAGACTAGGTTAGGGTTGGTACATTGTGAGCTCGCTGAATTTAGCTTTTTGTGGTGTCAGAATGTGTGACTGGCTTCACCAGCCTTTTTTGGAGTACTTCCCCACTGACTGTGCAGATTCATGTGTAGAAGAACTTTGTTTGAATCAGTTAAGGCTGAGTAAGTATGACATGCATGCAGAGAAAACTCTTGAAAGCAAGAAAATGTCGGGTTATGGAACTCCTCTTAAAGGCACCTCAGTGCCCACACAACACTTTTCCACTGACATGAGTAGACTTCACACCTCCCCACAGAACTTCCTTCTGCCTCCCAAATATAAGGGATCCCATCCAGCTCATTAATTTCACACTAAAGAACCCCCACACTCTAAGCCTGGCTCAACACTGAGTATTTCATAAAGGTAGTAAGGTCAAATGATGTGAATGTGTGAGATTTTGAAATAAAGAGGAGATGGGGGTGTTCAAATTTTATTTATGATTCAAATTTGTAGTTCAGAGCTGAGCTGTCCCACTGACAACAATTTTAATTTTTTTTTTAGTAGAATAACATGCAGGATCTATTTCTAATTCTATATTTCCGACTATCAGCTTGGAGTAAATGTTCTGTATTCATGTAACAGGTGATATAACAGAACAGTCGGTCCAAAGTTTAAATGAGCATAAGTAGTAACTGAGGAAATATTAATCTAAGAATATGAATTGAAACATGATGGATAAACACAATGGGCAATTTTTAAAAAGGATAAAGATACTACTCAGTTTCTGCTGAGTTACTTTTGAAATTATCTGCTGCCTAATGAGAAAAAAAATTAATGTAATTTGATAAGGCAGCCAATTTCAAACACTATTCTGTACTATTACTACTATTTCTTATTGATGCTACCTGATAGCTCAATATGAAGCAGTACTTTATAAAACCACCTGGTCACATATATTTTGCCTAGAGTAGGTACTTACATTAATTTTGAATGAAAATGAGAAATAAAGTAGGCAGTAATGAAATTTTAATCACTGTCACCTGAATATTTCTGTTATTTTGTAGGCAAACTAGACTCATATTAGTGCAGCTATTTAGGATCTTCTGCATGCAGTCACCCGAGAACTATAGATTTACAAAATCATTCAGAAAGACACTTTTGCAAACCGCCCTTGCTTCAGTAGCTTTGAAATTCTAGTTAATTCTTTTTTTTCTGAATTGTGGAAACATCTTTAGTTGATAAAGGCAGGAGGGTCAAAGCTGAAGTCCTAGTAAGGACTGTCTTTTAAAGGAATTTTTAAATTTTTTAAAAATTTTATTTCTAGTTGCTTGCTTGCTTTACCACTAAAGTTTGGGGAGTAGTTTCTATATTATTTATTTAATTTCAACATCAACTGCTATTTGTTAGAGTTCAGGTATTCTAGGCCAGTCCCTACCAAGCCAGGTGTATCTGGTAAGACAGAATAGCTGTGAAAGCATCATCCAGAAGGGGTCCATAGAGGTTCCATGTGACTTCAGTAATCCTTAGTAGTAGGAAAGTTTTGAATTCTTGATAAAATTAGAGTTTTAATTGTTCCTTCAGTGATTGGTAATCACTGTAGCATGCAAATGCTACTCAAAATCCAGTTTTCTTACCAGACTTAGCATGATCTTTACAAGTTTTAGGAAGTAATAGCTAAGAAAATAAATGTTGATGTCTGGTATTAAATCTTCCAAAGAAGTCCTATGCAACATCCATGCTGCTATTGACATAGTTTTTTAAGGTTTGACAAATATGTTGAGTCAAGCCTGTTTGTTCACCACAGGTACAACTGGCACAATTATAAGGTGTGCCTGTTTAAACAGGTATACCACACCCTCCATATCAAGGGTAAAGCCCAGCTCCATTGGGGTTAATCCTTCTAATGTTATAATGATAATGCTCTTTGTTCCAAAGTGCTCAGACCTTCTGTTTTGCTCTAAACAATGTATTGGTGTCACAGTAGCTGAAATACGTACTGGACTATGCCATCATCATATAGGCACTCATTAACATAAATTCAAACTTCTCTTTCTGTCATATTTCATTGTCAGTTTTCTCATCTCAGGAATTCCCACCTAGAGAAAAGCTACTCCTGTAGCTGCTGAGAATTCTGTTAAAATAAGTGTACCAAAAGTGGACAGACAATCATTCTAAACATAAAATTAGTTTTTAGAAAGCCATAATTGAATTTTGGTGTTACTAATACAGTCTTAGAGTGCTTAAATCTTAATATTCTACTGGTGGTGTTTACTGATGGCTCTTGCACACTGACTATGATCTTTATAGTCTCAAATTCTAAAGGAGGTGAAAATAGCTATTATTTGGAGAATGCCAGACAGATCCAAAAATGTCAGGGAAGTCATACCTTTCAGCATTTGTGTATCTGGTGTATTGTGCTTACCCTGTTTGTGCACAGATATGAGCATCCATACAAATGGTTTGTTCCCTTATCTGCAATCTAGCAGTGATTTTGTTTCCCCCATTCTGAAAATCTATAGTTTCACCATGATTCTCATAGTGTCTGGTGTTTCTTTGAAATTTAGTCACCTGGTATTACCAAATAATATGTACAACTCTTCTTATGTTAACAAAGATACACCTCATCCTTGCATTTGAAAAAAACCCAAACAAACCTAACAAACCAACCACTTCTCTAAGAATGTCAAAAGCATACTTCAAGGTTAAAACATGGACTGTGAATACAAGGAAACAAATTTATCCTCATCCATTTACAAGGATGTAGGGAAAGCTGCTGTGTTAGAACTCTATCAGAATACTAAAGCACATGCTTAGGATTAGGCACAAGCAACATATGTGCTTGAGGCTTCAGTTCAGGCCCATGATTTTTGATTTAATCAATCAACATTAGTGTATTCATTTTGTGAATGGAGGCTTACTCTAAAATACAAAGAAAATTAGTGAAGCAAATAATTCCTACAGAATCCCACTTTGCTACTCACTTGAAAAGGAACTAGTTTGGGGGGGTAGTATCTGTGTTTGAAAAAATCTGGAGTAACTAACACACTGAACAGCTGTTTCTGACAACAGAGAAGCCACTTAAGCAATTTATATTTGCCGTGTTGTTTACGTGTGGGAATAATACTCCAGAGCACAGTTTGTGAGCTAAGGAAAGCAAACATACACCCAATTTGTAAACTTTTAATATGCTTGTTTTACCGTAAAAATAGACTTGTAATTAGTTCCCAGGAGTTCTGGTACAATAAGACAAAGTCTAATTTCATACAAGATGAACAGAAGATTGTTGCTTCAGCTGAGGCTCAGGCAAGCATGCCAAGACAAATAAAATGAATGGGAGTCTTCCTACATGTTTGAATGGCTTTACATCAGAATAAATAGCATGAAATTGGGAGTGACTGACAGCCCTGACACAGATATAGAGCTGTATCACCAGACCAGAGGATTTTTTTTGTCCTGTCCTCAGTATCTGAGGTCGCTGTGTTCACATAAGCCTACATCTTTTACCAGCTAAACAAGACAGAATGATTAAATGTTCTGAGAGAGAGAGAAGCAAAGAAAGAAGTCTTAAAACCTAAGAAAGTTCTAGAAAACCAAGAAAAGCATTATGGTATAAAATGTCCTTTGATTTCAGTCTTACTGGATCTAGACTAAAGATCCAGTTTAGTAAGAATTTATTCATGACAATGAACTACAGTCATCCCCACATGACTGCTAATATAAACAAAATACCAAAAAAAAGCAGGCTTGCAAGATTAGTTCCAAATCACAACACAATGTGGTGAAGCTCTGCACACATAAATTACATTTAAATATTTTAAACAATTTTAGCAACTCAAAACTGAGTGCAAACCAGAAACTTTAGTCTTCATGAGCATATTTGATAAAAGAAAATGAAATATCTGTGTGGAAGAACTTGAAGCTTTTTCTGCCATAGACATTAAAGACAGTTTTGGGGTTTTTTTTTCATGTTTAATTTAGATGATCATCACAGATGTTTCAGAGCTAAATTGTCCTTTTTTTTTGGCAGTATAGGCATGGTCTCATTACATCCTTTTCCCTCTCATCAACAGCTTTAGAGACTCAGATGCAATTTTGAGTAACTTGAAGAAAAGCATGAAGCTTTTTTATTTTGCAGTATTCATAATGAACTCCTAGAAGGTGCTGCATGCCCAAGGCGTATTCAGCAAATTCCCTTGGGATAATGTTCCAATGTGTCCCTGTATTTATAGATAACATATTCAAAGTATATGATACATGTATTTCAAAAAATACCTGCTCACTATTTCTGCAATGTCTGATAGAAAATATCTGATGACCTTTTTTATTCCCAAAAAATATCACGTAGATTTTTTCTGTAAATGAATTACTTTCAGTTTTTCTGTGCAAATTAAATTATCAGTTCTGTAATGAGTCCCTCTCTTCCTACTGCTTTCCTTAAAATGAATTATTTTTGGTGTATATTACTATTAATCTGGCTTTTGAATTTATGGCAGGGATGTAAGCTCTTGAACTAACAAGTCCTGTTTGTCACTTTGCCTACTCTCCTATAGGGAGGACCTAGAGGGACGAGAATTTCCCAAACGTGACCAGAACATTTAATAACAAGGTCTCTAGCCCTATCATGTCTATGTAGGGGGTGGTGTTTAATTTCAGAGTGGATGGGTTCTTTCTTCCTTGTTATTCGGTTGGTGAGAAGAGAATGTCTTGTACTAGTTTAATCAAGAAAGATTATTATATAACATCTGTCAGATTGACTTGTACCATATGGGCCCTGGGCCATCTTCTGTAAGAGAACTTACAGAGACATCTCAAAATGTCTGTGAAAATAGAACATATTTTTAGAATTGTAGAATACCTCCTACACTGCCAAATGAACCTGTCAAAAGCGCATCTTGATTTCTTCAGCTCCTACAACTCATGCTTGTTTGCAGTAATGATATTTATTGACCAAAAGTGGGTGGTAGGGGTTTTTTGTATCTGCTTTTGCAGATGTGAAATTAACAGTATGGAAGGACTTTTAGGGATTTTTGTTGTTGGTTTTTTTGGGGGGTGGGGTGCAGGGAGGGAGGAGGCTTTCTGAAATTTCTGAAGTGATCTATATTTTAATTTTACACGTGAGGAGGAAAGCTATAAGAGACCAAATAATGAGAACAAAAGGAAAACAAAAATAACGAAATTAATGAAAAGCATTTACATCATCCAGTGTTGCTGTCAGGATGCAAACACAAAGATTACACATACTTGACCCTATTCCTGGCCCAAAACTAGGTTTTCAGAAACAGTAAGAAGTAAAATTTTGAAATAGTAATGCTCAGATCTGCAGTGGCAAAATGCCATCTTGGCATGGATCTACTAGAGCTGGTTTGAGAAGAGTGAGGGAAATAGGCAGTAGGAGTGCAATTCACTGAGCATCTAATGGCTCAGTATGTGGATTTTGGACTCTGTGTGTTTTGATTACCTGGTTAATGATCTTTGAAGGATAGGGCACTCCTAGCCTACTTACTATGGTAGGCTTAGAATCTCCTATTGCTGAACAGGCAGGTGTTCTATCTATTTCTTAAGAAGAAAGTAATCAAGCAGTTGGCTACTAAAATCATGGCTGCTAGGATATGAAAGATAATGAAGAAGCCCAAGCATAATTAAGAACAAACATAAATGAGGTTATAAAGAAAAGGAAAGTGAAGGTCTAGGAATTATTCTGGAACTGGGCGTTGCTATAATACTAACAGTAATGTGGGTCTTTCATTAAGTGATGTGTTGATGGAAGATCATTTTGACTGTATGTATGCACTCACGCTTTTCTGTTGAGAGCATCAGTGTGAGCTGGTAAAACATCATTCATATCTTGTGAAGGAATCACCCTATCTGTGGTCCACAAAAATGTGTCTTGTACTACACCTGTAGTCATCTACATTACTAGATATCTATCAATTTTGGAAACCTACATTCATCTAGGACCAGATTTTTAAAGGCAGTAAGGGCAGGATCACAGATGCATACCAGCACCATGTATGTACTGGTGTAAGGACTCACTACTCAGTCATTAGTTATAGTCCCAGATACCTGGAGTGGAGCTGCAGCACACAAGGAGAGGAGTGCACGAGTGTCTGAGCTCTGCCAAATGAGCTGGTATGACAATAAGGTGTAGCACATGTGCCAGCACGCTGGTTTAGCCTCAGGAAGCAGCCTGCCAGTGAAAGGAAGCCAGTCTGCATGAACTAATAAGCTTTGAATCTCAGCAAGTCCAATAAGTTTGGGATGACACTGTGCTGAAATGACTACAGTGTGGACCATGCTCCTTTTTGCAGTATGGAACATTTTTCTCCATCCATTGGCATCTACTTCCACCCAACATCCCAGCTGCTCAGAGCTTGATTTCACAAGGCACAGCTCTGAAGGTGCTAAAGGATTTTAAATTAGCAGAGAGAGAGAGTTTTCAGGCCATACCTGGTACCTGTGGTAAATCACATACCCTTGTATTTTGGCCCAAAATCTCATTCTGAGGCCTTACACTAGGCACAAACATGACAGCTCTCCAGTGCCATGTAGAGTAGGAATGTGTAAAATGCCATTAACGAGCAAATGTACCAACACTTGCTCCAAGAATGGACATCTTGATAGATGGATGCTGATGGGTGGGGGGAGGGAGGAAACACTGTAATCTTGGTAAGTGCAACTGGGAGTTGTTCAGGATTATGATGTTTACTGCCTCTTTGCTTACTATTCCTCTCCGTGTAGCTGCTCAGGTAATCCAGTCTGTTTAGGCAAAGTCAGCTTCAGGGACTAGAAATGAATTGTGTTTCATCAGTTCTTACCCAAGAACCAGTAACTAACAGTTGAGCAACCTTTTGAATTGTGTCCTAATGCGACAGACCATGTTTGTTTGAGGGCTATGCCCTCAAACACTGGCCTTAAATCACTGGCACTTAGCACAGAAATGCAGTAAGGGGCAAACATTCTCAATTCAGGCAGCAATCTCCCTTGAGAAGCTGCAATAAAAAGCTGAAGGGTGGTCCCTGCAGCTTCCAGGAAAGATCTTTCCCCACCTGTGGGAGTGCATAGTGCCATCCTCTACAGCAAACATTGAGAAACCATGTGATTAAGTGCTTGCCATCAGGAAGCAAATTCAGACAAGAGATTATGCAGCTGAGGCTACCAGAGCACTCTGGGCAGAAGCAGCAGCAGCAGACCATTGACTCAGAGAAAAGAATGGAGAGTTAGTTAGGGATGCTACTGCATCAAAGCTGTAATTGCCTGAAACCAAAGGTTCATTTAGCCAGCACTAAATACATGTTTGGCTGCAAACAACACTGGCATGACCTCTAAATTACTGAGTGAGCTGATAATATTTTAAGATGCTTTTAGAAGTGGTGCTGGTGCAGCTGCCAGAGGGTAGGAGGGCAGCATGGCTCCCATCAAAACATGGCTGAGAGACACAGTTATGGCATCACATCTCTGTGAGATGCCACATGTAAGGCAAGAAGGATTCAACTGCTGGTCACAGGCTACTAAGGGCTCAGAGGCACCACCCAAACTTCCCCCAGCACAACAACTTACACTGCTATAAATGTTCCCACATTTGATCTTCATGCATGTGCTGTTTTAAAATTCTCTTCAATATTTTTCTTTCAGGGTAGAGGACTTTACCTTTGTCACTGCTCTGTCTTTGATGTTTAACCTACCTTCTGGGAGAAAGCGAGATTTATGAGTTCTGCATATGTCCCAGCTTTCAGGAAATTTACATAAGGTAGATTTTTATATTTGAGATCAATAGAGAAGTACAGATTGATTAATATGTAATACATGTAATGCCACCATGGCTCCTGACTTGGCAAATTAGGCAAGTAATCCATCCTGTGCACAGCATGGAGCATGCTGCTTGCTAAAATCTACCAAAAATCAGGCACCTTAGGTGGATGGGTGTCATGTCACCCAAAAAAGCAGTCCTTTATAAAATCACCTAAAAATCTGATCCCTGCTTCCTGTCACTCAAAGAATATGTGTGGTAGTGCAGGCAGTCGTTTCTATGGTGTGTTTTTAAAAGCTCTTTAGATACCCAGAGCTGGCATAACTGGGTGCGTGTTGGCAAGAGCTTTACATGCCCGAGTTTCCACTGTAGATGGTCTTGGCCATTACCCAGTGCAACAGGAGATAACAGATACTGCTGATGGGAAATGTGCTGTCAGTATGGAGCATTTCAGAGGGCCTAATGTCAATTGTGCATTGATCTCCAGAGAAAGAAGAGAGGTTGGTAGGAGACCTGCAGTGCTCAGATGCAGATAAGGAACAGTGTCACAATGCTAACATGCGACATGTGCTCAGCATAACATATGCTGCTTCTTAGCAGAGATTTGTAGCTTGGATACAATGCCATGCTAATATGGCCATGTGATTGCCAGAGAACTTGGAGTACAGGCAAAAGTCATTCGAGTACATCTATACCTACCACATAGTCACATAGGCAAGAATGCGTCTAAAGCTACTTTATAAAGTATTGTTGCAGATTTCTGGAATTTTGGTGCACCTGCATTGTGTCATTAAAGACAAAGACAACATCTGCTTTGAACACCGCAGGAAGAAAGTATTGCTGGCTACACCAACTCTGCAAACCTGATAGCAGCTTTTGAAGGTTCTGGCTGCCTTTGAGGTAGCATTCCAAAAGGCAGCTTATTGACTGATAGGCAATTACAAGGTTTTGATTTATTTTCACAAAGAAGATTTGAATACAAATATAAATATTGCCAAAGCAGATTGCATAAATGGCAGACTGCTTATATAACTCTGGATATGTGTCATAGGCAAGCATTTATAGAAATTCAGCAAGTTTCCTTCATTAAGTACAGATTAATTCTCGTTGATCTGTAGCTTCAGCTGCTTTAGATCCAACCGAAAATGAGTCTGCAAAAATGCGTATTTTCTCATGTCAGTTTGAAAGCTTCTGAACCATTGATCAAACAAATTTGGAAGCTCTTAAAACACACAGCAAAGGGAAAACAATCACGTGTATTTCTTGAGCATAAACTGGCAGGAGGGAAAGGTCATTCTATTGACAAGCTGCAAAGAAAGGGCACTTCTTTTTCTGGCAGCTGCAAACAAAAGTCATCATTCCTTCAGAAGTGTAATGTCTGTGAACTCAAAAGTGCATTACAACAGCGGGAAAAAGTCAAGAAATGGCTCAGCCTGTCCAGGACACAGAAGATATACTCTATGCCTATTGTCCCCACTTTTCCTGTTTCAACATCTCCCATGAGAATGGTGAGGCACCTGCTAATTAAAATTAGGAGAGGAAAAACACCAAACTGAGCAGCCAAATACCTTTGATCTGTTAGCTACCAGTGCATAACTTCCTTGGTAACCAACCACTTAGGATAAGAATAGGAAGCTAGTAACAAAATGTGGGTATTCTGAAATAATGGTATTTGCAAACAAGTATTTGAGAAATGGAGATCATAGCACATTTTACAGCTATTGTTTTAGACTAAAGCCCTGATGAATGCCAGCACTCCATCCATTAGTATTTTGACTATCTTCCTTACAGACTTGTGTGCAAAAAAAAATGACCTCTTAAAATTTGCTCAAGACAAACAACTTATTAGTTTTATAGTGATAATGGGTTTGGTGCCTAAAATGTGTCTATCAAAGGCATACAATGCTGAATGATGTCTTAGGGAATTTTATTAGGCTTGGCAGTGGCCTGTGGTAAGATTGTGTCTATATTTACTGAGATCATCTTGGCTTTTATGTTGCATAAGTTAAAAAAATATTTGCTTTGCAGCAGCATTAAAAAATAATTATTGTGAAAGATTGGCTTTTGCTATTTCAGAGGTAAATATAAGGATATTTGCATTCTTTCTCCTAACTGGAACAGACACTGAAACTTCTTGTTTTTCAACAGCCTAATATTAACACTTACTGCTAGGTTCTGATTTTGGTATCTGTTCTCTATTCTATTGTGTATCGTGGGGCAGCACTTCAGCTGTGTTCTCTGCTTTTAGTCAGCTACATCACATCAACTTTTGTACAATAAACATTTTATTTCTTCACTTTGCCACAGCTCGAATAAGACAATGAGAAAATGAGCCAGGTTTTACATTGTCAATAATCAAAACACTTATTCCATTTTCCATATGTACTGTGTGATTAAAACAGTGTAATTACAGGCAAACCAACTATTTCTGTTATGCTTAGGGTGCCAAGGGGGTAATCCATTGTCATGATATGTGAGTCAGTAAAACACCAGTCTTGATTTTCACACGTCCAAAGTACCATTGGCTTTTCTGCCAATTAGAAAATCTTTTTTATCTATAAATCTGGCAAATTTTAGTTAAAAAAAAAAAGCACAGATGGTCAATAGACATGGAATTCTAATTTTCAGAACAGAATCAACAAAGCTGAACACAAGCCTTGCAAATGCAATATTTTAAAAAAAAGGGCATTTATTATATGAATATCAAGAGGCACCAGTTTTTTAAAGTTCACATTATCTTTTAAAAAAGTGCATATTCCTGATATTTTATGTAAGGAAAGGAAGTTTTCCTAGGCAAAAAAAAAGTTTCTTTTTTGTATTATTCTCAACTGCAGATAAGTGAAGTACTATTTCCAGTGCAGAGACTGCAACAACTACCACACCAGTCTCTTGGTATATTTAGGAAAGTAAAACGCAAATTTGGGAGGCTGTTCACCCCTCAAAATTTACTCATTTCCTTACCAGCTGCAAGATCAAGCTGAGGAAACTCTAAAGACTAATGAGAAAGTTGTCTGTAAATTTGGTAGTACCCAAAAGACTTCTAAGATTCTTTCAGTGGGCAGGATATTAAAGACTCAGTCCAAGTTAAAGTTAATACATCATTTGTCACACACAGTTTCTATTAAAAATTTCAGACCTACATCATTATGCATCATCTCACTATCATTAAGTATGTTCTTCATGGCTGACTAAAGTTAGCAAAGACACACTAATAATCAGAGAGATATTACTGCTGAGAATTGTTAATGCCTCCTTTCATACTGACCATGCTCAAGCATGCAATAGTTATATCTTCCTCTCAGCTCTCTTTGGGTACCAACAGGTTCACAATTCATTGTCCTGCCTGGTACCTGCTCCCTTCAGAAAGGTGTCTCAAATGGTGTTAGAAGGCTAAGTATAGACACCTATTGAAGCTTCATTTTATTTTATCTTAATCAGATTGTACAGATAAACAGAATATTAGGCTTGATGGAAGGTCTTCTCACAGTAAGTATCAAAAGTAATTGTCCTGATTTTTTTGGGTCTTCACACCATTGACTTCAAGGCATGTCTGGCTTATACAGATGTATTTCAGGGATCTCACTTTGATAGGAGATTCCAGATGGCTAGAGAATTGATTTGCTCTTTGAACTCCCCCCAGGAGAACTGCTTCTACTCTCTTTTGACCCATCTCATTTGATGTGTTACACAAAAAACTCAAGGGGATTCCTAATTTCATAGTGAGTTTAAGCTCTTTGGTGCTTTTTCGTTAAACACAAATTCTCAGTTTTTCATTCCTTTGCCAGATCTGAGAGCAAGGGACAGTTCAGTACAAAAGAGAAGTTTGTGGTAGAAAGGAATTTGGGGGAGCAAATATTTTTTTTTTGTTCTGTCCTTTGACAGCACATTAGCTTTTACCTAAACACTGAGTTTTACTTGCAGGGTAAGGGAGGAGTTGTTTTTAAGATGCTCATTCTGATCATGACTCAAGCCCTGGGCAGCCCAGAAAAACTCCAAGGTAATTGATCAGTGAGAGCTGCAGACTTGAGTCAACACATCTATCAAAAAACAAGTTTTCTCTCTCTGATTAGGGATTTTATAGTTTGTTCCACTCTAGTATCTGAAAAACGGTGGAGTAACTCCTGCTTTATATCTGTGTTGAATTCAGTCATATCTGGTGGCAGGAATTTCTTATGTGAGTTATCCTATCATTGGGAAGTGCAGCCCTTCAAGGCCTGAAGCTCATACCTCCAGGGAATGATGCCCTGATTTTTCAGATTAGCATTTGATTCACTCTTTTCCTTCTTATTTTGATTACTAATCCCCACAATAAAAACATTAATCCAAAACAAATGTATATATAAAACACTATATATATATAGTGTGTATATATATATATATATATATATATATATATATATATATATATACACACAAAGTATGTGCTTGCTTTGACACAAGTAGTTAAAGGGTAAATTTCTTTGCAATGTTTTACTGTGAAAAAAGCATTGTGACAATATGAAAACTTGTAAGTGAAATAACCACCACAGTGCTCACTGTCAAACCTCAACAGAGTGGAAAAACTCACATATGCAGCTAAAATTATGGATCTGAATGGTCATGCTAAGCCTACAATACAGCAAAGGATATTTAAAGAACTATGTGTACATTCAGTTAAAAGTGCACATCCTTCATAACTCCCTTCAATCCTGAAACACTTCAAATATTTTACAGAAGCAGACATTTCTTTGTACACACTGAAAATTTCCTTAAGATATCCAGGCAGAAGTGCTGCTTGAATTTCAAGTGTCTTCCAAGATTCTTGTCTAAACATTCGTAAATTTTTAAAGGTCAGATACAGTCAGATACAGAGCAATATATATAATTTTAGCATGGTTTCTCAAACACAAATAAACAATACAGGGAATTTTTCTGATTTATATTACTTAGAAAGAGACAAATTGTCCCATTCATATTGTTTAGAGGATGGGAAATGCTTGTTCCAAAACATGAAGGGAAATATCATAAATCAGGGAATTGCTAACAATAAAGAAATCTAGATACTTACAAATACTGTAAACAGAAATAAACTCAGCCAAAAGTAAAAACAACTATGACAAAATAAATAAATATTGCCTTACTTGGGAATAGAACAGCAGTTTAGCAATGGAATTTAATCTGTGGTCCATATGGTCTCGTGTCTGGCAGTGGACAGTATTGGGGACAGGAAGTTAGGAAAAAAACTCCAAAATGAAGAAATGCAACTCATCCCTCAGTAGAAACAATTCCTTCCCTACTCCAGCAAAATTCTGATGAATTTGGTCATGAGTGTCTATATGCAATATTTTTCCAAGTTGTCGGCTAATTATCTGTGGATGTGCTTATTAGTCATCCAAATATCTTCCAAAATCTTTCATTGCTTTTGGCTGATCAATTTTTTTTTTCCATTAAATTACACCACTTCATTTGGTATGGTATTAGAGATATAGCCTGTTGTCAATCTTTAATTTGTTAGCTCTTCGTTCAATATCTTCCTTTTTTATTTTTCCATTTTTACACCAAGTAGAGACACATCCCCTTCTTATAACCCCTCATAACCATATTTTTTCAATAGTATTTGTATATAACTAAAGCCTCCCTGATTTGTCTCTTTCCTCAGTGATGTAGACCTACTCTCCAATGTCTTACAATTCTCCTAAACACGTCAGACTCTCCCTACGCATTTTCATTTCACAATAGTGTTTAGAATGACAAAGTTCACTCTTCCAATATGCATTAGTATTTTCTAGAAATTTAGAAATATATTCCATTGATCTGCTATTACCAAACATAGCTTCTCCCTGAGCTTTCTACAGGCATGATGCTGGTAATTTAAAACATGAAAATAAATATTTATATTTTTATTTTAAATGCTCCCACTGTATATATTAATTTGAAAGCATTTGGTTTTGCCATTCATATGGCTCTTATCAGTTTTGTGAAGTCTTCTGACTAGATCTCTTGCCTAGATGCCATAAACTCTCTTTTCAAGATCATTAATAAATATATATAAATGCGCATATTAATCCAATTTAAAATATTTTGTTAACATTATTATTGAGTTGCTATTTATATGTGAAGGGGTCTTTTACTTCCATTTTTTTGTCTTTTACACAAGTCTACTCAATTACTTTTTTTTACATGACAGCTGATCAGATGCACATCATTAGAGACTAAATAAAATAAACCAAGTTTTCCTTTAACTTTGACAATCTGCATTTCACTAAATTATTCTAGACAGTAAAGCTGAGGAGGGTTATTCACTTTATTTGTAGAGGAGTTTTTCTCTGTAAAAGATAAATTCTTCATTCTATCAAAAGATAGCCTCTTGAGGTTGCTCTCAGCATAATGTCAAAAAAGCAAAAATATCCTTAGAGTAACCTCAGACATGTAAAACAGTTCTTATGTGTACAAAGACACTTCAGAAAGAAGGAGTGCTCATCTTTTCTTTGAAAACAATCTCCTGTGATGTTTAAGTTTTCTGTGTATAAGGTATATCAATTCAGATCTATTATTTTAACTTCTGTTAGGTTTTTGTTGGGGGTCTTTGGGGTTTTGTGGGGGTTTTTGTTTTGTTTTTTTGGTGGGTTTTTTTTTGGTGGAGTGTATTTGTTGGGGTTTTTTTTTGGTTTTTTTTTTTTTTTTTTTTTTTTTTTTTGCTACAGTGCGGGCTCTGTGGTGGGAAGGGAAAGAAATTCATACACCATTAGAAAAGTGATAATTATACATAATACAAGACACAACTCTCCTCATTTTTTCCCCGTTTTAAAGCCTAGCTTAGGTCAAATGAAAGGAATAAGACATTTAAACTACAGCAATAAAACAGAGTTGAGGGGTATAAGTGTTGAATAAAAGAAGACTAAGTGGAAAATGCATTAAAATATAGGGCAGAGGAGGGTTACACAGTTCTTTGCATAGTTCTCACTCATGGAATACTGTACTGCTGAGGTCAGCTGAAGTACTCACAATTCCACAATCAAACAGGAAGGAGCTGAAAGAAGAGACCTCCACCAAATGATCTTCATTTGTTTCTCTGTTAATCCACTAGAGCTGCAAGTCACTGACCTCCAGATGACACTGTTTTTTACCTACTTGCATACTTTGTATTATCCAAGAGAAATATCCATCTTGTTCTGACTGGAGAGAGTGGGGTTGTATGTTTAGTACACAGACAGTATACAATGCTCATAATTACTTTAGAAACTAAATATTAGGTAGTGGTAGATTAGGATAATTTCAAAACATATGAAAAGCAAAGCAGAATCTTGCTTTCACATATTTTTGCTCTTCTTTGAATTTGTTTAATTTTGATATTTTCAACATGAAAATACATGAGCATAATTAGTTCCTATTAATTTTTAGAATGTTTTACTTCTACTGGATATAAATTTCACTACTTTAACTGTCCTATGGGTTTTGAGTAGCAAGAGTTCTATGGGGAAAACCTGTTTAAACAACATTGCTATTTATGTATACGTACTCTGTTTACATTCATAGAAGAAAAAGTTCTCTCTGCTTTCACCTTAATGAAATCTTTTCCTTTATTCTTTACACAAAGTCCTATTTCTTCACTAAATTAAATTTAGTTTTCATGAAATATGTACTGTCACAAATATTGTCATTTTCTCCTGAAGTGTAAGGGGTATTTCTTTGATCATCATACCTTCTCTTATACAAAAACACAGCAGCAGATATATGTAACTGACTCTCCACCTCAAAGAAAACTACCGATGCTTAGGAAAGCTGACCTGAAACAGAGACTGGACAGAACTAGAGAATAAAGTATATATTTATTGAAAGGC
Organism: Sylvia atricapilla; assembly: GCF_009819655.1. Classification (NCBI taxonomy): domain Eukaryota; kingdom Metazoa; phylum Chordata; class Aves; order Passeriformes; family Sylviidae; genus Sylvia; species Sylvia atricapilla. The sequence continues at coordinate 66,132,902 of NC_089142.1, forward strand.
CTCTAAGATACACCTTGGGTAGCACAAGAACCTGACCAGGGCTACACCCAACCAAGGTGTACTTAGAATGGTCATAAACTGGTTGGCTGGTCATGAGATCTTACATTTTTATAAGTTTTGGTCCATTTGCATGTTGTCCAATTACAGCTTCAGGTTGTGATGTCCCATCCTTCTTGTTCCTCCCTCCAGTCCACCATTGTTTATACTTTTGGGCCTGAAAGTTGTCCTTGGTCTAAAGCAGGAAAAGGATTTGCTTCATCTTCGTGCTCTGTGAAGGGAGCTCACTAGCACTTAATATGAGGCTCAGAACTACACCCCTAGGCAGCACAGAATCTGAAAAACATGAAAGCTAAAACTAAAGGCATCACTACCAAAGGGAAGAATTATATTGCTCACATAATTCTCTGTAGAGACTCAGAGAAAACAAGCTGCATGTGACACGAGAATTACAGTGCTGAATGCAGAACTTGATAGCAGTAATAAGAACCTACGCAGATCATAATAGGGAAATAAACTTCTTATTTCACTTATCATTTACTTAGCTCAAAGATACCATGCTTTCAAAAGGTGTGATGAACAAAGCATTATTCCTCAACATTATGAGAACAGTTTCCTATACAGGGGGGTTTAAGGCAATGTTTGTTAATGCTTGTATGTTCCATTTCAGCAGAGCTGAAGTTACTTCATGATAAAATCCTAATATGCTTTTTTTTCTGGGACGACACCTTTTCAATACATCTGTCAACACCTGAAAGCTCCAAAATCACAGGCATTAAGAATCCATCTGTTATATATATACTTCACTAAATTTATGCTTAAACAGGAATAATTTTTTGAAAATACTATTCAGTTGCCTAAGTTCTCGATTCTTAAAAACTGCATTTACTGTGGGATCAGCAAGACAGACAAAAGTATTTAAAAGCCCTTGGTGAAAGATAGAGCAGCCTCATGAAACTTCCAATCATATGGTGGCTTATGGTATGTGGTGGCTCCAGGGGATTCCTGAAATTCAGTGTGTCTGGGAGTGTCTCCAAACCTGAATGGCATATCCAAAAGGAAGGCAGGAGACATGAATATATCAGCTGATATATGGAGACTATATCAGCTGATATATGGAGACTATATCAGCAATATATGGATATAGAGCAAGAATATAACTCGCTGACATTTGATATAATAGTTATTTATGGGATACACCTTTATCTTCAAAAGAAGTTGCTTTTGCTGGATTTCTAGACAAAAATATTCATGACACAGAAAAGCATTTCCATGGGACATAGCACTGCTCTTCAGATATGAATTGCTACTCTAGATGTTGACATAAAAATGCCAGAGCCATGGGGGCACTCCCAGGCCTGACTGTCCCTGCCAGCCCCCCTGGCTCCCCGTGCCAGCACCTGGAGTCATCAACTCCTGCCTAGTACAAAGTAGCACTGCAATAAGAAGCATTTGTATTATACTTGACTGAAAACTATAAAAGGTGTGTTATAAATCCATATGAAACTATTCATTATTCAGGAATGCTGCAGCAAGGCCCTTCTGCAGCTTGCCATGGCCCTGCCCAGCCATGGGCTCATGTCCCAGCCCAGCCTTGACATATCTCCATGGAGGTTCCCCATGGTGCCCTGGTCTGGGGCTGCCCTGGGGCCTCGTGGCTGCCTGCTCCTGCCTGGTGAGTGTCCCACACTCTGGTTTCCAGGCTGTGCCAGTGGACCCCCATTAAGCAGCCACTGATGACCCACAGAGCCACCAGCCCTCACACAGTGCCCTATGTATTAAACCATCTTTACAAAGAAATCTTCATGGCCCAGAGTTAGTGCAGTTCAGTATTTACTATCACAGAAAAACATTGGAAGGGAATTCAAAGATCATGTAGTTCCAACCACCCATGTGATGGACACCTTTCCCTAGACCAGGTTGCTCAAAGCCCTGACCATCTTGGCCTTGGATACTTACAAGTATCCTCACTGTGTGCTGAGGAGGACTGAGGGAGTGGGGCTGGCCGTGGAGAGGGAAAACAGATCTCCACTCCCTAGCTGGGAGGCAGAGCTGTGGGTAACCTCAGGCTGTGCTAGCAGCCTCTGTGATTCCTCCAGACACACCTCAACATTGTTCCAGGGAAGTTACTTGCTCGCCGTGTAAGGGGAGAGATGCAAATCTAATGCAAATTAATTGGCTCCTGCTGCAGATTGTAATTTAGGCACAGCTGCATGCAGCAGTACAGGCTGTGCCACAGACTTGCACAACTAAACCAGCACTGCTCACCTTGTGTGTGTATCTCCATTTCCAGTTGCTAAAATTAAGGCAATGTCTTTTTTTTCCATTAACTTGTCTGTCTTGCCTAAAGTGGGGAGGCCTGTGCTGAGTTTTTCTAGCACTGTTACTCAGGAAATATCATTTCAAACTGAGCTTCTGCATGGTAATGGACTATATAATACAAGTATTATTAATCAATGTTGGCTATTCCTCATGGACACTGGAACCAATCTAACTGGAGTGCTACAGCAGCAGGGATGCTGACACAGGAAGATTTGAAGAAGCAGATATTAATGACTTCTTACACACCTTGCCTGAAGTAAAGCTGAAAACCATGATAATACATCAAGTTGCTGATCCAGTCTCAGCAATAGGTCTGAATTTTGGTCACGACAATGCCAGGCACTACAGCACTTGCTGAGCTGATCTAGTTAAAGCTTACAATTTCTTTCAATTCAATCACCTACTTCATGTCAAAGTCCAATTGCCTCAATTAGGACTTCAAAAAGTCTTAGACTAAGTCACCAGTTGGATCTAAAACCAACTCAAGAAGCTTACTAACTTGTAGTGTCTTGGGACAGACCCACAAAAATTTAAAGAATGGGAGAAATGACAATTGTCAGGATCACTCACTCTAATAAATTGGAATCCATCCTGCGTACTCTAGGCTTCTCCTACCCATTTGCCTTGTCACCTGTTTACTTTCTCTGAAACAATTATTTACTTTGTTAATTTCAGATGATTATGTTGTTTTTAAATTGGAGCACACTGGCATTTCCTTTGAAATGTCTTAGGTGTCCTTGCATTTCACCTACTGTCTCACCAGTTGGGAGAGGGGGGGGAAGATGCAGAAAGAGGCGTATGAAGTTGTAAGAGTATGCTAGAAAGCATGTTAGAATGCTCATCCTTTCATGGAAAATGTGTTATATGATATTGATATCTGAAATTTTCTCACAGGATGGAGCTGATAATACAATTGAAATATATATCTGGTGTTATTATACTGAAGAAGGGTTTATATTCACAGAAAAATGGTAACATGGATAAAAATAACTATATTAAAAAAACAAACACCTAAAATTAAATGAAGCATTGATGGATTTTGGATTTTCTAGCTTCAACATCTTTAAAGGGATCGTCCACTTGCTTGGTGCTTGGCCTTGTGGTTTATGTAATTCACCACTTTAAATTTAAAGCAAGAAGAAAAAACACCACTGAAATAGAAGCCATTTTAACACAGGCCTAATGTTTCTGTCCTCTGAGTACTTGTCTAAATTGTTAAACTACGGTACAACAGACCTGCCAACTAATGCATTATAATTAGAATGACAGTAAAAAAGGAGTAATTTTTTTTCTTGTGGTGGACAATCACTTTAAATGATTTGCTGATGAAACGCTATACTTCACACACAATACTGCATATAAAGAAATCACTATATTTGAAAGACATTGCATCACTATAATTCTGTTTTCAGAACGAATAAATTAGTTTTGTCCATCGTATTTTAGCTTTAATTCATTTAGTACAAAATGAATCTTCCTCACTTGGCAGACACTCATACTTCCTCTTAATTTGCCTATTTTATAAAGCTTTTGTTGATTTCACTTCTAATATTTGCTGTCTTTTAACGGAGACAGATTGTATTTCATATTTACTTCACACAGGACATAAAGTAACACTGTAATAAGTATTATACTTGACTGAAAACTATAAATGTGTATGATAAATCCATATAAAACAATATTCATTATTCAGTAAAACATTGGCCCATCTATTTCCAGATGGATAATAGCCTTAAGTTATTAAAAACTTGTTCTGACTAGCATTGTATGTCTGAGGTTTTAATACTTACTTAGGCCTACTATTAATGTAAAACTGAGAAAATAGAAATGAAGCACATAAATTGTGAAATTGTATTTTCCCTTTGTAATAAAGCAAAAAAAAAAAAACCCAGAGGTTAAATGATCTTCATCTTGGGAGGCACACAAAAATTAGACATGACTGTAAGCAACATGCTATGACTTTGAAGTTGGATCCAATTTATGACTGGAGTAGACCAGTGGACCAGGTGATCACCAGAGATCCCTTCTTGCCTCAGTTATTCTGTGCTAACATGACTCTGTATTAATATGTCTCAAATATCCATCGGAATAGATGGAATTACAGAAGCAATAAAATGAAAGGCAAGTAATGATGGAGGTTATGTACTGGTAATGAGAATGTCATTCTGTTAGTGGAGTAAACTGGTGAGTGGAGTAAACCGTGTCTTCTCATGATGTAGCTTGATCTTATACATATTGTTAAGAATGTTCCCAGATCAAATTGAAGGAAACATCAGGTTAATTACATGTTGAAGTGATTGCATAAATCATGATAATTTAGGAATTCTTCAGTATGATCATTTGTAATTTTGCATAAATCATCTTAAAATTAGAAATTCCTTGCCATCATTATTTGTAATTTTGCTTTGGCATCTAAAGAACTACGACACATTAAGCAAACTTAAATGTTGAATGTATGTATTACCTGCTTCTCCTGTAAATCTTGACCATCCACTGACAGTAGTAATGATTTTCCTAAAAACATAGAGACTGAAACCCCTTCAGTTTGAGATTAGTATTATGAAATCAACTCATACACAAAAAAGTATCCATAAAAAATATAGTTAGTAAGGAATTGAATAAATTGACAAAGGATCAGATCCAAAGTATGACAGATGGGAATTTTATAAGCCTAAGAACAACACTGCACTTCAATAATAAGTAATACACATATTTTCATTAGATGCAGTAATTTTTAGTGCACAGTTTAATAGCTGAAACTGCCTTTGTCTGGTCCCGCGTGACAGTGGTGAGACAAAGGTGTGAAGAAGCACATGAGATACTCAGGAGAATGCTGCACAACCCCTTTCTCATGTTTCCATCATGCAGTGCTGCCGTCATTCCTCCCTTTTGCCTTGTGTACTCTCCCTTGTTCAGCATTGCAGCTGTTCACCTCTTGTCAATGGCAGTGGCCAGCAATCAGAGACCCACAGTGCTCAACTGGAAACAACTCCTTGAACCCTTCCAAGATATCCATGCCTTTCTTCTGCCGTGCCATAGCTCTGCACAGCAGCTACATGGGCACCTGTATACTATTTGCTATGCTGGTTGTGTAGATCAGTGCTGCAGAGCCCTGCCAATCCATATTTCAACAACCAATGTATGCACCTGTCATTCTATTTGCTGACCCCAGCTGAACGTGCAGGAACGTTGGTGCAGACTCTGCAGCAGCAGGATGTGCCCTCTCTCTGTCATGTAACATGTCCATACAGCCTGATGGCATCCATATATGAGTGCTAGTCATGCTATTCCACTGGTCTTGTATAACAGATGCCCCACAGTCTGTGTTCCTGCCAGTGACAACACAGGCTTCCAGATGCAGAAACTCATCATATCAGTGTAGGCATGGCCAATCAGGATGTTTCTGAAATGGGTGGATTTACAGACAGCAGACAGTTCACCTCCAGCTCTGACTATGGAGAGCACAAGCATAGCTTTTTTTCCTGGAGCTGACCAGCTAGTTGACACATGCTCTTAGTTTCTGTCTTATTTATGGCTTAGTCAAACCAAGCTGCAGAAAAATAAAAAAACTCACCTGCAGCTGGAAGCCCTCCTTAGGATTCGTCACTAGTGCAGATTATTGTGGAGAAAAAAAAAATCACAGATGCTTGTTTGGCAACAACTCTAAGTCTAGAAGGCTTGAGCAGTTTCCTATCAGGCAGGAAAGATTCCAAAACTCACTTGGAGCGGTGGTTACACTGCCCTGTCCAATACATTTGAGTAGAACAACCTGAGTAAGATTGGTCCAGAAATGTTTCCAAGTTTCTTTCTATTTATGGCAAGGAAGTGTTTGGCTAGGGCTCAGTTGATCCTGACTGCAGTGACTAAGCACCATTAAGAAGTTCTCAGGAAAGCTAAGCATGCTTCTTAGACTTCAAAGTCTGGATTGACTGACTTTCAAAAACTTTAGCGCTGTTAAGAGGCCAAGCAGGGATCTTGCGGTCACTTCTGATGATCCATTTCTCATATACGCGGAGTATTGCAATAATTACCATGGTGTGCAAATCCCCTGCAGCCTTCTCTGGACACAACCAGTTACACTTTTGGGGCTCATGAACAAACTAATGACAAATACCATGTGTGGATCTTTCACTTCATAACCTACCACTGCTTTTGAATTATTCCAATTCTTAAAATACGATATGGCTGGGTGGGCTTTTATGCATTTTGGCTTGTGTGGGACTACAGTCATTCCTTTCTTCTTCAAGGTAAAACTGGTTATAAATCACCCCACAACAACAAACAAACAATGCCACTACCCCTACCCCAAACCAATCAAAAAGGCTCATAACACAGTGACAACTGCACCCTACAGTCATCTGTGAAGTTATTGAGAATATCTTGAGGCAAAAGACCCAACAAGTCTGACCTACACTAACTAATGGTCTGTGGGATCACACTGATATGTAGGAGAACACTACATGTCCCATTATCTCAGATACTTATTAGGAACAGTGGCTGTTTATGTGGTATCTGTAGAATATCAATCAAGAAATGAGCAAGTGATCCCCTCTCTCATTTTCTGGCAGCGTTAGATAACAAGATCAGTAAGAAATGACAGGCAAAGAAAACCTAAGCCACACAGGTTGGGTCTCACTGCTTCTTGCAAGATCCTGGACCTTGGAGTGGGGTATAAAACTGGCAAGTGATTTCTGACATTGGGGGCTGGAAGGTCTGAGTGGGAAACATGAAGGAGGCTAAGCAGAATGGTCTTGTTTGTAAAACAGGATGTGGTTATTGTGAAATTGCTGGAGGGCCCAAAGAAGCTCTCAAATACAACAGCTAAATCTTTATCTCCTGAGAGATAAAGAGGATATTAATTGAATATTAAAAGTTGCAATTGTTGCAACTATTATTGTTGCAATTGATGTTCCAGTGAACCCAAAGAATTTTTTCACTAATTTGCTGGGAAAAATATTTAAAACATTTTTACAGGAAGAACTGAAGTCCCAGAGAACACTGATTCCTTGAATGGCATCAACCTGAAAGCCTGAGGGAGAACAACTAGTGTTGGTCCAGCCTAGTGTATATTGTATCACTTGCCTCAAGGTTTTCGTTTATTGATACAATGTTGCAATAATCAATGGGGACCTCCTCTTAGGTGTTAATGTAAACTGAAAATGAAATGCATTTTTTTCTCTAAAAATGTTCAGTCCAAATAAATAATGCATTCATAGGAAAGTACATAGACAGTAAGAAAAATAAACAGACTGCAGTATGCAAAAAGTGAGCTTTTAATGTCCTTTGTCACCCAGTTTTGAGGGGGGCTGTTACTGTGATTAATATTCCTATAAGAAAATTAGGTTAGTTGTGCTATCAAAGATGTATCTAGGAGTGTTTGCAGAGCCTGGCCTAAAACATACTGAACAGGGGGACTCAAAGAGACTGTGACTTACTTTCTTAAAATTGCATATGTACCTGTCTTTACCTGTAACAGTTTATATTTACCATTCCAGCATGGCCAAGTTCTACAAGTTTTCTTCCCAGTTCAGTGTGTTATACTAATCGTGTGAGTAGATGGGAAAACAGACATTACTTCTGTAACTTATACACAGCTAAAATACGTTACAGATAATTAAAGACATGCTGAAACGACACATATTTATCTCTTAAAATTAAGTTCATTTTTTACATCAGATATTTACTGAACCTTATTTAAGTATACTTCTTTCTTTTTTCTAGGACTTTTATCGCCTTTTGGAAAGAATTTTCAGATTTTAACAAGATGATTTCAGGAAATGTCCAACACTCCTAGTAACACAAAGGAACAGCTCTGTAAGTTCACTTTGCAAGAATATGTGAATATCTCAGTTTCTTTCAAATGCTTATACATCATATACCTGCTGGCGATACAGCTGAAATTAACAAGAACTTACAAGTCTAAGAAGGGTTTGAGGGATTTTTAATTCTGAGGTTATGAAGATGGCTGCATCGTAGCTATTCCTCTGCATTCCAATTATGCTCATCTCTCAGTGCACTGTGACACCGGACACTGTGCTAGCACAGCATGCCTGGCCAGCAGGCTGGAAACACCACCTGGGAGGACCATTTTCCAGTGTGCAAAGCCTTCTACTGCTAGAGCAATCATGCTGGGGCTAGGCAATGTGAGCCAACGTCTTGATTCTCATCTCTACAAGTTCTCCCTCCAAAAAGGATAATTGACTAGGTAATTTTGGCTGAAAAGAAGTTCAATAATGAGTCACAAATAATAATGACCTTCATGAATAAAGAAACATGACTGAGACGAATAATTATCTACTACCTGACCACTGACTAGATAATCCCAAGCTGCAAACTAGTAGTAAAAGAAATTAAAAGCAAATAGATACAACAGGGGCTATCAGAAACGTTTGACTCTGCGCTGCCTATTTAAATTGGTTTTGCAGCCATAAAAATGAATGGAAGCACCTTCGTAAACCCGGCGCTCGCCTTGCGATGCCAGGGCAGGCGGTGACTCCGCCGGGCGCACGGCGAGCACTCGCGGGCCGGGGCCGCAGCACCGGGGTGAGTGCCACTGGGGGATCGCACCCCTCGGCTCCGCTCCTCCGGGCTCGCCCGCAGCCCCGCCGCCGCTCCGCGCTGTCCCGGCTCCGGCGGCCGCCGCCGCCCAGCACGGCCCCTCCGGCGCTGCTCCGGCCGCGGCCCGCACCAGCCCCGCCGCCCGGGACAGCCGCGGGGGATCTCCCGCGGGAAACCAAGCGCGGAGCCCGGCTCCGCCGCGGCCGCCCAGCGCCTCCAGCGCCGCGCCGGCGGCAGGGACGGCGCTGCCCGCGGCGGCCTCGGGCCGCCACCTGTTACCTGCCGGAGCGCAGCCCCCGGGCCCGGCCGCCCCGGCGCACCCCGCCCGCGGCCCGCACGCCGCCCCGGCCCCCGCACGGCGCGGCGGGGCGGGGGGAGCGGCGCCGCCACATCCGGGTGCCGCCGCTCCCAGCGCGCATGAGCCGCCGCCCCGCCGCTGCCGGGCCGGCGCCGCGGTATCGCCGCCGCCGCTCCTCCTCCCCGGGGCGCTGCGCTCCGCGCTGTCAGGCAAGGGGGAGCGACCGAGAGGCGGGGGAGGCTCCCTCCGCGGCGGCAGGAGGAGGAGGAGGAGGAGGAGGAGGATGGTTGTGGGGGCGGGCGGCGGCAGGCGCTGGCAGCAGCCGGGAGAAGCCCCGCTGGTGACTGGCTGTCGGCACACGCAGCTCTGAGGAGGAGGAGGCGGAGGGCGCTGAGCCGAGCCGCGGGGGGAGAGGCTGCGGCGGCGGGAGGGGACCGGCACACGCGCACGCACGCGGACGGGTGACAGCGGCGGCCGCCACGATGTGAGGGGGCTGCGCGGGGGCGCGGAGGCTCCGCGGGGAGGAGAGGCGAGGCGGCCCGCACGGCCCCGGCGGCGGGAGGGGCGGCCGGGGCGGGGCCGGCCGGGCTCGGGGCGAGCCGCGCTCCCCGGCGGGCGGGGCTCGGGGCGGCCGCGGGCGGCGAGCGTGGGACCGGCGGTGGCGGCGCTCGGTGGGCTGACCGGCTCCTGTTTGCTTGGCTCCAGTCTCCGTCTCCGAGCCCGCGGGCCCCGATGAGAAGCGCCCCTGCGCTGCCGGACTGACGCCTCGCCGCCCTCCCCGCGGACGAGGAGGAGCGCGGCGCCCCCGACCGCGGGCCGCCCCTGCACCGCCCTCCCCGGCGGGGGCTCGTCTGCCGCCTGCGGGGCGGGCGGCGCGGCCGTGACAGCGGCCAGGCCGGGGGAGCGGGAGCGCCGCCGCCGAGGACCATGAGGAAATTTAACATCAGGAAGGTGCTGGACGGCCTGACGGCGGTCTCTGCCGTCGCCTCGGCGTCGTCCGCCGCGCAGCAGCAGCAGGCGGGGAACCGGGAGACCGAAATCCAGGAGACGCTCCAGTCCGAGCACTTCCAGCTCTGCAAGGTGAATGAATGCTGCAGCCCCGAGCCGGCGGGCGGCCGGGGAAGGGGGCGCGCCGCCGCGATGGGCGCTGCGGGCTTTGCTCCTCCGTACCGACCTCGCCGAGCCCGCCCGCCGCTCCTGTTTACTTATTTGGATTGATTTTTTCGGGGGCGAAGACGGGAAGAAAGCGGTGGGTGTAGCTGTACCGGTCTTGCTGGATGTCTTTAGGCATCGTTCTTTGAGAGTTTCGGGGTCTGTCGTCGTCTAGGCTCTCTCACGCGAGTAATACTGGCGGTGTTCACTAAGGCTTCGTCGAAGGAGTTGGGTGGATGGGGAAGGAGTGATACTTAGCTGTAGTACAGATCTGATTATCGCGGCGTTTGAGTAGAAGCCTCTGCTAATGGGCTCGGAGGACAGGGAATCTGTCCCGCTGCTCTGTTTGGAAATAATTTATCCTGTTCCTTTATGCCTGAAAAAGGCTTTCGATATTTGTGGTGGTTTCGCTGCAGTGTGTTGCTAAGTTGGTGATGCTGCTATTGCAAATCCTATCTAGAGACGAAGTTCCCGTTTATTTATTTGCTTGTGTGTGATAGGATAACTGCAGTTTGTGTCTGCATGCTTCAGAAAATGATGCAGCGAATTAACCACCAGCTGTATCCAGAGTTATAAAAGCTGATTGGAATATCAATAGTCTTTTTATCTTTGCGGTGCACCCATGGCCTAGCTTGACATGGATGAGCGTGTTTGTGGACTCTCCTGGTTTTTTTCTGGTATTGCAGGCATTTCTGCTGCTTTCAGTAGGTGGTCACGAAGGATGTGGAGAAGAGCAGAGCTCGTGTCGGTTAAACTTTATAAAGTTGTGAAATACAGAGAGTTGTGGGATATGCCTGCAACTTCAGTGAAGTACAAGGAGTATATCAGAAGTTTGCTGTGCGTTTATGAGGTCCTGAAATACCTCTGCTTTAAACTAAAGGCTTAGAAATAGAAAAGCTGGCATTTGTATGGCTTAAGACGCTTGCATTTAGAATGGAAGTAAGAATAGGTGACACTTGTATTATGTTCTCAGTTCTGATTAATTGCAGCCTGAGAAGTTTAATGGAGTCATTGCTTGGTCAATTACCAAATTAGTCTTGGATAATCAAAAAAAAGCTAAATGTGCCAATAGCTCCATATTAAGAAACAATCCCATGGTTGAGGGGGTTTGCTTTTGTTCAGTGAGGTATTTTCTAGTTTTGTCAATTCTGGGGCCGCCTGTTCTCTTTGAGGGAGGTAGAGGGTGAGAGACTGGTTCTGTCAAGCTCAAGTTGCTATCTTTTTTCTTTACTGAGCTGAAAGAGGTTGCACTGTCATGTTGGGTCTGTTGGATTGAAATTGAAATGATTCTCAGAAAAGCAAGTCTAGTAGTTTGTAATAGTTCTGATGACAAGTCTGGCTTTGTTGCCAAACTTGCTAGGAACATTTCAGATTTTAATAGTTTAGTGTCTTTGTTAGAGCTGAAAATAAGATTGCTCAGGGAATGAGGTAGATGAAAAAATTAAATGCTTGGTTTATACAGTCTTTACACAGAAGAAATGTAAGATTCAAATTAAGTTTCAGAAAGTGACTGTCACTTGATGCTCAAAGATGAATGAGTAATTATGACTAAAAAAAATCTTTTGTAACTGGTTTGGGTAAGGCAGGTGATTTTCTCAGTCTGCGACTAAACTTTGTAGTTCCTGTTTAAATTGTGATTAACGTTGAATCCTGTTCTCTAACATACAGTCTTGATTCTGTTTATTTTTGGTATCCTGCTTGACCCATTGTTGCTGCGCTGCTGGGACTCGTTAGACCGTACGCCACGGTTTCCCCTATCAACCCTCCGCCTTGGCATTTGATCCGGTTCAGAAAATATTGGCCATTGGGACTCAGAGTGGAGCACTAAGGCTGTATCCTTTTGTTTTCTGGAGTGGATTTAGTGCAACTCACACGAGTGATGTCTTGATTCAGCTGCTGCCACCATTCAGAAGTCTGGTGGGAACCAGGTATGCAGGAGGGGAGAAGAACAGCAAGCTGCCTTTGCTGTTGGTGGGTTGCTTGGCTGTTCTGGTTGTTCTTTGTGTCAGTTCAGGTCGTGTCAATGATGTGAGGCATGGCTGCTCTGTTGCCATTATCTCAAGTTAATAGATAAATTTTGTAGAGGGTTACTACTGTGCTGACAATTTACAGCAGCTTACTGCAGATCTGAAGAGCGACAGGGCCTGTGCTCTGTTTTGTTGTTCTGCTCTATCCTCTGGTCTTGAAGCATTTCTGTGCTGCTTGGTGAGGTGGTGTGTGTTTGGTTTCTTTGTAGAATTTTTGGGTGGTGGACTTGTTTTTGTTGGGCTTGTTCTTAAGATAAACTTTGTAATGCTCTAGTGACCTACTACTACTTCTGTGTTGCCATATGAGGGTTCAAGTAGGGGCAGTATAAAAGGTACAGGAGTTGTATCTTGCTGAAAGCTTCCAAGCGACTGAGAGAAGCGGGATGAATTTGTGAGGTAAAGCACTAGTAACCCTGTTTCTTTTTGTTCACTAAAGAGTGAACTACCCATATGTTTATAGCCATATGGTATGCAGCCATATGCTACTATCCAAGCCATGTAACAACATATGTGTTTAAACTCTTATTTTTAAAAGGTGTCCTGTGGATTCTTTAATCCACACTGCTGTGCCAGAACCTTTACTTGTCAGCATAAGAAAAAGAGTTGAATTCTTTGTTGTCCTGAAATTGACTGAATTCTAAACATTGTGGGGAAGGCTTAGGCCATCTTGCTAGAGAAATTGACTTAGTCCTCTTTAAAATGTAGGTAAATCTAACAATTTCCTTTGGTGTTTATATTAGTCTCCAAGTAGACCTTTTTTGTTTCTTTCTGGTATATCACTACCCTGTCTATAAGGTTAATTGCCATAAGAGGGTTGACTTTTAAAAGTTGAAAAACTAGATTTCTATTATGAACTCTCAGATTTCTTAACTCAGAGCATGAGGAATAGTGGTGATAATGCAATGTTCTTAATGCCATATTTGAAACTACACTTAATTTCATAAATTTTCTTTTTGAAGAGGTTATAGAGTTGGCTTTAATGAAGACTGAGCTGTGTGTGGGTGGTGTTAATTACTCTCATATTGGTAGAATAGATGAGAAAGCAAAAAGAGACATAGAAGTAAGAACTGGGTTTGGAGGAAAAGAGGAGATCAAAATGTACCTGTTTAGAGCTTACTACCTGTAATTTTGGGCAACATGATGCAGTTTGGATAGAGATGACTCAACAAAACTGTTTCTGAGCACTCATCCATGCTGCACACACCTGTGAATTCCTGGACTGTGAATTGCTTTCTAAATAATTGCAAGAAGTGTTGTGAGATTGTTTGGGAAGAAAGCATTACTGCGAGAAAATGACAGGAAATGTGTTTTCTAAAGGAAAGGAAGTTTCATGCAGAGGCTGAAATGTTAGTGCTTCTCTAACTTAATGAAGATGAGGATGCGTCTCAATACTTTGATATGGGTCTTGATTCTTGGAAGAGCTGGTTTAAAGCTCTCAGCTGATAGGGTAGCCCTGTAACCAGACAACACTGCAGAATTTGTCTCTCCTGTGGTTGCCTCCTTGTAATGGCGGAGTGCAGGCAAATGGAATGGACTTAGACATATTCCCAATGTAAAAGCACTCTTTTGCTTTCTGCTGGTTTGAGAGGAGCAGGTAAGAGTCAGGCTTGCAAGAAGTGCTTATTTCATTCTATTGCTCAAAGACAGAGCCAACCCTCAGGAAGCTTTACCTGCTAAGGTTTTTATGAATAATACATTATGTGCAAGGGTTCATTAAAGTGGGAGCCACTTACTCTTTAAAGCTGCAATAGTGTTTTTAATTGAAGTGAGGTATGGACTAGAAAGACTGAGTGTCAGTAAAGTGTTATTCAGTGAAAAATCATAAAAGTGAAATGGAAGTCAATCCTCTTTTTTTTACTGTGTTCATGTTGTGAGACTATAGAAGTAAAGGAATGATAATGTTTCTTTCATTGCCTACCAGCAAATGGGAGCTGGGTATTAGTGTTTTCCTTGTGTCTTCAAATATAGGTACATCTTTTCATGCTTTCTGTTGCAAGTAAATAATCTGAGGAATGGGGATACAAGTTTGGGGTATTTTTGGAAACAGTATTAAAGTTACAGTATCCTTAAAGCAAGGCATGAGAACCTGTTTGAGATTTCATTAATGTGTGAGGAAAGCCATGTTGCAGTCCTGATCTGACTTTGGACTGTTTATCAGCTAGCATCTTCACAGAGGTTCTCTGTATTTGGTCAGTCTTCAAATAGGGTATTTTAAATTCTGAACCAGTATTGATCAGAACAGGTTAATGTGAGGAGTTTTCTAAATAACACTCGTATCTTGTTCTTCTTTATGAAGACTCTGTAACCACTACTGGAAGTACAGAGAGATTTATACTAAACATTTGCAGTATGGTTAAAATTATTTGTAAAACTAGTACTGAAGCTTTTTCTGAAGAACCAAAATTTGTGGTTAAAAATATACTGCCAGTTCAGTGACTTTGACTTTCTTTGTCTTAATGGATAAATACATTAAGCATCAGCACTGTATTGAATTATCTAAATCCACAAAGTAAATGTAAAAATGTAAGTACCTAAATTGTAGGTGTCATGTTGCACTAATGGGATTAGAAGTAGAATTACTAGTCTTTTAATATTTTTTGTTTCTAGGTTTGATGGATGTAGTTGGTAACATAGTGTGCCGGAGGGGAAACTTTGCCATTTTGTGCCCATAAGCAGTTGGTTCTAGAGCCTGCAGTTTTAAGAGGGGAGAGAAGTCTGTAAAAATATTAGGAAGAGACTGCTTTTAGGGTAAAAACTTTAACTTTATGAGTCATGAAAGTTAGTTTGAGATTATTCACTGGTTTAACTTGAGTAGTATATCCCTTGTATTAATTTTAAAAACGTTGATTAGTTACTAAGAAACATTTCTAACTCTAATTTAGCTAGGAGTTTAAAATCAAGCTTTTTGGAGGCAGACAGATCCTTAACCCTTAGAGAAGTATTTCCCCACTCCATAAAGAACATTTTTAGCAATTAATAACAAAAAGCTGTGTTCTGTTCTCAGCTATGAACAACAGCTTGGTTACTTTATGGTGTATAAGGAAAAATTACAAAGTGAGTAGCTTAGTAGAGTAGACACCTTGAGCAGCCTGACCCTCTTCCTGACACTAGGATCTGTTAGAAGCAGTTAAGCTGTTTTCTGGGTCCTGTTTTCTCTGTTGCAAGGGAAATTGAGGACTGAGGTAGACACAAAGGCAGAAGCACTGTGCTGAGCGACATAAAATCTCAAATGATTTCTCACAAGTAGTGGCACTTACCTGGACATGCTGGTCCAGTTGTTCCTCTGAGTTTGTGGTGCTGGTTGGAGGATACTTGTTCCAGCTGTTTGAGATATGTGAGTCTTGGCCTGCTTCTTGTGTGGCAATTCTGCTTCAGGCTCTCTCTCCTCTGTGCTGGATTTTTTGTGAGTGTGATCCCCACAGGGAGCAATTGTGCTCACTTTAGATTTCAAACTGCTATTGTCAGTGTAAGCTGCTGGTGGCCTCTTTTGTCACTGCAGGTCAGATCTTTGGTTTTCTCCATACTTGAAGGGATTTAGCTGCTGTTACCAGGGTGGCTTTCACCTCTTCATCTACTGTTGCAACATGTGAAATATCAAGTAGTTAAAAATTCATCTGTGCTTTTCTTATTTTCTGTGCATACCTGAACCATTACAGTAGGACATATGGTCCTTGGACTTAAGAAGGTTTTGTGCATAATTGGCTGTACTTTGTTTTCCCAGCACATATCAAAACCTTCTCATGAGTTAGAGTTCAGTTCATCTACTCGAGGTTTAATTTGGTGTAATTGGTTAGACTTTACCCCATGACGTCCTGACAGTGCTCAGTGTTGTAAGTAATAGCCCTGCTTCTGTGTTCTTTATTGCTTTTGGTCTTCTACTTAGAAGGCCCTCTGGAAGCCTACATGATCTGAACAGGCAGATGTGTAAATTCTGAAGAGGCTAGAGAAAGATTTAATGAACTTTCCCAGGATATTTTTTTGCCTTTTGCCTTCTAGTCTGTTTCCTCAGAAGTTTTAAGTCAAGTGCTCTCTACAATTAATAATAATAGTCAGCTGAGCTATTTTTTTGTGTGCTTTTGTAAGGTAGAATAAACTTTGAAGCTAAAGCAGAAATATTGAAAGAATTCTCCTGGTCCCTGCTGTTTTATCTGCTCCATCTTAAACAAGTTTCTTCATTTTTCTGCACTTTAATTTCTCTATAGCAAAACTAGGACAATATCTCAAATTAGATGTTTTGTGATAGTCTCCCAACATGAATACAATATCTACTTGTGCTTGTGCTTCGTGGCTTAAAAATACGCATTTGCAGCATGAAGTTCAGCCTCTTTCTTGGTAGAGAAAGTTCTAGAAAGGAAGACCGTTTTCACTAGAAATAATTGAGAATGGAGGGAATACCTGTAGAGTAAGTGTTGTACTTTCCACACAGACCAAACTGTGCCTGAGTTTTCATTCCCAAGCAGAATAGGTTATTTAATTAAAGTTGGCTTTTTTTTTCTTCCTCTTGTGAACCAAGTTCACAGGAAGGATAAAAATTGGATTGTTCATCATTCCATCATTACAAATCTGAAGATTCCAGTCATCCTGCATGTCAGTATCTGTTAATTTCCCCACAGTCTTTTCAGCAGTAAAAGATGACTTATGCAAGCAAATGGCTGAAATCTTTGTGTTTGGGGTGTATAAAGCTTGTTTTCTGTGATTTCCATTCTCCAGCCTTTTTGAGAAGTCACCTTTCCTTAAAAATCAAAATAGCTCAAAAGCCTGGGTATATGGTTTCATGCAGTCAGTTTCTGATGAAGTGCTTGTTGCAGCATCTGTATAGCTTTGCCGTGCTTGTACAAAATTCAAGCAGTTTGGTAAATTGTCTGATGCTCTAACAAAATATCATTTCCAAGTGGTGATGTGATTATATCCATTAAAATTACTTCTCCTTTGGATCATTCAGATTTTGCAAGGCAGTCTGATTATGTTCCTTATGGAAATATCAGCTTGACATATTTGTGTGTTGGGGTTTTTGTGTTGGGTTGTTTGTTTGTTTGTTTTTATTTTGGGGTATTTTTTTATTGAAGTAGTTCTATACTTACTCTTTCTTTTCTGTAGTACCTCTACACTGGCAGTAGGACAGTGGCTAGAGTTGTTTAGAGTATTGAAAGATTTCAGTTTTTTAAACAGAGCATCCAGCTGAAGTTGGCACATCTTCAAGTGGAATGCTGGACCAAATGAATCTGTGTGATCCTTTCTGACCTAAATTACTCTGTAATTCTGTTGATTGTGTGAATACACCAAATTTGAACTGAACTACTCTTTTGTGGATGGTCAGGGTCTTTTGGCATTTGTACACTGAAGAAAATGGTCTCTACCCTTGTCAGTAGTGTTCTGGACTTCGAACAGATATGCTTGTTTTGGGAAGAATATTTTGGTAAAGCTATTAAAAACACTACAGTAGTGTCATGTCAGAGAGACACTGTGATTGCTTATTATTAAGAAAATATTTATTGTCTACTTTGCCACTCGGTTCACACAGAGGAGTTTAAACAAGAGAACTACTTTGCTTAAAGCATATGTTAATCTTGTCACATTTCCGTTTCCTGTAACACTACTGTGTTTCTTGTCATATCATCCAGCACTTTGTTCAAGTGGCTGTTGTTATCTCAGTGAAAAAATCCCATCCTCTAAATGAAGAAAATCAGCTATTTTTGGATATTCTGAAATTAAATAGGGCCAAAAGGGCATGGTTGAGGCATGCATCTCCTAAAAGTGCATGGAATTAAAACAACTGAGTCCTACCCGGAGAAAGCTTTGACCGAATTTTTTATAATAAATAGGATGGTGTTCTTTTTAAATCTGTGGTTTTACTTGCTGGGAAACTTAGTGTGCTGGTTCTGGCAGGAGTAAAGTTAGTTTTCTTCACAGTAGCTAGTTTGAGGCTGTGTTTTGGATTTGTGCTGGAAACACTCATGATAATGCTTTTCACGGGATGTTTTCCTTATTGCTGAGCAGGGTTTATTCAGAGCCAAGGCCTTCTCTGCCTCTCGCCCCACGCTGCCAATGAGCAGCCTGGGTGTGTACAAGTAGTTGGGAAGGGACAGCCCATGACAGCTGACCCAAGGGATATTCTATACCATATGGTGTCATGCTCACCATATAAAGCTGGAAGAAAAAGGTGGAAAGAGAGGATGTTTGAAGTGCTGGTGTTAGTTTTCCCAAGACACTGTTACACATGATGGAGCCCTTCTTTCATGGAGGTGACTCCTGCCCACCCATGGGAAACAGTGAATGAATTCCTTGTTTTGCCTTGCTTGTATTTTTATCTCTTCTCCAATTTTCTTTCTTTTCCAATTTTTCTTCCCCATCTCACCAGAGGGAGTGAGCGAGTGTCTGTGTGGAGCCTAGCTGCCGGCTGGGGTTAAACAGCAACAAT
Organism: Sylvia atricapilla; assembly: GCF_009819655.1. Lineage (NCBI taxonomy): Eukaryota > Metazoa > Chordata > Aves > Passeriformes > Sylviidae > Sylvia > Sylvia atricapilla. The sequence continues at coordinate 66,151,674 of NC_089142.1, forward strand.
CCTTTATGACACCAAATGTGCAGCTCAAAGGATTTGAGATAATGAGAGGTTTGACTGGAATGTGCTAGATTGAATTTATAGCTGTAATTGCTGATTAGCTATTAATTGGCAGGTGCTTGTCAGGAGCCTTGCTTGCCTGACTGTACATTAGAGTCCGGCGCTCATTAGCGGCTGGTTTTTGCTCTGGCTGCTGCTGTGCTGCTTTATCAGCTCCCTGTGTGTGCCTGGAGCAGCTGATAAGGCAGTGCCCATGTGCCGGGGGCCAGGGACTCGCTGGCTGTCTGTGCTGCTGGCCTGGGCTGGCACTGCCCCTGAGCTCCAGTGCCAGGGACCCGAGCCACAGGTGGAGCCGTGTGGGAGCAGCGGTGCCTCTGGCTGTGTCAGGGCAGCAGCAGGAATACCTCTGCAGGGATGGAGGCCCAGGGTAAGTCTGTGCTGCAGCAGGCAGACGCTGACACATCAGTGGCTCTGGATAAGACCAGGCTGGAGCACCTGAAAGTGTGTGGCCACAGATAATCCCATGAGAGAGCAGGTATTCCCCTGGAAGGACTGCAGCCATACGTAAGGCTGTGATGGAGCAGATTGGTCTCTGAAGAGTCTGTGGGTAAGGCCAAGCTGTAGCAACTGTGGCTGTGGGGAAGCAGCAGATCTTTCACTGGGAGTGTTATTGCATATACTCTACCCCCACTAATGCAACTTCTGGTAGTATTTGCTTTTGTCCAAAAAACCTGAAGTATAACTGTATTGAAACTCATGCTATAGTCTACAAAAATGAACTTAAAATTAAAACTACTCTCTAGGTAGTTTACTGACAGAACAGAAACTTAATGGATATAGCCTTGCACCTTCAAATTTGCTGGGTCATAGTGAACCTGGGCCAAGTTTTGAAGGCTGCAAGTTACTGTAGCACTAGCATAGTTTGTTTCCTTGTACCACTTTGCTCTTTGTGAAATGTTGGAAACCCCCTTTTTCTGACCCAGGGGGCTCCTCGGAGGCATTTTAAAGACTTTTATTCCATTTTCAGTCTCGTGAGAAGAGTGAGATGGTACAGCTGTTACAATTCCTGCCATCACAATCAGAAGCCAAACTATTTCTTTGTTACAGTACCTTATAAATGTTTTTCAGCCTATTAGCTTTTGCCACACAATGCTAATACTTCTAACACTAATCACCTGTTATTTTACCCCACGTGGCCTTGCTACAATGCATCTTTCACAGTTCTAATTCTCCAAAGTATCTAGTCTGTTTGCAAGGCCGTTGTTTGAAACTTGTTTCCAGTTCAGTTTCTCTCTCAACAATGTCTTCTCTATTCCTTGGCCTCTGCAAGTCAGCACACCTTATCTCAGAGTTTGCATACAGGTGTACAAGACTCTGAGCTTTCAGCTGGGCTTTGAGAATCCTTTACAAATCTATTTCTCACATTGTAGCACTGGGGTGGTATATGGATTGTGTAACCTGATGAGGTTAGGCTAAACTGTGATAGGAAGGTGGATGACTGGAGCCCAGCTTAGGCTTTCAGACTTGTGGTACACTGCTCGATTCACTAAGATCTTAATTTGACATTTTACTAGATTAGTTCTTCCTTGATCACTGTGGAATGGCTTTTAGAACTGAAGTAGCATTATTGCTGACATGAGCAGTTTTAGTAAATTCACAACTGGAAGAGTAGAAGCAGTTTAAGATTTGAGATGTGATAAAGAAAGCATGAAGACACAAATCAAGGTTGCAAATCCTTCATAACAAAACTTTGTTGGACAGAAATTTTGTAACTACATTAGACTTCTAACTGTCAGGTCCCTTTGTTGTACAAAGGTTTCAAAAGGCAAAGGTAAGTGTTCTTGCACAATAACTTAAGGGTGACTAGAAGTTGACTTACCTAAGTAGAACCTCAGTGAAAAACAGAATAAAACTTTCAAATTAGTGCATTCAATATGAAGATAAATAGAACAGCTGGGCATGGATTTTGGGAAAGTTCACTTTGCCCTTGATCTTAGCTATCTGGTAACAGTTTTACATTTTGAAAAATTTGCGTTCTTAATAGTTTTGAGAGAGTTAATATTGTGGTAAGTCTTTAATCTGTTGGGTCTTCCCTCTTCCTCTTGCTGCCCTCAATGTACCTATCTAAAAGTGTGCCATCAAACCGATCATAGTTTTTTTTTTTTTTTGAAAAATTGTGCTTCTTGATCCTGCAAAGTTCATCTCATTAAGTAGGCAAGACTCTGCTTTTACAGGGATCTAATTGTTAGACATGTAATAATTTATTTGCCAGCCTGAGGAATAGGTTTGTGTTCCTTTTGAGGCAAAACCTCATTGCTTACCTGCTGCCTCTGTGCTGTCTGCCAGCAGCTTTTGGAGATGCCTTGTTTTGCTGACCCGTAGGTTTCAATTGTGGTATTGTAAGTGGTACTTGAATGCCAGTCAAGTGTAACCTCGTAGTATTCATGATAATTTAGTGACTCCATTCATGTCAACACTTCTGTCATAGGCACTTGGTAATTGTGCAGCTTACGTGTTTATCAAAGGAAGTGCTAAGTTACCAACACTGTTGACTCTCAGTGCGAATACAGGTGCAGGTCTAATGGCATAATTTAAATCTCTGTCTGTGATATTTGTCTCACTGAATTTAGACACATTAAAATAATGAAGGTCTTGGAAACAGCTGAAACAAATATTTCAGAAGAGAGGACTGATAGAGTGGTACAATGCCTTATTTAGTAAATTTCCAAAATATGTAGTGGTACTGTCAGCTTCTGGGGACTTATACTGCCTGATTCCTTGTGATTTTTTACAATGTATTTATGAAATTACTTTTTCTGTGACTGTGGTTTAGTTCTGGCACATTGATGTTCAATTTGAGACTGACTCAAGTGAGAACCATTTTGTCTTCCACTTAAAAATCTCTCTTTTTAAGAAATTCTAAAATTGGCTTTGTGTTCAGATCTTCACAACAGGATGACGTCCCTGGTCTGTGTACTACTTACTTTAACTGAATAACTTTTTGCAATGATCCCAGTGTATTTTGAATCCCTAAGGTTTGCTTAAATGAAAAATCTAGTTATTGACAGTGCTTGTATTGAGACAACTATATAAATTGCTGAATTAAGATGGATTTTAATACTGTATTAGTAAAAAATATTTTTTGAATATCAGGAATAGGTCCTGTATCATCTTCCATCTGTAGTCTTAGTATTATTAATACTAAGATTAAGTAGTTCTAATCTTACAGATTTTTACTTGAAAGATTTGAGATTTTTTTTTCTTTCTATTACTTAGACGTTTTTCTTTGCTTTGAATTTTATTTTGACTGCCAAGAATAGTGAAAGTAGGTGAAACTAAAAATGTGTGTCCTGAAGTATAGCAAACTAAATGCTTTTAAGGAATGCTAGGTTCACAGAATGGGTAAAGTTGGGTGTGACCACTGGAGGTCATCTAGTGCATCCACGCTGCTCAGACCCCACTAGAGCACATGACTCAGGACTGTGTCCAGATGGTTTTGTCAAAACATAGAACCAGAAGTTTTTGTAATAATAATGATGCAGATCTTGTAATACTTGAAAAAGGGCAGTCCAAGGTGTTGCAGTTTGCCAGATCAGTTATTTTATTGCTGTTGTACAGAGAGAGGTTTACAGCTTGATAGAAATAATTCAAGGCTACTTTATTTGCCAATTTTGCTAAATGTCTGGGGTTTTGTTTCATAAGCACCTTAAAAAGGTAGTAACAAAACTGATTTATGTTTAGGAAACCTGAAGCTTCGTTTTCTTCTAGAATTGACATAATATAATAGCAGTGGCCCCTGCTTCCATGTTCACAGTAAGTCTTTAGCCCATCCCACTCAAACCACACAGTGCTCTTGCAGGCAGTGCTGGTGGAGAGCAGTGGTTAGGTTCTCCACCAAGAAGGCTGTAGATCAAACTCACCCTTTTCTGAGGTATTTCTCATGGATTCTCCAAGAATTATTTGTCGTTTCCTGCTTTATATTCTCACGTAAACTCCACAGGAGTTTAATATTGGAACTTTGTAAGCTAGGCAACTGAAGACATGGTGCAGATCCAAAGGAAGTAATATATTTGTACTTCTGCTTAGTGAGCTACTATTTTATTTTGTGTGAATCATATTAATTAAGCAGGGGTTTGTATTCTATAGCCTCTTGAAGCTTCTGTTTGGCTTGTAACCATATTAGATTTTTGGTTCACCTAATAAAGATAAATGTAACACTTCAAAAGTAGCCAGCTAAAAAGGTAATCCAGCTTGTGTCCAAAGTTTTTGATTACAGTTTCTACGATAGGCCCTCCCCCTTTCCTAACTAGTAACAATGATTCCTAGTCAGTAGCAGCAGATGGACAAAACATATTTGCATTTTCCAGCTTGCTCATTAGGGGGAAAGACAGAATACTAGGGTTTTTTGTGATCACTTAATGTTCAATTGATAGTATTAGCATGCCTTAGTGTTTTAGCATATGGTCTATCCAGTCATACTACCTTGTTAAACAGAGCAGATGTTCATCTTCACAGTTGAAAAACATTCTTAACTGGACTTTGTAATGTTGATGTTAGAGGTACAGTTACTAAGCTTTAGTGGTGCTTATTAATATGAATAATGGGCTGCAAAACAGTAACTTGCCTGGTGTTCTCTTTTATGTGTGTTCCAAATCTGTATAGTAAACTGATGGAGTAAGATTACCTCCACAGCCACTCCTAAATGTCAGATAAAAAGGAAAGTCACACACACACAAACAACAACAACAAAAAACCCCTGGCATGGTGAATATCCCCTCATTCTTTAAAATAATAAGGTGGGAAATTTAGACTTTTATAAAGAAATCCTGATGCATTACTAACAGGGAAGGGGAGAGATCAGGTAGCCTACGTGTCAAAAGCAATGTTAGTAATTGCTTGTTAGTAATGTCCCCTTGTTTCCGTAAGGGCTGCTGGTCAAAGGAAAGAGAGTTCAAGTAGCAGTCACTGACAAAGAATACTGCCATTTTTAAAAAATTTTGTACTTCTCTGTCTTTAGTTTAAAAAACCTAAACAAAGGTATAGGTCCATTTTTCCCCCTGTTACCCCCAGTGTATGTGACTGCCTAGGATGTGACTGTTATACCTGTTTTCTTACACACCTGGTCCATGGATGTATTGTGGATATAGTCCCAATAATGTTAATAGGCAAAGGGTTAGTAAAAAAAAGGACATAATTTAATTTATACATATTTTAGAGGAGAGGCAGCAGGAGTTAACTTTTGCAATGCTGTTTCTTTCCTGAGTAGCAAAGGGCAAATACTGCTTTTGAACTCCGGCAGTTTAAAGTCAGGGTTGTTTTGTTTTGTTTTGTTTTTCCATATGAATACTCTCTCAATAATTTCCAGATCGAATAAATGGTGTTCTGGATATTCTGTTGGCATTTCCCAATGAGAGAAGTAGCACATCAGATAATGCTGACGGTGAAGTTTGAGTTCAAAATATTTAGAAACTGCAATTTTTAACTGCAGCATATATCTAGAGGCATGTTTTCATTTCAGCTCAGTACTACATATTGTTATATTTTGGACACAACTTATAATTTTCTCAGCTTTTCTGGTTTGTTAGTGAGGAAACATCTTTGCTACTAAAGCTAAAAATTGAGCTGCCTGAACAGTTAATGAAAATGTAGTAATGATGTGGTAAAAAGTAAAGTGTCAAGACTGTTGAAGTGGCGTAGTGGTGAGTTTATCAAGGACGCTGTTGTGCAGACGGCAGTGTGATGATCAGGCTGCCATCTGAGAACGTTCTCTGCCTTCAGTTTTGAGTCTGCAGCGGAAGTTACTGTTGCAGTGCGAACACAGTGCTGGGCAAGTTCAGAAAACAATGCTCTTGAGTAAGTTTTAAAGGAGAAATGCTATTCTGTGTCGTTTCCTCGGCCCTCAGCTCTGCTACCAGAGTAATTGTAACCAATGTGACAAAGAAGATACTGCTAATGCTTGCTATTGTCACGTGCAGAGGAACAGACTGGCATTTCTAGGAGTATAATCTCACTCGCTGTAGAAAAACTAATACAAAGAGACTGTTCATGCAAAATATCTCTGAAATTATATTTCTTGTCAAACTTGAATTATGGAGACTCTGATTACAATACAGGTAAAATATTTAAAAGCACAGTTTGAAATTTGTCAGCATGTGTCACTTGTCTGACACATATCAGTTGAGTTTGAAAGCTTTTCCCACATAGATCATTCTACAAAAATGCCACCCTAAAAGTTTCAGAATAATAGAGGATTCTCTACCTGTCTTTATTTGCTGTAGTACGGACACTAACTGTAAATTACAGAACTGTAGTTAATTTGGGAGAAATTCACTTATGATGACATTAAACTCAGTTGTGCATACTTCTTTTTAGTGTTGTCTTTGTGTTTTAATGGAATGTGTAAAGATGATCAGTGTAAGTGCATTCTGTATGAATGATACTGAACTGCTATAAATGTATCATTTTCAGTTCCAAACAAGAACTTTTAAACATATTTAGTAGACTAAAGTATCTTAGTAGCTCAGTGCTGCTTACAGATTTGGTATATTAGATCTGTGGTTGTCCTTGTTCTTTGTTCTGTTTGTTTGTTTGTTTTCTTAATGACTAGTAATAAATGCCATTCAATGTACTCATTTTCTTTATGCTTGACTGGAAGATGAATCAGTCTATCATAGTGATTTTTAGTAAAATAGGTTTCATCCTGGATTTTTGCAACAGGCCACTAATTAATTTCTTTCTTCATTTTTATTCAAGGAGATTATATTTTTTCTTTTATAGTTGCTGTTTTGTCATATTAGAAATTGTTGGGTAATAGAAATAATTTCTACTTTTCCTTTGAAATCTCATTGTTAAATTTTTCAGTGTCATTATGTGACTGGTTTCTTTGTCTCAGAAAATAATTCTTAAAGAATACTTACCTTAGTTTTTCAGGTGTGTTTTATAGTATAGTGCTTTTCCTATTAGAATTAATTGCAGTCCTCATCCATGAATAGTTTCCAGGAATGTAGCTATCATATGTCTCTGGGGTGAATGGTTTAAATCTTTCCTCTTTCTTCTCTTCAAGAGGATGAAGTTTGTGCATGGATGTGGTTTGTGAAGAGGGGTAAGGCTTGATTGTGTTGAAATGTTTTTGTCCTGACTCTGAGATCTTGTACCTGACTGAATTTGAAGACTACTAGTTCTCAGCAGACTCACCAAGTTTAGAGAGCTGAGCAGACTGAGTGTGTGAGGGAAAAATGAGTAGTAAACAGACTTCAGGTTGCAGTGCTTAATGTATCAAATGACAGCTTTAATAGTGCTTTATTGCAAAAGAAGTAGGGATGCTTTGCAAGCAAAACACTTTCAGATTTGTAATGCTTCAAAGAACTAAAGTGAATCTCCATGCAGTTAGCCAGAAAAGGTTTCTTAGCTTTTTCTCTTAATACATACATGACTTGAATTTTGTTCTGGTGGAGTTTTTTTACCATCAGGAAGTCTTAATGCTCTTCTTGATTTTTTTTCTTTTTAATCCACACGGAGTTATTTGCCCCTGTAAATATACAGTGGGATTATTTGTTGCTGTTTCATTGCTATTCTGCTATGCTGACATTTTAAAGAAGAAATAAACTTTAAACAGTACCTTGTAAAGGTAGTATTTATTGTCTTCAAACTTTTGTAGTGAAATCTTGGAAACAGTAGTTTCCTCCATGCTTTTTTTTTCTCCTGGTAAATGTTTGATGAGCACCACAGGTGACTTCTCTGACACATATCAGCTCAGATGTTTACTGTTCCAGCTTATATTTGACCCTCATGTGTTTTTTATTCCTCACCAGGCAGAGCATACATAAAACTTCCACAGTTTACAGCTTCTAGGGAGTTGTAGCTGGCTGTCAATTACATCTGTTTTCCTCTTGGATTTTTTTATGGAAGATGTAATAGAAGTGAACTTCCAAAATGAATTAATTTCATTTTCTCTGTTGCTGAGTAGAAAAAGCTATCTGGCCCTCAAAACATTAAACCAAGTATTTAATCAAAAAACATTAAACACTGAACTACACTGCATAAATGCAGGTTCTGACTCAAAGCAGGTCTGAATTGATGGGGGTACAATGCCACATTAATTTTAATGATCTGGATTTGGTGCTTAGAAGCTATCTTGAGGTTTGATGAAGAGTCCAGTTCCAGAAAATGTTGGGTTTGTTTTTTTTTTTTTTTTTCTGAGCCCCTGGATATTTTCATGTTGTGGCATTTCTGAAGTGCCCTTTTTCACAGCTGGAAACTTCTGTATAGAAGGTAGAAAACCCTGTCTATTTGACATCTGTAGCTTCAGGGTTTAACATTAAAACCTTAGTAAAGCTCCGGACTGTGGTGGTAGTCTGCCGCAACAGCAAACGATTTTTTTTTTTTCCTTTTTTCTCTCTCTCTCTCTTTTTTTTTTTTTTTTTTTTTTTTTTTTTTTTTTTTTTAATGGAGTGTGACTAATGGTGATAATTGAGGTTACTTTTTTGGAATATGTGTAACTGGTAGGTTTTCCCTTTTAACTAAACAGCAACCATTTCACTTTCTTGTAAGTGGTTCTTGTGCAAATATATTGCTGAAGATTCCAGTGAGAACCAAATTGCTTAAAAAAAGAGTTCAAATTCCCTTTGTTTTGTACTTTAACAACAGTCATACAGGCAATAATTGTGAGGAATCTGGATGTGTTTTTCTTCAAGCATATCTTTTGCAGACTTGCTCTTTATATTGCCTTCCCTTTACCATGGTAAAAAAAGTGAGAGGAGCAGTGGAAATGTGAATGTGTTCTCTTGGCATTTGGGGAGCAGGGTGGTAGTGAAGGAGATGGAAGTGCCATGTGGAAAAGAAAACCTCTGTGTTTTATGCAGCTTTTCCTTTGGTATGTGGGAAGTATACATAAATGCTCAAGTTTCTTTACAAACCCAAACCCCTGAACTTTTCCTTGCTCCAAGCAAATCAGAGATCTAACTGTAAACCTTCAGTGCTCCTATTTTTTTCTTAAGACTGTCATATTGATGCAGAAGTACTGGTAGATATTTCTGTTAAGATGCAGGATTGTGGAAGAGACTTGGAAGTTCTGAGCAGCATAAATAGCCCTCTGTGTCTTAGAGGAGCTTGAAGCAACAATTTGCTGTATGTGGCACTTCCTCAAGTTCCCTTGGAAGTGGGATGGTTTCAGTTATGTGAAGTGAGTTGTAATACATAGATATCTATTGCTTTGGATACTTTTATCTAGAGGAAACGCAGACATTTTCACTGTGAAACTTGCTACCATATGACTCAATCTTGTAGTGCTATTACATGTATGTTGCAACTCTTGAAATGCTTCCTGTGACTACACAGAGCCTGTATTTTAGGACATTGAGGTAATGCTTTGGATGGGATATGGGCCTAATCTGAGTTTTTTCCCCTCTTTCCAGCTTCCTTTTTCCCCTCTTTTCAGCTTCATATTTTCATGAAATTTATGGCAAAGTATTATCTGAAGACTTTTTCCCCTTCAGTCAAAGTTGATTGAAATAGCTCTTCAGACTCAGATTGTTTGTTTGTTCCGCTAGTAAAACAAACATTCTTGTAATAGCAGGGCAGATAAGCAATGCCTGAAGTAGCAGACATCACTTGGAATCTGGCAGGCACTGAAGTAAAGCGAATAAGGGATGGGAGATTCTCTAAAGTATCAGAAAAAAAAATCACTGGGGCTACAGTTACAAGGTAATACCTTCCCTCCATCTCATAGCTGAAGTGCCTGCTAGGAAAAACTGCAGGAAAAAAGTATACGAGAAGTACCTTGGACTGTGCCTTTTCTGTTGATCTCTTTTCCATCTTGTGTGATCTAAAAGTGGGCCTTGGATACTTGGAAATCTCATAACACTGTTGGAATTATCCCCTTCCAAGTGCTGAGATAAACCCTTTTCTGGGTTTCTGAAACTCACAGCTTGTGCGAAACAGTAGCTCTGTATTTATACTCCTGTGGTAACTCCTGAGCACTGTCCAGTGGTGCATTTCTTGGGGCTAAGGAAAGGACCCTTCTGAAGTCCTCAAGTACACTGAGAAAGAAGCAAACTACAGGATCTAATTTGGAATCTGCAACTATTTTTAAGAGAAGAGTTAAGATGGAATGGGTAGAGCTCTTTTTAAGGCTATGCTTTACAAGTTAATAATACTGAAGACACATGTTTTAATGCCAGTTTTTAAATCTGGAAATTTAGGTTTTGTTAGTGACCACTTATCTTTTTGACACTTAAAAAAATAAGGCTGAATAATGCAAAACATTTACAAATGATGTTGAGCTAGAGCATTACCTTAACAATAAATTACCATCGTGCATTTGAGGATATATGAATTAAGGTTGCATAACAACTTCTAGGGACAATGTCAACCTTTTAATAGTCTGTGTCAAGTTGTATTTCTAGTAAATACAAACCGTGAAAATATAACTTTATGCAACACTGGTATGCAGCTATTTTTGTGGTGTAAAGTGGAACTTTGTGTAATAGCGGAAATATCTCAACAAAATAGCTAAGTATATTTCCACGAAGCAGTATTTTTTTTTAATGTTTTGTCCTGTATTTTTCCATGTTCTATGAAAAGTATGAAAAAATGCGGTTCACTCTAATGAGGGAGCATTGGTTTTGCATATGTAAAGTAAGAGCTCTAGCTCCATGGTACCCCTTGGTTATGCAAGGACATAGTTTCCTCTCTTGATTTTTGTGGAATAGTGCCATCTACTGAATTGCTGGATTTGTACCTTGGTTTTCATTTGTGGTGGTAATTTTGAGCAAACCTGTAAAATGGTCACTACTATTTTGATAGTAGTGGAATAGTAAGTTTCTCAGTCCTTTGGTGATATGCAAAACTAAAAATTGTGCTGAAATGGAACCTGAGGAGGCTTAAGGTAAGATAAAGTGAAAAACACTGTCTTAGTGTTACAAAATACTTGAAGTAGCAATTAAAGGGTAGCTGTGATTGCTCACACTTGAGGCTAATTTTAACAATTTTTTAGTGTCATTTTGAATGAGAATATTTAAGAAGCCTCTACTTCTGCTTTGAGCAGACAAGGGAAACTTTGTCCCAAGACCCATTTATTCCATTAAGTTTGAATTACTAGGGATTAGAGACTGCTAGCTGAAATACTTAAAAAGCAGTAGCAGCTTTTTGTGATGCTGTGCCTGTGAACATCGTGTAGGGTATTTGGATGATCTTTCAGCTTGGGACTGCTATGAGTCTGGGCACAGATTTGTCATATCAATTTGCTATAGACAGAAGAGGTAAACTTCTACCTGCCACCTGGATTTGTAATCTAGTTTATCCATTTCATCTATGCCATGGAAGTGTTGGTACTTCTAATCCTTGACCACTTAGTGCTTCAACAAACAACTTTGCTGGTAACTACTTCAAAGAGCTGTGTAAGCAGAAACGTGGTATACCTGCATCACTGCATTGGTAAAACTTATAGTGATTGAACTTGCTTCAGAAGGATGTTTGGAAGAGGAAGTTATTTCCATCATTAGTACGATGCAAAATGGTGTGGGAAGTAGGATAAATTAAACTTCATCCACACTTTGACTGTGTCCAAAGGAAGGAGCTGATACCAGTACTGAGAGAGAAGCTACAGCAAAGATTGGGGAAGAAATTCATAGACATGACCAACTTTTATTTTAATATGAGATCCTCTTTAGGACCTCTTCCTATGCCTAGGTCACCTACTTTTTCTGCTGCCTTTATCAAAGCAAGTGAGGAAAAGTGGCTGCATGAAGAGTGGTAACAGTACCTGTGGTGTTATCTTAAATAGTGGTCTAAATACATCTTATTCTAAATAACCCCTTAATGGTGTAAAGGGTTAATGAGGTATAAGTAAAATTGGCTCAGGAGAGTACACTCACTGCTATGAAGTTTGTGGGGAGGGGATTGGAAAATAGGCTTGTGTGTGAACAAAGTTGAGATGGAATGACCGGTGATTACAGTTTGTCTTCTGTCACTTCTATCTGGTGGTTGGTGACTTGGAAATAACTGAAGAGAATTTTCTTGTCAAACAAGAGTTAAGGGAACTATTTTAGATCATGCTCTGTGAATGAAGAGAGATGTCTAGACATAGCAAAATGCTTTACAGTCAGAAATAGGTGTTGACAGACAATAATTGATTGGGCAAGGATTGGCGATGTTCTTTGAAAATGTTAAATTGTTGTTTTATTAGATAATATCCCAGGTTATTTATGCTTTTGTAAGCTAAATTTAATAAGGAGATGAATTCACTTATCATCTAGTTCTAGAACATTACACTTGTTAATGCTGCTCTTGGCAATGTTTGTACAAAATATCTGGACTCTGGAAAGAGACATCATTCTTATTGCAAGTATACCTCAGTTCTAGGAGCACAGAATGCCTCTGCCTTTATTCTTGGCCAAGAGGCTATGCATGTAAAGAGGAAAAGCCTGATTAATTATTAATATTTTGATATAGTATGTAATAGCATGTTGAAATTTGACTTGGAAACTAAACTGGATTAAATGGGTAACAGGTGAGCAGGACTTGGAAGCGTGCAACAGCATGCAAAGGTTTTACTTCTGAATTTTGATGAAGTTCTTCAAAGATACGTAGTTATTCCCTGGATTTACTCTTTGTAAACGTATGCAGTCTTTGGAAAAACTTTATAGCAGTTACCACCCATTTCACTGCATCTTGTGTAGTTTTAAAAATCAGTATTTGTGAGCGTTTCCTACCATTGTGTTCTACTGCTCTCCTTCTCTTCCATCCCACCCAGAAAAAGTACTGGATTAGTCACCTTCTTTGTACTGCCAGTGCTGAAATACAGGTCTTAGACCAAAGGAGTACAACCTGTTCAGAAAGCAAAGTGAGTAAAATCAAGGAAAGCCTGTAGCCTTTTTAGGTTTTTTTTCTTGTTTGGTCTAAATTGATGTTTTTACCTCTTCATTTAATAGCATGCTTTGCCATCTGTGAATTGTGCACATAGAAACTTATCATTAAAACCAATCTTGTTTCTTGTCTAATTTTAAATCATGGTTTTTTGGGTGGGTTTTTTTTTATCCTGTTTGCATTTGTACTGCTCGATTACATCTTGTTCCAATGAATGATTGCCTCTCATTGGCAGCTCTGAGAAAATTCTACCAAATACAGCCTTGACAGAAAATTTGCTGGCACTTTTTATAGCTGCTTGGGAAATGCCGTATTTATGCATATTTACGTAAACAACTTTGAGGTTTAAGAAGTGCTTTGACCCCTACCTGTTGTTAGAAAGTGGATTGTACTTCAATTACTGCACCCTACCTGTTCTCTATCAGTTTACACGCAAACTAGTTCAGACATTGTTTTATTATAAAATAAAAAACTCATGCAAATTGAGGCAAAAAAGGATGGGTTTGTGCTTTAAAACTGCTGCAACCTCCTTTATACAAAAACCAGTTAACAAACTTTTGCTGAGACCTACACATTTTGGTATTTTTCAAAACAGAGCTCCTTTCTACTCTATAAGTCTGAGATTTTCTTTGCAAGTTAACATGGAATCATTTAGCTTCTAATGTTTAAAGGAGCTGAGCATTGTTCTATAAACAAAGTGAATACTTTAGGAAACTGATCTCTACTTATGTAGGAATGAACATTACTGGTAGCTGATTTCAAAGTTGAGAAATTCAACTTCCAGCCAGACGTTTAGTCACCACTTCACTGGAAGTTCTAAAGCAATAACCATTTGCTATACCCTGCTAAACTACCATGACATTTGTAATAGAATCCAACATTAATTTTTGTATACCTCAGGGTAACCAGCCCCCCAGTCTGAAAGACAGGGACAGGAAGCAGAATAGACCCTCTGTAATCCAGGAGGAGAGAGTTAGTGACCTGCTGAGCACTTTAGGCACTCATAAGGCAATGCAACTGGATGGGATTCATCCCAGTCTACTGAGAGAGCTGGTGGAAGAGCTCACAAAGCTGCTCTCCATTGTTTATCATCATTCCTGGCTACCCAGGAAGGGCAACTGGAGGTTGGCCTATATGGCATCCATCCACAAGAAGGACTGGAAGAAGAATCTGGGGAGCTATAGGCCTGTTAGCCTGACCTTGCTGGCCAGGAAGGCTGTGGAATAGGTTATCATGAGTGTAATCACATGGCACTTAGAGGAGAGCCAGGGGGTCAGGCCCAGCGAGCATGGGTTTAGGAAGCTGGGTGACCTACCTCATGCATGAGGGGCAAGGCTGTAGGTGGTGTCTACCTGTACTTTAGTAAAGCCTTTGACGCTATTTCCCACAGCATTCTTCTGGAGAGACGGGCTGCCCATGAGCTGGATAGGTGTACTCTCTTGGTTTAAAAACTGCCTGGATGGCCAGTCTCAAGGCTGGTGGTGAATGGTGTGGTATCCAGTTGGTGTTCAGTCACAAGTGCTCAGGGTTCAGTGTTGGGGCCAGTTCTGTTTAATATCTTTACTCATAGTCGGGATGAGGGAATTGAGTGCACCCTCACTCAGTAAGTTCGCAGATGACACTAAGTTGAATGGGAATGTTGATCTGGTGGACGCTGGGAAGGCTCTGCAGGAGGACCTGGACAGGCTGGATTGGTGTACTGGGGCTGGTGCTATGAGATTCAACAAGCCCAAGTGCTGGGGCCTCCACTTTAATTACAACGGGCCCATGTAATGCTGAAGGCTTGGGGAAAAGTGTCTGGAAAGCTGCCCAATGAAAAGGACCTGGGAGTGCTTTTCGACAGCTGACTGAACATCAGCCAGCTGTGCCCAGGTGGCCAGGAAGGCCAATGGCATCCTGGCCTGTGTCAGGAACAGTGTGGCCAGCGGGAGCAGGGAAAGAATTGTCCCCCTGTACTCAGCACTGATGAGGTCACACTTTGCTGTGGTCAGTTCTGGGCCCCTCACTGCAGGAAGGGCATTGAGGTGCTGCAGTGTGTCCAGAGAATGACTACAGAGCTGGTGAAGGGTGTGGAGTACAAGGCCTACGAGGAGCTTCTGAGGTGGCTGGGAGTGTTTAGACTGGAGAGAAGGAGGCTCAGGGGAAACCCTACCCTCTCCAATTGCCTGGAAGGAGGCTGTCGCCAGATGGGGATCAGCCTCTTCTCCCAAACAACTGATGACAGGACAAGAGAGTATAACCTCAAGCTGTGCCAAGGGAGGTTTAGTTTGGATATCAGGAAGAATTCTATTGTGGAGAAGGTTGTTAAACATTGGAGTGGACTGCCCAGGGAGGTGGTGGAGTCACTATCCCTGGAGGTGTTCAGGAAAAGACTGGACTTAGTGCCATACTCTAGTTGATAAGATGGTGATTGGTCAAAGGTTGGACTTGATTAAGTTAGAGGTCTTTTTAAATCTAAATGATTCTGTGATTTTTTGATGACTGCCTTGTGCTTAGGGTTGAATTGATAGCTACAGATTTTGGACTGTCTTGTATGTCAGATGGGTCAAACACGGGTGAAGAATGTCCCAGTAGTCCCTAGATCTACTTAGAATAACTAAAAAAAAATTAAAAAAACCTAAAAAGACTGGTCTTCTCTGACTTTCATAGACATTCTGGAATTAATTTCCTCTTTCAAATGTGATTTCTAAGGGCAGATGTGCACTGAGTTGCTACTATGTAGCTAAGCTATAAATAATAGTAATAACGTTTAAAAGAGTATTTTAGGAGACAGCTTGCATATTGCTAAATGAAATGCTTGAAGTGTAAGCTTAGGTCTGAAGCTTGTTTGAAAAAATATCTTTTGGAAATGTTGTTTTTTCTCATAAATTAAAGTGAATTTAGTTCTATGTGATATTAAATTAAGATCATACTGTGATTTCATTGTGTATTACCTGCACTTCTAGCAGTTATGAAAATGAGCACTAGGGATAGGACATGAACAGTTGTCTTTTTCTTCTCTCAGGCACAGCTGTTGTCTCTTGTTTTCTAAAAAAACATGCAATGAAGATGATGAAATACTAGTGTTTTCCAGGGTTAATTTCCAAATGGCAGTGGGGAATGTGGAAGCAATATTCAACGGTACAGCTAAGAAGTTGTTAATTTATCCAAATTGTTAATATTTGGAATCGTGGATGAAGCAGGAATAGTAGAATGAAGTTGTAGAACTGCTCGGAATTGAAGAAGGAGGGATAGGTCTTTGATTAGAAAACTGCTCCGAGCAAAGTATTTCCTCCAGAGCTACCCTAGGTCTTTGGCAGAGAGTTTTTCCTGTCTACAAAATTAAAATGCTTTGCTCATCTTGTCATTATTCATTATAATATTTGCCTGTTTTGGGAACGACAGTGTAGTAGATGATCACTGCTTAGTACAGTGAGCTCTCTTGCCTAAAGCACACATACACAAGTGCAGCGGATTTGGGCATACTGCACTCCCTGGGCTGCTGCCTGTTTTGTGTGGTTGAGAAATGCTTCACATGTACTAAAGAGGCATGTATTATCCTTCTACAGTCAGTCTTTGTGACGTGCTTTTTCAATTTCGCATACCCCGCAAAACTGGGGAGCTTTACATTGCTTTAGAAAAGAAGATTAATGCTGGTTAGGAGGATGATATTAATTTGAGTTGAGACGAATAATTTTAGCTACTAGGTGAAAAAGTGAAGATGACATAATCCTTGAGTAAAGGAATTAAATAAGACTAGCTGTGAAGGCTATTTTTTTTTTTTTTAAATGACAGCAAGCACTGTAGAAGAGGCCAAACTATTTTCTCCTCTGGGTGTGAGGTTTCCACTAATTTGTCCAAGAGAGATTTGCTGTGAATATTTAAAACTTGTGTAATCTAATTCCCAGTGCTGCATATTTATTGATTTCTGGAAAAATGGTTCAGGTGTCCTGGAAAATATGGAAGAATTTTTTGTTTAAGGAAACACTGAAATATTCCTAATAATGAAATTTTTACTGACTAGCTATAACAGTGCTTCCAGAAATACTAACATCAGAAGTGCTTGCAGAAAGCATCTGAGGAATAGAATTTGAAGGAAGAGGTAACTTAAGCAGTCTATGGATTTATGTTTTTCTGGGTCACATTCGTCTTATTTTGAAGCAAGGTAGCTGTAGAGTCTCAATTCCAAATAAACTCTGGGTTTACAAACAAGGTTTACATTTAATTATGTTAGAAAATGTTGTTCTGGGGAGGGGCTGGGAAAATCTTTTATTAGGAAACTACCTGTGTCAGTGCAGATAAACAAGTTTTAAGATGCAATTTCCATAAGCATTTGAATTTCACATTCGAATATTGTTTTCGTCTACTTCTACAAATAATTATTAATTCAGGCGAATGCAGATGCGTGAGCAAGGCCGAAGGCAATCAGCTCTGAAATTTATGTTATTCCTTGTGGGCTTTTTCAATCTGGCAATTTGTGTAGTTGATTCACAGTTAATGTAAAAGCAACGACTTTACATTAAAAGTATTCTGAGTTTGTGTAGGAAGGTATCATTTATGGGAACAACACCCCCTCCACTCTTTTTTTTTTTTTTTTTTTTTTTTTTTTTTTTTTTTTTTTTTTTTTTTTTTTTTTTTTTAAGCTATAAACTGTGAGTGGAATTCAAATGGCTTCTTTGTAAAAAAACCTTACTGATAAGAAGGAAAATAAAAGAAAAAAAAACAGGTGAGGTTTGTTGACTCTTTAAGTCCTTCCATGGCAGAACAAAATTAAATTACTGATTCGGTTTGGGAAAGAAAGCTGGTATTAAGTTTGGTGGATTATTCAACATCTGTCTAGTGTACATCTCACCACTTAGCTGGAAGTTATGCAGATTCATTAGTCTAGAAGAATGATTCAAGTTTCAAAGTTAAAATACAGCAGTGTGTTGAAGCAGACTTTTTCCTGCTGTTGTTCTACTTACATTTTATTTTACAAGCTTAGAGGCTGAGTGAGAGATGTGTTTGAGTTGTGATTTACATGCAGCCTAATAGTCTTTTCAGCCTTTCAACTGTCTGTGCTGTGAATGCACACGTTTTTTGAGACTGCACATACTATCTGCTTTGGTTTTGTTCAGCTATTTCTCAGTAAATGGAAAGCTTGCAGAATGGGTGAGAATTGTACTGTTTTATTAATTTTTAGCATATACTGAGGGAAGAAATGTGCATATATTCCCTCTTTTGCATACTGCTTTGGTATAAATTCTTCTGAAAGCTAAAGTAGTTCTTTAAAACAATAAGTGTTCAGCCCTGACAAATTATAGTCCAGAAACCCTTGGCATGCAATGATGATGTAATACTGACCAGTTTGCTTAATTCCTCTCTTATTTCTGCTTGATCTCCTAGATGTTGGAGAACTTTATTTTGTATCAGAAGCAGGTGCATAACCACATTTAAAATACAGAATGTTTGCAACTAAAAAATGAGTTTAGTATGGAGAAGTGAAAAAATCTGTTTTGCTGCTGCTTCTATCGGTATTCGTTATGGAAGGATAAGGACTGATTTATGTGTGAGAGTGAAAATGAGCAAGCTTTTGCTATCTCTTAGCTGGTGTGAATCCAGGAAGTCTTGATACAGAGATCCTGAAAATTTACATTATACATAATTTCCTATTGACTCCTCCATGTTTTGACTACTGATCTTCTTGTCTCTCTCTCAGCAGATTTTTTTAAGGTGCCTTGCCTTATTCACCTCTTTTCATCTGTAAATAATGTTTAAATGGAGAGAAAGACCCTTTGGTATTTGAAAAATGTAATCATTTGTTTATGATTCTTATTTAGATTAACTTCAATTCTAGTCGTGGTGTTCAGCATTGTTAAAATAACTGCTTCATCATTCTTCGAGTTCTCAGTGATGAAGAATCCCTTAAATCTCTATAAGTTTAGCAGCTATACATAATTTTTATATTTCAAGGTAGGCCTTTTAATTTCTTTGTGTTACTTTGTGGCATTTATAAATTACTGTTTTGGTAACTACTCAGCTCTGTGTGGCTAGGTATGGTGAGTGCACTAGCTAGAAGCAGGATGTTAGCCTGTGTGAGTGTGGTATTAATGAAAGTGGAGATGTTGGTTATGCTGTGTGTTTTGTTTGTTACGTGCAACAATTATTCCTTAATGGTACCAATTCCAGCTTTGGCCGGCCAGGAGTTGAATGCTACTGTCAACATGACAGTGGAGCTGCAGTAATCCAACTTCAGTTCCTGATTAATGAGGTTAGTAAAATGATTTATGTGTAAATCAGAGAAGATATGGAGCACATTTTCTTTAATTTTTCGTTAAGCAAGCATTAAAATTAGCTGATATAACTGATGTAACACAAATAGCAAACTGTAATAACAATTATAAATAAATTAACTATTTTAGTTTTGGAAAACGCTTGACTAACTCCTGAAAATATCTTTGTCTCTAGAGCACTCTTTTGCTATAAGCAAGCACTCTTTTGCTATAGGAATATCTTTTCATGTCCTTGAACATTGCAAATTATCTCTGGAAGTGGTGAAGTACTTTTTCAATAGTACTACCAGTTTCAGTAGGTAGTTAATTTTATTTTGATAGGGTTACTGTCTTATGCATGAACTGAATAATGTTGCCTCAGTTTCAGATGTGTTTCTAGGGGTGTAGCAGCTGAGATCTGACAGCAGTGCTGTTCTTGAGCTAAGAACAGGTTTTTAGAGTGATCTCCCTAGCTTTGTCAGCACACAGATAGTAGTTCATTGCTTGATTTCTCTGCAGACATGGGCATGAGGAAACTGATGGGCACACACTGGAAAAAGCTCCTTCCCCATCACCTCTCAGTACAGCTCTGAACCAAATATGAGTGAGGTGAACAACATGTGATCACATCAGTTAACTCAGTCCTACTACTTAGAACTTATCTGTGCTATGGTGCTGATGGACATGCTTATATGTGTTTTTATCCTGGTATAAATATGTAATGTATTTCCACTGTGGTGCTACAGTGTTCCTAGGGTTATGCAAACAAGTTGACTATAGTGTTTTTGTTCTCCTAGGGAGCTCTTGTGAGTGCCTTGGCTGATGACACCTTACACCTGTGGAACTTGCGCCAGAAGAGGCCGGCTATCCTTCATTCACTCAAATTCAACCGGGAACGGTAGAGATTGGTTATGTGCAGAATTATATTGGTTACTGTGATGCAGTGCTCCTTAGCATCACACTGTGTGCCAGTGTAAGATCAGAGCTTATTGATGCAGTCCGAGTCATAGCTTGGTACATCATTGAAATTGGGCTTACCTACTGGGTTTGACTTCCAATCTGTTAGGCCCCAAAGTAATTATGAGTAAGTTGTGAGTAGTGACCAAAGCTGAGATGCCTTTTATATCACTTTGTGTTGCATTGCTGACCGTCAAATTTTTCTATCTTTAAAATGTGGGGGGATTTGAATGTATGTCTTCAGCGGAATTTTGGAACAAGAGAAAGCATGTGCAGCAACAAGACAACTAGTAAAACTGGTTCAGTTTTTTACCTGGAATTTTTTCTGCCTTGATGGCAAAGCAGAATTCTGCAGTGTTAGAGCTCTTGTTTGTATAAGAGTAGCTGAAAACCACTTACATTTTGACTAAAAATTTTTATACTCAAGTAATAGAATTGTGAGCAAGCTAGGGAGACATTTAAGATTAAATTTCTAAAAGTCAGTTGACTAAATTTCTGAAAAATGTGCCCTTTGTTTTAAAAGCATGTATTCCTTCCCTTTTATAAAGGAGGTATTCCTTCTTTTTCAGTGTATGTAGTCTCAGCTGGAATGCTGTGTTCGCTTTTGTACAGTATGCATTAGAGATAGACTGCTTGGGGAGCTCAGAGGATACTAGAAAAAACCACAGAATAACCTGTGACTTGTATTTCTTTTGAATAGGGCAAGAGGTTATAAATTGTAAGTAATAGATAGCAATAGAAAAAATTAAATATTTATGTAATACCTTCTAACATAGTGTCGTGTCACACATGTTTTAAGTGCTAAACAAACTGTTGGGTGGGTGAAATGGTAACCTTGTAGTTTTAAAGAGCAGCTTATGAACAAAATCATCAGGAACAACATAAATGCAGATTACTGCGATTTCTTTGTATGGAGGATTAAGTGATTCTAAGTATTTTTTGAAATTATTTCTATGATCACTGTGCAAAAAATCTGACATGGGCCTGTAGGAATAGGACAAGGGCTAATAACCTCAAAGTGAAAGAGGGTAGATTCAGATTGAATATTTCAAGTTCTTCACTGTGAGGGTGGTGAGACACTGTAACTACTCACCCAGAGAAGTAGTGGATGCCTCATTCCTGTCCCAAACTGTTCTAGAACAGGTTGGATGGGGCTTTGATCAACTATCTACTGAAAGATGTCCCTACCCACAGCAGGTGAGTTGGACTAGGTGATCTTCAATGACCCCTTCAGGCCCAGACAATTATGTGATTCTGAACTGTTATACAGAAAGCAGAAAGCTTTGTTAATTGAGGCAAATTCTCTGCCCTAAAGTAGTGGCAGTGTTCCTTAATGCAGCATAAAAGTCAATGGAGAGAAATGCAGTTTATAACCACTATTCTAATGAGGATTGTCCAGATGTAAGAGATACAATAGTGTGTCCAAACTGAATTTTCTTCTCCTCCCTTCTTTTTTTTAGTGCCTTTTCTTTTACTTGTAGTGTCTACTTAAGTATCGGTGTAAAATTAGGGTTTGTATCCTAAAACCAAACTTAAACATGGGCTTCTAACTAATGCTTTAAAACAGATATCTGAGGAAGTGATTCTGATTTTGTGCAAATCTGCTGTAGGCTGGCTTAGACTTTTAGGTGTGTGGGTATCTCTGGTTAAGTCAAGTGAAAGTTTTCACTATCCTTTTTCTGTAAATGTTAGCATGTCAGTAGCAAAACCTATCACAGGGATTTGAATGATGGTAGGAAGGAGTCTCGGTCACTGATGTTGCTTTGGTGGCTAATTTAGTTACTAATTGTGTCTTGCTAAGGTAGGTAATGAGAGCACCATAGTTACCATGAGTGGTGAAAGTATTGCTTTACACAAGGGCTTATTCTTCTAGCAATTTTAATTTTAAAATATCTGTCATAATAACATGTAATAGTAGCCAGAACACTTAAGATTCCCAGATCTGTACCTTGTCATAGCCACTTAGGTTGTGCTAAATGACTGCTAACTCTTTTCAAATATTTTGTTTTCTTTTGACTACCTTATAAAATACAACTTTATAAAAAGCATGTAATTTCATTATGAGGTAAATATTTTTATTTGAATTGCAAAAAATTCCCTGGTGAATGATTCTAAATGGGGGCCTTCATAACACTCAGTTCTTTGTAATTCATTATACCTCATAGTTTCAATATGCTATAGGAATCTGAAGTAAATGGGCTTTTCTTAAGTCAGTTTTATACTGTATATTAACAACTAAGTTTATTGAGGACAGTGTTCATGATGGAATCAGTTATGCACAGTCTGTTCTTTCAGGCCTTTCTGGAAGTGTGTCAGAGGGCTTTGGAGGTCTTTGCTAGTTTTAATCCCACCTATAGTCCATGTTCACTTCCTGCCACTCATTCCTGCGCTTGCATTGTACTGTGTTTTTTTTCTTTCTAAAGGAAAAGTGCTTGTCTATCTCCACTTGACCCTGCTTCTCCAGCCAAAACTTGTGCTTTCTCATGGTGTGTTAATACCAATAGTCCTTGGATTTACCAGCAGTTCCTGTCTGTTAGTAATAACAGTCCTTGGCTGGCTCCACAGCAATCCAGTTATCTGTGTTTGAGACATACACATTAGGCCCTTTATCTTCTGGGAATCAAGAGCTGAAAGGGATCTCACTGTGGACTGCTGTTTATAGAGTTCTTAGGCAATGGGCTTTAATATGCATTAGCCCCTTATAATCACAAGCTCAAAAGGGTCTCACTTTGGACCACTGTTTATGGGGTAGCAAGAGGCTTTAGTTGTAGTAATTTTCTATCCTGGCCGATTTGAGTTGGTAACTTCAATCTTTGACTGTTCAAAAACAAAAATATTATTCCACTTGGGTTGTTAGTCAGACAAGAAAAATAAATTGCCAAGGCTGTTTGTTAAAAACAGATGTTCATTAGACACCTGTTAGTTCCTGGGAACAGACAGTGTTTCTGATAAGCTCTAGGGGAGTTTAATCCAAATGTACTTCCATCAAGGCTGGGGTGTAATGAGCATTTCTCAGATCAGAGAAATCAGTGTCCTGGGTGGCAGAGACATGCAGCGCCACAACCCATACTACAACTAAAGTCAGCTCCTCTCAGCCTCTACATTTTCCAGTCACAAGCATGAAGTTGTTATAAACATAATTAATAAAAATCTTGAAGTACTTTATGTTGTGGGATTAACATCTGCTCATAAGGATAACTAACTTTTCAAACAGAATTTATTTAAAGTATTTTAGGCTGCAACACAGCCTTATAACTGTCTTCTCTAATGATACTTTGTCAGTTTGTGAAGGGAGATTAAGTATCTTGGAACTCATTATATGACTGAAGCAATGATTGTAGTGGCATCAGTATTTGCTCTAGGACTCTGTTGAGGCAAAGATTTAAAATTATTTAATTGATTTGGTTTACCAGGAAGTGTGTTGAAATTGCAGAAAAGCAATATTGTGTCCTATTCAACAGGAATTGAACGTTAGCCGTCACAGGCAAATTTTTATTCAGATTTTGTTTCTAGGTAATTATTTCATATGTAAGGTTTATATTTGAACTAAAAAGTTGTCTTTAGCATAGAAAGTTAACTAGCTGTTAGCTATCCAGATGAAAGGATTTTCTTAGTCTTGAAAACTATTCTCTGTGTTTAAAAAAAATAAACTGAAAAAAGCAAGTGATAAGACTATGACTTCATTAATTAATTCTGCAGTTTTCTGGCACAGCCCTTTAACAGCTCTGCCTAATTCCCTTTTTTTAGTTGTGTAGAAGAATTAGGTCCCAATGTCTAACAACACAATTTCTATATTTCAAATATGTTTATCCTAATTTAATTTGGCTCCCTCACTTTCAGGTGTTTTAAACATTGTAAGGTGTTTAAAACTAGCTAGCTAGTTAAAAAGAGCTAGCTTGTTTATAAGAGCTAGCTTGTGTTGTGTGTTGAAATATTTTGTAAACTCACCTGAAAATTTGAGTTTTGAATGTGTAAATTATTTCAGAATGCAGTCCCTAGTATATGACAGGAAAGTGATGCGAATTCTTGCTTCTCTACTCATGACTTTTAAGAACAGGGAGTGGTGAGAAAGAACTGATTCTTTTAAATATAATCCTATGCCATTACAGACTTTGTTCTGATACATGGAAAATGTATTTGTGTAACTTACATCATCTTAGATTTGAGCAAAACAGTTCTTTAAAAGCAGTGGCCAAGAGTTCTGAAAGATGCCACTTTCTGTTGATCAAAATTAAATTAGTTAAGAATCTGTAGATAAAAAAAATGACCATTAATGGATTCATAGCTCCTGACCTCATTTTGTAGTAGTGATAGTTATTTGAAGCAAGTCTTCTGAAGTGGGGACTGGTGAGGTTTTAGGTGTATAATAAATCAGTTAGCTGAAATTACTGACATGTCAAAAGATCAGTGCAAAACAAGCTAGTTCAAGTTTTCTAGCCTTTTGTTTGCTGCATTCGTGGGGGGTTTGCAGCTGCTCTATGTTCTAGTTACCAAACAAGAGTTAGGAGATAGTAAACCAATGCAATGGTTGGCCACTGTGCCTTGACTGTGGGAAGCGGTGTGTAGGGGCCAGGACAAAAATGCATAGTGGTGAGGGACAGTTGCTTGTGTGACTTGTCATACAAGTTAAAAGTGTCTAAATACTATTTCTTTTCAGAGTGCATAATTCAGTGTGTGAACTTAGCATTTCAGGTTTCATACTTCTCTAAGATGTCTTCAGTGGGTCATTATCTAGTTCTGTTGTCATCTACATATTGATAAGTGTAATAAGCATAGTTTAAGCATCTTATTAGAGTAAATACTGAAAGCATGTTGTGAGACAGATACATACATGCATACATATATACATACCTAATCCATATATACATACCAGCCTTTAGTTTCCTGCCATGCAGGAAGTGTTAAACTTGATGCTGATCTAAGGTGTGAAAAGTCAAACATGCATCCCTTACCAGGCAGGGACTTTCACAGATCCTGTTTGAGAAAGTGGTGTGACAGACTAACTTGATTAAAAAATGAAAAAGTGGCATGGGATGACAAATTTGAGGCCCCTTTGCCAGCCAAAGCAAACCATTTGTATAGGAGTGTGAAAAATTTGTTTCATTATCCAAGACTTACATCCTTCCTGAGCTGACATTCCCTGTTCTAGTGCCAAAAGAAAGTTTGTCTTTATGGTAAGTCACAAAGCAAGAATGGCATAAAAATAGAACTGAGTGTTTTGTGCAAGTGCTCTGCATATCGATCCCTGAATGCCTTGATAGCAGTTTAATTTTTAATATGTCAACTTCTGTGCTATGGGATTTAAATAGTTTTCCTCAACATGAAACTGCATAATTCAGAGTTACAAAATTAGGCTTAAAATATCTTTGGCTTTCTATCCTGCTGTAAACTGCAGCTTTGGCATTGTGTTTGGAACACTGTCTACAGAGAGTGGAAAATCCCACTTGTGTTCACTTATTAACAATAAGATTTTAAACTTCTATTGGCACATATGTTACCTTGTTAGATACTGTAACTGTACTCAGCCCATGCCTTAGCAGACTTGAGAGTTTTCTTTCACCTTGGATTTATAAACTGACCAATTCTGCCACTTTGTGGATAGCAGAAGGACATACAGGTTGTCTTGCTTGTGAGAGCAGGTGATGATAGACATTGTTTATAGGGTTTTGGTTCATGCATAACTGATTTTGGTATGGGATTTGTTTTCTTTCTTTTCACACTTTTTTAAAGTGACTTTCTTCAGAGTAAGAGGAAATGATCACTGGGTCTGCTTGCCTTGGTTATGTCATGCAAAGCCTTTTACCTCATGAGCCTAAAGTTTTAGCTCGGTGATGATTCACTAGGGCATGTAATTAGAAGGACTTTGATCTTGTTTCAAGAAACTAGCAGAAGAAAACGTATTTACTGACTGGATTTGTCATATATATATATGAACGTTTCTTTCACAAGGATCTAATTGCTTTGAAAAATGTTTCCTTGAGGCCATGCATGCATGCAGAGTTCCACATGTCAGTGTGTTTGATGGAACTGCAGTTGCATCACCTGGCTTCTGATGCCTTTAGCACTGATGCAGAACCAAAATGCTGAGTCCTGCCACTCAGAAATTTCAGATATTGGAGAAAGGATTTTTAGATTGCCTCATTGCCCTGTTACCCATACTTTTCACACTGACTTTTCACAGGAATGTGAGGCATATAATGGCCAATTGCCACGTTCTTGGGCAGAATTTGACTTCTAGTCTTCAAGTTCTACCTAAATGACAGGTTTCTCCATCAGTGATATGAATAATTTTCCTGTCTCTCGTGGTAGGGCTATATCTCTGATGTGGCCATTTTTTTTCTGTAGTTTGACTTTGCGACTCCCCACATGCCTTTTGATGCAACTGATTCAAAAACTAAGAGAATTTTTCAGTATTGAAACAATTTACACAAAACACTCAAAAAAATCTAAAACTTTCTTACCACTGATGAAATACCCTGCACTACATATTTGTGAACTCCTCTTGATGTGTCTGACGTGCCAATGATCTGGTTACTTTTTGTGTCCTCCCAAGAGACTTGAGTATCTTGCTCTGACACATGCTTGCTCCATCTTGACACCACTGGTGTCCACCACAACTCAGACACTGAACACAGAGGCTTCTCAGCTGCCTGAAGGGGCAGCTGTTCAAGGCAGTGTATTTGGGGAGGCATCATTTGGAGTGCTCTTGGGGGATATAAATGGAATTGAAGCACCTGGTTCAGTTCCTATGATATGCTGCATTTACCCACATGTTCTTTTGGTGGGACATTTTTGGGATGCACTGAAGAGGATTTCTTCCTCTGCACGTGCCTTCTGGTCTTTGAGGCCTTTTTTGTACAGGTGGGTGTTCTAAGCTTATTGAAGTTATCAGATGTGGAAAAAGATCCCTTTGCAGCAGTCAGGCAGTATCAGAGCTTCTGCTTGCTTCCATCAGTATGTCATTCTGACACTGGCTTTTGACTTTTTAAGCCTGTTGAGGACTTTGACAAGAGTCCATGGATGTGGAGTCTACACTTACATTGGAATTAGACTTCTCAGCTTCTGAGTTTTACATGGTGCTGTCTCATATGTGAAATGTTGAGGATGCAGGTGTGCAGAATACAGCTTTGGTAGCTTAATCTTTTGCTTTTATTTTGCCTATACAATAATGATCTGAGCAGCTGTGTGCTTACAGTTACTGCAGACTTATAATGATAGCCTGAGGCACTAGAAATATTTTAGTGATTTAACAAAACCTGTTATCAGTGTTTGTCATACTTCAAAGTATTTGTCACTGTGCTTTGTTAAAGCAGTGCAAAATTCTGAAGAATGTATAATGCTTCATAATGCAGTAGATGAGGAAAAGGTAAAGATTAATTTAGAAGGATTTCTGCTGTCATAAAAATACAGTCAAGCCTGCCATTTTTCCTTAATATTTCCATTTAAAAAACTAATTCTTTGAATAATATATTAATTTAATAAGTTATGTTCTTTTATATTTTGGTAATAAATTCCTGTAGGAAGTATTATCACTTGCTGTATTAATTGTTTTGGTATATATGTTGTGAAACAACAGCAGTTATAATTTTTTTTAGTAGCTTTGACATTATCAGAAAAAATACATGGTCTGCAGTTAAGAAAGGGAATTCTTTCAGTAGGTTTACAAGAAACTTATTGGAGAATCTCCTGTCATTTCTAAGACTCTCCCATTAGCAATTTCGTAAATTATTTTAATTCGTGTAAGAACAGTATTTTATCATTGTTTTTCCCTGTGGATGTGTCACTTGCTTTTCTGTATATAATTTTGTTTTCTTCAACTATTGGTTCAACTCTTCCAAATTAATTTGGCAAGAAAGAAAAATCTTGGGTTTGTATTTTTTTGAGGGGTGGGGTGGGAGCGGCTTTGCAAATATGTGTGTGGTAAAGAGGAAGATTTTGTACTTTACAAAATTACAGCTACAGCTTTACAGTAAATTACAGCTACAGGAGAATTTAAAACTCTCCTGCCTGCTTTGGAGTTGTGTAACAGTGCCTCATTTTAGTGGTGATGTTAGCTTATATGAAAATCTTGCTGTAGATTTCACATTGAAAAAATAAATCTCCTTAAAGCAATTTTTTTTTTTCTATAAAGGGATCTTTTTCTTTGTGAAGATACAGGGAAGTGAAATATTTGAATTGACATGCTGTGCCCAGTACTGGTTTATGCTAAAACTTTGGTCTGCTTCACAAAATGTACTACACTTACTGAGGGAGCTGAAATTGCCTTGGAGACAACATGAGGAATCTGTTGTGCCATGAAAGAACTGCCTGCAATAGCAAAGCTGCAATAGCAGCTTTCTGTGACTGCTGGCTCAGATATTTCCAGACTGTCTCTTTAGATGTACAAAACTGGACCATTTTAAATCATAGATGCTTCTATTTTAGTGTTTTTTGGGCAGAATGGCTTGCTGCAGGAGATAAGTATGGTAGTCTGCTTTTGACTGCCACATTGGTTTTGGGCAGTTTGGGTTTGTGAGCAAGAAAGACTAGTACAAAATTTTTTCATCTGTAGTCTTTTTGATGTGTTCTCAACAATTGATTATATTTTCCGCTTTTATGTATGTATCCATTTGTGGATGGGGAGAGAGGGAGAAGACTGCTCAAGTTACAGAAATGGCTAGAGGATTATATGTCCAATTCTGGTTCTGTTGATCTTAAAATACATTATAGATTAAGTATATTCTACCTTTTGGCAAAAAGATAGGTTTCTGAAAGAAAAATCTGCAATTTTCAGAAAAATAAAGATGCTGTCTCTGGCCAAGCATCAAATAAGCAAGTATTGCTTCATTACCAAGAAGATTCTAAGCTTTCATTTCCATCCTCCAAGAGTTTGGATTCCTTTAATCATCAGTCCAGTTCTCAGCAGAACAAAGAAGGCTGCTGGCCATTCAGATGGTCCCTAGCTTCACTGATTTTTTAGTTTTAAGAGGGCTGTAACACTTCCAAAGTTGTTTAAAATATACGTAGTTTAAGGTGAAGCCTTAAACAGTGATGAGAGAAGCACAGTGCATGAACTTTGATGTTGGAAATACGATGCTGTAGATTTTTAAAATAAGTGCAATTACCTGAAATGAGTCATTCAGTGAAAATATAGTTGAGTTTCTAAAAGTTGGAAGACAGTTTTTCTATTAAGAAAATAAAATAAAAAATATTTGAAAAAATATTTTATTATTCTCGAATGAAGTAACATTTACTACATTCAGGGAGAAATTTTGCTTCTTATAGCAGGATCAGCATGGCATTCCTTTTTTTAGCTTTTCTGTGAAATAAAAGATCTAGGAATATTTTTTAGTTTACAGAAAAATCACACAAGCCTGTTTGTAGAAGAATGGTAAAATACTTTGAGGAATAAGGTTAAGAACTCGGTTATGTGCCTATTCCTTACAATTTTGAAGTCTTTTCAACCTCCTGCCTTCGAGAGTTTGTAAATATTTTGTGAAGCTATTTGTTCTGTTCGTTTACTATTGGCATGGAATCACTTCATTGTTTGCTAACTCTTGACAAAATTAATCTCAGTTGCACAAAGGAGAGAGTAAATTGAATATATCTGCATATTCAAGAAGAGTATCAAGAATATTGAGGAGCTTGTTTACCCTTAGGCTGTAGCAGTCAAAGCTGAAGTCCCAACTTTTATTTTTGCCCACTTTAAATGATGTGAAATAGATTGGCTTTCATAACAAAAGTGTTGGATAATTGTAATTAACAGTATTAACTTGCTAATCAAGACAAGCCTACAACCCTGCTACTGATTATTTTTTCTGGCTACTAGGCTGCAGTTTTGGATCCAGCTGATCTGGTTGCCAGCTGCTTTTGGCATGTGGAATGCTGGCACAAAAAGGCACTGTGGTGTTGCAGAGTTCTGAAGGTTTATGTTTATGCTCTACTTTATATACAGTAACTGCCTGTCTTGGAAGAATGGGTACCAATGTATGTGCTTTAGCTTCCATTAAAATACTTTTTTTTTTAAGTATTTTGGGGAAACACAAGTTTTCCACCTGTGGTGGTTGCAGATTAGTGTGCTTACTGAAATGTATTACAACCTCTGCAAGTTGAATTGGAAGGGCATTTTAAGTCATGTGTGTAGTATTTTCCCCCTGACAAACATAAATGAAAAAGTTAATGCAGCCTTTTGGCATAAATATTCAAGGACAAGAAATACAGTTGGAAAGCAGATAGATTAGGTATTTGCTGAAGCAAAGTCCATCTCCTAATTAGGAAGAAATAACTGAAAAAAACCCCCAAATGGTACAGTTCTGAATCCAGGTAGTATCACTACAGAAGTTTGAACTTTTGAAACCTGCAGTGCAAATTAACATCTCTTCAGCCATAGCGAATTCTCACTTTGCTGCTGTTAGCCTTTCCTTTTAGCTGAAGTTGGTGTGCATATGCAGCATCTAATGCAAAGGATCTAACGCTGTTCTTTGCATAAATACTTAACAGGCTTGTGAAGTGATGCATGGATTTGGCAATAAGCAACCCAACTGGGAGAAAAAAAGAACAAAAAAAAATTATAAAGCTAAGGATTAAAGCTGACAGAACAAATTCTTGTTGAATAATTGTTTTACCTTATCACTAAAGCATTTCTGAAAGCCCGAGTTTGATAGCTAAGTAATTTGGTAATTTCTTTCAATGTCAGACCCTGTCAGATTAAAGTGGTTTAGAGTTTCCAGAAAGTTTCTAGACTGCAGCATTCTGTCAGTTTGTACAGACATTATTCCCTTATCTTGAAGAAATAGTCAACAATAATCAGGGCCCAAGGGGGCAGAAATAATCAGGTTTTCAAATGCTAGCATTTGTGCTGGAGCTACAATCAAAGAGGAATCCTCTGCTGGTGTATACAGTTGTTAGCTGTTGTCTTGTGCAGGTACTCCCTTCTAGCAGAAGAAAAAACTAGCAGAAAATTAAAACATGATTGAAGTAAAGTTACAGCCTGAAATTTAAACTACTTTTAAAGTTACTTTTATAAATAATTAGGATTATTCTAAGGTTTGCTCTTTAGGCATTAATTTGGATTACATGTAAATTTACTTTGCTTGAGTTATATCTTTTGTCTGTCTCCTTACTTGAAATCAGCCTTATCTGCTTATGGCAACTTCTGAAATCCTTTGTTCTTTAAAACTTGAAAGTAGATTGATTCCAAAGGGAGATTTATAGGCTATAGGAGTATTGTATTTGAAGTTTGACGTGACAGCAATCTAATACATTCAATTATGGTAATTTTTAAAGGTGACTGTAATTTCTTTTTTTTTTTAATGATTTATGAATTTTAGAATACCTTGCTTTCTGTTTTTTTTGTTCAAGTTAAGGTTCTACTTTGTCTGTTCATTTGTCTTACTTTGGTCAAGTACTGGCATTTCTTCTTTACCTCAGATTCATCTTTTATATTCCTCTTTGCCTATTGCCTTATTTCTACTTTTTGGTAGCATAGACCTTGCAGTGTAGGATTGCAAGAATAAATCTAATTCCTTTTTGATGGCTTTCTCTTTCAGGATAACATTTTGTCACCTGCCTTTCCAAAGCAAATGGCTCTATGTGGGCACTGAAAGAGGAAACATTCACATTGTCAATGTGGAATCATTTACTCTCTCAGGCTATGTCATCATGTGGAATAAAGCCATTGAACTGTGAGTTTAACCAAATTTTGTCTGTGGAGGGGAGGGAACAGCAGTGTCCCAGATGTTGTTGGAATCCCATCAGTTGTTTTTGTCCCATCAGTTGCAGGAATATCACTGTTATCTAGTTAGGCCTCCGTATTCATCTTACTGCACTACATACACTATCAAAGTTCATAGTCATGTAAATATTTTTGTTTTCAAGAATGTGAAGTGCTAATGTTAATATATGTTTCTGCCTTTTAGAAGTATTTTATCATATTCCTGGGATAGACATGGAAATAGACAAAATAGACAGTACAGAAACAAGTGTAAAAATCACTATGTGTGGAGATAAAATAGAAGAAAAAATAATATAAATTAAAAAATGATGTGGCTTGGGCAGGCATATCACTTCTACAGTTGGGGATTAAAGACCAAAGTGTAAAGATGATGCATTTTTTAAGAGGGCTGATGTATTCTGAGTTGGCAGTGACTTTCTAAAATGCAAATTTAGATAAGTCTATTTCAAGAGCAAAATACATTTTATAGCTATTGTCACTGCATCTTCTTTTTTTAATGTTAAAATTGTATGTACAAATATAGTGGTTTGTGGGGGAACGATGTAGTTGTGTGCTGCTCTTCCTGCGCTGGTGTTTTGTTCCCAGTATGTTGTCTTTCAAAAAGAAATATTTTGAGTCCATCACTTGCCAAAGGGTGTTGAAGCGAACACAGCTCTTTATTGGTCTGTCTTCTTCAATAGCAAGAAGTCCACATAAAGTGTTAATTCTGTGTTATTGTAACAGTGGCCATCTTGGGCAGTTTATGAATAATGACGAATCTTGTATTCCAGTGCAGATGTGAACACTTTATCCTACGGTGTCAATTCTGTAACAACAGATGTTAAGATGTTTAAAGCTAATGGTATTTTTTGTTGTTGTTGATAGGCAGTAAATTAGTCTTTCCTTAAGACAGAAACTAAGTGTCTACAAACAGACACGGTTTTTATGTGCTTGAAGATAAAAGTAAAAAGTAACTCCATTTTGAAATGTCACAACTTGCTTACATGGAGTCTGTATCTGCAGAATCTGTATTACTTCCAGTTATTTTGATACCATTTAGGGCAAGAAACAAGTTTTTTTAATGGAAATATTTCTTTTTTAGGTCATCCAAATCTCACCCAGGACCTGTTGTCCACATTAGTGACAATCCAATGGATGAAGGAAAGGTAGGATATTTTAAAGACTCTTCAATACATTATTTTCAAAGCAAGACTTTTTTAAAGTATAGATACCACTGCTATTTAAGGAAGGATTAAGAATATGAAGACAACAAAGATTTTAAGCCCTAAAAGTAATACAAAGGAAGGCCCTAAAAGTAATACAAATGAAGGCCCTAAAAGTAATACAAAGATTTTAAGCCCTAAAAGTAATACAATGTGTAGGACACATTACTGGAATAAATCAGAAACATTTGAAAACATTTGTAATCAGAAACATTTGAAAACACAGATGAAAATTATTAGCTGCAAAACTTTTGGAAATAAAAGCAAAGAATGTTACTTGTGGTGATAAAAATTAAGATCTTGTTACAAAAGGACCCACCAGTCATAACTGGAGTGCTGAAAGTGTGATGGAAAATAATTCCAATTTATAATGCTCTTGGGTATTATTTCAGAACTTTAAAATGCTTATTTTTATCGCATATTTGTATAGAATACCATCTACTTTGTCTTCAGATTAAGTAATCTGAGACAGAGTTTCATGGAATTTGACATCTAACTCATACTCCAATATTAGTTCATTTATTATAATCACTAATGAAACTGGCCTACAGAACAAGAAGGTATTTCAGAAAAGTAAACCAAAATATGTGGGAAAGATCTATGTATTAGACTTGTATTTTCATTCTTATGAGATAGTATTAACATAATCATCTGGTCATCTTGACAAAAATTTC
The DNA here is from genome assembly GCF_009819655.1 of Sylvia atricapilla. Classification (NCBI taxonomy): domain Eukaryota; kingdom Metazoa; phylum Chordata; class Aves; order Passeriformes; family Sylviidae; genus Sylvia; species Sylvia atricapilla. The sequence goes on from NC_089142.1 coordinate 66,185,311, forward strand.
ACAGTACGTATTCTTGAAACCTTTGCAAGACAGAAGTCTTTGTCCTGTGACTTACCATTTTGCTTACTAGTGTTCTACACATGCAGGAGAAATATCTTTTTGTCTACTTTGTCTTTTTCATGTCAGTAGTAGATTAAATTGGAGGGATGGAATGATCCTGTTGTCTTAGCAGTGGTTTGAAAGTTTTAGCAAGTTATCTGCTTGTATCCTGAACACCTGAGGTTTCAGTACAGCAGAGAATTTAATGAGTAGAAGCTTTTTCATTAATATGAGCACTCACTTCAGTAAGTGCAGAACTAATGGGTTTCTCTGTAGAATTAGGTTTGAATCACATTCCAGGTTTATGGACTCTGCCATATGAATGCAATGAAGCTGTTGTAATTTCAAGAAATACAAGCGTTCAATTTATTTTGATATATTCCACCCCACATCTAATTATTGGCAATTAAATTTTAAAAAATACTGGTTTTATTAATCAGGCTACCAATCAGCGTTTTGAAATCTGACCTTATGCTTTTCTTATTTCTCATTAAAAAGACATTACTAAAAAACCCTGTGTAGTTGCAAAAATCCCCCATGTACACACTATTAAAATTTGTTCATGGTTTTAGCTTTCTAATCACAGTGGGTTTTCTAATGTTTCAAGCTAAAATAGAAAAATTATAATATGTGGCATATGATAGACAAGATAATTAAATATAATAGTGTACATAACATTGATGGGGAAAATGGAATATTCACTTTTCCTGGATCAAACACGTCTAATATTTATGGTATCTTAGTGCTGTAGAGCACTGAAAGAGATGAAATATTTTATTTGTAGGCTTGTAGGAGATCTGTTATTTTTATACTGGAGACAACTGTACACCTTGAAAATCTTAACATGCTGAAAAGACTGTCCAGGCAAAACCTCTAGGTATGGCACTAGATTGTTACTACTGCCTTATGTTGGCCATGGCTTGGTTGGGTTTTTTTTTTTCCCCATTAAGAGAATTAGCGCTTAAGATAGGAGAGCAAAACACTTAGATACTCAACAGTGTGTTGGAGGAGCTATTAGGAGCAATTGGAGTCTTCACTCCCTTCAGTAAAAGTTTAAACTTGCTTCTTGCAAAAAGATTATTTGAGAAATTTAGTTTAGTTTCTGTAGCTTTCCTCCTATGAACAAATAATGTTTCTGGTGTTCCTTCAGCCAGTTATCTCAGTTGTGATTAACATCAGGAGAAAGCTCATAGTACAGAGTTTCTTTTTAGACAATGAAGTCTTACTGAGAACTTCAGGGGGAATATTGTATTCTTCCAGGAAATTTAAGCAGAACAAATTCCAGCGAGGAAAACGCACAATAAGGTTCTCCTTTTCAAAATCCCTTATTTTCACTCAGGGAGGAGTACATGTAACAAGGTTTAATATAGCTCTTTCTGCAGCTCAAAAGTTAGTTCCAAGGAATCTTCAGCAGGATGCTTTCCTTTTTTTCTAATTTTGCATGAATATCCATTGTATTTTCTGGAACTTGAGGACAATAAGTACAAAGTAAACCCTTCTAACATTGAGGCCTTCACCTCTTTAGTTTTTGTTTTTTATAACTACTTACAGTTACTCTATGTAGTATTATGCTGCATATCTTTTGGGACAAGAATTTCGGGCATTGCAAATTATACCATTTTGCTTTTCCTTATAAAGAATTAATGTATCTTCTTAATGCAGCTTCTGATTGGCTTTGAATCTGGGACAGTGGTATTATGGGACCTGAAGTCGAAGAAGGCGGATTACAGATATACACATGATGAGGTAACATTTTTCATCTGCATTACTTACTCTGAGGATATAATTCACTACTCAAATAGTGACTTTTATTATTTTTTAATCTCCTGCTTCTGTCACCAGTGGATCAATAAGTAGGTCTCTTTGAAATTGCAAGTACTAGAAATTTTCTCCAGAAGAGCAGTAGCACTTGGATAATAAAGTTCAGACAAAATAACTTCACTGAGTTTAAGTTTGTAAAGTAATAAATGGTGGCATGGATTTCTTCACTAGACTTTTAGATGTTTTTTTCTGTTAATCGTGTGACTTTTATCTGTGTTAAGGGCTTAAGTTGAAACAAGATGGTTTAGCAATTTCTGTAATTTGGAATCTCTCATATTCTGGGAAGAAATAAAAGAAATATTCTTCAGGGGAAGAAACCGCTAAACAGTCTCACTGCAACATTTCTCTAACCACCTTTTCTCTGTAGAATAAGATCAAGATCAATTCTCTTTGAAATAAGACTGGAGGAAGTTTAAAATAATGACATTAGGTAGCATTCATTCCTTTAAAATTTGATTCTTGAGAGAATTGCCTTTTTGAAAGACTAAGATTAAGAAAAATGAGTCAGCATAATATACAAGGTGATATATTTTGTTTAAAATAATATAAAATTGGTCTTGATTACATTTTGTTGATTGTAAAATGGCCTCGTCATTGTGCAGTACTAGCTTTAGGGTTTTTTGGGGGGAGTGGGGTTATTGGGTTGTTTTGGGGGCAGTCCTGCTTGCTCACTACTTGCACTTGTGTGTATTCTACCAATTGAGACTTTGCTTGGAGAGGGAAGCTCTGAAATTGTCTAAGCCTTGGATCATCAGAAATGTCCATATAAGCCCCAGAGTATGTTATGCAAAGAACAAATTTTCTCCCTGCCATTCTCGTTGCATGAACCTAATTAATTCCCTTTATCTTTTTTGGTTTTTTTTTTTTTTTTTTTCATAAATTTACTCATGTCTTCATCATGTTTTTCTTCCTAGATCTCTTACTTGTTGTGTTCATCTCTAAGTTTTTTAACCAATCTATTTTGTCTTTGTTTTATAAAACAGAAACATAGCAGCATAGTATATATGAAGATGTGGGCACACTGGATTTATCATGTGGTATAATTGCCTTTGGACTTGTTTTCTTTTTCTCTTGATCTTGATATTGGATTAGCCTTTTGAAGCTGCAAGAAAAAAAGCAGATGCTTCCTTGAAACAACCCATTTTAAAACCCAAGACTCATTCTTCAGGTGTTACTTATCAGGTCAATGTCCTGACATTTAGGCTTCATTTTTCATTGACATAGTGGGACAGTAAAAATTAAAGTCTTTCTGCAGTTTTTCACTGAAATCCTGATTTCTGCTTTGAATGTAGTTTGGTACTGTCAACAGACTTTACAATCTTAATATTTTTGTTCTAATTTTCCGTGTTGATTATGAATAAACTAAGCAGGTATAGATGCCTGAGGGTCTCTACCATTTAGCTTCATCCATGAACTAAACAATTAGAGCCAGCCTGTCTTTATTCCATGCTGCTTTACTTTCTTAACCAGTTATTTATTTGTTCAAAGATACCTAGTCTGTTCAGTTTTAGCTTCCTTTGAGATTGTTATTGAAGGACTTGGAAAATTTTGTAGACAGCTTAAGTGGTGTTTCTGTGGACCTCATGCCTGTTACCATTCTTGGAGGTTTGTTTGACTATAATTACCTCTCACAAAAAGCATGTTGACTACTTCTATCTGGTGTATCATACTCATATTATTATCCTCTCATAATTTAGACTCATATTGTTATCTCATTATATACTCACATATTTATTATCTATGCATCGATTAACTCTGTTCTTTATTAAAATTTTGTTGCAGTTTCTAGAAACTTACCTAAGGTAGACACCATGCTGCTTATTCTAATTTTTTTTTGGTGGTCCATTTGTTTAAAAATTTACTAAATACCTGTCTCAATACTTTTTGAACCAATTCTTACTTGAGAGGCCGCAGAGATCAGTGGATGGTTCAGATGTTACATCTTTGATTTTCTTTAGGATTTAGAAGTGAGTGCATCCAGGTGTTCAGTTTGGGTTTTTTGATTGCAAAAGAGGTAATGAAATACCTCAGGTCAGGCCCTTGGTGAAGAAATGTGCTTATCATAACTTGGGAATAGTTAGGAAGGGAAAAGAAAAAAGATGATGATCTGGTAATGTAATGGTTTCTTTGCTCACAAGAGTGCGCACACAGAAGACTCAGAGTGGAGCAGTGGAGCAGTGCCTTGTCTCATGAGATCTCTTCTGTCTCTGGTTAGTGTGACACAGAGCAAAGGAAGTTCTTTGCCATTTTGTTTCCTGCTAACAAACCGTGTGAATTTGGACATTTCTGTGCAGAGAATCTTTCTAGCTAGTTTCTTGTTGATTTCCTGGGTCTGTGCATTGTTGCAGAACTTCTTTGACGCACTGACTGTAAGGGCTGTATTCCATCATGAACGTGTGTGCCAGTCCACCCTTAAGGGACAGGGAGCATCTAATGTCACAACATGCTTCACCTCTTCTCTCACAGAGGATAATGCGTGTGACATTCTGCCCCGTAGCAGGAGCAGGATTTTAAGCCTCAGGATTTAAACCCTTGGTTCTCTGCTTGTTCTTGACGAGAACTCTTCTGAGTGTGGAGTTGACAACCAGTAAGAAGAGAGCTACTTAGTCCAATCTTGTCACACTTGCCATCTTAGTGGGTGGCTAGGCTTCCTCGGGCATCATGAACAGGGTGGCCAGGACATTGATACCATAAAAAACACTTGCTAGAAACTTTACCATTGGAATGATTTCCTCCTCTCTCATCACTTTGTAGTTGATGCTATTTTTAAAGCATGTAACTTGAAGGTCTGTGCAGTCTTTCACCATCATTTGGTGCAGCTTCCTTAACTTAAAACTCTGGATGCATGCAGGGATCCAAATGTCATCCTTTCTTCCTTAGCAGAGGAAGATCGTAATGAGGGTCAAAATCCCTGTGTGTCCGGAGGACTGTGGAGACAGTCTGTTATTTCCTGAGGGAAGACGTTGAATCCAATTATATGGTTTTGCAGCTTCCTGCTTGGCTTCATTTCGAATGGCCTGACCTTTGGAGGCTTTCTTGAAGCAAATTCCCATGTTGTGGTAGGGCAGTCTCATTTGTTGCCTGAAAGCCAGGTTAATGGAACACTGTGCACACTTTCTTCCTGTCTGAACACGTGTGCCATCCAGCACCCTGGGCTTATAGCTGCAGCACAAGGACACTAGGGCACTCATCCCAAGGACAGGAGCAGGTGGGTAGCAGTAACCACGGTTGGGGGATGCATCTCTAGGTCATGATTAAGGTTGGTGTTGATTGCAGGTGTATTCTTCCCTTCAGAACATTGTACTTAGAGGAAACGTGGTACTGGAATAGGCTGGAATGTGCTGCAGCGTTGCAAAACAATTTAGCTATAATTTGCACTTGATCTTTCTGTGTTAGGAATTAAATCCTGAACTTAAAGTAGTGTATCTTTTTTATCATAACAGTAATATTTTGAATATTTAGAATTAGTTAGAATAATGCATAAATGTAACATTGTTTTTCAGAGAATTTGGAGAAAATTATTTGCGCATAGTAGAACTGTAGCTATGAAAGAACTTATATTTAGAAAATTTCTTTGAAACCCTTTACTCAAATCATTCCTTTTGTCTTGGGCAGACTCAATGAAAAAGTAAGACTAAATTCCTTTTGCAGCATCCTGAAGCCTTTTATGTGCAGACATTGGGGATTTAAGGGAAGTAAGCTGTGCATTTGTTATGTAAAATACAGTTTATATTGCAGTCATTTCCCAACCTATATGTTCATGAAAGGAATAAAGCAAATTTCTCAACTGTTAGCTTTTTCCTAAAAAAACCCAAAACAAAAACAAACCCCAAATCCTTCAACTGTAACTTCTGAAAACTAAAGCTTGTTTTATAATCAAGTCCCTTCTGCAAGTAATATTTTGTTTGTTCTGATGTCAAGTAAGCTTTGACAGCATTAACTATAATGCATTATAGGTTACTATTTTTAGGCTCAGTGTTCTGGTACATGGTTGAGTGTAAGAGATTATTTTAGAGCATTAAAAACATGTCAAAGTAGCTTGTGGAATTAAGAGGACAGGGGAAAGAGAAACAACCCTGGTATGTGACTTGCCAGAAACCAAAGTGTGTCAATGTATTTCATGTCATCAAAACAATCTTCATGATGTATTGTCATTTAAGTCTCAGTAGCTACATTTTTTGTTTGTTTTCTTCCTTTTGCAGGATTTTTTTCATTCCTTAGATTGTTGCCAAGAGAGTTAGCCTAGGTACTCCCAAGTTTTAAAGTACTTTCTTTGTATATTTTGTGAACCTGTAGAAAAGGAGTCAGTATCATCATCCATTCATGTTTAAGCAAAAATGCTGCTCATATCCATGGAAATTAAAGGATTGTCATAATAAGGTTGTGAAATCTGGATAAGATATGGCAGATAACCAGTCTGGTTTGCAAAATAACTAACCATGGGCTTTGCCAGTCATACACAGTGTATTTCAAATTCAATTAATGTCACAAAAGAGTAAAAGGATCATTGAGAAATCCAAAGAATTATGAAAGGACTTATCAATGTCTCTGGTGCATTCCATATTTGCAGTAGTCTAAATTTGGTGTTAGACAAACTGGATTCAAAAAATTTTCTTGAAAACAGGGTAAACTGCTTAAATTAATAACTTTCGTGTTTACGTCATTCAAATCCTCCACGCACTGTTCTGGTTTTGGCTGGGATAGCTTTCATTTTCTTTCTAGTAGCTGTGTGTTTTGATTCACTATGAATAACTTTGATAACACACTGATATTTTAGTTGTGCTGAGTAGTTTTTCTTGCAATTATTAAACTGTTCCTACCTGAACCTATGAGTTGTACCATTTTTTCTGGTTCTCCCCTGGATCCTGCTGGTGAGTGAGCAGCTACGTGGTGCCTGGCTGCTGGTTAAACCATGACAGATGAGAAGAGTGGTCTCAAACAGTTCCAAAATCATCTGCATGTAATCAGCTGTAGGGCTGAAATAATCCTGTAGGAATTTAAAAGAATGGGATTATTTATATCACTGTTTAATGAATTTAAATACCTAACTTCCCTGGTGGAAAAATAACATGAAAACTTGAGTCTTTATTGATGAACTTAAATTGCAAAGTTGCATTTAAATTATTCATTTTTGTACCTCTTAAAAGTACCAAGAACTAATAGCTTTTTCTAGGGATATTTACAAGCTATTGCAGAAGTAAAAATAAATTTCATTAAATGCTTTAAAATACGAAGTAATCTCTTGAAGAGCTAGTGATCTACATAAGATATTTCTGTAAGAGTCTTGCATACAAATGCTTTTAATTTTGTTCCTCAGACTTTTTTGGTTTATTTGTGGTTGCATTTTACAGTCCTGTGTAAATCTCCCACAGTTAACTGCTGCAGTTGCTTCTTAAAATCAGGTACGCTCACCTTCTTTGCAGGCAGCATAGCAGTAATTTTTCCACATGGGATAATCTTTCTGGAACAGATGGTGAATTGATTTTGTGTTTGTGTACAGCCTGTCTCCACATAAAACTCAGGGATAGTTTCTACAGTTTCTAATAAACTTTAGTCATATGTAGGACAGCAAGGTCAATTGTGTTGTTATTCAAAAAAGTTAGATTCAATTCCCCACTCCCCCAGAAAATACTGCCTCAGAAGTTTTGAAATAAACTTGCCCAGAGTCCAGAACAGGTAGCTTAAATTTGAATTAAAGTGAAAGGGATAGTAGGACTACTTCTAAATAGAAACCTTTAGTGGTAATTAAGTATAAAGATTTATCTATACAAAGATGGTCATGTTTTTATTAGCGTTCTTTCTGTGTAAGTTCCTGTAAAGATTTCTTGTCCTGGGTTCATGTTTGTAAATGGAAGAACTCAAAACAGTAGTGAGGTCAGGACTCAGTTTAGCTGTGCAGACAACTTCACTCATGGATACAAATGCCTTATGCTTTAAATATAACAACAGTCCTCTGTGATACTTGGGTATGATCTTGTTATAAGGGGTTGCTTTCTGTTCCCATATGGCCAAAAAAGATTTGAGACACAGTTATATGTGTGGCAGCTGATAAAAGCATACTGCTGCATTATGGTACCAAAAAGAAAATAGGACATTTTAATCATGATGAGAATTAATATGAAAACTGAGAGTTTTATTCTGCATCACTAAGTGTTGTGTAAAATATTAAAATAAAAATCTATCGCTCCTAGTGGCTTTTTAGTGTCTTAGAAGATTTGTGTAGTTTTGCAGACTCAGTGGATTCTGCTTCATTTTTCTATTTTATGCATTCCTTCAAATTCCGGCACTAATATTAACCCTGGAAAAAATGCCAAAACTTTTTTGCTGTTGTGTATTAAGATTATTTTTTTAGATATTAGTTTTGTTTTGGTGATTGTGACTGTTGCTAGTAAACCAGTGCTATCAGCTATCTAGTACTACTTAAGGTTATTGTACTTTTTTCATTATAACTATCTTGTCACTAGGCCAGCTTGTGTTGAACCTCAAGATAGTGCTGCAGCTACTTATAGAGTTGGTTTTATTTTTTTGGACTTACAAGAATTTGTGAAATGTGTGATAGCAAAGGATATTGCTCTATACAAGTTTATCATACCCAGCCCACAGAGTTAGATTATTTTAAAAAACATAAAACATGTATTTCAGTTACATTTTAAAAAATATTTTGCAGCATTTCTAAATATAACAAGTGACTCTAAAGAGACTAAAACTAGGCAGTAAAAAGACATAAAGGCAAAAGGCTCATGGTACTCTTTCAGAGGTTTTTCTTTTCATCCCTCCATGTTCCTTGCAGAAAGTGAGAGCAGTCATCCTTCTCTCTTGTGCTCAGATCTTTTTATCTTATTAAGCATTAATGCTGTTTCAACAGTAACAGGTTGAAACAGGTTGAAGGCCTTTCCCTTCTAACATTCTTTTTCAAAGAAAAGTGATCATTTCTCAGATTTATTCTTCCTTCCTTTTATGAAACTTGCTTTCTTAGTGGTTCTTAAGGCCTATTTCTGCATTAATGTGGATCAGACTGTTCCATTTACACTGGGCTGCCTACTGTTGTCAGGGTTAGACTTCATATGGGAGATTATGTAAAATGTACTGATTATATTGTATTGTTAAGCATGTTGTAGACATTTATTTTCTCTGTGACAAGACCTTTTTTAAAAGCGACCTTCTCTTTACTGAGTCTGTGCTCTCAACTTGTTGATCCCTTGGTTTGTTTGGTATAATGTTGGTAAATAAAAACAAATTTTCAGTATTTATGCAAGATTTCTTTTATAATACCAGTTCTTGCTAAATAAAAAATTATTTGACAGGCAGAATGTTTGAGACTATTTCACTTGGACACCAGGAGGCATCATGTGTGGCATGTAGGTTTCTGAGCTACATGTGTAGATGTGATATTGGTACACAGAATCTGTCTAACAAAAATCTATAATGATTCCACAATACATAGGGAACGCTATTAAATTTCACTAAGAAATGCTAACCTTTAATCTGTAGTTTATATATCCAGATGTTGTATTAATTTATATTGGGGAAATTTTTATTGGAGGCTCTAGACTCACGTAGCATAGCCATTTTCCTCTGTCATTTAAGCTCTGGATTCTCCCATTTAGTTTGCTGGAAACTGTCTTGTCTCTCTGTATAGCTTCATGAAATATGAAGACCTGATCTGTGTATAATCAGTTTGAGCAAAGCTCGCTTGGATCTGTCTTGAGATGTGCTCTTCAGCCAGTAATTACTGCTTAAGCTGTCATTGCTGGTTACAGTTCTCTACTGCACACACCCAAGTTTCCTCACAAAGGAAATCCCAAGGTCCCTGCGGAGCTGGAGTGAGTGAAAGCCCTTCTAACAGACAGAATCACTACTGAGGGTATTGTAAAGCCCATTAATTTTCACTTATTCAGTACCTGCTTTTCTAGTTTACCTAGAGTAACACCTCAGTCATAAAATCTACCTTTTCAGTAATACCAAAGTTCCGTATTTTTTGGAGTTTATGGTTCCTTTTGCACCTTCTGGGTAGTATAGAACTACTTTAAGGTTTCATTGTTTACTGATATTTTCATGCTAACTAAAATTCCCTTGAACATGGGATTTATTAAGAAGATTAGGAAAAATTCCCTAATGGTTTCATAATGTCTCCATGTACTAACAAAGATGCAGGAAGCAGAAATGGCACCAGTCTTTTCTTGCTAGTTAATATTTTTGCCTTATTTGTATTCTTTGCATCATTGTTTACTTTCCTCTTGCCTGAAGGCAGCAACTAGATTTTATTTATTTAGCTGTTTTCTGTAGATTTTATGTGACAAGGTGTAATCGTGCCATTCCTAATTTTAGGAATCTAGCGATGACTTTGTATTTATGGAAAGATTTACAAGTAGATTCCTGTGCTTTCCTGTAACTTGAAGCTGCCATTGCAATATTTGAGCATCCAGGCTAATACTTTGCTTTCATCATCATAATTTCAAAAAAGCCTTGTTAATTCAATTCTTGTTTTATGGAAGTTTTGAGCCAATGCTTGCCTCTTGTGCACATCCACAGAAACATCTCAAAAGGATACGTAATACTTGAAGTTAATAATCTCATCCCATGTTTTTGTTCTGGACAGTATGTTTTTCCCAACACTGAAAAATTTTGGTTAGCAAAGCTTAAATAAGTGCTTACAGTTATTCTCTTCGTGCTACCCTTCATGGAAGAATATTTCATTACTACACTGAGGAGGGTAAGTTTCCCCCCCTAAACAGGGTACTACAGGGAAGACAGTAATTTTGGTGGGTAAAGTGTGTCTGAAAGTGCTAGTTATGTGCAGAAAACTTGCCATGGGTAAATTAGGACATAATAGGATAGGGACTGTTTAATTAGTAATTTCTCTAATTGGCTTTTTCTGTTTAATGTCACTGAGAAAGTTGTAAGAATAAAATGATAAGATACACTACTTATGTTGCTGTGCTTTTACTTGCGTAGGCTATCCACTCTGTGGCTTGGCATCATGAAGGAAAACAATTCATTTGTAGTCACTCAGATGGTACCTTGACCATATGGAATGTAAAATCTCCTACCAAACCATTCCAGACAATCACTCCACACGGTAAGATGAAAATGGATACCTGCTGCACTTGACAGCTCTTAAGATATAGAGAACATGTTTTCAGTTGAAGTGTGTTTTGCAGAAAAACAAGTATTAAAAGTGCACTTTTAATGCAGTAAAAATCTTTCTCAGTCGTATCAGTTTCTCATAGATTTCACTTGAAAAAGAAAAATCTTTATGAAATAAGAATCCAAATCAGTGCAGCTTTCTCCAAATCTCTAAACTTCAGGCTTGTCTTTCACACAATGGACCTGATCTCCAGAGTTAACTAATGCATATTTTGCAGGGCATGCTTTTTGCTTGGATCCCATTAGGATCCCATATGTTGTTAAAAATACATATAAGCAAGTACCTGTTTGGTGCATAAATGTGTAGATTACCACATGAATTTTTGGAAAGGTTTGTAACAGATTAAGAATAGCATCTGGTAAGACATTTCCACTTATGAGAGAGGTCTTGCATTAATAGTAATCCAAAAGATTAACATTATGTGTTGTTTTCTGTGAAATATACTGCTGCTTTTCTAATAAGTTCTACATAAATGCCAGGCTTACGTGGCGTGCATGTCTCTAAAGTAAGTAAGTTGCTAAGACATGATATAGATTTTTAAGTGTGGATGTATCAGTGAGGATAATTGCACAGTTGAGAGAAAGTGGGCTTTCCATGCTGAATTGAAGTCTTAGCCCTGAAGGATAATACTCAGTATAAACCTCACTTTACTTGTAAGCTGACCAATTTTAATTGCAAAAGGGTAGATACAATGTAAATTTTAGATCTCTTAGTGCTACTTAAAACAGCACTTTACAGGAGGATTATACATTTGAAAACAAATATTCTACAGCAGTCAGGTTTAGAGGTTTTTTTCCCCTAAACATTCTAGTTGGTGTGTTGAGACCTTTAACAAGTTTTTAACTATATTATTCCAAGGCATAGTCTATAACTGTCAAAGTTGTTGACTATGTGTTTGTGTGAATTTTATACTTCTCAAGCTGCACTGTGAATTTCATTACTTGCCATAATGTTGTGGAACTGTAAGATTAACACAGGAAAATCATTTACTTTAGGAAAGCAGCTGAAGGATGGAAAGAAGCCAGAACCCTGCAAACCTATCCTTAAGGTGGAATATAAAACAACTAGAGCTGGGTAAGACTTGTTTTGTATGCAAAATGAGTATATGCAACAGTGCAACACTCTGGGAATGGACTGTTCCCAGTTGTTGGGGTGCACATTCTGATGGGTACAGCTTTGTTTTAGCTTTGATAAATCAGATGAATAAACTGCAAGAACTTGTTTGAAGGAATTACTGTATACAAATCCATGATGCTGCTAATGCATAATCTATACTCTTCTTTTAAGCTACTAAAATTTTTATTCATTTTTGCTCAATTTTTGAGAGTTCTAAAGAAAAAAAGGCTGATAAAGCATAGAAGACACCAAAACACAGACACAATAAATTGAACTTTGACAAATAGTAATCCCGAACTGAATATTCTAAATTCTGAATACATGTTCCTTCCCCCTAAAATGTTGTTAACAGAAGATTTTCTAGTAGAGTGCAGTAATTTATGCAGTGAAATGTGCCTAATTATGTGCATTGAGCATGTAACAAAGCAGTAATTGCAAAAAGAGGCTCAGATGGAATTACAGTATCTAGAGTAGTGTGGGTTTTTACCAAGACTGCAGTTAAGATGGATGGATTTCATGAACTGTGTGGAATTTGTTTTATTTGTGATTTTAAAATGTTTGCGTAAAAAGTGCAGTATAAAGACAAAATATACATGGGAATCTGTTCAGCTATTTGTATAAGCTGATTTTTTGTTTGTTTGATTGTTTTCTTTTGTATTTGGGGGGTGTGTGTCCCATTTTTATTTGCTTGTCAGGCATATAAATCTGTAGAAGATGGTTACTTAACTGATACAATACAGTATGTGTTGATATACTCATATCTCTGGCTTTAGGTGTTTTTATTTTTTGCTAAAAGTGAGGTAAATAGACACTTAAATCTCTGGCTAGCTCCCAGTTTTTTAAAAATATGTCATCATCTGGAAAGCCATATTTTACTTGTAGAAGTCTACATCTGTCTGCCTAATCCTTTCTCAACTGAAATACCCAAAGCTGATCTAAAGAGAGATAATCAAAAAATCTCAGCTTCAGCAAGTTACAATTTCTGCAATCAAAAGCCTTCTTTTATGAATAGTCGTTCTGAAGGAGAAGATCGGTTTAGAGCTTGTTCTGTGACATTATCGGGCTACAATGTGAAAACTACTTGAGTTTTCACATCATTTAAAGAGGAGTTTATTCTAGTATAATTTCTAAGAATCCTTGAGGGTTTGGGGAGGCTACTTTTTCCTAGTGTTTTGCTTTTTTTTTTTTTTTTTTTTTTTTTCTGTTGCACCTCTCACTTTCTGGTGTTTATCCAAATTGAATGTTTTGCTACATTTCAATTTAGTCTTCTCTCTAATGTTTTCTGTCTTCGGTGTACTGTTAAATCTACAATTACTGATAACTCTTCCTGAGCTTTAATTAAGAGAGGGAGAAATAGAAGCTGCAGCAAGCAAAACCCCACCAGTGTGCGCTGTGGTAGAGAGGCAGTGCACTGGAAATCTCCTTTCATTCTCCTATGAGTACTTCAGTTTGCACTTCAATTTTCAGTTTCACTTGTAATCTTACACGAATTTGAAGGGAAGACAGGACTACCTTTCTGTGTGCAGAAATACCTAAATTTTTGCTAGATTTTCTGTTTACCGTTTGGAATACTTCAAGTATGAACAAGATAAAATTTTAACTTTTATCTAAAGTGCTTTCATTTCTTCTTCATGGTTTAATTTCTGTAGCACATGGGAGAATCATTTCTGGACAACAGGACAGAATTTTTCAGGCTACTGAAACAATGTAAGAAACATACCAAATAAACTATTTTCTAAAGCAGTTCACTATAGCTGTGCTTCTAAAAAAAATAAAAAAAAAAAAAAAAAAAAAAAAAAAAAAAAAAAACAAAACAGCAAAAAAACTTACATTTAAGAGATACTATTTAATACTTAAGTTACTTTTTTAATCTTTATTATGAAAAAACGTTCACCGTTTCCATGCTCTGTTTTGAATCTTTCTATCATCCCTTTTTTATTTCTCCCTTATCTATCTAGAGTGCTCAAAGATCTATGCCTGTTTCAGTATCTCCTCCAGTGGAAAACATTTCATTGATATGATCTTAACTGGTTTTTACTGCTTCTAATTCTAATAAGCTTTTTTTGGAGAAAAAGGGTTCAGAACCATGCAAAAGGAAGGACCATAACTGATGGCAACCTGTATAAAGGGCCGCAGACACTATTCTTTTTACTGTTGCAGCTTTTATTAATTCCTTCTCACTTTTTTTTCTGCATTTTGTTTTCCATATTGTAAAACTTGGGTCAGGACAAAAGGAGGACATGAGGCTTTTCCTGGGTTTTATGGGCTACCTATTTATTTGCTAACTTTATGGGGGTTTCTGTTGCTTTTTGGTTGGTTGAGTTGGGTTTTAAGTCTGCTGCAAATAGTGCAAAAAGTGTAGTGTTGAAGTGAAGAGCCAAAGTAATTTTAATTTACCCTACAACAAGAGTATGTCTGCAGCTTTATTTCTGGGAGAAAGGTTACTATTGATGAATAAGGGATGAAAAAGTTACATTCTTTGTAGATTCCTTGTGCAAAGTGGCATAATTTTGCCATCTCAGAGCATAATGTCACTGTGCTGCAGCCACTCTTCATCTAAAATACTCCATCCTTTTGTCAAGCACTTGAATTTCAAAGGTAGCTTACCTTTTGAGCTTTCTGAAATGGTTCCCATGTTGCTTTTTATGTGTACTTTTTCTGTCTAAAGGGAATCTAGAGACACTCTCAAGCTTCCCAATGCCGCTCCCGCCCCCTCCAGATTCAGCTCTTCCCAATGCCACTTTCCACCTGTACAGGTTCAGTACCTTACAGTATTTACTCTGGTTGATATTAGCATTATGGTAGAATTGCCTGTGTCCTACAGAAATTAGAGCTCAAAAGTCTCCATGTAAAACATAATTCAGAAGGGTTTTGTTTTGGTAGCTGCTGCAGCTGCCACTGACTGACTGAGCAGCGCCTCTTGGCAAGATGGTTGTGTGTAATTGCCACCTAGAGGTTACGTTAGTGATGTCTCCTACTAAGTAAAAGTTGTTAATCTGTTCATTTAGTTTGATCAGTGCTATTTTCTTGTGTGAGCTTATTGGTTTAAAGCCACACTTCCCAAAATAAATTTGTTGTTTTATCTTCACTACTACTTCAGGACTTCAAGTATTAGGGCAAACTAACTCTTGAAGTCTTTTCCATTTTAGGACTAGGATTAACCTCTCCACAGATTTACTCATGGTTTGAATAGTAAATGAGATGGTACCAATGACCTGATTTCTCTATATACCATTCTCTCGCACATCTGTATTGTCAGAAGCTGGCTCACAATTTTAGTTTACTTCTAAAATTGAATGGAAACATCCTCCTGGGTTGTGAACCACTCAACTCTCAATTGTATTATGTTTTCGTACGTTGCAAGACCTAATCCTGTGTTTTCTGACATTTTTTTCAATGATCTGTTGTCCCCTTTTATAGTCAATTTCTTATAGTATTCTTCAAGTGGTTTTACATATTCCAAGGGGACTACTTGCAAAACTGCTGAAGCTGAAGTGTTTCAAAGAATCTCTGTATGAGTAGCTGCGAAAAGTGCTATAAAGCAATTCTCTAAGATCTGAGCCCTGGTTGTTGTTTTTTTTTTAATGTCTTCCATTGTTTCAGGTAGGAAAAAGGCAAATCCCAAAGTTGAATCAGTCTCATTTATCATAAAAAGTGCAAATCTTCTACATTTTTATTTTAAATTATGTATTTCTAATTGATGTGCACTAACCTTTTAATATGTATCTACAGCTGAAGGGCAACACTTTAATTAGAAAATGTTCATGGTAAATCTATGGTTTCATGAAAATATGAAAAATTCTTACACAAACTTGTAGTGGTCTTCCTGGCAGACTGAAGTCAGGTTTAATCTTTGATTCATTTGTGGAAAATCCGTGTGACAGATCAGTGTGCTCTATTCTTAGCTTTTCCGTTCCTTGCTTCTAAAGGATAGAGTCTCTGGCAAGCCTGTCCAAAGCAGCTTGATTACCTTGAGAAATAAAATCAGGAGAAGCCAACATACACTTGTCACTGTGATGTATGAAAATTAAGAACTGAAATCTTTTACTTTGTTACTGTCAGTTGATCTCAGTGAATCTGCAAATCTGATAATTACTACAAATTGTCGTGGCTGCATTATCGTTTAAAGAAGCTTAATGATTTCTATGGACAAAAAAATACTGCAATAAATCGTTCCAACACAATGACACCTCACCAGTATTTTTCTCTTCACTGACATTTTAAAAAATACCAGACTAAATTCAATTGTGTAACTTTCTTGAAATTTCTTTATGGATGTAACTGTAAAAGATTGTGTGAAGTTTCAATACAAAGAACTGAGATTAAATGAAGACTCAGAGAAAACTTAATCCTTTTCTAGAAATAGACTCTGGGCTACTGTTGGAGGCAGGATATTGGACCTGATGGACCCATGGTCTAATTTATGGCTGCTCCTTTGAGGTCTCTTCCTTGACTGGCTGTACTCTTTGATCCTATAGAATCTTCGGTCATAGGTCTTTCTGGAAGATCAAGCAGATTATGAAATAACTGTAAAAGCTGGAAGCTTATCTCAGTCTGATTTGCCTTCAGTGCTACAAACACAAAGTATATTTCAGCCAAGTCTTAAACTCAGGAACTCATTATGCATATGCATAAAACCAAACACTTAATATACAGTTTTCAGGAATTCAGACATATCTAGTCTCACCTTATGTTTCAAATGCCAACTAGGGAAAGCCATTGAGTTAGTATGGAAAAGATGATATTATAGAAAAGGATAAAAAAAAAAAAAGTTTTCTTCTCACTTTTTACAATATATCAGGATGGGGCTTTTTTCTGTAGAAATTTTCTCCAGATACTGATATATTAGCTATTTCCAAGGAAGATGCAGATGAAGGGTAGGATTTCTACTGAAAGTGAGCATAAAAGTAGATGAGAGGTAACTGATAGATATGCAAAGTGCCTGTATTTCCTTCAGAAATATAATGTGAAATTTCAGGCAATAGTCAGTAATGAGTAACATTAATTTTTGAGCTGCATACCTACAATCAGTCAGTCTACTCTTTAAAAAGGATTATGTCCTATTTCAAATGAGCAGTATTAAAATGAGTTGCTCTTGACAATGAGGAAATAATAAAATACCTGGTAAAGTGAGCATATTTACTTCATCTTGTTTTTCAATAAATGAAATAGTAAACTACATTATATGCATATTGGAAATATATGGATGTATTTAAAAGTATGTTTCTGCAGAGGCTTTTTTAAAAAGTTTTAAGGGAAGCCTCTAATCTCTTCTCAAGGCTTGAAATATCTCTGCTTTGCTCTACTTGGCTCTTTGATTTTTGAGTAGGAATAATGTATGACAAAGTTGTTTCTTGAATTTTGTGCATGGTGGTAGGGGGAAAAATGGGTAACCATCTCGAGTAAATCATCTGTGATGTTACTTAGAAGGTGTTATGTCTTTAAAGCTTATCAAGCAGTTGGTTGCATCTCCAAGACAGTTGTATTACTGTGCAGCAAATGGGACTGTTTCTTCCTGATTCTGCTGGTGTGTTTTATGTTATGGAAAAATTGGACTGTTGGCAAATCTGAATCTGCAGTTCAGTAGAAAAGAAACAACTGCAAAGTAGTACAAAGCTTTTTAAAAGGATCTCATCTTGCCAAGAAGCTACAAAGGTTGGTTAAATCAACAAAATGCTTGGAGATGTCTGACTTAAACTAGAGTTAGAATAAGATTTGAAATACATACTCAAGCTGTAAATTTCATGAGAGCTGATTTGCATTATTTTTACTCCATCTCTGCTTAATGCTATTTCATTGAACTTTATCATAAGGTAGCAAAACCTGCCCAGTCTCTTTTATCATGTTATCCTGACTTGATTCTAAATGCTTCTGCTTTATTCCAGGGAGCCTTTCATCATTCTTTCAGGAGGCTTGTCATATGACACTGTAGGAAGAAGACCCTGTTTGACAGTCATGCATGGGAAAAGTACTGCTGTGCTAGAAATGGATTATTCTATTGTTGACTTCCTAACCCTGTGTGAAACACCATATCCTAATGGTAGGCTCTGTAAAGATTTTTCTCTGTACCTTGACTTGTCGCTGGAGTTTTATCCCATCAGAATATTCTTTACTATTGTCTTCCTGTTTTATCTCTGGGGATCAAACTGCAGCAGCAGCATCTGTTATCCCTATTGTCTGAAGTTTGGTTTACTTGCCAAAACATCATAATAGAATAGTTTATTATAAGGCCATTTTTGTGTCTAGAAAAAAGCCAATTACTCATAACATGTTTTTTTCTCTTTAATCCCCAAAGCATGCAGACAAAAAGCATTACAACTTTAAGCTGTAGTTGCTGGAGCAGATGTGGGTATTTGGGCACATAAGGCCTTTCCAGTCAGTGCTAAACCATGAGGAGCATTTTTGTATTATTTTAAACTTCTAGTGGCTTTATTCATTCCAAGACTTAGATGAATTTCATCACTATCCTGTACTCTCTGTTCTGCAGCAGGGGATTTCTTATCATAGCTTAGGTAGTTATCTCAGATGAATAGTATTTTATTGCTGGTGATTCCAATGGTTTTAGCTGTCAGCTTCCATCAGAGTATATAAAACTGCTTAGTTTGGAATTTGAGATCTGGCTGAAAGAGGGCAATTGAAACTTTGGAAACTTTTTCAAGTTTCTTATTTTGCTGTAAAGTCAGCTGTCTTTTGAGCCATTTTGTACACAATTAAAACTCAAACCCCATTGAATATGAGGAAAAGCAGTTTAGGAGTGGGATGATATTACTCAAAAATTGGATCTTTCTCTCATATAACCTGCTTATACAAGTTACTCTGCAGGTTCCTTTTTCTATTATTTGAGCTGCTGAGAATATTGAATAAAAGAACATGATTTTTCTAGACTAATTCAGGACTCTGCGTGTATAAAATATCTTTGAAAACTATAGTAATCTAAGTGGCTTTCTAATCTCAGTTGCCAGAGTGTAAGTACTGATTTCATTCCTGAGGCTGTGTGTGCATAGGCTCCATTTACCTATAGGTAACTTTTTGTTGTTGTTTTCAGACTTTCAGGAACCATATGCTGTAGTTGTTCTCCTAGAAAAGGACTTAGTACTGATTGACCTTGCACAAAATGGGTAAGAATCTTCTGTAGTCTTTAATCATTGGCTGCAGTGATCAGCCTACTGTTCTACTCTATAGTTTTTAGTCTAACCTAATACTTCAGAACATAAAATTTTGAATATTAAATATAAAATTTCTTCAAATTAATGGACGATCTTGTTATATCAACTTCTTTCAAGTTAATAAATAGTAGATGAGTAGAGTATCATGTGACTTTTTCCAGGCTTGATTGACTGACCAAAATTATTCACAGATCACTTCTGCTTTTTAAGTATCACATTTTATTTTGAAGTTGATTCCTGAGTGTTGTGAGGGGAGTTTGGAGTTTTGGGGCACTTGCAGTTTTGGGGAAGGCAGAAGGGAGAAGAACTGATCAGATAACCCAAGTAATTTTGGCTGTTGTCATCACTTAAATATTTGCTGATCTTATTGCCAAATAAATTGCTACCCATGTTGCTTAAAGTAACTCCATACTGATGCAATAATATCATATATATAAACTTTGAATGATAACAGCCACCCTCTGCTTTGCATCCCTGGTAAGAAATTGCTAAAAAGTAGTATCCTATTGCAGTATTCATAAGTAATACTTGCCTAAAGCATTGAGTCTCTTGTTGCTTTGTCCAGGGAATAGTCCATACACTGTTATTAGTGGTGATTAAAAATTCTAGATACTACAATTTTTTTTTTTTATGAAGAGTATTAAAATTCGTATAGGGAGTAACAACTAACTGTTAGGGGATCAGGAGCAGAGGAAGTAGGTAAGACCTTGGCACTGCTCCTGATTAAAAATCTTCGATGGTCAATGAATAAAAATCCTTGTGAAGAACATCCTTTTTGGACTAAACAAAAACCTGTAAATATTTGTCTTCAAAGTCAATGGTGACACCTTAGATAATGAAGACTCTATGGAATTTGGAAGAAAATCAAGTTTTGTCCTAATATCTCTGCAGCTATTGAGCAATTTCATTTAGGTTTTCCAAATGTTACATGGCCATATGCTATATCCAGAACCTGTTTCTGATATTCCAATAGCATTAAGTGTCAACATTCATATTTAGTTGGAAGTGCCTGAAATCTGAAGTTACGTTAAAGCTTATTCTATTTCATACCAAAAAATCTTCAGCAGTTTGTGTTTTTACAATGGTCTTTGTTATGATTGACTTGCAAATTATTAGTTGTTTGACACATGAAAACGAAATAAAATTAATACCAAAACCATCTACAAGCTTCCTTTTACCTTCTGTTCTCACAGAGATTTGTCATACTTTGTTAAAGTTAAGCCTCTTCTGCATATATTTTTTAAAATATTTTTGTAGCTTTCCATATAGCCCTGTATACATTTGCTGATACGCAGAATATTTTCATCTGTTGTTGCTGGTTTTTCCTTTAGATGAGTTGAGAAGTTGTGTCTCTTCATCTCTCAAGAAAGGGAGATGAAAAGGAGAAAACAAAGTATAGCATGCATTTCTCTGGAGATAAATGTTCTTTGAACACATATACATTTACCTCTGTTGGTATTATTGACCTTTTTCCTCATTAAGCCTCTGTCACTTTTCAGACGGAGGTAGTGGTAAAGGGAGCATGTGTGTGTATATTCTTCTAATTGGTAACTGAGTGTTGCTATCTGTAATTTTCAGTAGGTGATCTTTATATTGCAAGTAGATGAAGTAAAATTTTGTCCACTTTGCATGGACAACTTTCTGTTTTAGTGCAGTGTGCTAATACAAAGTGACTGTCTCTATCCCTGGAAGAATAGACTAAAGAGTTAGAAAAAAATTCGTATCTCCATGTTAACTACAACTTGGCAGCTTAATTTTTTCCACAGGCCATTAAATTAGTAAGCTTTGAAATTATAAAACAACAGGGGATAGTAGTCTTCTAGAAAAACTCTAGAAAGTGTACAAACTTTAGATTCCATCTAGAGTACTACACTATCCTTATAGTGTAGTAGATGAGCAGTAAAGTTGCGTAGTGTATTCATTCATAGTCTAATTTGATATGAATTTATTTTCCTCTGCACAAAAGGAATGCCAGCTTAGTCCTTAGTATTTTACTTGTGTTCTGCACTTTAAAAAAAAGTTTTCCCCAGATTAATTGTTATTCTCTTTCTTCCTTTAAAGGTATCCTATATTTGAGAATCCCTATCCTTTGACTATACATGAGTCTCCAGTTACCTGTTGTGAATATTTTGCTGATTGTCCTGTGGATCTCATACCTGCACTCTATTCAGTTGGTGCTCGACAGAAACGTCAGGGTTACAGTAAGAAGGTACAACATTTACTGCACCTCTTTGTGTTTTAAAACACTGGAATCAGACGTTCTAAATAACAGGAGTGGCCATACTAGGACCAAAGCTTCACCTGACTCAACCTGCCTTTGACAGTGGCTAATAGCAGAGGAGGACAGATGTGCTAGTATCTGGGGAGGATCTGCAGTAATTTGCCTTAACTTTGCACTGTATGATATTTTCTTCCTCAGTATCTTTCCTAATCTTCCAGGAATGGCCTATCAGTGGAGGCAATTGGGGTTTGATCACTCAGAGCTATCCAGAGATAATTATTACAGGGTAAGTGATACCATAGTCTACTAATAACTTTCTTAGCTCTTTAAGTAGAAGTGAGAAAATTGTTTCTCTTTTAGAATGTTGTTTTGTGTGAGTGGTTTGAGTGAATCATGAAATTGTGATCACCAGACATGTCTTTGGCATAATCTCCTTGACGTGTTACTGAGAAGGTAAAACCGAATGTGGAAGGGAGAAAGAAGGTAGAAACAAAATGATACCAGGTGTTTCACAGGCATTATTATTATTATTATTATTATTATGTGGTATTGTAATTGCATGTGCTTACTATCAGAGTATCTTGGATCAAGATTACCTTTTATCCCTTGATTTTTGCAAAATAATTGAATATTGTTTTAAAGCATGGTAAATCCATTAGGAAGTTATTGAGTTTAGTTTTCAAAGGGAAGCCATTTTTTTTATCTCAAAAAGGACAAGCAGATACTTAAATCTGATCATTTTGAGACTGATCTTTCTAATACCACTGTAAGGAACATAAGTAAAATTTCATTTATTACTGTGCAGTGTATCACTGAAAGTGAGAGCACTACTAAAGTGTCTTTAGAACAGCCCATTAGTCCTAATCAGGATTACTGTCACCTTGTACTACACATTGCAGAGACTTTGAGACAGTCCTGTAAAAATATAGTCATCTGATTCTCAAACTCAAGGCTAAATAAACAAGTTAGGTGACTCATTAACAGTGGGAAACTGTATATTTAGGCATCTTCTTTACAAGTGTTGCTCCTAATATAGGGCATCTTTTAAGGAACCGTGCATGGTAAGGTATGCCTCAGCATTTAAAATAGTAAATTAATACAGTGCAGGGGGATCATCAAGGAGTTAGCCTCCAAATGTTTTTCTAGTCTCTTCTGTCCTAAGTAATTGGAGCACATGTTGGTAGAATATCAGCTTTTAATAAATTGTGAAAATAAAGTGTCACTGGGAAGACTAATTAAAATAGAATGTTAACTCTGTACTTTCCCATCAGTAACATAGGTCTAGCACTCCAGCTAATCATTAAATCATCTCATTATTTTTTTAATATTTCATAGGCATGCTGATGGATCAATCAAGTTTTGGGATGCATCAGCAAGTAAGTGTTTTCAGTAGAGATCTTTCCTGTGCAGTTCTAGATTTTTCATCTTCAGTTAAAGGGTCAGTTACATCTGATATTCTACACAGCTCACAGTGAAAAATGCAGCAAGAATTCAGAGTAAAAATGATGGCACAAAGTTACATGTTTGAATTGGTCTAATTGGAACTACCCTTACTCTTGATACTTAAAAGCTGTTTAAAGCAATCTTGGAATCATCAACAGTTGTCTTTGAAAACCTGTGGAAAACTGGTGAGATTCCAAAAGGCTAAGGCGTATGTGGTTGTGGGAGGAAACAGATGCAATGTATATGTTTAAAAACTGGGAGGAGGACTATTTGGAATGTTATAGATCTTTAATTTCAGTTTGGAGTGGGAGTGGAACCTGGGAGAGAGGAGGAGGGAAGCCAAACCTGATTGATTGTGCGCTTAAAAATTCTATTCAGCATAGATCTGTCGAAAGGAGATTCTCTTAAAGATACTTAATTTCTTTCTGAAACAGATAAATAAATCTATTAAGGAAGAAATTGCAAGTGTCCTCTATATTGATTTTAAAAAAAATTGAGTATTTTTAATAGGAAAGACTTAAAGTTCATCAATCTTACAAATGAACTAGATAAAAGTGATTCAAGTAAAACCATTGAAATATGGAAGAGGAGAAAGGATGCTTTAATTCAGGTTTTCTTGATGTTGTGCTTAATATTTATAGCAGTGATTTGGGCCTTTGACTAGGAAATATGCATGTGAAGTTTGAATTTAGCATGAAGACAGTTGAAAGAAAATGTAACACAGAATTAAAGTTACAGTTGAGAAGGATACAATTCAAGAATTAGCTATGTCAGTATATTAGTTATATGTTTCGATCAAATCTAATTTTTCTCTTTTGCTTTGTTCTTAGTAACGCTGCAAGTACTCTATAAGCTAAAAACAGCCAAAGTATTTGAAAAATCACGGAATAAAGATGACAGGCCAAACACAGATATAGTAGATGAAGATCCATATGCTATTCAGATCATCTCATGGTGTCCAGAAAGTAGAATGCTGTGCATAGCTGGAGTTTCTGCACATGTCATTATTTACAGATTCAGCAAGCAGGAAGTGACAACAGAAGTCATTCCGGTAAAGAGTTATGACCATTTTCTAACTTCATTTTAGCTATAATAAGTCTGTCCTAGCAATTTACTCTTTTTTGTCTTTAATTATATTGGTGAAATGAACAAAGAGTAATTGACTCAAAACAAAGAGGTGGATTTTTTGAGAGAAAGTAATTAATGTTGAAATTCAACAAAAGTAAATATTGCCCACCAAGATAGGTTTCAGTGACTTCCTAACAGAGAGTGTATCTCAGCAGAATGATATTTAAGTGGGCCCAGTATTTAATTCTGTCAATATTAAGAAGCAAACTTTTAAAAACTGGGAAATATGTCAGACATTGAAATTCTAGCAATTTCCAGATACTCAGTCTGTAATAGTATGGTTCTGTGTTTCTGAAAACTACATGTGTCTTTAAGTTACACTGTAATTAAACTGTTACCTTTTAAAAGAGGGGGAAAGTCCTGGATATCACTTACATCGCTAGTATCTTCAGTTGCACTTCATTTAATTCAAATTCAGTGTTCCGAAAGGCAGACTGTACTGATAATTATTTTTTTGCTTTAATTAACAGATGCTGGAAGTACGTCTCCTATATGAAATAAATTATATTGAAACTCCAGATGGTGAGCAGGTGCCACCTGTACCAACTCCAGGCACAGGTTCCAATCCTCAATCCATTGTTCCCCAGTCTCATCCATCTACTAGTAGCAGTTCATCTGATGGACTTCGTGATAATGTACCATGCTTAAAGTAAGTATATCCTGTTGTACTTTCAGTGAGTATGAAACATTATAAGAATATGTGATTAGAGTATATGCACTTTGATATTGTTATAGGTATGCCACTGCTCGTGAAAATCTTTTATTTTGTAGAGCAAAGTTTCCCAAGTATCTGAAAGTTGAGCTCTGCTTTAAGAAAATAATATTGCAGTCTTAATTTTTTAAACTTCTTAAGCTGATTAAAGAAAAAATCTTTGCCTTTTGATTTAGCTGATTTTAGGAAAATTTGGCATAGGTGTTAGTATAGCTATAGATGACCGTGCTTTGGAGTGAACAGTTTTTAATAGGCCAAGTATGTCTGAATATGTTTCATCTGTTAGTTTTGCAGAACCTTAATTTTAGAAACAAATCAAAAATGAAAATTCTTACAGATAGCTTGCTGCATGCTGACTCTTAAGGCTTATAAATATATTTCTTTTTGAAAATCCTCCAAGGGAACAACTTTGCATTTTAGAAACAGAATTAATTAAATGTTCCCTTTGTCATGGATCTTCACTTTGCAAGATGCCTAATAGTGCTCTCGTTGTAGGTCTTTGACAAGTTTTTTGATCTGTTTAAATTAGGAGTTTGTTTTCTGCAAGCTTCTTCATGTGAGCTTTTACCAATTAAGAGAAATTAGAGTTTTAAAAGTCTATTATTTTTTACTCTCCTACAAGAGTGCATTATGTGACTTCTGAGCCATCACTTTTTCTATCAAAATGTAAGAAATATGTAATACATGTCTAGAGATTTAAAGTTAAGTATATATTTTGTTTTCTGGAGTTTAAGATCTCAACTTGGATTTTAATTTCTTGAGCGTGTCCATCCAGAAAACAATTAATTCTGATAGGGTTGCTTTATTTGGGTGATAGTTTTCAAATGGTATTGATTGTACTGAGTGGGAGAGGTGTATTTCTGAAGGAAACTCATCTGAATAGAAGTACTGGAAAATTCTAAACTTAAGTAAAATATTGTCAAACTAAAATATCCATTAGTGAGAATAAATGGATAAAATAAGTGGAATACAGGAAACAGAAGCTTCTTCTACACGACTTTCTTCATGTTAAAAAATGCAAGACTTAATCCTTTCTGTGTAAATTAATGTCAGCATAATTTTATCTGTAAAGATAAAATCTTTACAGGAGTTTCAATTCTCCCAGTCCCAGATTCATTGGATAGAAGTGGTCTACCATTACAATAATTTACTTGTTTTCATTTTGGTTTTACAATGTCATCAGCTTTTTATTTGCATTTATATTGATACATTGTGCTTCTGTTTCCCTTTTCATTGGGCTTATTCCACATACACCTTTCACTTGGAAACTCTGGAAAAAATAAGTAGCACCTTCTTTTTTAGACACTGACTGAACACCTGTATCTATTCAAGTAAATACAGCATAAAAATACAGAAATAGCACTGCTATTCCTTGTTCTGAGGTTGGAAAAAATGAAGCATTTGTGATCATTGTTCAATTAATTTTCAATTAGGTAGTGAATTCCCAGTTTCAATGCGGCTTTTTCTTCTGCTTGTTTTTATTTGCTTTTGATCATATTTTTTATGAATTTCCAACATTTTAAAGTCCAACACAGTGTAGAATTTAATGAACTCTGATTCCATAAGCAAAAAGTAGAGGCAATGGAGATGCCATCATTTTGTTTACTTTTCAGAGTTAAAAATTCTCCTCTCAAGCAGTCTCCAGGCTACCAAATCGAGCTCGTTATCCAGCTGGTGTGGGTGAGTGGAGAGCCTCCTCAGCAGATAACCAGCTTAGCCGTCAACTCAGCGTATGGCCTGTAAGTGTATGCTGCACAGTTCTTTCATTGCTCCATCAAAGTGGCTTAAAACAATCCATTAAAATTGAGTCTCTGTGTTCACGTGAGCTGCACAGCAACACAGAGGTAATCAGTTTCTTGTGTCTCTGAGGGAATTCCTTGTGGGTCATGGCAGATACTGATGATGCTAACAGCAGAAGCAAATCAGCATCATTCTTCCTCAGCTGGCACTGCACAGACAAGAGTAAGTGTCACTTAAGGCTCTGTGTCAGAGAGGTTGGCAAGTACATTGACAGTGGTCTGTTCTGCTCAGTGCTATGTTTTTGCAAGAAAACAATTAATCAATACTGCGCTCTACTTTAGTAATTTATAAATAAGTGTAATTTAGGATAATTCCTGAAAATTAGGAAGTATTAAATGCTGAACTGCAAAAAATATTAGTGTGAAACATTACCAACATTTAATTAGCCTTGTCTTTCCTTTCACTTCTCTTTTTTCAGAGTAGTTTTTGGAAACTGTAATGGTATTGCCATGGTTGATTACCTCCAGAAGACAGTGCTCTTGAATCTAGGCACTATTGAACTGTATGGCTCCAATGATCCCTATCGCAGGGAGCCACGATCTCCCCGAAAAACTCGGCAACCATCTGGAGGTGAGTAGCCCAAAGCGTAGTTTAAGCTCAGAAGAAAGGCACAATTGATCCTCTAGTCTTCGTGTGTATTCTTCGAATACAAACACTCTTCACTGTGGTTTTCTTTTTGTTTGATCTGTTCCTAATGTCACTATTGCAGCTTTGTTAATTCATCTTTCCTAAAGAATTGTTGCTTAGTGGAATCTACAGATGCTTCGTACCATTACTTATTTTTCAGTTTAATGTGTATTTAAGAAAAAATACAAATTTTCAATGGATTTATGCAGTTTACAAAAATTTACATGGCTTGAAGTAGTATTCTGATATTTCTAATAAAGCTAGTATCCATATTACACGTTTGTATAAATCCATTAATGTTTGCAGATAGCCTAAGCGTTTGCTGGGATCTTTTGGCTTCCTGTTATAAAATTTGACTAGAAAGGTCCCTGATGAGCTAAATCATGTTATGTTGTTAAAACTGTTATGTTATGCTTGAGAGGAAACCTTTGATTTAAATGAACAAAATAAACGTCTACATACAAACTGGTGAAATAAATCTCTTAGAAAAAGAAAAAAAAGGACTTTGATTTAAAAATATGCTGAAGAGTATTCTTTTTCGGCTAAAAAGGAATGACTTTTCAATCAAAAGGCAAAGCTTTTTATAACCAAAAGGAAAATACAGTATTTAAAATTTTCATCTCTCTGATGTGTCATGGTTACTCCTAAGTTATTTCAGAAAACAGCACAAGACATAATAATAAACTGTTCAAAAAAACCCTTCCTCATGACTGAGTGTTAATTTCTTTAAGAGATCTAGAGTAAAGTCCTTGTAAGTTCTTCAGGTAATATTTTATTCAAATTGAAATGGATGTTCTAGGAGGTATTTTAGTAAATGGATGGTTTGAAAAAGATCCAGTTGACATCAGCCAGCTTATTTCGACTGAGAAAACGGATCTAAAAATCATGCATATAGAGCATGCATACATGCATACATTCCTTTGATGGAACGTGCATACACAGTTGGTGTCCTGTCAGATAAAATATTTTTTCTTGTATGAAATAAACTGTGAGAGAAAGAAATAGCTTTACTGCTTGACTGTGTTAATTTGTCCTGGGAGTAAAGGGCTTAAATTCTGCCTCATGCATATAGATTATAAACTGCCTTTTGGAGCTTTAAACATCACTTGCCTTTGTTTTCTTAACTGTTGTTATTTTAATCCAATGAATTCAATCCACATAACTCTGTGTTTCAACTGTGTCTCTAAGATGTTCATGATGAAAGCCCTTTTTGCTCATGAATATAGCTGTTATATGAAGTCATATTTTTTTCATCTTAACTTCTGATACTAACAATCTGCATGGCAATAGCATTTTAATAACCTGGTTGTACAAGTTACTTGGCTGGCTTTTCTGTCTCAAATGTACTGTTAGTGTCTCCGTCTTTCCTTCTCTCATTGCTTCACGAAGGTATGCTGACTGTGGCTTCTTGCATGTGCGGCCTTTCTAACTTATATTCAGAGTCTGTGAAAAAGCTTCGCACCTCTTATATAAGTAAGTCATCTCATGGCATTCAAATATTTTTTTGAACATCTGAACTTGATTTTTTTTGTTTGTTTTGTTCACTCACCATATTTTTGTTAGTCATTTTTAAGTAATTGTTTTACTTATAGGAAATTGATTTCAATCCCTTCTGCATCCATTGTATTTCTCATTTGTGATATCTTTAAATGAAATTTGAAGGAAAAAAGCAACCATAATAGTTGTGTTTTTAAATAAATAAATCTCCAAGTCAAAATGAAATCTGATCTCAGAATTTGCTGATATTTATAGAGCTAAGATCTTACTCACAAATTCAGTGTTATTTTACTAGAAACTTTCCTTTCTTGGTTCCCTTTCTGGCAGAAAAAGCTTCAGAACTCCAGAATTAGAGTATTACTAGCAATGCTAAGAATAAGCATTGTGATTACAGAGAGATTCTTCTTCTAAAAACAAAAAGTTACTTCTACAAAAATGTTGTTTATAGGGATTAATAGTGGATGTGTTTTGTGTACTGCACAGCCCTGTTCAGTTTCCAAGCAGTTTTGAAATTCAGGTATCTGTGTGAGGAGGGTAACCCATCAGAACCATGAATTACCTGAGAGAGTGTGACTTAGGACATCATTCACTGCATCCAAGAATCTGGAGAATGTAAAGCTTATTTTTTAAAAGCACAACATTGTTCCTTTTCTTAGAATGCCACTTCTCTCCAGCCCTCAGACAGAGGTAGGTAATCTCAGCCCTCTTTTAAATGAAGTAGAGTAGATTAAGCTGCTGTAAAAATGGAGTTTAAAAAAATACCAAACAAAACTGCAAAACAAACTTGGAATTGTGGTCCAGGTCTTAGTTCTGCTATTTCTTTTCACCAAACAAGAAAAAAATACATCTCAGAGAATAGTCTCAATTGCCTGATAGTGCTTTCTCTGTAGTCTTTCCTTCTCCTCTGCCATGGCAGAAAAGGAGCCAGGCATAAAAGAAATGCCTCTACCTTAAGATGATACAGAACTGAAAACTTGATTCATTATTGTTTTGAAAAGAAGAAAAAGATGAGTAGAAATCCCATAACTAGTAAATATTGCCAAGCTGAATTCACTCAAACTGTTTTATTTAGGAATAAGTTTAAAGAAGTTTTGTACCCAAGAGTTAATTTCTTAACCACGTAATTCTCTTTCTGTTTACCATCCTGACAGTATCTTGTTAAACTGGAGCTACATTCATTTTTAAAACTGAAAATAATTTCTTTAGGTATCATTTAACATTTCTCATTATTTGTAGTTCTTTCAGTGTATGTTTTTCCAGACTTCAATAATTGCTTCAACAATTTTCCACAAATAATGAGTCTGTTATATTTAAGCACTACTCTTTGATTTATTTATAGGATCGGAACGATATGAGATAGTCAGAACACTTTTGGATTTTGCATTCTCCCTTTCTTGGACACTTACTAACTGCATGTAGTGTTTTCAAAAATGCAAGGAGCATGTGTTTCCTTGGTTTTGCTTTGAAAGATGTGCCTTCATTGAATCTCTACCTTGAAAACATTTCTATTCTAATACTTCAAAACTTTTTTTCTATTAATAAGATATTTTCAATGGCTGTAATCTGATAATCTTCAGTATCAGGGAGTACTAGTAGTTAATATCTAAATCTTCCTAGAAGAAGTACTTTCCTGTGTAATGTGGTTGGTTTAGAAAATTCCTATTCTTTGAGACAACAGTGTATTTAAGGAAAAAGGTCATACTAGCTTACAGATGCATTCAGGCAGCATGAAACAGAGCAGTGTATTGCTATTGTATATTCAATCGCTTCCAAAACAGGCAGGAAGGATTGGTCCTTCCTCATTAAAAACCCTGATATTCTGTATGTTTCAGCATAAAATGTCAATTCAGTAGATAGATCTTCAGTATCTGCCAACATACTTAGGATTTAGCAAATGGTATGTCCTTAATGAAACAACTGAAAATTTACAAAGGCATCTTTTAAAAAATTTCATAGAGTAAGTTACGTATCTTCTAAAATATGAATGGAAATGCGAGATTTTTTTTCCCTTCTCTTGTGTTGCAAGAATATGATGTATTTCTCTGTCATCTTATTTTTTCTACTCAGAAAAGAAATTCAGATTCCCGTCTTAAAGCAGCATCTATTTAGAGACAAGGCTCTCTACACTAGCTAGACTGTACACTGTCATTTCAGGCTAGCTCTTCAGATACAAGCTCCCAGTTGGGATCGTGTTTTGGAATTTATCAGTGATTCGTACCAGGTATACTACTCACATGTTTTGGGTGGCAATTTATAGTTTGTGAAGCATGCAGTATATGTGGTTTGTTAAGGCCTGCCAGACAGTGTCATCAGGTGCTTGTCAAGGTTAAAAACAAAATCAACTTTTGCCCTCAGAGTCTAATAGTGAGGGGAGGGGGTGTAGAAAATTCACTTTGGCCATGTGCCCAAAGACAAGTAATGTGGAAGTAAAAGCTTTGGAGTGTGATGAAAGCTCTATGTGATGGAGGGTTACGCTGTTAGGTGACCTTTGCTTGATATACTCTTTGCTAAATAAGACAGGAGTACTTAAATCAGTACTAATAAAAAAATCAGACAGGTCATAATTTCATGATGAAACACCAAAACTTTTATAGCTGTTATTTTTTCCTACTTAGTTCCATAAGTTCACAGAGAACATGAATCATAACTCTTTTTTTGCAAATTGCTGTTTGTGAGAGTAACAAGATTTTATGTGACTTTTAGATTAGTGCAATATAATATATTTTAATATAATTACAAAGAGTACAACTCTTTAAAAGTTAGTATTAGTTCTACCAGAGGCAGTTTAGGTTTCTGACAAAACTGAAGCAGTTCTTACATGCACGTGATTTTTTTAAATTTTTGTCTTGCATCAAAAAGCTTTTTGACAGTAATTCATGAGTGATTCAAAAAGTGAGGTTGGTACAAACTGGAGGAAAATGCATGCCCAGAACTCTTTTGGAGTTGCTTGGTCATGTTCTTTTCCCTATCACCCTTCAGTAACTATTTAAATTTTAAACTTATGTGTCATGAGACCAACATCAGCTGTGACTGACATCATCCAAGGCTGATGTTTGATCATATCAGAAAGTTTGATCGCTGGGCTTGGGGTATAGTTTTACGGACCCTGTTTTTCAGGCTGTTTTTAATTCTAACTTTTACACCATATCAAGTTAGTTTTAATTGTAATTTTTAATTGCACTGTTTTCCAGTCAATTCGTAGGTTCTTCTGAGATACATCTGCTTAAAGCTTGTGCAAAAAACTGACAGAAGTCTTATGAAATTTTATACATCAGTTAATTTCAGCTGTAATTCTAAGGAGTTTTTAATGCAGCATGGTAATGATGTCTTTAATGACATTATTTGATTTTTGGTAATTCGGAGAGTTTTCAAATTTCCTGTTTCTGAAGTTTGCAGAGAGAAACTAAAAGCTTATTAGAAGGTCACTTGCAGATACACTGGTGTTATAGAAGGTTATAGCTATTATAGTTCTGAAACAAACTCTTGGATCAGTTTCCTTTTGTAATTCATAGCAATTTGCATGGATGCTATAAACCTGAAACCAGATAATTTTTCCAGGAGAGCTGTCTTGCTGCCAGTGCTTCTGTCAGGTTACCTGAGGTTTTAAGATTAGTAGCAACAGAGATTATCTTGCAAGTTTCTTCAGCTTGGTCGTGCGCGGATCCTCCTAGTTCACAGACTTAGATGATTCTTGTTATACTCTGCTTGGTTTAATTACTAATACAATCATAGCTAAAATCACTTTTTCATCTATTCCTGTTCTTTTTCTCTACTAAGTAATAGCAATAATGGCTATGAACAGATATCCAAGGTTTACATGCCATAATGATTACCATAATGCACACTTACTAGTAAGTGTGTATTAATCATATTATACCCTTGAGAGTTCCTACAAAGA
Source organism: Sylvia atricapilla (assembly GCF_009819655.1). Lineage (NCBI taxonomy): Eukaryota > Metazoa > Chordata > Aves > Passeriformes > Sylviidae > Sylvia > Sylvia atricapilla. The sequence goes on from NC_089142.1 coordinate 66,217,927, forward strand.
ATTTAATTGTGCAGATGTCTTCATTCTTGGCTAAAGACTATTGTTGTCAATGAATGAATTTTCATAGGAGAACTAGTACAAGAAGTTAAACTCTTCCTTTGAAGGTAAAGAATTAATCTTTATGTAAAAGAGGAAATTGCATTCCCAAGCTGCATGTATGAGTGAGTTTGGTTTGGCTCCTGAAGGGGCAACTAATTCTAAGAGCACAGTGTGAGTTTATCCTCCCAGCACAGCTGTCATCTAAAACTTGTATTGCTTGTTGTGAAAGCAGCTTCAGGATTTTACAAAAATCCTTTTACACAATCCTGTCTGGTTCAGAACATTTAGTCTCCCATGCTCTCCCAAGCCTGCTTATAGCTCTGGTGTAAAATTATGATTATCCCATAGTGTAGATTGATTTACTGACAGCTGACTAAATAAATTGCTCCTTTCTTTCTCCTGTGGAAAGATATAGAGTCTACCTGGAATTTCATTTGACATTTTAGAACTTAAATTTGTTCCAGGACTGTTAAAGGCAGGGTTAACAAAGCCTTAGGGTCATTTGACAGTTCTAGTCTTTGAGTTTTGGGGTTTAAGCTATACGTCCTCTTAGTAAGGTTAAAAAAGACTATTTTGGATAAATGGAACTGTTAATGTAGCATACTTTCAAAGTGTGCCGTATTGATATGGTATTTCAGGAGAACTTTTTCCCTTTAATCTATTAACTTCTGGTTTAGTGTTTGGAAATTTTAAAGCTTTGATGGAGTAGAGCTGTTGTATTTTTGTTTGTTAACAGATATGTACAGATGTACTTGTGAATGTGTAGGGTATAGTTCCACAGACAGGCTTTCCATGTGATACCTTTCTTGCCTTTGCCATTACCACTCAAACTTTTGGAGTATTGGAAATATTTGTGTGCATGTAAAAGCCTTTAATTTTAACAAATATTTCTTAGCTATTACTGTTCAGTATTACATGCTTGTTTGCCTTACCATCATATAATGAAACTTCTGTAGGAAAAGCTTCATGATACAAACCTGAAGATGCATTGCTAACCTTAAAATATCAACAAAATGCTCTTCTCTTAATTGTGGGCAGTCTTGACAGCAGTTTCAAGTCAAAAAGGAAAATAAATAAAAAAAACAAACTAACTTTGTATACTTTCAATTTGTGCAATGGAATAATATTTATGGCCATTTTGAGAGAGCTTCCATCTTTTGCATCTGATTGTGTATGACTACGTTCATGCATTGGAATGAAAGGAATTGGCTTTCAAATGATAACATACTGCAGTTATTCAAATTGATCAGATTTGATGATTTAAGAAATTTAGTAAAATTCCTCCATGCAAGAGAGAACACCTGTCTAAACACCCTAAGACCTGAATTCTCTAAGTGACGCCAATAAGGAGTTTTTATGGAAAATTAACTTGGCAATACAAATTCGCAAATATGAGGCATATCACTGTAACAGTGGGAAACTAGTTTGAAAAAAGGCACTTTAGTTTCACACATCATGTGTTTGTAATCTTCGAGACCCTCTTTTACGTTATTTTCTTTTGCAATTATGTTTTTAATATAACTGATTTTTTTCAAAACTAATTATGTTTATGTTTAATATATATGTGTAGCATGTAAATAATTAACTGTTCTGATAAGTCTATCTAGCTGAAAATATAGTGGTTTTTACTGACATTTATTGAGAGTGTGTATTTTGCAAAGAAAACTCTAGTAGGAAGAAGTGACCCTACAGTTACTGTAGGTAGTGTCAAAAAAAGTAATATGTAACAGACATTCTATCACAACTGGTTTGTTTGTCTCGAATAAGAAATTAAGTTCCTGGCTGCAGTGGAAGTAAAAATAAAATGAGATCTATATTTATAATACACTGGTTTTGTGTTTCAGCAGGTCTTTGTGATATAAATGAAGGTACGGTGGTGCCAGAAGACCGCTGCAAGTCACCCACGTCAGGTAATCATAACTTTCCCTGATCTTCAGCTTCTTATTTTCCCAGAAGATGGCATGCATTATGTTAACACTTAGTGGTAAAGTAATTAGATAAAACCTGTTATCCTCTCACAAACTGTTGGAGCTGTGTTAATTTTTGCCATGTTGCACAACTGCATTTTTAAAACAAGGCTGACTTTAAGAGATGCAGTAGGAATATGTTATAAAGATGACCTTAGAGAGATATAAGCTGAAGTATTTATGCCTCAGGGAACATACTGCACAATAGAAATTTGAGGCATTGACAAGAGATGCACAAATTCCTGTAATCGCTCATGTGATTATGTTTTGTATTCCTCAAAAGTGGTAGACGTTATTTCTGAGCAAGTTTACTTCTGCTTCCTCATAAGTAGCAAATTGCTACTTTTCTGTGGAATCAGAGGTCTTCAGAAACCAGCATCCTAAAAAAGTAGCAGTTCCATATTTAATACTCCTCTGACTGCACCCTCATTTTTTTTTTGCTTTTTTAGTTGCCACTGCTGTATATAAATATTTTAAATGAAACCCTCAAGATTTATTAATATTGGCTAGTTGAGGCTATAAACTTGTAAATACTTAATAATGCATATCAATGTATAGTATTAGAGTGAATAGTTTTTGTAGTAGCTAAAAATTGTCACTTATTTTTACTTATGGCTCTGAGAACTTTTAAAGATGTCATTTTGTTTCATTCAGAACTACTCAAAGTTAGAGGACTTAACTACAGATTTAAATGAAGCACATGAAGTAGTATGTTGTGTAAAATGCTGATCAAATTGGGAGGCTAAAGATAGATTCCTTTTCTATTGTAGCCTGTATCTTTCAAAGCCAGATTGAAAGCATAAGAAACCAAAACATTGTTTGTAGCTCTAGTATAAATTTTAACATATATTTTAATTTCTGATTTGACAGTTGTCTTGTGATGTTCATTTTGAAAGGTGCAGAACACTCTCCTAGATCAATCAGTGTCATTTTCACTTTTGCTAGATCTCTTAGAGTAAACTTGATTTATTTATAATTAAAGCAAAACCTGGCTGTGAAAGTCTTACCTGAAGATGTGATTTCATGACAAATCTGTGTTGCCAAGTATTGGAATGCTGAAGCCATCAACTTCAGTACAGTTTATAACAAAAACATTTTTTATAGTGTTGAGAATGAAGTGCATGTTTCCTGTTTCATTTTTTACAAATTGAGACCAATGCCTGTGAACAATTTGCAATGTGAACATGCATTATTGCTGTTGCAGTAAATCCTTTCTCTGTGAAGGTTGAGCATAGTTATCAATTCACTATGGTATTTGAATTTGACCCACTTAAAAAGTCTGCGCTAAATCTAGATTCTGGTCCGCTGCTATAAGATGTCTGCAATGAACAGCTAAGGAATCATAACTTTGATTGTGTATCCATTTTTCCGCCTGCTCCAGGGTCCCCCAAATGTCAGCCCAAACCCCTCCAAACTTGTACCACTTAAAACACTGTGGAATTTAAATAAGATAGTTTCTTTCATACTTTGGTGTTAAAACAGAGTAAAAGTCAATTCACCACTTCCACAACAGTGCAATGAAGGCAACTCCAAAGATGAAAATTAAGTTTTCCATAAACTCCTAAATTTAACAGTTGGCTTGCCTTACCTTCCTCCTGCTTGTGTGAGTTTCATGTGAGCTGAAGAAGGTTAAAAAATAATGTCTGAAGTACCAAAAATAGTGAATGGACAAAAGATAGAGGGGGAATGTAACTGTTCTGTTCTCCTGCAAAATGGAAACTTCTGCAGTGAGGTTGGACTGTGCCTTGCTTCCCTCAATTCTGTCCTCTGCTCTCAGTGAATGAGATGAAGCTTATGGCAGACTTCTCAACTTTTCCTTTGAAAAAAATCTTGTATGCACCACCCTGGCATGGAAATAATTTGTTGATGTTTGTGAAGAGAGAAGAACTGCAATTGCTTAGGTTTGGTTTGAGTTTTATATCTTTTCTGGGCAAAAGCACAAGACTGAAAACAAGCTTGAAAGGGGCATTTAGCTTTCAGAGGTAAGAGAGGACCTTTTTAAGAAATTTGCTGCAAAGTATTGCAAGCTTGAGAAGGATGGGAGGTAAATTTAAGGAAACTTTTTGCAGTCTAGAGGCTTTCTAGTTAAGGGGAAAATACACAAACACAAAATGTTCTCATGTTCCTAGCTCTAAGATAAGAGGATGGGATAGGCAATTGAATGCCTTATTGGCTTTTGTGTAATGTTATAATGTAATCTGTAAAAGAGACCAGTCACTGCTTGGACTGAAGTCTGCAGTTGCTCAAGTCCACCCTTCCATGTCCAAGTAAAGAGAAGCAGAAAGTAACTGCCATTAGACCACCTTCCAGTGGGTGGGTGAGAGGACTGTGATGAGAGGACTGTGAAAGAGACTACCTGCCTATGCAAGTTGGGAGAGTATCCTACAGTTTTAGTAACACAGAACTATAGAAATACTGTGAAAATACCAGGGGAATAATCTTATCTCCTGCTGTTTCTACAGATCTCAAGTAGTAATGGGCTTAGACTCTGGGAGCACTTACCTAGCCTAAAACATTGTACAGCATTCAAATGGTCAAGTTTTTGTCTTCAGAAGTGCCAAACTGCTTGTGTTCTATTCTGATTTTACCCTTCCACAATATAAAATCCAATTAAATTTTAAAATTTTTAGATTAATTGTCTTAATTTCCTGGCAATGTTTTAATTTCATGACAATGATAAGCCTGAAGTTGTCGTCTGTTGCCATGATCAGTTTTTCAGGGTTGGGATACAGAAAAATCCAGGTGGCACTATTGGATCAGGGTTGTTTGCATAGTAGTTGATGAACAGTGGTCCAACAGGGATTTACTTGATTGGAAAAAAAAAACCAAAAACAAAACCAACAAAACCCAAACAGATTGTAGAACTTACGTTTTTTGTGACAACTGTGTTTTGTGAATCGTAACTTTGGCTAATCTCTGTGTCTGAAGCAATGATTAGTAGAGCCATTTAGTTATTCAGTGTAAACATTTGTTCAATGAGGGAATTATTTCTAGCAATAAACTCACTGCAATGTGCAGTGTTGTACCTTGCATTATAATTTCTGTGGCTAATTCCAATATGGCAGAATTCTGTCATGCCAAAGTAGTTTGTACTTTATAATATCTAGTACAGCTACAGAGAATACCAATAACAGTGTTAGATATTTTCTTTGTATCTTTGTTAAACTCAGAGCTTGTATATAGTTTTGTATAATATATGTATACATATATTGTATATATATATGTATATTTTATATGTATTAATATACATTGATTTTTGTGTCAAAGATATATCCCCTTCATTCATGTCAAATGAATATCCATTTCATTCTGTCTCCACTTGTAGGTTCTGGTTCACCAAACTATTCTGATGATGAACAAAAAATGAATAATTTTATAGAAAAGGGTACAGTATTTTTGTTTTCTTTAGTCTTATTTTTCTTTAGTTCACCTTTTGATACACTTAGATTGATTTTTTTTTTTATTAAAATATTATTTACAGTGAAGACCAAAAGCAGAAAGTTTTCCAAGATGGTTACCAATGACATAGGTAGGAACTAGAAAAATTCTGTTCTTTCTAATCCAGTGCCTTACTCTATGCCGCACTAACCCAGCAGCAAATAAAAGGCAAAATAACAGTCAAATTTCAATACATTCTGTAATTAATTTTTTCATTCTTTATGCTAATTGGTAATTCTATGGGCTGCTTCTGTACTAAATACACTGGGCTCAATAATTTAAAAAATCAAGGATATTGGTGTTTTAAATTCTCTGATTTTACAATTGCACTTCTCGGTTTTTCTGGATGGGTGAAATTTCTACTGCATAGTAAGAGTTCAGTCTATGCAAGTCACAACATGATTCCACTACTTTTGTGAAGGTGTGCTGCTTTTGGGCACATATGGCTGATACCATTTCTTTTTTATTTATTGTATTCTAAGCCGTATGGTCAGATTTTGATATGGCTGTGGTCAACAAAGAGGTACTGTCATAGTTTGATTTATTCATTTGAAAGAGGACTGGCTTGTATGTATAAGTATACCTCACTGCTGTTCCAGAACTCTCTCCTTTACTGCATCCAACAGTGACACAGTACCCTACCAGCTCCAAACTTGTGTGTTAATTTGGCAACAGAATTGCCTTGGGATGTGTTGTATGCAGGTAGATTGAACCCTTTAATGATGGAATGGAAATAACTCTGCTTCTGACAACTGGCTCATTAAATAAATCAAAGCAAGAGACTATATGATTTAGCTTTGGGAAAGGGACTCTTCTTCCTTAACTGGGATATGGTTACTTTCATTGCAGAAACACTTTGCTAATGTTCATTTTGTTTTCATTTAGCAAATTAGTCTATCACTGTAGGATAATTTCATTTTTTTATCTCTTTAGTCAGTTTAGGTTGAAATTATACAGTAAAACTAGTTGCTAAGCTACTATTTCACAGGTTGTGTGGAAGCATATCTTAATCTTCGTCTTAGGGATGAAGAGATTTCTTTTCCTGAAGTCTTCCCTTCAGTTTTTCTGTTTGGCAATTTAAGTTTTATCCTAAAATATAAATCCCTTTTATCCTAATTTAGTATTTGAGATGAAGAATCATTCAGAAATTCAGGGAGGCAAACAGGAGTACGACAAAGTAGTCCTTGAAATTTGAGGTACAGAATGAGAAAGTACTGTGCAAAGGGCACGTTTTTGCTCTATATTGAGACCTTCTTGCAATGACATCAGAAATCGCGGGGTAAATGAATTTTGGGGCAGCAAAAGTCCGAATGTAAGTCAAGAAAGCAAATGGTTGTCAGTAATACATTATGTGTAATTAAAAAGAAATTGTTGTCTTTTACATGAGCATTAATATGTTTACCTAAAGGAAATTCAGGGTAACTAGAACGTAAAGTTCAGGTTGAGAAAGACATGAGAAAAACAACACCTAATCTTGTGCATTTTGTATCAATGTCCATTGAGGTAATGTTTCCCTTTTGTCAGTTTTGACCATAAAACACACTGTCTTGTGCAATACACATGGAAAGTTTGACTGACTGTGACCTCCTTTTTTTTTTTTTTTTTCATTTCTTTTCAAAGAGCTGTGTTAGAGCATTAATTAAGTATGCTAATGAGCATTCTATAGAGCCATTCGCATCTGTTTCAGCTGGAAGCCTTTCAACTCAAAGTATTAGGAATGTTTTTCACAGCTAAAAAAAGCAAAACATTTATTTATAAGCAATGCATTCTTCAGGGTGTAAGTTATACTGTGATTTGTGTAATTTGCACAGTTTATTGGAAGCTTAAAGATAATTATTTATTTTGCATTTTCCTAGTTTTGAGTGGTTTGCTGTGCACTGAATGTAGTTGTTTTGCTACCATGTTTCTATAACTTATCTGGCATGCTTATTCTAGCTCTTTATATTCTAAGCTCTTTCACGTAAATAAAACACCTTTTCTGTGTTAACAGTTGCATGGTTTTGCTTTTCATTGTTTTAAACTGAATCAACAACCAAATGTGCATGTACAATGAGTTTTGTAAAATGTGTCACTGTCATTACCATCACCTTGTTGTATGAAACAAATTGCCATCAACTGTGTTCTCAGGGATGAATTTTGATGTACTTGATGTATATGGCATGGTCATAGCTCTCTGCACTGGTGCACAGATCTATCAGTTCAACTTCTTTCCATTCTTTGTCAATGTGTGAAATACAACCTGCTAAATGTGGTGCAAAACAGAATTAAAATCATTTACATTGCTAACTTCAGTTACTGTTAATGTCACTCCTGTGTTTGTCACGTGGGAACAGGGAGCAATTTCATTTCAGTGCTAGAGCTGCAAGGTGGTTGCATCACACACGCAGTTATAAACATGAAGCCACTGTCAATTTATACTTCCATTTCAACTGATGTATAGCATCATTATTTCTACAGATTTCTGTAATTAGTGACAGTAACAAACAAGGTTTCTGTGATTGGTGAGACGATCAAAAAAACATGTAAAATTGAAACAATAGCCCAAGTAAAACAATCTACAAATGCTTCATGCACCAACATTTCAATCAGTTGGTCTGGTTGTTGTTTTCTTCTAAATACTCAACTGTGAGTGCTAAAGAATGGATAGTAAATCAAGTTAAAGACCTGTTGTGAATGTGTTGCTTTTGGGTCATGTTTCCCTTTTATTTACATCAAAGACAAACTTTGAAAAAAAATATAGTTAATTGTTGAAGATATTGAGATACTTAATTTAACTAAGCACTTCTAGGAATTTTACAAAGTACTGTAGCCTGTATTGAATCCGGCCATTCTCTTACAAATGTCACCTATTTGAAGGTATAAACAGTATGCTGTGAAGTAATACACAGAAGCATGCTACAGAAAGAAGAATTGGTAGGAAGTACTTATTTTCTAGAGGCTGTGTCATTTTTATAGAAAGACATTGGGATCCAACTTCAATGAATGCAAAATCTTCAGCTGTTTTACTCATAATTTGTTTAGTTAAGTATTTGGTGTGAAGAGATACAGGTGATTAAATATTGTGGATACAAATTGTGTTGGAAGTTAAGATGTAACAACCATTTCTGGAAAAACCTTTAGTAAAGGTGCCTGCAAAATATGGTAGATTTTGAAACCTTTATAACTGTTCTAGTAGCCTACATGTCAAACACTTCTCAGGAAGATTGGTCTTATTTATTTCCTGCACTTTATAAATTTAAAAATAATTGCAAACGGTATTAGTAGACAGACTTAAGCAGAGTAGATTTATTTCTAAACTTTTATAATCCCTGCTGTTAGAACTGACGAAGGTTTCTCACACTTCTTGCATTCTAAGTGTACACCTAAATTTTTGAAACATTGCTATAGTAATTGACCATTAATGTTGTTTTCATCGAATCAAATTTTAAGATGTTCGTAAGAAGTTCTTATTTACCCTAATGCCAAAGACCATTTCTTTCAACGTGTTTTTAATACTTTTAAATTCTAAGCTGCCTAGTAATTTCTCATGTGATATTATATGAAGTAGGCTTCTTAAGTTATTCTCTTGGATATCAAAGCTCTAAGACACATCTCCTTTATAATCTTTAGAATTTTATTGTAAAATAAAAGGAGTGTAGGAGAAATCAGTGTATAGCTTTCAAATTGATGTACTATATGTTTTAAATCATCAGCTCAGGATAACCCACTGCAAATGAAATGTAACTGTTACTTCTAAGCCACAGCTTCCTATTGAGAAGCCTTCTCAGGCCTCAGGTTTTTTGTCATTGAATTTAAGGTTGTTCCTGCAATACTGACACCTAACATGTTATGGAAAGGCAATCTTTCATATTTTAACACCTACCTTCCCAAACCTGACCTGTGAGAAATCTCCAAGAATCCTTGGGTTTGGACAGTTCTCTAATATGATATGTAATTATATATTGACAGAATGTGTGTGTGCACCTGTGTAATACTCTAGGTTCTCTAATTCAGAGAAATATTAAATGTAGGTCTAAACCCAGGCACAGCAGTCACTGTTGTCTTGAGCAGCAGTGTGCCAGGAGCAGCACAACAGCTCCCTGATCTCTGTGTCCTTGTCTCGCACCAGTCTGGGCTGTAAATGCTGCAGCCACCACCACCCCTAAGAGGGATATTGAACTCTGATATGACAGCTACCACTTGAAGTCAGCCACGTGCAGCAGCAGCAGTCAGCATCACCTCTGCCCTGTTGTACAGCTGGAGTGAAAAGCCTGACACTGAAAGGACTCTCTCCGTAGATCTCCCTCCTGTATCTTCCATTGTTCTGATTTATATCTTTTCCTTTGTACAAGGAATCTAGCTTGTTGCTGGTTTTCATCTGAGGCATAAAAAACCTGAATTTATCAAAAATTGTAAGACATAAGCCAGTGTGAATACAAGCAGGTTTGTTTGGTTTGTTTTTTTTTTTTTTTTTATACTGAGTAATATTAGGTTAAAAGAGCTTAGCTGTAAAATATTCCTATTTTCCTGCTGCATGTTTAGGCAGTTTTTTCTTTAAACACAAGATGGCACCATTGCTGTTGGAATAGGTTCTTATTCCTCATTTACATTTGAATTATTGAGGTTTCTGACACATTAACATATGTTTTGAAATGTTGGGGTTTTTTTGCATAGCACAGTAATTCACAATTTCCAGTAATGATATCCTTTTTAACAATTCATGTATCCTCTTGTCCTATTAATGAGGTATAGTTCAGTGTGTGTTGAAAATTGTCTGACAAATTTGTTTTATCTTACCAGCCTAATTCACACAGCTGGCCTTTCACTAAGGATTTCACTAAGGAACAAAAAGCTAAAACTGGATCAGCTCTCAGAATCCCACATTTGTCTATACTTACTATTATCTGAAACCTTGTTTGTAGTGGGTTTTTTTTGGTTTTTTCTTTTTTCTTTTGAGTTTTCTTTGTTTTTTTGTTTTTTTTTATTGTTGGTTTGGTTTGCTTTATTGTTGTTTGTTTGTGGGGGTTTTTGTTTTTGTCAATTTTCTCCCAGTTGTTAAGATTGTGCTAAATGTTTCTATTTGAAAAGCCAAGAGTGACTGGTACTGGTCTTCAGTTAGTTAAATAGGTTAAGGTATTTACACATGTAAATGTGTTAATTTAAAGCTGTTTATTTTAAAGCTGTCATAAGGCAAAAATAGCTCCAGTTGTTTTCTGTGTACATACTTGAAGTTTTGTTCAGTATCTCAGCTCTTATAATTTAAATGTCTAACAGAGAAAATAAGTGTTATGAGTAATTCCCGCCTTGTAATTCACTATTCCAGATGAGATTTCATGATCTCTCTGGAAGCTGATTTTAGTTCAAGCTGACAGCAAAAAGATGGGCTCCTTGTCACTAGTGCTGTTGTGTACCCTGGTTTGAGCTCTGATCTGAAATAGGAGTTGATCTTATTTGGAAGCAACCCTTGGTAGAAACCTCGTTTAGATGAGTTTTGGCCTCACTGTTAAGTCAGGTATTTGCCAGTGCTAATGCAAGGATGAGGGTAGAAAACACGTAGTCAGGATGCCCTTTTCAGTTTCAGCCTGCACTAAAATAGGTGATTAGCATTTCTGCCTGAGACTAAATAATTTCAGTTTCATTCAAACATACCTGTAACATTGACACGTAAAGGAAATTAGAAGATTATTTCTGGAGTCTTGTTCTAAAATTTTTATTATGTATGACAGGAATAAAACTGTTCAGCTATTCAGATAACTAGCATTTGCAATATTGATGAGCATAATTGATGATACAGTGAAGTATTTCACTTTTGGACAGAATAGAAGTAATTTTAAATCACATGCTGTTTTTCAGGATATGTAGAAATTGTAATGATTTCTGTTAATGTGATAATTAGAATGAGATAACTCCAACTTTAACAAAGCAGCAGGATTCAGGCTGCTTTGAGTGGTATCCATTTCAAGGTCCTCTTAGAATTATGAGGCTATGCTCAGTATCTACTTTAGGAAAAGAAGTATTTCCCATGCAAGATCATAAAAAATTTATGATAGATCAAAACTGAAGCATGTGGCTGGAAAATAAATTTGGAGTGTAGTCCTGGTCTAGCAGATAAACTATACCAAAATATTTCCTTCTCTAGTAATAATTGGAAGAAAGATGGAAGGGATATGTATGCCTACTACTTTACTTGTGGTGGGTTTTTTAGCAGCATTTGTTTGTATTGTACTGCATTTTAAATGGGCTGCAAGATTTCCATTCCTATAAAAAGAATTTATAAGTCAGGAATGAGTTGAAGTGCTGTTTGTCACTTGAGCAATATTATCAAAATCTTTCTGTTTTTTTGAATGGGTTGCAAGTGTTTGTACACTGCTGGTTTTATGATTCTTCTCTCTAATGTCTCCATTCTTCTAAGGTTGTGGATATTATCTCAAGTGATTAGCTTTTTACACATCTGCATTAATTTTAGTGTTCATGTTCTTTGGGTTTTTTTTTTCTATTTTAAATGTCTCAGGTTTAAACAGAAAGTAGAGCATTAGAAAGGGGGATGGGATCTTAACTTTTTGTAAGAATCAGTGCACATCCTTGCAATTCTGAGCTCTCACCTGAGGAGTTAAAACTTTAGCTTGAGCCAAATCCAAGTTCGTCCAATCCACTGAATCCTGCCTGAAGAGAAATCAAGCTCAGCAAAAGTCATAAGATGCTGTTTTTAGGGATTTTGCTGTCTTCCATGATTTAGTTTGCACCCCTCACTTGATGAAGTGAGGCGCTGATTTAGTGGAAATCCTTTGAAGTACCTCAATTAATGTAATGAACAAGTATGTTAAATATTGTGAAAGAAGCAAATAAGGACCAGCAAAATTATGTTTATTCTTTTTAAAAAAAAGATATACTTCACTTTTCAGCTAAGATGTCCAGGAAGCTAAGTTTGCCAACTGAGTTAAAGCCTGATTTAGGTAAGTTTATATAGTTGATTTTATTTTTACTAAATCTGAATGTGAGTATGTTAAAGAGGCCTAAATTATGTAAGCTATCATGACTTTATTTGCATTTATCTGAAGTGTAGAAATAAAATTTTAATTCCACTCTTTTTGGGGACTCTCAGGCACAAAATGTCATTGCTGTCATCATAAGGTAAGCCTGCAATTCCTGTATATGGCTTATCACACTTTCAGCATAATTTTTAGGCATCTGTCACTCACGTTATCAGTAGTGCTGTGATAGCAAAAGCGTCAATAAGCAGACAGCATTAGGAAAACTGCTGCCTGTTTAGGACCATATGATACACTTTAAATTGAAAAACGAAATATCTTAACAGGATATGTTGAGGTGCTCTCAACAAATAGTTGGGCATAGTTTTATAAATGTCAATTGTCTTGTGACCACTCTCTCTAAAGTAAAGCAATGTACAGCTGTTTGGATGGATGACCAGTCTGAGAATTTCTTGAAAATGCACAATAACTTTTTAAATAAGGATCAATTTAGTTGTGAGATCTGTAGTACTAAAGGTCATTGTGTTGCCTAACCAAAACAGCATACAAATGAGTAGGTTGGGGACTTTTAAATACATGGACTGCCAGCTGTCGGATCAGATCCAGCTCCTCAGACTTGTTCTCTAATGATGATGGAGGACAACTGTAGACTTTGAGTAATAAATGCAGCTGCCTTCTGCATGGCACAGCTGGCTCTTCCTTCTGCTGCAGAATTGCTACCACCAGCCCAGCAGAAGACAACCAGGATCAGACTGGCAGCTGTAGCACTGTGTTTGCCAGGTGCTGCTGCTGCTGTCAACAAGGGGAAAAGTCCGTGGCACTGGGATATTCTGAAACTGAGCTGGACCACCCTGATTTACAATTACAGCTTGCTCCTCTTAGAGAAATGTGAAGTTGGAAATAATCCTCAGAGATTCTTTATCCAAGGATTGGCAGGGACACAGATGTTTTGACAATTTAACCTCTGATGTATTCATGAGCCTCCACTAAGTTTTTAGAAATATACCAGACAAAGTTTCAATGTTGTGTAGTCTCTTACTAAAATAACTGGACAGATTTCCTGTTATTTAACCAAGCTTCCTTGCTTCCATATTAACTTATTCTTGTCCTTTCTATGATAAACAGGGATAAAAAGTGCTCCCTATCTTTATTAGTCATTTTTTATGCTGTTGAAATCTGTAATCATATCTCTAATTTAATTTTTACAGATTTTTTTTCTTTACAGAATTCAGTTCCTTCTTTAGGTTATGGTACCTAAACCTAGGGTGGCTTCGGTTAATGTCCTCTGGAAGTGGAATTTTTCCTCATCTTTCTAAGCTCAGTGTCCAGAACTAGAGCGATTTGACTGTGGCCATGTTGGCACAGAAGAGCAGAAGAATTTAACAGCTCTTTTCAATATGTTTCTGTTGTTCCACACTATGTTTACTAATGGTTTAGGGATAATTTTGGTATAGGGTGAATTTCATACTTGGCAAACTGGAATACATTTATTCTTAAATATTAACCAATTGTAATTCTGCTATTTTACTCTCAGTTCTTTGATGGCAATAAGTACTTGGAAGTGTTACTTTTTCCTAATGAAGACTGGTGAAAAGTGAACGCTGAATTTTGTTCCCCACTTTCCAATCTTGAAAGAGTTAGTGTTTTCTACATCACTTAATATTTGCTGTTCCTTCTACTGAAATAATGGAAGGGGGTTTTTGTCGCATCATTTTTGATAAATTCATAAAACAGTTTGTACCTTCTGAATTGTGAATTCAAGCCTTTGACTGGTTTTAACTTTGCATGTATGTGAATATCTGTGCTTAGAGACCTCATTTTGTTCTCTGTAAAATTCTTCAAGGTTTTCCGGTCTGTAAAGGGCTTTCTTAAGCAATTACATTTCATTTTGCTTCTGTCCTTTCTCATAGTGATATAGCTTTTTCATAGTGTTCTTCAGTGTTGGCTTGCTTGTATTTTTGTCACTTATGTGGCCATATCTACTGGCTGTAGGAGACAACTAAAATGCCTTTCTCCTAAATTCATGAGCCTTATCATTGTCTCTCATTTCTTTCCATGGCTTCTTGAAACCTACTCTTCCATGATCTTGTTCTTTCACATTAGTTTTCTGTCTTTAGATCTTTAACTGGCGCCTTTTCCTTTCTGAACAGATAAAATCTAAGCTCTGTGTTTCTGTATTTATCCTCCGCTTTCTAAAACAGAAGTTATCTTGATCATACCCTTGTCTGCATTATGCCATTGCTTTTCAATGTTCTAATTCAGTGATTAAGATGCTACTGCCACTAGATGCTATTCCTTGCTTTACTTCCTCAAAAGAGCATCATCTTTCCATCCTTCTGATGGTGTGTAGTGATTCATCACACTGCTGTTCCTTCCTCTTCATCTGAATCTCATCCATTTACAAACTTCTTCCTTGACTTTAGGACAAATAGGATGCACTAAAGCAGTTAAGTTAATTTAACTCTCTGTTCTTGCTTCTGAATGGATTGTCCACTCTCAAAAATACCCGTATTGTCTGACAAGCTAGTTTTTATTTGTTTTCTCCTGTCCATTCCAATGCTTCTGGAATTTGTACATATACTCTTCAAATCAACTAGCTAGAACTCAAAAATGCACATTTAAAGCTAGGCTTATTGCAGTTACAGTATGATTGATTATATTCAGACTGATTAATCCATGTTAAAGTTGGAAAAAACCATTAAATTAGGAAATTCTCAAGCCTGAAAAAAACAAGCATCATAAGAGGTGGTGGTCATTAGAAGACTTATAAAAACAAATAATTGTTTTCATTGTTTTACACTGGATTTATTTTTTTGATATGAAAACAGTATGTCAACATCTGAGTGATTAAATTAGTTTCTATAATCTATGTTTTATATTTGACAGCTAAAATTCAACAGGACAATGTTTTTTTCTATCCTTGTTGGAATGAGGCAATTATCTCCTGAGAAGATTCACTGTTTATGTTAAGTAGATGTGTGTATTTAGTCAGTTGAAATCTAGTATGTAAGCTTTCCAAATGCATGTTAGATATTCTTTGTAGAAAGTTTTTTGATAATTTAATGAAACTAACATAGTAATAGTTCCACATAGTATATGGTTGAATGTTGTTCTTTAGCTCTTAATCCTGCTGTAAAATGTCAATTGCATCTATACCCTACTCAAAAGATTTTTTGAGTTATTTTTTAAAAAGCATAATATAAATTGCACCAAACTTTCACTGGTGAGGGCTGTCTTCTGCTAAAACTTTACAATTATGAAATTAGAAAGTATAGCATTTATTTGTGAATGCACAGATAAATTCAGTATCTGCTGATGTATTAGGTGTTGCCACACCTACAGATAGCCTACAGCAAGAATGGAGCAGCACGCTGACTTTTGTTAACATTAGAATTCACTTGTTGCTAAGCAGTGAGCCAGACTTCCAGAAAAGCTTTAGTGCTATTACTGGCACTGTACTACAGCATTCCAAGTGGGAATCTTCAGTTTTGCATACCAGCACCAGGTGACATTTGATAGCATTTGTTTTTCTCTTACTAAAAGTTTGGGGATGTGTAGATAACCTGTTAGATCTCCTGCACACAGTTTCCTGAAGTGGAACGATATTGTAAGTCATTACAGGTTCCATGCTATCATGCTGTGCAGATGTCACTGCATTTCCTAAAGTAAAATGTTTGTATATTCCTAAGATTAGTTAACCGTATTTCATGAGAGCAGATATTTTTTTCATATGAACAATGAACTAATTGGCAGAGAGGTTTGTAACTGAACTTTTTTAAAAGATTACCACTTGATGACTATAATTCTCTGGCTCTAGAAGACAGAAATAGGCCTTAAAATTGTTCATGTTAATTACCTAATGGCAACCTCTGCAACAAAGATTGTGTGCTTTGCTCAAGAAACAGCTGGAAACTGAGGAATAAGGAAATAGGATTAAGGAAGGATAGAGGTACAAAAATCAGTAGCGTTATAGTTAGAATAGAGTTGATGCTAAAGAACAAAAAAATAGCTAAATTCTCTTGATCCCTACAATTTGCCATTCTTTTTAATTAATACTGATTTATTTTCAGATGTCAAAGACAACTCTTTCAGTCGCTCCCGGAGTTCTAGTGTAACTAGCATTGATAAAGAGTCACGCGAGGCAATTTCAGCTCTTCATTTTTGTGAGACTTTCACAAGAAAGGCTGATACATCGCCTTCCCCATGCCTGTGGGTTGGGACCACGCTGGGTACAGTGCTTGTCATTGTACTGAACTTACCCCCAGGAGGAGAGCAAAGACTTCTTCAGCCAGTAATTGTTTCTCCTAGTGGTATGTACAAAGCAGGCAGGCTAAAATATGCTTTGATAAAGTACTGTTGTCGTTTTTCATGTTTTTTTAAGAAACTGTTTGAGGCTTTCTTTTCTATTATTGATTAATTAAAAACATCTATTCCATTGATTTAGCTGCTAAATTTAACAATCTAGACTGGTTACTTTGTTACCCAAGTTTCTCAAATCGGAAAAATGGAAAGTACAGTTTCACAAAATATAAAAAATAACTTCAGTGTTTACTTGCTGAGAAAACGTTTGCAGTTACTAAACAGAGATAGCAGAAGAGATGAATAGTATCAAATGCTCATTTTATTTTTTTTAAGTCATGCAGTAAGAATCAATCAGTTTTCCTGCAGCAAGAAAAGGGAGTGCAAACTAAGGCTGTAAATCGAACAACTAGCTTGAAATATTAGTGATAAATATATTCCTTTGGATTGCTGTGAAAGGTGTTGTATCTCATTTTTCTGATGCACAGCAACTGATTTTGATGTAATTATGTGTTAGTGGTTTCTTGGATATGCTGTTAATCATAGATTTAGCTTTCCTGCTACCACTGTCTCATGCAGAGCACGCTGCTGTAGTCCATTTTGGTACATGGAAGGTATCAAACATACAAATGGCAATGCTGTTTGGGTATAGGAATGATAAGGAGTGGATATCTAGACCATATATGGGATTTGTGCCCATTGAGTGAGGTATTGGCAGCAGTGGTCAGATTTGCTAACATTTGGTCATAAAGGCAGTGCTGCAGGCTAGGCAGTGTCTCTCCTCTTTGGATCTGCAGCGTAATCCTCAGAAGATACTGCTTTATATTTTTACTTAGCAAATGTTCATGTTGTTACTTATGTGTGAATAAATTAAAGTAAAATAAAATTTATTTGCTTAAGATCTGGTCTACAGGGACAGTGATTTGAACAGTAAGGAGGAAAAACTTTTTTGTTTCAATCCAGAGAAGTGGATTCAAGTGTGAACTACAAGGGAGAAATAAAAGAACCACACATGCTTTCTGAACCAATTGAAGGAAAAGGTGGTGCTCACCTTTGACTAATAGTAACATTTATTGTTAATATTAAACATACTGTGTCCTCATTAGGAGAGAATGAAATGAGTTGCATTTGTGATACTGAACTTAAATACCAATACATTTCCCTTGAAATTAATGAAAGAGTATGTGCCCACTTTATTCTTGAAAACTTGTTTAACATTTTCTTGATTGCATTTATGCTTCGTTGGTTTTTAGATAAATGCCCAAGGTTTTGTACATCTGTTTTTTCAGGGAGGCATACAGAAGTTCTTGGTTTTTTTTTCATTCTCCTAGTTTCTTAAAGGAATCTTTTGTAGCCTGAAAAGCAATTTAGGAGAACTGTTTTAGAAATGTGCTCAACTATTCTTTCCTAGGAACCATCCTGAGGCTAAAAGGGGCGATCTTGAGAATGGCTTTTTTGGACACCACAGGATCTTTGGTCCCACCAGCACATGAACCCTGGAGAGAACAAAATGTTTCTGAAGATAAAGATGAAAAAGAAAAAGCGAAAAAGCGACGACCTGTCTCAGTGTCCCCTTCTTCCTCTCAGGAAATCAGTGAAAACCAATATGCAGTGATATGTTCAGAAAAGCAAGCAAAAGTTATCTCACTACCATCCCAGAACTGTATTTATAAGCAAAATATAACAGAGACTTCTTTTGTTCTTCGTGGAGACATAGTGTCATTGAGTAACAGTATCTGCCTTGCATGTTTCTGTGCCAATGGACATATTATGACTTTTAGGTAAGACCTGTTTGATAGTAACTTAAATATAAAAATAGTCTTCTACTACACAGACAGGTTCCTTTTCCACAGGATGATGAATTTTTAAAAAATTGCATTCACTCAGGATTGATGATTCTCTAACACTTGAGCCTGAATAATCTGGATTGGATATATTCCTATTAGTTTTGTCCTTAACACATGAAAAGTTTACCACTTTATCTCAAGCTATACTGACTCAACACATAGTTTCAAACAAATTATACAGGTCCATGACTTCAAGTTTTTCTAAAAGTTGAATTTACTCCCTGATGGAGAAAACTGCCTTGACCTTTAGCTTGTACCTGACTAGAGCTCTGCCTATTTTTGTGCAGCTATTTGCATCACACTTATGTCTCAATATTTTATTGTGTAGCTTGCTTGTGTCATAAAGGCCTTAAACTCAGGCTATGAAGGCAAGATTAACTGCTAGCACTTGTATAGTAATAATTCATCTACAGTAAGGGGTTTAAGTTATGAGTTTAAACCTGTGTAGTAGTAGTAGTAGTAGTTTAAATATACTTACAGGTCACCTATGTAATTTTCATGTCCTTTATCTTAAATGTTTCTAAGTGCTATTTTATTTGGAACCACCAGTGTGTATATACTTACACCCTTGCACCTGCAGTTTAGTTGAGGCCTCATGATAAGATGAGGATGGAACATGGCCCTTTAACATTATGCCAGTAAAGTTCCTAAAATATTATTTTTAAGGTTGCCAAAAGAAGCTTTCAGCTTGGAAAATTCTCTAAAAAAATTTCTTTAGGAAGTTGTTGGGAGTAAACTAAAACTGATGGAATCAAAACATGTTTTTTAATTGTAGTATGTAAGTCTGTAACTCCATTGGTGAATATCCCATGTTTTATGTATTCTAAACATCTCTACAAAATTCTGCTCACCTTGCAGGGCAAACAATATTGTTTTTCCTAATTAAAACTAAACTTAGTAATGTTAAGATACCATATATTGAAACAAATCTTGTCTTCTTCAGGATTCGCATTGTTTTCTAACAAACTCTGCATATGTGCTAAATTATAAATGCTGAATTGTTACCTTGTGTGAGGAAGTTGGACTCCAATGCTGAGCTCCATTTTGTAAGCATGAATTCCTGCTGGGGAGTGGACCTTACAATGCAGTTTGTGTAAAGTTGTCAGATATTATGCCCAATGCTTAACTACTGATATAAATTCAAATAGTAACAAACAAATCTGTAACAGAAACAATGAAAACGCTCTCATGGATGTCATGCTTGTCCTATCTGATCCAATGCTTTTGTGTTTTGAAGCTGTAAGAATGTTGTATGTCCCCATTGATCTGAAGCAAAACACTTCCCTGTTACTGACTCTCTTAGGAATATTCTTATTTTAGATACATGCGTGGCAGAGGTGTCATATCTGGGTGATATGCTTACAAGAGAATATTGCTTTTTATTTCTCACTTTTAAAACTTGCCTCCAAAGGCAATCTCAGCATCATGCAAAAAAAAGAAAAAACAAAAAAAGGCAACTGTTGATAGATGCTGTTGTGGTTACTACATCTTTCTTTGGTTTTAACTTCAGTTTGCCCCCTTGCTGCTTTTTTTAGTGTCTAGAATTAATAACCTTATGTGGATGGTGTCTGCAGCAGAAGCTGTTGATTGTATACTGGGATATTGGCAGCTAACAACTTTTGTAATTTTTTTAGAAGATCTTCATGGGGGATGTTTGAGACAGTGGTTTATTTTAGGTTCTACTTGTCAAGAAATTAGGTGTTTTGTTCCTTCTTACTTGCATTTATTATCACATTGAGGGAGGGGAATGTTTGGTAGGGGAATATTGTTCTAGCCCAAGTGTGCTCTCTGTTCTTCAGTAGATTGATACAGTAAGTTCTGCAGTTAGATGTACATAATCAGAAAATACAAGGTAAGCAAACTTTGCTCTAAGAGAACTTCAATATCTAGTCAGAGAAAAAAGGGGGACTTTATTCATAAGATTGTTTGAGGCTACTGTATTCTGCTTTTCTTTGACAGCACGCTCATGTTGTAGTTCTAAAATGTCTTGAGGAGAGATCTTTTAGATTTGTATTGTTAGTTGAGGAGAAATTATTAACCTGAAAGAAGAGACAGGATGTTTAATTGTAAACTCTTGGTAGATACTTATCAAAATACCTTGGTAATTAAGTAATGTCTAATTCATTAAACAGTGAATTTGTGACTTGCACACTCAGGCTGTCGTTTAAAAATGCTTTTAAATGCATCTGTGATGCAGATGTTTAAATTTCACTTTTGAGGTGCTACCTTGAAAATCTGATGTTTTGAGATTCTGTAAGTTGTTAAATGATACTTGTTTATGTGGTACTCATACAGACAGGGAAGAGAAAAAATTATGTATTGCAGTTTAAAAATGAGCTATTTGATTAATAATAGACATTTCTGCTATATTTAATGGGCTTTTCAATTATTTTCCTTAAGTTTGCCAAGTTTAAGGCCGTTGTTGGATGTATATTACCTGCCACTCACCAATATGCGGATAGCCAGAACATTCTGCTTCACCAATAATGGACAAGCACTCTATCTTGTCTCACCAACTGAAATACAGAGGCTCACCTACAGCCAAGAAACGTGTGAAAATCTTCAGGTAATCAACTATTTAAAAAAAAATGCTTTTTTCTTAGATACATTCTGAGCTGAGCATTTAGGCTTTTTTGCTTTAATTTTTTTTCCCTTTTTCTTCACTGTGGAGTCTGATTCTGGATGAATCACATCTACCTTAAGTTTTTGTTTCATCCATGCTAGTGTAGCTGAATCAATTTCTTGCTTAATTTTGTTTTAATCAACAGGGAATTTCCTCCTTTAACATTTTAACAGTTAAAATTCCCTTGATCAATTGACGCTGGGGAGGTGTGTGCTCACACAAGGGAGAAATGCTAACTCAGGATATTTGAAAGAATCTATTATGTTTCAGGGGTATTAACAGCTTGAAAAATTCTCAGTCATGCTTCAGCTTGGTAGTTGTATAGAATAATGAAATAGCAGAGTTGCTGGCTTTACTTTCATACTGCTATGTGGATATAAGTATTTGTAGATACAGATTCTATAAAACAAAGTCAGGAGACTTGCCCAGGATTTTGAGGGGCAAATAAACTTCACTTGAATGTATTTCTTTGCTTCTGAATTCCATGAGCTCTAAGCTTGCAACCATCAGAAGCAGATGGTTTGGACAAATTTCTTAACGTTTTTATTTTTCTATTTCCTACATCACCTTGCAAAGACGGATGCCCATTAAAGCACATTTATTTTGAAATTCAAATCCATTTAATAAATCCTGAAAGTGAAAGAATATTCCATTCACTGTAATAATTTATGCCTTGTTGTGTCTCTTTCATTTGCAAAGGAAATGCTGGGTGAGCTCTTCACTCCTGTAGAAACACCAGAAGCACCAAACAGGGGGTTCTTTAAAGGCCTGTTTGGAGGTGGGGCACAGTCACTTGACAGAGAAGAACTCTGTAAGTTATCATTAATTGTTATTTTTCTGGTATTTCTTCCCAAGCCAGTGATCCTTGATAAATGTATTACCTGTGTTGATAGAACATTACCTTTTTGAAGAGGAAAGTAAAATAGGGAGTGATATATACTTTTTTCATGGATTTTGTGTTGTAAGCCTTACCAATTACATCAGAAAAGCATGGTATTTTTTTCCACAGGTTCTTTTAGTTCATTTATTCAGCAGTAGATAAGTTATCCTATTTCTTGTTTTATAATTTTTTTTATCATCTTTATGAAGCCTGTGGTACTGACCATGATTCTATTTATGCTGGTAAACTGAAAGGGCATGCTTTTGCAGAATATCATTCTGGACAGTGAGAAAGTAAAAACTCGGCATCGGTTATTTGACAGATTTTCTTTGTTTTACTTGTGCACAGATGCCTTAGGAATGTCAGCAAGAACAGAACTGTATGATATTTCAATTCAGTCCTCTCTTTAGAGGACCGTAAAATTCAGATTTGGCAAAAATGTCATTGCTTTATAATTTTCTTGGTTTTTTTGTTTCTTGCCTTTTTTTTTTTTTTTTTTTTTTCTTTTTAATTACACCTTTTTTTTTTGTTCCTGTGGTGGCATTTAGCACTTTATTTAAGGAAAATGACATCTATTTGTTTCTTTAGATGTTTGCTAGATGCAGCACCATATTATGTAAGCTTATTTTTAAGAAGCTTTTTCTTATTAATATGAAATGTATCTGTCAAAATGGACAAGGTGTCCTGATAGTCCTTTGATTTATAGTGGTTCTTTTGATTTCTACATAATAAAAATTAGACTTCATTACTTGTGCCTGTATATTTTGAGCAAATATCAGATATTTAGAAGTCACTTTCTGTGTCAAAGATTTCTTTTGGGGGTATTTTAATGTATATATATGTATATGTAATACTATGGAAGGCCGGTCAAGTATTCCAGTAGAGAAATTTAGGTTCATAAATTATAATTTAATATGACTGAGACAGAGGAGAAATACCTTGTAACTTTGGAAGCTATCTCTTAATATCATTTCAAGTTTCCACCATTAAGTTTTGGCTTGGATCTTTAGAAGGAAAATAGTATTGAATGGAAGAAAAAATACTAATGAATTGTAGCCTGGCAAAGGGTCCAATGACAATTCAAAAGACATTTGAGAATATGTAGCCATATTTACCATGAGGATCACAGCAGAATCTGTAATAAGTGAAATAATTAATCTTTCTTATTTTGGGAATTCAAATGGTACTAATTTAAATGTAAATAATTCTTAATAGAAGCCTAAAATCAAATCAGAGAGTCTTAAAATACTTCATAAAAATGTATTTAACCAGTTAATATGATTTTTGCTTGAGGTAAAAAGAAAAAAAAAGAAACTATTCAAACCACTTTTCGTTGTTTAAAACAAATACTCAGATTTCTATAGTCTATACAGTTCTGCCTGAGATTGGCACGTCAAGTGTCTAGATTGAACTGGGTGGCTGATGTGCCATTGTGAGCAAAGTCAATGTAGTCAGTGTCATCCCTGGAGCTGTTCAGCTGACCATTTGTGCTGATCTGTTCTTGCAGTCATACAGTCATACTGTCTTTTTGTATTACTTTTTTTTTTTTTTTTTTTTTTTTAAACAAGGTTTTTACAAGAGTGACAGCATAGACACCTATGTGTCATAGACACCTGGGTGTCTGCATGTAAAACTGAACTTCCATCAGAAGAGACTTCTGCTGGTGGAACCATGCTGGCTGGCTGACGTACCAGTAAAGCACTTCCAGAACTAACCACAAATTTTATTTTCAAAACCCTGCTTTGTCTGTTGAAACCAAAGTACATTCCACATGACATAAGCTATATTGTGCTGATGGAGTGGTTTTTTTTAACAATTCTATTGATGAACATCGGAATTTTAATTTCACACTTGAGCTGTGAAGAGCTTATACTTTTATAACCTGCCTGGAAACTTGAAAATATGTTTGAATGTCTCAGTTCTTAATGTAGTAACATCTAGTAACATAGAGTAGTGAGTGTTGCTCATAGTCATACCTACAGTTAGCTGTTTGATCTCCATGCAAAGAAATTACACCTCTATATAAACTAGTTTCAGTGATATCTATGTCATAAGGATAAAAAAACTTACTATTCTGTATTTGCTGCTTTTGCAAATGCCTCCAGTTGGAGAATCAGCATCTGGGAAGGCATCAAGGAGTCTTGCCCAACATATTCCAGGACCTGGGGGTATCGAAGGTGTCAAAGGAGCAGCATCTGGTGTAGTTGGTGAACTGGCACGAGCCCGGTTGGCACTGGATGAAAGAGGACAGAAACTGGGAGAACTGGAAGAAAAAACTGCAGCTATGCTTTACAGTGCTGATTCTTTCTCAAAACACGCTCATGAGGTGAGTGTCTCAAACTGAACATTAAACTGATCGTCAAATAAATGCGGATTCTGCAAGTGACTGAGTTCTGCAAAGGCATGTTAGAGGAATCTAAAGGGCATGCAGTATCATTGATAAAGGATACTTCCCTTTCGTCCATCACTTGTTGCTCCTAACAATTAAGTACTAATTGTAAAACAGCTTTGTCTCATGGCACATTGCTCTAGAGCATGCAGTTGGCTAGAGTGGCATGTAAGTGTCTAAATGTGCAACTCAATCCCCATTACTAAAAAATTACTTACTGAATTAATAAGAAGAGTAATGCTTTATGTCAGATTCGTGCTGTCCTTAAGAAAGATCCTGCTGTATGCAAGCCCTCTGAGTGAGAGTTTGTTTTTTTTCTGCAGTAACTACCACAGAATGGCTGTTCTCTGACTTCTTTCCGCACTCTAAGCTCCTGTGCAACCTCCCCATTCTCCCCAAAATGTCTTTTTCTGAGGCAATGTTACCAGCAATGATACTATCATTAGAAAAGTCATCATGCTAAGCAGTCGGTGTTCCATGATGTGTTTGCAACTTTGAGAAGCCTTGCTAAAATCCTTCTTTCTCATGCTGCTTTGTAAGCATATTGTTTGTTTGTGCCATTGCACATTTTGGTACATTACAGAAATAGTAATCAGAACTTTTTTTTTTCTAGATGATGTTGAAGTACAAAGACAAGAAGTGGTACCAATTCTGATGACTCCCATCAATCACACCTGTTTAATTTTGTCCTGATGAAAAAAAAAAATCTTGTTTTTTCATTAATTTTGGCAGGACCACTGAAATTTAAAGGAGTATTCACCATTGGATACTGTTGTTTCCTAGCACAAATGACACACTGTTTTACCTCAGTCCTGGCTTTAACTGAGGAGCTATGTATCTAAGAAACACATACACAAAAAAAGAAACTTGAGTGTTTCTTAGCTGTTGGCTAGCATAAAGTCAGAACAGAGAAGGTAACTGGAACATGTGGAAAAGAGAGTAAAGGGAAACCGTGGTGAGATGGGCAGGGGCAATGCAGGGTCAATCCTGTGTTAATATTTCATATGCCAAAAGTTTTTGTGCTATTGTAATTGCTGCCAGTGTTATACCCTCCTGTAAGGAGAGGCAATAAATCAGGGGTCCAAGAGCTGGAATCAAGTTGTTTGTCTTGCTGGACAGTAGCTGACTTACAATTACCCTCTCTAGGACTCGCTATATTTACCATTATTGTTGAAGAAGAGTTGAAGTTTGCTGTCACTTCTTTCATTTGAAAAGCTGGAAGCTTGGAAGATTTCTTATTGAAAATTGTATACATAGTTGACCTGTGCATAGTCTTTTCTTGGACCCCTGATCTAGTATTCTTGTATTCACATCATATTCTGTGACGTGCAAAACAAAAGAATACGTAATTTTTGCATTAAAAAGTCAAGTGAATAATATGATTGGAATGTGTCATGCTGGGAGTTTTCATTTGTGTTATGGCTGTGCAATGTGATATGTGGTAACATCTTCCTTGTGGTAAGAATTCTTCAACTTCTGTTCAGTTAAATATTATTTTTGCCAAAAATAGTTATTGGTTCAGGTTGTGTAACATTTAGGATTGGCTGTGGGTTCCATTCATGCTGTGAGTTTTTATAGATGTTTAACAGAATGTATCTTTACAGCCATTAATTAAAATAGCTGAGATAGTTTTGCTCAAGACTTAAGTTCTAGATGCCCCTTTAATCCTTTACTATGAAATCAGATAACCTTGGACTCAGGTTTTCAAAGTTTTACACACCATGAAAGTGCTGATGCATGAATAATGGCAAGCAAGCATCTAATACTTGATAATTGTGAGTATGTTGTTTAGCAAATCTCTAAGTTCTGCCAGTAGTGCTATTTTACAAGTATGTGTCTCAGCCCCACCCAGCACTAAAGGCAGATGTCCTAAAGTTGGGATTTAACAGGATCTCTAAAGCAGTGTTTGCATTGTAAGCAGTGGTAGAGTGTGCACAAAAGCTTCAGGAATTGCTGAAATAATGTTCAGTTTGGGTGAGGTAAATAATACAGCTGAGCTAACTTGTTAATGGCTACTGCACTAAAGCTATATCAGTGTGAATGACCAGGGCTCTTTTTAAAAGAGAGGATTCCTTAAAATAAATGCTTGCATTTCAAAAATTCCTTTAGATCTTTTTCCTCTAAGTAGGAATAGTTACTAACTGCTTTTGTTTTATAAAAGGGAGTACTTAGAAGCTGATAGGTCTACATTGTCTGAAATTAATCACTTGGGTTTGCTTCTCCAAGCACTGCATTTTGTGTCCTTTTTCCACAAACATTCTGAATGTTCCCAAAGCAAAACCTTGGTTGTATTTGTATTGTGATGTTGCAGGTACACAGAAAAGACAACCTTATGAAACACCTCAAGGATACAAAATATTGAAGTTACTTTATGGTTCTTAAATCACTTTTCAAATGAGAGGCAAATACATTTGGAGCACAAACTGATAAATTTTTTCACTTGATGTATAGCAGCATTTAATTTCAAAAGACAATTGAATTGTGTTGCCTGTATAAGGGCATGCCCTACTATGCCCACTGCTCAAGGAGCTTAAAAAATGAGAATGACAATTCAAATAAGCAGTATTATGATTTCTTGATGGCTCTGTCCCCTAACTACTGAGGCGATGTTTACTTGAGTTACTTAACTCAGTTTGCCATGCAATATTTGCCTCTGCATGTTAATTTGTTTTCCGTATCTAATTAATGCATATTGAACACCATTTTGTGAGATAACCAGGTAGAAGAAAATGAGATAAAATACTACCCATACCACATCCAAAAAAACCCACCCTAGCTGACACTTGTCCCCTTCCTTGTCTCACATTTATAATTTGAGATGATTCATTAGTATTTGACCTGGTGAAAATAAAGTACATTTCAGAGCAACAGAATCCTGGAAAATTAATCTAGTCAGGCCCTGGGGGAGAGGATTGCAAAAGTATTCTTCAACAAATTATGGTATCATTCAGTAGAAGATGACTTTGGCTTGAGCGGAAAGCATACTTAACTTTCTCATCAAGACACATTTGACAACCACCAGCAAGCAAAATAATAAGAGGCAATGAGAGACCATCTGCCAGTACCAGAAGAGTGGTGGCTTATTTGGTGTTGCAGAATCTATCGTAGTTGAATCTCTTCTGTTGCTTATGTTCAGAGCACGCTTCTAGATAGGAAAACAAATGACCTGATTGCTCATGAGATAAAAACACAAATGGTTCTTGGTCAATAAAAGGGGCTATGTACAAATTTAATCTAAAATGTTACTTTTTCCTTCCAAGTGGAAGGAAGGAGATCACACACATCGTTGCATCTTATTGTGCTATTGGTGGTGCACCTTTTGTACAGCAAAGTGTATTGAAATCCTTGCAGGGAAGCACCCCTGGATTTTTCACTAGCATTTCAGTTGTGTGAAATTTTTTAGAGTGTCTGGAAAACTATAAAATGCAATTGAGCTATTACTTTTTTTTTAATGAAAGTAAGAAACTACCTGCTGCTACCTATCTGTTTATATGTAGTGTGTCTCATTAGGAACTGTAAACCGAAGAAGCTTTTCTTCACCTTAGTCCTGCCAAGTCGTAACTTTTGAATCCTGGTATGTGTAAATGTGTGTGCATTCCAAATCAGTCTGAAAATGTTACACCACAGGCATCTCCAGTGACTTGTTCTTCAGCAAACAGTCAGTTATAAAGTATAGTAATATATAGCTGTGTTCCTTGTCTGTCTTTATGCAAAGTTTTTGTGCCTGAGGTGGTACTTGCATGGCAGGTGAAATTGGAAAGCTACATCCAAAGGAGGATTTTTGGAAGCAAGTTCATTTTCTTTTTTTTTTTTTTTTTCCTTTTAGTTGTCCTTTATTTTCCTTTCTATGTTTTGGTTTTGGTTTTTTTGGTGTTTTTTTTGATGGTGGTTTTGTTTGGGGTTTTTTTGGGAGGGATGGGAATTTTTGGTTGTGTTTTTGTTTTCTTAATTAATGGCACTGATCTTACCTGAACTTTTAAACTTGAATTTTTCCTGCACTTTAATTCAATCATGGTATTTTATGTATTTTATTCCTTAATTTTGTTTCTGCATTTGTGCAGTTCAGGTTCATTATTTGTATATAAACACACATGTTCAATAAAGACTTTAGAACAGATTACTTTCAGGCACCTTTGCTAATTATGTGATTTATTTAGAATGTGTGTTTTCTTAGCAAAATATGTATATACAATAGAGAATCTAATGAAAGGCACGTATTCTGTGTCAGCATTCAGTTTATAAATTACTGCAACACTTTCACATTTGTTACTAGATAATACAAAAGAAATCTGTTATATTTATACATACAGCTTAAGAATATACTTTTAGTTTTAAATAATTTTTATATGTACACTTCTACCTTTAATTTTAAAAAGACTTGTGTTCAAGTTTTAAGTCAAAGTACTTAAAGTATGTATATTATCCATAGAAGTTGTTTTAAGCTTATGAATACATTCATATCTCATATCGAGATGATACAATTACTAAGCAATGAAAACAAATAGCCCATTTTGCTTTGCAGAAAATAATCAGTTCTTTTTACCTCCCATTATGAACATCCTTGAACAATTCTCCAAGTATGGAGCAAGAAGATAGGGAACTAGCCTAATATTAAAGTTTTCTCAATAGCTGCAGTCCATGGCTGGCTGGTTTTCTATGGTTTGGGGTTTTTTTTCTGGTGCACACGAGAGACTTTTTTCAGCTCTATTTCTTGGACTTCTAAAATTCTCCAAAACTGAAGTGATATTTGTCCAATAAACATTTTCTTTGAGTAATCTGTGTATTTTGATTATACTTCAGCTCTTTACATGTAAATCA
The DNA here is from genome assembly GCF_009819655.1 of Sylvia atricapilla. Lineage (NCBI taxonomy): Eukaryota > Metazoa > Chordata > Aves > Passeriformes > Sylviidae > Sylvia > Sylvia atricapilla. Next base: position 66,247,195 of record NC_089142.1, read on the forward strand.
AGGTTGGTTTTTATGTGGGCTTGTTTTGTTGGGGTTTTTTGTATCTGAAACATGTTTGAAAACTTAAATCTGTGGCTGAAGTGCCCTCTACTTTCTGCTTGTGGTTTAATATGTCTGGGTGAGCACTGACTGCAGAGTCTGGTGTGGGAGGGAAGGACCGCAGTGCCTTGCCTCCCTCTCCAGGTAAGAAGGACAACTTGTCACTTAAATCTTCCCTCGTGCCAACCAGTTTCCTGGATTTGAGTCTTTTCAGGTGGATAACTCTGCTACTACCACAAAATCTTCAAATACTCTGTAGACAGAAATTAAAGATGCTTGAGGGGTAGAAGTGAACTGAATCTGGGGAAAAAAGCGTTGTAGCGTAGGTGATTCAGTTAAACCAATTTTACTTCAGTTTTCATTGAAAACCTAACCTGGGCCAATTTCCTCTTCTTAAATCCGTTATAAAGATGTGCTATATATCTACCTTATTACTGTTTCAAGTCCCGTGAGTGTACTGTTTCTGGGTTCTTTTACACCTTGTAAAGTTTAGACTTAAAGATGTAGGCATTAATTTTTAAAAAGTGGGGGGAAAAAAGGAAAAAGAGAAATGAGGCAGAAACACCAAACAATCAAATGAAGGATGTCAGTCAGTATTTCTTTTAGTAGTTCCATGTGCGCCTAGAAACGTTTAAGCTAACCTACCACTGTAGGTTACTTTGACACTTGTATTTCTTTTTGTTAGTACCTAAGTTCCATATTACCAGGCAAATAACTAGAAGTTAAACTGTTTCAGTTGAAAACATGTAAGGAGTTGTATGTGGATTACCACTACCATTCAGTCACAGGTGATGGAAAGGGAGAGGGGTGGGAACATGTTTTAAATATTCCCTTTTAAAACAGAATTGTAAATAAGCAGTACTGTGTTATTTTAGACCTGAGCTCTGCTATCTGTAGTGGTTAGAACTAGGAAAACATGCTGCTTTCTAGTTATGCTGCTGTTTCATTGTACCAGCACCATGGGGGGAAAAAAATACATCCGTAAATTTTTCTAACATTGCCCACTCCTGGGTAAGCATGCTTGATGTGTAGCAGTTCTCGTTTCTGTATATGTTAGTGTGTACATGTGTGTTTTCTTTTTCCCTTATGTTCATTGCAACTTATTCTTCAGTTAAGTCTTGCTGAGCCCCACTAGCTCTTCTGAGGATGATTACTGGAATATGCATTTTTAGGTAGGGTTGCAAATCCATCTGTCTACAAATATAGTTTCATATTAACTGCAAACTGTACTGTTACAAAATCAACTATGTTAGACTGCATAGAGTTATTTTACTTACATGTACTTGGACTGAACTATGTCATCATAATGAAGTTAAAAAATTAAGTATGGAATATTTTTGTAAATAAAAATACCTGTGCAGCTGGTATTTTAAATTTAAAATGTATTATACATTAATGTTTCGGGAAAAAAAAAGTTCATATATGTGTATATGAATGTGTCATTATGCTGAAGGGCTCTTGATTGGGCAAAATAAACTATTCAAATCTCTCCTGAAATGAGTGTAGCTTACTCCTTTTCTTCCTGACCAGTTGTTTTTCTGCTGGCTGGAGCAGCGGGGGAAGGTGTGAGTTGTGCCTTATAACAAGCAGAGCAGCCAGGCTGACTGGGAGTAGCCCTGAAGGACCCTGAGAGGTGTGAAATGGTTCATCTGCAGTGATGTCCCCAAGCATGCCTAAAAACGTTCCGAAATGTAAATACTGATGGTGACAATGTGAAGTTCTGTAATCTTTTTAAACTACCAGAAAAGTTGAGTCGTTCATTGTACAGACTCAGTAAAGCAAAGTCTTCTCTGTAGCTGCATTTTGTCGGTGTCTATTAAATGAAGAATCCAGTGTGTAAGGGGAGAAGAGATGAAACTGCTATTTTTGTCTTTGCCATGTTTACAGTACAGCAGATGTATTATTTTCGTGAATTGAGGCTCAGCTTTGCCACAGACCAGTTTCCAGCTTGCAGTCTTATTAAATTTGCTATCTTTAGCTGTTGGGGAGAGAGGGAAATACAAATAACCTGGCTTTGTAAACATACTCTCAGTGGTGGGAAAATAATGGATCCAAAGAGAGGCTTGGGCAGTAAATCTGAGAAGTGAAATTGCTGTACCTTGGAGAAATTTTTGAAATCTCTTGATGTCAAATAGCAAAATATTTCACTCTTGGTTGTTTTAGTATGTGAGAATACAGTTTCATCTCTGGGAAAATCTGCTAGTTCCAAACTTGTTTTGTTTTTTTCTTTAATATCCGATTGTTACACAAAATGAACTGGAAGGTCTGCAGTGCATGGAGTTATAAAAAGGATAATGCATTGGAATCAAAAAATTGTTTTATCTTCAGTTTAATTGGATTCAAGGTATTTGGAGCTGTCACACTGCCTCCAGCTACTCGCTAGGTCTGCTAGTCTCCAATAAAAGTAAAAAAGCAACAGTAGCAGTAACTTCCTGCCTTTGGGTACTGTAGGACTGCACAGATCAATGGACTGACAAGAGGGGAGTGCCAAAGTGAGGTTGCAAAGTGAAGCGTTTTCATTTAGTGAAACTCAGGATTTGATGAGACCTATATTAAAAAATGTAGTTCCTTTGCACATCATGTGTTTCAACAGTTTTGGTGCCAACGTACTGTAAATTAAACGCATTTAAGACCTGCAGACATCTGATTATATACTCAGCACTTTTCTTACCCAGATTTTATATTGGGAATTTTCATCCAGGCAGGGTCACTGAACCAGCTCCTCCTTGATGCCCACTGGGCTGTGGGTGCTCAGTGGTATCCCCCCTCTTGCCTGCTCCCTCCTCCTGCCTTGTGCACTTGGACAGGGTCGGCCAAGCAAGAGGCACGGTCTGCTTCCTCCCTCAGGAGAAAAGGAGGCATCCCAGCCTGGCCTGAGGAAATGGGATGTTTTCCCCCACACTGCACTGAGGTAAACCCACAAGAGTAGGATGGCAGCAAGCACCAGCTTCTCACCTCCTGGTTTGCTGGCTGATTTTTCACGATGTGTCATTAACGCTCCCTCAGTGAGGGCTTGGGGGCTTGCATATGCAAGTCATTACAGTAGCAGAGCTCTGCTCACTTGCTGTAGCAAACAGTTTTCTGTATTCCAGCCACAGGAGACAATCCGGGCTAAGGGTTGTGCACAGGCTGCTCAGAAGGAGCAACCTCTACCCATCTTCAGTGCCCCCACTGAGACCTGAGGAACACTCCTTTAGAGGTGTTTGATTCCAATACTACTCAGAAGGGCTGATGGAATATTGTAGCAAAGCCACAATCAAGATAAAAATGGAAATGATGATGTGTTTTGGAGCAGGTAACTGCATTTTTGTATCTTGCTGCAGTCTCAGTGTGAGCAGGACTTGATAGAGAGTTGAGTGTTTGAAGGGGTTTGTAATCAAAATGTCAGACTGTGCTTATGTTTTGATAAGTTTATGAACTCCTCTGCCTAATTAAGCAGACAAAATGAGAAATTTTATATAATTCTGATTTCTGTGGTGCAAGACACTCCTGGAAAGAATAATGTGGAATGCAGTCTCCCATGACAGGGTGAATAGAAAACAATTTCAAGCTGTTATCCCCTAATTCTCTTGTGCACCTGCAACTCTCTTAGCACCACTTGAGCTAAGTACTTTTTACCTGAGTGTTAGTGTCACCTACTGACAGTGGTGCTTTTTCTTCCAGGACCTCCAAGGACACAGCACAATGGTCCAAGGTCTCTTGAGACTTGTCTTCCTTAGAGTTTCTATCTTCAGACTGAGTATACATATATCTGTCATTCAAGGTGCATGTCAGAATTCATATTAATTTTTAGAAGGAAGAACTGCTGTGTTTTTATTTTTTAAATATGAAAGGGTTAGAAAAAGGACTAAACAAGGTCATTGCATTGTGTTTTCTTTTTAATATGCTTGAATCCGAAGTTCCATTCTAGCTATGAACTTAGAGGCCCTTTGCCTCCCATTTTGTCTTTAGCAGAGCAGTTACTGAGTTACTGAGCAGAGCAGTGGTTGGATTTTAGAGTTCCCAACCACTTGACAGGTTATTTTTCAAGACATTCTGGATATTAATTCCTTAATCTACTGTTTCAGTTAAACCCCTTTAGGAAACTTTTTTTTACACATTTTTAAATATAATTTGTAGTCGGACCAGTATCCATGGAAGTTATGTTGACTTCTAGAGCTTTCCCTCATTTTTAAAAGGCCAGTAGTTGGTTTGGCTCTGACTGCTTGCAACTGCTTCTTGCTCTTTTTTAGGATTCTTCTGTAAGCAGCTTCTTCCTCTCCAGTATCCAGTCATGCTGCATGAACTAGTTTTGGCAAGTAGCCTGGGGATTGTAGTCACCAATGTAAACTTTCTTCAGGTAAAGAAAACTGAAGAATACCTAAATATGGCTGGGGCTCTGAGGCTGTGACACAAGCATCACAACTACTGCAAAGTATTTAGCAGATTGTGCCCTAAGGGACAATAGAAAATCTCTGTGTGCTTTCTGCAGGGAACAGGGCAACTTTTGGGATTTGAATCATGTTGGACCTAGGGAGCATTGCATCTGAGGCCTTTCATTATTTCACTGTATTTCCATAGTAGGAGTGGGGATGGCTGAAGTGGATGCAGAGTTTAGCAAGGATTTTTAGTCAGACCATGGAGATGTCTTTCAAAGTATGAAGTGACAGGGATTGGCCATGTACCACATTCTGGAGAGCAAATTTCAAGTCTGAAAACCCCACTCCTTTTGATTTAACCTGAGGAAAAGGCAAAGGCTATGTGAATAATGGTAGTTTGCTGTATTCCCCCACTGGACTGATGGGAAGCAATTGTCTAAATTTTTCCTGCAGGTGTTAAAGGCATTTCTTTATATTTGCACTATCTACAATAAGGTTGTCATTTGCTCTCAGTCAGTGTGAGTTGCGTGTCTTGCTTTATCATTGAGCTGCTATTGTTGGTCTACTACCTGATTGTTACAGGCAATGTAAAAACATGGGAAAAATGTGGATCTGAGCCCATGGTCCTGTAGGCTACAGCCTGGTAAAAGAATTTGCAGCATAGCTCAGAGAGGCAAGGAGGCAGAAACAAGAAAACCTTGAGCTGGTTGTCACAGCACCAATTCTCTTCTTGACATGTTTTTGCAGCTATTGTTCCAAAGAAAGTCTTTAAAGAATGCATTCTAAATGAAAAAATGTGCATCTACAGGGAGCTGCTCCCTAACATAAACAGCATGGAAAAAGAAAAGCTGGACTGTTTGAAAAATCCAACCAGAAGTGGTAGTGTTTGGCATAATTCACTGATCATGAGACACCTGGCATCCCACTGAAGGCGCAATGGTAACTCTGGAGGGGACAGGGTTCTCAGAAGGCAATGGACATGGAGACAAGCTGCTTGCATTTGCTGCTCTCAAGAAGAGAGAAGGCAGCACAGGGAGAAGTGACAAGCCTGACAGCTGGCTCTGAAATGACCTCTGTGGCTCTGTTGTGTATGATGGCATTTGTCAGAACTGGAGGAAAGTATCTCAGTGAGTGCTGGCATAAAGCTTTGTCCTGGGGATGTGTACAAGAGGATTTGCTTTAGAAAAGGGACACAAAAAGGGTGCACGAGGCAGCAGGCAGCTCCACTGTGAGGAGCTGGAAACAATGCCTGAGGAGACACCTGTTTGACCAGAGGACCCATGTTATCCCAGGCATCACTTCACACATGGTCACTGTCAGACATGGGCCATGTGTTTCCAGTCACACCTGGAGCTGACCTGTGGCTTCTGACAGCCCAGGAGTGACTGGCCTCAAATTTGTGTGGCACCTAGGGTGAGGAATGCACTGACCCAAAGGCTCTTCTGTTGGTGGCAAGAAACTGGCAGCCAGAGTCTGGCACTGCAGCCTTGGCCCCTGACTACAGACCAGAATCTCTGTCCCCCTCAAAGTGATGCCAGTGGGATTCTTGTCCTTTGCAGATGGTAGGAGATGACTCAAGTACCTCTTGTGTGGTCCTGCTGTCTTCTCTGACTCTGACACTGGGGTTCTGACCCCCAAGATTTTCCAAGGGGGCTGTGAACTGAATGTGAAGATACAACCTTTGATTTTTACAGTTCTTTTTCTTTAAGAAAAGACCCCTACCCTCCACTGCTTGAGGGCAAATTAACTGGCAATGTTTCTTAATGTAAGAAGACCTGCAGCTTACTTCAGTTGACTGATATGAGGCCACATTTGTCCAAAGAGCACATGCAAACACCCTCTGGTGCAAAGAAATTGATGTGCAGAGCACCCGTTCTTTTGGCCTCACAGTTGCTGTTCTGCAGGTCTGCTATGCCTTGGGACACTTGTTCCCTGCAGGCAATGCATGTGACACAGGAGCAGACTTTTTCCTTAATTCATTCTCAGAGTTTTCAGTGAAGTGTCACATTTTGGCTGAAGACTCATGGGACAGGGTTTCCGTGGGCTTGCCAGGTCTCTGTGAGTGGGATCTGCAACAGCCTCAGAGGCTCAGCAGTGACTGTGCCCTGTAACAATAAGCCCTGTTGTTCTCAGGCACCAGATGGCTGTTCATGGGAGGAGTACTGGTAATACTGCAAGTTAATAAGCAAAGAGCCATCCCCTTCTCATCATTACCACCCATCCTGCTCTGGAGTGAAATAAAAGCCCTTCCTGATCCATAGTTTTAATTAAAAGCTGTGCTGGTGCATTTTAGGGCATCATGAGTGACTGAAATTGCAGACTCCTGTTTTCCTGCATGGGATGATTTACTGCATAAGAAATGGGAAGTTGTATGTCTTTCCAACAGCATTATCCTTTGCTCCTCTGTACATGGGAGTAATGCAGTAACTAGTACATGCTGTAGTAAAACTTCCCATTAAAAGTTCCTCTATAACTAAATTATGGGTCTCTAGAAACTTTCACTTTGATCAAGTCACTTAAAAGATTCACACATTCAGCTACTTTTTATATTAACCCTTCCTACCACTGTGTAAGGTACAGGAAAACCTTTCCCAAAACCTGTGCTCCACGTATTTTTTCCTGCACATCAGCATGGCAGCTCACTGGGGAGGGTGTTCGTTGCTTTCTGTGCCGGGAAACAAATGTCACTGGGCCACAGTGGAAGAGGAAAGTTTCTCCAAGACTTTGTCTTAGCAGCCACCCTTTTCCCATCAAGTGCATGAAGAAGATGCTGTTACACCATGAGGAGGAGAAATGAGAGGCAGCAGGATGGGATGTGTAGAGTTTGGGGTTTTGCAGGGCCCTTGCCCCAGCTCTGTGCCCCCCTCCCAGGTGAGGTGACCCCTGGGGCTGGCCAGGATGCACGTATGGGGACAAGGGACTTGGGGTACAAAGGAAGGGAGGCTTTGGAGGGACCTGGGCTCGGGAACAGCATCTCCAGTGCAGGAGGGGTTGGGCAGGGACCCAGACAGATCTGCTGGAGGCCAGGCAAGGCACAGCTGTATTTTGGACAAGTGAGGGACGGGAAGAAGAAAAGCTTGTGGATTGCCACCAGAGGAGTGTTGTGGGCAGCTGGTGAGTTCAAAGGTGGAGAGGATGGGCCAAGGATGGCAGGAAGAGAAAAGTCTGTGTAGGGAGAGTCGCTGCTTGCTGGGGTACAGTGTCATGTTTAGCAAACATTGGGTATCTCAGGATACCTGTGAGACGTGGCCTGGCTTCTCTGACTCTTCCACCTCATGCTATTACCCTTCAATTTAAATTTGTTCTCTCAAAAGCAGAGTACAACAGAAGGGCCTGCTATGTACACAGCCTTTCACCTCTCTTAAGCCCTGAGAAAATCTCCTAGGGACAGGAAGAGCAGCAGCAGTCTGTGGGTCACCCAAAATCTGTCTGAATCAAACACTTGGGTATGCTACACCCTGTATAATCCTACTGACATGTAATTTGTGTTTTCCAGAATAATCTTGTTTCTCAGAGGATGCTTTACACAGACTTGTGTTTACTGCCTGCCTGGGGTGGGGGGCAAGAGGCAGAGCAAGAGGAAAAATTTACTCCTAAATACATAATGAAAGCAACAGTGTGGATTTTTTTACATAGGTCTGATGGCAGTGAAGTAAACCTTGGGTCACTTAGCAGTTATTAGGGTTGATCAATAATAAGCACTTCACAAATTGTGGGACTCAGTTCCTGTGCAAGACAAAGCTGTATCAGATAGCAACCTTTGCCATATTACAAAAACCAATACAGCCATCCCAGTCTTTTTTGGAACTGAACAAATCAGCTTTTGTCAAAAGCAAAACGGGATACTAGGCTGCTGGTCTGGATTCAGAGACATCAGCCCTGTGGTTTCTCAGGAGTTTTTTTTTAAATAAAAACAAAATGCCTTTACTTAGCTTAGGCTGCTATTATAAAATGTCATTGTGTGTAGATTACAGATTTTGCTATAGTCTAACAGTCAATCTTTTCCATATGAGTGCATGCTTTTGGCTGGGAAAACTATTATCTGAATATAATGGCTTTCTTTTCAAGCCAAAAACTAAGTATGGAAGCCACAGCCAACTGAAATGAGAAACATTGCATTATTTCAGTTTTTGTAAAACTGCTCTTATTTCTGACAGTGGTTTTGCTGAAGACAGTGGTTTTGCAGAAGAGATGCAATCTTTTTAAAATAGACCACAAATAATGGCTAAAAACTGAATTGGAAGCAGAATAAATAGAGACAATTAATTCAACTGAAAAAGGCTAATTTTCATTCTGATTACCCTTGCTAGCACACAATCATCGCTTAATGCCATTACATGACTGTAGGATAAGGAAAAAATCATAGAATTCAATTGATAAAATAAATGGTACAATGCATGTGCTATCCACTTCAATCTGTCAGTAATTATTCTCCACTGTGCTACACAAAAATATTCCCTTCCAGTTTGAACACAGTTTCAAAAGTCTAATTAGGAACCTTGAAACATATATGTGGGTGATGTTCCATCCTCTGTGTGTGTGTTGTGTCTTTCTGCCTTCACTTTCCAAATACATATTTGGAAACTCTTCTTGGTTTGCAAGTATGTTCATGTGTCCTCTCTCTATTCTGAAATATTTTGATGAGGTTATTCCTCAAACTTCAAACAAATCTTGCTGTTTCCCCTCATCCAGCTAATTTCCCAAGCAAAACCACAGTTAATTAATTTTTTGTCATCCTACTGTTCTGGACACATTTCATTCCTACCACCAGCTGCCAAATGAAGTTCCCTGTAAGTGGCAGCTGTCAGGCAGAATTGGGTCTGGAGGAAAGTCCATGCTGTGCTGTGCTGGGAGGACCCAGGGGTACGTGCAGCATGTGATGCTGTGTTGGTTTGGCACTGCAATGCTGATGTGCCCTGGTCCTTTAAACAAAAGTCCTCAATTGTATTGGCAAGGTCTTAATTTTCTGTTTTAAGGCATCAGTGTCTAAAAGCTTTATTTCCCTGCTCTTCCCCACACTGACTCCTTTCTGCCAGATCAAACACTCTTCAGGCCTCAGCATTTCTGCCATGGGGGGTGGGTGTGATGGTACAATAGGGACTGCTTTTCTCATTTTAACAGTTGATGACCACAGTGAATCAGAATTTGGAGGGGATTGCTTCTAGAGAAATTGTAAATTGAAGTTTGAGTTCAAAGATCATTTGCTCAGCATATCTATACAGTATACGCACATATTTGTTTTTCTGAGAAACTGGCATAAAGACCCAGTTTGAAACCCTCAGTACATTTGGATCAAACAATATTGAGAAATCAATTCAAGAAATCATATAAACAACTGTACCTTTAAAAAGTAAGAGTAAGTAGTAATTTCTAACTGATGCAGCAGTATGCTCCTAAAAATATTCTGTTAGATGGCTGAAAACTTTTTCAAGCCTGCCTTTCGGCTTATCTCTCATCTTTATAGACTCTGGAAAGGCATGTTAGTCTCTAGGCGATGAATATGATTTGTTTACTCAAAGAGCTCTCTGAAATCAGAAAGCAGCATTACTGTATGTTATTAAAAGATAAAAAATGTATTACTGTCAGGTGAAGGGTCAGTGTCAAATCCTTGTTGTATCAGGCAAATTCAGATTTAAAGCTGAAGCAGTCTTGAAGATGCTCAATTGAAAGTGTCATACTCAGCAAAAATATCTCATGATACCACATTGTTTCCTATGTCTGAGTCCATCTAGTGTTGTCAGGAGAGAGATATCACCCTAACATGCAGCTGTCTGTCAGTTTACCTCCCTGGATGCTTGCAATAAATTACAAATTGTACAACAACAACAAAATATGTTAGAGAAAGGCCATCCTTATAGAGCGTGAGCCCAGGCAGGGGGAGAAGAGAGCTGAAAGGCCTTGCTGGAGTCTTTGTCTCTTTCTGGCTGCAGGAGGTGGTTCTGTACTGAAAGGAGACTTCAAAATGGCATTGGTACGTGCTGTATCTCAAGGGGAAGAGGCAGTAAAAGTAATTTCTGTCAAACAACTAATGGACTGGATATTGTAAGAAGCCATTCAGTTGGAAATCAGAAGTCATTTTTACATAACTGCATTCCAGAAGAAATATACTCTAAGTTTTTATTGCAGGACTTGATCGAGTCCTGTGTATGTGTCTTTTCATTCCATTTTACATGGAACCTCCTTCATAAGGGTTGCTATAATGCATTTTGTGGAAACCATGATTATAATCTGCATAATTATTCTTGCCCTGGGAAATTTTAGAAAATATATAAGAAGTCTGCTTGAAGTAGTCACAGTGATGTAATGAAGGTGAAGTACCAGAACTGTAACTCTTTATTCAGAGACTAAACAATAATGTCTGTTGAACTGGGGAGAGGGCAGCTTGCAGAGTAGTGTGTTAAGACTATAAGGTAACTTGTCCTTTCAGCTAAATTGTTGGAATCTATCACTTTGCAATGAGGTTCTCAGAGGCAATTTAGGTAACTTTGTCTGATATACATTTCAAAAGAGTAATGGTAACAATAAACTGCAGAGAAAACAATAAAACCCTGAGAAAACAATGAGAAACCCTGTTTCTTACAATTATTCTTTCAATACTGCAACTACCCCATTAACCAGCCACATGCATTAGCAAAATCCAGCATTTCAGCTAAGAATGAGGGTAAGAATAACAATGTTTAAATGGGGTCATTCCAAATCTAATAGCCAGTTGAAAATCCTATAAAATTTTTTATCAAGCATATAGATTCACCTAAATAGACAAGGTTCTTATTTTTCCACTACAGAAAAAGCTGAGATCCTTAAATCCAATGCCCTTTGCACAAAGGACTTGAATTTCTATTACAAACCTTAGCTACTGGAAACTGCCTTTGTATTGACATTTTTCTGACAGCAGAGGATCAACTATTTAAAGTGCCTAATTTATTACTGCTCGCATGCAAACAATTTCTCTCTTGCAGAATGAAGAAGTGCAAATAATTACTTATGCATTCCTGAAGAAAGACACCCATGAATTTTTCCCCCCACGTAGTGAGGTCATTGACCCATCAGGTATTCCTCTGGCAGATGTTCCAAAGAAAAAAAATTGATGTCTTTCACCACCTTGGATATGATATTGTGTAATATCAGCAGCTTATGACAAACCCTGTTCTCAAAAGATTTTGCTGAAACCAGAGTTCTGCTGCCTTTCCATATGAGCAGTACTCATTGACATATTTCTGCCACGAGCAGCTACTGTGGGTGTTAACAAATCACGTTTTGTCCCCTGGGACAAAAGTGGAGTTTGTATCATGTTTCATTCTTGCTTCAGTCTACTTAGATATTTTATTTGGGTTGCAGATCCCATTTACTAACACAGCAACAGACCATGTTCTCACAAAGCTGCTTATGCTTTTATTTCAGTGTCCCTATGCAACCCCAGCCTCAGTTGCATGTTTTGTGCATTATGGTGGAGCTCCTTGGCCAGTAGAAGACGTACAGGGTGTAGATTCATTAATGCCAGCTGTGAAGTAGCAACTTGTTAGTTTCAATTGATTTAGAACATTAAAAAAGTTTTAGATGTTTCCCTTCAAGTGCAGATGTGACAGAGTGTGATTATTTCAAACTCTTCAATTTCTACAATAACAAATTGTGAGGACAATGAGAGCAGTGTGCCAGTTGATCCAAGGGTGGTCTTTGTAACATTTGGGCATATGGGAATCATTCTGGAGTTTGCCTGCTAGCACTCCTCTGTACACCAGTAGAAGAACTAGTCAATGCTAAAGAAAACCCAGAGCATGCAAACTTAGGGCCTGGCTCCATCTTATGCTGGAATCTGGAGTTATAAAGCAGTTGGAAGCAGATCCTCAAAGATATTTAGCCCTTTGAAATAACTTGAGATCAGGCCATGCTTATCTGTAAAACGTTGCTTCTTGGGGAATTTCCAGAAGCACTTAAGCACCAATTTTTTCCTGAGAAAGCTGTGAACCTGGGGGGTTGAGCATTGCTACCTATGGTACCTATCCATGTGCTTGGTTATCTACATATCACCGAGATTCCTGCCTGTGGAGGTGTGACCTCACTGAATCACAACAGGTAAATGGTATCACAGCTGATAACTACTTGAACAATTTCTCTGATGCACCAATAAGCAGCAGCAGCCCTGTTGTGCTAGAGATGTCCTGTTTTGATTGCTTGGGATCATTCATAATCCCATGGCATTTTTCATAGAAGACCTCAGCCTGCAATTTAACTGCAAGCCTAAGCTGCAGCACCAGCACAGCTGCTATTTGAAATGGTAGATGAAGATGGGGAGAAGGGCGGGAGGGCTAGACCCCACTCAGGTGGTGATGGCAGGACCACAGCCAGCTCAGCCACAGCCACCCCAACCAGTCAAGAACAACACAGCCCATGCCACAACTGTCTGAATTTCCTCCCTGTTGTGGTAAATTACTGTCATTATAAGCAAAGAAAAAAAAAATTAAACTGCAGTGAATTGAACAAAAGCAAAGCCAGAACTTTTTTTCAGAAACAAATTCCAACACTGATGCTTTGTAGCCTCCAATTCTTTTGTTTCTCTGGATTTGAGTCATCACATTAAGTCTTCATGTCAAGCAAAGCAATTGTTTGTGACCCTGGGAAAATGACTGTACAGGCACTTTATATTTTAATTAATGCTTTCCCTGTATTTCAGAGCAAGATCTCTGTGGTGTGGTGCTATAAACGCTGTACTCTGCTGGAGCTTACACCCCTGGTAGAACCAATCCTGAAAAATGTAGTTTCCCCCAGGGTAAGTAAATTTTGTCAACCCATAGTGGTACATGGGATCTCATACAGCTGCTTTGCACTTCATATTCAGAAGCCAAGAGCTGAATGTGTTGATTGTATGAGGAGACGTTTACAGAAAGCTGTATTTTAGGTGTTAAATTATGCTAGTCCTTTATCTGTTACGCATATAAGATTTGTACATTTTATGCTAACCTGAAGCATGGCAAACAGGTCAGAATAGATTGGATTCCTAGCTTGAAAAGTGAAAATGTAAGCCACTTAGGACAAAATAGCTTTGCTTTTTTGGTTGGTTTCTTTTTTGTTTGTGGGGTGGTTTTTTTTGGTTTTTTGGGGGGTTTTTTTGAGTGTTGTAGGAGCAATTCTGGTTGCAAGGCAGACCTTTTCTCCTTGCCCCTGTTCCCACACACCAGGTTTTCAGGCAGTGTGCATCCCCATCACTGCTGCCCAGCCCACCCTAGTGTCCTGGGCTGGCCTCTGAGGACTGCTGGGGACTGCAGACCCCAGCCAGAGCAGTCTGTCCCCATCACACCTCTCCTGCTGCTCCTTTTGCCCTACAGCACCTCACACCTCTCAGCCATGCGCTTGTCTCTTCATGCTAGGAGAAACCTAGAAGGTCCAGGTAAGATCCTATTAACTCTGCTTTCCTGAACGTCCCCAATTTGCCAGCATCTGTATCCTTGCCAGGCTTTGCCCTCTCCTCTTGGGCAATCTGCTCCCTCTCGACTCTCCTACCCTGTCATTCTTTTATAGTTTCTGCCAATCTGACTTTCTTCAAATCCTGCTATATTCAAGTTTTGTCTCCAGTTCCATAGTCTGGCATTGACTTCCCAGCCCCAGCTAATCCTTCTGAATCAATAATTTTCTGCCTGAAAATGAACAATACTTGATAAGTATTAGCTGAATTGAATAGACAAGGTTTAGCAAATTATTTGATTTTCACTAATTCCCTCAGTGTTCCCTAGCTTTGAAGACCATGGAGAGGGGTTAAGGCTCACTCTGAAGATCAGGAGCCCTCCTTTCACCAGAACCTGCTGTCAGGTATGAAGTGCTCTGTCCCCTCCTCCAACCCACAACTTTGCCACCCTGATGGGTGTAGGCTGACCCCCATGGGAAAATCTGCTTTTTGTCTGCTTTAATAATTGCTCCATACAGCTATGTCATTTCAGTCCCTAAGCTGTAAAATTGCTTTTGTTATTTATGTTGTAAAAGCACTTTGAGTGCAGCCTCAGCAGGGCTTTCTGTGCTAGACAGTTGTTTGTTTTTTCCTCCCTTTTTGCCTTTGCCTTACAATTTACTGATTGATGTTCCTTACACAGGTGACTAAAATCCCAGTACCTCCCAGAACTACACAGAGTGTGGAAAAGTTTAATTTACCTCTTTCTCCAGACAAGAGACAAAAAAAAAATTGGCTTGTGCCATTTATTTCTGAATATGGCAAATGTTTTGGTCATTTCTGTGTCATTTTGTAGTGAGCTACAAACCTCCAACTCCTGGACCAGCTGAGAGGAAACAAAACATGGATGCTTGCTCCCTCAGTGCCACTGCACAGAACTGAGCACCCACGCTTCTGACCTAGATCCTAATTCTAAAATCCACTGGAGACTCTACAGGCGCAAACTACAACTTGTTCACAAAATAAGATTAATCAAACCTTCCTTTTGATATATAGTTACGTATAGAATTGCTAAAGACAGAAGAACCGGGGTGATACTGCCTTGATAACCTGTGCTGCCTAGCACATGTCCTTTGGCCAGCAGTGCTTTTCCTGCTGCAAACAATTTACATTCATATATCAAGGTTTCAATTTGAAACAGCATTTATCATACAGCAGCCTCAACAGGAAAATTGCTGCTGCCTTTCCAGCTGTCAGTTGGATCACAAAAGCGTCATCCTCCTTTCTACCAAACGCTCCCATGAGACTCTTTCAAAGCCTGAAGAGTATCTTAGGAATTTTGATGGACAAGTAAAGCACCAATGTCAGTTCTTATCTATCACATATTTACCAAATATCATAGAGTCATATCTTACTAGGATTAAGCATTTTAGTGTTTCTCTCACAAATTATGAGGGTTTTTTTAAGAAAAAAGCAAAAACTATTTACTTTCTGTTATTGAATTTCACCTTCCTGAGTACAGGATAACCACAGAAATGAATTTTTTTCATACATTGTTTAATAGTCTTCTGACAGTCCAGGCTTCTCCACTGTCTTCCACCAGGGATGAAACATACCTGAAGGCTAGGCTTAGAGGCTAGGATTTTTTTAAAAACCCAATGAAGGTGGTTGGTTTTTACTGGGTTGTGGGTTTTTTGTGGGGTTTTTTTTTTTTTTTTTTTTTTTTTTTTTTTTTTTTTTTTTTGGTGTTTAGAATATCAAAATGTGTGACTGCAAGGGTCACACTGGTTTGTAATGCATGGGTAGCATCCATTACTGTCTTCTAGTTTTGGGGTTTTTTTTTTCACACGACACACAGAGCCTCTCAGATCTCTCTAAGCCTATGCACTTAACTTTTCAATAGGGATTCAGATTTTTCTTTGGTCTGTGTCACGAATAAAATTGTCTCAGGAATGTAAAGCAGGCTCTGGACATCCTCTGAGTATTGTCTTTTCTTTCAGATTTTAGGGCTGTGGTCGGTAAATTACCTGGTTATTACCTGCTCTTTCAAAAGTCCAGCAAAGCTTAGTGCAGGGAATTTTAGTCCTTGGATTAAAGGAAAGACCTGAGCTAGAAGAAAATCAGTGTGAGGCTGTTAGGGTGAATAGGAAAACTGCTGATGGTGACAATGGCATAAAGTCAGGCCATAGTTGCCTTTAAGGTAGATAATTTGATATGTAAATTCTTCACTTGGCTGAGAAAGGCAAGGAGAGAGGAAAAAAATGTGCTGGAAACTATAGTCAATTATGAGTATTATGACAATTTGTTTTGATATTTGTCTGCATTTTTGTTTAATCACTAAAGTCTCCTGAAGTTATGTCTCACATGCCTTTCAATTATTCAGGATTAGAAGGTGGCTTGTTCTTGTGAATGTTCTTGGTGCAAAAGTTTCTTTCACAAATCTCAGTGCTTTCTCTCTTGTAAGCATTTAATGGGCTTTTCATATGCTTTTTGAAGTTGGGTGACTTTGTGCCACTCACAGTGTTCAAAGGAATGTGAACTGATGGACAGTGGCCCTGAAAATGCCACACTTTAGGGCTGTGACTTTATTTTGGAGATCTGGTGTTGCTACGGTGAGTAAAGCACAAAGAGCAATGCTGAAGTCTCCCTCCCCTCGCCTTCCTCCTCATAAAGAAACAGCTGGGACTTCAGAAACACCCAACATCAGATATTAATTCACATTTGAGGAGTTTCATTTCAAAAAATTCCATGAACAGTGTTCCAGGATTCTTTCTACCTTTCTGAGCTCCATCCATTTAATTTCTTCATTCTCAGCACTAATCCATGTGAATAGCAGACAACATATAGACCTTGCAGTAGTCATGTTGCTCCAGTTGTTTCTACTTAATCAGTCACGAAAACCAGCCTTGGGATAAAGTTTTCCACATTTCTCACCCTCTAAGCTTTTTGTCATTTTACTCTTACTAGATCTTTGTCATTTTACCTCCAGCATTAGCAAAGTTTCTACAGAGAAAGAAATTGAAACCAAAACAAAGCAGAAAACCAAAGGAGTACACTAACATACCTTGGAAAACAAACAGTTGATGGACAAGGACAAGCCACCATTGGTATGAAACGATGGTATGATTTTCCTCTACTCCAAAAGGAATACTTGGGATGTTGATCTCTAGAGGCTTGGATTGCCCTGGCACTGGAGAAAAAGAAAACTCTAAATTGTATGAAAATACACCTGGAAAATCAGTAATTATTCCTACTCTATTTTTTTCTGTGCAAATAGTCCTGGTTGCCAGTGTACATTGCAATAGAAATCATCTGACACGTTGTAGGTGGGGAGTGGGATTTCACAAGAGACAGTGGCTCTAAGTTGTAATGAGTGTTATGAAAGCTACTTTTAGGTACTCTGGCCCTGCTTCCTCTTGCTGCCTTTCAAAATACATACTTTCATGTAAATCTGTGTTGGGTTTAATTCTTTTTGTTTGTTTGGGTGGGGTTCCTTTGGGTTTTTTTGTTTGTATTGTTTGTTGGTTTTGGGTTTTTTTTTATCAACTGCACAGATTGAAGATTATGTCTCTGCTGCTGATATTCTCACCCTTTGAACTGGAATCTTTGAAAGAGCTTGGGTGCACAAACTCTTAAGGCTGAACTTCGACCTTACCTTAGAAACCCTAGTGTTTCAATCCGCTGCTAGGGCTCACTTAAACAGAGCCCCTACCTGCAACTCCCACTCCCTTGTTGGCAGTAGACTCCTGTCATCAAGTCACAGTACTTAAAATACTTACAGAAAACAGCAGGCTTTGTTAGTAGATGCAACAAATATCCCATTTAAAAAGGAAAATAAGATCTATCTCTGCTTTGTTACTATCTATGGAATAAGAGCTCTTCAACCCCTTCTTCCTTGTCACCATGCAAACTTCCCAGTCATAGAGAATAAATGCTTTATAAAGACTGCAGTAAATTCGAGTAAAACGCATTGAATATAACCAGGGGTAGATCCCCACAAATAACTGAAGTTACATAGATTTGTACTTTTGAAGAAATTATTGTTTCTTATTCTGTTACTTAGTTATGGATAAGCAGCACTAAGGTGCTCTGTGACATTCTCAAAACTCCAGAGTGAAGGTATTTCTTTTAGCTCAGTATTTTCTTCCTCTTAGCCACTCACACAATAGTCTGCTCTTCATTGTACCCAATATGAACTTCTAAACCTGTTTTCCAAACCTTCTCTGACCGAGCTAACTCTGGTTTAGCACGTTGTGGGGAGTGGGGGGTGGCTGACTGCTATCACAGCTTTTTAAATGCAAATACACAAATGACCTTCAGTTTGTCCTCCTTCAAATGCCTCTAAGCATAGCATGAATTTCCCCCAATATTTAGACTGCTAATACCACCACTTTCTCCAAATCTCTAATTAGTATTTGCTTCTGTGTTGGTGCCTGCTGGAATTAATTGATATTTGTTAGATGCTGAAGGGCAGGAACATATGGTGCCACCTTGTGTGCTGTGCTGATCTGTATGAAATCCTGCTGCTGTGACTGCTGAGTCAGTTCTTTCCTTTTCTCAGCAATAGCAGTAGCTTCAGGACTGACAAGTAGAGAAGGTGAAAGCATTTAACCCATCGTCTGAGCAATGTGGCTGCAGCTGCATTGGAAAACAGTAATAGAAAGATACTGGTAGTGAGAAACACTCAGTGTTAAGTACGTGGTTTTCAGGCTATACTCAAGTCAGGAACGCTGCTTTGAACTAGGTTGATTCTGGTCCCCTGGGATGATGTCCAACATGCAGATAAGGTACACTGATGTATTTCTGGAACACTTTTTTTTTTTTTTTTTTTTTTTTTTTTTTCCTTTTTGTTTTGTTTATTTAATATTGTTTATTTCTGATCAGAAGGAAAACAGCTCCTGTGCTCCAAGGTTGCAATTTTTTTTTTCTGGTTTGCTAATCTCTACCAAGTTTATCAAAGTTTATCCTGGCTATGAGTTACCAGGGCTAACTGGGAGAGCCCAGGAAGCAGGTCCCAGTGCTGCACAGGATCCCAGCTCGGGAATACATTATCCTGGTTTCTATGTTTTGAAGATATGGAAGAAGGTACAGTGGCTTTATGTAGAAGGCAAGCATTGTCTGACACTGTATATGGGCAGTGAGGTGTGAGGAGAAAAGCAACAGAGCTCAGAGGCAGGAAGGGCTTCCAGAACCACTGAGCCATTTTTACTCCTGCCCCGTGACAGCTAAACAAAGTCTGCTCAAGCTCCTGTTCTTCATGTCTGACAGGGGCCAGGTGCCACTTCTGCATTGCACTGACCCATGGCACAGCAGTCTGCCACAGAGCACAGTGCACACATCCCTCCTCAGGAAGCGCTGCCCTTGGAGGGATGCTTGCCCTACTGCATCCCCCAAGCAGAGATGCAGTACATCATTAGGCAAGTGTTGTTTCTCAGAAAGCAAGGGCTAGATTATAAATCTACTGACGTGCTGCTGCAGGATAAAGAGATCTGGTTTTGTACTGCAGTTGTTGTGAGTGTTTGTTTTCCTTCGGTTTGTTTGCTTTTGTTTTGGTGGGGGGTTTTTTAGCTTGGGGTTTTTTTCTGTATCATCCTATTCAGGAACGAGTGTTAGTAGTATACGTACAGTGTATTATTGGCTTCCTGACTCCTTTGTTCACTTGCTTTCCTTCAGCATACATAAACTGAAAATACACTGAAAAGCCCTAAAAGAAAACAGGAGAAAACCAAGTGTGCCGCCTAAACCTAAAACTAAAACTAACTCCCCTTAGCAAAACAAGGTGGTTCCTGGGAATGAGAGGTGCTGGAGAACTAATTGGGCCATAGCTTTTGGCATTGATTTGGTACAGATTGCTCCCAGCTCTTCAACACATTGTAGTACCAGGGAATTAGTGAAGAGCTGGGGAGGGGCAATCTAGCTTTGTTGTTCCTAAACCATTCAGTTTAATCCCCTCTTAGAGAGAACACATGCATTCAATAAAAGCGTATTGGTTTAAAGCTGACCAATCTATTGAGGCCTCTTTTTATTATTATTTATTTATGGACTTAACTACATACTAATCTAAAGTTGCATCCACATTTTTCTCAGCTGAGGAAAACCACAAACTGGCTACATTTACAGACAGAGGAAGGTGCTGTTAAGGCAAACTTTCAATTTCCTGCTGCAATGCTGTGAATCATAGCTCATAAAGCAATACACACAGAGTTTTTATCCTATTGTAAAAATACTGGGGTGAATTTGTTGCCTGGAAGAAATGAAATGCAGTGAGATAGTGCAAAATGCCTTAATTTGTTGCTTGCTGACATAATGTGTTTTGGATAGCTTTCCATTCTATTACCCTAAACAGTTGGACACTGGAGTTGATTGGATTTTTTCAAATTTTCATAATTAATATAAAGGTTTTTTTCTGAGGGAATGGTATTTCTAGCACAGCAAAGGGTTATTTTATTTTCCTTATTTCACTCCCATTTATGTTGACATCTCTCTCACTGACTTTTTATTTCAGCACCTTTTCTTTACATGGGTCTTTAGTTCCATTAAACATCCAGCGCTAATTAGACTCTGTTGTCTAGACTGTACCAAACACTTCACTCAAAATCAAAGAGCATTTAATTAGTTAGTCTACAGGTTACACCCTATCTTGCAACATTAACACAAATGAACAGTTGAAATGCTTGTTACAACCTAGCAAAAATGCAAAAAAAAAAAAAAAAAAGCTTCTTTAATGGCAATCAAGATTTTAATTTCGTTATTGATGAAGGCAGACATGACAAGTCCCTGCTACTCAGATGACTGTCAGGCTGTTTGTGGTGGAGGGAAGGCAGTAATGCTTATTTCTATATTTTCCCAGGAAAAGCTACACAGACAGAGCCCCTTGTGTGTGCTGAGCACCCACGGGGTCGAGCCAAAAGTGGGATGAAGCCACATGGCAGCCTTGCCTTAGCACAACCTGCCACGACCATGGGCAGGATCCATCTGAGTTTCACTCTTGCAGTTATTTGGGATCTCTGGGTATTTATTCTGGCATTCAAATGGGGAGCAATGAAGTCAGAATCAACGGCTAATATAGTCACGTCTTACTGTTTGCAGTGACTACAATAATGGAATGCTAACCATATCCTGGGCTGCTTCAAGAGGTTGAGGGAGGTGATTCTGTCTCTCTGCTCTGCTTTGCCGGGGTGCCACCTGCCCTGCTGGCAGTACAAAGTTTAATAAAATTCACTAAAACTCCAGATCACCAAAGCAAGTGATTTTGTAAAACTCTTATCTTTCTTTCTTTAAAAACAAAAAGGAATGAAAAGAGACTCCTCTACACTCTAAGCTGCCACTGCAAAAAAATAGCTGTCATGAAAAATCATATGACTAACATAAAATATCAGACATAATTCATGATTTCTGAATATTCTGGATTTAAAACACAATGGTTGCTACAGAGACAAAGAATAGTAAGCATTTCACTGAAGGATTCAAGTCTCAAGTTCAACACTGACTGTTCAACAGCTCAAAACTATGAATAATTATTTGTGGTCCCTGCAGTAGTCTGAGTGTTACATTGAAAAAATGGAGATGGCTAAACAGAGACAGAAACTTGATCTGAAGGTGATTTAAATCTGTATGATCTCTGGAATACTTGGAGAAAAATATCTGCTGAAGTGAGTGAACAATTCTTTTCAAAGCAGTACAGGCTAGGGACCAGCAATGTTTTCCAGTTATACCTTACCCCTCCTTCCTTCTCTCCTCAATAACAATCATCTAGCAGCATTCAAAAAGGAAATTACTTCAGGTTCAGAGTCTGTCTCTATTTTGCAAGACATTTAAGTGTCTGTCGAAGTCAAACTCACCAAATGAGCTTCTTCTGGCAGATGGATCTACGTAAGTCCTCTTTTCAAAGAAAACTTGTGCTGAAATGTGCAGAACTGCTCAAGATGTACTTGAGATAATTTGCTGACAGCATTGGTTAGGCAGCGCAATCTACAAGAGCTGGTTCTGCAACTAAAAAGGAAAATAAAATTAACTAAACTGCCAGGTTACCCCTTTAAAAACTTGAAATATTTTTGATAGAGAAAATAACAGAAACAAAACAGAATTGTATTTATAATGCTTTACTCACTTTAGTGATCTTCAGAATGCTACACTTCAGTCACTTGCTTTGGTTCACTGGCATTGCTATTAACAGAGGGAGATACATTTGTGGTGTTCCTGTTGTAAAGCATAAAAATTATATTGGCATTACCAGTTTCTAAATATTGTTATCACTTCTACAGTGCACTGCTGTCAAGAATGATTGCTGCAAGACCTCTCTCTTTCTTGTCCATTCTAGCAGTAAAAATCTGATGAAATAAGGAAGCTTTAACATTCTTTCTCATTAAAGTAAAACCTTCAAAATCAGGTTGAACTATCAACTTACAAAAAATAGTACATATTCCTGCTCAATGTTTCTTTTGTTTGTTTGTTTTTGCTGTAATAAGATCTTGCAACAGCAAATTTTTAATACAATTGCATTAAATGCAAATAGGGAGGGACCACATATACTGCTGCTATCTCTGCATGACAGTTCCCAATGGATGTGCAATGCCATGAGTATGAGGTGTTGCCACTCCTTGAGAGGAAGGTAAGTAAATAAAGCAAAATGTCCTTCTTTATATTTATTTTAGTACATAAACCAGCACGTGTGAGAAGCAGTTGTGATAGGTTGGTGGAGTAATATGTCTTTAAACAGCTATCAGAACTAGCACTTTAGAGGCCACACCTTTGACTGACAACTGCAGCAATGTTTTAGGGGTGTTACATCTCAGGGGAACTGGGGAAGATGCTGGAACACAAGTCAGATTAGAAAATACTACAGAGCAGCATTAAATGTTTGCAGTGTATGAGGACACATTTTCCTATTTGTATTCAGGCAGGGGCGAAATGAAGATAATATGGTGTTCTGTCTTTACTTTTTGGAGCTCTGAAAGCCCCCAGCATCACTGGCCATGAACACTGTTCTTTGCTGTACACCTCACTTGGAGTAAGCAAGTATGCAGATTTAGTTTAATCTGGAAGTTCCCTGAAGTCCTCCAGCATAGCAAAGGTTTATCTACATGCCTTGTACAAAGTGCCCTCAAAATTTTACTTAAGTTTTTAAATTAAATTAATTATGTATTAAAATTTATATTCATGAGTGTTTATATTCATGAGTGTTAAGGTTGAATTACTAGGCAGAACTCAGAGACATATATATCACACTTCTACAGCTTTCTTTGATCTCATGGATAGGATCTTCCAGTTTGTATTCCCTATCTAATTCACAAAAGTCTTTAGCATATCTCTTGCTCTTACTTCAAAAATGTGTCACTTCTGATGGTCCCTCCTACAATTACAGTAGACAGGTGCTGAGTAGTTCAGCATAGCAGTGACTAAGGGAGAAAATATCCATGAAATAGGGACTTTAGAGTTTAAAAGCTCTGATTGAAAACATCCAAAGAGGACTATCTTTTTCTGAAAGTAAAAGAGCTCATTTGTGTGAAATGGGATTTTGTTAAAAGCTTGTAACACAAAACCCATGAACCCTTTACTGAAGGTAGGGCATTTGGCCTGGGCCGGAGCTGATGAAGCTTCCTTTGGTTTGACTTTTGCAGCTGTTAGAGAGGTGAGTTTTTACTCACTGTAAAAAGAGAGGAAATATCCACAGCTGTATCTTACATGCCCGCTAATGGGAAGACTACAGATTGTCTCACAAACTAATTGACTGGCATCACTATAAAAGAGTTGGCTTTTTATATTTTCTGGAAAATGGAAACACTATTCATTACAGCTCATCCCCTCAGGATATTTCTGACACTTCAGCTGACCAGCCTGCACCAATGATAGTTTTTTAAGGCTAAGACTGGTCAGAGACAAAGACGCATTAATCTTCAGCCTGATCTTCAGCTGGGTTTGAATGAAAGAGGAATTGCCCTAATACTTGATTAATCCAAAATAAGCTAATTCATCATTATGCTAGCTTTAGAATAAACCTTGACTCTTAATTCCAATTCAGAGTCTTGAACTTTGAGGACATAATTTGACCTGTCTCAAATCATTAGCAGGATTGCAGTGGTTTGTTAGATGGAAAGGTGGGTGTGCTTTATGACATACTTTGGACTCCTGTTCTCTCAAACATCTAAGTTGAGGTTTTGGTTGACATCAGCAGTGGCTGTCTTCCAGGCTGTGTGACTGCTGCTGTTACCATAAGAGTTATGGCAAAGATAACTAACTGGACCCCCAAAATTCTACTCCAGTAATAGGTTGTGATGCAGCTGGAGAATTTACCTGCACAGAACCTGGGAGCACAGAAATGTCCCTAATCCACCAAGCTGAGATCTAGCCCTTCTTGGATACCTAAAACCAGAGCTATAGACTTAAAACTGTGTCTTCTGAACGTCACAACCTGAAATAATTCTTGACAACAAGAATCAGGATGCTGACAAATGCCAAGTTGTTGTCAATGAGGCTGTGTCTGGGCTAGGTCTGACCCCTGTCTAGATCAGAGTTCATGTCACTGCTTGGATCATCTCTTGTGTGCAGCCCCTTTCCACTTCTACAACACTCATACAATGTATACTCAGCTGAAGTGGGTGAGATGTGAAAATCTACAGATGCCTGGGAGGAAAGAAAACATTCTCCATCCCCCTACCAACACTTCCAGGGTTAAAAAGCATCAGTGATTTGCACATATGGTAGTTTTTAAATTTGAAAGTTATTTGCTTTATAACTCTGTTTTCTCTTGTTGTGTCCCACCAGAAGTGCAGAGGTTAACTCTCAGATCTGTCTTTCTGCAGCCAAGTTCTCTACTACTCAGCAGTCTTTCCAGATTCACTTCAAATATAAACTGATAATTAAAGCTAGATGATGGTTTACTCTAATGAAAATGTTTGTACATTAATGGAAACATCATGCATGCTATTGAGAAATGAAGACAAAAAAACTTCTCTTGAGCTACTGTAGAAAAAAATAATTAAAATCTAAGATGTCAAAAATGTAAAATGTATGGAGATAAACTCCATCATCTCAATTTTGTATCTACGGAAAAACTCCAGGTTCTTTTAGCTGTCATGACTCAGAGGAACAGAAAACCCAAGTTACCTCTTCCTTTTTCTTACTCACATTTCTAATTATACTGTTATATCAGCTTTAGCAGAAATATGTGTGAGGTAAATGAACTCACATGCCTGTGAGAACCCTTGTTTGGTAATTCCCTGACCTTATTATATTCTTCTAGCCCTGTATTTATCCATCTAAGCAGTTAAAATCCCACAGACGCACCAGCTGTGGCTGCTTGTGTCAGGAAGATCCTGGGTATCAGCTGCAGGAAGGCTGGAATCAACACTGACTTAATGAAGAGCTGGAGCTGTGTGGTGCTGTGGCAGTCAGTGGAAGCAAGGAGAGTGTGATGGGTTGGGCTCTTGTGATGTGTGATTGACTCCTGACATATTAAGGAATGTTGGAATTAGTCCCAGACAGAAAAAAAAAAAAGACCATATAAAAGGAGCTGAGATGCAGCGCTGTCTTTTGGGACACCTAGTTGAATGACTGACAAAAATCTATTATGGAGAGAGGGGTGAGCATGACTAAAAGGTCTCAGAGCATTTATTTTGACAGGATGATTAATTTCTCATTACTCATCCAGAAGGGGAATGTCTGGGGGGAATTAGGGAAATATTTGATTCTTTCAAACATTGATTATTTGGAGAAAAGCTTTTGCATAAATCCAAACACTTTATCCTCTCTTTGTTTTGAAATGGCACAGTGGAAACTTTCTAATTTTTTGGTGGAAGTTCTTCATAGTCTCAGCAGTATCAGGGCTCTTTATTTCAAAGTCAGGAGACAAATCCTCAGCCCTTTCAGATGGTCTAACATGTGTGGCCCATGTCTTCATGCCAGCTGGTTCCTTCTCTTCCTCCAGGACTTATGGTCCTGCTGATGTGATGGATTCAGTTCCATAAGGGGACAAATCCTGACTGCTAACCTGCAGTACTGCTTCACTCCAGTAATTTTTACCTGATAGCCATCTGAGTAATAATCTTACCTTCTTCCTGTGAGGAAGCACTTTATGTTCAATGACCCTCAAGATCTAGAATAAGTATTTGCTTCTTGGCTCTTGCTGATTTCTACCTTGCACGGCTCCTGCTTTAAGATCTTGTGTTTGAAGCGCCACTCAGGAAGTTCTGTGTTTTTATAGAAAATATAGTATATGAGTAGCTGAGCTCAAGAGAGAAAGGCAAAGCTAAGATGGTGCTTTCACCCTTCACAAAAACCATACTTAGTTATGGCCATGCTGAATCAGATGTGAAGCCCCTCTAGCTCGATATTTTTTCTAGGTAGCAGGTGCCTGAGTAGAAAATGAGTACATGAACAGGGAAAATATTACAAGGAAATATTCCCACTTAAGTATTTTTGTTGGAGGTGTAGGAGGAAAGAATTAGATCTGGAGCAAGAGAAGGAGAAAATAACTGAAAGTGAGAAGTGTGAACAAAAAGGCTATTCAGAAGGGATCTTGTAAAGGAAATGGGGAGGAATTGTGGAAATAGGAGATGGTGAAATAACACAGTCCATGAGGCAGAGAGAACTGCAGAAAATTGCTTGGGATATAGACACTGAGGAAGGATGGAAGAATGGAGAAAGAGTCCATGGAATAAGGGAACTTGAACACGTCAGCAGTAATGTTCCGGTAACAGGAACAGCCAGTCCCTACTATCAGCTATGTACAGAACAGAAAGAAGTTTAAGAACACAGTTATAATGCATATTTCTTTAAGAGAGTCTGGGTTTTGAGTAATTTTGAAAATCTCATTATTTTCTATTTTATCTTCCCCTAAATACACTATAAATCCGGGCCTTTGTGTATACGTGGCTGAAGACAGCCAGAGTAAAAATCAACATGGGAGAAACCATGACCTGCTTGCCATAGAGCAGCTTTGATGAAGCTCTGTAGGATGAAGGGGTGACACTGCCCTGGGAGCACACAGAAGGCTCAGCTGGTCTGAACTGAACGGCAAGGGCTTTTCCCTGGCATCCACCAGGGCCAGGATATTACTTTGAGGTCTTAGGAAACCAGAGGACCATTTTAGAACGGAGAGGATAATTTCTGGAGGGTTGAAGGGTTTTCCCCTTCCCTGGCATATGCTTTCTCTTCCACAGGAATTACAGCTGGTAGTCACAGCTAGTCCCACAAGTATTAGGTCAAGTTGCACAGGCTAGTTAGAAATGATGGATTAAATTTTGCCCATTTTATTGCATCCCTTTCTTCACTTTGATTTCCTGGATACCTGGTGCTTGATGGTTTTGGGCTATCACAATATATTTGTTTAAGGCACATGACTATACTGACTGTGAGGTTGACTTTGTTAGGCATTAGCCAATGCTTTAAATTAAATTTCTCACTGGAAAAAGAACATCCAATCTGAAAGCCTCTTAGAGATTGTTGTTTCATGGTTCATGCATGTGTCTTATGAAGAAGCTTTTCTTGATGAAGAAGAGTAAGTGGAACTTCACAGAAATAAGTGACCAAAAGGGCAAAGCTTTAAGCTTTTCTTCATTATGATTTCCAGACAGTGTCACATAGAAGCTCTAGATTGTAAATTCTGAGGGTGTAAATATTTATTCAGTTTCCATCCATCGTGCTGATACTCAGCTGGTAATTGTAGGGATTTCCAAAACTTATGGAGTAGTAAGAATGCAACTATTAGTAAAAATTTAGGATTTCTTCATAAATTTACCTATAGTAAACAGAGCATTCAGTGTGAAACAAAACTTTTTGAGTTTGGGTAAAACTCAGCCATGCACACACCATTTCTGGCTCAAAGCTAGTAGCAATGAGAGTTGGTCAGTGGTTTATGTTTGAAAAGACAAACCCACTCTGAATAGGGAAGCATTGCTTTATGAAAATTGGTGTCTGGCAGCAGCTGTAAAATAGCCAAAAAATTTTTGTTTTGGTTTAGGATAATCTTGTTTTCTTTCAGGATAGAGCCTTTGCTTCAAAAGGCCAAGAAGGTAAAACTTGTGCAAGCCCATTTACCTTCTCACTGACTGTGACATCAAAAATAAAGCATTCGAAGTTGACTCATTAATGGAGAATTTGCTAGTCTGTTGAAGAAGTTGGGCTCTTATATTTTTTATTTCTGTTACTAAGGAAAAAAGGATGACTTTTATGCTGAATTCTTGTTACAGAACTTATTCTGATGAAAACAGGAGCTTCGATTCAGATATTTATTCCAATTTCTATTCAGTTTCTTTATTTATCTCATTAAAAAGAGAACTGAAATTAATGCCTGTAAATTTTTATGGGAAAGGAGAATCACAGTAAATAAAGTAGGTGTTTTGTTTCAAATGCACTCTCAAATCCAAATTAATTTTGTATTCGCAACAAAGAAAAATGGATACTTCATCAGCTAGATCCTTTCACATTGCCTGTTTTATAGTCTCAGTGAGCATTAAGTTATTACAAACATAGTGAGTAAATTTAGACTGGGGTCATGCTTTAGTGTATTTAAAGTTTCCCTTATAATTAAAGCATTGCTTCATTTATATAAAATTCTATGTGATAAATCTATTTTGTAAATAGTACAATTTTTACATTTAAATTTCATATAAATTCCTGCTTGCAGTGTTTTCATTAGTCTCCTTTTTTGTTTCTTTTCTGTGATAAAACTTCTACTTACCTCACAGACATCATGTTTTCAAGTTTTTGTCTGCTGACAAAACATGAGAAGAGGCTAGGAGAACCTGGTTTATCTTACAGATGAAAAGGCAAAGGGAACCACACTGCAGTCTTTCATTGCCTGTGGGGAAAGAGAAGACAGAGCCAAACCATTCTTAGAAGTGCTCAGCAAAAGGACAAGAGACAAAGGTCACAATTGCTTTGACCAGACAAGAGGAAGAAATTCTTTATGGTGAGAGTAGGTCAGCACTGGAAGAGACCACCCAGAAAGACTGGGGAACATCCATCCCTGTGGATTTTCAGAAGCCAATAGGGCAAACCCGTCTGCAACCTGATCGTGGTTTACAAATAGGTCTTCGCTGAATGGGGTATGGGATTGGGTGACTCCCAGGGGTCCTCTCCAATCTAAATTTTCCTAATCTTCTATGAAAGAGTACTTTAAATAATGGTCATCTGATTTTTTTAATGAGGAAAAGTCAGTCTCCAGAACACTTAACAGATATTACCTTCCATTACAGTTAGTACAGCTGTGGGAATTGACATGATGTGTACCAGTTTTTGAAGTTCTAAGTTTATTTCTCTGCAGAGTTTACATGGGAAAATCTTTCTTTAGATGCCGAGTTATGTTGCTGTATTTTTTTTTTAGGACTAACAGTTGGGATAACATATTAGGTATATTCAAACCTTCCCTCAGTCATTGTTATGTCCATCTGGACTCTTTGCCAATGTATTCCAGGTACAGTCAAATAATCAACATTTTACACACAAGTATAAATAGCTCTATTTACTTGAACTAATAGCCTGGTTCTGCAAACATTTGCCATTGTGTATGAGCAGTTCTAGTGAATTATTCACCTCGTGCCCTAGTGGAAACCCTAGAAAAATATTTGAGAGTCTGGTTCTGTTCCTTTAAAAAAAAGCACTGAAATATTAGCTTCCACTCGTTCATTGCACATTATTCTTTGCAACATAATCATGAGGTACTCATTCTGTGTGTGAATTTGTGAGCTTCCTGTTCTGCCTGCACACCTTCACAAATATCTTGATGGAGCTGTATTCATTTCAGTCTTCCTCGCATTCATCAGCTATGTGAGTACTCAGTTCTAAGTGTTTGTGTTTTAGTCTAGGTTTTTTTTCAACCATCAAATACGTGAGTGCATGATGGAAAACATGGAACCGAAGTCAGATATCCAGAGCAAATGCCCATGCTCCTTCCTTAATGTGTCAAAAATCAAATAAATCTTGAAGGTAGACAAAATAAACAACTTCAAATGTTCCTGAATAGTATCACTGCACTTAATAAAAAGCACATAAAGGAGTCTTACAAACTGAGTTTGCTGTTACCAATCAAAACATGCCTCTGTTTTCTGCTCTGCCACTTTTTGACTTTCTTCCTACTTTACTCTTGAGTCACCTTCCCGACATATTGACTACCCTCCCCCCTATTTGGTGTTGTCTGGGAACTCCCAGAGTATGTAGTCCACCTTGGCACTGGGAGCATCAGTGAAGATGAATAACAGTGCTGGCACTAGTATCAATCCTGAGGAACATTCCTTCTACCCAAACTACCAACTACCCACCCACATTTCATGTAAGTCTTCACAAAGACTTGCCCCAGATTTCTCTGTGGGGTTGAGGTGAGGCGGACCAGACTTTTGTTTCCTGGACTTCTGATTGTCTTTCTCATTTTGTTTATTTTTGTATTTCCAAGTCACCTAAAACTTTACTATATTTGCTGACAGGTGACTTAATTTTGTGAAACCAAAATCAGTGCCAAACAACCAGAGAGCTTCACAATGTTGTAACCTTGCCAGCCTGCACAGTCCCATGGGAGTGCACCATTTCTCCTCCTGCCGTCCCATCAGAAGGGTCTTACCCTTTCACCAAGCACATCTGAATAGTAAAATTTGCAATATCTTAAAAGCCTTTCAAGACCCTTACAAAATGCACACATAAAAAGTATATGATTCAGTATGTATTGTCAATAAGACCGATGAATAGGGCCTGCATCAATCAGTTTTCCTGCCTCTCATAACATCAGTTCCAGCTCCAGATCACAGAACCTCCTTGCTAATTTTGCCGGTGCTGTCAGTCTTTCACCAGGTCTGTGAAGAGAAGATAATTGCTGCTTCAATCTGTCTCTGGGCTGAGAAGAGAGTTTGACTTATTATGTGGTCTGCAAGGAAAATAAGATTCAGGGGGTAAAAAAAATAGATAGAAGGAGATTTTAAAAGGAGTAAAATGCTCTTCCTCCTTTCTCCCTCTCCCTCTTCAGCAGACGAACCTGTGACCCCTAGGCTTTCTACCCAGCGGCTGCATTTGAACCGCGGGTAAGTAGCTAACCTTTCCGAAACAACTTGCAGTGCAATGTTTTCTGTGAGAACGCCGCTGTGCTGCGCAATCCTGTGGCGAGCTACACGAAGCCTGAGGACAACCGTGCGCCTAACTCTGCTCAGGAAAGTCCTCCAGGACACCGTTAAGATAAACCCGCTCCCGCGAAATGGCAAACGGGAGCGTGTCCCTCCTCCGGCACCTCTGTGCTGCGGGAGGCCGGTGGGTGCCCCACCGCTTGTCCCCAGTTCCCGCCAGCCCCCGTGAGGAGGTTTATTCGCAGGAAAGGAAGTTTGAAGCAGTCTAAAATTACAATGGCGGGGGTTTCCCCTCAGCCCGCGGTGAGGGCCCGGCCCGGGGAGCCTGGGCGGCGGCGGGGCCGGCGGCGCTTCCCGCGGCGGCCGGGCGGGGGCGCTGCGAGCCCGGCCTTGGTGGGCAGCGCTCGGCGCCTCAGCGGCCCCGGGCGGCCCCGGCGGGGCGGGGGGAGCGGGGCCGGCGCCTCCCGCCTCCCGCAGACCCGCGCCGCTTCCCGGGGCAGCGCCGCTTCGCCCCCCTGCCACCCCCAAAGCGTCCCCTTCCACCGCGAAGGGGTCGCTGCCCGCGCTGGGCGGCCGGCTCCGCCGTCGGTCCGCCTGTCCCAAGGGCGCCGGGGGGCAGCTGCCCGGGCCGTGCCCCCTCGGCGTTCCCTTGCCGCGGGGAAAACGGGGCCGGGCAATCCCGGCGGAGAGCCCGCGGAGCGCTGGCAGCCCCGAGCCGCTGCCCGGCCAGGCTCCTTGGCCCCCGGGCCGGCTGCACGCCGCCTCCCCGCGCCCCCGGCGGGCCGGGCTGGGCAGGCGAGCGGCCGGCGGCAGCGACCGCGGGCTGCGGGCAGGGAAAGTTGGAAAGGCCTGGGGGAGAGCCGAGGCAGGGGGCTGGCAGCGGGGCGGCGGGCGCGGAGGAGGAGCGGGGAGAAGCCGCACCGGGAGGAGCCGGAGGAGATCTGCGGGCGGCGCATCCTCCGGGGTAGAGGAGAGGGAGGACCCGGGCGGGGAGCACCGCTCCGGGCACCGGTGGCCGGGAAGGGAGAGCCGCGGCGGCATCCGGGGGAGGCGGGGGCAGCGCCGGCGACCTGCCGCAGATCGGCTCATCTACCGCCGCCGGAGGATGCACGAAGCGCCGGCCGCCCGCACGGCCCCGCCGCCGCCGCCGCCTCCCCAGGGCGGCCGCGAACAGCGGCGGGAGCGCCGGCGGAGATAGGGCAACGCGGGGAAAGTTGCGCCGGCCGGGCGTAGGGCTGCGTGCCCCGCTGGGGCAGGAGGGCACCGCCGGCATCAGCGCGGAGAAAGTGCGATTGGAAAGCAGATCCTGGTCTCGCTGCCAGCGAAGCGCATTTGACCAGTATTACGGGGATGAAGGGAAACTGGGAAAGTAACTCGGAAAAGTGAGTGGGATTTGGTTTTTTTCTTCCCTCTGTTTTGCTCCTAAGCCGAGAAAAGCCTTTTTAAAGGAAAGCAAAATCCGCCGTTTGCGCCCGCTGCTGGGAGAGGCGCGGGAGAGGAGGGCACTGCACACCGGCACCCCTGCCCATGCTGGGCGAGGGATCCTGCGCTCGGCTCTCCCCCGACACCATCGGGTACCAAAGCAGCTACTTCTAGTAAGATTCATCACACGACAGAGCGCAGGAAGGTGAGACAGAAGCAGAAACAGAAACTAACACTGAAAGGAAGAAAGCAAAAAAAAAAAAAAAAAAAAAAAAAAGGCAGCGACTGCGAATTACTTCCAGAGAAAGTGGGTGGATGTTATGCAGCAGCGACCTAGGATTGTAGAGGGGATGCACCCTTATATTTTGCTTCTCTCTAGTCCGAGCCTCCCTTCCCCGGTGGCAGAAAGCGTCTATACTTGGTACAAGAGGAGGAATAAGCAGGAGGGGTGCGCTCAGCACTGCTTGCGGTGCCCTACTGATCTGCTTTAAGGAATTTCTTTTTTCTTTTTTTTTTTTCTCCTGGTGGATGTTTCCTTGACCTTGATTTTGAGACCTCTTACTTGCATCGCAGTTTTTGTCGCTTTATTCCCTTTGGCGAAAAGTGGAAAGGGGGAGGCTGGCTTGGGTGCTGAAAGTTGCAGTCATTATTTTGGAGCCAGCATGTGCACCAACATAGTCTACGAGTGGCTGAAGACCCTGCAGCTCCCCCAGTACGCGGAGTCCTTCGTCGACAATGGCTACGACGACCTGGAGGTCTGCAAGCAGATCGGCGACCCGGACCTGGATGCCATCGGCGTGGCCGTGCCCCACCACCGGCGCCGAATCCACGAAGCCGTGCGGCGGCTGAAGGAGGCGGACGAGAGGGCGGCGGGGCTCTACTTCACCCTGGAGCCGCCGCCGCCCGCCGCCCCCGCCGGGCGCTGTCCCCGCCGGGCGGGGGGCCCGGAGGAGCCGCGGCGGGGGGCGGCCCCCAGGGCCCGGCCCGGTGGGCGGCGGGGGGCGGCCGGGCCCGGGGGGCTGGTCGCGTACCCCAGGCTGAAGCTGAAGATCATGATCCGGGACAAGCTCATCCGCGACGGCATCAACCTGAGTAAACCGCCCTACTCCAACAAGGTAAGAGGGGCCCCGCCGGGCGCCACCCCAGGGGGAGCCGTGGCTGTCGGCTGTGGAGGAGGAGCGGGGCGGCTGGGCTGGGGATGCGGGGTCCAGCAGGGCCTGGTCCCGCCTCTGCCAGGTACCGGTGCTGAGTTTCTCCGGTTGTGCCAATCGCATGTTGGAGGGTCATATGGTAGGGACCGAGCTCCAGCAAGGTGTGAAGAGTAGTGGGGCCAACAAAGGTGAGATCCACCAACACTTTTTGGCATTGATGGCATGGCATGGGGCTGTGTTTGGGTATTTCCTTCCTTTTTTTTTTCATTAACCGGTTCGTTTGGTCCGGTTTAGTTTGAGGTGGGAAAGTGGAAATTGACGGGATGGTCTTAATGGTTTGGGCGTTTGTTTTTCTGTGAAACTCTTCCATTGTGTTGAAGAGGGATGTCTTCTCATACGTTTTGGTAGTGGTCCTGTTTTGGTGTCAGTTACTGTTGGTGAAAGGGCTCCTGAAGCAAGTGGTCATCTGGCTGGAGGAAGAACTCCAGCAGCTAAATCCAACTGTTGCCTGGATTTATTTGCTGGAAGATGGTAGTGACTGGTGAATGTCAAAACTATTCATCAGCTGCTTCGGCACAGTCAGTCAATCTCCAGGTTGCACAGTCTGCTGAGAGACAAGAAAAGGGTACATCTCAGAAGAGTCTGTTCCAGTCTGATGAAACCTCAATGTTTACCTAATTCTTATCTTTTGAAAAGGTTACAATATAAGATTCATCAGCTTTGGAAGTCTGAAGTTGTTTTATCTGAAAGTTTTGGTAGGTTTCCTGATGAAAACGTAGTATACAGAATAAGTAAAACAATAGAATAAAATTAATAATACCGTGGGGAAGAAAATGGTTTGTGAAAGAAATTAAGGTATTACAATGCATGGGGGTTTCAGAGTTCAGAGGGAAGTGCTTCAGAATATTTTGATGACTCAAGTTGCCTGTATTTTCTTCAATAATTTGAAGTCTCATTTTTCAGAAAGACTGAGCAGTTGATGTTGACCTTCAACTCTTGGATACTTTTTCTCCCTGAAATGCTTATGAATGTATGAAAGCAAAGTGATGTGGAGGGCTACAAATCTGGGTTTACAGAAATGTGAGGAATTAAAACTGAGAATGTATCATCTGCTGTCAGGGACATGGGTGTGAGGATAATGGGTAAAATTCAACTTGGATAACAGGTGCAGATAATAGAACTGCAAATTTCAGTATTGCAATTTTTTTTTACATCTCAGTGTCAGAGGCCCATAGTCACTTCTCAAGTACAGCGCAGTTGTCTGGTTTGGGTTATTTATTTGTTCCCATTACCTGAACTTCTGGCTGATGACATGGTCAGACACATTATGTCAAATTTAACATTCATGACCATGTAGTCTAAGTACAGCATCTTCCAAAAGTTACTGTATCATTTTGGGAAGGTTTCCCCCCCCCCCCCCCCCACCGTTTGGAATAACACTTCATTAGACTGAACATTACCATTACATGTCTGATACAAAAGAAATTCCGTGGAAGTTCTGGCTTGTCAGTTATCACCACGTTATCACCTCCACAGCTATGTTTCATTTCTTCCTTTTGACTTTGTGTGTGTTCTTAGTTACCAATTCAGCCTTTCCAAGTGGATCTTCTGCCTTCTTCTGCCTCTGTGGTATTTTAAACTTGTTCAGAAGTGGCACTTTGGGACATGGTTTAGTGGTGGACTTGGCAGTGCTGGGTAATGGATGGACTCAGTGATCTTAAAGGTCTTTTCCAACTTGAATGATTCTATGATACTCTTCCATGGGAACTGTAAAATTTATAGGATGCCAGCATGTAACATCAAGGCAATTCAAGTCCTTGGCATTGATTTCTTCTTTAGCTCACTTTATTTTAATTTGATGAGTCTGATAATTATGTGGATTAACTGTCAGGACAAGCTTGCCTTACACAGAAAGCATCACTCAGCTCTAACTGTTTAAAATCTAAATATTATATTTTGAAATACAAAGAGAAACAAAGTTTACTTTCCTAGTTTTATTTTAGGCTCTGATGTCAATGTATTTATTTTGGATAATAAATGCATATAACATAATTTTTTACAATAACAGAAAAAACTTCCTCTCTTCTCAACATGAATCACTTCACATTGTAGCATGTTGTAAGAAACTATAAAGTTGGCAAGATTTGAGTGTGTGTTGCTCAACATGGATTATTCTGAATGCCACCCACCATAGCCATCTATCTCCAAAATGGCTTAAACTGAATAGCAAAAAATCACGTCACTGTACATTATTTATTGGATGTTGTTTAGAGCAAGAAAGATTAAATACTGTATTTTTACATCTGGGAAAGAGCCATATTATAGCAGTGTCTCTTAAAAAAACTCAACAAAACCTAAAAAAACTAACAAAGCCAAACTTTAGAAAATTGTGGGTATAATTTAAGCATTAGAGTTTTAATATAGAATATGCAACATACGGGTTTCTGCATGTCAAAAGAAACAATGTATTTTCTGAAGCACACAGGATTAAAGAATCAACTTGAAGTTTATGTCATTCTTTTTTGTATACATTTACCACGCATCCTTATCATGTGGACATTCTGGAGTGAGGCACTAGACCACCGACCTATTGGATATCCTTTGCATTTCCTGAGCTGCATACTAGTCTTCCACTTCCATGGCTTATGTGGAGAATGCCATCTTTTCTTCTTAATATCTATGCATAGAAATTAGTATCTGTGAAAGGAGGAGCCTGCCGGTGTGTGTATATGTATACGTGTACATATGTATATGCATTTCAGTTGTTTCCTGAAGAGTACTGCTTGGATTAAATTTTGAAGTTCTCAAGCAAGATTTGGTGTTTTATTTTAAAACATCCCTGCGAACTGGAGGGGCTTCTCCTCTGGCTTCTTCAGAGTCTTTTGCTAGCTGAGGTGTAAACATGTCAAAAGATCAAAAATTAATATTGGATGTGGCTGTGGAGATGTTAAAAGCATTCTTTTGCTCTCCTTCCTTTTTGCTGTAGTTTCAGAGGAAAGGTGGAACAGAGTGGGAAAAATAGAAATTTATTGCTATGGTAAATTTTAGTTTAACTTAGTTTGATTACAGTCAGCAGAAATGGCTAACAGCTACTTAGCAGAGCTTAATATAAATCCCTTAAAAGACATGAAGACTTGGAATTGAAGCTATGCATGTGGATGACTTCAGAAACATAGAATTATCATAAGCCATCTTGATTATTTCCATGGAGAATTTGAATGAGCCTCACCTCCTTATATTGCATTTTATGTGTATTTCAGGTAAACCAAGGAATGTAACTGTAACTGAGGAGAACTCTACAGGAGTCAGACTTTGTTCCATGTTGGAAATGCTCCACAGTACTCAAAGCCTTACTCAAAGCCTTAACAAAGTTTAAGTTTGTTTACCAAGCTTGCTATTGCTGGCTGGTAGCCTTAGGAGTCTCACATGTCTGCGAAACTTCTTGTGGAGGTGATGGGATTTAATTCCCTTTGAGCAAGAACCCATGGTCAAGTAAAACATCTTGTCATCTTGAAACTGCTAGCTGCTAAAAAAATTTATTTTTTGTGGTTATAATTCTGTCGTTAATTAGGAAGTGAATTATGCCCAGTGTAGAAAGACTTTTAACAGTCTTTTGCCCTGTATAAATTTTGGGGAATGAATTGATAGCAGAAGGAAACCAAAATGAGCAGACCCCCTGCACTACAGTGAAGATGAATGAAGGAAAACACAGCACTGACCTGAACCAACAGGATCTGAGAAGTATAGCCATTAACTCCACACAAAACCACTTCTTTCTTTGGTGGGCTTATTCCAAAATGGATAATGTCTGTGCTGGGTTGGAGCAGGAGTAGAGTCACTAAATGTCACTGTGGAAGAGAGAGCAGAGGAGCATTCAATTTTGTCAATATAAAGAAAAGTAGGGTACCTTGTTGTGGAACATGCCAAGAGAAATTTAGTACTCTATTTATCTTGAATATAGATTAAGTGACATTTAATAGTTTACCGGAATTTCATTATTATTTCTAATTGAAATAAATGGCCTGACCTGTTTCTTGAAGAACTTTGTTCAATTTTTCATCTGCAGAGAATTGCAAATACATTAAAAACATACATACATTAAGTCTTCCGCACGAATTAAGAAGATTTGCTTAGCCTATATGAAGTTATAGCCATGGAGATTTCAGTATTTATTACAGAGAATAAAACTGTAGTGTGACATATGTACATGTACGTGACCTCATTGTCACTCGCTGTGCTCTTCCTGATTATCAGCATGCTCAGAAAACAAACACTAAAAATTCAGATGCATGAGATCATAATCTCAAGAGTTCAAGCAGATGTAGAAAAGTAAAATGTCAGATCCAAGTGAGTATCTGCTTAAACACCCAAACACATTCTTTTTAAGTTATGTGCTGATAATATAGCACAGATTTGTGGTTCTGATTAAGTCTTTGTTTAATCCTTGCTACTACAAAATGAGGAATATTTCACATAAATGTTAGGAGGTAAAGATGCCAGCAATACTGCTTTGAAATACACTTGTTCAAGCTGGGGCTGGATAATGTAATCAGCACTTTAGATAGCTACAGAAGTGAATTCAGCAAATTAAAAATATTGTGCTTTGAAGAAATGGCAACGCTCACCTCTACTGGAATTAAACATGAACCTTTTTCTAAAGACCTGGCTGCTTTAGAATAACTGCATCAACTCTGATTAGCAGAACGTTCTCAAATATGCCTTGGGGAAAGCTGCCTATTGACAGAAGTACTAGTGCATTAAGTAGTAACAATATTTTCATGGCAATAAATTAGCAAAGCTACAGGCAATGTTCAGGAAGTAAAAAGGTATTTTATATAAGATACCACTGAATTTGCCTTTGACTTTACAACTCTGTTTTCTTTTAAGGAAAACATAGCACCTCATATAGTTGGCAGCTGTTTCGAAGTCCCAGTTTGTTAAACTCAAAAAAAAAAAAACCCTGAAAAAGATCTTCTTCCAATCAGCCCTTTAAAGCAAAATGTTGCAGAATATGAACAATACAGTACTATATTGTATTTGCATTTGAATTGTTCCTGAATATTTTAAAGTGTATTCAATCTCCTCTGGAAATGTTGATTGCAAATCTTCATGGGTTTCATTATTTTTCAATTTAGTGGGGAGGGAAGATTTCATTAGGGTACATTACAAGTGGAGTCCTGAGAGAGGATAGTATCAGCTCCATGGCTTTCTTGCCCCCTTTCCATTGATTGTGCTAAGAGTAATTTCTGATCTCTGATCGTGGTGTGGGCTGGCAGAGGAGCTGTGAGGGGCTGAGCAGCTGCCCTGCCAGGGGCATCCTGCATCCTCACAAGGCGCTAAGTTTGAAGGAAAAGCTAAACTTAAAGATTCCTGGCAAAAGAGAAATGCCTAGTCTCTGGTAGTTTCTTGAGGGCTTTTTGCTTTCCCCAAAGGACTTGATTTAGTCAGAGCTCTGTAGTGCAAAGCTGAACTGATTTTTCCCACCTAATGTGGGGTTTTGTTTTAATACTGCTCCTCAACGGGGACACCACCAGTGGTGTGACAAAAGTCTGTCTACCAGTTTCACTCCTCCACGTTGATAGCCTGTCTTGTTTCAAGTAAGTTTGGTGATCATAAGGCTTTCTGAAAAGTAAATGCATTTTAAGGAAAATATTTGTGTTGATGTCCCCACCCCCAGAGCTTCTGTCTCTGCCATATGTAGGATGATGAAGCCCATACAAACAAATATGCAAGTGGAATACAAAAAACCAAGATAATTTCTCACCAAATAAGCAATCTTGTGAGCCATGCTTCTGGTTTTGCTTATGACCAATATGAATATCTCACATATTCTCACATATTCCATAATGTATAGGGCAACTGTGTCCCAAATTTCTGACATGGAATTGAAAAACTTTTTTAAAGTCATGACAGATTTTAGACAGATGAGGCACTGGGATCCACTGCTGCAGTGTCTTTGTCTATTGCCTTAGGATTAAGAGTAAACTTCCTTACATGTAAGTAAGAGAAATGTGATTGAGGAATAACTAGTGGCCTGGCTGCATGGCAATTAGTTATGCTTGTTAATTCTCCATGTTAGTTATACCCTGTGTGCATATGTAATTCTGGAGGATCCCTATCCACTAAGGTGTATAGATCCATACATAACCTGAAATATAATAACAGCCATTACAGAGTTTTTGAAAAATGCAGCAGAGAGGTTTGAATTGACAGGAATACTATTATTGTAGATTAGGAATAAATTTATTTTATCACTTACAGGAACTCGCTTAGTGGTTTGAGACTCTTCTACAGCAGAAGAGGATGGAATGTGTTAATACTACAATGTAGGTTCAGCGTTTGAATTTCTTGCTTTGTCAGTTTGAATGAGCCCCTCTGCTTGGTGTTTGACAAAGCTATCTGTTCAATCTCTTTGTCTAGGCTAATATGACATCTCATATTGATGTCCTTATCTTGACAAATGTGGTGGCTTGTGCAGCCTGCAGGAATTGTCTTTTATTAAAAGAGCACTGCATGGCTATGTTTAGCACTGCCACGTTATTTTGGGAATGGCTGTGCAGCAGGAAGGGGAGAATTGGGTGAACCTTCCATGACACTGGCAGTCTGCGAGCCAAGCCAGCCCAAAGCTGTCTCCAGTGACTCATCCAGCCTCTTCAGTTTGTTACTTGTAGATAGTAAAAAAACTTTTCTTATGATTTTGCAAAACAAAAAAGAAGTGGCATGTCACGTGAAACACGAGTAGAAGGGCCTTCAAATAGTATCTCATCTTCATTCTCACAAACTCAGCAGGATGGGAATGACGGTGATTCATGCCTCTCGCGGGAGCCCTGTTCTTCCAGTTGGTCTCATTCCCAGTGAAGTCAGTGGGGGTTTTGCCAGGGATTTCATTTGATGCTTCTTTTTGAGTGAGGTGGTCCAATTTAAATCCGCTAAAAAGCATTCCCTTACAGGCTGTAATTGTGGTGGTGGACAAGAACAGGATTACACGAGTTTAGAATGGTAAATACAACAATAGCATGAAAAAAAAAGAAAAAATCAGAACTTTTCAGAGTTTTAAGAATCACCATTAACATCTCAAACAGTAGTGAGGCAAATTTTTTAACATAGATCTTACAGGTCTGTGGTAGAATAAATGTTTGGTAAATATTCTCTGAAATCTCCACTAACATGTATTGGTTGGATATATCATAGTCTTTTACAGTGTCCTCTCAGTAACTTAAAATCAGGAAGAAATAGCAATAATATATGGCAAATAAACCTTATAGGCAGGTACAAATGTATGTCTACACATTTGGGGTTTTTCCCAGAATAATTGCATTGGTTTTGAGGAAACACACCCTGATGCAGGTATGTGGTGTTATCACTGCATCTGATGTCAGTCTTTTGGGGAAATTAAGTCTGGTTCTGATGTCTGTACCTCAGAAAATGCACAGTAAACTAGGCCTGGTTAAGAAAAGAGCTAAAAGGCTAGGAAAAAACCCTTGCCTCTCAGTCAGGGGCTAAGGAGGGCTTGTACTGTTTTGTTTTTTTTTTTTTTTCCCAGAGTTAGTTAAGTGGCCACTTGGCCATACTTTCACATGCACAGAAGGAAATATTTTTATTAGGAGAAAAAGACATTGAGAACTTCACTGGCTGAGATCTGGAACTAAGCTATTCATGCTGTGAAGAAGGCCAACAGCCAGTATAAACCAAAAACTTAGTAAGTTAATATTCCATAGAGGAAAAAACAAAACAACCTCCAGACAAAACCAGGCGTGTGTGCCATTTTTGCATCAATGCCCGTAGTTTGTGGATAGACAAGTTTGCTGGTAGTGGGACCTCTGCACTAGCAAGCTCCTTTCCTCTGGGCTCCACATTTCACAGCCCTACTCTCCCAGAGCCTTCTGTGTACCCCAGAGCTACCCAATCCCTGACTTCTCCTAAATCGTCCCCCCAAAGTCTGCCTCAAGACACACTGTCTTCTCCCCTAAAAGCAATCTCTTTCTCACCCAAGAATAGTCTTTTGCCTTTGATCTCCATAACATTTTTTCTCCTAATCCACATCCTGTATGAGTTTCATTCCATCTCCCTCTCCTGCTGCCCAATGTCTCAGGCTGCTATTTGGACCCTTCTCCTCCCTTATGTTCTAATGAGAAATTATCTCTCCTGCTCAGGAGGGCAGGGCAATCACTTCCCTGCCCGTTGTGCTCAGTGTCCCCAGCTGCCTTCCCACTGACTTACACAGGTGGCTGAACCCAGATTGTTAGCATAAAACGAAAACTCTAAACTTTGATGTTAAAAATTTCAATCTTAAAACTGCCACAAGCAGCAGTCATCCAAAGTCCCTCCAGCCCCAGTTTTGTGGCAGAAAGAAGGGATTCATCTAGAAAAAGGAGGATGTATAATAGCTTTTGAACTGCTGCATGGGACTGATTTAAACTGATTTTTGAAGCAGGACTCAATGTATTCTTAAAAAAATAAGTTGTAACCTCAGTGCAAAATGTCTTCAGTGCAAAAATTCTGAAAGGCTTTTCTTCTTGCATAATTTTCTTGTTCTAATAATATGATCATAATAATTGCTTCTAATTGCAGCATCTCTGAATTCTTGTCCAGTTGGTTTTTGTTCGCCAAAATGTTTTTCTTGAGATTTTATTTAAACCTTTTCTGCTTATAACTGCTTGTATTGTACTGCATTCAGAATTTTTATACAAATGCATCTCTGACCTCTTGTTTGCCTCGTAGTTAAGGCTTCCCCCTAAATACCCAGCTATTAGTTTAGCAGAGTGTTTTCTGCAGTTAGGGAATGAAGAGTACCGGAATAAAGAATCATCAAGACTATTGTAAGTCTTCTTGTGCTAGTTCCTAAGCTAAAAATTTCGACCTAAATATAAGGGCATGTGGCTATTTCAGCCTCTGAGTCTACATCCTTTCTCACATCATACCAAATGTCAGAAGGAGATCTCA
Organism: Sylvia atricapilla; assembly: GCF_009819655.1. Classification (NCBI taxonomy): domain Eukaryota; kingdom Metazoa; phylum Chordata; class Aves; order Passeriformes; family Sylviidae; genus Sylvia; species Sylvia atricapilla. The sequence continues at coordinate 66,289,535 of NC_089142.1, forward strand.
TTTTAAAACACTAACCTGTAGAAACTAATGGTGGAAATTGAAATTTCTAACCTAGAAGATTTGTTCCTTTTTAAGGTATTAACACTTAAAAGAAGAGAAAACAGAAAATAAGTAACTAAAACAAAGTAATTTCGATTTAACCTGCTGTTTTCATATGAAGAAAACTTACTCGACTTTCCTGTGATAACTTCTGAATAAGATTTTGTCAAGAGGGCGTTTCAGAGAGAGCATTTTCACATGCACTTAGTATTTGCACAGTGTTAAAAATAATGCTCTGTAGTTTGTGGACTAGGATGGAGCAAGAGGAAGTTTTACAAGAATATCACTAGCTGGTTTCTGTCCAGCTCTAAAAATTACACAGTAGAGACATACTTCATAGAGCAAATGATTAGAAGTAATAAAATGTGTATGTGTCATTGCCAGTAATGTCAAAACCAAAACCAAACAAACCCCCCAGTCACTCATTTCATATCTCTTCAAGAAGTAACATTTGTATCCTAGCAAAAGTTGAGACAAAACTCTTCAATATTTCTCAGTCTTGTGGTCTAAACCCCCCATTTGAAACAATGTTGAAAAATTCTCTTTTTCAACTGAAAATATTCAGTGGTGTTTTGGGTCCTGATGCAGTAGTTCCCCAGGATTATTTGTTGTTGTTGTTGTTGTTGTTCTCTTTGATAGAAAGGCATGCACGTGCTGTCAAGTGAAAGGACGGGAGCTTATTTGCTATCAGACAGCAACTGAAATCAGCTGAGCCAGGCTTGCTCCCGAGTGCTCCCAGGCTGGTAGCCTCAGTGCTCATTTACCTCTATAAATATGAGTAGCACTGTGTAACCTTGAGCCATCTGGGTGTATTTTTCCAAGGGAGTTTTGCCTGTGATAATGCTTGTCATAGGTAAGTTTTATGCATGTTATTGAAAAGAGATGTTGCTATAGAAGGGGTGGTCTGAATATCTTGCGGGTTGGCTTATATTGATGCTACAGCAAGTATGTGCTAGTTTGGGTGCTGTGCTTTTTATAAAACATTGCATCACTTATGAAATTGGGTGGCTTTTCTATGAGCCTTCAGTAGTGGGTATTAATTCCACTCTGTAAGAAGCTATGAAGGATTGAGGTATTTCCCTAAAGAATTATTTCATCATACAGCTGGAAACAGACTTAAAAGAGAATTTGTAGTCTTAACTCATGTATATTAAAAAGAACTGCTTATGCAACCACTGGATTCATTAGGTTAATTCCTATGATGTCTATCAGGAAATAAGCTATTGCAGTATATCCTTCCTCAATTTGTGTGTGATGGGTTTGGAAGAAGCATGGTTTTGTCTAGGTTTTTATAGAACTTGTTTTATAGACCTCTCAGTGGCTGAAATTGATGTAATAGTTAATATTATTGATCTCATTTTGGAAAATAAGGCAGAAATTCTTTTGTGCTGAGCATATTTCTTCTTACAGGGACAAGGAAATGAGTATCATCTTCTCAATAATAAATAGCAGCTTTGTACTTACAATGAATATGAATTAAATTCAAGGTGAAGGTAGTGAAGGAATTTCAAGAGCTTATTTTTCTTTTCTTCTCCTTGTCTCTCTTGTCATGTTTACCATGGAAAAATGTCTTTCTCTAATTTGAATTTGCCATACAACTAGACAAAAACATTGTGATACTTTTACATAGCACATTCTAACTTTAAAGCCTTCCTTTTTTGTTGCTTTTCCTGATAGTTTGTACAGTATGACTATATGCTTCATGTACTTGATAGTTTTCAGTTTGCAGGTGTCTAATTGAAAATTTTCAAGATGTGTTGTTGCTGGGTAAATGCTGGCATTGGTTTGCCTTTGAATCAATCATGATACCTAAATTCTGCTCTAGACTTTTAGAGTTGGCATCCTAAAAATGACTTGAAGAATGACTTGGGTGTTATCATTAGGACCTTGCTACTTTATATAGCCACACCCAGAATTTATTTTTCTTTGCTAGTTGTAGGGTTTTTTTCTGCTGCTCTTTTTTTTTTGTTATTTCCTTTTTCTCCTTTTGATTTGTCTTCCTTTATTTTAGTGTGTGTTTGTCTTGCTAAGTGTTCCATTTACAAAAAGAAAAACATTCTCTGGACTCTTTCAGATAATTACCTGATTAGTAATTATCTATTAGTGGTTATGTTTGTCTCATGGACAATAATAAGCTAACAGAGAAACATTTATGGCTTTAATATTACATGAGTTTAGGGGCATGTATGAATATTTAAAAGCATTACAAAACCCCCTAAAACTAAAACCTCAACAGACTAAAGAATTGAATTTTTGTCTTGCTGTACTTTCTTGTGGTCTGCTCATTAGCTGCTTGAAGGTGAGACCTACCCACTATGTAATTGTATGTTGCTGGATAAATAGCTCTTTGATAGAAGAGGAAACTTTGGCAATTTAGGTGTTATCAGTTATCTTTTCTATGGTAGGGTTTTCAAACTAAAAGCATATTTACAGTAGATTCTGTCAGGTTTGTAGGCTGGGGCCATTACTCTAAACATATGGGTTGGTGGAAATTTTTCTATTGATTTTGTTGGGAATGGACTGAGGGTTTTGCCAAGGAGCTACAACTGTGCTTTCAAAGTACTAAATAAAAAATGTAACCATTATGGTTTCTGGTTGAAATCTTGCCTAGATTTAAATGGTTTTTTAAACATATTTTTACTAGCTGCTATTTTCATGAGCTGGTAAAGTCCTTTTTCCCTGGAATGGGCTGCTGAGATTGTGGGTGCCCTTCTCCCCGACACTTAATTGTGTCAGCCAAATGCTGTTAAATAAATCTGTACCTATAGTCTCTCTCTCTCTCTTTTTTTTTTATTTTTTTTTCCCACCTGTTTTGCTTCTTCCTTTTTTCCTCTCTCTGAACACTGCGCCTCCCCATGCTCATGCACACCTTTTCTTTTTCCACTTTGGAGGCTTGTAAGTTGTAGCCTGTCAAACAGTGGGGAAATTTTGGATGGTTTTCCGTTTTTCAGCTAGAAGTTAGGGAAGAAAAAATGTAATCAAAAGAATGAGGTGATTTTGTTGGGGTTTTTTGTTTGGCTATATATGTTGGGTTTTTCTGGTACATGAAAAATACTGAGAAGTTAAGAAGTGGAATAAATTGATAATCATGTTTTAATTATCTGCTGGGGCTGTATATCTCTTTCAAAAGTTTTTTAACCTATTTAAGAAGAGTAAATACAGTATTTTAGTTACTTGATCCTTAATAAACTTAAGATGCCTGGGAGGAGTAAAACTTGGAAAGGAGGTATGAGCTATAATAAAGAAATTACAAGAAAGCCAGACTGAGGAAAAAATGGGTTTTGCACTGTGTGTTTGTATCGTGCTGTTTTGGACCTGTATGCCCCAAGGAGCGGATCGCTCTGACTTTGGTGAGGGAGTGGGATTTGTTTGGAGATAGGTAGATCGGGTGTCTTTTGTGTCTGGTCAATCTTAAAGGTGGCAATTTTACAGACATTGTAGCTACTTTCCTGTTCTTTTTTAATTTAAAGTCTTGTGCTCACAGGAGTTGTTGGCTGTCTGCCCATGTGCTCCCTTTGCTTTTCTCCAGAGCCTATGGTTTCTGCTCCCTTTTCTGATAAATACACTCGGTTTTTTAGCCCTGTTAGCCCATTGCTTGTGCTCATGTAGACTATCAGCCTAAGGGGGAAAAAAAGGCCTGAAAGGGTATGTTAACACCCTAAGGATGTTTTCTTTCTATATCCCCAAAGCTATGTATAACGAATACTTAAACCCTGGCTTTCCAAATACTGTCAGTGTCTTTTAAATACACGAAAAAAGTTGGAAAGGAGAAACCTTTTTTTTTTTTTTTTTCAGAAGTTCATGTTTAAATCACAACTCTGGATGTTGTTTAGACAGCTTGCAGCTGAAGAATGTTACTTGCAGTTTTATATAAGCTTCTTTTTTCCCCTGTACAAATAAGTGGTAATGCTGCACAGAAATGTGTATTTCTAAATACCAGAAAAAGGAGTGAAAAGGGTTCAGCCATTTTCCATGTGTTCCCTTTCAAGGTATCTAAGATTTGACCAAGTGGATGTTGCCCGAGTTGTAAAAGTAATTCTGTTTATGTGATGTCAGTTGCACACAGGGAGTTCAATGTCCTTTTGCTGTTCAGCTGATTGGTAGCACTAACCCTTGGTAGTTTTGGTGACTGAAATCCTTGTCCCATACCTTTGAGTACAGCTGACATACTAGTAAGTATTTTTTCCTCAGTTACATGCTGGGTTCTGAAACAGGTGATTGACAAGCAGTTGTATCACTTTACAAAGGTCACATTACAGGTGAGCTTAATGTTGGCTGTTAATTTTTTAACAACACAGCTGTCTTTGCTGTTAGAATTTTTTCCTAAATCTTCCATGCAAGTTTTAGCTTGTTACTTCTTGCTGTGTCTGCCATGATCATGGAGAATAATTTTTTTTTGTCTTATTGTCTGGTGACAAGCTTTAACTGCCCAAGTCTAAAGGTGCCTGCATAACTAATAATGATGGTTCATTAATCCTTCTTTTAGGTTATACTTGCTAGGCCAGTTCTTGGTCTTTGAAGCTGGTCCCCTCCCTTGTTGGACTGAAGGACTCTGGCTGTTGAGTCCCGCTGAGGCCTTTCTGGTGCTGGGCATAACTCTTTGCAGTTGGTCATTTGGTTTCTTTGGCTGCATAACTGCTATCCTTTTGTAATGTGATGCTGTGGATTCATGCCTTAGATCCACAAGTGGCCTTGAGACTATGGGTAGCAGAGCTAGCCATTTATTTTGCATTATTGGTGTATGCAATGCTTTGTGGTTAGTTGTGCTTTCTTGCTGTTATCCCTGATGAAGAACGTTCCTGTGTTTATGAGGCTCTCTCTCCAGTGTAAGACCATTTGGAAGTCTAAGCCTTTTGTTCTGTGCTCCATCCAGTTGAATATGGCCTACTGATGGAAAAAATCATTCTGATTCTTTACCCAAATCGCTACTAAAACTAGTGATTATTGCTGTAATGAGGAGAGCCCCTTGCAAAACTTGTCTTGATCTCCCTTTAAGCTTTTGTTTGTAAAAATACTTTTTTCCTCGTCTTTTGTACTAATTTTTAATTTTGATTTTTACTATGTTTCTCTAGTTTACTAATCCAAGTGTCTTGTGAAGCAACATCAAAAGATGTAATGAAGTCAAGACTTTTGGCATCCATTTAGTTCCTTTTTTTTGTGGCACCTTGTTGTCGAGTCCACAAAGAAATTGGTTTGATTTGACATAATCAATTCTAGACAAGTCTAAGTTGACTGTTAAACATCTTGTCACTTTTTGATTAATTAAACAGAAGCAGTTTTATGTGGGAGGATCAATAAATATTCCCTGTACATCATAAAAATCTTGTTCCAACGATACACATTTATTTCAACCTTCTGTTATCTTCCTTTACCCAAAAAGTCACTGCTCTTGGTCACTTACATCACCAGTTTTGGATGACGGTTTCATGTTTTCTTGCTGAGCAGCAGCCCATCTCCTTGCATCCAGTCTTCATTTCCCCCCTATGCTGTGATCATAAATGCAGCCTTGCAGGTGAACACCTCTTCATAGCTGTGGACTCTTACATGGATGACTGTGTCTGTCAGACAGAGACACCTGTGTGTCCTCTGCTTTCCAGCTCTTGCTGGTTTTCTGGTGGACCTGGGGGTAATTTTGTTCTCCACTTTAAACACTTGGTGCCTGAGCAGGATTCACGTGTAGGTGTTACAGAAATGTGCGTGTAAAAGCAGAGTCTGCAAAGCACGTATGCACAGTATCATGAGACATTACACAGTAATTTAACCACGGGAAGGGATATGCTGCTGAAAGGTATCAAGCTCATGGAAAAGCCCTGGACAGTTCAAATGCACAGGCAAGAGAAAAGAAAGCCAAAAATGTCACTTTTGGGTTTCCTCAAGCCTTAGCAATGGAAGGGATAAATGAGAAAAAGCCCCATGTTTGCATCTCTGTAGTGCTGTATATCTTACCTTCCTACTTGTATAATCAGCAGATCTTCTGGTTAATTCGGTGGCAGCCCATGCAGTGTGTTTGAATGTTGCCTGCATTATCATCCTAATGGACTGAATAGGTTTTGATTCACAAATGCTGATCTTAATGAGAAAGGGGTAAGCTGCAGCATACTGGAGATTTTTCATGTTTAATTGCTGAACCACACATTCATCTACTTATGTGAAGTTTGGTGTTTTCAACAGTTTGTCTAAATAGCAGAAAGCATTCTTAAATAACTCTGATGTTATTACTGAATTACTTTCACCACACAATTCCTGAAAACAAATAGTTCAATATATTGCTTTTAGGGGAAAAATTTTGCAGTTGCTCCTAGCCTAGAGCTTTGGGGAAACTGGGAAATCACTTAGAGGAAGTTATAAATCTGTGTAAAGGGGCTTTTAGATTAAAGAATACCTTTTCAACTATGACTGTGGCGCATAATAGAATGTTATAGAACAGAATGTATAATCTGATAATGTAGAAATTGCTGTGTTGAAGTTGGGGGATATATAGGGTTGGGTGGGAGCGAAGGGAAAGAAAGCATGAGGAGAGGAAAGGAAAAGAAAAGGCAAAGTGTAGTTTTTACCTTGTTCCCTTCAAATTCTTTCCCTGGAGGTTCTGCAGCAGGGATCTGCTGATTGTTTCTTACTGGTGTGTGGTTTGGTTTGGTTTGGTTTTTGTTTGTTTGTTTTTTCCAGTGTCATTAATTTAGGAAAACCCTCACCAGAATAAAAAGCAATTTTTATTGCATACTAAAATAAACTTCAGTGACCAGTTGAAGCAAATGATGATGTCAGTATGTAGATGTGGAGGAATCTTTCTGACTTAGCAACTGGTTTGTTCCTATCAGTCATCCTAAGAGAAACACTGCAAGATCCTCAGAAGAGTTTTTCAGCTTTTTCATTTAAGTAGAAGCTATTTTTCAGACTACATTTATTGTGGATTTGGTTTTCATATTTTAAAAAAATGTAAATAGTGATGACTTTAAGTTTAAGTAGGTTATTGTGTAAAAAGAACAACCTCGACACAGTGCCCTGTGCGTAGTCTCCAACATGGGTGTGTCTCCTTGCATGAAGAGATGAATTGCAGCAACAGTCCTCGTTTGAGGGATAGCCCAGGCTCACAGCACAAGAGCAGGTGTGTCTCTTCAATGCCTTTGTTCTGATAGCTGAAGAAAAGAAAGCTCTTCTGGTCTCTCCTTGTTCAAATAGCCCACATGCACAAATATTCTGATATTCCTTTCCGGCTAAACCCATCTAAGTTTGAAAGCGGGTTTGTTTCAGAATTTTTATAATTTGGAATTCATGAAATGTCTAGTTAGCATGCGCTTTCATATCTCTAGAAACATTTAAGTCTTTTCCTGTTACGAGATATTTAATTTTCTGATTTTCTTTCCACTGCTCCTAAGAAAAGCGTACATTTCTAGAAGCCAGTTTTCTTTTTTATTGCTGAGGAAATGCAGGAAATTGTTCAAGTAGTGTGTAGGCATTTTCTTTTTCTTTTCCTGGGTTTGGTTTTATTTTATCTTTTTAAAATAATATACAGTGTTTTACTGTTTTGTGGAATATTCTTGGACAGTGCTGTAGGAGGTAAGTTATCCCAGGTGTTACAAGTTGTGTCTTAAGTTTTTAAATACTGGTTCAAATAGTGTATACCACTGCTGACCTTTTCAGTTTTTGCTTATTGCACTTATAGAACTTTTTTTCTTTTTTTTTTTATATTTTATTTTGATTTTATTTTTTATTTGGCAAGTTTGGTAACCACAAGTATTACATAAACAAGCAGGAGTGCCAAATTTCATCCTTGACATTTTAATTTTTTTATTTACATATCTCATTAATACTATCCCTGCCCCTACTGCTTTCTTAGATAAAGTAAATGTTTGTAAAGTTAATTTTGCTGGGCTGCAATTCTTGGCAACGAAATAATTTTGAATACTGGTAAGGAAATTTATGGGTTTCAATTACAGTTTGTAGTATATCATAATTCTAGTTTTATACCCTGTGCAGTTCAGTGTTTTGGATTTTTAATGGGTATAGAGCAGTAATCATAAAAGTGATTCAAAATGCACCCAGTAATTACAGAGATTTGCTGTTGCTTTTGCATTAAAATGATGGTGATTTACAATCAACGAAATTGCAGTCTTTGGTTTTACTTCAGATACTCACGCTATTACACTGCTTATTAGTTATGGTCAGTGATTTAGAGCTTAAGAGCTACACATTAGAAAGCTGTAAAATTAGTTATTCTTTAATAGATGATAACAGTAAATTTTACAAAGACTTCATATTAGTTATAGTCTTGTATATTAAAGAATACACATGTAGCCCTTTGTATCTCCTTTTGTTGCTGGAAATTAACTTCTGCTAAAATGACTTAGATGGACTGCAACAGCCAGAGTTGCCTACATCTACACATGGGGTTTTCCCTCTTTGTTTCTTTCATGGTCTAAGAATTTAAGTTTAGCTGCCAGCCATCTTTCTGTTTGGCATGTGACCTGAGTCCTTTTCTTCACCCCTTCCCACCATACCCCAAATGAATATCTAGTTATATATGAGTTATTGGAAAGGTAGGTAATATACTCAAGTTCTGAGCACTTTAAATCATATAGAAAGAAGGAAGATCTTTTTTACTTGAAAATCATTTTAGAATGCCTTTTGAATAGAATAATTATATAGAGGATTTTGCTCACATTTCCTCTCTGTCCATTTTCTCACATATATATATATATATAGTACCTTCATGCATCAAAACTCAAGGAGAAGAGACAACTACCCTTAAGTAGTATTATTTGAATGGCCCCTACAAGAAAATGCAGAGAGATTATTTACAAGAGCAATTTGTGACAGGATGAGGGGGTATGGCATTGAACTGAATTGGGTAGATTAGGATGAGATATTAGGAATAAATTCTTTACTGTGAGGATGGTGAGGCACTGCAACACATCGCCTAGAGAGGTGGATCTCTGGTCCTGAAGTGTTCCGGGCAGGTCAGATGGGGATCTCTGAGCAACCTAGTTTAGGAAAAACCTGGTTTAGAAAGGTGTCCTTGTCAGTGGGGTTGGAATGAGATGGTCTTTAAGATCCTTTCCAACCTAGACCATTCAAAGGTCCAGTGATTCTGAGTTGGGCTTTGGGAACTCTGAGTTAAAGCTGTTTTAATAACATGTTTCATGAGAACATTCTCGATTGTTAGCATAGAGAGCACTTTTCTGTTCTTGTTAAACTTGGATTTTAACTAAGATAAGATAGCGATCAGGTACATTAGCAGTCAAGTCATGATGTAAAATGTACTGCTATAGTTACTGATTAATATACCTGTTAGTTAGGAATAATTAATGAAAAACTCAATACTAGAGCAGTTTCTGAACATTTGAGTGACATTGGTTTGTTTCTACATGCTCTCATGCAGGGCCTTTATTATTTTTGACCAACAGTGTTACCAGAATAAATGTAGTATTTTAGCTCATGTTTTATGTGGAATTCCTACCTAGGATTTCAGTCACTGTGTTGCATTAACAGTTGTATTCATACCACTGATGTAAAATATTCTTAAGAATGGTCTTTTGAAATTTTCTGTATTATCTTCATCATAAGATGAGTGTTGAATTGAAACAGATCACCTCAGTACTGGTTGCTTTGGGGTTTGCACACTCTGGCAGATTCTCTCCAGCCTGGCACTTTGTTTAGTGGTTATGATAGTGTGAGACAGGGTGCACTGGAAATTGAAGATAGCAAGATTTTATCTTTATTCTCTTTCCTTAAGGACTTAAATACTTGTAAAATCTAGAAGGAGAGACACCAACCAAAATTGCACCTGAAAATAATTTTTTTGCCATTGTCTATTTTGTGTCTAGAGATTGCTGGATATTTTTGGAATAAAGTATCTGAGGTATTCCACTTATATTCTGCCATTTTGAGTGAACTTTTGATTTTTAATGAGACTTGGCCCAGGCTCCCTGCAGAATCTCTCTGGTCTATGAAGCCTCATCTGTTCATTTCTTCTTCTTGACTCCTTCACTGGAGGATCTGAGAGTCCCTAGCTGGTATCTTTCCTGAGCTTCTGCAGCTGATCTGATACATTTGTGAAGCCAGATGGGTATCTAGGGTGTAGCCAAAACTCCAGTGTTTGAAGCCCAAAAATTGTCAGGATGAGGAGGAGTTTGCCTAGGAGCCATTTATCCTGTAACCTCATACTCATAGCTGCTCAGTGAGATTGCATTTTTTCATGACTAGAGATGCCTTTTGCCAAATTAGATTTTAACTACTGTACTTTCACTGCATTAGCTGAAGTAGTCTGTATTAGAATAAAGCCCTCATTTTATAAGCATTTTAAACTGGTTGTGTTTAAACAAACAAACAAACCCCCACCTTTTTATTAGGCAGTTAATTTTAAATTTCTGTTACCTTCATCTTGTCTGAGCACAGATGCACACACACAACTCCTCCTTTTATCCTTTGAGAAGGGTTAGCTTTGATTTGGCTAAATCCTATGACATGAGCAAGTCCATGGTCATGTGAGGATGGGTGGCACATAGAGATGGAGTAGAGGCAGAGATGAGGATATAAGTGATGGGGAAATTCACAAATGGATTTACAGTCTTTACAATCAGCGTTTGACTCTGCCTCATTATCCTTTGTGACCCTCTGTCCTCTGCACTGTAGATTCATGTTTTGTGAGCAGGATTATTTTAGCCAAGTATTAACTGGGAGGGGTAGTGAGTGATGGATGAGTAACCAACGACCCTGACAGAGTCCTTTGCTCAAACAAGCTTTTCTGCCATTTGTCAAGGGAGTTCAAGCTTGCCTGTTTCATAATAGCTCTGTATTTGTGGAAATAAAACTGTTGGGCAGTTTATTTTATGTTGATTTGTAAAGTCGATTGTGCTGGATGGGTTAATACATGCTGCTAGTAATTCAGTGGTTCCTCTGTTTAGATTCTCTTTTCCATGTAATAGAGGAAGGACAGAAAAACTAAGACCTTAAGTTTCCAATAAGTCTGTAAAGCACGAACATCTGCTGGAGTCATGAACTGTGTATTGACTGTGTTTGGTAACAGGGCAGAGGCAGCTGATCCCGATCATCCTTCTCTTAATTACTTTGTCAAATGTCACTACAGTTCCATGTAGGGAAAAGAGGCATTTCCTTAATGAAAAGGAAATAAGATAAACAGTAAGCAAAAATAGGATAGACTGCTAGTATGTACACTGCAGCTCTTAGTTTTATTTAGTCATAATTGTCAATTGTCACATTAAATTCTCTCTTGCAAAGATCTCAGTACCTTTTTTTTTTTTTTTTAACCAAAGTATAGAGCTTCTAGTTCTAATTTTAAAGGCTGTTGGCCTTTTACCCTGCTAGTTACCCAAAGTGAATGTTGTCAGAGTTTCAATTCAGCTCTTTCTTTTGACACTTGATTTTCTCTAGCCTTATGCTTATCCACCAGGTACTGATATTTTTAGTAGGGTCTTAGCGCTTTTATGCAGCAAGATGAGAAGGAGGTGTACTTTGCAAATGTGAGTGTCAATGTTACATTTTGGTAAGCCAGATTTCAGGTGAATCTATCACTTGAAGTTCAGCCTAGCAATAGAAATTACATTTGAGGTCTTTGGACCTTCATGGGGCAGTAGTAATCTGTAGCTAATCTGTGTTAGCAAAATCAGACATGTTAATACATATTTAACCCTGAAATATTTTTATATATTCAGTCCCTTTTGGAGCAGAATATTGTATTAAAAAGTGTTTTATATCCTGCTAATTCTATTTTGATGGTTTAGCTTTTGAAGCCTGAATAAGATATTTATGGTCTAAAAAGAAAAAATAGATCCATAACGTTTTTTACCATTCTGACCTCTGCCTGCACAAAGGCAAAGTGAGGTTGTTTCAGGTTAAAGCTGACTAGATGATAGTGGTATTAGCACAGTTCAGGCTTCGGTGTTGACTGTGAAATTCTGCTGGGAATTTTCTGGACAGCAAGGCATGTATGTTAGGTAGGAGTACAAGTTATACTTTGACTGTCCTGGAGCTGAGCTTAGTCTTTTTGATTTGTTAAGTAATGTTGAGTCCCCTGAGCATTTCTCTCTGTGGGAGTATGACAGCAATAGTTTCCTGTGCAAAACAACCCGCTACAGCTGTTTGCTAACACTTAATATAAATGTGTCTGTTTGCCTTAAGTCATGCTGAATTATGTTAGCCTTTTAAAATGAAATATTCTGAAACCAGCTGCATTTACATACATTAGCTGAAGCTGCCTAATTAGCTTAATTAATTAACATAATTAGCTAAGTCTTCATTGTTCTGTAGAGTTAGGCTGCTGGGTAAGCCTTTGAGCTCAAAAATAGTATTCAGAGTATCTGGACTAAACTAGGGTAGACAGGGATGACTTGACTACTTCTAAGATTAATCTTGGAAGTACTAAAAGGCTATATGGAAGTTATTGAAGGTATATGTGGGTTTAGTCTGTATGTATAAAAGAGATCTTTGAGTCTCCTAGGATATAGAGTTGTCTTGTATGAATAGTTAAATGAGCTTTATATGAACCATTTTCCTTGTGGAAAATACAAAGCACGAGTTTTAACTGTGTTGCAATGACTGCATATGAGATTAGAGTGTAAACTGTTTGGATAGTTTAATACAACTTATCAACACAAGGTCCAGTCACTTCTGTCTTTTTACATTATCGATTCCATATAGGTTACATGGGAAAGTTTTAGGTGCCTGCAAATGGCGCTCAGGACGCTGAAGCTCGGCAGCAGTGAAAGCTGCTAAATTCATCACTGTTTTGGATATCTGGGCAGTGTCATCTTCTCTGATGTCTGAGAGCAGCATACCTGCCGTTGGAGTGCTTACACCTGCACTCTGAGGCTGTCCCAGGCTTCCAGGCCCTTTCACAGCACATCCCTGTGCAATACAGGTAGACAGCGTGCTGCTGTCACCACATGCTGATTTTCTCAGGCTGTCCAAGGGACCGGTGCTTTCTTACAGATCAGATTGCCTCTGTAGGGGTGTAGATGCATTCTCTCTGTGCCTGTATGCCAACAATGTATAGGGTTGGGATTTTTGCTTGACTGCCCGAAAAATTTGAGGGGCAGGCTTTGCTGCCAATGTCACACAGAACTTTAGCAGAATCAGTGCAGGGTTGAACTTGGTATGTTTTGTCTTGTGCATCTTTTTTATACTAAAACAGTAGTAGCAGATGAACAATAGTGAGTAAAACAAATGTAGATTTATGTTGTAGATACTGTAAATTTTAAGGCATGATGTGTGGTAAATCATAGTGTCGCAAAGTAGATTTATGGAGTCTAGGAAAGCTGAGCAGCTTCATTATTTACTTTTGGAATAATTGTTTTGGATATAATAACAGAACTGCATCACAGCCATACCTCCTTCTGTTTCTTATTGAATCAGAATTTTCATTTTTTGTCCTGGAATGAGTTTAGTAATAGGTTTTTATGTTCATTCTTTGTAATGATGTGATGAAGTGAGAGAGAGGATAGCTCATACCATTTTTTTGATACTGCTTTCTCTCTTGATACATTGCAAATGATCTCTTTGAACGTTTTTGAGGCTTTACTGTATGTCCATAGCATGCAGTACCAAAGCATGCAATGCCCTACACCAGCAACCAAAATACAGAGGTTTATATGGTGAAGATGTGAATGGAAGATAAGGTGTAGTTATATGCTTTTGATTACTTCCAAGTTCTAAAATATTATTAAATTGGGGAAATGGAGCAATAAAGACAATGCATGAAATGGCAGCATCTGGCATGGACTTGCATAATTCCAAGTGTGATCTTGAGCATTATTAATGCCTTGTGTATTGGTTCCCACAGCAATAGTGCTATCACTTGTATTGTGAAGCAGCATGTAGCAGACACTTTGTTTCAGTGATTGGCCTAAATATAATTGCAAAAGGTGCACATTTGGGGCTCAGTTGGATCCAGACACTTGTGACTGATCAGTCCTAGGACTAAGCTAAGCTTCAGTACTGAATGTATTCATTCTAAATTGTGCCTATTTAAAATAAATGGGAATGTTTTTTTTACTCTGAGCATTTCCTTCACCAGCACCACTTATTTCAGAAAAGATTGTAGATAAATGATGAGTGTATAGTAGGGGCCATATGGATGGAGAAGTAGTGTTGAAAGCCAGATTAATTGATTACAATCAGCTTGTGTCTGAAACAGGTGAGGTAAATCATTAGTTGCCAAGGACATCTCATGAATGTGAACAGAAGCAATACATTAACTGAGGAAAAGGCAGGCCAGAACATTATTCTCTTGTTCCAAGCATAAATGAGTAGAGTGGTACAAACAGGATGCTCTACCCTACAAGGCCTAGAGAAGATGTTTTTGGGTTTTACGTTGTGGCAAATGTATATCACTGTGAGTGGCTATATTTTTATTTTTGCTAGTTGTTGCTGATAGGTAAATGAGCTCTTTTGAGTTTGCACCTTTTGTTCTTTTTGCAAGTTTTTGCTTTTGACTATAATCCCAGAAGTTCAGAATCCTCTGGTTCCCCTTTCAGAGTTTTAAAACCAGTTGTTTTGCTTACTTGGATAGTAAAGTTGGTTCCATTTTTTTGTGACAATCTTTTAGGGGAGCAATATTTTTATTAAGTATGTGATATTTGATTTGTTTTTAATGTTTTGGTTTTTCACAAATAAAACAGCAGCAATCATAGTTTTTAAACAACAGTTAAAATGGTCAATCTAGAATTGAGTACTTGAATTCAAAGTACAATCTTGTTTAAATAAAATTGTGTTGCATTTCATGGTTTGTTTTGTCTTTACCCCCTTAGGGAAATGGTGACACCCTTTTTGGGAAAATTCAAGTGCTAGTTTGACTTTGGGGAAAAAAATTAAGTTTTGATGCAAGACTTGCAAGATAGGGAATGTAGCAGGTGGAAGTAAGGGATATGATGGCGTGGAGGCCACACAGGAGCGTCATTGCAAGTTTATTCTTTGTCTTTGGCAAATTAGGAAGGAAACGTAGTGAAGTAAAGACAGCACATAGAAGGCTGTGATGGGAGTATAGGTTATCGTGTATGTTAGTATAGCCATCCTATGCCCTAGTTCAAAACCTTGTGTATGAGTATGGCAGCTTTTTTTGAGAGGTAGTTTCATATTATGGGGAATAAATAAAGCAGTGGCCTGTCATATAAGCTGATAGTTATTGTTGTTGAATGTTTGAATAGTAGCTAAATGCTGTTGGATGAGAAAATTACTTGCTTTAGATAACTGGGATCTTCTAAAGTTCGACATTTTCTGTGTTTGCTTATACCCTTAAGGTTTGCTTATCAGTATTCCAAAATAAAGTTGGGTCTTGGCATTGCATGATAAGTTGTCTGTCTGCTGTCAACCTATACACGTGGGGCTGTCCCTCTGCTGAAAATCTAACCCCCTCATAATCAGGATTTGTTGCAATTCATTGCTTCCAGAGCTTTTTATTTTTAATTCTGTGAGGAATAAGAGCAAATTTTTCCCCCCCGCAGACTTTCCTCCTTCCTGCACTCAAAACTACGACTCTGCTGCAGCAGTGTGCACAATGCATCACACCAACTTTGCATGGAACTGTTCTTGTTACCTTCTTATGACTTGTCAAGCAAACCTTGACTGCTGCATGGGAACTGAAATGTTGAGATCACATATTGTACTTAGAGCAGCATTGCAGGTTATAGTGCTGACTGTGCTTTTCTCTGTACCCTCAGACTGACTCCTGTATGTGATGCATAGAAAATCCCTATTTCCTGTACAATCACGTACAGGAGTCAGGGTACAAAAGCAAAGTACAAGCAAAGTATGTTGCTCTTGCTTATCTTGATAATTTCAGAAATGACAATCTTCCATTTCATAATACCAGTTTTGATACTTTATTGCAGATGATTTTTGTTGTTGACGTGCTAGGAAGGATTGCGACCCAACCTAGAAATAGTGCCTCGCTCAAGATTTCTGTTTGCCCAGACAACATGGCAACCTTTTCCTCTTCAGGAGGGTGTTTGGCTGGAGGTCTCAGGCCCTCATGTTTCTAGCCCTTGTCCTTTCTGTGTAGGCTGGTGTGCTTGGAAGGGGGAGCTATGTTCTGGGTCTCTTTGGCCCTCAAAGAAATCTCTGTGTAAATACAACAATAGAGCACTTGCATCAATTGCCTAAGAGCCCCAATATTGGAACAACTGTGTTTATCAAATTAGTTGTTGTCGTAGAAGAGAGAGATTTTTTTCCTAACATAATTTTTGTCATTTTGCTTCTTTTGCCTCTTCTCTAGTAGTTTAATAAGGCACCCAGATGACTGAGTTAATAAATAACTTGCATCTTCCTCCTGCTTTGCATACTAATCCAGTTCTCTGCCACCGCTGTGTCCAGTAGGGAGTTGTGATTGGCTCTGAGGGTTTTTTCTAAAATACTTAGATCTCCTCTGAACTGCTCAGCTGGTGCTTTCCTGCTGCAGTGGAAGGCAGGAAATGTAATCCCTGATTGGTGTCGAGGAGCTGCAGTGTCCTGCTGAGGGCTCTGTCATTAGTCTCCCTCTGCTTCTTGAAATCCAAGGATTCCTTTCCTAGAGGTAAAATATCAGTGATTGGAATGCATGTGCAGCAGTGTAAAGGGGTAACATATGAAACAAGTCATCTTCTGATGATGAATTCAAGAAATATGATCTGTCACAGATGGCAGGCTTTAACAGAGATAAATAGATGCAGTTTAATTCTATACTAAAACCACCAAAACCCTCATAATAGCAGACTTGGTTGAACTCCTCATTGCAATTTAAGTGAAAAAGCAAAGCATTTTTAAGTAAAAATTCTTTCATGAGTGTTAAAAACTGATAATATGAAGATTTACTGAAGTGGACATGGATTTGTTGGTTTTTTTAATTGTCATTTACCTTTAAGTTAAAAGATGCTGAGGTGTTCCTTCTTTAAACAATGGATGTAGAGTGGTTGAAGTCCTGGAGGATCAGTCAGGAAAACAGATACACAACTGCAGTTGAACAAGATGCTTCATATGTATTTGTTTGTGCAGCGTGGGTTTATATGTGTTTTAATCAGCTTTACACCACTTCATTTTCAGGACTTCACAGAGTTAATAATCTCACAATTTATGCTATGATCTGCAGAACACTATTTTGTACCTCATGTGTTGGTTTGCAAATAGAAGCAATGGATCTCAAAGGATAAGAAATTTTGGGGGATGGAGAAGGAGCAATTGGATGTTAAAGTGGACCAAGCTGTAAATGAAATAGTTGTGGGGGGTGAAATGCATGATATTCTGACCTTGAACTAAGTGATCAGTGTAAGGAGTCAAGTTTTGTTTAAAAATACCCATCCAAATAAAAATCCCCAAACTCTAGGATTAGTCAATGTATAATTATTGTAGGCAAATGTTTTATTGCAGTAAATATTAGATAGCTATAATATTCTTTATAATTTAGATATTCCAGGTTCAGCCAGCAGTGAGTGTTTTGGGGAGACTACTGGTGAAAAAACCAATCCACAAGCTAGTGGAGATCATCTAAATTTATTGTTTAATACCTCTGTATCATCCAGACTCCCACTTAGCCTACAGCACCTATGACCTGAGGTGCCAGGCTAAATAGGTTCTAGTTTGGTACTCAGTGTTGTGATATTTGTTAGTGAGAATTATCTTTATGTGAGGTTCTTTTGTGCTGCTGTGTTGAGGAGCTCTTGGACTTGCCACCTGAGTGGGCAAGATGAAGCATGAAACAGAAAAATAAGTAGAGCTGAACTGGGACTGGATTTTGCAGTTTGCCTGTCTTCAAAGCTCTGCTGAGAAAGGGAAACAGGGACCTTTGTCTTAGCCACTCCTGTCCTTGGTTCTGCAGCCTTGTAGTCTTGTTGGGAGATCTTTTTGGAGACAGCAAACGTACAAAGCTTGATGGCTTCCTGCATATGAGGATATAGCCTGCACTTGGTCTTCTGGTGCTACCATTGTCCCAAGTGGCATAATTTGGTATTTTGCTTGGAGTAACTTGCTGAAGCAAGGCAAGAATTTTCCTGTTTTCCTCTTTTGGGTAGGCAGGAGTAGAAGTGACAGCTGGAGGAGCTGGCTGGCAGCCTGTCAGATCCTCAGTGACAAAGGAAATGTCAAGTTTGGAGTGTTATATAAATTTTCATTGATAGAGTAACCTGAGCATGAATAAAATGATATAATTGATAAAATGCTTTTGTTATATTTGCATTAAGCAAAGCCTTGGTAATACCTCCCTAAAGATAAGAACACGGTAGTTCTGCAACTCATGATTACAGACTACTTTCCTCTGTGCTACTGTTGGCTTTTGTTTCTGTTTGTTATTTTAAGTAATATTATTGCTCTGTGTCAATTATTCAAGTTAGTGTTTAATATTCCAGCAGTTTGATTTTAATAAGAGCTGAGAAAGGGCCAGCTCACAGGTACTAAGTGTTTTTGGTTTTCTAGCTGGAGCAATCATATTTCTGCAGAAGAACATGTACAAATCTAACTTAATATGTACTTAAACTGAAGTATGAGATTTTTTTTAAGGAAGCTATAGATGATTTTTGGAATAAATTAATTACTTTCCATCAAAATGCTTTTCTTACTAATGTGGAACAATAATTTTAGTAGGTTTTTGAGGTTTTTACTCTATATTATCTCAGCAATGATACTCTCAAGGCTGTGGGAATACTTTTTAATATTGCATGTGATAATTTTTTCAGTTCTTTAAATCTTAGGTTCTGTACTCTCTTAACCTAGATGCCTGCTTGGTGAACTAAAAAAAAAGGTACTTGATTATGTAGAGATCTTCATCAGTACATTTCAAGTGTTTTACAATGGAAATAAGTACCATTTTACAGGTGATGAAACTTATGGATAATAGGAAATTAAGTCACCTGAATGTGCTCATTAGATTAGTTGAAGATCTGGAAATAAACCACAATATTCCTGTGCTTCTCTCTGGTTTTCTTTTCAGTAAAAAAAAATACTGACTTGTCCAGACATTTTTTTTTGCTGAATTTTTCCCCAGAGAGAATAGATGGCAGTTACCGATACTAGCTACAGGTGTCATACATGTGTGCAGGTAGTGCTATATGTAGAGCATGACTATGCATGGCTCCTTGTGAACACAAATTATTCTATCTGCAAGGTTATATTTTATAACACATTGTAAGTATCATTAATATTCCTAATTATCTACAATGCTAATATAATTTTTAAATTCAAATAGGCAAAGCTGTCTTTATTTCAATGACAGCATCAATCTCTATGGTTTAAAAGAATGAGAGGAAAAAAGGGAGACTTAGTTTATTGCATAAAGTGAGTTTTCTTTCTTCCATGAAATTTTTTTTTTTTTTTTTTATGGTTGGTTATTTGATCAAAGGAAGAAATTCCAAAGTAGGATTGAAACTTTTTCTATCTATTTCTATCATAAATACCTGATATACATATACTGGGTTTACTAAAGCTGAAATAAATTATTTCCATGGTATATACTTTGCTGATCCATGACTGTGTTACATCTGCTGTTTGTGTGGGTGGGATTGTCCCACTGACACTCATGGTTTATTGCAGTTTGATGTAAATACAGGCCTCCAGTGGTTTGATATTAACAGACCTTTTACTCTCAAGTCTTGTACTTGTCTGTTTTCCACACAGTAATCCTTGAGTTAATTCTTCTGTGTGAGACTGAACCTCCTGTGTGTTCTAAGCATCCTCCTGATGCTTCTATGCTTTGTAGTGTTCAGAACCTTGCTTCTTTTTTCATATTAAGTCATACATGAAATTGATGTTGAGCTCTGTCTTTTTTTTTAATTCTTTTTTTTTTTTTTTTTTGGGAGGGAGCTTGTTGCTGGGGTCTCCTTGTTTTGTTGTTTTTTTTTTTTTTTTTTTTTTTTTTTTTTTTTTTTTGTTTTTTTTTTTTTTTTTTTTTTTTTTTTTTTTTGTTTGTTTTTTTTTTTTATTTCTTTGAGTGCTCAGATTCTGTGGTGATGCTGGGGAGGAGCTTCACAATACCAAGTGGGCTAAAGGTGTCAGATATCTATTGTTCTGCGCTAAAGCTAAGTAGTACATTGAATGGAAGAATAATCCAAACCAGACCTACCTGTTTTGACCTTGGAAGTACCACTTTGAAACATCACAACTGGGCAGAGTGGATTTGCTATTCACTGAATCTTGTGATGTGAAAACTACAGTGGACTCAAAACTTGCAGGTCATGAGTGTAGAATGGATAAAGAAACTGTTCCTGACACAGCAAGTTGGGAACTTCTAAAGCTGCAGAAATTCTGTTCACATGCCTACTCTAAAATCCCCTTCCCATTGCTGCTGCTGCTATGGACAGAATAGGTAACTGAGTGGTCTAAACCACTGAAATGTTTTTCTTTTCCTCTGCAACGAATGATCTGTTTGCTTTGTGCAAAAAATTCTGTCACTGATCTGATGACTTTTATTTCTGCTCATGCTTGTGGAGAACTGTTAATCTAGTTCTCCAAACCCAAGCATAAGCCTCTGCCTTGATGAGTTTAAGAGCTCAGGCCTCTCTTGTTCATATCTCCTGCCTTTGTGTTCTTCAGCCTCTGCTATTGAAACTGAGTCAACTGACTTTTGCTCCATACCTCCCAAAACTTTTTTCAGTAACTGCTGAAAATAATCTACTTTATAACATTATCTTCAAGAGCGAATATAAGGGCTTTGTTTTGGATATTTTGCTGGTTTTAAAAAGGTCAAAAAATGCAGTATGTGCTGTAAACAACCAGTATTTATTGAAAGGTTTTACTTGCTATTTGAATTTTGTTTCTCAAAATCAATTTCATATAAAATACTGGTATTTTGTATATACTTTAAAGTTGTTTCTATGTCAAAGAATTTTTCTGCTAAAAGTTGTGGAGTAGTGGTTTTTTGTATGGAACAATAAAATGTCTTTTTAAAATTTTTATTTAAAGCACTGATATATTCTTTACACTATATTTCTCATTTTTCTCAGTTTAGTATTTTAATGTCTGTTTTTACTTTCTAAAAATTCTTTAAGCGGTAGTTTGAGAAGATGCATGAGTGAAATTCAGCCTAGAGTTTTGTGGTTGCACTACACAATTTGGTTGGACATAAAATCAATTAATAACAGCCTCATGGTTAACATACTGGCACCATCAGGCAATTATTTCAAATGTGACTTCTTTTTTTAGCATAATGGAAATAATATTGGATAAAAATATGCTTTTAATGTATCAGAGTATGCTTTGAAATAAAATGACGTGGTCTATAGACAAAAGTTATGTTCCTTATGGAAAGGGGAAAGTTAAAATTGTAGAATTGGAATACTTCAGAATATGTTGATTGCTTTTAGTAGTAAAATTGGAGGTGGTGTTCCTGGGTTTTGGAACATAAAAAGAGATTGTCTGAACATCTTCATGTCACTGACAAAAGAATCTCTCCTAGTTTCACCTGTAGCTCTGTACTCTTTGTGGAGTCCCAGAATGGTTTGGCTTGGAAAGGAACCTTAGAGATCATCCAATTCCAGCCCTCACTCCTGTGGGAAGGGCCACCTTCCAATAGACCAGTTCCTCAGTAGTTCCTCAGTGCCGTGTACAATCTAGCCTTGAGCATTTCAGGGGTGGGGCATCCACATCTTCTCTGAGCAACCTGTTCCAGAGCCTCACAGAAAAGAATTTCTTGCTGACATCCAATCTAAGCCTACTCTGAAGCCATCTCCACTTGTCTCATCACTACATGCCCTTGTAAAAAGTCCCTCTTCAGCTCTTTTGTAGGCCCACTTTAGGAACTGAAGGACCGCAGAAAGGTCCACCTGGAGCTTTCCTTTTTCTGTCTGAAAAACCCCAACTCTGTCCTCACAGGAGATGTGCTTAAGCCCTCTATTTCATCTTTGAGGTCCTTCTCTGGACCTGTAAATCTTTATCAAATTAGAAACTCATGCTGACTCCTCCAGCATAGCAGGTGGAGGCACAGAATTACCTACTATTTAAACTATGCATAAGCCTATTAGAAAGATTTTTGTTGGTGACTAGGATGTTGGGTGAAATTGAAGCTTACAGAGACTACTGAGGGCCCTCTCCCCAGCCTCCTCCTCCTGGTTGTGGTCCTGACTCCCCCTTCTCACCTCCCCAGAAAGGTGGGGGGAGATGTGCCTGCTGTGACATGCGCTTCTGAATGGCTGACTCTCAGCCTTGGCAGATGGGCAGTGAGTCATAAATTCTGCTTATGTTTGGTTTTGCAGGGCCTGTCCGTCCTGTGAAGGCAGTAAGAACTGTCAACACCTAACAGTGCTTGAGGGTAATGAATGTAATGTAAACCTGAGAAGCCCATGAACAGTGCTGGCTTTGCACACACAGAGGAAATCCACTTGGTCTCTTGTATTTCAAGAAAACTTCTTAATCCTATTCAGGGATTCATAATAACACAGCACTTTGGAAAAATGATTCTGCTTGTTCAAAGATGCATGTTAACAAAAGAAGTTAAAAATATTTAAGCATCCTATGTTTAATGTGTTTGGGAAATCATTCCAGGATGTTGACAGCTGATTATTAATTACAGTGCCATGGATAAATATGCCATGATTATATAATTTTATGTAACTTTACATGCATATTTTCCAGTGCTTACTCAGTATTTTTCTGATGTATTTCAGTAAAAAATTATGGTATGGCAGAAGTTTTTTTTGTGTTCTTCACTAACTTAGTTGCTTTTAGTTGAGTGCAACATAGAAGCAAATATCATTGTCCATGATATTTGTGATATTTCTTCGTTCTTCTAGAAGAAAAAGCCTTGTATTTAAGTAACTTTTGTTCTTTGGGGGAGGAAGGTAGAAGAAATGATCCCTTCGAAATGATTTTCCAGAAGGACTAAATGCAGGAAACCAAATTGTGGAAGAGGCCCGACTTTCAAAATCCTTTCAAATGAAAAAAAGATATGGAGTATTGTAGCATAAAGTAATGATCAAGGAAATGGTCATGAAATGTGTGAGGTAATTGCTGAGATTCATGCATACTGAAGAAGGTTTTTTCCTTTTGGTTTGTGTAGCTTTAACTAGAAAAGAGTGTTGTTTGAAGACACAAATGCCGTTATCCATGGACTATTGTTTTAATTTGACTATTTCAATTTAAGTGGCTAGGCTTTTTAGTAATGCTACCCTACATGATTGAAGAGATTTATAGTGAGATTGTGTTGCTCTTATTGCACAAATCACATGCATGCTATAGAAGTGTTCAATAACTATTTATTACAAAAACTGGTCCATAAACTTATCCATATGCATACATTAGATATACATACATATGCATATATAGACCTATAAGATTCTGACGAGAATCAATTTTACTGTAGCAAATGACTTACCTTTTTGTTATCCTCAAAAATCTTCCTTTGCTTCAGAGTGGTGTTTGTGTTGTCCATCCTCAAGCAGTAGAGTACTATGTATTATTAGTAAAGACAATAGAATCAATTTGACAGTGGAATGCAGAGTGAAGTTCAGCAGCAGCACGCGTGAGTGCGCTTGCTGAGCTTGCAATGCTCTTGGTAAGTCATGTTGTGGGAACATCTGAAAAAGAATAAATGAAGCTATGGAGAATTTATACTGGCTATGAGGGCAATAACCTATTCTATTTACTTTCTTGAAGGTGCAATTCAGAAAGGATTTTACACTTCCTGAAATTGCAAAATTGCCCAAATTAAATCTACATGGGGGAAAAAGAACTTGTCTTCCTTCTCCCCAGATTGTTTTGAGGCAGAGAAGGTGATAGTTGCTTTTCCCTGGGGAGTTACACACTGTGGAAGCTCATCACTGCTTCTATTTTCTCTTGAATACTATTTTTACAGAAAGAAAAGATACTTTGTATGCAGAAATTGTACAGTAGTGCTCCTGCTTATTTTTTAATTAATACCAAAATATATGCTTAGACTTAGAGATTGCTGTGTTGAATGATCCCAAGAAAAGCTACAGAATCTCCATGTAAAATTGTAAAAGCTTGCCTTCATTTCAGCTATTATTGTCTATAAAATGGGTTTGTTTTGAAATCTATAATATTTAATCTTTTGTAATGTAGAAGAAACAGTTAGGAGAAGAGATGCATTGACTTCTGGAAATTTGTAAGCAACTAACAGCGAAATACAGCACTGTGGGAATGACTACAGCTAGTGGAGGATATAGATAAAGCTGCAGTGCACTAATAAAACTGATACACTGAGAAATTAACTGGCTTTGTAGAACAAGGGTCTATAAACTAATGATGCTAACTTTTAGTCAAGTGAGCTGTTCTACTAGAAGAAAAAGTATCACTTACTTATGTCTAAAGTTCAAATGTTTTAAGTGTTAGCCCCATGGAAGGTGTTTTCTGGAATGGGACTTAATATAAAACAGCTATTCCTGTAGTTTTTCCATATTCCACAAGACATACAATGCTTACTTGGAGAAAAAAAATTTTGACTATGATTTTGGGGATTTTTTTTGTGTGTGTGCGCATTGAGGTTTGTTTTTTCTGTTTTTCCTTTTTTGTTATGCTGGTGAGTATTTCTTGGTTTAATGTATTGCATGTGCTTTACTGATATTTCTTTTTTTAATTCAAGGCTTGGGCATCTTCCTTTTTGTTGTGGAGTGTAATTAGTTAATTTTTTCCCCCTTTGGTCTTGGGCCAAAAAGTGCATGCCTTCATATCAGCTTGTTATGGAATAAAGACTGTTTTACATGGATGTTTAATAAATGTATGTGTTTAATTCTAATCCGTGTTTCTGTAATAAAGACAAAACACTACAGGGCTGCAATGAATAGCTCACTGCAGAGTCAGTCTAGGAGGAATTTCTCCCAGTGGAAAGGGTTTTTGGGAGTCATGAAGAAATAAGTTAAAAAGTTGAAGGAAAAAAAAAAACCAAGTTGGACTTTTCAGTTAGTTTCTCAAGTAATCTCCCTATAATTTCTCAGAAGGAAAAGTATCAAAAGGCAGATAAGGTGAAGTGAGTGAAAAGATTATTTTTGTAACTTAAAGCCTGGAGGAGACTTCAAGATTTCACAAATATTATTACTCACTTTAGATCAGAAATAAATGGGTTAAGCTCTGCATTTAAATCGGCTTTCTACTTTCCAGCTAGTTCTGCCAAAAAGTCATTCCACTGGAACATTAGGAAGGAAATAAACTTTTAAACATAATTTAAGACCGGAAAAATCTTTTATGGTTGTATTTTGTATCATGACTTTTATAAAAGTGACAACACTTATTATTTCAAAAATGGAACAGTCTTTCAAATATGCACAGGATAAAATAAGGAACCATGCCTGGGACTGGATGTAACACAGGTCTCTGATTACTGTGTTCATTTTAATGGCTCAAAGTGTTTAACATTCTCTAGGAACTACTGCTAATGGCTTTAGTGAAATCCTCTATGAATAAGGAAATCTGCCCAGTCCCTGAAAAATCATTCTGGGGCTTGCTTAGCAATGGAAGTGCTTATATTAGAGTGTGTGAGGTCTTTGATTTTTATTTAAATAATGTTCTAAAAATATTTTCCTGATGATTTGGGTTTTTTGAGGGGCATGTATCTCTCAAGGATTTTGTTTATTGTGTTCAGACAGCATAAATGTTACTTTCTCCATTCTTTCATTTTGCTTAAAGCCATCATGGCAGTAGAACAATACTTGATGCCATTATCTACATTGGATTAAGGGTTATGTTAGAGGTATTTTGAAACTTTTATTGGACTGCCACTGAAAGTAAAAATGTGCTTGTGACCAAGTGTGAGCAAAGCAGGTGTAGGCTTGTGGCAATGGTCTGCAGCCATGTGCCATTAAGGATGTGGGAGGCCTTGTATTTATTAATAAAAAGGTACAGTTTATCAGATGTTAAAGTTACTGTTTAAAAGATTGACTGGAAAAGGTAAAGCAGAGGTGTATAGTTGAGGTCTGCTGGTCTAGAAACAGATGATTGTGACCTTCAAGTCCATTGTGAACTGGAAGAATACTTCAACATCCGCTCTTTTTAGACTGATTGCATGTTCAGTGAGGGGATCATCTGGCACATATGAAGAGGGTAAAAAACCAATCCCCAGTCTTCCAACTGAAACAATTTCTTATAAATTCTACTGAGCTTATCATAAACAAAGTATTCTTCTAATTGACAGTAAAGCAAAGTATTTTTAAGCAAAATGGTAATTTTCAAGAAAGGGTGATTAAAACTCTCGGACTGTAGTTGAAGTCAGTCTCAATAACACTTGAATGTTACAGACATCCTTAATTTTTGTAATTAGGAAAGAGGAAATTAGCCAGATATTTGGCTTTGCAAGCACCTGCCTTAATAGTGGTTTATTCATTTTATTTTATTCAACATGGTTTCTAGGCTTTTATTTCTGTAACTCTCTTGCAGTCACATCTGAAAGTTCAAGAAATAAGAATTATGGAAGGCAGTAAGCAAATAACCAAAGTATTTTCCGTGGGGAGCGTGTTACATAAGGGAAGAAAGTAGCTTTACATTGAATAAACTTTAACATGCTGAAGAACATATGAACTTATTTTTCTATCTAGTAAAATTTCTTGCTGTTGAAGTAGAAAATTAAAATAACTTAGGAGTAATTTATCTCATTCAAATACCTGTTTCACATGCCATGCTCTTTCCCATGCTCTTTGTAAAGAGTGTGCATTACTTACTGAGATGAGACTTTAATCAAAAAGATCTGAAACTTAGCACAGGGAGTTTTGCCTGTGTTTATCTAGTTAGTGTTCTTGAAATGTGTGTGGTAAGGATGTGATTGATTTTTAAGTTTGAAACCTTGAGTTTACATCTTCACACCCTTCTGCTTCCCTCCTGGAAATCCTTTTACTATATTGGATGCTCTTATTTTAAATAACCTCAATTAATCTTGATTCTTCCATGTTAATGATACAGTACGTCCTTTACTGCCTACATGCAATTCAATTTTTTCAGTTAAATTTATGAATTTAATTTATGAAACTACTAACTTCTATAAATGCCAAGTTCTCATCACTCGATCATATTAGTTGAGTAGAATTTGTTTTAGGAATTGTAAGCCTAAAATAAAAACAGTTTTTAAAATGTTAAAGTCTCCTGGAACCAGTAGTTATCATCGTAATTGTTAAGAGATTTACAAGTCATGTTACTACATGGATTTTTTTTTTAATATTTCAAAGAAGAATAATGTTTTTCAGAATGCGTTGGTTTACACAATCTTATGTCACTGGAATAATTCAAGATCTAGCCTCATACAACTCAAAGCAGTTAAATGCTATGCTGTTATATGTCTAATATATGTTCTGCTTGGTATAAGAAGGTTAATTATGAAGGAGAGGCCTTGAAAAAATTGTAAATATGAATATCAATCATTTTTCAGGCATGCTTGGGGGCAGTGTGCATTTCTGTAATTAAAGGTGCATGTTTAACCAGCATGAACATTTGGGAAATAAGTATCGATGTCCTAATACTGATTTTGTGAAGTTGTGCTCATTTTGTTTCTGAACTGGACTACACACATGAAGTTGTTATATTAAAATCAAACAACTGCATTATTTTCTGTGGTTTTAATGAAAAAAAAAAAAGTGGTTTTAATGAAAAAACCAATGAAAACCAAACATCCATGATGGTGAAAACATTTTAGTTTTGCAGTGTAATGCAGTCTGTAAATGTTTGTTTAATGAGTGTCATCTTTTATGTATCTTGGGGGGCATTGAGGATCTGGGTCTTGGGTTTTTGGAGAAGAAAAGACTACTTTTGTTCAGATGTTAGTTTGCTAAAACATAACTTCAAACACTGAATATTGGCTGTTCTTGGAAGTCTTTCTGTCCCTGTTCCTTACTGTCCCGTGCACCCACCCCCCCTTAATTCTTGCATCTTTTTACTCAAGTTTTTGTATGAAATAGAATGGTATTGGTAGGTCTTGATTTACTAAGGTCTGTTTTTGATTAACCCAGGGAGGATTATCCAGTTTTGAGATTAACTTGGCCACAGAGCAGACAGACTTGTGGCAGTCGGCTGGGGTCTGTGCCACCCAAACCTGCCCTTGGGAACAGCTCTGTACAAGAATTTCAGATATTGCTTTGCTTTGCCATTCGTACTGTCCTCTGTTTTGTAATCTCCCTTATGAAGTAGCTTGATAGAAAAACTGACTAATGTACAAGTGTAGAAAAAAATGGAAAAAGAAACGCATGATGCTGAACTTAAAAGCACAGTTGGAAGCAAAAAAATTCTGTAGTTTTATTCCTTCCTGAAGGCTTTTGTGCTTTCGCTTTGAAAGGAAACTTCTGTGAGTTGGAGGTTCAGCCATCCTTACATCCAATGTTTATCATGAAAGACAGCAGCTCTACTAAACCAATTGTGTGGCAGAATTGACATAATTAGATCTTTTCTCAGGCTCCTGGTGTATATTAAGAACAGTTAAATTGGATTATCTTGTGTTACAGTAGACTGTACCTGTGTCTCATTGATCAGTTTATATGGATACTGTATGCTTTTCTCTTCCATCATTTGACCTTACTGTTTTAGCTCCTCTACTTATTATTGTCATTAATTGTATCTTTTCTCTCATTTAATCCAGAAGTCATTTCTTATTTGCTATCTGGAGATTTTATTCAGGTTCATAAGTTTTCATACCAAGTTGTCTGCTTCACTGGGTAGAACCATTTTGTTCAATGTTTCTGCTGAGCTGTAATATTGCAAATATATTGAAAAACACTCTTGGGGGTGTCTCTTAACACTGTAACCCCCTGAATAAACTCATGGCAATTCTTTGTTTTCTTGAAGTTTAAAAATAAGAGCAAATTTAATAGAAAATCATATACACAATTGCGTGGTTGAATTTAATTCCATCTCAAAAGGCAGAATATGAACATGACAACTGTGGTTGCCTACAATGTCATTCTGAATGATATTAAATGCAGTGGCTGAATGTTCTGTACTTAAGACTTTCTTATTTTTATCAGTTTTTCTACTTCAAGCTTCTCCCTTGTGTGCACCTACGAAATATGTCAAGTGAAGAAAATCTAGTTGTACAGTGGCTTGGACTCTGCAGACCCTATATTTCACTACTTTTTGAACTGCCCACTTCGCTAAAAATCAACGGAACAACTTTGATAAAAAGAGCCTTTTATACAGTAAAAGGGAACGGAAATGGAATGTCACGTCAATCTGCAGCACTAAACAAATATAACATATGTAGATGCATTTACATAAAAATGATATGTTTAAAACAGAAGTTTAATTTAAAATTCTTTTGGGTTGCATACAAATAGCCCAGAACCAAGAGACCCTTGAGATCTTTACAGGAACATTAAGTAAATGACTGCAAAAAAAAAAAAAATCAAATGCATCAAACTAATAGAACTATTAAATAGATGGTATTTAAAGAGAGAAACTGTGCATTTGACAGTCCTTTACTGTAAAAAGCATTCTGAAACACAGCTATTTACACAACAGTCGGTGTTCTGTTATTTCTCACAGTATTTCAAAATGCTCATCTTCAATCTACCACTTGTCAAAATGAATTAGTTGGTGCCTGCCTTTGTTAAAGACTTCAGAAATATTGCTAGGTTGGTGTAAAGATTTATTTACGCTAATTACTAGAGAGGCTTGCAGTATAATTAAGATTTTGTGTATTTTCATGGAATATCTTGAGTTGGGTGGGGACCCACAAGGGTCATCAAGTCCAACTCCTGGCCCTCCATGGCACCATCCCCAAGAGTCACACCCTGTGCCTGAGAGCATTGTCCAAATGCTTCTTGAGCTCTGTCAGGCTGATGCTGTGACCATTTCCCTGAGGAGCCTGTTCCAGTGCCAAACCATACTTGGGGTGAGAAACTTATTTGTAATATATGATAATATGATGCTTTGCACATTGTTTTGTGTAGTAGTTTTGAATTTTTCTTTTTGAAGAAAAAAATCCCCAGGTTCTTTGAGTGAAGTTAGTAGAGTGTTGATTGAGGAAATGAAAGCCTGTGTTAAATTATTTTGTATGTTAATCCCATGGTATTCTTAGGCTTAACATCTGTATTTATTTAATAAGGGTAGATACAGTAGAAACAAGGTATGGCTCATCAGATTTTATTCTTAAAGATTTTTCTGGAAGAACTTGAAAAATACCGGAATTGATTCTCTCTTTTTTTTCTTCTCAGTTACATGCTATAGTAGGAAATGCTCTTTTGTATGAGAAAGCTAGCACTTGCAAGTGGATCTCACTGGGAATTTTGTTGGTGGCGGGGGGGAAGCATGTGTATATACTTAAAAGGACACAATAATGTATAGTTATATGTTTATGACTGATTTTCTTACACTGACTCTAACTTGCTCTTCCTGAGGCTGTCACAAATATTCAGTTTTCAAAATCAGGAGAAAGGGTGTCAGGAGAGGAGTGTCTTAAGTTTTTAACTTATAGAAGCACTTAGGGCTGTTTTTCAAGGGCTGAGTTTTTCCAGTGGACAATCTTTCTTTTCTTGTTAGTTACATTTTTATATAAATACAGTGCTGATCAGCATTGAGTCTACTTTGCACCACTTGCTTTGGCTCATATGTTTCTCACAATAATGTTATGGCAGAGTTTGAAATGCTGTCTAGAGAAATAACATAAGCTAAATGAGGTACTGCAAAGATAGACTTTCTGGATCTGTGTGTCCTCACATCCAAGAAGCATCAAGTATGGCTTGCGCTGCAGGCTGTGCTCTGGGAAGCCTGGCAGGACATCTATACCAGAGTTGTTCTGTTCAGTGCCTAGAAATGCTTATTACTTTGAATGGTAGCTCCTCAGATAGCTAGTCTTTGGAATGTGTCTACTGGTGTGATGGTCCTTAAAAGAAGCTGTGTTCAGGTGATGGAGTGCAGTGTATGTGGGGTTTAAAGGGGTTGTGCTTACTTTGGTAGTTGTTTGTAATATATAGAAAGGTAAGAGTAATTTGGAGAATGAGAACATGTGTAGCAGCAGGTGACACTATTTTCTTCAATGCTAAACTTCATTTGAATAATGTTTTTTTAAGAGTAATTTCTAATATTTCCATGTTTAAAACATTTCTTTGTTTTACTGAGAAGCTGTTTCTTCATTTAACCTCCTTATGCCAAGTTACGTTGTTTGCCTTCTCCCTTTACATGCACAGGTAAAGCAGGGGATTTTCAACCATATGACAAAGTCTTTCAAACTCTGGATTGCAAAATCAGATTTTTTTTCCCTATAGGATTTGTAGATGGGGTCATAGTTGTTTTAGTACTGCAAACACAATATCTTTGCTAAGTACTAAATTATTCTTACAAAAGATTTTTTTAAAAGTTCTAGAGCAATGGGCCATTAGTTGTGAAAATTTGCGTATGACTCTTAGATTAAAATAGTTGATATGATTTCTCAACAGTGCATTACTTCTAAAATATTGTGAAGAGAAATCACTTCTGATAAGTGATTTATGAGTGTGCAATATGCATACTTATCGGTTTGACTTTATTTTTAGGGATTAAGCAGAGCACAGAAGGCTAAGGACCTTGGCTGAAAAAGCCTCGAGTTCTTGTCCTTGTGTGCTAAAGAAATAAGGACACGTGAGGGAAGAAGGCTGCATTATGATGAAAGTAGTGTTTGGTTACCCTCCATTATGTTTATTTTGGCAGTGTGAATTCATGATGAGGTATGGTTTTTTCCACTTTTGCGTAGTGTATAATGGACATGTTTTCTTTGGAACTGGTAGAGAAAAGTAAATGTCATAGGATACACTGGGAATACTGGTACTGGAGGTACTCTCCTCTCCCTGTAAAGCTTGTTACTTGTTACTCAAGATGAGAACAGGTTGTTAAGAGTTTTACAAATGATGTGTGCTTTTATTATGTTTTGGATGTAAAAAATGCAAGTACTTTTTTGTGGGTTGTGGGTTTTTTGAGTGTTTTCTTATGGATATTATGCAGAATAGAAAATAAAGCAGATGTTTCAACAGATGTCACAGGGGGCCTTTGGAGGGAGTGGATGTTTTGTCCACCAGAGAAAAGAAAACGGTTGAAAGAGGGGAAATGTAGAATTATGTGGCCTGAGGTCCATTGAGCTCAGTCACTCATAGATTTTTGATGTTGCAGCTGTTAAGAGCAGAAGGGTTTTATTTATTTTTCTAGTGTTAGGGCACAGATTTAGAAACCTTCATCAGAAACAGAACTTCTTCTATGAAGTGGTCTGTAAGGCTGTGAAATGGTCCGTAAGGATTTCAGGGGCTCATTGCAAGCTCCTGTGTAAAGTGCTTTATTTTCAAGTGGAGTGTCACAAGGAGATTGTTCTGCCCTGAGAGGAGAAACCTTACTTGGGCCACTGCAGAGATGTGCTTCTTGGAGAAGCTGCCAGGAGGAAATCAGCAAGACTAATCTGGAAATGTTTTATAGACTGGAGAAAACTACTGAAGTGGAGGAAGGATAAAGAAGAAAAATTAAAACCAACTTTACATGAGGTAGGATGGGATATGAACTTAAGACGCCTGCTGCACACTTAAGTGGTACCAGTTGCAGTGGTTAGTCAGCTCTGTGTTGAGACTAATTTGATTTCACAGCAAGGAAGAATTGAAGCAACCTCCACATCCTGTCTAGCAGTGCTAGATGTTTGAGCCAGCTCAGTTTAGAGAGGGCACATGCTTTGGTTGTTTACACCAAAGAAATCCTAAGACTGGTGGAGGAACACTTTCACAGGCGCTGTTGGCAGCACTTAACACAGTGGCACATGGCTTTGATTTCAGTCATCCTTCCTGGTTTGGAACTGCTTTGCCGTGTCGTCATAAATTGGCTCAGATGGGTGAAGAGTATCCTCAGCTTTGCAGTATCCTTATCCTTTATAAATTCAAAATTTACGTCTTGTTTTCTACCTGGGTTTGAATGCGTATTCTACTCCTTTAATCTGTGAGTTACTGCTCCTAAGAATAAATTATATAATGACAATCTCTAGTACTGAAATAGAATGGTTTCCTGGAAATCCATTCTTTTCCCTTCTGCATGCTCCAATATGAAGTACAATCGTGCTACTTTAGGGCAAAATAACTGCCAGGGCAAGAGGAGGAAAGAGATTAAAATTGTAAGAGGATTTAAGAATTCTTGACAAAATAGTTTTTGCCTCATGCTTTTCAAAAACATGAGAAGCACAAAATGAAGGGGAGAGAAAAAAACAGAGAAAGAAAAAAAACAAAAGCAGAAACATGGGGCTGTAAGAATGTATGAGGCGTTGGGCTTCTTTTGGTTTAGGTTTATTTGCGTGTGGAATTTGAGAAGCATCCTTGGGTAGTAGAGAGCTGCATGAACAACACTGGATGCAAGAGTTTAGGAAACACTAAAGACCATAAATGACACAAGTGGAGCAGAACTGGGGACCAGCCTGGGCTACCATTCCCAAAACAGTGTGATATCTAACAGAGATGGCATCAAATGGAAAACCACAACTCACTGAGAAAATACTCTAAGGTGGCAACATGCACTAATCTGTTATGATATGAATATACTGTGTCACAACATTGGCGTAATATCATATTTTGGTGCAAGTATTGTGAAAGATCTACATGTATTATCTGGTACCTGAATGAAAAGAAATGTTCTGCCAAATTCATAGTTGTGGAAGTGTCGATGGCTAGAATAATATTCAGATATCGTCTGTTACTTTTTTGTCATTTAGTACCACCTGGAAAAAAAAAAAAAGCTTTTCTGATTCAAGGGGTTTGGAGGTGTTTGTTGCTATTTTCCACATGTACCATAAATTCTATTTCTTCTCCATTTAGCAGCAAGCAAGTTGATTTGCAGCTATCCAGACTGAAACTTATGTAAGAAGTACAGGGCTCCAGTGGGTTTAATAGTGTCTACAGCTGAGTAGAAATAAATACAGAGCAATTAAATTTAAAGGCAATAGTTTCTTCAGAACTTCTTTAATTGGAATACCTTTTCTCTTCAATAGGTTTCCTTTTTTGTTTCCACTTATTTATAGAGTCATGTAACTTGAGACCATTAAAACAGAATCAAGAATTAAACATTGTATATTTGAGACTCTTACTTGAATATCTGCTTAATTCCTGAAAGTCAGCCTGTTTGGTAGCAGGGGTTTTATTGGTGCTTTTGGGGGTTTTAGGGTTGCTTGGTTTTGTTTTTTTTAAATAATTCACAGTGAAAATATACAAAGGTAGGCTCTTACATGGTGGAGATTTATCCAAAACAAATTGTATCTATATTACACTAATGTGTATATATATTTGTGATTTGATTTATAAGATCCAATATAGGACACTCCATTCCACCCTGCAGAGCCGTGAAAAAAGCTACTCTTAGGTGTAAGTGCCAAAGCATCTTGAGAATGAGAAATTAAGCATTAAAGAATAATAATTTTCCCTTTTTATCCTAGTTTTTAACATTTTCATGCATTTGTGATATGAATGTAAAGCAGGTTGTGAAAGTGTAGTTATACTTGGTGTGCACATTAAATAATCCCTGTGCACTGTGGAAGCGTAAATGTATTTGTTATGGTGCACTTTCACTTATTTTCCATTGAAGTGCCTTGACAGAAAATCCCATGGAAAGATATGGGACTTTTGAGATAAGAATCTGTTGCAGAGCAGTGGCATTCTTTCCAAAACTGTAGGTAGCAAAAACCGTGAGGTAGGTGTTAAATATCTATGATGCAGTGTGCAAAAAGTGTAAAGAGGTAAATGTGTATTACTTTTTAGCAGGGCCAGACTTGTTGCCCAGAGCATAGTCAGAGAATTCATGCCATGAAGAGGATGAGGTGAAGGAGGGAGAAAGGATGCTGTCCTTATGACTTCTTGATGGTGTTTCAGTTCCATTCTCTCTGCTCTCTTTGGGAGCCAGGGACTGTTTCAGTCCCTTGAGTACAAGCACGTTCCTTTATTAAAAGGAAGGAAAGACAAAATATTGGGTGTGTCTGCTAGATGGTTCTTAATGGTTATGAAAAATGATATTGTGAAACCCTTATAAGTTAATTCCAGAAAATCTCAGTTGCATTTTCAGATATAGTGCTGGTCCAGCAGTGGGGACAATTCAGCCTAGTTCTGAGCAGTGGACGGTATTTGCTGCAGAGGCCTGCACAAAACTCTGACTTTATTCATCAGCCTCATTCTGCAGTAAGTCTCTCTTGTGCTGGATGTGGTGAGGAGCTGCCATAATTTTTTGATTGTGTGAGGAACATAGATTTGAGACTTTGATGCTTTGTTCACCTTGTCTTCTTGACGGTGATTCTTCATTACGGTAGCTCCTTGCTAATTAGTTTTAGGGCACTGCCATCCACAGATCTTTTTGAGTGTAGTAGCTCATTTTTAGCTCTTCCAGGCCATCACAGCTGTGCTGTCACTGTATTATCATCAGTTAACTTTTGACTATTGTTTTTGCTTTTGTGCTTTTTAAGCTCTTCACCCAGTTACAAATAACATGTTATTAAAAAATGGAAGCTCATTGGGTTGTTACTGAACCATATGCCTTGAGGGAAAAAAAAGTGCTGTTAATACTTTTGACAGTGTTGTGGAAGTTGGCAACATACTCATATTCCCTGTGTTCTTGACTGAAAGGCAGGCTGACTTTGACATTTATATTTTGATACTCTAAATTATTTGGCTGATGTGTATATTAAAAACAAAACAAGGAAAAAACCTCAAACAACAACCAAACCACCCCCCCCCCCCAACTCTATTGTTTCCACTGCTAGCATCTAAACCAAGAATTGACAATCACATTTAAATAGACTGGTTTCATGAGACTTCTGTTATGGTCAAGCACAGGTGTAAAATCCCATTCTCCCAGAATTCTCCCTTCCCATTTCAGTCTTCAGTTTTGTGTTTCCGTCTTGAGTTTGTGTCTTAATTTTTTAATTTTATATGACCATTGTTTTCCCTTGTGTTAACTTCCTTTCCTTTTTTTGTATCATCTGCCATAAAATTTAGTCTCTTAAAACAAATGCATGTTTATTGGATTGGTGAATTGGGTTTTATTGCACTTTGCTGCTCTCAATACAGCATAATGATGCAAACAATTTAAGGAGAGGCTGTTTTAATAATAATTAGTTCAGCTGCAAGAAGTATTCCAATAGCTGGAACTGTAGCAGTAGCAATATTTTCTGTATATGTTTACGGTCATTACTGAAGTCTTTTGCAATAGTAGCAAGGGCCTCTGGCATTACCTTTAATTGACTGACTGACAAGTCATCTGTGATCTACTGGTGGTGACCAGTTACTAAAGGTTGAATGCAGTTATGCTTCAACACAGCTAGAAGTGTCTTCTCTCCTGATAACTCAGTTGAAGGAGGTGAAAAAAGACTCTTAATTGTCTTCATTTATACCACCCTAAATAATTACATAGTTAGAGTAATTTAATTTTTAAAATGTTTAAATGCCAAAAAAAGACAGAAGGACAAAGGGAAAGCTAAAGAACTTTAGCTACTTAAGGTGCTACTTAAGGTACTACTAAGACATCAAGAGCAATCCTGTGCTCTTTGCTTAACTTTAGTAGTTTGGTTCAATACATTTTTCTTTAAGCTACTTTTCTGTTCAATAAACCTCTTCCATGCCCAGAAAATAACCTGCTTTTAATTGATGTTTTCATTTTAAATGTATGATTTGGTAACTCTTATGTTGGGGAATTTTTCGTGTTTCTCAGGTAAACAGATTCATTGACTATATGTGATATGTTCTTAAAAAGACATCAGGAGGAAAGGGAGTCCAATGCAGATGAAAAAGTAATATGAAAAAGTCACTTTGAGTTATGGACAAAGGTTATTTCTAGAAATGCAATGCCAATGATTTATTTTTTAACTAGTTGATCCCACTTGGTTCATCTCCCTTCAGACACTTCAGTTATTAATGTAATGCAAATAATAAATCATTCAGGTTCTCTTTACAGTTGTCAGACACATTTCTATGCTGTCTGTTTTGGCAGCAGCAGTGATGAAATACACTTATTGACTGCAGTCACCACAATCTAAATAGATATCTGTCTTTCCCTGCCACCACATAATAGGAATTTGTGGATTTTATCCCTGAAATAAATCTGCTTGAAAAATTTTTATACCACAGGCTTTAATGCTCAATATTTTTTTTTTTCGAGACTGGTTTTGTTCACTTTTGGTATACTTAGAGAAGGCAGGAAGGTGGTTTCCCACACACAACATTCCTCTGAACATATTTTGCTGTATTTTCTACTTGTTTGTTGAAATTCACATTTGTTCTTTCCCTGTCAGTTTAAAGTATCATTTGTTTTTTTTATAAATGTGATATAAAAGGAGCCTGAAGTAATGTGTTTTTTTTCTCTTCATCCCAGTGCATGATCCATCTCTTTTTTTTTTTTTTTTAGTATTTTATCTTCTTATCAGAATATTCTGATCAATATTCTTCACTTAGTTGTAGTTGTACTTTGAAATGTGAAAGTTTCTAAATGAAATAGACAATTTTAATAGAGAAGTTCTCAGTATTGTGGGTCTCTATTCTGCTACCTGTGTCTTTAGTATTAAGTAATAATTGCATAAAACAAATAATTCAGTTAGAAAAATTTATTGATTGATAGAACAGTGGTTGTCTTTGTCTTAGATTGTGGAGTTATTTACTCTTTTTCCCTCCCCCTTCTGTTTTTAACCCTGATTACGTCATTGTAGAGAAACTTTGCAGATACAATTTAACAAGGGACAAAAAAATGCTCTAATGTGTTCTAACGTGTAATTTGATTATT
This sequence comes from Sylvia atricapilla, assembly GCF_009819655.1. NCBI lineage: Eukaryota > Metazoa > Chordata > Aves > Passeriformes > Sylviidae > Sylvia > Sylvia atricapilla. Next base: position 66,327,164 of record NC_089142.1, read on the forward strand.
AGGATGTGGTGGTGTAGAGCAGGGGGATGCCCAAAAGAGGCTGGGACTCTGGCAACTCTGCACTAGAGCAGGCTCCTGGCAGGACCTACCAACCTGTGGAAAGTGGAGCCCAGACTCGAGCCAGTTTGCTGGCAGGATTTGTGACCCTGTGGGGGTCCCAGGCTGGAGCTTTGTTCCTGAAGAACTGCACTCCATGGAAAGGACCCACACAGGAGTGCTCTGTGAAGAGCTGCAGCCTGTGGGCAGGACTCACAGGGGAGAAGTTTATGGAGGTCTGTCTTCTCTGGGAATGACCTCACACTGAAATAGGGAAAGTGGGAGGAATCCTCCCTGGAAGGAGGGAGTGAGAGAGTGGGATGAACTGACCACAATCCCAATTCACTGTCTCACTGCACTGCTCATGGGAAGGAGGTGGAGAAATCAGGAATGAAGTTCACACTGGGAAGAAGAAGGAGGTGGGAGGGAAGGAGTTTTCAAGATTGGGTTTTATTTCTCATTTGTCCTTCTCTGATTTGATTGGTAATAAACTAATTTCCCCAAGTCAAGTCTGTTTTGCCCATGGCAATAACTGATGAGTGACCTCTCCCTGTCCTTACCTTGACCCTGAGCAGCTTTGGGTACCTGGTGTCCAGACATGGTCAACCACAGTATCTTCCTACTATGTCTACCCAAGCAGTGTTTTTTTAAGTGCTTCTCCCACTCTCTACTCATTTCTTGCTCTGCAGATTGCAGTTTGGGTGAGCTGTAGTGCGTTTTGGAAGCACTGGGCTTATGGTACACACAAGTGTGCTGGTACTTGGTAGGATGAAAGTTCATGGCTAAATTTACTTGATCAATATTCTGTTAAGAAACTTCTAATTTAATATACGACTACATAATTTGTAGGTGTTTGTGAGAAGAAATATTGATTTTGATTGTAATATCCAAGCATTTCATTGCAGGTGAAATAAACACTGGCCATAGCTAACAACGACAAGATTTCTATGTATTTAAGTTGCAGTTTCACTTGAGCTATAGGTTTCTTTCCTAATGTCATGTAGTTTATTATAATAATCTGATACACATTCATGAAAAGATTTATTTTGCTCGGAGTAAGCTGTGCATAAAGCGAAGCTGTAGAATTTCAAAACCATCCTTGGTATCTCTTCCCCATTAAGATTCTACAAGGCACTCCGTGAATTTTTACATAGCTAAGTAGCTTTTATAATTTGATGAGATATGGTTACTTTCAGCCTTTGACTTAGTCAATACACTTTATTTTCCAAAAATCAACAGTGTGCAAAGACCTAAAAAGCTAAAGAATTCATGAATGCAGGAAGAGAATTTTATATTTGCAGAAGCAAGTACATGGAACAGGAAAAACAAGTCAAGTTGTGGCTTCCTTTGCAATTTTAACTGCTCTACCCTATCTCCTCTCCTTTCATGTGTAACTTTTTCATAGTTAATATTCCAATTGGTTGTAAACCTTTTTATCACGTGGGATATTTGATGTGCAAAATGTTTTTTCCTCTCTGTATCCCTACTACATTTTTAATGCTAATTGAATAAAATTCCATGCAAAATGACCCATTTATATGTGGGGGTTTGAGATGAATGACAGTGAAACACCTTTGTGCCTCACAAAATTCATTAATTTATTTTAACCGAACTCCTTGATGTACTATCTGCATTATACATTTGGCAACTTAGACAGAAAGGAGGAAAACCAGCATGAGGATTTTTAGCATATTTAACATCAAGCAGACATACTGTCAAATTCAACTCTGTTGACAGGAACATTCTGCAATGAGGTCTTTAGCTCATTATTAAACAGAACTCTAAGCTGGCTGTCACACGTTGTAGATGATTATGGCTCGTATGAAATAACTCATATAATTTCAGCATTTCTTTTCTAGAAAGGGATATGTCTATCTTGATGAGATAAGACAAATAAGATTGTTCACAAACCCTGCAGCCCTGTCATGGTTTTGCATAGGCTCCTCTTTGCTATTGTGTGTCACTTGCATACCTTGATGATTTTAAAATAAGTAATATTCATAGGCTGCCTCTGTTTTTGTGTAGACCCACACAGGCTTAATGTTTCTAATCGTTTTTCTCAGATTCCCATATCAGAATCAAGAAATAGGTAAATTATTGTTAGCAGCATTTATCTTCATTAGTATATATGCCGTACACCAGAAAAATCACAGCTTTTAGGTTTGCTCTGGATGTTCCTATGGCACATACAATCTTCTAAGTCTGTCAGTACTTAGTTAACATGTTCTGAAAATGTGAAGTTAATCATGCAGATGGGCATTTAGGAAGTCAGTGTTTTCTCATCTCTATGGGTAGATTATGATTTTCTTTAGGACTAATTAGTAGGGTTATTAATCCAAACAATTAAATTCTCTTCTAACACTACAGCTGTCTAATTAATGAATCTATTAATTAATCAGTAGGTTCTCCAGATGTCTACTGAGATACTGTCCCTTGAGCAGCAATATTAGCTGTTGATTTTTTGCAAACCAAGAACTAGAATCTTTAATTTGTTTGGTTGTATATGAAGCAAGAGCCTTATTGATTAAAGTTGTATCTTTTCCTCTGAGTAAAAAGGGTTTTTTTTATTGGTTATTTTTCACCGCACATACATGTGACTAGATAATGTGTCATTAAAATCTACGGGAATGGTATTCAAATGCTTCCTTTCCAACGACCCAGAAAAAGCTCTTGCAGAAATGAACGTTACCATACAAACATGCACGTAGCTTAATTGCTTTCAATTTCAAGAACTTACTTGCCTTGTGCCAGTAAGTCATGATCTTACTGCAGTGTTCTTATCTGTGGCATGCTGCCTTGCACTGCAGCTTGAAACCATGCTGTCAATTGGGTCAAGTTTGGCAGAGTCATCCTGTCTGAATCGGTCTGATGAATGTCGTTTCTCAGACAGGAATGAGAAGTGTTTTGAGCACACGCTATGGGCACAGGTTTGAGTGATTTAAAAAATAAAAGTTTCTCTCTGTACTGCAGTATGTAGGGCGTGCTGTGCTGGTCTGCTTGGCTTGTAACTTTTGGAAATATGGATTTTCAAAGATAACTGTTAAAACTTGTTATTTGGCATCTTTTCTTTCATGACTGAAGCAATTATCAGTTTATTAAGTAATGAAATCGTAGTCATACAGAAGTACTGAAACTGATGTTCATGCTTCCCTCTCTGTTCTATAGAAGCCAAGGTGTAAGTGACCTCGTCAGTTCTAATTATTGTACAACAGGCTGGGATCTAATTGCTAAGTTGCCATGGCTGAATTTTTGCTAGCACATTGTTTTCCTCAACAGCAAGGATCAATTTTATTTCTCTTCTCCATCCTTCCTCTTAGAATTTCCTCCATTTTAATCTATTGGGTACAAAAGAAAGTAAGGAGGAGGAATTTAAGCCTCAAGGAAATTGAATTCATTTTAATTAAATCCTCGAATGCAAACCAACCCCCTCTCTGTTCCTCTGTTGTTGTGCACAACACTCCAAAAACTTGCCAGCCCACAGCTGCCAGTGTTGCTGTGTTATTGGAACATATGCAGAGTTGGCTGCTTTTCCCAGTGCCATGCATCCAGGCTGAGGAAGGTGCTATACTGTGAAAGGACAGTGTCAGAGGAGCCAAGGGCATATGTTCTCAGTTGGTGTTTGTCCGTACTGACATTTTGCTGGGGGCTTGGGCTATTTGGGAAGGTAGTTTTACTGAGGTGACAGGCTGGGTTTTGCCAGCTGGCATCAAACTTACACAAACTACTGGCAACAAGAAACAAGTGCTTTGAGTTAAACATTATAGGAGTTCAGACCTGAGCAAAACTGACTATGTAGAGAACACCTTGTTCAGGATCCTTCAGCTTCTGCCCATTTTATTTAGTGTTAACACAGATATTTTAGGGAGCTTTGCCATTACATTGGCTTGGTTTCCAGCTGAGTTCTGGGAACTGAAGGCTGAGCCAGGGTATAATTCTGTTTCTAGCTATAGACTGAGCTAAAGATAACTGTCAAGTGTTCGTTGTCTGGACTGTGTTGTGCAGAAACCTACAGTTGCACTATATCAATAGCTGTCTGCATGTGACTAACCAAGCAAACAGGACTATCTGGAAAATAGAATGCTGAACAACCAAGGAAATAAATCCTGAATCTATTAAGGAAGAAAATAGAAAACCTAGCTCTATAAAACTCTTTTGGATTAGGAAGACCCTCAGTCTTCTCCAAGGGCAAAAGCTTTATTTAGCTCATCTTTAAGAATTCTCAGTGTTCCTGTTACTGTAAAATTTTGTGGTGGGATTTAAAAGATAAATCTGACCAAATGTTAATTGAAAAGCTTTTAGTGGCAGCTGAACAAGTGGTATTTTGGTGTTCAGTAGGTTTGTTTTTTTTTCCTAACTTACATAGTGTCTTTCTGTTCCTATAACTGAAAAGAAGTACTTTAAAAACACTAACAAATAACTTCTCCCCTGCTCCCCTCCAAAAAAATAAACCAAATAAGAGAAAACCTTAATTACTTAAGCATTTACTAGAAAAGCGTCACCAACGTTATCGTTTGATTTAGGCGTAGAGAGCTTCGTGTAGTTGCATCTTAAATATTTTTCTTTGACTACAGAATCTTTAGAATCTGGCTAATCAGGAATGAGAAAAAAAAATCTTTCTTTCTCACACATCCCCACTTCATTTCCTCTTCTCCCTCTAAATTGTCTGCCCTACCATCCAAGGTCAATCATTACCTAGCTTTAAAATGCTACTAAATGTCACTTCCTATTATATTAGCCCTTATATATACTGTAGATTTAAGGCAACAGTGCTAAGATTGGTTTGAGTAGTAAAATGAAATGAGTGAAACTCACTGTTCACCTACTTTTTTCATGACTTTCCACTGTGTCATAAAGGTTTTCACTTGTGTGGTTCACAAGTTACTGATGGTCTGGTAAGTATGTGGCAAATGTTTGATCCTTAGGGAGCTAACTAATCATATGTGACCTCTTCATTTTCAGTTTTAAAATTGCATTGAAAGGAAGGCAAAACCACATTGCTAATATTGGCCTAGTAAGAAACTTATATAATAATCGAAATGATGTTATTAGACTTGTGAAAATTTGTCAGTTGCTATGAAATAAAGATGCATGTAAGACTATGTTAAGACACAATCTGTTGTATGAAAGCATTCGAGAAATCCTGCTATCCGACCTAGACCTCAGTGTGTTCATAGATTCAAATCCGTGGACCAGTGCAGTGTAAGACTTGCATCTAGAAGTTTTCAGAGACAGAATTAAGATCTGCTGATCTATGTGACTGTTTGTATGATGTGATTGCGTTTTGTGCCTTTGAAGTTGTTTTCTGGCAGTGGAAGCAAAGGTCTATTTTTTAGTCTTGGCTCTATTAATATCTCAATTTTTACCTTTTTGTGTCCTAACTAAAGTTACATTTCTAATATTTACTTCAATCTCTTTCATCTTGTTTAAAAAAGAGCACAACATAACTATCACTGCTCTGTTACTTTGCACCTTACGCTGCACTAATAAGACTACTTCAGTGAGATGAAACTTTTTGCCTATCTTGTTGGAGTGTTTTCTGTATTATAGATTTCCACATTAAGTACTGAAGAAATAGAGGTTTTTTATCACAACTTAATGAGAAACTTCCTTTTAGGATGGATGGAATAGGTAATTCATTGCATTGAGCTCCTTTTTTGGCTAGGGTTGAGCGCTCCCTGAAAGGCATAGGTTAAAAGCATCTTTTAAAGGAGATTATTTCAAGAAATAGTAGTCTTTATCTCCTTGAAAAACTCTTATATGTGCTTGAATTTTTCACTTCCTTACTTTGTTTCATTCCTTTGACATTTGTTGTTTGTAATGGTTGGATGTGTTTTTACTCCATCAGGATGTCTCCAGTATAGTAGATTCTAGCTGTACAAATAACAGGCTGGGCAACAGGGATATGCCAGCCAAATTCCCAAGCAGGCCTAAATAAATAAATTCCAAAATGAGTCTCACAGAAAGCGATGTTTCTCTTTGGTCCCATTTCTTTGAAGAGTAGGACAGCGTGGAGGCTATGCTATATTTGGCATAGATGGGTTTAGAAAGACAATTCAGTTTGAATCTTCTGGGTTTTGATGTACGTGCTAAGGATCTTTGAAATTTGAATCAGTTTTTGTTCTTCCAGCTTACCTAAACACAGCTTGCTAGAATGTCAGGTCTGTGCTGAATGAAAGTGGAAAGACCCCTTATTCTCCTATTCAGGCAGACTCTCAGTGTACAGTGATACTTCAGCACTTTAAATAAACATGCTGTGTCAGGCATACTTGATCAAAGGTAGCTGCCTTCTTCTGATTAGGGCAGGTAAGCTTGGTGTCTGCTTTTTCAGAAGTGCTGAGCATCTACAAAGCTCTGACTCCCTTGGATTTGCAAAGACTCAGCATCTTTGGAAGTCATGCTGCTAGCAATGACAAAATTGGAGTATCCAATTAGGTGATCTCATTTTAAGTCCAGTTAAATTATAGATGTTAGTGTACTTACAGACTCAGGTAATCACATGAATGCATATTTCTGTTGAAATCAATAAATGTTAAATTACTCAGTGCTTTTAAAAATCCAATTAGGCACTGAGACAGCTGAATAACTGCAGAAATCTGATGTATGGGACATGAATTTATATGTATGGCGTCCATTATGCTAGGAGACTGTGAAGGAAGGCTGAGGAATGAAATGCCCAGTCAATGGGGCATTCAGTGGCTAACTTTCATAAGCTGCTTTAAAGCCTAGAATCGCTACCTCTGCTCTCAGAAGTTTATGGTCCATATGTGGGAAGAGTATAACTTGGCATACAGCAACTCTGAAGCCCAGCAGTATGTTTATGTATTCAACACTCTATTGCCCTTGGCAGAGAAATCTAAATATTGGCCCACTGCCATATTTTGTAAAAATTTTTGCTGAATTTTCTTCTCAGATACGTTCATGCAATGCCATTAAGTTTGGTGGATGGAACCTAATGAACATAAAAAGGAGAAATATTTGGGAAATCAGGAACTCTTTAGAGGGTTGGGATTTGTTTGTTTGTTTGTTTTCTCATTATCAGCATATTTAACTCAATTTTCTTTCTCTCCTGATCTTTGTAAAGTATCAAAACATAACCTATTCTATTTCTTGTTTGTAAGAAAGAGTTATAGTCTTTTTGGAGGGAAGGGATAATTAAGGATGGTAATCAGAAAGCCTGACTAGGGGATGTCCAGTTACAGTGAGGAGATGGTTAGCCAACATGAGTCAGATGAGACAATGCAAAGATATGCACTTTCATTTGTCTGGCAGATTTTCAAAAGCTTGTTTCAAGGTCATGCCTAGAAGCCTTCAGTGAATATGGATGTATTAACGTAGTCACTCTTTTAATTGTTTATAAAAAAATCTCAAAACATTAAGGCTGCCACGTGACTATCAGCTCCCCACAAACTTTTTCCAAAACCCAGACACAGATAATGGCAAGAAGTTTTTCATCACATAACTTTAGGAAAGTGTTGTGTCTTAGTTTCTCTTTATTGAAGTGAGTGGCATATAGAAAGGGATTCAGAAATTTATTCAAAACTGCTCAGGGTAGCTTTTTAAAAATGTATTTTCAAGATCTTAAAATGTTAAGAGACTTTCATTATAAAAAATTTATAATATGGTCATTTAATACACTTAGAAAAACAGTAAAAGGTATGAGATGCATTGGCTCAATCTTTGAATACAGAAACTGCTAAAATGTAGAATTGAGTTACAATTTTGTATGGTCTGAATATAGTTATTGTCTCATTTTGCACTAAAAGCAAGGGTATAAATTTATACCTAAAAAGCATCTGGGAAAATGCTAAATTAGTGTATGTTGCTGCAAGGCTATTTCCTTTTCTTGGGGCAAGGAGTGAAGTAAGGAGGGCATTGTAGATCTGAGGACATTGTAGTGGTACAGTCTTGATGGGAAATGGTTTGAGTTTTTTGGGAAGTTTTGGAAATGGGCATTTAGCAGAGCTTTCGGTCTTCATGTTATTTTTGTTTTATTTTTGAAGATAAGGGTCTGGGTAAAGAAAAATTGTATGTGCTTAGTGGTGATAACATCTAATTGTGCTGCACAGTGATCTCTGAGAACGGATTGTTCTTTATTTTTTTTTTTTCCCTATTGTATGTTTTTTTTCTCCATATGGCAGGTATTTAGCGGTATGGAGATTTTCCATTGCTTGACTTGAGACAATTTTGTACCTCACTGGAATGACTTACGGCATTCGAGTTTTATCACTGCATTTATACACATACGTGTTTTAAACTTCATTATAATTGAGTTTTTATTTTTTGTGTCTTTAAATTTTTGGACTAAACTATTGCACAGTTTCAGGAAATAAGATGAGGAGAGAGACTTTTTTTACATTCCAACAACTAATAATAATTAGCTTTGTCTATTACCATCAATAATTGGAGTACTGCCTTGAAATTTAGGAGCAAGTGGCCTTTTTGCCAGAGAAATCTCTTCTGCAATTCATTTGCCAAGTTACAAAACTTTCAAAGTCAGCTTGCACGGGCTGAATAGAAACAAAAGGGAGATTTTGGAAAAAGTTAATCTTCTCTGTAGTTAAAGGGGAGGCAAGTTTTTCCTGGCCTGATTCAAAGGATCAAAGTTAGGTTCCTGCTGAGTTGCTCTCTTCCTTCATTACTTCTGGGGGAAGTCAAGGGAAAGAAAACTAACTTGACTGAAGTTAGTACTGGTGAATTCTGATTTCAGGGTTTCCTGAATTCTCTGTATTTGTGTGTGAGCGTTTTTTCTGTGTTTTTGTTCTGTTAGTGCTGACCAGTCTGTGCACATCTCACCTCCTGCACCGAGATACTTAACATGCTTTAGCCTGGAGCTACATCATTAAAGATGGATTCATTTTGCTGCAATTGCTGCTCCTGGTTGAAGAACTAGCAGTGAAACTGAAAATCATAGCCCCTGTTTGACTGTGCTCTTGGTGAACCCTGTGCTGGCCCTGAGGCAATGCTGTGTAAGAAGCTGTCAGACAGGAGTGTGTAAAGCAAGAGGGAAAAGCAGGGTTGAAACATTTTGGTGGCAGCAGAATAGCGCTGGGAGGAGAAAGAAATAGTAATCCTAGGAGTTCACATATTTTTGTGATACTGGGGAGGACAGGGATTGGAGAAAAAAAATCAAAGCCCAGCAAACTTAAAAAGAACCACTAACCCAAAGCAAAAAAACCCCTACTTGCTATTTCAACATATCACTAAAATCCCTGCTATTATATATTCTCTTTTTCTTATGTCATTGCCCACTGCTTTTTATTTTCAGATTTCCATAATAAACCCATTTATACTGAAAAGGATTGAGAGAATGGTGCTTTTGTATGTTGAATGTGCTTTGACATAATTTATCTAGAACTTGACAGGGATTCCATCCTTGATGATTAAAAAGGCATTAATGAGATGAGTACTTGTCAAGACTGGATTATGGCCATCTTCATGTTAGTGAAAGGGCAATGGAATGAATATAAAAAAAAAAGTGAAGCACACATTTTTGCAATGAATTATTGATTGTTCTTTATAGAGGAAATACGAAATTAGAATGTCCAGGAAGCAAAATATAAACACTCCTTGATATTTTAATCAAGCATATTATGACTTTGTTAATGTAAGATAAAAAGCTGTGTATGATTCAAAGTAATTTCTTTTTTATGAAGCATAATTCAGTCTAGAAAGAAAAAAATGCGTGTATGTGGGTTTTATATTTATTAACCCAAAATGCCCTATGGCTTATGTAACACGCAAATAGATTTCTTCAACGTGTACATGAGCATTTTTAATTACTTCAGATAAACTGATGATAATTCAGCTAGATACCAAACATATGGTTGGCAATACATCCATAAAAATTCTCAGAGCTTAAAAATCTAAGCATACTCTAATACTGATTTAATTTCTTAGCCATTTAGCTATTTTTATTTGACAAATTGATATAGGTGACATCCTGGGGAACCAGACTAAAATCTGATCTGTAAAGGCTTATTATCTTTACAAAATCCTTTATAGACACTGCTTTGCTGTGACAGTCTCTTCACAGATTTTTATCTAGTAGTGTCAAAACAATTAATGGAAGAATAATAATTTAAGGATGCTTCATCTTACTTGTCTTCAGTTTGCTAATGAACTCCTGTCTCTATCTCTGGAAGTTTCTAATATGTACGTGTGAGGAAAGATGGAGTGCAGTGTTGGTTGCTGCTGCTTTAGTAAGGATTCAAGAAAATTGTAACGATGAACAGTTACACACAGACACACACACACACGTATCTAATCTCAGAAGTATGCAATGGGAATTGCAGTAAACATTTCCTGCTCACCAGAATTTGTATGTCTTCAAGCAGGAGATAAACAACAAAGTCTCAGAGTTTGGCATTTACAGAATTTTGCGTAAATATGTGGAGGTACTTATAGGGTATGTTGAGCTCTAAAATTGGAGAAAAAAATTTCTTGTTTTCTTTTGCTGTTCATGTCCTGCAGTTGGAGAAAAATGCAGCAAATCTGTTTTAATCCCATTTAATTCTGTGATACATATTTTGCTTTTTCTTGTTTGCATAAAATCGGCAGTCTGTGTCCATTTTCTTGTTCATTACTGTAGCCCAGTGTGTTTTCCAGTTTGAAACCTCATTAAAAAAATGGTAGCTTTAATTCTGAGACGTGGCGAATGAGTCTTTCTGGGGTTTTAACACTTAATGTGAGACTTTTAAAAAGCTGTTATTTTCACGTCTGTTTTTCATTATTATAGTAAACTATAGCAAAGTAAGTAGTTAGGAAGATCCGACAGTGATGTTAATATTGTCTGGTCTTGTGGAATGACAAGTGGTTCTCCATTCCGAGTTAGCCATATACTTTTGCTGGCAGATTGGTTTTTGGGTTGCAGCACAGGGATTACAGGGTTACATTGTCCACTAGGTTAGTAAACCATTCTTGGCTGGCTGCAAGACAAGTATGTTGCAAGGGGAACCTAAACCTAGCTGTTCTTTTTAACCTTTTTCTTTCCTAAAGGCAATAACTTGAACAACTGCCTCCTATCTTCTCTGTTTTTTCTAGCTGAGTAGTTTTTTGTATAGCAGGTAATTTCTCCTAGAAGTGTCTAAGCATAGATGTCTTCTAAGACATTTATGGGTGTCATGTGCCAAAATACCCTAATTAGCTTACTAGAAAGTGTGATCGTCATGTGTACAAACATGATCAAGCACATGATCGCATCTTGTGACTTCAGTTGGCAATGATATGGGATAATCTGCTTCCATTTAAGCAGTGCAAAAGGAAGTAACTTGTTTCCTTTTCCCTGGTCAAACAGTAACATTTGGAGTGAGTGTGTGAGTGATGGTGGGGGTGAGCAAAGACCACTTCACCAGGAGAAGAATTTGGTCCGCTGGTTTTTTCAGCTAAATTAGTGCTCAGATTAAAGGGAAGTAACCTGCTCAAGCTATAAAGTAACTGTTGGCAGGACAGCAAACAGTTTCCATTCTGGCTGGATTGTGACAGGATGTGAACAGCTACATTTTAGATATAATGTGTAAAGTAAAACTGCTCAGCTTGCCATACCCACGCATTTTTCACTGCAAAATAATAATTTGAAGAGACTTGGGTTTTTTCTTTTTTCAAGTTGTTTCTGTTAGTATAAGGTTTCTGAGTATAGAGAGAGAGAACCCTTTTTCTGGTTTTGGATGATTGTGTGTTTTATCTTTACATGAAGGACTTTTAAAATAATGGGAGTATTTGGGGATTAAAATTCTTCTCTTACTGCAATCAGTCAGCAAAAATCAAGAGCTTGGCTGGGAAAAGTATCAGGCCAATAATGGATAGGAAAAAGCTGGTTCCACTTGTGCACAAGCCCACAGCATTTTCTCACACAACAATTGCTGAGAGGTTGTGTGTGGTCAGCACCACACTGATAGCCTTAGGCTGACTGGAACTGCTTCAAACAGACCTAAATATCACCAGATACAGAGGAATCTGTTGCCTGTTCCCATTGTTCCTGCGCACAAGAAGCCATCTATACATAGGCAGGCATAACAAGTCCGGTTATCTTTAGTTTAGGTTGTAATGATAGTTTTAGCAGGTCTTCCACAAACTTAAAATTCAAATTAATGGCATGCTATACCAAATTGCACCCCTGAGTGATTTAGTCCTTGCTGAGAGTTAAGTTAATATAGCAAGTTGTAAGGCCTCATGTCAGCTTTTTGCAGCTTAATAATCACAAAACATTAGACTCACAAGAATTGTTCTTAATGCAAGTCCAAGGATAAGGTGAAAATTGTTTCCTATAAAAAAATCTCCTGAAATATATTAACTGTGATTATTCCACTATTATAAGCAGTTAGATCCTACTTGGTTGAAGACTATTGTGAGCAAATAAGTAACTACTGAGTGATGAGAATTGTGAGAGAAAATAGGTTTCTTCCCCATCTGGTAGCTTTTCAAGAAAAATTATGTTAAATGAGAGGTTTATGTTAACATTTATTGATGATATTTTTATGCCTCCATAACACCTTAAATTTGAAAATATTGGTGCCTCAGGAAGCTAACTCATTTCTCTGTAGGTGCTGAAATTTCCATAAATATGTAGTATGAAATCTGATAGATTTGTTTTCACTGAATTGAGATGTAGCTGGGACTGTATTAACTTGTTATAATCCTTCTGCTAAATTGAGTTCTGCATGTTTTCTCACTATTACATTTCACTATGCATTGTACGTATTTTAAATATGTAACTCTGCAATTGACTGGGAATAGTTGTGAAGAGGTTGTTGTGGTCTCTCTTGCATAAGTAATACATCTTTGGAAAACAGAATTAGGTCGTTGGCACACACATTTAAGTGATTTAGCTTCAACAGACAAACTGGAACTGAGGAAAGAGCAGTTTTCTGTGTCCTGAGGTTCTCCTAACTTTTCATCCTCAGGCTATGTGTTATGGGTACTGTTCTTCCTCTGGAGGACAATTAGATCTTTTTGGTCAGTGTTCAGCTTTTTCTCCTGGTACATGAAGCACCAGTCAGCTCTGGGGTATTGCTATGGCTGTACACTAAATCAGTCATACAAGAGGTAAGAAGTTCAGAAGTCCAGACTGTTATATGTTACTACTGAACTTCTACTTCCTCTGGTACACCTAACTGAATAACATCTGAAAGTCAACTGTACATCCAAAACTGGTAAGGAGTTTTAAAAGTTTCTGTGAGAGCAGTCCTTACATTTTTGAAGGATCTCAGTGGTGCAAAACTATTTAACCAAGTGCGTTACTGATGCAGAATGTTGGCTGGCTGATGTGGCACTTGTCCATGAGTCCCTCAGTTAAGGTGTGATTTGCTTGTCCTATGTGGGTGGTTGTCCCCCCTCTCTGCAGGAAGCACTGCATAAGCACAGCTGTGGAGAACCACATGAATAGATCTCCATGTTCCTCCTCCTCATCCTCTGCTCTGGCTTGAGTGTGAAATGGCTGTATAGAGTATTAGCTATAAGTTACCTTTTCTTTTGGCTGCAAGAGACCCTGTTAATGCTGGTTCTCTGTTACTCAAGTTTAATGATGCTTCCAAATTTTAAAGAAGACTTCACATGGCCTCAAGTCACGTTCACACTGATGGGAGTGTGCCTCACTAGTGAGCTGAAAACACCCTCTCTGTAAGCTGCAATGCAAAACATGAGCAGGTAAACTTTGCCAGACCTGCTCTAGTTTTTTTGCATGGTCAGTTTGTTATTTCAGTCCCTAAATCCTGGTGAAGGAATTTTGTAGCCATGAGTTTTCTAAGTGCTGTGGTGTTGAAGAAGTTGGGAGCAGTGCCTCACAGTATAAAAGATCGTATAGAAGAATTTGTTTCTAACAGTTAAAATCGCTTCATGTTTATGCTGATCAAGACAGAGCAACTTCATTAAATTCAGTATCTATATTCTAGACTGGCAAATAGAGCTCTTTGAATATTTTGTTCTATGCTTCATATAATGTCCCTGAAAAAAGATAAATGTCTGTGTATTAAAAAAATGCCAGTGACCCAGACTGTAGTAGTGGATTGCATAAGAATCTCAGCATGCTTTAAAAATAAATATATGAAGTAATGCTATATGTAGCAACTGTCATATGGTTTAATCATAGCTTAATTCAAAGGAGTTCAGTCTGAGTCCAAGAGATAGTTATCCTATTAGAATCCTGTGTGATTACAGAGCTGTTTTCAGGAAAGAGGAGAAAAAAGGCTTGTCAGCTTTTGGCAGTGCTGAGGTGTTGGACTTTGATCAGAAACTCTGATTCCTGTGGCTTCTATTACACAGGAAAGGAACTTGTCTTGGCACATCTTCTTACGGGTTGTGAAAGATCTGTTGCTCTTGCCCATTGGAAGAACTTTCTTGGGTATCAGGCATCTTGGTTTGATTAAATCATTCCAGAGAAGTCATGAATTAGAACCTGAGCATTCACAAGAATGGTTTTAATAATGATTTTCCAGGCACCATATTTGTGAAGCATGGGAGAACAGCACTTCTCTGCCTAGCAGATGTCTGGAAGGAAAAGATTATTGAAGGCAATAAGATGTATTTAACTGGAGATTAAAACAAGGGAAAGGAATGGAAGGTTGAAAGTAATTTTAAATATTGGTATGAGAACTAGAAGCTACTGTGTATGATTTATTTTAATAAGCGTATTAATCAGTACAAATAGTTGAGATTTTATATGTTTTCTTAGACTTTACTTTTTCTATTTCCACTTGGTAGTTGTTCCTCCCTTAAAATTAAGGTAGTGCTGCAAAGGGTCAGGTTTTTCTGGGTTTACCCTTCAAGAGCCACTGGAAGACTTGAAATAGAAACACATAAAATCCCAATCAGTGTCAGTAAAAAGAAAGTAAATAGTGAAAAGATACTGACTGAATACACCTTACTTCTATTTTTTAATAAAGCTGAGCAACAACAGACACTTCCCAGAGCTCCGTAAAGACCGGACCTTAATGGAAATGTGGGTACCAATTTTTTGAAGCCTCTAGGCAGGCATGGGTCATATGCCATAGAAATGGATAAGTGTTGCTGCTTCCACAGCACTGCTTCAACTTCACCCATCGTACCCATGCGGGATGGGAAAGGCTGTGTGTGATCCCCACTTACAGAATGAACAGCCAGCCCATTTCCATGGCTGCAGGTAAACCTGGCCACCTACTGCAGTTTTCAGAAATGTAGGGCTCCTATGGCTGACCTCACCTGAGGCCTCAATATGTCTGAAAGTTGATTCTTGATGGCCTTCCCGATGTTTCTTATTAGGGCACAGTGTTAATTTAGGGTGTGATAGCTGTACCTGATCAGCTCCACATCCTGAGTCTGTCATCCTAAGTGGTGGAGACCAGGAAACAGATTTTCAGGTACTGTAAGTTCATGCTTGTAACCTTAATGTTCAGATCATCTCTTTCCTTAAATGTAGCTGGTTGATGGACAGTGTGGACTAACCTTGTGTCTGTAACTATGTTTCCCAAGGCCTGAAATGCCCTAAGGTTTTCCCAACCAGATGTGGAAAATGAGACTTCCTTATGGGGAAGCCTTTCTAAAGCTAGCCTTTCTTGCAGGTTGCAGGAAGGGCACTGGAGGAGTCTGTTTTTATTTGTATTCTTTCTGCAAAATGGGCAAGTGCTAACTGAGTTTCAACTAGACCCTGGGCTCTAAGCCACGCTGCCATCTGTCCTAGCTAGTCAGGATTCAAGATATTCAGACTAAGTTAACCTTCTGTCTCTGTGGAGGGAGGGAGGTTTCAGCCAAGATTCAGTAAATTTTTTAAACTATTGATAGTGAAAAAGATAAGGCTTTTTTAATTTTCCATTATTTTCTGTACTGAAATTTTTTGTTCAATCTGTAATTGTAGCTAAAACTCAAACAGATTGCAGTGTTTTTAAAAAAGCTTGAGGTAACTTTTCTTCCATACAAAATAGTAATAAAAATAAAATAATCTCAGTACCTATCAGGAATCAGTAACTTTTGGGGTTTTTTTCTTACCGTTCCAAAGGGATTTCAGTTCAACTCTGGGCTTGATTTTTTTCACTTTGGATGATACAGCTCTGGTTGTGGCTCAGTAGCTAAACCTGTCCTAATGCTGTAATAGTTATTTAAGACAAAGATATGTGCAATTTTTTTTAAATGTTCCCTGGTTTGGGGAAAAAAGGAGAGTAAATTTAAAACATAAGAGGCTTTAATTTTTTTTTCCAAGTCCTTTCTATGTTTTGCATACCATAATTTCATGTTTAAGATTAAACCAAAATCTGGCATACTTAATGAAGTACAATATGCAGATCGGCAGTTTCCAGCTTTCTGTTGTGTGTGAATCCAGCTCCAGCAGCAGAATATTTTTTTCCAGTTTTCCTTTTGCTCTGTTAACGCTGATTTATTTAAGAGTCACTGCCTCTGCAGAACGATGGCTATGGGAAGCCTCAGTGATGAGGAATGAGCCCTTTGTTTGTGGGAATACCAGTTCCCAGTGCTGCCTTGGCTGGTGTCCTGGCTCTGACAGTGTATTTGACAGCATCAGATAACTGAAGTTGTAAAAATGGCACAGTAGGCATATAATTTCTTCTTCCAACTGTTTTCACTCTGATTACAGATATTTAAAGACAGGTTTAAACCCATAAAACATGAGATTTTAATAACCTTTCAAGATGTTATGTTGGTTTCACAAAATCTGAGTATCTTTGACAGCTGTGCAAGTTATGGCTGTCCAAACTTTAGGTATGTCCTCGTTCTTACTTTGATTTTTTTTTTTTTTAAATTCAGTTTTTCCCTCCCTGCATTTATCCGCCTTTAGTTTCATTGCATAACTCCCTATGTTATGAGATAAGTCACTCTCATTCTAACTTCTCTGTGCAATTGCTAATTTTTATGTTCTAGCTGTTCTCCTTTTTTTTTTTCCTTTGTTTGTTAGAAAAAAGCAAAAAAAGTTCAAATTGTAGTCTCTTCAATTTATTGCTTCCAAGTTTTTCCTATTCTCTTAATTGAGAATGTACACATCAGGTTGCCTGATGGGCTACAACAGACCATGGCACATTGCCCTGTGTATAAGGTCTCTCCCTTTTCCATTCACACTACTCCCAGTGACACGTTCTTCTACTTGCCTCTGCGTTGTCCCCGCAAGTTCCGTGACATCCTCATAATCTTAATGTACCCCAAACGTTTGGCCTGCTCTGGGTAGATGAACATGCATTCAGGCTGGATGGGTAAAGGAGGTGGCTGGGAACTGCTGGACCAGCTGGCTTCTGCCTCTTGCCTGTCAAGCGCTTGTGGCAACGTGCTCTCCCGTGGTGTCCCTGTTTCCACAGCACAGATGTGATACAGGGGTGATGGGTTTAAACTGAGCCTGGGCTGGGTAGCTCAGTATGTTGGTGTATTGTTGATGTGTTTGCTGTCTGAATATGCAGCCTCAGTTT
The DNA here is from genome assembly GCF_009819655.1 of Sylvia atricapilla. Classification (NCBI taxonomy): domain Eukaryota; kingdom Metazoa; phylum Chordata; class Aves; order Passeriformes; family Sylviidae; genus Sylvia; species Sylvia atricapilla. Next base: position 66,344,575 of record NC_089142.1, read on the forward strand.
AGAAGGGAGCTGTTGGAGGAAAAATAAGTAGGAATGGAAAGGACTATCAGACGGTAAACAACTTGGGGACGTTTCACCTGGGAATGCCTTTTTTTCCAGTGGCTCTGGGCGTGCCATGTGTCTCAAGCTGGCTGTGCAGTCACAAGCAGCTGGGGGCACAGCCTGACCCTGTGCTGCTGAGGGGACACAGTGGGGTCTGTGATGTGATGGGCTCTGCCATAGGGCCTGCAAAAGCTGCAGGTCTCCAGGTCTGACTTGGACCCCTTGTACCAAGCTAAATAATGCTTTTCCTCTCTGATGGTGAGAGGCAGAGACAGACAAGGGATCTGGGGCAGACTGGCAACCTGGGAGGGTGCATCTGGCTCTTTTTTACCCCAAACAGGAGTCACTGCTTTGCCTCTCACTCTTATTCATCACCATCAGCCATCTCACTCCTCAGAGAGCTGGATTGGGGAACCATGTAGCAGGGACACAGGACTGTTTTCCTGCCCCCAGCAATTTGTTGCTCTAGCTACTCATCAGCTTCAGCTACATGCTTTAAGAGGATCCTGCATTGGGAAGAGACTGAAAGACTGGCTCACACTGTGGCAGCCAAAGGCCAGTGTATTAGAAAATTGGATTTGAAGAGGGATGAAATATTATTGTATCTTGCTTCAGGATGTCAGTACTGGGTTTTTTTTACACTTTCAGATCTATATAAATATATAGGTGTATGTATATGCACACAAATGCATATATATACACACACATACATATATTCTTATGTAAAATATTAAAAAATCCAAGGGGACTGTCAGTTCACAGACGAAGCAAACTGAGGGACTCTACCCTAGATTGGGATAGATGTCATTTTCCAAAGTTGTTTATTGTGTCATTCTGGGTTTGGCCTTTCTTTAGTAAACAGAAGAAGACTGAGAGAGATACTTTCTGAGCTTGCTAGCAGCTAGGGTCTTAAACATCTGTCTGTTGAGGGGATATAAAGTTATTTTACAGGGTATTTACAAATCCTTTCTGTTCAGCTTTGGTGTGTGCATCTTGTCCCATAATTTTTGATGAAAGCTGTGTTATACTCCATCTACACTTGCAAAGGACCCCAGAAATCATTAGATGGAATTTTTTGGCTGGGTTGCCATGTATATTTCAGTAAGTGTTTTTTATAGTAAGACTGTGATAAAAGAACTGCTCTCATGGAATATGCATGGCTTTTAAAATGCTTTACTCAGATTAATTTTTTTATTCCCAGCAATTCCAATAGCAACTTATTACTGGAGTTTTTTCATTAAGTTGTTGGAAACAACTGTACTGCAGCAGATGATAAATACTCTATATTATTCTGGAAATTCTGCACTGTAAAGCATGAACATAATTTTCTTACTTATAAGATACTTTCCATGCTGTGCACAAATCTCTTATTATGTGTCTTGTGTTGTGGTTGCCCTTATTTTCATTTAAATTTATTGCAGTGCTTTGTCTGAAGAAAATATTTTGATTGGTTAGTAAACATGCCACAGGGGGTAGGTAATTTACATGAATTTTGTTGAAATTGCTGTTCAGCAATTTAAACTACCTGGTTTGCCCTTGCTGTAGTTAAAGGAGGGGAAAGATCTCACCAAAACATGACCTAGGAGGAAAAAACAAACAAATAAAATGACCCAGCAAGAAAACAATTGCCAGTTCCAGAAATATGAAGTAGGTGGCTTGTTTCTAGTAAGGTAATAACTTCTTGGGAAAATAGTAGAAGCATGACTTGATAGTCTCTGTGAACACCTCAGTGATTTGTTTCTATTGCAGTGAATTCCTGTAGCCTTCAATGCTGCTCCTGTTCTCCCATAAAACTAGATGGGACTGAAGGTCTTTACTAGTAGCTTGAGACAACTAAAGGTAATTTCTCAACTACTCCAATTAGTACTAAAATATGCTTACAAAATAGCAACTTCATTGACAGAATAAAGGAAATGAAAGCCAGTGTCAAAGATCAATCAAGTATGAGAATTGCTGTGTTCTCCAGAACATGAATTTTCTTTAAAAGCTATTGCTTGTGCTTGATCAAATTATAGTAAATCTGTTAGTTAATTAATTAATAACTGAGACATTATGAATTCTGTAAAAGCATCTAATATATTAGTGATTGCCTGGGGCTTCTAAGAAAGATTTTTAAGCTGCAAATAGCCTCCCAGTTCTGCTGCAGTGCTTTTGGAAGTTGTGCATTTCCGGACCTCCTTTTCCCAGTCTTTGAGGATTGTGTCAGGCTGCAAGTGAAAGCACTTCTGTTTGGGGAAGCGCTGAGGCATACGTAACTATGAACACTTTAAATATGCAAAAGATTTTGTTCTGGGACATGGTGTGACAGAAGATGCCCTTTGTCCTTGGATGTCACAGAACATCCTTCACTCTGTACACATTTGCAGAGTGTTCACTGACAAGCTGCTTTCTGCTGCCTCACTCCTTCTGTTTCCATTTTCATGTTTCAGTGAGATACTGAGACCCAAGCCCTAGTGGGGCCAAAACTAGGTAGAAAAAGAAATTTAAAAGCCTAAACATGTTCTTGAGGTATGTCTAATAACACATCTCAAGTCAATTAGTACTCAGATTTTCATGAATAATATTTTCTCAGAGCAGAGATATCTGATTCTAGGCCATAAAGTGTCTGCCATATCCACATGATTATTTCTATGAGCTTGCTGCACTGGCGAATTACAGTGGGAATGAGAGATACAGGGGAAAAACCGCCCCAAAAGATGAGGAAGGGGAAGCCTTCTCATCTCGGTATTAAAGGCCTCAGCAAGGATGTGAAAGATTGATAATTTCTCTCTTGCATCTGGGAATGTTAGCCCAGACTCAGGAAATGGTCCTGCCTTGCAGGTGACATTCATCTGGGCTGAGGGAGAGTCCTCAGTTGAAACCACTTTTTGCACTTACCTAAAAGACTTGCCTAAAAACAGTAAGCAGCAGTTTAGATTTGTATGTGTGTGTAGGTGTGTATGTATGCATCAAACTTTGATTACATGAAAGGCAGCTTTAATGGGGATATTGCTGCTTTTGCTCCCCTGACAGGGGAAGAGGAGCTGAAGATACACCAGTAGGCTCTCCTGTTGATGTTTTTTGTTCCTGTTGGCTGCCTTTGACATCGGGCATCTTGCTGGTTTCTGAAGCTGAGGTGCCTCCTTTTCCTGGGATTTTAGAGCACAATGTGCAGATATTCAGGTCTGTAAGGGGACAGTGCCTCAAAATTTGACTGCGATATCTAGGCAGCAGGTAGTTCAGCTGTGTACGGGCTGATAAATACCAGGTAATGTATCTATTGAGTTGTATTCTATGTTGAAGGGAAAATAATCCATAAAATTTCTCTGTAAATAAGTATTTTCAGCCTACCTAAGCACTCCAACTTCATGGTTAATATTAACTCAGGCCATTTCCTCGTCTGAAAATTGCAGAAAGTTTGTACCAGGACATGTGTGTACCATGCATGTCCACATGTAACGTGGTAGTTGAAAAGGCAAAGATTTTGCTTTTTCCAGATAGTGTTCTCTAAAACATAGAAACCCTCTTAAGTCCTGTACATCTAAAGAATTATTAGTAAATCTTGGAAACAGCTGTAACACATCTGAAGATTAAATGTGCTTGATCCAGGGACAAAATAATTAATTCAGTGCTGAGACAAAGATCTACAGCATCCCTTTTTTTATTTCATGATTCCTGTGGAGGATTTTGAGTGTGAGATTGACTCACTACCCAGAACATACAACAGAAGCTCATTAGCTTTTCACTCATTTTTCAAATACTTTTTGTTCCAATAAAAGCAATTAATTAAAAATCAAAGCATAATTTGCTGTAGTATTACTTCTCATAGTTATGTGCAGACAGTTTCTGATTTTTCTTTTATCCTTTATTTAAGGTCTTCTGATTCCCCGATTTCATTACATAAATAAAATGACAATTCATTTATGTAAATATAGTTTAAAAAATATACTCACAGTTCATTCCAATTTCTAAAATGGTTGACTTTGGAATGCTATCTCTTCACTGCAATTCTGTAATAGAAATACTTCATGTCATGCACACAAAGAACAGCCCAAGCAGCAAGCTACACTAGAATTTTCCTGGCTTCAACCTGAATAGGAAATGGTTGGGAATTTCCTGGTTTTAAATGTTTTTGATAGATTTTGAAACTTATTGTGACATTCTAATTTAACATCATTTAAATGAAATAATTCTCTTTAGTGTTTATTTCAACAGTAATAATAATTAACAGTAAAACAAAAAAAAACCTGCAGCTGTCTAAATAAATAAATTTTGATTGATTTTGGGTTACTTTTGGCCTTGTTTGGATTTTTGACATTTTATTCATAGTTAGAAAAAGAATTTTTGTGGCAAAAAAGCCCTCTCCTTTTTGTCTCGGTCTAGTGTTAATACTGTGTTAAATACGCTTTTCATTTTGAAAGTTATGAAGAGAGGAAAAAATACAGTAAAAATATATTTATTATATATCAGTATTAATCATTATGAATGACATGAAAAACTTCTGTCAATTGATGAAGTCTGTCATAAATATGTGGATATATTTGTATATGCTCAAGCCTTGAAACATTTTAAATGCAACAGCTACTTGGGCGTTTTCTCATAGTTTAAAAATCTCCCTATTTTCCCTTTTGTTCCTTTTGCGTCTGCTTATTCAAGGAAATGGATTTTAGGGTTTGGGATTTTGTAGCTGTACTTGTGTTCCTGAAGTTTATAAGAGCTCAGTTGCTGATGAATGTACAGCATAACAACAATCATGATAATTTATTATTCTGTCCAAAGCCTAATCCTATGCAGTTGTCAGTGTCAGATGCCTGTGAGGTTGCTCTTCTTTCCTTCTTAGCAAGTTAGGAGAAAATGGAGGGTTGACAAAACATGGAAAAACATTCGCATTTAAAATTATTTTTCATCTTTATAAATGTTTATAAAATTCAGTCTTTTACTGTTGGGTGATTTCTGTGAAGATATATCAATGTTAAAGCAGAGAATTCTCTATCCCAGAAACTATACTATTGTTTTGAAATTTTGCATAGATTTTGGATGTGGTTATATTGGAGTATTACAATAAGCCAGTGTAGGTATCAGAGTGGTAGAAAGCCTATCAACTACCTTTTTAGCTATTTACTGATGTATTTGGAAGCATCTATTTTTGCAAACATCCTATTCCAATGAGCAACTAATTTGCTGACTTCTAGGTAGTTAAATTTCAATTATGGAAGCACTTTTTTTTTTTGTGTGTGTGTGTGTGTGTGTTTTCTCATGGAGTGTCTCAAAGTCCAGGTTAGAAGCAGGGAACCTCAAACTTTATAAAACTGGCAGCTTGGGAAAAGTGTGATGTAGTTATCACAAAGAACTAATGCCACTGATTATTTTACAGGCACAAAACTAGTTACAGGCTACAGCTGTGGATAGGGATGGAGAGAGAAGGAAGCATGCCAAGACTGTAAAAAAGAAATTAATTTTTGTCAAGCAAGCTTAAGATGTTCAAGGCAGTCTCCCAGGTCACTGGTGCATGGGCTACCTGAGAAGCAGAAATTCACCTAGTAGGGAAATGCTGGAAATACTACCGTGTGGTTAACTGTATTAATTTAAAATGTCTTACACATCGTGGTCGTTTGAAAGGCAAGGTATTTCAAGGTGAAATCAATCAGAGTAGTTAAAGCTGGAGGGGTCCTCTGGAGAACTAAGTCCAGTCCTCCACTGCAACTAGAAGGACGTACAGCAGGTTGCCCAGAGCTTCATCCAGCCCAGTTTTAAGTCTCCAAAGATAAGCATTCAACAACTGGACTAGCCCCTTGTTTCAGTGCTTGACTATTTCATTTTGGAAAGTTATTTCCTAATACCTCATTGGAATTTCCTGTATGACAGCGTGTGTCAGTGTCACTCATCCTGTCCCCTCTGTACTTCTGAGAAAACTCCACACGTCGACAGCCCTACCCCCAATTTAGCTACCTTATTTTGCTGTATTGTCGTATTTATGCTGTGCATACTGGAAACGAAGAACCAGCAACCTTGTTTCCAAGATCAGCTGCACATTCCAACTCTTATCATTTTTTAGGGAACCATAAGGAAAATTAAGAATGCAAACCCAACATCTAAATTAAAGCATTTTGCTGAAATGTCATATTAAATATGGGTAGTAACAGAGCAATAATATTCTGGGGGTTTTTTATGTTTTAAAAAAATGTGTATCTTAAACTATTTAAAATACAACCCACATCCAGACAGGGTCAAAATGTTATTACTAACAGTAGTTTAGTGAGCACTTTCCCTCTTTATTTATGATTTCCAGTCTTTTTTGATACTAGTTAATTAGATTTAATGATCCCCTGTCTTAGTTCAAACATAACTTCGTCTTTAGATGCCTCTTGATACATATCATTGCAGAAAGAAGTCCCCTGTCTTGATCGTGGACTTAAGAGTTTTTTTTGCCTGCCCCACTTCACTGCTGAGCAGCTGCTGATGTATAGGATACCTTCTGTGCCAGTTACATACAGTGTGGGGTGGCAGGTTCATGGTCAAGAATATGTGCAGCTGATCACAATAAAAATTGGTTATTCTAAATCCGATGAAATACAGATGAAACGTGGGTGTGGTGTTGCGCTTTGATAAACCAAGGACAAAATGCCTGACGTGTTTTTGTGTATATAATTTAGCTTTTTTTTTTGTTGCCTAGGGTGTGTTTCAGGTCACCTAAATCTAGCTGTCTCAGCAGACACCAGTGTTGAGCAACTCCCCACTGGGATTTTTTTCTGTCTTCAAAGAAGCTCATACCTTGTCCCTTTTATTTTAATTTTATTCAAGCTGGCCAAAGCCAGCTAGATAAACCATGCCCCTAAGCAATGTCTATCCCTTGTGTGGTGTCCCAACTTCATTTTCATAATAGCATAAATCCTTTCATACTTTCTGCCTCTCATTTGTAGATTTCAAAGTACAGTGAAGACCAGTAGGAATATACCTGTATCTGCTTGGGGAACTGAAGCATCATAATCTGAGAATGGAAGCAGATAACAAGAAAGCCATAATTAGAATCTGTGTTTTGTATTGCTCAGTGTACTGCCCCAACCACCAGGGCAAACTGGAACTTGAGTCCTCTTTGGATTCTCTTTTTTTCCTGCAGAAATGGTAGAACTTGAAATTCAAAATTATGTGATAATTTCCAGTTTCTTTTAAAATTTTAATTACACTCCTACCTTAAAGATATAGATTCAAAACTTCAAATGTGTGAAGAAAATAAAGGTTTTGCAAGCACTCTCTAAAAAAAGTGCCTGTTTTTAAGCAAGCTTGTGAGCTTTGAAGAGGTCTTTAGTCATGGCTCTCCCCTCCTGAAATGCCCAAGATTTCATGGTTTCCCCCCAACCTTTACTTTCTCTTATGTGTGTGTATTCAGCCAGTACAGTATGCTCTGTTTGTGCAGGGCTGGTAAATAGTGCAGCATAACAGGTCTTTGCATAGAGAGCTGTGGTAGTGCTCCAGTCTGTCTCATGCAGAGATGATTCAGTTTTGAAAAGCTGGGTGGTCTTGGAGGGAAAGGAAACAATAGCCTGATATAAGTAGCTATATTTTAAAAGACCACCTCCTTGCCTTTTTAGGGGTTGGGGGGCAGGGAAAAGAAGGAAGAGTGACATAATCTGATCCATTATCAAAAGCAAGCAAGCCTGTAAAGGGCCCCTTTTTAAAATCTCACTTTTTTCCACCCCCCTCCCTCCTTGAAAACAAAATGAGAATCCTGTTGGAATTCTTTATTGGATTTTGAGGTTTCATGGCTTTTTGCATAACAATGATACTGAGATACACTGGAGGGAGTATCTCCTGGATCAGTGGCAACTTACAGTAATGCTCTGCATCTGTTGGTGTGGAGTATTTAACAGTACAGAGCAGTGCAGATTCTTATGCTTGAGCTGAAGTCAATGAGACCTTTTGTGAGTTTAGAGCTAATTGCAATAATTCTACATAGCAGGGCATTATTCTGTAGAAAATACCTCTTAATGTTATGGCTTGGTCCAATTAGAAAGAATTTAGCAGTAAGGCTGATTAGGATTAAAGACTCATGCAGATCAAAATTATTTCTCTGGATGATTATTTTAGACTAAAATTAATATAACTTTGCTAGAGATTTTCAGTTACCTGCAAGGAGGTGGACACTGTCTTTTTTGCCTAATGTACTATGTGATAATGTTTTGTGTAGTGTTAAGTAATGCTGGCTTCCTAAATGTAACAAATATAAGTACAATATATATTAAAAAGGCATTTTTCTGCCAGTCTGGAATGTTGATAAAGGGTATAGAAGGGACTTGAGAGAAGTACTGAACTCACACACACTCTGTGTGTGTTCTTGTGGGAAAAAAAATCCAGTGAAGAATACATAACTGCTTCAATGTGTGTGGGACAATAAAATATGTATACTCTTGTTACCACCTCAGCAGATGTATATGCTTTATTGCAATAAAGTGAACTTATTGCTCATAATGCAGCAAAAATCACCATTCAATGATATTTTAGAGAGGTTTTTAGAGTCGATTTAAGCGTCTAAACAATTAAGTTTTATTCCTTAGTGGCTTCTAAATAAAAGGGAGCTTCTTTTGTTTTCTGTTGAAGAACAAATCATTTCATACATAACAAGCTGCTGCAGGACTTCTCCTTTCTAAATCTTTAAAGGCTGATATGGTCTTTACAGAAGGAAATTCAGTTGTGACTCCCACTTGTGCTGCACTGCTGCCAACATACCTGGGGTATGATTAAGATGGTAGTGCATGTTACTGAACAGTTTGAAGCAAACAAAGGATTTTCAGTAGCATTCTTTATTTTGCATATGCTCTTCTGCAAATATTATATGGGAAAAAGTAAAGATTTCTAGCTGAAGCTGTTTGTAAGCATTCCTTTATTAGCCACTCATATTTTTCTAAAATTATGTCTATATTGCCATGTATATTTGGAGTCATTTTAGTCATGTTATTTATTTCCCTTCAGTAAATGTTGGCTGCCTGCCTTCATTTCTTTATGACTTTGCCAGTGATAAATTTCTGGACACATAGAGCTGTACTTTGGAATCGAGCTGTTGTAGCTCAAATATTGTTTTATCAGAGACTTGAAGGGAATACATCTACTGTTATTTTGACTGAGCTGTTGCCTTTTTAAATTGGCAATGTAGTGTATACTTTGCCATATTACATTTATGAAATCAATTTAAAAGCATATTTTTCCCTGCTTTTAAAAAAAAAAAGATTGGTAATCCCTGACAAATATCAGAAACCATAACTATTACTGTTTATTCCTTACTTTTGTATTTATTTCTTGCAGTTTTTGTGTTTTCCTTACACGAGGTTTTCTTGCTCTTTTTATGTAAGATCTTTAGAATTATTGCTTTGCTTGGAATACAATAACCAAATTTTATAGTATCATATTAAGCAAAGAGATGCACTGCAGCCCTTTTTATACAAGTACATGGCTCAGATTTGTTTTCTAAGACAGTGCAAGCAACCTTGAGAGAAGGAGAATGGCTTCACGGGGATAGACAAGTCCTTTTACAGCTGACTGTCACTTACATGAGTTGCTGGTAAGAAAACAAGAATAGAAACTGGATCTTCCTCCACCTAAGGAATTGGATAATGGAGCACATATTTCAGATGAGTTTGTGCTCTGCTTCACTCAATGCATCAGGGAATGTATATTTCAACAACACAAACACAGTACACTTCATACTTTACTGGAGCACAAGATGCAGATCTCAAACTCTGTCAGTGTCCCTCTTAGACTGTTCCTGAGGCTGTGAAACTGCATCCTATTTGCTTGTGACCTGAACTGACTGCAAACTTGGGGGGAAAAAAAAGCCATTTTAGGCGCTTAACAAGGTCCAGAGCAGTTTATTTGCAGGGCTGCCCTGCACAAGGGTGTATTTTAATCCTAAGTAGTTAAGCTTGTGTGATTGAAAACATGTGACAGAGCACTACACCAGGAGGCTCCTAGCACTCTTTGCAGTGCTTGTCCTGAGTAAGGTTATTGAGCCAGTAAAGTTATTGCCACCAGCCTTCCTTTTGAGGACTGGCAAACTGAGGCACAAGGTGAGGTGACAATGTCAGTGAGGCATTGTCACGACAGTCTCTGGAGCATCAGTTCAGCACACAACGCAGCACACCATCAACTTCTGTTTGGCCAATCTGTTGCCAAGGATAGCGTGATTGATTCAAGTGCTCTTTGGATATGTAGGAGCCCTGTGTGAATGGTCTGTTTGCTCTTGTTATGTTATGAAAGCTCTTTTCTCTTTAAAGCTGCTAAATATTCATCCATGTTTTAGAATCAATTATTGCCTTGAACTTCATCTTTTGTTTTTACATGGTACCTGCTCCATCTGTTTTTTTCCTTATTTGCTAGTTGAAAACTTTTTTCTGGTTTGGCAGAAATTGGTAGGCTTCCATAGTAGTCTTTATTCCTAAATATTCTTAATCTAAAATCAATTTTTGACAATAAGAATATAAAAGCCCAGTTTTAAAGGGTGGAGTAGATGTTTTGATATATGGTGTGATTTTAAGCTGGGGATAGCAGTGGCAGGCACAGGTGTTGCAGCTCAGGCAAGAGAAAGGTGTTTTTGTCATACAGGACTGCTCAGGGAGGGCAATCCAGGGATGTAATAGTACACACCTTACTACAGACTTACGAACACATATTAAATAATGGTAGTACTTTAGAAAGATTTTCAGAGATATTTCAATTGGGCATTTAGTTTTATATAATATTGAGGTCAGGTGGCATGCAATTTTACTGAAACCGAATTGAAACAGAGCGTATGATCTACAGGGGAATGGATTTGATTTCCATATCCTGCACAAGAGAATGTGTTAGCAGGGGAGGGGGCACTGGGAAATCATGTGCTCTTCACTGAGATAAGAAGAAAAAAACAGGCCCAAAACTAGTCTGATTGAGAACACCCTTCAAACAATCTTTAAGTAATTCCAAAAATAAGTAAAAAATATCATCTCTCATCATTTGTCTATTAGCACAACTTGTGATTCATGCCTACATACTTATCTTTTCTTTTTGCAACAGTTTTTGTACCCTCTCTATGCATTCCCATGAACTTTGGGGGATCATTGACTTTAGAGGCAGCATGTGTTTAGTGAGACTGTGCAGGGAAAAAAAAAAAAACAACCTGCAGAGCCATTAATGTAGACTTTTGTTATGTGGCTCATCTTTTAATGAGGATAAAGTAGGTGGTAAATTTCAGATTTAAAATAATTTTACTTTTGAGGTGCTTAATTGGAGTGAAAAAAAGCAGCTGTATAATCTTTTAATCCTTATGTTGATGATAGAGTTTTTTTATGTTTAGGTGTTTGCTGTGGGGTTTTTTTGTTTTGCTTGAGGGATTTTTGGTTGTTTTGGGGGTTTTGGTTGGCTGTTTTGTTTTTTTTTTATATATGCAATTTTTCAAGAATGACAGGTTACCCTTAGAAATCATGGGAACCAATCAAGCACAGAAATTTTCATCCAAAGAGTGACCTTCCTAAGAAAATACATAAAAATACCTGATATGGGGATTTATGATAAAAAATTGCTTATTCAGAACTATGACATTGTTCCTCCTATCCTGAAGTCTGTGTTCTCAGTGAAGCAAGCAAGATGGGGTTTTGTTTGGTTGTGGCAATACGTTGCTGCTGTTCCTACTAATCAATCCTTCATGCAGCTTGTTAGAGCACTTATTCTGTGACTCTCCTAAAGCATTAACTTAGTTTTAGGTTTATTGTGTGCCTCCTGCCTGCCTGCGCAGTTCCAGTTGGAATGGATACAGCAATCTGTGCTTTTAACTGAAAGGCTATCTTCATATTGTCAAGTAATTGGAAAACCTTTCCATGCTGGGGTAGACTTTGGCATTGGTAAAAATTAAATTGACGCTGTGCCAACTTCATTCATGCTGTAACATCGTTGACTCCAATGGCATTGCAGCAGGTCGGAGTTTACTCTATTGTTATTATGTTCTTGGTTTTTCCAGGCACAGATACAGGAAGGAACAGGGTGGATATAGAATAGTTGATATCGTCTTTGTCTTTCCCACGATTCATTTTCCTTGTAAATTAGTTTCACTGAAGGAAATGATATAACTTAGTAGATACTTGGCCCAGTTCTTCATACGAGCAAAACACATTATGGAAAAAAAAATAAATTCTTTGTCCATTATAGTTTGACAGCATTGTGTTCATGAGACATGTCTGACATCTGAGAACATAATGGGGATATTCCGTCTGAAGCAAGAAACAAACAAAACTTTTCAAAATGGGATGGCAGTGACTAAGTAACTTTTCACAATATGGGGGTTTGTGTGTGTTCTTTTGGATTTTTTATAACATTGTGGCAATTTTTACAGAGTCCAATGAAAACTAAGAGCTTACACAATAGTTTTATTCGGAGAATTGTCAATGAAAGTAGGGCACAAAGTAGAAAAATACATAAATTTAGTCTATGCAACAAATTTGTATAACCTCATGATTGTTACCATCAGGTAATTATGGAAAGGAATTAGAGAAAAATAAAAACACCATGGTCTTGAATTCTACCCTGTAAGCAAACAGTAAAGTGTGAATTGTGAGTCTGAAAATTACATTTTGGGGGGGTCTCTCTTCATATTTTGCTCATTTGTTACTGCAGCAGCAGCTCTTGGAGCTGGCAGGAAAAAAAAAAAAAGAAGGCAAACTTAGTTTCATCCTGACTCTTCTGTAGGTACTGATCCTTTTTTTTCCTCTGCAGAGGAAGCTTCCTTGCCTTACCTCCTTTTGAGTTGCTGCATAGTATGTACTCCTCATGACCTGTTGCATGGACTGTGCTGCTCTTTGAGTCTGTGTATTTGCGCCTTCTTTACTACACAGATACTTCTCTTTGCTTGTTATTTGTGATCTTTGCCATTTGTTAGCATCCTGCTTTTGCACTTGGTAGCTCTAGCGTGAATCTGCTCTTGGGGACAACATCCTTCCCTTGCATCAGACTGACCAGTGACAGTCTCTCACCTGCAGCTTTCCGTATCTGGCTAGAGTTCAGCATGCAATTCTACAGAACTCCTTCACTGCTCCCCATCATGTTCCTTCTTTAAGCTGCCCATCCTGAGGCCAATATAAAACAGGCTTTATAGAGGGCAGTTGGGCTGTCCTGCACTGCTCTCGCTTTTTATTTTACTGGTTTTACAAAGCCATCACCCCTTCTTCCCTATGGATAGTATTTTACTAAAAGGAAGAAGTAACCTTTTGTTCTTCATTCTGTTTTCTACAACAGTTGTATCTTGATCCATGGCTAAGGCAGAAAGTGAGTAATTTTACTCAAATTTTTAGTTTGTTGTATTATTTAAGGGCTCAATGAAAGGGTAAGGATAGCAACAGTTTAAAACATGCTAAATTTAAAAAGTGGCTGAGGTATTAGGAGCAGTCACTTGAGAAATCATGCCACATGGCACTGTTCCTATCAAGAGGATTAATTTTGGGCCTGTTTTCCTTAATTCTTCTTTCAGTTTCAATGTCAATGCTCTGTATTATTCATCTCTAGTCATTGTGAGAGAAAATTCTTCTGTGGTTTAGAGTTGGCATGCAAATCATAAATTAAAATAGACCAGTAGCTAAGCAGCTCTTTGAAAGCAGCATTACTTTGAAATAAAATCTCTTCTTCTTGCAAACCATTTAAAATGCAAGGACAGGTTTGTGTGCGGGAGAGCCCAGCCATGATATATATAAGTACAGATAAGCGTTAGCGAGGTTTTCTTTGGGGTGGGAGAGGTCGGGGAAAAGCAGCAGTGGGAGAAGTTTTGATTATAAACTTGATTTATGTCCACTCTCCCACTTTGCTGAGCTGTTTACCAGGAAACTGGTAGAACTCCCTTTAAGACTATATTTTGGGAAGGGGCATGCTGTCTGCTTCTGAGGTTGCACAAACCCCTTGTCTAGAACTCTTTGGTCTTCTTTTCCACTAATGTCTCTGTAAGAATTGTGTACTCTTGCTGAGTGCTGTTGTACTCTGAAGCAATTGCATGTATTATTTTTTGGGAGATGTGTAACTCTGGGGTTCTTTTTTTTCTTTTTTTTCCCCTCAGTGTTGTCTCTATATGAGTATAAAAAAATACAGTGGTGTGTTCTTCTGTTAGAGTGTCAATATCTACTCTGTTTGAACATAACATTGCAATTGTGTAAGATTTTTTAGGTTCAGTAATTAATTTTTCTCTTAAGTTCACTGGCAAAATTCACAACCCAATGAAATAGTACAAGTGTTTAGGAACTACCTTAACAATTCTGGCAAATGCCAAAACCCAAATCCTGTTCTGTTTTATACTGGTGTAACAGAGAAGTTAAAGATTTTCAGATCTAGCACAGATTTACACTAATGTTTTACATGGATTTGGTTCTTTGAATTTTACAAAATTATGCTGCTATTAAATTAAGCAGTATAATAAAATAGACCACAAAGCAGAAAAAAAAAAATCTCAGTATTGTATTTTTAATTTTTTCTAGTAAGTGCAAATAACAATGGGCCTATTTTATGAAAATGTAAAAATAATTTGAAAACAAATAATGTGTTTTCTTATTTTTTAAATCAAAATGTCATTTTATCAAGCTTCATGGTGCTGACAGTGCTTTAAATGAGAAGGAAAAAAAGCCCTAACAAAATACACAGCTCATCCTCTAGATTATTCCTGTCTTATTGCCTATGAAAATCAGGAATTGTAACATTTATTTGGGATGGTGATAGAACTTAATAGTGCTCACGACATTGGTGTATACTGGAGCTTAATTGTTAGAGGGATGGTCCTTTGCTCTTTTGTGTTGGGAAACAGGGCATTTGTTTAGGAGCAGAGGGGAGCCCAGTGCAGCCTCAGCTATGCCTTCCCCTACAAGTGGGCAGCTGAGAGGGCTGCTGAGTTTGCTCGTGGATTGTGACAGGTGAAAAACGCCATTTAATGAGTTTCCTTCCCAGACAATTAGCAGAGGGAGGGAGCTTTCCCATCTGCGCCCGACACAAGCGGGGTTTGCTGGTTGCCACATTTCCTTTGTGAGACTGATGGGTAATTCATTGAATGGGGTAATGACAATGACATTGCTGGCTGCAGTCAGGCTCACTAACTGTTCTGATCTGTTTAATCTCGGGGGTTTTTATTAAATACTTCCCACCAGTGTAAAAGGGCAATGTGAAAGAAAGGTTCCCACTAGGGCAGTGCTATATGAGGACTGTGGAGGTCTTGCAGTAAAATGAACATAAATACAACCAACAACTCCCAGGCTGTACTTAACATTCTCATGTGCACATGGATTTGCAATAAGATGTGTGTGTTTTAATTGCTTACTCTCTGCATGAACTACTAAATGTTGCCTTATTTTTGACTAGTACTGGCTTTCTTGAAGCACATTAGATCGGTAGAATATGCATAAATTCTTCTGAAGTCTTCATTAATTTCTTCCAACCCTTTTCAGGATACCCTAATAAAGAAAATTTCAGTCTGACACCAGAAAACACAGAAAATCAGCAGATTGCCATTCACATGAATGTAATATGCCCTTCTCTCTGCAAATTCTCTTCTTAACTTAAACAGTTTTCTAATTGTGTATTTTATTCTTCCTAGACTCTATTAATCTGTCTAATGCACAGACTTTAATTTCTTCACACATCAGTTCTGCTGAAGTAATCAAAATTAGAACACATTAACATATCACATCCTACTGCTGATACTTTGTACTTCCTTGCAGTGATACATAAAATTTTCACAGAGGAAAGAACAAGAGGGCTAGCTGTGCTTTTCTGTACAGCAAATCAAAATTCCCTTGCAGACTTTCCTGGAAAGTAAGCTACAAGTATATAGTATTTGGCTAAGAATTTATATATTGAATGGCATTCAATTACCTGGTAGCAATGTCATTCTTGTTATGTATTCTCTTAGTATTTATTTTTCACTTGCAGAAAAAGAGAAATTTGTCTTGAAATCTACTTGAGCAATTTTACTTCATATGTTTTATTGCCCATTTATAAAATAGAATAAATACAGTTTTGAATAGAGGGAGCTGCTTTGGTTTCCTTTTCCTTTTCTTTTATTTTAGACCTTCAATTCTGTGAAATATAGCTGCCTTGGGGATTCCTTTGAAAAACCTGATAATGAATGTAAGATGTGAGTGACTGGTGTGTGATTGTGTTGATGTTTTCCCTTCTCTTGAGCCCAGTTTGAAATTCAGCTCTGCACAGCAGGGATTGTCCTCAGCCACATATGACTATTTTGAGGATTGTGTGTGCTTGAGTAACTGTGCAGGCTTTGGGCAACTGGCAGCAGTTTGTCATGGCTGCCTTTAGGCTGGTAAACCGTGGGGATTTTAATCCCTGTCCTCTCTGTCAATCACGTCTGTTTCACTTTTTAATGTACTATTTTCAAACAAATGCTGTTCATTCTATGATAGGTGGAAGAAAATTAAAAGGCCAAGTGTATAATGTAGGGGGTTTACCTATTTTCCTGTCTCTGTCACTGAAAATTATTTGCTTTGTTATAGAATTGTTCATATTTAAATCATCAAGCTTTCTTGCCTGTTTTCTCATTGTTTTATTTTGATTGAGTACTTTGATGCTGTGAATCCTGTCTGCATTTAATTCATTATAATCATGTGAAACGAAACCCTGAATGGCTTCCAAATGAATATTATTTAATTTTCTTTGGCATTCACACAAACAGTGGTTTTGCCAGCTGAGCAGTAAGTAAAGACATGTTTTTCACTTCTGTGTGACCCAGTCAAATTTTAGACCTGTTCTCTTTTGCATTTCCAAATTTCTGAATATGATATTCTGAATATTATTATTACTAATTTTCCTTCCTTTTATTCCCAAAAAGTGAAAAATTATTTTAGGTTTATTTGTGACATATTAAATTATCATAAAACGTTGAAAAAAAAGAAAAATGTATTTGTGTGGCTTTATGTATATAGCCGTGCTACTGAACTGCAAAACCTCACACTGTAATGTTGATAGGACTTCCAACACCCCAAGTGAATTAGTTTTGATTTTAGGCTTATCTTTGTCCCTTGTTTCTTCTTGGGCAAGTCAGTGAATGCGGTTCACAGTCTTTATAGGTAACTCATACTAAAACATTGAAATATTTATTTCAACAAGGTAGTCAGAGAAAAACAATTTAGGAATAAATTGTGTTCAAAATATAAGTGATTTCAGGAGGAGACCGAGGCATTGTGTTTTATTGCCTCATGTAGTAGGGGAATCAGTGTAGCTTTCAAAGGCTCTTTTGATTGTTGAAATCATACAATTCTTTTCATGTTTGATAGGAGCAGTCAGCCAAGGACTCAGAGGTTGCTCACACTGAGCCAATGGAGCTGCACTGCTAACTGTGGTGGGCTTGAAGCAAACCAACAAAATTCAACCTCTTGGGCATCTCCCAGCAGAAATAGACAGAGTTTAAAACTTTAAGGGATTGTTACTGTTATTATACAAAGATGAGTTTGGGGAATGTTTTGGCTTGTTTTGGGGGGTCTTTTGGGTTTTTATGTTTGTGGGGGGTTTGTTTGGTTTGGGTTTGGGGGTTTTTGTGTTTTGTTTGGGTTTTCTTTGGGATTTCTTTGCCGTCCACTTTTTGTTGAGTGTTTGTTTTGGGAGTGGGTATTTGTGTCATTTTGGGGTTTTCCAATGAAATGCAGGATCATCAGTCTTACAGCAAATTATATGATGAGCAGCAACTTTCATGATACGGTAATAGGGCTGATGCTAGGTTGCCTGATTTCTGCCTTCTTGTTGAGCCCAAGAATGGGCAAGTCCCTAAAGCCATTGCTTGAAAGACAGATAAGATAAAACTCCTTCATAATGGACTCCACATGGGACAGAATCCAGAAACTTTGTTCAGAACATGGAGGTCATCCTTTAATGGTGATTAACGGGGGTTCTCTGGTCACTGCTGTACATGTGCTTCTGTGGGAGAATGTCTTGCCTCCTACTCTGATTTTTAATTAGGGTTTGAATATGTCAGAGCTGCAGCCTGTGTTACATCTGTTTGAGTGGCAATGACATCAGTCCAAAAGAGGAATCAAATGGGAGTCAAAAAAATTAAGAAATGAAGTGGCAGTCAGCTCTGATAGACGATCAGGAAAAAGTCTCATGAGATGCTGTAGACAAGTCTTGCATCCCATTTCAATATGATACTAAGAAGGTATGTTAAATAAAGCATACAATGCCTGCCCTTCTTGTGTTCTGTGAGTCTGCTCTGACACTCGAATTTTAGAACCCTTGGTTCTGTTTCCTGGCTGAGGGACATGCTTATGCATGTCTGCATTTCCTATAAGACTTTTCCTTAAGCCTTTTTTTATTTGTAATTATCATGGTGTTATTACTGTGTTACCTACTCAGTCACCAAAACACTATGTGTTCTGCAAAACTTTGACCCAGTATTCATCAGGCTGTCAGACTCCCACGGCACAATTACAGGATGCATGAGGGAGGTTTAAAAATTATTTGGTCCCCTAGTTTTTAACAGTTTTACATATGATTAACTATTAACTGTCTCAAAATGCTGCTGTAAGCACCATCTTTATATTGCACCAGAGACATGCTCTTGGGAGAACAATTAGACATTTATAGGGTTTGGATGGGAGGGAGATTAGAAAGTATAAAAATATTTCTTACTCATAAACTCCCAGTAAATTATCTTTTCATTTTGTAATAAGAGACTTAGTTTCAATAAAGATCTACATCAATGGTTTGCCAGAAAGTAGCACTCTATTTCCAGTCCTTACTGAAAAATAGCAGTAAAACAATGTGTTTTTGTAAATTGTTTCTCAAATCCTTGGATCTTTATTTGTGGGAATTCTAGTGCTGAGCTCTTTCATTTATATTCTCCTCTCATCATCCCATGTTCATTAATTTAGAACCTCAGGTTACTGAATTTCAAAGTCTGCTGTTGTTTTCATTTAAATTGTAGAATATTAAACAGCAGTGTTATGTTATATTCAGATGGCAGTGCTGTTTTTCTCCTGAAAATTGAAGATCTACAGCCCAAACTTTCCTCTGCCACAAGAGAATAACAGGGTTCTAACCCTGACTGCCTGCTGTAAAGCATCACTCTGGTGAGGGTTTACATAGAAGATACAGTCACAGTCTGTGACCATGTTGCTTTTTGTAATGTTCTTGGTGATTACCCTTCTCTGTAGCCTGCCTGGTGATTTTCTTGCTTTTCTAAAAAGCTCTGGAGTAATTTTGTGTGGAAAAAATGATGAAAGAATGATAGATGTTACGAAGTATCAGACACCTCTTTTACCGTTCATTTGTAAAGCTACATGGATGGAACATGGCATAAGGATATTAGAACAACTCAAGTTTCTCTTGCAATTGAAGTTATTGCCTTTTAAACTGGGTTTTTTTTTGTTTTGTTTTTGTTTTTCTTTTCTAGAGGAGACTAACTCACTTGGAGCTGGATTCTCCAAGTTGCAGCACTGCATTTTCTCAAAAATTGTCTTGTGGGTTGGAAATTCTTCAGGCTTAACCCTGGGAATGGAGGTATAATGACCTTTATAAATGATAAAGACACAAGATTAAGAGTCTAAAGGTTATGTCCTTGGGCATGGAGGTGATTCAAATCCTCATGTTTATGCCTTGCTTATATTATGATTCTTAGTCTTTCTTACACTCATCTTTGGCAAAGCAGCCTGCAATGTGTGGTAATAATTGCTTAGGTATCTTCAATGTCTATAAGGCACCATTTTGCATAGAAAATATACAGTTGGATAATGTCTAATTGGTGAGCTGAGGTACAGGTGGTATTCCCAGTAATGAGCATCCTTCTTTCATTAGAATTTTGTTTATTTCACTATTTTTAAAAAAGGAATAATTGTCATTTACTGTTATTATCACTGTGAATTTTACTTTCAAAGTTATTCATGATGTGATCTTCCGCCTTCTAATTCTGCACTCAAGCAAAGTGTTAGTAAATGTTTTCTACATGATGAGTCTTGGGCTTCAGGTCTTTTCTTCCTCTCTGTTGATTCAGGTTGCTCGTGTTTTCACTTAACATCCAGAATTCTGTAGCCTAAACTAATGGACCTGTGTGTGATTCTTCCAACAGCTCAGTGCTGCACAGCTGGGGATTCTTGTACCAGTGACTCTGCCCAGCATTTGAGGAGCTTGCAGCTTCTGGCTGATCTGTAGATATCTTCTCAAATTGGGAATGCTCTAGATGGGAAGAATAAATTTGAAAGCCCTTCTGTCTTTCTAAGGGAAGTTCAACCAAATAGTTTTTTTCTTGTATTTATGAATTTCAAAGTATACAGCCAGGCTTCAAATTGCTGATTAGCTTGCTTGATAAGAAGAACTTGCATAAAATTGCAGTCATGTGTCTACGCTTTCAGTCTAATAGAAAATGTGAGATGCAATATGTGGGTGGCATGCTCAAAGCAATGGTTTCAGGAAGAGATCACAACTGACCACTGTTGCATTTGCCAGCCCTAAAAAGAAAAACAATACAATAGTCAAGGTGCGAGGTGCTGTGGACTTCCGTGAGCACTGTTGCCATGTGGATGAAAACAAAACTGCCCTATATACTGTCCTTCTCCCAACAACCCAAACAGCTCATTCTGTACTCCTTTTGCCTCAGTTTAAACTAAACAGAGCTTTAAAAAATCCCAAAAAACAAACCAAAATGCAAACCAAAATAAATAAATAGATAAAAGCCCAACCTGACAAAAAAAGCTAGAAACTCACAAACGCTGGATGAACAAAGAACTAGAAACTATTTTGCTATGCTGTCTTTCCATGCTTACATGCAAAGTAATTCCCTGTGGAATTACGTGGGATTTTTTTCCTTTTTAAATAAAGGACCATACCAATTATGAGGTCTTCCACTCAGTTGTTTTCTTCATCTGTAACACAATGCATATTTATAAAGTAGTAATACATATTTATGGATTGCTTCTGATACGGCAAATGTTCTACAGTTTGTAAAGAAAATGGTTAGAGGGCTCTACTATGTATTTTCAGAGCTTATAAAAATGTAACTATCTGTAACCTTCTGAAAAGATACAGCCTTAGCAGATTTCACTGTTAAATTAAAAAACAAACAAACAAAAAACAAAACCACACAAACCAATTAGAGCTTTCCTGTATAGTTGAAGCTGTTGGTTGGTTTTGGGTTTGGTTTGGGGTTTTTTTTTGTTTGGTGTTTTTTTTTTGGTGTTGTGTTTTTGTTTGTTTTTTTTGTTTGTTTGTTTTGGTTTTTTTTTTTTAACACATGGAAGGAATTAAGTATCTCCAAAGTGGGTTTTATTTCCCCCTTATTCCAAAAAGCACAAGGAATGGAGGAGGAATGAAGTGATGTATGTTATCTATAGCCTTCCCTCTCACAACATGATGTACAATCTGTTGTGCTTGGGAGGAAGCCTGTGGATCAAACAAATACTGCTGTGGTGCTTTTGGGGGATGAAACTGGGGGAAGGAGCTGATGTGAGTTATGAAGCATCCTTTAAAATTGTTTAATACATCTTGGAGACAAGAGTTTTGCATCTTCTTTGTCCTAGACTGATAGTGGTCTGCTGTATTTTTTTAGTTCACCCAGCACATGATATAGCTATTAGTGCTTGTGGTCCCAGTTAAGCCAAATCACTTTTCCTATGTGTCTTTTTAGCTGCTTTTTAAAAATTCAGATATTTTAGAGAACAAAATATTTAAGTCTTTAGGAAGTTGTTACTGTAAGAGTTGTGCCTGCTTTTTAAAACCATATAGCAATGGGAAGGAATAATTTCCTAGACTTGAGATGTTCTTCCTCCATAGTATGATATTACTGATCACAGGAACTTTTGTTTCACAAGGGAAAAAAGTGGGATTATCTCGTTCCACAGTTGTTTCTTCCTTGTGGTGTTATCACCTCTGCCTTAAGGCTTACAGGGGCCAAGGGTATGTCTCCCACATACCCAGGAATCAAAGATTTTATTGTCTGTGGCTCTTAGTTGCTCAAAACACACATCTTCTGGAAAGTGAATCTGAGTTCACATAATGTTTTGAAAACAGCTTGTTCTCTTGCACAGGGAGGAATATACTGTCTACCTAACATGAGGGAATTGAGCATTTTGTTTGTGCAGAAGCTCACACTGAGTGAACGGAGAAAGTGAAAAAAGTGAAAGCCTATTTCTCCATCTCTGCTCATCTTTAAATTGTTAGTCTTGTCCCAGCATCAACCTAGGACATTACAAGTCTAGATCATACAGTAATTCCTTCTAATTTTGTTGTCCCTTTTTTATTTATTTTTCCCTGCACCCATACATGCTCAGGTCAGGTACCCTGCAGTTCAGGCACAGTCTTTGTGACTAACAAACCTCAATACTGATGGGAATTTCCAGCAGCCTTATTATTGCAGTACCAAATAGATATACATTTCTGTTCTGAAACTCTGTATATTGACTGAATCTTCAATATTTTACCTTTAAGTTTTATTTTTATGATATTTCTATATGCTTTTTATTATTGCTTTAAAGATAAATGCTTATGTTAGTTTTCTGGAGGCTTTGCTACAGTACTGCAAAAAACGTTTGAAGTGCAAAGAGAAATGTTTTCAAAGAGATCTGAAATTTACAGAAGCTCAGATCCTTTTGGTACAATAATTCATATTCAGCTTTCTAAGAGTCAAAACTAGTGGATTTGTGAACCCAGCTTTGAACGTTCTTTGCAGACTTTGGAGGCTGTTGTTCTCTTACATTTTTTCAGTGAAAGTCCTATTTGGAGATCATTTGCTTTATAAATTTGGAAGAATAACTGAAGAAACTGTGGCAATTTTGCTTTTGTGATGCATTGTCCTTCACAATGAGGAAGGGCGTTCATGCCAAGGGAAAGAAGAAAGGAGCTTTCTAATAAAATTTCTGGAGAACCACAGTCACAGTACTTTATTTAGAGGACGTAAGCGGAGTTAATATTTCTTCCCAAAATTTAAATCCTGACTTACATGGCTGATCATTGTAGACAACAGTAAGAAACCACACAACAAGCTAAAATTATATCATTTCATAACCTTGACTGCAGCAGTACCAATTTGATTCATTTGAAAATAGAATTTCCTGCTTCAGGGCTTGGCACAAAGTCTGGGAACATGATGCCTGGTATTAAAATCATGGCTACTAAACTGCCATGGTGAACTAAGCTGTGATTCTTAGCAGTGTTTCAGTTAGCAGCATCCAGACAGGTAGGGAACTGAGGGCTATCTTGAAGTGAGTATGTAAACCTGCCAGTAAGCAAGGGAATTCATGCAAGGCTGAGGCATTATGGAGAACCATAGGTGGCAGATACTTTGTGTCCCATCACTCTAAGGGGATGAAAGTGTAGTAGTGTTTCAAATGGTTCCATATGCAAATTTGGTGGTTGTTTAAGTTGTGTCTTTTCGTACAGGCTGTATTAAGGGATTTCTGTTCTTTGTATTTTTGTTTTCCTAACTGAATCTGTCACATGCACCAAGAATGAAGAGTTTTACAGTACTAGAAAATGTGCAATAATTTCATGGAGCCAGTACACTCCAGGTAACCAGGTGATCCAATGTACAATCCCCCCCAGTTTACAATCACTGATGTTGCCCATACATATTTTTTCTTAGTGTGTTCTATCTATGTTTTTGGGTGTGAAGCTTGTGAGCTCATTATCTGTGTTGTACACATCTACATGTGAATTCAGCCACTTGTGCTGTTCATGGAAGTGGAGCTTGGGGAGTATGATTCACACGTTAATCTTCTGACAGTTGCCTAGAGCTGGTCAGGTGAATCAGAGCCCAGAAATGCCCTTCTCTCTGGGTGAGTCTAGGCAGCTAGCCAAGATGTGGATATCTGCAGAAGTCTGAAGCTGTGTCCTTAAAGTAAAAAGTCATTAATTTAATTTCCTGAAATCAATGCAAGCCATGGTATTCTAATGCTGTTAGGCTATTTAGATAATTCTGCAGACAAGGTTTACTTTCGGAGTCTGAAATTTAGGAAAATAATTTCAAATTACTGTTGAAAAAATTAAATAGACAAAAAGACATAGTTATTTAAAGTGATGGTTTTATAATATTGATATTTTTTTCACTTGTTTACTTTTCATGGGAAAGGTAGGACCTGTACCTTATACATAATATGCAAAATTATTTTTGTGTGTAATACAGAATATGTTGTAGGGACATGGAAACAGTTGTTCAGTGACTGTAAAGGCAGATGCTCCCTCTAGTGCCTAACACTATTTTCTTGTAATGGCAATAGCTTTGTTGGGCTTTCTGCCATGTTTTATTATGCAGTTGCTTCAGTCCCTCAGGTATCAATCTTAAAATGGGTAATCTGAAATGAGGATAAACCCTTTAGTATTGCATGCCTCCTGCATCTTTCCCCTTGTGTGTAGCAGAAGCAGTCAGATAATGCAAGTGGATAAAGAAAGTTAATCTAAACATATTCTTTTAATTAAAGATTTTTATAGCCTATCAAATAGGTAAACTGTTACTTAAATTGACTATCACCTGGGAAAACTTTGGTGCTTGTGAGCATTTCTGAACCAAGTGAGGATTGATTGGACCATGAGGGATTCAAAAGGTACCTGGACACTAATTGCAAATTCAGGTCATTATTCTTGATATTTTTATTAGCTGGTGTTTTTAATGTGGCTATTGGAGATATCAGACAGAAGTTGAAAGTGGTGTAAAACAGTCTATGACATCGCTGTGTAAAAAGAAGAAATGCCTGAACTGTCAAGACATCCAAACACGTTGTTTAGCAGGAGAGTACAATTATGAGCATTATGCTGGCATCTGGGTGGAAGAGAGGGAAGAATGGACTACGTTTGTGTGCCATGTGGGGTGCCCAAGGGTGTATACACTCCTTGCTTCTTAGGCTGTTGCTGCCTTCATCCTGACACAGTCCTTTCTGAGGGCAGTCTTTCAACACTTGGGAGTTCTAAAGTTTTTAAAGGTTATCTTTAAAAATATTCGTTCTGCTGTTTTGTGTTTATCTGTAAATAGTGATTAAAGATCAATTCTGTTAGAAACATAAATGTAGAGCAATATGTATGATACAGTATGTGTGGAAAAATATTTATGAATCAAAGTATATTCCTAACAAAATCTGATACTAAACTGTAAAATCCAAGGTTATGAGTAGTTCTGCAATAATACATTGCCTACATTATTATCAAGCTCTTGCGGGTATGACATCAGGAGATTTGAAGAGAATAGGTAGGGTGTTGTGTGGTTTTTTGTTTTTTTTTTTAAATTATAAGTGTGATGATGAATTATTATAGTGCTTTGTATTTATCCTAACTAAAAGCTGCCTGAAATGGTGAGCTTTTAGTTTGAAGGGTTTTCTATTATTTTTGTAGATAGTCTATGCACTCCTTCTCTCTTCCTTTCCTTCTTTCAATCTTTCTTTCCATAAGGAAAGCAAATGGAAAATTTATTGTAAAGGCTCTGTGGACATCAGCATTCACACCCAAGAAAATTGTATACAAGTAAATTGTGTGTTCTACTTTAGTGCACTGGAATATCAGTAATATTTTTCTTACTGTATCTTGCATTTATACAGTTGAATGGAAGAGTGACACAGTACAATTTGAAGCAGTAGCCAGCAGCAGCCTCTTTTCATTCTTGGATCCTTGAGTATTTTTGTCTTTCCCAGGGAGAGGGAGTGAGAATGTGTTTTAGCTTTTTTTTTTTTTTTTTTTTTTTCTTTTTTTAAATATACCACCTATACACAGTGTAAGAACAAGTAACTGAGAGTAATTAACTGTGCTTGATTACATTTTTAAGTACTCTGATACTAGAGCGGAGTTTAAATAAAATATATAATTCAGCAATTGGTTTCAGTTGTCACGGCTGACTATTAAAAGTTACTTTCTCAGTGTTGCCACTGGCAAAGCTTTTTGTCTGCTGTAAAGATTTCTTTTCCCCATGTTGGTGGCATTTTATCAGCAGTAGTGGGCATGGCAGTTAAACAGCCAAATCATGTTGTTTAAGAGTTAGACTTCACTCTGAATAACCCCTCCATAAAAAGGATCCATTTTAAATTATTTAAGTTGCGACAAGGTTATGTTTACATCCTGTTGGATGCCTCTGTATGCCTTTAACCACTTGGCAGTCTAAATGCTATGTACTTACTCTTTTGTTTCCAGCTGTGCATTGTAGATTTTGAGTGGTAAAATGTTCCACCTACCTGCTTCTAAATTACTAGGTAGGCTAAAACCTTAGCCAATTGTCCGTAGTTTATGGTGATCTTTTGGGTGGTCCATGACCTTCTCAAGAAGAGTACATCTTTCTTAGGAGGGGAAATCAGACCCTAACTTTTTATTATGTGCTATTTCATTATTTTTGCTGAGGTTCTCTAGAGAGAAATGCAGTTTCTTGGCAATTGCAGTATAATGTTAGCAGAGACAAATACAGTTTAACAGTCATAGTCAGGAATTTTAAAGATAAGGTAACATGTCAACATCCTGAAATACAGTGGAAATACATGGAAATGATCATTCATAAGGATGCCATTTGCCTGCAAATATCACATTCCTTTTCTTTGAGGAAACGGCAGGAATTTTTCCATCCATTTGCCTTCCTGCTTTTTTCAAGCTGTGTTGAGTCAGCTGGATGTGACCCATTCCTACCATTCCCTCCTTGCTCCTTCTGCCCAATAAGACTCTGTCAATTAGCTGATAACCTGTTGGAATAGCAAATATTACTCCCTCTCCTGCTGGCTCTGCTTAAGGAGGAAAAAAGAAGGATAAGATTTTGGTTATGAAATGCTGAATTACCTGCTTTTCTAATCTCATGATCAGCCCTTGTGTATTGAAACCAAAGATGTGGGTGCTATTAGAGAAATATTTAATGAAGTAGACATTGTAATATACATTTAATGTTGTTTTATGAGGATTGCTGTTGTAGAATCAAAACGCTCAGCCTTGTGATCTTAGTTTCTGCTCTGCTATATGTGATTAGCTTTTTGGTTGTTAGTTAAAATTGTGATGATTGTTTAGAAATGACTAAGAACATAAGTGCACAGCATGATGCTGCACTAATGTAGTTATTCTTGATATTTCTGTCTAAACACCAACTTCTATGTGATTCAAATTTTAACAAGATTTTTACATTTATGGTATTGTTTTTATTAGTAAAATGTAAAATTTGTCCTGAAACTCTGGAATAATGCACTGGTCTGGGGTTTTATACTATATAGTAGTTTATCAGGTAAAGATAGAATAATTTAATGTAGCTAAACACATATTTTTAAAATTACTGTTTCAGTAATTTTTCCTTGGAGCTATTATATTTTCACTTCCCCAGTCACAGAGATGTCTGAGCAGTGGGGCACTGACCTGGCCTTCTAATTCTGTCATGAGTTCAAGTCCCATCATCTCTCTTCTGATTTATTTCACTGCCAAAGTTCAATCAAGACCTTGACCATTTCTGCAATACAGTATTTTTTTTCATGCAGTTTTTCTTTTAAGTCTTTCTTCAAAATGGTGACTGTTGTCTTTCTTTAGATTGTAGAATTCTAAATGTTTTCTGCCAGTCTTGTTCTTCAAAATTAGACTTCCCCTGAATACATTTGTGAAAGCTGATTTTTTTATGATGGAACATGAGGGCAGTATTTAGGTTGATTTTGTTTCATTCTATTTATGACCTATTGGACACAGTTTGCCTTTTTATGGGTATAAAGTCATACCTTGCATTTTATATCATTGTATTTTGCCTGGATTTTCTCAGGTTAGAACCAGAAGAAAATGCTGTGTTGGACAAGAGCTTTAAGAGCTAAAGCTATAGGCTGTATCAGACCTGTATTTTCTGCAAAACAAGACAGACATAATAATGAAACAAAACCTCATAAGCCCTTTAGTGCTATCCTACATTCCTAACTTATTCCTAAAATTATAACATGAAGCCATTGCTATTTCTCTCCATTTTCTTTTGTAACAGTTTATCATATCAATAATCTCATTTACACCATTCAGCTGACATGTGCTACCAGGGGTTATCTTCTAAGTGTAAATCAAGCTTTTGGAAATAGTCCAGAATATATCCTAGTGTGGTTTATGTCATTGTATAGACATGTTGGCCAAGCTTACGTCAGTATAAATATAGCGAATTGAAAGTTTGAGCCACTGTTGTGTTCATCTATTTCCAGTAGCTATTTTTCCTTTTCACACTTTTTATGATAGTTGACCTGCTTATCTTGTGTTCTTTTCTCTGATTTGTATGCTCTTTCTCCTTTTCCATCCAACTGTTACAGTGCTGTATGCATTTCCTGACAGCCAATTAATTGGCTGTCTCCTCACTCAGCCAAGAACAGAGGTAGCAGTTCTACATGAACCTCTCATGTCCATTGATGTGCACAGCAGACATCCTAAGAATGGGGACACATTTCCCTGGTCTTGTGGCTGCATGCTGTTCACATCAATTTCCCATTAAAAGGTAATTTAAAGGTATAGCCCCAGGCAGACTCGGGAGAGGGCTATAAAAAGAGTTTAATTAACAGTTCAGAATAATATAATCTGAGGTTGAATAGTCTGTAACCAGTTCATTTTTTTGTTCACACTTGTCATTTCCTTTACTTGCAGATTAGAGGAGATTTCCTTGTTTGGTAAAGAATGCAATGAAATAAGTCTTCGAAGAAGCTTTATTGTACGTGTCTTGGAGCTAGATCACTGCATTATCATAAGCTTTAAACCTGCCACTGCTTATCTTCCCTCTGCATTAGCTCACCTCTTCTGGTCAACACATTTTAAGGAAAGAGATGCAAGTCACCTCACAGTTGAGCCCGCGTGCTTTTTGAAAGGTTTACCTCCATTTATAAACACATTTACCCCAACTTGTTCTAAAATAATCTAAAGAAGTAGCTATTTTATGTGGTAAAATGGTAGAAAATTGTGCTGGAGTACCAAGGAGGCTTTGTGTTCAAAAACAAGTACCATTGTCTCTTTCCTTCCCTTGTTGGTTGTGTTTTGGGTAAAACTTTCTTTGCAGGTTTCTTGATTTTTTTTTTTTAATTGTTTGTTTGGTTTTGCTGTTTGATTTTTATTTTAATTTTTATTTTTTTTGTTTCTCCTGCACTGCAGGTCCTCCTGTGTTTTTCTACATTGTACAGGTTTCTGCACAAATCTAGCCAGGCTGAATATAGCAGGATATGTTACTTTCATGATTCCTAAAAGCCTTCAAATCAGAATGATTTTCTGTCACTCTGGCTTGAAACAAACTTTTCCTGGAAAAGTTTATTACCTAAAAGAAGGAGGAAAAAAAGACATATTAAGGTCTGAAGTATTCTCTACCTTGAGGGATAAAGATATACAGTACTTGTTGTCATTTAACCGTCCACCCTCCTAATTCATTCTAAAATACTAGCTACAAGTGCAACAGTTTGTGGACATGACAAATCTTGCATGCTTGGTACACATGAGCTAGGAGCCTGACAATTTTATTCCCCTGGAGAAAGCTGTTTTGTTTTCTTAGATCTGTTTCCTTTTCTCTACCAATGGAAAATATGCAGATTTCTTAAAACTTTTGGGTTTTACCTGGATCACCTCTGAGGAAGAGAGTGGAAGCACTGACTGAACTTTTGCTTTGTCCTAGTATGTTAAATCATTCACTAATTAAATATGACTATGCTGGGACACATTCTGCACAAGTCATATAGGCCTTGTTACCAATTTATGACCAAAAGCCAATTATGGTTTCCAATTGAAATTTTATTAATTACAGCAAGCAAAGCAAAAGCAGTTTCAGCGCTGGGCGACAGGTGGGCTCTTCGTCCCACAAACCCGCCGCGCCGATCCGGGGTCTCTGGTGTCCTCTTATACAGTTCTGTTCCTTGTCGACGTGACTGTCCTCGATGTACTCTGCGCATGTCCATCCTGTGTTGCTAGGGTCTTGATTAGCCTTTCCTCAGATGCAGTTAATCATCGCAATTAGCGTGTCCCTGAAAATGTTTATCTCAACAGGAAGGGGTCAGTAAAGTTATACAATTTATCTATCTCTTGATTTAGTGAGCAGACATTCTTTATCTATCTCCCTTCATCCTTGATTTAGTGAACGGACATACCTTACTTATCTCCCATCACCCTTCTAGTGAACAAATGTACTTTATTACATCTATATCCTATTACCCTTCTAGTGAATAAACATCTATTTCCCTTCACCCTTCTAGTGAGCAAAGCATCTATATCCCTTCACCCAGATTTAGTGAACAAACACACTTTATCACAATCCCCCCTTTTTCTTTCAGGCTATTTTGTTTTGTTCATTAAATCGCTTTAGCTCTTGTCTGCTCCATTCTAATTCTTCTTCCATTTCAAGTGGTTCATACTTGGCTCTTACTAACATTAGGTGGGCTGCTTCTAGTCTATTCTTTACAATGGTTATAAGTCTATTAAAGATACATGGTCCAAAGGTCAATCCCAATACCAGTAGTATAACGGGTCCTATGATTGTCGATAGCAGGGTAGTCAGCCATGGGGATTGATTAAACCATAATTCATACCAGCTTTGTTGCGCTTCTCGATCTCGCTTCCTTTGTTCTAATTGTTTCCTGAGTTCAGCCATAGTATCCACTACTACTCCAGTATGATCAGCATATGTACAGCATTGTTCTTTAAGGGCTACACACAGTCCTCCTTGTTGTAGCATCAGTCCCAATAGCTTCGTAAAAGGGTGGCCTCATATTATAACATAACCAACACTCTTTGGTCAAATTGGGGTATGTCTTGTTTAGGATTCCATAACTGGCTTGCATTATTTTCCAAAGAGTATTATAATTAGAGGCCTCCTCCGAGGCATCGGTTTGCAACACTGTTAACTTTCCCGAGCTATTGTTGTTTGTGACCTCTGTCCAGTTTTGCCCTACTACCAGTACTGGGTTGGGTCCTACACCTGTGGGTGTGTCATATGGGGCTGGTTCTTTTTTATCAAGATTAGATTCCCTCTATCCCTTCCGGGTTCCCGATGCCTAATTCCCCAGGTTTTCCCCAATAACCATTCTGGTTTCTCTGGCTGGGTAACATTAACATAGAGAAAGGAACAGGTCCCTATATAGGTTGTTTCCCCTGATGGGCCTCTTCGTGGTTTAATACATCCTGCCGGTCCAAAATCTACTCTCAAATATTTGTCGGGCCCTCCTCCTGGCAACCAATCAGAGGCAATTGTTTCACAACCCCAGTATCCACAAAAATATTCCCCAGGTAGGTTACAATACCCTTTCCCTTGAGTTGAGCTTGGACACATGTAAAATCCAGTCAGATTCAATACCTTTCCACAGTGGTCAATATTAGTCATGTTACATAATCCTACTGTAAAACTTGGAGCCCCTACCGTGGTAATGGTTTGTAATGTTTGGGAATTGTCCCACCTTATCAAGGACCACTTAAACGGTTGATGTGTCGGTTCACCCCAACATCTTTCAAATAAACTTAACATGATAGTCATCTTAATTGTCAGCCTTAAACTAGTGGTCTCTCCTTTGTAATAACAGGTACGATTTTGGATAGGAGGGTCATTCCCACTCTTGGGGCATTTCCTGGACCATAACCTCTTGATTCCACTGATATCGGGGCGACCTCCTCCACAGTCTTTGTCTCCTCTGCCTCGCCCGTCGACTCGGTTGCTTCGAGCCACGGGGTGTACCATCTTCTCGGCAGCAAGAGTATTCTTCAGGAGGGGAGTTTTGCCCCCTTCGGGTTGTCTTTTGAATGTAAGTGTTCCAATTATGGTCTTTGACCTCTGGAACGTTACAATTGATGCTCTTTGCCCTTTTGCGGCACAGTCCTGCTATAATGTGCGCCACGAAAGGCACTGGTTCGTTTGAATGATAACAGTAAAGGTCCGGATTAACCCCTTCTGCAAAAATATTCCACCATTCATTAGATCCTAATATTAAGTTTCCAGTGGCCACCCTCTGGGCCAATGTCCAATTAGTTATTTCTCGTTGGAGAGACCAACAGGAATAACAAACTCCTTTTGGTGGGTACCCGTTATTACAATGGGTCCACCACCTGTCTTTACACACTAAGCATTGATAGCATACAAATGGATAACAGGTTCCCCTACAATATAAATCCGTACACTTTATTTGCACATCTTGTGCATATACATTCCCCTTATCATCCCTTCTAGCCCCAGGTAAATATTTTATTCTAAAGGTTCTATGCTTATGTTCCCTATCCATTAACCACTTCTCTTTTATTCCATAAGGTTAAACAATATATATGTATCCTTTATATGTTTCCCCAATGTCTGTATTTAAAAGATGTAGAAGTCAAGAGGACCAGAATCAGTCAGATTCAATCGGTGTCTTTCTCAAGTGGGGTTCCCCCCCCCTTTACGAGCCAGTTTAAGTTTCAAGTCTCCGGCTGGGCTCTTGACCTCCCACTCGTCCTTGGGTATAGGCCCTTTTATGCGGCTGGCATGAGTCCACCCTCTCTCTGCAGTTCGCACCGCTGTATTGGTGGTCAATAATACCAAGTACGGGCCATCCCACCGAGGTTGCAGAGTGGTTTCTTTCCACGTTTTTATAAGGATCCAATCTCCGGGCTTTACCTGGTGTAAAGTAATATCAAGAGGGGGACGCTGGATTAATTGTCCTTTTTTCCATAATTCTTGTCTGTATCTCATCAATTCATTAATATATGTTTGAATGATTTTGTCTGTAATTCCAGGGTGATCCTGTGGTATTCCAGCATCATAGGGCATTCCATATAACATCTCAAAAGGAGATATTCCTATATCAGCTCGAGGTTGGGCCCTAAGATTTAATAAGGCAAGGGGAATACACTTTATCCAAGAGAGCTTGGTTTCTATCGTTAACTTGGCTAATTGCTTCTTCAATTCCCCATTCATTCTTTCTACTCTTCCAGAACTTTGAGGATGCCAAGGGGTGTGTTCATCCCACCTTATTCCCAAAGCCTCAGCAAGGTTTTTGACTATCTTGGAGGTAAAGTGTGGTCCCTGATCAGAATCTATAACCTCAGTTACCCCGTACCTAGGTATTATTTGTTCCAACAAAATTTTAGACACCGTTTGCGCAGTTGCTCTAGTGGTAGGGAAAGCTTCAACATAATGGGTTAGGTGGTCTACTATAACTAGTACATATTTATATCTTCCTACTTTAGGGAATTCAGTAAAGTCTATTTGAATTTTAGAAAATGGTCTGGTAGCTAAAGGTCTCCCCCCCAATGGCAATTTTCTTTGTACTGATCTGTTAACTCTCAAGCAGGTGGGGCATCCCTGGGTAATGTGCTTAGCTAAGTCGTGCAGTCCGATACACATGTATTTGGTGGCAAAATGGTCTATCAAAGCCTGGCTTCCCCAGTGTGTTTGTTTATGTAACCTGGTTAGCACTCGAGTAGCTATTGATTTAGATAACACCTCTCGCCCATCTGCTAAGTGCCACTTCCCTTCTGCGTTCTTTGAAATACCCATCCGGGTCAATTTCTGTTCTTCTTGTGTCGTAAATAATAGGGCCGAGGAATCCTGTCTGGGCTCCTCTTGTTCTTTCTGAGTTACAATTAACTCTTTAAATGCTGCCTGTTTGGCCTCTTGATCAGCAGCGTTATTCCCTCTGGTTTTAAAATCCACTCCCCTTTGATGTCCTCTGAGATGTACCACTGCTACCCTTTTTGGCTTACGTAGAGCTACTAACACCTTCTTTATTAATTCTTGATGCACCAAATCTTTCCCCTGTGAGTTTACTAGCCCTCTTTCTTCCCAGATTTTTCCAAAAGTATGTATTATTCCATAGCTATATTTGGAGTCTGTGTATATTGTTCCTTCCTTCCCTTGTAATCTGTTTAGGGCCTGCAATACAGCATATAGTTCGCAGGCTTGGGCTGACCAGGTGCCACTCAGGGGTCCTGATTCTAACACTTTAAGGGTTTTCCCGTCTATCACAGCATATCCCGACTTCCTTTTGCCTTCCACTACTCTGGAGGACCCATCTACAAAAATCCTTTCTCCCTCTTCTAATTCTTCTTCCTCTAAGTCAGGCCTAATTTTTGTTTGTTCTTCTATAGTCTGGAGACAATTATGTACTAATTTTGTGTCATCTGGTTCCCCATACAAAAATTGTGCAGGATTTTGCAAGCTGGTAGTTTCTAAAGTCAGATTGGGGGCTTCTAGTAAGATACTTTCATACTTTAAGAGCCGAGTATCCGATATCCATTTCTCAGCCTTTTGTTGGAGTACATTCCTAACATTGTGGGGAGATAGTACTTTAAGATTGCTATTGAAAGTGATTTTTTTAGCTTCCCCTACCAGGAGGGCACATCCTACTATTGCCTGTAAGCAAGTGGGCCATCCCCGGCTCACAGGATCTAATAACTTTGACAAGTATCCCACCGGCTTCTTTTTCCCTGCCCAATCTTGGGTTAGGACCCCATAAGCTGTACCATTATCTATGTTGACAAACAGATAAAAGGGTCTTTTTAAGTCTGGTAGGCTTAGGACCGGAGCGTTAACGAGATCCTCCCGTAGCCTCTGTAGTTTTCCCTTATCTTCCTCACTCCATTTTAATAACCCGTCTGTGCTAAGTTTCTGGTACAGGAACTTTACCTTGCTACTATAGTTCTCAATCCATTGCCTACAGTACCCTACTAACCCCAGCAATTGTCTGATCTGCTTCTTATTCCCCGGAGTTG
This sequence comes from Sylvia atricapilla, assembly GCF_009819655.1. Classification (NCBI taxonomy): domain Eukaryota; kingdom Metazoa; phylum Chordata; class Aves; order Passeriformes; family Sylviidae; genus Sylvia; species Sylvia atricapilla. Next base: position 66,379,183 of record NC_089142.1, read on the forward strand.
GTAAGGATAATATTCCTTTTATTCTTTCCGGATCTATCTTTTTTTTCCCCTTACTGATATAATGGCCCAAATATCTCACTTCTTCTTCTACAAACTGTAATTTCGTTTTTGATACTTTAAGTCCTTTCAATCCCAAAAAATTTAACAATTTAATGCTTTCTTTTCTGACTTTTTCTTCCTCTTTTCCTGCAATCAATAAATCATCCACATATTGGATTAATGTTATTTCAGGGTGGGGTTGATATTCTTGCAGGAGTTGCTCCAGGGCCTGCCCAAATAGATTGGGTGACTCCGTGAAGCCCTGGGGAAGAACTCGCCACCTTAATTGTTGTTTTCTATTGGTATCAGGATCCTCCCATTCAAAGGCAAAGTAATCTCTACATGATTCGTCCAGGGGGCAGGCCCAAAAGGCATCTTTTAGGTCAATCACACTATACCATAAATTATCAGGTCCCAGTTTGCTCAGTAGGGTATATGGATTCGCTACCACCGGGAACCGGGAAACCGTTCGCTTATTGATTTCCCTTAAATCATGGACTAGTCTGTATGTCCCATCCGGTTTTTTTACTGGTAAGATGGGAGTGTTAAATGGGGACATGCAGGGTTCTAGCAATCCCCTGTTTATTAATCTTTCTACTTCAGGCTTTAATCCTCTCCTACCTTCCAAGGATATAGGGTACTGTTTTAATTTTATCGGGATCTCAGGGTTTTTAATTTTGACCATAAAGGGAGGTATCTTTAATTGTCCTGCACTTTCAGGTGTATACCAAACTTCAGGATTTATTTCTTGTTCATCTTCTACTCTAAGAGGACAGAGTCTTATTTTCAGTTCTTTTCCCTTAACTTCCAAATTTATTCCCAATTCAATTATCAAGTCTCGTCCCAATAGATTAAATTCAGCTTCGGGTACTATCAAAAAATCCCCCACCCCCAGTTTGGATTCTGCTTCTATTAAAATGTCTTTAGCCACCCCGGCTTTGAACGGAATCCCACTCGCTCCCACAACGAGGGCTGTTTCCCGTGATGAATTACACCCGGGAGGCAGACTCTGTAAGGTGGACCTTTCAGCCCCCGAATCCACCAGAAACTCTACCTCCTTAGCTTGGGGACCTAGTTTTAATTTTATCAAGGGCTCTGGATGTTTCGGGGTCCCCAATATGTAGAGCCCCTGACTCCCCTAATCTTCTTTAAACATTTTTTCATCCTGTATCCTGACTCTGCAGTCTCTTTTAAAGTGTCCCCGTTTACCACAATAGAAGCAAGTCTTTTCTTCTTTCTTCTCTACCGGTCCCCCTTGCTTTGGGGGTGGTCTCCGGGTTCTCTCCCCCTTACCCTGCCTATCCGATTCTCTACTTTCCCTGACTGCAGCCACCATCATTCTAACTTGTCTCTTATGACCCTCTTCTTCCCTCCTAACATATACCCTCTGTGCTTCTCTTAATAGCTCATCCAGACCTCTATCTTGCCAATCTTCCAATTTTTCAAGTTTCTTCCGAATATCCTCCCATGATTTTGCTACAAAATGTGTTTTTAGTAATGCTTGTCCTAACGGTGTTTCAGGGTCTAGGCCCGAATACAACTGCAGATTTTTTCGTAATCTCTCCAGCCATTCCGTGGGGGTTTCATCTTTCTTTTGTCTTTCATTAAATGCTTTATTAATATTTTGGCCTCTTGGAACAGCCTCTCTAATACCCTGGATGATAATAGTCCTAAGGTCTTGCATGTGTCCTCTATGGTTTTGGTCTTGATGATTCCAGAGAGGATTCTGTAAGGGCCATTTGGTATCGGCTAAGGGCCCCTGGACATGCTGGGCGTCCCAAATGCGCATCCCAGCACGTCTGATCATATTCTTTTCCTCTGCGGTAAATAATATGTTCAGAATGGACTGCAACTCCTCCCATGTGTATATGTTAGGTCCTAGGAATTGATCCACTCTTTCTGCTACCCCTAAAGGGTCTTCCAGGATGTTTCCCATCTCTCTTTTAAAATCCCGTACGTCACCTGAGTTAAGAGGTACGGATATAAATCCCATCTGTGGTTGGGGACCCCCCATCGGCATTTCCCTTAAGGGAAATAGGTTATGTTGCCGGGTTTTGCTACGTGTTTGCGGTCCCTGCTCCAGTTCCTCCTGCTCACTTTGCTCGGGGTGAGGCGGAGGGGGAGCCAGTGGTGACGGGGGTATATAAGGTGGGGGTCCCATGGGAATTTCTTCCTCTTTTCGAGCCTTATGTTCCTTAGATCTTTTTTCCTCTGAAAGTTTGAAAATAGCGACCCCTGGTGTCGTCAGCCAAACTGCCGCATAGTCACTTTCCTCCTGACTGAAAGGGGTTTTGGAGTTCACCCAAAAGTTCAATAACTGCTGTACCCAATCATCAGCTGACCCATACATCGGCCAACACACATCTTTTGATATTTTCTGCCCTCCCTAAACCTTTACACAATAATGTATCATTTTAGACTTATCTTTCTCCCTTATCCCGGGATAATGTTCCCAATTCTCCAGCATGAATCCTAGCGGGGAGTTCCTAAGTACTGGAGGGGGCTTTATGGGTGGAGGGGGCTTGCTTTTCCCCTGTCCCATCTTCCGGAGTGCCTTCTTTTCACACGTATTCACTCGCTTCCCCTGGTTCGTGGCTCACGCCCTCGCGGGCAATGAGAAACGCACTACTGAGGGTCCGCTCTCACTTGGGAAATCCGGCTGCCGGTTTCCCTCTCACGCACACATCATACGTCACACTCCGGGATTCCCGACCCCGACCGAACGGATTCCCCTGCTCAACGGGCAGTACTCACGCGCTCCTGCGTCTTCGTCCGGACTCCTGTGCACAGAATTTATAGGGTCGACCGGTCTTTTCCCTGCCTTTGCTTTGAATTTCGGATCGTCGGTGGGAGTGGGGTGAAGACCGGGAGCCAAGGCCACCTATTATTGTAGGTGGGGCGCCTCCTCAAGCCCCTCACGAGTCCACCAGCATTCCCATCCGAGTCACGGCACCAAATTGTTACCAATTTATGACCAAAAGCCAATTATGGTTTCCAATTGAAATTTTATTAATTACAGCAAGCAAAGCAAAAGCAGTTTCAGCGCTGGGCGACAGGTGGGCTCTTCGTCCCACAAACCCGCCGCGCCGATCCGGGGTCTCTGGTGTCCTCTTATACAGTTCTGTTCCTTGTCGACGTGACTGTCCTCGATGTACTCTGCGCATGTCCATCCTGTGTTGCTAGGGTCTTGATTAGCCTTTCCTCAGATGCAGTTAATCATCGCAATTAGCGTGTCCCTGAAAATGTTTATCTCAACAGGAAGGGGTCAGTAAAGTTATACAATTTATCTATCTCTTGATTTAGTGAGCAGACATTCTTTATCTATCTCCCTTCATCCTTGATTTAGTGAACGGACATACCTTACTTATCTCCCATCACCCTTCTAGTGAACAAATGTACTTTATTACATCTATATCCTATTACCCTTCTAGTGAATAAAACATCTATTTCCCTTCACCCTTCTAGTGAGCAAAGCATCTATATCCCTTCACCCAGATTTAGTGAACAAACACACTTTATCACAGGCCTGATGTTTCAAGTATTGAATTTGTTTTGACTGCAGAGAAAATGAGGAGGCATAGTTTGATCTTCATTCTTTTGTGTGCCAAGTTTTTAAGTATGTTATGACAGTTTGGAGGAAAAAAAAGAAGCAAAACAGGAATCTTTTTGTGTGATTGACAGAAAGACCCCTTTAAGAAGTGCTTGAAGTGACTACCTCAGTGAAAATTGTTGTGGATCTAAATCAGCTTTTGCAGTATCTAATTAACACTGCCACAACATCCAGATAGTTAATTACTGTTCAGCTTCTCCCTCCAGTTGCTATGTCAGGCACAAAAGTTAATATGCACCTTCACAGTATACATCAAATCTGTTAATTTTCATCATGTACTAACAATAGCAATGTAGCAGTGATCAAAATAAATTTTTAATCATAGCCATTCTGAAAGCTTAGTAAGGTTTTATGTGTCTATTTCAAATGTTCAGTGGGTTTATAATTCTAACTGTGTAATGGTGGAAGAGGCTTCTGTCTTGTAGAGCTGAAACTAAAAGCAACTTTTTTCAAACAGGACTGAAAAATTCCCATGTGCTGACAACAGGGATTTTCCAAAGTGAGTAAAGCCCAAGCAGGCTTGATGTTCAGTGCCAGGAAACTCTGACTTCAGGGGTCTCCAGCTCATGACTTATAGGGAGTGGGTGAAGGAAATTAAAGTAATTTAAACTAGAGCTCTGTTTCTCTGCTGTGGCAAGGCATGCTGTCTCATGTAAGTAGTCACTGTGGAATTTGATTTTTGGGGTTTTTTTGCTCTTTTGTTTTTCAGTCTACCCCCACTCCCTCCAGTCTCAGGCCTGTACAACAGACCCTGTATATTCAAAGGCACAGTGTTTCCGTACAGAGATGGGAGCACTACAGTAAAATACTGTCCCATATGCATAGTCCTACACTGCAGGACTGAGCACTGCCGTGGAGGAGGTCTAGGCTCAACTTGTACCTGTGCTGAAGCACACTGGAGGTGATGTGAGCAGGACTGGGCACATCAACAGCTGCAGGTTTTGTGTAGCTTTCAGTTTGCTCACAAGTAGCTGCTGACCTTTACACACAGCATGTAAGCTACTCACAAAGCAGGTCTGGCTAGCCTGTGCAGTCATCTGGTAACAAATAGCTGCTTATCTGTAGTAAATATCTGCTCTGAGAGGAAAGAGGACAAAGCAGGCCAAGTTTTGCCTGTGATATAGGCTTGATAGGTGAAGATGAAAAGGAAAAGGTGGGAAGCCTCTCACTGGGTTGCATAGCAGAAATCGCTGTGTAGCTATAACTCATACAGGCCTGAAACTACCAATTTTCAAGGATGACAGTAAGATACATCTCTGTCAAATTGTCACTGTCTTACTTTAGGGTTTCCATCTTGTATTACTGCAGGAACAAATCTAACCTTGCCCAGGATTGTACTGCAGATATACTACCTGCTGAGAGGAGCATTTGACAGCTTGTCCCCGGGAGCCATTGCAAGGTGATCCTGAATTTGGGCTGTGTCTTGAAGTTGGCCCAGTTGGCAGGGACAGTGAATTTTCTGAGAAAGCATCACTGAATAACTAATATCTTCTGACACTTCTCAGCCTTTCTACATGGCAGAGAGAGAGAGTGAATTCAAGAGCTTTTTAACCATCCCTGTGCGGAGATGACTGGAGAGCAAGAAAACAAGACATTCTGCCTGCCCTAGAATACTGGAAATTTTCAGATTCTGGAAACTGAGATTAGACAAGAGTAGGCAATCCAAGTACCTTTATTATTATGGTTTGAATTAGAATTTCCATACCCTGTGGAGTACAGAGGAGATTAAATAATTCCCTTCTTTACCCAGAATTGGTAAAACTAGGAACAAGAGGAACCTGCAGTCAGAGTAAGGACTGAGGAAGAGTGAGTTCAGAGAAGCACCAAAATATTCAGAGGTGTGCCCCAGGCAGAATTGAATCTGTGTGCCCCAGACAGAATAGAGAGAATTGAATCTGTTAAGAGCTAGTGAGTGAGTCTCCAGGTGTACAAACTGTTCAGTGGTGGAATGGTCCAAACCACTTCACTGAACATGTTTTGATGGATATCCTTCACTGCCACAACTGCAATCAGGAGAAAATCAGCACATTGCAGCTTTTAAATCTATTAGCAGTGTGTTTTCATTTTGCCAGCTGTTCTGTCCTTACGTCATAGTAGCTTCAAAAGTTTTAATTATTCTGGCCCATAGTTAAATTTGTTTGTGTGGCTAAATGCAAGTGTGTTGTATCTAATGTCAGAGATAATTGCTGGCTGCTTCAAGAGACTTGATAGATACATTACCTCTACATATGGTAGGAAGAAAACTGTCAGATTTTATTTGAGCTATGAAGAGCCTTTAAAAAGGGTTACAAATTGTTGCAGAAAGAGCATCAGTTTTCTAAACAAGGTCCCACGCGTTGCTACATTAGTGTAGGGTATTAAAACTGATGCATCACTTCTATCTGTCTTAGAAAAATAGTCTGGAAGCAAAGAATAAAGGATTTATAGCTCTCTTCGTGATGCTCATAGATCTTCCAAAATGAAAGCACTTTATGCTGGACTCTGTCATCTTGAATATCTGTATGAGAACTGTTAAATATACTGAGGTATTTTCTAAGCCAAATCTATAATGCATCTGATGCTATCACTTACTAGGAATGTGGCTAGTTCAACAAACATCATAAAGTGACATGTTCAATTTGACATCCTATTTTATCTGTTTCATTATTTTTCCAGTGTGATTGCACTTAATGGCCTTATCGAGTTTGAAGTTGTAGCATGTGAATGCTGATGAAACAAGTTCCTGTCTCAGAAAAATACCTGAAATTCTTGCAAGCACATAACAGGAATTTAAGTTGGTCTCACTGTTGTCTCCATAGTCACAATCTGCCCCTTCCTTTGCTGCACATATCCCACTCATGTTTGACATTCTTTTTTTCACCAAACCTGCATTTCACCACACCAAGCCAGAGCATCACAGGTCCAAGTAACCAGTAGTTGTTCTGCTTAGCCTGCTCTAGAGCCACAGCCTGGAGGTGCAGTTATGTGTTACAGCTGAGCTCATTGCGAGGTGTAGAGACGAATCCTCCCTTGCTCCTCCTGTCTGCCCTAAACCATACAGTTCTATCTCCTTTGCCACAGCTTTGGCTCCTACTTACTTTTCATTTAAAGGTTTAAGTTGCTAATTCAGCAGGAAGTTCTTTAGCTCCTGCTCAGGCTCTGTTTCTGAGGAATAAGTCTACCCCGTGCAAAATTAGACAAGTACTTGATGTGGTACAAAGGAAGATGAGGGGAAGATGAGGTGACTGGGATCAAAGCAAGGGAATGGCGGTAGAGTTGGCAACACTAGGAGATCCACTTACAGTAGCAGAATACTTCAGATCTTCTCTCATACTGTCCCAGAATCATAACCAGAGGAGCAAATAAAGTCAAGATCACTAAACAAAGGTGCACAGAAGACAGTAGTAGCAGAGATCTGCGAATCAGACGTGTCCACCGTATTTTTCTGTCATCATGTGGTTTTTTTTGTGTTTTTGTGAACTTGTGGCAGGACTGTGGAAATACAGCTGCTGCAGAAAAAAAAAAGCACAAAAATTTTTATTGCATATTTTCCTGTTTGAATCCACCTGCCATGCCCAAAATAGTTGCATGAACTTAACACATACTGATTCTATTTTTTTTTTTATGAACTATAAACATTGTAGAGTAATTTCAGTGTGAGTGAAATGGTTAAGTAATAAAGGAGAGGAGGGAGTAGTGGTAAGAGCAACAGGTACTTTTACTGTCACAGAGGATATGTGAAGGCTGTAGGGCACTGTGGTTGCCTAAGGAGGTTTCCCAGTGGCACTTCCTGGAATTCTTAAAAGCTTGAGTCATCCTTTTGTGCTGAGCTGTCATGGGTGTTTAAATCTGTCATGAGCTAGGAGGGAATAGATAAAAATATAGCATGCATTTGATGTAAAGGCAGCTACAGAAAAGGGGATTAAATCTGCTACAGATGTTGACATATTGAAGTTAGCTCAAGTGGAAATCTATCTTGTCTTAATTAAAACACAGAAAGCTGGAATACACATAAAGTGCTTGTGGGAAGTGCTTCAGTATTATGGGGAAATTCTTCAGAGCAGATATGAGACTAGTTAGCCCTTGTCTCAAATTCAGAATGACATACATTTGGAGAAGAGTTGGATGATGATGAACAATTGTCTCTTATTTTTTCAACATGTAACATTAAAGAATCTAGTTGTCCCCAGAAACTCCATGTATAAAATAGGGGTTTTTTTGTGTAATATCTGTAGCAAGATGTTGAGAAATTGGAAATGAAAAATAGGGAAAATATGGCAACAAGGTTCACAGCTTTTCCAGTTTGGAAGTCTTGCCTTGCAGTCAGTCAAGCACCACACAAGTGCACTACTTAAATATGAATTTATTATTAAAGTAGATGAAAAAGCACATAAGGTAGCTATGTTACTATGCAAAATAATCTTATGAAGCAGTGAAAGCAGTTGTGAAATTTTCTTTCAAGTTTGAGACACCTGAGAAAGAGGGCTACTTTGAAGAGTGACGTGGGAAAGCAATTTGTTTATGGTGTGATATATTGTGCATAGAGTCATAAAAATGGTCATAGGATTTCATTTAGAAGCAAAAGAGCATTGTTTGCTGTTGTGTATGCCTCCTTTGGAATGAATTTATGTTGGTTCTTTTGTCCTCAATTTTGTTTTTTAAAACATTTCTGTGCATTCTGTACATTGCTCTGTTTTTCTATGCTGCTATTTTATTAGGTATTTTATAGGTTGTGAGGCAAATAATTTAGAAATTTTTCAGATGTCAGCTGGAAAGTGAAATTTATCTCACTGGTGTCTGAGCTGTAGGAATTAGCTTGCAAGGTTAACAGTGAAATAAAAAATGAGGTTTGGTGGGGTCTTTTATTGTTTGTGATTTATTTGTGGTAATAACCTCTGTCATACAATTAATGATTTTACAAGTGTTTGAGGAGGATGTTCTTTGCTCTAGGGAACTCAGAGCATAAGGAAAACTGGTCAAGGGAACGGGGGACAGTGAAAGGCAATTTAAAGCTTTGAATGTGATGACAGGAAGGTTAAATTTGATGTAATAGAAATGGAAGGCTTCAAAGAGGGAGTGACTTGACATGATCAAATCGACAGGTGAGGAAGATGGCCATTGCAGCTGTGTTGTGCATGAATGAGGGGAGCCTTGATAAGTCAAGGAACAGGACTTATCCATTCTAAAGGGTTAATACAGGTCTGAGTAATAGACTTGTCTGTAGAAAGCACAGGCAGGGTCTTGGAGATGCTAAGAATGAGGTAGCAGTAGAATTGGAGCATCTCAGCTGTGTGGTAAAAAGTGAAGTGATAATTAACTCTGAGGTTGTAAGTATCAGTGATGGTGAGAATCAGTTGATTTGTCATCTTGCACAAAGAAGTGGAAAAGCCGAAACAAGGCGTTATAAGGGAAGGTGTGGCTACTGTTGTTTCAGTATTGTATAATATTAATGCACTTTGTTAGTGGACGTTGAAAAATCTAATTGGAAGTTCGACATCTTTCCCTTCAGTTTTCCATGCAACAGGACAAAGGCACAATGCTAATTTTCCACTGTGTGAAGTCTGTCAACAGTGCAGAGCAGAACTGTGTAGACTGTGAAAAATACAGGAGTAGTTTAGAGAAAGAAGATTCAATTCACCATGAACTGGGTTAAAAAACTGCTCGAAGCAAAGTCACAATAATTTTAGTGACAGGAGAAAGTTCATTTCAGGTCTCAGAAGTCAGTGAGTTACAGAGAAGCTGTGTTCATCTGAAACATAGCCTCTCTGGCTGGAATTCTGACTCAAAGTCAAGCAAAATGATTTTAGTACCTCATGTCCAGTTTGAAATACCTAAGTTGTCTTCCACATGCAGCCAGAACCACCCATGTCTGAGGACAAGTACAGAGAGCTGATACAAATCACAGCAGCATAGTTATTTGAAAAGTTAGTTTTTCTTGTTGCCGGTAGATGAACTTTCTAGGGGATTTTGGTTTTGGTTTGAGTGTGGGAAATGAAGGCTTAAGGAGAATTTCTCGGAGGCATCCTAATAGACTACTATGTATTCAGAGCCACACCTTACTCTTATCAGAAGAATTTTCTAACCAAATGACTTCAGAAGGGTTGTCTTGTTATGAGGCAGTACCCATGGAAAAGACGTCCCTTTCACCAGTATGAATCTCACTTCACTGCTCTGAAGTTTGAGAGACTGTTTCTTCTTGGTGATTTTAGAGGACCATTTAAAAATTATGAGGTGGTTTTTTTCCCCAGATTTCTCAAAATAAATTTTTGTTTGCTTGCACTATATGAAGTCTGTATACTTTTTTATTTTTCTGATGTACATACTTTTCCAAAACGTTTGTATATTCTTGGAAGAGGAATTTAGCCGTATGTATTGAGAAGATAATGTTTAGAAGGCTCTGTCCCAAATTCTCTAAGACACATCATGGGCTACACTTGAAGTAATAGAACTGACTTCTGAGAACTCAGAACAGTAGCAAAAGATTATCCATTTTTGAACTTCCAGAGATGAAAATAAAATTGGTTAGACTCTTTAAAAAAATATTCATTTCACGTCAGATAAATGTTAATAAAATATTCATTAGTTAAAGAATAGCCCAATTTTTTATTTGGAGGCACAAAGAAAAGGCACATGGATATGTTGGTTAAGCATATGGAGACCCTTATGTAAAGGGAAAACAAAAGCAAAATAAAGTGACTGGCCCCCTGAGGTGCAGCACATAAGCACATTTGGTGGAATGTCGCCAATTCTCTTTTCTTCTGAAGAACAAAACTCCCTTTATATCCTAAACAAATAAAAACAACAGAGACAGTATACATCTGGTAGCAGCACACTCCTTGAATCTGTTTTTATACCAGTTATTTTCACTCAGTGCTCAGAAAGGGGTGACCTTGGGTTCGTACCAATTACAATATTACAGTAGTTGGTTTATTCCACACAAATGCACTGCACTTTTTTCCTTAGGTTGGGCATCCACAATATAAAAAAACATCTCTGCTGTAGGAACCTCCTTTCTGTTAACAAAGATCTTTACCCTGAACTGATGTTTTCCCACTGTGTTAACTACATTTGGAAAAACTTTCACTGGCTGAGTCCAGAAACAGTGTAATGCACTTAAAATTTTAAGCATATTTTTGGCAAATTTTGCTTCTTTAGTGTGGTTCATATATTTTGTCTTCATTTATGGCAGCTATTGAGACACAGCAGCTGTGCAAAGTTAAACATGAACTTCAAAAAATTAAAACATCTTTTGCTGAACATAGTGTCTATTAATAGCTTATTCTGAATGTATTTGGATCAACCCCTGGGATCTGCTATAACTGACACACACTGTCATTACTAAATTAAACATGCCAGAACTGTTATGACATATCCATATACTCATAATACATTTTCACACACTTTTCATGTTCTCATAAGCAGGGCCAGCATTGCTGTAGGCAGACTGCTTGCTAGAAACCATCTCCAGTGAATACTAACTCTTGACCTGTGGCAGGAAATTGTTAGGGAGCACAATGGTCATCACAGCCCAAAAGCATATTCTAGTGATTTAGTAGTAGAGCCTACTAAGGCTTAGTACCAAGGAACATTCTCTGGCACAGTAAAATTTACTGCTGTAGGTGTAGTTGTACTATTTTTTTTTTTTCCAGGCTACTGCTGTCTCTGTATTCTGAGTTATTTTTAGAGAACATTGCTTAGATAATGGATAATATTGCTTGGCTAAAGAGACCTCCTTGCAGAGTGTTGCCTCTTTTCAGAGCACACACAGAGAAAAGAACTTATCAATCACTGTGCACGTTGTTAACCTCTATGGAGATTTTGAGCTACAGGGGGTTTCCAACGTTGCTTTTTATCAGATGGCTAATGAATTGTGTTGTAATTTTTTGAAGGACCCAGATTACTCAGCAACAAATCAATAAAGATGCCTCAAAAATTTCAGGTTCTTTTAAAAATCAGTCTCCATTTTTCTGCTCTTTATTATGTCCTTAAAATTTTTAATTCAAAAAACCCCGTAACAGTTACTGTTGCATAATAATAGTTTATTTCTTGCAAAAGGGAGCAAAAGCTCCTGAGGTGTAGCTGAGGTTAAGTTCTGATATGTGAAAAATATGTTTAAGAAAGCTGAAGAGTTGTCATATTCTTCTTAAGACAGATATTATATCTTCAAGTACATCTTTAAATTACAGACCACGGTAAAGTAGGAGCATGCATGGACAGGACAAGGAGAGGAGAGAAAAGGATATTAAACCCTCAGGGTGGACTAGATGCCAGAAACAATATCACCCAGAGCCATAGCTAAGACAAAACAGTGTCTGCAAGGGCACTGCGACAGAACCTCCAGAGCACCATTTCTACGTCACCTGTAAACTGGTTTAAACACACACGTTCACCTCAGTCCTGCCCAGCCCTAGTGCATGAGACAGGCTTCTGTGTCCAGCTTCTCCCAAGCTAGGATGACATCCTGCAGGCTGGAAGGATGGCACTGGCCGCCTTTTCAGTCTCTGCCCCTTCACGCCCAAGAGAGAAGCTCATACATCTGCCTCTGACCCTGGAGATTGCTGCACTCTACTACAGCTGTGTGTGCTTCCTTGGGTAGCCCTGTGTTGAAGCCAGTCCTGCTGGAAGGCTTCTCGTCTTCCCTCCCCATGTTTGGAGTAGATTTGCACAGCCCATCTCCTTTTACGTGGCCAGAAATAGTTGCACAGCTCTGTGGTGTGAGCCCATGAAGAAGAGGAGGTTAGTCACAGCCCATAAAGTGTCTCAAGTTTCTTGTGCTGTTTCTGTTTTGATTTTGGAGAAGATCTGTAGGTTATATTATTAAGCATAATTCATTAAGGCCATTTACCATGCATAAGAGTGTCCAGCTGTTAGCGTGAAACAAACAGACAAGCAATGCTTGGCCCCAAGCCATGACTGAAAATCAGTTGAGCAACCCATGCTACATGTCATAATTAGTTTTGCTATTTTTTGGATGTAGGTCCTCTAAAAGAGATTCTGTCTTCTATTCCCACCTCAGCTTTTTAAAATGGCAATAGAATTTAAACTGAAAATGGTTTCTGGACAGACTTAGCATTCCCTAACTTCCAAAGGCATTTCTGCTGTTTACTGTAAATGGGGTAGAAAAATATCTCAAAAAGCCATGTCCCATTTCATGTCAGTCATTTTAGCAATCTGCTGTGATTAGATTCAAAATTCATGTCATTTTTACTCTTGCTTATCAGTTGTACCAAATGGAATTACGTATTTTTTGCCCTGTGAATGTTCTTGAAAGTCAGACTGATGGAAGCAAATGCAGAATATATTTTCTTAAAGTTTGTGTTAAAAAAACTTTAAAATGAAATGTTAACATGGTTGTGGCCTTGAGAGTGAAATTCTACTGCAGATAGAGCAATTTCTTCATTTTTCCTCCACCCCTTGATTTGATTGTGCTGATAAAGATTTATGTTATAATCCTGTATTAGAAGATTAGAGGTTAAAAGGTTTGGGGAGCTTATGCAGAGTGTCCCAAGGCACAGAGACCATATTTTCACATGGCTTTGCAATCCCATCGAGCAAGGTTTGAGGTGGAGGCCGCAATGAGCAGGAGGAGATGAAGAAAACTTGATAGGTAGGTCTGCTCCTACACAAATCCCAGAGAGTCTAGGCATGGGAAAAACCAAGGGGCTGCTCCTTTGCAGCACAAGGAAGAAAGGAAGGTGGCTTTCCTCCTGGCCTTATTGCTATCAAATGTTTCTGCTAATAAATGTTTTTTGTGCCATGACAGTATAAATATGCTGCATTATTAAAAGGTGCATAAGAGAAGATTCTCTAATCTGGAAATTACAAGACTGCCTGTGCATGAAGGCAATTTTCCAGAAGACTTGCACTGCTAATTCATTCAAATCTTTTTAATATGATGCTGAATTTTATTTTTTAAGCTTCTGCCAATTCAAATTATTACAATGATATGATAAAATAATAAAGACTTTTTCAGTGTCACATGTTATCCTAAACAGTAGGTAGCAGCAGTGTTTCCTCTATAGCTATATAAATTGTTTCTTTTAAGGCTTTACCCACCAATAGTTTTAGACCATGGGGTTTGTGAACAAAATCTTCCTATTTCTGTAGCGGAAGATGGCTGCATCTATTTGAAGGCACATGCTGTCACAGTAGAGAGCTCCTTCTACTGAACACTTACAAGCTCTCTCCAAGTCCTGACCCATTGACCCAAATCCTTGTTTTGAACTTTCCCTTCTGGTCCTATAATACAGGTAGTTTACAGTGTTTTTTTTCTTTTTTGGGCTCAGTGGTACATGGTGGTGAAGGCTCTTCACTTGTCAGTCCTCTGTGACAGTAGGTATTTTAGCAATCTGGCTGTGTTAGAGCCCCAAAATATTGCAAGCACCATCTGCAGGATTTAACACTTCTTTTATGCTTCCTAGGCGAGTAGAATTTTGCTATTTAGACCATAGCTGATACATTCCAGGTACAGTGAGGCTTTTTCTAACAGTTTGATAAATCAGCCAAAATTATGAATTCACCTGTGCATATAAAGTTTATTAGAATATTTGATTTTACAAACACTCCTCAGACTATTTCCCAGTCTCCTGAATATGACCTACAGGTATCAGTTGTGTGGATTTATGTAGTGGAGTTTTAATATTGAAATAAAATAGAAGAATAGATTAAAGGAAATTGGAAGCTGGAAAAAGGTAGCCATTTGTTGTTGAAGTACCAGTATCAGGTGGAACAGCTGACACTGTGCACCCAACAGCACCATGGTCTGCCAGCATTGCATGTTCTACAGAAGGATTTTGAAAGGCTTGAAATAATTCTCTATAAAAACAGAGTATTCACTATCAGTTTCAATAAAGTGGAACAACTTGGTTATAATGTTTCCCCCACTTTAATTAACCTCTGTTAGTTTTGGGGTTTCTGTTGCTTGGGATTTTTTTTTTTTTTAACATTGACAGGCAATAATAATTATTCTTAATTTAAAGCAAGAAAATGTGTCTAATGGGGAAACAGTATTTTAAAATTTTTTGATTTAAACATATGTGGGTTTTTTTATTCTTTAAATCAAAGAGACAGTAATTTCCATTGGTAAACTGCTTTTGTTGTATCAAATGTTTTAAAGGAATAAAGTTAATACTATTTTAAGAATAATTTTGGGTCTTGGAAATTTCATTAGTAATCTGAATAATAGTAACAGTGATGGAAAGGCAGGCTTGGGAAAATATGCTTGCCTTCAAAAATCAGAAGCTCAATTGTAATCAGAATTAAAGTAAGAAAACTTTCCGAAAGTGAACTGTGATAGATCTTTAATTGGTGTACATGTGGAAAGTCTGCTGGTATCAGTGATTCACAGATGGTGAACAGTCCTGTGAGTCCTGGTAATTTGAAGTCTTCATTTCCCAGAGTGGTGTTTTTAATTTCTATTGTGGGGTATATGAGTATGTGCAGAGGTGCAAGGGAATAAATATTCAGCAGTAATTTCCTCTTCCTTTCAAGGAAATTGATACTTTTATCATCAAGTGTTTTCTGAATTTCTCATTTTATTTATCTAGATATAGTGCATTATTTTCTGCCTTTCAGAAAATCTCAGACACAAACCGTAATTGTGTACAGTGTTGCTTTTCAGAATGGAAGTTGCATTTAGCACTTCTGGTTTTCTACACAGCACGTTAGGAAGAGATCTGTATGTATTTACCAAAATGCACAACAGCGTTCAAGAATTATTTTTTAAAGTCAGAATTGCAGATGATTTAACATTCAGAATGTTAATAGATGGTAAAGAAAAAAAAAATCTTAAGCAAGCTAAGATGAGCCAGTACTCAGTCACACTAAATTCCTTAAAAAGCTGAAGACAAGTGTTTTCCGTCTTCCTACAAGCTTCACAGAGATGCTGTCCAGGTTATTATGCAGCAGATCCTCATGACTGAAAAGTTGTCACATCCTGCAGCTGTGTAGTGCTCCTACTCACAAAGCTTCAGCAAGGTGAAGATGATTTGCTAACTTTAACTTGAAAGGAGCTTGGGAGGAAGATTAGTAATAAAATTAATTAAGATATTTATAGCTCCTTCTTACCACCATCATGATCATGTGTGCATTCTATGTCTCTGACCTTGCAGCTTCACAAGAGGATGTTTGCTTTAGGAATATATGATAAGCCATACATTTGTAAAATTTTGTAAGTATTAGCTTTTGTGAAAAAAAAATTCTAAAATGAAAGCAATTTACATTATGTAGAAAAATGTCATTATCAGAAAAATGAGAATCATAATTGGTTGTTAGTTTGCTGTGGGTTTTAAAAGAAATTATAATAATCTAAGCCATATGGAAATTCATAACCTTCTGCTATAAAACAGCTGCAGTTTTCATAACTAGTAAAAATTATGCATATTTTGTATTTGTCAGATTAACTGGTGGGTTTGGTTTTTGTCAGAGCTGCTCCTACAAGATAATACACAAATATCAAGTTTAACTTTTTAGAACTCACTTTCTTATTGCTGCTGTTGTTTGTTTTTCCACTCTTCTCCACTTCCTTATCTCACTGTCATAATTCCCACTCCATCTCCAAAGGTCTTTTTTCAAACAAGCCCAAGTCTGTTGTTGACATTGTTGTATGTTCTTAAGAAGGTGATAAAGTGATGCTCCTGGGCCTTTGCAGTGGAGAAAAGTTATGAAGGATTAAATATTTAATATTGAAGAGTGGTTTAGTTCCTATTTTTTAAACACTTTTCTGAATCCTTACCCTTCGGTACTTATTCCATCTAAGCAGAGTTTTTTTGTGTTCTGTGTAGTTGACTGTGGGAGGGAGGCTGCTTTTCTCAGTACTTATTGCTCAGGAAGGACTGGTGTTTTCCAAACAGGAGAACAGCACGATCGTGTTTCATGACAGGACACTGATTTCAGAGCAAGGGTTTTGTACAGGTCTTCCAGGGAGTCGATGTTTGTCCTTCCGTTATGTGCAGCATGGAATAAAAGGCTTCTGTGCTGACTCCCCATAACCTCAGCCTCCCATGTCCTCTATAAACATTAATGCGCTGTGTCTGCGCATGGTACTACCTCTAGATCCTGTTCAGAAGCTTTGTGTGTTATATCATCCTGTGCAAAGTAAGCTGCTGATGCTGAGTAATAAACACCTCATTCCCACTTTGCAAAGGAGAGAGGTGGGAGTTCTCTGCTTACTTCTCTTCTCTCTCTGCAGCTGCTCCCCTTCTCTTCCATTTCAGACCGGGAAGATGCATCTTCTCAAGTGCTGATATTAGAATACTTGACCAGAGGTTTCAGGTTGCTTCCATTTGTGTCTATTAATGTAGATTAAATTAATTTTGAATTAGGTGTTGTTACACAGCCTCTTCAGCCTGCTTGTCTTTAGAAAGAATCCTTAACTCTCTGTAATTATTGTTTTCTACTAGCTTATTATACATTGGTTTAAAATAGAAAATCCATTACTCAGGGTAGAAGAAATCTCACTATTTTACTTTTATTCTAGATATTTTTGTACTGTCTGGTTTCCTAATAATGATAGGTTGTGGGAAAAGGATGTTTATATTTACAGCTGTAAAGAACTGCATGATCACATGAAGAATTGGCAAGGGATTGCTGGGGATAATTCAAGAAGGAAGAAGTGATATGCAGAACATGAGTGCCAAACACTGTGTAACTGGAAAATCTGCAGCACATTTCTAGGAACTATGACAACTCATCTGTGCTTCAGGTTTGTCCTTAAAAGGCCTGATCCAGTGAGATATTGACTCTGATATTTCCAGGGTATGGTTTTCATTGACATTAGTAGGAACTGAGGGCATATGTCACCTTGCGTGAACATATGCTCAGAAGGGTAACATCAGTTACTTCCTGCCATGTGAGTGCCGGGTTTGATCCATCACAGTTCAGTCTGCCAGATGTGTCCTGGATCAGATGTCTGTGCTTAGCCAGTATTGCTCACCTATAGGGTGAGTGTCCTGTATGACTTCTGTGCACATTTCTGTGTATGGGAGGCTATTTAAACCAGCACAACTAATTCACTGTGGAGATATTCTGTGAGATTTTGTGGTTGAGTCTCTGTTTGTGAAAAGCAATGAGGTATTTACTTTTTTTAAAGAAGCAAATTTGTCAGAGGAAAGAAAATATAAAGCTTAATTCTTCTGGAGAAACTTCAGGCTGATGGAATGTTTTATTCGACTGTTTAAAAGTGCTCAAAATGTACTTATGCCAGCTCATTGATTATCATGACAAAATACACAGGAGGACTATTGCTGGAGGCATAGACAGCACCAGAATGCCTAGCAATTATATTGCCACTTCAAAAAAATGATCCTAACTTCTGCTTTTAATCAACATCTTCAGCAAAGTTGTTAGTTGGGGTGTGCTCATATCTGTGTCTGTTGTCCTTCCCTTTCCATGTTGTAATGGAAATGCAGGATGCCTGTGTACAATCTTTCACCTCTGATGGCATGTACTGCTTACTGCACACAGCTGTCATGGTAATGACAGGTCTGGTGCACCAGGATAATTGGGCACTTGAAGAAGATTCATAAGGCAATGTACTGCACAGTACTGTGTGGTGCCCTGGGGCAAGGGGAAGAAGAAGGGAGGGTACCAGGCAGAGTAGGGAGTGTGTTTGTGAGAAATGACGATGTAGTAATGTGATTGTGTTTCCTTATGAAGTGGTTTCTTTCCCTCATGCCCACTCACCCCACAGAATTGCATTAAGGATTTCAAAGTTGGTTTGTTCTACCAAGGAAATTGGGTTCCATTTTATACGTAATGGAATTGAAATATCCCAGAGAAGTGTAAGAGATGAGTGTCGCCACAAGACCGCCGCTCTCTGTGAGTAGTTTGGTGTCAAACCTCTCTGTAATCCCACCATCTGACAGCTCATTATTAAGAAACAACAAGAACCGACTTTATTACTGTAGACTATAGCTGCCTTATCTGCAAATTAGCATCTTTTCTTCCCTTGTGGCAGATTCTGCCTGTTTTTCTGGCATCTGTCATGAGATGTTAAAGGGGAGCATATTTTTAGAGTCTAATGTGATAACAATTAACCTTTGATCTCTTTCTGATACATCTCCTTTTTCATTATTGCTGAAGTTATTTGTCTTGGAGTGAAGAGGAAATGGTTGTGTGACAATGTATTTATGCACACTGGTACTGATAGTCTGTGTAATGCACAATTAGATGTTTAACAGATAACTCATTAAAATTTTTATGATTGTTTCTCTCCAGCTAAAGGAAAGGAAGTGTTGGTCATCAATAAAGGCAGGAACTCAGGATTCAAACCTTCTGTATGAATTGCTGATTTGTTTCTGCATCCTTGAACAAATAATTTAATCTCTTGTTAGGATGAAAATAATAGCCATGGTACCTCACCAGCATGTTGAGAAACATAATTAATTGCTGTTTATATAGCACTTGGGTACCAGCAAATGACTCGTGGCAGAAATATGAAGTACTGTTAGTAATATCAGGTTGGGAAATTTAAAAATGCCAATATTGTTTTGTCTGGAGACTTTTTTGAGGTGTCGTGAAAAAAGAATTTTCATTGAAAGGAAAAAGAAATCATTAAAAAATAAATCTATAATGCAAACTGTGCTGCAGATAATATAGATAATGATACCAGCATAGCACAATACCAGCACTTGTAAACAAGAGCTGACTTGCAGTTAGATAGAGAGAGGTCATGTGCCTGAAAAGCTTTTCCAGCATCACCAATTTTGACTATTACAAAAAATGAAATGTGTCAAGGCATCCTTATCTTATTAAGAATAATGGGTTTGACACAGGCCACAGAGGAATGCTGAAAGAAGCACTCTTTAGTTGCCCAAATGGTGAATTAGGCTGAGATTCCTTTTCATGTATCTTTACAAAGAAATTTATAAAATGAGCTTTTATTGTTTTGTAGCTAATGACCTATGGAAGTCCAAGTTTTTGGAGACCCTTTAAGGAAACTAATTCGTGAAGTTTTTAATTTTTCAGTGACCTATTTAAAAAAAAAAAAAAAAGGGCAATCCAGAAGCAAGCATGCTGTCTTTACCTATTCTCTATTTCTGGCTGACTGTGTGCATGGTCCTCCTCTGAACAGATGCTTGCCTTCATTCTATTTCATTTCTCTCATCAAAAAAGCATCTGAGCCTTTTCACTGTGTCCATATCCCTGTGTGTTTTAACCATCCCAGGATTACTGTGTTAGGGCAGGCTGCGTACGGTTGGTTTTAAGTGAAACTTCCAGGCATGATCCTTCAAGGTGCAGGGCACTGCCATTTCCCAGTGTCCTCTCTGGGAGAGGAGAGTTTTTCACACCCTCAGAAACTTTGCGCTGCCTTAGAGTATATTGTTATTTTAGTAATTGTATTAGAAATGTGTCATTTAAGAGGCAGAGTGCAGGTGGGAAGTCTTGAACTATTTAGCTGCTGAGATGCTATGTTACCTTTGCATTTTGATGACTTTTGATTAAGCCATTTTTATTCTTTAAGTATTGAAGAAGGTAACCTTTTACTAGTCTGTGCTGTATGGATCTTACTAGCATTAGTAGCTCCCTCAGATAACTCATATGTATGCAAACCCTGAATACATAAAGCTTTTGATCAACAGTGGATTCTCTTGGCAAAAAAATTTCTGAGAATGGAATAGAATTTGTTTTCACTCCTCTGATAGGTCCAGAACTTAAATTATTTCTTGAATGTTATTTTGATTGCAGTGATGAAGTACAAAGGGTTATTTTTGTGGTAATATCTCTGAAATCTGTAATACCCAATTTATTATTGGTTAGCACTGAGATTATTCTGGCTTTACTGTGTGATGTGGTACACCTAGGTCTTCTGACTTTTGAAGGCACATAAAGCAGGAAAACGTCACTGCCCAGCTGATAGTGCCATCTGGATATCTGGAAAGTACGGAAACTGGTTTTGATGGGGGTTTTTGGTCATTGTTTTTTAGGGTTTTTTTGTTTGTTTTTTTAAATTCATTGTTTCTTTTTTAAATGCAGCAAGATTCACCCTTAGGAACACATAGAAATAGATTATTTTGTTTTTCAATGGGAAGATTTAATTTATGCCAGCGTAAATTAAATATATCATATGGAACTTTATTAATGGTGTGGTACAGATAAAAGACCAAGCAAGTAAGGAATTAAAATTGTAGCAAATCAGACACAATTCCCTTACACTATTTTGTATGCTGTGAACTAAGAAGTAAGCTTTAGAGAGTATCATGTTTTGTCCTCTGAGGGCATTTAAGGCTTTTCATTCTTACCCATTGGCTTTAGTTCATGTTAAAGACTCTTGTATGAATCTGAAAACTCATTTTATTCTCTTATTGTACAGAATGTTAATCTGGGCCCTTAAATGATTTTGGGAATTTGCTACAGTTCGGTGATGACAGCAGGCAGATAACCAAAGTCATCGGCAAAAAAAGGGAAAGACAGTGGCCTGGATTTCTAACTGCTCAAAATTGCTTGATTGCAGCTCCTGATTCTGATTAAGTTTGTGCTGATGTGGGCCTAGTTGTCCTTTTTGGGATCTGTTCTGTGTCTGAATTGATTACAATATTTAATAAAACAGACCCCTGGCCATACTATTTCCTTGAATATGCTAGTTGTATTGGATGATTGAAAGGTGGAGTTTTGGAGTGCCAGGCAGGACAGTCTGTGTAATCTGTCCCCACTGAACTCTCAAAAAAGCAGGTTGGTGCATCTGGGGATTTGACACAGGTTATTTAAAGTGGTGAGACTGAGCCTTGTGAACCCTACAGACATGCTGTACGTGTAGTAACTTTTACATTTTAAATCTCATTTACAGAAACGTGCATATTCCCCAAATGATTTTAAATGTCTCTTTCCTTTGAAGAATGGGTGTTTTCATTCTCACATTTTTGTGCCATGTTAAGAAGTCTTTTGAATCTCAGAAAAATAATATTCCAATTCAG
The DNA here is from genome assembly GCF_009819655.1 of Sylvia atricapilla. Classification (NCBI taxonomy): domain Eukaryota; kingdom Metazoa; phylum Chordata; class Aves; order Passeriformes; family Sylviidae; genus Sylvia; species Sylvia atricapilla. Next base: position 66,400,723 of record NC_089142.1, read on the forward strand.
TATTACCTAATGGATTAGATTTGCTTTGCTTTCCATAAGTCTTTCTAATTATAAATGTGCACATGAAGAACTAAATTGTAGAACAAATAGACATTAATACTTACAAGTACTTTCACTCATTGCTGTTATTAACAGTCTTTACTCATTAAAAAAGTTATAAATACTGTTATTCAGAGGATTGTTTTTCATATATTTTGAGATGCATTAACCATATCAACTTTTAACCCTTAGTAGAGTATAAATAAGACCAAAGTAAAAAATTATGCTTACCCAACACAACCAATAAAACACAAAATACCATTCAATAACAGCTTGATGTTTAACATCTAAATTACAGTTTATACACATAGCAAATTATCTAGAAATAATAATCTGTAATCAATGTTTTAATTTTAATATCAAAGAGAATAATGAAACGTTGAGATGAGAGAACCTGGTTTTAATAAGTGAGCACACCTTTTAAGTCCTAGTTGATTCATTATTTATTCATCTTTCAACATTTGTCTCATGTTTTTCCTTTCTTTTCTGTTGAAGACCATTGTTGCAGCACCCTTTTGTTCAGTGCCTTGAGCTTATATGCAAAACAGTCAGATATTCATGTTGACATGAATTTTAAAAATTATAAGTGTCATGTGTATATGGAAGAAGTGCTTCAGTCTTCCTTTTGGTTTCATTTATGTATTAAAAATACATAATCATTATGTATTTTTATCATAATCGTTATGATCTTTGTTTCCCCATGCTGCAGAAAAGCAGGTGCCAAATTAATTGATCCTTTAAGGAAATAAATTACCCTTAAGTTGCAGAGAGAGGCCCAAAAAATATCTGCGGAATATTTGCAGAGCCTGTAGGATCCCTTGTAGGGGCCTCTTGTTGTGACTCAGGGCCCTTCTCGCCTCTTTCAGTTCATCCCCGAAGCAAGGCTGTTAGCAGCATTGGTAGTGGGAGCTTCATGAATTCATTCCTGCTGCAGGTACTTCAAAATGGAACCACTTGAGGGGCTCTTTGGCATAATCAACTTGAATAGCCTTGAAAATCAGTTGGCATATTTATTGTGGTAGTTGCCCCATGGCTACTTCAGCTGCTGTATAGGCATGCCAGTGATTCACTGGGAATGTTAATATTGCAAAGTAATGATAAAACATGCCTGAGGGGAAGCTCAAAGCAGCGGCTCCATTATCTTTTGTCATCCTTACCTGACTCACACAGGTTTAGTTGGTATCAGTTGTTTTGTTGAGACCATTGGGACCAGTATCCAGAAAGTAACGGAAATATAACTGAGGTAGAAAAGCAACTGTCCTGAGGCATTAGTTTAAATTTGATTATGTTTTTCACACATGTGGTATGTTGTGGAGTAGTAGAGAGTTAGAACTTGACACGGGGTGAGGTCTAAAGTGACCAGACTGACAATACTGTAGGCACTATTTAAAAATGAAGCACAACAAAGCACCACATGGTCGAAAAACATTATTATCGAGAATAATGACAGTAAATGTGATTTGCTGGTGGTAAATTGAAATCACTGATTAAATTACATCTTTGGCTAATAAATTCACAGGGGTAACAGTGCACAGCAAGTGCCAACACAGCACAGCCCTAAGGCATAAATAAAAATTATCTAATTGATGGTAAAGATAAATCAGAATAGAAGTAAGTGGCTTGTTAATGTGCTTGCACTGAATTCATTACAGCTGGAAAAGAAGCTCCCCCTCTCTTCACGCTTCACTGCACAAGGCAAATCTGGTGTCTCACTTCTACCCACCTGTATTTGTTACCTAAAAATTTCTCTTGCATCTGTGTTCTTTTGAGGGCATACAATAGGTACCTGTGAAAAAGCTCTATTCTTATTAGGCTATATTGTGATTAAATTGACACTTATGCTATCTTTAATTGCTTGCATAATTTTTTCTCTGTTGCTCAAGAAGCCCTGAATATTTTACCAGGAGGTGATTTGACTTTAGTTAATGGAGTGAATCAGGGACCTAAGGTGATTTCAAACCTACCACCAAATGGAGTGAATGAATTCCTCAGTCAGTTCTGATGGCAAGATGCAGTTTCTAGTTAGTGCAATTACCTGTGCAGAATGATGCACTCTCCAAAGATGGGATGCGATATCCAAGTCATCAGACTGAACAGCCATTCAAATGTGCCACTCAAAAATGTGGCATGGAAATTACCCTTTCTTTTAAAATAATTTGTGGTATCTACTTTGGGCTATATGATCATGTGGCTAGCAAATAAAGGCTTAAAAACATCCATTGATTCATCATGTTTAAAAAGGGAAGTCTGATTCTGCAGCCTCCCCAGAGGCTCATCTCTAGGAGAAGGTAATGGGAATTTGAATATCGTATTTCTTCAAACTTATTCTTTCAGTTCAGTAATAATAGCTCTTTTAGATGTCACCTCTAGGAAAAACAGGTAAGCATCACTGCATGTGCTGCGCTTTCTTATCTACAGCTATTTATAGTCATGTTCTGATCTCAGTGTCACCAAGAAAGGCTCTCAGGTAACTGCAGCATTTAAGGAATTTATTATTTCTCTACATATTGCTGAACAGAACTTGTCCTGCTACCTCAAGCTGCAATTAGCAAGGATCTAGTCACTTCACAGAGGTTACATTGCACTGCTTTTTTGAGATGGGACTTCAGTGATTAATATGCACAACGTTTCTGCAGCCATAGAGTATAAACAAGAATCTGAATTCTAAAATAATGGCAGCAGACTTCAGGTTCAGTAGAAATCCCAGAAGTGTTTTCAGTTCTGTAGGTAAAGGCAAGCACATGCTCCGTATAAGACAAAGTATAAAAGAAAAAATAATTTTACAAATGCAAGTAACTGTTGGATTTGAGAAAAAACCAAAACCCACAATTCAAATCTGACAGTGATAAACCCTGAAAGATTTTTATGGTCCTTCTATGATAGCCCTTGAAGTCTAGTTTTCCTGTTTTCTCTGAAGGTTTGGAGCAGCAATTTAGTGAGAAAACCAAGTCATCATCACCCTTCAATGCTGAGGGATAATGGCTCAACTTTTTCTATCTTAATAACTTAAGAAAAGAGGCAAAAATTGCCTTCCTTGAAACAATTGTGTAGTTCTCCGGAAACTGATTGAACGCTCATGATAACCATATTGACTTATTTTACCTGCATTGTCGAGTGCACACATCATTCAAATGAATACCAGTCAGCATTGCACAATCCTTTGAAGCATATTGCAGATTTTTCCTGTCCATCGTGAAGTACACCTTCAGACACTGATGAACTTTTGAAGAGAGGCAGGGTGAGTATCAGGGAAGATTATTGTAGTGAATTGGAAACGGGAATAAGAGGAAACTGTTTAAAAAAAAAACATAGTGGGGGAGCCTACATTTTCATCTCCAGAGGAAAAAAATTCTTTGCTGTTGCAGTATCTTTTACCCTAAATCAACTTTTACATAGATATATCAACTGATTGTGGCCAAAATTAGTCAGTTTTGTGTGCAAGAAACTAAAATTAGACTGAAATAGCTAAAAGAGGTTTGTCCTGATTAAAGTTCTGGTGGTCTTTGCTGGTGCTGAGTGACTCTGAAAAGAATTTCTTTTGCAGGGTAGGCTAATTGAAGGTTCTAATCTTTTAAGTAAAAATGGGCATGATTTTTAATTCATACAGCCATTCATTCAGAGTCTGATGATATATATGCCATGTGCAGGTATAGCCTGAAAGCCGTCCATGGCTGGATATGGAAGGTTCTTTTTCCTGGTGAGTCCCGTAGCACTCACACTCAGTGGCAGTCTAGAGTGGTGAGTTCATGGCAGCTTCTTCTGGCATAAGAGGAGGAAGTTCTGAAGGGAAACTAAGAGATAATTATGATTTGCACCTTAGTCTAGATGCTGAAGAAAAAGAGGTGATGGAGTGACTGGGCCTTTCCAGAGAGCTACAGAGCCAGCTCCCATTTTGCAAATGGGTTCTATACCCAAAAGACCTGCCTAATTCCTTGCCCAAAGCCAGTTGCTGCTCTTGCTTTTATGCATGGGGAATAGATTTCCCCCATAATAAGTATGGCTGTCTCGTTAGTACTAGAATGCAATAGTTATTATAAATGGCAGTGATGGATAACCTCCTGAGATTATTGTCACGGCTGTGTGCTATCACATGCCTTGACATCCCCATTCAAGGGATTACAGGAACAAAGAGAATGCTCAATGAGCTGATTAAATCAAATAAACAGATTTTTAATTCTCATTAAAAAACATTAAACAGCTACTGCTTTTACAAAAAGAGAATGTGTGTGTGTGTGTTGTGTGTGTGTGAAATAATAAAAATCTGCTACAGTAATTCAGAAAATTTAAGGTAGCGTTTGTACTAGAAATATTGGGCAAATGTAAGTCTATCTTGCTGAATGTTGCAAACCTTTTTCATTATAAGCAGCAAAAATGCCAAGGTACATTTTCTATTAATCAGTCAAAATGCAGAAAGTAAAATCTAAAACCTTGTAGAGCAGCAGAGGATATTCCTCAGGGGCTATTTCTGTGGAATTGCCTGACTCTTGCCACTGCACAATCCAGATATCCAGCTATTGATTTAAGTCAAATTATATGCTTTTTAGTAATGGTTTGCATGTGTATTAGAACAGGTTTCAGGAATGGAGTAAGGAGGTTGAGAAACAGAGATAAAATGCAGGGATGGTCAGGAACTGAGGAAGATAAATTCCAAATGTTTTTAACTGTTGTGAAAAAAAAATGCCTATATGATGGTAGAGTTGCATAACCAGAAAGCCCTTTTTTTCAGGGATAAACATGTTTTGTTTAGCATTTTTGCTGTTATCAATGAGCACTTATTTTGCTTACCATTTCGAGCTCCATAAAATTAATGTTTTCATTTAGTTTGCTTGTGAAATTGTACAATGTCTTGAAAAAGGGCAACTGATTTTCTGTCTGAAACAGACAGAGAGACAGAAGGGAGGAAACAGGAAAATAAACCCTCAAGAATTAGATGAATACTGTCTTGGATTGTCCGTCTGGTTCCTTATTTTCTTCATACGTCTTCTTTTCATCCTTCTTTTGGCCATCTGCCTTGGTAGCAGCTCCCACACATGCTGGGGACATGAGCACATACAGCAACTAGTCTCCATTTACTAGAACTGGGGGGGAGAGTCTGTGTGTGTTTGCTCATTATAAAAGTAGCAACTTACTTTTGACCATCTTCTGAGAGAAAATACTTCATTAAAAGTTTAATGGAAAATTAGCAAAAGAAAATCTCCCAGTACAAGCATAAGGTAAGCACCTGGTGCTCATGGGCTTTTCTAAAGTCCTCCTAGCAGCTGGGGATTTAAACTCATTGCATTTGAAAAGTTCTTTATTAGATGAGAGTAAGAAATTGAAGAGGGGGGGAAGGGAAGGAAAACTCTTTCCAGACTGGGATATTGCTGTGAAGGTCCTTAAGGTTGAATAATACTTGTAGTGCCGGACATAACTAAGCTTAACTTGTAGTTCCCTGTTTTAAGATCACTAAATTAGTGGTGAGAATGTTGAAGGTCTGAGTCAACAACTAGTATTTCTTGAGAGGCCTGTTCTAGCAAACACTTAAATGACAAACTATAAAACACCCCAAAAAAGAAATAGAATGAAGTAGTCAAGTAATAATTAAGGTACCTGGAATATACACAGCAGCAGGAGGGAAGACACACTGCATGTTTCTCAAAACTCTTAGCTTGCTAATTTACACACATTTAGTTGGAAAAATTAGCAACTTATTGGGATAATTGTGGAAAATCAATACTTTAAGGTAAGATTTTACAAGGGGAATTAAAGAACTGCAAAAAATAATTGATACATTTCCTATCCTTTCATTGCAATAAAAATAAGAAGAATGTTATTTTCTCTCTGTGAAAAATACCTAGTGATTTTAACTTAGGGAGTTGGTCCAGTTTTTTCATTTTCCCATAATTCACAGCACATTTCATCACAATAAATATTTATTGTAAAAATAGTTGACTTAAGAAGTAGTACAAAGCAGGAAAAGGTCACATTTTTAGGGAAAATTCTTATCAAAGTTAGTTATTTTGAGAAGGTCCTGAGATGCCTGTCTGTAGCAGAAAGCACTCAAAGATCTTGACAGTTCTGGTTGTGACTTACTCTGGAAAACAGTAGTTTAGAAGTTGATGCTAAATTGCATACTTTAAACAAGTTTTTATTCAGTATTATGACTATTTTATTTGCTTTTTTCTCAGTACTAGGAAGTCTGCCAACAGCTTCCCATGCTCACAGCTTCCTTATCTTCTCTGAGCTTCGTGGAAGACAGTAGCTGAACACTTGCTTTATTTAATGAAGTCTTTCAATTGTATGGACATCTGACCTTGTTCCTAGATAATTTGATTATACTTTTTTCCCAAGTAATTATTCCCACTGGAGATAGTCTCAAAATATTAGAGAATGAGTAATGGAATGATACCATAGATTTTCTTAAGTGACAAATGAGTCATGCAGAGTCCATTTACAACTTCAGTGATATCCTTATCAAATTTTTCTGTTCTGAATCATCTGGTTAACTAACTGTGTTTATTGTTCTCTATGGAAGAACTCCACAAGACACTGCTCAGAAAATCTAATGTGGACAGAGGTGATAAACTCCTGAAGAAATAGTAACAGAACATTTTTGTCTTAAAGTTTCTGTAATATTTGTTGGATTTTTCCCCCTTTTTGGTGTCACTCTGTTTCATCAGTCCATGTGGAAAAAAGAAAGGGGAAAAAAAAAAAGGATAAAATGGGTCTAAATTATTGCATGGAATGAATGTATAACTACAAAATAGGTTGGGTTTTTTTTCTGACAGTGCCTTTCCCTTTGCCTCCTGAATGATTAACATCTGTTTATTTCTAATTAGAAAAGCCACATCAGACTAAACCACAAAGCATGTCAAAGAGTATGCAAATAATGCAGAGTACTTAAAAACCTAGGGCACTTTGCCTTTAAATGCCCCGCATGGTTTATTAAACTGTAATTGCACTCTCTGAAATGTTATATTGCAATTATATCCTAGGTTATTAATTAAAAGAAGAGAAACTATAAATGGTAAAACAATTTTGCCTGTGAAAAGCTTTAGTGAGATTTTAGAGAAGGGCATTCAAGCAAAAATAATTTGTGATTAAATGCACTAAAAATACGAGATTTTGGTTACCTACTGGGGAAGTGAACCTGAATCCATCCCCAGTAGCTTCAGAAGTCTAGCTAATGTACAGAGACCCACAGAAGAAGAATTATAGGTGGTAATGACCACTTACTTATATGAATAATTCATTAACATGCAGCCTATGTAAAAAAGCTCTCTATCTTTTCTAGAATTTTCTCTAGTCATATCTTTTGGAAAAAATAATAAAAGCCTGCAACAAAACCAGTTTGCTTTATAAAAATACTTTGCGTGTTGGAGTTACCATAATAGGAGAGTTGTTAACATACTTTAAAAATACATGCAGATGATAAAACTTCTGAGATTTTCACCAGCATTACCAACAGTTCTAGTAAAAGTGGAGTGAATTTTTCACTATTTAGGAAACATTACTTCAAAAGAATTTGGGTTTATACACCTGATGGGAGTTTACTTCTCATATTCTATAGTATTATATAAGGGCTTTTTAATAGAATTTAATTTTATGATATACAGAGAAGACCTAAATAGCTGTTTTGCTGAAATAGGAAAGAATTTTTATTTTTTTCCCCCTGAATCTCTCCCTTTTACTGCTTCCCTTTAGGAGTTTGTTTATGGTTGAATCCATCCTGAGAATGAGGGATTTCAGTCTGGCCAGAGCTTTCTGGTATAAAATGATTAGTTATTTTTCTGAGAGAATGTAGTGCTACTTCTCAGAAATCACAGTGCTATTGGACTGCAGTGCTGAGATAGAGTATCTTGAAGGATTTTCTGGTTCTCTTTTTCTATTAAAGCAAAGTGCAAACTGCATGCTCACAAATACTGCTTTGCATCTGATGTCAGAAACTAAATTTGGCAAGGTGCAGTGCATGTTCCTGTGTACATGTATATTTTGAGACAGACCATAAATAGACGGTGTTTTTTATCTCTCTAAATGTAAATGTGGGAATTTTTTTTTCTACTTCTTCACAAGAATTCTACAATTAGCTGTCTCTGGGAGAGAGGAAGGAACATTCATCTGATTACTTGATAGTTTTGGCTCCAGAACCAATTCTTCTGTGCTTCTACACAGTAGTGGAGTACAGAAGTTGTGCAGTGCTTCTGAAAAGTAGGTGATTGTGGTTGTTTCTTCTAAGTGTTGTTCTTTCAGTGCAAGTCATAAGGTTGCTAATACTGGAGGAGTCTTTAGGTTATGTGTTTTCAGCGTATGGCTTTCATTTAATTCCAGAGAGACAGAGGAAGCTTGGTCAAGAGGTTCTGGCAAAGGAGAAGGACCAAAAACAACTTTAAAAAGTAATTTATTTTTTTTCCCAGTCCTACAGATGTAATTATTACAGTCAAAGGGGATGCTAGAATGAATGGAAGAGTGGATAAATAATGAATAAACTGCCTCTTAAACTGCAGAGAGATAAAGCTTTTTTATCATAAATAGTCTCTAGCTCCTATTATTTTCTTTCAGTTGTTGAGAGGACAATAAACTCAGAGGTTTCATTATTTTGTGGAATACTTATTGGGATATGCTTTTTGTTATAATATGTCTTTTAATAGAACAAGAGGTAAAAAAGGGAAAATATATTCTTAAAGGTATTTTATCATTTCAGTGAATGAAGAAAAACACATCTTCTCCTTTTAGGAAGAAAGCAGAAACCAAAACAACCTGAAGCACTACCATGTAACTAGAGGAGCAAAACTCTTTAAAGTAATGTTTGAATAGTTTCCAAATGTGTCTGGCACAAACGAGTTTAGGATCGGAAGAAGGTTTCACTGTATCTGGTGTCCCAGTTTGAGATTCACTGGAGGAAAGGAGTGCTTCTTGGAGATGTGCCACAGTTGAACTTACTCCTTTCATAGGGAAATGGGAGCAAATATGTTTGCTTTTTTTCCACAAAGCAAATAGTTTAAAAAAAAATCTGCCTGAACTGCCAGAAAGTGGAGTACATGCTGGAATGAATCAGCTCACCACTTCATTTCAGCCAATAGTCCTTCAGCAAGTTTGAAAACGCAAAAGGGTAAAATCCCTTATCAATGCTTGACCTTCTCTGCTTTCTCCCCTGATAGAGGCTGTATTTTACCTTTCCTTTCTTCAATTTCTGGTCTTAGAGATATGTCAAGTTCAGAAGCTCTTGGAAGTGGCTAGGGAGACTAGCTTAGAAGTTAGTTCTGAAGTAGAATGTTTATTTTAGAAAAACTAATCTGTAATCCTCCAAGTGATTGACTTCACAGTACAAGTTGGACTTACCAGAAACTCATCACTAGGGTCAGAATTAGAAAAGCTCAAAAAGTTTCATGTGTTTATTGCTGTCAGCCTACATTACTGTTGCTGCAAGATTCTGAACCAAAGCAGAAGTTTAAATAACTAATTGAAGAGTATTAAGACAACACAGAAGAGACTGCCATGACAGTGTAATAAAAGTTTTAGTACTGTAAAAGACTGATTTATGCTTTACACTACTTTTAAATCCTCATAAAACTTTAGCATTAAGTTTTTCAGCTTAATAAAGGAGTAACAAAGAACTGGTTTTTCTACTTGATAAGGCAGCACTGATTAAAAGCACAAGGAGTTAGGGATTGTATGAGAATGGGAATTACAGCATCTGATTTTCCAGAGCTTAGTGTGTTCAGTTCTGGAGAACTACAAAGTTTATACCCAAGATTTCAGAGGACATTTGCAAATAAGTTTGTCAGTTTGGAATTAAAAATTTTGAGGGAATCCGTAATGACCAGAATAATATTAAGGCTTAACAAGTTATTTGTAGAGAGGAGTGACAAAAACTATCTACTAAACCAGGGAAGATGAAGTTTAGTATATGGAATGTTAGGAAGCGTAAGAGCTGGTTAACAGGATGTGATAGTTGATTGCATTGAAAAACAAAATATTGGTTTGAGGGTGAAAAAGAAGTGGGATTTCCTAAAAATTAAAAAGTTAATGGAGTAATTGGTATTTTTTCATTAAATTCTAATAAGTTTTGGTGCTCTGTTTTTTGCAGTTTACACAGATTTAGGAGGGACTGTCAACAGAGGAAAAGGATTGAGATAGTTGGGTGGGAAAATCAGATGAACTTGAGGATTATAATTACAGAAATGTAATGAAACTCAGTTTTAGAAAGTGCAGGATCATTCCTTTGGATTACTTGTAGACTTGTAAATACTTCTGTAGATTGTACTGCTTGGTACGATTTTGGGCTTGGTCTCTAATTTATACCATGCTTCTTGATGAGTTTTGGTGCTATTTTCAAGAGAATTGTTAGGTATGGCTTAGGACACAGAGAGCTAACTCCAAATGCCATTCTTGGCTGCCAGTTTGGACAGTGCTGGTGGTAATTAACTCCCACAGGCTTTGTACTTTCAAAGAATCCTGTATGCTTTCATACAGCATCCTTGTGCTGCACATTACAGATAAACTCCATTTTGTAATGTAAAAGTGCTACATTGGTGGGCTACAACATGGGGTTATATTTTTGGTGGTGGTGATTTTTTGGGGAGTTTGTTTTGTTGGCTTGTGGTTTTTTGTGGGTTTTTTTTTTAGTGTGGGTATGTTGAACTGAAAAAATCCCACACACTAGCATTAAGAATACTGACAGTAACTATGACAGTAATTGCTGTCACTGTTGTCATCAACATGTGTCCTCGGATCAAGGTGATACAATATGCGCCCAGCCTTACACTCTAATGCTGTGTTCTGTGTATGTGGCTTTAGTGATAGAGAAGTTCTGGGACTTGGAGGTTTTTAGCTTTACCCGTTTCTGCATTGAGCTGATCCCTTCAATGACAAATTAACAAGTAAGAAAAAACCCAAACCTACTAGAACCCCATGTATCAGAGGTATCTGTATGCTGTGTCCATAAAAAAGGCTGTGGTTTTAGCCACTCAGAAACTGCATTTGGGTAGAGATGTGTGAGCATTCATCATGTACAGCATGGTGCAAGGACCTCACCTGACAGTTTTGTTTAGCCATGCTCATGGAAAAAGAATTTGAACAGGTGGAGCTAGGGTAATTAAAAAATGGAAAGCCTACCATGCGCAGGGTACAGAGAGAGTTTGGCTTGTTAAATGCAGTACAATTAATGCTGTGAGTATTGCTTTGGGAGCAGGCACCAGAGAAGAAAGTGAAATAATTGTTTCAGATAAAGGGTGGTAGTAGCAGGAGGGCAAAATGAATGTAACTGTTCCTGAATATATTTGATATGGGAGAATTAATTACAACTACAAAACAGTAATGCTTTATAGGCTGTATGAGAGCTATAAGCTTGCAACAATTTTCTGGTTTATTTTATTAGAAGTTGATTAATATTTTATATATTTGCAATTAGAGTATTCTTTTAAGAAAGTTTCATTGTTATATAAGACTATTTAATGCTCTATTTTTCCTTCAGCATTTTATTTAATTTTACAGTAGTTCTGGTGATTATGATTTCAGAAGTTTGTCTTGGTATTAAAATAATAATATTAGGTTAGCCAAAATTTACTAAATAAAACTTTTTCCCAACTTTTAGTAATAAGATAGTATTCAACTCTACAATTAATTTGATAGTCTTATTTTGTGTGTTGCTACCTTTTGCAGGTGTTTGAGGTATTATTTGGGAAACAGGAGACTTTAGAAACATTTATTTTTAGAAAACTTGTGACCAGTTATAGTTTCCTTTCCTGGACAGTGATATTATGCTAACTGGACAAGTTTCAGAGGCAGAAGGTTACTAAGAGTGTACAAATGTGTTATTCCTAAGGGAAGTAAAAAAAACCCAAACACTGCTATAATTAAAAAAAAAAAAAAAAAAAAAAAAAAAAAAAAGTTAATTTACTGAGAGAAATTTAAGTTTTCAGGGTATTACCTGGGGTGTGGGGTTGTACATACAATGTACAATCTACAGTCGTTGGTGGAAATATTAATTCATTAGAGACAATGTCTGGACATCTACCAACCTGAGCTGTTATTTGTAGGATATGCTTCTATAATCTCAGTACATGACAGTTTAGTTGTGTGGAAATTTCTTTTTGTGATACATTAAAAATACCATTCTAAGCAGTATTGCTGGGGTGGGGGAAAAGGATAATTTAAATATATCATGCATAGTCTTTATATATCAGCATTCTCAACCATTCTGTATATCTAATAGCTTCCTCTGAATAAAGAAACCAAATATATGCAAATGCATGAGGAGGCATCCATTGTTTGGCTGCTTTTGTGCCTGAGGACACTTTATGAAGTGTCGGTGATTACAGGTGCTTTTGTTTCAAACAGCATTTCCCCAAAAATAGCAAAAATCACCAGTAAGAGGAAAAAACAAGCCTTGCCAATATCAGCTGCATAAATGAACTCAAGGGTGTTCAAGAGCCCTTCTAGTAGAGATAGCTGGTAGGGAGATGGTCTCCTCTTGGCATATGAAATGTGTTTTATTGGGGTTTATTTTTGTGAGAGAGGAGAATTATGCCTCTCACAAACCCAGTGGGAGCAGCACTGCTGCATAATGGGGGCTAACTTTTATGCCTCCACTTGAAGAACTTCATCATAGTAGTGAGAGATTCAGGGAGTGGGAGCTTCTAACCACTGCCTGCGTGCAGCTGCCATGCAGCTCCCACTGTGCAAAGAAACTAGATGGAAACTGAGATCAATATAACAAAAGGTAAGAATTGTTAATTAAACTAAAGAGCTCCCCTAGGAAAAATGTTGCTGGTTTTTCACAAAGACAGGAATTTAGGCATTCCCCCTCTCTCCTTCCTCACTCAGGACTCTCTGGCTGAGGCTGGTTGTTGATGTTGATCTTAAAGATGCTTTGAGCACTCCTGCCCTGCCCTCCTGCTTTTGATTCCTGTACCTTGGTGTTGGATATGTTGATTTCCTACCTAAACATAGTTGTAGGTATTAGAGAATGAATAAAAACCTCTATCTTTAAATATGAATGTTTGTATAAATTTAGATGTTAATACTTGGACCATTGTAAATACATCATGGATACATACTAGTATTTGCAAAATACATGAAAATCAAGATCATGCCATCCAATTCTTTTGTTAACTAATTCTAACTATTTTTCTCTCTGCTACATCTTGTTACACATTAGGACACTTGCGTGACATCACAGCTTGGATTCACTCTTAATACAGAGTCCTGCTCCTAGGCATTTTTTGCTGAGTAGAGTCCTGATTCAAAGATGCTGCATTTGTTACATGTCCAGATACTGCTAGGGTGCCAAGGTTGCGCTCTCTTCTCTCAGTGGCTTTTCCACAGAAGATGAAGAGAATAAGAAATATGACTGACTGCGGTGTCCGACTTCTAGAAATGCAAACCTGGATGTGGTATCAGGTATCTCATATCCAGGCAGAGAGAAAAACATGCAACTTGGTCTCAGCATTTTAGAAATGTCCTGCATTAGTATTAGTTTGTTCTGAGCTAAATTCTTCCATCTGATTCACAGGCAGTAGCTCTTAGGTTGTTCATGCTCCAAGAACTACATTTTCTGTACAAATTGACACAGATTCTTAAAACAAGGGGGCATTTAAATAAGAAAAATGTACCTGTCTCATGACTAGCTCTTAAATGAAACTAGACTTAATGATAACCACTCTTCGGAGAAGATGTATTGAGGTGAAAAATGTTGTAAGAACATTTTTTTTCTACTAGCTGTATTTTGTTGGACCAGCAGTAATTTTGGATACTGCTGCACATGTAAAATGGGAAAATAGGAATCAAAGGAATGTGCTCCTCTTTATATGAAACAAAACATTAAAGGCTTATTTAAAACAATCCTAAGTAGTTTTTAGATTTGTTTTTTAATTAACTGTTTTTCTTACCAGTCAATCTTAATGTGAAAGTATAGCTAAATATTATTAATAGGTTGCACAGATAGAAAATGATTCAGGCTTTCACACTGGGAGATGAATGACTATAATCCAAAATCTAAATAGCATAGGGCAAAAAAGATAGATGTGCCCAGCAATGTTTCACTGTGTTGGCTACTCTGAACTAAAATGTATGATAGCTCCAAAATCAATAAGAAAATCCATTTTGGGGAAATAAAGGATGAAAAAAATTGTGGAAAATGTTGGTTCCCCAACAGACTCTTTAAAAAGCCATTTTCATTTTTCTGGTGATGCATCAAAGGAAAGATAACATCATCTTCTATAGTGGTGCTCTTCTAAGGCAGAGTACGTGAGTTTATATAATGAAATAGACGAAACATCAGATCCAATTAACTTGCATCTAACCCCTTATTTTTGCATAGCAGTAAATGCCATTAGCAATTCTGATCTTTCCTTTATGATAAAGGTGTATCAGCTCCTTTGTCTTGTATTGGTGTCTGTATGGAGACCAATTAATTTCATATGAGTTTTAACCAAGGTTTTCACAAGAAAGTTTTTTATTGAAATACATATGACTTGCCAGAGAAAAATAATGTCACATGGTTTTCAATAGACTACAGTAAGTAATCCAGTTGTCAGAGACTGAACCAAAAAAATTAAGTCCAGATATGGATACAATCTCCTTTCAACAGTGTTAAAGACAGGGAGCTGAAGAGTAGAAACAGAGAGATCTTGCAGTATAAGGTACCTGTGATACATGAAATAAATTAATTTGGAGCCATGTATTTTTGTGCCAATAACTAAATAGCTATCAGGACTTTGAATTGTTGCAGATTTCTAGGAGGTCTTTTGTCATACTTTTTCATTACATGCAAGTTTTACAGAAGTTCTGCAAGTACTTTTATATTGTAAACCATTTTAAAATAGATTAAGAAAAATCTTATAAAGCAATACATATTAAATAAAGACAAATAATTCCAAACATGAAACTCCTTGTATGAGCTATGGTCAAAAACAGTGTTTAAGAAGGCTTTTCAGCATTGGGTTAGTGGAAGAGTTGTGGAGCACACATAGCCCATTTTTTTTGCAGGTGAAATTTCCTTGGCATCTGAGCAGGCATATGACCCTAAAGAAGAGAATTAGTGATTGCAATTATATATAGCTAATCAAGCCTTCTGCACGGAACCATATTTGAAAATCCTCCACGTACACAGGATGTTTCAGTGGACTTTTAATTTTTTCTCACACATTTTCACAGCAATCAAATCTTGAATATTTGCTGGTATTCCCTTATCTCGTTAAACAGAGCATGAAAGATGGTTGGGCAGAAGAATAATGTCAGAATGTAAACTGAAGGTGGGCTGCTGTGGCTACTTTATGAGAACTTTTGTTGCTCTGATGTGAGAATTGAGAATGCTCTGCAGTGCACAACCAACATCACTTTTGAGTAAGGAACGATGCCTGGTCCCCTAAAGAAATTCACAGGCTCTGTTTTTACCTCAATTGATTTTCCATTTAATGAAAATCATGACAATTTGCTAGATGCACCCGAATAATAATCTCATGACTAAATATGTTCATTTTTACGGGCAACATTTTGATGAGACTTATTTTTTGAGACATCTTAGCTCCAGTGTAAAAAATCGCATATTCATCTGTACCTACACTTTCACTTGTGTTCGTATAGCAAATCAGTATTTCTGCAGGTTCTGCTGTAAAGAAGCAGTCTTATATGATTTTAGACAAGGAAAAAAAAAATTACCAAAGGAAAAAAAATCTAGCTCTTAATTAGTCAAACTGAGACAGAAGTCTTTCTTCTGACTGATTCCAGTCATTTAATGGAGTATTTTCCATTCACCTGTAATATATGCCAGCTCTCTTTCCCATTTAAGTTGTCTCACTGTAGGAAGTGGGATTTTTTTCTGTCTTTGCTGGCTGAGCAACAGCTAAAGACAGCAGCACAGGGCAAGACTTTTATCTACAGTAACACACCAGCTTCAAAGCAAATTTTCTATGCCTAATTCTGTAAGTTAATGGAAAACTGAGCTTGGGGTTTGAAGTCTTGAATTCCTGCACAGCAACAGCAGTTTTCTTGATGGCGTCTCGCTGTCCAGCTATGTGCAGAGATGGTGGAAGGTCTAATATCAGATCCAATGGTCACATTGTCTTTTTCTGGCCTTAAAATTCTGTGGATAAAACACTCCAACCTCTTTGTTCCCCACTTTTCCCATTTTTAAATTGGAATAATTTTGCACACATGGGTCATGGGATATACTAGGACTGTTCAGTTTTTGTGAGTGCAACAAAAAGAGAAAGGTATTTCTTTTTTAAAATAGAAATATTCTAATACTGATAGAGACTTAGTTTAAACATTTACCAAAGTATCATCTGGCTGTCAGAATTAATCTAATATGATTAACAATTTTATTATTGTGATTGTAGTGCAGGCATTTCAAAATACATGTTCACAAGGGATTCCTCCTGCTTAATTTGTATGGTAATCCACAGTCATTTATTCTACTTTGTGCCTGTTTGTATGGGGTGGTTATAGTCTGTGTTAAGGTGTTTGTGAGCTGGATAGGCAGCTGGATTCATCCTCATTAAGCCTCAAAGCCTCTCAGTTTCTCCCCTGCTAGCAGCGTTCAACGTGCTGTGGTTTTGTGATTTGGAAGCACAGCACTGAGGGAACTGATCTGAAACCACCAGTCTAATTTCACTTTGGTCTTTTTTCACTTGACTGATCAGAATGATTTTCAGTCACTCCAGTCAGGGCTGGAATCCCAGAGGTGAAAAGTCAGCAAGTAATCCATTTAGCCACCAGGTCCTCCAGGTGGAGCTTAGCAAACTATAACAATTATTGTATTCTCTTCTCTCTTATCATGGCATGGCCATTGCTAATGCTGTTTTGGAGCTTCCATTTTAAACCATGCTTTGCAGGAGGTGTGGAATTTGCTGTAAAAATTCCCTACGTGATGAATCCGGACACAAAAGGTTGCAATGCAAGGACCATTTTTGGCACCAATTTAAAGATAAGCTTCAGTGACTTTTAATGAAAAATTGACTTTTCCATCCAGAATATTCTTCCTCAAAATCCAAGCACAGAAGGCACCTTCTGTGAGAGGAAAAAAGGGTATTTGTTGGATATGTGTTACCATTTCTCTCCAGCTGCTGCATAAGTTGCAGAGGGCAACTTCGATATTATAAAAAATGTAGAATAGCAAAGGAATACCTATGGACTTTCCCATTAGTTAAACAAGGTAAAAGATATATTTTTATTTATTTGACCAGCAACACCTCATTTTGTTATACCTAAATTGCCTTTTAACCACAGAAATTGCTTCTCGAGTTTAATGGCTTTGTTAAGCTCTTGCACTTCTTTCAGGGTTGGAGAATGTAGAACTGAAAAGTCACTTGTGTGTTTCTTGAACATCTGGGAAGCAAACATTGCAAAATTGTTTTGTTAAGTATGACATCATGGAATTAGGATGACTTTGGGGTTTTTTATTAAATGCATTGTTTTGAATCCTTGTAGAAAAAAATACTCTTTTTATAAATTTAAATTGTACTAAATCAACATCCATCCTTAAAAAAATTACCTTGCAAACTTACATGTATGCTTATATATAACATATATTTTCTCACATGTGAATTTTTATCTCATAAAGTAACCTCTCTTGTAAACATGAAACGGTGGAAACCAAGTGGAACTTGGTAAGATTATGTATTACTTTTAAATCTACTGTTTTATAATCAATTTTCTGTTTTGTGAGGCATACATGTAAAATTGAGGGAACTAAAGAACTAAAATCACTCAAAGGGGGTATTTCTGAACAGTATTCAATTTAATTTCAGTTGTCCTCTTAGGAGTTGGATTTTGGTCTCATTTCATTATACTCCTGTCACTCCCAATAAGAAAACATTTTAAGGCCAGTGGCATTTTTCTCCCAGGGAAGGAGCAGGATTGTAGCTTAACTTGTTACTACTGTTAACCAGGCAGATACCTTCCAGAGATTCTTTTTCCAGTTTTTTCTCAAGTACTGCTATTTCTTAATATTTGATTGTCTCCAAAAAATATAACTGCTGTGAGGCAGATGGGATGTGGAATCCAGCAGAAAAGCCATCCTTCTGTTTCATGTTACTGGGCTTTCATAGGGTCGCTGTACAATCCTTAAAATTCTACCCCAATTTCCAGTAAATTATGTAACATTTAGCATTATTAATGCTAAGGTTTTATTCTCTTAAAACTTTGCACTTTGATCTGCTTTTGTATGTGGGAACATGAAGATATGTATTAATTTTGTACACCCAGGATATCCCAGGTGTTTTCTCTCTGGGAACCAAAAAATAAGGAAAATTATCGAATAGGATGAAATATTTTGAATGTGTCCTTCAGTGTACAGAACACAATAGGAAAGCTGACAAAGCATTCCTCGACTGAAGATCCTTTCTTTATTACAAATCTTTAACACTCTTGGCTGTTAGTAGCAAAATGGATTCAATTATTTTGAAAGTGACAAACTCTAATCAATATTCAATTGTTGGTGTGTTAATTAGGAGATGACACCTTGTCTCTATTATTAGTACAGGCAATTTGCTGCTGACTTTCTTCTCTGTTTTGACTGCTGAGTCTCCAGTTAAGAGACTGAATCAACAGCGCTTGTCTTCTTGGAGCTTTCAGTTAGCATTTGACTAGCCAACACTCTCAAGAAACATGAAATTTCTCAGAAGAAATATTTCTGTGGGATTATGTCACATGAAACACTTTAAAGAGCCTTTGTTCATTCATTAGGCAAAGAGAAAACTGCAGGAGTTGTTACTATATCTGCCCGTGCTTGTTTTTTAAGGGCAGGTGGATTGATTTCGAGTCCTTGACTTCACTGTAAATTTGCTTGAATTATGTGTGTGCAATGCAGTTGGGATGGTTTTTCTGTGAAGATGGCTTTTCATTTGAAGATGAAAATTAAATTCATGTCTGGACTTTGTTTTCAAACAGTTAGGCATTTTACACATTTCCGTATTTACTGAAGGCACATTTTAATTGAGGAATCAGAGTAGAGAAAAACAAGAATTGGAATTATTTCTCACAGCCGTAAAAGTCTAGAAATTTATATCCTAGAAAATGACTGAATTATTGTTTACACAAGTAATTTTAAAAAATGCTGCTAAATGTAGGAGGCTGTTAATGTGTTTCTGCTTCTGGAAGTTCATTTCTTTAATTAGGGCAATAGAAATAAACCATATATCTATGAGAATCATCATGAAACTTCTAGTCATATGGATTAGTTCTAAGTAGTTTGGCAAGGAGCAGAGATTTGTCTTGATGATTCTTGTGGCTGCCTTCCAGTTTGAGATATTTTAGGATTCTATGAAATGGTCTCAGTCAAGGATTATTCATAATGAGGCAAAGTCAAATGCAGGCTCATTGTAACCTGTGGGATGTCAGTAAGTACTGGAGCTCTGCTGCAACACACATTTTGGGTATCCACCTGTTCCTGCAGATGTTGGACTCGGTACATTAAAAAAAATTGCATGCTTTCCAAAAGCATTAGGGTACTTCACTTTTTATGTTAGTGGGAAGCTATATAGTTCTAGAAGATAGGAATTGTTATATTATTAATTAATTATTAATAAATATTTTATGTATTAATACATAAAACAGTTGTTATATGCCATATATGTTAAATAATGTGATTTATGATAATATTTATTATTTATTGTTAATAAAGGCATCTTAATGGTGTTATCTAGGGAAAACAGTACATGATATAGCATGTAGCTTCATGGCAAAAAAAATCAACTATTTGTTTTAAAAGTCTATAACTTCTGCAAAAGATACTTGATTACCATCACTTTCCAACCCCAGTACAATCCCAGTACCTTTTTTCCATGGTGGTTTCATCTGTATTTATGTCTTCTTTTTAATTTCTCCAAGACTTTCTTCCTGGGGTACTAAATGTGCATTGCACAAGAGCTTTGTAAAATTTTTAATCATTAAATATTAATTAGGTTGCCTGCAGTTCATCCGTACTGATTTTTCCTTGTTTTATAATACTGCTTTTGTCCTCTGAGTACAAGACGGGAAAAAATAAATGTTGCATGTGGAAAGGGAGGAATGAGAATGGGAGCTTTTGCTCATCAGGAAGTGATGATGTATAGCTCACTATATTTTCAGATACAGCCTTTTACCTGGCCACTCAATTACCACCTCCATGCAGAGGTTGAAGTCTTGAGTATTTTTCCCACCTCCCTAAGCTTTTCTCTGTGTCATTTAGCTGGGCAACACTTAATTAAACTCCATTTCCTCTCTTTATGCTTCAGGTATTATTATGCAGCTCCCTTCAAGAGGTAATTTGTAGGCTGTTTATCAAAGCTGTGAATTTAATAATTTCAAAGACATGCTACTGCACTGTCACTGTAATAAGATGTATTGACATTTCTTATGAACAGAATTTTCTCTCCATAAGTATGTTGTTTATCCGCTGAATATTGTGGGCTTTCAAAATAAGTTAAAAACCCCACAATATATAGATTATTTAGTCAAATTATTCCCTTACTACCTTCATAGTTAGATACTGTTGTCTGAAAAGCAGAACTTCAACACTGTAGTACTTCCTTTGCAACAGGAACACCATGTTTCATTTAACAGCGACAGCTGCAGCATCCAGCTAATGTTTCTGGTTTGAGGCATGAGGTAAATGACAAGTGCCCTGTTAAGCTGTTGGACACATACGTAGTCTCTGTTGTGGTTCCAGAGCAGCACAGATTATATAGTTGTAGATCTGGTCAAATCCAGATTTCCTGTGGAAAGTGGGTATGACTTGTTAAAAATTTGGGAAATTTTTTAGGAGAATAAATAATAATAAAAATAAATCTCAATAAAAATAATCATTGTGTAGAGAGTAGATGCTTTGTTTAATATAATGGAAAATTACTCAGCGTTTTTCGTATGTAGGTTCACATTAATATGTAGCATGATTACAATGTTTGCGCTTTCCTTAAATATTGTCTAGAACACTGCTTTTTGTGCAATTTGCTCTCCTTTATTTAATTATTTCTGCTGCATTCAGGAGGTCTGCTAAGATTACATATCTAAAATACCCAAAATGTGAATACTGAAAAAAGATTGTGGAAGGAAGTATAGAAAAAAATCCCACAACTTCCCAAGTCTAACTCCTGCTTCTTTTTCTTCAGTTTTTCTTTTCTTTGATCTTCTGAAAAGTAGTAGAAAGACAAAAGGAGCACTTTGCTTCATTATACAATCAGCAATGATTTAGGTAGTGTAAATTTAAAGCTCATAACATACAGTTAGGTATGTGCATTAATGCTAATGTCCATGGAAGCATTGTGGAAGACCTGTGGTATTTTTTGAACAGAAATTTATTGATTAGTCAATCTAAATTTTTTAATAGTATTTTATTTTTTAATTTTATTTTGTAGATTTTAATTGTTCAGCTTTCATATTTTGGGGCTTTTGTTTTCTTTTCTTTTCAAGAAAATATGTATTAATTATTAAAGCATTAAGAACCAATAACTGTTATTTATGGTAGTCTACATGGACAGCCCAATTCTTGTATTGTTTTCTTGTTGAATAAATGTCTACAAAGATTATATATTTGTTTAATATGTGATGGATGTACATGAGATAAGATTTATTATGGGTTCTGCTGTACAGGCTGTGGCCATGGACGCTGATATTTGAAAACTGCTTATTTAAAAATTTTCTGTCTGTTGACAGAGTACTTTCTCTGAGCAAATGCAGAATCTCTGATCAGGTAGTTCTAGCTAGGCACTGTGACAGAAGATGCAGTGTCTTGGCAAGAGCCTCAAACAACTGGTCTGTCCTCATCTGCACTATGCTGTAACCTCATCTGCTGCCTCAGTGACTGTAGGTGCAGGTATAATCACAATGTCCAATCCAGAGGGCTTTCTCACTTGCAGTCATCCGAGACATTCTTCACTCCTGCATATGAGCTATGCTTTCATTTACATTGGGCTGGGTACACACAGAAGGCACTCCATGATACCAAAATGGTACTTTTGCTGCCAGTCATCTAAGCAACAAAAAAGAGCCGAGGTGTTTCACTAGCTCAGCAGAGGAAATTATGCAAGGACAGCGTAACTAAAAGTAGACCTGCAGGATAGACTACAAAATATTTTTAGGTCATCCTAAAATCCTCCTTTAAATTAACCCTGCTAAATCAATGTCAGGATATAGTAACCAGAGGTTTGGAGCTGAGAAAACAAATCATTTATAAGATTACTGTCATGTTTTTAGGTAATGTATTCAGGAGAGGGAAGAACTTCAAAGAGAATTAGTCACTACCTTTCAATTATGCTAGTTAGTTTAGTAGACTTGTACATGTGTTTGTTTGTCAAATGTCTGTCTGTTCTCACATGAATGTTCACATAGATTGTAAGTATACATCACAGTGAAGAAACTGCTGTTGACCACAACAAAAGACCAAGTCAAGCTTAGCGAGAGACCAAATGCTGGCCTTGTGCTCTGTCTCTTCTATGTCAGAGCTTACTTATGTGAAGGACCATGCCTTTTAGGACTGCCTGCATAGTTCTCTGCCTTTTAATGCTCTTGTGGCCTCCCAAGCTCTGGACACAGTTAAATAATTAATTTATTACTGCTAGAGGAGCTAACTGCTTCTGAGAAGCCAGGAGAAATTTCAAGTTTGCTATTGTCAAGGGCTGTTCTTGATCCTAGGCTCATTATTCCAAGGCCTGTGCCTGTAAGCATGAATGTTTTATTTTCACAGTGGATTATGATACTGTTTTCTCCTCTACAGCATCTCAGAGATACCTGACATTTCCACAGGCTTGGTGTTAGCACTCGTCATCCCTTACTCAGCCACATAGCTTAGCACTCAGCATCATAGAATATCTTGAATTGGAAGGGCCCCATGAGGATGACAGCATCCACCTGACCCTGAACAAGACAACCTCAAAAATCACATATCATGGCTGAAACTTCCCACAGTACTGGCCAAACATCTGAGTTAGTTCTGTGTTGAATTTTGCACTAGCAAACTTCATGAAAGATATGAAATTGAGAGAGATGGCAGCTCCAGTTCCACTTGAAACAGCATGAGGTAAAATTGGCACTCTGCAGATCCAGGCCCTTAGCTGATAGTTTTGTTCCTCTTTCAGCTGTTTCTTTGAAAAGAAACCAGAGTGCTCTTTCCAGGCACTTGGCTGTCACAGATCTCATAGAAATAGGCAACACACTCAGCCATTTGCAGAAGATAATAAAGGAAGCATTTTCCTCATATTGTCAATTCATCTACTCACAGTGTCTGTTGCTCTTCAGGAGCCCTATAGGCCTTGGATGTCTAAGACTCACTCCATCATGAATTTCTTTTAAAGAAAAGTTCTCATAAATGATCCTACTGTTCCAAGGCCCTTGTCAGAGGAACTGCAGTACATGGTTGCCTTTTGGACCTCTGTTTCTCCAGTGCCAGTCACTAGAAACTAAGTACTTCAGAAAATCACTAGAAAGGAAGAAGTACTTCAGAAATTTAATAATACTACTACTTCTTTTAATAACAGTGCCTCTCCTAATTTATGTGGCACTCCTCATCAGCTGCTTTCTATGTTTAGTCTGTTTCTGAAAATACAGTTTAACCACTTATGAAAGAATAAATTGCAAAGATAGGTAGACATGGATAACTGGGGAGAGGTATCACAACTTTTTTGATAACATGCAACAGCATTAGAAAAACTCATCTGTTGACAGAGTGCTGTAAGCACAATGAAGTCATGGCACACAATTTCACCCTCCCCAGAAAAAGCACTTGAAAGGTCTCCAAGATCGCAGCCAAGGGAGATGAGAGGGGTTGGATAGTAAAATATAAGGAATGGCCCATACATGGGGACACATGAAGAATGTGAAAGCCGATCCTGTAGCAGGAGACTAAAAGAAACAGTGTGTTTTCCCTCCCGAAACCATATTCCCACTTCTCTACTTTGCATTTGATTGAGTGATTTTATCCCCAGAAGGTGTGTCAATATATCTTGTTCAACCATCAGAGAACTTGCCTTATGCTTTTTCTGTGCTGGCCGAGTTAGTTTTCCAAAGGATGAGCCAACTGAACTAACTCACCATGTATTTGTATGTCGGAGAAGGGAACACAGGTGACCTTGTCCCTGATAAGTAACAGCTGTGTTAATTACAATACAGCCTCACCCTGATGAGTCACAGCTGTAGCCAATAAAGGTGAGTGTGATAGAAGGGAGTGGGTTAGCAGGTGAGGGGAGAGCCATGAGGAGGGAGAACCTTCCAGAAGAGGGAACCAGGGAGGCTGAAGAAGGATCTTGAGGCGAGAGAATCACTGCTGTGAGGTCAGTCTGGGTCTGCAGTTAGAGCAGGCTGTTGTTGGAACCTGCAGTCACAGTCTAGCCAGGTAAAAGCCTGCAGTCAGAGTCTGCAGACCAATGCCTGCAATCTGAGTTTAGCAGGAAATAACCAACAGTCAGAGGCTTCAGGGGAAAGCTGCAGTAGGAGCTTGCTGCAGCCAGAGTCAATGAATAGTTGGAGTCAGGGTGGCTGAGCTGTAAAGAGGAATAAAGCAGGTCCCTTTTCATGCTGTGATAAACAAGCAGTCTGTGTCTCGGCTCATTTCTACCCTCTAATGAGAGGCCTGCTGCAACAGTTCTATAATTCCTCTTAATCTGACACAAGGCAGATAGACAAGAATCCTCGACACAAAAATGCAGCAAAATTTGAATTCTTTTGGCTGTAAATTTTATTTAAAAACTAATATATAAAAGTGAGGTAGCCATTGCTCAAGGTCTGTGTTTAAATCTTTCTCCTGTAGCCCCTGAAAAAAAAAAAGTTGATTTTATATTAAAAATAAGTTATTAATATCTTATGCAAATGATGCGACTCTTGAATGAAAAACCTCACAAAACTATTAAGTTGCCATTTTTATACAATGAAAATTTTGCACATTTTTCAATAAAATGCTTGTTATTGCTGGTGCTCTGCAGGATGCATCTGTTCTGGGTACTCCTTTCTTTTTATTTATTTTTTCATGCTTATTTTCTCCTAGTCACGCCCCACAGACTGTATTATGGATCACTTCTGTTTTGAGCCAGACTCTTAAACTTTTTATTTTACATGCATTCATTAATATTTATCTGAACTAAGTTCTAAAAGGAAATTATTCTGATGCCACTGTGTTTTCTATAGTCTGTTGTGGTGGTATTACTTACTCAAAAATAAAAATATAAATTCATTACAAGGAAGGAGCCATTATGTTTTTCGACCTCACTTTCAAAACCGAGGGCTTATCTTTGAATGTGCTGCAGCTGTTCTATGATCTTGTGAATCAAATTCTAGGTTGTTGAAAATGGAATAAAGCAATTTGTTCTTTCTAGCCAACTAAAAACAAAATTAAGTCAGATGTCACAGCTTGTAAATATTACTATGCTTGTCCTTTGAATAAAACAAGCAAAATCCAATCCCCAAATTCCTTCTGCTTAGCTTGTCCTGTCTTCTAAGGCTTCAGTGTCTTCTAGCCATATACTGTAGTATAGCATTTGAAGAGTGTTTTTTTCATATGTGCTTAAAAGATTTAGCAGCAGAAACATGTTTTGTTCCTCAATTATATATAAGAAGGGAGATGAAAGATAAGCACGTGCCACAGATAAACATGTATTTCTAGAAATGTTGGAAACAATTCTTGATATGGAAAGCCTGTAGAAAACATAAATTTATCCTTCATTTTGATGTTTTTACTTTCCATTGTAAAAACTGAAATATGGGGGCTATTAAATGACAGTTGTAAACTCCTTACAGTAAACACAGAAAGTTTTAACTCTCTGCTAGGCCATAAGGCGAACTCTGGGAATGTTGTGTTTTCTCTGAGCTGATCCCAAGGAACTCTGTTTATGCTCTGAATCAAGAGTAAGAATTGTGTGCACAGCAGCATCTTATTCAAGTAATTCTGAAAATATTTTCCTCAACTGCATGAGAACAGCAGTCAAAACACATCAGGACACTGCCCCATAAATTGTTCTTTTCCAGATTATGTCAGTGATGGTCAGTGCACTGAAAGCAGAAACAGAAGCAAAAGCTCTTTTTCTTCCTTTAGTTTGGAAATCTGACAAGGACAGGCTGTGCGCTTGTCCATTAGTGTAGTTTTATGTATCACAACTGGAAGGAGACACCTTGATATTCAAATAACTTTTTTCTCTGTGTACACCAGAGGGTGTCCCCTTTTTGTTTTCTTTCTGGAGCCCGGAATACTTTATCTCTGATTTACTCAGCCTGCTGAATAATATTCATACTACTTTTTGTTCTTCCTGATTTGTCCTACTGAATTGTTTATTGTTTTAGTTATCCATGCCCTCCGTGGGGTATCACAGAATGTGAATAGCATGGTGAGAGAAGGGCTCATTCAGCATTGCTTTCTTGTACTTCCCCTGATGGATTGCTGAGGTACATTTTTTGCTTTGGTTGTGTATCCACCATGAGAGTCACATCACAAAAAGGGTTAAACTCTAGCCTGTGGCAAGGGTGGGTCTAAGTACTGGCATGACATCCAGGGATTATTTTGGTTTAGATTTTGGAAAACTAAAATGTAGGAGCGATACATAATGATGTGAAAGGGGGGTCATATATTCAGTATTAGGAAGAAATACTAATGGAAGAAGGGAAGAACTTGGACCATGCTTGATAACAACAGAGAGCGGAAGAGGATGTTCTGGCGAAACACAGAGGGAGCTATGAATAGATCTAGTGATAGGCCCAGGAATTTGCAGTGTAAGAAAATAAGGCTAGCTGGGAGCAATAAAGGATTGCACAGCAAAGGGAAATAAGAGGAAAAGGGATTAATACAGTTATGGAGGAAGATTTCAAATAAGATAGACATAAAAAAGAAAAAAATGTAGGAAATGAAACTAAATTTTTTTCTACATTTAATGTTAAGATAATGAACAGCTCAACTATAATGATTCTGGAGTAAAAAAGAGAAAAGGCTTGGACAAGTTGAACTGCAATGTGTGGATACACATAAAGACAAAGCAGCGGCAGTATTTGTGGGTGATGTGGAGCAGCTGTTCTGCAATGTCTAGTTTTATTTCTTAATTCTTATATTTCTAAATTCTTTATTTCTGTATTCTGAAATTCTTCCATCTACCTGGTGATCAAGTTTCTTCTTGATAAAGTTGTGTTTATGGTCAAACCAAATGTGGAAACAGTGCAGTGGTCTTATCCAAAGCTTTATTGCAAACTCTTTGGTGGAAGGTCCATTCAGGGCTTCCACTTTTGACCAAAAAAAAGTCAAGTCAGAGACAGAGCATAACATGCAAAAGGAACAGGTTAATAGTGGATGTAATTTATAAATGTATGCATGCAGCATGTCATGCTGTGATGTCCTTTTTGGGAGAAAACAAGTGAGGGTTTGTTGTTTACTCCATGCTTGGTTCTTTCCATTTTGCCCTAGATTTTGTGGGCAACTATGTGTCTAGTTGCACTGAGAACTTAACTTTTGGCCAGGCTTCAATTAAATCAAGAATAATAATTAATATAGCTACATCATAAATGCATAAAGTGCTAATATATTGAGATCAAATTGCTGGTTATGAAATGTTCCACAAGAAAGCACAGGAAGGCATTAAAACCAGCTTTTACTGCCACATAGAACATCAGTGCACTAAAGCAGCCTAACACAGCATTTTATATTGCTCCTCTGGTGGCTTCTCCATGTGTGCTGCCATCAGTCATACAAATCAAAATATTCTACTAACTCATCTTGCTCTACCAAGATTAAGCAGACTCCGCTGTGTTGTCTGCTTCCAGGTTGTCCCATGCTGTAGGTACGTAGCCATGGCACGGATGGTGATCAGCAAGCTCACTGCTCTAGCAGCCTAGTGCACTGTCATGGAAAATTTCATATCTTCTGGTTTTTTTCTCAGTTTTGCAATTTTATTGTCAGAAGCAGGCAAGGGGTCAGGATGTTTTTAGTCACACCACAAGATGCTTATGGGCAAGTTAATTTATTAGTAAATAAATAAAATCTAATGTTGTGGCAAAACATCCTGTTCATGCTGCTGCTAGGTAATGTTGCTAAAAAGAGAAAGAAAACTGTTAGGCTATGAGGTACTTTTGATCTTAATACTTTAGAGGAGTAATTATAAATTTAATTCAATAATATTTTTATTGCAGGTAATGACAATATTAATAATTTTCAGTGTCATATTTCTCAAATGCTTATGTTTTTAAATTATTTTCAATTCTCAAATGCTTATGTGTTTTTAAATTATTTTCAATGCATGCAATACTTCTCTAAGTAAAAAAATACATATTTAATTTCTCTCCCCCTTAAATCTCAAATCTATTTCCAGTTATTCACAGTGACTCTCTTCTCTATTCTCTTGGCCGCTTGTCAGCAAAGAGCTCTGGCAATTATTTCTTTGGGAGATCTGCCTCAGGCTGTAGCATTCTGAGACTGTGGTTCTTGTCTATTCAATTCTCACTTAAAACCAGACAACTTAGGATTTTATTGTGGAGAAGCACGTTCCTGAACTGCTTTTCTATTTCAAAGTTAATTAATACAATCTTATAGGGAAACACATTATATTGAAATTTAGATTAAGTTACAGATGTAAATTATAGGGTGCTTGAGTATCTTTGCTGAGTATCTTTTCCTAGAAAGCAAAGGATTCAGAATTTGCTAATTTCTAATAACTTTATGAAGTTTTTTGGTTTTTATAGTATTTCCTTACATTTGGTATTTTCTGTAGCTGCTTCATTCCTCAGCTGTAGATACCTATCAGGCCTGAAGTTTCATTCCAGTTAACTCCTTGGACTGGGAATAAGCACATATCTTCCATTGTTTTTCAGTACTGGATCGAAGAAGAAAACAAGAGGTGGAGGTGGAACATCCTTTCTCAAATAAATTTCTATAGGCAAAAATAAAATATGGTATATATGTAAAGATTTTAAAGATTGGCCTGTCAGAAAGTTTTCAGTTATTTGGCTCCTTTGTAGGACACGATATACCCAGTTTTGTCCACTGTCAAGCCAAAGATTTTTCCCTTGGGAAATGGTTCAAAGATCTCTATTACCAGTATAAGCAACCTTGCTACTCCACTTAAATCACTCCTTACTCTGTGGGGTTTTGTCTTGATTTTTTTGTTGTTGTTTGGTTGGGGTTTTTGGGTGTGTGTTTTTTTCTGTTTGCTTGCTTTTGTTGTTGTTTTGTTTTGGGGTTTTTTCGAGTTGTTACTTCTTGTAACATTATGATATAAAATACCATCTATGCCTTTTTCAAAGCTTTTAGCTCATTTCTTTTGTAAAATCTTAAGGTACATGCAGGAACTGTTAGCTCATTTATGACTTTGCAACTGTTCAAGGTGTTGGGTCTTTCTGAATCTGCGTTGGACAAAACATTTCCATGAAATGTTATATGAATGTTAAAATAATTACAGCACTTAAAAATTACAGTCTGTGCATTTTTAGTGAAAACATGCAGAATTATGGTTCAGAGTTGATTATTTTATAATAGCCTCTGATTATATTATTGCTTGCAAAAGCAAGGTGGTGTTTATACTTACAGCAATTTGAAATCTGTAATTTTCCTACATAATAGCCTGGCTGGAGTAAGACAAAATTGACCCCAACAAAGCATCTAGCCTGTGATCACTCCAGCATAGCACCTTTGAGAGAGAGTGAAAAGGAAGGAGGGTGTATTCAGCTGCAGGTTGAGGCATGTTGAGGTTTGTTTGGAATTCAGACCTCTCTTTTCAGTGATATTCAGTGTGTATTTAAGGTAGGAGCACATTCATCCTGGTCAATTTGAGAATTACTGTAATTTTCTTTTACTGCACTGCTCCATGCCTGGTAAGTTGCTTTATGATACAAAAATAATGTAACACATTGCCTTTGTCATATCTGAGAAGACTTTCTGTCCCTGAAAGATGTGACTGACTGGCACTTAATGAATCCTGTGATAATTTCTAAAAGGACAGAATGCTAAAATACAACAATTTTATTCTCCTCACAGCATCAGCTGAATTCACTTTCTTGTTAAATTTGACTAACACAGTAATGTCTGTAATTTGACTAACAAAGTATGTCTGAGAAGTACTTAGGCCTTTGGCAGATAATATTTTTATGTACTGGCCTAGAGACAAGGAGTGTTCAACCCTTCCTCTTCTAGGGCTGTTAAAATTCAATTGCATATTCACACTCTTAAGTCTCTGCTGTCCTGTGTATTGTCCAAGAGGAGCCGTTTGGCAGGAGCATCTTAGTGGGGTTTTGTTTTGGGGTTTTTTTTTACAAGCAATAAAATCCTGTACACACATAAAATGGGAGCTTGTAAGCATGCACAAAAGTGGTATCAGGTTAGGTGGATTAGAAAGTCTGGAGAGGTTTTCCAGTACGGTGTGTTCAAGGGACTGTGTCAGTGTCCTTGTGGCCTCTCTAGTTCCTGTCGTTTCTGTGCAACTATAAAGGATAGCTGAGTTAGAGCCAAAGATAGTGCAGTATGAATAAACGATGGGCCTGCCTGCACACTGTATAGATACCACACTTGTGATTATACGCATTACGGAAATACTGTCTTCTTTGAATCCCAGTAAAATACACAATGAGGAACAGCTGCTGAGTATCTTAATGGTTTTTTACTCCCCTTTGTAGTCTGGTAAAGTGCCCAGAGAAATTGTTCTTAGGAAAGAATATTTCAGAGGAGGGGGTTTCTGTTCAACATGACTTTCAGCCTTACATTTGCATGGGAAGTCATCTTAACTTTTATTAACCCAGATACTTGGACTATATTTTCCTGTAAGGTGCAATAAAATTGAACATAAATATATGGATATTAAAACCTGATGAAATACCAGCATATTTTGGCTGCTCACAAATAATTTCTGGTGGCTTTAGTGGTTTGCAGATGAATGGAATGGTGAAACCAAACACTTAGCTACTTTGATTAAAAGCCCAATTATCTGTCTGTACTATGGCTTGGATTCATCACTGCCTGAAAAAATTTCCTATAGCTTCTTCAAAAACAGTAGGGCATTCCAAGACCAAATTCTTTTCTAAACATTACAGTGTTTTTAAGCAGACATAGTATATGATACTACACAAGAAAATTTCCTGATCTTCTAATGTGGGCCTCAGCTCTCAGAAAGGATTATGTGGAAGCAAGGACAATTTCATGAGCATGCTTTAAAAGCAGTGTTAGTTTACCATTTATTTTTGCAACTGCTTCCAGCTTTGTCTATGCTTGATTATAGTTTGACCTAAGGAAGGACCAGCGACTGAGAAATTCTAAGATATTACGAAAAATCTATTAAGTTACCTGTCCTTCTGTGTGCCACTGTACCATTATTCTCCGCAGGCAATTTGGTGGTTTGTCTAATTTGCTTTTAAAAACCCAAGCCAAATTGTGCATTTGCTATTTCCTTTGGGAAGATAATATTGAGCAGTCTCAACAACCTTATATATAATTTATTTCTATTATATATGATTTTATCAGAACTTTATCATCCAGATAAAATTATAGCAGAAAAAGGGCTTTTATATTTATTTTTTCAGAGAAGTGCTAGTATTGTGGTTATGTGTTGTTCCTCATAGTATAAATTTTATACCTCAGTGCACAGCAGCTGCCTATACTGCCATGTCCTATAGGACACTTCAGAGGAGGTAAATTCATATAATACAGTCATAATTTACAGGTATTATATGAAGATGTTTTATCAATTACGCAGACAAAAATACCCTGCAGAATTTATGCCTTTTAGTTATTAAAAAAGCAGTGAGTTTCCTAAATTAGTTATTGGAAATAAAGAATTCAGCAACAGAAATTAATCACTGTCACATTCTTGTGCGTCGGATGCTAGGCAGCGTGGAACATTTATTTGGAAAATGAAAAAATAGTATTATGATGCCCTTAATAGAAATAGACAATCAAACAAATCTTAATGTGAAAAGGTTTTTGCAGTCATAAATCATAATGAAAATGTGCTGTAACAGAGGAAAAACATCTTCATAACTGTATGACCTTGGTGCAGAGGGCCATTTTCTGGGAGGGATATGCTCTCATCAGACATTTTTCCATTTCAAAGACAGATGACACATTTACCGAAATACAGAGTAAAAGATGTGCATTGTAGCTCCTGGTAAGATCACATTGTATTTATCCTTACATTTTCTGTCAACTAAATATGCTTTTTTCATTTGTTGTGATTCTCTCTTTAAAAGGAAAAAATTTAAAGTGGAATTTAGGCTGCGCCAACCTCAGCTGGGGATGTAACACACCTTAGCTGCCGTTCAGCCAACCTGCCCATATCATTGAGAGAGGATTTATTTTTACATACGTATGCATATGAAAGCTATTTAATCTCTAATAATAATTTCATAGTTTCATTGCTATTGAAAGGGAGAAGATAGTAGGATATTGAACAAATTAAAAGCTGAATGGTGAAGATATTTATCTTCAGCCAAAGAAGAGATTAGTATGAATTTAAACTAATGAAAAACTGGGTAGCAAATTAAGATAGATGAATAGTAGTTATTTACATACTTTATTCTTTTTTTTACAAAAGCTGCTGTCATCTCACCTAATGTAGCATCAGTGAGCGGTAACTATCACCTCTCTGGGCAGGCTGTTCCAATGTCTCCCCAAATTAATTGTAAAAATTTCTTCCTTATATCTAATTCAAATCTACCATCTTTTAGTTTAAAGACATTATGTTCTATTGCAACAGACCTTACTTAAATGTGTCACTACTGAAGCAATGAAGGGCATAGCAAAAAAAACCCAGTGATATCATTCCCTGGTGAAGGTTTTTTGTCTGTCAGCATGTGAACTTGTGTGGTGCATGTCTACCCGACCCTCTTTCTTTGTGTAATGTTATGGCCTTCCTGCAGGTTTTCTCTGACAAGGATTTTTGGAGTAACATTTTGGAGTAATTTTTAAGTGTGACAGGTTTTGTGCTGTGAAAGGAAAAGGCCCCATAATAAACAACTCAGCAGTATAACATAATTTTTTTCAGGTCACCTTTAAAGACAGACATGGTGCTCCTACTGTGTTACATGCCCCCAACAAACTGCTTCCCTAGCAGGAGCTCTGCTGTTTTATTGATAGCACAACTAACTACAGATAAATCCTCTGATTTTGCAAGTCCCTGGTTACCTCACTGATACAAAGCATCTCCTACTGTGTTTCCTGACTATCAGATGATCAAAAACCTGAACTCTGAAAACAACAGTAACTGTGAGTCTTCCTTTCAGAATGCAGTTTTTGAAATAAAAGTCTTGTAATAAATCAGTAGATGAATAAAATAGATCTCATTAATATACATTATAACAGTGAGAGAGAGCAGATTTTGAGCTAATTGAGGAAATAGTGCAAGAGGGAGAGTTCAGTTTTGCTCTGTTCCTAATGAGTTATATGATGTGGACAGTTGGCCATTTAAACTACAGTGTGGTATGTGATTCAGAAGACAACTACAATTGTATTTTCAAAGAGTAGAATAATGATTGTATATTGGGTGGTGAATAGTAGAAGAATACTGATTGTATTTTAGGTGGTGCAGTGCCCAGTTTTTCTGTACATAGGATCAAGCTGTGATCTTAGGGTATTTTTCCGAGAAGGAGGCACTCACCAAGTTTTAGCAACCACTCTGGAAGGAGACTGGGAAAGTTACTGACTTGACTGTATGTATCAACTGTTCAGCAAACTTTATAACTGCTTTAGCAAATCTCCCCTGTGGGATGTAGTCCAGTCACACAGTTTCTCATGAAATCTCACTGCCAAAAGTACACTGACTGTGTCTGGTGTCTCACACGCCTCATGTGGCCTTGTCAGAGGGATTTTAAGAATGCAGTCGTAAGTGAATTACTTTGCAGAGTGCACTTCTAGGAACTCTTCAGCTATACTGTGGTATTTACTCAGTAGGGGTAGGAACTGGCAAGTCAGGAATGCCTTGAAGACATGAAGAGGGCTTTCACCCAGTCTCGGTAATAGTCATGTTACATATTAAAAAGGCTGTTAAAGTCTCTAGAATAGCTGCTTCATTAAAAGAAAAGTGAGTAGTGTGTTGGACTGTACATTTATATAAAATAGGTCTTGTTTTTCTTCATAGTTTTTGAATGGAAGTGTTAGCTAATAAAAATGATACTTGCTAGAATGCAAATGTTACTTCTGGAAGAATCTCAAGCGATTTCAATATGTTTGCAAGTAATCTAGGGGAACATTCAGTCACTACATATACTGATTTCACAAACCAGTCCAGCACAACTGAAAAGAAACCGCTGCTTTTCATCAGTCTGACCACAAGAGCTGCATCTTGTCTGATATTTTTGTGATCTGGACATCATAGGAGAAGGAAATGCTGATGGGGAAAAATCTAGCCAAGTTTTTCAAAGCTCAAAAAAAAAGTTGAATTTGACTGTGATTGGGGTTTTGGATAAGGAGACAGTGAAAATAAAACATTCCTCTGTTGTCGAGACCAGGTTTGTTGCACATTTGTTTTCACGTTATTTCTTGACCTTGTGTATTATGAAGATCTAAAGATCATTACATTAAAATTGCGAGAAACATATATAGATCTATAAACACCCCGTGTTTCTTTAGGAACCTAAATCTGCATTTTTTTATCTGACATAAAATATTTAAATAGAAGAATTATTTAAAGGAATAAGTTAATGTTCCGAGTGACTATAATTAGAGTAGCAACATTCTGTTTCAGAAACAGGCATATATTGAAATGCACCCACTCCTGAGGCTTTATGTGCTGTAAGTGCTTTTAGTGTGTTTTCTGTGTACTGAGAGTAAAGATAGAGAGGTATTAAAAAGAAGGAGGTAGACAAGAAAGTAATGAAAACCAAGAGGCTACTAAACTTCTTAAAATGCAATAACAATGTAATGAGCACCCATGCAGTATCCCCTGAGTAATGCATCCCTGGATTTAGGAAAAAAGGAGAACTTGCTGTAGATTTTTCTCCTATTGGAGAAAATCTTTTCTTGTTTTTTTATTGATGAGGTGCTCTGGTGAAGCACAGGAAGCTGAAAGTGCCACTTTGATTACTTTATGACTTTAACGGGCTCAACATAAAAGGGTCAAATAATGCTAGGGATTTTTTTATGTCTCTTTTTATAAATTATCATCAAAAATAGGGCAGTTTCTTTAGAAAATAGAGAACCCTATTGTCAACAATTGGACACAGTCATTGTAATCACATTTCTTTCACTAAGGACAATTAAATTACACTGATGATTTAAGATCCAAACCCATAAACTATCAAAACAAAAATGTATCTTTTGTTCTCGGAAAACTTATAAAAGGCAACTTCGTGATGTTCAAAACTGAAATTGTCCTGTGCCCCATAGGAAGAGAGCATAGAAGACAGCTTTTATTATGCACTGATCTAAAAGCCTTATTCCACCAAATTTATTTTATGATGAAACAAGTTTAATATGCCTTGATTGTAAATAAGAAGAATAAGGATAGCAGATGACAGTCAGAGCCTACATCTGGATTATTTTCTGCTAAGCAGAAAATTATCAAATGTTTATCCAGTTCAGACAGTGTCTGAGGTTATCACAGGCTGGAGTTCAAAACATACAGCAAACAGACAACAGATATCCAGTGAAGACATTCATGCTCTCTCTTGCTCAAACACATTCATTCCAAATTCTCAAGACTTTGGGCTCTAACTATAAAGATGTCTTTGTTTCACAGTAATATGCAAATGTTAGAGAAGCAATGTATAGGTGAAAGTGACTTGTCGTTTTTCATATTCAGTGGATATTGTTAATTGCACAGGATGCTGTTTACAATAATAATTTCTGAGCCAGGTAATGATCTTTTACACTTTATGTAATGGTTTTGATGTTGTATCATGCTCCAATGCATTTGGACTTATTACCAAGTCATTACAACAGGAGTAGAGCTTTCATAATTTACAGAAGTGATTATGCTGTGGAGTGTAGGATGTCATCAAGTAAATAATTGAAAATGGTGGATTTTTTTCCCTCAGGTCCCCTGCCACAAGCACATTTCTCCACTCTGACTATTAGAAAACTGTGTCTTGAGCTACTGTTCAGGCAATTCAGAACACAGTTACAAGCATCTTTGTTTCCATCAGTCTAAATGTGATATGCACTGAATTCAATCATGCAAGCTTTGTATACTGGTTTTACTCTACTGATAACTTCTGATGTAGAGAGTGAAGTTTTAATTTTTGTTTTTCAGATGCTTGATGATTTCACTTCATCACTTTGTTTTACAGTTATGTATGTTGTACAGATTTTCACAGCTTTAGTTCTGCAACCCATATCTCTTTAGGGCTTTTGCCTCAGGGCAAACTATGACTGTCATGTTTCCTTGTTTAAATTAGTTTGTTTAGAGTGTGTTGCGGGAAGAGACTAAGTAAATAAATTCATATTCTGGCTGTATATAAAATACGCTTTTTTTCTCATTGGAAGATGTGAACTTGTGTACTAATTTTGGGCTACTTGTTGGAAAGTCTGAAACACCAGTGCTAGACTTGTGAGCAATCTTGGTTGCACACTAGACCAAAAGTGCTCCAGAGAGCAGCCTGGCTTCTGAATAAGCAAATTTGGGTTCAAATTTTAATCTTGTATTTACTTTTCAGCTTTTTACAATTAAAATCTTAAGTGCACGTCACATGACAATCAGCTACAAAAGTTCGAAAACAACTTCTGGGCATAACCTGTGTCAACAGGTTGTGAAAGAGTTCATCAACCAGTACAAAGTTAAGTGGTTTTATTTTACATTGTCATGAAAATGTAGCTTGGGCTAAGCTGCTGGATTTCACATGAAGAGGCTGAAGAGTGTGGGTCAATGCAGTAACCTCCAGCACCAAGGCAGTCCCATCTTATTGTGAAACAGCAGCATCTTCAATTATTGCAGGTGCTTGCTAGGCAAGATGTACCTGTAATCCTTAAAATCTATATTCATTTACTGAAGACAGCAACTCATGACAACCTTTGCCTCAATTACAGTACATAGTTTACTAATTAGATCTTTGAACTGCAATTTTCATTTACTTTTTAAAAAGAAGGTGTAATTTTTGAAGTTTCATCTTCTTTTTCTCTGTTCATGCTAATAAGTTAATGTGTATGCCTACTTTCAGAGATCTAGCTGCTCTGCAATGAGGATTTTAAGACCCTGACAGTGTTGTCCTTGACAGCTGATATATAGCGTTTTATATGCAAGAGTGAAGTGATGTGTTCATTATAAGGGTTTATTTAGATGTATAATAGAAGATTAGGAAGATGGAGTAGAAATGGAGAGGAATTTTTAAAATGAAAACCAGTCCCTGAGAACTCTTTCTGACCACACCAATGTACAGTTGCTGGCTTCTGTTGTACTCATAAAACTGGAACAGGGCTGTTTGTGGTTACTGGTTCTTCTACAGAATATCTTAGTATTTTCTATGAAGAAAAAGGTATAGCCAAGGAGGATCATGTGTGCCATACAGCTTCAAGGTGCTCAATAAACCAATTACTACTTTGTGCATGAGTAGGGAGTAGTATCAAGAAATGTTAATGAAGAAAGCAAAATAAATTTGTTTGCATCTTAGGTTAAGAAAAACATACTGAACAAAACCCTTCAGGATTATGAAAAAGTAATAAAATGTGTCAGGTGGATAAACTGCCACTTGTATTTCAAGGGCTTAGCTCTACATTGCAATCTTCCTTCTGCAGTGTTATCTTCACTGGATGTTGGGGTGGCTTACAGCAGCAGTTGTGTCGTAGACACTTGGCAGCTACTTCAGTGGCCGGCTCCAAGTGGTCAATGTGCAGTAAAAGGCCTTCAGCTGAGAGACATTTCCCTATTAGTGACAGTTTCTCATTTATTAATTACTCCTTTCAGAGAATAGAGGAGAATGTGTATGTTTGTGGGGTAGTATGGGGAAGGCAAAGCCCTGAAATTTTCCAGTGAGAAGTAATCACAGAGCATTCAGAAGTTAAGGAACTCAATTGCTGAGATGCCTTCTTGCCATGTTATTGCCTTCTTGCCATGTTTCGCCAGGAGTTTAGCATATTTGGAGAGAAGTAGATTATGCAGGGACAGTATCTATGGGCAAAGGCCCGCTCCTTGGCCTGAAGTTCAAGTAGCACAACCGAGTTTGTATTCATATAGCGTACTTTTTCCCTCAAAAAAAAAAGTCATGTCCTCAGCTACACAGGCTATTAAGTGCAGCCCTTGCATTTTGCTACAGCCAGACTATTACTCAGTCACATCACTGCTACCTGGTGTGAGCGAAAGCACCAGACAAGATATTAATTACTGCTTTGACACTAAATGATCACGCAGCAGTGCTGGAGCCTATCCCCAGCCCTATTATCCATACATGTTGGGGAAATATATCTAAATATCTCAAGTGACAAAGCAGGAGAAACTCTGTCTGGACTCAGAGAGATGACTGAGCCCTCTTTTTTCTGGGATACCAGCAGTGGTAAGTGCAGTTGACAGCACTTGAGCTGCGGGACTGTGTAAGTCACTGGATAGGCTCAGTGGCAGACTCAGTAGATCATGTGGGGAGGAATGTCTGTCTGAGAGAGGACTGATGGGGTAGTTTCCATGTTTTTGTAGTAGCTTGGTTAAAAGCCTATGGAAGTACAGGTGTGATAGAGGAAAATCTTCACAAAGAAGGTAAAGGAAATACACTGTAGCTGCCATAGTGTCACTTCTTTTTCATGCTTGCATCATGAAAAGACCAGTTCTACTCCTGCTTATGTAATGCTTTAAAATGTTCTAAAATTGCCCTGACTGATGGTTCTTTCACTCAGTCTAATCTTCAATTGAAAATTACTGTAATTTAAAATGGAACAAACCTACAAGGTCATACTATTACTGTAAGTGTATGTTTGAAAGTTTTTAAAGGATTCAGAGTTGATACACAAAATTCATCCTCTCAGTAATCTTTAATATGTAAAATGTAAAAAAAAAAAAATACACATCTCTGTGTATATAGGTTATCTTTGAATTTCTAATGAGTACTTGATTATAGGAATTTTAATCTGATAGCAATTTTCATCTTCCTTATTTCTGGTGTGGTATACTCTATCATAAAAATATACTGCTTTCTTTTCAAGCATATTCACAGTATCTATAGGGAAATGCATTTCATGGTTTTACAACAGCACCTCAGACTTCCCAAAGCAAATGTATTGGGTTTTATGCATCCTTTCAGCATCTAAGTAACTTTATTCAGTAGTGATCATGAGTAAAAAGCATAGCAGTCTCTTGAGATGTGAAGACAGTGATTGTTAATCATAGTTTTGTAGTCGTTCATTACAGGAAGTAGGGATATCAAAATATATGTAATATTTAAGTGCTTGACTTAAATTATTTTTATTTACGTGGCTAACTCTGGGAACGAAGGGTAGAAATACTAAACAGACATAAGAGGAACTGCCTTTTCCAGGTTCAACATGGATTTAGATCAGTTTATGAAAGTTTCATGACCACAAGTGACATGGACCAGTTTGCTGTTTTGCAGGTGTGGGCTGTCTTGGGAAGCTTCCTGCATATCCTTACTCTGGTTCTGCTACTTGCCTCCTGAACTATGTGGGAATGTTTCTCAAACCAGCCAGAAAATATGCTCTGTTTAACTGATATTCTTCCTCTAGTTTTTTTAGTTTCTCAAGTTAGATCAGGATTACTATTATTTGCAATTTTTTTACAAGATTCTGCAAAACCTTTGCAAAACTTATAAGCTGATTCAAATGAAGGAGGGAAAAGAGGAATGCAGCTCTGTGGGCAGGACAGGAGTACTTGTCTGGATGTTAGAGCAGGTTAAACCTGGTAAACGTCATGAAACTGCACTGACTATCTGTGTACCTGTCTCCCCTTCCTTTTGTCAGAGTTGAGGACAAGACTTGGTTGACATGTGGGTTAAGAGAGAGTAGGGTTCGTGCCTCTGCAATATTTTTGTGTTGCAATCGCAATAGAGCAAACTACCCTGTTCTGCACACTAGATTCTACTGTTAGAGCAATGCCTCAATATTCATGTGACAGCAAGATATTTTTGGTCCATGTCTACAACAGTAATTTTTTTTTTTTCTTTTTTTTTTTTTTTTTGAGTATTAGCTGATTTGGCCTTCAAACTTTCTGCACTTCAGATCTTGAACTTTGCATGACACATTCATTTTTTTCACACACTTCAAGGGAGTCTTAAATAAGATATATATTTAAAACTGTGAAAATTCAAAAGTGTGAAAATTGCCCCCTTATTGTTTTGCAGAAAGAATGGTGGTTGAGTGAGGGGCTTGGAAGATAAAAGGCACTGAGAAAATGTCAGATAGGGACGGTATATAGAAAGTAGAAGGACCATTCAGAAAGTCTGGGAGGCTCTGTCTGTAGGAGACTGTAACCTTCTGGATTTCCTTACAGAAATATTTCACAGAATTTAAAAGTAATGATGACTTCTTTGATTCAAGAGATCATAGCCTGGTCCTTCTGTGAATATACCAAAGCTTTTGCCCTAGTAGGAGCAGGCCAGCTGACCCATTTTAACAAAGCATATTCCCTCCCTGATGCTTAAAAGAGCAGG
This sequence comes from Sylvia atricapilla, assembly GCF_009819655.1. Lineage (NCBI taxonomy): Eukaryota > Metazoa > Chordata > Aves > Passeriformes > Sylviidae > Sylvia > Sylvia atricapilla. The sequence continues at coordinate 66,441,187 of NC_089142.1, forward strand.
TTCTGTTGGCAGAACTTTAGCCATTGAGTTTAGTAATTGAGACTGAACGTGTCAAATTTCAGAGCTTAAAGCCTTCAGAAAGACCAGCACATCAGGAACAACTTTCAAAGGTTTTAGGAAAGGGTACCAGCAAACAAAACTGTAGCTCTTCTCAAAAATAGTTATGTTAGAAATCATAAAAAGATTCTTTCTGCATTTCTTATGAAATTAAAACTTGTATAAATTACTTCATAGGGGTACTGCTGTCATCTGGAAAGGTTGTTTACCCTATTGGTGATTTATTTCCAGGAATGGCCTGAAGCCACCAGTAAGATGATAAATAAGTAATGTAAACTTCATAAGACTTGAACCTAAAACCTTGCAAACTGTTATTGAAAACTGTAGTCATGTGCAATAAATAGTGTCAGCAGTATTAGTCAGCTATCTGGGAACACAAATCCCATCATCCCAAACATCCTCTTTTCCACCTTCTTCCCCCTGCTTTATGTGAGGAGCATATCATACGGTGTGGAATATCCCTTTGGTCAGTTTTGGTCACCTGTCCCAGCTGTGTCTCTTCCCAGCCTACTAAGCATCCCCAAATTCCTCAGCAATGTGGCTGTGCAAAAAGCAGAAAAGGCCTCAGCTCTGTGCAAGCCCTGCTCAGCAATAACAAAAACAACTCTGTATTATCAACACTGCGTTCAGCACAAATCCAAAACTGTTGCAAATAAATAAATACCTCTTTGTATTTCTCCTGTATCAGTGTTGTGACTTGAGCTGCTGAATGACTTCTGCTGTTGAAATTATAGATACTTTTAAGTGAACAGCACCAGGTTTTAGTGGGCTTAGGTTTTGTATGTATTCTATAAATAAATGTCTTTCGAGATATGGAATTAGGTAAACTAATTTTAATTAAGGTCTTCTGTTTGGACATTGAATAATCATACTGGCATTGTCTTAATGGGATACTGAAATAAGGCATCTAAGTCCACACTTACACATCAGAAACACACAATTAAGTTGACTGCCAAAGGATCCAGATTTCAGAAACTCAATTATATTTCTGTCAGCCAGGCAGCTTTAATTTAAAAGTTAGACATCTAGATTTGAAAACACTGATCAATTTTTTCACAATGCCAGCAATGGTTTGGTGCTTTTTAGGAAAAAATTTAAACACAAAAAAACCCCCCAAAAAACCCAAACAAAACAACAACAATAACAAAAAACCAAAAAAAACCAAAAAAAACCCCAACAACACCAAAAAACACAAACAAACAAAAACACCAAAACAAAACCCACAAAAACAAACAAACAAAAAATCAAACAAAATGCTTTTTAATGCTTTTGGGGTAGTAAGAATGTACCTGTGCTCTATCAGTACATGAATGTAGATAATAAAGAGGCCTGGACCATGATCTTGGCTAAAAGCCTCCACACTGCTTTTACAGAGAGTCCCAAAAAAAGGTATTGTTTTGGCCTCTCCAGTTTGTTCTGCCTCAGACACCACTGAGTGAAAGGCTCCTGAAAAATGGAAACATAAGTAGAGCAGTTCCTGGCCATTCACCATTATGCAGGAAACCTTTCATTTGCTGTTCATCTGGTCCCTGTCCTAAGTGAGGATCCAGAAAGGAGGCTACCCTCTGCCTGACTTCTCAGAGCAGCATGAACCACTGAGGACCTCAGAACATCCCAGAGGAAGTGGAGCTCTTCACGAAATGTGGCTGGAGCTACCATATGCTACTGACAAAGGCTGAACTGCAGGTCTCTCCTATCTGCTGCCCTTTTACTGATTGCTTTTGCCTTAGGAACCCATCTGGAAGCTGCCAGGGTCAGGTTGACTCCCTTAGTATCCAGGTAAAGCCATTCATCAGGAACTTCTTTACTGATTCTCATTTTCCCAAGCTGTTACTGGTTGAGCATCAGATTTAGAGAATCTTGCCTGCTTCTGCCCTGCCAGGAGTGCCTTTTCCCTCAGCCTGAGGAACAGTATTGGGTGTGAGCGTGCTCACATGGGGGTGAGAATCTCCTTTTTGCAAAACTAGGGGCTTGGTGGGAATTATCCAAACCAGTGCAGGAAAGTCTCTGCCTTCTCACTATCTTGTCTTCCTACTGCAATATTATTTCTGTCACTTGTAACCTGTGGTTAATGCCCAATCAGCTTATTTTTCTAAACTTTGAATGCAGTTGCTGTCCTTGGAGCTGGAGATCTCTGCCCTGGGAAAAGAGAAAGGGAACAATTATGATAATTTTTTCAGTTTCTGTTTACTGCTGGCCTTTTTTCTGATTGCTACTGTCAAATAGTTGGCTCTCTGAGTTTTGAACCTGTGCTGAAAAGTCTTGATCTTTGTGAGGTTGAGGGAGACTCAAAAAGGGCCCCAGTTGCTCGTGCCATTGCCAGCACTTTTGAGCTGAGCATCAAATTATTTCTTTTGCTCTGCTCGTAGCCACTATTAATTCCTATGGACTGTGAGAGTGGTTAGACTTCTTTTTTTCCCAATTACTTCTGATTTCAGTGTATTTTAAGGGGTTTTCTCCTTTATGTTCTCAAGAAAGACTAGGTATGTTAAAAGAAAACAAATAGCTAAATTATTCTAATCCATATACGCAGAGAGAGGGTGGTGACCCTTCCTTGTCTCTGCTGCAACTCTCCATCTTCAACTGTTCCAAAAGAGACCTGCCCTGGGTGTTGTTTTTGCACCTGGTTTTAACAGCTACTTTGCTGCAGGATTTGCCTATCACAATTTTGAAAGGGTATCTCATATCCCATCAAGCAGGTTTGAGTTTATTTAGCTGTATAGGACACAAATTACAACATATGTAAGTGTAAAGCATACGAAGATTTTTCTTTATTTTGGAGTGCTGTTTCAGATGAAACATGATTGTAGGCAGTAGAAGCAAGGTAGCCTATGAAAGCCTCCATTATGTTCATATTTGTTACATACGTGACTGCATTCTTCTGTTCTTGTAATATGCAGAAAAGGGTTTGTGCTTGGACTACTATAATAGAAATTATATGTTAGGGTTTAACTGCTCCATGTGTTGTAGTACAATAAAGTAGAAATCCGTCTCGCTCGTGATGATTCTAATTTCTTATTCAGCTGTGGCATTCTGTACTGTGCTGTTTATCTTGTACATTCATTCACTCATGGGTCTGATGGTTGTGAAATTGGCAGATGGTTTGTGGTGCTTTTCTAGGAGTGGTCGCATCAATCCCAGTGATTAAAAGGCTTCCTGATTTGCTTACCCAAAAGGATTAATGGCAGGCAATGAAGGCTTTGTTTGAAAAATCCATGCCACATAATTCAGCAAAGGGTCAAAAAAGTAGACTGGAAGTAATCCAGTATTAGAGCTGCATTATGGAGAAGCTTTTTAAAAATCCTACTGACTCAGCAATTGGATGTTTCTTGATGAGGTCTGAACTATCAAGGAAAATGCAGCTTCACAGTTTTCTCAGTCATTCCATGAGGATAAAGTTCAAGTTTTTAAGCAGGTCAGCACCAGAATTGAATGGCATGTAAAACTTTGGAGAGCTGCCCTGCATATTTTGTTTCTGTAAAAAATCAGAAATGTAAAGTATAGAAGTATGACCTTGACCCATCCTCTCCCACCTTTGTGATTTAAGCATTTATAAACTGCTGATTTTTTTTGTTGACATAGTCAAATGCTTAGGCAGACCAGACTGAGCACTTTGGCCTGCTCCTTAGACTTTCATAAGTTAAATATGCCCAAATAACCTAAGACCCTACCTGAAAAAGAAATTTAAAAAAAAAAAAAATTAGGATTCTGAATTTAATTGAAAATATTTCTACATTCTTTTGCATTATTGGCTCTGCTGGTTTTAAATCCAGGGATTTTAAATATGCATGTTTTCCATATTGTCTCACTATACTCTGGAGATGTTCTATGTAAGCTGGTTTTAATTAAATTTGTGGTTAAAAGAAACTGCCTTTGTCCTAGTTGAGCAACTAGATGTGTTGAATACTTTTAATGCCACTCTCTATTCTGTGTATGTGACCATTTACTTTTTTTTCCCAAGAGATAGAAAGACAACCAAAAGTAGCTTCAATTAATAGAGGAGATTCTGATCTCAGATGTAGTAGATGGGAATCAGCTAGTGATTAAACGCCTGAAAAGTGAATGAACTTAAGATGCAAATTTACCTAAAATTTAGGAAAGCTTCCACAACCAAATAGTTTTCCTTTTGGTTCATCCCTTCACATGTGGCATTTCAGCACACAGATACATTTTTCCGTTTGCACAGTACCTCTTTCCCAGAGGAAAGTTTGGCACTGTCTTACTGGGTTGTTAGTGTTTTGGCCAATCCTGGCTTTGGACCATGATCTGGTATCTCGTTTTGGATCTGTGTAACATAATGATGAAAGAGAATAATTCTTAGCCTTGGCCTAATGCATTCTGCTTGTTTAATGATGTGATAGAGTAATGTCATGTCCATATTGAAGCTAGTTGGTGATGACTTCATTTGAGATGGAACCAGCCTCAGGCTACAAAAGAAGGCCAAATAAATAGTTTGGGTTTTTTTAATAGATTACAAGATGTTTGAAGGTATCTTCAGCATCCTGAAGTAAAGGACTTTTCTTTCTAACTTCTTTTCTATGTTTGACTTTATGACGTTAAAAAGCAAAAATACCACACCCCTCCACACACACACACCACTCCTCCTTGCCCCAAGTTAATTCTCCAATATTCTCTGGATATTTAGAAATTGGGAATCTGTTCTAAATTTGTAAACAAGATATTTTGAGTGTATCAAGAGATAGTTTTTCAGTAACTGATGAAAATCAAAAGCTAGAATATCCTGCTACTTACTAGTTAGAGCCTGGAGATGTGGTTTTTTGAGAGAACTTTAAAATAGGGACTGGAAGTTAGTAGGAAAAAAAAAAAAAAAAAGGAAGAATCACAGAATCTTTTTCCTTTCCCAAACTAAATCCTGATTACTCCTTTGATTAACTCTTTTTTTGGAAAAACTATCTGTTAATTTTTTGCCACTGTAAGGAATAGTAGACTGGTATGAAACAAGAGATTTGTATTACAGATGAAGACCATAGAACTGATGCAGTATAATAATAGGTGCATCAACTTCAGCTGAAGACTGAATCTTTGTGTCCCTTGCCATGCTCATGAAAAGGATGTATTTTTGAAACTTTTCCAGAAGTTTAGTGTCTCTCTCCCCTTTGCAGGTAGCGGTACCTTGTCTGCAATAACAAGATGAAAATTGACCTATGATTGTTGTTTTCTGCTGGTTATTGTGTGACATTTGCAAGCTCAGCAAGGCATGTGTTTTCAAAAGAATAGTCCTGTATGGTATTTTAAAAGCAGCGATGGCTTTAGTCTGATTTGGAGTGGGTGACCATGAGACTGAAAGGAGAAATTTTTTTCTGTAAAAAACTACCATGTCATAGATGACTTTCAATCAATCAAACAAACATATTAAACAAAGTTTCTGACACAGGTGGTAACTGTTTTTTGCCAAACATCCACAGAGAAAGTGACTTCTCTTATCACAACATGATACTGAATAGGCTGCCTTGTGCATTTCCTTTGTCAAGGAGTCAGGTGAATATCTTTGTAATGCTGTTGAAGAAGAGATTACATCTCCTCACCTGAACTGGTAGCTGTCAAAAGGTTTTCCAAAAACTATAACATAAATCTTAGTTTTTGATGATTTCTGAGATTGAATTCAGTTGAGCTGAAGCCTTTATTGCATTGAATCGCAATGAGAGTCAAGGACCAATGGACATGAATAAGAATTAAAGAGATGCAAGAAAATAGCCCCAATAAAAAAGCGCAGTATTTGGATGCCACAGTTAGATTGAGTCCTGAATTGCCTTTGATGGGTTTCTCAATCTTGTCAGTAATGATGGTCTCCCATGGTGCCAGCAAACCGCAAGCAATTTTCTGCAGTAGCTGCTGTGACCAGATTGTATTAAGATGAAATGTTGTCAAGAGACATATACAAAATCTTCTCCTTGCATGTGTCTGATGCAAGGAAGAAAACCATCTTTCTCTGTTTGGTGAAGCATAGAGAACCTGCCTCAAATCAAGGCTGGAAGAAAATATGTTTCTTTTTCCCTCACAGGCTGTTTATTGTATCTTTATTAGAGACAACTTTTGTAACTGGAATAAAATGAAATTGTACATACTGTTTTCAGTATATTAAATAGCATTTAGCCATGTATGTGGCTCTATTATCAATAGTGCTGTTTTAGAGTAACGTAACCTAGTAGAAACATTTGTAGATAGCCTTTCATTGTGCCTAATGCATGTTTTCTGTACGTAGTTTTAAGTTTTTTATTTCGTATAAGTAAGCCAGATTAGTAGTGGGTGGACAGCACAGACTATTTCAGTTGGAAGGGACCTAAATGAGCATCCAGTCCAATTGCCTGACCTATTCAGTTGCTGATGAGATGGGAGAACAAAATTGTTTATATGTTTATCGAGGAGCACTGACAGAGATGACAGGTGTCTATGTTACAGATGTTCAGTTTGGTTAAATCCATTGCAGTCTTCCGTTTGAGACCTTAGGTGATGGAAGTTCACTACTAAACAGTTCCCTAATGGAAATTTAGGTATTTAAAATGAAAAATAAATATGAATATAATTATGCCAAAATCTGGAAATTACAGGAAGTCATATCCATTTAAGTAGGAATTGTTGGGCAGGATTTTGGTTAAGGTTTGTGTCCTTGTAATTACTTTTGCCAGCAGTGAAAAAGACAGCAGGTACTGCATACAACACAGTTTCTGCTCGTAACCAGTGAGTCAGAAAATTTCTATCTTTGCATAACTGTGAGGGACAGTATTTTCAGTTTTAAGTGGATAAAGTGCATAAGCAGTCAGGTGTAGCTGAAAGTAGAGCAACAGTTCTAAATCCTTCAGACATATCATTAGTTAATAGAAGTAATGGACACATGGATAATAATCATGAACGCTTATCATGGTTATTTAAGTAGGATGCTTGACTCTTCAAGCCACTTGAATTCTTCAAAGTTGTTAGCAAGTCCATAGGTAAAAGTCAGAATTTCCAGGTGGCTTTTGAAATGGTGACTTCCCAAAGGTTTTAAGGAAATTAAGTGACTAAACAGTCTGCTGCCTATACAGTTCCTTTCATAGTCAGGTAGGAGAGACTGAGTATAATGAGACTGAGTATAGATATGACCAAGTCTGTTCATGATATTAAGGTTAACTCAGAATAGTAACCACAAGGTTCAGCGGCAGCCATCTACAAGATGAACTTACACAATCAGTGACTGAGCAGTGAAATGGCAGGTGAAATGCAATGTAAACAGATACAGAGTGATACAGGTAGAAAAAAGTCAGAACTTCCCATAGAAAATGAAGGCCTTGAGATCACTGTTAGTAATCAGGAGGACCAAAAATGGCCTGGCCAAGCTGAGCACATCTTTCTCTATAAGAGGGGGCTGAACTGAAGCCAGCACAAAGAAGGTTTGGGATATTAAAAGGAGGGCAGGCTTTCAACAGCCATGATACCTTTTGAGGCTGAACAAAAGTTCTTGTATCTTAAAGCTAAGAAGCTAAAATTGCCCTAAAAAATATTTCAAGGTTAGCTCTCTCTCTTACTGTCTCAAAATGTGGCCTATATTAGTACTAGCACATGAAAACATAACCACCTTCTGTGGCTGGCACAGAAAGCCTCTGATTGTGCTGCTGTCAGCACCTTTCACAAGCAGCCATGTAATAAGACTGACAATCTGTGATGTGTTGCTTCGCTGATACTGTTTTCAGTCTTGTGAAGATAAAAAGGGCCAATCTCACAGGTACTGTGCTGTCCTGCATGAGGAAGAGGGCTAAACTCTGAAGCTGAATCCCTCATGGTGATGAGGTCAGCTGAACAACTTCTAAAGTGGCAAAAGGGAGAAATTTCATTTCTGAACTCCTGGACCTAAAAGCTGAGACAGGATAAAGTGAAATGAAGTAGTTGAAAATATGAGAAATGCACCAGCCAAGGTGATTGCGGTTGATGGATACATGTGAGCAAAGTGCAATAATAGCACCCTGTTCAGGAATCCCTGAAGCTGCATGACGTGTCAGGAGTATGAGAATTTCAGTTTCCGATTCACAGACTTGAGCAAAATGTGAGTAACTTTTCAGATCTCTTCCAAAATGAGTACTTCCAAACACAGTTTGTGTATTTGAGTAAGTATGTTGGAAAAAAAATTTTCCAGAGAGTTTGTGAGGTTTTTTCCTTCTGAACATGACAAGATGTGACAGCTTTACAAGTGCAAACTCAGAGGAGGAAAAAAACCACTATGTCTTTTCTTCCTTTTATTGTGTTGAGTAATTTCCTGTTAACTGAATGGGAGTAATAACTCTTCTTTTCATATCAATATCCCAGTGAATGTCTACTCTCTGGCAAGTCTTAAAACAATAGTGAGTTCTTGTTGGGTAACGTTGCTTATCATCATCTTCTAAGATTGTTTTGAGTCCTTTGGTAATTTAAGTTGCAGCTTAGACAGGTAGTAAATATACACTTAAATATACACAATCAATTTGAGGTAACTGTTTGGAGAGAGACGTACACACATAAGGGATGTTAGTATATCCTTTATCCTGCAGGTGTACAGCACATGAAAAAAAAAGAATGTAGCAGGTGGGAATGCTGAAGACCTCTGGAAACTGATGGAAGTTATGGCTGTTCATCCTGAGAAAATATGTGGCTACTGTTAAATATGATTTCTTTATATGTTGCCTTGATTGATTAATTGCTCAATTAGGCAGGTTAGATTGGTTAATGTTGGTTCTACCATTTGTCATGGATGCAGGTAGTATTTGTGTCTTTGGTTGACAACATTAATTTAGTTCTCTCCACTTTCTGTGTCACTGGTTTAGCTTCTGCTGTTTCCTTAGGCCCACTCAAATGTTTACTCACAATCTTGTGAACTTTGGGCATCTCTCTTGAGTACATAGCCTGCCTTTTGAAGTGGGAAAATCCCATCCAATACCAATTCCTTGAACTCTCGACCTTAATCTACCTATATTTTCCATACAATTTTTCTGTTAATTGTCCTTTATTAACCATTTCATTCTGGAGCTACTTTTTTTAAAAAAAACACCCTTCTACAAACCGTTTCTTTCACTCCCCTTCAATCCAATATTCTATTTTCCTTTAGTCTGAAGTTTTTTGATATTGTTCCTGTAAATGATTTTTCATACCATCCCTAGATAGTTTCCACTTCAAAATATCCCTTCCCATCTGCCTTCCAAGAGGTGTACCCTTGGTTTATTCTCTCCTTGCAATCTCTGACATCTTTATTCTTTAGGTATCTTATGGCTAGCCAATATATTTATACATTTTTGCCTCTCATGTGTACATTGCTCTATTTTTACTGCTCAAGATCTCTTCTGTTGTAAAAATGACCTGTTTGCTTTTCTTCCATGTATTGCCTTTGTAACCCTCTGACTCATCTCACTGGGTTTTCTTTTCTAATCCTTGTATTCTTCTCCACATCTGAGAGGGCACTTATATTTTCTCATCCTGTGAAAGACCTATCCTTTAAGAATCCCTTTGCTAGCTGTTTTTTTTTTTCATCTCACTCTCTTTCTGGCTTTCCTTCTCAGTCACACAGAATGTAAGCTATGGAAAATGAGGTTTTTTAACAGCAGTCCTAAAAAAGTGAGACCTATATTTCTTATTCTCCTTTGTGGCTTTCACAGTGTGTATTTCTGGCATAAAAGGATGTTCCTGTTCTCTCATGAAAGCATAGCTTCCTTTTTAGGGCGTTGATATGAGTAGAATTACACTTGTGAAAATCTGAGGCTGTATGTGCTGGTTTGTGGACCAGAAGATTAACTTGAACCATTTCTTACTGTGAGATGAGTTCTTTGGATACTGGCTAACCTCATTTATAACTTGAAGGGAAACAATCTATGTGAGCATTAACAAATAAAGCCTTTGTAACAAAGAATTGCTACAGAAGCATTCTGATATTACTTCCCACAGCGCACAACCTGAATGCTGAATCTATAGGACAGGTACTCGTAAAAATGATTGGTCAAGAGATTAAACTTCTCTGTCAGGTGCTCAAAAGATATTAGCTGCCTAACATCTAAAATATCAGCTGTCAAAGTCCTTAAAATCCTGCTTCTTGAGCAGCATGATCCAGAGCTAGGGTAAGAGGAAAAGTTATCGCACATGTGACTCTAAGATGAATGCGTATTGTACTGATTTCTTTCAGTTCTGATTTCACCAAGCTGTGTGCAAAAGGAGAAAAAAATTAAAGTGGAAAAAAGACTTGAAAATGCATGCTAGCTTAAAATTTAAGTTGATTTATAGCCAGCTGCAGTCCATTCCCCACCAACCCATTTGAATTTGGGGTTTGTTTTTTTTTTAAAAAACCAGTGTTTTTACAACTTTTAATGGGATTGCAAATAACAGAAGACTGTCCATTCATTTGATACCTTTTAAATATTTGCATCTTTTTTTCTGAAAATTTATCTGAATGCATAATTAGAAAGGCTTATTTCTTCCAATGCTAATGCAACTAACTGAAAGCAGCTCTTCTAATGTGTAAGTCTTTACAAGTCTTTAAACTTCTGTGGTATTTGTAGTTGAGTGACTTGAAAGGTGCTTATTAATTGGGAGACAAGTGTAGAGAGGAAAAAGTTCCTATCACAGCTCAAATATAGCAAATGTGTCCTATATTAAATTTTCTGTATATGACTTAGGAATAGGTATGTCAGTGTTCTCTTTCTGTGAGGGAGTTTCCTTGGCTTTTGTGGCCATAATCATTCATAGTTCACATAATCTGCAGTCACATGGGAGATGTTCTTGACTTCACTTGTCATGTAAGTGATGGAAAGTTACTAAAGTAACAGTAGTAATTACAGATAAACCTAATTATGTTTTTCCCTTAATCTTTTAAAAACATTCATAACAATCCATGTCTTCCCATTTTAGAAATCAAATTTGAAAAGATAGCCTGTTAATTAATAATTAATAAATAATCATGGCTAATTTTCAAGTAGATTTTTCCCTTGTCAAGATTTTTTACCTGAACAGGCTCAAACATCAGTGTTTGTGCAGAGCAATTAAATACTGAATCGACTCACCATGAAAAGCACGTGTGGATATGTCCTGCAAACACAGCATGACTTTCTCCTAAGCTCCCCTCCCCATCCAGTGAGCACAAACAGGGAGACTGAAGTGCCAAACACCCGAGCTCTGTGGGTTTGCTACCTATCCATTCCCACAGTTAAAACATCATGCCGGTTTCCCATTGGAGCTGTCTGGCTCCAGTTATTTCTTTTTTCAGGGGTTAGCACTGGCTATTGCAACCTGACCCAGGGTTACTTCCAGCTGAGGAGTCCAGACTGTGTTCTGTCTTTTCATACAGGGGATCAGAAAATACGTGGGTTAGGGAGGGTGTACCCCATCATTTCTGGGATGATTCCTACCTGCAGAGCTGCTGTGGGAGGCAGTATAGCACCTTTCAGGCATGGGATGGGATAGAGGCTCTGGAGCAGGATAAGGAAGAACCACAAAGCTGCTTATCTGATCATCTTGAAATAAGTTTCTTTATGTGTGGTACATATGGATTGGTTCTGGGTATTTTATGCATTAATATCAAAACCAAATTATTTTTTTTAAATTCTGCCTGGAATTTCTTCAGTTTCTGAAAATAATTTTCTGCTTATGCATGCCTAGTACATGTGAAATGCACTTATGTCAATTTAGCACTGTGTTGAAGTGATTATTTCTACTTCATACTTCTTGCTCCTGCCCAAGAATTTCATTAGTACTTTTTATCATAACATCAACCTGTGAGTTTATGTTCTCTTTGAACCTTTTCCAGCCTTATCATTTTCCAGAGTTCAAACTTCCTATTCTGTTAGTGTGGGCCATATTTGTGGTTTCTAGATGTGCTACCTGTCCAGTAGCTGCTTTCCATGCACTACTTCTTCTGTGGTTCTGAACTTAGAAGCATTCTTTGTGTAATTTGGAAAATCAGCAATCTTGTTTGTTGGGGTTTTTTTATTTACTTTTTCATGCTTTTTAAAAATTTTTAGCAGTGTTTTCTTTAGTACTGAACATACAAAACTGCAGTTTCAGCATTTTGAGAATTATTACATATTCTTAGATAATTTTAGGTCATATGGTATGTCGCGTGCATTCTTTACTGGTATTGTCTTGCACTATTTTCAAGTTTGTAGTTAATGTGATTCTAGCTGAATCAGTACAAAATTCTGAGAATATCCCAGGATTGTAGTTACCAATTTATAACCTCTTAAAATAGTACAATTAGGTATGTCTGCCAAGACTTCTGTTATAGAACCGCAAATGTAGTACTTAACTGTGTTCCTATTCTCTAGAAATCTAATCTTTGGTAGTCTTTTCTTTCATTATGCACAGTATTCATACTTCTTTGTTTGCCTTTGTTGGAAAATGAAATGCTAGACTGCCTCTAGATTTCTTAAGTATCCTGAATATTAAGGGGTTTTTATAAAAACTGGTAGTAGTGGTTGAAATATCTCTCCGTTCATCTCCATAGAATTTTGGGAGGCAATTTTAAAAAAGAAGCACTTTAAGTAATTCTTTTCCCTAGACCATATTGAGTATTTATACCCTTAATTTACTCACACAGTGAAAAAAATCTTTCTGCAGTCTCATGTGATGAGTACCACATCGTGCTCTTTCGAAGTTCAAGTATTACTTGAATATTTGAGTCTCATTGGCATGTCATGAAATTTTATTTTTTCCATTTATAATTGAACTTTTTACTATTGCTGAGTATTCTCATGTTACGATACGTAAAAGCTTTTTTCATAATGACTGTATACGTGCCATCTGTGATTTTGTGCTGGTTGATCTTAGATCGCATTCCCATGTTTCTGATAACATCCATCCTGCTAAATAATTTTCCCTTAGTTTATCATTCTCCAATTTGGTATACAGCCCTCGGGGAGGTGGTGATAAAGAAGGAGAAATGTCATCTAGTTGAAACCTATTATTTGTTCCAGTTCAGTCACTGTGTAGTTGTGCTGGAATGAAGAACATGGCTTATTTTTAAGTTTACCAAGGCAGTGACATATTTAGTATTTTGTTGTTTGCACAGAATATTAAATGAGTTCCTAAAAACCATGAGAGGATCAGCTCCAAAAAAACCCCAAAAAATCACAAATTCAAGGATTTTTTTCAGAATGAACAATACATGTAAAATAAAATAAATTTTAGCAAAGCAACCATATTTATTAGTTTAGTCAAAGAAATTACCTAGTCCTCTTGGAAATGGTTTTAAAGTCTCACTTAAAAATTGTGTGTATCTTTTGAAACAAGCTTTTATATTTAAACTTCAGTGTAGTTAAATTGCTCCCATTTTCAAACCCTTTTCTAAATATGCCTGTATCTGTAAGTCAGGTATTAAATTGTGAATCAAAAATCATGTTGCTTTTTGCTCCCTCTGGAAATCAGGTGTTGATATTTTCTGAGGAGCTGTTTGCTGCATAGTTGCTGTGCTGGAGCCAGGTTGAAGACATATTAATGTGAGTCTGTGGTTTTTTTGAATGTAAATGGAACACCCCTCCAGCCCGCTGTGACGAATTTCCTGCACAGTCATGTTCTTGAATCACCAGCAATCAGTGAAGCATGTTTGCAGGAGAAGATTCTGGGAAAGAAACCTGGAGGATAACTAACTTTTAGAGGAAAAAATGTAAGCAATGAAACTATAGCTCAGATATCACACTCAGCTCTGGGTTAATTCTGGAAATTATGCATATCGAATGTGCCACAGGGTCTTGGGCTTGAAAAGGCACATACCTGGAGCAATGTTAACCTTGAATGATACAAGAACTGCCCTATTAGAGAAGTGATGCTTTCATTCTTTAATAGACATGGAATAAAAACTTACCTTCAGTTTTTTTATCAGGTGATTAATGCCTTGCAAGAGAGCTGTTAGTTACTCATGCCAAAAAAGCCAAACCTCTTGGATATCAAAGTATAGATTTAGTCTAATTTTAGGCATTTCTTTCCTGTAAAGAAATTAGGAAATTTCTGAGTGCTCATCAGGGCAAAAATCTCTGTATCCCTCCTTTCTGTTGGCTAAATGGAACTAAGAAAAACTGATGCAACAGTAGAGTTGGTATCCTACACACAAAAATGCAATTGCATATGTTTTTAATGCATTGCTCAAATGGAACTGGTTTTTTATGCATACAAGAGCCTATTTGGCATCTTCTTATTCTTGTTTGTTTATTGTTGGTATTTTTTACTTGCAGCTGAAGTTAAGGAAGAGGTTTATCTCAGCACCCATCCCCAACAAGTTTCCATTTTGATATAGACTCCCACTGGGAAAAGGAGGATTGAAAGTAATTTTTTATATACTGAAATAAGGTAACTGATAAGGAAAAAAGAATAAAGATAGTCCCAATAGAAAAAAGGAAGTTAATTATTGAAATACAAGGCTACTCTATTTGTTTTAAAACAGATAATTTGAGATATAAGATTATTGTGGAAAGTAGCTTTAAAATCTAACTTGAAATACTGATAAAATCTTTTCATGACCCAAATAGAAGTGTCTCAAATGCTCTTTTATTTTTATGTGTTCTTTAAAAAAATACTTGCCCAGTAGACCATAAAAATCTTAAGTGACATTGTAGTTTGTTAGTGTCTTAAATATTATTAATTATTAAAGTAGCTGTGTTGTTCTCCTTAAAGTAGTTATCCATCTGAATAATTGATAACATAATTGGTTGTGTTTATTCCTATTACCTAGGGGCTTGTCTATTTGCTGTTTTAACATGGCTGTCTAGAAGGAGGCTACTGATACGTAAAACAGTTTTTAGTGCTTATTTAAGAGGATAAAAGTGTATTATACTGATTTTTGGTGAGGGATTGTTACACATTTCTACAAAAACTATGCTATACTTGTGTTTCAGGGAGAAAATGTCACTGTGATTCACCTTGGGATATTATGATATTCAGCAGGGGGTTAGGACATTTTCGCATTTCTTTCATTTTTTTTTCAGCCAAGCAGTTCTTGACCTCTATCCCTTATGCAGTGGCTTTGTCTAACAGCACACGTAATCACACAGCAGTCTGTTTCCCACATCTCAGATCAGGCAGCAGCATGCAAAGCAGCTTAAAACCAGCAGAATGGCTGTCAGGGGATCAGAGTGGCAAACTGGTAAGGCTAGGAAGAGGGGAGTGAGGATGAAGAAGAACTTGGACTGGTTTCAGGATACATGTAAGCATGGCAGCCATTCTTGGGTCCTTCAGACTTGGCAGATTTTTGGCTAATACTGTGAGAGCATTATAAATTGTGAATAGGGATTTGCATGGGCATTGTATGAAATTTTCACTGGTTGTGTGGGAGGATTGGCTGTTGAGCACCCGGGCAGTTAGCTGGGTCACCCAGCTGATTACTGGGCCTCCAGTCCATACTGCAAACTGCAGTTTGCTGTTTGGACAATTCCACTATTGCATTAGACACCTGCAGGAGGTGAGATGTGGTTTTTAAACTTGCTACTATAAGCAGCAAGAAGAGTAGCCTGTGTAGATAAGTTCAGCTCCACTAACAGTCACAGTCCATAGGAAACACAGTGAGTGGTTCACAATTCATTATCTGGCTTACGAAGTCTTTGACCTGAGAGCATATTGTATGGAAAGGGAAGCAGCTCTTTGCCTTCTCATAAAAACTGAAAGTTGTTTCAGCATGGCTGAAAGAAAATATTGAGAAAAAATGGGAAGGAACACATAATCTCTATGGAGAGTGGTTTAATTGTGATGCTTCAGGGGAGTAGTTGTACTGACAGCTTGAGACCTTTCTCAGCTTCTATATCAGAGCACACAAAATGGATATAATGTAGTTGCACAATACATTTTTGTGAATATATAAAGACTACAAGGTTTGGAGAAATTCTAGATTATCTATTGCTTTATAAAGCAGTGGACAACCGATTGCAAAAACTTTTTAATAGAGATGCTTGCTTATTATTACATGTTAACAAAAAGCTACCACTTCTTGTTAGTTAGTGCCACTGTAGGAATTGACAACTTTGCTCCTAAGACTCCAATTTAAGCCACTGTCATGCTGAATACATAACAATACCTGGGCTGGTTCCCTCCCAAAACTACACTGACAGCAAAACAAGTACCCTTCCCATTCTATGCCCTAGCAGTGGAAAATAAACACCGGTCCATTTCTTCAGCAAATGTAAAATGCAACATCTGAGAGAGTGTCTATATACAAGAGAATCCTTTTGTCAGAGAAATAATGCTTTATCTAAGAAAAGAAAAGACAAAAAAACCTTTCAAATCACAGTGTACAGCATTAGCATCTGGTTTAAAGTGTGTTAAGAGCCAACAACTCAATGTCAATTTGGTCTGACTCTACGGTATTACTTGCTTGATTATGGCTCTCACTGGGGGAGCCGAGCATTTCGATATCATCCAAAGCCCCTGAGAACGATTCAAACCAGCTGGTATTCTCTATATTACATAATTACAAAGCACGCGCCGCAGTTTGGCAGACTGAAGAGGCACTGGGGGCCCACTTCTCAAAATATTTACAGCTTTTTATTCTTCTCTAAACAATCATTTGCATAGTAAAAGTGATATACAGCACACAAATGTGGGTTTACTTTATTTCCACTTTCTCAAACTTACCTGGAAATGGCTGTGTTTAGCAGTGAGTAGGCAGAAGTGAGATGGAGCCAGCAGGGCTCAAGGCTGTAATATTTTTAGGAAAAACTTTGTGTTGACTCCGTCAGTGAACGATGATGAATGTTTCAAAGAAAACCTGAAAGATTTATAAATATTTTGCCTATGTGAAAGCATATCGTGAAATGTCTGCCCTGGAAGTGGAGAAGTTAAGAAACTAAGAGAAGCTCTACGTGAGCAAGCTGGTCATGACAGGGTTGCTAATGTGCAGATGAGATGCAGGGGCTGCATCTTGTTAAGAGAGATGTGTGCATGTGCATCTTTAAATAATATATTTTTGATTGCGAGATAGGTTTCTTTCTATGGCAAATTTAGCAAAATTGTTTTATCTAACGTGAACAAAAAGCCGTGGAAATTATCAATAGCTGAGATGCTGGGGGGAAAATAAAGGGAGCAAAAGAAAAATACCTGTTGGAACTTCTATCCTTATGTATCAGTCTGAAAGATTTAAAGTTGCAAAGGGATAGGAGAATGATTAATGGTTAATTGTCTGTTTTCTGCCTACCCCACCAAGAAAACACATACACTTCTTGTACACACACAACTTTTGAGTTACAAACCTCTGTCTGATCTTAGCACCACAGTTTCCCATCATGCTACGTATAGGAAGCATGGCACAATGTAGCTAAATTTCTTTAAAGCTCCAAATTCTTCTCAAGTTTTCTCATATTAAATTCTCATTGGTAAAGAGAATCACATATATCAACGTTAAAGGATTAATGAATGTTTAAAGGTTTCTATGTTGTTTTAATACAGGGGTTTTTTTTTTCATTTTTGTAATGGTTTTAATGAAGAGATCAGTAGAAGTATTTTTGTATTTAGTTCTAAACCCGAGATCCTTTGTCTTTTAATTCACAAAATTTAAAATCTGATTTGAACAAAAGTTTTAGATCTTAAAAAAATGGTTTTTAAGTGGAAAAGCTGAAAGTGAGCATAGGCAAATTATTAGAGACACTACAGGGAGCCTGATATTTACATACTGTCCAGGGTCTGAATGGTGAATCATTGATATGAGCAGATATGTTTAGTTGTGAATCTCTGCATCCCTGTGGGGGATGTTATCATTCAATTTCCACACTGCAAGGGTTACTGAAACTAATTTTTGGGGCCTGTTTGTTTCCCACTTTCAAGATGTTTTATTGCATTGTATAATTTGGACTACAAGTGAAGGGATTGTAAGTGCAGAATCAAAATGAGAAATATAGCGGCAGTCTGAGTGGGCTTCTGTGAGTGTCTTGCTGAGCAGAGTGATGCAGCATGTCAGGTGTCACTGTGTAAATCTGCACACTGCAAACTTCACAAAATTTTGAACTATAATTTGCTGTCTAGTCCACTGCAAAATTTGACTGAGTGCCAGTGAGCTTCACAGCCAGCTTCCTAATATAGGGCAAAGAAAGGATGCTGCTTTCTTTGGAAGAAAGAAAGGATGGAACAATGAGACAAACACCTTCATCATGCAATGCCATGTTATCTTACCAGAGTAAGCAGATCAGCAATTGCACTGTTCCTGAATTTAGGCTAACTACCAGAATATCTGGCACAAGAGATGCTAGAAAATTTGTTTTATGCCTGCTGAGAAGCTGGAGATGAATTTGTGTAAGAAAATACCTGACTGCATTTTAATGTATGCTGGTTTTTCAAGTGCTGCATGAATGCTCAAATAGGAAACCGTATCACCAACAGTTGCTTTATAATTCCCCTTGTCCTTTGGCTCTCATTCTTTATGATTTTGCTGCTTTGGCCTTGCAGTCTTTCCTGTGCAGAGACAACATCACAGAGGAAAAATGTAAATTGTAAAGAAAAAAAGGTTCACTTATGACAGTAGTCATAAGTTAGCCAACAAAAATACTACTCTGCAGAACCACATACTTACAAACAAGAAAGAATTGCTTGAGAATTTGACGCTTGGGGTGGGCAGCCTTTTCTGTAGTGATCATGAAATAGAGAAGTTCAGAATGTTGCAAGGCTTTAATGAGGCAAAAAAGCAGGATCATAGCACTGTGCTTCAAGAGAGCAGGCTCTTACATGTCGATGGATCTTGGAGTAACACCATGGAATATGGCCCTGGATAGAAGAGGTGTCCAGGAGATGGGGTTGATTTTCCAGAATTTCCACTTACAAGCTTAGTAATGGTCCTGTCTAGCAGGATGTGAGACAATGGGAGCAAGAAACCTGTGTGGATGTACAAGGAAGTTATGACAGAAGCCAAATACAATGAAAGAAGGTAGCAGTCAAGAGGTGGAAACAGGGGTAGCTGACTCAGCAGGTAGTTAGAGACATCATCAGGTGCACAAATCCACCTGATTCAGGAAAGCCAAAACCGTAAGAAATATATACTGGTATAGATTAAAGGCTTAGCTCTGGAGTCTCACAGAATAATTTCTGTTCAGAAGTGGATCTGTCTGTCCTGGAACCTGTTATCATAAAAATAGCCACAAAGCATAGAAGGAAATCCAAATTTATTTATTTATTCATTCGTTCGTTTATTCCCCCTAAATAAATGAAGTAACAAGTCACAATTGACCTCATTATGAGAAAAATCTAATGTTTGTGAAGAACTGTAAGGGCAGGGATTTCTCTTTCTGAGAAGTAGGCAACAGCATTAATAATATGGGATGAATTGATTGTAACCCTCAGCAGGGTAACTTGCCAGCAGTGGCAGTACAAAAAATAAAAAAGGGAAAAAGGGCCTTAGCTCTGTGCAAGCCCTGCTCAGCAATAACAAAACAACTCCATATTATCAACACTGTGTTCAGCACAAATCCAGAATGCAGTTCCATACTAGCCACTGTGAAGAAAATTAACTCTACGCCAGCCAAAACCAGCACACCCCCATTCCCCCATCTCCTTACATTGCTGTGGGGGAGGAGGTAGAGAGTCAGGAATAAGGTTGAAAACCTGGCACCCAGCCATTATCAAATCACAACACAGTGTAAGAACACTTCATTATGGAAGTCTGATTTCTACTAGTAAGACTTCTTCCCTTGAAGAAGGCTGCACATAGATCTCTCACCAGGCAATGGATCCTTCCATGTTGCTGGAAGGTTGTTGTGTATTGAACACTCACCTTCCTGAATGGGCTCTGATCTGAACAGCAAGGTAATGGCTTTGCCTTTCACCCTGACACTTCAGATACTTATGTACATAGTATAAAAAAAAAAAAAAAAAGGATGTTACACAGGAGTCAGATTTAAAACAGGTTTTTGTCCACTTGCTTGTAGGTTTAGCTCAACAGTCAAAGCAGCTTTCAAATAGCCAGATTTTTCTTTGTCACATTTCTAAAATAATATTCCTTTGCATTCTGACTTAACACTTCTGCTCCCTCTCCAGCCACATTAATAAAGGTGTGACACCTGGTTCCATCCTGTATGATGATGATTTTTTTTTATGGAAACTGGAAAAAGCAGTGGAAGTTGGAAGTCTGCCTGTCTGTCTTGATGTAGATAGACCTTACTACTAGTTACTCAAGGCTGTCTGAAAGTTACATAAATCATATACAAGTATTTTTGTCTTCACAAATCTAAGATATTTTATAGTCCATTCTATGGTCTAATTGCTTCTGAAACAGAAACTTCAATGAAAGGTAGCCTAGTCTTTTTTAGTGATACGGGCAGAGTGGATAATGGGTTGGATGTAAAACAAACATACCTCTCCAAAATTATGTAAAACACTTCTGCTGCTTTGTTCTTTCATAAATTTAAATCCATTTTTTAGCTAGCGGATTCGATAATTTGTGTGGTGCAACTACATAATTTAATTATATTTAATGATTGCATTCAATACTATTATTAACAAAGTTCAACAAAAATAAGAGTATTGTGAAAAAGCAATAATATCCCCTGTGACAGCTATAATAAGTAAGTGACCCTTATTCTATTGAAATATGCATCGTATCTTGATGTGATTAACATTAATTCTGTTTGAAAAGACTTTTCACCTGTTAAAAGAGAATAGGTCTTTCACACATGATTCAGTTTCTTCTACTGGCTTTAATAATTATATTTATTGGAGCTAATTTTTCTCCTTTGTAAAAACACGCATAGTAATTTTTGTGTGTGTATATTAGGTTGAATTGCCTAATTTCTCAGTTCTGAAAACCTGCACTTTAAAGTCCATAAGTCTTGCAAAAGGAAAATAACTTCTTTTGTGCACAGCTAGTGTCAAGATACTCAAGGTGGATAATGCAGCTTGTGTTCTTCTAAATATTTGTGCAACCTTTAAAATTTTCAGTGTACCATTGGTTTAAATCATGCTTGAAACCTTATTTGCTGAAAGTTTCTAAGAAACGCTACTTTAAAATTTGTCCTAAGGCATTGAAAGTGATACCTCTTTAAAATGCATGTCAGCTAGCATTTTACTACTTGAAAAAAGAAATAAGACCTACAGCTTAATGAAGCAAATGCATCAATTAGATAATTAGCTTAAAAAGCAAAAGGGAATTTCATGTCACTTTTAGTTACTGAACCTTAGGATGTCTTACTAATTTACACATTAGATTTTTCTCATAAAGAGGTCAATCATGCACCTTTTTACTTCAATTATGAAGATGGTAAAAGTAGCAGACATGGTAACGGTAATTTTTAAAACTTGAAGAATTTGTGCCTACCGTGGACAAATAGTTTGCTCTAAAATAGGTCTCATATAATAAATTTAAATGCTGGTTAGTTAAATCATACTTAATTCAGTTGCAGGAAGAACCCAAGTAAGAATAGTGCAGAGAGAATATTATGTCTTGAATGCTATGTTGCAGAACTGATAATAGTTTCCCTGTCTTAGAAGCTGATTAGGGAGGCAGTTTCCAACCTTTCTTTTTCTGCCTCTATTTTATGGGATTCCAACATCATCTGCCTGTTAGGACTTTGCTTATTTGAACAGTTACAGGTTCTCACTGCTGGGTGAGGCAAGTGCAAAGGGTTCCTGCAACTGTGTTTCCTGCTGGTCTGTAAACTGGTGTGACCTCCTTTAAACCAGTCAATAATCCATATCCTTCACTAAAACGCACCTATTATCTCCCCCTTCTTGTGAAATAAATATGCTGGGTTCTTTTAATGGGTGAGAGTTTTTCCTTTTATAAACACAATATTTTTCAACTTCAGAGTTCTGAAAAGACTGCACTGGAAATGAAGGAAAAACTTTCTTTCAGTTTCATCTGTTTTTAGTACTGTCATGTAGCCCAGGAAGAGCCAAAGAAAGGGGCATCAGTATAGAAGTGTGATGTTTCTAAGACAATGAAATTACTGAGAAATATTGCATATCTTTCTAATGTCTTCTTGCAGGCCTTTGAATACAGTCCTTAACTAGTGTGTTCTTAACTTGCATGAGGATTTTATGATCAAGTACCCTGTCTATGCTGATAGAGTGCTTGATACTCCCATTAGAAACTTCTTTTGAATCACACTTGGAAAACTTGTAGGCTTTTGTTACTGCTTTCTCACGTTGATTAATATCCAAGGAAAATAGCTAGTGAAAAAGACTTTACCTAGTCAAAATCCTGACCTTGAATTCTGATATCTTGCCTTTGCATACAACATGTACTCTTGGAAGCTGGTTGATAACTGACTTTTCTTTAAAGCCCTAAGTCTTACCTGTTTTTCTAAGAAAGGGATTTTCAGAGGCTTTTTAATTCTTCTAGGTTCTTTTAAAATCCCAGATTAATTCTTGATTTATTTCACTGTTGACTGCACAGTTCTTTCTCCATTACACTGTTACACTCTAAGTTCAAATAAATTAAATTGTGTTTAACTGGATTTTATAGCTATCTTTCTTAGAGGCACTTGTAAGGGCTTTTAAAACTCCATTTATAACAATTCTTAAAGCTTAACTCTAACTCAAAATTGTAAATTCCTCAGAGTGACCAAAGACCTGAGTCAGAGGGAAAGCTTCCCATCAGCCTGTTCTGTAAGTCAGTTTTCTGTATGTAAGCTGCCAACCTGGCTGTGTTTGGGATGTATCTGTACAGCTACTTTAGCCAGCTCAGGGCTTCTGTGCCACTGCAGAGAAGCAACAGAAATGCAAGAATTTGCTTTACTGTATCAAATTTCTGTGTGAACACTTGTAGGCCTATTTGCAACCAAACCACAGTTTTTGACACTAAATCCTTGTAAAATAGACCAAATATGCCTCAAAAGTCAATTTGTAGTTCCATGTATCATGAGGCAGCGTGCTTGAGCCAAGGTCATTTGGATGCGATCAATCTATTTCAGTTCCCCATTTTACCTTTGCTTTCGCCTCTTTTCCCTCCTTCATTTTCTACATCACGGTTCAACTACAGAGCAGAAAGCTCGAGCACGCTCTGTGAGCCTGCACAGCTGCTGCTTGGCCTCCCCTCTGCCAAGGGACCTCTCCTCTCCACACCTGCTTCTGCTGTGCTGCCCATCTGCGTAGGCCAACAGGCACAAAAGTGACTGGAATATGCTTGAAGAAGTTCAATTAGCTTTTTAAAAATTTCTTCCCTTCTTCCCAGTTTCTCTTTATTTGTGCCAGGTTGCCTTCACCTGCAATCTCAGTAAGCCTAGCAATGGCTGTTACCTAGGCAGCATTGCTGAGCGTGTCTAATTTCTCGCCCCATTGGCCTGCCAGCTCCAGTGGACGGGCTAAATGGTTGTGGACCTTCAGGAACAGAGGACAAGAGGGCAATATTTTGTTGCACAGCTATAAAGCACTTCACCAAAGCTTTAAGAATTGCAGAACTTTATTATACTCGCATGCATAATATCATCTGAAGATTTCATAATATTGGTATTATAAAGTAAGAATCCTGATACTGCAAATTCTGTGATGCTCTGAAAATATTTATAATACATTTTAAAAGTCTGGGGGGATCTTTTCCCTGTCTAACACTGTTGTCTTCTAGACAGTCTTGGTTTTATCGTGGACATAAGGACATTCCTCTGGGAGATTCTTTTCCTGCAGCTTGTGAGTGCTCTCCCTCACCAGTGACCCCCCAGCTTCTCTCCAGGTCCATCTAGCAGCCCCTGACCTTGCACCTGGCATTTTGCTGGTACAAATCCCTTTTGTTGGTGTGTACAGGCCATGCTGCCAGCTAGGCCCAGCTTGGGATGGGCTTGGCATAACAAAATGTAGCAGCTTAGCAAAGGGCCAGGCCACATCTGGGACTACAGAATGAGAGACAGGTCAGGTACCACCAGTACCACAGTAACAATATGTCACATCCTTCATAACAGTAACAGGTTTCAGTTTATTGCTCTTCCAGAAGAGGCTTCAAGCAACTGAGTTCATTTCTGACCTATTGTCTATTACATGTATCCTCCTTATCTTCCCAGAATGATGAGTTATCTTGAAAGTAGAAGTATTTCAGGGAAAAAGGATATTAGAGGAGTTCATCAAGTGAACAATCTTATTTAATATTCTCCTTAATGACCTTGACTCACGAATGAAATTTGCTGATATAACAGAGATGGGGTCAATCTCAATGCAGAGTAGGAGTTGAATAGCAAGTAGAATGAACAGGGTAATATGAAGATCTGAAATGAATAAAAAGAGACGAATTTTAATAGTACAAGAGACAAAGCCATGTATCAGAAGCAAATAATAATGTCTGCTATTCTCTGAGCCCTCAACATTTAGAATAAAATAGACTTAAGTACATTAAGCATTCAAAGGATGTTTATGAAAAACTGATGAGATTTTGTTGTGCAAAACACGCAATAGCAAAACACACATAATAAGGTATTTCTAGTTCTTGTACTGAGTAGTATCAACTATTTAAAATGTTGATGGAGTTCTTTCTGAAATGCCATGAACGTGTGTGTCTTCAAGAAGGATAAAAAAATATTGAAATTACTGTAAATAAGGGCTAAGATTGCAAGTGATCAAGGAAATTGTTTGTTAAGAACAAACAGGTGTCCGCCAGTTGAATATTGTGTTTAAGTTTCTTTGTAACAGAAGGAGAATTTGCATGGATGGTATTGCCTCTTCCCAGCTGATGAGAAGAACCTTTTTCAGAGAATCTGAGTGTCCCTGGTTTGGAAAAAACAATATTTATGTCCTGGAGTTTCATGATATCCTCCTAAAAGGAAGCTTGCCTTTCTGTGTTAGTTCCTCTGAGTGGAGTTTTGTCATAGTACCGACTGGTTCAAGGCAACACCTTTCTGTCCAGTTGGGTTTGGTTTTTTTTCTTCCCTAGCTGCAACATGTGTTTGGATTATGACAGAAAATGCATAAGCATGTTGATAATGATAACATCTGTATATAGTGACAGAATCTTTCAGCTGAAGACACCTTTCAAATTTTTCATGATTTTTAATTCTCAGTCCAGGTTTGGCTATTCTAAAAGAAATATTTCTAGTTTTACTTCAGATAAAGAAAAAATCCTACTGTTCTTTTTCTGAGAATTTCCAAGTATTTGATCTCAAGGAACTCTAATTACTTTTACCAGATATGATGCTTGTAATTTTCAAAGTTCTTGTTAAAGACCATTTCAAAGACCTCAGAAAACAGGCATCTAATTATTACAAGTGCCTCCACCTGAACAAAAAGGTTAGTGGTTTTACTAGATCCAGTAGGATTCATGAGAATGAGAGTCCCTAGACTGTTCACAGAGAGTTAATAATTCAGTTACTGTCAGAGTTTTAATAGATACCAATTCAGTACCAACAAGCACTTTTCTATCACTCTCCTAGATATTCATACCTAGGCTTCAGGACAAGAAACTGAGGGATTTTCCTTAGAGACAACAAGCATTATTACATTTCTCAGTCAGCATTAGAAAATAGACACAATTTTTTTACTGACTCTTATTGTGCTTCAGAAAGGACAAGATGTCCAGACACAGCTGAGGTATACGTTTGTATACAGGTACTGTCTAATACTCTGCTTTGAATAAAAATTTGCTGTTTGTTAGGATTTCCATAGGCTATTTTATATTACCTGATAGGGAAGTTGCTGAAGTATGAGAAATGTGTTGCCCTTCTTAAAAATACTTGCACTGTTGATCTTTGTTAAAGCGTGTCTTCTCCTGGTAAGAGCTGTTCCCAGCAAGTGGTGGTGACTGAACATGTGACAGAATATAAGAGAATTTCTTAGCTTAGGTGGTATACAATCCAATGGGCAAAAGAGATTTTTTTTTTATGTAGTTCTCTTTGTATTAAGTATATCTGGGAATTTTGAGTCCTTCTCCTGCCTTGAAAAACCATAAAGCCCGTATAGGTACTACTCACTGAGAATGTATCCAATTAGTCACTGCTATTTCAATTAATGCTACTTTTCTCCTTTATTTTTTCATAGCCTTAGTACCCCACTCACATACAGTTTTTAATTCAATATACTCTCTTGTAGCTATTCCACCTTCAGGTAGATGAGATTACCTTGAATGATTACCAGCTATGACTACCTGTTCCAGTGAAGAAAACATTGGGTGGGATTTTTTTCCTTCTTTCTCTTGCATGCTGCTCCAAAAGACACTGACACCTGGTACTTTAGCCTTTAGATGCAGCAGTTGCCATGGGAATCTGAAAGTTTACCCCCAGGCCCTTTACAAAAGTGCACCTTCCTTGTGGCAAAGGTGTTTCTATGGTAACATTTTACTGGAGGCCTTACTTACATGGGATGTGCCATAAGGCTTCTTTTGCACATTATCTCTCTTAAATATGTCAAACCTATATTGATAGGTTTAGCTATCTTGAGGCAGGAAACAGTGAGAAGAAATGTTTCCCTTGCTGACTGGACTCTCTAGGAGTTATTGAACACAATTCATCAGGATTTTACCTTATTCCGTGGTTTTTATGCTGTGCTCTTTCACTTTTTTCCAAGGGAGTGCCCTGTTATTCAGTGGTAGCCGTTGTCTGAATAATATGGGCTGATTGTATTATCTTCAAAGAACATACTGTGTTTCTGGGAATTCTAGTTCTTCTTTAATAAACCAAATAAGACTTTTGAATTCCAAGAAGATGTTGTTGATGTTTTTCAACTTCCTAAGATGCTTTGGTGTTTGTGAGAAAGTTGCTCTCTGTAGTAAATGTACAAGACTGAAGGGTTAAGTAGGGGGGTTTATTGTTTCTTTTCATTCACTATAGATCATTGTCACCTCTGATAATGGCTTTCACCTTAAAAAATGAGATGACACTTCCCAAATTAAAATGGTCCATGTTTTCTCACTGAGAGTCATCCATTGATGTCAGCTTCCATTTACAGCAGAGCCTGAGCAAGCAGCAGCATTCTTGCCGTGTAATAAATAATTTTGGGTTATCATCATTGTTTTATTACTGTGCTATCAGCCTTTATATTTATTCCTATCCATCAGTGAAAGGATTCTTATTGCTGCCAGGTATGTGGGCCCTGGCATTTTGTTTCCCAGCCTGTTTTAAAATGCTGGTTCTGGCTTTGCATCCAGCCATTGCTCTGCTTTAACTATTGGGACCAGCTACATTCTGGGTTGTTATTAATGTCGATCATTCTCTGCTGGCAAGGGTACAAACAAAGGTTTCAGCCAACACCGTGCTACTTTAACAAGGGTCTTAATTAGATCTTATTCCTCAGCCAGGGGACAGTGGAGAAGAGAAAATGAGATGAGCTAACAGAATTAGGATAAATAAAAGCATTTTGTGGATGCGTTTCTGACAAATTAGCTCAGACTGCAAATAGAGATTGATTTGTTTGGGTGAAATGAATTGGTTTTCAGGAATGTAAGGATCAAACTCTTCAATTTTAAGGTGAAGGAAGGTATATTTAGAACCAATATTAGCTTTTCTTCTGGCATTAACCTTAAACTGAAAATTCTGTCTGAGGTTAGCACTGTGGAATCTTCTTCCATAAAAGGTCTTCTCAGGCAAGGAGCAGCTGTTCTCACACAGAAGTTGGATAAAACACAAATTCTGAAAGTGAAAAACAAACTAAGTCACACCCTATAGAATTATTATCTTAAATGCCTGCCACCTTAAGCATTCTGCCATGACAGAGGAGGGTCCCAGCAACCCTTGTGCTCACTTGCCCAGAAGACTGCAGAGTCTTATTTGCTCCTGGTGCACTTGGATTTACATCCACTGGAGATGACTTTGCTCAAACTAAATATGCTGAGCTGTTTGCCATTGTATGATTAATGCTAATTTTTATCTTTGTCTTGTAGAAGCAACATGAGGGGAGAGGAAATTATTTCCATCCAACCGGTTGGCATTTGGAGTATTTAATTCAGACAGCATTACTTTATTCTGCTTTGTAACATAGGCATCACACAATTAAAAGTCTTAGATGTTAAAAATTCATGCACACATGACTTTATCTGGCATTAAATCTTCTACTTGGTATAATTAACAATTCAATAAGATAGAAAGCCATATTTTCAGTAGGGACTCAAAGAGGCATTTTAAATTATTCAGATACTTCTTAACATGCATTCATTGCCACACATAGGTTAGGTGACTGTGCAGTATTTGATCAGTATTTGCCATTTGGTGCTCAGTTTCAGACTGACTCCAGATTGGGACATTTGTTTACTTAGCTGGATTTCTTAGAAATGTGTTTTGCCAAGACTTTAAGCAAGCCAAATATTTACAGCTGCTATTTGCTAAAGATTCTTCCTAGGGGAAGATCTGCAAGAACCCAAAAGTTAAAGCATTAAGCCAGTTTGTAGGAAATGGGATGAGAAATGCTCTGTGATGCTATAGCTGTCCCTCTCCTCTTTGGTTAATTTCCATCCATGTGTCTTTACTTCTCTGAAATAAATAATTTCTGTCTTCAAAATTATCAGTTGAAGCCTTTTGTAATTGAATTGTGCCCAGCCAAATGAAGTCACTTAATTCTAGTATCTTGGCCAAATCAAATTTATTAATGCTGGCCTCCACTCCTTCCTCAGGTCTTTTCTGCTGTTACACAAAACTGCACCCTGGATGTGTAGCAGCCCTTCAGGGCACCATTTATTTATTTCTCTTTACTTTAGCCTGCTGCCCCCTCTTCTCAGCAGTTCAGAAACTATTCAATACTGCATTTTTGTGCCAAGGAGGAAGGATGAGGCACAAAGGTTAGTATAAACCTTGTTCTCATCTTGTAGATTGTGAGAATATAGCTGCTACCTCACTTCTTTCTTCTCTTCCATTAATTCCTATCTCTAGCAGCATCTGTCCTGCTGGTTTGAGGGGGAGTTTTGTTTGGTTTTTCTTTTTTTTTATATTGATTCTGTCCTTCTACCCACATTTGTTGCTCTTGGAGTGCAGCCTACTGATGGAAGACAGATCATGTGAAAAGGTAGCAAGATTTTTTTTGTTGTTTTTTTTTTCACGACTTTCAGGAAAAGGATCTTTTGATGTTTTGCTTAGTAGTTCTTTTTGTGGTGTTAGAAGCCAATGATAAAGTTAAATAAGGGAGTGATACAAAATCTGCAGTTTGGCGTTCAGGGAATTCTCCCCAGAGTTTTCATAGCTCCATCTGTGCCCTGTGAGCTGAGAAGTTTTACAGAAATGGAGGGAGAGAGGGCCTGATGATAAGCCAAATTCCTGTCCTTTTTTTCCCTTGGCCAGCAGAGGTTTCCTTATCCCTTGAAGTACCAGACGAGAGCTGTCATTTTTTTTCTGTCATAGGTGGGGAACTGGCAGAGGGAGGCAATCCTGTCCTTAAGGAAAAGGGAGGGCACCGCAAGTGCTCTGGGCTGCAGCCTCCACTAGGGATTTTAACCTTTCCTTGAGAATCAAATTTGAAGTAAGGCTCTGATTTAAAGCAGAAAATTAGTTTCCTGTCTTTGCTTATTGTCTTCTCTAACTTCTCTGAAAATTTTTGCAATATTTCCATTTAATCCATGCGGAGTTTTGGTGAGAAAGTTCGAACATTATTGCCTTGGATATCACTGAGAGCCATGGTAACCTAAGTAACATTCTGATAATGAACCTTCTCTTTGTGGCATCAGTATTTGCTCCATAATTAAAGTAGAAGTTTCCATTATAAGTTTGATTTCGTATCCTTCAGTGAAATCTAACAATTCTCCTCAGCTTCAAAATAGGTTAGATTTCCTACAGGACTGAGAATTTGTCTCTTCATTTCTTCCTCCCAAAAAAGGACAGGAATGATATATTTACCTGAAGATGATATTCATTAAAAAGAGGAAGATGTGTATTCTTTTGTATCTAAATAAAAAAGAATAAAATAAAAAAGTGGGATTTCAGATAGACTAACATGGGAGAATAAGGATTTTTCTTGATAAATATTTGTTAAGTTTTTCGGTTTCATAATAGTAATTTATAAAAACATGTTGTAATAAAGATTTTAATGCAGTAATTGATTTGAGTTACACTGTAATTTGATGGAAGATTTTTCTATCAATTCACTTTCATGGTGACTATGCTGCTTTTTGTTTCTAGTTCTCATTTATGCAAAATAAGGGAGTGATGATGTGTGCGTGTGTTTGTTTTCAACAATTAATTGCTAGTTGGGATGAATATGGATATATTTATATATACCTAGTGTTTTGGCAAACCTAAGCCTTTGAGTACTCTCATGGTAGCATTCATTTGTCAAGTTAGGTAGAAAGTAGACCCTAAACCTGCTGTTAATGCAATTACCTTGAAATCACTCTAGATGGAGAGAGAATTAAATCCAGGGCTCTTAACTTCCTGGGCAAGTTATCTAGCCACTAGGCTGAGACTTTATTTCACCCTTCTCCTTCCAGGACCTTAAAGCAGGTAATTAAACACAGCTCAAAATTTGGAGCTTTCCATATTTCTTGTACTGATATCTGGGACAGGGTTTGGCTGAGGGGGTCGTTCACCACTCCAGGCCAACAATTACAGTGTCTCCTGCAGTAAGATGTGTAGACAGCAGTAATACAGCAGTCAATTATGGTGTGGGTGTCCTGTGCAGCTCTGTGACATGAAGCTCTAGCAGTACATCTTGTGAACTCAGTTATGACTGACACAAGATTTTGAAAGAATTGTTGTGACTGTTTTTGCAATCTCTTAACTAGAAGCCAAGGTAGGAAATACTGGGGTTTTGCTCTGTAGGAGCAGAATAATTTAAAAACATATGAATGAACAGAATTTATTATTCTTCATTGTACGAGATTCTTCTCTAATGAATTTTGGCAGTAAGATCTAATGGAAGTAAACAGTAATAAATTATGATAGTAGTATATGGAAGCATGTCAAATAAAGAAATAGGTATCTCCAGAGACTTTATTGAATGTGTTTCATAGCCTGTTCAAGCTGAAGTATTGTGTAGTGCTGTATTTTGTATGTTGTGCAGTGACTTGCTATTTTAAGAGGTTTTTTGGGGGTTCAGATTTTTTTTTTTGTTTTTTTTGGTGAAGGTTAGCTATTTTTTTACAGTCACATTAAGTCTAAACCAAAGCTCTACTTGTCATGTATTTTGTTTCCCAGTAAAACAACAATATGGCCTGCCCTATAATTGAAATATAGCTGGCTAGGTTATCTTAGCTGTCATTTTCTTTTAGAAAATATAGATTTCATGTTCTAATCCTTGGAACCATGATACTGATCTCTTTACGTACAGACATATGGTGTGGGTGCCCTGTAATCTACTAAAATAGAAGTAATTCTTTTAGAATTGAAGTGCTTGGAAACATTCTCTTGGTTTTCTAAGTTTATCTGAAGTGCAGACTGACTACATTATAAGGAATCATATTGCTAAACTTAAAATCTTTGAATTGCAGTTTGGTGTCTTCTGTCTGTATGTGTTGGGGTTACTTCAGATTGGCACACCTGTAGGCAGAAGATGTCTTGTGAAAAACATGCTTATTTCAAAGGAGAGTTGAAGACTTCTGTCTGGTTCTTTTAAGAGGAGCTGTCATGTCATTCATTGCTCCAGTTCAATCCAGCCCTTATTAAAGGTTAGTAAGTACAGAAAGGCAACTATCTTTATCTGGATATTTAAAATCAACAAATTTCAATAATCTAAAAAAAAAAAAAAAAAAGTAAAAGTAAATGTTTCTTGTCTTTTAGTGTTTTACAAGGCAATTTTAACAACATTCCATCCTAGTTTCTTTCTGTGATTTTGGCTTTCAGTTATATAATGCTAAAGATCAGGAGATTAGGATGGGAAAGGGCTGTTAGGTTGTGTTTGTTATCTCAAACACAATGAGCACACTGCTTAGGAGACAACATCAAGTAGCAAGGATTCAGGGTTTTGTATTTTTTTTAAACACTATTAACTTTGATTCTGCATAAATTCCATGTGCCTCAGGGGCCTGCTATCTTGGACAGAGGTTAGCCATTAACTGCTAACCTTGTCTGCATTACTATTGATTCTGCACTGTTAAAAAGACAACTTTCTAAATAAAAATTGTGTCACAGTCCATTGCAAAGTGTTTACCAAAGCAAGAGAAAAAAAATCCTAAAATGTTCCCTTGTGTCTCCTCCTTAAACAGTGGGGTTAATTTTAAGTAAATGCAGACGCTTTCCATGTCCCTTATGAGAAATACTGTAATTGGAGAGATGGTGTTCTTTGATGAGCAGAAAGGGTTTTTGGATGTCTCTTCCTGCTTGATATTGGTTAAATAGCAAATCTTAAATCATTAAGGAAAGACAGGAGAGAAGAGTGATGGATGTCCTTTAGACCTGGTCACCATTCCTTCAGTTTAGCCTTCTGGAGAAGGTGTAGGAGAAGGTTTTACTTTCCCAAGAACAACCAAGCTTTCACTTCTGTCACTCATGGAACAATAAAGCTTGTCAGGCAGTAGGAACATTCAGCTGTGTCTCAGCCAGGGTGACCTGGGTAAAGGTGGAAGGTGATGGGCACTGAGAAGCCCAGTCCCAGGGCTAATGAAGAGAGGCCTTCCCTCTTATATGATGGCAAGGAGTTTAATAAATTATACCAACAGTTGCTGAGTTGAAGGCAAGGCAATAGTTTGTCTTTCAGCCATTTTGTTTAATTTTTGTCATTCTGCAGTTTTGAATTTCTTTAGCTGCAGTCATCTTTTCCTAATAATTCCTCTGATTAAAAATAAAAAAGGTATCAAAACCATCACATCTTCAGTTGAAGTCTGGTGTCTTTATAGATGCTGGGGAAAAAAAATAAGAGAGATATTTGTGTCCTAGGGCTCCAGCTGACTTGAAATTATGTCAGCCTTTCTTCAGTCACTCTCTACTTTGCACAATTAACTTGAAATTCCAACCTTCCTGCCTGAAAAGGGTAGCAGGGGCAGGCAGGGAGATAGTAGTGATCTATTGTGCCTCTATTCCAGCCACTTTAAAGTTGCTTTTTACATCAGATGTGTATGTTGTGTCATTTTGTCAAGTCTACTTCTGAGAATCCCAAATGAAAAATTCCTTCCAATTATCTTCTTAATTTCATCCTACTTGCCTTTTCGTCTCTTCTTTACAAGTACCTTAGAAGGGAACACAGGTGACCTTGCCCCTGATAAGTAACAGCTGTGTTAATTACAATACAGCCTCACCCTGATGAGTCACAGCTGTAGCCAATAAAGGTGAGTGTGATAGAAGGGAGTGGGTTAGCAGGTGAGGGGAGAGCCATGAGGAGGGAGAACCTTCCAGAAGAGGGAACCAGGGAGGCTGAAGAAGGATCTTGAGGCAAGAGAATCGTTGCTGTGAGGTCAGTCTGGGTCTGCAGTTAGAGCAGGCTGTTGTTGGAACCTGCAGTCACAGTCTAGCCAGGTAAAAGCCTGCAGTCAGAGTCTGCAGACCAATGCCTGCAGTTAGAGTTTAGCAGGAAATAACCAACAGTCAGAGGCTGCAGGGGAAAGCTGCAGTAGGAGCTTGCTGCAGCCAGAGTCAGTGAATAGTTGAAGTCAGGATGGCTGAGCTGTAAAGAGGAATAAACCAGGACCCTTTTCATGCTGTGAAAAACACGAAGTCTGTGTCTCAGCTCATTCCTACCCTCTAACAAGAGGGCAAGCTGCAACATACTCTGTTTAGTCTACAGGTTGCTTTTGTACCATTTCAAATAATTTTAAAATACTGTTTTGGTGAAAGACCTGGGTGTGCTTCTTTACATTTAAATAGTTGAAGTTTTATCCTGGTCTCTAGATGTTTATTGGTGATACTGAAAATGCATAGAACCACTGAAACAATGTATCAAGGTAGAACTTGGATAGCTGTACCCATTTTTTCCTGTGGCCTTCCCCTCAAGTCAGAGACCGGTGAATGAAATCCTCTGCTCCCATGTCCATCATCACATAATCACTTGCCTTGCTTTTCATTTACATAGATGAGTCTGTGTTGCTAAGTCTTTTTTACCCATTACTAGATAGAAGAGCATGAGAAATGGGGTTTTCATCTGAGTGAGTCCCAAGATCATTGGCAGCAAACTTTGCCTCATGAACAAACTAGTTCCAACACTTAAAATAAATATCATGAATGCTCGCATATTTTCTGTAATGGCAAATGGTAAAGTTAAGAGTCTTTTCATAAGTTGCTTCATAGTGATTTATTTGCACATCACAGATCCTGCTATGTATTTTTCTCAGTTGTGTAGTAAGAGCAATGTATGTGGAGTGGCTTTGGGCAACAACGTTAGGGGAGAAATGGGATGGAGAAAGCTCAAGGGAATCAGTACATCATCCTTCTAGAGGAAAATGTTGTAGTTGTAGTGATATTGTTTTTACTGAAAGCTATTCTAAATAAATGGAATATTGCACTAGAGGAAATGGAAAGCAAATTTGTTTTGGCTTTACTACATATTAATAAATATTGTATTTTCAGTGATATGAAAGGAAACTTTTGCTATAGCCAAAGAGCAAACCTTTGTTATAGCCAAAGGAGCAATATATTTCTATTGTAAGAACTAGCCTTAAAATCAAAAATAAACCCCATGTAATACCTTTCTTTTTCTTTAAACAAACAAAATTTCTTTAATGAGGAAATGGAGGGAAAAAAAGTCATTACTTTCACTCGACAACTAATCACTATGCCCTTGCCTTGGTAAACATATATTTTTCTCGGTTTAGCTATGTTACATAATAAAACATTCTGGTTTCAGCAAATGTGTTTTCTGCTGAGTGTTGTGAAATTTAATAGAGAAGTAATGTCTTATTGATGCTTAGTTTTTGTGACCTTTTCCGTCTTGTATTAGTGACATATTGGTCCTCTGTCTCCAGTACTATGGGATTCTAATGGATAGTATAGAATGGGTCAGATAATGAAAGTCCCTGGTACATTAACTTTCAATTTCATGAATGTCTGAATACTGCCTGCAAGATGAATAACAGGCATTTCCTTCCTTTTGCATTTTAACATTTATGACCTGGTTATGATTTTTTTTTTTTGACTGTGTTACCTCACAACAGGTCCTATATTATCACATTAAACTGTGTACTTCTGCTTTTTGGCAAAGATCAAATGTAATTTGCACAGAGAGGCAGATAATGTCCAAATTCTGCTAAATGAGATAGTCCACTGCCCATGTTTTTATTAGCAAAGGTGATTTTTTCCCCCCAAAATTTATGTTCCTTGTTTAATAAGGTCTCACTCAGATGGTTTAAAAAGCAGTTAGACTTTGATAGTGGTTTGTCTGTAACTGGGGGAAAAAAAAAAACAAACAATTACTGTTGCAAGCAGCATCTGAGCCTTGTAAGGCTGTAATAGTAGGCATGATATATAGAAGAGAACCAAGGATAGGGATTGACCAGTATTTGTAGTGTATATGCAAGTCTACACATGATACAGTATTACACATAATGAACATATTCCTTTGCATATATTCTATAATGGGAAGCTGGAAGTAGGTTCATATTGCCAGTGTTTAAATAAATAAACAAATAACTGTTAGTGGTAGCACTGAGGGTACAGCAGGTGGAAATTCAGTCTTCTACCTCTTCATAGTTTATTAATGCAGTTAGCCTTTATGCAAAGTGTGTAAGAATAGACATGAATATTTCTAGGTTGGATTTTTAGGTAATGTTTTAGAAGATAATTCCTCTATGTCAGAGCATCTTTGCTGCTCTCAAGAAGCCTCTGCAATGTCAAGTTCTGTAGAGACAAGCACCAGACATTAAATAACATCAGCGTAGCATATTCAGAGTCTTTCTGTCAGAAGCACTGTACAATACTTTCAGGGGATGAGAACAAGATCAAACTCAAGTTCATAGGAGAGTTCAACTGCATTTGTTCTTCTTCCGTTCAGACGCATTTGGAAACTGGAAGCAAAGTTAATGTCAGTACTTGTTTCATCCATTGAGATTGATGCATGTAGATGAACATGGTGGTTAACAAGGTCAGTGTATAGTCCATGAATTAATGTCTAAGTAGGAATTGGGCTAGATTTCCTCATTAAGGCAAAGTCTCTGGGTTCTGTTTCAGACAAAATGAAATGAGATTGAGACTAGTGAGAAAAAAATGTTTCTCCCACGTCAAGAAGGAAGAAAATTCACAAATGTCTTTTATTTAGGTGAAATTTTCTAGAGGGAGATAATGAGATGTGATTCTGTAAGAGGGGTAGACTACATCAGAATGCTTTATTGCTTTGTGGCTACAACAGCTGAGTCAGTTCACAGTGCATCTCAGAGACAAATAGTATGTCAACAATTTTTCAGTTCCCAGCATCAACTATATTTATGATTGCCAGAATTCAAAACATTCTGGAGCCTGATTGAATCTGCTGCCTAGGAACTCATTCTTTCTCTGAAATCGTTTTATGTTGGAGTAATTCAGAAATGAGAAGCTGTGGGAATGTAGGAGAGATTCTGTGGAACCAATCATAACACTCCTGTAATTGTGTAGGTGCTTTAATACTATCTAACAGTTTGATAGATATTCTTATTTTACACCTAAAATCGTAAGGAAAAAGAAAAACAATTTTCACCTTTATTTTTAAACAACCCCTATTGATATTTTTACTTTTTCTGAAGGTGTAATTTAAAGGCCAACTAGAATTTAAAAATGCAGTATAAATACCAGACAATTTACATCTTTAGCAGAAAAAGGAAAAAGAAAGTTCTGTTTGGCAGGCTGTATGTAGGAATACCAAATTTCATCTGCAGAATAACTTCTGTGTTGTGCCTTTTTTATTTGAAATGTTTCAAAGGTTCCTGTTTAAAATAAGTATTTTAGGAGGAGAAATTCCTCAGTAGTGTTCTGGCTCCCTGTCATTAGCAGTCCCATCTGTTGCAAGAGCAAAAACTTGGGACTTCGGGAACACCTGCTGATTATGCAGATGCTGCCTCTTTTTCAGGGGTTCTGTTATGAAGTAAAACACGAGTGTGTGTGATGGGGCATCTTTTACCTTGGTTTGGAGGATGGCTGCAGCTTTGGTTTAAAAAAAAAAAAAAAAAAAAAAAAAGTTGCAAAGACTGTGTCCAAAGTGCTGTGTAGGTTTTTGTGGAGAGATACTACCTGACAGGCCATAAATCTTGTTTGTATATATGGCACATGTATCAGAGTGCCTCATACAGTAACCTGATATTAATAGCTGCCTATCTGCTTTTCTGGTTAATTCTGCTCCGCAACCAGCAGCAAAGATGGTGTTTGGAGGGTCGGTGCATGTGTACAAAACAATTCATGTCTCAAGTTGTCCTCATTCCATCTAGGTCTAGTTGGCTTGGAAGGACCACAGCTGGGCTTGTGAGGTTCCTGCCATCCTTTTCAGGACAAACCTGGCTGTCACTGTAGTTGATGGCATTGCCAAAAGCAGGTGTAACAGTGTTTGGCCAGAGGTAAATTCTACACAGTACAGATGCCATCTGTTTAAATCATCTTGTTAAAAAGGATGGCCCACCATGTTCAGTGTGAAGTAGAGCAAAGCTGTGATACAAGGGAGAGACAGCCAATCAGGCTGCCAGCTTGAATGAACTTGCTTTACATGCATTTTAAAATTACCTGGGTTGCATCAGTTGGTCTTGGTCTATTCTTAAAATGTAATTTATTTCAATGCACAAACAAAAAGGTATTTAAAGTCATTGTTTAAAACTGCAGGCATAAAATATTATGCAGCATGTTTTTCCCAGATATAAGAAAGAATCAATAGACTCAAAGAGATAATCTGCAGTTTAGTTTTGTTACTTTTAATGCACATACAGTAGAGCCAAAGAAGAGATATATTTTGGGGCAGAGATGAATATCCAGTTCTTTAAAATGAACAAAATAAATCTAAAATAAATAGGCAGCCTGAAAATTTGTTTTCAACCAAGGCATACTGCCACTCTGTATGCATTACATGACGTTCATGATATCGATTCAGACAAATATTATAAGGTCCCATTTTCAGTTTAGGTTGGCAGTTTAATTTTTGTTGTGCCACAAACAGATTTCAGTGACTTTTTATGACTGGGAAGTTATTTTTACTGTTCATCATCTTACCATGGCTGTGATCATCATAGCTTTTTTTGAAGGTTAAAGAAAGTGACTTCTCTCTTTTTGGGGTGAACACTGTTTAATAGCCTTGTGAAAATCAGAGACGAAGCACACTGGGGTATTTCTGCCCCAGCACATTTACACAGATCCTAAATAGATGACCTCTCTTCTTGAGGTGAGGGGTATTTGTCAACTTTTTGCAAATAAATATGTTCTACTGAGAAAATGTCCCAGGGTGGGGCTTCATTAGGGTCTCTTTATGTGAAAAGTGGCTCTGGAAAGCCCCTGACTCTGGGCCTATGAAGCAAAGCATCTAAAAAAAAAAAAAAAAGGTATTTTTTCAGTTATCAGCAATTCAACTTTCTATTAGCTCTTAGCAAAAGTGCGTCCTGGTAATGTGGTCCTGCTGCAACCTTGCTAAGAAATGCTTCTCTGAGAAGGTATGGGGGGAGCTGTTCTGCAAAAATATGTGTGCCTGACCTAGGGCAGAGGCTGGAGCAACACAGAGGCAGTGCGAACAACACAGCTGCTGTCTTTTAGAAAGGATTAAGAAATTCATTAAAACAGGAGATTCACATTAGAAAAAGAGGCTTCTAAAGGAAAATGTAACTATTTTCATGGTGGAGCTCTCAGAGACCAATGTGCTTGGGGAGAGCAAGCTCAGGGGATGTGCTTTAGCAGGGAAGAACTGATTTCAGTTTCTAGTGTTTACAGCTACAGCCTGATGGATTATTGGTAATAAATTCATCAAGTTCCATTTGAAAACTAATTAGAATGGTTGCCTCCCTTGCTTATGCAGACTAGTAATTTCATTTTAATTCTTAAATTATATTTATTTATATACTCAGTTTTTCTCATGCCAACATGACCAGTTAGCTTTGACGTCTTTTGCTCTCCCCTAGTGTCTGTGTATCTCTCTGGTTTCTTATATTATTGTCTGTCTAGCTTATTTTCTATCTTTCTCATCTGGGAAAATTTTCCTTGACCTACACATATGTGCACATACCCTCACTCATCAAAAAAAAAAAAAAAAAAAACCACAAACACCAAAACATTACATTAACTCTTGTACTGTTATCTCTCAAAACTAAGCCCTTTCTCCCATTTAACCCCACTTAACCTTTCTGCAAATATACTGCCCAGTGCTAGGAACTGAGGCTGGAAACTTCTCCTATCATAAGGTAATAAAAAATGATAATGTTTGTTCATATTCTTCCTGCCTAGTTCAATCAAAGCAGAAAACATTAAATGTGGAGATGACATTTAACTTTCATTCACCAGAACAGGGAAAAATGCAGATATCATATTTCTCTCATTTTCTTGGAAAGTTCCCTTTAACACATATTAGCATCTTAGACTAATTGAGAAGGAAGTAAAAAATTACTCTGTGGAACATTCAACGTCTGATGATGCAGTGGCATAAAAAGATTTTCCCTTATGAGTCATTAACTGATTATTTAATCTTTGCCAGAGCCTGAAATTCTGTATTTATTTCTAGGCTGTTTCAAAAGACTTAAGTGAAAGATGTAATGGTTATATCCTGGAGATATGGTGCCAGAGAATTAATGGTGAATGTATAATCAATATTTCCAGCACCTATTGATTTATGTCAGTAATTACTTCTGAACCCATAATGCTGACTGTTGCCAAAATAGCCTTCTCTCTATGGTGAAAAATACTATTTGTGCCAAGGGATTCCTTATTTATCTCAATAAATTAAGTATTATAGTGATAACTCTAAACAAGTGTTTATATTATATGGCACCTTTGACACTGACCTGAGAGTAATTCATTGAGAAGATTTCTTGGCATGAATTAGTAAAGTAGTAATTCCAGTCAGAGTCAGACAGCAAAACCCATGGGCTGAGTCAGCCTGGGCGATGCTGATGTAAGAATATATAGTTAAATGATAACAAGTCAGCTCTTCTGAAAACTTGCACAGATAAGCTAAGAAGCCACAGTCAAAGCTGTATTGCTGGGAAACTTGTTTTGCAATACTTAGAGCTTATGGAAATTGAAATGCAGTTTTGAGTTTCTCCAGGTTAGTAGTTCATGACGGAAAAAAAAAAAAGGCCTGCAAATTTATTGTGTTTATTGTGACATTCTCTCTATAAAAAGCACTTCTAAAAACTAGAGGCTTTACTTGCCCACATTATGCTTTTCCAAGGTGTAAGGTGTTCCAAATTTCATCAAAATTCATAGGACTGGAGTAATGGATTTTTAGTAGCTTCTGTGTATGCTCAGCTCCTTTCAAAAACAAACCCATAGAAACTGTGGCTGTGTTTCCTGTAATTGAGGAGCAGTATTGAAGAACAGTAGTTGGTACAATTACCATTCAGTTTGGTCCATCTTAGAATATTTACAGAGTGGCCACGGCTTTCTTCCTTGCTTGGTTGTAATCATATTAATTATCACAGCGGTAATTCATCTCTTGAACCACTTGATTATTTGAGCGTTCACCTGTTGCTTAAATGTGTTCTTTTGTTTGTGCTAGAAACCCTCCTTTCCTGGCTCTTTATTTTTTTCTGATAAAATCACCAACATTTTAAAGGAACAAGAACCTTAAAACTTCATATTTTTAACTGAGAAGAACACAGCCTCTGATTAGACATGATGGCAAAGGCTGTGTGTTAGTGCTCTCAGTGCTAAAAAACACTAGAGCTTAAAATGCTTAATGGAGAACGTTAAACTTTATTTTTCTCTCAGTGTTTAATATTGGCAGAAGATTTTGATGTTTTAAGATTTATTGTTAAAATTAGCAATGTAGTTTGCACATTTGAAAGTAAGCATAAAGTGTAAGAAATGCCCTTTGCTGCAAAAGTTACCAAAGATATAGAAAACATTTTTATAGCAGAAATCCTCTGTTTAGAAATGCTCGTCCCTCATGTGTTTTCATCATATTTCTGTGTTAATGAAATACGAAGCAATATCCTTTGATAAGTCACGTCTACTGAAGTTAACATGAGGAATAAATGCATATGGATGTAGTGAGCTGTCACTCAGCATTTATTTCTGATTGGTAATGCCATAGTCAGCCCTTCTGCAGCAGAGAACTGAATTTAAAACTTTCATATTAACTTACATTATTAATACTACCCAAAGTTAACTGGAAAAAAATGCTGACAAAAGATGGGGTTTTTGACTTATCTTATAAAAGCACTGAATCTTTCCTTTTTGTAAGAAAATGGATGTCGATATTTTAATCACCACAAACAGGCTTTACCTGAGAGAAGCAGAGCCAGGCTCTGTGGTGCTAGCAAATAAGTAGGAGAGATACCTGCACCCTAATTTTAAGAATCTTTTCAAGTCTGTTTTTTACTGATACAGCCTATTCATTACAAGACAAAAAACCAACAAAACCAACAAAAAAAAAACCCCAGCACAACGACTCCTCAAACCAAAACACCTTTAATAGCTCCAGAAGGGTTCAAGCTGTAGAAAAACACCCCACTTTCTATGATGCTTTTCTTTGTGACAGCCACAGGTTTTAACAACCATTCCCTCACTGTCAGAAGCATTTCTGTGAAGGCTGCAGGTAGATGTGTGTTGCAGCTACAGCTGAGATCAGCAGGATCTGGTGCCATGGCTATTATGTAAGACTCTTCCTCAAAGAGAAAAGGATCTTTTTTGTTCAAGAATTTAATACCTTGAGCTGTCAGCATGACACATGAAGTCTCAGTAACCTAATGGAAAGATTGAGACAGTAGCTCTCAAGAAGGATTTGAATTTGCATCTGGTCCAGAAAAAGAAGTAAGCAAGAAATTTTGTACTCCCCTGTCTGCCTGTATGCCAAGGTTTCCACTCAGGCCAGAGACAAGGGGTTGTGAGGGATAGGTTTATATTTTGACAGGCTGTGGCATCCTTTACAGGCAGATCCTTCCCTGCCTTGTGACCATCTAATATATCTGTGTGCTTCTGAAGACCATGGGCTACACAACAGTAATATTTTCTGTGATTTGGAGGAAAAGCCCCAATGACAGCTGTTTGTATTTTATTCTGTTGCAATTTCCAGACGTTAACATTAGTAACTACTTTGAAGTGTTCTTTCCTGTGTAATTAATTTCTGAGAATTGAATATATCTGAAATAGAGCTGTACCTTCATGATTTGACATGTTTGTTTTATCACCATGCAGATGGCAAGCCCAGGGAAAATCTCTTTAATAAGTATAGAAGAGTTTTTTGTGCTTATTAAATCTGGGGGAAGAGAACCAAAGCCAGAAAATACAAAATAGGAGGGCTTTTTTGATAGGTCATTCTGGGTTAAGGAATGATTAAAAAGTTGATATGAAGACCAAGTGCTAATAGGTGTAATTGTTTGATGAGTGCAGAGTGCTAGCAGAACAGCTCATAAAAATAAGTTGTTCCTGAGAGTGAAGAATGGGCCAAATCTTACCTTTGCCAGTGACATAAAGATGTCTAGCTACTGCCTTATACTCCATCAGGGGAGTCCCAGTGAATGAGTGCAATTCAGCATGCACATACAATTTTTCTGAGTGAAACTGCAAAGCTGTAACTAGCTAGATGTTGAATTCACCGAGGGTGTTAGCTAACTTGACAGTTTGACCTCTTGAGGAACACTTGGGAATATGCATGAGAAGTTAGCTCGACTTGACTTCTTGTGCTTTGTTTGGTGCTATTGCTGCTGCCTTTTTGTTTTTGTGAGGGAAGTTGCCCTTTTGCATTCTCAGCTCTAGCTGTAAAGCAGACTGCCATGAACAAACTTCTGCTTTGGAAACCTAATACATTAGATTTGCTTGCCAGCAGTTTGCTAGCTGCTATTAAGCACAAAAATTGTGTCTTAGGGTATGATCAAGTTTTTACCTTAGCTTTATAAATATTCATTATCTTACATTTTCACTAATTGCTCTAGAGCAAGAGAAAATGTTAATTTTTAATCAATAATACAGCATCCTTGAGAACATTTTACAAATTAGGACTTCATTACAGTTCCAGCATATGTTGTTAATGTTGGTTGTTACATGCTAATTAGTTGGGATTTTTTAAAATCAGGAGTAACACTGGAAGTACAAACTATGAAACTGTCATTTTGCAAATTCTCCAGGCCAAAGGTCAAGTAAGAGCTCAAGTAATATCAAAGAAGTGGGATGTAGTTACTTGCTGTCTGAATTTACTCTGTGAAATTAGTTGGTAAGGAAATTAACTCCTTTTCCTAATATAGGTTAACCAACTGTATGTGTAATGCACAGGAATTTCTTCTGATTTCTGATTTCACCATTTTAAGGCACCATGATTATAAATTGATGGGTTTTTTTGAAGGCTAAGCATTTTAAAGCACATAGATTTATTCATGCAGACTATCAATTACTTTGATATCCTTTGAATTAGCATTCAAGTTGAGGGTCTTTGAACCGAAAGGATTTCATTAATTGAAGGCAAAAGATAGGGAGTCCATAATTCCTTTGGATGTAACTGCCATGCATCTTGAAATGTGGCAGGAAGAGTCATTAGCAGAGTGCCATTCACACTGGCTCATCAGAAAGGGAGTTTGATGTGATTG
This sequence comes from Sylvia atricapilla, assembly GCF_009819655.1. Classification (NCBI taxonomy): domain Eukaryota; kingdom Metazoa; phylum Chordata; class Aves; order Passeriformes; family Sylviidae; genus Sylvia; species Sylvia atricapilla. Next base: position 66,484,583 of record NC_089142.1, read on the forward strand.
CCTCAAGCAGAGTACAGAAGGTCAGCATGGGCCAATACCCTCAGCTAACAGAAATGTAGGAAGTTCACAGAGCTGCATGACAGCTAGCTCCAGTAATCCTGACTCCTCTGTCTACATGAGTTGTTTCTCTGGGAGAAACCTATTGTCAGCTGCTCAAGGCTCTTGCCATTTAAATTCTTAAAGGGATTTTATTTTTTTATTAGCTGACATTTCTATAATATTCTACATGACTTAACATTATTTTTAGGGGTGGTAGTAGTAAGGTTCAGTTAGAGATTATGGATCAAGACAATGACCTGTTCCCTCTATTCTGCGTGTTTCACTTCCAGTTTTTCTCAGTGTTTAATGTTCTCCTACTATAGCTCTTCTATAATTTCACATACTATTAAATGCAAACAGAAAACCTTGAATCTTTGCACACTGAGAAGATATGTGACCTGTCAGGAAGGGCCATTTCTCCACTTCATTTAGCAGATAGAACTTAGGCACGAAAAGAATGGATATTTGAGAGGAGACAGCACCAATCACCAGTTCTCAATTCTTTTGTGCTTTAGTTTATTCTGCTGGTACAGGACTGAACAGGAAAGCACTCTTGAATGACTGTAGAAATTTACTTTTCTTCCCCCTGCACCACCAACTTGAATGGGCACAATTCTGAGAAAAAATGAGGAAGTGTGGGCTGGCAGAGCTACCCAAGGCAATGAAACATGAGGGAGGCACCAAGGGTCTTTGTCCAATATAAGAAATTTGAAATCATGCTAGTGGGAAGGAGAATATTCCTCTAAACTTCTGCTTTTTGTCTTATTCAGCATCAAAAATATGAGACCTGGAGCTGTTTCAGCTCCTTTACTAGATTTCAGTTACAAAAGTTCAAATCTTAACCAGTTCTGTAGTGGTCAGGAAACACTTTGTTCTTTATATGGCAATTGAAATTACAGATACAATTTCACTCCTGCTGGTTGGCATCTTTAGGGCTGTTGCCTCACTATTCCCTGCCTATTAATCCTCTACTATCCCATTTTGCTACATTAATATTAAAGGGAATATTCCCTAAAATGAGAAGTTGAGACACCAAATTAATCCAAGTGGTCTGGTTTTCTGTCTGAGAAGCTGTGTGTTACTTCATGCCTACAGAGAAGGAAAGGGAAGAGATTAGGTTTTCTAAACCTCAGTTATTTCTGTTACTTCTGTAGAACATCCACCATTTCTTAAAATGACAGTTTCTGATCTTTGCCTCTATAAGAAGGTTTTTTGAGACTAGAATTGATTTAACACATTGACTTGATTAATCAACTTTTCAAATTGCTAAACTCATAAATCTAGCAGAAAGCATAGAAAAGGCTGGAACTGACTGGTAACAAAACCTGTTCTCATGTAAAGGCTACAGTGCAGGCAAGGTTCTTTGGTTTGGTTTGGAGGGCTGGCTTTCTTTGGTTTTTATGGGTTTTTTTGTTTGTTTGTTTGTTTGGCTGTGGCTTTTGCTTATGGGGGTGAGACTTTCTGTGGTGGTTTTAACTGTGGTTATTACTTTGAAAAATGCTGCCTTTTAAGAACCGTATGAGATGCACCCAGTTGTGGTTGCACGAAAGTTCACACTTAGCCTCTGGGGCTGTGAAAAGGTTCAGTTGATAGTTAAAATAAAAGGTAGGCCACTCACTGCTAGTCATATCTTAAATCTGGTGACGCTCTTAGGCAACTACTTTCCATGCCATTACAAGCAAAGGTTCTTTTTCCCCTCTCAATTGGCATTTCAGGCTGTAGCTATATTTTCTCTGAGCCAAGTCTTGAGTTTTTATGTCTCCTGTCACAGTTACAAAATGTTAATGATTTCATTCAAGCGATCAGTCAAATTAAAATCTCACACCATTTATATTATTTATCCATCTTGTCCTACTATCTCTCAATAGTACTTTTGCTCACTAATGCTCAGTGACTCTTAAACCTTGACTAAAGTTTATGTCCCTGGGTTATTTGGGTGTTTTCTTCTTTATTATTTAATTAAGTGTACTAGGTCTGTGGCCTATCAGAGTACCTGCTTTATTCATTCATTTTTGGAAGTTTTGGTCCTGTGTATACCCTCAGATTCAAGCCTCCCATGCAAGTTTCAGACCTAGAAGTCAGCTCTGAATCAACAGGAATCAGAAATGTTAGGGACTGGAAAAATAAGGAAGCCACAAAAATTTCATGTGTAAAGTAATACTTCACAGTTCTGTGTATCTCCTGTTTTATTCTCACCTGGCATTATTTTGAGCCAGCTATGAGTATATGCAGCTTTCCAGGTAGTAAATGCTGTGGCTTAAAAAAGTGGAAATTGGTGACAGTGCTGCCAAACAGTGGAGCTCCAGTATTTCTCAGTCTGTTGAATCCAAACTCAAAACACATGCAGTGTTTGGAAATACCACTATGTACGACCTATTTGCCTCTTATGAGATGGTTTTTCTGGCAAGATGCATTCCTCAAAAAACCAAATAAACTTAGGAAATGGTGACCTGGCAAATAGCGATCCAGCTTTTTCATATTTCTTTGTTGCTGTCTGGAAAGGAAGATTCAATAAGTTAATTTTGTGGGACTCAGAGATGACAGTATTATCATGAGGGAAGAGAGCAGCGTGAATGAGGACTTGGAGGGTATATGTTTAAGTGTGTCTGTGTGTGTATATGTAATGTATAATAGTAGATACATCTGATAAGAATGAGTGATTTAATTTGATCTGATTTTCTAGTTATCCCAGACATCCACTGAACGACTGTTTTTTCAAATGTAAATTAAATCTAATCACAAAGCCAAAGCAAATTGCATACCTATTTATTCCACACAAGGGAAGGAAATTTCATAAATAAACTTAGAATCATAATAGATTTTTTAATGTTCATTTTATTGCACATGCCCCTTGACAGTTACTTAATTTTAAATGTTTTGAGGTTTGAGTCAAAGATTTTGAGCACACATCTCTTCAAAGAGATTATTGGTGCTGCTGCATTCTAAAATAAACTGTGATATAAGTAAAGCAAAGTAAAATCCTTCAGTAATAAAATTTAAATATACTCTATGCTGTAGTTCGAAAATCCCAGATAATTTAAAACTCTATTCCTTTAATGTCTGTTTTCTTCACTTTTTCATACTAGAAATGTAATAAAGAGACTGTAAATTATAAATGTAAATATATATAGTGTATTTAATAAAAATACATTAAAATATTGCATACATTATATATGTATTTTCACTTACTGTTAGCTGATTCAAAAATACTTGAAGTCAAATTTAACTATTCCAATATTGAGACGAGTTCACTTAATAACATCAGACTTGTTTTGACCCATATCGTTATAACTTGGTCTAAAATGGGAGTACATGAAAACAGATACTGTGCTGGTTTAAGTTCATTTGAACAGACATCCAACTGAGATGATGCTATACATGGAAATACTTCAGTTCAGGAACTATAATAGGTTACCTAAATAATGTTTGCTTAATGGTTTTTGGTGGGTGCTTTCTTTGTTTTTTGGCTTCTTTTCATTTAGCCTTTGAGGAACAGATATCAGGACTTTCTTCAAAATACTTACTACAGAACATAAAAGGTAGAGATGAACAGACACAGAGAAACATACTGGGAGGTTAAACAGCTTCCTAGGACAAATTCCTCATGGTGGTAATATATTGACTTGTCCTAGGGCTGCCCTTCACCTTTGCCTTGTACTCCTCAAGGGTTGCCTCAAGTACTCCTCATTAGAATTTAGAGAATTCTTAGCACTCCTAGGATGAACTTTATTGGAAAAGAAAAGAATTAGCGTGGAAGCACTCAAAACAGTAATGTCACTGTCTGGCATTAATTTTGAATTGAAGATCCCAGCAACATTGATTATTTTCAGCTATTTCAGTATTTTCAAAGCCACTAAATCATTTCTCTCAGGCTATCAAAGGCTATTTTAAGATTATTTGAACCCCTTGTAAGAAAAGTCTTTGAGGATTTACTGCCATTTTTGATCCAAATGTGTAGCTTTCATGTTGATTGAATTGAAATTTTCATGAGAAGAATTCTTGTAGCTTCTTTCTCTTATCTAGCTCTGGGTAAAGCTCTGCCCCCCACATCTCGATTAAATCAGCATTGACCTTGCAGCTCCCAGTAGCAAACATAAAAGTTCATCTTGTCACATTTTTCCCCTGCTGTTTTCAAGAAGTTATTGTGCTCTCCAGAACTCTAGGATCAAACCTTCAAAAGTATATCCAAAGCACACCATGGACATATTACAAATACAATCTCTATATTAAAGGTAACCCAGTTGCACAACTCAACACACTTCTTCTGGAAACAGTTAAAATCAGAAGTTCATCATAATGAACTTTACAGTCCTCATTTGCACTACTGGCCAACCTCAAGCCTCCCTAAATTGCTGACTAGGAGGGTGGTGTGTCATGTGGCAGGCTGGACTTGGTAGTGGGGATTATTGGATAAAGCACCATAACTGGGTCTTGTAACAAGAAACTTGATGTAGAGGACAAGCTGTACAGGAGCTATGTGAAGACTTGGGCACTAAGAAAAATAGATCCTGCAAATTGTTTGGGTTTTTTTTTTTTCCCTTCCTCTCTGCAGAGGACAATGTGTACATTGTGCACGTGTGTATTTCATACAAAACATAGCACAGAGACCTACAGTGAAGGTGATGCTTCCTGAATCCTGATGATGGAGGGATATTTTTACAGAACATTCCTGAATAGGGAATGAGTAAATCAAAGACAGGTATAATTGATTTGAAGGCACTATGCTTGGTGTTATTCTCTACATTTTATTGGGCATTTGCTCCAAAGAGAATTTGCAGCATATTTTGCATTTTGATTATTCTGACTTTTAAAAATAGACTTCTCAAGTAGTTTTAACAACCCTTTATATTTTGTCAAATGTCTAGAATATGGTACAAGTATTTTAAAAAATCCTTCATTAGATACTGGAACTTAAACCATACTATGTTCTTAAAGTACAATGGACCAAAACCCTCACGCTCATTCAGTTAGGTTTGTTAAAATTTATGCTTTTAGCTACTGAATGATTTTCAGAGGCTTCTGCTGTATTGCCTTGAAGGGCTTTTTTCTTCCTAAGAAGCAGTTTTGTGAGGTTGGGTATTTTAGAGGCTTATTAAAGCCCTGGTCAGGGACGATTGTCTGTTGGGTTTGAATATTTTTTTTTTTCTGTTTTACTGTTGTGTTTGGATGAGTATTACAATCATGTATGTTGCGGATTGGATTCTTCACTAAAACTTGTTTCTTCAGGCATTCTCTCCTAGACTACAGAAGTCATATCCAAATTCATTAATCCCTTTCTATTTTGCAAACCAAGTAAGATGCTCTGACTGACTATTTTTCATCTTTCTTGGGGGCATCTGGTGCATATGAGTGCAGATGTTTTTGATCAGCTTTGTCTTTGATGATACGTGTATTACAGTAGAGTTTACAGGATCAAAGCCAGAAAGACTTAATAAATTCTTTATGTCTAAGCAGTTTGTCTCCAATCAAAATGGAATATATATGATCATTGTAATTTCTTCTGCAGATAGTAAAGGGGGATAAGAAGAGCTGATACTTGGTTTTCATTTTACTAAAACTGTGGCCTGGTAAAAGCAGGACATAAAGAAAGCAGAAATAAGGTCTGAAAACTCAGAAGTTGTCCAATCACAGCCTGATCTGCATGCTAAACAGAAATAGGTCATGTATTCAGCAGAAGAGATATTAAAGCAGCGGGCATATTTGCCGGTTTGGATGGGTTTGTTCACTTATCATTAGCTGCTACAAAAATATGCCAGATAGAAGATGTACTGAATGATGCCTAGGCAGCGCCCAGAGAACAGGTAGGATTAAATGAGCTCTCAGGCTAAGCCGTGGTCCATCAGCATTGGCATTGGCTCTCAGCCCAGCATGTGGGGCCAGCCCTGCCGGCCCCGGCCGCGCTTCGTCTGCCACCATCTCTGCTGTCACCAGCTCTGCTGTCACCGCCAGCTCAGGGCTGCGACCTGATCATTCCCGGCTCCCTTGACTGCCAGCCATGGCTTTCCCCTTTAGGGTTTTAGACCTCGCTGTGTTGGTGCAACTTCCCCTCTGAAAATTAGCTTTCTTTTCTTTCCCTCTTGAATTCTTGCACTGGTAACAAGCCCCAGTTCAGCAACTGTCTCTATTTGTAATTTTTATTTTCTCATCTTTCTCTTCTTTCAGACAGCTCTTTCTCCTAATTTAGTCATTTTCTCAAAAGCCAGAGGCATAGTAACACAGTTGGGTTGGAGCAGGGCTGGGCTTCAAGTTCTGGAAACACAGCCAGGCAGGGCCCTGGGAGCCAGAGGGGAAGCTTACAAAGTGTTGCTATAGCCTGTTTTTGTTACTGTTAATATTTAGTTTTATCAATTTTTTGACTATTAAACAATAACAACTCTGAACACATTGTTTGTGGAAGCATAGAATTACATCATGCTTTCCTCCTTATACCAACGTAGGCAGTTGCTCTATATTGACCAATATTCCATCTTTTCACACTGACCTATATATTGACCTATTTCATCTTTCCCTACATTTTTCAACCATTTATATTCTTTTCTCTTCGCAACCAATTTCAGGTACATGGCATATTCTGCAGGCTTATGATACAAATTCTAACACCAGGAAATGTGTGTATTGCATGCATTGCAGAGGAAAATAAGTTATATTTCTATGAGGAAAATGGAAAATCTGTGTTTTCATTCTACACCGTAACTATGTTATCTTGCTGTGTTCACAGAAGCAGTCCTTATAAATTAATATGGATATAAGTGCTGAAAATACCCAGATATTCAGTAAACTACTTTTTCTAGTACAGATTTACTTTTGGTAGAGATTCCTTCTCTGAATGCAATTTCTCTATTTCATTGAATTTTGTATACTTATGCAAATTACTACTCAGGTTACATAAATTTAGTCTGAGGTCATTATATGGATAATTTGTTACTTAGTAAAGTAGTTCGCCAGGTTATGAGACATTAATCCTCCAATAGGAGTTTAATTGGAAGAGATGAACTAAATAATTCATAGCAAGACTTGGCCTGAAAACATTTATACTACACGATTATGCCATTTTACATGCAGTGACAAATTGTTTTGGTATAGTCTGGAAATAGCAGGACTTGATTAATTGCTTCCAAGGTTTTAGACATCTGTGATAGGTTCTTTAAATGCATTAGATTGGAAATTCATATGGAGGCTAAAAATAGAGTTCAAGTCCTTGGGGTTAAAAAGCTGAGATGAGACAGGAGCTTGCAGAAAAGAGCAGGAAGAAGCTGAAAGAGCAGAGCAATGGCAGCTAACTACCATGTCCAATTCCCCAGATATTATTTTTGCAAAACTGAGGTGGAATTCATTAAATACGGGCAACGTCATGGTTTTAGATTTGAGTAAAAGGAATGTGCCTTTTGCGTATCTGGTCCATTAGATGGAAGAGGTGGCTGCGAAAGGAGCCCTGAGTAGTTTAAAGAGCATACAACCAAGTAAAAAAAAAAAAAAAGTGAGATTTTTTTCTGTTCTGAAATCACATGGCAGATGAAATAAATTAAATTAAAATAATTTATTAGACTGGAAGGAGATACTACTTTAAAAAAAAACCAAACCCAAGCAAAATAAGCTGGATTTTGTAGTAACCCACGGATCAGTATATGTCATTAAGTGGTGTTTTCAGATGATAAATTGGTGAATCATGCTGCTATTGCACCTACAGCTAGTGGGAAGAACAAATGGCAAATAATTATAGTCAAATGTTCATATACAGCTGAGAAAAAAAACCCAATATTTTGGTAAGAATATTTACTAATTTATGTTGTGGAGGAGGGTATTTTTCCTACAAACAAGTGACCACATGGAACACTTGAACTATGAACTCTAAAAAATGGAAATTCATTACCCCAAGCCTGGAGTTAATCTCTGAGAATGGTCCTTTTGAGTATGTACAAACAACTAATTTTTTTCTTGCCGTCAAGTTGCTGACCTTTACATCTAGCCTCACGGCTGGAGCACTTATCTAGTGCTCTCAAGTCGGCCTTTAGTTTCCTCTATGGCCTGAGAAGACTCAAATGCACATTGCTACCTCTCAGGAGGACATATGGGAGCTGCACATTTGTGCTGAATGCATCTGTAGGAGACCAAAAAATGAGCAGTCAAAAGGGAAAGGATGGAAAAGATAAGTCATTTGCAGACTAGGTGATGGGAAAGGGCAGTTTGAACACAACGCAGGCTGAAAAGCGTGTTTTATCTATGACTGCTTTCTGACTTCTTACTGGAGATAACTGCTGTACACCTACCAGCAGACCTTAAGGTTATACCTGTTTAATTTACTTGTATGGATATAGCTTGTGGGGACACCTTGAAGTTTGTGAAACATCCTGTCTGAGTCCAGGCCATTACCTTCCACTGCATGTTAGGTGCCTTAGCACTTGTGCTGATTTAGACCTTTGTCACTTGGGTTTCGGGTTCTCTGTCAGTTTGTAAAAGTGCTGAACTGAAAACCTCCTCTGCCCAAAGCATTGGCATTAGGAGCAGTGCCACAGAGGACAGCAACAGGCATGACAACAACAGAAGGTGTCTGAATAGAAATAAGAAAGGGACACCATAGTAGCCACCCAGGGGCCCCTGTTGCTAGAGTGCGCATAGCTAGGCTCATCCATAATGGATTTCACTGGTAACTCTTTGATGTGATTCTAGGAATTCTCAGATCATCTTCTACTTCTGGGACAATTTTAGACGCCTATAGAAAATTTCAAACATATTTAATAAAGAAAGGATCTGACATCCCCCTCAGAAACAAAACCTCTTTATGTATTACAAAAAGGTGTTGATTGTAGAGATGCAGGAGGTGGAAGAAAAGGAAGCTGTAGGGTCTCAGTGAAACAATGTAGTTATATCAAAAGGGATAAACAGTTAGAGTAGACTTATTGATTATGTTTGTCCAATGCCCATACGTGAGTTAGGCTGAGGCTGAATTTTATGGGTTACACGTGAGTAAAGAAATCGCATTTCACAACTTCAAACCCATACATTGCTTTACTTCATAATCATCCAAAATCAGATTAAGTTTTCTTGCTCCATTTTTTAGTCAGAAACACATTTTTACAGAAGCTACTTTTTAGCAAGACAGGGCACTCAGAAGCAACTGCAGCAAACCCTTTCAATTCAGTTATCAAAGCAGGGCCCATTATAAAACAACAATAGATGTTAACAAAAGGAAGTTAATCTGTATTCTATAAATAAAAAGCTAGAGAACATCAAAGCTACTTGCAAAATTTTACATTTCTTTAAAGTTTTGTTCAGTTCCCCCTCTTTGCATCCATGGAAGTTTATTTAAGGAGCCCCACTAAAATATTCAGCATTCGAGAAAAACAAAAGAACAGCCTCCATAAAGGAGAAAAGTGCAGCTGAGTGAGGAAGATGTCACAAATGGCTTAGCTGTCACTAGCTGTGATACATTACTGAGGCAAAACCCTGCAGACAGGCTTTAGTTGGCTGCTGCCTTCCTCAGCATGAGAGGTCAGTGCCCTGAGGAGCTCCAGCAGCACTGATGGTAGGAAGCACAGGAGCACACTGCCCCTCCAGCATACACCCAGTCCCCCTCCCATACACGGTCCTGAAACTGAGCCTGGATTTCAAACTAGCTGATGCCACCATAATTTTTCCTCTCAGTTCACCTCATAAAAACATGAGCTGTTGGTCTTGCAGGGCCTGCTCCTGCTTTCTGTATGAAGGTTTGGACCCTGCTGCAGGTCTACTTAGCTGTTCTGAGTTACCAGGACAACTAAGGGAAGTCCTGCACTGATGCCACTCAGAGGCTAATTGCTAGTTATGTCATAGGTGAAATCAGCCTGTGAAATTGTTTGAATAAAAGTGAAGTACTTGTAGGATTTAATGTTCTTCAGAGAGATTCTTACAATTGGATAATGTAGATACCATTCAGTTCTTTTTACTTTGCTTGGAAAAAAAAGCCCCTAGCATGCAAACCAAATACACATGAGCCATCTTCAAAATATTAGACTGTGTTCTTATATATTAGTCATCCTCACTAAGAAGGTTACAAAAATTAAGGATACTGACCATTTCTCAAGCTGCGTCAGCATTTTTTTTATTTTTCTTATTTTTTCAAACTGTTACTGAGATGCATACAACCATCCTAAGTGTACCACTGCAGTTTTGAGATTGATCTTGAACCAAGGAGATCTTGAATAACTCAAGCAGGGTCTGCATATTTTACTGTTTGTGGAAATGCTTATTCAATATTGGGAATTTCAAGAAATGCAAAATCTTACAATGAAGGGGGAAAAAATGGAAAAAAAAAAAACCAGATTAAAAAGCTGAGTCTTGCAGGAGCAGCCACACACACAACCTCCTGGTGGTCTTGTTCTGCTTGTGAGGCACAGGTATGTGTTGGAGAATATAAAAGTCAAAAGTCAACTATAAATAGATATATATTAAACTTTTAAAGAGCTCTTGTCTTCCACAGAAAACTCTTCTGTGTCTATGAATCAGGAAAGGCTGAAAAACACTGAACTAGCAAATAGACAGCTGTTGGTATTATCTCAATTGGCGTGTTTTCACTTCATCCTGGTCGTAGTGTGCAGAGAAGTTTGAAAGGATGTCTCTTATGCTTCCTTGCTTTAACACTGCATTAACTTTTGGATAGAAATAAATCGAGTACTAATGCTGCTTTTGTGGAAATACAGTATCCATGATTACTGGTAGTTAGGGAAATAATTCACTATGTTCAGAAACTCTTGACTCTGCCTTCATTTACTGCTGGTTGTCAAAAATGAGAGATAGTGTATAAAATACCTGCATAATAAAGTAATGCATAAAACTAGCGGTTATATTCAGAAGACGCATTCAGAATGCTCTGTGTTCAGAACATTAGGTAGCATATTGTAGCTCCATGGCTCTGGGTATGTGCTAAATTTACTCACCAATATTCAGTGTTTTAAAAGCTTAATTAGGCTGGAAAACAGAGCTAATTTTTATACTGCCTTCTGGTACCCTTGCAGAAATGTTTCAAAAGTGCAATAAAGCTTTTGAAGCCTGCCTGTATTGAGCCATTCAAGGTGGTGTTTCTTGATAGCACCTGCCAGACTTTTGCACAGCCAGATCATCTGGTGGATCAAAGTTGGTCTGTAATTAGGCACAGTTACATGCCTGGTCCCTGCTACATGATGGCAGCCATCCAGTAGTGACTTTAACCTTTACAGATATTCCTGATATTTACTATTTCCAAATCCACATGTAAAAAAGAAATGTCCCTCTCCCCATTAACCAAGAGCCACTATCTTAGAGCTCCTTCTGTGTACTGACAGTTCCTCTTCAGTGCCTTTCAGTGTGTTAAAGCTGTATCTCACTGAGATGGTGTCATTCACACAGACCTTCATGAGAAGTCCTGTGAGCAAAGAGTAATGACAAAACGTGTAGCTAAGTCTTAATGGGATGTCTTCTGAGCAATCCTCTGCCCACAGGAAAATCCAACTCCCCTTTGATACGATCTGACCCTAGCTATTATGACATTTTATTCTTCAGCCATTAACATTTCTCTCTGAAATATTTGTTTATAACTTTGCATGGGGATCTTTTGGCCCTCCTTGGCCTGTTATAAGAGTGGGGAAGTATTGTGAGGAAAGCTTCATAAAAATATTAATTGCAGAAAGAAGGAAGATGAAGGTGAAGCTTGCTTCAGTCTACAGAGCAATGTTCTTTGATTGGTTTGTTAAACTAAATGCATATTAAACTAAAGTGCAATTTAAAAAACTAAAGTTCAATTTAAAAAATACTTTGAAATGTCTGTGAACAAGAGTATATTAAATATTCAGCAGTCTCTAGTTTGAAATACATTATGCAGTGTATTTAGGCATAATTTTAGGCCTAAATTTTAGGCCTCTTTTTTTAGGCCCCTTCGGCCTACATTGCTTGGGCTTCTTACCTCGAATGGTGTGCCTACACCCTAGTTTTGGTTGCAGAGTTATGTCCCTTGGTATAACCTTAACGGTGTGAATGTAGATTGACTTTCCCCATAATAAAACATAATAATGAGAAAATTGATAGTTTTATAACTTCTAATACTTCTTCAATGGTAATATTCTATCTTATGGCAACTAATCAGTCTCTCTAAAACAACTTGGATTCATGGAACGTTTAGGGTTGGAAGGGGACCTTTAAGATGATCAAGTCAACCATTAAAACTAGCATGGCCAAATTCGCCACTTACCCAAGTCCCTCACTGCCACATCTAAAGGTCTTTTAAATTCTCCAAGAAGGGGGACCCAGCCAGTTTCCTGGGGAGCCTGTTCCAATGCCTGACCACCCTGTTTGGTGAATAATTTTTTTCTAATACCCTGGTTATTCCTCCCCTGGCACAACTTGAGGCCTTTTCATCTTGTTCTGTTGCTTGTTACTTGGAAAAGAGACTGATCTGCTAACCTGGCTACACACTCCTATTCAGGCTCTTGTACAGAGGGAGAAGATCTTTAAAAAAAAGTTAAATGATAAAAAGTTATCATTTAAGCTACAAGACTACGTGTGTAGATCTCTCTTACTACTGATGTTTTTTTAATTTTATATTTCTTTGGTATTAATTCAATGCTGTTGGAGATACATCAGGTGTTTGTGTGGCCAGACCTAGATGGCAAATGTCCAGTGTGGCCTAGGATCCCTCACATGTGAGTAGGGCAGAGACTTCTGCTAAGACGTCTGCAAGAGCTGTGAAATCCATGGAGACTAAAAAGCATACGCAAGGAGCTGGGTTTACAGAAGAGAATCTTTAGCAGGTGACTTGAAGAACTGCCAGCAGTACCTGCTGGAACCAGCTGTCAAAAGCTAATATGCTGATTTGGTTGTAGCAGCTTTTCTCTTTTAGGTTGTTCCTTTTAGGTATTGTAGACTTTCCTGTGTGAATGGGGATAATTGTATTAGTACTGCACTGTACTATTTTAACTGTGGGTAAAAGGTGATAAATGTGCAAGAAAGGGAATAGAAGTGGTGAGATGCATAACATAATAAATCACTTTCACGTCTTGCAGATAGTAAATGCATGTAAAATGAAAATGTTTCCTTAGGTTTACTACTTGTCAGTTAAAGTTCTGACCATATTCTCCAGAGAGGAGGCAGGAAAAACCATGCTGGATCATTTCCTTGAATACAACTTGGGAAAAAGTCTTTTAAATGGAAACCTCCATTCCACAAATTATCCTTTGCTTATTGCATCTTAATAATAAAAGAAGAGCATGTTCACACGTTTGATTAGGTAATTCTTATTATTGAAATGCTGTTTTCAATCAAAAATGACCTTTTCTCACATTTATTGGGAAACCAGCTTTAAGACACATTAACTAAAGGTTTTGTGGAGGTGCTGTAAAGCTGCCATCCGCAAAGATGATCTTCAGTTTGTTTGCTCTCTACAGCCCTTATTACAGGCAGCTGGCTGCTTGATAAGCTTTTGGGGAGAGGAGGAGGTCTCATATTTTGGCTCTGTCTTCCTGGTCTTTCAGTCTCTACTGCTCATGTTATTAAGTCTGCTTTGCAAAGCTTTTGCTCTGCTAAAATCCTGTGCATAAAGAAGGATGAATAGAAGGGGGGTGTTAGGTAAAAGATTGTCCAATGAAGATTATGCAGCAAGTCTTATTACATGGGGCACTGCATCAATGTTATCTCTAGATGTTGAATAAGATGATTTTGTTTTAATTAAGTTATTTAGAGAATGTAGACTTGCTATTTTCAATTCAATTCTTATCTTCATTATAGTTCTATTACTAGTTTTCTAGTAATGGCATTTTATATTAAATAAACTTCTGGCTCCTTTCTGAATCCTTCTCATCCTGCTAAACAATATGTTGACATCAAAGAAGGAAAAAGAAATTAGAGAAATGCAGTGCTATTGAGAAATGTTTTCACCTGCTGTCTCTTATGTTTCTTCTTTTCTGATAAGAGATTTCAGAGCAGAATTTTTATGTTTGTTCAACATTCCATTATGTGGTTTTTATTGCTAATGATCATGGTAGGGAGTTATCTTAGAATATCTGGGTTTGCTACAAAACTTTCAATATTTCCTATTTTCCTGCAGCATTTGAAAGTACTTAAGCATCTGGTTTCCTGTAGATCAGTTTCTCCTCTTTGTGTGAAAGTGAAAATAGAAATCTTACTGAAGATTTTAGCTGTGTATTTTTTCAAGCTGTAGTTTTTCAATAATCAGTCATTGTATACCAAAGCTATGGTATGTGAATCGTGCTCCTCTATGTGTTGCTAAGCAAAGCTTTCACTATATTTTATCCCTGTGCTATTTTGTACTATGTAATTTACAGCAATGCTATAGAGGATAGATTGTTTTACACTGGGAGTAGGGTCTTAAAGCATTCCCAACACAGGCATCCACATCTGAAACAGATGAATAGATCCCCACTTTGTAGTCAGTGCAGGGAAAAAAAAGCCTTTCTAGGATGTGGTCAAGATCATCCTAAGGTTAGTGCCAAATATACAAGAGAAGTATTTTTTTCTTTCCACTGACAGTAAAAGTCATCTAGAAGTTGTCATTCTCTAGACATTAAAGTACATTCTATCAACCATTCTCTCAGCTGCTGGAAAGTGCAAGGATACAGAGTTGAGAGCATTGCTTACTGATGGTCCATAATGCCTCCGTGTGTTCAAGTTAATTGCTGTGTGGTTTTTAAGCTCTTTTGAAAGAAAACATTGTCTGTTTGGGAACAAGAGGGATTGGCTTTTAGATGGGTGATAATTTTTAAACAGTAGCTATGCCTTATGGCTTGATACCTGGAGATGTCAAAAATAGCACAGTGAAAAAGAGAGGGATATGTGGGCAGAGGGCAGGTGAAGATAGTCAGAAGTACCACATAAAAGCTATTTATCAAGTGGTTTTACTGCACAAAGAATTCAATTTATTCTGTAGGTAGTTACCACATAACATTTTTTTGCTGTGATTCATCATAAGCTTTGTCTCTGTCACTGCAAGGGAGACTGGGTAGACAGTGACTTTCCTTCTATCCCTGTGCAGAAGAATGGCAGAAACTCCTAATTTTCCCCACAGCTTCTCATGAGGCTTTGTACAGGATCTTAATGGTGTCATGCGTTACCGGAGATTTTGTGGGATACCCGTCTGCAATTTCAAGAAATTACAATAGATTTTGAGAAAACTTGTCTTTTATGCCCTGATTACTTGATGACCTGACAGAAGAATGTGACCTCTCTGCTACTGGTATACAAGCTCCTTGGGATTATAAAACACAATTTTTTTTTTAAGTGCCAAATGAAATAAACTGTGTTTGGGTTGGGGGCTGTTTTGGATTGGTTTGGTTTTTTTAGCGCTTTTTACTTTAAAAGAAAGGCTGCTATGTGCAGATAAAAATCTCCCAGAAGACAAAAAAAAAAAAACAAAAAAACAAAAAAAAAAAAAAAAAAAAAAAAAACCAAAAAAAACACAAAAACAAAAAAACAAAAAAAAAAACAAAAAAAACAAAAAAAAAAAAAACACCTTTTTAATAAAGAAAGCATTCTGTTATGCATACATTGGACAAACAAGATACATCCATCCAAGTTAAATGTTCTAAAATCATTCAAGGGGGAAATGGAGCACGAGCCATGAGTTATCCATACTTTTCTACCAGTTAAAGTTATCCATTTATATATAATATAAAGGTAGGCTGGAATTCAGGCTGAATGTCTCAATGTGTTTACATAAGGAATTAGTTCTCAATGCAGTATAATTAGCCACAGTATCCCAAAATTAATTAGAGGAGAACTTTTTGTCTGAGAGGATGAAGTGTTCTGAGTTTGACTTTTTTTACAGTAAACTTTAGTATTAGTTCTCACATAGACATTGAATTTATGTGATGTTATTATTTCAGATGCTACCATCCCAAAGACTAAATTTAAGCAGGTTTTGACAGAAACATGACTGAAGCTCAAAGCATTTCTTTCCTTCAGGCATATTTTAATTCTGAAAACAATTGATGTTGTGTCATGTCTACAGTAAAATTTATTGGACCTTTTAGTTATGTCTTAAGAAAATGAAAACAGCAGAGAAAGTTTCATCAAAGTAATTCCAGTGTACAAACAGGAGCTGTTAATGTTTGGATGCCATGTTATGTCATAAACTGCATGAGAGCTACAGGGACCAGTACTTATTAATGGTGTATGTCACCTCCTAGGGCATCATCTGTAAATTCTAGGCTGACTTTCATCTTCAACATCACAATACAGACATAGACACTGTATATAGTACCAGTAAATTGTGTGAATGAAGAGCAGTCTGATACTAATATATTTGAAGTCTGAAGGAAAAAAATAAAGTGCTCAGAAGATAATTGTTTTCTTCCTTAAAAATTAAAGACTAAAGGAGAGTAAGAGCAGATGAATACCTCAATTTGCTCTTAATTTATTCAGATGTGTGATTCTGTGGCTGGGTAGGATAATTTGGTTATTTAGGTGAATTTCTGACTTTATGCAAATAAAAATTCAATGAGGCAGAAAATGAGAATTCCACAGTAAATGGAAGCTGCTCTTTTTACTCACAGTTAACTGATTGGAACGAGTGGAAATTAAAAGCAAGCCTGGAATTTAGTGACCCACTGATAAGATGCTTCAATTCAAGTGGCACAGGGGTAGAAGAAAAATTCATCAGGTTCAGGAAATAATATACAAGGGTGCTAGTACCAGACAAAGAAAGGTCAATTTTCAAATTGCATGAACTTCATCAGGAGTTTCTCACAGACTCACAATTCTATTATACATACATATGTACATATATATACACACACAGAGACATATATAATTTTTTTAATATGTATATTGTTGTGTCTATCTTACATGTAACTTTTTTTTTTAAACATTCATTTTCTGATAGCATATTGATCTACAGACTTTATTTTGATCCCTCAGTAGTTCTTAAAATGAAAAGATTCTTAGTATTATACTTCTGGCTTCTCAAAGATTTACAAGGAAAAGTTGTAATCTCCAAAGCAGATTTCTGTGTGCATGACAAATCATGTGAGGAAGCACATCTTTCTTGGATGGTTATTGCAACAGATGTACTGAAGTCATAGTTAAATACTCCAGTATCTCTAGTGTGCAAATGCTTTTTAAAACTCAGTTTTGATCTGCTGACACTATTTTTTAAATTTATACATTTTATGGTTATACAAGTGCATCTCCAGAGAGGGGCTTTAAAATTAATATTATTTGGGCTTTTCAGTCACGTTTCCAACTTCCTTTTCCTCAGTTGTCTTTATAATATCATTTCCCTTAAGTAATTATATAACTAGGCAGACTAGTCTTCATCTAGTCTCTGCTGATCTTTCGCAAGCTAGAAACAGATTCATAGAGAGAGAGTGAAATTTCTGTCTGGTGGCAGAAGTCTCAGCTTAAGTCCTAACAAAGGATTTTGAAATCTGCACTAAACCCTAGATATTCAAAACCCTTGTCTGGGTCTTATTTCTTAGTAGGGAAGCAGAAAACTTCTAGTGAGGGAATAGATTTTTCAAGGAGGCAATCACGACATTTCCACGCTTCCCCTCACCTGTTTAAATTAACTTTATACACTGTAGAGGTAGAAATAAAGCTGAAAGCTACAGAATTCAAAGTGGTGGGGTTTTGTTTGTTAGTTCGTTTCAAGTCTTATTTGTAGCTTATGCTGAAATAAAGCTTCTATATTTAAAAAGATGACAGATGAGATTATGAGAGTACAGAATTCAGCTGAAAAAAATTACTAAGAGATTTTTGTTACAACTTCTGGTATACAGTTGGAACTGGCATAAAGAAAGAAAGAAGTGGATTTGTTCTTACTTTAGTAGTTCCTTTGATTTGTACTGTTGGTTATAGACGCTTTCCTGACAAAAATAGAGTATCACCCTACTGGTTTGGGTTTTTTTGCATGCTGGGTTTTCTTTAATAAAGTGATTTGCCAGTTGTACATTACGAGCAGGAACAGGCAGTAACAGCACCTGTCATTGAGTTCTATGAACTTTTATCTCTTACTTACACATTTAAAAAGTAATAATTAAAATTTATCTTTTTCACCCCCTTTCACTTAATTTAGAAGGGAGGTCAATTATGTGTAAATGAGTGTAATCATCTAATGATGGGTAAAGGCTGGGAGGAGTGTTTTTATTCATATACATTTCTAATGCTATCTTAGAAGCCATAGTTCAGGCCACTGTCAAATCTGCTGTACCTTTTCTAAGATGGTAAGTGGAGAGGAGATGTGCTGCCATCTAAAAAAGTACTCATGGATTCTACTTGACAAAAACCAGCATGATACTTTCCCTTTCTTCACACACATCACCTGAGAGGTCTCATCCTTCCAGATTCACTCTTTGAGCTTTTTCTCTGATGTGTAGGCATGAGGTCTTGGCAAAAGTTTGATGATTGCACTTGGCTTTCTGTTGTATTTAGTAGAACTTTTCGATGAAATGGAATATAATCCCTGTGAGTTTTCAGGGAAATAGCATTTTCATGTTGAAGGGTAAAAATCTTCTCTGACCTAAATTTTTGGAAGTGACTAATGCTGTGGGGAATTGCATTTTCTAATGCTTGAGCTAAGGTTATGTAAGGAGATCTTTTATGTCAGATGACTACTAACAGTTTGGGGAATTGACAAATCTTAAATTATCTAAATTGGTTGTCTGAATATTCATGCCATAAAAATGGATGCAACACAGTTTATTCTCTCAAATTGTGTAAAATGAATACATTTTTTTCAGTATTGCAAAAATCTACTCATATAAAGTGGCGCACAAAAATGCGATAACATGAATTAAGGCAGGATTATTTTTTTCTATTCAGATTGAATTGCTCTTCATATCTTTCTCTCTCTCTTCCTGACTTGTTTTACAAAAGCTGCATTAATTTTTATGGAAAATGTTAGCATATGAACAAAAATGTAAATCCACAGAAGTCAGATAAATAAAAAGTAGGGTGCTTTTGATCTCTGTCACTTTTCCTATCCTGTGGAGATATGCAGAATTTTGTTACTGAGATTTGCAGTGCTAAACACGCGGCAGAAAGGAGCTGCTGCTGGAAGAAGTATCTTTGTCCTTTGTGTTTTTTGCATTTTTTACGTCTTTTCAATGGGTATACCTCAAATTTTGCTTGTTTGTTTCTCTGGTTAATGTAAATTATTTTCATCAAACTCTATTGTAATTCCATCTCATCACCTTGCAAAGGAAATGTGAGTAAAGTTATATACTTCATTTGAAGGAGGGATAGAGAGGTGGATTTAAGGTTTCTTTAGTCTCTGATGTGTTGGAGTCCAGGGCACTCCTCTGGGCGCCCTGGGAGGCCACAGACCTCGGTAGAGAGGTCTGGGACCCCAGCAAGAGGGTTTGAGATCTGTACGGTGGGGTCTTGGAGCTGTACAAGGGGGTTGTAGTAGACCCTGGCACAGAGCCCAGGCAGACACTGCCTTTGACTTTACCCGTGGGAATGGCTTCCAACATTGGGAGAAGAACTACAAACCACAAAGGTGTGAAAACAGTAGTGTAGCTTAGCCCAGAATGACAAATTATGTAGTTTTGATTTTTTTAGAATATAGGTACATG
The DNA here is from genome assembly GCF_009819655.1 of Sylvia atricapilla. Lineage (NCBI taxonomy): Eukaryota > Metazoa > Chordata > Aves > Passeriformes > Sylviidae > Sylvia > Sylvia atricapilla. The sequence continues at coordinate 66,504,157 of NC_089142.1, forward strand.
GGGGACAAGATGGAGGATTTAGGGTGGTGCCCTGAGTTCTTCCTTTTTCTCCCCTGGTCTCCATCTTCTGATGTGATGGTGGCACAAAGTAGTTTAAGGGGATTGGGTCAGAGTAGAGTTGACCCTTTAGTATAGGTGATAGGTATTGGAACATAACTGTAAATAGGCAATACATAATTTTCTGTATAAAGGGGCTGCAACATCCCAATGCGGGGGGAGTCGCCTTGTGTCCCAGCTGCTGTCCAGATCTCAGCTGGGCATGGAGAACATTGTGAGATATGAAATAATATACAACAGGAGAAATCAAGAAAACAAGACCTTGAAGATTCGGCTTCTTTCTTGCGACCTGGCTCAGGGCTTTCAGAGGCAAAACCACTCTTAACCACCTAAATCTCGAGTGAAGAAACCCAACCTGAGATGATGGAATAAAATTCGTAGACACTTGCACCCTGACCAAGCACCTTTGGTTGATGGTCCAGCAAATGTAAACCAGCTTTCCTAATTTCCCTTCTCGTAGCCAGTTTTTCACACAGGTATTTAGAATTTCAAAGAAATTCTAACATGCCGATAAAAACTCTATTCTTTTGCACAGATCAAGCAGTTGGGAATCATACTTCTTTCAAGATGGTCTGAAGTCTTCATGACATATCTGCATTGATTTGCCTATGCTGTATGAAGTATATAAATCTGTTCTTAGAAATATATATATCCATTTTGAAATGCAAATATTTATTTGTCTTCTAACTTAGGCGATCTCTGAGTACCTTCAAAGCGGGTGATAACCTGCATCAATGTAATGTAAAAACAATGGATATTACTTAGAGAAAAGAGTCTTAGCCAGAGAAGCAAGGTCTTCTTAACTTATTTACATATTTTTACATGTTGTTGAGGAGGGTGGAGTTTAGTGAAAAAAAAAAAATGGAAACATAATCAACAGAACTAAGGCTAGCTATAAATGTGTTTCCAAACCCTTTATATTTCCATGGGTTACATATTTCATAGATTTAGAAGTACTGCTATGCTATAACTGAAGTTAATTTCTTGTGTATGAGAACTGAAACTATTTTTAAGTGATTTGCAGAATAAAACTGCTGAATTTTAGACAACTTCTAAAAGCTGGATGTTGATTACATTGGATGAAATTTAAGTCAACATGATTGAAACTTACATCCAGAAGGACTGTGTATTTTAAAGGACATCCTTTGATACTGAGCGTATCCATGCCCCTTTAAAAAGCTAGCTTTAGCAATGAGGAAAAAATTTCCAATGTGTGGGATGCCTTAAGATGCAGTGAATGCATGGCAGAATTTTGGAGTCACGTGCACTCCTGAAACTCAATGTGGAGGGAAGAGTCTGCATCAAGATGCAGCTACCTGAGAGTTTGACCATACTGTGACTGTAGGCACTCTGAAAGTGATGGGAAATTACAACTTTTCAACTCACCCTGTAACTCGGAAAATTTTCTCATTATCTCATACACTGAATATTGTTTATACCTTTATGTAAAACTTAATGGCAGATGATAGCAGAGAGGAAAATCTGGATAAAAAGAGAGATGCAAATACCCTATGAACAGAACTCTTCCCGCTGGGAAAAGAGAAGGGATGCCAGAGTAAATTATGTTTTTGTAAATTTATTTTACTTTAAGAAGCTCTTAAATCTAGGTGCAGAATTCAGATGCAAAATAAACAGCCACAGAAGCAGCTGTTAGGATTTACTCAGTAAGGTGATTTTTTGCTGTCAAACAAACATATTCAATGCAATATCTGGATATATCCTTGCTGCACACTGTTTTCTTATCACTTTTTTTCTAAGTAAATTTTTGTGAAGAACTACAGAAAAATTTTCCTCTTCTTGAATTTTCTGTTCCTTCTAGTGACCTTCTCATACGTAAGGGGGCCTACAAGAAAACTGGAGAGTGATTTTTCACCAAGGCCTGTAGGACAAGGGGAATGATTTTAAAGTGAAAGAGGGTAGGTTTAAGTTAGATATTCAGAAGAAATGCTTTACTCTGAGTGTGTGGAGGCACCGGAACAGGTTGACCAGAGAAATATGGATGCCCCATCCTGAGAAGTGTTCAAGGACAGTTTGGATGGGGCTCTAAACAACATGGCCTAGTGAAAGGTGTTCCTGGACTTGGCAGGGAGTTTGGAATTAGATGAGCTTTAAGATCTCTTCCAACCCAAATCACTCTACAATTCTGTTATTATTCCCCGTGCAAAATTCCATCTCAATGCTTTTGAAGACAAGATTACTCTCTAAATATACTTGGGGAGAGGGGAAGGGAAGTTAATGTTATTAATTTATGCAGCACATCAGCCCCCTTAATCTCATAGGATATAGTAGTCTTCGGCATTACGAGTTCAGTTTTACGACCACCAAAGTAATTATTTCTTGTTCCTTAAGCTGGCATAAGAAAGTTTCTTGTTACTTTTGTGGATACTCTTGAATATATAGTCAGCTAGTTTGGGGAATTAAGTCAGCAGTATCAGTGTAAGTTGTATAAACTCTTTTTAGTTCTTCCATGCTATTTTGTGAAAACAAGTTTTCTTACTTTGAAAGCCTCAGTTTTGGCTGCTGAATACTGAATATATGCAGGTTAAAACTGGAGAAGGCATAGCATGGAAACTAGCACATCTAGTAGCTTCTGATGGTCTGACTCAGTCTTTGGTCAGGGCTATCAAGGGATGCATCCTACAGGATTTAATTCAGTTCACTGGGTTCAAAGAAACTCTATGCAGATGTGTACAAAAATGTCCTGAAGTGATGTTCATTAAATCACCTTCTAGAGTAAGATACTGATAATTTGCTGCAAGTGTTACACTAAAACACTCATACAAGCCCTGGTTTAAACCACCTTTCCAGTGATGCCCCTGTTTTGGTGATGTGGAAATGCTTCTAACTTCTTTGAAACCCCTTTATGTCCATAGAACCACAGAAAGGAATGAAATGTGAGGAAAGATAAAGGGTTACATTAAAAATCCATTTGGGAAAGAAAATAACAAAATACATTTGAACTGATAGTAAAATTATTCTTTCCTTTCATCATGGAATTATTTAGATCCTTAGCTTGTGACATCTTTGAGAAGTGTTAGTACTTTTACTTCTTTCCTAGTCCTGAGTTTGTAGTTTCCTCCTGTACAACATGAGCTATGGAAGCACAGTCTAAGCTGCAGCAGCCTCCTTTATTATATGACAACTACTGATCTTGTGAAAGGGCTGTGTCATGCTGCATTGTGTATGTGCATTATTTCTCAAAGAGAATCACCATTCAGAATAATTAATCATAATTAGCAGCAAAGAGGCAACGAGGTCAGAATAATAACTGGAAGTTTTTTCCATATACATCAATCTCACATATTTATTGTTCAGTCAGGAAAGAAAATTCATTCTTTAGAATGTGTGTTTTCATAGCTTGGATCCAGCAGTAAAAGGTATTAAAATGCAATTGTTACAGCTGATGTCATTTTTTTCACCTGAAGGAACAAGTCCCAATTTAAGCACTCAGGTTAGGAAGGGTTTTTTTGTCATCCCTTAGAAATTCAAACTAGGATTAGTCCTATTTAGGCATGTAGGTTGTTGGAGGCTTCTTTAGTTCCTTGTCAGTCTATCCCCATCAGTGCTCATGAGATGTATCAGCACCACAGAGTTAACCACAGAAATTAAAACAGAGTTTGAGGCCAGCACATTTGCTGAAAGAGACATCCTTAACAATAAGAAAGAGAAAAAGAGGGAAGACCACGACAGGATCTTTTGTATATCCTCCAAACGTGCACTGAGGCTTTAAAGCTGTGCAAATGGAAATAATACCCCTAGGCTTGACTCCAATGACTGATAAAAAGTAGGAGGAAGAACAAATCTGATCTGAGGACTGAGGAACTGGAAAAAAGGTTATGACTGATTTGACCCTGAATACATTAGGAAATCAAGCTGAATGCAAGGCCATTAAAAGATGATTCTGTATGCTGGTTATCCATGTAGATAGGAACCAACTGACTGAAGGCACATTTCAAAGAACTAGATAATTTCTATTTAATGGGTCAGAGCACTCAGAAAATGTTAAGTAAACTTAGTACTTGTTTAGTTGCCATGCTTTTACTTCAAGTACAAGAGGTTTGACAAAAGTAAATAAACCAATAAAATTCTGTCTGCTTTTGTAAAGTTAATGAAAATTAATTTTAATCTTTGCCCCTTTCCTCTTTATATTTGTTTTTTTTTTTTAATACAAATATTCCTGACCTTATAAACAATGTTTTATACATCACTTACATGCTGTACACCAGACGTCATAACTACAACCTTCAATAACTTGGAAGAATAGGTTTCTGAATGCAAATATATCAATATACTGGCTACTGAAACTCAGGAGAGAGTACTGCTGGGATATCACATATCTCAAATGATTGAATCAAACCAGGGAACACGATTAAATGCTCCTTAGGTAACTGCTAATCATATAAGGAAAGCGAAATATTGTTGCAATGCCTCAATTTGCAACAGGCTTGTTAGAAGTTGCATGCAAACAATGTTTTCTACAACTGATAGAAATGTTAATCTCTATAATTTTTTAATCTAGTCAAGTTCTGTAAAATATGCTCTAGAAGCAACAATGTTTCAGAAAAGAGGAAAAAAGATATAAATAGGGAAATAACAGAAAAAAATCATATAAGGCCTTGAGTGAAATATACTTGGGGGTAGCATTTCAGTGTCAATGAAACAAAACAATTTAAGCTCTAAATTAGAGATTCTGAAAGCTAGCTCAGAATAATGGACCAAAGCAATGCACTTCAGTGGACTTGAGCGCCACATTGCAGATTTGGCCAAGAGATTTTTCATGATAAATATCAATCTTTAAAGTTGGTAGAGGTGTCAAGTGGGTCCCTGTTTTCCCCTCTCCATTCTAATATCTCTTTCAGCTGAATTATTTTAATGATATTTTGATTTCCCTCATGAAAGGTCTGACATGAGATTTCGGAAATACATCCCATTTCTAGTCCCATTATGTAAATATCAAAGTGAAACAATACAACAGTACAGTGATATTTTTGTCTATTTTATATACATTATGAGTATATATAATGAAATCTTTAACAGAACAAAAATAAAGGAAGAGTTTACCCACTTTTCCTGAAGGAATACAGATAGATAAAAACTCAACTGTGCTCAGAGCAAACTGAATGGGGCTGGAGAAATTCATATACTATTCATCTTTGCATATTTTCTCTCTTTGTATATTCAACTTAGTTACTGGAGAACTTAAAAAACACTGAGGACATGATTCAAGACAGGAAAATATGGACATGAGCATAGCAGCAACTAATTATGAGTGGTGTTGACTGGAAAATAGATATGAACTGAAATGCTGTTGTTTGAAGTGTTTGTGCCCTCTTTATAAATTAGTTCAGGGATTTTTTTTGTTTTGTTTTGTTTTGTTTTGTTGTTGTTACTATAGAATTGTTTATTACTCTGTCCTCTGTTCCAAAATGCTGCATCATTCTAGAGTGCTCTGGGAATACTTCCTCAGCACCTAAATGTTGTGTTTTAATGAGCAGATATATAAAGCATGCCTTTTTTTTTTTTTTTATGATAATCCCTTGCATGTTAATGTTGCTGAGATGGTTTCTGGAAGATTATTAAACAAATTGCTCAAAAGTAACAAATCTGAGCCACCAGGGCAAGGCAGATTAAGAGAATTTAGATGAAAAGCATGAAGTCAGCTTTACAGTTGCTTTGTTTCGCTTCAGCAGCCAATATGCCCTTGACTAGATAGGGTCTAACCATCTAGTACAAATTCTTAAACTTGCTGCTTCAGTGGGTTTTGTTGAAGATACTGGTTTCTTCTTTATGAGTCAGCAGTGTTTATCAATTTTTCTATCATGCCTCAGGAATATTGCCACTTACACTTTAATATGACTTGGCTTGTCATTTCAAATCTTGGAGGCTTTTTTGCAATTTCAGCTCTCATGTAGTTGTAATTTATAGGGGTCCATGATAATTGAACTATGACTGTCAGTTCTCAGACAAACAGATTAGGAAGACGTGGCTTTTTGTTCTGGCAATGAGCTGATTTATTTGGCAGGTTTTACTTAAAGGTGTAACATTGAGAAAACTGAAAATGGAAGTTGAAAATTTCATATTTGAATCACAGTGGGCATCCTAATTGGAAAATGCTCCTGTAGATGCCATCCTCTAAAGATTTAATTCTTGTTTCCAATGTGCCCTACAAGATTTCTTTTATATTCATGTATTCAAATAACAGCTTTTATAAGCCTATTTATGTGGGAAAATTATACCTTTTGATACAAACTGATACCTTAATCTTTATCACTTTTCAAAACACCCACCAAAAGAGTGGGTGTTTTGATGGGTCTCCCAATATGTGCAGAGTCCTGAAATCATAAATCCTTGATGTAGCCTTTGGAGTAGAATTTTGCAAAATCATGCTGAATGAACACTAAATCCTCAATGAGTCCTAATCATTGAGTATGCTGCTGAATAGTAGCTTTTAACATGTTTGAGCCTGAGTTATGGGGAGAGGTGGAGGTGTAATAAGGGTTCGGGGTTTTTTTTTTTTTATTGTTCTCTTATCCCATATTTTACCAGCCTCAGTTTTTATGTTTCCCTATTTTCTTGTCTGCAGCCCTTGTTATTTGTATATATGCAAATAGCAAGGTTACTTGGTACACATTTTTCTATCTCTCCTGCCACCAAGTTACTTGGTACCATTTCCAAGGTGGCTCTTCAGGTGCATGTATGGTAGCTGGTGGGTTAAAACCTTTGTCAGCTGTAAAAGAGTAATTTAAGCAGGAGGTTTACTGTGAAGTATTTGCTGCCACAGGGTGAACTCAAAACATGTGCTTTAGGAAAATAGTGTTTGCAAAATACATTGCTAGTATACTGACAGAGAATTTGTACACCTCCATTGTTGGGTATTGCAGTCTACAGGCATAAGCTGACAGAATAAGGAAAAGCAGAAGTAGTTCCAAAGATTTAATTTATAGTATGTGATAGAGTTATAAAATTGTAATCTTGTTTTATGTGTTTAGTTTTCTCTAAATTGAAGTTTATGGGGTAAAGAATATAATGAATCCCTGTATATCCCTTTCCTTAGTTTGAAATTTATGACTTCAAAAATCTTCAGTGAAAAGCTGTTTGTCTCAGCTCTGTGCATTTTGACATACAGGACTCATGTGGCTTCATTTATTTAATCTAGACTACTTGTTAAAGAACCACCGATTGCGTCTGTGGATATTCAGACACATAGTGCAGTGATATAAGAGCAGGACATCTATACTTTATGGTCTCAATTTTTCAATTCTCTCTTCTGAATAAGTAAAGATGTAGGTAAATTTGGTTTGAAATTTAGGACAAATCTTTTTAAAAAATCGAAGCAAGGAAATGGAGCAATGTTTTGTGGTTTTATATCTGTATATATACAAGTATGTGCACACACATTTATTAAATAGGAAGTTTTAATATCTATAATGTTTTTCATATTTACAGATGATTATTTCAGTGGAGCTGACAATGAAATTTAGAATTGTGCAGATTTTCTTCTGTGCATATCTGCCCTTTGCCATTCCGCAAACTAAGAGTGTCTAGAGCATATTAATACTACAGAGAAGTTACACAAAAGAAAGGAGCTGCACCTCTAAGGGTTGCTGCAATTTATTATTTCTTTTGAATGCTTTATATGTACTCTTCTGAGAGTAGAGCTGAGGGAATTAATGAGCTCATCTGTTGTTTACATTGGGAAGGTAGCAGAGGTGACAGGCTTGAGCTGTAGGAAAAAGAAATTTGTGATAGCTTCTTAGAGTTTGTTTAGAGTTTGAGGGTCTTTGAGGTTTTTTCCACAATGCTCAGCACTTGATAATCTTAAGTTTTCTTGGTGTCAAAATCAGCTTTCCTTCCTTTTTTCCTGATCTTCATTACAGGCCCATCTCAAAAAATATGTTTATGATATTTACAGTGAAGGTCAATATACTGTCCTGCTTAGATACACGCTGAGCATTGGTTCCATGAACTGGTTTGTTTCCTCTGGGCAGTGCTCTTATATCTGAGTTCACACAGAGCTGAACACGCTGTGTGGTCATTGCTGCCATGGCTAATAGCCATTTCACAGATCGTATCACAACCTGATGTGATGCTTCTAAATGCCTCCTTACTCTGAAAACAATATTATACTGACCCAACCTTCCAGCACTTTCCTGATCCTAAATACTGTGGGTTTTCCCCCAGAAGCTCACCTTCCTTGATTTTGTAACTGCTTACATTCTTGACTTCTCCGTGCTCATGTATATGCAGGGAATACTAAGTATATGGAAGGATCCTTCCTTCCTTCCTAAAGCTCTGTGTTTTGTTCTTCTCTCCAAACCCATCGTATCCTGGAAATACCTCGGTATTTCTGAGGTGCAGTCTTGTCATCCACCTCCTTGTCTGTTTGTGCAAAACCCTGTATCATTCCTGGATGACCACAGGGTAGCTCTGTTTTCCCTTAGAAGACTACCCTGACTGAGATTTTATTCAGAATGTTGTTGTGGTTTAACACCAGCTGGCATCTCAGCTGCTTCCTTACTCCCCACAGCAGAACGGGGGAGAGAATTAGAAGAAAATTCATGGGTTGAAATAAGGACTCATACTTTAAGTGTTAAAGCAAAAGCCGTGCATATAAGGAAAGCAAAACACACTATTCATTCACAACTTCCCATGGGCAGGCAGGTGTTCAGCCCTCCCCAGGAAAGCAGGGCTCCATCATTTGCACAACATCATTCCACTCATCTTCCCCTTCCTTCTTCTTCCCCCAGCTTTATACACTGAGCGTACGGTATAGATATGCCTTGGGTCAGATGGGATGAGATCTTCTGGGTGTGTTCCCTCACAGACTTTTGTACACCTCGAGCCTCCTCACTGCTGAGGTGGGCTGAGAGGCAGAGAAGGCATTGATGCCTAATTTCTGTGTTATCAACACTGTCCCAGCAAAAATCCAAAACACAGCCCCAAAGGAGCCATTATGAAGTAAATTAACTCTACTCCAGTAAAATCCAGTGCAGATATTTAAATAAACCCTATGACCTGTACAACAGTGAGGGGGTGTGTCCTTTAATAGCAATGAATGAAATCCCTTAGGATGGCCAAAATTTTAAGTAGTGGTCATGAGAAACTGCAACAGCTGAGAACATCTCTCTGGACTCCCTCGCCAAGCAAATGTCTGCCTTGGCCCCTGGGTAGATTGCAGCTTGGGTAGATTCTAGCTGCCCTGTAGAGATCAAGCACCTTGGCTCAGTGTTTGCCTCTGTCCTGCTCTAGTGAGCCTGGAGTGACTGGTGAGCGACTGTCTTCAGTGTGATGGCCTTGACATATGCTAATGTTCTACTACACAGTAAACCCAGTGTTTTGTGATATTGCTTGTCTACTGTGTTTCATTGTGACTTACCTAGAGAGGTTCACAATGCCCATTTTAATGGTCCAAGTATGTCTAAGTGGCTCCCGACCTTCTCTACGTGACTTTCTGTGCATCTATCACAATGAGGCGTAAATGAGCTGTGACTGTCAGCAGCAACATTTTTTCAGTAGCAATGTATAGCCCAGCTGATCACTAATCATCCCCACAGCCTGTTTTACTCCTGTAGATGAGCGCAGAACCACAGCAGTCAGCTGTAGCTATGAATTTTGATCAGAGTAAACACCGAGGCTCATTTGTTATGGAGATAGGTGGGAGAATGGCAACAGGAGATGAGGATGAGGAGATGGAGGAAAGCAGGGCTATGTGCTGTTAAAAAATGAGACAATCAATGTTACACTTCACAAATTTTCAGACACAAAATATAGTATGAGGATTTACAAGGCTGATATATTGCATGTTATTTGATAGCAATTGGAATGCTCATTCTGGATAGCCATGTCTTTGCCCACACTATTCAGATAAATCTTTTGGACAATGCCCGTGATAAAAATTAGAGAAAATTGAAAATGCTTTCAATAAAAGGCATTTACAAACTGCCTATAGGTGCACTCAGTCTACAGGTGTTAGTATATGCCAAAAGGACATCTGTGTTAATATTGGTTGCTTCATGAAATAGAAATTATATCCGATGTCCAGTTAGATGTTGATTTTGCTTGTCTGTAACATATTCTGCGACATCTCTTCCCACTCTTGGTGACATCAACTTGGGGTTGTACATATTCCAATCTCACACGTTGACATGGTCTATCAAAAGTAAGAGATCTCTTTTCTCTGCCATTCTGTCATGTTCATTTTATTAGTTTGCTTGCAAGCTTATGCTAAAGATATGCTAAACGGAGGCACATGGGGGCAGGTAGGACTGTATTTGAAACTGAAGTGGTAGTCATGATCCAGGGGGATATTTTCTCTCTGTGGCCTTTATTTTCTCATCTTCAAGCGGCTCTCAGTTTTACACAAAAGACTTCTTGCAACAATTAAGTTTAAGGAATATTAAGATAATTGGAAGAGATACTGGTTTGTTCACTGTTTGCACTGTGCATTATTTCAAAGGCCCCAGTGAGCTAATACATTACTACATTGTAACAAAAATTCATCTCTGCCTCTGAAGGGTTACAAAATCTGTTTAAAAGAACACTAGAAAGTCAAAGGCTCTGCCATTACACTGCAGACTGCCCAGGCTGCTTACAGCCAACTCCTTTTCTGTGAGAATTATGGCATGCCATTCCCTGTGTTTGCTACTCCCCAGAAGTGTAGGTTTGGATCTTGCTGAGTGCTGTATGGAAAACTAATGCCATTGGCTGTAGATGGTCTGCCTTGTTTGGTCGTGTTTGACTGCATGTAAATAACTTCAGTGCCTCCAATTGCACAACTACCTTGAGTATGTGTGTGCAGATCCTCTTAGAAGGGTTCAGAGTTCATCAGAGTTTCTACACCACTCAGATTCTTTTCTGACTGAGCAGTACATAATTCACCACAGCCCGTTTAACAATTCTGCCAGGATTTTGCTGGAGTGACACAAATATAATTTGGGCCAACACAGAATTTCAGAAAGATAAACTCAGAGTGTCCACTGAGCAAATGCTGCACACAGCTCAGTCTTTCACCACCAACATTGCACAATCCATACTTCTACTGTCATGGGATATATTTAGGTAAGCAAGTTTTATCTGCTTGGTGTTTGGTTTTGGGGTTATGTTTGTATGCATTAATGCATCATTTAGGTGCCAGGATGCCATATGCAGCACTGAAGGCCTGTTAGTGAAAAGGAAAAATTTGAAGACAAAGAAGATATACATAGAAACAAAAGATTCCTCAAAAAAAGGACATGGTTAGGATTTTATGATTAGCACTGACTGGTACTGCATTTCGGTAGTATGTCTCTATGCTACAGAATCATGAATTAAGTGTTTTATGTAGTGACATCCTTTATACTGAAAGGGATTTACCCAACATTGGCATTAATTCTGTTCTCACTGTCACTGAGAAAAGTGCTGAGTAAAGAAGAAAAGTTAGATACTTGGTTTTTATTGGAAGCTTTTTTTTTTTTTTTTTTTTTCATATTTGTATGGAAGAACTGAAAAAATATGCCAGAACTAACATCCACAAGCCTGTTTTATCAAGCAGCCCATAATTTATTAAAGTAATATGGACATGTCCCGCCCTCAACTTTACTACTTTTTTTCCCTTTTTTAAAATAATAACTGACAAGCATTGGTCTTGAAAACATGTTCCCATGGTTTATACAGTGTATGTTCGAGAAGAAGTACATTCTCAATTGCTGGGTCTCTGTCAATTTTTTCAATGGCACAGTCAATATAGCTCTCAAAATATGATGAAATTGTATTTTATGCATTTCTTTGCAGATTTTCTTTTCTGACTTACACTTGGTTCAGAGTATTTTTTGAGAACACAGTGCCCTTTCCAGTGAGATGACATATGCAATAACTACATTATTTTAAATCTCTCTAACTTAACAAGACCTCAGAGGCTGAGCTGACATTATCTGGCTGATTACATTTCCTGCTGGTGGATTACTGTCAGGAATCAGTGACGAAATTCTTGGTGGGACAGATAGAATCTACCTGTCAGTTCTGCTGTAATTAATGTAGAATTTACAGCGAAAAATCCAGACTCTCAGTGATGTGTTCAGTAACTCATGCCAAGGCCTTGTTATCAATAATTCTTATCTTTAGAAAAAGCATAGTTAATTTCTTCAGTAGTCTGTAGATTACTGCAGAACTTACAAATCTCCTATAAAATCAATGCAAATAATTGTAAATGAATACATTTCTAAGTGCAAAGGAGCATGTGATAGTGTAGATGAGTCCTTGAATGAGCATGCCAGTTTTGGTGTCAGGGGTGGGAACTTCCCACTGTTTTATGTGACATCTTCAAGTGTAAACACATTTCTTTTCCTTCCCCCAACTGATTTAGCTCGCTGCCATGGCAAGTAACATTTCCATTAGCCTCCCACCGTTAAATCGTGGAGTAACTATAATCACAAAAGCATCCACCATGCAAGCAAACTAACAGAGCAGCAACTGTGGTCATAGCTTATCTCCATCTTACAGGCATTTTTTGTGAGTTCACCACAGTTGGTGCAGAAACAAATCCCTTTAAACCGAGTCTAATGAAGGAAAATAAAAATGGTTGGTTGCAATACAGATTAAGGGCTTATAGATATTCTTGAGTGAGCCTGCTAGAAAGAAAAATGTTGTTTCCCTTATGTGCAGTACTTAGCAACAGGGCAGTCTCCTGCATGTCGGTGCCTAGACTGCTCAGGCTTGATGGGGCAGAAGAGGAATAGTCTGACTTCAGGATACTCTAGATTTTACTTCAAGTAAAATATATGTAGATGTTGACAGGTTTAGCTTTATTACCAGTAGCAGGATGGAAACAATCTTAAGACCAGAAGAACTTTCCTGTTTATTGCTTGCACTGTTTTGGTTCTGGACTGTAGCAGACTGCATTTTCATATGTGAAACATCCACCATTTTCTGTGATTCAACTTTACTTTTAGTTAGAATTTTAAAAGAAAAAAAAAAAAAGAGCCTCTACTGTATAGCATAATCAAGTTTTGTTTTTCTGCTATCCCAGCTTTGCAAAGCATGTAGACTTGAAGCTGAAGTGACTCTGAGGCAAAGTTAACTTTTGCATACAAGTTTTTCTGATCTGGGATTTCAAGGTGTCTTTATCTTCCTCTGAGGCTGAAGCCTGGAAACTTGGCAGAAAGCCATTCATGCCAAGGGCTTATCTTGCAGCACAGCTTCTCTCTTCTGGATGCAGCTGTAACGTTCATATTAGGAAATCTTCCATCAGCACCTTTACTACCTGTGCACTGTGGGTTTGGCTTGTGGGGTTTTGGATTTTTTAAATAATAAAATTGTGAATAGGATGGTGACACAAGGTATCATAAAGAGGAGTTTTTACGTTAACTATATGTAGTAATAGGACATTTATAATGTAATGTTTTGGAGGGAGGACAGAGTCTTAATAAGCTTTGCAATGAACTACTAGAACTAAAGTGTGTAGAAAGTAGATGGCTTTTCTTTTTTGCTTTTGTTGATTTTAAAAGTGAAATATAGGATTTTTCTAACAGCACATGAGGTGATGTAACAGCAGGGTGGTGTGGAGAGAGGAAGCACAGCTTGCTGTACAGACCTGCCCAGGAGGAAAAACAGCAGCAGCATTGTGAGATAATTCCTAACAGCATCAGATGCCACCCAGTCATTCTGACAGCCACTCAACTTAAACATCTTGATAACTCTTTCCAGGATTGCTGCTTACACTTTAGTAACGCTTAATGAATATATATGTTTGTTACAAGCTATTGTTCTGGGTTTCCAAGTATCTTGTAGCAGTAAGATAGTGATAAAAATAAGAGATACCTTAGGAACAATATCAGACCTGTGCTCTAGGTTCCCAATCCTAGTTTGTCAAATGTATCATGAATGTGATTGATTTTGTCCAATTTGAGCATTTGTAGGGCCTTAGCACTTGAGTCTTTTCCTGCAGAGTGTCTCTCTGGGTGAAAGGATGCAGAAAAGCAATGTCTTAGCTGTGAGTAATATAAAAACATTAAGCAAGAGGCTGAAGGGAAATGTATTTCTTACAGCGTCTTAGCCTACTTGCCAATGATACAAATTTAGAAAAAAATGAGAGTTAATGAAGAGCTTTAAAGGGGTTGACAAAGGAGGATTTTTGGTGTTGTGTCTTCCCCACTGTGTTTTTTCTGGCCCCTGACCCATCTGCCCCTCTCTCCCTTGGGAGAGAGGAGCTGGGTAATGGGTGAAAAGGGCTCGACAACTACACTGCATGGCACAGCCTTGTGCTAATTAGGCGCTATCTCTCTCTCCAAAATAACAGGAACATTTTTACTATGTTAAGGGAAAAAAAAACAGAAGGATGCACTTTAAATATACATTGGAAGGGTACAACTGTATTCGAATTATTTTAAATCTTCTGACAATTAGAAGTTTGTTATATAGTCAGCTATACTCTGTCGGGAAATCATTTGTTTGCTCTTAACAGGCTTTCAAAGTTTCTTATTTAAATGTACAACATCATGCTTTAATTTATTCAAACACTTCTTATGATGGCAAATTTAGAAAAGAAGTGGTGTAGTTCAAAGGTGGTATCAATTGTAAATGAGGGGCTTCATCCTCTTTTTCTCTCTTTTAAGTGTCCTTACCACATTAAGTATTTCATGTTAAAAGGTTGAAGAGCAGTATACCCTCAAACTACCCCTTCTTTGATAAAAGATGCTAGTATTTAGAAAGGATTTGAATGTGTGTATGCACGTTTACAATGGAGACAGTATGTTCTATTTTTTAAAATCTCATATCCCAGGAACTTTCAGATACTACCTGATTTCATTTTTCACTTAATTAATTTTTATTATCACAGTTTTTGCTTACAAAGTTAATGAATTATGGAGGGCTTCTGATCTAACACCACTCCAATTATTAAGAACTATTTAAGCAGAAGGGATTAAATACTGTGCCAATTTTATAGTTGCTGGGTTTATAGCAATACACAAATTTAGTTTTATCTAGCTTTTGAGTAAGGTCACTGAAATCAATCCACTCATTCAGGAGGGGTGAAGCTTCCTCAGGTGTGCAGTGATTGAGTGCCCCCTTGGCTGTTGCCTCAGGCAGAAGGGTTTGTCCTGACACAGCCCCTGAGGAAGTGGGGGAGTGAGCTGTGGGTCTGGCCCCCTGGTCAGGGAATTGCCCAGACCATCCCTGCTGAACAGGATTTGCTTGGCATACTGACAAAGATGTGTGTTGGTTAAATATATATGCTGGTTGTACTACATGCAGACTACTATAGTTTCTCATCCCCTCAAAAATTTATTTTATTTATTTATAAAGAAAAATTATTTTTATATATATTATTATAATTATTTTGTTATTTTGTGTGTGGGAGGGAGGATAAAGAAGGAAAAGTTAAAATGAAATGTAGTAAAAGTAATTTTTCTCTCATAATTACCAAATCTGTAACACTGCGTTTCTGATAAATTACCTTAATCTTACTTATTTTCTTTTTTTTTTTTTTTTTTCACTTTAGGTAAGTGGAAGCTTTCTCTTCATGACTTGGGGCCACATTTAATGGCTGTGGTAAGTGTTTCTCATAAGAACGTAGGGATCGGCTGTGTGTAAACACCTTAAGCTGGCTTCACATGCAACAGTGGATGCTAGGAGGCTACATGTATATATCCACATGCTGCCTCTCCTGCACAATTTATTGACGTTTTTGAAGGCAGAAGATGATGTTTCTCTGTGGACCTGCTCAGTTGTACAGCTTGCAGGTATCCTGGCTCATTTTGACTCGTGTAACTATGGTTTAGCATTAGCTGCTTGTGTTTGGTCTTACAATATGAAAGCTTGTTAGCTGAAGTGGTTTACTTGTGTTTCTGTTTTGGCAACTTAACCTCCAAATTTCTTGTGTTTAGCTGTAGAAATAAAGATTGTTTTCCTCACCTCCTTTAACATTATTTCACACTGCTTTGTAGCAGCACAGTTTGGGTTGTTACTGGCTTGGGTTTATTGTGGTATGTGGTTTTTAAATTGTATGTTTTTTTATAAATTACGTGTGTGTGAAAAAGAATATGAACACCTAGCCATGACTTGTTTCAGATGAAAATTAATGTTTGAGTTTACTTTAGTGCACTTACTATTCCTCATGTATTATAGCTGGTGAAAGGAAAGTATGGACTATTTTTTAGGAACTTGGGTTTTAAATGATAAGGGGGAAATTTTCTATTGAGGCCATACAAATTGCACACGGGTTTTATTTTTGCCTAAGCAGGTGTGTGATGAAAGAGGCAGTGAACTGCAGGAGTGACAAACTTCCTTTTGTATTTCTGGCATTTCTGCAGTCCTTGTGTCCTCCTCGTGTTGAAAGGACGGTGAGCGTGTGTTATAGCATCATCTATTCACTTATGGCTTTGAAATTAAACTTTATGATTCTGCTTGAATTTTGGTTTCTTTTGGAGGGCTTTGGAGGTTTTGTGATTTTAAATCTTTATCCTGTCTGGGTTTTGTTTATAAGTTGGATTAAGTCATGCATTGCTTACAGCAATATGGATATTTTAAGCATATCCATCATGTTTAGCCTATGCCAACTGCATTACTTATATTGATGGTATTTTTGGATGCAGATAAAGAAGGTTATGCTAGTGCAGAATAGTTCTTCAATAAAATGGATTTTTAATTTTCAGTATATCATCATTTCAGCCAAATGAAGTCACTTTATGTGTGTTGTTGCTTTATCAAAAATGTAACAATGGTGATACTTGTCTTATTTTTTAAAAACTGTGATTATTAAATGATGAAAATGATGGAGCTATTATATGTCCCGATTCAGAATAATCCTGTGAAGGCTTGACACAGTCCATCTGCACTGGCATGGCTATTTTATGTGGAAAAAGTTCATTGTATGGTTAAGTCTGTACTTGTAAAATTCATGTTTTATGCAAGGCATTTGTGAATTAGCTGGAGGATACCCAGCTGCACTTTTTCTTTTTACTCTGGGTTGTTTTGGCTTTTTTTTTTCTTTTGTTTTTGCTTGCTTAAGGGAAACATTTATTCAGTACCATACATGGATCAAAATTGGATATGTTTTTTAAAGGCTATAGGTTATTTAGGTTATTGAATGAATTCTGGGGTGAAAGAGAAGCTAGCGGAACAGACAAAATCACAACCAATGTGTGAACATATACATACATAAATATATGAACGGTTTACTTAAAGATGTTGTCCAATTAATCAAAATTCTTTCAGTGCTTAAAATAACTTAAACCCTACAGAAACATTTCAGTAGTATAGAGGTTAATAAAAAGTTAATAGCATATGTTGTATTCAAATAATTTTTATAGGATTCAGTGACCTGATAAATAATTTTGCTTACTTGTTACAAAAAATTGAATTTATAATAGTACTTCCTTGCTGCCTATGTCCTTTCCCCTCCTCCTTTTTTCACTCAATATTTCCTAAAATATTTAATGAGGCTTAAAAAAATTGCCGTCTCCCCATACCAATACAAATAATAATTTATTGCTTGGTGATATAGAGTAGAAAAATGTCAACTCTAAGAAGCAGAAAATGTCCAAAGGGAAGAACATTTGGTGTCAAAGTTGAATGAAAACCTCATGGGAATTTTCATGCCTTGTTGCGTTGGTTGAGCGTGGATGGGGGGAAGGAGGCCATATGTGTGTGTAACATTATATACAAACTATCTGCTGAAGAGTTGCCAGTGGCCTATGCATAAAGGAAATTGTGCTGGAAAATGCAGTGGTATCAGTGTCAACACTAGTGACATATTCTTTTTCAGCTTTTAAATTATATCTTCTTGTTGTGTAGGAAACCTAAAAATCAATTCCTGGCAGACAGATAATTTTTTCTTGAAACATAACAAAGACAGCAGATTTTCCTTTAAATGCCACATTTAAGTCTGTGCCCCTTGCTGTTCACCAGCCCTGTTATGGCTTTATTTTCTGTTGAAGAAAAAGGACAAAAAAGATCAGAAAATAGAAAAATGTAAGGGTGAAGGTCAGTTTTTCTGCTTGCATAGGCTTTCTATGCTTGTGCTTTGAACCCCTGTGAGAAGGACAGAGGCACGCAAATCCAGATGTTGTTTGAAGAGCTACCTCAAAGGAGGTTGGTCAGAGGAAATGACACAGTGTCAGGGCAAACCTGTGATTGTGGTTTTTCATGACCTTCTACAGTTTGATATCCAACAGCTTGAGAGCTGTATCCCATTTGAAGTGTTAATGGTGTACTGATATGTCTGTCTTTTCCTCTATGTTTGGTTTGAGGGTGCTGGTTCTTGACTCCTGAATTTGTTGGCAGAACTAGCTGCACTTAACAATTTGTCATAGATTTGGGTTTTGTTTTTTTGATATTGCTTACCCATAGTGATCCTCATTTATATTAGGCATCATTGTACATGGAGCTGGCTTTATTTTAGCAGTGATATTCTTAATTTGCATTGTATTTCAACAATCAAACAAAATATTAGAAAGTGAACTTGGGAGAAACTTTAGTAAAATAAGAGTGTTATGGAAGCTGGGAGGTCAGACTTGAGTCCTTTACACACAGCAAAAATTCGAGTTAGTCTGGATTTGCAGGCTTCCTTGGTAATGATTATTTTAGGCTGTAAATGCTTCTAGTCTTACATTTCCTTATTCAACCACCTGTTACATTCTTGTTCAAGTTTACTTTTGTCTTCAGAAAGGAAGTAAATTTTTAAAAACCTTTAGCTTACAGCTTCTATTACCATATTGCTTGCTATCCTGTAATTAGTAGCTACATCAAGGGCTGCAGCCAGAACATTAAAACACAGAAAGAAACTGCCATGCCTTTGCAGCTGCTCAAAGGAGCTGCTCAAAGGAAAAGATACACTATCAAAAACTTGTAAAAACAAAAAATATCATGTTCCATAATGGCTATTAAAAATAACTGTGCAAGTAAAAAATGTTGGGGTTGGTTCTTCCAGCAGTTACTTTACACTTGTGAAGTCTGCTATGTGTATGGAAGGGGGAAGCATTTCCAACCTGCACTGTAGGTTGCTTGAAGTGAACGTGACTTTGAGGCATGCCTGAAGTGCATGTGTTCCTAGGAGGATGAAGGCTATCATGAAGTTTCTCCAACTGGCAAATAGGACAACTTTCATTTCAGATTTAATCCTGAACTTCTAGGGATAGGGAGTGTTAGGGGGTTTTTTTGTGTGGTGATCTGTTGTTTTAGTTTCTCCAGTTACTAGATTTCTCAAACTATTTTGTAAAAAAAAAAAAGCAAAGCTAGACTGTTTGTATACTTATTAACAAAACTTATTTTCAAAATTGTTTGGTTCCAGAAAGTGCTCCATAAACCTTTATCTTATAGGATAAATCAAAGTTTTTCAAGATGTTTCATGAACAAGAATGAAGCAAATAAGATCTTAATTTTCTGACAGTACAAGGTGCAAAATCAAACCAGTTCATCTTGTATTTTTGAACAGATGTGGAATTTGCAGTAACAGATTGCTTCTAATAAATTTACTTCCACTGCATTAATCTATTTAGTAGCATTTAATTTTGCTTTTCATTATTATACTATCAAGATTTTTCTAACCACCTTATTTCTACAGCAGGTTGGCTAAGATTTTATCTCAAAGAAACTTTCACTAAGAAACATCCGGTGTCTAGGACTGAACTGAACCATGAAAATAATAATCTAAACATTTTGAATAATTTTTGAGTTTGTGTGCATATATGTGTAAACATGTATGTAACAGAGCAGGTTTATAATTCCAATCTGGCTAGGTAATTTGTTTCACTTTGTTGTTTTGACAGTCATAACTACATTACTTTTCTGATTATGTATACAGACATTTTGTATTGCATTCATATCTCTTGTAGTCCATGACTTCACCTTTACCTTACTCATTTTTTGTGGGATTAGTTAGGATTGCATTCCATAAAGCAAAAAGCACATTATTTGCATTAATTCAGAAGTCCAGTCCAGAGGGATTGTAGTCATAAGCTTATCACTGTACCTTTTAGTCCATTAAATTTCATTCAAAAGGCTTAACAGTAACCTGGTTGGGTTTGTTTTTTGATTTTTTTTTAATCTTGGGTTTCTTAATTTTGAAAATGAGGGGTGAAGCTGTATGGAGATAATCAGTATAATCTCAGAAGATGCACACAATCCTCCATTGAGGTTTTGTTTCTTTATGCTGGAGTGAGCAGAACCACCATGGCAGCAATAATAGTGGGCTCCTTTGTGACAGGGTTTCACATTGCTGGTTTTACTTGGCTTGTGCAGTGTCCCTTGTACAAACCCACTGTGTGGTGAGTTAGAGGTGACAAATTGTCTTGTTAAATTGGCCCTCTCAGATTTGACTGAGACCCTGTAGAGAGCACTTAGGTCTGCATGTGCCTGCCTTTATTTATACCAGTGAAAGCAGGATATTGAAATTAAGCATCTGCTGGTTTACATGCTAATGGAGCACTTGGCTGGCCTTACACATCTCGTGAAGCCTTGATCTTTTTGTGGGTTTGTTTTTGGCTTTTTTTCTATCAGCTAGTGAGGACAAACTGAAAGGCAAATCGTCTGGTGTTGTGCATGAGTGTTGGATGTTTAAAAAGAACTATAGTGTTACCCATGGAGCAGAGTAACTCCAGAGTGCTTAATTGCTGTGAACATGAAAAAACTAAAAATCACAGTGTGGATTGCCACACTGATTCATTGAAGTATTGATCTATGTATTTTACTACCATGATTTTTTTTAAACAAAGTTAAATTTGTGAACTGGTACTGAAATCCAACTCTTAATTATTTATGAAATGTTGAACTAAAATATTTTATTTTGCTATTATTATTTGAATGAGTGCTTTTCTAATTATATGAAATATCTGTTTTCCTCAAGATTTACCTGACAGGAAACAGTAAAATGCTATTTTATAGGGGTTTTTTAGTAATAGTGGAGGGGGTATTGTTAATTTTTGTTTTGATTGTATTTTTCTTTTGTCGTCTTTGACGATTTCTCTCCGTCTTCTATATTCAGAACTTACCTTTTCTTTTATGGAAAAGAAATGAGAAGATAAGCTTCCCGTTGTTGTTATATCTCTGTAACAACACCAGAGTAAAGTGACAGTAGAAGTGTTGACAACAAATTGTTTTAACCTTTGTTTAAAAATGTAATTAAGAAATGAGAAGATTCCCTTAAAATAAAATCATGAGGGAGAGCCTTATGCATGGCAAAATCTGCTTTTTCATTACTGCACACTTTCAGCACTCATTTACATTGTTATTTCCCTAAGTCCCTGCAACTGTTAAATTATGCAAATCAAGTTACCATAATATTCAGTGCCAAAATGTTTTATTTAATAGCAGTCATTAATTTATTTCTCTAATCGAATCCACTAGGAAATCATTTTAAATGTATCATTTTGCTTATATAGGTCCCAGTTCAGCAAAAAGAAAACCTGTTGGGTCTTACAGTCATGGGAGTTTTTTAACACATGCATGACAATTCAGCACTGATGCCTCCCATTTTCCCTCCCATTTATCCAGTAATTTTGCATAATAGGAAAATCAAACAACATGATAAATGCGACATGACTAGTTGTTTTATAATGCAAAGAATAACTATATTGTTAATTATCTTGCTCAAAGTGAAGCATTTTAAGAAGGAGAAGAGTTGAATCTGACCTGAGAGAACTAGGGTAGCCCCTCTGAGAGATGGTGAAGGCAATGCTAATGCGATTGAAAAAGGAAAAAAGGAGAAATTCTTGTATAGCTCCAGGTGTCTTATTCACGTGATATTTAGAATAGAATACAAGAATATCCTGAATGCAAATGCTGCAGTAAGGTAAGTTAGAGTGGTTTCTGGATCTCCCCAGGAAAGTGATATTTTTCAAAGTCCTATCTAAGGGGAGGCAGAAGAATTTTCTGTTGATTCATCCTTCTGTGAAGTGTATTTCAAGTGTGCTGTTTTGAGGAGAGAGATTTTAAGGGACATGATTTAGTTCACTACAGTCACAAGAAAAAATATTACGGAATTAGGGCTGCTCTAGGTTTTGAGAGGGCTAAGCATAATTTAAATGTTCTGTGGCATGATCTGAAAATATTATATGAATAACATACACAGAATTTCTTTTGGTCAGAGGAAGCTATTGCATTTAAAATCCTGAACTTTTGGCATAAAATACAAGGATTTATATGCATGTATTCACAAGCAAAACTTGGATATGGACAGATATTCTTTAACTTAACTTTAAACTTTTGCACCCCCACCTTCATCCCAATACCCTTATGGAGCTGTGACAGGAAATTAAATTCAGTGCAGGACTCGAGATTGCAATCATCTCTTCTCCTGTATCTGACACATTTTTTACCTTGTTCTGTTGCAGGGAAGTTCTGGCAACTTGTTTGAAAATGCAAGTGAAATATTTTTGCAGGGACAGCTAAGGTTACCTTTGCACATTTAAAAGCCACGGGAAGCAGAATATCCTGTAGTCTTTGAGAACATGCAAATGAGATTCTTGTCTAATTGAAAAATAGGACAGTTCTGGGTTAATTGCTGGAAAAGACCAATTATCCAAATTCCTTCAGTAAAAGAAACAGCACACCCCCTCTGCTATCTTCCTTCAAAGAAATTACCATGTTTAATCTGTAGCACATTCACCAAAAGACTACATGACTCTTATTATTCACCTTTGTGAATAACTGGCGAGATTGTTTCCCGCCTGCCTTATTTGCCATTTGAAATTAATTGGAGCAGTGGTTCTGTTGTCAGTGAGTTGTCTGCGAGTGTCCCCTCCTAGTGACCAGCTGCAGATCCTTAAGCACATGAAGTGATGGGAAATTGTAGTAGGTAGAGGGCCACCACTGCATATTTTCCCTTCTTTCATCTCTGCAATTTAATTCAGCCCTAAACGGGTTCATTCCGTCCACATCCATTCTTCCTTGTCTGCTTTACCTCCAGAAGTGTTGCTATAGGAAGCAGAGGAATTAAAGGAATGGATAACCTGATCCCCTTTCTTGTGTGCTAAAAGGCAAAACAAGGCTGCCCTGGACTCCTCATGCTTCTCTTCCACTTCCCAGCAGGTGGGCTTCAGATAGATCTGGCACAGAGGAGGAACATTCCTGGCTTTAATCTTAAAAGCAATCTGTAAGTGTTCATAGGCTTCTTTGTATAATATGTTTTTCATGCAACCCCAACATGATGGACTGTCTGCATCTTTTTGCCTAGTTAATGGTGTTTACCTCAGGTAACTTTGTCTCTTTATACGTAAGATATCAGGACTTAGAATACATTAGAAGAATAAATAGGCCCTTTGGACAAATCTGCTTATATTTTGTTCGTTAGGAAACTAAGAATTTCATCACTGTGCTTACTTTCATGCTCAGGACAGGTTTTTTAATAATTATTTTCTAAGTCAAAACCAAAATCTAAACAAGAATGGCACATAGAAAAAATATATTAACATTAGCCAAAGTAATGCAAATTATTTTTTACTAAACTTCCCAGAATACAGATATAGATGATAGAGATAGAGATAGAGATAGATACAGATACAGATATAGATATAGTGTTGGGGCAGAATTAAATATTCCATGTATTTTAAAATAAAACAATGAATTTAAAAAACCAAGCAAAATTGGTAACTATCTCCTCACTTTCTCTGCCTTTTGACTTTGTTCTCAGCTGATTTCCTGTCTGTGGTTGTATATTTCTTCATTCCCAAGATATAAAGCTCTCTGCTGAATCTCACTGACAGAAAAGAATCTCAGCAGGTTTATTCTGTAGTGGTCTGACCTTTTCTTCTGTCAACTTGTTTACTTAGAAACAGTTCTGCATCTTTGATTCAACTTGCAGTTTACTGAAAAGCAAGAAGCAAAACTTTCATTTTGCCTCTCTACTTCTGTGCTCTTTAATTCCTGTTGCAGAATAATAGTTTGGAAGAATAAATAGAATAGTTTGGTTTTTTTTCTTGGTCTGTCTGTTTTGGTTTTTTTTTTTCCCTGGAACATGGGGTCTCAGGCTTGAAATTTTGTGGGCGCTTTTTGTCTGTCTTGAAGTGCTGTTTGACTGGATCCAATATTAATTGGATCAACTGGAGGTAACCAGCTGCCAATGCTTCAGCTCCTGTCGCTTCTACACAGGAGATAAAATGCAGTAGGTAGAGTCTTATCTTATCAGTCCTAGGCTTTTTCTATTTTCCTGGCTGAATTTCTTGGGGGTGATTTAGAAATACTTTTATAAACTCACCAGGGTGAGGGAAGCATGTCTGTGGGCATGAGGAATGAGGGGTGCCTCTGCCAAGGCTCACTCTCAGGAATAATAGTTTTCATCTAGATCGCCTTTCCTCCTCAGCGTGCTTCCATCTGTGCAATGACCTAACTTGTCTTAGTTAAACTGCATCTACCTAATCTGCCTGCCTCTAGCACTTCATGTGGGCATACATGATTTCCTGTTGGTTTTGCTGATCATGGGCAACCCTGTGTAATTTTTGGAGTTCTGTAATCATAACAACATGGTAAATTCTCAACTCCTACATACAAATGGAATTTTTAAAATCTGACATACCTTTCTTAGCTGAAGACCATCCATAGCTCAGAAAGCACTGCTCTTATTACGATGTTTATTCTTGTCACGTATCACAACATGTCTTATAAAACAATCCAGGATTATCTTTCCCCCCTTCTGCTGGTTTTGCCGATGAGAAATTTATTTTTTAAATAATATGACATGAACTTAGAAGGTCTTTAAAGAGAAATGTTTACTTAAACTAATGACCACGTTGATAACCATTTGTAGCTGTTCCTAGGCTTCTCCTCCCTCAGATTTTCCTCTAAAAGGGAAGATGTTTGAGGTCCTTTCCACTACCTGCAAGTGCTGAGCTCTCTGAGGGTACCCGGGGTGACAAGGTGGACTTCTCTAGCAGCACACAGTGAAGCCAGCTGTAAATAAGGACTTTCTTTTAGATGTTCAGATATTCCCTGCCCTATTGCTGCCCCTCTTAACAATTAGCATGATCTACAAGTAACACTTAAGATACTCTTTAAAGCCCAGATGCTTGAATTTGTTTGAATGACCAACTTCTTTACGTTTCAGGAAAACTCTTGAAAATCTTGTGGAAAGCATTAGTGGCTTCTCAGCCATCTACACCCAGTTTGCACTGAGCTGCATTTCCCTGATAGCCATACGCTATGCTGCTGCACACTCTTGCATATAAAAAGTGCATAGGGGAACTTAAAGTGTATTTGCAGATTAGTTGCTTCTTTGTTGCTTCCATCAAGAAGGCAGTGCCTAAGAGATTTCTTTCTGTTCTCGTTTTGTTTTATTTTTCCCCCAAGCATGTGGTGTGAATCACCTGAAGCTGTGCAAATGGAAGATACTGGTATTTTTTTTCCCTACAACTTTTACTGTTTTGGATTGTTTCATTTTTCTTCGTCATCAGAGGGCTTTGTGTACTTAGTTCTGAGTTTATTTTTACCAAGATATGATTACTTTGCATGGAAGAAGTAGTAAATTATTTAAGTATCCCTGCTTATCTGCATGGACTGTTGTTTGAAGCCTACAAAGGATAAACGTTAGCAATATTTAGTACCCTTTAATTACACTAGTTTCAAGTGCCATTTAAAGCCATTAGTACCTGGTAATAGTCATTGGAACAAACCACATGAAATTTTGAAGTGGTTTAGTATTCCTACATTTCATCAGATATGTAATTAAATTGGCATTATTCAAAGAAATCTAGGTAAATTAAATATACTCTATATTTCTTTCTCCTGAAAGAACTAAACTGCAAATTTATAAGAATTTTTTGTAAAAATGGAGGAAATTTTGTGTAACTTGGCAAGACAGTAATTTGAAAAGGAGTTGAATAAAAAAGATCTAACTAACCTAATTCTCACTGAGTTACAAATAATGCTGGTACAGCTTATATGCACTGTCAGGCAGAAGTTTCATCTGTTAGATATCTGTTTTTCTTGGTCATACATCTTAGAATAATAATAGAATACAACTTGCTTGAAACTATGCTGCCCCTTTTGATTTCAGCGAAGATTTAGTAATGAAAATGCTTTTTGTGAATGTATTTTCTGGTTGAGGCTGAAGCCTGACTGCTGAACTAATTTGTGCATGCCACAGCACTGTGCTCAAAAAGAGGTGGGAGAACTTGTGCATTTGTAGGTTTCAAGTTTCAGCTTTTCTTACTGACAAATTAGACTTGGTTGTTTTCATGTTTTAATTTTTAATCAGTGCTAGGTCTGCGTTTTTAACAGAGTGAAACCATGTAGAGTTAGGGAAGTTGTTAATGTGTCTGAATATTAAGGAACAATGTGTTCTTAAAGTAATCTGAAGACCATTGAGATAATGGTGTATAAGTGAAATGTATGTCCTCTGTAATTATACAGCAAATTTGATTGAAGAAGGGATGAAAGCCGTAATTCTATTTTAGCACCTGCATAAGATTGCTGACCATGGAAGATAGCAGAGCTCTTTTGTCACTAAATGTGAAGAAATTAATTATATTGGTAAACAGTAATAAATAAACTGAAAAGGCTAGAAAGCATATAATGATAATGCTTTGAATATTACTTCATTTGGCTTCATATGAGTTCTAGAAACTGTTTGGCAGGATTATAAACTTGATAAATTGAGGAAAATTCTCTGACAAACAGAAATGCAGTAAGAGCTAGAATTTACATTTTTAATTGTGTAGAAGCTGTATAAAATCCTTTCAGCTAGTCTTGTACCTCACAAGTCAAGGAAGAAAGATACCTGTTTGCTGAGATCTTCCCTATTCTCTGTTGTATCATCATAAACCCCTCAGACTTGTATTATTCTTTTCTACTAAATTTTTTGAGAGAAGGCCAAACATTGAAAACAGCACATCATTTGGTAACTAAGTGCATGTTACATAATGTAGTCAAAACCGTGGTTTCTTTTTTGATTCAAAGATGTTGGTCTTTAGTACTACACGATTGCTGATAATACACATCATTAGAAAACTGGTAACAACACTCACCTTTGTAAATGTATTTGCTTAGCAGATGTGTATCGCTCAAAATGAAGTAAAGTTCATACTTCACTCAGAAATCCAAGAAAGTTATTTTTGGTATACTGCAGTCTTGAAAATTGAAGTGATAGCTGAATTGAACTGCTCTGTCAGGCATTTTTTTATATTTCTCAAATGGAAATACTTTGCATATCTAGAAATGCAAAGCCACTGGAACGTGTTACTAATTATTGCTTTTAAAAAGATTTATCTGTCATCCACATAGATGGCATTTCGTTTAAGTGTGATGAATGCATGTTTCTGTAAGAAGTGGGACATCCTGTTTCTATTGCATTCATCTTGGCAATTACTGTAGTCGTCTCTTCTAAGAACCAGATAAATACTTTTGCAGACAAATATTTTTGCCGAAGTGTAATGCTTAAGAAAGTCACAGGTACTTGATGCTCTAGTGATCCTCAAGTATGCTTTAGTGATCCTAAGAGTATGTTCCACAATGCAGAATTGTCCCTAGAAGAAGCAGTAGATCCTAACAACCACGTGGATGATTTCTTAGGTTGGATTAGTGGCCACAGCAGCAGGATCTCAATTCTCATACAATTTGCTGTGTTGGTGTGCCTCCAGATCTTTGTTGGATTCTGTACATTTATGAAGTGGAACGCCTTTGCAATTATTATGGCCCTGATGTGGCCATGGTGGCAGCTCCAGTATTAAATGTCTGGTGATGTCTTCGCCTTTTGGAGACATTTGTTTAACTGTGTAACATGAGCTTTCCCATCAGCTATTCACCATCCTCAAAAGGAAAGGAGTAGGTCAAATAACAGCAGGCCAGGTTGTTCTCACACTTCCTCCCTTTAGAGCCAGGAAGGTTTAGGGGTGTAGATCTTGAAACAGCAGAATTTGTGATACCAGAGAAAAATTGAAAGAAAATACCAGATTGTTTTCTACTTTAAACTCTGTTTGCAGTTTGGTTTATTGGTTATCTCTCAATTAGCTTGCTCAAAAATTAAAAAATGTGAGCAGATTATTTCTAGAGCTTTAATTTGTTTTCTAATATCTTGAGCTGGACTCTTATTTTTGTGTGTATTCATTTATAAAGTATGATTGGTACATTAAAATACATTTAATGTATCGCTTTGCCTGTTAAAGCAATAATGCACTGACTATCCCTAAAGTGCAAGTCTCCACTTTTGAAGCACTCTCTCAGATTAACCTACCTGCCTTTGTAATTTGAATAATCACATAATGTAATTTTTAATAAAGTGAAGCTGTAAGGAATGACGTAAGATCTATAACAGAATTATCTGGTTTGGTGCTTGATAATGTGTCAAATTGTGACATGACTTGGAAATACAGAAAATTGTTGTAAATGCATAGAAATGATTTGTTGTTTCAAAGCAAGGACGAGTTTTCGGTGAACGCGGATGTGTTGTTTGATCAAGGGAAAAAAACAGACTACTTTTGAAAGATCAAACGAGCTAATGTACAGGGTAGATTTTATAGTTCACCTAATGCCTTTTCTTCTAAAATTCCTCTGACACCTGTAACTTCAGCTCTGGGGGTTTTCAGTTTATCAGAATTTTTTTCTATGTTAACAGTGGGTGAAGCAACTGCACAGTCAGTTGTCATGTCATCAGTGGGAGAGTCTGTCTGTGACACCAGAACAGCCACCATACTGGAATTCTTTGAAGGATGGTCATATCTGTACTTTTAAAAACATACAGTGAAGATCTTTCAGTAATAGTCAAGTTATCACACACATTAGAACCTGATCTTAAGGGTTATTTCACGTTTCACTTCTGTGTTGTTTGGAATGTTGAACTTGAACAGGCAATCTTCACTATGGCCAGATAACTGGCTACTCTGCATAGAGCAGATCAGTGGCCCACAATCAAGAAGGATTTCTTGAAGTGTATGTGCATGTGTATAAAGGCTTTCTAGCTTAACAAGTACCAGGTAAAAATTAACAAAACAAAAATAATCCCCCAAAAAATAGAATCAAGTCCCCTTTGGTTTGTGTCAGTTGTTGTACATGCTGAGTAGTTTAGAAATTCCCTCACTTAATCATCAGTGAATAATATGATAATCTTTCAGCATTCTAGTGTGTTGTCTCCTGGGGGAAGAAAAGAGTATATTTGAGTTTAAAGCAAATAGTAGTACAGTCAAGAATGTATTTCTGTTCCAGTTGGCATTTTAAACAGCAGACTCCTGATTTATGGCATTTGGCTCAGGTAAGGGAGGGGGATTCCTTTCGGAAGGGCAGAGAACATATTCCCACACATACTCCAAAAGCACCAGCAGAGCTGCCCTTCAGTGACCCTGCTGCTTGTCCTGGCCTTGGCAGATGCCTTCCTCAAAGCACAGGCATCATGACAGGGCCTCAGCTCCTCCTGTTCTCTGTCCTCTCTAAAGCCCTGCAAACACTTGTACTCTTACCTGAATCCAGAGAGGAGCTTTGTGCCAAGTACTCAACATGCATGTGGTGTGTGGCTTCTCCAGTTAATGCTTCCCAGCTTTTCTCTGAACTGTTATTAAGGCTGGTATGGTGGCTGGAAAATAAGAATGTAAGGGTTTGCTGCTACCTTCTCGTTTTACCTCTCCTGTGTTCTCCAGCTATCATGTAGCCTGTTGATAAAATGAGTTTCTAGTTCAGACACATCACCACCAAGTTTGTTTATACTCTTCTGTTTGAACTCTGGCTACTTCATATTTCACTACAATTAATATTGTTATCATTGCATGTGGCAATCTGTTTCCTTATCAATGGAAATAAAAAGCAAAAGCAACTCTGTGCATTTTTAAGTGGCTTGCAGCTGAGCCACTGCAAGACTAAAACTTCCAGGCTGAGCCCTTAACATCTGCATTTCAAACCATTATTATTTTCTCTATTTCACTCTACACAGGCCTGCTTCTTCAAAATTGCTGTTATCCTGTATTTCAAACACATGATCAGATCACCCTAAAATCATGGCTGACTCTCTTACACACAGAGTCTGTGTACTTCCTATGGAGTAGGAAACATTCATTGTTCTTTCAAAGCGTTTTTTAGTTGTGGAAGAGGATGATGGATATCTGGTAAAAAGTGGGACAGAACTGGATTCATAAGTCTGAGGAAAAACAATACTCTAGGATTCATTCTATAATAAAGTTTTCTTATGTTGCATGCTACAGGAAACTTGATTCCTTTTTGCATGTCCCGTATTGGATTTTGTCATTGCATGTAGCTGTTTTTTCCTTTTTAAACTTGTGTGACAGGTCTTAAACTGTATGTAAAATATGATATGGAGATTATACCAATGGCATTTCTAAACATAGTATTTCTGGTTTGGTTTCCCTACTTTGATGTCAGGGTTTTGACAATTGCCCTTTACTTGTGTGCCTACATGCTGCACTTGGAAGCCCAGCTCGTATGCCATATTCTATCTTTAAAGCTATATTATTTTTCCTGTGACTTTTTTTATCCCTTTTTTTAACTCTCAAATGATTTTGTGTTTTTGTGCTGATTTTCTGTTACTTTGTTTTTTGTACTAATAAAAACAAGTCCACTCAGTTTCAGTACATAGGTGAGGTTTTTTGTTTCTGTAGTTCTCCAGCTTTCCTATTGTTCACAACATGTTCACAGACATGCTGCACTTTACAGACAGTATGCTCTGGTCTAGCATTACACTCTGTAATAATTTGTAATCAAAATGGCCTCAGATGATTTAACAAGCAACACTGAATGCAATTACTAAGTATAGCTAGTATGGAGGCAGAGCTGATTTAGAGCCTGCTCTTAGGTCTTAAGGCATAAATCTGCTGGTGCTTAGATGGTAATGTGGAGATGACTGTTTGTTATCTGAGCCTGGCATTACAGAAGCCAAAATTAGGTTAGTGCTGTGGTCTTCACATATAACAAAAACTGCTACCCATGGGGAGAGCACAGAGAGACATAAACTCAGCTTTGCCTGTCAAAAGTGAATTTACAGATGCATCTCAAGAGGGTGGGCAGCATATTTGTAAAGTTCTGTTCCTGATGGTTTCCTTGTTCTGAAACAATGAGATTGTTGGTTTTTACTTGGAAAAGCTAAGATGGGGGAAATAGTGTTTTTCCTTGGAAGAAGAAAATAATTCCTGTTAAAAACTCTAAGGCTATGAAGGCTAATGGGGATAAGCATGATTGGGTTTTGTGGTGCAGAATGATGAAGAGAAATATTCTTGCAGTCTGTGGCTGAAGAAGTTGCATATGATTTCTACTTGTTCAAGTGTCTATAATAAGCTCATTCATTATATTTGTCCACCGCTGTCTCTGGATTTAACTTTAAGAATTCAAAATTTAGGAATGACTTTAGTGGTGATTCGCAACAAGTGACTTGCAACAATTTCCAACATCTTAAATGTGTTTCTAAACCAGGCTGACTTGTTGTTCTATTGATGTGTTAATGAAGCTCTGAATTATGTAATGGTGCACTATGACAATACTGTGTGATGTGACATCTTCCCCAAACTGTTCATGAGAAGTTATGTGTTTGAAAAAAAGAGTAGGAGGAGTTGCAGGTGGGAAATTCATTACCACTAAGATGGTAATAATGCAGTTTTTAAAATCAAATGTGTTTTGATTTCGTGTGAAGATATTATTTTCAGGTTCAGATTATTTTCATTTTGTAATCTAATTATGAAATGGGAAGTTTTGTTTGTTTATTTATTTATTAGCTTTTTCATTGCCTTGCAGTAAGTTTGTCTGAAATTTACCAAGTTTTCTTTTTTTTATTTTCTTGAAGTTTTTAGAAAGTGGAGATTAGTAGTGCTTCCTATAGAAATGTCCAGGTAACAAATTTAGTGCCCTCCTGGTGGACAGCAGGGAAGAGAAAAGACTTCCTTGGGAGCATTTAACTTGCCTAAGAAGAATGTCTTTTCAATTGAAGGGAATTTATTATTATGAAAAATCAAAAGGCATTCAACCTTTTTGGTGATAAATTGGCTTGTTGCAGTCAGACACTTCTTGCAAAGACAAGGGCATGGATAAGCTATTTAAATTGAAAGCGTAACGGACAAAGGAAATGTGAGTTTCTAATTGTGTGGCTGCCAAGCCAGTTGTGGGATTTTTTTATAACTTGAATAATCTGAGAGTGAATGATTCAGAGAAGGGAAATGAAGGGTCTGGAGTGCACATTCTGTGAGGAGAAGCTGAGGGAACTGCAGTTGTTTAGTTTGAAAAAGAGGACACTCTGGAGTGATCTTAGCACTCTATGCAGCTCCCTGAAAGGAGGGTGTGGCCAGGTGGGAGTCAGTCTCTTCTCTGTGGAAACCAATGACAGGACAAGAGGACAGAGTCCTAAACTGCACCAAGAGAAGTTTGGGTTGGATATTAGGAAGAAATTATTCCCAGAAAGGGTTATTAGGCATTGAAATGGGCTGCCCAGGGAGGTGATAGAGTCACAGTCCTAGGAGTTGTTAAAGGGAATGCTGGATGTGGTCCTGAGTGCCATGGTCTGGTTGTCATGGTTGTGTTAGGTCATAGGTGGCACGCAGTGATTTCAGAGACCTTTTTCAAAGTCCTAAATTCTGGGATTCTGTGCTCTTAGGGAATACATTAGTGAGTTAAGCCAGAGTCAGAAGCCACTGATGTAGTTGTTTCATGTGTGGTGGCAACGATAGAAATTCCAGTGTCAGGAGTGAATCACTACCGATTGATGTAACTGTGCCTGGGCAATCATGTGATACTTGCTGGTGAATAAAGTTGGGGTGATGTGGCAACAGAGGATTGTGGTTTAAGTGCTCTGTTATACTGGTCCTTAACGGCACTTTTAATTTTTCAAAATCTTTCCAAAGTTATTTCTCTCTGGATGATGTAATGGTGGAGCATTGGTGTGGAAAGACACAGCTGCCCTCTGAAGCTGTTTACAAATACTGCAGTCCCACTAGCTGCTCTGTACACTTCTAAAACAGATATATCCCAACAGGTGGTAGAAACATTCGCTATCCCAGGAGACGAAAAAGAAATTTTCTGTTAAATAAGATAATAGTATATCCATATAGTGTCTTTGATTCTGTAATTACATACTAAGGCTGTGAACTATAACTATTTAACCCTCCTCCAGTTTACAATTTGACAACACTGCTATGTAAGCCTAGAGTTGTAAGAGAGGACAATTTCAGGCTTCAAAGCTCCCAGCATAGATGTGTCCAAAAGTCCATTCTGAACTCTCTGTGGTTTTCAATTACTACACACAAAGGTCATGATTTTCAACCCTATTGTTCTGCTCTCTACTAGCTTTTCTAGCCTCTGATTTATTATCAGAGAGTGAGATAAGAGCCAGTAAGTTAAAAAAGTGTGTGTGTTTTGGTGTGGGGTATGTGAGCAAAGGCTACAAATGCTTTTTAGTAAAACAGAATGCTCTCCTGATGGCTGCTTTTCTGAGGTTTATTAGTTCACCTGCCTCAAATGAGTCCTGCAGGTGCTCTGACAAATGGATTGAGAGATTGCCTAGTAAATTGCTCGGCTTCTTGTGTACTTCTGTGCCTTATGTAGATGATTTGTAAC
This sequence comes from Sylvia atricapilla, assembly GCF_009819655.1. Lineage (NCBI taxonomy): Eukaryota > Metazoa > Chordata > Aves > Passeriformes > Sylviidae > Sylvia > Sylvia atricapilla. The sequence goes on from NC_089142.1 coordinate 66,537,655, forward strand.
TTCCTATGCCAAGGTGTCTTTCTAAATCACACCAGAGACCCCTGTGCCTTCCAAAAGCCACTGTGTGACTTGGATGAGGAAATGAATAAAAGCTGAAGAAAAATACTGACAAAAAAAAGTGTTCATAGAGAATTAAGGTGTTGAAATTCTAAATGTGTATTGAAGAAAGAGATGTCTTTTACCCTTGCTAGTTTCTCCCACTCATGCCAATATGTGCTGTTTGCTCGTGGAGCAAGCAAGACCAGCTATCTCTTCTGCCAAGTGCCAAGATCCTAATTTGGATCTCGTCCTCATATGTCTCATTTTTGTTGTGGATTCTCCCTGAACTACTACTGATCACTGAAGTGGTACATCAGACACTTGAGTTTGGCTCATCCCAATGCCACCTCTGCCTTGAAAAATAAGTTTAAACTTGACATAGGGACTTAAATAATTTACAGCTCCTGTTGATGTGATAATGTATTTGATCTCTCCCAATAGTTGGAGAAGAGATGACAGCTGTAGGTGTTTCTGATGCATGAACAAGGTGGGGAAGAGCATGCTTACTGTATGCTAAAAACTAAATAAGCCATTCTTATACAATAATCTGTTTCATTTTGCCCTGGATATACTTTGAAAACATTTAAATTATCTTGTATAAGCTCTGAGATAGGCAAGTAATGTTTTTACAGAGAGAAGAAGTGGGGAACATAGCATAGCATTAGGTGCTCAGTTTGAGCAGCTGGAAATTCCAAGGCTTAATTTCAGGAGCTGAGAATTCTGGAGTCCCTCATTTCAATCCCTTTCTTGTTTAAAAGCTTGCATTTGGTTTTCTGTGACATCCTGCAAGTCAAAACTAAGAGCAGGAGATATTTAAGAGATGTGTAGATGTGGCACTTAGGGACATAATTTAGTGGTGGACTTGGCAGTCCTGGTCTAATGGTTGGACTTGATGCTTTTAGAAGTCTTTTCCAATCTAAAGAATTCTTTGATTTAATCAGTTCTGTAAATATTTCATTCTCTATGTAAACTGAATATGTATATGTGTGTATATATCTGTGTCTTAAGGGTGGGGATAACACTGCTGTCATTTACAGTGTGGATTTCTTTGTAGATATTCTTACAGTTTCTTCTGAATTGATTACTGTCAAAGCTGAGCTCCACATTTTAAGATTGATCTAATTAATTATATTCAAAGTTAATACCATTAGAAAGCTATCTTTATCTTTAGAAAGCTAAAGATACTGATTTTTTTTGTTTGTTCCTAGCAGAAAAAAGGATTTACAGAGAAGAATTTTCAAGTTTTAGACTTTTTTTTTGCAAATTGTTTAGGCACTTGGCATCCTGATTTCATGAAACCTATTTTGAAATGTTTCTGAAGTCAAAATGAGAAGATAGATTATTTCTAAAGGAGCATAGAACAGGTTTGCTAAAATCTTAGCTTATTTTATAATTGAGAACATTTTTATATGTGTTTTTTTCTATTTACATTAATGGATGGAGTGGCAGGGTTACTTTCTGATTCCTTCCTAGAGCTCCTAGCCTGTACTCTGGCTGGACCTTAGCAATTCCCTTTTTACATCTGTAACATTTTAGCACCTAGTAATTTCAGAAAAATCCGAGGGGTTGAGCAATACTTTACCTGCACTTACTCTTCCCTGCTGGTACAAGGGGACAATTTTTTAATCAGCTGTGTTTTCCAGCTTGGGAATGAGTTTTCTTTTTGGTCTATCATTTCTCCTGTTTGTTTTGTACCTTAAAAGTTAGGCTGTGGCTAAAATGTTCTAGTATGCAAAAATTTCTTGCTTTCAAAAATAGTGGTGTCTGCTCTTAAAATTCCTGAAGGAAAGATATTAAGAAAGATTCTTAAATTTTTAGAAACGTGATTTTATCTGCTGGGAAAGTTGCGGTGCTTCAGATGCTGTAAGTGATAAATGCAGTCCTGGGAGACCTAAGGTTGTCAATAACCTTTGACTGACTGGCAGCACATAAAGTCTTAATAACTGACTCCTTACAGAGACAACTTGTAGTGCGCTGTAGCTGTAGCAAGTGAGGGCTCTTATAGTCTGATGGATATTTGGAGGCTTGTAATAAAATGAGGTGGCTCTTTTGGGCTAGACTAGAGTTGGCTACAGGAGAATACACCTATAACTCTGTATCTTCTTTTATTGGCAAATTCACAGCCTGGCAAGGGTTGATGTAAATTGTCTTTGTGTTGAGATCATAAATAAGGATATACTTCATTCATTGGTCAGACAAAATGTTTAAAAAATCTTTTTTGCTTTTATTTTGTTTTAAATCAGAAGTACAAAATAACTGATACAGATATGAGTTTCAGAAAAATATTTAAATAGATATAGACATCTGACTTAAACAGTGTTCATTATTAAAAGACAGACAAGCCTTTCATATTGGAATTTCTAGTTATTGACAAGATCATGTATTTAATTTTCTGAGTGTCAGCAAAATCCTTAATATAATTTAATTTAAAAGGGAACTTTCAAATGTCACTGCAGACCAAATGTAGAACTCATGCTAATAAAAGAGCTCTACTTCTTTCATTATATGCATGTGCATATATACTTCCAATATGCTTTCAATTTTCTCTTATGCAGTGTTTGCTACGGAATGGGTGCTTTCTGATGATGCTTACCGCTCAGTGAGATACCTGGCCTTGGAGGCTGCCTTAGATTACTTTTTATTTTCTATCTCTTTTGTGAAGTTGAACTTAGAAAATTGTCTTTCTTTGCACAAGAGAGGAAAAAAAAAGTTCACTATTAGGTTTTATCAATGTTGTCATTTCTACAAGCTTGAGAGGTGATAAAATTTAAGGAGACTGATGTCTTTTTGTGAAGCATTTTTTAAGGAAATGAAGACAAGAAAAATATGGAGTCATAACTTTGAAAAGATATATGGTGCAGCACTGCTTGCCTTTCTTGATGATCTTTCTTCAGCACTCTAACAGTGAAAAACTGAAAGCAGTCCTCTCACTGTGTAATTCAACATATAATTTTAGGGAGAAATTTCTAAATACTCTGAAAAATCTAAGCTTCTTTGACAAATTCTAGCTAAAACTATTTCCCAATAAAATAAATTGTTTTTTGCTGAGTACTTGTACGCATTTTACTCAATTTTTTGTTATCCTTTTGGGTTTTTTTAACTCTTTGATGTGAGCAGTGTTTCTTCCTGTGCAGAGGGAAGAATGGTTTCTGTTAAGTCATTCAGGTTACTGAAAGTGTTTAGAAATAAGAGTTTTAGTCAAGGACAAGGTTGATTTTTCACAGTGGCCATGAGGGAGAGGAGCCTGGAGCTGTGTGGGCATGGCCGAGATATTTCACTATTTGCTACCATTTTATGTCACAGCTAGAGTGAAGGAGAGGGATTCTCATTTCCCAGAATGACTGGGGTAGGTTTTTTTCTGGGGGAGAAATTGGTGAAGGGAATGGTGGTAATGCTGGTTCTGAATGGAATGTTTGTCCACCAGTGGTCTCCACTGTCTCAGGCTTGGGGAAAAAACAGATGGTCTGGGGCCATTTTGTTGTTGTGCAACACTGGGTCAGTTGGTCAGCGATCATTTTTGTACATGAATTACCCTCTTTTTTGTGTACTTTCTTATTAATATTGTTGCTGTTACTGTTTGGTTTTTTTAGTCTCATTGCTTTTTCCAAAAATTGTTCTTGTATCAACTCAGGATCTCTGCCTTTTGTCTCTCTCTGACCAAAAGGAGTGGGAAGTGGAGTGGAGAGGCTCATGGTCTGTCATTTTTGTGGGAACACTAATACCATTCCTAAGCCACAAGACAGAGTAAAATCTGCTTGAGTTTCTTTAAAATGAATATATCAAAGAAGCCAAAGAAAACTCATTAATATTGGCATTTTCTTGACAAATCTATATACATTAAGTGCAGTAACTTCAAATTATGCTTTACTAATGAGTTAAACAAATTTTCATTTCCACTCCACATTTTTAGTGCCTAGTTTTCTATTGTGGGTGCAAGGCAGATTTATAGTAAAGTGAAGATTGAAAAGGTGGTGAATTTGTGGTTTGAGACTGTTTAGTGCTAGATCAAAAATCTCTCAGCCATGGTGAACAATCTATCCCTGTTCCGATTTGTTTAAAAGCTCTGAAAGATAACTTTCTCCTGACAAGGTTCCAAATGGATTGTCTCCTTTCTGCTTTCTTATACTACTTGGTATTCAGGCAAACATTAAAATCGGAATGATGCCTCTGTCTTGTTACAGCACAAACACCTGCATGGACTTGGATTAGATGGAAGGGTGCACAAGTTTCTTCATGCTTGACCCACTTTAAACTGGTACTGCGTGGTCTGGCATTAGTGAGCACAGCAGCGTGGGGTGAGCAGCCAGTGTGAAGAAACTGAACACCAACTCAGAAAACCTTTGTTGTAAACCTTAATATAAGACAAAGCAAAACCACTGTGGTCAGTAGAAGTAAAAATAGCAGTATAGATGACAGCACCACAGTATGAGCTGTCTATTGAAGAAAACTGAAAGCCGTGTTTGTAGTGGATGCTTTCTGGATTCTGTCTCAACCTGTACAAATAGATCACAGCTGGAGTATTTGCAGAGCCTCAGATCTCTGGGGCATGCTCAACAATGATGTTTAGTATAGATCCATTTTTCCTTTTGCTAGCTCTAAAATAATTGAAGTACAGGTCAAAAAGAACATCTGACTGAAAATATCCATGTTGAGATAGCAGGACAATTAAAACAGGAAGAGAAGGTGGAGGATAATAGCAGGACTCAGCAGTCACCAAAGCATGGCAACCTTTGTGGCTGATCCTGACCTCTTTGCTGCTTTTCCTTTCAACTCCTGATGTTGTTCTATTTTGGGAAAATGTTAATCGAAAAAAAATTAAAAAAGGAAGAGAAAGCAGGCACTAATCTAAGGATACTAAAATAGCTCTGCAAAATGGAATATTGGTATTGCATTTGAAATGCTATTTAAACATATTTTAAATGTTAATTTTCTATTTTTAATCTTTTTTCCTAACTGAGCACATATATACCTATGAAAAATGACACTTGCTGTGCAGTGATTTGAAGATAACTGTCTATCCCTTGATGTCTTCATTTGACATCTATATGTTACCAGGTTGCCATGACAACTAAGTACAGTTGTAATTGCAACCCTGGAAAGGTAATTCTTTCACTCAAAATGTAGCATACATTTAGCCTGTCTGAAGTTTCAACAAACCATCTTCTAATGACAAGTATTTTGAAAGGCCTGAATAAGGTGCTTTCTTTGATGTCAATTTTTTTATTATCTCATGTAGCTTAACCAGAAAGATATGTTGGCCTTTATTCAGTGGAGTCTGTATTTTTTAACCTTTTTATGTCTTATTTAAGCTTCAAAAATATGGTGTTGACTGTGAATCTGAAATTAACATATGAAACCAAAATACCACACAAAGTGTTCATTATTTTTATTGCCAGTTCTGAAAGGAGATCTTGATACACTTCTCATGCTTACTAACTATGGGTTAAGTCAAGTAAGTTTTGATGGCTGATTGTATCTTTTAATTAAAAAAAAAAAAAAAAAGGAAAAGGAAAAAAAACAAACAAAACCAAAAGAGAAACTCAACCAAATACCAAAAAAAGGACACCCATAAAACTTGAAAAACAGCTGCAAGGGTTTCTAGTCAGCAGGCAGCATAGCCTTTATAGTACCACAAAGGCAACTTTAAGAATCAGAAAAAATGCAGTAATTTTAAAAACTTTCCACCTGATTTTTATGCCTGTGGGAAGAGAAAAAAACTCAGTGAATTATGTGTGCAAACTGAGCCTTGATATTTGTCTACAATCCTGGATGCTGAGAATTTGCACCATGTGGCTGCATTTTGCCCTGTTGGCAGCCTGACCCATCTTTTGCATCCATGATGATGCGCAGTCTCTCACCATCCATTTCCATGACACAGGGAAAGTAGTATGAGAGTCACTATTTAGGAGCAGGGGGAAATGTCACCTTCCATGGATGTTTTGCTATTTGTTTAGTGCTAGAATGTTGGGCTTTGTACTGTCTGAGAGGTTCCAACTAGGTCTGGAAAATAAAAGCAAATGTGGTACTGAGCTTTCCACATTAATTTCCTCAAGTTTTGCTACCACTCCATGAAGACATGGTAGGAGCATTTTCTAGGTTTCTGTGCTCTTGCTTACTAAAGGCTAGTGCTGTCACTTGGGATTTCTGGGATAAATCAGGCAAGTTTTAGCCATCAAATTCTTTAGGGGTTCAGTGAAAGCTGAACATAAATAGTGTGGGTTTAACTTCATATGGGATAAATGCCTTCATTGATATATTTGTTTGTCTCAGCAGTGTCCTGCACTAAAATCACCCTCCATAAGACACACACAGAGATGTCTGGGATTCATTTTTTTCCTTCCCTCAAAAACAAGAGCAGGGTGGGGCTTTGAATTTGTTTTGAAAGTCAAGTTGATTTTACTACAACAGCTTTGACTTTTCAGCATACACTTCAACTGTCAGTTGAAAAATAGTTTAAATGCATCAAGGCCATTCACACTCCCATGTTGTTGTTCAATCCCAGCTGGCAAATAAGCTCCAGAAAGACACTCACTCAACTCCTCCCCAAGTGAGTTGGAGAAGAGATTTAGAAAACTGAAAATGAGAATATGTGGGTTGAGGTAAAGACAGTTTAACAGGTAAAGCAACTCACACTCACACATATGCAGAGCAAAACAAGGAATTCATTCACTAATTCCCATCAGCAAGCAGGTGTTCACTCATGAATAACAAGGAAGGAAGTTCTCCTTGGGAAGAAAAATGTTATAACTTCAGATGCTCCCCCTGCCTCTCTCTGCAACCTTCCCCTTCAGCCCTAAAGGAAGATTTCGTGTCCTTACAGCCTACTTGCTGGTGGGGCTGGCTGACAAGCAGAAAAGGCCTTGACTCAGTGTAAGCACAGTTCAGCAATAATGAAAACGTCCCTGGATTTTCAACACTTTTTCCAGCACAAATATAAAACACAACCCCATACAAGCTGCTATGAAGAAAATTCACTCCCTCCAAGTCTAAACCAGCAGATCCAAATATATAAGGGTTTTAATAGATCTCTTTGCAAGTCTAAATATCTATGATAATTTCAGGACAGGTTCTCTGCAACAACTGTGGCATGATGCCAATTGACATGCTCTGTCTCTTCTTTTGCATTTGAAATTATCCAAAGTATTTTTATTTGGCCTTTTTCTTTTTTCGTTGCCTCCTAGTGAAACAGAGGTCAAAACTGTGGTATCATTCAGGAAAACAGGACTTGTATATTTTGAAAAAAGTAAAAGAGGCATCACTTGAGATGTCCTAAAGCTCAGTATAACCAAAGTACTGAGCTAGGCTTTCAATATTCTAACACACAACACAACAGTATAAATTGCAGAGAAAGAAGCACGATTGCTTAATTTGAAATAATCTTTTTCTCTCTGAGGCCTGTGCTTTGCTGTATCATTTGAGCATTTTGTGTGATCTAGTAAACAGTGTTTAATTGTTTTTGCAGATCACTAGTTTAAAAAGCCAGGCACACCTACACAGGGTAGAAAACAACCATTGTGTGATTAAAAGACACTGAGCATCAAATGCATAATACTGACTGGTAAGGCAAGGGAATTAGGGATGGGACAGCAACCCCCATATCTCTCAATGCATCTTACTCTGAATATTCATATAGGAAGATATCCTCGTGCCTCTGAATAAACAAAATAGGATGTGCTGGTGTAATTAAGCTCAGAATTTGCTGCTTAGTATATATAAAATATATGAGGTGTTTTATGTTGAAAGTTAATTTTTTGTACTGAACATATCTAGTAAATCCCTCATTTACTTCTTTCTATAAACTTCAAATATTCACTTTAGCACACAGGGAGATCAACAAAGATCTTGTATTCTGATTTCCGGTTTTTGCTGTGTTTTTTTATTTTCATTTTCTTAAAGCTTGTTGAGATAAATGTTTGGCCCAGTGTTCTTCCAGAAAGATAGGTTGTTTATGTTTAAGGTAGTTATGACTGTGTCTTTAATTTTTTATTCCAGTTGCTGGGGTCTCCTGGCAGAGGCAGTGTCTCCTGTTATATCTTCAGAGTTTAGAAGTTCTCTCAGTCCTGTAGTAACTTTACCACAACACTTGGGTCTTCACCTCAACTGCTGTACTCTGAATTTTCCTGAACTTGGTATATGAAGGGACCAAATCCCTTCTTTCTTTCTTTTTTGTTTTTGTTTGGTTTGTAGTTGCATATTGTACATGTATGCATATAGTACATGTCTTGCTTTCCCTTCATGAGAATTGTGTTTTCTGACTAACCTGGAAATCATTTACATGCTGTTGTGCTCTGCCCCCGAATGCTCTGTACCTACAATTTATCTCTTTACTGTTGTGTGACAGGGTATGGCTTATAGATATATTTATGGTGCATAGGATTAGAAAATGTAACTTTTTCATAAGTTACACAAGGAATGCAAAAGTAGGAATCCCTTTAGTGTGTTTTCTCAGTTGCCTCAAGGTCCTTCAGAACTCATCTGTTTTAAACCAACTTGCTTTCCCCCTTTTTCTGACCCTGTACTTAAGGCTCCACTTGCCAGGAAAGCAGGCCCTTCACTTCTTTGTGTTGTGTCAATGCTCTTTGGGGGGCTCAGTTGATTTATTGTTATGGTGACTTCATTGACCACTCCAGCGCTCCTTTGCACAAAGCCTTAGACAAATTGTGCCCACCAAGGCAGCCTGCTTAGCCTCCCACCCTGGGCTCAGCACAGCAATGTGAGGAGATAATCACTTCACCTGAGCCTGCTTCCCACAGAGACAAGTTGCAGTCCCCTTTCCCACGGACACACACTCCTCCTTAAAGCAAATACATGTCGGAATCATGATGGTGCCAAGAATTCATAAATTATATATAGACTGCCTGTATCATCATATTTCTTCTTTGTCAAGGCAACCTCATTAGGACAGAGGTGAGCTAGTCCCCTGGGTGCCTCTCTGATGTTCTGGCATCTCAGTCACAACACACCCTATAATCCTTATTAATTAAGACTTCAGCATTCACTCAGCCACTGGCCCCCTATCATGAAGTTATTTTAGGTCTGTTTTCATCTACCCCGTGTAAGTCTCCTTTCTTGTTACATGTGGGAAGCTGTACAGAAAGAAGCATTCATAGCTCCCACTTCTTGTGTTCATTCATCTATGAAATCTGCGTTTCATGTGTTTCACACATGAATATTAAAAGAGAGGATTTACATCAGGTAGGTGTGAATTAACCTGTAATGCTTTTACAAATCTCTACAGCTGTGTGATCATTCAGGCAAATGGGTGGTTTTGGTGTTTGAGAAGCCACTTAAGTAGTTTTGTTATTACTGTAAAGCTTTCTTAGAGAAGTTTGGAGTCCAGAATGAGTTTGTCTGGCAGTCCAGGTGGGACTTGTAGTTAAAAGAGAGTAATGACTACGCATTTTCTGTTGCCCATTCAGCATGTAAGAAGAAGTTGTTTCTCAGGTAGAAGTGTGACATAGATATAGTGCCTTGCATACTCTGTAACAGTTCTGCTTTTTAATATGGGTATCATGGTTAGTACAATCCTTGCAGTCTTTGGTTATAAATGTGGAAACAGGCTCATCTGTAAGAATCAAACTTTCAAAATGTACAATCCATGCCTATAAATCTGAGAATCCATTTTGGCAATGACAAATGTGTTTGAAGGGAAAACAGTATTTAAATCAGAGGGTCACACAGCATTTTCTTGAAATTATAATTCAATAAAGAAACTGATGCTAATTAGTGTTTAAATCTCTCATCTTGTCAGCTCTGTGTGGTGCCTTGTTTGAAGTGAAATGTTTTTCGACACAGCCTTCCTAATGCTAAATTTGTTTTCCTTAGTTCTTTGATGTTGTTGTTAAAGGGAAAGACATTAAAAAGCCCTTTCTTTTAGCAATAGTAGTAAAGGAAGGGGAATTGAATTGATTTGATATTCATATTACTTTGCATGCAAAGCCCCAGAGGATTTATCAACAGCTCTGACCTATCTTCATCAAGAATGGAGGAAAAATGATTTATATTTTGTATTAGAGTTACACCTAGAGGCCCCTTTCAAAATAAGTTTTATCGAATTTGGTGTTACACATGTCAGTGAGCATCTGTCTTCCAAAAATTCACAAACAGGCCAGGAAATGACTATAAGTAAAGCTGGTGTTGAGTGCCCCTCTCTGTATTGCTTTGTGGAACTGAATGCAGCAATAGCAGTATCAGCTCAAGGTGAGCTGAAGGAGAAAATGGTGACAATAAAGGCTTCCTCTGAGCGCATTGGTACTGTACCGATTTGCAGTGCTTCTTCTGCACAACGTACTGTTAATGCGCTGTAGTATAAACACACATGTGCTTGCTTTAAATGCTGTGATAGTGCCCTGCATTGTAATCTGCTGCTTGTCTTGCACCTGGCAGATGCATAAAGCAAAATATTCCAGGTGCAAGCAAAAACAAATGATAAAATATGCATTATGAAATAATAGTTTGAGGGTGTGTTTGTTGGGGAATGTTTGTGTGCATATGGACATTGTGTAAGTAATAAGTAAACCATAATTATATAATATTCAAAAAAAGCAGCGTTAAAGTAGCTTAGTTAAAGTCAGCAAATTTAGCTTTTAGGAACTTGGAGATGTTGTGAGGGTTTTCTTCTGATCTCTCTTTAATCTTTTCTTCCCCTCTGCTGTTCTTTCTTTGTGCACTTGCTTGACTGTACTTTATTCAGTTCAAACAGAACAATTTATATCCTTTTGAATATTCTAAGATGTTTTATCATTACACATATAATATTAAAAATTGGTATTATTATCCAGTTTCTAGATTACTTTTTCTGGACTTTTATCACAAAAAGGATTAAAAAACATTTGAGCAGCAGGAAGTATAGAACTGAGGCAAATAGATTAAGTTCAAAATAACAGTTTATTTGGTTGATCTGAGATGTCTGGAATCATGCTTCTCTGGGCACTGTTTGGTTCAAAATACAGTTTCTGTTTGGATCCACAGCTAAGAAGTTTGGATCTATATCCCTTCTACAAACAAGAACCAGACTCTTTAGCTAAGAACCTCAACAATGAAAAATGCAAACATTTGACTATCTATAAAAGTAATATTCTGATTTTGTCCAGTACTGTGTCTTCTCACTCAGTGAATATGTAAATTGAGAATTAAATTCACCATGGCAACATCCTTAAGACATGACTTTTTTTTTCTGCAATATCTCTCCAGCTTTCATAGGGACATCCAAGCATGAAAATGTCACAACAATTTTGTGGGTGTTAGTAATCTTTACGGATCCCCAAGGGGAGGTACGTGATATCCAACCACATTTCACAAGCAGAACAGTATCTGGTCAATTTTAAAGATATATTATGCAGCTAGCAGTCAGTGTGACACATCATTTTATTATCTGCCTTATGTCATTGTCAGGAATAAAAACTGTAGGGCTGCCCACAAGTGATAGGCTGAGTTAGCAGAGCACTCAACAGTAATGGGAAGTTATTTTTCTTTAAGTCAAACAGAAAATATTGAAGGACTGGTAGGGGTGGGTGAGTCTTGAGTTTGGGTTGGAGGGTGGTTTGTATTTTTTTGTTTTGGGGAGGTTTCTGTGATACTTTGAGTTTAGTTGGTTGGAGTTTTTTTCCTCTTGAGCCACAGTACAGAAGACAGTTGCTTACAACCAGAATAGCCTGTACTTGAGCATTTTGTCTTCCATTTTAAAAAGAAATCGAATTTTGGTAGTGCATACTAAAAGGTTTGAAGCTTTTTCTCTGAAATTAAATATAACAAAAGCAGTAAAAAAAAGTTATATTAAGTCTGGGTGTATTTTTTTTTTAATATCATAGGGTTTTTTTAAGACACCCTGATCACTCTTGAGTAGTATAAGAAATCATAAGTTGATATAAACTTGGTTACCAGATTTGAAAAAATAGAAATCTACATGAAAATAGATTCTTATTCTCTCTATATAGCACAGAATTAGCTAGAATGCATGATACGTCTAGAGACTATTTCAAACACTGTGTATTAAAAGGATGCTTCATTTCTAGTGTTCTTAAATAATAATCAATTGCATGAAGCTTAAATTTCTAGATGGATTGATTCATTCTATCTGTATTATTAATGATGAATTGCAGTTGCAATGCTTGTTTATATTAATTATGCACCTTCAATCAATAAACAGCTTCCAGCAAATATTTGAAAAGGCTATGAAATTTGTTGGCATTTTCCATGGATTAATTTGTATTGTATGATGCTGATTTTCTGCTCAGAATTTTTCTCTCAAAATAGAAATAACTATAATGTGAACTTTGTGTGGAATATCTTTTATTAAGAAATCTAATAATTATTGCTTTCCTTAAGATGTAGTTTTCCTTATGAGTCCTGTCATTTGTTAACTTGACAGTTTGGAAATTTTCAGTCTTCTCTCACATCCTAAGGCAGCTCTAAATGTAGTGTGATAGTGCTATAGTGCTGGAGAGCAGTGAGTGGAGAGAAACCATCTTGCAGAGCTGTCTGAAAATCAATGATAGTCATTAAAAATAAATTCTAATTTATATTGGTACTCCCAGATATTTTCTCTCCTTGAATTAGATTACCTTGTATTGGAATGTTTCTTCTTTCTTTCTTGCTGCACGCTGTAAAAAAAAATTAAAGCATTCAGGCTATTTTAATCATCTTTTTAAGTACTGTTAATACTGTCAGTTAGCTGATCCACAGTGGAGCATTATTAGTCAAATGAGTAATTTCTCATGGTCTAGCAATAAGTGTCATATATAGAGATTATTAATAGCAACTTCCAGTTTGGGTAGATGTAGCACTCTTATTTCAGTGGCTTGGAGAGGTCTCAGCTCCTGCTTCCTTTGGAAGAAATTATTTATATGATGCCCAGGCAAACTCTGCCTGGAAAAGTGTGCCTTGGCAGTGGGCGGGGGGCACAGCACAGGGTGCACTCCCTATGGGTTGTTTTCTTCTCTCATGTCACACATTTGTGTGTTTTGGTCTGTGGCTGCCGCTCGGGTCAAGGGCAAGCTTTGACAAGGCTGTGCCTTTCTGTGACTGGAGCTCCAGGCTGTCTGTTCAGGCTTAAAGGAGCTAATTGTAGTGTTAGTGTGGTATGTCAAAACATTTGTACAGTCAATATCCATGGATTCTTTAATGTAGCGTTTGCTTTTAGAATTTCTTCGAAGTGAATCAGCACAGAACATCACTGATTGTATTTGTAATTACTACCAGCCCTGCTTGCCTATGGAGCCATGTGAACACCCACTGTTTGCAGGAAATTCGAGGGTTGTTCAGCCCTTGCTTTACCCAATTCAAAAATGTCATTGTTGTCAGACAATACATCACCATTAGTGTGACCGCTTAAACGGCAGGGAAATTTCCTCTTGTCTTAGGGTAATATGTTAAATAGAAAATGCTAGTGATGTCAACCTTAATAAAATAAAAGGGTTTCTATGTGGGTTGTTTGGGGTTTTTTCTTTTATTTCATCCTTATATTTTTCTTATATTACATTTCCCTTAAAGTTCAGGTACTCTTTAGTAGGATTTTGATACTTTTTGATTACGGCAATATCAGTTTAGCTTAGTAGCACCACAAATATCTATCCATTTTAGACCCTTGCCTGCCTCTGTCACATTGCCGCCAACTACTGCCCATTTCTGAATTAGTGAGAAAATAATGGATCTGCCAGAGCATTTTAAATATTTAGGAAACGTAGCCTGACAGGAGGGCTATTCTAACAGTGCTGGGGCTGCAAGCAGGGAACTGCTGGACCTCAGGTTTATCTTTTACAATGTATAGTTATATGGAAGGTCTGGGTGTATTGGCTTGCTGAACCTCTCTGGCATCTATTTGTAAATCTGTTTTGTATCTGTAGTTAATATTTCATTTGCCTACAAGTGTAAAAACTTCAGAAACTTGTTGCTTTTCTCTTTGACAATTTTGGACGTACAGGTTTAGGGTTTTAGTCTGTGATTAATCGGGAGAGTGAGGAATTTTGCAGGAATGCCATCTGAATTTAGTTAATTGCATGTGGAGGATAAATCTATATTCTAAACACAGCCCTCAGAGGCCCCCAGTTTAAAAGTATCCATGCTGTGCCTATGTAATTCAGACCAGTATCCTGTGTAGAATGTGCATGTTACCCTCAAACTAACTAAAAACTCTTGAAGCTAATATTGACTTGAAGCTAATATTGTCTATAGCTGTGAAGGTAAATGACAATTTACGATCAGTATGCTTTGTATTACATCAGTTTGTTTTCTCATAAAGAAATAAAATGGCAAGAATTTTTCTATTTGTGAGCAAAACTAGTAAATTCTATGACTTTTAAAAATAATTTTATGTGTATTTATATTCCATGAAAAGTTTTGAGAGGTTCTTTTCTCATATTCCCCCTATAATTCTACTACTGACAACATGACCTCTGGTTTACCTCTTTATTGCAAATGTGGCTAATAAAATATATTAGTAGGTAGACAGATCTAGATATTACAAATATATATTATCACATATTCAATTCATTTAAAGGTAGAGGTAATTTCTGAAAATACTATGAATATGACTGATTACATCTGTAGAAATTATATCATGCTTGAGTACCTCTGAACTTTAGAGGGAACTAGGAGAAATGTGCATGCTGGAAATCAGAACACTTGCTCATACAATTTAATACTTTTTCTACTGAATTATTTGAAGGAAAAAATAAAACTGCATCTGAAGCAATTACTCAGAATTAAGAATAATCACAAGGTAATTCTGTAATGCTTTCTCAATTTTTATTTTCTTCTTGAGATAGATTTTGATGTTTTGGGTTCTTTTTAGCCAGTTTATATGGCAATTATTTGGAGTTCAGCCTGCCAGATAAGCAGAGAAGTTTCCTTTAAACTTGCATTTTGGTATTTCATGAGACATCAGGATAATTCTTCTCTTCAACCCTTTCAGACTAAAGGAGCTAAAAGCGTGCAGTGGATGTGCTGGTACCCCAGAGAATTAGAATGGCTGCACCTCTTTTTTTTTGTCACAGAAACACTTCTGTGGGTTGGAGGAAAGGAAGCTCAAGTGGAGAGATTTCCTTTGGAAGAAGGCAGGCCGTTGTAGGCTTCTGCAGTTTTATCCTTTAGGTCCAATGATACAAACTTTGATTTGGAAGAGAACATGTGAAGGTGCCTTTACTACACATCGGCTAGATTGAATGAGGAAGATCCAAAGGCCCTTAAAGTTCAACTGAAATTCCTGGAAGACAGCACAGTCTGGATCTCTTGTCTCTGAAAGTAGTTAGGGTAGCTTGTGAATAATTTTGATTTTTTGAGAAAGCATAGTCCTCAGGCCCAAAGACTTTAAATCTTGATTAGACTCAGGCCTCATGGGTTGGTCTTGAGATAAATTTATGTATTCAGTGCAAGAAGTTAAAAGAAATTGCTGTCTCTTGAAAAATGAGAGTCAGCCTTTGCTGAAAAATCCCTTTAATTATATTTCTAGTCTACATTTTTTCTTTTAAATTCATTCACAGTAATCTTCATTGCTGTCTCCAAAATTAAACTTATTTTAGTTAATTGGCTGCTGAAAGTGAAAGGCTCTTACCTAGCTGCTGCCTCTTTCAGTGCTAAGATGGAGAGTGGGCTGTATCCTCTTTGCAGAGCTCTCAGGACAGGTATGTTGCTGCTAGAAAGATCTGCTGCACTTTGGTTTAATGCTGGCTTTCCTTCTGTCTATATTCCAGACCAGCTGTGAGTATTTGTATATGTTTTCATGCACAGCTCTGTCAGCATATTTTGTCACTGTGCAACCCGTCTTTATTTCTTTGCAATATCCAAGCATCAAAAGGCAAAATATTTTTTTGCAGTGAAGGTTAGATGGCAGCGATTTGTTTGAAGCCGTCAAGTAAGTTTTCAGCTTTGGCCAGAAATGGATTTTTAAGCTAGATCATGGTGATAGAATGGCAGAGTAAGTAATACAGAAGAGTCATAGGTGATATTAAAGTAATAACTTGATATTTCTATTCTTGTTATTGAACTGCATGTCAAGTTGTAATAAAAATTATGACTAAAAATAGTTTTTAAATAGTTTTTTAAAACCTTTCATTAAGGAGAATTAAAAGGCTGAGAAGTTCTGTTCAAATTTAGTTGCATGATTTTAAATACTTTAGAATAACTTCACAATATATTATTTTTAAAAAGATAGGTCCTGTGTGAAAAATGTTATTAGTGGAGTCCTTGAAGCAAGTACTAGAAAATGGCTTTTCCATTACTTTGGAGGCAGCATTAAAGTACCATGAAATTCAGAGCTTCTGATTTTATTACAGACATTTTTTATACTAGTATTTAAGCTTTTCCCTTATAGCCCTTATATCTAACATCCAGCATTATAGGAGACCCTATATACCTGGAGATGGATCACCAAGTGATAATTAAACAGCAAGTTATAAATCTATCAGATTTTCTAAGTGTTGTAAATACTTGTATGTCTCTAACTTATCTTAAAAATGTATTAGATGTTAGCTAAAATTTTACTATACATAGAACTTGCTTATATAAAAGGAAGTTGTAGATTTAGTGCACCTGAAGCAGGTTATTGTTTTGTTGGGGGTTTGTTCATTTTAGGTGGATCTTTTGCAAGTTAAATGATTAGTTTATGTCACTTAAGTGAATAAACATCCTGAGATCATTCCAATTATAGTCATGATTTTCATGAAGTTTTCTTTCCTGTTGCAGTGTCATCTGCAGTCTATAGAAAGAAAAAAGATTTGCATTTTATTCCTCCCTGGAGACAGTTTACAAGAAGAAGAATTAGTGGGTAAAATAGAGCAATTCTGAAATACAGCCCTTGTGCTGACTGTCTACCCTCCCATCAGTCTTCTCTTTTCAGCAAATTCACTGAAGCAATATTTTTTAGGCCTGCAGATTACTTAAGGAATCTGGGTTATAAATAGGGGTAACTTCAGGGGAAGAGCACATACATACCTGTCTCCAAGCCAAAATATTCTATTCAAGGAGAACTTTCAGAAAAAGAACAAACTAAGACGATGAGAACAGTTTTGGAGCTATATACACTATGGAAGGGCTGGGCAAGAGGGGTTACAGAATAAGAATAAATGCTTTTCTTCATATTCAGAACTACAGCTTCCAGGAATCCAAAAGGAGGGAGGAGCAGGACAACTCAAGAGGTTTGATAGGCATTGCCAAACATTTGCTATGACACTTTTTTTGCTTAAATACTGATAGTAGAACATGGTATTTACAGGCCACTTCCAAATAAAAAATTCCAAATATCTTCTTTTGGGAAGTATTTGTGTGCCTGCCTAGCACAAGAGGCAGATGTATTGTTCTGTTCCTCAGTTAGTGGTCAGATGACTGCTCTCTGAATATTCTGGTTAGTGTTAGTATCACAGAAAAATATATTATCTTATAGCCATAGTGTTTTGTTGTCTTCGTTCACCATGATGAAGATCACTCCTTGATTGGTAGATCTATCAAGAGCTTGAGACGATTCATGGAACTGGTTGGCGAAGGCTAAGGGGGGGTGGGTAAATGATTGCATTAATAGAACATTGCATAAGGTTTTTTCCCCTCTTGGAAAATTTGTAAATCTCAGGTTTGACTGCTTGGAGTTTTGACATTCTATTTTACCTTTCAAAGGTTCTTTCAGAAGTAACAACTACTGATGTTCAGACCAAATTTGATGTTAGGTAATTGCGTCTGTGTTGCAATGCTTCTAAAGCAGTGTAATCACAGTCTCTCACAAAATATGGTCTGCTGCTATTGAATATTTTATAAAATAATTGTTCCTTCTTCCCTAAAGCATATGTCTTGAAGGAGAATAGGCAAATTGTTTCTGATGGAATAATTTTAGGCAAGCTAGCAGGGAAGTAAGGCAGGATAATGCTTTCCATCATTAAAGTCTGCTTCCTGTAGCTTATAGTTTTACCAGACTTAAATTTCTGGTTTGTGGTTTTCCATGCTTGATCTCTATTTTAGGGCAGGTATAAACCCTTTGCATGGAACAAGGTTTACAGGTGTTACACAGACATATAATTATATGACCAGATCATTGCACATAAATTTGGGTTGAGTTGGTGGACTGGCTGTTAAAAGTTTTTGGACTCCTGCATGGTTTAAATGAAGTTTAGTATTTCAGTAAAATTAATGTGGCGGTCTTGCATTTGGATAATGTAAAAAGTAACTGAAAGCTGAGAAGGCAAAAGTTACCAAATACTATATTATGTATAATGTTCTTTCCAGAAATTTGAGGTCAGTCCTTAGTAGGATGAATTCATAAGTTGGAAATTAATTCATTTGTTCATCACCAACAAGCTAGGGGAGCCACCCAGAGGAAAAGCAATGCCCTCTATCTCATGATACTTTTTCATTGGAGCACATTACCGTGGTTAAGAAGAAAAATTACCTAGATTTAATTTTTTTTCATTTATTATGAGATCATATCAAGTATCACCTGAAAATATAATTCCAATTTACTTAAATACCCTTTGATGGATAAAAAATTGAAAGGCAGTAATTGAAAACTATGAAGTGATCAATGACAGTGCACTGATTCTGGGAAGCAAGATCTTTTGGGGGCAGCCTCAGTTGTTGGCAGCCCCATTGCCTATGCTGAACAAATGCTTTCACTACTTATTTCTTGTGAAAAAATTGCTATGTTTATAAAACATGTCAATCACATAAAACTGGAAGAGGAAATAAATACTGGACTGCAAAGCAACTACTAGTACAGAGAAGTAATAACAGATTTAAATCTGTTATAGAACATAGGTAGGAAAAAAATCGGCAGATTTACTTTTAAAGAGTCTTGTCCTGGTGGGGATATCTCTTTCTGTAGCAAGGATATCATTTAGTGCCATCAGGTTCTAGTGCAACAACATGAAAGCTGCACATCGTGGTGTTAGAAAGTTACATGATGAAATAGAAAATCATAAGTTGAACCTACAATAATGAATCCTTGGTTAGAGATTGATTTCTGACTTTCAGAATAAAGAGGTCCAGAGTGCCTCAAGCTCACAGCATTTACATTAAACCTCATTATGGTGTTCCTGTCATGTACACATTGTTCTCCTCTGGACTATACAGGGCACCTCTGCCACTCCCAGACACACTTACATGAGCATTGGGTGTGGACAGAAGGGGATGAGTTCATAAGTTTAAACAGAGACAAGACTAAGTCACATCCCACCAGAGTGGTGGTTTATGGCATAATGGTGAGGTCATGACAGAGAGCAGTAGTCAGGTTCTCCAATAGAGGAGCTGGTCCTAGCAGGAGGTGATATCAGGTATGCTGCCTCATTCATGCCCCTCAGAAGGAAAAGCTGAAGTAAGTCTTCACATCACCTCAATAGTATCTGAGTGAATACTTCCTTCAAAGAAAAAAGCACAGATAGTCAGTGGGATGTCATCCATTAGAAACCTCCGTTGTTTAGTGATTTATGTGCATGGTCACAGGTGTTTGCATGGGCTGGAATGACTTTGATTGTTCTCTGTAATGATAGATAAGTAATGGGCTACAAAGAATCATTATTAAGTATGCTAAAGATAAGATAGGAAACCATGAATGCTTCTGTTGGACTAGTTCCAAAAAAATTATAACCTAATGGATCATTGGTCTTATATATAAATAGCTCCAATGTCTTCCACACCACTGAGGTGAACAGTGTATGCTACATCCCTTTAAAAAGCCATGAGTGACTATGTTGGTAAGAAATTCTATCACTCTAATGATTATTGTTCTTCCCAAACTAATGTTGATGGTTGTTAACCTGAGAATTATTAGGTATGGGGTCAATGATGTGTGCCATCTGTAGCAATGAAATTGTAACTTAAAATGGCAGAAAGCATTAACGTCTAACATCAGGTCTTAAAAAGGCTTCCATTAGAATTGCTGTGATTGACAGAATCAAGGAACTAATGAGATTTCATATCTATTTCTATTAATTTCAAATATCTAGGTTTTGGATCTAAAACAGGCTTCTAAATCTAGATAGAAATACCTAAGGAGTATCAGTGCATGTTGTCAAAATTTAACAAAGTTAAACTGTAGTAGTTTGAAAGCAAAACCAGTGAGAGATTCCAAGTCAGAAATACAATTTAATTGGAAGAAAGGAAAAAAAAATAAAATAAAATAAATGCAATAATACAAAAAGACCATTGACAGAGTCAGAATACAACCTGAGCAGGGTGATGGAAGCAGTCCAGGTGAAGTGGTCTTCCTGAAGCAGTGATCCTGTAGAAAGGTCTGGTAGCTCTGATCCTCTGGGGAATCCAGTGGGTAAGGACTGCCTGTACTGTCCCAAATCCCAGCTTATATCCAGGTGAGAATGCTTGGCTCCTCCCCCTGGGAGGAGCATCTCCCAATGGGATGATGAGTCATGCAGTGGGTCTTTGATGGCCCATTAAAGAGAGATAGCCCTGGAGGGAGTTATCTATGAGTCATGGGCAAGGCATTGATGGGCCATTAACTGAAGGCAGCCCAGAGGGAGGGGGCCTGGGAAAACTGCTCCACCTGGAATCAACAGTTCATGAAGATGGTGATAGAATACTTCGTGCACATCCTACACTGAAAACCCAGGACATAAACTTGCAAATATTTTTACAAAACCAAGAAATATTTCCAGTTTAGAGAGAAGGATGTTGTGGGCGTTCATATCAAAGGCCTTACATCCAGACTAATGACATGTGTAGCCCTTCCCTTCTCCACCAGTGTGTCACTCCATAAAAGTATGCTGCTACATTGGTCAGGCAGGACTTGCCTGTGAGGCACTTAAAAAAATACAAAATAGCCTGATCATTAAGGTGTAGCATACGGTTTGTGAAAAATAAGCTACTTGATGGCAATATATATGTTATTGGCTATTGAGGCAGGTTTTCCACAATGAGAGCTGCTATTACAAGGCATTTCCTATGACACTAGGCTTTAACATGTTACTTGGTCTACAGGAAGTTGCCAGTGAGTCCCCTGTTGATGTGTAAAAAAAAAAAAAAAATAGAAGTTGCTTGTGAATATGTTCACATCAGTCACTTTGTATGAAAACAGAAATTCCATCTGAGCAAATGAGCTACAGAGAGAAGGCTAAAGAATGAGCAGTAGGACCTGTGCCAGTAGGATGTCTGATATCTTGAGGAGAATTACTTTCTAAGATTAATTCATTTTAAGCAAGAGGAATCATCTTGTTTTATGACCATGTAGTAATGTCAAGATCTGTGCATAACATTTTGTCATTATGAAAGTTTTCTGAAGTCACAGAAAAGACATGACCTGTTAGAACAATCCAGTGTGCAAAGCCTATTTGCAAAAATTATTTTATAAATCATGATTCGATTTTGATCAGTATGTAGTAGAAAAGAAATAGTATTTTTTCAGTGATGTATTCTTTTATGGCCTTCTTTTTATATAGTTAAATTGGTTTACTACTTTGTTCTTTATCTGAGTTTAAATACTTCTTACATCTTTGCTTGCGTATTTTCACAGGATCTATTTTATAGCACTGAAACCTTTAAAAGAAAAAAGGAGTTTTTTTCTTTCTTTTGTGCTTTATAGAGCCTTTCATTTGCACTCATGCATTAATGTATCAAACGCAGGACTAAGCATGTTTTAGCAAAGTATCACCCTGCTCATTTTTGACCCAAATTGTGGATGATGCCTACTGTCAGGAAGTTCCCTAAATCATCTGCATCACTGTCCTGGTCTTTAAGTTGTAACCCAGAGGGCAGCAAACCAGTGCTGCTGAACATGAATGAGAGCTGAGGAAGAAATCCTTCCTCACGGCTCCTTTTCTGCTATGGTGAGCCTGAGCTGTCACAGAGGTGGGAATGATTTGGAACATCGTAAAACTGTCACTATGCCCCTTTCCTTTGAGTTATTGTCTGATGCAACTGCAACTCTTGAGTTTCTCCCTTGGATTTTGTATCAAAGGTAGAATTTAGCCTCTTTTTGTAAGCTAAGCTTATAGTTGTTTTCAGTCTTTGTGAAAACTTCATTTTCACTGACTCTCAAGTGATTTAAAACTATAGTTCTGGTCTAAAACGTGATGACAACATAGATTTGTTACTTTCCTTTACGTGACATGAGATCAATTTACACCCCAATTTTTTTCGTTCTTCTCTGCTTTGAAGTACTTGAAAATATTTTTTCTTGCCAGCAAGTGCAGATAACTTACAGACCCTCTGTATTTAAATACCCTGTGTATTTAAGAGTGTTGCCAGTTACCAAACTTCAACAGTGTAAGGAACAACAGATGGAGAGCATAATAACTTTACTATCTCGGTAGAAAGCCAAAAAGCATCAAACTGTTTGACACACGTGCTCAAGAGCACATAGAATGATACAGTTTTTCTCACTGGAGAAATTTGAATCTAAGATCTCATTTTGAAATGTGAAAGGTACATTTGGACATACAGTTTTCAATTAAAAAATGCATTTGCTCTAAGCTGTTTACGTTCACATCAATACATTCAAGGTTATAACTATACCTAGTTATAACACTTCACTCTAAAGATCTCTGTATAGAGTACTCTATTATTGAACTGAGTAAGACTTATAAATCTTTAACTTGTGTGCAGAATCTTGAACTCTTCTACTGCAGACTATCTAGCTAAATGTCCTTTCTTCTGTATACTATGATTAAATGCAGGACTTTGAAACTCTGAGCTAAGCTTTTCCAAACATATTGGTGAATGATTTTTCTTTCTTTTTATTCCAATGACATGACCTCTGAATCAAATCATGCAAGGCTTGCCTTAGAATTAGTCTCTGATGCTTTGAGAGCAAGCCAGCAAGGGATGTGTAAATTATGCAGAGAGCAAATCCCGACTGTGTGTCGTTTACTTGCACAACAAGCTCAACTTTAATTAAGCCAGGGCCTAAGATCCTTTGCCAAGTTGCTTTCAATACTGATTTTACAGTTCATAGAGCAACATCCTCACCTATATGAAGCATGCTTAACCCTTCCAAACCCTGCCTGTGGTAGAATGTGTGTGGTAAAGGGCAGTCATAATTCAGCAGCTGACAGAAACACTCTTTGATAATAATTATTTTAGCAGATTGCAGACCTGAATTAAAAGATGTGGATTTTTAGACTTCTTTGGTGTAACAGGTATAATGATTGACATGATCTACCACTGTAGTATTGATATTATAGCAATGAGATTATCACCTGCCAACATCAGATGGGAGGGATTAGAAAGAGGTGACCTAAAGGGCACACCCAGGATTTGGAAGTGAGATAAATTTTTCAAAATTCAAGGATACTGAACCTCCTGTGTGAACTGAGGTGTTTCCCATGGAGTGCAATCCATTCTAGGGTTGCACATTACTGAGTGAATTCTTTCCTCCTTGAGCAAATAAAATATTAATCCATTTTGCTTATATTCTATAGAGGTATATTTTTCAGTTCTGTTACAGCTGCCAGCTAGCAACTGTCACTGTTTCATTTTAGAGGGATTGTGGTTACAGTAATTTATATTCTAATGTGTTAAACATTATTTCTAAAACTGATAGGATTTGAGTTCCAGTTGTAAAATTCAGTGATGTACCTAATGGCAAGATCCATCTAAAATCTTCATTTTAAAAAAGAAGAAAATGAAAAAAAAGTTGATCACATTACAAAATTTAATGATAGATCGCCGTAAATGGTTAAGCTTAGCACATGCTGTTAGTGTTTTGAACTTAATTGAAGAAATTTAAAGAGAAAAGTTTTAAAGAAGGAATACAAGTAAAAAGATTGAAAGGATTTTCCTTTTTTTATGATGTGTTTTTTAAAACCACTGTACCAGCTCTGACAAAGGACATGGTACAGAAGCAGAACTTAGAAGTGTGTATAAAAACTAGTCAATAGGGTGGGGCAGGGAGGATGGTGTTTTGTTTTATGCTTTTTGGTGTTGGGGGTGCTGTGGTTTGTTTGGTTTCCTTTTTCAGTATTAGATAACTCATGAATGTTCAGGAGCTCTTTCTCATTGTCTCTAATGAGCTTCAATAGGTTCTCCTTGCTTACTCAGTTCATGTCAACTTTCTGTTAGATCTCAGATGAGGATGGGGATTTGACTAGATAGGAAAGGAAAATTTTGGCTGTTGGAAGTCTGTTTTAAAGATGCTACTGTGTGTCAAATACAGACAAATTTGTGTCTTTCACTGGATTTCAAATACTTTCATTTATTTATTAGCAATTTCAAAAATTGTTTAAGCTTCATTGTGCCTCAAACCTTTTGAGCTAGGTGGTGATGGTTAAAATTACAAACTGATGTGCATCCTGGTCATTGAACTGAAATCCATTATCAGGTAGTGCTGTTTGTAGCACATTGCTCATATTTAGGTTTTATGCATGCCGTGATATATTTTTATGAGAGATTTCCCTTTAGTGCAATCTCTGGGAATGTAATAATAATGTGATTGTGTGTAAATATTGACGTCTAGTTCAGATGATATCTTTGACATTAGTTTATGTGCCAGCATTGTTTCCTCTCTAATTTCTGAAAGACACTCAGTGAATTGCTTGAATTATGTGTTTGTGTTGGTATTTTAAAAATTCTGTATGGCACTGAGTAATTAAGAAATATTCTACTGGTTCCTTTTAATTTTCAGCTCCTGGTCATGCAGAAACTCAGCAGTTGCTAGTTCTCCACTAGTCACCCTCTGTTTTACTCAACATTTCTCTAAGTTTGGTTCATGAATATGCTATTGATAGTCATGTAAATATTAATATGGTGGAAATTAAATATTTAGTTATCAGATATACAGGTACAGTCTCCACAGAGACTTCATGCTTTTTTGTTTCCTTTTGAAGGACTGCACACATCTCCATATGTTTTTTCCAGTTCTTTATTTTCCTTTCAGTAGCTTCTTTTAACATCTTTTTTCTAGCCATTATCTGATCTTGTCATGAAAACTGCAGTCTCATCATTGTGTTTTAATTCATTAGTCAAAAAAAATTGTCATGGTTTCCTTTTCCAGCTTCATAAAACTCTTGTTCTCCTCACCCAAACTTCATGCAATATTCTTCTCTCCACTCAATATGACTTAGGCATCAACTCATCTTAAGAAGATGGAGCGTAAAGAAGAGAAAGATAGTCAGGGATATAATTGCAATAGTCTGTTAAACATGGGGGAAGAGCATTTAAGAAAAAGAAATTTGATTCCTTTTGGAGGTGTGCACAGAGAAAGAACAAGTGGCAGCTAACATTTGGTTGGACACACTGGGGTAAAAAGGTGCCCCAGTACGCCCAGGGCTGTTCATTGAAGTGCAAGTTTTTGAATGAGCTGGGATAGACATGGGAGAGACAAAATGCTGGCATAGTTCTTGGTTCTTTTGCTGGGCTTATATGGTGGGGAATGGATAGAGAGTTATCCACTACTCAGGTAACGTTAACCATTTCTTACCTCAGGCTCATATGAGGAATGGTTTTGAATATGGCCTAAAGAGACTATCAGATATCTTTAATATATTGGGTTAAACCCAACTTAAATCTCGCAGGCATTACCAGCAACGGGAGGGGGAGGAGGAAGGAAAAAATAAAAAAGAGACCTTCATAGGATTATGCCGATATCAGCAAAAGTTATGCCCGAGAAAGAATGTCACACTCGTGCTACAGGAAAAAAAAATTAATTACACTGACATTATGTAGCAGGAATTTCTATTTGTATTGTTTTTATTTGCTTTAATTTTTCATTCATGCATCACCCTTAACCTTTAGGGTAAAAGGTATTTCACATTAGCATAAATATTAAGCAGATGCCATTTCTGCTACATAAAGAACTTTCAGCTAATAATTTTTCCATGCATTTAAATAGGAATATTAGAATGAGGGTAATTACTTCAGTTTTCCGTGAGTGATCCATCAAGACATTGAATTTCACTGTATTTTGTTGCACAGATTAGTAAGTGTAGAATTAAATTACAAACCAATGTTAGAATATTTGAAGTGTTTTGAATTGATTTTTTTTTTCCTAACAAAGTCAGGGTTATATTTTGAAAATGTATAATATGTACAAAATATTATGACCTCTTATGAAAAGGGTCTTTTGTTAGGAAAAGTTACTTTAGATTGGATGATAGGAGAACATTTTAGGTTTAAGGTATGGTCAGTTATACAATGGAATAACCTAGGAGTGAATTAGAGTGTGTGAAAAAATTAGCTAGAGAAGTTGCTTTTGATATAAAGATTTTCAGATTACTATTGTTGTCATTATTTGATTTCACGTCAAAGATAGCACTCTTCGCATTGGGGAAAGACAGCACGACATTGTTGAAACAAATGTTATTGTGACAAAATCATACAACTTAAACATCTCTGAGAGTTTCAGATTTGGCTACCATCAAGTAAAAAGAGCTTTTATTTGCTTTTCCAGTTTTTTGGCCATTATACCCAGAGAAATTTTATTTTCCAAGTCTTTACAAGAAGATTTCACGTTAAAACATCACACTGAAATAAGTGCAAGAATGTACTGTTCATCCCCTTTCCAAGTGGAGAAGCAAAGCTTTTTTTGTGCCCCTCTCTGCCTGACTCTGTGCTTGAAAGGCAATCATCATCTAAGCAAGTGATGGGACTTGGAAAGAAATTTGCTTTTTGAGTAAAACAGACTACATTGCCAGAATAATGTATCAGAGGAACTGTTTATTGCATGAGAACAGATCTGATATTAACAGGATGCTTTGTTGGTTGGAAAAGTCCTAAGTAGGCATTGACTTCTCTTGCCAATATCAAGATTTATTGGCACGAGACATATTGACTTAAGCAAATCCATGACATTATTATATCTCGAAGACTAATAAATCTTGTTACCAGCCAAAAACATAAGTCAATATAATTATGCTTGATGATGCACGTTTTCCCTAAAGATCTCAGTGTCATGTTATACTTCCAAGAAATATCAAAAGATCAAGAAAAAAAAGAAGTCAGTATAAATAGCCACATTCAAATGAACATATGTCTTGTAGTCTCTGGGTATTCACAGAAAGTAATTGCCTGTTTCTGTGTTGTTTCATATGCTTTTTGAAACTGGTTCTTTTCTCTTCAGAAGTTGGACTCTTTTTCAGCAATAGGATTTAATTTTTGTTATTGAAAAATAACTGGATGACGCATACACGTGTCCACAGGAATTTCTAAATTCACAGGTAGTCTTATTTCCAAATTACATTGTAAAATATGTAGGCCCTGTTAGGCTACACAGGACTGTGGTCTGTTGAAGAGACCATGTTTTATAATTCACCAAGGAAAACAGTGCTGCAGGGTGCAATTTGGATAGAAAATCAAAAACATGCTCCTAAGTAACCTGATTTATTTTGAGTCAATTTAATGTTTTATGAAAACCAAAGTAGTTTTTATTATAAAAAACCTCTGCCATTGATTATACCAAAGGTTTATTTTCATTGGGCTTTTGTCTTGGATTGTGTTCTTTACAGCAGGATTGGAGGGGGGCGGGGGGGCAGGAGGGCCGCTCAGCTGTCCTGTGTTGGGAGGGAGCCTCTCTCAGCTCTCTTCCTGGGGATGGCATGGTACTGGGATCTGAAACAGGGATGCTCCTTGCAGGGAGGCATGGACAACATAGCTGCTCAAAATTGAAAATTTTTGCTGCTAATGGGACCATGGGAACAACATCACTCTGGGACTGCATTTGTGGTTGTACATTCATTCCTGGTTCTCTGGGAACTGTTATGAAAATTTCTTTTTCTGGACTAGTTTTGGCTCATTTCTTGACTTAGAACTGATTTTTGAAAGTCTGAAGAAACTTCTGTCTGAAAATATATAAATACTTTTTCTCTGTTTCTCAAACTATTACATATTTCAGTTATATCTTTTTAATTATCCTCTAGCGCAGGTCTTCTTAATTTTCTTTTTTGAAGCATGGTATTTTCTTAACCTCTTGGCATAATCAGCAATAGCAGCTTTTCTTACTGATTTACAAAGTAAGTGACAATCGTCTCGGGTTTAATCTGTTGACTCGCAAAAATATATTACATCAAATGTGGGAGTTATATTGCAGCAAACATGTAAATTTCTGAAGAAAAATGGGACGGTTCAGAAAATATAACGATACATTAAATTACATGTTTGTGTTTTTTAAAGGAGGATATTAAAAGAAACCCTGATATGATGACCTAAAATGATGGTAACAGCTCTACGCAGGAGTTGAATTCAGTTTTGCAAAAAAGAAAACCAGTTATTGAAAATGCATTTGAACAAACTGAAGATACTGATAGGGTTGAGGAAGAAGATAAGTTTAGGACATTTATTTAAGAAGGAGTTAAGAACAGGTGTACTGTCAGATCTGATATAGTTGAGGTCACAAAACAGTTTCCATATAATGTGAGGGGTTGTAAAATATTAATGGCTCCATAAAATGTTCAGTTTGAACTTAATTTGGTAACTTTTGTGAAGGATAATAAAAAATGCTTTTACAATATATTAACGGCAACAGGAAGGGCAAGACCAACTTTTATTCTCTATGTGGGAGGGAACTTAGTAACTACAGATGAGGAGAGGGTAGAGGTGCTTAACGCCTTCTTGGCTTTAGTTTTTAGTGGAAAGATGACTTACCTTCAGGACAGTTGTCCTCCTGGGTTGGCTGGTGGTATCAGGGAGCAGAATGGTCCCCCTGTTATCCAGGAGAAGGCAGTCAAAAAACTGCTGAGCTGCTTGGATACTCATAAATCTGTGGGCTCACATGGGATCCATCCCAGGTGATGAGGGAGCTGGCAGTTGAGCTTGCAAAGCCTTCCTCCATCATGTACCAACAGTCCTGGCTCACTGGTGAGGTTCCAGATGACTGGAAGCTGGCCAGTGTGATGGCCACTCACTAAAAGGGTAGGAAGGGGAATCCTGGTAATTATAGGCCAGTTAGCCTGATCTCAGTACCCAGTAAGGTAATGGAACAGGTTATACTGAGTGTCATCACACAGCACCTACAGGATGGCCAGGGTCTCAGGCCCAGCCAGCCTGGGTTTAGGAGGGGTAGGTCATGTTTGACCAACCTGGTCTCCTTTCATCACCAAGTGACCTGCCTGGTGGATGCAGGAAGGGCTGTGGATGTTGTCTCTTTGGACTTCAGCAAGGCCTTTGACACTGTCTCCCACAGCACACTCCTGGAAAAGCTGGCAGCCCAGGACTTGGTAGGAGCACTCTTTGCTGGGTTAGGCACTGGCTGGATGGCTGGGCCCAGGGAGTGGTGGTGAAGGGTGCTGCATCCAGCTGGGGACAGTCACCAGGGGTCTGTGCTGGGGCCAGCTCTGTTCAGTATTTTCATTGACAACATGGATGAGGCTATTGAGTCTTTCATGAGTGAATTTGCAGACGACACTAAACTGGGAGTGTGTGTTGATCTGGGAGGTGGGATGACACTGCAGAGAGACCTGGAATGGTTGGATGGATGGGCAGAGTCCAATAGGATGAAGTTTAGTAAGTCCAAGTGCCAAGTCATACATTTTGGCCACAATAACCCCCTGCAGCGTTATAGGCTGGGGATGGTGTGGCTGGACAGTGCCCAGGAGGAAAGGGACCTGGGGGTTCTGGTGACAGCAGCTGAACATGAGCCAGCAGTGGGCCCTGGTGGCCTAGAGGGCCAGCATCAGGAATGGTGTGGCCAGCAGGAGCAGGGAGGTCATTCCTTCCCTGTCCTGGGCACTGGTGAGGCCACACCTGGAGTGCTGTGTCCAGTTCTGGGCCCTCAGTTTAGGAAGGACACTGAGATGCTTGAATGTGTCCAGAGGAGGCAATGATGCTGGTGAGGGGCTTGGAACACAAACCCTGTGAGGAATGACTGAGGGAGCTGGGGGTGTTTAGCCGGGAGAAAAGGAGACTCAGAGGTGACATTATCACTCTCTGCAACTCCCTGAAAGGTGGCTGTAGCCAGCTGGGGGTTGGTCTCTTTCTCCAGGCAGCAACTGACAGAATGAGGGGACACAGTCTTAAGCTGCACCAAGGGAAATATAGGTTGGATATTAGGAAAAAGTGTTTTACAGAAAGAGTGATAAAGTACTGGAGTGGTCTGCCTGGGGAGGTGGTGGAGTCACCATCCCTGGATGTGTTTAAAGACTGGATGTGGCACTCGGTGCCATGGTTTAGTTGAGGTGTTGGAGCTGGGTTGGACTCGATGATCTTGAAGGTCTCTTCCAACCTAGTGATTCTGTGATTCTGTAAAATCAGGCAGCAAAATCCCTTCCCCTAATCTTCCTGTTTCTCCCAGTAATTAGCTGGAGGATTGCTTTACTTCAGAGCAAGTCAGAACTGTCAAGTACTTCGCAAAAGCACAGGTTAGATCAAGGAAATTTAGCATGTTACAGGATTAAATCAGTCAGTATTTTAATATTTAACCATATGATGTGCTTATATGTTATTCAAAAGTTGAGACAGTTGGTCTTACATAATTTGAAGCAATTTACAGAGATTGGGGCTTCAGTACAAGGACATGAAGATAAATTTAGAAATCTGCATCCAAACGTTCACAGAATTACAACCCCTTTTTTAACCCTGTCTGTCCTGCGCTACCCTGAGGGTTTCAAGGTGGCACCCCCTCCTAGAACTGGGCTTTTTTGTGCTAATAGACACAGTGTTAGCACTGCAGGAAGAAAACTGTTGCCAATTCATTTGTAGACTCAAACAGATCTGTTTTTTTCGCATGAATTAAATGTTCTCCAAACTAAATTTTTTAAAGGGTTACCTCAAATACTGTACTTCATATTTTAAAGACAATTTGAGAATATAGTTTCCCCCTTAATGTGTTGTATTTGTCACAGCACAAAGCATAGCACAGGTGATTGTATCAAATAGAAGAGGTAGAGTGTATAGTAAAATGTAACTTGGTAGTTTTCTGTTGTGATAATCCTTCTGACTTTCCCCTCTGACTTGTTGAACAGTCATCTTTTCTTAGCTAGTGATTCTCTCGGGCCTCTGTGTAGAGACCACACCTAAAAGTCTGCACACAAATTTGCGGGGATTTGTGGTGGTATTGCACTATCCTGTTGTGGTTTAGTGGACCATCACATTCTGAAAAATATGAATGTGCAGTCAGATTAACTGTTGTCTTCTCAGAAGGTCCTAGATATGCAAAGGAATATGTAGGAGATGGGGATGAAGCAAAATTTATGGAAAATCTGTACCAGAAAAAGGGAAAAGCATTATACTGTATACAGATACAGTCAAACAGTTAAACCCTTTTTGTGAAGGTAGTGGGGATTAAAAAGATAACCCCCAAAACTGTACAACAAGAGGTTCCATGAAAATTAAAGACAAATCTTTATCCAGCTGGGGGATATGTTCTGGAATCTGTCTATCTCTGATGTAACCAAGGCAGAACTGTGATCTGCTGAGGTACGTACACACGACATAAGAATTTCATTCCTTTACGAGGCACGTGGGTCAACTCTGTAGTAGGTCCTAATGCAGCTCTAATGCAAAGCCTCTAAACTGCTGAAATCTGTAATTCAGCTGCACGTCTACAACAGAACAATTTTTTTCATTTTTCTAGTAGTTCTTCATAGCAAACTTCACCAAGTCTTTTTAATTTTCATTTCCAGTTGGTTATGATGAAGATAGCATTGGTTGGCTGAGACACTATTACAATATTACATTATCCTAACTTTACTGACATATATTGTATTTTTCGAGGCGAAACACAAGATTTCTCAGTAGTTTAAGAAAACGTGAAAGCAAAGATGGCAGCTGCTGTTCTTCAAAGACTTTGGAGTAGCCTAGCTAGAGCCAGTTTACACTGCAAATATCAAACCACTGCAGTGAATTTCCTGATGAATTAATTATTATCTTTTTGGTTATGCTGTATGGATAGACTCAAAATACAGAATCCTGTACAGTATCCCTGATCTACTGGTCAAATCATTTTGTTTATGAACAGTATAAGATAATGGTATGTTGTACTGTGCACATAACTAGACTATAAACCTTTGCTGTCTGCTCTGGTAGAGGTTCAATTTGTAATCTTTGATTTCAAGCTATTGCTCATTCCTTTTATATTCTTAGCTCTCGGTTGGCTGAGTCCCAACACAGTTTGTTCTTTAAGCAAGCACTGGGAGCAATAGCCATTAACCTTTTTAAAGTGGCTTTTTAGCATGTCATGAGTTTATATGTCATGCTTCTTTTTGCCATTAACCTTTCTGATGGGACAGTGCGCTGTGTTTTGCTTACTTCAGCATGTCATGCCCATTTTCACCCCTTGCCCATTTGCAGGCGCTGTATTTCATTGCAAGAAACATGGGGGAATGTGGTGGGGAAAGGACAAAGGCAGTGCATGCCAGGCCTTTTCCATAGGCACACAAGCAGATAGTATGACCCTAGTTATGACAAACAGCCCATTAAGGATATATCCTTGTTTAGGTGCAGAAGCAATTCCTCTGCCACTGTGCCTGGCATTTGCTACAAGGCCATAATTGTCAACCACGATAGGCATTGCAACCAGAGCCCTCAAAACAAATGCTGTTCATCTGAGGCCAGCATCAGTGAAAGGTTCAGTTATTCTTGCTTTACTGAGCATGAAATGGAATTGAAAGGCAATATTAAATGGGTTATTAAACTTAAGACATGGTTTCTTTTGATCTTCTCTTGCAATTGCCCTTACCACATGCATATATAATGTATTCTCAATAGGGTTAGTCATTTGTATGGCCTTTGAGTTTCAGGAAATGTTAGCATTGCAATTATTCAGTTGTCATTTTGTGATAAACTAAAAATATGGTTCTTTTGGAAATTAAATGTTTGTCTTCTGGTTATTGTCATCCTCTTTCTATGCAGGCAGGTATCTACCACAAATGATTAAGAAATAGAAAGAATATAGATATTTCTAGAACAGTTTCCCTGCCTCTCAAAAATCCTTGAAGTGAGTGTACTTCTGTTTCTCTTCAATCTTAACCCTTGTGTCTCAAGGTTCAAATCCAAAAACATACTACTACTACTACTACTACATGTAGTAGTTTGTTTTACATATATATGACTTCCCATATGTTCTATTGAAATGGTTCTAGGACAATTGTTTCCTGAAAAAACAAAACTACATGAATTTAAACAAGAATGCCATTGTTTAATACCATCTTTATCAGAACCTCTTCTCCAGTGAACATTGAACAGTGGTTTCAACTGACTATAGCTGGCTTGCAGGCAGGCCCGAGGGAATTGCATGGAAGTACATATCTAGTGCTGGATTCAGCATTTTTTCAGCTTACCTAGATACCAGAAAGGGTTGGAACATCAAATAACAGGAATTATCTAAAGAATATTTGCCAGTTAAACCGAGCAGCTGGTAAAGGTGCCTGGCAACAGCATTTCCACTGTTTGCTCAAAAACTACAACCAAACAGGATTAGGAAATTCCTTGTAAAAATTTTTCAACAAAAGTATTTTCTAGATATTAATTATCTCCCTAAATAATTAAAAGACTTAAGCAGACTGTTATCATCAGACAGGACAGTAGCATGAAGCAGAAGACAGAGGAACTGACACTGCACCTTACTGGCAATTAAGCAGAAGATAGAGCATGAGTTAATTTTGCTAAATGAAGCTTAGCTGATATCCAGTTTATGTTTAACCTTTACCTGGGAGTTCTTGCTAAAGATGTGCAGAATTTAAAAGCATGAAAAAAAAATTTTCCTTGTGGAATGAAAGAAATACTATAAGATAATTCCCAAAAGATATTGCTAGAACTGTAATCACTTCTACTAGGATTTGTCTGTCTTATTTTGACAGTTCATATTGAAAATGTCATCTCGACTTAGGAGTGGCTGAGAAATATGGTATAAATGGATATACTTGTATTAGAATTTCTGATATGTATAGTTGTAATGTATGAATGTATTTCTAAAACACTAGTAGATTATTTCCACTTTTTCTTTAATAATTCTAAAATATTTTTATTATCTCTTTAGTACTTCACCCAGCTCTGGAAAATCTGTCAAACAGTAAAATAAAAAAAAAGGGTCAATACAGTCAAAGCATTCACAAATAGCCTTAGAGCATGAAAATATTGAGTTAAATCAAAAATGCCACTGTTGAGGATTTGGATTTAATCTAATGAGTTGGTTTGGTTTATGTTTGCTGCCAGACAGGTCAACTGCCACAGCTTTATTTCAACACTTTTCAAAATCATTTTCCAAATTACTAGAAGCACAAAAAGGATGTAAAGGCAACTTTCACTTGAAAATTTCTGTATCAGAGGAAAAGTAAGGCTGGAATTAAATGCTTTATCAGATTAGGTGTGAGTTGCTTGGACCAATGTGATGCAATGTTACTCTAAAAATGCTCTGAAATTAGGATTCTGTCTTATGCAGAACTGAAACTACTTAGTTTCACAGGAAGTATAGAATGTGACTTCTGATTGCGGGGACACCTCAACCTGTATCTAAACTCTGGATGTACTATTCATAGATCATTTTTCAGTCATAGTATTTTGCAGCTATACATAGGGGGATAAAAGTAATTGCACCAATGATTTTTGTGTATATTCTTATTTTGATTTGCAGTCATGAAATCCCAAGTTGGATTTTTTGCACACCAGGCATTTTCTTTCCCACCATTAAGTCTTTTGTTGTTCTTCAGCACAAGTGCCAGAGTCTTGGGAAACACACAGAAATGCTTTTTATTTCAAATACTGACACTAGTGATTCAACTTTCTCTGTAAAGGACATGGGTAAATCCACCCTTTCTTCGTGGTTCAATCGATTTCCTTTTGAAAGGGAAAACCTATGCTTCTTTTACCTTCAGACAATATGTCAGTATATCTGCTGTTTTACATTGACAATAGATTTAGAGGGATTTTTTTTCCCCATAAACCAACTAGACCCACACTGCGTGTTTGCTCTGAAGGTTGTGTTTGAAGTATGCTACAATTAATTCTTCAAGGACTGGTTTTAGCATTGCAGTTTGTGCTTCTGCCTGCACAAGGTTGGTTGTTCTCCCTACTTCTGCTCTCTTTTCTCACATTGATTCCACAGTATAGATTTGCAGCAGTGATGCAGGGCTCTGTGCAGCCAGTGATGCTGGGTGCGTTGTGTTCCAATGACTCTGCACAGTGAAGAGCGGGTTTTGAGTGCTCTCCATAGAGCTGCCAGTGTTCTCTGTGTCTGAGCTGAGTGTTATTCACACTGAGATCCACGAAAGAGCAATAGCACAGTGTGCAGAGATGTTGGGAGTGCTTTGTGATTTTGTACAATAATCTTTTGCATTCTAATTAAGGCATGAGATCTTGGAAGTTTGCTCTAAAACTGACAGAAAGGCAAAGTTCCTACTTTGTGGAAAACTTTAGTTCGGGCCTAAAATTTGGATTAGGTCAAATTGGGCTTGGATGCTTCAAATCCACCCTTTAGCTTCACTGTAAGGTTTTAGTTTACTATAGCAGGTGCAGGAAGGTCAAGTTTCTTTCTCTCCCCAGTCAACCCAGGGAATCCTGTTAAAAAGCCAGGCTTGTTTTCTTTAAACAGCTTTGTGTTTAGGAAACCCAAAACATTTTAAAAACGCAACAAACTAAACCAGAATCCCACCCTAAAAGAAAAGTTTATTAAGACTTACAGTTTTGTTTTTAAAAGATCAGTTGTTCTTCCCTGAAAAATCTTTAGGCCAGTTCTGCCTGATGTGAATTGCAGCTCTCTGACACTGGCAAGGGCAGCGTCACAAACAGGTAAATGTGCTGTCTTCATAACACATAGAAACTATATGGTGACATCCAAGAACTGGACATATTTATTTTGATTTTAACTCCTACACCTTTTATTTATTTTGTTTTCCTTTTATAATTTGCAAAGCATATCTATTAATCAAACCAATAAAAGATGAATAACATTTAATCTAAATGCACGTTTTTTAAGAGAACCTCAGTTTGATGTCTAAAACCCTTCACTGAGGACAGAAGTAAAAGTTTATGTTGGTTTTCAGGTCTAGGATGGTATTCCAAATATGGGAGTATAACAGAGAATATAAAACAGGATATGGTTGGCAATCCATCATACTCCTCACTGTGTTCCCTTGGTAGAAGAGTGACTTCTGTAACCTGTCAACAAATTTAGAGGGAATTTAAGCTCAGCAGCTTTAAAAAGATTTGAAATGGTTTTCTTTTTATTTTTTCCATTTTTAGGGTATATCTAAATCTCACTAGTGTCTGCTGTCAT
The DNA here is from genome assembly GCF_009819655.1 of Sylvia atricapilla. Taxonomy (NCBI): domain Eukaryota; kingdom Metazoa; phylum Chordata; class Aves; order Passeriformes; family Sylviidae; genus Sylvia; species Sylvia atricapilla. Next base: position 66,573,761 of record NC_089142.1, read on the forward strand.
ATGCAACAGGGATTCTTTTTTACTCTGAGGCAAGACCTGAGGCTCTAATCCATGTCTGCAGGTGACCTGCAGTAAAGGCTTGTCAGAATAATTACATCTTGCTGAGGATATGTGTAAGCATCCTTCTCTTTTTTAAAGACTCTTCTCTGTAAACTACCTGGCCTGAGCTGACTACTCTTCACAATAGGGGCAAGGAACTTAAAGTAAAATTAGCTATGCATGTCCTGCTGTCAGCCTGAGATCTCCATCATTGACTTCTGTCAACCTTCTTGACAGGAAAACAATCTATTCTTCCCATTCTTTGCTTTATGAAAACAATGCTTGTCCATTAAAGTAAGGAAGAAGAAACAAAACAAAACCCTCTGTCATATGTTAGTTTATATCAAATTGTCCCAGAAACCAAACCCCACATGTTTATTAAGATGTGTCTCCCTGTTGCTGTGACCACCTGGTGTTGGCTTGAATTGCAAAGAACAGAAAAGAAGTGATTGAGTGTGGATTTTTTCCTCTTTATGTATTATACTTTAGTTTAGTCTGGCTCCTAAATAGAATAATCAATGCCATTATCTCTTCCTCCCTTATCTAAATCACATCAGGAGATCAATAGCTACAACAAAGACGGCCAGTGCTTTCTTTCCGCTGGGACTCATTACTTTGTTGCCCAAGATGGGGTATAGATATTCTCGGGAAGGTTATCTGCTGTTCCCCGGTAGTTAACAACAACTGTCAGTTATTAATGGTGCTCTGCAGCCTCACCTTTACAGCGCTGTGACTGATAGCAGGACATGTTTATAACAAAACGAATCTCTGCTGCCTTTTTTCCTCGCCCTCCTGAATCTTGTTCGTTCTTTAGTTTCCATTCCCCCCTCCTGTCTGCTGTTGCAATCCTAGGCAGATGTTTGAGAATATAAAATGTTGGGGGCCTTCTCATTGAGATTCCTCACAAGTGCAGGTTTGCTTTTATACAGGCTAACATCTGCTGCAGTATTACAAAGACTAATTAAAATAAATTCAGATCCTAAATTAGTCTTTTCAGTAACATTTATTACACAAGACACTGGGTGATAAAATGTATTATATGGTTAAGCTGAATCAAAAGTCATATTTTTATTGGATTTGCTGGCCAGTCAGGAGCAATCTCTGCAAAGAAGCTTATATTTGCAATACATTATTTCCTACTAGACTAATAAGGAAGTCTACCACAATGTTCTGGTGTTTATTTATACACATCAACTAAATGGAAAAAATGTGTTTAAATAAAAGAAGAAAAGTACACTTCTCCTGTTAGTTTGGGGTGTAGCCATTTTTCTTACCAATGCCAGAGAGTCAGTTTGCAAATCCTTGGTGAACTGATATGACCGGCAATTCACACATCAAATCATTAAATCCTCAATGGGACAGTTATCCACTAATTTAATGGCTTCGCCCTCTGCAGCGGAACAGCCGCAGTTTAAGTGCAGATCCCACCCTCTACCATCGTTCTGCTGTGGGGAAGCTGGGCCTGGATCTTGGGCAACCCCAGAATTTCTGTGTAGTGATGAGCAAAGAGAAGCAAGGCAATGGTACCTGAAGTACAGTTTGTATATGTCAATCGCTTGGAGGAGTTAGAAATATGTGGATAACCAGGACTGTATTCATTCCTTATTAGGTGTGCCAGACAAGCAGAACAGGGTGCTAAAACAACAACATTATTGCTTTTCTGTCCTGTAAGGCTGTAAATGAATGAAAATGAGGGGAGAGAGTTGTGAAATTGTGCCTTCCAGACATGCTAAGCTAAGGAGCCAAAACATAAAGCAGTCACGCTGCATCTTTTTTCTAACACAACATCAGAATTTGCTTGTTGAATCTTATAGACCTGACCTTATGCCAAGTGAAAATAATGAAAGTTTAGTGATTGGATTTGATGGGAACAGGAGTCACCTTTCTCTGCTGGAAAATGAGGGGGTTTCTGACAGATGGATGAGAAAAGAATGTGGATGTTGCAGGCCTTCAGACCATCAATGAACAATACCATGATCTGAATAAGTAGCCATAAAAAAGCTTATCTTAATAAAAAACTAAGTTACTTGTATTTCCAGTTGTACTGCATATTATGAGAGGTTATTATGATGGGGTTTCTCTGACTCTGTGTTAATAATTGCTTTTAAGTTTTTGTGGACTACTTTTACTTGCAGGCACACTTAATTTTTGGTGAAATAGACTAAGAAGGAGCAGAAAATATTTTTACGTCAGACTGTTGTGGGTATTTTTTTGAAGGAGCAGAAAATATTTTTACGTCAGACTGTTGTGGGTATTTTTTTCCTTTGCCTGTGCGGCATTTCAAGTGCAAGACATCTTGGCCTGGACCGTTCCCATTTTAAGTGCTTTTTTTGGGCATCTTTTTTCTTTAGATATTTTGACTTTTGCAATTAAAAAAAAAAAAAAAATTGCCTTTGACAATTAATAACTTGGCATCTGTACTGTTACACAAAGATTTTGTGTGCCTTCCAGTGGGTGGGAAATAAGTTTGTTTGCAAATTGCATTTTTCTCTGTGAAAGAGAGAAAAGCCTTGCATATACTGTTTGCTTTGATAGCTTTTATTCAGGCCCTAATATAAAGCTCAAGGACATTATTTCCAGTAGCTCTCCATTAGTTACTTTGTTTTCCATACATGAAAGAGCAATAGCAGTGCAGGAGTTAATAAAAGTACAGGTCTGTAAAATGGCATAATATGTTGCAGACAACTCAGCAACAATATTTATGTTTTCTTTTACTCTGACAGTCCCCAGATTATAATATACAGATTGAGTATTTCCAAGGACACCACAGGGAAACGTGCAAAGAAATCAAAATGGATTTTGGTAGGAGATAAACAGAAACTGTCAAAAAAATAGCCTTGTGGCTAACCAAGCTTCAGAATAAGAAAATCTCAGCAAAATACTTAAAAGGAATATAATCAATGAAAGAAAATTACAGCAGAAGTGACTGAAACTGTCTTCAATTAGAAAAACACAAGTGAAATGCAATTTTTTGTGTCTGAATTTCTTGAGAGATCTGTGTAAAGTTTATCTTTTCTCTGATAATTTTTCTTCTTGGGCTTTTTGTTTGTTGGTTTGATTTTTTTTTCCTTTGGTGGTGTAAGTAAAATTACTTGTATCTAGTTTGTTGCCTAAAATCAGTCTAACAGAAAACATGAACTGGTAATTAAATTTTGAATTGGCCATCTTTGTTATGTGGGTGTAACATTGTGACTTCATCTCACATTGAAGACTTGTACCTGCTAGAGCACAGCATTCTTCATCTGACTAAGTTTTTGAGCTTTTTGGGGGACTTTCTATGCCATCCACTGTCTTTGCATTACTATTGCTGTCAGTACTGTTCAAGACCAAGGAAAGATGAAAGCAAATGACTTAAAATGAAAGTATGACTCTTAACTGACACAAACATGTCCCTGCAGTATAAAACTGGGAAGCTATATTAATACACACCTTCACTTTTGCCACACTGCAAAGTGAGTGGTTCTGGATTTTGGATGCAGTCTCACAGGAATAGTGCTGAAGGTTTGGCCACATAGTTCCCAGCGCAGAGTTTGGCTGCAGTTCATCAGGAAGCTGAGAAGGGAGGAGCGAGGCAGAGACAAGAACTCCACGCGGGACCGCTGCTGCTGATGAGACGTTTCACTAAGATGATTAATGCCCATTTACAAAATTGGGCTATTAAAAAAATTGAGCGTGCAGCTTAAAAACTGCCTGGGTTAAAAGTGTCCCTGCCTGCTGACCCTGCTTTCATGCCACACTGTTCCCTCTGTCCCACTGCGCTGTAATTATGGCTGAGCCTCTGTCCCAAGTGGCATTGTTCCAGGTCATACTCACTGCAACTGCTCCTGTCTCTCCTGGTGTGTTGTGCCAGGCAGTGGCAGCGAGGGGACAAGGGAGCTCTTAATGGAAGGTGAGAGGTTTCCATTTATGGCTGTTATTTCACTGTGATTCTGGGGTAAGAGCCATTATAAGGGTGTTTCAGAGCACAACAGGAAAAAAACGGCCATAACTGGGAGTAATGGGGTAAGGTTGAGCAAAGGCAAATGGAGGCTGTTTTCTGACAGTGAGATCTATTAGACTGTGGAATAGATAAGTCTCCCAAGGGAGGTGATAGACGTCCAAGCACTTGAGTCATTTAAAACTATAGTAGACAAAGAGCTCAGAAGTAGATAGTAGGGAATAATCTACCAGTGACCACAGAATGAAAGACTGATGTAGTATGTCCTTCCATGTCTAGTTTTTGGCATACATGCAGTCTTTGAAAAGTCCCATTTTCAAAGAAAAAAAAAAAAAAATAGCTGCATGTGTCTCTTAAAGGAACTACAGCTTGTTTTGTAATGTTGTTCCACAACTCTTACTGTAGATGTTTCCTCTTCAGGTGACAAGTTTCAGGCTTTTTGAATGAACTCCAGTTTAGGGGACAGCTTCTTTTCAGACATGCTGTTTTTCCTCCTTGTACACTTGTGGTTCATCACACCCTGTACTCAAATATGTTTAGCAATATCAATATTAATTTCAGGCTCTTCTTGTACCTTGTTTAACCATTTCTATAATTCACCTAAAATGCAGAAATAATGTTTCATCTCTGTGCTAACTACCACCTTCACCTTACAACCGTACATTGGCATGATGGAGTGGGCTTTGCAGGAAGAGGAGTTCATGGTCCTACAGTGGCAGTCAGGGGAGGGAAAGCACTTCATGCATGAGGGACAGTAAAAGAGGGAAGCACAAAATACCTGTGAGAAGCACAGCCAAGGCCAGGAATATTAAAAGAGCAAGAGATGGGGGATGATGTGGTGCCAAAGGAGAGCCTCCAGAGAAGGAGCAATGGAGTTTGTGAGTGTGCTTGAGCATGAGCATGTGATGCAGCGGGATCACTATGTGTGCAATGCAGTGCCCTAGAGCAATAGACCCAAGATGCCAAGTTTTTTATATCTTGGAGGTCCAATGAAATGTGCTGAACAGGAGTTGTTGAGGAGAGCAGAGAAACTTGTGAAATACTTCTGATTTTGGAAATTCCACTGCCTCCATTGGGCAATATTGATCTTATGGTGCACCGAATTAAAAACTGCATCTAACCTACAGCCTTGTTCTTCTTTCACTGTTGCATTCATGGCATAAGCTTACGTTAAACCACAGACTGCAGAATTTACAAGCAGGTTGTGCAATGTATTTATGACTCACTTCTCCTCTCAGGCTTCCACCCCTTAGTGGGTATTGACAGAAAATACTACTAGCATAAGAAATGGCTTGATCTAATCTGCAGTGTTGTTTGTGCTAGAAAATTGAGAAGAAAATTGAAATGGATTATGTTCAATAAGCCCTAAGGGTGGGCTAATATACTCAGAAATCTTTAGCACCCTGTAATGATTTGCTGTCTTCGGAAGGTTGGGGTTTTTTAACTGTGACTTGTATTTTTTAATGTTGCAAAATTAATTTTTGACAAATCAGATTTGAATATTACCTTGTTTACTCCATTTTTTTTACCTGAGGTGTTTTTTTTAACAATTATATGTTTCATATTTGCTATTTATATTTAAGCACACATGCATTGCAATCTCAAGATTCTTTAGCTAAAACCTTATCTGATGACTGAAACACACACATTAACCACCTCTGAACTATGTATATATCTCATTAAATCTATTTTATCTTTTGCTATGTTTTATTTATCTATAAATTACAGGTTTTATTTATGTTTGGGGGATTTATTTACGTATTTAACTTTATTATCCATGGTGGTTGATTTTAAAATTTGAACCTGTAAGGTGCTCATTTGATCAGCAACTGCATTGCACTGATGTAAGTGGTCAAGATTTTGAAGACAGTGCACTCCAATGCAACTTGGAGTGCCAGAAGAAAAGCCAAAAATTTTATTAGTCGTTTGCTACTTCAAAACTTCTATTTTGCTTGATGTGTGATATTAAATTAACAATAGCATCTTAAGACAATTTTGTCTTCTCTGCTGTCTATATTAAGCAGACTTATTTGTTTCTCACTAGTTTGGTTTTTTGTAGAGCAAATCCATAAACACAGCATTGATTTGTATAATATATTATATTATAATATAATAATATATATATTTGTATAATATATTATATTATAATATAATAATAAAACTTAAATATCAACATTGTACCTAAACAGTGCTTGCTTTATATATATATTTTATATTTGTAATGCTCTTTAATATTTAAAATTGTAAAGACCTGCTTAAGGAGGAGCAAAATTCCAGTGACTGTACTGGTATTTATCCGCTAACTGAGCACCTTTATTGTATCATTTATATGAATGATAGGTATATTAAAGGGCTTGTGTTAAAGCAGAATGTAGACCGTGTATGCATACTACACACAGCCCAGCAGAACACTGTGCTGAAGTATGTAAATGCATTAACACAGTATTCGTAACCATAGTCTATCAATATATATATATCTCCATGTCATTCCTTGTAAAGTGTTCTCCAGGTTGGAAAAATAAAAGCGTGTGAATGGAATACTGATTCCACTAGTGGTGATGGCATCTTATCTAGAGAGAGGGCTACTAGACTCAAATTGTTATCACCTACTGCCTTCTAGGCAGCTATTTTTCAGTGCAGGATTTACCATAAAGATCAAGAAAACAGCTGGCAACTATCAACTTGTTATAAAAAAGACTTTAAATGTTTTCTTCTATTTAGCTGTGATGTAGTGTGACTTACTTTAAAACGTAGCTATTGAATGCACAAACTTATTGAAGACCCAGAACTCCATTTAGCTGGTAAAATCCTGCTGTGGCTTTAATTGTTTTAAGGTTTCTGTGGGGATATGAGTCTATGAAGGGCTGAGAGGGGGTGGGAGGAGGGGATAGACTGTGTTCTGCAACTTTTGTTCCCGAACTGTGACAAGAATGTTTCACCAGACACATTTGTACTGTCATAAGCATGCAGAGAGCCACGTGGTAAATATTACAGAAGGATAAAATGTAGCAAGCTGCAGAAAAATATATCTGAAAAAGAAAATAAAATTGGGGGTTGAAGGAGGTGTTGGACATTTAAAGCAGAGAAATAAATGAAATGATGATTTTTTCTGTCACTAAGTTGGAATAGCAGTGCATAGTTTAGTCCATGTCATGCTCTCTCTACACTGTATGTGGGAATAGTATATCTGCACCAGACTCAATACTGAGAGAATTGCATTGGGGCAATTTTGAAGATGGATTTTCAAGGTACATTCTGTCCAAAGCAGAAAGCTATGAGAAAATGTAGTTGCTATCAGCTGCATTTCCATTTCTATTTCTTTTGTAAGGTGCAAACTTGTTCTTCAGTTTTCCATACTCACCCCTTTTATCTTCTTTATTTCTGTTTCCCTCCACAATTCCTGGAGCTCTCTCTGTATTGCCAAGTATCTAATTCAGCTTCTGTATCTGTTTTAGCCATCTCTTTGTTATAGCTACATTTCAACAAGCTATCCCGCTAGAATATCCTATCTGAAAACTCAGCCCAACAGCTGAGAGGAGTGAGCTTGGATGGATGGATGGATAGATAAAGGGTTACCCAGAATAGCTCTCAGAGCCGTCTGTGTTAGCAAACTATTTAAGCTGTCAGCCTCTGTGTATTTATAGCCTACTTATCACACGGGTATCTGAACACCTATCAATTTAGCATTAGAAATCCAGTCCAAGTCTCAGCCCACTTCTGGAGACTCACTCACTGTTGCTTACTGGCTTTAGATGAGTAGAATAAAAGGTGTGATATCCAGCCATGTTTTGCTTTTTCCTTCCTAGTCTATTATCTGAAAGCTTGATCTCGGACTTCCTAAACTACCAGGAAAGACTCTTTGATGATTCCTTATTTGTTCATAGCTCTTTTTTGGAAATGATTTGCCTCTTTCTGAAAAGGATTTTTCATTAAAAAGTCTTGTCAAATTTCCAAACGAAAATGTCAGTTTCCATTTTTCCCAAATCTTTTCTCCTTTCTTAATTTTTTACCCCTTCCTATTTCTTTTATCAGTGGAGGTTGTTGTTTTTGATTTTGTTTTTTGCATTACTACTTGGACAATATGTCAAAGAGAAAGTGAAGAGGGTTATTTTTTTTTTTTTAGCAGTGAAAATGGATAACACTTTTCACCTGACAGTCAGAAATGCTAAGCTTTGAAAGTAAAGCTGTTCTACAGGATACTGAGCTGAGAGTCATCTAGAGAGGGGAAAAAAGAAATCTCAAACAAAATTGAAATGTTGCTTCTGATACCTTAACACTTGTTTTTTGAATTTTGTTTTCTGTTTTGGGGGGTTTTGAGCGTTTTTTTGTTTCTTGTTTTTTGTTGGTTTTTTGTGTTTGGGGTTTTTGTTTGTTTGTTTGTTTTGGTTTGGGTTTTTTTGTGTGTTTTGTTTTGTTTTGGTTGTTGGAGTTTTTTGTTCATGTAGCAGACTTGACCACCAACACTGAGAGCAGGTTTTTCTTGCTTTTGCCCTTCTGATTCTCTGCCTTGTCCCACTGTGGGGCAGTGATGAAGTACACTGAGTGGGAGCTCAGCTGCCAAGCAGTCCCAGCCCACCACAATCCCTACCCACCCAACTTTGAAAACAGTGTAAAAGGTGGAGTCTCCCCTGCTGGAGAAAGGAACTTGGAGTCAGCTTCTCCCTGATATGCAGCTATATTTATTACTAACATATTTGCTGTTTTCGTAGGCTGCTTGCAATAAAAATATAAAGGGGATAAAATGACATGCATATAAGTATAAAGCTGTGGAGATGTTAATGACGAGTGGCCCTCAGAGGAAACAGCTGATCAATGTATAGGAATGATGAAGAGGTGTGATCATGATCAAACAAGGTTAACAGTATCAATCAGGTCTCCTAAAATAGATGGAAGAGTTGCAGTTTCACGTCTTCAGCTACAACCTGGCCTTGTTTTCTGGCTTCAAATATAAAATAGCAATAAAGCATCCATCTACCTGACATCCTTTTATGTTCTCTTTCAATCATGGGCTGCAAAATGTTTCTTTTCAGGTTTACCCTGGTTTGACATCCCTGTTATTGCCTATCACTTTAAGGAGTTGAAAGGCTGGGGATTGATTTCATTTTCTTTTAGCTCTCACGGTTTTTTATGTGGAATCTGTTTCTCACTTGGTTTGCATTTCATCTAAGATAATGCTGGCTATCAGTGCTTGAATAATAATTGAACTGAAGCAAGCTGTTCAGCCTAAGGTCTCAAGCTGGGAAAGCTGTGTTTGTCATGTGTGGGTATTTCAAAAGAATTTAACATTCCAGAATTAAGTTGCAAGCAAACACAGAAGGAGGGGGAAATCTTGTGCAGCTCTGGCTGTACAGCTGCACCATTGCCTTCATTAGTTCCTCACTGAACATGAGCTAGCCCTTCTTGTTGTTAAAAATTTTTCATCAGTGGTATGTAGTAAAGCATTACAGCACTAAGAGGTGGAAAATTACATACTGGCAATTTTGAAACATGGATGAGCCTTGTGGAATTGTTTCTCCTGCCCCCTGAGATGCTGTTGAATGGCCATTTAATAGTTACCCTGCTTGAAATTGAACTTTTATTTTGATACCGTTAGTGCTGCTAAAATATAGATGCTGTTTGCAGCTTTTATAATTATGTTGGTACACCTTTAGTTGACAATAACACTCTACTATTACACTTCCACCATCTGTAATCTTTGGTAATAAGTATTTGAAATTGTGGCTCAGCTGGCAGAAAAAGCAAACTTATTTTGCAGTATCAGTCTGTAAGTGGGTGGGTGACCAAGCAATTTAAATATTGCTTATATTGAATGCCACTGTTTGACGCATCCTACTAGAATTTGGCAGATCTTAGGAGTTGGAGATGTACAGTTTTGAGTTGCAGTTTGGGTTCATCTGCAGAGGTTGTTGACAAGCACCAAGTACTCAGAAATCAGCATGACTCAGCTGTGACTTGGGGGCAGAGGAGCAGAAAATTTTTCACTTTGTGAAACTTAACAGATATGTACAAAAACAATGGATCTTTTTTTTCATTGTATTGCTCTTTGAGCCATTCTAATAGTCTTTATACTCTCTATGCAAACAATTTTTTCTTCAGCTTGGGAAAAAAGTTTTAATGGTCCAAATAGTAATCACATCTTGTAAGTCACAATCTGATGGCTTGAATATGTGAGTTAATTAAAAATTTTGCAGACTGTTTTTGAAAATCTTTAACTTTCTTCTGTCATATTTCATCCAGACATGGCAGTGAAATTTCACCAATATGTTAGCACTTTTAGGTATTTTACTAGTTATTCACATGCACAGTTGCTGTATTGCCAGTTAGAGGATGTGATTTCTGTGTGCTCTGGAGACCAGTGACAATGAAAGATGTGTTAAATATTAAGGAAAGGTCTTTCTATGAGAAATTCTGCCATTTACATAAAAGATGCCACAAGACACAAGAATGGGAGTTAATCACAGAGGTTAAACTATAAAAGAAAAAGTCATGCTTAGAGAGAGAGACATTCCTGTTGTAGCTATCTATGAATTTATGATACTGCTGATGGATATCTTTTAAACTTCAGAATTAATGAGCACCCTGAGGACAATGAATGACAGCTGGTTAAAAAGGAATACAGGAGTGAATGGGCAGTATTGAATATAGAGGTTTTTGTGTTGCAGGGGTAGGCATACTAAAATCCTTTTGCTGATAAATATGAAATAAATTCCATTTTGAAAAACATTATGCTTCAGCCAAATTAAAAATTGCACCAACAAGGACAGTATAACCCCTACAGCTTATGTCTCTTATAATGTAAAAGAAAAGAGGTAAATAGCATAACTTAAAACAAAACCCCTAGCTTTTTCTTCACCTTTGAGACTTCAGGCTTTTAAACATTGGATTTTTACCCCAGCTGTTAGTGACTTCCTTTTTTTGGAAAGGGTGAAACCAGGCTGCACTGGGACTATACTTTGCTGTGTACATCAATTTAGGATTGTACACTCTTGAAACATCCCTTCCTGGGCAAGTGACTGCAAATCCTGTAACAGGTACATTTGCAGGTACATTTACTTTCTGAACTGTTAAAATGTTGCTATTCAGTGTGAAGTACTTGCTTAGTATTTCCTTTCTTAAGTTTAAAGTGCTTCTTGTCAGTTTTAAGTACTCTAGATCACTAATTTGGTTTACTGATTTCAGCGCTGCTCGTGTTGATCCACATGATCATGATGCATTGATGGAGATTCTGACCAGCCTCAGACTGGCATTTATTTTCGAGTCTGAGTAAAAAACAATGTTGTTACACCTACAACAATCCTCCAGCTTTTCAAAATTCAGCTTCTTGAAGGGTTGCAAACATGTGAATGGGCATCTCCTGGTGATGAGAGGTCCCTATCATGCTGCAGGGGTTTGGATTCACCTTCCCTCTCTTGTAAGCAACACTTTATTGTCACCCTCATGCAGATTCATGGGTTGCACCTCGTTTTTGCCTGGCTGTACCAAACCAGTGGCCATAACTGTGTCAGCAGCCCATCAGTAAGTCATTTTTTTAGGTTGTAAGTCTGCTACCTGCCTTATGTAAGAAGGGACCATTATGGAGTTGTCTTGGTCACATAACAATGTTTTTTTCTCCATGCTATATGCCTTCATCTTTGCTCCATTTGTGGAATATTCTGGCAATTGCCTGCAATTTCTCAACTTACACAGCATTTAATTGTGAAAGTAATTTAATTCACTGAAGTTTTCCCTTGGCTCTAGAAAAACTTTTCTTTTAGCCTTTAAAACATTAGTTCAGCAATTTGTTGAAAAGCTCTGTATGAATGACAACCTCCTTTTAATCTCACTTATCTATTCATTCCTCTGCCTTGTCAGCCCTTGTCAAGAAAACCCCTCTTTCATATGGGTATTTTTTCCTTATCAGTGCTGAGCAAGTGCCTTGCTGTTTAATATAAGGTGTTGAGATTTCCATGTTATGATGGGGTTAGACAGCTAATTTCAACAAGCCTCATACTTTTTGAGTCTCAGGCTGGTCAGTTTTTTCTTTGCCAAGACAAACTTGTGACAGCTGAACAAACAGATGAATATGTAACTGCACTAAGTAGGACAAAATCTTCCCTCCGCTTGCAGGATGGAGTTCAAATGGTGAGGAGAAGGAATGTACGCAGTGTCCCTCTGGTTGGGTTATGTTATCAAGGCAAACAGCAATGCTGCATCTCTCAATCACAGCAGCTATCAGCTGAACATAATCTCCCAAGGCAGCAGAGAGGCTAATACGTGGATAATTGCCACCTTTAGATATTGAATTTGGTATAACCATTTCTGGAGAACTGTGTCTAGTCCTGAAGTTCCTGGTACAAGAAGGAATGCAGCAATTTGAGAAGGTGAGAGCCTTGCTGTGAGAGTCTTTCTAAAGGATCTTAATTGGGTCAGTTGGTCAAGGAAATGGTTAAGAAAGAATGAGATTATTTCAGATTAGTATTGCACAGAGAGCAGAAATGTGATGTTAGAGGGCTTTGTGATCCAGCTGATAAATGTATCTAACAAGTGGAAGCTAGAAAAATAGTGAGAAAAACAGTGATTAACACTGGCAAAATGTGCCACAGTCAAGGACAGATTTTCTAAATGACGTCAGTGGTAGAACTTGACTCAGTATTTTCAAATTCAAATATATTAGTTCCAGGAATATCAGAGGTTCCTTGTAACCTCTCATATGAAAGTCTTCAAATAGTTGTCCATAATATTCCTTTCACCTTGCTCTTTAATTCTTCCACACTTTTTACAATGGGACACCGCTGTATTTCCAGACTCCCCAGCAGCTTCTCTTTCTACTAGGCACAGAGTCTGTGTTGGATATCTGGGGCAGTCAGATCCTGACTGGGTTTGATCTGAGTGCAGAAATGGCAATATGAAATGTGAGAGTAATTGCTTGATGTTTTTTTCTGGGCTTCAAGGCTGCTGTCATAGAGGATAAAGGAGAATAGAAGCACATGAGGGCATTTTTTATTCTTTTTCCAGACCTATCACTTGACAAACAAGTCTGTGCTAATGTTAGGTTTGAAGTGTTATCATTAGACTGCCCTACTAGTAACATAAAGGTATAAAAAGCCTTCTGTCCAGCTTCCTACCTTAATTAAACATGGAGATTTTAAATAATCATTCTTGAAGCCCATTCTCTTACTCTACAATTCTCTTACTTACACTCATTGCATGGATCTCTTGTAAACAATCCTTTCATCTGCAGTCTCCTGAGCCTTCTCCAGGCCTACGGATGGCAGCTATGCTGGGTGATTTTTTTTTAATTTATTTTTTTTAATAAAGGTGGTTGAGTGCCTGCAGTACTTCATGCTCAGAATTCAGAAAAAGGCAGCGTGCTCCCAGCAAGCATCAGAATATTTAATCCCCATGGCTGTGAGGTGTGGTGTCTATATCTATATTTATTTCTCAGGAGGCTTTAATGTCTTGGGGTCCTTTGACAAAACACGGATGTTTGAACTAGGTATATTTTTTTTATGATGAGGAGAATACAAACAAGACAATAATAACTTCCATTTTCATTAGCTACATCCCTGCTGGTCCTGACATATTCTGATGAATACCCCCTAGAATTTCAGCAGCAGCAACAACAGCAAAAACTACCAACTTGAGGTTTCTTAGCAAGTTGAGAAACAAGGAAGCAGAAAAAAAAGCAGTATTCTAAAAGTATATTGACTGTGGCAGAATTCGGGTCTGGTTCTGATTAATGTAACGAAAAATACACTTGAGAAAAGAGTAGGAAATTATTTATGTTCTCAGATACAGTTTGTATGTCCTCTCTCCCAGTTTTCAAAAATATGAAACTCCTGAGTATGAGAGCCACTGTAATTTTAAAGCTTCATCTTCTCAGTGTGTAAATGGTATAGACCAGCTACAAGTGGTGCCATTTGTTTCAAACACCCTCGTTTTATGGAGAGTTGGCTGACAAGTGGCTTTAACTAATGGCAGCGGCCAGGAGGGCAGCTACGCCTACAACTTTCTCAGCAATGCCAAGTTGCTATTTGGTCTGAGCCCTCAAAATAAGTATGAGCAATTCCTGCAAAAAATTTAGTGGCTGGACAAGTCTTTGCCTTTTTTTTTTTTTTTTTTTTCAAGTATATCCAAATTTGATCCATACAATTATACGTCTGTCCCAGTGTTTCTGTCTCCAGCAGTGGAGAGTATTAGATCTTGGAGAAAAGTGCTAAAACTCCCACAGTGGACAATTATGGAATAAGCTGCTCTAAGGAAAAGTTCTTTCCTAACCACAGGATGCCTTGAAGTATTTCTGTTCTGTTTAATGTAATTGGAGATCTTCATATTAGTCCTATAAATGCCAAATCCCTTTATTAATCCTTCTGCAAGATTAGTTCTTTTAAAAGTCAGTTCTGCACAGTGGCTGTTCATAAAAGTAGAAATTCAACTTTTAAAAAAATCTTTCTGTTTTCAAAGCAGGACAAGATCTAACTGATAATTTTAAAACGTATTTTTCTTCATGACTAGCACTAGCCTGATATATTCCAGTTGAAAGACAAGCATGATAATTCATGCTGATTGTAGGAAACGGAATGAATTTTGTTGCTACTAGAGAGAATGTTCTTGAAACTTCTTTTTAATGTTGCTATTTTTTATTTATCTGTTCCAGGTATTCCTGTAATTCTTATGTAAGACTCATTCCCGAATCCTTTAAAATATATCTCAGATGTTCTCTTCAGAGCTTCATGCACGTTTTTTCTTTTCTGCAGGTTCATGATCTAAGTTTTAAACATCTAATTCACTACTAATCTTTATAAGAAATAGGATCATAAATTCAGGCATTATAGATAAATATTAGGTAAATTATGAGGCTAATGTGTTCCCAACTAAGTAATTTTCTGATAAGCATTGACATTTTGGAAGACATTTAATTATTGATGTGCAATAGATCAAGAATGATTAATCAAAAGGGTATTGTAAGTTCAAATGGATATAAATTATATGTTTTATAATGCTGACATTATTTCATTTACTAGGACTTTAGGTTAGTAGTCATCTCGGATTAGACAATGTAGGGGCACACTGTGGGAATATTAATTTTTTTTTCTGGCTTCCCACAGATTCTGAACTGGCAGGAACTGGCCACAGTTGCCAAATCTAAATCCTGTGTCAAATTTCAATAGAAATGCATGCCTGAAAGACTGTTTAACATGTATAATGGTGTCAAACACAAGCAGTCTTTTAAAAGAAAATTACATTGGCTTCTGTTTTCCAGGACTGGTGGGGAGGTGGTGTTTAACCTTCTCATGATCTTATGAGCAAGAACTGTGTTGCACCATAAGGTGATGAAAAATAGCATCACCTATTTTTATCTAAGATGGCATATTTTAAGGTTGCACTGAATAGTTTAGATGCTGTTGATTTGATTTTTCAACACAATTTTTTCTCTGATAGTGTAGTGCTGATACTGCTTTCTCATGAATATGTAACAGCATAAGGAAAGAGCTGGACAGTATGTGTTCTATATTAAGAAATCTATTTTCTCATCATTATAAAACACAAATATGTTCCTAGCAGAACTATCCATACTGTTAAGTATGTTTAAATCAGCTGTTACACACTGGTTTCATGCAAAAATACGATTCTTGTCTATTCAGGTTCTGAACATGCTGTTTATTGTGCATGCTACGTGCTATCTGACAGCTCCATTGCTGTAAGGGTTGGGTCTGTGGTGATGATTTCTCAGGGAAAGTTGTATAAAAATGTGGCCTTTCAACTCTGAAATGAGTTTGGGTTTCAAAGTCAAACTCAAATCTAAAATGCCTTTTCCAGCTCAACAATCAGCTTACTAAAAATCTTTTAGGTTAGCACAGTACCAAAGTAATTATGGATCTAAAGCTTAAAAAAAAAAAAAAAAAAACCAAGCAAACAAACAACACTAAAAAAAATCACAAAAAAAAATTGAATACATTTTAGTGCCTTTCAAGCAATTTTTTTTTTAATGTGAAAATTTAGATGCAGTTTTAACTAGAGAATCTTATGGGGAAAATGTCAGCAAATAAGAATGGTTGAGCAGTTTAGTGTTTTTCCTCAATCTGACTTGCTCAATTATTCAAAGCAGATAGGAAGCCCACTATAAGGACCTTTGGTAAACAGTTCCCTTTAGTGTATTGGGGTGATACTGCTCTTCCCACAGCTTCCATGGCAACTGAGGAATATTTAGAGGTTCAGTTCAGTGGCACATGTCAGTGTTAGCAAGAAGACAATGGCTGTCTGAGAGTAACATCTCTGTTCTCAGTTCCCTTAGAGAAGGAAGCTAATGGAAGAGGAGATGCCCCATTTCTGCTGCAGGTCAGAGTGGTCCTGGGTTTGCTGGCATCTCGTGTATGGAAGTATCAGTGACTTCTTGGGCATTTTTGCTTTCCCAATGTACCGTCTAGCCATTACTGGAAGTCATGCAAACATGTACCAATGCATTACTTTTTTGCCTTTTTTTTTTTTTCTTGGAATTGGTGAGAACAAGTGTACAACAAATATTTTGTTAAAAAAGGTCATGTCCTTAATATGATGGACTTCAGCCTCTATGATAATGAAAATCCATGTAATTTTTTTTATCACTGTAATATCTGCACAAAGACTGTGATAGCATCTTCAGTTTGGAAGAACTAAAGATCAAAGCATCTTAGAATTTGCTGAAAGGTCTCCAAAGGTTTTTGCCTATGAGTTTATAATTTTCAGTAAAATTGTTGTGGTGGTGGCCTGAACACTGCAGTGTGACAATTGTTCTTTTTTCTCATATATCTCCATTTAAAGAAAGAATATATTTCAGGGGTGGAGATCAGTGACATTTTTAAAATTGCATTAAATTACATTTTTATAAGAGACAGATTTCTCTATCAAAAATCACCCAACAGCCTAAGTACTGAACCTGACTAGAAGTTATTTAACCAGCTGTAAGACCATGCCTGTGAAACACAAACCTTTCTGTTCTATAGCTATTGGCATGGGATTTTTATAAAAAATTGTTTTACTTCCTCTGTGCTTTCTTCAGGCTTGTTGTGCCTTTGAAAACACCATGGTACAGTAACATAATTTTGAGCTGGCAAGTTCTGTACAAGTGCATGTATTTTAAAGATGTGCGAGGAAGATCTCCCTTGTAATCTTAATTACGACGTGTGTGCAGATGCCTTTACAGGGGCTCCTTATTGTCTGCTCTGATTCTTTCATGATCAACAGGTCTGCTTCTCATGTCTGAAGTTACTACTTTTATAGTAGCCTTTTCCTGTAAGCCTTACTCAGTTTTTCAGGGGAGTGTGCTCTTTTCTCAGCTGCGTGCTTGAGCTACTTTGGTGCAGGCCAGCATGGCTGGGATTTTGATCATGGTCTTAGCTTGAATTTGGATAAACAATGATCTCGTTAATTGCAAAACAATCACATAATACAATGAAGCTTTGTAACAGCGATGAAGCTTTAAGTAACAAAGAATAGGGAAATATAATTCCCTCATCATGTGCATCATGTGGTTCACCTGGTGATGAAAGGACCAAACACTAAGGAGTCACTGAAGATGAAGGGTGAGATGGTGTGTGATGAGGACATTTTATGCTTAGTGTCACCCCAAACCCAGTTCTGATCTCTCGGGTTAAAGAATTCAACTGCCATGATTAACCAACGTCAAGGAAAGACTGGAAACAGCAATCAATACTCAGTGGAATAAATCTTGAGGGTTGCGTGTAAGTTTGTGTACAGTAATTTTTAAATTGCATATTCGAATGCACGAAATGCCCAGATTGGTTTGTAACTTCAGAAAACACTGCAGAAATTATGATAGTTGCTGTATTTTATAGAGTACCCATTTTTTTCTTTTCTGCTTGTTTAAGAACTTTAAAGCTTAAAAAACTCCCACATACTTTCATGCTGTTCTGTGGGGAATGAACCATGCAAAACCCACAAGCTACACATTGCTTTTGGTCAGATTTAACTTTAGATTTTTGTTTAAGCTTCTCTCTGCAGGGATCAGATGGCCACAGTATTCTAAAGAGGGCTGCATTTATCTAAAGAGGTTTTTGCCATTTTCTTGTAAAAAGGCTCATGAGCACAGAGCTCATGAATTTGGAATGAGGGGAAAATACAGAAAAGAGTGAGCATTTTGCACTTGAGAAGTATTGATATATTCAAGGATGGTCTTATTTACCAGTGGAGATTTTCTACTTCTTTGCCTCTTACACACCATGAAATGTGGCTTAATACTGCTGATCTATTGCATGGTATTTATGGTGCCTGGCTGCATGGGGAGGTGCAGGGGGCAGTGTGCCTAGCTGAAGGCAATCTAGTCAGGTCTCATTCCGGTGCTGCTGAGTTAAAATGAATCTGTTTAAGGAGAGAATTTGTCTTACCACTGTTCTTTAAACAGACAAGAAAAGGCCACTTCTGTGAAGGGTTAGAGGCTTTTCAGTAGCTGGAGTTGTCAGCCAAGTGAGTGCTCTGTTCGCTTTCCCTCTGCAGGGGCCTGTGTGCAAAGTGGAAATTCAAGGTTGAAATGGGATCTCTGCAGTCATTTATGTGAGAGTTGTACGATGATGCCCCTAGATGAAAGAATACATAAAAATTCATAAGATACATGAGGAGCAAATTTCATTAATATTTATCAGCCTTCTTCTTTGTGGAATATACAGATGTTAGCTCATTGTTGCATTTAAATGCAGTATACTCGAGACAGGAAAGACGTAATGGGCAGTAAATTCCAGCAACCTAATGCTTCTGGGTACGTGGCCATGCAGCCAGAATGATAGTATCCTTGCTTTTAAAACAGTATTTTCCTCTACTCTTTTTCTCGTGGGAGTTTGTGAAAATTAATCAACTTTATTATCATCCCAAGTTAAGTATGGCATTAAAGCCCTTTTTTTTTTAAAGGTTGTCCTTCAGACTTCACCAATTGCTTACCATCGCAATGCCAGCAAGACCAGAAAATTAAACTATGGTGGTGAGACATGGTTTCTGTTAACAGACCCAGGTTTTGATCTGCTGCACTCTTTCTGAGAGGGAACAAAAGTTCAACCTGTAGCTCATCATTCAGTGCTGCTTCAGAAGTAGCTTCAGTAGCTGAAGGGGAGAGGGTTATTTGGAGTTACAAATGTGTTAAAGCCTATCAAATTCTGCTGTGGCTACTCGTGTTCTCATGCTAGGGGGTAATTACTTGGAACCAAGGTTCTTGGCAGATGTACTTTGTGCCATACCAGAAAAACAGGCAGAGCAGTGCAGTGTAATAAGCAGTTTTGTATAACATACTGTTCCAATTAGCTTGTGCCAGGACCTATTAACAGAACTTTCTCCCATTTTTATCTCCCAGCCAAACACAACAGTAATGCCCCTGGAAAACACAAGAGAACAATTACAATCAATCCATCAGTTCTTACCAAATGACAACACATAATCAGTTACTGAGGAGTCCTGCATTTTTTGTGGTGACTGACAGGGCTACCCTGGAGTAAAACCAGAGTGTGAGCAGTCTTACTGTGGCAATTCTGCTTGTGCACTTTCATTTGGCAGGGTTCTCACCTGAGACTTCCCTGACAAAACAACATTCTGGTCTCCCAGGATGTGGGAAAGATACCACCACCTAATTCCTGTCTTGGTTGAGAAGTTCATGCTATGCCACCAACTTTTTGTGATGTCCTACTATCTGCAGTCATCATTCCCTGTTGTAAGCATTTGTTTTCATGACAGCCTGCAGGAGCCATGTGGTTTTGCTTTTTTCTTCTCTCTCCTTAGCTGCTGCAAGTCCTGGTTGCGTCTGATGTTGGCTTCCAACAGTGCATGTCGTCTTCCTATGAGTTTTTGGTTGAGCAAAGTGCAATAGCTATTGAGAGAACTTCTCCTCAGCCCATGTCTTAAATCAGATATTTGTGCAGATCCAGGATATACTGAAGTGCCCAAAACATCTGTGTGAATTCCTGCCAAGTGGGCCCTCCAGTTTCACACTGGATTACTGTGAGAGTCAACTGTCAGCTCTAAGATAGCCGCTAGACGCATACGCATTCTCCAGGCTATCCAACAGACTTCAGAGAATTACAGCATTAATCTCAGTGTCAAAGGTGGAAAAAAATTAAATAAAAGAATCAGAATTGATGTAGTTCTCCCCACGGTGGAGGCTGGCTCTAATGGCCTGTCGGAGGCACAGAGCTGTGTGTGTCAGACCTGGGCAATGCTCACTGCACAACAGGCTACTGCAAAAATAGTACCAGAGGAGCAGTTTCAAAAAGCCCTATGGGGAAAAAAAATAATCAGTGATATAGAAAAACATAGTTGAGGAAATGATGATAGGACTGTAAGAGTCCTGAAGTAATTGAGGACTCTGACCCTCAGAGGATTTTAACTAAATAGCTGCTTAGTTGATTGGATTTACTTGGGGACAGAGGGGCAGAGGAGCAGGGAGGAAAAAAGCTTAAATGAAGCTAGATGGAGAAAAGATTCTCTAATAGATCAGACAGAACAATAGTAAGAGCTTTATTACAGTCTTGTTAAAATTCCCCCAGCTGAACAGTTATTCAGTTATCATGTTAAGATCCCACTATAGCATGCTCCTAAGGGGATTTTTTCAGTCTCAGAGGTTATATTCATGCCATAGTAGAAACAGATCAGTATTTCTCCAGTTTATGTGCCAAGGGAAGACTGAACTTGTTCCTTAATAAATAAATAAATAAGCCATTTAGGTCGGACTTCTGCAACTATCTTTTCATCCCAGCCAAAGAGTTTGTCTTTAATTTCTTGCTCTTTCCTGTATACGCTCAGTTTGCTTCTTTTTTCTGCTGTGAAAATGTCACTCTGGTTTTCTTTCCTTGAAAGGCATGTGTATGTGAGTCATCCCAGCATCCCTTGGATCTTATTGTTTAAATCTGCTACTAAAAAATACTGCTTTGTGTTACCCTGAATACATTCCACTGCTCCCAACGTCAGTCTCTCTCCTCCCTTTTTTTCTTCTAAACACTTCACTTTGCCTGTAGCTTAGGAGCATTCTGATCTTACAGGGCACTTCACCTCAAGTGAGGGCTCTCCAGCTTCAATGATCATTTGCTTTCTCCAGCCAGGAAAATGAGTGGCCCAAATGTGTGTGATTGCCTGCCTGTGCACCAAGGTGTTGCTGAAGGAGCACTTAGTGCCTTACTTCATACGTTAGTACTTCATACATTCTGTCCAGGCAAATTTGTGAAGCCCTAACGCTGGGTCTAGGAGGAGGGTGGTTAGGTGTTCCTATGCAAATGCAAAGATAAAACATGGTGCAAAGGATGGTGACAGATGAAAATGTGTCAGCAGATGGCAAGCTGCTGCTGCTACTGGTTTATTTGTTTCCATAGCAAAAAGAGTGTAGGAAAAAATACCTCTGGTCAACTAACTAAGCACAGAGTGAATTCTTCAGGGCAATGTTTTACCTCTTTATGAAGGTCATAATGGCTGAGTTTGTCATGTGATATCAGCAGGGAGGTTTGACTAGATAACTTCCAGTAGTTCCAGTAGTGAATTACCAGTGATGTTTATACAAATTATTTCCTTCCATAATCTTAGTTGCAGCACTCTGAAATTGTTCTTTTTAAAATATAGCACATTCATAAACTATTTATTCTTAAAATTACTAGTAGAAATTTTTCTGTGTTTGCTTTAGTGCTTTGTAGAATGCAGATGGACCATTATGCTGACAATTACTTCACAAGACTTGTAAACATGGGGCTGAAGTCTGTGAAGTTAAATACTGATATAGGAATTAAGTTTTCCTTCAACAAAGACAATTCATGATAGTTCTTTGGAAATGCTGCAATCTGTTAACGGTGAAATGACATTAAAGTACATACATTAAATATGTATTAGATAACTATTAAGACTGAAATATGCAAAGTTTGGAGCTTTTAATTGCATTTTTTGTTTTCCTGATGTGTCTATTGATTTTTTTGATGACACCAAATTTTCCTCTTCTGATCTTTTAACATTAAAAAAAAAAAAGTAGCAGTATCAGGGTTAGTTGCATTATCGTCAAATCCTCCGTGGGTTGTTCTGTTGAACTAGTGACTCACCTCACCTTCAGTATTTACAAAGAACATTTGGTATATCTTAGATATTAAGGGAAGTAAATAGGTATATAAAACCAATTTCCAGTCAAATGTCATTTGAGACTTTGGAGTAAATATTGCATTATTTTATGCACTATCATATAATATTTGCACTGAATAAAAATAAGACTTTGACCTTCAGTGATTCAGTTGTTTTCTAGGACACAATGAAGGCTTTAGTAAATGTAATTTAATGGTCTAGGACATGGGTAAAAAGATGTGCAGATACAGACTGTAAGGAAAATGCTAATTATCTTAAATTTAATTACAGAAAAAGATCATGATGAGAATACATAAAAACCCTTGAAATGCAGCCAAAACATTTTCCAAAGAACATTAAAAATGATTGCTGTTTACTAATCACAGATGATGTAGACACAAAGCAGCAGCGAGAAACACGTTTAAATTTCACCTGTGTGGGTAGCAGTAGAAATTCTGGACCAGATGTAGAGAAAACTGGGACCTTAGTGTTATAGAAGAGTAATTTGTTTGAGGCTGAAGCACAGATTTCCCCATTACCTCTGAACCGTGCCAGCTGAATGTGTCAACAGCCTCCATACATGACAAATGTCTCCGCACAGACTTCCTCATCCGTGGGCACTGATACACATAAAATTGCATGATCTCTGTGAGGAGTCCTGCAGCGTTTGGTGGTCTCCTTTTGTGTTTAATGTAAAGTCTGAAGAGTACAGGTAGGAGTGAAACAATGCACGTGACAGCAGCATTACCTACCCAGTAACTGTGGGTGTTCAAGGATTACTCTCTCTGATTTGTAGCTGGGAACTTCCTTCATCATGGCAAAGATGGAAAGCTTAATAATCCTGCATTTTCAGACAAGAAATGCATGGCAGCCAGGGGTCAACCAGAAAAGTCTGTTTATTGAAAGAATTGTTTGTGACAATTGCCAGTTCCCTTGAAAGTACCGCTAATTTCTGAGAAGTCTCATTCTTACATTGTTTTATCCCAAGCTCAATGTTGCCTGTTCAGACAAACTGAATCCCAGAATGTTAATTTTTGTCCATATTAAATTTAATATTTTTTATATTTTATATACTTGATAAATCACTAAATTCAAACAAGGATTAGGACATTCAAAATTAGAGATTTTTTTCATAACTTCTGCTTAAACCACTTCTTTACCCCTGTTACACTAAGCCAAAAAAAGTGTAGGTATTTGGGCTGGCTGTTTGTCTGGTTGGCTTCCAGTTGTCCTTCCTAGTTTGAGATTAATAAGAAGAAAAGACAGCAAATAAAAACATCCACAGAGAGACACTAATAAGAATAGATTTGGCTTCTCACTCCTGTTTAATATCCAGTTTAACATCCAGCTGGTTTGTTTCAGCCTTTATTTTCATTCATTTTAGAATGCTACTACTTCTCAGACTGCTAGGTAATCTGAACTTAAACTTCCCAAATCTGAAAGTGAGGTAAGAACAAATGATACAGTAAGGAAAAAAAAAAAAAAAAAAAAAAAAAAAAAGAGAGAGAGAGAAATCTTCAGGTAATTCGAGGACAATCCTGAGACATGGGATCAGGATCATCCTTCTGATGGCCCATAGAATAGTGTGTGAAAGTAGTATGTCCCTCATCCCACCCATTTCCTTTTTTATTGTCCTGATAGATGAATTGATTACTCAAGTGCCATTTAAAGTGAGAAAAGGATAGAGGCCCAAGATGCTGCAGGTGAGAAGGGCAGTACTGGAAAGGAAGTGACCAGGGGGCAGAGGGTGGGCTGAATGGGAATGCAGAGCAATGCAGGTGAGCCTTGGTCCTGCATCCCACACATGCTTTCTGCTAACAGGGAGAGCTGGCCTGCCACTAACCTACCCCTGACAGCTGTTGAAAAACCCAACTGGAGAGTAGTGACCCATGGACCACAGTAAGAAACCTCATGTAGCCTTGGCTGTGGATTTGGCATGTGCTTGCAAGGCATTTTCAGGGATTTTTTTTCTGACCTCTTAAGCAATGAGTGCTGTCAGCTGGTGTGGGGCTGGCCCCCATGCCCAAGTGGGAACAAAGGGAACTAGAGGAGCAAAACAAGTAGCTGTCAGAGCCCCTGGAAGGCTGCTTGGCCTGGCGTGTTTGGGGAGAAAGGATTCATTATAATTTAGGCAAACCGGAAAACACTGCGGTTCATAGACCTTTCAGGCTGTGCAACAGATGGTGTTGTTTTGGCTGGCGCAGGAGGCAGGTGTTAAAGCAACTTCCAGAGATAATGGAGCTGCAACCAGCAGAGTTGAAAAAGAGTACAGGGAATTAGAAGGCATAACACATTTACGTGGAGCAAAGGAGAAGAGGAGCTTTAAAACTGAACTTGGACTTTAAAGGCAGCTACCTGACTTGCTTGCTGCTTCTAGGTAGAGTCACTGGTGACTGGAAAAAGGGAAGCACTGCATGTATTCTTTAAAAAGGTAGAAAGTACGAACCTGGGGACTACCAACCTCAGTCAGACTCACCTCTGTGCCTGGGAAGATCATGGAACAAATCCTCCCATACTATATGCTACAGGAAATGGAGAACAGGGACATGATTCAAGACAGCCAGCACAGCTTCACCAAGGGCAAGTCCTGCCTAAAATACTCAGTGGCCTTCTATGATGGAATGCCTATTTCAGTGGACAAGGAAAACATCCATGGATGTCATCTGTGTGGAATCAGTAATACCTTTGACAGAGACCCCCACAACATCCATCTCTCTGTGTTGGAGAGATAGAGATTTGAGCAGTGGACTGTTTGGTGGATGAGAAATTGATTGGATGATCATACCCAGAGAGTAGTGGTCAACAGCTCAGAGTTGAGATGGACATCAGTGACAAGTGGTGTCTTTCAGTGATCCATGTTTGGACCACTGCTCTTTAAGGCCTTCATCAATGACATAAACAATGGGATCAAGTGCACCCTCAGCAAGTTTACAGATGACACCAAGCTGTGTGGTGCAGTTGGAACATCTGGAGGGTGGGATGCCGTCCAGGGAGACCTGGATAAACTTGAGAAGTGGGCCCATGGGAATCTCATGCAGTTTAACAAGACCAAGTGCAAAGTGCTGCGCCTCAGTCAGGGTAGCCCCCCATATCAACACAGGCTGGGGGATGAACAGATCAAGAGCAGCCATGCCAAGGACTTGGGGGGCTGGTGAGAAGTGGCACATGGGCTGGCAGTGTGCATTTGCAGCCGCAAAAGCCAACTGGAACTTGGGCTGCATGAAAAGCAGCGTGGCCAGCAGGGTGAGGAAGGTGATTTTGCTCTTCTCCACTCTTTTTAGACTGCACTTGGAGTACTGTATCCAGCTCAGCCGTCTTCAGCATAGGAAAGACATGGACCTGTTGGAGCAGGACCGGAGGAGAGCCTTGAAGATGATCAGAGGGCTGGAGCATCTCTCTTTAAAAGGACAGGCTGAAAGAGTTGTGGTTTATTGTGGCCTTTTGGTACACAACGGGAGTTTATAAAAAAGATGGGGACAAACTTTTTAGCAGGGCTTGTTGTAATAGGACAAATGGCAGTTGTTTTAAACTAAAAAGGGCTAGATTTAGACTAGTTCAAAGAATTAAATTTCTCACAGCAAGGGGGGTAAAACACTGCAACAGGTTCCCCAGAGAGGTGGTAGATGCCCTATTCTGGAAACACAGTCAGGTTGGACAGGACTCCAAATAACCTGATCTAGCAGAAGATGTCACATGATCTTTAAAGGTCCTTTCGAACCCAAACTGTTCTGTGATTCTAGAAGGAAAGGAGATATGATGGCATGATCTGCTTTGGGCTCCCTTGAGAATGGTGTAAATTGCTGAAAATACATAACCTTGTCAGGACTGAGACATTTTAGTTATCATCTTTTATTGCTGAGGTTTTCCATCCTCATATATTACTGAAAGAAGAGATTTTCTGTCTGGGAGAAGTAAAAGCTGTGAAAAACGGGTGTGGATGATCCTTGTGCATGGTGATATTAATCCACCAGAGCAGTCAGAGCAGACAAAATACATTCAGCCAGGGAATGGGTCTTCAATCTGCAGAGTATATTGTCTTCAGTGATGAATCCCACCCTGTCAAATTCTGTGGTTTGTTTCTGTAGTTGAGTTTTGGGTTACAAACCCTTGCCGGGCACACGTCTTCCGAGCCCTAACTCCTGACGGTGGGCCTGGCCCGACCTCTCTGGTGTCTGCACTGCACCTTCACCCCTCCACTGCAGTGGCCAGGGGGGATCACAGACCTGCTGGGCTGTAAGCCCTGGGGGCAGGTGCCCACACAGGGCCAGGCACTGCCTGAGAAGCCTGACCTGGGACACATCCTGCTTAGATCATGATCATTTGCTGCTGTGACCAAATAGTGCTGGCTAGCTAACAGTGCTCGTTTCCTGATTCATTTAATGCTCGCTTGATTGCAACTAGGAGGACATACCTGATATTAAAGTGAAATTCCCAAGGCTTGTGGTACAGGCTTAATAGAAGAGCAATATTGAATCTTACTAATCCTCTACCCACAGTAACTTGCTCCTTGAAAAATACCTGCTATCCTGCTATCAGTCTGTCCAATTTATTTTGTGATTCAGGCATAATTTCCTAAAAAGGGACACTTAAAAAAAAAAAATCCACACTCTGCAGGAGTAAAGAAGTGCTGGATACACCTGCACAGTTTTCTTCCAGGTCAAACACAGATATTGCTGCAACCCCATCAGGTCAAACAAGCCTTAAGAATGCAGAGAGCAGCACGTGTGATTGCACATACGGTCATTGGTGTGTGCCCAGCTTCAGAGCCCCTGACTGAGAGAATGACTTTTTAGGTATTGCTTTTGAGCTGTAATTTCAAGGGTTATTTCCTCTTCTTCTTCTCTGTCTTATTTTAGTTAGATTTATTTTCATTTCATTGTGATGCGTTTCATCATTGTTACAGCAAAAGTAAATAGTAGCATGGTTGCTATAATAGTTGCTATGTACAGATGATTAAAGTAGAAAATATTATTCTACTCATTTCCTTTCACTAAGTTAATGAAGAGTCATTGAAAGTCTCAAATGCCACTTACTGTTTAAGATGCACTTCATGATTGTGTCAGCTGCTCACTTGGCAGATAGTACAAAGAAATATGAGCTATGTGTCCCAGTTAGGGAACTGTAATAATACCTGGGTTATTGCATCATGGGGATTCTTTTCCTTCAATGATTGGTGTGAATAGATTTTGCAAAATATTTTAGAACTAGGACTCTTTTTACAAATTTGTCAATCATTGGAGGTGCTTTTGAACATATGCATGGATTATAACTGGTGTTTATGGCTGAGCAGGAAAAAAATAGGAAATATAATGTCTCTTTTCTAATTTAGACTGCTGCAGTTAGTGCTGAATGTTTGTTATCATCTGCCAGGAGATTGATGCTCAGGTTGCCTAAATAGGCAACTAAAAGTTTCCCTTTACAAAGAGAGCTACAAAACTGCTCATTTTTCAGTGAATAAATGATACAAATACTTATTATTCTTGAAGTATGGCTCTATATTTAAAGTAATTTGGGGACTTATCTTGCAATAGGACATTGTGTCTAAATTATTATGTCTACATACAGCAGTGTTGTGATGCAATGAGTGTTAAAACAGGTGCAGTACCAATTGCCTCTTAGACTTGTGTGTGGGAGGGTGAGCAATCCACTGTTTGAACTGTCTCTGGTCTGTGCATATTGGTTTTGACTGTATGCTGCCTGCTATGCCCAAGCCCAAAACTTTCAACATTTGAGATTGATGTACCAAATGACAAAATAAACTCAACACCCACCCCAGGGGAAAAAAGATTGCACAGAAACATGATACAAAGAATATTTGAGTTGGGGTTTTTTTTGGTAGAGCAAAATGCTCACAATTTGTTTTAAACTGTCTGCATAAAAGCATAGGTATTTATACTTCATTTCTTGTTGTTTAGTCAAGCAGCTTTTCCCCTCTTTTAATTTGCATTTACTGTAATAGGAGCTTTGAGGAACCCTTTGTAATTTAATTTGACATGTGGTTTGTATATGCTGCACAAATTTAGAATATGTGACACTTAAACACATTGAAGGTCTCAGTCTTACTGAGTTCTGCTAGGCAAAGAAGGATGAACAAAATACAAAAAAAAAAAAATCTCATCATGAGCCTTTGGAAAAGTCAAAATGTATTCTTCCTTCCAAGTAGTGCATTTGTCTTGCCTCTGGCCTAAGTTCTCAGTAAAATGTGAGATTTTACATGACAGTTGGTGCGAAGTTAGCAAGGTGCTTTATTTCTTGGCAAGTATTATCGACAAGAGATCTGAATACTATCATTAGTTTAGAAAATTTAAGTTGGCTTAATAATCAAGAATAGAAGGGTATTGTTTTCCTTCTTTGAAGTGTGAACTATCACAGCATAATTCAAGTTTTAAGAAAAATCAAGAAGCATCTACTTCAATTTCCTGCTTAAAGAAGGGTGAACTATGAGTTCAGATGAAGTTGCTCAAGATTTTTTTCCAGTTCGTCTTGAAATCCTCTAAGGATCACAGAATGTGTAGGTTGGAAGAGACCTACAAGATCATCGAGTCCAACCCAGCCCTAACACCTCAACTAAACCATGACACCGAGTGCCACATCCAGTCTTTAAACACATCCAGGGATGGTGACTCCACCACCTCCCCAGGAAGACCACTCCAGTACTTTATCACTCTTTCTGTAAAACACTTTTTCCTAATATCCAACCTATATTTCCCTTGGTGCAGCTTAAGACTGTGTCCCCTCATTCTGTCAGTTGCTGCCTGGAGAAAGAGACCAACCCCCAGCTGGCTACAGCCACCTTTCAGGGAGTTGCAGAGAGTGATAATGTCACCTCTGAGTCTCCTTTTCTCCCGGCTAAACACCCCCAGCTCCCTCAGTCATTCCTCACAGGGTTTGTGTTCCAAGCCCCTCACCAGCCTCATTGCCTCCTCTGGACACATTCAAGCATCTCAGTGTCCTTCCTAAACTGAGGGCCCAGAACTGGACACAGCACTCCAGGTGTGGCCTCACCAGTGCTGAGTACAGGGAAGGAATGACCTCCCTGCTCCTGCTGGCCACACCATTCCTGATGCTGGCCCTCTAGGCCACCAGGGCCCACTGCTGGCTCATGTTCAGCTGCTGTCACCAGAACCCCCAGGTCCCTTTCCTCCTGGGCACTGTCCAGCCACACCATCCCCAGCCTATAACGCTGCAGGGGGTTATTGTGGCCAAAGATGGAGACTGCTCAGCTTCTCTTGGCAGTCTGTTCCACTGCTTCATTGTCTAAGCAGTGAAAAAACTTCTGTGTGATAAACAATCTGGACTTCTCATTTCAGTTTATGCCTGTTGTCTCCCATTCTCCTACTCTACACCACTGTGAAGAGCTGGCTTCATCTGCTCAATAACTCCTTGCAAGTACCAGAAACTGCTGTCAGGTCTCACCAAAGCTGTCTCTTCTCCAGACCAAACAAGTCTAGCTCCCTCAGTTTGTCCTTGTGAGGCAAGTGTTCCCGGCCTGACCACACTGGTAGTTATCTTCTGAAATTGGTTGTTTATCAGCATCTCTTGTGTATTGGAGGAAGTGCTGACTAGAGAGGGGCTGTGGTATGGGGTTCCTGTACCTGCAGCCCTGGGTGCTGCTGACTATCTTTGGTGCCAGGACACTGCTGGCTCTGGTCAGCTCATCCCTGGACACACCCAAGGCCAGTGCCTTGAGAGCTGCTCCCCAGCCATTACTGTTGCAGGAATTATTCCTCCCCAGGTAGAAGGAGTTTTCATTTCTCCTTGTTGAGTTTCATAAGGCTTCTATCAGCTCTCTCCTTTAGCCTGCCTCAGTTTCCTGGAATGGCAGCTCTTCTTCCAGGCACATTGATGGCTCCTACTGTTCTGGAGTGAGCTGCATGCCAACTCAGGGCAGTGAGTTCTCCTTGCCTCCTCTGGGTCACTGCTAACCACAACAGGTCCCAGGACAGACACCTGCATCTAACCAGCCTCCTGGCAGAGAACAACCCATTGACCCCACCCCCTGAGCACAACCAGCCAGGTAAATTTTGTACCTGAATAGGCTGTAAGATCCTAACTTGGATTCAGGAGTATTGTGGGAGATGTGTTGCAAGCCTTACTGAAGTCAAAAGGGCCCACTTTTTTCCTTGTTTGGCCTTTTACTTCATGTTTCCATGTTTTAAGTGCTGTTTGCTGATACTCTGTCCCTGGTCTTTGGAAATTTTTGAACCAGCTCTTTTGACTGACTGGATCAGAATGTCTTCTAATGAGTGACTTTTCACTTTAATTCTATTGATTGAAAATCAAAATGAAAGATAGTTATCATTAAATAAAAGAAGTAAACAAAGATTTTTCTGAAAAGGAGTACTAAAATTTCATAATTTGTTCAATAAATAATGACTTGCGCTGTCAGACTATCTTTTTAGGCGTTTAAGAAATGCCTATCTGTAATGGAAGTTATTTTTAATAATTATAAAGACAGATTATAACACAAACTAATGGAAGGCTTTATTTTCATAGCAGTATCTTTTAAAAAGTTCATTCTTCAGGCAGACTCTGTTTAGGCTGATTTTCACATCTGTTCTTACAGATATCCTGTCCAGCTAAGTCCTATTAGAATACAAAATTTCTAAGTAATTGCAGTCCCTCAATTACATGGTTTAGGGATTTGAATGTAATTTTTGGAGGTAATAAACTCTGCTGTGTTTGTATGCACATGCACAGAAAGTTGCATCTTTGAGACCAAAATACTGAAGAACCTGAATTTTGTTTCCCAATATGGCAGACACGGCAGATCAGGCTTCTAGAGCTGCCTGGATGCCAAAGGATTGATGGAAGCACTGAGATTGTTAAAAGCATCTGTTTATCTATCTCAATCATATTTTACTTCTCCCACCTTCAGTCATCTTAAGCATGCAGTCAAATAAAGTATCCTAGATTTCCGCAGCCATGCAGAGAGAGAGAAAGATCCATCACAAAGTGAATTCTTCAGTGCAATCTAGCTACCTCCCAGATGGCTTGTGGTCTATCCAGTTTTAGATTATATAGTGCTGCTGTAATTAAATATCCAATTGTATTTTTGCCCAAATAAAATGATTGTATCTACTTAGTAATTTGATTTTTAAGGCCTGAAAAACCCACACATTTAAGCATTTATAAAATCATATTTAAGAACTTTTTCAGCCCTGATTTTTATTGTCCATATCTACTTCAAAAGCCTGATTGATAATTCTGAAAAACCTTGCAGACTCCTTTTCGCATGTAAAGACAAAATGGAAGAAATAAAAAAGAATTCATTAATTATGTTAAAGCACACTTCTATGTATATTGGAGGGGATCTTCCTTTTTGTAGTGTTTGTTCAGAGCTGGAATTGAAAACAGAACATATGCAGTAACTGCAGAACAGCTGCCTTGGCCAAAACCCATTCTGTTTTATCAGTTCAATTGCATTTTTCTTCATGCATCCAGATAATAAGAAAACATTGTATTCTAATTTCTTCAGCCTGTTAAAAAAGAAGTATGTATGCATCAAAGATTAAGATTTTATTAATATTAAAGGAGAAAAGTGTGCTTACACAGGTCAGAGGTACTAAATGCAAAATCTCCAGAGAAATATTTCACGTTATAAGGAAATCTTTATGCATGCAGTAAAAGACTGCATAAACAGGCTTCTTTTTATTCCGTGTGGTAAATGGTAATGAATTTCTTATAGAAGGTATCTACCACAAGTTATGGGACAGGATAAATTGCAGAAAGATTCTTCTTTGGGATTTGAGCTCATCAAAGTAACCAGACTGTGGGCTCTGGGTCCGCGGCCGTTTTTCAGGGAGCAGCACCCAAGGGTGGTGCCAGCTGTGTCAGCAATAGTGCAGAGAGGCAGTGAGGACCCAGGTAGTGCTGCTGTGAGCACAGCTTGAAGCAGCAGCCCTGGCCGGGGGGTAGGAGAGGAGGGGAGTGAGGTGGGGAGGCGCTGATGGCTACCTGGAGGCGCACTGCAATCAGGATGAGCAGCCAGTTCTCAGGCTCCTCAGCTCTGTCACCCTTCAACTTGAAAAGCTCTGAGGAAGAGATAAGTCAGTCGGTTAAACACAATAATTATATTCCTTCAAAAGCCAGTGAAAGTGGCACATGTTCAACACGGATCTCTCCCCACCCCCACCCCCCCCTTTCTTGATTGTAACAGAAGATTTGGGCGGATTTCCTATTCGGAGGCAATCAGTGAATGTGGAGAGCGAGGGATGAAGGATGCCCTGGCTGACCTTCAGAAGAATTATTGTTTCTTTCACTCATAGTTTCTCCCCCCCCATCCCCACCCCCATCTCCCTTGTACAAGGCTACAGAAGCTTTTTATTTAAAAACAGGTGCATAAGTGGAGCTCTCTGCTGTGGGGATGTAATTGATTCAGGACAACAGTGCCCCTAATCAGACAGCTGCTTTTGTTGTCTTGCCCTTTTGTATGAGGGAATAGGAAAATAGCTATCACTGCGTGTCTTAGTCAGGAAATATTCAGCAAATATTTGTCAAGTAAAGTGTGTTTAGAATATTGCTTAAAATTACACATATATTTAACACTTTCCCCTCCATTTCTTCTCCAAACTGCCAAGCATTAAAGGATGCAATTTAATTAGCAATGACATTCTAATACAGTTACTTGCACTGGCTGTGCTCTATGCAAATAATTTATTTCATGGAAATTGTATTGGGATTGAAAACGTTTTTTCTTTCCCAAGAAGTATTATAATTCCTAATTGGCGGAAGCTCCACTGATTTAGAAATGTGTTCAAAGAAACCGAGGCACAAGTCAAGGGTGTAGGGGGATTAAAGTTACTGTCACTCTTATGCAAATGTCTGTCACCCCACACAAGGCTCACAAATTAAAATTGAAGTGCTGGTTTGCTGCTGCAGTCATGCTTTTAGAATAATCAGTAATGAATTCAGCTACATACCACAACTGTTTCCTAAAACCGGAGCATTATTCTTGTGTAAAATGCCACATTTATAGTGTTAGAGAAAATTTATACCCATTTCATCCTACATTCAGATCTTTAGAGTTGCTAGATATGAACCAAGTGCCTTTGCCTACCCTGAAGATGAGTTTTCCATGTGCAGCAGCATGCTTGTCATTACAGATTAGTGCACCATTTAGAGGGAAAGGGAACAGATAGAATAGATAAAATATTTTGCATATGCATAATCAACACAATTGCAAATAAAGGCAAAAGTCTTGGGAGGCAAAACACAGCTGTAATGCTAATGCTGAGTGAATAATTTTC
The DNA here is from genome assembly GCF_009819655.1 of Sylvia atricapilla. Taxonomy (NCBI): domain Eukaryota; kingdom Metazoa; phylum Chordata; class Aves; order Passeriformes; family Sylviidae; genus Sylvia; species Sylvia atricapilla. The sequence continues at coordinate 66,607,034 of NC_089142.1, forward strand.
TTGATGAATTTAGCCTCTGTGTCTGCTCACCAAATAGCCTCAAAGATATTGTAATTTCTGAAAATTTGGTTATTCTTTAGAATTGCTGCACTGTTTTGTGTGGGGTTTTTTTTGTTTGTTTTAATTTTAACTCTTTGGATTGCATTCAATTTGTGATTATAAAATATTTGCTATCCAGCCTGCAAGCTTTATTAGGTAGTACTGTCTGTCATATAAAGATACCTACTGCTTGTAGTGGTAATTTCTTTCAGGAATACCCTCTGCAGTAGGGCCAAAGCAAAGAGTTAGAGATTTATTTGTAGTGGTTCATGGCATGTCCTAGGAACAGTTGCTTTCTGTATGGAAGAGAAAATTTTAACATTTATGTAGCTGCAGTCTTTTAAGGAAGCAAAAGATAAAGTGGGAGTATTCTTCGCATGGGACCTATATATATGCTTTGCTTACCACATTATCATCTACGTGGTCTGGTTGGACTTGCCATTTTTCTGTGGAAGGGAATGTTGATATTTATCTGATGTTTATAATTTAATATTAGCCAAATTGATAATGACCACAAGCATTTTGAGAATGCAGTTCTAACAGATTCTGTCTGAAAAGTGTTGTTCTTTCTGGTACAATATAAGCAATTTCTTAGCAAGAAATAAGGGAATAAGCATTATTTCAGAGCAATTGTTATCCTTCCTAGAGTGATTAGATGATTGTTTGACATTTTGTGGCGGGAAGTATTTGCTTTAGTGGTAATAAGTATTATTTCACTTTCTTATTCTAATTATTGGAAAGCTCTGTGGTGAATCCTATAAGGCAGATCACTATTGACATTGGCTGTCCAGTGATTTGGGAATAATTTCGGTGATTGTGTTCCAATGGATAGCAAACAAAAGCCATTACACAAAGTATAAAGCTATGAACCCTCTGAATCATTTTCATACAGAAATAAACCCCTATGTTTTCAAAAACAGTAAATCAAAACTACGTGTCCTTGCAACCTGAAAAATCACCAAGACAGTAGATGAACTTGTATTAGTTCATCCTATTCAAAACTTGGGATGTGCAAGCACCAAACAAGAGGCTGCTGCTTCTCCCAGTAGTGTCTGTATTCTTGTATTTGCTTTGCCATAAATCCATTAGTCAGGCACCACTCTTCAACAGCATCTGTACTGGATTTTATAAACCATTACAGTCAGTTACTCAAAGATCAGCATTTTATGTATGCCAGATAAAACCCAAACACTGTGTTTATCGGGGGCTCTGTACCAGTGGTAGGGTTGGAATCAAGCTCCCATAAATACAGTATTGTTAATGGTTCTGATAGTGTAATAGTCACCCTCATAACACAGGAGAATGAATGACTGCCCAAAGCAAAACACTGTGTGCAAAGAGCTCATTGTATGCCATTTTCTTTCGTGATGCATTTGATGACCAAGTCCAAAACCTTTCTAACTCCATAGCTGTTATTCAGGAGCGTGATTTGTTTTGATGTGAGGAAGGAAGGTCAGACTCATTTAACAACACTGCACATTCCCCACCTGTGTCTTTGATATGTCTGGTTCATAGATCCTGATTAACAAATCATGTTTCTTAAGACCTTGTTTGAGAAAATAATCTGGATGCAGCTTTTATATGTCTTTGATGTGCCCTGTGTTTTCAGGAACATTAGAAGTAGATCAACCAGATTCCTATAGCACCTGTAATTTTTGTTATCCTTTTTATGTCTTGCTGCCACCCTACCCACCAGCATTCATCTCCAGTGAGGTAGGCAGTACTGCTCTTTGTCCAGCAGCTCTCTCAGGTCTGAGGGGTGTTCTTGGAGTTAAAGCTGTTCCCTTATGGGAACAGCTTTAACAAACTAACTAAATAACTCTGTGATATTTTTTAATTAACAGTACACCTAAGTAAAGCATATTGGCTATTGTCACTCTTCTACATCACAAAGCAACAATTTACAAACTGGAACTACCTTTCTTTTCCCCTCTGAAAGTAATTATTAGCTACAAAGCTGTAATAAATCAGAGCACTTAAGGATGCCTCGAGGGAGCTTTCATGTTTGTAAAACCTTGTCAGTCAGGGTTTGCTTTTGCAAAACTCCAAATGAGCCAGCGTTTTTTATTTTGAGTTTATTTGAACATTCTGGGCAATGAAGCTGAGGAGGTTTGGTTTAAACTTTCTTTTCAGGGTTTTCTTTATTTTTTTTTAATACTATTATCAGTGATAGCTCAGATATCAGATATAATAAATCAGATCTCTTTAATTCCCTGACTGGAAAACATTTAAAATGAAACAAAGAAAATATACATGTTTTATATCTTTTTTAAAACTACCTAAGTGTACCCAGACTATTAGATGCTTATGTTACTCTGGATTTGAGGGTTGTCTGCCTGGAGCAGAGAGAGAACTTGCAGAAGGAGATGCATTGTGCTGACCGCAGTGGCAGAGCTCGTGCCAGGTCAGAAAGCACTGGAGCTGCGGACATTTCATGTGCTCACAGAGGTTACTGCAAACATGGGCAGCTGGGGTCATTGCATTACAGCAGCAACTTTATTTTACACACTACAGATCTACAGATGTATTTCACATATGTGAAAGTGCCTGGAAGTACTTCTGCTAGAGGACACAAAATACACTGCAAGGGTGAGTAGGAAGAAATCTCTTGAAAGGAAAATTGTCACAGAACATTGGCAAAGACTGTGCAGTTACAGTTATCAGGGCAAAGAAATGTGGCATCTTTATTCCTGAGTCTTTAGTTTTATCTCAGTAGGATGGATTTATTTTTTTTTTTTCAGTGAATTAGGTCAGAGCTTCCAAAGTTGATGTATTCATTCTTTTATCAACAGAACGGAACTTAACCTACTGGCAATTTTTGGTAGGACAGGCAAGGTTAAAAGCATTGATGGAGAGGTGCAGAAAGCAGAGTTATAGCCTATCTGGAGAATATCTATCTAGAGAATAGCTGGGGTCGTGTAACTGTGTGGGTGCTGTAACATGGTTCTAGAGAGTGACCTGTGCCTCTGAGCCCAGAGCTCGCTGCTGTAAAGTCGCTGATGACAAAGTGAAGGGACAGGTTCTCATTTCGATATCCAAACAATGTTTATTCAGGAGCCCAAACAAGGAACAGCGAAGGGGTCCAGGGATGAAAATAGCTTCAAATAGGTCCAGGGACAAGAACAGGATTGGGCTGGGGGCACACAGTTGTATGTGAGATGAAAGGGGCAGATCTGAGAGTCAGGGGCCAATAGGGATAAAGGGAAGTGGTGCAGGGAGGTAACTGAGAACCGGTAGGAACCCATAGGATAACAGGAGTTATCCTCAGTTTTGCACTGAGGCAAAATTAGGTCAGTGGGTACTAAGGGAGGGAAGAACATTCTGGAAACAGTACATAAATGGTAGATGGGGGGTGAACAGGGGTGACATCGACTAACCAATAATGTAACAGAACTTAAAAGAAATTATCATGTGGCTGCAAAGGCCTGTGGGAAGGAGGCTTTTCTCACCATAATCTAGAGGAGTGTTTCTCCCCGTTTGCATCAATCCCTCCAGGACTGAGGTATAACTACCCTGGGGGCAGCCCCCTGAGCCTTCACAGCGTTGTTTTGGCAAGGAGACTGTAGTTACAAGCTATAGGTTGCTGCTTTCTGTCTTTCTGAAAGATACTGTCTTTCCTCTTGTTCAAGAAGCATCTGGACAATGCTCTCGAGCACATGGCGTGATTCCTCAAGCTGTCCTGTGCAGGGCCAGGAGCTGCACTGTGATGAGCCTTGTGGGTCTCTTCCAGCTCAGGATATTCTGTTATTATAGCCAGTGAATGTGCTAACCAGTTAGTACCTGTGATGGAAAAATAACGAAATGGGGTGTGGAGGGGGAGGTGTACGACAAGTGCTAATGCACTCATTAAGGTTTATGATGCCTATCAGAGGTATAAGAATTGGCATATCTGCAGGAGGAAGAATATAGCCCTACAGCATGGTTCAGGTGGGAACAGCCTGGAGCTACCTGTTAATTTCTCATGTTTTAAATCTTTCCTGTCCATTTCCTCTCTGCTCCACTGCAACAAGAAAAAAAGTTATTTTTCAGTGAGTGTTATATATTGTAAACAATTTTTTGTTGATTGCCTAACCTAGAACTGAAGCTGTCACTGTAATTCTTACTATATTTGTATAGTAGCTGCAGAATGGATTAAAAAAAAAAAAAAAAGAGTGGGGCTTAAATTGGTGGGACTGTTAAACTGCTGGAGGAGTGGTTAAATGTGCTTGGAAAAAGAAATCATTACCTTAGAACAGTCTAGACCTAGGCCTACTGACAGGAATATTCAGGACCAGCTATTTAAAAGCACTAGACATCATTAAAATAGACACCTTTTTTACTGTTATTGAAGAGTCATTGAAGTATGAGATAGAATGTCAGATGAACAATGAAAAAGGAAAATTAAAGAACTGCAAAGAGTTCTTCCCTTTCAAATGCTTTGTAATTAAATGCCTGGATAATTTCTACTACTCATTAACTGAAATTAGCTAATGAAGAGTCCAGAAGGCAGTTGGGCTGTAACTCGCAGTACAATTGGTCTTGTGAATAAAATTGTTACTTGACAGTAACAAAGTCTTAGTGAATCTGACTGATAGTAAAACTCCAGCTGACCTAGATGGGAAAAGAGAACAGCCAGGATGTTCCCCATGTTTACCTAGTGGAGAGATTTCTAACATTATTGAAAAGGGCAAGATATTCTGCTTCAACTTTTCATGGAAACACCTTAAATAAATAGGACTATACATGTGTAAGCTGTTCTGATCTAAAATAAGTTCATCAGAATAACAAGTGCATGCTCAAACAACTTAAGTCTTTAGTCTTATTAAAGAGGGTGAATGGTAACTCTGAAATAAAGGCAAGGTATGTAAATTCAAATAATTCCTTTTCTAATTTCTCTACATGTATATTGGGAGAATTAGTGAAAAAAAAAAAATGGTTCTCCACAGTGGAGTATTCATAGTATGAAGTATCACAAATTACTGAAACAGACCCACATAGACTTCAATGGCACATTCCCAAATGACAGGAATCTTCCTCACTTCTAGTATGTTAAAATATGCACATGAAGTCAGGCTTTGGGTGAAAAGGAACAAAGCATAAAAATGACCAGATGGAAAGGTCACTGAAGATGGAAACACTGAAGGACTAAACCAATATTTTACTTTGGTTCTTCAGTCACTATTCAGCTGAACAGTGAGAAGCACAAGCTCCTTTGTGATTCTTCACAAGACTTCAATGCCTCAGTTTTGAGGTTTTTTTCTCTTCAGGCTCTCTTGGACATGTCACTCCTTCCTCCCTAATAAATATTTGTGAATCATGCACATGCTAACTCCAGGCTCAGCAATCCTAATTTATAGGCTTTGTAGCTGCATGTGAAAATGCAGTGCAGCTCCCAGCTGGCAGGCTGTCCAGCTGCCTTCTGAGACAGCCCTTTGGACTGCACTCAGGCTGGACTCCTTCCAGCAGCTTTAGTCAGCCCATGCTAAACCTGCTAACAAGGATCTGGTGCCCATTTTTGTGTGAAGTGAAAGCAGCAATAGCTTCTTAGTTTTAAGTTTGTTTACTGCTTTTTGGCAACCCCCTCCCCAATTCAAAGGGGCATCTGAGAGGTCACAGTTGCAGCCCTTCTGCTTCTCTTCTCCACTGCAGGCATGTGCAGTGTCTGTTTACCTTGTTTTAACAAGGTGAATCTTTTAATCTTCCAGTTTAAAACCAAAACAAGAGGGTGTTGAAAAGCAATAATTACTTTGCATTTTTCTATAATGTCATCATCTTAAAAGTTGTATTAACCAATGAGCTTCTGTCAGAAAGTAAAGAACATCTGGTCGTGGAAAGGCAAGTATTAGGTGATGATCTGGTTTGACCATTGTTCACCATGAAAAACTACTTTCTGTGAAAAGAAGATATTTACTTGGCATTGCCTTATATTCATAAATCTCAACTCCTTTTACTCTTGCCAAAATAGTTTTTATTTTGAAAAGAAAATGTCATATAGTTGAGAACTTGAAGACTATTGTCTGAATTTGTTGCCATTATATGGAAGATGCATGAGTGTCATAATGATGGGGAGAAATATAAAAAACTTTAAAACAGACTTCTTTTGGAACTGTAATGATCCAATGAAATGAGTAGAATTACTGTAGTATGAATCATGATTTGGCCCAAAGTCTGAGTATTTCTGCAGGTTTTGGTAAATGCATGTAAGGCCCTTGTAATTTTGTCAGTGTAAACTGCATGCAGTCAGTGTTGCCATTTCCTTCAGGCTCGCCCTTGTCGTGCATGTTTCTGTTATTTTCTAAATGTGCTTTTAGGGCTGAATGGTGGCAGGCTTTTTCCTCACCTGTAACGAAACACAGAAACAGGGAAAACGGTCCCATAATGCTTCCTTAAAGTGGATTGTTGATAAAACCTGCACAGTTTCCAGAGAAAGCAAATATTCTCGTATGTTTCCCTAGCACAGAAGCTATCATCTCAAACCAGGAATAGTGCCAGCAAACTCTGGCACTATAGAATAAGCAGTTTACTTGCTCAACCTCCCAGGCCATATGGGAATTGGCACCCTTCTCCCCCACAAATACCTCTGTTACTTGAAAGAAGTAGTCCCTGTGTTGCACATATTGGTGATCAAGGGTTCATACTTTGAATTCTAGTTGAAAGGGTTATTTTATGTAAAGCCTGATACCTTTCCTTCACTCAATCTCTACTAGATATTCCAAGTTGGTAAATAAAAAGGTGCAGTTATACAAGTACAGGATTTTTTTCCCCACGTTTTTGCAGGATTAGATTGGATGTTGTCTGATGAAATTAGATAAAATTTAGAATTCAAGATTTTGGATAGGTCCAGCACTGCTTGAAAGCTGCTGATTGGGGGAGGTGTCAAATTCTCTGTCATAACTTAAATGCCAGTGTCAGTACAAGATCCAGCATAAAGTTTCTTCAAATCTACCTTGGTCTGCTTCTAAGATCATGACAGAAGATGCTGAACAGGCTCAGGCACAAGATCTGGGGTTATGTGTTTGGTCACTTGCCTTCAAAGCAGCAGGAACAAGTGGAAGTGTCAGGGGATCGCTTTGAGACCTGTTAGGAGCTTGTGACACAGCTTGGCACATGCCGTTGCAGATGAGTCTGCTTTGGACCAGTGCCAGGCTGGAAGAGAAGTCGGAGGTGCTGTTAAGAAGCTGCATACATCCTCCTCAGTGGTACTGTGTGGCTGGTTTTTGGGGGACTGGGGATTTTTTATCAGTTTCCTTAGTTTCTCTATTGGCTTCCTGTAACTCTCTAAAGAAAAGGGAAAAGCTTTAATAGGTAATAAATTAGCCTTTTACAACAACAATAGTGAATTTCATTTATTTCATTTCTCCAACGATGCGGTATTGGGGGCAGAGTATGTAGTACTTGGGGGAGGGTATTTTTAAATATTTTTTTTTGTATTTATATTTTTCAATACTTACTGTATAAGTGGGAGCATGAGAAACTCAGGTGTGATCCAGAGTAATAGAGACCGTAAAGTCCAGGGTTGCAGGTTATTCCTGCTATAGGTGAAGGCAGTGTAAACACTCAAAGACTCCACAAAGGTGCAGAGGCATCCAAAGTGATTTTCTCTTGGAAAAGAGTCAAAATTAGCTCTCTTGGTGCTTATCTGCAGGGAAAATTTGCCAGTGTAATTAAACTGCTCTAGTTACACAGGTATAACTCCTTGCTCAGTCACTCTTGTCTCAGGAGTGCCCAGGCAGGGAGTTTACACCAGAGTAACCACAGCAGCACGCTGCCCTACGAGTACAGCGAAGGCCATTTGCCAGCTGCTGTGTGCCAGGTGGCTGCCATCTGAGATGCTCAGGACAGCACTGCTCACAGTGAAAAAAGTTACTGAGTTGTGCCAGGGCCTTAGGCAGGCCACATATTCTCATCAATGCCCTGAAAATAAACATTTTAAACCACGAGTCAAATTACTTCCCTAAGTGTAGAAGTTCCAGCTGCCATTGAAAACCTCCAATCACAGCTCTCTTTTGCAGCTGAGTTTGAAAAAAAGATGAATGTAACTGTTAATATTCTACAAGGCTTCTGAAGTTTGGTCCCTAACTCAGTTTCTCACCACCCCTCTTTGCTATCACTCTTCTTTTTCTCCACCTTGCCCTTGGCCACAGGCTGATTCCTGACTGAAGAAAAGGTAAGGAAAGATGTGAGGTGACAAGCTGGAAGTATGGGCTACCTGGCTCCAAGTTCTTGCTTTGCTGCAGAATTTCTGTTTGGTCTTGGGTGAAACAGTCTCTCTGCAGTTGGATTTCTGTCCTGCAGGGGTGAGGAGCAGCATGTCCACAACTCTGTGGAGAGTTGCAGGTTGTGGTAACCACAACAGAGAAGGTGGGTTACACAGGTTGTGCAAGATGAGAGATTGTGTCGGTATCTCAGCTATGCTGCATTTCACAGGAGATAGGGACTGAAAAGTTGTTCATTCCCCAGCCAGGCTGCTTTTCTGGAGCAAATCCAGAGCTAGTTCCCCCTCCCCTTCTCCTACTGAGCAGTCGTCCAGAGCCATAACTGCTCAAAGCATGTTCCAATTTGCCCTAATGCACTCAAAAGTATCTTTCTTAACCAGATAATGCCCCTTGGATACCCCTTGTGACCTCTGATTATTACAGCCTGAAGAAATAATTGATTTTTAAGAAGGAAGGTTCATGAAACTTCTCAGGTCATTTGTCTTGCAGTGAGTTTTGGCTGGAGAAAGACTCATTTAGAGAGACAGACTGAAAAAGAGAAAGGAAAAAGTGGGAAGGGGGGGGGCACACAAGGTTGGTCTTCATTTCTCCATCATCCATGTGTAGCATCCCTTCTTCTTCTTGTCTGGACTGTAATTACTTTTTTGGTTAGTGGGATTTTGCAGAGTATTCCTGAACTGCTGAATTATTGTGTTTATCATCTTGCATAATTTCCTCTTACTTATCTTACAGCAATGTCAGACTGAGGAGGAAAAAAAAGCATATCTTATGTGGGAACTTTATTATATAGCTGATAAAGGCAGCTGTTTGAATCCTACTATCCAGTCCCTCCTTCATTTCAAATGGGACAATTCAGATTGTGAGTTTAGCTCAAGGATATATACAATGAGGGTAATCAAACGTCTTTATATGGCCTCAAATTTGTGTCATAAAGAACTGCAAAAAAGGCATCCAAACACAACACTACCAGTTTGATGGCGTTTTATGTCTATAGTGTAATCCGGCTGTCATTTTCCTGGCCTACAAATAGCTTGGAAGGGCTCTGCAGTGGTTTGCACACCCTAGAAAGAAAGAGATCCTCATGAACATACACACATGCTGATGTCAGATGTACCTTCTGTGTTTCAGAATTCCTGTTCACTTGCGTCACTGTAGGCACACTGCATCCCTGACACAAAAAGGAAGGGATAGGCTAATGCTTTATCTATAATCATCTGTGTTCCCTCTGGCAGCTGTGCCTCTTTTTCAGCTTTGGATGTCTGGTGATGGAACAGACAAGCCATAGCTCCTACACAGTACATAGACTGTGCTGGCTCTCCAGTCTGATCCTTGGACAGAGTAATTGATGGGGTGATAGAGAATACTTAGCATACTTTGAGGGGAACTGCTGGGTCCAGTCCTTCTCCTTATCCGGACTGTGATCAGTTTCTCTCCCTCCACAGATTAGCGAGTAATCCAGTGGAGGTGGGAGCACTCACCTATTTTCTCTTAAAAGTTGCCTCTGGTTAAGTGTCCCTTTTATTTTTCTTTTATTCTTACTCTGCTGAGATTTTTTTCCCCCCCAGAAAGAGTTAGTTTTTCTATTTTCTTTCAAGATGCAAAGCAAAGCAGCGCTCTGTGCTTTCAGGCCAGTGACAGATCTTTGTTGCTTTTTGTGAAGGGGCACAGTCAGACCCCAATACAATAGCAGAGAAGGGGAAGGAAGCTATTGAAGGATCTGGAGCACGAGTCCTATGAGGAGAGGCTGAGGGGTGCTGGAGGCATTTGGTCTGGAGAAGAGGAGGCTCAGGGGTGATTTTATCGCTCTACAACTCCCTGAAAGGAGGGTATAGCCACTTAGGGGTCGGTCTCCTCTCCCGGGCAGCCAGTGACGGGATGGGAGGACATGGCCTCAAGCTGTGCCAGGAGGCATTTAGATTGGACACTGGGAAGAATTTCGCCATAGAAAGAGTGATGAGACACTGGAATGGGCTCTCCGGGGAGGTGGTGGAGTCACCGTCCGTGGAGGTGCTCAATGCTGTGGTACAGCTGACAGGGTGGTGCTCGGCCATACCTTGGACTTGCCGATCTCAGAGGTCTTTTCCAACGTACCTGATTCTGTAATTGACACGTGCATAAAACTAGAGCTGCTTTTGCAATCGAAGCTGTTTAAGGGAAAGCCCACGGTTTAGTCGGCGTTCCGTAGGATTCCATGAGTGCGCTTGCTTGGTCTCTGTGTTGGCTGGAACAGCGATGGAGCGATGGTGGGGACGCTCTGCTCAAAACTTGTTTTGCTGGAAGTAGGGAAAAAAAAAAAAAAAAAAAAAAAAGAAAGAAAGAAAAAACAAACGCACACGGTATCTCTGCGGGCGTGTGAGCAGTCGCTAAGCTGTGTGGCAGGTTCCCTGTGCCCGGGTGTCCATGCGCTGCCCGCGCCCTCGGCCAGGCCCGGCCCACGGCGGCTCCGCGGGGGCGCGCTGCCACCTAGCGGCCGCTGCGGGCACCGCGCCGGGCACAGCGGGGACAGCGGGGACAAACCGTGTGAGAGGGCAGCAAAGCCCAGTGTCACTGCCCGGCACCGCCCCGGGCACAGCGGGGACAAACCGTGTGAGAGGGCAGCAAAGCCCAGTGTCACTGCCCGGCACCGCCCCGGGCACAGCGGGGACAAACCGTGTGAGACGGCAGCAAAGCCCGGTGTGGCTGCCCACCCCCGCCCAGCCTTCCCCCGGGCACCGGGAGTGTTCCCTGGGATGCTGGGGATGCTCTCGGCGCTGCCCGCCCTGTGGTGGGGCCCTCGGGGCGCTCCCGCATTATCAGGCCAGGGATCGGCTTTGCCATTTGCTCCGGTGTTTGCGAATGAAGGAGACGTTTGCCGAAGGAACGGTCTAAGCTCACCGGGAAAAGTCCATGCCAAACAGTTTCTCCCCCACCAAACTCCAAGAGGGTGAAAGTAAAAAGGAAGAAAATCGTAGAACAACTTTAACAGGCAGAAGAAGAAAGGAAACCATGTTTTGTTTATGTGCAATATACCAGATCACAGCACAATCACAACATAAAGAGTTGATATTTTGTCCTGACTTGATAATTGTAATTCTACTTGCAATTTGTTTTTTAAAGAAATGAAATACCTCCAGTCAGGATGGCGATGTGGCTTAAACAATTTAGCCAAACTGTCCTTTCAAATTATCTGGCATCTAATAATTGAAATGAAGTTATGCCATTGGCATTTTTCAAAGCCTGGATTTGAAACTGCAGATTTATTTAGCCATTTACAGTTGCCTCATATAAGAACATCCCTACTGTAAGGTTGCCAGCATTTGCAATGTATTTTAGTATGAAACATGCAAGACCGCTGGGCTGTTTGTTGCAGAGGAAAGTTGTTCCCTTGTGTGCTTCCCGCTGTGCCACAGTACCTTTCTGAAGTCAATTGAACTTAGCACTGCAAGACAGAGGACATCTTGAGCTGTTATGATATTCTGCACAGATCTGGACATAATATAGATGAGGCAACCATTGTGGATCATGATAGAGAATTTGGATATAAACAAAATGCTGAGGGGCTCTCTTGGTGCTAAGAGATTTTTTGATTTCCCTATTGCAAATGCCAGATATGAAAAAAACTCCACTGGTTTTTTATTTATTTAAATATTTTATATTTACCTCGTTACATTTTAACCTTCTAGGTATTTGAGTTTATGTCCCTTCCCTGAGATCCTGAGTACATAAAACAACCTGATTTTCTGTGTGAAAACTAAACTTTTCATAAATTGTGTGATTCCAGGAGCTGAAACTTAAAAAATAAAGCTCTGATTATATACATATGAGAAAGTACAAAGTTATGAAAGTTATATTAATGAAATTATAGTATTATTGTTTGTGGGGCTTGTGTGTCATTTTTAGCTATCAAAGCATCTATGGATATTATATATAGATCGACAGGAATGAGACTTACCAAAAATACTGCCAAATCTTGTTCTTTTAAAGCCAGATGCTGGGGAAGGCGTGGGGACATATCCATTGCTTTTGCCAGGAGCCAGGCTGGAACTATTTTGACATCTAGCCTTGGACCCCTTTTTCCCCATCAACTATCAAACCTGAGTTAGCTCTGAAATGGTACTGTCAAGGACTCTGATAAATACATTGCTGATTATTTATGTACTTTGTATAATTCTGGCTTATTTTTGACAAGTAATCAGTCTTTGCTGCAGCCTGGATTAGACTATAAATGCTTTTCTTGTGCCAGCCAATGTAAAGGTGAACACAAGGACTGTGTGGCAGCCCATGTGATGGAGAGAAAGTGATGCTGCATGAGAAAATGGTGTTTAAAAATCTGTGTTTGCAAGTCTGAGCAAGAGAGAGGAAGAATGTTGTTTACTGTTGTTTACTGGGGACTTTACAGAAGAACAAATCAATTTCTTTTTTATTTCCAATCAAGATCTCTTGACTGAAATCTGCTTTACCTTCTGGGACTTAGGGCTGTAAACCCAGTAATTGGCAGCAGCCTCCTAATAATGGGTAAAAAAATTGTGTAGGAAGCAACATGGACAGCATAATTTACAGAGCCATTGAGAAGTTCAGAATAAAATTACTTTTTCCTCTTTCTTTCTGTCTTTTTGTTGTTGTTGTTGTTAAATCAACTGATAGCTTTTTTCAAAAAAATCAGTATCAACCTTTACTACATTTTTCTAAAAAACACAAAATGTCCATGTGTGGGTAGGCCTGACTGAGCAGTGTCAGTGGTTTTCTGTTCTGTCTTCTAGCACGGGCAAATTATAGAGTAATGTGCTGTATAAGAAGTCCATGTAAGCACAAACCCACTTTTCCCAGAGATTGCATCTCTCCTGCAGAAAGTAACAGAGCTGTGTAATGATTTTCTCATCCCCCTCTGAAATGGCAGCGCTCTGTGTACGTTGTCTGCAGCACACATCACACTGTATAGTCAACAACCTAAGTACACAAAACTTAGGTCAGATGTAAATAAAGCAGCTAGCAGACATCAAGTATTTTCAAAAGAAGGTTTTTCATTCTGATTTCGTTTGTTTTGGTCTTTATCTAAGCTTAAAATTGCTGTTGTCAGTCTGTCCAAGACGGTGAACTCTGCTAAGGAAGAAATACTGAGCCATTTCCTTGGAAAACAGCTAAAACCACTTTTTTTTAAAAACAGTTAGAATTCATGTGCACTCCTTTGTTCAAGACAAACCCTTTCTTTGCTTGCATTGATGCCCAATTGTCATGGTGTGTGCATGGGACATATGTGCACAGATACATTTCTTGCATTAGTCTGGCTGCAGATGGAGAGCAATGTCATCTGCTACCTTTAACTCACAGCCCCAAAGACCACAGATCTGATCCAAGAAAATTACTTTGTGCTCCTCTGCTTGCAGTTTTTCTAAGTGTTTCTTACATCTCACACGGGAGTTGACCTTGAGGTGCCAGCTTCCTTTCAGCAGGGAAAGGTTACCTGCTACTCCAAATTCTGATTCATACCAGAGTTTTCTGCTACAGAATCTACAAAGAAGAAAAGAGCAATGGGAGCTCTTCCTGTCAGCATCCTGATTTCAAAAAGTATCATTGTTCCTGCAAGGGAAGAGAGGAAAAAAAACCCCATAAATAGCTAGAAAACTAAAAACAGCACTTCAGCACTTCCCTGCTCTTCCATTTTGGCAGAAGTATCTGGGAACTTGACAAAGTTTTAGTATGTGTCAATGCTGAAGACCTTTGTAGGGCTCCTGCAGGGTGAACATGCTGACCTCTGCTTTGAATTCCCTAACCCACCATGAACTTTACCATCCTCATTAGTGTCCCAACCCCTCTGAAGGTTCCATGCTCTTATAGTGTTGTAAATTAATGAAAACAAGAACTGAGGAAAATTGAGTAAAGGGGTTATAAAGTTTTTCCTAAGCAAATTTCCTTCTGATCCTTACAAGTCTCCGTAGCATAACAAACAAGAACAAATGGTGAAATTTTAGGTTCCCTTAGCACAGCTGTGTCCGTATTTACTATATAGTTTGCATTTGGAGTCGCCATCAGAGATGCTGAGACCTTTTTATCTCTTTTTGTCTTTATTAATAACCAGAGTCCTTTCTGGTGTATTCTCATATACCCTTCTGTGATAAATATGAAAACTAATTCCTCTCACCCCTCAGACTTTTTCGTTAGAACTGTTGCCACTTCGTGTAATAATTTTCAACTGTAAAGTTGAATCCAGTATTATAGAGTCCACTTAGAGTTTAGAACTGTGCAGTATTATGATCAAAACTTGATATTTTGTGAGCAGGTTGTATTTTGGGATGTCAAAGGAGATCACGTGCACAGATAACAGTGAGGACCTGTAGGTCCTATAGCAGGGACCTATAGCAGGGTTGTCTTTAACCATTTATGTTTGTCACAAAGATTCAAAAATAATTAATTTTAAGGATCTTCTACAGTGGTACATAGTGAGAACACAATTTTTAATATCCGAGGTTAGAACCACTGTTGCCTCTTATGCCCATGCTACACATTTAGCTCCTCTCTTATATTTTAGTTTGCTGAGTCTGATTCAAATTTCATCGGCATTAATGAAGAGCACTCATTGACTTCAATAATCTTTGAATTGTGTCTAGTATCAACTACATTACCATAATCAAGTGAGAGGCAATTGTTATGGATGCATTATTTAGCACTGATTGGGGAGGTACTGTCAGCTCCCTTGTCACACGGTGTTTGATGTTATTTTATGAGGATTTGATTCTTAAATTAATATTGTAGGTCATAAATCTTGCAGTTGTGCTTTCGCTTCTTTCTGTGGAATAGTCTGTCCTTGTGTTATATTTCCCCAAAAGTGTACATTGGAAGAGTTCAGCCTATTTATATAATTTCCAAATCTGTAATCTCTTCTTCTGCAAAGTGGCATTTATCTTACAAACCACAGTGAAGTGAGGGCCACAATGTGCCTCACATTTCTCTCCACGTCCCATAGCAAGATGCACCCTGCATTGCTGGTGGGAAGGCTTTGACCTGACAGCACCGATTTGGGCATAAAGCATTAAGACAAAGAATACCAGAGTACTAATGGCACATCCTGGAATAACTTCTTCAAGTCCTGTTTAGGGGATGTGATCAGCAGTCACAAAACAGGCAGTTGCAATTAGGAAGCAGGACACTGGCAGGTCACACGCACATGGCAGTGCTCTGGCCCAGTTCTTTATTGTGACAGTGTTAGATGTCACCCTGTCACGAGAGGATCTGCCTGTGCCCAGGATGAGTGAGTTTAATTTTTTTAAAATCAGCATTCAGTATTCAAGTTATAATTATAGTGCATTTTGAGTGAGCAAGTTCAGAGCCACAGTGGTGTTACGGTAGGAGACAGGATAATTTCTACAGTGATAATCTCAGTTTCATTATTACCTGCAGGGCAGTTGAAAGTAGTTTTGCTGGTGATCAGGCTTTTCCTTCAAAGAGCTACAGGGGACATAGAACTCTTCTGCAAGTTAGCTGCAAGTCAGCTGTTTGCCGTAAAAGAGCATGTCATTTTGCTGTTAGCAAAGTCCAAAATTATTAGCTGTCATGTTAACCAATGTATAGACTTCTTTTAGTAGCTAGAATTTCACTTTAGATTCTAACTTTCAGACTGATGGGCTTCTGTGCCGGTGCAATGCTTCTTCAGTCAATAAAAGTCCATCTGCAACCTTATTTCATGTTGCAAAGCCCAGACCTCCCAAAGTAACTCAGATGTGAAATTTTCCTCTGCTTGTCAGATCAGAGTGACAACTCTGGAGAATAATGTGATTTAAATTTTGGGATAGAGAAATGTGTGCATGTTGTACTGAGAACAGTAATATTGCAGCGGACTGTCTTAATCAGCCACAGGATAAGGGAATTCTGAAGTGTGACAGCAGTGGGTAAAGAAGGCCCCTTGCTGGGGTAAACTGTTCCACTTCCACAGCTCAGAAAGGAGTATATGACTGCAAGAACAAGCTCTGCTTCAGAAATAGGGCATGAAAAAACAGAATATACTTGTGCTTACTACTGGAACCAAACCTCAGAGCTAGATGATGAACATGTGAAAATGTTCAAACCACATTTTCTGGGGGGGATCAATATAAAAGAACTTCAGGAAGGGTACATAAAGGTGATTTACTTTGCACCTTTCTCTGGCTTACTGCAGAAAAATGTAATTGAACTTCAACTGGTCTCTGAATTATTTGGTCTTCTGTTAAGGCAGCAGAGAAAAATCTCTGATAGATGTTTATTATGATCCTGATGAAAGCTTTTATGCTATGTAGCATGAGAATCAAAATATTTAAAAAAAAAAAAAAAAAAAAGGCATTTAAAGATGGTTTCAACCACGCACCATTTCACTTCTGTGGTTTTCCTTGCTATATCTATCCCAAATGCCAGCTTACAGGATCCTGCAGTGCACAAGCTGCCATCGCTCACCCTTTGCTCTCCTTTTTCACACTCCCCTCCAAACATTACTTCAAAACTAAGAACTCAGTCACTTAGCATTTACATCACAGCTTCTCAACACAATATTTCTAACTCTGGAAATTGTTTCCTAGTATTTTAAATAACTAATCTAAGATGAAGTAATTTTCAATGTAAATTAAATTTCATAGCACGGTCCCAAATGCTTCTCAAAATAAAATGACTAAGTAAAATAAAGTACTGTTATCACGGTAATGTAATGGATCTCCGAAAATTCCTTAGTGCTTACAGTGGAGACATATTTCCAGCCCACTGGGTTCAAGGAACATGGTTCCAAGCATGATAAGTAAGATATTGAAGACATTCTGATCATAACTGGAAAGCCCAGGGAGTTCAGGATCCTTTGCAAAAGGACAAAGATGTCTGTTTTCCATAAAATGCCAGAGTTATATTAATGTGCTGAATTGCAAGATTCGGAGAATAGTGCAAGAAAAATGTAGGTACCAATAACAAACAGTTTGCTAATTTTTGCAAATCAAAGAACTTGAAAAGAACTTATAATAGATTTATTGCCAAATGACATCCTTTGAAGTTATTTATTTCTGGACAGATACAGGATGATCAGTATCCTGTTTTATTTAATTTTGTTTGTATAAGTAGAACACGGAAACTATTAACTGGGGAAAATTGCTGATTAAAGCTACATCTAAATTTATTCCACATTGTTTGGGGATGGCAGAGATCAGAATATCTGAAATCAGGTAGCTGGATTATAAATTTCATTGCTGTGTTAAACAGTCCAAGTTTATCCCAGGCCAAAGTCTGCAGTCAGAGTCCAGTATGGATGTTTCACTAGCCTGGGAAACTTCATTTGGTATAAACACAGCATTTCTATTCTCCTTTTCATTTTGGCCCACTGATCTAATTAAATGCTGCCCGAGAGTGTGTAACTAGTTCAGGTTATAGTAGCATAGATGTTATGATGTTTTATATATATATATATTATTAGGTGTTATGTAGAATTTCCTAGGCGGTAAGAAAGCCTAGGAAGGTTTTTCCTCACGTTTTAAATTAAACAGGCCAGTAGCATTACTGTGAAAATCACTGGGTAGGAGTTTGATGCTCCAGCTGTTGAGGGGTCACCCCAGCCATGAGGATGAAGTGCCACAGGCTGGCCCAGCCACCTCCCACTGCACCAGCCCCAGCAGAGGGTGCTGGGGCTCCCCTAAGAGCCACTCCCTGCTTTAATCCATGTCCTTACCTACTTTTGCCTGCCTGCTTTCAGAGTTGTGAGAACAACCTGCAAGCACAGCAAGGGCATCAGAGGAAGAGCTTAAAGATAAAAAATTTGAAGAAAACACGAGCTTTTAAATGTTAAAACTTGTAGCTGTGGAGAACCTTCATCTTGATGCAGTTTCCAAAGCAGTAAGAGCTGCAGCACTTGCAGTGCTCCCAGCTCATTAGGAAACGTCAAATGGTGTAGAGGGAATACCACCTCAGACCTCAGTGTGTCAGGAAAAGTAAAAGCTGGCAAAGGAAAAAAGGTTATTCAATGAATCCGGTGAGGGCTTGATGGTCATGTAAAGGTCTGCATCAGCATTTATTTGCTGATGTCTAGAACTTGAAAGATTTTGAGCCTTCACAAGGTTTACCTGTCAGAGCAGCTGACATAAGCTTTAAAGATTGATGAAATAAATGACACATCGTGCACTGGAGGCTCACACCTATCAGGCAGTCATTAGGTTGTTATAGATTTCTCCCCTTTTCATCTTAAGGCAAAAGCTTGTTTCTAAACTCTGTCTCTCAGGGCTCAGACAGGTCTGCACCTCTGTGAAAAGGAAGACAGAGCTTTAGATTTTCCCTGGATCTGGTTATCCTCGTTTCTTAGAAAATTACCCTGCAAATTCTTCTCTGCTTTTCTTGGCACTTGAGGGAGGAGAGTGTTAATTGTTAAAAGTTGCAATTATAAACCTATTTAAATACTTAAATATTTAGGTATTTAAATATAAATATTTAAAATTTTGTAACTTCTTCCTATCACCGTAGTTTTGTGCGTTAATCTGGTAATGCATTGTGGCAGACTCTGTGTTTTTAATGTGTGGAATATGATGAACTTTATCATATTTATATATGCAGCAAGCAGGAATCCACAGTTACATTCCATACACGGAATGTAACTTCATACACCTTAGGGACTTAAACTTCAGAGACTTTTAAATACAAGCCTCTGGCTTGAAACTGTCTTTCTCTTGGCTGCACATAGCACCCAGTGGAAGTTTGTATCTGACTTGTCGTTTTTGAGGTGTGGCAGACTTAGAGATGGTAATAGGAGTAGAAGTTTTACAAATGATTGTGTTAGAGACGTGTATGAATCCCTGAGTTCCTTTATTATATGTTGTGGGAGCAATCAGTTAGCTGAGGCATACTTCACTTTTGAATCATAAGGAAAATGCCACTACCCAGCTTGCTTGCAAACTTGCTGGTTTGCTTAGAAGCCTCATTGCATCAGCAAAAACAACAGTGCGTGTTTAGAGTGCTCTGTGGAGCACAATGTTTCCTTTTCTGTGTTCAGTAATTTAAATGATTGGAGTGGTACTTTTGACAAGGAAGAAATCATTTCGTTGTTATGGATCATTTTTCAAGTGAAACTGAGTTTTGGAATAAAGTGATGGTGAGTAAACCATGTGAATGGGGAAAGGGATTTTTATTGTTCTGAGTTTTATTCAGCAGTTTCTGAAAAGTAAGATGGAAGTGATTTTGCTATTCTCTCTGCAGGGTTATATGTCTTTTATTAAGCAGGAAACATAATGTAGCCATTATAGACAGTAACAGGCACGTTTGCTGTTGTGTTCCGTTGGGAAGTGGAATGTGATTTCTCTTTTAATATCAAGGTACAAATCTGGTTCACAGTTAGTTCATATGGCTTTCAGAAGAATCTGAAAGGGAAACATGTCAGCTCATTAAACAGATGTACTTTGTCTAAGCAGCTGCTTTTAAGATAAGTGTAGCATGGATTTTCAAGATCATTTGTGGTATTGCTATCGTGGTATTTAAAGAGTTGGGTTTTTTACTTTAAAAAAAAAAAGGAAAAATAAGATCATAACCTAATTTTATTTCTGATGGGGGAAAATGTTTTTAAAGGTGACTAATTTTGACTGTTCTCTTTATGAGAACAGTATTTTGCATGCTCTATAAGTAGCCTTTTTTTTTTTTTTTCTATCAAAATGCAACTAATATTTCAGTCATTGAATTGGACTGATTTTGTCCAAAGAGAGACTGTAGGTTTTTTAAGTTCAAGTTTTTGTCCATAAGAGCAGAAAGTCCAGACAGAATAATGCTGCTTAAGTAAAGGGAGGTACTTATATGCATAGCTGCAGGTCAGGACAAGTAAACTTTATTGTGTCTTTTCTCATTGCTGATGGTAATCAAGATATTCATATTAGCCTGACAAAAAGGAAAAATCAACTGGAGGCTTTCTAAAGTAACTTAAAGAACACTTTCTTTTCTGAGGGAGAAAGGGAGTCTGATCTATCTGGTAAAGGTTATAATCAGTGTGTCTGGCTTATTGTCTCAGGCATTGCCACAGGCAGCCTTAGATCAGTTTGAGGAAGTCTCAGTACAAGCCATTTTACTACACTTGCTTACAAAGTGAATTGTACTTTGTTCGTGTGGTACACTATTCCCACAAAATCTTTCGGTTTCCGTATTCTTAAAATGTTAGTGATTTTTTTCTTACTCTACTGGTGCATTTAGTCTGATGATGCTGTTTCAGCTGTCTCTAGGTCTTTCCTCCATGGGAAGCACTGCAGTTGGGAGAGCAGGATTAATATAAAACTTGTTCAAATTTGTGAGGGCTTATTTTAGTTCCTTGTTTTAAAAAAGGTGACTAAAGTAACCATTTGGCTGTCCCCCTGCTGAGAATACAGGAGTATTCTCCAACTTGCATATTAGAGATATATGAGTTAAGCTAATCTTTTTCCTATATCATTTAGCTGAAATCTGCAAGCTATGAAGTTCTTAATTTTTTTTTTGTCTTGTATATGATTTGTACTAATGTCATTAGCTCACGACAGCAGGTTTGCAAGTGAAAATGATTGTCCTCTTGAACCTTTAGGCCACAATCACCTAATCTGGTTGTAAACCAGGAGTTTTATGGGTAAAGGCAACCTTTGTCGTTGTCTGAACATATATTTTGGACAGGTTCCCATGCATGGAAGTTACCTTTGCAACTTAGTTACAACTTCGAGTCCAGTGACCATTTCTGAAATGTCTCCTGCATGATTTATTTGCTAAGTGGCTTAAATATATCTTTAAGAAAAATAAAACTAGGAGAAAATCTCAATTTGTTCTTTTTTATAGTGACTGAGGCTTTTTACGACCTTTCTCCCAGAACAGTTGCACTTCCATCATCATCTAGCTGCACTCTCTTCTCAGATGAACTCTCTCTGATAAGAGCCCTGCACTCAAGACTGAGCTTTATAAATGCTACATGAAAAAGATGAAATGGAATGTTCTGTCTGGGGGGGTTCCCTTTTCTTGAAATCAAAAATAGGGCTCTGTTTGTGTGAACGTTGTGATTTTAAAGAAGTATTTTAAAAGAAAGGTGCCCGGAAATGTTGGCTGTAATTTCAAAAGAGAATAAGGAATGCTTTGCATTGCTGTGGAGGCAATCTGGGGGGGATTCTCAAGTTGCTTTGCAGAGTATCTCAGCACTGGGACCTGGTGAACTGGTTCTGCATGTGTCTTGACTATGGGGTTATCCAGCCAGCTTGGTGTGAGAGTGACTCAGGGTATCTGGTCCTTACTGGATCATTGGTCTGAACCACATCCCCTGCCAAAGATTTAAAAAAAAAAAAACCTTTGAGGCATGCTGAACGTTTCAAAGGCAGTAGTGGAGCCGTTCTCCTGATCCACAGGCATTTTGCTTAGACTTTTCAGTTTTAGTAACAAAATACATAGTAACAGAACGTGGTTTATGATGTCAGGATAGAAATGGTAACAGTGGTAGAAAAGTGTTTAACCATAAAGTCATTTTCATTGAAAACTGGGAATGGTAAGGACATCATCAGAGCAAAATGGCTGTTTGATGCAGGGACACCAAATCCTGTGGAAGAATTGGGGTTTTTTTCTTTGTTTCATATTAGATGCTGACTTGCTGCCTCTATTTATATCCATGGGTCAGGTCTGGACTGTGATTCTCATTAAGGGATGATAAAGGAAGTCTCTTGACTTCCTTCGCGGCTGCTGGTGTCCTGAGGTCAGGAGTCACTCTTGTGGGCTCAGAAGTGCCCTGCCATCCTTACCTTTAGCTCATTTCATTTGGGGCGCAGCTAGCCACAAGCAAAATCTTTTACTGATGGAGATTTTCATCATGTAAATTCAGAACCTCTCTGTTGTGCCAGTAGATGTCAATTTAGCATTTGATACAGGTTGAGACGGGCACAGAACAGCAGGAGTGTTAATTGCCAGGTCATGGGTTCTGTTATGGGGTCTGTCTAACCATACAAAGAGGATGTGCCAGTGTTTGCTATTGGCAAGTGTAGTGTCACTGCTAAGACTTTTGGAGTGTGGCTCAGAAACTTGGCTCTGCAGAACTGTAAGTTAACTCTGTGTGTTGCCAGCTTCACTGCACAATGGGAAGAGTAATTAAAGTGTTTGAAGTAAAAAGATAAGCTGAACAGTTCTTTAGCAGTAACATAAATAAAAGCACTAGTAGGTTTTAAACACGAACGCTGAAAAAAATCATTGTTTAAAATTAAAGCAACCCTTAGCTCGGGCACAGCAAGGGAGTAGACTGCATCTTCTTGTTCCAAGTTCTGGACACAAACTGTATGACTGTATCAGCTTCCCTTACCAAGCAGAGGTCCCATCATTTCTGAGAGGCCTGTTCTTGTTTGGATATAATCTGCCAACATCTGAAATGCTTTATGCACCACTGACCAGGTGGAAAGTTCAAGTTCACATGCATGAAGAAACTGCTGATCCGTTTGCATGATAAGCCACAATCATGCTGGTTTTGTGTAGCTAGTTAATAGTTGACAATACATTCTTCCATAGTAATTGCAGATAGATTTTTTCCCTCCTAATTATCTCTCCTATTTCACTACCTCTGTTCATATTTTGTGTCTCTTTCGCTCTATCTATTAATCTGAAAGTGCTGTATCTACTGCACACCTACGTTTATTTTCTGTTGAGACATCCAAATTCTAAAAATCTAAACCAAATGTTAACAGGTAATCTGCTCATCTGGAAGCCAATAATTTTTTTAGCATCAGGTGGAAGACTATATTCTTCCCCAGAGAAAAGACATATATAGTGATGTGTTTATGCTTTGCTATAGTAATATTTGTCCGTGTGAGAAAGTGTGAAGTGTTTTTTCTCCTGCCACACCATATGGCTTATGACTATTTACAATCCAAACAGTAACAGCTGCTGCTGTGTAAGAGAACCCATTCCTCTGAGCTGGAGATGCGCTGAGTAGGGAATGACAAAGTGTGTGTCCGCAGATGTATTCCAAATATCCTCATCTACCACTCAACATCCTGTCTATCTTTCTCCTCTTGGAAACCATTGGAGCTTTTTTCTTATATTCATAGCTGATGGGAAGAGCTTGACAGCTTTGTTTGTCAGTTTGGGAACAGATAGGGAAGCTGTATTCGATAATGACTGTCCAAATGGGAGAATGGAAGAACACTCTGGTCGGGTGCTCATCAAAATTAAAAGAGTAATCAAGCTCTTCACGCCTTTCAAAGAAAAACCAATTGACTCTCCTAATCAATAAATTAGAAGTTGTAGTTGGAAGAATAAGCCAGGTAGTCTGGAACTTTAAAATATGTGTCACTTGATGCCCTTCATTGATGGCATTCTTAAAGCTTGGAATTCCATGCTTCAAAGATGAATTTGGCATTCCTCAGATAGTTATCAGTCATTTTGAATTCCGATCAATTATCTGTTTGAACCTCTTTCCTGCATTTTTCTGCTGGCCATTTTGGCAATTCCGGAATTTTTGTATCAGATGTTGTAAGAAAAGACTTTCCATTTTCCTGTCAGCCGCAGGAAGACACTCCAGATATTACACAAGTGATCTAGCTACATGCCTGGCCTTTACCTATAGTGGTCTCATTGAAAGTGACATTTAAACCACATCTGTGCCTGTCAGCAGGTTCTCCCATATTTGCACCAAGTTGTTCATGTACTAGCTCTTTCCCAATAGGTTGGACAATTGGCACGTTACATTTATTAAGACTTATCTCACAAAAGCATATTCCAGGGAGGATGAAATGTTCAGCAGGGTATTCCCTGGACATACTCTTCCTGTCACACAATAATGTGCAATGCTCATTAGCAAAGAAGAATTGCAGGTTTCTTGAAATGGTTGCTTTATCTGCCATGAAGGTTTGCTGGTAAATAAAACCCAGTGGATTTTGTCCGACTTCAGTGTGCGTTGAAAGAGACTGTGAATAGAAGTGAGCACATCTTCCAGCAACATTTGTGTTACACTGAACCCTTCTGACTGAAAAGCCTTAAAATTAAACCAGATTAATTTCCTCGCAGCATATAATGGTATATAACATTTGCATTTCAGGTTTCTTAATGTATCTGCAGTAGTCCTCTGCCACTGGGATTTTTTTCATGCCAAGGCTACAGCTACCATAGAAACAAAAGAAGTAAAAGGAACTTTCTGAGCTTTACTGTTAGTTAGGCGGGCAGCCCCAAACTTCACTGCTTCAGCAATCCTTTAATTTAGATGCCCCTGTGGTCATCTTACAAAAACATGTTTTTAACTTAAATAGTTTTCTTCCCTGTGCTTGGTATGAGCGAGTCTCCAGCTCAGACTCCACTTACCAAGGCTGACAGCCTCTGCTCCTCTCCTCATGTACAATAGATGCTCTGCTGCTGTGATTACACTACCTGCTTACAATTTCTCTGTCATGGCTGTGCAGTGACCAGAAGGGTTTTGAAGCAGAGACCCTACAGGAATGAATACACCCTGTGACCACTGATAGTGACCTGTAGGGTGCATCTCATGTGCCATTTCAGCATATAAGTAAGGTGGAAGTCCAGGTAGATACAGAGCAAATCCCTTTATTGCCCAAGAAGTGCTGCTTATAGTTAAGGCAAAACCTTTATAAATCTAAGCACTGCAATCTAAGCTCCGTGTAGCTGTGACTCCATAATTCATGTGCTGAGTCAGCTTATTCTCATGTGAAGAAAGAAGTTACTTGAGAACATGCTCCTTGGTGTGAATTTCATCTTTCTTGTCACAGATAAAATGAAAATACCAGAAATATTTGTATCAAAAGTCATAAGTGTAAGCTTAATCTACATATTCTAGTTCTAACATATTCCTACCAGAAAAAAATATGTGATAAGGTGCCATTTTCTCCCCTGTTTCTGCTACACTAGAAGAGAAAAATTACTTCAGTTTCCTTGGTTCAATGCAGCTGTGCCCGGATTAAACTTGGAACTGCATGGAGAGAAATCAATATAAAACAACTGACAACAAAAATGGCAGATGGGAAGAATTTCTCTGCATAAACTACAGCTATGTTTTGTCATGGCCTTTGCTTGCCAAAGCTGTTCTGTGAGCAGTAACAATGGGTTGCATAAACAAATTTAAGGGATTGACAGAATTTGATTTCATGCTTTGTTCTGGCTAGCTGTCTGCTGTGTTAAGTAGAGAATCCATTTCAATACTCACTATGCAGAATTCTGGAAACAGCTGTGAGTATTTACTTCTAGGGTGCTGCCTAGGGGTAGCCGAGTTTCTTGGCAACTCTGTTCAGACAGAGCAATCTGTCTAGAAATCACCTGGAGAATAAAATTATTTTGCTGACCTCTGTCATGATTTGATGCCTTCAGTACCAGATATTAAAGCCTCTGCTCTTCCTCCAGTCCTGCTCTTAGTTAATACAACACTGAAATGAGAATTTGCTGTTGAAAGCTGTCTCTGCTTCCTAGCAGGGAACCTATGAGTGGAAACTGAATTTACACTCATTCCTTTCTGCTGCCCTTTGGCTTTGGAAACACCGAAGAAATAAATTGTAGAGGGTCTGCACTTCACTACCAGCTTTATAACCCAGTGAAATTTGTCTCTCTTGCACAGTCAGCCTCCCATACTAAAATTGCTTAGCTTTGGGACTTCATAGGTGTTGCCTGCCTTTTGGCTTCTGACCAGCAAGCTAGAATCTCAGAGAGTAATCTCTGAAATCCCATACACTTGCTTAGCATAGCAAGTTAGAGCAAGAAGCTGTACTTGGATGGTATCCCAGTGAGACACCATGGAAATTATGGAACCAGTTAATGTCAGAAACCTGTGCCTTGATGTGAATCCTAGTGTTGCTGAAGCACACCTCTCAGAAACCTCCTCCTGGAAGTTAGACTCATTGATTTGCCCACAGACCTCTGCCAGGACCCAAGTGAGAGATTTGAATACACTTAATGCAGTAACCTTGTGAAAACACACCCAGTAGCATCAGGCAAGCACCTCCAACTGCGATTTTCTGTATGGTTTTTCCTGCCATGCCAGAAAACCTTGAGCAAGGGATGAGGTAAAAGGGGATTTGGGGAGGTCTTCTCTTTGCACCCTACTCTAAAGCAAAGAAAGTCCTGCTCCTTCCATCTCATGTGTGTAAGGAATCTTCTTTCCTGTGCCTCCACAGGCTGATGATATGAGGTCTCATTTTGCTGGGAAATACAAGGTAGGGATAGTAAGACAATGTGACAGCAGAATCTTACAAGAGAAGAATTAAAGTGCAAATGCTGTGTCTTCCTCCTTTTCCCTGGAGAAATGTCCCATCTTAGCTCTGCCAAAGAGCAGGGATGCCAGCAGCAGGGAAAGCTCAGCAAGGCTGAGTCTCTGGGATCCTCAGGGAGCCTCAGGCCCCACTCTATCCTAGGAGAAGCATTTTGGGCCGTTTCCCCCAGTGTGGCTGTCACTCCGTGTCTCAGTAGCACAAAACAGTCTATCAGTGGCCCAAGTGAGGGTCTGACAGGCTGAGAGCTGTGCACGGGCACATGGGTTGGGAAGACTTGAAGCATCAGCATGATCTGCTTTAATGCAAGCCGCTTTAGACTTAAAATGCTCTTGAACAATCATCCTAGATTAATTCCTGCAGCATGAATTGCACTTTATAGTACCATTGATCTCATTATTTCTTCAATTTCATTCCTTTTACTGTGAATTTTATCTGGGAAAAAAAAAATTACAGTTCCCCACTTTGTGCTGTCACTGGATAAACTTACTTTCCCCAATACCTATACTAAACCAGTGGTGCAGATCCTCTGCTAAAAACCTGCAGCTGTTACAAGAATTTCAAATGCACATCTTCAAAATCCATCTTTTGCCTCTTGATTTAATAGTCTTCTAAGCCATTACTTCAAAAAGGGATGTTGCCTATTTTTTATTTCTCAGGTTCAGTAGCTAGTGATAAATGAATCTCAAGAGAGAAAAAAGCTGAAGATGATGAATAGAAGAAAAATGTTCATTATTAGCTCAGGCAGAAAATGAATCCCTTTTCAGAAATTCAGGAAGTTGATAATAGTGGGGTTTTTTTTAATATAGATGATTACCCTCATGACAAATCTATCACTTTGCCTTCTCAAACAAGTATGATATGTTTTGTCTTTTTTTTCTTCTTGACAAGGGAATTCACGACATAATGTCACCCTGTTGGAAAATGTGTATGTTTCTGGTAATTACTGGAAATGATGATGCTCTTAATTTCCATATTATGCAGGGTGGTAGTGATTAAAAAGTTAGACATTGACATGCAAGAAAGGGCTGGGATAAGTCAGTTAATTTCTCCTAGCTGCAGCAGTCATTTCTCTGTGAGGAGACACACTACCACTCGTGTGTGCTTGTATTAACTGTTTATTAGCAATCCCTGTACAAAGCAGAGCTGCAATCCCTCAGAGATGCTGAATTTTTTTTGCCATCTTTAAAAGGTGGGTGTACCCCATCCTTCATGTAAATTTGTTCAGTAACTCTGGGATACTTGATACTTTTTTACTATTGCCACACAAAGGGAAAACAAAAACAAAACCAAAACACACACACACACAAAAACCAAAAAAAAAAACAAAAAAAAAAAAAAAAAAATCAAAAGAAAAAAAACCACCCCTTTCTTCTTACCCATTTCCAGGTCTATATGCATTATTAAGCACCTCCCCTCACCGTGATGTGGTGCAGTGGAAACTCAGGAAGAGATTGGGGTGCCAAGCTTTCCTTATCTGTAAATCAACAGGATCCCTGCCTTCTTAAACATACCCTGCCTTTGGACTTCATTTAGTATTTCTCTCCAAATTGCGCTGTTAAAAAGTCAAAGCCAAGGCTGACAGAACCACTCTGTCACCATGTGTACTGGTCACTCCTTGCACTTAAAGAGTGAAGTCACAGCTTGTGTTAAATCTTGCCCAGCCCTTTATAGCTCCTCAGCCACATTTAACATGTCACATCTGGCCACCCTTAGGCGTGGTCGGCATCTTTATTCAAAAAGTGTGATGGAATGCTTACCTAAAATGTTTGCCAAACTAAAAAAACAAAGCGAAGCCAAGACTTAAGGTTCCCTTGGGAAATGGAAAGAGAGTCTGGCAGCAGGGCAGCTTTTGAAAACTGCTGGGAGAGGAGTATTCAGTAAAGGAGGAGGAATCAGAAGAAGGGATGATTCTCTCACCAGTATGTCAGAACAAGGCAAGGTTTGTGTTAATGGGTTGCTGCAACACAGACAAATCCCGAGAGCTTTCTGAACTTAGAAAAGGGGTTTTTTTCTTTTTTTTTTTTTTTTTCATTAAAGGATTACTCCTCTATTCACAGTAGAGAGGTAATCCTTTAATGCAGTGAGAAATTGTAGTATTGCAAAACATTTTTTATTCTCCAAGTAGGAGGAAGAGCCTAATTCCTGAAAAGTTTATAAATTCACAAACTAAAAGTTTAAATAAAAAATTAATCACATCATTGCTTTGTGGTTTTTTGCCCCTTTCTATTCCATTTTACACCTTGTTTTGCTAGCTTTTTTCATGTAAAATTCCTAATCCTTAAAAGTTATTGCCATGGAAAATACAAATTTCTGCAATGAGTAAATTGATATTGGCAAATTGAAATATTTTATAAACATAGGATGTGTTTATTGAAAAAAATTGCAGTTGACTCAACTTTACTCTTGAAAATAGTCCCTTTAAATTCCTGAAGAATACAGGTAAAGGCCTCTTGGTAGTCTCTTCCCCTGGACTGTGGTTAAGGCATCTGGGCCCCATGGGCTCAGAACACAAGATAAAAATGGTTATATAGACTACAGACATAATAAAATCTAGCTTGAGCAATGGCACTGATTTTTCTAGCATGTGGCCCAAAATGTTCCAAAATTTCCCGTCCAGAGGGAAGGGATGAGCAAAGAAAGCTTGTGTTAAGTACGTAGATTAAATTCCAGTAAGCCACTGTGTTATAATTGAATGATTGATAAAGGAATAACACACTATAAAATGATGTGAAAAGGATGAATACTGTTCAAAAAGATTACTATGCTAATAAAGGGCAGGTTTTGCTCTGAACTAATTATAAAATCCACCTCCTGCAAATGACTGAATAGGCTCAAGTTGCTTCTTCCCAGAATTTCTTTGCTGTTGGTAATCTTTTAGCAGGGAAGTTCATTATGTGCAGTGCAGTAGTATAATGTAAAGCAAGAGGAGGAATTGTCATCAGTTCAAGAGGACTTTGGTGGTTTTAATCTTGACAGGCTTTCTGGCAGTTTCATTTACCTTTCAAACATGCATAAAATGTATTTCGATCTTGGATGCAATGTACAAAAATTTCAGGCAGATGTTTTTAGCCTGAGCAAGCATCAGTCAAGCCCTGCACATATGCTCTGGAAGCTGATGTGTGATGATCCCTGCCTCTGCTCCAGGGTGCATACTGGATCACTTTGGCTTATTGAAAAGGCTTTCTCAGGTATAGCTGACAAAAAAGCCATTCTGATATGATACCTGTGGAGCACAAGGAGCTGTCAGGGTGGAGTTGGTGGAAACAGGACAGCTGAGCCAGAGAAAGTCCAAGACCCTCCATCCGGTCAGTCCTTTTGCTAGGGAAGTATGGGGATGCAGTTGGTACTGCATAAACAGGACAGATGTGTGGCAACTCTCTCAAAAGGCTTCTTTTTCTCCTGCAAGACCCTCATTTGCAAAGTCACCTTGCTTTCACACAGCTTTTGTCTGATCTTACCTCTCTCATCTAGCATCAGAGGCCTTTTGGTCCTACCAAAAGCTGCCTGAAACTTGTGCTGCCTGAAAGAAGCCCTTCTTTATCTTTTTAAAGCATCTGTTCACCATTTAATTACAAAGCATAGCTGAAAAACTTTTTTGTTTGCTTTTTTTTCCCCATGCCAGTGCTTTTAAATTTCTTAATGACTTTGTTGTTGTTGTTTAATTTGTAAATTTTTAGATGTGGTCCCTTTTTTTCTTTTGAGTGCAAAAAGACTGCCTCAGGTGCTGCCTCATGCATGGCAACATATATCAGAAACTTATTAGTTAATAATACTTTTTAAAAAGCCACACAACATCCTCATTCTCTTTATATCAGTGTAATGATCTGGGCCTGTTTTGTTTCACCTAATAAAAAAGCACAAGAAATAAACCAGTGCTTTGAGAAGATGAAATAGTTAACTCTGATGGATTTTCACACACGTCAACTGCGATCAATTTTTTAAAGAATTTTTTCCCTCAATACTACAGCTCCTCTGTCTGACAGTGGGATGCTTGTCAGGACTCTGTAATTCATGGCATACAGAAAATGTATCTGCTCCTTAGTGCATGGAAAAATAACTTTGGGTTTCATTTCTTGTCCTTTACCTCCCTCTCCATCTCACTTTTTTCTTCATCCATATTTATACCAACAGTGGCAAAATAAGGAGAGTTACCTCCTACCATTTACTTCAAGGCTTAAGAAATCGGTGTAATTAACCAGTTGGGTTACACTTTACAGTTTATGGGGATTTTTTTTATTCTCTCAATTGATAGACTGAAGTCAGGAAATGTTTTCCTCTTACAACCAAGCTTCTTAGAGGAAAAAGGAAGGGCAACAAAGCTGGTGAAAGGGCTGGAGCTCAAATCTTAGGAGGAGCAGCTGAGAGAGCAAGGTTGTTTAGCCTGGAGAAAAGGAGGTTGGGCAGGATTTTATCCCTCTCTACAAGTACCTCAAGGGAAGGTGTAGCCAGGTGGGTTCTTCTCCCAGGTGACAAGTGACAGGACAAGAGGGGATGGCCTCGAGTTGCACTACAGGGGGTTTAGATTGGGTATTAGGAAGAAAATATTCATGGAAAGGGTTGTAAAGCATTGGAATAGACTGCCCAGGGAAGTGGTTGAGCCACCATCCCTGGAAGTGTTCAAAGAATGTGTGGACATGGTTTAATGATGGTTCTAGGCTGATGGTTGGACTCAATGATCTTGAAATTCTTTCCATCCTTAAAGACTGCATGATTCTATAACTCTCAGGACTTTTTCTTTCCTTCTCCCCCCACCTCTTTCTCTTGAAATCACTGGTCCAGACATTCTCATCTCAGCCAAACACATCTTTTAAATGATGTGCATACATATCTGGTACTTCAAATTCGTTTTTGAAGTAAAAGGATTTCCAAGTAAAATTCCCAGTCCTTAGAGTGGGTGGGAAAAGCCTTGAGAAGAGATATCCAAACACACTGTGCTGAGCTTATGTCAGATGCTGCTTCCCCTGAGCACCTTCTGAGCTGCATTACTTGAGCCTGCTTTCACCAGTGCAGCCTTCCTAAACATTTTGCCATATGGTTAGCCTGCAAGTTGCACCACTAAATATGTTTGAAAAATGACACTTAGACAAGACAAACTATGTTTTCACCAGAAAACTGGAAGTTTCATCTTACTCCTCATTAAGTAGTATCTTTTGTACCAAATACTTTTTGTCTCCTACCAAGTACTTGGGGATAAAATCTCCTTTTAAAAAATGATAACAATTATGGAAATAGCGTTTAGGTCTTCACAGTTCTACTAAATGTTTGAACTATGGAAAATTCATCCTCCCAGAACAAGAAGTACAGATGATGTGAGTGTAGCACCAAAAATAATTGAAGTCGTAAAGGTATGAAAGTGAAGAAACTCCACTAGAAGTATTTGTGCGATATGATGATTGCTGTTCTTCCCTGTGTAACAGATGCCAGTGGCTAAACATCAGGGTTTGGATGTATACACTCAGGTACTGTAAAACTCGCCCTACTGAATCCAACAATCCCGAGAATTCAATTGAAAGCTTTGGAAAAAATATGTGAATGTTGAGTTACATTTGTAGCAAATTCTGCATCTACTGTCAATGCAGTAGTTTAGAGAGGAGGAAATCTCATCTAAAAGCAGGCACGACAGGTATGATTTGCCTGAGTTTCTCCTTTGAACTTAGAGAAAAATGGTCTCCGCCTAGGTGAGCAAGAGCCAGCTGCCTTTTTGCATACACATGCATGTCTGGTCCTGTAGAGTGGGCAGAAACTGAGCTGATGCACTGAGCAAGTGTAATTTAAATAACAGGTTTAATTACACTCCTTGAACTGGAGTGTCAAGTTTGTGACAAACGTGCAGTAATTTCCAGTGCACCATATAGAGTCAGCAAATGTTGATCTACAGGTACAGCTTATTCTGGTTTTTTTAAGTTTTAATTTAAAATAACTGAGATCAAATCAGTTCTAAAAACAAGGTATGCTTGCACTGGATTCTCGAAGTTTATTCATTTTACCGATTCATTGTTTTCCATGGTACATATTCTTAGTAGCAACAGAATTTGCAAAGCAACTGTTATGAAAAGATAATATGGTTTTAAAAAGCAATATTGTTGAGTGCTGGAAATAAAATGAGAAGTTAGTGGCTTTTGTACAGACCTAAAATTTGTGTGTGGTGACAGTTGATTTCCTGTATATCAGTGATTGTCAATAACCACATCCTATTCAGGAGATATGTCATCAAACAATTCTAAAGGCTAAAAGCTATACATTTTCATTAATCAGTCAGAGCTGTATTCCCACAGCATTTGACAAATCTGACCTTAAATCTTTGGTTTTGTTTATATTGTGAAGGAAGCCTCTTATATTAAAATTATTTTGCCTCTGGTTAACAGAGAATAATGTTATTAATGCAAAAAAACCTTAAAAAAGAAAGAAAACAGTGCACAAGCAGATTATTTTTAGAAGCCATTTTCTAAACATTTCATTTATTTTATGTCCATTACCTACACTAAAAATGAATGGCGAATTGGGAATTGTATTTTAGAAATAAACCTTTCTTCCTCATTTAAATATACTTCATGCATTTTTAGGCTCTCTGGAGAATTAAAGCAAATAGCCGATTCTCAGGAGGACTTTCGTTTGCTCAAAATGAGGATTTTTCATTTTGGTTTTTTTAACAGAACATGGTAGGTTAAAAGAAGTTATTCAAGGAAAATGGGTTGTTGAATTCCTTTTCCTTTGTTTCACCCAGTATCTTTTGCTTTTCCAAAAGATTCTCCAAAAAACTCACTTCTGTGTATTTAAATATTTACTTGGTACTGTTGTATCTGTGTTAGAAATAAATAAATTACTCCAGAACATATTTTGAAATTCAAAACCTGTCAATTTCATTTAGTCCTTTCAAATTCAGGAACATTTTTCCCATTCCCTTGGTTATTCTTCTCTCTTCCCCTCCCCTAAATCTCTGGAGCATCTCAAAGAAATATATTCATAACTGCAGGATTTTTGCCTTGTTTCTATACTCCAATATTTGAACCCAAGAAATAGGTTGTATCTAATCTGTTCAGTTTTGATGCTTCTGATGTCAAAACCCAAGGGACATAACAATGAATGCCACCTTGGTCTCTTCAAGATTAGAAGCCAGTTTTTTTATTGGCTTATACCTGCCTCTATATTTTCCATAGTGTTCAATTAATAGAAAAGGGCTTGAACCCTGTGTTTTTAAATTAATCAGTTTCCAAAAAAAAAATTCACTGAAAAAAAATTACTTTGTGTCAATTCTCTGCTCTTTTACTTTGCAAATTTTAAACAACCTTGCCAATTTCAGTCATACTTGAAAAATAATACTTGAAAAAATACTTGAAAAATACTTGAAAAATTTTGGTTTTACTTTTCCAGCCATGTTTTTGAAGACCTATGAAATAACTGCATAGAAAACATGTGTTCCATTTACACATGAGCAGATTTTTGCTTTTCTACTTGCAGCATGAGGATAAGCAATTTCCATTAATCAGATACTGAAAACAGGACCTGATGGCAAAACAGACAGTGAGAGCTTGATGAGCCCCACTGATTGTGAGCCATTGGAGTTAACCACAGTGAGAGGGCTGTGGATCTGCATGTTCTGCAGGCTCCCAGCCTGGTTCCCTTATTTTTATACCTTTCCATCTGAAAATTCCTGCCTTCAGATAGTGGATGCTTCTTAGCATCCATACCTGAAAGGACCGTGCACTATCTTTCCGTGCGTTGGTTCCAGCCATCCCCTACCCCACCCCCAGGAGGGGCCCTCCCAAGAAGATTTACTCTGCCCCAGAGTATCCTGTCTGAATGTGAATGTGGAGAATATGACCCCACACATAAAATGTCATTAACTTATCCCAAGACTTGACTTGACAATTACTACTCCATAGTGTGCTAGGATATTGTGACTCCATGCTCCCCTTGGGATTACTTCAGAAAGAGAAGTTGCTGTACATGCCACTGCACCACAGGGAGAGTGGAATTATGTATGATCCCCCCCAGGCTTTCTGCTTCTCTTAAAGCATTAATCAAAAAGCAGCCTCGGAGCCAGAAGACTTAGGGGATGATGCTTTGGAGGTGTTCATGACTTTCTGTTGCAAAGTGGAAGAAAGATCTTCAAGAGTCACAGCAGGACTGGTTTTGCACTCTGATACTACTGTCTCCTCAAGGGATGGTAACAGCAATAACTCTGTTATATTCCAGTGGCCTTTTTCTGTCACTGATATAAATCTTCTAGGTGCTATTGTTCATTCAGAAGCAATCCAAAGAGAGGCTGGCTGATTAAGAAAGACCCAGTTGTCCAGTGTTATAAATACTGGCTTATGGCTTTGCCCTTGGTGACCTGAGAAGAACCATAAGTTGAATTTTTATTATCAGTACTTCCCCAATAAAGCTATTTTTCCTCAAACCTCGCATATTAAATTGATTATGCACCATGTCATTTTAAAAGTATGCAGTTGCTGTTGATTTATATGGTCAGACTAGCTGCCAACTCAGCGATTTCCATCCTAAAATAACAGATCCAAAAAAACCCCAAGTCCCACAGTCGGCTGCTTTATGTTGTAATGAGTCAGCTGCAGATCTGTCCAACCACTAATTTCAGCCCATTTGTCCAAAGGGACAAGCAAAAACATGCAATTTTCTAGCAATTATAATCAGTGAAGAACTCTACATGGAAATGGTCAGCAGAAATATCTAGAAAATTATTTAGACCAGGAAACATTTTCTGCTGTTTTCTACATGCGCTCTCTCTATATCCATATATATATTTCCAGTAAACAATTTGATGACAATCACAGGCCTACTTTGCCAGTTTTAGGAAAAGAAAAAGAACATAAAAGCTGAAACAACAAAACCTAAAAGAAAACTCAAACCTGATGAAATCAATGAAATTGCTGAAGGTTTGCGACTAAGTGTGTAGTTAAGTGAATGGATGCTGACAAGGCAATGCAAGTTTCAGTAGTGTCTCTTGACACAGTAACAAAATGAATGAAAAATTTTCTACACACGGTTGTTTCAGATGTAAACCAGTGAGGCCTTTGTGTCGTGTGATTCTTGGCCACTGAACAGCACACAGACTAACAGAGAGCAGTAGTAAGTGTGGCAAATGTACAGCATTTCTCAAATCAAGGAGAGATAGAGAGGCAGCCCTGAAAGCTAAATAAGGCTGCTCCACTCTTCATGTGTATAATATGCATCTTGGTATTAATTAGGAAGAAGTAAGAGAAGAAATTAGTCTATGCTTACTTCTAGTAGTTTGACACAGGGCTTGCTGCTCTCTTCTGTATGTTATTGCAGACCTATCATGTGCTGACCACTTAAAACACACTCCATTGTAGTGCTACAGGCCTTTCTTTGTGACTGGAACATGAAAAGCTGTAAATTCAGAGAAAGAAACGGCATCCTCAGAGTTTTCTAGTGGGAGCAAGAAACTAAAAAACAAAAAAAAATCCAAGCAATAGCGTAGGACATCTATACTAATGGGATAATAGAACCCATTTCCATTCTTTTCCTTTTTGGCACAATGAAGGGCACCAGGCACTGAGGTATCCTTTTTTGTTGTGAAAGAGCCAACGACCATCTGACAATCACTTCAGATACCAGCTTCTATCATTCCTTCTATCGTTCCAATTACTTATGACCATAATCATGTGTGACTTTGTCATTTTAAGGTGATCTATAGAGCTTTATACTTAACTTGTGTATTGTTTCTGTTAATGATGCATAGTTAAGCCTAGAGCAGTAACGTAATGAGATGAATCAAATAGAGTTCATTTGTAGGGCCTGTGAAAAAAATATCTTTAACAGACCTCGCATTTAATGAGAGTATGGTATTGATTAAATTAGATCCACAATGGCATAAACAATAATACTGAGTTTTCAAAGTGTGCTGATTGAGCTACAACTTCAGATTTAGGCTCTGGGGTTAGAAATGGGGTGAATGCATATCCATAAATAGTCTTTTCTTGGCATCAGTACTAATTAGTGTAATTATATGCCAATGTCATTTGCTTAATTTATGAGTTGGCAGCATGGCTGAAAGTAGGGGTTTTTTTCTTGCCTTTTCTGTTTAGAATTTGGTTATTAGGATGAGGTCATTAGTTTACAATTAAGTCACTTTATTTCCTCTAGCTTTAATATTAATGGAACACTTCATCACTGGAGCCCATATCTTGCCTTTCTGGTAAATAGAGGGAGGAACTCCTATGGGGTTTAGCTTCCCACTCGATCATTAAAGCTGCAGGAGGAATTTCTTATATGTGTTATATGAGACAATGAGGCAATTTCTTATTAAGTCATTTTTGTACACACATTCCCATCTTCATGCCTCCAGTGTGCTCTTTGGATCTTACCCCTAACCCTCTGCTGGCATAATCCATCAGTTCAGATGGGGAAGAAGGTTTTGCTTTGCAGAGAGGACAAGAATGAAACTGGCTGTAGTGACAGAGTTTTGCCAACCCAAACCAGCCCTAAGCATTCAGTTCTAGGATATGTGTCTGGCAGCATTTGACATCAGTGCCTCTGATGAAAGCTTTTCCTCCTTGATGTGGAAAGGAGATAAGAGACCCAAACCTGTTCTTTGCATCACCCTAGACTATGAGTGTGCCACATAAATGACCCCTGTTGTTATCACCATATGATGCTTAAAAATAAGCATAAAAAGCTAGGAGAGATTCCTTTTCTTTCTCTCCCTCCATGCCGTTCCCTCTAGTGGTGGATCAGAGGAGGAGCTGCTGCCTTCCTGCAGAAGCTGCTGCAGAGCACAGCAAGCTCCTTGCCATGGAACCGGTAGCAAAGGTTTGAGTGGCCTTTCAGGACACAAGTTTAGAAGCAATTGTTTCCTGTCGTTTTAAATACTGTATTTTCCAGAAAAACATTCATATATTTTCACAGGTTTTCTTTTTCTCCCCTCAGAATTAAATAACAGACAGGTCCATACTAGTGTCATAAAGCGCACACTTCCCTTTTGCAGTTCTCTTTGGCAGCAGTATCCAGTCAGAATGAGACATGCTATTGTCATACTACTGAAAACTGTATTTTAAACCCAGTTTTCTAGTTCTATCTTTAATTTTCTAAGTTGTTCTAGATGTGTTTTAAAAGAATCCCAAGTCTAATGCCCTCAAGAGTGTGTGCAATGCCTTTTTACCAGCATAGCTGTGTTTTGTGTACAGTTGATACATGCCTGCATATAAACTCTGCCTGAACCTTCTGAACCAGCTATCTTGAGTTCATTAAAAAAGCTCCTCTGTGCGGTTCCTGACAGAAACCCTGGGTAGCCGCAGTGGTGACCATGTGAGGATGTGTCACAGGGACCCTTGCCAAGGCTGGCTTCCTTCCACCCTCTCTGTTTGCCCCTCAGCCTCTGGAGGAAAGTGCACACTGGAGAGCTCTGCCCCTTGACAGCAGGATTAGCTGTTTTTGCAATTTGCTGGGGTGGGTAGGAGTGCAGAAAGGCTGAAGCTGAGCAGCTGGCAGGGCTCTGAAAGCAGTTTAAGGGAGAGCTGGGGATATTGCCTGAGAGTGGAAGTTCTGTGCTGGCATTCCTTCATCCATCCTACATTCCAGCCTTCTACATTCATCTCAGATGTCTTCCAGAAAACTTCCCAGGAGAAACAGCTGCCTCATGCTTAAAAGAGGAAATATTCAAAAGCTCCTGGGGTATTAAATCTTAGAGGATTGATGCAATATCTCCTTTTTGACAACACAAACAGTGTTTAACTCATCTCTTGCTACAGTCAGGGGCTGAAAGACTACCATAAAATTTTATGTTTATTTGAATAAAAGATGGTACCTTCTACAGGTTCTCAATGGTCTTAAAAGTGGACAGGTCTTTGATATTAAATCATATAGCTTAAGAAGATTTGAAAAGCCATATTGAGAAAAGGATTACAGTGACATGATATTGGCCTGCATATTCAAATTTTCAAGGTCTCTGTGTACTTTAACTTGTTCATCTAAAAGTTGCACTTTGGTGGGTTTTTTTGTAGAATCCACTGATTATTAGGAAATAGATAATTTATCAAATATAGAATTTTTTGACCCTTTGAGACTCTAAATATCTTAAAAATAGGAAATATTTTTTTAAAAGTGTGTCTTTCTGCCCTACAGTGGCTGAAGTTTTACTCCAATTCCATTGGAAGGTAGAGACAAATATTGGTGTGACATAGGACTGACTCTTAGTGGTTGCTCACAGACAGAAGTAGCAGCCTGACAAGAGTCTGGTGGAGAGGCTGAAGCCTGAACATCTAGGCACATGGATACGTTCGTACTTGTTGTAAAGAGGCAACTTCTGAGTTGGACTTGCAGCAGATTAATGTTAATTGTAAGTAAAGTGCTGGGTAGATACTCTGAGTCATAGACATATGGGCCCATTCTCGTAAGAGTGTGGGTCAGCTTGTGTTAACACTTGTGCGGCTGTAAACCCAGAGTAGCTTCCTACAGACAGTGGCTTTAGCATAACATTTTCCAGGGTGTAAAGGGGAACAGGTACCTGAAGAAGGGTGGTTAAGATATGGAAGGGAAGTCAATTGCTGTGGTGTACTCTGTAATTTTGCTAGAGGAGGTAGAGGTGACATTGATATTCTGCAGAAAAATAAACAGGAATTGTTCTTAAAGATAAAAGACTTAAAGATAGAGAATTTCCATAAATAAATGCATCTGAAGTATTTTTCCTTCTGTATATCTCTTTCAACTTGCTTGCTTCACACATTTGACAGCACTTTGAGGATGGCTGTGTTTGCTGCAACCCCTAGCATATTATTTAATCAGTTTTAGTGTTGTGCCCGGGTCGCTGCTGTTAAGTGTTTATTTGAGTACCAGCTGTATGCCTGGCATTGCCTGAGAACATGAAGATGACAGCCTGGAAAACTGCGAAGGCAGCTTAAAAATCAGTGTATTTTTAAAGCAGCATGTCAGAAATGGATCTGCCACATTCAGGTAAAGCAGAGCTTTTGGGGAAATTTGGACAGAAGAGATGATCTGGGCCAAAAGACAAGGAAAACTCCAAAAACCTGGTAGGCAGGAGTTCTGGGATGAAAGGGGAAGCTGTGGAAGAAAGCAAGAAGTTAAGATAAATTGAAGGTAAGTTCATATATATATTTATAAACAAGATAAATTAAAAGGACCCAGAATTACACTGAGCTTGAAGGATGCTGGTGTATTTCGATTCTGAAGGAAAACTAAAGGTGAAGCAAAAAATGGAGGGGTGAGAGAAGGAAAGAAAAGAAGTGATTAAATTTTCAGGCAGGAAACACATGTTTAGTTGGCAGCACTTTGATTTGTATGGTTTTGTGCACACAGGAAGTTAGAAAGAAAGAATGGAGGCTGCTGTAACAAAAATGGGAATATCTGTTAGAGATTAAGGATTGCACTCTGAAGATGGAAAGGTGAATTTTGAAGATGCTGAAGAGATTAGTGCCAAGACATGGAGATGGTTTGGATGTAGCAAAAGGGGGAGAAATTAAACACAACCCCCAAATGTGGGCTGAATTAATCAAAAGAGAAGTGATATTGTCAACAAAACTAG
Organism: Sylvia atricapilla; assembly: GCF_009819655.1. Classification (NCBI taxonomy): domain Eukaryota; kingdom Metazoa; phylum Chordata; class Aves; order Passeriformes; family Sylviidae; genus Sylvia; species Sylvia atricapilla. Next base: position 66,646,933 of record NC_089142.1, read on the forward strand.
GAAAGTTTTGTGAGGAGAGGTAAATTTGTTTTGGCCACAATCCATCAAAAATGACAAAGAATTATAGACTTTCTTGGATAATTTATTCATACTTAAACATTGTTTTTTTCATGGAATTAACAGCATAAGCTCCCAGAAACTGGAACATTTGTCAGCTTATTTAAAACAACCTTATATAGATTTGTAAAAGGCCTCGCATTTTATAGTGCTGTTGAAATGGTTGGTAGTTTGGGGATTTTATAGTTTTTCAGATACAAGTAGGGTAGAAGGAAAGAGAAAATGTAATTGAAAGATTGGAAGTTGGTAAGAAAATTTAAGGCAAAATATTAGTACCTTAACTAGGTGGGCTGTCTCTGCAAAGTGCTCGAGCAAGGATATTAGACCAGATGGCCTCACTGTTGTCTCTTCCAACCTTACCTGTTCTTGGTTCTGTGGTTAGTTACGAGTCGGTGCTGCATTTTTTTGTGCATTCCAGATGGGGTTCGGCCTTCCTTGTTTCATTTCTGCTTACAATGACAACCTTTCTGTATTCATTCCAAGTGGCCCGACCCTGCTTCTATATCCTGTGTATTTTCTGCCTATGCTTAAGTAATAACAGGAGTTCTTTATTCATCCAAATATTATGGCTAGTATTTCTCTTGATGCCTTCTTGGACCACAGTTCAGAAAAAGCTGAACCATTTCTTGGCCACTATTAATACAGCTACATAGAGCTGGTTTTTCCAAAGATTTTTACTGTAACACAAAAATTACCAGTTTTAGTCTATATAGCTGAAAGTCATGGTTCTTTCTTTCAGGATTGACAGCAAAGTTTGTTTTCTGGCAGCTGTCAGGTCTAGGGTATCCATGAGAAATCACCTCCTAATGAAATGTTGTGGACTACCCAAGTGGAAGAGTCTGACTGTTGTTTGACAGACATGCATTAATAAAGTGGCACCACCCTGACTCAGCTGATAGACAGTGTTGAAACAATGAGTTGAAACAATATTATCATGGCATTCACACTACTAAAAAATGAGTGAATTATGCATTTCTTTCCCTCTTCCTTTGCTGTTGTCTACTCCCAAAGTGGGCTGGTGCTGCTGACGCCAACCTTGGCTATTCCTTCTGGGGAGGTAAGAGCAGCCCCTGAAGAAGGGGGTAGGGCAGCCGCACTTTCCTTCCATTCCTTCTGTCAGGCCCCTTGCAGAGTAAAGTTCTGCAGGGATGCACTTGGGATGCCAGCAAAGGCATATAATTTTAGAAGCAGAGAAGTTAGGATGGCAAAGAGATTCCTGTGCCAGTGGGACACTCACAGTCACCGGTCTACTGTGTGACAGTACAGTTCAAAATTCTTGAGGAGTGTGGTCCCTCTTATCAACATACAGATAACTATGCTGCCTCATTTTCTTGGTGCAAAAGAGGGTCTGTAGCATGGTTCAGTTTAAAATGTTAGAATGTATTTATAAACCTAATGCTTCCTCCAGCTGGGAGCTGGAGCAATTCCTTTTACTCAAGGACAGTAGTGGCTGGTCTGCGATAAGAGAAAATTATTCATGCAAAGTGTCTGGAATACAGATTGCATCCTTTATTTCTAAACTATTAGAGGAAGGACATGCACATGAGAGGTGGAAGGAAATAAAAAAAATATAATTTTTAGGGAAGTCAGGCCACCTCCTGCCCCTCCCCTAAGCAACTATTTCCCTGCACAGCATCAAGGCCACTTCAGTAATTTATCAGCACTCCTGGCTAACTGGGGAGGTCCTGGTAAACCAGAGGTCAGCAAATGTGATGCTGTCTCCAAGAAAGAAGAATGTGTACAACTACAGGCCTGTCAGACTGACGTGGGTCCAAGGAAGGTCATGGAGCAGATCATCCTGAGTGCCATCATGTGCCACGTACAGGGCAACCAGGGGATCAGGCTCAGCCAGCTTGCATGTGTGAAAGGCAGGTCCTGCTTGGCCAACTCTGTCTCCTTCTGTGATAAGGTGACCCATTTCACTGATGAGGGAAGGGCTGTGACTGTTGTCTACCTGGATAAATCTATGCTTTTGTGATCAGAAGTTTTGCTTTCTTTGGCATTACTCTATGCTATCATCAACTTACAGTATTCATTATTAGTATTGAAGAAAACTGAGCTGGAAAATCTCCCTTTTTAAACAAAGCATTGCTTGCTAATCAGGGTATTATATTTAATTTATGGAAATCACAGTGCAATTTCCTGCTAAGCAATCTATTATACTGAGGTGGGGAGGAAGCTTTAACTGCTGCTGCCACTGCTGTTTTGAAGTGCTGGTCTGCATTTTCTATACCTAAAGTTTGGGGTTGTCTGTTTCATATGCATGTAACGATTAGGGAGAAAGTGCGTCAGAATATTCTAAATTTCCTCATAAACCAGACTTTGCTGTTCCACCCCTTCTGGGACACTGTACAGGATTTGTGGCAGTCAGAAGTGCAGAGAGCAAATAAAAGTGGCAGCTGTGGAGAAGCACCAGCAACAAAGGTCTGCCCTTACCCCCTTCAGGTGCAGGTTGAAACTTATTCAGACCATGACAGCTGAACATTTATTTCCTGTGTAGCAATTACTCTCAACATACGTTTCCTCTAGGACATAATTGGGTCACTCGCAGTGGGTTTTGCTACCTGTCTGCCATGAAGTCTTGCATGAAATGTAGAAATGGATCAAGAACATTAAAATCTTGTGAGGAACTCTTTTCAGACTTAGGCCAGGATTTGTGTGTGCATGTTCACAGAGACCAGGCATAAAAGGCATGTAGTCCTGCATTACATAGATTGTGTGCTGGCAGATAAAAGGTCTGTGCATACTGAGAAGATTGACTTCTTTCATTTGGACAGTGACAAGAATAAAGGAACTGGCTAGGGTAGCCAGAAAAAAATGAAACTAGATTATCCCATACTTGCTGCTAAGAAATTCAAAGAGAATCTCCATTCATATAACATTTTTCCACTCAGGCATTCACCTAAGGAGGCATGAGGCATCTCAGCTTTACTCTTGTTAGAAATAAAAGCCCTCATAACAGCCCTCATCTCCTGACTCAAAAACAATGCTCTGTGTCTTCTGCTTGGCTGAAGCAGTAGCTCCTCTCTTGTATTCTTCCAGTTTTAGTATCGCTTACCTATATATAGCTTTGCTTATCACAGTCATCCAATCCTTTACCAAAACAAACAAACAAACAAAAAAGCCTTATATTTTCTCAGGAAAATAATCACCTAAAGACATTCTGTTTCAAAGCTCAAACCATCAAACTCATTGATTTCTTGCCTTGCTGCATTTTCAGGTTGACTTGTCAGATCACTTCCAAACATTGCCTTGGTGGAATATCAGAGCTTAATACGTACTTGCAGTGTCCAGGACCAGAGCTGAATGATCCAGTCATGTCTTTACCACTATCTCTGAATGTATGGCACCGATCTCTACCTTTTGCTGTCACACTGCAGCCTGTGCTCTGCTTTGGTTGAGCTAGTCATTGCTTCACATTGGTTGGAGTGACTCAGTTTCCAGCATGGTTCTAGTGCAGAGATGGTAATGCCAGAGAATCACTGGTATCACCTGCACAGTACTGTGCCAGGGACTTTGGCATGGAGCCCATTCAGTCTATGATTTATATTGGATCAGTGCTAGGGGTCCCAGAGGCAGTCTGCTGGAGAGGGTTCATCTTTGTCTGTCCTTGAGTTACAGAGGGACAGCTGTGAAACCACAAATAGTTCGACTTCAGCACTGTGATTGCATTTGCTGGTAAAGACTGAAGTGGACAAAGATGAAGAGGAAGACTGTGGGGGAGGCAGGACATTTGTCATTCTCCAGGCACAATTTATCAGGAATTACATTTGGAATGGCTGAGCAATAGTGGTTTCTTTGTCCAGCTCTGTCTCTTTCCCGCATGCATGCACACACACACACATACATACGTATTTGCACACATATACACAAACACACACCGTCTCAGTCTTTCAAATAAATAGGATTTGTGATGCTTGCTCGGCTCCTTTACCTGCATGTGATTCCAGGTATAACATATGGTTCTGGGAGCACAGTAACATCGCTGTGCCAGTGGAGATCTGTGGGCAGTCCTCAGTCTCTGCTAAACAGACGTGCTCTTTGTCCTGATGAGATGCCATTTCTCATTTACATCATCCCTCTTGCAGTACTGCATCCTTCAGGCTGGGGTCCTAGGAGGGCAAAGGAAGAAGGATGGCTTCAGGCGAGCTGTTGTCTCATCTCAAGTTGGCTTCTGAATATCCAGGTGTTACTCTCAGTAGAAATGTAACCCATCATAGTATCCACGTCTGCTACTATAGATTGCATTACTCAGGAGGTGCCTTAAAATTTTTGTATAAATTTACTATAAAACCAAGAGATGCTTTAAAAAATAGACACGTGGCTTCCTTGCATGATCTGTATGGTGAAGTAAGTGAGCATGAGCACTGATGAGCAAATTGTAAAGCATAGTTTGGAAAATGTGCAAATCAAAATATAGTATATCAGATTTCAGGTGAGGAAAAGAAGAGGGAACAAAGATACGAGCATTTTCCCTCAAGCCAATATTGTTACTGTGCTTGGTGAAAACGAGGGACTGTTCTGAAATATTGAAGCCACCCACACCCGAATGCATAACTCCATGTTCAAAGACTATAATATTATTTGGTTTTAATTTTTGTGACCCACCTGCACATCAGGAGTAGATCATTCTTGCATTCATAAAAGTTGCTCTTTCTCTCCCTAGCAGTGCCACAGAGAAGCAGAAGGCTGTGCTTGGGTTCACTGAGCTGGAACAGCATATTGATATAAACAGACCTGGGACCTGCCGAAAGAGACGCTGCTTGGCACTAACACCACCTTGAGTTCAGACAGGATGTGCATCTGTGCCTCATTGATAATGTAATAACCTTCATTACATTTTTGGCTGAGAGCACCTGTGCACAGCCCGAGATGTCAGCCCAGGGCAACCATTTTGATCGAGGTGATATTAACAGTTCTCATTAAAACCGATGACTATAGCAGTGCCCAATAGCACTGCTGCATTGAAGCGTCTGTCAGCATTTCTATTACAGAGCTCTGTTTTCAGGAGATAATAATTTAGCCATAAAAGTTTTCCTACCTCTGAGCTGGAACTTGAATATAAAATATCAGACTAGGGTTTCTTCAACAAAACACAACAGTTACTAGTCTGACTTTCACTTCCTTATTTTTTTTTCTGAGTCTGCTTATGCTTTGTTAATAGTGCAATTGCATTTATCTGCAATTGTAAAATGCCAGAAAAAGTCATCTGTCTTCCTAGGCTGAAATAGGAGAGATGGAAATGCCTGAAAAGTCTTGGAAATCCTTTGGAGGAGGCATCCTCCATCAGCCCTAGGAAGAACTGAAGCAGTCTATTAGCTAACCTTTAACATCAGACACTGTGCTAAAGTATAGCAATGTGATGAACTTGCTTGTACTTGAACTTTGGCTTTGTTTTTTCTTTTTTTTTAGCTGGATTTGAATGTATAGACTCTAGAGTAGTATTGCATGTCTGGATAATAATCATCTCAGCAATAACGAAGGAATAATTATTTCAGATAAATATTCCTAGTCAAATATCTGTAGCTAGACATGCTTATTCAAAATAAGAGTATCATCTTAATACCAAGTTTTCATACTATGGAGAGTGCATTTAAGTAATTTCCAAAACTTAGGCATTCTGATTTTGGAATGTAATTTTTTCTATTCCTGAATGATGCTCATTTTAAACATACTTGCCTCTAGGGACAGCCCAAAAAGACACTTATAGTTATTTAAACATGTAAAGCTAATGCATAAATACAGACCCTGAAAATGTCATCTTTCCCATACTTAACTTTACTGGTGAATAACATTAATGTGTTTCAAGGGATTAAATCACAACATTTAATTACACAATTCCTTACAGACACAGAACGACCCGCTAAATCAGTGGGGACCGCAAGACAGCAAATATATGTCAGCAAAAAAGAATGTGGATAAACAGCAATTATGAAACAGATCTGACAAGTCAAAAATCCAGCTGAGCTCAAGAAGTTTATATTTTGGCACCTGGCTCTTTGCCAGCACCAGTGTTTCATACTTGACACCTTACATGCACAGTGTGTGCTTCTGAGAATATTCTTACACAATTATGTGCATCTTGGCTAGCCAATGTCCCCCTTAGGGAAAAGAGGGGGTGGGAGATAGAGAGGAGAGAACAAATAATGGGAACATTAATGATGCCTCTTATTAGTCATATATTATATAATCACATAATAATTTAAGTTGAAAGGGGTTTATGGAAACCATTGAAGCAGGGCTGATTTCAAAGACGGATCAAGTCCTGTCCACTTTTGACTGTCTCCAGGGGTGCTAATTCTGCTTATTCTCTGGGCTCCCCTTTCACTGCTCAGCCACTCTTACTGTGAAGAATTTTGTCTTTCTGTCTAATCAGAGTTTCTCTTGCTGCTGGTTCTTGTCCCATTGTCATTCAGCTCTGAGTAAAGTCTGTCTCTGTCTTCTCAACATTCCTGCTTTAGGTCGGTGAAGACTGGTTAGGTTGCCCTTCTGCCTTCTTTCGTCCAGGGTAAGCAGACATGGCAGCATTTGGCTTGGGCCCAGCCTCTGCTGCATTTCTCACTACTTCATGAGTATTTCTCTTGTGATGTGTGGCCAAACTGGCCATGGTGGTTTGGATGTGATTTCAGGTTCTACAGAAAAGAGAAAAAAATTCTCCCCAGACCTGCTGAGTATTATCTTGTTCATGCGAGCTGGTAAAAAGCTAACCTCCACCACTGCATGAGTGCACTGCTGGCCCACATTCCACTTGTTCAACAGGAACCCACAGTGCTTTTCTGCAAAGCTGGTGGCTGGACATGTCAAGCTGTATCAGTGCCACCTTTGGTCTCTCAGTGCAGTGATGGGTGATATTGTAAGGGACATTGGGAGCAGGTGGGTTGGTTGGTTGTTTGCATACAACAAAACCACTCTGAGATTTCCATGTAATTCTTTTTAACAAGTATTGGAGATGAGAGGACAGAGGGAAATTAGTTCCATCAGTCTATGGAATTAAGGCTATCACTGAAAGAAGGTCACTTCACCAGTAAGTCATATTCATTCTAGAACTGTTTAACACATATTTATACAGTTTCAACATCCAGAAAATTTGGTTTCTATACAGGTGGGTAAAACAGGCTAGGCATCCTTTCGTGTATGCTACCTAAAGCACAGCACAAGTGTATGCTAATTTAGCATTCCCCCAATGCTTCAGCAAGGTAGGGGGATACACATTAAGACCACTCGAGGGATAGGAAAACTGCAACACAGTGGTTCCATTTTTACCAGAGGTCCATGCAGTAAGTCACTGAGGAAAACAATCCTCCTAAGTGATATAGCAATCTGTCACCTAGGCTATAGATTATGCTTATTTTAAATCTAGTATTTTTAAGCTTTCAGTAAAAATGATTTGAGGATGGTTTGAGGAATGTGTGAGTGTTCTGCATATTTAAGTTATGAGTTAACCAAGTGGTTCCTATTTTTGCCTTTAAAAAGCAAACACTTAGGAGAGGATAAATAAACTACAAAACAACGTAAAAAAATTTCCATTTTCAGAAATGAAAGGATTTATGTCTTAATGTTAGAATGACTACAATTTACAGGAAAAAACCCTCCAAATTGTATTTTAAAAGAATCAAACAACAGTAAAATGGGCGGTAAATTTAAAAGAGTAAAAAAGTGAAGTAAAGTTAAAAGTAAAGTTAAAAGACTGACCAAAAAGCTGTGATTTGAGGAATGAGGTTCTCAGAATGCAAAGACAGATCTTTAAATCTTCACTTTCTGGAGAAATCAAACCAAACAATGCTTTTGCGATCAGTCCTCCCCAGAGCAAATATATGGTGCTCAGTCTGTTGGGTGGTTTAGATTAATTGACATGGAGTCTCCCAGCCAAACCAGAGAGATGGGAAATCAGATCAGTTCCTTGGCACTCCTCTGTAGCCGAACACAGCCAACAAGCTGTTCATGATGGCAGCAGATGTTGCTGCTTTGCCTTACTCCAAAGTTTGTTGTATGGACATAGTTCATGGTCCAATCCTCCCAGCTGCAAATTCCAGTGCAGGCAAAAGCCTGTCAGAGTAGAAAAATTGGATGCTGGGGCATCAAGACCTGGAAGTAGTTGGTGTTTTCAGGATGATAGGATAACAGTCATCTGCAGTGTAGAAATGAGGCTGTCAGAACTGCTTTTCCTTCCAGACTATCCAGGCATAGCTCTCTCTTGTTTCAGTCCATCAACACTGAGGGTTTTGTGGCTGAACCCCATTAAAATTTGCACTTCACAAAGTCCGTGTTTCTTTTGATGTAGACCATGAGTGTTCGAGGACAAGGTGTTCCTCAAGGCCATGATCCAGCCCTATGGAAAAAATGCAAATAATAATAAAGGAAGAATTTTCTTTTTTATGTACACTTCTTTTATCCAGAGAAATCCTGGTTTCGCTAATGAAGGGCTTCACAAGCAGCAAATTAAGGCCAGCTCTGTTGCAGAACAGATTATCTCAAGAGGGAGATAAACAAACTTCATCACGTGCATCAGGGAGTAGGATACAAGAGCAAGCTCCTCTCTGGAAGCTCTGCATGCCTTCTGAGCCTCTGAAAGGCGAGCACGTGTGGAAGCCACACGGAGAGCATGTGTGGAGCCTGCTCCAGCCTGCCCTGGGGAGCAGGCAAGGCTGTGCTGGCCAGAGCAGGGCTCCACCCGGGAGACGTGCTGCGGGACTGGAGCCTGTGCTCCAGGGGAATGGAGCTCAAACATCGCAGTCTTAAGTAAAGAGATCATCATTCCTTTTTAACTTGGGGAATTTGCTGGGTTTGGGGCTTTTTTTTTTTTTTTTTTTTTTTTTTTTCTTTTTAAGAAAAAGAACTGGATGGCACATTGCTTTTAATTTTAAAGAAAATAGGTGTATTTTTTTCAGTTGATCATTTAGCCTTACTGTAGTAAATATATTCATTGTTTAATATTTAAGTATGGAAAATCAAATGGCTGGTTTTAAAATGCAGGGGTTTTACATATTAGAGACATGGACTCATCTTCAATTTTTGTCTCTTTTTGTGTAACCTTTTTCAGTGTATACAAGTTCTTAATGTTTATCTATTTTACTTTAAAAAATCAGAAAATATCATGCAAAATTTCAGAAATTTGGATCATTTTCCACAAAACCTTTTCTTCTTGCACATATTCTACCATGAAACTGGCTCGTCCTATAGAGGAGGAAGGCAGAAAGCCCAAAAGGGTGTTCCTTTGGAAATATGATAGAATACTATGTCCATTACTTCAAAGGCATTTTTGAATATATCATCTTCCATAAATGGGAATTTTGGATTGCCATTTGGGAGTTCTGGCTTTTATTCAGGCTAGAGAGAAACCTAAATGAACAGTATTCCCGAGCCTTTGGAGGTCCGTTCCTGATTTTCAAAACTGAAAGTATTTAAATCCATTTTGAAAATAGGACTTGAGTTGCAAGACCAATGTTGCCTCTAGATTGTCTTGTCTTTCAATTACACTACACCAGAATCACAGGATCAGGTTAGAATATGTTTAAAATGTGCAGTGTGTCTGGCACCTAATGGCAGTATGTAACATTTGTTTATTTTTTAAGAGGATGCATTGCAAGACCCATCTTTTTTATTTTATATTGGTTAGTTATATAAGCTTTAATTTTTCCACATGCTTACTGACAGTTTGACAGAATTTTAAGCAAGCCTTGCATGAGAATCAATCCCTGTGTTTTATGCACTGTCCTAAGAGTAATTTAATTGTCCCTATGGCTGAAAAAAAAATCTGCATCTGTCCTGAATTGAAAACAGATCTGCATTGAAAAGCATTACCTCAGTATCACTGATACACTAGAAATGAGTCAGCTGGGAAGTACATTTTCAAATAAAACATGAAGAAATTACAAGCAATTAACTTCTTCCTTTGAGTAACAGAGAAATACGAAATACATGTCTTGTTCTTTAAAAATACCTCGTGCTATTAGTTAGGGAGTAAGATAGGTAAAGTGTGCTTAAAAAGTGGAGTACACAGGTAACAAGGAGAGTGTGCTGCAGAGTGTCAGGGACTGCTTCAGCCTCGCCCATGAAAGTGGTGGATGTTCAGCCAGTGAAATGGTCATCACTGCTTCTTTCTCCAGCTGAAAATATGGCCTGACAGACCTAGTCATGCCGGTGCCTTGATAACATCATCTCAGGGTCTAAAATATATTTTGGATTTGCTCCCAATGTGCAAGACACTACAAGTCTGTAGGGCCAACATATTTTTAATTCATATAATACAATTCTTAGGATTGAGCTTATTTGGGTACAATATCATGAGCTTTTTTAGCTCTCTCGAGAAACAAGGAGAACATAGTAGTTAGGACTTCTCGATAACCACCAAAATGTATTTAAAAATCCTTTAGAAAGATAGGTTTTCCGTAGCCCTTCCTCATTTTAAACATTATGTGTGATTGACCTAACTTTATTTCATTAAAGGAAGCATCATTTTAGCAAATTAAATGCAATGTGTCAGTATATTGAAATTTAAAATCTATAGAAGGAATACTATAATCATTATCCAATTAGGATGTATTTAAGGATCAGCTTATGCCAGAGGTGACAGAGCAAAGCACAGAGAATTCTGCTGTAGCAAGGTTTTCACTCTGAATCTGCCCTTGACTGTTTCACCTCCCTTAAAAAAAGTCAAAGAGTAAAGTTTCACTGCTTTGCTGTTTTAGTCCGTTGTTTTGGCATTTTCATGTGAAATGAAGTCTCTTCTTGGCATCTGGGACAACAGTGACAGAAATTAAAATTCAATTATCTAGATATATCGAGTTCAAAAAGTGGTTAACTCAGATGGGACAAGCACTTTGTTGATTGCTTTTGGATGGCCTGCTTGGGACAGGACAAGACCCCGGGAGGCAATAAGCCTAATTTTTAAGGAAATGAGGTTGTGAATCAAAGATTGACTCTCTGCAGGAGGTATGAGTTACATCCAGTGACTAAAATCATGTGAAGCATAGGGAGCCAAATAGCTGACAAAAGTGGAAAAAAGGATTTTTCTTGATTCATTATAAGAGAAATAATGAAAGCTAAAAATATTTTGGGAAGCTGGAACAATAGCCACTGGGAGATTTTCTTCCTTTCTTCTAGAGCTGTTGGAAAAGTGGAGAAATTTCTGATCTACTCAGCTACCACTTTCTTTTTCCAAAGTCCATTGATCATATATATTGTGATGGTGTTAAGAAAATTTATGTTACACGAGATTCTCATTACTGAAGTAATGATCCACTGGCCAGGAGGTGATGTGTTCTTTAGACTGTCCAAAATTTTGTTTTGTTTTGAGAACCTGCCAGCATCTCTTAAATGATGTCAGATTTTCATGTATGCCAGACATTACTGCAGAGTACCATGGGACTGTCTTTGCCTCAGAATGAGCCAGATTTATATTTGGGTTTCTTTGGTGGCTTATTTGGCTTCACCTAACACTGAAATATCAAAACTGTTGATTGATAAAATTAATTGATTACCAGGATCTCAAACTATTTGAGCAATGGGCAGTCAAGGGTCAATTAAGGAAGTAGATTGATAGAAAGTTCTGTCATCTCTGAAAATCCAGATCTTGTCCTTCAATTCTTTTTTCATCAGAGTTAAAGACACATTCCTTGCTTTTGACTCACTGGCCATGCTGCTGCCAGTCTTCTGGTGGCAGAGGAGTACAAAGGCCAGAGAGACAACGCTGTCCTGGGCAGGAGATTGGGATGTGCTCTTTGTGCTGGGATACATCTTTCTGCATTACTTATGTAAAAGGAAAAAAACGCTTGCTTAAATGTTTTACCAGTGCATAGGCAGGGTTTTTAAAGAAGATATACTGTACTGTAATCATTAATGTAGGCTTATGTGTGTGCTGTTAGAGAAAAAATATGACATTTGTGAGAAAAAAAAATAACCTCTCTGCATTTATTTTGTTTTCTCAGTACAGTTATCTTGTGTGTGTTTGTAAGATTACCTGATATTCACAGAATTTGAGTTTAAAATGTTAGCAAAATCCAAAAAAATTTCACTAATTTCTCCTGATCTTGCATGCTTTGCAGATTATTATCAGGCATTAGACACCTCTATTCCATAATCAGAGAGCAGGAGAAATAGTCAGCAGAAAAATACTAAAAGTGGCAGTATTGTTTTACTAAACCTTTTAGGTACAAGTTATTAACATAAAATATGTTTTCCTTCATAGACCAAAGGAAGGTGCCAAATAGATTCGGGGAGAAACCCAGAACAAAGCAGGGATGTGCCATCACACCAACTAGTTTAACTTGATATCTGTTAGATCACGGAAGATCTTACCTTCTCCTTGAGAAATCTGCATTGGTCATCCGTTAGATTTGATAATGAAGCTTTTTCTGTGGAAAAATACATCAACTTCACATAAATTTAGTGGTAGTGATTTGGCTGCAGCAGCCCTGCCCAGGGTGCAGTGATGAGTGGCGTGTTGCAAGCTCTGATAAATCTACCACGATAAATCCACCAGCTAATTGGCTCAGAAGGTTACACCATATACTCAAGTGACTTGTATTTCCTCATCTAACAAAACCAGAGTCCTGTCTTGCAGGATATGGCATTTAAGAATGCATTTAATTGTAATAAAATAAATAGTTGAATTGAGGTGACCCACATTTTTATTCTTAAATACATCAATAATTGTCCTGTTGGACTGACACCATAACACTTTCCAGCACCTTGTCAGAACAAGAAAATGGTTTATTATTTAGCAAAATAAAATAGCATAAGCTATGTATGGGTATCTACACTACACTTGGAACCATTTCAGGACATCCAGGTATAAGACCACAGTTGTGTCCACCATTATGGGCCTTTTATTTCTTATTTAGTTGGCTAGCTGGTTGAAGGAATTTTTGTTTCATGTCTGTTGAACCACTATTAGAGTGGCTGAAAAATTATGTCTAGTTCTATTTGTAACCATCCCCAAAGATGAGGATCTTTCCACATTGCCATTACTAATAACATGCATTTTTTCAACTTTTCAAAAGGCTGATACTCTTTATTAGAGTAGTTTTCTAACTTTGACTGGCAAATGTAGCAGAAAAGAACAAGACTAATAAACCAAACCGTGACTCATTGTTGACCATATCACCAAAACTTTCTATATCCTGTGTATCAATGCATATCCATATCTAGTATTATGCTTTCATTATCAAAGATTTTTTCAGTATAAAAAACCAAAATGTCCTCATTTTCAATGGGAAAAATTAATTTTATTCCCAGATGTAGTCTGTGTGCATATTTTTTATGCTTTAACATCAGGAATAGACATTTACTTTATTTATAATTTCTGAAGGATTCCTGTCATCTGAGCATTTTCAAGGGAAAGAGGTGATATGTATTGATTAATACTCTCTATGTTTTTATTAATGAGCAGTAATGCCAAATGATTTGAAAGCAAGTTAGTACCTTAGAGGCAGCTATCAGAAAGGCTTTCTTCATTTATTCATGACATAAAGGACAAATAAGCGTCAAGAACTCAGGTGAGAATTATACTCTGTTGCATTCTGCAGTGTTTCAAGTGTCTTGTACTTTTAATCACTGTTTGCTTGGCAATATACCAAGTTTCTAAAATTCAGTATATATGTACATTTGGGTGTGCATGTAGAAGCTGTTACATTTATTCTCTCTATTACCATTATTGTGAGCATCATTGCAATTACTGCTTCAGGAAACCCAAAATTTCTCAGGTCTGCAAGAGATATAATCTTTTTCGGGCTGTCAAACCCAAAGAGAATTTAAATTTGAGATCTTTCAAAGGAATTACGGGTGACATTTTAAATTTTATGACAGAAAGACAGATAATAAAGTTCTGTCTGAAGCAAAGGCAGGAAAATGAAGCACTGTGTTTGCCTTTTCACAGGCTGTTCAATGTCAGCCTCCTCTCAGGAGGATCCACTGCAGTGTTAATAACATCAAGACTGCTTCAGGTAATTCTCTGGCTTCCTTAGGGTAAATTTCAACCTGAACTAGACTGTTTGAAAAAGTGCGATTTACCTAAGTAGTCTGTAAACTCGTCTTTTTCCTAATCTGACCTGAATTCTCACCCCTTTGTCACTCACCTTAATCGTGTTAGTCACCTGATATCAGTTAACATCGTTAGCGAATGAGAAACAACAAAATCTTCACTGGCATTAGCGGTCTCTGCAGCGCACGTTTGCTTTAGCTTCCTCTTGAAGTGTGATCAAAGCGTTTCCCGGTCCCTACAGTTCATCTACCGTGCTTTCTTGTTAGGCCTCCAAACACAGGAAGTTTACAGCTCAGGCTGCCCTTTGATTCAAGTATAAGATATGTGAGTACAGCAAAGGTATTTGCCCACTCTCGAGCTAGTAATTATTCCACAGAGTAATTTACATTTTGATTGGTGCATCTCTGAGTCTTGCTTAAAAAAAAAAAAAAAAAAAATAAAATACAGCTTTTCCCTTCTGCCTGGTATGCATCAGTGTTTATTATTCTTCGCATGTCAAAGTTCATCTGGTAATACAATTTTATAGAGATACTCTGCAAGGAATACAGGGGAAAAAAACCCATGTTTTCTTTTTGAGATGGCTGATATCTCTGTTTATTCTTTGGGGGTTGGAAATCACATCCCTAAGGGGGAAAAAACCTCCCCTTTGGAACAGATGTTCCTTTCTGTTGTGCAAAAATACAGTGGGCTAACCTGGCTACTGCAGTAGTTGCCTGAGCCAGCAGTCCTTCTGTCAGTCACGTAAGGTTTTGCAAGCACTCAGAGCAAACCTCACTGGAGAAGCAGTGCCCCACACTGTCAGGAGAATATTGCTGAATTCCATTATATGAAAAGTTAAGTGTTCTTCACGCATGGAGACCTCTTTGCAAATGTTTTCCATTATCTAAACTGTTGGCCCAGATCCACTGGCAAGAGTGGGAGTGTAGAACAAGTGGAGAATATGGTTGTCTCTTTTTGGTTTATTACATTTCTCATGATATTTGGTATTTTTACTAATCCCTAGTTGCTGAATACAGTGATTATATGGGAAAGAACTTTCATTTAAATAAAATAAATGAGAAGTTGCATCAGTGGTAAAATTCAGCCATTGCTTTTGCAAAGAAACATTTGAAAACATATACTCTGGAGGTGGAAAACTCCAAACAGAAAAAGAACCCTGAAATCTGCCATTTATACAGTAATTTAAGCTACTGTAGGATACTGGGGAGTGCATGGTACAATATCTGAGACTGGGATCTCCACAATTTAGGGCAAATGCATTGCAGACCACCCATTCCTTGCTAGCTTCAAAAAGTGGCACATAAACCAGTAACTGCCAATTCACATCTTTGAGAAACCTCTTTTGCCAAGTGAGATGGGAACAGATGAAGTCACTGGGGAACTGGGCACTTGCAGATAACACCACATGCATGTTAAAAGTGATATGCAGCATTCTCCTGGTCTTTTAAAATAGCTTTGAAAATTAGAAGAAGGTGGTGATGTTTACAAAAAATGAACTAATTCAAACTTTAAACACTAAGCTAGTATGATTTAATTGAGAAGATGACATAGTCATATCTGTTTGCTAGGACCAAAACAAGACCAAAAAATAAATCTTAAAATGCAGGTTCAGTGCAGTGAGTGGTGTGGGCAAGCAAGGCAGTTCCTGAAATCCAGCTGAACACTTCAAGAATCCGTGTTGCTGAGAACGGGTGCAGGAATTAGGGGTCGGCAGCAGGGAGCCGGGATTCCCGGGGCAGCGCTATTCGGCTGTCCCAGTTCTGAACCCGTGCTCCAGGGGGCCCTGCACAGCCAAAAGTGATGCTCCCTTCACTCACTATCTGCAAGCCAGGGGGTTGTGCTGCTGCAAAGGCTGTGAAACACCCCTCTGCAGTCTCACACTAAATAAAGTATCTCAGGGCTAGCCTCTTCTGCCCAGGTCCTGCACACTTCCAAGAGTCACTGCTTGCTTTTTACAGACCACAGACTGTTGTACGAGTTTAGAGAAAAGTATTTTATTTCCATATAAGAAGACAGCCAACATGAAGAGCAATGAATTCTCTGTGTGTTGTGCTTGCATGTTTGTGACTGTTTCCAGATCAAAAAAAAAAAAAAAAAAAAGTGATCCAGCAGGGGCTTGTAGTGCTTGTTATTTGTTTTCTGTTTGTGAACTGAGGTAGAAAGAAAACAAGTTTTTAGTTATTTGTTTTATACAGTCTTGCTGCTTTGCTGCTTCACAGATTTAAAACAACTGTAAGAGCACCTCTTAGAGGACTCCTGATCTTTGTCACATTGGGTCTGTATCTCTGCTGCCCTCCTCTTCCCAGAGTATTTCAGGTCCTTCCTGCAAAACTGATGCACATTGCAAAGGGTGAGAGCAGCTGATTCAGTTAGCTTTAAAATATTTGGACTGTCCAACACCTTTTGTTTCCTTTAAATAAAGTGTGTTTCCATATCCCTGAACAGAAATTCAGACTTCCACCTTTTCTTTTTTGCTGCTTGGGTTTCAGCTCTACTTGGTCATGTGGCCTCTGACACTGTACAGGAAAAGCAACCTGCCCCTTTAACAGTTCCTGTCATTGAGACGGGAGCCCTTCTTCAGGAAAATCATGGGAAATTTTAACCAACAGTATTCCCTGTGGCAGAAGAGACATGAAATGACAAGTCTCTGAAATTTCTCAGAGCTTGGCTAACTTCAGGAGTCACAGGCTTATTCCTAATAAGCTTTAGTTATTTCAGAAAGCGGTGATTTTGGAAGTTGAAGTTTTGGAGTTCAGAGGAATTTTTTTTCTTTTGTAGGCAGCCTCTAGTTCTATACATGAGTAGACACAAGACAGTTTTCTGAGATAAGGGGAGGGAATACAATGAATCAAGGTTGCCTGTTAGATGTAGTTGGTTTTGTGTACTCAGATCAATAGAAACTGTGACAGGTCACAGAGTAAGACTTAACTTCTTCGGCTACCTGCAGATTTCTATAAAATGCTTACCTAGTTTTGTCTCATTGATGGCTGCAGTCCAAAAGATATAAAACTGCTTAGTCAACAACAGTGATCATGCTCGCTTCAAAGACCTTCAAAAAATACCTGTGTGGCAGACCTGGGACGCCACTTAAAGATGCAGTTAGAGGCTGCCATGGTCATAATCATGGCCTGTTTCCACAGGGCACTATTACCAAGCTTGTAAAAAATCGTGCCCAGCTTTATTTAGCTTTACAAGGCTTTATCTTCATTCTAGCAGAACCGCATGAGCCTGTTTCCCCCCACACTGCCATGAGAAGGAGAGAAAGTTTAAAAAGGGTGGCCAAGCTATTACTAATGAATGCCTGAACTGTGCCCATAAATGCTCCTTCTCAGGGGCTTAGGAGAGGGCTTTGGCTGTGGCTCCACATCAAGGAGCAGCACTGTTTGAATAACACCTCCCAAAGAGCAGCCTTCTTCCTTTGCTCTTGTTCACCTCAGGCTATGCCAACAGAAGTGTTCATGTGGCTTCCTGATGTATCTGATCACAGAAGTGATCAGGATGGAAAAAATAATTCAGGTTCCTTTTCTCCCTGCCCAGATCAGCTCCTTGAAACATTTTACCACACAGCTGAATAAATAGATGGCTTTGGCAGAGCACAGGGAGGGAAGTGCGGTGGGTACCAACGTCCAGAGAAGGAGAGCCAGGGCTGTATAAACTATCCTTGCCATCAGAGAAATGCTCCAAGAATCACAGTGAAGTCCAAAAGCACAGGTCTAGATTGCCAGCTGCTTTCAGTGTGTGTGAAAAACCTGTACAAAACTGGGAGGCCACTGCATACAAATATGAGACTAGCTCTGATCTGTTTCTTTTGTGGGGGCTGTTTTCAGTGCTATGGACCATGCTGGTTGTTCAACGTTATGTTCTTGGATACCATCCAGAAGTAGCTTTGTGCCTCTAAAAAAGCAGCTTCCAGAGGTAAATTAAAGTGGCCTTTGGAATGAGTGGTGCAAGCACTGAGGTCCCACACACATCCATCCTACATGTCATGAAGATCAGGTCTGTACAACACCAGATCCAGATGAACTGGCAACACAGATGTGTCCTGTATCAGACTTGGGTGCATGGTGACTCCATTAGCCTGCAAAATAACCTGCAAGCCAGCATTTATTTCAGACTTCTGTTTATGCTGAATTCAGAGGACAGACCGTTCCTAGTCAGGGGTAATGCCTGAAAGAACAAAAAAAGCTATCCTTCAGAAATACTTCAAAACAAAATATAACCAGAAATGTAAGTTTGGACAGATTTGGTGGTTTACGCCAAATAGCTAGGGTTTTTTTTTTTAGTACTATGTGCCCTAGAAGCAGAGTTAGCACATCGTGTGACAAAAACCTGATACTCTACACAAAAGTTACAACAGGAATAGAAAAAAAAAATCAGCTAAAAATGCCCTGCTAAATTCAGTTGGTTAAAATCCAGCTAACAAACTCTAAAACACCAGTATCTTATGAAGTCTAGTATGTTTTCTCTATTTTTAATGCCTCAGACTTAGAAAATGCTCTGAGACAGCTGAAAAAGTACTGAAAAGTATGAAAAGTAGTAAGAGCTTCTTGTGTTTTCATGGTGGCCTTCTACAGAAGAGGAGACTGTTAGTGTTGGTAGCTAAACAACAATGGAGAGCAGCATCCCTAAATATTACTGAATCAGTGGGTGTGTATTTTTAGGTACCCAAGAAAAAGTCTTTCACACAATAAATTAAGTTCTTTGTGATCTGAGGGTTTTGAAGATGTCTCTGGAGGTGGTTCTACTATAGTCTGTGTGGACACATTACTGAATACCTGCCAGGTGTCTGCATCCGACTGAGCAGGGTGTTTTGCAGAATCCTTCTGGAAGGAAAACTGGTCACAGAGGTCTGTTTGAACACTTGGGATGGTAGCAGAAAGGAACAAACCAAATTTTTATGGAGTCGCGTCCTACAGGTCACAGAAAACAATTTGCAAACACTGAAGAAATGTCAGGGAAAAGAGGTAACATGGTCCATCCAGCTCCAAAAGCATCTGTGAAATATTACATAGTCCAGATGGCTGAAATTATTTTCACATTCATTGCACATGTAGTCTGGTTTTAGCTATCTCCAGTGCAGTCATTCTGCTGATCTATGGAAGTTATTCCCCCCTCAGTGCATGAGCATGTTTCCCATTCACATAAATAAGAGTTATGTCTTTGTATCCAGGGAGAGGGGATTTTATTTGTCTAGTGCCCGAAGCAGCTTCTCACAGGACTGTTTTCCTCCCACATTCTCAGTTGTGTTCAGCTCTCCTGACCTGTGTTTTCTTTGTTTTGATCTGTTTGAACTTCTATATTTTAGGTAATAAATGTTAGTATACTATGGAAAAGGTGACAGGCTAAAAATGGGATCCTTACTAGGTTAAACCACCTCAACCTAAAATATGAGAGGTGGCTAAAAGAGAGAAAAAATTGGAAAGTGTTGCAGCATAGAAGTAATTTGATTTTATGTGATGATATCACCACATTTTCCTCTCTCCTTTCCCCTGGTACCTATCAATGAGGGCCTTGTTTTGCTGTATGTGGGAAAGTTTGCTCTTATTTCCAGGGCTGCTGTCAATTGCTTTTAAAGTATCTGTCATAAGGTACTATTCAAGCAATGCCAGGGATGACTATGGCTATCACTGTTAAAAAGTTCTCAGCCTTGGAGCATGGGTTTCTTTAGCATGGGTTTAGGTGGTTTAATTAATGGGGTGCAATACTTAAGACCAGGATACGTCAGCCCAAACAGGCGCTGGTGCCGCACTAGCAACCATAGGGTGTCATTTTGACACTTCCCATTTATTTTCTAAGACTATTGCTGGGAGGGTGGAGCTGAGGTTTACTCAACATTAAGTTTGATGTAAGGGGGGTTTTCTGAAGCAAAAATCTGCCAAGTTCGAATAGTCAATTTTTACTATCTGTTTTTCCCCTGTTTAGTTCACTTGGTTATAGGTGTGCTGTGATGAAGCTAGGTGTGCTCTTATCCCTGAGAATTCCTAGAAGAGTTGCTGATAGATATGTCTGTGTCTTGTCCCCTCTTTTTTTTTTTTTTTTTTTTTTTTTTTTTGTGGCAGGAGAGGGGAGAGATGGGAGAAGAGGAAGAAAGTAACTAAAAAATTTTAAAATTTAAAATCTAAATTTTTTTTTTCTTTTCTTTTCCTCTGTTACTATTACAGACTGGGCCTTCCAGCCACTCCAACCTGTCTCCTTCATGTAATGACAGCATTTCTGATGATGATAGTTCTCTTTACCTTTTCTGTCTCTTTTCTTTGGAGGCAAGTTTTCCTAACATGCTCACTGCCTGGATAATCAAACAAATTGACATGCAGCCACCTTGGGAAACAATTGCATAACTGGAGAGACGAGGGAGAAGGCAGGGGAGGTTTCAGCAGTAAATAGTCAGTAGCAGTGTGGGATGAACGAGCTCCTGGATAGCGCTGCAGGCCTGTTAGCATCTCCTCAGCTGGCTCCTGTGTAAATCAGCTAAAGCCCCTGGGGAGCGGGGTTGTACTTGTACTCTCAAGCAAGTGCTCTATAGGGTCCTTGGTCACTGTAGCTCTAGAAAAACTTGGCATCTGTGTATGGATAGATCCTGCTCTTTTGCAGTGTCATCTGCGTCCTCTGTCCTGATGAAAAGCGGTTTTCCCTCAACTCCTCGTGGCGCTGGACAAGAGTCCTGTTTGCCCGGCCGCTGCCCGGGTTATCAGGGGCCGCAGCAGCAGCAGATTAAGGCCATTCACACCAGCAGTTTCCTTAGTGCCTTTGCGAGACCGATAACCCCTGGCGGAGCGGCAGTGACGCCAGCAGGCAGCAATCTCGTCCCCGGGGAGAGCTGCATGTGTGTTTATCCCCGCAGGTGTGGCTCCTGGAAAGCCTGTCTCTCCCCCTGCTCTTTGGCGCCGGCAGTAGTCTCCCGGGCCGCTCATCTCGGCCTGTCCGGCTCTCGCCCTTCTCCCCGGGGAGCCTCTTCTGGGCGGGAGCTTGGCCGAGTGTTGCTCAACAGCAGCCTCATCCTTCGCAGGTGCCTTCGCGGCGCCGCCAGGGGCCGTGTGCTGAGCAGCCCGGCACGGCACGGCACGGCCCCTGTTTCCTCCCGCTGCCTGTGCGGAGAGCTGCTGGCATCAGCCCAGGAGACGGGCCAGGTGAGCAGACAAGAAGAGGCATGAGAACAGGCAGGTTTAACCCGTGAGCACTGCAGTGCCGGCAGTCGGAAGGCAGGGCACAGCCCGAGGAGGCCGGAGCGGTGGCCGGGAAGCGTGCCCGCCTCCCTGCCCAGCCGCGCCGGGAACGCGCCTCCCCGGGCCGGGGGCTGCGCCTCGCTGTCCGCACGGCTCCTTCCCGCTGAGGCCGCGCTGAGTGCCGGCATGCCCTTCGTCTGCCGTCCTCGCCTGCGGAGAGTTGTGAAAGCCAAGCCTGAGGATTTTTGCACGTGGCTGTGAATGTCTATTCGCTTGCTTGGCCCAGGATATAGTGAGGCACTGAGGAGGAGTGTTTACTGAAGTGTACCCTGGCATCCTTATCCTTCCTTTGCAGCTGCGATTTACCAGACAGCATTTGTGGTGAATGTAGCTGGCAGGAAACATCGTCTGGAACGAACTGGATGAGTTAAAGAATTCTTCACACTAACATTGTTGCAGGCCTTTGAAAATACTTCACACGAGGGCATATTTTTGTAACACTGAATTAAATTAACATTGCATGAAGCTGGCTCAACTAAATCGAATTTACCATCAAAATATTTGGTGTTTTTGTTTAGGGTCCTCCCTGCCTTGTTTACAGCTCCTCTGTGTCAGGCTCTGTGTTGCAGAGAACCATCTCCATCCACTCTATTGGCACGTTGTATCACAAATGTGGCAGCAGCGCAGCTGATTCATCAGCGCTGGGTGGGGCATGTGCTTGGGGGATGGAGGGTGAGATTGAGACTTTTTCTTGGCAAGTTAAAAAATGGATTATGAAAATGCACATATTCCTGTTTTAGTCAAAATGGCCTGCTATGACACTATTTCTTTAAGAAACTTAGATTGCTTAACTAGAATGGGAATGTCGTCTTTAAAAATTGCTGGAATAAAGTAGCAGGATTATTTATTCTGTAGGCTGTTCTGAGATTCAGAAATTGCTTTCTCGATTCTGGGCCTTAACTTGACAGTCAGATATAGTTATTTTTCTTGTAGTTTGGTAACCCAAGACTGGAACTTTTCTTTGTTTAACTATCATTCCAGAAACTGAGGAAACTGCTTAAAATAGATACTAAAAGAGACCAGATCCCACAAAAACAGACAGCCATTAACATGCATGTCATCCCACCATGCTGAGTCTTTCTTTGTAGGTTGTGCAATCTACTCCTTCCTTGACCCATTGCCTTTGTTTTCTTACTTTGTTCCTTGTTTAGATTTCATGTAGTACTGTTATTCTCTATTTTTATCTTGAGAAAGCTTCTAGCAGATTGTGGCTGGTATAGCTGTATGGGAACAGACTATTTTGGTCGAGTTATTTATTTGAATTGGGACTCTCTAAAACCCCCTCCTTGTCATCAGCCTAATAGAGATGTTCCAACAGTGTATTAGTCATTACTGGGGTGACATGAAGCAGAGTGGAGTTCTGGAGGTGCCCTTCCAGTGAGAGACACTGAGCTTTAAACTCTCTTCACAGATGTGCAGGGCTGTGCTAGCCATGCCTAGCTCCCTTGCATGCTTAATAGGCTTTTTGCCTGTAAATCCTAATGTGCCATTGAGATACTGGATCTGTAGTAGTATGGCTGGATTTAATGGGAAGCTTGGATGTCTCCAATTTATCTCACAGCTCCAGCTCCCAGTGTTGCTTATGGGGGTGGGTAGGGTGCACTGCTGCTGCCACCCTGGTAAAAGCAGCAGAGGGAAAAGATCTCCCTGCCCAGAACCCAGAAACGGGCTCAGAGCTGGGGCTTTGTCTCCAGAGCTCTGACAGCAGCATGACCATGCAAGAGATGAAGTAAACAAACCAACAATACAGGCATTTTTGTACAGAATAGGTCTATTATTTGTCCTGACAGCATGACTCGGAATTTGAGTTGTCATTCTTTGTATTGTTCCTTATTTAAAAAGAAAGAGAAAGCAGAACAAGGAATAATACAAATGAGACAGCCCGGGGCTTGTGCTTGCCTATAGGATATTCTTAAGGTTCTGTTGGCACTACAAATTGGAACCATTTTGTAACCAGGCCCCTGAACCCAGCTGTATTCTTAAAGCAGTCGGACTTAAAAGTGTGACATGCTGGTGTGATTGATTCACCCAGGACTGTTATGCAGACCAATATCCAGGAATCCATAACCAATCACTTACTGAGACCAATTAATTGGTCACTCAATGTGCAAGGTTTTCCTTAGCTGTCTGGCAGTCACACAGAGTAGGTTCTGTGTATTAATGCCCTCTCCTTTTCTGCCCTAGGTGAGCTTTGGGCAGGGGGATGTTGGGTGGACTGTGGTAGGGATGCACACTGCTGCTCCCGGGCACTCTGAGCAGGGAGCCCTGTCTGTGGCAGGCTGCCAGGCTGAATTCTGCCCTGACTGTCCCTGCCAGGCAGTGGCTTCTGGCAGGAGTCCATGGCCAGAAGGCTGCCGGAAAGGTGCATGAAGCTGTCAGGGATTTCAGACAGCAGTTTGTTGCAACCCTAACTCAGTAAAGCTTAAAAAATTGCATTAGATGAATTTTGAGCTCTTTCTGGTTATTTTGACTGGAAATCCATACTGTCTGCTGGACACAAAAAAAGCCAATTTGGATTCTGGGGGAGAGCCTTTTCTTCCTTACTCCAGCAGAGGCTGGCTATACCTGAAAAGCTGTCCTTGGGCTTGCTGAAGTATCAAGGGTGGGGATGTTTCACAAAGATGCATCAAAATAATACGGGGTTACACACACCTGAAAGGACACAGACTCCCTGCCAAAGGGTAAGAATTTTGTCTTGTCTGCATGGTAACCTTCTGATCTGGCCAAGGAAGTCTTCTGGAGCATGCCCTTGTCTGGGGCAGGTATGGCTACAGGGAAGCCCTGCCTGTGGGAGAGTTGAGGGAGGGCCTGTTGAAACCCTCACATTCTCCTCACACTGCTTTTTTCAGCTCTGGGCAGCCATAGCAAGGGAAAAGCAATAAAACCATCATCACTGAAATGAGCTGCACTGTTACCATAATCAAATTAGCAATCCTGATCCTGCTTCAGGAAAGAGTGCATCAGGAAGACCAGGTAGAAAATTGCTCTGTGTTTAAAAATTGTTAGTTAATGATTGTTTGTGTGAAAAGCATAATTTCTTGAGTTGTTCCATACCATTTCTGTTTTTATCCCTGCACTTCTGATTACCTATGGGGGCACATGGCATAAATCCTTATTCCACTTTTGAAGACTGTGTGTAAACCTCAATTTAACTGGGCAAGCCTGGAAGACCTTTCATTCCACTAGACACCCTTTCTGTTTACGCATCTGTAGCATTTAAACATTGCAGGATTGTTTAAATGCATTTAACATTTAATGCATTTATGTTTATGTTTAAATGCATAAACAATGCATAGATTTTGTTTAAAGGCGTAAACATTGCATGACAAGCTCAGTTCATCGTCTCAAATAATTGGGGGATTTGGCCTGAAGCAAACAGACAGGGGACGAATTAGGGGGATCACAGAATATCTCTCCATCGTTGACAAGTAATAGATAACAGAATAACTTTATTGACAGGTAAATGAATAAATAACTGAGGGTCATATCCATTAATGGCAACCAGCAAACATCTTCCCCACTTAGTCTCTTGATACAGTTTGTGGAGTCAGTGCCTGGCTGCCCAGGAATGCCTCGTACCTCGCTCTCGCAGCAGGAGATGGGAAACAGAGTGGATGAGCAGCAAGGAGAAGAGGCTGCCTGAGAAAAGGAGGAGGCATCAGGCACTCTGGTAGGCAAGTCAGATGCAATTAAAAAGTCTTTGACTGAGAGACATGGAAAAATGAGGAGGCAAGCTCACAAAGGCATTCAGCGAGAGACAAATGGGAGCGGACACAGATTCTGCTACAGGAGGGCATTAAAATGTCCTGGTCAGGAGATATGGAGAGAGAACATAAGGGAACACACAAATATTTTATCTAGAGCAGACTGTGGCAACCATTTAGGGTCAAGGGGTGGAGGCACAAGAGGAGGAAAAGGGTCACCCAAGTTAATACCTCATGCTCACAGACCCAGGTACCTGGAGGCATTAGAGAGGTCCACACTGGGAGGACACAGGGTACACACAGGTTTGCTGGCATGAGGACACCATGGTCAGCTCCAGGAACTTCTTGTGTGGCCCTGGGAGAAGTTCAGTCCCTTTATTCCCATGTCTTTATTGTCTGATGTACGGTAGAGGCAGCATATGCAGTGAGACTGTCCTCAGCCGTGCACTACACAAGACTGATGGCAATACAAGTTCTTCAGGAAATATATTATGCATTTGTTATTTTCAATGAATATAAGGTGGGAGAACCAGCAAAAGGTAATTCAATGGCTTACTTTCTACTCATATTTAAAATCTGGACGCTCAAGCCTTTTCTTTCTGACATTGTGGCTGTTCAGCAGTGGTTGTAAAGCTTTGCTTTCAAGTGGAGAAATCGATCAGCTTGAAAACTGAAAATTGTCTCTGTCTGACGCTGCCATACAAATAAGACAGAGTGCAGTACACACTGTTCTTTTTGTCCCTTTTATGCTCTGGATTTCCTAGCGTGGGGTAGTGGTACCAGGTTTGTCAATGCACATTCTTTCTGATTGGATATCTACTATTAAACATTTGTAAAGTTCACAAACATACAAGCATATGGAAGTCTTGTTAAGAAGGATTTAATCCCTTCGTGACTATATACAAACATGTGAATACTTGAATCAGACTGAATCATGAGGTTAAAAATAGATTGGTAAAGTCTTCAGATTTACTTTCTAAATTTTAAACCCTGTGGAGACATATGGAAGAATTTAAAGTTAGCTCATTTTGATCTTTTTCTCTGATACCAGAAGGAGTAAACAAGGGGGTTTTCTTTTCTTTTAATGAAAACAGGAGATTCTCAAGACTTGAAATGAAGCCTTGAGAAGAGGCAACAGCTTGTTTCCTACTTCCTTCCCGTTTTTCTGCCAGGGCCTCAGCTGTTGGGCTCGACCCCCAACCCTCCTGCACTCTCCTCCCACATGTTGTCCTTTCCCTGGTGCTTCTGCCGCTTGCCTCGCATGGATAGTTGGTGTGCTTGGGTGGGCTAAGGCTGCTCCTGCTCACTTTGACCACAAGGCCATTGCCACTGAATGTAAATGTGAGTGTAAATCCCTGTCCTGGACTGTGAGGACAGTGGCTGTTTGTGACATGCATCTCACCTAATCTCAGCCCTCATTCCTCTTCCCACAGCAGCGGGGATGGTTGGTGGGGTCGGGATGCTGTGCAGTTCTAACCTGTGCTGTTTGTCCTTGTAATTCTGAGGTCAAGCCTTCCTTGTCCTCCTAGGAGTGTAGCAGAACCAGACCCTTCAGGAATTGCCCAATTTAATAGCTGCAGATGAAAAGATCATGTGTAGCACCTGGAAAGAGCTGCTGCTAGAGAAGAGCTTTGCTTTGCCAACACAGGAATTACTGAGTTACATAGGTGAGCTTATGCAAGTAATGGAGTATGGGGTAATTATTTAAAACCATCACTCACCATCATCTGTAGAAAGGAGTTTTTGGCCACTTCTGGTCCTTAAAAACAAAAATGTCATTTTTGCTCTTCTAAGAAAGACATCAAGACATTTTTAACCTGAAAGGTTGAGGTCTGAGAGCATCACTGAGTTACAATAGTGTGGTGGGCCTTGACATATGGCACTCCATCTCAGAATCATTTTTCCCCTTTTGAACTTGTAGTGATATGTCTTTGATAGAATACTTTTATTTTTTTTTTTTTTAATTTGCTTCCAAATAGAGCTAAAAAGGTATTTCAGAAAGTTATATGCAGGGATCTTGCTAAGGGCCTAACATTTAAAATCTTTCATGAGTGTGTGTGGGCATATGCCTAAGAGAAAAATTTCTGTGTATGTATACGAAGGAACAAGTCACAGTTTTCAACACTTGCTTTCTGCATTCCAAGCTCACTTTGATTTGTGCAGCTACAAAGCTGCTGCTGTTTTTAGTCCTAGATAAGATTCAGAGGGCCACAACAAATTGGCAGTACAACCTTATCAGCCGTTTTCATACCCGGCAGAACTCGGGTTGGTCCAGTCTGGAGGGGAAGCTGTGAAGGGACCAGCCCGGGCTGGGCCAGACCTGCAGTCTCTGGGTGAAGGGTACCCTCAGGATGATGCTGGGGTGCTGCTGGGGAGCAGGGCTGGCTGCTCCCTTCTCAAGCTGAAGAACCTCTATTCCAGACCCCCTATTCCCTGTTCTCCTGGGGGAGACCTGCCACCCCAGGGCTCTGGCAGCCGGTGTCAGCGCAGCCGGCACATGGTGGTGGAAGTGACACATGTCTGGCAGGAAAGGAAGAAGGTGTTTTCAAAGGGGGGGCTGCAGCCAGATAACTGCAGCTGGGTGGCTCTGCCTTTGTTTGAAATGTAGTGCCGAGGAGTCAGCAAGGCCTTTGGCTCAGCTCCTCTGAGCCTTTGTATGTGCCTGTCAATGTACTTTTTTGTATTTTAAGGAGTGGTTATCCAGCATTTTTAGGACACATAGCTCTTTCTCAGGAATGGGACTGTTTGGCTTGCTGGTGTTTTTCATCTGGAGCATGAAGTCCTGCTTTGATGGCTGATAGGGTTTTTGCCCTTTCTGGGTCTGGAAGTTGATGGAGAAGTGAGTGGCACAGATGCTTTGGAGAATAGCATAGACTGTAAAGAAGAATATACTTAATAATCTCTGTCAAGACATTTGCTGTTCATCAGTGTCAGATGGTAAGTCACTGAGATAACTTCATCTTCATATATTTCTATATTGTACCTTCAAACTATAGTCTACATCGATGCTTTTTAGAAATCTGTCATATAGTTGATTACAGCTGAATTTAGTAGCTCCTGGCATTGAATATTTGATTGAAAATAGTTAATTTCAAACTGGATTCACCTGAGAAATAGAAGCATTACAGTTCTGCTGCTTTGTGTCTTATCACAAAAGGTAAGAAATTAAATTAGTTAATTATCATTACAGGTAAGATTTAGGCATTTACTTATACTTTTAATTTGTCCCTTAGAATAAAATTTGTGGATCAATATGAAAGTGAAGAATGTTTAAATTGAAAGGACAGAGAGTGATAAATACAAATTTTGAGCAGTTGATGTGGATAAAAAGTTAGCTGTGCAGGATACTGTTTTCTCTTTCTGCTTTAAGTACTACTGAAAACTTCCTTCTTGAATTTAGCTTGAATTGAGGCTGTTTCCCATTTGCTACATCTTCTAATTAGTCACCTATTGACATTTGTTTTAGAGGCAAGAGAAACTGAACGTTGCTCTTATGTGTTCACTTGGTTTAGATCTAGTTTTCTGTTCAGGGCACCCATACGGGAGAACGTATAAAAAACTTCAATGATTCATTGGGTAGCTGAAGCTGTTAGTACTCCCCAGGGATGGTACAAGAAATGAAATCTCAATTAAGAGTGACTTTCCCTACAAAGTAAAGCCTTTGAATCAGAGCATACCTCTGAGCCTTTTGTCTGCCAAATGGGTGGGGGTAATTCAGTTGAGAAAATGCAGTCAAGATGTGAAAAAAAAGTGCCTGGGGCATCCAAGGCCTGTTTCCAATGATGCACGGATGTTAGCAACATGCTGAGCTCTAAGATCGCAGAGCACAATGAGACAGAATATTCCCTTCTCAGTCTCTGGGAATTAAATTAGGTGTCAAACCAAAGGCCTTAGGGAACTAAAATCAGAAAACGTTTGGTTTTCGGTTGGAACTTTTACATTACTTACAAACTTTCTGTGTGTGGAAGCTTATGATAATATGGTTCTTTGCTGGCATTGAAATGAGGACTTGTCACTAATTTAATAACAGTGCCTTTTGTATAAGCCAGTTGTAACTTTTGACTCAGAAACTTCAGGAAAAAATTCTGACTTCAGCAAAATTAATTCTAAAAATTTTGGAAGTATAAAGTGTACTTTATGGTACTTTGCAGTATATGCACTTTAAAATAAATGGTATAAAATTGATCTTAAGATTCCTAATTCCACAAATTCTGTGTAAAACTGAACTAAATTATTTTAAAATTATTTTAAACTATTTAATATTTAAAATTATAACATTATATTTTATGATTTTATGTCATATAAAATTATTTGAAATTCTTATGAAATTATTGAAATTATTTTAAAGTTCCAGCAGAGACCCCTGTTCTAACTAAGTGGATTTCCACAAGTTGATCATCTTACATATTCTGTTACATCAGAATTTTAAATTAAAAAAATAGGACTGAAACTAAATGTGTATTCTTCTGAAAGGAAAAAGTCGACACAGTCAATAAAAGTAAAGTATATTGTAGTGGTGCCATTTAAACGTTTGGTTTAAATGAATTTGAAGTACACCACTTGAAATATCTTGTATGAAGGTATCACTATGGAGGGAGCAACTTTTCAGTGCAGATTGTCTGTTTTAAGACAAAATAATAAAAAATTAAAGAAGCTGGATCTTATTCTATGGTTTTCATAAAATATGAAGGACATCTTTAATGCTTTCAATTTTCTTCCTCTTATAGACTGTTGTAAATAGGCAGCATTCTTGATCTCAGCTGTTCAACTTAAGGTTAGGCTTCCTGAATAATGAGAATTCTCCTGTAAGCAATTCTCCCCCAATACATCTTTTGTTTCTTTTTATGCTTGGTGGATTTTTTTCCCAGTATTTGAAATATGCTGAAATTGTATTTTCATGCACTGCAAAATCAAGAGGACTGAAAATCCCTTCTTTCCTCTCCATTTCCATTAAAAAACAAAGAAGCCTACATAATTTCATGTGTTTATGGAGGGGCAGGGAAATGTCAACCGTCATAAATTCTTGGGTTGAAGATCTTCCAGCTGAGCTGGGGGTAACTCCCAGGCAGTTGGATTTTTTAGAAGGACATGTTTTGTAGACCTAATAACTAGGCCTCTAGGTTATTTAAGGTCTTCTCCTCTGGACTCTTCATAACTGGTTGAGATTTTTTTTGAAGTGCAGTGTCAGGAATGAGTCTCATAGCCCAGATGATGGAGGTCTTGCAATGCTGAGGAGAACAAAAAAATTATTTTACGCGCCATCTGTTAGTAAATCTTTATGTAATGGTTGTTTTTCTATGACAGCAAGAAAGAAGTTGACTCATGTTCAGCCTGAAGCCTGCAGATCCTTTTGTGAGAACTGCCTCAGGGCCAGCTGTCTCCCATCCCCTGCTCATCCTCCTAACTTATTTCTTCCCAAGTGAAGTATTTTGCAACAATATGTCCTTTTTGCATACTGCTTCCCCTTTGTCTTAGACCATTTCTCCAATTTCCATATTCATCTGTTTATCTAATCTGCTGTCTGTTACTCCTGCAGCTCCTTCTAGCTTTCTGCAGTCTGAAAAACCTCAGAAATCACTTTGTATCATCCTCATCAACAGACCTGGTCTTCTCACTCAGGGTTTTTAGCTTTTTCTGCTGTCCTCTGCAGGCTCAGGCACTTCTTGCAGATTCTTGCTGAGCACCATGATCTGGGAGGATGGTCACTGAGTTCCAGAAGATCCTCAAAATGGATATCTTGGTCACAAGACTCAAACTGTGAACAGTTCCTAAACAAGTATGCTGTAAAAATATTGAGTAGTGTCAAAATGTCTTGATGCACCTTTCCAGTTTGATGAGGAACTACTGACAAGTACTTTTTGATGTGGTTTCCCTGTCCTGCACAGTTTCATGTAGATAATTCTCTTCATGAATATGCCATGTGAAGCAGCATTGGGAGCCATTTAAAAATGAAGGTATATCTTAGTTGCTTCCTTCTTATTTGTAAGGTATGTTATTAAACAAAAAATAACTTTATTTGACAATAATTTACCAAATTCTCATAAAGGCAACTGACCTGAAAATCTTTACATACTTACAAAATAGTATGTGTGATTCTTTTCACACCTTTTCATGCAAATTTAGGTCAGACTGAAAGGTTGGTGGCCCTGCGGGGGGCTGGAGAGCTTGCATCAACCCAGACCATGCCCTTGACTCAGTCTCTCTCCCAGTCTCATGCCCAAACCGCATCTGCCATGACCACTTCCTCTCACATATCAAAGATATGCTTTGTGGCCTGTGGTGTTTGTGTTTCAGCAGCATTTGGGTAGTTAGGTCTTTGTGCTTACCAGCAGGTTCTGCTGAGTGTGATGCTATTCAGGAAAAATCTTTATTTAATCTTTATTATACCTGATGTAGTTATCTGTAGTAGGTGTTGAACACTGTCAGAACCTTTGTTATTTTCCTCCCTTATTAATGTCCCCACACTAACTGTGCTTTCTGCTCTGTCTTTGTGAGTTTGGGATGAGTTTAGGTTACCTCTGCAATACAGCTGCAGGCCTCTCCCCTGTCTATCATTCCCAAACAAGCTGAACATTTTCTACACTAGTACTTCAGTTGCGTGAAGTCCAAGAAAGTTTCTCTTGTGCCAGTTAAATCTCTTACTTTTTTTAGCAATAAGACATCTAGTTCCTCCTGGTTTATTCTTCATGGCTATTTTATTAGCACATAAGCTTTTAATATGACGGCCAGAGTTTCATATTTGTTCTTGTCCTTTTTGTGGCCTTACAGTGAACTCCAGTATCTCTTTTCCCCTCTTCCCCTCTTGATAGTT
This sequence comes from Sylvia atricapilla, assembly GCF_009819655.1. Lineage (NCBI taxonomy): Eukaryota > Metazoa > Chordata > Aves > Passeriformes > Sylviidae > Sylvia > Sylvia atricapilla. The sequence goes on from NC_089142.1 coordinate 66,678,709, forward strand.
TGTGCTCTTTTTTTTTCCTTTCTCCATCACTTCCCTGGGTTTTGACTGTTACTCTGCATTGTTTTAGTTGAGAGGGGAGAATTTCGTTCACTTTGTTGTTTTCTGTCTTTCTTCACTAGACAGCTAACAGCAGAATAGTGGGGAATGTGTCGTGAAGCCATTATTCTGCGATCAAAGAAGTCAAAGCGTTCGTGGCAGTGTCCTCTGCAGGGCCTGTGCATGCAGCCCCATCATGGCCATGTGTGCCCACGTGTCCATGTGTGCCCCTCTCTGCCGGCTGTTTTACTCGAGTTGGTACCGTCTGAGGCGATGCTGAGGCAGCCCCTGCACCTTCTTGCTTAGCCCAATTGTCCAAATTTGTCCCACTTTCTCTAGGAAACCACGGGTTAGTTTTTGTGCATGTCCTGTTCCATTTTTTGAAGTAAGAGAAGCTTTCCATCCTTCCTGAAAGAGACCAGAGCTCTGGATGGTCGGAGGTCACTGAGGTCCCTGAGCACCCGGAGAGGAGCAGGAGCACTTTCCACACAGGCAGGGCATGCCTGACCTCCTGACAAATTGAAGAACAAGCAACAGCAAGGGAAGAAAATCATGATCCTGACCAAGGGAAACAAACTTCTACATAATTTAAAAAAAAAAAAAATCTTGTGATGTCTTAAAAGTGTTTGTCATTTCCTTGAAAATACCGTGGCCACTTCCACCACTTAATTTCTCCTTCTTCCTTATTTTAAAGGTGGTGCAGTTTATTGCAGTGTAGTGTATTTGAGGGCCTCTGTCCTACTTAGTCACCTGACTCCTTGGATTTTGTCATGAGAACTGATTACTAAACTGACTCAGAATAAGCAATTAACCCACATAATTTTTGCTTGCAACAGTTTCTACAGATTAGCTGTGAATTATTATTACTTACTGTTAAATGGCATTCCCTTTATGTTTAACCATTGATCTGACACCATAACTTTTCTAGTTAGTTTCAGACTCTCAACAGCAAAAGTTGATTTGCAACTCTTCCGTACTCCTGAAGATGTTTAGGAACAGATGCAAATCAGTCTGGTGAATTTAAGACTATTAAAAACATAAGAAATTTTCTTAATGACTTTATAAGGACTTCCTTAAGATGCTTACTAAGGTCTCAGAAGTCCATGAACCACAAGCAGAAAACCACAGCTTCAGATACAATCTGTTACAAATTAGTGGTGAATTCACAGGGTTTCTTACCTGCTTTGCTGCTAGTAAACAAGAAGAAGCGCCTGATATCTATTTAAGCAGCAAAGATTAGCAGCAGAGGTTTCAAAAGCAGTCAGTTTACTCCATTGATGTTGACCTGGAAAGGCCTTCAGGATCCAGATTATTCTAAATGTCTCATTTCTCATTCCTCCATTTCACCATATTGCCACATTGTTTTCATTAGGGAGGAACATGAAATCTAGAAAGATATGAGAGCCTGAAAGGAAGAGATATTGCTGTAAGTCATATAAACCTAGTGCAGTTGTAGTTAAATACTCTGTGATTCTTCATCTTTAGTACAGTGGTAGTAAATGATGACCATGGGTCCCTATGATGTAGGGACTACTTCTCTAATTATCATTAGTGTAATTTTGTATGGAAAATACAATTGAAATATAACTTTATCCCCATGCCACCCTCCGCAATGATCATGGTGCTAATAAAATTCTCCCAACTATAATACTTCTAGTTCTAATGTATCAAGTTTCCTTGCAAAAATACTTTAAAAATATTTGATGTTTCTTCTGAAACTCTGCATTTTGCATGCACTTTATAATACAGAGTTATTACCTTCTTGCAAGTGCTTCCATGTCTTTACATGATTTGGGCCTTTCTTACAGTCCCAAATTTCCTCGAAATCTTATTTCCTCTTCCCATTTACAGGAGTGTCTCATTCCAGCTCCTTATTTTCTCCTCTTGCTGTAATTTTTTAGCAGGTTTGTTTTTGTTATAATTCATTGCATTAAAGTTGTACAGGAAAATAGACGATTTCCTAAAATATCTTTGCTTTCCTAGAGTCATAGAGCATGTGATGTGCAGCCTGTACTGGTGCATGATTATTTACAGCACATGGAGTACAGACAGCATGGTCCAGTTGGCAGTGCCCTGGACCACAACTTTGGAAGTGTCTGATTTCCTTTTTGGCTCAATTACTTATTTTGTATTGCTCATTGCAGATAACTTTAACTTTGTGCATCTTTACTCTCTATTTCTGACTCAGATGTAGAGTAAAAATGCTTTTAATCTGTAAACAATGTTTGGTATCATCAGGTGACGCTTCTGTAATAAACACTAATAAATATATGAAAGTAATATTAGAAGAGGTACCAAAACATCTTAGAAAGTGAAACAACATAGAAGATCTATTTGGGCAAACATTTGTCACAAAAAATTTCATCACGGTCCCATCACTTCTAATTTTCTACTTCTTTATTTATTCCTGCACTGTTTGTTTCTAGATTTTTCAGAACCCTGTGTATACACAAAAGCTCCCATTTTACCTCATATGTTCCTCTCACTTCAGTAATTCTAATTTCAGTAATATTGTCACTCATTATTATTGCAAGAATAATAATATCTTGACTTTTGGGTGGCAGGCATCATAGCAGCTTGGCCAAGTTGCTTTGAAAAGAGGGAACTCCTTTTTACAGCTGCCAAAGTAATTTTCAGCTATGATAAAGTCCAACCGCTGATGGATTTATATTGAGTTTGGTTTTTAACAGAGAAGATAGTCATACCAAGGGAAAAAAAAAGCTCTTTTCAGGAGCCTTGGTCATAATCCATGTCAACCCTAATTTTCTGGTTTGTGCAAATTTCATTAGTTTTCAGAAATTTCAAAGCAAGCATAAACAGCTAATGCTGAGAGGCTGCAGGAAGGGAGTGCTGGGATTTGTGTCTGTTCAGTGCAACTATCCCTGCCCGGATAGTGAGGGAGAAAGGAAACTTCTTGCTGCTCCTTTACACTGCTCTTGTTTCCAGAGAAGTGAGTGGGTGAATTATGATTGGCATTGTACCTTTTGCACTATGCAAACTTAAAATTTACTACAAATATGTTTAGACCCTTCTGGCAGGGAAATGAGCTACATAAAGTGTAAGTTGTCAACTTAATTCTTCTTTCAAAGGTTGTATTTGAGGGGAAGGGAGTGTTTTCTCATCATAAAGTGGAGTCTTTAGCTATAGCTTTTGCACCTTCAAAATTATAACAAAACTGACTCTGACTTTTGTGGTATGGCAAAAGTGTGGGAAGGGTTTCTCTTTTTCACCTTCTGATATAAAATACTACCGCAAAAAAAAAAAAAAAAATCCAAACTTTTCCAAAGTATTTTTGCTGCAAAAAGCTCTAGCACAAAGAGGCCTTTGTTTCAGAGGAGTATTTAAATCTGTGACAAACTCTTGCTCTTTTCTGTTTGGGGTTTTTTATCTTCCCCAGACAGGTGCCATGGAGCTCTTTGACATTTGTAAAGCAGATGGGATGCCATTTTGCTGTTGTATATAATTGACAGAATGTTACATACAGTCTCCATACATCCTGCCTTGGAGAGTGTAGGGCAAGGAGTTTTAGCACTCTTTTCCTCAGCAGCAGCTTGTTTGACTCACTGCCGGATCAAGAGTGAGAGCAGTAACTCACTGACCGGCCTGTGAAACTTCTTGGCAATTCATACCTTCTTGGTGCTGAATCTGCCATTTTGGCAGGTTGGTCACTTGCTGTTGACTTGGCTGCCGTACATTGTGTTAGGTAGAGCCACAGATGTTATTGTATGTTTGCATTTCAATATAAATAGCAGCACTGTCTGTGAAATCCTGTGATGACAGACGTAATTGAGTATGTGTAAAAAACACAAAGATGTTTGTGAAATGCTGTCTCTGGAGATGGGTGAATGCACACATCCCTCCATGCCTTCTTCCCATTTCACACTCCCAAGGGAGGGATTTTGCAAATGTCCAGTTTTGGTATTCCAGAATGGTCTTATTTCCAAAAGGCTGGTGGGTCTTTGAGAAGGTCTCAGAGAAGACAATATGTCCCAATTATTTCTGCTAATCTTGGCATGCCACCAATCATGCTTAGTTCTTACACATACATATGTCCCATACTAAAAACACATAATAACTGTTTCAAGTGTAACTTCTCCTGAAGGTTTTACACTCCCAGGTAGGTCTGGTTTACACAAGAAAGCCACATTTGCAATGTGCTTCCATCATTTAAATCCTGAAAGATACATATGTTTCCCCAGAAATTGTCTCTTTGGAGAAAGCAGGTGATGATTTCACTTTCAGAAAGGTAGCTGTAATTAGTAGTGTTTGTCACTGGATATGACCAAGAGGGATAGGAATATCCAAACAAGTATTTAATGCATTTCAGTTGGAGTATAAATGAACGAACAAACAAACCCCTTGCCCATGAGCAGCTGTAATTTTTAGAATTACTCCTATGAAGCATATTGAGTTTGGGATTCTTGGCTTCCTTGTGCAGCAGCCTGTCCCTCTGGCAACTGCCGTCCGCAGTCATATCAGTTACATGCTGCCACAGCCACTCACACATCTTGTTCAAATGTTGATATTAAAAGCAGGCCAGGTGGTTGCAAGCTCTGGGATAGATCTTCAATAGCAAAATTATAGAGATTTACAAATAGCCTGTATAAAAATTCTCCAGTTCTCCAGGTGACAATGGTTGTTTCTGTGGCATGCAAAGCATTTCAATGCCCTTTGTGGTTTCCTTAATACCTGTAAACTCTAATTCTAACTTGCAGCATTGTATTTGGCATGAGTGCCATTCAGACATCCTTTGGAGTAAGTGCTGGCTGCTGTGCAAAGGGCTTTCACAGTCTGGTTTTAAAGAATTAAAATACAAAAGGTATTTATTTAAAAAAAAAAAAAAAAAAAAAAAGACTGGCGAAATCTTAAGAGGTAATGTAGCCAACTCCAAGCCCCAGAGCAGAATCCGTTGTACCAAAATAATGGGATGTTGTGAGGCTCTCAAGAACAGGTTAGACAGTGATGAAGGCACCACACTGACCCCAGGCAATCAATTCCATTACTTTTATGAACCTTGCAGTTAGAAAGCTTTTTCTAGTGTTTAACTGAATTGAACGTTGCCCCAGCTGCAATTAAACCTGTTCATTCTTGCCCTATCCCCAACAGATAGAGAAGTTTGTTTTTCTTAGTGAAGCGAAGGTTTTACATATTTGAAAATTATTATCCTATGCTCCGGCAATCTTCTTTCCTCATTCTTTCAATCTCTGCTTGTAAACATCTCATTTATTTAGTTGTCTTCTACATTTTCACTCATTAATCCATGACAGTCTTTACATCTAGGGCACATTGGATCCATCAAAACACAACCCAGAGCTCCAGCTGATGGCTTGGGCTTGGTGAGCAGTGCACAGATCACGTCTTGCACGTGGTTCTGTATCCTACTGGCTGTACTGGGTATGTCCTCCTATGAAACTTGCTCTTCTGCAGCAAGATGACTTCTTTTGATGCATGTTCAGGAGCTATTTTCAAGCACTGAGCTGTCTGTTGTCTGTAAATTTAATAAGCATATTCTCTATTCTACTGGACAGTCTATTAATTAAAATATTAAAAAAACAGATCCCTGCAAAACCTCACTCAATATATTTTTCCCTTTGGTGCCAACCACTGAAAACTAATCTCTGAAAGTGTTTCTTTCAACCACTGCTGTACCACCTTATAATGGCATCAGCTGTGTTGAGTAAGGTAGAAACCTTATTAAATTCAATATGTATTCCAGCTGCTGCTACTTCTTATCCACTACCAATTATCCTCCAAAGTAGGAAATTAGATTGATTTGACAAAATTAATTATTGTCAAATCCATTTGGCTGTTTAAAACTCTTACAGGACTATAGGGTAGAAAAAGATACATTATATAACTCATTTGTGTGTCTTTCCAACCTTGTGCTTGCCCTCCATTAGCCCTCTTGAACTCTTTTCTTCATTTGTAATTACTGTGGCACAGGAGTGAGAACAAGAGATGGAGACAGCAGTCATTATTACTGCCAAAATCCTTGTATCTTGAAGCCAAGCCTGGGCATTCTTGGATGAAAATGAGCAGGTTAAGCTTATTTGAAACCACCAGACTCACTAACTATTATAATACTATTTAGCCCTTTGACACGGCCCTGAATTTTCTGTCATACCTGAAGCCTTTTACAGTCCTTTCTCATGCATCTGTATAGAATAATCCAGCTATTTAACCTCTGTTACCTGTGTACATACACATTTCTTTGGGAAATGAGTGCTAAAATATTTAAATCTTGTTTCTCCCTTGCTGAAACCTATTTACAGATCAGGATAATTTTGTGCATTTTTGAGAATCCTTTGAATTATCTTCTGTTTGGAGATAAACATAAACACTAGCTAGACAAGTACAGGCAATAGAAAGCACATGTTTAAATCATGTTTTGTACACTGAAAACTGATTTAAGTAACTATCCAAGAGGACAATTGTATTTCCTTTCTATTCATAAGAAGTCCATATCTATTCATATGTATTTGGAAAATGTAGGAGTTAAAAAGGTATTACGACACTTGAAGAAAGCTTTTAGGAAATAAGGAATTTGTCTTTTTAACAAGTCAAAAGGCAATCTTCTTAGATCTGTCTGCACATGCAGTTTACATATACAAACATAATAAATAAATCATATAAAAGACTATAATATTTTTTATCTCTAGGAGTTTTAGATCTCTATATAAACCCCTGAAATTTGGTGAGTAATGAAAATTGTCTGCATGAGACCTAATACCTTGCTGACATCTTACCGTGTGCTAATGTATTCCCTGAATGCCTCATGTGTTACCGTGGGAAACCTCAGGGCCACATAGGCTTTTCAGACTCCTAAGCAATTGCTCAGATAGCATACCCCTTAGAATCATCCATTAAAACCACCCAAAATAATTCATGGAGCTGCAAGTCATGTGAAATTAAGTCATGGGTTGTATCTAGCCCAAAGCCTTGTGGGCTCACCGCCCATCCCTGCTGCTGCCTCCTCCGCATGGGGACAGCAGATATAGAGTGAATCCATAAGGTCACTTGGCTTGTCCCTAAGACACAGGGTTACTGCTGCTCTCTCTTATATTCCCCACACTAATATAGCAATTTTTCTTCATTCTTTTTAATTCCCTTTCACATATTCTGTCCTCAGTGACACACAGCAATAACCAAAATGACCAGTTTGTATACACAAATAATGTCATCGTTTTATGAGCCAGTAGTTCAGGGCTTAAAAACACATACATTTATCTCATTGCCCTGAGTTACACCCTCTTGAGCTTTCGTCTGCAATCTGGCTTTCCCCATGGTGTTTACACACCCTTCATGCTTTCAGATAATCACTGTATCCTTTCCAGTCCCTTCAACCTTCACCTACCCAAGCGACAGTTGTTTGTTTAAATTTATTCCCACAAATAACATCTTCCCACAGAAGTCAAAAGGAACATGTAATGCACTGCTGGGATCGAGTGTATTAGTAATTTTCAAAAACCCAAGTCTCAAGTACTTTTTGTTAGTCATATGTTGCTACAGGATACACATTGTACTGAAGCAGCATATTTGGCCTTGTAAAAGAGAATTGCCTAATTATTAAATCCTTGCAAATGAAAATTCTTTTTTCTTTTCTGAGAACTAGAGCTACCTACCAGCCTATTCTACATATACTTAAACAAAAAAATTTCCCTGTAAAACTTCATCAACCTGGAGCCAATGCAGTAAGCTCACTGCCCTCAAGGGCTGTTTTATCATCATTGATGCAGTTGGTTGAATTGAGGAGGGTTAATTCCTCCCACTCACACCATCACAGTCACAATAACCCTTCTGTTCATGAACTTCCCAAAATATTTATTGAGAGAATAGCTTGGAGATATGTTTTCAGTAATCCTTAAGCCTGTTTTCACTTGTCTTTTTTTTTTTTTTTTTTTTTTTTTTTTTTTTTTTTTTTTTTAATTACATTTTGGAAGGGAGTTAGCCAGTACTTAAAAGCTGCAGTCTCAGATAGCTGACTTTTCCTCATTTTAATTACTTTGACAGGCACCTCTCCTTTCCAGCTGAGCTACCCTAACTGGAAGCAGCTGCTCCTTGGAATTACTCCCCCTCCTCACTTTGTTGCAGAAGTAATAAGTGTCTCGTGCCCCTTCAATGAATTTATGGACATGAAATGCAGTGTGGGCCCGCTCATATAGAGATGTTTCTCTCTTTTCTCTAGTATTCAGTGGAGTTTTATGAAGTGAAACATGCCATTACCAATATAGGAAAAACGAAATGTACAGATTGGATATGATTCTCCACTTCTTTCATAACTCTCGTTAGTAAGTGCAAAGCAGGTTTTATTATACTTTTCCATGGCAATTTGAAACTCTGATTTGAGAGAGAGTCCAGAGTGATTGATGGTACAGCTTGCAGTGCAGTGAAGAATAAGGCTTCTCTAGAGGAGCACAGGCTCTGTGAATCAAGCTTATGCCTGTGTTTACAGCCACAGCTGAAATGAATACTTATCATCTTGACTGCATTGTCAGAGTTTTGTGAATGCTCCAGTTTTCATCACCGGCTTGATGATTTATTTAACATCCTAGCACCTGCAGCCAGTGATGTAAAAACTTCAATTTGCTGCTGTTTTTTTAAATAATGGAAATGTAAATTTCTGGTTTTATTTTTCAGTAAAAGGAAGAAGATGTGACCTGAGTGCACCCTAATGACTTAGACAATTGAAACTGAAGCACTCCAAAAGTCTTACTTTTAAAATTTCATTATATTTAAATGCAAGTGTAATATTCAGGTGCCTGACATCTGTGATTTTTCAACACTAATCATTACAACAGAAATTACAACACAACTGCTTTCCTCCTTGCTGGTCAACTGCCATTTGTTTTTCCATACACTCTCTGTTTATGTACATATCTGGGCTTGCTGCACAGAGTCAGCCAGGGGTTCAGCTCTGACATGGGGAGGACACCCATGTTTTAGTCAGAGGTGGTGCTTTGGAGAATGGGCAGAAAGCATTTAAAAGGAAAGATGGGGCAGCTGTTTGGAAAATGAGGGAAGAGAGCTGATGAGAGCTGTTTCTAGGGATGGAAGCAAGAGGAGAAGCTCTGGTGATGGAGCAGGAATTACCCCAACAGAAACTGATCTGAAAGAAGAGTTTGTTCTCCAGTGGCTGCAGGAGGGAGAATTGACCTCAGGCTGACGTGATACACAAGCAAACGTCGAATTACCACACCTGGTCACCTGTGCCTAGCTGTGAGCATCAGGCAGGTTTCTTTGGTCAGCTTCTAAATTAACTAGGCCCACCTACGCCTTTGCTGCCAGTATATTTATGTGACTTCCAACATAAGCTTAAAGAGTGCAAAGCCTAAGCTCAGTTCTGAATCCTTGTGGGACTGAAAGCCAGGCTTTGGTGGGATCTGTTCTCTGCCGGTTCAGATGAGGGTGGGGGACAAGGAATGTATTAACTTTCACAGAAACACTTGAGGAAAAATCTTTGTTCTGCTATGTTTTGGGGCAGCATTTAATTGGTAAATTGGGGAATGGGTATTAGGTGAAGTGTGAAGGAGGTGACTTTTGGATAGAAGCAATCTGTTCTGAATGAGAAGGTAAGCAATTCTTCCTCTTTTGTTTTCTTCCAGCTGTCTACAGTTGCCATATTTGGGTCACATGTACTTTGCTGTAATAATATTTGTTAAGGGCACATCTGTAAAGTTTTATCTCTGTAACCAGCAGACAACTTTGGTGGTTCCTTTTTTTCAAGATCTACATTTGCATTTCATGCTTGGTTGCTTTTGCAAATATATAATTAAGGAAACTGAAATTAATGAAAGCTCTTGGGTTTCTTTTTCTGAAAAGTATTACTTTTAAAAATGTTAGCTTCCCTTTCAAAGGGAAATGCAATAAGCATAATCTCTGAGATGCATACATTTTTATCTTAAAAAATTGTGCTGGTCACAAAGTGAGCAGTAATACAGTTGTCACATTGTGAAGTTGATCCTCTCTGTTGATGCTCTTCTCATCTTACCACAGCTAACTTGGCAGTGATGTTCACATCAGCAATGAGCATCTCTGAAATACACAGTTACGACACACTACTGAGTTGTACCTTATGCCACTTTTATGATGTGCTTTAGGATGAGATCATCAGACTCCTTTTCATTAGTAATTTACTAAGAGTTTCAACAAAGGAATCAAAGGACACCGCATTTGGAAAAAGGATAGGCTGGAGTTCTATTCCCAGTTTTGAGGCTAGCTTCTCACTTTTTTTAACTTCCACAGTTCTAAATTTGTTTGGGAGAAGAGCAGCTAAAGGACATAGCTAAATATTTGTGTCTCTATAGCCTTTGTTAGTCTCTTACAAAAAAAGGTTTATGTATCCCTTCTAGCAGCCCCTTAGGAAAGCAATTCAATCTGTTGAGCAACCTCCTGTGAGTGACAGTGCAGAGACTACCCCTAGGTATCTCAAAGGATGCTGAACTCTCTTCTGAAAAATTAATTAAGGATTAGAAAACTTTTTGTAAAAATTGCTGCAGAAAGCTAAGAAAAAAGTGAATGCTAACTATTTCAATGTTGACAAGAAGAGAACAACACATGAAAACTGGCTTTGTTGTGCAGGTAGAGAAGAGGGGATGCTGAGTTTAGGCCAAGAAGGCAGAAGTAACACAAACAACAAGAGTCTTAGTAATTCCTAGGAGATCTCCAGACAGTGCCTGACATTGTGGGAAGCAGTTGGAGTCCTGATCTGTGGGCACTTCTGGAGTGGCTCGATGTGCACCTAAGCAGGATCATGGCTGTGGTTTCCCTTGGGATATGTGTTCCTCACCAGTCAGGCTCCAGCTCCCAGAGCCCCACTGGCTACTGCCTCCCAGTCGAGAAATGTGATGTTGTGCTCTATGACAGACTGGCAACCTGGGCAGGATATGAGAGGCCTCTATGGAGCATGCCTGTGGGCAGGAAGGGAAGGATGTGAACCTTTCCTTTCTCCTTATGAGTCAAAAGATATCCTTCCAGGAGGGCTGTGATGCTTGCTTTGTTTAGTTGTTTTTTTTTCCTTATATGATTTGTCATGTGAAGTCACAGCTACTGTATTTTAAATGAAGCCTGACAAGCTTCACAGTACTTCTGTGTCTACTGAATGTGGTGCTAGCCAAAAATATTAAGACTACAGGAATGGTTTCCCTGGTTGTATGTCTCTCCCACTTTCTAATTTTTTAATCTAGTAGAGTACTGATAACTAGGGGAATGATAGATCAGGTGTGCTGTGCAGTTCAGACTTTTATCAGAATAAAGCAATTTGTTGTTGTTCCTAACTGCCTTCTACTGATAAACTTAAACAGATTTAACTCCATCTGGTTAGTGTTGGGCATATTCGTGTGCCGCTCTCGCTGGGATGTACTACTCTAGTCATGAGGCTGGCAGTAAGACTGGGTGGGAGCTGACAGCTAAACCTCTAAAATAAATAATGATTTCTAACTGTACAGAATATAGTATATGATCTAAATACCATCCATTTTAAAGCCATTGGATAAGTACTGTCTGTAGCGCTTCTAAAATCAGGAACATTTTATTTTCTATAGTTGTCTAACTGTCAGGGGGTGCTGAAATGTGATCCTTTTGGAATATATAGAAGTCTGATGTGAAAATGGATAGATCATGGATGGATCTTGTACTCTCTCACGGTTTGTGCACTCAGGGAGAGTTGGGACAGTGACAGCCTGTTTGTCAGATCGACTGATGGGTCAGGTGTGTGGGTCCCCATTCTATCCCACAGCAGACAGCGGTTTCTGAAGCAGCCCCACTGGCATGTCTGCTTTCTGTTGGTGAGCAGCTCCTGGTCCCTTCGGCTGATACAGGTGATCCCTACGCCAGGGGACCATGCTACCAGAAATAATAATACTACTTAAACAGTTCTTAAGGAAAATAATTCAAAAATCAAATTCAGGGGAAAGGTAAAAGGAATTATATTTCAGAAGTTCTTTGGGAAAAAAAATGTAGCAAGGACAATGAGATAAAATTGTTTTAATATGGATCTTGATAAGTTGATGGGATGGAGCCTACAGCCACTAAGAGCTGCATTTCCAGTCAAAGACTGTGATGTGAAACTTCGCGTGTTTCAATTTGATGACCTCCACCAAGCAGGAAGACGGAGAGAGCTGAAAGGAGATGCAATCACTGGTGTTCCATTGTAATGTGCTTGTGTTAAGAGTTTTAGGGCTTTGGCAGGTCACCTGCAGGAGCTAGCTGGAATTTTTATTTCTCTTTCCCCGCAGCCTCTCTGCATACAATGGCTTGCTTATTTATTTCTCTGAGGCTTTGATGTTCCGATTTGGACTTGATCTACTGGGCAGGGTGTTGTTAATGATGTTGAGAAACCTCATGTGTTTTGTTCATGCATGCAGAGTTAATTGCCAGGTCTCTGAGCAGGAAGCCATTTGCCTCAGGTCATCTATCAGGAACCCATGAGGTTTGATGTCCATCTACTCTGTGGAGCATAATCCCCTTTCCAAGGCATCCTGATATCACCCTCTTGCACCCTAGTTTAAAATTGATATCAAAGTGCTCGAGGTTGTAGATTTCCTGGATTAAAGGCCTTTGATGTGGGTGACAACAGTTGTGATAATTTGGTTATGATAGTGCATGTTGGCTTTTCCAGTTTATTTTGACGCGTATTTTATTCTTTCCCTGTTAAATATTTCTTTGAAACACTTATGTGACATTGTGGTGAGATGGCACACACTGTTTTGGAACAGAAAGTTTGACATCTATTGCCTTAATGACTCAGAGGTTTGTGTTTGAGGTTTCTGGTTTTCACAGAGAAAGAATTTGTCCTAGTGAAGGCCATCTCCCTAAACCCTCAGCAAAGAAAGGAGAAAGACGAGCTTCTCTGTGGGCACCTTAACCTGGGGGTAGGATCCTGCTCTGAGTATTCCTCTAGAAGAAAGTCCACGCTCTCCTGAACACAGACCAGTACTCTCCAAGTTGGTTAATCCTGTGTGTGGGGAATTTATATTACCTTTACATCCACGTGTAGCTGATGGAGTGATAGGAAGACAGGCTCATATGCACAGTGCATCTTCCATAACTCGGCAAGTCTCGATTGATCACGTGTCAATTGTTACCATCTCCTCTTCAGAGATTTGCAGAACAACCACAGGGAGATTCATGGACAGATTGCCTGTGCAGCACACTGGGGATTTGTATCGGGATTGCTGCCCTGCTGCCTAGTGCTGCCCTGAAGGTGTACAATGACCATTTTTCAGGAGTTCCCAAAGTTACACACCTGGTCAGAGCTCTTATGAAATGTCACAAAAATCTCAGAAAATTGACCAGATTTATTTCTTCCAGTAGCTGTAGAGAGGTTCAGCACAAGATGCTTTTACAGAGCAGCCTTTTGGAGATACTCGAATTGTCATCTAGGCAGCTACAGATAAAACTGCAAACAAAAACTATTCTAACATGCCAAATTTCAAATAATTTGTAATTTTGTAATAGCAATTGTAACACAATACTGCACTCATAGCTGGGCCTCAAAACTCTTGTAAGGTCTGAGTTCCTGCTTGTTCTAGAATTCCCATACTCTAGTTGCAGCTGATTTTTGTAAAATACTCCTGGGATTTAGTTCTGCAGGACATTGGCTTCATTAAAATAGAGGAACCCTGTCCTATCTAGAGGCAGGGGGTGATTCTGCGTGAGGGAAGAGCAGGGAATTATTTTAGCATGTCATATTCATTGAATGTCTGGTGAAAATGGCATGTTGTGAATGTCTGAAAATGCGCAAATATATAGTTAGTTGCAAGACCATAGAAGATAGTAGCTATTGTAAACTGCCATGGGTTTGTTTTGATTTGATCATGTCCATTTGGTTTTAAAGCAACTGCTCCTGGAGTCATGTGATTTTGCAAGATCTTTATTTCCTTATCTCCCTTTCTTGAAATCAAAGGCTCTGTGTCTCAAATTAAAGGCTGAGGGGAAGACTGCCAGGGCCATGCATCACGGCCATGCTCCTCTGATGAAAGCTGCTGCCTCCACAAAAGAGATGACATCATGACTCAGGAAGCAACTCTGGGACCACCACAGTTTGTAATCTAGTTTCTGTTACCTGTACTGCAAGGCTGAAAAGTGTGGCTATTCAGAACTTCTGTCAATGATGTTGCCATCATTGGCTATGAGCAATGAGCTCGGTCGTCAGGGAGGGGCCAGGCAAGTGGGAGTACTGCTCCTTGCTCCTATTTGATCCTAATCTGTTGCCGCTCAAGACACAACAATGAGGGGGTTTAGGGTTTGTACTGCAGAGCTGGTTGGGGTTTTTTTTTCCCCTTAATATGCCTCCATCTATAAAAGTATAAAGTAGAGAAGATAGTGTGTATGATGAGCCCAGAATACTTAAATCCCAAGATCAAGGGTGCCTTGTTGAGATATTTTAAAGTAGATTGAAATTACTACTGTAAGTGGTTGAACATGAATTTCTGAGGGTCACTCAGTAAATTACCCTAGACTAATTAAACCAGTTTTGAGTTATGCAAGCCATCTCAGACTACTGAGAGACTTCACTGACACGCCTTTAGTCTCATACTTTATAGGCTTATAGTTGTGTACAATTTAAAGGCCAATTAGAAGAGATTTTATACCTGGTTTGGGCTTTTCATTATTTCTCATTACTAGTCAATAAGATGCATTACACAGGCTGTATCCTACATGTGCATCCTAAAGAAGGGTCAGTAAAATCGTGCTTATTTCTACATCATCACTGGTTTCTTTACCACTTTCTCTCAGCATAATTCTCCTTTAGTTTCTCTGCCTCTGCTTCCCACCTCATTTTCTCTTTTCAATTTGTGCTGTTGGCCACTCCAGCAAAAGCTGCAGTGACAAAGTGCTTAGAAAAGTCTTGTCCCTTTCTTTGTGTGGCAGTTGGTGAGAAAGGCCAGCTTTTTGGCCAGCTTGTCTCTCCGGTGCTGGCCTACAAACTAAAATACACGATCTTAGCTTTGAGGACAGAAAAAAAGCATTGCTGAGAACCTCGAGAGAGGATGAGTGCAATAACCCCACTTTGCCTTTATTCATTCTCCAGATACTATTCTTAGCCCTGACAGCAAATGTTATCGCTTGTTGCTCCAGCCCTCCCAGGCCACCGGTGCTGTGCCCTCAGTGGGAGCCTTGTCAGCTGTAGGGCTGCCGAGGGGAGCCTGGTGCCAGGAGACCCTGGAGCTGAACAGAGAGCCAGGAGGGGAGCACCGGTTCTAGGGCAGGCTCTGAGGTGTGTTTGGGTGGTGCAGGGCATGTTACATACAGCCTGGCAGTAAGCGGGGCAGGAGGGATGTTGGAGGATATACTGACTGCTCAGCTTTGTGAGTTCTCAAAATGCTTGGCCAGTGTGTGACAGCTGCATCCCCATTAAATGCACCACTTTCCCCGCCACCCCCTGTAGACAGGTGCTTCCAATAAGTGGCAGCTCGAAGTAGCAGCTTTTCAAGAAGCATCTAAACATTTCAAAGTTTAAGAATGAGCGCTAAGAGTAAAGTATTTCCTTGCTGCTGGTCACAACAGAGGCTGGGAGTGAGTGAGGTGTGAGGTGGTGAATAGGTCTTCGGGTCATTCTGCTGATTTCTGCCACTCCTTCCATCCACAGGTAGTAGGGTTTGGCCACTGTTATTTAATGTGACTTCCCTAAGAAGGGCGTGTGGGGGGGCAATTTGCATTTCCCCAAGTAGAATTCAGGTGCATCGCTGCTGCTGTCTGCAGTTAGTAATTATTTAACTCGACTGTTATGGGGATTGGGGGTGGTACCAGGGAGCATGAGGCACAGACGGAGGGGAGGCAGCGTTCTCACAATCCCTCCCCAAGGGCGGTAGGTGACAGACCACCGCTCCTCAGGAGAATGATGCGGTCTCGGTACCCAAACTCCAAAGTTGAACTAACAGGGCGCCCCTTGCCCTGCCGCCGTAATGCGTGCGGCTGACGCTTTGCAGAGTCTTTTCCCGGTGTTAAGAAAGCGCTGTTGACTTGGCCGCTCCCGGCCGTCAGGCGAGGCACCGGCACGGGGGTGACGAGGACGGCAACAATAAGAGCTACGCCGGCGATCACGCGTGTCCCGACACCGGCTCTTGACTTTCGGGGTGCGTGCAGCCGCCGGGGCGGCGCTGGGGCCCTTTGTTGCCGCCCTGGGGCGGCCACATGGGCCGGGCAAGCCCCCGGGCGGGCGGGGAAGGAGGGGTTTCGGGCCGCAGCGGCACCGCCGGCCGCTCTGTCGCTGGGTCGAAAGTTTGAGGGCGGCGGCGGCGGGGCCGTCCCGCGGTGTCCCGGGGCGGGCCGGGCCGGAGCGGGGCGGGGGAGGATGGCGGGGCGGGGCGGGCCGGCCGCGGCGGCGGGGAGCCGGCGTTGATCCGACGGCCGGGGCATGGAGGGGGAGCGGGCGGACGGCCCCGCCGCCCCGGCGGAGAGCGGCACGTCGGAGGTGTTTGCCCAGCTGTGGGCGGACGTGATGGGCATCCTGGTGAGCGCGGTGGGAACGGGGTCTGGGACCGGGGTGGCCGCGGGGGCAGGTCGCCGCGGGACGGGTATTTGGGGTGGAGGTGGGGGATGGAGATGCTGCGGAGCGCTCCCCGGTCTTCCCGGCACCTGCTGCGGAGTTTGCCCGAGTTGGAGCGTGCCCGCCCTGTGCGGGCGCGGACGTCCCGGGAAAACTAACTTCACGGGGAAAGCTACGGATTGTGTCGGTGACCGCCTTCGTCGCGGTTCTGGAGTAGAGCTCGGGGCTGTGTCGCTGGAAAGGGCGGAAGGGCCGCGCCGAGCACCGCCAAGGAGCGGGTCCGCGCAGGGGCTGCCGCTGGCGGGGACGCACCCGGGAGCGCCGGCTCAGCCCATCAATGGGCGCATTGTCCGCGCTGCCCCGGCGTGCCGCCGATTCAGGGCAGTTTGGGCTGAAGGCCGTGTCGCCGCAGCCTCTGCATCCCCCGCACGCGTTTCGGGGTGAAGCCCCGCGCCTGGGGGACGCTGCCCCGGGGTCCCCGGGCACGGCCGCCCGGCCCGCAGCGCTCCCGGCGCCCCGCGGCACTCCCGGGCGCCGGCTCTGGAGCGCTTACTCCCGGTGGCTTTTCGGAGACGAGTTGCTCGGTTACGGCCCGTGGAGTTTCTGCGCCGGTGATCTTCTGAGGAGGGACTAATCCTCGTAATTCACTGGTTACAGACAAAAGAGATGGCCCCAGTAACGAGGGCTCAAGGAATTACGTTTAATGGGCACGTCGCGTACCGACAGGACGGACTGGATGGCAAACAGTAAAAATACAGGAAGAGTCAATCCTTTATTTCTACTTGCAGCGAGAGAATAATATTTACTTTAGGTGCAAGATGATAATTACCGCAGAGGACTGCCACTCAGCAAAAAAACAAATACTAACGTTATATACGTACTGGAGCTGGCAGCCTTCCAGTGATACAGGAATGTGGTAATCAACAGTGGAGTGCCTGTTTATTCCTTTTAAAAGCAAATGAATAGGCTTGATGCGTGTTAGTTTTTGTTGTTAACATTTAACCAGCAGACAGTCAAGAATATTATGAGAAATACTATTTGGAAAACTGCCATGGAACGTAATGAATGGTAAACCCATAGTATCTAATGCAGAAGAAATGTTATGGAATCCAACAGAGAATTTAATTAGCATTTTGTGCTGCTTTTTTTTTTTTTTTTTTTTTTTTTTTTACCATATACTTTATCGTTAATATTCAAAGTCAGGTTAAAAAACCTGTCTCATTCTTTTTCTTCAAAGAAATTCTCCATTGACTTGACGTTCAGTTTAATAGCACCCAACTGCGTACACTTTTTCACTGTTAATGATTTTAATCAAAGAATGCAAGCAGAGTCAGTTCTGCCAGTTTGTATGGAGCACACAGTTGGTACTTTATGAACAGTCTCTTTCTCTCTTTTCCTGGCAGGTTTCAGTACTGCATTTAGTAAGAGCAAAGTGCTATTGGATGCCTGGGAAGGAGTGTTTGAGGAGGCCAGACCAACAGCCTAGCATGCTGAAGCTCAGTGCAGAAAAAGATCTGTTTGTCACCCAACTAATAATTTGAATAGGTTACTTTTTGCCATACAATCTACTTTCCTTCCTGGGAAAGCACAGCTATTTGATTATTATTTGTCTTCCAAGAAAATCATGCTAAAATCATTTGTCTTAGAGTTAGTCAGCTTTACAGAAAGGAATCATCTTGTGATTATGAAGTTACTGGTTTATATCAGTTGCAAACATCACCCAGCATTATTAGCATTTCTTGCTTCAGTGTTTTGTGTTGCAACACAGTTACAAATACAAAAAGATACTTTGTGTTGGGTTTCCTGTAAGAGGGAAGGCAGAAGCTCTTCTCGCTGCATGCTGTCAATTTTCTTCAGATACAGATTTTTAAAGAGTTTCTAGTCTTTGGGGCAGCAAAATAAGGTCCTAATATGAACTGAATGTAAACTTACTTAGTGCTCTGTCGTTGTTTGAAGGCAAGGAAGAGGTAGCTGCAGTGCCCTTTCCACTGCTCATCTTTGTGGTGCATGGAGCTTTGTCTCTTTCAAACCTGTGCTGCAAAAGGCAAGTAGTAAACTGGAGTTGTGACTTCCAAATGGGAGGCCACAGCTGCGTTGTTGTAGTCCATGATGCCACATCAGTGGCCTGTGTAGCTGGCTTACTTCTTTTGCATTGTCAATTATGTGAAAGCATGGCTCTTAATTTCCTGGGATGTGTAGATGTTCATGACTCAAACTGTCTGGGGAACGCAGATGTAGACTCCAGAGTGATGTACTGGGGATGGATCTATAAATGAAAAAGTTGATGCTGTGATATGCTGGCCAGGTTGGCCCCGCAACAGCCTGGAAGCTACCAAAGGAATGCACTAGCAGAGAGAGAGATAAGAGCCAAGGTCAGTCTTGTGAGGCTCCTACTTGCAGTGTTCCATCCAACTCTGGGGTCCCCAATACAGGAAAGGACATGGACCTGTTAGAGCAAGCCCAGAGCAAGGCTGCCAAGATGGTCAGAGGGATGGAACATCTCTCCTGGGAAGGAAAGGCTAAGAGATCGGAATTATTCTGCCTGGAGAAGAGGAGGGTTCAGGGTGACCTAGTTGCAGACTTCCAATACCTGCAAGGAGCCTGTAACGAACACGAAGACTCTTTACAAGGGCATGTAGTGACAGGACATGGGGGAGTAGATTTAAACTACTAGAGGATAGTTTTAGGTAAGATATTCGGAAGAAATTCTTTACTGTGAGAGTGCTTAGGCACTGGCGCACATTACCCAGAGTTGTGGGTACCCCATTCCTGAATGTGTTCAGTGCCAGCTTGGATGGTGAGCTCTGAGCAGATTGGTCTAGTGAAAGGTGGCCCTGCCCATGGCAGGAGCATTGGAACTAGATGATCTTTAAGGTCTCTTCCAACAGAAGTGGGATCTTGAAACATTCTGGGATTTTGGAAGGAGAAAATTAGAATGAAATTAAGAAGGAAGGTGATCATCAACAGGTTGATGGAATGAAGGAGAAAATGCATTCTTAAGCCATGATTGTAGGATGATGCAGGGTGAAAAGAACCTCAGGCAGCATCTAGCCTATCCTCATGCTGAAACAGGGAGAGCTCTGAGGTCAGGTGAGGTTGCCTGGGGATTTACTCAGTCGTTTCTAGAAAACCTCCAGGGACAGAAACTGCATGATCTCTCTGTGCAGCCTGTTCCAGCAATTTGCTGTCATTATGGTAAAAGGTGTTTTTCATAGAATGATAAAATGCCTGATTCTTTCGTCCTCATACTGAGAAGTTGGGGCAGTGGGGAACAGAAGGGGAAAGTGTTGCCTTCCTTCCACTGGCCTTGCTGGAAACCTTGTGGAGGAGAGTGGTGGTGTCTGCTGTAGGTGCTGAATTAAGATGAGAGGCCACAGTGTCACCCCAGCCGGTGTTCAGTACTGAAGTTACTTGAAATACAAATTGAACGCCTCTCCATATTTATATGGATAAATATATATTTCATTGTTTGTGTATTTTAGTTACATTCCTTAAAATAGGACCTCATTAGGAGGAACCTGTGATGGCAGATCCCAGGTCTGGAGGGGAAGCAAATAGTTGTCAAGTGCTGCTTGTAAGGAGCATATTTTATGGACTTTGAAGTCACATAATAGCCCTATACTTGATAAATACTGAGTGTATGCTTGTAGCTGTAGCTGTACTAGGTCTTGCTGAAGAAAACGTGGCTTTTCCCTCTTGCACTTTTCTAATGAAATATTCCATAGGTGCAGGTGTGGTATAAGCACCTCAAGCTATTTGTGCCCTTAACAGAGCTTGCCAGATAACAAAATTATACCAAAAGGCTTTTGCTTAGTCTGTAGCAAGCACATGCTGGAATGCATTGGATAATTATAATTTTCAGTGTTTCAAAGCAACGGGGGATGTTGGAAGTGTATTAAGGTTTTAGAGAGAGGTGGACTGCGAGTAGTAATAAAGAAATTCTCTGCATCACCAAAACTCAATGCTATAAAAAGGGATATTTTTGGCATAAAATCATGTATTGATGTGGTGATAGCAAACTCTGTTGCTAAAGGTCTAAAAGTTTGTACATTATGAGATCTGAGACCAAATTTTAATATGGAATGGAAATCAGGAACTTCATTCTTTTAAAGGTGTGCTTTCAAAACATAGGCTATTGACCTTAGCATAGGGAAGTCATTCCAGTGCCCCTCTTGTTTATGGAAAGTTCTTTCTTCATATATATATATACATATATATATATATGAGAGAGATCTGGGTCAAATCCTGACATTAATGAAATCACTGGCAAAACTCTGATCAATTTTAACAGAACAGAAGTTTCACCAAAGAGAGTCTTATTTGCGTGAGGAGATTTTGTTTTCGATGGCCGAGATACAAAAGATACAACAGAACTTGAAAGAGATGCCACAGAATTAGAAGTCTTTCCAGCTTTTTATTTCAAAGCAGTAGCTAGTTTCTTGTTTCATACTACTAAATCAATTATAACACCTGAAACAAAAAAGAAAAGATCTTTTTCAGTAGTCTTTTGGAGTTATGCAGAGAGAAAACCAGTCCTTTCCCCCATCTTCTGTTAGTTGAAGAGAACAGAGTATTTTGAGAATAATAAAGCTCACTTGGCTACTAAGAGCCCTACTATTTACATATATAATCTATCTTGGTCTCTGTGTTTAAGTGACTATTTGAATTTCTTATCATAGTAATAGAGAAAAAAACCAAAAGAGAGAAAGACGCCAGCTGATAATGCTACTGTGATAACTTGTAATTGGCTAACATACTTTGGGAAGAGGAATTTGATATTAAGCCAGGGAGTCTGGATATCTGGAGAGATCAGGGAAGTAGATCCCCTACTGATAAAAGCAGTTGTAGAACTGCCAGGAGGAGTTGTGGCAGCTAACATCAGCCAAAGACTTCTGGCAGGATTGCTCTTCCTTAAACCCTCATTAAATCACTGTAACCTGCTATGGAAATCTCTGCTCTGTTGCTTTCTCAGTTTCTCATTGGGTGACTCTGTTTTTCTGGTGTCAGGTTGGCACCAAAAGGCCACTCCAGCTGAGAACATGGACACTCAGCACAGCTCTGTGGAAATGTGCAGGCAACTGAATAGCTGCTTCGGGTAGAATGTGTGTTTGAAAATGCAATATACTTTTTATTTTTATTTTTATTGATGACATATCAGCAAAGTGCCTGTGGCATTGTGTAATTAACTCAATTTAAAGCACTCTGGGACATTCTGATTCAAAACATTTTTGTTCTGACTTCTATTTGGAGCACATTTTCTAAAGCATATCCCACTTGCAACAAGCAGATAAACCCAGAAGGCCTGGCCTCTGCTTTCCAACTAGCAGAAATTATTTATTCTATTTTACAAAACCATGGCGGGTCTTTTGCTTTCAAATAAAGAAGTCTAGAGAGAGAGCAACTGACTGTCAGTTTAGGTGTTGGATTCAATTTTATAATTTAAACTTAACCTGTTGTATCTCCTTTGCCTTTCCATGAAATGTTATGCTTGGCAATGCTAATCCCTTTATGAGGAAAGACAGCTCACAGAGATAACCTTTGGTCTAGGCTTTTTCTTGCATGTCAGGGCACATAAAACAGATGTCTCCATCAGAGAGTTTAGTCCCCATAAGACCCTACACCATGAGGAATGATAAGAGCTTTTGGTTCTGGTGCCACCTTCATTCTTTCTCTTGCTGATTTGCTGTGAATACCAACTTGGAAATGCTCTTTTCCTTCATATTTTTTCATCTTTTCAAAGTCAGTCAACCAAGCTCTGTGTTTTTTAAGAGCAGTGGAATACAGGATTGCTAGAATTTCCCTGTAATGATGCCTTCTTCCTTATGTGGATATGAAAAGGATGACAGTCTCTAAGCAGAAAGAAAATGTGAAAATTGGTGTGGAAAAAGGGAAGGTGTTTGTACAGGAGCACTTAAAGGACTTTTTATTACATGGAATGCAATATACTATGATACACATGTTGACTGCCATTTTCTACAACCAGGTGAAAACCTCTTTTTTTTTTTTAGTGTATCTTAGAGCAAATGACATTTTACAGAAGTAGGTAATGATTAATTTAATTTAGTCTGATGCTGTGTAGAAATCTGTGTATATTAGTGCCGATTGTATAAAGTGCTGTGCAAACAGGAGCAGAATGGAGGGACTGGGACTCAGAAATGGAGCATGGGGTCACTGCTGGATGTGGCACAGGGCCAAGGGACAGAGGGAATGGGTAGTGCCCAGGGAAAAGGAGTTTGAGTCAGAGTCTCTCCTTCCAGACCGAGGTTGAACTGTTCCGGTTTTGGTGCTGGGCTATGTTCCTTCAGGATTTTTTTCCCTTCAGAGGTGGGACTGTGGAGGAGAGGATGCTCGGTGCTGGTGCACTCAGCCCTGCTTCCTGCACCTTTCTGGGTCACCCTCTTGTCATTTGGAATCTCTGGTTGTACTTTTTCTTCATGCAGCAGCCCGGGCCGCCTTCTTTTCTGTTTACCCTGTTGTGACAGTATTAATGGCCACAGAGTACACACAGTGTTCGGCCTTCAGGAGGTTCAGAAACACAAGGAGGAATAGGAATTACTTTGTAATGACCCAGCAAAGTGATTTGTCACAATACCTGTTTTAACATTGAATGCTGCGAACAATTTTCCTCTTGGTGATTGCTTGACACAGCTGATGACTAATGGACCTGCTGCTTTGTCTGATGGCATTATTAGTGATGGGAGGAGGAGGAAGGTGGTTGTGACTGCAGGGAGGCTGAGGTGGCTTTGTGAGGATCTGGATTCCATGTTTTTCATGAGAAAATGGACAAAAGGATAAAACTGGGTTTCTAAAAATCAGGTTTCTACTATAAAAATATGTTCTCCATAAAAATATATGTAGACAAGCTGTGTTATAAGGTAAAGAAATATGAAGGGACTTTATTTCTGCCTGACATCAAGAGACAACTCATTGGCAGGGAAAAATTGCAACATGTTTTGGGCACAAGGGTTCACAACACAGATTTCCATTACTAAAAATAACAACATTTCAAATAAAAGGAGCTACCTACCTTTGCCTTCTCCCCTCACAGTGCAGTTGCTGTAGTGTGGGCATGCTGCCTCTGCTTTCATCTTCTTGAGGCAAGAGGAACATTTTTCCTGGCTTACGGTTATAGCAGAGCTTTCTTGTCTACTGCTGTGCTTTGAAACACGGACTTATAATGTACCAGGTATATTTGAACTAATATTAGTATAATAAAATACTTAATGGTATAAGTTCTAATGACACCTGTATAAGCATTTTTGAGCTACATACTAGTTTTAGTGGCGTATTTCCTATGAAGAGCTGGAAATTGAGAGTGGGGATTGTATAACCTATCTGGGAAACAGTTTTAAGCAGGGTGTAGCTGGAAAATGAGATGGCTGAGCTTAAGAGTATAATACAATAATGATTTATAAATCACACTTTCAGAGTTTTTAATAAAAATTCATACAATAAATTGGTCTTTAATATCCATGTCACAATCTGAGTGTGATCTGTTCAGAGTGCTGTTGCGGATCTGCTCTCCTGCAGGATTGTTAGACTTGGTAATTTGACTTCCCTGTGGCCCTGCATGGACATGGGGATATGCTCTTGAGATGATGGAGGCATCATCAGGCCTCCAGATGGAGAAGATATGTCTGGTTTTGTGTGTGTGTGGGTAAACATACACCATGAGGGTTACAAGCATGGTAATACAATTATCTAGAATATGAATACATCCTTTTACGTTTCATTATTGTCATTGTATTTATGATGATATACAGTGCTTTTTGCTCTATGTAGGAAACAGCCTGCTAATACTTAACCTCATAGTGTTCTCCACCTGGAGTATATTCTTCGTGCGTGGGAGTGTGTGTAAAGAAGATTAGGTAATTATTTAATACAGTAATAAAAGCAATGCTTTGAAAGCTTTGCAGCAAACATGATGAGAGCTGATAGATGATAGTGGAAACAGTACCATGGTTGTTACAATATTAAGTTGAGAGCAATTTCTTGATTGCCAGATGCTCCTAACCCTCCCACCTGCAACTGGAGATGCTTTGTGCAGTGCTGGTAGGTATGACGAAAACAAAAGATAAACAAAAGATAAAGGGTCTACTCTCTGCACTGTTTACATAAAAACTTCAGGAGCCTAAGGCATGAGTTTATTTATAGCAGAGCAGTGTGTGGCCTGTAGGCTTTTAGGAAAAAAGGAAAATGCATCTTTTGTTGTTCTTTCACAGGTTCAGATGAGTTGAGCCTCTTGCCCCTTTCAATGCCAGCACCAGGCTCACCCTGCTCTGCCGAGCTTGCTCTTTGCCTCCTACAACCCCAGCACAACTCGGTGGAGGAAACATGAGAGCTCATTGCACCGTGATGGCACTGTTAAAAGTTCTGTCAGCGAGTGCACATCCACAGCTGGAGCTTGGATGAAAACACATGCCAGAGCTGATTGCATAGCATTACATTGCACTGCAGAAAAAAAGGCATTTCAGGCTTTTAAGGAATTTTGCTTGCCAGAGTAGTATCTTTTGAGTCACAATATATACCTTTAGAAATGATATGTCACTGCTGAAGAATCTGTGGGTTTTACACATTTTACATTTGTAGGGATGTTTGTGTTCTGCCTGTTAATTATCTCTGTTTATCTGTATCTGTTACAGTACTGAAATATTTTCCTTCTCTTTTCATTCTGTGCTTGCTGTTTTCCAGCAGACGTGTGCTGCATATTGCAACTCAGCCAAAAGGGATTTTTACCCCAGAAATTTCTAGTGCAATCCTAGGGATGGAGTGCCAACTGAAAATACTTATTTTTTATTGCTAAATTAAGAGTCATCTCCTTTCGCCATCTATGTCAGACATCCTTCATATTGTTATCAATATCACTGCATAGACTTAACACAGCCTTCAGTTATACAGAATAATATTTAATACTTCTGAATTTTTGAGCTTTAGCGGTTAGCCACTTTAGTGCAGTAGCTCTGAAAGCTGATGATAAATCCTTTCATTTAAATTGCAGTTTATAATCTCTGAAGATGAAAATAAGAAAAACCCTGTTTTATGAGTAAATGTGTTTGTATTCATACATAATATCCACCAGCACTTAGAGGTTGTGATTTCCACTCCATTATTAGGTTTCTTTCCCACCTTAGAATTCATAAATAACCATTGTAAAACAGGAAAAGGTGTGGGCAGACTACATGTTGTATGTCAATTGTGGTTCCTGTCTTCAAGTTTCCATCTTCAAGATGACTGTATGTTTATACTTTAAAAACACAACGCTTCATAGTGTGTTTGGGGATAGATCATGTTTTATACAGAGGTTGGAGAGAAAGATGTCTCTGTGCAACATTTTATCAGAGGAGTGGTAACAATACTGTACTTCAAAACCAAAAAACCTGGTAAGGAGAGGAAATTTCTAGCGGAAATTTTTTCTGAAGTTTAGGGGAAGGGTCTGTTTTGTTTCTTGTTTAATCAGTAGAGACTGCTCTGTTGTAGGTGGTGCAAAAGGACTGCCCATCCTTAAAAATTCTGTTTTCCTCTCTAATTACACCTACCTTTATTCTGAGTGGTTTATAATGAGACAAGAAATGGTGTCTAATGCTTGAAGTCCTGCTCCACTGTGGTGCCATGTTCTGATGTGTGCTGAATTGCAAGGACATTAGGATGTTTCAGTTCAGTGAGGTGTATTGTTTCCTGCTCAGCCCAAACCCAGCAATGCATTGTTTAGATTTTGTGTCAGGGAGTGAGTATATATGTGCAGATGGATAAACTTTGCAAAACCTAAGCTTTGCATGATAGCTATCTAAACTCAGGAACTTAACTGGGAACATAAGGTCAAGGACCTCACCAAAATATTGGCCATGATGGTGATGAAAAAGAATAGCTTCATACCACATAGATGTGTGGTGACACATAAATGAGAAGGGAAAGGGATCCTTCTGCATATCCTTGTTATTTTGGTCATGATGAGTTTCACTGGGTTTGATTAGCGTGGAGTTTGAGTTCCTGATTACCAAAAGTAGGAGAGAAATAAAAGAGTTGGATGTTCTCAATGCTGCTTTTTCTCTCCAATGGAATGGTACTTTCTTCAAGTAATCTTTGCCAAGTTACTTGTGGGTTTTAATCCTTGTCTCACGTGTACATAGAATACAAAAGATTGTACAAATCTTCATTTTTCATCTGCCAAACCTAATAACTACTGCAGAATGTTTACACATAGTTAATTATTTTATGAACTGCCATAAAAGAGAGAGGGATAAAAAGGAATGTTGACTCCTGCTGACCCTTCTGCCATTCTTAGGCAGCAGATCTGTTGCTGGAGGGGCTTGAGCAGTTTACAAAACCAAAAAATTAAAAAAGAGCAAAGCAGGGGTTTTTCTTCAGACTCGTGCCTCTCTTAGGAAAATACCTCTCATATGAAGCGGAAACAGAGGATGACAGGGGATGGTGGGGCAGTGAGTCAGTATCCAGAGTTGTATTTCTGTGGCCAGAAAAGCAAAGAGAGTCCCAGCTGAGAAGGGTAACTTGCAACTGCTAGGAAGAGGGATTTAGAAGGATCATGTGAAAGGAAGAATTGCCGCCTTCATGGCAGGAAATGGCTGGAGCACGCACCGGGACCTTGGCAGAGGAAGGTCAGTGTGCAGGCTGGCTTCCAGGAGGCCCAGGGGAGGTGGCTGAATGGTGTGGACATCAGGGAGCACGTGGGAAGTGAATAATGGGGATTTCAGCTTGGTTCAGAAATGAAAAGGCTTATTTCAGGCACTGAGCAGGGATATCAGAGTGCAGAGTCAAGTCTTCATGTCTGGTTGGTCACACCTTGTTTTGTTTTTGCTTAGAGACAAATGCAGGCTATAGGTGGGTAACCACTGATGTGTGTGTGAGTCATGTGAAACTAAACCACCAAGGTATGGCCAGCAGATACTTTGAATGGGTAATTGGTAGCAGAGGGCTGGTTAGCTGAAACAAGCTGGGGATGAGAGTGCAATTTGCTATTTTCCTAGAGACAGTCTGATGCCCTGTTTTCCTGTTCACATGTAACTCCTTCTGAACCAGCCCTTGCACCTCTCAAACTTTAAAGAGATTGCTGTATCTGAAAATAGGTGATTTTCCTTTTCCTTTGAATGAGTCATACAGCAAAATCTTTGTTTTTTTTCAAATCCTAATTCTCTGTGAATGAAGGAGCTTATTTACTATAAATCCTTTGTTTTGAAACTGATAATGGGTGCAGACTGTGAAAAGTGGTGTAACATCTTCTTGCTCAGAGAGCTCCCTGCTGGTTTTGTGTTGCTTCAGATGCAGCCTAGTACAGGGTTGTCCTACCACTCTTGCTGGGTTTATGGGGTGGTGTTCTCTGAGACTGCAGTCACTTTTTTCATCTGAGAAGCAGTTTGTGAGGAAACTCCTTCCATCTGAGACTTTCGTTTCATGTTACTGTCGCTTTTACAACTAGGTGAGATGTTTTTCTTTGGCATGACAACTGTCCTGACAAATGGTTAGTTAGCAGGACGTTCTCCTTTTGATGTTCATATCACTATGCATAAAGAAGCTGCACAAGTGAGTGCTTGGCTTGCCATCCAAGTCCAAGTGTCTTTATCTACAGTTGTTTTTTCAGCCTGTCGTTCAGGGCCTTGGGTGAGTGAGAATCAGCTACCGGGTTTTGTAGAGATGCAGGGTTTTTGTGAGCTTCATTAGTACTGAGGTTCTGCCAGCTTCTTCTTTTTACGACCTCTTTAGCCATATGGGGCTTTTCAAATTGTTTTGTGCCTCAGTTTGAGGTGCATCTCTGTGATGTGAAACACTTGAGCAAGTAATTCAGTCTCCAGTAAAAGTAACATAGAATTACAGAATATTGAAGTTGGAAGGGGCCTATAAGGATCATTTAGTCCAACTTCCTGCTCCTCGCAGGATACCTAAAACTGAACCAAAGCATTGTCAGATACTCCTTGAACGCTGATGGACTTTGTGCTGTGACTAATTCCATGGAGAGCCTGTTTCAGTGATGGACCACAATCTCAGTGAAGAACTTTTCCTAATATCCTCTCTGAGCTTTCTGTGATGCAGCTTCATTCCATGTCCTCATGTCTCTCATCAGTGGGCAGAGCCACTGGACTGACAGCAGCCATAGGATTAAGCACTTCCTTGAAACAAGCACATGACATCCTTTGTGTCCCCCCTTCAGAAAAATATGGGCTTGAAATACATGGAAGATATGGCAACCACACAATTATTCATGCTCAGACTCTGTAGGATGTGCTCTGTTGATAGACAGAAATATTCCTCTTTTATTTGTGTTAGGGGCCTATTTAGCCTAATTAGGAAATGCTTTGGCAATGATGAAGCAGTGAGAGCACACAGGAACGCAAAAAGCCCTTCTTCATTGTACACAGATAAAGGGAAATGAGTAAATAAAATACGGAATCCCAGAGTGGAAAGGATTATAAGCTGGCAAGTGATAGAGTTCTTGCAGCTAGGTTGATATCCCTAATTGATATAAACATGAAGCCCTGTGCAATCTGTGGTACTTAAAAGATATGCATCTAAATAATATTTAAATAGATTCTTCATTTTTAAGACCCACTGGAGTGTAATTGTATTCAACTTAATTAAATGAACTGAAACCCCTTGATAACTGTGCTTTACTGTTCCTAAATAAAACACTCTCCAAAGAGACTTGAGGAAGCTTAGTTAAGGCGATAAAAAACCTGGGCCCAGCACCATGAAGTTTTGCATGAGCAGTATTATATTTAGTTCATCTGTATGCTCCCTACAGTGGTTGAGACTGCGTTAACAGTGCCATACCTCTGTTAAGACTCAAAAGCTGAGGCTTCACTGAAGTGCTTGAGGGCAGAGTCAGCCTTTCTGGTTTCAGATTTGTATGAATGTGGGGTGTCTATTTAAGCTAGTTTATTAATTCTACCCCTCTGTGCCAGCGCAGAGCACGTGGTCCCTGCAGCGGTGGGGGTTTGCAGGGATAGCACAGGCAGGCGGGATGGGCGGCAGTGGTGAAGGGGAGCCTGGGCACAGCTTATGGGAGCTACAGGAAACCATTTCTTCTGCTGCTGAGATTACAGGGGGAACATGGATTGCTGCCATGCTCAATTACAGTTGTTTCCTTTCCTGGTAAAAGACGTCCTGTCAGGAAGCAGTAGGAGTGAAGGCGAGGTTAGTCCCTGCTTATGTAGAAGTGTTGGGTGTATCCTCTAGGCTGCAAGCTGCTGAATTTCTAGCAGGAAAAGCAAAAATATCAGAGTTTGAGAAAGCAGTTTAAACATCAGCATTCTGACTTTCCACGGCTGGCAGCTGGGCTGTCCTCTGCACTTGGAACAGTAACTCAAGGGCTGCTGGGTGCCTCAACCAGGATTGCTGATTTCCATACCTACTCCCAAAAAAGAGGAGTAATCCTGTCATGCCTTAGGGTGTGTGCAGTGCAGTGTTTTATCACGCTTCATAAAAATAGCTTGAAGTGAAGGCAGATACTTGAAATTTCCTTTGCCCTTTCTGCAGTCTTAACATGGATAGCAGGAGAGCACCTTCCTCTTGGAAGTCAGCAAAATGGCACAAGTGGGAGTAAGTAATTGTGCTCACTGTCACACCCAGCTTCCTAAGAGCAACATTTCTAAATGCTGGGATGCTCACTGCCGAGCTGGGTTATGCAAGGCGCTGTAGCTCTTACAAGAGCCGTAGCTCTTGCTGTGTAAGTGCAGGTGAGGCACTAGGCTCATCCAGCCATGGGAAATGTGGGGTAACTGATCCCTGCTGGGCTTTCCCAGTGCTGCAATGTGGGAGAGGACTGTGTTCTCTCCTCTAACCATCAATAGTTGTAGTTGAAGGGAAGGGCCCATGCAGGATTTAGCTGCTGGGGTGGTAAGAAATGAGCAAAGGCATGGAGTGTTCTCCTTTGGTGCATCTCCAAAGACGGTACTGCTGGGTTTTGGTGGGCTGGGGGAAACTGCTGTCCATAGGGACCTGCCCAGGATCCTGGGCCCTGCTCTCAAAGAAAAGCAACAAGGAGTGCACGATAGTACACTGAAGAGACAAGGGGGAACAGAGAAAGGAGAATGAGAGATTTCTTTTTGAGTGACTTTTTGTTTTTCTGGACAAGGTATGTCCTCCTTCTGCTGAACTGTCCGGGGGAAGAGTATAGCACAGTTCAATTTAAGGGCAGTCCTTCTCTCCTGCCTTGACACTTGGAAAAGTAGTTTTGTTAGTAAACCTGCACATAACCATTACCAAAGTTTGCTTTCTCTGAGCAACTTTAACACCTTGGGGAAATACTGTAAACAAGACTTGCTGAGCTTCCACACTTGTCCTGAGATAACTGATGACTACTCAGTTTGTTTTGCCTTTGAATATGCAAATATTATTTTCTTTACATGTTTTCTGTTTAGATTTTTTCAGACTACTCTTTTAGTGATTACTCACGCCTCAGTTATGTAGTCTCATATATCACAGAAGATTTGGTTTTGTCATACTGAGCTACTACTAAATATAAGGAAAAGAGCTTTAATGAGACGTCCTTCACTACTGCAGCTGATATGGCTAGCTCCCTGAAATATTTATTTCGTCATGCACTTGAGATGTTTGCCTTTTGCATATCTATTTCATTAGACCCTAACTTATCTCAGATGTGAAACCACCCCCTTATTATATGCTAAATTCCCCAAATCTGAAACAAGAAATTCACCTCCATCTCCTTAATGGTGCTTTTATCAGATATATGTACATTTCTTAACCCTTGCCATTCTTTTGTTTACTATTTGTTTCTGTTCCAAGTCTCAGGCTAGAACCTACTGCAGCTGATGCACATGAAATGATGAATTTTCACTCAATTTGAGAAAAAGACTTAGCAGAATGTGCAAAAGGAGGAGGCAGTGAGAACAAGGGAGACAAAGCTAATGAGAGGTGATGTCAGATGCAGCCATTTAATGGCTGAAGGAATTAACTTGTTCTGCTTTACAAGCTGGCAATGGCAACTTGTAGCTGACTGCTGACCAGTCTGGTGGATAGTGGTGGCCTTTCAGGCGTCAGAGCAGACAAGGGTTTTGAGCTTAGTGCAGAGCACCTCAGGGAAAGGAGGATAGAAGATACTGTTACTAGGGAAGCTGGACATTAAAAGTGCTTTGAACTAACTTTCATGAATGAAATTTGCATATATATATATATATATATATGCTTGTCTGTCAAGACATGGTTCTGCCTGTGATAAATACCAACTTTTTAAGTATGTTGGAATGTACATTTGCATAGATGCAACTTTTTTGTTAGCATGCATATTTTTTTATTTTTTTCTGTGGAGGACTTCCTTGGTTGCTAGCCACAGAGAGGGATCCTCTGTAGTAGTGTAGAAGTAGTGTGCTTTTAAATTTATTTTAATTTACAGAGGGACAAGCAGAAATCACGTTCAGAATCTTTTTTCCAGAGATGTTTTGATATACCTTCTTGAAAAAGACTTTGGTCTTTGTAGTAAAAGAGGGGAGAAAAAGACTATGGTGCTATTGGTGAAGGAAACACTTTATTTACAGAATTTTGAGAAGAGTAAGAGTTTTTTTGATGTAAAAATAGGACAAGTTTATATATATGTATCTATGAAAAAAACCTTACATAACTGTGGTTTAATATGAAATTTTTGGGTCTAGAGTGGCTGTGCTCTAAACTCAGTGGGTTGTATCAGCTATTTCCGGTAAGTGCTGCAAAACCTTTGATATCAAAGTATACCATTGTGCTTTCTGCTTAGTGTACAGAGTCTGTAATCATTTTAACCATGCTGCAGAGAGCTTGACACAGTAGTATCACATCTATTTTTGTAACTCTGTCTGTAAAGCCACATAGTTTAATGACTCAACCCTCAGATGCCATAAAAATTAATGGAAAGTCTATAGAATCAGTCTGGTCTGTATGTTCGTTTTGTTCTCACAGTGTCTGGCTATAGAGAGGTCAAGGGAACCAGGACAACTTTTCAGCATCCTCAAAAATAGCTGTTCTCAATATAAAAATGTCATGACCTGTACACTGAGTATTTTATGCTTTCTGAATATCAAGGCAAGTGCTGGCTGCCTGGCCTTGCACTTCTGTCTCATTCAAATTTCTGACCCTGCTGACTGTCAGGACAGGCTTTGAACCTGTCATTGCATGGATAGTGGAATTCTTAACTCTGCTGAATGGAAGATTGTCTTTGCTGAGCCCTAGGAATAGAAGGGAATATTTCTCTAGCAGCTTGTTGGGTTCATTTTTAATGCAAGCATTTTGAAGCTGTGCCAGAAGGCAAAACATCAGTCCTATTCCTAGCAGAAATACATTGGTAGTAAGGGTCAGGTAAGAGGCTCAGAAATGTGTAACAGAATTATGGAGCTCTGCAGGTTTTCCTACAGATGCCTGTCCTCACTGTGTATATTACTGTAGTAAATTGAGACACAAGCTCTAGCCAGAGAGGTGGATGCAGGTTTAACTCTTCTGTTTGGAAAACATTTGGATCTGATTTCAGTCCACCTCCTTAGAAAGAAGTGTGAAGGAACTTGGAATACAGTGTCTCAGATTAATCAACTGTAGCCTGAATTCAGGTATTAGTGTATTTTGGAATGCAAGGAGCTCTGCCACGAGTCCAAGGTCCCTTAGGGAAGGATGCAAAGTTTCTCAAGCTTTTATGATTAGTAAAAATATCTAAAAAGGGGTGGCATCTTAGTCAAAGTTGTCTTGTGAAAATCTGATTATTCCTTGCTTTCTAGCTAAGCTAGTTCTGCTTAACTTTAAATATCTTGTAGGATGTGTGCCATGTAGATGAAGTCCTGTCAAAAACAGGGTGTTTGTTATGCACAAGTATGTTTTCCTGCAGTAGATTATATCATTTCTCTGCTTTTTTTTGTCCCTCCTACCTGTCTCCCCTCCCCAAACAAGACTGTTTGCTCTGGCCCGTGTTCTGGCTTTCATTTAGGTACTTCTTAGGGTTATCCAAACCAAAGGTATTATTGAAATGCAAGGTCATGTTCCATAAATTTTTAGTAGGCGTCCCTGTTAAAATCTAACCGCCAGAAATAAACTCCTAATGTTTAAAGTGACTCTCCACACAGTAGTCCTGTGTTTCAGGCATGGAAATGGATTTTTCTCATCTTAGCCTGGAAAGGTCAAAAAATGTACCACAGGGTGTGGCTGCTGCATGTTGTGAAAGACCACCTTCTCTTTGCCGGCGCCATTTCCACATTCATTTATACTTTAATTAGAAAAAAAGTCAGATTGTCTTCCCCCCAGTTTCTGGCCAATTTCTAAGATCCCAGATTAAGCATGTGCTGTGGCCATAGCTGCAGTGGCTTCTAAGTTTTGAACCCATAGAGTTGCATCATGTGCCGTAACCTGCGTTGCCATGTGCAGATGGAGACCCATCTGTCGGGCTGAACAAACAGGCTTGTAGCATCCACATCTTTTTACATTTCTGACATTCATGCAGTTGTGTGAGCACATATATCCAGTAATCAAGACCTCTTTCCTGACATTCCTAATATCTGCCAGAATAGAAGGAGGATAGGCTGGAATATGCAGAAATTTCTGGGGCAGAAAAGTACAAAGTAAAATAGTTGTATTTTTTTAAGATTCTTCTGAAAATCTTATTCTGCATAGAAATTTATGCAGAAAGTATGCATGCTCTGCTGTTGCCTAATATTTAGGTACACATCATATTTAGGTTCATCAAATGTATTTGTTACTTAGCAAAGTCTGTTATTCCTACCTAGCTATTAGTGGTTTTATTTTATTATGCTATTAAAATATGAATGTATTTTTATTTAATTTTACAGACAGCAGATCTCTCTAGCAAAACATTTTTCTCTTTTACACTTTCAGATGTCAAATACAAAGGATTCTACCAAGGCATTAAACTAACTGATGTGCAGTGACCAATAAAGTCTAACTTTATAATAAGTGCCAAATCATTCCAACTTTTCTTTGTAGTTACTCCATTAACAGGAATCCAAATGAATTACTCTGGTATTCATATCCATATCAAAATTAATTCTCTGGGAATTTTAGGGTAATTCATCATTTTTCTGTGTTCTATGATGCCAAAAAATGTTGCATGCATGCTTACATTATAAAATGAAAATTTAGGAACACACTTTACAACTGAAAATAGAAATATGAGATAACGCCTGTTTTCATTAGACAAATAAATCTTCACTTTACATTTAACCCTTTATAAATAAATAGTTGTGTACTTTCCTGGCTATTTTGTGGAAGGGCCTGTGCAGCAGTGAAGTCTTAGGAGAAACATGCTGTAACTTTTTACCAATAAAGTATTTGGGGAATGGTTTTCCTGCTCAGTATTTGTATTGCATGCAAACTTTTTCCACCAGAGAAGATCTGTGGGATTATATAGAGGAAACATTGCAGTTTGCATGGTAGTAAACACAGTTGGTGTAAAACACTCTTCATGTTAGTGCTTTTTTTTAACTGTTAAATTTGTAACAGAATGAGAGAGTTTATGATGAGGTTTTGGTTTTTAAAATGTTACTGACAGTTCAGAGCATTTCAGAGGCTTCTGAATTACAGATATATCAGTAAGAACAAATTTGAAAGCTATATATTTTTTCATTGCTCACATAAGTTGTCTCAAATATCCAACCCATCTATATCATAATGGTGGTACATGACTGAAGGCTTATTATAAATTACATTGGCCTATTTTTTTTTTGTATCAAATAACTCTATGCTTTTTCTACTTGTGAAACTAAAATGGCTACATTTGTCTAAACCTATGAAAATTACCACTGGGTCTTACTCTTTGTACATCAGAATGAAATATTTTTAAAATATTGTTAGTTGTACTTTTAGTGTTCTATTTTATTAATAATTCTAGAGATTTTAAAAAACTTTTCAGACTATTCTTTTGACTGTTTGTAAGGCAATGCATGACTTATCAAGCTAGAGCTAATGTTTTGCATATGAATATTTTTAAATACTCAAAACCAAAATAGAATTGCAAAGCACACTGTGTGAGAGTTTAGAATTATTTGGAGACATTGGAGGGTCAATTTAAAGAATAGGCAAAATGTCATGGTTCTTCAGATGAGTTATACTTAGGGTTTGTAAAGTAGGTCTTGGCCATTATTTGTGCAGTAGAAAAATAAAGCACCTTCTCTTTTTTAAGTTTTGCCATGTTTTTAGTAGTGCTTGAAGAATAAAGGAGAATGATGGAGGTAACTCTATGTCAGGATCAAATTCGAGGTCATACAAATCAAATTAAAATCCTTTGTTAAGTTATGACATTTACTTACATGAAACATGAGTGGATGCTGTGGGTTGTGAGATGCTTGCTGTCTTTGGCTTGGGTTGATTTATGTATCTGTATTTTTTTGACAAAACCAATGCTCTCTGCATTGCCTACACACATAAACTCATAGAAGCAACTTGCACCTCTTGGCCACAGACACAAATCCTTCAGTCGGCATTTTCCACTGCACCTTTCTGGCAAGTTGAGGTGCAAAGGCAAATGTTTGTGGTTTTGTTCTAATTTTGAAGCTATGGGGCTTCAAGTCCCAAAGCTGTCCACATCTAGTGCGGAGGGTGCACACGGCCTTTGTGGAATGGCAACTGCGTAAAGCTGTAGCTGCCCTCAGTCTGGTAACTCAGCAAAAGCATATGGCAGGGCTGTAACGAGTATATGTGCCAGCTGTCTGTTCTCTAAGAGCTTGTGGGATTTTTTTCTGTTCCCTCATCTTTTTCTGGACATTAAGCTTGTTTTCATTTGCAGCATAGCCCCCTCACACCAGCCCCGAGCCCTGCCAGCAATCCCTGCTGATGCCTGCAGCTCTGCTCCTCTGGACACGGTGGTAGACTGAGCCACTTGTGAATAGGCCTTTCTTTGCAGCCACGTGCTCGCTGGCCCACATTCTGTGGGCTTTAATTGGGGTGCTGCAATCGAGCTAATTTTGTTTTGGGATGGTCAGAAGTCTTCAGCCTTGTGGAGGCTACCTTTAAAAATAGCACAGTGAGCTGCACGCCAGCAGAAGCGAAAAATGAGCACTTGTTCAGCTGTGTTTGAGCCACTGGCAATGCCATTGCTGTCGTGCAAATGATCTGTGACCACATGTCTCAGGAGGTGTGGGGAGGAGCACTGGAGCTTGCTGAGATCCTCAGCTCTGTCTGGCTCTCAGCTAAGCTAAAGTTCACGTGATATGTTTGGATTTGGAGTATTTCAGGTAATTTCAAAGTCATGAATTACCTTCAAAAATGATGCATATTTTGGAGCAAGTTAGCTGTATGGAATGTATGGTTTCCGGAATTGTGAGAGGAGATGGACTGATAGGCAGTTTTCATATTGTTCTAGTAAAATGATGTTTCCCTGCGTTGCTCTTCTATCATGACTATTTCCACCTTCAATATTCTTAACTGGCAAAGGTTATCAAGGAATAAACAGACTGTGGCTGGCTAAGATTCTCCGAAGTAAGAATTTTTGATAATCCTTAGAGAGGGGTGTTAGTTATGATTGAGTGGCTGGGATTCAGATGTCATGTTGTTGCTCATACAGGTTCGCTTACTGCCACAAAAGTGAGCAAATGAGGGTTAAGTTTTGGGGTTGCTTTTTCAGTTTGGTGTTAATTTTTTTTTTCCCCTCAGGAGTGCAGCCCTGGTTATTTACTGAGTGTTTAAATACTGAAAGCAGCATGTAGTTCATGTGGGATCAGAAGGCACACCCTCAGCCACCAGAGGGGAGTGTCCAATGGCACAGGGAAGTTTGTAGAACTGGTACACGCAATGAGTCCAGGTTTCTTCCCCAACTTGTTGGGAAGTGATGGATGTCAAGGAGATGGTTGGAGGAAGACACAGGCTTCTGCTGTGAGCGGGTAGCACTATGGCTCCTGTAGAAAGGCAGGGTAGCACTGCTGTGTTCTCAAAGGTGCTGGCTTTTTCCCCATGTATACTATATGTTTGCTTAGCAGTGCAGGAAATTGTTTATCCAAAGCTCTGAAAAGTCTGAAATTCCCAGAAGTGTATTTGTATAAGGACATCAATCTTTTGATGCTTGAAACGTCTCCTGTGTAAGATCTTTGGCAGGTTGAGAGATAGGAACTACTGTAAAAAAATACATAAGTATATGGGCAGGGCAGAAAGGCATATATTTAGTGTAGTACTTTTGTTTCTCCTGCTCCAAAAAGTGACATACAAATTATTTTCCACCTGTACTGAACACAGTAATGTTGAGAAAATGCAAGCTGTTCTAAATTTTGGCATGGGAGCTCTGCAAAAGTTTCTGGGGAATCTGCAAAAGTTTCAGGAGATAACTGTTCTGCCTGTGGTATTACACTTTAAAAGACTAGAAAGTAGTTTTCACAAACTCTGAGATTTAATAGGCTATCACTTCAATTTAAACTGGAATGTTTTTTCCAGTTCTCTGCAAGTGATACTTCTTTAGAGCAAACCTACTTCTTCAGCATAGTCCAGAACCCTGGACTAACCCACCTGCTTATTTCCAACTAACAGCAGCTTCAGTGAGGTGTGGTTACTAATTAAGAGTTCCTCCTAGCTCATATGCTATAACTCAACCTTGCAATTTATGTATATTATTAGCATAATTATTTTTACACTATTTCTCTATTGCTTAGCTTTTTCTTAATAATCAAGACAATTTTATATGTATGCATCTATTAACAGCAGCAAAAAAATAATAATCTGCAATGTATTCTTGTCCTTTTCTCAGGATAGCTACAGAGAGCAGATTGTTACATTCTAAAGAGTGCACACATTAACATTTGTGCTCTTTCATAAGTTAGACAAACAGGGACACTAGATTACTCCATCCCATCTTTTGGACCTATCTTAAGTGTGTGCCTGCCCGCCGCCTCATTTCACGGGTGCAGCATACATATCTGATGTTTGGAAAGGTTTTTCATCACACTTAAAATTCCGCCATTTTATTGTTTTGGAAGAAAATACTTCATTCATAATGTTTAAAGTATTAATTTGGAGTGCAATTAACAGATTATTAAAATTATACTTATGGCTATTGCCATTTTATTAGCAGTGTAGCTATCCTGCCCTGCAAAACAGGCGTTTAATACTCAGCAAACTGTGTTGCTACCTCCAGTACATCTTAATAGATCAACTTGCAGAGTGTCTTTGTGGGTGTCATTGCAGTCTGGGTGATTTGGTGTATTGGCAAGAAGTGCAATGGTTTTAGTTGCAGTTAGTCATTGTCACACAGCAGGGCTACTCTCAGTAAGGTCCGTGAGATGTGTATGAGGACTGGCTCTTGGAGAGCGAGCTGCTGCTCGCAAGAACCAGGTGCTGGTGGGAGGGAATTGAGGCAGACAGTGCCTGAGGGTGCGTTACTCTGCTGCCCTGCATTGTCATCCCTGCCTTCTTTCTCTCTGTAGGAATTAACAAAGTCCCACCTGATGGTGAGGAGCTGTTCTAGTACTGCAGGTCCCAAATGTTCTTGCTGTTTAGTGTGCTCTCGGGTAGGGATGGAGAGGATGACCTGAGCACGATGTGCTGCAGGGAGTGGGTTTCCTTCATAGTTATGGTGCTACCTTTAAATTAGAGTTTTAAAATTGATTAACCTGTTTTCTTTGTCTTCCCTGTAGGACGGGTCATTGGGAAATATTGATGATCTGGCACAGCAGTATGCAGACTACTATAACACCTGCTTCACAGATGTGTGTGAGAGGATGGAAGAGCTGCGCAAGCGAAGGGTTTCCCAAGACCTTGATTTGGTATGTAAAATAGTTACAACTTTATTAACAGATAATTGCAATTCATGCTCCAGATGAAGAATCAATATTACAGCTTGAAGAATTGTACCCAGGGAAACTGCTGTACGTGGTTGTGTTCACACATGCAAACATTTCAGCCAAGTCAATTAAACACTTGGAATTAGCCGGATTAGGGTTTTTTCTAGATATTTTTTATGATTCATTAAGCCTTGGAGTCTGCATTTCTTATTTCTTCTTTAATTAGAGTACTACTTGCATACATTTGGTTGCAATCCTCAACTCTCAGAGGCAAGGTACTGTCTGATGAAAGCATCCTTTCCTTGCTCCAAGATGCTCCCAGTATGAGCACAATGAAACTGTGCAGGTTTTCAGTTGCACTGTACAAACTGTAAGGAGGTGCTTCTCAAAAGTCCAGGGTACAAATGCTGTTCCAGGCTCCCAAATGTAAGAAGTTCTGCAAATCCCTTACCATTATTTTATGCACTATAGAACCTGTAGCAGATGATACGGGGTCAGAGAGCCTTTCAGGATGGGAGGGACTTCAGGAGGTCCATAATCCAGCATTCAGCTCAAGGCAGTGTCAACACTGAATTCAAACTAGGTTGCTCAGGGCTTTATCTGATTGAGTTTGAATACCTTCAGGGATGCAAACGTTGCACTGTCTCTGAGAAACCTGTTAATATTGCTTTGCTATCTTCATAATGAACCTCTGTTTTTAAATAATATTCTGTGAGATCCATCCCACGGTGAGTTATACCTGTTGTCCTCATGCCACACACCTTTTTGATAACCTCCCCACGGATACCAGTAGATGTTGAAACTGTCTTTTCTGACAGCAGAATCTCCCAATTCTTCTCGTGAGGTAGAGGTTCAAGTCCTTGAGAGCACCTTGTTAACAGCTGTACCTGGTGTGGATTATTTAAGGCTACTTTCTTTCTTTGGGGGATTCCAGGATAGCAACTGAGAGGCTTCCAGAGTTTGTAGATACTACAAACTTCAGTTACACAATTAATAGCTACAGAATCAAGGCAAGGAGTCATCCTCTGCCCCACTGAAGTTTGTTAGTTCCTTCTTTGTTTTTAAAGAGAAAAAAAAGCAAACGTTTTTGCAGCTCTGTTGCTGCCAAGAAGTTCCAAGGGTTAAACAAA
Organism: Sylvia atricapilla; assembly: GCF_009819655.1. NCBI lineage: Eukaryota > Metazoa > Chordata > Aves > Passeriformes > Sylviidae > Sylvia > Sylvia atricapilla. The sequence continues at coordinate 66,719,061 of NC_089142.1, forward strand.
AGGCTGCTACAGGAAATTCTTTTGTAGACAGACCCTTGAAGCTTCTGTGCATAGAAGCTGATGGCACAGAACTGTGGTTCTCATGAAAACCTCCACGCCTGGCAGGCCTGGTATTCTCGGTAGCTGTTGGCAGCAGTGAAACCCCCTTTTCTCCTGCTCTTGGAAGGCAGCTCCTGTGCTGGGTAATGGAGTGTGCCTTATGGCGGGAGAGGACCCCTTCCATTTAGACAGATGGGTCTAATTTGGCTCCCTTCACTTCCGAGGCTGCAGAAGCCAGGCTGGAGAAAGCCATGTGAGCTTAATTAACTCACATCAAAGGTGCGGATCTTCACGCTGGTTTAAATAGATGTGAGCTAACCAAAGACAGACCATTGACTGATTCATTCTGCTCCAGAGAAGCTATAGTCAGAGAAAGTGGCTGTGTGAAAAACAGCCTGGAGATTCTTCTTCAGTGTATCTGATGCTGAGTTTGTTTACTCCTAGTGGTCCAGTGATGACTTCTTGAACTGTCAGGGCAGAGAGAAGACAATGCAATTGAAAATTAAGTTATTCCTCTATTTTTGCTACATCTGTCACTCCTACAATAGTTTCTAGACATAAGATAGCCATTCTGCTGATAACATATGAGACTATAGATATTAGCTCACTTGCACAACAACCACATCCAAACAGTGCTGACTGCAGCTGAAACTTGAAACAGGCAGGCTTGACTTAGCTACACAGGGAGGGAGAAATGGCCAGGTAGACCAGAATGTGATTTTAGTGTGATGAACAGAAGAGTGAGTTACTTATTTTGGTGTTCTTTCCTCTCTATACAGCTTGAGGAAAAGTAGTGTATTGGCAGACATTTGGGCATAGTGAATGGGAACTAATGCTGGGGGAAATGCCCAATGCACATCCCAGATGTGCCTTGATAGCAAAGACAGAAAAAAAGTACTAGATAGCAAATATACGCAGCTCCAAAATTATTATGCACCAGTACAGTTGGTCTGTTAGTCTAGCCTGACCTTGCTTTGCCATTCATTGCTCTTCTAGCAGGGATAAAGAGGACAGTGCCAGCTCTACACCCTCTCTTCCCAGCAGTGCGGTTGTGCCAGAGCTGGAGGTGGGCAGTGTATCAGCTCTTCCTCCCCTCCCCAGTGGTCTTCTCCCTCTCTAGTGAAGCTGACATGCATGCAGGATTAGTGCAGGTTTTCAGGGGTTTGCTAGAGTCACAGTTACTGAATCCATATGAAAGTGCAGTATTGAGTGCATAATAATACTCACCAGAAACATAGAAGGCCAAGGTTAGGTTGCTGCTTTTACTGAATGCTCTGAACAAAGAGAAAGAGCAGGTCACCCCAGGAGTCAAAGTGCCCTCTAAACCCTGCACAGAGAGGCCCTGTCAAGAGGAGCAGTGTAATAACAAAGACTTGACTGAGCTGGCAGGGCTTTGGCAGGAACATTTATTTAGCACTGGCTGGCCCAGATTGCCCTTTGTAGCACATCCCCTGAAAGGACAGAAATATGAACTGTTTATTGCTGCTTCTGTACCCTTTGAAATAATTTTAAGCTGTTTGGGTGCAAGTGTTGATATCTTAATTGTATACTGTACTTTCTAATCAGCTCTCCAGCCTTTCCTATCAGACCATGGCCATTTCAGCCTAGATATCCTGCTCTGAAGTTGAATTTTTTAAAAAAATCACTTGGTAAAATTGTTTGGGAAAGCAGCATATCTTATAACAAAACAGTGGGTGCAGATGGAGCTGAACACAGAGTATTTTTCCAAATGGTAATGCTGTTAAGGAGTGTTAGTTGTCCCTAAACACGATAACAGCTTTCTGTGTTTGGAATTTTGCCTATGTTTTTGTAATGGAGAATGTGCTTGGGTTTGGACACTAATGTTTGTGAACAGCATGGGAGTTGCCCACATTTCCTAGCATTTGGCCTATTCCTGTACACCATGAGGGCTTTTGGCTGAGGAAAAATTGCAGGTGGAGTAGATATAGTGGATTTTCAGACCAATAATGAATGTAGGACTGGTAATATTGAGGTGGACATCTGCTAGAATACAGTTATGGCCAGAGAAGTGACTCTGTGAGGATGGTATTTTCTAACTGTTCATATGACATCCTTGTCTTTAAACTGGAGAGACGTGAATTAAATGGATGAACCACTCAGGTATATAAGGAATTGGCTGGATGGCCACACTCCAATGCTCAATCTCCAAATGGAGGTCAGTGATGAGTAGTGCTACTTAGGGTTCGGTATTTGGATTGGTGCTGTTTAACATCTTTGCAGGTGACAGGGAGAGTGGGATCAAGTGCACCCTCAGCAAGTTTGCTGACAATTCCAAGCTCAGTGGAGCGGTCAGCACACTGGAGGGAAGGATCCAGAGGGCCCTGGATGCCATCCAGAGGCTTGAGAGATGGGCTCGTGAAGCCTCATGAAATTCAAAAAGGCCAAGTGCATGGGTTGGGGCACAGGTACAAGCTGGGAGGAGAATGAATGAATGAAGAGCAGCCCTGGGGATAAAGTCCTGCGGGTGTTGGTGGATGAAGAACTTGACTTGCAGTATGTGCTCACAGCCCAGAAATCCGACCAGGCTGCATGGAAAGGGGAGTGGCCAGCAGGTCAAGGGAGTCTACTCTAAAAGGTCTACTCTGCTCCGCATCCAGTTCCAGTTCATCCCCCAGCACAGGAAAGATGCGGGAGAACTGGGTTCATTCAAGCCTGGAGAGGAAGAGGCTCCAGGGGGACCTCACTGCAGCCTTCCAGTAGTTAAAGTGGGCTGCGAGAGAGCTGGAGAGGCACTTCTTAGTGATAGGGGTGAGATACTGGAACAGAGTGGGTGCCCCATCGCTGGAAGTGTTCAAAGCCAGGTCAGATGGGGCTTTGAGCAAACCCATTGCAGTGAGGTTGGAATTAGATGATCTTCAAGATGCACTTCAACACAAACCATTCCATGACCTGCTTCCTTTGTGTCTCTGGGGTCATATCTGCCTGCCTCACTGACAAAAGCAGCTCTGCCTTGCCTGTCAGCAGGGCAGGACAGCATTGACTTAGCTGTGCAAGAGCAAACTGCATTCTCTTGTCTCATCTATCACTGACAGTGGCCAGCTAGCTGCTGCTGCTGAGGTCTGTATTGTAGCTGATGGTCTTGAAGTCAAAGAACAGCTTGTGGTTTTTTGATGGACTCTGACAGCTGCAGCTGGTGTGCTGAGAAGTTGCATCTATCTTTTGTCTTGCAAATTATATGGAATTAATGCCTCTGAAAAGCTAAATGGCACAGTAGTATGCTTTTTCCCACATTCATGCAATATAATTTCATTGTGTGGAAGGGGAGGTGCTCAGAATCTCTCTCTGTATGCTGTGGTAAAGTACAATGCATGTATCTGGAAAAATTGACTTGCCTTATTCCATGTGTTTTTACAGTACATGTATGCAGGCAAAGCCAGAAAATAGAAATTAACATAAAGCCATCACAAGTTTCTTGTCCTACTTCAGCATCCATGTAGTCTTCCCAAGTCTTGTCTGTGCCTGGTTTTAAAAGATGCTCAACGATCAGTTGTTTGGTTACAGATGGAGTTGACTGTCTAGGTAATGTCATCACATATAAATAGTATGTCCAGCAAGAAAAAGGGGAAGAAAAGCAGCAATAGTAATTAGTAATTCGAGTGATAGCGTAATAATGATTTTTCCTCTTTAGAGGTGCATTTGTCTGGTATAGTACTACTGGTTGGCAATATCATCAGGCTGTTTGAGAAACTAGCCAGCCTTTGCTCTAGCACACTGAAGCACCCACAACAGTTGCAGTCAGTGATGGATGTATATTTAAAAAATCTTCAAGGGAGTTAGCCACCAAAGTTGGAGTTGGGATGCTGAACGTGTTTGTGGAGTGTGTCTGTGTCCACTCTATAGCTGACATTAGTCATGTCCACCCTTCTTTGCATCTTACATTAATATTTTGGGATCCTAGAACAGACTGCTTATTCCTGCTATGAAATGATTACTCTGCTTTGCAAATTCAGTACTGGCTGCTGTTACCATTTGTCCTGACAGGACACCTCTGTATCTCACTGGAATAGGATCCCACTGTTTTGTTTTGTCTTACTGGCTGCAAGAGGCCCTCCAAAGTATAAACAACATCTGAGTTTAATTTTAAAAGTATGTACAGCACACACACACACACACAAAAGGGCTGGAGAACACAGAGATAAGATTTCCCAATTTTTTGAAAGTCTCCAGGCCTCATGGGGCAGACACACAGAAGAAAAAGTAGCAGTAGAAGGTGTGTACTTTCAAGCATCACATGGCTTTTTTTTTTCAGTATAGATTGAACTAGGGCAGATTTAGACTAAGTATGAGGTACATAAAGTATATTTACATAGAAAATATTTAATGGAGATTTACTGTGTATGCAGTCTCAGTCTCTCAGTATTTTAGGGTTATCTTCATAAGTTAAATCCATAGTGAAATTTTCATCATTAAGGGAGCTTTTCAAAGGTAGACACAATGGAAATTGTGGAACAGACAGGCTATTTTTAGTGTCTCGTATCACAGACCAAGGCTGCTAAGGCATTTAAATATAGAGCTAGCATTAAACATGAAAACAAAGCAAGGCTTGTTCCGTATGCAGCAAAGTGAATACCATTCTTAAACAGTTCTTAGTTCGTTTAATACTAGCAGACTAAGTAAAAATCTCTCCACTTTCTGCAAGCTAATGATCTCCTGCAGTCTCACCACTGTTTTTGTTGGAAGACCATTTATGAATAACCCCTTAGGCAAAATCTGCTCATTTATAAGCTGGAGACTCAGTGGACTTTGCAGCTGTGATGGTTTGGGCAACCTTAGCTTCCTTTCATACTTTTGGAGGATCCTTGCTTTTTGGAGTAGGATCTTCTGTTTAACATTTCTGGTCTTCTGACATATTTTTGATAGTATCAGTGTTACAGGAAAAATTGGTTGTCAATTTTTTTGTTTGGTTTTTTCTGAGTTGGTAATACTGTTATAAACAAAATAATATTTATGTTATAAATAGAAAAGATAACTCACTTCTGGCAGTCTGACTGGTAATTGTGGAGGGGAGAAATTCTCTTTAGCTTTATAAGTGTTTATCTAGGTATTTGTAATCTTCTAACCTCATTTGTAATCATTTTCTTGCCCCTTTACGTACAGCAGGAATTTTGCTTTGAACCTTAGATCAGCTGAATGTGTTCTTACTGTGCTCATCTTTTATCCCAGAAACAGCACAGATCTGGTGGAACTGACAGACTAGATTTGTATTAACTCTGTGATTTAATCTCATTGGAGCCTGAGGACTAGAGGGAAAGGGTAATTGATTGACTAACTTTAGCTCCCTTGGTGTATTTTTTTCCCTTTCTCCACTTACAATTTAAAAGTGACAGCAAAACTGGAAATGTACAGCATCATGCTGGTAAATTTCATTGCAATGGATACAATTCTTTAAAAACAGAGCAAATTAAATTGTCAGTTAAAAAGGTGCATCTCTGAGGGGGAAAAAAAATCCCAAGAAAACAACCAGAAAAGCCAAAACCAACAAAGAAATTCGACTGAAACCCACCCAAACTCTGTGATGAACAGTTTCTGTGATGTGCAGCCCAGCTCACCATTCACATATTACTAGATATCCAAGATACCCAGCTGGGTATCTTGGAGTGGCATTACTCTGAGAAGGACAGCAATGTGTATTGGCTGTGTTGGAAGAGTGTCAGACTTTAGTAATGTGATAGCAGCTAAACCAACAGAGGAATGAACACAAAAGATGTAATGTCTTCTGTTAAGATTACTCCTCTTTGTCCTTGCATAGCATCAGCATGACTCCCCAGGCAGCTCTCTGTGCTCTCCTGTGGTTCCCAGTCACTGCTCACCAGTCCATCTATGTGTGTTGAGGGCAGCTGGCAGCAACTTCAGATGTCAACTAACTGCAGCACTTGCTTGTGCTTCTTCTAAGTCTCTGAGTAGGGAAACACCACTGTGTGTCCTCGAGGAATAGTAAGGATATTGCTCAAGATAGATGTCTTGAGGTTAGTTGAAATATCTCACTTGTAAGAACCATAACAGCCTTGCAGGTCATTAGGGAAAACAAACAGGTCTTAATCAATAATAAATCAAGAGCGTGTTGTGAGGAGAATGAGAAACACATAATGAGTATTGGTGCACAGCTGGATGTGCTTTGGAATGTCTGTTTCTCTGCAGCAAAAGGACACTCTTCCAACAAAGATGCCCAGAGGAAGGCAGGACTCCATCTGTGAATTCAAAGGGACTGATTCTTTTTTTTTTTTTTCTGTTTAGCTGGCTTGGCCCCTGCTCTTCATGATGTAGGTTCTGATGCTCCACAGCTACTCTCCTTTGATCTTTCCATGCTTTATCTTCTCTGTGTTGTGTAGGTTTCCTGTTTCAGCAGTGTTGCCTGAAGCACACAGAGAAATGCTCCATTTTCAAACAAGATGCTCTGTGAATTTTGTATTTGAAGAAGAACTCAAGCAGTTTGAAGAGGCATGGTTTCTTTGGTGAATGATCAGTCTGATTTCCACAAAATAATGAAACGTAATGGCTATCAGCTGCAAATCCCTCTTCCAGACTCCCAAATGTCGTATCCCTCTTGATTTATAAGTTTTCCCCAATGGTTTAGATTGCAGTTTTATTTTACATAGGGGAACAAAGTAATCTGGAATTACTACATCCAGACTTTCCCTGATTCTAAGGCTTCTTTGGTTGTTCAAGGAAATAGAGTTGGGAAAGGCAATAATCCTATAAAAACATACATATGAAAAGGAATGAGTAATGTGTTCAAAAGAATTCCATTTCAGTTCCTTATCAGAGGGATTAATTTCTTGCAATGCTTGTGGGCATGATGAATAAAATCAGTCATGGATTAGAAACTAATTAAAGAAGAAAGACTTGAAATTATTAGCAAAATTTGGAATTCATAAGCTCGTTATGAAACACATACCGGTAATTTTTTGTTTATGTCAGTGTCTTTTGCCTGTTGCTGTTGAAGTTCCTGAAAAGACCACAGTTGCAATTGTTTGGTTTACAATTCATGTGAAACTAGTGGCAGTAGAATTGTGTTCCTGGGGTGCATGTAAAGATGATAGAAATAGCATCATAATGAATCAATGGTTATAAATGTGGGAAAATAGACAAGCTTTTCATCGTATAAGGCTTTATTCACAAGGCATCCAGATAAATTAGAAGGTAAAAAAGGTAACAAAAGAAAAATCAGAATTTGTAAGCTTTCTTTAAGACAAAATAGGCTGATAAACAGTTTTTGAAGGAAGTCCATCTCCCCTTCCCTTCCCGGGGCACACAGTTCAAGCTTCTGGCAGCTTTTTGTCTTGGTGTGACCACAGATCACAGAATGAGTGTCTCCTGACTTGGAAGAGATCCACAAGGATCATCAAGTCCAACTTAAGTGAACAGTATATACAGGGATTGATCCTAAAAGGTTGGCAGATTTTTTTTTTTGGCACCAAGCTTTAACCAACTGAGCTAATCTCAGGGTCATGATAGCCCAGCAGAGATTAAGCTGTGGTTGAAGTACATTTTGACAAAAGAGAGGGATTTTAAAGTTTTGAAGCATGTGCCAGGTGTTCAAAGTCACACACATGAGAAATAAGAAGGAAGTAATCAGAATAGCTTTATTTTGTTCATGTGGTTAACTGTTGAAAGCTACATAATTTGAGCTAGCCTACACAGAAGCTCACCAGATAGTTTTATTTCTCCTTTGTGTAGCACTTTCCACTCTCAAAACCCTTTAAAAACATTAATTAGCTTTTGTTGCGTCCTTTGAAGCTGGTAGTTTTAGTAGTATTATCCCTATTTAGGCCTCGCCTCCCTGAGATTCAGCCACTGATGAAGATTTACCTATGTAACTCCCTAATTCCTCCTCTGTAGCTAAATTCACAACAGAGTAACCTGAAATTTATAGTAAGTTCAGAACAACTTAATAATTGACAGTGGTGTAGCTGTAAACAAATCCTGGCAGGTGAAGCCATGCACAGCCAGTGGGTGGCAGACACTAGGGTGACCTGCAGCTCAAGCCTCAAATCCAATCCATTAGACCACACTTTGAAAACACAAAATTCAGATGTTCTTCAAAACTGTGCTGGACTCTGCCAGTGTTCCTGGTCTAGCAGCTTCCCTTTGTGGCTGGAATGCAGAGGTCTGAAGAAGAGCCTAGGCACTTGGTCAGTAGCTGACTGGCAGCCATCTCTCCTTCCTGCCATCCTGCCTCCACTTGAAATAGCTGGCTGATGTATGGCAGGGATAGTAGAAATGCAGAGGTGCTGTGGAAGAGACTCCTGATTTCTTCAAAGTGTTAATTTCACTGGCATATTGTCAGTTGGTGATGATTGAAAAAATGCTCTTGTTAAACCCTAAATGAGATATTTCGTTCTGAGCACCTGTGGGAAAGCATGAGAAATGAAGGGCATGGTGTGCAAATTAGGAGGAGGTGGTGGTTTGATCCACTGCTGTAGAAAACCTAAGTTTGGTTCTTCCCTTTGCCTGGGGAAACTTCAACTCTTATCTCTTATCTTGAAGCACAGTGCTCTGCAACTTAATATTCTGTCTTAAATTTATCTTTTGATCAACCCTATTCACATATGTAAACAGTTCCTGGTGTAGCAGTGGGAATAGCAACATCTCATCTTCCAGGTAGGCATCTTCACAAAGTTAGTGAATCTTTTCTTTTTCACTTGCAGGTTAAAAAATTCAAATATTTTAAACATGGTTCAGCAGGAATGGAGTAGGAATCTTAACCCAGTGGTTTTTGACACCTTTTTATTTTTATATAACATATTTTTGTATAAAATAAATACTTCTATTTATGTTTTTAAGTAATTTTTTATATTTTGCTTACTTCACATTAGAATGATACTCTAAAAAGGAACTAAGCTGCTTGACCCTCTAGCAAAATTCAAATTTATTTTTCTTGATTGCTGTTTTTTTCCTCCATAATTAGTTTGGATGTTTTGTTTGTAGGCTAGACAATAGCAGAAAAATCATCTCCCTTGATCTCTTTTCCTTTGAGTAGCCTCTTAAATTAACAACAAGACAAGCTTAATGCTAGGTTGGACGAGCATTTTGAGGGGCTTGGTAGCTTTGTTTGGTTTTCCTCCTTTGAACTGAGTTATGTTTAACCTTAGTGGATTAGTTTTCTTGTGGCTGTTGAATTGCAGGTGGTGCCTGTAAACTCACACCTTTGCTCTTGAAATATATACAGATGTTTCATAGCAGTCATGTTAATTTGCTAAGAAATGTTAATGTTCTTCAAATTTTCTTTAAACAGTGGAAATGGCATAAGACCAAGAATTGCATCAACTCTGCAGTTGTGTTTGGTAACATGGAAATATGAAGTATCTCATGAAGCTTTCCCTGACTGAATGGCAGAGCCTATTTAGACATGGAACATGTGTTGTTAAAAACATGTAGATAAACAAATTAAATACATTCGTTTCAGTGTTTTACATTTTGGCTAGGGTAAACAGTTTTTACAGAAGCCAAGAAGCCATCAAGTTTCCTAGCTGAAATTTTGATCTGAAGGTAGAAAAGGACATTAGGAGGAAAGAAAGGTGGCTGTAAATTTTGGTGGTTGGACTTGCCTTCTTCAGAAACTTCCTGCTCAGTTTTTCCACTCTCATAGGTTTTGGTTGGATTTGGGGTTTTTTGAGGCACAGGAGGTGATGTGTGCTCAAGGAAGAAGCCTCAACTTCACTTTGGGGCAAGAAGTGTGGGGGTAAGGAGTCCAAGAGCATCAGGAGCAGGTGCCCTGGGAGCTGGGACCTCTCACTGCGTTTGTCAGGTGGATGAAGAGGAAGGAAGGAGGTTTGGTTATTGCTTGCTTACAGGGGTAAGGAGTGGAATGTTAGAAGGTTGAGTGAGCAGGTCACTAGAAAACTAAGCACTCTTGTGGCTGCAAAGGGTGAAAAGTGCTGCAAGGCAGCAAGATATCTGTTCTTACGTGAGCCCTGAACTGTCTGCATGGACCAGAACATTGTAGTAGTGCAACCTATTTTATAATAATAAGTAATAACTTATAAAAACATAGTAACATAGCACAACTGGTCATTTTAAGGCAAAAAAATGTTACAATTTGTTACGAGTTAGAGCTAGAATGGTTGCCACTTCTTGCCAGATATGTCTTCACTCACCAGTGCACTCTTTTTCTGTGGATCTGTCATGGTCACTGGCCATAATGCTGGCTTGATTTGATGAGACACAAGGTCAAAGGAGGAGATTTTGAGCAGTTTTGACCTTTTCATTATAGATACTACAGGAGAAGGGGTGAGCCACAGTCAAGGTTCTGACTGCCACTACAGTAGGTTGTTCTGGAACTTTTCAAGCTCCAAGATGAAACTAATGAGAAAAGAGAAATTAAAGAGTTGAAAAAGAAAGTCATGGAAAGGAACCATTTTTTCTTAGTGTTTTATACACCTGAAAACACCTCAGAGCAAAAGAAGAAAATTGAAGTTAGCCCTGTATTAGTCCACCTTCACAAATTACAGAAGGAATTAAAACTATTAACATTTAAGAATAAACTGCAGAAGTTTAGTGAAAGACCTAAGAATACAGAAGGTATCTACTGTATTATAGCTTCATTTGGAGCAGTGGAAGGGCACGAGTATCCCTTGGGTTTGCATCCCAAATGCATTTCTTCTGCTCTTCACAATTACAAAAATAGAAATACCTTCCTGACCATGGTGTCAGTCGGCAAATGGAGAAGAAAGTAGGAAGAGATTTTATCTGAGTGAGTGATAGCAAACCTCTGAGGTCTGCAGTGAAGTTGAAGGAGATGGGCATTTGGCCAGAAGTTGCTTTAACGGGAAGCTTAGCAAAGTATGGTGGGAAACACTCTGCATTTTCCTCTAAATCCATGCTACATGCAACAGGAAATATTATTGTTTTCCCTAAATAGTGCAAACACAATTGATTTTCTCTTCTTAGTGATCCATTGAGATTCTTCTGATTGAAACTATTTAGATTTGTAAAACAAGCCCTATTTTATAGTGGCCTTTGTTGGCAGTAAAAGGGTATAGTTAGGGCAAGACATCACCATTGAGTTTACAGGAGGATTACCTGTTGTTTCCTTTCAGCTTTTCACATAAATGTCTTTTTTAATTCTTCTCTGTTGCATTTTGAGATTTTCTCAGCACTGAAGAATGTTGTATAATTCATTTTCATTGACATACTGTGAGACGATTCCTTTGAAAGGATATTTCTGGTTGCACAGTAGCAGCTCTTCAAGTATGAAAGCTGTCTTTAGAGATTATCGCAGCACTTTCAAATCTCTACCTATAAATTTAGGGACTCTCTTTAAAGGCATCTGTTTCATGATCTCTGGGACATGTGTGTGTATTTTTTGTTATACCTATTTCCCTTCATCATTTTATGACCACAGTCCTTTTCACCCTCTATCAGTCTTGAAAACAGGAATATTTTCTGTGTGAGATCACAAGTTTGCCATGAGCTGAGGCCTAACAGTTTCTGTCTTAAAAAAAAAAATCTGAAGTTAATCTTATACATTAGACAGTGCCATTCTAGTTCTTACTGCTAATGCAATTCCTTGTAATTGATCTCCTACCATAGGAACACCTTGAAAGTTAGCAACTTTGTTTATTTGCAGGGAGAGATCTTTTGTCAATGAGTAAATTCTAAGAATTTGGTGGCAGTGTTTATCTATTTCCTTTTCCATATAAATGCGTGTCCTATCATGGTAATATATTACAGAATGTAACATCTATAACACAGAAATGCTGACCCCATAGCACATACATTTTGGGTGGGTTTTGGCTATGAATAATATAATGATACAAAATGAGCTGTGTTTTGTCTCACATTTTTAACTGGAGGGAAATGGCACATTTTTTTCACTTCATACCTAATAGAAACACCAGAGGAGATTTGGAAATCCAAAAGAGTGTCTTACATAAATTGCTCTTTAAGCTGTCTGAACAGTGGAATGAAAACAAAATGAAGACTTCTTGTGAACAAGTACAAGTCGCAAGTATTTATCTAATTTTAATAGCTCCTTTTATTAAGAGTAGTCTGTTAGAAGTTTTTAAGGAACCTACTGATTGTCCATGTCTCTGGCCATGGTAGGGTTCAGTATCTATAGTAGGAGTGTGAAAAAAGTCATCTTTTGCTTCATACTAAGAAAATTTAATTTACTGTGTGAATGAATTTACATTGTTAATGAATCACACTACTTCTCCTGGTCTTACCTGCTGTTGCACATCTCAGGACTGGACAGATGAGCAAGACTTACAGAAGTCAGATCTGTTTCTTTTCCCAGTTCATTACCTTCAGAACATGGTAAATTCTTTTGAGCAAGAATTTGTAAGCCTGCAGAAAGGGGTGACACAAAAGAAAAACTTTCCTTGAAACACAAGCATAGCAATCTTTGTCCCCTTTCTCTTACCAGCAGCTTCGCTTCAACACAGATGCAGTTATGTTGAGTTGCAAGATATTTTCCAAATGGGCCATGTTATGGATTATTTATCTCCAGGTTTGAGCATTAGACTTTCATTTCCACCACTGTGTCAGAGCAGCTAAGTGGCAGATGAAAGGCTTTGATCACCAGTGCTGGAATTGTCAGCCTCTTTGCCAGGGCAGATGGAGGATAAAATACCTGAGGAGGCTGTGTTGTTCTGGATTCATCATGTCTAGGCCTCAGTGAGAGCTCAGATATTGCCTCTGTACTGCCTTGGTACAGGAGACATGAAGTTATGGAGGGCCCTTTATGTATTTTCTCTACTGACTCTCCTTCCTTGATGCCATCTTTGTTCTCTAGGCTCTTCTTCTTACTAGTCACTGCCATATTCTCCTTTCATCCCATTCCTTAGAAGCTCAGCCTATGCACTCCTGCCTTCCTCATTTTACTGTACCCATGCACCTTTTCAAAGCTTCACAAAATTTTCTCTCTTCAGTACTCTGAGTGAAAGTCCTTACAGCACCCTTTCTCCATTCACTTTGTCCCACGTGCTTCATTTTATTTTCTTGAGCACCTCCTACACGCTACTTTTTTTTCCATCCTTCTATAGTCCTTATTCTTTCTTGTATTTGTCTCCCTGGTTTGGATGTTGTTACCTCTTGGAGAGCAGTGATTCCGTACAACCAGCTATGCTACTTCTGCAGAATAGCAACAGAAAGAGTAGAAAAGATCAGAAATCTATGCAAATGCAGTCCCTTGAAGACTAGTCAGTTGAGGGTAGTGCACATGTAAAATGTCCCTTGAAACACGGAATAAATGAAAAGTGAAGCTGTTTATTTAACTTCTCTTCTTACAGCTTTGGATTAGACATCACCATAAGCAGTCTGCATCTCGGCTACACCAGATTAAGCTTGCAGCACCTGCTTTGGGATGAAATTTCCAGTTATTGCAAAACGAGAAGTGGAAATTCTCTTTGTAGTCATGTGTGAAATGCATAAACCAGAAGTGAAACACAAATACAACAATATCTGAATTTTTTTGTTGAGGTTGAAGGTGTGTTACCAAACCTATTTTGTTGTAAGTACTGATGTATTTCATGGAATTTACCGTGGCTTTGTTTTATAATTTTGAGAAATCACCTGATGCCTTCTTGGCCCCAAGATAAATTCAGCTGTCCTTATCATGCTTAACAGATGTTGATCAGACCTGTCTTTAAACTGTCCCAGCATGTTAATTCCACTGTCTCCCTAGGCAAACTATTTTAGCATTCATAATATCTATAATACAATGGTGGTTCTTTACACAGCAGTGTGACACTAAGCCTTGTACTTGCCTTATGATTCACCATAATCCTTGCATCCTATCTAGCCAACCTGTTAGCTCCCCAGATGTTCCTCACCCTGAATGTCTTCATCTGGATAATTCTGTTTAAATGCAATACCTTTCAGGTTTCCATATTATACAGCATCTGATTCCGAGACATTAGGCCAGAATAACCTGCTTTTTCAGTTGTTTCCCTAGAAGTGGTAGGATTAACATGTTTGTTTCTTTAGAATGGAGCTTTAAATGAAAACAACCTTTGTCTCTCTAATGGGAAATGACAGTACCTTCCAGCCCTGTGCTCCTCGGTAACAGAAGCAGGCAATAGATCTTTCACCAGAGATCAAGCATGTATTTATTGATATAATATGTGTATGTGAACCAAAATGTATATATTCATATAGATTTCAATAGCTTTGTCAAGAATTACTTTTTAATTGCCCAGTCCCATTACATCTTCACTAATGGAGGCGTTTTTCTCAGCTCCTTCTGAAAAGCTTATGTGCCACTGTTGATATTTGCAGGAAAGGGTCAGTCTGTAAGAGTGACAGTGGAGGGTCCAGAAAACACCCTGTATTTATGTGTGACCTTGCACAAAAATGGAAGATAACCTGTCTCAACACGGAGGTCATGTGCAAAATGCTAAATAGTTTGTTTAATGCAAATTACATTACATGGATTGATTTGGCATGTACTTGCTATGTAGAAAATTCTGCCATCCTCTCAAGTGGAGTTGCCAGTGTTATGAAGTTGTTTTATTTATAATGCCTTCTTTAGTCACTATTTATTGATTTTTGTTGTAGACCCTTCCATAAATTTTGTAATTAATTACTTGATCTTGAACCCTCAAGGACTTATTTATTGCTTGAAAATTAAGAAACCAACTCAGGGTGTAAGACAACTGTAATCCAACCTTCCTTTCAAAAGAATTGACCTGTAAAATTGAGTGGGTTTTTTTTCCTCAATTTTATGTAATATTAATACCTCCTGTTTTGTATACGCTTTGAAATTTTCCTGAGCTGTCTGTAAGCTAAACAAAGTTGCATTCTTCCTGTGCATGATGACTTTGAAATCAAGTTACAAACTATATTCCACCGATTTACATTATGTAATAGCTTTGCGATACAAAATAATTTGTGTAACTTGTTTTCCCTTGTCAGACATTCTGTTGTTCTATGGAACTGCGTTTTAGAATCCTGACTTATTTTTTATTGTTTCAGAAGCAATATCCTGAACATATCTTAATATGGGGAAAACTGTATTGTTTTTAATACCGTTTTTATGTAATTATTTATATACATAAATACATATAAATTCTTATTATATGTGGCTTTATATATTTAATATAATTTGAAATATATTGTCTGCCAATTTCTTAGTTCACAGACTATTTTATGATCTAGTTTTCATTAATATGAAAGAATACCCTATTCACAAACTCCTGCTGAAATTGCTTTCATATTTCCCCACCAACGTCCCCCTTCCTCTCCTCTGGAAAATACGGTTCTCCATCAAAAGTTGAAAACCATGCAGGAAGGCAGTTTCTGCTGTGCTCATTTGATTTGTCTGTGAAAATAATTTTGGAAGTGTACAGACATGTCATGTAACATACCTTCTGTCCTTCGTCATCACAACATCTCTTTCTGAAAACACTTTTTAAGGCAGTGGTTTATGACTGCTCTGAAGAGGGCAGACTTTACAGGAGTTTTGTCTTGGTGGTGCTTGTCTTTGTCTTACTGTGGTGCTGCTGTGTAGGCAGACAGAGTATTGTTACTTATGATTTGCATCTGTGCATTGAATGCTAAAATACCCATTTTACAGATAGTTTAACAGAGGTGTTAAGTAATTTGTTGGAAGTATTTGGCTTGGATGTAGCATCTACTGATGAAGATCCTTTTCTTGACTGGATATGGAAGAAGCCTGTGATGAAACAGTGGAATTGACTGGATTTGACTAATGACAAATGATGTCTCTTCAGTGACACTGAGAAATAACACAGCAAGCGGATGTCCCTGGTGTTTGGTGTGTAGGCTTTTGGTTTCCCCATTTTTCTTGAGTTTGCTGTGCCACTCCTGGATTTTCATTTGCCAAGACAAATTTTCTCCAAATTCAAGAAAATAAATTAAGCTTGCAAGTGTTGGATTGTAGCAATGTTCATTCTCTGAACTTGGTGAAAATTTCAGGACATTAATTCATATGTGCTTTCTGCACTCTCAAGTGCAGAAAGTAGCACTTAACCAATGGAACCTAAATTAGCATTTGAAGGAGTTGCAGCAAAAATTAAAGCCATGCTGTTTAAGAGATGCTAAGTCAGAAAAAGGAAAGGGAAGATATTCATGATGCTGTCCCTTTAATTAATATACAAAAGGCTATGTTTTTAGGCAGTCAGGAGAGATTTTTCTGGAGGAGCAGAAAGCTCTCTGTGAATGGTTCCCATTTCTCACTAACGCGTGACAGAGCCAAAGTCGTCTTTGCATTGCTGGATGAGGGCCTTATCTTAAGCAGTCAGCAAGGCAGTGCTGATAATTTGAAAGCATTTGTGTATACCAGGAAATTGACTTATAGAAGCATTGCATTATAGCTTCAGAGGGAATTTATGGAGACCATAAATATATTGGTTTAATTAGGGGCACAGTGCTAACTGCTGACACATTCTCCTCAAAGTCTGCTTTCAGAGCACAATTACTAAATGTTTTCTTTCCAAACACAGGAAGCTTGAGGATGAAAATTAAGTTAGATAGTTCAGTTGAGGTTTTTGTGGGTTGAAGTATCATCACAGTCCATGAAGTCTGCTGGGCTGCTCGTGTGTGTGTATCCAGAATCACAGCCAGAGCTGAGAAAGAGCAAATCATGAATTGCTGCATAGATTAAAAATTATAACAGTAAGAGATGTTATCTCAGTTTGGCAAGCAGTCTTCTAATAAAGCAGGGCAAATAGAGAAAAATCAGTTTTCAAGGACTTAGAATGCTACTAAAAAACTAGTTGTAGTCTTTTGGTTTTCCCCATTTGTTTTTTCAAAATGGTCATTTCCTGTGAAAATCAAGGGTCTGAGAGTAGCCATGCAATACATAAGGCAGGGTGAACTATTTCATTGACACAACACGACTTTATCTGTTTGCTGGGGCTTTTGCCGACTTTGCTTTATAAAGACTAGTTGCAAGATAGCTCCTTTCTGTCTGTGTTGTCTCTTTTCTGCTTTCTCAGACCACCAGAGAGAGTTACCCCTGCCTTTAGTGACCAGGTCTAATTAAAATCTAGTCTGTCTAATGAAAATATGCAGGCAGAAACACCAGGTGCACATCCCTCTAAAAATATGGAGAGAATGTGATTTGTGTGGTACTGAGTGGGAGACAATCACAGAGTGTTTTGTGGTTACTTTCTTAGGGATCATCTCACCAGTGGCTTTCAAGGCTGGTTTTGGCAAGGAGGTGGTTGCTGTAGCAGGGTCCTCTCCTCTCCTGCAAATGTAGGACACCACGGAAAGGAGATCAACGCTGTGATTCCAGTTACTTACACCTCCATATGTCTTTTCTGAGGTGTCTCAGGAGTGTGACAAAGCTGTCAAATACAGTAGGTAAGAATTCCTGTTTTCAGGGAAATATATTGAGACACAAAGGATGTAAGTAACTTCCTGAAATAACACAGGAAGCCAGTAGCATAACTAGAAGAGAGACTGAATATTTTTATTATCTAGATGTTCTTCTTGCTGTTTTGTGAGTGCCATTCACAGAAAGTGAGAGGTAAAGCACTGTAGTGTCTGTGCTGTGTTTATGGTGGATTTGGGCTTCTCACTTGGGTTCATATCCCAAGAGGACTCGTTTTTGTATTTTAACAGATAATTCTCATCCTTTTCTTTGGGCACTGTAGGAGGCATGTTATGAATGTTTTTGGCAATTCAAGGCAGAACAGGCACAAGTAATAGCTGCATTTTACTTTCTGTGATGTCATAGTCTGGGTCATTCAGGCTCCAAAATCCTGGAGGGCCTTGTTAGACTGTTTGCAGCCAGAACACATGAAAATAGCAGAGAGGACCCTTTTTGGTTATGGGTTTTCTGGGTGAGCTCTTGAGTCACTCAGCACTGGCATGAGCTAGTTTATTGCAAGAAGTAGGAAAAGCCTTGCTGTCCATTGAAGACCACAGTAGTCTGAGTAATGTCAAGTCTAATTTGGACACATCAGCACTGCATTGCTGCTGATTTTGTCTCCAGCTGTTTCCTCTCAGGGAACACCATCTTCTGAAGCAGTCTCCTGTGTGTTTAGGCTTTGTGGCTTGTTCTCTTCTGGCCATCACACCATACTTCAACCAGGTTTTACTGCTCAGGTGCTGATTTGCTCCTCAGCAGTACCAATGAGAGAGTTCAAAGCAATATGACAGATGTGAACACAGTGGCTGTCCTGGTGGGAGGTACAGTCTCATGACTGAGTAGATTTGAGATTAGTTTTTCTCTTCCTGGGGATAGCAATGCACTGTGTGTTTCTTGGTCACTACATAAATCATGTCTCTTACATGTGTAGCTGTGTAGAAAAACCCTTGGGAGCAAGTCCTACAGAGACAAGGACGGTGTATAGTGAAAAAGCTCTAAAAGGCAAATATTTCACTTGAGGCAATGCAAAGTGCAAAATATGCAGAAGAAAAGTCCAGAGGAAAAATTTTTCCTCTCTGAAGACTTTTAATTTCCCTTTTCATAGCGTGGAGGACACCAAAATTTATCGTTTTATAGTATACCTGGAATTGGAGAGATGTGAGAAACAGCTGGAAGGAGAAATGGGCTCCAGTTAGCCTTGCATGCCAGCCCCTAAAACTGCAGTGGTCTTTCTGTAACTCATCCTATTTTACATGGAGTGCTATTTTTAGTTTTGTTTACAACAGTGATTACAATCATATTTGGATCTGATTTTCAAGATAGTAAAGCAAATAGTTCATTCATTTTTTTTATTCTGATCATCTAATACATTTCTTTTTTGCAGTAAACTTCAAAATGTCTTTTTGTCCTCTAACACTGAGACTTGAAGTGATAGAAAGGAATGGTGTAAAAGACAAGTGTTTACCAGTGCTAGAGAAGCCAAGGACGTGCAAAGAAAACAGATTAATTTAGTGGCAAACAGGCAGAGACCATGAAGAACACTTTTTATGGCAGATATCTTGCACAGCCAGCAAAGGGACTGGAGTGAGCATGATCTACTGAGATAACCTCACATTTTAGTAACCTAAACAGCAGCAGCAGCATTTTGAATCCTTGTAGGCGTTTCAAGGCCTTGTCAAGGGGGGGCATATGCAGAAGAGCTGTGAAAATCCATTCAGTGGGAAGCGTTGTGCTGTAAAGAGTTGGTGCTTAATTAGATCTGAAGGATACCAAAGGAAACAAAACTGTTAATATGAAAGGCTAATAATTGAGTTTACGTAATTAATAGTGTCTGATTCAAGCTGAGAGCTGGGAGGTAAATTAGTTACTGTTTAAGAAGTTTAAAGATAAAGATCATGGTAAATCAATTCTATCCCCTTATTTAAGCTTAAGTTTTGGCATTTTAAAAGTTGTAGTAAGCTATATATGATATGATATGAAAACAGGCTCTGTTGCAGTATATCCTTTTACCATGGACTATGTTCAAGAAGCTAGAATTGAGTACTTTTCATGGACAGGGAAACACAAGAATGAATTTCTGATTTGATTGCTTCAAATCAGAAATTCATCAGATTTTCGCATTACAATTTCATTAAGATTTTGTTTTCCAAAGTGCAGAGTACCAGTAGATTTTTGACATCTGAGAAATTTATAAGGACTGTTGAATTATGAAACAGGCTCCAGGTAATCTCCCTATCATTGCTGCAGCCCCCTCTCTTAGCACCAACCAGTTTCCACCCTCTTGTGATGTAGTACCCTGATAAAGAGTGGCCTCTGGACATGCTGGGACAGCAAGTGATTTACTCTTTTTCCAAATTTAAAAAGGTATATCTGTCCTGTAAAGGCTCAGGTAGTTGTATAGAAGCTGCAAATTATGCACTGTGAAATAAAATCTGCTGTTTCTACCGGAACTGCAGTCCTGTGCAATGGAAAATGGAGGCATCCTGT
Organism: Sylvia atricapilla; assembly: GCF_009819655.1. Taxonomy (NCBI): domain Eukaryota; kingdom Metazoa; phylum Chordata; class Aves; order Passeriformes; family Sylviidae; genus Sylvia; species Sylvia atricapilla. Next base: position 66,738,889 of record NC_089142.1, read on the forward strand.
ATTATTGACGAACTTGTCTTACTGCTGCTACTATCCTGTGTGATCAGGACTTAGTGCAGTAAAGCATGCAAAAACATGCTGAGGTTTAAACACACTAATACTGTTGTCAGGCATGTGCTTAAACACTTTGTTATCCTAACCCCTCAATTTCTCTGAAATATTATATTAAAAAATATATATGTAAGAATTATCATAGAGTAAGTGAAATGAAGAGCAAATGAGACAAGGAATAAAAATTGATGCTGATGGACTTCAGTGTGTCTCTTTCTGCTTTGAAAGTCAGTGGAAGTGCATAAACCCATAGTTTCTTTATAGAAGTGAGTAGCATGCTGAGCACGTTGCAGTACACTTAATCTAGTTCCTATTAGATAAGAGGGACCTATGTGTATGTGAAAGTCTAGTGTAGCATATGGGATAATGTTCTCTAGTTTCAGCCACATTTACTAACGTACTATTTTTATTTCACTTGTTTTTTTTTACAAAACCTTGTGTAATTGACAACTCATTCTGTGTCCATTGGCATCCACTTATTCACAGACTGCAAATAACCTTGAATAAGAGACAGTATTGTTGAGAAGTTTGTGTTAGAACTGGATCTGAAACAATAAAAAACTTCAAAAGAAATGGTTTATGCACTAACAGAGCCCCTCAAGATAAAAAAAGGCAGCTTTTGGTCAAGACATTTGTTGCTGTCCTGATTAGCGCAGATTTGTTTCCAAGAAGTCTGGACTGCTTTCCCTGCTGAAGACAGTTGAGCAGAGGAATTTGTACCATGGACACTCCCATAACAGTGGCAGCACCTGCCCAAACAAGCAGGTCTTGGCTGCAAAACCCCAGGCATTTAGAAACTCTTGCAGGTGTTTGTACAGCTTAAGTTTTACTTCACTCAGGTTTTCCATACCATGGCAAATTAATTTAGTTGGAGTGCCTACCAGCAAACTGAGTCATACGGCTTACACAAAGGCATTTGCAAAGACGGGTGTTTCGTGATTTGTTCGTGGAGCTTTGCATTTGTAATTTACATTTGCTGGAGAGGCGACAAGACTGAGCACGCTCCCTTCCTGCAGCAAACCCTTGGCTTGTTGCAGGCAGGCCGCTCGCAGTGCGCTTGTTCCCTGGGATGGCAGCAACGACAAAGCAGAACTGAAAGTGCTTAGCAGCAAATTATTAACTGAAGTGGTTTGACTTCTGTAGCCGTTCCCCAGTCTAAAGCTTTGACTGCCGTTTGGTTTAGATTGAAATCGAGAATTGTTGTTGCTCACAGCAGTACTGTAATGTTGAGAGGCACCAGGGTCTCTGGAATTGCGGATCTCATTCACTAGTTGTTTGTGAGTTTTATGTTTCGTTTGTACCTCTGCTACTGCCTTTCTCTTTGTAGGTTTTGTGCAGCTGTTTTGGGTTTGTTAAAATTTTGCCGATCATATTTTATTCCAGGTATTTTATCCGTCTCCAGGATGAAGTCTGGCTCAACACTTCTTACCTTGAGGATTACAGTGTACAGTCTGCTTTGGTCACTCTCTTACTACAAAATTCCCAGCTGTCAACCTTTCCTTTGTCACTTCTAGTCTTGTGCTTTGTTATGTCATTGCCCATAATATTTCATTTTTCTTTCTGGTTTTTTGGTGGGTTGGTTTTTGTCTGTTCCTCTTCAATGTAGATGCTTATTTAGAAGATTATTGGGAAGACTTAGTTACGTGAAGTAGGAGTCATGATGAAGCCCCAGTTTTCTGCAGCATGACAGTAACAGCTGGCCTTTATATTGACCTTAAATTAAGTGTGATGCTTGCTTTCTCTAGCTGCCCTTCAGTGTGTTGTGGCTTAACCTCAGCGCAGACACTCACTCACTCACTCACTCCCCTGCCCTGGTGAAATGGGGGAACCAATCGGAGGAGTAAGCATGGAAAGATTCATGGGTTGAGGTAAAGACTGTTTAGTAAGTGAACCATAAGCTGTGCACACAAGCAAAGCCAAACAAGGAATTCTTTCACTCCTTTCCATGGGCAGGCAGGTGTTCAGCCAGAAAAGCAGGGCCTCCATCATGTGTGACAGTGACTTGGGAAGAGAAATACCATCACTCCTAGTGTCCTCTCACTCTTCCTCCTTCTTCCCCCATCTGTGTATGTTGAGCATAATGCTATATGGTATGGTTTTTCCCTTGGATCAGTTGAGGTTAGTTGTCCCAGCTGTGTCCCCTTCCAATTTCTTGCACACTCCCAGTCACTTTGCTGGTGGGACACAGAAAAGGCCTTGACTCGGTGTAAGCACAGCTCAGCAATACCAAAAATGTCCCTGAATTATCAACACTGTCCCCAGCACAAATCCAAAACAGAGCCCTATACTAGCCGCTGTGATGAAAATTAACTCTATCCCAGCCAAAACCAGTACATTCTCCACTCTTCATTTACGTCATTCTCAGCTGCCACGCTGTCCAACAACAACACATCCTCATTATTTACCACCGCCCTCCTCATCCTTTGGTACAATTCACAGATATTATTTTCCCTGGCCTGTGGATTATGCCTGTAAAATGTTCATAAATGTCCACTGAGTTTATTCAGAACAGGAGAGATGGTGTGGTGTGTGGAATTATTGGGCACCAAAGCCGGTTCAAATCCATTTGCTGCTGCCCTTGGAACTGCTGTTTGTCCTCCAGTGCTTTGTTTGGATCCTGCTATAGCCATTCCTCTGACATGCAACCCAAATCATGGGTTGCAGTGGTTTAAACTATATCCATTACAATCTCTGCCCCATGTCCCATTGAGCCAGACCGTAACATTGGACTTTCCGTCTCTTGCTCCTGGCCTGGCTAGGATTTATCCACAGACTGTAGTCCTCTATGGCTATGCCTGCTCCAAGCAGAGCTTTTATCTCTGAGCCATGGTCACTTTGGGGTTATAGCTGCTGTGGCATAGGCCTGTCCACTGTCACAGTTGCTTTGAGGTGCAGCTGCTTTACCCACAGCCTTCAGGAATAAACCTGCTCCATCATAGCCTTACCTATGGCTACAGTCCTTCCAGGGGAATGCCTGCTCTCTCGTGGGATTATCTGTGGCCACACACTTTCAGGTGCTCCAGCCTGGTCTTATCCAGAGCCACTGATGTGTCAGCGTCTGCCTGCTGCAGCACAGACTTACCCTGGGCCTCCATCCCTGCAGAGGTATTCCTGCTGCTGCCCTGACACAGCCAGAGGCACCGCTGCTCCCACACGGCTCCACCCGCGGCTCGGGTCCCTGGCACTGGAGCTCAGGGACAGTGCCAGCCCAGGCCAGCAGCACAGACAGCCAGCGAGTCCCTGGCCCCCGGCACATGGGCACTGCCTTATCAGCTGCTCCAGGCACACACAGGGAGCTGATAAAGCAGCACAGCAGCAGCCAGAGCAAAAACCAGCCGCTAATGAGCGCCGGACTCTAATGTACAGTCAGGCAAGCAAGGCTCCTGACAAGCACCTGCCAATTAATAGCTAATCAGCAATTACAGCTATAAATTCAATCTAGCACATTCCAGTCAAACCTGTTGTTATCTTGAACCCTGCAAAATACCCATGTTGGGCATCCGGGACTGCTGTGGCTTAACCCGAGCTGGCCCTCAGGCCCCACAGAGCCACTTATTCACTCCCCTACAGTGGGTCTGAAGCAGTCCAGGTGAGCCATCACTCCCGCAATGTCCTAGCTTTGCCTGCTTCATTAGGACATTGCTGTAACTTCTGGCCAGCTCTGGTGCTGCTAGATTGCCTGCAGAAGTTCACTGTTTAGTGCTAATAGCTAAGGGGCAGGGTTTTGAATGGACCTCTGAACAAAAGTAGTTATTCCTTGCTGAGGCCTCTGTTTTGCTTCGTATGTGTGTGAAAGACAAGTCATAAAAATTCAAACCGTGCTGGCCTTTTTAATATCACAATTTGGTTACCTGTGACTGCAGTACTCCTTTAATAGTAAAACATGGCCATTAGTGGATGGGAGGAGGAAAAGAAGGTGCATGAGGAAGCGCAAAGCTGTACAGGCTTTGCTGGAATGAAGTGCATGTGCTACTCGTACACACTATGGCACTGAAAAACTGTGGGTGGCTCTTGGAGTGCAGGACTGCCCTGCACTTGTGCTTCTTACGTTTCTGCAAGGCTAGTTCTGTGCATCCCTCTTAAAGTCAAGCGTGACCCGAAGTGTGGTGGAGAAAAAGGCTGAAGTTTCAAGTGGCGCTTGGGAAGAAGAAGCCTGTTGTAGTTGTAGTGCTGCTTCAGGAGCAACTTCAGGAATAAGCAAGGAGGAAATGTTACGCGAGAGAATAATTTGTAAGGCTTTGCTGCAGCACTCTTAATTCTCCAGTGAATAGTTGTAGATAATGATTGCAGATGATTTGCTTGGAGCAGTGGTGGCAGCTTTCTTTGCAGATTCCTCTGGCTTAAGTTATCTGTAGTGACTGAAGGATAGATGTTTGCTGAGGTGCAAATGCTTTGTCTGTAAGCAGCAGTGTCATTTTTTTCTCTGCAGACATTCTTGGTACTAAGTTTGTTAATCATTCGGCAACTGGCCTTTTGTTTGGAAAGGACCCTCAGTCTGTGATGGGATAACCGCATGTTGCATGACAGCCCAACAAGGCACAGCAGAGTTGTGCATCGCCGCCCTGTGCTGGGCTGAAAGTGGGGGGATGCCCCTGGGCTGCAGGGAGCAGCAGTCAGGCCCAGGGACTGCACAAGCTGCTCTTACCAGGAGGCTGCTGTGGTCCCGGGGGGAGGCTTCTGGCCTCCACTGTCCTCTTCTGGGGAAAAATCTCTGTCCCTCCTGCTTTGAACAAAGAAAGGAGCATTTTACAGCTGCTTGATGGATCCTCAGAATTCAGATTTGTTGCCCTTTAGATTTAAGAATCACTGAAAATCGTGTTAAGTACTTCTGTTTGGCCTGTGTGCCAGAGCAAGCCCCACCTTCTACCCCAGTTGTTGGTCATGTGGCAGGAGCCCACTTGTGCGTTTTCACAGAACAGCTGAGCTTTGCACAAACTGGCTGGAGCTCTGCAGCTGGGCTGGAGCCTGGCCCAGCAGCGGGAGCTGTTAATGGCATGATTGAAGCCTTTAATTTAACCCCTTTCCAGCAGTTGTGCTGACTAGTGTTGGAGCTGTCAGATGTCACTGTCGCACCATTACCCTTCAAAGAAAAGCATGCAGCAGTAATCCCACGGAGCAAGGCTCCTATTTGCTGCATCTCCAGTTGGGGCTGTTCCTGTTAACTATTAGGTCTGCGGCATATGAATTTCTATCCCAGTCTTACTTTAAATATAAATAGAAAACGGAGAATATTTCTATCAATAGTTGTGTAGATAAAAATGTTTATCATGAATGTGTAGAAGGCAATAATTCTTAATATTCTCAAATGGGGGTATTGCAAATCTTCTCTGTAAATAACCAAATTGTCCCCAGATAGCCTAATGGCTTCAATAATAATTTTTTCCTCTAATGGGAGCACTCTTCCATGATGACTTAGAGCATCAAAGTTGATTTGAAATTTAGTTTTGTAATAATGATCATGTGATGACCAGGGATAAAGATTTAAGTAAGGTTCTGGCCCAAAGCATCTATCAAATGCAGGCTTCAATTTCAAAGGTAAAGAGAGAACAGCTAATTTAAAAGTTCTTTTATCAAAGGTCGTTTTTATAGCAGGAAGAATGAGTAAGCACAGACTAGCAATTTGTGGTCTAGTCCTTTTTTTGCATTAATGTGATTAATTTGTTTTCAGTTGTTTTGTTCAAGAAATTAATTTCTCCTCTCACTTTGTAGGAGACTTTGAAGTTAGCATCCAGCTATCAAAATTTGTCTCTCTCTTCTCACCCACTCACATTCCTGGGGTGCATTTATGCAGGTTGAGAGCAAGAAGTGCAGTGCTCAGCTCTGGGGAATGAATCCATATTATGAGTCTTAACTTTCAGGTGTTCAAGTTTCACATATCAACCTACTAACCAGAACCAGTTTGATTTCAAGTTAAACATTTATTCTGCTTTTTTAAATGGTTGTAAAACTCATATTTTAAAAATGTATATCTAGTATAAAACTTTTCCCAGTATGACCGGTTTCTTTCCTGCTTCAAGTGCCTTATTTAAAAGAATCCTGAAATAAACTTTCTTCAAAATGAGTTTATTGCAATAGAAAAATGTCATCAGAGTTAGTTCCCAATACGCTGACACAAGTTTGTCTGGTAGAAATATTCTTTCAAAACCTTTTCTCATTTGTATTCCTGCTGTTTCCATTGTCAAAGTGACTGAAATGGGGGGTCAGACCCCACCAGCCCTCCATGTTTGTAAGTCCTGAAATATGCAGCATATGTCACGTTGTTACAGCTTTTCAGCTCTGGTCCTCTCATGAAAGAACACAGAACGTATAAATCACTAAGGGGGAACTGAAGTGAATTAAAAAAGTTAAAATGATAGTGCAAATCAGCAGAAAGGGCCTACCCAGTCTCAGCCACAAAGAGTGGATGGCTTGAGAGCTTGGGCTGCAAGGCTTACTGCCAACAAAGACCTGAGTTCAGGATGTCTGCTTTTCTGAGCTAGCAGCTGTTGATGTTCTTAACCTCTGAAAGAGGAAAATAGAGGTACAGTGTAACTGTCAGCTGAAAGAAAGAATCTATTTTGCCCAAATATTTATAATTTTGATGTAATTATTTTTGCACAAAAAGATGCAACAGTAGGCTGTTTGAATTTCTTCATGGAAAGATGAGAAAATCAGTAAATGTGCATGTGGGCAGAGTCTCATGATAAGACTACTCGCCAGGGATATATAAGTGACTCAGGTCCTGACTCAGCGCAGCTCTCTATTACATGGTTCTGTTGCCTCTTTTTCCTGGTGGGGTTGGTTTGTTTTGGGTTTTTTTTTTCCTGTGTTTTTAGGGGGAGTGTGTATTATTTGTGGTTTGGGGTTTTGTGTTTTGTTGTTGTTATTGTTGTTGTGTTTGTTTTTTACTGGATTCTTTCACTTCTCTAAAAGTTTCAAAGTTAAATCCATTTTCTGAACAATAATGCTAAAACTTTTAGAAATTCTGTGCTGGGTGTGAGAAAGTCTTAAATCTATTTTCTGGAGTTAAATAAGGGCTTTAGTCATGCTCTGAAAGATTCAATTTCATGTTTAAAAAACCCACAGAGCTGGTATATGCACATCTATACATACAGACTTTTTAAAACTGGAAACGTGGATGTAGTTGCAGGTTTTTCAAGAGGCTTATGAAGGAAGAAGGCAGGAGCTCTATGAGCATGACCTGATAGCAGCCGCAAACAGCCCAAAGATCAGCAGTTGTAGAAAAAAATGGTTGTGCCAGATTTCATCCACTGCCTACAGTGCTGTTGAGTTCCAAATTTTGGGTTTGCCTTGTACAGCTAGAGAACCTAACAGGAGTTGGATCTTTCTCATATGCACTTGGGTTTGGGTTTGAGTCTCTGCAATGTGAGGTGTCTCAAGTAAAAAAAAGTTTATCAGTTTGTCATAAATTAGAAAAGAAATAAAAAGTGGGGAAGTTTAAAATATTCTTTATTTTCCCCTCCATAACCTGTATAATTTTTTAAAAATCTGTCTGCTTTTTAACAAAGTAAAGCACATCACTGCTTTCCCAGAATGAAATTAATGCAAAATGTTGGCGTTTTTTCCGCTATGAAAAGGGGGACTTCCTTACTGATACTCCATTCATCTGTGGTAAAAAACCATTTGTAGGTCTCTTAATGAGCAGTGGTTTCTCTTCATTTACCTCTTTCTCAGTTTTGCCAAGGTTTTTAAATAACTCAAAGTCGACTTAGTTTCTGATCTTGGTACATTATTGTTTGGTACAACATAAAGTGTTAGCTATCACAGCGATGATGTGAATGGGGGCACTTGCAAAAGGTCATCAGTATTGCAGTAACAATCCCTTTTATAAGAATCCCTGAGCCTTGAGCAAATCGATTCATCCAGTACAAAAGCTTCCATTCATTTGCAGTATAGATCATCTGAAATTCCATGTTCCTGAGATGTGGATGTTGGCTTGTAGGTACACAAGTATAGTGTCAATATAAATATGACAGTGGACCTCTGTTTCCATGGTGTGTCTGAAGGGATTTATAGCATGGATGTAGAAATTTTCCTGGAGGCATTGGTGTAAGTCTGAGCTTCCCCTGCTCTTTTCTTGCCACTTTTCAAAAAGAAAATACATTTCTTTGTTGTTCTTGGAAACACTGAAGAGAAATTGAGAAAATGGCAAATAATCTTAATAGAAATATAGTACAGCTTTGTGTAAGTGAAAATGAAGAACTGGTAGGATCTGAAAAGCATTATATAGAGAGAAATGGAGAACATCATTGACCCATAGGAATAAGTGGCCTGAACTTGGAGAGCACATAAAAACAAATCAGGACCATTGGTATTGAGAGAGAGGTTTGCCATATTCAGCCATGGCTTTTATGGCAAGGAGCTCCTCGTGGTTGTTTTCTCATCTTATCAGTGAGTACTTCATTTCATAACCACTCGAAATTCCTAGCCCCACAGTCACAGAAAGCAGGCTGCAGGGTGGTGATGATGGGGACATGTGGCTCACGGAGGTGCTGCTTTCCTCATTAACTGTGGGTGTTTGTTCAGGAAGTGACTGAGGCCAAGGTAGAGCACGCTGCCATTAGCCATCCTTGCCAGAGGGCCAGCACCTGGGCAAGGAATCTGGACTTGGCTGACCAGACTGTTCCTACCCCAAAGTACCCTGTAGAAAACTGTTTTTTGCTTATTTGTTTATTCATTGATTTTCTCTCTTCCTTTTGTTGTGCTTTTCCCACAGGACAAAATGCTCTCACTGGGGGAAGTGGTGGTTCTTCCCCAGGCCCACTGTCAGCTCTTGAGCAAGAAGGGCCCCATTTGGGCAGTATCCAGTTGGGCTTTACCTCATGCCTCCCTTGTCTGTGTCACATCCTGAGTCCTCTGGCTTCATATTTAACCATTCTTGATGTGGTTTGTTTAGGTGTTTCTTTCATTCCAATGAAACATTACAGCTCTTCCTGATGCCAAAACCACTCTCTCTATCTTAAAGTCCTCCCTGGAAACCCGTGTCTTTCACTGTTTTCCAACATTATTTCACAAGGGTTCTTTTTGGCCTTACCTGTACAATAGAAGTCAGTGCTGACAAATGTAAGGATTTTTAAGCAAAGCTGGCAGGTCTTACTCATCCTTTTTATACCAGCAAGAGCTCTACTACAGAGGTAGTTCCTGCCAGCAACAAGAACACTTTAGTATTGTACCGTTTGAGTAATGAGTGTAAAATGCATCAATCAAGGACCTGCTGTGTCTCAATCACATATTGGCCTTCATATTAATATGGTTTTAGCACGAAGATAGCTGCCATAGTTATGGGCTTGCTTCATCTTGTTTGGAAAATTGATCAGAAGGTATTTGATTTCCCATCTGCAGAATGCTGTGTTCCCATATCGACTTTCCTTTCTCTGAAGCCCATATCTATTGAGGGGTTTTTTGTGTTTCTGCCATAATTTTTCTGGACTCTGCTTCTGTTTCTTGCAAGTGAATTTATGTCTGAGCACTGCCTCACTTTTTATTGTTACAGGGCTTTACAAAAGCTGCTGTTTCTCTGTAATTGCTAACAAATTATGTTTTTCAAAATCATTGTGAAATGTTTTTCAGCCCTGTGGATCCCAGTCTTAGTGTTGAATGCAGTATATTTGAGATGGATGAAAAAAAACCCCTTCTGCTTTCAGTGTTGGCGAAGGGGAGAGAGGGGGTCCAACGTTTGCTCTGAGATGTGTTAGGTTTTATAGATTCTGGTGTTTGCATCAAGCTGAGAGGCAGGATATTCCTTCCCTCTCCAGTACTAAAAGCAGACATGTGAGTGCTCTAACAGTGTCTAACAGTCTCTCTGAAGCTGCATTTCATCAGTAGTTAAGCTAAGTGTTTACCAATGTCTGCACTTTTGTATGGGGCATTGAGACACTTGGACTTCTGCTTCATGCTTAGAAGTATTTATTGTTTAAAATTTCTTTCTTTCTTTTTTTTTTTTTTTTTTTTTTTTTTTTTTTTTTTTTTTTTTTTTTTTTTTTAACCATCCCTCCTGCTTAACTCATTTCCTTGATCCAGAGTTTTGCTGCTGCAGGATGCTATCATTTAGCATGTGCCAGCTCAGGCTCTAATGTGCAAGAGCAGTGGTGCAGAAAAACCTTCTTTCTTCACTGTAACAGCTAAGGGGATGGTCTAGAGGTTGTGGTTTGAAACTCAATGTGAGACTTTAACTAACCTGTACCACTGGGAACTCAGTGAATCATTAGCTCCTTCCAACACTTGCTGAAGTGTTTGACACAGGAGTAGGTCTTTTTTGTTTCTTTATTCTGACCTGTGGCTCACCTTTAGTGACTTGTGGGCGATTTCCATTACATACCTGCGTACCTGTGCTGTCTCTTTACAGGGGCTTCCCTGCTTCTTCCCCAGCACCTCTGCAGAGGCTGAAATATAGTGTGTGGTGGAGGGCTCCAGGCAGAATTATTGCTCTCAAAGTAAATCAAACCCTTACAAGCCTTCAGTGCTCTGCTGTCTTTCAGATACATCTTTGTTTAATCATTTTAGAAGCTAGACTAGAACATGCAATGCGTGTTCAGAGCAGAGAGAAAACATTCAGGGAAAGACGGGCAGAATTCTCTCACAAAAGTTTTTAGCTGTATATACTTTATTTATACCTGCTGAAATGATTTCATAAAACTACTTATACATCTATGAGCTTTTTAGTCATCTCCTTTTTACTGGTTATGTCACTGTTTTATCCCAGCACTCATCTAGGTCTCACTTTGCACACTTTCTGTCTGCACAATGAGATTAATCCTGTCTTGGGATCTGCAGAGGAATGCTTAAATTTATGATTCAAATGAATACAGCTCCTGTGTCAGAAACTGTGAAAAAGTTCATAAATTTTTAATTAGAAGGGATTAATTCAATGAATATAATTTCCTAAACTAAGTTGTGGTGTGGAGCATAGATGTGGCTTAATGTTTAAGTAATTAAAATATTCACCTTCCCCCTTGAATGTGTGAGCCATACCCTGGATAACCAAGTTCCCTTTCAGATGCTCTTGTCTGCACTGCTTGTGTATTTCCGGAGCAGGCCAGCAATGCCTTCAGATAGGCTGTGATATGCTCTTATCTGTCACATTACATACAGAACAAGTGAACTGAAGTTGTCATGGAAGGAAAAGTCCCTCATGAATTCAAAACCTGCCATTCCAGTCAGGAAACGGTTTTTCAGCCTCTTTCCCATGTATTTTGTGCTTTGTACTTTCTTCCCAGTTGTGTTTTTCAGACTTAGCTCATAAATGGTAAAAAGATTTTTATGAGGAAAGTAGTATATAAAACCAAAATCACAATATTTAGAAACCTGCAGTAATTTGAAAAGAAAATGTATGCAAATCATCACATAAATTCAGTGTTTAAAGTAGGCAGGAAAAGCTACCTATGAAGGAAGCTTCTTTCTTGATCCCTAAGGCAAACAACTCAAGGTTTGAAGCATAAGCTACAAATCCTGCTTGTTAAGCTTACTACACATGTTTTCTTCCAAAACAAGAGATTTGTAAAACGCATTTCCCAACTGGCACTTCTGCACCAGGGCTCCCAAGGTTACCAGTGCAGCTCTGCAGTCGCTCTCTGTGGAACCCACAGTGCGGAAGGGTTGGTGATCCCAGGCAGTTCCTGGGCAGCACCACACCTGACATCCATCCCTTCCTGCAGCTGCCGGATCAGAGCTTCTGCCAGGACCTCAGGGCCTTGTCCTGCACCCCTCCTCTTAATGGTATGGGCTTTGGATGAAGGAGGAAAAAGGAAGGAAATAGGACTGCTAAGAAATGGCTTTAAGGGGGAGGGAACAAAATTCCTCTGCAAGTTGAGATCGTTTTAGATCAGGTCTAGGTGACTTGATGGAGGAATCCCTACTTTGAATTCAATGGGCTTACTCTACAGGATATTAGTATTACTAATTTTTAAAACTTCCCCCAGGGTTTATTATCAGTGTTTGAGATTCTGTGCTGTGCTGACCTTGGACCTCAGGGGGAGCTGGACAAGCTGGTGTTAAGCCACTGTTTGCCTTCCATCTAATGTGTTCCCTGGGGATTTGGTACAATTTACGGACATCCAGTTTCTCATCCAGAATCTTCAGATCTTAGTTGCTGTTTTTAATAGTGTATTGGACAAGTTCAGTATGGACCAACAGTTCCTGGGTACAGGACAGGTGCCCTGCCTAGAGCCCCTTAAGTCCAGAAACCATGCAAGTAAATCAGTCACCTTTGGGAAGCACTGGATTTAATAGTGTAGCTTAAGAGTCTGCACTTGATCAGGTACATTCTCAGATCATTGGGTTGCTTCACAGCACTGTAGGTGATACAGATTTTCTGGTAGATCTCAGACAAGCTTTATGGGCCCTCGTGGAGGGCAGTTATCTGGGGCAGCAGGGCTGCTCGCACAGAGGATACCTGTTGCTCTGATGCCTTCCTTGTCTAGACAAGAGCTCTGGAAATGCCGGCTAAGGATGTCTCTTACTGCAGCCACTGTTTCTATAAGCCCAGGCTGTTCGTGGTTTCATTTTTAAGTTTTGACTCAGAAGGATGAAATATGTACTTTAATGAAAATAACCTTTAAAAATATTTTCTGAAAAGATTGTATAGCACACTAGAGAACATGCCAACAGTACATTTGCTCAACCTTCTAGAATTAGCCTTTGATAAAAAAAGGCCCTGATCCCAATGGATTAAAGTCAACACAACCTGTGGATTTTAAAGTAGGGTTTAATGTGAGGTTTAATGGATTTTAACCAAAATAAATAGAATTGCTGGAGGCTGATGAAAGTTCTATGATCTCTGATACAGATCTAAGCCAGAGGTTTAGTTGAGAGTACTATTTCCCCAAGTATTTTCTTTTAGTTTCTTGTATTAATAGCAATAGAAAAAAATACAATTCTAGTGGAAAGGCAGGTAGGAATATTAATCACAAGAGTGCAGGACTATCAGGTGTTTTGCATTCCAGCATTGTGAAGTAGTACTCTAGAGGAGGGAGAGGAACGTTGTCCTTACTTCTGCCCTCCACAGTCATCTTGGTCCTATAAAACAGCTTCTGTTGTAACAGGGTGAGCTTGGCAGCAAATGAGAAAAAAAAGCAAATACAGACAGATGTTTTAGGATTTAGTTACATGCGATGCAACTGACTGTTCAGCTGAGTAGTTTTAAGCTGAAAGTAGGAACTTTTCATCTAATTGTAGTCTCAGGCTTCAGCTTCACTAGCAACTGCTCAAGCACAAGACTTGTCATGGGAGGCCAGGCAGCATCTTATAAATGGTAATTTACAAAAAACTACTATATTTAAAAAATAAAAACTTAGAACACTTGTGGCAAAGCAGCTTTTTAAGACAAAAGATAAATCATCAGGAACTTGGGATCTAATGGTCTGTTGGGGACGTGGTGGGTTCTCCTGACTGACATCCTGAAACTGTAACATAAAACTGATAAAATGTTCCTTTTCTCATCAGTACAGCAGAGTATGGACAAATTAGGTGCTCATGAATGGCAAGTTCTGGGACTGTGGAGCTTGTCATTCTCTCCCTCCTTGCAAGGAGGTAGGCAGGGATTGGATAGTGTCTGAGGAAGATTTGCAGCAATGTGCCTGCAGCCTTTTCCAGGTGCAATATTCAGATTTCAATATGACAGAACTAATGGAGAAAGAGAGGGATACCTGGTGCCAAATAGCTAGTTTCATTTCTCTAATCTGTGAACCAGTCTGGAATTTCCCTGGGCTTAGTCCAGCTTCTGCTTGACTAGAGGACTTAGGCTGGATCTGTCAGTAAGAGGACGTGATTGCCTTTTCATGTCCACTTTGACTCAAGGACTTCATTTCCCTTTTTGTGCTAAAAAATCAGCAGAAGCAGATGCGCAGACAATGCACAGTCAGGCAAAATCCCCCGGCAGGGCAGTGACCCGGTGTCAGCCTTGCACAGGAGCAAGGACATGGCCATGAGCCATCCTGTGCCCTCCCTGGCTGCCGTGGCCAGCAGTGTGAGCTGACTCAGTTGTGTGATGCCAGAGCAGGCTCCTTTCTACTCCACGTCCTGCAGACTTCCTGAGTGGGTTAATCCAACACCACCTCATGGCAGTTAGTAGTAATTTCCTGTTTAGTATTAAAAGGCAGCATTTCCATAAAATTGTGTCTGATTTTCTTTTCTTTTTTTTTTTTTTCCTTTTTTTTTTTAATTAAATCACAAGAATGTTTCATCACCCTTTGCGTAAACAAAGGGCATAGGAAGTACAGTTTCACAGAGATAAGAGTTTTACATGTAAGCTGAGGAATGCATGAACAAGAAGTCCTTCAGTACGGAGAAACAAATTCATGTCTTTTTTTTATTTTCTTGGAGCGTGTACACCACTGCTTACCCAGCTGTGATGAGTAAGTTGTGGAATTCACTTTGCAATAACTTCACAAGGGCTAGGGCTGGCTGAGAATAAAGTAGGAGTAAGTAGCTTACCCCATGATTTCACGTGAACATCAACCAACGAAGTGTAGTTCTTAGTCCTGATGACTGTATTATCTTCCTCCATTCTAACTGGAGCTTTCCCACTGATTTCAGCTAGACATGCTAATACTATGTGCCTTTTAAGCAGTTGGCTTGCAGTCTTCAATTAGATACCACCAGTGGGACTCCCTCATCTAACTTGAGGTAGCTGAAACCCGTCAAGCAAGTTGTTCTGTAAGAGTTTCTGTGTCTCCCCATCAACTGCAAAGGGAGCCTGGATGATTGAGTTCTGGAGTAGATGGTTATATCCTAGATCTTCATAGAAAAGTGGTTTGAGCTCCATACTGTTGACAAGTTTCTGTGTGATGAAAGGTATCTGCATCCTCTCAGTATTTTTTCCTCCAAGAATGTTATTTTAATGCCAGATTTTTCCTGAAGGTAATTTCTTGGAAATTGTACTTGAACTTATCTAACAAATTGTGTGGTGATCCAGTGAAAATAAAACACTCCTCTATTTTGTTTTGAATTACTTCTGTCTGGCAATTTTACTTTCCAGTGATAAGTATGAAATTACCTGTTTTACTGGATTATTTCAGAATTTTTCCTGAAAGCAGTTCTTTCTAGCATAGTTAATGTTTCCTGTATGAATTGCTTTGAAATAATTCTTGGTTCTGTTGCTCTCTTTCTTTTCCCTTTTTCTCCCCTTCTAATTTCTTCTTGCTGGTATTTGGATATTTCATTAACTCGATATTTGTTGTATTTTAGGAGAAACCTGATGCCAGCCCCACATCTCTACAGTTGCGATCCCAGATTGAGGTAAGCACTTAGTTTTTGATCATCCACTTTTGTCTGTTTGTTCTTTAATTTGATATTCTGCATAAATTGGGTAAAGGCTTCTCTGGTGTCTGTTCTCAGTGCTGCATGTCTTCTCTTGCAGGAATCACTTGGTCTCAGCAGCACTGCATCAACACCTGACACTGAAAGAAAGTAAGTGAAGGCACAGAAAGTGGGAAAGGAGGGAGGGGGAATTTGGTATGTTTTCTTTTTCCTTGGAGTAAATTAATTTTAGATTGTACTGATGTATATAGATTCCAGACACTGTGAATGAAACCTGTTTTGGAACTTGCTTCTTCTTCTTCTTCCCTTTGGCCTTTTATTGTTTTGGATTTTTATATCAAGGAAGGGTTATTGTTTCTGTCTTCTGCAAGCACTTGAGGTGTGCGATTACCAAGATGACTGGTAGACATTTCTGAGGAACATCAGTGATTTCACATTCTTTGCAAATTACACCTGCTTTAAAAATGACTTCCTTTGACTAGACCTAAATGCAGTTTAAAAAAAAAAAAAAAAAAAAAAAAAAGATGAGGGGAAGAGAGTTACAGGCTTCCATCGTTTTCCTTTTCCTCTGCACTCCTGAATTTGTAACTGTGCTTTTGAAGAAGGTGCCAAGGGCATGAAGGATTTAAAATCAAGCTAAAAGGAGCTTTAATTTTAGGGTCCTTAATGAAAACCTCTCTGTGAGGACTGAGAGGGTTTCTGTTTACTGTCAACTCCTGCTGCGATGTGTGTGCTTGTTTTCGATGTCTCCTTCCTTTGATCCCAAGATCTTGGATGCCTGCTGCTGAGGGTAACGTGCAGTGGTGCATGAAGACAACTGACACTGTATGTCCAATTGCCTGCACTTCCATGGGGTAGTGCCAGCTGGATGAGTTCAGAGGGAGTACATGGAATCCATTTGTGATGGGATATGCTTTTGTAAGGTTTCACAGTCCCACGTTTGAATATCCTCGAGTGATTCATCACTGGGTAGTAATAGGAAGATTTCTTGCTTTTGCTAGTTCGGTAGAAGGACTGTCAGTCCCAGAGCAATCTTTGGCGGATGCAGTGTGTGGGACTTGCCTGGGCACTGGCCATATAGAAGTCAGTTGTTTGGTGATGAACAGCTGCTTAGAGGCTTCCTTTGGGCTTGTCTGGAAGCTGATTCAGGCTAAAGGTCTCAGAAC
Source organism: Sylvia atricapilla (assembly GCF_009819655.1). Lineage (NCBI taxonomy): Eukaryota > Metazoa > Chordata > Aves > Passeriformes > Sylviidae > Sylvia > Sylvia atricapilla. Next base: position 66,755,361 of record NC_089142.1, read on the forward strand.
ATGATAAATTGCCTTTTAGAGGTGTCTTGTCTTGCTTCATCACTCAAAGAGAAAAGCAGAGATGGATTGCTTGAGGTAGATGCTCATTTTCAAAACAGCCTAAGACTGATAAGGTGAATTTTACCTTGGATACCATCACTGCCCTACATTACATGCTGGTAAAAGAAAAGGCCTAGAAGTCTTAGGGTTTAATACTTTGTGCTTCTGATACTCACATATGGAAAAGAATCTTTGAAGGATACCTGGCTGTCCAACATTATAATGAAACCAGAAGTGCAAAGTAGATGGGAACTGTAATCTGGGAAGTAAACCTGCAAGGTTATCCTCTAATCATACAACTTTCTCAGCCTCAGAGCATTTTACCCATGGGTAAATATCATAATCCCACCTCAGGTAATAATGAGATGAAGATCTCACAGGAGGACAGCACACAACTCAGGAAAAAACTCCACTTACCTGTTCTAGCCAGCTTCCTAAGTTGTGCCTCTGTGTAGGTGTTCTACCACAAATGATTGAGTGAGAAGACAGTATCAGCAAAAAAATCTCCTGAGTGACTCCTCTGAGATAGCCCATTTACCTCACTGAAAGGAAATTATATTATCTTACTTCAGATGAAAGGCACATGTGATTTTTATAGACCTTTCAAGAATGGAAGTGTGCCATTTGAGGATTTGTAGAAGGGTGTATATGATTAACCTGATCATATATATGAAACTGATGCAAGACAGGTTGTTCCAGATACTTGCACAATATGAAGCAAGGCCATGTGACACATGATAATCAGACAAGGTGTTGAAAGTAATGAATTATATCTACTCAATACTGTAGAAATGTTCAGACCTGAAATTACACAGGTTTGTGCCTATTTGTGACAGCCTGCCACATCAGTGTTGGCTTTACCCCTCTAGCCTGGAAGGCTGAATTATCACAGAGCTTGCCTCTTCCAGGTAGGCAGAGTTTATAAATTTGATCTGCAGGAAAGTGATCACTTCAAGCCCATCCAATACATCTGTACTTGTTACTAACATGCTGAATTCGATATTTTTCAGGGAAGGATGTGGTGTTGGCCCTAGGGATTTTTGTGGGGTTTAGTATACAGCTTTCACCTGAATTTTCTGTGTGGGCATGCTACTAGACATGGAAGCTTGTCCCTTTGGGGACATTGTCATTCTCATGCTGCATAAAAGATGTGTGGTAAACCTTCTACAAAACTTCTTCTGCTATGAGAAGACTAGTTTGCCAAATACGAAACTTGATGCAGATGTACATTGGTTTCTCAGATTCATAAAATGTTTGGGGGCCAAAAGGAAAGATTTGTTCAAATCTCAACATACAGACTTTCAGCAGCTGGAAAATATGTTTTTTTTTAAATACTCATCCACAAGTAAGAGCTTATCCAAGAAGTTATAATTTCACATACTGAAAATCCAAATGTTTCTCTAGGGTGAAATGAGTTGTTTTTGGTGTGGTGTTCAGAGCAGGTTGCTTTAGAAAATAAGGGCAGTCCCAAGGAAAAAATCTGAAAATTTTGCTGAAATAAGGAGAGGACAAGTGTCTGTCTGGAATATGGTCACTCTCAGTAGCTCCCTCACGCAGCACTGCTGCCTGCACACCCTACAGCTTAATGCTACTGAAGTCTAAAGGTTTAAAATAACACATCTGGATGGTTGTTTAATTTGCCAGAGTTTAGACTTTCCAGACAGAAAGAAGCTTTGAGGGAACCTGGGAAGAGCAATGTTTGCTTTAACCTGGTTTGGTTTTCCTTTTCTGTGCTGCTCAGCTGGAAGAGAGAGCCCAACAGGCTCCACTGTACGCCACACTGAAAACAGATTAACCTTGGTGGTCTGTGGTAGGAAAAAATCCTGTTTGTGTGGACAAGCACTGTATGTTCAGTCTTGCCTTGAGTCTTACTAACCCTGCTGCCCAGTGTGGTGTAAAGTCAGCGCAGAATTAGTGCCCTCAGTCCAGCAAGTTGCTCAACAAGTATCAGTCCAGTGTGTGATGTGCTCTAACACAGATGAGCAGCAGCAGGGCTTGTAGGCAGGCAAAAGGGATTAAATGAGCCTGGAGGCAGAATTGTTTGTCACTGTGAGTCACTGTGTCACCCCTGTCACCCGCACCACCGCCCCCCCCCCCCCCCCCCCCCCGCGAAGGTATCTGGGGCAATACTACCTTCCTCTGTGGCTAGCAACACTATTCCTGTTAATTAGATGAAGCTACAAAAAAAGACTGCACATATGAACCTGCTCAGTGTGTTATGTGTGCCCTACCAAATATGCCTTTTGTTTCATTGGTTCTGACAAAGAAAGAAAAATCTTCACTCAGAGGCAAAAGCCTCTGAGATTTACATGAATAACAGCAAGGGTACTGATGTGGCCTGAAAAGCTGTCCGTAAACAACAGAAAACAAAGTCATGTTTGTTCAAGCTTTGCTTCACAACTGCTCTGGGTTTTTGGCCCTACTGGAGTTCCTTTTGTAAACTGAAACAGTTTGTCCGGTTTCTAAGTTATGTCATATTCAGCAACTAATGCAGGGCATGGAATGAGGTGTTTTTAGCTTTCTTCGCTGGATCGTAAATTTCACTTCCCTCTGCCCTTTCCAAGATTTCCGTCTTTTAAACTGCAGTCTTGTTGACAGTTGTGGTGCTAGTGTAAGTTTGCTGTTTCTCAGTGCGCCTTCAGTAAAGTGGCAACAGCACCTTTAACAGTGATATTATTCATTTTAAACAAAAATCTCCCCAGAATCACAAGTGCTTCTATACAGACACATTGACTTATGCTAGAAGAATTATTAGTGTAGAAAGCATGCAGTAAATATATTCTTTAGCAATTACTGTTACTTCTCTGACCCCATACCATGTTCATCTGCTCATGTATTGTATATACAATTCCTATTATTTCGAAGAGATGGCAACGCCCCAAGGATGTTTACTCAGATAGGGGACTGAGCAGGGTTTTCTCATAATTGTAAACAGAGCACTTAAACAATGTAACCCAACTTTTAGCCTGTTCCCATTTTTGAGCATTCAGGTCTACATGACAGACTGATGAGCTCTGCATGTTTGCCAGGAAATCCAGGTTAAACCCAGTCCCCTGAACTCAAGCTTCTGCATCCTGACTCTCATCCTGTTTTTAGAAGAACTGGGGGGATGTTGCAGAAAGGAAGTTGTGTGTTTTCCCTCTTTGGAAATAGATCTGTTTGCTGTCACTGTTTGCTCCATCAGCCTTTGGGCTGTGTTTCAGATCTGGTGCATCTGAGATCTCTGGGAAAGAAAAGGAAGTGGGTGAGCGACTCAGGAGCACTACATACAAATAGGATGAGGTGCAGACATTCCTATATACTAATATTTTTCTTAACAGTTGCTAGAGAAAGAAAGGATGAAAACAACACAGGAGGTAACAGCTGTCTCATGTATCTGATGTTTCAGTCATTCCCACCACCTTTGTGTGGCAGTGGGTGTTATGAATTGTCACCTTCTATGTGAATCACCTGCACTTTCTTGAACTGTACCACTCAAGTGCACTCCTGACCAGTAAATGCTCACACTTCATATCAAGTGCCACAATTCATCCTGCTGTACTCCTCACGCTGTGGGTCAGTACAGTTTAACTGTTCTTGACCCTGTGATACTCAAGACCTAAATCTGAGACTCTGCCAGAGCAGGGAACTGGCCAGAAACATATGTGTCAGGCAGAAGGAGAAAAGCAGGCATGTGTGGGGTGCAGGTGACACAGAGCAACATTGCTCAGGGGCTTTGCATTTCCCTGGCATGGGGGAGCTGCTGTGCCTCTGGCAGCTGCATCCTGGACTCCCAGCTTCAGCTGCTCCTGCGGGCGAATGTCTGTCAGCCCGTGTGTGTGCAGGATGTACCGAGCCACGCGCGCCTTCCATTCATACAGTTTGGCCAGATCTCTGATGGCTTGTTGGGAATGTCACAGCAGGAGCTGGAGGCTCCTCGGGCCTTATGGCTTTCTCTGAGGTTGTTAGCAGGCAGGCAGCGAGGCCACAGCACAAGTGGCTGCTATCTGCATTGTATCTGTTGTCACTGTAGGAGAGACGATTGACTGAACTTGGTTTTAAGATTTTTTTGCGATGAATGTGCCATAGTACAGCCATTCCAGTGTCCCATGGTATAAACTGGAACTCGGTATCTACCTGAGGCTGGGAGAGAGCCTGCATTTCAGCGTTCCCGTTTTCCGCAATGATTTTCAGAGAAAGCTGCAGAAAGGTTCATCCAAGCCTCAATTCTGCCCCCTTCGGTGCACTAATCCATTGGCCTTTGCCAGTAGTTTTTAACACTTGATTCCCTAGTCGTCTTTCCCTGCAGAATCCAAACTGCAGGTCAAGATTTGAATGCAGGAGGTTATTAAATCATCCCTCCAGGTTATAGATGGGGAGGCTTTAAATTCTATCAGCTTAGATTCTGGAAACTTCTCAGAGTTCCCAAATTAATTCTGACAGGTAAGCTCATCTGCAAAAAAAGAGGGGTGGCGGTCTGAAAGAGGATGTAAGGCAGAGAGAGGGCAGAAAGTGAGAAGAACAAAGCAAAAAACAAACAAATCCCCCAAAGTGAGGTAGCTAAAGGCTGCACTTAATTGCTAAGAGAATAAATTCTTTCTTTTGCATAGTTTAAAAATGGAAAAGAATATTGGAAGGAAAAAAAATAAGGGCTTTTTTTACTTGAGATGTTTGAACTCAAGATACATTTTTTTAATACCCTGTCCTTGCAGGGATTGAAAAAAACCCAGTGAATGTGTATGGCCCTGTTTTCGCTTGTTTGAGGCCTGATTTAGTCAAAGGCAAATTATTCATGCTGCCTTTTAACAGCCTCCTCAAGAGAAGTAGGGCAGGAAACTCCCACAATAACCCACACAATGGGAGTGTGAGGCCAGCCAAACGCTGCCTGGGACACGTGAGGAGAGAAACCAGTGTGCCTTTGAGCAGCTGGAGGAAGATTTCAAGCCTGGTAATTTTGCACAAGGAAATATGAAGGGCACATTTCACGAGAAAGTCTGACTTGTCACAGCGAGTTGTGATGGCACGTAGTGAGCAATACACAGAGAGCAGGGAAGCATTGCCTGCAGCGTTGCGCTCTGCTCTTTGCTCTCAATGAGATTTTAGCTAGCAATTATCTGCCCCCTTGGCTGGGACCAAGCATTCTGTTATTAAATACATGACGTACCCCCATCTGCCTGCTGCCAGTCCGCGGATGAGCCCGTGGGACCAGTGTGGTGGCTTCCATGCTGGTGATGCTACAGAGTACACATACGTACACACGCATGGCCCACAAGCAGCTCAGTGTTTGTTTCCACTGAGAAAGTTTTGACCTGCTTAAAGAGCCATTGCTATGGAAACCTAATGAGAAGATAATTGAATGAAACCTCTTTGCTTTCCATCCCTTTCTCACACTGGTGCCAGCAAGGTCAGAACCTTGCGGGCCTCCTTTCTCTTCAGGTTCATGCAAATTTGATAAAAATACTAAAGGCCCATTTTCTTGCCTGTGCCAGCTCCAGTTAGATAAATTACCTTGTATTCAGTCAGAAGCAGTTAAAAGTCTGTCAGTTTTTCATACTAATTATGTAAGTGGGCCATTTCTAATGCACACGGATAACCAAATGGCTTTGCAGCAGAGCCAGCATGGCCTTTTGCATGGGCTTATTCACCGCTCCAAATATGCATAATATTCGTGTACTAAAACTGCCATCTAAACCATTTTCTGCAGCGAACTATAAATAATCATTGGTGAGGAATGAGAGGGGTGCTCTCGGTTTATTGAAGATGATAACGGTAGTGGTTTCATCATCATATGGTGCTATGCACCTGTGGATTTTATGGTCCGTAAATGAGATGCAGCCATTTGTTAAAGTACATCTGCTTTTAAAATATAAATGCCCGTCGTTCTCAGTTCCCAGATTTGTTCTGTTTTGAGAACGATGAGCTTTCAAAAATCAACAGGCGCATTCATGAAAGCAGCGCATGGTGTCATTTGTTTCTTTTCCCAGTTCTGTGGAGTACCAGCACATTCTTGGGCCACATATGACTGTGTCTCTTGTAATATCAACCACTCTCTATGCAAGATTAGCCCCAGTGTTTTTCTGTCTGAGATGAGAGTATGTCCAGAGTTAACAGGAAGGCTGTAGCCTAGTTAAAGCCAGTCTTAATAATCAGACAGGCTTAGTTGGCTTGTGACCCAAATGTGTGCACTGGGTCTTCCTTGCGCACCAAATTTTGGAGACCACCTTCGGATTTCAAAGCTATTGCTTTGGTGTGACAATGTTATCCCCACTGCAGCAGTTTTATGGAAAGATAGGTTCAGAGACCATTTTATATGTCAGGCTTTGACATTGCTCTTACACAGCCCCCAGGCTGCAAAACGAGAACCAAAAGTGCCCTCCAGAGGCAATCCTTAAGACACTGTCTGGTCTGGTCTGTTTAAGATGTCTGGTCTGGTCTCTTATCTTTCAGGCAGCCTCCTGTAAAAACAGTTAATTAAGGTTTTTAAAGTTGTTCTCCGTTTCTCTACCTACTGTTGGAAGTTTGTCCAAATAGTTAGGAAATGTTATCTTCTCTTTTCTAATTTTTTTCCAGCATGTGTCTGTTTGTTCCTGTGTCTGATTTATTAATAGGCAGTAAGTTAATCTCATAGCTTTCCAATTTGACAGGCAAAACTTCTCTAGTTTTCTCTTGTAAGATTAGCTGTTCAGTTCCCTTCTAATAGCTTTCTCTATGCCACATCTAGTTTGAATTTGTCTTTCTTGAACATGAATAATGATGGTTCTACAGCGATTCCCATATATATTTGTTCTTCCTGTTCTTCATACTGCCATTGGAATTTTCCATCCTTATGTCTTTTAGGATTAATATGTAGGTTTTTTTCTCAGTCGTCCTTTTCCACCTGGTATCCCCAGGTACTCTGTCATTTTCAGACCTCCAGCATTTTGAAAGACTGACTTTTATGTCTGTCTTGTTTGTGTACTTGAACACTGTAATGTTGAATATAAACTCATTTCTCTTAAGCCAGTCTTTCTAATCAATGAGTACCTGGTCCAGGTTCTTTGCTCCAGCTGTTGCTACTAAATTTTGTGTCACTGACTACTGACTGGCCTGGGGTAGTTTACTAAATTCTGCTCAAACCCATCAACTCTCTAAGGCAGTAATATTTGGGTACTCCAAAAAGTAGTTCCATTTTTAGATTATATATTGTGTTTTCTGTTTGGGGATTTTTGAGGTTTTTTCTCATTTGTTTATTTCAGCACTTTGGCTCAAAGAGGCACACAGTACTGGCCTAGAGATGGGTTTGGATTTGTGAGAGTAATGAATTAAAGTTTTGACCCCATCTCCTGCCCGCTTCCAGAGATTATGGGTTGATAAGAAAATACTCCTTCCCTCTGGCTGTAGATCTTGTTTTGTTCCTCATTGTGTGAACATATACCCATACATTTCTTCTGCTTTATGTGGTGACAGAGTACATTTCATGTGAAAGCTTGCTAATGAAGTTGTACATCAGACCACAACAAAAATGAAGGCCTCCATGGTGGAGTAATGGCATTTGGCTCCCTTTCAGACACACACTGCTGAAACTTCTGCCAAGTGTCACTGCATCATTAACTTTCAGTACAAGTTATCAGTCTATGAATGGAAGAACACAAATCACTTTCAGTGCACGTTCACAGAAGCGCTGCAGATTTAACAGAGTAAGGAAGTGTAATTTGCAAATCAAACATACAGCGACACTAACGTAATCTGGAATTTTTCACCAGACATCTAGGAAGTAAAATGCTTGATTGATTTCACTGAGGATTTTTAAGCATCAGAATTGTGGGGTGGAACTAAAACGCAAGTGCCTTATCAGGCACTGTGTGGTAAGTTTTGTTGGCATTTCCATCTCTTCAGAGCAGCTGTTAGCATTTTCAAGGTCACCCCAGGCATGGAAGATTTCCTCTTTAAAGAATGCATGAAATGATAATTGGAATTTGCATCCGCTGATGAAACTCTGCATAGTTCTTTAATCAGTTATAAATGAGAAGGTGGTCTGCCTGCTGTGGATCCTGCTTTTCTCCTCACCCCCTCTGGTTCAGGCGTGTCAGATGTTGGCTCCTACTGTCCTTCCCCTTCTTTGGAGGCCAGTTTACGATGAGTTGGTGGCCTCAGGCTAACTCATACTGAACAGATGTCCACATCACAAATGTTGCCACTACACCTGCTGCTTACTTCCATCGTTTTTGGCAACTGTGCAAGAGAAGAAAAGGATTAAAATGGATTTGGAGGCCACAGAATACAAGAGACTGCTGCCTCTCCACTTGAAGGGTGATTTCACTAGTGAGGCAGAGTTCTCATCATTAACAGATTTCATTTTCTAAGGATGGTGGTTTGGTACATTTCATGGATACTAAATTAATTTAAAATGAATGGAATAACTGCTTGATGAGTGGAGTCCATGTTGATCTGCAAAACATGTAGCAGATTAATTCTGTCAGTTCCGACAGAGCTTGGATTTCGTTAAAAGGAAAAATTCCATATACAATTTCACCTACTTTTTGATTTGATTTACTTTTATTTAAAAAAATACTTCCTGACAACTTTACTTTAAAGTGTCTGGGTTAATTCCTGGCCCTGTTGTTGGGCTTTTTCTGGAAATTTTTACCCAGAAAGTATGGGGTCTGTATTTTTCACCTTCCACCAGGCTTCTTAAAAATTAAGCATCTGGTGGCATATTATTGACTTTTCCCCTTCAAGAGTAAACATCAGCATGGAAAACACTAAATATCTTCCTCCTCCTGGTGCACTAAAGATCTGAAGTTAGTTTGCCTCAATTAGTTTGCAGTTTGTGCTGGATTAAATTTTCTCATCAATCTGAGTTTTTAAAGAGGTTCTATTTTAGAGCTTCACTATGCCAGACCCTCTTTGTCTACATGAATTACTGAATCACACTGAAACTTCATACTGTCTCATTTCCCCTTTAATGATATCTTTGCAAATTGATGAACATGTGTTTCCTGCTTATAAGATGTTGGCCAGTAATGGCTTGTGTCTTCTAAACACCGACCTGGCTTGAACTGTAATTTCCCTTCGAGTGGTTTAGTGAGTTGATCAGAAACTCTTTATTGCCCTCTGCTGGGGGTCTGGGAGAGCTGAAGGAGCCCGTGCAGACCGGGTGCATGGACAGCCAAAAGAGCGTGTCGTGTGTGTGTGTTATTATATCATTCAGAAAATTATTTGGCTTGAAGTCTCCTTGTTAGGCTGTGATGTGTGTGTTTCCATCCCGTGTGGCTGAAGGACAGCCACCACACAATGGGACATCAGTGTGTCATGGGGCCGAGCCCGCAGTGAAGACGCTGCAGTGATGTTTTGCACATGGAGCCTCCAGCAAAGCCCTTGATGCCAGCAGAAGTCATTTCACTGCCTCGCTGCAGTGTGGTTCAACGGCAATTCCCACAGGAAGGCTTCAAAGAAGCCTTGGTAATTTCTGTTAGCTCCATTTATACAGACAGAAAATAAAGGCAGTGAAGCAGGATGATGTTGTCTCATCAGAGATCCCACAATGAACTGTCGGCACTGGGTTGGAATCCATTCTGGAAAACTGGTCCAGTGAACATGAAGGCCAAGAACAAAAGATACATTTGCTATTTTCGTGGGTTGTTTGTAAAGCCTATATTCTGGACTTGACTAAATCTCTCCAGCTAGCTTTTGAGGAAGGGAGCATACAGTGGTGAGAAAGTAGGGATTTGGGAGAAGGAAGCTGTAGTCTCCAGTCAGTTATGGTTGCACTCCATAGGGTCTGGACAAACTTTCTCCGTCTTGTCTTTAAATCTCTGCTATTGTCTTCCTCATGGAGGTGTAATGAGCACATACTTACAAAGACTGTCAGACGAAAACCAAATAGACTGAAAATTGATATACAGCTAAACAAGTGCAGCGTCCCAGTTCCCCGGTTTCTAAGGCAGCAAAATTACTGTTTTGCAAATGCAAGTGGGGAAACTATGTGAATAATTGTTTTCTGAGGAATCCATGGGCTTCTTTGCCTTAACCATTGATTTCTGTCACTATATATTTTTCCATGCTGGTCACAAAAGGCACATTTCAGAAGGAAACTCAGTTATTGTGGTCAGAATAGTAGGTTCAGTTTTCGTTTCCAACTTACTGTGTTGGGGAGAAAAGGGAAGAGAAAACAGCTCATGATATATTGTTTGGAAACTATAATTTACTGTAACCAGACAGCTCCCCTGAAATGTGAGAAGCCTGCATCAATAAGTCCATTTCTCTTTTTTGTCCTAGGCTCTCCATTCATAAATCAAGTTCAGAAGAAGGCTCTGTAGGTCAGTATATTTCGTTTTATTTGATACTCCTATGGAATTCTTAAACAGCTTTTGAGTTTTGCTTGTGCTGGGATGTGAAGAGCTGGCAGAAGTCAGCAGCAGTTGTGTGTGTGAAGGGCTAGTCTCAGCAGCTTTCAGTTTGATGCTGAGTGCCTCAGTGATCACTAAAACTGCCCAGCCAGCATTGTCATGTGATAAATATGCATCTTTTGACTTGTTACATTGAATTGAAAATGTTTGCATGTTAGATAACTGCTAGCCTGTCCTTATGTATTCCAAAAATCACCACCAACAGTAAAAAACAGGGGTCCTTTCTTATTTTTGTTCATGTCATGCCAGAGTCTCTTTCTTTGTTTCTGAAATTTTTGTTGCTTATTGGAAAAGAAAAATAAAGCTGGGAGGTTTTTCTTATTTGTTTCCTTTTAATGGTATTCTAGGGACATGTCCACACAGTCTAAACTTAAGCAGTATTTCAGAGAGTCAGGAAGCTCAGCTCTACATCATCCAGGGCAAAGATCTTAAATACTAATAGCTCTTTGTCAGTAGCATTTCTGCCAGATCAGGCACAGTATGTTCATTTGTAGGTGGCATAAACTTTATAGTGCATGCCCTAGCTAATTCAACAGAACACAGATATATATGCCCTACCTTGAGCTAGATCCCATTTTTTTTTCTAGAGCAAATTATTTACTTTGAGGTCATCAATCCATATGGAGATCTGGTACTTGTGGACATGGAGACCCAGCCTTGTACAGTGCAGGCATATAGAGAGCGAAAGTCAGGTGTGGCTGATGATCTCATGCCAAATAACAGAGTGTGTGGGTGCATGTGTGTGTTATGTTAATTTTCATTATTATTATTATTAAAATATGTCAATTATTTCATTTCTTGATAAATATGCACAGATATACTAGAAAATCACTTATCTGAGTTGTGGCTTAGGCTGCATAATTGTGATTCACTTAAAGAGAATAAACCAACAAAATACCTCAAAAACACTTCCAGATTTGACATTAACAACTCAACAGACATCAAATTTAATGTAAAATATTTTCTGTTCATAATTCAAAATATCTAAGTTACTGCCTTATCTCAGTCCTCTATAGGCACTGGCAATTATAAAAGAGTATGTATTATCCTGAAATAGCTACATTAACATGGTTCTCGTACAGAATAAACCAAGAAAATCAGAAAATTTTGAGGGTTTTTTATTCTTGTTTCTGATTTAAAAATACAATGTAATGCTTGAAAGCTTCTCTAGAATTCACTAACTAATGTTTCTTTTCAAAATTCTTCTTCCCTTTCCCTCATCCTCCCACTCCCACTCCACTTTCCTTTTAGGGAAAGCAGACTGGAAAAAGAAAAATAAGTTTTTTTGGCAGAATTTCCGAAAGAACCAGAAAGGACTAATGAGGCAGACTTCAAAAGGTAAAGCTTTTTCAAGGATGCACATCTTATCCATATAAAATGTAAGGAGCCAGCATCACAAAGGGATAAATTGCATTTGTAATCGTGTGGCAGCTGGGGTCTGTGGCTTTGGAAGTGTCACAGGTTTGGTTCATCATGACAGTGCTCAGAATGACAAGTCAAACTCTTGAGACTGCAGACAGGAGGCTGGGATGCCTGTGATCCTGACTGTCAGTGATGGCACACATGCAAAGTGATGCAATTAATATATAAGTAATATATGTAACTAAATAAGATGGGTTTTTTTCCCCCTGAGTCCTGACTTGGTAAGAGAAATACTGTTCCGTTTAAATTAGAAGGATATTTCTCCTTTCTTTGGTATTTTGTTACTTTGACCTGTTAGCTTTAGGCTTGAATCCAGCCTCTCATTTTAGAAGACACTACAAGAAGGAGCAGTAAAAGTGTCTCTGGTGACCAGTGCAAATGTAGGATTAATTCTACTTAAACTGTCAGGTGTCTTTCTCTAGTTCTGCAAAAAAGATGCAGCTGTGGATTGCATTAAGAATTTCTCTTCATACAGAAAAATTCTGTTTCCCCATGTGTATCTGTTAGCTTCTTATGTTGCAAACAGATGCTTCCCTGTGTCTGTCTGTGTTGAGGTAGATTGTGAAAGATGATGAAAGCCCATTTAGTAGGTCCAAAAGGGACACACTTTCATTTAAGTGTGGGTCCTTGCTGGTTCTCGGGGGAAGTTCTAATTGTCTGTGCTGACATGCCAAGCACATACCAGCAGGAGAGGTATTGGGTGCAATCCGTCTGGCACTAGTGGGTGATAAGTTAGTCTGGATATATCACAAGCAGTGGTCAGGCCACAGCAGAGAGCTGCAAGGGCCCAGCACACCATTCCTGAACAGGCAGGTTCTGGCAGCTGATTCCAGTATTCCTCAGGGCTGAGTGCTGGACTTTTCCAGCATTAGCACTTCCTCTTTTAATTCTTGTCTTTCAGGGTTGATAAACATGGTCAGTTTTTATTTCTCCTTTTCGTGCTTGCTTGCTTGCAGTGTCAAAGTAGACTTAGCTTTTCAGTTTTAAATTGCTTCCTTTTATTGCTCAGTTACTTCAAAATCATTCAGTTCTTTCAAATCATCCCATGAGCCTGCCTTGGGGAGGGTCTGTTTCTGGCCAGCCAGATCGACGTGGCAACCAGATTTCAGAGCACTGGGTAAAATCCAGTTTCAATGTACCTGCCCTGTGCATGAATTCTTACACATGCTTAAAATATTTGTTGTTTTTCATGCAGGAGAAGATGTCGGTTACGTGGCCAGCGAGATCACAATGAGTGATGAGGAGCGGATACAGCTGATGATGATGGTGAAAGAGAAGATGATCACCATTGAGGAAGCACTTGCTAGGGTATGATATGTGCATATTTCAATCTCCTTGACAAACATATTTTAGAATGTAGGATGTATCAATCTGGAGTTTTACTTCATTCACAAAACATAGGAGAAGGTGGAGAAAGCCTGCCTGTTTGCCCCATTGCAGTAGGTAGCATAAATTAGGTAGCAATTCCTTTGTTTATTGAGAAAAGTGAGATTTAGCTCCACCAGAAACAGATATTCAGTACGTGGTAAATTATAGTGTCCTAAAAGCGTTGCTTCTCTCCATTAACAATAAAAGGTACTAATCAGAGAAAAGATTAAGTGTAGACTTTTTCATTGCAGCTGTCTAAAGTGAGGGAGAAGAATCTTCCTGACTCATACTAGCTCTTATTTACTATGTTCATAGGTTTGTTTAAGTACTAATAGAAATGCTTCAGGTTTTGCTGAGCTTGCCTTACTCAATTCAGAACACATACATTTCTTACTATTTTCCTTTAAGCTAATTTCTTCTGCTTATTTCTTAGCCAAAAAGGTGGTGTTTAACTTTAATAATGCTCAAGCCATTTTTTTGCATATGACATTACGTCAGATGTACAACACAGATTTTTTTTTTTATAAGTGAGCTGTCACAAGCATTTCTTTACAAACTCTAAATGTTAATAAGCCACAAGAAAAAGAGATATAATGTATTGCATTTTTGCAGCAATAGGGCCGAGGTTTTAATTGCTCAGGAGCCAAAAGATGGTTAAAAATTTCAACACAACCTTTGTGTAAAATACTGTGATGGAACACAGGATGTTCTGTATGGGCTCCATTAGAGAAGACATCATTTCAATAGGTTGGCAGTCAGATAAATATCTTTACTGACATAGGACATTGTAAAGTAGGTTATAGTATAATATAAATTTATGTTATTGTCTGAAGAAAGTATTGCTTTGCTGGAAATCATATAATGAAAAAAATGCAAGATTTTAAAATTATTATGTTGGAATATTGGGAATTCATTTTCTTCTCTGCTGTTAAAGTTTTGTGGGATGAAAGGGTTTTACCTAATCTGATAGTTCATATATGGACTGGTAGAGTTTCCCTCTAGTGGTCTGAGCTACTAGCAAGAGCTTTTTTAAAAAAAAATAGTTCTTGATCCTTGCAACACTTTGATTCTGGTAGTATTGGTTTTGTGTGAAGCCTTTTATTAAAAAATGGGAGAGATTTTTTTTTTTAATTAAAAGGATGGCTCCTAGTCTTTACTGCGGATCATTTTCTTTATGAAGGAAATTGGCAGGTTATTGTGATTTAGTCTGTCCACTGTAAACTCTGCCTCTGAGATGGGGATGTGTAATTTTTGTTTTACCGACAGGAGGTCATCAAATTTCAGTATTTACAGATGATTTCCTTCTAAGAAAAAAAAAAAAAAAAAACTCCACCTCATTTTTAAAACTTCTGATTGTTGGACAATTTATTTTGATTAAGTGAGGCATGCAGTGGAAAAGTTCAGATTTTCCCTGTTCCACAATGATGTAGGGGAAAAAAAATGAAATTACATTAGCTATTTTAATGAAGATTGATTTCTTCTTGTCACTGGAGAATGTTCTTTCTGTCTTTTCAAATTTCAGCTGAAAGAGTATGAAGCCCAGCACAGGCAGTCGAGCTCTGTAGATGCTACAGAATGGCCTGATGGCTCTTACTCGACACTTGATGGGTCTTCCAATTGTAATGTAAGTAACTGTCATTGTGATAGAGCTCCCCAGTGTCATTTAATATTTAAAATCTTTCACTGAAGTACTGAAATATCCTGATTTACCTGGCAATTTCCTTAATAGCAAATGTGTCACTGACTTTATGATGCTCTGTTCTGTCTGCAGGGCATCTTTAACTTGCATTTTAAATCTTAAAAATCTTTTGTCATAAATTTCAATAGTCATATTGTATAATTTCTCTTTTTCTTTCTTTTTTTTTTTTTAAACTCACCAGTTTGTACTGAGTTTTTGAAACACAAGTTGTCCAGGCAAAAATCCCCTTGTTTCAAAATGCACAGAAAAGAGCTTTTAGGTCATTTAGTGGGAAGTTGTTGACTCACCAGTAGAGTTTCTCAGGCTTTTGTAGCCGTTGTTGATACATTCTAGATGAGGATCTGGCTAAGTCCTAGCTGCCTGCTGCCTTCAAACACTTCTGTCTCTGCATTTGCAAACTCACAGCCCAGAGTTTGTGGCTTTTGTCAGCTCCATAAGCAGCGAGGCAGCTTTCCTCCTTTTTTTTTTTTTTTTTTTTTTTTTTTTTCTGAGCTGTTTAACTTCTGTTGTTTTTATGGGCACCAGACAGTCTTTGTGCTATGCCATACTGAATTAATTAATTTTTCCTTCCAGATATCCTCATTTTTACTGAGTAGTTTATTCCACTTCAATTCTCTAATTGGAAGTTCACAGATAATTCTTTGAGAAGAACACATTTGACTGTCAAATTCAAGCTCTTTGTAACCACATAATTGAATCATAGGCTTTGGAGACCATTGGTTGATTTATTTATTTTATTGTCAATGGAATTTCCTGCTAACTGCAGCAGCCAGTTAGCTCCTCCTTTCCTAAATGAAAAAAAGGAATGCAATGTCATTTTATGAGATGTTTAACATATTTGGTGGTAGAGAAAGATTTTGTTGTTTGTGTTCAAAAAAATATGCCCATCTTTAGTTACATTGGAGCAGAGGGGAACTGATGTTGCCTTATACTCTGTTCTGATACATCAAAAATGTGCAAAGAATAGGGAAGGAAGGATCCTGATGCTACTGAACTGATTATTTAGCCAGCTGAAAGATGTCTTGATCTTTTCCTCATTAGTATTTATAGCTTGAACTCTCCCTTCTTTAAAGGTTTTTGTCTAGGGTACCTATAGCAGGAACCCCTCAAAACTCTCATTTTCCATGGTCAAATCTCAGAAGGATACTGAACTTCTCTCTTCAATCTTCTGGTAGTAGTTTATGCTTGTGTTGAATTACTGAAAGCCGTGTGTATCCCTGAGGACTGAACATGATTTAGTATTTCTGTCCTAATGGAATGACTTGGCGCCTTCTCTCTAAAATAGTTTTCCTAAGCCATCTTTGCACTTTGAACTGAGAGCTTGGTTGCCTCTCTCTGCTCTTCTGGTAGGATTTGAACCAACTTTCTGCTAACTTCAGTGGGAGATCTCTATTTGGTCACTGTAGATAATTCTCAAGACTTTTGCCCTCGCTCCTGATTTTTGTCTTGGTTGCCTTTAACAGAAGCTGTGAAACTGCTTGCCTTCAAGGGAAAAGAGAATCATCTGCAGAAATGAAACTTCATGTTAGTGCAAAACTCAGCTTGACTTTTTTTTTTGTGGACAAGAATGAAACTGAGGTTAACTAGGGTGAAAGACTTTGGGCTGTAATTGACAAAAGGGAAAAACAAACAATGAAAAGTATCTGATATATCTAGAGAGAGGATATGTGTTCACTCGGACTTTTTTGCCAAAGGACCTCTCTAACTAATCTGAAATGGGCTTTTGAGACATGCAAAAACGATTCTGTTTTCAGGCCTTTTCTTTCCCAAATGGTTTGAGTTTCAGTGCCATTTATGAGACTCTGCTTATTTGGAACCTCAATTTAAAATTTCCTCACTCATTTTATATAGGCCATGATGCAAAGATGGTTTTCCATATATTAAAAAAACACTGCCTTATACTCAGAAAGCAATTGGAAATAGAAGTCCCTGAAATAAACATTTGTGGTTTGAATTTGGAGTCCTTGGGCAATGGTTTTTCTGGTTCTGTTTGCTTTTTAAATTTATTTTATTTTTCAGTCTCACAGCCAAGTTGTTACTAGGCAGTTTTCAATGAAACAATGTGATCATTTTGTAAACAAAATGAAAACAAGTTAGAATCTATGCAATGAGCGAATCTAAGAATGAAGGCAGAATGTCTGGAGTGTTCTACGGTTTTAAGTAATCCTTTCCTTTCAAGTTAGCTCTGCCCACAGCATACAAATAATATCTAAAGTGCATATATTGTTAGTTATTGTTTTCCTCTCTAGGCAAAGGCCGCTTTTTAAAAAATGCTTTTATAGCTATCATGTGTTTATGACTAACATAACTGGAGTTGATTTAAAGATTGTCATTTTAAAGATTGATTTGAGGATTCTGTTTTCCAGGTTCTCTTTTTTTAAATTACTGTAACAGGAAATGGAAACTTGTGTTTCATGCCCTTAACAAAGCTAAACCCTAAAGATGAACCACAAAGGAGTGAGGAGTAGAAAGGTCAGCATCCCAAGGGAGGCAGCCCCATGTCATTGCTGCGCTGTTAATTGTATGTCCTGTTTGTTTGTTGTTAAGAAACAAATAAACAAACAAAAGCCTTGCCAAGTCAGTAGGTGACTTGGTTCTTTGCCACTTTAGAGCAGTTTTTAGCTTTCAGTCTCACTACTGCAGTCCCCTTGTTTCAGCAATATATATGTGTTCTTTATTTGCTAATGTGGGTATGCAGTTGAAACTGTTTTTATTACAATGTATCAAAGCTCTAAAACGCCTCATCATTTTCTTACAATTTTTTCCCTGAATATTTATGTTTCATCTCTGCTGCAATGAAGGCAGTTCACAGTAACACTAGACAAGCTTTCATTGCCTTGTGCCAAGCACTGGGATGTAAAGCAGGTGCAGATTACAAATGGATCCCTTTCTGGATTGTAGATAAGGCCCTATTTGTCCTCAGGAGTCAGAAAGTCCAGGGAAAGAGAGGACTTCAAAATTGTATCACATTCCTTCTTTACACTGAGGTGCCTTTTATGCTTCTTAAAGATAGAAGAGCGTTTGATAACTTTTGGGGGCTGACATGCTCAGTTCATCTAAAATAGGGCTGCTTCATCCCCAGAGCCCTTGCTGGTATGGCTACAGCCCAGCTTGGAGAACAGCATGAGAAGTCAGTATGTTCAG
Organism: Sylvia atricapilla; assembly: GCF_009819655.1. Classification (NCBI taxonomy): domain Eukaryota; kingdom Metazoa; phylum Chordata; class Aves; order Passeriformes; family Sylviidae; genus Sylvia; species Sylvia atricapilla. The sequence goes on from NC_089142.1 coordinate 66,773,400, forward strand.
TGTGTCAGTCAGTTTCTTTCCTGTGCCCTCTGCTGAAGACCACTAATTGTTCCAGTTGCCATGTTTCATGCCAGACTTGGGAAATGGAGAGAAGCAAGAGGGAGCTTGTGACAGAAGTGTGTATAATACATGTGCTGACACTGACACAAACCACTAATTAACTTCACTGACAGTTCCTGTAGATGCAAGTTAAATGAAGTTGGAATTATCGCTGGACTAAACTGGTTTGTTGGTCTCATCTTCTGTATTTTGGTTTTGATTAGCAGGTAATGGTCAGCCACCCAGCAAACTTCCAGGTAGTGTAGCTGACCTTCATTTGAAAGGTGCTACAGTGAGTTGGTTGGACATCAACCCCCCACCAGATGTGCCTTAGCAGCCTCAGGAGAAAGGAGAATATTTATGACTGGGGAGAACAAAAGCAGCATCTCCCTCCAACAATATGGCCCAGACATGGGCAGTGGGGCAGCCTGCAGTGTTGTACATTCCTGCCCTCTCAACACTTGTTCTCCCAGGATCATTACCAGTAGGATACTGGCACCCTATTTGCTTTCACTGAGGAGAGTGGCAGCAGTGGTGCAGACCTGTAAGTGTGCTGTGCACATCTGCATCTACTGTGAGGCTGATGCTGGGAATAATTCCCACCTGTGTTGCCTCTCTTTTCTGCCTTCTGTAGATCCATTTCTTAACAAATGGCAGTCCATTGAGTCCACACAGCAATAGCTCTAGATGGACTGAGATAATCATGTTATTCCTGAACTTACTATTATGTCTTTTTTTTTTTTTTTAACAAGTAGTTAAATAGGGCTAAAAGTTGAAAAGGCTGTGCAGAATTGGGTTTGTGTCTGCTACAGGCATCAAAGGCGAAGTAACAGATGAGAATGGACTTTGAGTTGTATTCATTTCAGTCCCAGAGATGCTGAAGCTGTTGAATTAGGATTGTGTTACCCATGGTACAAACCTGACTCTGACAAAAGATTAAGTCTGACATAATTATCTCTGACTCATGATAGTCATTAATGTGTTGTTTGATTAGTGTGAAGAATAGGAAGAAAAGAAATAATGAAAGTGTAACTTATGTAGCACAAATTACCTCAAAAGTAAATCTAAGCGTAATTACAACAAATCCACATTATTCAGGGTTGTGCTGTATATCAGTGTGTGGATGCTTTCTAAATTCAGCTATTTTAAAATTGATTTTTTTTTCATAGAAGTGGTGGATTTTTAAAATTTTTAACCATTGGTTAACATTATTATTGCTCATAATACAGGACTGTTAGTGTAAACAGGAAAAAGTTCTTATTTTGGTATAGTCAGTTTAATTTGTCAGAAATAATCTCTGTCAACATATCTTGGGAATCAGCATTGAGTATCTATGGAGACTAGGATATGATGAGGTTTGTTTTCCTTTCAACAGTAGTATTTAATTTGAAGCAATGTGAATATTTTGAAGTTAGCCCTGGTTTGCTGTTATCCCAGGACTCACCATTTTTGGTAAGATTTCTTTTCCATGAAAGGCTAAAGAGTAGAAGAGGATGTTTCTGTGTTTCAGTTCTTCTTGGAGAACTTGTTGCCGCCTCCAGGCCCTGCGTGCTCTTTCAAGTTACAGAGGGAAGCTGCTGCTGAGCATGGCTGGGAATGAATGCAGAGCTTTCATCTTTGCTCCAAAGAATCTAGTGACCCAATTTCTGTTAAGATTTCCTGAAAGGCACCAATGTGCCTCGTTGTATTGGATGGTGTATTTATTATTACTACCCAAATTCCTGTGATACTGTCAGTGCTTAGCAGCAGTTATGATGAAAAAGAGCCTATAATAAGACATGCTTCAAAATGGCTGTGATGAATTCCCATGCTGCATGCTTGTCACAGGGACCTGTACTGGGAAGCATTGGCTGCCCTCCTTTTCCACTGATCGCAGGGATGGTATCCAGCAGCTCTTGGTGAAAGCTGGTAGCAGAAGAATTGCAGCATATTTTGTTACGATCTTTCTCCTCTATCTATGCATAAGAGCAGGAATTCCCATGGATACAGTAACACAAAAACCTTCATGAGAGAAGTGCAAATCATTACAGTTCCCATGACACAACCCCAAGTAAGGTCAGTGCTGGGGAGTGATGATAGCAAAGCAAGAGACCGGTGATGTGTTTGTATTTGGTTTTGTAGAACACTCTGAGGAGGTTTTTTACCTCTTTTTTTTTCTGAAATTTTCCAGAACACTTCAGAATTTGCAAGAAAAACTGCTGAAAATTACTCAGAATAAAACGTTGTCACCGTAGGATTGTACTGAGCAGCTGGCAGTAATGTAGCCCAAGTAAACCTCCTGCTCACTGCCAGAGGGAGTTTTTCCTGTAGTTAGTCTGTTGTAAAGTCTCTGAGAAAAATCTTCGTTCTGTCATGACTCAGAGCTTACAGTAACACCCAAGCAGTTGCTGCAGTTAGGCGTGTTCATAACCACTTCTGTTTGCCTGCATTCAGACAAGCCCTATTGACTTTATTGCAAAATATTTGGCCATGTGTTTGAGGAGGATGGAAGGTGGGAAGGCAGATTAATTTAATATTCATTCTAACATACTAGTTCACTTTTTTATACCATTTTTCCCTTTTGGCAGCTGCCTAATTTTTCTGCCTTATTACCTAGAGGGTGAGGGGGTTGGTGCCAGCTTTCTCCTGTTCTCCATGCATCAGCCAGCAGGAGATGCTATAATCCATAATGTGGTTTCCCTGCCCTCATCTTTTCTGAGAGCAAGCCAGTCAAATTAGAACAAAGCTTTGCCTAAATGAAGAATTAGGAATCTCAAAAGCCATATTTCACTGCCCTATTTGGCAGACACAGGCTGAATAATCTTTACTTGTGGTACAACAGAAAATTTTAATTGCCCTGTCATTGGTTACCACTTGTGCCCCTTCCCCAATGCTGATGTTTTCTTCCTCATGCTTTGGATGGGAACATTAACAGCCTGATTGTTTGAAAGTGCTGTAAGAATGTAATAATTACAGCCTTCACTAAATGGCTCTCATTCTTTTCCTTTATTTCTCTGATAAGAATTTTGCTGTGTTTCATGTATTGCTCTTTCACCTTTGGTTTTCCAAGAAGCTGAGAGGTGGATTTCCAACACCAGTGGAGTACTCCATTCATTAATAGCACAGCCCATGCCAAAGAATAGGAATTCTCTCTGGATCTTCTTAGCCTTGCCAAAACATAAGAATTGGTTGAGAGAGTCCTGTTAAAGGCTTTTGTTTCCATGTATAGAGGAGTCTGCGGGAGAATTGGAAAAGAATGATGCATTGTAACAGGTACAAAATAACGTAATACTGAGCTTCATTCTGCTACACATACCTATGAAAAGTGGTACATGAGTACAGTTGTAGTGTCATTAAAACTTAATTATGGTAATCAGTGAGAGAAGCACTTCACCATGAGGAAATGTGTCAGCAATGTGATTCTCAAAATTAAACTAAAACCTGGAAACAGTTAACAGCTAGGAATTTGCCTAAGCAGCTATTCTTGTATCAAGACAGACCTCCTGGGAGAATTTAACTTTTATGCTCTCGTTACTTATGACAAATATTTCCCACTAATTTCAGCAAGCATTGTCGTCACCAGCTAATGTGTAATATATCTCTCACCGAAGTAGCCATTGGATACTCCTTTGATTTTCTTATAAGTAATCACAGACCAAACCCAGACATGGTTACCTATGGGGGCTGACACTACACATTTGAGATATGCACAGCCCTTGTAATTCATGCTCTTGGCAAAAGAAAAAAAAAAAAAAAAAATAAAAGGACCTATGCTAATTATCTTTAAAATTTTGGAGGCCATTATTTGTAACTTCAGGATATGATGCAGATTAGCACATCTTAGTTTCATGCAGTTTTCTATAAACAGCCTCTGCAAGGATTAGAGGTCTGTGAAGCTTTCTTAATGAAACCCAAAACCTTCAAAACTCAAGTTGCAAAGCCCCAGACTAAGATCAGTTTCACTCATGGCCATGGACTTTTAAGGGAATCTGGGATACATTTCAAGGAAGTTGCTGTCATGTTTCACTTGATGTGGGCTTGTATGTTGTTGAAACTGGAGAGCACTAGCTGGTTTTATCTGAAGCTTAGAATTTTCCATAGGGCTTTACATCAGAGTTTCGGGGCTAAAGCAATTTAAGGGTAAGAACCCAGTTACAGCACACTCGTAAATCTAGTTTACGTGACCACTAGGGAGTAGAAAAGCTGTGTACAGTCACTAGTCCAAAGGTGGAGAAATTGGAAAAGGCTATTTGACTGGGGGGCTCATTAAAATCAGCCAATCATAAAAGGAAATAGATGTTTAGTCCAGCTATGATTTCATGATGTGATTGATATGCAGTGAATCCAGGTTAACAGGCCACTGATAGTGTGGTCCTGATAAAGAGGAACCTTCCCCAGCTCAAAGAGGTAGCTGTTGTGGCACGCTTTTGCTACTGCTTTCCACCCCTGGACAGCAGTGTTCCCGATAAGGAGCAGGTTTGGTCCTTGTCTTGTGCTCTGAGAAGAAATGTCCAAGTTCTGGATTTTTTTGTGAGGTTTGGGATAAGGCGTGGTTGCCTGTAAAAGGAGTGCCAACTCACCTGAGCATCTCAGAGTCTGTTTCTTAGGAAGGGAGATCAGAGCCCAGCCTAGGCAGAGAAGTTGAAAGTCACACTAAAATACTTCATAAAGCCACCACTTCTGGACCAGCACTTCTCTTTCCAGTTCTTATTTATGTTCTTTTCTAGCACTGAAACTGAGGGGAAAGATCAAAAAAAAAATCTAACTTCACCAAGTTAAAAAACATTTAAGCAAGGTTTATTTTTCTTTCAAATTAGCCCTTTATAAGGGGAAATTCTCCAGGGATTTTTGTCAAAAGAATTAAAAAAGAGAAAATAAAAAAAAGCTTGGTAAAGGGCTTAAGTTATATTTCCTATAGAGACAGCCTCCACTCTAGTGGTGGTGTTTGAGGGTCACTCTTCGTCCTGGCTTTGCAGAGATTCTCTGTATTTTTTCTTTCACTGAAATTCCATAGACAGTAATTAAGGAACTAGAGGCCAGCAAGAGGTCAGCAAGCCTTCGTCAGTGAAAACAGGGATTGTTTGCCATGTACAACACTCCCTTTTTTCCTTGTGGTGAATAGAAGATTTGCTTAGAGCTGATGACTTATGCCTTTCTTGCAAGTTATGCAGCTAGCGAGTAACTAGGGGAATCAATCAGTGAGCAGAAAACAGCTAATTGAGTCCAGCATCACGCTTTTTTCTTCTTTACATATTCAGCACTGGAATCGGAGCCAGTTTGGTGTCTGATAATGTAACTCGAGAGAAGAGGCATTTTGTGTGCGGGATTCAGAGCAAATTCAATACTTAAGAAGTGTCTGCTCCTAAACTTTAGGGTTACCAAGCTGACAGCGGTTGAGGACTCGGGGGAAAATACTCGAAACTGAGCTTTAGGCCTATAAATGCCGAAGCTGGTAAGTCACTGAGCGTGTAGCATGATGTGGAGAGGATGTGCCTCCTGTTTCAGAGAGGGAGAAGGAGAAAAGGCTTTTGTGGTTATTCTTAGGCGCAGCACAGCATGCATAGCTTTTCTCAGTTTTCCTTTTCCTTTCCTTGGGCTTTTAAGTTCTTTTCTGTCCTTTTTTCCTGTGTCTGACTTTATCCAGGCATCTTTAATAAAAAACTTTTTAAAGTTAGAATGATTGGGATTTTTGGCAGATGGAAAGCCTGTTACAAAGAAGAAAGGACACATGTAGCCACATCTCCTAAAGGGAGCAGCAAAGTCTCTTTGCATTTACTATAGAGCATGTAGTTCTGAAGTGAGCTAGCCAGGGCTGGGGGATGTGATGTGTCTGTGAATCTGAATGTGGGGTTTTTTTACCCACTTTGCTGAACAAGAATTGTCTGATAGTGAAAAAAGAATTGCAGATTAAGTTTAACCAGGTGTTAAAATATTTTCTTTTTTCTTAGACAGAAGGTTTCCTAGAGATTTCAGTTTGGGGCTTGAACTATTACTGGGCATAAAGCAAACTGTAAAATTTTAACATCTCTCTTATTGGCTTCACACAGCTCATGTAAAAGTCATATATGCTTGGGGTTTTCTCTGGAGCTGAAGCGAATTAATCAGTTATGATAGCTTTAACTGGATGTTGTCCTAGTGCTTCTTACACGTTTTTATTGGGACATGGCTACCAAGCTTTGCCTGTTTTTTAAGTGCTGCTGCTGTAACCGTGAAGTGTTTCCGAACATTGTCCTGTCGAAAGCCAACTGCTTACTTCTGGTTTACATTTTGCCAATTAATTCCAAGAACGCTATTAAATGTTAGTTCTCTCTCTCTCACTCTCCCTCTCTCTCTGTGAAGCACTAATTCAAAGAGGAAGGTTAAGACTGTTATTTCTGTGGCGTGTGAAATGGGCTGGATGTTAGAGGGCAGCAGAGCAAGGCGTGTGCCCTGCCTCCCGGGCGAGCAGAAGCAAAGAGCCTGCAAGAGCCTGCGTGAGAAAAGCAGGAGAAAAAGGAAAAAAAGTGCCCGGAGCAGAACTGTAGAGAGGTCCTAGAATGTCAGAGAGCATGTGCTAATTTCCTATTTGTTCCTGAACGTAAAGCTCTTTACTTTGATCTTGCCTATGAGGTGATGCAAAGCACGGCCTTTGGAGGCGTAGGGAGTTTTCCGAGGTGAAGGGATGCGAGAGGTGGCAAAGAGGATTTATTTCTTCTGTACCTGAGGGCATCTTCATTGTCAGTGACCACATTTGTTTGCAGCGAAAAGCTGGGCAGTGGGGATGGCCTCTCATAGCAGTTTTCCAGCCGTGTGGTACGTGGTGGCTGCAGTCCTCTGCATGCACGTCTCGGTATTTCCAGATGCTGTTAATAATTCCCCGTTTCCCTGCAGCCCTTCGCGCGTGTGTGCAGCCAAGGTTTCGGAGCTGGCGGGTTTCCTTACCGTGAGAGCATCGCAGATGCGGGATGCACTTGCTCCAAGGGGCGGGAAGGGCCCGCCCGGGGCCCCGCGGGCGGCTCCGGCAGCCCGGCCGAGCCCTGCGCCGCTCTGCCAGCGCGGGGTTTGCGCATCGGCCTTGGCCGATTTGCTATGGTTTGGGGCCGCGGAGCCAGCTGTCTGCAATCTGATGTAACGTTGCCCTGGAAACCAGAAATGAAACACTGAAGCATTCACCACAGAGTTACTACACGCAGCATTAGCCAAAGTAATTAAAAGTTGAGCCATATGGGCTTTCGGACGGAAAACTTTGGAGCGGAGGAGATGGAAGTTAAGTTGTTCCTATTTGCAGTGCTGCAGATCTGTTTGTTGTCCCGTTGAGGGCACAGGGAGAGGCCTGCCTTGGCTGTGCACAGGGACACAGGGAGCTGGAGGGGCTCTGGCTGTTTCATCAGCACGCTGAGGACACCGAGGCTCGGCCGGGTGGGAGAGCCAGGGGCCAGGAGGCATTGCTGGACATGGACTCCTCCGGTGCCGGACAGCCTCTGGCTGAGCATCCTGCAAACTCATCCTCTCGGTAACAGACCACGTCTACCTCTCTGCAGTGCTGCAGCACTCTGGAGTGCCTGTGAAGGGGAGAGAGCAGGAGGGGGCTGTTAGCTGGCTACATCCAAGCCCTGTGCCAAGGCCTCGCTGCTAGAGCTGTCCAGAAAGCCATTTGCCCAGCCTGCCACGCTTTGGGAACACTGGGGTAATTTTCCCATCTGAAGTCAGGGACAGCTGCTAAAAAAAGCAATTTGGTCACCATGAAAGAGGGGATTGAGGAAGTCAAAGTGTGGAAGTTCAATGATTTCCAAATATGTCGGTTATGGCCTGAATGCTTTACATTTCTGTCTTCTGTTTAATATTAGCTGTAAAAGAAAGCATCACTTGAGCTGGAACATTAAGCTCTGTTTCCCATCTGCCAAAGTGGAAACTTTTGATAATTCCAAGGCCTTTCCTTAAAAGTTGATTCAAAAACAGGAAGCAAGTGAAGAGTAACCCTTTTTGAAAATGCATTCATTTTCAAGGAATTTGCATTATTTGACAGTGAAGTTTCCCGAGCAGCAACACTGGTGTAGTCACAAAATTTAGGCCTTTTTGCATAAACTTACTGTCCGTAATTTTTTTGCCGCAGAAGATTTCTCTGTCACGTGCTACCCGGTATGATAGGAAGTAGGCTTCTGGAGGAGACTGTGTTTATCTGTCATCTACCCATAAAGCACAACTTGTTCTTGCCTACCTGCAAAGCACTGGCGGATAAAAAGGATCTGTTGCTGCTTGTGGAAGACCCCAGCTCAAAAGTGTTCTAGGAGTCCTGAAGCATTGGGGAAAAGCAGGTGGCACTTAATTGTGATTGGACATTATTAATTTTGAAGTATGCTGAGCACCCTCCATATCACCCACTTGGGTTTGATTTCAGTACCTTGTGCTGAAGGTATTTTGACACTTGCTTTTGCTGTGGTACTTGTGAATGCAAATGTCAGACATTGTAAAAGCTCTTTCTTCGTTGTTGTTGAGTCTTCATTTACCTGAGGGTGCCCAGTTTCTTCTCAGATATCAGTGGTGCAAAGTAGGACTAACTGTTTATTCTTCAATGAAATCCTGGGTGGGAGGTCCAGGCATGAGCTGTTCTCTAAGTCTTACCGAGCTCACAGTTTCAAAAACAGCAGTCTTGCAAACTAAGGGTGTATAAAAAGTAATTATGGAAAGCAATCCCCTAGAGTAATTGCATTTAAAATAAACCTCCCTTGAGTGCAGAATATGTATGATGGTTGCTTGCCAGGATGCACTTAATGGCCCAAGAAGTCTTGACTGAACTTCTTTATTACAGTCAATAATCCATTCATCATCTTATCTAAATGTGTCTGTCTTGTTTGACATATCACTAAGTTGTCCTGGGCATAATCTCTGAATTAATGCTCATGTTGTTGCTTCATTTACTTGATGTAAACAACCCTGATACTCTTTACAGTCCTATTTTTCCCAAAGGAAGTTTATTAATTACCTAGCCAGTCTGGAAACACAATAAACGCATTTGTGCAATTCTTGGATGATAGAATGACAATTCCCACTGCCATATGTGGTCAGTTTGGTATCCTTCCTTATTTTGGAGTAATGCAAAGTTTGTGGAAAACTGGTAATGGACAGTGCCCTTGCAGAAATTTGTTGAAGTTTGCTCTGATGTGGTTCTGGGGCCCTTGTGAGGTGTATGCCTGGGAGGGAGGCTTTGAGAGCTGTCCTGGCTCTGTCAGGCACTGTGTGTGCCTTTGGAAGCATTCCAGTGCAGCTGCTAATTGGTGTCCTGCCCCATGGCATCTGCCTGTAGTACCTTATCCTGGTATTAAGTGCACTGCAAAAGCAGAAAGCATTTTTTTATGTTTGGCCTTTTCTATTCATCCTCCAGATAAGCAGACAGTATTTTTTGCTGGGAACAGAAGGGGATGGGTTTTGGTTTGTTTGTTTGTTTTTACTTGGCTTGCATCTCTTGGGGATCTTTATTTTTAAAAGTTTAATTAAGGAGAAGGAGAAAAAAGGATGAGCACACTGTGGAAACACAGATAGCTGCACTGACAGGAAGTTGCATGAGGGTTTTTCGAGCTGACCATTAGGAATGCTGTGAATTGGCTGGGACTATGAGTGCAAACAAAGTAAGGTATACGATCCATACGGCACTCCAGCTGGAGCCTGTGCTGTGTGCAGGAATGTGCAGCAGCGCAGGATGCCAGGGCTGTCCTGGCCAAGCCAGAGAGCCCTGCTGGCCTCCTCTCCTCTCCTCTCCCCTTCCCTGCCCTTCCCCCCGCCGCCTTCCACATTCTGAACTGATTAAAACAGAGGAAGTAGCACGTTGAACATTGGATCTGGCTCGAAAATCGAAGTTGTCTTCTCGTTCACAAGGAATGGATTGTTTCAGCTTGTTGTGTCACTGCTGCTGGAGAGAAGGGAATTTTTTTTTGTCTCTGTAATGTTTGATACTTGAGGGAAAACAGCTGGAACTGAGCATACTGGATCAGATGCAAAACGAAACGGGATGCTGGGGAATATGGACTGCACTGTATATCTGAAAAGGTCAGAGTTTTCCCTTGGTCAGTGCTGGAGGAATGCTCTGTCCATCTTAACTCCAGCCTCGAGAGCCTTCAGGAGGAGTGTAAGGAGCAGAGAGGAGGAAGGGAATGTTTTTTAGCTGTGGCAGTCCATGAGTGAGGCAGATGAGGTCTCCTCCTTCCTTTCCTTCCCATCCCTTTCTTGTGCTGCTGTTTTTGATTTTCTGGGAAGACTGGGAGGAAAAAAAAAAGAAGTCGTCAGTGACAGAGCTTCAGTTTGGAAAAGCTGTTTATAACCGGGTTTAAACAGCAAGTTCTGAGATGCCAGACAGACCAGGGACTGACTAAACCACGGGAGTATAACTGGTATGGTAAGAAGAACCCTGGAAAAGAGCCCTGCCTGAAACATACTGGAAGAGGACGTGGAAGTAGTTATTACACAATGCATGTGAAGAAAGACAAGGGCAGGAATGCATTTCAGTGCCTAGGATCTTACGTTGCACAGATTTAGAAATCAAAATGGTATGTCATGCTTTTACAAAAAGGAAAAAAAAAAAAGAAAACAAGAAAACCCTCAGTAATTTAAATGTGTCTCTCTGACCTGAGCTGAAAATATAACATCAGTTACAGAGCTGCATTGACACAACGCAGCAGATGAGCTGGGTTAACTTGACTTGAAGGAGCAAGCCGTGGAACTACTGCTTTATTAATATTCCCTTTGTTTCTTTGCCAGTCAAGAGAACAATCCGATGATGAAACAGAGGAGTCGGTGAAGTTTAAGAGGTTGCACAAGCTGGTGAATTCTACTCGCAGAGTCAGGAAGAAACTCATAAGAGTTGAAGAAATGAAAAAACCCAGCACAGAAGGTAAAAAGCGACATGGTTAAAACTGTTTGTGTGAATCCATGTTTCTGTTGAGAGGGGACAGAAAGTGGAGGGTTGGGGGAGGGAGGGGTGGAGTATTCATAAGGGGATAGTAGGAACAACTGCCTTGTCTACTGTGCATGCCTTAGGTTATTGAATTTTTAGGCTTTAGAAGGAGGAAAGTGACAGCCTAGAACGTGATTACTGCTGATCTGGTATTCTCAGAGCAGCGCTGGAGAGCCGCTCATTAAAAGATTAGAAATTGGCTTATGTTTTATACCCCATGCTGGGAGAGAAGGAGCCTGGGAGCAATCCCAGCCAGCTGCCCCACAAGCCCAGCAAGGAGGTAAGTGGAGCCATTACCACACTGCTCCCTCCTCCCAGGCCCTGGGTGGTACACAGGTGAAGCTCCTGCTCATTTTGGGAAGGTAGCAGCTGGCTGGTGGTGCAGTTGAACCACATGGCATCACCCAGTGGCAAAAGTACAGAACCTCTATCAGACAATTCTTGTGGGATAGAGGCTGCCTTGTGATTTCTACTTGGGGGGGATCCTGTCTGCAATTTGGCTTCTGAATGAGCTCTGCTCCCTGCAGAGAGGGGGAGAGAAGGGAGGAGGAAGAGGGTGGGGAAAGGGAAGCAGAGTTCAGGCCCTGGGAACACCATGCTGTAGCATTAACTCCGGATGACCTGTATGCATGTGTGAGCACTCAGATTTATGGAGCCTGATCCTCAGGAGCCTCTCTGCACAGCTATGCTTGAGTCCTTACTGGAATTGTGGGCACCTCTCTGTCTTGGGGGCCTTCTTGGCATCGTATGCCAGTTCCCCTCAGCTCTGCAGTGAGCTGAGCAGTATTGTGATTCTTTTCTAGTGCATTTAAAGGGAACACGTGCATCTTGCGTATGTGGCAGGAAGCTGCTGGCAGATCTGTGATCTAGCCTGCCTCTCCTACATTATGGATGGTGTTACTGGCTGGTGTGAAAGGCACAGGCAGTCTGGAGCTCTGGAATGGGCAGCTGTCTCTGTCTGGAAAGCTTTTATCACCTCATATGGTGAGCATAAAGCCAGGACACCTTGGAAACAAAACTGTGGATTTTGAGATGGGACAAACAAAACAGGACTATTTTTCCACTGCTCCGGGGATGGGTGGCCCTCAGAGAAGCCAGTCCTACCTCCTCCTCTGCCCAGGAGTCTGAGAAAAGCTGCAGGGAGCAATCAGGAGGAGGCTCCAGGGACGGGAGCAGATGCAGGAGCAGGCAGCTCAGGGGCTGCTGGCCATGGCCTTCCTGCATTTCGACCAGACTTTCTTTTCAGCATAATAAGTATCTGTCTTGCTCTCTGTATCCTCTCTTACAGTGTTTTACCACCTTATTTCCTTTTTTCCTCAGTCTTTCACTTAAGAGTGCCACTCCTTCCAGGGTTTCTATTTCCACTGAGTTTTTCCACCCCTGCCCCCTGCAGAAAAAGCACTGAATTAGCAATTGTATATAAAAAAAAAGTTTGTTCTCCTTCCTTCTTTTTCCATATGCTGTCTTCTCTAGCTCTAGGCTTCTCTGATTACTTTATCTATCACTGTGGGGTTTCTTCGTAGAGTCACTCTTTAAAAACTTGATAGGAGAACCAGTTATTGCTAAATATCAACATGGATTTATTCTGCATAACTTTTGTATAACTGGAAGGTCCCCTAAGTAGCCAAGTCTACCTTAGCAGTAGATGTCTATGACTTTTCTTTCAGGAAATTTGATACCCAAATTTTCATATGGCAAATAAAAAGTGCTTCATAAATGTTCTCCATCCCGATCTCTCATGATACAGGTCTGTTTTCCCAATTGGACATTGTCAGAGGGCTGTGCAAGATCACAAAAAATAGGGTGGTCAGATTTCGGATTGGTTTCTGGCTTTCCAAGTTACCTGCAGTTGACTGGATTGATTTTTGAGCTGTTTGCTATAGTTCTTAGAATCTGTGGTATTAATGTGAAGTAATGTAAAATCATAGTGATTGTAGGTTTTGGGGATTTGGCTATAATATTTGATTTGAGTATTGAGTAACATATTGAGTAATATTTGAGTAACATCAGTACAGTTGAAATAAATTCATTAACGTTCAACAGCCTTTAGTATAGTGTAAGAGTAGACTTATTTTGAAAACTGACATGCAGTTTCCTGGAAGAAAGATTCTGCATAATCCTACTCAAAAATTTCTTCACGAAGAGCAGCTTTGCCAAATTTCCCTTATGTGTTCCTGTAGATTTTAAAGAAAAGCACACTAGTCTCAGATTCTTCTCCCACATTTCTATTACTGACTCTGTTATCACAATGAGTATACATTTGGCTGAGCTGATACTCACTAGAATTTGCCAGTATCTGAATCCATATGTATTTTGTCTTAATCTGCTCCTAAGTGAGCCAAATAACTGAAACTTCCTAATTCCTGGGCACCATTCTTATGTAGCACTTAAAAATGCATCACATCTACATCTGTGTCATTATGGCTTTGTGTCATGGATTCACTCCAAATAACATCTGTTACAGTGTTCACACACAATGCATATTTCACAAGCTGTTTAAAAACATATTTACATAGTGGATTAAATTGTTTATCAGTACGTACTCAGTCCCAAGAGAATGTCTATTTTCAAATTAAGATGTGGAGGGGAAGAAGAGCAAGCTGGACAGTCCAGGGAAAAGCGGTGTCAAAACATGACTCCAATCTACAGACCTACCCCAAAAATTTTTTCAAGAGTTAAAGTTGCATGTCAGATGTGATCCACTATCCCTTCAATGTCATGATGAGCATTATTATAGTAAAAGAGCATCTTAGGTTTCAACAGGTGTATGTCAAATATATTTTGCCAACGGAGTGGACTGAAGGTGAGGCACGAATCCTGTACAGGGCTGCTAATCTGTCATCGTGAAAGGTGTCCCTCGTTATTGAATGAGCCAGTTTAGTAAATTGTAGATATTTTGGTAATAGTTCAAATTTAGCTCTGCTGTAAGACCGTGGAAACAATCAAAGATGAAGGCAAAGTTGGGTCATTAAGAAATTTATTTTGGCAAGAAATAAATACAGTCATGCTTGTGTGTGTGTGATACATAGCTATGAATGATATGAAATTTGTCAGGGAGACAGAGGAGGACACGTACTTTTTTTCGACTCTTACCTTGTTGCTACATCTAAAACCTGTGCCTATACTTTGCTCAAAAGAAAACACCAGAGGAAAGTTTCTTATATGATAAATGTTAAAAGGATTTGCAGTTTCAAATTCTTTATTCCCTTCTCTCTACTCCAAAAAGGAAAATTGGTCCATGTCCAGTATTTATGTTGCAAAATATTCCTGTGAAATATTTTCTGGAAAAATTTGGTGAAAACTATGCGTTTCTTTCATTACCAGGACATTGTTGAAATTGGCACATCTGCAGTTTGACCTACTTCTTTGTTTCTGCATCTGCTAAATAAATTCTGTGTGATTAAAACCGGTGTCTCTTCCCCCACCAAAACTCCAGAACTTCAAATTTCATCTTGGAGTTCAGCTCCATAACTTTCTGCAAAAAATACTCCTTTCTGCAGCCACAGGAGTGCTAGGTATTGGAAATATGGACCTGAGAGGTACTTGTTTGGGCTTTACTACCTAGGTGTACTTCTGACCTATTGTAAGCTCACCAGAGCTGAGCATTGTATGCAAGTATCAGAAGAAAAACATGAGACAGATCCCAGCTCCAGCTTTTAAGGGGTTGTTAGTGGGAACATCTGTGGTCTTAGCTGCAGATGAAAGAGAGAAACTTGAAATAATGATGAGTTTACTTACAGGATGTTGTATTCTGTTTGGGGTTAACTAATCCCAGCATTCTCACTTCACAAATGGAAGGAACTGCTTCAGGTTTATCGACTCAAAAATAACTTCTGAGCAATTTACATCAAAAATAGTTTTATTCCAATATAAGTGGGTGACATCTTGAATAAATACAGTGAGACTCACAGGGAAACATCTTAGAGAATTATGAACAATGACAAGCATTGTGCTGCTTTTGTCCCCTGTAGGTGTGGAAGAGCACTCACTTGACAACTCTCCTATATTGGATGACAGATCAGCACTTTACTCTGGAGTTCACAAGAAGCAATTCTACTTTGACAGCTCCTGTGAAAAGCAGCCAGAGGACGACTCGGACTCACTCACTACTTCTCCCTCATCCAGCAGTCTTGATACTTGGGGAGCCAACCGGAAGCTGGTGAAGACCTTCAGCAAAACTGATAGCCGTGGCCTTATCAAGCCTCCCAAGAAACTTGGGACATTTTTCTCTTACCCAGAAGAGGAGAAGTCCCAGAAAGTTTGCCGCTCCTTGACAGATGGGGAAATGAAGAAGAGCCTCGGCTCGCTGAGCCACGGGGTAAGTACAGAAAGCATTTGCTTTTATGACAGCAACAGGCACAAGCACCATCTTCTGGTGTCCCTGGAGGAGATTCAGAGTGTAAGGAAGCAGATCCGGTTGAAGAAAATGGATACTAACTATTCCTGTTCCAGAGCTTTTCTTTGCCAGCGCCCTGCTAGGAAAGGAGCACCCCCCGCAACTTGCGACCTACAATTACTGCGGCACAAAGTGAAAGGGGGTGGAGGTTGTGGCTTCCCAAACAGAAGGCTCCGAGGGCGCACCGCTGTCAGCGAGTTCAATATCACCTATGTGGTGGAGAGAAGCCTGTACAGTCACCTCAACCTCTCACAGCTGGTGCGTCCCGTTACTGACAGGACCCTGAGCAAGGCCGACAAGCAGGACCTGAGGAGATGCCTGCTGGAGGAGGATGAGGAGGCCAAGAGGAAGTGGGCTGCCACAGTGGATCGCTGTACTAAAAGGGTTCTCTTGAGAATCCACCAAAAGTCTGTGAGTCAAAGAGTCGCCATGAAGGTGGTCTTCCAATTTCTGTGAGGTTGCAGTGAACACTTTCTGCTTTGTACTTTTAACTAAAATTCAGTGCTGCTGCTTTCTTTGCCATTAGAAACTCTTAAGCACTTATATGCAGGTGTAAGGAAAGAGCTTGATAATCTTGTCAGAGAAGAGTTTTTTTGAATCTGCTGTTTCTGTTTGTGCAGTGAGAGAGAGCAAATATGACAAAACTCTGCTTTTTTAATTCACCTAGTACAGTAATGGAGATTACCAGTGAACAGAGAAGGTTTGAGATGCTATAAATATGTTTTTTATGATGCTTTGGGAGTCAATATTCTCTTCAAGGGGTACCAAGAGATGAACAAGATTTTCAGAGTAATGGAGTTTTGTTACTCAAGTGTGTTCTATTTCTCCTCAGCTGTCATTGCCTTAAACTGGCCCTTCCCTTCTCAGATTGCATCTCATCAGTTCACTTACCCAAGCAGTATTCTCCCTTACATACACAGCTGCAGAAACACAGAGAGTTTTGCATGAGTCACTGTCCTCCTGCTTGCTGCTCACCACTACCAGAATTGTCACTGCTGCTCCTTCTTTCTACCATGGAATGAAGGTGGCATCTTCCCTCAGAGCATTACAGAAAGGGAACAAGGGGTGGCCAAAAGAGGAAACTGTGCTTACAGGGAGAAATTAAGTGATTTGAACACTCCAGAGGGATCCAAAGCTGCTTCCTGGTTATGTGACCCAGTTTTGACAGTTCCGTTAACCATGAGTCTGAGTTTCCCAGGAACTTGCTTTTGGTGCAGGATCTCCAAAGCTGAGCCAGCTAGTCTTGACTAGCTGACAATGTTCCCTCCCTGCTTTAGTGGATGGAAACAGCAGTGCACCCATAACATTAAGCAAGATATTCCAGTGAACAATACAGTAGAAACAGCTTTCTCTTAAATAACAGATTTTTTTTTTTTTTTTGAGAGAGATCTCTGCTAAATTTCTTCTGATATAAGCTATAAGAGTAGTATAAGAGCTGTGGTCTCCTTAAATAACTTGTGGGAGATGAGCAGGCCTTTATGGTTCAGTTTTTGCTCTTTGGCCACAAAATACAGATTTATTTTTTTTTTCTACCCAATACCATGAACATTCTCTCTTGGCAGCTTTACTGTTTCTTCTGCATTGACTGCTTGTCCTTAAAGGAAACAACATCTTCTGAGTACAATGTCTGTAGCAATAAACAGTATCCTGTGAGGGCCAGGTTATTACAATGATAGGATAAACCTTGCTCATCTTCTGTGTGTTGAATGATAACGTTATCTTGAACAAAAAAGCATACTCATATGTTCTAGAGATGTCCCATAGTTAAAATTACCCTCCAAAACTATCTTGGTAAATACAGATGACAGAAACAAACTCTTCAGGTCTTTTAATAAGTTAGTCTTGTATCACTATAGTAATTTCATTATGAAAACTATTTGCACTGACCGTTGCTTAATCACAGAGATAGAGTTAAAGAAGTGGACAGTGTTTTGTTGTAGTTAAGGAAATTCTCAGTCAGCTGCTTCTCCAGCCTTGTTTGAATGGGATGAATGTTGGAGACCTGCTGCCCTTACTAACTTTTTCAATGCACTTCGTCCTGAAACTGCAAATAACTGACAAGCTTCAACTAATGCTGCTCCTTCCTAGAAACGCTTAATGTTTGTTTGCTGCAACCTCAGGGAAATTGCAATACCTCTGTATTTAGTGGAATTGGTCACTCTGTCTTGCCTTGCCATTCATTTTTGTCATCTATATTTGTTTCAGTGGCCTGGACATGCATGAAATTTTCAAATGGCATCAGTTTTTCTGTTCTCCCAGAAGGATAATACTTTTGACTGCATGGCCATTCCATTGAATATCCCTCTCCTCATCCACAGACCTTTTGTTTGCTGCAGGATTGCCAGGGTCCCTACTGGAATCTGAAGGTGGAAGTTAAATTGTAAATGTATGGGGAGATCCACAGTGAAACAACAAGCATCCTTAATAGGGAACATTTACTCAGAAGCTTTTAACCAACAGTTGTTTTGCCCTCCAAGAAGACGCCTTTAGGAGGAGCTCTGGCTGGTTTGACAGACAAGTTTGCTCAGAGCAGTTCCAGATGTCCTCCCTTCATTGCTGGGATTACCATACACTGTAGGATTAGTTATAATGGTTCTTCACAGAAGGACCAAATTACTCCTAGTTAAACATGTGCTTTAGAAACCAATCTTATTACTTGTGGTTGGTCTCAAATGCTTTCTAAAAACAATTTTTAAAACCTGTGCCATAGTCACATTGCCTCCTGGAAAAAAACACTTAGAAAAAGTCTTTATCACAGCATTGTCTCTAATGTGTGTGGGGCCTAGATAAAAGCTGGCTTGGAATTCTAGTAGAGTTGTAGTAGGTTCAAAAACTGTCATCCAAGTTTGTTTGGTGTAAGCAGCAAGAAGCTAGAAATAAAACCCTTTATAAGCTATTAATACGTTTGCTTCTAAGTGGTGAACAGGCAGAGTGTTTACTTTAAAAGAATGAATTATTTTAAGTGTTTATTAAGTGTCACAGTTTGTATATACAGCTTGCTTCTTGCTAATAGACAAAGCGGGCTGGTAGTTCTCAGGTCGTGGGTTTTCACTGACTCACAATTCTTTGTAGCTCCGAGCCAATACCTGATCAATACCTAATTGATTCTTAAAGTGTCTTTGAAGTTACTCTGTTGGGTAGTTCAGGCCCTAAGAACTTTTAGTTCAGAAACAGTTCTGTGTCCTGTTTATCTCAGCCCTGACTCTGAAAAGAATACTTACAGTCAGCATCTGCCTGTCCTCAAAACCACACTCAGAGCACAGAAATTGTGCAAGTTAATTGTAATGGCCATACCTTCTTTTCCTTGCATTGCCCCATGAGATTTCTGCCAAGGCCAGTTATTTGAGTACTGTGCAGCTGGTTGTTCATTGGTCAGGTTCTATTACCTCTTGGATTGCAAAGAAAAAGCTGGAAGTGACTAATCTGGAATCAGGGCTTGCTCAGTCTCTGGGACACAGTGCTTATGGATAGCTGGACTGGGTTTTTCCCTCCTCTTACCAAGGGCTTACCCAACTCGTAAGTTCCAGTGATTCCCTGTATTTCAGTGGAAATGCAGCCTATGCAGCTATTCAGAAGGTAGGTTATTCAATGCTTTAAAAGATTTTGAAAAGAAGATTGGTGGTTCTCTGTTTCAGTGCTGCTGTGGACTTACTTATGAAGGCAGATGGGAGTGAAGAGATGGAGTTGCCAGCACCTTGGAAAACTTGAGCATAAGATCAACAGTTTCGTCAGACCAAGAAGTCTTTTTTCATTTTAAAAAGAGGAGTAGGCAGTGGATGACTCAACAGCAGCAGATCTTAGGCCAAGGAGTTGTCTCTGGAAAAGAGAGACTCATATTACCTTACAACAGATTTCCTGATTTATAATCTCTCATCCCTTTGTTTGTTTCTTTCTTTCTTTCCATGTTTGCAGACATTTGCATTTTAATTGATGTTCTCCAAATCACAAATGTTCTAAGTGAGCTAATCATGATGATAAAACTATCTATCTTTGTTTATTTGCAGAGAACCTGTAGCTTTGGAGGCTTTGATTTGACAAATCGTTCCCTTCATATTGGAAACAGTTCTGACCAAATGGTGAGTTTGAGAAGGTGCAGACTTGAAATAGCATAAAATGGAATGCACAGCAGAGTTATAATAGACTGGAGTGTAATTTAGGTCTGTAATAATAGTTTGGGGATCCAAAAAAACAGAGCATCTTTGTTAACCTCAAACTTCCTTAGCTTTGAGAATAACATACCCACCCATATCCATGTGTGTATAAGTATTTATATACAGTATGTGTAAAGAGGTAGGAACAAGTGATCAAAGCACAGATCTGGGGGCACATCTATGGGCTATTCTTATATCTGACTTCCTCAGAGCATCACCCAAGGCAAAACATGTGCTTGCTATGCTTCCTTGGTAAAAATATTTACTATTTGGAATGATGAGACTAACTTTGCTGAAGGTCTGCAAATTATTTTCATGGAAGTCATTATGTAAGAAGTTCATTATTGGTTTTCTCATTGTATCTCAGAGCTCTGGAGCAGACCAGGATCCCACTGTGCTGGGTGCTGCACAACTGATCTCAGAGCATTCTTGTGTTTAAAAGAAAACTACATCTCCCCTGAGAATTAATTCCATTTTATGTTACTCATGTTGATCCCACTGTTACTGTTGGTTGGTTGGTGGCCAAAAATAACAGAACAGAAATGACCCAGAACATTATATCAAATGAAATTGCAAACATATTTTTTCCTTATGCCCATATATGTTTTTCTTTTCTGTTTCAGTATTGTATCTGATAACTTTTCTGTTCACTTAAATCAAGTCTAAATTGTCAACCATTTTGTATGCCAGCATTATATCATTTTTTATATCATCTGAGGTTTTTGGACATGTTTTTTGTTGCCTTATTTTTTTGAACATCATAAATTACCCCTGAATTTGCTAAATCTGTGGGTGGTTATTTTACTCATCAATTTTCAACATCAGTAAACAAATTAACTTCTGCTCTTACAGTGTTTATCTTTAAACATAGATACTTATTTTGATCAGATGTGTTTTAATATAAGAAAGTGTGAAGTCTAGATGTTATATTTATCCCTGGGAGTATCAGCAGTGGGAGCGATGCAGTGCACTAGAACAATGTATGTGGATCAAAGCAGGGTTTTTTCTTGGAAACGTATAAGTCCATTAAGTAGAAAGTTTTTTCCAAAAAGATTAGGCAAAAAGCTGTCCTTAATTTCTGGTAAAAGACCAAAATTACCAAGGAAATTGTAATTATGAACAACTTTTAAGGGGAAAAACAACGTATTGTCAGAAATGAAGTATCAGTTGAATTTCAGAGAAACTTTCTGTAAGAACAGTGATGTAGTAGAAAACATACATAAATGTAGGAAAAAAGATAAATCTTTAGTGCACAATACAGTGCACATTTATTTTGGTGTTTGCTATCTTCTTGTAGCTAAATTTAACCAAGTCAGAGACCAAACTCAGTAGTCAATCTCTTTGGCTAGATGGATTTTGGTCCTTTTTTTGTGCTGTGATTTTTGGTGCACCCTTGCCAATGGAGGATCCTGGAGTACATCTTATAGAGCTGCATTTCTCAGTGGTTCCTGAAACTGGGTAGAACATAAGACTGTGTTTAATGCCCTGCCTGGACAGTCTGAATAAGGACTGAACCATAGAAGTTTGGTAAAATGTCAGCTGATCCATGTTAACTGAGTACTTGTGACATAAGTAAGTGCTTGGTACATTAAGCTGGTTGAGAAAAAGTTGAAATAATTCAAAGCAGCTGGTCTTTGGTCATCCTCTATATAGGGATCAGCTAATTTAGTTCTTCAGTACCCTGTTGTGTGCCTTAAAAAAAGCAGTGCAAGTTTAACCTACCATGGTTGATGGATTTAGCACACTTTTTTGCAGTGTTTGCTTTTGGTTGTTTTTTTTTTTTGGTGGGTGTTGTTTTTGTTGTTTTTTTTTTTTTTTTACAGTCCGTAGTAAAACCACAGAGGTTAGCAGAATGTCTGTCTGAAAATAGGAAGTAAATTTGGGTAGCCAAATGTAGATATCCACATATATATATATATATATATATATACACAGAGATCTATATTTGGCTAGTATCTCAGAGGTACCTTTATTCCTGTTAAACTCTTTGTAGTATTGACCAACATGAGCCACAACTGCTGTTGTGTGTCCTGTTAGAATGGCTTAGCCTGAAATGTGAGGTTTTCTATCAGATCAAATATTACTGAAATTCAAAGGCATAAAGGCATCTTAACAGTCCTCAACAGATCTATACACAATATTTTCGCAAAAAGCTTACACATCAGGCCTGCAGAGTAAGCTACAGTGGACTGCTGCAGTGGTTTGCACAAGGCCTCAGCACTGAATCTGGAGCAGGTGACAGGACACTGTGCTGCTGTCCTGTGTCTACCTGGACACCTCTGCAGTAACTGCTGGCTGAGGGGAAAAAAAAATGGCTTTTCTATTTTAAAGGCTTAAGCCGTGTTTTGTTTTGCAGGGCAAAGAAGGAGACTTTGTTTATAAAGAAGTGATCAAATCACCCTCTGCCTCCCGTATATCTCTGGGCAAAAAGGTGAAGTCTGTAAAAGAAACCATGAAGAAAAGGATGTCAAAAAAATACAGCAGCTCTTTGTCTGAGCAGGTATGTAAGGTCTGCAGTGGAATCCACTTAATAATGTAGAAGTGATAATCAATACTGATTCCCATGCATCAAGGCATCTCTGAAGAAATTTCTAACAAGATTATATGGTGTGACTTATTCCTATGTTCTTATAAAATCCCTCGCTGTGAAATGGCTTCCTATAGATGGCAGTACCATGGAAAATCCATTTTCAGATTTTCATTTAAGCAGCTCATCAGAAGTCTGTCGTTGATGGCACTACACACCTCACTCTCTATTTCCATTTCTTTTCTATCAAAATTTATTAAGGGAACCAGTCTGTGACACAGGGTCACAGTGATATATTTAATCTGCAATTTACACCTTAGTTTAAATTCCCAACGTAACTTCACATACACAGCTCTTCTCTGCTACTACAGGTCTTTTCTCCATCACAGCTTGCCCTGTGCAGCAGCCCATTAAAACAGAGGCACAGTCTAGTCAGAAAGGGACGTCTGACATAAGATTTTCCTATTATTCTTTCATTACAGATTTTTATAGTCTATTCTTAAAGGCAAACCTGAAGTACATTAGTTCTAAATTAGGCTTTGAATTTCAGTGGCCTAGAAACAATTGCTGTCTTTTTCCCTTTTCCTTTAGTGGAGCGTCAAAAATCTTCGGCATTTGTTTGAAACCGGGCTTGCCACTTGGATTGTCTGTAAGGAATGGGCTGGAAAGCCGCTGGGAAAGCAGAGCTCTTCCTGGTTAACACCGCCCCCAAGTGGGCTCGGACCGCTCGCAGCCCTGGGAAATGGGGAATGGAAGTTTTGCTCTTAATGCAAAGCCTCGGTTCCTGTAAAAGGAGCAGTTTGTGACATTCATAGTAGCAACCCCCCACTGAAGAATCCAGAGGGACCAAGAGAGGCAGAAATGTGGCCAGTGTTATGCTGTGCTTTGTGACTACAGAATTCCTTTCCTGCAGAGCTGTTGATCAGCCATACTTATTCATTACCGGGGCAGTGCTACACTTATGGTTATTCAAACATGCAGTTAAAATATTTTAAGGTGTCAGATGATTTAATATTGATAAAAGATGATTTGGTGTCTGATTGGCTTTACAGTGCCCTTCTGCAAAGTCTGCCAAAAAAAAGAGATCCTTTGAGAAACTGCTGTACAGCGATTTCACAATACTTCTGCTCTCTGTCTCGCTCTTTCAGGTTGACTTTACCTCTGAAATCATATGCTGGGATGAGCTTTTCCTAATGAATCTGCAGCATGCAAATAATAGCGTTCCTCTAAAAGTTTTATGACCATATGTCTCCACAAAACACTCTTGTATGCAAGCTACAGTTCTTTTGTTTTCAAACTTTATGGCAGAGTTGTTTTAGAATATTTATGACTTTCAGGCATCATGATTCAAAGTATGTTCCAATGGCTCTTTCTGCATGCATTAAAAGAAGCAAAAGTTATGCTGGCCACGAGTATCTGCTGCTTTAACTGTGCTTCAAAAGGTTGACAGAATTTCTGTTTAGGAAAGACCCTTTTGATTTTCTGTAATGTTTGACGGAAAAGAGAAATTGTCTCAACTATTGTGCACTGTAGCAACCAGGACACACACATAGCAAAATCTTTTTATATTTATGCATTTATGTTTATGAGTTTTATTTGTACTATGCACAGGCTGCATTTTTCAGCTAATGCTTTTTTTGTTGTTCTTAAAGGTAAATAAGCAATTATATAAAAAATTCACTAAAACAAACAAAAAAAAACCCACCATTGCTTCATGTCTCACTTGCATTGTCTGATTTGTTTGTGTTCATCTTTGTACAAAATCCTGATTCGAAAAACTGAATTTGGAACTAGTTCTTTTGCAAGTACTGCTGGCAAAAATGCCATGTGTCAGTTGAGAGTTTTCTGTAAGGTGGGTTTTTTCCTGCTTACAATGCTAGCTTTTTCAGATGGTCTGTTGGCTCCCATCACTACTATCATGCCTAATAAAGTGGAGTTGCTACCACAGCTGGGTACTGCTAAATAAATAGACTGGAGTTTGCAGCCTGTCTGGTAAAGAGCAGAAAAACAGAATCATTTTCCTTCAGGGTGGACAAGCAGCTCTCATCAGTGCCTATATTCATTTATCTAACTTGAATGGTCCAATCCCTTTCAGGAGTCCAGCCCTGGGATCATGCCGGGTTCCCCGCAGTCGCCACCACCAGACACTGACTCCCTGGACAAGCCCAAGCTGAAAGCTGGTGGCTCAGTGGAGAGCCTGAGAAGTTCCTTAAGCGGTCAGAGCTCAATGAGTAAGTTCAGTTGTAATTGTGTTGCTCCATTTCTGCGGCTTCAGGGAGCAGAGATCTCCACCATAGGCAGAATCAGAGAAAGTCAAAGCAGAAAGAGTGGTTAAAACGTGGAAAGGCTCATAGGTTAGTCATTAAGGGTTTGCAAAGAACTATAAGCTCTTTGGTGCAAAGACGGGGGGTTTTTTGCTTTATGTTTCTACAGTGAAAAAGTGAAATCTTGCTTTCTGTCTGGTGGATCCTGCTATTACAATATTAATATTCTAATATAAAGGTAATGTAATAATGAACCTATTTACTGCTAGTCAAGGAGGCTCATCTTTACACTGGATTTCTCCTGAGCACTCCAGATGGGGTTTCCACCCTCTCTCAAGAGAAACCTTGATTTTCTCTCATTAACTAGTTAAAGGAAGAGTAGTATTTAATAGTATCTGGTTTAGACTGTCTCTACAAGAAACAGCTTAAATGGAGCACACATGATGTGAACTTGCTACACTATTGACCAAATTTCTGGATTTGAGAGGGATTCTGGAGCCCCCTTACAGCTTTAAGAGCTTGTTTTCCTCACAAAAGTTTTGTGAGCAAAACTTTGCAGACAGATGTCATCAATCTCTCCTGACCTACCATCGATTAGGCACTGGTTAAACAGCTTCTTGGTTAAACATTCAGGGGGTAAATTCAGGAAAGGAGGAGTGCTAACTCTCCCATCCACAGGCGTGTATAAGAAAGCATTTAAGGACTTTTAACTTCGATTACCATGCTCTGTGGAAAGAAGACCCTTTTTCTGTCTTGACTCTGTTTCTGAAGCTTCTTCACAAAGGAACTTTTTTGTGAACTGAGACTGTCTCTTTCACACAGGTGGTCAGACGGTGAGCACAACAGATTCCTCAACCAGCAACAGGGAGAGTGTGAAATCAGAAGATGGTGATGATGAGGAGCCTCCTTACAGAGGACCTTTTTGTGGGAGAGCAAGGGTTCACACTGATTTTACTCCGAGTCCTTATGATACAGATTCTCTGAAGCTTAAGGTACCAGCTATATCTGTTTCTAAGGAGTCAAACATTTATTTTGCTAAAACCCTAAAATAAGATCTTTTTTCAGTAACTATAGCATTCTTAATCTTTTAATGAATTTATATGTGATTTTGAAGCCCTTTAAAGTGTCTTCTGCATTTAAGACTTCGTTATATAGCAATTGCAGAACTACAGCAAAATGTTACAGAACATAAGTAAGTAACATTTCTTTCCATGTTTCTCTGTATCCATGGAAAGACACTTGAGTCTTTTAGTTTCTGGAAAATTATAGATGTGCCATGAATTCATTTCCATTTTGCAAAGGTTTTGCTTGAAAGATTGGAAAAATACTTTGTCTGCCACAATGAAATAATCCTCAATGGAAAAATTTTCAGAACTCTTGGAAGAAATGTGCATGCACCTGCAAACAATGTCTCTTAAAGGCATTTCAGTTAATATAACTTGGTTGGAGTTAATATTTAAATACTTTGCTAACTGAGTGGTCACCCCCCTTTAATTTTCTGGCTATCAGCTTTGATTATTTTAGTTGTCCTGTATCAGTTCAAACTATCTGACTAATTACATTTGTTACTTAAAATTCCACAGGCAGCTAATTCCTATTAAACCTGATATATGTAAGGTCATCTCTTGAGACATGCAAAGGCAGTTTTGTGTCCATTTCTTTGTTATAGTCAGGAGGAAAAACAACTTTATTGGTTCCTTCTGCATTGGCTTCCTTTACGCAGGAGATCTGATTTGAGTTTCTGCTCATATATACTGAGCATGTTCTTATTTGCACCAATTTCACGTAGTTGCAAGCATAGAGACTTTTGTACCACACAGCACTGATGCTCTGCAGTGATGCCAGCAGGTCTGTGAATCTGGACAGTTGGGGTCCATTCCAGGATCTTTTGTTGACTTGCTCTGTGGTCTGAGGCATGTCACCTAATTGCTTTTTCTTCCATTTGTAAAACAAGTATAATCAGACATTTTTTTCAAAAGCTGTGGTTAAACTTTTGAAAACTGTAGAGTGTTGTCCATCCCATGTACATGGAAATCCAGGTGCGTGTGTTTGCTTAAATATCTGTCTGTCAGAAATCTAAATGGCTTTCTTCCTTCTTTGATCTGCAGAAAGGTGACATCATTGATATAATCAGCAAACCCCCCATGGGCACTTGGATGGGTCTGTTGAACAACAAAGTTGGCACCTTCAAATTTATCTATGTGGATGTGTTAAATGAAGAGGAGGAGAAGCCGAAGCGGCCCACCAGGAGACGTCGAAAAAGTAGACCACCCCAGCCCAAGTCAGTTGAGGATCTCTTGGATCGCATCAATTTGAAGGTCCACATTCTCTGTCTCTCTCTCTCTGCTTACCCTTTCACTTTTGGTTGCAGGAAGGGGACCACACCTGTGAAGTTGTTAGTTTTGGAAGCTGCACACCCGATTCATAATCCTAAGGATTGTGAGACTGCTTAGGAGAATCAGGTCTCAGCTGCAGAACAAAAATAGCTGAAGCCAGGCAGAACTGCCTGTCAGACTTGATGAAGTGCCACAGGCTGTGAGTCGTGCACACTCAGCCACTGTAAATCGTTGCACAGTATGACCACAGGCTAGCACACTCCAGAGGCAAGCAAAAAGTGTAAAATAACAAGCTACCCTTTTCTAAAAGTGGACATTTTTTCCCATGTTTCTATTCAGAAGTGCTTGGGATACATTGGTGTGACTGTCATTCACCCTTCATACCAAGCCATGCCACGTTGTGCCTTCAGGTAGCGTGATACCCAGGCCATGTAATACACTGCATTCCAAACACAACAGTACATGCAGCATTCTAGTTCTGGCACAGCTACCTCCCTGAACGGAGAGCAGTGTTCATGTAAACTATAATACTATAATTTTGCTGTTTTGCACCAGTTTGCATTTAACTTACTGCTTTTCTTGCTGGTTGCAAAAATCTCTTTTAGTATCTTTATTGACAAAATAAGTTGAATAAATATTTTGTCTTACCACTCTTCATACTTTTTACCTTTGTGCAGGAGCACATGCCCACTTTTCTGTTCAATGGTTATGAAGATCTGGATACTTTTAAGCTTTTGGAAGAAGAAGATTTGGATGAACTGAACATCCGAGATCCTGAGCACAGAGCTGTTCTCCTCACAGCAGTGGAACTTCTTCAGGAATATGATAGTACGTGGGATGTTTGAGGTTTTCAGTTTTACTAGAGCTCTGCCAAGAACCTTGTGAACCCCTTAAAGCAGAAAAATTGTTCCAGGATTATGATTTCTTTCTTTTCTTAATATAGTTATTTCCAGGGTAACCCCATGTAACGTTAGATTTTTGAGGGGTGACTTAACTCTTATTTTGTTCCACTGGAATTACTCTGTTTGTGTAAGCCTTGCCACCCAACTTATTTAACTACTATCAAGTGTACAACACATAACACTTTAGAATACTGATGCTCAAGTATAAATCTTGAGATAACCTACTCAAAGTAGGAGGCTGAGACAGAGAATTGGAAAGAAGAAATTTTCAGATTAGAGAGAAGAGATTATCATGAGTTAAAAAAAAAACAAAACCAAAGCCCAGAGGGCTGTGGAGAAGTGTAACGTGAATTAATTTCATCTGCACACGCTTTTGCTACTTGGACTGTTAATTGCAGGATTGTAAAGGAACTTCAGATTGTGTATATGACAACACAACAATTTTCAAAGGGACCAAATATATCAGTCAAGTGCAAAGAGTGAAAAATAGCAACCCACCTATCTATGTGCAAAAGTCCATCATGAACACATGGTCTTGGGCAAGTAGTTGCAAAGACAAGGAAAAGTGGAATAAGCCATGGCAGTCAAATTCAAGGATGTCTTTGCTGCACAGGAGTAAGCAGAGCCTAGCTGCAGCCACCTCAGACAGTACTGATTCTGCCCTTCATCTTCAAGTGTCAGTAGAAGGTTGGCATCCAACAAGCAGAGTCAGTAGAATGGATTGTGTGAAGGCTTTCTCAGCTGCTTCTGTGCAAATTCCTATGTTTTAGCTTAAACTGCCATAGCAGCAATTTAAACAGCTGTTACTATGTGGGAAATGCTTAATTCAATTACAGCAATATGTGTGGTGAATATTTTTAGTCAGTGCTGTGTGGCCTGTGTAGCTTTCTTGTTCATTTCCCAAAGAGGCATCCCCTCTTTCCTTGTCCTTCTCTAGCTCCCACTAAAGTTGCAGTTGCAGAATTAGTTTCTTTTCAGTTATATCAGGAGTAGCTTTTTGTCACCTAAGATGAGCTTCTCTTCATTATTTGCAGACCTCTTTAGAGTGTTAAACTTCCCTGAAGTAATAATTTTTTGGGAGACCCTTCAATCTTGATTTGCAAACTTGAAGATTTGGTGCTTGGAAAGTACAAATTCCAGCTGCTAGTCAGGATGATGATGAGAAAGAGAAGCGAGGACCAGTCAGATGAAATCTGGGAAGGGCAACAGCACATAGTTCCACCCCATAATTACCTGTCATGTGCTGAGAGTAGGAACTGGAGTAGCCATTTCTGTCATTTTATTGCAGGGGTAAAAAATACCACAGCATAAACTGTATTCATGTATCATGGCACTGTTTTTCTGTATCTTCAGCTCCAGATTTAGCTTCTTTGCAAAATACGATTTCTGACAGAAATTCTGGGTAAAGTCCTGGAATCCAGTGTATGCAAGCTGGATGGACCAAACCTGAGTGTTGGCTTTTTATACAGACCAAGGGAAGAAGGAATTGGCACCATTAGTCTCCTTCATGTCCCTTCATCCCTTGTTAGGGGACAATATCTAATGTGCCAGATTCAGTCTCAGTCCTTCCTCTGGGTCTTCTAGAAGGTAATTCAGAGTTAGGATTTTATTCTTTTTCACTTCACTTGGTTCTTTTCAGCTCTTTTTTTCAAGTCTTAGAAAGAACTTTGACACAATCATTTTACATAAATTTATGTGGTGGTAAGTTCCAGAACTTGTCCCCAAGGCAGCTGAGGAGCACAAGAATTCCATTCTGCTTTCACTGTGTATTATGCTGCTCCTTCACACTCTTCCTGAGGATGTTGTTAATCAATTACCAAACAGGATGAATCTTTCCAACATTTGGGATGGCTTTTCCTAATGCTCTGTCTTTTCTGATATAAATAATACAACAGGAAAGATCATAGAATCATTTAGGTTACTAATGACCTTTTGATACAGCAAGTCCTACCGAATCCACCACTAAACTTGTCCCTGAGGGCCACATCTACACATCTTTGAAATACCTCCAGTGATGGTGACTGAACCACTGCCCTGGGCAACCTGTTCCAGTGCCTGACCACCCTTTCAGTGAAGACATTTTTAATCCACAAGCTAAACCTTCCCTGGCACAACTTGAGGCCATTTCCTTTAGTCCCATTGTTTTTTGCTTGGCAGAAGAGGCTGACCCCCACCTGGCTACAACAGTGCAATTCTAGAGGGCATTCAGGTCTCCCCTGAGCCTCCTTTTCTCCAGGCTCAACACCCACAGCTCCCTCAGCCGCTCCTCATAAGGCTTGTGCTCCAGACCCTTCACCAGCTGTGTTGCCCTTCTCTGGATACACAAGATAATGGTGTTTGAAATGGAAGGTTGAGAAGTTCAGCTGCATTTTCTGTTTGCCTTTTTTTCACTGTATTCTCACATCCTCTAGGTAACAGCGACCAGTCAGGCTCTCAGGAGAAACTTCTCATTGAAGGCCAAGGCCTAACCGGATGCTCTCCTCGGGATTCTGGCTGCTATGAAAGCAGTGAAAACCTGGAGAATGGTAATGGTGACAGCAATGAGCCTTATAGTTCCTGCAGTCTTTTATTTTCACTAGATAACTTCATATACTTTTGGTCCTGTTCCTAGCTAACACAAGCTACTTCCTACTTGACTTTGTCCTTTGCTCTGCCTCTATCCCTCTTGGCTTGAACCATTGGTTTTCACTGCTACTGTTGCTAATTTATTTATTTGCATTAGTAGGAAACAAATCCCATTTCACAAAGAGTCTTTGTTTCATGTCCCTAAAGCAACAGTCTTTCTCACTGCCATTCCCCTGCCTTCTCCCCTCCCAATCATATTCTCATGCCACTGTGCCTCACGAGGCTTGCCCTGGCTGCACACTCAACTAGGCTCAAGTCTAAGAGACCATCAGTGGAGAAGTCTCTGAACTTCACTGAGATTGGGAGGATTTCTTTTGAACCCATACAGAAGCTATTAAGAAAAAACATTCTTTATTTTAGGCCATATTTTCCTGTTTGCTTTGGGTTGCATGTTGCACTGTCCTCTGATCAGAACCCAACTGCAGGGATTTAGGACTTTTTAGTGTACTAGAAAGTTAAATTATTGAGAAGTTGGCAAGGAAATAAACTTTGAAAAAAATGCTAATGATATCAGTTCCCATTGCCTTACCCTGCATCAGTGAAAGGTGATGCACTTAAAAATTACCATGACAGATGATGTTAATAGAGATTGCTGTCTCTGACCTGAAAAAACAGGTTAGTGCTAATAGTGCTAACTATATAGTGCTAATTGAGTATGTTTTACTTCAGGGATGGTCTAAACTTGTCATTAGGGATGAAATATTAAAAGAGTTGAAATCGGTTTGTGTTGGGCATTTTCACTCCAAGCATTTGAGCCATGTCTTGGCCTCAGACTGCCTGGATTCACTGATAACATTCACCATAAATAGGAAACCAAGAACAGTATAAACAGATTCTGTACACCCTTTATAGTGGCCATGTTTCCAATTTAAAATAAGAGCTAAGAATCCTTCTCTTAATACATGCATTTTCTGTTAGTATGCCACTAAAAATTACCACTCATTGAAGAAAATTGCAATTTGCTTTGAAGCTGAATGCCTGAAATTGACAGTATACTAAATTTCTGAAAGTGGGGAGGTTTTTTTCTTGAATAGGAATCCACATCCACTAGGCATGCTAGAATAGAATCATAGCTAAATATATGGCATATGTAACAATTTTCTTTTCTTTTTATCTCTTAGTACAATCATAATGATAGCTGTAACACCAAAGTTAAAGTGCTGCCTGTACATTTTCCTTATTTTAACAATATAATAAAACCTTTAGAAATCAATTGGCATTGCCTGTTTGGTTGGATACTTACATTTAAACTAATATTTCTGTCTTGAGTTTTCCAGAATATGAAATGCTGATGATTTTTATATTATTTTTATGTATGACTTGCTGCATTTCTGCATCATTTTTGCTCACAAATGCATTTAGTGCTTGTTTTGAAAACCGTTTTGAAAAGAACATTTGATTCATTCAGAGATTTTGTCAAGGCTATTTAATCTGAAAAGTACTCCACCTTCTTTGCAAAGTTCATGGACCATAGTTGTTTATATGCATATTTTTTTCAAAATGCATTCTGTTCTTATTTAGGATAGTCATTTGTCTGGTATAAATATAATAATGTGCAGATCTGCACTTCATAAAGGGCAAGTGCATTCTGAGAAAAAAACATTCTTCAGATTTTCTGGTGAATGGTTATGCATAATATTTTTATGACTAGTAGAGTGTTCAGTTTGGGGCCATATTGGATCTTTGGGCATCATTTCAAGATTTCAGAACTGCTCTTACATTTTGGCTAGAAAATGGTTTGCTGTGTACTATAGGAGAGTATCTTTTGTAAGTACTTTTCTAGGTCCCACTGCAGAAATACTTGGATATTCTCTTAGTTATCTACAGTGCACTTATAGCAGCATTGTGGTTTTATTTCAATTCACAGGGAGCAAGGACCATGTAGTCTGTGCCCTATCCAGTGTTAGACAGAAAAAAACTCAGATCAGGAAGTAACCATCCATTATCTGACAAATACTCCATATAGAAACAGGGCAGAGAGAGCAAGCAGTCCCTTAGACTTGTGACAATGGTGCAGTTATTGGGCTTGTTTTGTGTGCAGGTGTTGACAGTCTGAGGTGCATTTGGAAACCGCACCAGAAATCTGTTTCTCACAGGACTGGCCAGAAGCAGATAGCTACAGAATGGTATAGGAACAGAGCATGCATATTTGGTACTTCCCAGGACAGTCTTGGGGAATGATTCATTTAAAGACTTCAAAATTTGGGTGCTGCTTCCTGGCATCCACCAATTTTCCTGAAACATTTTTTATGAACGTTACTGGTCTTCCTTAGAACCTCCATACCTAACAGTATCTGTATATAGACCTCTGTCATACTCCTTCCCAAGTCATCCCTTTGCTAGTTTGAGAAGGCCTGTTAATATTCCCTGTAGATCATTCCCATCCTTGTTTATGCCTGGCTTCTTTGAACCTTTACTTGTTATGTTGTGTACCTTTTTCAAGGGCATGCGAAGAGATGAGAATTGCACACGTAATGTGCAGACAAACCAGGTCTTCATCAGGTTTAGCTAAGGGTGTTCTCTGACTTGTTCAGAAGCTGATGCCCAGATTCCCATAGTACCAGGCAGCAACCTAAGCACTTCAGCAGTCAGTCCTGATTAGTCAGAAAAGGAAGCAAAAGAACAGGTGGCCACATTGCCTGATGTAAAGCAATGAGGCCAGTATTGGTAAGGCACCATTATCTTTGTTGTGTCAACAGAGCAGTTTGAAATGCACCCAAAACACAGCCACAGAAAGCAATGCCAAAATGAAGTTAATGAAATCTGGAATTTGGACACTGCATTGTGTCTCATTTTGAATACTTAAATTTCTGAGGACCATTTTCCACAAGGAAAAAAAAATACCACAAGAAACACTGATTTTTTTTGCTGTAGCTATGGTACCTCCAGAATGATTCCCCAAGATATTCCCCTCTTTTCTGAGGCAGATGATGACAAGGAATGGAAAAGTTCCTTCCCTGTATGGTAATTGCAAGAAGTATCATGAGAGGTGGACAGTTGCTTTGTTTAGCAACAATTGCACCATAGCATCCAACAGAAGAGTTGAAGTATTGCCTGTAGCTTGAACTGAACCTGGAAATAATACAAGTTTTGCATTCATTTTGTGCAAGGGCCACCTTTGTGGTCTTTTGTTTTTTTACCCAGACATCTGTGTCCTTCACACAGTTCACACAATTTGAATCAGAGATGCCTCTATGGTTTATAGCCCTATGAAAGGCATTAGACTGTATAACTGTACCAGGAGTTCACAAGACTGAGTTATCAAAATTCCTAACAGTAAAAATGTGGTTTAAACTTTACTAGCTATACACTTTAACCCTTTCAGATTGTTTTCTTTTTTTCTTAAGGTAGGGAATGTTGCATCTGTGGACATTATTTATAAAACTCTCCACCTTGTGAAAACAACTTTAAAATATATTTATAAATCTGTTTTCAGAAAACATTACCTTCATGTTTCAGCATCTCAGAAGCATAATGAAATTATACCTGACAGTCAGGAGGAGGGAAGGAATAGCTGAAAAAAGAGAAATAAATCATAGCTCCCCTCCTGATATTGCACTTCACTTAAATCACATTAAAATAAATTACATTCTCAGCTACTATCCTTTGTACAAAGCAATAGCATTGAACCCAGCAGTATCTATTAAACCATTTTGAAGCAGAGAGCTTAAAGGCTGCATGTTTGGTTATATATGTTATAGACAAAATATTCTGAACTTCCTCCCATTCTTACCTGATTTGTATATGTATGCCTAACAGGGTTGGAATGAACTAAAGATTTGATTTTACTTTCACAAAATTTCTCTTTCCTTGTTGGTTTGGTTTTGGGTTTTTTTTTCCTTCATTTTCCTGTTCCTCATTTCTTCTTTTTTTTCATTCCCAGGCTTTACACAGACATACCCCATTTCTAAAGAAATTAAATGCTGCTTACTAAATACCCTCATGGCTTCAGTAAGAGCTTATACTGCACAGCAGTAGGGCTTTGCACAACTTTTCTTTTAGTGCTGAGGTTTCTGAGTGAGCTTTCCTAAAATTGGTGTAATCCAGTATCAATATATCCAATTGAAAAGAAGGCACACGGATTTTGTAGCAAGAGCTGTGACAGCAAGTCCCAGACAATAGGGTGAATTACTGCACAAATTGGGCATGTGCAGGCAAATATGAATAATGGAAAGAGAACACTCCTTTCTGTGCTCATTAAATATTGCCATTAGCACCTGGAGGCACTAAAAAATGAATGTAACATTTCTTACACATCTTTCTAATGTCATTGCAAGTTATTTTCGGAAGGCGGTAGCCTAGCTCCAAGGAAGGGTGCAGACAGGTTCTTTCTCCTACTTCTCTGAGTTACCTGAACTCAAGGTAGCACCAACGGAGACAACTTCAGTGTGGGATGTGTCTCTGTCAGCACTTTGGGGAAATGGTGATATTTAGCTTAAGGTGAACTGTGAACAGTGCAGCTTCTGAGAAAAGAGTTGCTGTGTGCTCGCATTTGTCCTTATGGGCTCACCTTGATTTTACCTTTTTTTGATGGGACTGTTTTCCTTACATCTCCTTGAATGGAACCTCCATTTTCTCGGCCAGTGTTCTGGATACTTTGGTTTTCAAACTGCTTCAGCAGAGTAAGAAGTAAGAGAAAGCAAAGTATATATTATTATAGGTTAAACAGGTTCTTTCATTCATATGCAAGGTGAACAGTATATATTATTCAAAAGCCAAGCACTGAACTTTTAGCAGGATAAAGCTCTGAAGGCAAACAGTACAAGAAGAAAGCATCTATTGCTTAAAAATACACACTGTGACTTCAGATTAACACTAACGCTAGTCACACTTGAAACTCCTTTTTGAAACACTTCACCATCTCATAAGATCTTTTTCTGTAAATCTCTGTCATCCCTGCAAGTAGCTTTCTAAAGGGGCTGATGCAAAATCAGTCATCATGCGCTTTCTTGCTCTGTGTTTTGCCATTGCAAATAGTTTGCTGCTCGTTTAAAAGAAGAAACAACACTACAGGCATATAATTTAAAATTTCATAAACAAAGTGTTTTGAAAAAAATCCTATGTGAACTAGTAAATATTATTAAAAGATGAGCATTTTTATTTATATACTAAAATTAGAAACTTAGGAAATCTTCAGGTATTTCAGGGGGGCCTGTCAAATCACTTCATACAATGAGTATAGGGTATTAGTTCTAAATGCTGGATATAGTATTTCTATACTGAAGAAGGTTCATATGAGCTAAACCTCAAATCTCTGCAAATTGGAGAGTAGGAAGGATGTTAAGAATTTTGGATGTATTTTACTTAACAGACAACATTTACTAATAAAGCTGAAGTTTAAATCAACTTTATGCTTGAAATGCCAGTGAGTTCTTCTACATTTTGAATTAACAAAAAGGGAATAAATCATTTTGCTTCAAAAGCATTTGGAAGGGATGTGTTATTTGTGCTTCAGATTTTATTTTTAATGGTGGATTTATTTGTTTCCAGGTAAAACTCGAAGGACCTGTCTTCTGCCCTCAAAGTCTGCAAGTGAGCATAGCTTTAGGGATTTCAGCAGAAACCAGCTATCAAATTATCCCACGCTTCCACTGACCAAGTCCATAGAGACTCTGCAGCCAGGGGAAAAAGAAAGCCAGCTGGGCTGTGCGCACCGTGCTCTGAAGAGCTCTGTCAAGCCTCCCGCCGTCATGGGGCTGAAGAAGAACCGCAGGAGTTTGCCAGTTGCTGTGTGTCGAAGCTATGAAACTCTGGATGGCCCCCAGGGGGTAGATCCATGGCCGAGATCGCACTCACTGGATGATCTCCAGGGAGAACCCAATACGAACTTACAGGACGTTAACAAGAAAGTAGGTTCTCTTCCTCAGGATTCACTGGATATAGCTAAGAAGGCAACTGGCTCTGCCTTGCCGCCTCCATCTCATGGAGGCAGCTGTAAGGTAGATGATGTCATGGCTAAGCAGGGCAAAGGAGCTGCTAATTCTCAGAAGGGAAGAGCTAAGGAATTGAACTGCTCTGTAATGGAGACTGCAGGTGGAAAGCCTGCTCTGTTCCCCCTGAAAAACTGTGAAGCTCAGCCTGCCTCAGTGATGCATCATGCAACAAGGGCACCTCTAGAAATCCAGAGTAAGGGTTTTCATGACCTTGCACGGGCTGATTACGCTCCAGTCCTCAAGGGAGGTCTAGAAGCTGAGCAAAAAAGCACAAATGAGGCAAGAATGCAACCAAAAAATCCTCAGCCGCCACCTGTCCCTGCCAAAAAATGCCGAGAACGCCTTTCTAATGGATTATATCATCCTCCCACAACCACAGGTGGAAGCCACTCAAATTTAGAAGCACCATGTTTGCCAGTAAAAAAGACCAGCTCATCCACTCCCATTGATTGTCATGGAGTACCTGTCCATAGGACATCTGAGCAGGAGCCCAGTAGCCCTCCTAGCCCGCTGCCCCCCTGGCTGTCGGAGCTCCCAGAGACTGCTAGTGTTCAGCAGCATGTGGTAAAGCTCGGTCCTGCAGCAGCAAGGAAAGTCTCTTGCAGCAGAGGAATGGATCTGGAAATGGTGATAGAAAACAAGCTGCAGTCTGAAGACATTGATCTTACTGAAGAACCGTACTCAGACAAGGTAAGTGGTAATTGTTTCAGTGGTTTTATTCTGCTAGCATTCCAAGGGATAGTCTGTCATTCACTGTATCTGTCTTT
The DNA here is from genome assembly GCF_009819655.1 of Sylvia atricapilla. Lineage (NCBI taxonomy): Eukaryota > Metazoa > Chordata > Aves > Passeriformes > Sylviidae > Sylvia > Sylvia atricapilla. The sequence continues at coordinate 66,810,246 of NC_089142.1, forward strand.
TTTTTTGTGGGTAAGATAAACCAACAATCGAGACATCAGACACTCTGTAACTCTTGTTTGTCTTTGCTATCAGACTTCATGCTTAAAGTAATTCTTGTGCTGTGGGGAACTCAGAAGTCCCAGACTTATTCTGAACCTTCGTCTTTTCAGACCACTGATGCCTTGGTGGAACTGGGCATGGGAATGTGTCTTTCTCTGCTAATGTGGGAGAGTAGAGCTGCAAAAGGAAGTAATTATTAGATTTTATGTTTCCAAGAAACTCTGAATTGACAGTATCAACTAGTACATCTTTTTGTGGGGTGAAGGAAGGTGTCTTTTAGGCATTGCTTTTTCAGTTTTCAAGGAAAGCTCCTTCTTGCTCTCATCCTGCACTTCTCTTTCGGTTGTATTTCTTGGTTTGGTCTGTATAGACACACTTCTTTAATCTGTCTTCTCTCCTTTGTGTCTGGCTGGGAACATTCAGCATGGTCGCTGTGGCATTCCTGAGGCTTTGGTACAGAGATACTCTGAAGACTTAGAGCAGCCTGAAAAGGATGTGGCAACAAACATGGACCAAATCCGGGTAAAGCAGCTGAGGAAGCAGCATCGCATGGCAGTGAGTATTTCCATAAAGAAGATTTTCTTATCCGTGAGCAGACTTTTAAAGGACTGACTGGTAGTAAAGGGAGATACTTGAGAAGTCCTGGTACAGAAGTGCTCCTTTACGTTCAACCAGCAAGTACAACATAGGTAGAGGTATTGCAGGGGCAGGAGGTACCTCCCCCATCCCAAAGGAGGACAGTCAGTAGTTGAAAGGAGAGTGTATAGCCCTCTCTTGTCCAAATAATCAACTTAAAATCTAAGCAGACTGCAAGCAGTGGTAACAGAGACTTGCTCACTAAGGGTGGCATGTATTAAATGCTTCTGTATTAAAATGGCTTTAAACTCCTTTTTCACTTCTTTAATTATACTAGCGTCCACTTCTCCTTAGCAAAATCAAAAGGGAGAAACCACCAAAACTTTAATGGCTTTTTCTGAGAGAACTTAAGTCTGTCTGAGGAGGTAATAGGCAAAATTTGTATTCTCTTGCCTTACTCAGAAATGAAATGGTTCACTCTGAAAAGTCTTGTTATTGGGTATTTTTTACTGATCTCAAACTAACTCAGAATGGTACATGGAAGTCATCCAAGCAGCTGGATACTGCCCACTCTGTTTATATTGCCAAAATTGTTGTCAGTTTTGGCCAAGAGATCTGAGCCTTTCAGCCCACACCACTCTCATACTGACAAACATGACATGAGAGAAGTTAGAACATCTGCTATGAAATTATACCAGTTTGGAAGAGAAAACAAACAAACAAAAAAAAAGATTTGTTGTAAAACAAGCAGATGTGCTTAACATTAAGGGTTCTCTGTTCTTTCTTTTTTTTACTCCCCAGATTCCAAGTGGAGGACTTACAGAAATTTGCCGTAAACCTGTATCCCCAGGACTCATCACCTCTGTATCTGACTGGCTGATTTCCATTGGCCTGCCTATGTATTCCAGCCTGCTCACAGAAGCAGGATTCAACACACTGAGCAAAGTGCCTTCTCTGTCACAAACTTGCCTTCAAAAAGCTGGCATCACAGAGGAAAGGCACATAAGCAAGCTCCTGGCAGCAGCAAGACTCTTCAAACCTCTTGATCCAGAGGCAAATTAACATGCTCCATAGTGTGACATTGCCTGGTCAAGAATCCACTGCTTCTTCCTGCACCAGTATCACTCTAATTACTCCACGTAGCTAAAGGGATCAAGGAAGTGGCTCCCCAGGACAGGCAGATATCTTCTTCAAAGGATATGAAAGTCTTTGGCGACTGAAGGAGAAGAGAGGCAACCACCAGGTATCATAGATGTGGTACTTCCCTCCCCCCTCACTCCCATCTACAGTATTCCTGTTTTATAAACTGCACAGGGTTGGCCTGAGAATCAGACAGCTTCACAGAATTAAGGGACCCTTGCACATTTTCCTCGAGTTTGTGATAGTGATAGTAGTAACAGGTCTTTTGTACATCTAGGTTCCAGGTACCTGAAATCAGTCCTAGAGACCAGGTACAAATCAAGGTGCAAATTCTAGTAGATGTCTGGCAAATGCCTTTTGTTTATTTTAGCAGTCTAGAGCTAAACACAAAACCCTCCCCAGTCATCTTTGCTGTTGCTTGGTGTAGGTCCGAGTTGCCACAAAGCCTTTAGCTAGGCTGAAGTTTATGGACTGAAATTAGTTTTTAGCGTGGTCCATCTCTGTCACTTCAATGCAACTAACCCATGGAGATTCAGAAGGCTGCTTTTTATTTGTACAGAGCTGAGGTCATTTTTATAACTGCTTTCTAGCAATCAGCTTTTTATTTGCCTTAAAATAAGCTTTTAAGCAGTTACCTAGTGTTCACTTTACCTGTATTCACATTTCCCAAGCCTTGTTTCAACCTGTCACATTTAAGTTGCATTTAGGGTGATTTCCAGCTGAAGTAGCTTCTATAAAATGCCTCATCATAACATCTCCTGTGTTGCAGAGGTGCTTTTACAAATGCAGGGTTATGCTAGGTTTCGGTTGTCAGGTTAACTCCTTGTTCGCTACAGTCTGCATTTACTGTTGTTACTAAACTGTTCCAAGATATACTGCCTTGTATATATGTAACTGCTTTTCATTTTAATCATATTCTGTGTACTGTGTTATATTGTCAATCATTATGCTGCAGCTTTGACTTGGTATCCTGACCATATTGATTCCAAACAGTGGGTTTCTGCAAATGAAAATTCACTTGCATTGAAAAAGCAAATTGTGTCCCACAGAAATCATTAGACCCAGTAATTCCATTGCATGGACGAGAAAATTCCCAGATAGTCTTATGAATAACACTGTGATTTTTAGAACAGTTGATATCCCTCACCACTGCATTAATATTACCTCTCACTGGAAAAGAGCATTGTTCTTGCAAATGTGATGAACCATTTTTCATGATGCAGTGATATTTTTCTGCCTAACTCCACGTGAAATGTTCCAGTCGCATATGTGACTAATGACAGATTTTATTTTTCTATATTGGGTACACGTTTTGTATACAAATACAAATTACCATGAATAGCACATAACCAGCTTTTTCTTCGGGGTCTATATATGGTGTGTCCTTCAGCTTCTTGTAATGCAAATGTTCCATGGAAGACAGAGCAAGCTTAGTCTGGCAGGTAAAGGGAGCTAGAATAGAAACCTGGGCACAGGCCAGGATGTGTGGCTGTTTCCAATATCAGTTCTGACATCAATTTACTCCCTAAAACCAGACAAGGCACTTCCCTGTTCAGTGCCCCAATTATCCCAGTCTCATACTGAGCTAGTGACTTCTGATAAAATGCTGTCAGATTGATGACAGCATGAATGAAAAGTTGTGGTTACTCCATGATTCCTTACTATATCTGGCCCCTTCGTGGTCATATTTTAAGTGGATGAATATGCATTTTACTACAGATGATAACTAATTTGCCTCCTGGTAGAATTTCCAGCTGCTAGGTTTACTTCCCACATTTCATATTTCACCAGTGTCTACTGCACACCATCATATGAAGGTAGCTAAGTCACTGATGCAACTTGAAATTGTTCTCAAGCAAAGCTCTGTAATATTCTCTTTGGTGTCTGATAATCAGCACATTCTGATATGACAGAATCAGGAGACATATAGCAGACATGTTTTGTACAGCTGGTGAAAGTTCGTGCAGCCTCACCTCGAGTCCTGTGTGCATTTTTGGGCACCAGATTATAAAGATGACATTAAGCTATTGGGGAGCATACAAAGGAGGGCCACAGGGATAGCAAAGGGTCTGGAGGGGAAGCTTTGTGAGGAACAGCTGAGTCTGTTCAGCCTGGAAGAGACTGAGTGGAAACCTCACTGCAGTCTCTACATCCTCATGAGAGGCAGCAGAGGGGCAGGTACTGATGTCTTCACTCCAGGGATAGGACCCAAAGGAATGGCCTGAAGCTGAAGTCAGGGGAGGTTTATATTGGAGATATCAGGAAAAGGTTCTGCATCCACCAGAGGGTGGTTGGGCACTGGAACAGGCTCCCCAGGGAAGTGGTCACTGCTCCAAGGCTGAGTTCAAGAAATGTTTGGACAACGCTCTCAGGTACATGGTGTGACTCTTGGGGATGGTGCTGTGCAGGGCCAGGAATTGGACTCGATGGGTCCCCTTTTATAGCTCAGTATATTCTATGATTCAAAAAAAAAAAAAAAAAAAAAAGAAGAAAAAAGAAGAAAAAAAAAGAAAAAATGTAAAAAATTTTAAGTGTTTTTTTTAATAATTATTATTTTTATCTTGTTCCTCTCTGAGGCTTACATGATGGCTATCAGTAAGCAGGAGATGGAAAGAGTATTGAGACTTCCTGGGATTGCAGGCAGGGACCAGAACAGAATAGAAGTAAGTGGATAGAAGTTATATTGGAGCAAGGGAAAAGTCCAAGCTTACTATAGCAATAAAAAAGGAAACAAATTTCCTTGCAGGGAAAACAAGTCATATAATAAAGCTCTCCCATATTAATCACTTTCCTCTCTCTTAATAACAGAAGGAAAATTATGGGAATAAGCTGAACCTGTTTGCCAAACTCTCTTTGTGAATCCATTCTTTTTAAATGATTATGTGACCCAGGGAAACCAAATCACACCCATCAGGACTGGAGTGAGCAGTTTGAGATTTATGAGTTTTAGTATTTGTTTTGTTTCCTTTTAAAGAATGTGCTTTGTGGTCTTACTTGAATTACAGTTTTAGTTTATATTCTAATCTAAAAAAAGCCTTAAGCTTCTCAGTGTTTGAGCTTCCCTGCTGTGGTTTCAGCGACCTGTGGCATTCCCCAAGCAGGTGAGGTGGTGCATTACGAGAGCATCTTCTTGCATCTTCTTGCAACCTTCAGTGCTCTAAGCAAAAGTTCACTCATTAACTCTTGGAAAGCACAGAAGAAACCTGCTGCTGGAATCCTCATCTGCTCTGCTCAGGCTCACCAAGTTAAGTATCTATCCATAGTATCTTAGTAACTCAAACAGCTATTTAACAATAGAAGCAGCAAGCCCAAAATATTACCAAATGCCATCATAAACATATGCTTTGATCAATAACCCACTCTTGCCACCCAGGTGGCAATTCCCTGTGCTCTTACATGAGCCTGACTGTGGATGCAGACTGGGAGCATGATCAGAAGCATTAAACATTGCATTATTCAAACAGGCCATCATGTCTAAGAGCAGCAATAGTGGTCGATTCACTAAGTCACAGCTGTGCAGTTGTACTGTATTATTTTTAGAATAAATAATACTTTCAGTCCAAGATACTTTTAGCATTAATTGACACCCTTTGGGGAATCAAAACTGTCAAGCAAGTTATGTAACAACTAACAAAGTTGCACTTTCTGTATATGAAATCAATATTTAAATAACTTATTTTTCTCCATTTGCTGTTCTTAAATGATGTAAGTAGCTGTAATATACCAGTACTCAATTATGTCCTGCAGTTTGCTTCAACCCAAGAAAGCTGTGTATTGTAAAGAAAAAAAAAACAAAAACAAAATATGAATGTGTAAAGATTATTGTGCTGTTTCATTTAGCAAAAAAATGGTTGACAAAAGGGTTTTCCTGTGTATCAAAACTTGTCTATAATTATATGTCATACTGTTCATAGATAAAAAGTAAATAAATTTCCATGGTCTCTCTCTTTTTTCTTTTTTTTTTTTCTTTCTTGTTGTTGTGGCTTTTGCTAACAGATCCTCTATTTAGTGCTTGGGTAGCAGTGTCCAGTGTTGTAATTTTTTTGCTTATATCTTTGGTCCTCACCCTATAGCTTATCAAGCCTCTAGTTCCTCTCCTTGTAAGCACTCTCAAGACATCTACAGCAGGAGAAAAAGGTTTAGATTTTTTTTTAATATTAAAAGCCCTGATAATTCAGGACTAGAGGCAGCTGTTAGATTATATTATGTAAATCAGCACTGTCCAAACTTTGCATGTTATATCCTGTGAATGTCCAGCTGCTAGGCTTAGTGAAGTATCTGTGAGAGGTCTCCCCTTGGGAGCTCTACCACTTTGCAGTGGAATAATTAACGATTGGCGAAGCCAGAGGAGAAGAGCCCATGAGTACAGTGCTGCCAGCTGTAGTTACAGCTCTTGCCTGCAAGGAGGGATTTCAAACCTGGTTTGCAAATGCAGCTCCACTTCGTTTGGCCGGTGAGGTGCCGCAACTCCTGGGCAACCAGGTAAATGTCTCCGGTCTGGAATAAGATGCCGGTGTCCAGAGTTTGGCGCAACGGAGCCTTGGGGACGTGATTCTTGGCACTTCCTTCCAGCCGACTTCTTACTTACTGTTTTGCATTTATTGGTCTGGTTAAATTCGCTGTGTAATTAATGGGCATGCTTAGCTGCCTAACAGCGTGCCGCCGGCTCCTCATGGCAACAGCTGGAAGTTAATCCTTCGTGGATTTAGCCCCAAGGAACGAGGGTCGGTAACCGGGAGCTGAAGGCGGGCGACGACATAAAGCGGAACACAAAAGGCTCTTTTGGGCTGGGTGCCGAGAGCTGGATCTCCGTGTCCCGCCGGGCAGCTCCGCGCTGTGCAGCTGCGGGCCGCGGCGGGAATGAGGCAGGGAATGAGGGCGGCAGAGGGCGCCGCGCCCTCGGCAGCGCCAGCGCCGGGCCCCGCTGTTTCCAAGGGTCTCTCAAGTAACAAAACAGAAATAAAAACAAAACAAACACTGCACAACATGAAAAGCCAGGGCGCTTGCCATTCCTGCAGCTGGAAGGAGTACTGCTTCCCTTCCAAGATTGCTGTGGTCCAGGACTGCGTTGGGAGCAGCTGAAACACAAAGCCCCCATCTATTGCTCTCAGCATTTTGCTGCTGTTTGATCCAAATGTGTGCTAACCGCAGTAGCTGCTGCCAAAACCAAACACCGCCACCCCCCAAGACATACATACCTATCCTTATTGTAAAAGTTCTCTTTCCTCACGTGTTTGCACCAGAAAATGAGATGTGGTGTGGGAGAAACGGGCTAAAAATTCTTGCTGCTAATACTTAGAAAAAGAAAGTTTATGCCTGAGCAGAGGGTTTATGTGTAAGCCCACAGAGACTTACAAGCTATGAAGGTAAAGTTACATGTATCACCAGAGCTACCTCAGGTGTCCACTAAAGTATGATCCTTTAATATTCAAGAAGCAGTACAAAACAGTGGTGTGCCCCTTGGGGATGGTGCTGTGCAGGGACGGGAGTTTGACTCGACAATCCTTGTGAGTCCCTTCCAAATCAGCTGATTCTGTGATTCTTATTAGTTCTTAGCCTGGCTGTTTTGCAGGCACTTCAGTCTTTCATGGCATGAATGGACATCATGATTTGTTTCCTTCAATTCTGCAACACAAGTAGTCTATGCTGAGCTTGTGTCTGCATAAGTGTGCTTGCAGGTACACTGATATTGTTCAAGTCCTGACCCCAAAGCTACTGAGAGTCTATCATTTACAGTGGGTTTCTCCAAGCAGAAGAAGTTTCGCACATATAAATGGACCGACTCATATTCCACACCAAAAAGATCCCAAACCCCCTTTAAAAACTTCTCAGGACGCTTATAGAATTAGTATTCTTCCAAAAAGGGTCAGACTAGAACAAAACCATAGGTCTTATTTCAAAGGAATATTGTTTCTTGGCCTGCTGCAGTTGAAGTTTGTGGAAAAGACAGGTGCCTATGGCCCAACAGAAAGATGCCTGGTGAGATTAGCTGCTTCCAAGACTAGATGGGTTTGAGTAGGAGAGAAAGGTAAACTGGGATTACAATTTTGTACTCCAAACAGCCTTGTTGTTTATTGAATCTTCTTAACTTCACCTTCTCTGAGATGAGTCCTGCACAGCCTTGGAGGTTCTGGACTTGGCTCTCCCAAGGTGGATCCCGTCCCAGGTAGGCAGAGCCCTTTGCATTCCTGACAAGTTCTACATTCCTTATGCTACCATGCATATGTTATTCTGAAATTCCCACAAGTTGCATTTTTTCATTTAGCCACAAATTGCATATACAGATGTGCAAGTTTGTGAAAATGACTGGTGTTTATGTCCACAAATCCTGTCTTAAGGGGACACCCTTGTGAATTAGAATATCAATCTACTGGTGTTGTTTTGATTTGTTTTGTTTTTTGGATTTTTTTTTTTGGTGTTTTTTGGGAGGGGGTTGTTTCTTTGTTTTGTTTTCCTCTTTGGCTCCAATGACTCCTATGGTAATGAATATATATACACCAGGTACTAAAAATGGAAGTTACAAATTTTTAAATATTTTACTGAAGCATGATTAAGCTGTTGCCTAATACTAGCACTCACTTTTAAAGTTTAAGTGGCTCCAATTGCACTTAACCAAACAGAAAAACCACCACCATTTCTCTGCCTTGAAGAGTGGAACTGGATTGTCTCTCTGTCAAGTTCAATGTTGATGAAAAAAACCCATGCAATGCCACCTCAACCCTGTGGTGAGCTGTTGCTGTACAGCACTAGCAGTGTGACAGTAGCCTGTCTTCCAGTCTGATGTCCAGAGTCCCCACTGGAAATGAGCTTGGTGGTGAGAGCTAAGGTTAGTTCAACTCACAGGTGTGCTGAGGTCCTAGCAATCCTACAAAGTCAAAAAAAGAAATTAATTTGCAGTCATGCCTACCACCTACTATAGCCTGAGGTGGGAGCAATTTTATAGCTGGCACTGGCTATCTGAGAGCAAGATTAGTGATGCTCCTGAGCACACTGAGACTACAGGCAAGCACTACATACCTCTTTGTTTTCTTTTAGCAGCCCTGAATTGCAGGCCATCCAGAGGAGCTGCTGCATGAGTAAGGCCACATTTGCTGACAGTGAGAAGCAGGACTGCCCCTCTCCCACCTCCCACTGCACAGGCTCCACTTCCTTGTGGACATCAAACATAAGCATCATAGAAGCATAGAAGGTGTTTTGGATTTGGAGCAGTGCAGTTTCTGGAGAGCAGAAGAATAGCTTAGATCAATTCAATTACGCAAAAAACCACTTATGTGCTTAATGAAGTCATCTAATGAAATGAGAGGCTCTCTCAATTCATTAAACCATTTCCTTTTGAAAGAGATTTTTTTTTGGATTTAGAACATGCCTTGGGACCAACTGCTGCCTTCTCAGTTTTCCTCTCTTCAGCCTGATGACAAAGTAAGGAAAGGTTTCAGGCTGCTTTCTAACACACGTAAACACGAGTCAAAAATTTGCTTTTTGGCCCATAGCAAACCTCTGGAAGGCATTCAAAAACTTGTTTGCTTTCTTTTTTCTTTTGTGTCTGTTTAGTAATTCCATCAGTTGTGTTTTGCTTCAGGAATATGGGAGGCTTCTACCTGAGTCTGTGAGGATTCATGCAAATTCACATCACAAGCAATGGCCCAAGCTTCCACACAATGCCTGTCTACGAGTACATGTGTCTCCCCTGGAGCTGACAGGTGTCTGCAACACAGTGTTCAACCTTGCAGGCAAAGCTTGAAAGTAGTTTCATGCCCAGGAACACATAAACAAATTTGTCTGTGCTTGTCTGCATACACAGTAAACCAAAATTCAGCCTCACTTCTTGCATCCTAGTGAGCTGCATCCTGCTGCCTTCTCCTGGCATGTTATATGTTTAGCCTGTGAGAAGACCAAAGCCAAGGTTTTGTCAAGTTCTGGTTATTGTCTGGTGCTCACTTAGGAGTGTGCACAAACAAAAATGGCTCGTGATGCCTTGTGCAAGCAGCCCAAGAGGTATAAGTGGCCTGGGGAAAACACAGTTAACATGACACTTTCCTGGTGAATACCAGGAAAGCAGGAAGCTTTGGTGGCTAATAGTGAAATCCTACAGAGTTTGTCTCCTTGATGTAGGAGAAGTAAATCTAGATGAATCCTTACAGAAAACTGCAAAGATCTGTCAGGTTGCCCCCTGAAGCTTGTGCAAGATTTTCACAGTGCCAGAGTAGGAAATGTTTGATTTCTCATTTGCTTTCAGTTATTTCCGATATCAGCCCCAAAGTGTTCCTTACCTCTGTTTAGTCCTGCACATGCTGTGGAAATAACATTTACAGGCTGTGCCTCTCTTCTTCCTTCATGCCCTCCCAAAGCTGTGCCTGAACCACCCAAGCGTGGCAGTCCCTCCAGGCAGCCAAAGTGAAAATCCGTCTCTGTAGTATCCCTGGCGTGTGTTTGCTCTGGCTGCATTAAGGGCACAGGAGGAAGGAAAAGGGATCAGCCAGCTCATGGAACAGCTGAGGTGGTGGTGAGGCTTACTGGGAGAGACAGGAGGGAAAGAAGGAAGGGCTGGATGAAGAAAGCAGGGGAAAGCTGATTAATGTCTTAGAAACAAGAGCAGCATTTCTCACCTTCTGGGAACACACAGGTCTGACATTCTCAGGCGTGTATTTGGTGTAAATTAGGCAAGGCTGTGCCTTGCCTTATTATGTATGTAATGTTAGTTTAAGCACATATTTTTAAAGGATAAATTCCTTTTAAATATATGAAGGATTTAAGCACAAGAAGAAAGTTCTCCTTTATGTCCAGTTGTAGGAGTTACATGCTGTTCTCCCCCAGAAGAGGCATCTCTTGGCTCAGGACAATTACCACTGGACAAGGTGAGGCGTCAGGCTCTCACTGTGGGCCACTGTCCTGTTTCTGTGCTGTTCTGAGCAGGCTCTGGCCAACTCTGAATCACAACATCCAATTCATCCTCCCTCACACACAGCAGTGGGAACATAAAACAGATTGTTAGTTTTCCCAGACATACTGTTTCTGCTTGCTGGCTTAACCTATAAAGGAAGCAGCCGCTACAAGGTTTGTCACCACCTTTAGACATCAATGATGTCTAAAACTCAAGGCCTTGTTTAAAAACCAAACAAACACAACCCAAATGATGACAGCAGACCAAATGAGCAGCCCCACGCTTGTTGCTAGTGAGCCAATTAGCAAGAAAACAGTGTAAACCTCTCTGAGCCACATTTGTACAGGAGCTCTGCCACTTGCTGCCATTATCTCCATCCCATGGAAACCTATGATTTCCTTCAAGCTCCAGCTTGATTCAAGGTGGAGTGCAAATAGTGGCTGGTACAAGGCTCTGAAAATGTAAACTGTTCTGCTGGGCTGCTGCTTTCATGCTTTCATCTCTGTTACACAAGGGTCAAATATATGACAAAGGGCCATTTTTGCCCCTATCAATCCACACTTTTAGAAGTCACAAAGCTTCAAAACAAATGCATAAATGAAGTGATGAAGAAAGCCTATGAGGGCTCAGAGATATTAACAAAATATTGAATCTCTATTGATTCCCTGCCTTCACTTTATTGCTCACTGACTTGACACTCTTTTGTGTCAAGGTGTGTCCTAGCTCTCTCCAGGTAACCTCGCTGGAATATGGGTCTCCCTGCCTGTGCAGCCCTGAGATGGAACACAGCCACTGGAGGATGAGGAGCACTTCAGCCATCCCTATCATGCAGTGCTGATATCAACCCCCTATCAACCCCCCTATCAAGTCCCTATCAACACCCCTGATCTCCCTTCTGGTGCCCCTAAATCCATACCTCCCCTAGCTCCCTGCTGTGAAGGGAAATACCACCACTTGTACACACCCCAACCCCTACAGAAGGCTCTGGTGACCTGGGCATGCGGGACAGGTGGGTAGCCAGGCTGGCAGCTGTGCCAAATCTGACATATTCTGTGGGTATGGTCTTCCAGTGACAACCCCAGAAATGTCCCTGGAGCAATGTGAATGAGCAGGCAAGGCACAAGCACTCTGTGACACACAGCTACCTTGTGGAGAGAGGCTCAGTCAGAAGGGAGAGAATTCAGGGGGTTCTGTGCAATCTTTCCTTAAGCACAGGAAATACAACACTCCAAGAGCAAGTAAACTTCCAAATGAGAAGATACCAAAAATTATCATTTTGCCTCCCAAGTCTTCTAAAAATCAATGTAAGAAACATAACTAAAACAATAAGCAGCCATTAAAGACATTAAAATCTTGCCCCGCTCTGAAAGGCCATTCTCACATTCACTTCTCAACTCTTCTTTGTTCTGGTGTCGTCTCATGCTGACCAGCAATATAATAAAACACTACTTGAATGATTCACTTGGATAAAGTTTTCAGTCCAAAGTTGGACTTAATTTATATAACTAAAGCCCCCACAGACTTGTATACAGAGAAGGGTCTCAACATGACTGTTTTATTGGCCAAGTGCTGGATTGCCATCTACTGGAGAGTAAAGAAATAAAATCCAATAAACAGCTATTTCACAGTGAGGGAACTATGTTGTCTGCAGTTTTGGCTTCAACTTTCCCTGCTTCTGTACAATTAATACAAGTCTGTGACGGCCTGTAAAGTTGTTTCTCTGTTATGGTAAGTAGCTTCTGGTCTTCACTCTCTTCAAAGTTAGACTGCATAAATATTACTTTTAGAATGAGACACTTTAGATGTTTTTAAAAAGGTTTCTTCAAAATGAGCATATATGGTCCATTTAAAGCTGGAATTACTAGATAAGCAGCAAGTAAAAATGTTGCTAAAAATTAAAATTTTCTTAATTCTGATCTACTGTATTTATATGACTTGTGTTCTTACAGTTATAATGGTTATTGGATAGCTAAATAGTATTACTACTGGGAGATAAAACTACTGCTGGCAGAATTTATGCCAAAGGCAGATTAAAGGGAAACATTTAAAGCTTTCTCCCTCTATCTCTTTTTGTTTGTGAAATGTATCTGTGTATTTAAGCCTATTAATATACAGTAATCTCTTGCTGCCTTCCATTTACTTTTTTTAAAGACCATAAAGCTCAATGCTCTTAGAAGGTAGAGAACAGAACAATTACATTTTGTTGTACAGCCTCAACTCACCCTACCTAGTGCACTACAGCTGCCTTGATGAGCTAGATTAATGTTCTTCCTATAGGATGCTCTTTTTTTTTGCTGCAGAACTTGATCCTGTCCAGGTGGCAAATTTAAAAGAAGGGGGAAGAAATTAATCTGCAGGACTGTGGATGACATTACTGAGGAAGCTTGGGGCAGATATCAAATGTGGCAGGTAAGTACAGTAAGAGAAAGAATGGTTTCATGGCTGTGTCAGTTGAGGCTGGTTTGAGTCATGCTTGTAACAGAAAATAGGAAAAAAACCCAGATACTTTGTTTAAAAAGACAGATGAAGATTATTGAAAAGTTGGCTGTATTTCAGGAAGGATGAACTCCAGCCACCACAGCTCTTCTGAGTCCTTCTGCGTGCCCACGTGCTGCCTCCTGCCCACCTTTTCTTATGCTGTCCTTTGCTGATCCTGTGTTTTCACTCCTCCCTTTCTCTTCATTGCCTCTCCTTGCTTACCTTGTCATTCGATCATCTGTCGAGGTGCTTGTTTCAGTCTGTTCCTCTCTGTTGAACACCACAGCCCTGAGTGTTTCACTCAGGATAGCTCACTCATTGCTGCTGAGGCTCAGCTGGTGCAGCGGGAGAAACGCTTTGTGGGGAACATCCCATCCAGATCCCGCAGCGTTATGGCAAATCTCTTGAACAGATTCATATGGTGCACAGTGGCTGCAGCCAGCATTAAGACTCCCTTTGAGCTGGACCATTTTCAGTGCAAAATAAATTAAATCTTCTCATCGTTTCACTGTTACATTTTAGCAAGGATGCGAGTAAGAAAGGATGAGACCCTGATTTTGGCAATAGCTGTGATCCTAAAGCAATGAGGTAGCCAGTGCTCATGGCAGAAGAGGAAAAAGTACAGTTGAGGGATTATTGTTGCTATATAATTTTCCCTAATTTTTTCTTTGAAATGGTTGAATGAATTTTCTTTCAAGAGGAAACAGATCAGTCTGCAGCTGAACCAGGGAAGTCCAGCCTCCCAGGACTGGACTCTAATACATATTAGAATGGTGTTTATCCCCTTAATTTGGAGATTTCTCTTTCAGAAGTAAGTACATATCTCTTAATCTCCTTTCCTTGAAAGCAAAGCATGTTTTATTCTCTGCATCTCATGCTGGTGTGCTGCACCTCTCTGAAGAAAATCTGCAACACCATCTGACTTTTGCAGCAACCTTAAGACGGGGTAAATCTCAGTGTTGAGCAATGTATGACTGAAAGGAAAAAAACCCAAATCAGTTTGCTATTAGTGCAGTTATCCTCCAAGCTCCAAGTCAGGTGACCAGTCTATTGGCTCAATTTTCTGTGCAGCAGTTTGGATATTTTTCCATTTTGATGAGACTGTATTTCTTGAAAACAGAGACAAAAAGCCAAACAGGGTGGGGAGTTGGGGAGGTTTCCAAGCAGCTCTGAGAGACAGCGTGGAAGAGACAGAAATGTCATAAATAACAGTATACTTCTTTTTTTTTTCCAATAAAATTTCTGAGTGGCATCAAAAAAACCAAAACAAGATTTGCAATCCACTGCCCTGTCACTAGATATCATTTCACATAGCTCTGTGCCAAGCCCTTTTATTTGCTTCTTGGGGTTCCTACAAGAACCAGGAGCACATTAGGCAGCCATGTATGCCCACCGAGCCACTTCAGTGTCTCCCTCCAGCCCAGCTGTGCAGGCCAGGGCTGGCACAGCTGGCAGCTCAGTCAGAGCCCCATTAGCCGCCAGGTTTGATGGAAAGGTGCAAAACTGAGGAAAATCCTATGCCTATTAGAGCACTTCCCCATCCTCAGATCTAGAATCTGGGGTTAACAGCAAATGATCACTGTCTTGACTGCAGGGGCTTGCTGCAGGGCTACTTTATATTTGTCTGAAATCGAGTGTTTATGTTGTCCTTGCCTCATCCTGAGTCAGCCCATACCTCCCTCTGCGGTAGAGATGTGAAAGCAATTCACCTGGATAGCCAGCTGTGCTTTGCAGAAGCTGAAGTATCTTACAGAAGGGGCAAGAGATTAAGGCTGTGAACTGCTTTTTGCAAAACCTTTTAATTGACTTATTCAGAGACTGCAGCCAAGCCTACATGTCATTCCTGTAAGTTTTGTTACTTTGTCTTTACAGGAACAAAACGTACTGATATTCTTCTATATACTTCCATGGGCTGCCCTGAACTTTTTTCTTGCATCCTGATCCATAAAATGATAGACCAACCTATTGCTGGCACTGGTGAATAGACAACAATGAAGCCTAGCATATATATCTTGATATAATTACCCAAGCATAGGTTTGTGGATTTGTTTGTTTATTCTGTGCATCCTTCGCCTTCTTGAGGATGTGAAGGCAGACTTCTCCCACCTAAAATATGCATATTCAGCTTCTTTATGCACAAATAGTGCTTCCCTGTAGCTATCCTCCTCTAAATCTTCCAGGGGCTTCAATGACCCTACCCACTTTATTTGTGGCTGCTATGGCTGCTATCATTAACCCTGCACTCAGTACTTTCCCTATGAAGTATTAATCATATTTTAGCCTCAACTGTCTCAAAAATTAACCCCATAAAATTCCTACCCCTGATATCTGCCCCTTTCCTTCCCTACTCATAGCAATACTATGCAGGCTGCCCCTGCCTTCCTTGTGCCTTTGGAGGGCTGCCTTTTTCAGGGGAAAATGTGCTTTGGGCAAACCTTGCTCTGTGCTAGGGCAAATCTAGGACTTGGCACAACTGGAAGAGCCCAAGAGGATATTTCTGGGCTTGCTGTGAGGCAAATGTGGGTCTCAGAAAAGCAGTGAGGACATTTTTCGTTCAGTTGTCTGAGTTAATAATATTTAATTGAGTAACTTTCTTCCTAACTTAGAAGCTGTGGAGTTTGCATGTTTATCTGTATCTTACCTACTGAATGTCATTATGGTCACTGGTATCCCAGAAAACGTTGTGTCAGAATTGGATACAGCACAGGATGAGGGCAGGGATAGTCAGTGCAGCACAGCTTTCCTATGAAGAGAGACTAAATAGCCCTGAGGTCTGACTGGAGAGACTGATGAAGAATGGGATGAAGAGCAGTGAAGTGATGATAGCCAGGGAAAATGTGAATGGAGAGCAGTTTGCTCAGGGTCTTCACAAAGCAGTGAACAACTAATACCCAATCAGCAAAAGGAAATAATGGTTCATGACTGTGTAGTTATGTTATGTGGTGGTGTTTACAGCAGACTGCTTCAGAGGCCACAAGAATTAATGAATTGAGGAGATTGTGGAATTAGGCTTTGTTTACGGCTGCTAAAAAGATTATGGTGTGAGTGCAGGCTTTACATCAGGACATTCTTAAACCACAGAGAGCTGGAGGAGCGTACAGGGGAAAAGGTTTCATACTCTTTCCACAAACATAGTTAAGATGCATCTGAAGGAAAGACACTTGTCTGAATAAACCCTTAGCCTGACCTAAGACAACTGTTCGGATATTAATGAATTTGGGAGACTTACTGGAAGACTGGAAGATGCAGCTTGTGCTTCCTTCCTTGTATCTCATTTTTTCCACAGTTAGGACCAGTGGTAACAACATGGATTTAGCCACAGTGGTCAAATATGATGTCACTTTTCTTTTGCCTAAGAGCAATCTGTAGTGCCTCAACCCCCAGTTTAATTGTCCAGAACTCTGTAAGAATTGAAATTGAATAGGAAAGGACCTTTCCATTAAAAACTGAGCAGCTCACTACCGTGTTACCCTACAGGATGTCTCAAACTTCAACAGTTGCCAACAGCAGCAGCTGAAGAAATTATCTCTCCTGGCTGACACTCCATTTTCATACACAATTTATGGCACTTAGTGTTAATATATGGCCACAAACAGATGCTGCTTTTCTCCTTGCATGTGATAATGAAACTTGTGACAAAGCCAGGAGTACCTGACGAGAAGGAAAGGAAGAAGAAGTGTTTTCATTTTAAGTCCCTCACCACAGAGGGACTTGGGTGAATTAAGCAACTGCACAATGGGTGACATAAATGGGGCTCAGATCCTGTTTTTGACCTCCCATCCTTTCCTTCCAGCTTTCCACTAATACCTCACAAAGTGAGAAACAGAGAAACTATCCATGCCATTTAGTCCAGACAAATTCCAGATATCTACTTTCTCATTCTTATTCCCATTACTAACAATTTTTCACGCTAGAAATGACTGAGAAACAACCCCAGCAGACACGGCTGGACATCTAACACCTCTCTGGGAGAGGCTGGGGGCTGCCACAGCTTGGAGGGGGAAGCCTGATGGAGCATCCTCAGCACTGGCAGCCTGCCCGCAGTGCTCGCTGACCCCTTCTCCAGCAAGTCCTCTTGGTACACGTTCCTCCGGGCTCTGCTTTGCCACCATTCCCAACAAATAAATGCGACTCTTTGCAGCCCCAAAAGCCCACGCTCAGCACCCACAGACTCCTGCACACTGGAGTCTGCTCCCTGCTGTTTTTTCCTACAGGGAAGTGGCTAAAAGTCCCTCCACCAGTGCCACGTTTTTCCACGAAAAGCGCCTGTTGTGATGAAGTATGTGCGCACGAGGGAGGTTTCCAAGCTTGAGCAATCCATCTGGCAGCAGCACGCACCACTGTGAGATTGTTCCCGCAGCACAGGACCCAGAGCTGATTTAATTGCATTAGTCACCAGCAGCAGCACCGCTGATCTTGGACCCAGAGTGCTGGCTGGCCAGCAAGCCTCATGGTTATTTTAACTTTGTTTGCTTGACCTTTCCAGTGGTCCAGACCCCTCGAGGAGCTGAAGAATGCTTCATCCCCCGCTGTTGCCTCTGAAACACAGAGCAGCCAGGGCCAAGTGTTAGGCTAACTATCAGGATGCACAGGCTGAGTAATGGTTCATCTTCACGAGGGGAAAATTCGCCTCTTACTGACTGAGTCTAAAGAAACCAGTTTTAGAATAGTGATTGAATTTGATGGGAAAGAAGGAAATGGAGCTGGCTAATGTTTATTGTTCTGAGGATCATTAAACTTTTCTTTATTTTTTTTATTAGCTGTGAGATTTCTTTATAGACAAATAAATTCACAAATTTGCAGAACAGACCAAAACCTGACATTTAGAGCCAGATTCAAGTCTTCTCAAAGTTTGTCACTGTTCAACTCATGTTATCCACTAATTCAAGCAAGATATAAGGAAAGAAGCTGGACAAAGTTGTGTCCTGGGAGAAACTTTTGAAAGTTTTGAAAGCAGTCTCTTTCAGGTAGATAATTCAAAGATACATATTGTCTATCTGTTACTTGCTATGATTCCTAACACTGTAGACAAACCATTGCACAAGTTTAAGTAAGTCTCCAAGCAATACTTCTAAAATGCTGTTTACTGCCAGACCATTATTTTTTTAACCTCTTAAGCCAAACTCTCTCATTCTGCACAGCATCTGGGGAGGAAATTATTGCTCAAACTGCCAATGTCAAGACAGATGCCAGACAAACTTAGCTACGTAGCAGTGATATCTCATTCACTGCTGTCTGAACAGCACACTCGTCCTGGAGTCCTGTGCTCCTCAACCTCCAGGAGAGCACTTGTCAGAGCTGAACTGACACAAGGATCTCTACATAGGGAGCCATAACACAACTTGCTTTAATTTGGGAAGATTTACCACAACTCCTCCCATCAACTGGATTACTGCCACATGGCAGGTTCAAAATTAGGACAACACTAGAAGAAATTTACACCAAATGATCTATAAAGCTGTAATGCCAACACCCAAGTCACAGAAAAATAAGGATAAAATAAATAAAAATTATTAAATTATATGTCATATTATGCAGCTCCATACCCTATGGAGTTCGAAAAACCACCAGAAAACCCATAAATCTGACAGCCCAAAACAAGCCACTACAAGAATCAGATATGTGTTTAAATAATCTTTTTCTCACAACATCTTGGAAAATTTTGACTATTTATTATTTTTAAAAGATCCCACATCACTGAGTTTTGAGGAGGATGATGACAATCTAAATGTTCTAGTGGGATATTTGTTCTTCCTTCAACAACGAGCACGTAGGCTGATGCTTCCAAAGTAGGAATAGTTACTCCTTGGGTTAAGGCTGCTGGAAATACTTTACTGTTTGAAACTTCCTGATTAACACTTCTTGGGATTCTGTAAATAGCTGGGGAGGAAAACATCTGTGCTCAGATAAAAGACATTTGTGGATTTGCTGTTGGAGATGTGCAGTTCCCAGAGCAGCATCACTAAGTGATCCCCATGAACCAAAGGAGATGACTGTGAAAATGATGCCTGCAGTCACACAGAGAGTGAGAAGAACAAGCAGAATGCCACATGCAGACCCTGGTTCTGGAGGTCAGTTAGTTCTCTGGCAGACTATCCAGTGAAATTTTTAATATGAAGAAAGATAACATTTTAATTCCTCAAGATTTGTTTTTGCTCAGTTTTACTCTAACCAGGGAGTCAGGGCGAGCAGCTGTGTTTTCAAAATTCACATTTTTATAGTGTGAAATTGCTTCACAGTCTCAAGGGAGGGGAAGGAGCTGAGGTTAGGTTTTAGCAGAAAGGTAACTTTTCAGACTTAACTTCTTTTAGCTAACTAAAACATGATAACCTTTCTTCCTGTACTGCCACATAAAAATATACGGTATGGCTCTGTCCCAGCTTCTGAGGTTAAGAGCTCCAACTCCAGCTCCGCTCTGAAATGTTACTCTGTAAAAAAAAAAAAAAATCCATATTTATTGGTTCCATGTCACTCAAACCTCAGATCTGCTCACTTAAAATTTTTTTTTAAAAAAATGTTTTTTCTAGCTGCTGGTGCTTAAACAGCACCTGGCTCACAAATCATCTCTGACAGGCTTCGGCTGCACCTTCACCAGGCCTGTGAGGCATCTCAGCGGGACAGGATTATGGATGAGGCAGTCAGTGCCAGCAGGAACACAGCGTGTCTTTCACAGCCCTGAGAGGGTCTGCAGGGCTGGCAGTCTTATAAAACAGCTTTTTTTAGTCATGAGCTGAAGCATTCAATCTGCTGGTCAGCTGAAACCTGCTGGAACTCAGGTGAGGTTGTGCCAAATGCCCCAAGAGCAGAGGTGAGTGGTGGTACATGTTCATCAGGTAGTTAATGGAAAAGGTCACTGTTCTCCTTTTAATGAGCTGGGCCACCTCCCTTGTACCACCTCTGGCTTTCTCTCCAGCACACCTCTCAGCAGAGACAGCGCAGTAATGTTACATGAACCACAGAGTCCTGCCGGAGGGAAGAAACGTCTCCATGGTAGGTAATTTCAGTGACACTCTACTGTTTTTTCAAATGTGGTTTTGTGAACTTATAAAGCCAAGCCATCTCAGAAGACAGATCTCTCCCAGCTCTCTAGTGCACCGGGAAAGGTGAGGACCCCCCAGGACACCGCGGCTCCCAGGGAAGGAGCTGAGGCCACAGCCGTGAGGAGGATGTGCTGTGGAGCCATCCAACCACCCGGCCTATCTGCAGGAAATGCTCGGGCCCTGCTGCTGGAGAGACACCAAAATACACACGGGGAAGGCCAAGCCCATGCTGGGTGCAGAGGAGAGCACAGACCTGCAAGGACAAGGGCTGGAGCACGTTCCAGGAGCCAGGCTGAGACCACAAGAGCACCAGCACCTGCAGCTGGGCTGGGCTCAACTTAAAAAAAAACACAAAAAGGGGGTGGTGATGGCTCATGTGGTAATTGCTAATTAACTCTCGTCGGCGGGGAGTGTGAGGGCTGGGTCAGAAGCAGGCAGGGAGCCCTGAACTGGCTTTACCAAGGTAAGCTCTGTGCTGGTGTTTAAGCGCAAGGCTAAGCCCAGAGCAGCTCCTATGCGGTGGGGTCTCTGCTCTGGGGAGGGTGAGATCGCTTTAAGGTCTTTTAGCTTAAGTTATGAGCTTTCATTGCAGCCTAACTCTTTCTGCTTACCCAAGTATTGTGGAGGTCTCTAGCCCATTTTCTTTTTTAATGTGTTTTATTTCTCCTTTGTTATTCTTTGAGTTATATATTTTTCTTGTCGATTCTCTCTCCTACAAGGTTTTACCTTCCAGATCTGCTTTGCTCCTTCAGGAATGTGGCAGTTTTTCGCTCTCATCTATGTATGTGTGACTCTGCCTATAAGAGAGTTCAGTACTTTGCCACACAAGGTCATTTTCCTTGTATTACAAAAAAAGTCCTATTCTTAACTGTTTTGATCTGTGCTCTCACTTAGCAGGCTGATAAGAAACTATTTTGCTGAATAGTTGCCCATATATTTTCAAGCAGTCCACTTTAGAGAGGAAAAAAATTTGACAGCCGCCTAATTTATTAAATCAATGTCAGTGCAATTATGCTTTTAAATGGGTGAAGTCTTTCATTGAAGGGAGCCATATCTGCCTAGTACAGGCTATCAAAGTCATCACAAATTGTTTTTAAGTGTCAAAACCATGGTAAAGAATCACTGTGTGACTACTACATGCAATGTCATCTTTAAGCTGTATGAACTAAACCATACCCTATCCCTTTAGGAAGGAGGGTATCATTTATCAACCACTACATCTTTAGCATGTAAGAGTTTAACGAGGTCTCTGGAGCTGTAAGCACACATTTTGCACAATGCTGTACCAGGAAGGAGTTACTTCAGGGTTTTTTTTTGAGGTTAAGAGGCACATGAATCTTTATCACGGGTCCTGGGAATACACATATATGTGTATTGTTTCTAATTCACTTAAATCTCAGTAAAACAGAGTTATGCTTACAACAACAAGAATAATTTTGGAAACTACAGCAGAAGGCAAGAGAGACTAAGTAGGATAGTTCATGGCACCAAGGAAAAGATAATGCCTTCTAATTAGGATAAAGTATGTGGCTGTGAGGTGCATAGGACCAGCTTCCCATTTAACCTCACCAAAGGCACAAAGGAGAAGAGGTTGAGTTCATTGTGTGCTGTGGAAATTCGAGGGAGAGTTTTTCAAAGGAGGGAGGAAATGAAAGTCACAAAATGGATGAAGACTACACTCCTTGTTGGTTTTGTTTTATTATTGTCATGAATAATAAGTTCCAGGGAGCACAAGGCCATTGACTTCAGCCTGACCTGAGCTATTGGTGGCTGTAATTTCTACCATCCCTTATTTTAGGAAGATTTACCAGAGCATCATTTCTCTAAGTCACTGCACAGAAGTGACAGCACTTGTAAACAGATGATGATGGATTACCTGTGGGAATTACTTCCCTTATATGTAGCGCTGTTGAAGGGTAATATCTGGCAGCTGCAGAAATCCAGTGAGAGCAGAGGGACTGAAGGAACTAACCTTCATTCCGCTCTTCCTGCCCTGCAACAGCTTGACTTTTGGTGGACAGCTGTGGGGCTAGCATAGAAAACATGCTGTTTGCATTGCCCACACAGTGATATGCTTAAACACCACATTTGCTGAAACAAGAGGCTGAGATGTAAGAAGAAGAAAAGGGAGACAACTGTAGCTTTCTCCCACACAGAGGTATCAGCACTGCACACTCACTGTGTTCCCTTTTGCAGCACTGATTGTATCTCCAAAGCTCTCCAGCGAATCCACTCCTTCAATGCCACCTACATTTACCATTTCACAAAAACATCTGTCAAGGTATGATTAAAACCAGAACATGCTGCTTGTCAAGACCCAGTCTGAGATATCAAAGGATCAGGCTGGGAGAGCCAGAATGCTCTCTGGAGATGGGTACAGGTTTTTGGGGATGGATCTGCATCCAGTTTCAACTTCTGCCAGCACTCACAGATGCTCTCTCCAACAGGCAATCCTTGCTTGTGCTGCCAACCACCTGGCTAGACAACACCTCAGCTGCTCCACAGACACCCCCTCATACAGCACCACACCCCCCCATCCTGCCTGCCAGCCTTCTTTGGGATATGCTCAACAACTTGAGTGTTGAGAACATACTTACCATGTTTTAAGAAGAGAGTTCTCTAAAAATAGAAAGAAAACAGGTGTCTTTACTTTTCTTTTCCCCCCCCCAAATCTCTCTCCTAAATAAGCATGTTGAGTAAAGAACTGTGAAAATGTTGCTCTCTTCTCTCCTTGCTTTTGACTCTAACAGACTTCTTTAGCATTCAGTCTGGTCAAAAAAAGCTAGAAGTGGCAAAGGTTTCTTTCCCACCTCACAAGAGTGCAGCCTTCTGCTGGCAACCAACAACATCATGCATTAGTTGCTTAGCATTATGTTTCATGAACTTAAGGACATTTCAAGCACCTCGTTTTATGAAATGCAGAACACACATAGTGTGTTTTCTGTATCACTCACTTAAGATTTCAGACACACCTACAGTAAGCCAACAAACAGCAGCTTTTGTTTAGTTATTTCTATGGAAGAATATTTTATTAATCTTCTGTATTATGGAAAAAAAAATGGTTTCATTGGAATATAGAAGGCATGCAACATTCTTCTAGTATTAAGATATGAAACGTGTATCTTGGCTTGGAGTAAGTTGAATCTTACCACAGGGCTCATGCTTGGCAGTGTTTTGAGGTTGGGGTTGAGATGTTTCTGTTCCCCTGGTTTTTAAAACTGGACACATTAGTAAAGAAGGGCCTAACATCGAAGAGGACAGACTGTGGTAATGTCTAGGAATGGGGCTGTTTTTCTTCTTCTTCTGTGCCCACGCAGTGCCCATTCAGGATGCCAGTTCTTGAGTTTGGGTTCTGCACCCAAGATTTACGTGGCTTAGAGTCTTTTGCCCTCTGAGAGGCCTGCTGTGTTCACTGGTGCCCACTCAGTGCCCCTCTCTCAGTGCCCATCCAGGGCCCACCCAGTGTGTGTGTCCCTCTCAAGGCGCCCACTCGGTGCCCACCCAGGGACACCAATTCTCGGGTTTGGTTCTCTTTGCTCACTCGAGATTGGAGGTGGTGGTTTGAGAGAGTCTTTTGCCTTTGAAGGTCCCGAGCCAGACTCGAGAATGAAACAGAGTCATCAAGGTCTTGTTTTTGCTTGGTTTCTCACGTTGTTTATTAATTCTTATCTTACAATTCTCTCTGTGCCTGGCCGAGGTGTTCTGCTGCTCAGACACAGGACAACTCCCCCTCGATGGGAGGTGGCAGCCTCTTTATACAGATAATTATGTGTGTCTTATTTACAGTTATGTGCCAACATCTATCGCCTATACTAACAGGGTCATCTCTACTCTGACCCAATCCCCTTAAACTACTTTGTGCCACTGTGACAGCAGAAGATGGATGCCAGGGGAGAAGAAGAAGAGCCCACGGCACTACCCTAACTCCTCCATCTTGTCCCCCCTCTACCTAGATTCTGAAAACCCAAAACTACAAAATTTTCCACCCCATGATAAATTACAGTACTGTCTGTCACACCTTTGTGACTTATAATTCTTCTCTCAGTTTAGAAGCTTTATTCCATGGACTGAGATCAAAGACTGTGTCCTCCTGGGCTCTGTGCCAGGCAACCCCCTTGGACTGGCTCCACACCCCCTGTCCAGCATTCAAATCCTCTTGTTTGGGTCCCAGTCCTCTCTGCCGAGGTCTGTGACCTTCCAGGGCATCCAGAGGAATGCCCTGGACTCCAAAATTCATGTTAATAACCAGGCCTTTTCTAGTGCAATTCATGGCCCCTCCTCTTTTACCAGGGCCTGGCAGAAGAATTAAAGGTTGTGCTTATGCACTGTCATGCCACTTGTTCTACGTCTGTGATTTCTGAACACAGCTACCTCTCCCCTACCCAAGAAAGACTGGTGTGATGAAAACCACAGATAGTAGTGGGATCATTTTGTGCAGGCAGGAATGCAGGAGTCTCGTTTGGGATATGGCTGGCACTGAAGTGTGAGCCAGGACCCTACAAGGGGGCACACTGGTGCTTAGCCTGGCTCCAGGGCTGAGGTGCAGAGCTGCTCAGGTTGCTCTATGCTTCACAGCTGTGCCATCTCTGGACAGCTCTCCTGCTGCAGCACTCTGCATCCTACATCCTGCAGGTTCCAGAAAGTCACACCGTGCTCTGTACGACAGCAGGAGCCTCTGCAGAGCTGGACAGCTGAGCAAAGCACAACAAAGGTGTCCAGTGACAGAGCACTGGGCATAAGAGCTCCTGGCTGGGCTCTGACCTGAGCTGCTGAGTTGTCTCTCTGTCATACTCCCAAGTGTCTGCTGTGCTGGTAACTTTTTAGCCCAGAACTCCTGCCCAGAGCCTCCCCAAAGCTGAGCAGTGTTGTGTTAGTGGGGCAGTTGAAGGGAATGACCCCACTCATAATTAAATATGCAAAACCACAGGAATTTGGTCATAAGGGTGTTGGCTGCTACACTTCCAGAAGTACTGACCTGTCTGTTATGATCATACTGACTTTACTTCTTGATGCCAGACTCAAGCCCTCTGGGAATATTATGAATTTTTGAAAATATAGATCAACATACATATAGACTAAGTGGTGTTGTTATGACCCAGTTTCTGTAATGCTTCTAGTTGTGAGCTGGATATAAGAGTTTGAGGAATCTTATTCACAAGTTAATGACAAATGCAAGATGCCTCACAATACAGCAAACTCAACAAGATATTTCACCCATGACCTGTATCATGTGGTGGCCCTGGACTTCTGAGTCTACATGCAGAGACTGAAATGCAAACCATGATATTTTCAGATAGATGTTTGCAGGTGTCCATCTTTACCTTGCTTGACTACCTGCTCTACATTGTAAATGCTGCAATAATTCCCTAAGGGCTCCCACACCCTTAGATAGAGCATTAGCTGATGGCCACTCTTCCCCTTATGTAAGTGTGAAAGAAGAGCAGAGACAGACTCCAAAAACATATTAGGATCCCCTGAGAGAAGGCCCTGCATGAACCTACTCAAATATGTTGCTTATTAAATGTGCTCTGGAAAAATCTGCAAAGTATGTTTAATTTGTATCAAATCATACTGAATACCACAGAGGTTGCAGAGTTTTGTACATGGCACAGGGGTAATGCCAGATTCAAAGCCAGGTTCGTGAGGCATTCAGCAAAACCAACAGGAAGCTTGGTTGTTGGATTTGTTTTTCTCTCAGTGGAAAAGCAGATAAGGGTTCTAGCAGCATGCTAACTTTAAGGAAAACAATGCAGGAAAATCAATGAGGGGCGATGACAAACAGTTCCTGCAAGCACTACCTCTTGGCCTTGTTTATGTTTAGATCTCTGTCTCAAAATAATCTGTTTTATTGTGGCTGAGTGTTTCTCCTATCCCTATGTGAAACCTGAGACAGACCCTAAAAAAAAAAAAAAAAAAAAAAATTAAAAAACCTAGTCAATAGCCAATAACATGCAAATAAAAAGGTGATATAGGACTCTAGCATACTTCTGTAACTAGCAACTTTTTTCATTAGAAAGGAGATAGTAGATAGATATTCTATATTGCACTATGCTATATGCATACCGTACATCATACTGCATATTCCTACATGTAGTTTGGCATTTAAGTTTGAATGATTTTCAATGAATGACCTAATCATCTTGTCTAAGCTCCACCTCTCTCACTACTTCTTGATGTGTCTTTAAACTTTCTTCATCACTGAAGCTCACAGTGCACACTAGAACATCCACTGCCATGAGAAACAATGTTTCTTGTGGTGTTTTTAGTGATAGAATTGGGGTTTTAAGGCTCAAGTGCTAGTGCTAAACTCATTTACAGTTACTTTTGACATTGTAAAATGTAGGGCTGTACATTCTCTTGAGAAAGCACCTGACAACTTAGGTATTGAAAAAACGCTTTTCCACTACTTTTTATCAAACCTTCTATATAGGAAGGAGGCAGCCTGCAGAGAAACTGTTGAAAACTTATTTCAAAGGCAGGTTATGGATAATTGAGGAGAGACACACTAAATTCTGGGGTGAATGATCTGTCCCAAAGCCGAAAGATTTTGAAGGAAAAAGCTTAACCATTTGGAAGAAAACAACACATGATTTTGTCAGCCTGAAGCAAGCAACAGAGCAAAACCCAGTTTCCTAGGAATTCATGAAAAGAGGTATTTAAAAAAAGAGAGTAAATAAGGATGCTACATCCAGATGGTCAAAATCACACAGTGAAAAACTGTCTTCAGCAGGTGCAGATTGCCAGCCTTTTTAGAAGTGGTAATGTCAACCCTCATCAGCCAAGGAACTGCAGAACTGGGTAGGACGCATCAGAAAAACATGGAAGCACCACATTTCCCCAGTCACTCAGTAGATGTCATTTCCCACTGTCTCAGTGCTGAAAGGTGCTATTTTAAGAGTGCAACAGTAAAAGTGAGCTGCTGACCTCCACATCCATTCACGAGAGATTACTGATAGTTTTGCATAACTAAAAGTAGTGATTTCCACTCAGCCTTTTTTTTTTTTTTTTTTTTTTTTTAGCTCCTACGTTTCCAGGAGGACAGAACATCTTAGAAAATTCAAAAACAGTAATACAGATGTAAATGTTGGTACTGAGATCTCTGAGTTGAAGAGGAAAACAGAGCTAGTTCAGAAGTCTTGGCTCCAACTCCTTCAGGCTCTGGATGCCCTCTGGAGAAAACCATATGTGGTTTTGTCACTGCTATGGGATGAAGTGTTAGGAGCCTCTGGCAGTCAAGGAGGAAGGATTGCTGGCCTCAAAAGTTCCAGATGTTTAAAGCTTTCCTACCTTGTAAGGTAAAGGTCTAAGTAGAACTCTTAATGACTGCCTTATCAGGTCTTTAGGTACTGGTTTTGTCAGCTCCATCTCTGGGTGCTGGTTTAAAATTCCAGGTGGAAACTTTTCCCTTTTGCACTCTCTCCTAAATCTCCCATCTAGTCCTCTCTTCTACCAGTGGGTTTGTTTTTTTGGGGGTTTTTTTTGGTTTTTTTTGCATATAAACCCTAAACCTCTACCTATCTTTCCACATTTGTAATTCTGAGTCAATGACAACAAGACATTATACTTACACTCATCTGCCTAGACTGTTGATGTGAAGACTGAAGTACTCTGGGTGTGGGGTTTGGTGGGGTCTTGCTGCTGTTTTCATGGGCAAAGTTCACTTCCTGTCCTCTGTTCAAGCCGCAGTAATTTGGGAAGTGAATGTCCAGCCCAGCTGAAGGAGACCAGTGGGTCAGGAGCTATTTTGACAGATACTAAATCTATTAAAATTCATCAATCAGCTGATTCACATGAGAGCACTGACTAAAAAATAATAAATCCTTGAAAAGAAATCACCTGTCCTTTTTGGATAGGTGAACCGATTTCCATCTCCCAACTCTAGAATATTTTTCTAGATGGCATTGAAAAATTGTCATGCTTATCACAAATATACAGAAAAGAATAACTTATGAATATTTTTCGGTAATTTTTTTCTATTCAGAAATAGAATAGAAATAGAATAGAATCTTTTTGATTTTACAATGAGGCTGATTCAGTGCTCTGAGTGGAACATACTCATATTTTTGTCTTTAGATATGTTTTCTTTATTAGCTAACTTGACTAAAATGATCAGCAGTTGAACAGTTAACAATGTTCACATTCTGTCTGTCATCTTCAGATTTCAGAGTCAATGCTGTAAAGGAATGAACAGGTCATATCAGTTGAAGAATATTCTTTTGATTATCTTTGGCCTCTTGAACATAAGACTACATCAGTCTTGTTAGATTCATATCTTCAATGATTTCTTCACAGCCATGACCCTGAGGAACACAATTTTATTTTAAATGGGATGTGAGAATTCAGAGCACTGCCTTGACACCAAATATAGTAACAACATAAAATACTGTGTGAATGCAGCACAAGAAATTTAAGAATTCAACTGAACATGCCCTTCTTCCTTCCCCCTTGTTTTCTCCCTGTCATACTTAAGTTCAGGTTGGCATTTGTTTAAGCAGTAATCTAGCTCCAGCTATCATCTCCCAACTCCTCCTGCCTGTTTATTTCCATCTCTGTGAAATATTTATTGCTGCTTCTTACACTCTTTTTTCCTGAGGCATATGGCTTTTGTTTGCATCGTAACAGAATGAAGGAGTAGGATGTGTTTGCACAAGCCTTACAGGCATGCTTCTGCTTGGGCTTCTCAGGTGTCAATTACAGCTGCTGGTGTTTTGTAAGCAAAGGTCTGTGTTTCTGGTCTAACAGAAAGTTTTACGATACATAGCAAGAGAGAATGTGTCATTTTGGGACTATTAACTCAGATGAGCAGTTTATTTCCCTGCAGTAATAAATGTATTTTGCATCTTTGTACTCTTGATGTGATCCACAGTTCTGTACCTTTGCCTATAACAAGGTGTAGATACAAATCAGTCACTCGGCAGAAGCTTTGCCAGATTCCAATCTGTTTGCCTGTCCTTAAAGCTGCTGTCTAACAATTTATCACTTGTTAAAATTACAGAAATATATGGTGATCTTTACACTGCAGTACTTGATTTAGAGGTGGGCATTTCCCCCCTGTGCAAGGTGTAGGAGATGAGTTTTGAGCCTTCCTCTTGCCTCAAACAATTAAACTTGGATTCACCACTTTACTGCAAAGCTCCCTCACCCAGAGCCTGCTGGTCCCTGCCCCTGGGCCAGGGATCTTCGAGTCTGTATGCAAAGTGGAGCACCTCTAAAGAGGGTCACTGTGGGAATGTCACCGTGGGTGACAGAGAGCTGAGCCTTCATGTTCAGTTTTCTTTGTGCTCTGAACAGTGTGATAGGAATCACAAAACCTCTCTGCATGTCTGTCTGGCACTTGAGAGCTCTGAGAAGATATTGTCAGTCCACTTTTGTGGCAAGAGATTGGGGATTTATTACAATTGAAGCTACACCCACAAACTTTGCATACCGACTTACTTCACCCAAAAAGTATTGAGAGGATTATGTGTGTGGAATTGTATTTACAATTAAATAACTCTTCTGAGCTGCTTCTGGGCAAGCCTCACTGGTTATGTCTACTGCTTAAAAACTGTGGCAGGAGGCAATGCAAGATCCATCCTGTCCTGGTCCTCCTTATGCCCAGATTCCCTCTGAGCAGAATGTTCTGCATGCGCTTCTGCCCTGCACCTGCTCGGGCTCTGCTGCACTCAGGTCACAGGAGGCAACAGGTAGCTTTTGGGAGAAGTCTCAGTATTTCTATTGCTGCAGAGGGAAGACTGCAATGAGGGAAAACAGACTGCAGAAGCTTTTTTTTTTTTTTTTTTTTTTTTCCCCAGCTTACATTAGTGGCTGCTCATTTGAGCCATAGGCTGCATATGGCTTGGGAAAAGAAAACCAGACATGACTTGCAATTTTCAAGAAATATATACCTTTACTATGGTGTTAATGGTCGAAAGGAGTAAAATACATGTGTTGAATAGCTGTATCTAAAAATAATCAATTAACAGAAATGAAAATTAGGACTGGAGCAGGACATCCAAAGAAGGATTAAGATGTAAACACGCATAAAAATATGTAAACTGTATTTAAAGTATTGTAAAGATACAATAAAAAGAATGTAAATACACATTAAATATAAACATTTTATTTCCGTTTTCATATTGTAATTTAGGCCTGAACCATATCTTCAAAAGCAGATTTAAAAAACCTAATCTAATAGCCTTTCATAGAAAATTAGGCTCCTAAATCACTCAAACTTAGCAGAAAGTAATATCCGCTCCCATTTTCTATTTAACTATCTAACCATCTTAGAGAGGAACAGCATAGTTAAATAACAGCTGAAGTCAAAATTTTTTATAGTTTATGATTTGTGGTAGGGAATAAGAAGGTTCCCTAGGAAGTGAGAACGATGATTAATATGTGTGTATCTGCAAGAAAAAACAATTTAGACTTCGTTACATTTCAAGGAAAATGCTGGTTGGAAGATTGGTTGATAATCAACTTATAAAGATTATTCTTTTAATGAGAACTCTCACTTCATCACCTTTCCAAACCCATTGTCCATGAAAATGAGAAGTTTGAGTCCCAGAGAGCAGACTTGAATGGTGAAAGGTAAAGCTTTGCTAAGAGATCATTAAACCATATAAACAAGGTTCATATAAAAAAGATCTTAAACAACTGAAGAGTCACAGGCAGCAACAGCAGTGAGCAGAGCTGGAGGAAATAGGTGACCAGTGACAAAATCACAGGAATTGGTTTGTTTAGCATAGAGAAAAGGTGACTTAAAAATACAGTAGTAACAGTCCTCAGAAATGCTACAGGCCACCAGAAAAACAAAACTAAACAACAACAACAAAAAGATTAAGCCCCTTTCCTGTCACCTCTGTGAATAGGACAAAAAGTAATGATCTCAACCTGTATCAAGTGAGATGTAAATGAGACAACTCCAGTCAGAAGAGCAAAGGACTGGAATTGTGTCTGGTGAATAATGTAGGGATTCTCAGACTTCTGATCATTGTTGTCTGGATGCATAATTCCTGTGCCTCTCCATCCTCTATAGTGTAATAGAAAATTATTTATCTATTTAAGGACAGAGGAAAAAATGCTGGAATGCTCCACCCTCACCACAGTGACTTGGAAGGAGAGGTGTTTCACATGGTCAAAAACATGTTCTTCTTTTTGGAAAGTGTTTTTATGTATATGGTCCTGGCTGCAGAAGACAAGAGTTAGTGATATGTAGCTGCACCAAATGAATATACGGATTTTTTTCACTGAAGGTAATGGCAGAAACCACAACTGTAGCAGAGCCTTTTTCTACTGTGCCCTCCAGATTCCATAATTAGCTGGGCTTGTTCCTGGAGTCAGTCCATACACATCCAAATTTATTCAAAGCAGTGAAAACTTGTCCTAATTCTGTAATTAAAGCCTCTTGGCCTTTCATGTTAAAGTCTATAGGAGATAGGTTTTTTAGGTAATGAGATGGTTATCTGTTCACCAAAATGTGTACACATGCCCTTTGGAATTCACTTAGTTCTTGATACCTGGGCATTCTGAGGTGGGAGCCTTGCTGGATCACAACTGCAATGCTGTTGGGCTTCACTGGTTCCTAGTTTGGGTGCTGGGAAGCATAGTGCTCCCTGGCAAAACCTGAATCCTTCCTAAGTGTAGAAAATACAGTGAAAATGCTAGGTACAGAGAGCAGGAGCTTTATTTTCTTTCCAATCTACTCATATGCCTCCAGTCAGCACTCTTTTTTCTGGTCCTGCTATGCTCCTGGCCTACTGCAGGCTGTCTGGTCCAGCTGACCCAGTCATTCACGTTAGGAAGATCTTCTCTTAACCACTGTTGACTTTCAGTTCACCATTCAGCACATCATTGCCTCTGCCATACTGTCCCCTTCCTAATTTCAGGGTCCTTGATGGTTGTCTTTGATTCTGTAATTCCTTCTCATTTCAGATCCCCTCAGGTTAAGATCAAAGTTTTTCAATGTCCTC
Source organism: Sylvia atricapilla (assembly GCF_009819655.1). Classification (NCBI taxonomy): domain Eukaryota; kingdom Metazoa; phylum Chordata; class Aves; order Passeriformes; family Sylviidae; genus Sylvia; species Sylvia atricapilla. The sequence continues at coordinate 66,842,352 of NC_089142.1, forward strand.
TCTATCCTAATCCCATCAACACCTTGTTTCTGTCCCTTGAAATGTCTATTCCCTAATACATGCACAGATAGACACCCTTTCTACTTTTCTTCTAAGTGCTGGTTTTCACTTATACCTTTTTCTGTTCAAGTTATTAACATAGATTCAGTCACTTCCTCATCTTGTCATGCTCTCTGGAATTTTCAGTTTGAGGATTCATTAGGATCAGAAACTCCACAATGGAGACAAGGAAGACACAAGACAACTCTTGGCCACTGCAAGACATACATCTCCCAAACACTATGCCTGCAAGGTGTGACCAGGAAAGATCAACAGCTTTATGCACAAGAGCTCTGAACAGGGTTAAAGACAGTAATCAGGCCACGAGGTGAGGAAACTACTCCACCTGAGCATTTCATTAGGACTGCTGAGTCCTCATGATACCTGGGTCTTCATATGGAGCCCCAGCCCATGCAAATCCACTTAGGTCAGAGTCCTGCTTGCCCTATGACTAAATGTAAAAGTTCAGAAATCAGTATTTTGTTTCACCAGAATAAATTTCTGGTCTTCTTTCCAACAGTTCTTTTCCTTCTCTTCTGTTAGCTTATATTTTCAAAGGGACAAAAATGGATTTAATTCCACAGTTAATGCCTCCACCCAAGCTCTGCTTAAGCTGTGATCAGAGAAGGACAGAGAAATAAAAAGTTATCAAAACTGAGATAGAAAATAAGTGCCAGGAGTTGTTTAATGGCTAGGCAGAGCAGCTTACAGAATTGGGAATGTTTAGGAACAGCCTACACTGTAGAATGTGAAAGAGATGCAACTCAGAGGTAACACCAGATCCTAGGTCTGAGACAGGCAGGGTGGCTAAATGCATGAAGAAGAAAACAGGAAAAGAACATGTAAAGAGAGGATGATTGAGTAATTTTTCTGTACTAACTGTACTAACAGCTGAAGATCCATGAACTGCAAGGGACATGGGCTGCAACATTAGCTTGGAGATTGATCTGAAGTGAATCTGCAAGACCACAAACATGGTAACTGCATTTGTGATCACAGCTCACACTGCCCAGAAAAGAGGAGTGGAGGCAGGAAACAGACAGTGTCCAGAGAAAGCTGGGGAGGGCAGAGGAGGGAGAGGAAGGAACCAAAGCCTGCTCTGCAAGCTGGGAAGTGCCTGGCTTCAGGCAGAGTCAGCAGCTGCACAGCATCTGGCTGGTCACTGAGAAGTTCTGCACCAAGCATCAGGTTAAGGAAAGGGGCATTTGAAAACTTGACAACAGCAGCCTGTCTCTTCTGTAAGCAGGAATCTAGGCTCTCTAAACTTTTAAAGGAACATTAAGTGTTTCTAAATCACTTCTAACCCCCACAGGAAACGCCCTCTGTCAAAGCTGACTATTACAGTTTGATCTGCATCACTAAGGTACAAGATGAGTTTTGCTCATCACCTATTAATTTATTCATTCTTTCTATGTTTGGAAACCACTTCCATGATAGATATATCTGTAACACCAGAACACCAAAGGAATTGTATAGTCCTTTTGAACTGCTACTTTAATCAACTAGATGATACTCAACTAAATAGGCATTATCTTAAAGAGAGAACTGATATACTAAAAGGTGATAAACAAGCTACTTTTTTGTAGTGGAAAGGGAATTAAAATTCAAGGCATAATATTTATATTTCCATAATATGTAAAACTGTTTTGCTTCCAAAACACTCACCCTGCAGCTTGAGTTAGAAAAATTCATCCAGTCATTCAGCTACTCTAATGTGATACATAGATGACATAAAACATTACTTTCTTTTCTCTTTGGCTTCTATTACTAATAATGGTAAGAAGTAAGGAAAACCTGTAGGACAAACTAAAATCCAAACTATATCAAACCATGAGAGCAAGGTAAGCTATTCAGTAAGCCAGTCACAATTCACACAGAAAGACAATGTTGATTTTTATGAAAAGGCTGAAATGAGAAGATATAAAGCAGCCTTTTGTCAGATAGGCTTTGGGGATTAACTACTTCAACCACATTCAGGAACAAAAACTGAACTCCAAAAAAGAAAAATATGTTAATAACTAAACAGAATGACCATGACACATTTATCTCAATGATAAAACTTCTTTTGTGGAAATGACAAAAAAGGAGAACATTTATGGTGGGCAGAATGATCCATTTGAATAAGATAATAGATGCAAATTTTGGTCTAGCTTCTGTTTTTTTCCATGGCAAAATCAATGAACTATGGTGTATAGTAGATTGGTTAATTATGTAAGATGTCAAACCCCACAAAGGATGTAAAATTTGATTTTACAAATCAGTTTTGCCTGTGAAAAGTTTTGCTACAGTAAGTAGTAGTGATTAAAATGTCAGCATGAGGGACTGCTGCAGATTCTACCACTCTAATAACAGAACATAATAATTACATGCTTGGAAAGTCCACATAATAACAAATACAAATTTCAAATTATTTTGAAGAGTGATTTAAATTGAAAATTTAAAAAAGAAGCACTAAGTTACAGGAAGGTGGTCTCCACATGGGGCCCTTTTTTAATCAGTACATACTCTGCAGCTACCTTTGCAGCACGTTTACCACTCTGCCAGCCAGAGAGCCTGTGTTTGGGGACTGTGTCAGATTTTCTGTGTCTTTTGCAAAAATTGCACATGTTCTGAACATGATGAATTTGCAATTTCTTAAAATACTCTTCAGTCCTCAGTTATTTGCATTCTTCAGTTGCCAGCCAGCCAAATCCCAACAGGACTTGACAGTTTCAATGACAGCAGTTTCTTCTCACTTTCTATGGCATAACAAACCACTGCAGAATTCCTGTAGGCTTTACTTTACCTCTTAATGTACCACTTGCTTTTACTATAAGATCCAGTCCTTTCTTCCTGATAAGTCTTGCATTACTATTTTCAGGTGTGCAAGGGATGTGTTGCATCACCCAGTGGTGACAGCTCAGAAGTGAACTTTGCAGTGGCAGTTTAGCTTTAGTTGATAGTCAGTGTCTTCTTTAAAAGAAAGTGACATTATGTGTATTTCATATTTACCAAAATGAAGACTGTTGGAAAATAGTAGTAGCAGTGGAAAGTTTTGGGAGCTCTGGATTTGGAAATTTTCCCATTGTAACTTCTTTTTTTTTTTTTTTTTTCCCTTATGCTTCTCCTATTTAGCATCTCCTTTTTTTTCCTTTCATTCAACTATCACTATATCTGCTTGCAAGAATACAGCTCATCCCCTTTTGTTGTTATTGTGGCTGTGTTCTTCTTGCACGCTTCAAGACTTCTGCTATTTTCTCAAAAACTTTTATTTTAAGCACTGCAGCCCCTGAAGCAACTTCTTTAAAAATTCCTTCTAGCTGGGTGCACTGCCAAAGCAGGTACAGGATTACTCCATTCAATATGGAGACTGCTGCAAAGCATGCTCAGAGTGCAAACATCTGTCAGCCTCTCTGAAGTAAAGAACGGAGCTGTGGACAGTAAATTCAGCATCTCATCTCAATTTCTCACCACAGCCATCCCCACAGCATTAACTTGTTTGCACATTCACTCGGTAAAGGACAGTTAGAGCTTAACTCTGGAGACACTGGACAAACTTTGAGACTTCTCACCTTGCTATCATCAGCTAATCTTTCCTCTCTGTAAGTTAGCGTGCAGTGCTGCAGGAGGGATTAGATTTCTACTTACTGTAGAAATCACACTATGAGTAATTTCCCTTCAAAAACATAAGACAATGATGTAAATGTTAGAAAATGTTTCACAGTCACCCTGCCAAACTTCTTTGGGATCTTCCAGCACGGCTTTAATATACAAAGATTTTGAGCTGTGCAGAAAAACAGCACGTGGGGTACTCACGTGCCTTCAGCATTCCCCATTTAATAACTCCCACCATTAAGCAATGTTATCCCAAGTCTTCTGAAACTATATTAATTTTTTGGCTTCTCAGAATTTTCTCAGATGTAAAACTTATGTAAAATTACTCTCATCACCCCCTTCTAGCTTTGGTTTCTTATTTACATTCCATCTATTCAATGGAGGAGACTTTTAAAACAGAGCCAGGGGGTGAGAAGTTGAGGCATCCCAGTAGAAGGAGCGTCCATCCAGTTGAGATACAGAGTAAATATGTGGGACTGTCTTCAGGTGAGCTGTGACTCTGCCCCAACAGCAAATCATGTATAAATGGGTTCAGACTTCCATGTCCACAAGCTTAGAGAAGTTGAAATGTCTCAGCTATAGTACAGGATGAGGTGCAGTTACATGAGCTTCAGATGCATATTACTATTAGAAAATTTGCTTAGTAATGAATAGGTAATAAGAGTCTTCATCATATACTCACTTAAGAATTCAGAGAACACATGTGAAAAGCCTTTGCAAAAAATAGAAAGTACAGTGAGTTGCAAAAGAGAAATGGAAGAGAATGTATCCTCTGTAATAAGAGATGAATGTTTGTCATTAGTTTAGTGAAGGGGACATGGAAACCTCCTGCAGCCCCCCATTAGTCCAACAGTTAGTCCATTGTATGCATATTCAATACACAGTCACTTGTCCTTGTGAGGGATCACATCTGGGGTAAGTCCAATGGCTAAAAATGAAGCCATTTCTACAGTTCTGAAGCTTAGACTTAAAGCATCAGGAATTTAAAAAACAAAACAAACCCAATCCAACTTTTGACTGCCCTCTTTCTAAAACTGTATCTCATCCCTACAACAAACATTCTTCTTTGGATTTTTTTTTTCTGAGAGCTTGGTCTAATCATGATTTATTTCCACCTCATATTTATGTTTCTGTTTAAAGGAGAAGAATTTTCAAGACATCAGTGTTCACCTTTGCACCTACTTCCCCTGGCCTGAACAAACATACCACATTTGTGTGTTAGAGAAGACAGACATTTTGGTCATTTGTGTGAGCAGTACATGCAGTTATGCAGAGTGGGAGAATTTTAGCTTTCCATCATCTTGAGAACAGTTAGAGATACAAGGCTGTCATTTGGAAGGGGAGCTTGAAGGAAGATAAAAGGTGCAGTTTATCCTCTAACTGCTATAGGATTAACAAACATATGCTTATGATAGAACACTCAAGCCAATAACAAACTATTAAAATGTAATTTTGAGGAAAAATTTTTACTTTTAAAGGGACAAACAAGCCAATCTAATTTTTGAATTCAATGGTAGAATCACACTTTTGATCCTGTATCATAATTTCTTCCACAGCACTTGCATTTTGTACACGTGCAGTTCAGTGTTGTAGTTTTTTCCTGACCTCAGATCAGACACAGATGATTGCAGCAAGAATAATTCTTCATCACGTTGTGCTTGGCACAAGGAACACAGGCTGAAATCCAGAAAAGTGGAGATGCAGCTGGTGCAATGTGCAGATTTTGGAGCAATAGCCTTCTCCTGCCATCCTTTTCTGGTTATCTGTTCTGAAGGAAAGGGGGATTTACATACTACATAATCTCCATATGTATTCGGGGGTTTCCATTATGCAATTCAGGGTGAGATTTCCTACCCAGATGCACATCTGTCATCTCCCATCCTTGAGCCAACATAAGGCTACAAATGTAAGAGGTCTGTAACTCATCTGAGGGTGTAAGCAGGGACTGTCACACACAGTCCTTCAAACAGCCTGCTTTCCATGGATAAATATCATGAAATAAAAAAAAAGCAGGACTGAGGAGAAGGCAAAATTATCTTTCTTTTACAATAAATTAACATTTTTCATAAAGTTACAAGCATATATAGTCTTTTTGATTTATGCTGTGAATATGAAAAAGCAGCATTTAAGCAGATCTTCAAAAGACAGAGTGTACTGTTCTTAAAAATGCAAACGACATATGGTTGAGCCTGCTTGTGTTAATTGGAGATAAAAAGAAAGGGGAAAAAAAAAGGTGACATCTTTTGAAAGAGCCTCCCATTAGGGCAATAGGAGCTGCCTTTACAAGGTGTGATGTTGGAGTCTGGCTTAGCTCAATCAGCAGCATACATGCAGTTCCACTGAAACTGCTAAGGTTGCTGCGGCAAGAGACAGGCAAGTAAAGCACAGTCCCAACAAAATAGCAGCAGCAACAGAGTAATTTTTTTTATTTCATCAAGCAACAGAAATTAGACCAGTTGATCATAATTGTTACACTGTTTTTTTAAACTCAAGTCTCTAAATCAGGAGATTACTCAGCTGAAGGCCCAGTATAATGAGAATACATGCTTTCTTTTTCCACAAGAATTGGAAGTGGTATGATCTAAGAATGACAACTCCAGCATCTGGGAGTGCTTAAAGCAATTCATAGTTTTGCTCCAGTCATGTGGCTCTGGACAAAGACTGAACAAAAATCAAATTGGTTCAGAGGAAGTCCCAATATTGAATAGGACTCAATAAATTGAGCAAGGAGACTTTGATTTATTTGCCTTTATTCATTATAAATTAATTACGTTCTTTCTCCTCTTGCAAATGCTTGGCTGCTATTTTTGTGTAAACATTCATGACTATGTTAATTGCATTGTATCTTTTATATTCATTTTATAGATTTTATTGCTCTACTTTAGAGGTCCTAAATATTTGATTTATATAGTATACTTTTGCAACAGGCATTTTCATAAGCATTATCTTCCAGATGTACTTTGTATAGTTTCAAAAGAAATGCATACCACATTCCAGAAGTACTGTTGCCAAAGAATCTAATTTAAACGTGGAAATACTTTATGATATGCAGATCTAGTTTCTGCTTTGCATATTTTACATTTTAACAACAGCATGAAACTACAAGAGTAGCAAGAATTAATTACTTGAGAGCTATTCTTACTGAATTAAAAAAAATTAATAAATTCCATATTTCCCAAAGTTATTCTGCAAGCTGATACTGAAAAAAACCTCCTAATCTGACTGTATAGAATCAAAACAGAACTTTACGTACAACTTCAAAACTTTTAGGTTTATATGTGCCAAAGAAGGGATGGGAACCCATAATTCTAGATGTAACCATCTGGGAAATGAGTCAAAAACTCTCTTAGGAAAAGAAATCTCTGAGCTGTTGCAATAAGCTGCCTGAACCAGTCTAAGTCAGCATTTTGCACCTCTAGGCACCTCATATATGTGTGTGGCATACTTGTATACAGGTGAAGTGTTTTCACCTTCAGTGCTCCACTGTTTAGCAGTCCCTCATGTGAGGGAGGGAATTACCAGATACTGGTATGCAATTGGTATGTTAATCTGTTGGCTTGCTGCTTTTAAATTTTAACCTTCCAGTTCAGTTCTGAGCCACGCCTCACCACTCTGCAGTCAGAACCTTTCTGATAGAACTGAGTGCCTGGGAGACCAAGTTACCTATGCAGCAAACTAAACAGTTCTGAGAAACAAACCCTCCGGTGTGGCTCAGGAGGGAAGCTTGTATCCACTGAAATATGATGTGCTTCTGATTTGGGGTTGGGAACAGCAAGACAAAGGAGGAGCTCAGGCAGTTTCATGCAACACGTGCACTGAATGGCCACCACTCTCGTAGGAAGTTAGAAAATGGATTACCCTGATGCACAGGCTTTACAATAAACTCCATCTTCTCTGTAAGTCCTTTTTTTGTGCACTTTTTTTCCAAAATTTGACGTGACATATGTAATGACATCCCTACGGCAGATTATACAAAAGCAGCCAACGCGTAACTATTTTTGGTTAATATGACTTTCCCAAGCAAAGGATCCATGCTGCAGAGCTTGACATTAGATGACTTTTTGATATGTGAATAAACAGTTTTTCTGAAATACTTTGATTACATCCAATCTGTCTATGAATAATTCAGTAAAATAACTTTCAGCTTGTGACTTTTTTCATATATAAGGTCTGAGATCAGCTGAAAAAAAAAAACAGGGCCAAATTTACTGAGAGATTTACCCCGTGTTTTTCAGACAGCTGCCTTTAAAAATCCTATCTGGTGTCTGACACTGCTAAGCACTAAAGGCGTATCAGCTTCTCTTTTCTCACCCCACTAGGAAAGAATTTCCTTCTTCTCCTCTGTAAGTACAAATCACCCCTCCACCTTGCAAACCACACTAGGTGTAGGATCTGTCTTCACCTTTGGTGGACCACTCTTTTCCAGTCCTCGTATGAATTTGCTTCCCACTTCCTTTTTTAACTTCACTTCGGCTTTTCACTTTCCTTCTCCTTACGCTCCCTGCCCCTAACCCCAAGACCCTAAAATGAAACAAGATGGAGAGTCATCTCACACTGTGACAAAGAGAGACCTTGTTTTCAGGTCTGCCTTATTTTATGAGAACACAGTGGTGGCACTACTCTTAGTATAATATCAGGAGCTGGAATGTTAATTTTAGGAGTAATTTTAGGAGTAATCTGGATTGGGGTTCCACACAGACTAGACTAGGTAGCTGCTTCATCTTCCCGCAGTGTTCCCAGCTCCACCACCAACACACCTCTCGGTGTATTAGCTTACTTCTCCCTGAAGCTTTTTCCTATGCTAGAGAACGTGGTGCTCTACGGGAAGCTGTAAGAGGTCTCTCAAACTGGTTGAGGTAAATGAGGGTGGCTCCCTGCCCGCTCTGGCCAGTCGTGCTGAGAGCCCTGTGCTGACCTGTCGCTGCTGCTCTCTGGTGTTGCAGTGCTGTAACACTGCATGGGGCTGCATGCACGCACCAACTATTTTGGAGGTAACTGTGTGTTTCTAACATATTTTGCATTTCCTGGACTTAGACATTCCTGCCTAACCATGTACTTTAATTGGTGTCTAATTAGCACCACTACTGTGTTTTCCCCACGTGACTGTCTCCATCTTTACATGTCTAAATCTGGCCAGTCCATCATATGGTGTTTCTCTGTTAACTGTCTAAACAAATGTAGCTTTTAATGGGTCTGTTGTGTGAAAAGTCATGTTTACATATTGAAACTTCTGCCTTTCTATTAGTAGTTTCTGCAGACAAACGCAGGAATTAGACTGCTATTCGAAAACCAATACAAAAAGGACACAAAGGGAACACATTGGGGTGTTCTGAATGGATATTTATGAGAGGAAAGGATTGATCATCAAGACTATATCTTGATATAGTCTATACAATATAGACTTGATATAGAATATACAATATTCTCTTTTGTTTCTAGCTTTGACTACCTCTTCTTAATGATATGCATGCTGATTAAAAAGGAAAGCAATCTGGCTGAATTTTCTTGTTACCCATTTTCTGAGAAAATTAACCAAAAAAATAAAACCAATAGTATCAGGACTTAAGATTGCCCTGTAAGTAGCACTTGGTGGAGATAGACAGCCATGCCGAGGGATTAATACATTAATTATTAAAATTAATAAATTCTTTGTGACAAGTCCATCATACTCCAAGTGATATAGATAGAAGAGGCTAAGGTAATTCCAAGTACCATTTCAATTACCAATTATAAATTTTTTCCTTCTGCAGGGAACCTGCTCCATCAGAGTGTCACTAAGTTGTATCCATCTGGCACACAAACTCATTTCCCTGTCTTCAAATATTTACTATCATATTTTTCACAGGCATATATATTCAGGAATATATATTCCTGAACCTTCCACAAAGGACAGAAATAAATACCACCTGCAGGGAGCTGCAATTCCAGTTCAGCCAAGGCAGATGAAACTTGAAAGAATTCTATATATATGAAATGAAAGAGTATGGTGCATTCTTATTTCATCTTCATCAAATTATCAACTGTTGCTGAATAAAGCAAAATAAAGCTTGCATAGTTGCCATCAATTACTCTGTTATACTCTGAACACTTTCTGAATTGCAGAGTGCTGGAGGAATTGACATCTGAAATCTTTCATGGGTGCTTCCCAGATGACATTACATCATTCTGTTCTACCAGTGAATCTTTACTCAGCGAAGCCTTATATCTAGATTTCTTCTGTCCTTACTGTCTTGTGAAAACTAGGGCCCAGTCTACAACTTATTCCTTTCTAGTTATTTATACCTTTGCAAACTGTCAACTCTGAAATACAACAGCTGAGAAATTTTGCTTAATGAGAATTTATTTCAAGAATTTGCTTAGAAAGTAATAATTTTAAAAAGGTGTTCAGATGTTCGTAGGAATAAGAAAAATATGTTTTGCGTAGCAGATCTGACCAGCCAGTAGGTAACCCATCCTGATCCACCCAAATGAGGAGTCTTTCTGCAAAGAATTTCCAGACACACAATCTCCTTGCACCCTTTATCTCACTCATTGAACTTGTTTCTGAATCCACGCATGTGGAATTATGATTCAGTGCAGGAATATCTAACACAGTATGAATGTGGACTCACTCGGAAATTTTAGGCAGCTATGCTCTCTGTTCCTTTGTACAGAGGAACATCGTCTCCCAGCCCTGGGGAAAGTACCTCTGTGCTCACAGTGTCTTCCTTGCTGGAACTATTGCAGCCAGGAGGGGGATCTAGTCTGAGCAAAAGCAGGACTTAGTGTGGATGAGGTCATGGAAGAAAACAGATTTGGACAAAGATTTTGGAGCTGAGACTAGATCTAGAAGGGGAGGAAAAATAGCGACATAAGGTCAGGGCAAGCAGAGGTTGACTGCTGTATGAATACCACTCTGAAAATGATTGATTTTGTGTCTGCTAGCACCAGAGCACTGCTACATGATGTCAGGCGCATTACTTGAACTACAGGTGGCCACCGAGTGCTCTTTTTACACTTGGTGTTAGGTTTGAGAGCCTGGGGTGTGATTTGTAGGGGTAGTTAGCATTCACAGCTGCGTCTGAAGTCAAAGGGAGCTATGCCTCAAACGTACAAAGCACTGCATCATGCTAACTATCTTACCAAGGCAAACCCCGGTCATCTCAAGGCTGGCAACCGAAATTAATAGGCATATTCAACCCTAATCTCTCTGTCTCATTTTCCAATAAGTAAAATGTTGATGTTCCCTACGTCTCATGAACGTAATTCATAAGGATTCATTATATGCTCAAGGTGCTGCAATAATGAATGCTGTAGAAAAGCCTGCTACAATGTCAATAATACCATGCTACAAACAGGATTAAACAGCTTTAAACAAAGCCTGAGGACATATGCTGAACAAAGAGATTAAAGGTAAACTAAAAGGCTGCACAGTGTCTGTCCCATGCACTCTACAAGGCAGTGGTCCTCCGTGCAAAGCAGTATCATCACACAATTGAAGGCTAAATTGCAAGTCGTGCCCTCTACCCTCTACAAGTCAAAGCAAGCTTGTCTGAAAACACTTACCTTTGGACTCTCCTAAAGTGTCAATACTTGGCTTTTAAACCGTAATATTTCTTTCATGTGGGCCTTGTGTTTTGAATTCTTTGGGGGGTTTTGTGTGAATAGAACACAATAATTTAAGGATATATATATAATATATATATATTTAAACTGGTTTACACTGTGTGCATGCAAAATCGGATTAGTTTTGTTAAAATAGATGAGTAATAGGAGAAAAATAAGAATAGGAAAACAGTTGCATCATGTCAAGCTATAGCACAAAGTAAATTGTATTTGATTTTCTGTACATTGCCCTAGCTAGGAATTGTAATAACAGGTGTGATAGTTCACATATATCAAAGTAAATAACAGCTAATTTGCATGTTTAACCATGTGTTTCAACAACAAAGATTTACATTTCTTGTTCCTCCCAAGAGATGGGTTTTTTTAATCTATTGATGCTTAGAAATATGGCAAGAACTCTCCACAATAGAGCCTTCCCACTTAAAGTTTGCTCTATTGATTGCTCTCTTTTTCCATCCCTTTTTTTTTTTAATCTCTGTCTAGAGATCAAAGACATTCTTTACAACCTGAAAAGTAAAGGTTTATTGATTCACCTTACAGGTGTTGTCTGTCTTCTCATCAAAGCATCCATTTTTCTCAAACATTCAGTGTAAGAGCTTATCTGTTTCTCATTTGCAACAGCAACTAGCGCTGTTAACCAGATCTGCAATGTCGTCATCCAAGCAAGACAGTCAATACTGAAGTATTCAAAAGAATATAAAGCATTAAAATATTCATGGAAGCAGAGCATGGTAAGTAAGCCCCCAGTACTTCCTAAGTGCTTCAAAGAAATATTCATGAGAATTAAAATGGTAGTTTAACCGTGCAATTAGAGTTGTGACTGTATCTGACAAAAGGTGTTGGCTATTTCTCTTTTAAGTGAATTGGAGCCCTAAAGGTTTAGCCCCAAGTGGGCTTATCTTTTGCATCCTGTCACTTTCTCTTTTTCAGAAATGATATGTCATACCTTACTTTGCCTTTGCTACAGGTTTTGTGTAAGATTGTGGAGCATCTGTGCATTGATGTTGTAGGACTGTGTAACTAAAACCAGGAAATTCCTCTCCATACTATGAAGGTCTGTTTTTTCAGGCAATATATGAGTATTTTTTATAAAGGAATGCAATGGGAATGGTTCTTTATTGTTAGACTCTGTCGTGATGCTTTTATCCACACCAGCAAGATTAATTTTCATATGTTGCCTTTTGCTGCTGGTTGCCAACAAAAAAGATAAAGTCAGTAGCATAGGGAGCATTTACCCAAGCCTTTCAGGGCAAGCGGCAAAAACATCTGAATGCAGTCTCCTGAGCAAAATTTCCAGCTGCAAGTGTGAAAAGATTATGAGTCTGGTCCCCTAAACAGAATACTTTTTTTTTTTTAATCCTTAAAATGAAAATTATGATCGCTTTTTAATTTCTTACCTGGTGAGTTACGCTTGGCTTCTGATTTCCAATTTTTCCTAAAAACAACAGTGAATATAATTTTTTTGTTTCTTAGAAATGGAGTCTCATATGACACCATGAACAGGATCTTGGGAAGTCCCGGATTCCAGCCAGGCCCATAAAACAAAATGGTGAACCGGCATTACCACCCCAAGCTCTTCTCCCTCCACTGCTGCACTGGCTACGCAGCCGCATGGGGGAATTTCTGCATCAGACAATGCCCAAGAACAAGAATAGCTCCAAATAAGCCATCGGGACACATTGGGGACATACGCTGCATGAAGAGGACAAAGCTATTATACAGCTCGGGGCCCAGCGAATGGCATTCACCAGCCTGTCACATGGTTGGAAGTGGCTGTCTAGGAAAAATAGCATGATCGAGTAATTAGAGACTGCATCATAAGCCATAAGTACAAGGGGGTCAAATAAAGGTTGTATGTGCAATCTTAATTTTTGTAATTCTGTACTTGTCTTAAGCCCAGTAGACAGCAGCTCCGCTTTAATCACCCCAGCAAAGCTGCAAGGAGAAGAGTGGTCCCTTTCGTTCCCCACAAACGATGTTGCAGGACTCTAAAGGCAGGGGCCTTACCGGGCCCGCGGGCCGGGGCAGGTGCGGTGCCGGCGGGGCCGGGCGAAGGCGGCGCCTGCAGGGGTCGCTGGCGCGGAGGCGGCGGGCGCATGGCGGCACCGGGGGTCGGGGCGGGACCGGGGGTCGGGCCGGGGCGGGACCGGGGGTCGGGCCGGGGCGGCACCGGGGGTCGGGGCGGGACCGGGGGTCGGGCCGGGGCGGGCCGGGGCGGGCGGGTTCCGGGGCCGGGGCGGGCTGGGGGCGGCGGGGCCGGGCGGCGCGCATAAGTCGGCCGCGAGTTGCCGGCGGTGGAGCTGTGCCTGTAACTTGACACCGGGGCGAGAGGCCGAGCGGAGAGAGGGAACGAGAGCGGCGGCGGAGGAGGAGAAGAGCCCCAGGGAGCGGGATGGTGACCACCTCCTTCCCCTCCCCTTAGCGGCGCTCCGTAGCAGCAGCGGCCGCCGCTGCAGGAGCTCTGGGGACTCTCGCCTGCCGCGGGCCCGGGGGCAGCCGGCGATGGGGACGGGACGGATCCCCTGAGCTCCCGGGAACTTTCCCGGCCGCGGGCAGCCGGAGCCGGGCAGGCGGATGGAGGATGCGTTTCCCCCGGCGGGCTGCGTGAGGCGGCGGCGGAGGGCAGGATGAAGAAGCAGCAGCCCGGCGGCGGGGAATGCCCGGCGCCCCGGCCCCCGGCGGCGGGAGGGGGCCCGGGCCAGGGCGGGGGCTTGATGAAGCGGCAGCCCCTCTCGCTGCTGCCCTTCCTCTCGCTGCGCGACTACGTCTTCTGCATGGCCACCCTGCTGCTCTTCTGTATGGGCTCCCTCTTCTACCAGCTCAACGGGGGCCCCCCGCACTTTCTGCTGGCCCTGCGGCACTGTCTGGGTAAGGGCGGCCGGCGGCGGCGGGGACTTGTTGCGGCTCTCCCTCGCCCCCCGTGGCGGCTGGGCTGGGGCCGCCCTCCGCGCCGGGGACGGCGGGCTGGGGCGGCCGGGGGCCGGGCGGGGTGGGCAGGCGGCGCCGTGAGCGCTGACCCCGGAGCGGGACCGGCCGGCGGCGCTCCGGGAGCCGAGATGGGGGCGCGCCCCGCCGCGAGTTCACGCTGCCGAAAGCGGAGACACCCCGAGACTTTCTCAGCCCCGAGGGCGGCTCTCTGTGTGCCCGGTGCCCGTGGCAGGGCGCGGGGTGCCGGCTGCTCCGGCCCCAGGTCGGTGCGAGGCGGAGCCGTCGCTGCCCGCGGGTTGCGCGCCGGGGAGTCGGGCGCGGCCACCCTGAGCTGTCAGCGCCTCCCCGCCGAGTGCCGTGCCCCGACAGGGTACGAATGGGACAGATGCTGTTGTTAAAAAAAAAAAAAAAAACCACAAAAAACCCAAACAAGCCGAACCACAAATGACCAAACCAAAAACCCCAGATGCATTTCGTGAACCAAGCATCCATCCTTGTGGAGGAGGTTGGAGTCTGGAGAGAAGGGCGTGCTTACAGCAGGGTCAGCGCAGCAGCCCTCGGGCTGGCTCTGGTGCTTTGCCAGCCTGGTTGCCGGCGTGACCCCGAAGGAAGTGCCCCGGTGGAGCGGCTGGAAGCCCCATGCTGTGGCTTGTAGTTCTCATCCTCATGCCGACCGCAGGTTTTCACGTGGTTTTCCTTTGCAGCCAACATCGCTAAGTGTTGCTTCCCTGCTCAGCGGAGAAGTTGTGTGAAAAAGAGTTTATTGAGAGGTCGAGATTACCTTAGATTCGCAGGACTAATTCAGGTGGTGGTAGGACAAGGGTCAGTGGCTAAATTGAAAGAGGGTAAATTTCGTTTAGCTGTTGGGAAGGAATTCTTCACTATGGTGAGGCACCAGAGCAGATTGCCCAGAGCAGATGTGGATGTCGCATCCTTGGTAATGTTCAAGGCCAGGCTGGATGGGGCTTTGCTCGACCTGGTTAGTGGAAGGTGTTCCCTGTCCATAGTGGGGAGATCGGTTTAGATTGGAAGGGACCTTAAAGACCAGTTAGTTCCGTTCTGTGATTCTGAGATAGGAAATACGGAACAGAACCTGAATCTTTCTCAATATAGGAGGATTACTGCAGAATAATTTGTGGTGTGAGTTTTTACCGCATTAGCCGCTCTGCTTTACTTCTTTGTGAAAGTAAGGCTTTGGTGGTACGTGCTGCAGAAGTGCAAGCCGTAAGAGACAATGTTGGGTTACAAACAAAAATGCAGTTAATGTATTTCAGAAACATAAACTGCAGATCCTTTTACTATGTGTCTGTATTTTATGAACATTTTGAAAATACATCCCTGTGTGTGTTGCTTTTCCTTATGGGAAAACTATGCCACATCTTCAGTTAACTAGTGAGAGAGCACGGAGAGGCAGTAGGACAAGAGACAGCAAACACAAGTTGTAACAAGGGAAATTCCAATGAGATATCAGCGAAAAATTTTCAGTGTAAGAGGAGTCGGATGTTGGGACAGGCTGACCAGGAAGGTTGGAATGTCTTTACAGTACTCAGAACTGTGCTGGACAAGCCTCTGAGCAGCCCAAGTCAATTTGTCCCTGTGTTTTTGGGGAAATAAAACCAGGAGAACACAAGTCCCTTCCAGATTATGTTTTTCTGTGATTCTGTTGTAAAAAGTCAGTGAAAATTCAAGTAAAAACAGAAGAAGAAATGCTTTGAATATTACTTCACAACCACAACAGCAATTTTGGCTTGAGTTTTAATGACTTTTCCCTTTAATATTACAATTAGGAAGAAATTCCTCCACTGAAGAGGAAACTGACAATTTTTCCACCACAGAATCACAGCATTGCTAGGGTTGGAAGACATCTCTGGAGATCAGATTTTGGAGATTTAGTCTGCCTCCCATCCCAAGGCAGGGTTACATAGATTATGTCAACACAGGAGCATATCCAGGTGGGTTTTGTCTCTCCAGACAGGGAGACTCTACAGTCTTCATGGGCAGCGTGTTCCAGTGCTCTGCCACGTCTTGTGTTTTAGTTTATGGCCATTGCTCCTTGTCCTGTCGCTGGGCACCATGGGAAAGAGCCTGGCACCATCCTCTTGACACCCACCCTTGAGATATTTATATGTATAAGTAAGATTCCCTCTCAGTCTTCGCTTTTCTGGACTTAAGAGGCACAGCTCACGCTGGTCGAAGATTTTGTTTGCAATTGATTGGTATTTTAGCGGGATTAAACACAGTCTCTAGTTTTCAGAAAAAAGTTTTTGTCAGTTTTTAAAATTTTTGTATTCTTCAGGGATAGATGTTGTTCAGTTTAGGTGAAAATGGACTGCAAGAAACACAGGGTTACTCAGCTTCTTCCTTTGTGGCTTTTTGACCGCTTTTGAGGGATGGGGGAGGTAAAACTAGGATCTACTACCCTAACTGTTCTTGCCAGTAGTTGCATGTCTGCTGGAAAATCATCTGAGGTCTGCAGATGAAAGGCTTGGAAACCCCTGCATCTTGGAGAATGGGTCATGATAATTTTTGTGAGGTGCTCAGCAAGTGCAGAAAAGCCTTTGTTGTGTGTGCCTGAACGTGATGAGCCTCTGGGGATGGAGTGCAGTCTTACTGAAAATGTTTTGGGGTTCTTTTGAAGTGTAGGGTTCTCCCAGGAGAAAGTAGACAGATCTATTAATCTCTGCTAATGAACTTCTGCACTTGTTATATGAATTAGTGTAGGAATTTCCTTTCTGTGCCTGAGTGATCTGGGATGTCAAGGAGACACAGACTTGGCTAACATCCTGCACCAGGGTAGTGGCTGAGAGGGAAGCAGAGTCCTCATGGCTGGCTGGAGTCCTAGTACCCACTAAGCTGCCTCTGCATACAAGTGGGATGTACTTTGGGTACTGGGGTGGCTGTTTGCATGCAACTTTATGAAGTTACTTTGTACTTCCTTGGCTGCAGTTTCATTTGGATTGTCAGAATTGATCCATGTTGGTGATATTGCTGAAAGTTTTTTTTTTAATAGAGTGGTGCATACTCCTTGAGGTATCCAGCTGGAAAGGCTTTCAAATTAGGAACAATTTGTTTTTGTAACTAGAAGGCTTGTTGTCTTCCAGGGAGCTAACAGAGCTGCTTAGAGGAGTAGGTATTGGGCATCCCGTCCTGCTAACTACCAGAGCCATACGTGTAAATGTGTGTTTTATGCAGCAGCTGGCGGTTTCATGGCGTTAAAAAAACCCCAAAACTTTTCCCCCCTGAAGCCACAGATTCAGTGTACAAGCAACTCTTCCCTTGTAGTCCTTGCAACCCACAATTGATGGTGTTAAAATTTAAATCTCCAAATAAAAATGTGCAGTTAGTTTGTAAACCGTTGTTTGCGATTGTGTGGATTTTGCAGTTGCCCTTCTTATATTTAAATCTACAGAAACCAAGGAGTAGCCTAAAGGGAATATTGATTTCTCAATTTTCTTTTCATAGTGTGGGAGGGGTCATCTTCTCTGACTTGCAAGTTTTTTGTTTGCATTTGCAAGTTTCAGTGCATGGCTCGTGTTTAGTTATGTTACTGTGATGGGAAAGCTTAGATTTTTTTTTTTTACCTCAGCAGTTTACCTGAGCAACAACACAAAACTTAAGTAGTGGTCTGGACAGAAATCACACCTGCATCAGGCAGGTGTGTGCATAAAAGAAAATCAAGACCATGTGAAAATACGTGGTTTGAAAAACTAATTTCTTTATTAGGTCTGCATCATATGCTGTGGAGGTGGTATACATTTATTTTCAAAGGAATGAAGTGTGAACATTTGCTGGTTCTATTAACTTTCTTTTGGAGGTGGGGAAGATGAATGTTTTTGAATTCTGAATTTTCAGAATATTCAGATTTTTAGTAATTTTTCTCTCCCAGACCAGCTTATCTGGTGCCTTGTCTATATACACTTCTTTCTGTTTGGTTGCCCCACTGATTGGAGAGAATGTTGGAAAAACATTTTGGCAGTTTGTAGGGTAGAAAGTAGCTGTGTTCAGTATTTCCCTTTCACATCAACATCTCTTCTCTTTTATACCAGAGGCATCCTGAGCAAATGTGAGTAGAGTAGATATGAGGCTGCATTTCATTTTTCATCCTGTTCTTCAAGCTCACAGTAATTCAGAGTAGGGGTGGTCTGTGGAAAGCTGATGGTTTCTGCTGTCTGTTCTGGATGTGGCTCACAGTGACACAGCTCAAGTTTCACACTGTAGTCATCCTGTCAGGAGGGGTCTAGAGCCCTGTTTTTCAGCATGAAATTATTGGAGAGGGCATAGACAAATGTGGGTTATTTCTAAAGAATCTGTGGAGGGTAGTTAAAAGTGCATCTGTTGCCAGCAGGCTTAAATTTGCTATACAGACATGCATACCAGTCCTGGACCATCCATGAGCCCCAGAAAACAGGAAGGTTTAAAAACTGCAGGCTTTCCAGTAATGGGTTGCAGTATTGGGATTTGCACAAATGAGGTCTTGCTTGTTGATTCTGCCAAGGTAATCCTGCTCACTAATTGAAAACCAACTCCAGCAGTGGAAGGAAGTGAGAAGAGTCTTCCCTTAGATGAGTAAGACACAAATCGTAAATCTTGGACAAGCCCGGTGGCTTTTTGGGAAAGCACTAGGGACTGCACTCCCCTGCAACTGCAGTGGTTTTGCATTGCTTTATTCTTCCTTGCTTTGACTTGTGATACATACATGCTTCAGATTACGGAAATGAGAATTTCCAAGAGCTGGTAGCAACCCTCTAATGGCCCATAAGACCATAAAATCTTTGTCTCTTCAGTATTTGCTGTGCAAACTTGTTGTTCATGTCAATTAAAACATTTCCCCTGTTGAAGTGGCCAGGAGCCTGTACAAGTACACTGGTTTGATTGCATGTGAACGTTGCCTATCCTGTGGTTTCCTATGCAAGACAAAAGTCTTAAATGTCCACTTGCATGTCCTCAAACAGTTGCTATGTTGCTCTCCCTCTTTGTGACACTGGAAGTTCTCAGGTATTTTGGCCAGGATGGGCTTGATAGCTTTAAAGTTGTCAAAGCAACAGTTGTGTTTATTTTGGGCACGTTGGGGAATATAACCATGAAAGAAGCAGAAAGAAAGCTGATTATCTGGGGAGGCTGTTACAAAAGTCTTCAAAATATTTAAACAGCAAGTGACACTCTTTATTTAAATCAAGGTAGTATGAATTTGCTTTATTTTGGTAGGGTGTTGTGGTTGGGTTTTTTTGTTGGTTTGGTTTTCTTTTGTCCTGACCTGTCTGACTTTTTCCTGTTAACCTATTAAAAGAGGGGGGGGAAAAGAAAACCAACTATCCAAGGAAAACACTTAAAGTAAATGTCAGTGCTTTGTATGCAAAATTTTTATAAGTTGTAGAAGGAAGGGACAGCAGGAGGAGTCTTAGGGTTTTTTGAGAGGGATTAGTTGGGGTTTTTATTCTGGTAATATTGCATTTATCTATAGAATGATGTGAAGCATGGAATTCTTCAGGGCAAGCTTTTCTAAAAGATAGAAGCACCTACCATGCTTTATTTTTGCAGGTAGCTATCATGCTGCCTTTACATGGCCAAAAAGGGTTCTGTCATCCAGTTTTGTTTTGCACGTGCATGGATCAGGAATCCTGAACAGTTTTGAAGGCCCTTCAGGTGTGCGAGTAGGAGAAACACACTCAAGGAAAGACAATCAGGTCTGTTGGTGACACTGACTGTGGTGATGCAGTACCCATTTCTGAGATGCCTGAGCTTTTAAAAAGGCCTGGGTTATGTTCTTAATGACAAATTTTGACAATTTTTTTTCTTATTGTTCTCAAAAGAGAGAGCTCTTCGGTACTCTAAAGCATTTTGATTTTGGTCTGACTTCTCAGAGGATTATTTAGTTGAAATACACGTGGAATTAATTACATTTCAAAATTCATTAACGCTGTAGGGATCTGAAAGGTGTATTTAGAAGGTGCTTCCTAAGAGCCTTGAAAAGAGATGTTCTGAACCTAAATCACAGGTGTGTAGCTGTATCTTTCTTAATTAGCTTTTCTGTCGTCTTTGGGCTTCCTCATTTTTCTGTTGTAAAAGCCATACATATTATCTTTTAGATAAAATATGTTTGGACTTCCATTTAGGTTACTAAACTCTCAAGTTGTAAGTGACCTTCTTTGGGAGACAAAAGAGGAGCCTCATCCTCATGCAGCTTTTATTAAAAGACTGCTCATCACTCACAGCTTATCTGATGGTAGGATTAACAAAGCTTTGCCTAACACAAGGTGATGTCAGGAAATACTCTGGGGAGAACCAGAATGCACCTTATTTTATTACCAAGGTCATAAAACTCAAGCCTTTTTTCTTTCAAAAAGATTGAGTGGTCTCTGGACGACATTGTGCTGGCTGGCTAAAACACTCTGTACAGTGAAGTCATAGCAAAAAATGCTTGTGTGAATGTGTGGTGATAATATTCTAAATATATTTGGAAAATCAGATGGCATTTATTCAGGAATGTCTTTTCTGCTTCCAAGATCAGACTCCAGTCCAGGAATCAAGAGTTGCGTATAGGTGTCTGTGAACATGTTTCTTTTTCATGTTTTCCACTTTGTCATTTGACAAGAGATTTAAAGGACTAATTCAGTCCCTGATGAGAGGGAATATTACTACAGCTTTTTCAAAAATTAATTTATTTTTGGTTTTCCTTCAGGTTATGTGACAGTGTGGTATATACACCTGTGAGAGAATGAATCTGCTGGTTAAATGGGATGTTTTACTTGGGCCTGAGGAGATGAGAGAGGCTTCAGTTCCCTGCCCTGACAGACTTCATAGGACATTGAACAAATTGTGTATTAATTCCCTCTAACCTCCTTTTGCCCAAATGGCATATTGAAGATGAATGTGTGGCAGAATAGGATAGTCTGAGATACTGTGGTGGTCATGGCCACAGAAATACCGAGAGGAAAAAGATGCTTTTGATAAACCCTTTTGTTGTAAACATGTTTTGGCTGTGTCAAAGAGATAAGGCAGATAATGTTAGAAGGGAGCTCCTGTGTAGACTGAGGGAAAGTCAGTGGTACAGCTGCTTTTCTTTCCAGGGTGTCACCACTACTGTTGGCTATCACGGTCTCTGTTCAGTTTTACTTCAGGAGTTATTATAGTAGGTTTCCAGAGACTCATCAAAAAGCTTCAATTTTTAGATGTATCCTCCTCTAGAAGACTCAGTGTCCACAGAAGTTAGCAAATCATTTATTTCTTGTTTCCCATGGTGCTGCCTAGTCTTGATTCATAAAAATGCAGTTTTTTGAAGCCTTGTTCATCCTAAGTGGATGGCAAGCACTTCATTCTCTGTTGGAGAGTAGTCAGCCAAAAGGAATTGACTGTTAGGAGGAAAAAAAGTGGTTGTTGCAGTGATTCTCATATTTTCATATGAAATTAGGGAGAAGATTGTTTTTGTTTGGGGTTTTACAAAGACTGATAAACATTCAAGGGTGCTAGAATGAGAGACTCTGTTGCAAAAGTAACTCCTACCGAATCTATACCACTTTATGTGGGAAAATAAAGGCTATCTAATTTTTCCCCCTTACCTCTAATAAAAGGTTTGGGGTTAATTAACATTTGTGCTAGCTCTACTGCACAGATTCCTGATAAAAACTGTTTTGAAATCAGAAGTGTGTGTCAAAATCACCAGTGACAATGAGTGGAAGTTCTTCGTTTGTTATTTAAGCACTGGGCTCTTTTAGCAAAATATAGAACACGTGATGAAGATAAAACAGAAAAAAATTGGATTTTACATGATTTTTGGCAGGAACATTCTATAAAATGGTAGAGCAGGTATCCTTTTATTACCCCCTTTCCAGATGGTAATTGGTCCTTTCTCTCCCATCATTTAAATTCATGTTACTAGAAAGTGTATTTGCTGTCTCTTGCGTCTAGCAAAAATCTGGGATTACTGAAATTGCTTGAGTGTATTTTGTATGATAATCACCACATTTTTTTGAACATAAATTTTGAGCACTTAAGGAAGCCCTTCTTTCTGGGTTGTTTTCTTAGTTTTATGTTCAAGTACTTGCACATTGTTAGCTTCTGGCTCCTGTAATCTATTCAAGAAGATCTGGATGTTTTGTTTTCTTTGCAAAGTCGTGTTTTCAGGTAAGATGTACGAGTTTGTTGTCATTTTAGACTGGACAAGCAAGTCTGTTGTAGGGGTTTTTTTTGAAGTTGTGACTTGGCCCCTGCTGCTGACCCCCTGTGAGCTCTGTTTTAAGTTACAGTGGTGTGGAAGAACGCCCTGTGTTTCCTCTGTTACAAGTACAGCCAAGGGGGTCAACAGCCACTCTCTGTGCTCACGTGGGTGTGCGTGAAACACACTTAGAAAAATCAGCTGCTGCCATTGTTATACAGGGCAGATAACTTTTGAGAATGTTTGTATTTGGATTGTGTCTCCTGAAGAGCTGGGGGGTGCATGTCCTCCTATCCCCCTTCTGTGCCAGTTTTGGACCAGTAAGTTTTGGAGCGAGGGATTGCAAGGTCTAGGTGCTGCTCATTCATACCATGAGGGCTGGGAAGACAAGGGTCCTTTTGAAATTTGCAAGAATTAAGTTCCTCTTCCAATCCTGCTCTAAGATTCTTGGTCCTCTCAGCTATCTGTCTGCTTTTCCTGTCCCATCAGTGAGGGGAGAGAGCCCTTTCCAGACCATTGCAGTTTATTATGGACATGATACAAGCAGCATCAGCCCTTTTTGAGGATGTCAGTTGCCTGTGGCCTGTTGACATTAACTTAGAAGGGAACACCAAGCTGGGGTAGGCTGCCACTGCCTTTCCCTGGGCAACAGAGGTCTTGTCTGCAAGACCTAGTCTGACTGGTACAGCAGTGGCTCCTCAAGCTGTTCGCTTATAATTCTTTCTTTTTAAAAAAAAAATTCTTAAGTGAAAGCTGTGGAAAGTGATGACATGATTTTTTTTTCCACCAAGAAATGTTTCCTCATCGTTATTGGTCAGCAGGCAAGTAGATTTTCAAACATAACTTGTGTTTATATAGTGAGGCATTTGTTTTTCTTTGTTTCAGAATCTGGGTTAGAGGATGTTTGGAGACTGGAGGGGTGGATAGGAAGTAGAGAGCAATTACTTGACTGAAATTTATTTTACTCTCTTGCTTTTTAGAGCTGCATTGAGGGAAGCAGACCCTGTTGTGTTGAAAATGGATGTTTGGCTTTGTTTGTAAGCATGGAAGCACAGTGATTAGGTTTGTGTTACGGTTTCTGAGTACTAATGCTTTAGAGATAGACATTTGGATGCTTGCCAAGGCTTGCTACTTATCATACTTAATGATTCAGAGTAGAAGTCATCAGGAGACTGGGATGGAGTACGTAGTGCCTGTGCCTATTTGAGTGAAGAAGCAGTACATTTCTGCCATAAGTAAATAGTATGTTTCAGCACCCCTGAGAGTGTTTATTTTAAAAACCTCTGCTGATCAAGTGGATGGTTGGTTCGGTTTAATGTAGCTGCCCCACAGAGAGGATGCCAGCATAACACTGTGTTCTTACAAGTTTGCTAACTGCTAGCAAGTGACAGTCTAAGAGATGAGCTGCTGGTGGATTAACAGTTGCTAGTCAAGGAGATTTATTATTTCCACTTTTTTTCCTGATGTGCTATGTCTTTGGTATTTCTGGGAGAGGACTTGCTCCTTACAACTCTTCTCATAGTTCAGTAGTAGATCCTTCTGAAATACATACAACAAAGTTGGTAGAATAAGTGAATTTTTCTTAGTTTTTGTTTAATTTCTGCTGGAGACTATTGTGAGGCTTCCGTCATTGCTTGGCCTTTGAATGTAATGGTGTAATTCCTTGAAGAAAGCTTTGGTTTTCTCAGGTATCTTTATGTGGCATTTTAGCCCAGATTTCAAAGCTTGCGTTTGAAATCCAAATTCCAGTTATGTGTCTTTTTACCTTGTAAAATACCCTAAGCTTTTGTAATTCTTGTGCAGATTAGAGCTCGTATTGTTCCTCTGAATGTTCTAGGTTATTGGTTGTTTTTGGTGGTGGTGGTTTTTTTTGTGGTTTTTGTTTGTTTCTTTTGTTTTGTTTGTTGTTGTTTTTAATATTTTTTTTATTCTATCCAGATTATGAAGTTTTATGCTTTTCCTTCATGGCAGTGTCTTGTGTTGAAATGGGCATGAGTCCTGAAGGGGTTGGGGCATGGGAAGCCTTATGACATTGTTTCAGAAGGGGTTTGAGAATTATTTCACAATACACAAGTTTTGGGTTGGATTTCAGAAGAGACAGTTTTGTGAATGCCTACAGTAATCGATTAATGCTTATGCCTCTGTTTATCTCATGGCAGTTAGGCGGAGATTGCATCAATATTGGCCATATTTAATGCTGTCTTTTTGTTCAGTCTTATTTTTTGTTCTCTTACTGCCTTCTAAGAGCCTCTTTTTCCTTTTGTTCTCCTTGTATTTACAGGTAGTTTCCCAGTCCTTTTATTACTCTGTTCCTCTGTTACACCAAACCTTGTTTAGCACATAGTGATTTCAAAATCATGAGTTGCTGGTGGTCCTATTTCTTCAGTGGCTTGTGTCATAGAGCAAACACTCTTTTGCTGGCCTACATCTAGAGAAGAGCCACCTGAATCTCTGCATTGAAAGTCAGAAAAAAATGGGATGTGAGAAGAAGTGTCCCATAAGCAGCCCATGCTTTTGCATTCTTAAAAGGTAAGGATAAATGCTACTGAGATACTGTGAAATACACAGAAGGATCTTGGAGGGGTGATGTTAGTGGACCTCCTCTGTACAAGTTTGGTGAGATTACAGGCAGAAATCGCATTCAGATTGGGCAACACAGTGCCAAGAAGAGGTTGTTAAATAGGAGAGAACTATGGGGGGAGCAGGGGACAGAGAGGTGTCTAAATTAGGAAAAGTAACACAAGATTTAGACTGTGGTGTGACTTGTCTGTAAGACCTTTACTCCTTGTTTCAGAAGTCAGCAGGGAGAGACAGTGACATCTCCAAAGACTAACTTAAGCTTCCGATGTGTCTGTGGTGGCAGAACCCCTGACTTAAGCACAAAGAAATGCTTAAAGTTTGGTAAGAAGGATCTGAGTTGTCATGGTACTTAGTCTCAGAAGGACTTGCTGACAAGAAATACTTGTAGACTTCCAGAGAGAAGGGGGGAGAAGGATGGAGAGGGGAGAGAGGAGCTGGAGAGTTACACGAGCAAGATTTTGAAATAGAGAGGTTATCACTCCATGCCAGCAGGTCATTGAAAGCTGAGTGCTTAGGATGCATAAAAAACCGACTACATAAGGCACTGGAAAAATAGCTCCATGGGATATCTATCCCTGCTTGATGGGTGGACTTGGTGCCATGTTTGTTTCTCCCTAACCCGTGCAGTTCCATGGAAATGGTGCACGACAACAGCTTTGATATGATCTGAAATCTTGCAGCAGATATTGTAAGGCAAAGGCTGTGAAATTGCTGACTTCTCAGTTCCTTTCATGTGTGCAGCTGATTGTTCTTTTCCTAGCAGAGCTCCCCATACAAATGTGCAAATTTCTTTTGTGTTGCCTGTTGGGAGATAGCACAATAAGTAAATTAGGGTGAATAACAAAACAGCAGAGCCTACCACCTGTTTATCTGAAGGTTTGTGGGGGGTTTTCACGAGGGGGGTTTGGTTTGGGGCTTTTTTTTGAGGGGGATGGTTGTTTTTGTGAAGTAGAGATTTTCAGAAGTGGGATTAAATGAAAGCTGAAATAGAAAATGCTTCACTGTCTAACTGTGAGCTTTCTACCTTGTTCTCACTATTAATGAGCAAAGCCTATCACTTAATACCATCCATTCAATAATATTTTTCTGGGGAGTCAGTCGAATTTAGTGTGAGTTATTTAATCTTTTGATGAACAGCCTTGCTTCATTAGGCCTGTTGAATTTTCCCCTGTCTAGTTTTGAATTTGATATTTGTCTCATCTAATCAATGAAGCAGATTTTGGCAAAGCTCCGTGATTCTTTATAGCTCAGCAGTTGCCTGTTTTTTGCGCTATGCTGCATGGAAACAGCTGACAGCTTCAGTTCTTTTTCCTCTGCAACTTTTTGGTTATGAATTTTAGAAGCTGACAGACTTTTAAATAGCATATAGTATCTTTCACCTTCTGACCCCAGCTCAAATACAGCTGAGGCTGGCAGTAACTGGATCTTATTATTACTGTGCTGAGGTGTTCAGTTAGCTGTGTGCAGTAAGTTCATTTAGGTGGCTGTGATACTGCCACCCCTGTCTTCGCTCCCCTGCCTCAAGGATGCTGCATGTCATGCCACAGTGGGAGTGTGTAGCACCAGTGGAGGATCCAATGGCTGTTACATGGTAGGGATCCCAATGGGCTGGTGCACTTTTCTCCCCACTTTCTAGATGTGATGGTATATGTGCTGCTGGCAGTGCAACAGGGACTTGAGATTCAGAGGGATGTTGATGAGGGTTACAAAGCTTGGGGGTGGGAGGGGAGGCATGGACCAAACTGTCCTCAAGAGCTGTGCCTGTGTGCTGAATTTCTTTGTACTACACTACTGCATAGTTAGGCTTGTTTGGAGCTATTTTTATCAATGATAAATTTATTATTTACAAAAATAAAGGAAAGCCTGAAATTTTCTGATCATGTGTCCTAAACAAAGAAATGTTTCCATCATGTGTAAAAGAAGCTGCTAAGTGTCCTTGCTTCCACTTCACTCAGTCACTACTGACTGGAGAGTAGAACTCTGGTTTTTTTTATCTTCATGCCTAAGTTTTCATCTAGCATGTCAAAGAGGAAGATAATGGTTAACACTTTATTTCATTTAAAGGGCACAGAGAGGTGATGTGGCTTTGATGCCATTTGCGTGATGAATAGCAGTATCAGGAACAGGGTTATGATTCCGTGCACTCTTAGAAGGGCAGGGATTTCCCCAGAAACCTGTGCACCATGGCCAACAAAACACTGATGCTCAGTAACATAGCAGCTCTTCTACTATGCCCTTACTTCAGCACTTGCCTGCCTCTCCTGAGTGGGTTGGGTCTGAGAAGAAGTGTCCCATAAGCAGCCCATGCTTCTGCATTCTTAAAAGGTGAGGAAAAATGGTACTGAGATACTGTGAAATACTCAGAAAGATCTTCAAGGGGTGATGTTGGTGGACCTCCTCTGTACACCAGTTTTTTCAGTGTGTGAGCTTTATATCTGTATTTATATTCAGTGTTCCTGTAAAGTAATGAAGTTGTTTTTCTGAGGGGACTTCTGAGGCACAAGGTAGTTCAGGAAAATGTGAAAACAGATCTACCATACTGTGTGTAGCTTTTGCCCAGCAGAGCCTCCATCCAGCTCAGGGATAGAAACTTGTGTTTTCCTGTCTTTGAGGGAGCAGCTTTTTAGAGTCTTTCCTGCTCCTGTTTGCCTCAGTAGGGACGCCTGCTACTGCAGAACTGTATGTTGGGCTTGATGCTCTCAGGATGACAGGGAAGCATGTGAGAAGGAGTGATAGCTGGGAAACGAAAAAGTGGGGTGAGAGAAGCAGAGGTTGCTGGGCAAAACTTTCCTGATTTAAGCTAGAAAGGCATACCTTTTAATGTATTCTGCTTAAAATGAGCTTGTGAGAGACAGGAATAGTACTGGGGGAGCAGACAAGTGATAAGTAGCGTGTTAAGGAACCTATTCCTGTTGAAAAGTATTTCTTGCTGCTTTCTGCAGCTGTCTTCAACACCTTTGTGGAATTTACTCACCAAAGCCTGTACTGTGAGTGGAAAAAGTCGTATTTGTGGCACGAGTAGACATTAAAACAGCTGCTTTATATAGCCAATACAGCTTAAAAGCTGTATAGTCAGCTTCAGAAATGTCCCCTTAACTTACTTCCTCTCAAGGCAAAAATATTTTTAATACAAAGGAGTTATAATGTGAGGGAGCTGATTTGCTCAGGTAAATTTTATCCATCTATTAAGCTTTCTGGTTATTTTTAACTGAAATTTTACATCCGCTTCATTCAGAGGTAACCATTGCATTGTATGAGAAGAATGATCAGAGAACTTGTTCTTGCACTCTAACAGAGTCATTACCATGCCACGAGCACAAAATAATGATGAAACTGAAGGCTGATGAGTTGAATGGCTGGTGCTCTTGCAACATGATTGTTTTGGCTTGCAAAGCCTGGAAACAAAAAATTTTTGTGCAGGCTACTCTGGATTCACATCCAAGCTTGAAATCTAATTGTTGTGAGAAATGAATGTGGTGGTCTCAGGCAATTCCTTTGTGAATATGGTCAACATCAAAGAAAATGAGAAACCCACACTGATTAAATATGTAGTTAAATCTGAGATAAAAATGACAGGATTAGCTATTCAGCTAAATATAATATGTAATGTGGCCCTGGTTAAAGATATTTCCTTACTCATATTCTATAAATAACATCATAAGTATGGTTTATACTTTCTCCGAACACCCATTCTGCACTTCTGTTCTAGCCTGTTTGCACTCATCCCTGGCTGCACTGGGTCTGGCAAGGCATCTCTCCTGTTTTCAATGAATCTTTTATTTGCTTTAGTGGCTGATGAATGGTTCATGGATTGCAGAAGGAACCTTTAATTTCTGATGCCACACGAGCAGTGGGATTTCTTAGTCTAAACCTGTATATTGCATTTGGTCCTGCTGCACAGGGCCTTGTAATACTGTGCTCAGTATTACAATGCTCCTGCTCAGCTGAGAAAGGAGAGGGGAGGCAAGAACAAGGAAGAGGAGACTAGTAAGCATTCTTTCACTTTCCTTCCTTCACTGTGTTTGTGGACACTTAGAACAAAGTGATGGCAGCACTAATGTGTTCAACATCCTGAAGCTGCACTGATGAGCCAACGACAAAAAAAGTTTACAGAAAGCATAAACTCATGGAATGTTCTTTCTCATTCTCTTGCATGCATTGCATTTTCCTTCAGAAAGAAAAAGAATTCCTTTACTGCCTTAAAATCCTGGAAAGAAAAATAGTTTAGAATTGGGAAAGTTTATAGTTGGCCACGAAAGTTGGAGTTTGCATTGATGGTTCTTATGTTACTCTTACCAACTTCAATCTGTCTGTGACACAAAAGTTAGGATCCTGCTGAGAATTACAGTTCAGCAGAGCCTGAAGTATTTATTTTCTTTTACTAGAAATAATAGTGTGTGACCAAAGTAGGATAATTATACTAGGATATCTTGAAATTTCTTAGAATTTGCATTTCATTATTTAATATTATTTTATTTATGTAACTCTGTCTTCTGTTTGTTTTATTTGGAGACCGGTTTGTAGTGCTGTGTTTTCTTCTTAGGAGGAAGGCATGCTAGATTTGGTTCATGAATAGTAATATTTTTCCTGCATGTGTTTTAGAGTAGAGGTAGTGCAGAGCTTAAATGCTGTGTTATTACAGGACTTTTACTGTAGGAGAAATAAGACATAGTCTCCTTCTGGAGAAAACATGATCAGTAACACATTTGTGAATGTAGAAATAGTATTCTGGGTTACACATAGTTTTATCAACATAAGGGTGCCACTTTCTATGCATGACATGAAGCTGAAGCATGTGTAATAAATTGTTTAAACCTTTTCAGCTTTCTTCTGTATCTTTCTTGTGAGAATTTGTGTTCTCCCAAGTAAAGTAAAAATGAATAAGGAAGGGATATAAAGAAACACCACTGGATCTCCTTTATTCATGAGGTTCAGATAAGACAGTTTTGATGTTTCTCCTGCATCTGTGGTAGTAGATAGCTATTATTGGGCAAAGATTGGAGTAGTTAATAAGTTCTGTGGATAAGAAGAGTTAAATAACCCAGTAGATTGAGCCAGAATACTTTCTATGTGTTTCATACAAGTTCTCCTCAATTTCTCCATACAAGGTGGAAATGGCCAAAGTGACTATGAACATAGATACCAATTTCTTCATAGGTACGTTAGTATGAGGTGCTATTGAAAATAACTTGATTTCTCTGGGAAGTGAATGAATGTGCTTTGTGCAATGAATGTGTTCTGTGCTTCCAACTGCTTAAATATTTTCATAAGTTATTGCATGTGAGCTCACTGATGACTTTGTGATAAGCTCTGTATTGAGTTCACCTGGGAGGAGTACACTGAGTGTGCAAGCATGGGGTTAGGACAGCCAAAGCCCACCTGCAGTTCAGTCTAGCAAAGGATGCAAAGGCAACAAGAGGGGCTCCTACAAATGTATCAGAAGCAAAAGCAAGAACAAGGAGAATGAGGGTCTGCTGTTGAACAGGGCCTCAGAAGAGGCTGAGGTATTTAAAGCCACCTTCACCTCAGCCTTTACTGGGGAGATTTGCCTTCAGAAATCCCAGGAAAGGAAGACCCGTTGCCAGGACCAGACTGTTCCCATTAATACCCAGAGTGACAGGACAGCAGACAGTAGTGACAGATTGAAATACAGGCAATTCCACTGAAACATCAGAAAAGCCTTTTCATGTAGGGGTGATGGAACACTGGCACAGGTTTCCCCAGGATATGTAAAACAATTCCTGATCACCCTGGTCCAGCTGGCTCCACTCTGAGCAGGGGATTGGAGTGGACAAGAGGCTCTGCTGAGGTGGCTTTCTGCCCCACTGTGCGGTGGGGCTGTGTGCCTGGGATCTCAGTGTGTGTGCTGGCCTTTTAGAAACGTTAGGAGTAGGAGTGAAAAGTCAAGTGTAGTGTAAAGTGTGGAAAAAGTGTGATGGACATGGTAGGCATGTTGCTGATTAGTGGCAGTTCTAGGAACAGAGGCTGGGTCTTAGTCTCAGTGTGAAGGAGATTCATATGACTAAATTGCATGTTGCATTTATGAATTGCTTGTAAGGCTTGAATTTTTTCCATGACTCTGGAAAATTAATTTCTAGGAACTGATTAATTAACATGCAAGAACATAATTTTTGTGTTGCAAAAGGAAAACTACCTGGCTGCTAACTGTATAAATTCAGACACTATGAATCTTACTTGCAAAGTAGTAAGCTAGAAGGTGGAATATGCTGCTGCAAACTTTTCTTGATCTTGATGTCCTTTGTGTAGGTTTCTTTTAGCATCTGTGCAAAGTCTACCTGTTGTCTTTCTTGCATTGTGTCATTCTCTAGAAAGGATATAGCAAGTGGCTAAAGAGAAAAGTAAGTAGTGACTTTGGTAAAAAAAGCATGAGTTTGCTTTATTCACAATCAAATATCCTATTGGACTTGAGCCTAGGAATCAGGATAATATATGCCTCTAGCATACTGTAGCTGAAAGCATTTAGAAACAGTGTTTTATTAGGTTCTGTATGTATTCTACAGAAACAAGTTTTTTCCAAAAAAAATCTTGGGTGATGTCTGAGTGTGAGGGAGAAAAAGATGGATAGCTAATCCAAGAGAGAATGTGTATGGTTGTGTTGGGAAGGGAATGCTCCTTAGCAGTGCTGGTTATCATTTACCACTTTTAGCACAACTGCTTTTTTCCTCTCTGTGGTATGTTTTCCCTCTTGGGTCAGTAGGAGAGCAGTTTCTTAGAACAGGGATGTAGTACAGTAAATCCATTGTGCCTCTAGGATGTATTGACTTCAAAAGATATGATGCCTCAGTCTCCTACTGAAAGATAGACAGAATCTAGCCTGCTTGTTTGTTGGGGTTTTTTTTCCCTTCTTACTGCAATGTGATTTTATCTTGGAAAGGCATGGTCTAATTCTTTCAAGTGAAAAATGTTGAAGCAGATTGGTTTCAATGAAATTGATACCTCTGGCAAGTTGGATCTAATTCAGATGACTGTGCCAAGGATGAAAGTCCTGAAGCTTAAGGAGACAAAAGAAAACAAAGAGTTTTTTCAAATAGAGCTTAACTTAAAAAGTCCCTGAGCTTAAAATTACATGTGAATTGAGAGCTGTTGTGTTGATTTATTTACTAAGAAGAACAGCAATATTCTGAGATTTTCTTCTAAAATGACATTCCTATTTGGCACTGGTAAGCATTCCTATCTAAAGGAAATTTTCTTGGGTTTTGCAGCTTCTTCTGTTTGCTGGAGTGAAGGAAGAGCAATTTGAATACTTGTGCATTCCTTTTCCTACAGTCCTCCTGTAACTGTGTGTTAACTAGATCTTGTCAATCTCTTGGCAAAGAGATTCTGAGGAAGTTTTAAAGGAGACCTTTAAAGGGTCAAGACTGAAAGTATCAGGGCAGGCTCTGATATCTTTGCAGAACTTTAATGGATGTCGTGATGTTGCAAGTTGACAAAGAATTCATTTGAATAATTTAAGACATGGAATTGAGGCATATAATTGCATTTAATTGATTTTTCTTAATTTTGCCCACTCTCCTTTCCTAAAGTATCTGAATAGCTCACAGAAGTCTTACTTGTGATGTTCTCCATGTAAACAGATACCAAATACTTTCAAAAGGTAAAGACCTATCTTTCTGTTCTCTGCACCTCTCCCCACTGGGTTTTGCCTACTGATTGCCTAAACCTCTGAAAAAGCTGAGTAGCAGGAAAAGGACAAACCAGCTAATAGTCACTTCTCACCCTTTAACATGGAACCTACTGCTGAATTACCGCTGGATGAGAGGTGAAGGAGTTGTGAAAAAAATCAACGGCCCAAAACTAGGAAACAAAGGAAAATAAAAAGGATTGAATACTTAAGAGATGTTTTGTGACCTTAGGAGAATGGTACCTGTCCGGTAAAATTTTAATCAAGTAGATTAAACAAGAGGGTAGCAGTTCTCAGATAAGGGGCTCATGTAACTTTTCTTTAAAACATTTTACCACATCTGGGAGTGGGGACATCACCCTCTTAGCTGCAGGCCATGCGAAATGTGCATTTCCTTTAGTGGGGTGCATTGTCCTACTTAAGAATGAAATTAGAAGTTTTTCTGCTTTTTTTCACTCCCTTTGATGCAAACCTCAGTTACATTAGTGGCTGATAGCAGCCAGTCTGCAAGCACAGGCCAGGCCAAGAGAGTCTTCTTGAGGAGGAGGGGGAACTGTGGTACTGCACCTCTGCCCAGCAGCTGTTTAAAGCTGGTAATTCTCTGCTCTAAAAATTAACAGTGGCAAAGCAATAAAGAGAGTTGGAAATAAAGACAAACATTGATACTGTAAAGTGAATATTAAATCCTGCTTTATATTGTAGACTTGTCTGCCATTTTTACAAGGCTGTGCTTTGTTGCCCTGTGGAGCTGTACAGACTCTTGCAAGTGATAGGAGATTTTCCTCAAGTAAACTTTGGGTCAAAGTAGTTTCTCAGCACCTTGAGATGGCAACTTTATGATACACTTGCAGTGAGCATTCCCTTACCCACTGTATTTGCTTTTCTATTCTCCCCTTTCTTGGGAAGGCAGGAGTGTAAGCAATAGGCGAAGAATTTCTTCTAAAGTTGCTCTGCAAGTTAAAAATTGGTCTACTTAATACACATACAATACCTTATACTGTGACTTAGTTCTGCTATTTCAGAAATGCTGATGGGACTTCTTGTTGTTACATGTAGGAGTTTGTTTTTTTTTTTTTTTTTTTAATTTAGTTATGCCATAGTTGGATTGTAATTTCCTTACAAACTGAAGGGAGAAGATTGAAGTTGAAAATCTAAATCATGAGAGCAATGTTGTAGAAGCAGTGCTTATCAGAACTAATGCTAAAAACCTTACACCAATATTCTAAAAATAATGTTTGAGACCAGAAAGAGGAAAGGGTCTTGAGATAATGTTCGTAATTATTAAATACAAAAAGAACTTAATTAAATGTAAATTTTGGTTTTAGATAGACAGGCATTTACAAATAAGGTGCCTTTTATAGCTGTAGGGAAGAATGAGAAATTACTGGAGTTTTAAGCTTATTTCTGTCAATGTGCTATTCCCTGCACCACATGAACAAGTGTGTAGAGGAACAACTATGACTCAAAATGTATTCCAAGAAGTTTAGTGGTGTGTAAAGCTCCAAGGAGGAATGTTTGAAATTGTAGGAATTTTTGAATATCTCTCTTGCTGTTCTGTTAAAGAAATATTTCCAATCTTGAATCTTCATTTGAATCTGGCTTTCTGAAAGTAAACATCACTGTGGTCTGTGAATTTTAAAATATATTGAAATTGTCATCACGTACTTGACAGTGACTACTAACAGTTAAGAGAACCCCATGATCTAAAGAGAACAAATAACTACTGCTTACTGTTGGACTCTCATCAAAATCCTTCTCTCTCTCTGAAAAATGCAGCTGACTGTAGCTGCCAGCTAATGTACAAACAGAACCGAGAGAGGGAACAGCTGCGCTCTGCGGAACAGCATAGCTCAAAGGCAGCAGCACCCGCCTCAGCTCCTCTGGTATTTGGCTTCAGGCTAGAATTATGTATTTTGGGGTACTTTCATATATGTACATAAGCTTTTCTAGGGGATCTATAGGATTATGGATTTCTCAAAAAGAAAAAAAAAAGTAGCAGCATGTTGATTTTAAGAGTAACTTCATCCTATTTTTTCCTACCTTTGTACTTTTAACATTCTTACAGGTTTCTGTAGCAGTCAGTGTTTGTTGAATAGGGTTTGCAGGTTCGGTACTATGCAGACAGCATCTCTGAACCTGCTAGGTGAGTGCATATTGGCTAAAAAGGTGCCATGCCTGGTTCACCTGGAGTTTGAGGAATACCATCTAGAAATAGGTGGCAAGTACCTAATAAAAATGTTTCTGCTTGGTGGGCTTCTGTGCTATGGGAAGTGGGACCCTCTCATTAGCAAGTAGTGTGTGTTGTGTTTCAGGTGAGACTGAGCTGAATTGGCATGTGGCCGGTATAAAACAAATAGCAAGTGGTGGCTAAAATAGGTGAATTACACTAACAGAAAAAAAATAAGGTGGTGAGTATGAAGAGTGGTGCATTGACACCTTTTTGTGTGCATTGTGGTGTGCCAGGTATCATTCTGTATCTCGCTGAAACACACATAAAGCTTGTTATAGGGAAGGAAATTTGTTAGACACTAGAAGTTTTTGACAAACTATGTTCTAGTGAATGTAAGTTCAATATTACCATAAAATCTAACTCCAGTGACTCTTTTAAGTGGCTCTTGGTTTTCTGTGAAGTAAAATGTCCTTCAGTTACTACTGAGAACAGAGGCATTTTGTCTCTATTGCTATTGTGTGTTTTGCTCCAGATGACACAGGACAGAGTACCTTATTTTTGAACTCCATAAAAATAAACCTTAATGCTGTATTTGCTTCAAGCCAAAAGAGTCTTTATTTCCTGTTTGTTACGGTTTAGCAAATGGGCTGTATTTTAGAAAGGGTGTAACACTTGTACTTTCTAGGTAGTATGAATATAATTTCTCACTCAGGGAAAAAAAAAAGTGTATTGTTTTGATTTCCTAAGAGGTACCTTGTTTCTGGGTTCATGTTACAAAGTTCTGGTTTATTGGGAGAGTAGGCTTTACTCTTCCTAGGGAGCATATGGTGTGTTGTTTTCTGCTTAAAACCTGGTAATTTTCAAGGGCAAGACAATAGCAACTTGGCTGTTTTTAGAAACGTGGGTGGTGCTGTTGCCAAGTGTTGACAGGGGCTCTGAGATAGGGGGAAGCTGGACAGGGCAGCGTGGGTCAAACCAATGTGGTTAAGCATCACATTCTCCGTTTATTCTCTCTCAAATGGCGGGTTTTATATCCTTCAGCATAGTTTATAATGACAGTTCATAAAAAGAATGCAAACAAACATTGTTTAGCTTAATGTTAAGGTGGCTGAAATGCTCACACTACAAAACTACATCTATCAACACCTAGAGATCCATTATTCCATGTGACACCTTAACAGAGTTTCGAGCAGCACCCCAGCACAGGCCCCATAGACCCCATTTGGGGCCCAGGCTGGGTAGCTCATCCTCAGTGCCAGTATCTGCACCAGCCAAGCACACAAATTAATGCTGTACATTGGTTTATCACGGGGACGCTAACATGGAGCCAGAATCTGTCTGCTGCGTCACTGACATCTTGCTCCTGGGATGTCCTCCCTTGCTGGGAGGGTGGCAGGCACAGTCTGTCCCCAGCCTTGCTGCGCTGGGTCTTGCACCTCACCTGGCTGTGGGGCGCCCTATGGTCAGAAGGGTGGACTTCATCACGGAGTGTGCCTTCAAGTACAGTTTGTCTGACCCAAGACATTTAAATTCCCCCACCGATGGACAAGTAGTGTTAGCTTGGACATTGATAATAAATCCTTCAAGGAAAATGTAAAAAATGGGCATCCAGGTTAAGTAATGACTGCTGTGAACATTATGATGCATTAGTAAAGTTAATTGAAAGTGTATTTCAATTGATAATGTCCTAAATGAGTCTTCTGAGATGACAATTAATGGTAGTTTGGGACAAAATGAATACTTAAGGTAAACTTGCTTTTAGTTAGCGCCATCATTCGTGCTTGCAATAATGTTGCATTTGCAACATTTGACAGTGTAGGAGGAGAGGAAAAACACCAATAACAAAAGACTCAAAACTAGTAATTTGTTTTTAGTATTATGCCTCATAGGAAATTTATATTTATTCTATGCATACAGAAGGTGCTTCTCTGAAGAAAGAAAATTAGTGTTTTTCTTTGAATTCTAGTCGGGGAGGGGGCGGGGGAAGAACCTGACTATGGTCCGCTTCTAGTTTTCTGTGAAAAGTATTTAAAAATGTTATAATGGCAGGTGTAGTGGTACAAGTTACACTGAGGCAAAGTTGAAGAAAAGGAAAAGAGAAGGTTTGCAGTAGCAAGATAAAGCTTGGAGGATTTTTCAGAAATTACAGCATTTTCACTTTATTCATATTTTAGTTCAGGTTCTTTGTTTTTCTGTTACTTCAGTGTTCTGGAACTGTAGTGACTTGGGAATTTTGTTTGCTCTTGGGTTTTAGCATGTACTCAGTTGTTTTTTTCTGATGTTCTGCAAGTTGGATAGCTCCTGGGCTAGGTGCATCTTTGACAAATTAGAAAGCTCTTTACTTGTGAAATTATATCAATAATGTAATACAGATTTTTGTGGTAAAGCTTCTAGTAATGCTAAACAGCTGGAAAAAATTATGAGTGTTTTAAAACCAAAATAAACAGAGAAGAATATTGTTTTGGGCAATGCATTTTGAACATGCTGTGCTGTGTCTTCTGGTAACTGTGAGCCATGTCCTGGTCATGGTGGCTGGTGAACATCTCCTGTAGAGCTGGAAGAAGAGTGATGGGTGTGAAGGAAAGCCAACTTCTCTTGGAGTGTACCTGCAACCTGATGAGGTTTCCTGTCAGAGCTATGATTTTTCTGGTGGTGCCAATGACATGCCTAGGAATAGTGTAATCAGTATTATTTGTTAAAATACTTATTTTAGCTGAGTAATACTAGTTGGATGGGTGCTGAATAATTTTTGCTGACCATTGCAGAGTGAGAAGAGATGCCATTGTAGGCTGTGTGTAGTTCTTCCACTGTTGAATGCTACCATGGACATTGAAAATGTCTTGAAGGCTGGAGGAAATACACAAGGGCTTTGTGGGTTGTTGACCAGAAGGTGTGTGTTCAGTCTTGCCAACAGTACACCTAAGCTACATGCAGAATCCTGGCCTCGCTCCAAAACAGCTTGTGCCTTGTCTGTGAGGTTTCCAGTCTGTTCTGGGCTCTGAGTCTGAACAGCCAGCCAGTGCCTCTCACAGTGGCACCAACTGCTTTTGGACAGTACCTCATAGCTCTAAATCAGCTTTTTTTGGGGTGTATGACAGTAAGTTGTTGTATATTGCAGTGATATACAATGGGGTGTGGAGTCTGAAGAGGATGCTGTGTCAGGCAACACCTGGATGCCTGCACCAGTCCTGAAATACACCAGGCATGTGGTCTTCCTTCTAAGTCAGGGATTACCAGTGGCAAACTAAAAAGCAGCTGAACAGACTCGCTGGGTAACTTTGTGAGATGTGAACTAAACCATGTGTGCTGGCTAAATATAGAATATGTAAACTGTATTTACTTACATTTAACTTTGGATTTAAATGCAGATGTTGAGAGCTCGCACTGGTGAATTTTCTAAACAAATAATCTCCTGCTTGTCAAAAGGCAAGAGATTGGCTTTGATTATGATACCAGATCCAATGTGTCCGAACTGGTTTTATCATGTTGCTTCAAATTGTGTTAACACCTGAATGCAAAAAGAAATGTTTGCTAGATTTTATTTTTAATTTTTTTTGTGATGATAATAAAACTGGGAATTTAAAATTCAAGGAATCTATTACATTGAATGACTGAGCCCATTTTGAAAAACTTGAAGCTGGCATTTACAAAAGCTGGAGATGATAAACTGGATTTGAATTTTGGAGATGCTTTTTAGGTTGGTGAAACCTGATTACATGAACTTCCTGATTTGAGTACTGCCAAGTTCCCTTGGAGGCCTGTTTCGTCTTTTGAACTTTGCCGATGTCAGACATTTTTAGTGCATTACTGCTAAATTTAATTCAATTAATACTAAATTGAAGCTATTTTTAATGCTTTAGTGCATTATATGGAAGCATTGAAAATATGTGCATCAAACAGTAGTTTTATGGAGGCAGTTGTAGCATAAGCTAAGAGTTAACGCAGTGTTCTGTCGTGTGCATCTGCCCAGACACCAAAAACCTTTGCAATATTGTGGTTAAGATGTTCTGTTTGAATTTTTTCCCCTGTGTTAGGGTTGTTGACATTTTAGGAGCTTTTGTGGCAACAGTTCAGTGGAGGAAA
Source organism: Sylvia atricapilla (assembly GCF_009819655.1). Lineage (NCBI taxonomy): Eukaryota > Metazoa > Chordata > Aves > Passeriformes > Sylviidae > Sylvia > Sylvia atricapilla. Next base: position 66,881,145 of record NC_089142.1, read on the forward strand.
ACATGATTGGAGGCCTGGGATGGGGGAGACAACCCACGTTTTATATATTCCTCTACTACTGCATGTATTTGGTGTGCTGTTTAAAATGACTTACCTTTATTTTCCATTTCGATAAGCCTATGGGCTGTTTGTTTTTGAATAGTAAGCCACACTGTGGTGGTTCTAGATCTGTAATTACTGGGAAGGCTCTGAACAATCAAACCTACTCTTTTGGCATTGCCTGAATTGGACTGAAATAAGCAGCTTTTAATAGCACATATCAGCAACCCTGCCTGGTTCAGAACTTGTTGACTTTGTCTTCTTACACTTGAATTTTGAAATTCAGCTGAAGCCTCAAGATGGTGTGGCATAATTTGATGGAAACATGAGGGTTGCTTTTTTTCTGTTTGTTAGTTCTTGTGTTGTCAAGAGTAGAAAGTTAGAAATAAGTAAAAGAAAATTCTAATGCTGAACCAAAGTCAAATTTACATGGTATTTTCAATGGCATAAACAATGTGCTGTGTTAGAAGAGACTTCCCACCCCTCTTGTGGGGATGGTGGCCATCAGCAAGTATGGAAGCCACTGTTCATCAGAAGTCTGCAGGCTTGTAATGTTTTCTTGATACAAGTGACTTTTTTCTATTTTTTTTTTCTTAATTGCTGATCACCATGCATTATTTACAGGTTGAAAATAATGGAAAGGGAACAAGTTAAAGAGAAACTTGGTCACAAATATTTTTTAAGTATCTGAACTGGGTTTTATTGAAATTGAGATTAATGTCTGTAGCTCTGAGGCAACTCTGGCTCTTTGGTGCATTTTGTACCAACTGATGCTACCGTGTTGATTGAGCTGTGAAGTGAAGGACTGGATTTGTGTGTGTGATGGTCTTGCGTTGAGTCCCCGCTCTGTTGAGGTATTAGTAGAGCAATAAGCTGTGAACACTAGTGGCAACAGTAATAGTGGTGAAACTTTTGGGGGCAGATCTTTTAACTCCTGGTGTTACCTGAACAACAGCATGAGATTGTGGAGGGAGTTGGATGGGGTGGGTATAGCCCAGCAGCTGAAATCTCTGCTCTGGTGTTTTCTTCTAAGAATATTCATGATCCATAAACAAATCACTACATTTTAAGAATCACTACATTAAGCTGTTGAAGAGCATCCAGAGGAAGGCAATGCAGATAGCCAAGGGACTTGATGGGAGGTCACATGGTAGGAGTGGCTGAAGTCACTTGACCTCTTCAGCCCGGAGGAGACTGGAGGGGAGACCTCATTGAAGTCCCCTCATCTTTTTTAGGGGAAAAGGAGGGAGAGACACTGATCTTTCTTCTGTGGTGCTCTGAGGGAATGGCCTGAGGCTGAGTCAGGGGGGTTTAAATTTGAGGTATCAGGAAAAGACTCTTCACCCAGGTTGTGTTTGAGCACTGGAGGAGGCTCCCCAGGGACGAGGTCACAGCACCAGCCTGACAGAGTTCAAGAAGCATTCAGACAACACTCTCAGGCACAGGGTGTGACTCTTGGGGATGGAGCATGTGCAGGGTATGATCCTGATGGGTCCCTTCCAACCTCAGCACGTTCTGTGAAATAAAGCTTATAGGCTTGTTCCTAAATGCTGTGTTTGAAGATGCTTTTATGGAGACCAGCTTATTGGAGAAAAAAAAATAGCTAATAATATTAGGTAGGTTGTCTAGCTGCCAAAATGCAAGGACAAAATTGTAGAAGGCTGTTTTAATCTTTGTCTTGAGTAGAGCTAGAGATATGAGGGCTGTAATACAGAAATCAAAGCTAGGAATACAGGAGGGTAAGACCCTACAATACAGTTCTGTATGACTGAAAGCAATTGTCTTCTACAATCAATTTATTAACTATTTTAAAACTAGATAGGTTTGTTTACTTCACTGTTCTTACTCAAAACCTGTTACCAAACAACACTGCTCTGATGTTTAGAAAATTCCTCTCTTACCCAACTGAAACTTTTTGTTCTGGTATCTTTATTTATCTCTGGTTTTGTGCCACAGTATTTTTGTAGTTTAAATAATTGTTGTTTTTGTGAGCCTGTAAAAGCTAATGTAGCACTTTCTCATAAAAAAAAAAAAACCCAAAACAACACCTCTATTTTCTGGCAGGATTTCCTCCTTTCCTCTGATGGTGCTAGTAACACCTCTTACAGCCATTACAGGGTGAATTTCTGGAAAAGTGGACAGTAATGTTACATAAGCTTTGCATGAGATTATATATAAAGTACTAAGTGGTATTACTGCTTCCTTTTTCTAAAGGGCATAACTTTCCTGAGGCACACTCTTTCCTGTTTGGTTTTTTTAACATTCATTATCATCTAGATATGGACTTGTTGATCAGTCCATTGTTCCCAGGTGGAAAGCTCATGGCCTCTTAGGGATGGTTTCTGAGTGTGAAGTTTTGTAGTTAGTTGCGTCTCATTTCGGTTTTTCTAATCCTCAGCATTCCCAGAGCTCTCCATAGATCAAGTTGTAATCCACCTCTGATGACAGCTCCTTCCAGCTTTGTGTCACCAGGGAGCGTCATTATGGCTGTCCTAACCTTTGTTCCAAAGTAATTACCAAAATTATGTCATTTTGATTATAGACTGCAACATGTCCAAACTGAGGTGGTGCAACTTTTGGCTCTTACACAATTACAGACTTCTCTCTCTTTCTTGGGTAGAAATGATTAAGTTCAGAGCAGAGGGACAAATTCTATTGTCTTTTAGTTTGGTATTGATTTACAGTAAATATATGAAACTGTAACAGTTTTGTATTCCTTTGAGTGTCAGACTAAGATCAAACAAGTTCTTCACTTTGAATTTGCGATTTCAGTTTTTTATAACTGCAAATGTATTTGTAATATATGAACACACAAATGGAAATTGTGTAAGTCTGAGATGGATGACAGCAGAGCACACCTTTAAGATTACTGATTTGAACTAGGTAAGTGCTGCCATTGCTTTTCCTCTCTGTTTCTTGTGTGTTTTCTGCCCTTTATGTGAGGATGCTCTGGCAGTTTTTGTGTCCAGTGTAACCCTGGCAGAGCTCACAGGACGCCGAACTGGAGTTCAAAGGATGACATTCATGCATGGGTGATTGCTCTGACTGGATCTTGAAAGATTTGTCAAGCTTGTTTTTTAAACATGAAACACTATTTTTTTTAATTAAATCTAGTACATCACTGAACTACAATTTTTTTCTAATTTTTTTCTAATTTATTTTTAAGTATTGAAGTGGTATTTTTGATAAACCCCATTAAAGAAAGATTAGTTCTGTAATCCACAATCTTAGAAGATTGTGATAAAAAGTAGGATACCTGAACTAAATATTAGCAATATGTACCTGGTGTGGTGGGGTTTTTGTATGTTGTTTGGGTTTAGAGAAAGTATTGAAATGCTTTTTGCCTTACTGTGCTGGGAAGTCTTTTTGGTGGTATAAAGCCATTTCAACAGTTGCTGTAAGATCTCTAAATTTGTTCATTTCATTTATGAATAAATACCACAGGTAAAATATTACCTGTTAGGTGTGTTAGGTGTAAACTTCTCATCTTTTCCTTTCCATGTACAAAATAGGATGCATCTGACTCTGGATATTACTGGTTGTCTTTAGAAGACTTTCAGAGAAACATATGGAGTCATTTATGTGAGATATCAAAGTATCTTTCTTTTAATCTTTAAAAAATGTGACATACTTAGAACCACTGACCTCTGTCTCCTCCTATTTTTGTATGTCTGCTGAATCAGATGAACTGTGCATGATGAGGATCAATGTTTCTACCTCATAAAACCCATGAGACATCATATGTTATGGAAAAGGAGGACTGCACATCTGCGAGAGAAAGTTCATTTAGAACTTTCACCTGTGGGTGGTCTGTTTTCCCTCTTGGAGTTTTCCAAGGTTGCCAAAGTACCTGAGTGTTTAATTGCAAAGGAAAGCTTTCTGATGTTTTCTTGTGCTGAAAATAGGAAGTGTTTGTCCCTGAAATTAGAGGTAGAGGGAGAACTAGGATGAGTTTCATTCTGGAGCAAGAAAGCCCTGTTAAAGAAGTTGGCAATTATGTTTTGTGCGAGGTTGGCCTTAATCACCCTAATTAGGCTCTAGCCCTGGAATGGCTGTATCAGCTCTTGTTCCGCCTGTTGAATTAAACAATGATAACATGGCAATTTGCTGCTTGGAAAATGACATCTGCTGTTTAAAAACTTTCTAAAACGCCTTAAGTGTATTTGGTTTGCTTTCTTGCAGCAGTTGTTTTTATCTGTTAAATGACAAAAATGTTGTCTAGATGGTGGGAAGTGCATTAATTGTTTTGAGCGACATAAGCCGTCTGCTCAGTACTACTGAAACTGACTTGCAGGTTTGTCCCATCAGGTGCTCTTGCTTTCATTCTGAACAGGGAGTTAGACCAGCTGGCAGTGTCTTATCTGATGTAGAGAATTTTGTACTCCAGTAGCTAGGGAGTACAGTAGAGATTTAGTCTTTGTCGTAGCAATCCTTAAAGTGTTTGAGCATATGCAACTTTGGCTTTTGCGTACTTTAGTGCTTCTCTTGCTACTTGCATGCGGTGAGAAAGATTTAAATAGCAGCGAATCTGGATCAGATGTGATGCTTCTGTTAAATAGTAAGGGCTCTGCTCTTGAAACAAGACTTTTACTCTTTGCAATGTACTATTTCTTTGTTATTAGTTTTTCTAGTTTCGTGTGCCAGAAAATGGGGGGATTTTTGAGTGCAGTTACCTTTACTGGTGGTTTTCTAGAAAATGACTACTGTGTGAAGCCAGCAGAAAGCTCTTCTGCTCGTAGTGTGCTCGTTGCAGTTGCTTATGAAGTCAGGTCAAAGGGCCCTGAAGATAGACAAAAATATGAGACACACATGTTGGGTTTTTCATAGTTAGGGGATTAGGTAAGAGAGTTACAATAGCAAAAAAGAGGCAATAAACTATGCCGCTTGCTGGAGTCCATAGGCTATGGGGTTTCATGCATGTGCCTAAAGGTCTTATTAAATTCAAATAATTTGCCTACAATATAGGGACTGTATAATAATGAAAGATACTACTTCACCGAATGTTTCCCAGCAAGAATAAAAAATTGAATCCTTTATTTAGGGAATACCTATTTCAATAGAAATGATGTCACACTCTTGTACTCCAGAGGTGGGGGAAGAGGTGGTTGAACTGGCAGGAGAGAGCTTGCACAGATGGAAGAGGAGATGCTAGGAGATCAAGCTGTAGAGAATGTAACACTTGCCATTATGGCAGGTCCTCCCAGGAAGTGTGGTGCCTTCTTTCCCTTCCCACATCCTGTGTGCAGTCTTTGTTTACACCAGTGGTTTTGCTCACACTGACAGACTTACCCTGGGGACTGCGATGGTGGCTGTCTTGTGGCTGCTACTGTTTGTGTAGTAGCCCCTGGTTTGGGCTGGGATAGAGTTAATCTTTTCCCACTAGTTGGTATAGTGATGTGGGTTTTGACTGAGTGTGAGAATAGTGTTGATAACACACTGATGTTTTAGTTGTGCTAAGTAGTGCTTAGAATAAGTCAAGGACTTTTCAGTTTCTTTTTAATGAGGGTGATGGTTGAAATGTAAATATGGGAAGGAAGGAAGAAGGGAGGAAATAAATCTGCAGAATGGTAAAATCATTAAGTACAACAAAATTACGTGGTGTTTAAGATGATGTATCTTTTTTGGCTATATCCAGCCAAATATTTCCTCCATAAGAAAGAAAGGCTTTCCATAAATCATGAAGATAAGTTCTGTGGAAGTACATATATATCTGTGTTTAAGGAAGAAACATACGTTTTTTTCTGTAAAACAGGGATTTTTTCCTGCAAAATTTGATGCCTGTATGATGACCAAAGGCGATAAAATTTCATTAAAAGTCATGTTATGACTTCTGCTACTATTGGCCTAATTTTTTTGAATGTTGATGTGCTCTTTTACTTCAAAAATAGTTAATGACAGTGCCTGACATGTCAACATGGCTATTGAAAATATAGCAGTTTTAAATGATAACTATTATTTACTTGCTGCAGAGAGGCGTATTTCCCTGAATATTCACTGTGTATTGCACTAAAATATTTGGTATTAAATGTTTTGTCTGTAACCAAATGGAAATTAGTCCCAATCCATAAATCAAAGGCAGAACATTTAAAGACTAATCCCGAAAATTAGCTGGACAAGTAATACTTGTAGACTCCAATAAACAGCATGGTCCTGTGAAGCTTTTCTTGGCTACTGCCTGGATACTGTTGCTGGTATTAAGTTTAGTCATTTAAGGAGTACAACTGATGTGGTTGTTAAAATCTGAAGGTATCTCAGTCTTGCAGACATAGATTGATATTTTATATATTTAAATACCTGGTTAAAATTTTTGACCTAAGCAGCAGTCACTATTTCACTAGTATGTTTGTGCCATTCAGATTTAGAATACTTGCAAATATTTCAATGTGTAAAATTATGCAATTGGGTAGGTCAATATTCAGGTTTAAGCTTGCATTATTTGTAACTTTTTTTCCTGTACATCACTGTGCCCCTGAGACTGATGCTGTGATAATAGAGAGAGGTTTTTCTCCTAATACATGTGAGATACCTCTCAACAGTGAAATGACACTTATCTCTGTGCACAGTGCAGTTTTGAAAGTTGCATTTTTAGGAGGGCAAAACAAATTGGAAAGAGTAGTAGGAGGTGGGGAAAAAAGAATAAAAATTATTTGAAGGCTGGAAAAAAAATACCTTGCCATGTGACACTTAGTATTGATTTGGCATAAAGGAGACTGGGACATAACTGACTCACAGTGTTCAAGTACTTTTGCAGGGAGAAAATTCCAAGGAAATTGCAGTATGTGAGAAAGTAATAACAGGAAGCAATAGCTGGAAGCTGCAGTCAGATAAATTTGAATTGGAAATAGCAATGATAATGAGATTATGTGGAGAACTGGGGACAATCATAAGATATGTGACAAGAAAAATCTGTTGTAGAGAATTTGTCTGTAACAAGGTCATTATGAGTAGCATGTTCTTTGTAAAAAGTTACAAGAAACATTTTGGCTTTCATATCCTGTTTGTGTAGAAGCTATGGAAAAAAAAAACCCACATTTCTTAATTAAGGGAGGAGAAAATGTTCTGGGAGGTTATCAAAAATGCAGGACAAAAACATTTCTTGTGGCAAGGACTCAAAGATACATCTTTTCTAAAAAATAAAATGCAAATGTTCTGGCAAATGCTAGAGTTATAATACTCAGCACTCCAAAATCAGTCATTTTAATGCAACCTCACTGTGGCTCTTCAGTTTTGAAAGAAATCTGACTGTAATAATCTTTGTTGAAATAGTCTTAAGATGTTTGAGAAGGATCAATGGCTTTGCTGTTGCCTTCAAAAATGGCAGATCTCCTGAAAGGAGGAGTACTCTAAAATGTTGTGAAAGACTCTGCAGGTGGGAGAGCAGGGCAGTAATTTAGAGGTGAAATTTCCTAGCATGTTGTACATGACTCTGATCTAGGAATAACTCTTTCTGGCCTTTGTGGGGGGAGAGAAGTCTGATTTCAAAAAAGAATCTCAACTTGATGCAATATTTTTGGCCTTGTTTGTTCATTCTATGTATTTTGTCCAAGGGCTGTTTATACTTTGTGTGCTTGAGCTGGATACTCATCCAGTTACAAAAGTAAGGGTGCTGTGGGATTTGGTATTATGAGGAATTATGGATGATAGCTTCCATAAAACAGCCTTAAAGAAGTAGCTAGTGTGGGAGTCTGTCTGCCAGAGCCCAGGGGCTCTGCTCTTTGTTACCATAAGAGCTACAGAGATGTCATGGAAGAGTTCTTCAAGAGAGCTCTGAAAAAGCTGTTTAAGTATTCGCTGAGTGACTTTTTTAATGAGAATGGTTTCTCATCTGGTTTTTGGTGGGTTTTTTTTTTTGTTTGTTTGTTGGTTTGTTTGTGGTTGTTTTGTTGTTGTTGTTGCTTGATTGGTTTTTGTTTTGTTTTTTCAAGATTTATCTGTTTTGACTGCAAGGGAGGAAGAAATATTGCAGGCACAACACGTCTGGGGAGAAATGTGGGTAAGGGATGGTGATTCACTGAGCCTGAAGCTGATGGAGCTGAGCTGGGCTTTGCAGATAAGGGCAGAGAGAGGAAGAGGGCTGAGGAGGAGGCAGCAAGAGCCAGGGAGGCTGGCAGAGGTGCTGCAGAGCACAGCCAGCGAGGGTTGCCTTTGGTTGCACCAGTTCAGCCAGGTTTTGCAGTGGAGTGGGACTGTCCCAGCAGTGGGGCAAAGCCAACAGTGAAACAATTACAGCTGCTCCTGGGAAATTCTTGTATATGCCAGGGCCAAGCTTTGCTTCTGCTTTTCTTGGCGCTCTGACTTGAGCTTCTCGTAGAAAACAGCAAGAGAGTTAGAATTGCACTGAATTGGGAGTTGGAGCTCTCGAAAAAGGGGAGTTGGAAATCGGAAATCCAAAAGCAAAGCATGTGAATTCTTGTGGTTTAAGAGCAGATGTCCAGTTTAATGTCATATACCTCCCCAAAGCACTACATATTTCCATCCAGATCTAAAGCAGTGCCAAATACCGATGTCACAGCTAGTGTCCTGTCCTGTCTGGATTGGCCTTACCAATACTTGAGCTCTCTTCAGATGGATGGCAGTCAGTCTTTCCTCGTAATGGTAGCTGAGTCTTTCATACTTCTGTTCTTGGTGTTTTGAACAACAGGACTAAAATCACTGAGTGATGATTCTTTCCTTTTATATTCCTTAGTCTAAGATACTGAGAGAAGTAGGAAAGTAGCCTTCTTTCACAACTGAACAATCCCAGTTTGTCTTCCTCAGTATTGCAGTTAATTCTAGGGTTTCATGCTTCAGGAGTAACATGCATGTCTAGCAGTACCAGAGTTAGCTGGTAATCTGCCTGGAGGTAGGCTGTATTGCTTTAGCTTGGGGTCACCACACACACCAATTTTATATACATAGAGTGATTTTAGAAGAACAAGCTTAGTTGTTTGTGTGAAAGTGAAGTCATATGTGAGAGGTAACAGTTTGGAAAGGAATATTTTACCATTTAAAAATGTGTGTGACAAGACAGAGAAATTATTTTCCCAAACATAGAGATGATAGTTATTTCTCACAAAAAAACACCCCGAAAGAAATGGTACAGTGTTTCTTCCCAGCTTTTTATGGAAGTTAATGATGTTCTGTAGTGGTTGATCATCTCATTTGAGTATGTGTGCTCTGGTTACAGTGAGCAAAAACTAGTTTCTCAGGTCTTGCATCTGTTTATTTGGAAACTGGTATTTGTGACTTTAGAGAAAAATCCCTTAAAATTAGGGTTGGGTTTACCATGGCTGTTAGATACTGTGATATTGTTGTGTCTGAGTATTTTGTTGTGCACTTTGTGAGCTATTTACCGAGCAGCCACTGATCAAAAAATGTAAATTCTCACTCTCGTTACCCAGCCTTTTATTTCCATAAAGCTGGAGATCCAACAGAATGACCACTTTATTAGCCCAAGAAAATTTGCAAGAAAAAGCTGGATTTAAATAATGGGATATCACAAATGAGGCTGGATTTAGTTACTTCTGTTGGATGGTGTAAAGACAACAAAATAAGCTAATGAGCTCAGGCTGTGTAAAGGATTGTATTTACATAGACAGTGCTGGAAGGCTTCTTGCTTTCACCCTCTTCTTGATGAGATCTGTACCTTTGTCTCAGCTCGTGTTTGTGAGCAAATGCTTCTGGGAGCGCATGCATCTCTGGTGTAAAAAAGCCTTCTGGTATATTTTTGTCAGACATTAGAAAGGAGAATGACAATTTCTTTTTCCCTAAGAAAAAATAGGCTCCTATGCTCCTGTGCAAGGCACAGCAGCCTGAGACATCTCTGTGAGTACAGCCTCTGGAAGAGGAAGAATGTAATGATGTAGAATGTTACATAGCAAGTGTCATCCAGGGTAGCACCCCTGAAAAGTCTGTTGTGATCTGTTAAAAAAATAAACATTGTAGAAAATGTTGAAATTGATATTTTATCACAGTTGGACTAGCTGATCATGGAGGTCTCTTCTGTATTGAATTACTTGAGTGTACCATACCACCAACTAAAATCCACACCCCTGAAAGGAAGTCTCCTGTAAGTCAGCTCCAGCCTGTAAGTTGCCTCTGAGACATAGTTCAAATAAAAATTGGAAAGTTAACACAAGAGCCGGGCTTACAGAAAAACCCAAATTGTCGTGAGTGACATCAGAAAGAAGCTTCAGACTGTTTCTGTGTTGTTGCACCAGAACTTTCTGTGTATCAGTATCCTCATGTCAGATACAAAATAGTATCTGGAGATATTAGGTGAAAAAGAGCTCTTAATTACATGTGTTTTTCAAGCTTTATAGATTTGAGTGGCCTTTATATTACCGAGGACAAAATGAACCTTAATCTGTCTTCTGAAGTAAAGTCATTAAACTGGGAACAAATTAGCACATCATCTGTATGCTTTGAGGATAAACAACTACCTAAATTCAGAACATATTAAATAGTAACAGCAGGACTCTTACATCTCACTGCACTATATCCATGTGATCACATTCTACTTTCATTTTGCACGCAACTTTTCATAAGGACTTACTCAAAACTTGGATTATGCTTTTAACATCCTGTGGTTCTGACATTCAACAATGATGAGTTCACATAGTTAAATTTTCAGTACTTAAAATAACAAAACAAAGCCACTAAAATAAAATAAAGAAAAAACAACCCCCAACCCAAAAGTTCTGTTAATTGAATTCAGATGTCTTGTTTGGAGAACATTCAATTAAGCACAAAAAAGGGATTTTTTAGTTCAGTGAAAAGGTGAGTTTTTAAGTTTAATTTACTTATTTCTTCTTATATAATTGTGTTTCATATGTGTTTGGGAACCTCTCTGGGTAGCACAGTATCATGATTTTGTTTGTATTGTCCTGCTTTCCTTTTTTTCTCCTTAGTCAAAAAACAGACTGTTTCTGGCTTGAATTTCCATGTCTAGCTTCAGAGTCAGTTTCAAAATAGGTATTTTGTTTTTACAAGTCCTGATAAACTTACAATTTTAGAAGGCAAATGTTCAGTTGTGTCTTTAGATTGCAGAAAGCATGTCATATAAAAATAATTTTGACCTTATTTTTAACATTACTTGATGCCAGAAATGGTATTGGCAATATGAAAATAATGGTTTAGCTGGAGGTGAGTAAAAGTGAGTGTTTATTTGTAATAGTGCCACGTGTAGCTGCAGATGCACAATAGTTGAAACACTGATGATGTTTCCCTCGCTGTTTTCATGAAAAGTAGTCACTCTTCATAATTAGTAGATCTGTTGTCAAGCTGGGAAGATCACTGAGAGCAGGAGATGTCCTGTGACCACGCAGGCAGTCACTGGGCAGTCCTGATGTGCCATCAGGACTACTGCCAAGGACAGGGAAGTAAAATCAGTAGAGAAGCTGGAGAACATGCGCAGGACTCTGTTGCATCAGTGATGCAGGGAGCCAAGCTGCCGAGTTTCTTCAGGTGCCAGTGTGATTCCAGTCCCAAACGAGGCAGAGAGCAGGAGGGTGGGAGAGGAAAGCCTCCTGCCTGCAGCCCCAGAGCCCCACTGGAGGCTGACATTTGTTCTTGCCTCTGCAGTGCGTGAGCTGGTGGGCAGCTTGGTTGTGTCAGCATTTTTGTAGGTGATTGCAAACTGAGTGTTCCCTGTCTTCTGGACCTGGAAAGGAAGATGTTTCTGTCAGTTTTCTGGAAGCTTTAGGTGCACAAATGACACCGAGCTGTAGTTCAGACAGGATGTTTGTCTGCCTTGTGTCGTCAGAAGATTGTTTTATGGACTGTTCCATAACCCCAGCATCCATTGTGTGCATGGATTGCGTGCTTCCTAATGCAGCTGTACCGTGGCTTGTCCTGAAGTATCTTCCTCAGAATCATTGCTACTGTGGCTGCTGGAAACACAGGATGGACACAGGTCTAAGAGTTACTATAGGAGCACAGTGCCTCTGTGTGAGAGAGATTCTTGCAGGGTGTCTGTGAGTGTAGGGAACATTGTTTTCCATGGTGGCCTTGCACAAGGGTCCCTTGTGGCCAGGTTTGCAAAGCAATGCTGTGGGACTGGCAGCCAGGGCTCCGTGGGGTTTGGCTCTTGCAGGCCTTTTGGAGGAGAGCATGACAGCTCAGCTGGGGACTCCCCTTTTTGTGTGAAATAGGGAGGCAGGTGAAGTGTTTATGGGACTGTAAGGATGAATTGATGCCCATTTGCCATGATGTGCAGCAAGAGGCTGTTTGGAGATTTAGGTTTGGTTTGTATTGCAGCAGAAGGCTGTCAGTCTTAGATACTGCATGGTTGGAGTTGTGGTTTGGGGCTTTTCTTTATTGTTGTTTCATTAAAACAGAGTTCCTAGCAGTTGAAGGTGCAAAATGATCATGGTTCAAGTATTTGCTGGAAATGTAAGTGGAGGATGGAGTATACTGAGAGATCAAGTTAGCAGGTCCTCTGCTTTATTTGGCAAAATCTCAAATGCCATTGAGTAGTAGTGGGTCATTCATTTGGGTTATTCAGCTTTGGCTTCGAATGTTCTCTCTCCCTGTACTGTTTTTCCCTGTCGTTGCTGATCAGATGAATGAATCGTTGGGAGGAAGCACAGCAATAGCACAGCTCTTCCACTGTATGGCACAGGATGCTCTTCTCAGTCAATAAGTATTGTTTTTTAGAGTATTTTGCCAAGTAGGGGTTTCTGCTAAAGTGAAGGCAGGAGTTTAAATGGAAGTGTGAATTTGAATTTTTCGAAAAGCAGCAGTAGAAAGTAGAGAGAGCAAACAGGTTTCAGTTTGTGTGGAAGCCAAGAGGAGAAAAAAGAAAATCTCATAGCAGCTTATAATCCCTGTGTCACCTTCACACTTCAAGACAAACACAAGTCTCTGAAGTAAGCAGCTTATCGGGATTCCTACTTTCAAAATGTGTTGTTTCAGTTCAGGGCTGCTAGAAATGAAAATACAGTCAGAAGCTGTTTCTCCATGAATGATTTTATATATGGCACGCTGTAGTTTTAGGCTGTCCAAAGGTGCATTTGCTGATTTGGTCATTAATTCAAGTTAAAAGCACTATTGCTTGTAGTGTCCCACAGTTTGGTATCAGCCATAAAAACGTTACTGTTCATGTGCTTTACACAATGTGTGGAGAAGCCAGAGGATGAACGCTGCTGGCTGGGAACTGTGGACTTGATGCACCTGTTTGGTGCTCAGAGGTCGTGGGGAAAGCTGCTCATGCAGTGTGAGGTGTGGCACTTCCTGGAGCTGCTCAAGAATGGAAAGTGAGAGGTGCCACTGAGGTGCCCCTCTGGTCTGGTCACTGTGACTGGGTGAGGTGGCTGGAGGCTGCTGCCAGGGTGTCACCAGAGTGTCACCAGGGCTGCAGAGTGGCACAGGCAGCTCAGTGATACAGGTGCCATGTTTGCATCCAGGTACAGCTCAGGGCAGGTTTGGAGAAGGCAGAGGGATGGTTATGTGCTGTTTGTGATGGTCTCTTGGGATGCTGAGGGTGATGATAGTTTGAAATAGGGTCTAATTGCTGGGTGTGATTGTGTTTCAGGGTGTGCTAGTATCTAATATTGTCATTACAATCAGAAACCTTGTAGTGTTTTACAGAAGTAAATTTTCTTTACTGTGTTTAACCCTCAGTCTTCATTTGGAGATACTCTTTATTGATGAGAATGCTAATAATGAGTATAGTATTTTTCATATACTGTGGTGCTACAACTATTATGACATACGTATGTGTTAAGGAAGATGTCTGTTAAGGATCAGTACCATGGTTTTGAGCAATGTCTGTTTTACTGCTTAGACTGGGGAGATGTAACATTTTGGTCATGTTTGTAGATGATTCTGAAGTAAAGATACTGTACAGATACCAGAACGGGAAGAGAAACATTTCAGAACAGTGTAGAAATAATACATTGACAGTAAATATCAGGTTAGTTGTGGAAAAAAATATGGAACTGTCATACTTGCAGAAAGATAATTAAAAAGCCAAAATTGTGTAGTGTTCTGGGTCCTAAATGGCATACTAAGCATGCAAGTCAAGTAAAAAGGAGACTGTGTGCCACATTTGCAAGGAAGTAAAAAAGACTGTAATTTTAACTGTGTGAAAGCAGTGCTATGTTAGATGTTAAATGGAAGATACTCTTCCATTTGTAACAACAAAAAAAACCTAATCACTGAAGACATCATAACTAGATTTCTGGTATTTTTGCACTGCCTTTATGAGCTTCCTGAAAAGTGTGAACTGCCTTCACTTCTGTACTGAAAACAGTTTTTGAGATTGTAAAATGCCTGTTTCTCTGTGATCGTTTTAACAGAAACTGTGGTTCATCCAGAATATTGCTCAGCAGCTGGGAGGAGTAAAACTGCTCTCCCCTTTGTGATCTTGGAGTGACTAAATTGTTCCTAAATGTTAGTTATACTATAAAATCACATTTCCCAGCCTTCCCTAGCTACTACTAACATACATTGCTGTCCTGTTCTGCCTGGGTGAAGTCACTGCTGACTAGCAATGGAGTATAAAGTAAATACAAACACATAAAAGTTCTTGAAACTTCAGAATTGTCTTCTATTTGTGTTGTGCGCTTACAAATGTATGCATGCTTTGGAAAGGATGCCTTGATTGCCTGGTGTTTTTCTGTTAATATTGTCAGAATATTGCACGAAAAGTAGTGTCAGGAAAGCCCACCTTGTAACAGCTCAGGTTTCTGCAGGAAAACCCTGTTTCCTTCAGAGCAGAAACCATTTTGTGAAACCAAAACTTAAGTAGCTGCAAGTTTCCCATGATTTCAGCACTGTCTTCCAGCAGAAATCATTCTGAATGTTCATTTGGGTTCTGATGATTTGCATGTCCATTCTGCAGAACAGCTGAGGAATGAGCATCAGGAATAAGTACCTAGTTAAATGGTGTTTGCATTAGTTTTCTCTTTCTGGGTTGTGTGTGTTGTTTTTGGGTTTTGTTTGGGGTTTTTTTTTGTTTGATGCTTTTTTTGTTGTGTTTTTGTTTTGGAGGGTGGGGGTTTTTTGTTTGTTTTTTTGTGGGGTTGTGTTGTTGTTGTTGTTTGGTTGGGGGGGGGATTTTTTTTGAGATTTTGGCTAGAGCACCATTGTCCAATGTAATGAACCTATTTGCTTCTGGTGCATCATCTGCCTTTAGCTCCAGCAATGGTACCAGTGTTGGCCAGTGAATAGGCTCAGCTCTGTTGAATCCTGGAGAAACAGCTGTGGAAGTCAAAAAACTCTTTAGCTGCTGTTCCTCTTAATGTTTGTGCTAAAAGAGGAAAGGGATACACCTGATGCTGTAGTGTTTTACTCCACGTTTCTTGGCAGTGATGTGCACTGCCTTTTTTCTTCTGTTGACTCCCTCAGTGACTTTGATTGTGTTTACATTTAAATGTGTCCAAATTACACGCCCAGAGAAGATGAACAAATCTGTGGAAAGTCTAGAGAAAAAGCCCTATGAGGATCTTCTAGGGAAACTGGCATTGTTTAGCTCGGTGACCCTATCACTCTTTCAGCTGAAAGAAGGTTGTAGCAAGCTGGGTGTACATCTCTTCTAAGTAACAAGCAATAGGAGAAGAGAAAGTGGCCTTAAATTGTGCCAGGGCAGGTTTAGATTGGATATTAAAAAAAAATTTCTCCACTGAAACGGTAGCATTGGAACAGGCTGCCCGGGGGGGTTGGTTGAGTCACCATCCCTGGCAGTATTCAGAGGATGTGTAGATTATGTATCTATAGGGACATGGTTTTGTGGTGTACTTGGCAGCCCTGAGTTAATGGCTAGACTTCATGATCTGAGAGGTCTTTTCCAATCAAAATGATTCCATGATTCTGCAGTCTAAACCAAGACTTGGGACTCCTGGGAGCTGTGGACATTGGCAGATGTGAACACTGTCTCAGATTCTGTAGATGTTTAACTTAAAGGATAATTTGCTCCTGCTGTTGCTGGTAGCGCTCCCAGATTCAGTAGTGATGATGGAAGAGGTTGAGGGCATGGCTTGATCCCTTGAAGAAGGCTGGCATTTTGCATGGGGTCTGGGCTTCTTCTGGGGTCTGTGTACGTGCAGTAGCCCAGAAGGCTGCAGCACAGGACTGAGACTTTGCAATGTCAGTGACAAGGTGCTGATATCCATATTTCTGCTTGTTGTTTTTTTTTTCTTCTCTTGGCCAATTCATAAGGGATGGCCTATGTTAGCTAATAGCTTTCAGGTGTGGTACTTAAAATTTGGCTAAGCATTCAGCAAGTGCCATGAGAATACATGGTGAGGATGGATCCTGTCATTCAGCTGCATTATAACATGGGAGAATATCATCAAAGCTATGCTGAGTGCAGAAAGAAGCATAAAGAAATTTTTTCCTCAACTGAAGATGGCAGAAGTATGCTTAGCCTGCTGGCATCCTTCCCAGGCCATGCAGAAATGTAGTAGCTTAATATGACTTGATGAATCAAGTGCAGAGTTGCTTTTCTTCCAGTCAGGATTGTAAGTAGAATATGATTTCATAAAGACACACTTCTAAAATAGTAGGTGAGATAGAAGGAGAGAAACAATGAACGAACCAAACCAGAAAGGATATATGAGCACAAAACTGGTGTTCCTAGTTCCTCTGTTAAGCTCTAGACTTTTTGGTTTTATTGAGGGGGGTGGGGTGATGGTATGTGTGCACTGGTTTCATGCTGTGATTCATGTACCAGGCCATTTGTTTAAAAAGAAAACAAAAGTGACACAAGCACCCTGGTTTCTACTTGGGGTGATGTGTAGGATTCCCTGTCTTGCTGTAAAATTCTATAGTTTTATATACACCTCGTATAGCTGCCTGTGGAGAATCCTGTTTGTGCTCACTCAGTGCATGTTCCAGCTGATGGAACTCTATTTAGGTCTCTTTCTTTGAGTTTCCATGATCTCAAGTGGCAGTATACTACAGGGTTTCTTTGGAGCTAAATGCACTGCTTGTTTACATGCCAGTGAAGGAGTTGAAAGTGTAAGAGTTTATAAAGTCCTGGGCTTAAATAAATGAATAGTAAACTTTTAGGGATGTTGGAAGCTTGATGTGTTTTAGTTAGTAGTGAAGTGAGTGAGTGCTGGGCCCTGCATGAATGTGTCAGAAGGCTGTATCCTCTCTCCAAAGAGGAGCTAATCGTAAGGCTCAGTCCTGCAAGCGTTGCCTGGTGTAGACCTTATTTTAAAATATCTGTTCCTATCAATAGGCTTTCCAGGAATGACTGTAATAAAGTAACCCCTCACTTTATAATGCTTCACTTGTATTACTGGTACAAAATACCTCAATGATGACTCTGAAGACAAACTTGCTGTTAGAGATGTTTGAGGGGATGACGCTGTTTTGTCTTATTTAAGGGAAGATTGCAAAGAAGGGAGGAAAGCTGCCTGGCATGGGAGTGGGAACTGTGGGCCCAGTCAAGTCATTTGAAGCATTTTATTGCTTGTGCCTTGGCTGCGAACTCTCATCTCAGCCTGAGTAAAAACACTGGTGTCTTCTAAAATACAAGTATCAGTAATCCCAGTGCCATGGCCTTTTGTCAATTCTTCTTCCTCAGATTTTACCTTTTTAAGGTCTCATTTTCAGCTTTTTAATTTTCAGTAGTTTAGGCTGGCATATTTTCCACATCAGGAATATATCTAGCGCTGGGTTTTCTTTTTTTATCATCTGTTTGTTCCAATTTTATTAAAAAAATGATGTCGTGTTTTTGAAAAGGCAGCTAGGGGAATTACATTGTTTCTTAGAGTTTGACAAAATTAAATTCTGGAGGACTCTTGATTGTTAAGTAATGTAATACAGTGGAAACTGCTGTGGGAAACGAGAAGAAAACAGTGGAGACCTCTTAAACAGCTTGTGTGAAGCTGCAGCGGCAGCAGAGAGGAGGTATTTTCACAGCTGTATTTTGTTTGGAGTTAGGGGAGCTGAGGAGCTGACACTGGCTGACCGTAGCATGAGAGCTGCCGATACAGGATCCATAAGGATGTCAAGACTTGGAACAAAATGATTTGTGGTAGGAAGTCTGAGATGAATTTTTGAGGTCTAAAGAGGAAAGTAATGCCACAAAAGTCCTGACACGTGTCCCAAAGCCTAGAGCGTTGTCAGGCCAAAAGACACAGAAGCCCAGAGCAAACTGCTGCAACTTTGCTGAAAGGTTATTCCACGTTCATATCAGGGTAGCAAATTGCCATGACGGTGCAGTCCACTGAATGTGCTCTTGTCAAGTGTGTAGGTTGTGATCAGATGGAAACAAATTTGGTGTTGGCATTATACTGATTTTTGAGTGGTTTTTTTAGGAGAAGAATCTCTGTCCCACAGGAGTCCATTCAAAAGGCAGAGTTCCATATTCTTCAGAAAGTACCTCCATCTTTGAATCAGAGGTCAGGATAATTTACAGAAGTGTTAAATTCTCCATTAATAACTAATGTCAGTACTACAGGCACCATCCCCGTAGCTGTTTGTGTCCTGATGATTTCTACACTGCAGACCAGGTTCCCTAATTTTTAAGTACCTGGCTTTAAAACGCAAGCATTAAAAAACCCCAGACCAACAAAGAACTCAATAAAAAATAAAAAAAGAACAAACCACCAAACAAAATCTGTGAGCAGTGAACAATTGCATACATGGAAAGAGATTTGATTTTGTTTCTGCAGTACTTGTGTGAATATATTTCCTGAGTGAAGACTGCATCCTAGATAAGGCCTGCTTAGGAGAAATCAGTTTTGCAGTCTGCTGTTGCCTGGGGAACTCAATAATTTAAGTTCAGAAAGACTTCTTGTCACCAATTACAGAAATACTTAGAGAACCTCATCTGTAAAGGGACAGAAATACTACGTGAAGAAAGACAAAGCCATAAGAAAATTGAGTGAGATCTGGGTGTTCTTGCCATGTAAGAATGTTTTTACTTAAAGAAATACATAACTTGCGAGTGTCAACTGATCTGTAATTGTGTGTAGGTTCATATTTAAGCTTCTAATGCGCAGAAAATCACAACTCTAGCTTTGTAATAGAGGAGAGGATACTTCTTGTGTTATGTTTATGTAAAATTTCTTTTGTGTTCTTGCATCCTTGGGGATAAAAAATGAGAACACATTTAATGGTTAGTATTTTAAATCTATACTATATAAGCAGTAGTTAATACTAACCTTTTCCTAGTACCATAGTTGCTGTTGGCAGTTAGATAGTATTGAACAGTAGTCTGGAGGCTGGTAGCTCTAGAGAGTCTTCAAGCTTTTTTTTTTTTTTTTTAATGCAAAACAATATAAACAACTCTCTTGATTAGATTTCTCTAGGTAGATTTCTGTATCTTTTTCATGTCAGCCTTCTGGGAAATGTAGAATCCAATGCAGAATAAAGGACAAAGGATTGCATTTTTCGTGTATCTGAATGCTGATTTCAGTATGCTGCAATTTCTTTATTCTCCATCTCAGCCAAACTCAATGGAAATCTGTAGAAATGAAATACTCTGGCTGAAATGACCCTGTGAAATGTAGAATATCACCACTCTGACTGCTATATAATTAGAACAAGAGGCCTATTCTCACATTTCAGTGGAAGTTACAAAGCACTGTCATAAAGCTCTGGCATTAAAAAATAATTTTACTCTTAAACAGAAGGTTCACAAGCGTGTCATAAAAATGTTACACCGTAATACATAATATAGTACAATAGTACATCCAGTTTATGCTGGCCTCTAGGATGTGACAATGTGAATACCTGTTATAATTTCTGAAACAACTAATTTAATGTTGTATAGAAATCTCCCAAACACTGAAGCAAAACAGAGGTTGTTTCTTTTTTATATATATATATATATATATATATATATAGTTAGTTAGTTAGTTAGTTATATGTAGATGTAGTAAAAAAATTATCTTAATCCATGTGTACATTGAGATGTTGAATTTAGATAATGGCTACTATATTGTCATAGTCTACATGACACAGCTGTTTTTCATATATTTTAAGATGTCTCTTGTAAGAAACATTGTCTGCAGGAGGCCTGGTGAGTGGCAGTTAGAGATCTATTAAACCAACCACATCTTAGTGGTGACATCCTGATGTGGGTCTCCAAGCTAAATAAAACACAGGAAAATGATATAAAAAGAGCATGCCTAGGTAATTGTTACCACTAGTGAATGTTTGCAGCTCAGAGTTCATGAGTGCGGTCAAAGCATCCAGGAGCAGTCCTAAGTAAACAGTTATCCCAGTGAGTCAAGATACATTTTAGACACTCTGAGTTGCCTAACTGAGCTCCTCACGAGGTCAGTTAGGAGTACATATATCTAAAGTGTGAATCTTCCTGGGTCAGGTAGAGAGCACGAGATAAGTAATACTGATTTGAAGACTTCTACTGAGGCTGATGACATTTTGTCTGCTTCTGTGGTTGCCTGGCACTGCTGCAAGTGTAGTTACCTTTTCCACGTGAAGATGTTAACGCAGAACCTGCCATTGCTGACACTTCTAGGTTGCTGTTTCAGTTCAGTTCAGTTTGGAGAGTTTAAGGCAGCAAGAATTAATCAGTACATCTGAAAACTTGTCTTCTGAAGATTTTCACTCGAAGTTTTGAAAATTGAAAGCACGCAAAATGCTTACCAAAAAATTGATAGCCAAGGTTTTGCTGTTTCAGCTGGTACATGTTTGTATTTCTGCTGAATATGCTTGAGTTGATGAAACTCACGAAGGCTGTGTAGTGTCTTTCACACAGGTAAGCCTGGTTTATATGTTGTGAGTCCTCAGCTTCAGTAATGAGGACGGCATTAGATTTTGAGGTGCAAAACAATGCATTCCTTTTTTTTCCCTAGGGCATCCTACCAAATGTTTACAAATCAATCTGAAGAATCATGCACTCGCACAAAAATGGCTAGAAATCTTATTTAACATCATGAGAAATGAGGCTAAAGGCAGAAAAAGTAGTATTTCTTGGAATCATAAGGTCTGTGCTGGACACTTGCAGTGCTTTGTAGAGGAAGAAAATACTTCTAGAAATACAGACTTTTAAGTTACCTATTTCATGTACCCAAATTATTATTCTCAGTAAAGGCTGAAATCTAAAGTAGAAGATTGCAAAGATTTGGAATGACAGGAATGGGGTTAATCCTGTACTTTTACAGTTGCTGGAGATGAAAAGGTGCTGAAATAGAAAGGCAAGTTTAAGTCTAGTGCAATGCTCTATGTTTGCTAAATCTTACCCCTTGTCTTTGAACATGCAGTGTCTGTACAGAAGTTCTTAAAATACAAAACTCCTGCTCTGAGATGTCTTAGTGTCACTCAGATGCATCTGTTGGAGACTGGGGTAGAGAGGAGTAAAATATCTTCATGAATAGAAGCTGGATAGTGTGAAAAATAAGCAGTTTGGCCAAAGCATTTATAGTAATGGAAAATATTTCTATTAAATCATGTTGAAGTCTTGAAAGTCATCTGAAGCTGTAGTATTTTTTTTTTGTAGAGATTAATAAAATTTCATCCTAATGTGTCATAAAGAAGAAATAGCTCATTTCAGTACAGTATGTTCCTTATCTGACCTACTTATATGCTCCATTTTGCAGTTATAGGCATCTAACAGACTTGGCAAGAAATACTACTTCTAATTTTGTGTCTGTTAAAACCTTGGAGGATGGGAAGCTAATAATGGTTAAACAATTTGTAATTCTTTTTTTAAATTCTATATTCAGGAAAAAAAAAAAAGGCAATACAAGGATAGCTGTTTCTTACATAGAGTGCTCTTGCTTTTCAGTAGGCATATAAGTATAGGGAAGAGATTTACAGTGGTTCTGTGGCCCAAAGAACTGGTTAGAAGAAAAAGGAGACAGACTTGTAAAAAGGCTTCTTTTAAAAATTTTTATTTGTACTTTTAAAAATCAGATACTAAAAGAACCTGAACTATGGAGAAAGTGAAAAACAGACATACAGCTCAATGTTGGCAGGCTACCTCTTATGGGGGGTCCATTATCCTAAATGCAGCTGTCTCTGTAAAGAAGTGTGACAAAATCTTAGCAACCATATGACTCAGATGTTGTGAAAAGCACACGCAAGGAAAACTCATTTGGCTTCAGCACAATAAAAATATGAATAATTCTTTAGATATGTATGTGACCAATTTTCTGTGAAGCGTGTTCATTTTTTCTTTGCTAGGAAGGTGCTGCTGGGGTCAGACCACAGACCTAGGCAGCTTCTCGGAAATGTGCCTCCAGGGACAGGAACTTCAAACCAAACGCCCAACTAACAACTCCTTCTGGATAGCATTTGCAGTGTAGTGCTTAATAATACTAATAATAGTAATAAAAGTCTTCCTTGAATAGCTGGTGACTTGCCAGCTGGGCATTTTCCAAAATTCATTGACTTGCTGTTTGCCAAGATTGCCTGTGCAGGGAGAAAAGAGAGAAATACATCTGCATAAATGCAGCAGACAGGAATAAAGTTCGTAAGTTGGGTGAAGTTTAAAAAGTAAACCCCTTGTCTCTGGAAGAGCATCATGTGAAAGAGCAGAGCTGATGTCTGGCACTGATGTAAGAGGAAACTCTTGAGACTGGTATCATCTGAGAAGGTGTCTGGTCAGATACAGATTCCCTGGAGTTTGTAGCCTGAATGGCAGAGTGAAGTGAGACTGAGAGGCCTCGCACTTGACAAGGTCTTCATTGAAGTTTCATCGTTACTTTGTCCATCCCTCAGCCTCTGTGTCATCACTTTGGTAAGGGGAGCCTTGTAAAGATAAGGTTCAGCTGTGGAGGTGCAGTCCTGTACCTCAGCAGGGCAGAGAGAGGGAGGTCTCCTGTGTTGGCTGTGCTGCTCCGTGTGTGGCAGAGTGTGTGCACTGCAAGGGAAAGTATTGTGGTTCTGTCACCATCACTCCCATTGAGTTTTTTCTTCTGCGTCATGTGTTCTGCATGGTAGAGGGGAAAAAAGTTTTCTCTGAAGAAGTCAAATGCTTGCAAATATTCTTGCAGTTATCTCTCACTTAGGAGGAAAAGGAGATAATGGAGTAATCCTAAGTATTAAAAAGTTTCTTCATATGACGATCAATTAAAACAAACTTCTTACCAAGCTAGTGGAACTATCCTCTGTATATTCAACTGGGAATGATCTTCCTGGAAAGCTTCCATCGAGTATTAAAAGAGATCCAAATGAAGGGAACTGATTTTCGCCTCCCATCACAGCTCTTTTCTGCAGTTTCCACTTTGTTTCCTTTCTGCTTTTATGAAGATGTTGCCTTTATCCAATTGAAATTTGTGTACTTGTTCTTACTGGATTCTATCTTGTATTTTCAGACCATTTCTTTAACTGATCCGTATGTTTCTGTTCTTCTCAGACTTTCAGCAGATTTTAAGTCTCTTCATTTGGTATTGTTACCAAATTTGATACTGGTGCTCTTTAATGCATCATTCTAGTAATGAATGAGAATATTGAGCAGTAGGATCCAGAACAACACCCAAGAGAAGTTTGCCTGACTTAAAAAAAAAAAAAAAAAAAAAAAAAAAGGAGATAATCGATAAAAAGAAATATTGCTGGAACAGGATCTGGTTTAATTTGCCTGTTGGTTCTAAAGCAGCATGTTAACACCTGGGTCATTCCTGGCAGATACTTGATTAATTTCTTATTGGGTATCTCCAGTGCTGTCCAGTTCTCATTCCCTGATTGTTGGAATACTTTTCTGTTTCCAGTTTGAGCGTTGGGTTTTGATAGCTACTTTCAGAGAATTTTCTTTCAGCCGTATTTTTGTTCATTCTCTGTTAATTCTCAGATACAGTTGTTACTGCAGCCTTCTGCAGGCAGATTCCCAAGTCTGCTACCTGGATGTCGTGGAGTCATGGTCATTTACAACTGTCAGATGTTTCTCTCTAACTTGCTGGTTTCTGTGCTACTCTGATCATTTTTGTGTTCAGCCATAATAATTTGATGCAGTGTCCATTATTATTCTCACATTATCCAGTTAAGAAATGAAGTCAGTGTTTGTCTGTGCTATTTCAGTGAGTGGCAGTTCAGCTGTTGAACTGTGAGCTTATCCCAACTTCCCCCTTTAAATTTTGAACAGGTTTGGTGGTAGCTGCACGTAGCAGTAGGTATTACTTGACCACACATATTGAGAGATTTTTTTTTTTCCTCAGGAACACCTGTGTGTATTTACAGAACTGACTCTGCATTTTGTTAAGGCAAGTCTTGCTGAGGAAATTAAGAAAATAATAGAAGTAATCACAAAATAATTTGGCACACTTTTTGGCAGAAGGTAAAATAAATCTTTGAAGAGAACAAAAAAGGACATATATTTAATCTGTGGCCACTTGTTGTGTGATACCAGAATGCTGAATTTAGGAGCCATCTGAAAAGTAGACTGAAGTTAATGGGTCTTTGAATTGTATTTAGTAAGGAGCTGCCAGGCCGCAAAGATAGATCACAGTCTTTATTTACTTAGCAAAATCAATTAAAACTGCAATAGTTTTGCTTAATGGCACATTTTTTTTGATCATTAGTTTTTCTCTGCAGCGTCTCAATAGAGTTGTATATGTGTTTTTCCTTTGACTGCAGGAAAGTACCTGGTGGGACTGGTTTTATTTCCTGATTAAATGTTAATTTCCCCCTCCCTTTCCCCCCTATTATCAAAGCAGTTTATTGACAAAACAATTAAATGAAACACCTTGTCTGTTTCATTTAATGCTTTAAATGCTCACAATTCAGAGAGGCTCTGTGATTTTGGAGTAGCTTTGCCTTCTGCAGTCTCCTCTGTTCGCAAGAGGAGGGCCATCTAATGTATATTATATTCTTCACTGGTTTAGAACCTCCTGTTATTCAAACCCTTCATATCTCTGTTCCAGTGGTACTTCTATATATAATACATATGCAGAATTGCCAATAAGTTTTCAAAAACTCTCCTAATTGTGTTAGGAGTATGAAACTTGTAGGTAATCAAATCTGAGTTATATCATGATGAAGTTTCTGTGGTTCAGGTCACTGGGTAATAAAGCAAAATAGGTATTTTTGTCATGTTCCAGCTTTTTTTCCTTCATTGTGTTCAGTAATGTAGAGGGAATTGACTGTGAGTTTGGTTTTATTTCTTGGCTGTAGGATTTGTTGTTGTTGTTGTGGCTGGGTTTATTGCATTTATGATTTTAAAAATTAAGGATAGCTAAAATGATTTTAAAGGCAAGAAAGGAAGGGGAAAAATCCATTGTAGAATGTTTTTAAAAATAACGTTTAGTTTAATTTTTTTTTGTGGTTAAAAATGAAAATTTTGATAGGATGTTAGTCTTGCACAGAGGAAGCTGAGGGTACACAGCTTTTTACATGTGATGGAAGAAATGGCAATAAGTCACTGTGTATTCCCATGCAGACTGGTCGGTGGGGTTTTGCTGTGTTCATGTTCTCTGTACACTTCTGAAAACACTTGCCTCTGTGAAAGCTGATGTGGCTCTGCTGACCTCAGCAATAGCAGTGTTTTTCCTTTTGGGGTTGATTTGAGCTGTGGGTAACATCATTCTGCTAATCTGCTAGTTTTCAAGTTGTAGTTCCCAACCCCCTTTCTGCCTTTGGACCACAAAGGCCTCCAAGACATGATGACTAAGAAAATCATATTATTTCAGATGTGTAAATATCTGTGAAATTTCTAAGGGTGTCTGCTGCCTAATTGAGAGGGAAAAAAATAGGGAAGCAGAACAGAATTTATCCTCTTCTAATAACTTACTATCACTTTCATTTATGTTGAAGATGCAGCTCTTAATGATTAGAGGTGCTTGGTGGGGCACCTTCTTCAGAGTCTGATTTCCAGACCAGAAGACTCCTCAGACACATTAAACTGTTCCTTTCCTTTAAACATCAGAGTGTCTAAGGGATTGTTTGCCAGTAGAGGTTGTATTGGCGCCTGGAAATTTGAGATGGTGACCAAATGAAAAGAAGGATTTTCGGAAGACAAATTAAATTTGGCCTTAAGTGGATCCCAGCTCTCTTAGACTACTGCTTGTGATTCCCTACAAGGGAAACCCCTGCTCCAGAAAAATAGTTCAAACTCCACATTTTCAGAGTTGGCTTTCTCTCCCTGTCTTTACACAATTCTTTCCATGGGCATCTGATCAAGTAGTCACACTGTTTCACTTGCTATCAAAAGGTCTTCAGTTCACACATAAGTCCATTTACTTCCTATTCCTGTACTCCCTAGTCGTTTTCTGAAAAGGTTTTTTTTTTTTTTTTCCAGAATTGCAGTTACTTTGATTATCTCTGACTCTGAACTATACACAGAAATATTTGTCCTTAATCCTAGTTCACTGACCATCTTTCTCTGTTTAAACTTGGCTTGCTTCAAGCAAAACCCCCACACTTCAGTGATTCCAAGAAAAAAGGAACATAACCACAAGTTTTCCCCAAAGATTTTGCATACAGCTGATTCACTTAACCTCAAAGATAATAAATTATGGAAAAACTTGGACTGCCTCCATGTATTCACCATTTTCTATAATAAAGCTGACTTTTTTTTTTTTCAGTCATCTCTGGCAGAGTGTGGAGGAGACATGTTCAGCCAGCCCAAGTGTGCTGTTAAGCATGTTTGTAGAATGCATAATACCACTTGTTTTGAGACTTGATTATTTTGTCTGACTTGTTCCTAATGCCTTGGACTTCCATGCTATTACAGGAAGACAGAAAATTTCCTTTTTTGAGGAGTAAATACTCTTCTCCAGGAAAAAAAAAAATAAGAATAATCTTGCTATTAGCAGACAAGAGCAATGATGTCTTTATTAAAGCTTTATTGAGGGTGTTTAGGGAAGTCATCCTAATAATTTAATGCCATGGGTTGCTTTGGGGCAATGGACAAGGTTCCTGGTGAGGAAAGAGGACTCGCTCTTCTATCACTTGATCATTTCCGCCACAGAAAGCCTCTTCTCTTCTTGCGGCACATAGTGATGTCAAACACATGTTGTCTGTGCCGTAGCATATAAAAGCTGCAAGATAATGTTCTCTGTCTTAGACAGGCTTGTTATTGCAATTGCAGTAGACAGTTCAGGTTGTGTACAGTGCCTTTGGTGTTTTTGGTGTCCATTCCTAAGTCTCTGATTTTTACTGTGCAACTCTCCTACTACGTCAGCTGTTAGCAGCTGGTAGTTCATAGATTGGCTTTAGCTTGTACTTCTCCATGGTTGCAATTTTTATAATGCTCAATTTTTCTTTTGCTTTTAAACTAACCTTATCTGATATGTATTTTCTGGAAAGTGGCCCTAAGTGTTTACAGCTCTGCAAATACCCAGCTTAGGCATCATGCTTAAGATTTCCATGGCCTATTGTGTTAGAAAGTCATCGCCTTTCCTTCAGGCCTTTTGCGTAGGTGCACATTTTCCATTACATTTCTGCATGCATTAAGGCTCCTGCAGCGTGGCCCCTGTTCTGCAGGCAGAGGGAGAAGCAAGCTGAGATCTATAGTGCTATGAGCAGTGAGGGCACATGCTGGGCTTCATGGGGTTAAGGAGCTGGGTGGTGTACCTCACAGGCTGCTGCTGCACTCCATTGCAGCTGGATTTGTGGAGTTATTTGAGTGTGTTTTACTTGGTGGATGGTATGAATCATGCAGCAAAGGGCTTTGCTTTTATTACTGAAAACAAATTCTCAATTAAAACTTGAACCCAAAAGAATTCAGACTGTTAAATTGATGTGGCAAGCCATGGATGCTGAGTTTGACTCTGGCTCGTGTGCCTGAGGAGCAGAAGGAGGAGCTGTGGCATGAGACAGTAGCCAGCTCTGCACATGGAGTTTGGGGCAATTGTAATGGTGTGGGGCTGTCGGCAGCTTTCCCTCTTCTGCTTATTGCGAGTTATTCGCACCAGGTTTCAAATCTATATTTTCTGTTTCTTTCTTTACATGTGTTTGCCTAGCAGTTCGTTTCTATCAGTTCGTAGCTTCTGAATTTGAGCAAGCAACTGCCATGAAAAAAGCCTTTATAAAGTGGCCTGTAATTGTACTCTTGTCTTTTAAGTGTCTTTTAACTAGACTGTGCTGTGAAAAAGCCAACATTTTGGTTATAGAAGTCAAATCTACAAGGCAGATGTTCAAAGCTAGAGATATTTCCATGTTGTTTTGATAATTTAAAAATTTCCAAGGAAAGAGAATGCAGTCTCCATACTAAGAACATGTATTACTGATACAGAGAAGTGAAATTAGTTATAAGCTCTTTAATTTTAAGAAATATCTCAAATTTTTTTCTTTATTATCACTCTGACACTCTTGATGCTGGGCTTTAGGATGCTGTGTAAACTCTTAATTCAAGTCCATCTCTACTGTGAAATTGGTTGTGATAGGTGATTGGTAAAGATGGTTAATACATATGTAATTAATACTCCTTTTATTTAGTTAAGCATAAATTGCATTTGTTTTGGGGAGACAAAAACTTTTACTCCTGTAACCACCAATTATGAAACTTAGTTTTGCTAGTTTTTAAAAAATTCGTAGTTTTCCTCTAATGTTTATGACTTCTCTAGTGTGTCAGCTTGTTTAGGCAACAAACATCACTTTTTTGTTAGGTGTTAAAATGAAACAATTTTCCTGACACAATGAGAAAACTAAGTTTTTATCAGTTTAATAATAATCAATCTTTCTGCTTGCCTAATTTCAAAGAGGAAAAAGCTGCTATGAACGAGTAACAGCCTAGTTCTACAGGAAAGGTAAATGCTGAATGAGAAGTTTTGTTTGCTCTTGTCCCAGAATAAGTAGGAGGAGAAATGCCACTGTGTGTGGTGTAGCTGCTCTAACAGAAAACCAGACTGCAACACTTTTAGCAGTCTGGGAGCTGAATTTCTTCCCTGGCAATTAGCATCATATCAGAGGGATGAATAAAGAAATTATCCTGAATGTAGAGCATCAGCCATATTATTTGCAACATTAAATAAGGTCACTGGATTGTTCAAAGGGTGGGTATTTCCATCAAATGTATAGAGAGATGAGTTTCTGATGTGCTTCAGAAGATGATTTGTGATTTCAGATGACCGTAAAAAAGTTACTGTTCAGGCTTTTGTAGCTGCACAAACTCTTCGAAGATCAAGGTACATACATCTGTTAAAAATGTGTTTGGAGTACTGGGACCTCCCTTTAGATGAGTTGGAAGCCTTTTGACTGAAATTTTCATGGCTTTGTAACATGTGCTGGAAAACCAGAGGAAAAGCAGAAAGCCAAGTACTTCTGAGAAGTAATCCCTACTTCTTGTTGTACATAGAAGTTGATCATGCTGCAGCAGTGGTGGTGCTCTGCAGGCCCTCTCCCCCCGGGATGGTGTGGTCCAGGTAGCAGCTGCCTCTCCCAAGGGTCCAGCAAGGGAGTAGTGGCCCTTTCACCTCCAGCCCCCTGCTTTTCCTGCTGAAACCAACCCCCAGCACTGGTGTGCGTCCTACTGAATAGTGCACACTAAAGCTTCACCTCCTTGTTTTGTAACTATAACATTCACACACAAACACCTCTTTCCTGCATCCAGAAACCTCTGGGAGGAGGCTTTTGGCACTTGGAAAAATGAGAGGTTTGGCCAAACTGTAAAGAGAAAAGGCCTTTGGTTCCAAATTTTGCTTTATCGCACTAGCCTGTGTTGCCTATTCAGCACCCCAGACGCTCATGAGCAGGACAAGCTTTTTAAAGGCCTCTTCCATGTGACTTTAGGATGTCTAGTAGGAACCTGTTAAAATAATTCTCATACCTCATACTGATGTAAGGTTAGAGCAGAGGTGTTTTTTCTGTCTTTGGTAGGAGGATGACTGAGAGGAGAGGCATGTGTGGCCCAAGGGGAAATTTTAGGCTTGGTGGAAGTTTTTGTCATCTGCTGGAAGCTGTTGGGAAAGCACATGATTAATAGTTTTGAAGAAGGACTCAGGAAGGACAGTTATGGAATACAGCCTATATATGGGGGAGTGTATGTTTTATTTATCAGTGTCTGTTTGTAAGGAAGGGGTAAAAAGTCAGAAATTGCTGCCTTTTTTATTGTAGTTAAGAAGGGTGCACTCATTTAGAAGCCTTTTTTTTAACTGAAGCTTTTTGTCTGAATTTAATGAACATCTTGAAAAGGCAGGTGAAATTACATCAGAATACAACTCCCATTCCACCAGTATTGTTTAGGAACAAGAGAAAGTAGCTTGGAGGTTGGGAAAAATACAGTTAGAAGAAAGAGAAGTGAATGCTTGTCAGTTCATCAGACCAAAATTTGGTAAAGGCATTTGATACTTGATTATTTAAGAAAACTTTTTGAGGTGATCTGTGCTCATTTGCTTAAAATGTACAAGGATGCAGGTGGAATTTTTTTGTTATACAAATAGTTGAATGCTGATTAATTAAAGCTGCCTTGGGCTATGTAGTTTTTGGTAAAATGACAATTTGCATCTGATCTTGTATTACAAATGTAGTAAAAAAAATTATTTGTTAATCAAAAATTAAAGCAGAGGGAATTTTTTTTCTTGTATTATTTGACACCACAAAACTAGATGGATAGAGATGCACTAATTCCATGAATTGCAAAATTTGGAAGTTGTATTGGATGTCTTTTGTTTATCTCCATCCTTCTTATTTTTGTAGGAAATTCCACTTATCTGGATGACCATGGACCACCGCCTCAAAAGGTAAGCTGCTGTTATTTTGTGTTTGCCGTTCTCCTTACTTTTTTGGCTTTTGTTTTTAACTCATTCTATGTTTACTCCTGTGTCAAGCAACTCTGCTGAGTTTACATCAACAGCATGTGGCCTTTCCAACTTTTTTCCCCCAGGTGTTTTCACATGTTTATAAGTAACTTGGGTTAAAACTCATTATGATTAAGCTAATGGAGTTTTTCTCATTGAGTCAAGGAGAGGCAGGGGTTTAGTGGTTTTGTCTGTCAGCACTTGCATGCAAAAACCCAAGACACTGCAGTTGGAACTAATCCAGCAGGTGAAGATGGCCTTTGGTTGGCAGCATTTTCTGGAACATAGGTTCTGCTACAAACACAATACTTGAAGCAGGTCAGTAGGATAAATTTAATGAATATAAGTAATGAGCCCTTTTTAGGAATAAATTTCACTGCTCCTGTCATATGGGACTGTGCTGCATAAGCTTTTTCCTCATGTCATCATGGCACCTCATGATATTTCAGGTTAGGAAGGGCATCATGATAGTTTCTTCAAGAGGAAAAAAGTGGAAGTAGACATTTAGGGTGTCCTGTTTTGATTTTGTTTGTTTTATGTTGGTTTGAGTTTTTTGTTTGGTTTGTGTTGGTTTGTTCTCTAAACACAATTTGGTACAATATTGTGCCTGTCTTTCCTCTGTGCCTGTTAGAGCTCCTCTTGCATAAAACAGACATGTACTAAAAGGACAGATTATTTCACTGATGTGGCCCACCATGGATGCCAGTGCAGCAGGTGACAGTGAGTAGCTAGAGAGGGGGTGGGTGTGAATAGCCACTACCTCTGGTGGGAGCCCTCCCTCATCTCTGTTCAGCTGACCATGAAGTGACATGCTCAGCCACAGGCCTTGAGTTGAAATGATCAACCACATATGTGCACCTGTCTGGTGAAACAGTTGTCTTCTGGTCAGCAGAAGGAGGATAATGTAGAAAACAATTCCACTTAGCTTAGTTATTAGTGAAAATAGACAGGAATCTGGATTTCTTCACCTTTTTGTTGTGCAACAAAATCTGCAGTTTTCAGTTGATACGTGAGTATTTGTACATTGTTAAAGTTGAGATGGCCCACTTGCAGGGATGATGTACATTTGATTTTCTTCCTGTCAACACAAATTACTCAATTACAAAAGCAAGTGGATGTAGACAGAAGTGACCAAATCAACCTGTTATTTTTATCATTGCAAACTGAAATAGGACACAGGTATTCTAAGGCTAAACAAACGTTTCACACTAAAATCTGTTTAGTTCTTTCTGGTTCTTTTAAAATACTTTATTATTATTATTATTATTTGGTATTACTTGCTTCTCTTGTCCAGGAGAGCAGTCTGGACAAAAGTAAAGCAGCAGTCTGCACAAAGTAAAGAATTATGTTTGTTGTGTCTCCACGGTAAGCACTCTGCTTTGAAGAATAAAGCAATGCTTATTCCAAACTATATTTCTCATGCTTGCATTATCGTTCAGAAATCCCAAGCTGTTCTAGTAAGGAAAAGACTTTCATCTAGATTAAGAGTTTTTAATCTTGAAAACTTTATTCAGATGTTGGTACTTTTTCTTCAGGACTTTTGCATTGCCAATTAATAAGCTGTGGATGGGACCCATACTCCAGTGGGCAGTACCAATTGGACAAATTTATCCAATCCAGACACTTTCCTGTTTACATTGTGAAAATATCTTTTGCCTGTCTAAACCTGTAATTTTGGGCTGTGTTCTCACAGCTGTATGCAGATGCAGCTCAGTTGTCTGTAGAAAGGCCAGCTGAATAGATACCTACATGATTGATTGCTTGGGTGGGTACTCTTTGATTAGCTACCTACAGTCAGTTAGGTTTGTGGGCTTCCTCTGTAATCATCCTCACTCCTGAAAGCTTGGTGCAAAGCCCAGTGGAGTAACAGGCTATATAGCCTTGTGTAAGTTAAAAGTATTTTGCTTTTTGAAGTATTGGCCTGTGTTTCAAAAACATTGATAAAATATGGATCATTTTGATCATCCCTTTGACAACCCTGCTTATTCTTTAGTGATTTGGGGGTTTTTGTTTTGTTTTTTATTCCTCTAGTCAAAACATGGGTGGGGATTGATTGATAGATCTTCAGATAATTTCTGGTATTTGCTTGGGGTCATGTTTTGAACTAAGATGGTCTTGCTTTGTAAATCTCATGCATTGTATTTTTGGCTAAGTGCAGTTATTTACCCTCTTAAGCTTCATATCTGAGCTGTGAACTCTGTGGGCGTGAATGAAATTCACTGTAATGGTCATTATCTTTCCAGTAGCCTCCATTCACATGTCTTGATAGCTGCCTTCATTTAAACTAACAGATGGTTAAGGTCTATGCACGCTTTAATTCAACATATAAAAATGTGTCAGAAGAAATCAATCCTGACTCCTACATTTAAAATACTTCATTATAAAATGCTTAAAAGTTAGAAGTGGAGATAATGGACAACAACGCATTGCCTGAGGTTGCAATGACTGGTAGCTAATATGGGCAGTGTGTAGTTAGCTGTAGGGGATGGCCACCAGCAGTTGATATGCACTGGACCGTAGCTGTTTTGCAGAGTACATTCCAGTGCTTGTAGGAAATCGTATTAGCTTTGGCTCTTTGTCATGGCTAGGTGCCAGAGCTTTGGATTTTATTTTTTTTTTATACCCGTGTGGGGTTTTTTTTCCCAGTGGAAGAACTGAAAATAGCACTTGTTCTCTGAATAAGGAATTAGCATCATCACATTTCAGGAGTTCAGGGTACTGGTCTGTTTTTTTCAAATAAAGGTGGCAGCAACAATTTTTTCAGTGTAAGCAAAGAATTAAAGCCTGGCTAACTTCTGAACCTAAGCATTGCTGATGTGGTTCTGATTCTTCTTGAAGACCAAGTGAGCCAGCTTTTAAGGTGTTCCCCCAGTCAAGGTTTACTTGATGGTTGAAGATTAGCAGTGGTTACCCTTGCCAGTGGTATGAAGGTAATGTGTTTAGGTGTGGTGGTTTGACCTTGGCTGGAGGCCAGGCTCCCACCAAAGCCTCTCTGTCTCTCCCATCCTCAACTAGACAGGAGAGAGAAAATACAGCAGAAGGCTTGTGAGCAGAGATTACTCTCCAGTTACAGTCACAGGCAAAGCAGATTCAACTTGGAGAAATTAATTGAATTTACTGCTAATCAAAATCAATGTAGGATAATGAGAAGTAAAACAAATCTTAGAACATCTTTCCCCCACTTCTCCTTCCGTCCAAGCTTAACGTTATTCCAAGTTCTCTACCTCCTCCCCACCAGCAGCACAGAGAAACAGGGAATGGGGGTTAGTCATCAGATGTTATTTCTGCTTCCTCCTCAGGGAGAGGAGGCCTTCCCCCTCTCCAGTGCAGGATCCCTCCCATGGGACACAGTTCTCCATGAGCTTCTCCAGTGTGAGTCCTTGCCACAGGCTCCAGTTCTTCATGAACTGCTTGAATGTGGATTCCTTCCACAGGCTGCAGTTCTTCAGGAACAGACTGATCCAGCCAGCATGGGGCCCCCATGGAGTCACTAAGTCTTGCTGAGAAACCTGCTCTAGTGTGGGCTCTTCTCTCCATGAGTCAACATGTTCTTCCAGGAGTCTGGTCCTCCATGGGCTACAGATGGATTTATGCTCCTCTGTGGGTGGAGGCTGGAGGAGCCCAGCTACTTCACCATGGTCTTCACAGTGGACTGCAGGGGAATCTCTTCTTGGGCACATGGAGCACCTCCTCCCCCTCTTTCTTCTCTCACATGGGCGTCTGCAGGGCTGTTCCTCTCTCAAATTCTCATGCCTCTTTTCTCTGGCCACAAATTACTATTGCACAGTAACTGTTTTCCTTCTTAAAAATAAATCATCTCAGAGGCAGTACTACCATTGCTGATTGCCTTGGCCTTGGCTGGCAGTGGGTCTGTCTAGGAGCCAGCTGGTGTTGGTTTCTTTGGACATGGGGAAACTTCTGGCTGCTTCTCACAGCAGCCACTCCTGTAGTCCCCTCTGCAGTAGCAGAACTTTGCCATGTAAACCCAATACACAAACAAAGGCCACTCTTCTTTGGTCCTTAGGCACTAAGGACTTCACAAGATCGACTAATCCTAGATTTTTCATGGGTTTGAGACAGACCTGTGTGTGCTTCTCTGCAGGTAGATGCAACCTCCAGTAATCCTAGCACACCTCTGGTGTTAGTATATGACAGATAAAAAAGTAATACAGTTGGGCAAAACAACCGCTGCTGGTGGTTCTGCCAGTGAAAGTTGACACTTTTGTATTTTAAATCCCTGTCTCACTACCTCCTGGTGCTTTTTTTAAAACAAGCGTGTAAAAATGTAAATTTTAAAAGATTTGCCAAGTGATCATTTATTTATCCTTTTTCTGTAGATTGATGTTTAAATGATGCCTTTAAGATGATGCTAGCTTGGTTTTTAAAAACACCTTTGAGATGAATGTTCATTAATGAGTGATGGTGTTCACTTGATCTATTTCATGTCTGAGCATTTCAGTGAATAAAGTGTGTGTATTTTGTTCCAGTATTTGGACCAGCTATTTCCTTATATCTTCTCAAGATTTTTTTGTACTATTCAAGATGGTGCAACTGGCCTTGGAGGACAAATGATAGGAGCTTTATTAGACCTACTGATGTTCTTGATTGAAAGCTTTTCCCTCAGAAGTTGGCAAGGGCATCAGCATGTGTCCCTCTTTCAGCGGAGATGACATATGTGTTTTTGGGGGAAGCTGCGCACATAGTTAACAGATAAATTACATTGAAGTAGTCTGTTCTCCTTTTTTTGATGGTTTTCCCTTGGGATGTGTGTCATGGACCCAGTGTCTTTTGGCAGCTGTTTAGGTGTCAGCAAGACACCTAAGTGTGTGACAGTGCTTCTAAATGAATACAGAAATGGATGAGGGTCAGGATCAGGTCAAAATGAATCGAAATAAGAGGCAAACACAAAATAAATTTGACCTGATTTCATTGGTTTAAATCTGGAACATGGACAAGTACTCCTTTCACCATTCTTTTAGTTCTTAGCTAGTATGTGCTAATGGTTCGTGTTTTTCTTATGGAGCAAGACTACCACAGCTTAATAGAATCATTTGGAAAAGACCTCTAAGATCATCAAGTCCAATCCTTAACTTGGCCAATGCCATGTTGACCACTATGGGAAAAGGTAACAGAATCCTTGAGTGGCCTTTGGTGTGTACATACTGTACCCTGTCCTAGTCACTCTCTTTGTAAACAGGATTATTTATTCTTTTTTATCTGACTTGGTATCTTACTAAAAGATGATTTCAGCATTGCCCCCTTAACACTGAGTTTTTATGTTCATCAGGTTTATGTCAGTTTTATTTTTTCCTAGTATTTTGATAGCAGTGTTAAGATGATGGTCAAGAGCTGTGTGGGGTTTTTTTAAGTTTTGATTTTTTATTTGGTGGTGGATACTTCATGTTTCATTTCAACTAGTGTTTTAGCTCTAGCCACCCTTATGAGAATATGGTTTGAACCCTTCAGCCCTCTGAAGTGATTGATTTGTTAGGGATGAAGTGCTTGATTTAAAGCCAAAGGAAAGAACCACCACTTGCAAGCAAGCAAGACTTATTTTCTTTAAGGTATATGCTTACTATGGATTTTAAGAGCAACATAGTGTGTTGTTTTTGATAGAGTTGCAAATATCTGTGTAGCTTGAATTGAAAAATGGGCAGTTAACCTTTAAAGTAATCCTTCCAGGTCAGGTTAAAAAATATTCTGTCCTGCTTATAAAGGGAAGAGTTGAGACTACTGTGCAGTGTACAAACTTTCAGCTAGGAAAAGTTGTCAGGATTTAGCAACACTAAAACAGAGTAAGTAATTTCCTATGGTTCCTAGACTTAGTACATGGCTGATAAAATACTAAGAGAGAATTCATTAAGTGCCTTAACCACAAAGATCCCTTTTATTGTTTGAAGCTCTGTTTTACAGTAAAACTGAGCTGTTAGGCCTAGTATAGTCAATAAAATACTATGGTTTAAAAAACCCATAAAGCATTTCTCCTCTTCCCTCAGTTCACTTGAAGCAGCGTGTTGTGGTTTAACCCAACCAGCAACCAAGCCCCACACAGCCACTCAACTCCCACCAGTGGGATTGAGGTGAAAATGGGAAGGGTGGAAGGTAGAAAACTCATGAGCTGAGATAGAGAGAGAGTTTAATAGGGAAATCAAAAGCCACACACACAAGCAAAGCTAAAGAAGGAATTAATTCACTGCTTCCAATGGGCAGGCAGATGTTCAGCCATCTCCAGGAGGCTCCATCACATGTAACAGCAACTGAGGAAGAAAAACCCCATCACTCCAAACAACCCCCCTTCCTCTTTCTTCTCCCTACTTTTTGTATTGAGCATGATGTCATACAGTCTGGAACATCCCTTTGGATATCCCAGTTGGGGTCAGCTGTCCAGCTGTGTCTTCTTCCAATTCCCCAGACATCCCCAGTCTACTTCCCAAAAGAAAAGCACAAAAGACCTTGGCTCTGTGTAAGGCCTGCTCAGCAATAACAAAAATCTCTGTACTGTAACAGAATATCTCTCTATTTGTGCCTTGTTCAGCACAAATGTAAAAGAGCCACATAATAGCCACTGTAAGGAAAATTAACTCTCCCCTAGCTAAAACCAGCACACAGTGTAAAATATTTGTAGAATAATTGGTTTATGTTCTTTTAAAACTGTGGTTTTATTCCTTCTAAATGAAAGTACCTCAAGGGAAGAAAAATCTGTTTTTTACAGAGGATTTTCCCATTATCTGTTATTCATAATTCTTTGCAATCCTGCTGATATATCACAATATATCATTTCAATATATTACATGATATATCACAATGGCAGTA
This sequence comes from Sylvia atricapilla, assembly GCF_009819655.1. Classification (NCBI taxonomy): domain Eukaryota; kingdom Metazoa; phylum Chordata; class Aves; order Passeriformes; family Sylviidae; genus Sylvia; species Sylvia atricapilla. The sequence goes on from NC_089142.1 coordinate 66,918,575, forward strand.
TGGAGATATATCCAAAAGCAAGAACTGAATCTCTGCTATTAAATGTGAAAGTGACCATAAAAATATATGAATTGTACTAGAGCATTAATTTGTTTGTTTTGTTCATTTTAATTTATTGCTCAAGAATCTTAGGGATAAAACAATTACTTATTTCTATGATTTATCAAAATAGAGATGATTACTTACTTTTTAATACTCTTTCAGTTTATAATTTATCAGAAAGTTGTTGATATGGGGAGGCTGACTGATCGTAAACAGAAGTACAGAGAGACTCGTGAAATTAAAGCCAGATTGCCTGTCACAAGAAGATAAATCTGTGAGGAATACTATGCATGCTGATACCTTGCAAAAATTTAAACAGTAGTGAGCTGGATTTTTACTAAGCCTGACATTTGCAGCCTTTAAATTTTGAAAGACATAGAGAGACAGCAGATATGCAGGTTTTGTGACTACTACAGTAGTCTGTAGTTTTCACCTAATTTCAAAGAAGCTTGAAAAATATTTTGCCTTTTGGTTGGTACTTTAATTGTCATGCTCTGTGCGTGGTTAAAGGTGAATCTTGCTTGCCTCTGGCATTAACACAGCAGCCTACCCACTGTTACCCCAAATAGAAAAATTCTAATATCACCAAATTTGCAATATGTAGGTTTTCTTCTGTCACACACTGTAGCTAAAGAAAGTACACAAGGTATAATCACCATTTCTGAAGCTAGTAGAGCTCTGTGCTTTCACTGCAATTTAGGACATAATCCATTCTGAGATGATCTTTGTTCACCTGCAAATAATCTATGCAGATTATTACACAGCACATAAATATCACTAAGAGATTACAGTTTTAGATACTCAGCTAGTACATTCCTCTCTTCTTTTCCTTCTTTCCATGATAAGAAGGTAATCATAAACTAGATTATTAGTTTATTATTACACAGCACATAAATGTCACTAAGAGATTACAGTTCTAGATATCCATCTAGTACATTCCTCTCTTCTTTTCCTTCTTTCCATGATAAGAAGGTAATCATAAACTAGCATAGCATACAAGAACATCGTGGCAACTCAATCATTACCACCTTCATTATCTTTTTATTAAGAAGTGCTGGATTATAATACCAAAATCCAATTGTAGCTGGGTCTGAGTGACCTAAACCTTCAATGGAAGAACAAGAAACTACCATTCTGCCTAGGGGTAACATGATGGAGTATTTTTTCAAAGTGACAAATTGATTTGGTTAATCTTGCTGAGCCTTGAGACGCCCCTGAACATCACTCAGGTTTCCACCACTAGTGTTTTATCTGTTAATGGTGTTCTTAAATCCTGAACTGAAAGGATTTTCTTAGCTCTGATGTTTGAAGGAAAAAAAAATCTGAAACTTGGGATGTTGAGGAGTCTTACAAAACTGAAAAAAAAAACCCACTAAGTAAGAATTCTAGTGTCATTTTGCAAGCCTCATGATTTTGAAGACAAGCTGGTAGGTCCTGGCAGTCTTATGTTCAGTCTTTAGGAAAGGATGAAGTTTGTTTAGGAAACTGTAAGTAGCAGTGAAGTACTCTGATAAGGGTCATGAGCTTTAATCAGATTGTGAACACAGTTATATGTGGTCAAAAGTAGCGTCAAAACATCAGACAAAGAGGACAGGGTTTCATGACTGGGCTGCAGTGGTATGATGGTGGGGCAAGTGTGCTAGTGAAAAGGTACATCTCAGGACAGCACCACCAACATCCTGATATCCTGGGGGAGAGTGGAGGCCTTTGTGGCCGGTACTACTGAGAATTCTCAGTAGATGCAAGGAGAAGCTCCCTCCATTGAAATGGAAAGGAGTCAGGCCCTGGTCACCAGGAATGAGGTTTGGTTTGCATTTGAGCAAGTTGGATAATTTCAAAGTGCAGAAGAATGAAATGGAGCACTTGATGCTGGACCTCCTCTGTTCCTGCCTCTGATGTGTCATCTTCACCACAAGATCCATTTGTAACATGGACTGTGATCTGTAAGGGAAAGTATTTTGGGCCTTTGAGTCATTTCAGTGATTTCTGCTGAGCTCTGGTTCTAGTGGAAGAGTTGGCTAGCAGCATGTTTGTCCTCCCTGTAGGTACTTTTTGGTGTTGTTCCTTCCAGGTAAAGAGACCATGCCAGAGCTAGGTTTGTAAATGTTTCCTGCAGAAGCTGTGAAAGAACTCCCTTTGAGTTCCTGCAAGCATGCAGAGCAGGAGCAGCTCAGGGACAGCTCATCGGTAATGAGCGTGTGTGTTACAGTCCAGCAGAACTGACCTGTTCGACAAAATTAAAATCCAGTTGTGGCTATAAACAACCTTTATTTCATACTGTGACTGATTTATGAAGTATCTGTGCGAAGGGCAGTGGAAAAGACAAGCACAGTAGAGGCTATAAAATAGAATGTGGAGTTACTGAAAGGGAGCCTAATGTAAAGGGCGGATTGAAATGCAGCATGACAGGTCCTTGGCAGCTGTGAAACTGAGTTGCTGCACTAGCTGCAGCCCAATCAATAGTCAACCACAATAGCTACCAAAGAGTTAAACCTTTATGTGAAGAAAGACAAGTGCATACAGAGGAATAAATTGTTCAGTCTACCACTCATCACATTCAAATCAAATATTATTGGCTCCCAGGGTGAATTTGTGAATATTGCACTGAAAGGAGAGAAACAACCATAAGCCAGTGAGGTTACTTAAGGGAATGCCAGTGCTGTGAAGTATTATAAAAAGTTTTAAAACCAGGCTTAGTTACTTAATATCTCTCATTCTACAAGTCTCCAATATAAACATGTGGGTTGGATGTGATAGGATTTACTACTTAAACAGAGAATAACTGTGCCAGTGTGTTCTGAGCACATCACAGTACGTACAAAACCCTGGGCTCCAAAGGAGACACAGCAGTTTTAAACTTTACAGTTCCAAGATACATACAGTGTGATGCTGCCCTGTAGTTAAAATCAGTCTTGCACAAATTCTGCAGCTTAAGTGGTTTTTGATACTACATGGTGAACCTTCCATGGAAAATGAGGTAATTAAAGTGACACTAAAATTCTTAACCTACCTGAACTCATGCTAGTTATCTCAACAAATACCACTATCAGTGAGCCATGTTCTTAGATAATTCATCTCTTTTATCTTCTTATAAGGTAAGTGCATACCAGAAAGATAACTTCCACAATGTAATTAACTTAAAAAGTAAGAGAGAAATATACTGCTTTTTGTAAGAAAGCTAATGAGGGTCTTCAGTTCTTTTTCGGTTGTAATCTGCATGCACTCACGTAGGGTAAAGAAGAAAAACGGCAATAGATTTGTTTTGCACCCTTCTTTATAGTAGTGACAGTACTATATGCTTTCATTCTTCTAAAGTCTATCCTGAGAAATATTAAAAAGAGATGTCTGCAAGACATGAACAATAACTGTTCAGTTGTCCTTCGCACCAGGGGGGCAAGATACAGCACTATATCTGATTTTGGACCCAAAAGAGGTGAACAAGTTGCAAACTGCAGAGGAAAGCAAGAATGATGAAGAGGTTGAAATGTATGCTGTTTTTAAAAAGTCCAAAAGGAAAAGATTTGCTTAATCTCGAGGCGGTGGCTGCACCCCAACCCCAAACGATTATCCATTTGGTAGGGTGATTCCCTCTCACTTGCTTCATCCCTGAAAGGAACTGGAGCTGAGCTGCCATCACTTAAGTACCAGTGAGTGTTGCTGAGTGATGAAAGCCAGGAGTGCTGCTCCCACCTCCAGAGGCTGCCTAATGTCAGTGAGTACCTGAAAGTGCTGAGTGAGCAGAGCATCTGCTCTCTACCAACCTGTTTGACTTTGTATACGTGTGCCGAGTTTGAACGTTGCTATGTTGCTGTAACTTCACATCCGTGAAATAAGGCTGGTTCTGCACTCTCTGTGGTGTGGACAATCTTGTGCAGCAGATTGGAGGCGCAGAGGTTTTGTTCTGCTGCAGCCTGCTGCTGTAGATGAGTAAATCAGGGCTGAGGTGTAAGATGAGTGAACCCAAATGTCTTGACAGGATGCATCCAAAACGTTGAACATTTTCAAAAACTATGTCTTTGACTTTTCTTTGCACTTTTCCGAGGTTATTATTGATGTTATTATTGTTTCATAGCCACAATATCATGTAATAGGACCTGATCTGAGACTTAATGGGGATACTTCACCATGCTTTGAACTCACATCTTTTCAGATTGTAAGTGTGCAGTGCTTCTTCATAGAAAGATTACTCCAAGTTTTGATTTTGGCTTTACAGATCTGTCTTGTGGGACACATCAGGGACCATAGGCTTTGGCAGACACTTCATAGTAATGCTTTGCTTTAGTCTTAATAAATTTGAGGACTGTCTACAGCCAGGCTTCCTTTTGCTCCTTGTGCTCCATGCTTATGTTTTTAATTCAGCTTGGTACTTAGGGATGTTGAACCATTACAGAGGACATTTTAACTTAGTCTTCCAAATATATCATCTGTCTAACACATGAAATGCATTTTTTGTGGTGGTGAGGGAGGAAGTCATCCTTTTTCAATTAAATTAGTTTCTTAATGAAAATGCAACAGAACAATATTCTGTTTCTTCTTCTGCCTTATTTTCAATGTTCCGCTGCAGCTATATGGCATTTAAACTCTGAGAACAAACAAATTTCATCCTTACCTTTTCTTGTGGTTTCTGGTGTGTTTTCAGTGACCCATTGAGATGACCATGCTGTCTGGTCTGCTTTAGATTTGATTAATTCAAAAAGCTTGTCTCTGTCTATCATCACTACACTCTACAGGAGAATGTTTATATAACTAGAGCTGTGTGGTTTAGATGGGGGAGGAGGATTCTAGCTAGTAATTTTTTGCTGTTTACTCCCTTGTTCAATCTTCAGTCGTGTTTTCTGCTGACATAACTGTGTTAGCAACTTTTCATTGTGATTGCTTTAAAAGTGAGCAAGTTGATACTTGTTTGGAATGAAATTTTTGAGCAGCAGTTCCTGAACTTAATATTGGAAGGCTATCTCTTAGTGGCTTTTGAGTTTGTCTTTGAAGACCATGGCAGGCTTGTGAAAAACTTCAGTTAAAAAAAGCATCCAGTGTATCTAAGATCATCTCAAAACTGATGACTGAATTATCTGATCTGTCTTCATGAAATCCACAATGTGAGAACAGATATTCTCTGGAAATGGTAGAAGATTAATTAAAAATTAAATGCATGGTGGATAACAAAATTCTGGAGCAAATTGTGTAAGAAATTCTTCAGGCAGTGTGGAAGGATGTGCCTTCTAACGTGCCATATATAATTTTGGGGGACTCTGGAAAAAAAACCAGAGACACTGAAGAGAAATGAACTACTGACAGCTCTCAGGTTTGTAGTTACCTTATGAGTATCATCTACCTCTCATGAGTCAAATGGACCATTCCTTTGACCAATTAAGCCATTTTTTTCAATTCTTATAAATCTGTCTCAGTTGGACAGGAAGAGAAGATTAAGAGATTGGACTGGGAAGGTATCATGATGTATAAAGATATGGCAGCAAAAATGTTTAATGGTTTCCACAATCTTATCAGTAGTTTCTGTGTTGGTTATCCTTGTTCACCTGATAAACATGGAACACTGCCTGACCACAGGTTACTGTTTGCTTATGAAAGGAGAAGCCAGTTCTGGCATCTGTTTCTGGCCCTACGTGTGTGTAAGGACATGGGTCACTTACTTGTAGAAGGTGTGAATATAATGGATTGCTTTCTGAAAACACATCTCTCTGACACGAGTCAGAGGCTGACACCTGGGCAGCTTGTACCTGGATTGGAAGATTTTTGGCAAATGGGCAAAATTGTACTGGATTTGTCTCATTAAAAGTTGGCTTTGTCTCATTAAAAGTGGAATGATTTAGGCCTGTGAGTGAGTTCCTATATTGTTGACACTGCAAGTAATTATCCAGCCTAATTTTTTATTTTAAATGGTGCAAAGATTTTTCCGTCGATGAAGCCCCCACTGAAGATGAAAGCCTGGGCTTTTATCAGGTTATCTGTTAAATGGGTCCCTTTCTGAGACTGGCAGACCTCTCTGCAGAGATACTTGACAATCATTTTCTGTAATGCAAGTTCGTTTGGGGTTAAACTTGCTTTTTCTTCTCGATTTCATTTCACAGTGGTTTTCGACATCATCTTTAACTATGGAACAAAGGAAGAAGAAAAAAACAACTTGTTTGAACTGACAAGTAAATTGTCGTGTTACTTTCCAAACCCTTGGAGAGAGGTGTTGTAATTATACTGTAGGTTTTACTTTTTTATGGCTATAAGTGCTAATTCATGTAACTCCAAAGTGAGTTACATGTTTGAATTGTTTATATTACCTCTGGGCTTTGATGCAGTGCTCAATAAAATCACTCTGCAATTATTTTGCAGTTGCGTCTATTGTTACATGAGTATCGAGTTGCCAGAGCATCATCTCAGCAGTTAGTCAGTCTACATGACTACTTCTCTTAGGTAGTAAGTAATAATAAAATGTAATCCAGTTAGCATTTTGTAAACATCCAGCTGCTGTTTTTCACCTTGTTTCTGCTAATAGAATAGGAACCTTCTTTTCAAATTACTTCTCTCTCACCATCTCTTGTATTGTTCAGTGTCCTGTGGAGTATCATGAGGGGGGGGAAAAGAAAGTACCTCACTGGCAAAGTTTTCCATTTGTTGCATTTTTAATTTTGCCTAATACAAACTCATGTTTCTGGAAGAGGTATTCTCCTTAGAAATAACTTCGACATTTTCTAAACGCAGAAAGCAGATTTGCATCCTAAGGGAACTGGTCACATTAAACAAATCCTTGTTTGTACACCAGAAGCCTGTGTACTGCATGGCTTTGTGCACTGGACACACCTTGGGGGCATTTGGGTGTGGTAAGTGCAGTGCTGACGTAAACGAAGGAAACACGAGCGCAGATTCAGGGGTGCCCCCAAAAGCCAACCACACTCAGTAGTGCTGCAAGGGAAGTTTTGCTTACCACTCACGATTGTTCTTCTGAAGTGAGCTTTGAGCTGTAGTGTTTATCTTGTCTAGTTAGACCTGGTTGCATTCACTGTGTACTGAAACAAGGCATTGATACCTTGGTCTCCTTTAAGCTAAACAACTGTCTGAAAAGAATAGCCCTTTATTTCAAGTTCCTTTATCTGCAGTGAGTATTTGCTGTGGTTTCTTTTGGGGGGCTACCATGGTTATTGTTTGTGTGCAGAACAGAATTATGCTACCTAGGAAAGTGAGTTTCAGAAAAAAATAGGAGAACTGGCCAGACTTGGTAACTACTGTCATTTTTTGAAGCTAACAAAGTTGCTTGCACTTAGAATACAGAACGTACAAAGGCCTCCTTTAATTTTATCTAGTTTTTAAAGAATTATATTTTTGTAAGATTCACCCAAAATTACTGGATAATCCAGTTAAGGATTTAATTAGAGCTTCAGTATAATCTGTATGCAGTAAAATTTGTACTTGACTGAAGTACCAATAAAAAAGTCCAAACTGCTAGGAAAATCAAAGCAGTTAATAATTATGAAGTATTTAGAAATATTTCCGTAACTCTGCAAATCCTCATAATTCATCTCATTTATGGATGCTAGGCAGACATTTAGTGTATGTGCTCTTGCTCCTTTACTGATACTTTTCAGCATCTACTAATCATTTCTTTTTCACCCACTTACACCGCAAAGTATTCCAAAAGCATGTCTGAGCAGAGCGGTAATTCGCAATCCACAAGTGGCAGTGATATGTGGATGGTGCTGCAGGGCTGTGACACAAGTAGTGATGCTAGCGTTGGTTATGCAGAGAAATGGACAATCCCAAATAGGGCTTGTGTTCTTTTTCGTTGTGGTGTGATAATCAGCATAATAAAATGTGTTCAAATGTTAACCTTTCAGACGCCTTGAAGAGTAGTTTTAGGAAAGGGTTGCTACAGCTGTAGCACAGAGATGTTAAATTCATCACCTTTGGCATTCTCTAATAATTGAGGTTGAGATTTTGCATTTTTGCTTAGGAAGCAAGGCTTCTGAAAGAAAGATTGATAAAGAAATGTGGGGACTATGTTTATCACAGAAAACCCTATAAAACGTTAAAAATAGTAAGACTTAGTGCATTGTGAGAGGTTTGTATGGGCCTTGAGAGGCCCTTTTCTGCTTACTGAATCAGCAGATGTGATTCCTGCAACTTTGTTTGACTGAGGCCATGATCACCAAAGACCTACTCCTTCCCAAGGTAATTTGGGGAAAAATGACCTCCGCATTTATGTAGCAGTGCAGCACATCCTAAACATTGCAACAAGTAACAGCAATAATGTTCATTTGGTCATGAAATGTAACACTGAGAACAAAGTGCCAGTAAGTTCCCATTGAATATAAGGGTACAGATTTTTTCCTGTTTTTTTTCTTTCTAGTTGGGAGTTCTCTTTGAAAGTAGTCTAAAGGTTTCCTAACAAATCATTTTGCTTCCCTAAAGAAGATCTATTAGCAGTTCAAATGCAGTGAAGTACTCTGCACTGAAAAGTGCCATATGCCTCATCTGACTGCTTTTATGTTAGAACCCCTTCTGCTGGGAGAACATAACTGCAGGAGTAACTGTGTGCTGAGACACACCATCACTTTGGCCATTCCTTGTGCTGGACAAAGGTTGCCTGGAACCCAGGTTCAGGCCCTGTGTCAGGAAACATTTTGTGCTATTGTCTTACTAGAAAAATGACCTTTAAGTGCTGTGTATGCTCCACTCTGGGTGAAACCATGAGCTCCTGGCTCTTGTTAACCAATTTCAAGGCTTGGAAACAGATTCCTCTGGGCCTGTATTGCCACATGCTGCTATATGCTATACTGCAAATACTTGTCTAAGGCAATAGCGTGACTTCAGAATACAAAAGGCTGAAACAATAGCCCATGGACATCACCCAGGAACGAAATAAGGCTGCATCAGTCTTACTGTGAGACACTGAATTACTTATCACTTGTTTTGGTTTCCTGGGGAGGAGAGTGGAGTGCAAGAGTTGGTGTGGGCTGGACACCATTCCCAGGGACCAGGTTGGCTGTGGCTGTTCTATTTTGAGCATTACCTGTACAGAGGTGATCAGACTGTGCCACTTGGCCTCAAGACCCCCTGTGGCCCTGTGTTGATTATTTTGCACATGGGTCCTTGGCCAGTGCATGGTTTGTTCTCTGAGTATGTTTGAAAGATTCGTGTTTATATTTGGAATTTAAAGAGTCGATTAATTTTGCTCTGTGCTCTCTGGTTGTTGTTTGGTTTCTTTTGTTTCTTTTTAAGCTGAAGTTTGCAATTCAAGCATTCATTCCTCCTGCATTATGTCAGCTTGACTTTGAGTTGCCAAACTGTAGTGCAAATTCACTCCTTTTAGTTCTTTTTATGGGAGATAGTCAACTAAAGGTGACTATTTGCATTGAGATTATAAGCAGTAAGCTCAAGATCATTACCAACAGTTACATAGTGTTTCTGGATTAGTTGCCAGTCTGTTACATTTAACTGCATTTCAGGGGGGAAATCTCACCTTGCCACCTCCCTGAGCCCTGCTGTTTCTCTTCTGAAGAGTTTCTATCTACCCTGCTAGAGGAAGTGAATGCTTCTGACCTGGGCAGGGCCCTAGAAATTCTCCTCTATGTGTCTGTTGGCTTAAGGTAAAAACGTGTGATTGAGAGGTACACAGAAAAAAAAAATCAATATACTGACTCCATTTCTTTCAATCTTTGTTTAGGTACTTCCTTTCCCCAGTCAGGTGGTCTACAACAGAGTTGGAAAGTGTGGGAGTCGAACTGTGGTTTTGCTTTTGAGAATTTTATCAGAGAAACATGGATTCAACTTGGTTACATCTGACATACATAACAAAACAAGACTGACCAAAAATGAACAGGTAAGTTACTCCTGCTCATCTTAGGTCCTGTTTTCTTATTACATGTACAAAACTGAGAAACCAAGGCATATGCTAGCAGATAATCCTGCTGAAAAGTTACATTGCTAGTTTGTCCTGAGTAGTCGTGTGGAATTCATAATTCTCTAAATGACTTTACCTAATAAGAGAAGTGGGTGGCAGAGCCAAGAACAAAATGATGTGGCAGCTAATCAGAAAAACTAACTTCAGTGAGATAGCTCGTTTGAATTTAGTCATCATAGCAGCTAGACTACCAATGAGGCAAGAAAGGTTAGTACAGTGAGTTAAGTGCCAGCAGCATCTGGGACATGTATTAATGATCTGCAGGGCACCGCCATTTATCACATAACCAGAACAGCTTATTCACACATAGCTTGGGTCTTAAACAGAGCTGGAGTAAATGATAGTCAAAAAGGTCTTTTTTGATGACTTAATGAATTCACTTCTGGTAATCAGTTGCTTAAAAAGTTGTTTCCCAGCGCCATGCTAACCCATGTTGCTATAATATGATATGTCCTTGATCCTATCTCAGCTTCTCGCTTATCTGTCTTTTTCATGTTTGTTGCACAACCCTCACTGAGGGAAGTGAAAATAGCACATGAAACTTCTTTACGTAGACACTGTTTTTCATGTTCCTTTAAAGTTGTAGAAGGCTAATTTTTTGCAGCTTTGTTTCTATGAAAGATCCAGTTATTTAAATTTTCTTCTCTTCAGGGTGTGCATGTACTCACTGTAAGTATCACTTCTCTTGGTAGATTGATACAAGGAGCTCAGGAAAACCTCAGACTCAAAGTGCACATCTATAGAGGATTGCTGCATGAGCATGAGTTGCCCACTGTTGCTATTTTGAGCTACTGATCAGGTGAAGGCTGCAATTGCTGCCTGTGTCACTTCTAGAAATAGCAGCCTGCAAACCACAAAAGGATGTGTGCAATGATCAAAATATGGATGTGGGCCTGCCAGTGACATTGTGCTGTGATTGGGGGTCGTTTACTTGCAGCCTATAGATGAGCACAAGTTTGTTATTTTAGATGCTGCAGTTCATTCCAAATGAGAATTTAGGAGCTGATATTGCTCCTGCAGGTCACACCTTCCTTCCCTTCAAGGTGCCCATTGGGGTCCCACCACAGCTGGCTGACCTAAGACTCCATAAGTCAAGTTCAGCCACAGGTGGGGTCCATCTAGGCAGGGCTGCCATGCCAGCCCGGATACTCTGCTGGGATATGGGATTTGTGTGGGTAGGACTGCTTTTGTGTTTTGGACTGTTTGGGTTTTGTTTGTATCTTTCATCAGTTTTCATTGCTGATTAGGGGACATACCATAAATCCCAAAAATCTTCTAGCTGTTAGTAATCGCCAGCTTTCACCATGATCAGCTTCTTCCTTTCAATTCTGTTCTGTCTTTCTTTGGTAGGTGGATTTTCCTTTGTTAAAACATGGTACAAAATCACTTCTTCACAGTCCTCTGTGCTTTAGTCCAGCATGTGGAGATTCCAGAGAGGCCCAGACTAACTTTTGATGCAAGCAATACTCTGACAGATAATTATCTGCATTACCTTTTGCCCTCCCTAAGCGGTTGAGTTACTAGATGACAAATGTGCTGGAAGTATTGCTGCAGACTTGATGATTTCCTCTGTAGATTGCCCTGCCATAATTTGAGTCCCTTTATTTTCATTTATGGTTTATTTCCGTAGTTACAATAGGCTCAAAACTTAATGACTACTTTTGCTGAAAAGTGTCTTTGATCACCAGAAAACCTGCTTGGAGACAGTAACTATTCTGTTGTTCAGGGCATTTTTAGTAGTCTTCTCAATTTTTTTAGAGCAGAATATGAAAAAATAAATTATGTTTTCCACCTTTTAATGTGGTGTGCACAAGAGGAAGTTAAGGCAATGAATGATCTTGGGCTCCAGGCATTGGAACAAGAAAAAAGAGAGCTGGGCTGCAGGATTCCGGCATGAGCATGGGCTTCTCACTTCAGTTGATATGTCTCTCTTCTTTCTGTCATTTCTCTCTCCTGTGTTTGGTTAAAGCCCTGATCCAGCCAAGACTTTTCTGTAAATGTTTAGCTTATGCAGTCTGCTGTTGTTAAATAAAGTTTAGCATGTAGGTGTTTTTAATGACTCTGGGGATTGCACATAATTGGAATCCATATTCTCATTGCCTTTTCCAGTCTCCTTCCTACTAAGAAATTTTCCCAAATTATGTGTGTCTGCCAGCAATTAGAAGTGCAGCCTTTGAACATCTGTGGGCATAAGGGAGTGAGTTCTGGAAACAGATGTATTAGTATATGCCTCGCCATTTGCTATAATATTTTCAAGTAAATTAAATACAGGAAATAACACATAATGTTAATCTAATTGACATGGCTTTAAAATGTCACTCAAACAGTTGCAAAATCAAGTCTTCCCCTGCCTTGACCTTGTCTTCCACTCCCATTTTGTGGCATTCAGGGAAGTAAGAATAAGTATGCTTATAGGTATAGAAATGCCAGTCACATATGAGAGCAATTGGTAGTTTATCCTCAAATTATTTCCTTCTACCACCCATCATTATGGCTGTGCAGCAAACTTTATGTGCAAAAAATTCCAGTTCAGCGCATTAAAAATCCATCCCTAATTTCTCTTAAATGCTTTTAACGACAGAAAATTGGTCATACCAGTTTGGGGAGGTGAAGAAATTCTTGAAACCATTCCAAGCTTTGGAGAGTTGAAAATGAAGGTCTAGTCTCATTCCTGAGAGTTGTGAATTGTTTATGGAAATGAGTACTGAGATGAAAGTGATATACTAAAATTCTTGTAGGCACTTGTGCCTCCTGAGCACTACATGCCTTCAGTAGAGACTGAAAGTAGTGGAAGAACGTAAAGAGCTCGTAAGAAAGATAGATACAGAGATTTTTTTTTTTCCTCCTTTTCATGTCAATATTAGTGGAAACCATAGCGTGATCCAGCAAGACTGCACTTGGCAAATCCCAATTGCCTCACCATTTTTATACATTTTGACCTCGGATTCTCACACTGAAATACAGCATCTTTAAAAAATAGTAACATTTTGGCTGTTGTTTGGGTGGGATTGTTATCTGATTATTTCCTTTTGTTCCCAGTAGAATTCACTTATTACAAACGTCAGACAGAGCGGGGCTGCTCTGTGGTTAGCACAGGGATGGACTAGCCATCTCCAGAAGAGAGAAAGGGGGCCTGTCTCAAAGGCCGGAGTTGAGGGTTTTTGCAGGAACAATGCTGCCCCCCACGTTTCCAGCCCTCCTGGAGTCACCTCGCGGTGCCATCTGCTGGAGCATTATTTGTAATGCAGCACCAGCCCATTGCAAGTTAATTTCTTCACTGAAGCCGCCTAATTCCTGTAAGGGAGCTCTGGGCAGAAATGAGAGAGAGAAATAGCTCTTTATGGGCCCTAATCCTAGCAGGTAGATGCTCCTTTTGTATTTCTCCAAATATCTCTGCAGCTTCTCTCTCCAACCATGGATGTGTTTGACTCATCTCTTCCCTAACAGAGCTTGCCATGGTTGTTTATCTTCTGCTGCTTGTACTTTTTTTTTTTTTTTTTTTCAAACTTAGGATGGCATGGTCATCTGTACTTGTCTGTCATTCTCCTTCATCATTCATTCTATCCAAAAGTACTTGGTTTATTCAGCCCTCATCCTCTACTCACTGTTGCTACCTATAGGACCTCTACATCTTTCTTTCTTTCTTTCTTCTTTGATCTTATAGAAACAAACATATGAACAGACAAAATCTAGCAACCAAAATCAACCAACCCAGCTTACTCTTCTGGCAGACACTGGGAGATTTTTCTTTTGGATTTTTTTTTTCTTTAACATAATCTTAGAAGGAGGAAGGGATCACTGTGTCTTTCTGAGCAACACATTTGGGTTGTTAGACTGAAATCAGTTCAGGACAGCATGATGAGAGAGGGAAAGGCCCATGAGAATATGGCCACAATTTGCATGTGGCCATGAGCCATTACAGTTATTTATTTTTCCCTCCTGACATCTGTGTGTCATTTCAGTTGAGCCTAACTTACCCTTTTGGCAGTGTTTTCAGAAGAATGGGGTTTTTTTGTTTGTTCTTATGCACGTTGTAGCTTTATCCACATCTGCTTACAAGTCCAGTTGATCATTAAGTGTCTAAATATGAAGGTACTCCAAGTCAAAATAAAATTCTGTTTCTGCTTTGGGTCAAGCTGTTGTCTTAGCTCAAGAGATTGAATTTGTAGCAAGAGATGAAAAAAAGGCCATGAGCCAGATGCTGTCCTGCACTGTGTGCATCTTTCCGGCCTCCCTTTGCTCCGAGGCCAAAGTCCTGTGCTTGTCCAGCAGCAGGTTCATGGGACACTGACATCAGGTGAAGTGGAGTGAGAAACATGGCAGTGCTGTGTTATTTTGCTTCCTGATAACAAATTGATGCCAGCCCTGGGGACAGCAGGGAGCCAAGGGAAGCTCAATGTGGTGTTTTGCAACACCCTCATATACCCCCAACTAAGTTTATCTAGCAGTATTCTACTAGAGTTGCCTGTGTTTTTAGATTTAGTGGGATTACTTTGTATGGGCATAGTATCTTTGTCTCCATATTTATACTCTAGTAAGGTTTTTTTCATTTATTCCTAGAAGGAATTGCAGAGATGCCCATGGGGCATGAACAGAGTTTTTATACCAGATGAGTAACTTCCTTCTGCCGTCTTCCTTCCTTACTTCATGCAGATAGAGCAACACAAGTAAAATCCAAAATCTAACATAAGACTTCATAAAGTTCTGAGAATTTCACTTCTCCTGTAACTTGTCTCAGTAAAACAAAAAAAGAATCTGTAGTGAGTTGACTACCACAGAATCCAACTGAGACATCTGATACACAGGCTCCAGGGCCTTCTGTTGTTTGATTCTGCAAGGTGAATGAAGAATATAATCTTTTGGTTGAGTTACCAGTTCTAAAGAAATGTCAACATGTTGGTTTGCTAGGAAAGCCTTTGTCTCTTCACAGCACGAAGAAACAGTACTCACTTCCTTTGTGCTAAGTATTGCAAAGTTTCCTGGGCATTCTAATTCTGATTTGGACAAGGTTGGCTCTTCAGGTGTATGAATTTCTTGTCCAATGCATTTATATTGTGCTGAAGAAGCTGTGCGAAGACTTTTTTGTGCTTCAGTCAAGCACAGATTCTTTATATGACTAACTAAGGAAGGGATGCTATTCCCTTCCTGACTCTCTTTTTTTTAATTTCTTTTAAAAAATTTTTGATTGCACATTTCCATATTCTCCTGTTTCTCCTTTTCCTTTATATTGTCTTTCTGTTGGTGATCTTGTCTTACATTCCATTTCTTTGGAAGCCTTTTTCAGATGTAACATATCTTGCTATACTTTCTCAAACCTAACATGCTGTGATGTATAAGGTTTATAAACCTAATATCCCTTGATGTAGTCAAACTAGTTGGGCAGGAAAAAGTCCATCCTGAGAAGATGGACAAGCTGAACCGTTTGCTTCAGTGGCCATCATACATGTTTGTGTATAGAATTGTTGAAGACTGAGGGAAAGTAAAGGAGGTCTATATGTGTGTGCACTTCCTCATTCGTTCCTGGAAGTTAAATGGCTGTGGCTTGTGTTGGATGAAAGAAGAAGGCAGGGTATGTGGGAAGAAGTGCAGGATGCAAGATGAATAAGGAGCAGTAAGATGAGACACACATTATAGAAACTATGGCAAAATATCAGTTTTTTGAAACTGGACATTACAAGGGGAAAAAATTTGGCAACTGCTGTCTCTTAAATGTGGTTTGATATTTGCTATGCCATGGACAGAATTTTTCACCATGTTCTTTTTGCTACTCCACACATGTAACTTCACACATGCCAGTCACCACACAACAGGCTGGACTCCATGTTTTTGCTTATTTTATCTGTGTCTACTATAGCACTCAAGTTTTAAGAAATACATTTTTTAATTAATATCTCCTTAGTGTTGTTTAAATTTAGTACATGAATTAACATGATTTAAATCAGAACATGAGGTTCACAGACTTACTTTTTCCTGTCCCCCAATGTATGAATTGCTTTCTCCTACCCAATTCGTAAAATTAATAAACCTGTCATTTCAAGTGCACTTGTGTTCAGTGTCCATAACATAGCCTTCATTTGAACACAGAACAGAAAGCTGGGAAATAAATCTTACGAAATGAATAAGAAGGAAGCAAAATTAACTGAAACATTGACTCTCTAACATGATGCTTCACTAGACACTTCCAGTTTCCTGTCAGTCATAGCTAGAGCTCAGCTTACATGAAATAGATTGTCATATCCATGGTGTTGCTTACGTTATTCTATTTTAATAGTCTGAAAATTCGAATTTTTTTTTTTAATTAACATTATTTGAATAGGCCTGGACTAGAATTTAGCATCATCTTTCTAAAAGTGCCCATTTAGTTTGTAGTCCTAATTTGTTTTACTAGGAAAAGGAATTGCAAGTCCTGATTTCTATATTTAAACAAGCAAATCAATTGGTGTCTTGGCTGTGCTGGCAGCATTTATTGTTACACAGAAATGGCCATTGGCTCAGCTCCTGCTTTCTATTACAGTTTTAGACATTTTACATTTTTGGCATTGGGGTGAATAGAGCTAGTGTCTTCAGAGGGCAGCTGCCATTTGGAAAGCTCTTGCATATTTAGAAAGAGTTCAGATTTTTCCTTTAGTTTATGCCTTTCTTTAAACTGATACCCACTTCTGTAAGTATACTGGAAGTATGTAAGCTGCATGGTAGCAGAATGGTGTCTGCAGCTCAACCTTTTTTGCTTAGACAGAAAATACTCATCATGCTGTCTTGATGACAGTGTTTGGGAGGGATAGTGGGGAAGGAGGTCCTGAGTAATTCAGACTTGAAAATTATATCATCATATGTTGTTTGAAAGTTTTATGTTTGTCTCAAATTGTGCATTGATTTAACGTGGAAAATTTGATTTGTTAATTCTTTTTAGATGGAATTGATTAAAAACATAAGCACTGCTGAGCAGCCCTATTTATTCACTAGACATGTTCATTTCCTCAACTTTTCAAGGTAAGGAACTTTTTTTTGTCAAAAATCTTTTTCATTGATTTCTATTAATTGTAATACGTAAAACATTTTCCCTCTTTTACTCCTAAACAATACAATGAACTTTTTTTTCCTACCTTCTGGCACTAGAATTCACATTCTGAAATTGTTGGTTTTTTTCCCCCCACGCTCACATTTCTCTACCATAATTATGTACAGTCTGTGAAAAGCCAGGACGCTATTATATGCTTTTGCTTCTTGAGATGATTGTGATTTGCAATGTTTCCAGTCAACATGCAAAAGATGGTAACTTAGGTCTTTAAACTCTGCACTTGTGTTTTAAAACTGGCAGAAACTGTGTTAACATTTAATCTCTGTCTAGCCTGACACTAAAAGGAGATTGAAAACGGCACTGGGTTCATTAATTTTGTGCCTGGAATGGCTCTTCACCAATATAACCAATTCAGTTTTGTTCTGACAAAATAGTCCCCATTCCACAGGCTCTGGAAGTATTTTTAAACCATGTAAACAGATTACACTCTGTATCATGGGAGTGCCGTTCTGGCAGATATTTAAAACTATGCAGCAAGACTCTAGAGACTTTTATAGCACAGAATGTGAAGAAAATTGAATTTGGATGAAACTTCTAAGGAATTTTTGGAAGGACTTGAATGAGTGATGCCAGTTAGCATTTCACCAGGATACAGAGGTTAAAGCAGACTGCAGACGGTTATTGCCCAGGCTGTGAATTTAATTTGGAAATCATATTCAGGAACCATGCTAGCGGTACCACCAGATTGGATTCCTTCTATTTAGATTTTAAAAAATTCTGTAGAATTATGAATGTACTGCAGATCTTTGCAAGAGCTTGCCTGAATACACAGCATTTTGTTAGCATGGTAATGTGAGTACATGGCTTCAGGCTTCTGTAGACAGTGTAGTAAGAAATTATAAAATTCGGGGGGTCATGTTCAGTTCTGTTTTCTTAGAAAATAAAGTATTTTGAGCAATTGGAAATTCATTTGATATAGAACTTAACTATGGGCATCATTTGTTTTTACATGGAAACGAGAAGAGTTAAACAAAATTTTGATCTTCTGTGTACTCTATTCTGATTCCTTGAGAGTTCCATTTCTAATGTATTACCTTTAAAAAAAAAATCATTAGGACTTCACACTTTTGGTAAATGATCTCTTTCCTCTTCCAAACTGCAAGATCAAAAGAGTAGCCACATGTGAGTGTCAAAGGGATGTTTCCTGATTAGGCTGATTTTTTCAGATAGTACTCAACATTAGGTATGAGAGAGAAAGATGAGCAATCTTAACCTCTTGCTCCTCCCTGTGGATAGCATTTTCTGTACCTATGGTACATCCTTGCCACAAAGGTGCCATGTTTCTTCTGTAGTGTGTACATGGTGTATCTACAATGTATTTACTTTTTTCTTGCAATAAAAATCTGTGAAAATACCAAACAGTTACAAAAGATGTAGAAAATGATTTGTAGTTTCTCTTTTGGCTCTTCCTTTCAGGCAAACCTTAAAACTTACCTTTTGTTTTATTGAGAGTATCCTTGGTTTAACTAGTAGGTGTAAAGTATTGAAAAGGCTGATGAGTCTTCTGAATCAGACAGCATTGAATTGGAGCAACATTGCTTGCTAGTGTTCAGCATTTCTTAGTGTTTCTGAGAAATTAAACATTTTTGGAAGTTTTAGTTCCTAGTTTCAAAACTATTTCAAAACTATTTTTTATTAGCAGTGTTATACTTAACAGTGAACTAGCATGTTTTGTATTTTCTCAGTTACTTAATTCTAGGGTGATTTTTTTTTTAAACTCATTTCATTAGAAAAGGGATTGTCAAGTATTGCATTTACAGAAATTTTGGGATGTGATTTAAATACACATTATAAATATTACAATATTTTGAAAGTGTTCTAGTTTACTTGATTTCTTTAAGCTATTAATTTATAGAATCCTTCCTATCTGTAGTGGTTAGCTGGACTCATAATGTCTGTGGAATACTGTTTTTCTGGTTTGACCCAGCTTTTCTGCCAGTTCAACATAAAAAGTCATGCAAAACTCCTCAGACTAAAAGAATGGGGCTCAGAATATTGATGTGGTGTTTTCTGGCTGACAGCTGGAGACCTCAGACAATGGCTTGGCATGAGCAGCCAGCCCAGTGGGGAGCAGGACAGATGTAGAGGGGTGGGTACGAGACAACACTTGACTCCTGACTGCAGGTTTAGGTCAGCTCTAGATCCGTGAAAAGCTCAAAGATTAGCTTGAACATTAAAGAACTCTATTTTGATGAAACTTCATGCTCCCTTCCAGGAAAAGGCGTGAGGCTTTCTGCATGCCATTGCAGCAGAGCCATTACTGGAATCTGACTTTTTGCAGGAGCAGCAATTTTGGACATCAGTCCAGTGACTCACTTCTCTTGCTTGGCATTTTATACCTTTGAAACCAAGCTTTTGTTCACAGGAAGGGATAAGAAACAATTTATTCTCCTTCCTCCTGCATATATTGAGCTGGCAGAGTAGGAGTTAGAAGGCATGTTACTTTGCTACTCTTTTGGTAAGTCACATTTAGAACAAAAGTCTCTTCTGCTTGCCTTGCACCTCTCTGCTTGAGTGTTTTCAAGATGTGTAGGGATTGCATTAAGCCATTTAAAGCATATCACCAAGGTACTAGAGAAGCAGAGAAAATGTAAGCAGAGTAATGAAAAATGTGAATCTGAATTTGCTTTGGCTTAAAAATGGAGATGTAGAATTATTTAGGGTGGAAAACATCCTTAAGATTATCAGGTCCAATTGTTAACACAGTACTCCCAAATCTGCCACTAAACCATGTCCCTGAGTGCCACATCTACATGTCTTTTAAACACCTCCAGGGATATGAACTCAATCTCTCCCCCAGACAGCCTGTCCCAATGCCTGACAACCCTTTCCATGAAAAAAATTTTTCTGGATATCCAATCTAAACCTCCCAGGCGCAACTGGGGGCTGTTTCCTCTTGCCTGGTCACTTGTTTCTTGGCAGAAGAGCTCAACTCCTTTGTGGCTACAAACCTCCTTTCAGATAGCTGTCGAGCAGTAAGGTTTTCTGTGAATATTTCTCCAGGTTAAACAACCCCAGCTCCCTCAGCCTCTTCTCATACGACTTACTGTCTAGACCCTTCACCACCTCTGTTGCCCTTCTCTGGACACACTCCAGCACCTCAGTGTCCTCCTTGTAGTGGGGGGCCCAAAACTGACCTGAGGTGTGGTCACTTCTGTACTGGATAGAGGGGAAGATGGCAGCCCTGTGTGGCTGGCCACACTTTGCTGATAGAGGCCAGGATCCCACTGGCCTTGGCCAGCTGGGCACACACTGTCTCAAGTTTGGCAGCTGTTCACCAGCACCCCCAGGTCCTTTAATACCAAGCAGCTTTGCAGTCACTCTGCCCCCAGGCTGTAGTGCTGCTTGGTGGTGTTGTGACACAAGTGCAGGAGCCAGCACCAGGGCTTGTTGAGCATTATGCCATTGCCCATCAGTCCAGCCTGCCCAGACTCCTCTGCAGAGCCTTCCTACCCTCCAGCAGATCAGCTCTCCTGTCCAAGTTGATGTTGTCTGAGGGTGCACTTGATCCACTCATCCAGATCATTATTAAAGCTGTTAAACAGAACTGGCCCCATACTGATCCCTGGGTAACGCCACCTGGGAGTGGCTGCCAGCTGGATGTAACTCCATTCATCACCATTCCCGAGCTCAGCCATCCAGTTTTGTACCCAGCAAACAGAGCACCCATCCAAGCCATGAGCAGCCAGTTTTTCTGGGAGAATGCTGTAGGAAAACTTCACAGGCTTTACTGAAGTGCAGGCAGACAACATCCACTGCCTTGCCCTCATCCACTGAGCAGGTCATCTTGTCGTAGGAGTAGGTCAGGTTGGCTAAGCAGGACCTGCCTTTGACAAAGCCAAGGTGGCGGGGCCTGGTGCCCTGGTTTTGCATGTGCCACATGATGGCACTCAGGATCATCTGTTCTACAACCTTCCCTGGCCCTGACATCAAGTGTGCTCCAGGCTTCCCTGGAGTCTCCTTCCAGCCCTTCATGTAGGAGGGCCTCATGTTTGCTGACTTCCAGTAACAGGGACCCCCCCCAGCTTATCCAGTGCTGTTGGTAAGTGATGGAAAGGGGCTCAGTGAGCATTTCTGCCATCTCCTTCTGTACCCTGGGGGGATCTCATCTGGCCCAATTGACCTGTGTGTAGCTAACTGGTGTAGCTGCTCACTGACCATTTCTGCATGAATTACAGGGACTTCTTTCCGTGTCTCTATCTTCCAACTTGGGGTAGGGTACGCCAAAAATAACTAGTCTTTTAATTAAAGCCTGAGGCAAAGAAGGCATTAAATACCTCAGCCTTTTCCTCATCCTTGTTAGTGCTTCTCAGCTTCCCAAACAGTAGTGAAGCAATAAAGTTGTTGGGGGTTTATTTTAATATTTCTGATGTGAATAGCAGCAATGACAAATCAGTTGAATTTTCTGCCTTTGTGCCCTGTACCCACTTATAAACCTGTCAACACTTAAAAGCTCTCTGATTATTCAGAAAAACATCACAGCATTTACTTATGATTGTTTCCAAGTGAAATAAAAAAAAAAAAGGCTGTAACTTCTTTCCAGAATAAATTTCCAGTGGAAGTGAACGAAGCCTTCAGGGGTGAGTTTGAGTACATGCGTGTTTCTGAAGCACCATTAGTTTTGCTGAACAAAGTTCTGAAACCTTGAAAATCTCATCCTGACCTGAATCCTTGCCAAGGACATTTTCCCCTCATTCTTGAACAGTTTTTTAAGAGTGCCTGTTGGTTCAGCTGAGTAAATGAATTCCCCTTTACTCTCCTGCATCTTCATCTTTTGATTCACTACTATCTTTTCTCAATCCAAAGTAGTGCAAAGAGGCAGACAAAAAGATAAAAGGAGATGTGAAAGCAGATTTTATGTGAATTTTTACAGACACAACTGTAATTAATTCCAGCTTCAAACAGAAGATAAAAAACTTTCTTGTTCTTCTTTCATGTTAGTGAATTTCTACGTAGCCCTTGTCGCAGAGAAAGCTTTTATACAAAGTGTTTTGCAGCTTCTGATCCCAGTTGTGGCTAGCTTTAGGAGATGACCCTGTGCTTCTGGAGGGTGGCTACTCCATCCAGTCCATTTCAAGACTGTTTCTTTTGTAGAAAGTGGTGCTGTGTTTTTTGTGGGTTTGGGGTTTTTATTGTCTTTTCTGGTTTGAAGTTTATATACTAATGTTGCTGGGAAAAACATCCAAAGTGTTAATCAGGTGCAAATATTATACAATGTCTCTAAGCAGGTAAAGATTTATATGTGGATATATTTGCTGAGATTCCAGGTGTTGCTGGTAGCTAGCTCCAGGCATACAGTGTTGGAGTGCAGAAGCTGTGAAGAAGCTGAATAACCTGCAGAGACATAAAAAGCTATTTCAGAATAGCTGCAATTTGTTCACTGTGCTTTATCGTAAGTGCCTGTTATCTATTTTGTCTGTGAAAAAATGAATGAGGAAGAAGCTTCAAGTTTGTGGAAAAGGCCCCCCTTGGTTATTCAGTAATTTGCTGAATTTAACTGTCACAGTCACTAGGCAGTGACTGAAGATACTGGGTGAGTGCTCCAAGCGTCAGAGATTTCAGAGGAGCTGGAAGAACATTTGCAGAAATGCAAGGCCATGGTTTTGGGTAAGGATTGGTCGGGGATGTGGAGAATTGCACAACTATTATTTTGGTCACAGGAAGGCAGCATGTCTCTCTCCAACATCAAACTGTTATCTTCTGGGCATGCAGTTATGGACTCCAGTTCAGGCAGAGCAGGGAACTTGCGTGTTCCTTCCTGTTCTGGGGTAAGTGAATGTTGCAGGTGAATGTAAAAGCCTGACATGCCTCTGTCAGTGACTGGTGAGTTTTCTTTGTTTCAAGGCTGGCTGATCAGGGCAGGCTGAAGTCAGAGATGGGAGAAGCATTGAAACAGCAACCCAGAAAGTGAAACAGGCTTTTTCATGTCTCACTGGGGCTGTAAATTCTTTACTTTCTGCAGTAACTCTAGGCCACTGAGGAATTTGCTCCTTTAAAATTTCCTGTGATGTGCTAAGGAGATGCAGAGATAAAGCACTGATTCTATTTATTTTTACAGTTTAATTAGTCTTTATAATTCAGTTCAGTGCATCTTATTTGTTCTTATGAATTATCACCCAGCACTGCTGTGTCAGGAGTCATCCTTTCAGTGCTGCCAGGCTGCCCTCTTCTTCCTTTTAGCTTCAGTATTTAATATTGTAGGTGTGCATTTGGCATATGTATGAATGTGCATGAGGGGAGGGGACAACCCTTCACTTTTGGCGTCAATTTCTGAAGAAATACGAGCCCTGCGGCAGTTCCAGGCGTTCTGCCTGTCTTTCCATTCTCTCCCTCCTGAATTCCTAATTTCTGAGCATGTTGGCCACTTTGAAACCACGTTGAGAAGGTCACTAGAGGACTGAGACAACCACACTGCAGGTACATCTGCTGAAGGGAAAGCCGTGCAAACAGAGCTGGTGGACTTTGTGCTGGGCGACAGCCAGCAGTCACCTCCCTGTGCCCTGCTCGGGTGCCAGCCCCAGCTCCACTGTGCCCTTGCTCCATGTGAGAGGTGTGGGAGACAGGTTTGGGGGAGGAAAGAAAGATCTGTTGGGTCTTCTGCCTGGGAAGGAGCTGGCCTTTAGTCCCTAGAATCAACATAAGAAATATTTCTAGTTTTCTGTTTTTCATTAGCAGAGTTCATGTGCAAAGTTCTTGTTTTTCTTGAAACAAGCCTTTTTTGGTAGACAGTCTGTATCAGCACTGCTGAATTTTTTATTTTATTAATTTTTTGCACAGAAACAATGGCCAACACTAACTAATAAAAAGGAATAAATTGGGCTGCTGTAGAGGCAGACAGTGTCACATGCAGCAGTGCTGGTGATGTTGGTGATTTTCCTTCAACTCTGACCTGAATTCTGACCTATGGGTAGCAATAAATCACATGCTATATGAAGGCAGGGTTGGACAGAGAAATTCAGTCCGGATAAGAACAAAACAAAACTTGATTTCTGCATGTTGCTGAGATTTTCTTGTTAGTCATTGGTTCTGTGATTTTTTTCTCATGCAGGAGCAGCTCTAAAAATTGTGTTTTAACACAGCACTTTGATGTTACACCATTCCCTTGTTCTTGCAAAATGTGTCTATAGCTAACAAACAAAAAGGAAGTAAATCTTGATGAATTAACTGTCATGTCAATAAGCTTTGTGTTTGTGAGCTGAAGCACACTCTGTTCTGGCAGCTTGTGTTTGGAAGCCTCGCATGTTAGCTTGTTGATAATTTGGAAGGGTTGGATGATACATTTACAATCTTTTTTTTTTGGCAAATAAATATCTTGCTTTGCAATGACTTAACCTATGTATGTATATCTTTGGTCCATTGTTTTGGAAATAGAAATTTTTTTTTATAGACTGACTGGAGGTCAGTAAAACCAAAGTGATTCTGTGATGCGGTTTTCATTGTCTTAGAGTGATGTGATTTTTGTCACAGCACTGAGATTTTTTAGTAATTTGGGGATTATTGTTTCTTCTTTTCTTTGGAACAAGTAATGCCACACAGCATGTTTTATAGAACATGCCTATTACGTGTGTTAACCATACTCCACTGGCATTTGAAAAGAGTGTGTTGGGCAGATGTGTGGAGCTGACATAACAAGATGCTGAGTGTCTGTGACCCTTTGGATGCAGACTCAGGTATGCTTTCTACAAAGAGCAGCACTGACCCTGTACAGTGCAGCTGTGGGAGGGATTGGGCTCTTTGAATGCTGCCTTGAGTCATCATCTTGAAGCAATGATTGCAGCCTAAAACTGATTGTCTTTTAAAGTAATTTTATATTGTGGGAATTTTTCTCTCCTTTAAAAAAAAAATACACACTTAGGGAAATGTCGTTAAAAATATGGTAGCAAAAAAAAAAAAAAAATTACCCTCTGGGTAGGTTGTTAAAAGTAGGGAAGTGTCAGCTAAACTCATGTGCGTGGCCTTAACACTGTGTCTTTATGTGTGTTCATTATAATCTGTACTTTTTGCTAACACATCATGAAACACTTTCTACCATCATGTGAGGTCTGCCTTGTAAAGTACACATTTCATGAATGGCCACATGGTGCTGTAATCCCTCCTACATACTTTTTTTCCTTTTTTATACTACATTCTTTAAATTATGTGAGTGTGTAATGATGCTTTTTAACTGTGACTTGATGGAAGACTAAGTACAAATCTAATGTGCAGTTTGACCTTTATGTGATCTAAGCAGGGTTTTTCGGGGGTTTATTTTTTTAAGGATTGCTTTTGGTGAGTTTTTCCACAGATTTTAAAATAATTTAATTTAGAATTTATTCCCCTAGTTTTCCTGTGTTCTTTACACAGTGGACTTTTTATCTTTCTTTTAGCTCATAACATGATATGCTCAGAATAGAGATTGTTGCTTTAAATCTAGTTGCTGATGGTGAGGTCAGGCATAACTCCTCAATTATGATTTTTACTGTTGTTCAGCTTCCATGCTCACAATCACACTGCAGATTACCAGTTTGAGGGTAACTTGATGGAAGAAGAATGATGTTTAGTCCAGAGGGATCCAAAAGAGTATAAGAAGAATGATCAGAGATTTAAAAAAATTACCTAGAATCACAGGAAAAGAAAAAAAATAGAGAAGATGGGGGGAAAGGGCACTGTCATAACACTTCTGATACTTTTATTTTTTTTAATTTAAAAGGCTCTGCAGAGATAAAGGGGCTATGCAGTTCTTAATGAGTAATGATAACACAAGTGATGGACTTGAATTGTATCAAGTTCTAAATCCGACATTTAGGAAAAGGTTAGAACAACAAAGACAGCAAAACAACAGAACAGATATATAGTCCTTCATAATAGAGGACTTTTGAAGCTGATTGTGGCAATTGCATAGCTGATCCTGTCTTCTGTCAAAAAAAAATGGATGATGAGAGTTCTAAGTAATTTTGAAGCTTTTTTAACCTTTGATATATAAATTTAAACCTACAACATCCATCTTTCAGGAAGGAAACAGGAGTCTAGATTCTGAATCACTAGTAATAGAGAATCTGCTGCACTTGATAAATTCTTTCAATAGTGAATTGTTCTCTCAGATAGTAAATTGAGGGATTTTTTCCTCCTAATTTTTCTGAGAAGTCCAATTGACTCTTTTTCCTTGAATCTCAGGGTGCATTTGTCCACTGTGTAAGGACTCATCAAATTTTTCACTTGTGTACTTTCATGTGTAATTTCTTACACACTGTCATGCAGTCAGCTCTCAGCCTTCTGTGTTTTTTTCCTTCTCATTCTCTTTGCAAGCTGGAGGCTTTTAATTTTTTTTCCTCATTTTTGTGATGCTGCGCTGAACTTTGTTCATGTTTTTCTGGAAATGAACTCTGTGAATGGTCACATGAGTGCTGTGTCAGGTCTTTGCTCCTCTCTCCTCCTGCTTCTCAGGAAAAGGGAAACTAGGATTGTTTTGGCCTGTAAGGCCTCCCACGCTGCTGATAATATGTGGAAATATGCATGTCCTGACCAGAGCTACTCCTTCCCTGTGAATATGCTCTGCTTCAGGCTCTAGATGCTTTGGGTTTCATTTTCCATGCTGCAGTGCAAAATGTTTTCTTATGTCTTTCTTGCCTGGTGGCTCAGGTGGCTCTTTACCAGCAAACCACTCCCTTGGTTAGTCTCTCCTTTGGCAGCTTTCATTTCTGAAAATAGTATCACTTTGCACCTAGCTTCAGAATCACAGATTATCACGTTAGACCGTGTAGGTTCAAATCCTCAAGCAGAGTATTGTCCACGGTCCCTCTCTGATGGTAGATTTGCACATCTGTGACAGGGCAGCAAGTTAAAAGTTTTACCTGGATTGATTTTTATAGTCTGTAGATTCCATACATGATATATACTGCTGAGTTACAATGATTTTTTTTTTTTTTTTTTTGGTTATACACAGTTTACTGTATTTCGGTTTCATACGGACACTCTTAAGACTGAGTTGCTCTCTGCAACAGCCATTTCCACAGGACAGCTGGAGTCACCATACTGCCCTGGATAAATGTATTCATACAGGAAGCTGAATATGCAATGCTGAGTACATTTCTGCATCCTTTGAATAATAACATTCCTAAGAAGTTGAGCCCCAAGATTTTATGTGAACATAACTACCTCAGCCAAATCTGTGGTCTCATTCAATTTTGAAAATACATCTTCTCTACCTATCATGTTTGTTGATTTAATACTTTCCAAAGAGCTGTATCAGCTATTCTACTATTTGCAGAAAATTTATTGTAATACTTTGTAATTAGTTTTTCTGTTCTTCTATATAATGCACAACATTAGCATCTCTGAATTACAATGAAGCGTTAATCAAAGATCTAGAGAGATCCTGAGCCAGACCTTTGGAACAAAGTCTTAAATACGGGGTATCTGGAATTTGGTGATTTTAATTAATGGAGAGTTTAGCTGCTGTTAAGTCTTCTACTGAGAGTTAATGTTTATTCTCTTATTGTTTCCAGCTGTAACTTTGCATTACATAAATGAAAACATAATTAGTATTTCCTTTGCTTGGGATACTTATCCTTTGCAGGATACTTACCCTTGTTGGTGCTGTTCACTGTGAATTTTTATATTGAGCTATGTCAATAGCCTCAGGTGAATGAAAAGTATAGGGTAAAAAAAACCTCTTCATTGTTTAGTATGCATGACTGACAAAATACAGTTAAAATATTCTGGTAGATTTACAGGATGGTGAAATAGAGAAATACAAAGCTTTACAGTGTTACCTTTTGCACTATTTTACTGTTAACCTTGAACCACTGGGCATTTTGTACACACCTCCCATTGAAGGGCAGGCCAGTCAAATGTGCAGTTTTGAAATTAAAATATTTGTTTCATAGAATCATAGATCTCTTAAGGTTGGAAAAGACTGCTAAGGTCACCAAGTCCAACTGTTAACCTACACTGCCAAGTCCACCACTAAACCACGTCCTTAAGTGCTGCATGTACATGTTTTTTGAATGCTCCCGGGGTGATAATTACATCATCTCTCTGCATTGCTTGTTTTGTGTCTAGGATAAACTAGGGAACATAACTAGGATAAACTAAATCAGACTGACATAACTTTTAGTTCAGCTTGCTGGGGAGAGGCAGCCTAGTTAGTACTCTACAAGAAAGTAAAAAGGCCTCATGAAGTGAAAGTTTTTAACTGAAGTCTGCTCTACATAGTCCTTGTACCAGTTCAGCTATGCCTGTACTGTTATGACTGAAATAACCGTATAGCTGGCATAGGTGCATCAGTAGAGAAATGCCCTATATCAACTCCCCCTGTTCTAAAGAAAAGATTGAAAACGTGACCCCAGCATGAGGGTAAAGGCTGCAAGAGTGGCACTACAGACAAGAGAAGGAAGATAAACAAATTCATGATTAGCTCTGCCCATTCCTCTTTGCAGCTCATCCTTGAGGAGGATCAGTGGAGCATCCCAGAAGAGCCTGGTGCCCTGTGTGCTGGGGATTGCATTGCCACAAGTCCATGCTGATGCAAGATGTTAGGAAAACTTATATATCAAAATACCTTTTTACGAAGATAAATGTTTAAGTAACTGCATCTTATTTAAGTCCTAAAAAGGTGGAGGGTCCTATGCTAATGCTTTTACGTGACCTCCCTGTGAAGCTGTGCTGCAGGGCAGGTAATGGAGCTCTAACATAATTGATGAGTAAAGATGGCTGGGCAGTTGTTCTCTGTGTGATTCTCAGTTGTATGGCTCTGTAAAAGGAAATTGTGCTTCCTTTATAAGAAGGACAAAATATGCCTGTTCCTAATAATACTATGTGGCTGTTGGTTCTTGTTTCTTCCATTATATGGAATTTCTAATAACCACCCTGTTTGTTTAAGGGGAAAC
This sequence comes from Sylvia atricapilla, assembly GCF_009819655.1. Classification (NCBI taxonomy): domain Eukaryota; kingdom Metazoa; phylum Chordata; class Aves; order Passeriformes; family Sylviidae; genus Sylvia; species Sylvia atricapilla. The sequence continues at coordinate 66,947,469 of NC_089142.1, forward strand.
ACTGTATGTATGTTAAGAGGCAAATGAAGTTATTACAGAGAATAGATTAGGAGTCATCTTTTCCTTGAGGGATTGTGGTTTTCCTGCAAGGATGAAGAAGCCATCTTCTGCTTGTGTGAAGAGTTTTGTATGAAATGCAAAGGAAGCAACCTCCTGAAGTGAAATGAAAAATAATAGGAGCTAAGACAGCCTTCATTTTAAAGCCAAGCAAATCACGTGTTCATTTTTTCTCCTAATTGCAAAGGGTTTGTAAAGGGTTTTAAATTAAGGTTTTGGTCATGTGAATAATAAAGTTGGAATTCATCAGTAATGTGAAGGGGCAAGCTCACATAATTCGCAGGCTTTATAAAAGACAAAGGGAATATATTATTAATGAAGTTAAATATCATTGATTGGAGCTTGCAAATAGTTTAGTTTTGGGTTTTTTTTTTATGGGGACTCCAAAAATATAGCTACAACAACAGATCAGATCCATTAAAACGAATGGAATTTACTAGTATAAAATAGGAGATATTAAGTACGGGAAGGTGTTGTGGGACGTGGTACCCTGACCCACTCTTCCCAGTTGCACCAATGTGCTGCTGGAGAAGAGAATATCCTGCAACTTCATCATGAAGGATCCAATCATGTTCCCACTCACAGAAGGTAAATCTGCTACACAGACCTGGAAAATATGATCGTGTCCCATTTTGAATCCTTCACAATAGGTGTTTGAGTGCAAATAAGGTGATGTGATATATAATGAGAGCACGTACCTATTTTTTTGCAAGAGCACTTTCATGTGGGTGTTGTTAATCTGAAAAGTTTCACTCAGGAGAGCATTTAATATGTTGTGATTGATAGGTATCTAAAAATATGCAGAACATACTTGAACAAATAAAGCATTGATTTGCCCTTTTTTTCTCTAAATAACTTAAGGTAATTGATTTTTTTTTGAACTGTTAGGATTTTTTTTATGTGATGTGAGTGCTGCTTAGCTTCCATAAAAGACTCAGAGAACAGTCCATAGAAACAAATGGTTGGAATTCCAAGTATTATAAACTATGAATGCACATTTGAATAAGAACCAGAACAGACTTGATTTTTCTAATAATTCCTGGCTTGTTGCCTGGTGCAGCAACCCACGGCTGGGTGTATAGTAGCTTGTTACATTTTGCAGAAAATCAGAAATTTGAGCTGTCCTGTGTTTGAGGAGGTGGGGAGCACTTGCAATCTCCATTTCAGGAATGGAAGTTCTTCTGTAGCATTTGTGAAAGAGTGACCTGTCTCAGCTGTTCTCTTGGGATGAATGAGCTCATGTGAGCCTCTTTTCTCAGGGCTTTTGGTCCTGAATTTACTGTTCTCATGTTCAGAAACATGACCTTACCAGCAAAAGGATGGGCTCTGGGAATATGGTGGGTTGGTTATGCAATCTCACCCCTCCTTTTACTTCAGAAAAGACAATATGTATTGAAAATTTCTATCAAGACAGCTATTAGCTGATCTTTGTTTTTCACTCTTCTGATGAGCATTTAGGTTTAACATCCTCTACAAAACCTGGGGCAGGACATTCCGGCTCTCTTGCTTCTATGAATCTTGTGGTTTGTTTTTTTGTTATCTTAAGACAGCTTGCTGCTGTCATTACTTCTTACTGTTTCTTCTGCTTCCCCTTTTCTTTGCCCTCTTTCACTCACCTCTGTCTTTTGATTATTACTATCTGCATCAAGCAGCAGGAAGATAATGTTACCAGTAATTTAGATGCAATTTATTCTTTCCAGCAATTTCACTTGAAAAGTTTAGTTTTCAAAACTATCAGGCCAAGGCATCCACTCAAAGCTTTCTATCTGAGTAAATATTGATGAAGTTCTACAGCCACATTGTTCTGTGGTATTTGCAGGAATGCCTTTTTTTAAAAATGTAGGTTTTATTTCTATATAAAGATAAAAAGCAGCAAAGACAAACTTAGAGAATTATTCGGGGTACTAAATTCTCATATTTCATTTGCACATCCATGTCCAAACTGGGTTGTGCACTAATCAGGAAGCAAGGAGCATATGGCTTTTTAATTGGATTGTTTTAAAATTTTATGCTGTCTGTGCAATTTCAAATTACGGCAGTGATCCTGCAACACTGAGGTCAATGAGATTACTGATAGGCATAGTTACTCATGAGACAAGCCTTTGCAGACTTTATTTGGGAGACTGGAGAATCATGCAGAATAAAAATCAGGTTTAAACTCTATGAGATTTTTCTTTTGTCCTTACTAGAATTCATAATTTTAAACAATTTTGCTGCCTCTTTAATATTGATTTTTTTATCATACAGATTCAATTATTCATTGCCTCAAAAGAGGAGGAGAAACTAGAGGGTTTTTTTTTACTTTAATGAATGTCTTCAGTTTTCTCTCTTTTAATCTAGTATTTTGCATTTTAGAAGAAATTATATAAATTGTGACTCAGAAAATCATCAGAATAGCATTTAAATACTTAAATATGGCTATGTCCTCAAGCTGCCAAAAATAAAGCATAACATAGTGCATAAGTGAAAATTGTTCCCTTAAATTGGGGAAACAGAAGGGAGAAGCATAATCCATGTTCTTAAATGAGGAAAATAGGATATATTTATCCTATAAACCTCTCAGTACAGGAAGGTTTATTTTATTCTTTGTCTCACAGAATTTGTAGGCCATAAGTCTGTTCCATGAATGTCCATTTTTAAATTTTGACCGTGGAACAGTGTAAGCGGCTCCCCCTTTTTTTCTTCCAGTTAGGCCTGCTCTTCTGATGCTGTGTGTTGATCTAAAATATGCAGTCCGTGTTTTAACTTTTGAAAATGGAGTGTAGTCACAAACCCTTCCCAAGCTTCTTTTTCCTCCTTTGCTCTTTTGGTGTCTCAGCTATTGAACTGAAGATGTTTGTCGCTTAGCACCAGTAGGAGACATAGTAGAAGGTAAAGTCAACATGGTGAAGTTGCTCTGGTTTATCTTCTCACCTCTATGTTGTAGATATCTATGCTACATTTTGCTTGTGTGCAAGCCTGGTCACAGCTGTTGTTACTCTTTCCTTTTCCTTGGACTTGCATGTACTTGAGATTGATACCTAATTTCTTTCTTGTAGCAAGAATTTTCATACTGACTTTAAAAAAAGATGTTCATGAAGTGCAGTACAGGGATAAAGTGTTGGATAACCATGAAATAACCTCAAATCCAGCTGGTGGTGCAGGCTGGGGGTGAGGCCATGAGGTTCTGCACAAGTTCCAGCAAATAAAAAGTCGGAAATTCCAGGCATATCTGTCAGTTCATCCAGAGGAAGCTTTTGGAAAAAAGTTTTCAAAGTAAGCTGAAAATCCTTTGCACATTACTACACTTACTGTACAGGCAAAGGTGATCCTAGGCTGTCTTCCAGAAGTTACTGTTGAGTGGTGCCTGTTCTGATATGACTGCCCAGATAGGAAGTATGTTGAGAAGAAGAAATGCTCATTCTCTGATTCATCTGCAGAAGGTTCTTCATCTGAAAGCAGCACGGAGAGAACTCAATAAGCAAAACTGTTGATGCAATGTAAAAAGTGTTTTTCAACTGAGATGTTTGTAGTACACATACATATAGCTTAATGTGATTCTGTATTTACTGTTCACCTAAAGAGATCTTACATGCGTTTCCAAAGGTTTAGGAGCTAGTTGTAAGATTCTCAGTTTCACTCCTCACCTTGTAAAAGCTCTGAATTCCTGTAGGAAGTGATTTGAAAGCGTTCAGATGAGAGATAATAGGTACGTATCTGTGTAGAACCCTGTGATGACATTCACCCATTTCTCTTCCCACCAGGTTTGGAGGAGACCAGCCCGTGTACATCAATATTATTAGAGATCCTGTCAACCGATTCCTATCCAATTATTTTTTTCGACGTTTCGGAGACTGGAGAGGAGAACAGAATCACATGATCCGTACCCCCAACATGCGGCAGGAGGAAAGATACCTGGTATGTTTAAATAAAAGGTTTTGATTACCAATTTCCCATCATCGTTATGTAGTGCTATTACTCAAACTGGATGCGTGAAAAGTGAGAGCCTGAGGTATTTTCCATGTTGTGTTTTTCCTCTGTCTTTTCTCACCCGGTCCTTAGTCTGCTCAGCTTTACTGTGTAGAGTGTTCCCAATGAATTTAGTTTGATCTTGAATAAGCTGACAGCAAGTTCCAGATTTCCACCATTGAATTATGCTTCTTTCACTGAGCTGGATTTGCACTGCATAGTAATATAATAATTCTCCCTTTATTTATCACTGTGAATATTGAGACAGATTTTTAGGTTTGGACTTCGTCTGTAACTGCAGCCTCAGAAGGATTCTGAGAAACAGAGCTATTCATTCAGGGAGCTCAAGTCTCTAATGTTCTTGATGCTAAGTTGTTTGTAATGTTCTTTACACCAGGGCACTAGTCTCAATTCTTGTTTTGGTTTTGTTGCCTTTTGTCTCTTTTGGGTTAAGATGATGGCAATAATTCTGAATAAGCTATTCATAATGTTTCAAATTTGTACAACTGCTGAACTGTCATAACACCTGCCAGCTTTTGTTGCATACCAAGGTCCCATGGCAGTAGGTGCTGAATAAATGCTAAATAAGAAATACAGAAGCTAGAGAGGTAGCTAGTTCAGTTTATATTGATCTCTTTTCGTGTACACAGACACCTCTCAAAAAAGGCAAAATGGTGGAATTTTCTTGCCCTCTCTGTAATGGAGGTCCAGTTTGATTGGACCCAGCCCTCAGGCGTACTTGCACCTGCAGAGAGTTCAGTCAAACAACAGTGACAGGACAGCTTGATGGTCTGCTATGAGGTGTTGCAGGCCAGATGTCATGTCAAAACAAGATATGTCTGTGGCCTTTGGAGGAGAAAGAGACGAGGTTTTTGTGAGGTTTTGAAGAGGCGGTAGTAGAGTACAAGATGTATAATGAGCCATAGAGAGCACAACTGTCACACAACTGTCACACAACACTTTCAGCCCTAGCTGAAGTTAGATGAATCCAAGGAAGGCTGGCATATTCTTAAAATTCAGGTATTGGGGGTTTTGGAATCATAGCTTCAGAAATCTGTAAAATCAGTTGCCAAATCTAGCTGTGAAGAAAGTAAGCAGCTGGTTTTACCTCTCAAGCATGAGCCAGTATGCAGCTTTAGCACAGGACTGATGGGCGGCCTCATTGCAGGTCTCATAACTTTTGCAAGTCTTCCCTAAAATTCTTTTAAATGCAAAACGCACCATGAAACATTCTCTTTACAGGGCACTATTTAAGGATAAACTTAGATTTAGCATATTAAATAGTTTCAACATTGATCACAATACTACACCTAAGTTGTTTGGGATGTGGTGTGCCTGACCACGAGCAGATACATGAAAGCAGCGGGAGGATATGAGCATTTACTTTTCTTCTTCCATCATGCCTTAGATAACAGCGGGAAAACACATTGCTGATTGATCCATGACACTGAGCTCATTGCTAGGGTACTTGAGAAGCCTTGTGTTGATAGCAGTTATAGACTTACAAAATGGACTGGAGAAGCTGTAAATGTTACTCTTCTATTTTACAAGAAGTGAGGGGTTTGAAAGCAAAAGATGTGTGTCTGGAAACTGAGTCTTAGAGGCTAATTGTGCTTTTATCTGCCATGATGTTCTTGGCTTCCTGTCTCTTGGACAACTGGTGTGGACAACTAGGAAACTGTCCAGGCCATCCTGGCATCTTCATCAACAGCTGCCAACACTGGCCATCTCCCTTGAAAAGCTGAGGGCAGCATCCTCAAACTGCAATGTGAAGGTGTGGGAGCTCAGCTGCTCTAGAAAGCAGGCTCTTAAGGGAGGAAAAACATTTTAAGGTCAGGTTCTGTGTCTGATGAACTCCAGGTTATGATGCCCTTGATGGAAGCATTCCCTCCCCTGAATTCTGATCATTAAAAAAATAAAGGGAGTTGAAAAAAACCCAGACTATCTTGAAGTCTTGTAGTACCTTGCATGCTGGTCTTTAAACATTGAAAACCTGAACTGCTGACATTGCAAAGGTCACAAACAGAGACAGAAATTTCCACTGTTCACTGTTCATTTGAAATTTTCTCTGAATAGAGCTCTAGGCTTTGCCTTTGTTCCAGGAAACCCAACCATTTGTTCAGGAGTCAGATAAATTGTTCTAAACATTTTGGTAAATGTTTGTGTTTACCAAAATTTAATTGAAAGTCAGGGTAGAAAACAAGCCTTTTATTCATGAGTCAGATACAGCAGAAGCAGCTGCTGCAATGTGAGACTTTTTACCCAGATCCACTTCTTGGCCCTGACCTGGCACTTTCAATGCTGGAGTGAGTTATTGTTAGTCAACTAAAGAAATTAATTCCAAGCTTCCCCAAAATAAATAGCGGCAGCGTGGTAGTGTGGAGTATGGCAGAAAGGTAATTAATGGTGAGCACCTCGAGTCAAGTCTCAAGCACACTGACGTGACTGTCAACCCTACATTATGGTCCTGTGAAATGAGATAAATTGACAAAAGTTAATTTAAATTCATTGTAGTGAATGTGTTTCAGGTTGAACTGGAGTTATTAGAGTAAATATGCTTCAATAAAGCTAACAAACCCTTATCAGTGCAGCTGTGAGTGCTGCAGGTACCAAGCAAAAGAAAAATACGTATGAGATGCGAGGAGATGAAATTTAGTTCAGGGCTTGGATGTGCAGAAGGTAGGAAGCACCCCTGATGAAGAGAGACTACTATTAATATTTTAAAGCTTTATATTAAAATTGTTCCTTCCAGAAGTCTTGTTTGTAATTATCTGGTATTTATTACAGCTTCAGTTTGAGACATCAAATTTAAAAAAACCTCATGTATAGGGTTCTCATCTATTCTTAATACTTGGTAAGTATTGATCTTTGATCTAAGACTACTAAGGTTGAATGAGTGTGTGAAGCAGTGTGGGCTGTGTATTGTTGCCTGAATTGCAGGAAATCGGGTTACATGGGATTCTGATCTCTGTTAGGCTCATAAATACTATGGCTCCTAGCTCACTCAAGTAAAAGATTTCTGAGCTAATGTGTCAGAAGTGAGAATTTTTGTATTTAAAAAAATCAGTCAGTAAGATAAGAACTTGTCACCTTTTTATAGGATGTTTCTAATTTTCAATGTAATTAGCAGGCACCTCTGGGTGGCTCTGCATAGTTTTTCAACTTCATATCTGAAACTAAATATGTTTTTCTCAGCAAAAATTAAAAATATTCTAACAATATTCAGCATAATTTATGTTAAACTTTTCTCATGCAAGTGATCCCATAAAGGAGCACCTGTCCTTTTGTCTTTTAAATTAAATGTAAAATAACTATTAAAAGTGTATTAGGATTACTGCAGAGGAGGGAAGTAAAATTCAAGTGATCTCAGGGAACTTTCACATCAAATTTCTTACAATAGGAAAAAACGCCATTCCTTCTGCAGTTTTAGCTTTTATGGCTGAATACTTAAACTAATATTGTTTAGGTTATTTCATAAATTTCAAACAAAGTAATAGAAAAAGGGGAATGGGTAAACTCCATAGAACATTTTTTTTAGTCCTGAATCTTGAGAATTTCCATTTATGTTTTCCATGGTTTTCATTAATATAAGAATATTCACTAAATATATTTAACTGATTTTATTATTTATATCCTCAAATTTCTATCTACCATGAAAAATATTCTTTTACCAATTCCGCTGATTTTCGGACTGCAGCTGGCTGTCTTATTTCCTGTGTTTATCTGCATAATACCATGGGTAATTACATTATGAATTGTCATCAGCAGTTGTCATCATTGAGCTTTCTCCTTCATGACTTCAGGTAAGTTTCTTTAAGCTTTTCAGTTGGCAGAGACATGGCTTCCAGCAGAGACCATGGTATGGAGCCCATGCCTTCATCTTCTGACACTCACCCTCTTGAGTGTATTTCTCTATTAAAAAAAGGCCAAGAGAGAGTTGTGTGCCCGCAGATGTGGTGCAGTGAAGGAGTAGAGGTTCATGACTCTGATTTTCCTGTTGAGGACCTCACAAGTGGGGCGGCAAGTGTCTGTTGATTGAACCCAGGAAATTTCGGGGAGGCTCTGGTAACTTAGTTAACATTGTTTAGACTGGAAATGTGAGGCATGTAGAGGTTAAAATTATTCCCCTTTGTCTGTGCAGTGCATGCCAGGTATTGGGCAGTTAAATATTAATAATTAAATTATAATTGAAGAGAACATTTTTCACTTACTGTGTTCCGAGCCGTAGTTAAGAGGCCAGACGTTTTGTGCACTCTCTGCGTTTTCTCTGACATAGTCACAGTAGTCACTTTAGTGCCTGTGTCGTGCGCTGGTGCTGAGGTGGTTTGAATCGGTCACTGCTGCAGTGCAGCCTTGCAGCTGGTCTGGGATCACACAGTAGCAGCGATCCCTGCGGCTGGGATGGGGCTGCCGGCAGAGCGCTGCTGAAGCACAGCCACCTGTCAGCTGACCCAATTAGAGCGGTTTGCTGCTTCTTCCCTCTAATGAGCGCTCTTAATAGTCTCCAGCTGTTCCCTTTTGCTGCATTACCTCTTCACAGCAACATTTCTGGCCCATTCTTGCAGCTCTTCATCTATTGTGTGGGCTCTAAAGTACCATTTTCCCCCTTAGATTCTCTCATTTTGTATTAATAATTTATTGAACCACAAAGTTAATGATAATTCAGACCTCAGCTGGAGGAGGGACTGAATAAACAACTTATAAAATGTAATATTAAAGGAGATATTTTCATGGCTGACATTTATTTTCCAGTTACTCTAATTTACAGACCAATTTTTTTTTTAATGCTCCCCTGTGGACTTTGCATTCCAAACATTGCAGCATTATGCATTTATACAAAAGCAAGAAAATGTGCCTTCCTAATCTGTTTTTATTCAGCAGTCTGAGTCAATTGCACATAGTAAATATGCAATGTAGGTTAAGATTGCAACACTAAAAACTTCCATGTAATTTGCAATACATATTTATATTCATAGAAAATGCAAGATTAATACCATGCTTTTATTTTAATGATATCATTCTGTATTGCTGGTCTCCTTTTTGTGGAGACAGGATACAGGATAACAATAATATGCTTCAGAATATATTGCTTCAGAATGTAAAAAGGTGAGGGTTTTTTTCTTGCAGTGTTGTAGTGGTCTGAAAATTTCTAGCAGTTGCAGATTTAAGGAACTGCACAAGAAAGCAGAAACCAAGTAGCAGTAGAGGTCCAAGCGCTAAGTACCCAGAATCCTGTTTAAATGGAACATTATTACAGGGTCTTACCATATAATGTGTTTCAGTAGCCCTTTTAAAGACATTTATATGCATAAGAACTTGGGATCTTTTATTAAAGGACCTTACTATATTAAGTTTAAAATGATGAATCTTCATTTTTATGGTGATTTTGCCAAGTTTTTTATTTGTGCCTTTCTGAGCATGAATACAGGGCAGCTCTTGATGTTCTCTCCTGTGTCGTTTTTTGGTTTTTGTGTGTTGTGGTAGCTTGGGGAAATAGTAGTCTGAGTCAATTGCATGTTCTCTATAGGAAGAGCCTGTTTGTAGAGTGGAAAATCCCAGCCACAGAACAAAGATTCTAATATATTGATGCCAGCTTTTAAGGCCATGTAAACTGTATAAGAGAAGAGGGTATGTCTGTGCTACATTTTCAGGAGATATATTTTTGGATCATTGAACAAGAACAGAAAAGAGCATTCTTGTGCAGCCCAGGGACAAAAGCCAGCCTTGCCTTCAGTGAAGATGGGAAAGCAGTTTGTGGGGATAATCCTTATTTCACTTAGAAACTGATGGACTCTGGCAAGCCTTTTGCAGGGTTATTAGGAGTGAGATCTTCTGTGTGTCTTGAGTGGTTCCACCATAGCATCTGCTTGGTTCTCAGTAGCAGTCAAAAAAGGCAAACCAAAAGCAATAGAGAGCAATACAGAGACCTTCATTGTATATAAATCTCCTGTGTGTCTGTGCTTTACTACTTTCATTTGACATTAGTGACCTCCTGTCCTAGGGTATTTCCTCCCAAATTTTCCCTAAACCAGGACACCTCCCATTCCCAAAATGGGATTGAAAGAACTGGAAAACACTCAAAAATGGGTGGGATGATGAAATGATGAAATAATTTCCATATGAGGAATGACAAAGATTAGGGCTCTTCAAATGAGGAAGAACTAAACAAGGAAAAGGATACGGGAAGACAGTAATAGTGGCCTCAGGGATGATTGTTTTGAGTGGTTTCAGTGTAAGACTAATAGAAGTTTACAATTGCAATGGATAGTTGCTGGATCCAGTAAAAAAATAGAACGATGCGATGGTTTGGACAACATGTAATTAAGCTGTGGAAGTCCCTGCTGGTCATTGTTGTGAATAAGTTTAGATGTATTCAAAAAGGAAATATTTTAGGGAACATTTCTTTACAGAGGCAGTGGTCAAGCACTGGAACAGGCTTCTTAGAGAGCCCAAGGCATGTCAGCGTTTAAGAATGATCTGTACAATGCCCTTAACAACATGCTATAACTTCAGTCAGCTGTGAATAGGGCAGGCAGTTGGCTGGAGGATCCTTGTAGGTCCCTTCCAACTGAAATATTCTATGCTGTATTTAAAAGTGCAACTTTTATAGCCCTCAAGAGTTGTTAATTACCAAAGCAACACCTCCTAATCAGAAAATACCTGAGCAGTACAAATCTAAAGCCTCAGAGGTACCCAGAAAAAGGTCCTGTGTGTTTGGTAAATGTTCCTCATAGTGATTTTCTGAAAATGGTTTCTGCTCTGGGTGACTCAAAAGCAAACTTTATAATTACATGCTTACCAGTGAATTCTCCTACTAGGTGATTTAGGTAAGGTAGTTAGAGTTATGGACATCTCCAGTTGAATGTGTCATTTCTTGACTTTAGAATAGTTGATCTTGGGTATATGCTATAGCGGCTAAGACTTTGTTGTCTTACATCTCTACCAATCAAATTAATTTTTGTAAGTTCCAAACTGATACTGAAGCTATTGACTGTTAACACTGTCATGACTATTCTCAAATTTATTGTTAAAAGCTAAGATAGAAATGTATTTAAAGTATGAACTGCATCCACAGTTTTACATTATGCACTGTAATAGTAAGGATGCCAGAAGCGAACATGTAAAAATCCTTAAAACAGTGGGATAAAACATTTCTTTCAGTGCATGCTTTTCAGAAATGTGAAGTCTCTTTGTTTTGATGTTTCAGTATGGGTGAATTTCCGGTGTTTGATAATTTTTGTAAGCCTCAAGTTGAGTGCATTTTCAGTTCTCATGTACTTTGTTAATGTGAAAGTAACAGGAAGACACATCTAAACAGATAACACTTATATGATTCCCAGTAAGGGATGACTTAATGATAATTAGCTGACAAATAACTCTTTCATGTGAATGAAAACAAGAGGATTTCTGTGTGATACGAATGTTATCTTCAGTGCATAGTCTAGCATTTTGGGCATGATGAACCTGAAAGCATATTTATTAGTCATCAAGTAAGACTAATTATTGATTGATATTTTGTTTGTCTTGAGTTGGAATGCAATAGTTTTTAAAACTGAAACGTTTTATCATCCAGAAAAAAAAGAAAGCTTTCAATTTCTGTTAGTGCAAATTTTAAAATAATTATTTATAAAGTTACAGTTTGTACATGGCATAAATAAGAGAGACAAGGCACTGACCAGAAAATAGATGCTCTTCAGAATAAGATGTAATAATATATATGTGTGTGTGTTTAGGAGTAAGAGTCAGACTTTTTGAAATTATGTTTAATTAACAATTAATTTGAAGACTTGTCTTATGAAATCGTGGTAGCTGTCCCTAGAAAACCTCCTAAGGTGTACTATAAAACCTCCTAAGTAGACTCCTTGCTAGGAGTAGGCCTGTTTTCTTTTCCTTGTTGCGTCATGCTTTAACCACCTTAAATGAAAACTCTTTTTTTGGCAGTAGGATGGGGAAGGAAACTGCAGAACCTTTTACTCCTCCTGACAGAGGAAGGGTATAGAGAGACAGCCCTCCTTTTACTGCCAGCATATTGAATGTGTTCAGGCTGTGGCATGATAATGTAATTTCAAGCAGTCAGATACTCATTTCACTCTGTAGGTGTCAAAACCTGCAGGAACTGACAAGCCATGAAAATAAAACTGAATTTATTAGCCCATTTTGTTCCTTGTCTGTCATTCTCCTTCCTCTTTCATTTTTGTGATTTATGCCTAAGTTTTCTGGCTGTCAGAGCTGCCAGCAAAGTGAAATAAGCGGAGATCCCTATCTCGAGAACTTCCTAGCTAAAGCAAAGCTGAAGCTTTGAGGTGGTGGATGGCAAGGAGAAGAGTGCAGGGCAGTAGAATTAGGAGAACTGCCCGCCCATGGTGTGTGGCTGACGTGGTGAGGGATAGGCATGTCTTTATACAAGCATCCAAAGCTGTCCCGAGCCTTAGGTGTTTGTTGACAACAAAATATTTTCCTATCGTGTAATTTTTTGGTGGTAGTGTGGACTCTTCTGTTGACTGCAGGATTGCTGGGTCACACTTGTGAATTCTGTATTTTTAGACTGAAGCAGTTTATGCTGAAACCATATGGGAAGCAGAGATGGCATTTTGTGGAAAAATGGTACAGCAGTGCCCAGACGCACTCAAGACTTAGTTTATTCTACCTTTTTCTGAAGTTTTTAAGGTTTATTATAGCCTGCAGAGTAAAATCCTGTGCCTTATCCTGGTCCCAGCTCACAGGGACCCCAGGGCATGCTGAAGCACCATGTGCTTGTTCCTTTCTGGTTGGCACCAAGGCTCTTGCCTGTGGGGCCAGGACACACGTGGGGTGCCTGAATATCCTATGGGACACAACTGAGCTGCTTGTCCCACTGGGGAGAGGTGGCAGGTTCTTCCCAGCCAGCTCACCCAGCAGGGAAAGAACCCTTAGTACAGCAGTGAAGAGGAAGTGCAGAGGTGCAAATTTAGGTTTTGTTTCTGTCTCATTACAGAATGAATAGATTTAAACTGGGGAACAGTCTGCCTAAAAATCAAGTGCTGTCTGTCTATTCTTGCTTTGTTTGCTTCAGTAAGCTCCTGTGATGGAGAGATGGGTGTTTTGTGTTTCTCCAAAAACAGCCAAATGCCATAGGTTTGTGTTGGCAGATGGATTGAAATGTTCTCTCTGGTTGCTTGGCCCTGCCTGGCAAGTGGCTGCTGTATTTTCCCTCAGGAGTGCTCTTCAGGTGTCAGGTATTCCAGAAATCAAATTTTCCTTCTTGGCTTAAAAGTATAAACTGTATTGCTACAGTTGCTTCCCTTTTCTCTCTCTCTCTTTCCTTTTCTCTCTCTCTCTCTCCTTTTCTCTCTCTCCTTTTCTCTCTCTCCTTTTCTCTCTCTCCTTTTCTCTCTCTCCTTTTCTCTCTCTCCTTTTCTCTCTCTCCTTTTCTCTCTCTCCTTTCTCTCTCAGTCCTTTTCTCTCTCTCCTTTTCTCTCTCTCCTTTTCTCTCTCCTTCTCTCTCTCCTTTTCTCTCTCTCCTTTTCTCTCTCTCCTTTTCTCTCTCTCCTTTTCTCTCTCTCCTTTTCTCTCTCTCCTTTCTCTCTCTCCTTTTTCTCTCTCTCCTTTTCTCTCTCTCCTTTTCTCTCTCTCCTTTCTCTCTCATCCTTTTCTCTCTCTCCTTTTCTCTCTCTCCTTTTCTCTCTCTCCTTTTCTCTCTCTCCTTTTCTCTCTCTCCTTTTCTCTCTCTCCTTTTCTCTCTCTCCTTTTCTCTCTCTCCTTTTCTCTCTCTCCTTTTCTCTCTCTCCTTTTCTCTCTCTCCTTTTCTCTCTCTCCTTTTTCTCTCTCTCCTTTTCTCTCTCCTCCTTTTCTCTCTCTCCTTTTCTCTCTCTCCTTTTCTCTCTCTCCTTTTCTCTCTCTCCTTTTCTCTCTCTCCTTTTCTCTCTCTCCTTTTCTCTCTCTCCTTTTCTCTCTCTCCTTTTCTCTCTCTCCTTTTCTCTCTCTCCTTTTCTCTCTCTCCTTTTCTCTCTCTCCTTTTCTCTCTCTCCTTTTCTCTCTCTCCTTTTCTCTCTCTCCTTTTCTCTCTCTCCTTTTCTCTCTCTCCTCCTTTTCTCTCTCTCCTTTTCTCTCTCTCCTTTTCTCTCTCTCCTTTTCTCTCTCTCCTTCCTTTCTCTCTCTCCTTTTCTCTCTCTCCTTTTCTCTCTCTCCTTTTCTCTCTCTCCTTTTCTCTCTCTCCTTTTCTCTCTCTCCTTTTCTCTCTCTCCTTTTCTCTCTCTCCTTTTCTCTCTCTCCTTTTCTCTCTCTCCTTTTCTCTCTCTCCTTTTCTCTCTCTCCTTTTCTCTCTCTCCTTTTCTCTCTCTCCTTTTCCTCTCTCTCCTTTTCTCTCTCTCCTTTTCTCTCTCTCCTTTTCTCTCTCTCCTTTTCTCTCTCTCCTTTCTCTCTCTCCTTTTCTCTCTCTCCTTTTCTCTCTCTCCTTTCCTCTCTCTCTCCTTTTCCTCTCTCTCCTTTTCTCTCTCTCCTTTTCTCTCTCTCCTTTCTCTCTCTCCTTTTCTCTCTCTCCTTTTCTCTCTCTCCTTTTCTCTCTCTCCTTTTCTCTCTCTCCTTTTCTCTCTCTCCTTTTCTCTCTCTCCTTTTCTCTCTCTCCTTTTCTCTCCTCCCTCGTGGTTTCCTTTTTCCTAAGTACTTTCTTTGCAAGAGTGGATTTTGTTGAGAGGTTCTCAGCATACTAGTAGCTCCTGTTGGAGTAACAGTTTTAGTACAGAGGCTCCAGACTCATTTTAGGTGTCCTCCCTTCTCTTCTTTAACTGAAGAGAGATGAAAGGATGAGGCGCTTCAGACAATGAGGTGACGGATTGGCTTCTTTGCCAGACAGATAAGTAAGTGTAATCAAAAGAGTGGGCAAGTTTTGCTGCTTAGTGCAATGGAAGGACTAATGGCTTCTGTTCCCTGAAACAAGGATGGATTCAAAGCACGTGCTCCAAGGCATCTTGGCACCTTAATGAACTGGAAACCCAATAGAAATAACCCCAGACATCTGAGGGATATCGATGGTCAGAGGGAGTCCTTCAGAAAGCTGATTCCTTCAGCCTTTTTGTGGTGGATTTTAATCAAATTCAAAAGGAAAAATAAAAGTTTTTCACAACATGGTGATAGAATACTGCCAGGAGAAAATGTGAGAGAACAGAGTGTGATGAACTGTAAAACTGTGTTTGTTGTCACTAAGTTGAGGTTCAGGGCATTTGCCCATTTTTTCCTTAATGATCAGTCAAGATAGGAAGGGTACTGCTGCCAGGAAATAATTTTTTATTGTCTTCCTTGTAGATCGAAATTATTTAAAGAATGAAATTTGAAAAAAAAAAAAAAAAAAAAAAAAAAAAAGCCCAAAGAAACAAGCATCAGCTGTTTCAAATGTGGTTTTGGCTTTTGCCTTAAGATGACTATTTGAAGTACCTTTTTCAAAAGTATGTCCCTCACCAGTTGGCTGATGATACTGCATGGTTGTGAGTTATCACAGGCATGGTGGGTGCATGTCTTGAATGAGATGGTAACTCTATCCTTCAGGATAAGCAGTAGACCTGCTGTGTCAACTGAGAAAATGTGTTCCCTGTGTAACAAGGTGGTGAAATTCTCCTTTGAAGTAAAATCAGTGTTCACTTTTTCTGTCTATTATTCCAAGCACTGCTTTTTTTTTTTTTTTTTTTTTCTTTCTTGTTTGCTGGAATTTTCAAAGCTCCTCTATCCCTTGTAAATACAGTTGGTTTACATAAAAACAAAATAAAACTGTCCAAAACCCAAACAAAGGGTGTTAAGCTGCTGGTTTGTTGTTCTAGATTCTGGAAAATGGACTGCCATTGTTTCAGCAAAGCTGGCTACTGCTTAAATAACTAGTGAGTTACTGAAACACAGTCTAGTCAGGTTACCTTGAACAGAGCTTTTTCCTATGAACTCTGATCCAAGCAAAGCCAGCCACTATTCATAACTGAGCTTGTCAAGAGTAATTTCCTTTTTCTTGGGGAAAAATCCACTAACTGGTAGCAAATATGAAACTTTCCATGGTGAAGATGGATTGTTAAATGAGATTGTTTTCTTCAAAATTAATTTTCTGTTCCTTTTGAAAGGAAAAAAGGAAACTAAAGTGTTCATCAGTGGCTGAAGGAAAAAAAATTACTTTTTTTCAGAGTATAATCCAAAGAGATTATTATGTCTTTGATGAAAAGAAAGGGGGGGGGAGGCACATTTTACACTTCTTTTTTTCTCTTCCTAACAGATTTATTAACCTTCATGATTTTATACTTAATCTTGTTGCTTGCTGAGCTTTTTGAAGCCATATCACCTGAGATGAAGGCATTGAGAGATTCTGGGTCTCTGTGTAGGGAGGGAAGTATGGTTTTGTTTTTCATAGTCATAGAAAAGAACTTCAGCAGATGACTGAAGATTAAAAAAAGTTAAAAAAATGCAAATGGGAACATTATTTATGTCTCTGAACCTTGTAATTTTAGGAGGTTTTTAATACTTGGTGTTGTCAGTATGGTGATAGTCTTGTCAAATTAAAAAGTGGAATCAATATGTTCCATTTTGTGTCTTCTATTTAGAATGGCAGTGCTGTGAAAACTGCAAAGTTTTAGTAATTTTCCAGAACAGCATTAGAACTGTTCAGCAAGAGTAAGATTTTAACTAGGGAAATTAGATAGGGGCAGCAGAGCAGAAACCATCTCCAGTTGTAGCAGCAGGAAAGACACATGCAGAAGCAGTATCATTTTCCTCTCAGCTCTGCAGCTCCTTTTGCATTTCAGCCCTGAAAGATGAAGGGAGAGATTCCAAGTCAGTCAGCACTAGGCAGAAGACTTATAAGGAGGTAAAATTAGCCCACAACTCAAACTTCTAGCTGTTTTCTCACCATTCAACAGGTTTGTGTTAAAATGCCACCACAAGTGTGGTAGGTCAAGGGGACACAAAAGACATTTAGACCTTGGTGCTATGAGGAACTTTTTTCTTAAAAGGCAGTACTGTGGTTTTTTGAGATTTACCATCTAACTTAAAAAATGTTCAAACCTAAAGAAATTTAAAACGTGTACCATATGATGAATCATATATTTTGTCTTTTTTAGTTCGGAGGTCAGCAGCAGATTTCCTTTTTTGCTTGACATTGTACTTGATGTGACTGGATTATTTCAGGGACATATCAGGAGCTGTTGGATACAGCTTCTCTCCCTTTAACTTCAGCAAAAGGGAATTGTATCACTGGAATTCATGACAGCAGGTAGTGTAAGCTATAACTGAGAAGTATGTTGAAATAGAACAAGCATTAGTTAGCAAGTGCTTATTTTCTTAAGTGAAAATTTTACTACATCTGCAGATTAGGAGAAGCTTAATAGTCTTCAAAAATTATTTCTTTCCTGGTGCATGCAATATTTTTTTTGATTTGTAGGGCGTATCTTTCCTTCTCCATCTCTTCAGTCTTTTGTTTTGAAGATTTATATTGCAGGAAGTATTCATTTTCCTCCCTAATTCTTGTGAGATGAAGTCCTATTAAAAAAAATTGAATTAATTCTTTTGTTTTGCCTCTGTCCTATTGGGATGTATGAAAGCAATACTATCTAATACTCATTAATTATGAAATTAATTTCCTTTAGGCTCATTATTTTTTTTCTAAATTATATATTTAGTATACAGAACTCTGACATTTGTTCTAATAGACCTCTTTTAAACTTTCATATTGTTAAAACTATTTTTGTGGACCTCTGTTAAAAACAATGTGTTATGCTGGCTTCAAATTGTTGAAGCATTCATAGAACTTAAATGTGTTTCTGTTAATATAAGCATTTTTGAGGTTTGGGCTAAAATCTGCTGAATATAATTTCTGTGTATCCAGTCAGGCTTTAAAGGAATGGGAACATATGACCTGGAAAAGAAAATGGGAGAAAAATGTGAACTACAGAAATGTCTCATTATTAAAACAGGCTTTTCTGTATTGTAGGAAATGTGATATTTTTAACATTTAAATATTTTGGTAGCTGTGCAAATGATATTGTGTTGTCACTTTCTGCATTAGGCCCTTCAGCTTACCAAAGGACATTGCTGCCATATCTGTTTAATAGTCCTTGATAGACCTCCCTTCTATAAATATATAGTTTCTATTTTGTTGTTGTTGTTTTTGTTATTCTTTTGGTGATTTGGCTGGGGTTTTTTAGATGTGGTTATATCCATATCATCCAGAGTATCCTGTTGTAAGGATCTATGGTTTTTAATGCTGAATGTCTTTCAGCATTATATAGTCCCCTTGAGGTCAGATTTCTTACCTACTCCCATTAATATTCCATGAAAAATTTGCTATTTTGCTGTTAACCCTTCTTTGTTATTCTCAAGAATTGTCTCAGCACAGATGGCTCTGCAGCCTTACTCAGTGTCTCATTTCACTAAGAAAAACAGATATTTTGTTCCTGCTTCTCATCCTTAATCATCCTATTCTCTCTTCTTTTCCCTTTTCTTTGGTTGGTTTGTTTGTTTGTTTTCTTTTTGTACTGGGAACAAAGGATGTTTTTCACATTTTTAGTGACTGGATTAAAGAAAGACCTGTTGCAAGCTAGAGAGGCTTTTCTGCTGTTGCTGGTTTTTCCCCTTGCTGACTGTGTTCTTCATAACTGTCTTGTCTAAAACTAGCTAGGTTCTGACAATACTGTTTATTTTATCCATTTTTCTTAGGTGTCTTTGACTGTCACTTCAGTTCGAGGCTGTTTTTCCTGACTTACGCTCTTTCTAGGGAGCCCTTTTCTGTATGCGAACAACCTGGTACATGGAAGGTGTCCCTGCCAATGGCAGGCTGGTTGGAATGAGATGCTCTTTAGCTTCCCTTCCAATCCAAACCATTCTATGATTCTGTGATGTCCTGTAGTTTTTCCCATTACTTGATTTTTCATTCTGAGTAATCTGCTCATGCATCCTACTGCTCAGTTGCGAGCAGGACTTGCTATTAATACGGGTCTCAGAGTCTTAGTATTTCAATACACTTGGCTGAACATTGATGCTTTTAACGTTGAAGACTGGTGCATTAGGGAGGTGACAATCCACACTGTTATGTGATGATTTCCTGTGTGTCTCCTCAATTTTGTTTTTTTAAAAATATTTAACACAAGTGGTTTCTGGGATAAAGCATTTCAAGGTAAACAAAAGATGCTGGGTTCCAGGAGCCAGAGATGTGAAATGATTCCTTAATTCCCTTCATGACTGCCTTGTTCAGTGAGAATTTACTAAGGCACTGGCAGGGTCTTTTCTGATTTTACTGAAAAAGCCCAAGTTAAAAATTGTTCTGTTTTAAGACTTCGGAAAAATTGAAGAGTCCAGAAGATGGTCTTAAAAATAAATTTCTGTATGGAAATGTAAATCCGCAGGTGAATAAAAATGTGCTGTGAAGCAGATGTCCTACTATTCCTTGAGTTCACTGAGATCAAGACAAAACAGTTATCTGAATGACGTTAGGGAGGTTTTGTATCAGGTACTAGTAGAGTATCACTAGAGGCAGTAGGAGCAGTAAAGCATTGCTATGAATTAGAATGGATATGATTTTATTTTTTTTAGCAGATTGGACAAATGGTAACCTGGTATAGCTAAACTTGCTTCTCCTTTAGGAAAAGCTGGGGCTAAAATTCTTCTCAACAACCTGAATCTTCTGTAGCAGCCAAGGCTGCCCTGCATTGCCAGGTGTGGTGAGACGATACCCTACTTGGAACACCCTCATCCACCAGTGGCATCTCTGTCCACTTCCAGCCCACTGACTTCAGCCTCTCAGTCAGCTCCAGGCTGAGGCTGATCCCTATCAGAAGCTAACTTTATCTGTGCTCTAGAACTAATCTTCTATGAGCACAAATTGCTGGATGTATCTGTTGACTTGTGCAAAGGATTTGACATGTCTTGTCTCTAAACTGGAGAGATGTGGATTTGATGGATGGATTAGTCAGTCTTTAAGGAATTGGCTGGATGATCATGCTCTAAGAGTTGCAGTGGTGGCTTAGTGTCCAAGTGGAGATGAGTGGCAAGTGGTATTCCTTGGGGTCAATATTGGGACTGGCACCGTTTGGCATCTTCATTGGTGTCACTGACAGTGGGATCAAGCGTACCCGTAGCAAGTTCGTTGGTGACACCCAGCTGTGTGGTGTGGTTGACAGGCAGGAGGGAAGGGATGTTAACCAGAGGCACCTGGACAAGCTCAAGAAGTGGGCCCCTGTGGACTTCATAAAGTTCAACAAGACCAAGTAAAAGGTCCTGCACCTGAGTCAAGACAACACCTCAATCAGTACAGGCTGGGGGTTCAACAGATGGAGAGCAGCCCTGAGGAGGAGTATTTGGGGGTGCTGGTAGATCAGAGGCTAGACATGAGCCAAATGTGCACCTACAGCCCAGAAACACAATTGTATCCTGCCCTGCAACAGAAGCAGCATGGCCAGCAGGTCAAGGGAAGTGAGACTCCACCTTCGATGACGTTTTCTTTTGTGACTCCACCTGGAGTGCTGAATCCAGCTCTGGGGCCATTAACATAAGAAGGACATGGATCTGTTGAAGCAAGTCTAGAGGGTGTCCATGCAGATGATTAGAGGGCTGGAGCACTTCTCCTGTGAAAACAGGCTGAGGGTATTGGGGTTGCGCAGCCTGGGGAAGGGAAGGGAAGACCTTAGAGCAGCCTTACAGAACCTCAAGAGGGCCTACAAGAAAGCTGGAGAGGGACTTTTTAAAAACAGAATGTAGTGGCAGGACGAGGGGCAATGGCTTTAAACTGAAAGGTGGCAGGTTTGGAGTTTAGGAAGAAATTCTTTGCTGTGATGGTTGTTGGAACAGGTTTCCACAGAAGTTGTGGATGCCCCATCCCTGGAGGTGTTGGCAAGACCAGGCTGGCTTGGGCTTTGATGCACGTGACCTAGTGGAAGGTATCCCTGCCTTGCCAGGGGCTTTGGAACTAGGTGATCTTAAGGTCTCGTGCAGTCCAAACCATTCTATGACTTGTTGCTTTTCTCATAGGCAATTTGCTGGAGTCCATGTGCCCTCCTTTAGGGAGAGCTGAAAAACCCTAGAGGTGGTGAGTATTTCCTGCTTGGCATTTGCAGAATTGAATGTATACCATCCCCAATGGGTTTTATTAAAGCTTGTCACCCAAGCAGACAAATTTTCTATGTTCTTCTTTGAAGAAGTGTTAGTAAACAGAATTAGCAGATGTACTGTCTCCCTGCTGTTAGTTGCCATTGGGATTCATTCTTGATTACAGTATAATGATCTTCATTTTTGGTGTTCCCTGGATCTGTGCCCTCTGTAATAGGATGGTTATTTAATGCTTACACACTGCTTCCAGCTGGCAGCCACTCACCCTCTTTTTGGCAATTTCTTTCTATTTTTTAAATATATTTCCCATACTAGAGTGGTTTGAAGTGAAAAATACAAAAGCAATGGAAAAGAAGGGTATGATAAGGTGTCTGCTTACAACTATAAAGCAATTTCATTCTTACCACTAAAATTTATCTTTGACAAATTGCTAACATGATTTCAGATAACAGGAAAGAGAAAAATATGTCCACCGATGTATTTTCTTGATATTGTATATAATTTTAAGTTAGAAAATAGTGATGTACAAATGTATTTCATGTTTGTCACGTCTAAATAGTAGCATTGTGAGCATAGTTCATCACTTTTTGCTATGTCACTGCCAGCAAAACTTTGTATACGAATGAAGTATGTCTGCACTTAATGAAAATGTAGATGGGTAGCAGAAGATGCTGTTTTGTTAGCTGCCCCTTCACTTGTTGAGATGCCAGAAAAAGAAAAGCTTAATACATTGTTGGCCGAAAAGTCAAGCAAGTTAGCCCAGGCAAAAGAGTCCAGGCGAATTAGCCCAGGCAAAATAAAGTGGAAATTAAACTTGGCAGCCTATTTACATATGTGGTAGGGGGAGGCAGGGAAGTAAAAACATGCATTTTGCCAGAACAAATTAGAAAGTCAATTCAAAGAAACCCCAGAATTACCCTCTACAAAAATGTACTGAGTTTGCACAGCAAGCTCTTGGTAGCCATGATGGGGGACTGGGGGGCGGAGGGGCTACAGTGGTGGCTTCTGTGAGAAGCTGCCAGAAGCTTCCCGCATGTCCAGCCAGCTCCATGATGGGTCCGCTGCTTGCCAAGGGCGAGTTCTTCAGTGATGGTGGTAGCACCGCTGGGATAATCTATTTAAGAAGGGAAAGAAGTTACTGCACGGGAGCAATTGCAGCTGGAGAAGAGAGGGGTGGCACTATGTGAGAGGAACAGCTCTGCAGACACCAAGGTCGATGCAGAAGGAGAGGGAGGAGGTGTTACAGCAGAGATTCCTGTGCAGACCACAGTGAGACAGATGTCACCCTGCAGCCCATGGAGGTCCATGGAGAAGGAGAGAGCCACCTGCAGTCCATGGCGAACCCCAGACAACAGAGGGGGGATGCCCAAGGGAGGCTGTAACAGAAGTTAATGTAGTGACTGAAGTCATCCACTGTGGCTGGTGTCGCCCTGTGCAGCTGGAGTGCTGTGGTACCATTAATGTGAGCAAGCCCCATGTCGTTCAGTCTTCTGATAGAGGACCAGGATGCAGTGCAAGAGGGACATAAAAGGGTTTCTGTTGCTTTTTGAGCTGGCCGAGCCTCACGGAAGTGAAGGGGCTATCACAGCTGGTGCAGGGGGCATTTGGGGACAGAAACCCTGCCTTAGCTGGGTCTGCTCTGCCATCTTGTGGAGCTTCTCCCCAAGATGCCCACTGGTCACTCTGCAGCCTGCCACTGGTGTCCCAATAAACTTGTCCAGCTTGCTGTCATCTCCAGAGGACAATCATCCCACACAGTTTGGCACAGTGCAGCCCACCTTGGAGGCCCTCAGTGCCACAACAGCACAGGATGGGAAACATTTGGCTTTGACTGTGCTGGCAGTGATGATTCAGGAAGCAGTGCCCAGCACCTGCCCACCCCACAGCAATCTGCTACCAGTGCTGTTGGCATAGATGCACAAACAGATACCAGATGTATGTGGAAGAAAGAAGGCATCTTGCTGCTGTGTGGCTCTAGTTAACCAAGTACTTGATGGAGATTGAATAGAAACATTTAATATCACCTGGTGAAGTAAAACTCTCTCTGACTAGAGTTAAAAATGTCTTGCATTGCATCTTATGTTTCATTAAAATGCGTAAATAATTTGTGCTCCTGAAAAATATTTAGTAAGTTGTGTTGGATTTATATTTGGAAGCCTTCTATACCTTGACTTTTCAGTCTTTCTGCCACCTTCCAAAGTAGGAAGCTGTGCTTTTCCTTCTTTCATGTCCTGTTTGTACTCACAAACCCTTTTCTGCAACATCACGTTTACATTTTCTTTCCAAGCCCTCTAAGGCCACCCAGAGCTCCCAAGCTGGGGCCAGAGAAGGTGGGGAATTATGTTGGGGATTTTTTAGCATGGCTTTGTTTAGTTTATATGGTGTGACATTGTCCTCAGGATGTAATGGTCAGTTTGACCTCTTTACAAACACCAACTACGTGAGAAAACACTTTACAAGCTGCGAGAGGATTCTCGGTGGCTCTCAGGAGAGTGGAAGAATTTTCCTTGGCTGGCAGCAGTGAGGACTAGACTGCACTATTGACTGTGGTGATGTCTGAAGAACAGCCTTGTAAGCAGGAGAGGTCACTGTAGACTAGGCTCAGTCACTGGTTTTCCACATCATTTTATTTAATTTCCTTTTATGAAAACTTGAAATTTAGGTTGCTGCTGACACACCTATACATCTTCACCCTTCAGACTGAAGGAGCATGCACTGTTCCTGGGCTATGTGCAAGGTCTCCTGGTTTCACAGAAGTTGTGGTATCTCACAGGCAGGGCATAGAAAGAGGATGTGTATCTTTGTTTTGCTTGTGAGAGAAAGGATATTTTTATGTTTTTCCATAGATGAACAACACATTGAAATAAAATGGAAATTATTTGCAATGAGTGTATGTATTTAAGTTATGATTCCTTATTTTAAATTAGGGTAATTGTAATAATTGTAATGCAATTGGGGCAGAATGTGGTATTTCTGTAATTTTTGCTTGAGACACCGATAATGGAAAAATAGGGCATGTCTTGAAGCCAAAGATTTTCCTTTCCTCTTTTTCTTTTTTTTTTTAATTTTTAATTTGAGTGTTCCTTCTACTGGAAAAAAAAACAAGTTACTGTTTTTGTCAGTACTTTCAGGAATTTCTATTCGGAGGAAAAAAAGTTCTCACATCTTGTGTCACATCTTTTTGTATGTGGTACAGTATAAGTTTGTCCTAAGACATTAACTTCAGTAAATTGCTTATTGCTCTACAAAGCAACACCTTAAAGTTTGGTCTTTTTGTGATGGCATTGAAATTCCCAAAGGAGTTTTGTAGCTCTTCACTCTCTACAGCTACCTGAAAGGAGCTTTAATGAGGTGGAAATGAAAGAATGCTTGGAAATGTCCTTCAGTTACATCAGGGAGGTTCAGATAAGATATTAGGAAAATAAAACTTCACCAAAAGAGGGATTAGACATTGGAATAAGTTGCCCAGGGAAATGATGGAGTCACCATCTCTGGAAGTGTTCAAGAGGCATTTGCTGTGGCAGGTGGAGATATGATTTTGGAGTGATTATGGTGGTGCTGGGTCAGCAGTTGAACTAGATGATCTGGAAGGTCTCTTCCAACCCTGATGATTCAATGATTCTATGAAAATTTTTTAATCAGGTGCTGGCTTCCTCTTATAGCACATATGAGCTCACTATGGCAAATTAATTTTTTTTCACTAATCTAAAAAAACATTAATGATGCACCTTTGATATATTTCTAATAGATCAGTAGTCTGACTCATTATAAGATTAAAGGATTAAGGCAGGTTGTGATTTTTATTTCAAAGACAATTTTACAGGAGAAGGAAGGAGAAATTACCAGTTTAACTTTTCAGACGAAATTGTTACATGAGTAGAAAAATACAGTAGTATTTAAAAGAAAGACAGTTTCTGTTGTTACTTGGAGCCGCAGGGCTGATTCCCAGGCCTCCTGCTGCCCCATTGAAGACACAAGCCCAGTGGGATGTGAGTGATATGAATTGTAGCCAGGAGCTGAGGAGTAAAGTAAAATACTGCTTTCTTTACTGTGAAAGGTTGTGATCAAAGTAGCTCTTAGTGTTTCCTTCTGTATCTTTCCAGACTGTGTTAAAATAATTCTTTTACAAGGCTTCTCCAGTGGTTTGAATGAGCAAGGCTGTCATCTGTCACCTTGCAAATTTTTGTCTCACGTAGAAACATTTCTGCCCTGAAAGATCTGTGTTCTGCTGAGAAAGCATGTTCTTACTGGAGATGTGGCTTAATTAATGTTGCTTAGGATAGCAGAGTAACACTGCCTAGAATAACGTCGTTTCACCTTGGCTTTCCATGCTCCGAAAAAAACCCAGAAATTACTGAGTGCCACTAGCACCAAAAAGCATCTTTCTGTAGCTGTGTTTAAGTTTTGCAATGACTAGCACACTTCAGGCTGACCTTTCTTTCACCCACTTTTTGGTTGAAAACTGATTTCACATCTCACGGGGTGAGCGGGTGCTGCAAATGCACAAGGACACACCAGCAGCTGGAATACAGATCACAGCAGTGGTGGTAAACAAAGGCTGGGAAGGAGCAGTGCTTCTACTGTGGAGAAAGCCTGGTGCTTCTGATGTCAGGAAGGTGAAGTGCATGTCCTTGTGTGGCAAAAGATTGTACGTTTGTATGAAAGCTCACCTGGCCTTTATCTTAAACCTTGAGTTATCAACAAGGAGTAGGGAAGATTAGATTAGAGCCAGCCTGATTGTTTCAGTAATCCTACATCCATTTACCCTAAAAAGGACACTAAAAATCTCTTTTTGAGTTAGTATCAGCTGTTTACTTGTTAAAGCTGCAGAATTTTCCACATGAATTTACATTGCTTTAATTGTACAGATGTTTCTCTGGCCACATGAATCAAATACTGTTTTCACAATTATAAGAAAGGTCCTGGTTACACTTCTGTCTTGGGTATTGATACTCATCTCAGGGAAGATTTTCAGACTCACCATATTAATTATTCTTGAAAAGAAATGGTAAGTTTCTTTGTTGGGAGCTAATGTCCATTCGACTTTGTATGAGAGTGAGAAAAGAGATAATGTTCTTAGCTGGGTGTTGCTAGAGAGTCTTTAAGTCTTATGTAGGTGTTCTACCCACCTTCCATCTAATCTGTCTATCAAGTGTAAGCCAGCTTGGACATAATTTAAAGTATTGTCAGGGTAATATTTCAGATTTTTTAAAATGCAAGCAATTTATTTAATTCATTGCAGGTCTTTAGGTTCTTATGAAAGCTAAAAATACATATCACTGAATATATCTCTGGTGTGGTGTCTACAGTAAAAGCACAATGAGCCTTTAAAGAAGTGCAATTTGTAATTAATGTTAAAAAAGCCCTATTGGGATGCTAGGAGAGACACATTGCCCGTGCAATCTCTACATCCACAGTAAGATTTCTTAGTAATCATAGCATGGAGAATGGGGGGCTGGTTAGCTTCAGCTCAGAGCCTCTAATGTCAAAATTCAGGTCTTGACCATAAATTTTCTGGTATGCATTTAAGGCAAGCCCTGAATGTACTGTGGGGAGCAGGGGAAATGGGCTATTTGTGTCCCAGCTGGCAATTTTTATGTTGTTTTATTTAATGGTTCCTCACGATGTGATTTACTCCCTAGCCTAGGGTCTTCTGGTGTGCTTATAAAGTTGGATTCACATAACTGTGAGACAGAGTAGGAATCAGAAATGTACCTTGAAAAGCTTACAGACCCAAGTGGGGCTCTAATGGACAGAAGTTCTGGGAAGAGCTTTTCTCTAATGAGCCCTCAGATGCAGATGCTGTGGCTGAAGGCCTGTACCCTGACCTCCCCTGGGAGAGCAGGAAATGCTAGCTGTGTCTTCCATGCTGTCAAGCACATCTGTCTTGTGGAATGCTCTCTATCACATTTTATTTACTTCATAAAATAAGGATTTTTAGTTGTTGGTTTGATATTGATGTGTGTAGCGCCTACAGCATTGCGAGAGCACATATCTAAATAAGAAGGAAGATTGATTCTGCAAAGGTGAGATCCTTCCATCCTTGGTTTCGTTGTCTTACCCATTTTTTTGCCCTGTTTATGTCTGGAGTGGGTGTGTCTGCTTGCAGAGTAAGGCTCTATCAGATTAGATAAGGATAATGGAATTCCATCCCATGTGTTTAATATTGTGCTGAAGTAAAGCTATAAATAGAAGACTGTTTCTCAGGGTTCAGTAGCTATGCCTAGTCTTTGAAAAATGATAAATAGCTTCTAATTAGATGAATGATATTTCATTAAAATGATGAATACTTTCTAATAACCTGTTTTCTCAGTAGGTTTTGCACTGTTCGGTTCTGAAAATCAGAGGAGTTTACAGAATTGTAACCAAAAGTGATGTATGTTCTAATACTGAGTGAGATGTACAAATTACAGCTTACCTTTTTTCATTGCAGTCACTGAATGCAGCAGAATTTAACAAAAGGGGGAGGCGTATAGTTAATAATTGTTGTCTCAATTTTTTTATTCCGACTACTTCAGGTTTCCTCCAGGGTGTTTTTAGAAGAAAGAAGAGCCTGAAAATAATCTTCTGAATATTTTAAATGTTACTCAGTATGAAAGTTGATTAATGTGTCCCACTTTGACTCATACAGTAATCTTAGTGTAACAGTTGTGGGGTTTGCAGGAAGGAGGAAAAATTGCTTTGTGCATTCTAGGACAAAGAAACTTTTTGCTTCCCCTGCTGATACTGAGAAGTAGATAAATGGACTAATAGCTGCCTTTTAAGATAGTTGTTATAGCCTCAGTACAATTCTTTGACCCTGAGATGACTGTAAAAAATATGACATAAAGAAAATAGTTGCTAATAAAGAAAGGAAAATACAGTCTTCTTTTCTTTCCTCCCCCACAGGACATTAATGTATGTATCCTTGAAAACTACCCTGAATGTTCTAATCCCAGGTTATTTTACATCATTCCATATTTCTGTGGACAGCATCCAAGATGCAGGTAAATATTTGCAAGGTATTTCAATTTCTTCAGCAATAGCTATTGCCAACATTTTGTCACAAATTGGTAATAAAGAGGTAACATTAGTTGAAGTACAAGAGAAAAATGAAAGCACAAGGAATGTAGCACTGTGTGTGGTAACTGCATGCACGTATTTTGAAATAAGGAGGGCACTGCAAAAGTAGCAGCATTCTTTCTTCTTGATTTATAGCATGAATAATTAATCAAATATGAATGTATTTATGTAGATTTTTTTTTTCTGGGTTACTCCTTTTATCTGCACTGTAATTTTGTAATACATGTGTTTCATTTGCTCAGATGCTTGTAGCAGGTTTATATGAGGAATACAGGTTTCTGTGTCCATGTAAGAAACTTTATTCATGCTTAAAACTATAAAATGCAGCCTTCTACTGCTTTAACTGAGCTACCCCATTTTTAACATCTGTGTATGCCATTCTAATATTGTTGTATTACTGATACCATAGTAAATTCTTAATGCAATAATACAGGAATAACTTTAAATTCTTTCTCAATTTTAAATATTTTTGTTGGTAACAAGTGTTTTTCATTAGGTGTGTTCAAGGTATTGTGTTTCTGTATTATTCAGACTTCTCCATAATGAAACAACTCCACACTTTACAGAATTTCTTTCAAAAGCCGTATTTCTTGTAATAACAAGTGAAAATGTGTTACTTCTTCTGTCCTAATTTCTAAGTATCTATGTTATAAAGTCCTGCCTTTTTTTTTTTTTTTTTTTTTTGCTTAAGTGAAGTTACATGTAAGAAATAAAGCAGGTTAATGACTTAATTTTCATTACAAAACAGGTTAATTGCTTAATTTTCATTACACCTTTTTTTTTTTTTTTAAAGTTCTTTTGGCCTTACTTGTGCAAGTGCTTATGATTGCACATTTAATCTGCATGATTAATCATTAGCAACAATCACATGCCTGAATACTTTCACAAAATATCTCTGTGAGGTTCCCAAGCAGCATATTGAGGTACTGGTTTGTACCTTATTGTAGATTTGGCTCCTGTCATGCCCTTGCACTTCCTTCAGCTACTTCTTAGTCCAATAAGGAGCTACAAACAGGAGGCTCAAAGTGTTTGTTGGGACACTTTGCTCTTCCAGGAAACAGATCAGGGCACAGAACATGGTACAGCATGAAAAACCTGCTACAGGTCTGCTCCAGTAGGAGTGGAAAGTAGTAAGCTTTTCCACATGACACGGAAAGAGCTTCAGACAAATGTTGAATTCACTATTGCATAGGGTCCACAATAACCTAATGAAGTC
This sequence comes from Sylvia atricapilla, assembly GCF_009819655.1. NCBI lineage: Eukaryota > Metazoa > Chordata > Aves > Passeriformes > Sylviidae > Sylvia > Sylvia atricapilla. The sequence goes on from NC_089142.1 coordinate 66,976,798, forward strand.
AGGGGAGAGGTGTGATTTACAGCCATAACCAGCCAGTGTGCACAACTGGTTGCCTTTAGCTTGGCACCTGGCATTATATCTCGTGTCAGTATGAATGATGGCTGCTGCTCCCAGAACAGAACTAATATGAATTATTTTAAGGGATTTAGGATTCATATGGTTGTCTAACTACATTGTGCTTTTGGGAAACAGAGAATCATAAAGATGATGTGAAGTCCTGCCAGGTTCTCCTGCTGTGAGAAAAGATAGAACCTTAAACTGTTCTTCAAAACCAGTATCAGTCACAGCAAAAAAATGCAAATCCTTTAGCAAAGATGCAGGGCAACAGGGCTAATGACAGGAAAATGGAAGCTCCTGGAGACTTGGGCAAAAGTTAAAATGAAGGACAAGGTGGAAAATGGTAGTGTCCTGCGTAGGATTCACCAAGTAACAGCAGGCAGTGGTTGGTCCCAACAGTGCTCCTGATGTAGTTCATGGACACCACCCCCCCTCAGCACCTCCCAGTGACCAAGGGCAGTCATTCCTGCTGTCAGACAGATTGTGCTTTCAAGCTGAAATACCAAAGTTCACAAGTTTGAGCTTATAAACAACTTGGCAAAAGATATCTTCAGAATGGAGTACTTTCACATAGTGATTAGCCTCCTTTTAATGTGATCCTGTTTTTACATACCAATCCAATTTCAGATGTTGCATGGAAAAACTCAGTAAGCTACTCGGGTTTGGTGGGGGGTCTTTTTTTGCTCTAAGTATAGCACTGAATATTTTCTTTTATTCACTTGTGTTCTTGGCTTGAATTTGAGAAGTGAATGCATATTTAAACTTTTCTTTTTCCCTCCTCCGTCTTCCCCCAACAATTTCATACAGGGAGCCTGGTGAATGGGCCCTTGAAAGAGCAAAGCTGAACGTTAATGAAAATTTTCTGCTTGTGGGCATTCTGGAGGAGTTGGAAGATGTGCTGCTTTTATTAGAAAGATTCTTACCTCATTATTTCAAGGATGTGCTTAGCATCTACAAAAATCCAGGTAACTTTTTCCATTAAAACCTCTTCTTATGGAAACTTCAGCTAAATCTGCATGGCTGCTGATGGGTACATGTTTCTTTCTTGTTCAGTCAATGGAGAAGTTTATCTCCCTTTTAAGGAGTAGATTTGATGATAAGGGAAGGTCACATATTCGGCTTTTATCTTTAATGTTACTGTGTGGTTTTCTTTCCTTGCAAGAGCTTGTCGCTCAGTGATCTTGAGCTTCCCATTTTCCACTGCAGTGGCTTCTTCTTATTTTAATTGTGTCATACTCAGTTCTCACATAATACTGTCAATATATTGTCAAAATGATGTCAGCAGTATGTACTTAAATAAACCTTCAAAAAATAGTTTGGGGAGCTGGATACTTTGGAGACTCTCCAGGACCAGGTTATTTATTTTCCCTCAGCCTTGACTATGAGTTGAAATGAAATGAACCTTCAGTTGAGGTGAGTTTAGGTAAAATACAAACAAGAATGTGCATTTACAGTGCTTCCAATACAAAGCATGCTGAGGAAAAAGATTTAGGAGTGTGGAGTAGAGAAATGAAAATGGAGACCACTCAGTCTACTCCTTAGTTTTCACCCCATGGTCAATCTGAAAGGGTTCTCTGCATCAATCCATCCCTCCAACACTTACTTATTGCTGACTTCTTTAAAAGGCGGTCTTGTGTCCTCTGCCTGAAAATAAATATGATGCTTCTGGAGGGCTGTGCATGTCATTCCAGCAGAATTGATTTCTTGTTTACATCTGACAGGCCCTTCAACACTGTGTGCACCAAGCGGAGGTAAAACTTCCCTTCTTCCTCTGTGACTCGGTTGCATTTGTGTCAGTGTGAAATGCCTACAGCCGTTAATATGTGTGTTTTGTACCAAGCTGTATATTCAAAGCACATGGAACAAAGACTGAATTTAGTTTGTAATGCACACAGCTAATGGCTGGTTTCTGTCTGAGAACAGCTATTACAGTAGTCAGTCACTTCGGAGAAATTATGGGTTTCTTTTCCATAACCGGGATTTATGTGTGACTGCCCACCAAACCCTTCTTCCAGGATGCATCTTTGGAAATTGTGTATTTAGCCATGATACAGGTGCTAGGGGAAGTATGGCATCCCTTCTCTGAACATGCTTGCAGTGGGTCATTGTCTGCTTGCAGTCAGGCAGTTAAGGCAGCTCTTTGGAAAGGTGGGAGTGTAACTTCGTGGTACCACATCCAGCCATAGAGTGATTTTGCTTAATAACAGACATAAGGAGACCATTGTACTGGTATAAGAGCAGCCCAGTTTGTGATCAGGTATTTCTCTTATCTTTATAAATTAAGAAATAAAAATACCTGTGTTTGTATGTGGAAGTCATCCAAAGGTTTGCATAATTTGGTGCCAGAGGTTTCCCCATAGGGATGTTAGACAAAAGAAAGGCAGGGAGATCAATAGAAGGATATGCTCTCTGTGCCAGTTTTCTTTGACTTTATATGACATCTTCAGCTGTTCTGTGCACCATATATTTTCACTTCTTTTACAGTGGGGAAAGCTAATAAGCAGCACGCAGGGTTTTGATTTTCATCAGGGTGCCCCAGAAATTGTCAGGTGGGAAATAAGCAATCTGCCAGAATCATTAAGTGCTGGTTAATCTTTCTCCTCTCTGTGTATCTTCCAGTATCTGGAGAAAATCTGATCTCCTGTTACAGGACAGCGATTTGCTTTGGAATTTCTTGTGAAAGATGGGTCTAGTGTCATGTCTAAAGATTCACCACTTTTCATCAGTGTTCCCTAGGTGGATTAGACCTTTATTTTATCTTTCCCATTCACTTATTGACTGGATATATAAGTAAGAAAACAGTTTCCTTGTGTTAACTCTCTCTCCTCCTCTTTTCATACATGTATATATTTGAGGGGGTTTTTTTCTATCATAATTAGCATCTGGTTATTTCTGAGTTGGTGCTAATGCTTGCCAAAAAAAAAAATTAACAGAATCAGCCAGAAAAATAAAAAATATTCAGGCAGTGTGTAAGAAATCTTACATTGTTCTTCTCGGGACATCTTAGACCTGATCTGCAACACCCTCTGCTGTTGCATCATGAAGCCCTTGGAAGAAGACATGTTGTTCTGCCGGCTGTGTGGGGGTCCCAAACTGACCTTTTGTTGAACTAACACTTGCAGATTAAATCTGTATAGATTAAATCTATACAGTTCACAGTTTACCTGCCACTCCACTTGAAATTCTTTCATGGCAGCCTTTCCTCTTTCACATAAAGAAGGAAACTTTCTCTAGAATTTATTTTTGTCAGTTTTATATAACAAGGTGAGGAAAATACAGTGAAGGATGTGTACAGAAAGATGATTCACTTCCAGGTCTGTGAATTATCTGCACCAGAGCCCGCTGCAACAAGCAGTTCTGGACTAGAGGCAATTCAGAAACTGGATTTGTAGAGCTGCCTTGAAGCAAAAAGTAGCTGAAGAAAGACAGTTTCAGCCCAGTGTTGCTTCAGTGGATTACATAGATTAGAAATCACAGTAGGAAACAGTTAATTGCTGTCCACCATCATCAGATGAGTGCTAAACCATATTAAAACCACCTTCCTGTTATAGGAAGTAAAATGCCTGATGTTATCAAACCCATAAAATCACATGTGCATTTAAGATACATCTGCAGGAGTTGTGGGTTAAACCCCTTCTGCTTGAAGTTGGGACTCTCCTCACTCATTACAGGTCCTTGGAGTTGTCACCAGATCACTGTAGTTCCCATCTAAGCAAACTTCTTAGTATTGGAAGCCTTCATTATAAGTTGATAATACAGAAATCAGGAAATTTAGAAACTTTTTCTCATTTCTGTTCCTTTGAACTGTGCAGGCCATTTTCAAAGTTCTTTGTTTCTTTGTGCTGTAGTAGAGTTTCTCATCTGAAGCACTGTAATAACATTTATCAAAAAACTTTTGTTCAGTGTTCTCTTAGGAGAAAACAAAGCCTGTAGTTGTTTTACCTTCAAAAATATTTTTCTACTGTTGTTCTGAAGCAGATCATTAAATCTGTGGCTCTATGATCAGATAAGATAGTGTGACATTTTCATCAGAGAGCTAGTGTCTGCATACCTGATAACACAGGTAACTGCTTAAAGCAGTATGAATTGAATGCTTTTCTTGTTGATGCTAATGATTTGTCTGATATAAGCTGGCAGAAGGAAACTGAAGAAAGGTAAAATGTTAAAAAAACTTGGCAGTTCAGCATAACAAAAAATTTTAATGTCAGAGGACACTGGGAGGATAACTTCTTTCATTGCCTTAACAAATAGCATTCAGCTATTCTATGTGCCAGATATTTTGACTCGTGTGTTTTATAACCATGTGTAACAAAATGTGTAAGCTCTTTGTGGTGCTAAAATTTTCATTGGAACCAATCTGGTTTTAACTTGTACAGTACTTTGAAGCTACTGTTTTTCTGTGTCTCCACTCTCTCTTTGAAATTAAGGATTAAGATAATGTTAATACCAAGTCAAGAATTGCAAAAGGACTCTTTTTTGATGTCTGTCTTGTCCAAAGTTACGAACTTGTCTTGTCTTGACAGCCAAACTGGCTTTCACAGGAGATTAAAAGGGCAGGAAATTTCACAGATTGTGAAATTGATAGATGTATTAATAGATGGGTAGAATAAATGTTAAAGAAATATATTTGTGTTTAATAGCTTTCTTTGCTAACACAGTAAAATTTGTTTAAAATTTTGGTTTTTTTCACCAGCATTAAAGCAGATAGGATCCAATTACAGAGCGTTAGATTATATTTATTGCAAAATTTGAAAGTAGTCTTTAACTCTTCGAAAGGCCTGAAATAGTTGTAACAAAACTGTAAAATCTCACATCACTCTCAGGAGCTAAAGGAAAAAAAGAATTGGTCAGTCCTGTTCACTTTCACTGGCTACAGCTCACCTCTGTAACCTGGCTGGTAGCCAGAACACAGAGAATATTTACACTGTTTCTTTTGAAATGGGCACATGTGGGTTTCATATCTTTGGTGCTCTTAAAAGGCAAAAAATATGTACTGTGCTCAGCAAAACAGTGTTTTCTTCTGTCTTGTCAACTTCTGTGGCATGGGGTAGAAGTTAACACCATCCAGTGTAAAACAATAGGCAATAAAATGGTTTTTTTTTTTAATCACCTCAGAAATGAGCCATATCCTCACACCTCTCTGCAAGAGTTCATAACTTTTCTTTGGCACCAGAAGCCCTATAAAAACACTTCTTCCCAATAGCGGGAAAAAACTCCTTTGTTTTCTGAAAGGTGCATTTAGCCTGGAGAATGTATAGGTCTTATTCTACATCAAGAAGACTGACTTAAAGCTTTTCAGACAGTGAATTTCATTGAGTGCAATGAAATAATTCACACTGTCAGCTGAAAGGAAATATGTTGTTTAGGTAAAGTATAAATAAAAAAATATTTTTATTGCAGTGAAAATTTGGTTCTCGTAAGAATTGCATTTACAGGGAATGTTTTAATCTGTAGTAGTAATATTATCCCAGGCGATATAAACACTCTCATTTTCGAAATCCACTGTGTTCTTACGATACAATCTTGACATTTTCTATTCATATGTTTCCCCTTCTCTTTAAACCCAGTAAGGAGAGAGATGCTGCCACATGTCTTTATTGCAGAACTGAGGTCCTGAGAAGCAGAACATTTTTGATGGAGTTAGGAAAAGGGTGAAATCAAGCTCAGCACTGTGCTGGAGGTCACTCCTGTGCCAGGCCATCACTGAAGGTGGGATGTGCCTTCAGATGCTATGCCTTTGGAAAAGTTCAGGAACCAAGGGGCGTTTCCTTCTGAGAAATTGAGGTGAATCACCGCCTCCAAGCGCAAAAACTTTGAGTAAGAAATTATCATAGGACTCTGGTGGAAGGAGGCAGGGATTTTTGTGTACTGTCTTTAAATAGTGATCATCTTATATTCTGCCTTTGTTCAGCACAAAATGAAAAGAAAGAAGAAATTAGGACAAATTATCTGGGGCTTCTTGCGAACTTCTGGAGAGGGTTGTGACTGATAAATGGAAAAGGAATACACTGGCTCATCTCCTGTGCTGAAGTGCCCAACCCTTCTCTCTCCTACAAGCACCTGCATTCTTGATGAGAGAATAAAATCAGCATGGATTAGTTTTAATTTAAACACTGAGGGGGTTTTGTGGTGGGGATTTTTGTGGGATTTTTGCATCACTTCTAAAATTTCAAACACATTCAAACATTAAAAGCTTTGGAGAATCCAAATATGCTGTCTTTTCTTTTGCCTTGCACTTCAGAAGAGCTTTGTGTTTTTCCTAAGTAATACTTTGAACAAGAATCACCGACTATGAAAATTTTCCACGGAAGAGGAAAATTCAGTATTTCACGTGGAGGTAAAACAGGATGTTGGACTAGGGGAGCAAGACTTGGGTGTAGCGCGTTCCCGTCTGTGATGCGAGGCGAGCTGTGCGTGTGAGCAGAGCAGCTTTGTCCAGCAGGTGGAGCGATCTGCCCGCGAGTGCGGCGCTCCCAGGGACAGCATCACGCCTGGATTTACAGTCTGCCTGGGTGGCGTTTTCTTATCACCAACATCCTGTTCTGGAAACAGAAAGGGTGAACAGACCATTCTTTTCTTCTCCTTTTGAAGTCTCAACTTCCAATATTGCGTAGAGGAACGCTATAAAACAATGTGAATGCTAAAACACATGGTTTAAGATCTAGGAAAAGTGTTTAATTGTGCTTTTGTTTCTTGTAAAACAAATTTTCTGTTCTCTGTATGCCAGACGGGCAGGGAAAGAGGAAGAGTCATAGTGCATATCCCTGAGGACATTTTTTTTTTAATTAGGTCGATAGCATCTAGGACATTCTGCACAACCAATCTGTTCCTTGGTTTGTTTTAGAAAACTGAAGGTGCTATCAAAAGCTGTAGATACATTTTCTAGCTGTTCAGCCATGAAAATACCAGGTTGGAGAGCAGGGACAAAACCAGACTGCCTGATCCAGAATGCCTTGAAGTTAGTGGATACACCAATGAGTGATAAGGATAGTCAGTGAAAGCATCCTTTCTTTTTCAATCTCATAAAAGAAAAAGTTGTTTTGTCCTCCAGAGGTTTGAAATCTCATTATGAATAAGCTAATCAGTTTTAAGAATAGGTGCTCTTGGAACGATTCTGGGCTTTCTTATGACTGTGTTTTTCAAAAGAGCCACTAAGTCTTTGGAAGATCTGTCTCAGAAGCAAAACTTCTCTTTGGTGAGTTCTGAAGCAAAGCTTGGCAGCTTAAAACAGCTGAGGTTCTTGTTCTGCTGAGGAAGGTGAAGCCACTCCAGACAATGTGTGTGGCATGAAAACCATAGCAGTGGCACCAAAAGATTTATCCAGGATAGTTTCAGTCTCATTGCTAAAATGTGATCAGGAGTAAAACTGAGATAAGCAAGTTTGGTATGGCTTTCCAGCCCACATGGAGCTTGTGAACATCCAGGCTCAAGTCCTGTCTGTCTACTCTTCCTTGCTAGTGTCTACTTGTTAGATTGAATTAGGTCATATGTGCATAGTTACACAGCAGAGCAGTTGCCTAAAAATATATCTTGTGGCCCCAAATGAATGGCATTTTGAGACGAAAAGTGAGGCAGCTGACAGTCTGAGGTGCCATTGGTGCTCGGTGTGGGTGAATCTCTTCCCTGAGCCTACAGTGCAGGGAAGCGGGATTTACATTTCCATTTACCAAACACATTGCTACGGCTCTGCTTTCTCCTGGAGTCAAGAGCAGTGGTTGCCCTGGTAAGTACAGCAGCACCAGCAACAGTCATTTAGATCAGGTAAGACATTTACATATTTCCTGTTGGCAGGCCAGGACCATGTGGCATGCTCCATGTACTGGAGAAACGAGGAATGAGGCTACTATTGAACCGTAGTTCCCCTTCCCAGCGCTTCTGGCATTCAAGGATGTTGGCTGCCTTCCAGGTCTCGCCACTGATTATGGCAAAGAAGGATATAGTTTCTCTTCTTCCTAATTATTGTACTGATTTTTAAATCCTTATTTTAGGCTTGGATTTTCATGGGAGTGGAATTTGTAAAGGCTCTGCTTAGAATTGGTTGTAGTGGAAGGTGAAATCCATGTTCCCTTAAATCATTGTTTGAAAAATCTAGGTCTAATGTTCCTCTTCTAGTAAAGTTTCTGGACACATAAGCTTATGTGTCTGACAAACTGCAATGTATTGTAGAGATAGGCTGAGTATGTTTTGTAGAATTACTTTATCTTCCCTTTCTGTGAGCTAAAATACATGCCCATACTGAGCTTGTGCTCTGCAGTCTGCTACCTTTTTCCTATTCCTCTCCTCTACCTTTTTCATATTTCTCTCCCCTGTCAGATGACAGGGTCTTTACCTGAAGCCAAACAAACTTTACTTTTTTGCATGCTCAATCTGAACCTCTCTGTCTTTAACAGTTTCCCCTCTCTTGAGTTCCTTTATGTGTGTTGTAGGATTATGAAGACTGAGACCACCTAATGCATCATCCTCATCTTATAGTGCAATTCCAAGGCTTCAGCCTATAGATTTTGTATTGCATCCCACCTATTCATGTCACTTGCATTCGGTTTCCTTTCATCAGATCTCTTGATAGGCTCTGGATTGAACCCACAAAGATGTAATTTCATACTGTTTGTGGTAAAAACCAAAACTTACTAATGTTCTAAATCCCAAGAGACCAGTCAAACAAGCCCTTACATCTCATACATCAAGAATTCGTGTGTATTTTTTTTTTTGTGTATGTCACGAGATCACTTTGAAGCCTTGGTGCTATCTTGCAAGCAACAGTCGTGTTTAGCTAATAAGCATATCAGTCACTGAAGATGTAATGGTTTATAAGTGTGCTCGTGCTGCTCATCTGAGGTTGATTCCCCAGTGCATCTTTTGAATATTTCCTGTTCCTAGTATCACAAAATGGAAAACTCATGGATAACCAGCTTTGTTAAAGCTCCAGCACAGAAGGAAATCTGCATTCGGATATGGCATTACTGATATCTCATAAATAATCCAGGGTTGCTGATGACAATATACCACAAACATTTTAATGACAGGCAGTTAAAGCCTGCAATGACAGTTCATTCCTTCTTGAGTACCTTAGTAAATAAAACTATAATGCTATTTTAATCAGTAGCATTTCAGCTAAGCCTCGGTTACTGCTTCTGCTTTAAAAGTATCATTTAAACAAAAAATACAGCAGTAACAGATTATGCAGGTTGTTTCTTTGACAACTTTGACCTCTGTCCAGGCAACAGAAGACATACAGGAGGAGGTATTAAGTCCCAGGTAATAGGCCTGCTTCTGTTCCCAGATGAACAGGTCTTCATTTCACCTTCATGGAAACAAGCAAGCTGCACAAGGTTGCTGAGGCTGGAATATAAAAAACTTTTGTTAATACTAGGACCAAAACAACTAAGAATTTATCTCAATTATCGTTGTATGCCACAGTATGTTTTCAGGGCCAGTGTTTGGGGAGGAACACCTTTTAATTGAAGACAAAGCATATTTGGTGTTGAAGACACAGAAGCAATATGAAGCAGATCACATAGCTGACTATTCCCTTAGCTTTTAGGAGCATAATCTTACTTTCAGTCTTCAAATAAAGTTATTGTGCTTTTTCTCTCAGACTAAATCACTGTATCAGTGGTAGAATGGGCTGCAGGTTAAATTGATTATTCTTATCCCCAGGACATCTTGCAAGAACAATGCCATTAGCCAGTATCTTTGATAGCTCAGAAATGTTTTGAAAAACATTAAAGGTAAGGTAGCTACAGAAAAGAAATTTAGTTGTTAAAATGCTTTTACCTGTATTTTTTGTGCAGTAGAGACAAGCAGCCATCTCTTAGGAATTACTTAGATTTTCACATAAACATTGCAATTTCATCTCAAGTTTTTACAATGATGCAAATTAGCTGCTGTAGTAATTAAAATGTTGTAATAATGAAAATTAGGAAAACATGAGAGAACATAAATTCTGACAACTTAGAAGTGAAATAGCAAGATAGCAAGAAAGACATTAAAGATAACACCAAAAGGGTTTTCTCCAACCACATCAGGGCTAGGTGCCAGAGAAGAGAGTCAGGGAGAGAGAGACAGTGACCAGCTGGGAGAAGTGGCAGGGAGACACTCTCAGGGAAGAGACATCCCCAGGGTACGTCTGTAAAGGGACCACTTGCTCCCAGAGGACACAGTGTATTGTGTTCTGAAATCATCTTAAGGCCACTGTTGCTACTATTAGAAAAGATGGGAAAGAATTAGTAACATGGATTTCAGCAAAGTGCAAGGGTCAGCTCTTGATGACAAAACTGTGAGAATTAAAATGAGGTGAATATCTTAGCAGTGTAGCTCTCAGCTGCTACCCAGCTGGTACTCTGGGCTAGTATGTCTCCCTGCCATCACTCCTCACTTGAACACAGCTTCACACCATGCCTGTGCTCCTTCCTGTGAACCAAACCCCTTTGGTTTACCTGCCCTGAAGGCAGTTCATGGTGCTGGAGAGTTGACCCCTTCCTCTTCCAAGAGTCTTTTCTTGGTGGTGTTCTTGACTTACTTTCCCTGTTGGAATTTCCCAGCCTCTTTAATCTGTCCCTCTTGAAAACTTGCTCTCCAAGAAGCTATAGCAAGAAAAGAAGGTTTTACTAAAATACAGCTGTGAAGATTCCGTTTTTCTTCTTTTCCTCTGTTCTTGGAGTAGAATCACAGATTTTCAAATGTAGCATGAAGGAGCATCCTCCCCTCCATTTCTCTCTAGGCTCATCTTCCCAATTTCCTCCTCTTCCAGACTGCATTCCCACTGTGTTCTTTTATTACTATCTTCTCTCCAGTTTTCTGTCTTTGACTATCTCCAACATCTGCACAGTTGTTACTGTACTTTATAAATCTTACCTTTTGAGTTGTACTGTATGCCCTCTGTTTGAATATCATCTCAGTTACTTGCAGATGACATCTCAAATGCAGGTAAGTGTTAGGATGTGGCATTTTTTTACTCCACATCTGTCTTTACTCCTTGGCAGAGTTAAGGATGCTGCTGTGAGAGCTAGTATTCACCAAGGATTTCTTTGAAACAGAAATTGCCAACTCTGTCATGTGTCCCCTGAGTCAATCAGCAGTTATTTTGGAAGATTAGTTAAGATCACTTCCAAGCTTTTAGAGGGCTGCAATTTTCACCTAGACACCGACAGATGAAAGAATCAAATTGACATACCGAGAAGAAGAATAATAGAGTATGGCGTTTGTAAAAGCTCAAAAATTAACTGCTTCCTTTAAGGACTCAGCAAGCACAGGGATATGAGATGGTACAGGTGTGATTTTCAACAAGATCTCTGTCCAAAAGCTCTTGAAGAAATCTAATTGTCAGGATAGGAGAAATTAAGTTCTCCTGCAGGATAAAGCTGGGGAAAGAGGTAGGCATTCATTGTTTGGTAGTGCCTCCTTACTTCAAAAACACAGAGAAGACTGTGTTCCAGCCTGGAGTAAATGTTCTCCTAAAAAGGTATGACCAAGGTAAGAGAGGTCAGTGCTGATATGATGTTACCAGGAAGCAACAAAAACAACACTGAAGCAGTTTACTAATCATAACAAAGGAAAGCATTAAAATTCAGCTTGTGTGCAGTTGAGAAGGTCTGTCCTCGGAGCTGCAGTCCACAGGTGCTCTGGGGCCTGATCCATGTGGAGCTTGGTAGGAAAGCACACAGATTATCAGCTGGGTTGGTGTTTTTCTCTGTACAGGGAAGTACTCTCCTACAGAAGAAATTTTTATGTGAAGTTAGATCAAGTCATGACTCAATTTTTCTAGATGGCAGAAAATGATGATGCAGGACAGAAGGGTTAAATCCCAGCAGAATTGCAAGAGCAGCTGAAGGGAAGGCATTCACATTTGAGGTGCTGCCCTAGCTGCAAAGCAGGGATTTCATGCAGCTGTAGTTCTGTGTTTAATGGTAGGTGATTCAGGAGCATCAGAATCGGAGCATCAGTGCCTGCTCATGTTCTGATTTATCTGTTGGCTTTCAAGTTTGCATTCTGGGTAAGCAAAAGGTGGCAAGGATGACAGTGAAGCCAAAGAAAGGTAATTTTCTGCAGACACACCAGGCCTCATTTTCCAGCTAGACTTAACTGAGAAAGAAAGAAACTGTTGAGTTGGCCTCTGGTTTTCTAGCAGTGAGCAGCAGCTGTTTTGGTAGCAGTAGCAGCAGCTCATATAACAAATGTTTCATGATGAATGCAAACAAAAGCCAGCCCTGAAATTCCAGCTCCACTATGTACGCATAAAATATAAAACCAGTTCAAAATAATGTAACTACTCAACTTAAGGGATTTTTTCTTCCCCTCTAAATAAATTCCATATGAGAATTAGTGTTTGGCCTGCTCCGTTCTCCACGGCTCACCCAGAAATTTTTTATCATATAGGCCGAGGGCAAAAAGTGAGCACAAAAACCAACCAAGAAAAAATATTTTTGGAAGATATGCACATGCAAGAGGTTGTGTGGTTTGGGTGAAGGTTTTGAGAATGCCAAACATGCTTACTGAATTGAAATTACTGCTGATGTTTGTGAGTTGGCTAAATTCACTTGCCTCCAAAATAGGTCTTGGAGGAATTCTTTATGCATCTCTGTGCAATTTGCTTTCTGAAGATGACTTGTAGTTTTAAAGGCATCTACATGTTAGAAGAGTGTTATGCCCTCTAGCATAAATTTCTTTCCAGATAGCTAGTGGGAGGATTTCTAGGGAATGCAAGTTGCTGGTCAGTGCATGCTCAGGGGAAATGAGGATATTGAAGAGAGAGAAAAATATAACAATTGGAGACTCAATAGAAGTACAAAAGCTATCCAGGGAGCAGTGTCTTAAATTATCTTCCTCCAATTTCTTAAAGTTAAAACAGCAAGTAAATATCAGCATTTACCCATTCCTCCCTGCTCTGCTCTTTGCTGAAAGTCTGGAGCAGCATCTGTTGTCTGCCCACGCAAACACTCCCGCTCTGTTCTCAGGCCCTGAAATACTCTCTTCACAATGTTTGCTTTCCTCATGGCTAGTTTTTCTGAGCTGGCTTCCCTCTGATTATGGAATTATTCAGCTCTATGCATCCAGCATCGGAAAAAAACCTAATTTCTTGTGTTCTGACAGATTAATGATAAAATAATGTAGCTTATTGTTGTGCCTTTTGCAATATAATTCTATCTAACACCTTTTGTGTAGTGCAGATTTTAAATGAGGTTTGTCTTCTTCCATCTTGTTGCTTTCAACTGGATTTTGAACAGCCTGTGAAGTTGTGTTGCTATGTGATGTGTTGCTGTTCTTGAGGTACATGTGTACCTGTAAGTCATTATGGGTATCACATCTTTGGTCAGTTGTAGGGCTTAGAACAAAAACTCTGTGCTTGTCTTGTTTCTGCTTCTCCTGCTGCTTGACTGTTTTGATTCATTCCAAGCCATCAGCTACGTTAGTTGATTTCTTTGTATTTGTGGAGTGGAAAGGGGAAAAGGAGATTGATAAAGAGTACTGTTGGATCTAGCAAGGAAAAGAGAACAGAAGGGAGAGGGCTCTTTCAGGTTTTGCTTCCTTCTCACTAGAACGAAGTGCAGCACAAGGTGCTGGGAGAGCCCAGTGGTGGCATTGGGCCTGTGTGGAGGGAAGACAGGGGCAGGGAGCCACGGGTGTGCACAGCCGGCCAGAGCCCGCGGTGCTTTGCAGAGCTGGGCTCCTGTGGCTTTTAGGATGTTACCAAGTTTGGAGGTTTACTGCTTGGGCTCGAACACATGCTTTTTCTGTTACATAAAATGAGAGTGTGGAATAAATGGGTGACTGATATATAATATACATCTTCCAAAAGCTAGTGGAAATTGGACATGACAGAAGTGACAGCATAGCCCAAGAAAATTTATTTAAAACACTGAATGAAAATATTCACCAAAAACTCTGTTTTATCCTAAATACCACTAAATATTTCTGGGCATTGGTAGTCCTATTTTTATCTTTCAAGTTTTCTTCCACTCCCTACTGTTCCATGAGTGCTCTGCCAATTTCACAGTAGCCATGACTCATCCTTGAAGGGTCTTCAGGCAGCTGACAAACCTGCCTTACTTCACTGGGTATGGACATTATTTAATGTCAGTGTTTAAATTATGTGCTGAGGAAACTGAACTCTCTGCATGATCAGTGAAGAGAGGTAAATGGCTGTCTCCCTCTCTGGGGGTTGTTTGGTGCTCTGAGTGGCTGTCTGGAGTTCATCAGCAGGAATGCTCCTGACTCATCCTGTGCACTGGTACACAGTATGGTAGAGAGTGATGTTGCCAGTTGCCTCCTCCATATTCTCCAAGATTTTTGGATTAGTACATGTGAGATATGTCTCTGGCCTTTCACTGTCCACAACTTACATTTCAGTGTTTGAGAAGTCCTTAGTCTGTTTTTCTGCACTGAATCCTGGTTCATAGAGAATAGTGTTTGTCTGGTTTCACCATAATAGTATCAGATGCATTTCAGGATTTCTGGGTATTTCAGGTGTGGGGTTTTTTCCCACTGTAGAATCTTGCCCTATCTATTCCCATTCCTTATTTAATTCAATAAGTGGTAAACTCAGTGGTAAATTTTGGGTGTCAGTGATGGTAATTAAAAGCTATTAGAGTCAGGACATCAGCTGAGAATCCTGGATACCAAGTAGCTTTTTGTACAGTTCATATTCTTTCTTGAATTTGGATACTTAGTCTAATTCATGACTTTGTGTGTTGAACCAATTAATTGATTTTCTGTAATGACCAGATGAGATGCTAAGCATGGAGGGTGTGTATTCTTTTTAAGTGCAATGCAACAGATTTCTTGTGTTAAGATTGTTTTATTTGCAAATAGCAAATTGTTCTCTTCAATCAGCATAGAAAAAAGATGAGTGCTCTTAGTCTAAGTCCATGAAAGAAACACATTATTATGATGGGCTTACATATACAGACATTATGATACACATATATATTTGTCCAGATTTACCAAGCTCATGGAGGAAAGTAAACCCTTTTTGCAGTCATCTGTTCTTAGCTCTTATTAGTTGAAAATACCAAGAACAAATTGCATCTTGTACAACTTTGCCTATTTGGTGCAGACATGCCAAAGCAAGTGTTTGATAGCAGGAAAGTTTACTCTGTTGTCTTACACTTTAGCAAACAGCTTACCAAAAATGTCAGCCCAGTTCATCTTGAACTTCTACTAGCAGAAGAGCAGTGAAACTGCAAGACAGATCTGTCTGTATATTAGATTTCAGAATTTACTTGGCACTGCCTTCTGCTGCTGGTGGAATATGGTATTGGGTCCCTGGCAGGCCCCAGTACTTTGTGCATTTGCAGAACACCTTATTTAGCCTATTTTAAGGGCAGACTTAGCACTTAGCCAAAGGTTCTGCTTTGAATCACTGAAAATTATTTTCCTTGGTGCATGTTTTTGCAAGCTGCTTGTAGAAATCAGTGGTTTGAGTTCCTGCTTAATTCATCTGCTCAGTTGACAGACTCTTCAGTTACCCTGTCAGACCACATCTTGGTGTGCGTCCCACTCCTTCAAAAGGAATAAAAAGTTAAGCGCAAAGCCACTTTGTATCTCATGTGCAAAAAGGGAAAAACTCCTAGTCCCACACATCTTTTCATGCTGTATACACATGTGTGAGTAATTTAGTGGAGAAATGGCACATGATACGTTAGTATATTTTATTAGCAATTGGCACTGGCAGACCAATATTTTGATTTTGAAATTGTGGCAGAACTTGCCCAAATTGCCTCTAAAATCAGAGTTCAAATCTAGCACTGCGCCCCCTTTTCTGAGTCTTAGCAGGAAAAAACCAAAAAGCAAAAGATACAACAAAAGTATTTTGATAAACAGATGTCACCCACTTTCAAGTGTTGAATCTCAGTTTAATTTTTCCCATGCTACATAAATAGTCCCTTCACTTCCTTTAGCCTTGCAGTTTTTCATTTCCCACTGTAACTCAAACAAAATGAAAAAAAAAAAAATTATATTTACGAGGACTCTTTTTGCTCAGTTTAAGGGTTTTCATTTCTTCAGTAAATGTACTTAATAAAATTAAATGCTCTGGGAATGTGCCAAAAATGCTGTCAGCCACTATGGCAAGCAGATGGATGAAGTTTCAATTGAACGTGATGTGCCCAGGTTACTTTGTTCATTTAGAAGCTGATGACCACAGTCACTGGACATACTAGAGCAGCCTGTGAGGAATGTGTTTTTAAAGAGATCAGAGTCACAATTCCATATTCCCAGCACCTATGGGTTTACTGGCGAACTTGGCCCCATCCAGGCATTGAATTGGGTCCTGGGACCCACATAATCAGCACTAAGACTGGATATGAAGGCAATCTAGCTACAGCATCTGTCACCCCATTGACTGCCAGGGTTGGTCCTGCTGTTTTCACTGGTTAGGCGAGGTGTCTCCTTCCTCTTTCAATAGCTCCGTGTGGGTCCCTCCCAAGCTGCACACTTGGTTGCAGAGGACAACCTCCTCAATAGATTTTTTTTGGCTGGAAAGTGGCCCAGGGGAGAAGCACCTAAGAGTGCTGTCGACAGCTGGCTTAACATGAGCCAGAGTGTGCCCAGGAGGCCAAAGGCATCCTGGCTTGTGTCAGACACAAGTGTGGCCAGCAGGAGCAGGGCAGTGACTGTCCCCATTACTTGGTACTGGTAAGGGGGCCTCACCTCGAGTGCTCATTGCAAGAAAGGCATTGAGGTGCTGCAGGGTGTACAGAGAAGACCAACAGAGCTGGTGAAAGGTTTAGAGGGTATGTCATATGAGGAGCAGTAGAGGGAGCTGGGCTTATTGAAGCAGGAGAAAACAAGGCTCAGGGGAGACCTTACCACTCTCTACAACTACCTGGAAGAAGGCTTGTAGGCAGGTTGGTCTCTTCTGCCAGGGAACCAGTAACAGGACAAGGAAAAATGGCCTTAAGTTGCACCAAGGACCATTCAGGGCGGACATCAGGAAAATTTTCTTCACTGAAAGGGTGTTCGAGGATTGGAAGAAACTTTCCAGGGAAGTGATAGGGTCACCAGCCCTGGAAGTGTTCAAGGAAAGACTGAATGTGGCACTTAGTGCTATGATTTAGTTGACATGGTGTGTTCAGTCAAAGGTTGAACTCCGTGAACTTGGCGGTCTTTTCCATCCTTAATGATTATATGATTCTAATACAAAACCTGATTGTGTTCATTGGTCACCCACTGAACACCAAACCTGGGTGAAAACATGTGCCTCAGAGCCCTGTTGGTACGTGTAAGTGTATACACACATCAATGTGGTCAATGTCCCTTCTGCACAAAAGTACACTGAGCTTCCCAGAGGTGATTTTTTTTTTTTTGGACAGGCCTTTCTGAAGTAGGCTTGATTGTTTATTTTTTCATTGTTTTTCTTACTATGGAAACCCTGAATGTACTATTCTCTCAGATAACTTTTTCATCATGTTTTCCACAGAACTTCATTAAAATATTCTGTATTAAAAAGTATTCTTCTAGTAAGCTTAGCAAGTTGAATAGGACTTTGTAGATTCAGACTCTGATTTGTTGTTTAGAGGAATAAGTGTTGAAATTGGGCACTGAAATGTTGACATTTGGTTCTTAATGGTATTTTCTGTGTTGTGTTATGTTATCAGGTAGTTAAGCTTACTTATAGAACTCACACAGCATCAGTGTCTTCTCTCCTTGTCACTTTGCTCTTTGGTCAGTAGGCTGGGGATGGGCAAGAGGTTGGGAGGGGACACAGCCAGGACAGCTGACCCAGACTGATCAGAGATTGTTCATACCATATAACAACATGTTCAGTAATCAATAGAAGTAGTGCTGGAGGAAGGAGTGGGATCTTTGGCTTCTAGGATGGTGATTGCTTATGCACTGACTGGCAAATGGGGAAGGAATGTCATTTGCATCACTCACTCCCTCTCCCTCTCCTCCAGATGAAACTGTTATCTCTGTCCACAAATTTTCTTGCCTTTTGTTTTTTTCCTGTTCTCTCCATCCTCCCACTGTAGGAGCAGGAGGAGAGAGCAAATGGCCCCATGGGTGCTTGACTGCTGACTATGGCCAACCTGCATCGACAGGTTTCTGTCTTTATCTTGATATAACTTTTAACATTGCACATCTCATGAGGAATGTTGAATATCTTTATTCCAGCACTCCTGAAGATTGCATTGTAGAAAATTGCAATGTTCTTCAACAAAAGCCTAGGTTGTTGTACATATAGTATTCCTTTTAGTAACCTCATTCTCTCCCAAAATTGGTTCATCTTGTAGAGCTTCTCCTAATTACTAATTACATTCTTCCTGGTGCCTGTCTCGTTTTATTCTTATTCAGAGGTGTTAACCTTTACGAGTACCCATAAATACTGTAGTGGAAAAAGACAGCAAATCATTTTATCTCCTGTTTTGTTAATCACGAGGAAAAGGTTTGTGCAGTATAACTTTGAAGCACAGTAGTCATTTTGTCAGGTCTAGTATTGTCATTAAACTAATGTGCAGACTATCCTGGACACTTTGATACTAGCCAGTCTCTCTAACACTGGCATGAAACTGCTGGTTGAAATACTGCAGACATAAGACAATTTACAGGATTAAGTGCAGGAGCAATGGCTTTTCATACCCCATAAGTCTCTCATTCCAATTCATGTGTGCTTTCAGTGTGTTCAGCTAAGTCCTTTAACAAGCAATAGAGTTAAGGCTACTGAGAATATACTTCCTGTAAACAAGGTGATAGATGGCAGAACAATGTGCCCATGTATCTCTTCCCTGTCTGTACATTAATGTTAAATGGAAGTTGAATTTAAAAAGATCATTAAGCAAGCCCTGTTTCCTCAATGGATTGTTCTTGGTGCTGAAACACAAGCACGAATGGTAAAGGTGTGCTGGAGCTGATTGTGTCAGTCACTGAAGACAGGTGAGAGTTACTACAGAGGCAGCTGTCCTTGCTGCTCGTTGGTACAGATGCGTTGAGTGCATAGGGAAGCCTTTGTCTTCAAAAATCTTAGTCTTGTAAGTATGTCAGAAATGCTATTTTTACACTCCTTATGGAAGAAAATATATTGCTTGGAATATAGAGCAAGTACCTGCATGCGTAAATCTTGATGGTGTTTGCACAGCTTCTAAGCACCTAAAAATATTCTAAATTCATTTATATTAACCCAAACAGATTAAAATCATACTTACCCTTGAATTGGGGCCTGCTTTCAAAAGCTCTCATGCATATAAAGAATTGCCAGGGGAAGTCTCCTGCCACAAGTCACTGGGACACTACATCCTGTGATACAGCCTCTGAGGGAGTGCTTTGGTGCTCAGGATTAAATAGGTCACACCAGAATTTCTTCTGCCTTTCCCAAGCCCCCATCCCTCACCTGTGCTGCGCTGCTAAAGAAGTGCTGAGGTTGGCACGAAGAGCCAGTGTATCTCTCTGACTTCTGCAACAGCATCTGTCTCCAGGAATCCTCATTGCAGATATGGCTGCAGGCTCTGTAACAGAGGCAGTGAAAAGCTCAGGCATGATTTCACCCTTGACTTGGGTTTAATGCATTTGTGAGAATCCAGCAGGAGCTTTGGTCACTATGAAGGTCTGAGATAGCTGAATGTTTGCCTTATCTATCTGTCAGACTCTTGAAAGTCTGCTAGGTGCATAGGAATTACTGTCTTTTTTGTGAATGAGGACACTTGGCCTTCACGTGAGCCTGTTAGGAAAGGCTTGGAGGGCGGAGTGGGTTGCCTGGACCTTCCTGGAAGGAGGAAAGATGCCTTCTTGTTTCTGGTTCGTAGTGACCTCAGGGGACATGAAGACCCTGGCAGCCTTAGGGCTTAGCTCTGTTGGAACATTAAACTTTGCCTTCTAGCCTGAGCAGTAGAAAATCAAGATGTTCTCTCTCCAGGAAAAGCACGGGGTGAGAATTGCATTAGCCACACTATGAGCTTACTCCCCTCTCCCAGGGCTTCTAGATAATATAATTCCCCTCCTTTTTATTTTTTTTTCTCTTGCTGGAACAAGTCTGCCTGTGTTAAACAACAGACCCTTTTCCTCAGTTTTGGCCAGAGGAGGAAGCCTTTGTCCCGATCTCCTGGCAGCTGGCCAAGGCAGTCGGGCTATGAGCCAGGAGGGGGTGAACTTGAAAGGAACAGTGTGTTGTTTCTGCTCTGGTAGCATTCTTCCTTCTTCAGCGTGCCTCGGCCCCTGGCTGCCTTCAGTCACTCATTATACACAAAAGAACTTAAGGGCAAAAGAGACAATTTTCTCTTGACTGCCTGTAACTTGAAATAATAAGAAATAAAACCATTTTGGGGCTTTCAGTTGTCTGTGTGCAGAGATGGTTGGGAGAAAATCTTCCTGGAACTGGCTACTTTCTCACAAGGGAAAAAAGAACCAATAGCATCTTTTTTTCCTCCCCATTTTAATAGCAGCTTTCATACAGTAGCATGCATCTTGCCAGTCCTGTATCTCCTATCAGTTGTGATTTTACCTTGGCAGTGCATCAGTTTTATTATTGGACATTATTTGCATCCTAGTTAGTATTTTTGCATTCATTTTTCATTTCAGTAGTTATATAAAAAAATGAGCAGTCATATGTATGTTCTTGGAAGACTTAGGATTAAGTCTAAGTGGCTAAGAGTCTTAGTCTAAGTGGCTAGGAGGCTACATTTAGAATTAAAAAATTTAAGGCCAGAGTCTCAATATTTAAAAAAAAAAAAAAATAGGATTATTTCCCATTCCTGCAAGGCCTGATACCACAGGGTGATGACCACTAGGTTTGAATAATCAAGAAGTGGAAAATGTAGCAAATTGGGTGTTCAGACATCTTCCAAAAAAGACATTCACACTGAGGTATCTGAAATGCAGTGACAAAAAGGCTTTTGCATGTAGTGCTTCTGACTTGGAACTTGACACAAGCAAGGTGTTCGAAGCTTGGATCTGTGAAAGACTTAAATGGATCACTGGGTCACTGAGCTTGTTTCAATGTCTCCTCTACATGGAGACCAATATCTGGAGTTCGTTAAGTTATGAATTGATGCAAAATTATCAAGTGATAGCAATTCAACTGTGTTTTTTTTGTACTAACAATTAATCACCTTCATCACTTCAAGAAAGCTTTGCCATACTTCCAGTCCGCATTTTTCTGCTTCTCTGATTCCTGCTTCCAACCCTTCACTGCCCATAGTTTTCTCACCATGAAAATATGCAGATGCTCTAAACAAGTCACCTCTCCATCATCTTTTTTGGTAAGCTGACCAGAGCATCTTTCCTCAACCCCAGTGTTCATTCTGAGGCTGTTTTCATACTCTTTCTATGTGGTTACAAAACTGGATGCTATATGCCAATGTTTCACTTACCAATACTATATATGGAAATAAAGATACATCCACCTCTCTCCATCCCTCTTGGACATCTTAGCTTGCACAGCACACCTCTTCATCATTTCCTTTTTGTGGACAAAAATCACAGATAGCAGCCTACCACGGTTTGAAGCACAAAGGCAAGGTGCCTTCTCTAGATTCTCAAGTCCTGGGCTGTATCTCTGCAGACTTTCTGCACTACATAGCTGTGGTGAAGCTTTTCCTGCTCATAAGCACTGCTGAAATTTGTCTCGGTCACTGCAACTGTCTCTTAACGTCTGCAAAAAAGTGATAATGTTAGTATCTGCATAACCTACTATGCAGCCCTGTTCACAAGCCTTCTGTAAGAATCTATTTTTAAATTGTGGGTTTGTAAGATCCAGATGTGACTGGATTCAATAACTCTTAAGCAGCTATAAAAGATACATTAGGAATTGTAGCATATGAGCTGCAACCATAGCAGTTGTTTCGGCAACTCAAACTAGACAATCCTGGCATTTCCTCTGCAGATGACTTTGGTTTTGGCACCTCCAACTCCGTCTAGTTCAACTTAAAAGCTGCTTAATGGCTATAAAAGTACCTGACCACATTCTCATAAGAATCTGCCTGTTTATTCTACCAGTGTGGGTTATTTTTCAACTTTCCTTTTTCTTCTACATTAACCTACCTGAACTGGAAATGCAACATTAAAATGCACCAAACAGAGGAGTCTCTTAGAAGATCCTGCTGAGATTTGTTATCAAATCTCGTGTGAGATACAGCACATTTCCGGGCTGAGGACAGCATCAGAGGCAGTGTGTGGTACCGGAGGGTTGGCTGAAGTGTCTCATGCAGCTGAAATCCATGTTGTTGGATCCACAGCTCTGAGCGGGTAGGAGCAAAGGCATAACACTGTGACATTTCTAGGAGGAGAGGTTAGAGATTTCATTATAATACTTACTGGTTGGAGAAGAGACTTCAGAGTGGTAGCTGGAGAAAGTTACATAGTTGTATTGCTGAGCTGTATGGCAAGTGTTTCATAAGGGAAATAATACCTTTAGCAACCCAAGGAGTGTGTAAGAGCATTGTTGAATTCATATCGCTGTTGCACTGCCAAACCAGTGCAGTGCTGACCTCTGCAATATTTTCCAAATCGATGTTACGTGCATAGTGTAGGAAGATGTTTGTTATTTATGGCCACATCAGCCCAAGGTACTCCTTACATTTATCACTTATCACTAACTTTTATTTTCTTTTTTCTTCATCTTTCTTCCTTGCTGTTGTTTTGTGTCATGCCTGCTTGGTGTTTACGTCCTTGAACATTAGTAGGTGTTTGATTACGTGTCTTTCAGATTATCTCTTTGAACTCTCCTTAGCTAATCTCTGGTTTGGCATCCCTCCATTTTTCTGTGCCACCTTATCATTATCAGACCTTCCTGCATTTTGTCTAAGTTAAAATAAATTATGAAAATATATAAGGTTAAAAGGGAGACTATTCTTTACTCCATTTTCTTTATTCATTGTAATGGTAATAAAGAAGAAAGAACACTGCTGTCTCACCTAGTTGCATCTCTGTCACTGACAGCCATCATTTTACAGTGTCTAAGCTAATTACAGTCTGGTGTATTTGCTGCCAAGATCCTTGTTTGATAGATAATAGGACATTCCATTTCCTAGGATTGCAGATCTCTGAAGTTCTGGGAGTTTCCATGACCTCTGAAGAGCTGCTCTTTCAGAGAGATCTATACCTGACCTTTAGGAGATAGAGAATGGCTGTGTGCCAGTGTGTGAGACTTCTCCTAATCCCCTGGAGTTAGGAGTTGTTCTGTGTCCACTATAATTCAGGACAGAAGAGCTAGAACAAAGCAAGCTTTGCTGTGAGCTTGGCATAGCTGTCCCCAGTATGCACGTGAGGGTCTAATCTTTATCTACGTGTCATTTAAACTTATACCATATTTTGTTTGGTTTGAATATCTGAGAGGAGAGTAAACAAGTGGTAAAGAGTTTAATAACTGGGATTCATGGTATTTCAGATAAAGTTGGTAGATACTGTGAGAGAAATTGCTACTTTACTTTTCAATCCGTTTTGATTTTTAATTTATTTCAGCCTGGTCCGTGTCTCTGTTAGATTTTCTCCACCATCCCTGCTTTCCATTAACAAACGTGAGCCTAAGCAAGGTGCTCCATGGCGGGGTGTGGCTGCAGCACACCATCCCTCCTCCAGCTCGGATCCAGGGACCTGCCCTGGGCTGACACTCCTGAGCAGCAGTAGCCATGTGGCCATTGGAAAGATGTGTGAGCCCAGCACATTGGTGTCTCATCCATTCTCCCCAGACTGTCCTTTTCCAGATATCCTTCAAGAGCCAGGCTCAAAATTTCAAGTTTGTAAAGCAAATCAGTTGTGCCAGAAAACTTTTTGCTAAGCTGCAGTTGAACATTCCAGGGGAAATAATTTCTAGCGTAGCCATCAGAGCCCTGGTTGGCACCACAGCAATGAGAGGCAGATCAAGCAGAGACCCTCACCACTTTGTACGTCACATCTAACCACAGTGACACGTTTATTTCCATTTGAAACTCCAGAGAAGTAGGTATGTGCTTTTACTCGGCTGCAGACAGTGGAGGCACGGGGCCTCTATGGCACAGTTGAGGAAATGAGTTTGCTGTGTGTATGACAGCCATCGTGTTCACACAGCCATGGGAGCGGCGTGGTGTTCTTCCACCGCGAGCCCGGCAAGCCCACGGTGTGCTGGCCTGCAGCCACCCTGCTCTGCCTCCAGCCCGGATCAGCCCTCCTCAAGGGCCCCCTGGGACACTGGCTCCCTGTGGCTTCATCCAGGAGCGGCGCTGAGGAGCAGCCTCTGCACGGCACCCTCCAAAACAGCAGGACCCTGGAGAGCCCATCTTTCTGAAGTTTTCTTCTGAGGTGGAGAATGCCGTTAGGGTCATTTTGTCTAAATATGGCAATTCGGGGTTTTTGGAGCCACAAGTTATAATACTCACTTTTCCCTATGGTTTGGATTGCTGCAGTGAGTAATGTCAATTTCTTAGTTAAAAAAAAAAAAAAGAAAGTGAGAGTGTGGAAAGTAACAGTAAACACTCATCAACTGGTTACCCAAAAGAATTTCATTCTCTTCATTCCTATCTGCATATCAGTTTAGTCTTAATTCAGGGTATGAGCAGGCTGCACTGGGAGGTTGCATTAGTGTAGTACATTCTTCTAGTAATGTCAAATAATGCCAAAGTAAACACATTTTGAAAAAATAACCTTAAGAAGTAAATAGCGTCATTTGTTGCCCTCCATGTGGTTAGATGTCTCGAAGGTCATAAAATGGGGGTCTTTTGGTGGGGCATCTGCGTTTATGTAGCATATGCAGATCGGTATTTTGGCTTTAGGCCAGATCTACCTCATTTTCCATTTTGCTTCTATGATGAAGAAGAGGTGGTTGAGGTGACTTCAAGGGGCAGTGTTGTGATTTCATCCATATTTGTATTAGAGAGCCTTTAAAGAGTATTTAAGATTAAAACACAGTCTAAATAAAGTTCAAGTACAAAAAGTAGCAGAGTTCACTTGTTTTATCAAAAGGCTGAGCCTGCAGCCAGGCACAGGCCCAGCTCACACCATCCAACACCCCACACCTCCCAGCTCTTCATGCTCTGCAGTTCCAGTGATTGTGCTGCAAGGCAAACAAACAGGAGCCAGAAAATTTACACAGCCCCTGCAGCCTCCCTGAGTGTGGGTGTTTCTGTCTGTTCGGACACGAACTGCCGCAGTCATAGGTGTGTGCACAGAGCCAAGAAGTGCACACATCAGAAACCCCTGTGCCACTGCACATTCAGAGTGCACTGTGCTGTGAGGGTGGCACGGAGCACCAGACATTGCCTTTGGCTGCTCCTGCCCCCACAGACTGCCCCCCGAGGAAAACAGTCCCGTGCTTGTCACCTTGTCATCGTTGGCAGCGCTCCTGGGCTGAGCACAAGTGCCTCTCTCTGCTGGGAGAAGCAGCCACCGAAGGGAGCTGGAGCTGTGAAAGTGCCTTTCCCCACTTACGGCCCTGGAGGGACCGTATAAGTTAAGAGCTTTTTCCAGTGAGCTAAATGGAGTGTTCTGTAGCAGAAATAACTTAGGTAAAATAAAAACAAAGTTGGCAGGCAGTATAAAGGCTTAAGGTAATAAATGCAGTATTTAGTAGTGTATATTTGCTGCTGAATTTGTAAAGAAAACCAGACTGCAAAGCTGGCAGGAGCTATCAGCTAAGCATAATAAAGAGGAATGTCTTGAAGTGCTCAGTAATCATGAGAAAGTTTTCTCACCCAAGGACAGACTGAGCACACTGGCCTTCCTGGGGTGTAGTCATATCACACCCATCAATGGCAATTTGAAAGTAACTTGAACAATTTGACTGAGAATTTAACAAGATTGAGACCTTTGTTGTCTGTTCCAATCTATGGATAAAGGCGATGCAGAAGAGAATAAGCTCTTGGGAACCCAGACATTTTCACCAAAAATACTTCACTCTGTTCACTAACTACAAGTCCTGCCTTCTGTGCCAATGTCTGTTAGAAATGTAAGCAGTTCCTAATCCTTCCTCTACACTTTTTCTTAGCTAAATAGCACATTAAAAATTGCATCTTTCTTTCTGGCTTTTTATGGTTTAATATTTTAATAATTTCACTAATATCTAAATAAAACTAAGCAAATAGATAAACAGTCAGTAAATATAGAGCATATTTCACCCTACATCATTGTTATTAAAGAACAGAGAACTCTGTGTACTCAGTTGTTTATTTTATATACATGAGTAGAGACAGGTTTCATTGGAAAGAACTACTAAGTTTGGTGTAAAAGTTACATTTAATTACACCAGTAGTATGTTTTAATAATTACCAACCAATAAAAACCATTCTTCCTTTAGAGAAGGAAGTAAAAGTATAGATGTGAAATAGAATGAATGCTTTAAATAATTTTTTTGTGATTTAGAACAGCATTGCATTGAGTAAATTAGTCAACGTATCTTCTCTTTATATCATTCTTCCTACATTTCAAATTGGTCTGCTGCAGTTGACAAGCAAAACTGACTATTTCAGATGTAACTTTTTTCTTCTGCACCAGGTAGGTGTGACACAATGAAGTTCAGTGAATAAGAGAATGTCCATTCCAGCAGCACTTGTCTCATGTAGTATTATTAAAATGTTCTGAGTTGGTTTTCATTTATTCCTTAATTCTCACGGAGGAAAATGTGTGTCCAGTGACAGAAAATTGAATTCTTTTTCGAGTGTGGATACCTTAAGCTGTATGAATATTAATCTTTTAAAATTTAAAGAAAATGGTTCATGTTCAATGCTGTGCTCTGCCTATCTGTTGTACTTTTTAAGATTTAAAATCTTGTATGAACTTTTTCTCTAAAGCTCATTGCTGTTGTGCTTGCTAGATGGACTTAATCATATTTTATTGCCTCTTGGGATAAAAGGGTTTGTCTTTGTTTAAAGTGCCTCTCTTCCCTAAAAAGCTATTCTTGATTATTTCTCTTGGATAGACATATAGCTTGTGGGATCCCAAGAACAACTTACTTTTCCTGCTAGGAACCAGCATTGCATCCCTTAGCATTATGTGTAAGCAATTGTGAAAACCTATTTCTCTGTAGAGATGTTAAGTATATGTTAAGCTTTGCTGATAGCTGCTCCAGAAGACCTCTGTTCTGCTCACATGGACAAAACTCTACCCGTGGTAAAATCACATTTTGATTCAGGGACTCCCTCTGGAAGTGAGGGTGGTTGCTGCCACTGGAACCCAGCTGGAAACATGAAGTGTTCTTTGTTGTCTGTTTCCTCTATTTAAGCTTTTTCTTTGCCATCCTTCATGTTCTGACCCTTTTAAATACTTCTGACTTGAAGAACTGCTGTTACCTAATAAGAATTAGGTTCCCATGTTATATACTTAGAATGAAAATACTTGGGGGGAAAAATTATTGCCTTCAGAGGTTGCTTTACACCTCATTCAAATACATTAATCTCCACTGATAGACTTGTCTATCAAAGGACAAGAGACAATTCAGTATCTTTGTTAGTAACCCTAATTCTTTATCAACGATTAAAGGTTGTATCTCAGTTTACCAAAGCAAAAGTTGTCAGGTGAACAAAAAAGTAGTGAAATCTTCGAGTGCATGTCAGGAAGATGAGTGTAGCTCCATGAACAGGTGTAACAGGACGAGAAAGCTAACAGGCACAGTTGATCCTGACGTGTCATGTGGTGATGCCAGCTATCTGTTGGTGCCACCCTGAGATGGATTCAGATTGACAAGTATCTGTTTAGATTTGAACTATAATAAAGCATAACTGAGACAGGTCACTATATGCCACATACAAAATAATTGATATTTTAAGCTTGATGGTGGGCCTGACATCAAACTCCAAAGCTAGGCAAGATTGTGGGTTTTAACCATTGACAATTAAGGTCTTTGGTGACTGCAGACATGTATGAACTAACGATATTTAAACATGCAGACCTGACTTCAAACATCTGTATTTTTTCATATCTTGTTAAAAGTAAATCCTGTGTTAGAAACAGCTTGAACTCATTTGTATCAGTAATGTAGTAGAGTCATGCCTTAATGTTTAAATTAAAAAGTTTACATCTGGTTTTGCTAATCAGCACCCACCATGTTGCTTGTTGTTCTTTCTTTACAGAACATAGGAAGCTTGGCAATCTGACTGTGACAGTGAAAAAGACCGTCCCCTCTCCAGAAGCAATACAGATCCTCTACCAACGCATGAGATACGAATATGAGTTTTATTACTATGTCAAAGAACAATTCCACCTGCTAAAGCGCAAGTTTGGACTGAAGTCTCATAACAGGAAACCAAGTCCCAGACCTGAGTTCTTCATTCCTTCTCCTCTGGAAACAGAGGAGCCAATAAATGATGAGGAAGAAGATGATGAAAAGTGGCTAGAGGATATCTATAAAAGGTGATGGATGGAAGAGCTATCCTTTCTCTTCTGGTGATCCCTCCAGCTTTCTTAAGATTTTTTTTCAATAATTATTATAAGTAATTCCTTAAGGAACTGAGTTAATGCGCAGCGGATTTGAAATGGAACAGAAGAGACCATTCCCACATGCTGGAGTCATTGGGAGATACCTGATTTTGCAGGTTTGATTCATTATACAGTGTTGGCTCTATAGCGTCCTTGCTATAGCATAGTTCAAGAGAGAAGTACCTACCATCTGTCACAAAATAACTTTTGGAATACACAGTAGGCCTTTGTGAACTGCAAAATACAAAAGAATAGATTAGGCATTCTTGAAAAGTAAATCTTAGAGATTCTCATCTCTCTCTTTGACCAGAAACAAGTCTTCATGGCATAACACTGTGGCATGAACTACCAGCAAGTGAACTACAGGTAGTGAGCCCTTTGGGAAGAGTGCCTCTTTTTGTCCAAAGCTGGTATCCCAGTAGTGCAGTCTGAGCCATTGCTTTGTCAAGGATGTGAAAGGCTCAGAAAGAGGCTAGGTGATAGCTCCTTGAATTACCTGTGCCAGAGGAGTGAGGCTGCTGTATTGCCAAATCAGTACTAGTGAGTGTAAGGCCAGTTACTGGAGCCAGATACTTTTGGTAAAACGTTCTAGTTCGTACAGTGGGAAAAGTTACCAGTTCAGTGAATGGCAACAACTAATTAAAAGTGCCAGGCAGAGCTTTATTTCAGCAGTAGAGTATGTTTCTATTAGACTCTAAAGGAAAAGGTGTAACATGGGGGTTTATGTTCACTAATGGTATTTTTAGATTCTTATTATTCTTTTGGGTCACAAATCCAAAGAGATACCGAAAAAGCTACTCATTTAAAAGCTCAGGTGGTCTGGAACTCCTGTTAAGCACGACCTGTATTTCTGGAACTGCAGAATTCAATTGTTCACATCTGAATCTGAACACAGCTTCCCCACCAGCACAAACGCCAGCCTCCTGCTTTTAGTGTGGCTAGAAGGAAAATTAACAATATGAACATACGCAACTTCTCTAGTCGAAATATTTCAGAATCATCAAACAAGTACAAGAAGATGCTCTCTCTGAAACCAAAGCTGATTCGGTGATAGGTTATTAAGAGAATCACTGTGGAAGTTGCCCTTGTGTTTCACTACAAATACCTTCCAACACTGGGAAAGGCATCGGTGGAAGCTGGGAGGGGAAAGAGAAGTAACACCAAGATGTGAGGTGCTGTTGTTCAGGTGAGTGTCCCTGGAGTGGGATCCCCTGTGGCATGTGGGTGTGCTGCTGTTGGGCAGCCTGCCAGCCCTGGTGCTGCAGAAGTGACAGACCCACAGCCAGCCCTGGGCAGAGCGCTCTGGCCTTCTGCTACACGGCGGAATAGGGGGGAGTTTGGGGTCTTGATGAAGCCTTGGCCTCATGCACCATTGTTGCCAGAGAAAGCTGGACTAATAGAGAATAAGAGCAATAAATTCCTGTCCCCAGAGCATAGGAAAGAGGCAGGTGCTAGATGTTGCAGCTGCGTGCCAGGATGGGGACAATCCATGTCTGTCTATCTCACATCCTTTCTCAAACACCTACCAGAAAATTTTTGGTTCCTATTCCACAGCTGCCATCTGCAAGGTCATACTTTGGTTTGCTATATCAAGCAAAAGTTATTTTGTGATGGATGAAGCATATAAACTCGGGATCAGCTCAAAGGGGCTTTCCAAGGGTTTTCTCTCCCATGAGCCTGCTGAGAGACAATAAAAATTATGGTTGATCTTCTTCACCACTCACTCTTTATCTATACACAGAGAATGAAAATAAAGGAGAGTTAAGACAAGATGCTAACATACAGAAAATACTAGGAAAAAGATTCTGTTATTATTAACATCCCAGGTTGGTGGTAGCAGTGCACTACTGTGGGGGAGCACATTAAAGAAAGCTGAAAATGGCACAGATTGTAACTAACATATTAGCTAAAATATGAATCTGCTGCATTGTATATTTTAAGTGGTTTCTATGAAATTACATTGAAAGAGTAATGATTAGTTTACACACTGTGGAGTTGTTATATTTTGGAAAGAACTAGTACTCTCATGTTTCTGAAACTTTGTTTGAATCCTTTTTTCTGGCAGCATTTTAACAGAATATAGTCACTTAACACATTCACCCTTCCTGAGAGTTCACTGCCATTTCCAGTAAAGTCTGTTTCTATCTGTTTGTTTATTTAATGGTATCCTCAGCCATCACTACTTATAATCTAAATACAGAAGCTGCTTAGTGATTTACTCGCTAGGTTTTAATATTGTTGTATTTTCGTAACAATCAACCTGGTGTCTCCTCCTCAAATGGTAATTCTTAAATTTATCTGGCACATAGCTTCTAATATTCCTGGTTCTATGCCCTGTTTCTCTGTCATTAAATATATTTTGCTTAAGTTTTAAAAGGTACATTATAAATCCGGTAAATCTTTGACTTATTTATTGAAACTTTGCAGCACATTCCAAATTCTAAGTTTCTCAGGAAGAAGTTGATTTAAATAATTCTATTTGGGACTAATTAATATTTCTTACTCAAAAAAGAAAAAAAAAATCACTGTTTGTAAGCGTTTAATCCACAACAGCTTTGTAGAAAGTGCCAATGCATATACTTGGAGATCTTTGTGGGGGGAAAAAGGTGGCTGTTCAACACTTACAAAAATAAGAGAATATATGTCTACATTAGCTTAGCTATAAATGAAAAAACATACGTTTTGGAGTGAAATCTTCTTTAATTTATTCACTACTATCTCCTGAAATATCAATAAGCCATATGATTCTTTATTTTTCAATCCAATGATGTTTTAAAATAAAACTTGCACATTTCTTCCTGGTGCCATAGTCCTCTTGCTTACACTAGTTTTCCTGCCTGGATACAGTGGCTGTGGGTAGGACATTGGAGCTGTATCCAACAGAACAGGGTTGGGTATGGCATAGGGCATCCTCTGAAAGTCATGCTTGAGCAGGTTGCTCCTGGGTTATTCCATCTCCCAGACTATCCAGAGGTGAGAGCTGAAGTCCAAATTGTTCTACTCACCTGAGCTGTGCAGTCAGTACATTGAAGTGCATTGTCCAGTGTTCCGTGGCTAAGTATAAGTTTTATCCAGGAGAAAAACAACTTAGTCTCCGTACACTGCATTTTTACTAGAATCTGGTGTTTCATGGCCAGGCATAATAGCTTCAGTAGTCACAGTGATGTTACAATGTAAGTGAAGTATCAGTGCTTTCACACTAAAGAGAGAATCAACTGTTGTTAAAATGCAGCATTCTGGAAAAGAAATAAATTTTACTCTTGAGTTTCAAGTGACAGTGACAAATTGTGCCATTTTTTTGTTTCTCTTCAGTTTACTTCTCTTTCACATGAATTTTGTTGGTGATGCGGGGTTAAGTCCGAGTATCTCAAATGTTCTCTACTTGTACGAAGTAGCTTGACAGAACTGAAAGTACATGAACCTGGTGGTATATTTAAAGCATTCCAGTTTCTTTGCAATTCTTTTACCATTGGATCTTTGATGAATCATTCTGAGTGTTAAGATGTAGAATGGTACCTTGTCTCATAAACACACCAGCAAAGCCACAAAGTTTAAATGTTGAAGAACGCATCTGTGAATTCAAGCCATGGAATTTTTCCTCCTTCCAGTATTTGGTACAATAAAATTGAATTTACAGGTACATTTTTTGACTAGCAAAGGAAACCACACTGCATGCCAACTTTTGTCCTCTTATCAAATAAAAAAACATTGCCTGCCAAAGAATAAGATCCTACATTATTTTAAAAAATAAAGACCTGTAATTCCCAGCTAAGAGTAATGGTGCTCTGATCTTTCCCTCCATTTTAAGAAAGGGAACATCTGCGATGTTAGAACGTTAGCCTAAAACAACACAGCAACATTTTTGAGAGCTAAAATACTATAATGCATACCACGGCATTCCTTCTGTTTTATTTTTAAGGACTCAGCCTTTTTTGCAAGGAGTTCAACTAACAGATGAAACGCTGTTGATCAGTCTGCTCTCATGAGCCAAGACCAGAGTAAAGAACTGAGCGTTTCTATGTACAGACCTCCACACACAGATTCCATGGGAAAAACGAATATTACCGGGCCTCGGAAGTGCCTGTCTATTGGCAGTGGAATCACTGGAACCACTTTTGCAGGGTCTGTCCCAAGGGAGGGTTTGCAAAGTGAGGCTCTGCTTAAGTGCCCACAGGTATGGCAGGAAGGTGCTGGAAGGCAACTCTGTGAGAAAAGGCCACTGAAGGGTAAAAAAATTTCACTGCTGAATATGTAAAGTGGATGGGAAGGGATCTTAGTTTGAAGGTTGAAAGCTAAATTGCAACCAGCATAAATCAATTCCTGATGTCTCCCAGCTGAGAAATAGTAAGTGTTCTTTGGTTTGTCTGGAAATGGCGTTGTGTGCCAAGCTGCAACGTGCAGTGAACGTCAAATCTTAGTTGTAAGCTTCAGAAAATCCATGTGTGTGTGTGTGTGTGACTGTAGTGAG
Source organism: Sylvia atricapilla (assembly GCF_009819655.1). Lineage (NCBI taxonomy): Eukaryota > Metazoa > Chordata > Aves > Passeriformes > Sylviidae > Sylvia > Sylvia atricapilla. Next base: position 67,009,634 of record NC_089142.1, read on the forward strand.
AGCACCAGCACACTGTAATGGTAGTGTCTCAGCACCGATGAGTCATCTGTGTCATCTGGGAAGAGCCCTGTCATCTGGGAAGAGCCTGCAGTAAGGTGGTTGTGGGGGCAGTGGGATGGGGGAAAGGGAAAGTTTTATGCAAGTACCAATTTGGCCTTGCAGACACCATAAGATGGCAAGATTTGACCACTGGTTTATTTAAATGCGGATTTTGAATACAAACACGTGGATTTCCTTTTCTGGGTGCGTAAAGGAGGAATGTGAGCTGGTTTTGTATTTAACTGATTGTGGCTGGAAGGGTAAGTTAATAACACTGCTGTCAGGCAGGCACATTGGAGCGTACTTTATGCACACTTTTGTCATCTCTATTCCCTTCTTTGGATGCAATGGGAGAAAAAAAAAAAAAAGCTGAAGAATTCAGCTATAGTGCAGGGCAGTTTGTGGTGTGAAAAGTAGAGATTAGCAGGAATACATGGAGGTGGTGCTGTTCAGAGTTAACATGATTGGTCTAAACACAAGGATGATAAAGAGCAGCCAGCAGCAGTGGCACACAAGCTGCTCACTCTGTGGCTTTGTCTTACCTAGAAAATTTGAGACTGTGCTTCAAAATCAAATACTGCTTCAAATTTGTTATTTGTACTGTTAGCAGGCAGTACTGGATTTTTTACTTTTTCCCTATGCTTTCAAATTGTCACTTCACCTCACAAACTTGGCAGAGCATAAGCACACAGCCTATTCCTGTGTCTGATGTGCAGGAGCTCATCAGAGTCATGGATTTGATCCTTCGGCAAACCTCTCCAAGTGCAAGTGAGGAGCCGAGTGAAACAAATCCTTGGCACAGTGTTGCTGCTAACAGGCAGAGTAATATTTAGTTACTGTGCCACAAGGGAAAGACTTTGGATAACCTCAAGGGTCATGGGACCATTGTCAGGTAGCAAAAGCCAATTGCCTGTCACAGTGTTGAACTCAGGATCTTCTCCAGGTTAGGTGCAGGAAAGAAACAGAGGTGGTTACAGTTCATACCAGACACAAGAGTGACACTCCAGGCTATGGTTTCCCACAGCACACAGGGATTTGTCTTCTTGAAGCTTCCTATCTAGTTTGTGTGGTGGGAAGCTCAGGGAGAGGAAGTCTGCTGCAGTTGTTAGTCTCTGACTGCTCAAAGACAGGATTCTCAAGATCATGCTGGATAAATGTGCCAGAAGACATGGCAGTGAGGCACCTGTGCTTCACAGACGAGCTGTGAGCCTTTTCCATTTTCATTTTCTCCATTTGTTTGTACTTGGCTGTTTTTGCTGTATTTCCCAAGGTCAGTCTGTGTAGGGTTTTTCTTCACTAACTTTATTGTCTAAGCATCTTGGAAAAGGATTAATATGCTTATCCTTTTGATCCACAGTGGAGGTAAAGAAGTGCTGTTATCCCCATTTCATACATTGAGAATGGATACAGCAAGTGGGTAAGTGATATTCCAAATGTCACACAAAAAGGTTGTGAAAAAGAATTGATGATAATTTAGCCAAGAGTCTTCATCATTGAACTTTCTTCTTTTCGGCCCTAGATTTTAGAAGGCAAAACAACTACCACGGAAAATTTTAGTTACTTGGAGTCTTTTCCTTAAAACTGGAGAAACCTTTCAGTTAACTGCCTAAATATGAATGATGTTTTAGCCCTTCTGCAGACCAGTAATTTCCTTTTGGGACAAAGATTAATTCCAAGTTTTATCTGTTCATTTGCATGTTAAACACCTGCAGAAGTGGTATGGTTGTAAGATGGTTCTGTGTTTGGGAACTGTGTTCCTGTAGCAGTTAGAGGAGATAAGCAGATAGATGGGTGGCTGAAGTCACATCTTGTAAATTTAACCATTTACAAGAATATGGTCACGTCTTCTCCTGCAATATATGGTACTTGTAGCCTACCTGAAAAGCCATCAGACCTGTGTTCACGTATGTGGTCCAAGTTGTGCTTTCAGTTGGTTTTCCACAGTGCTTAAAAACCTTGAAAAAAGAAGCAATGCCCCACTGTTCAGCAACCACCACGGAGTGACGAGAGTTCTCTCACAGCTCACCACGTAGTCAGTTTTGTCTGATGTACTCAAACCCAGACTTCCAATACCTTCTACTTACTGGGCAGGGGCATATGCCTCTTGCCTGAGAGATCTGGTGCTTTCCTCTCATCCCTGGCCTTCCCTCACCTGGACCACACACATTATTAAAGCTTTTGCCTATATCTTCTGGTGAGCATCATAAGGAAGACTCTGCAAATGTGGACATAATCCTCTGTTCCAAGTGTCCGTGGAGATGCATGAGCTGCTGAGCCTTGCTATAAACTTTAATAGTGGGGGAAGGCTCTTGACTTTGAGCCCACCTTGCAGGTGTCAGCTTCATTCCTGGTCCAGATCTAGTTTCTGTTTTGAAACTGTTAGAGTTTCACTCTAACAGTTTCACTCTAACAGTTCACTCTAACCACACTGTTAGAGTGGGTGCTGGTCTGTCTCTGTTGAAATAACTGAGGCCTAGCAATACTAAATCTCTCCCCTCTGGCTTTGGGCTGGGAGGCTGAAATGCACTGGCAGGGAAGCCCATCAGGTGCCAAGAAGCCTCCATAGTGTCAGTTCTCTGATGTGAGCAGACACACTCAGTGTCAGCAGCAGCCCTGGGGACTGTGTCTGCGTGGGGTGAGAGAAACTGAGCTGGTTTCTCACTCAGGCTCACTGGTGGGCGCTTCTGCCAATCTCCCTTGGACAAGTTTCGGATACTCCTGTCAGCACTTGCTGTGGAAAAGAAACTTTTTTCCTGCACTTCTTTGGACAGGAAGCTGGCAAAGAAAACCCAGCAGTGCTTCTCTTCCATAGAAGCTGCAGAGATCCAGCGGAGATGTCAGGGTGCAGGGGAGGGAAAGCAGCAGCCTCCTGCTCTGTGTGGGCCGAGTTCCAAGCTTTCTCATCAGACCTAAGCAGGATGGTGCTGGTAGAGGACAGTGCTGCTCCTTGAAGCATGAAAACCCAGCTCTTCACAATGGAATTTTGTGTCAGAAACCTAGCCATGAAAACTCCTTGGAGTCTCTCTGCACAGTTGTAGCTTTCCAATAGGTTTTGCCCCAAAAAACATGGTTTGGCCCATCAGCACTGTCTGGAAACTGAGCTCTCTAGTGACTCCACAATCCAGCCCTTGTCAGTCACGTCACTTGGGTCTGTGCATGGGGCTCTTTGTGATAAACCTCACTGGAATTTGGAAAACATTCAGCAAATTTGACCTCTACTTTGTCTTACAAATATCAGTGTCAAGCAGCATCATGCATGCTTTATCACTCCAAAACGGGGAAAAGGAGGTGGAATTAATGCAGTCAGCTCTGGTTTTCCAAAACAGTATCTTCTGAGTTAAAAAAGCTTTTTGCTTCTCAAAAAGCAAATGTCCTCTCAAAATACTATGTCCTCTTTTTGCCCCAGGACAGAGGCTTCTTCTCAAACTTGCTCTAAATACTTATGGACATGGACTGGTCAACCTAAAGGAGCTTAAAGCGTTTTTGTCTCTCTTAGATGCAGCACTATGGCAGCCAGCTCCAGCGAGGAAGGTGAGATGAGACCCAGCCCATTTCTCCCCACAGGAGAGACCAGCCAATTCCTCTCCCATTTCTCTCTCCATTTTTTACCACAGGAACGGGAGCCAGAGGCATTGGAAAAACCTTGGCCAAGAACACCTCTGACCAAAGTTAAGAGCTTCTTACTTCTCTACGAAATAGAGAAGTGCAAAACAGATAGCAAAGCTTACTGGGGCAATCCAGGGAAAACGCTGCATCTTTTGCAGAAGCTGCTGCTCCTGCTAGCCTAAGGAAGCTCAGAGCCTCTCGCCCCGTACAGAGGGATGCGGTCCCGCCGAGTGCCCCCTGGCAGAGCTGCCCCGGGCACGGCCGGCGCTGCGGCAGATGCGGAGCCCCGCACAGCTGGCGGCCCCGCCCGCTGCCGAATCGCTGTGTGGCCCGGCCTAATTGCTTAAAGCTTTCCTCTTCCCCTCACCGCCAGTGCTGGAGTGTAGTATTTATCTGCTCTGCAAAACTTTTATGAGAATTGGTACGGTTTTGTAGAATTCCTGAATAACAGGGATCACAATAGCTGCGGCAGAGCCAGACTATGCAAACACAAACGCTCGCACTGTTGGCCTTATTTACACACAGTCTCTGCAGGGAGGAGCTGTGCTCCCCTGCCTCCCACCGTGTGTGCACAAAGCGCCCCAGAGCCCTCGGAGTCCGGCTGAGCAGCGACTGCTCAGTGCCCGCAGCACTCTGCCCTCGGCCTCCCTCCGCTCCCAGCCCCAGGCTCAGCAAGGAGCACGGGCACCGCTGGAAGACGGCTGAATGTAGCTCTCTAAACCACTTTGGGACGTTGCACTAGTTTGTCTTCTGCCAGAAATAAAAAGGGGGTGCTGAGAAACTTCCCTGGGGAAATTTTCCGTGGGAAAAACTTCCTTGCTTTCCTACCAGATGGTGAGCTAGGAAAAGTAATTTGGAACAGGACAGGTAATCCCTACCTTCTTCAAAATAGCCCTTCAGGTTTTGGCCAGCCCTTATGTACTGTGAAGCTAGAAGTGACATGTCATAACCTTGAAGACCACTCTTACTGGCAATATTTAGGATAAAATTGTGATAGTAATTACGAATAGTAATGATAACAATGTTGTGTTCACCTCACAGTGATGTTCAGTTGAAACAGCAGATTCTGGAAAGAAGATGCTCTGCATGCAGAGGAAGCCCTATGCAGGCAGGGGATGAGTGCAGGTTAAACTGCGAGAGCCTCTTGCTGAGGAGGCCTAGACTGCGGTGCTCAGTGCCTGGGAATAGCCAGCTTTCCCCTTCCTTCCCCTCCAGTGCATGCCAGTCATTTCAGTTTAGATGAAACAGAAAAAATTACCAAGCCAAACCAAACTTAAATATCCATTGTTTTTTCCAGCCTGCCTATCCAAAAGTAATTTGCTTTAGTCCAGTGAGTCAAAAGGTATTACTCTCTTACTCATCATTCCCATTTACACTGCTCAAGGGGAGATCTGGCAGAAAAATGGCGTGGACAAGCCCAGAACCTTCCACCCGTACTTGGTAGCTCATTCTTGGGGAAGCACTGCATTAGCTGCAGGGACTACAGGCTTGGAGACTGTCTAAATGGTGATTTTGTTCAGGGCCGGTGGGGCCTGTCTGAAAGTGCCACCATAAAGGGGATCACAATCTGAAACAACCAAGGGGAGCAAAACCTGGCACATGCAGCAATGGCAAGTTCCCGCTATAGCACTGCAGTGACACAGTCAGCAAGTGTTTTTGCTGTGTGCACTGTGTAGGAACACAAGAAGTGTATGTCCATGGCTTCAAAAACAGTGACCCTCTAGAACTCTGCAGGGGGTTAGAACAAAAGAGAGAAGAGTTTTGCTTCTAGAAGATTTGAGAAATGTTAGAGAACAGAGCAGAGAAACCGAAACAGAGGGGATGACCAGGGTGGGGTGTAAGGAGCAGAACCCTGTACAAGAGGGGTTGGGGAAAGCTACTCCTGGTACAGGTATTCAGCATTCTCCATGCAGCCCAAAATCCATAAGGGAGCTGGCAAAAAGGCCAGTCACAGCCTCTCTGGCTCCACGTTCCCTGCCCCTGATGGTGAGGGCACACTTTGTGAAAAGCCCACACCTGATAAAAGACAGGAGCACACAGCAATGGGGGAAAGATTCAACCTGTGCCCAGATGAAGGTGGATGCAGGTGAAACTGCTTAATAACCCTGGCAGTCACTGACTTTCAGGTGCTGGAGCCAGTCCGAGGGGAAATGAGTAGAGATGGAATTTGTTTGTTCTGGTCATCAAAGGTCAGTGCTGGTGTAAAATTAACTAATGGTGCACATTTTTAAAAGGAAGCAAGGCTGCCTATAATGTTGTTTCAAGCTTTCTTCTAGTAAGCTACCAATATCAGCTTTGTTTAAAGGTTTTCTTCACCTCTGAATCTCAACTTTGTGCCCTCTGCTTCTCAACAAAAAGTACTAAACTCAAGGGAGACTCTGGGCTGACTCACTTTTGTCAGATTTTTTCCTCCTGCGGCTGTGATCCCTTGTTCCCATACCTCGTGGGTCTCTGCATTTCCAATGCAGAGCCAGCGCTCCGCAAAAATGCACCGCAAGCTTTCAAAGAATGCATCTGTTTATATTACCTCCCCTGGCCCAACATCCTGTTTTGGGAAAAATAGCTTTTATAATGAGAAGCAGGAGAAAGCGAACCAATGCTTCTCCATGCAAGAGGTGAAGGTCTTCCTTTCCCCCAGCGCTTTTGGGGGTGGACTCTGTTCTTTCCCCGACCTCCTGCCGTGGAGCAAAGCCGATGTCCCGGGCGGGCTCCCGGGGCGGTGCCCGGGGCCGGGCGGGCACTAGAGGGAGCCGCGGCCGCATCATCCCGGCCCGGCCCGGCACGGGCAGGTGGAGCGGCTCCGGGAGCGGCTCCGGCTCCCAGACAATGCCCGGGGCTCGCTGGCGGTGCCCGCTCCGCTGCACGCTCCAGCCGAACCTGCGGGGCAGCGGGAGGAGCGGCTGGAAGGGAAGCGCCGAGAAAGCCGGGACGGAGCCGGCAGCGAGCCCTCGGGTATCGGGGAAGGTGGTGTGAGATGTGGCAGGATATTAGAGGATGAAAACCAAGGAGTGGCCGCGTCTCGAGATCTGGGGAAAGGCCAGGGTTGCTGGAGGGAGGAAGCGCATTGCTGAGTACTGAAATGACAATATACAGCTTGCTTTCGAAAACCAACCAAAGAAACGGAGGCTGTGAAAAGTCGTTTTCAAGCCGGGGCTGTAACAGCCTTTTATGAACAAACATCAAAACCATATTCCCGTTGACTTTTGGCAGTGGGAAGAACAAATTAAACGCATGGTACCTATCTTCTGGTGACGTCAAAGCCTAAAAAAAGATGAATGGCTTAAACCTTATCACTCTCTTGAGAGATTATTCACTATCATAATCCCAATTTTGCTGGGCACATTTAGAAGCACATGCCATACTCAGTCTTCACTTCAGGATTGGAAACCTGGATTTCTTCCTTCACTCGAGGCAGGAGCCTTTCCCAGTATTTTGCCCCTTTCCCGTTACCTCTCCTCCAGCAGCACCTCAAGGGGTCCGTGCAGTTTTCACTAGGTAAACTCGCCTGTGGTTCCTTGTTCACAATTTTGGTTTGGACGGAACATAGATTCTGGGACGTGGGCACAGAGAGAGATTAGGTGGTTTAAATCTTATGCCTCGGGCCCCTCTCCAAGGAAAAGCTGTTGCTAACTTACAGCTGTCTCGTGCTCTCTGTGGAATGAGAGGGAAGTCCATTCAGTCCAGTGAAAATAAACCCACCATCATAGCTGGCATTCTCGTTGGTAGTCTCAGTGCAGAGGCCAAGGATTTGAGGGTTGTGACATATGAGGCAGCTCACTCCTAAAGAGCTTGATCTGGGCTGAAACGTGTCATCAGAAAAGTATGAGGAGCCTTGTGCTCCCGCTGTCAATACAGTACTTGCCCTCTTCACACGGGCCGGCTTTCCTTTTCTGTCCTGCCAGTCTGGCACAGGCATGGGTACCCTTTACTGTACATTCACTTTAAAGGAGAAGGACACACAGTTTCCTCTCACTAGGCTCCAGGACTGAACCATTAATCCTGTAGCTAGCTACTATTTTGCCTTCACCATCTGTCCTTCTCTCCTGAATAAAAGGTGGTGTCCTATCTTCCTGCGACCTGGCAGACACCCCATCGTCTTCTCTGCCTGTTAACCTCCTCTCTTGTTCCTCAGCTCCTCCTGGGCACGAGTGCCCAGGTGGTACCTGGGTACAGGTGGGCAAGCTGTCAAGTAGCTGAGCAGTTGTTAGGAGCAGTTCTAGGAGCATGGCAGAGGTACAGTGTAGCTGTGTACATGCTCTGCCATTGTCAGCCTTTCCCCCCAAGTGAGGATTAAGAGTGAGTCCAGGGCTGTGCAAGAGGCTATCACGGGCAGGAAGTGTTGACTATAACAAGGTTATTTATCATATGATATGGGAAAGCTGAGGCTTTCATCATAGAGACCTGGAGGTTTTCTCTTTGCTCTTTTATCAACAGGTCTGAGAGTTTATACAGGCTTCTCACAAGGGTTGAAATCTCTGTTGAAGTGGGTTTCATAAGCTTCCGGATTTAATTCACCTACTACGCTAAACGTAAGTGCAGCATGCAGCAGACAGGCCAGAACAGCTCTGTGAGTCAAGAAAGAGCAGCGAGTGAGTAGGACAGATGCAGTGAAGGGATGCACTACCAGAAGAAATTGAAATGCAAAGCAAAGCCATCTAGAAGAGTTGTCATCCATTAAAACTGATTTGTCACTGTGTATCACCACTGTAATGGTTTCACATTTCACACACTCTTTCATCATGAAGCCTAATCCAATGGCCACTCCTTCTTTGATCAAATTAAGGAGGTTGATCACCCTGGAAATGACCTGCGAGCTTTTCAAGTGAAAGAGGAATTTTTTTAAAAAATGGGTTAAAAAAACATTCAGTAATAAGTCTCCATGCTTTCCCGGGCAATTTTGGATGGCCTGGTTTGGTCTCCTCCCCCTGCATTCACTGCCGTAGGTCTTTTCTTGGTACAGCTTCCACACACTCACCGTGAGCCCTCCTCAGAGCTGACTGTGCTATGTGCTCTTTTTCCAACTAAAAAAACTGGAAAAATGTAAGCAAGGGATGCTCCAGCCAGGCCATGTGGACAGATCTGTGGCCTCTACAGCACCCAGCTCCTGCACACCTTCCTCTGAAGGCTGTGGAAAGGGTTATAAATTATATGGTGCCAAGAGAAGGGGAAGCCTGCAGCCAGTTTTAGTTCTGGGGTGAGAAAATTGAAAGAATAAAAAAATTAGAGGCAGTTTTTCACAAAGGTGATTAGTGCAAAAGAATGTCAGATTTGGTGAAGAAAGTTTCCTTATCGGGCTGCAGATTTATTAAATGCGTTCCAGACTTGCATTGCTTCATTCAAGTTTAACAGAGCAGTAATACTTAATATGCCCTTTAGCAATTTAATACTCTCTTGTACAAATCATTGGAAAATTTAAAATAGAAAAATATGTCCAGGCTTAACTGTAAGAAGAAGGGGAACACTGTACAAAAACAGAGGAGAAGGAATGCATGGGTAAAGCTGAATATTACTGAATATCTTACCACATGTATTATTCTGCTGAGTTATTAGTACATGCACTCTCAGCTGCAGGCTAAAGGAGGAACTTGCAGAAATAACTTACAGAACAAGAATTTTCAGCAATCAGGACTCAAGGCTGGCATCATGTCATGCCCAGAAATTGCTCCTCGGGAACCACATTTTATACAACTCCTTTTTTGCCTTTGGGGAGCACAAATGTGGGTTTTTTCTATAAGGAAATGAAAATCAGTTGTTGGTGCTGCTTATAAAAGAGAGGAAATACTGCTGTCAGACATCACACAATTGCTTTCACAATAGAGGGGGATGTAAACATTGAATTATCACATCACTGAGACATTAAAGGCAGTCTTTGTTGGAGACAGAAAGAGGACAAAACCATAAAATGCCTCGCTGCTGCATAATTACGTGTGAATATAAACCCATCCATATAAACATGCTTCTGCATAAGTGCTTTTGGTCTAATATCCTGTGTAAGAAAGTTCCTTCAAGGCTCCATGTACCGAAGGTGAACAGGGATCTGTCCCAGCTTGGACAAGAGGATGTTATTTAATACTGGCTATGCATGTGGGAAAGAAGGGAAGGGCTTTATTTTGCGGTGGTCGATTAGACTGCTTGGCTTTTGTGTTTGTTTTGAAGAAGCAAAGGCTCCTAAAGCAGCTTTCCCAATTGTTTGCAATATAAAAGCATACTCCTGAGTATCTAACTGCCCTGCAGAGTGTTGGACAGAAGAAGCAGTGGTGCCTTTTGCATCCTACAAGGAGATGTTCCCAGGACAGAACCAGAGCGGAGGAAAGAGAAAATTACATACATCATGAGTACATCCATCTTGACCCAGGAGCAGCAACTGATACAGCTCTGGAAACTGCCCACTTCTAATGGCTCTGAGTCACTCTGTCAGTCTGTGTGCTGCTGCTGACCCAGACTGACTGCCATGAGTCAATATACACAGAGATCACAGGGCCTTGCAGGGGCTGGGAAGAGCCATTGCTCCCAGGGGACAAATTTCCTCAGATCATAAGGGACAACATTATTAAAGATCCACCAAAATTAATAATTTGAGTTAAGCAGCAGCTGGGACCAGAATCTCCCCTCTCCTGCCCTAGTGACACACTTCCAGGCCCTGAGCCCTCTTTAACAATAACCATTGCTTTCTACTGGCAAGCTCACACTAACTCTTTCCATTCTATTTAAGAGCTGCAGGACTGGAAGTGACCTCCTGAATCACTGATCCCAGTCCCTTCTAATTGGAGGCAACCACATCATGTGAGCCTAGTCAGAAATGTCTCAAAGAGAACAGGGTGGTGGGATGTGTGGTGACTTCATCCTTCCAAATTCCAGAGGCAACAGCCAAGCTGTGGCAGTGATTGTCTCTTGCTCAGACATTTTGGCAAATACAGTTGCCTGATAACAAAAGAAGTTTGTGCTGAAAGGTGTTCTGGTTTGTTTGTAATTTTCCTGACATGACAGTGGAAATTCGCTAGTGAGGTGGGATCTGGGTACAGAAGCCACTCCTCTCACCCACCGTGCAGCAATGGTACTGAGTGCTGAAAGCAGCTCTCCAACATCCAAGACCTCAGAGAGTTCTTAGGAAGTAGAAGCTGAGACAATACACTGAATTTACCAGAAGGATCAAGTGTGGGGCCTACATTAATTTATATTAGTGGAGGAATGTGTTAGCAATATCTGTCTTTGAAAGACACATATTTTGTGGCCTCTAGGATAAACAAAGAGGGGAAAAGGACTTTGGTTCTTGTCTTCCATTAGCCTCTATCTCCAGCTTCTTTGTGTTGGAGCCTGTCTCTAGGCCTACAGGGATGATGTGTTTCCGCAGGGTGCAGGTTTAAAGGGATTTATTTTTCTTTTCTTGTCATCTAATCCATTTAGAAGGTGTGCCCCCTGGGATCAGCTCTCCTGTTTGCTGGGGAGGAGCACACCCTGCAATGCCCTTCTGCTGCCACCTTCCTCTGCCAGTCCTTTCGTGGCCTTGAGCTGGGGAGAAGCATGGAAATAGCACCAGATGCCTGAGGTAGAGGGCAAGAAAGAGGAAGGCAAGCAGGATTGTTTGGATTTTGAAGGTGGGATAGAGAAACAACTGTTCCAAGAGGTCTAGGGCTGTCACACTGCCTCTCTATAGATCTTGGAGGGACCTGGGTCACCTGGATGCTGTTTAAAAAGTGATCTTGGACATGGGCAATATCAGACAGAGTCTGAATATGGGCCAGAAGCACAGGGGGAAGTGGAATGCAAAGAACTATGGAAAGAAGGCACAGATGCATGCAGCAGCTAGAAAGCCAAAGCTACCACCAAGTGTTGGGTTCTACCTGGGCAGGGCAAGACCCAACAGCATCTTCCACCATGGCACAGCAGAAACAAGCAGCAGGAATTCAGGACTTCAAGACTCCCACAGAAACCATCCTTCTGTGCTGGTATCTAAAAAAGCTGCCAAAATACTATGGCAAACAGATTTGAGTTAAAGGACAAAGGCTCCTTAAATATCACATAGCATTTTAACTTGCTCCAAAATGCAGGAATGAAACTGAGTTTCATGTCACCACTGAATTGTGACAAGCTACCAACAAAGCCTACTTTGGAGAAGCTGGCATAGTTTCCGTAGTTGATATCCAACAGCTACAAAGTGAGGGTGACAAGCAAAAGAGGTTCTGTTGTAAGGACAAGGAAAGGGGAATCACATAGTTCAGATGTACTGAGGCAGATGATCTGAATAGCTATGGAGGTTTTTTTGAGTCTCATCTTCAGAAAGCACCTAACACAAGAACATGTTAAAGCTGCTTTATCAGGAAGAAGGCAAATTACTTGCTTGCATTGCATTGATCTCATTCATGTAGCATTAATAAGAGGTTAATATCACTGTAGCTCAAGGACAGGTTGTTTCATTTACATTTAAATTTAAAAGTAACACTCCTGTGAGTCCTGCTATTTACATCACTATAAATTAGTGTAAACTAGGAGTCAAGATTAGGAATTTGGTTTGAGAAAAATTAGTAGTGTTGACCCTTGCAGGAAAACAGTGCTGTCCTGCACCTAATGGCTCAGGGAGTCAGTAATTCGCAGCTGGTGGGATGTAACTGGTCAGTGCAGAGAAATTGAACATATTCCCAAGCAGGTAGAGCTGTCATTCGCTGTGAGGAGCCGCGGTGGTCAGAGGCTTGGCTGTGCTTCATGCATTGGAGTGTGTCCATGGGCAGCAAGCCTGTTGAGAACTTCCCTCTCTCTTCATAGGATGCTGGCATCCCCTTGGATGTTAAGGTCAGAGAGAACTTTTCAAGCCACTAAAAAGTACAAGGAAAAGTGCATCCCTTGCTACTGGAGATTTATCTGGTAATTTCTACGTGTGGTTGTGTGAAATTTCTTGGCGAAGTTTAGCTTTCAGGAAGGATATTGCAGAACAGAGATTGTGCTATTTAAGCATTGTGTAAAGGGATATTAAAAAGAGACATAAATAGTAATGACAGGTGTGGGTAGCATCAGTCTTTAAGTCAATTGCATGTGGTTTTCCCATGAAGTTCTTTCCTTATGAAAATTACTGCTAGGAAAATGTGAAGACTTCTGCACCAAGTCTGGAAACATGGAGCTCACTGAACAGGAATTGAGCAAGAGATGTCTTCAGCCAAAAATGTTGCAGCAGGATGGCCGCTCCCATTGTGCCTTCAGCCCACTGCTATCCCTGGTGTAGGAGCAGTAGTGGAGCAGCCTTGTCTCTCACCTGACCACCTCTCCAGCTGCTGCTTCTTTCACAGCCTGCTTCCAGGAGCAGAAGGGTAAAATTCTGGCCTCACTGAAGTGATCCCAGAATTCTCACTTCAGAAAAGGCTCTTTCCTGCCTTGTTAGATAGAAGATACAAAGTCCTTCCTTGCACCAAGCTGCACACTCCAGGTAATCCAGGAGCCAGAATGCCATCCCCTGCTTATCTTCCTTATCTTGCCATATTTTCTTCCAAAAGACAGCAAGAACAATTTGATGTGTGCCCAGCTGGGGTGTTGGTGCCTGGTAGTGGAACTTTCATCCCTGCCTGGGAAACTCTGATCAGATGGTGGCACTTCACCAGACCTTGGAAAGCCCATCCAAGGTAGAGGTGGATTAAGGGAGTCCAGTCTCCAGGATGGTGAAAAGAGATGACTGTCCAAATATTTTTCAGAGAATTCTTCACTGCTGTAAGGAGAATATTGACCCTGTAGCTTCAAGAAAGTACAGACAGGTCTTCACTGTCACAAGGGATCTATTACAGCTGTGTAAAAAGAGAAAGGTTCCCATATTCAAATCAGAAACTCACTGAGCCTGGCCCCCTGAGAACACTGTCAGAGATATCAGAAGGTGACTGTGGACTGACTGCCCTTTTCCTGGTGAATAATTTCATTTATTACAGTATTTTCAATGTGAGGTCTTGAGATAATGACTCAAGGATTGCTCAAGAGAACAGGATGCAACCGCTCTGAAAAGCTTCTTTCTGCTCTTTGGCTGGTAAGATAGCTAATAAACATCTTCTGGAATGGGGCTCTGGTGCACATTGCCAGAATTCAATTTGTGCATTTGTTCTTCTGAGGCAAAGCGGTTGAGTGATGAAAACCAAATTGCCACTGTCAGCTAGGTAAAACCATTTAATAATCTTCATCCTGGAATAAAGTTCTCATACCTGCATTCCTCCTAGGTACATTTTACTGAGGCATTCCAAATATCCATTGAGTGAATACTGTGGGATTCGGAGGTCAGCACTGGTTGAAACAGAAGTGCTCAGAGGCCAGTTTGCAGAACAAGATGTTTGAATGGGGAAAATGGAGATATAAACCAGCACCTTTTCCTCAGGCATGAAAGAGTGAGGATTGCTCAAAAGGGTTTGCCTTCCATTAAAATACAGGCAATTCTGTTAGGCCGAGGGGTTTCAGTGGACAAGGCTCAGCAGTGTGCCCTGAGCTCCCAAACACAGAACATTACAGTTTACAGCAGCAGAGAAGAGACCTTCATCTATTGATTGCATTTTGCACCTCACAGTGGAAGCAGTGGTACCGCAACAGAGAAATAAATAGCCAATGACAAGGTAATTGATCTTGAACAGTAGGTCAGCTACATGAAGACTTTCAGGGAGGTTTTTGAGCCTAGGAATAATGAAAGGGTTCTTCTTCAATTTAGTGTTTTGTATGAAAAGTAATTCTGTTTTTTTAGCAGTGTGTGGATGGATGTATGCATATCTGCATGTGTGACTGTGGCTAGTGAACGTAAAGGCTTGACCTGGACAGTCCATATTTTGAGGTTGTTTTGGGTTAGACTGTGTATCCTATTTGGGTAGCAGATGCTGCACCCACAGCTTGGTCTCTGGATCACTAAAGCTTTCCATTCAGGTGCTGCATGTCAGTACTTCTCCATGAGAGCTCAGCCAAAAGTTCCAGCTCACACTGGCTGGAATTCATCCGTTCATCAGTGGCTGTGGATGCCAGGGAGATGAAGGCTTTATTGGCATCTGCTTCTAGCGATCTCCACTCTTGGTTTTTGCTGGTATGGCACAGATCTTGTCCCTCAGAGCAGAGTCAGCCCTGTGCTTTCTTGTGCTAAAACAGTGAGAAAGAGGATATCTGCAACAGACGGACTAAGGGGAATCAATACAGGCCAAGTAGATCAGTGGGTCTTTGCAGAGGAAGGAGGCTTTTCTATGAGTCCTCCTCAAAAACCACAGGAAGGTTGTAGCAGCTGGATGAAATGGGTGTCTTGGGCAGAGAATCAATGACAGCCTTTAGCCTATGAGCTTAACAACCCAAGCTGATGTGAAAGGCATTAATCAGCTTTATCTAGTTTGGAGTTAGCAGGCTGAAACCCTGTATTTCCCCTCCAGGTTCCCTTTCAGAGCACAGCAGCAAAGGAAGGGCCATGCTGCTGATCAAATGAACAACAGAGCATTTGACCTACAATAGAGATGCTGGTTCCTGGAAGCTCTCTCTCTGTTTTCTAAATTAGTTATGAACCTACAAGAGGTTTGTTAAGTGACCCAGAAGTGGTATGGAAAGCTGAAACATTGCAAAGCTGAAACATTTAAAAGCAGAAGGAAGTTACAGATGGTAAGTACCTCTCCCTGCAAAGCGTGCCTGGCTTTTATCCTTACCTAGTCACTGCTAGAGCTACTCTGAGTGTCCTCTTCTTTCAAGTGATTAAACCCTGACCGTACTGGGGGGAGGAGAAGGTGATTCAAACCATAAATAAAAATGCAAGTCTAAAGGTCAGGCAATCCAATGGGATGTTTCAGCTCCCAGTTGATACTGGGCTCTACAGTCAGTTGGGCCCTGTGTCCAGTACATATTTATAAAAATCTATCTCAGTAAGTCCATCTGACTCCTTTCTCACTTGCCAGTGAACAACACTAGAAGATGTTAACTTCTTCATTTGTGCTGTGTTTTGCATCACACACACACAGAGAAATCACACACACTTGAGTGAGTCAGATCCGTCTTGATATCCCTATTTTGTAGCTGGGCTTCAGAGTCAAGGTAGGATGCCAATCTCATACCCAAGATCCATGAGAAGCATCCCAGGTAAGTGTTAATGCTCTGACCCATGGCACAGCATTCTCCAATTTATCAGAAGTTACTGGAACCATTGCAGAAAGCATCAATGAAGTTATGATGGGCAAACATGCAATCACATAAAATATTTTTGTTTCTTAGTTCGTGGTTAGCCCTCCAGTGATCCTGGGAAACAGAAGGGGACACAGGCTAATGCAGAAATTGAAGTACTTGAAATTTTGTGCTGAAGTAAGCTTGTAGCTTTGTGGTTTATTTTCAGGGGTAGGCATTACACTCATTGAATTGGGCAGAAAGTATCTCTAGGGTGGAATCTGTCCTGTAGGATTAGAGTCCTGGACTTGGAGCCAACCAGCCTGTTATTTGTGGAGGGTGAGGAGGTGACTGTGTCTGAACTGTCCACTCGATCTTGCCAATACTTCAGTGACCTTTCCCTGGATGTGGAGAGCTGGAGTCCAGTGGGAGCACCATCACCGCTTTAGAAATTAAAGAAGTGGAGGCAGCTTCTGATTTCAGCAGCCTGAACCTACCTGTTTCAGAGATACAACAGACTCAGATGTCATACCAATATCATTGGGCCTGGAATGTGGTTTTCCCTTCTCAGTGAAAACAGGTATAGGTTGTGTCAATAAATACCTAAGGAGACACGTATGTATGTATGTATGTCTTTAATTGCCAGAGAGCTATGGCCTAGAATGCCAACGTGTCCAAGCACTTTGCTCCCTTAATCATTTAAAGTGCTGTGCATGCTGCTTGGATACCTCCTAACACTGTTTGCTAGATCAGATATCAAACAGGAATGTTAAACTTTGGAAGCGGGACAGTGGTATGCCTTCGTAATTGCCCTTCTCTATGAATAATGGAAGCCCGCTGGACAGGACAATGATTTATGAACGTTACCTCTCTTGCCTTCCCCCCTCTCCATGTGCCCTCTCAAGCAATGCAGTCAGGAATTTCTTATCGCTGTATTTTAATGTAGCATTCTCATCCTAGAGGACTAACAAATTTGTGCCCCAAGAAAACTTTTATTCTTATAGTTGATGCTGGCATCGAAAATATTTTTCTACCATTGTTGTGGGAACAGTTTCCTCATTCTCAGTCACAATGTCTTGCATTGCTGCTCTGGCTCCTATTCCCTTTACTTCCATCAATAACAAGAAACTGCTGGGAGTTAGAAGCAGTCCTAGGGCTGGGATCTGGTCTGTGAGCTCTTCACTGACATTTCGGGCATCAGACTGGAGCCCTCCAAATGCTACTGAACTGCAGGAGCTGCTACAACAAAGGGCTGCTTCCTTCCCCACAGACACCACTGCTTGCATTTCATTTCTAGCTAATCTCAGAAGTTATCCGTATTTCATCTTCTCACTTGCTTTATGTTTGCTGAGTTGTTAAATTAGTATCCAGAAGAAATCTCACTGTGCATAATGGTTGAAAGCCAACTTCTAAAGCCCAGTGAGGCTTTTCCCTCTAATGTTCCAGGGACTCCATTTCCCTGCCAGCATCTTGTTTAGCTCAGAAAGAGCTCTTTAGTTAGCAGAGGAGACAGGCTGATACTAGCCCATGGTCTTATGCAGCTGATCTCTCTGCTGAGAAGATGGAGGTGTGTGTCTGTCTCAGCATGGCTAGGATACCCTTTTGTTACTCATATTCCAGTGCCTGCACCTCCACACCTCTGGAACCTGCAGCTCACGTGGCCTGCTCCGCCTGCCCAACCTACTCTGCTCCCACCATGTGCCCTGACTGATGCTCCATACCAGCAGGCTCTTGCTGTCGCCTCAAAGCTGTTTTCTCAGAATCTGGAAATAACAATCCAGCGGGGCTTTTGGACATGCCTGCAAGACTGAGTGACAAGTCAGCCTCTAAGGATCATGAAAATTGCTGCTCTTTGTTACAGGGCAAATTTAGCGACTTCTGTGCTGTCAGTGGGACTTAAAAGGCCTCATTTACCCAACTGCCACTCTTCTCGAGAGTGCAATAAAACCTCCTAGACTAGAATGGAAGCAATTGACATTTGCCAAGTTTATGTGTAAATGATCGGTTTTTATAGCAAGCTGAATAAATCACTGGAGCAAACTAGCCTAAAAACATTTTCAGAAATAGCTGACTCCTGATAAAGCAGATCAAATCTAACTATCTCCTTCTGCTTGAAGTTACTGTCAAACTCAGGAAAGCACTCAAATAACTCTTCTTTCACTGCAAAGAAGATGTGAAAGACACACAAAATACACAACCTTGTTCATTCTTAGTGTATGCCAGTTATATACTCTCACTCCTTGGATGTCATGAGCGCCCTAATCTTGAAAAGAGATTTTGAGAGTTTTTTTCCATGTGAGGACTGAGCTGTGAGAAGTAAACTGTGTCAGAGCTAGCCTCTGTGGTGGATTGGTACATCTTTAGCAACTTACTAAAAATGTGATAGATATATCCCAAATGGATCCTATGAAAATTGTTAGCAAGAGAATCTCAGTTAACGTTTTGCAAAGCAGTGAGCCTTGCTTTGATCAAAATACAGTCTTCCTGCCCATACTTTGCTAATATGAGTCAGTATTTTACCCCTAAAGGGCAGACAAACATCTTTCTTACTGCTTTATAGTACAAAGTCTTTCCTTACCTGTGTATGTGGATAGTAACTTGCCAATGGTTCCCATAAAAATGGCTGGATTTGGCCCATAAGAGAGCACTGGTAGGTTCTTGGGGATTCAGCTGCAGCACATAGGGAAGGAAGCTGTAGCATTCTGCGGAGCCTGTGAGGCAGTCACTCCATGAGGAGCGCAGTGTAAGTGTGGGACTGTCTCTGCAAGCATAGCTGGGACTCAACAGCTCACTCACAGGAGGTGGAAATGAACAAATCGTGCTGCTGCCCTTTATAGGCATCCCAGGTATATCCACATATCCATCAGCAGATTTCTTCTCTCCATGCTTATCTTGGCCAGCGATTGTTTATCTGAGGAACCAGCCAAATCAAAACACCAAGCAAAAATGTGCCTGTGTGCCTGCCTATCTTTCTACCCTACTGTTTGAATGGGCCAAATTCTGCCCCCAATGCAGCATGGATAGATCTCTCACTGGGGTCTTCCAAAGACCACCCTGTGCCTGGGGTCTAGCTCAGAGAGCAGCCTTGTGTGAAACAAGGAGAGAAATTGGCTGTTCCTACATTGGCGTTACATTGGGATACAATGAGGAGGCTTACACTGAGAAAAGCTTAACAACATATGTTAGAAACTTTTGTGGCATCAGTCTTTCCTAGTGTCACTTATGCTTGCTGTGCCTTCCCAAGCATTTCTTTAAAGTAGCCTGTGTCTATGGAAAATGGCTCCCTTGTATCAGGAGGCTTGATCTTGATTGTTTTCATGGAGCTAGGCATCCAGTCCAGTCACTTTTCCAGAACAACTCGGCAGAAAATATGGTATCGACTCTAGCAGTCATTTCCTGGTAATGTGGCATCTTCTTTGGCAAATGCTTCTTAAAACAAACAAAAAAGGCACAATAGATAAATTTCTCAATTCCAGGCTTGTTTTAGACCATATCTGCCAGACAGCAAACACTGTTGGTCCCACAGTGAGTGACTTTCCCTTCCTTCCTTATTCCTGCGGCAAGGCCCTGCAGACACTCTGCGCGTGTTTACGGATACAGCTCTGTGATTACTTTGGAAGTGTAAAATGCTTGGCATAAGAGATTGTGACGGGGTTTCATGGGCTCTGGCCAGTCTTACTACCTTCAGTTTTGGCTACCTAAATCTTTGCTTCAAAATACTGTTCAGTTTTTCAGCAATAAAACAATCAGAAGGCATTCTGGTGTCACCTGCCCATCCTGCTGCCTTCAGGATCTAGGAAGGAGGCAGGGAGAAGAATGCAATCATACATCTGCAATTGGCAGTGGGATTCCAGCTTTGATTCCTCCTCAGTGGAGTCCTGTCAACCAGACAGTTGTCTAGACGTGTTTGAGTGTTCTCTGGCCATGTCAGAGTGAATCATTAGTCAGCAATTCTGTGGGATGGAGCCCCCTCCTTTGGAGATGGCCTTGTGCTGGGATTTGAGGTTATTTGCTGCTTTGTTTTTACCACAAGTCATTTACTCTCAGCTGCCTCACACCTGAATTGTACCTTTTCTCCTGTCTCCCTTCTCCTTCCTCGCACCTACCCACTTCTGGCTCCTGCAGTGGACAACTCAAGCTTATGCTTGTTACTGAGCTCAGGACTGCTCAAGGGTTTTGCAAGAGCTCCACATGGCATGTGCACAGAATTGGTGAATGAAGAGTTTTGTATTTTAGCATAATTACTGAGGGGCCTGGCACAGAACAAGAAATACGAGTCCTTTTCTTACACAAACATTTGCAGTTTGAGTTGGCTGAATACCTGGATACCAATTCTCTATGGGTTGGGATCCCGTAGGTTTATTTGTCCAGTTACATTCCTGTTTTTGAATTTAACGACTCCCTAACTATCATCACCATGGTAGAAAAAATATTGATATGCAGGGGACAATTTTGTGTTCAACAGCAACTAATGAAACTATTTAGCTGGAGGCATCACAGAATAGCTATGTCTATTTACAAAAAGTTTGGATGAACTACATTACATTTTCTGTTTCTTCTGCTTTCCAGTATGGGGGCTTAAAACTCAGACACAAGTAAACAACAACTGTGGGGTTTTTAAGTACTCCTAATTCAGATAAGAATACTTTGTTACAGGAAACATAAAACCAAAAACCCTACACATAGGGCAATGAGGGGAGTTGTGATCAAAAGACTATTAATTGCAACAGTTTCAGAGATTTGTGCACTGAAGTGTTGACACTATTTTCAGTGTCAACACTGAAAATAGTCTAAGCAATACTGCTTTGAGTTTTTAATAACATGGAGTTCAAGTATGCAGGGTTTGGGGTAAATACAAGCAATAGATTAAGCTTGAGAGGAGTGTCCATAGGGTAAGTTGTCAGTCTGTCTCTCAGTCATCTTACTCCATCTGTCTGCCTCTACCCCTTCTCCTCCCATTTTGCTTTTGTTTCCAGCAAAGACCACAGATGGAGACTTTGGAAGGGCTGAGGAGGAGCAGATATGATTAACTGCTTTATTTTTTAAAAAGTTCTGAAGAAGTAAGATTTCCTTACAAGATAATCTTTGTCTGAAAAGAATTTCTAACAAAAGGGTATTGTGTCCAAAGAGGTAAATCTTTTGGTTTCTTTATACTAGAGAAAGATAATTAGTCACCGGATGAAACTTGATAGTAGCCTGCCTGTAGCAGCATGATTCTCAGTAGGGGCAAATGGAATACACTGCTGATGAGTTGTAGGCATATTTTCATAAGAACGGTTCCTGGAACTGAGAAGAATTGGGAGAAAAAGTAGTCAGAAGAATAAGTGATTATTAACTTAAAGACAAATGTACCCATGTTCATATAAAACTGAAGAGAGCAAGAAATCTTGAGTTAAAAGAAAATAAGCTAGGACCAAAAGCTGATCTACAGTGATCCACACAGTTGCAACATTTGCTTTTCTTTGGGGTTTCGAAATGTAGCAAAAAGCAGAGCACATCACAAAAGAGCCTGAATTCTCTACGGAAAAACACGGATTCTTTTAGAGCATGACCCAGATGCCAAAACTTCAGATGTATGAATGTTTTAGTGCCTCTCAGAAAATTTTGTCCAGCTAGCGGGAGCAATACTCAAGTGAAATTAGCTATGCATTAATAAGAGAAGGAGAAAGATTTGGAGGTTTGGTAACATGGAAGATTTAAAAAGCAGCTGAAGACAGGCAAGAGTGGGGCAGCCATATTTGTATCATGCCCAGCAATATGACTACTTTGTGAGGATGCAAGGCATACAACAAGGAGTAAGTGGTCCTTTGATAGATAAAAATTATTGAAAAGATAGACTTAGTCCATTCTTATCTGTATTTGGAAGCCAGAAATCCAATGAGCATGAATGCCTTCTTTCTACTCATAAAGCAGGACTGTATGAAAACACACTGGCTCAGAATTAATTTTTTTGAAAATCAGCAGATCTAGAAAACTTGCGGTCAAGAGACCTACAGAGATGAAGGAGCAGATCCTGACCTAGAAATGTTCATTTCTAGTGAATCCTGAAACACCAGAAGGACATTAGAACAATGCAGAGTGTTCAGCCAACATCACAGTGGGTCACCAGCATACTTGACAGCACTACAGCTTGGCCTGCCTGACAAGGGATCCTAGGCAGCAGAAAAATGAATTGTTAATGAAATTTAATGGGAACACAGTCACTAGAAGTCTACACTGGTTTACAAGATAGCATTCTTGCAAGAAACTAATGATACACAATGTCAGTGTGGTTTGTTCCAAAGGGATTAAGATAGGGCTTGAAGCCCCTCCAAAGAGCTGGCTTGCTGGTTCCCTTCAGGCAGCCATCTGTATGCAGCAGGTTGTTCAGTGCTGCTGAGGCATAACCAGACTGAACCAATGAGCAATTAAATTGTGGTTTGCCCACAGCAACTCGATCATCACCTGTAGGTCACAGGCAAGACCGAGGCAGAATGGATCTTGCCACATTGGCAAGAAACTCTTCAGGGGAGAGGCACACGACTGATCTCTGCTGTAAAAAGAGATAAAAATGTCACAAATGTCCTTGATGATTTGACCTTGGAAACCAAGTCAAGTGATCAGTATGACTTGAAGCAGATGAGCAAGGGACACCATCAAAGCACCTAAGAGGGTGGAACCTCCTTAGTAAATGGAATCCAGGCCAGCTTCTGACAGCGACCAAAAAAATCACAGAAACAGAAGACTGCTACCCCAATCCAGTTTGAGCAGGGATGTGCTTTTATCTGTGTACAGTATTAGGGATACTGTTTCAACACCCACGGTTTTAGGAGGTTGTTGAAATATTGGCATGGGTGTGGAAAACAGCCAAAACACTGTGCAGGATCTAGAGAAAAAGGCCACAGAAAAAAATTAGAGAACACAGTCTGTTGAGTTAATCAAGACTTACAAAAAATGAGAAATTATTTGATTACAGAGAATGTTTCCTGGCAGGAAATGTCATGGATGAGAGAGCTCTTAATCTAGCAGAGAAATGTGCGACAAGTGCCAATAGCTGGAAATGGAAGCCTGGCACATTCAAATGAGAAAATGATCAGAAATGTTTAACCGTGGAAGTAAACATTAAAACAAATTGCCAAAGAAAGCGGTTGGTTCTTCATATCAAGCTATCATCACATCAAATCTCCAGGCATTTTTAAATGATGAGTTTCTGTTAAACAAGTCATTTGGCTCCTAATGGGAAAAACTGTCCAAACCTAATGACCCATCCCAAAGACTGAAAGTCAGCTGGCTTCAGGAAATTCAGACCAGATTATTTGCTGACTTCACTAGACATCATTCTGTGTGTCTTACACACAGGTATAGGTTAAAGTTTTTAAATTCATATTTACCAGCATTATTTGTCACCTCTCTTGTAAACAAAGACGTCCTCCAGCTTTTGCTTGTCTGGACTCCACAGCTGGGCAAAGAACTGTCTCTGGAGATGCAAAGGCAATCTCTCCTTGTGCCTAAGTACCCTGCCATAGCTGGGGATTTTCTTTTGTCAGCCTTCTCCATTTTTCCTGGAAAAAGGGCAATTTCTCTCTATCCATCTTTCTCTTTCTCTCTTTCTCCATCTTAAGCCACAATTGCCAAGTCTCCTGGAAAATATTTTCTAGCTTCTGGAACAGATTATTATCCTTGCTTGGTGCAGATCTTTCTCTGGGTGGTTTTCAGAGCCTCTTGGGGCCCACTACTTCCCATGGTCTGGCAAAATCCCTGACCACCACTTGGGACCTTGGCTTGTTTATTTTAACATTTATAGTGAATAAAATTAAACCGATCAATGCCAACCATTGGTACAGAACAAAAAATTAATATAGACCAAACACATTTCTATCTGCTAAAGAAAGATGTAGAATAAAGACCTCATTCAGTGTCAAATTAAATAAAGGCCAGAGTTAAAAGTTCTGACTTGTGACACATTCTCCAACTGTTCAAACTCTGTGTCATGAAGCAATAAACGCCAGAGCCAAGGGTTTGCAGGCAACAAGTCCTCCTAGCTGGTCCCAGAAGCTCAGGCCTGGAGACAGACACCAGGAGCATTCTGGTTCATTTCAACTACTGCAAAAATTGGACAGCCCCAGGACAGAGACAGGCGCTTGTTGGAGTGCGTGGGTCAGATAAGGTGCTCAGCTTCAGCAAAGCTTATGCCTTAAATAAGTGTGTGTGACACAGGACTGAGAGCAGCTCTGGCCCCTCACCTCGGACCCTGCCTTTCCAATGCTCTGGCTTTGTCCTTCTGTCCTGCTCTGTGTGGGCTCTGGGGCTGATGGTCTATACTTTGTCCTTTGCACTTCTCTTCAGAATCTTCCCAATCCGGGTGATTTCTATGCTCTGTTGAAAAACCAGAAGGCACAGGAATCAAACATCACTGGCATTTGGAAAAAGTTGTCTTATGCTTTGCCATGGCATGCGTACCCTAGGCTGAAACTGGTGATCTGCCTTGACTCTCCTGGTGAGTCTCTGGTGAGGCTGCTCACCCCAGTGGGATTCCTGGGTTTCCAGCCCTTAGCTCCTTGGCTCAGGCAGTGCCAAAGCTATTGTTTTCTGTGCTGGAGCTATGTGGTTTCTGTGCTGGAATTACAAGTAAACCATGAAAAAATATTAACATTTTTGTGTAAACTTATGCAACTTTTTCCATGAAGACCCTCAAAAATGGCAAAAGTCTTGTCTTGTCATTAGCTATATGGAAGCATATGGTGCATGGGTACCTTCTGAAAGCAGCAAATGTTTGTCCAGAAAGAGCGTGTTTGCAGACCAGAGAGGTTCTGAAGGACACGACATACAAAACTCCCAGCAAAAGACCTCTGTGAAGGCCTCACTAAGCAGATACATATAAACCTGCTTTACAGGCAAATTTTGTTCTACAAACACAGCTGCTACTGCTCTTGAGCAGTTATGAAGCATGGCTATAATGTCAGTTAGGTTGGAACAAAGTCCCACCACGGTGCCACATTTACCAGGAGTGGGTGCCTCTTTCATGCTGGGGCAAGAATGGTGGTAACCACCAGGGACCCACTGGCTCCACCAGTGTTTCACCAAGGGCCCAGAAATGCTTCCTATGCTCTCCTACCAGGAAACGCTCTTGTATGTGAGATTCCAAACACTTAATAAAGGGCTTTCAGCCTTAGCATGTGTATCAGCACTTTGTAAAACACATGGGGATGGAAACACACACGCCAAATTCTTTGAACAGTGAGACTGATTAGTGATTCAAGGTTTGTCCTGAGGAAATGCTTGCTTTTATAAAACAGTGGGCTGCTGTCACTTGTGTTTGAGCAGCCTTCATTGCTCAGGGGCTCAGATGTATCTTGTGAAATCCAGACATACCACGGCGTGTTTTTGAGGTTGGTGGGTGGACATATGCCCATTACAGAGCCCAGCTATACAGATGCTCTATGATTAAGCTGGACTCCTACACACTTGTAAGGTACACAAGGCTCATGGAGTGCCTGCCAAGTTCCTCAAGTAGTAATAGTTCATGACACTCTTGAGATATCTGCCAGATGCCGACACAGTGTTCTGAAGTTCCTATTTCAGGACATAATTTTAAAAATACTTCTAGCTCAGGATTTAGATGCCAAAAAGCATTTGTGTATGAATTGTAATGTAAGCCATAAACCCAACAGGAAACATCAGAGCCTTCTCCTTTTGTAGATACCTTGTCACTAAGGAGTTAGGAAAATGTTCTGTTATTGGCAAGAAAACAAATACATTTTATTGTCCCATATGTGAAAAATAAAACAACCAATTAATATATATCTGGCAAAGAAAGAATATCTTTACCTTCCAATATTGCCCACACATCCCAAATTTTACATTGGTTGCACCATTTATGAGTATTGCACAGGGGGCAGATGAACACTCTGCTAAGCCTTGAATTTGGCTGACAGGGAGACATGGCACTTTTAATAACAGAATCAGCATTTCAGCTCAAGCCTGAATTTTCTCACATTTCTGCAGCTTACACTAGGAAAGCAAAAGCTTTATAACATAGTTGCTTTTCTATCAACTGGCTGGCATAATCACTTGCACAGTACTGATATAATTCTTATCTTTTCAGTAGACATGAAAATTAATTGCAGTAGAAAAGAATTCTCCAGAAGATGCCCTTGTCTGCTTTGCCTCACATAGGAGCTACACTGGTAGATTCAAGTTCAATATCCCAGTTGCACATGTATGTGTTGTATGTTTGTCTTTTCAGCACATTGGCTCTTTGAAGTGGGCTTCTTGATTTTTTAATCTTTTCTCAAGAAAGATTCAGATAGATCTGAAGAAGTCTTAAAGCTAACAGGACCCTGGCCCTGCTTTTCCCAGTGTGTTTTCACAGGGGAAATGGAAAGACAACAGCGTGAGCAGAAGAATATAACTCCCACCCCTGCAGCAAGCCATCCTCAATGCACGTTTTCAGCCTGGCCACACAAGCCTCTGGGACAGAATAAAGTATGTATTTGTTGTTTGTGGGGTATTGTCACTGGTTATTTGCCATTGCTGAACAGATTCAAATGCCCCATGCCACCATTTTGAGCCGTGTGCCATCTTCTTCATCAAGTTTGCATATGCTGGGCCCCTGAGTGCAGTGATGAGCCTTGATCAGCCTCAGCTGGAGCTTCCAGCTGCCCCCACACCCAGAGGGCCAAGAATCCCCATTTCAACCCAGCTCAGGGTTGTGATGCCCTGGCTGAGCAGTAGTGGGAGGCTGCTGCTCTGTTATCCATGTCTGTGGCTGCACCTTCTTTTTCACCATGGGCCTTATCCATCCAGACCTCAAAGAGCAGATTGATATCCTGGCTTAGTCCAACCTGGTTGTTGTGGACCTTCCTGGCCATCGTCAACCTGGTCATGACCCTGATCCATGGACTGGATTTCCAGCTTGACCCCAGACCTCTTTCGTCACTATTATACTGCCCTGTGGTCTGGGCTCTTGGCTGGTTCCAGCTATTGTCTCCAGGTTTGTTCTTCTTGCCTTGTTTGGGGCCTGTTTGGGGAGGCTGGGTCCTGCTCGCTCTGGGTTCCCATGGGCTCCTGGATCATCCTTGCCTCGGGGAGCAGCTGCCCTCTGTGGTGTCATGACCCTGGGACATGCATTTAAGTTTATAGGAGCATAAAAATGGTCAGGGGGGCCTGACCAAGAGTCCTTTTTGTCTCACAGTAGCTGGCAGGCCATGTGTCCAGTTTCAGCTGGACAATGAAGTGTGATGGGATGGAGAGCTGTGCCTCAGGCCATTTGGGGTGCTTAGAAGTATCAAGGTATATCAAGGCCAAGCCCTTGTATCAAGCATTAAACACTTAGGTCTCATTTTAAA
The DNA here is from genome assembly GCF_009819655.1 of Sylvia atricapilla. NCBI lineage: Eukaryota > Metazoa > Chordata > Aves > Passeriformes > Sylviidae > Sylvia > Sylvia atricapilla. Next base: position 67,036,684 of record NC_089142.1, read on the forward strand.
GTTGGTCTTGTTTCTAATACAGTGAAATGCCATGAGTGAGTGACTGAATCCTTTCCACTCCTTACTTCATGAGGGCTGAAGCTGTCTCCATATATCTTGGTACACTCTGCACTGACCTGTAAGAGGCATAAGTATAGAGTTCTGGTTTCCCACATAGCTGCATTACCTGTCTCCTATAGTCTTCACCAAAATGACCCTGTCTTCTTGGCTTCTTAAGACTTCCCCATAACAATATCCCTAGACTCTTCCCATGATCTCAGAATGATTCCTTCTCTGGTTCTCCTAAGCCTCTGCTTCATACTTTATCTTCAGCATCTTCCCTTACAGTGATAATTTGACTTTATCCTGCTCTTTAATTAAAATATCTGCTTGCATTCTCACCGTTTACCACTTTTACCAGATAGGTGAGCAGGAGGTTGTGTGTGCAAGGCCAAGGCTAGAGCTGCATGCCCACCAAAGCCACAGCTAATGGCTGGTTTCTTCTTGCCTCTTCCATGCTAAATGGAAGTGCCCAATGGAATGGTTTGGGGTGCCTCTCTTTCCCTCTGCCCACATGGATTGCTGTGAAATTTGTTTAAAGAGGCTGCTGCTCTGTCAAACATGATTGAAACTGACCCCCAGATTCAAGGGTACCTAGGGAAAGGACTGACAGACAGATGGGCCTTTGCATAAGCCCTTGTTCCTCTGAACTCTTGAACTATTAAGTGAGATTCAAATGCTCAGGGAATGGAGTTAGTGTGCCTCCCTCATATTTCAGATTCAGCCAACAGCCGCAGTAGTGTATTAAGTGTATTTAAAATACATAATAAAACTTTCTACTTTCTTTTTTCAGAACTGCTGTGCAAAATCAGCATTTTACATGGGGTAATGATAAGAAAGAGCTTTTGAACAGCCATTATACTGCACATGTGTGTGGGCAGCTGCTTGTCTTTAACTTAGAACAGAGGGAATTTTTCAAACTGGGAAGATAGACTAGTAAGTGTAGTTTCAATGCGTTTCTCTCCTTTTCTCTTTTGACTCTTTTTGCACTGGCTTGAATGTGTAACTAGATAGTTTTCTGAGACCTTTGTTAGCAACCAGAGTTTAATGTGCAGGCACCAATTTGAATATTATGGGAGTTTAGAGGCCTTTGAGCGTGGAATAAATTAGTTTTAAAAGCAACAGCAATTGCTCAAAGGGTTGTGTTACAATAATAGATTTGAAAGTTGTGAGCGATGCAGTGGATGAGAGCTGAAGATGTAGATGAAGCATTTTGTGGGCTGCTGGGAGCAAAACATATGATTATTGCATTGACAGAGGTGGGTTGTGGGGGCAGCTGACACCTCTTTAAAGCTGGGGCTTTCAGTCCATCCATGGTTACCATGGGACTTGGGAAGGGTTCAGGAACACAACTCAGTCACACTGATGGATGAGGCAAGAAGGAGAGCCTGTGTCTGTATATCCAGTAGAGCTCTGCACTGCCTAACACAACTGTTGTGATAAGTATAACAGTAATTAACGCAAATAGTAAATGATGAAGATCAATAAAAAAGAAAAGGGGAGCCTAAGTAAAAGGAACTTTAAGAAGATCTATGTGACTCTGGCAGAAGAAACCATGGCCCAGACCACCAGAGCTGTTCAACTGAGAGTCGGGTGCCCGAATAACTTTTAAGATCTCAGACACAGTCTGAAGAGAGAGAAAAGGAGCTGGCAGTCTATTAAACGACTTTTTAACAGACTGATTTTCTTCCACTTTGAGAGGAAGTGTCAAAGGCTGTCAATGTTATTCAGCATGCTGTGGGGAATTTCTCCTGCTTTTATTTACTATTTCATAATGTTTGCATTTTGGTTTATATGTGATATGTACACTGGAAGTAACTTGAAATTCTAGACTTTTTTTTGTCTGGTTGCCCAAATACTGAAACTTCTTGTTTGGCAAACTGAAGAAAAGATTAGAAGTGTTTTGGCTGTAACTTCCTGCTATGATCAAATCAAGACCTTGATTTCCTCAAACTCCTTGTCAGGACCACACTTTAGTAGCAATGGTCTGTCTCTAAAATGGAATAGTTATTATTAATTATTAATGGAATAGTTTTTATTAATGCTAAAGCCAAAACATATTCAGTCAATCAGAGTCTGGTTTGGAGAGGTTATGGATGGCATATAAAATTAGGTACTGACAAAATAGTCCAGCAATGAAATTCTATTCATAAACTCACACTCACTAGTTTACAAACTATTGTTAATAGCAACATCTTTATGGGAAGACAGGAAAAAAAGAATCCCAAAATTAAACTTGAATGTGCATACATATACAAGCATATACCCATGTGTTTATTTTCACAAGTGAGATAATGCCGTGTCTGTTGTAAGGGTAGTTTTTCTGCTGTTCCATCTGTACAAATGGCTCTTAAAGCAATTATGAAAAACTATAGGAGGTGAAGGGAGGAGCAAGGGGGTATATGACCCCAGAGAAGTGAATAAATCATGTGGACACATCCTGTGTGGGCAGTTTGAGCTGGCTCACAGGCAGCACCAGATAAGTCTGTCCCACAGAGGATGCTACTCTGTGCTCTACCCTCTGGCTTTAAATGTTTCACAAACATCCTACTGGCCCTCAAATGGCTGTAAGGATGGTTGTAAAAGTGCAAGCCAAAGATAAATAATACAAAGGTGTATAAATAATACAGGCAGGTAGAGCAAGATCTTCAAAGAGCTGAACTTTTCCCATTCATCTTAATGGCATAGTATTACTTAAATCATGCCACACTGTACTTTTTAATGTTGTTAACTATGTCATTGCTGGGTAAAACTTGCAAGGTAAAACTGGACTAACAAGTAATATGAAGATATATAATAGTCACTCATTGGCATTGCAGCATCGTAATGTTTTTATGAGTTTGATATTAGCATTATAAAGGATTGTCTTGAAACTATAAAGTAAGCTGGTATTGTGACTGCTCTACTGTTTACCTGGCAATCTGCCTTTACATTGCAATTTGACATTACTGTGACCATGCGATGATAAAATTTAAGCCCATGAGGAAAGGAATGAAGACAGGGTGATAATATTGTTTCTAGAATAGATTTCATCTTCTTCAGGGTGTTATGGGAGGCTGTCATTAGAGCACTGTGAAGGACCTTCACATTTGTTTGATCTTCAAGAGCCCCTGTGGACAATGAGTACTCAGAAATTAATACACCTGGCAGGGGACTGGCTTTGGAACAGGGAACTCCTGACTGAAATGAAATACATCCTTTGAGGTTTTCTGAACGTAATTGGGTGAAGCTTTAAGAACTTTAAAAGTTACTGCTTTGTGCAGCAGTGGTGGGGTGGTCCAAAGGTCCCTTCCAACCTGAATGAGTTTTATGTTTATGTTGTGCCATAATGGGTATATATTAAAAAGGTATATTATTTTCAGTTCACAAATGGAAGACGCCAGCCATGCTTTGAATTGGATATGCTGCTGCCAAGCAAAAAAGAAAAGTCTCTAATAGTCAAATATTATGGTGGCGAGCCCAGTACAAATGACTCCGTGTTTGCAAATTGAGGAATTGTGTATCAGGCTACGGGAGTCACCATTTTGCCTTTCTGTGCAAAGATGGGATTTTAAGACCCAGACCCATTGCCTTTAACTGGTTGAAGAAGCCATTTGATTCATCTGTTAATTCTTCCAATGACCTTTTTTTCTATGCTGCTTATTCTGATTCCTCATTGTAATACAAGACACAAACCTCATGAGTTAATAAGAGTCAGTAAGATCTGTAAGAGCCAGGCAAGTAAATGCAAACAAAAAGGTTGATGTGTCCTTTGTACAGTGTCGTATCTTGGTTATTCTGGAAGTTTTGAGTCAGAATCTGTGTCCTATTTCACTAGAGGAAGCAAGTGTCTCTTCCCCAGGCAAAAACACCACAACTCTTTAAAGGCAGGACACAGGTGTCTCTCACAAGTTGCAAGGCATTTTGACGAAGTATGACATTTAGAAATGCTTATTTCTTGTTACTTTTTGCTGAAAATAGGTGTGTTCTTCACAAACTAAAGTGATATGGTGGGACTCTAAGCTGGCTAGAATGTTGAGGCAGATCTGAATAAACCTTTCTCTTAAGCTGGTTGTTTTAAAATGTTTTAAATACAAACCTAAGTTTTATTTGAAGAGAAACTAGATCACGTAGCTTGATAAACAGATAAAACAGAGCAAGACAAAACAGAGGTGAAAACATTTGGAAACCAAATTCCTTCTTGCCTTCTATGTCCTGGCAGAAAATGTCCTTTTTTCAGGCTTTCTCTCAGTTTAGCAGCTCAGGAACTTTCTGTATTGCAACAAACTCTGCTCTGAGAAGATCTTTGAAACTATCACTTTGAAAATATCACTGCCTGTAAGCCCATCACTGACGCTTGGTTGTGTATCTGCTTTTCTTAGCACTTTGCTGGTCTCTGAGTTCTCACACCCTCAGTATAGACTCTTACACATTTTGCTCAGTGTTCAAGTATTCTAATTTGATTGATTTTAAACTAGATTCCTATATTATATGATATCTAAAAAACTCACATGGAGAATGAAAGAGGCCGATAAGAGGGGAGCTATTTGGCAGGGGATAGAGGGTATAAACCATCAAAGGAACTATATTTTAAGACCAGCTTGGCACTGAACATATGTGGTGAAAGAGCACCATGTAAAGAGAAGTCCCTCTGCATTTTTAGGGTTAGTTTCCTTTTTATTTTGTTTTTATTTAGCTTTAATACCTTAGAAGTTGCAGAGGGCATGATTGGAAGAACGGACCCATAGAGGAGATTACTATGGTTGTCAGAGAAGGACAGGATAATTAATTTCTTCAGGAAGAGTTGCTGGAGATGAGGTGAAGAAGCATGAAGCACTGGCAGAAAGACAAACTGAAATGGAGAGATGATTTTACCATATGATATGAGGTTTTGGAGCAATATTGTAAATACTGCAAGATATTTCAATCTTATATCATACATTGACTTTTAAAAAGGTAAATTGAATGTAGGAAATTAGCTGGTAAATATATATTAATATAAGAAGGTAGCTTTGCTCACAGGCACTTTTTTAATGAAAACCTTCAAGAGACATACAGGTGCTTTTCAAATTCTTAGTTCATTCACTACTGCCACTACTAGTTCACCAGTACTGCCACTGATTGTTATAAGGCTGCTCTAGCTCCCAGTCTTGGCTTTTACCTATTTTTAGGCTGAAAAGTACTAAGGAGTGTCTCAGTACCTATTTAAAGCAATGGTTCCTGATGGACAAGAGAGAGAAGCATACAAACACTTTTCTTTTCCTTTTGGTTTGAAAGACTAGAAAATGACACAGAGATTTTGGTCATTCTGCTCTGAACCACAGACAGCTGTGCAGAGGGGAACCCAGGCCATCCCTGGGTCTGCCAGCAATAACAGATCTGTGGCTGTGTGGCTCAGCAGGATAGCTGATGTTCCACCAGTGGTTGTGGTGGCAAGACAGAGACCAGATTTGGCCAAGGACATGGGCATGGTAGATTCCTGAGAGTTTATATGGAGGAGTGGAAGGTCTGGGTGTGAGAGAACAAGGTGCCCAGCTGCAAGTCACAGTGGCAGGTTAGGAGTCTCAGAAGGGGCAGAGTCACACATGGCAAGTATTTGTGTGGGAAGCTTGGAGAGCTATTCTTTAATGAGTTTGCATTGTGCCAGGCCTTAGATTGATATGAGTCAACCATTTGGTTTTTAATCTCTTCCTCTGCATGCATAGTGACTATTCATGAGAGGATTACAGTGAAGTATCCTGAAACTAAAAGGCGTGTTTAGGATCTCGTGGCTACAGGAATAAAAGTCACGGGCAAGTTTGGATAGTACAAGCAGGCTGCAGCATTGTTCATGTTTTCTTCTCAGTGTCACACTCCTACTCACGTTTATCCTAACTCATGCTGCAGCATCAACTCTAAAAATTCAACTGCTGTTGCCAGTATATAAATTAAATACCTCACATGGGTGTCACCTCTTCAGGATCAGCTCGTTCTAGAAGGCAAATAATGGGAGCAGATGATCACATCAGCTGAGAAAGTAGAAGGGCCAGTATCTTCTGCAGATCAAATGTTTTACAACTTTCTAAACAAGCACATGCCTGCCTAGATTTACCCTGGAAGACAATCTAATACCCATCTGTGTAACTGCAGGATTACTGCCTGCTGAAATGAGATTCCTGTGAAGCTGAAGTTTTCTGTAGCTCCAGATACCTCAGGCTCACCCTTGTCTCCAGAGCACATTTTGCAATGCTTCATGTTTAAAGCTGTGTACATATACTCAGCAAAACAAGATCCCTTCCTTGGGGGGGTGAGGGGAATGGGGGCATGGCAGCTAACTGCCAGCCTAAAGTAAGAGGGAAATGAGTCACTGTCATTAAGTAGGTCACTTCCACTTTGTGTGAAAGTGTTCTTCTGGTACTCAGGTTAATCTCTGAAACAAGGAACTGTCAGGGCTGAAGTTTTCATCTGAGCTTGCTGCTTCTGCTCCAGAAAAGCAAGGAAAGTAAGGGAAAAATCCCTGTATGAAAATTAGTGGTTTCAGCTGATGAATATATGATTGTGGATTCTAGTGAAACTATTTTAACTCCCACTAATTAAATGTGTGGTTTAGTTTTTGTTTCATGCATCTATGTTGCTTCTTAACAAAAAAAAACCCCAAAAAAACCACACCAGCGCTTTGCAGCAGCTGCATTGGCTTCTGCTAATATTTGCTTCCCTTACAGTAAACACTAAGCAGTTCAGCAAAAAGATGTAAACCTTTTCTTTACTTTTATGTCAGATCATGTCTTTGAAATGGTGAGTTTCTGCTGGAAGATAGAACACAGGTTTATCTGTGGTGAGTGGGAGGTTGTAGTATTAGATCTTCTTTCAGGAAGCTTCTTTGACCCCAAACAGTGGGTCAAAACATTTTGGTCATCGAAGCTCTCAAACAAGGGGGTTTGAAGGTTAAGATATAACAAAGTTTTTTTCCAATTAATTTCTCAAAGAAGTGGGAAGGGTATTACTATTGTCATTGTTTTGTTGCAGCAGATAGACTGCTGGCCTGAGACATTGTCCTTGCTGAAAAACTGGTAACAGTTCAGTTTTGAAAAGTGGGTGTTTTCTCTGCTTTTATTCACCACATTAGGCTTTCATAAGGAAACAAACAGAAAAACCCACCATCATTTCTCATGTTCCTGTTGCTTTCCTGAGAGACCTGTGTCACAACAACTTCCTGAGTGTGGAAGCAAGCTGCTGCTTCATTTTTCTTATCCTCCCCTTCTAGGAAACCATTGCTTTAGGAGTGATTCTAGTAACCTGATACCACTTAATGTATTTTTGCTGGAATATGGAGCCTACATAAATTGCACCATAAGCAAATTTCTTTATAATGGAAGGATTGGGAAGCTGCAGCTTGGCAGGCCATTTCATTGGTGTGGCTTTTTTAAGGTGGATTTTCCAGATGCTTTTTAACAGATGATATTGTAGACTTCTTCAAAGGGTATTAGGAATACACAGTTGCCACTGTTTTTAGAGCATCCCACCTTGGCTCCAAACATGGAAAAGCCTGACAGATACCACTGTACAATCTGAAAGGAAAATTGCTGTTATTTGCACTTTCCAGTGTGCCTAATTATGTGTCAGTGTTGCATGAGCCCACAGGCTCCTGCTGAAATCGAATCCCATCTCTACAGACTAAAATATAGAAGAAAAGTTAGGTCTCTCCCCTCACAGAGATAAACTGACAAAAATCCAGGAAGAGTAGCAAAAACCAAGTACCACATTTAATTAAACCAAAACATCATTCCTCTCTGGCTGGGATACAGTAGCTATGGGTACTTGTTTGGATAGAGAATGGGCAGATGTGAAGTGGTTCTGCACTATGGTGTGATCCAGGCAGGGGCTCTTCCAGTGCTGGTCCTGAACAGGAGGCAGAACAGAATTTTTAGTAGGAGAATTTCCTCCCAGCTGAGCAAAAGCTCTTGTAGACTATAGTTACAGTGAGATCAACCAACCAGCTGGATCCATTGTACACAGAATGCATCCCAGGACTCTTGGCTGGTGAGAGCCTTCATGTCCTCCAACTGATGTCCTGAGACACTCAGCACCTCCTGCTCTGTGAGGGGCTGGCAAGTGTCTGCCTGAACACATTAACAGCAGTATGGCCTTTGCCTCAGACCTTTCCAGGGTATGCCAATGCTTTTGCTAGGATTTTGTGACAGCTCTGAGAAAAACAATTCCTCATAAGGCCAAGACTTATTTCAGCTATCAGTAGGAGATGCTGTTCCTTCCTGTGTTTAAAAAAAAAAAGAGTGGGAAACCTTGGCCAGTGACTTTGACATGGAAAGCACTTTCTAGAAAATTTAGAACTTGCATTGTTTGACTGGCAAAGGATGAGGCAGTGGGGAATGCTCTGAACTATGAAGACTATGCAATCTCTGCCACCACATTATCCCAACTGGAGAGCTCTGTTACGACTCATTAATGCTTTCAGACCATTCAGACTTGATTTTGTTGTCATTACAGTATTATCTGTTCCTGAGATATTGCAGAGTAATGCACCTTCCACCAGTGCTTCCTTTCACTGCAGCACAGGACTGCACATTGCACATGGCTAAGTTGTTTGTCGGGCTGTTCCACATGGGAATTTCTCCTGATAAGGTAAACCTTCATGTTCTGCCCAGAAATGGAGCCTGGCCCTTAAGAATGAAGGAAAGAAGGAGATTTGCACTTTGTTCCTTCCACTAGAAAGAATGCTGCCCAGTGGTCAGATTGAAGTAAACACAAGATAGGGGGCTGGAATGCAACTTCTGTCTTATCAGCTCCTGGCCCCTGCTTCAGGAACCCTCTGTCATCTCATAACATTTATTACAGGCTTACCAAGCATCAGAAAGGGTTCTGGGTTTTGGGCTTCTGCTGCTAAATAACTTACATGATGATGAATGAGTAATTTAAACTTACAGCACCTTGCTTCATTATCTCCAAAACTCTTAACAGGAATTTCACTGGGCTCCCTGAAATCTCAGTGCTCATAAATTGCTTTAAGAGTCTTTTCCGAAGTATTTTCTTGTTATGTGCAAATAGTGCGATAACTTTAACTTGAGATTATTATTCCAGAGCCAAGTGGTAAAAACCGGCTCAAATTCACACTGTGGGTTTGTCTGCCCCAGAATAGGGTGGCTGCATCGATGCTGTGCTACTGCTTTTTGCCTTGGTTTTGTTTAGGACGCATGTAGCATAATGATGACATAAAAATTAGCTTTTCTTTTAGGGTAGCTTTTTGGGTTTGAAGTCTTCCAAATAAGCAGATATCCTGTTAAATTACTCAACTTGCTTTTAAAAGGTCTTTTAAAAATTGTCCCAGAAGCTCCTTTTTGAAGAAATGGTTTCAAGAAACTAAGCCATGTATCTTCACATAATATTTATGATAATTAGATCTTATCCCTTAGTCTTATGCTTTAACTATTCAAAAATGAGGATATAGCCTTACAAACCTCCTTTTTAATATATGTTTAGAATATATGGCAACCTGGTTTCTCCAGGTGAAAGACCATTTCTGCTGCATTCTGACTGCTAAGAAGGAGCTGGTCTGGTACTGGCAGGAGGGATTTCCCTGGGGATCCCAGGCCTCAGACACTGACTCTTCGTTCTATGGATTACCCAAACACCTCTAGCTTTGGGGGCTGCCTCAGCTCATCTCAGCTTGCAAGTATCCATAGCCACTATGTTTGGGATTGAGGGTTTTTCATATTTTATTAGTAATTTCACGATCTATAACCAAGAGGAGGTGGGTTTTGAAATTAATTTTTCAGATAATCATTTATCTCCCAGATTCTTAAGTAGTGGCTGCTGCAATCATATTTTCATCACAGCTGCCTTGAAAAAAACTAGATGTGAGCCAAGAGATGCAGCTGAGGTGTGAAATATGTCATTGTGTCATTTCACTGTAGCTGTGCAGAAAACAGGTGCAGCAAACAGGTATTAGGGAAGAAGCACAGATTTTAAAGGAGTGTGTGGTGAGTGAGCTAGGGAGGTAACAAATTTATGGCAATAGAGGCCTTCAGCCACAGGGATTCCCAGGGATCCCTCACATTTGAAGATCTGCTCTAATAAAACAAGATTTACTAGGAAGCAGTTTGCTTGACTGATTTATACTCCTAATTTTGGTTGGGGTTTTGATTTTACTGACTTGGTCTATATCGTCATGTTGCAAATATAAAGTGCTTCGCTTTTCTGACTTCTTCTTTGGTGTCCAGAGTTGTGAGAAAGAGTTAAATTATCCCATAGGGTCATACTTAGGAAAGGCAAGGAAAGAATAAAACTAGGAAGAGTGCTTTGGTAGAAAATATGGAATATCCCTGCCAGTGTGTGCCTGATAACAAAAAACTGGTTATGTGGAACTTTTCTGGAGAAGCCTTTCCAAACAAGGCTCAGACATAAGTTGAAGTAGTCACCTAAAGCAACATCAAGACAGATATGCTGATGATAACGTGTGGGGAAAGCTTTCAAATGAGGTGAAGTCCATGTCCAATAGACTAGTTCTACTGGTCAATTCCCACTGAATAAATTATTACTGTTCTTCAGGAGAAAAGGACCACTCTCACGCAGCAAACCATAGCTGATGGATGGCCCTTAAAGGGTTCTGCTGCAAGAAAAGCTGCAAACTGAGGCACTTTGCAAAATGGAGTGAAAAAACAGCAGCTCTTGTTTCAGTGTAGCAAAGCCTTTGTCATTTCTATTTCAAGACAGATGAACTTTTGACAGACAACAACCCATTTGGGCTCTATATACCCCATGATAGCCAGAGTATGAGTGCTTGACAGATGCTGTCTTTCCAGAGATTTTGCTTCAGGACAAGTGCAGTGAATGTTGGCATCTGAGAGGTTCATAACATTTTTTAAGGCCATGAAACAGTTAAGTATATGTAGGTACTTGTATATATATTTTAACATGCATACATGTTTATGTATTCAATATATTCAAAGCGGTTGCAAAATTTTAGCAGAAGTTGTGCAACTGGGTCAGTGTGACAGTACTAAGTTTTGAGGTTTCTTCATTTTTGTAATTTTTATTAAGCATTTTTAAAAGACCACCTTTAAAATCCTATTAAATGCTTGCATTTGCCTGAAATGTTTTGTTTCATACCTGTGAATTGACTAAATGAACATACTTGTGAATTGACTAAGTCTGAATATGGTGGTTGTAGGAACATTTGTATTTGTTTGCTGAGTTTTCACTCTGGGAAAAGCAAAAAAAAAGAGGCATTTTCTCCTGGAAAGGATTTCTCATATACAATTTTTTTACAAACTTTAATAAAAAGTCAAAGAAAAGAAAACATTCGAGTCTCTTGACTCTTGCCAGCTCCTGCTGCTGCTATTTGTTCAGAGTTTATTCCTTTATTTTTATTATTACTGACCGTTTATTAGTACTGTAGTGGTGCCCAGATCTTCCCCATGACGATGGTAAGTACACGTACAAGTCTCGTAAACAAACGAGCTGATAGCATTTCTTCCACGAAGATCCCAGCACACAGTCAGCCGACCTGGAGCCAGGAAGTGCAATACAATAAAATCACATCCAGGCTTTGGGGTATGTTTATGAGTAAGCACAACCAGGGAGGGTTTTGAAAAGCTGCTGGCAAAGACTCAGGTCTGCAGGCCGTAAGGACACCATTTTATCCCTTCTCCTTGGAATAGAAAGGGGCATTTCTCAGACAAAATAAAGGTTTGTAGTCATCCTGCACAAGTGGCCAGTGACTGGGTTCTGGAGAAAGTGTGTTCTGTACCTTCAGACTGTGGGTCTGGGGAGGCTGAGCAGTGTCCCAGCTGCCCAGCTGGCCATGAAATTTGGAACTTGGCATCAGCAGATGCTGAGTTTGATGGCCACGCCACAATGTGTCACCCTTCTGCAGGGACAGGAAGGACCTAGGCTGGAAGGGCAAGCCACTGTTCTGGGAGGCTGGGTACATTTGTTCCCTAGTGAGGACTTCAGTAGGAATCATCAACATGGGCCCTTGATAAGGGAAAGAGCTTGTGAAGGCAATAATTTATGCAGATTTGAAGCTTAAACAAGCAAAAGAAAAGGTAAGTCAGATAACCTGTTATAGCAGTGGATAAAATTTGGGAGGACTTTGAGGAGGAAAGACTTGCACTATTTGGAGAGTGTGGAGGGATTGAGAGAGGAGTGATGAAATTTAATGGAAGATACTAGGTTGACTGAGACCCAGAAGAAATTTCCTCACCTACTCACTTCTGTGTGAGACGCTGTAGTTACTCAGAGGGAAGATAATCTCAGTACAGCAGAAATGAAATCTGTGATTTTTTTTAAATACACAGAGGTTGGGAGGAAGTTTTTAAGAGGCTGCAGACATTCTCTATTATAATACAGTAACTACAAATGTTATAAGGTTGTTGACTAGAAGGAATGCAGGTGTAAATGTCAGGACTGAGCAACACAGGGGTCAGTGGTTTCTCAGTAAAAGTGCTGGGCAGGACTGAGGGCTCAGCTGGTACAAGCGGAGAAAACCAGAAGTAAGCTTGAAGTGAGAGAAAATGAGAAAATGATGGAGTAAAGAAACTAAGGCTGCTGGGGCTCACTGGGGCTCTGGAGTGAGACAAGGATGTTGGGTGCGGCAGAAGGTCGTGATCACAAAGCCCAGACATCTCCTGATATAAATAAATGTAGCCTGGAAGCTAATGGACTTGTTGTGATGTTCATTAGGTGAGGACAGAGAGGGAATGAAAGAATAGGATGATGATGATGCAAAAAAGACCTCTGGAACATAATTAATCTTTAAACTTGCTGGATAATGTCTGGCTTGGGCAGGTCTGTGCAGTAAGGGACACCAAGAGCAGGAGAGTAACGCTGTGCCTCCCATGGTGGTGAAGCTGAAGGGGATGAAGTGAGTTATTAACTGTGGCTTTATGTCAAAAATGGCATAACATTATTCCTGTATTGAGCTAAACTAGTAACTGGTAAGAACTGTTTATGGTTCATTCAAGGTAAATTAGGTCAACAATAAGTAAAACATAATCAGGTATATTATAAATGTTAATTAACACATTAGAAACACGGAGATAGTCATCAGCAAACAGAATTATAAATGTTCAAAAAATGCAGTAGTTGTAGAGTGAGGTGTAAATTAAGTCCAGTGGACAGTCTCAGTGACAGAAGATATTTAACAGGTAATAAAAACAGTAAGAAAATAGCATTCTGCAGTGGGCCTTTGGAGGTCAGTACAGGCACTAGGAGAGCAGTATTGCATTGTCATATATAAAATGTTTTGTTTATAAAAAAGTAATTATTTATTCTTATTTATGAGAAAAAACCAGAACATCCATGTTCATTTCATGAAAGAAACCATTTCTGCAACATTTACCACAGCAAGTCTGAAAGAGCATGGAAAGTTATCATGCTTTTTGACTCAATAACCTGCCTTGAGAAGGCACTAAATACATTGTTTTCAACAACTATTAATTCTATATTAAGGATGAAATCCAAATGAGCTCAGCAACTTGTTCCAAACAAGGGTGAATTGGCATGTTAAACCTATAGTTTGTTTACAGTGGTAATATAGCAGCCTCGTAGCATGAAAAATGCGATTTGTTGGAGTACGTTTCTTTATGGCATGTTTCTTTTGGCTCTTGGGAATTGTCCTGTGACTCAGATCATGCCCAATAAAGAAAAAGGCTCCACCTGAAGTATTGCTGTTGTCACATGGTATTTACATTGCTGATAAACAGGAAGATGTTTGCTCAGCACCTTATTGTAAGGCCACTGTGAAGCAATATGCAGTTTCTGAAAGAGATCTAAGTGGCTGTACCCTGTATTTTAAGGCTAAAATCTGAAAAATTATGTGTGAGATAGATGTCTTTCTGTTCTTTTAATATGTTTGCTCTCTTATCCCTTCTTGGCAGAACCAAGCTTGTGTGTGGGAGCTGTGATGCTGAAGTCTGGAACTTTATTCTTAGCACAGTCTTCTAGCTGGGGACAGTTGTGCCCTCTCACCATCCACATAAGCCAGGTTTTTATATGGCCACTGCAAATATATTATCTTGCTGCTGTTTCCCATATCTAAATTTTGAATTCTTAGGTTCTAAACTCAAGGAGCATCTGTCAGTGTTATCTTTAAAAACCCCACTGAGAAAGGAGAAAGACTTTTCTTCCTTTCTTACAACATGGCAGATTCATTCTTCAGAATAAGATCCTTCTGGGTGTAATTTGGTTAAAAATAAGAAAAACTCTAAAGACAGAATGAGTGAAGATTCCTGGTTTGAAAAATGCATTTTATATTCTGCATTTTGGAAGAGATTTTATCACACCTTTTTTCTGTTTGATTGTTTTGCTTCTGTTAGTGGACAAGAATTCAAAGGAATGAAACTAAGCCTATGAACCAGTACCAGTAATCACATTAAACACAGGATAATTGACCTAGCAATTTCCCCCAGCTGTAGGCAGTTTGAGAACTGCCAGGCAATAAATCCACTGCCATCTACCGCAGAAAGTACTGTTGCCTAGTTTCCCTTCCCTTTGCCTTGGGATTTACTTTGCATTCAGTGGATTGTTTCAAATCCTTGCCTGCTTTCAATATGAAGGCTGCACTCCAAGTGCAGCTGAGGGTTTCCTCCTTTGCAATCACTGACCAGGGCCAGGCCTTTCAGTATTAAACATGCTTCAGGGGGCAGGCACAAAGAGGTGATCAGGTGTTGGGAAGCCTGCTTTGTTGCTGAACCCAGAAAATGGGTCAGCTGTCCTTCAGCTGCCTTGAAAAAAATGTAAAGGAGGTGAAGAATAAACTTGTTTTTCTTTCTTTTCTGTCAACATTGTTCCAAACCCGGGGGTGGGGGGGTGGAAATATCCATCTCCTACAAGCTGTACAAATACTGATGTTCAGATTATAGGTTGTTTGATCTTTTTTCTGCTGTGAGTTCTCCGCTCCTTGAGCTGTTAAGGGATGTGCTTGCCTGAGCAGTGCTGGGGCAAACAGAAATGCTCTCGAAGCAGATCTGCTAACCCACTATAGCACGATGGTGTCAGGCCACTGCAATGCTCTGCTGCTGCCACCTTTCTAAGCAAAATCACAACTCTATAGAAAGACTTTCTTTAACTACCCTGACTTTAATTTCCTCACCAATTCTACAAAGAGGGAGTGTGGTGTGTTATGTTTCCTTCCCCACCCCCCCCCACCCCTTCTGTATGAAGAAAAACGTCTCTGTGAAAAAGAGGGCCTGTACTTGGCATGTAGCATAGTAACATGAGCATAATAAACAAGAGTGGCTGTCCCCATAAATAATAAAAGGAATGTTTCTCCTCACATGGCAGCTTTACAGAGGAGAAAAGGCAGGGAATAGGTAGCCCTCCTCTAATGTTCAACCTTGCAAACTCTAATCCCCACTTCTGTTGTTTTCATTGGCAAGCCACCAGCTGGTGGAGAAGGAGGTACCTCTCTGCTCTGCACTCCCTTCTGACTTTCATTCTCTTTCTTATCTCTTATCCCTTGTGCCTGCTGGAAACTCAGAGGCTCCTCAAAAACACAGTTGTATTTCTTCCCTCTGCCTGTGCGGTGTTTCACATTCTCATGACGATGGAGACATGCTCTGCTGGGGATGAACTTGGACTCATAATATCAGCATAGAGGTGAAAATAGACCATTCACAGGTTAGCATCCTCCTGATTTACATTCTTGCAGCAAAGGCGATGAGCTCTTGATACAAGTGAATAACTGTACCATTAGAAAATGTTTCTGATGTTGTTTCAGCTGCTTAAGTAAAAATGTTAAGCTCTCTCACCATTAGGAACATGATTTAGTGGCACGTCAAGATTTCCCTTTTCTGGCCACTCAGTTCAAACTTTGAATATATTGTAGTTGGCTTCAGTTTTCAGAGCCATGTGTTAGCTACTGCAGTAGCTGAAAATGCATGCAAATTATCCCTTTATTCTGGCTGAGATTACAACATTAAAACAACAACAACAACAGAGAAAAGCCTGTGCAGAGAGTATCATAAATAATTTAGCTTAAGTGAATGCTGAAATTAGTCAAGGCACCGCATTGCTTGGCTCCAAGCAGTCTATTTACAGCCAGATATGTAGAGTACCCTCCAGCCAAAGCCTAAGCTTACAAAAATGGAAAGCAGGAAAAACAATATGAGCTTCTTTTAAAGAAGCATGTTGGAATGATTCACAGGGTTAAATATACCTAGACAGTCCTCTGTGAGATAGCTCCAGCAATCTTGAGAGAAAACAAACTGTTTATAGAGAGCCCTGAGCTGGGGAAGAAGATAATGAAATATGCTCCTGTATTATTGGCAAGTGCTCTGAATGGTACAGGCAAGCTAAGTGCATACAGTATTATCTTGCATAATTATTGGGTCACTGTACTGTAAACTAAGTGGCTTCTATACTTAGCCACACTACTGTGCTCACTGCCTGATTAAGGACTAGATCCAGCTCTCTCCCTCACCAGGCTGTATTTACACTGAGCTCAAAGGATCGATTTGGGGCCTACTAATTCTTCTTGGGGCCTTCATTTCTGAATAGCTAAGATGAACGTGGGGACAAGATAGCAATGGGCATTTGTAGTCATAGCAATAGGGATGTTCCCCCTGCAGCCAGGCACAATAGAGCTTTCCAGAGAGTCCAGGGCCTGAAGACATAGTGAGGCAGCAAGAGGACAAACCCAAACTGATGACTTGGATTATTTTAGAGAGACAACAAGAACTGATGTGAACTATGGACCAGATTATTTCATAGCCAGTGCTTAATTTTCATGGATCAGGAACACCAGAAAATCTCAGCTGGGGAGAAAGTGTATGTTTCTTATGCATTTCCTTGAATGTGATTATCATGTACAGGTACCACTTGAGGAGGGGCTTCTATCAGCACAGTACAGCAGATCAGGGAGCAGGCTATCTGCAGACTCATGGGCTGAAAGACAACTCTGACAGGCAAAAGCAGCAGTCTGTGGAAGGGGAAAAGTTAAAAGACATTTTTTATTATGGGCACTTTCAGAACCAGCCTCCTTAGCACATTTATGAGTCCCAAAGTGGCTGTTCAGTTGAAATAGTCATGGAGAATGGGGGGAAGCCCAAGATAGCCCATGGAAATTACTTAGGCAACAAAGCGTGTGTGCATATATATATCCTTGGAGAGCTTAGCAGGCTAGCTGAAATGACACAGGACTGAGGTAAAGTCAAGAAGAGAGGCTGTGAAACAAGGGGTGAGAGAAGGAAAAGAAGCCAAGATTACAGACTGGGATGAGATGGAAACAAAGGCCAGGAACTGAGACAGAGAAATGGGAAGTAGAAAGTGCAGTGGGAAGAAATGAAGCTGAGAATAGAAGACAAATGGAGAGAGAGTGGAAAATGAAAATAAAATCAGTATTTTTGCTGTTTGAAGGAAGAATAGCAGCTTGAGCCTAGGGAAATACACAAGGTCAGATAATAAATGAAACCAAAACCAATGTAGAGAAAGTAGTGTGAGAAATCATTGAGCAACACTAACATGGCAAAGGAGATGAGAAATCTGTCCCAAGACACTAGTGGCAGTATTTACATTTACCAATAGGCACAAAATGGGTTACGTCTTACATCGTTCAGATACATCCTTCTCCCTTAAGCAATGATACTTCTTTGTCTAAATGCCTGTGCTGCACTGTGATAGGTCTCTACCAGTCTTTATTCTGAAAATCCACAGTATAGTAGTGAATACAGAGGTAATTAAAAGAGTAAAAATTTTTTATATACCTGTATCATCTGACATATTACTAATTGTTCCCAAGTCCCAGAGTAACACTGAATTGCAAGATTATAAGGCCAAGTTAAAAAGGTTCTTACTATGTCTTCTCTCAGTTCTGGTTTCATGGGAAAATGTAACAACAAATCCTAAACACTAAGGATTTCCTGTGTATACAGCCACTCTCTCCAAGGCATCACATTGTGTGACTGCTGCAATAGAGAATTTCCTCTGCCAGTTATGCCTGCCCTGTCAATGACATCCCCCATGCAAACAAGCAGACATGAGGAGACAATCATCTCATGGAGAAAGAGGAGACAGCAAATATGCTTTAAGTAGCAGAAGAAGAATCTTTGACACATCTCCGCATCCAGTGAATCCTTGATGCCACTTTCATAGAGGGAAGAAAAGTCAATAAGGATCTGCTTCTATCAGTTCCACATGAAACTTTCAAATCTAGGTCAGATTCTTCTAACCATATATGTTTTAAGCTCTATAAAATTATCTTTTCCAAAGATTGAATTCTATTTGTGAACAATGCAAAAAAAAACCAAAAAAAACCAAAAAACCAACAAAGCCAAGATCTGACATAAAACCTTGAGAAACTTCATTAAGACCTTCAGCCTTCATATAACCTTGTCAAGAAGCAGTGGAAATAGAGGTTTAACCCATTCACCTCTCTTCCTGTGCAAGCTGGGACAGGGCTCTGGGCGTGTACAGAAGGAAGTGGCTTTTGCTGCATGACAATACATAGCGTGCTTAGGATCACCACTTATCACTGGACTTGGACTGGCTATGAACCTTGTGCATGTATATGGTGCTGTGAAACACTGTGGTAACAATATTTCTACTTCTCTCTTTTTTTGAGCTGAAGACAGCTTATGTAGTCCTTAGCAGCCCAAAAGTATAACACTTTTATGGCACAAAGATTCATCTTTCTACTACAGTGAACCAGCCCACTAAGGGTAAGTGGCAAGTATTTTTAATTCCTTGGATGTGTTTACCTGCTTCAGAGATGGCGAGTTATGAAAAAGTGGGTTGGGTCTTGGAGACTGAGAGATGTGATTTTGAAACACTGTAAGTGAAGCATGATGAATGCTTGCAAAAAGCACATCCAAAGTAACTTTTTTTGGTGAGAACTGTTCAGTTTTTTCACTTCCAAATAGGTGAACTCTGCCTTACCTATTTAAGATTAGAGAAAAACCTTGCAATACCTTACTGCACTTATTAAGTCATGTTTGCCTCAGGTATATAAACCAGAGCGCTGAACAAGATGCCACTAGGGCTAGGTACATTTATTAGAAACTTACTGCAAGTCAGAAAATCTCAAAAGAAGATGAACTTGGTGTTTCCATGGGTAACCTTTCAATCTTTCCTTGTGGAGGGGTCAAGATGCACAGGAGCACCTTGTGAATGTTAAGGCGAGGTCTAAATGAAGGTTCCAAAAAGCAGAAGTTATTTCTGGATCTTTTATATCTTCAGTAAGCTCACACATGAAACAAGTTGCCATGACTCAATAATATTTTTTTCTGAATCCTTGCAGGCCTTGTTTGGTTTATTTTGTGGGAATTAAATTACACTTGCAATTCAAACTTGCAGTGTGTGCATGCAAGGTAGAGGGAGGCTGCTTGGAGGGAAAGTGTTATGCACTCAGTAACCTTTTTGTATTTATTTGTTCAGCATGCTAGCTCTTGTGCTATTTGCTGGGAAGGAATGCCTACACAAAAAGCTACGAGGTGGATCAAATAAAAAAGCCTAGAATGTTTTGAAAGCCTCCCTCTTAACTTCAGACTGAAGGGATCTGTAGAATTTTTAGCACATTATAAATCTGTGTTTACTGAAAAGAGAAAAACCCCAACCCAGCAGCCCCCCTGTGACTCTGGGTTTATGTCCATTGAAGTCTATGCCAGACCTTGTTTATAGAATGTCAAGTGCTGATAATTCACAATAGATCCAAGAGAAAAGAAAACTGGAACTCCGTTTTGGGTCAAAATATGTAGTTTTAAAGTCTAAAAATACTAAGCAATTTGATCTTAATTAGAAGATCCAAGCTTACATCACATTGTTCCAACTCCTCTCCTAGAAACTCGAATGTAAACTTTGTGTTAAAATATAAACCCACCTCTGGGGCTGGCCTATTCTCTTTATTTATTTTATTTGCCAAGCTGCTGAAAAGGTCTCGTGCACAAAAAGAATGCCCTGCTCCTAATCTTTTTAAGCTATTGACAGCTCATGCAAAGCTCTTTGTTTCATTGTGCCTCTAGAAATGGAAAGCAAACTATCTTTCTTATTCCACAGCCCTTTTCTTTCACATTGATATGTTTCTGTTTTTCTTTCTTCTAGCCTTTGGTTACAGACACAGCATTCTGTATGGGACTATATAAACGCTACAATTTAGAAGGAACCTGGGCAGTTTAGAAGTAATTCTTCTGACAAGATAAAATCTTTCCTTATGAAGTCCTTACTAGTATCAGCAGAATAAGTTGGCATTTCATTACGCACTCCTTGTTTTAATTCAATCTGCCTGTTGTGCACATGCTTCCTGAGAACTGGGGCAGGAGAACTTTGGGAATAGTAGATTGTGGGGTTACGTAAACTATCACCAAACTTGTAATCTAAGTTGAAGCCCTGATGATGAAATCTAGCACTCAGCATGTGAATTTGTGTCATTTTCTCCATGATCCATTCTCATTTTTCCTGGACTTCTGTCTTCTGCATTTTCTTGGAAATTTTCTCACCCCAGTCAAAGTCCCAAGGATGGGCTTAAAGCCACCTGCAAGATTTATGCTTCTTCTTTTGGTTATTCATTTAGCTGTGGATCACACTGAAGTATTCTGTTGGTCTTTGGAAGAACTGAGTTTAAAGCATCCGCTGGGGACTGGACCCCTGCACTTGTGGCACCACCTGTGGCTAAAATCGCTGCTGAGGGCACACCAGTAAATGACTGGGGAGGCAGGAGGAGCCAGGGTGAGGCTGCCACATTCTACCCCATCTCTCTTCTCTAGTTCCTAGACTGAGTAAAAAATGCTGCTCCTTTGATACAATGCCACATTGAAAAGGAAAAGTGTAAAATGTTAATCCAGTGGAATTTAATGAGCCATCCACAAAGCACACCTGAGGAGGCTTGGGCATTTCTAATTTTCTAGTTCTGCTAATTTTCTAGTCACCTGCTCAGGATGGCTGCCACGGGTGCAGCTGAGTTTCTCCACTGCTGCTTCCTCATAACCTCAGCCTGAATCCACCATGTAGGTATCCCTGGTCATCTGAGAGGCTTGGTTTCACTTGGATACACTGAATTCAGCACAGCAGTGCCAAATCCGCTTATCTCAATGATTTTCTGGTCTGTGGATCTGCTGGTATGAAATTCCAGTGACCAGCTTCTAGGAAGGTGAATGAACCTCTTTCTCTCTTCATTTATCTTTACATACAAGTTGTTTTGGAGCAGATAAAGCTATCTACACAAGGCAAGGTGAGCTGTGTGGTATGTTTTGAGGGAACATCCAGAAAGATGATTCTGCAGGATCAGGACGTGCATTAGGGGAGGGCAGGGGAGATTAGATCATAGATTAAAGATTAAATAAAATAACACAAGATTAAATAAGCATAAAAACAGTAACCAAAAAAGCCAAATTCAGAAGCTTTGAAGCCTCCCTGGTAACCAGGGCGTTACAATGGCTTAAACAGAAAGCCTATGAGCTGCTTTATTTTGGTCTAGTGGAATACACGGACTTACTTTGTACTTGCTGGACTATTTTATACTTATTTTGTGTGGCTAAGGCACAGAAAATGCTCAAATGCAGAGCAGGATTGAATCTTTAAATCATGCTAAAATGTTTTGTTATTCCTGTACTTTGTCACTACAAACTCAATCATCTTTGCTGGCACTTAGAGATTCCAGAGTTGCTCTATTCTCAGCACTGCCTGATAACAGGAGATTTGTGAAGACATCTCTGTGCAGAACAGAAGAGAGTGGACAGAAACAAACTTTTCAGTGACTGAGAATTATATCAGTGATAAGTCTAGGGAGAAACAGATTTTAAAAGCTCCTGTTGCCTTTGGAACAAATTGGGAGGGGGAGGAAGAAGTGTTCATTTACCTTGTAAAGTCTGAATTTTTAAATAGAGAAAGAGATACATATCTAAGGAGGGAGAATGGTGTATTTTTCATAGTGATACTCTACTTTCTACCTGTAGTTCTAGAATTTCTATTAGGGAGAAAAAACAACAATGGCAACAACAACAACAAACTAAAAACAAAACAAACAAAAAAACCCAAAAAAAACAAAAAAAAAAAAAACCACCCAAAAAACCCCACCACTGCCAACCAGAGAGATGAAAGAAGAAGCCAATGGAGAGAAACATATTTTTTCAAATAGTACAGTGATGACAAAACACCAAGGCTCATTGACAGCATTGTCAAAGCTTAAAATTATAGCTAATGATACAGTAGTGGTTCTCTGACATTTTAAATAACCACAGCACATGGATTTCTCACTGCATTTGCATTTTCCTTCTTCTCTAGAGAGAAGAAACTTAAACTGATTCTGCTGCTAGGTAATAACTGACAGTGTAAAATAATAATTATCTCAGACTGTAGCATAAATTGGATCAGGCAATCCTCTGTACACTTTGTTATCAGCCTGCTGGGAGCAAATATAGCCCAGTAGTATCAAAAGTCATTAGTTCAAGTCAGGACTTGGGTGACTGACCGGGTGGAAGTTTTACATGTCAGACAGAGGAAGCTCAATGCAATATTGAGTAGCAGTTCCATAAACTTTGCTAGGGTGTTACTGCTCCTTTACAGACAGGCAAGCTGCAGAGGTTAGGGAATTTGAAGTGGTCAGAAAAGTCAGGTAGTTCACAGCCATAAAGCTTCTCTTAAAGTCTGGCTGGTTTCAGTTTTTATCAGCAAATGCTAAAGAAGTAATTTTGCAAGCTTCTTTGCCGGCATCTTTATCTGAAGGCAGGCTAATTTGCACCACAGTGGTGTTCTCTCTCCCCCACCATCATCTGGCACTGAACTGTGAATGGGATTGAGATTTACCATTCATTCAGGGTTTTGTTGTGGATCTCATTTTGGAACGTCCATTTCTGTGCATCTGACCCACAAAGAGCTGGTGTATGGCCAGCCAGTGCTGTGGTACTGCTCTGCCTCAGGGTGAAATGTACTACCAGCCTGGGGACTACAGCTCAGGCATCACCTCTGCCAAAGCCCCTGACACTGGGCTTTAAACACAAGCTCTGTGTTCCTCCTTCCACTTTGGGTGCCAAAAAGAAGGGGTTTTTTTTTAATCTGAACTATGCAGTACCTTAGATACCAGGTGGGATGCAGGAGGCCCTGCATGAGAATTTCCTGTAGTGGCATGGGTGACCAGAGCATGCATGTAGGAATGGCTGGGACCCTCCCTGATTGAGGAAGACTCCACATTCTAGTTGGTGCTTTCTGGTGAGTGCTGTAGGCTACTACACGAACTGTAGCTCATGTCCACTGGTTTAAATAAGTGCCAATAACCAACAATTAGAGGAGAGGTAGCACATGGAAACAAGTAAAGGGAGTAAAAGAAGAGGTAAAAAATTGTATTACCTCTAAGCTACTGAGAGATACACAATTTAAGGAGAAAGGTGTTTAATAATGAGAGATGAAAATGAGAACACACTAAGATAGCAGCAAAATTGAAAGACCTGAATATGCTCATTTGAAGGGTGGGGCAGAGATAATACAACAAAATAATAACTACATTTTAAGAACTAGCTCATGAAATGGATTCTAGAAGTAAAGATTTTGAATAAGAGACTGTGACTTGGTCAGATAGTAAGGAGAGGGCATAAATTGCAAATATGTGCTCATGATTAGGATGAAGCAAGAGTACAATGTACATAAGTAGTTGAATCCATCAATCATATCACAACCCTCTCCAAGACTTGAATGAAGTATAACCAAAGACATTGACAATAATTTTAAATAAGATCCAACATACACTTTAGGAATAGATTATATCATAGTGATGACTTGTATGTCTTTACCAATGGTAAAGCTCTTGCTGACAAGTAAAGCATTAGACTCAAGTGCTTTGGATGTCAAAGAAACACATCAAGGAAAAGAAAAGTTAATGTATTAAAGATGACAATTAGTAGGAAAAAACAAATGGTGACTAACAGAGCAGCTAAAGAAGAGGCAAAAAAAAATTAACCTAAAACCAAAGAGAGGTTAGGATTGCTCTCTCCCTCTCTGGTGGACAGAAAGTTGATATTTAACATAAAAGTCAATGCTGGCACAAGAATGAAGTAGCACAAACTGCCCTAAACAAATATACTTTGAAAACTTCAGAAATTTTGAAACATCAGGGGAGAGGAGAACAGCTGCCCAGTTAGTACAATGGAAGAAGCATTTTAAGACAGAATTTGCCAAACATATTGAAGATTGATAAATTGTAGACTGCAAGGCTGACTCTGATAAGAGGGACACAATCTTGATGACCCAGGAGATCCTTTCCAGTCCTTTTTTATAAACTGGAATACTTGTTGACCAATCTTCTTATTGATAATGCCTCAGATGATAATTTCTAATACCAAATAATATTAAAAAATGAAGTGACTTCCTTTATCACCTGCTACTCCAAAGGAAGATGTAGAGAAGAGAGGCATAACCTTTTGTAAACCATAGGACTCTGTAAGAATGCATATGTTTTTTCTGTTTTCATGGGACAGAAATTTTCAAAAATTTCATTTTTTGCATATATATAACCTGGTAGTCTTTTACAGAGATAAAGGAGGTGATCACAAGGGTAAAAGTTATGATAAACTAATGCAAATATTTGCATTTTAAGTACACATTTTTATTGTGAAACCAGAATCACATGTAATAGAAATAGGCCTGGAGAGAAGCAATTTAATTTATTCCCTGAGGCATGAACTATATCCGACAGCATTCCTGACACGTTTGTACTTTGACTTCTTTGTAGATATCTCCAAAGGTGGAATTGTGTGAACTACCCCAGCTATTGCACTGCTTTTTGTGCACTCATTGCTTAGAAAGGTTTGCTTAAGCCAGTGCTGAGCAGGGCAAGATTACTTTCTGTATCTTGCTGACTTTTCTGTGTCTTGCTGACTGTTTTTTTGGAAAAGCCTAGTATTACATTGCTTACTCTGAAGTTCTTCCTGTTTTAGAAAAGGATCACTTTTTGAAGATGAGAGCATGGATCAGCCAGGCACTTTCAAAATAAAGAACTGTAACAAACTAAAGTGAGTGATGAGCAAGAACTGGTTCTTAGAAGAAATGTTTTAAACACTCTGTTAATAAGAAGAAAAACTCCACACAGTTAAAAGGCAAAGGTTTTGAGTTTTAAAGGGACATACAGAAGCACAAATAACAAGGGCAGCTGTTGGTTGATACATTTCAATCTCAGATTTCTGGAACCTAGACAAGGGAGAATTGCATTTGACCTACTTCCCAGCTTTTGCTGATATTGAGGTGAGGGGATTCTGTGTTTTCAGGTTGTTTTGTGGTGTATACATGCCAAAAAGCCAATGGCTCCATGCTCCCGGTGTGCTTATGTTCAAACCAGGTATTCTTCATGCATTCCAAAGAATCCGTTTTGCAGCAGGGGGAAGGACCCAGCCTTTGCCCAGGTTAATTCTGCTGCTGTTTGTGGCTTTGGAGCGGGTTTTTTTACATGTAGATCTGTTTGTAACAAATCAGTTGGTTGCTGTGCTGTTCTACATGCTTGCCTTTTAATTAAGGCATTTCTAATGTCTCCAGATTAGGTGTATGGTACTTATTTTTCTTACCACAGAAATAAGTAAATGCTTTAAATATAGGCATCTTCTACAGAGTTGAAATGTTAGGAATTACAATCCTCAACAAATTACTTTATTAACAGTACTTCAGCCATTATACCTTACAGAAACTTCTTGCTTACTTCTTATTCTCTGTTTTTACCATAAAGATATAAGAATGCCTCCTTTACCTTGCCAGGGAGAGAATTATAAAGAGTACTTGCTTTAGATCACATGCAAGTAACTGCTGTGCATTATGCAATGTGATTAAAAGACACGTGGTACTGCTTTCAGTATCTGTTGATCACTCTTTAGTGAGGTATCTTTAAGGCAGCTATTGGCATCATAGTCCAGGTACCGTGTGTTGAGTATGAAAGATCTCTGCTCATAAAAAATATCTTGATTAATGAGGGCTCTATTTTGAGATGCAGAGCCAGCTGTGGTGGTAGCTGTGCACCACAAACTGCTGCTTGGTACTTCCTGCAGCTTTGTGTTCTTGCCTCAACTTCTGCATAGGTTGTTGTAAGGCAGATGGAAGAAGAGTTCCTACTTGCACAAGGTATTCTGGCATAGCATTGCAGCCAGGATGATGCTCTGAACAATTCTGCCCAATAACACCTGGAATAAAGCCATGAACACAAGACCTCACTGCGATCTACACTAGTCAGCTTGACAAGGGCAAGGACTAAGAGCCTTCAGATTTACACTTGAAATACTCTCCTACCTAGCACTAAACCAGGAATTAATGCTCACAGCACTGCTGACTTTTGTGGAGTTTGTGAAGTTTTGTTCTTTTTACAACACACAGTAAAATGAGGTCTCTTCATATGTATAACTGGTTTCCTAAACAAGGTGTGTTTTTTTTAAGTACTGATATTTCCCTTTAAGTACAAAGCTTAAAAGTTGTATGAACTTAATACTTAGCCAGGTAATCAGAACAGAAGGCATCTCTGCTAGCTACATTACAGTGACACTGGAGGTCTGCTCAGGAAAATGTTTTAAGAGTACATTTGAACACAGTGATTATCTGACCTGCATATTTAGAGGTAGGGCACTGGATTATTTGAAGAAGACATAAATTGGTATAGATACTGCAACTCTACTATATTTCAATAGCTATTTTCAGCCTAATTTCAGTGCCTAAAAGTCATGCAACTACAATACTGCTAAAAGTATTTTCAAATAGGATACAAATATTTTTTCTTAAAAATTTTATTAAATTATTGCAGTTTCAAAATTATCCACTCTTCACTGTTTCTCTAGGAGTTGTTAGAAATCCATACAAATAAAAGGCACTGTTTCTCACTGTTCTTGGTATGAGAGAGAGAGAACTGCAATACAAAACACCTTACAGGAAACGTAGGTGTAGTATCTGCAGGCCAACTCCTTTACTGCAATGCATGGTATTTTAACGTCGCACACTATTATTTTATTGCATCATTGATGATTGC
Organism: Sylvia atricapilla; assembly: GCF_009819655.1. Taxonomy (NCBI): domain Eukaryota; kingdom Metazoa; phylum Chordata; class Aves; order Passeriformes; family Sylviidae; genus Sylvia; species Sylvia atricapilla. The sequence continues at coordinate 67,063,616 of NC_089142.1, forward strand.
ATGTTCCTTCATTTCAGCAAAAAATTACACACTATGCTACAATTTTTTCTCCTCTCTTTGACATTTCTATTGGATTCAATTCTGAAATTATACCAAGTATTGTTTTTTTCATCATTCCATTGCTTCAGGGTGACTACATATATATAATTTACTTTGATAATTTATCATACCTCAGAGAAACAGAGAGCACTTGTAATTAAATTTCCCAGTTAGAAGGCCATGTGATCTATGTAATTCTTTTTTTGAAGCTGCATTATCTAAACTGCAAACTACAAATTTACTTATGCTGCAGTTGTGAGAAAGGCTGTAGATTAATTTAGATGAAATCACAACTCAAAATTAATGGCTTATACATTCTTAAATTAAAAGTTGGATAAATTAAATTACTGTTTTATCACAGGCGAACAATTAAAAGAAAGCAAATTATTTAGAACATCTGGACTTACATATTTTAAAACCTGCCTCTTGTGCAGCACATGTGTTAATTGTTCTTTATACAGGTACCTTATAAGTCTCAGCTGCAGGATTGTAGCACCATCTCTGAACTGTTTCCCACACCTGTTTTTATTCTGGTGTGATCTTCCCTTGGGTTTTTTTTTTCAGGGTTAGGATGATCATAATCAAAATAATAACTAAATCCTATTTTATTTTCTGAGTAATGTATTTTATTTTGGAGTTTCTTTTCTCCTAATACAAGCTGATGCATAAAAGCTAGTTTAGATATAAAACTACTGATTTTTAAAATCCCAAATTTTCTATGAGTACTAATCATACTTGAAACACACTAATTGCTTGAATGTTTATTGCCTCAAAAGTGCACAGATTCTTTGGCAATTTAATACATGCATTGCCTTTGTAGACCTTCCTTATTCAGAACAAAAATTTGTGCATAGTACTGTAGCAAGGTTTCTGGATAGAAAGCTATTCCTAAAAATTAAACTGACAATTTATAAGTTAGAAACAAAGTCTGTTTATGATTTTGAGCATCAAGTATTTATAAACAAGCAGAAAAATTACTTATTACAAAAGTTACTAACAGTGGTTTAAATCCTCTCTTCTTCTTTTTTTTTTTTTTTTTTTTTTTTCCTGAGGATGATGGTCTCACCAAAAATTATTTAGTGATGATCATTTTAATCAGTAATAGTTCAATGCATGTACAAATTTCAGATTATTACTAGTTATTGGATTTTGGTAGTTAGGAAATTGAACCAGACAAGACCTCTAAGGTTCATTGTATGTAGATCCATGATGCAGGAATAACACATTTGTTATATTTATTACATTTTTGAACTAGTTTTCACTCACCATTGCTGTTGGAACTTAATTTTTGTGATTAGAAACTTATTTTTGCTTTACTGCAGAGCATTGCCTGCTACTGGGACTGATTCTGACAGAGATTAACTGAAATGAGTAGGAGTTTTGCTTGGAGAAGGGCTGATGATTAAACTTCAAAATATGTAATGCATTAGGAAGCTCCCAAACTGAGATCTCCACTGGTGGGACTTTTTATGGGTTCCATTACTACAGCTCTTTAAAACACACACCACTGAGTTAACTCTTGGTGAACCTGTACTGTCATTCTGGCCATGTTGTACCTTAGCCTGCTACCCCCAGCGGGTTTCTTTTGCAGGTCAGCACACCTTAGCTTGGTTGCCTGGCTTGACTCAGCCCCAGCATTGCTGCTGTTGCCAATAAATGAAACTTTCCTTTCTTCCACACTCTCAGGCAATGTGTAGCTGAGTGCCAAGGCTTCTTTGCAGTCCTGTCTCAACACAGAACCTGCACAATTCCAATTTATGTTCTGGTCTCCTGCCCATCAGCCATACAGCAGAATTGAGACGTGACTCATATGTGCCATTATTCTCCATGATTTTATGGATTGCACAGTGCTTATGTCCAGCTGAACAGGTGGCACTGGGGTTTACTAGAAGCGTGCAAATTTAAAAATTACTAAAAATTTTGCCCTGAATAATTTTATCTGTATACAACACTGCAGAAATCAACACAGGACCTCAGAAGAGTTGGTGAAAATGTGAATTTTGAAGAAAAGGCAATCTCTGACGTAAGTGTCAGGAATAATGTGGTTTTTAAGGGTTTTTTTTAAACAAACCCTACTAATTAGAGTCCCATAACTGTCTCTAAGGATTAGTGGTGAAAACATTCCTTTGGAGCCAGTTTTCTTACCATCTCTGATCTCATAAGTTTCATGCAATCAATAAATTTACTGTTTAATGTTTGTTTGTTCTGTAGGGCATTGGGACCATGACCAGGTCTTCACCAAGCCGTGGGCCTTGCGAATAAGATACAAAAAGAGGATTGTGGATCCGAAGCTGCAAAATCCAGTCCATCAGGAATTTACTAACAGTCGAGTAATGAAACCTGCTTTTCATGTGTCTCAAGGCTGGTGTTTCTAGTGGATTCCCTCATGTGTCATAAGGGTGAGATAAGATCCATCTTCATTCTTTCCCTTTGTAAGCATACTACTGTCAGCCCAGACATGTATTTTCTGAAAAAGTTCCAAACTAGAAAGGTGTCTATCTGAAACTGTTCAATGGGCTCTGAGGCTGTAGCTGGCAATGCAGAGTGAGCACAAACACCTCCAGGCTGTGCGCTCAGTAACCTTGCACCTTTGGAAGACTGGCTATAAGGACAGAACTACTAAAGATCAATAAAAAACCTAATTTGAAAACAAATTATGATGTCTTCTAAATGAAGGAGTTCTCCCTTTGAAAAAAGGCAGAAAATACATTGCCTGGTGATTCAGGTGTGAAGCAATTCTAAAGGAGTGGATGACACTTATTGTGGAAGTCTAACACATTGTTTGTGTGAGGATATTAGTGAGAGGGCTGCTGGTACAACTCCATTGCTGCTGGGAAAGTGCCAAAGTGTTAATGCAGAGTCCTGGTGCTTTAATATACAGAATCACAAAATCACAGAGTAGGCCAGGTTGGAAGCAACCAAAGTGGGTCATCAGGTCCAACCCTCCCCCTCAAGTAGAGTCATCCTATAGCATGCGGCACAGGATTGTATCCAGACACTTCTTGAATACCACCAGCAGGGAGACTTCACAACGTTTCTGGGCAACCTGTTCCAGTGATGGGTCACCCACATAGTATAGAAGTTCTTCCTCATGTTCAGGTGAAACTTCCCAAGCACCAACTACTGCCGATGAAACTGGTGAAGGATCTGGAGCACAAGTCCTTTGAGGAGCTGGGGTTGTTTAGTCTGGAGAAATGGAGGTTTGTCACTTTACAACTACCTCAAACCAGGCTGTAGACAGGTGGGGGTTGATCTCTTCTCCCAGCTAACAAGTGATAGGCTAAGAGGAAATGGCTTCAAGTTGCAGCAGTGGAGGTTTGAACTGGATATTATGAAAGGTTTCTTCAGCGGGAGAGTGGTCAAGGATTTAAACAGGCTGCCCATGGAAGCGATAGAATTACTGTCCCTTGAAGTTCAAAGAATGTGTAGATCTGGTGCTTATGGACAAGGTTTAATGCTGGACTTGATGATCCAAGAGATCTTTTCCAACCTGTATGATTCTATGACCCTTGTTCTTAGGGATACACTGTTCTTGAGCTTGGAGGAAGTAGTGCTTGAACACTGACTAGCTCTCTTGGAACCATCTTTCCTGCAGGGCCAGTTCCCATGGGATTCTTCCAAGAAGCTTGCTGAAAGTTAGCTCTCCTGAAGTGCATAGTTGTGTTCTTATTTGCTGCCTTCCCTCCTCCATGCAAGATACTGAATCTCATGGCTGCTGTAGCCAAGGCCCCCAACCCTCACATCTGCAACAAAGCCTTCCCTGTTTGTTAGTCCATGGTCAAACTGCTCACCATTACTCGTTTTTTCCTCACCACCTGTGTCAGGAAGTTGTGGCCAACACTTTCCAGAAACCTCCTGGACTGTTTGTGCTTTGCTATGTTGTTCCTCCAGCAGATGTCAGGGTGGTTGAAGTCCCCCACAAGAACCAATGTCTGTGACTTTGTGGCTGCTTCCAGCTGTCTGTAAATGGCCTCATCTACTTCTTCCCTGTGGTCAGATAGCCTGCAGCAAACATCCACACAGTGTTACCCTTAGCAGTCTGCCCTTTAAACCCAGCCTATAAACTTGCTCATCATCCACCCAAGACAGATTCAATCCAAGTGTTGCCATGTCCCATAGAGGGCAACTCCAGCACTGCCCCTCCCTGGTCTGTGTTTCCTGAAGGGTGTGTGGCCCTTCACACAAGATAGAGCAGCTCTGAACGATGACAGATTGCCCTGTGCTTTAAATGCCAAAGGAGCCATAGCTACACTAGAGTTCATACTTTGCCCCACTGTTGTTAGCAACAGAAAGGTTTTGCTGGAAAAATTAAATTTAACACGGGCACAGTCTGGTAGAATTGTATTCCTTCTGGTTTTGGGGAATGATGTAAGTTCTCTTTAAAGGTAGACCCACAACATCAAATATTCAGATAGGTTCTTAGCTTAAAAATAAATACATATCAATGCACAATGCATACAAGAGAATTAGTTAGCTGATGTTTACAGTACATATGCAATTATGTGAAATTGAATGAGCAAATTCAGGTGCATGTGTGTAATGAAACTGTGTTTAAAAATCTTGGCCTCCTGTCTGTACTCTTCTCCAGGGAATGCAATGGTATATCTGGAACAGCCAGGCTGTTACTAAACAGTGGGAAAATTGCTTTTGAAACTTGTGCTTGCAAAAAATGTTTTTCCTTGATACGCAAATCAGTGTGCTTTTGGAGATGCAAGGATGCAAAAAAATGTTTTTATTCAAATGAAATTTTTTAAAAAAAAGTGCCTCTGTAGCAGACAAATTAGTTTGCTATCTAAAATGTTTTGTTTCACGCCTGATTTCTTTTCTAAATATATAAATACCAGCTAGTGTTTTAAAGCTTCTGTAACTGTGAATGGCTCTGCTGTCCCTCACTGCAAGCTACATTTTTATTACTTCTTCCCAAGAAATTTATTTTGCTGACATAGGCCCTAATCCAGTAAAGTGTTAAAACATATGCTTAATTTTAAGTGAGTTGCATAAAGCCAACAAAACTTTCCTATGCCTAAATCTTAGTACAAATTTGTGTTTGGCTTACCTGGGGTTATAGTTTCTGGATTATGATCTAGAGGGCTTTGTGTGTTTTGCAGAATGGATGCCCTCCTGAAGGAAGAACAGAATTTTGTGGAGTTTTAAGGTACTTTGTTATCAGAAGATCTTGAGATGAAAAAAGTGCCAACAAGTGAACACTAAAAATTTTCAACATGAATGAATTCCTTTAAAGATGTATGTCATGCATCTAACAAACTTCTCACAATTTCCTCTTCTTCCTCTATGTGACAATGTAGTAGCTGAAAACAGCTGCAGTGGTAGCTGATTGTTTTCACAAATGATTCAGTATTGGTTTTCCTAGTTGTATCAAGAATTTTACCTAGGAAAAGAGATGACCTTTCTTCATGCTAGTGAGCTGATGATTTGGAAGTTTAGTATTTCTTAATATTTTGCTCAGTGATACTGAAACATTTTTAACTGTGGGTGCACACAAGTGATCTTTTCCCACAGAAAGAGTGAAACCACGGGAGATTATGACTGAAACACAGCTCAATTTGGAACTCGAAAGTCACACGAGTGGAACAGGAACTTGAGGATTCTGACGCAGTAGCTAAAGGACAACTGGTTAAATAGAGAAATGTATTCTCACAATTTTCACTTCTGCTGGCAATCTCAGACAGACCTAGGACACAGTGGACCTGGAATAAACTGCCTTGTCTTTACAAGGGCTTGCATGAGACCAAGAAGGAAACAAACCGGTACAGTGCGTACATGATTGATTTGTTACAGCAGGGAGTTTTCCACTCAAAAGGGAGATCCAGTACCTTCTTCTTCAAAATTGACTTTGTCTAATACCTATCAGCCGTAGAAAGCTCTGAGTTGCCTTTTTTTTTTTTTTTTTTTTTATAATGTGGGATGGCTTAAAGGCTTTGTGTGCTTCATTTGTACCATGCAAGCTGTCAAGTACTGCAGCTGAAGAGAAGAAAGAATGCAGAGAATTTGTACTAAGCTTTAATTTTCCTTAATAGCAGGCGCAGGATTTGTTCAGAGAGTTTTATTATTGGGTGATAAGTTAAGGTAATTACAGCAGAGGGGCAGAAGGCCAGAAGAAATCTAATACCATTAAACATTTAGGTTTAGAGCGTACTTCGGGTTATTTTTTAAAACATACTAGCCACCTACAAGCAGCCTCCTGCACATTTAAGTAAATTTAAACACAATGTAATTATTGCACCTTGCTTATTAACATATACAGTAGGATTAAGTATCTTGCAGTTTCCACTCTCACTTCTCACATTTACAAAATATGTAAAAGGGAAGGGATTTAGCTGAAGTCACTGAGACAGAAGAGGTTAAAACCAGTAGCTAGAGAAAGAAAGAGTTGTAAGACATTCTGCAAGGGTTTTTACTATGAAAACATTCATGCCAGATTTGTATCTGGAACAGGCAGGTCATTTGTTTGGACTTCAAGGTAGGTTTCCTGTCTCAACTCAGCAAGTTATACCTGCCCAGAAACAATTAAACCCATTCTTTGTCTCAGATTTCAGCACAGCATAAAGTTTAAGCAAGTGATTGAAAGGTATTTGAATGAAGATGGACTCTAGCAAGAAACTAAAGGTGTCTTGCTGATCAAGACTCTATAGACTTGTAAGAGCTATATAAGACTTGTAGGAACTATATACCATTATTACATAAATCTTAAGAAAAGTGGAAATAAATTTTTATCATTACTTTCTACTCCATTTCCCACAAAGCATAGGAAACAGAGGATTTGGGAAGAAACATAATCTATGTTTCTCCTAAAGTATTTTGAAGCCTCAAATGGTCTTGGCTTTTTATATTTTGTCATTGAATTATTATAAAATAGTTTAATAAAAAAGGTTTATGGTATCATTAAGTAATACTAAATTTGTCTCCCTGGTACCTACTGACTCAACTGTATGTAATATGAACATATGAGCTTTTATTCACACTTTTTTAATTCTCTTATCCAGAGCACTGAAAGATGTGTCAAGGATGCACTTTTCCCTACTTACTCAAAAGATTGATTTAATATGACTGTCTTTCCCAGTTTTAAAACAATTATTGAAAAAAGAAACCAAAAAAAACCAAAAAAACAAAACAAAAAACAAACCTTCAGAATTGCTTTGGGTAGACAATGATATTTTCGTTCAAGTGCAAACATTCTCCTAAGATGCTCATGATCAATACAAACAAGTCTGGGTTTTTTTAATGCATTAAAAATAAGTCTTACCAAATCTCAAAGCATGCTATTTCTGTACATCATTTTAATACATAGACTACAATAATGCTCCACTGTAACACTGTGCTTTTACAACTGAAAAGACTGGGTAGGCTGGCTGTCCTCAAAATCTCAATGGATTTTCCTTCAGCAAAAGCCTTATCCAAATCTTGTGAAGCTGCTAGAACTCACGAACCTCTGAGGCACCTCTTAATCACATCCTTATCGCAAATGTCATGTTTGCGCTCCACTCCCAAAGAGATGAGCTGTTAGGAAGTGAAAAAGCTGGTGCTATATTCAACAAAAGACAGCAGCAACCTGGAAAAGAAGTAGTAACAGGAGCTGTTGTGTTCTGCAGATTGCAAAGAAAAAAATCAGGGCACAACATATTTCTGTAACTGCACAGCTAGTAACATCCACATGGAATGGGAGAAGTACAGTGCCTGAAATTTCTTGTGAAATTAGGCGAATTTCTGTACTTCCTTGTCATGTTATTAATTCAAATTCTATTTGTTTTTGTGGGAGAAGTTGCGGTTGCAGTCTCAGGCTAGGAACTTGCAAGGACTGTCCTTGGCCAATGAATGCTACTTCTGGTTTTGTCACCCTTCCCACAAGAGGATTGACAGACCTCCTATCTAGAAGAACAAAAAATGAATTGTCAGTCGAATGTTCAATGGAAAGGTGTCTTTAAAGCTGCCTATGTTACCTTCTTCTGCTGTGGAAGACAGCTTTTAAACTCAGTTTCAGAAATAATTATGCCAGTTGTTGTGGATTTTAACTGGACTCCTCTTACCTTTTCTAAAGTGCTTTCTTAGGGAAATTTCAGCATCAGAATTGTCAGTAGCAAGCTGATGAAATTGACTGTACTTTGTAGAAATAGCTTTTCTGTACAGTATATTTAGAATAATTCCCTAAAATTTCATTTCTAGCAGGGAAAAATATGAACAGTCTGATGAAGGTTTAAAAACATGAACTCATATCTTTTATGGCAAAAAAAGGGGGGGGTAATCTCTAAAATCTTCAGGGGAAGAAGCAAGGCCTGTGCCTCACTGGTGACTGAGATTTGATTTGCACTACGGTAAGAGTTGCACACAGAATGTACTCTTAGATAGATCTGCCTAGTCCTTGTTTCAGATACACAGGAAAACAGCTCATTTCTGAACCTCACTACAAAACCCTGATTTCCTAAATAGTTGTTCTTTGATTTTGGAAAGGTGCTAAAAACTGATTCAAAATTAGCTGCTATAGGAGGAGAGAAGAGCTACTTTAGCAGTGGGCTCAGACATAGATGTGGTGTGGGGAGCCTGGGAAAGCAGGGGGAGGGACAGTGCAGCTCACTCACATGGCCCCAGTGCTTAAGTATTGCAGTAAATTCTGCTGATAGCACAGTGAGAAGTGGTCTCACTTTCCTGTGGTAAATCCCTGTTCGAGCAACTGTAGGCAAAAGGGTCAAATATGTAACTTGGTATTAAACTTGGCAAAATAAACTGAGTTTCTTGTGCACAAAGCATATTCATCTAAGTATATTATCCTATCTGTCTGAAAGGTCAGGAATGGCTTTGCAAAGTTTGAAACAGTTGTGCTGGTAGAGCTGAAGAGCAGGGTGCTTGAGCAATGACCGGGCAAACCATGAATTGCCTACAGCCCAGGTTACAAAAGAGGAGGATTTGATTAACGTACTTGGACACTTAAAGTGGGGCAACCCTCAGTACAGCCGTGACCTGATGTTCCCACTGCATCTTCTTTCAAGGTGCCCCATCACCCATTTTTGTAATGGACTGTAATAATTTCTGTTTCAGTTTGGGGAAATATCATTTTGTTTGCAACAAACAAATTTCAGTGACTCTCAACCCTGTATAAGCTGGACACAAGATAGGCTGGGTAATAAGGTTTGGACACATGTGCTCCATGCTCCGTGCTGCTGATATACAAAAGAACTGCAGACTTCTCTGTTGCAGCTTATGAAAAAAACTGATTCTTACTGGAATGTATATACATACACTCCCCTTCCCCCAATATTTCCACTTTTTGTGAGGGGAAAAAAAAGCTGTCTTCCTCTTCCCCTTTTTTTTCTATTTTTCCCCCCACACAAGATAATAACTCACTATTAGACTCCTTGGTATTCTCTCTCCCTGCCTACTCCAAGCAGTCAGTTCTTGCAGTTGCTTCCCCTGTGATTCTAACAGCTTAAAATGAATGTAGTTGAGTGGGTTTTTTTCACTTGTTAATGCTTTCATTTGGAAGATGCATTTCCAGTCATTTCTGCACATATCCATTGTTTCAATGGCAAGGTTGACCTCATTTCTTGTAAGAGAACACTTGGCCTAAATTGTCACAAGTAATTTAGTTCCTGCCTATAGCATGCTAGATTTTTTATTAGTTTATGTCATTTTCACTGTTGCAATTGTCAATTGCCCAGCCTAACAGCTAAAGTCTTCTAAAGCAGGTGCAGCTCTCTCTGGTCACACCACTGAAATGGATAATTTTAATGTTTGAGATGATTATGGCCAGGCCATTTTGTAGTACCTTTCACACACTGCTGCCTCTTGGAGGTAAGGTGGTGGAGAAAATTTGTCTGTATTGATTCCAGCCCAGTCTCACTGTCTGGGAAAAGCTGAAAGCTTCAGCACATCCCATTCCTTGCCAAGCCCCATTCTAGGTTTCCGGGTTTTTGGCAGTTTCCCTCTGCTATAGATGATAAATATTACTTTAAAATTATTTGTGTGTCTGACTGTATTCTTCAGAGTAAGATGACACAAGAATGGAAGGATGGACTATTGACAGACAACATGGGCAGCACCTGCTCACTGCAGGGAGGAGGGAACAGCATTCAAGAGGTGCAGGAAGAAAGCAAATATAGGAAGAATAAGGAGTAGATAGTGTAAAGTATCACAACCCCGAAACTGCACTGATTTACTGGATGATTTTACAGTATAATGAGAAAGTTGTCTTTTCATTGAAGCTGAAACTTCCAAATTACAGAAATACAAAGACCTGCTTGGATACTCCGCTAAAATTAAGGACGCCTGTCGTGGCCTGGGCCAGAGTGTTGGTGGAGCTGAGAGCGGAGGAGGCATTCACCAGCATTCCGGGCCCTGTGGGCCTGGCGGCATTTTTGGGAGATGATTAGTCAGAGCTCTACCTCAGAGGGATGATGGAAATCATGTACTCTGCGTGGAGTAAGCGCTCCTGATTCTGATAGAAAGCGTCTGGCAATTCCCTCGAAACATCCTCGTTTTGGATATAAACTGGGAGCGGGGGGAGGGCTTAATTAATATTAATTTTCTTAGGGTTTCTTTTTTCCCTTTGCAGATGCTGCCCCTCCTTCTCCAGCCCTTTCAGACCCTGCTCGCTCTCCAGGCGGGCAGCCCACCTACCCTACACCGCCGCTTCCCCCTCTGGCGCCGGGCCAGGCAGAGCAGTGGCGGCAGGGCAGGAACGGCGGCTGTGAGTTCCCGCGCATCCCGGTATCCCGGTGTCCCGCTGTCCCGGGAGCGCTGAGGCGGTGGCCCCGCTCGCGCCCCGCCCTGGGGGCGGAGCCAGCCGAGGCCCCGCCCCCCCGCGCTCCCCCCTCCGGCCCCGGCGCCCATTGGCGCGCGGCGCGTCCCCGTTAGCGCTCGCGGCGCGGTCTCGCGATGCTGGGGCCGCCGCCGCCATATTGTCGCTCTATTTTGATTCGGAGCGCAGCGAGCGCGGGGGGAGGGGGCCGGGAGCGGCGCGCGGCCCCAGCGGCGGCTCCGGCTGAGCGGGAGCGGCGCCGCCACAGCCACCGCACGGACACCTCACACACCCCCAGCGCACCCCGCCCGGCGCCGCGGCAGCACGGACCCCCCTGCCCTCCTTCCTCCTACTCCTCCTTCCACCTCCTCCTCCGCCTCCTCCCCCCACGGAGCGGAACGGCGGCGGCGGGAGGCTGCGGAGCGGGTCGGGTCGGCGGGGTCCCCCCTGCCGGGCGAAGGCGGCGGCGGCGCTGGTGGCGGTAGCGGCGGCGGTAGTGGCGGCGGCTGCTGCCGTGGTGGTGGGGGAGGCGGCGGAGGAGGAGGAGGAGGAGGAAGAGAAGAAGCGGCAGCAGGGTAAGGCTGACCCCGCCGAGGCGGGCCTGGTGCGGGCTCCCCGGGCCGGTTTGGCGGTCCCATCCCCGGGGGGCTGCAGGGAGAGGCGCGGGGGGCCGGCAGGGGCGGGGGACCCGGGGCTCCCGCGGCCGCTCCTCGGGCTGTGCCCGGGTGAGGGAGACAGGGAAGGCCTGAGCGGGGAGGGAGCAGCCCCGGCACCCCGCTCGTGCCGGCGTGCTGGGGCGGGGTGGCCGGGGAGGGACGGGAAGCCTCCGCGCCGCGGGGCGTTCAGCGAGAGATGGAAACTTCTTTTCCTTCGCGAGTCGCCGGAGCTCCGCGGCGCGGGGAGGGCTCGGGGGGCTGCGGCTGCCCGCGGAGGGCGGGAGCTGCCAGCGGGCTCGCCTGGCCGCCAGAGGAGGGGGAGACACAGAGAGGGAGGGGCTGGCCCGGCGCCTGGCAGGTGACAGGTGTGAGTGCGCCGGGCGAGGCTCCGCCATTTGAGGATGAGTACCCGAGTGTCTGAGGTGTGAGGTTTGGGTGCCCCGTGTCTTTGCGGGGGCTGGCTGGGCTCGATTCCATATATAGTATATTTGGGACGTTGGTTTCCATTATTCGAGTCAATTTAATTGTCGAGTGGAAATTCTTGAAATGGTTCTGATAAGAGGGTTTTTGCAGAGAAGAGATGCATGTTGTTTCTCATTTTCTTCCCTTTTTCTGTTTTGTCCCTGTGAGGGACGTGGGAACGCTCTGTGGAGGTGTGTAGTACTCTGTCTCATTCATTGGAAAGCTCGTATGAAAAGTCTGAATGCTCAGTCCTGTTAGATGTAGGCAAGGCCTTCAGGGCAGAAACCTGGTGTTCTTTGTGCTGTGCCTGGTGGCTTGGCAAGGTTTGTTTCCAAGATCTGCGGGTGTTTCTGTATTAATGATGGTAAGCACATACATAAAAAGGGAATTCCAAAGGGATGCTTCTTAGCCGGGAGTGGATTTCAGGTGTGGTTTTTTAGTCGTAAGTTTAGGGTACCTGACGCAGACTTGACAGAACAATTTCTGAAGCTCAGCTGTAGAACACCGATATTGGTGCTATACTTTTCAATACTCTAACATACGCCTTCTAAACATCAGCATAATTCAGAGAGAGTCTTTCTCTTAGACTGTTCAAATTAGTTCATGTCATGATTTTACCCACCAAAATGGTACTGTTCAATGATACTTTATAAGGAGGACTAATGATGCTGTAGCAATAGCATTACATTCACAATTGGCCACAATTTGCGGAAATCAGGAATAATTTTCAACATAGCTATTGATTTGCCAGATAATTAGACTTTTGTGTTTCCATACATATTCCAATTATTTGTTCCTTAACTATACTGTTGTTACTGGGTTTTGTCAACCCCCCAAATTCTGATGCCTGCTTTTGGCAAGAGGGAAGTTCCACTGACACATTGAGAGAGAGAGGTCATCAGCTTTAGTGAGTTCTGCTCTCCATTTTAAATGAAAATTTCAGTCAATTTTGACTGTGATCCACACGTTAAACTTGGGGATTCTTAACTGTAGATTCTTAACTTGGTTTGTGCTGCAGCAGAATAAACCCTTCAGTTGAGTCTCAATTTCTTGCAAAAACTGAGAAGACCCGGGTGGTTTTTCTCATGTTGTTTCACAGGGGAGCAAGCCTGCAGAGGGGAAGAGGTAAGGAAGGTGCTTGGAGAAGGCACTCAGTCTGGGTCATCCCAATTTTGTGTTTCAGAGATACTTGATAAAGCATCATCCCTGTCATTACATGTGGGGGCAGTGCCATCTTGCTATGCTGTGCTATGCTGCCCTTGCTTATGCCAGCTTTTAAGGACTTGGTGAGAGGCAGAAACTATTATCTTTCTCAATATAAGAGAAGTCAAATACTTCTACTCCCTTCCTTTATATCTGCTGACTATAGAATTCTTGAAAATGGGCACTCTTCCTATGACAGCGTCGTGGTATAAACTTCTCTTTTCCAGCAGTGACAGAACGGAAGAAGATAGTAGTTTTCCTCACCATGGTATTGCTTTGAACGCCAAGGTCTTGTGTTGCTTTGTAATGATTTTTGGTATTATAGATAACTGGGATATTTTTTTTGAGTCTTTGTAGAATTAAATCTATCATCTGTTGAAGAGATTATTCTCAAAAAAAAAAAAGGTTTTTTTTTTTTTGCTAGGCAGCTTAAAGAGCTATTGGCAAACTCTTTCTTTGTGAGAGTGCACTTTGAAACATAAAACTGTGTTACTGTTCATCCTGCTGCAAGTGCTGCCTCCTTATCATGATCTCCATGGTTGGAAACACTGGAAGAAATAAGTTGGTCAGACGTGACCTCGAGTTTATGAAATGACTGTAAATTTAGGACTGCGGGATCAGGCTGATCTTTTCTGAACTGCTGCGAGCGGAATGCTGAACCGTGTTACTGTTGGTGCTTTTACAGAAAACAGAACAAAAATTCCAGTGATTCAGAACTGGATTTTTTAAAAGCTGTATTCAAAACTCAAATATTTAAATGTTTGACATTAAAGGTAACTTTTTTACCACAAATGTATACAGTGATTCAAGTTGGGTTTTTCTCACTTCATTGGTGTAGTAGGTTATCTCAATTGGGCAAGTGTGTGCTTTCTGTTTCAAGGAGGAGAATGCTCTAAGGCATCTTGAACCCTGCTTAGCAACCTGGTCTGGTTTGGATTCCACATATTTAAATGTAACTGTGAAAGCAAGAAAGCTGTCAGATGTACAATTGGATAATACTTTTTTTATAAACTATTCAATGTTGTCAAGGGTATTTCGGTATAATAGTTGTTTCAGTTTCAGCCTCTCTTGAGAATGCTTACCAAAAAAATCACTGACATAATGTTGGTGCTTTCCCTGACAGAAGTTTTTGTAGACCTTTGTCCTAATTATGATAAAATTAGGGATTTATTTTTATTGAACTGATCAGCAAGTACAACCCTCAATCAAGAAATTACTGCAAATGCTCTACAGACATTGACTGAGTTTTCTGGTTTCTGTTACAGTGCCTTTGGCTGTTGTTCCTTAATTGGTAGTAATCAGATTCTAGTGAAACCAGGAGAAATAGCTTGACACAAGTGAGAAGATCTGTGGGATTTGCGTGTAGTATCCCGATATTCTTGGAACATGACTATTGCTGAATGAATGGCACCACTTGGGATATTCTTGTTGCCATAGGTGCAGTTAAGGTGTAGTTAAATAGTTAATATTTTTAGAATGTATTCGATTTTTTTTTTTTTTTTTTTTTGCTGGTTGCAAGAAGTCAAGCATAATTTGGTAATGCACTAAACAAAATGGAAGTTAATACCTTGTTAGAGAATTTTACCAGAAAAATACCTTTTGTTTGTTTGTTTGAAATATGCATTCTACTCTTAGAAAAATGCTATGTGGAATCAATTTTTGGAGCAATATGCAGAATGTGTAGCTCTTTTCTATTCTAAGCACAGATGAAGATCAGATTTCACTGTCTTTAGTGATGAGTGGTTTAAAACTCATTCAGATCCTGGTTGTACTGTGAACAGAATTTAATTTTTCTGTTATTTAAAAATCTGTTTCAGCATGGATTTAAACCTTGTGCTCTCTTTAGTGTTTAAAAAAAGCATTAACTTAGGAATACTCCATGGCAGAAGAAAACTGTTGGTTGTATATATGAGTTTTTAAAAAATGATCACCCAAGCAACTAGGACTGTACACCTATTAGTCATGATATTGGTAGGTTTGCTAGAATTTGCCAAAAATGGGACAAAGCCACTTTATATGCTCACTGCTTTGATGATTAACTTAAGGTAGATTACCACTTAAATGCAAAGTATCTTTTGCTTGTTCCAAAATTAATCAAATCCAGGGCTGTGTGGTGCTGGTTGGTCTTCTGGGGCCTCCAGTGGAGAAGGCAGAACTCCACCTGCCTTTACTGTCATTGAGAGCATGAATTCACATTACTTTTTTCTCCAAAGCTGCCAGTTTTCACAAAATTTGTAGAACCTTTCTTATCTGTGAGGTTTTATATGTCATTTAAAATGCACTTGAAAATGATCAGAGGGTGCAAATAGTTATTAAAAGGACAAACAAAATACATAAGTGCAATTTCTTTAAGAAGCCTTAGTTAACTGGACATGCTAGAAAATAAATTTCTGCAATTTGGGAGTTCAGAGTTAGCTGTTCTCTGGTGGATAAAATGTTGAGATGCACCTATTTTCTGTGTCTGGGGGTTAAGAAAGAGTTGCTGGGTTTGTGTATTTGTGTAGTGTATAAACTGTCTTTAATTTTTTTTCTAAAGTCACAAATACCACAAATATCATGTTTCATTTAATCTTGTGTCTCAGTAAATTTTGAGCTCATCAAAATTTCAGCAGAGAAATTGGCCAAGAGCCAATGTGTGAAAGATTTAACATTGTAATAATGTTGAACAAAAGTTAAACTTGTTAGAGTTGATGGCTTCATTAACATCACCTCCTAAAGGGAAAGTTTTGCATGAATTTCGCAGTTACCTGTAGTCAGCTGCCAGTTAATCTGTGGGGTAAGAAGGAGGTATGAAGTGCTGCACTCTTTTCTTCAGTCAGTAGTTAGAGGACAAGAGAGGTTAAGTATATTGTGGCCAGTGTTTGGAAGAGAGTGGTAAGATAATCGGCATCTGGGATAGAGGTGGAATGTGACTAATTGGAACACAGGGGCATGGCTGAGGCTGAGAGAAAATCTGTGGGAAACGGGACTTTATTACTTTTGCTGTTTCTGGAACAGCACCCTGAACAAAAATCACGTTAAAATAGCTTCTTAAGAAGATGAAGACTGAAAAAAAAAAAAATCGTGATATTGTTGCTTCCACTCATTACAGAGCCTCTTGAGCTGTGCCTGCTCTTGTGTTTGTGTGGGTCTGATTCAACAGCAGTGCCCAGACTGACACTGTGTGTGAAGCAGCACGGGGCAAGAATGAGTAAGGGAGGAGTTACATAAGACATACGTGCTTTTTCTCAAAATGCACCATCAAAAATATTATTTTATTGTCACATCGTGTATAGTTACAGTTTCTTCAGATGATGTGACTGACATGCTGGTTGCATGCTGGTGGTATAATTCAATCCTGTCTCTGTGGGCTGTTGCATGCAATGCTGCATGTGACGTACTCCCAGGTCTAACTGATGTATTTGTGAAGGTGGGCCGTGGTAGTATCAAAGTGTTTTAGTAGGCCTGAAATTTTAATTTGCTTTTTAATATAGATTTATTACAGACTAAAGATTTCATGGAGTTTTCTGAGTCATGAAATAAGTATTTGTCTGGTACACTTCTATTTTGTCCATGATGCCAGTAGAAATGGATAAGAAATCACTGGCAGATGGGAAATACTCTTTAATAGCAACCTTTTAATTTTATTTGCTGTAGCCTGTCTTTATTGTTTGAGAATATGCTTTCCTGTTATCAGGTGTTTTCATAAGTGACTTGTAGGAAGATCAAGCATAAATATGTTTAGGGACTAACTCTTAGAGATTGCCAAAGCTGGGGCTTTAGAGTGCATTTTTCGAAGGAAATTGCACTGTGTGTAAAAATCTCTTGCCAATCCATCTGTTTATCAATGTGTTCTCAGAATGTCTCTTTAAATACAGTAAAAGGTTTAGTTAAGTAACTAAAAAAATACAGTAAATTTCAAAATTTGACTATGCCACAGACCTTAATTTCTTAACTGTGCTTATCTGTTTCTTAGCTTCTGGTGCCTCAGAAGCTGAGTGACATGGGCGTTCAGATAAATCATCTGTTTTCTTGAAGCTGTTTGGGTTCTGGAAATCGATTTCTGTTTTGTAATGAAGGCTAGAAATGCAGAAGAGTCTTTCCATATGTAAGTCCAAAGCCTGATTTCCACAGGTAGAAAAAAATTAACTGTTTCACCTATATATGGAAGAAAAAAGACACAGTTAAGGAAATATTGAGGTTGTACAATGTGGTGTGTAATTGTATTTTTTGTCAATTTGTGTTCTGTTTTAACTCTTAAGAACTTAAGTCTCCCCTCCCAGCATTTGTGCTGTGCTACACATCACTTTTTGCAGTACTCTCTGGTCTTTTTACAGCATTCATAGTTTTTTCTCTTTGTTTTTCTGTTTATTTTTTCTTTACTCCTTGAAAAATCTGTGCCCTGCAGAATTTGTCTCATCCAACCACTTTAATCCTATCATGTTTGTAGATGAGCTAGAAAAGAGGAAATCTGGTCATTTATATCCTCTCCATTTACCTTGCCTAGGCATACTGATCTGTACTTTATAGCTGAAGCATTAGTGCCCTCTTGTTTATACTTCACTTTGTCATTCTTTTTTGTTCTAACTTTTCTTGAATATCTTTCTTAAGAGGCCCATTCCGCACTTGTAATTTTATTCCCATTTTCTCTCTTCTTCGGAGTATCATTGCAAGTTTGCCCTTCGTTTAGACTTTCTTGAGAGAATGATAGAAAAAAAAAAAAGGTCTTGAGTTCTGTACTTCGATTTCTTTCTATTCGTTCACCTGGTTCAAACTGCAACTTCCCATTTGTTGAACAAGCATTTGTGTTTCATGGGAATGGTAGGTTATCTTCCTGAAAGAGCCTTCTTAAGTCTAACAGCCTCAAGCCTGGAAATAGACAATCTCCAGGGGCTCAGCAAAAGTGTGCTTAAAAAGGCATTTTAGGTTGATAAGTACAAAGCAGTAAAAAATCTGGTGTCTTGTTCCCTTTTTTTTTTTAGTACTGCTCTTTAGTAAATGGTGATAAGATTATTTTGTGTGCACAAAGTTGTGTATTTAAAACTGTCTTACTGTAATAACTGCCAATATGAGATTATTATATTGTATTGACTAGAATTTAACCTGGATTAGGCTCTTTTGTGCAAGGCAGTGTATAAATATTTATTAAATAACTCAGTCCTAGAAGAGTTTGCAATCCCACGAATAATAAATTTGTTTACCTAGGTAAATATATTGGATTAGACAAAGACATTTAGCAAAGTATTTTTAGCTTTCATTTATTAGGCCTGTTAGTTCTCCAGTCATTTTTAAAACTGTTCCAGCCTTTAAAATTTAATTAAAACCGTCTTTGATTGCTGTCATTCATTTAGTGATGTTTTGACATGACTTTTAATATTTGTCTGACAAATTCATAGGAGAGTTATGAAGTTACTTGAGTTAGAACCTCACCAGCTGCTTGTATTCATTGGTAGCTGCTTGGGGTAGAGGTCGATGTATCAAAGCTGAGTTGAAGGTTGTCACAGTGGATCACATCTGTGACACACTTGGGGCTTCTCTCAAGAGAACTTTTAATTTCTTTGGAAAATGAGTTGCATAGAAGGACAGTTTAACCACAAACGATTTCTTAAATAATATGTTTAATTTTGTTCTGTATCTGAGTTAAAATTTAGTATGAACATATGTGTAAAAAGGTTGCTAAAAGATCAGTTTTTGTGCCTCTCCAAGAAGCACATTCTGATCTTTCTTTTCCTTGTATAAAGTGCAACACTTTTTTTGTTCCTCCTTCACATCATCTGGTGAAGGAGAATAAAATAAATTGTAAGCAGCAGGTGAAAATGGTTGTTTGGATTGTGGAAATTCCTGTTCTCTCCAGTCTCTTGGAAAGAGACTCTTTAGCAAGTGATGTGTTAAGCAGCAAGGTTCAGACAAAATACTCATTATTTTTCTTCTTTTCCTCTTCATGGGGCTGAAGACACCTGTGATTTCCAGTTCAAAAGGAAAATACAGTTTCTGCCAGTAGTGCTTTCATAGATATACTGTGGAGGAAAAACAGCGGTTTGCCAGTGTGACATCTTCACTGTTCTGATCATACTGGTCTTGTCAAAGCTGGGAAAGGTACCAGCATGGCTGCATGATTTTGGGTAGATGAAAGAGTGTCATCCTTCCATAATGCAGCAGTCTGCATACAGAGATTGCTGGTGTAGTGCACTTATGTGCATTAAATGGTGTTATTTTTCTGGAAGAGCTGCAATGTGGAGTGAGTAGTTTTGGTTTATTGATACAAAAATCTGCATTTGGTGCCATGAAAGGAATGCTTTTGCTATTTTGTTAGTGTCCTGCATGCATAAATTACTCTTGAAGTAATATATCAAAATGGCTTTGAGATAGGAGGTTTAGAGCAAAAAAAGGAAGAACATGGGTGTTCATCAGCATCGGGGCCATTGATGTTTTGCTGTGACTGAACAGGGAAGATTGCTTTCACTGACACAAGCAGCTGGTCCCTTGTTCTGGTCTCATCTGTCTGTGAGCCAGGGCAGTTTCTGTATGGGTGGTTAGAGAATTAACCAGATGGCTGTTTAACTTAGGTGATCTTGTGGGCTGAGACTAACCCCTGGGTGCCAAGGAGCTGCTGGGTCAGTCTGGTAGCCTCCTGTAACTTCACACTCAGGGGGTTGTTCTGTGCTACATCAGTGACAGGGCATGGATTTGCCATCCTTTCCTCTGTGTTCACTGAGGTGGTTTTATTGTGAGCCCATAAATTTGTTTTTCTGCAAAACTGGGGTATGGTAGAAAAATCAGAAGAATAGATATATAGAAGAAATAAGAGTTAATTAAGCTGGTATTGTGGATGATGAAAGCTACTCATGAAACTGTAGGCTTGAGAGTGGTCCTGTGACAGAGAAGCAGGAAGACCAGTTCAAGGAATCATCTCTAGGCACTGTAGCACTGCAGCTGTTCACAGAGTCACCAACTGAAATGGTGTAAATTAAAAGCTTGCCCTTCAAAAAGTAGAACTACCTTAATTAGTTGAACTAACTTCACCACAGAACCCACATATGTGGATTCTACCGCGGTGTAAAATCTTCACTAGTGGCCCACTTGGATAAAAGGTGGTAACAGTAATTTTTCTCCTCTTATCTGGACATAATAAGAAGTCTTAAATGCTTTCAACAGGTGTATTTTAATTAGCTTTAAGTGATGGTGCCTGCAAGATTCCTAGCAGTCTTCTCTTTGTCAATAAGACAGAGTTTTTGCTAAGTTTTCTGATCCTTAAATGCTGTAGTCCAGTTTCGCAGTGCTGTAGGAAATTCAGGTCCCACTGACACTTGTGAAAGTGTGGCTAATAGGTAAGGATAAGTGTATTGAGTTATGGAAACAATGGAAAGAGAGAAGGATTGAGAGATAAGGTGTAGCACTTGTTGACTTTCGAGGAAAAATGTGGTTAAAGTAGGATAGCAAAACATGTTTTGTAATGATGTTCATGTTTCACCTGTGAACTACAACGGAGTATTATTTGGCCTAGAGTTGAAGCCTGTTGTAACCCTTATTAGTTATAAGACAAAACTAGTTAATCTCTTAAATTATAATCTGCTATTCAAATATATTAATAAATGCAAAGCTTCATGTAAAGATGAGTAAATTAAAACTAGTGTTTTAATCTACTGTAGGTGTTCTCTTTCTTTCAGTTGCAGATTTTGAATGGACTTTGGAAATCAGCAGTAGTTGCTAATCTGGTCTGCATGTTGAGATTCTAGGCTGGGAGATACCAACACCTTCTTCAAACTAAAGCTTAGGCTGTGATTTCTTACATGTTTTCTTGGTTGTGTTTATTATATTGGTTTTGTTTGATTTCTTATGGGTTTTGGTTGCCAGTAGTTTTGCTGTGACGAGTGTATCTGAAAGTCAAAGTACCACCTAATGAAGTTAGCAGAGTTGATGGAGCTACAGGCTTCCTTCCTGCTGAAAGTGGCCAAAAGAGCAGTCCAAAGTGAAGCTTATGTTTCTTCAGTGCAGAGCCAGGGGCAGCTCTCTGGAATGTTTTTTCCACTCCCCATCAATGAGTGGGGAAATTCTTGCCAACGCAAATGAGATTGAGACCTGCAACTTGCTTCAACATAATATAGTATAGACTGAGAGGAGTACTTCATCTGAAAAAATACTCAGAGTTACACTAGCATGGGATCTTGTTAAAAAAATTTGTCTTCATATTTGAAGTTTTTAAGAGTCTTGGACAAAAGAGTATTTCAGCATTGTCTGTGTGACTTCAAGCTGCTGCCTGTTTGTGATAAGGGCAAGTCATCACCTTACACTGTCACATCAATGAATGTTGCAGAATGCTTGCAGTGACTATGCAGACTGTCAAAATTCACTGGTTTCAAAAGCCCTTTTTCATTTTATGTCTTACTATTGCCACCTTCTCTGGCTGTTGTATCTTTGTTTTCTGCTATATATGGATTGACTGGGATTTTTAAATTAATTTAGGAGAAGCCCAGCAGTGCAGCTTTGTTTGCCTTGTGAACTTAAAATTTGTTGTCACTCCTTTATCATCGTTTCTGAACCTCTTGTGAGAATAAAACTATGTAATTGGAAGGAATAGTACTTAGTTTGCTATTTATTTATGGGGGGAAATGGTGGTGATATCACAAAACTAAAGCATAAGGTTTTTTTTTTTTATGCCTTGGTTCTTGCCAGTTCCTCTGAAAAGTCCCCATCTGCATTTTTAATTATGCCTACCTGTAACCTATGGCTTATTATTTTTGCAGTACAAGCATTAGAAAATTTGGGATGAGTGAAAAATTGAATTATTGTGAAATACAGAGCCAAATAGTTACAAATCCTTTGCTGCTTTATCTGTGTGACACTGTTCATTTTATCTTTCAGAAGTCGGTCTACTTCTATTAACAGGACTCTTATCTTTGTTGCAAATGCAAGAAATGTATTAGTGTGTCAAAGCTGTGAAGAGCTATCCAGACTAGCAGAGTTACTTTTTCACCATGAACTTGTTTAATATTAATTTTTATAAAATGGGTTCTCAGCTTTCTTTAGTTTCCTGAAAATTCACAGTATCTGGCTGTATTTCTGGTTAGAAGATAAACACTGAGATTTAACAGTTCTTCTTAATTGTATGTACTTTTATTTATTTATTTATTTATTTATTAACAAAAAGCTGTCAGCTGATATCAATATCCAGACAATATCCAGA
This sequence comes from Sylvia atricapilla, assembly GCF_009819655.1. Taxonomy (NCBI): domain Eukaryota; kingdom Metazoa; phylum Chordata; class Aves; order Passeriformes; family Sylviidae; genus Sylvia; species Sylvia atricapilla. The sequence goes on from NC_089142.1 coordinate 67,085,889, forward strand.
AAATACTGTGGGAAGTCAAAATCTGAGTAGAAATAGTTTATTTCTGCCCTTTTCTTCTGCTTCTCTGTCCACAGTTTACAGAGAGGGCCTGGAATAGGGATCACACAAGGACAAAATCTTAGTTGCAAGTCTTCTGGATATTTTAATGTGAATTTTAGTCTTGTGTAAAACTTAACTGCTGCTGTGGGACTCTTTTTTTTTTCTTCCCAAGTGATGTGACAAAGTGGAAGACCTTACAAGGCTAAAAGCTCCGTTCTCGCCTGCTGCCCTGAGTCTTCTTTTCTGTTCTTTCTCATCTTTCCTGTTACTTTTCCTTGTCCTCCTTTTTCAGAGCAGGTTACTTACTTAGTTAATTTTTTATTTGTGAGTACCTAGTTTCTTGTTAGTATGTATCTGTTGTCAGGGTTCTCGGAAGGATTTTTAGTTTAAGGTAGGAAAAAAGTAGATGATAGGTTAACTGTGTAAAAGGGTTAGTGATCATCTTTTAAAGGTTCTAACAGCAGGAAACAATAGGTACTGAGAAGCTGTGAATGCTGGAGACATTTCAGCTCGTAGTGGCTTTCCTCTCCCATTTCCTTGTTCATCTCCTTCCCCCCAATCCTGTGTGGAGCAAAATGCAGAAAAGAGGATCAGTGCTATTAGTCCCTTACATAACAGCAAGTGCAGTGATCACATTTTTCTTTCCTTCACGAAAGGGTGGAGTACAACTAGCACTCTTGTCTTCCTGGAAGACAGTTCATAGGGAAACATGGGAAACCTAGAAAAAAAGATAATTTTTAAAATTACATATTATCAGCTCCTTGATGAGAGATCTGTATCTTACTCTAGAAGAATGTAAGTATGGGAAGCTAACTGGGAGCTGGAGGAATAGCTGCTTAGGTGCCTGTTACTTTTCTCTACTTGTGCATCACATAGGGCCTTGGAAGAAAAGCAACAGTAAAACCAAGTTGTATGGGCACCACCATGAGTATTTCTATTTGACTTATTGCCTATCTGTGTCTGTTACCTCATCTTGGTGTTGGTGGAAGGTTTTTTTCCCCAGGTTAATAATGGATGGATTTTTGTTTATTTTTGTCTACTACTATGAATTTGGCAGAAAATGAGTGGAAACTAGAGGCTCCCTCCCAGATATTGCAGTGCTGATCTTGTATTCGTCCTTATATGTGTTGGTTTGGGAACTAATGGAGAAAAAAGAGAAAACAACAACTAGTTTTCTGTGAGCACACTTCATCCTTTCTTTCCTCCTTTTTCCTGGCAGCTGTCAAAAGTCCTCCACCATTACCCCAGGGATTTCTGCCAGGGCAGTTTCACAGGTGAAGATAACTGCAGATACAAAGTAAAGCTCTGTTAGCCTAAAACTATGGCAGCCCAGCTGCGAGTCTCTTCCTAATATGGACACCCTTTGTATCCAAGGAGCTCAATTGCCTTTCTAGAGGAGAGGATTGTCAGAAAAGGGGAGTTCTGTGGCCATTTTTTTTGCTTATGGTACTGTGCTAAATAATGAAAGGTCTTTTCTTCCCTAACTCTTGGTGGGAGGTTCTCTCTTGGTGTTGTCCTACCAATCTTTCTGAAACTTCTCCACTGCCTTTCAGTTCAGGTGCTGTGTTTTGACGGAGTTGTTTCCAATTATAGCTGCTACCAATTGAAGGAAGTGGTTTGCTGTTATTTACCCTTTGTATTGCCTCTCTAGAACTTGTATGTTTCCTTCTTCCTCTTATCCTACAGGCTACATTGTTTCTTGTTTGTCACAGCTGCCAGAAGCAACTTTGAGTGATTGGGCTGGTTTTTAAACTTTTTCAATGTTTATTCTAGTGCTAAGGTAATGTAAAAGCAGAAAAGTTTGCTTTAGTATTGAGTAGAGCCTTGATTTTTTTCCACCCAAGATTGTCCTTGGGAAATGTTAAGGGTGTGATTTGTAAATCAGTGTAAGTTTGCTCTGCTTCTTTCCCTGTGTCCACCCTGGCATTCCTCTGACTCAAAGCTAAACTAGCAGAAAATTGACACGACATTATTCCCTGTCCTGATTTTGCTCCATGAACTGGCCTGCTGCAGAATCAGATGAGTGCCAGAATTGCGCACTCACATGAGGGGAGGGAGAGGGGGAGTGCATGCCTGGGAACAGGGGAATGACAGTGGCAGTATTGAATTGGTTTGGAACAGCATTTTAAGGAGTGGCTAAAATACCCAGCTTTACTGTCGTTAAAATATTGTGAGTAAAAGATATATTGGTAAACAAGTCAAGTCCTTGATTAAGATGAAAAAGGGATTTATTTTTTTTTTGTCAGTCTGGCTTCCAATAGGTATTTATGCAAACACTGGATTTACCAGTGGCACACTCTCCCATCGATTAAAGAAATTGGGTTTTTGTAAAGAATGGAAAAGAAAAGGCTGAGCCAGCTCAGAAGTAAAGGAAAGTATTCAGTCAGCTCAGAAGTGTGTGTAAGACACCCAAAAGCATGTGAGACACAATCCTCTGTGCTCCTTGATCAGGAGAGAATACCAGGGGGATTGCTGGGAAATTGAATCAAATCTCAAAGTTTATGAAATAAACTGAGACGTTTCTCAAGGTGACTCATGCAGCATAAATGAGAAGGAAGAAGAAGTTGCCCTTTAGTTTATCATTTGGTTTATCATTAGGGAACAGGAGGGAAGTCGGAAGTTGGTACTTGGCTGCTTAGTTATTGAACTACTTATTCCCTGGCCCAGGTGCTTCAGAGTTTTCATTCTACTGGCATCTGTTTCTCTAGGAAATAGGACCACGGGGCTTTCTGAGCAGTGCCAGGTGTCTGACAGTGGGAACACGTTGGGCTGTTTGGACTCTTGGGGTGGTGATAGGTGACGTCATTGTACTATGAAAGGTGCAAGTGTTTTCAGAATGGTCGGTGTACTTCCAAGGTGTGGGTGGATATTTTTCTTTGCTCGTTAGCCTCTTTCCACCTACCCAGCTCTATGGAGTGGGAGTTAACCAGAAGTGATTTCAGCATTTTGGGGTGTGCAGGACAAGGTATTAGTGGCCATGCCAGAGGAGAGTGAAAGAGTTGCATTTAATGCTTCCTTGAGGCTTGTCCTACTGTCCCAGTTTCACATGTAATGGCAAAAACTTTAAAGCGTGGCAAAATGAAATAAGGAGAGTTTATTTTGGATTAGAAGCCTAGCAAGAAAAAATCAAGGAATTTTCTTTAATAATTGTAGTCATTTTCTCAGGAAAATGTGGATGAAATGAAGTACAGCAATGTGCAAAACTGAAGATCTGTTCTATTCGATCATCAGGCATATCTTCTAATTGTACATTGGGTTATTACTGTATATTTGAGCTTACTGTTCTCAAAAGATGACCCTTTGAATAAACTCCTGGGTGGAGATGTCCCCAAATCCATAAAATAACCAAAGTTCTTTGCCTCTGTTAGAACAAGTCTACGTTATATTTCATTAAAATAAGAGAAGCATATGACTGATTGCCAATCATTTTCTATGCAATCAAAAATTTTACGTTAGCAAAAAACATTATTTTCTTTCACTTCTGCCCTTCAGTTTGATAAAAATTTACGCAGTGACATATATACATTTTAGTATACTGACCTTGTTTTCTGGATTGAAGTGTAGTTATGAGTGTGTTGAAATGATTATTATCTGTAATGAAACATTTTAATTGAAGCTGCTCTTGAGCAAAAAGCAATATGGTCTATGTGAATGGTGTAAAGACAGACAATAGACCATTTTCTTTGAAAAGCTGAATAACCTAATTTTCTGGCTGGATATTCTGAACAAACTGGTTTTCAATTAGGCTTAAATAATTCATTGAATCTCTTCATTGAATTTCTTCACTTTTTAAAAGAGTGAAAGAATTGGTGGTTTCTTAACACCAGTATTTAAACTTTTTTTTTTTTTAAGGCACAGATGTTCATAAGGGAGAAGGTTTTTTTTATTTCTTTCATTTTATTTTCAGCTGTTAGGGATAGTGATGATGTAAGTATCTTTGCTGTGTTACAGGAGCAGATTATAGCTTTCAGGGATATGGTTTTTACCTTCAATGTCATGCATAAAAAGCAGGCATTTGCTTTTATTTGAGCAAATAGCGAGTGGGGAACAGGAGTCTGTGTGTTCATTGGGAAGTGTTATTTGATAATCTGTTCTGAATTTTTTACTCCTCTTTTCTTGGTTAGGTTCATGTGTGCTTACTTTTTTCCTTGACAAAAGAAAGGGGTTTTCTGGATTTTATTATCACCTACGTACAAAATGCATCATACAGCTTCATGTAGGTCGCCGTTTTCTCTTGGCAGCTTGGACTTAGAGAATGAAATTTCAGATATTGGAAATTATTTGAATTAGAGAGGAAGAGCCTGAGCTTTGAGTCTTATTATGCTGGTGTCTTATATTTTGAGGTAGATAAAAGTGTTTTATCAGTGCAGCCAGTAAAACTTATCTTTCAGGAGCAGATGTAATTGCCAAGAACTGGATCAGTAAGTCATTGTAGGCAGGCATATGGACTTTTATATTGAGAATGTTGTCATTTTATACAATATTCGGTAGGATTTATATCAATATATGACGTTAAAGGAATTCAACAGAGGGTAGTCAAAGCCCGTTTCTGTAGGCATTATTGACGCATCTATGCCTCTCCAAAGATCTGCAGTTTAAACTGGGTGTCTGCTATGTGAGATATTTTTTCTCATTAGTGGGTTGTTTCTCAAGACCTTTCTCCTCCTTTCTTTATTTGCGTTTTTTTACAAGGGAATCTGCACTGTACTCTTTCTATACCTATTTTAAACATTTTCTTCCAACCTACTGTGCCAGACCTATTTCACACTACATCTTTACCTGGTTTGGTCTTGCTGACTGTGACAAGATTGCTTTTTAACAGATAAGAGATTAGATTAAAAGGGATATAGGATAATTAAAGTGTTGGTCTCTGAGTATTTTTTTTTGTTCACTGGTAGGATGTGCATGAAGAAGAAATGACAGGAGTAAGTAGGAGAAGAAACACTGCCAACTCCAGTGATTTTGCAATGACCTGCATGGTGCTGCCCAGTACTGAAGTTAGAATTTCAATATTCTTAAAATATTTCAATATTCTTAAAACACAGTCTTCTGTCCTTCAAGGCTGGAAAACATAGCTGACATAACTGCTGATTATTTCAAATGAAACAAAGTAGAAGAAAGGAAAAGAAATTGTACTGATAAGAATTTCTTTCTTTCTTCTTTCAGACTTTTTTCTGAGATCTTCCAGAAAACCAGAGCCCATTTATATGTGGTCATCTGTATTGATGACTGTTTCTTACTTTTGAAACTGAAATTCCAAACACTTCCAGTCAGCTTCATGCTGACTACAAATACTTTAAACTTACATTTGTCATAAAGTTAAAAATGTAAAACTACCCAACTAAATGTTTGGTGTTCTGAAGGGTTTTCACAACTGAATGATGAAGTACCAGTTTAAGCTAATGCATCACCATGGCACTGTGGTGGAAGTTGTTATCTTTATGAATTACCAGATACCTGTACAACTCAGTTACTTTGTTCATGCTTCATGCCTTAGTTCCCTTGTAACTTCAGGAGACTTAATTCAAATTTGAAGGGCTTTAGTGAACAGATGAATTGGTTTTCTGTTCTTTTACCAGACTGATGGGTATTAGCACAGTTGCTAACAATGGAGTAGTTTGTTTCAACTCCTTGGAGATTCATTGAAAGCTTGAAATTAAGTATGTGTGATCTTTACTTCATATTAATTCAGTACTTCAGACTATATTTTCATTGCAAAGGGATGCAAGACCAAGAATTCTAGAAGGTACCTAAAGTCAGTTACGAGTTTTATTTTCAAGGCCCAAGTGGCTTTAAATGCGTGTGTGAATGTGGTGGACTTGAGGAACCCAACTTTTTATGGTTTCTGTAAGCAATATGGTTAGTCTTGTTAATGATAACAGTAGGTGGGCTTTATTTATAACTAGCAACATGCTAGTTGGCTTTGAGAGTCCACCAGTCATTCTTCTTGTTCCTGTCACTGGAAATAACACAGTGCCAGACAAAGAATTCCCTCCTGTTAACAAAGTTAATCTTCCCCTACATGTAGGCTTGTATTGTTATTTCTCAGGTACCTCTTTTAACCAGCTCCATTTGCTGCAGACAAGTTTAGGCTGCCCCTAACCTGCCAATTTCTGATCACACAGCAAATGGACTTTTCAAGTGTCCAGTGAGCAGAAGATCCAGAGAAGTTTTTGTGGTGGAGAAAGGAGAGTGAAGCTCTTCCGGCAGGTGGCAGCAGCAACCTGTTGAGTCAGGCTAGCTTTGAGGTGTGAGGGGACAGAAAAGTGACTGGTAAATGATAAATAGATGAAGAAACTTCACTGAAGGTAACTTGCTAGCTTTTAATAGATTGTGTCCTATTAAGCGATTTTTCTCAGAGCTTTGCACAACAAGATGTGGTGCAGGACACTTGCCAAAAGAGCTCTGGAGTGGGGTTTAGAAAGGAGCCCCACTGTGTGACAGCAGGCTGTTGTTTGCTGAGCTACTCGTTGTAGGATCTTCTGAGAAGGTAGATCAGTTTAGGCCCATCTGTGTTGCCATAATGGTACAGCAAGACATATGTAAGAGGAAATGCAAATTATTAAATAAACAGTTAACTTTTTGTGCAAGATAAACAGGTAGTACATGTGTTGGGTGATGTATTTGGTCACATCAAGATTCATGACTCTTTATCAGAGTAATACAAGACCGATTAAGGTGCTAGAGCAGGTACCTAAATTAAGTATATTTGTGGGCTCCCACAAGCTACAATTTGACCATAATTTTATCAGAATTTATACTGTAGCAGTAGTGCAGTGAAACCTGACCCCTGAAGAGGTATGTTCAGACCAGATGAGAAGCCAGACTACTGTCTGAAAAGTTCAGTTTTGAACCCATGATATGCGCTACTGTAGTTGTATCACAAGATGTGTGGGGTCATTTGGGCAAGGTCTGACAAATGCACTGCTTATCATTCTTTTGCGTCTCTAAATTACTAAAGAAGTGCATGCTTCTGGCTAGTTTTTATTTGAATAGATTTGGAAGTGCACAACCTTAACTCCTGGGAGGGGATAAGCAATAGAGCAAGGGGCAAAAGGCAGAAACTGATGTAGAAGAGGTTCCACCTGAACATGAGGAAGAACTTTACTGTGAGGGTGACTGAGCACTGGAATGGATTGCCCAGAGAGGCTGTGGCATCTCCTTCCTGGTGGTATTCAAGAACCGTCTGGATACAATCCTGTGCTGTATGCTCTAAGGGTGATCCTGCCTGAGCAGGGAGGTTGGACCAGATGACCCCCTGTGGTCCCTTCCAACCTGACTCATTCTGTGCTGAGTTGTATTCAGCTGACAGGGGAATTCCAGCTTAAACTTAATTAAGCTTGTGCCAGTGTTTGACACTATAGTCCTTCCTGCTTGAGGCTTGGTTTTGGTGGTTTTTTTCTTTAAAAAAACACAGTCCAGAGTCAGCAGGTTTTCATATATTATTGTTACTGGTTTTCCTTATTGTAGTATCTGTTGGGAGGTAAATAAAGAATCAAAATACTAAACAAGGCCTGTTCCTCATGACCCATCTCTAAGAAGTACCCTGCTCATCCATGGCTGGAAAGAGTACAGTGTGTATTTGGTGTTTAAAATTCTTCCAAATCAGTATTATGAGGCTTATTCTTCAGTTACAGTAATTCTTATCAAAAATTCTGAACTGTACTTTGAATTAAATCTGATGATAGACATCTGAAGTTAACAGATATAAAAAAGTATTCCTTATTCTCTAAGTTAGTAGTGTTAAAAATGTCTCATGAATGATTTGAAGCAAGTGCACAGAAAGAAGTTACAGAAGTTGGACATAGCTGGTAAATTTTAAATTTGAATGTTTGGAATGATACAGTTAGTTTATTGACTTTCCTGATACGTATTCAGAGACTTGCCTAAGTGTGAAGTATGTATATATGAATCAGATATAAAATGAAATAATAGAATGTTCCCAGAATTAGTGGTTTTTTCCTTTTAAGAAAAAGTAAAAGTGTACTTTTTTCCAGTATTAACTGCAGTAGTCTCAAAAATTGTGCTGTAACCAGCAGGAAGTAGAAAATTGTGTGCCAGGGATGCTGCTTTTGAATGTGGTCGAGACACGTGTGTTCCCTGTGTGTGTGGAGTATGGCTCCATGCCATGCTAATATGATATAAACCAGCTTCTGTCAAGAAGCTTTATCCATGGAGTTGTAAACCTGAGTTATTTGTATGCCAATAGCTCATGCCCAAGATAGAAAGTGCTTGTACCAATAGAGCACAACCAGCAAGGATTCATCCTTTTTCATGGCCTTGTGGACAGCTTTTTGAATAAACTTGGGGTAAAGTGGATCACTAACAGAAAGTCTTATCCTATTGCTGCTGAAACGTAAAATCTTACCAAGGAGCTCGGGTGTAGTCCTCACACACATAGGATAGCTTATACTGTGAGAGGAGTTGTATGGTTTTAGTCTTGTTACTGTATCGGCACAGAAAATTTGCTTGCAAAGGTGCTGTAAACAGTTGTTACCATCATACTCAACGGTTCATTTTGCCCTCCTTTTCCATTGCCTAGGATTTGTTGAAAGGACAACCACAGTTACAGTTTTCCCCTTTGTCTGTAGGATAGAGATCCAGGCTCAAGTTTTATGTGTGAACTAGTGAAAAAAACAGCAAATGATAAAATACACTTCTTCCACAGACAGGTTGTGGTGGCAGGGGGATGGGGGGAGGCAGTTTGAAACTTCTCTTTTAAATGAGTTTCTAAGAGAATTTCTTGTAGCCCTTGCATAGAATTTCTTGAAAAGTAGGTGGGAACCTTTTTTTTTTTTTTTTTTTTCAATGCTTGTGAGGAGGTAGTTAGTATTCCCTTTTATTCTGCAGTAGTTGGATAATGCACTTCATCAGGGAATGCCAAAACATTTAAAGAACCAAGAGTGTAGTTTGATGAGCATTTCTTTCCATGTCAGCACTAGCATGGGCTGCCCTGACCTTAGCTTCTTATTCCTGCCTTGCCCCTCAGTTGTGCTGGTGTAACTAGTTAATGTGCCAGGTGGCTTTGCAGCAAAGCAGATTGTGGAATTTACCATCAGAAAAATATTATTTTTAACCTGGATCGATTCCCTGACTGGCCTCACTGCTCAGCTGCACAAACAGTTGTGCCAGCACAGCTGAGGAATGAGGACTGCTTAAGCTGGTACTGCAGTGGAAAAAGTGTTGTGAAACTATAGCTTAATCTGTGTATTCTAGGTACAGTTGTACTATGCTGGCAAGATATTCTTCACATAGATACAGCTTTTATTAGCACAGCTTAACTGTGGAAGGGAGAAAAAGATAATTATGGATTTTGCTCTGATGTCAAAATGTGTCTATAAAACCTGTCTTGACAGCTCTGTGTAAAATATAAAATTCTTTACATAAACTGAACTACTTTGGTTCATTAGAAAATTGAAGAACTGCGAAATCAAGATATCCTCTGCTTTTTTATGCTGTCTACTTGGAATGTATGTAATGCTGAGATAGTTGCTTCCATCTTCAACCGCATTAGTGTAGTTTATTCCTGCAGTTCATTCAACCTTTATTTTAGAAGGTGAGAGCAATAGAAAGTCTTACAGGAAATGAAATTCGCAGATTTTTAATAGATATTATAGGAAACTGGAAGAGCTGAAGAAGAGATTTAAGATTTCAGGAGATAAGATGCAGTTTCTTTGGAATTCTTTCTTATGTAGCTGTGGGTCCCCTTGGGAAAGAAAGCATAAAAACGCTTTCGTTCTTTGTCCTGAAACTTGGGCTCTCCTATTGCTTGTCAAATGTCCTACACACTAAAATTCAATTCTTTAATTTCTTTTTTGGTTGGGTTTTTTAAATAATTTTAGATGCCAGCTTCAGTTCTCAGTCTCACGTTATAAATGCGGTATGGGAGGGGTGGGGAGAAGGCAAGTATTTTTCCTTACTTGGACTAGTTAGAATTTTGTGATGCTTTGCTTTTAAATTTTGTAATTCTGCATATTGGTATACATAGTATACACTGTTGAGTAATTAAGAGCTGATATGACATTTCTTTGTATTCAGATATCATTCTGCTAACGTGGGCTTCCTTCAGTCATGTGTACCTAACAGTATATTTCTGGGATTTTTAAAAAAATGCTGCAGTATTTCATGGCTTTTACTCTCTAAATTGGCAAATATCTAAGCTCTTGTGTGGCTGTAAAACAGTTTCATTTATTTCATTTGGTATTGAGTCTTTGGAATGCCTCCTACCCAGTTCAGTTTCCAAATATCCATCTGGAATGGGCTTAAATATGTGCACAATGAGAAGTCTTAGGTTTTGAAACAAACTAGTATTCTAAATGCTTTTGTTCAGCGTTACTTGTCATGTAATGTTAAAGCTGAACAATTACAAATTAATTGAGAAATGAAAGGCATGTTACAGTAGAAATTTGTGCTTTGTGTATTCCTTTAAGAGTTCACTATCCCTATGGCAACAACTGCAAAGAGCTTTTTCTAGTTATGCAAAGTTTAAGGTTTCATTAAAATGGTTGGGGGGGGGGGGGGAAAGCAGCTCCTAAACTTCTACATTTTGTGGCTTGGAAAGGAAGCACAAATCTGTTCTTTGTAGACAGTTTGGTTGTTTTTTTTTGTTTGTTTGTTTTTGGGTTTTGTTTTTTTTTGTGGGTTTTTTTGTTTGTTTGGTTGGTTTTTTTGTTGTTTTTTGGGTTTTTTTGGGTTTTTTTGCTGACTGTTTGTAGCTTTCCTATGCACTGAAGAGAAATTTTAATATAAGGGTAAGCTTACTGATCTGTGCAAGAGTGAAATGGTTACAGTCACTGACATTTGAGAAAATTATGCAGTAGTTGGGAAGCTGTAAAGACAACTCATGCAGAATTTCCTCTGATGTTGGAAAAAGGAATATGGGCAATGCATTTCACTGTAATTAATAGTGGTTGTCTTTGCTGAATCTATGAGAAATACATTTCTAATGTCCAGTGTTGTTTGTAATTTAATTTTCTTTCTAGAATTTTAAGTTACAGGAAGAGCTTGTTTTTGTCTCTTATAAATTGAGATACTAGGAATACTTTTCTTAAAAGGCAAGTTACGTATATTGTAGAGTTTAAGTTAATGGTTAGATTAGTGTTTGCTGTGAAACCTTATAGTGGGTAAAATGTGTTTTATTCTACTATTACACATACTAGTTTTAGTATTAACCCATGCATAGGAGCATTTAATAATTCCTTCTTCTAAATTCATATGACTGAAGTGGAGTGTTCACAGAAGATTTTATTGTTCTAGAATATGTTGTTTTGTTGCTGAAAGACACAAGGCCTCTCAGATTGGTGGTATTGGGAGCTCTTTTGACTGAGCTATCAATCCTGTTAGGATTTAGTACTGATAAAAAGGGATTGATTTTACTGTAGCTGAAACAATGAAAGAAGTGAAAATATTTCAGAATATATTTTAATATTGTGAAGTTAAATGGCTCTAGATTTATTAATTTATTTGTTATAACCTGTATTCCATTATGACAAATTCAGTGCATTCTTTGGAAGACTGAAATCAGTCATGTTTTCTAAATTTATCTAACTCTCATTGATAAAAAAGAGCACAGTATGGTCAAAATTCTTGCTGTGAGGTCTTGAAAATTTGTCCTGGTGTGATTTAGTTGGTTACTGTCACACCTGAACTGCTGTGTCTGTCCTCTGTGCCTCCCAGTTAGAGGGTGAAGATGTCTTGGTCAGTGTCCTCAGAACTACAGCGTGATGATACTGGGGGAGAGGCCTCCTCAGTGGTTCAGTCACTGAGGGAACTGTTCTTTTAAGATGTGCAAAAGAGTACCCTGACAGTGTCAAAGTGAGGATGCAACATTTCCAGTGGGAAATCACTGACATTTTTTACAGCTCAAGCATAGCTTTTAGGGTAAAATAGAAGGGCATTCAGGCTTTTGTTCTGAGGACTTCTTGTGTAATGACCAAAAGGGATTATATGTCAGTCTTGAGACTTACTAGTAGGCCCTCTGGAAGATCTATAGGATAAGAGGAAGCCAGAGCATTTCAAATATTTTTAATATTTTTATTTCCACATAAGGGATTAATTATACTACCTCATTTAAAATAACTAATCATCTATTTGAAACATGGTGGTAACTTCTGTTTTATGGAAAATGTAGCAGTTTCCATTCCTTGTTGGTAAGAAGCAGGTTTTCAGGGCAGTGAGGGGAAAATGAAGTTTAGAAGTCCATCTGAAAACATTTGGTTTTGATTTTTATTTTTTCCTTAGTTCCGTAATGACTGGTGCCAGTAGCAACTCATAGTAGCCCTTTTTGATACCTTTGTGCTTTTCCATTTGCAAGGCTTACCGTTCTCATAGCCAATAGATGGCCACCCTGCATTTATCCAAAAAGGCAAAGCAAGATCTGCCAGCTGTGATGACGTGGGAAGGTTTGGAGCTTGACTATTTTTTCTGAACTTCAGTATATGATATTGGAAAAGCTTTTCCACTGTCTATACTGGCATCAAAACTTTCCTGCTCTGCAAATAATGTGAGCAGTGGCTTTGATTTTTGGCATTAAAAAGTCTGGCATTTTAAAATTTCAGTTTCAGATATGTAAATGTGTTCTCTGTGCTGTCTAAAGAGGGCATGTGTTGGGGCTAGAAGGAAACAAGTCTTACTTAAATGGAACCAAATTCCACCAAGGTATGTAAACACATAAGGAGAGGGAAAAAGTGTTGGGATTCACAGAAGCTACTGGTTAAGGATTTGCATAGAGCCCAACAGTAGCAGACAAATACTTGGCAAAGAGGTTTGAATGTCATTTGGACTCAGTGCCACAAATTGCACTGAGGTCTTTAATTTTTCCTATTGCTCTTCATCCTACCTCTTTCAGACCCATAACTTCCATTTCTCTCTGTGTGTTTTCCCCACTTCAGTTCTCAAGTAGGCAGCTGTCAAACCTGGATGGTTTTCTCTGTGTTCTGCAGAAGAGGGAGATGCAGGAGATTTGTGTATTATTGTATGAATGTAGAGAAAAAGTATTTCTATACCAGTTACTGTATTTGCTTAGATACCTGGCTTTACTTGATTCATAATACAATTGCTGGTGCAAAAGCACTGTAAAAGCATCAAGTTAATTAAATTTATTTTTCAAAAAGCATCTTTCAAACAGCAGCTGTGAATGGGCTTCTCGTTATGTACTTCTCAATAAGTCAACTTGTCAAAGGATAAGCAAAAGGGCTTTTCAGAGTGAACCTAAGAAATGGCATAGGCAGCATGCTGTAGGATGTGATTATTCCTTCTCTTCAGCACTTGTGAGGGTGCATCTGACAGCCTTGAGCCTTCCATTGCAAGAAATGCTGACAAATGGGAGCAGTTTCAGCTGAGGGAAATAAGATGGTCTGTGGATATAAGTGGAGAGGCTGAGGAACCTCAGCGTGTTTAATGTGGGCAAGGGAGGTCTAAAGATGGGCTAATGGACAGTTGGAATTACAGTCAAGATGGGGCAGGGATGCTTTTCTCAGGTAGCAAACAAAATTACAAGAAGTAATAGATTGCAACAAGGGAAATCCCAGTTGGATATAAAGACTAAGTTGCTCTTAGTGAGTATGATTAATGAGTGGAGGAGATTTTCCAGAAACCAAGTGGAATCTCCAACCTTGTGAATTTTCAGAATTTGGCTGCACAAGCTGTCGTGCACCGGGTTTAAACCTGAAATAAAGTCCTGCTTTGAATAGTGTTTGGATCTGTCGACCTCTATCAGTACCTTCCAACTGAAGTATCAGTTATTCTATGAAGATAGAGTTGGCTTTTATTGCAGAGTATTCAGGAATCATAGGCCCAAGTTTAGAAAACATTCTAGATCAACACTGTTTTATCTGGGATGTCACTGGAATGCTTTGAGACAGAACAGCTTTAGGTTATATAGGTAGAGCCTTTTTTTTAGGCTCCATGAATTGAGATTACTGCTTCCTAAAATCTCCTTTTACATGTTTCTTACAAATGCTTTTGATTTGTGGGTTGTTTTTTTTTATGCAGTTGCTGCTCTTCTGCACCGGTTCTAGGTGTAGAATTGGTTTAATATGTAGTCCCATAGGAGTATAATAGGAGTGGGATATAAAAATGATCCAGTCATAGCACTGATCCAATGCTGGCTGCTGAAATAACAACACATGGCCCATAACTCACTGCTCCAATTCAGCTTTTGGTCTAGCCATGCTTACAGGGTCTGTAATTCAGGTACTTAATTACAGTTCTTGGAAAGAAGATGTAATTTATGTCAGCCTAGTTCATTATTTCTTTTAGTTTTGCAGTAAAGTCTTTTATTTCAGAAGAAAGCGTCTTCAGGCTTTTTGCATTATGAGATCTTCCAGTCTGTGGGATGTGATACAGTTGAATGTATCCAAGATGGTTTGTGCTTATGCAGCAGCTCATTGCTGCTGCAACACAAAGAGAAACCCAACAAATAAGAAAGGTGTTGTCTTCTAATAGATTGATCTCTTGAATTTGCCATAGAGAAGATAGGGCTAGAGCAAGGAAGAGGACAGAACTGCAGGGTCTAAGAGCAGAGTGGTGAGAAAGGCAGGATATACTGGAGATTTTGGTCAGCTTTCTCACAAAGTTTCACCCTAAATCTGCAAGCATGTCATTAGTAAAGGAGCATGCAAGGCTGACTGTTGCTGCCACACAGTTAACTTGCATCTCATAGTCTTCTTATAGGGAAGATTCATGTGATCATCTCGTCCTCACTGAGAAAGAGAATAGTGATTGTGGACTTGTGGTCTTCAGGGAAGCTAAAGGAGGCAGTTCTGTGCTTTCCTGACTAAGGTGGCTTTTTTGCCAGCCTCGTGCCACAGGAGGCAGCTGACAGATGTAATTATCTGAGTTCTGGACTTCACTGTTTGTATCTGGCACTATGAATGGCCTTTACCCCTGATTTGAAAAGGCTCCCAGAGATTTCAGACATAGATATTCAAAGGAATTTTTTCCTACTTTTTTCCCAAAAGAAC
Organism: Sylvia atricapilla; assembly: GCF_009819655.1. Classification (NCBI taxonomy): domain Eukaryota; kingdom Metazoa; phylum Chordata; class Aves; order Passeriformes; family Sylviidae; genus Sylvia; species Sylvia atricapilla. The sequence goes on from NC_089142.1 coordinate 67,100,891, forward strand.
ATAGGCCAGAATGTTAATTCTGGAATTACTTTGAAGAGCTGAAAGACAGAAAACTTTTAGTTGGCTCAATAGCCAGCTTTCATTTGTATTGAAGCCAGTAGATTTTTGTCTAAATATTTAGAAGTATCATTTGCTTAGGGCACTTAATGAAGGGCCTTAAATAGTTTGTTTTGGTAAAACTTTAACTGTTTTGCATTAGTATTTATTTGGTTTTTAATTAAGAACGAACAAAGAAGAAAAGTGATGTGAGTGTTACCTGTGGAGTCCTTAATGAGCACAATTCTCTCTTTAGCAACTAATTGTTTTCTTTTTTTCCCATGCATATAGCTTTTGCCATGAATTATGCTCTTAGTTTGGCAGTTTCAATTATAAGTAAAGGTCCTGCTTTTGAGACATTATAATCAGTATCATTACTATCCTGGACCAATTATTTGTGTTACTTGAACATTTGCAGGTGATTTTAATTGTTGTGAGTGAAATTTTCTTCTTTAAATATGAATATAAAAAATAAGGGACTTTTTGCATATAAATCACAGAACTGAGTGTGCTTTCTGAAAGGAGTATCTGGAAAGTAAAGGGAATACTTGGAGTTTCTCTTCAACTTTGTGGATTTCTTGTGGCTTTTTGTGACACATGCATTCACTACTTTGTGAATACCAGAGAAAGTGTAATTTGATCATTGAGCCACGTTTGGTAAATACCAGTTTGGTGGGGACAGCCTGTTCTGTCCATAGGGGAAAAGGTCCCTGCCAAAATCTAAAAAGCTTTCTCTGTTATTTGGTTGTCTGTTATTTTGCTCTGGAGGACTAAAATACAGATGTGTGTTATTAGTGACATGACAGCATCTGTATTTGTGTTAGTTGCTGCAAGTCTTGGTTATTAAGGTTATTATTCAGACTGCACTTGTTGTGAAATATGGGTAAATAGCTGAAAACTTTTGATAGGTGATTTTGCAAAACTTTTCTCTAACATATCAGTGAAACATTAAAATCTGATGTGATGCTCACAGCCTGCTGCTGCTGCTTGGAAACTGTTTAAATACTTACTTAACTTTGGTATATATGAAATAGAATATTTTTGTTCTGTTTGATGCTTTCTTTAACAGTCCAAAGCTACTTCCAATTTTTCTGTAAATGGTGTATTTTACCCCATGTCTTCTAGGAGGAAGCTGTGTGGTCTTGTGGCTGTACATGACAGCTAGGAAGAAGTAAACCAGTCAGCTTGTTTCTTCCACTTCTAGTGCAGTGCACACACCTATGAGTTGCTGATGATCCATTAAATGCTTTGTGATATGGCTTTCATGGAAATGGGATCACAAATTCCACCACCGAGCTTCCAACTCCACTTGAGTGTGGTGTCAAGGGCACATTTTGGTGTGCAGGTAGCTGTTAGAAATGTCCAGGACAGAGCACTGATGAGGGAAGGAGATGAAGTTGAATTGCTCTTAAGTCATATGGTTTATGACTTGTAATAGCTTACGGACTTGCTCAAAATATTGTTGCTCAAGCTATCCTTGGTATCTTTGCTTTTCTCTAAGCAGATAATCTCCCTAAAGCCAGTTTACTGCTCAGGAATTTTTCACTTTTCTTTTGAGTGATGTTTTGTATAAACCGGGCATTCTCAAAGTAGTCAGTGAGTCACAGTGAAATGCTGTATGAATGTGGCTTCAGCAAGCTGAATGGGGCTTTTTTGTGCACACTGTATACAAGTGCTGACAGAACTCTTGCTATAAATTTTTGCAGAATGTTAATGTCCTTCCTAAAGTGCCTGCTTAGCGTATGGGGAATCAGGGACTTTGACCCTGTGACCTGGAAAAATTCCTGTTGTTTCAACAAGTTAGAATTGCTGCTATGTTTTAAAATGAGAACAGCAAGGAGACTGCATTGATAAGAGTGTTCAGAAGATGATACAGTTCAGAAATGTAGTGTTTTGCCTACTGCAGTACAAGAGAAAGATGATGAATGAGCTGGATTATGATAAGAGAGAAATTGTCTCTTTGGTTGCGTTCCAGTGTGTTAAATTCAGTGTGCAGCTCTCTTCCTGGCAGTACTGTGGAGTTCCTGCAGGATGCTAGGCAGGACTTGAGTGATGTGTGTGTGAAAGTGCATCAGGCTTAGCTGTGATCTTACTAATATTTTTACTCTTAACTTCCTAGTGCTTTATAAATTTTTTTTCTGTAAAAGTAATGTTATTTTATGTGTATTTAAAGCCTTTTCTCAGTTGAGTCACCATTAATATAAGCTGCTTTGTAGTAGATATTGAACAGTATTGTTCAACAGTCTGTTGAACAGTACCCACTGGTTTTAGAAACAAATGGAAAATAATGAATGGAAAACAAGATATATCTAAAGAAGGCACTACTACTAGAATTTGGCTGTCATTATATGACTGAACTGGCATTACAGTTACACATAATTACATTACATGTAACAACTGTTAATTTGCCTTTGGTACAGTCATACTTTTTTGAGGCCTTTTATTGAGTTACCGCATTGGTCTGGCTTTTCATTTGTAGAATATGATGAACAGCATATAACATGGCTACAAGGGCAAAGACCCAGCAGCAATATTCATAACAATGTTATTGTTCATAGTAGCCTTATTGTAGCAGGAAATGAGAATTTAAAATACTTTCTTTTATCATTGTTGTTATTCTAACATACCTGCTGTCAGAAGCTCCATTTTAAAAGTTGTTAATGAGAATTCCTCAAGCTAGAGGCCTCTTACTTTCTGACGTGTTATTGTATCTCATTGGCTGAGTTAGAAACTTAGTAAAATATGTTTCCCTCCCTGGCCTGAGGAGGTTTCTGCTCGGTGCCACAACAACTGCATTCAGAAGCATTGCCAGTAGTGATGCCCTTGCTGCGGTAGTAACAACCTTTAGAGTGATAGAATAAATGAAGAATACAGAAATCTCTTGGCTGGTTGGCTCTGTTTGGGGATTACTAAGAAAACAAGGTTAAGTCTTAGGGCAGACTAGATATAGGTGGTAGTGAAGACTTAGTGCAGATGGTAGTTTTCTCCAAATCAGTTTTCCAGACCTGGATTATTTTTCTCCAGCTCCTGCTTATGGCAAGAGTTAGCCTTATATCCTTTATGTTCTCTTACATCCTTATAGTTAACCTTATACTTTTATCCTCAGTAAGAGGATGGACTGAACTGTCAACCTTTAGACAACTTCTGGCCACTCATATTGATAACTCAGGTGGGGCTATACTGACACCTTTTGTTCCATCTGCGTGTCTAAACCACGGTTAAGTTACCTGCTTAACATGTTTAGTCACATTCAAGAGACATAAAGGGAACAGGGGGGAAAATAGTTAAAAGACCATAGTTGCCAAATGTAAGTATCTTCCAAATAAGAGCATGTATGTTTTGATTTCAATTGTGAACAACTACAGAGAGTGTCAAAGGTGCAGCTAGACCTGAACTTGAAATGTGTGCTTTGTTTCTTTTTATAGTCACACAAACGTTTGAGAGCCAGGTTTTCTTTCAGTAGGACTTGCAGATCTTTGCTCCCTGTATCTTTGCTTTCTGACAGTGGACACTGCTCTTGCTGGGCTATGCTGCAGTGGCCGGATTGTGCCAAAACGAGTCACTGTATAGATGAGGGTTGTTGCACAACTAAGAATATAGAAATTTAAGTTAAAAAGTAAAGAATGGAGAATGGTTCCATGAAATCAGAGAAATAGAAAATCTTCCTTGTAAAAACAGGAGATAACCTATACATTAGGTGTGCCTAAGAAAGAAAGAGAGATGTAAATGTCTTAGGAGTTTTTCCCATAAATTAATGTTTTCAGTCAAAGCAAAAAGATAGATTGACCGTAATTTTTAAATTATTTGGGACAAGCTTTTTTTGTTTCGCAAAATCTCACTTTTTATACACTAGGTGTATACTAGGTGTGCTATCACAATATTTTAGGCCAATATTATACACAAGCCATTTATTTTCTCTAGGGAAAAATGTAATGCCCATACTAGAAAATAGAACACATCATATAATGTAAATAAGACAACAGTTGGCATGCCTTGTTGCTGCTGGGGTTTCTGTATTTTTTCTTAATGTAATTGTATGCATTTAATTTGCTATACAGCCTGACTTCAGCAACATTGTGTAATTGTAGGGAAAAAATTCTAAAGGCATTACTTAACTGCATCAAAATCCAGTCAATTATCCTTGGTTTGGACACCACTGATACAGAATGTTTTAGGTCTGAAGGGGCTTGTAAGACCAGGAACCCCTTTCAGAGGTTCACATTGCTCAAAGCTCCACCTAACCTGTTGACTGCCAATGAGGGGCACCTGCAACTTCCCTGGGCAGCCTGTTTCAGAGCTTCACCACCCTCAACACAAATAATTTCTTCCTTATATCTAATCTAAGTATATGCTTTTCTAGTTTAAAATTGTCTCATGTTCAGAAGTTTTTGACTGTGGTTATGGGCAATTATTGAGCTACTTTGATTCTGGCATGTTTTCCCAAAAATGCTGTCATGTCCCTTGATCTCTGATTAGCTTAATTTCTGCCTTACAGTTGTAGGATAATGGAACTTCTCAGGATTTTTAGGGGTACTTACTTTAGTATCAGTATGAAACACAAAAATAAGTCTTTTAAATACCAGTCTAGTCATCAGCAAAACCACAGGAAGATTGGGTTACATAATGCAAGCTCTGAGATTTGAAATGCTGTTGTTGGCTTCTGTATTGAACTGTGAAGTTCAGCTGTTTGCCTGGATACAGAGGCTTTTTTAGAGCTTCCTGCTGTGGACTGTATAACCCAAAACACGTATCAGAAATTGAGCTACCTGGCAAGCTGCTAAAACAGGGCACAATGTGTTTGTGTTCTCATATGAATTTTAACAAACATGGCAATATTGTCATTGGGAACATACTAAAAGGGCACAAAGTTCACGCTCAGACTTTCCACTGTTGTGGAAACATGACAACAGGAAAATGCTACATTCAGCAATTACAGGTCACTATAAAGGTCACTATAAATGAGAACAAGATCATTATATATCATGCATGTAACCTAGCATTTCTTTAGCCTTTTGGATTCTTTCATCATTGAATTTGCAATATAATAATGAAATTGAAGATTTTTTTTATTTTCTTGGGTAAATTTGAGAGTTATTGTAGATTCAGACCAGCTGGGTTTGAAGTGTTTCCTTGATAGAATCTTCTGAGTCATGGGGAAAGGCGCAGTGTTAACAGCACTCTTACTTAGTTCTGAATTGAAGCAATGACACTTCTTGCTGTTCTCTTTAGAATGAAAGCTAAGGTATATGGAGTTTCAGTATGAAACCCACCGGTGCTTTTGTACTTCAGAATTTCTATGTGCATTTGAGTTTCTTTCTGCTTGGTTAAGTGCAATTTCAAGTTGTTTCTATCTAAATTTATTTCTGTAACTCATATTCCTGTTTTCAGAAAAGAAATTGTTAATGTATAATTTCGAATATGGCATTACATTGAAAAATCCAGAGATATTCCTGGTCATGTGATCTTCTAAGAACAGAAGGCATCATGTCTTTCCTATGGACCCATTTTGATACATTGATGTCCCATGATGGCTCTTCAGCAGTAATTGTGCATCTCTTACTGAAAGGTTTGATATCTGGTGTATGTGCTGTCTAATTTTGGTTTTAAATTGGGAAATAACTATAAAAAACTACTGCTAAATATGTAGCTTGCTCATTTCATGAAATGTCTGTTTCATTTATATGAAGATTTTTTAATGAAATATGAGCTTAGCAAGTGTAAGCTGCATGTTCCCTGGGTTCGGTGGAACTATTGTGGGACTGATGATTCTAGAGTTCAGATTGACAGCTCTGAAGCAGCCAGTCATGCTGGACTGTGGTTTTCAGTGGTGGAGCCAGAAGTCTGCAAGCTCTGCAGATCCAGGTCTTGTTGGAATGTGGTTTCATTCTATTGAAAGGGTGTTTGGAGCCAAGACCTTTTGAGATGGGCTTTGGTGTACTTAGGCTGCAGGGAAGTCCCCTTTGGCCCAGAGTCAGCTGTTGTTCCTGAAGCTACTCGAAGAACTTGTCCTTCACATACGTTGTATTGCTGCTGTTGGCTGTAGGTTACTGGCAAGTTCCTTGAACATCTACCACTTTTTAGGGGGGCAGTTTATTCAAGGAAGACTTTGATCTGATTTGGACTGGGCAGATATAAAACCTGAAACTTTACTCTGGAGCCAGCTCAACCAGCTTTTAGAATTCTGCTGTATGTGGAAGAGTACAAATCATGAAAGCAGAGGGATAGCAATAAACAGAGTAACGCTTTCAGGTGCTTGTTATCCTACTTGTACCTGCTGGCTGTGATCACAGCAACATCAGGCTTTGTATCACAAATTTCACACTTCTCTGACTTTGAGGTGTACTGGACTTCCTTGGCTGTGGCCGATTCTTCTTCACATTGTAGCTTTTACCAAGCTGTCTTCTACACAATGAACTAGGATGTAGTAAAATGTTGGAAAGTGTTTAAGACTTCCCCACCTATACCTTTCCTTCTCCATATCTAGTACCATAAACATCATTAGCTGTGAAAAAGGGGAATAGGTTATTAAAGTTCTAGTGTGTAGTCTTGTGGTGTGTAGTAAGCCCAGTCTTGTGCACAGGTACTACATTCATTCATAACTCATTGCAACTGAGAAGCATAGCCTTGGGTTTGTGAGGAGCTGTGTGAAATTTCTGGTGCAGTGGTCAGGAGCAGATGGAAAAGCCAGCAGAGGTATTGGGCATCATCAGAAGGAACCTGAGGACATGAGAAATGGTGTTCTAGAGTAAAGCCCTGGTAAGCCATCCCCTTGAGTACCAAGGGCTACAGTCCCTGTGTTTCAGGGAGCACATGCTCCTGTTAGAGAAGGTAGTGAGATCTGATTTTACCTTTAATCAAGACAACAGCTCTTGCCTTCCATGGAGGCATTTAGACAACAGACTTAGCAGTTTGGAGAGGTGAGGGTTATAGGAAGATTTATGAGTGAAGCTTGAAAATTAATGCAGGTGGTGAATGCAGAACTGTTATCAAGTCCTGTAGCTTGGAACTGTGTACCACTCAGGACCTGTATGACAGGAAGTTTGAAAAAAGTCTGAAGAAATTTTTTGGTTGATTTTTAATTGTTATTTCAAAATGTAAAGAGTAGTAAACTTCTGGAATTCTTTGCCTCAGTGTATTAGAAGAGCAGATTTCAGTAGGTTAAGAAAAGGAATTTGATGAATACATCGTCAACAGGTTTGTGAAAAGAATAGGCAGTTTCTGCTGCCTCTCCAGTTTCCTCAGTCACACAGTTTTACATAAAGAGAGAATGAGAGGAATGTGCTCAAAAAAGGCTTAGGCTTACATGTTCTTCCTGAACATTGCTTTTTGTTGCCACTTCTGCAAACAAAACTGAGCTAAAATGACCTTTTTATGACTCAGTAGGATATTTATGTTCTTATATTAATGCACATTGTGATCAAAGGATCTGTGAGAGGTTATAGCATCTAGTTAGATTTAAACTGGCTGTTTAAAATCATTACTTCATTTTAGGAAGCCTTTGTATCTTTCTGTCAGTCATCAGTCAAAAGCACATTTTTGAAGGAGATACAGTCAAATGAATTAAAGAATAAAAAGTTTAATCATGTTTCTTTGTAGACTATAGTTTTCAGTTACTTTTTCAAGATTTTTTGTTTTAATGAGGGCTGGTCATATTAGGCGTGATTTTCCTGCCTCTTTCTCTGATTGGCATTTTTATTGTCTTAAGTTTTTTCTCTTCCTTCAACCCTTAGAACAGTTGCACTGGAAATAGTCCATACTCTTCAAAAATAGCCACACCCGCTTTTGACTTCAGAGGATTATATTAATGAAAGCTTTACACTGCAGCGACAGTAGAAATTAAGTGCGCAGAAGGAAAATAACAATATGACAAAGCTGTCAAGCATTTAATCTGTGGAAGAAACCTGATAAAATCACAGTTGAGGATGTGAAGATGAATATACTTGGCCTTCCTGTGAATTAATAATGGGGTTTTCATTCATTTGGAAGGTGGCAAATGGAAGCAAATGTACACATTTGCATAATAAAAAAGGGACTAAGTCTATTTAAAGGTAGAGTGTTTTGGTTATCTAGGTAAAACTGACATGAAGAATGTTAGCACTGAAATCTTAATGCAGGCAGGATTTAGAGTTACTGTGGAGTTCATTAATATAATTTTAAAAAATGCCCTGAATTGTGCTATGTAATTTTAGCTTTGTGTATTTAATTTCCATATGATGTCCTACAATTGCCATGAAGCAAGTTTTACAAGACCATACAAAACATACAGTCGCTTCTAAGTTGAAGAAAATGGTTCATAAGGATAGATTTGTAGCATTCTCTGACTCTCAATTCTGAGTTACATCAAGTACTGTATTTAAGGTATACAATTAATTCAGAAGTGTGATTTTTATCTTCACATGTATTTCCAGTATAACTTAATGGGTGGTGATGTAGAGCTTTTACGGCTCTTGTGAGAACTGTGTGGAGAGGAGAGCACATGAGAAGTGTTGCTCTTAAACGGCTGGGTATGCCTTGAAGAATATGTGTAGGGAGAATTGAAAATGCCTTCTCAGCTGTCTTAGAAGTGTCTTGCTTTCCTCCCCTGTAGTTCATCTCCAGCAAAAATGAATGAAACCCTTTTTAAAATTTTCAAAGCTTTCAGATCTCAATTTCTGTTGTTAACATACTGTGGAAAGAATGCAGGTCAGATCACAAACTGCCAGCTCCTAACAGTAGCTTGAGGCAAGCTCAACTGTTGTGATAGATTTTTCTCTAATGAAACCATATTCCTGAGAATTTTTTTTACAGTGACCTGAGAAACCTCATTTTTAATGTGCTTATGTATGAGGTTTGCCAACATATTGCTGAGCACTGAAAAGGACAGCTATGCTTTGATAGAATTGACAGAATAGAATTTACCTGCAGTAAAGGAAGGTGGCTTTTTAATTAGTTCTCTTAAGGGAAAGGGAAAAAAATCCAACCCAAATTTAGGTAAAATCCATTAATCGAATCCCTTAATGTGTGTGTTAGCATTACTGAACTAGCAAAAATTAAAAATTCACAGTCAAACAAAACAACCCCCCCCCTTTTCTTTTAATTTGCTCAACATGAAAAAAGTACAACCCCAGCTAATTTCTTTTGAAAAAGAAACTGTAACTGCTCATATTTTCCAAGGACATACCTGACAGATTAAACCTCTCTAAATGTTTCATGTGTGCACACTTTTGCTGTGGGAACCATTAAAGTACATTGTTATTCCAGCCAGGAGTTTAAAAGACATTATGAAATGTGTTAAATAATTTTTTTCTGGAAATTACTTTTTGTAATGAATTTGGAGGAAGAAAAAGTACCAAGTTGTGCTTCCAGGCAGGAATTGCTTCCGGGTAGGGATTAAATCCAGGTATCGTCACTTAAAACAAATTTTCCATAGGAGTACATTTTTTCTTTTAACTGTTCCAGAGTTTGCCATTTTCCTCTGACCTTGCTAATCATTAATTATTTGATAGAAGTCTTTCAGTTTGATCCAATTCAGTAATGTGCTTGGGGAAAACTCTTAGTGATGCTTATTTGCAATTCTTGATTTTTTTTCAATTTTATGGTTGTGCAGTGAAATCAGATTTATATCTTTCATGTTCTTATTTGGATTCAGAACAGTGCAGAGCAGAAATGTGGCAAACAGTCACAAAGAAGTATCACTATAGTAGGTTGAGGATGAGATGGGAAACTGACTTACTGTGATGGGCTAAATTTATTAATTCTTTATTTATTAAAGAGATGGGTGGTAACGAGTGGAGTATAACATCTGGATTTGATAATACTATTCTTTAAGCAGAGATACTGGTGAAGAACTGTTGAAATGGTTCAAATTAGCCATGGAAAAGCTGAGTAATATATTAGAACAATTAAATTCTACCAGGAATATTTAATATACCTGTTTCCATCATCCAGTTCTCACACTTCGGTTTTTAAATATGCATTTAAAGCATTAGTGATGTTAGTGTAAGCTTTAAGATTTTGTCCTTTCACTTCTTAATCTCTTTTGGAGAAAGAATATAGGACACTGGGGTTGAATGTTCTTGTTTCTATATATTTTGCCTTACAAAATTATTCTAAATTTTAGTTTTAAGAAAACAAGTGTGTGTTTAGGCTGCCTGATGTTTGGCTCTGTGTAGGCTTTCAGAAATTCAGAAAAAGTCTAGTAGGGCTAGATGGGAGAAAAGTATTTCATTGTTTCTTGCTGTTTAATTTCTGAATTTTTTTGTTTGTTTGGGGGGGTTGTTTGTTTGTTTTTTGGTTTTGTAGTTTCTCAGAGAACCATACAATTTTGGGTTTGTTTTTCTTGGGTTTTTCTTTTTTCCTGCCTGCAAGGTGTTAGTGACTTAGGTGAAAGTGTGCTGTCCTGCATGTAGCTAGGAACCAATTTCTTTAAGGAAGGTTGGCCTTACATGTCGTGGTATCTCTTTCATTTCTCCCCCCCTCCATTTGCTGGGCACCCATACAGTGAAAGTTTCTAGTCTCATGTTTAACAAGAATTTGCAGTTATAGGTGAGGAAATTGGCATGTAAGAGGTTGGAGAGGGAGGTCGCAAGAGAGCAATATGGCATTTATTCATTTTTTGATTTTCTGATGTTCTTCTTTTTTTTTTTTTTTTCCCCCAAGCAATAGTGATAGAAAAACATATTTCTGATTGTAAGGGGACTGTTCAACAAGCTTGCAGTGCTTGTTACTGTCAGAGGAATGGAGATCCTGCTTAGAAGAGGTCTTCTGTGGATAGAGATTCGTATTTTTATAATGTGATTGCCAGTCTTATGGACTGGAAAGGAAATTATATTTTTTAAAGAAAGCTGAAAGAAATGCTAGCAGTGTTAATATCAGTTATAGTTCGTCATTCAAGCAATTCAGTGTAAATAAACCTTCAATGAAAAGTGATCTAAGGTTAGCCTTTAGTTGAATTATTGGAGTGAAACGTCAGAATTGAGGTCTGGCTGAAAAAAGGGCCCTTAGGAGTTTCTTAATATTTATTGGCTTGGTGCCTGGATAGGCGTTTGAATAAGACAACAGGAAAAAACATAGCTAAATATATGGGGGAAGCTAGAAGGTGTTGATCATGAAAGCATGGAGTGAGGAGGGGTGAAGATAATGTTACTTTTTTGGAATTACCCAATTCACAATTACACAGTCTGTGTATCTTAGCCCTGATGAAGAAGCCTGAGATAAGTATAGAGGGAATGGGTGGTTTCTTTGGGGGGTTTTTGTTGGGTTTATGTTTTTTTCAGTCATCTTTATAATTGCTTGTGTGTTTCTGCTGTTGGTTTATCAACCTTCTACCAGGCTTACATTGCAACTTGCTGTGTCTGATTTCCTGTCATTACAGCAGTCTTTTTATGCACAGTGTCTGTATCCTGCACCATTTATGCTACAAGAAAATGTTCTCTTGTTTCTGCATTCACTCTCTTAAGAAATATTTACAGACAGATTTCTGAAATAAGCTTTTAGGTAGATTACTTTTACAGCATTTCAGCCAGGTGACTAAAACACAGATCTGATATGATCAGATTAAAACCACAGAAAAGTGTGAGCAATTTACTTATTAGATGTGGCTGAACTAACAAGGGTTAGTAACTAACTAAAGGCTGCATGGATTTGAGTTTGGAGGAGGTGAAGGGTGTGCTGCTGGTTTCTGTGGCAGTATGTTCTGCATGTTTCCAATAGCTGTTTTCTTGAATGCACAAAGGTTGTTTCCCAAATGGTAGCTGACCATAAATGGGACTTCAGTCATAATGAGTGCATCATAACTTCAACTGGAATTAGTAAATACAGCAGTTATGTTAAAATCTGCACAATTACCTTTGATATTTATTGTGGCATGAACTCTGTGTGAAGTTGAAGTAGGAAAAAATTAGTAATGAACAAGAAGTGCAGATAACATTCTAGTCTGTCAAGCTTTGTTTAGATTTTGTCAGGTTTAATTATTTCATAAAATCCATTTTGGCAGAATCTACTCTGAAGAACACTTGCTTTATAAGTGTTTTGTGGAAAGTCAATATGATACTGAGTTGAGGTTTGTATTGAAGAATTGTCTGTGATATGTTAAACATGTGCTCTGTCAGAAGAAAGGAGACTTGAAAAATTATGTATTTAGCTAGAGCCTATCCAGCACTATAACAGCCTGGTATTTGGCATCTGAATTATGTTTCACATTAAGTTGTCTCTGAATATTCTCATAAACAAGAGAGGCAGTTTATTTTGTGTCTCATACTTATAGTTCTGAGTAGTCTTTGGGAGATGACACATTGTTTACTTTGGTTTCAATAGTTTTCACAGAATAAAGCTTCAACAGGAGCTCCATCATGATACAATTGCCAGGCCTTTTAAGTTGTCTGGGGAGCCTGCCAATACTCTTTGAAAAAGAACACAGCTAATTAATTCTTCCGGTTACTTAGTATTTCTGGCATAAATGAGCACTGGGATCTCTGTCTCTCTTCAACATTATAAAGTCACAATGAAGGGGAGTTTTTTGTTTGTTTATTTTTAACAGCTAAAAGCAGTATGTAAAACTATAAGTAATGGACGCTACTACGAAGTTTATATTGTACTGCACTCCAGTATTAGAAGTTTTCCTTTGTAATTAAACTCTGATATTAATGATTTTAGGAAGAATTATTTCTTTGAGTCAGCAGTGTTGAATTTTCTTTCTTCTAGTAATTAATTTCTTGAATAGGTTTTTCAGATTAATTCTGTAATGCTGTGGTTGCTTTTATTTTTATGCCAGAACCTCTGAATGAAGCCAGAATGTTGCTGCCAGCAGTTTCCTTTGCCTCCTGTTGGTACCCTTTTCTTCTACAGTCTTATTACTGGCAGTCTTGACTATTCACTCTTGCATTCGTGTTTTGGTTGGTTTTTTGGGTTTTTTTGGTTTTGGTTTTTTTTTTTGTTGTTGTTGTTTTTATATATATATATATATATATATATATATGCATACTTGCATATGTAACTTTCTAATAATATTCTAAGAATATTTCTAACAATATTCTGGATGATCGTGAGTTCCATAACTGACAGCAGTGTTGTGTGTCTGGTTCTTAGGCTTGCTTCTGTCAAAGTAATTTTCAGTTCCTTTGAGTTTGCCTCTGGAGATGGATCCTGAGTCCTTTTTGTAGTTTCTTACAACATGAAGGACTGGGAAAAAACCTTTTCATCTGTCTTTACTAGAGAGGCCTCAAAAAGCTTCTTCAGTCATGTCAGTTCAGTCTTCCTTAAGGGTAATTTGAGTTTATTAATAATCTTTTAATATATTTGAGGTTTTTAGTGGTTGGAATGAGTCTTTCGTATTCATATGATACATTTTTCATGTGTTCAATTGTCAGTGAGGCCATATTAGGCACCTATTGTAATTGAAACTAAGAAAAAAATTACCTTTTTCTTTTTATGTTGGAGTATGTTTCTCTGAATTAAGATAGCGGGGGCAGAGCCTCTGTGGTTTACTTCCTCCCATATTACAGTAAATACAATATTTTGCTATGTTGACATATTTGATGCACATGTGCAAAAATTTATCAGCAAATTTAGTAAAGGGATACTGCCCACAGGCATCTGCTTGGTGCTAAGCCACCAAAACTTAAAAGTACAATAGAAGAAATAATAATAAGCAATTTCCCAAGTTTTGCATGCTACCATCAAATAATTGAACTTTGCAAACATTGAATGATGACCCATAACTCATTTTACGCCTCATGAAGATGCAGACAAGTTTTTCTGTAGCACTTCTGAATTTTAAGGTAATTGTTATAATACTTTGCTTCTTTGGAGTAATAAATGGCAATTGTGGTCATTGTGTGTTTTGAGACATAAGGCTTCAGGCACTGAAAAATTAGAATACAAAATACTTTCTTGAAATGAAGCACTGGGGTGACAATGTGGATCACTTGTTTGAAGTATTTATTTTTTAATTTATTCCCTGTGGATTTTTGAAAAGGCTACATGCATTAATCTCTTCCCGTTGAGTTTTTGCTGTAGCTGTGAAGGTGCTTTTTTGCTGATACAATTTAACCAAAGAGTAAATACAAAATTTTAGTACTATACAAGGAACTTGAGCTGGAGATAGTAGAATTTGCTCTTCTGAAATAATAGCACATATTGCAAAGGGATTTGCTTTAATGTAGGTTGGAGAAATTGAAAAAAAATTAAGCAGTCTTAGGAGGATTGAGGGGGGTTAACTATTTAGGAGGAAGTTTTATGCACTGCTCAGTAGAAGAGGGGTGGGAAAATGGCATTTTCCCTATTTTCAATGCTGAACTAGGGTAAACCAGTTTTCTTCATCACACAGCACCTACAGGATGGCCAGGGTCTCAGGCCCAGCCAGCCTGGGTTTAGGAGGGGTAGGTCTCCTTTCATCACCAAGTGACCTGCCTGGTGGATGCAGGAAGGGCTGTGGATGTTGTCTCTTTGGACTTCAGCAAGGCCTTTGACACTGTCTCCCACAGCACACTCCTGGAAAAGCTGGCAGCCCAGGGCTTGGTAGGAGCACTCTTTGCTGGGTTAGGCACTGGCTGGATGGCTGGGCCCAGGGAGTGGTGGTGAAGGGTGCTGCATCCAGCTGGGGACAGTCACCAGGGGTCTGTGCTGGGGCCAGCTCTGTTCAGTATTTTCATTGACAACATGGATGAGGCTATTGAGTCTTTCATGAGTGAATTTGCAGACGACACTAAACTGGGAGTGTGTGTCGATCTGGAAGATGGGATGACTCTGCAGAGAGACCTGGAATGGTTGGATGGATGGGCAGAGTCCAATAGGATGAAGTTTAGTAAGTCCAAGTGCCAAGTCATACATTTTGGCCACAATAACCCCCTGCAGCGTTATAGGCTGGGGATGGTGTGGCTGGACAGTGCCCAGGAGGAAAGGGACCTGGGGGTTCTGGTGACAGCAGCTGAACATGAGCCAGCAGTGGGCCCTGGTGGCCTAGAGGGCCAGCATCAGGAATGGTGTGGCCAGCAGGAGCAGGGAGGTCATTCCTTCCCTGTACTCAGCACTGGTGAGGCCACACCTGGAGTGCTGTGTCCAGTTCTGGGCCCTCAGTTTAGGAAGGACACTGAGATGCTTGAATGTGTCCAGAGGAGGCAATAAGGCTGGTGAGGGGCTTGGAACACAAACCCTGTGAGGAATGACTGAGGGAGCTGGGGGTGTTTAGCCGGGAGAAAAGGAGACTCAGAGGTGACATTATCACTCTCTACAACTCCCTGAAAGGTGGCTGTAGCCAGCTGGGGGTTGGTCTCTTTCTCCAGGCAGCAAGTGACAGAATGAGGGGACACAGTCTTAAGCTGCACCAAGGGAAATATAGGTTGGATATTAGGAAAAAGTGTTTTACAGAAAGAGTGATAAAGTACTGGAGTGGTCTGCCTGGGGAGGTGGTGGAATCACCATCCCTGGATGTGTTTAAAGACTGGATGTGGCACTCGGTGCCATGGTTTAGTTGAGGTGTTGGAGCTGGGTTGGACTCGATGATCTTGAAGGTCTCTTCCAACCTAGTCATTCTGTTACTGATTCTTGTTAAGAGAATCTTCTGTTCTTGTGGACTTGCTGTGATCTTGTTGGATTTGAAGTTTAATTAGAGAAGTATTGCAGTACAGTTTTTGATAAATAATGGAGTTGTTTAGTTGTGTAATTTGAACAGTGGTTTTTTTCTGATAATTTCTTTAAAGAAGGTGCAAGATCAGTAGTGTCTTGTCACTGCTCAGATTAGTCTAGTACTGTAAACCGTTGAAGAAACAACATGGGTGTACTTCTGGTGAGACATGGACTGAGCGACTTTTTTAATTGCTCTACTGTTGTCACAGAGAAAGTGAATAAAATTCATGGAGATGCTTGAATAAGATTTGCTAATTTAAGAGGTAAATGTACATTGGAGTTAACTATGTCAGGGTTTTTATGAACTGTATGGCCACATTTATAATATTAGTTTATATGAAGAAGATAACATTCCATTGTTTAACACATGATGCATTCCTTTAAGATTTATTGATAGAAATTCATGGTAAAACCCTGTCGATATCAAATGGTCTGGACAGATAATTTGTATGAATGTGTTGATTGGGTGATTGTGAAATAGTCTTATGCATCGCTCTTCATAATTTCCTTCAAAGCAGAAACAGAATTAGTTGAAGAAGCCTAAGCTGTTGCAGTGGTACTTCCTTCTAATAACAATTTCAGAGTATTCTGAAGTATGTTGGGTGAAAACCAAGTAGACAATTGCTAGTAAATTTTGAGATTGCTAGTAAATAGAGATATTGAACTTCTATTATCCACAATATCCTGACAGTAAACAAAAACAATGATAGCAAAGGTAAAAATGCAAGTACATTCAAAAGCTGAGTAAACACTATTTTCCAATATTTGATGTGGACTACTTTGTGTTCCGTTGTGTTTAAAATAACTAAAAATGCTGTTCTTAAACCTAATAATTTTAATGCTTTGATAAATTAAGTCTTTGTTATTCTTAATGTATTTTATAATATCGGTATAAAACCAAAGATAGAAGGAAACTGACCCCCAGATGTGTCTATAAATGGGCAATTTTCAAGGTTATGCATGCATGAAGGACAATTACTTAGCCAGAGATGTTGCACTGGAAAACATCAACATAAAGGACAGGCTGCATAATTGAAAAGGGATTTTGTATGTGTGTTTCAGTTTTTTCTCGGATGTTCTTTTGTAGCATCAGAAGTGCCTGTTTTTGGTGTCTCAAGGCTTTCCTTTCTTTTCCAGAAAATGCTGGGACAGAAGAGATGAATACTTCCTTTACTAAGGCCTAAAACTGCCTGTTGAAAACCAATCCTGACCAGGCAATATACGAATGGCCCAAGGAAGCCAGCAAATTGATATTCAGGTTTTACATGACCTGCGACAGAAGTTTCCTGAGGTACCTGAAGGTGTTGTATCCAGATGCATGTTACAGGTCAGTGCTCTGTTCATGGCTGTACAAGTTAGCAGCGTTGCTAATCTAAGCTCTCTGTATGGGTGTCCCCTTTGAAAGCAGATGTTTTTATTTTTGTTTTTCTCTATAAATACGCCGCCAACTTCTTTAAATTGCACAGCAAGCAAAGTGTTTAATTGGCCTCTCTTCTTCCATGCCAAATCAGGGGTGGTCCAAAGTAAATCAGCCTGTAAATCAATAATCAGTGTGTGCATGGAGACTACTGTCTCACCAATCAGTATGCTCATGCCTTTTGGCCATCTCAAGAGCCAAAACTAGCTGTGGCAAAAGGGATGCAAGTCAACTTGAGTCCAGCAGGGACAATTTAAGGCAATACTATGAAATGCGGCATTATAAATTTTTTTTTTAAATTTTTATTTGAGCGTTGGAGCAGATCCAGAAGCAACTTTTTACCTGGTCTCCATCAGACTTAAAGGTGGGCCCCTGCCTGCATGCAGGTTGGCCCCAATGCTTTCCATTCCCAGCTGCCTTGGCCTGCAGAGCCAGCCCTGGTGGCCTTAGGTGCCCTCTGCCCCAGGGAGCTTGGAGTGTGATGTGGGCACAGCTGGGTGCTCGGGTCAGCTCTCTCAGGCAGGACAAGCTGCTTGCAGCCTCACTTCCACTGTGTTAGACCTGACTGGGGGTGAGGTACTGGTGTGCATCTGCCCAGGGCTTTGACTGCCAGATAGCCTTCATTTCTTGCTGTACGTTTGGAATCTTATGTAGTTAATTAATGGATTTCTGTTGGGCTTGATAGTTACAAAGCATTTTTGACCAGTGCTTTACTTAGTGCTAAAGCTGCATATTCTCAACTTCTACATGCAGCTGTCTGTTTTTAATGCTGCCACTATCAGAATGCATACCATATTTTGTATCAGCTTCTTGCTCTGTAACATCATGTTTGCTACTTCAGAAGATAAATTCATGTCTCTCCATAACAAATAAATAACAGCTAAATGCCTAGAGTTAACAAATGCTGGTAGACTTATTTAGCTGTGTTGCTTAAACATGTGTGCTTTGCATGTTCCATCGATTCAAAGCAGCCATACTGATGGATTTTCTTTTTCATTCTAAGATACTCAGCTTTTGATTTACTCTGGTTAATAAGAGAATTATCCAAATAGTCATGCTGATCATCAGTATACACTGATAAAAAAAAAAATATGGGTTCTGGCTTCCCAGAAGCTATCTCTGGACTATGGCTAGGACATCTATGGTTATGATTCAACATTCTTTATATCATTATTGTTTGTCTTACTGTTTATATATATTTTTATATATGAAATACAGATTTTCTATACTTACGTATGTATATGTACTTAAACACACATACATCCAAATGAACTGTTTGTACTGTTGTTAAGTGTCTGTGATAATTTAACATTCATATTACCAAGACTTCATCATGACTCTCCAGTCTTTCTAGAGTGAGAACATACAAAAAGTGCATTTCATCAACAGAATTGATTTTGATTTGCAAGAAGGCAAATTTCTGCTCAAGGCTCATGAGGTTTCAAGCTTTCTCTAGTCCCTTCTTATTATTTAGCTGAAAAGGAAACTGAACCAGAATATAAATTGCCTGTACTTGTTCTCAGGATTGTACACTGCTATTTTTATGTTAGTGCTCTGTAGGACTTTATAATACAGGTGCAGTTTTGTTCTTCAAACATGAGAACTGCTTGTTCAGCAAGGTCTGTGGACTTGATGGAGTGAATGCATCAGTAAACATCTTTTGAATGTAATCCTTGAAAAATTTAAAAACTAATGCTTGTCTTTACGAGACTCAGAGGTCTTCATAACACTGAATACAGTGGATTTCTTTCAATAAGAAGAGCCTTATAACTGTGAAGAAAAGATACTGTACATCCCATATTATGACAGATTTATGGGGAAGGATTTAGATTTTGAGGAAGTGTTTTAAGTCTGTTTTCATAAGAGGATCTTTCAAAAACAGTCCAGAGTAATTAATGTTCCATGTGTGCAGTATTGTTAAACTCATTTGTCACACTGGAAAGCTACCTTTTTTTGTGAACTGAGAGCTAAGGCTCACCAAGAAAATCCTGTCACATTCTTTGAAATTTCATGAGCTCTGGTTTCTCTGGCAACTTCTAGCTTTGCTGCTCTCTTTGGCACATGGTTTTGTTTGTTTGTGTTTTGGTTTGTTTGAGGTTGTTGTTAAAAGAGCTGCTTAACATGATTTCTTCAAACCAACAAATTTTGTACTTGGACTGATGGGAAAGATTGAAAAGCAGGATTCAGAGTACTTGTGCACGTCTGCAATGCTGCTGGAACAGTGTCTGAATCCTGGGTTCTGCCACCTTGTAATTGAACATGGTGGAAGGGATTTCCAATAGAGGCAGTAAGTGGAGTTTAGGTCAAAGAGAAGTACCTGAGGACATTTGGTGTAAAAAAAGCCTTGGCCCCACAGTACCTTACATGCAGGGTGAGGTCAGGGTGCAGCAGGTCATATGTCAGGGTGAACTTACTTTTAAGCTAGGAATTTCAGATACCCCAGGTGAGAATCTGAGAGAATATAATTAATATGTAGTTTATAGTATTGATGAGGCTTTTATAACAAGGAAAGTTTCTTTGGATTACTGTGAATAGCAAAAATGTACAGATACTTCAGTCATCCTCCATGAATTCATTGTAGCCAAACATTTACAGCTCTTTCTAAAGGAAGGTTTATCGCATTATTTACTTACAATTAAAAAAAAATTAAGGATAAAGAGACTACGCAAATGTCTCGAGGTAAATACCCCACTGTTGAAATACCTAAACAATATATAGCATACTAAAACCAGAGGATCATCAAAGAGCTTAGAGGAGGAAATTTAAAACTACTTAATCTAGGGTGTAAAAAGTCTTGGGCTGGTAGCACTGAATATTCCTAAGAAGTTTTGTATCCTTGTGTTCTTCCTAACAAGCCTCCTGCATTCAGCTATCCCATTCCCCTCATTTAAAGGAGTCACAGCAGTGCCCAGAGTCTGTGGATGTTGCTCCCTGTTGTCCTATTTTTTGTGTCTGGAGCATTCTATACCTGCTCCTCAAGTCTACATCCTCTCCTTGCTTCCTCATTTCCCTCCAACATTCTTATTCTTTCTTTTTTTTTCTTTCTCTTTCAGGGTGCCAACATTTTAAACTCAATTGGGACATGGGCAGAGATAAGATGAGGGGTATTGTTTTGCTGGAATATGCTCAGTCTGCCATCAACCGGTTCTCTGATCTGTAAAGAGCTAGAAGCGGTTGAAACTCTGCCTCTGCCAGCCAGAAGATGCCAGGGGTTCCATGTGCCCCCGTTTCCCTTTTCAGTTCTCCAATTTTCTCATTGACGTCACTGAAATTTGGGAATTGATTGGATGCGGTCTTAAAAAAGAAATAAAAAATTGTCCAAAGAAATGCATTCAAGCTGAATGTAAGGGCCTTGCAAGCTTGGCCTGTTCCTTTTTGGTTTGGTATTTTTGGCCTTTCTGTTAATAATTTTAATTCACTTCTTGCAAAATCTGCCTTTGAGATCTCTCTGGCTTGTTTTTCTGTGGCATCCTATCTTTTTCCCTTTTCTGGCTCCCTTTTCTCCTTCGCAACAAATACCAGGCTATTGTTCTTAGCTTCTCTTACCCACTGTTCTGTCCGCGTGTTTCCTTTCTTCACTACTAACTTCCTTTGAGTACTTCGTCTTCTGGTCCTATTCCAAACTAGAGCCAGTATGCATATCATCAATTTGATCCATTTTCATATCTCTGAATACTTTGTTGCAGCAATCTTTATATAGAGCTGGCTTGTTAGACACCCTTTCAGGAATCCTATAATTTTTTAAAGTTTTATGGTTGGGGTTTTTTGGTTTGTGGTTTTTTTTTTTTTTTTTTTTTATTTGCTTTAATTTGGAAGAATTCAGAACTGCATCTGGTCTGAATGAACACATAGTTTTGGGTTTGTGGGTGAAGTTTAGCGTTGTCATCCCTCTCCCACTTCTGGGTTTTTCTTTTTTTTTTCTTTTTTTCTTTTTTTTTTTTTTTTTTTTTTTTTTCTTTTTTTTTTGGTTATTCTGTAAGGTAGAGGCAGTCTTGCTATGTCTGCACAACACTGTCACCTTCATCCTGGTTGAAGAATGAGAAGTGTCTGCTAGTTTAACAAAAATGACATAATAGAAAGCATGTAGCATGGATCAGTTTATCTGGTTGTGTTACTCTTTAACTAACTGATAATATTGCTACTTGGCACATGCAATTTTTTTCCTTGATCACAAGCATTTTTTTTCTAGTAACTGTTTTTATGTGCTGGATGGATTTTCCACCTATTTAGTGTTAATAACATGGGCCTGAACAGGTGCTCTTCTGGCTGAAAGTATTAACCTTTATTCTTGGGGCGTGGGAGGTTCTGTGTGAAGAGTGACAAAGATGGAGCACACTATGAGGAGATTAGGTCACTGATGCATGTTCACTCTTTCTAAAAATCCTTATGTATGAAAATAAATTGGGAAGATTAGAGTACAATATTATTGAACATGTGGAAAAGGAGAAGAGAGATTAGCAATTTGCTTCTGAAATGTTCTTAAAACAAGAATTAGCTAGGTTGTGGTTTCTGTTCTAAGTCATCGTATTACAGGTTTTAAAAGGTACAAATATAAGTATTTAAAAGCCTTGCAAGCAGTGGTTAAAAAAAATACAAATGTCCTCTGGGTTTTTAATAAATAGTTTTATCTTACAAAAGAGTAATTCTGCTGTATTTGTATAAACTGCATTTTTACATTTCTTAAGTTGTGTACAGTTCCTTGGGTCAGGTCAGGCTGTTTCTTCTCTTCATAAGATTCACTTTCTGTTTTCAGCAGGAGGTCAGGTGTAACTGGTATTGAAGTGTTTGGGAAAACATTTAAAATCAATGCATTTTTATTTCTGTTTCTAAGTTATTAATCAATACTATGCAGATGCTGTGAATCCATTGCTACTATCATTTTCCGCCCCAAAGCCAGAGATTTGGTCTCTGCTGAATATGGTGCTGAAACTGAGAAGGAATAGGGAAAGCATTCATCCAAGGTGTATGGTGTATCATACTGCATAAAGGTAGCTTACCATGGTGCAGGACCTCCCTGTCAATGCTTCAGAGGCAATGCAGACCTCTGTCCTTGGTGCCACTGGCTGAGTCACTGATCCCAGAGCAGTGAGCTTCACATGCAAGTCCTTTGTGTGTGTAGAGCAGCTATGCTAGCCAGCCACCTAAAGCTTTCTATCTGATGCTATATTGTTAATTTTTCAGTTATGATTGGATGTATTCATACATAATTGTGGCAGTATTTTATCAGTAATGTCCAACTTTCATCTGTCTTTTTTAGAATAACAATAATTTGGATGCCTGTTGTGCAGTTCTCTCTCAGGAGAGCACCAAGTATCTCTACGGTGAAGGAGACCTGAGTTTTTCGGATGATTCTGGGATTCCTGGACTACGAAATCACATGACATCTCTTAATTTGGATTTGCAGTCACAGAACGTCTACCACCATGGAAGAGAAGGAAGTAGAATGAATGGAAGTAGGACTCTAGCTCACAGTGTTAGCGATGGACACCTTCAAACTAGTCAGTCCAACAATGAACTGTTTCAGCAGGAACCACAGACAGCACCTGTGCAGGTTCCACAAGGATTTAATGTCTTTGGGATGGCTAATACAGTTAGTGCTTCTAATCCAGGGCAGCATCTTGGATTTCACCTAGGCAGCAAAGGAGTATCTAACTTGTCTCAACAAACACCTAGATTCAACCCCATTATGGTAACTTTAGCCCCAAACATTCAGCCTGGTCGCAATACCCCAACGTCTTTGCACATACATGGTGTACCTCCTCCTGTACTTAACAGTCCCCAGGGAAACTCTATCTATATTAGGCCTTACATCACAGCTCCTAGTGGTACCGCTCGACAGACACAGCAGCAGCCAGGCTGGGCATCTCAGTTTAATCCCATGCACCCTCAGCAAGTCTACCAGCCTTCGCAGCCGAGTCCCTGGACTACTATTCCTACATCCAGTACTACGCCACATACCTCATCGCAACACTCAACACAGCCAAACCAGCAAGGCCACCAGACTTCTCATGTGTACATGCCTATCAGTTCTCCTACTACTCCACAAGCACCTATGATTCATTCATCTGGTAGCTCACAATCTTCTGTTCATAGCCAATACAACATTCAGAATATATCCACAGGACCTCGCAAAAATCAAATTGAAATCAAACTTGAACCGCCACAAAGAAACAGTTCTTCCAAGTTGCGTTCAACTGGCCCTCGCACCTCCACTGTTCCCTCTTCCCTCAACAGCCAGACATTAAGTAGAAGTCAACCCACTGTTTACATATCGGCCAGTCCTCCAAATACTGATGAAGTGATCACACGTGGTCAGCCCAAGGTCTACATTTCAGCAAATGCCACGACAGGAGATGATCAACTTGTGCGGAACCAGCCCACGCTTTTCATATCGACAAATCCTGGAGTATCTACTACTGCTAGGAATATGTCTGGTCAAGTAAGCATGGGTCCTGCATTTATTCATCACCATCCACCCAAGAGTCGAGCAGTGGGCAACAGCACCACTGCAACCTCTCCTCGAGTGGTTGTTACTCAGCCTAACACAAAATATACTTTTAAAATTACAGTTTCTCCAAATAAGCCCCCTGCAGTTTCCCCAGGGGTAGTGTCCCCAACTTTTGAACCTACAAACCTTCTAAACCTTCCTGATCACTATGTTGAACCAGAGGGTATCCAGCATCTCACTGACCCTGTTTTAGCACATGTGGATAGGATCAGTGATGCACGGAAATTGAGTATGGGATCTGATGATGCTGCCTACACACAAGGTAATATTCTTAATATAAATTGTAGAGATTTTGATCAAGTTGTCAATTCAGTGTGTAGATTGCAGAACAGGAAACAGTTAGTAACCTTTGTGATGTTAATACAGTATCATTAATTTTAGCATTTGTGAGTGTTTCCTAAATAAATAAAAGTGTTTTATAAGCAAATCATAGATTTCTGTTTATGGTAAAGACATGTAACCGAATACTTGGAGATATTCTTCTCTTTGTCTTTAGTAGATATGTTATCTGTTCAGTTGAGTCGTACCATCTTCATTTTTATGTTCTGAAAGAATCATCCACATCTGTCACATCTGTTTGACTTGTCCTAGTGATTTAAAGCAACAGTTCCATTGTCAGATTTTTGAATCAGTTGAGGTACTGTTTACATTGGATAATGTTCCTTCCCCCCCAGCCTTTTTGGTGAGTGTTATGTAAGAACAAGAAAAGCAGACTTCAAAAGCAGTTAATGGGATGAAGTGTTGGCCTGGTCTCCATGTTTCCTACTGTGTGCCTGACAATAAAATGCTTAAAGTCTTGATACTTACTTCTGTTACATTTTAAAATACGAGAAGCAGCACCAAACCGAAGGAATCTCTTTTAAGGGATCAGTGGTAATGGAGGGGTAAAATCTAGAGTACGTGATACAGTGAGATAACCCGTTAATCTTTTTCTTCTGCTTTCATGAGTTTGCATGCTTTTATTACCAACTTGATGGTTTATTAACCCTCCTGTAAGCTTTTTACATAAAAATATTGAATAAGTCTTTAGGATATCTAAACAGTATTCACGATAGGTTGTTAAAGTAATTTGGTTTTGACCTCACTGGTCCTGTCTGGACTTAGCAAACAATTCAGAATTTAAAAAACTGGCTTGTTCCATGACCAGTGTAAACATTCTTCAGGTGACTTTAGCCATTTTGTTTTGTGTTAGTACAGTGATCAGGACACTGGAAGCCAGATCTGCATCTGGAATACTGTGATTCTAAAAAATGTGATTCTAGTTTGTGCACGACTTCTGGATATAATTAACTTTGGTGATGAGTAGTCAATCCTCACTCAAAAGTTTCTAAAGGTTATGTGTCAAAACCAAAAAGCTAATAATCCTTATATTCTCTTATGTTCAGTGCATAAAGAACTTCAAAAAATTCTGTAGGTAAACAAAAAAGTTACCCCTCAGATCGTATTTCCATTTCTTAGCTGTCTTGGTCTTAGTCCTGGGAAACTTGATATACCAGAAATTAAGCAATTGAAATCTTGTCCTTAGGCTCTAAAGAGTCTTCTCAATTATGAACTTGCTTCCCAAGCAAGTTGGATAAATTTTGGGGGGTTACAAAACTGCACTTCGGGTACTTTTTAGCAAGTTGTCCCTTTCTTCTGTTTGTTTTTTTTTTTTTTTTCCTTTCTGAGGACACTGACTTCAACCAGGTCTACCTCTTTATCTCTTGTACCCTTGGTAGTGAGGGCCACTGTAACCTGCTGCACGTTCTCTACAAGCTGCAGGTATCAGCATTCAGTTTACTGAGATGAGGGAAGCAGAAGCATTGACCTCATACCTGCTGTGGAGCCCAGCTCTTCCTGAAGCGAAGCTGCGGCTTTTAGATGATGTGTAGATGTATGATGTGGCTGGTAGACCTTTAGGGACCTCAGGAAATCGCCATCTGTGTCATTCACTAGAAAGTGTGCTTATACTTCTGAAGCATGTAGAGATGTTTTGCATTTCCGGCATGTGTGCTCCATTTCTGCTGCAGTAAGTGCAGTGTTTCTTACATTTTTGTTATTAATTAATATTTGGAAAGTTGAGAAGTCTGTGATAGATTTACTTGTATGATATTGAAATCTGGAAGTCCTAACTGTTGCTTTTAAACATGTTTCTTACACTTAGCAGTGGGGGTTTTTTCTTCTTACATACAAAAAGGGATTTGAGTTACTTGATGTTTTCTGTGTTCTAAACTGCTGATTATTTAGTCAGATTGCCAGAATCCTTCCATGTGAGGTGCTTGTTTCATTTTAATTTTAGCCAGAGAAGATGAGTAGTTTCTCTGGGCATGATTAGAGAAAAATGTATTTTCATCAGCTTTTCCATTTCTGCCAGAATACTCCTTATCTTGGCAGGAAGAACTGAAACTGACTTGGGGAAAAAGAAACCTTGGGGTGGAAGATGGAGTTGCTTTGAAGTCAAATGAAGTTTCCTTTGCTCTATTGATTTATTTTACATATGGTCCAACCCAGGAGAACAGAAGATGTGTTGGACCTCTCTGTAGGTGCTGCTGCTTGCCATCAAAGAAGATTTACTTAATTACAGTGTGTGTAGGCACCTCAGTCTCCTTCCATATTTCTGTTTTCCCTCCCAAAAAGTCACAGTGGGTTGCAGAAGGCTGCCCCAGAACTCTGTCTTATTTGCTGCCAAACCTGGAGGTTATATAATGTGTAAAGGGGTGGGTACTGCTCAGATCAAATCAGTGTCATTTCCCTGGAATGCTTGGTTGTATCTCTGACACTGACTCTGTGAACCTAAGAAACTCACTGTCACTAGACTTTTCAGAACTGGTTGCTGAGGGATGTTTCTCATGTTCTAGGATACTAGTTTGAGGACTCACTTGTGGAAATACTGAGTGCCTGTGTCTGTTGTTGAAGTCAGTAAGAATTCGTGACGCTGTGGGAGGAGTGATGTTAGGTGCATGAGCAGAAGGACAGCCAAAAGAGGATGCATTTTTATGCTCCTCTGTTCAGTATTACTTCTGTCAGTGTGCAGGAGTATTCCCATTACTTAGCAGAGATTACAATTTATGATTAGTTTTATTAATATGAAGTAGTTAAATGATATGTCAATATATAATTTAGTTTAGTTTAAAGTGTCTTATGGATGAAAAATTGGAATCCTGTTAGAAATTCAAGATTCTGTACTCAGATACATTTTTGTGATGTATGCTCTGTATGCATGTTATGTGATGAGTAGTGAGGCTGAACAGTTATTTAATAGTTACGCATTCTGCATATAGCTTTTCATCTGTATGATGGGAAGGCATCCCATGAAGAAAATACATAATTGTGTAATAAAATCACAAGGTAGATATTTTCTTGCTCGGGAACTTAAGTCCTTTGACAGGACTTATGGCCTTGATAGTCTGATGTTTTCATATTATTTTCTTTAACTTGAAAGAGGATGGTGTGCAGAATTGAGCGAATCATTGGTACCAACTATAGTTAAACATGTGGATGCATGTTTGCTTAGCAATTCTTGCCACTGTGTTTTTAATGTAAATAAATTAATTGATAAACTAGATTCATAAATTAATATTTCACAGCTCTTCCTTTGGTTTCTTGGAGCTTTTTAAAACTTTAAAAATAAAGCTGCAGGAAACAAATTTCTTCAATTTTTAGCCAGTTCTTGTAGATGTTTAAGAAAAAAGACTTGAATGAGATACAGCTGTGGCCCATGCTCCAAGGGGCTCTGAATCCTTTGCATCAAGTGGCTAAGAAAAAATACCACCTTATGTTTGGCTCTGTATATCTTCAGTGATCCTCTTTTTAAAAAGTTAGGTGGGTACTGAAAAGAGAGGAAAAACAATCAGTTTGAACTATTGAAGTTGCATATCGGATGACTGAATTTTGTGCAGCTTCAGATACAGGTTTTGAGAACATGTGCACAAGCACAGGTGTGTTTCAAGACTCACATGAACCTCCTGCCACAGTGTAATTGCATTGCCAGAAATCCCCTCCATATCTGGCAAACTAAGAAATTTAAGAAATAGGTAGGTTGATAGGGTAGGGTGAAATTGTCGTATTCCTAGATTAGACTTTATCTTAGAAACACTTAAAATAACAAAAGGCGCTCTGACTTTAAAATTCACATTCACAGAGCCTTTGAGAAAGCAATTTTGCATACATTTACAAACTTGAAGGTATATATAGTGCCCGACTCATAAGGTCTCTGGTAGAGGAAGAGTGAACTTTTGTCCTCCAGACTTTTATGCTCCTCCCTGTAATTTTAGTGATATACTGCCTTTTTGTGAAAGATGTGC
The DNA here is from genome assembly GCF_009819655.1 of Sylvia atricapilla. Lineage (NCBI taxonomy): Eukaryota > Metazoa > Chordata > Aves > Passeriformes > Sylviidae > Sylvia > Sylvia atricapilla. The sequence continues at coordinate 67,128,738 of NC_089142.1, forward strand.
ACTTTGGATATCAGAGGAAACAGTGGCATCTGCCAGAGCTTTGAAGTGCACTACACTCTGCTGAGTGCAAATGTGCAGAAGTATAAAAAACTAAATGTGCCAAATACCTTGTTTGCACTTAGTTAAGAAGTTGAACTGCAGTGTTTTTCTGAGCAACACTAGAGGGAGCTGAATACTTAAATTGCTGTTTTCCATTCATAAATACCTCACTGAAATACAGGGAGGGTTTTGTCCTTCTCCACCATTGTTTTCCAGCAGCTGCCAAATTGGTATTTACGCAAAAATACCAAATTATATATGAAAGTCTCCATTTAAACCAGTCTCTTTCAAGTTCCTTATCAAAGTTACTTTTAATAGTGGTATCAAGTGATTCTTCTTTAATCACAATGGTAATTTTTAATGTGTGTTTTTAAAACCTGTTGGGATTTGAAATTGTCAGATGGTAGTCACAAAGCTCTTAGGAGAATAAATTGCATAACTTTCCAGACATGACATGAAAATGAAAAGCATGTGATAGAGCTGTACGCATCCATCAATGCCTTCTCCTCCTTGTGCAATTCCGTAATGACATCTGAATGTCTAAACCTCACAAGTGGGAAAACATCCAAATTAGGGGTTTTTTTCCTTTAGAAGAATAGCTTTGAAAAGGAGAATGAGGGATGCAAAGGCAAAGTCTTGGTCATAGCTGAACTCTTTGAGTCTGTGCCATGTCATGCAACCTGATGCTCTGGTAACAATGCTCCTCACCTACTGGCTACTTACCAGCAGCCTGCATCCACAGTTTGACAGGTCTGAGGAGTTCTGAGTCTGGGCAGTGGAGCATGGCTGTGTTGCCTCAGCAGTCTTACCAAGGTAATGAAAATAGAAGGCGCTGTCTAAAAGTGAAAATTAAATGTAGAAAGAAAGAGGGCTTGTACACTCCCTGGAAGAGTAGAGGCAAAGTAGTCTTTGATTTCCTTTCTTTAGACTTGTAGCTGCATTTGCTGTTTGTAAAAGTCTTTTCAAGGGGAGAGACTGTCTGTTGAGATGACTTATGTGATAATTGCAAGTCTTCAACAAAAATCTTGAGATTTCAGTTATTAAGTTTTTATTTTACGTATGAGTGCAACTGCAGTTTTTACTGTGCTGTGACTACTGTGGCCCAGAGTAAAGGTGTCTGTTTATGAAAACTTCTCTGTTTTGAACAAAGCGTAGCAGAAGCAAGGTGTCATTTCAATATCTCATGAACATTTGTGACTCAAAAGCCTAGGCTGGATCTCAGTACAGCCTTACAGTCTGTAACACTACTGTTCAAAAATAGTTTGGCATGATTCCTCCTTTTAAAGAACCTCTGGAAGACAAAATGCAATGTGTGAGTGAATGAATGAATGAACAGGCAGGAGCTGCAGGAGAAGACAGTTCTGCTGGCCAAAAATGTGGAATGTTGCGTCTTTTTGATGTGTGTTTTTTCCTCTGCTACTATTTGGGAGACCTAGGTAACCAGATTTGAGTGCTTCTAAGTTTTTGGTACCTGAAGAAATGGTGAGGAATTAAAACATGATGTTCCAGCTAGAATTTGGCAAATTCAATCCTTTTGCAATACCTTGTTATTGCTACTTATTCATAATTTCCAGGATGATATAAAAGTATAGTCTGTGAAACTGATCACAGTTTATATGAATTACTAGTTTAATGGATGAATTAAGGGCTGTGCAGAAGTTAAAATTATTCTTTGGTTTATTTAACAAAATACATTTTTATAGAAGGTGATTATTACTTTGAGCAGTGATACCTGCTTTTGTGATGATATTTAATAGTAAGCCTGCCTTCAATGAAATAAACTCATTAGGTTGCATGAATTTGTGTCATCTGCCACTTAGATTCTTTATACCTTTAAAAAACTGTGGTTTAAATGCTAACTTCTTTGTTTCTAAGTTAGGTCTCCTTGTGCTTTTGGTTTACAAATAGTAAGTAGTGTTAGAAATTGAAAGCTGAGCTAATGATTCTGCACTGTAGTTTAGGAGTAAAATGACATACAGTCCAGCTTTTGGCAGATGTTGCAGTTTGCTAGTGGTGTGCTTGTTTCTGATTGGGTTTCATTTGATGAGTCCTACTGTGATGAACACTGGATCCAGTCCTAATTGCAATAAGTGTATATAGTGCTCCATATTGCAGTTGCCTGAAATCCTCTTCATGCTACCTATTTTACAGTGGGTAAGCTGAATACACAAAGAAATATTTGTTCCTGGCTTTGGGTAGTCAGTCTTGTAGGTTTTTACAGATTACAGTTAAATTTTGCATGGCCATTTATCACATTCTATGGCTTTCTCATATTTGCTTGTCTTTAATTAGTTTGTGCTGTTTTCAGAAATTCAGCACTTTCTGTCTTATGGCAGTTCTTTTTGTGAGGAAATTGGAAAAGCAGTCTGTAGCAGTGTTTTTTTCTTTTTGTTTTTTTTTTCCAAAATAGTACTAACTTGCATCTTAATCTGATGTTGCCATGTGAAGGATAATAAAGTAGATAAAATGGGACTTTATGTATTGCAGCTTTACTGGTACACCAGAAGGCCAGGATGGAGCGACTTCAACGAGAACTTGAGGTTCAAAAGAAAAAGTTGGATAAACTAAAATCAGAGGTCAATGAAATGGAGAATAATCTAACACGAAGGCGCCTGAAAAGATCGAATTCTGTTTCCCAAATTCCATCAGTAAGTTGAAATGTCTGTAGGGTATAAACCTAAACCACAAGTGTGATGTGTCACAATAAATTGAAGGAAGAGCTGTTCCAATATTGACAATATACTAGGGACAGGCAGTACAGTTAGAATTAAGCTGGTAAACAGTGGAGTTTAGAGCAAGGACTAATCTAACCACAACCTTGCAGATCACTAGTTGGTTTGTGAAGTATTGCTTTTAAAGGCAGTCGCAAAACATTTGACCTGGTAGTCCTTACAAGTTAATACTCATGCTGCTATCACACTGAGTACAGATTGGTCTTGGTACATATACTGAGCTCAAAGAAATTGATTAATGCACCAGTTTTCAGTGCTAGATCATCATTCATCTAGTGGACTGGACCACTGGCTGTGCCCTGACTGCAGTTTGGAGTTTTTCAGTCATCTCTGAAGTCTGACGAGTGAGAATTATTCAGTGGGTCTGGAAGCTTTTTGTAAGATTGTGTTTGGATTAAAAGAAAGGTGGACATTAGGGAAGATTTTTTTTTTTAATTTCTGAGATAACTAAATGCTGTCTACCTGTGTGTGAATGATAACTGTTCATAAACTGGGAAAACTAGTCTAACAGGCAGATTTATTTTTTCAGCTGGAAGAAATGCAACAGTTAAGAAGTTGTAACAGACAGCTGCAGATAGACATAGATTGCCTAACCAAAGAGATTGATCTTTTTCAAGCAAGAGGTACAGTATGTCTTAGTACATCAGTAACTATAAATGTTGATTTTTTTTTTCACTGTCCACATGTTTCAAAAAAGTCTGTGTAATAAACAATGAATATACACATTTTTTGCAAAATCATCACATTAGTTTGAGTTGAAACTATGGAAGTAACTGTCTTTAAAGCCTATTGTTTTTGTTGGCCGTATGATTTTTCCTAATCCCACAGTCATTCCTATTTCATACTTGGCTCAGAAGAGAGAATTTTGTGATGCCATTTATTTATTAAATGCTAAGGGGGAAAAATCTGGTTACCTGAGTAGCAAAGAAAGAGAGTAAGTTTTTTGAATGATGCAACTATACATATGTGTCCAATTCTCTCTTTTGTCTTCCACTTCTGTCTGTATTTGGCCTCTCAAGTTAGCAAATACAAAGGGTGGTTGTAACTTCCAGTGTGCTCTCTGCTTTCCTTGTCTGCAGGGACAGAGCCTTTGGTCATGGGGGTGAAATTACGAGACAGCTGAGCCTGTTCAAGAACCGCCAACAAGAAAGACTTCTCTCTTCCTGCTTCTCTCTCTTGCCACTTACTGAGCTCTGGCTCTGTATTAGTTTTTTAGACCCTTTGCAGAGCTGATTCTGTTCATGAGCCAAGCTAAAACTTGCATTGCTGGAAAAGCTTGCTACAGCTGATTTGAGGGAGAGGCACAGGAAGGGAGAACTGAGATAGTGAGAGGGAAGGAACTGATACTTTCTGCTTTCAGCAGCAGTGAGCTCTTAGATCAGTTGGGAGATGAGCCACAAAAGTTCTGCTTCAGACAGTGTGCCTGCAGTTCAGGAGAAGGTGGACTGGTGTGCTGAATGTAATGCTGCACTAAAAACTTGACCTTGAATAGAGTGAATTGTGGGTAGTTTTGGTTTGGTTTTTATTTTGCTTATTACAGTAAATTGTATTTAGAACTTCCTCTGAGTTTTAATTCTAAGCGTGTTTAATACACTGCATAGTAGGTAAGATACCTCTGAGTTTAGCTGCAATTTAGAAAAAGAAAGTTAAGGTTTACTTATGATCTTAAAGAGTGGCAGAAAAAGATACCTTTAAAGGAGTTTAGTTTCCTAGATTTTGTCTCTGACTTTATATTACAAATTTTGGGCAATACGCTTCTTAAAGTTTATTGTTGAAATCACTAATATCTCACTTAGGTCTGTGTTGACACCTTGATGTAAAAGGTGATAAGTGAATAATACTATTGTTACAGAATTACTCTCAGAAAAATTGATATACCTCCCTACTCAAGTTTATTTTTTTAAACTGCTGCACCTTTTTTTTTTTTTTTTTTAGGACCACATTTTAATCCCAGCGCTATTCATAATTTTTACGATAATATTGGATTTCTTGGTCCCGTGCCACCAAAACCCAAAGGTATTGTATTGATAAAATTTGGATTTGATACAAATACCTGGTTTGTATCTAATACCAAGTTCTAATTTATGAATCTTGTTTAAGTGTTGCTTATGAAATAGATTATTTCAAAAGCATACAAACCTTGCATTTCATTTATATTGGCAGTAAGTATGCTTCTGTTTGCCCTTGTTTCCTCTCTATTCATACATTCAGGAAAGAGAAGTATGGTAAATGGGTTATGTTAAAGATGGATAATATATTGTAAGGTAGTTTATATAATGGAAGCATCCATCTTTCTTTAAAAATGAGCATGAGGTACATTGCTTAGGGACCAGTGAAACTCATTTAGATGAATTCACCATTACCTATAGCAAAAAGTAGATTTACTTACATGTAGTAACAACTCGGGCTGGTTACTCTCACTGGAAATTGTGGCTGCTCTAGAATTTCTATTAGCAAGTTACATGAAAGCCTTTTCTGACTACTGCTAAATATAGTTCTAGGTAGTAATTGAAGAGGAAAGTAATGCAGTCCAGTAGGGCAGTCAGTATTGCTGAATATTAGCCACTCTTAAACATTCTACTTGTCATTAGTTTGCACATTAGTAACTTTTTTCCCTCTCAGGATGTCAAACAAAGGAGAATAAATTACCTTTTGTGTTTTATATAAAGCAGAGAATGAAATCAACTTGTTTGGAACAGCATCATACTATGACTTTAGGCAGACCACCTAATGAAACGTGGAGCTAATACACTGGTGTTTCTCTGCAGTCCTTCTGTCCAAGAAGTTCTCCACATGATATAGATGTGTGTATTTAATTGTACCTGCAGTGTGCAGTAACTGTTGTTACAGATTCTCATCTTAGAGATTTCAGACATTTCTGCATTGTAAAATGGTCTAGATAAACTGGACTTTTTATCCTGCAGGCCTTTTGCAACGCTCCCAAACCGATACTGTTTTTGCTGCTTTATAAAGCACTTTCTATCCTTCATTGCCTGAGCTGGTAGTGAAAATTCCAAGTTAAATCCACACGCATTCCTATTAGACACATTTTACAATTGAACCATGAAGAACTTCTAAGTTCTGTCAATTATGTAGCTCCTTCTACAATAAATAAAAACTAACCTATCCAAGAAGAAAACTTAAATTAATTTTCTTTGACTAATTGTCAACATTTCTATTGGTTTATCTTTTAGGAACTCACAAATTTAAGTGTTTTATTCAATCTATCTTGAAAATGCAAAATATACCCTGCCTGGTTTATAAAGCTCTGAAGTCCCTCTATCAATTATCCTTCTTTTCTTCTTCCTTTTTTAAAAAGTATCACTGCTGTATCTTAGTTCTTCATAAACTTTAATTTAAATTTCATATTAAGCTTCAATTTAGCTATCACATAGGCTTTGATTTGAACCAGAATTACTGCTGTTCACAAAAGAACAAAAATAATTCTTCTTTCAACTGTGATCAGTACCATTGTGCTTCTAGAGCTCTTGCTGTCATTTTACAGCAATTGCTGCTGCTGAGATGTTCTCCACATGAAATAATGGGCTAAAAGGATTTTGAAGTTGCCTAAACTGGGGAACCCTTAACTTTAGAAGTCACTCATCTCTCTTTTAATCCTTTCCATTCCTTTCCTCTCTTCTCTTTTAAAATAGTTGAAGATTGCTGTCCAACACATAATGCAAAAATATGTGTTGGTATGATTTGGAGGATTACTCTGTGTAATGATAGAGCTGGGCAATGTTTTTTCTTTAGTACCATCTGTATGCTGAGCTGATTTGAAGAACTGCTATCTTCTTTCTAGGATCAAAAAGTTAAACATGTCAAAGGGTTACAAAGCACATGCTTCTTGTCGTAATGAATTTTAGACCACTCTGTAGACCTCAAACTTCTGAATCTTGTCCATGTTTCATGTGCTGATTAATTTGCAAATTTAATCTCCTTTTTATGCTGTAGCTTTGAACTGAGGGAAGAAAACAGAGTTAAGGAATGGGAAACCTGTTTTTTGTAGTTTTACCTTGAGCCTTTTGGCTGACTTACAAACTGTAGTGAAGGAGGTGGTAAAAAGCTGCTTCTGTCACTTTTAATAACTGTGCTGTTCTCAGAAGGAACAAGACAGTTACTGGGAAAAAAAAAATCTCAAAATTCTTTTGATGCTGTTTCCAGTTAGTAACTGCTTATCTTATCTCTTCCATGTCACAGATCAGAGGTCCATTGTGAAAACACCAAAGACTGTTCCAGACACAGATGAAGATGAGGGAGCTCAGTGGAGTTGTACCGCCTGTACTTTTTTAAATCATCCGGCCTTAAATCGCTGTGAACAGTGTGAAATGCCCAGGCATTTCTGAGCCAACAGGCCCATTACCTTCCCTAAAACCAGAGCAAGCGTACCAGGAATTGTCCAGGCATTAGGGGGCAAAAAAAGCATTTATGCATAGGATTTTGTAAAACGGAAGGTGTGACGAGATGGTATTTTGCTAATGTTAAATGTCAGCCCACAGAGCAAGCAATACCTCAGAGTTGTGTCACAGGCAGTTGATGCTGATCAGCTGAAGGGCAATCTGCTGAGAGACTCACCAGCTGCCTAAACCATGTACAGTATTACCAGTAACACACACCGTGTTCAGGGCCTGGGTGTTGCCCATCCTCTTCTCTGCCCCCATGTCACTACTGAATTTTGACAGGGGAAAGGAATAGAGTGCTAGTGTTTTTGTTTTCAGAACTTTCAGTGAACACTACATGCACAGAGGAGATCTTAAAAGGAGCAAGGTTCAAATATTTAAACTGTTTGCTGCCACATAGTGCCTTTGATAAAGGGAAGAACTTCACATATCAGTGGTACTCTTTGCCTTGTCTTCCCTGAAAACATCTCTGTGAAGCCAGAAATCATTACAATCACATCTGAAGATGAAAAGGAAAAACTGCATGCGTTGTCTGTACAATACACACAGTGAAATACCCCAAAGCTTTTCCTACTGTACATAGCTCTAGAGCCTGCTTTAAGTGATTTCTTTTCCTCACCTTTATTATTTTCTTGTACTTCTGTATGTATAGTGTAATAATCTTTTTGTTAACTTTCTTTTTTCCCTTAAAGTGATTAAGCACGATCATGTCCCTTTTTTTTTAAGCTTTTATCTGAGAGAAGCAATGCCTTAAAATAAGAGCATTAATAAGAAACTATGCACAAAATAGCTTTCCTCTGCTCATTCTGTACATTGCTCTTGTAAATGCTGATGATCTGTGAAGACCTGCAGATGCAGCATGGTAAAAGTGCAGGAAAAGTTGGAAGAGTTATGCATATAGTTCACTCTGTACACTGAGTTTTACGGTGGGTGACACAAAGGGAGCATTTTGTCTGGTGTGAGGAAACTTTATACTAGGAAACTTTCAACCCACCAACAGATCAGCATCCGAGTTAAGCTTGCTTCATCTGCTGGGTGTCTTGCAGACTCCTGAAGAGAGATTCATTGGGGAAGTACATACAGTGCCAAAATCAACAGCAGCAGCATCGTACAGCTTTGTTCAAGGACTTGAAATGCTTTCCTGTTTCGGCAGCCAGTTTCTAAACCTGACTTTGTGGTGAAGTCTCATATTTATAGAAAACAAGGATAGCAATATTTAGGACAACTGAAATAAAGGCTGGAAAAGAGAAATCAAACAGACTTGAACACTGAAGCAACCTCAAGCATCTCTTATTTTGATGATCTATTTTTTTAAGGAAAATACTCACATGTTCGGGGATGTACATAACCGAGATCAAGAAAATGGAATTCCAGTACAATATGCATGAAAGACGGCACACAAAGAATTATGTAGCAGCAGCACTTAGTGTGAGGCTGGAGGGAGTGCTAACAATGTAGCAAGAGACAAAGTAGACTGTCACCCACTGTAAACATCCGCCAGTGGACACGTTCATTAGGAGTTTTACAAGTGATCTATGTGAATGCACAGAGGCCTTTGTTTTGAAGGCTTTGCATTTTTTTTATGTGGGAAGAAAATGTCAATCCCAGGTAATTAGGCAGTAGACCCAAAGCACTTGCATTCAATGCATTTTGTTTATAAAATGAGGCCTTGTTTTTCAGCTTCATCTGCAGATCTATGTGAAGATTGACAAATCAGTTTTTACCTGTTTATTAATAAAACCTAATTTGGATATCTTGAGTTGATGGTTTTGTGATTTAGCTGGGTAAACTGCCTTTGTAACAGATAAGTTATTTATAAAAATTAAAAAAAAATATATTCTAATGGTTTTGTTTTGTGATTTGTTTGCTTTTTCCATGCAGTGGAGCAACAGAATACTCGACGGAACAATAAGCATTAACAGTATTAAAAGTAGGCTGATTTCTTATGACCAGAGTTTTTGTTTAAGCCTTTTTTTTGTTGAACTTTGTCTCTCCTGCCATGCATTACTCTGTTTAATTCCAATTCAGTGAGCATAAAGAATGTATTTTTTGAAGCTGCACGGAGAAGATTGTTTTCTGCCTGAGGACCCACTCACTTATTCATAAAGCAGTAAGCTAGACACCGGCCCTTCTTACTTCATGCTTCTGGGGTTTATGATTTTTAAAATATTTTTCTAAGTCAAAATGAGCAACCATTTTATGATAACAGATGACAAGCTTGTGTTGATATAAGCGCAGTTTAAGGATGAATATGGTTAAACTGCATCTTGGTGCTATGGATATAAATGCTGTGAGATGTGAAGTGTTCCTTGACATGTCTTTCCAACATGGACCCTGTCAAAGCAGATATTTGTTATGTGTACTTAAGCTTTCCTGGGCCATACTGATGCTGGGTAAAAGGCCTTCAGGAGACATGTGTAAGCTGATGTGGCAAAAAAAATTAGCTACAGATCCAGCAAAAAAATTCCTTAATGCATATTATTTAACTAGTTGCCTTAATCTGCAGTATGAGAAATAGTGGTTGGAGTGAGCAGGGCAACTATATTTATTAAAGGAACTAAACTCCAGTCAGCTGGAGTGGGAAGAGCGTATTTGGAGGAATAGGTGAGATGGAATCCTGCTCATTCTATTAAATGTATAATTGATCTTTTCCCTGAAATTGAGTGTTTATTTTCTGAGGGGAAAAGAAATACTTACATCCTTGCTCCAGCTAGCTGTGCAGAGCCATCTGCTTGACATGAGTGTGTATTGGACAGCCTTTTCAGTAACTGATCCTGGAACAGTTGGATAAGAGAAGAGATGTCTCCAGTGTCTCTTCCAGACTTTTTACCTTCCCCTTCAAGAGTTTTATGTTCTTTGTGCACTTTAGGTCACATGTATCGTCAGGTAGTGGCATATCAGTGTAGTGTGTCATTAAGGGTTTCAGTTTGAAGGATGAACTAGAACTGGATTTCACTGCTGGATTTTTTCCTCATGGAACATAAAAAAAAAAAATATTTGCAGCAAGGTTAAACTTTGTATTGTGAACATCATTAGTTTATCTTACACTGATTTATGACTTTCACTTTTCTGTACTGGCCTTGTCAGGCATCTCTGTAAAAAAAAAAGTACATATGGGCAGGAAGGGAGTACTCATCTTAGCTTTGAGGGATGCTCCTGTTATTTTTTTGTGAATGATTAAAATTATCACTTGGTCAAGTTTCAGAATTGGGATAACCTTAGAAATGTAGTAACGAAGCAGAGCTGGTACTGGACTGCTGTGTGACATCAGCTCTGTGGAACTTCAGTTCACCATGTTACTTTCTAGATAGATTAGAAAAACGTCTGCCTTGTGCAGTCTCCAGTCAGTAGAGCTGTTCTCTTGTCCAGGAGTGTGGCCAGGTGTGGCACTCATGAAATTAAGTTTATTTGTGAGATTGAATATCTTCAGTCTCAAGCTAATGATAGATTGGCTTTAAAACTGTATGATCATGCCTGTCTGTATATTTATTTTATTCATGTGAATTTAATCAGTTTTGTGATCTTGAAACGTCTACCTTCAGTTTGTTTTATAGATGCCCCGGGGGAAAGTGTCCTTATCACTACTATATTTCTTCAGTCAAATGCCTCTAACTTGAATGTATAGTGGAACCTGGACACAAATGAAGACTTGATTAAAGATGTTGAATAAGTGTTAGAAAAAAGCCATCTACTGAAATCTATTTACTTTTTTCAATACTGCTTTGGTATTGTAAAATGGGAGTATTGCTACAGAGCAGTGGCAGAAACTTTTCAGTACACTTGACAATGTTATGCAGCTTGTGCAGCAACTATTACTTATGTTTAATGCTAACTTTAGCAAGAAAATCCTTTGATATTTTATCTTGTATTTGTTAAAAATGTCCTGATAAGTTGAACAGCAAATACAAATTAAACTTTAGATTACTTTCATTGGCACAGAGTGGAATAATTACAGTGCATTCCTTTTTCAAGCCTTACTGCATGAATAGCTCTTTTATTGCTAATTTTGAGGAACAGTCTTTGATTTTATGTAGTCCAAAATGCCTTGTGATCTTCATATTTTGTATAAACTACTTTAAAAGTACTGAGAAAGAACAGGAAGAGTCTTTTTGATACTATTCCTTAGTTGGTTTTTTTTCCTTTGACCAGGTTTGTAGAGATGGCATCTACAGTAGAACTCAAACAATTTCACCTTTACAGGCAACACTGAGTGAAACTCTCAGAAATTCTTACTGCAGTCAAGACTTCAGATATGTTAATTTCCAGCAGTGCATATAATTATGCTTTCATCACAAATGCAAGTATTTTTAATATTTAATCAAAGTATAACAATCGTCAGCTAGTGCAGTGCTGCTGGAGGCAAGAGTTTAGCTGATTATTTTTCCCAGTGTCCTGTTCTCTTCATTGATTTAATTTGCACATACCCATGTGTACTTACAGGGGACTTTGAGCCAAAATGATTGATAATCTACGGGGGTTCAAACTACCTGTGATTTGCATGTTCATTTAAAATAATAAATTATTATCACATTGCATGTGAGTGCAGATTTTAAAGGCAAAAAGTGGCATCTCCATTCAGGTACCACTCAAGCATTTTAAGTCACTTTATAAACCAGTTCCACTTTTTAATGAGGACTGTGTTACAGCCTAGAATTCTGAGACTGCTTTTTTCACACCGTTCACAGAAGCACACTGCCAAAAACAATTCTGATGTAGCTGATGTGGTAACAAATAGAGGTGCCATGTAGTGAGCATTTTAATGTGCTTTTTGTCTTAGTAAATATCAGTAGACCTTATCAGCCTGTGACTGATAAACTTCACCTAAATTCAGGTTCCGCTTGAAAGTGATGGAAGGTCCAAGGCAAAGGAATGTGGTGTTGGAGACATCAAGGAAATGGACTCAGGAATGCTCTGCCCTTTGTTCTCCATATACAGAAGCAGGTGGTGTTGCTTTCCTTGCACCCTCCTGTAACAAGCAAACTAAAATGTGGCAAGCAGAAGCCTGGACAGGGTGTGTTGGAGTCGGGAACTTGGGACATTACATGAGAGAAATGCAGGACAGCCATGTCTCCATTGTGTGCTAAGGTCGTGCGCTTGCCACGTTTCATTATGTGCTAAGGAAAAGTTCACAAGGTTTTCCTGAGGAAAGGACAGTGGGAAGTGAGTGCCTGGAGCTCCTCAGCTGGCTGGTTACCCATAGCAGAGCAGAGGCGGCTGCCTTGGAGGCCTCTGTGGTTTTGGAGACTGGACACTAATTCCTTAAAAGAGACACTTTGTACTCTCAAAAGAACAGCCTGTGCATCATTAATTCAAGATTAGCTTTGTACCGTTGTACTGCAACAATAAACCCATAAAAGTGGTGTTTCCTAATTCAGGTGGTAAATCTAGATGTGAGTTCAAAAGAGGTTAAGGAATATTGATAGCTCTTCTGAGGTGACAGGAACACGATTCAGATAAGAGAATGGATGTGTTTGTAATGAAAACTTGATTACGAAAGTTATCATCCCAAAAGCTTTAAATGAAGAATTCATACTGTAGCGGTTTGATGTTGATCTAACATTACAAGCAAAGCAATGTTTGCACATCCATAATGTCTCTTATCAGCTGATATTAAAAAAATTTCATTTACAATCTACTTATTCATGGTAGCGGCTCTGTTCTTCATAGTGAGCTGCAAATGGTAAGTGGGGGGCCCTTTTTGATGGTTGTTTTGGCTTTTAAATTAATTTTTAATATTTGGTATTTCACAGGTTGTATCCTGTGTAGAACAAAATTGGATGGATGGATGGATTTATTTTTTTACAGAATCTTTTTGCAGCTTTGCTGTTGTTTGTACTTGCTTTGTGTCTTACTTTATTGTCACGGAGAGCTATTATCATTCCACCTGGGGAGTTGCTGTTTGGAAGAAGAACATGTTTGGATGCATTGTGTCTCATCCCACTACTGTGGGGCTGGTGCTGACTGTGAGCCTGTGGACAGTAGTGAAAAAGCCTGAAATACCACTTAGGCCTTAAGAGGCATTTGGCCAAAGATATTGGAGAATCTTTGATAGGTTGGGTTGGAAGGGACCTTCAAGATCATCTAGTTCCAACTCCCTCTGCTATGGGTGGGGACAACTTCCACTAGACCAGGATGCTCAAAGCCCCACCCAGGCTGGCCCTTGGTTTGTCCATCTCAGCAATATTGCTGCATCACTGGCTGAGTTTCTAAACGATGCTCTGTTCTTGTGCCATGGCAGCGTGCAGAATGCAACCCCAGGATTTTGCTGTTCCCTGTGCCCTCATCTCTGCCTCTATCTTTTCAGTTTTCCTTTTCTCCATCTCTAATTAGAGACTTGAACAACCACTCAGGCCACGTTTCCTATGTTTTGTTGCAACTATCCAGTAGCTACAGTGAAAATTTGGGTTAGAAGTAGGATTTATCTTTTGGGTTTTTTCATGAGCCTTTTTTTTTCCTCTGTCTTTTGGGGCCAGAAATAAAATTTAAACATAACCGGAGGAAAGACTATACTGTCTTTCAACAGAGATACCTGACACTGTTATGGAAAGATTGTCATGTGGCATCTTTTCTACCAGCAAGAATCACTTTTTGGTAGTCAATGTCTATAGTTTAAATTTGCTGTCACAGAGAGGATGTTGGATGCTGTCACTGGACACCCAACTTGAAATTTGATGGCTTGTGGTTTGATGCCCTGTCACAGACTTATTTGGTGGTTTGGAAGAAAGTTGTGCAGGTCCTCATCTATCTGATCCACAGCAGCAGTCTGGCCTCTTGCAGTGTTTGTTGTGCAATTCCCCTGTAATTTGGAGGTGCATACATCTTTTGTGCTGTGCATATTCCTGAAGGTTAAGGTTTTGAAGAAGTGAGGCTGTTCAGTAGAAAATCCTACTGTGTCACTCCAACTAAGCTGCTGCTGGGCTTAAGGAGGTGAGAGGGGAAAGGCAGCGTGATGCTTGGCTTTGGAAACTCTTCATAATCCTTGGCACATCTGCCCTGTACATGAGAAAGAAAATGTCTGGTTAGTGTTTTTTGAGCAGAAGGACATAACAGAAGCTTTCCCTCTTTAATAATGGTTAGTGATGTGAGGTTTTTTCTCCTGCTGAGCTTGATACTTCTAAATTAAATGGCTTAGATTTTCTGAAGCCCTAAGGAAACCGAGTGCTGTCCTGCCTGGCCGCTGTTCTGCCCCCATGAGCAGAGTTCTGGGACTCTGGGACTCTAGACTAAATGGAACAGAACAGCCAGCTAGCCTGGCCAGGGGCTGAATTTCCTTTTGTTAATGGACCCTACAGCTGCCCTGATGGATCTCACCAGGGAGTGCTTTTCTGCCAGCCCCACAGCCATGGCTGCCAAGCTCCACACTGTAAATGTGGAGTTTGCTCTGAAGAAACAGACTTCATCATTTTTCAAGGCAACTGTCATGTGTCCCAGTTCTCAGTGCTTCCTGAAAAAAACAGTAGGATTGAGCAATGGAGAGAGATATTTTACCATTAATATGATTTACTATTTGCCCCCAACTCAACTGTCAGGCATAGCTGTGCCATGTGATGCCATGCTCAGAAACTTGCATTCTGACTTTGAGAACCCAGCCGTGTTCCCAGTCGACTTAAGGTAAGTGCCATGCAAAGGTATGTCTTACATAGATGCATAGGAAAGTGTCGTCCATCTCCTGATCTATTGCTTCATGTTGGTTTTCATTCTCTTTCATTTAATTTCCTGTCTCTTCATCCTGTCCTTTTCCTGGACCAATCCCTGTATTCTGGTAGCAGAATTGAACCTGTTGATACTTGATTGCACACAGTGCTTGAGTTCAAGAGTTGAGTCAGCATTTAGATCTCACTTGATCATCAGTCTGCCACCCCATGGCAATCATGCTTTTCTCCTGGATTTTGAAACACTTGTATTAGTCATAGTACTGGCCCAGAAGGTGGTGGGCTGCCATGTGGTGATTTCAGCTCAGTGTCTTTTCATTTCACATGTGAAATCCATCTCATGAGACTGAGACAAAATGCATTAGTAATGCTTCAGAGCAGGGATTGCATCACCCCCAGCTGGAGGTGTCCTTGTTACTGGTTTGCAGGGCTACACTCCGGGATGCTCCCATTCTCTGTGGAGCTGTTAATGAGCTATGAATCCTGTGTTCTGGCACGGGAATGGCACACCCCTAGGGCTGACAGGGAATGGCTGATCTTGGCATTGCCCATCGTTTGGTCACAGCTGCACTTTCCTGCCTAGTGTGGAAGTTTCACTTCTGTGGCCAAAACGAAGACTTTTTTCTGAAATTTGGGTTTATGACTCCAGATGAGTCTCAGGAAGGTAACACAGCTCATTTCACATCACAATTGGCTTCTGCTGTTACTGCCATGACCTAATTGTTTTTATTTTCACTTAAAGAGTAAAAGCATTTAAACCTAACCTTATAAAGACCAATGAATAAAATACCAGTGAAAAAGCTGTGGCTGAGGGCTTGAGGCAGGTGGCATAAATTAGATTGCTCAGAGGCTTGTTTTGTCAGTCATTATTCATCTGTTAGCAACCCCGGTGTGATCCTCTGAAGCATGAGCTGTCACTCATGTTTGACAGGGCCTGCTTTCGTGGGATTTCCCCTGCCCCAAGCCCTCCTGTTGTGTTTAGCTACAAGAGCTGCTGCATACCTGCAGGTTCTGTTGGCTGCCTCTGGTTGGTTTTCCTGTGGTGGTTTGAGAGGATGCTTGCCAGCTGTCAGGACACAGGCGCAGTTAGCTAGCTCTCTCTGCATGTCCTCAAGCAGTAACGCGAGCCAGCATGCTTGCTGACCTTTTCCAGATGTTTTTTTACAAGCCTCCAGTATCTGGGTCAGTGGAGTTTGCTTTCCCTGCCCTTTTAGCCCTTTCCAGTCAGGAGGAGATAAGCCTGCTGCAGCACTGTGAGGGGTTATACCGCGCCATGGCCACGGGTAGCTCCCAAACCAAGTGTTACCTCATTCTCTCTTGACTTCCCTGCTAGTGTGTTTGATGGTGCAGGGCTTGGTGTAATGCGCACGAGCTGCTGAGTCACTCCTGAGCTGGCAAAGTTTTATTGTACTCTTAACCCAGTGTAGAGTGTTTGGTCCCCTAGGCAGGCAGGAGCGAAGCTGGTGCTCCTCGCTTCCTTCCAAATCATGTCAAGGCCAGCCTGGGGGAACCTTTGCTTTCAGGGCAGGTTACCCTGCGCTTCAGAGGCCATGTACTGCTGAGCAGTGTTTCCAGGCCATGGCAGCACCCTGGGGATGCTCCAGCAAAAGCCTCAGTGTTTAGAATCATAAATATGCTGAGTTGGAAGGGATACATCAGAGTCATCAAATACAGCTCCTTGCCCTGCACACCTTGTGCCTGAGAGTATTGTCCAAACACTTTTTAAATTCTATCAGGTTTGGTGCTGTGACCACTTCCCTGAGGAGCCTGTTCCAGTGCTCAAAAATCCTCTGGGTGAAAAACCTTTTCCTGGTATCCAATCTAAGCCTCCCCTGACACAGCTTCATGCCATTTTCTCAGGTCCTGTCACTAGTCTCAAGAGTAGAAGGGATCAGTGCCTGCCCCTCTGCTTTGCCTCGAGAGGATGTTGAAGATTACAGCAAGTCTCCCCTCTCTCTCCTCTTCTCCAGGCTGAAAAGACCAAATGACCTCAGCTGTTTCTCATACGGCTTCCTCTCAGACCCTTCAGCATCCTCATGGCCCTCCTTTGGATGCTTTCTAATAGGAAGTCCTTTTTATATTGTGATGACTACACACCGTGCTTGAGGTGAGGGTGCACCTTTAGGTCCTTGTCCGTGTCAATACAATGTAACATAATGTTTATACATAATATATATACATGGTGAAATTATTAAAATATGTGAAATACATTTTTATAAATAAGACATGCACTTTATACATCATAAAGTAGTCTGTGTCCTCTGGAAAATTTGCTTTACAAGTTGTTTAAGCAGGATGGAGATGTCTTCTGTTTTTCACAGATTCTTTTACATATTGCAGAGTTTAGAAAGCATGTGTAACTTTTGTAATATCAGTGCTAATGGCTCTGATGTAAATCTGCCTTGAAATGGGATGAACTGCATTAAAAACTGTATTAAGCCCTGAAAACCAAGAATTGGGCACCACAAATGCAGCATTTCAAGCATAAATGAAATCAAGGATGGCACAGTACTGGGAATCATCTGCTGGCTTGTGGACAAATACAGGCTCCATCAGGAAATCCTGCCTTCAAGCCAGTTTTGCTGCTCCGCTGGTGATGTGATAGCCGGACCCACAGGGTTATTTGTGCCTCTGGCAAGGAGCTTAGAAGCAAGGCTGGAGGCAGGTTTCAGATAGCTGTGGGCTCAAGGCTGTAAGTGCTGAGTTGCACATCCAGCCTCCGCCTGGCGAGTGGAGAATTTTATTTTCCGTTCTGTTGAGCTGTGGGTACACAGCCCAACTATCTGGCTTTGGGCAACTCTGCAGCTGTGGTGGCCCCGCTCCCCAGAGATGCAAGGAGAGAAGGTGTAAAAGGAATGCAAGTAGAAGCTTGTGCTGGTTTGTTTTGGGACAAAGCTTCCCTCCCACCGCCCCACCCCCCTTAATGCCGCCTTACATTTGCCTGCTGAGAATATTTGTTGTATATCCGCCTTACTGCTGAGTGACACATACAAGACAATAAACTTAATTAGTTTAAATCCCCTGTGTTCTGATTGACTGCCAATGTCCAAAGTCCATCTGGAAAGACAAGAGAGATAACGTTTGGAAGGCAAGGCTATCTGGGCTTGCAGAGTGTTTTTTTCAATTAATTTCTGCCTAAGGATTGGCTGTGCTACTTATCCACTGGCAAACCTCGTTTCAGATTTCAGCTTTAAAATATAATTGGCAGCTCAGCAAATTCATAAAATTGATCCCCATTCACACTTATTTTTGGCTTGCGTTAAGAATGTGCCAACCTGGAACTCTAAACTTAACCCCGAGTGACTTTCCCAGGGCTGCTGCCCTGAAAGGAAAGCCTGGCAGCGGCACCTGGGCCCCGGCCAAGATAAATCCTGAGCCGCCGATGGCAGGGCAGCCACAGCTTGAGCTGCAGGTGAGGGGGGGATAAATTAGATGGAATAAAGGGTAGATTTTGTAAAATGCCCCCTTTCTGAAACCTGTTGTTCTGCATTTGTCCCTCTGTGCTCCACAGCCTGACGCTGCTGCAGCCTCTAAGTCCGTCTGTGTGCCCTCGCAGGGCTGCTTAAGCATAAACCGCGGGCCGAAGTCCCTACGCGTGTGGATGGTGAGCAGCGGCACGTTTCAGGCGCAGGAGGCGCAGAATTGCTTCAGCCGGTGTGATCGAGCCTCGCCCGCAGGTTTGTGCTTTCTTTCAGCCCGCAGGAGCCTCTCGGGCCAGGCGGAGGAGCGCCCGTGCTGCGCGGAGCCCAGCCTGTGCCGCAGGCTCCCGGCGCTTCTGCTGCTCCCGAGGGCAGCCTCCGCGGCCAGGATTGCCCGGCAGCGGCCCGGGGACTCGCCGTGCGGCGGGAAAGGCTCTTTCCAGTGCTGCCACATTGACACCTGGTGGCGGACTTGGCCATCGCCAAGCTGTGTTTTAGAAATACGTTACCGGTGAATGTCATTGGGATGTCTATTGAGGGACATTCCCTAGAGGCTTCCATTTCGCTGGGGGCAAGTTCAAACGTAAGAACATCAAAAAGCAAAGTGCAGAGGCTGACCTAAACCACTGTCTTCCAAATACCATCCCCAGTTGCTTATCAATATCAAAGAAGATGGATAGGAATAACCACTGGTGATTATTTTCTCTACTTTTCTACTGATGTAGAAAATTGGATTCTCTGCCCTTTTTTCCCTCCCTAATATTGTTTATTTGACTTCAATTTAAACTGATATTCACTTTTCCTCACCTTCTACAAGGTTTAAATATGACCTAGGGAAGATGCTCCAAAGATTTAAAGATCTTCCATCTGCCTCTTTAAGTGAAGCCAGGGCTCCAAATCCACCACATGTCATACATTACATTATGAACAAAAGGATATGCAGATGCTAAAGTTCTCCGAGAATGTTTCCCTGCTGGAAATAACAATTTTACAAGCTTCTGTATTCACTTCAGCTTCTTCCTAACAGGACCTCCTGTGGGGAGAACTCAGTATTTCTCATTCTGATGATGGTTTTGAGTAACACTTATAATTGTCTGCCAATGGCTGTGTATGTTTTGGCAATAACAAATCATAATCTGCTTCCCTGCTAAATTTTCCTTAGCACCACTTTTGGAGCAGTGGGAGGATGGACTGCAACTTTTGCCAGGGCATCATGGCACTTCTTGGGATTTAGATTTCCCTGTAGCTGGAGAATGTGGTTTTATTTATGAAGTGCATTTTACCATTGACCATTTCAAGTTGTAAAAGCCATCACATTCCTCTGGGCTTCTCCTGCTGCCCCCCCTTGGCAAGCCTTGGTTGTTCTTTAGTCCTCATAGGCAGTTCTGGTCTCTGCACAGCTCTCCTCCTGACCATGCCAGGAGAACTTTAATTCCTGTAGTAAAATGAACTCTAATCTGGAAATGAAATCACCAGACGGTGAAGTTATCTTTGTCTTGACTTTGTGTTCAATGTTGTAGCTCATTTGGTTACTACAGCTGATGCCGCTTCTTATTTAGCACTTTTCTCAGTTGTTTGGAGTCTCTGCAGATATTAAATTACAGATTCTAATTTCAGCAAGCTGAGAGCAACAGGAGAGCTGGCCCTGGTTTGCTCAGTCTAGCAAGTGTGCAGGATGGGGGGCAGACACCTTTTTCAGTCTTACTTTGCACAGCAGTTCCTTTCCAAGGTTTGTCCTACCACATGAGCCATTCAGTACTTACTTCTTCAAGCTCTACTATTCCTTAATTGTATTTAATTTCTTTTTGTTCTTTTCTTGAGAAAGTCTACTTGTTTGTCCAGTGTGGCTTTTTTTTTTATGCCATTCATATTTTGCTGCCTGCTCCTAGTGTATGTTTTTCTTCTGCCATCAAGTGTGCTGATGCCCATTTGTCTTCTGTATGGAACCAGTAGCATTCGTAATTCCCTTCAATGCCAAACTAGGGAACTGTAGGTGCAATGGAAATCCTGAGCCCAACAAGGATGGGAGAAGAAAGGGAAGACAAGGAAACGATTTGGCTCAGGGAAAGAGGAGGAGATGGCAGTGTGGTTAGGGTGAACAATCCTGATGCCACCATTCATGCACATCATCCAATTTCCTGACCACACTCAAAGCCCTGCCAGTCCTGCCTGTGTTGTCCTGGCTCCCTGCCTCGTGTGTGCTGTCCCCACAAATCCGTGTTCACTCACTGCTCTGCTCCACTTGCATGTCTGTTTGGGTTGCACTGGCCAAGTCATCACATCAGCACATCTTGCTAAAGAGCTCCTCTGAGCCTGCTGCAAGGCTTCAAGGCAGAGAGCCCAGCTGGGGGTGGAGAAGGGATGTGGCTAAAATACTACAAAAAAATCCCTTTGCTATCAATTTCAAGTCATAGCACCTTCTTAATAATGCTAATGGTGCTGTAATATTAAACTCTTCTCAAGAGTTCAAAGCATCCCAGTCCCACCAGTGCATGGGAGGTAGATCCTACAGCACTCTTGTGTATACATGAGTGAGTGCAGAGGTCTGTCATGCCTGGTGAAGTACAGGCCTTGTTCTTCCCTACCAACATTTTTTAACGTGGAGAGAAGTCATGTTCTATTTAGTTTTTGTGATCAGTTCAAATGTTTGCTTAAGAATTGTGCCAGCTCTTGTGGGAACTGAGTTAAAATGTTATCAAAACTTCTCAGAATAATTGGCAAATACAAGTATTTGTTACACAGCAAGATTATCTACTTCATAGGCTGTTTTATGGCATTAATTCTTATGGTACCTCGGTTCACCACATTAATAGGCTTGTCATCCATGTTCTCTGAAGAAGAGATTTCTGTGTTTTAGAAGAGGTGGAGGGAGGTGCTGTGAGGTGCCCAGGACTGCAAAGAGCACCCTTTTCCGCTCTTCTTATGCTGAGGAGCTGTTGCAGGGATGACCCAAGTCTTTTCAGTGAAGTATTTGTGTATAGTTTCCCTAGCCCCTTGCAAGGGAGGGAGTCTCTGGCTTTCTGCCTTTTTGGGGAAGGCTGAGTGTAGAGAAAGTAAGAGGATTTTTTTCTTTCTTTCTTTCTTTCTTAAAATGAACTTGGCAACTCTATAAATCTCCCTTGGGAAAGCAGCCCATCTCCTGGAAGATTGCTCTCAGTGCTTCCAGCTTCCCCTACAAGAGTCCTGACAACCAAAAAGCAAAGAACATCAAGGGCTTTCTGAGCCTGTTAAGATTTATAGGTTCATTTGCAACTTGGCAGCGAGACCTGGCCTCAAATGCATCTCAGCAGAGATACCAAATAGCAACAGCCTCTTATCCCTGTGTCCAAGAGCTGCTGCCTTCTTTCTGTTCACAGCCCTTTCCCTTGCTCCAGGGGCTGACAAAAGCAAATGGAAATCCCTGCTTTGGAAAGTGCAAAATGCCCTGCAGCAGGAGCTCCTGAGCCCCATGTGCTTGTGCTGGAACAGGGAAGCAGTCGCTGCTTTCTGTGGGCTCCTGGCCAGCAGCAGAGCTCCTCTCAGGCAGTGACACAGCGCTGCTGCTGAGCTGCCCTTCCAGCAAAATCCCCATGAGAAAAAACCCTCTGGTGAGCACAAGAGCCAAGAGAAATCGAGTGCTGTTTAGCACCAAAGTCTGATTTATTTTCTCAGACACTTTCTCAGCAGAGTGCACATTCTATATATTTTACAAAAAGATTCCTCAGTAAATATGACAGAAATGAAAAGAAAAAAAATTATTAGACATTGTCAGGGTTTTGAACAACCACCAAATTCCTGTACATCCTCAAAGGAAAAGGAGAAAAGTTTATGTATGTCTCCAGCAAGCCATGGGCACCATATAAAGGCAGTGTGCCAAATTCCTATGGAATTTTCAATGCTTTGTGTATTGAAATATGTAACATGCATGCCAGACAAAAAAATGAATGTTGACATGTACAGTTACATCCTGCTCCACTCCTCTGTGTGTGTTTTCTGAGTGCTGCCATTTGGGACTTGCTTTGTTTGAGTGGGTGGAAGGTTTTTTTCCACTCAGCATCACACTTTGTCTCCAGTACTTTTTGAGGCATATCAGGGATAATTTTTTCCATAGTTTTATTTTCAGACAACTTCTAACCCTTATGTAGTATGTAGTGGATAAATTTATAAGCCATTCCAACAATCCATAGGACATATGGAAAAAACTGTTGTGTTCTGTGGATGTCAGTCATACCTCCAAAATCCAAATTGCTGTTTCTTGGAGCCAACCACAGGGGCAGATGAAATTGAACAGATACAGGGCACTTATTTTCTGCAGATTCTTTAAACACCATCACAAAAAAAACCAAAAACCAAGAAATCAAACAAAAACCCAAAGAAAACCACCCCAAATTTAAAAAAAAAAAACCAAACCAACAAAAAGATCTGGTGGTGGTTTCCAAAGGGAAAGAGGTCAAACTATCATTGCTTTCAAAAAATGCATTGTGTGATAACATCACTAAGGGTAAATTACTGCTACCTTCGTGAAAGCAACAGAATTCCAGCTTCTCATCAAGGACCATATTTAATTCCTGCCTGTAACTGACAACACTGCACTTCAGAGAAATGAGATACTGCAGGGTCAGAGAGCTTGAAAATCCCACCTGAATGTTGAAGCATCAGTTCTAAAAGGACTGGGGTAAAAAGCAACCAAACCAAAAACTAAATAAAATAACTTCAAAACCCTCCACCACTTAAGTAAAACCCAGGAAATAAAGAAGACATTATTGAGAACAATGGGTTATAGATGAACATTTCATAATATGTTAAAGCATTTTTAAAACATGTCATACTGACATACTTAAACTTTGGTACAATGCCAAAACCCTTCTGGATCAACCTTATTATTTTGAACCTGAAGCATTTGGTGGAATAATGCAGGGAGATATTAGCAGCTTTACAGCTTACTGAAAAATCCAACATGTCCTAACAGAACATAGTTTACTGTATAATTGCATTATGGGGGCCACATTTGGTAATTAAGGGTAAAGTCAATAATAGATTCCTTGATCAATACAGGAGACACTTTCAAGTTTTGTGGCTTTGTTGTTGGGGGTTTTTGTTTGTTTGATTGGTTGGTTTTGTTGTTGTTGTTTGTTTTGGTTTTTTTCTCTTTAGCATCATGAACTTCTGGATATTTTTAATTACCAACCCGAAGCCCTCAGTCCACACCAGGACTTACACTGAAGATGACTTCCTTGATTTGATTTACACTGGGTATCCCTTTTCTGAGAAATGTACCTGTGTCTTCCTTCAGGTGCTCTGGCGCACCTCCACCTCCCTGCTGGCGGTTCTGTGTGTTCTCAGCATTCTTTAGAAGCCCGAGATGTAGCTTTGACCGCTCACTGACAGCGGGTTGGGCTTGAATCAGGTAACGACGGGGATCCCAAGCTGCCTTCTAGCAGAGAGCACAGCCCTGGGCTAGGGGAACAGGCCAGATCATCTTCTGTGCTGGCGGAGCAAGGAGTGACAGGCAGGTGATGGGAGAACCCTTGACTGGGAGCACGGTTCTTTTACAGAAGTTGAACAGTAGGCTGGGACGGAAAACATGTCTAGTGTTTCAGGGCAGTAATGAAAATCTGTGCCATCCTGAATCCAGTCACCAGGGAGGTTCAAATGCTGACAGCCCAGTAACCCTGAGCCCTCCCGTTCTCTTTCAGGGGAGGCGGAATGCAATCCCACTGCTGCGGATGACAGACTTTGCCTTGACTTGATGCTTACAATCGTATTCCTGGAGCAGCTGTAACCCTTGTCATAACGGCCTCTAAAAACACTTCGTTAAGCCTCAGAATAGCATCTTCTTCTCCTAGGACTTGTGCTTATAGGGAATGGTTTGCTCTGGAAGTTTCACAAGTTTTTGCGTTTTTGAATCATTAAAGTCCAGCAGGCAATCTCATACCATCACAGAATTGTTTGAGTTGGAAGGGACCTAAAAGATCATCCAGTTCCAACACCCCTGCTGCCATGGGGTGACATTGACACCTTTCACTAGACAAATTGCTCAGGACCCCACCCAACTTGGCCTTAAACACTTCCAGGGACAGGGCATCCACAACTTCTCTGAGAAACCTGCTCTAGTTCACCACCCACACAAGTAAGAATTTCATCCTAAAATCCAATCTAAACCTACCCGCTCTCAGTTTGAAGCCATCCTCCTCTGTCTTATCACTAGAATTCCTGGTTAAGTGTCCCACTTTGGCTTCCTTGTAGGCTCCCTTCAGATACTGGAAGGTTTCTATGAGGTCTCTATGCAACCTTCTCTTCTCCAAGCTGAATAGCCCCAACTTCCCTAGCCTGGCTTCATGGGGGAGGTGCTCTAGTCCCCTTATCCTGGATACCGGGGTACATAGTCATGACCTGGCTCATGACACTGTAAGGATAAGGGGAGCACAGCTCCCTGTGCATGTCTATCTGCTGGGCAGAGGGTGGCCTTGCAGCTGGGATGGGCCAGTAGTCTCTGTAAGAGGCACTGGGGTAAGCATGGGCTTTCTGAAACGAGCCCGTTCCATCGCTGCAATCCAGCGGGAAGGGCTGCCCTGAGGGCTGCCCGGGGAAACAGCGGTGCTGCTGCAGCTGCCGCTCGCTGTACAGGGGCACCCTGCCAGGGGACAGAGCTGTGCACTGCAGCAGAACAGGGTGCTGGCTCTCCAGGGCCCGTTTGTGCTGAGCACCACGAGGGATGGAGCTGCTCCTGTGCCCTGTTCCGTGCACAGCACGGCGCTCCTGAGCCCAGCTCTCCTCCGGGCACATCCCGCCTTGCGCAGGTGGGAGCGCTCTCGGCTGGAAAGGGCACCTGGGTGAGCCGGGGTGCTCCAAGCTCTGAGGGTGATGAAGGGAGAACAGTTTGTGCCTGAGGCCAGCGCAGGGGTGAGAGGGTGACAGGCTGTCCACGACGCCCCTGTCCTCAGAGGTGCACAAGGACCAGTTGCAGCCGTAGGTGTCGTCGCCGATGGACACTGCTGCCATCTTCTCCAGGAGCGACTCCCGCTGTGGCAAGCGCTGGTCCGGCCCCGGGTCAGGGCCAGGACTGCCGACCCAGGCACGGAATGTGTGCTCAGAGCAGCTCCCCGGGGACCTGCCTGGGCAGCGGGAAGGCCCAGAGCAGCCGCTGGCTTCCCGCAGAGTTTCTGTGCAGGCACCGCGGGCTGCAGGCTCTCCTCTGGCTGCGTACAGTGACCACCTCTCCTCCTCTTTCCCCAGGGCTAACGGGACCTTTGTTTTGGCCCTGAGCTCATCAGCAACTGAAAGCTGAGCTTGATGTTGTCTCTCTGGATGGTAAAATTTGCATTTATTGCCATAGGTGCATTTTTTACCTGAAAGAATAAAAACAAGTCAGTTCAGGAAGTTGTCAGTAGCACCAACACCACTTAATGCACACATCACTTCTCCCCAGCACTAGGTGTGTGATGAACACAGAAAAAAGGGGAAGCACTATTTTCAAACTCAGTACTGTAGACTCCAGATTTAAATATTGCTGATATTAATAGCAGGGTGAAGCAGCAGCCAAAGGAAGTCTCTGCTATTTTGAAAGTGTCTGATATTCATGTTTCAGTTCCTGCACTCGGTGGGCTGGGAGGCCTGCTGCTACAAGAGGCTGCTTTAAAAAATGGCACAGAGATTTACCTCTGAGAAACCTGCACATTGCTACGGGGCTGTTGGGAGGGGAGAGAGGGAAAGTGTTTTGATGGCCATTCCCAAGTGCTGCAGCATAATCCCCTCCACAAAGTGAGAAGTGTGTGTGGGCAGGATGGTCAGCACAGCCACGGTGCCTGTGGGTGCTGTGTGCAGGCAAGGATGGAAACATCTGCCGCCTTTGCTGAGGCTGGAGCCACTTGAGCAGGAGGGGAAAGAAGCATCACACCTTTGAGCAGCCCCAACCCCAGTCCCTACCACACAAAGCAGGACAGCATGTGGCAGTGGCCCCTAGCTGAGGGGAGCACAGCTGGGAGGAAGAGGGCAGTTCACAGCATGGGGAGAAACCCACCGTAAGGGCAAGGCTGCCATTTTCTTTCAGGAAGCACTGGCTTTTTGCTGAGGAAGTTACTTAAGGTAGGTCCATGCCGGCCTAATGGGTCATCAGGAGGCATAAACCTGAAAAAGTAAAAGAAGTCATAGATGCAAGCACATGTCTGTGCACAGTGCATGTCTCAGTGAAGTGCACTTCCCCTGGACACCTCAGCTATTGGGAAACTCAGGAGAGAGGAGAGGTTAATATGAACAGAACGAGGAGCACTCAGCTCAGCCTTGCAAGAGTGGTGCAAGTGCCTGAATGAAACCCTTCTCTCAACAGGGATGGTGAAGGGCCAGAGAGACCAGATTCTTGTCTCTTCTAGCAAGCTATGATTGCTAGAAACACAGGGAAAAGTCCTATTTTGTTGTGTAGTGGAATTAAAAATACTGCCAGGCAGACTCCTCTCATGGATTGAATTCCACTTCTTACAAGAAATAGAAGTTAAAAGATACCAACCCTTGGTTTAACATTACAAATTGGATTGGAAAGAAGCAAAGTCAGTCACTAATGCTGCCATTCAAGTAGAAAGGTTCATAGAAAAGTGACATGGGAGGTTTTAAGACCAAAGCTGAGAGAGTAGAAAACTCATGAAACAAGATAAGAAAAGCTGCAGTAAATTCCTTTCATAAAAAGGCTCATGTGTTCTGCTACTGGAGAGAGGTATTCTGATGCTGGAGCTGATTTGGCACATAATGCTTAAACTCTAGATTGTGTAACACCATCCATCTCTTACCTGTTACTGACAAAAGAGTACATGAGTAGTCGCTGCTCAATAAACCATTTCCACTCGGGGTTTTCATTTTGCAGATCCCGGTAGTGGTCGTTGGAAACAATGACTCCGTCTTTCTCATAAGCAACTTTCACTATGTAGCGATCGTCGTAGCAAACCACCCTCTTGCCTTTCACCTTCCGAGAGGGTGTGTAGACCAGGACCGATTGCTTTTCCAGCTCCCCAAGAATGTGCTGATCTGGTGGGGGGATTGGCAGAAGTAGATGAGGGAAGCAAAAAATAAAGGAGAACTCAATTAATTAATAAAAATAAAGGAGAACTCAATTAATTAATAATGACCAGGTCTCAATCGTCTGCTAGAAACCTACAGGAATCTAAAGATATTTCAGCACTTTAGGAAACTCATGATACAATTTTCAGATGCAGTGATACCTGGTGGCTATTTGGCAACTTGAAAATTAAGTCTCTTACAAAAACATCAACCTGCACATTTTGAGACACCCTTTTTTGACTTTTATTTCTTATCTCTAAAAGAACACCTTGAATTCTACACCAGAGTCCCTGCAGTACCCTTTTTACCCTGCCAGATGCCAGAAGGCTCATAACCAGCCCTGATGTAAGCTTTACCTGGAGATAAAATACATAAATAAACTTCTTTTGCTGCTGTTGAGGACACTCTGACCTCTTGCCATACCCGGTCTGCAGGAAGGCAGATCTGCCTCATTTGCAGACACCAAGCTGCTGGCACAAACCTCCCTGATCTATTTCCAGACAAACCGAGTCTCACTCCCCTCCACAGACTTCTGCTGATGTATTTTCTTCTCCTGGAAGAGCAACCCTGGAACCACGTCTGTGCTGGGTACCAGGCTGACAGATAATAGTAATTCAGTAATGAACATCACTGTCTCCTGGCACACCTCAAAAGCTCCGTAGAGTCACTGCAAGCTGACAAACTCCTTCTTTAACTCAGCTTGGCAGCACCTTGTGCTTGTTAAGCAGAAGGTTTAAAGCAGTGTTACAAAGCCTTGTAAGCAGTTTTAGCTGCTGGCCAGGAGCACTGAATGGGGCAATGAATTAATGACTCATGTAAGCGAGGGAAGCCTGACACAACTTGCACTGTGCTTGTCTTTACAGGGGGAAAAAAAACTGTACTGGGTTCTTCACGCCCGCTCTGTCTCCAAACTGCACCTAATGGTTGCCAGATGGATGGTGACCTACCTGCAATGGGGCTGTCTTGTCGAGGGGGTTCCTTTCTCCAGAGTGGGACAAAAACCTTGATGTAAGTGTGCCCCCTCTCTCGAAACCAATCCACTGCCAGCTGGATCCCCCAGCAGGAGAACACCTCCTTGTTTCCATGACTATAAAGAAAGAGAGAGGATGATGAGGCAAAGCTTTTATGAAGCTTAGAGTTCTCTTTAACTGAGCCAGTAATGAAAAGGCAAAATAAACAGCTTTTGTGTCGTTCACCAGTTTCCAAGAAAACAACCTGGGTGTCTTGGTGGGACAGATCCAAACACCCCCTCCAGCAGAGCCAAAGATTCATCTGAAACAGTTTGGATACTTTAAAACGGAGGTATCCTTCTCCCCCATTTCTCTGACCCAAGCCTTTTCCTTCCATCTTTATCTGGATAAAGTTCTAAAGTTCCAGATCTAAAGTACCAGCAAGACCTTAGGCCTTGTCAAACCCTTCACATGCCTGTCTGAAAAAGATTTGAGGAGTGAGAGCTTCTTCCTGCACAAGCAGAAACCCATGAGGCTCTCCTGTGAGAAACAAAACGTGGGAATTCTCTTCTGTGGTAACAGGGCCGTGAGATATTTTAATGGCTGAAGTGGCTGCAGGTGTAATCACAAGGCGCTCCACTGGTGATCTTTTTTGGAAACATGAGACAAAATACGGGGGAAGGAAAACTGTAAGAGGCAGGGTAGGAAATACAGAGAACTAAAAAAGGGACAAGACATCAGTGGGGTTGGCCACAGGCACCTCAGACCCACTTTTATCTTGTTCTAGTTGATGGATATTTTCTTCATTGCACAGAGAGGTAGGAAAGCCCTAAGTGTTCTAGAAGTGCCAGCAAGGTGGGTTCTGAAGAATTCCATATGCAGCATAAGACAGAAAATAACCTCAAGGAAAACAATTAGGTGTGACATCCTTCTAAATCTCTCACCTTCTCTGAAAGTTCCTCCTGCTTGGCATTCACTTATCTAAAATTTGATTACAGTGCAGTGTATGTGTAAAGGAAAGTAGTTTGTTAACTACCTCTGCACAAGGAAGCTAAAATAAACTGTACCCAAAGTCCTAAAGGGATAAATGCTTTCACAGCCTCTACAGAATACTCATCCTTGCACTTTGACTTTTCTGTATAACATTGCCAGTCTTGCTCAGGCTTTCACCTCTGCAAAAAGCTCTTGTGAGTGACTCTCCTGGCTGCTGCACCCACCTGCACCGACAGACCAGGCAAGGGTGATGCCACAGCCTTAAATGAGTCTCTCACCACCACCACTCCCCAGGGATTCATCTCTAGGATCTGTCTACACCAGCGTCATAACCAAAGCTCCATTTTATACCAAATTAAAGTTTCTGTCCTGAAATGGTGACCACAGATGAAAAATAGCACAACTGCAGGAAGAAAATTGGTTGCCTATTAAGAGCTACTAAGGCAGTAGGAACTAATTTAAAACCTTTAGCAATAATAAATGGTCTGAAGTGTTTAACATATCTAATCTCCATTTTAGAACAACTGTTTTGTTTGATTTTAAAGGATAGGATCTTCCCAGCACATTCATAACATCACCTGGACTGTTGAATTGGAAGTTTGGGTGACTTTTTCAGATAACTGCCTTTAAAAGGCAGTCCAGGAACATCTTTGATGGCACGACTCAAAGATCAACAACAGCTTTCTTAAATATTGACAACTTGTATATATAATCCTGTGAGCTTTAGGAAGGCAGTTTTAGGCGTACCCCAATGCAGAAAGTAAAGTCCTCAAGCACAAGTGGATCAGCCAAAAGGCTGAGTGGAACAAGGAAGAAGAGGCACCTGGAACTGCTCCTCAGCATTATCACCTAATCCAGCTGCTGCTATGCTGCTACATGTGAACGAGTGTGTACTTGTGTGGAGCTGCATGTCCACACCAAACCCCAGGCACTGCTGTGCAATGGAGCAGAGCTTTCCATCCCCCCTCCCTGGGCACAGACTGGCTCCTGTCAGTCACCTTTCCCATGCAACCACAGAGTCTGTGGAGCATAAACCATCCATGATCCGTCATAACTCAGTCTCATCTCTCCCTCCTGCCAGCAAGAGGGTACACTGCACTTGGGTCACAGACCAGCAGGGCCCATCTCTCAGAAAATGAAGTAGCAATTTGGCATCTCTGTGACTCCAGCAGTTAATCAATCATTAGCATGCAGCAAGTCCTTTTTAAATTGTGCCATTCCAAGTCCTTGGAGAGGAATTTTAGGCAAACCAGCTTCTTGTGAAAACTGCAAATGGCTCCATCTCCACCTGGTCATGACAGAGCATCGGCCAAAGCTTTGTCAGAAAGGCCTAGGAATAGGCTCTGTAGCTACCACAGCTTTAAAACTATGTGTAAGTGCAAGCACTAGTGGAGATAGCAGCCTCTTTACTGTGCAGTGAATATAGTTATGACAGTTCCATTTTCCTATTTACACAATTCCATGTATTTTTCCACCAGCTTTGCTAAACTTCCCATGGATAAGCTGGCAGGCGGCAAACTTCTCAGTACATCTGATGGAAACACAAAGTGTACTGAGATGTTTGATGAGTGAGACTGGCTGAAGGCAAGGTTATTTTCCATTCAGCTTCTCTGGGTAGGCTGACTGATGGTTGGACACTGCTGAGTCAGTTGCTTTGTTACCCTGGGGCATATATATC
Organism: Sylvia atricapilla; assembly: GCF_009819655.1. Taxonomy (NCBI): domain Eukaryota; kingdom Metazoa; phylum Chordata; class Aves; order Passeriformes; family Sylviidae; genus Sylvia; species Sylvia atricapilla. The sequence continues at coordinate 67,159,628 of NC_089142.1, forward strand.
CTTTCCAAAAGCTTGCACTCTACAGTGGGCCCTCAGTGCCAACTCCCAAATGCTCCAGAAACACCAATCCTAAGATATAAATACACATGCTTGAGATATTTTTCTCCACACAGACAGCTGCCACTTGAAGCTCTAACTTCTTGATTGTTTCATTCTTAAACTGCTGCTCCTGCTGCACTTTGCGGTTGCTGGTGTTGATGATGGTGGAGATTTCCCCAGCAAGGGAACTTAACATCCCTTTCCCCTGACATCTGCAAACAGTCCTTCTCTGTCTGACGGCAGCAAACCAGAAAAATTAAAGCAAGGATGCTGAAAGCACTGACCCCATTGGCCAAAGCAAATGCCATTCAGCACCACTTGGAAAGGCATCCAGGAAAGGAAGGCTGCTCCTTCCAGGCTGTGCCTTTTCAGTACCAGCTGAACTGACAAGCTCAATAGCCTCCTCCATCATCCACACAGTCATTATCAAGACAGAGGCTGGGATGTCTGAGAAGAGCTGTAAAACGTTTGCCTTTATGAAAGTTAAAGCTGCTGTGCCAGGAGAGCTGAGAACAGAGCCCATGGCCCATCATGGATAATAGTGACCCCGGCACAATGAAAGGGTGAGTGATCAGCTCAGACACACTGCCTGAGTGGCTGCTCAGTTCTTGTGCAGAGAGGCAAGAAAGACACCCTGAGGAGGGGTTTGGGAGAAGAGGTAAAACAGGGCAGGAGATCCTAACACCTGGCTACCAAGCTCATGGCCCAGACAAGGCCAAACAAGTTTGCTCTGTTGTGTATTTCCTATTCCTTGTAAGCTGTCTTGGCGACTTTTCTCTCTAACCAGAGGGGATATGGTCTCATCTCATTTCACAGGACAGCTAACAGAAGGAGGAAGCCTTTTTTTGCCCTGTCCCAGCCTGCAGGGATGGGCTTGGCCCTGCTGAGTGGACAGGGAAGTTAACAGAGAAAACAGATGGATAGCCAGTGCACCCTGGACTCTTGGCTCTGTATTGCTTGGATAAACAGAGGCCAACACACTTCTGTCTTTGGACATCCCATCCACAGGGACATGCCAGGCTCCCCTGGCATGTAAGAGGGCTTTCACAGTGCCAGGGCACTGCTCAGGAAATGTAATTGGCCAGCATGGGTTGATGTGACATTTCCCAGAAACAGAAAGACTAAGGAGGAAAGGAATCTATTCAATACAAGTCAACTATCAATTCCTTGATATTTTCCTAAACAGAAGCCAAATTGAAAAGCAACAATTACATAAGCTAGGAACATTTTTGGAGTTTACTTGCAAGCCAAAGCAATACAACTGTGATATTTTTTAGAAACTACAGACACCTGACTTTATTTCCCCTCTCCTTAGATTAGTTCGATAGTCTATCTGTTCATCAGATTTTCCCTGGAAACATCTCAGGTTTTAGGTGCCCATTTGAAAAGGGGAGGTAATTTAATGGTGAGCTCAAAGGGAGAGACACTTCCACAAAGAGTGGACAGAGATTGCCTTATAAAAGGCCAGAATGCAGAGTGAGCCAGCAATTGCATGTGACGTGCATATTTATGGGCATCAAGACATTTGGACCTTAAAAGCTGTGCATCAGCCAAAGAACAGGAGTAAACAATAGTTCATACATCAAATACATCAGTGCACCCCTCACCTGAAGGAAAAACACTCTTCCAGCCATCAGTTTTAAGATTCAAAGCTTCAGAGGAAGAGAGATGCCTTTCAGGAAGCAGAGCTTACCTCATTGCAACATTGCTGCCATCGATCACAATGGGTCTCAAGGAATCGGAGGAATCACTTCCATCTTCTCCAAGACACTTCAGCCCCAGGGTGGTGCTACACGATCCACGGGCAACCAGCTTGAGCTGGGAAGGCTGAGTCTGGCTCTCCAGAGCCTGAGGTTTGCTCCCCATCCGAATCAACTCTTTCAGCACATCATCCTCCAGCGCCTCTTGGCCCAGGTTCTCCAGCACTTTGCAGATATCCTGCTTACCATAGCCCAGCTTGCAGAAAAAATCCATCTTGTTCTGGTGCACTTCCACTCCTGCTGCAGAAACTTTTCTGGAGTGTGGTGGTGCTGCTTTGCTAGAAATTGAGCTGGCCAGTGCCATTTTAGCAGGTATTTATGTTCCTTTAAACCTGATGATCCTGTCTTCCCAGATGTGTCCCACAGGCATCAGCTTTAGGGAGGGAAAGATTAGCAACAACAAAACACAAGCATTAAGGAAGGACATACAATCATCTCAGTTCCTTGCCTAGTGCACAGCAGAGACCAGCAGATTAGCTGTCTTCTCTCTGAGGAGACTGTCTAGTCTTCTCCCAGCATTAAAGCCTTTTTCTGGTCTGCTCTTAATTATAAAAGCACCAGAGTGTCCCCTGCAATGTTCGTCACTCTCCAAACATTATGTCAGACAGGTGTCACCTTTCCCGGGGAGCTACGCCAGGCTGCCTGCACACAGAGAGGCTGCATGCGTGAGCTGCTTCTTCAGAATTATCTCACAGGAAATGACACAAAGGGGATTTTCAATCTGCTGTGTGGTTTGTCAGCCCGAGATAATATCTGTCAAATTTTACGGGATGGGCTAAGAAGCCATAGCAACTTAAAAAGCATAGCAAAGTTCATCCAGTGATTTAAGGAAACGTGTTTGCAAAGTATCTGGAAACTGACTTTTTTTAATAGTTTTATCTTTCCTACTATGTTTCTGTCTGTGCGTATACAGACATAAATTCTGAAATTCTGTCTATCATCAGTTCTAATGAGGCCTGACTACTCTTTTCCTGTTACTTGCTATTTCAGTGAGGGCTTCTATTTTCAGAGAAGCAATTTGGTTTTTTGAAAGTCATCAGGACGGTGTTTTGAAGCAGGTGATTCAGAAAGCAGTTTCAATTTCATTTATGATTATTGTCAAGGTAGTTCAGAAATGAGTGTGCAAAAGTGGGAAAAAGCTACTTCACATTCTCCAGAACTGCAGCACGTACATTTCTGGTCTACCCAATGAATAAAGGTGATGGGCAGCACAGCCAGGGATACCCAGAGCTGCCTAAGCCCAACAAGCATGACACAGGAGAACACACATGGTGACACTCATCCATCAAGATAAACACCTTCAGTCACTGTTGGCTTGGTTGCACTGAAGCATCTCTTGCCACATCACTGCAATTATTTGCACTACCTGGTTAAAAGCTATGGCTGGCTCTTCCACCCACACGAGGGATGTGAGGGTGGCCCTCTTCGCTCTGCTGACTGAGGTCAGATGCCGAATTCACTGACCAAACAACCACCTCCGTGCTGAGCCCAGAGCCAGAACCACATCCCACCCACCAGCTCCCCTTCCCAGCCCACCAGCCACTCCCTGCCCAGCAGCAACCACTCCAGGAGCCAGAAGCTGAAACCATGTGGAAGAAGGCATGAAGGTACTGGAAACAAGCAGCTGGGAGAGGATTCACAGTGAAGCTGCTCCCCAAGGCATAAAAGCCCTCTTAGGCTGTGAAGAAGAAATCCACGCTGGGGTCAGTTAATTTAAAACTGATTAGTTCAGCAGGAAAATATAATAATTAGTTATGATCTCACTTCATGAAACTTTGACCTTTACTTTTCCATGTAGCTTTATAAATTTCAGGTATTCTGTGGGGGAAATCTGGAACTCAGTTAAAAATTACAAAAAGCATAAATAAAATAAAGCATACCTTAAGTATGTCATAACTGTAAGGGGAAAACAGTTACCATGTGTATTTTTCCATCTAAACTAAAGCATTGCTTATTTTAGTCAGTGACTGTTTTCCTCACAGTGCACTCAGTAATAATTTTTACATCTAATCCTTGTTTTTAATTCATTGACTAAAGATGAAAATGTAATTGCCTGTTTTATCATTGTTGAAATGTTTTCAGCTACTGTCTGAGCTGAAATACATTGATGTAACTAAATAAAGCAGAAGCAGTCACATCTGGGCTAGCATCACAGTAAAAACCTGCTTCCAGGTATGCAAACAGTAGCTCCAAATACTTAAAGTGTACTACTTGATTTTTTTTAATGCCAAGATTTTTAAAAATAAATTATTGTTAATTAAAACCTTTTATTACTATCTGTCTTCAGGTTGAAAAGAAAATATTTACCGCATATTTTAATAGCCATTACTATTGTTTTCAAACCTGTACTTCTGTCTACTCTGATGCTTTTTTGTTTGTTTCTTTCTTTTTTTTTTTTTTTTTCTTTTTTTCTTTTCCTTTTTCTTTACTATCAGAACAATTTCTCACGTTAGCGTCACATTGTGTTGCATGGACATTTGTCCTGGATTTCATCTGAAATTAGGTGTGATTGAATCCTTCAGAATTTTACCAGGTATTCTTTCCAGCCGCAGAGGGGGCAGAGGCCATGTCCACATTGCAGCCTCTCCAAGGTGCTGGATGAAAGTTGTTCACCACAACACTCTTCTAGCTCCATCCCACGCAGAACCAAGCCTGTGGTCCATGTCTGCACCCTTTGCTTCTTTCTGCAAGGCTTGGTCCTTCTGTGCAAGCAGTGAATCCCTTTGGCTTGGTAAGCATGGGAAACACTGAGCTCTGGATGGCTGCCTGGGGTTATGTGATGCAATATCAGCCATCACCACCAATATGGTAATTCTGCAAAGTTAACCACAGGATTTCTGCTGCAGTGTGGCCGAACATTAAAAATGGGTGATACAGTCACTGCAGGGTTTTCACCACAGAGAGAACAATTTGGAAAAACTGAGACGGAAACCTTGGTCACAGAAAACACTGAGGTCACCCTTCTCAAGGGGGAATTAAAGGGCAATAAAATCTCTGGCTGACACGTTAGTAGACAGTCAGGAGTGTGCCCAAGTCCAGCAGGTCAGTCGGCTGCTTATAACCAGCACAAAAAACATGACAAGAGGAGAAATTGTGTATCACAGAGTCCAGCTTTTGCTATCACAAACAGGTTGGGAAATTCCATTCATAAACTTTATGACCTTCATTTGCAAACTACTTAGATTTCCTCCTGCCACTTTCCTTCCTTCATCTCAGCTGATCTCACTGGCAGCTGTTTTTGTTTTCACACCACTGAAAGCCAGTGTCTTCTCATTTCAGAGAATAATTTATCCACAAATAATGCTGTGCCCATCCTAGGTTCTGTCTTAAAAAGCACCCTTTCTGTAGTGGTATGACTCTTCTTACAGATACACACACACAGAAGAAATGGCTTCAGTCAGGTTTCCAAAATTCTATTTCAACCTTAACATTATAGAATGTTAATATTTCAATGAGTACTTTTGACCAAAAAATCAAAAGACCTCTTACGGTTTTCTGCCTTTGGTATATTTTAACAGATTTTTAAGATTAGAAAACTATAATTGAAAACACTTTTCCAAAGAGGTGGTAACTACTACATCTTGAACAACTTTAATTTTTCCTTGTCCTTCTGACCAGTCAGAGCAGCACCTCCAGCAGCCTCAGGCCACAGAATCACAGTAAGGCCCAGTTTGACTCAGAGGGAGTTATGGCTCCTCAAAGTCTTCCCAGAGGCCCATTCTGCCCAATGGCAGAGGGAACACAGCCTCAGACAGACCTGGCATTGGTCAAGGCAGAGCAGGCTTAGGTCTTCTCTAAAATTCATGGGTATGCCGAGCAGCGCAAGGAGAACAGCTACTGCTCCCTGCCACCTTAGTGTTGCCCCTCACACGTCAGGGCTGGAGCACTTCAGCCCTCTTCCTCCTTCACCCCTGAGAATAACACTGCAAACCACCAAAGACTGACGGCCCACTGGAGCCCTGCCATGTGGTGTTTCCCCAAAGGCAGATGTCCTGCTCTACCTTCAGAAGAATTTTTATTTTCACAAATGAGAGATGCACATAAACTCTTCATACTAACACCAGTCATTTTTTTGTCTTGATGGGTAAGAAAAGATTTGCTTTTTCTTCCCTACCTTCCCTTATCTGTCTGCTAAAAATAATAAAGCCAAACTCCCCAGGGAGCAAGCTGTGCTCACAGGTACTCCCTATTGCTCTGCACCTTACCTGGCAGCTGTTCTTTGTGTGGCCCAGCAGAGTCGTCCCACCATCCTCCAGCCAGAAGCTGGATTCAGAGCAGTACCAGGCTCACAAGGAAGTCACCAGCTCCTATTTAGGGGCAAGGCTGATGTCAGCTGAGAGCAAATAAGTGCAGTGGGCAGAACTCTTTTTATAGGAAGGTGTTACTTCCTTATTTGGCTGGCCAAGCTCTAATATACCCATAACTTCTGATAAGCTTTCACTTCATTTTTCAGAAGGAAAAAAGAAATAAAGAGGTTCCCAACACATCTCTGTTCTGAGTCACAGTCAAAGATAAGTCAAACTCACTCTGGCAGGGATGCAGAACGTTGGGCAGCGAGAACATAGCATATGAATTCTGGGTCAAGTGAAAAGTTTTCCACCAGGGTTGCTGTACCAAGTTAGCATAGCCTCATTCCCATGCATCCTGACCTCTGGGGAACAGTGGAAAAAAACACTTTAAAAATCAACATTTTGCTATGTACCCCATATTGCAAAGCCTCATTCAAACACTTCCATGTGTGAAGAAACCTCATCTGGGGCACTATAATGAAACATCAAAACCCGAACAACCCCCTCTAGCCTGCTGGTGTCTCAGTTGAAAGGCTGCTTCAGAGGTGCTCAGCCTGTCCACAGCCACATCTGACAGGCACTTCCTGGACACCTGAGGTTTTACTCTGCTTTTTCCTTACCCTTTTGTGAAGAAATACATCCCAAATCCAATTTTAGGCAGCAAGAAGGGTTGGAGACTCTGGGAGGTGTTAACCCCTGGGACCTTTTGCATGCTTTAGACAGCTCTTGCATGTGCAGTGCCCTCTTCCCCGAAAGACAGCTGCGGTGCCCCACATGGAAGGAAAGAATCTCCACCACTACCACAAGGCAACACACCAGAGCAGGGTTGACCTCTCCCAGTCAGAAATCCCACTACCTGCATACCTCGTGGGAGTAAGCAGGGTGACCAAACCCTTTGTTGTGGTATCCTGTTTAATCCAAAGAGTGTTTGCTGGTTGCTGCAAGCCTCACCATCACTTTTTCCAAGTGATGGCTACACTTTCACATCACACCCAGACTCCTGGAAACACTCTGGGAGCCAGGATGCCCTGCTGCTGGGTAAAGCAGTGCCCAGGCAGCCACAGGATAAAGGGTCAGCACACAGCCTCCTCTGTCCTACCTCAGGCACAACGCTTCCTCTAATCCACAAAGCTCTGGCTGGGCAGGCTAAGGCTACACAAACAGGGAAGTGTTCCCAGGGCCACAACTAAAGAAACTTGTTAGTTCCCTCCTGCCCAGAACAGCTGTGAGAGCAGAACAGCCACAACCTTTGACTCCTCACTCCTTGGACTCAGACTCACAGACTCACAGAACAAACTAGGTTGGAAAAGACCTTTGAGATCATCAAGTTCAACCTAAACTCGAAATATCCCCGGAGAGGAGGGATCTTCTCTGCTCCATTTCAACTTTCACAATGCCACACACCTCATCACAAGACCACCACGTAGCAGTGCTACTGGAAAAAGAAAGTTGCTGCATTATTTATAGCCCAGGCAGGCATGGTGTAGTGTTATTTTAACCCCTACTTCTCAGTAAAATGGGTCTTTTGCTACCTAAATAGGAACAAACCAGAGCTCATAAAAAGAGAACCCAATTAAGATAAAAGGAATTTCATTTCTATTGAAATTACTATACCCATCTACCGTAAAAAGCCATAAAAAAAAGACTTCAACGTCATTCGAATTGTAGGCAGCCAGGAAGACCCTCAGCCAATTCCTGAAACCAGTTTACCCTGGTGATCACCAGCTAGCAGAAAGACCATGAGAAATAAAGGAGTGCATTTGACTTTCCAGATGGCCCCAGACCCTTTCACTCACCAGCACAGACACACCATCTTTGAGCACCAAAGGCTGTGGTTTCACAGATATTTCCTTTCTCTTCTGTGCTCCCTTGTGCTGACAAACATGCTGAGTTTTCCTAGCACAGATTTATTGCTGCTCAAGGCCATTGTTATGTTCAAGAGCTGCAGCAGAAGTTTTCAGAGGGGAAGATCTCCCCACTTGGGAGTGGCCATCCATCCACTAATGGATGTTTCAGTGTTGAGGACTGAGGATTTACTGGTTTGTGAAACTACAACTTCACCAGAAAGAATCACTACCAACCTCAAAAGGGGGCAGCCTTGTTGCAGCAGCTCCTGGATGCTATGGAAAACTACCAAGCATGACTTTAAGAAGGCTCCCCTTGCTAAGCCACTTTCCTGATGGTGTTAGACTCCTGTGTAGAAAAAACACTCTTTAAACTGGTTCTGTGGAACACCAGGTGTTTTGGTCTACACACCTCAGTGAGATATTTGCTTTGCTAAAGGAAACAGTCAGTATTGCATCAGCACAAGAGAAAAGCATTATCACCCTCTTCCTCATCTGAAAAGTTCACCTGCTGTGTTACCAAACAGGCACATGTAGTCTTAGTAACACAGTGAAAATTCTTTAGTCCCCAATCAGCAGAACACAGTCAGAATAAAGCAAGTGCTAATGTAAGTCTATTGCCAGGAATATTTTTAGTCGTTGTGGAACTAATATATTCTCCATCCTTCCTCAAGTGAGAGTATTTCCTTACTCCCTTCAGGAAGGCTCAGGTCAGACCCTCAAACCAAGCTCTCTCAACAGTACAAGCTACACTCCTGATTTTAATTACCATTTTTTTACTATTAAGCAAAATCTGGATGTTTTCTGCCAGTGAACTTCTTCTCTCCCTTTTGGAGACACTGAAAATTTTGACTTTTGAGTCAGGTGTTCACTCCAAAAGCCTACATCATTAACTTAGCAGGTCCTAGGAGAGTACCAGCTCAGGTACTGACAGGCAATCCTGTATTCAGACTGGCAGAAAGCCACTATCTTTTAAAGAGATATTTCTACATGCTTGCCAAAATGACCACCTATTTCCCCAAAACTATGCCACTGTAGCAAGCACTCCATCTGACCACGGAACAGGGAGAACAAAAAACAGGAAAGCCAATTTCAATAATGTGACAATGGTAACTTCTTGGAAAATTGCAACCCCATCCATAACATCTGATGTAGCAAGATCCTTATTTGGTTTTGTCTAAAATATCTATTTTTCCTCCTTTTAGGTAACAAGATACTGCTATGACTCAAGTTGCTTTCCACCGGGCTTGAAATAAAAAAGTACCTTTAACAATCCAAAAGTCCCAAACAAGTTTCAAGTTAAAAAGTTCACTGCCATTCAGGTTAAGATTTCAGAAGGCTCTTGGAATTGCCTTTCAGCTTCAATGATTTATTGTAAGCTCAGAAGACCTAAACCTACATAGTTTGCTGGTACCTTTTAACTCAGCTACCACATTTAACCAAGGTGATACTGGCTTGCTCACCGTGAAAAAGGACATTCCATCAGTGGCCAGACCTAGCATTTTATGCAAAAATACTGCCCTCTAGCAAGTATTTATATAAATCTGACTGTAATCAAACGTTTTTCACATTGCTTGTGCTTCCTCTGTATGCAACAGGTGATTGATAGAAGAGGACATTACCCATGCTCCAGGAAGCTCACAAGCAAAACTTGTAATCCTATTGCCAGTAAAACACAAGTTTTGCACAAAAAGAATGAGGGTACAAGAAGGTGAGATGGACAAAGACAACAACAGCAATAGAATCAGAAAATGTTCTAAATTTCTTGAAAATTTTGAAGTGCTTGTCCAAATAACTAACAGATGAGGGGGATGCGGGAGAATCTGATTTGGTTTGTTTGTGTGGTTGTTAGGGTTGGGTGTTTTTATGACAAGTGGAAGGAAGCAGGTAGAGTTTTACCTCCAGAGAGTACAAGGTTACCATGACTGGGTTTGGGTAACACCCATCCTACAATGCCAAACACGTGGCTACAACATTTATGCTACTTGAACTGGATTCTGTGATGTCCGTGGGATTAGAGAGAGATCTCTGTTGCAACCTACCCTTCTGCCACTTGCCTTCAGCGCTCTCTAACTCAGGCTCAAGAAAACTACAGAGAACTAAAGAAACAACACATGACAGGTCTCAAACTTAGTTAAATCCACAGAATAAAACAATTCAGAGTCTACATTACATTTTTAAGCTGTTGCAGGTAAAGGAATCCAACAGAAAACTCCGAGGAGCTGAACTTTAAGCACTGAACAAAGAGTCTAAAGCATGAGGCGTTGCCCTTCAAATAGGCATCAGCTAAGTGAAAGTGAAGAAGTTGATGCTACTGCTACATTTTCAATGCTATTTTCAACCTTATAGAGGAATGTGGGGTTTTTTGTTCTATTTTTTAACTACCACAAGCACCAAAGATCAATCCTGAAACTGAGGTTGGAGACAGCATTGACAAAATGACAGGGAAGTGTGACTTCTCATTAGATTAAAACAACTTAATCAACCCTTCAACTCCCAGATAGTAAGAGGTCCTGTCCACTCCAGCACCTCTGGCTGGACAGGAACAGCAGGAAATGTTTGTGGTTTCAGCTGGCCATACAGCTTGTTTGTGACATTACCAGAAGAACCACAGACACACAACAATCATTTCCGATGGCCATCTAACCCAGAGTGCTTGGCCATCAATGTGCCAGGTGAACTGTGATCCCTCCTCTGTCAGCAGACTGGCCTAGAAATGCAGCCCTAAAACTAAGTACTTGCCTTCATACTGGAAGCTTTTAAACTGTCATTTAATCATCTATTAATATCACCTTATTTTTGAACATCTGCATTTGAAAGGTACCTCTTAAAAAATATAAACAGCTGATTTCACTAATCTGAAGATACTGTGTGTTTTTAACAGCACCAAGGCATATTGAAAATCAGAAACTTGAAACCTTTTGGATGTACTGATTTTTTAACCCTTTATTCTGAACACTCTTTGGCCAACAAGGACTATTTACTTCTGTACACCACACATTAAAACTTCCAGCTCTTAAGCATTTACCTGTTGCAATGAAAAGCCATTTCTGCTGCAGAAAAGTGAGTACATTTACCTGAAATAGGGTGTTTATTTCTAACCATCAGTAAGTTTTTTATGATCTCACAGGTGGTTGAGGGCTAGCTGAGGCCTAGGAATGGCTACTGAAACTCTTTGTGATGTTAAGTTAGAAATCTCCAATGAGAGGACCTCTGATGCTCAGCAGGAATCCAGCATTCTCCCCAACCGTAAGCTTTTGTGTGTTTCTATGACTGTCATTTCCTGAAGGCGGCAAGAAGGCAATTGCTCTGCTATCTCCACATCCTTGTCAAGTCTGGCCAGCACAAACCTTGTTTCCTTAACAGAGCAGGCCAAGAGCAGGAAGATCTCCAGACAACCTACTGCCTCCACAGCACTACTCCAAAGGCACCATATCCTGACCTAGTACAGTTCCTTGGAAACTTCTTATGCCCAGACTGAAGGCAGAAATTTTCTTGACAGGAATAATGAGCAGTCCTCAGACTCCCCAAAAGACTTCCAGGAACAGGCTTCCTGTTCTCCTCTCCTCTGGGACAGAGGGCTCTTGCTCACACTCTGCAAGGACGGCACTGGTCTCTGCAGGGTCTCAGACAGTTAGAAATGTTTTGCCAGTTATGGAAGCCCTGGATTTCTAGTTCTGTGCTTTGAAGAACACAAAAGTCAGAGATTCATCAAAAGACAGCTTCTTAGCCAAGTATACTTCCTGTACTTGGTCAAGTCCACTTTAAGTCTCAAGCTCAAGCCTACAAAGAACTACAGGAACTGTAATGCATGACATAAAAATAGGTCTCAAACTTAGTCAAAACCACAGAATAAAACAATTTAGAGTCCACATCACATTTTTAAGCTGTTGCAAGTAAAGGAATCCAAAAGAAAACTCTGAGGAGCTAGTTTCTAAGCCTTCAACTACTGAACAAAGAGCCTAAAGCATGAAGTATCCCCTTTAAACAGGCCTCAGCTATGTCAAAGTGAAGAAGTAGATGTTTCTGCTGCTACGTTTTTCATGTTATTTTCAACATTACAGTAAGGTGGGAGTTTTTTGTTCTGTTTCCTAACTACCACAAGCACCAAAGATGTTGGACTCCAACTTTGCTTTTAACAAAGCAAAGATAAGGCAGATGCTGCTGGAAAGCACATTCCTGCGTTAAACACCCCTAGGTATCCCTGCTCAGCTTAGGTCTGGACATCACAGCCATCCCAGCTGGCCTGCTTAGTTAGAATTTTCTGCCACAGGGTAGTTTCAACTGATTATGTTCCTTAAATATCAGCCTTCCTATAGAATTATCTTAATTAGAAGCTCTCTTTCTTCACAGTCAATTGAAATACTCCATACAAGCACGTCTACTGGCACTCCAGGACAGAGCAATTTGCAGTGATTCATCCTGAATTTTGGAATTAGCAGATCATGTTCCAATGAGGGGTATCAAGCTATAAAATCTTACTGTATATTGCAGCCAGACACTATAGTAAGCATTACAAAAAAAACCCATTATCATAAAAGAAAAAAATTCAATTTATTATTTTAGTTCCCCTCTGTCTTTTCCTTGTCCTTCATCTGTACTTGGATCTCTCTTTGTCTTTTGATTTCTTGGGACTTCTGCTTCTGTCTGCTTTTTTATCCCAGTCTCTTACTCGGACATCTTCCCTGTATTTGTCTTTTTGTCTGCTGTAAGTGTATTCTCTCTCCTGAGAACGGCTGCGGCTCCGATGTCTGTCCTTCTTCTCACTCTTGGTCCTCTCCCTGCAGCGCTCCTCATGCCTTCGCTCAGAGTCCTGTCAAAGGGATTGTACAGAAATCCAGTTACAAACAAGAGGGGAAAACATACAGAGGCATGAAGAGAACTAGAGAAAAGTCCAGCATGGCTGGTTCCTTAGCTACAGTTGGTACTACCTCAAAAGAGAGTCACATCCACAATGATTTGAAAAACGTAACACAAAATTACCCCACTGACACCATCTTATACAAGTAAGTATACAAGTAAGTTTCTGTCAGTGTTTATGGAAGAAGGCATAGCTGACAGGAATGCCTCTCTGCTGCCCAAGGAGCTTTAGCAAAAATTGGTTATATCTGAGATTCCATTCAGATGGATATTATCAAACTTGCCACAAGCATCAAACAAGTCTGTAAGCTAGATCTGGATTTTGGATTTTTTTACCTAAGAAATGCAAATATTTCCATAAGTTTTGGTTCAAGCCCCACAGGCATTCCAGTGCTATGCAGATGCATAACATATTTTAAGACCTGTAATAACTCTTAATGGCCTAAATTCAAGGCTTCAGCAAAACTGAACAACCTGACAGTTTAAAATCACTGTATGTGCTAATAGATAGATATGATTTTATGGGATTTTAATAACAACACTGTTAAGCACAGATCAATATGAGTTAAGAAAAATGTCTCCATTAAATCACACAGTATTGCTTTCCTTGTTTCAGATATTATTTTTCTAACGATCACAACTGTATGGTTAAAACCTACACTCTATGTACAAACAAACAAACTTCATTTATTTAAAAAAACTACTTTAAACAGAGATTTTATGCGGAGAGCCAGTGACTAGGGTGGTTCCCAGAGCAAACATCACCTTTAGAATGACATCAATAATACTGAAATTACTAGGGTTACAATAAGCAACATAAACTCCCCAGATAAACAGACACACAAATAATCACATTCTGCTTCTGCTGGGTACAGTAATCTCACTGGTGGCCAAATGCCTATTCCACATATCTACAGTCTATTGCAGTACAGATTTTAAAATCTGTATCCACCAAAAAGACTCAGCAGTGCTTCTAGCTACTTGTAAGAGCTTTGTCCCTCCATTCTCAAAATGATGCAGAGCCATTTTACTCCTATACCCAGAAGCTTCACTCTCCATATGTTTGACAAAACAATAGATTTCAAGCCCCTCTGTGACAAGGCCTGAGTAAACATCAGATGATGGACATGCTGGTGTAGGGGTAGACAGAAACAAAAAAATATTGGCCAGAAAATCAAATGGTGGGCTTGGTGAAGGGTTGCTTTCTATCTGGTTTGTTGCTGGGGTTTCCTCCCAGCACATGGGAGAAACAGGAGAAAAGCAGGACAGCATTCAGTTGAAAAATCTACCAAGTAAACACTGGAGACAAGGCTACTGGCCAAGTGAGGGCAAGGAACAGGTTAGTGAACATTTCAAACTACAGACAAATAGCCCACATTGAATGCCATGGAAAAGGTCAACTTGCTGAAAGGATCAGAAGTCATACAAGCATTGAGTTAAACAACCACAGTGACCTTCACAAAAGCATTTAAGGTGCAGGTGTACAGGACAAGTCTGGAAGTGACACAACAAAGTCACCACAGTAACTAATATGATCACAATGTAAAGAAAAAGAAGTGTAATTTGAATTAATAGAATGAATTGCACATTTATTTCTTGCCAGCATAACTTACATTTCCCCTTAAATAAGATTTTCCATTTTGAAGTCTTTGGCATAGAAAAAGGTCCATTTTTAAAAAACACTAAATTAGTAAAAATAATGGTATTTTGAAACCAAATTTTTATGCCCGAAAGTCAAATATACACTGTTTTGGAAGAAGAAGACAAGGATTCATACTAAAAAACAGCTCTCCCTCAACTGCTGAAATTTGTATCTCTCAATCCAGGATCATAGCCTCTCATCAGTCACTAAGTAAGTGATGACCACCCCAGTTTTTAATCCAGCACTGTGTTGGAACACCTATGAGAAAGGAAATATGGAAAGAGGGAAAGACTATTTTCTGGAAGTCCATGGCTGATTTTGCCAAAAGTAGTAACTCGCTAAACAGCAGTCACAGGTGAAATAGCTAGAAATATCATGGCCACAGAAGTAGAATGCATGTGCCACCGCTTACATACATTAAACACACTAGCTAAAGGTTAAAAGGAGCAAACAGAGAGAGCCTTTTCTGGGGGGAGATTTTGATAAAACTTGACCCTGAATATAAAGGGAAAAGTGTCCAATAAACAGTCTGTAAAAGCAGGAAATTAAAACCAGAAAAATCAGTACCTCTGCCAAAACCATGCACTACAGAAATGTGAAATCAGGAAGTCCCTATGTCTCACAAAAAATCTACTGGATAGGCTGTACTGCTTCATAGATCCAGTTATCTTAAAATATAAAATCCAAGAGAAAACTCACGGATAATACCGGAATGTGAACAAAGCCACAATATAGATCTCAGGTGGAAGTGTGTCCTGCTTTGAAAAAAACTCCACTACATCCTATTCACAAACCTACATGGCAGCCCACCCTCCTACCCTAGAGCCACATCCTGTTACTTACAAAAGCAAGCCACAGCACCCTACCTCTTCTACCCACTGGAATGAAGTCAAAGAGTACAAGACTCAAAAATATATTCTTGAAACATCAACACAGAGGCCAGAGATTCAGGAAACGGGTGTCAGACTAAGAAAAGGATGAGTCAAAATATACTAAAGAAAAACAGTAACACCAGCAAGAGAACAGAAAAACAACTCAACATCATGGAAACTATTGAGAAAATAAAACCCCTTCAAGTCATAGCTAGAGCTGATAGCACAAACTGCAGTTCCAGTTGCCAGAGGTTTCCATTATAAGCCCCATATCTCTCTTAATTAAAATCTCTGCCACACTATGGACTCACAGTAAAAGTTTCTGTATGAAGCATGGCTACTGTGGTCTTTGGCTGATGAGTTGTACTGTTTTATTTTAAAGTTCTTACCTCAAATACATTCAGTGATTTACAAAACAGGGTTAAGGGAGAACGCTTTGTTTGCCTACACTAAAAATGCTACCACTCACTAAAGTTTCCATGCTGTTATACAACAAAATTAAAAATTTGTACATGCTGAACAGGGTCTGTCACCTAAGCTGGCTGCAGATTTCACTAGAGAGGCCATGCCCAAAATACTGAGTCTGTGAGACTGAGTATACACCGCTCAGTATGTGCACACTGTACAGTACACACTAACAAGAATATTCAAATCAAGGGAGAAAAATTCTTCCCAGAAATTAATTTTCACAGGTCCAAGAGGGAACTACCATGCTTGCCATCCGAGAACAGTTAAGCCTCCATCTGTGATTTCGGGTGTAAGAAAGCAAAACTACTTACAGCAAAATGGGTAAAGGTGACTAAGAGAGAGGAAAACTGTGGAAAAGAAGATACCAGAGCACAGCAGCAGCAGACTATGAGAACAAACCACGTCAGGAGCAAGTGACTAAATCACAAAAATATACACATAAACACAGAGGAGATCACACAGACAGGCATTAGAATATGTTCTGTTCCAGAACCTGAAAATAGCACCAGGAATCCCCCAGTCCTCATTCATGTTTTCGTGCTAAGAAGTCTCACAATCCCTTTACAACAATTAGAACAGACGTTAACAACCTATTGCTGCCAGCACTTGTTGTGCCACCTGCAAGGGTGAAGACAGCTAAATGATTTTAAAATGTTCTCTGCTGATAATGCATGACCAGCCAGTTCCATGGGTGTAATTCCTGAATCATCAGGAACAAGTATTACCACTAAAAACACCTGTTTCAAGAAGACTAAAGACACAGTTTCAATCAGCCAAACAGACAGGAGAAAGCCTAAACCAACATTTACTCCACAGCTCTTGTATGCACATGCTGCAGTCAAGACTTTACCTACCTGAGCAAGCCCCTGCCCCGACTCAGCGACCCTGACTGAATTAGTACAGTGACAAAAAGACTGTCCATGAATGAGCAATAGGTCTCACTGCTGGCACTAAAAGATTTTAATTGCTGATGTTAATGATAAAAAATTATTTTCAAGCATCACAGCATGAAGTGATGTGTAAGAACAGAATCATGTATGCTTTGTGTACACAGAACTTTCTGCAGTACTCAAAACTCAGGATGGGACAATAGCCTTATTTGCTGTGGCTGAAACTTCTTCCTTTTCTGCAAAGTTGCTAAGAAGACAGCTTTGTTCTCACTCACAAAGCTTGCACTGTTAAAATACTGGGGTTTGGTTTTTTTCCTTTTCAGCTCAGCTCAATTCTTCCTAATAATTCAGTGGTGGTTAACCCTCCACTTTCTCAGTGAAGATTTTGTTTCTACAGAACCCCATATCTTGAGTATTCCACTGAAACATGGGAATGCTGTCCTGACAGGCTGCAGTGGAACTAATGAATGAGAGAATTTCTGTCTCCTGGTGCTGTCCTCCACAGCCCCAGCCTCACAGCACCATAGGCTTGCACATTCCAGATGCAAACCCACAAAGAGATTTTACACAAACACCTCCAAAACAGTTATGGACAAATACAAAATGATGATGTAAAGGGACTGTGTTCTCAGCTCCATATAGGAAAAACCTATATATGATGGTCTGGCAAGAAAATGAGACATAGTGTACAGTCATGAAACATGACTGACTACTACTTTATGACTAGGAATATGTGAACAACAGGTTCAAAGTGCTGAAGATCCCCAACTTTACGAGAGGCTACATTGCCTCTTCAGAATGTTTTGGCAAAAATCCATCTAGACATGCCAAGCTTCAAAAGTCCATGAGGATTTGGAAATCCTCTTTCATAATCAAATATTAACATCAGCCTTCTGTAGGTTTACAGCTCCTGTATTTTACACAGGACTTTGCACACCATGTCCTTATTAAATATCAGACTTTTTTCCTGGCTTCTTTTATGAGGATAACAATGAACAAGTATAAAGTTAATGCATGAAGAGTGTAGTACCTTAGATTTTTTGGTCCTCTTGTCATCATCTTCATCTTCAGAATGGTGGTGCTTTTTCTTCTTCTGTTTTTTAGCCAAGTGCGACTGACTTGTGTGAGACTCTTCTACATCTTCATCCAGCACAAGGTCATACTTGGCACTGATGATGCTGGTTAAGGACAGATCTGTTTCCCAGTATCGTAAGGGGCAGAACACAACAGCCTGGGAAGCAAACCAATCCCTGTTTGTCTGACAAGGGTTTACCAAGACTTAATGCATATTTCAGAGAGAACACAGTTGTGTTCTGACTGAAATATTGGGAAAAAAAATCAGCTGTGCTCAAGTGACTGAAATCTGTACTGCCAAACAGTACAGCCAGGCTGCATCCTCCTTTCTTTTCTAACTGTGGATATCTGAACAAGCTATGGAGTTTTCTTTCATGCTTAGCATAAGCAAAGTATAATCTTTAGAGAATGATTTAATTGCTAGTATGGTCTCATTTTGGATGCAGAAGGTCCCCTCTGAAACTACTTAAAAACTCTGTTTTGCCATATGTCATTCCAGGGCTGGGGGCTTGGAACATAATTTACCTGCACACAACATGGATGTGAAACAGCATGTTTTGAATTGACTAAATTCATCAAAGTGAAAATCATAAATTGTTAAAATCCATCTCAAAACCAAATGGTTACATGAGGTAGCACGGAAACATCCTATTGGCAGGCTTTAAAAAGAAGAAGTTTTTTCCAGGCTGTTTTCATAAACTCTACTTAATTAAAAAAATACCTTTGACCAGGAAAGGATACTCTTGCTTTGGTTTTACCTTTTCTTTCAGAGCAAATTTCGAAGGTTTGTCACGTTCCTTCTCATAGTCCTTGAAATCTTCCTTGGTATACCGCCCACCTGTCCACAGAAAAATATATTCATTTCACTCTAAGCACAAACACAACCAAGACTCACAACTGTCATTAAGTGTTGATGATGATTTAGGGGCGCTTTATAACCATAGAGAGCTCCATAGCAAGATACTGTTCCAGAAAAAAACACTGACATTTGCATAACAGAGAAGAGAGCAGGACAAATTGTGATGTTCTGGCCTTTTCTTGCTTGCAGGTCCCATTAGACAACATCCAGCTTTCTCCTCATTCATGTCCAAAGGAGACAACACATGAATGAGGATCACAAAGCAGGATTCAGCAACGGGCTTAGACCCATTTCTATTACAGGTCCTATACCACACTACTTAAAATTCTGTTACCATGAAAGCCCACAGACTGTTCTCTTTATTATATGACTTTTTGCTCTGGTCTGCACTGAGGGAAACCTCTGAGGCAACTACAGCTCAAGAATTCAAACGGAAAACTGTGAAAAAAAAGTTCACGTCTAGATTTAAATAGGGACACGACAGATTTCAGTTTCCACTCACTCACTGAAGCACCAGGGCACAGATCAACAAACTGCGGCACCGTGCTGCCCTCTGCCGGCCACACTTAGAACTGCAACACTCACTTCTGGCTAGGCCAGAAACCACTACCGAGGACGGAAGGTCATTTTTCAGGTACCATACAAGCACAAGACAATATAGCTAGCTTTCCAATATTTTGGACAATTTAGACCTCAAATAAAGTTTCCCACGCAGGCAGTCAATACAGGATGACTGCAGCACCTGGTATAGACAGAATACAGAGTCACCTCAGCTCTGTGCAGGACAAGAACCAGTATCTCAGTTTTCATGGCCACACTCCTACTGGAGAAACTGCATGCCAACAACTGAGGGCTGACTGCATCTTCAGAAGAACACACATAAGAATGTTACCAATGTAATGCACAGACACCTCTCCAAGTCCAGTGTTTTTTCCTCATGCCTCCAGTAATCAAATAACCACTGCTATCCACTTCTTCCACCACCCTTTTCCTCCCAAAACATCCTCAAACGCCTGAAATTAGGTTTTTGTAACATACGGCCTGCAATGCAGCATGTTTGATGTACAGGAGGTGAAGAGCAGAAACCCCTGGCCTGAATACTGACTTTTTCTTGTATACACCTGACTGTCAGTGACTGAAGAAATTAGAAAATAACATCTTGCCATATTATTTTCCCAATAAGTAATATTTAAAAAATCATGTCCAAAGTTTGAGACGAAATAAATGTTTTAGTGGCAAAAATACATTGGCTAAAAAGGTAACCAGTGGCAATGCAATGTTCATGTAACAGTAGGAAACCCTTCTACTTTTTCTTATGCAATAAAGGAAGGGAAGAGCTAACGACTGAGTTGCTCTATTTATTACATTACCAGGAGCATTTATATGCCTCAAGATGAAATGATTTAAACTCCTAACTCTTTATACAACTAGTTTAGAAGTCACGGCTTATTAAGTTACGAGGATCAAAGAATTGCAAGTACACCTACCTTTTCCCTTCCATTTAATCTTTGCAACAGACTGGCTAAAATCCACATGTATCCGTCTGTCATCTATCAGCACATTGTCCATTTTGAAGTAGGCTTTCTCACAGTCTTCCTCCTGATATTAACCAGGAAAATCTTGAGTCACAATTATTTCACAGGGATATTCACTGAAGAGCTCAAACACAAATTCAACTCTTTCTAGCCATACATTTCTTTCTGAAATTGCCTAAGGCACCACAGTTCTTAAATTGTACCATTTCTAAAGAAATAGTTATGTTTTGTCTGAATATCAGCATTTCAATTCCAAATTCTTCAGTTCATTTCACTATTTTAAAAATTTGCCATCTACATGTTTGGCACATGTAATACATTCAAAAAAAAAAAAGGGAAAATAGGACAACTGATAAAAATTCCTTTTTAACTACGTAAGTAGGCTAAAGAAAAGTGTTTTCCTCACAGATGAGAGATACCAGCACATATAAAGCTACACACCACCAAGAGAACTATCACCATAAATCTCCAGTAAGACCAGTGTGTTGATACAGCAAGCATCTTTTACAAGCCTAGAAGAGAAAACTACCGTCCACATGGATCTATCTTATTCCATACAGCCTCCTTTCTTCAAGCTGCATGCTCCTAGCACTCCTTTCTTTAACTCTTGAATGTCTTAATGCACTCTGGGGAAAAAACAGAGCCTGATCCCCTCCCACTGGTTCCAAGACAGCCTAAGTACATTTTTGTGCTGGCTGCTCAAACAGCAAAAGACTTAAATGCTTGCCTCATTTAGGACCCAGAACTTCTGTAACTAATTTATAGTTTCCCTCAGTAAGAGAAAATATTAGCTATTTCACACTTACAGATGTCAGTGTTTCTCCTAAATGGAAGTATACCAAAAAGAGGCTTTTACAAGCAGGACCTACACACAGTTTATACCTAAAACCCATACCTTTTCAAACTCAATGAAAGCGTAACAAAGAGATTCACCAGTCTTCCAGTCTCGGATCACTTCACAACTGAAAAAATGATAAGAAATTAAAATGTCAACACTGTTGTAGCAAAAAATGTAGAGTAGGAAAGCACTGCTTAAAAGGAAGAGTAAGAGTTCAAAAAGCAACCCAAAAAACCCCAACCTACAAAACTGAAACATCTTGAAGGTATTAAAACCCTTGATTCTGAGACTCACTACTGCAAGAAAAAATGCACGAGACATTGCTTTGTGCAACTACACTAAACTCACACGTGGTTACCATGAAGCATAGAAGTAGAAATTAATTTCTAATCAGTGAAACAAAAAAAATTTTCCAACAATACTGTTTGTTTTTAATTTTTTGCATTTCACTATTACAAGACAAGACAGAGTTCAAATTCTTCTTTCTCTGTCATTTTAAGCAAAGTTTAAACAAACATCTGTGACAAACTTTCTCTTCTTAGCAAGCACCTCTTTAGCAGCCCATCTTTTTTTTTACCCAGGTCACTGGGCAAAAATAAGAAGCCTAAAAGTATTGAGTAAGTAGTGCAAAACGGGAAGAATGCAATACTGTATCAGTATTACACAACTCTTGTACTGGACATACGAATTCTGACTACAGAACGCTGAAAGACTGCACACAGGCAACAAGAGCAGGATATGTGGCATGAAGGTGAGAATAATGTGAGACCTCCCTCATGTGTAGAGAGGAAGTGACAAATCAGGATCCACAATCAAAAAGGTGATTAAGGCAGAAAGAAAAAAAAGCTGGGGGGGAAAAGAAAAGAAGTAGACCATAAGGCTGCTCAGACAAGGTATAGGAATTCTTTGCAGCAGAAGGCAGAACCGTTTTGTGAAAGAATCCTCCTTCATGGATTATTCAGAGAACCTATCTGAAAGCGGAAGGACTGCAGAAGAGTGACAACTCTGACAGAGAAACAAAAAATTAGAAATCCTTAGGTCATAGAGAAACCATGCTGGAGTTGTAAGAGTGGCACACAATGCCAATTTCATCCACACACAGAGACAGTGTAGTTTAGATCTGTGAGCCTGCAGGCCTGTGCGCCAGTATTGCACAAACTGTTAGAAACTCCAAGCAGAAGAGAGTCAGTATCCATCTGCAAACACAGAGCCTATTCCAGACCACTTGAATAAACTTAAGTGAAGTGCACTAACAGAGTCAATATGCTCACGCGTGGTGATGATGATGATCCATTCCATGAAGTCTTTTGAAATCCCTCTGCAAATTCTAATAAACTCCTGCAACAAAGGCTTTTGGGGAAAGTAAGTAGCAAGGGCATAAGGAACATCACTGCATTGATAAACGTGCAAAAGACCAGGTAAGAGTAAAGTGATTCAAAGCTTGCTGATGGTACTGAATTGTGCTGATGATACTAAATTGTTACAGGTAGCAAAGACAAAGAGTGAAGAAATCATAGAAAGTCCTTATAAGACCAGTAAGACAGCAAATGACCTTCGTGTAGATAAATGCAGCAAGATAAGCATGGGTTGAACCTTAATCGTATATTGTGAAAAAAAATCCCCAAAAACAAATGAAAAAAACAGCTTTAGCTAGAAAAGATAGCTGTTTCTTTACACTTGAAAAGGAGTTGAGACTAACACAGCGAACAAAACTGTTCCACTATAGATCTGTAGTTTCTTCAAAACTGTGTGCAATTCTGCTTCTCTCATCTTGAGATGAAAACAAAAGAACAGGAAAAGGGAAACAAGGTAATTAAGTCTCTCCTATGAAGAAGCATGAATATGTAGATTTGTGCTCTCAGCAAGGAAAAAAAATAACTTTGAGGTGCAGGATAGAGAAATGTAGGAAAGAAGATTTCACTGCCCATCCTGTCTTTTGATAGCAGTACTAGGAGCAATCAGCTGAAACTACTAGAAGCCAAGGTCAAAACTGAGAAGGGCAGCAGGAATGTGGAACACCTTTACAAGGAACTTATCAGATGCCACAGATGTTTGATGCTGTATGTCAAACCACATGTACTACCACAGGAAAGAAAAACCCAGAGACTCTATCCAGCTCATTGAGCATCTGACACAAAAACTGCTGAAAGCAGTGAGAGGACGGGGGGCAGGGAGGAGTGTCATATGCTTTCTTGGTTCCTACACTTCCTCAGGCTTTCCTTAAAACCACTCCTGGGGACAGGGTACTCATCTAGCTAGATCTGCCTTTGTATCCCCATTGCTGTGGTCTCTATCCAAACAGAGCATAAATCTCCTGAGACACCAGACACCTTTACAGCCAAACCTAAACAGACTGGGAGGAATCAAGTTCAGTTTCAACAAATAAGGTTTTATCTTTTAACATAATTACCTTTTAATGGGACCAAATCGTGAAAATATTATCTCCAGGTCTTCACCTGTGGTCACAGGATTCAGTTTACACACAAACAGCACATTTTCTGGTGGCTTGATGTCTGCATCTGGTAAGTCTCCCACCTGGGATACAGAAAGAAGACATTTAAGACATTCTCTTCTGCCTAAAGCTCTCTGCAGGCAGCACAGCACACTGGGAACACATCTTTTGCATGAGCTCACATTCCCATCACAAAATCAAAACTTAATAAAATAGTTTTCCTACTTGGTGTCATGAAAAAAGTGTTTTCTGTAGAACCTAAAATTTACTATTTATTTCCAATTCCACTGCTGGATTTTATGAAAGTTCACAAATACATTCTACTTTGCTTTTTCTGTTCTTAGTATAACAGTTCTAAAAGGTGGAAGTGCACCCATTTGTCCCTACAAATCTTCTGCAACTTTGTTGCCAGATCTGACTTGATCTTGGAATTAGTCTCTGCTGCAAACTATTCACCATAAATTTGTATTTGGTGGTTGTAAGGAAGTGAGATGGACGATTCACTCATCCTTCAGTGGCGTGAATTCTTTTTTAAATTCTCTTTTTTTCTTTAAAAAAAAATTCTAATCCTATTCACAATTTTTGTTACTATGGAGTTTACCAGTATGCACTGGGAGGAATTTGTCACAAATAAGCTCAGCTCTCTCCCGCACATGCTACACCATTTCCAGAACTGCAGGTTTTCCAGCAGCACACTATGTATGTTACATTTTTTAACTGGATGCATTTCTAGCAAGTTTTTAGAAACCCTCCACTGGCCCACTCTGACAATAAAGTGTCACTGGTTTTATCAGAGAACCACAACATGAATGCTCATAATCAATCCTTTCATTGTACAGATATTTAATAGCAGATGCTGAAAGATGACATCATCACCAGATATGTAATTTCAAGCTAAGTGGTACACACCCTCCTAGATTTAATAACATGCATACACACTGGAACAAGATCTAAAAGGTAAATACAGAAAGATATTGACCATTTCCAGAAGAATGGCACGAGTTTTTGCTTCTTTTTCTGCCTGAACTTCCTCTATTTCATCTGCAGTCCGTCCTTTCGTGTCATCAATTTCTTCATCTGCTCCTATTCTGCCACTCTAAAAAATGAAGGAAAAGATTATTTATTAGCAAGCCATGGCCAAAAAATCTTTCTCACTCTCCAACTATTACTTGGATGACCTCTCCCCTCACCCTTCAAGACATGAAACATGCTTAAGCATTGTATGTCTGCAGAACTGAGCTTTCATTCTGCTCTTCCCACTTAGATTAGAACAAAAGAAAAAAAGAGAAGATGTTTTCCTCATATTTTAGGCACTGTGAAATATTTCTGTGAATTTTTGTGACCAGTCTGAACCATACCCAGGTGAGGTATTCTAAATTCCTTTATATATACCCACCTAATACTCAACATCTCACCACATAAATGTCAACTCATTTCTAATCCAGGTAACTCCTGCCAAAAAGGAAGTATCTGTTGGGTCTAGCAAGTATCTGTTTGGTCTAGCAAGACATTAAGCAGAACACAGCACAATAATAATTTTGTTTTTATACATATATACCTAGACAGGACTTGAGGTTTAATTTTTTTTTCTCCTCACCATCATCTCTAGAATGCTGCCTTTCTTAGACATTTCTGTGCTAAAAGAGATATCCTCAAACAGACTATGAGGGGGAAAAAACCTCAGTACACATCTCTATGCTGCTGGCAGTGAGCTACTAAATACCTTATTCTCACCTTGTCTGAAGGTACATCAGAGATTAACCACAGTGCACACATACTCTAAAAGCCTAATTTCAATCTTGTATCTTATTAAGCTTAAAAAGAAACAATATTCTCTGCAGTTAATTAATTCATTCATTGAAACAACTGTTTCCATACAAGACAATAACCTCACGTACAAATTCTGTAACTGCATATTATGAGTAAATTATTAATAATTGCAATTATTTTTTAGAAAATTGCTTATTTCTGAACAAATAGCCCACGGTAGTATGTGTGCCTACACATATAACTCTAAGAATGACCAAGATTACTTTCACTGAAACACAGCCTATTCACACATTTTAAACACATTTAAAAGGAAAACAGCAGCAACCATTTTATTATTAATAAATGTAAGTTATATATTGTCTTCTACCAGAGTATACTGAAATCCAGTAATACCTGCAGTGAATGTTCTGAATGTTCTGCTTATCTACACTGTAAATAGAAACCTAAAATACAGTTTTCAAACATAACTCCACCTGAGCCACAGGGGACAGCACCCAAGTCATGCTTTCATCCTTCTCTTGAAAGGTTAAGCAGTAACCTTACTTGAAAAGTATTTGATTAAACACAGCAGTAGCTCCAAAGAACTGACACTCATTTAACATATCAGAACTCAAGCTGGCACTGTAGAAAAACACCTCCTGAATGAAAAAATGCGTAGTTCTTTTAGGACACAGATTTAAGAGGCAAAATCTTAAAGACTGATTTTTTATTTTGGCCAAATCTCTTCTGGACATTAATCATGATAAATTTATTTAATTATTTCTTCCAACTTTTCCCTGCCACAAACACTCACATCGAGCTGCTCCTTTGTAGGTTCTGGCGAGCGATCAGGAACACACAGGCCAGGTGGATCATCAAAGGGATCATCTAAAATTACTGTGTGGTTTATCCTAACAGAAAACAAAATCAACATCAGCACTGGTTACATGCCAGAAAAACCTGGTTTACTAACTAACAGCAAACCAGCCCCACTAATTCTCAGTTGTATCCCAAACAGCCAAATATCCTGTGTGTTTGTAGATTTCAGCACTTTGGTAAGGGCAACATGGCTCAGTATTTTTGTACATACTTGTTTATTTAGTACTTATTTATTTTACCACTAATAGAGGGGGAAAAAAGTATCTAAGATAGCACGTAGAGGTCACTGACATCATGATATTCATCTAGTTTCCAAAAAGAAATAATTTCATTCAATTATAAAGTATTCTTCAAAAAGTAAAGTTAAAAGCAGTCATACCTGATATCTTGATATGGGATAAAATCCTTATCTACAAAGGTTTCGTTGATTGTCTTCAATACATCCATGCCTTCTGTCACTTCTCCAAATACTGTATGTACACCATCAAGGTAATCCAGGTTTTCCCCTGTGGTAATGAGGAACTACAAAAGAAGACACAAAACTAGGAACTAGAAATAGAAAAATTCCTTAATTTTCACTTCCATTTAACTACAGATTTTTTTCCTGACAATTTTATACATTAGCAAAATTACATCAAAGTATTAACATAGGGAAATAAATAAAGGGAAAAAAATACAGGACTGAGTACCAAATAAAATTAATCTAGGACAGGATTTGAATCTAAGTACTTTAATTCCTCTATCTATAACCAAATACCCATTGTCATCTGGAATGCTATGCCAAGTATTTAGCTATGGTGGGGGTTTTAACATGCCTTTTGATGGTTTAACCAGATGGTGATTCTATTGACATGACACTGTCTTTGTTCTGCAGCCTTTGTAAACTCATGGAACTTGTATTTTAGTTACTTAGACATGTACCAACACCATATGCTGACCTGTGATCCATGCTGATCACTGCCATTGTTCACCATTGACACAGTTCCCTTCTTCTTGTGCTTGATTCTCGGCACCTTTTCTGCCTCAAAAAATCTGGCTTGATCACCATACAGTTGACTAAAAAACCATATATAACAAGTATGTTACAACAAAAAGGAATTTTTAAAAGTAAGCTCATCAAACACTGTAAAACCATAAATGGCATCTCAAAAAATTTTACATTCCACATTTACATTAGGCGTTCAAATAAACCTAGATTTTACATCGCACCCATGAACATATTTATGAACCTGTACACTTTCACAGGTTACACTACAAGGAACGACAAATTTTTCTCTAGACATTTCACAGAGTGTTTTTGCGGGGTGGGAAGGGTATACCTATGTATTTTTAAATTCAGCATTTAACATTTTTCTGAGGCATTAAAGAACTACACATTTTAAGTAGGTTCTGCAAAAGTAAGTTATTCCACACTGTAAAAATGCAGTTATTTACATCAAAAATTTATCTCCTAAGGGAAATAGCAAACCGATACATGTATGTGCAAAATCAGTTCTTTATGCAGACAGGACTAGATACACTAATTTGGGATATACAGGATATAGCAAATTGTTGCATTCTTTTTAATTTTTTATGTCTAACCCTGCTATCACTTCTTTTGTCTCACTCCGTAATCTGACGGAAGCATGATCAATAACCATATTTGCCCAAATTTAAGGAGAGTGTTGTGTTTAAACTCATTTTGTTAAGCAGCTGTTAGCCTCTATGAAGAGAGGATTCAAATTAACCTTTGCCTGCAAGAGCAGAAATTCCAGTTTCATGGACTGCAGCAGTAGCAAACAGGTACAAAAGATGCACTGACCTTCTCCATGCCAGTGACAGACAGAATCTGAAACTCTCATCACACTGAACTTCCCCATTTGCCATACAACTAAGTCTCAGAAGACTTGTAACACACCAAAATAAACCTAATTTACTTGTTTGCAGAGACAGCTCAAGTCTGGCAAGTTTACCTACCTAGACTTGCATCTGCTTAGCACAGTTACACTGCTCCCAGGATCACTGCAGTGGTGATTCACAGATCCATGAGTTCCAGGTTTTGTATTTAAGAGGCTCTGACAGACTGACTTACAAAAGTCAGCAACACTGCGTCTGTTCCAGCTGAACTCCCTTAACTGCTGTATTTTGTGCTCCCCAGCATTTCCCCAGTAATTACTTCTGCTCTACAATTTTAATTCTACTTTAAGGAACTATTTCAAATGAATCATATAGAACACATGCACTTTAACTCCATCCTAGCTGTTTGAATGATTTCTTCAACTCTTGCCTCCGTGACCACTGAAAACTTCTTGAACAAACAAAAGTGATTTCCTTATAAACATTCAACATGACTAAAAACAAATTCAAGTAAGGAGATCACTTTCTTATACACAGAGGAAATCAAGTTTAGCCTCTATGCTTCACTCATGCTCAATTTAGTACATTTTGTTATAATAATAAATGTATTCACAATACAAATAATGTTTTCTACAGATCATTTAGTTATGATACTTTTCTTACCAAACATATAGTTATTTGCCAGCTTTTAAACAGACAGAAATGTATGTACAAGTTGTTACCTGTAACTCCCCTTCCAAGGTCAGAGACAGAACAATGTCCAGGAAAAAAACAGTGAATGGCCAAAGGCAGTGCAGAAATTAAAAAGGTATCTAAGTAGGAAAGCCAAAGAAGCTTATGCATCAGCATTTTTATTTCCCGTCAGTAATTCTGCCTCAAGAAAGCTGTAGACAATCTAACTGGAACTCCTACTCCCTTACCCAGATTCTCTGTTGAGATATGTAGACATCATGTTTATACACAAACACTCACCAAAATATGGATTCCCCTCCACGGCCAGTTCCCATGGGGTCACCAGTTTGTATAATAAAATCCCTCTGTCACAAAGGAGAACACATAAAATATTGTTTTCATGTTTATGATTTCAAAACCAACGGAAAAACAAGGAATTGCGAATACTCACCTGTACATTATAAATAAGACAATAGTTGTAGTACTTGACTTTGCAGAGCTTCAGGAAATTCAGACAAGCTGTAAGAAATCATACCAACATTTAGAAAGGAAACTCCAGACACGGTAAGAATAGATATGACAGAGATCTAGTTTAACGTGTAGAAGAGTGGTTTTGGAGCAGACTGTAACGAGACTTACAGGGCACCACCTATAAACGCTGAGAGAAATGCTCCAAGGAAACCTAACATCTCCTCCCTTCCTATAGATCACCTCTAGCGATTCAAAGAACCCTAAACACGGTTAGTTATACGGAAACACACTTCCCCCCCTCAGCCCCCGCGATTCTCTTCAAACACTTAAGAAAGAAGCTCACGGCAGCCCTTGGATTCAGCAGATATTACACTTGTGGCCGCAAGCGCCGGCCGCGTCCCCCCGGCCTGTCCCGCCCCAGGCCGCCAGCCGCCCGCGCACAGGGGAACGCCGGGGGCTGGGGGCCGAGCCCGGTGTCGGCGGGGGCCGGGGTTCGCCGGTGCCGGGCGCTGGGCTCGTACCGCGGGGCCGCTCCTCGGTGTACAGGTCGATGACCAGGTCGCCCACCGTGGTCTCCAGCAGCACCGCCATGGCCGCGCGCGCCACAGCCCGCCCCGCGCGCCCCCTGCCGGCGCGGAGGACCCCGCGGGCAGCCGGGGGCTGGACGGGCTCTTCCCGCAGAACTGAGGGCGCGGCGGCGGAACACGGGCCAAAATTAAGGCAGGATGTTTTTTCATATGTAGGATCCTTGTATACTTTCAGACAGAACAATTAGATTGCAAAAGACCTCCCTCTGAGAGCTAACTGGCACACCCGGTCCTTAAAATCCTCCAGGGATGGTGAATCCACTGTGTCGCTGGACAGTCCTTAGCCCAGTCCATGCTCTTGTAAGCTACCGAGTCATTCTGAACTGTTGTGCCCAAACACAAGAAGCTGGTCCTACAATTATGAAAACCTGACAGACCCAAATTATGTCTCTACCACTGAGAGACATAATTCCCCCGTCTTCATCACACAGCCAGTGAACATGGAGCATCTAGTTAGTGACTGTAAAATCAATGAGAAGCAGGCATCAGCTAAGGACTGCAAAAAGTAGAATAATTTAAAAAGGAAGATATTTGAATGTAATCAATTGTTCAATTGTGGAAGGTGCATAGAAGCAACGAGATTAAGTTAATTCTGGTTCACTGGATAGAGCTTCCCAAACATCTGCTTTACTTAGTGCCTATTATAAACAATTAGAAGCCAATTCAAAATAAAATAATTTATTTAGCAATTTTTCCAAAATTTAATTGAAAAGCCACAATAAAATCGGACAACATTGATCGAATGCTGGGTGGACAGGGAAACGGCAGCAAAGGTGCCTTCCAACCCTGCCACAAATGCTGGGTTTCAGCGTGAGGTTTTTATACAGTTTATTTGTCCCGAGGCTAAGTCCATTGAAAGTCCAGATATTTATGCATTTCTTTATTTTCAAGCAAGGCTTTGAGAGAGTTCCCGTAAGCATGAAAAGATGATTCAATAGTTTTCCCAGATTTCTTCTTTGGGGTGCTGATTTGATCATCTTCACGATCCTCCACCAAGATTGATATCAGATGTTGAGCAGCCGTGAAGTGGGGGAGCCCATTCTTGATGAATGGGCCATCTCCAGTCCAGCCTTGCTATTATGTTGTGAATTTTTGAGGTTTCACAGCTTGTACAATAGGCTTTGGAGTTCCGGAGACACCCTCGAGTGGCTTTTAATAGTCTAAACTTTTGATACAATATTTAATACACGAATTTTATATAGTATATATTTACCACAGTGCTCTTCCAGGTTGCTGTAAGGCCCCAAAAATCTTGCTCAAGGAGTGCAGGCAGTCCACTCAGTCTCTTGTGGCATATGCTGGTAAGAGCCACCCATCACAAGAACAGGGACACTGCCAGCTTGTAGTTGAAATGAGCACCTCAGGTGCTCTGGTGCCCAGGGTGGTGGAAGAACCCTGACAGCAGAGGCACAGGAGGATGTGCTGACACGCTGAGGAGCTGTGCAGGGCACCTCACATCCACAGAGCTCACACCTGACACAGCTGATGCGTTCCAGTGCCTGTGCTGTGCTCTGCAGCATGATGGCAGGGCACAGTTCCTCGTAGGAAACGCTACAAACCCATATTTTTCTGAGGCATGTGCAGACTTTGGCTGGTGCCTTGCAGACCCACAAGCACATCTGAGAGGTGTTCTCTGTTCTGGTGCTGCATGTGGTCAGAGCTTACTCTCTCAGGCTGCACAGAGGTGCTTACCTTTCCTTGTTCTTTAAGTTTCCCCTTGGAGGCTATGCATTGTTTCCAAACAGGATTTGTCACTAGCTGAAGGCAGCCATCTCTTTTCAAACTCCGTGCAGTATATATCGTACTTATATGTTAAGCATTGAAACAGATAAGTAAACACAATGTATTATAAGCAAGTGCTTCATCTGCTAGGACTTGTCCAGAACCCACTGAAACTTAATTTTTTTTTCCCCTAGGCATTTAAAGAAAACTGTTGTGCATGCAAAAAAAACCCCAAAATTAAAAAAAAACCCTCAAACAAACAAACAAAACCACAAACAAACAACCCCCCCAAAACAACAACAAAACCCCCCCAAAAAAACCAAAAAAACCCCCAAAAAACCAAAAACAACCAAACAACCAAAACAACAAACCCAAAAAAACCCCAAAT
Source organism: Sylvia atricapilla (assembly GCF_009819655.1). NCBI lineage: Eukaryota > Metazoa > Chordata > Aves > Passeriformes > Sylviidae > Sylvia > Sylvia atricapilla. Next base: position 67,191,354 of record NC_089142.1, read on the forward strand.
CCCCCAATCCAACAAAAAACCAAACCACCACCAACAACAAAACAATGAAATCTAACATGTATTAATTGTCTGTGACGTGCTGTGTCACGTTCTCAAATCAGTGTGGAAAAGACAGAGGGCTTGTTGGATATCTATATTTCCAAATAACAGGACGGGACTGGCAGGAGATGTTCTTCAAGCTTTTCTTGTGACATCTGTCTCAATACAAGGTGAGACAAGGAAGATGGCAACAGCTCACGTCTTGCTGACAGCAGCTAGAATTCTCTGTGTCACAAGGCCTTTTAAAAGTTTTCTAAGCAACAGCAAATCATTAAGAGCTACAGACATCTGCATAAACCAAACATTAAAACTACACATAAATCTTGTATCTAACAATAGGTGCTTGTTTCACATTCTTTCCTATTCAGGAACTTTTTATACTCTTCTATAAACAAAGCACAAAGCCTCATTATTAAACTTTTCTATTATCTTGCTTAACATATTTTTCTACTTGCTAAGGCCTAACTCTACACAGCACAAAACCACAGTCTTTCTTATTGTTTTATATCCTTATTCTTGTATCCTTTTAACTTTAGGCCTACATCTGCACTACTATGAAAGCTTTCTGCTTTTTCTATTTCCCACTGGGGTTGATACTGAAACCTTCTCTCCCCTCTCCAAGCTATGAGCAGGTAAGGAACACCTCCCAGTCTGCAGCCTCCCTGCCAGCAGAGCACAGCAGGTGGGCTGTCACCCAGGTTCCTGGAGGCTGAGCTGAGCTGGGAATAATGCGATGGGCTGGGATGGGCTGGGCCAGCACACGTGTGCTGGGGGCAGAGGTTTCATTGCTCACCTTGGCCACAGGGCTTGGTTTTGCCCCCACTCCTGAGCACTGCCTGGCAATGCAAGGGAAACAGCACTCAGGAAGGGCCAGGAGGGTGGCTTGGGCCTGCTAATGCCTTCCCTTCCAGAGCCACCAAGGCCCTGGCTGGAGGACAAGGACATCTGGAGCGGCAGCAAAGACCTGTGGCCAGGCTGTGCTGTGGGGAGGGCTGCCCCAGGGAAGGTGGGGGGCACGCTGGCTGAGCCACAGGGACAGCTGCCATCCTGGCCCCTGGGGTCCCGGACACTGCGGCCCTGCAGAGGCCAAAGGCACAGAGAGGTAGAGCGACACGAGGGTTGGCTCCATGGCACAGGTCACAGAATCATTTGTGTTGGAAGGGACTCCGAAGGATCATCGAGTCTGGCTCTTGCGGTGAATGGTCCATAGAGGGATGGAAGGTTATGGTGCCGAGGGCCTGCCCTTCATGGCGGGCGGCACCGGGGCACAGCCGGGCTGGCAGTGTGGCCGTGTCACAGACAGTGACTGGCGCAGCTGAGGACAGCCGGTGTCACCCAGAGCAGCTGTTGAACCTGCTGGTGCCCAGCAGCCTTTGGAAGGTTCTGGAAGGCGCTCTGCAGTTTTGGCAGTTGCCACAGCAGTTGCTGCTGCAGTTGCAGGCTGCGCGTCCAGCCCGGTGCTCTGGCTGTAATGGTAACTAAACCTCATCCCCTTGCTCCATTCCCCCAGCCCGCACTGGCCGCACTGCCGAGACCCAGGCTTCACCCCAAACTGGGAGCCTGAGGAGATGTTCCGGCCATACATGGCCCCATGGGCACCGCTGTGGGGTCAAAGCTGATGGGAAGACTGAGGGTGTCACACAGCAGGGCCTGGTGCCAGCAGGAAACCCTTGGAGAGAGCCTTGCTGGCTCGGGAGGGCCCTGTGCCTCCCGCTCTCAGAGCCTGGGGGGCATCCAGAAAATTGCCACCATGTGCATGGCCTCTGCTCAGATTATTGCTGGGCCTTTGCTTTTGGCCACCATCAGAGGCAAGGACTGGGCTAGAAAGATAATTTGCATGTGCATGACACATTTTTATCAAAAATAAGGAAATTTGAAATATGAATTTTACTCATTTTTGTGAGTTCTCTTAAGACTCTTTGCTGCCTTCGTCTCTGGTGAAGATAGGGCAATGGTGAGCCACAGTCATAAAAATGAGATTGCGAGACCACTTCAGATGAAAAAGATTTATATCCATGAAATCCAAGTAATATAGGGAAATCTGTGCTGCTCAGCTCCTAAGCGTGAAATTCTGCTTGGCAGTCCACAAATTTTAAGGTGGAAGAAGAAATAGGATTTGTATGTAAAATGACATATTAAGGCATGTAAATATAGTAATTTTTTTTTCAGTTTTATTGGGAACCCTGAGACCCATGACACAAGGGTTAATCTCTTAAACTCAAGGACTGGCAAGATGACACAATAAAGGTCACTACTGTGCATTAAGAAGTGGGCTGTAAGGTACAGTACATTAATCATCAAAGTTGGAGACTATACTAGATGAGCTCCAACACTTCTGAGAATCAGAGACTTTCTCTTCTGCAGTGATATTTGCCTCTTTTTCAGCTTTTTCTTTTTCAATTAACCAGGATTTCTCTAGCTTAAAAATACAAACCTTTTTTCTTTTTTTTTTTTTTTTTTTCTTTTTTTTTTTTTTTTAATTTTTTTCTTTTGGTTTAATTGCTGTGTCTCTAGGTTTCTGAGACTTTCCATTTTTTAAAATGCTAGGAGACTTTCTAGGTCAGAAGATTTGCCCTAGCTTTATCACACTGCAGTGCTGGATGTAGTCCAGTTTTACTACATCCAGTGCTTTATCACACTGGATATAGTAAAAAAACCCTAACACCCAAAGTGAAAAAGCAGAACGAAAAACTCCCACTCATCAGATAAAGCAAAAGAAAAAAAATTGATTTAGAGTCTGCTCTACAGAAGGCCTCACTCCTCCTATATGTTCAATTAATTATTTAAATAACTTGTTGATCATTGATATAATATTTATAATTATTCTTGATTCGAGTCCTGGAACTGGGTGATTACATCTTGATGTAGGTGGCATAAATCAGGAGATATGGCCTAGATGAGGACAAAATGTTTTATTTTTCAGTTTGTTAATTTTTGCTAGGTAGAAGGACTCAGAAAATTTAGTATTCATTATCCTAAACAGAGGCTCACTGACCTTGTCCTTATTACGTTTCTTTTTGTAAGTTAACAAGTAGAACCTCCTCAGTTATGGAGGTGAAACTCATTGTGTTTTTTAATGTTTTAATGTTTAATGTTTTAATGTTTTTTAACCTTAGAGCTGTGTGATTGACATGCAAATAACCTGAGTGTGTATGTTTCCTTTCTACAAAATCAAGTCTGTAGTACTAAGATGAGTAGGTTATTCCTAGGAGAATATAGCTACTGGACAAGCAGCAGTTAATTCAAAGTTAATTTGTTCATTTCTGTCAGGATACAAATTTCAATTTCATGTTTACTTCTCCTGTACATTCAACTATGTTCTTATGATTGCTCAGTATTTTACAATTTCACCGGTGCTTAGAAGATTTTAAAATGTACCAGATAAACATCTGAACTTGGTTGTGGTTTGTTTGTTTTTTTTTTTGGGGGGGGGGGTGTTATTTTGTTTTTTGGGGTTTTGTTTGTTTGTTTGTTTTTTATTGTTTTACATGTTTTTTAAAAGCCATGACAAAGCTACTGGGTCTGGTTCTGCTACAGTGTAGAGTAGTGTAGGCTGGGGTTGACTTTGTTGAAGTCAAAGCATTCTACAAGCAAAGTACAAAATTGATTGTAAAGGTCTTTGGTTAAGACCATTTTTATTAAAAATGTGCATTGATTTCAATGGTGTTGTGTCTAAGAACAGTGTATCTTTGATGCTACAGCTAAACAAAATAGATCCTGTCCACCAGCAGCTTGCAGTATTGGGTAAAATCCTGTGGAAGCAAGCAGAAACTCACTGCCAGCTTAAGTCAAGATTAGAAGTGTCTCACAGCAAATTACTATTGCAGAAAAATTCTCCTGGCTAGATGCGCTGAAGTTAATACTTAAATAACAAATATGTTTCTATTTATTAATTTTCTTAGAGGTAACAAAGAAAAATCTCCTTGTGCATTTACAAACACCTAATCACATTTTAATTTCTGTCCGCTTTTAATGTAAGCATATCAGGCTGCACAAGTGAAGCCCTTCAGGAAAGAGTGAAAATAGATGAGACTGGTGAAACCCCTTTTGCATTCTCTTTCCTCCAGAAGCCTTTCCAACGTGTGCAACTGCCCCTTCATAAGAGTTCATCTGTCTAAACAGAACCTATTGAGTCAAACCACAACATTTGTTAGGAGGTGGATGCCAGAGCTACATCTGCTCTGGTGGGAGAGGATCAGCAAATGAGCAGAGAGGAAGACAACATGCTAGAAGACAATGTCATGACCTTTGCTGGCAGAGGAAAGTTCTCAAATAATTTCAAGGCTGAAAGTAATGAAAACTTAGCTGCAAAGCACTCTCTGCAAAGAGGTTTCTCACTAAGTTATGCTAACCAAGAAGACAAAGTACCTGCTTCTGAAACCTTTGATCCTCTTAAAGTTACTGAAGAACCTCAGGTACAAATTTTAAAGCCTGATCTAGAGATACCACAACAAGCCAATGTCACATCAATACCACTATCTTTTTTTCCATCTAAACTACAGCAACTACTGTTACCTGCAGCGAGAAGGGTCTCTGAAGCAAGGCAAGCGACAGAAACACAATCTGTAATTTACATATGGCCAGTAATAAAGAGGCAAGAGAGTTCCAGATCCTTCTGGCAAAATTTTTCAAAGTCTTTAATACCAAGCAGCTCAGACTTAACGGGACACTGTTCCAGTCCTGATGAAACTGAAGATAAGAAATGTTCCCAAATAACCCCAGTGAAAGAGTTTGCACAAAAAGAGCCGGATGGGAAGACAGCAAGATCCTATCCTCTTATTGTAAAGTCATCCAACAATGCTGTTTCAGAAATTTTAAAGTCACTCACCAATATCAAGAATAAGGATTATGTGAATATGTTAACACTTTCATGTATTAGTCCTATTGGAGAGCAACTGGAAATCCCTCTCTTTAAGGGTAATGCTCTAATGATCTATAATGGTCAAGTCTACCTTCTATACGTAATGAGGCATGAAGATCTGGCAGCAGAAATGAAAATATCTGGCCACCATATGTCATTTATGAAGACCATTGTTTGGCTCATTACGTGTCGTTCTGTCCGTAAACTAACATTCCAAGTTTCATATCCACTGCTGTTGAGAGAGGATGCTGTGAAACAGAACATAAAATGTCTTACAACCTGTGCTACCCCCACACCCCAAAAGAAAACATCAAATGAAACACATTTCTCTTTACAAAAGATGACCACAATCTCTCAGCCCGAGAACTGCTCCCCTCTTGCTGGAAAAAGGCAGCAGGTGGTAACACATGATGGTCAGGTGAGCATCTATGAACAGAAAATTGCTCTCCCCTTAGACATAGCTGAATGCAAAGTGCACTAATCAGAATATTGAGGACAGGCTGTGAAAGATGAGTGATTTGGGTTTTTTCAGTTTTTGTGGAGAAGCTAAATTAAATCCAGCAGATACAATCACTGTAGAAGAAATCAAATTAAGGCTTGCAGGCCTATAAGGCTTTACTGTTAAAAATATATATATATGTATAATTACACAATGCTGAGAAACAATAAATTTTGAGATATATACCAGAATTTTTCTAGTATTTGAACAGGACAACAGCATTGCAGTCCATTGCTATTTAGAGAACGGTAGTTCTAAAAAATTTAATGCAATAGCAAGGTATTTCCCAAGGGAGAAGGCTGGGTTTCTGAAAACAGGTGATGAGTGTCATCATGATAATTTTTTAAAATAACAGTGGAAGAATAGAGAAGGGCTGGCATGCAAGATCCCTCCTGAATGAAATTCTTCTTGCAAAGCCACATCGCCAAGGTATGTGAGACTGTAGAAAGAAAGCTGAGAAAATAAACTGGGGTGGGAGGAAAATGACTACTCAACACTCACTTCCTGATAGTCAAGTTCTACTCTTTCCCATTTCAGTTCCTCAGCAAGACTGCACTCTCATCCAAAGAAGACTTGCAAGAAAGAAATGATGAACAAGCACATTGGGATAAAGACAAGGAACTAAGAAAGAAATTTGGTCTGGTTAAAGGTGTAAGGGTTGTTCTCAACAGGCTAAGTGCCTCTGAGCTTGGGAAGTTCTGCTCTTAAGAAGAAAGGTAATGATTCGGACAGAGAACTGAGGGAAGTGCCACACATATTTACCTTTCTTTACACAAATACGGAGTATACTTCACTTCGAGGTATTTATTACAAAGCATTAGTATAATTTTCAAAATATTATTTTAACATATATTGAGCATTTAATCCACAACATTAAACGCTTTCTGTTAGAGAACCTCACCAACAGCTACTTCTAAAATGTCGGGATCTGGTGCTTCCCCCCACCCCTGGCACTCTCTCCAAAAACTAACTGCAGATAAAATGCCAGCTACTGCTGAAGTCTTTTCAGACTCTGCCTTCTCTTTGGCACTCATACAGCTGCAACTGAAAGAAGAAAAAGTGCCTGCTGTCCTCTTACAATGATAGCGATGTTTTGATTCTGTCTATGCCAATGTGTGTCTCTTCACACCTGTGCTGGGTTCTTTCTGGTTTGAGCATCACTATTCATTTCAAGTGAAGGTGCCAGAAGTACAAGCTACATGTTTATAGTCATTGACCTGCTTTTGAGAAAGTCTTGCCCTATGGCTTTGCTTAGAAGTATTATTTGGCAGTTTTGCCTGGTATCATCAGAGCCTCTGTGAATAGGTGTTTGCCTTCTCTAATCCCTGACATTTTTGAACTCTCAGTTCAGATCCACCTCTTGTGTCCATTTTGTATTTTTCTACAACAAAGTTCTTAAGATTTTTTTTCAGCAGGTAGATTTGGCATGAATTTCCAGAATCCTATGTCATTTCAGTATACTTTTGTTCAAGTTTGACTCTGCAGATAAATTAATGATGAATAATAAATGAGCATTTCTCCTTGATCTGTTTATTTTCTCATATTCAGCCCTAAACTTCCATTTCTGTCAACTGGATTTTAAGCCATCATCTCCTAGCCTTTCCAAGATCTTTGAGAGTGGTCTGTTTTTGTTGTCTCTAAATGGGAGCATCACTGGTGTAGCCTCAGTATTCATGAAAATACACTATATCTTCTTGTGAAATATTTCAAGGTCAGGGGAGCAAAACTCTCCAAAGAATATATTTAAAAAACACTGGTACAAATCCTGGATTAGAGTTTGTTTGTTTGTTTGTTTGTTTGTTTGGGGGTTTTGTAGTTGTTGTTTTTTGGGTTGGTGTTTTTGTTGGTTTTTTTCTTTTTTTGCCTTTGTGCCAGTACTCAAATGAAAGTAAGAAAATTAGTATTGGCTGTCATTTCTCCTAGTATTTCCTTTCCAGTAAATATGCCAAGGCAGACCCTTAGGATAATCAACATTTTATGGTGTTTCTCCATCTGCATTTGTTATAATTTCTAAACATTGTATTACAGAAATCAAATAAGATCAAATACCTAGAAAAATATTTCATGTTTGGCTGTTTAATACAAATGCTTCCACTTGCTGGACTGCTATTGAGAAGTTTCAGTAACACCAGTAATACCAGTGTTATTAGTAGTTCTCATTAACCTGAACTGCTTTATTGTCACTGCTTTTCAATATTTTCTGCTGCCAGGTCTTTTATTTTACAGATTACATTCATTTTGTTACATTCTGTGATTTCACACAGACTGTGTTCTTTGCATATAGAGCCATTAAAGCAATAAAAAATGCTACATCTTCTTTAATTTGTTGCTCCTCATTTCTATCCTGCTCTGTTTTCTTTCATGGAAATTGAGCCCATGTAGAGGTTGTGACAGTGGGATTAACCTACATTTGTTGAGTCTTGATTGAGGACCTTTCAAACCCAAGTGCCCCTGGCTAAAGGGGGACTTTAACATGTACAAAATGTTTTGTTTTATACACAAGACATGATTTACAAGAATAATAGTAGATATTATCAAAGAAACTGGAATATCCAGTAAAAAAAGCATCATCTTCCAACATGGAATGAAATGGAAGAAAAATTGGTAAGGATGCAATTAAATATATAATACATCTACTATTCAATGCATAAACAATAGCTAGTATTCAAAGAGCAAAGAGGTTGATGGAGCAAGAGAAGTGTGGTAAGTGGGTTATATCCAGAGGGCAAGAGAATGACAAATCCTAAAAGCTTGTGGAACATGGAGGTAGGGGCATAAGAATTACGAGATATTGTGAACAGCACATACAAATGATGATTCGGAAATTATTCGGAAAAAAATTCGGAATTCGGAAATGTAACACAGAACCAATGCCTAAATTGTTTACCTGATTTTGGTATTCAATATGATCATTAATTCTAGTGGATGTTAATGTGCTTCACATCAAAATCCTTCAGCTCAGTCCCGTTACCAAAATACATAGGAGCTGATGGCAAATGCAGTCACGTACCTTTGCTGGGAGCTCTAATAAACATCCTGAGGGAAGGGTCCTTCATTTTCAAACATGATGATAAAGTTGTTGAACTTACCACCTCCTGAAGCTTCTGAGTTCCTCGTTTAGGCCAGGAGCCAAGCTGTTTCCACCTTCTACAGTTCCTCCTCCCCTGCTGTGTAGAAAGCCTCTGTCCTCTCCCACAGGAGCCACCACCCTCACCACTTTGCAGGAGCCTCCTGCTGTAAGAATGGCTGCTTTAAATGCGGGAAAAACCAGGTGAAAATCTATTGTCTGCTAGTATGACCTAACCTTTACTTCTGGCCTACATATTTTATAGATTTATAACGATAGATTTGTTGACCTAAAAACCTATCTAGATTTTGACAGAGTAAATTCCCTTCCAACTACAGTAGTCAGATTATTTGTTTCTGGAACTATATGTAACACCATCTGTTAAAACCTAGTCTGATTTACCCAGTTATTTAGAGAGAAACAGTGTTAGGAAACACATTAGGACTTTAAATGTAGCTAATTCCTTCTGTGCTTCTTATTAGATCAATCATTATAATCCACTATCTTTATATATTTCCTCTGTGTAGAGAAACTCCACAAGTCAAAAAAACAAGTGTCCTGAGTTCAGATGAGAGGATGAAGTCATCCAAGTTAGAATGGAGGACAGCCAGGAAAGCGGGTTTCCTGGTAATAGGGAATTTCATTTTATCAGAATTTGGTTTCAGTCTGAATTAGATGAAATCTTTTTATTCTTCCCAGTTCTCCAGTCAGCAGGAAGCTGCTCAGACACTGGAACAGTTCAGCTAAGCTCCCTCTAAAACCAACAGCAAAGCCAGGTATCAGCATCACTGAAGGCGGGGGCTTCCCAGACTCCCTGACTCCTTGGCCACTCTCCCAGGGGATGGCTGTGGGGTTACTTCAGGACTCTGATGATTCAGCAAAAGTTCACCAAGTGCAAGAAGTTTTAGACTCTAAAACATGGACTCTATCAAATAAAATTTGTTCCAAGAGGAAACTTTAAACCTAATCTTTAAACCTAATCAGTGTGTAAGGCACTAGTTTTCATAACACAAAGGAGGAAGGCAGCGGGTACAGAACCATTTCTTCCCTTGTGGTAGCACCAAGAACAATGGGAATTGAAGTTTCAGTTTACGGAAACTCCTGCAACATGCTTGAGTGTCAGGAATCTTTCTCTGGTCTCTCTTCAAGTGTGATGTTTTGAGAGTGGCTGAGCTTCAGCTGGCTGCACTCCAAAACCACTGTCCCATATGAGACAGTGCCCAAAGACATCTTACTGTTTCTTTTGCAAACACAAGAAAGTTCTCCAATGCTCAGGGTGGAAACCATGGCAAGATGCTCCTTTTGTACAAGGTATATTTTGCAGCCAGCGCAAGAGGGGTCTTTAGCACTCAGCTGACACAAGAAGAAAACACAAATAATACCTCCTCCACCAATTAAAACCATTATCAACATATATAATTCTGTAACAGGTGGTTATTCAGTTGTATTATTTTGGAGATATAAGAGAATTTTGTTTGTTTGTTTGTTTAATTTGCAGTCCAGCTCTGGGGGCTAAGAATAATTGTCATTGGTATGAGAATGAGGTCTTGCAGATTGCTAATTATGAAGCCAGGGAAAATTTAAGGTATTTGTAATCTTGACAGAGGTACTCAGAAATATTACAAGATGATACTTCTAGTACTTCTAGATTTTCCAGTGCAGTCCAGAAAGGGACTACCCTGCTGGGAAATTATCCTAAATAAACCATACCTGAACCTTGGGCTGCAGGACATATATCATGGACTTTTTGAACTTGCATCTGATATGCTGTATTGTGCAAAATATGTTTTGTGTCTCTTAAAGACCTCCATATAGGCAAACCTCTTACAGCCCTACTTTCTACTGCCATCTGGTAGAAAAAAATATTACTCAGTGCATGCTTGAAGCCCAAATCATTCTGGAACACACTCACATTTTGCTCATATCTTTCTGGAAGTTCAATGATCACAGGGAATAAACTCCCAGCCTCTAAATGGTTTTCTGCCCATCAGGCAAACACAAATGTCCCCTGTAAGTTTGCACAGAGCCAAAGGCTGACTGAAGTTTTTTGAGTTTTCATTACGGTCTGTCACAGTGTGGTTTAAGTGAGAGAACATCGTATATGAAAATCTCCACCTTCTCCCTCTGCAGACTTGCTTCTCATGTGCCTGAGTCAGCACTGATTGTGGAAACCACAACCTCCCATTTTGTTTTTAAAAATAACCCAGAAAGACCAATCAAACAGTATGCAAAAATCTTATAACTTGGACACTCAAATTTAGAAAAAAAAAGGAACAGCAATTTGTACCTAAATCAAGTCTTATCAGGAAGCTGCAAAAGAGCAAAGCAAACTGCATAAAGGCAGGCCGCTTCTTGTTGCTTAATTTGATCATCCAAGGTAAAAAATATTTGGTTTCAACTGTTATTTCTGAGAATAAAATCAGTGTTTTGTTTTCACACTGCAGGAACCTTTATAAAGGTGAGTAGTGTGTCAGACTGGGTAAGGAGGAGATGATTGTCCTTCTCTTAAGTACCAGAATGAAGGATCATTGGATTAAACTACTAGCAACCAGAAGGTTCAGAATAAACAAAGGGAGGTGGCTCTTCATGCCACCTGTAGCTAAGTTGTAGGAATCACCGCTCGCAGGCTTTTGCAAATACACCATGAATAAGTTTACACTAGCATGAATACAAAGGCTCTTGGACAGAGTCATAGAAAGACATCTGAGCGTATTAACTGCTATCCCTGGCTCAGGAAATTATTGCACGTCAAATGGCAGAATGTGGACAAGTATAATTTCATGTTCTCATATGCTCCCATAGGCACTTTAGTAATGTTGGGACAAAAAAGTTTGGATCAGACCAAAGGTCTGTTTGGCCCCATAGTGTGTTCTCAACTTTAGTTGGTAGTGAAGGCACGATTCAAAGGCACTGCTGGCTACAGATGACCGCCGATACTGGCCACAGCCACAAACTGGAAGGCAACTGGACTGAGATGTCAGTGATGCTGCATGAAGGTCACTGCTGCCATCAGCAAGACACATGGGGCAGAGGAGGGAGAGAGACTCCAACACAGCATCTGCACTGAAGTGACTGTAGGTTGGCCAGGAGACTCACTGGCATGTGCAATTTGCACAGTTCTCAGAAACACAAGAGAATGGTAAACCAAGATGGCCAGGTCAATAGAGTTGAATGGTAAAAATCTCTTCACCAGTTACCAAATTGCACTGGAGGTTGTGTTGGCCCAAGAGAGGGAAGGCAGTTTCATGTATTGGTATCCTCACGAGTGGGACTTAATGTGCATAGGACACGGATTCTGCTCCTGTTCAGGTAAAAACAAATTCAAAAGATGTTCTGCTTGAACAAAATCTCTCCTAAAAAGAGATTTAAGTCTTCATGGAATAAGAGGAATCAGTCTAAGCACTTGGCTGCCAGCTTTTCTTCTGTGAGTCCAGCTCAACTAATTCTTGATTAGCAGCTCTCTCATCCCACTTCCTCTTCTTTGTGACATTACCATGCTAGACACTAACTCACCACTCCGGAGATGTATCAACTCATCTTTAGGCAGTTTGCCACCATCTGTCACCAAGCCCATTTTAGAGATAACTGCAGAAATTTGGATCAGAAAGTAGATTTAAAACCACATTACACATGGGAGACAAATGCTATCCAGGAAACCTTTTTACAGGTCTAAATTATAAATCATTCCTTGGAAGAATTTTTATTTTGGAGAAGTGTTTGGTGAGATGCTGCATTTGACCACAAAAAGCTAGGCTGTTTAATCATTTAGTATCATTTACTTCCATAGCAACTTATTAAATCCACTCCGTGTATCTGACTTCATATTTTCAGTGGAAAAGAAAAAATAACATACATACACATATATACATATGTGTGTAAGTATGTTCTTAGAATTATATATAATAATATGTATTTATATATACAAATATGCACACAAAAATTCTGCAATGTCTGATGTGATTAGAGCTCCTCATCTTACAATAAAGAAAATACAAGAACAGAATTAACTCAGGTCACAGGGGACACTGAAATTTCAAGGGCAAGAAGAGTTCCTACGTTAAAAAATATTTTATTTTTAGATTTTGCATTTAACTGTTGCATGGAGTAAATGCTACATAAGAGACAGGGACAAGTGAATCTGGGTAATTTGGTTTGATTTTCACAGTGAAAAGTGATGGAAATTAATACCTCAGCTGTTTCAAAGCTAACTTGGTTTCCCAGTAAGCTCTAAGTGATACATGGAAATACACTTCAGTGTTTATATTTCAGGATACTATTCAACATAATTCAGTGTAGCAAGACACTGTTCACACAGATAGAGGTAAGAAAACCAGTGTATGACAGTGTTTGACAAACTAATGGAAAAAGCAAAAGCTGTTTGAAGGAGAGAATACTATAAACTCAAAAAAGCACCTGATGAAATATTTAAGGATGTATTGAAACAGAATAATGGGGGCAACTCTTGCTTTTTCTATCCAGGAGTTTAATGTGTCCTTCTGCAGTCTGGTCACAGCCTTCTTGGCATTGTTTGAATGAAAACCCCCAGCCTGCAAGCAGAGATAGTTTCAGACATAAGCACCTCTGAGTGCTGAGCCCGGGAGACTTAGGTAGCAGCATAAAACATCATCATGCTGGTGCAAGTGTGCATGTGAGAGGAGAGGATTTACATTTGTCAGAAGGGTCCATGAACCTAACACTTGTCCACAACCAAGTGAGCAGCTCCAGTGACACTCTCTGGACCATTATTTTCTAAGTGTGGTTCAACCTTGTGTCTGAGAGATCCTCTTTAAAACTAGAGGAAAATTTACTCTTGGTAGATACCAAGAGGTACACTTGTCCTCTATTAAAAATGATGCTACTTCGGCACAGTAGAAACTAAAGTGACACTATCATATGCATTTGCTCCAAAGGTTTTCATCACAGACAAATTAATATGAGATATTGACAATATGAAGGATCCATATCAGAAACCTAGCAGTGAACAACCCACATAACAATACTCTGAGTGATTTGATCCTTACATATGGGCTCCCTGAGGTTACCAACAGGAGCCATTCAATGTTCCACAATTGCCAGATACCACATCTACCCTGTTTATCTGTGTCTTTTGATAGGATGAGACTTTCATCACATCTCAGATTTGCTTTACCTAATCTTTAATTTAAAACATGGAAAAATCCTCTTCAGCAGTATTTCCCATGCAGGATTCTTACTGTTCTAAGAGTGTCCCTTACAAATAGTGAGGTATTAGGGCAAAGGCCATTCTCTTGTGCTGGCAGCTGCTGTATGGCCAGCGTCACCAAGAGTAACAATTGCAGATTAGTTCCTGGCCTTGGCTCTTGTCAGCTGCACTATGAAACTGGCATTGCATTGCTCCTCAAGATACTGTCCGAAAGAGAATAGGGAACCTGAAAGCATACAGGGAATGAAAGTCACCTGCTTTCCAAACACAAGAGTTTTTTTCTCCCTCTCTCCACTGGCCATACACTGAACCTAAGAAAACAGGGCTCTGGACCTCATCATCCCTAGTTAAATTCCTGAACTAGATGATTTTGAGTATCTGCTAATGCACACATTTGGGCTACGATTTGCCGCAATCCCATATCAGTCCATAGCACTTGTCAGCATTTTTATATCCAATAAATTGTTTGCATTTCTCCAGAGCCTCATTGATAGCATGAATGTGAGCTGAGCTCTGCAATGCATTTGTTAAGCAGCCAAGTATGTGATAAGGCTCAGGGGCTTGGCCAGCCTCCCAGGACTTGTTTAAGATCACAGATCTCAGTAGAGCCACCAAAAATAGTTATCTGGGGGTCCCTCTTCAAAAATAGCTGAGCAGCATCCCTCTCTTTTACATACATCTATTTTGGCATTTTTCCTAACATCTTAGAAAATTCCATAAGAAAGATTTCTGAATCAAATGAACAGTCTTGACGCTGTAAAGAAGGAATCTAATATACTTAGACCTTTTTTTCTATAGTGTTTTGATTTGGATCTGTCTAAGCCTTAGACATTTCTGCTGAAATAATTTAAAAGGGACTTCAAATCCTGAGAGCCACCGTTTCAGAGTACCTAAATGGGGGTACTTTAAGAGTCCAGATTCTCATTAAGGACAGAACAATTTCCCAGTAGGGATCAGGCATCTTAAACATCCACCTGAGAAAAGAGGTATCCAAGGAGTTCCAGTCACTCTTGGAAACTCTGGCACTGCTCTCCTGATGAGGCTTTCAACCCTGAAAGAGAGCTTGACTCTCTTGACTCTTCTGTCAGAAGGGTCAAACAACAAAGCTGCCAGCTTCACAGGGACATGTTGAAGCTATTTTTAAAATCCTCTACTGTCTGTCAGTTATAACACCCTTTTTGAAGGTTAAAATAGAAACCAGTTTCCAGTATCTACAAGCCCAAAACCCAACGGATACTTTTGGCATTGTCTGACACATTCTTGGGAGCCTCTACAGGGAGGCCAGGGAAAGTCTGGACATAAAGCCAAAACCATCCTATCTGCAAAGAACTGAACTACACTGGACAAAATACTTTAAAGCCCTATGTGGAAGGAAAATCACTTAAAACTTAAAATCATGATCATATTTGGACAAAGAGTAACTTTTATATACATATTTGCAGAGCAAGTGATGCTATTATGCCTCACCAAGGCACCAGCACCAAGACCTGCACTCATAGTAGGAGCATTACTAAAACCAGCAAACCAGAGTGCAAATGTTCTACCAAGTCAAACAGCAGACACAATAAGATAAGAAAGAAATTGTGTCCCATGATTCCAGTCCATGAGAAGAATATTACTTTAGTGTCTGAAAGAGATGATCATGAAAATTGCCTAGTAAAACATGTAGAAAGAAAACAAAATACATTGTATCAAGCAGATGATAGGAAAGGAAGATCCAATGTTTTTCCCTTCTTAGCATTTGCCTAGACCTTGAGTTCAGAACCTGTAGAACAAAACGCCAGTGAACCACTGGTACAGCAGGAAACTAAGTCAGAGATGTGCTTGCAGTGACCTTGATGAACAGTTTGCCAGCTCATACTAGTTTTTCTCAAAAAGGGTCACTAGTTTATTTTTGGCTTTACATCTAGTCAGAATCACTAATTTGAGCAACCCTTGCTGAAAAATACTGAGAATTCAGGCCTCAAATTCTTGTAAAATTTAAAATGCTAAACCAGGAGCACTTACCATGTGAAAGAACTTAAATACCATTGAGGATACCCCACTATAGCTCAGCTCTTTCAATATAATTGAAAATTTACCTATTTAATATTGACAGCAATTTTTATAATCCTGAAAGGAAAGATAGAGCACTTGAGAAAGGTACAACTGGTGCACTTGAATCCAAATACTAGCATAAAGAAACTATTCCAAACTGAGCTGGACACCAGGCATACAGGTAAACGTAAGAAAGAGATCTATTGAGTCTAACTGAAGTTCCTTTTTCAGAAGAGACATTTTAAGATCAAAATCTCAACCTCTGGTACCAAACAGCCATGTAATCTCTGGTTTAAAAGTAACATAACTAATTTCTAATCCTTGTGGCTACACCAAAAATCATCAGAGTTATGATCTACGTTCAACATAAGAGTTAAAAAATCAAGAGACAAAGAAAAAGAGCCAAAAAGTACATATAAACCCTAGCCAATCAACTGAGAAATACCACTGTTGACCTTTGGACTTATCTCAGCATTTTGAGGTAAGTTTATAATCTGGATCTTATTAGTGAGTGAGTTTGGACCAGAATCAGAGATACAGTACTAAACATTCCCTTAAACATAATAATACTTCAGCTAGCTTTTTTGTACAAAGGCTTATGAATTCAGAAATTTAGTTACTGGCACACAATTACTTCAGGCTTATCCACAAGAGTGAGCTTGCTTCTGTGTAAGGAGGAGATATAGGCAGATTCATAGTTGCAGAAGGGAAGAAGGAAGCAAAGGATTCCCTATCTGTAACTACGCATGTTCAGGAAGCATGAAAATATTTAGGATGGCTCTTTTAAAACACATTAAATTATCTGGCTGAGTCTGACTGCTTGAGGGCTCTTCAAAACCTCCTGACTATTTTCACTTACAGACAGCCCTCATGAAAACATGTATTTAAGATAACTAGGCATAATATTGTAGAACGTCACAGGCTTTCATAGTGTGACAAATAAGCCCTCATTTTGCTTATAAGCCCTTAAGTCACATTTTTTCCCTAGAACATCATGCTGCAGTTTCTCTTCCTATTCAGTTAGGTTGCTTAAATAAACAAATCTCAGTCTCTCTACCACTGTATCATTCATATTTAAACTGTTAGCCTACAGATAACTTGACCCTCACCTCCACAATAGCTAACAGATCCAGCTGAAAGCAGTGCAAGTCTCACAGCACTTGCAAAAAGTAGATGCCTGCTTTTGGCTATGTTGTTGAGTCCCTGGGAGTGTTTGAGAGCACATGCAGAGCAGATAATTTCAATACAGGAACAAAGGATACTTGAGAATTCAGCTACACAGCTGCAGACCTTGGGTTTTGGAAGAGGGTGTGAATGTGGCCATGAAACTGGACTAGATAAGATATGGAACTGTGAGTTTGTGCTTTAATGTTCGGGGACTTACAGCATGCCTAAAAGTGTTGGCTTTGGATATTCAAGCAGGTAGAAATAGAATAATAATTCCTTTTGGTCCTTACATTTCTGTATCAACAGGATCCTCTGAGTACTCCATTCTCTACACAAAATTGCTTTATGAGTTCATTACGTGCAAGTAAGAAAAAGTTCCAAGGGAAAAGAAGTAAGAAGGGATAAATTCCACATTTAGGTCTGAAACTGGGTATTTTGCTGCAGAAGCAAGTGTAGGTGCTATACAGACACATTAGACATCCCATTCTCTCTACCCCCAGAAAATGTGACACATTTGCATTATTAGTTAGCACATGTTAACTAAAGTCTGGGTTTTTGCTCACTCTTAGTTCTCACAGACATTAGAGCCATAATTGATCACCAGGCTAGCTGGGAATTCATCTTCTTTGGCTCACCTTCTTTTCATGTATTCACTTTCCTCTCTAGATACTGCCATAGGAGCTGATGAACATGCAAAGAAACCACTTCTCCCTGTGAGCAGGGCTGCTGACACCTGGGTGGAGCCACTCTTTTGTACTTAATCTGCAGTGAGAGGTGACATAGGAAGCAGAGCACTGGTGTAGCAGGTTCCCTCTTCTCTACACAAAGTGGATCAAAAACTTTTCTACTGAATCTACTGGGCAGAAGCCAGAAGGAGGGTGTGGAAAAATGGATACACTTCCTGAACAGCTTTGGAAAGTCCCACACTTGACCACAGTTCCAAAGAAACACTCTGTGGTCTCCACACATCTTCTTGTCTTCTACAGTTTTTTTTTTTTTTTTTTTTTTTTTTTTTTTTTTTTTTTTTTTTTTTGGTTTTTTTTGGTTTTTTTTTTTTTTTTTTTTTTTTTTTTTTTGGTTTGTTTTTTTTTGGTTTTTTTTGGTTTTTCCTGTGCTGTTCATGCTGTTTCTTTATCCTTCAAATTATCCTTTTCCTTCATCTTAAATACAACTCACCATACTGACTTGTGGCACTATGTCAATTCTGTGGCACAAGTCCTCCTTCACTTAGGCTTCCTCAGTCTGTCACCTCACCTCTACTGAAGAGACCTTAAGCTAGACTCAGCTACTTAAGCCAAGCCTTGGGCTTACCTCTCCTGATGCAAAGATCAAATCATAGGGGTGAGCTGTACCCAAACCATTCCAGCATAGGCTCAAAGCTTAAAGTTCAGAGCTCTTGCTTATGAATCCCTTAAAGTCGAGGGTCTACTCTGCACAATAAAATTTATGCTGCCACGTGGGGGAGCTTGTGCTGTGGCTAATGCTCACCGCTTCCAGATCAAGAGAAAAGGACACCTCAGCAGCATTAAGGACTGCAGCCACTGGAAACTCTGTTCTGGAGAGGCTGGCTTGAAAAACCTGACACAAGCATAGATAGTGCACACACTCTTTATTAAAGATGATCCTTTTCAAAATTATCTTGGGTGACAGTCATTGACTTTGCCTTGACAAAGCAGACAGATCCATAGCTTATAAACTATAACTCATAAAAATCTGCAACTTTCAGTTGCCCTTAGCCTGGTAAAATAATAAATTTAAATTGGAAAAAGACCAGTGGGATCCTTGAGTCCACCCATTAACTACCACTGTCAAATCCACCACTAAGCCATGTCCCTAAGTGCCACATCAACTAGATCATGACCAGAATGATAGATCAAATAACAAGAAAATTCCTATATTTTAAAGGGATGAGTAAAGCAAACAAGTAATGAGGATCAGTTCCAGACCCCCACTGAGATGATTTATAAACACAACCACCAGACTGAAGTCAATTTTACTGCTTGCTCAGCCGTGTTTGTCTGCAAAGTCATCTTGACAGCTGAAGTAAAAGCAGGTGAACCAGCAATCTAAAAGGCAAGGAACCTGTCTGATCATATTTACCAAATATCTGGACTTAGAGTCTGCTTGAGCCCCTTAAAATCACAGCTGTGCCTCAGAGACAAAACCAGAGTTAAAACTCAGCTGTCAAGTTACTCAGAAAATAAGCAATCTGGTAGCCTGAGGAGGTGAAAAATGACAGGGGCAGGTGGTTGGGGTTTTGCGTGGGGACGTGGTTTGATGTGGGTTTTTTGTTTTTGTTTTTTTGTTTTTGTTTTTGTGTACGTGGAGTAGGTTGTCTCGTTTTCTTTTAAAACCAAAGAAATAGTCTGAAAGCAGTTTGTCGGTACGAAGAAGGCGGGCCATGTGGAAAGGGAGGACAGCTGGGGGCAGTCCAGCCTCCAGTATACCCCTGAACCACGGGGCAGGGTAGTCAAAGACCTCTCCCAAAGCACCTCCGCAGGCACATCATCTCGCAGAGCGGGTACCCCCCGTCCCGGCAGAGCGCCGAGCGGAGCTCGGGACGGCGGGAGAGGCGGGCTCAGCGGCAGCGCGTCCCCCGTTGGCTGCGGCGCCGCTGCCGGGCGGGAGCAGCCCCGGGCTGTGCGAGGCGCGGGCGCGGCGGCCGCGGCGGCGGTCCCGAGGCGGGAGGATGCGGGCGGCGCCCGGGGCGCAGCCTGACCGGCCCTTCAAGCTCAGGAAGAGTCTCGGTAGGGGCGCCGGGGGCGCGGAGGGGCTGCGGGGGCGGAGGGGCTCCGGCACACGTAACGCTTCTCTCCTCTCCTCTGCCCCGCAGCCACCCGGCGGGAAGAAGTAGCAGGGATCCGAGCCAAGTTCCCGACCAAAATCCCGGTAAAACTCTGGTTTTACTGTTTAAAGAGAGAAGCGTGTGAAGGGAGGGAAAGGGGCCTGGGTTATTTTAGGTTTTATTAACTGTGACTTTAATTAAAACAGGTAATTGTTGAGAGATACCATAAAGAGAAATACCTTCCTCTCTTGGACAAAACCAAGTTTCTGGTTCCCGAGGAGCTGACCATGGCACAGTTCATAACCATCATCAGGTGGGTAATGGATACTGGTGGGTTGGAGCTGCACCTGGGCTTGGCTGCTGTTCCCCAAGAAGGTATTTCCTAGTGGGCTGCTGGGGTCATCTCGCTTCCTTTGGTGGTAGGAGGATAAAGGTGTTAGTTATGTAATGGCTTCCCTCTCTTGCAAGTGTTTGAAGACAATCAAAAGATGTTTTCACAAGTGCACTTGGGGGAAAAATGTGGTCTTTTTTGGCTTCATAGTCCTCTCTTTTTTCCCTAACTGTAGTGAAAAAAGACTATATCAGACTCATGTTCTACTCTCTTCCTGCCTCATAGACTGGGTGCTGGGGCTCTGTGATCTTGTTCTGCTTATGACTGTCACTGCTTGTTCTCTTAGTGCCCCTAGCTGAATTTGCTCAAGTTCAAAGCAGCTCTTGAATGTGAGTGAAAGGAAATGTGCTGCTAAATTGTTCTTTATGAGACATTACAGCAAAGAAGTCTCCCAAAATATTTAGTGGTATTTTCTGACAAAATATGAAAGCTATGTTTTTCAGCACACCTAATTAAGTATAGAAAATGATCTTTCTAGATTATAACTTCTGTAAAAGATGGTTTTGGCTCTTGAACAACTTGGATCATAATTCTTGTATGTAATGTCTCTGAAAAGGACTTGTATTTTGAGGGTAGGCTTTATAGTAAGTGTAACAGACTGGAGCTGGAATCCTTTACAAAATCTGCTCTACAGAAGCTTTTGGTTTCTATTCACACTTTTCCCTGGTAACTGGGAACTCCAAGCCCGTGCTCAGTAGCACCTTTGGTGAAGCCATGGAAGCCTTTCCCCAGAGCACAGGCCTTTGAGCTTCCAGTTAAATTCCCGCTGATGTAGACATTGTACCACACACTAACTTTACACAGCATTTCTTGTGCCTACTTCATGCAACTGCTCTGCTTAATGTATGTCATACTCTGAAGTGAAAACCATATTCAACTTGCTAATGCTTGATCCTCTTTTCCTCCTCTCTTTTTCAATTAGAAGCAGGATGGCTCTAACAGCTACACAAGCTTTCTACCTGCTGGTGAACAACAAAAGCCTAGCCAGTATGTCCTTGACAATGGCAGAAGTGTACAGGGACTACAAAGATGAAGATGGCTTTGTGTATATGACCTATGCTTCTCAGGAGATGTTTGGATGCTTATTACCCACTGCTCAAGGGAAAACTATGGAATGCTTTCAGAAAACTTAAGATTGGGTTCCTATGCTGCAGCAAAGCAGTCTGCTCTGACTCATGCCTGTGACGTGAACCTCAGAGATGCTCCTTCCAGTGTGAGCTCTTGAGCTCTGTAGTGGGAGTTATGACCCACAAGCTGGCAGGACCAGCTTAAGACAGAAATGGTGGTACACTTTGCCTAGGTAATAATTTGGATATATATTTTTATATTTAAAGACACTATGGGTTAGGGTTTTTTCTTTTGAACTGCACCTCCACTGTTTTGCAATATCAGTCTTTGCTGTGTAACTGATTTTTAAGGTTTTCTGAAAGCCTAAGTCTAAGAAGAAAATAAAGAACCTTTTAAGTATTGAGTTGAATGTTATTTTTAATCTGGGGAAAGACTAAAAAATTTCTCTAGGAGAGGATCCTGTGATAGTTCTGGGAATTTGAGCTCAATGCCTTTTAAATTAAACACTGCTTGCACAGCTACTCTGAAATTTTCAATGGAATATCAAAGTTTGGGTTGTGTCACTCACGAGCAAAACCATAATTAAGAAAGGTTCATTAAGGTAGGTATCTGGGCTGTGAAATTAAGCAGTAGTGCCAGAGCAGTGTTAAGTTTAACACCTGAATAAACTGTCAGCTGTTACAGAAAACACTGTGTTATAGATAGCTATTTGTTTAAAGTAAGCAAACTGATTGCTAGTCAGCATAACTGAAATGCAGATAGCAGGACTTGAAGAGTATATCAGGTTTCAAGAGTTATTTTCTTGCTGCTGAATTTTGCTAGTGTGATTTCTCTAGATACTGTCCTATCCATCCCCCACAGGCACCTGCTTGTCAGGTACCCTGACAGACTTCAGTGAGTCTTGTTTCAGTGACAGAGCCAAGTCATGTACAATTGTGATTAAGAGATACTCCAGTGTTTCTGGAAAATGTTGAAAATACCAAAAATACCATGTAGTAAAATGTTGATTCATCTTAATATACACGCTTGGTTCCTATAAACATGTATTAAAGGATCACTTGACATGAGCCTTAGGCTGAAGTAGAGCTCAAGCTGTCTTCCTGTATGTAAGGAATGTATTGGAAAGCTGGAAATGCTCTGATCATGCATGATCATCTGAAAATACCAGGTAATTTAAAAACCTGTCACACTTTGCAGTTTATTAATCAACCTCTGGCAGCCTCAGTTTAGGATTGGTCAAATTGTTACAATATGATGCAATTCTTCTGTTCAGTACTAAACTGCAGAATGAGTAATGTAGGAATTACTAGACTGCAAAAAAGTGTTGACAGTATATAAGTTATGCATAAGGAAGGAATGTGTGTGTAAGCTTTTTGCAGTGGGTCTTTTGCATTAATAATCTCTCGAACATGAAGTTTTGAGCAGACCTGTGTTTGAGCCTCTAAGCCAGGGGATTTAGAGGAGTACCTGCTATAGTGGAGGTGAGTTGGTTTGCCAACTTGTGTTTCATGAGCTGAGGAACAAAGAAGTCATTGAACTGACCTATGGAAGGGATAAGGCCATGTTGGTTTAGGTTATAAAAACATGTGGGCTTTGGGATCCCAGAATCAGTTGCTTGGATATATTTCACTTACGCTTGTAATAGAAACAGTTTCCATTGCACAAATTGAACTCGAATAGTCATTTGTCACCAGCCCTTCAGTGAAGCAGAGACACCTGCTTGGCAGGAGCACCACACAGAAATGCTGAACAGCTGTAGGAACCTTGGGGTGAGAGGAGCAAGGAGAGACTTTCTGTGTTCAAGCTCTCTTGACAGTCTAGCATTAGGCTAATATTTTGCTTCAATGGTTCCTCTGTCTTCGTGCCTTGTGTGATACTTGGTACATGAAGAGAGAAGCACTACAGTTTCTTGGCTGACAGCCAACTTACTTTGGCTTGTAATGTAGCGCCTGAAGTGTAAGTGTTGATCCCTCCAGCATTTTTTAATATTATGCTATGGTGTCTACAGGCTGAGTAACACATCCAGCCAAAAAAGTTGCACAAGGAGAAGGTCAGTTGCAGGTAAAGAGCATCATTATAAACTTGTTTAAACTGGCCTGATGAACCTAGAAAGAAGTCCAATGAACTGGGAAAGCATCATTGGGCAATAGTAATAGACTTGCCTTTCTATCAGATGTTGAACAAAATAGGATATTAACTATCTAAGACAGTTTTCACAAGTCTTAAAATAATAAACTAGGATTTACATGCCCAAATAATTCTGTTGTCCTGCTTGTGGAATTGCCTTGATACGATTAGAAGGTTTGAATTTAGCCTATTCACTCTTGAAGTGCAAAGAACAAGGATTAGAAAAGAAGCAAACAGAAAACTTTGCTCTGACATATGCAACTGAGATAACTGCAGCTACTTCCAATGTAGCTGCTGTTTGAAGAGCTAATATTTGCTAAAGCAAATACTGATTAGAAACAGGTATATTTTTTTCTTCAATGAAGGACACAATGCTGCCTTAAGCAGATTTTATACTTCTTTCCAATCTACCACTAATGTAAAAATAGATAGCAGAGATGCTATTTGTTTTTTAAAGTTTTGTCTTCATGATATAAACTTGTGCTCATTAATATCAAAGATATCCACCAGAGAACAGAAAACATTCTGAGGATAATCCTGTTTCTTCCATAGACTACCAGCTCAATCACAGAAGATGCTCAATGCTCTGGCTTTAAATATAAACTAAATCAAAGTGAAGGATATGGAATATTAGAGGGGTATGAAAGAGTGGTTCTTGGGAGAAGTATGTCCTACAGCCATCTACAATCACAGCTACAACCTGTGCACAATGTTTTATGGAGTGCAAATTGACATTTGGTGCTGCAAGGCAAGCCTAATAACCTCAGCCTGGGCTTTAGCATACATAAGCAACATCAGGAGATTTCCAAACTGTTTGGATTTAAAAATTACTTAATGTTATGTTTTGGTAGAATAAGTAAATGAATGGCAACACTAATCTTCTTGTTCAAGGCAATAACACTTTTGAACTTAGATGGGCTTTTTATTGTTTTCCCATGCTAACTATTTCCAGATGGTGGTACTTTCAGGATAAAAATGTTTTAATATTTTACACACACTAAGTGACAGATGGTATCCTCTGCTGTAAATAAGTTGCTTTGTTTAGGTAAGATACTGTAGATTAAAGTAAAATGAGATAATACGACAGAATAGAACCTTCAGCATCAAATTACCCTGCCATATTCTCCTTTCAAGAAAGCCTGCAGAGAAATTACAGGGAAAAAACAAAAAGACCTAAGCAAGACAGAAACTTTTATTTTTGAAAGCCAGTTTTTTAATGCATGCACTATGAAGTGGAAAGGGGGAGAGTGGAAGAGTTCCTATGGAAAGCCTCCAAGGGATCCCTGTGGGTGATTAAGAAATGCTATTTTGTATGTTACAGTGCCTATATACAAAACTTGTAATGGAATATGTACTTCCCTCAAGAACCACTGTTTCAGAAATATTTTGAGACAAATCTCCTGAATCTTAAAATAGCCCTTTTTTTCATAGTTTTGAATCAATCCATAAGAGAGAGAAGAATAGAAAAAACCCAAAACCAGACTTCTGCCTATAAATATGTGCTTAGTTTCTTTAGCTTTCCTAAGATGCTTTGTTATGTTAGCTCTACCCACTTCTCTCCCCTGATGATTCTAGATTGCTTCTTAGGAGTTTAAGTTAGCTACTACTTGTTCCTAGACAATATGCAAGGGCAGTTAGGTCCTATAATAAATGACATTCTGACCCTAGTTTAGAGAGTCATGAATATAACCTTAATGAAATTAGTAATGCCCTGAAAGCTTCTCCCCAGAAAGTCGTATCACTCCCTCCCTGCTGTATTTCATGTGTTGCTTCTCTTGTGACTGTGATGTTCCTGTGGCACACAACTGTAGCAGTGCAGTCCAGGTGGCTTTCAAAGCACCCAGGGCAAGTCTCAATGCCAGAGTTCAAAAAGCAGCACTGTGCTTTCCCCTGCAGTGGCAGACCCTCAGGAGGGGGTGTGACTGCCTGGGTACATGTGGAGCTTCCAGAGCAGGCAGGCAGGGACTGAGGAGGTGCTGCTTGGGCCACTCAGCACTTACATCATGTCTGTCAGGGACTGTAAAGGGCCTTTATGAGGCTGCCTATGACTTGTTGCAGGGTGGGCTTGGCTGATGGTGTTTATTTTTGCAAATATTTCAAGACCCTGGCTTTACTTTCTTTCAGTGTATAACAGCATGGTCTGGATCTTAATCAGACCTTCAGCTCAAGCCTGTTTTATGTCAGAAATGCTATTGATCGCATGGTCCTTGATGCTGTTGACCAAGACATCCCTACTAGAGCTAAAATTTATTTCTCGTTCTCAAAAACAGAGCCAAGACTTTACAGCCTGACAAATGGATTTCCAGGGAAATCTTTAGGTCAGCTAACCAGTGGGTGAGGAAAGGGGAAGGAGTGAGCCAGGGGGTTAAACATGCATATCAGTGCTCCCATCCAAAGCAGCTGCAACCATATAGTCTTCACAAGCCTGCCTGTGGCTGCCTGGAAAGCCTGAGCCTCAGTGTGATCTCACTAAGGCAACTATTACACCCACTAGCTTACAAAGAGAACTTATGAGAAAGAAACACGTGCTTACAGATGGAGGGTGGATATAGCCTTTTCCTGAACAAAATGTGAACTCTGTCAATGGAAAAAAACACACAGGATCATGCTGAAAGGCAGACATGGCAAATAAAGAAATTATATTCTTGGTGCTGGCACTACTTCACAAGGCAACTTGGCTCTTACTCTGAGAACTTTAAAACTTCATGTCAAGTGATGGATAGGAGTATGGTCTCTGTCTGACTCTTCTCCCCAAAAATGCTGCATCTGTGCTCAAAAATTAAAAAAATCAGATAGAGATGTGAGCTGCATATTTGAATGCTGACTGGCTGGGGAAGATTAACTCATTTTCCAGCAGCTTGATGCATTAGTCACCTACAAAATAAAAGAGCCATCGATAGAGAAAACAGCTGCTGTGCTGCAGGTGAGAGCAGAATCACCAGCTTAGTGCAGGCACATCTGTGCTGTCTAGACTGTCAGGGTAACACAAGCATTGCATAGGTTATGC
Organism: Sylvia atricapilla; assembly: GCF_009819655.1. Classification (NCBI taxonomy): domain Eukaryota; kingdom Metazoa; phylum Chordata; class Aves; order Passeriformes; family Sylviidae; genus Sylvia; species Sylvia atricapilla. The sequence goes on from NC_089142.1 coordinate 67,217,584, forward strand.
AGATGATTTTGCTATTTGAAATTATATTGGCTCTGCTATAAACCTGTCAAAACTGTCAAGAGAGGTCTCAGGAGAAACTGCGTTTTCCTAGGAGGCAGCTGGATTTGGTTCAAATCTCAGTTCTTTCAGCCATCCTCTTGCACACTGACTTTCTTCCCATTCTTTTTTTGGAAAGGGACCAGGCCTTCTGTGTATGCAGAACCTGGGTCCAGGTTCCAAGATTGCTGAAAATTATAAATAATATGACCTTAGTTGCCGTGTAACAAATTTGTATGATAATTTATAGCTGTTCTGCAATTGTAATTCAGCCTACATTGAACCCACAAAATTTGGCTGTGCCTCAGTGACTCAGCTTTCTAAGCCTCTGTCAGGTCTGGAGCAGCAGTTTAAATGAGATGACTGTGGCCATTACTGCTATTTGGGTAACCCTCTCATTCCAGTATATTTTGAGACAAAATTTCTTGAATTAGCTCAAAACCAGCTGTGTAGGTTAGCCTTGCTCACCAATGGGAACCATTTTTGTCAGAGGTACAAGAAGATAGGTAAATGTGGCAGGTAAATTTCATGCCCCAGCTCATCCAGATGGTTTTGGCACAGAAGCAGGATGCCATGCAGTGCAGGCTGGTGAGAGGTGACAACTTTCAGGAGGGGTTTGGTGCAGAGGAGAGCTGTCACAAGAAACTGAGGGGTGGAACTGCTGCTGGTATAGGTAGACCTTGAAGATTATATGGGTCTACAGGCTAGTCCACGTCAGGACTTTTTTCAGAAATACCCTTCCTTAAAGGAACATTGCCTTTGCTTCTGACATCAAAGGCAGCTGGTCCACTAAGCAAATGTTGAGCAAGATTATTATCATGTGCTTCACAGAAGAGGGTCCTTATAACTCAGTGGATAAAGAACTGGGAAGACACTGCTACGATTCCTTTTTCTCCCTGAAGAAGCTGAACCACAAACTCCACACTGTGAACTCCCTGTAGCTCCTGTCTCCCTGGACCCAGCACAGCAAATCTACTTCTGCTGCCAGAAGCTAGGGCCTTTGTAGGTAAAGCCCAGAGTGACAGCAGAGGAGTGTGGCTAAGGGGCTTGAACTCAGCTCCCAAAGTAAACCTCCAGCCTACTTTCTCTTTCTGAAAATAAACTATGCAACTGCAGGATCTGTGAGAGGCTACAGTTTTACTAGTGGAAAATTCTAGGCAAAACCCTATAAAATAAATGAAGCAATTCCAGTAGAAGTAGGTGCAAGCACTGAAATTAGTCTCTGGAGCCATAAAGGCCACAGAGCTAAAGCTACCATGTTACAATGCATGGGAGGAAGCACTTATCCACAGGAGGTGGAGAGAAGGAAAGGTCAAGCACTCTAGCAGACATGAAAGATTTTATGTTTAAATTTCTGGAAAGCTTTTCTTCAAAATATGGGTTTGCCAAGTATCTTGTTTCCTGATTCAAACGAATCTATTTTTTCCCTATCACATTAGTTTTACTTAAGCTGTTAGTCAAGAGGGAAAATCCAAATCTCAACTTATATTTACATGGGGGAAAAGATGAATTTTAAAAAAAGCATGTTGACTATTAAGTTACGCCTGTGTAACTGCCATAAAAATGTGCAATATGTATGCCAAGAGACTCTGGGGTAACACTGAATGCCAAAAGAGGGGTTACTCCATTTTAGACATCTCATTTTCAAATCAGGTGGAACTTTCTGCTAATTCTCAGCATAGGAATTTCTGTCTTTTGTGGGGGTTTTGGATGTGTATTTGTTACATATAAAGGCGATCCACACACTTTTGGTTGGACTGTATTTTATGATCTTACTCAAGTAAGAAAGCAGTAAATCAAAGTTGCCTTCAGTATGTTAGCAAACGAAAGAGCAGGAGTACAACAACACCTGTTTCTCCATGGACTGTGGAGCTCAGTAGGTTATTGCTAGCAAACACCTTGGGGGATGCTACAGTCAAACTGAATTTCAAAAAGACAGTCATACTACAAACTGAATCCTTCAGGGTGGTGTGTGCATATCTTCTCCCTTTGATGTAGGGCCTACACTTCTGGAAATCTGTTAAAAAACCCTCAGTTTTTGTAAGATTAATGCCATAAGGAGTCTGGATTGCAAGGAGAATATCAGGAAATTTGAAAATACAATCCTTTGGACAGAATTTTTCTCTACACTTGTAGTTTCTGACCCTGTGACTAGGCCCATGAGTACTGTTTCTTTTATTTCTGTGATTATCAAAGTCCATGCCACACTGAAGTCTGCTACACAACCTTAATAATTGTGATTTTTGAGCAATGGTATATTATGCAAATAATTAAAAAATAGGTGCTTCAAAGTCATTCTTGGTCTGCTTCTGGGTTACTAGAAGAAATGAATCAGAGATTAACAAAACCCTGGCATCTAGAGCAGGCCAAATTTCACGTTTCAGGCTGATTTCAGTGCTCAAAAAAAATTGTCTTTCTCATTTTGTTCCAGTTTTTGTTTTACTAAATTTAAATAAAGAGTAGTTGAACAGTGATTCCAAAACTGTAGAAGTGAGGTCAAAACAAATCCTGGTGTCTTTTGTATTTTGAAACAAACATGCTAAATTTAATCAGCTACTAAACCCAAATACTTACATACTGGTAAATACCAGTAAAAGTATTTGTGATATAAAAACAGTGCTTAGACTCACATTCAATGATACTTTTATTTACACATATTTTCCTATTTCTGCCATATTCTCAGGAGTGCTCAGAACCAGTTTTGGCTCCAGCATAAATTGCTGAAGTTATTTATTTATTTTTGCTTATTAAGTGTGCACTAAACACTGTATAAAGACCTATTTCTACAAATTACTGAGAATAGATGTTTTCTTTGTATCTAATTCCTTGATTATGTTGCACAAGAAGTCACGATTGCACTGCAAGGGAACACAAAGGAAATCTATACATGCTGGAGGTCTTGCCCCTGACTGAAATTCTAATCATCTGCTTGACGTCATGGAATTTTACAAAGGTTTAACCAATGTCAGCTCCTGCCTTTTTCTTCTTAATGCTGTTTGCTTCATATCTGCATTTAATCTGTGGTTAAACAAATCAGAATTTATGGAGTTTACACCACAAATTGAGAAGTTTCTTCTCTTGTCTTCTTGTCCACATACAGAGTACTTGCTAATAGAGCTGGTGCTTATCTAACACACTTACTCACTATGCCTTCTGAACAAATAAAGATATGAATCCAAAGGCAAAAAATTTCCATAGAATAGCTAGTGCCGTGTATCTTGTGTGTTTTGCAATAAGAAACATAAAAATGTTGATAAAGATCTTACAGGAAGAATGAAGAGGACTCTCATCCCTGCCTGGGAAGTATTTAAGAGGGATAAATGTAAACCCCTACATTAGAACAAGAATAATCAGCTGCATAAATATAGGGTGGAAAACAAGTGGCTGGTGGAATTTCTTCTTAAAAGAGCCCATGAAACATACTGAATCACAAGCTAAGCAGAAGTCAACACTATCATGCTGTTGTGAAAAAAGCAAACAATCCTGAGATTTCTAACCAGGAGTAGATCCTGCAAGATGTGTGAAATAAGCCCGTTCTGTGCTGTGCTCAACAACAGTAGGGCTTCATCTGAAATACTGTGTCTAGTTTAGGCACTGCACACCAAGAAGAACACGAACCACTTGAGAATTCAAATATTATTGATGAGGAGGAGAAATTTAGTATGACAGAAGTTGCACAGACTGAGGTGGTGTAGCATCAAGAACAAAATGGTCAGAAAGGGACATGATATTCCTCCCGAATGAAAGGCTCTTTGAAAAGGAAGGGGAAGAATGTCAATGCCCATGTGCCATGGATTACTTATGTATTAGAAAGGGGCCTTTTAGACCCTGCCCACTTTCCCATATTGTTCTTCGTTTGAAACATGGAAGTATTCAGAAAGAAACGCAATGGCACAATTGCCATTAGCGTAACAATGATTGAGAAGTATCTCCCTGTAAATATTATACAGGGCAACAGACAGTGATAAAAAGTGAAGGTCAGAACACTGCTAGTGGGTGAAGGTGAGCGTATGCAGTTGTAACAGAAGAGCCATGTATAAAATCCAACTACAGCTGTAAGTACAGGAGATGCTGCTGGACCTTGTCTTGTAGAAGAATAAGAGAAAAATCATGTGGTAGCCACCATGTGTTGCCAGTCATAAAAAAAAGCTGATACAATCCTTGGATACGTGTACAAAGAGAAGAATTTTAACTACTTCTGCATCTGGGAATGGAATGACTGCTGCTATACTCAGTCTAGTGAGTACAAGTCAGGATTAATATTGCAACTTGGAGAAAGTTCAAAAAATTGTCAAGAGAATGATTCGGGTGTTGAGAAAAAACCCATCCTACTTTACTTGTGGATAAGAGATGGCTAAATTACTCTTTTAAAATCCTTAATAGTTTAGGCAGGAAGAATTGATAACGGGCTCTTCAGCAGATGAATGTATGACCCATGTGTGTCAGCACACTAATTTTTTTGTTTCCTTGATACCAGTTTTCAAACAGATTATGTTCTTTGGCCTGAATCAAAAGGCTGCTAGGTGCACACCAGAGGTAGGACATGGAAACCAGCAGGCAGAAGGTGATGGATTACTGGAGAGGAGAAAAAACAAGACCGATCTTTTCTGGCAGCAGTGCAGACATCTGTGAGATTAAAGTAACCACATAAAAATGGCCTAGGATACCTTCTTATGCATCACAGGGAGTTTAGAGCAAAGGCTAACCTAGCATTCTGGATTAATGAGGCCAGACATTTACAGTCTGGTGAAGCTGAGGCAAAAGGTCCTTTTCTAGAGTTCTCCTCCATAGGAGTGCTAAATAACATTGATAGAATGCATTAGTTTGAGCATGTACCTCCCTTGTTACCCTATATACATAACCTTTCTTAAATATTTTTGAAGTGTCCAGCTTTATTATGACTTGTTCAAAGCAAAATTTCTTGCGAATGTCAAACACCTAACAATAGCAAACAGTAAGGTTTTGTTTGAAAAAAATATAGTCACAAAGAAAAAAAGGAAAACTAAGATACGCTTCTGTCTGAAAATAAATTTGCCAGATGTTACCATTTTCCAGCAAATTGAGTTCACCCTCAGTGGGCCACACGTATAGACATAAATAAGACTCCACCAATTATCTTTTCTATCATGCTTTTCAGGGATTATTTTGCCTCCACAAGATGCACAGACACTTTATGAGCCAGAATCTCTGGTCCAGTCAAGTCAGGTTCTAGGCAAGACTGATGGGTAGAGCTAAGGTAGGTTTGAATGACATTCAAAGTCCTCGAGTGCTGCAACTCCCCAGGATACAGGCCAATACCTGAATTAAACAACAGACGTTCATTCTAACTGATGTGTGGTTTCCCACAGTCCTGAAGTCCAAATATTTAATCTGTGCTGGAAAAAACTTCACCCTAAAAATCCCATGATAAATAATGGATTCTCCTGCAGCTCAACTGGAATAGACTGCTCAGTGCAATCTATTTTTGTAAAAGGACAAATGGAGCCAACTGAGTGATTTCACTGGCTAGTGACTTCTTTGAAATAGTTTATCACATACATGAAAATACACTGCATTGCCTCACTTCAGAAGTCATCTTTGCTTTCATTTTAATTAAGTTGAAATATTTATGTTGATAATTAAACTCCAGGATGTGTGAATTCAGTGGCATCATGGAAACCATTGTATATTAACTGGTTTTGTACCCAAATATATCTGCATATGCCCATCCAGGAAGGCAGCACTGGAGAAGTTAATCACACCTGTGCAATATTTAAAGGTTGACCCACAGGTATTTAAGAGTTGTGTAAGACTCCTAGTTCAACCTCTTCATCTCCATCAGGCATATTGCGCTTGTGTCTGTTTGACACACACACATCTAAATCTAAATCCACATCACATATAGGAGATTTAAGTTCTTCAGACTTTAATGAGTGTCATTAAAATAAGAAATCCACAAAACAAACTCAAGCATTAATGTTGATTGCTAGACTGTGCCAGCATTTCACAACAGCTACATATGTGGGAGATTCAACATTTTTGCACCCCTCCTCCTGCAGGCACAGCTGAGGACTGTTCAGATGCTCTCATCCACAGCTATATTAGGCACATGTCTCAAGTGGAGAAGCAGCTTTATAAGTTATACTCCAGACAATGGAGGCTTAGACATATAACTCACTGGACTGATGCATTCTTGTGTTGTCTATTCATTTAGCATTGTACAGAACAAATGCGTATCTTTGGTCTCCAGCTGAAATGTAACTGTTCTCAAAGAATATTGTTTTATCACTCAGCTACATGCAAGTAGGGCCAGTTGGGAAGAGTAATGGGATGAATATTTTTTCTTGGAATGAGGGGTGAGTTCTAATGGGCTGGACATTGCTCCTCTTCTTTTTACACATACCTATTATTCAATTCCCCTTGTTTGGCTTTTCTGACACAGAGCCTAAAATAAATCAAGAGGCAGTGGTGTTCCTAGATCTCCTAAAATATGATTTTAAGTTTACAGTCAACCTTATGAGTTGAAGTTTCTGGGCTTATATGTTTTTACGATTCCTTTCTGACCCTCTCTGACCTACTGCAGAAGGTCACATTAATAGTCTTATAATCAGGTTTCATTGCCAATATAATTCTCAAGGTGCTTTCAGGTGATCTCAGGAATGTTATATCCTTGTTACAGTGCAGAACTGTGATTCAAAGTACCTAAGTGTTAGTTTTTACACTCTCACTAGTTAAGAGGAGAATAGTGGCTATACCTCCAAGCCAGTCCAAAGAGAGTTTCTACTTTTTAAAAAAACGAGGACAGTACTGTTGACCTTCATTACTCTCTGTTACTGAGACAATAAAAGCTAAATGACTGCAACTCAGAATTTACTCTCACTACAGTTGTATGTGACAGCTGGATGTACATGTCTTCTATCAAGAAGGTAAGTACTCCAGAAAACTTGCATCCTTAAGGAGTTAAGAAGATATGGCACAGTATAACGTGTCAAGTAAAATAAAATTGTGATGGAGTAACTTCCTCTACCTGCCATATCTGATGATTTCTAGTAGCTGTCTGGGAAAGGGAGCCCAGGTTGATCCTCTTTTCTGACTAGATGCCTTTGCAATTCACTGGTAAATGGTCTCTTCCAAGTTACCAGATCTCTAAAAGCATGAATAAAGGAAATGTGAGTGATATAAATACTCTCCACACAGGAAGTATTAAGTTCCAAGATTCAGTTCAGAAGTATATGAGCCTAAAATGTCCTTTAATTTTTATGATTTCTCAGTGTGCACATATTTAATGTCCTGGACTACTCATACCTTGTTTATAGCTACAGTAGGTACTCTTTAGTGAATTTATTATGCAGATCCCTAGAAAAAAGTAGGAATGACACAGGAAGACAGTGGTGAAAAACCAAGTCCAAAATATTTAGGATTAAAGAAGATTGATACAAAAAGGCAAAACCAGTTTCCTCATTAAGCAAAAAAAGATTCAGAACAACTGGTTAAAAGTTTCTAAAGCCACTTCCCAATTCTGGAAACATTATAGACTAAGAATAGAAGGAGAGTCAGATCTTAGACAAAATTAACTACTTTGACTGTGAGCAAAATTAATATCTGTTCAGTGGCCCTCGAGAAGAAAATAATTCATATAAAAATTGGGACAGAACAATTACCACCTCAGATTTTCTTGCTGCTCTGAAAAATGAAATAAAAAACAAAACGAAAATACAGTCCTGCTACTTATAAACTTACCACTAATTATGTTCAACTAAGTTGCATTCAGCAACGAGTGTCCTGTCATCGCAAGTGGGCATGACTTACTGCAGGCACTTGTTTCATATAAAAATCTTCCAGACATCCTAGAAAGTTTATTGTTAAGGCTTCTGAATTGACCTAGAAGTTACAGCTTATACACAGAGTTGTTCACATCTCTGCAGATACCAGTATTTAATTTTTAAACTGAAATGTAGCCAGAAGCCTTAAACTCCAGCCACAAGATTGAAGCTCTCTTTTCATTACTTCTCTCCCTATCTATAGTTGATATTTTGTTTTGCAGAAACAGTGTTCATAGTTTATGGGCTGACATCATATCTTGCCATAGCTTTCCCTTCTCTAGACTAAACAATGCCAATTCCTTCCACCCTCCCTCATGCTGCCTTCTAGACTGTTGCTCATTCTTTTTACTTCTCTCTGGACTGTCTCCAGGGTGTCTACAGTTTTCTTCAAGCATGGTGCCCAAAACAGTACTGCTTGCTACTGGAGAGTGTCAAGGAGAGTGGAAGAAGCACTTTACACACCCAGCATAAAACGTTTGTACTCCAGAAGATGTATGTTCAGAGTCCTTCCTTGTGAAAACTGGATTCAGGTATAAATTTGTGAGCAGGGTCCTAAGGCCAGAAATTTGCAAATATGTCTTCTCCTTTATTACAAGGCATGCCAGCAAATTGGAGTAAGCTCTGATTTACTGTGCAAAATGGTCCCTATTTTCAGACCCTCAAGGAGGCTCACAAGGTTTTCAGATATGGATGGCAATTATCCTATTTTGTGTTTAATTAATGTAGCAATAAACATTACCCAGCTTTCTAGACACAGGTAGTGAATTGAATTTGTGAGAGCCCTGCCCACAAGGAACACACAGAGCACCCAAGCCTTCTGAGCTGTGCACTGTTACACCTTATAAAGCCCTGTTACTTCTCTGTACCTTTAGGCTGAAAGTTTCATGAATTGAATACCTGTTAATTGGAATTCACAATTAGCTCTAAAAGTTTACAGGGAGCAATGTGTTATTTACTATTTATATTTGGTTATGAAAATAATCTTAGTTAATGCTCTAGTCTAGTGTAGTTTAAATATTCATTCTGATAATTAGTAACAGTTCCCCTACTCCTTGTTGTGTTGCCTTAAATTGTGCTGTATTTTTTGAAGAGGATTTGGAAGAGATCTTAATGAGATTTTTTACCAGAATTTGAAGGATTTTCTTTTCAAATACTTACCAGAGGTCAGTGGTCTATAACACTTGGTACTGGGCAAACATGAAACAAATTCAGCAAGTTCAGCTGGTGTTGTTAAACATTTGTGTTGATCCACAGAAGTCAGCGAGTCCCAGGTAAAAGAACTTTCTCAGTCATCTAATCTCACAGTCTTTTAGTGCTTAATTATAGCTGCTTAACTACATGGGAAAAGAAAAGTGGGGCTGCACATCAAAAATTGTCCTTTGCTACAGAGGAGGAGAGGTAGAATAAATATATTTTAAATTATGGTTCCACTTTCATGCCATCACTACGAAGCAAGCCTAAAATTTAAAAGAGTGAATGAAAAGACAAGTTCATAGCTGTGAAGTTCAGTAGACCGTGATCCCTTGAAGACAAATAACAATGTCAGTGAACTAACTTCAAGGTTTAGTAAATAAGATTAGAATAATAATCTATAACCTGGGAAACTACAGAAATCTTCAGTGGACTGTTTTGAAGACAGACCAAACAATCACTACTTCTGGGGAAATTGCTACTGCAGATTACTGTAACTTTTCCAAAACATTCACAAAATTCCTTCTCACTCCTTGTCACTCTTGGCTTAAAAAGCAGATAAGCAGAAGGCATTTTGCTGGTTTAATATATAAATAAATCAAAATTCTGGCTTGGGCAAAGAAGAGAAGCCTTTCATGTTGTTTTTGCTGAGGAAATAATACAATAGCAGCCAAAAAAAAAAAAACCCAAGCCTGAAAAAAACCCCAACGAACACCAAAACTACACTTTGACTACCATAACTTACCTGTTATGCAAAGATTTTATGTGTTTTAAAGAATTGTTTGAAAAAGAAACCTGAGGATTTGCAAAAGAGCAGTAGGACAAATACAGTGATATTTATATGTAGTTTGTATTTATTCAGCTAAGCACTGCCAGTAGGTATGCATTTTTTTTTTCTTCTTCAAAGCCAGCTGAAATTTGACTTAAAAACACTGACCAGAACATAGGAGCATCATATTCTTTCATGTCTGAAGCTAGAAATGTGAAATCACCGTGGGTAAAATTCACATTAACATGAAGAAAACTGACAAAGTCTCTTGGTCTTCACGTCAGACAGAAAGTTGTCCAACAGATAACACTTCAGGATTCTGGCATTGGCAAAATATGCATGCCAGACACAGGAAACCAAGAAAAACAAGACAAACCACAGGAGCCTCCAAAATTGTATCATTTTTATAGTTTAGTGAGAAGATGGATGTTCTCACTGTGACTGAACTCCAAGGAGTAGACTTTTAAGCCAATACAAATATTAGCTTATTTAAGCCTCTGAACATCCATATAATATTGGACACAGGACAACCCAGCTTAGTTTTCATTATATGTTAGACCATTAACTGAAATCTACCTGCTTAGCAATTTATTTACCTTGTTAAAAAAAGCAACCAAACAACAAAAATCCCCTAACAAAAATGCCCACCAAAAATGTTCAGTGGTTTCTTGTATTTAGCAAACAATCTCAGAAGTCAGTGCTCTCTATATTTAAACTAGAAATTATTTATAATTCAATATGCTTACGTTATTTAGTTCTACCTAAAACTTTTTAAAAAAATGTGCATTGTAATTCAGGTGAACATTAAAAGTCATTGTGTTTGCTAATGAAAATGGTTTTAATACACTAAAGGTGGCATTATCTGATTTTAAATGGTCTTCACTGGAGAAAAAATTGTGAGGTGAAGTATCTAAAATTGTATTTAGCTTAACAGAATTAGCTAACTGTTTAAAAAAGGATGTTAATATCTGCTAACTGACTTCAAAACATCCTTTTTCACATGCATTCATAAAAATTACTTTACAGTATTGATTTGTGTGAGAAGGAATAAAAAGATTTAAGGAGAAATATTCGGTTGAATTTAGACAAGTCATCAATAGTTTCAAAACCATGACTGGATTTGGATGATCACACTCTCACATTAATTCTCTGTGATACTGAATATTTACAGGTCATATGAGAGTTCTGAAGAAGGAATGGCCAGCCAACACTTTCAAAAGTGAAGCTTGATTAGACCACCAGTAGTAAATTGAGTTTTTCCGGGCCAAAGTTACCCTTTTAATACGGTGTAGCAATGCTATCCATTTTGTAAGAACATTCGAAAGTCTTGCTGATAAAATTAGAAATATTATAATTATAAAAAAGGTATATTTAGTATTTTATATGAGATTATAGAGCAAGCAACACAGAGTCATGCTGCCTCTGCTTGCCATTTGCTTTCAATTTCTTCTACTCACTTCTTGTTTTCCAATTACCCAACTTTTAAAGGCCTGCTATTTTAAAAATCACCCAACTCTCCTTCCTCCACGTTCTTTTTTCCTTTTTCTTTTCATTGTGTTGTATTTTTATCCTCCCCAGGCCATCATAACCTGTAATAATTTCTCTTATTCTGATACTTAATAATTTTTAGTATGGAATATTAACCTACCCTATTAAACTCAGGAATAAAGTCTTGCACTAATTCATTTGCATTTATGTTATTGTACCTTCCACAGCCAAACATCAACATAATAACTCCACATTAAAAGCATAAAACTCAAATGCTATTATATGCTCACATGTGTTATAGATTTACATGTAATGTAACAGATGCCTCCATTCCTGAGAAGAAGCCTCTGTAATGTGAAGTCAGTACCCAAGACCTCCAAAACACAAGTCAGGAACCATACAGAAGTATTTTTAAGAAATCTGCTTTAAAAACATACAGTGTATCATGCACATAAGATAATCCCTTAAAATTACCTGTCCTGGACAGTACAAAAACAAGTGATCCACTAACACGGGAACAAGTGGCCCTTTGATTGGAGAGGCAGGGAAAAGGCAAGGATGCACTTTACAAAATAACCTTGTAACTCCCACACTGATAAATAAGCAGTGGATGAAAATAAACTATTTTTTTGTTTTCCCTTCAAAGACTCATTCTATCATTTTTATTGTATTTAAAGAAACACATGAAAATTCATCCTAGGCAATAAGTTTTATGACTGGAAACATAAGCATTTATCCCTGGCGCACACTTGTAACATCATACCTGAGATAATTCTCACTGAAGATCAACATTAAAAAACCTGCTCTTCAGCAGTAGGGATTTTCTAGTGGTGTATGTATGAGAGAAAGCTTGTCCTAGAGCATTATTGCTTCAATTCCTTCTATCCCATACCTTCAACATAAATGTAGAAATAAGAGGGTTGATCCCACAAATGTACACCTAATATATTCTTTTAAGCAGCTTCTTTGTAATTTAATTCAGCTGGTTACTTTAGTTTCATAGATGAAAATTCCCTTGGAGAGAAAAAAAAAAGTACATTGCAACCTAAAAAAAATCTCTGCTTCTCAGAGGTAATTTCAAACTTGAAACTCTTGCAAAAAGCTCAAAGGCTGAGGGAAAGTGTTAATCTCAGGAATTAAAAATATATATTTCACAGGTTCAGATAACTTTTTGTACCTTCATCTGCTGCAGAAATACTATCCATTCCTAAAAATAGAAAAGTTTCAAACATACCTTTACACTGACTCAAATCATGATTTGCAAGGTAGAAATCTGAAATCCAATCATACTATTTCATGGTAATTGAGTCAAACATAGGAAGGGCTCTATTATCCTGCATTCTTTCCCTTTAGTTGAACACCGAAGCTTGGCCTGTTGCAATTAAAATGCTATTTTGTAACACTACCACTGAAGACTGGCATTTTGGGCGTCTGTTGTTGGAGAAGAACAGGAATGTGAAACAGATAGGTTAAACAGAAGAATACATTGTAATTTTTTGGATAGCATTCTATTAATGTGAGAATTTGAGGACCAGATACTTGTGATATTCCTTTCTGAAGACCCCAAGTTATTCCCACCACCAACATGACTGTATCAAACAGAAAACCAACTGTTGAGAGAGCAAATCTTACCTTATAGGCAAAAGAAATAGTTATCAGAGTGCTGGAAGTATACAGCAGACTGTTATGCACACTTAACAGTAGTTTTAAACCTGTATTGAAGTCAGATTAGTCTCAAGAGGAAAAAAGAAAGAGGCAAAAAATTATTACAAATTAAGACACAAACTTGTTCTGCTGCTCTTGTAGAAACTTGGATTGTATGTGAGACCTGCATAAAATGCCCAAGGGCAACTGAAAGTGTGTGCAGAAAAAATTAACATGGGGACTCTGAATAACAGAACAGAGGAATTTGAATTATTTTATTCTAGTCAGTATAGAACTGTACCTTTGAATTCACTCTTCCATAAAAGAGATGATAAATCACTAGTCAGACTAAAGTACATTGCTGGTTTTCAAAGCATCTTTTCTATACTGATGAAATATCCAAAAGGTAAATTTTGACAATGATTAAAAATCCATCCCATCAGGAAGAGCATGCAGTTCATTGGAATATAGCTCTCTGAACATGACTACGTTCCAGATGATTAAAGATTTCTTCTTCTGTTTCTGGAGTGAGCTGTATATTATCTTTGATTGGAGACAAAGGATCTGACTTTCTACAAGAAGGAAGTTTTTCATATTCTCTGCACAAAAAAACCAAAGACAAAACAAAACCGAAGAATGTTATGATATTTTGTGTTTCTAATCACAGGCCAGTAAGAACATACAGGTTAGAACAAAGCAAGACTCCTCACCTAATTACCCACTACACCTGTGCATAAGTACAAACCAAAAATTTCTAATGCAAAATTTTAATTTCAATACAATTTAACAACTTCACTGAAAGTGACAGAATTATAGCTGTTAAGCTTGATTTATGAGAGACTGTATGGACCCCATCTACTTTGGATTGTACATGATTCCTTAACATTTAAGTCTTCTGAATAAGTATAGTTTATATATATATCTCTCTCTATATATCTATATATATATCTCTATATATCTATATCTATCTATCTATCTATATATATAATCTCCTGTAAGCCTTGACATTAAGGCAGAACAGATTAGTGTCCCACATGATTTATTTGCCATGAGGTGATGTAATTGTTAAAACATAAGGCTAATTTAGCAACATTAAATCTGAAAAAAGAAAATAAAAAAAGAAAAAAAAAAGAGCTAAATGAGTTCTAGCAGTAAAAAACGCAATTTGTGAAATATGTTGAGAAAAAAATCCCCTAAAAGCTAATAAACTATTGCTTACATAGAAGTATCCCCAGTATAAACACCCAGAAGTTACAAACAAACCCAAACCGGACGGATAAAATGTGCATGGTGGGAGCCAATCTTGCAACCATCAGCAGAGAGTGCCACCTAGGCTCACACTGTTCTATCTGCCTGCATTCTGATAAATCCAAATTTATTAATTTTCTCCCTGTGAGCAACCTTGGTAAGACATTCCTAAACAGAGGTCAAGCAATAAATATACAAACACTTTCCCTTCCTCCTTGAAAATGTTGGTTATTCTTACACCCCATAAGAAGAATAATAAGAAGTAAGATTTCTAAAAATGTAAATGCCATAAGTCATATTTTTTAAACAGAAATCAGCTGTATGCTCATAATAACCTACTCTAAGGCCCAAACTTATTAAAATACTTTCATTTGAATTAACACATGCTCATCAATATCAACATTTACTACTCAGTGCAAAGAACACTTTTCTCCCACTCGCATTTGGCTTCAAGTTTACAAAAATAATTTAATTTAAATAACACTTATTTATTCAAAGTTGAGACTGCTACTTAAAGCTGGGAAAACTTTGCCACCAGGAGTTTTTATCTGAGCCCATGGAGATAGTGTAAGTTAGAATACCTACACTTCAGGTTCTGTTTTACTTTTTTAAACTAATGATCACCCTTCAAATTCAAACCTTGAAGCTATTTGCAGAAACTTCAAGTTAGACAAGTAATCTCCACAAGGAAAAGCAACAGCATTTTATAAAGTGCAAGAATGTCCCTTGTAACCAGATACTCCAGCTAACAGAAATATTCCATCAATTCACCATCATCTTCAAAGCAGAACACTTCTGACAATCAGCCAAATGTGAGGGACACAGAGTTAAATAGAAGCAGCCTTGTACTCAATTGAATTTAGCAACTTTAATACAGCTTTTGCATTTAGGTCGAGAAATTATTTTTGGTGTTTGATGGCAAACAACAGCAATGATTTTCATGTCAATTATTGTAAACTAAATATAAGTATCAATAAAATTCAGTAAGTGAATTTTAGCTGAGAGTTTTTCCTGGTTAGAAAAAAAAAGTAATTATAAAAACATATTTACCAAAAACCATGCTTCATGCTTACATTAAGCTTAGGAAATTGTATGTAGAAAATATCTAATCTTGTACTACCATCCTTATTGTTTTGTATGGAGAGCATGTGTGGAGTCTGCTTTGAAAATTGTTTTTTGGGGAAAAAAAAAAGCATGCTGTGTACTAAGTAAAGGGTTAAAGTAACTCACCTTTTAAATTGGAAGTTTTTCCAGAGTTCACCAATAGTGGATTGCAGCCCCAGCTTATTTTCAGTATCACAGTCCTTTCTCTTCTGCACAGGTGACAGTTTCCTGCTTAGTCCACTTACTTTAGCTGGTATCAATGGCTTGAGCTTTGTTACCATATGTGATCTTATATTACTGGATTTACGTAATCCAGGAACCTGTGGGATTTTAATATTGCAGTATACATGGTTCAAATGACAACCTGCAAGCAACACATATGCTGCAAAGCTTTTAATCAAAAAAATAAAGTGTTTTACATTGTGTTAAGATAATGCAATATGAAATGCCACAACAGAGTATATTTACATAGTCTATAATCTAAAAAATGACATCTCAAACACAAGACATACTGCAGCTGTAAGAACTGGCAAACCAGCTTCCATAAGTCTTTGTATTAAGGTTGTAAATACTTGTTTCTTGTGAATGCAGTTTTTAAAACTGAGTATTTTTTCATCTGTTTGAGGACTATTTGTTGTGCTCTCATGCAATGTCATCTTTCAGAATTTTAAGAGAAGCAACTCTCTGGTATCACTCTCCCTGTGACACTTGGATTTCATTATGATAGAGCCATAAGCAAGAGCACAGGTAGCAGTAAAATGACCCCAATGATCATAAGACCTCCAGCTCGACCTTCTTATCCACTTTCTATACCAGGAGCTCAGAAAAACTGTGCTTAGCCATAATCTATCTCTCTTAAATGCAACCAGACTTAAGCTGGAACATCTCAGCAGCCTTTTCTTCAAAGAGAATTCATAGCTTAATTCTTTCTGAAACATCATGGCATTTTGCCATTCCCCCACCAATTGATTCATATTTTTTTGCACCTCAAATGCTGTGTTCAGTTTTGGTCCCTATCTACAAGAATGACATTGAAGCACTGGAATGAATCCAGAGACAGGCAATAGAGCTGGTGAAGGGCCTGGAGCACAAGTCTGATGATGAGAAGCTGAGGGAGATGGGGTTGTTTAGCCTGGAGAAAAGGAGGCTCAGGGGTGACCTTATCACTCGCTACAACTGCCTGAAGGGAAGGTGTTTCCAGGTGGGGGTTGGCCTCTTCTTCCAGGCAACTCATGGGACATGAGGAAATGGCCTCAAGTTGCAGCAGGGGAGGTATAGATTTGATATTAGGAAAAATTTCTTCCTGCAAAGGGTTGTAAAGTATTGGAACAGGCTGCCCAGAGAAGTGGCAAGATCACAATTTTTGGAAGTGTTCAAAAATTGTGTAGATAAGGCACTTCAGGACACAGTTCAGTGGTGAAAGTGGTAGAGTTGGATTGAAAGCTAGACCTGATTGCAAAGGTCTTTTCCAACCTTAATGATTCTATGACTCTATTATTGAAATTACATAGCTTAATATATTTAGGTAGAAACAATCTTGGTATTCCAAGATTCCAAGGAAGGAAAATAAGTGTTTAGAATGTAAGCTAAAAATTGGAACAAGAATACTAGGAAGAATAAAATAAAATCTTAAAACTGCCTGCTTTATAGTATTTCACTTTTTATCTATCACCTCGGTCCTTTTGCAGCGTGCAAAGGCACCCAAATCCCCTGTAGTACTGAATTATATCAGAGTTATAAGTTAATTTAGCTAACCCAAAAGTAGGCAAAGCTGCATGATAAACACCAACTAAGAAATTCAAAGCCAGAGTAGAATGCTCTTTTCTATTATTAGTATTAGTAATGGTGAAATTACTAATTTCACAACTACTAATGTCACAATTACTAATGAATCAGTACAATTCACTAATACTGACAGTAATTGTGAAAAATAATTAGCAGTAAAAACCATAGCTGAAATAGTATCACAGAAAATAACTTGAGGTCTTAGGGAGCTCGGTATCACATAGGCATTTGTCAGTAAAAAACTTCTACTAATTTTGATATTGGAATTGAGTGAGTAGCACCTCACATTTTGAATTGGAACCACAATAAGAGCTGACAAGTTTTTCAGATTGCCTCTCCCAATTATTAAAATTCTTTAAGTAACTCCACATAGCTGGTATTCAGCTTATCAAAATTAGAATAAATTATGCATTACATGATTAACTGCTTCTTCCCTAAATCTGGAACTCATTTTCCCTTTGGTGTCTTCTACCACCACTTCCCTTGTTTTACACTTGCAGGATCCCAATAAATATTTAACAAGACTTTAATAAATTCTAACAGAAAACAGAGTCAAAAGTGGTGCTCCTTATCTCTACCTTCCCTCTCCTATGATCTTACTAGTGCTACAACTCACAGGAATTCAAGAGTGTGGGTGGATCTAAATTACAATATGACTGATGTTTTTGTTGTTGTTATCATGTTACCTTTTGGCCAAAACAGTTTTCTGATGTAATTCTTTATTATTATCAACACATAAAGGAAGAAGAGAGAATTCGTGGCCATGGAAATAAGTGGTGGAAATTCTCCTACTAGCCACTCGCTTTAAACTAACCCTATTGTTTTCACAGGTTTTTGGCAATTTTTGTTTTCTGAAGGGCTCCAAGCATGCTGAAATTTTGTTTTTACATGATACTTATATTACATCAGTACTTTCATAATGTGATACCCCAATATTTAATATATACATTCTCCCAATATACCTTCTAAGGTGACCAAAATAATGTAAAACATATTAAACAAAGCCTTAAAACCAAAGTAATAAAAACTCTGAATGCCAGGACGATTTCCTTGCTCAGTCTTGTTGAGGAAAAGCAGGAAAAATGTTAATGTTCCAAAATACAAATGTAAATTTCTCCCTAACAAATAAGTTCCTAACAATAACCACAAGATGTCACTATTTTACAAGACACACAATATGCTTGTCTGGCAGCGAGAAGCTTGTGATCTTTACTCTGTCTACAAGAAAACTTATTAGGCAGCATACATAGGAGGGTGAAAACATCTGCCTCTTACTCATTCATCTTTTGGCCAATTCTAATGGCAACACCTAACTAGACAAATATATTAAGTTCTTGGAAATGTTGCAAAGACAAGGAACACAACAAGTTCATTCTTGGACATCCAAGCAAACACAGAGAAGTCAAATTACAGTTGTATCTTGTGACTACATGTGGACTGTGAACATTACTGCAATTTATACCATAAAACTTGAAGTAAGTTTTCTTGCCCTACCTTGGCTTTACTTTACAGGGAACTGTTTAAAATCCCCAAACAAGTTGCAACTCTGTTATCAATCACAGATGGTTATTTTTCACCCCAGCTTCAAGGGTAGATGAAAAAAGAGTATAGCTCTGTCTTGCCAACATTTGCATTGCTTAAGTCTTTCATTACAAGTTCTAAAATGAACTAGGAGAAACTGATTTTCAGAGTTTAGTAAAGCTCATAAAGTTAAAAAAAATTCTTACCTTGGTCTTCATGATTGTAATTTTTTTGTTAGTTTGAACAGCAGAAGATAATAGAGACAGAGAACATCGATCATCATCCAGTTTTGAACTGCAATCAGATTCCTTCAAGGGAAAAATTATCTGGTTTTAAAACAAGTTGTCTTCTCATAAACACAACATATGTTTTCATATCTACATGTATATACTTAAAACTACAATGTTTTCAGCAGCTCTAAGAACTCTTACAAAAACCTGGGCTTTCAGCAAGCAACACTACAAAGGCATGCATATGCTTCTGAAAGCACTTCAGGGACTAAAAGCAGAGAACAAAAGGTTGCCTACCAGGTGTTTTTATGAGGCACTGCAGTGATAGCAGCACAAAGACTCAAACTAAAACCAGAGAACAGATTTTATTAAAGCTAGTATGTCAATCCATTCTTTACAATTCTGTTAAGCATCGACAAGAATGTGATCATTCTGTGATTCTATTTAGAGAAGTCTTGTTAGCACAAGCTACGTCATCTGTAGGGCACCATTGTGAAAAGGAGACTTCACTGCATATGTTTTTATAATTTAAAGTGAAAACAAATGCTGAAACAATGTCCAATTTTCTTACCTCTGCACCTGAGTTGTTGCTGGACACTTGCAGGATTTCTGAAGACTCCAAACTGCATTCTGATGGCTCATAAGACCCATGAGATTTTGATGACCCATGTGATGACTGTTCCAGTTCTGTTAAGGGGGAAGACTCTTTCTCCAGTTCATCACACACTGCCCCACTAATATGATCTTCCTGGGATACAATGCAATTGTTTCTCTGTTGGTGAAACTGCTGTGAAAATACATTATGAGATGGTCCAAGATTTCCTGAGTTACTTTTGAGGCTGCTAAACCACTGGAAACAACTTTTCTGCATTTCTCCAGGAGGTGTAAAGACAGTCCGTGATGATTTTTCAGTTTCTGAAAGCCTAGAAACATCTTCAGCTACATGTTTCACTTCCTGTTTCTGGCAATCCTGCTCATCATCTTGAGTAAGATCACCATCTTCCTTCTTTGCTCTACTGTCAAACGTAACTGCATCATTGCAGAAAAACCTAAAACAGGGATAAAAAAAAGGTGAAGGCAAGGGGGAAGAAAGTTATGCAAATGAGTATGTCATCACCAATCATTGTCTCTAGACATCAATTTTATTTTCAAGGTATACTTGCTGACAAATTATTTTGGCAATGGGAAGAATCTCTCAGGGACACATTGGGCAAACAAAACAGTAAAAAAAAAAAAGGCAGGAAAAAGCATCTGTAAAAATGGTATTCTTTGACTGAAATACTAAGAAGATTCTTCACCTGATAGAGAAGCATCTAAAAATCCTACAAAATTTAATATATTAAATAACAGATAAAGCTAGTACCGAAATACTTCAGCACCACTTATCAGGGAAAAATAACTTTACAACTTCTTTCCTATGCTATAGCAGCAGCTCCTGAGAATACTGGGCAAAGATTTAGGGAAGAACCTATCATCAACGACAACTCTTAAATTTTGATGCAATTAAAAAGAACTTTCAAAAACTTTCAGCTCAGAAAGGTGTGCTTTTAAACTAAGATTTTAAGAGTGCTCTGAAAAATTGCACTGCTTAAAATATTCAGAATGTTTATGATAAAAATTACACAATAATAGACTTTATTGTGATAATGTTTTGTAAAACAAATTCAAGTACTTGTGACCAAATGAAAATAAGAAACCCAAACGAACAAAGTCCCTGTTCTCAAGGTGCTGCTGCAGAGATCAGCAGTGTCAGCCGAATGAGATGGTGTACGAATAGATATTTGTCAGAGTATGACTAGGTTTAGCTTTACTGAAACAAACAAAAAGTCCTGTCAACTAAAGTCCATGTATTCATTAACTGCTTACATATTTTCCACAAAATAGCTACCTTTTTTTTTTTTTTTAATATGTCACATGTCCTTTACCTGGAAAAAAACCCCAGCCAACTCCTAATTAATTTTCATACCCAGAGATACTGAATATTTTCTTGAGAGCCAAACTGATCACAGAGCTGGAGCACCTCTCCTACAAGGAGTGACTGAGAAAGTCAGAGCTGTTCAGCCTACAGAAGAAAAGACTCCAGGGAGACCTTATAGCATCTTGCAGGACCTACAGGGGAGCCAACAGGAGAGCTGGAGAGGGACTTTCACAAGGTCATGTAGTGACAGGACAAGAGGGAATGATGGCAAGTTGAAGGAGGTTGAAATCAGATAACGGGAAGAAATTCTTCACTGTGTGGTGATTGTGAGTCTGGTGGCACACTGGAACAGGTTGCCCAGAGAAGCTGCAGATGCCCCACCCCTGGAAGTGCTCAAGATCAAGTTGGATGGATCTCCGAGCAGCCTGGTCTTGTGAAAGCTGTCCTGACAATGTCGGGGGGGGGCGGTGCACGGAGGGGGCGTGGAACAAGATGATTTTAAGGTCCCCTCCAAACCAAACAATTCTATGATTCTATGAATAGTCTCAGTCTTTACTTCTGCAGTAAAAAATGAACATTATCTGTCTCACAAATACACAGCATGCCTAACACAAAGGATCCACCATCTTGGCTGAGATGCAATGCAGTTGCATAAAAAGTTTGAGGTAGCATTTTTTCTATTGTCAATATTCAGGCTATTTTAGCAACCAGGACAGCAAACAGTATTTTGATACTTATGAAAACATGTGACATAAGCTTACCTGCTTCTTGTTCCTGGAACAATTACAGCATCCTTCTCTTTGTTTTTCTTTTGTAAAAAGGAAGCAAATTTATTTCTAACTCTGGGTAGGGAGCCAGAGCTTTCTTGAGTGACAGAAATTCCTGAAGAATCAAGGCTTTGTATTGCTGACACACTCTCTTGTGCTTGACCATCATTATCGTTCTCCTTCTTGATTCTCTTTGTTTTTGAAAATGAGTATTGCTTCAACAGATCTCCATCTGAGACTTCTGCTGAATCTAAAAACAATTTAAGCATCACTGTAGAAGCACATTCTACAATTTACCAGTTATGAGACAACTAAATATTACATATTTACTATCACAGGCTTAAAAATATTAGTAATGTTGGGTAAGAAATTATTGATGATAGAGTTTAGATGTCTTTAACACCATTGTTTTCCAGTACGTAGCCTTAAAAATAACTCAGTGAAAAGGCAGATGGAGTGAAGGCAGAACAACTACAATGAAACTACATTTGATTTCAAGGCAGGTTGCTAAACTACATACAGACTTTGATAACAGAGGGAATAGGAATATACCAGGAGTAACAAAGGAAAAAAACCAAAGCCCCAGCAATATAATCAGAAAGCAAAGGAAGCAGAGAAAAACACTTAACATAAAGCACAATAGGAACAAAAAAGTGCCTCTTCTATTACAAGCCCACAGTTTATTTGAGCACATATAACTCAGGTGGTATAGAAGATTAAATATCACAGATGCACTAGAGAAAGTGAAAGAGTTGGCATACATAAAGAGCACCTATACAGGGAATAGAGGCAGCACAGTCTGAGTACAGAAAACATTCATTAAGTCTTCTGTCTGGCCTAATATCAATGCTAGGAAAATCAGGCTGTTTAAACTTCTTCACAAGCTATTTTAAGATAGCAATAAAAACCAAAACTATATCAAAGTACTGACTGTATTAAATATAACCTGAGATTGAAACCACCAGAGTTTTATAGCAAATCAAAGAAATTTCAAAGTAAGTCCAGTATAAAGTCTGCCGTCATCCTTAATAATTTTCTAGGCTTTAATATTATGGCTTGTTAGTCTTGTAGCTTGTTGAAAACAGAATACAGACAGTAACATACAAGAGTTAAACCTCTAAAGCCTCATACCATAAAGTACAAGATAAAGTCCTTCCTTTTCCCCACAGCCTTCTACTATTATTCATATACTTATGTAATATGAACATACCATTCCTTGGCCTTTTTGCCAAGAGCTCTTTGCCTGCAAGTTTTAGTCCTTTAACACTAATTATTTTCTCCATGCCTTTGGTTATTGGTTTCTCTGGGAAATGCATTTTAGGAGGAGCAGGATCTTCAGTGGGGCCAAAACTTGTATTCTCTGCTCCAATGCTATTGACATGATTATCACGTCGGTCATTCCAGCCACAACTTCTCTGCTGCACAGGCTACAAAAAACAATTGAAAACCAAGACATAGGTTTATAATCTTGCTTTCTATATATGATTTCCTGACTTAGCATACAATAAAGGAAATGTTGACATTTGTACATTTAGTGACATACTCTACATAAGCCTTTTTTTGTTTCCATAATTCTCATGCTTTACATACTTTTTGTTGGGCTCCCATAATGACTTCATTTCAATATGGCACAAGTGACTAACTGCTCATCTCAGACCAAATTTAAAGTTTAAATTTTTTTTCTATTCAGGAAAGAATTTTGGATTATTCTTGGAAGAAATTGAAAACTCTTTGAGAATTTTCTCTATAAAACAGTTACTTCTGTAAATAGATTTAAGGACTTACCAAAAAAGTCTGAAAGTAAAACAGATATTAAAGTCAAATGCCATGAACAATAAAACTTTACTTTTAAAAAAAGTGAGAATTATGTGTGTGGGAGGACACAGTTTTTATAATACTGGAATAGCTTTCACTGACAATTCATTTGTGGATAACATTCAACCACATTTCCCCATTAACATTCAGACCCACATCAAATTCTTAATATCTAACTTCATAACAAAGATGTTACCTGTGTCATGTCAGGGTTATAATTATCAATTTGTTCCATTGTATTGATATCAATATTGCCAATAGCAATTTGAAAAGCAGTATCATCACCAACATGTCTGTTCCCATCATAGTAAAGGAAAATATTTCAATATTACATTATATTTCAACAACTGTACTATCAAAGTTAGAAGAGCTGCTTTCCCATTTTTCAGCCAAAAAGCATGGCTGGAATATTAACCTCAATGATTAATACCAGTAGCCCAGGCTCAATCTGATGTAACAGCAATTGTCATAGATCTGCAGTCTTTGGCAAATCACGAAAGTCAAAATGAAATCCTTCAATTATCAGCAGGCGAGGCAGCAACTTCCTCCTTCATAATTTCTGCAAATGTCAGAGATTAGATGGCTTGAACATACAAACCTAGTAACTACTTTAACAGTCCCCTCTCTTCCTTAGTTTTCCTAATCTTTCATGTTGAAATTTATATTGCACAGATGGGGCAAAATGCTACCTTTTCTATAGGAAGAGGGATCTAGTAAAACAGGAAATGCCAAGATTAGAGACTGAGTTGAGCACAAATTGCAAGAATTTAACTGGAAGAGACTATAACATACAACACAGGCAGAAATTCAAGATAGCCATAAATTAGTCAGTTTATATTTAAATTGTATTTAACAATTTGTTTCCTAAAGAAAACAACCATATCAATAACTTCTGCCTGAAACGATGTAGCAATAAGAGGTCATTTAGTTACCCCCTGCACTTTTAAAAATATTGATTAAAATCAGAGCAAAGGAGAAAATACGAAAACCCCCACAAAACTTTAAGACTGCAGGAAAGCCAGGCTTCAGTCAAAGCAGGGATACAACAAAAAAAAAAAAATCTAAGTACACCATAGATGCAATGAAAATTCTAAGATACCACATCACCTCACTCTTATTTCACCATTCTGCTGTTTCAACACAAAGGATACCGCCCTGCATAAGTTAGTGTTTCTGGATCAACATCATCTCCATACGCATTCAGAGGAACTAATTTTCTGATGACAGGATCAAAAACTAACTGATACAGGAATGTATTGTTAGCTCGTGTAAAACCCTGTATGTATTCTTCTGGAACTGTTATATTCATCTTCAAGTACTGCCCCATTTTCTTAATAACCTGTCAAAAAAAGAAATTACTCAACTGTTTCATTTTAACAGGTCACATGAAAGGTTAAATACATTTCAATTATTAATTATCTTTGGTTGTAATTAAATGTAGAGTGAGTGTCCTACTGCAACAGGCAAATTCAACTTAAATAGGGGAAGGAAAGAAAATAGAACTTTGAACATTATTTTCCCACTCAAATTGTCTACAATTACATAAATAACACAATTCAATTTTTACACCTCTTTCTTCAATAAATAAATCAATACAAAATGTGATCAGAAAAACAGATAATCTCCTTAAGGTGCATTTATTTAACTAATGCACAACAAATTCTTATCATTCATATTATCAGGACATATAAGCAATATGTGGGTGTTCTTATAATGGAAAAAAACCAGCAAAACCAGCCAGAATAAACCCTGGAATTTTGCTCAGAGATACATTAGAGCAAATAATGATTTGCATGGGAAAAGTTCTAAGTTCCCTTTTACTTCCTCAAAAGCCAAGCCAGTTACTTTGATGTCTGCTCTATATGATACAAAACATTTTAAAATTAAAAATCATAGTTCTTTGTGTGTGAGAGAAAAAAATAAAATACACAAAAGCACACAAATAACTTAAGAAAAAAAGATAACACACAAAGGTAATTAAACTGCATATTAAAATGCTTTTCTGGATTAGATTTACCTGCCTCCCTGACAGCCCCATGAGGTATTCTTCTTATTAGCTCTTAACCTCTCTACTCCCTTACTACCCACACAGAAGAAATTATTCCCACCCTCTTAGCCTCTGTATTTCGTAATTTAATTTCATACATTGGACAAGAAAAAACCCACCCTCTGTTAATTTGTTTTGCGTCATAACACATTTTTCTTCCATACTGCTTTTAATATAGAAATGCCCATAATCCATACATATGCCATTAAATAAGATTCCCAATCTCTGCCCCTCTCACACAGAGACAAAGTTGTACTCATACAAAAGTAACAGTTCATTGAGCAGTTTGAATAACTAATCTGCAGAAGCAGAAGAAAGTAGTAATGAGGGGAGGAGGGAAAAAAAAAAAATCAAAGTCTTACAAAAAATTAAATTTCCCTTCAAGCAGAACATACCCTCAAAGGATTAAAACATTTCTTTACCTAAGTTTACTTTGGTACATTTTCTATAAATATATGACAGCTTCAACACTTGAGTAAGTTTAGTTCAGCATTTTTTTTTAAGCACGGGTAAAAAATACTTTTTAGTATTCTCCTCAAAATGGAAGAAGTCAAGAACCATTCATATTTTCAATTCAGTGTTAAATTTCATGTATACTGATGCAGGCTCCCAAAAAATAAAACACAAAGCAAAACCGAATTTACCTTTATGATATCTGGATTGTTGGCTAATTTTATTAACTTGCATGCTTTAGCTAACCCAATTCCATGAATTGAAGGGAGGTAGTCACAGCCAGAAAGAATACACATGTAGCGGAATTTCTCTTCTGTAAATACATTTCCAAGCTGCTTGCAGTTTCCTAATCGAGTTTGATCTATCTCTAGTCCATTTCCAAACTTGTCAATTTTCAAAAAGACCTGAAAATCAAGAGGAAGTGAAAACTATAATTTTCACCCATATAAGGTGGTTCATTGCACTTGGTGGAAACAAGAGATGCAAACTGCTGTTCTCATCTCTTCTGTTTCCCACATTTGCTGTATAATCAATCCATACACCAAACATACTTGGTATCTTCAAACTCTAATTTGTGAGAGGTAAAGGCTGTTAGTATTTGCTTCCATACCTTTTTACATCCAAAAGCCAAAAGATCAGAGTCTTCCGTAATTATAGCATGAACCATGCCAATCTTATTGAGATAAGCCAGCTGAGCATCAGCTTCATAAGGAGCAACAATACAATCAACTCCCTGGGCTCGTGCAGCCTGCACATAAACAAGAAGCATACAAGTACTTTGCATTAATTTTCAGTAATTAGCTTAAGAGGTCTGAAAACGTAAAAACCTCTACATTAAAAAGCCAAAACCATGACCTTTTTAATCACACAACCATCATGCCCCCAGTAAGAGTCCAACATTTCATAGTCAAAACCTCAACTTTTAAGCCGTTTAGATCTGTATGCAATGGTTTGCTTAAAAAACCTTTCCTATAACACTATTGACACTTGCATCCGACCACAGGTGAGAGCTTCAAACTCATGCAACTTATATCCTGGACAAGGAGAACAGTACTAGAACAAACTTAATACTTTTTGATAAAGACCCTATGAATGCATTGAAAGTATAGCAAAGAAATACTAGAACAATTCTGATCAGCCAAATTTTTTTCTGTAGTCTATGCTCAGAAACTAGGCAAGGGAAAAAAATGCAGAAAAAAATTTTGATTTTTTTTTTTTTTTGTGCTGAAGAAATGAAACAGGTGTTATCAAATTCAGTTCACAGCAGTAGGAAGAGATGTGTTTTGTTGACACATCATTATTTATACAAATGGGCATAATAAACTTGAAGTTTGTTAATTGTGCCTAACACAATCCAATAACATGCAGGACAGTTACAGACTAAGTAGGTGGGAATATTTCTTTCCTATATAGAAGAGGCAGTGATGTAGCCACAAAAATGCAGAGTAGGATATGCTAACTATTGCAGAGATTTTTTTTAACTGGAATTATCAATAAAGTTGACAACTTACTTTAATAACTTCATGAGCCATAGCATGGGTATATTTACACTGCGCCCAAAACATTCTCTAGCTTCTGACAGTCTTCCTTCCTGCAACAATTGTTTCCCCTTCAGGAGACTGGCTTGACGCCTCCTATAAGAAAGGTAAAAAATGTCCACCTATCTCAGATCTTTTGCACTTAAAAGAACAAACAGCAGAAGGGACTGAGAGAGAAAGGTAAGAAAGTGGAAAAAATTGCAATACCTTCCAAATCTACTACTAATTTTTTACTGCATAATTTTTTAAAACAAAAGAATAACTAGGTCACTGCACTGACAAGGACAACTAGATCTGAATGTTGAAACTGATAATATTTTCGCAGAAAACACTGACAAATAGGAACTGAAATCAGCAGTGTAAAAGAAGATACGCACCCACTCACCTTGCAGTAAAATAGATTTAATGGAAGTTGGGAGTATCTGACAGTAGATATTTATTTAGAGGACAGAAAACCTAATTTACCTAATTTCTTTAATCGGAAATTGTTCACTTCATGCTGAAGGAAGCGCATGTCTCATGAGAATTCATAAATACAACCACTACCGAAAAATTCTCATACCTTCAGTGAAAAGTGCCATTTATAGGGACCTGAATCCAAATTTGAAACAAGTTTGTCTTTGTTAGTTGTAAAGAAAGATGAGGAAAGGGGTACCATGTTTAAATAACATTATATTTGGAAAAAGTATTTTTGTCCGGAGATCACAAGAGTGAGTAAAATAAAAGCCTCTAATACATTACAGGAACTACTGTTCAAAGGCTTACTTCCTTCCTCTGTAAAATGGCTTTCATTTATGAAGTGCATTTCTATTTTGGAATAAAACCTCTAAGAAGTTGGCATGATTTCAGATGTAAACTAAAAAATATCCCACTATATTGCAGGGGGGTTTACCAGAGCTTACTTCCTAGCTAAGGTCTGAGGGGTTTTGATTTTTATTGCAGTGATAAAACTGCTTTGCTTGCAAATCCATAAAGTTGGTACTTACTCTCGTCGTGCCTTTTCCACTTCCTTCTTAGAGGGTAGGGTACATCCATCAATACCAAAATTGGTTTAATTCCAAATGAGAGGAGCATATGAACGAGTTTCATACAGAAAGCTACGTAACTGTATCAATAACAAAAGTAAGAAAAAAGAGAAACTTTATTGTTAACCACAAGTCTATTACATATTTTTCAGTTGCAGGAAAGGAGGACTGTAAATTTAAGACTAACTAGTGTCAAAAAAATCATAACAGGCTGCATATTTCCCCAGTATCACAAAAAAACAAGACATTTGAATGCAGTTTGGTTGGTTTTTTACCAAGAGAAACAATCCACCTCCCAATTCAGAACTGGGCTGACGGCTCC